>NC_045643.1:11196619-17151619 GCF_009829145.1 Chiroxiphia lanceolata
TAAATATCCTTCTTCCAGAATTCACTTACTTATTAGACTTTGGGAAAAGCATCGCAGAGAGTTGGTGTCACTTTGTTAAAACTTACAGATCATACATTGCAGAGGCTTTGCTACTTTGCAGTTCAAGAGAGAAGGTTTCCCAATTTCCACAGTTTTCTGAAAATAAAATACCTGAATCTGTTTAAAGCAGTGAATTTTCCTCAAGTCCCCAGAAACAAACTAAACACTTGCTTCCCATCTTACACTTAAGTGCCTTCACACAGATGCATGGATCACATTCCCCCTCTATCTGCTTAGTCACTCCATACAAAGCTGTCTTTCAACCTTCTGGAGAGATTCCTCCCTCTCCAAACATCACTGCAATTCTCACCACCGCTGACAGACAGAGAAGCAGCAGATTCATGTCCATCAATTTGGACACGTTCACTGTAGTGCTGAACAGAGCAGAGTTGTTGCCTCGTAGAGACTTGCACTCGCTGGTTCTCATGCCCTGTCCACTACACAGCCTCCCCAAATTCGCTCTCAGTACTACATCAGCAGCACCTTCTTCCATCATCTGACCATCTCCCAAAATACATCCAGCTTTCCCATTTCCAAGCTGACAGCCTTTGGACTCTCTTGTTCTCTCTCTCAGCTCTTCATGCTGGGCCCCCCTTTGCCATCTGCAGAACTCCAGGCCCTTCTCCTTCTCCAGGCACCTGTGTGAGCCATAGGAGGACTTCAGATCTATTTTTTAACAGAGAGCATTTGGGGGCTTGCCTTTTACAACCAAAAGCCAGGCTCCTGGCAGAAAAGAGAGCTTAAGTTAGGCAAGAGAAAGAATATCTTTTTTAAAAGCCCTGTTTTGGTATCATCTTGCTATAGCCCTCATCATCAATAAACCTCTCAGGCTTCTCAAAACACAGCTCTGGGCTGCCTTGAAACAAGAAATAAGTACATCCTTGTTTTCACACAGCTGCAGCAAGCCCACAACAACCACATACGAACAGCAGCAATGCCCAGGAGCTCTGCAAACCTGTTGGCAGAGAGCAGCAAACCAGCCCTGCTTCTACCAGGTCTCCTCATACTTCAGACTATGTTATTCAAAGGTCAAATAAATTTTAAGTTTAAAACATCCATGTTTTGTTGAGCCGTTTCTTGGTTTTTAGAGGAACTGATAAAAAATAGACTTATCTACAGTAGTTTGTTGAGGAATTTAAACTACATCTGGCCCTTAGACAAGTTCAGCCATTAGAGAGCTCGACACTTCCTTGTCTGTGTATCCGGAAGAGAAAAGCCGAGAGGACAGGCACTATGTAGGAACTCCCTGAACCTATGTGTTCCCAGTGAGCCTCAAAGGGGTTCCTCCATCCCAGCAGGTTAATGCTAGATAGCTTGAAAATAAATAGAATAAACCTACACCTACACCTCCTCTACCCAGCATACAAAAACCTGGAGCACCGCAACGGAAGAAGGAGCTCTGACTCTGGCAGAGATCAAACCAGACATCTCGTGCACAGCTTCTCTGGTTCATACATGGTTTCATCTCTTCCGTGGACATACAGAAGAAGGGCTGCGAGGAGGCAGCACAAAACCCAGCTTGCATCTACTCCACACAAGACTCAAGCCTCTTACTACATGCAATGAAGCACTCTGATGTCCACATCACTACGCTCGTTTTTCTGCAAAAGGACCCCTTTTCACATCACACGTGTAAAGCTGTTATCATACAGTTTCTCCTCCAATACAGTGCAGCATTCCAGGTTCTCCAACCTCATCCACAGCACAAAAAACTCAGTATTTCTCCTCTCTTTCCCAAAGGGCCACTACTGGCATCCAGGATATACAATGAAAGAATAAACAAATAAATAAAATACACAAACAAACAAACCAAAATAGAAGACATTTCCCGACTAAGGCAAAAGGTCTTACCTGAGGAAGAAAAACGTGCATTGCTACGCTGTGCTCCAAACAGCCTGTTCCTCCCCTGCCTAATTCCCATCAGGCTCCAGGCAGCCCATTAGCAGCCAATTTAAAAGCTCACAGGTGTTAACATGAGAAGTAGCAGGTATGTTGCATATCTTTGTGTGGCAAAACCCTGCAGTGAGGTTAAGGTTCCCTTCACACAGAAAAGGTGAAATGCTTTCCTCAAACTAAGTTTAACAAAACATCTTACTAGCTCAAAAATCTTTATTTTTCTTGTGCAAACTTTTGGAAATTTGAAACCACTGGTAGTTTGTTTGCATTCTCCCCCTCAGCTGATCAGTATCTTCTGGGCATTTCTGTACTTGACCTTTATTTTCCCTAAGTGGTCACTTACCAGCCATGCAGCTTAGTACAACTGTGTTCTCACTGATCTTCCTTTCCACCCCCCCACCCCCTCATATACCTAGCACGAGTGCTGGTTATGCAGAGCGGAGTGGGGAAAACGTTTGCTTTTGCTTCAGATTGAAATTTACCTTCAGCCTCTTCCTGAAATGGTCTGAGACCTTTTTATTTGCCTTTGTGGCAGAAGGACACAGCTGCAGATCCAAGAGCTAAACTGGAAAAGCTGTCAGATTCCTCAGTGTCCTTGCTCTCCTGGTCACAACCTGGCTGAGCAAGGAGAGCCCCCCATGGGTGCTGATGGACCATGGGCCAGGCTGAGGCCAGACAAAGCAACTTGCCTTTCTCTCCAGGCACTTAAGCACCAAGAGGCAAATGTGAGTAGGAATCCACATTTTGTTTGGTAAAATATTATAAAAACTCTCCTCAAAATCAAGACAAGAACTATTGGAAGATGACTGACATGTTGTGAGTGTGTGCGTGTCCCAACCCCAGCAGAGGAAATGTGGGGGGAAAAAGGCTAAAATAAGTTTTATTTTAAGGGATCCCAAATGAATCTTTCAGTTTGTCACATGGGCTGCCAGTCTCTCCAGGCTGCCTGTGTTCCCAGGCCAGAGTGAACAGACTTCCAGGGGCTACGGACAGAGGCAGAGAAAGAGCCACTTGCAACCTCATTCCCCAAAACCTTGGCAAAAAATGCAAGGGTCTGAAGAGGAGGCCAGTCATGCAGGTTGCCAGGAACAGATCTGTCTACCAGTAAGGCTCATTCCTTCCAAGAACAGGCAAAAAATATGAAATCCCACAAACTGTTTAGGATCTGTCTAATCAGCCTGTACCAATGAAAAAAAAGCTATTGTGCTGGGATATTTTTCACCAAATGTAGCTGCATGATACTGATAATCAGATGGTGGGATGGTCATTATTAACATGGACACTTATTTCTGTGGTATTACACAGGAAATACAGTACTGACTAGTAGGACAAGTGCTGGAGACTGTCCCACATAGTGTTGTACACCTGGGGTGCTAACACATGAATACTTCAGCAGTAGGATAACACCAATTCCTGCAGAGAGAATGTGGGCAGAGATCCCATAAGTTAAGCTTGAAGAAGAGCTGATTAGGGATGCCAAGTTTTGTCCGTGTGTAAATTTACAGTTGGTGGCATTTCCACTGTAAGTGCCATTGTCAAGATTTTAGGATTCAATTGCAAAAAAAAAAAAAAAAGCATTTGACTGAAACTTGCCATTCAACTTCTCATCATCAGAGTAAAATACCATACTGTACCAAGAATGAAAAGAGAGAGAGAGAGAAAACAACAACATTTAGCAGGTTTTAAAATTATGCAGATATTTTTAATGGCTTTGGAGTATTCAGACACTCACTCATATGTCAGAAAACAGATTTGATTTATAGGAATGACATTTGGCAGAGCAATTAATCCATACTATGTTCTAATCATGTTTGGTATAGGGAGAGGGAAAAAAAAAGTCAAACTTAGGTTTAAAGCTGATTGTGCCAGGAATTATTTTCAGAGAAGGCTCATAAGGGTTTTTGGTAAGCCCAAGGACAAAATCTGGGTTTTTATGCTTCCCCACTCCATCACCCAACACAAGAATGAAACTGCATCCGATTTGCTAGTTGAAACTCAACAATTAAATCTTCTTGCTTCTACTGGTGGTGAAATGGGAACACGGGCCTCTGGTTTTTAAGCAGATAGACCCTCCTTCCCACATTATTCCTCAGCCCCAATAAGACTGTTTAACAGAAATCTTGAAAGGAAAACTATGGACAGTTCATCAAAAAATGTCAAGGTTTCACGCAGCAGAACAGAAATTTGCCTTTGCATGAGTGCTCTTTGTTCTGATTTGTCCTTTCCAGAATGAAATTTTCATTGATCTCTATTACGTTCATTTCAGAAACATTTCTTGAGACAGAAAGTTCCAGCTCCCCACCTGGCACTGCTTATTTCTGCATTTACACTTGGCTGTGGGGGCTCTTGTGCCACTGACAGCAGTGCTGCTGCTCAGACACCTGCAGCACCTTCTTGTCTGAGGGCCTGGGACCCTGTGCCTCCAAAAGGGCAGTTCTGCTGAGACCCAGCAGTTTCATTAGGGAGGGCAGGGCTGGATGGCCTCACGTGTCCAGCAGCTGTCCTGCTTCCTTGTGGTGTACCCGTGGCTGCTGCTGTCCTCCTCGAGCTGTGCTGGTTTTATGTAAGCACAAGCCTCTGTTTCTTTTATTACCATTTGAATCCCTGATGTTGAATTCTGCAGAGAGGAAAAACCACCCTGTGTTTCACATCCAGTGTGACAGATATGACCATTAAGAAAAGCTTCTCTGACAAATCCATTATGGAATACAAGAGCAAGCACTACACGGTACTTTTCACTTACGGACTTTGCAGAAGCTAAGAGTTATTTCATACAGTAACTGTACCATGTCTAGCACAGAACTAGTGCCAGTTTGCTGGGAGAAGTCTTTTTTAAAGCCTATTCTGTTTCAGATCTATCAGAATTAAATCTAACAGCTTTTCTACAACCTATCAACACCGTATCTGTACTTGAGCTGGTACCAGGGACTGCTCTCCACTTGTGGTTGGGCATTCACCAACAAACAAACAAACAAACAAAAATTGAACACGTCAATTGATTTTCCTGTTGCTGGGGTTTTTTTAATTATAATTTTTAAAACCAGACTTTATCCCTTCACTAACTCTACTAACACTCCTTCACACCCCATCTCCAGAAACTCCTTAATTTATTCACAGATGAAAACATATTCCTCTATACTCCTTCCAGAATAGCTTTAAAAATCTGAGGTTACACTTTTAAGACAAATATATAATTATTTTAGCATAATGGTTTTAACACCTGCTATGAAGATTGCAAAACCATGCCCATTCTACCTATAACTCAGTTTTGTGACACCCATAACTCAGAAAAATTTGCCTCTGGGTTTAATATCTTCCATATTCTTTTCTGTCTGAAGATGTATCATTAAATATTATTACTACAGGAGGTATGTTTGGGCAATATCTTTCAGACGTACTTGAATTAACGGGAAAAAGAAGAAAAATTCTGACCAGACGCACTATTTTTGGAAGATGAGTACAAAAACCAGCTGACCTGACCTAGCTTCTACAGAAAATTATACCTCTTAAAAAGAGTGAGGTGGGAGAGGAAAGTTCAAAAGACCTTGCTTGAGATGTGACTTTTGGGCCTGATGTAAGAGCCACTGATTCTGTCTCTTGCTGACAAAAAAGGATTGACTTCTTTGCAGGTTTGTGCCAGCACACACACACACATACGAGCTTCCCCACTGCCATACCTGAGCAACTCTTACACTTTGCTTTGATTAACCTGCTCTCAAAACCCTCCTGTGCTGCCTCATGCTTGCAAGAGGTAAGGTGGCGTTGGGCAGGTGCTGACATTTGCTCCTCAGTCCTTTCAGGCTCTGCCCCACTCCAGCTGGGGGGCAAGAGCATCCACATAAGTGCCCCGAGGCTGCCAGCCTTGGGCCACCAGCCAGCCTGGAGTGGAGCTGCTGCCTCCACAGAGTAGAGACCAATAGTTGTGTCCAGTCTTTCTATTGCCTTTCTGTTAGAAAAATTCCTGCCTCTTTAGATGTTGCTCTTCGAATGTCAAGGGCAGTCCTGCATTCTCTTTGCCCCCCTCCCAGCAGCCGGACTTTGTTCAAGCCCTGACTTTGATCTCAGCATGCGCCGTGAGTTGCTTTCACTGTGTGAAGTCAGCTGGAGGATGGGTTACCAAAGGCATGAGTTCACAGGTGACTTTTAGCATAAATAGTCTGACACAAAAAACCCCCACTATATCAAATTATGAAATACCAACTAAATGTAGCATTTCAAGTCCCCTGCCTTTTCCAGAGGAGAATCTCAGGCTGTTACACTCCCACACAAGTTACTCAGATAAAATTGGAACAGATAAAGATCCCAAACCAAGCAATATTACATGTGCAGTCATGAGGCCTAATCCGCTGCTCACCTGAGTCAAAGGACACCTATTTGTTTCCCTAGGCCACAGTAAGCATGCTTTTGCCTGAACACGGGGTCTGATTTACACATTTCCACGTATAACCTGATATTTTACCATGAAAACTTTCCATTATACTTGCCTGAAGGTTTATCACCTAGATTTACTACTAATCATTGCTTTTTCCCTGAACTGACAGTCAGTGTCTGAGGAGTCATTATTTCTCATACAAGTACACAAAACTGGTAAGTGTTTTAGGTTTGATGTTACAACTGCTCACTGTCACCTTGGTATCTGCTGCTGACAGTTATTCCCTCCACAAACTCTTTGTCAGAGTGCTTACGTTTTTGCTGGAAGGCTTTCAAGTTCTCTTTGGGAGCTGAAATCCACATCACACGCAGGCATACAGGCATGCACACACACTGTTTTAAATATTGTAACAAACGATACCGTAAGCCTTTCCAAAGCATCTTAAAAGAGCTCTTCTCTTTCATAGGATAACACATGCAGATTTTTCTGAGGATGCTTTACACATTGTTTTTCAGGTGGTTGGTTTGGTTGGTTTCTTGTTGGTATGAGTTTTTGGGGGGGGTTGTGGTTTCGGGGTTTTTTTGGGGTTTTGTTTGTTTGTTTTTGATTTTAATAATAGGGAATAGGTGTTTCCTCAGTGCCTGAATTTTGAAATCTGGAGTGTGGGTTCTTCAGTAGATGTGGCAGCATGTGGGTATTCTTTCCTGTTTTTAGAACTCAAGTTGCTATAACAACCCACGGCATCTGTTCAACCCATTACCTAAGAGGCCTTTTTTTCTTACTTGCTTTTTTTTTTTCCTTTTTTTCCTTTTGGGTCTCCTATTCTTCTGAAGTCAAATGCTTTGCTTTGATTTTTATTTAAGGAGCTAGCTTATGCTCCAATGTGTATATGCAGAATGAGCTGAAAGAAGCCAAAATCTGTGCTGTAAAGATCACAACTTTTGGAGAGTATCTGGCTGAGTGGGATGAGTTCAGGGCTGGGCCCTGTTCCCGCTGAAGTGAAGATACACCAGTTCCTGCTGTGAGCCTGAAATTCACTGCTACATTTCATGAAAATGGGGGCTACTCTGTTGAGTGACAGACAAGTGATGGACACTACCAGGGAGCCATTGACAGAGCAAGAGCCAACAGATGGACAATATGTATAACTGGCTCCGTATAATTATTATATTTCCGCTTTATCAACTGCTTTCTTCTCTTCTGAAGAAAATCTTGATTTTTATTGAAATGTATTTTTTCCAGATTGATGGGGGGGGTAAGAAAGAAAAAATAAGAGATTTTTTTTTAATTCATACCAGAGCAGCAGTGCCATATCGGTACTGGGGTTTGGATATCCCACCTCCTCTGTGGGTTAGCTGCCCATATTTCATGCTTCATCATAGAGCACTGCCTGTGAAAAAGAGGAGCTTGTCACTCCTAGAGTCCCTGGCTGCAGTTCATTGGGGAAGGTGTAGACCAATTACAGTCCTACACATGGAAGAGGATGAGAACATAGCTACAATTCCCAAGAGGAAGACAGACACAGGCTTCAATGGGAATATTTCTGATTTAGGATGAAACATTTCGTCTGTGAGTTTTTAAAAATGCTTGGGATTTTCTATCCATATAAATCACTTTCATTAAAAGTTTTCCACAAAAAAAAAAAAAAAAAGGCTTTTCACAAAAGCATTTGCATTTTCTCATCAGTCCAGCTCCAAAATGCTGCTACTGTCAATCAGCAGATAAGCAACTTTGGGCATTCGCAGGTCTGCCCAGCCCCCAAACTCACAGCTTGTTAGAAACTCAGTGTGCTAGAGTGATGGAGAGCTAGAGAGCCTTGGTCACTCCCTGCCCCTTGTACACCACATATTGAAGGCAAGAGCTCACAGGGACTAGTAGGCTCAGCAGCAAGCAGGGCTGAGCCACACAGGGAGGAGATGGTGGCTTTTGGATCAGAAGAAGCAGTCCTGTGGGGCATGAGATGACTCAGGGCCATCCCAGGGACTGGGAGCATGGGAAGCCTCCTGAGAGCTCTGTCATGACAGTCTTGCCTTTCATCTGCCCTACCATTAAACCCAACCCTAATCTTCACTTGCACCCAGATACAAAGCAGTATCCATATCTCCTAAGGAAAGCCAGACACAGGCAAGGTGTCTTCACCTCACATAAGGACTTTCAGAGCTAACTGTAAGTACCCCAGCACCACGAAAACTCCCATGAGGGCCAAGGAACCTGGTTTCCAATTTGTCTTAGGAATCATGTGATAATATTCTCTGAAATCACACCTTTCTCCTTCAAAGCTTCTGTGTATATTTGGTAACTTGTACATATGTCATTTCTGTACGACAGCCACAGCTCCCACCTGGAGTTTTGCAACATTGTCCACATGTTACCTTTCCTGCAGGATATAAATGTGTTACTGATACTATTTTTGCACTACAGAGAGAAAAACGAGAAAAAAAAAGCAAAAGCAGAAGGAATGAAGTTGCATGCCAGCTACCAAACTGGGGCTCACCTTGCGTGGTAGAAAAGAGACAAAGAGGAGCCACCTTGCCCCTTTATCTTGAAAACATGTAGGGATAGGGTCTCTTTTGGAGTACAGGGATGAATACCATCCTGAGCTCCACAGAAATGCTGTTGCTGGTCAGGCTCCTGAGGAAACATGTCTGAACTGCCACACCTCACATTCAGCAGGTAGCACTGGCCTCTGAGGCTCAGCAGCCTTGGTGCTGTGGCACTTGGGCCAGCCCAGGGAGAGGTGCCCTGCAAGGCTGAGGCACTGCCGAGGTGGGAGCATGAAAACCAGCTCAGGAACAGGCAGTGAGAGAGGACCTTCATTCCTCAACAGTTGTCCACAGCATTGGCACTGGCAGTGCCCCTTGGTTCTTTCCCATAGTTTGAAGGTAAAAACCATGTGAGCATCCTCACTGTGATTCCAGCAGAATTTCCATAGAAGTGGTTGGAAAGAAGTGGAGAAGCACACAAGCAATTGTAGCTATTGTAGAGATCATGTAACCCAAAGTGAAAGTAGAAAGTTCGTCCCCAGAGAAGATTTCAGTGTTCAGGCAGGAGCCAGTTAAGAATTTATACAGGGCCAGCTCCAGATCAAGAGCCAACAAGTGACTGCAGATGAATTTATCCTGCAAATACTTCCAAGTGACACCAGGTTTCACAGTGCAGCACATGTATCCTCACTCTTGGAAACACCCATGCGCGTGTATTCCTGAGCAGAACAACAAAACTGAGCTAAGAATTAAAACCATTTCCAACATGCATATGTTTGGTTCTACTCTATAGGATAATGGCTCCCTTTTAATCTCCTTCAGTTTTACCGGGGATTGCAATAAATCAGCATAGGTTAGCTTTGCTGTGCTAGTTTACATCAGCTGAGGACCTGGTATTCAGTATAAAGGACATGTGACAAACCATTTCACTGTTCCCAAAGACTGATTATTGGAAAGGCAGAAATCTCCTAATCAGTCTAGTGGAAAACACAGAAACACATAAATTTGACTTGCACTAGGGTGACCAAAAGATAACATATGAATATTTTAAATGGACAAATTTATTTTTATTCTACTTTACCAAGAGCTTTTCTTACTGATTTGGGCAGGAAAGAGGCCATGTGGGCATGTGTTCATTCATCAGCTTTCTCTAAATCCCAGGATTAATAGACTACTGCTATTATGAAGCATGAGCAGGAGATAATATAGCTAGAGTCAGACTTTATTGTAACTTAATGCTCCAATCACAGAAACACTACCTGACCCAGAGCCTTCATTCCCGAGTGTACGTAATAAACAAATGAAATAAAGGTTTGTTTCATTGTAGTCATGGCAGTTTTGTTCATAAATTAATGAAGTTTCTTATGAAAAGTTAAGTAAACAATGTTTTGAAATCTCACTTTTTAAGCTTTATTTCAAACTTTAATACTAGATTTTCATCCTTATTCTGCCAGAGTTTGAATCCAAACAGGCCTACCAATCTTCCTGTCATATCTATGCATTGATACGTAGAAATCATAGATCTAAAATAACAGATCTCTACCTGTTACTGTGCTGAACTAAAATCCTAATGACAAATATCCTGATTAGTATGGCTATTCTCTAAATTAGGATCCAGAACTGGGTCTCAAATTCACTGGGTTTCTCTCGCTGGGGGAGGTCACACTGGCTGCAGGGGAAGGTGTTCTACACACTGATGATCAGACAAAATTACAAATCCCTCTGAATATCTTGAGTGTTTGGTACTTTGGTACCAGTTCTGCTCCTTGCAGTACAGTTCGGTGGAATTAAAATCTGGACTCTTTCCTATGTGTAATCAGCATTGACCACTTGTTAAGTAATTTTTCTTCAACACAGCAAGTGAAAATAAGAGGTTGCCTATGGTCCTTGGACAGGTTGTGACCAAACACAGACTAAGAGATGTCTAAAAGTATTTCCATTAGGCAGCATTTCCAGCTGTACTACTAACACTGTTCAAAATGGAAAGCAATTCTCTTCCTGGCACCATTTCAGAAGATTTAAAATGCATCATTCTAATTACTGCCTGACAAATAATCCCAGAATGCTAGCTGGGAAGTTTGCAGATATATTATCATCACACTGGTATATTGAACTTTTTATGATGTCTAATATCTCTAGGTTATAAATGAGTGAAAGCATCCTTTGCCACCGGCAGAGTACAGCCCTCTAGCACACAAACTGAAGGTTCAAACATTAGTGTGACACAGCTATAAACCCAAGGTCATTCTGTGGTAAAACAGCCTAGAAGAGTTGCCAAATCTGTCTTTGGATGAATCTTGATCATTTTGGACAGTGATTTCATTCAGTCTCTCCAGAAATTCATGAAATGCCTCCACATTACATTAACTCTTTGCAGTTCTGTTTTTGTTACAGAGTGACTGCGTAATCTCAGGAAGATCGAAGTTTCCTTTATCGAGTCCACACATAGATCTTTATCTCTTTCTAGAAGCAGAGCTCAATTCAAACTTCTTCAAAGGTCTGAGTAATTCATTCTTTTCCCCTTCCCCAGGTTTCTGGCAGCAGCTGGGACCTCCAGGTTCCAAAATACCAACAGGAACTTTGTCCTCCTCACACACTTATCATTCAGGCTAGCAATGTGGACTGATTTAATGGTATTCAATTAATTTAAGCTCCCCTTTCTCTCTCTTTTTTTTTTTCCTTCTCAGAAATAACTATTTGACATAAACATCTTTGTTTGGCATATCACTAGATCTGCTGCTAATTATAATGCTGAACCCAGATGCTTGGTGGAGGAAATTAATCTACGTCCTGCATAGTTTGTTGGGCTTGTTTTAGTAGGTTTGCCAAATTTTTAGTGAAACCCTCATATGACTTTTATTATCTGGAGATAGATATTAAAGGGCCAAATACTGTTCTTATTCTCACTGGTATAAACCTAAACAGCTCCATGGAGGGAAATAAATATAGTTACATTACTAAAGATTTACATGACTTTACTCCACATTTACAGTACCGTAAATCCTCAATAGTGAAACCAGGAAGCTAAACCACAAATACTCCATCATCTAAACCTGGGCTCTTCTCTTAGTTGAAAAGCACAGTTTTAAACCTAAGAAAAATGACAGTATTCATAATTTATTTTGCTAAATTGGCATACAAAAATCACTTTTTTTTATTTTTCTTTGGCAAGTTGGCCTACAGAAAACACCTGTGGAATAATTGGCATCAAAATTACTCTGTTCAGAAAAGCAAAAATGTTTCATTATGAAACAGTTCAAGCTATGAGCTGCTGCAGGAGCCAAAGAACTTCATTTGCCTGCTTGTATCAGCTGAGTTTCCCACAAAACCCTGTAACACATCACCAGCTGGTGGTGGAAGCTTTTTGTGAGGGCAGGGCAACCCCAGGTTTAGCTCTGGCCTTGGACACGTGGTCTAAAGACCTGAAGTCTCAGGGGGCACCAAGAGCTCACGTGGGCCCAAGGGGAGCTCATACTGCCCCAAAGGAAAATATCTCAGTTCCACTAGAAAAAAAACATCCAACCATAGAAAATACACATTTCAGCTGCAGAAAATTTGGCTATTTCTCTGTAGAAAACACTGGGGTTTAATAATCTCCCTTTTCTTCTCCCTCCCCCCATTTTCACAATATAATATTTGCAAAAATGTGAGCCATCTCCTTACGTGGTATTTCCCACACACAAAACAAATATAATCTTTTGGCTCTAAGCTTTAAGCTAAATAAAAACAAACAAACAAACAGAAAACCCTCCCCAACAACCTTTAAACCAAAACCCCCTAAAGTCAACATTCCTCAAACAGAGGCAAATGTATGTTGTGAAAATGTATTTTCCATCAGAAACAAAACTGACAGAAAGTTTCCCACCCTGCTCGCAGACAAAACTGAGTAAACCAGAAGAGCTTCCTTGTGTGCCAGCTGACATTTGAAGAATAGTATCATTTAAGCAGTACAGACCCAAAGACAGGAAATTTCCTAGAGAAAAAATAAAAACCCTGCTCAGAGATGATAACCTGTGGTACAATGGTAAAATGGTCATCATTTGTGGGAAGTGCCATAGACCTCAAATGGGGTGATGATTTTAGAGAGAAAATAGATATTTAAAAAGTAATAATATGACTTTTTAATTTAAATAGATTATTTGGTTTCATCTATGGCATTTACTGTGCACAGTTAATTGTAGTTACCCTGTTGGAAAGTAACATTTCAAAGAAGCACCAGGTCCTATAATTAGGAGTGTGAAACAGGCTGCTGTTATCAGAAGGGGCAGCAAGACCCCCATCAGTAAGACATGATTTCCCATTTCATGAAACAGGCCAAGGAGCCCAACTCACAAATTAAGAGATCCTCAGGGATCCATGTAGATCAAAGTAATTTGCAGGAGCCTGAGGCTAGCTGTACAAACTGAGCAAAGTCCAGTTCTCAGCCTGACAGTAATTGAATGGGACAGATTTTAGGCAAAACAAGTTCCTGCTTTGTGCAGTACTTGGAAGGCCTCCATGGTTTGCTCCTACACAGGTACAGTGAGCAGCAGCAGAGCAAGTTCCCTGTTGAGCAGATCCTCTTTTATTGCAGATTCGAAGACACTGGCACCAGCAAGTAACATTGAACATTTATTGTCTCTCTTACATCCTTTTGCTCTGATATTCTCCATGGAGCTGTTTGCCACACGAGTTTGTTCTGCATTTTGCCCAGACTACACAGGTTTAATTTTCAAGTGTCTTTTCCAAGCCAAGAGGGGCAGAAGTAATTTGCTACATTAGCAGGCTAAGTATCTTTCCATGCCGTGGCAAATGGTTATCCTTTTTGACAGACGTGTCTGGAGCAGTGGAGGGTATGTTCACCTTTGATGTGGGTTCGGAGAGCTCCAGTGCTTTGTGTATTCTTTTGGGCTAAAGCAAACATGAAATAATTTGCCTTTCTGCAGCATGGTTTCAACTCAAGCTAGAATTTGGCAAAGCAAAACAATGCTAATAAATCAAGTGTGAAGGAAATCCGAATATTCATGATTTCCATGGCAATATCTTCTACACTCCTTTGGACACTGGAGTAAAAATGGGACCTTAGACTTCCATTTTTTTGCTAGAAGCCCAGCTACATGTCACAGCTCCCCTGTCAGCACTAACCCAGAAACCAGAGTTCAACTTTGTTTTCCAGAGGCAGGCCTCCAACTAACACCTCGTGCTACTGCTGCTGACAAGACAAACCTTTCTCCCTGCACAGGGATCTGAGGGACAGAGGTTCTGATCAGAACACCCCTGAGGACAGTGGTTAGAGCACAGAAGCCCCAGACTATTCCACTGTGCATCCCATACACTCATGAATGGAGTTAGGGAATGGAGGCTGCAGTTCACAAGCCAATCCAATTACCAAACGAAAGAGTTAGTTCAAAAACCAATCCAGTTATGAGTGTAAAGAGTTGGAGACAGCACTATTTCTCCCTTTTAAACTGCAACCGGGTTTCCAGGGTCCCAGAAGTCACAGCAGAGATGTGGTTGCCATACATTTAAGAGACTGACTTCAGGTGGGCAACTTGCTCTGACAGATTTTTTCTTAGCACACCAAACTGTACTTGCTAACGCTTCACATCAGAAAGCAGGTGCACACATATATGCACAAGCAGCAAACTAGGACTCCAAGCCGTGATCCAGTTGGAGCTCAATCCAAGCAAGCATGGGACATTGCCAGGGTTCGAACATGAGGCTTGGCTCCAGAAAGGATGGGAACCACTAGACGACACACTCTTTGGCACAGGTAGAGCCCAACCCCAGAGATCTGGAAGGCAATCAAGTACAGGCAAGCCACTGCAGCCAGCATTCAATACAGCTTCACACAAGCGTCCTCCTGTAACCTTCCATCTTTACAATCATTTGCACAGTGAAACGGCGGCAGCAAACTGCGATATAAAGAAGAGCAATACTTTCAGAAATCTGCACTGTAGAATAATTCTTTGTACAGCTAAAGGTTGTCCAGTTATTCTTGTGATATGTTTCTGACTGTCATTCAGTCCACAATGAATGCTATCAGTGCAGTAAGCTAATAGAACTGAAATGTTAGCTAAGATTATTGATAGCGTCCTGTATCTGGTCCGTTATAATCTCTGTGTAGAGATTGTGGAGTTCATAATGGCTAGCAATAAAATATTTTTTTCACAAAGCAGGTAGGCAAACAATGCTCAGATATTTTGCTTAAAAGTATGCAATGGCCTAAAAATTATAAATATACAGTGCTTGTTCCATCTAAAATGGCATTATTGTTTCATAAAGAGTACATTGCACTGTCCTTTTAGTTACAAATTCTGTTTTTTTCGAGGACAATCTAATACAAAGTCATTTAAATTGCTGGCATTTATGTCTCTAATAAACTGTACCCTGATAATCAGGGACTATAAAGGATTATTTTTTTCTCCTAAATTATCACAGAGCAGCCGTAAAAGTACAAAATCCACAGAACAATGTTTGCCTAGTCCTAATGGCAAACACAGGGCTTCATCCTTCTGGCCTGAGCAAAACCCAATAGATCGGGCCCCTGAATGAGAAGACTAAAACGGTTGTTCCCCACAAATATTTACTCATACTTGCTCCTTCCTCCAAACAGATGCCAAGCTCCTGCTGCCTCTTCACTTTCAAGAGTATCTGCCTCTATTTTAACTCTTCTGGTGCTCTGTGTGAGCAGAAACACCCAGATTGTACCCACTGTCACGTTCACACCAGGAAGGGACTGGGAGAAGAGCTGCTGCTTCTGTTTTACAAGGGAGTTTTGGGTGTGGGCATGTACATACACAAAGTGGCTCTTTTACTTCCTCTTGAAGACAGATTTTATTGACTTAATTATTATGCCTTCATTTTACTTAGGGTGGACAGAAACACCCTGTTTAGACTCTTATACAGAAATCCAGCAACAGCAGGAGAACTATGGTTCCTTGTGCTAATATGATGAGAACACAAGGATGGCCTCACAGGGTAAACCTGTGCCCCAGCCAGACCTAGGATCCTTCTCCAAACATTAAATGCCACAAATTCTGCATCAGGCTGATGAAAACTTACTTGTAGGATTTGCTTTGTTCACCTCATTTCCCTTTACCCTGAATACCAGCCATGAACACTGTTCTCCCCACACCTCTATAAGCTTCTCCTTTCTCCCTTTTTTTGGATGCCCTTTTCCCCTTCCCTTTCTGTTGACTAAATTTAAGCTACAGGATAAATTTATGAGAAGAGAAAAATACATCATGGGCTAAGATGAAGCCAGGACAGGTCTGACAGAAAATAAGGGTCTTCCTTGCCTTGGGCCGGGCACATATTCCTGCTGATATGGAGGGAATGGCATTGCTGGCAGGGTATCTGTGGGGAGCACAGATGAGCTCCCAGAGACAGAGACAGCCTGACTCTGCTACCAGATTCTCCTGGCCTTTCCCTTTTTTAAAGGGCAGGAAAAAGAGAGGGCTGTGTACAAGCAGTATAAATAAGTCCGAATAGAGACATAATTAGACTGTCTTTGCAACAATACAAAGAACAGCAAAAACACAAGCCTTTAGTAATAAATGACATTTTTGGTCTTGAACAGATTATAAGTGCTATGGAACTGAAAGTCAACATTTTCCTTCCATTCACTAGCTCACATTTCTCTTACAATGGAGCCCCTTTTAATAGCTAATCACAGTCACCACATTGAAGGAAGGGAACAAGCAAACTGGCCCACAAGTCTTCGGCTCTGTGAGGCAGCAGCTGCAAGCAAGATTTCAGGGAGAGAGTGAACCCAGTCGAGGCACATCAGGACCACCGGGGACAGCTGCAGTCCTGGGTACTTTTGCTACTAAACCCTCTCCAGAGCCAAGCACTCTGAGATCCACAGCCATCTATGAAGCCAATAGCTAAATCCTCTTTCATTGCAGTTTTTGTTACTAATGATTTTGTTGTTTCTCCACAGCAATGCCAACAAGCATTAATTCTGCTTCCTCTTTGTATCCTTTGGTGCTGATATTTCTCTTCTCAGTTGTGATTTTTTCTGGCACCCAGAAAAGTATGCCAAGCTCAGCTCCATAGGCCACATGCAGTCATTTATACCGGTGCAAAGAAGATGAAAATCATTTCAGGATCAGGATGGCATTCTCTACCTGCTTGCTGCACTGCAGACAACCACACCTCTTCAACCAGATGCACTGCAATGGCGATTCCAGCCTCAGGCCTTTAAAGGCTGCAGCTCTGCTCTGTCCCACTCCCTTGCCAATGGGCCTGTCTATAAAGTTCTCAGCAAGATACATTTATTGAAACTTCGAGTGAACCAAGGATTCATTAAATGCCCTGTCAGATGTAAAATACATTTTGCATGGTCCTGAAAAGGAAATTTCTGCAATAAGGCTAAAAGGAGTCACTGCCAAATATTTCAGAGAAATAACGTTTATAGATTAAGACTGATTCCCTCCTCTCTGATGGAGCTATAGCCATGCAGAGTCAGTGTAACCAAAGCAGAATCGGGTCCTGGCTAATTTTAAACTGCTGCATTGCTGAACCTCTAACTAGGTGGGGCAAGTGGGTGGAAAAGCTATTAGTAGCAAACAGATAATTTTGGCTACCTGGAAGCTTGAAACTCAGGAAAGGGAAAAGACATCAAGCACAACCAATCACCTTAAATGGGTCAGGATTTAGGAATGCAAAAGCTTGTCATATCCTTTTAATTATAAGGGTGAGTTTAAGAATAAAAGACACAATTACAGCTGAAAAAACAGCTCACTTAAAGACCAAGGGAATAGTTATACATCCTACATCCTTCCAAAAGAAACATTTCTAAGGTGGAATATATAAATAAAATACCATTAGAAACTTGGGAATAATTCTTTTAAAACTTCTGACCCATAAAGCAATCCCTTCCTAAGAATGTACTCTAGGTTTGAAGAATCACTTAGTAAACACATGATTTTAGAAAGGCTGTGTGTTGCTGCAGAATTGTTCTCCAGTCAACCAAAAGAACAAAACCAATCCCTAAAGCTCCCCAAGTCATCCTGTCCACAGCATCTCTCCATAAGTCTTCAGAGATGGATTAAACAACATGGCACAATAATATCAGGCCCATAATATCCACTAATATCAGGCCCATTATTTAGCCTTCACCTTTCCAAGTTCTGGATCCCGTTTCTGCTCACTCTGGTATCAATAGATATTAACAAAAAGCCTCTTCTCCTCAACTTTATTCCCTTGTTTCCTGGGTCACCCAGGCAGATACAATGCACCAGGGTAACATGGGAGTCACAAGCCCTTCCACTACGAACTACAGCTTTGGGTCTTCAGTGCGGTTCTGAAGTTTCTTTTAAATCTCAGAATTTTGTAATTTTAAAGTCCGGCCTCAAGGGGGAGATGCCAGAGTTAAGGATCTTCATTGATCAGCATGTGCACATCGAAAGAGTCTTAAAATTCTGGTCGTTTCAAATTGCATTGCCAAGATAATCCTTCTCCTACAATTTCCCTTAGCCTTTGAGCTGTGCTTCCAGTGACAACTCACACTGACCTCCTGCCAGCTGGAACCTGACCACTACTCCTGAAATACAAATTCATATCAGTGAGTTTGTCCCAGTCAATTCAACAAGCCAAACCTGAACCCCATCCCTGTCAATAGGAGCCCAGGACTGATCCCATTGGCTGGACCAGATTTTTACATCAAGCATACATTTATTAAAGGAATACCAAATGTGTTGCAGGATGGTATCCTTGGTTTCCATTAATTTGCAGTACATCTTTCCAGACACAGCTAAAGTAGTAATCTTCTGCTCAGTTTTCCAGTTTGGATAAAAATATGTCTTTTTGTGTCCTGTTCTCAGCAGCATGGACATCAACCCAAACCTGTCTCAGTTAAATTGACCTAAATTCTCAACTTCTCCTTGCATCTGGTTCCCCATGGCACATTTAGCTTTCTCATCAGGGTAAACCTGATGCCATGCCCTTCATGTCATCTATCACAGAGGGCAACATATTTACAATGTTTACAAAACATAAAATATTTACTGTATTTATTTAACCAGGGTGTTCACAGACTCTGCATTTCTAATGACAGATTTGGCACCACCAGGCTGCTTTAAGGAGCCTGAGATAATATGGAAGAGCCTTGGCTCAAGCTGAGGTAAAAAACCTTACAAATAGTTTTTGGATAAATTCACCGAAGTAGGACACATTAGGTCAGCAATACGCTGATAATATTAATGCAAGTAATTTTGTTACTGAATGTGAGGAGTACAGACACTTGCAGTTTCTGGACATTCAGGAAGACAGACGTGCAGGTGATTAACCAAGGTGCATCAGTGGATAGCAAGTAAAGCCTTACATATACTCAGGACCTCTGCATCATGAGAGTACATTCAAGACTCAAAGTAGGCACTGGTGGATCAATCAGCAAAGTATCTCAGAACTCATGGCACTTAGGTGATACTCAGGGACAGAAAATTCTGACAGTAGAAGCTGAGTTTAGTTCAAGCCCGATATCATCATTTATCAGAAGCTGGACTTCGTCCTGTTCATTTACTAAGGCAAAGACATGCACCTTCCCTTCAAACTATGGCCACACAGAAAGACCAGCTTTCAAATCTCCTTTCCAAGAGAAAAGAGGGTTCCTTTCAAGCATCGTAAGGTTATGGGCAAATGCATTGACTTCTGTATATTTCTTTGAAATTCCTTTCCCTTAGATGTAAATCTGTCCATGACTCATTCTTACTCAGCTTTTCTCAGGTTTCCATAAGCAAATACTTGAAGCATTTGTATATTTGTGCTCTGAACCTAGTCTGACTTGCCTAGGTTTAGCATCATATAATAAGCTCAGTATTGCATCTAGCTCTGGCCTAACACTCAGATTTGCTGGGGAGGAGATTGGCAGGTAAATCAGGGAGTTAATATTCTGGTGCTTGTCCAGCAGCCCCCTGCAGAACAGGCAGGCTTTCTCTAAACAAAACCAGAAGGGAAGCAGTTCTTGCTGCTGGCAGCAAGACACCACTTGAGGTGTCCTCCTCCTGCAGACAGTGATGGTGGGGAGCTGTGCCCCAGCAAGGAAAGGCCGGCACTGGTGGGAAGGTGGCATCTGCCCAGCCAGTCCCATGCTGCTCCCAGCCAGCCCGTGCAGTCACACTCTCTGCATCCATGGCAAACTCCCACGTGTGCTGCAACTCTTGGCGCCCAGTGCACATGGTGAGGACTGGTAATGCAGCTGAGTGAAGTCTCAGTGCAGTATCACATGTCCGTTCAAGCTCTCCACAAATATTAAAGGGACAGATGGAATAAGTGACTGGGTTCTAAGTGGTCCAGCTCCTACTGGCTCAAACTGGAGCTTGAAGATAACATGTACAGACAACAAAATCTCTAAAGGAGGTTCACAAAGCAACAGATAATTTGGTTGAACAAAGCCAAATTATAAGACATTTGCAAAGCCCTAAGCTCACCTAAAGGCACAAAGAACTCAAGAAAGTATCAAAAAAGTTATACAAGGAAAGAGAGAGAATAAAATAAATTCCCCTAATGTACCACAAATATCAACCACCACACACTACCTACAAACCATATGTTTTGCCCATCTGTTCTGTTATCTTCAACTAAATTTATAGTATTTGGGCTATCGGAAGAATTGTCAAGCCTGAGCTGGGCAGGATTATAAAACCTAGGTGTTATTACACTTTAAAAGACATTTTCCCCTCCCCCTACCACACCAGGCACAAGATTATATATTTCTCTTGCAGCCTTCTGGCTCTGGTACTACAGAGGATGCTCTCAGCTTGTTCTCAGCTACAGTAAGTGGTAGAGCATCCCAGCCCCCAACAAAAGAATAGTTCCTCTACCTTTCTGTTTTTGTTCTCTTCTCCATCCCTCTCTGTAGGTAGGTCAAAGAGAGAAGTGCCAAGGCTGAGGCTGCAGGGCTGCTTCCTTTGGTGCTTTGAACCACTGAATCCCATGTAAGTCAGCAAGGGCCAGCTCTCCAGGGCAGTGCTCTAGAAACAACACTTAAATTCTCCAGCTGCTGAGACCGAGTTACAAATTTGAACCATCAGGAGTTGTAGATCAGGGCTGTGATAATTCAGTGGCAATGCAGGCAAAGGACTGGGGCAGGAGAGCAATCATTTGCTTAAAAAACAGGGATAGTGGAGGTCTCCTTGGGAAGGAAACAATGAGGTCCCATAAGTGATCCCTTTCCATCTGTCCAGCTGCATCATAAGCCATAGAGCACTGTGCTCTTAACACAGAGCCTCCTTCTACAGAATGCCACTGAGGAAGCCAAGAGCTTTTAAGTGGGTCTAAGAAAAAGCACTTTTAAACACAGCCCAAATGGCTCAGTCTACCCCTTCACTGCTAATCCTATAGCCAGTCATTTAGGAAGAGCTCAGCATGCTTGAGATCCTTTAAAACAGAGCCTTGGTCTTGGCAGGGGGAAGGGGCTGCATTTCTAAGACGTGTTCTCCATTGCATGTTTCCGTCTGTGGAATGTTAACTCTCTTCTGCATGTGCAGCAACAGTGCTTTTCAGAGAGTGTACACACAGAGGGAAACTGCTTGGAAAAACCCAACCATGACTGTCAAGTCAAATAACAGCCATTAATGCTGAACCCTCCCCTCTTTGTCCATAAGACTCTCCAGTTTGTGCATTGCCAGCAGTAGCTGGCTGTCTCTCAGCACCTCCTTCCTGAAAGCAATGTGACTGACACAGCTCCAGAAGCCTCCTAGGAAGTCCATAACTAAGTACAGTGGGGAAGATTCCAGTTAGTTTTTTCACTTGCAAAGGATTACGGTAAATGTAACGATTTTCCGCACAGAAGGTCTTTAAAGAGTGTGCAGAATTCCAATAGGTGTCTCATTAGTGCCAAGTCGTGGAGCAAATGGTGCTGCACTCCTGCTGTCTGGTCCACCTGCCCGTTGCCAAGTGGTTGTCTCCAGTGTTGCTTCAACCTGCCGACTGCCAGGTGATGGTCTCCTGCTGCCCCGACTCCTGCTGGGGAACCAGTGCTGCCCCCAGGATGTTCTCTCATTTGCTTAAAGAGCTGATGTCTGGAAGGTGCTAAAGCTCAGCGTCGATCCCTGGGAGAGTCCAGCTCCCCTTTTGCCCTTAAACGGAGTGTACAGAGGACGTGCTGGCAGAGCACCACTTCCCTTCTGGTTTCCAGGATGGATGGCAGATTGCAATGCAATTTTCCTCCCAGTCCCTCTGTATTCATGACTTCACCTGTCGTAATCAGCAGTCATTTCCAAGCCTGTCACTGTCACAGAAGAGGCAGATGAGTTCAGAAACGAGTGAGAGGTGCTGTTTCATTCTTACAAATGTTGCTGCACAAAACAGGATTGTGGTATCAATTCAAACTGCACAAAGTTGGTTGTTTGGGTTTTTTTTTAATTTGTTTTTGTTGGTGGTGGTGGTTTTTGACAGATCTTTTCAGTAAAGGGAAGGACTTGCACCATGGACTCCCATGTACTAGAAAGGAGGGGCAGGCTACAGAGTCCCCTTCCCTTTCTGTTTTCTAATATACAAGCAAGTCTAGCCAGGTGCAGCATCAAGCAGCCCAGAGTACCCTGGAGAGGGGTAATCAGGGCAAGCAGGCAATGTGGGAGCAAATCCCACTTCTAGTGGGATTTTCCTGGCTTTTACTACAAATAGAGCTGTGTTCACTGCTAAAAAATTAAATTTTACAATAAACAGGAGAACCCTTATGATGTTCTGCTCTTGATGAAAAAATGTTTATTTTTTTTAGCCCTTTCAGAAAAATCACCTAGGTTTAAAAGAAAAAAAACCTGGGAAACATTCTTTCAAATATTCAGTCCTTTCAGGAAAAAATAGATCAATCCATAAATCTGAGTTTGTAAGCTTGAATTGTCACTGCAGAAAAAGAGTTTATTTCTACTTTACAAATGCCTCAAACTGAAATGTTTTCAAAAGTGCATAAAGGTATAGCTACATGGATATAATACAAAACATTTCAACATTTATAGCCAAAACTATTCATTGAATTTGGTCCAAAGTAATAGTTGCCTTTGATTTCTTCAAAATTGCATTTGGGGCAAATGAAACTGATTAGGTAAAAATAATCAATTTTTTTTTTAGCCAAGTTGTTTGTCTTTTCATAGCTTTGAATTCAATACTGCATTCAATGCTGTGTTACAAACATACTAAGTTTACGAAAGCCGATCCATTCTTCAAATCTAAAATCTTGTTAGCAGGGCTGAGTCCTTTTTCCCTAGACATATGCCCTGTAATAACTCTAAATATGAGTCCAAACTCCATCCCTCATAATATCTATATACGGCTGATGAAAGGCAATCACATAGGCAACATAAGAGATTCCTGAGAAAGGAAGAATTCCACTCATCTTGATCCAGGGAAGAGGGCAGAGGGTTACCAAAATCTTCAGTTTTGTAAAGTAAAGAAATCCAACCTAGAACTGACAAATGTGAATCCAGGAGTCCTGCAATGCCATTTGGACAGAGTCACTTTTAGAGTAGAGCAGGCCATGGAAACCAGACATGTTTGAAGGAAATCAAAACTTTATTCCAAAGTTAATCCCGGATTTCAGAAGTTCTTTTGTACATATGACATGAAAGAGATCATTGTACAGGATACGCAAAGATAAAATCTTGCACAAGGGCAAAAAAGCAGGCCTTGCCACACCAGGATTTAGAAGGAGGGCTATGCTATGTTAATTCACCTGCATGTCCAGGAGTGCACACACATCCAGGTGAGCTGCACTCCTGCAGGTGAGCTCACTCCCTCAGTCACTACCTTCACCCAAAATCTGCTCCATCTCACCACTACTGCCCCTGAGTAGTGCAACGTGCTGCTGATGTCGCAAGGCAGGACAGTTGGTCTGTGATCAACCAGCCAGCCAGAAAGAACAACACCACTGGGGATGTACAGTTTTGCCTTTTCCCACATTGAATGGGGCATTAACTCCAAAGTCTATGATCCTTTAAATCTTTAACAATAATTAATAGGAGAACGATGACTAATATTTGTGTTTGCCCTTAAACCTGCTCTTGGGAGAGAAAATAAAAGCTCAAAGAAAGTGACATTTTGTGCAAGCAAAGTCAACAATATTAGTTATTCCTGAATTAGTTTGTCTTAACTCTAGTGTTAATGCTTTACTTGGCCTTGTGCTCCCAAGTGGATTGCATTTAGCACTTCAGTTCTTACAGCATGAAACATTTCACTTCATAGATCTCCTTGTGCTAACTAGAGCAACCTGAGGGCTGCAGCAACGTCTGCCAGTTGCCATGGGCTACTGCAGCCCTAAGAAACTGTCACAGCCCAAGGAAAATCAGCTCACACTGTCCAGTCCTGGATCCCAAGCCTTGTGCTTGTGACCTCCACAGTGCCCTCAGAGCTGGAGAATCCCCTGTGAGGAATCAACACACCAAGTGGGCTGACGATTTCCTAGCCCAAAGGAAGATTCACATTATCATCTCTAAGTATTGGCTTCAACATTTTCCACAGTGAGTCAATATTTCACTTCAGAAGGTTTGTTTTCTTCAGGTATATATGTGTGATAGATTTTGGTTTTTGTCCATCAAGATCGATGTATGCTTCTACTCTAAAAAGTGAATTTACAGTAAGATTGTGTATGTTCATACCATCTCCAATGTGCCACCTCAGGGAAAACTGTAAAAAATTAGAAAGCCATTCTTTTACACCAACCAGAGGTCTGATAGGCAAAGCAAGGTTTCTTCCACTCTGTATGTAAAAGCTCTACCAAGAGAGGCTGCACAAATAGGGAGTTCAGAGACTGAACCAAGAAAAGACAAACTCTCCAGTTTTTCCTGTGCCAGCTTTAAACAATCCACAGAAAGAGAAGTGTTAAAGGTGTCAATTTTTTTCCTAAGCTTTCACTGCAGATGCATACAAGGCCATTTTAAGACTGCCATGCTCACCAGATCCTGACGTGGAGTTTTGTATTCAGTATGCTAAGCCAGGTCACCAAATCCCTACCACTGCTCAGTCCAGAGCCAGGTAAGGTAGGCAGTGGGATTTTCCCATATTCAACTGCTAAGTGCTCTGCAGCAACAGCACAAACATAGCAAAACAAGGGGAGCCTGGGCCAGAAAACATGGAGCCAGCAATTCATTCCACACTCCCTCTGTCCCCTGTTCAGGCAAACTTGCTGCCGTGTTCAAGAGCTGGATGAGCCACAGGATCCAGAAAATGGCCAGATTACTAGCTCTGAATTCCAGCCCATGTTTCAAAGATCTCTATTTCGTTTGGAATTTTGAAGTCCACAGATTTCTTATTATTTTTGCCTTGTTTTAGACATCACTTTATGCCAGACTGCCATTTAAAAAATATTTAAATTAGTGTAGGAAAAGAAGATGTTAATTTTCTTTCAGATACCAATCAATAATGGAGCAAAACTGAGACGGAAAATGAATGTCCCTTCTTTCAGGACAACTCATTGCAAGGGCCTGATACAAAAGCCACTAGACTAAATGGGAGTTCATGGATTAGGTTCTTAACAAGTTTCAGATGATCAGTCATTTCCATCAGTCATTTCCAGAGATGGGAATGAACTTCAAAGGGTTTGATGCTGAACTGAACTTCCAAAGCTTTCTATCTGAACATCCTGGGACTTGTAGGTATGTTTCCAATCATCTGCAGATGCAGCCTGCAATGAAAGGAAACAGAACTCTGAAGGTTCTGTATTTTGCAGACAGAGAGGTCAAAAAAAAGTGTTTTGTTTGCAGGAGATGGTCAGTTTATTCTCCCACTGATTCTTATCAAACACTCACACAAGGCAGCTGTGAACCACAAAAACAGGAGCCAAACTACTGGAATTTAATAGCTCATTCTCCAAAAAGTATTGGCTTATAAACATACACTATGTTCTCATTCAGTGCTAATTTACTTTAACAATAAACTTATTGTGACTTGTGTTCCCACTTCAAAGAGAGTTTTTATGTGGCAAATGGGAGGGGCATAAGTGGGAGTTTTCCTCTGGTGAATAAAACAAAGATACAGTAAGGTGAAGAAAAAAGCTCAGTAATTATCCTCCATAGGGTGTAAGGCTATATAATAGCAGTGCCTCAAATTATTTGCAGACATGTCCACATTTGAGAGAAATAAAAGCTCTCAGAGGATAACACACCTGTGCCATGGGTAATTGCCCTCACTTGCAAATGAGAACTGTCCAACAGATGCTTATTCCACCACACACAGACAGCAGGAACAGTAGGAAAGGCTTTACCTCTTTGCAGAACTGGAAAATTATTAAGCCCACCATAAACTGGTACAAATTAGTTTTACCTGCACCTCCTCCTACAGTGCCTGCTTCAGCACAGAGAGCTGATCATCCCTTGACAAGATAAGCCCAGATGTGAGCTACCTTAGAGGCTGCCTGGGAGGTGGGAAAGACTCAGAGGGAACAAGAAAGGAAACCTGCATCTATGGGAGGGTGCCAATAGCCAGGGACATGCAGAGAGAGCAGATGTGAGGTGCACAGGGAAGAGGCAGGCAGGTGCAAGAGGGCTCCAGCATTCCTGCAGGACTCCATCAAGCCCCTCACAGAACCCTGGCAGCAAAGTTGCTCAGTGATTGCTGAGGGATGACCAGCCCAGCCCATCAGAACAACTGATGGACCATCAACCTGAGTTTATGACAAACTGGCACTTGGGCATTTTTGAACCATTGTCCAGGGTCTTCCAGCATGGTTTACAACCCATCCCAGAACGGCTGGGCTAGCCCTGCCACAGCCCTGCAAGACTCCATTACACTGAGGGATGGATCCCTAAAGGCACTGGGGCCTCACTCCCACGGATTTAGCTCAAAAACCCCAATGTGAATGTCTGTGAGGAGCTAGCTCTAGCATCAACCCTTTCTATTATTATGTCTTTAGCAAAAGCATATTCCTTTCCTTTCTCTTCCTAAACAGTCCCAGATTCCTTTCACGGCACTACTTGATTCAATTCAAGTACCCCTTGAGTACAATGACTCCCCAACATTATCAAAGACTCTACTCTGGAAGAGCAACCCAACAGGAGAGCTGTTTGCAGGACGGTGGAAGGGACAAGGTCAGCCTGACTTCCACCCTGTATGCCACAGCTGCCTGGAAAAATGCTGACTAAAACAGTTTTTCTTGAAAAAGATCAATATCCTTTTGTTCAAACCAAAATGTTTGGGGAAACATGTCAATTATGATAAAACTGTAATGGGGAAAATAGTCCAAACATTCTATTGCAATCATATCATATAGTTAATGCTACAGTAAATATTTACTTTGACCCTTCCTAGCCATGCATTCAATATTTAATATAACTATTACATTTAACATTAAATCTAATAGAACAATTTCTAGGGAAATAATCAACATTTTCCCAAATTTGCTTCACATGAGATGCTGAGATTTTCATTTTTCACTTCAATTACAAGGGAATTTTAATTTTTAAACACTTGGACTTCTTGCCAGTCAGGAACTTTGGCTCCTCACCACCAACAGTCCAAGGTCAGAGTAGTTCACTAGAATTGCTGGTACACCTCCAGGCTCTTGCTCCTGCAGGAGTGGCTGGGAGGTAGAGCACCAAACAGGTTATCACAGGACAAAGCTGGCTGCTTCAGCACGGAGGTGACACGCTCAGCGCACCAGAAGTGAACAGACAAAGACAGCAGTGCTGGCCACAGCCTGTTCCTTGAATACCTTTCTCAAATGGTCTGCCAAATGGCCTCTCATCATATGGAGACTTGTGTTTGACCACCTCAATTTTTTCCTCTTTTGTCCCAGTTTGTCAGTCTGAAGATATCACAATTTCCTTCTAACTGCTGAACAGCCAGTGATCTCCAACTTGCATGTCTACCATACATTTACATATTATTAAAAACAACTCCATTTTATCCAAGAAAAGGTTTCAAAATTTTTTGCACAGTTGCCATCTACTTTTCTTAAGTATGGCATTCATTTAAGTGTATCCCTAGCTATATAAAGTATATACAACTATACATACAGACATCTCCGTTGTCATCATTTAGCCCAGCACAATACTTCTGGGATTTTATATGTTTCCTTCCTTCATGGTGGACCTGTAAAGGTGTTTGATCAGAGGCACTCAAAACATGTTTAGAGTAAACACTTGAAGAGTACTCATTAAAGCCAGCCACATTTTCTTTCCTCAGAGCCCATCATGCTTTTTTCCTCTTCCTTGCCTTCCAGTTGACTTCAAGCAATTCATTTTCTGAAATTCCAGGTGCATTTTCCTCCATCATTCAAACCCACACACACTGCCTGGTATAACCAGCCTCATTTTTCATCAGATACGCTCTAACTGATCCTGCTTTGCACATGGAGGTTGGACTAGATGGTCTTGAGGGCCCTTCCAGCCTCCACTGACTCCCATCACAACAAAACCAAACAAGCATGGGAGAAAAATTTGAACAATAAAATATAGCTATTTCTGAAGGAAATAACAGATCTTACTTCATTCACAACCTGCTACAGAACCTTTTTCAGAATACCTCCCTATACTTCATACAGTAAAAAACCTTGCTTATCTATCAGCTGGATGCAACTGGGGAACCTTGCCAAAATACTTAACAGGAATCTTGCAATATTTGTCAAGCATCTTACAGCATCAACTGTGAGTCAGGTAAATCTGGGAGAATTGTAACTTGCATTTGTTTAAACCACACTCTGGTAAGCCATCCCAGTTACTGGAGTGGGGTGTGTGTGCTTAAAACGGAAGCACAGTCCACTTGAAAAACCAGAAATTGGAAGACATTTGAGGGGCTTTTACTCGAAAGTCTCACAATTTTTAGGATTATTTGGTATGCCTGAGTTTACCAATAGCTGAGCTTGATGATATTGATATTATCAATTGAGAATATTTTTGAATATTATAATACAAAATAAATAGCCTTGCCTTAGAACTGTAATTTTTGTGAATTGCTTGCAGTACACATTATAAAATCTTTCAACTGGGTTAGGAAACCAAGGACTCAAAGTGGGCTGAAGAAGATGTAGGTAGTTTCCTGGGGTTTGCAGGATAATTTGAGCAGCTTCTTTTCTCTCTTCTCTCACTTCACCAAAGGACTGTGACTATGCCAAGACCCCACAAATTTAATACCATAATGGGGATTCCTGGCCAAACTGCATATATACAATGGTTTAAGGAACACCAAATCTGCTTTGGCATGGTAAAGGCTAACAACTTCCAGATTTTTCCAAATGCTACTTTTTTTTGTCTCTACTGACATTTTATTTGGGGGAGGAATGAAAATTATGCCTTTTGGTTTACCTGTTTTCCTGTGCAAACGCCCCCATGCTACCACAGACACTTTTGAAAACAAGTCACCCACAAGCAGTATAGATGCCTTCCTTGGCATCCCTATCACTTGACAGTTTATCAAGACAATTTGTCTGCTGTGCTCTACACTGACCACAAAAAGATATTGCACCTTATTTTCCTTTCCATCTGCACTTCCTACTAATCATGGCAATCTACAAGGAAGCAAAGCTTAATGCTTATAATGTATCTTGCCTGACAGCTCTGTTGCTTGAATACAGTCTGTACTTATTACCTGGTTGCAGCCAGTCCACTCTCCCTGCTGGCACACAGCCTGTCGCTCTGCTCTGCTCCCTGCCAGCACCCATGACTGCAACCATGAGGTGCAATGGCAGGGATTTGAGGCAGTGAGTTACCACAGATGGCAGAAGGAGCACCTTAGGGTGCAACTCAGGTGCTGACATGACTTCACCCAGCACTCGCTGGGTGAATGGAGCTGCACTGCTTGGGCTTTTTCTTGTTCTTGTTCACCCCACAAAACAGCGCTTACTTTTGTTTTCCCCCAGGAAGGTGCATGCCACTGTTTGTGTAAGATGGGGCAAAGGCTTTTACACCCCTGTTCGGGGAGCCCACGCTGGCCCAACATGGTTATGAATTCCACACATCTGTTGTTACTGGTCCTCTATGGCTTTGACCTTATGGTTATACCTGTGCCATTGCAGTGAGCTGGCCTGAGCACAGGAGCAGAAAGAGTTCCTTAATATGGCAAATGAAAAAGGGAAGACTAAAAGGAGATGCTACTGATACTTCTACCAGCTCTCTGGACTGAAGATAGCAGAGAAAGCCATCAAGGGGCTTTGCACAGTTTGCAAGAACTTCTCTCTAGGAGCTCCAGTGCAGAGGGCTCAGCCTTCCAAAAGTAAAAAAAAAGGACAGGCAATGGCTCTATTCAGGTTAACCTGCTGCTGTCTGTGCTCCCACATGCTACCACTGTGTTAAGGGTCCTAAAAACTACTGATGATGAGGGTATGTACATCTATGCTCTTTCCTTCAGCTGCAGCATAGAAACACCCAGAGATGTCCTGCACCTCAGTTTATCTGTAAATATAACCTATTTGTAATAATTCTTCCCTACACTTTACTTACAACTGAAAGATGCTGAGATAGCAGAAAATGGAGGAGGGGGTGGATAGCAGTGCAGCGGTGACATGTTCTACACCTGACTCAGGAGCTCCAGAGTAAAGGTATGAACCACCACTGATTAACAGAATAGCTTATATGTTCAAACCTAATGAATTAGAGGGGAAAAAAAAAAGAGAGAGAATAGAACAATCTGACTTATAGAACAATCCTATTTTCTTGCACATTTTCCACTTCTACAGAAAGCTTTATCTAGCATTAATGTCAGCAATAGGGGAAACAGGTGTTCTTTCTAGGAAAGGCCCAGCAGCAAAGGCAAATTGTGCCTCTGACATTTAAATGACATGCTGTCTGTAGGAGAAGAGATGAGAGCTATCAGATGAACATTTATCTGCTGCATTTTTAAACTCTGGCACACTGCATCAGAAGACACCTCAGCCTACCTGGGCTGTCCTGTCAAGTATGCAGCCTCCTAGTTAATGAGTTACTTAATAGCTCATAAAGTATCCCCCAGGCTCCCCTCAAACTGCAACCATTCCCATGCAGCAAACCAAGCATTGATCACACACTTAGAGGCATTTTCCATATCAGATGTCAGAAAGCAGAAGAAAGGCAGTGCTAAAATCCAATAAATTCTTTATACTTTTTGTTGAGGGGTTAGAAAATGGGCATTTGTTCACATGCTAGGGGACAGGCCCTTCCAGACTGCTATTTCATTTGGTCACTAAAATGTGGAGAGACAATTAAACTGTGTGATCATCCCATAACACTTCAGCCGAAGCTTTATACCAGGATCCTAATACTGAGCTAGATCAAGACACAGTTTCTATTGTCCTGGACATTAAGCACAGCCATTGGTGACTCGCACAGACCACAGCAGGAGGCGAGTGTGGCAGAAGCAAAGCTTGGTTTCCTCCAGATCAAAGGGCACAATCCATTGGCACAATAACCCCAGCTAAAGTGTCTGGATGGACTTTGAAATATGCCAGAAAATGTGAAAGTTTGCAAATTAACTTTTATGTTCCATCCCATTCGGCTTGTGTAGAGTGCATTAAATGCTACCATGGAGTGTGTGCAAGAGGGTACTGGACAGAGGACATTTAATGTTAACAGTGGTACTTACAGGGTCACTGGCAATAACAAGTGGTTATCTAAGTGACTGACAACCCAAGCCTCTAGCTCAAAGGTTGCTATTTCCTTTGTATTTGCCCTACTACTAATACATGTGTTTCTTGCATCATACACAAATCCTTGTTAAGAAATCTATTAAGATCAGAGCATCTGATCAATAGTAGAATGTAGTGCAGTTATAAACTATAAAAAAAGTGAATAAGAATTTGAAACTATCTAGCATGTGCTCTTAGAGGACCCTAAAGGGTTTTATTTCAGGAGAGGTCTGGTCTAAATGAATATTCCACATGTAGTGACTTAGGGATACGCAATGCATGGTTAAGCTAGTATACCAAATAATGAATGAAATCTTAGCAGAAATCATAGTGCTTATTGGAAGAAGGTTTTTCCAGACAACTGTGATTTCAACAGTTACATTAGATTTATAAAATACTTCAAGAGTCAACTGTTCCTCACAGTGCATCCTTGCTACACTTCATAGGCTCAACGCTGCATGCAAAGCTTACACCACAAATGATATATGCTCACGAGCAAGGAGCTTATATGTAAACGTATGTTCTCTGAACACATGCACTATACCTGTGCTTGTGGGCACAGTTTGCAGTGTTCAATGTTCCTTAACTTTCTGAGAATCCGTGGGCTGTTTTAACAAGAGAATGAAATACCTTTTTCAGTAATAATCTCTCTTTCCCCACAGCCTTCTGGAGAATTTTGTTGATATTTTTTGATTAATTTTTCTACCAAGCCATAAAATGCACACAATTAAAGCAGTATTGAGGGAGCTTTGGTCTTCTTCCTTTACTTCCACAGAAACAAGCTTCATTGACCCAAAACCATTCAAAGCAGTACCACTTCACCCACATAAGTATGCATGGCTGTGCTGCTGGAGTTGCACAGAAGGCCTCCAGGGCTAGGCATTTCAGCATGATGCCAGCAATGACATCATCCCTCAGTGATCCCTTGGAAGAACTTCATAAGTTTGGATTGGGCTGAGCAGATCTGGACAAGTGCTGGTGTGTGGTCAGGCAGAGCTTTCCAAAAGCAAGCCAGAGTACTGTCCCACTATCGGCTTCACAGAGTACAGTGTCCCACGCCCCTGCAAATGTGGCCCTGGAGCCTGAGTGCACCCACTTGGAGAGGAACATGGCTCTGGTACAGCTCCTAGGAGCCACTTTTTGCTTCCTCTGCCTTCTGCATAGGATTGTTTTAACAGTCACATTTGTAAGTTCCTTTTACTCTTGTGTTGACAAGGATTGCCCCGAGGGAACTGGTTACTTACTGACCTCTGATCCCACACCTATAACCCCGGCCAAGCTGTGGCTGTGCAGGCCCGTGGGAGGCCCCATTCCCAGTCCTGCGTGGTTGCAGAGTGAAAGGGATAACTGAGCTGCAGGAGGTCTGCAGAACCTCACTGTGCAGGGGGGCATTTGCCAAGGAAAGAAACAGGTTGACTTTAAAAGCATTGTGATGTATTTGACCAAGCTGACAGAACAGGAAGAAAGAACAAGAAAACAAACTCAAGGCAGTTTACATTTTATCTGGAAATTATTAATATTTGAGACAATAAAGACTGAATACTATTTGCATAGAATCCCTCCTCAGAGTCAAACCACACTTTAAAGGACTTCATCTTGAAAGAGCACTGCCCAATTAAAACAGAAGTACTACCATGACTAGAGGGTTTTGGTGCCAAAAGATGTCAGATTGAACACGAAACAGAATTTTCATTCTTTTGTGTCCTCCATAAATATTAACAACTTGACACCCTATAATGAAAGCAAAAAGCACTTAAGCACGGGCAGAAAAACCAAACTAGCCAACCATTCTTCTTTTAGGATTACAATTGGAAATTAGTTGTAGAGGTCAGAGTTTTCCAGCACCACTGTACGTTGCAATTAACTCCCTGGATATCGAGTGCACAAGAGGAGAATTTGGCCTTGAGTGGGACAAGAGGCTTGCAAACTCCATGAAACAGCCATCTCATCCTTCCAGCCTTTTGCTGGATGGAAGCAGCTGCCAAATCCTTGTCCATCAAGTGGTCTCAGCCTACACTCATGCCCAGGAAGCAGAGAAGTGCAGCACAGGGCTACAGCACCTCGCCGGCTGCTGAGGAACCCTCCCGAACTGACCGAACACCCACTGTGGCCAACAGGCACAGCATCACTTCCTCACATCCATTGGATATACCAACAGGGAGTGAGCCCCACAACAAAAGAAACTTCAGTGGTTGGGCAAGAAGTGACAGGGAGAGCTTCTCTTAAAAATCAAACAAACATAAAATAAATTTCAGAAACCAAAGTGAGAATTAAAGGGGCAATGATGCATCAGACAATAAGAATACTCCCCAACCAATCACAGATATTTCAACTTTCCACTCTTTCAGGCTTTTCAAGTCTCCAGAGAGCCTTTTGAAAGCCTGCCCTGCTTACCACTTGCTGTGTTTGGGGCAGGAGCAAGCCAACCTCACTGAAGACTCTGGACACCAAAACTAATAACAGCGTTGCTCAAGGAAAGCTCCTTTCTGATAGTGAGGGTATGCATGAATGCTTTACCTTCAAAGTTGAGTTGCATGGACTGGGGCCTGCCTAAGCTCTGAGTTGTAATGTTTCCACATCCTCCAGTACAAGAGGAAGGCACTGCAGAGTCTGTAACTTAAACAGCTTCTTCATGATTTATTACTGTGTGGAACAGGGTAGCCTTAGGTACATTTCTGAACCTCAAGCTGTACGTTAGAAAGACAGTCCCAACCTTGAAGAAACACAGAAGACAAAGAATCCTGTTGTTTCAAGCATGAAATGGAGTCTGTTTAAAGTCTAGGGAACCCAACAAGTGGCTCTGCGGGGAGATATTTCTGCAGAGAGTTCCCTAAAAATTGTCTGGGATACCAGTTACTGCCATTGTCCTGGTTCTTTCTTTAGCATAACTTTGGAAACACTGACTTTGCCCATCAAACACAAATCTCAGACCCTTCTGAAGGGAATCCAGCCCTGCCTGGAAAGTCCTACCATCTCCTACTGAGACAAATTGTATTTTCATGCTGCAGTAAATACAAACTGTGGGTGTACTTCCCTCGAGGAAGGGTTACAGCTCTGCAATGTTCCTAATCTCTAAATTGTTTGGGAAATTTCATTTGACTTTGCTGATAGATCAGGAATGTATTTTGCAGAATCATTTACTGATTGCCCATTTCATTCCTTTTGAAGTATTTCCAGAAAGGTAAGGAAAGGACATGGACATTTTCTATATTGTCATTCCTACACATGCAACCATTACAATATTTGGCTTTAGGTCTTGTTCAAATATCCTCTCCAAGGAAAGATTACTCTCGCTCTCTGCCTCTTTCTGCCCACCACTGCCTTTCCTACTCCCCAGGCAGCTGCAGGACATGCAGGAGCAGCTGCTGTAGGAGCATACAGGGGAACCATCACCTCTGGCAGAGGTAACTCACACCAATGCTTCTAGAAAGGGCCACAAGCCAACTCTTACACCACCACCTTTTTAAAACTCTTGCCACAAAGATGCTCTGAGTTCCCTGTGTTGCCTGTACAACATAATTCCAGTGTTTGACCAATGCCAGAAAAGGCTTCACCAGGTCAACCTACACTTAAGAGCATTTTGACAAGGTTGTGCGGGTACTTTACTGCCCAGTCAACTACATGTTTAGGTTAGGAGCTTCTACCTTTAACCACAGCCACTGGACCCCAGCAGCCTGTCCTATGCAGCAGATGCTAGTACCCTTCCCAGGGCTCAGGATGATTTCATTCAGTTTTTATGCAAAAGTAAACAAGAGCAATATAAACACATTTATATAAGAGACAAATGTATGTTTTTAAATTAGTTCATTTCACAAACACAGGCTATTGAACAGCCCCATCTGCACACGGGGAAGGCAGCAACAGCCAGGTGCATGCGTAGGAGAAAGGAAGGATGAAGCAAGGAGGAAAAAACAGGAACAAGAGCTGAGTGCAATGTGAGTATGTACAAAGGAGGAAAGAAGACAGATTCTCAACATGGCTCAGCTACAGATGGGTCTGACCTGTGCCACTACTGCTAAATCTAGTGTGAAGTGGAAAGGCAATTCCAGTGCTGTGGGTTTGGATCCTCCAATCCCACCACCACCAAATTTCACTTCTCAAGGGCTTTCTGCAAGCTGCTGGGCCTGCAGCCTTGAATGCTGCAAGTCTGGCATTCACCTGAGTCTGTGTGGGATTGTTAAATCTGCTGTTTGCTTAGGTACAGACACTAAGGCACAGACTAGTCAAGCACTCCCTTGGAAAACCTATGGCATTACATACCCAAATATTTGAATTTAATGGGCATTGGTCACTTAAGTACCATCTCAAGAGTTTATGCTCAATTTCTATGCATCTCCACCCTTACTCATGTACTTAAAATGACCAAATAGCAGTGGGTTGCATTATGAGTGTCACTGAAAATGACATGTTAAATATGCTTCCTCTGAACTGGCCTTAGTCAGTCCCAGCTTTTTACCACAGAAAAAGTTGAGTAAATCAAATTTTTTAAAAATTACAAAACCTTTAAAACAGACATAGTCAGATTATTCTGTTAAAGTTTTTGACACGTATTAAAACCACCATATTAAAAAAAAAAAATCACAGTTTTGCTAATTTAATTTAAACCAGCCGTGAAAACAAAGGATTAAACTCGAGTGCAGTTAATGATTCCAATAAAAAAATCCCTAGCTGTTTACATGTTTTAAACAAAGACTTTTCCTGGCCCCTTTTAGCTGTCCATACAATATGTTGTTAAGTTAACACTTAATAACACCAGTTTAATATATAACAGAGGGAAGGTGTACTGCAGCCTCATTTGCTCTACTTAGCAAGTTCTATTAAATTCTGTTTTTCTCCCTTAGAAGATCGTAAATATACCAACGTTCACCTTTGAGAATGAAAGTCTAAAGTGCAACTTAATGTGGCCAAATTGCTTGACAAGTAATTTGTGACCCTCAATTTGAAACCACATTAAAAATACCTATTCTGCTAAATGGGAGATCTGAGGCCAACTGGAGCATGAAGGAGACGAGCATGTTAGTTGCACACTTCCCCTCTCTCCACAAATCTGTGAACCTAGCTGTGTGAACCCACACAATATCGCTGACCATGAAGAAACACTACCTGCAAGCTCTGGCTTTCAGGTGAATATTGCTGTGCTGGCTGGCACATTGGGGAATTTGTCTCTGGACAGCTAGTGAATGGTTATGTCTGGTGGTGTTAAAAAACTTCTGCACCAAGAAGCACTTCCTCTGACACTCTGAAACTGCTGTGAGTTCCTAAGGGCTACAGCACACAGATGCCAGACAATGGGCAATTCTAACATGGACAAACATATTAACAACTTCCTCCTTTTCCACGTGGGAAGTGCACAACAGAAAACTCCAAGATAGAGTTTGAAGCATGGATTTTGGAAAAGATCTGTAAAGGACATCACAGCTCAGGCTTCTGGGGACTACAAGAACCCTCAACACAGAAGGGAGGGACTTGCCTTGGTAACAGAACTGTCTTAGTTCAATAGCAGTCCAAAGGTCTGTGCAGGAAGCCAGGCACCCAGTGGGGGTTCTTACAGAGTGACTTGGGGGTATGTGCTGGAGAGTGCAGGACACATCCATCATCCACACACAGTGCTAGGCCACATCAGCAAGTCGGATATGGGGTTGTAGATTGGACCTCACCAAACTTTCCATTGTTTGTTACTGTCCTCTTAAACATCGTCTCAGGCTGTGTTGACTTCTCACATCCACTCCCCAAACCAGGAAGACCGAGGGGCTGAATACTGCCAGACCTGCACTGAGGGCTGCAGCACTGCAGGCAGTGGCTGCATCCTCCAGCCACTGTGCTTGCCCAGAAATATCACTGCAGTTCATTGGGACCCCCCTACAAGTGGAGCTGCATCCCTGGCTCAGTGCAAGATGTTTGCTAGAGAAACTTGAGAGCAGCTATGAATTCGGGTTCACAGCTTTGCAGGGGTCTGCAGGGGGAAGAGTAGTTTATGCTTTAGTACAGCCTAACCATTAGTTCTCCTGGCAACTCACTGATGTACTCAGTCCTTGAGATTTAAAGCCTGTGTTGCAGGAATAGAAAAGCCAAATCCCCAAAGAAACAAATGTAGGAGTAGAAAATACAGTCTGACTAGGACTTCAGCAGAGATATGGTTCTCTTGTCAATAGTTGGTAAAACACCCTCAAAAATATGAAAGAATTATAAGCAAAGTTACAAATATGTCTAGGTTTGAGTAGCAATAAGAAAGCAGAACTCCTGCTAGTGCATCACTGACAGCACTGACTGACACTCAGTCTTTGGTTTTGTGGGGGTCTTTTTGGAGGGTGGTGGTGATGCATATTAACTCCTTTGCTGGAGCCCAAACTCATTCAAAGGACTTTTTATTGCAAAGTACTTAGTGTCTCGAAGTCTTACCTGAACCACCATAGAACACAGGCACCCTCAGACACAAAGTTTCAGGTCCAGCTCTAACATGTATACATTTTTACCAGTTGTTCAAGGTATAATGTAATTAATTATAGCAATTCAGCAGCAATTGAGCATGCATTTTTATACAATATTATAATAAACACAAATGAAGAGATAATTTCTAGACACATCTTTTCTTTCTAAACCACACTTATTTGTGATACATTCTAAATGAGGTGAATTGATACAGTTGCAACATTACCAGAGCTCTCCTGCTTCTTACTGAGTTTTAGAGAGAAGAACCTGAAACTTCCCTGTGTTGGGAAGGCCATGGAAAGCCTCTGTGCCCTTTACTTCCAGGTAAATGCAAAGCAGAATCTACAGCTACCCCAAACAGAGAAATACAGAACATTTCTGGGTCTGATTATCTATCATCAAGTTGCACTTGGCAAAGATGGTGAATGTCTGAATTGTGCAATTCAGTTTAGGGCAGATACCCAAGATCACTGGGGACCTGAAGTGGTGCTGCCATACCAGCAGGGTGCTCTGCCCAGGCTAATTAGTTTGTGTAGAAAGCACTAAGCTCAGCTGCTGTCCCACTCACAGCTTGCTGCTCCATGCATCTGTTCAAATGCCAGGCCCCCAGCTTGCCTGCAGGTCATCTGGACTGTAACTAGCACACAAAGTAAAGCACAGAGAAGCCAAGCTTTTCATGACAACTGCAAGTTCTCCCTTCAGAGGGTTATACTGGTTTTGGCTGGGATAGGGTTAATTTTCATCGTAGCTTTATCATGCTATGTTTGAGATTCGTGATGAAAACACTGTTTCACTGCACCCATGACATCCCTGGTTACTCACTCCTCTAAAATACAGGTCTGCTGCAGATGAGCTGTCCCAGCTAGAACATCTCAAAGGATTTGTTTGCCTGAGAGATTCCCCTGTGTCCCCTGGTGAGGTTTAATCATTCCTCCCCTTTGTAGGTGCTACCAGTAGAAGTCACCTCCACTTCCCCCTACGTGCAGCACATACACTGTGATCCAGCTCTCTAGAAACTATTGCACACAGCATATAATTTAACAGGGATGCTGTGGATTTAATAAGACTGATTATACACAATTACAGAAGACATCCAACTGTAATATTGATATGGGGTGGATCACAGGGCTGAAAATTTGCAGAGACATTTCATAATCAATTGGCATCTAACATTACAACTTGCTGGCCTACAGAATCTCTGTCGAATGCATAATTGTGAGCTTTAATTAAAGGACTACCCACAGCTTTGTGAGAGCTAAATACCAAGAGCCTGCAACAACTGAAAAGAGATGATGTCTGTCACGTTCTTATTACCCTCAGATATGCTACCAGCAGTGGTCACGTGCTAATTACAGGTCTCTTGCAGCAACACACTGGGCAGTTTTCCAGACTGATATCTCCACTGCAATCAGAATCAAACTGCAGCTTATCAGACTCTGACTGTTAACTTTGTCCCTGCTGGAGATGTTTCAACACCTCACCCTTGGTTCTTGGGAATTATAATATTTTATATTTCAGGTACTTAACCTGATATAATATATCCATCTATAATGGATAAATTGATGAAGTTGTTGCTCCTTCTAGATGTTCGTGTTGAGGCACCACACCCAGAGCAAAACTTAGCTTGTATAGGTTAGATTAGAGAACCCACATGAGTAGTGCCAATAGACAACAGGTAAACACACTTTTCAGAGCACCTGCATTTGGGGCAGGGGGAGCTGAAACCCAGATGGGTCACCTCCCAGCTGCAGCAGCACTCATGCAACTTGTGGCTGCCAGCTTTGGGCATGGAAAGAGTTTGTGGAGAAGAGTCTGAAAGGCAGCAAAAGCTGGTACACCTGCAGAGTCTGGATACTGGATCATTTCCCACGTAGGTGGAAAATAAAGGAATCTCTTCTTTAGCCCTGAGCTCTGTCCCCTTCTTGGCTGACAATCCCATGAAAGAGCTCATTGCCAGCCACAGCATTAACTACTTGAAATACACACCTTGCTCATATGTTATTTGTCCCGATTAATTTTTTCTTCTGCAGCTATTCCCCATTCCATTGCCTAGGTACCCTCTAAGGTCATGTAAGAAAAGGAAGGTAGATATTTGTCCTATAAGAGTTTAGTGGATTTTTCCCTACCTCTCTGCTAATTCTTCTCTCCATATGTTCCCAAGGCTGGAAATGCTCTGTTATGCCTAGACTCTGTCCCTGATCTGTTCAGTCACCTCTTCTGTTCAACCCTGCCAATTAATTACCAGTTGCATTACGGGATGAATGACAAGGAGGGATTTCTTAGGCTTGTGCTGGGGAAAACATGGACTACAGTACACCACTCACTGGTAAGCCGCCCACAAAACACCCAATAGCAGCACAAGGGCATTGGACAAGGCACACAATTTGAGCTGAGCCCAGCTCAGGGGTAGCCAAAACACACTTCATGCCACAGCACCTTCAGGTTGGTGGCCAGCTGCAACAGCCCTGGATTGTGTTTCCCTTTCCTTAATTCTAAGGTGGCAGCACTGCTGGCACTGGGTACAAAAGGTCTTTCTGTGAGAGCAGAAAGCTTGCTGCACTTGGCAAGTTAGCTAGATGTCACACAAGGGAATGTGCAAAAGTCCCTGGTAATGGCTACTGAGCCTTCAGAACTTACACAAAGTAAAGGCTTTCAGGCTGCTTATTGCTCTCTGATACCCCAAAATATGTCTGGCTTTTGCTAACAGTGATAACTTACATTTAGAGAGGTGTTGGCACTTACTGTATTATTTCATATAAGCTTCAGGTGCTATTTACTGTGGACTCAGAAGGTGTCTCTGAAAACATTTTTGTTCAGCTGCCTTTCCAGATAGCAGAAATCCTAAATTTTCTGCATTTGGCACTGCACAATGTGTCAAAGAGACTGAATCCTAATGTACAAAGCAATGACTATACATTTATTTACCAGTGGAAATTACATATTAACAGCTGTTAATACACAAATATAGCTGAATAGCTAATCCTGAAGCTTCTCTATGTTTCCTTGATTTTCAGCTTGGTCCACAAACCCCTGCATCTTCACAAGCTGCTTCAGAAAGAATCCACAAGAGATTCTCTCAGAAAAACAAAACATGTCAAATTTCAGTCAGGATCCACAGCTCCCCATAAGAAAAAAGAGAAAAGCCATTGCTCCACATTAATAAAGAAGAGTGTCGAGTCTGTGTAATCAGAGCTCATATCATATATTACTATGCTAAACCTACTGTCTATAATATAGATTTATTGAGAGCCTGTAGTTCTGGCCACTGCATGTTTGCAGATATATAGGTTTAGAATTTAAGCATTTATAGAAAAAGATTAATCTCCCTTTGGAGCTAAAAAATTAATATAAGCAAAAGTCTTTCATATCAGAAATCCTTCACGTGTTTGTTATTATGTGAATGCTCCAGAATATTTTCTAGCAGAAATACTTGGCACGGCTAGAAAGTTCCAATGTATTTGTTAAGTTTAAAAAAAAAAAAAAAAATCAAGTTAAGATTGTAAGGCTAGTGATGCAGTCATATCCCTGAATATAACCTGAGACTCAGACAAACCAGTAGTGGGAGGACCATTTATACTTAGTGACTAGGTTGTCAGCATGAAAACCACAAGTGGGTTGTAAGTGTAGGGTTGACTGTCTTTGGCTGGTTTATATTTGCTGATTCAGCTCTGACAGTCAAGGGGTGGTGGTGTTCAATTCAACTAAGCAGACTAGTTCAACTGATTTCATTTTTATTTCAGTTTTGTTTGCCTTATCTCAATCCATTTGGCTGACACCTAGGCCTGGCAAGAAGCGCTGGCATTTTCTTTAGAGATTCTCTTCTCCAAATATGATCTTTCTTGTCTTCACCACCCTTGAAACCAGACATGCACAAAACCAGACACATGTGAAAAAAGATTCCAAGTACGTCCGTTAGAAGTTAAAAATGCTCTGTATGCCACACAAAGCCAGGACTAAAGACACTTGGTCTGCAGGAGGGACTTGTATGCCAGGGTAAATTACCAAATGCACTGTCAAATGGATCAATAATTTGAGGGTTTGTTTTGGAAGTTTTTTAAAGTGTTCATTAAATGCCAAAACACTTTACACCATGTTTTCCTTCAAGCCTGGTTATATACCACATGTTGACCTTGCCCACAGTTACTGGCCACTATCAATCAGAAACAGCTCCCCTCTTCCTATTCCTCTTCCTTAAGGAAGCCTTGCTCTTAAGCAGTTTTGGTGCCATTTTCAGAGAGCCAGTTCAAAAAACTAAGGACTAGAATTTTTTTTTTTCAAGTTCTAATGCTATGTTGAAAGTTTATAAGCAGTCAGAAGTGACATCACTTTTCTAACATATATTCTTATGCATAAGTGGTGGGAATTTCAAAGCACATTCAGCGTCAGTCTTTTTTATTTTCTCATTGAATCAATAGTCAAAGTTTTATTGACCTTAATGGGAACTGAATTTGGCAAGTACTGTGAAAGCCTCACTCAAAAGTAAAGCAATTAAGGAGTTCAATAAAACCAGCAGTCCTGGATTTCAGGATTAAAAGCAACACAGGACTCTTCATGTTGTCCTTCTTTCCCCATTCATGGCCAGCATCACCTGGTCTTCTCAGTGTGCACCTCCACACAGCAAACAGATACAGTCAGGGGCTACAGAAGTCAGATTGCCTGCCTGAGCCCTCCTGCTTTCCAAAGGCTCTCTCACCTTCCTACACAGTATGAAAAAATAATAATAATAAGGCACTGTTTTGATAGAGACAAAATGGTTGTTCAAATACTTCTGCTAATTTCACAAAGACACACGATAATGTTTCACATATGGCTCCATGCCTTTTAATAACAGAAATTGAACACACATTTCAAGATACAAATTTTGTTGATATGCTGCTGATAGTCCAGAGTAACTGTTTGCCTTGTGGTTTTAATTATTCTAAAGACAGCCCAGGGATCATTTACCCAGAGCTAATGGGTTTATGGACTCTTTAAGAAGCATGATAAGCCCACAGATGTGGCAGGGAATGGCATGGGGGCCTGTACTCTGGAGGACGAGAAGGTCATAGGGGAGGGTTTATCCAGCAGCCTCAGGCCTCTTAATTATCACATGGCCGTTAGGATAGCTGTGTTCTATGTAAACATCCCTGTTTTCTCTGGAGAGGACTCTGATCTTGAGAGCACAGTCCACAGCCTCGAGAGCCAGTTCCTGGCTTTGCAGCAGCATACCCAAGGATAGGGCTGGACCACTCATGCCAAAAAGCAGGCCCTGAGGTCAATTTCCCTGTTCCTTCCCAAAGGGTCTGGCATTTATCCACAGCAGTCACCCTCAGCTGTGCTTGCCGGTCTCCCATACAGCCAAAGTACATCAGGAGACCAGAGCTGTTCTGCTGTCTTCATGCAAGTGCCTACCTTGCCAGTACCTCATGCCAGTCCTGAGACAGTTTGAGCTGGAGTGGAAGCCGAGCAGCTCGAAAAGGACAGGCTGCAGCTAGTTACACTAGCTAAAATGACAAAATTTTAGCTGCATAAAGAGTTTTTGGTTGCCGTTAAGTTCCGCACCAACAAGTCACCAAGATGTTGTCACCATCTTGGTCATCAACTGCATTAGGGCATATGGGGAAAAGGATCTGTAGCTCACAGGGAACATGCCTAAGCCTCTCCACAGAAGGGAGGACCACCTCTCCCATGGCTGCAACTTGCTAGTTGCAGGGCTTTTACCTGGATAGCAAACTTAAAGGGTTTGAAAGTGCATCAGGGTATTTTAGGCACAACTCCCACTTAACACTGATCTAATACAAAGTCACTGGTGCTATTCCCGTATCACATCAACAAAAGGTGGGTAGGAATTTGGCCCCTTCTATGAAAGGTTGTGTTACATGATGTTAAGCATAATGTCTTTTAGAACACAACCTGTTAATCATTCTAGATAATGACTTGTATTTTAGGGATTAAACATAACAAACAAACTCATTGTATAAACTCTGGAAACACCTTGCAGGCAAAAGATTATATTATCCAGAATATGGAAAGTCCAGACACAGAATGCAGGAAGCCCTAGGAGGTAGAACCCAAGAGTATCTTAGGATTCGTTGTTAACAGCAGATGTAAAGTGCCTGAAAATGCAACAGATTGATTCCCCCTGAACTGAGAGAAAGTAGTAGGCCAGCAGCTTCACAGATACCAACACAATCACTCTTGCCAGGGGTAGAAGAACAGCCAGACGTGCCAGCTGCAAAGAAACCTTTGCAGTTCACGTGGATCTTAAGAAAGGGATCGGGCCTGCCACATTATAAGTTTCTCCTTCTTTGCAAGAGACCCTATCAATTTTGCAGAGGTTTTCAGCCCATTATCACATTACAGGTAGACAGTTGTCATAAAGCATTAGATCTAAGCAAGGCTGACAGCATAACTGCAGGCTAGCTCCAGGCTTGGCAGTCTGTGCAGCACCTGCAGGCACAGGACCAGAGTGTGCTCCATCAAGAGACAGGCTGGCATAATCTGCTGTGAATCACTTTGAATTGCTGCCCTTAATTGACAGTGCACTCAAGACCTGGCCCCTATGTAGACAAAACTCTGAGTACTAGTGCACACACACTCTTGCCAGAAACCTGTTTGCCATCAGGTGAGCAATGGCTAGAGACCCACCTTTTTCACTAGAGCAAGAGCTGTGTTTCACTCTGCTCCTTCATTCCTGCAGGCTCATTGTCATCACAAGAATAAGCAGGAACAGTGTTTCTCCTGAGAATCATTGGGGGTTTGTGGAGGAAGTGGGGAGTGGGGGTTGAGCCTTCAACATGCTGCTATCCTGGGGAAAGGGAGAGGACACACATACTTCAGATAGGACCAGACCTTGGAGAAATGCACAACCAGTATCAGAGTGCTATGTGACAAGGCTCTTGGGGTCAGATGGGAACTTCCCCTCCCTCTCTGGCATCCTGATGCATCATTCAGGTTTCTTGGCATCTTTTCTTATAGACCACGTAGGGGAAAACACACCCAGATGATACAGACAGCAGAGGACAGAATTTAGGATTGTCATCCTTGCACTCCACCATAAGCCTAATCCTGCTCCCTACAAGCCAGCAAGCATTTGCTAGAGATTTAAATAGGTAGGTGCTGAAATTTCCTTGGCCAGGTGAGAAGGATTCCTCTTTTATTACTGTTGTCTCAAGTCACCTCCTAAATAAACTCTCATCTCCTTATGTCCCAGCCTAGGCTGTAAGCTGGACACCTCCTTTGACTTCAAGGTTTGTTGGTCTTATTGATGTCAGAATTTTAATGGACTTTTAAACCCAAATTCTTATTTATGCTGTCCTGGAAGCATAAAAATATTGAAATTGAAAGTGCTTAAATGCTGAAGTCTCCATGCTGCCAATAGAGGATGTAAAGAGGCCAGAAAACAAAAGGGGATTCAGGCCTTAGAGGCCTCTTAGCAGTCCCATTTTTTTAATTAAAGTTCCAAAAACGTTTGCTGAAAAGATTAGGGGGCAACATTAAGAACATGCTCGGGGGGACATTCTGGTTGTTGAGCTGAGTCTCTTCTCTGCCACAGATGCAGTTGTTTGCTTCCTGGTGAAAAGCCAGCTGAAAGAAAAGCCATGAAGAGATCACACGGCTGAAGGAGCAGTTTCTATGACCAGACAAACCCTTTCCTTATTCTTTTAAAGTCTGCAGGGCCCAGACTACAGTACCCAACAAGACCAGCAGCAGCTTGCTCAGAGCTGCATGGTCTACCCAGGGCTGCATCCTGCACAGGCTCTGCCTCCCTCAGCATCCACAGGGACCAGTCCCATCTCCTTGGCGTTTGTTTAACCCCACGTGTTCATTTCAAGGGCTGATTTGTAAGAGGGACCACCAGCAACAAACATCAGATCTGGTTTAGGACTTGGTTTGAAGGCATTTAGATAGAAGAATAATTGCACAGGGATGTGGTTTACTCTGGAGAAATAAAGGCTGTGTTTAAATGTCTGAAATTCTTGGTGACTCTAATAATTGCAACCTCTGCCTCAATAAAATGCACAAATAATGTTATTGAAACATTTCCAATCAAAAGGTATTATTTTTGGTTTAAAACAGATGCAGTAGTCAGTATTTAAAAGGAAGACGTCTGGGCGGGCTCACCTCTATTTCAGGGGAAGAGAAAACTACTGGAACGTTGGTTTAGTCTCTCTTTCTCTGTTTTTATAGCCTTCTTATTACAACATTATAACTTCCATACAGTTCCTTTGTTGCTTTTTCTTACCAACCAGAGAGTAGCTCTACAGTCTTGCACTGAAGAAGTTTCTTTACGTGAAGGAACATTTCTTTACATTAAAGTTTCTTTACATTAAGGTACATTTCAGAGCTTGACCTGGTAAGCCACCACATCCTTGGAGCACCAGCTGAGCATTTTCAGTACAACACAGCCCAACAGGCACCAGCAGTGCTCCAAGCCTGGCTGTTGTGCCAGTCTAGCAGGCACCAACTGAATGTAGGTGCCTTAAGAACCTTAAGAGCCCCCTGCCAATTTTGACTTGGACAATCACAGGGCTACATAACAATGGCTTGTACAATCAAGATTTTATTTTCAGTGGCATCTTGACACTTCAAGATGTATCCAGGCACCTACAAATAAGTCGCTGAAGGTATAAGGCTGGTGAAGTGCCCACCTGCAACTTTAAGTTGTTAAGTTGTTAAATATCAAGCGCCTGTGTTTCTTCTGAAAAGAGACCTCAGGATCCCCAGCACTCTTGGAATTTTGCCTTGAGCTCTCTGCTGACCTGCATTGCTCACATGAACCACGTCAGATGCATCTCTCAGAAGCTGGCAGAAATTGGGCCAGTGTTTCATGATTCATGTGCCTATAGGATTAGCTATAATTAGCATCTTCAAGCAAGACAATAACCGTATCATGCTATTGCACTCCATGGATGCAGTATCAGCACATATGGAAGACATTTATTACTATAAATATTCGGGCACTTGATAGTTATCCAAAAATATAAAATCAGGTTAATCATTCTATCCTACAATCCCTGGCAAGAGATTTGAACTCAGGTTTTTCTGGCTCAGCTTAAGGTTTTACATATATGATCACTTCTGCCAGCTGGCAGCACTAAAATCTTAGGCTGAAGTCGTCCTCCAGCAGCCAAATCTATCTGCACAGTAACATTACAGAGCTTAGCTTTTTGCATGCCATACACTACCTAAACATATCTTGCTGTTGCATAGGGCTATGAAAGTTTATGTAGGACAGAAGAATTACTTTTCTTTTCGGAGTTAATCATTAACATCTCTCAGGGAAATAAACAACTGAGGCTATTGTCTTATTTCCAAAGGTTGCCCTGGGGCAAATGAAATACTAAACTAATTTGCCCCATAATACAAGGGTAGCTGTACTGTCCCCACATCCATACATGTAAAATTGTTTCCAAAAATAAGCTAGAGGAGGAAATCTCTGAAGAATGCATAGCTACCCATCAGAGCAAAGGCATGGGAGAATAAACAAACAAATTTGCCTTTTAAAAAAATCACTCAGCAACACCACCATCAGTGGTTATTTGACTTCCAGTAACACAGCATGCCATCCATGGATTCATCAAGTCTCCCACAAATGCAATAAAATTCAGTGGCCATTTTACAATCTATTAGGTGTCATAAAAGCTACAAGACCCATGTATTCCTCTCCAGTCCTGCTCTTCAAGAGAAACTGCTGGGGTTTCGGTGCACTCGGGTCCGTGATTTGCGAAGTTACAGAAAACGCAGGCCCACCCTCAGTACCCAGACCTGTCTGAGCCCACCTGCACCACCGCCCATGTGTATTAAATCAAGACAGTTCTCAGATACCAAATATCCAGAGGCCTGGCCATGGCTCATGAGCCCAGAGCACACAGGTCTGGGGCCAGGACAGCTACTTTCACAGGACACAGAGTCAGAGCCAAAATAAGGCACTGATGGATCAGTGCCAGCCCAGCACAGAGGCACCCCTGCAGTGAGCTTCTTGAACTGGGAGGCTGGCACAGAGCCAGGAGGACCCACACACAGCTAAAGCCGCCAGCAGGAGCCAAGCTGGCTCTTTGCAGAGGCTCTGTGACACATCTGTGCCCCATCCTTCAGTGCGTCCCAGAGTGGACGTACTACCTAGATTATTGCGTCACTCATCATCTTCTGGCCAACTGACAGGCACCAGAAAAGCTGTTGGGATTGTATTACAAAAGATTACAAAAAGAGAACGACAACTAGCAGCTGAACACAGAGATCCTGGTGTCTCTCTGGGATGGGGATTCCTCCCAATCACATATAGCTGCTCAAGTGTTTGCCTTTAAAACAATTTTTGTTTTTAATGAGTGGTGTCAACCTAATGTCCCTGAAGAACAAAACTTTCCTGTACCACCACAGTAACAAGATGCCAAGTAGATAAAACACCGCCTCTTTGAGCCATGTGCAAGAAGGTTGAAACAGGTAAAACACATACAAAGTTTTTGCAGTACATAACATAGGACCTCATGTTCTCTCCCTTCACTGGGAAACCTCAAGTAACTCAAATAACCTGTTCAAGAAGGTTCATGTTTCTCTTTCCCAGCCTTCATCTACTTTAGAGCTTAGGGACTTACCACCGGTATCTCGCATGCTTGCTCAGGAAGCACCCAGGCTCCTCCTCTTTACCCTGTCTGCTTCCAGGATTCTCCTCTTCTGTAGCCATTCCTGCTCCTCCATTAGAAGGCTGTAGATAGCCCACGCTCCCCTGCTTGCTGTGCCAGGTCAGCACATACCCACAGCCTGCAGAGTTCCTTGCCCACTTCTCTCTCTTGCCTGGCATAACTGTCCCCCACAGCCCTTCACCACCTGCTAACTAGAGGTGAACCGCCTCAAGCCCTGGCAGCAAGGCAGTGGCTGAGCCAGCCAAACTCCCTCACAAGCACACCTGAGGGCATTTAAATAAGTGGCCCCATCCCACACACCCACCTGGGTCGGGTCCTAGAGCTGAGTGAAGCCCAACCTGGACTGATGGCTGCTGCTCTAAAACACTTCTACCTCACAGTTCCAGTAATGTGCCTCTCCCTGCACGCTACTGTGCTTTGGGTAGTAGGGACAAAATAACCAGGGCAGCACATAGCAAGTTCCTTCACTCGGTTTGGAAGGCTGGATCACCAGATGGATATTGCAGTGATTGATATATTAATTTACACCATCATATGTGCAGTAGATACTACATTTTACCCCATATATACATTTGCCAGACAATGCATTCTATTTATCCATAGATCCTTAGCTCACATTGCATCATAAAAAAAAGGAAAAATTTGCAGAGGGTGAATGCCTGTTAATCATAAGCTGAAGGGGAAAGGAAAAATTTTAAGTGATATATAAAGGGAGGAAGTGACTCAGTGGGTGGGAGGGAGGGGACAAGCATTCCAGACAGATGGGACATGAATAACTTTTTCTCTCTTCTCTCCCAAGTCCTGCAGGAACTGCTGTGTTGAAATAGTCAGTCATTAACTATTTGATGAGGTTTTAAAATCTGAACTGAATTCTCTGGATGTAACCAACTATTATTACAGGGTCTGCATCGTAGCAATGCAAGTGTTGGAGCCCTTTGACAAGCCATAGCGGTGAGGGCAGGACTGAGCACTCTGTAGGAAAAGCCACTAAATGGCGTCAGCTGTTCAGCTCTGCACAGCCCCAGTAATGCTGAGGGAATCAGAGCAGTAGTGATTAGTGAGTTTGCAGACCAACTGTGACCAAGCAACAGGGCTTCCATCCGCACAGCCAGCAAAAAAGCTGATATCAGGCTCTGCTGGCATTGCTCATCCTGCAGGAGAGTCGGGCCCTTGTACACACTGGGTGAAGGTCACAGAAAATTACTGTGGCCCTCCCAAAATCCCCTGGCTTCTGCTGTCCTCTTGAATGCAGTCCCTGGGGCAAATTCTTCCACTTAACAGCATCCACCTTTTCAGAGGGCTGGGGTACAGGTAAAAATGCCCTTTTCGTGCCAGTTCAAGAGCAGGATTCATGAGTGCTCATAAGTTCCCCTGGTGCCCATGGGAAACCTCTCCTACTCAGTCCACCTTATGCTTCACAAACAGGCTCTGAGAAAACCTGAATGAAGCATTTCCCCTCCTGGATGCCAAAGGCTAATTGACCAGCACGAGACCTGCTGAACTTGGTGGAACCAGGGTGGATATAATCACTCAAGAGAGCCAATAACCAATTAACTGAATGGCTTCAGCAGTTTCAAGGTCTGCCTATTCATTCAAGAGAAAATCAAAGATCAATTTCCTAATAAGCTTTGTAATATCTGCTATTCCTTCTCATTATTATTATTAGTATTACAGCAGCGTTTTGTGCATATAATGAAAGAGTAAGACAAGAGCTGGGAGGGCCTGGGTGGTAGGAAGGGAGTGGGCAAAGTGTGAAGCCAAAAACTCATAGATACATACACACAAATATATAAACCAGGAATACTGTACAAGCCTTTCATAGCGCAGGCCAGGTCATGATTGGATTCTGACCACAAAGTAAGTGCCTACCCCTGCTGATCACTTTTACCATTTATCAGAGTTTTTGCATAAGGAAAAGCAAAAAACTTGATTACAGTCACCAAGTTCCAGTGTTGTGGCTTAGCCTGGCCTTCCCAGCACTGCCACGTTGGCCAGTTGCTGACAGTGGGCAGAAACCAGTGGGAGCCAGTTGGCAATTGCATGGCAGCCCAGAGTCCAGCTGCTCCTGGCCTTGCTGCGGTGACAGCACGTGGCAGGCAGGTCACAAGCACACACTTTCTTCTGCCACTGAGGACACAGACCTCTGACAGAGGGCTGGGGCAGGTAATACCTTCATCTGCCATCGTTTCATCCACCAGAGCCCCAAGAGATGTGCTCCTCAAAACCCATCATTGCTTTGCCCTGCAGTTCCCCTATGTGTTTTGCTTTTGAAATTGCAGGTTCCTGCTCTCTCTGCAGCTGTACCGTCCGCTGAAATGATGTGCTCTTTGTCAGTAAGCCTCCAGCACTCCTTGCAGTCTTCTCTCTTGCAGTAAGGGAAGAAACAGCAGTGCAATGTACAAATTCCTCCCTGCCTCCCAATCCCTCCTTTTCTCCTCCCCTGAAATCAGGGACCCTTAGAGATAATGATCTCACCCATGAAGATACAAACAGCATTGTCTACATCTTTCAACAAATATCACGTGTTACCAGGCAGCCTTCTGATGAGAGTGCAGGTTTCCCTTTCTGATGCTTGGCTCTGTGTGGCCCTGGCAAAGTCCCCTCCACATCAGCAGAGCAAGACTGCTTTCATTTCTCTCGTGCATTTTAGCTGAGAGTGTTTTACTAGACTGCACAACAAGCAAAACATTGCAAAAGAAGTCTCTAAAGGAGAAACTGAGAACTCAGAGGAAGGGGATGATGCTGAAGCCCTTTTTTAGAGGAGCTATAGCTGAATAATTGTCCAAGACAGACTGGCTTGTTGACTTTCTCACAGCAAAAGGCATGGGGCTGTTTAATTGATTTTAGCCTGTAACTAAACATATACTTCTTTCAATATAATGAACAACAGTGCTACAATACTGCTCTCCTAATGTAAATTGATCCATTACAGATGAGTGTTTAGATCAATGTGTGATGTCCTGATTGGAAATAAAACTGTTTGCTCAAGATCGCTATAAAGACAATGGGCACTGATAGATGATATTTATGTGACAAGGAATGGCTCTTAAAAAGGAGATTGCCAAGACCATGTCCATCAATTATGAAACCAGCATTCACCCAGCAGCAACACAAGCATTTTTAAAGACAATAAGAAAGAGGAAAAGATCCCAGTTACCTCTCTCAGCCCCACAGTCCTACACACTTTTCAGTATGGAAGCTCCTTAGCTCCAGGCTCGCTGGCGTGTGGGACAGAACTGCCTGGGCAGGGCACCCAGTGCCCGTGGTCATGGAGGGCTGAGTGATGCTGTTTATCTGCCCGCATTATACTGGAGCTCATTTCCTGCACAGAGCAGCTGGTTTTCACTGGGAAATTGTACCAAGGTCTGTGTTCTGAATGCTCATGTTTTGCCATCTCCCTGTATTTAGAAAGAAGCTAATGGCTCCAGCTACTTTCCCTGTCCATTGTGATCAATACGTGCGCCTCTTTTGCTGGTAGGTATTTGCTGTGGTCTTTCATTACCTCACTTACATGGGACATTTGTGTTTTCTCCCCTGTGTACCAAGGGGGTTGCTGGAGTATGGGCTTGCCTGGACTGTGTCCCAGCCATTCATTACTGGGGCAGCTGCAAGCACTTCCCTTTCTGGTGGGGCTGAGCGTCACCTTCAAAGGGCACTGCCAGTGCCCACCAGGGTGCTTGGTGGGATGGGACTGTGCCTGCACCAGGGCATGGAGCCTGGCAGCCTCCTGCCATGGTGATCCCCGGCTCCACAGGCAGGAAATCTGGGCAGGAGGGATCCAAGTTCCCCCTGGTACCCTGCACGGCAGGTGCTGGGCAGCCCAGCACCCAGCCCTCCCCGGGCACTGGCACCACTAAAATGGCCACTGAAGGGGGTAAAATGGCCACCCCAGGCGCCACCTCAGCATGAGCTCTCCCGAGCAGCTGCTGCTGCCCAGAGGGCAGCGCTGGGAGCACCAGGCGTGCCTGGCACTGTGGAACCAGGCAGCCACAGATGTCCATGCTGGGACAGGGCTGAGCTGGCTTGGCACAGGGACACCCAGCTCGCAGGGGGTGCAGTGGCTGTCTGTGAATAAATTGGGTGGTGGGTGGCCAGAGGTCAGGAAGGGACGCTGGGTGGGGGAAATTTAATGAAAGGACAATGTTGACACAGAACAAATGATGCTAAATGGCTTGTGAAAATAGATCCATTAAGGGAATGATATTCTGCAACAGCCTTTAAATACAAATAGAAGAGACAAATAGCCTTTAGATACAAACAGAGGGGACTTGGTTGGTTTGAGAAACCGATGGCTGGGCCCTGTGGTGAAGGACTGCATTTGCAGGTCATGTCCTGCTCCACTTTCCTTGCAAGAGTGCCCTTCATGTCCATGAGACCAATCTGCTGCATTTTGTTCTCCTGAGGGCTAACACATTCCAAACACTTCTCTGGTCATCTCTTGACGATAAATAGCTGAGACTGTGATGAGTCTCAGCATATACTTTCATCACATAGTAAAGATGCACTGAGGCTGTGCAGCAGGGAACATGTTGTTAAGGCAAGAAAGAGTGGTTCTCTCCTCTCAAAGCCAAAGGTGTGTGCTCCTACTGACCTGGTCTAACTTGGGACATGGAGAGGCCACCTCTCAAGTGTATTTGTAAGGAAGGTGTTAGGGGACATCATGGTGGTTGTTGCTACTCAGGTACCACTGCTCATGCTCATGTATTCAATCATTTCAACCCAGGAGCAGATGTCCCAAGGCCATGACAGAGGAACTCTGTTGCTCTCAGCATCATTCTGGCTCATGCAAGGTTCAGTGGTGTCCTTCCAGCAGCCTCTTTCTCCCTTTTTCATCCTTCTAAAGAAAAGCACGGTATCAAAGTAGGACAGAGGAGCTGCAGTCTCTCCACCACTATGGACAAAATGGCTCAGCTGACTTTTGGGTGTTTGAGGAGGGTGCAGCATAACCTCCAACACTGTTTCATGCTACCTTTATAGCCCTGCAGTGCACAGAGAACTGTGATATGAAACAGATGAGAACTGCAACAGAAAATAGCTTTTCTGTGAGTAGTTGTCCTTTGGGGTAGTGCCAGCATTTAACTTTGTACTTCACAGTCCTATCGTGTCATGAAGCACATCCATTTAAACATGAGATATAGAGACATGCAGCACATGGGTTAAGAAACAGGCAGGCACAGCCTGCTGACAACACCTCAATGAGGTTGAGACTAGTGTCTGTCTCTGGAGGGGTCCACACGGGTGTCATTATCTTTCTGTCCTAGAAGGGTTGTGGTCCATATATGTGCACTTTGTGTTTGGCTGGCACTTTCTACCATGAAAGAAGTCAGTCACTCAGAAAGCCCCAGGTTGAAAGTTGTGCCCAGAGTCACTCAGTGAGGAGACATTGGTTGGTGGCACATCTACTCTGGTGCTGCAACAAAAGCAGGTCTGGAAACTTCCACATGCCTACAGCATGGACCCTCCAAGCCACCTGCCGTGGTCTTCCACAGGTGCACTCTTTCCTCATGGTAGTTCAGATCAGGTTTATTCTCACTGGCTATTGCTCATTTCACCAAAGCTTTTGCCAGCAAATGACTTGAGACCAGCAAAGGTCTCAGCCAGGTAAATTCCTAGGAGGATGCACACCAGGCACTGGCAGCACCAGAAGGCATGAAGCACATTGCCTTCTTCTATTATAACAGTGACAGATACCAGCTGTGAACATTCCAGGTTCACAAGCAGCAAATAGCCTCTTTCTGTCATTATACTGATGGACTCTCAAAAGGAGTACAAGAGGGAACTCTGTCACTAGCCAAAGTAGATTTTTCCTTGAAACAGCCTCAGCTGAACACTAAGACCTCAATTCAAGAAAATTCATTTGATTATAACAGCTACTTCTAAGTAAAAAAATGTTCTTAATTACCTGGAACTTTCACTCAGATGAGAAAAGCCTAAGGAAAGACAAAATCAGGAAGGGAAAGCCAAATTCCCCTTAGAATATGGTACAGATTTAGTAGGGAAAGAAACCACCATTCAAACAAGCTACTGAGGGCAACAGTGATTTTCCAGCTCCTGAGGTCTTCAAATCAAGACCAGATCCCTCCCAAAGGGTAAACTACACCACTCCTCTTAGGAGGAACCAGCTGTAGCTCCTGAAACACTATCATGGGACAGAAGGGATGGTTTCCTTGAGCAAGTGCTGCCTTGCAGACAGAGGCAGCAGTTGCAGGGCTGGATGGAGCACGGTGTGCCAGGTATGTGTGGGACCCCTGGCAGGGTCGAGCTGCTCAGCAGCAGGACAGCCTTCCACACAGCCAGACCTTCTGGGGAACAGCAGCCACAAGTCACCAGCTCAGCAGGTGAGCCTCACTTTGCCTCCCACCACCTTTATTCCCTCTGGCTGTAGTGAACCACACCTGCCAGTCGAGCAAGACCAGCATTTGGCCATCAACAACCAAAAATTTTGGAAGGAGGGGAAAATCTGCAGAAATCTGCACTTGAACTGCTGCTGTCTCTCTCTCACCACTATCGTCTTTTCTCCTGAGGTAGGACTGACTCACCCTCAGCACGCTCCCCAGCTGGCAAAGCTCCCCACTGCCTGCACCACAGCCAAGGAGTGAGCCCACAGGTTTCCCGCCATCACAGAGAGATGGGGCTTTCACACTCCTGAGCTGTCTGTATGCGAGCAAAAATGAAAGGGGTCTTGGCAGGGATGCCAGAGCCACCTCTTTCCATCCTTGCTTCTGTGAACTTTTCCAAAGGTTTCCAGGGAGGCCTGCATTTGCTGTTCCCTGTTGGCTTTGTCACATTGCCTACTCCTCAAGTCTCAGGCTGCCAGTGTCTCTCCCCTGGATGACTTGGCTTGTGTTATTTTGTGTTAAAACCAGTATGTTTTTTTAATTGCTATAAATAAGTTAAAAGTGCATCTTTAATTAATCACTGCACTTTATATTGTAAGTAGAGATTTTTTGTAATTACTCGTTTATGATTTTAAGATGCCATTTGCTCACTGTCAAATGTATCCAGCCTTTATCCCTCCATGTTTAACGGGTTCAGGATAGAAATAAAATTTCATCAATGAGGATTCTAATCCCTTTAGTCTAAAACAAATAATTGGTTACTAAGTAAATGGGAAGAGATTGATGGATACTTTTATCAAAGCAATAATGAACTTGAGGCAATATTCAATACGTTCATAACCTTAAAACATTTTAAACTAATCTTAACATGTTTATTTTTCACTCACACAGGTTTGAAACTGGAAATACATATGTCTGGATGACTAAAACATGAACAACAAATAGGAGCAGCAGCATGTAAAGTATAGAGAAGTAGAAGCATTAATAGAAATATTTCTGCTTTAGCAGCTATTAAATGTTGGGGGTTTTTTACGGTTTGGAAGAAGAACCCATATGTTTATAGGATTTTTACCCCCCAATTAAAATATGTGTGTGTGTCTTTTTTTAAATCTTATTTAGCTTCACACACACAGAGTGCATGTATAAAATTCTCTACCAGCGAAGTTGAGAGCTGCTTCTCCTTTTGTTTCTTGTCCTACTGGCAGGCAGAAAGAACACCCAGTGCAACACCATCAGCACCTCCACAGCATCTGCCCGGGGTGCAGGTGTGGTTTTGAAGGCCAGTTCATGCCCTCTGTCACCTCCCACACCTGTGAAGACCAGTGGACCCCCAGGCTGGCCGGCCTGCCTCGTGCATCAGGACTGTGCCCAGCGGTCCGAGCAGAGGCAGCACCACAACCAGGCACCAGATGTGCCCGTGACAGTTGACTGTCCCCATGGAAGGGGCACAGGCAGCCCAGGATCCTCTCAGAGGTGAGTATAGGGAGAGCAGTTGTGCACCCCAGCAAACAGCACTCGACTAAACGCTGTTGTGCACAGCTTCCAGGTGCCCTGAGCAGACAGAAAGATGCTTGGTTTTATTTGGTCTCAAATCAAATACAAGTGGCAAGCAGGTGGCTGGGTACCCAAAGATGTGGTTATTCCCCCCTCTTCCTTATTTTTTTCTCAAGAGAGCACATAGATATTTTATATAGGATATAAATAAGCCACAAAAAAGGGAGGAACTATTGCGTTGGAACTACAGAAAAAATAATAAATGCTTTAAAAAATTGCTCTACCTCAATTCCTAGACAACTCAAGTCTGATGTGCAGTATGTGATTTGTCTGCTAGGATTGAATCCAGACACTTACCACTTTGTTAGCTTAAGAATTTTGAGCAATTTTTTCCATTTATCTGTATTCTCCCCAAAAACATTTCACACATTTCTCAGATACATCAATCCTTCCGGCATTCCTCTACACACTCAGTAGGATGCCCTGCTATAAATATAATAAAGCCTTTTATTATGTCCATTAACCATGGACATGTGTGCTCCAAAAGTTTCCTGACACGCAGTCATTTGTGGCTTTTTAATTATAAACAGAAAAAAACCTACGAGCAAAAGAAGACAGCAGACTGGAAGTGGATCTTTGTGTGTGTGTTTTGAGTATATTCTCCTAAGGGCTGATGGCACCCACACCCTCCTCCTGATCCCATCAGAGACTCTCTATGTGTGCACATACATGTACACAGAAAGCCAGTAACACAACAGATCAGTCCTGGGGGGTAGAGATTTGTCAGCTGTGCTGACCCCAGGGGCCTTATGCAGGTTTTCAAACCCCAATAACACTGATCAACTCTTATTTCAACAGGCAAATACGCCCCCTCCATTTTGCAGACCTTGCTCCACTTGAATTCGGCAGAAAAGAAAAAAGGCCCAGTAAATTACTTGACAAATTAAGTCATATTTATTGAATGCGTTTTATTTCAACAACCAAAAAATTCTAACAGCCTAACAATGCACATAAGTTAAAAATTAATTATCACTTAGTGATAACGAAGATAAAGTTGATTTACATGGAAAAAAGAACATTTACAATATGTTAATCCTTATTCACATTGTTGATACCGCAATAAAACACAATTTGTTTTTTTTATTTTTTATTTCACAAAAAAGGCGGAAAATTGTGCTTTGTTAAGAGGCACTACAAGAAAATTTTCTTTCTCCAAATAGATATTATATGATGGATATTGAATAAATAGACATATATGCATTGTAATTCGCAAAGTTCTGGCAAGACCACAGGCTAAAATGCCCACAGATTCACTTAGAACCACTGCAAAATTGGCAGTGAAATTAAAAATAAAAAGGCAAGACTCAGCATTGAAAAAATACCTAATAAAATTTTTGGTTGAAGTGTAAAAGATACCAAATGTTGATGCCATCATCAGATGAACAACCTTACTTAGCTTGGCAAAATTCAGTTTCCTTTCAAATGTATGGAGTGATTTCAGCTACAGGATAAGAAGACAGTTTTGAAAGCGTAGCTCTGAGAGAAACATAAAGCAGCAACCACTGAAATTCTGATTAAAGCTGCAGCATACTACAGAACTAAAGGATGAAGAGCGAAAGGGGCATTAAGTAAGCAACCCACCATAATTTGCAAAGGTATATGAAATTTATGCAGAGATACTCATGTTTCAAACATTAGCTCTGAAAAAATCTCATAAAAACTCCAGAGGTTACTGAGCAGCTAGAATTAGCTTGTATTGCAACGTCTTCTCCCTGTATATTGTCTGTTCTGAGTAAATATCTACACGTAGAGGTTTGTTTTTCGTTTTTAACTCCTACCTTTTATACCTTTCAAATATATAAATAGTATTAACAGTTATATTACATTGCCTGGTGTAGTAAACAGAAAGTAACTTTCAAAGGTATATTGCATGAGGTCTTTGTCAAGGTTACGTGAAAAGCCCATGTGAAAAAAAAAGGAAGAAAAAAGCCAGAAGCCTCGTTTGTAGTGTTACGGCTGCGGTTTGAACAGGCGTCTGAAATCAATCCAGCTGCAAGGTGAGGTCTCTGTCTCGGAAATCATTGCACGGAAGTGAAAAGTAAATGCTACTTGGTGTCTCTTTCGACACGATGCCTCAGAGCGGGTGGATGCTATAGTAGATTGCAGCTTTAGTGCTCACGCCACTGGAGAGTCAGTCAGTGTTAGCTCTGCTTTATGTAACGTGGCTGCTACCGGGTCACTGAGGGATCCTTCGCCCGGGAGGTGGGCGGGTGGGTGTGCAGGGCCTGGCGTGGCCGCGGCCCCGTGGCGGGAGGTTGGGAAGTGCCCGTGCCGTGGGGAGGTGGGACCTGCGGCTGAAAACACTTCATTTCACTGGCACAAAACACGTGACACAGAGGAAGCCCAGCTAAAACAGAAACACGGGGGAGGCTGGCGAGGAGGGCGAATGGGGTGTCAGCAATAGGGTGTCAGCACTGTAAACCCTCAGTCTGTCTGCAATTTACCTGGACAGGATTCTCGGGATTGTGGCATTTTGTGTCACAATGTAACTTAACGTGTGTGTGTGTTTTTCACTTCAGTATAAACAAAAAGCATCGACAAGAAGGAAGCTTATAAATTTCAAGATCTGAAACAAAGAACAGGTAAATAAAATCCGCTGTAAAATGTGGTTGATAGTATGAATTCCATACATCAAATCTCAACACATTTATCTCTTTTCTCTTTCTATAAAGACTTTGTTAATGGACAAGTCTTCTATGCACTGAATTTCAGTTTCAGCTATTCTGAATCCCATGAAAACTCATCTGTTCACTACAGAAAGGACTATCTGGAGAGTGGAACATGCTGTATCCTTTAAGTGTGCATTGTGTTCAAAGTACTTTTAACTTACTAGTTTTCTTTTTAAGGTGCCCTGATTTGTTTTTCCATTTTCTCTCTTTTTTTCCTCTTTTCTTTTTTTGGCAGTGTTGATTTACGTCTTTAAATACCTCAAAAATTACCCATCAAGTTGCCAGATAGGAAGCCATATAATAATGAAAAAAAAAAAATCAGGGATAAACATAGAAAATAAATAGGAATTCAAAAATAGTCACCACACCCTGAGAGCAGGCGGCAGTTTATCAAAAAGCCAAAGCAACTCATTGTGAAGTGGTTTTAATACATAAACAAGTCTCATCTTTAAAGAACTCATTTCACAGTCTATACTTTTAGGTTGTAAAGTTCCGTCCCATGCAATTTTAATATATATATATATTTTATGTAAATATATATATACACACACAAAGTTGTAAATTTTCCTTCATTAATTTCATAGGACTTTTTCTTCCCATTTACTTGCTAGATGTCCCTTTCATAAGTGCAAGATTGATGAAGGCATAATCCTATGTGACTACAACAATTGCTTCAGTCAAATGTAGGAAGTGTAACACTCGAGTGTCTGTGTCAAGGCAATGTCTGATCGGGCAATGCTGAATTCATTCGGTTTGCACATGGATCATGCGCAACAGAAACAAACAAACAAAAGGTAAAAAGAGAAAAAAAAATCAAAAATAAAACCAGAAAATCCTTGGATCAATGTATTGCTTTCTGCGCCCCTATCTCACATTATCTCTGGTCGATGTCCGCTGGAGCCGCCTTGCTTTTGTCGGGGTTCTCCTCCTCAGGCTCTACTTTGTACATTTCCTCAGAGCCTTCCTCACTGTCGTTCTCCTCTGACTCTGTCAGCAGCTCCTCATCCTTGTACTCTGCCACGTCAACCACTGTTCCCAAATGCTCTTTTAGCTTCCCGTGGTGCTTTACGTGGTAACGTTGGTTCTGGAAGAATTTGATGATGGTGTGTTTGGGGAGATCCAGCTGAGCAGAGAGGGTGTGGATGGCTTCCTGATCAGGGTAGAGACCCACGTCATGAATAAAGCTTTGAAGGATACCTAGAGCTTCCAAGGAGATCTTGGTGCGGGATCTTGGCTTTTTGGCACAACTGTCCTCGGCAGGTGGAGGAGGAGCCTCTTCTCTAGGTGGGGAATTCTCCTTCGCAGGCTGGGACTGCTGTCTGTGCAGCACCTATAAGATCAAACAGACACAGACTTCACGTACATGCTGACCCCCTTGGTGCTCGAGATAAGGACATTCTACAGGCCTTTACACAGGATCTATTTTGTTTTGGTGAGGAAAAGCACAATGAATATCCTTTCTCCACTACCTTTCTACCTTTGAAGACCGCTGCGCTGGTAACTATAGACTGAAAGGAGAAAGTGATGTAAAAGGCAAAAGATATCAAATAAATATAAAGCCACAAAATAAATAAGAAATACAAAATGAAAGTAATAAAAAGAAATATAAAATAGCCAAAATAAAAGTTAAGTCAAAAGGTGTTACAGTCTCATGGTCAGGACGACTGGCCAGTTGTCCCATCTCAGACAAGTCACTCTCCTGCTTTGTTCCTCTTCTCCCCCTCCTTGATTCCTCTTGTCTTTTTAGGCTAGAGACTCTGATCATTTCTTCAAAATGCCAAGTACCACAAAGGCCTAGACACACATGGGATTGTCAGGTGCTACTTTATCATGAATAATGATTTGGCATTAAAATCCATCACAGCTGCTTTATGGAAAAAAAAATAATAGAAGTGCAGGGATTTGTTAACATTTCCCATCTACGAAGAGTGACAGCATAGTAGCTTCATATAGGTGGCTTTAATGTGTCTCCTGAACAGATTTCTCTGTATTACATCTGTAGCAATTTCACCAGTTGAGGAGTTCTGAGTTCAAATAATTATAGCCCTCCATTCTGAGAAACCCTCTGGGCAAACACGCTTTGCAGTCTTGTAACAGATTTTCACCAGCAGTATCTCCTTTTCGGCAAGTTTAAAGAAAGCATATGTAGCTCTTAATCTTCCTAACAGCCACTTAAAATGACTAAAAAGGTCCTTGTGCAGCCCTTATTCCAAGGGAAAAAAATACCTGCTCTGAATTGTGCAAAACACAGAGGAGTTCCACATGCTTTCTTTAAAACCAAATCTATACAAGAGAGATTAACGGAAAAAATCCCCTACAGGATTGAGGGCTGGATTTGCCCAGGGGTTTCTTCAGACGCGGGGAAATAATTATTAGAACTCAACACTCAGAGCTAACAAAATCAATATGGATAACTATTTTCTTCCACAAATAAGAGGGAATTCTAGCTCTTCAACCAAGAAGAAAATGTCTTTGCTGCAAAGTGTAACATCCTGAAAATCAACCCTACATTAAAAAGCTCTCTAAAGGGAAAAAATAAGGATAAACAATGGAAACGTGCTGAGAACTTGCACTGAATTTTACACATGTACTGAGCCACCAGTAAAATGCTACACCAGTCAAGTTATTACTGCAAGAGGGAAGTCCGCTGTGGAATATCAGCCCGTTATGCAAATAAATAAATAGGCTCTATGGCAAAGAGCCCCTGATTAATTTCCTTCATCAAACGTTGGTGCCACAGTAATTTGTAACATCAGTGACCTCCAGGCATGGCTTCTGAAGAGCAGCTCGCAGTCCTCAGCCACTGTCCACCGCACACGTGGCCGGGGAGCTGACCCTGGAGGAGAGGCTGTGACAGCCTGGCCAGGGCACTGCCCTTCCCCTGCTGCACCTGGTGGCACTCGGCCAGCCCTCAGGGGCTGCAGCTCCACCGAGCACAGAGGCAGGACACAGCACCACGTCCCTCACTGGTGCCTCAATGAGCAGCTAAGAGCAGGTGTCCCACTGGTGACAGGCAGGGCTTGCCACACTGCGGGCAAGAGCCGCTCGTGGGCAGAAACACTGCAAACCTGTTTCAGTGCCAATACACACATTTTCCTCCCAAGCACGTAAATGCTCAGGGTGTCATAGAAATGGGGCTAACCAAGGAGCGGGGGAAAGGAGAAACTCAAATGGAAATGACAGATACTCTGGTTTATGTTTTATTACATCTCTTGTAATAAAAGAGCATAATGTTCCAATGCACGGAATCACTCAGCTGGCTCTTTGAGGATTTCTTTTTCGTCCATGGATTGTTTTCAAAGAGAAGGACTGACGTTCCCAAATAGACAAGGGTGGGATCCATACCTACGTCAGCAGGGAGCACTGAAAGCAGCACAGCCAGGATTGCTGACACTAGCCAAGGACCCAGCCTCATAAATTTGTCACACAGACCCTACCTACTTATCTCCCCTGTAGTGCCTTCTGGCCCTGGCCCCTGACACTGTAAGACCCAGAGCAGCCAAAATCAAAAGGATTTAGCACTACAAATAAACTGCCAGGGAACTTACAGACAGCGTCACATGAAAAGGCGCAAAGGAGCATTGCTAATCAGAAGCTGGATTCAAGTAGCAGTAACAGAGATAGAAACACATCCAGAAAGGGTGAGAATTACTCAGTTTGTTCTTGTTGGACTTGGAAGGGGGCTTTTTTCCCTTTTCAGTTGACAAATAGCATGAGAAACAATCCAGCTTGAAAAATGTTACAAGGCTTCCAATCAAATATAATGATGAAAAAATCCAACAATACAGGATCAGCAGCAGTAAAATGTTTAATTTGAAGGAGATGAAGAGATGCCTACAGCATCTATAAAGCAATCAACCAAAGAGAGGGCTGAGAGCGGGAGGAAAAGAATTATTTCAATTAACCCTTCCTTTTCTGGAGTGACCTCTCTACCCTCTCCAGAAGAGAAAACACATAACCCAGGGGTTATCAGTGCAAAATATTAGAAAACGGTTGGATTTTATTTCACTTACTGTTATCCTAAGTAATGAAAAAGCCTAAAGATGCTCGATGTTCTTGTAACAGATAAATCTCATTATTTTGCTAGCTTGTGGGGGCTTTGCTCTGGATTGCCAGTGGCATTAACAAAGGATTTCAGCCATGCTACATTTTTCAGTGACACAAGTTTACCCATACACAGAGAGGTGGATAAATGCACAGAATTTCCTTCAGGTTTAAGCTGTGATCAGTTTTGCAGTTCCTTCTGACAATATGGACTATTTAACACAAAAGAGAATGCTTTTCTATGCAAACCAGATCAGCTGCTGAGGCACACAGTACAATATGAAATCTAAATTACCTTTTTGTTAAATATTTGTTTTAAACTACATTTGTAAAGCATGCTGATCAATTTGGGTGATTTCCTTACTTCATGCCTGGTTCTGCACGTCACAGCCTTACTGAGGAAATGGACCATTTTTGGCAGTTCCAGATTTTCAGATCTTGGGTCATTATTGAGCTCTTAAACCCATAGGTAAAATTGCAACTGGCTTCATGCACTGCTGTGCACACCCTGCTGTAACACTTTGGTGTTTGGGTTGGTGCTGCTCTGAAGAAGGAACCATCACTGACCTTCTGTGACAAAGTACAGAGTGCAGCGCATTTTCCAGTGCAGGTAAACCCCCAACAGTGGTCTGACCTACCAACATGTATATGACGGGCTTCTGAGAGAAGGGACAAAAACAATGGCCATTCTCAGCTTTCCTTTTCCCAGGAAAGGAAATCCCCCATGCCCTTCCCTACCTCTCCCCAGCCACAAGTGGGGCAGCCTCCTCCTCCTCCACATCCACTACCATCTGGAGCCGACTTCCCTTCCCCATCTACTTTCAAATTTAATGTGAAGATACAGATTTCCTTCCATGCCCACAGGACTTATTTTTTCCATCCCTTCAACAGATTTGATTTTTAAATTCTACAGGTGCGGCTGCCAACTCAGCATTTCAGAACAGAGCAGCTTTGGAAGATGCTGCTTCATGAAGGTTCATTCAGGTAGACTTTCACCTCACACACAAACCCATTTTTTTCTAACAAATTAACCCGTCCTGGTAAAAAACTTGTAAGAAAATGACTGTGATGGAAGTTGACTTTAAATGATAAAGTGACTGGTCTTAGATCGCACTGCACTGAAATATGATTTGAAGGCCACAATGAAAACCAGCTGGAAGCCATGTGTAAAATATAATAGTACATGCCTACAGGGAAGGAAGTGAGATATTGAATGATTAAATTTAGGAGAGTATATAATGTAGTGTATCATTACGGGAGTGATCAGGATTATTTGTAATAAGCTAAGGGTTTGTGGTCTATCTAAAATCCAAAGCCAAGAATTATTTGGGGGAAGAGATCGCTGAACTGTTTTACACGAATCCATTCCCCATGTCTCAAGGATGCTTCTGCAGGAGAAACCTGACTTCAGCATTCCCACAGGAAAGAGAGGTGAGCAAACCCAAACTGAAAGATGAATGTCATGCAATTGCAGTCTGTGTCTGTACTGCATTTAATTTTGGCTGGATTCACTATGCCACTGATGTTTGTTTCCATTTCCACCCACTTTCTGGCTAGAACTAGACATGTAAAATTGGTGAGTTGCTAAGGGGAGCCAAGCAGGATATGCTTGAACGGGATACGCACACACACTCGGGCAACAACAGCAGCAAGGCACCAGCTGGCAACACTCACTCCATGACATGCCACCTTCCATTGCCTGAGCAGCCTTTGCAGCACATCGGAATCAGGAGCTGCATTTCTATGGGAAAAACCCTCGCTCTTCTGTTTCGTAGTGTGGTTCTGCCCCTCCCTTTGCAGATAGGATTACTCATGTGAGCTCCTTTCTGCTAGGATTTGCTGAGATGATGAGCTGCCCCTTACTAAGAGAACTACCAAAAACGTCACACTCTTGAAACACTGCATTTGCAACAGAGACTGCCCTTGTTGAACAGACACCACCTTCCTCTGTGCACAGAGCGAGCACCAACAGGTACCTCAAGGGGCATGTGTTGGCCAATATCAATTTTCATAACCCAAACCCACAAGGAGCAAAGTTGAATGGATTTGCCTTCTCTTTGCCAGAGAAAGTTTAAATAGGATGTTGGAAAAGATTTCTTCACCAAAAGGGTTGTCAAGCACTGGAACAGGCTACCAAGGGAAGTGGTGGAGTCACCATCCCTGGAGGTATTTAAAAGATGTACAGATGTGGCACTTAGGGACCTGGTTTAGTGGTGGGCTTGGCAGTGCTGGGTTAATGGTTGGACTCAATGATCTTAGAGGTCTTTTCCAAACGAAATGGTTCTATCAATCTATTCTGCATGGTGTAAAGGGGTCTTGCCTTTTACCTTTCCTTCACGTTTACTCTGCTCTCATAGCCAGCCATAACACTGTATCACACCAAGGATTTTTATGCCAAAGATGGCAAATTTTTAGCCTGCTTGAGGAGCCCAAAATAAAAGCCAGAGAGAACACGCACATGTTACAAACGTAGGTCCAGTACCTACACTTGGTACACCCAACACCAGTCCTCTGTTACATCCCTTAAAGCATTCATGGTTAGTCAGCAGGAGTCGCCACCAATTTGACTCCACACAAAAACGAGTCACTACATACCTCATGTAAAGGAGCCTGTTGGAAAAGTTCATTCCCAAAAGATAGCTGAAGTCAAAGGAGGGTGGAGGACAGGCCTAAACAAGGTGTTCAGCTGCACTTTACTGAGCAACATGTGACTTCTGGAAGCTGAGAGCCCACAGGCAGTGCCTAGCTATCATGTTAAAGAGTTTACTTAAGAGAGAAACTTTATCACCTTGCAACAAAATCTTATACCTAGAAGGAGGCACTGTCCTTCTTAGCAGATCTTATAAGAATAATCTGGAGAAGATAATCCATTCAAATAAACAGCCTTACACTACCTAGCCACGGTCTCACTTTCTTCACATACAGAAATGTGCAAGAAGAGAACAGAGCAAGCTGCTGCCATAAACAGGCTTGCACCCTGACAGCCTCCCAGGCCAGGGCTCGCAGGGGTAAGAACATTAATTAGACACAATCACTGTGCCAAGACTCTTTATAGGTTTTTAGGAATGTCTGTCCAAGAAACTGTAGCAGAAGTTACAATTTGCACCTGTGTTCGTTTCTTTCCTATTCAAAATGTGGCTCTTAGACTACTCTTTTTTTTTTTCCTCCTTGCAAAAATACATTCATTTGGGTAAACACTGCAGTACTAGTTGCAGTTCCAAAGGAAGTATTTTCTCTGGACTCATTCTCAGGGTGATTTCACACCTTGACACCATAAAGCTGTGTTAAAGACTGTGGTTTAGTTTCCTTGCTTTTCTTGGATTATACAGTATCCTAAGGTCAAAACTCAGGGAAATCCAAAACTGTTATTAAAAAAGAAAAAGTATCTATGAAGTGATGACAAATTGCAGACTACAGGTGTTAGATTACATTTTGACTCCAGGCAGGTTTAATATACTTTAGTTTCCTTTTACAATTGCCCTTAGCAGGTACTGTTATCGGTAAGGGATTTAAAAAAATATATGGTACTCAATAAAAGAAGACCGTGTCAAAAGAAATCAATATGAGCGTGCAAAATGGTAGGAAGTCTGACATGGATAAATATGTTCACTTTCATCTAACTTCAATCTGAGCTTCTTTTAATTTTGTAGCTCAAATGCTGGCGCACATCCTGTGCATTTTCCAATGCACCTTAGTAATTGCTTCACACGAGTAAACACCCTTATTAGAGAAATTATAATATATGTCTGTGATATGATGTGCCCCGTCTCATGCAAGCCAGACCAAACCAGCCAACCAGAACTGGTGGCTACAACAGCTTTTAAGGCAGCAGCCCTGGGTCCCATTCAGCTGCAAAGACAAAGCAGTCCCACAGTAAAAAAATCCCCCAAATACTCAGGCCTTTCCTATCAGCCTTCATCTGCTCCTGACCACCACTGGAGCCAGAATATTGGATCAGACAAGCCCTGTGTCCTAATCTCTCAGCTCTGAGGTACAAGTCACTCTCTGAGCCACACAAAAGGGGACTGAGAGAGAAATGTGTTCCATGAGGAACCTGAAGTCAAAGGCAAGTTTGGTTTTGAGGCCGGAATGCGAGCCAGTTGAAGTAATACATTTCAACATCTTTGGAGCACACTTGCCACATGCTTCCCTTTGCTTTACGGTGGTTGCCTTGCTTAAGGGCAGGAAACAGGCAGTGATCTGAAAGCATGGCAAGACACTGAACACTCAGCCTCTGAAATAGCAGCCCCATCCTGCAATTCTTCTCCAGAATGAAACTGTCAAAAATGGTCAAAAAGGTGACAAAAAACCCAACAAGAATTAAAAAAAAAACAACAAAACAATCAAACAAAAACCAACAACACCCCCCCCCCCCCAAAAATCAACAAAACTTTCAGTTGTACATTGCTTTTGCCATCCCATGCAAAATGATAAGTATAAGCAAAACACAATTAGTCTTGACTTGAAGGCAGGGGGAAGGTGTCTCCCCCCCTCCCTGGCACACACTGCTCCCATTAATGCTAACAGGAGCTTAGCATGCATCAAAGAGCAAATACACCACAAAACATTTTTAAGAGCTATCATCACTGGAGATAAAATATAAATTACAGCCTGATTACACTGCGCTGCAAAGAGGCCACATGTGCAGCATAGCTCTCAATGACAACTGCAGATGACCAGATAACTTTGGGACAGGTCTAAGGTTACTGTAAAACATCTGTGCAGTGGAATCTTTCCTTGTCTTTGCTTTCCTTTCAAGAAGCTGTGGCACTGCTGTCTGCACAGTTGTTTGAAGAATGTTTGCAAATCAGCTTGACAAAGAGAAAAAAAATTTCTGCCATCACTTGACCACAATCATGATCTTATTCTTCAGTAATGCGTGGTTTATTTCCCTTTCCTGATCTCTGTTAATAGACAGCACGTGCCTACACAATAGCCACTATTTTGTCTGTATAATGTTAAAAAAATAAATCACAAAACTCTGACAATGCAGAACAGTGCCCCGGTGTTTCCTGGGGTAACTGCTCCCCCTCGAATGCTAACTCAACTCTTCCCACAAAAGCACAGGCACAACTTTCATTGCTGTGCAAGTGCCTGAGAACTAGCTGATTTTATGGGGCAGCATAAATGAGCTCATGCTGACGAGCATTCATGTATTAGCTCTGAATTTCCCATCTTGGGCTGGTTTAAGCCAGATCCTTAGGTTTACTGCAGAGTAACTGTGGCCAGCAGCGGGTATCTCTCGAATACCTGGCTGCAGCCTGGGAGGGTTGTCAACAACTAGTCTTCAGCCCACAGGTGGAGCTGGCACATACCTACTGTGTAAATACACAACAGGCTGGATTCATTCCGGCTTCTGCTGGCACAAACCAGGGTGCTGGTGACAGAGCAGCCGATGCAGTCAGGAAGTGTTGCACAATGTCGCTGCAGACTCTCTCCTGAAGGCATCGGTGATGGATGGTTCCATTGTCTGGGGATGGGGCACAGCCAGCACAGCTGGCATGGGGGCCAGTTTGCTGCATCCCTGGCAGGCAGGCAGAACTCTGCCGCCCTTGAAGAAGCCAAGCGAGCCTCTCTTGCTTGTAACCTGCGGTGGCAAGGCAGCCTCCCCCACAGAGGAAAAAACGACAGCCCTATTAAGGTTCACGCTGCCCTTCTGCACGGTGATGCTAACTGGAGTCCCACTCAGGTGGGGCTTTCAACATCTGTGTAGGGACTGAGGGCCACAAACCTTCCAGTTAAAATTTACCTTCTTCAAAACAAGACCATGAGCTTTGTGGGCCTCTGACTTTTCTCTTCTGTGCTTTCTCTCACAGCCCTAGCAAGGCTCTCCAGGGTGCTATGGCATGCAGGCTCTGCTTAGCAGTTTCCAAATAGAGCCTGAACTTGGTTGTGGCTGGATGGAGGGTTTGTCAAAGATTTCAGGTCGATTCTGAGTTTCCCCATCCCAACTCTGTTATTCCTAATGAGGAGCTGGCAGAATGCCACAAGAACTAAGGAAGCAACAAAAGGCTTTTTTATTTGCTTTTCTGCAGACAAAATACTTCTGGTATCCTCTACACTTTTTTGTTTAATTAACACTACACATGTTTCTTTTGAAAATCAGAAGAGTATTTGTGGGCAGTGTGAGCAAGATCTTCCCTGACAAGCCCCAACCTAGAGGTCAAGCTCTAAACCCCTAACTATAGTGGCACAAATGGCGCCACTATAATCATGTTGTTTTCCCGTTACTCAGACCAGGAGTAGGCACTGCATTATTTCAGGAAGAATATGTTTGGATTAGACACTGGATTCTGGTGGGGGGTAATTATTTGTCCCATCAAACTGTTTTAGGTCCTTACAGTTGGCTATTTGGGGTTTCAGGAATACCCAACTGTACTGCTAATTTTTACAATGGGAGCAGTTAGAAGTCAGGAGAACCTGACTGTTATGGTTAGTGAAAATAGCAGATTTGTGCTGATAAAACACTACTCAGCATGTTTTATGGCTTTCAAGATGTAACCACCAATGCACTTAATAACAGGACTTGTGCAAACTATACTGTGTGAATCAAACACATAAAAGTATAAATATTCCCTTTTTTAGAAAGTAAGTCTTAAAAAGTGCATTATAATCAACTACCATGGTAAAAGCAAAATATCCAGCCTTACCACACATGCAACTGGCATAATGTGCTTTATTATACCCTTAGCTAGAAGCTGGGTAAATAAAAATCGAATGACCAAAGTACAGTCTCCTGCACAGATTAGGTCACTGAAGACAAGATGCCTTAGAGAATTAGATCTGAAATCCTTCGTCTTCCTAATTCAGCTCTAGGAAAGGTGGCCATGTCCAGAAGAGAAAGGACGAAGCTAGACTGGCATCTCACTCTCACGCTGTTGAGCTCCACGTCTCACTACTCTGACCTGTACCTATTTTACAGATTCTGGATGCTGGAAGAAAATGGCTTTACGGAAAGTAAACAGCATGTGCAGTTTATACTCAGAGGTTTTTGTTCATTTTTAATAAAATGGTTTATTATATGGCTAGTGAGGCAGCATTAGGACAAAGCAGAAGATGACACTGTTATGGCCCTGGGATCCATCCCTGGCTTTGCTGCTGGCTGCTGCGGGGAGCTCTGTGGACTGCTCAGCCCATGGCTGGCTACACACACATAATCGCAGGAGTAAAGCTCACTCTTAACACTAGCCTGCAACTACTGTAGGCCTGTGTGCAAGAAGCCCCAGGGTTTTGCTAGAAATGCAAAACACCATTCTTTGCTTCTGTAAGATTAGGATTGTGTGGCATTTTTCAGTCAAAAACGTCAACTGAGTGACATCAAAGTATTGCCTAAGTGAAGTCTATCTACTTTGCCAAGCTGTTTGTCTGGGGTGGCGGGGGTGGGGTGGTGGTGAATATTCTGACAAATTTCAAGCAGTTGTCTAGGCATTTTTCATGAAACAGCATATTCTGGTTGCTTTTATTCAGAGCAACTTTTGCTCTTCAAATTCTTCCTATTTTCCTTCAAAGCATTACGTTGCTTGTTGCTCTAAACTGCCGCAAACCTTTATTTTTTTTTATTTGAGCTGCAAATAATAATTTAGAAAGGACCAACATATTTTTTCTTTCAGTATTTCAGAAATGTCACCAACCCCTTAAACTCAGCTCCAGCATTTCTATAGCTCTAGGCTGTACCACCCAAGGAGCAGCAACTCATAGCCATCTCTCTACCCACCTACCTCCTTCACCGTTGTATTTACAAAGGATTGTACTGATGGAAGCTCTGAAAGCATGAAATGTAATGTGGTTTATAAAACAAGATAGATGTGAATCTTTTCTATCTCAAAATCCAATAAAGCTTATGATTTTTATTGCATGTGGGAGTCCTTTGGTCAATGTAATACTGATTAGCAGCTTGGCCAGTAAGTCTGATAAAACCAGAAAGTACTTTCGAATATATTCTGGCCAGAGACACCTGGGAGTGAAGCGTATGTGTTGCTGCTGATGGCCCCAGGCTTACATACATACCTTGGGATTTCTTCCTTGGTTCTGTTCTGTCTCACCGTGGTTTCGTTCTATTCCCTCCAGAAAGAACTACTCCAAGCCTCTCTTACCCTCAAATCTTCACAGAAAGGGGGCATCATCTTAAAGCTATTCCCTCTCATCTTTCCAACATGCATGAAGCCAAAAAATTTACAACCTGATTCAGCCAGGGCTCTGGGTTGGACTTTAATGGATCCCAAACAGAGTAATGCAGCATTCTTACTCCTGATCTCATTTGAACAAGGAAACATCAGAATAACATTACTCCAAGTCAGCAATGCTTCCCTGGTGCTAATCAGGCCATTAAAAAGGCATAAGCAGTTTGTGTGATGCAAAGGGACAAAGAGAACCACAGAAATGAATCAAAACCAGGGAAAAATTAGAGATTAAAAGTAATAATACTCCTTTCAGCAAACCACAGTCTGAACGCATGATAAGTGGCTAAAAGACATAATCACTGCAAGATCTAGAGACAAAAAAATGTCTCCTGACTGCATGAAATGTAAATTAAACTCGCCCTGGTACAGAAGCATTTCCCTCACAGAGCCGTTACTCACTGGATTTGCCATTGGGAAATCCAGAGCTGGTGCTGCAAAGGAGAGCTGCAACAGCTCACCCTCCCTGATCTCACCTATGGAAAACACACATGCTCAAAGTCAACAGCTGGAGGGAAAGGAAGAGAAACCCAAATACAGCACAGTTGTTAGAAGAGATTTCCATGGAGGTTCCCCCCCCAGATAAGCAGATGGCTTCCAGTTAGTCAGGGTTAGGGACTGCCCATGTGGTTTCCTGCCTGCTTGCCTTTTTAGCTTATCTAGACCTCATCAAGATATGCAGTCCAAAAAAATTAGAATGGCTAAGTACAGGAATTAGGGAAACTAAATACAAATGAGCCCTGGTCTGCCCTTGTGCAGAGGAGTAGGGGAATCTGTGCCTATGGGTGGGATGGAGGCAGCAGTGCCGACCCTTTTGCCAGGGCAGCCACGTTGGGCTGCGGCACATCACATCTGCAAAGGCTGGGTCAGGTCTCCTTAATGCCACGGTGCCTTCTCCAGGCACCAAAGCCATGCCTAACTCCATCCAAAACACCCTAGGCAACAGCCCATCTGCTTTGAAAATCTCCCCTGATGTCACAGTTTACAACCCTGCCTGCTTTATCCGTGGTGCCGGTGCCCGCCAGCAGCCCAGCTCTGTGGCACATTCCCAGCCCCACTGGCAGCCCAGCGTACGGCTACAAGATTTGCAAAGCTCTGGGCAGACACTGGCTTCTGCAATGCTGTGCATGGGAGCAAAGCAAAAATCCACCAGGAACGTATGCACGAGCTGCCATATGGAAAGGGCATTCTCAAATTAAACCCTGAAACCCAGATGAGATCTGAGCGAAGGACAGTTTCACTTAAAGGAAATGTCTGAGGTCAACCAGCAATTAACTGAAAGGTTCTGATTGAATACGCTATTGACTGCGCTCACATCAGACAGCTTCCTGTTTATTATACCTTATGGGCTGTCTAGGTGCCAAGACATTAAGCTGTCAATAATCTATTAATACTAAACAGCTCCTCCCTCCTTACTCCCCCCATGCAAATACTCTTAGGCTAAGAAACTGCACTAAAAAGATGGAAATTTTTGAAGTGAGATGGAAATGAGCTTTTTAGGGTATTTCTTTGCTTGCTTCCAGCTGCAAGTACAGCAACATTCTTAAACAATATAACACGCAGCCTATAACTACATGGAAAAAATTGTGTTAAAAAAAAATCAGCCATGATTGAGACCATATCCTGAAATCTGGCTTTCTTTTCCAAGCCATCTTTAAACAGTCTAAGTTAAATTTAATTAACAATTTACAACAAGGAGAGAGAAGTTATTTAAAGAGAGGCCTACAGGTCCTTAACATTCAGTGTCTGGGAAACAGTTGTATATAAAAAAAAGTTTTAATGAATTTAATAGAGAAAAGCACTTTAATTAAATGCTGTCAAAGAGGATTGTATTAATGACTGCACACAAAGGAATTTAAAGCAAGCCAAGTATATTTAGCAAATAGGAAGTAGGCTTTCAGAGGCTGCAACTATTTATGTTTCTGCCATTGCAATGCATCTAGGAGATCGCGTTGCCAATTGAAAGCAGTTATGTTATTAGATATGATTTTATTTATTATGGATTATTAAAATTTCAAATGCTGCAGGGAATACATTTATTTCACTTCTAAAATGAAAGAACAAAGATATTTCCTGCTTGTTCAGTAAGAGGAAAAATAGAAGAGGAAATAAATAATAAATAATAATAATAACTTAGCACTTAACTAGTGAAGCGCTGTCCAGACAGATCTTTTTATGGGGCTTGCTGAGTCCTGGAATTTTAGTTTGTCTCTTTCTTTCTGCTACAACTGGATGGATTCGCAGTTGCTACCCAGCTTCCCTCAACAGAGCATGGAAAGAGGAGGTAGCTCTTACTCCTTGAGGATACAAGGGACTTCTGTGATACTCTGCATGTTTCAACTCTAAAAACTAACAAAATCTGACAAAAAGAAACCTTGGTTGCCAAGCCTTTTGCAAGCAAGATTGAGAACACCCAGGTTTTCCAGATCTAACCATGAGACTTAGCCACAGAACTCTCTTAAAAGCCCAGAACAATTTTAGGTCTGCATTAAGCCTTTTTGTAGAATGTGCTCACCTTCTTCAATATCCATATGATAGGACTTGTACCAGGAAGGAAAGAGGCTCTTCACAACTCTCCCTGCTCACGTGCCTTGGATTCAAGTGTGGCACATTAAATGAGCATGGCCTAATAAGTGCATAATGTAGAGGTCCAAACCATAAATTTGAAAAAAAGCAACTAGAAAATTGAAGGGTGTCAACATTGTCTTGTACTATGATGGCACAAATAGCATAAAACTAAATTTAGCCCCAATGGGAAACCAAGGAATGTTTTTTGACACAAAGTTAATGAGATGGCTGGGTCTGTAATATCCAGGATGCGTTCTGTGATTTACCACATCCTTTTTGCCATATGCAACGCTAAGTGGTTAATAATGATTTTAGATGTTTCAAAGTTCTGAATGTTCCACCAGGGGCACCTTAGGCATGCTTGTATTCCTTGGTTTCTGAACACCAAGTCTTTTTTAAGTTAGGCACCACAATGGGAGTTAGTCCCAAATTATTTGGTTTAAAATGTTTTTGTTTGTACTGAAGATTTTCACCTTCTAATTTGAAACATGAAGAAATGAGTAGAAATGGGGAAAAAATCATTGGAAAAGAGGCACAAGGGGATACCTACTTCCTTTCACAATGTGAGTAGCATCGTAAATGGCGAAGTTCAATTTTCTAAATACATTATCTGATTTTTTTTTGTTTAAGACTTTAATAAAAGTCATGTGTGATGTGTGTTGAGAATGTAGCCTTTGTTGTTCCACAGCTAGGGATCTTGCAAACAGCTTCGCTTTGTCTGTGCCAAGATATTTTGGAATATTCTTTGAAACACTGTAAGCATAGATGACTGTGAGAAAAAATATGTGCTACTGTACTTCTGGATACTTGATGCGTGAGAATACTGCATACACAAAAAACACTTCCCCTTTCAATCTGCAATGCCTGTAGAAGTCCATACAAACATGGAACAACATACTAATCCTGAAAAAAACCCCCATATCCCCACACATGTTACAGTCTCTGAGTGTTTCCAGCTCTTGGAGGGAGGGGGGGAAAGAAAAAATAGAAAAATAAGGAAAAGAAAAGAAAAAAATAAAAAAGAGCAAAAAAGGAAACTGCACACCAAAGAATCTCAAAAAACAAAGACTGGCCCTGGGCAAGGAGACTGACCATCTACATCCTGCTTTGTCATAGCCTAACTCCCAGCACTGCCTAGAAGCTGCACCATTTCCTTGGGGGACACTGTGCAACATGGGAGGAAGAACAGCACCCTTGGTCTCATAGATCTTCAGGGAAAAAACAGTGCAATGTGCTCTAGTAGCACAATACACAATGGTTTTCCTCCCCCTGTAATTTTTACAATTGTCTATCTGCAGAGAAAGGCCAGCTGCAATGATCCAGGGCTCTGACTTTATCCTAAGATTTCTGTAAGGAGCCTGAGAATAAAATGCTGCATACAACCAATAGCCTATAAACATTTACACATCTCTAAAGCCTGATATTATAATTTATGAACAAGTGTGAGGGACACAGAGTATTTAGGGAGCATTAAAATGAAATTAAAAAGAGCAATATTTTTAACTGCAAAGATTCTCAAACATAAATGGAACTCATCTAGTGGTGTTTCGGTCTTCAAGGTTTGCCTACTGCTGGCAAGCTTCAAAGGTTGTGTGAATTTAAAGAGCTTTATTTAGTGATCTTGCTCTAGATGTTTGCTCATCCTCAACCTACTATGACTTCTTACAACACTGGCAGCTTAGCATTTACAACAGGGCCAGGGCTGTAAGAAATGTGGGCTAAATCTGGTCAAATTGTGTGTGAAAGGCAAAAGGGTGAGACAACAGGGGCCAGAGCTACAGTGATGTCATTTGCTAAAATGACAACTTGTCAGAGCAACACAAACCACCACCCTGCTGCTTATTGCCAAGTCTCCACAGCGCTAAATCTACACATTCAGATTTTAAGGGAAGTTTCTGCCTGGAGCATCCTACCATGAGAGCCACAGCAGCCCAAACAGAGCTGCTCTGGGGCAGCCTCACGCAAGATGTAGCCTCAGAGACATCTTTGTTGTAAGAAGCTGCAGAAGAAAAACATCAGCCATGCTCACAGGGCTCCCTCACTTCAGAGTCCCACCTCATCCCTGCCCTGTCCTCACTTGATCCTGGATCAAAGGAAATCTGTCCAGGAGCAGGTGGCACTGAGGTGGCCTCACAGTTTCAGGAGTCTGAACAAATACAGAAAGGGTATTCTACTCTGACAAGACTAAACTTGCCACCACAGAAAACCCCAAAACTATGCAGTTTACTTGATCTCCCATTTCTAGGGTTAAATGGAACAATACTAAACCTAAACTAATTTCAGAACAGAAGCAATTTGGTTTTAATTGCAAGTACACTCCCCACTATCATTCAAGGGGAATAGCAGGCCTACTGTTAAAAAAAATCAGCAGCACTTTTCAGCCACATTAGATATCCACACTAAACAGAAACAGCTGAGATAGCACAGTCACAGGTTTGGCTATAGCAGTCAGAGCTCAGTGACTTTCCACTGCAATTGTGGTAGCTATCAATCACCAGAAGATCTATTGGACACCTCAGAGTCAAATGTAAGGGGTTCATTGTCTGAGATGCGCTCCTATTACCTTTGTCAAACTTGTGCAAGGCTCCTGAGCTACTGTGATGCATCAGAAAAATGGTGTGCACCAAAAGGATGGAAAACCAGAGCACACAGACACAGCTTGTATTTCAAAATGCAGCTTCTCTGACTACAGGGCACAGGTAATGGAGCAGCATGAGAAAGCAGCTCAGAAGTAGAAGCTTTCTGAGGATTTTGCCTGTACTACTTGCTTTGAAGAGAATCCCTTACCCCCACCCAAAAGCAGTCACACACACAATAGAGATAAATGCAGAGTAAGTGGCATTTGTAATACATATTGCCTTAAGCTTTCACACTGCACAGAAACAGCAGTTTCATAGTTTGAGATTTTTTTCAGTGGTTTTTCAAGTTTAGACTGAAAGGAGATACCGAACTTGACTGTTATTATCTAATTTTGATGAGAATGAAACTCCAGATAACATAGCAACTAGGAAGACAGATATTCTCCACTTACAAAATTCATAGACCTCGTTCTGACATGCATTTCCCTCTGTAGTTCTAAATCAAAGAAAAAAAATACTCCAGCTGCAGCCCTCTCAAACCAAAGCACTGAGCTTTTTGAGTGGAATGAATAAATCTGCAATACAAATATCTCTTAAAGTCCATCTGGGTTTGCTGAGTACAAATTGTCTGACCAGTCTTGACCATTCCTGTTTGAGCGGACACCACACTCAGCCACGGATTAAGGAGCTCAGAAAGTCAAAAAGAAGTGGATATGCATCTACAATCTGTTTGTTGAGTGCAGACAAATGATCAAAAAAAAAGCAAAACCATCAGGGTGTAACCATTAAGAATGAATCACAGGGCACAAAAATCCCCACAAAAAATTGCCTTAATAAAACAGTAAGCACCACCGTCAGAGAGCTAGCATAGTTTGGGAAAGTAATTTTTGCCCAGTCTCAGGGACAACTCAGTCCTAGTTTCCAGTATGCAAAATCCTCAGCTGTAACTCACACAAACATGGCAAAACCTCACTGTGCACATCATCCTAGAGATCATTAAGCACATCGTGTTCCCCTATGGAATAACACAGTTTTGCTTCACTCATCATCTATGATTGCCTAAATATTATTAACTAATATTATTTTTTAAGAAAAGAAAATTTAAGTCTCACTGTTTGTTCCATCTGCATGCTATGCATTGTGTGACCCATGAACTCCAAGACATTGTTTAGAATCAGATATTTCATTAGAAAGCACTACTGTGGTGTTCATTCCCCTTTTATTACTTCTAGAAAGAGAATATGAAATTAGTTTCATTGGACTGCCATTGCCACTTGCCTTGACCCATTTTTATGAGGGCTCCATGTTCTGCTCTTTTGTATTTCACTGTCATTTCTAAAATACTTGTTTCCTTCCATCTCTCACAAAATGACAAAATTAGTATTTAATTTACTTCTGTGGTATGTTATTTTCTGCATAGTTAAAGAGAGACCACAATGTTTGCAGTGAACTCCAATACAAAAGAGCTTTCCTAGAGCTTTCTACTATGCCTTCTTTTATTTACTAATGTTCCCCCATGATTTATGATCTGAACTATTATAAATTGCCAGATTTGTCTAAACTAAAGCTTCTGACAAAAAAAAAGGGTGGGTGGAGGGATGTTATTTTTAAAAAGTGACAAAAGTAACAGTGTATGAGAAAGCAACATTTGATTGATCTTAAAACAGTATGTACCTACCAGCTTCAGCAGACCTATCTGTCAACTCATGCAGGAAATGAAAGGTGAGGTTTCCCTGTTCTCTGAAAAGTAGGTACTTTGCTGCAGTGGTGGCTCATTACTCCAAAGAACTGGCTTATACACCCCGACACTCCAGAGACAACTGTCTGATTCATACTCTTCCCAACGGAGTCAGGTTTCTCTGCCCCAGCAATTAACAATGAATTAGCACTACATTAAAGTGCCAGGCAAGATGGTTACTCTCTGGAGTGGTCACCTTGGACACAGCAGACGAATAGTGGGAGAAGGAGAGAAATTAGATTTACTGTGTCCCAGCATGTCTGTAACAAACACAGAATCCCTGGTTGGCAACGAGAAGCAGCTGTAGGCACTTGTCAGCATTAACACCCCAGAAAGGTCCAATGCCAGCAAACAGCCCAGGATCGGTGGGATTTAGCAAGGGATAGAAAGTAAGACAGGGTACCCTCACCTCTGCAGAGCAGGGAGCTAAACACAGAAGCATGAGGACTGCTTGCTGCAAAGAGAGTACTTTGCACACACTTATAAGCCAGGCCAAGCCAGATCAAAGGTCCAGCCAGGATCCCACACCTGGTGGTGAGGGAAGAGGATAAGAACAGGGCAAAAATACAGTAATGCTTTCCAGCGTGCCCTCCCACCCCCCAGGAAATTGTGGCTCAGGCACTCCATAAATGAGAGGTGGTGTCCTTGTGGTAGCCCAGCTAGCACAACCTCACAGGTCTTCTCCTTGGTCCTACAGCAGCACTTTGCAGTTACACCGCATTGAAACGGAGGGAGAGCCACTCAGCACACCTGAATTTCCTTAAAGACCAAGTGAGAGAGTGTGGTGAGCTCAGCCTGCATGCACAGCAACATGTAGGTGTAGCATGAATGCTCTGCAACCAGCATGTGAAGGAAAATCCACACTCTGGCACATCCATATGGTCCCACCCAGTGCTGCCAGAGAACACAGCCATGTCACAGAGCTCCACAGGGCTCACATTTTATGACTCCTCAGCACAATAACAAATAAATCAAGTGTGCAGGGAGGAATTTCTTGTGCACTAAGCTTCCACTGTAGACATTTTGCATTTTAGAAACAGGAAAATAATTGATTAAATGGATTAATATATGGCTGATGGGAAAAATCTAATGGAAGAGAGAAAAAATAAAAATATTTCTTTTTTAAAACCCTGAACTTAAAGCTAAACAGCGAGGTGCAGGCTAGTAATACCAAACAGAGGGCAAGAACCTCTCACAGAAAAAACAACTATCCCTTAAACATCAAGAGCCAACTTGTGTGCAGCTGATTTTCTAGAGCACTACAACAACTGCCCCACTGCGCACATCCCGCCTTTAGAGGACAGAAACCATACCAGGCCTTGGGGTGATTCCCTCACTGAACTGTCCTTAACCCTGTAATCAGCAAGTGAACTACACAAAACCCATCACAATGAATTCTTCACCATTTCCAAGAAGCCATACCAAGGAAAAGGCTGAAATCTATCCATTATCTTTTGCCTAGTCATGTCTCTTGTGATGATAGCCAGGATCTTCTTCCAAGTCTGACAGAGGGACATGCCCAGAATGTCTGAGCCCAGAGAGGGCTCAGTCATAGTGGCAGGGAGCTCTGGCAGCAGTGTGGGGCAGCTCATTCTCAGGCTTTCCCAGTCTCACAGCTGCAGGAGCAGGAGGCTCAAGCACCAGACAGAAGTTAGTGTATGCACGTCAAATCCATCAGAGCAAAGAGAAAGATGGGGTGGACAGAGAGAGAGCAGAGGTAAGAGCATCCTGCCTGCTTCAGTGCTACAGTACTGCACCTGCTGTTATTCACAGTGCTGCTGTTGTCTCTTCTTCAAAGGACTGTTGTTTTGACATCAAGGCTGCAGGTAAGGGCTCAACTTACAGCACACTTTTCACTAGCAAAGCCTGCAAAGCAAAGTAGGTCGGTGACTGCAGCTCTTGGATGTTTCCACCTGCTGCTAGAGTGTAGCCAGGCACTGAGGCAGACATTCTGCACTCGCCACTGCTTTGAGAAGGAAATGAGGGTTGCTTTCCCACTTGACTCTACAGGGGGAATTTCAGATAGGCAGAATGTAATTACTCGGCCTGGACTTTGGCCAGGAGCGGGGCCCAAGACCCCTACCCTTATGTAAAGTGTCACAAAATCTCCAGTGACTGCAAGTGCGAGGACCTCAGCTTTACATCTCTGGCTGCTGTCATTGATTCTTCATGGCTAATTACCTAATAGTGACCCTTGCAGTAAAGCCAAAAAAACAAACCTTGCTGCTTGAAACAATTCAAGTCTCAGAGACCGAAAACTACACAAAAAAATTGCTTGGTGCTGGGTATCTTTTGAGTAGGGAGCAGGTGGGCAGCAAGCCTCCTGTGCCTGGCACTGCTAGTGTGTCACTCAGAAACCTACTGGGGTTTTTGGATGGGCAAGCATAGCTTTAAAATGCAGCACCCCCAAAACACAAGCCTACTGTATCAACTGCCTACCAGGGTCTCCAGAGTTTTGTTGTATGTAGTTGCCAGCTGGTTCCATTTATTTTTCTTCATTTTTCATATTTTGACTGTAATAAAAAATTAATCCATGGCTTTGTAACTTGCTGACAAATACAAATGCACAGCATTCCAACACAGTGTAACATGTCACTCACTAGAGCTGACCTGCTCGATGCAGAAAAGTGATGTGCAGAAGGCTTTAGAAAGTAGGCTAATCAACAAGGTCACGCACGAGAGTCCAGGGAAACTTTTTCTTTTAACTTCCCTTAGAGGATATTCCCACTTGCTGTGAGCATCAGAACTGGGCTAATAAGTTCAAATCTATGCAGGTCTAGTTGTCTTCCCACCTTAGTTTGGCTCTTTACCCTTTGTAGCTCCTTACATCCAAGATCCCACAAACATTTTGCAACGTTAATTACTTAGAATGCTTCCCCTGCTTTATAGCTCTGAGAATCCAAACCCCAGGACACAGATTTTCTTCTTCCAGGCAAAGACCAAAATGAAAGCAAGGAGGAAGTTGTTAGCAGAAGAGACAAAGCACTAACTAGGCAATAATTAATCTGAGTGAGACCTACATGCTTCAGGTGGGGCAGGACAACAGGACAGAAAAACCTCTTGCCTTGAAAAAGAGGTGACTAGATGGCTGGCAGCAGTGGTAGCAGCAGCAGCACATGAGCAACAACAAAGAATAGAGGCTGAATGCCAAGGTTCACAGCAAGAGTAGTGAAGCAGTGCAATCCACCATCAAACAACATTGAGGAGAGTGAAGGTGGGAGGAGGAACTGAGATGATCAGAGAAGAGCAGTACGGATGATACTCAGAGTGGTCACACAATGGGATCAGATGAATGGGACCAAGCATCAGTGGCAATTCAAAGTGGAAGGTCTGATGTTGGAGGTGTCACCTCAGCTTTTTAGATTGAAAAAAAATCTTCTGAGCCTCCCTTGACCATCTGTAGATGTTTGGTTTTGTAGCATGTGCTACCAGTTATTAGGAATACACATAAGGCTGATTTTCTCTTCTGACTGAAGCTGGAACTGCAAAGATGAGAAGTCTTGCAGTATTTTCATTGTATTTTCTCTACGTATATTTGTACCTATTTATTTCTCATTCTATTAACACCTGAGACAAAGATAGGACAAGGGTGTACAAACCAAAAATTCATACTAGTCACAAATATTGTATAGAGGAGCACAACAGTCCTAACGAGGCTGTGAAATGAAGGCCCATTTCCCACAAAATGCTCACCATGGTCATTTTAGAAGTACTTTTAAGATTCAGTCAATACATAAAAAGTACTTCTCCATGTTACACTCTTCAAACCCCCTGTGTTACCTCCCACACAGACACCCTGAGGAGGCAGTTGTTGCTCTGACCTGCACAGGCTCAGGAGTGAGCTGGACAACATGCTGCATACGCTCGCTGTGGTGATGTCTGGATTCTTCCTCATAGATCACATCCCTCTCGTGTTGGGGAAGGTTCAGGAAGCGGCGAATGGTGCAGAGGTTCTCCCAAAGGGTGCGGTTTTCCGGACTTGGGTTTTCTTTCCAGCGAAGCAGCTCACACAGCCAGCCCTGCAACGGTAGGGTCAGCGCAGTCAGTTCACTGAACACCAAGGAACCAGGTGTGAGTGGAAGGGCACCTACATTCTACCAATCTGTGGTGCAAGTTTTACTGGTCTCATCTCACACATAAAATCCCCCCCCCCAGTCCTCAGCTGCCCTTTGGTCCTGACAAATCCTTGATATATTCTATTTCCTGTAGGTTGGAGAAACTGAAACAAGTAGCAGTGCTTAGCAGGAGCCAGGCAGCACAGCATCTTGCACCCATTGTATTCACACCATGTTTAAAATGCTTGGATATAAATATTTTTCCTATAGAAACCAGAGTTGAAACAAATATGCATCTTCACTTTGGTTTCAGAGCCCCTTTATTCCTTCATTTAAGCAAGAGAAAAGGAGATATATCTCCTGAGACTTGCTAACAGCCCTCAATGCAACCTGCAGCTGCAGAACCAGAAATTCAACCACTACAGAATATGTTTAGTAGAAGATACTATCAAGTAAAGACTTCTGATTTGCTGTCACTCTGTTGCATTGCCTACCCCAGCTCTGAACCCCATTGAAATTTGAAAGCTTTAAATAATCAAATCTTAGAGAAGACATAGTCTCACAGAAAGGGAATCCTCTGGTATTTAGCACAAAAGCAGCAAACAGAGTCCTGCAGAAGTTACTACAGAAATGAAGATACTAGGCGGAGGTAATTCTAAACCCAACTACAGATCATCATAATAGTAGATTTTAATCCTGCTGAATTGTTTTAAGGTTAGTTTGAAATGCCCTTAAAAGGTTTCTGCTGTATGTAAGGAGCTGTAGGACCTCTCCACAGGGACTGACTGCTCAGACCCCTGAGGGGAAAGCCCCAGTGCTCCAGGAAGAAGAAACCACCCTGAATGCCAAAGGCAATGAGACAGCCCAATGGCAAGAGCTGTTCAGGTGAGAGCAGCGGTGACCCGGTGTCTCCAGAAGCTTACCCAGGGATAGTGGCTGCTGCTGCACCTGCCCAGAGTGGGGGTACAGCCAGCCTGTCCTGCCTGCCAGCAGCCAGCCCACTTGGGGCTGGAGACAGTGACTCCCCTCCTGTGCCTGTGCAGGAGATGTGATGCAAACGACAGAAGATGAGAAGATAATGCCGAGGATGCTGTCAACGCGCCTTACTGACTCCTGTCAAAATATTTTACCTAGTAGCTTTATAACCCATCATTTTCGAGCTACAGCTCAGCATATTGACACCATTTTGACAGGCACCTTACAGTACCTACAAGATAGCTTGATCAATGTTAAAAATGTTTGGTACAGGAAGTAGCCAAAACTGTGTTTTTCTGAACAGCGACCGGAGCAAGCTGAACAGCCAGGTTCATTACCAACCCATGGGGGGGCTTTTTGGTATTGCTTTTTTGTGTAACAACTTGTAAGCCATTGAAAACTTCTACCGTGCACTCTAAACCCCATGTATAATATCATAAGCCCTTGTTTGTCTTACTCTCCACTGTGTCTTCTGCCTTCACCCCCCCAAAAAAGGCAAGATTTGATTATCTCCGCTGCATCAGCCAAGACAGCAACACCAGCTGTTCTCATTGTGCAGCCTCTTCCTCACGGCCTACATGTTAATAACCTGATCATTCCATTTTCTCCTTCAACTGCCGGCTGCAGCACAGCGAAGAGACAAAAACCCAGGCCCATCTGCAGCAGCTGTAGGCACTGAACTGTGAAGCCACCAGGGATTTATAAACTAATCTGTAACACAACACTGCCTTGTTTTTACAAGTGAGAGGCCACATTTGTGCAGACCTGATCTTTTCTTGCAATAAACTAGGAGGGCTGGGGGGGGGCAAGGATGAAAACAAGATATCTAGTCATTTACTTAGGGAAAGAAAACCTGTATATTTTCAAAGTGTTTTGATTGGTATTTGGGCAATCTTTTGGCCAGGTGAAGTCTGCATTTTAATGTGATATGACCATAACCCCTAGCCTCAGCTCTTCTCTGTCCCCTTCCACTGCTCAAAAATCCACCAAAAACTTTCTCTCTTTTAGAGAAAAGATGGGAACACAGACTCCCAACTCCACAGTGGTTTCTCAGGGGTTCCTCCATACAAAGGAAATAATTGTTGAAATGGAAAATAAACCATCTGTGGAAAAAAATAAGCTCCCATTTCTCCCTGTTTTCAGTGAGCTGAATAAGTCTCCAACTGAATTCTTTCAAATGTCTCAAGCAGGTATGTCTAACATCTCCTGGGGGATGCTGCAGCATGAAGACCCATTGTGTAACAGAAAATACACACAAAACCCTGCACCTGGTGGAGCAGGAGCCCATGCCAGGCAGGCCCTGGGGAAGGACAGCTCCTGGGGCTCCCCGAGGGCTGCAAGGCACTGCACAGTGCCTGGCTCTGGCAGAGCCCAGGGACGGCTCAGCAGGGCCACCTCCCCTTCCCGGGGCTGGACCGGGTAGCCCGATGGCAACTGCTGCACTTTGATTTATCTGTCCCGTTATAATCAGCACTCATTACAATCACTTAGAGCAACACTACAGGCATCATTATGGACTAGGCACTCTCTGCCATTAGTCTTCAAGAAGGATAGCGCTCAATTTGCCTGGCAACATTTGAGGTCCTGACCTTGGAGCTATTAGGGAAAAGATTAGACCGCAGTGTGACCATGTGTGCAGACATGAGCAAACCAAATTAATTTCTGGCAAAGGGAGGCACCAGGCAAAGACCCCGCCATCCTGAGGACACCTGAGAACTTCTCCATTCCCCAAAGGAGATAAGCTAATGGCACGTTTAAAGGAGCCTGGTTCTGAAGGTGAAGCACATCCGTGGTATTTAGAGAGATATTAATCCAGTTTCCCCACAAAGTATTTGCTTGGCTGATCAGATTAAGGGATCTAGCCTTCAACAGCACACCCCCACCACAGCAGGCCCCAAGAAATCTGTGATACTTCACAGCCTCAGACATATTGCACCATGTGTACCCAGCTGCTACAATAATTAGCTTATGAATGTATCAGCTGGTTCTGTGATTTTTATAAATAATAACTAACCTACAGAGCAGAAAGATTTCCATGAGCCTAATATTAGCAAGAAATTGCAAGGTGCACCTAACTGAATTGTCATTGTGCTAAATGCCCTGTCTTCTCTCACGTTGTGTGGGACTGGATCTCCCCCAACACCCATTTATAAATATTTATTTTTGCACCAGCGGCGGCGATGTATTTGTGGCAGCTTTCCTCACAACAGCCATTATTCGCTCACCCCCGCACATACACACGCGTACCCGCTGCGTGCATGCGTACACTTATCTGCATCAAATCTGGCCTTTCATTGCTCTTTTTCTACCCTTCCCTTTCTTTATTCGGGCACTCATTCAAGACCCTATCTATCCATCTATAGGGCTGTTTATTAGGCAATAGCTTTGACTAATACGTGAGAAAACACAGCGCCCGCAGCTTACTCACACGTTCCTTATGATTGCAAGTAACCGCCTTCCCCATGCACAGATGAAAAGTCTGTATGGGCTTTTTTTAATTATTTATTTAAATAATCTTAGCACGCCATCCAAGAAAGTTTTGCAGTACCAGGCAAAAAAAAAAAAAAAAAAAGTGTAAATGTCAAATAAAACAGTGACAGATGACAGTATTCTCTATTGAATAGCACCGTTTCTTCGTGCATGTTCAATGAGAACTCATGAATTATTAATACACAAAATCTCCTTTTACTGTTAAAAATCTCAACTTGGGGTTTTTTGGTTACAATTTTTTTATTTTCTTTTATTTATTTCTTTGGGGTCTGTGTATGTTACACAGAGCTTTCCAGGAGAATTATTTCATTTAAGAAATGCTAACATACAGAAGTTCTTGGCGCTACAGCCATTCACAGTGAATTTTCATCTATATCTACATTTATTGGCATGAAGAATGAAAAGTGAAGGAGACACTATCTCACCACCTTTTCTCCCACTCATCCACAGTATCTGACTCACTGCATTACAAGTAAATACAACTTCTGTGAACGTATTCTGAAAATCTAAGAAATAACACACCCTTCCTCAGACCCATAATATGCCGTGTTTTTGATCCTGCCTCCCCTGCACATGACAGGTCTTGCTCCACCGCACAAATAGCCCCCTTGGCTGTTACCAGGAGAGTTTGATACACACTGGTGTCAATATGGGTGGCAGAATCCAGCCCTTAATGTCAGCTTCTAAGGTTCTCAAATGGGAATGTCTTCCATTAAAAATAAGAGGAGGAAAAACAGCACAATTAAAGGATGCTTTTGGCTCTACATTCAGGCACACCCAGTGCTTGTGGTTACAAGGAATTCTGCTCAGAACTTCCTTCATTTCACCCCAAAACTTCTAGAGGCATCGAGAATGCAGCCCAATTTAGCTCATTAAAGAGAGCTGCAGAGAAGTGCTAGCCTCTATTTTTGTTGTTCTCATGAGACAAGATAAACATTTTCTAAGCATTTTATTTGATAAAACAAATAATATCATATTAATGTCCTATTTTTAACCTCTCTCTCTGTCTTCTAATCAAATACATTTCCACATAGCTAAGCAAACAACAACAAAAATCTGCAGGAAGCCAGTCATTCACATTGTGCTTTTATGCTGTTAAAGAAACAGCATGCTTACTACACCAAAGCGTGAGCCTTGGCGCACTCGAACCCCCCCGAGGACAGCTAGCTGGTGCAGCAATCCCAAACCATATTCTCTGTCACTTATCCCCGAGCCCTTTCTAGCAGCTTGACCCTTTCACTTTAGCTAGGCTTACTCTGGAGCAGGGGAGGCTGCTCCGGCAGCCGGAGGTACCAGGCTACAATAAGGTCAGTTTTTCCAGCGCTCAATGAAGGTATGCGCAAATATACCGGCCCCAAAAACTGCCTCCTGCAGATCTGCTGACCTGCAGTCTGCCAAGGACCAAATTTCTGATTAAGGACAAGAAGGCACATGGGAAGGGTTGAGGCTCACAGCTGTGCTGGGGTGCAGGCCAGTGCTTGAGCTTTGAGCAGCATCTCTGCCAAAAGCCACCGCAGGAGGCGGCAGTTGGGTGTCCACAGTGAGTTAGTCACAGGCAGCCGTTCTGCTTTGAGCATGGAGAACACTGCAGCTAAACTGACCTTGTGCTTCCCTGCATTTACATTAAAATTAATAGCACTATTAATAATAGCAATAATACAGTTAGTTTTCTGTGTTGACATTTTCTAGGGTCTCCAGTGAAAGCATGAGTAGGCAAATGAAGAGTTTTTAGTAAGAGTGATTCAGGAATAAATCTCAAAAATAAATGTAAAAGGCCATTTCCTCACCCACATCATCAGTGCAGAAAATGTCAACATATGTGACAAAAGGAAAAAAAACAGCAATGATTGACGCAAGTCTTGAAAGATTAGTAAAGTAATGCTGCATTCCCTAGAGAAGTCTCCCTTTCTACATGGGATCACAGGAGTCCTCTGGACAAACTTCCTCAGCCTCTCTTCCCTCTGCTCAGTTTGGGACTCTGCAGTGCAAAATGAGCCAGATAATATTCAGCTCTTGTTTCTCAGTCGCCAAACTCTCTTTCCATGAATCCAATAAGTGTCTATTAAAATAAATAAACCCCCTAATGATTCAAGATAACCTAATCAAGAGAGCTGGAATGGATAAAAGACTAACTGTAATGGAGAGTTCTGTCATGGCTTCAATGAATTCTTGATGAGGGCCGGGGGAGGGGGACTGAACCTGAGAAGCTTTACTTGGAGCATTTCGATACAGTTCAAGGTTAATCACTCAATAGCCTGGATTTTTGAAACACTTGGTACTTTTCCTCTCCCAAAAATTCAAGGCAAAATGCAAAGCATTTTCATGAGGGCCAGTTTCTCACTAGCTTTATAAAACATGAATATACCAAAGAAAAGAATGAGATACATGAGCCCTGGTGTACCTTAGATTCATGGGAACACCAAGTTTGCTTACAGCTCTTGGCCTCAGAGGGAAGGATGCTGTGCACTGAGGGTATTTCCAGCATGCCAAGTTCAAACTAGCTTCTCCCCATGCTAGAGAGGAAGTGTGGGTTTGTGGTTAGGGCAAGCATCCCACCATCAGCTCCCAGGTCTGCCAAGGACTTCCTGAGCAAAGCCCCAGATCCACAACTGTCCCTTATTCACTCAGCTGCAGAGGCAAATGCACTGCTGCAGATGCTGTCACAGAATCACAGAATGGTTTAGATTGGAAGATACCTTTAAAGGTCTCTCATCCAACCCCTCTTCAATAAGCAGGGACATCTCCAATAGATGAGACTGCTCAGAGCCCCGTCCAACCTGACCTTTAATGTTCCAAGGGATGGGGCATCTGCCCTCTCTGTGGGCTGCCTGTTCCAGTGTTTCACCAACAGTGTTTCTTCCTTATATCTTGTCTGAATCTACCCTATTTTAGTTTAAAACCATTACCTCTTGCCCTATCACAAGAGGCCCTGCTAAAAAGTTCGTTCCCATCTTTCTTATAAGCCCTATTTTAAAGTACTGAAAGACTGCAATGAGGTCTCCCTGGAGCCTGCTCTTCTCCAGGATGAATAGCCCTAATTCTCTCTTCCTGTCTTCGCAGGAAAGGTGCTCCAGCCCTCTGATCATTTTTGTGGGCCTCCTCTGGACCCACTCCATCAGGTCCATAAGTGTTGGGGACCCCAGAGCTGGATGCTGTACTCCAGGTGGGGTCTCACCACAGTGAAGTAGAGGGTCAGAATCACCTCCCTCGACCTGCTGCCCATGCTGCTGCTTTTGATGCAGCTCAGGATAGAGTTGGCCTTTTGGGCTGTGAGCACACTTTCATCACTCTTGTCCAGCTTTTCATCCACCAGCACCCCCAAGGCCTTCTTGGCATGGCTGCTCTCAATCCCTTCATCCCACAGCCTGAGTTGACAGTGGGGGTTGACCTGACTCAGATACTAGACCCTGCATTTGGCCTTGTTGAACCTCATGAGGTTCACAGGAGCCCAGTTCTCGAGCTTGTCATGGATGAGGGTCACACTGTGACTTCATATAGAAGTTTGTACAGGAGCAGCTCAAGTCTAAAGGTACTTCAAAGAAATTCCAAGTTCAGTCAAGGAGAGAAATGTCTTTCTGTATTTCCTCAGTATGTAACAAGAACATCAAAATATCAGCACAAAAGATATACCCCAGCTGTAGAGATTCACAGCATCATAAAGGCAGTGAGATGCTACAGCAGTAGGAAGTGCCCTATACACACACACTAGGATACACTACACATCTTCATCACCAGCTGCTTTTTCTAGCTGCTATTCATCATCACTAGAAGCTAATCAGTTTAAGGGCACAGAAAATACCTGTTATAACCTAGAAAGAGGAGAGAAGGCATCCCATCACATCAAATGAATACAAGGGAATCTAAGTTGGGAAGGAAGGAGGGGGAAGGATGAAATAAAGCGTTTCTAGAGTTAACACTTCTTCCAAGTGACGCTGCTCATTCCTCTCACAGTACCTGCACTTTCTTCTTGTAGGACTGGTGGAAGGTAAGGACATGGGAAGGTGGCTATGGTGCTGAGTCCCATCTAGCATGGGGCCCTACTGTGGGCTAACACCCTCCTGGGCCAGAGAAGAGGCTCCCAGATAATCCTGGCAATGAGACAGGGATCTCAACATGAAAAGGCGAGGAACTGTCACAGTGGTTTCCATCCATAGGCCTAGGTTTCTCTTTACCTGAAGGGTCTCAAATGAAGGGCTTTTCTACTCCCAGCTTCCAACCCTCAGTCGAGTTTATTCTGTGTTTGCCCACATTTAAACAGGGCAAAGATACAAACCAGAGACTGAGCTTTGCCAGCTTAATGTTTTTTCAAATGTTGCTCCATGGAGTCTCTCTTGCTTTACTGTGGTATAACTGGAACAAATTCCAGTCCCTTGCAAAAAATTTCAGTTCCAAGGCTATAGTTTTTGTTTCACCGGACTGGTGAAGGCTCCATTTGCCCTGCCCAGGGTAGATACTCAGCAGCATGCACCCCACTTCCCCATGCTGCCCCAGCCTGATTAAGAAGAGTCTCTTGCCGTGGTAGAACTGTGGGGAGTTTGGTCTCCACGTTCATACCAGCTCTTCCCTCACTCAGACTGTCAACAAGCACTCCAGCCAACTGTGCCCACTATTTATTTTGATAGTGACTGTTTATTATGAACAGAACTACATTCCTAAACTCATTTTGCACAGACTAAGAAACAAATGTCTGCTGAGCACAGCACAGCCTCTGATGTAGCCTCTCACTAGCAGAAGTCAAAGGGGTGGTGCTGCTGCACAGTACAGAAGGGCTGGTACATGGTCATGGGGGAAATGGTTTTCCTGAGGTTGTGCTATTGAGCAGTTGTAGAGCTGAATGCAGAAGCCAGCTTTGACAACCAACAGTCCAAATGTGCAGCAATCCAAGTCTCTGACTGTCCCACTGCACAGCTCTGCAGACACACAGGCCTCCCAAACCTCTCTGAAATGGCACACCAAAAACCCATCTTCTTGTGAATTAAATATAACCAGGAGAGCCCAAAGCGTAGACTGGAAACCAAATCCTGTTGTTCCGGCCACACTCAGAAACACTCCCAATGTGCTGATACAGGTTCCAGGTTTAGCCACTAAAAGGACAAAGGGCACAGGCAGGCAGCAACCCCAGAGAAGCATGCTATCCAGCGAGTACATCCTAATAGCTGGCAACTATAATAGCAGGACAGCTTTGGTTGCTGTCCTGTGGCACTGAGCTCTCAGCTCCTGCTGGCTTCAAAAATACAAAGGGACACACATCACTTCAAAAACAAGGCTAAAAATGTCTATATATAAGTTGTAAGGAATAAAATGCATATTAAGGTAAATATGTGATGATTGAATAAGTCAACGTCTAAAATGAATGGCTTGAAATCTTTATGAAGGTGGATTCCCTTAAAGAATTCTCCCTATACTTCCTTGGTACCTCCATGAGGCCCTGACATGTTGACTTGTGAGCTCTGTGATTTGCAGCCTCAGTTTGTAGAAGCTGCCCTTCTCTTTAGTTGCTAAACTGAGACTCCACCATGACTTAAGAATGAAGATGGTTGCTTGTTAAATTAGAGGTCAATTAACTCCACCAGTAGATGATGCCACTTGCAATAACTGCTCTCAGTGGGTACCACTCTTCCTGTACGGAGACAGAAGACGAAATGAGGCCTCCATTGCCTCTGGATGTTCTCTGGGGTACATGACATACAGCCCTGTGTATAAAATGTCAAAACAGCCCTGTTGGAGCCTCACTGCCTGCTAAAACTGTGAAGATCTCACAGCACCGTGGATTGTTGTTGACAGAACAGCAGCGCCCAACATAACACATGCCTTGTTAGCAAACTGGAAGCCTCTCAGTAGTCTGGGGTGAGGGAATAATAGAGGAAGCCAATGCAACACAAGCCAGGCCTGTGGAGAATAGCAAGTGAACGAACCTTGGCGGAGAGTCCAAGCAAAGCCTCAGACTCGCTCTTTTTTTCCCTCTCTTTCAAACTTTCTCTTCTGCAAACATGGGCAGTTTTCAATGAGTGCTTCCCACCACGTAACTCAGCTGCTGAAATCAGCAGCATCTTCACCAGCAGTAGTCATGACTGGCACAACTGGACTGTGCAAACACTGGGAACAACCAACTGCTATTTTTCAGACAAGCTAGACCTAAGGAGCCATGCTGACCATGACACCATGGCTCTGCCCTACACAAGCAGATGAGTCCTTGCTTTTGGCATTTCTGTGGGCCACAGAGCACCCCGTTCTGCAGCAGGGACACCAAGCCACCCAGAGAAGGCACACAGGTGGGCTTTGGGGCAGGGGGAGGCCCCACACCACTATGGTTCTTGGCTATGGCTTCCCTTCCCTGCCTTCCAGTGCCCCCATAAACCACTTTCATGCTCCAGCAGAGTGCTATGACATCTCAGCATGGCAAATGCTGGGTCATCCCAGGGAGCCTGTATTGCTTTGGCAGGGCTGTGAAACAAAAGAAACATCAGCCCCAAAAACACTTCTTTATTTGCTGCTGCTGAAGAAACAAAACCTTTATGTGCAGTAACTTTGCTTTAAACAATAACATTTGTGGATCCTGTTCTTAACCTTTTGCATCTGGTGTTCAAAATCTGCCCTGTTCTTTTTCCATGTGAAAGACTACAAATCTTATTTTTGTTTTGGCGCTGGTGTGCAATACTGCCAGAGCGCACTCAAGCTGGCACAGACCAAAGCTGGTGAGCCACCCAAATTATTGTTGGGTGGTTCAGTCCCTCTCTATTTCAAGAAGCCTCTGGGTATAATGACAGGAAGCTTGCAGGCAATTTTAAGCCAAACCTCAGAGAGGCTGGCATTCGGTCTATGTTAAACACTCCTTATTAAAAGCTGTCCAGTCCAGATTCTGGGTGGAACTTTGATATCTGCATGGAGTAAAGAATAAGGGGCACGTTTGCAAAATCAATTGTGCAGTTTTTATATTTACTGCACGTTTACCACATATGTCATTTATTACACAGTGGAAAACCGTTAAATGCACAGTAGTTGTGCCAAGTGGCATTATGCTTTTAACAGCTTTATTCGTTTAACAGCTCCAGTTCTCATTATATTTTGCCATGTGGTACATGAGATTTTTATGCATTTAACAGTTTAAGAGGGTTCCATGGTATTTTCCTTTTATATATTTCATACTGAGCCCAGGATTTTGTTGGGGGTAGAGGGATTGTAACCCCTGTACCCTGACAAGAGAAAGCAAAAGGCAAAGAAAATTAATGATTAAATGAGGAAGGAAAAATTAATCAGATCTCCATGTGTTAGGGCACAAATACCTGTAACAAGGACAAAGCTCCGCCATGTGCTTTGATAGCCTTTGACGCTTTGTTTATAAGCCTTTCAACCACTTATTTTATATCTACTTTAATTACTACAATGTTGTTTTCCTGCACAGAGGAAAAGAATGTATCTTTCAGAGTGCATGCACCTAGATACTTCTATCCCACTCTCTCATTGTCATATACACATTTGTGCATTTCTGTGTGCATATTGATGCCCTCTCCTAGCACAACTCAGTAATTTCATCCAGGATCAGAACCAGCTCTTTTCACTGAGTAAACAATTCCTTCCAACAATCCACTTGCTGCCCTTCAAAAAAATCTGCCTGCCCGCCTTTCCATAAAATCCCTTCTGGTGCATTATATTTTTTTAAAGAGTTGGATGAAATTTTTAAATTAATGGATTCTCTTAAAGAATTTCACCCAGACCTAGGTTTGCCCGCATGTATTTTTTACACCCAAGGTAGAAATTAATCCAGGAGAACTTACTGCAATGTCTCCTCATGCCTTTTCATAAAAATGATTGGATCTGATGTGAATTATTCACATGGCAATACTGTATGCAGCACATACAACATGCAAAAAAGGAAACACCTGCCTAATATGCCGTTTCCCATTGCCTTCCCTCAGTTAATAACTTGAGAAAACAATTTAATTACCCACCAAATGAGTAGGATACCAGCATTTTAAAAGTTCCTTGTCCTGCTAGCAGAAGTGTAAATTATATACCACACATGGGAAAAGACATACATGTTTGTACCAAAGGGGAGAAAAAGCTCGGTTGTGAGCTGACCCTTCCCTCAGCCTCTTTTAAAAGGGAAAAAGAAACCACTTAAGCAGGCAAAAGCCAAACACGACAGGTTCCCCAGAGATGAAGATTATTATTATTGTAGGAACAGATGTAATTTTATTGATGGGAGGAGGAGGTGGGCCTAGTCTCAACCCCAGAGTTTGCTTTAAAAACAAAACCCCAAAAAGCCCCGTGACAATGAAATCCTCTATATCACTCACCTGACTTTTATTGGCAGCCACTTTGGCAAACAGAGCTTGAGATACCTTGGCCCTTTTCATCTCCTGTTGGATCTCGTCATAAATGGCAGCTGTGATGTTGACGTTGGCACTGTCCGCCTTAATGGGGAGGTCTGTTGTTGGTGTCGAGGTTTTGGCCTACCAAGAGACCATGAAAATAATAATTAAAAAAGTGCTGCTTTCAGCCCAGCCATCTGTGCAGAAATTATCAAAGGATTTCAGTCAGCTGATGCCAAACTGCATTAGCTACAGAGGGACACTTCCTGTCCATTATTCTAATCAGGTTAATTGTGATTGGAAATAATTGCAGTGCATTCCTATAGGAAATGCAAGGCCCTGTCAACTCTCCCCCTCTCCCTCTCCCAGCGTGTTTATTGAGCAGCTCAACAACAGGATAGGTAGCCAGGGCGCTCGGCTGCAGGCAGTCGCTGAAGTTGGCTTTGCCAGTGAGCTACTGCAGCCCAGCCGCCAGGCTCTACCTTCTCCCCCCTCTCTAAAAGTGGCCTACACCTTGGAGGAAGAGCCAATTCTCCCAGAAAAAATGAGTAAATGGGTAGAGGTCTCTAAATAATAAATTATTACTCAATTTAATGCACTCCCTCAAGTCTCCCTCATCCTTTATTAAAACTATATGTATGTCACTTGAGTATGTATGGTTTCCCAGCCTTATCATCATTATGCTAGCCAGACAGTCACCTAATTTCACCTAGGAAATCAGTGAAAATGAAAAAAAAAATCATTTCATAAAGCTGGGCTTTGGCATGCCTTTGATGTGCTGCCCTCATTCTCCTAAACTCATATTGAGATTTTGCGTATTCCGCTGCACTCCTTTTAATTGAATGATTTCCCATCAGCTTCTGTGACAAATGAAGGACAATAACGGACACTGCCAGAACTTTCCCTGGGCTGGACTACCCCTACAAGGCTTCTATCAACACAGTTCAGCAGACTGCTACAAGACATTGATTTTAAAGCCCCTCGGTCGTGGGGGTCCCCAGAACACACCAGCAGGTGAGGCAGCGAGGGCAGTGCGATGCTCACTGAGAGCTCCTGGCACCAGCAGCCCCATGGAGACAGATTTCTTTTGCTTTCCTGAGCTCAAAGAGGAGAGATACCAGGGCTGATCACTGCACCCCTTACACATTTTAAAGGAAACGTGATTTACTGATATAAAATCTCTGCTTTCTCCTGAGATGTAAAGGTCTTAAGAAACAACACAACCTATGTGGCAAAGCTCACACTTCCCAATAGATCCAACCCACACGTACACCCTGGTGACACTCATATTTGGGCCCATTATGAACATTTTCAGCTGGTTCCTGTTTCTGTGTCACAGTTGAAGCCTACTAGGGTACATCCAATGTTCATTTTTAACTAAGCAGACATGCCCAAATACTGGGAAAGTTAACTAGGAAAAACCAAACCTTCTGAACTTCTCTTTCTATTTTATTGTCCTCCAAATCTTCCTCTCCCTAACATCTTTTTTGTACCAAAGGCCACATAAATAACAGAGCCAAAATTCAATCAAGGCAACAAGCTAGACTAATCATTCCCCCTTACTGCTTCCAGAAAAAGCTTTAACAAACCTGTATCTTCTCCCTGTCCTACTCCCCAGGCTCAGAAAGCACTGCTCTGGGCTGGTTCCCTGTCTGTCGTAGGCAGGACACACATAGAAAGGGCATAGGAATATCCTGCTCCCACTAGGTCCACCCCCCTGTGTTCGGGCAGGGGCAGCTGGGGCAGCTCACAGCCACCGGTGCCCCGGGAGCCCAGAGCTAAACTCGCTGCCATCCACAGGCCATAAGCACATGTCGGATACGGACCGATGGATGGACTGACAGGGACACCACACTCTGAAATTCAATGTTTACAGATACATGAGAGTTAGGGCAATTGTGGGAAACATAAGAAAACAACAAAGGGATCATGGGAAGGAAGAGGACTGTCCAAGTCTGTCAGGACTCATTTAATGGAGCTTTGTCGGGTATAAAAAAAACCTTCCCAGGCGCTGGAGCCTTTGGCTAGCGCAGCAGCCGAGGTCACCACGGCCTCAAAGGCCATTACAGAGGTCTGAGATCCTGAGAAGAACAAAATTAGCATGTAAAAGAAAGATTTAAAATATAGCTCCATCTTGCATGGGTCTCCTAAGCTTCTAGCTCCACTCTGAAAAACACAATCTCCCTGCACACCCTGAGAGCTGCACCATTTTTTATTTAACCACTGAAGTAGGCAGGGCAAGTACCAAACCAAAGTATCACAGTCACTAAAATAAAGTATTTTATGTTAGAGGTCTAGATTCAAAATTGGCCTTGATATTAAGGAGTTTGCCACTATCGAAACATCTTGTTGCAAACAGCTGGGGAAAAAGAAAGAGAAGTGTTTGCAGCCACAGCACCATAGCACTGAAATTCAGCCCTCAGTGCTTGGTGTTCCACATGGACACAACAACCCCTAACAGCTTGGAGCCTCTTCCCCATGGCACTCGTACCCATTTGCTGGATCAATCTGCTGTTCTCACCTTGAGGCAGGTCCTGAGCCAGAGACATCCCATGAGGGTGGCCTGGGGCTGGCTCAGAGTCAGGGAGAGCTGAGCCAGGTTACTCTGTGTACCCTTACACCTTCTGCATGACTTCCCCAGCACCACCACTTCCACAGGTATCTGCCATTGCTCTCCTCCTACCCAGCACACTCGATCCCAAAAGCACTGCTGCAGGAGATCAGTATCTATGGAAACCATGTTTCCAAATGCCATTCCATCACCTTCTCCAGCTCCCTAACACAGTTCCTGAAAGGATTGTACTGCTCCAGGGTAGCTTCCTGGGGAGGCGACGCTGCCGGGAATCGCTGTGCTGCCGGCGAGGATGGCATTTGTATCACAGAACTAATACCGGGCATATGGGGAAGCACCGTAGCCGTGCTGCCTGCCCGGGATCTGGGAAGCAGCCTCATTTGCAGAGGTGTCCAAATTGTCAAAACAGCACCTGTGCTGATGGGTGCTGGCCCTCTGAGGGCTGGGGAAATGTTATCCAGCGGGCACAAGGCGATCATTGGGTACGCAAACCTTTGTGTGTTGCTTCTGCTGATTAAAAACCTCACAATATTCTGTGGGATTCTTCAAGCTGAAATAAGGCAAGGATGGGCTGTTTTATACATTTAGAGTATGGTTTCTTGCAAAACTCAGCTCTTACAAATGCAGGCAAGATTTCCATTATTTTAAATTACATTCTAGCTGTGACTACAGCATGGGAAAATGGCATATTTCAACACAGGGATGAGATGGGGTAACAGAACCAATTTTTATTCTCACTGGATTGCATCTAAACGCTGAATTTTGTTTCGGTACTTGATTCTAGTTGCAAAACCTATTGCAATAAATATAACTAGAAGTAAGCTAATTCTTAATTGAATAAACACATGCAGAAAGTGGGTACATTATTTAAATAATAAAATAGTTCCCTGTATATTTTTATTTTCACTTAAAGGTAATTAAAAAAGATAAGGAGTATGCAATGAGTTTCCCATGTAATAAAAATTCAGCGTCAAATTTGGGTTGGCAGGATATGCTTGCTTTCAGTGAGAACAGTTCTTTACATCATGTACTGATGATGTACTACTGATGGTGGTGAAGTGCACCCAAATGCCTGGGTTAAAATGAACAAGTTCAACAGTTTCTACAGAATCAACACATCTTTCTTAGGGATGATCAGTTTGCATGTGAAACCTGGCTCTCTCCACATTGCTTACTTACTTCTGGCAGCTGTGGCTACAGAATTCAAGTCCTCAGTGATACTATTTATAAGGGTTATACAGGCCCATTTACTAAAGAACAGAGAAGTGCTAGAACTGAGCCGTCATGTCTGCACTGTTAGAAAGTTCAAACTCAAGTTAGGCAAAATGTCATGACAGGGATTAATCATCACCCTTGTGCAACCACTCTCACTTTCCAGAGTATATGTCTGGGACCACAAGCAGCCTGGTACAAGGGGGGATGACTATTACAGCGTAGTATGTGGATGCTCTTTCTTAGTGCAAAGGAATAACCTACCCAGGGAAGAGTGGGCAGGAACAGCACGTTAATAAACATGTGCAATGAGATGACAGCTGGAGCCCTAAAGCATCATCTTCCTTCCCAGCACCCTGCCCATCTCCACTTTCTGTACTTCAAATAATTACTCATGAAAACCTCTAACTCAAAGACTGTGACTTCCTATGCAGAATACGGAGCACTCTGATTTCTAACAATTTCTATCTAATCCACTATCGACCTCTGTTCCCTACACAGTTTTTATTGCAACATATATGAATCCCTCCACAAGCCCAGAAATTTTCCATGTATTCTGAAAAATGTAAAAGACACAGGTAAAAAGCTACATACACTGTTTTTCTATAATATATTCTATAATAGTCATTTAATGGACATATATCAAGAGTCTGTATGTAATGCTCATATGTACTCTTTCAGGCACTAATGTTACATACTCTTTTGCATTTATGGCATTGATTAAAGCTTGAATGATCATCACAGTCTCTTGCTGCAATCCACTAAATGTCTCTTAACAGGCATTCCAAAACCTTACAAAAATTTTCCACAACTCATCTGGGCGAGGGGAATGACAGACAGGGGAAGGGTGGAGAGAAACTCCTTCCCTGGAGTAGTCCACACAACAAACAGGTAACAAGGGATTGCATCTTACCTGGGGGGTTCTGGAGGAGCTTGGGCTGCTGGCAGCTGAAGACACCATGCTCACATTTGGGTTCATACTTCTCTCTCTCTCATCCTGATAGATACGATCCCGCTCCGAGTCAGGCAAGTTGAGGAAATTCTGCATTGCCCTCAAGTTTACCAGAAGGGACTGGGAAGCTGTCCTAGGGTCTTCTTCTTTACGCAGGATCTCTGACAACAAGCCCTGTTTTAAAAAAAAAAAAATTTAAAAAAAAAAAAAAGCCAGTCATGTGTTGGTGGGTTTCTTTGGTTTTTTTAAAATTTGTTTAGTGTAACCAGCTGGGTTGCAATACTGAGAACCTACATCAGAATCTCATGGGCTCTCCCTGAGGGGATATTTTGTAGGAAAATGTTTGTCTTCTGGGGGCTGAGGTTTATTTTGGGACTGTCCTATTCTGGCACTGTAATAAGCTTCTGAGTATGGAGATGCTGGATAGGAAGGTAGGTGCATTGGGTAGAAGAAATTGCAGTTATCACCAGGTGCTTGCTGCAAATATTTTAGGAGCTGTTAGATATCTCTCTCTCTTTTTACTTGAAGCTGGGAACACTTGGCAATCCTGTTCATCTTTGACAAATCTGCCAAGGTTGGTAAATTTAGTTTCGACATTTAAACAGTACAGGAGGTTTATAAAGAAAAATGTTCGGCTGGGTTTTGATGTTACAGTCCGTTCATTTCTGTTTGGACAGTCATTTCTGAAAGGAGAAAAATGGAGCAATAATAAAACCTTAGAATCTATCTTTAGGGATTTAACCCATTCTTTCATTCCTCATTTTAAAATACCACAGGCTTCACATTGCAATCATGAATGAACATACTAATCTAGTTTTTACAAAAGCCATTACACAACATTTCCAAAAAATAAGGAGAAAAAAAAAAGAGTTGGAGAGATGAAAATATCATTAAATGAGGCTTAAACATAATGATAGGATTAAATTTATGCATAACTGTATGCACTCAACAGTCACACAGATTACCTAGACATTAAAGGCACGGCACACAAGTCTGGATCAGGGCCTACAGAAAGTAGGGGGGGGACAGAGTGTGTGCCACCAGCTTCCCCCAGGCACCCCCTCATATCAGACACTTAAAAGGCTATTCTGTCAATATGTTTCCCTGAGCAATCCCACACCCTTCCTGCTTCCCTCCTGTCAAAACCCAGAGGCTGTCTGCACCACTGCTCCCAGGAATGCTGGCCACAGAAGCCCTGTGAAATCCCAGTGAGAGCTTGGAGGGCTCACCTTGCCCTGCTGCTGGGAGAGGAGCAGCGTTCAGCAGTCGTGTGCACAGGGACCCCACAGTACCCCGGACACGACTTCGCTGTCGCTGTTGACACGAGCATTTTGCACTTACTTTACAGCCTCAACCAAGGCAAGCTGCCTCGCAAGTGAAGTCAAGGCTTACTCCTCTCTTGTAAGAAAAATGTTACTAGAAAACAACTGCACACTCAGAGCCCTGTAACATTTGTTTATTTTCTTAGTTTATTTTCTTCCATGTCTGAGAGTCTTCTCCAAAAACCCTTACTAAAACACTTTCACTGCAGCTGGCCCGTTAAACAAATGCCAACATGTTTAGTATGTATTGATCTTATTTACCAGGCTTCCTGACAAAACCATCTGACCAGCAAACGATATATCTGTATCTGCATTTATCTGTTTTCTGCTATTAAACACTTACACTAAAATACATCCATGAAAGCTCTACCTCAGCAGTGTTTACACCAGCAGTGCTCAAAACAAGCTCCATGCACAACCTGAAGGTAGGCTGCACACAGCTCCATCTTTTCAGCTCCTTATCTACATAATCAAGCTAAGACACTCCCAATTACATTCTTCTGCAATTATCAGAGTGGGCACCAGAAGGACTGGAGCTGGGAATAGAACCATGGTGAGCTCCACTCAGAAATGGGATGGGAGAGAGAACCTGGCTGTTGAAAAAGGTCTGCACTGGAAAAAGTCTGAAGAAATTGCAGTGCTGGGCTGCTCTCTGGTATTCTGTGTGACCTCAACATAACTGCATGTTCATACTTGGCTTCTTCCTCAGGGTCTACCAGCCCTCAGAAAAGCTAAGGACATTTTGAAAACCTTTCTAGCATTTGACAGGCTTACAGGCTGGGGGAGATTAAGCAAAATAAGGACATACAGGAGATTGAAGCCACGACCTGCATGATTCCAAGATCGATACAGCAAGTCCCTATTAAAATTTTCCCTTAAAGGCATTGAAAAGTTCTCCAAATGGAATAAATAAATGAAACATCGGTCCAACCAATTCTCTAAATTCCTGATTCCCTGTGTCTTTTAAAGGATATAAAACTTTTTTTTTTAAGATAATATCAACTTAAAAAAATCATGAGTTTAGGTTGAAAGAAAGGGTACTGACAGTTACTGGAGCTGACTCTAAGACAGCTTTTTCTCCCTCCCATCTTAGCCTGGCTAAATTTATGGTCCAATTTCAAAAATGGAGAGCAGAAACATATGTGAAAGCATGCCAGCAATTACTTTTCTGTGCAGTCATTGACTCTGTATGTAAATCAGAGGCTCACAGGTACAAGAGGCTTGGTCATGGCACTAAGAGGTATCTCACTGCCTGAGATACCAACTCTTATGCTTGAAGGCTCTGATTCATCACTAGAAACATCCTATCATGGAGTTCACTCGGTGCCTGTGCCTCTTGCTTCTATGAGGGTCTCATCTTGACCTGCTACAAGGATGTAGCAACATTTTTCAGTGCTGCTGTTCAACCAGCAGGCTGAGGGAGCCTCATGTCCTAATGCAGGCACCTGCTCCAGGGACAGGGACTCGCTGCTCGCTCCAGTTTCCCATGCCCTGCTCCCTATGCCCTGCTCCAGGTAGGAAAACCTGCTTCCGAAGAGGGTTTTTCTGCAGCTCCTCTAAGTGCTTTGGCAGCTTAGGAACCATGTAAACAGCAGGAGAGCTAATAAGAAAACTGATTCACAGGGGAAAAATCTCATGTCCTCCTGCAACTGGAGATAAACAACGCCAGTAAACAGAAGCAGCTAGATAGCTAAGTGATAGGCTAGGACGATAAAATAAAGTATCTTGAGAGCCATAACATTTACAATAATATAATTCTGAGCTACTGAAGTATATGCAAACTAACCAGTGAGCAACATTATAAAAAATAAAGTGATATTAAATAATCTGTTCAGCCTTTTTGTCACCTGCAACAAATTAGGCTTTCAATATGCAAAACATCTTCCTTCCAGAAAAACAAATGATCATGATTTCATTTAATTGTAATTTAATGAGGCATAATGTATTTTTTAAAGTGATATACTCCAGGTGTGTGGTGAGGAAACTGGCCCAGCCAGACAAACTCTAGTGTTTCTATTTTTGAGAAAACCCTAAAGCCAGCCAGAGACTGTTTTCATTTCTGCAAATTATGTTTCTGCTGGAGGGGGTGAGGGAGGGAAACCCGCAGCATTCATACATTTGTTATAAAATTCCATTGGCTAAATTAGCTCATTCTGACTTACTTACATCTTGCATATTAAAAAATAAAAATAAAAAATTGGCAGTTTGCAGAGTAACCAACTCCGCAAACCTAAAAGAAGATCTTCAGGGACTAGAAAGTCTCAATATGATTTTAAATAGCCAAACAGATCTTCTACACTGAACACAGCTCCCAGGATACATTTTAGGACATGTAGCTTGATAATATCTTTGCTTTTCCACTCCTCTGAATCATTTTTAAACAGGCTGCTGAAGAGGCAACTGATGAAGCTTAATGTTCACACAGGCTGTGCTTGCAAACGAGGTGTGTGCTCACCCCGAGACAAGGGCTCTGCACAGTCTGGTTTACCCTTGGAACTTGCACAATTTTTAAAATTACACACTGGATCCATAATTGACTTTAAGAAAATAATACCTGTGGTGGAGAAAGAAGCACATGTCCAATCAAAATAAAAAAGTTACTGAATCTATTTAAGGTAGGAGTAATTTTGACAGTGTTTTTTCAAACTAGCTGAAATGTAGTCCCTTCAAGACAGCAAAGTCACAGTCATGGGGGTTTGCTTTGCATTAATTCTATGAAACCCCATTTGTGAACTTCTTTTATTTTTCTGAACTACGGGATTTCCAGGACAAACAACCCACACCTCATTGGTAAAAAAAAAAAAATTTTAAGCAAATTCTGAAAGATGATGCAGCACAACATAGAGAGAATGTTATTCAAACTAACTCCGACATCCAGTGGACCAACTGACAAGCCCTTGAGGCAAACAAAAGCTTGACCAAAGCCCATAGAAGGTGTGAATGAAGCCTTTCTGCCCTTCTACCAAAGCACTCCTGCTCAGGCTTGGAAAGGGTGTAAACGAGATCTCAGTGGGGCAGCAGACTGTGCTACCAGAGACTGAACACAGGACAATTTTGCAACCAGAACTTTTGAAAAGCAATCCGGATGCAGGCAAGGCAGCGATGCTGGAGTGCAGCCCAGACACCAGTGTCATGGGGACAGAGGAGGATGAGGGCCATCAGGTATCAGGAGACTCCCAAGCACTGGCCAAGACCTCACACGCATCAGGTCCGACGACTTGGATAGGAGCTGTGCTCCCTCTTCTGCAGACCTAACCCATTTGACTACAAAAACAGGCACTGGGGTTAAAGAGGTTCAGAACAGACTATGGACAACCAAAACACTGGCCAAGACAAAAACTTAAATAAACCCAACTAATGTGCTAAACCTCAGTTTTTATGTTCTGTATAAGGAGATTATATATATGAAGGACTAAAAAAGCATAAACACTTTTTTCAGACTTTTGGTTTGTTTGTGCCTCTCCATACTTCAGCTATGGCCAAAAGCAACAGAGAAAATGCTGAAATACTAGAAAAACGTTGTTTCTGTAGTACTTAAAGTTCCAAGTATTTCCAAGTACTGTACTTTAACTGACAGTTTCAATAGAAAAGCTATTCTGCTTTCTATCAGGGAGAGATGCTACTCTGAGCAGGATCAGAAAATGTAGGGATTTATTCAAATTCAGCATCTGAATCTTAAAGGTCAGTAATGTCAAACTGTCCCCCCTCAGCACACAAGGCCTATTCCCAGCATGGAAGGCAGCACTCAGGGAATCCTTTGGTGGCTACTCATTGCTACTGAACTACACTGAACCTTCAGCATACAACAACAAACTTGATTTTGCCCAGCTAAAAGGACCACTTATATTTACAGTTGTCTGCTACTTGCAACTGAAAGCTGGAGGCAGCAGGTCAGCCCAGGAAGCTCTGCAGCAGAAACACCAATTTCTCATAACCCTTCAAGGAATAAAGCACCTGCTGTGTTTTTCTCACATCAAGACAGGCTTTTACCATGACATCTCTGACTCTCTGCATTTACTCCAGGTCCCACCTTCAATATTGTCTTCTGGGCTGAACAAGATACATTTAACAACCCTGAAAATACTTCTCTTTGCCTTTAAGTATACAGCACTCAACAAGAAGCTCTATATGAAGTACTTCAGTAGGCTTTTTAGGACTCAAGCTCATTTTCAAATGCTCACTGCTTTGTTTCCATTCCCTTGCATCTCTTTCTAATTCCAACTAGGATATGAAGCAGAAGTGCTGGAAGTCTCTCAGAAATGCTTATCCTGGCAATGTGTCCAGTCCAATTTTGCTGAGCAAAATTGCTTTAGATAATCAGTGGAAATTTTCAAGTGGTTAGCCAAACCAAGCACCTTCATATCCATTCTGTCACAGTTTCCATCAGGCAAAACTATGTTTATACCCTGTTCCCTGACCAACTCTTCTGTCTCAATGGGCAAAATGTGTGGTGCCACATTTGTGTCAGTTCATATGAACTTCAGAACTTAAAGGACTCTGACTGACTCCACAAATGGGAGACCAGCAGTCTCCCAGTACCCTTCAGTGTAGCTGAACACATCATATCAGTCCTTCATTCCTTCATTTAGAAGAAATCTCCTGATCTCTAGATTCACTGCCTACAGCCTGAGTATGAGCCTTGTTCTTAAACTCATTTAACTAATGCTAAAATACATACATCTCAGGAGAGAGCTGCTTAGGCACAAAGCATTTAGAGCCTGATTTGAATAAAACTTATACAGGGTGCAACAATGACAATTTGATTTTTATTATTAAAAATGAAGTGTTTAAATCCTCAAAGAAAACGCCTTTATTGCATTAGTTTAATAAAGCCTCTTTTTTATTATTGTATCTCTTTTTATGAGGGAAGACAGGATGTGCATGTGGAGCTGAATAGGGATGCATGGGGAAAAGGAGGCAGAGAAAAACCGACCAACTGCAGCCACAAAGTGCCACCGTTTATATGACGCACATGTCAGACCTTTATACTGAAATATGCTGGAAAATGAGCAAAGACACACAGCTCGTGCACACTCTCTATATCTGTGCCTTTGCTTCCAAGGCTCAGGACTCCTGTGCATCCATCAGCTGAGCAGGCAGCAGCCGTCTCCTACAAGCACACATTCTGAAAGCCTGACTCACATGCTACTTAAGATTTTTCATTCAGCCTATTGAATACAATTAAGTTAATTGAAACTGAAATTTTGGGCAGTGCAAAACCCACTGTTGGAACAAATATCCCATGTACCAAAAATCTGCAATTTATTAAATTAAGCACTTCCCTTAGAGACTGCCTTCTTTCCTGTGAGTACAACAGAAACGCTGCTTGTGCCACATTACACCCAAGAATAAAACAAGCAGGCAGCATGAAAGGGTTTCATGCAATAAGAGAGAGTTCTCTACGAGGGTAAAAACCAACAAAAAATTCTCCCCCCAAACCAAACCAGAAGCCTTGCTAATTGAAAATCTGTGCACAATGGGGCAGACACCATAGCGATGAATGCAGCATGACTGTCTCACTAGATACCAGGCAGAGAATTAAAGCTGCTTGTGTTCCTCTCATGTGAGTTAAAGAGAAAATTACTTGCAAAAGGAATTCTGTCCAGGATTTGGCTCACAAGCAAATAGAGGTGGAAGAGTTAGCTATTTCAACAAACCATATTTCTGATCTTAATGCCTCTTAGAGAACTCTTTTCTGAACCCACTTCAGTTTGGGGAATTTTGCCAAAGAAAGCAGAATTAGACATAAATGAGGAGTCACCGCCCACCTCTCTCCTTGCCTGCCTCCATAGCCTTTATTTGGAGCTTCCTTACTAGCCACATTCCTGCTCTGAGAGCCCTCAGCCCTTCTTTAGGTGACTTGTGACACCTTTGCATGCCACAGAAGTGTTATTTCCCTCTTTCTTATTGCAGAATCCTGGACTTGTTTGCAGTTGCACCACAAGTTGGGGCCTCATCCAGCATCAATCTTATGTTTCCCTATGCTTCAACTCACTTCTGCAGCCAAGGTGCAACCAAATCCCTTGAAAAAGAAGGATCAGTTTAGTTCATTTCTTCATAAATTTCACTACATCTGAGGCTGGTGGAGTTTTCTCCTCCTTGGGCTGTTACTTCCTTTAATCCAAAAGGACACGGTTGGCACCAGCCGAGCTGGGTAAGCGCTGCTTTCCCATCTGTGGGCTGGGAAGCCAATGCCCTCACACAGAGCTACTCAGGGCAGGAGGAAGGGAGCAGTGCTCTTTGGGAGGAAAGTTACAAGCAGCCTGAACATGCCGGGTGTTTTTACCCAGCTCTCTCTTTTTATCTGGCACCACAATGGTTTCATTTACAACGCCTCAGGTTCAGGGATATTTCCAGTTTTGGAGGCTGTTCAGGGAAACAAGCACTGGCCACTCGCCCAAACATTTTACTAGTTTTGGCTATTATGTCAAAACATTGGCAAAAAAGGATACTTTAAAAAAAAGAGGAAGATATAAACAGAAATACTCCTTCAGTCTACAGGGTTTGCAGTCCACTGGGCACTCCCAAAGAGGGAAGTGCCCATTGATCCAGTGATTGAGACTGTCTGGACTCTTACAAAGAGCCTCATAAACTGTCCTGACTGCAACTCCATGAGCCTGCAGCAAAGAGGGATGCTGAACAAGTGGGGAGAGGAGGAAGAGTATGCTGATTTTCCTTATGCAGAACAGGATTCAAATGACCTATTTTTCAGCTTGGATTTTTGAAAAGCACAGATCACTTCAGCAACTCCAGATTTGCTAAAAAAACTTTTCAGAGGAGTACAAGGTAAATCCAAGAGAGCATTTTCATGCATTTCCTTTAAAATACTTCTCTTAGTCCTATTTTTTCTATAACCACCCCTACCTACCCATTTATCAAAACACTACAACCTGTAATAAGTAAGCTCTGGTTCTTAAAACTTTTTGGTTGCAATCTGAACACTGTATTAGTAGACATCATACTACAAGAGGGAGATAGTACAAGGACACTGCCCTGAGGATGGCCAAAATCCATGAATGTATTCTCCTCCAGGAAGAAGTCCATAGCCTTGGCAACAGCTTTGGCCTGCCTCCCATTTCACAGTATCTTGACTGGCCAACCCAAAGGGTGCTCATATTTTTAGAGGTCATTAGTCACCTAGATTTTATCCTGACATAAAGATGATGGATGCTTCAGACAGGTAGGCATTTTTTGAGAACTCCAGCCTGCATTGGAGCAGTACTGTACTGTACTGACAGTGTCATTGACTTCACTACACTTTGTTGGAGACCAGTGAGGGACATCAGCCCCCTCTGTGCATTGAAATCTTCTCACCCTCTGCAGCCTGTATATTGCAGGCATTTCCTTCACTCGAGAGCTTTGACTGCTTTTAAAAATGTGCACAGGGCAATTCCAAGTGCAAGGTGCATCTGCTCTGCCTCGGACAGTTGTACTTTGCCTGTGGATTTCAGTATTAATCAGACTTCATTACATAAGCAAGAAACTGAACCTCCTGCTCCAGTAATACTGCTACATGCCTTAGCCATGGCAAGCTCTCTCCATGCCACAGGGGCAAGGAAGGCTGCAGAGAGCCTAAGAGGGTGTTATTCCAACAGATACCATTCTTATCATTGCTGAGCAGGTTGTAGGTAACACCATCTCAGACAAACATGGTAGTGTGCACCACCATTTCAAATATTTTGAAGGTTGTGCAGGAATTTCTTACTCATTGGAAAGTGTCATTAAAACCACCTTCAATAACTATATTGTCTCTGTGGGTGTGCTTCTACCTGTCCCCTATGCTGAATAAATAGGCATTTAGATTCCACAGTAGCATGAGTCAAAATTATGACACTGAATCTCTAAAGACAAAATAAGAAGAGGCAGAGATTAGCCCTGGGCGCTTACTAAAAATAAGGTGTATACACTTTGAGAGTCCTTCATACCCAGTTTCAAATAAATAGGAAAATGTTCACTTTGGAACTTTCTGTTTGAAAGAAACCCTCTTCATGGCTAACATGGCCTGGGCCAGCTCCTAGCCAAGCACCCCATGCAGCTCTCCTGTGCACACAGCAGGTACTAAACTGCCTGATGTTCAGTCCCCATCTCAGAGTGGGACCTCAGTGGGACCTCACTGTGCCCCAGGAAATGCACAGAACTTGTCACAGGAGCCTGAAGTGCTTTGTTTCCTTGTGTGCAGAGCACCTGGCCACAGGTATAAGCCGATATGTGGTGTAGTCTTCAGTTATATACTTCCATCTTGAAGAGAAAGATTTGGATGTTCCACGAACCATACAATTGGCTCTCTCTTTCTTCTGATCCTCCTCACATTCTCCTTCCCACACACATGTGCATACATACAAGTGTCAGCCATTTGTTCCGATGGATTTAGCCTAGTTTGGATCAAAGCCTCCTCTACTTCATTTAACAGATTTGCTCAGATGGAAGGTCTCAGGGGAGAAATAATGTTAGTAAGAGGGGGCTTTTCAGCATTGAGTATGTAGGTCATTGGACTTTAAAATAAATTAGAGAATAGTTTATCTATTAAACAAGCCTTATAGTACATATTTCATGAAGCTATACTTAATTATAGGCTAATGTGCACCACAGAGCTACCACGAAGAGAGATTAAGCAGTGGCCCATAATGTGGTGATTAATACAATTATTAGCTGGCTGGCATACAGCATCTATTATTTGGTACCATCACGAGAAACAACAGACCTCCAGTTCCTAATGCTGGCACTTCTGTGAAATGCAACAAACCCAAACATTTCCAGGGAGAAACACACACCTCCCCGTACCTTGCAGGTAGCAAGAGGGATGCAGGAAGGTGAGAGCAGACTTGAACTTCCACTTCAATTGCATTTTACAGAGTTTGCTTCTCCACCATGGATGCGTGGGAATATCCCACACCTTCTATGCTGCAGTGCAACACTGATTGTCTGAGCACCTCTTCTTAATACCCTGAACAGCCCCTGATGTGAGGGGAGCTTGTTCTGAGTTAGAATTAAAAGCTGTGGACAAGGAAACATAAGCTAGTATCTATACTCTCTTGCTACAGTGGTGGCTGCTAAGGACATGATGCACTCACTGTATGTAAGATCATTGGTCTTCTATATTAAAGCCCTGTAGACTCACGAAACACAGTTGTGAGATGACCAAATCTTTTATGGATGCTGTAAGACTTGCCTGCTCTGGAATCAGTGTCATGAACCGTTCAGTACAACATATTACTTACGACTGAGGGCTAAGAAGCAGGTAATTTCTTTCTTGTTGGGGAATGAGCTTTTGGTTTAATAGCAGACTTGGGCATTACCAACCTGGCTCTCCCAGTCTGAGTGAAGGAGAGCTTCATGTTCAGTGACAGTGGCAAAACCCTCAATGGCAATGTTACTGTTGACCTCTCACTCAAGTTCAGAATATGTCATTCTGTCAATACCATCTACCTTGATTATACCAGGCTTTATATACAACGGGTTATGATCCCTGAGGGATGAAAAGCTTTTCCAAATTAAAAGCAGCATTTTAAAGAGGAAATACTCATGCATTCCTATGTAGTTTTCATTTGATATCCTCAAGGCTAACCCCAGAACTCAAAGTCACGTTGATTGGAAGTGAATGTTTTTTCTGACTGCAGCCATCTTATGAATTTAATGGAAGAAGGGAAGTCATAAAATGTGCTCCATACTTTAATTAGTTCCCTCATAACATGGCATTTCCAAAATGGCAGTGCCAAGGAAAATCATTAATCTAGCAGAACAGACAAAGGCACTGTATGGGGCAAGGGACAGACCTCCAAGAGACACACACACACTTTTTTTTTCTTGCTGGTAATTCTTACCTCAAAGAACAGCTCCAACTAAACAAAAGGAATTTGTACCAACATTAAATATTAAGCCACTTTCCATTTCTTAAGCCTTGCTATAGAGTATCACAACTGAGAGATCATGTGTTGTATGCCTTGAACAGCAGCAGGATAAATGTAAATGGCCTGTCTTTCTGAACACACACCCTGGGTACTCCAGATGCCAGGCTTAAGCTCGTGTTATCATGCAATCACTTCAACATCTGCATTTCACTAGGCAAGTGAGAAAACCTGTGTCAGATGCATGGAAGCAAACACAGTCTGCTACAAATGGCAGACACCTTTCCCAGCAGTCAGTCTTTAGGCCTGTGTACACTTGCCTTACACGCTTCTTATGGGAGCAGCCTCTGGCACTAGTTGTGGCACCAGTTGTACCACAGGAGGGAATTGAGGAAGTGACAGAAGCCCAAAGACACCCCTGACTCTCAGTCTCTTGTTACCTCTTCCTGACCATCAGGCAGGGGCAGATGTGGAAGTTTATAATCGCAGAGAGGAACTCAGGGAAGAACTCACATGAGCGGAATGACTGCTAGAGAACAAAGCTCAGGTAACAGCACAGGAGTGGCCAAACGCAAACAAACAGCTGTTCCAGGAAGAAACAGCCTTGTTCGATACCGACAAAGAGATTGGGGGAAAAAAAGGAGAGTGGTTTGACCTGTTTCTATGGCACAACCCCTGCCTTGATCTGCAACAACCATACAGCCCCACAAGAGCCACAATTTTGCCCCTTCAGCACTTCTTGGTTATAGAATAGAAATTGATACCTGTGTGCGGTTGAATGCTACTCTTGCAAAGACAGCTTGAGACACACTGGCTCTCTTCAGCTCATCTCTGACTTGCTGGTAAATATCTGGAGAGACTTCCACCGATGAATTTGATGGCTCTGGTTTGACAGCTCTAGGGATGGGCGGATGATTCAAGAACTGCTGGTTGATAGCCTGTGGGTGCTGGTGAGCCAACAGCCGGCTGACAGCAATCTGTTGGTTTATCAGATGGGCCATTGCTATCTGCTGCCTCACCAGTTGTGGACTGAGCTGAGGAGACAGGAGCCCAGGATTTATCATTGTTTGCATCGTTGGCACTTGGTTTCGTATTGGAGTACTGTGGTGAATTTGGCCATGAGGAGACTGTTCGTTAGTTTTTCCCAAAGTTGCCAGCTGGTTGATATTTGGTAAGTGCATGGGACGTTGACCAAGAACACAATAGTCTGAAAGGTTTTCTCTTTCCACTCTTTCCACTGTTAAAAGAGAAAAATTTGCTTGCTGTCATTTCAGTTTGCACTTAGGGCAAGGATTATTGCAGGTGACTACACAACAGCACCTGCTTTACTTTGTAAGTCTACACTTGCATAGAAGTTTCACAGAAACATAAGCAAAAGCAACACAAAGTAAAAGTCACAACATTAATTAACATTCTTTTGGACTTCTCAGGCTTCATCCACTCCTCAGGAAGCCTCCTTATAAATCAGTAGCAGGTATCCTCTCCAGCCTCATTTCCTAAACAAACAAGCTCGGACACTTCCACTGATACTGTCACTAACATTTGAATCTGTCACAGAAAATTGAGTAACTTTTAAAAGTGATCAATGTTTCAGAATCACTGGCATCTAGGTAAAGGAAAGAAACTCAAATTAGTATCCACTCACACAAACCCCACGGAAACTGGACCATCCCCTGTGCAGATCCTGGAACAGCTTCTCATTATAAACTCTGCAACTATTATCTTTTCCAACAAAAACTTGACCTTGCACTGTGTGTGCATAAAGCTACCTGGTAGCCTCAGTTCACCCAGGTGGACTACATCAGACTCATGTTGGTTAGGTGAAAGCATATTACAAAACCGTGCAATTCACACATGAGAAATATCTAAAGCAATGGTTCCTAGAGCCAAAGCTTCATCACTGTGAGTCTGTCCAGAAACCTTAAAGCACCTCTGCATGAATGCCCACTTAAGAGGAAGTGGCTTCACTCTCTTCAAAAAAACTTTGTTTAGCACAACAGAGACCTGCGATCCCTAAGTGGCACTATGATACAAAAAATGAAACAGTACCCACAAAATGCATATACTGTAATTTTATATACTGATACGTATTGTCTCTGTTAAATGTGTTATGTCCGCAATATCACAGTATCTTTTCATGTTACTGCAAAACTAAATGTACATATGACAAACACAAATTTCCTCTAGAAGCACTATTTAAAATAGGAAACGAAGATTATAAAGTACATAAATATAACTCCTACTTAGATAATTTTAAGTAATCAGAAGTCATTTTACAGTTGGTTGCAGATTCCATGAGCCTCACTACATGCAACTGGATAGGCACTTATACACTGATGTGATATAAAAGTGTTCAGGGATGTATATCATACAACTAGAAAACCACTACCTCATCCCTGTATTGCTCTCAGCAAATAATAAGATAAGATTTTCTTTCATAAATGCCATGATACTATTATGACTTGTGTAATTATTAACAACTGTACCAAGCTTTGAACCCTTTTAAAAAACTTAATCTGTATAAAGCTTCGAAGCTTTACACAGTTAACACTGAGAACAACAGTTTACTGATGACTTGCTCTGTTTCCTTCTAAATAGAAAGACAGCTCTTTTCACCATCCAGAGTTAATCTGAGACAGAGAGGGAGTAATGCCTTGAACACACACAAACACACAGTTACTATCTTTAGAACTGTCACTCCGGAACATCACAAGTACTGAATTTTACAACTAGGTGAATTATGCCCAGGATTTCCTTGTAAGAAATTTTAGCTCGCTCGTCTCATTCTGTTAAAGGAAAACCCCATAACATCTTTAATCTTTTATAAAATAATTGCTTTTAAAAAATTTCTAAAATAAAAATTAATTTGTAAGAAAACTATTAATTCAATTTTTTCACAAAAGCCAATGCTTCAAGCTGACTAAATTTTTAAGTAAGCGCTTACTTGTGCAGTGTATTTCAACTATGAAATGCGATGCAATACATGTGATACACAAACACTATAGTCAGCAAATGACTGTTTTGCTGTGTTACTCACAGGCTGTCAGATACATAATGCAGTATTTCAGACTGAAAATACTGAAAATCCCTATTCAGAAGCTGCTCCTCTTGATATTCTGTAGGCATCCCTGAAATCAGGTACAGAAAGCTCTATACCTCTAGTCTCTGGCATCAGGAACAGACATGAACTCAATGTGAAGTATGAAATACAAGCAGTGCTAATTCATTGACCTGGCGTCGATACAGAGATGTCACGTGTGGGCAGGGGAGTGGGGAAGAGGGCTGCTTTTTCACAGCCCCAGACCACGTTCTGTGACACAGACAACTCAGAACCCACATGGCCATACTATTGCCTCCTCAGCCTCTCTGTAGTAAGCCTGCACCTGAGTAATTACATGCATTACATACACACAGTTGCCAGCAAAACCAAATGTAACTATTCCAAAGGTGTACTTGGCAGGTGTAAGTACAATAAAGATGTTGCTCAGTGTACATGAAATATTTGGAGCATCATGCTATATCATTTACACCTCTAGAAATCTAGAGTCCTTCCGCTAGGAGTTTTAGAAGAGCTGAAATAAATTCTGAACTATTTGTAGTTTAAGAAGTACACAGAGGACAAGTTACCAAAACCAACAAATTACTACTTGTTAGAACACAAAAACAGTAACCAAATGTTTTTGAAAACTTGGTGAGAAATAAATATAAATAACATTCACTTTCTGGGCTGAACCATATTTGCCAAGTTTCCACCCACTCCTGACTTCAGTGCCAAGTTATAAACCCCTAAAAAATAAAGTTTAAGATGAAAAGGCTGCCAGGCTGTTAATCTCTGAAGTGCTACTTGGAATTACACAGAGACATCACCTGACTCGCTTCCATTTTTCCCTTATTATCAGTTTCCTTTTTCGATCACATTAGACTATGCAGCCATGCATGTACTCCCTATAAACAAACCAGATTCTAGTCACTCCAACCACTTCAATAATAAAAGGTTACCATTAGCAGTTACGCTGGACGGAAAAAATGTGCATTACTCAACTCCTCAAGACTCTTTCCTTCTCTAACGCATTGCCCATATCTGATTCCCTGTTGTTCTTTGGTAACTATGGATTGGTAGGGTTCTACAGAGCTGAACAGGAGCAAGACTGAGACAACCTCAAGATGGAGATTGGCACTGTCCTGTGAGACAGGCCAGCTTGACAGCAATGCTCTAAGAAAAAAGGGATGTAGGAGCAGCAAAGCTGCTGTGACACCAACATTCTGCCTCAGATCTTCCTGAGACAGGACTTTTCCATTTGCATCCTCCATTTTCCAATTCATACCTGATTAGAGCCTTTCCCTTTTCCTTCCCTTGTTTACTGTTGTTCCACTCAAACTAGGGATATATTTATAGCTCTTGTAGTCCTGCATGAACTGGCTGGTACTTGAATATATTGATTGGAATATAAAGCAGTGAGAACAGACCAGAAGAACCTTAAACTGGGAAGGAAGGGGTTCCATGGATGCCTACATTCAAGTAGCGCTGATAAACTACTTCTGCTAGTGATGCCTGTGCTAGTTAAACAAAAGCTGGTTCAGGAGGCTGTTACCTACCTCCATCTGTGGTGTGACCACAGCAAAAGACATTGCAGTGTTTTCTCATTGCATCGCATGCTTGGTATACAGTTCTGCAGTTCTTTGCTTGAAGAGCTCATGTACACCAAGTACAACAGTACTGTCATATTGCAGAGCCCCCCACCCTTCTGAAGCAAATCACTAGGTAGGCAGAGACCTGTGTCTGAATAACAGGTACTGTGCTAAGCTCAGCAATCAGCTCCCAGAGCACCCCAGGATAGCATCTGCCCTTCATTTTCCTATACCTCCCTACAACGTCACTACCTCTACAAGACAGTCAGAAACCAACATAATCCCCAGAATGGGAGCAGCAAATTGTTGTATTTCAATGTTCCGTTCTGGTCCTGTAATGATTACCATGTGCGTCAATGTATTTCAACTCCATACTGAGTTAAAACTTCCTGAATACAGCACAAAAGGAATTCAGTGCACCCTTCCCCTGTGTGATGCTCTTAACCTCTACCCCAATCTTCCTTGCACAGTCAAGCAGCTGACGCAGTCCACAGCACAATAGCTTGGGGTGGTCTGCATGCAACTTTCCATTTAAAATAAAACCAGCTCAAAAGATTTAAAATAAGATTTATTTCTCCACCTTCCCTTCCCCTCACACTTTATTTGCACTGAGTTGTTAATAGGAACATTCTGACAAACAGCCCGTGGGGCATTTAGGGCTTAAGAGTGGCACTGAATTGACTGACAGCACTGGAAACCAAATTCCTGTGCACAATAAGGGATGCAGCAGGGAAAGCAAGAGCGTAACGTGTCTCCCAGCACTGCACTGCAGCGGGGACACAGAGGACCCGCCAGTGTCCATGACCCAGCGCGGCCGGAACTTTTCAGTCCTGCAGGCATACGGGCACTTTGCCCCAGAGTAGGAAGAAGCTGGTAAAGAAACGTTTTGTAATAAGTTACTAGCCGGCAGAATTGCCATGCCTCAATTGTGACAGGATGTCACCACCCAGGGCTGTTCTCCAGTGCTTCAGAGTTTGCTTCTTTGTTTTATTTATTATTTAAAACCTGGTGATCATAAAAGCCATTTCTAGCAGTGGTCACGGCTGAGCTGGGAGAGCTCTGTGAACTCTGGTATACCCTACTAAGTCTGAGACAAAAAGGTTCTCACAATTTCTTCTGGTTTAGCATCATCCTGCTCACTGGAGCAAGACCTGGACTTTGGAGCCGTGCTTGGGGGCGAAGCGTTCTCCAGCACAGTACCACCCTCTGCCTTGGAGAGACAGGGCTGTGCACTATACCCAGAGGGTGCCCTCTTGCTTAAGCTACACAAAAATGAACTACCACTTTGTAAATAACAGAAACACTCCAGAGCACAGGAGGTGCTTTTAAAGTCGTAATTCTGTATCTTTTCATCTATAATTAGGATAATTACTTATTTCTTTTAATCACAGCTCACTTAACCACTTCAGTGCAGAGGGCTGGTCTGAGGAGTCTCATTTTCATTCAACATCTAATCTTCATATTTACCCGAAGTCATTCACTGACTACACTGCCTGATCCCTGCCTTGGCCATTTGTTCCTGCAGTCAAAACTGGAGAAAAAGCAGGTTGACAGGAGAGGCAGACTTGACAAGAAGTTGTAACTTTTAAAACCTTTCCCTTCCTCTACTCCTGAGGGATAGCACATAACCTTAAAATAGCTATAGAGTACATATAGAAATTGTTTGGCTGCTGGCTGTGGGTAGCAAAGGCCTTTATCCAAGCCTAATGGAAAACAGACAGGAAAGGCCATTGTCTGTTCTTTGTTCTGTTGCAAATTGTTCAGTTCCCACCAAAGCACAAATCACTATTTTTTTACTTAGAACTATCATTAAAAGTGGGCCTTTAACTAGCACCAGTCTCAGGTGAATGGAGCAGAGCATGCTAACATTGCTGACTCTCTCTTTGCAGCTGACCTTCTCATTCCTTTATCCTCAAGTCACCCTTTGGGACATAGAGATGCTAAGATGTCTTCCGTCATTTATGCTTAAACATAATAAGTCATACTCTTCCCATGGGCTGTCCCTGGACTGCACTGCTTCCAAAGATGCTTGTCAGAAGACAAGCATCATCATCTTATTTTTAGATTTATTTGGGGGTTACTGTGCAGGCTCAAGAGGGCACACAGAAGTATGAACTTCTTCATAATTCTTCATACTCATGTTAACATTGTTTGTCAATAGGACATGCCAGATCCATCTAGCAGAGAAAAGCATTACATTGAAGGTGCTTTAGTGACCACCGAGTCTAATGCAAGAATATTGGTCAGGTGAAATGGAAAATGAGAAGCAGGGAAAACATTACTTAGAGCTGTCTGACAGAAACACAGGGAGTACTGGTTTACATGGATTGAAGTTCTCATCTGATATAAAAATATCTCCTTTCCTGTTAAACTACTGCAACAGAAGTACTAACCTTTTGTGGGCACCTCAAAAGGGAGGTGCAAACCTCCTAGAATACCCAGTCATTTGTGCAATCCCTATGGGAAATACATATACATGTCTTCCTGACTCATAATATCAGAGATTGTGAAAGGAAGGAGACAGAAGGCAAACGTCATTAAGGCACAGATATAAACTCTTCAGATACTTCAAGTGAAGAGAATGCAATTCTGCTCTCAGTATTATATACGCTATGAAATCCATGGGAACATAGACAGCCACACTGCAGCTTTCCCACAAGGAAAGCTTATGCCTGTACCTAAACTTCAAGTTATCTTCCTGTTTCAAACTAATCTCCACTAAAGCTTACTTTGTAAAAATTTCTTTACCTTTGAGTTACCATGTCACTGTTTGGAAGCACACAAATAATTTTTTTTTAAATACAAAATAAAATGAATTTTGAGGTTCTGCAGATTAAAACCAAAACATGTTTGCTTTTCAGACCATTCTTTACTTAGCTGTGGGCAGGAGTCCCAGGCTCTGCACACAACTGGTCCTCACTGAGAAAATCACTGTACTGGCAACAGGAGACATTTTAAAAACATAAAGTTGAGTGACATTTTTTGAGCAGGTTTGGTCAGCATGGCATGGACAAGACACAGGACAAGTGGCTAGGCAGTTTCTCCACAGAAGGGTTTCCAACCTTTATTGCCTCACCTATGTTCCCTAAAGCAGCACTGGCTGAGGCTCCAGCCACATACAGGCAAAGGAGAAGGCATTCAGTTAACTGCACATATCCCTCTGCCACAGCACAGACACTGCTCCAAAACAGCCAGAAGCCATGAAAGACATTCTGCAAAGCTGAAATTCATGTATGCATTTACTTTAGATAAAAGTTATGCCTAAGTAAAAAAATAAACCCAAAGGGTGTGTTTTAATTCTCTTTACAGAGAGGAATAGCCAAGAGGGCCACAACTCACACACCCCTGGAATGCACCACAGCGGGTAAATTGTTTCTTAACAATGCACATGCACAAATCCCCTAGACTGGCACTTAACATCAGGGACACTGCTGAAGTCCAAAATGCTCATGTGGGTGGGGAAAACAGCAGTCAAGGGGTCTGTAATTCTTGCTGAATCTTGACACTGTTAACTTATATTTAAAGACAGATGCCACTTTTTCCTCATCATCAGTGCTAACTGATGAACTATTCTCCTTATAAAATAGCACAGCAGGCCACAGACTAAGAGGATGCCTCTGAGTCAGAAATGATCCTCAGGTCATGTGTGTTACCTAGATGCTGACAACCTTGCCTGTGATTGATGTTATTTTCCTCCTTTTTATTTAAGAAAGTGTGGAAAGTCCTATTTTTAGTGAAGTGAATACACAGACAGAAGTTTAAAAGTAAGCAAAGGAAAAATTACAGTAATGTCAAGAGCCTCACAGCTGACCTGAATGACTCTAACAGGTTTAGTGCCAGAGCCACAGCTAATATCCAAACAAGTAAAGAAATGTATTCTCTTAAAAAACTCAACATTTTTCCAAAAGGTCAAGATCTATATATGCATGCATATATATATATATATATATATATATATATATCTCATACATATAAACCACTCTGTATATACACAGAGAGAAAGAAATAAATGCACATGTATCAATAAAGAGGATCTTTTAAAAAGTCAAAACTACTGTTTGGGAAAGATCTGGTGTGTCTTTTCATGAAGCTTCCACAACATCTGCTTCAGAGGAACAATTAAAAACTATTCCTCAAAGCACATAATGACAGTTTTCCCCAGACTCACATTGGCATTATCACTGTGCCACAATCCTCAGTTCCTTCAGCCTGGAAATAAGAAAGCTGGGAGCCCTTCTGAATCCTGTTTCTAACCTCTCTCAACCCACAATGGCCTCTAGGAACACATTAAAAGAGAAACAGATTGCTCTGTCTATCCATTATGGGAAGAAAGCAAACATACTTTCAAGAATAAAACAGCACACAAACAACAAATCAGTATTGGAAAAATCAAAGAGCAGCCAAAGCAGATTCTCAATTTAAGGAAGCTATGAAAGCTTTTTCTTAAGTTCTTGGTCTGTTGGATAGAAATAATTGAGCCCTCCTCCTTCAAACTGAAAAGCCTCATCATTCCACAAAAATTTTGAGACATCCACAGTCTCAAAACTCACATCCACAGAAAGCTATATTTTGACAGACATTGATGGTAGGAGCAAAGATGAAATGATCTTCAAATGCAGACAAAAAAAATATGTCTTTTTAAGTTCACAATGTATTTATTTCTTCCTGCTGCCTTCCTAACTTCCTCCCACCAAGCTAAGTTGTGTCATCAGGCAAAAACAAAATATTCACACCAGTTAAGATTTTCAGTTGTGAAAAAAATCTGATACAGTGATAGTCCTTCTGATAAAAATAGAAAGCATGACACTTAAAAGTGAAATATCTATTGAGAAATACAGCTAAAAAATATTCTAAATGCTACAGACCCAAAACACCAGGCAACAAGTAGGGTAACTGGTACAAGTTTGATCCCTTGACAAGCATCTGAATTGCACAGCTAAGTTCTGCAAATCTTCTTTTCATACATACATATATATACATGTATATAGCTACTTACAAAGTGTTATTTTTATTTCTGTATCTATCTGTTAATCAAACTTAGAAGCAATGTAAGCCTTTTAAGCAGTTACTAAAATCATGCATTTCTAGGTTTAAACATACTTAAAACCTGTCATATATGTACAACTCTGTACTAAAAGGCCTTGTATTCCACAAAAAGAAGAATTAAATAAAAAGAGTTTTAAAAAGGCTTCACATAGTAATATTAAATTAATACACGGTGCATATTCTGAACAAAATTACAATACAAACTAGATAGCTTAATTACCACCTCAAGTGATTACAGACATCCATGAGGGAAAGAGAAAATCCACAGAAGCTTTTTGATTCCCACCTACTGTCCACATTCCATTAGAACCGCTCTTAATATAAGCTCTCCTTCAAATATATATGTGTATTCCAAGGAGATTAGAAAGAGTGGACATCCTGTTATAAACTCCAACATGTCCTCACACATATCCCAAGTGGTAGACTCAGAGCCAGGAGGAGACAAAAAGCCTCCATCCTCATACCAGCCAATTCCCAAGTGTGTCTGTGCACTAACTCTTGTGCCGCTGAGTAAACTGTGAATGTCTTAAAACCTTAAGGGGCTGGGGTAGGGTGGGACAAAAATATTCCAGCAGAATTTTGTTCTAGCATCATCCTGACACAAAACAAAATTGCCATGCTGAGCTGAACTAACTGAAAACCTTTTTAAAATTACAAGCATAAATAGTTTAGCTGTCTTTTTGGTGAGTTCAATGGAATGCACACTGAGAATGTTTACTTGAGATTTGATACAATTACATTTGTGTACAGTTTTTACATCTGTTGCTAATGATATCAAATTATTGATTATTCACTTTCTTATATTTATTTAAATGTTAACTATACACTCAGCAACTTGATGCTTTTCTTTTTTTTCTTTTTTTTTTTTTCTTTTTTTCCGTAGAACTTTTTATTTTTGCCTGGCTTCGATTGTAATTACTTTGATCTTCCAGAGAGTATAATTAATTTACTGTTTATTTATTTCTATGAGAAAGGAAAAAAGTTTGACCTAGGAGATCTATATGTGGCAATTTGTAACAGAATCACATAGCTTATGTTTAGGAAATCATGGTTTTGATTAAGAAGCAACCATTTAGTTCCCACTGTTTTATTAAAACAGACATTAGCAGATAATAGGAAACACATTTAACACTGTAGGCTGCATTTAGTTTGCAAAGTCAATAATGTTATTTTGAAGCCCCTTCCTATTTTGTATTTACCACAGCTCATGTGAATTGTTTTTTGTTTTTACTTTCTAATAACCAGCTCTAGAGTTACACAAGGATATGGTTGCTGGTTCCAAAGACACCAAATTATAGTTTTACCCAATCTATCCAGATACAACCCAAAAAACGGACTGCTGCATCATCCATTCACCTTCACGGAAGTCCTTTTTAAAAATTATTATTAAAGGAATATATGATGACTGAAGCATGTCAACTCAAGTCACTGATTTTGCACACTTACTGAGCTGTCCTGCAGGAATATCTGGCTACAGAAAAGAAACAAAACATCATGAAAACAGAGATCATGAGAAATTGAAACCACCCGAAGAAGTGCAGAAGTCTTCCTGTTTGCAAGGTGTTTAGATTACTGTTCTGAAGTTGCATGACTGTTTATTCTCCGTGCACCACTGTACCTGCCACAGACTCTTTGTTTTCTCTCCCACTCATATGGTTGATGAATCAACACTACTTGAACTGCTTTATAGCAGCTTGTGTTTACTTCACACATACCTTAACCTTCCTTTTTCTCCTCCTACTAACACACACATACACTTCCAAACAGCAACGCCTGGCTGTGTCTCTGAATAGCACAGATACAGAGTTATCTCGAAAACTCTTCAGGTTTGGATCCTTGACCTTTTGATTGAGGTTTCATTCTGCTTTTACTGCACTTAACAATTTAACTGTGCACTTACTAAGTAAAAAAAAAGTAAGAGCATAAAGAATTCAATGCTCTAAGAATGAAAGAAAGTGGAAGACAGCACCGTGCTAGAAACACTCAGAAGCTGTAGTAGCATCTCTGCAGTTAAGAACACTACAGTTAAGGGCTTCCAGTGCCTTTGCAACTGGTACCCTTGCCCAGTTTTGAAAAAAAAAAAAAAAAAAAAAGAAAAAAGGGGAAGAAAAGCCCATTTCTGTTCTTCCAGCACAGCAAGTAAAAGTGAATGGTGATGACCTCGAAGTTGTTTGATTCCTTTGACTGTTTTTTAACCAAGAGGATATGTTAAAACACTTTGAATAAATTATTTTATTAAGAGACACCATTTAGAGAAAAGAAACACTTCTGAGTCACACAATGGCAATTTAGAGAGAAAAGAAACTATCCAGTTTATTTGGCATGAGGGTAACCACATACTGAAATATCCAATCAACATTTTTACTTCTAGTCTAAACCTTTTAGGAGGTGAAAAACAACATCTCCATTTCCTTGCCTGTATTGTTACTCCACTTCTGCCTGAACAAACTTCCTTCTAGACACAAATAATTTTTCCATAGAACATTCCTTTTTTTTTTCCCTCTAGTGAAAATCTAATCACTGCACAGCCCAGGCATGAGCATCTTACAGGTATGCTCTGCACAAGCCAGATGTGCAGAGGAAAACCAGATGCCTCAGAACTTGTTCTGATGTTTTATGCAATTTTGTTTCATGTGTTCCTAACTCAAGCAGCAGACTCTTTATGGTATTATTATGCAGATTTCTAGTCTGTCCTAAGGAAACTAAACAAGTAACCCTTCATAGCTCATGTATGCCAGCCTTTTAAGAGAAAAGAGAGCAGATTCTTTTTGAAAGATGCTAATCTTCATGCAACTAAAAATACAATGGTTTCTCAAGAAGGACATGACATTACCCCGTTTCTGCATAATGTTTGTGAATTCTGTTATGATTTTCCTGGCTACTGAAAGCATCACAGACAGAAACAACAATAATAGTCTATGCCTTCTTTCAGACAATGAATCTTCCCTTCAGTGGTGTAACAGAGAGAAAAACTGTGAAAAAACCTATCACAAGATACAGCTAATTTCCAAGGCTGATGGACACTTAGGGAGAGAGGAGCCAGTTGGAATTATGGAAAAGCTTCTGATTATCCTCAAACTCCTGCTCAAAGCACATGAGTGTTTAGAAAAAATCCTACTAAAATAAATGGTCCAGTGCACATCTAAGTCCCTTCCCAAAGGAAAGAAAGAATAAAGGAATGAACTACACATGACAGAAACCTGTCACATCATTTCGTACACTATTAGAAGGTGATCAGACAGTTCAGTGGTGAGAATGGGATGAACTTAGAGTAATTTTGCTGCCCGGGCATTTTCTGCTAAACAATTAATACAATCTCACTGTAGAAAAAAAACAAACAATGGGCTATTTTTATCTTAACTTCAGTGGGTGCAGCACCTTGTTATTTAGAGGTGTCTCCTAACAATCAGGTATTAAATCCTCCACTGGTAATCCAGATTCCACATGACAAAACACAGCAGGAATACCAATATACTTTGTGGTATGGAAAACAGAGAACAAGGGCACACGTACCTTAGAAAGTCAGGTTTTTAACTTTCAGGAATAACACACAATTAAGGTAACTTACATCGCAATTTAACTTTTAAATCCTGAGATACTAGAACTTTTGTTTTTGCTAAAATGTTTTAGCTTAATTCAAAACACAGTTTGTCTTTCAGCACAGCTAAATAGGATATTTTAAGCGTGTTTTAAGTGGCCTGTGTTTTCACGCCAGGCTTGTTTGTAAACTATCAGATTTAATTTCAAATGTGCTGTGACTGTGCCCGCTTTGTAGACAAATTCACTAATATTATTATAGCTTATTATCACTTTCACTTAAAGCACATAATCTCAAACTGTCAGAAGAAGTTCAAGAACTTGGAAAGTATCAAAAAATTCAATTTACCTTTAATCTTCTTGTACTTTTTGTACCATCTTCCAAACTCCTGGCACTTGGTTGCTGACACATTGGCATAGTATGTACTATTTACAATGGATGAAATCATACTCTGGAAGTACAGAAAGAAAAACAAAAAGTGATTTAAAATATCTTCCACAATTAGAAATCTTTTCCAGGGAAAGTGAATGACATGAAAGTGCACAATGATCATCCATTTGTGACTTCAAAACCAAAATAACAGTTTGGTAAGTAAAAAAAAATTGGTTTTATTCTCTATTCTATATTCCAAGCCATAAATAAAATTACAAAATAATAGTTATTATTTTGCATTATGTAAAAATTAGTACGGACCTAGACTGAGACCTGCAGCTCAGGCTGGGGGAGGGAAGTTCTATTTTACTTTGTACTTGTGATATTAGAATATCTAAACTTTAGTTGCATAATAACAGGCAGTGCCATGCTGGGGAACACATGCTCACTGCACCCGGGTGAGAACAAGCGTGATTTAGGAACCAGATCCTAAAGGTAAGATTAGATGCTCCAGCATGCATAATCCAAATAATGCTTTTCAGATGTCTCTGTTCTGCTTCCAAATGCAGCAAGACCACATAGCCAAGAACTGGAGAACATCCGTGCTACTCGCTGCAGAACAACAGTTAGGCAAATAAGTTAAATTAATATAATTTATAGAAACGTGTGATTAGCCCTCATGTGAAAAATCACCCAGAAGAGAAATTAGCAGTGCCATTCAGAGTGAAGGGAATTACACATATTACAACACAGAGCAGTCAAAACCCACAAAAAAGTTCAACAAAATTTAAGTATCACTTGCCTAACCAGCACTCCTCCCTCCTCTGCAAATTCCCCCAAGCGACTCAGTACAAGCAATGGAAGCAGAGAGGTGCAGACTGGTTTTGCAGAAGCCAGTACCAATAAAAAGCATATTTTATATCTGGGATGCTTCTGCCCATCAGTGGCAAACAGCCTGATGACTAGTAATTCTTCCTTTCTCTTTTTTTCCTCCCTTCGTCCATGCTATAGAGGAGGTATCTTTTTGACAACATTTTGCTCTCCTTTTCCCCCCTCTGAACTCTTCCAGGGTTAAATCATTCCCAGAACAAGTATGCTGCCAGCAATCTAACACCACTAACACACAGCAGCCAATGCACCTTCCCCAGAAAACACATTTTCCTTATGCCCTCCTTCCTCACTTACATCAAAGCTCAGAAAAAGCCCTGGCACATTGCATGACCTTTCTGCTTGGAGATGAAAGAGCAAGGATGATCTCACAGCTCCAACAAGCTATTTACCATAGGTTCAACCTCTGGTCCATGGGCTGCTGGAGGCTCCTGTGCAAAATGGGATCTTGGCCATCTCTGGAAAGCTACAAGGCTTACACATTGGTTCACTCAATTTTAACAATGCTCTAAAAGCAAAAACATCCCTGCCCTCTTCCAGATTTATCCAGCCTTCTGCCCAATTCACTGCAATATCACAGGACTCTGGCTCTTCCTAACTCCTGAGTTTTAAGGACTTAAAAATGTAAACAAAATTAAGAGACTGTAGATAACTGGGTAATACAGATTACTTTCAGTCTTCAACAGGTAATTTCGCTTTCAGTAAAGAGGCTCTTTCGGCTTTTCACTTTTAACTTTTCCACTCAAAGAGTGCTATGGTGCACTGCAGTAAAGTCTGAAGGCTATGAAGTAAGAGCCTTGTTAAGTAGCAGCTTCAATTTCTAAAACTGAGGCTCAATTTTCTAATTAAAATCAATATTTTGAGACATAAACCTAGCATTGTGGCAGTCAGTAGCAATTCCGTGCCCATAAATCCTCCCTTGCTCTACAGCATTTTAACAAGCAGTAGAATTCTGAAAGCCTGACATGGTGATAGCCTCTGCTGAGGAAGGATTTTGAACAAAGTCGAGCTTGAGATAATGTGGGCATTTTTAACAACACTTTAGTTAAATTTCCAGTCACTAAGGAAGGGTGAGGAAATTGTTTAACTCTGTCTACATATCAGTTTGGGGTTTCCTGGTTTTTTTTCTCTCCCTCAAATCCTCTGGTTCTACAAGAAATCAACATTCCTGACATAGTGGGCCTATTAAATATCACAGATTATATTAACCCATTAACCTTTATTTGAGAAAGCAAAGCTTAAACTAAATAGTAAAATCAAACAGTAAATCAACCATTGGTGAAAAATCTCAGAACAGATTCTCTTCAACTACTTGAAAGCAGAGCAGGCAAAAGAACCATAACAACTTTCAAACCACATATCCTCAGTATTAAATGCAAAGCAACCCTAGGGGTATTTCTGCTAGGAATCTTGATAAGTCTGCATAAAGGAAATATCCATTTAGAAGAGAATGGCAAAAACCACCACTGACTAATTGCAAATTTCTAAATAATGCACATTATACCTGGGAAAATCCTTAAGGAAGAACCCGATTCTATTAAACAGCAGATACAGTAGGTATGTGTGTGGCCATGACAGCCATGTGGAATGAAAACTGCTTAGACCAGGAGCTAAGAAATATCCACACAAAGAAAATCCAGTGCAGTAAGTTCAAGGAGAAAAATACGGGATGTGCTCACATCCCAAGAAAGCTCGCTCCAGCAGAGACAAAATGCATGGTCAGTGCTGAAATGAGTTATATGATACACAGGAAAGACAGAAATCTCTATGAAAAGATGGAAATGCTGAAATAATTGGATTTCTTTCTGCCACACGCACTCCCCCCACCGAACCCTCCTTCCCCCCAGCTTGGTTAACTGGGATTTATTTGTTTGAACAGGAGCTGTATGCTACGGGTAGCTAAACTGCAGACATGTAATACACCTATCAGAAAAAACCAGAACAATTTTAAATCAAAGTGAATGATTACATTTCCCATTAGCAGCAATCAGAATCCCCATCTGGGCTTCATGGGGAGCTTGGGCACCGAGAACCAGAGACGGAGAACCATCGCTGGTGGGAGTGGGGGCTCCCCGTGCTGCCCCTCTCCACTTCTGTACCTGAGACACTGTGAACACATTAATAAACAGCAGCATTTACTCTGCAGTTTGACTCCTAAGAGACCACTCTGCAATTTGCTGCTGTCAATAATATATTAACCACAAGGGGGTTGTAATGACATTTCACATTTGGCATGATATTTTTTTAAAACTGATTTGGGAGAAGTAATTGTATTAGAGGCATATTCAGATGATGGTAATAGACAGATCCTATACAACCTTCCATTGTATATTCCACATTTTGTGAGCCAAACCAAAAGAGACTGAAACTTCTTATGGCAATAATAATAATAATAATAATAATAATAATAATAGTAATAATATTAGCTGCATTCTGCAGTCTCAGTTCAAGGGTTAGTCACTACCCAAGGTCACTTAGATCTGTGCTTAAAAGAAAGCAAGCTCAATTTTCTACAGAAGGATCTCCTTTTAGTTTTGTCAGCTAAATAAATAATTGGGCAAGGATTTTTGCTGCTACAGTTCTGCCATCAGTAATTCTGTAAATACCTTTCAGATTGAGGCTATAGAAGGAGTAAACCAACTGCAGCATTTCCACCTGGTAGGTTTTGAAACTGAAGTGGGAGGAAAAGGACCCAGACAACAAATGAATTCTGCATATGAAATGATGCATAGTTTAGTTATATGGGATACTCAGGAAGACTGGGCAGAGACAACCATATGCTGCAATCATCATTAGCTCACCAGATTCCACAGATAATTCTATTTCAAGAAATTAAACTTAAACTATGTGAAAAAAGACCCCTTTCATATTCAATGAGTATTCAATGGTCTGTGCATATCTGGAGTCAGTTACTCCTTTGGTAAATAAGGCAAGTTACATGGCTTTTCCTTATACAGCCTTTCCATCCCTGTCAGTTCTGCAGATCCCACAGGGCTAAGGAAGATACGGAACATAATTCCTGTCAATTGCAGAGATCTAAATTCTGCTCCGTATCTCACCTCTACACTTTCCCTGAAGTTGTAACCATAACATAGCAAGGCAAATTTGTGGTGAATAAAAGGAATTCTCTTGGTTCATGCAGACTTTGAATCATGAATCACAGGATGAACACAGAGTGCAATGAAAGACAGGCAACCACGGGAGAAAAAATGTTGGATGCAGTTTAGCAAAGCAACGGATTTTTAGCAAGCAGGGATTACTGATGTTTTGACTTTTGAAAGATACAATCAACAGATTAACCTATGATTCTAAGACCGTTTTTAGAAGGCAATGTATTTTTCACGCCTAGCAAAGTTACCTGGTCTGGGTGCTGAAGTGTTATTCTGTTTTTTCTGAGAGGCAAGGAGGACTCGGTCATGAAAATTTTATGAATCTCTCATTATGACAATCTGAAGTACAAATAGAGCTCACAACATCTGTAAGAACCTGTGTCTTAGTGTCTTAGACATGACATCACTGCCGATTATAAAGCAGTCATGGAGAATGAGACTGAGTTTTTGTTCTTTTTTTAACATAATTACATATACATCTTTTTGTTGCTGTTTCCTAGAAATTGGGGCACAACTGTTAAAACTGCATACTTTTTGTTGTGGTTGGAGGCTGATGAGAGCTACCTATGGGTTAGTGGGGAAGGCAAGCCTGTGCTAGTGGGAAGAAGCCACTCAAATCTTGCACTTGAGGATCATTAGCCCTATTACAAAAGGTTCAGATAAAAATCTAAATAAAGAATTTACATCTCTCTGAAAACCAACCAATTCATTCACAATTTTCACCTGGCAACCCACTGAGAAAACATGGTATAAAGATTCTCTTTATCATATTAATTAGAATTTCTCCTTTCTAAAAAACACAAGGAATTTATTTGGTATTTATGAAACTGTTTAGTCTAGGCTCTTTACTGAACAAATATGAGCTTCAGTTCTTGCAAATCTTTCTTTTCCTAAGCCTGTTAAAAGCACTGACCTGTGAGAGAGGGCATTCTTTGGCTAATGTGCTCTGATTCATCTCTTTGAGCAGTTCCTTTAAGGCATTGCGAACTGTGGCATGGTTCCACTGCTCTGCTGGCAAGTCTTCCAACTTTGAACAACTGTTAAAACAGAAAGCAAAAGTAGACAGAGACATCACCTTCACAGACGCTTACTTTTTGCATACAAGTGCTATAGAACTTTAAGCAACAAGCACAACCTTGGAATTTCCTGCTTGGTCAGCTCATCAAGGTGTTTCTCCCCTCTATCACCTTCCTATCAAGCATGGCTACCAGAAGATGTGCAGTTCAACATATAGCAGCTAATCCTCCTATGGTATTATATGTGTGTATAAGCATTCCCTCCGGGGCCTGACGGAGAGCAAAGCAAGCCCCAGAAATGGCTGGATAAAGCCATACTGTCCAGACAAAGGTACTCTTGCTGGGATAGAAAAATAAACATATACGCTGCGCTGCCACTAACAAAATCCCTAAACAGTAAGGGCCCTCATTGTATTGAAGAAAGACTTCGAAAAATTAGTTTAATTTCATACAGGTTCTTATACTGCCCTTATCACTGAAGTATCCAAGAGCCTTTCAGAAACACATAAACCATATGTCCAACATCTGTCACGTGTAGTTGATTCTCACTTTCATTCTACAAGAACTGCATATGTAGTGAAGCTTTTGTCTTCGTGCGACTTGTGCCTCTTTTAATTTAACAAGCTTATGGTTCGTGTCTACATGCACAGGGACAGACTCGAGAAGTACATCAAAAAGCTGGCAGAAGGTTGTCACTGCCATTTCTACCAAAGAGAATTAATGGATATTCTCCAATCACCCTCTGAGGGGGTTCTGCCTTCTGCCCTTACAGCCTGTTTGTCCCTCAGAGCTGGATGTTCAGTTGTACTTGAGGAGTTCAAGTAGTCAGTGATCATCTTTATCTCAAAGTCATGGGCTATCTTTTACTTACATTGCATCCAGGCATTCAGGCACTTTGAAGAAAAAGAATGAGACCCTAATCTTGGATTGATACCCTTTGCTAATACAGATGTGACAATAGGCTAGATGGACTCCTGGTAGCTCACACTTCTGATGAAATGCGTTACTGCACTCCAGTTTCATAGCAGCTAAAGAGTCTAGATGCTCTTTTACAACTATGTAGCAGAGATGCAGTCTAGCTGAAAAATGACAACAGTATATAAAACTGAGGAAAGACCTGTTCATGGGAATTGGAAACCTCAAGCACCATCAGAGATATAACAGGAAAGAAATGTTCTTGTCTGGAAGTTTAATGTCAGTGAGGCACCAACTGCTTGCAAATTCTAAATTGAATTGAACAGTTGGAGGGTATGTACCTGCCACCAAAAGGACACACACATGTCCCTGTGGACCCCTCTTCCGTTCAAGCCAGACCTTCAAAGAACTGTTGGCAATTTATTCCAGATTTATTTTTTACTCTTTCCTCTGGCATGTCCTGGCCATACAGCTACAGCAGGCTGTACAACGTAGGCTTACCAGCATGACCAGAGTACACCATGCACTGCAAGGGACCTGTCACACCTCCTTACATTAGTAACTATTTGAGAACTCTTCTGAAGGCCAACAGAAAGAAAGGGGAAGAAGAAAGGCGGGAGGGGGGAAAGCAGGAGGAAGGGAGGGCAAATAAGTGTAAAAGTGGAGTGAGCTTTTGCTTTGCTAATCAGCACTAGTATTCAGGGAAGGAAAATGTTTGCCAAATGCCAAATGCAGCTGCAGTGACATTTTCCTTCTTTGTGTTCTTTTTGCTGGGAAGACCACTGGAGAAAAAAAAGAAAAGTCAAAAAAGCTCCCTCCTCCCCATCTCAGCAACTGGCAGTAGGAGACTTGGATTCTCACAATGTAGCCCCTAGAAAAAGGCAAGGAGTTTATTATTTGATACAATTAGACCTTAAGAATCCATTAAATTAGGGACTGTCGAAAGGTCTGCCTTTAAAAGCCCCATAAACTTGATTGAGTTTCTGCCCTTCCCCTCTCTGCTACCATATTGCTACTTCAGAAAACATAAAATATCAGTTGGAACATGCACCAAAAAGCTGCCAGGTGACCCACCCTTCTCTTCATTTTCTTTTCATTTCATCAAAAGACCTGAAATTAATGAAGACAGGATGTGCTAATCTCTGTAGTAATGCTGTAACCGACAGAGCAGCTCAGAGAATAGAGAAGGACAGATGTTCAGAAACACCCACCTTTGTAATTGGATTTTCAATGTCACAACATGATAGACATCTTGTAGCATGTCGGCTACTGTCGCATCTGGTGCATCAGTCACATAACTGAGAGGCAGGGGATTCCACCTACCAAGCTTGATTATTCCTGAAAAGAAAACAAAAAATTCATACTTTAAATTTTACCAGCCATTTACTAAACCCTTTGATAACATTGCTTGCTCCCAAGATTCAAGATCTGCCTTGAGGTTTATTGCACTCTTGCCCAGAAAGATGTGTTCTGCTGAATCCTGAAACAAACAATGGAGAAGAGCAGGAATAGATTTTAAATTCTTAACAGACAGTGGCTAACATGGTCCTGGTTCTTAAATTACTTCAAAGAAGCACACGAGACTTCCTCCCTTCACATCTTCCATCATCCCACTAGAGCCTAGTTCTCTAATTTAGAATAAGCTTTAAATACTCTCTAGCCCTGATTTTTCAGTCTACAAAAACCTTTCAGTAAATACATGCATTACTTTTGACTTGGACAGGAAAATTCCTATGTGTGGGCTTTCAGCACACAGTTACAATCTAAGCAAGGCACAATTCCCAGTGGATGGATGCCACTGCAAACCCACCAAGTAGGAAGAGTTCACTCAAAGATACAAGTTGCACTATGCAGACAGTTGCTTTTCTTTGTGAAAAAAAAAACCACCCAAAACCAAATGACTGCGAGCTGCTGACCGCAGATCCAAAATAGAATTTTGGGGGCGAGGGAGAATGCTGTAAGTTCTATTTCTACTTCTGCTCATTCTTTAATAGGGATCATCACCTCTTTTGGATGAGCTTGTCACAAAGACTGTAAACTTGGATGGTAAACCATTTGGTGCAGAGGTATTATTTCTGTTTAGACAATTGCAGAGGGCCCACCCACACCAAAAACAATGACTAACACCCAGGAATTACTTCCAGGAAGACACCAAACAAAGAAAGCCACAGTGCCATTTTACATGACAGCAAAGCAGTTCAACCTTGTTCTGCACTATTGCCACTACTGTTTTTATTCCCTCCTTCATCGTGTTCCCATTGCCCTGCCGTTCTGCTCACTTAATTTTCCTCAGCTCAGCCCTACAAGACACCATTCTCCCACTTAGACTGATACCTCTTGAGGTTTCCTTATATACTGTTGGATTTTGGAAAAGACATCCATAAACTCAACTGCCCGAAAGACACTAACACACTAATACAGGAGAAAACTACTTCTTCTGCAACAACAGGTGCACCAAGAGCTCTTCTTGAGTATCTGGAAGGATGCTGTGATGCCAAGAAACTTCAGCTTTCTCTTCCTCACTTTCTACTCCCAGTTCTTCACCATCTCTGGAACTATCAAACCGAAATAAATGACAACAGCTTTTTTTTCCTGATCTCCCAAACACGATCATAAAATAAATACCACACTGAAACAATGAAACAAAGCTTCTTGCACAGAGACAATAACAGAACAAAATGAGCCCGTGAAGTACCTGCAGTGGAATATTTTTTCCCCATTCCTACGCAGATCGAAGATGGAATAATTTTAGTACAACTCCTTTTCCATAGCACTTAAATCTCTGCATTTACCACTGATGTACTGCTTTGCAAGGCATTCTGTCAGCACATACTGAAAGAAGCTGGAAGTGACCTAGTTCATCCTCAGTGGTACAAAGTTTCACTGTAACATATTGGTACAGACAGGCTAATATTTTGAGAGCAGATTAGAAAGCTTTTGTCAAGGAGAGATATTGTCCAAATGAAACAAAAAGTTACTAAATGTTGCTTGATATCCAATGCTTGAAAATGGGACATAAACAGAACAAAAACATTTAAATGATGCACTGTTTCAGTATTAAGATTTAACAATCTGGTGCTGAATATGCTGCAGTATAAATAGTGCCTGGACTCAGATCCAGTAGAGTAACACACAGCACTCATTCACAGCACCGTATGTCTCCAGTGCTGGTTCCTTGAGTCATATTCCACTTGCCAAGAAAAGCTGTTTTTCTTAAGGGGATAGTTTACTTAATGTTATCTCTGGTGACAACAAGAAATGCATATAGTACAGCATATATTAGTCATGAAATGAGCATCAAGGGTCCACTGAGTGAAATACATGCTGGGAAAACACAGTTTAGCTGCTGACTTCCTTCACCCCCTTCTGCTATATAATAATTTAAAGCAAAATCACCTAAAAATCCAGAAATCTATACTGGCTTCACAGAACACTTGGCTTCCTATGTTTAACCACGCCAAGTTTTCATGTAATTGAAAAAATAAGCATCATATGTGCCCCATAAGTCACATCTAAATTGTTAATATTTTACAAGAGGCTTTATTTTTCATTCAATTAAGGAAAGCACTCAGAGAGCACACCATCTGCAACTGCTCAGGCCTGGCAACGCTGGCAAGGGACAAAGAGATGGCTGGGGGGGCACTGAAGCAACTAAAGGTGTCCCCAGACTAAAAAAGTTCAAAGAGAAAAACCCCAGCGCATCCCGAGCGCATCACGGGAAATACTATGCAAATTGCTTTACAGGAATGTCTGCTACTACTGGAAGGTAGGTAGTTTTTGTTTCTTTTTTTTTTCTTAATCCTCCTCTACAACTGGAGAGGAAATTGTTTTGGCTGGATTTAAACAAACACAGGTGTTACCATAATGCTCGGTGCCTCTGCACGTTAACACCTGCTGCGAGTCCTTTACTCTGTGTTACAGCGCTGCTGATGTCCGCTGTTTTTTCAGCCGGTGTGATGTGACGTGTGAAATATTTTTTCCAGAGCACATTAAGCTGGTCCAAACCATAGCCAGAAGCCATGGTTTCCATTCAGCTCCTCAGCAGACTTCACAGGTGCATATTTCATGGCACCAACACTGTATTTAAGGAAACTCTTGGGCTGTGATTGGGAAGATGATGCCAGCTTGTTGAGTAAATGTCTTCTCTGCATGCTAGAACACATCTCTGAATGACTCCTCAGCAAAAACTGAGTGGACCAAAATTTGCTCCCTAAAAAGGTCCCTTTTCATCCAGGACTGAGTATTTTCAGTATAACAGCAACTCCAGAATGAAAACAGCCTGGTAGCAAGATGTTACTTTGACATACACATTTTTTATTGTTCCTCACATTGACTCCAAACGGTACAGCTCAGGACTTTAAAGAAACCACTTTAACTGGCCTGGTTGAGCTTTTGTCCTACCACAACTGAGACTCGGGAGTGGGGACAGGAATGAGCAAAGGTCACTGTGTTATTAATGAATATACTACTGCTCTGGGAGTATCACTCTCCTGTCAGCTCCAGACCTTCTCAAAATTATGTGTGGATAACACAGAGCAGATCAGACTGCTCAGGAAATCCAAAAACACATCTTCCCCGAGTTTCCAAAACTTGTCTGTTAATGAATTTCATTCTCTTTCCTGTATGAGTAGGGACTTTTTCCTGTGAGAGTTTTTTGAAGGGAAAGTTCAACAGATTTCAATGCTTGCACACACTCAAAAAATGGCCCTACACTAGAACAGCTCCCAAGAACTCATCTAGAAGTGGCTCAATGCAGCCCAGGCCAGTTAGGCAATTAGAGACAATAAAGAGACCAGTTTTTTCAATAGAATTTTTTCAAAACTATTTTAGAAGAAATTTTTTATTGACACTGGCTGTTGGTTCTTGAACAGTATGTACTTCTGTAGTTAGGTCTTTTATTAAGTTTAAGCCTCAGTTTCATTAAAATGGAGACAGGGAAAAAGGGCAGAGTAACTTAGTTTGAAATTTGCATAACTTCCTTTACCTGCAAGAAGAGCAGTGGGCAAACTTCTACAAGTTCGAGTTTGCATGTAACAACCACTGCAATTCACTGCTGTCATTACACTTAGGCCAGTTATGTGGCACCCTGACAGGGTGCTTTTAATTTAGTTTCATTTAAAATGCAGCTCCTTTGGAGAAGAAAGTGATAACTATGCAAGTGAGAGCAGAATAACACATTGAACAGAAGCCTTGACCTGCTACATCATGGTTGATCTCTCTACTGAGCAGCACTCAGAGCTTTTTTACAGTATCACCTGAAAGAGTGATGCATCTAAAGCATTGGGATTATTCCTGAAACTTCATCCTAGTGAGATGGGAACTGAATGGATGCAAGGCTGAGGCTAAAGAAGACTTCCAGAATAACTACTTTCAGCAGGAGCATAAACATCAAAAGACAAAAAGTTGCTTTCTAGAAAAATACAGCTAAGCTGGCAATCCCTTTTCATTATTATGTAGCTTATACTGTCCCACAAAAATTATTTATCTATCTGGGCTAGAAGCCTCATTTGTCTTTGCAAACAGAAAGATAGCCACACAGTACACTCATTCTAAGAATGCCACATTTGGAGTTTAGAACATATCATAGTCTAGCTATGACACTTGGTCATAAACACAATGAGGCCCGGGTCCTGCATCTCCCAGTCACCTGCACAGGTAATTTTTAATCTGATAGCCCCATGGTAATTACTGAGGCACCTCAGGTATCCTTCAGCACATCACTGCTGTGAAATCAAACTGTTAAAATGGGGCATTTTCCAAATTCCTTTTTGTGGCTACACAGAACAAACAGGACGAGAACGTGCCTCATCCTGTCACTGGCTCCCTTCAAACTATTCCCTGCTCCCACCATGACTATACTCCTGATTTTACCTTTCACAAGTTATGAGCCTACCTGAGTTACATCTTAAATGGATACTTGTAGTATTAATGCAAATGCATACACAGGATTAATGCAATTTATTTAAAATGCTAATCTGCCAGGGTTAAAATTAAGTCATGGGATCAAATGAAGGACATTTTGGAAGTTCCTATTAGCATCACCACGCCTTCCTCAACATTTTTTCTGGAGACAGAAAATGAATCATGAGTAATACATGCTCAAATACATATAGAGAGGGAAAAAGAAGGAATCTTGTGTTCTTTGGCTAAAGGGGAAAAAAGAAGGATAGCAGAGAATACTGATTCCTTACCAAATATTGTTAAGAAAAACACTTATTAACACTAAACAGGCAGACTATTTGAATCCCTGATGCACCACACCAAAACCTCCCATTTTCTACAGCCTAAGCGAATATAACCTGCTGAGACTCATATAGGGTGAGGTGTTCAAGCAGGTGATTGCTCTCCTTGTGGACTGACGGACACGGTCAGGCTGGAAACTGGGGAAGTGCAAATCCTGCTTCTTACATTACAGCTGCACATTCACTAACGTTGCAGGCTGTAACAGAACTGCTACATCCAGCTCAGACAAGAACATGTGCCTGTACGGTCAGACTCGGCACAGCACGGCGTCTGTGTGATCTTCGGAAAGGCAGAGGGAGTAGGCAGTGCCCAACCCGGCATGAGATCTCCTGGGCTATATTTACTACTCCAAAATATACTGAGCAAGTTTGAATCTCAAGTGTTATACCAGATCATAGCCATGGCTCACGTTGCTGTGGCGTTCCAGAGCTGTACTAGGTATCCTAGAATTCGCTTCCTTGCATTCCAGGGACTCCAGGATCACAGCCCAAGAGGGCTGGACTGCAAACACAGGGCTGGATGAAGAACACAAGCAACATTTGCTGCTTCCTTGTGAATTCAATCAAGTAGTTTTGATCACATCTTACTTTTTAACAGCTCTTATCAAATCAACACAAGAGACATTCAAAAGAAACTGCAGATTAACATTAGCACCCAAATACTTTTGGTTCCTTTTACAACTCCAAATGAAAGACCTCAATGAGACATACAATAAAAGCTCCACTTCTGGGACCATCAAGCCATTTCTCTATCAGCCACTACTGCAGGGTTTCCTACAAGATGGGAAAGCTCTTGTGACATTGATTGCATCTGGTTATCCTCTTCAGAGGCATCTTGTCCCTATGCTTTAGCATGTAATTTTCCTTTTTTCAGCTGTGCTTTGTTACAGAAATTAAAAGCTGGCTGTCCCATGTAACAAGTACATAGAATTATTTATCCATAAATCAGTTTGCAGGAAATCACTACCCTGCAGTACATAATAACTCAGCCTGTGTTTCTAACCTCTACCCTGGTTGTAGTATATCATCAAACTGTAACAACATAAAGCCATAATTTGTAGTTATTATTGTTAATCCAGCAAAGGGAATGACTTTTCAAGCAGAAAGGATAAAAAAGCAACAGGAAAAATGAAAAAAAAAAAAACCTGACCATATTAATTTTTGTATTATATTATTGAGCTGCCTTTTCCATCTCTTTGGGAAATTTTAAAAAATATTATGCTGCCTTTGCCCATCATTATAAGGGTGCCCATATTATCATACTGAATTTCAGTCAGTGATATATGGGGGCAATAGATGGGAAAAATAATCAGCATAACCCTCCCCTGTACTTCTAAAGCGCCTCACATCAAAGGGTCCCAACACACTTTAAAAACATTAATTAATTGAACTTTGCACATCCCTGTGAGGTAGACTGTATTATGTCAATTGACATATTGGTGATTTAGTGATTGAAAGCACACAATGCACATAATCCTATGTTTACATCAATACAAAAGAATCCCCCTCCTTCCTCGTTTCAGTCCATAATAAATAATTCAGTGAGAGAACAGGAATAAAGTATGTGATTACACTGTGATGTACACATCCACAAATCAACAGGAACACCCACACTCCCTGAATGACGAACACTCCACCCCAGCTCATGAGGCTTGTGCAACTTCAGGGCTCTGCACAAAAGGGTGACTTTCACCCAAGGGGAAAGCAGAGCCAAGCTACACAAAGCTCTGGTAGCACAAAGCCCCTTGTACTGTTGTTGCTAGAAGTCTTCACTTTTGCTGTTTTAAAATGCTGTCACAAACCCTGTGTACCATATTCTACAGAACGAAATTTTGTGCTGCAACAACATGTCCAAGAGCCGGGCAATTTAAACACTCATATCTAGCCTTTTTGGCTTGCACAGCTGTATCAATACACAGACTTGAACACAGACATTTTCATTATTATGTATGATATTTGTATGATTATATATCAAAATGTTTATAGAAACATGGGTGTGACTATCAAGAGAAAGAATGTTAGTGTTACAAGGTTTATGTACTTCAGAGTACATTCACAGATGAAAATCTCTTTGATACACGAAGCTTGGTTTGAGTTTTCAATTTTTTGAATGCTAGTATTGCCCTTTCCTTTCCTCCAGCATGACTGTACTCAAGTATTTCACTTAAACAACATACACTAAACAGTTTGATGCCTTGTAATTCTACATATCGAGTTTACATTTTACAGTGAAAAGATTGTGCCTCATGTAATAGATGCTGCTTCACATTTGGGAAATGTTATGTGAGGACCCTGACTTTTATTAGATTAATTTAATATAAGCACTAAGTTACTAGACTAAATTAATAAAGATCTTCTTAAAAAAAAAAAGAGGGGGAGAGAGCGAGAGCGAACAGAATGAACCCACAAATTAAATAAAATTTTCTGGAGCTTGTTATTTTGGAAGTCTTTATTTAATTTTCCAACCCCCTATTCTGTTTGAAAAAAAAGTAAATAATTAGTAAGGAAACAGGAAAAAAAAGGTTGATGTTATTTACTTCAGGAGATTATTTTTAAAATATGATAGAACAGGAATACCACAAATAAATAGAAGGGCGAGGAAGCAAAGGAAGTACTAACTATTAAAAAAAACCAAAACAACAGGCCATTCATTTCAGGGTAGGACTCGATGATCCTTGTGAGTCCCTTCCAACTAGGAAAATATCCTGTGATTCTGAAGGTTTTTTTACATTTTCTATGTTACTTTTAAAACTATCGCCTCCATTGAAGAAAACCACATTTAGTCCAGCATAACATCTCTCTTTTGTCATTTTTGGGATAAGTCTGCACTTACCTTGGACAGTAAGAATATGAATAAAGAGAGAAAAGTCCTCTTCTTCTTTCTTTTGTCTGAGAAAGAGAACCACTCCCCTGAACATCACTTCCACGGCACGGCACGAATACAAAGTCTTTTCAGTCATGACAACTCATGACAGAAAGGCTACTGGATCCAGGATATTAAGCAGCTCTTAGGAGGTGTCTTTCATAACTCTGTAAGCTTGGACCTCAGCCTCACCCTCCACCAGGGTGCCCTCTCCTGAGAGGCACTGTCACAATGGAGCTACTTTTCTCAGCAGTATTATTCAGTAGCCCCAGTGCCTGTAGGATTGCAGCACCCGCTCCATCACTAACATCAGCCCCACATAACACCCAAAGCATAGCACTCTCCCAGTTTTGCATGAAATTACTGTCTTTTGGACAACCTTTACTCTCATATTAAGATCATTCCAAGCTCAGTCCTGGGACGCCTGAGCTTGCTCAGCTGCACAGGAGCACAGGCTGTGTCTTCTCCCAGGGAGCAGTAGCTGCTGAATGCCTTTGAAATCCAGACCAGGAGCGTCACAACTCAGCTTATTCCCTGATCAAAGAGTTTCCTTAGCTGCTACCATGCCTGGAGGTTTGCTTTGTTATCTTAAAACCATGAATGTTCCTTTTCCTTTGGACAACAGCTGTCTCTCCTCCAGTCTCAGGCTCCCTGTCAAAACATGTGGCTTCTCTGCCATCCCAGCCTGGCACCAGGACTTGTCTACAATTTAGAGCCTCCCAGAGAGCCAACATAGGCAGATACTCCTAGTGGAGACCTGTAACGTGCTTCCACCTCAGCCTTACAGACCGAGAATTGGGGCTTCAGTGTATTTGCCTCAGTTGCTAAGGAACATGAATGCAAGTGTACTCAACAGGTGGTGCTTTTCTCCACTGCACATGCTCTTCAACAGCCACAAACAATGCCCAAATCACCTTGTCCCAAATTTTGGACCCAGTGACCATATTGCCACCTCACTACTTACAAGGGGCTGCACAGGAGTAAAAGGATCAGAACTTTACACCAACATTTGCTGTCCAACCTTTTTTGTCAGCTTTCTGCCAGCCCAATGTCACCAACACAACCTGCTCCACAACACCTCCAGCAGGAAAAGGGCATTTGGGCAGACAGCCTTTGGTCCCCACCCTCCAGAAGCCTTTATCAGATTTTATAAGATGTTTTTGAACGGATAAGAGGAGAGGTAGAAGATGTTTTCCTTCTCTGTTTTAACAAAGATGCCAGTGCCCCAAACTCCTTCAAATCACTCAGCTTCAGTGCTTGCCTATAAGCTTCACATGGAAAGACAGTCCACTGAGCAGGAAAAACAGCACAATAACATGGAATTGCAGATGAATACATAAAACACATTTTAAAGGTTATAAAAGAGCACTGCTAACAGGACATTGTGGAGGATAATAGGCTTAGAATTAAGCCTACAGACATTGTTTGGCCTTGTATGAATCTGAATATCCTGCCTACTCACAGCAACAGTTACAGTGAGCACAGAAAGTCTGGCTCAGGCTGCAGACATACAGTAGCCAACTATCTTTGTGTTGAGTCAACTACAAGTAGATTTGAAAATTCATGGGTCTCAAGTCCAAAGAAAAATAAGGGCACACAGCATGCTGTGCTGCACAAACAAACCCCTAAACTGAATGCAGATTCGGATTCTGGCCTATGTAGTTTAACAGCTTAATCTCTTTAGTTTAAGATTTGTGTCTTGGGGCTTTCCTTATGCTGTATAAAGACTAGCAGAATGTTTTTTTCACTAAATTACTACTTTTGGCTTGCCTTCTGTCTTTTCTTTCCTCCCACCAGACATTCAGTTCTTGACTTCCATGAGAAAAAAACAACATGAACAACTGAAAAGCTAGTAGGACAGCATCTAACTAGCAGGATAGAAAAGCATGTATTGCTGAAGAAACAGAGGGATTGAAGACTTTGCTGATAACCTCAAACAACTGCTTCCACTAATTCAACATGAATACAGCATGTGAAGATCCAGTTGCTGCTACCTTTGCAATTTGACTCAGTAGTCCTGTGTTCTCTGTAGCTGCATTTCTATAAGAATATGTCCAGATCCCTACAGTGTCCGTAGGCTTGATCACAGTATCTTTAATTACATTCAATTAAGAACTAGATCCACCATGAAGCAGTGAACAAGGGAAGCAACACTTGCATTCTAGTATTTTTATATTAAAAAATTTTATGGAAGCAAAATTATCCATGTAAATGTGTATGCACACATATATTTAAGAATCTGCAGTAGACCTAAGATTGAGGGTTTGTTGATACTTGGGCTCAGGTCTCACTCATAGCTCACAAACAGGTGAAAGGTAAGGGATTAAACCTTAACCTTCCCTTATAAATTGACAGACTCAAGAGAGACAGGGAATAGTATCTTTAAGGTTTCAGTATTTCTTTTCAAAATACATTTTAATAACCCTAGTTCCTAATTTTGACAGCATTGCAAATTCAGATACATTCGATTAAATTAAATGAGAAATTCTCCTTCACTGACACATTTTTCAGTTGATAATCTGATCTCAAATTCCCCATCTCCCTCTTTTCTTCCCAGGAAGAGCAAAAAAATTCTGCATTTCTGACAAGTCTAAATAAAGCTTTGCTGGTTACTGAACTATGCTACATTTCCTATCAAGAGAAAACAAAAGCGGGAAAAAAAAAAGGCTAGTTCACCACTAGAGGAGATGACTCAGAGCAAGCAGGAACTGTTACCAGATTCAGAAAAAATAGTTTTCCCTTGTACTGTTGAGCCCACACTAATGCTGAGATGAACCTAGATTTGCTTTCTTAGCCCACATCTTCCTAGAACTGCACCTATTTTCTTACAAAGCCACCAGATCCTTTTTGGATCCTGCCAGCATTTTCGACTTCACGTTAGTCACTTTGTGAACAAGGGATCGAAAGACAGAAAGAACTATTTTTTTAATTTAAATGATAAATTTCTGTGAACATGGCAAAGACTGGAAAGAGTTATTCGTGTTTTGGATCTGGAGGTTTGCAGCACACTCACATAATGCTTTGAAGCCTTTCCAGTTTACCGCTTCTTTAGTAGCAGCTGAAAGATTCCCACGTAATCACAGCATATAGAAATTGTGGAGCTGCTACAAAGGAAAAGAAATCTATCCCAGCCAAAACCAGCAAGAGAGTTTAAGGGACAGCCTCAGAGACTACAAGACTCAATAGCCTTAAGCACTGGTAGCACTGCAAACACCCTTGTGAGATGGGGGAGAGCTCTAGGACATCCTGAGATTCATCCTCCAGAAAGCAGCTCACACTGCTTCACCACCCACCAAGCTGGAAGACAGCACACCAGCACTCTCAGGCCTCTTTTCTTTTTTTGGGTTGTGGCACTGCAGATACCTTAAGAGATAGGTTATCGCTCAGTGCTCTCACCACTTCTTTCTCTTTCCTAAACTCTACCTCATGTTCAAATCAAAGAGATCAAAAATGCTGTATGGTGGTATTTCAAGAAAAAAAGGGAGGACAGACTGTCATTTCTAATCATCTCTCAAGCCCCGGGTGTCTTGGGCCCACTAGTGCATGGCTTCTACACATGTGTAAGCAGAAAAGGAAGCCAGAGGCCAATTCACAGTTCCGGGAAATATAATTAAATAAAGATACACTGGGATGATGCCTTACTCAGAACATGGCACCAATACTGGAAAATCTCTGGAATCTACCAGAGATGCCGTTTCACCGTAAGGTACAACCTATACTGCTGCCAGCATTCTCTTCAGTATCACAAATATATAATACCTGACTGCGGATTTCAACTAATGATACTGTGATAAAGGAGAAAATAAGATATAAATAACTACTTCACAAAGTGTTATGTTAGGAAGACAAAGACCCTGCATGCACGTGTATTCCTGAAAGAATAGGCCAAATGACCACCCAATAAATCCAGATGTATTTTCTTATCCTTACTTGCACAGTGAACCAGAGCAGACCTCAACACTGAGAGAGCATTACTAGCACAACACAGCAAGGCAGCTTTGGGAAGTTTATCGTTTTCACAATCTGATTGATTTCAAAGGTCACCCTGGAGGAAAAGCCTCAATCTGGTTTCTGCCGACACAGTCAGTTCCCACAGCCAATAACCATTCTCTGCTCTTGGCACTCACTCAGGTGGTGGGACGTGGGTTGCACTGTGGGTATCTGCATCTTAATGAAAGTCTATTTTACTCCCCCAAAGTCTATTGTTCATTTGGAAACATGGAGTATTATTGGTTGTTTCATACTGCAGGTCTTAAGACAGGTATAAACTGCAAAGAAATATAAAGGCTTTCTGAGTAAGTAGAAACTTTAAAGTATTATCCTAAAAGTCTGAGATGCTTAAAGTAATAAAATAATTCAGACTTTAAACCATTTGAAATTTCTTCTTTTTCTAATCAGCAAAAAAACCACAACACCCTCCTCTCTTCATTTGACATCTGAGTGTATGATGGATGAAAATCCAATCAGGGGAGCCTATCAGCACTAAAACAGCTCTTATCTTCCCCAGGTGATGGCCCTGGTTTACAATTTACTGCAGAACAACTCATTTGAAGAGCTCATGCAACAAAGGTCCCAGTCAGTGTGACCTGTCCTCACTATAGTGTAGATGAAAAAGGGCAAAGCCACAACATTAAAATTGTAGTCTAGGAGAATAAAAATAAATATTAAATAAAATGGATAAGTTATAGATTAATCTAAAAGTTTTTGTGAGAAATGGCTTCCTCTAGATACACTATTCTAGACTAAACATGTTGTTCTCATAAAATTTGAGAAGCTGTTCAATCAAGACATGCTTAAAATTAAGTTCTACCTAATCTTCACAATCAGGAATAATTTTATTGTTGGAGGCTCAAAATAGTGGCCTCTCTGTTACCTCCTTTACCTACTCTGAGGTGAAATGTTTTTCATTGCATATTCAAAGAAGAGAACTGAAGATTTGGAGGCCTCTCATCTGGAGATGTCTAAAGAACACTGTTAATTTAGAGAAACTAAGATAACAGTTTGAAATACAAATACTCTGTCTTTAGCCTAAGCTAACAAGCTCTTTACAAATTAAATGGAGGTATCAATTTCAAGACATTAAGGCCTTAAGCCAGCTTTTATCCTGGTATGTAGTGCACAAAAGGCTTCATATTCCATTAGCAGTGTTGTGTGCCTGCATGTGCCCTATATAAATAAAAGGAATGTCATACCTGAAGCATCTTCAGAGTAATTTTTACCTTGAAGGAAAATATTCGCAAATGTAACTAAATATCACAACCAAAACGTTAGAGCCATCTTGGCAGAACTATAGAATTTTGTCATTATCATGGCTGAGGAATTTTCTGCCAGTAGGGGAAAGGGAATTGGCAGTACAGTATCTCACGAGAGACAGGAAGACTTGACAGGTTGATGGGCAAGAATGATGCAGACTCTCCCTCGGCCTGAGTGAGACAGCAGAGTCCTCCAACAACAACTGCCCCCAGCCAGAAAATGGTCTCAACCTTGTTGCCAGCCCTTTAGGCTCTCCTTGTGTACAAAGAAAATAGTTTTGATTTTTACCTTGCAAATCAATGAATAGGTTTTATTTCCTGCTTAAAGAGAGCTCAGATTCATCACAGTCAGTAAAATGCTTCCAGCCCTGGCTGAGTATCTGTCATGGTAAGCAGCTCTGCTGGTCAGTGCCTGCTCACCCACCCACCCAGGGCCACATCACTGTCACCCTCCTCCTCCCGCTCACGCCTCACTGCTCCCATCTCTGAATGACGGCCAGCACCTTTCAGCTCTACAGGAATAAATCTCCAGACTGCAAACCTCTAATATCCCTTCCTCTTCCTACCCCTAAGGCAACGAATTACACTCTATTTAGCTTGAGTCATGACTTTTCTTCCCATTTTCTTCCCATTTATAAACCATAAGAAGGGAGCACTAGAGGTGTCGTGAATCTAGTCTGCTGCGATGAGCAAGGGATGCCTGCTCCACAAGAGCCATGCCCAAGGGTACCCACTACCAGGCACACTCGCTCAGCCCAGAAAACACAAAAGTGCAGGGTCCCAGGGCAGGCCAAAGCTACCATTGTAGATAAGAAAGGGACATGTTAGGTGGGCGTGGCAATCACTGCCAGTCACGTTCACACCTCAGCATCAGCTTTCCTCACTGTGCACATATGGGCTGCACATCGCGCCGGTCGGCTGCACAGACCCATCTCTCACCGCAGCCAAGGAGAGAAAAAGGTTTTGTTTCTCCACTAAAACGACCCACTGTACTCCCAGAACAAATCTTTTTTCATATACTGTCTTCTGGATCGGTTTTCATGTATGCATTATTAAATATTCAATGAAATAACTGCTTCTAAACAACATGTGTGACACCTTTTAAATGGCTGCAAATATTATGTGCATAGCCACATAAAGGGAGAGGGCAGAGCAGTCAGCTTAAATCCTGTTTACCTTACTGATATTCATGGTAAAAATAAAATGTATTTGTAAGGAACTGATACAATAAAGGCAAAGTCAATTTAAATTATAAGGAAAAAATAAAAAACCTACTTAAGGGACTAACGCTTTTCCTCCTTCCTGCATATAAAGATATGTGTATCTGTGCTAACTCTGGACACTACACATTTGATATGTATGTGTGTAAATTTAGACACAGGTACACAGCATGTTGTCATAACTCAGAAATAAAAACCAGAAGGAGTAAAAAAAAACTGAAAAAAAAAAATCAGCCAATTTTGTTCAGTTACTTTCTCCTAGTAATTGACAGAAAATTCTTTGTATTTCATCTTGGGGTATTAACACTAGTCATCATTCTCTGATGATATTTATATGAGAAAACTTCAAGTTATACAAAGTTGGTAAAGTCATTATTTCTATTGCAGAAAATTATCTTCCGTCCTTTTCTTCACTAAATAACTGCCAAAAGATGACATTATTTCAGAATATTCCCTGTGTAACAGTTCAGCAGACTGTGGAAGTAACAAATATTTTGCTTTGGTGGAATAAAAATCAGGGGAGAAAAAGAGAGAGAATCAGTTCATAAAACCACAACTTGCGTAACTGGTTTTGCTTAAATGAAAAACAAATCAACTGATCATTTCCTGGCAGATGAAGCATTACATTCAAACAGAATTTAAGAATTTTATTCTTTAATTATTTAGCCATACCCTTACTCCCTATCACTCTATTCTCTTTTTATTTAAAAACTTCTTTTTAAAGCAGATATATTTTGAGGGAGAAGCTTCGTCTCAAACTAGTTCAAGTTTAAAAGGGAAAACATCAAAACCAGGTACAACATATTTTTAAAACTTACGTCCATGCCTCCTCTGCTGCTTAACTTTCTCTTTCGGCAAAACTATTCAAAGAATTTGATAAAACTACTAATATATTTGCTTAATCCCACAGTCCCAGCCCTCCACAGATGGCTTTTATGTGGATTTGTTAATAAATTGTTAATAATTTGTTAATAGGCAGCGGCGCAGCCCTGGCAAGAGAGTTTCCTAGGTGAGAGCTGAGCCCTCGTGAATCCAAGTTCATCACTCGCCACATTGCTAATGAGACAAGTGCAGCCCAACACGAGGTTAATTGTCAGAAGCAATAATCTAAATTAAACTGGCCAACATTCAAGTAAAAAGGTACCATTTAAAATGTCCTTTTCCAATGAAAGCAATCTCAGGAGTTTATTTGCCTACTCAATATAGAATTCCAGGTTTTAAAAAAACCCTTCTTCTCCCCCTCTAAGGAACCAAAGTAATTATTTTTAATACAGTGACATATGTTAGACAAAAGTATTAAGGAGGGGGTTTCGTTCCACTCCAAGTCTCCACGGAATTTTCCCTTATGTGATCACACATCTGAGCTCAGATTTTAACCAACCAATGAAGATTTTTTGTTACACAATCACTATTAGCTGATGAGAAATCTTTTCACAAATAATCCCAAAACATGGAAGATCTGCTCTGATGTTCCCAGCACTGAGAAATATAATCAAAACAACATGGGGAATTAAAGAAAAAAGCGAGAGTTCACAAAAACATTTGAGAAATGGCTCAAGTCAACTCAAAGCTCACTTGGTTTTGGCTGGGAATCTGGGCTCACAACAGCTTCAGCCTGCCAAAACAAATACAGCCACCCGTTTCTTCCCAATGCTTTCACCCAGGGAGGAACCTGCTCCTTTGCTTTCCCCTGCTACGATAATGACATGCCTGCTAGGATTTGATTGGGGTTCCTATCCCTGCCTGCTTTTGAAACAATTATTATTTTGTTAATCATGAGAAGAAAAGGACTTAAGTGGCACCTCAGACTGACATAATAACCAATACCTTCCAGATAATTATTATGTGCTGTAATTAAAATAATGTACATCATTTAGGCGAAAAGTTTAAAAATACCTTGGGGGAAAGTAGTTTGGGATATACTTTCACACAGGGAATCTGTTTAATTTTGGTTGTAACCATAGAGGAAAAACGTAGAATTTAACATAGATACTATTCACTTACCATACAGAGTTAGTATAAAAAAGCATATTCACCTAATAAAAAAGAATGTTGTGGGTGTAGCTACAATGTTTTATACATATGTTTACCCATAAGAAATGACTGCAAGATGTATGGTAAAGTAGTTTTCAATTACCCTTTTTTGTATTTTTAAAATTATTTAATTCTTCATTTTTATTAAGAAAAGCTGATAAGTGGATACAAAACTCCTTTTCAAAGCACTCAGTCATTTATACTTAATCTCTGCCCTAGTGACAATCAGAATAACTCAGTTTTCAAAACTTCTTAATTTTAGCCTTGAACATGAGATCATTTTAAGGCGGGTAAAGCAGTGAAAAACCTCTCAACTGAATAATGATAAATGCAACAAGAAAGAATAATGCCACACAAAATACTAGGCAAAACAGTGGATTCAAGTAAGTAGTATTAAATAAACAAAAAAAAATTGGATCAGCTTTTAATGATATTGCACAAATGCCTTTCTTTTTCTAATACAGAGTTGAACTCTTGAATCACTACAAATGCCTTAGCCTAAGAGGTAGCTGGCAAACATGGCATGAAAAGCATCTTGCATTAGACTTGGCCAGTTCCAGATGAGGATGCTGACATGACCTATTTATAAACATTTTTACATTTCTCCTTTTTTAAATTCCCATTTGGGAAGCTGCTGGTCCCTCTTCCAAACATATAAAATTCAATCCGCAACACAGAAGCTTTGTTACATTCCATTCCTTGGATGCATTGAACAGTGTACTTGCCTACTCAGGAACCCAAAGGGGACGTACAAAACTACGCTCTCAGTGTACTAAAATGAACTCTGGAAGTTTGACAGAAACATGTATTTATCTTTGTTAACCAGCATGACCAACTGCAGCAAGCTGTACTAGTAGCACAGCTAAAGATGGCTTTTTGAAGGTAGTGGCAAAACTGAGAAGATTCAAGGGTTCCTGAACTTTGATGTAAGTACTAATCCCAGCCCACTGCCATGTTCTTCCTGCCTGATTCTTAAGTGCCCACGAAAGCAAACAGCAGATGGTCAATTCATAAGACCGGCAATATTGGCATAATCAAAGCAGACTCACTGACCTGTGCCCACATTCAGCCAACCAAAGGCTGATTGATCAACTGAGATCAACTGAGCAAAGACCAGAGATGCTTGAAGAGCACCTAAAGAAAGGACTTCACACACAAGGTCCCCTGAACTAAGGCGCTTCATGGTCCAAGGTAATATACTTATAAAAAAGATTTTCATTTCTCTTATGGAGGGGTTTGTTCTCTTTCTCCTTTTAACTCTGAATTTCCTCTTTCAGATGTGAGGAGTGAGCATTTTAGTCTTCATTTCTCCTCAAATATTATCAAATAACACAGTCCCACTTGAAAATGTCAGAAAATACTTTAATGAATAACTATCATAGATGTAAAGAGATAGAACTGTTTGTTTTCAGCATTTAAAGAAAAAAAAAAGTCCAAGCAGCTTTTCTAATTGCACTAAAAAGGTGCTAGGCAGCATCCAGTTTATCAGTTCTGTTTCTGAAGCTTACTCTTCATTCTTTCATTGGAGATTTGAAGAAAGACACAACTACAGTAAGGCCAGACTGTTAAGTAGTTAGGGGAGTTGAGTAAGACAAGCAACATAGAACAGCCTTGGCTTTTTCCTTTTTGTCTCAAATGGAGAAATGTACCATAAAAGTCTCCTACCTGCCTGACACTTTGCACCTCCAGCAGCCAAGAAGCAAAAGGCCCATTAGACAGCTGTAGAACTCCTATCTGGTAGAAGTGTCACATTTCCTGCCTAAATCCAAAGATACTGATCTCAACCCAGCAAGCTATCCAGCAGTTACGTGGGCCAGATTCGTGAGGTTATAATTATTTATTTCTGTCAATTTAAAGCTTAAACTGCAAATACTTATTCAGTCTTATTACAGCATTAAAAACTCAACCACACTGGATGATGACCACCTTTGCAAGGCTAGGCTGCTATTTATCACTAGTCAGAATTAAAGAAAAGCATAAAAACAGATTTTGAAAACCTAAAGCACATTCAAAAAACTACACTCTGCTTCAAGACCTAACACAGTAATAGACTCTCACAGGAATAGCTATTTCCCTGGCAAGATAGTGCAATAATGCAATTACTGCCATTTAATTAATTTATATTCTCAAAATCTGTCTCCTTACACTTTTTAAGTATTTTGCTTTAACATCAAGACAGGATTTTCTGCTCTGGTTTGCCATAGCAACCCCTGCAACAAATGGCAGTTGTCTATAAAAAGGGGGGACTCTTTGAGCATGCATGCATGGTTTAGTATGGTTTGTTTTAAAGCAGGTCAGAGTACAATGGACCTTTTCTACCATGTGGGATTGAACACCAACAAATCTCACTTCAAGGGCTGCCACGCTCCTCTGCAAAATGAAATGACACTGCTGCTAAGTCTGGATGTAATTACAGATATGAAAGGATGGCTGTGAAAGTTGCTTGTATCTTCCTCTCCCTCCTCTACTATAGATGCATTTGCCATACAGCTGTTAACATCCTGAACGAGTAACATGCAGCAGGCTTAATATTTCCTTTCATTTTGTTTTAAGTGTTGGTGTACGGCGGTGGCTGTTAAAGCACATTTACCACTAAAGAATGAGACCTTTGTCTGTCTATTGCAGGCAGAGCTCTCCCCTGCCTGCCTGTGCAGCCCAGGGCAAAAGCTATACCGGGAAGCCTTGACCTCCGGCCTAACAAGGACACTTAGTAGGGCTAAGGGTAATCCTGACTCCTCCTTGCTCATTCAGTTCCTTGAGCTGTTTGAAGCAATCATTACCAACGCAGTTACATTTTGCGGTTGTATTATAAAATGAATCATTGTTCAACAGTCCAAGACTGCTAAACTTATTTTATGTGTGGTTTAGAGTCGAGTCACTGGTCGCTCATATCCCTCCGAGCTGTACTCCCTCCAGTCCAGTCGCAGTGGGGAAAGCGCTCGTCTTTGGCGCTAGGCCAAACGTAGGATGGTGTAACAGAGCAGCACTTGGCCTCTAGTACTTGTTCTCACAAGCTCCCCATGGGCTAGCCAAGATTTTTTTTCAGCCACTTCCATCTGAAGAGCCTTTACCTCAGAGAATCTCTAGCTTTTGTGCAGTTTTAACACAACGACTTCTGGGAATTGAAATATCTACCACTCCTTTTGAGGTACTCCAATTACACCCTCACAAACATCACTTCTCACTCCATGTTCCTACAGGCACAATTTCTGTTTTAAGAGTGCCTGTGGAACATTTGATGTTGGAATTTGGTAGGAGTGAATGAATGCTCCGTTATTCACCCTGGTGGCACAGCAGTGGTTGCTCTGAAGTTTTACAATGCAGCATGTTGCTGTAATGACATCATATGACATCATAAATCTCCTACAATATCTAAAGCTTCTGATGAATGTTCCTACATAAGCACCTTGTTAATAAATGAAGAAAAAAGAGTTAATCAAATAAAAATCTTTTGCATTCGTACACTATTTAGAAGTTTACAGACAAGTACTAACCACTTTATGCTTTAAAATTAAAACTCTTTGCCTTTAGGTTCCACAGGAAAGAAGGCACCATCTTGATTAATGGATGCAGTTAGACAGGTTACCCTGCTTTTCACCCTATGTGAAAACCTCACAAAGGAAGCTTCTCTGCAAAATATATGAATCTTAACTTGAATTAATATTTCTAAAAAGTCCTCTGAAAACAAAAAGTTACTGTGTTTCTCTTATTACACCCAAGTGTTTATGATATTTCAACCACAAATAGTCTAAATTAACAAATATTTTCCCCTTCTTTTAAAGCCTTCCTACACACACACACACACACACACGTATTAGTCAAGTTAAACACCAGCTTCTCAGCCCTTGCCAAAAAGGTGGATATTTGCCATCTCTACCTTCAATTAAACACACGCACAACTAAAGCAACACCATAGCCTACTGTAAGGCTCTTAACCCCAGGTTTCATGTCTTCCTACTCTCTACAGCTTTCTCCTTCCTCCAGCCTTAAGAAAATTACTTGAAAACAGGTCAAATCTTTTATATATTAAAACAAACGTGACTCCCCACTTTCAGCCTTAGAGCTCCCATACTTCTGTCCTCTGAGGACATAGGTTGCCTTTCTCCATGATTCTGCAGAGGTAGGAGGATTCCTACAGGTAATTCCTCTTTTGTTGTCCCAGTCTAAGTCGCTGTGTCTCAGGTATTTGCATAAGCAAGCAAGAACCTAAACCCAAGCTTCTATGATATATTATAAATAACAATGAAATTACTCTGAAGATCATTAAACAAAAAATATCCTGCAAATGGATGCTTTCATATAAGGAAAAATATTCTATAGTGAAATGGCTTTGGCCTATCCCTCCTGTAGCTAAATAACTCACTCTAGAATACCTGTATTGAGTTTGGCCTTCTGTATAAGGACATAATTGAAAAATTATATGGATGAAACACCCCAAACAAGCTCTTTGCAAAGATTCAAGTATAGGATCAGGAACCACAGACATATATAAATTTACCTGAACCTGTGTTACCTGTGGTCCTAAACTTCCTCCCAACATACTACTACTTCATACAAATTTGAAATATAGCTTGAGATACATCTGGAAAAAAAAAATCACATTTCAAACTCTGCCCTCAATTGCATCAGTGGAAATCAAAAACTCCACTGACTTCAGAAGCATTTGACTTTATTTACAGTGCTGTAACTGAAAACATGACTTAATTTTCTTGCAAAGAATTCCTTATTGAAAGTACAGCACATGCAATTATGAACACTAACAGCATTGTGTGAGCTGATTTTGGACCCTACATCACAGCACTGGATGCCTCTTTAATTTTTCTATTTCATTTAGCCTTCGCACCAAGACAAACCTTTCTAGTTCCATTTTTGGTCTTACTACAGCAGTACCAGAAAATTGCATTTCAGTTTCCACCATTGCAAGGAATACTTGACTCTGAGAAACGCACCATGTTAAAGTTTTAAGATTCAGGACATTTCTCTACTACTACCAGCTTTTTCATTTCTGTTCATAACTCTTCCTTACCGGGGATGCAAAGTACCAAATGAAAACTGTCAGCCTGGACTTGTCCTGTTTGAAAAAAATCGTGTTCATGGTGACAATTTCTCACTTTGGGTCCTTTCCCATCTCTTTCTTTATAGGACATCTGATGGAAAGCACTGCTTTTCATAACCTTTGCTAAGCTCCGTTAGCTCCCTTAAGTCACTTCCAGCCCCAGTCTCTCTCAATCCCTACATTGTTCTACCAGAACATCAGTAAGATGCTGAATAGTACATGTAGTTTCAGGGAAATACCTAACCTCCTATTTTTGAAAGTTCAAATTGCTGTGCTGCCAACAGTAGGAATAGACTAACAAGATATTATTCAGTACTGAAATCCTCTTTTTTTCTGGGAAGAATTAGAAAACGTATCAACTGTCCTATAATATTCAGTGATTTGCTGAGTGTGACTACGGTCCAGCCACATGCCATAGCGTACATACAGCCTTACGAGCTTGTAACGTACTGAGGTTTCTGCTTAATTTAAATCTGCTACCGAATTCTAATATCTACTCTCATTTCCCCATCTCCACACATCCCCCACCGGCACTCAGTGCCAAAGGCTGAGAAATAACAAAAGGGCCAGGGGAGGCCCCAGGCGTGTTTGAAACCAACACAGACCCACGTACGGTCACAATGTCGCGTGGCTGCGCGCCCGCAAAGCAGTGTGCCTCAGAGAGCAGCACTGCATCCCAAAGTTACCAACCAGCTTCTTTTTGTTCCCAGCAAATTAAAATGCTTGGATTCTGTTCTATTCCATGTTCTCATGCCAAAGACCTGATCATGCTAACAAGCTCGTGATGGAATCCTCTAAGAATTTTTTTTATCTCTACGAATTAAATTTTTACAGAGAAGATGAAGCTCCCCTCATCAAGAGCCCCAGAAGTATGGGAAACAAAATGTCAAGAATTAATGTTAGATACTACACTCCCACATAGGGTTAATTTTTTTTCCAAACAGCACGCAGAAATCTGTCCCACCCATCAGATGAGCTACTATACTTCTATTAGTGTTCTGGCACCTCCTTCTGTACAAACATAGCCCTTTTCCTATAAAGCATGTTATATAAAAGACTTAATCCGGCAAGCACGGAAATAAGGGATTTTTTTTGCTTCCAGACTTGAACTGATTACTCCTTGCACCAGACAGCATCTTCTTTCTCCTAAATACTGTATCACACAACTAGCTGGATCTAAAAAGACATTCAGTAGGTGTATGAGATAGGGGAAACCAGGACCAGCCTTCCTTTATAAAGAAATTGCTACAACACAAGATCTGACTCAATGGGCCAGTGATCCACAACAAAATCAGAACATATTCCATCTTTCTTCCTGTTTATCTACAAACTGCACCTTGCAACTGCTCTGGGAAAATAACTGCACGTTTTGTAAAAGACAAATGCTATGCTGATATAAGAAGTTATTTTGTCATAAACTGATTAAGTTTTGTATCTAAAAATACCTGGACTAGGGGCTGCCCACCTACTACAGGACACACATACTATGGCTACATTAGTGCAAATGCAAATTTAGATACATGTCTTGCCATACTGCACATACGATGGTTTACATAGTTCTAAATACAGTTCAATTAACAGCAGCTTGCATCCATTCCCAGTTCCTGGATACGTGGCCAGATAAAATCTTGACAAAATGCTAAGCAAAGGAAAACAAAGTACACACTGTCTATTAATTGCACTGGAGTTAGCACTGCCATCATGTAATCCTTGCTGAAAACATGATTTTTTTTTAATTTATTTTTTTAATTTATTGCGATCTGTTAAAAGCCATTCCGTTTAAACAGCATTGCACAATTTCCAGACAACCGAATCTGTGAAAAAAGCCTTATGGCTTTGTCAGGACTTGCCATATTATTATGGAGCAAAGGCTACATAAATTTATCTCCTTCTAATTCTGTAATTTTTTACATATGAAGACACTGGGGTTTTTTTCCATCTGCAGATAAGATTTCTCCATCTCCCTTACATTTACGTGTAAAACAAGAGCCTATGCACAGGACACACATATAAGAAAAAGAAAAGGATTCAGGAGAATCCTTGAAGATGTTTGGTGGTTAATTTTGTTCTGTAACAGCCACTCCTTCTGCAAAATCCACATTGTGACCATGGGGCATCACAGCGCCACATCAGTACTACAGCTGTACCTGCGAATACATCCCAACCTTGTTCAACAAGTAGGAGGACAGGAGGTGACAAGGGATTTGCTGTACCTCAATGAGATAGTGTAGGTGCTTACTAGACCACCAAAAATCACACTGCTGTTCCTCACAAAGTCATGACATTGCTATTGCAAACAGCACAGAAATGCTTGGCTGACTCTCTTCTCTTTTGTTTTCCCTCTCCCTACTTTCCTGTACAGACACACACTCAAAATTGTGAAGCATAAGAAGTTCTTGCAAAAAAAAAATTTAATACAGAGCTACATAAAGCTAAGGGAAAACAAATCTCATGTTTTTATAGTAACAAAAGTATTCCTTAACCTTGTTATTGAAATGACTTTGGATTATTAGGCATATTATTTTTTAAAAGGGTAATCCACATATTACCATAAATGCTGAAATTTTTGTCTCATATCACTCAAACCAGACCATGGAAGCTCTGTAGCTAAAAATCATTACTTTTCTTTCCTACTTGCCTTTGTGAAGTACCATACTACCTTTTGGTCCCCTTCTAGAAAAATTCATAAATGCATACAATACATTGAGATTTTAACAATTTGGCATCGGTATTTCAGTATCTGGAAATAACAATCAGCTTACCAGAAGCAGCTTTGCATCAGTAAACTTCATAATAAAAATACTGCTGGATAAATAAATAAAAGAACATCTCTATTATACAATACCAAATTAATCCTTGTGATAAATTTATTAATTCAACCCTCCAAAGGTTAATAGAATATTAATTTGTTCCTTGCACTACATAATGTATTAGGGTTTAATCTAATCTGGTTAAATAGATGTTCAGCAACATTCAAACAGCCTTGGCACCAACACTGACACAGTTCAGTACAAAGTGGTAAATTTACTATAAAATATTTTAAACTTTCAATGCCAGCGTACAGTTCCTCAAGGAGTTAAAAAATACAAATTTTTAATAATTGCCAGTTTCTACTGAATTCTGCCATAAAGTCAATATTCAATTCTCAGATAACTACGTCACTTCGCAGTGACAAACACCCGGTTGTTTCTGAAGGAGAATGCCTACTGGTTGTGCTTTCAGGGCAGGAAGGCAGATTTGTCCAAGATTCCACCAGAAGTCCCCGGGAGGAAAGGAACCCCTAACTGCAGCAGCATGGCATCCCCTTGGGTTATGTGGCTCTAATCGGGCCACAGCAGGACCTACATTTCCCTTTACCTGAGGGAAATGCCCACATCCAGTACACTGCACTGTACATCATCCCGACAGAAACCAGCCCTGAAATCCCTCGCTGTGTGCTCCAGTGTGTACTGCAGCACCTCTTACCCAGCTAGAAACTACCATTTTACATGCAGCAAGTCACCTTTCTTCTGAGCTAAAGCACACTTTTGGAATCAACAGGTCTTTACGAATAAAAGTTGCATGTTTGATCCAAGAGGCAGTTCCTGCTGCTTCTATGAATGCACATAAAGCATATTTCCCGTGGAACAGATTTATCTCATTCTGCATAAGGTTTTATTTGATGGGTGGGGCTGGTTTTTGTTGATCTGGGTTTCTTCCTTTCATGGCAATTAGTTGCAAAACACCTTAAGATGCACTGCTAGAATGACTGCTCCACAAAGAGTACTTTGTATCTTATTGTAAAATATTCAGACACTCAACGCAAACAAATGGTGCCTGTAATAAAAATACTGCCATATATCTTCATTTGTACCAGAACAAATCAGTTTTATTTGTTCATTCTGTGTTTTAGTGTCACAGGTCTCTTAGAAAAGATAATTTATAATTCCTTATGCAATTAGATATGAAATTAAGTTGTCTTTACTCTGGAGAAGAATTTATAATAAAGAGACCAGGTTCAACCAGTTCCATGGAAAATATTTTGATAGCATCAAAAAAGACAGCATAAAGATCTTTAGGGTTTTAACAAATTAACACATGCCTTTTGGGTAAATTACTGTACATGCTGTTAATCCTTTAATTAGGTTCTCAATTTCACATACACATTTATGGTAGGGGAGATTTTTAGTGATCAGAAAATGCAAATGTATGGTGTTGCTATGCTCTTTGTTAAAAGAGATTTCAGAAAAGTTTAAAAAAACCAAACCCCTCCCCCCCCCAAAAAATTATGTGTGATCCTTTATTTAAAAGCTCCACAATAAAATATTAATAAATCTTTATAACTATTACTAACAAAATACCACTCTCCATTTTTTTAATCAAACAAATACAGCTTTCAAACTGAGAAGAATAAGACTTGTTCTCCACAGCTAAGCCACAGCAAAGGAAAGTTTTATGTTCATAATGCATGTAGTTTTTAGACCCATCATGTCAACATTTAAAAATATGTAATTGATGCTATCTATACAAATGGATACATAAATAGTGATGTTTGAAACACATTCTACGGTAGCATTTCACAAAATGACAATTTTCTCATGCTGACTGCCGCACAGTACTGCCTAAACATCTCCTTCCAGGATCTTGAAAAGATGCAGTATTATCTATAGCTCATTATTTGATACTTTTTTTTTTTCCCCTCAAGCATTTGGTGCATCCTTGGTTTCAACACAATATAAACACTTTTTCCCCCCACAGACTATTTCATAGATTCTATAGCTGGTGCCGAAGAAAAACCTACTCAGAAAGGCAGACAAATTGCCATCAGTTAACGATCCCTATGCCAAGGGACATTTTTAGCATGGAGTTGTCGCTGTGAAAGTAGGAACTATCTACTAGCTATCCCACATAATGATTTTTGTTAGAAAAAGGAAAAAGGCCAAAATGTGGCTAAGCAGCAAATATATTGTAAAAACAAAGTATGAAAGCAATTTAGCTAAGAATCCTGACTGGCACACACATCCTCCTCCCAGCCTGCTTGTATAAATTTAACTCTTTGTTGGTAATGTGGAAACAGCTAGGTGAAGACAAAGATGCTGCATATACAAAACTGGCGAATGAAAACAGAGTAAAATACAGACCCCCACATCTCAGGACTACTTTAGCTTTATTGTTTAATTGACAGTTACTTCATTCTAGAAGAATTATTTTTCAGTTGGAATAAAGTTGAAAGCAAAATCGCCTATAAATACACTTAAAATGCCCCGACCTCATGTCATTCAGTCTGATGAAATGTCTTTTTTTAATCACACCTGTATAAACATATATTATTTTAAGTTGTCTGGATAAATCAAAGGTATTCACTGGCTGAAAGGAAGACAGAGTATGAGCAATTCTCCACCGGTACAGAGAGGAAGAGAGAGACACCCAGCCAGAATAACCAAGTAGCTCAGTGGATGGGAGCAGGACACATAGACCCACTTCTCTCAGACACAGCTTGAATTTGAACCTTCACTGGTACTCTCTGAGTGGGTTTCCAGTGAGCAGGATAGTAGGCAAAAGGAGGTCACTAATAGCATTGTCTTTTGCTCATCCTTTTCCATTCCATTTCATTAAATGTAGCCATTTAATCTGCTGCAGACCCCCGATGACAAACAGTGCAGGAGGGCAGATTGCCCTTGTAAAATTCAACCAGTAGGAAAGGACGCAAACATCAAATGCAGTTGCTGATTGCCAGCTTCATTTTTACTCCAATAAGGACCAGGAGAATTAAAGCCAGGTCCCTTCTAAAATGCTCATGTGCAGCACTGAAAAACTCTCTGAACTGATCCTTTGCTGTCACTGCCGGAAGGATCTTTCCTGAAGAGATGATCAGACACAGAACAGGGGTCAGTGTGTTTGCCTCTCTCTTTTGTTTTTTAAAACCAGGGAACACTTTCTGTTTAACCCCTTTAGATTTTCTACCCTTACGTTATTAGGTTCTCAGTTTAAAAACGAACTGGTTTTCATGCTTAGCTTGTCTATGTGGTTAAAGGGGACTGAGAACTACTGCCTGACACCATGAACCTGCAAGAGTTCCTGCAGCCAGCACCTTTGCTCTCCACATGCTCAAACCAATTCCCCGTCACACGTGCAGCGAGATCCAGACCGGGCCCTGAAGATAAACAGATTTCAGGTAGATCGACCAGCAGAAAGAGCCCTGCTTTTTCCCCAGCAGCACATCCATTATAAATGCTGCATAGGGAACCTACACTCAAGGCAAAGCACAGATTCTAAAGGTTGTGCTTCCTAAGAAGCAGAAGCCAATCTGAGGGATGTGCCCTACCTCTGTTAGGTTAAAGAAAGAAGCAGCTGGGGGTGGGCTCAGCTTTGTGCCCCAGTGGGGAACGCAGACAGGGCAAGGCAACCTGCAGCTGGAACAAAAAGCCAAGCTCCTTATGCCACTGGGTTAAAACATTGCTTCCCTTATCTAGAGCAGGGAATGGGAAAAAAAAATTCAGCAGACAAGAATGTCTAAAAAATTTAAAAAAAAAAAAAGGAAAAAAACATCGGGAAAAAAAAAGCTATGCTAACATGTTTACCAGCACCAGGCTTCTCTCTGCTCATACTACTGAATGCTTAAATATTAGCTTGTTAGCTAACAGACTGCTACCTGCACCTCTTTTTCCTTCTCTGGACAAGGAAGACCTACTCTAATCTAATTTATTCCCATTTTAAAATACTGCACTGCTTCATTATCAGATTAATTAAGAAAAAAAAAAGACAACAAATTTTTATTTTTAATTAAACTAACAAATAATCATTTCTCAATTTTCCTTCAAGAATACCAGTAGTTCTTGGGACTGTGAGTTTACCTGAAAGGTTGGGAAGGGAGACAAGAAACATCTGAATTTATCATACGCTGATGCTGGTCTGCGTTTTTAATCGAGTACACACAGGCCTTTCAGAGTGAACTTGGTTTTTACTTTACCCCAAACTGCTGTAACGGTTGCAGTGACGTAAAAGAGCCTGTGGCTCCATTTCCCCAGTATTTCTTCATTGGTTTATACAACTGGTAGAATATATGAAAATCTTTCCCTGAAGAGTGAAAAGCTTCAAGAAACTTCTGTCCTGCGGTGTTACCTTTCTGCACACAGCCTGCGACATAAAGTGGATGGATGGCACTAAAGAATGTGGCCCTCATCAAACTAAAGCACAGATTCACTGTTACAGCCTGAGCAATACTGCTCAGCAACAAAGAGGGAGACGGGAACAAAAGATTCAATGATTTCTACCCATAGCACAGTTCGACTGTGATCCATTATGACCGCGGAACAAGCAAATGACACACACGCCACTGCAACAAGTTCATTGGAGCCCGCGGAGCTGTCACCAAAACATAACACACTTCAAAGCACTTGACCTCGAAGTCCCATTGCAGGTATGTGGGGTCTCACAGAGCAAAGGACAAGAAGTGTCTCACTGAGACAGCCAAAGCCTGCTCTCTCCACTCTGTTCCCCCCTTTCCCCTCTGCCTCCTCTCCTTCTTACAAGCCCTGTTCAGTCACACACCACAGATGAGACGGAAAGCGGCTGTCAGAAGTGCTGAGCTGTTCAGGATTACCTTTACTTACCCTCCTTTAAGCTGTTCAAACACTAATAAATTACCCATTTACTTATACTACCCAGATGTTTGCCATCTAGAAAAATAGATTATTATTTGTAGAAGGTTTTCTCCCATCACAAGAATCCTGTAAATAATATATTGGGATCAGAACGCCAATACCACATGCTAACTTTTACACACCAGCATGGGGAGGTGGCAGGGAAGATAAGGAAAGAGAGACACTTCCTGACCACTGGTCAGAAGTTAAGAACTTTCAGAGTGAGCTTATCAAAATATAAAGTATTTGCTAGAGTTCATGTTGTTGGGCTAACGAGGCTACTTAAAATAACAGCACAAATGGAGAACTGGGATGAAAAATAACCTGAAAGATTAATCTCTTAACTGAATTTTGAGATTTTGTTTCCATATATATATACTTTTATATAAATATATATTTGTATGCATGTATATGTATAATATGTGTTTCTATACTAAACTATAAATATATTTCATATATATAAACCAAAGTAAAACTTAAAATATATTCAATTTATATATATATAAATATGACTTTCTAATATTTCTTTACATGCCACATATGCCATAAAAAAAGCGACACTAATTTTAGCAAACCCTACAAATATAAGGAGCCTCATTCTCTGCTTCTTCTTTTATTTTTTATGTAAGATTTCTTAAGAGTTCCAAGAAACGTTTAAAGAGAACTCTAGGGCTTTAATTGAAATGGCATGAGATGCTGAACCTTTAACAACAGTGTCTTTCAAACCCTGTGTCCATTATGCACTGAAATGCCTATCAAAAACCACAAAGAACGAAGAGGTTTTCAATATTCTCATTAAATTCTGACTTTCTCTCATGGTTCCTGTTAATTGAATTTCATTTACAGTTGTCATGAAGTTTTGTAGGGTAGACAAAACAGTGATTTGCTGGTAAATGTCTGTAAACAGGGAGGGAAATAAATATTTGAGAAGTACTCAGCCCTCTTTCTTGAAACAGAGAGAGAAAGACAAAGAATACAACTCAAGCAACGAACAGTTCAAGAAGGAGCAGATTTTACAAGGAAAACTTTGATCTGGATGGCTGAGTATCGCTGCAAGAAATCCAGCCTGCTTAGCAATCCCAGACAAGTTGTCATGGAATTGCATGTCAGAGTTTACTGTAAGATGTCGGTTTTAGTCGTACCCCTCACACCTATTACTGTTAAATGATTTGATTTGGGCCATTTGCAATGACACCCGCAAAACTGGAGAGAAGAAAGTCTAGTTTACTCATTAAAAGTGTCCCCAGTAGAAGCAAGGGGGATAAAGGGGATTATTACTCAAGGTAAGGAGATGTTAATTAGAGATGAAGTAAGACCATACTGCTGAAAAGAGGTGTGAAGAGGGCTGGGTGAGTTTCTTTCATTTGTTTTGAGGTGTTTAGTTTTAAGAGGCATTGGTTTAGCAGGCTAAGAATACTCCTGGTAAAGGAGTTTGAGCACAGAGAAATACAGCAGCTTTACATGGACTGACAACTCTGTTAGGTGAGACCACTACACTGCCTCTGTAAAAATGAAAAAAGTAGCAGCAAAGAGTGACAGAGTCAGAAAGTGACCCAACATTTAGCTTGTTGATCGCTGCATTGCCTTGTTATTTAAATCGTTATATTACTAGTGCCTCTCCTATTCATTAAAGTCACTATAATACTTACTAGGAGGTCTTTGATCACATAAAAAGGGAGCCACGACTCAGGCATACAAATGACACTGGCACTTGGCTGAGGGGTCAGATAATCCCAGATTATAGCACCCTTGTAATTTATTGTACATTATTCACAGGAAAAACCTGAGCTCAGGTTTCCTCTCACTTTTTCCATACTGCTACCTTGCACTTGAGTTGAAAACAGCATACCTGATCTTCCCAGCTACAGAAACTTGACTGTATACATCAAGCACAGTTCAGCAGGGTTTCACCACACTTTTACTGTACCTTTCTTGTACACAAATATAAAACCAGCTTGTGCGTGTGTGTTCAATACAGCCCCCAGCTGGTATGTTCTGCCTTTACCTTCAGTTGGAAGCTATTGTGGTTCTGGAGACAGCACAGATGGGAATCTTTCCCTACTAATCATCTGCTCAGGTCCTTCCAGTTGTCCCAGAGCCCTACCCTCTTGTACCAGCTTAGGCAAATCCATTCCCTCATCGGTATTTACACCCTTCAAATATTTGTACACATGGTTATAATCCCCTAAGGGGCAAGATGGCCATGCTGCTCTCACAAAGGCTAGTCTGAGTGAAGGAGCCCAGCATTCCGGCTGCCGCATTCTTACACACAGCAGCCTGGAGTTCGGACTGATTTGCTAAACAGCATCATATCACACAGATCTGGCCCATGCTTTGAAATAATACTAAAACCCAGGCTACAAGTCCAAGGAGCCTCCAGTTAACAGCAGGGAGCTGGGTTGAGCTCACATATTTAAGCCCCTGAAGAAAATGAACACACTTGCAGTCTGGGTTGCTTCCTGCCCCAGCCATGTGCACTAGGGATCCAATGCTCTTATGTGTCTGTGCCTTGGTTTTCTTCCTATAGAGTCAGGAGAGCCACCTTTCTCTCTTGCTGCAGCTCACTGCAAGGACAGCTCCACCACTACTGCAGAACACAGTGCTCTGCAGAAGCACCAAAACCAAGCTGTCCCCTGACTGCAAGCAACATCAGAGCTTCACAGGCAAGGCAGCTGAAGTAGGACCACTAGTCCTGAGATAGACTTCTGGGTGTCATGAAGTTTGGGCAGAGGTACCCCCTCAGCTACTCTGGCCAGGCACCGACCAGCAGCAACAAAATTCTCCTCTTTCCCACTCCAGTGATGCAAGGCTGACAGGGCTGAGCTGTCTGATCTGAGCTTACTAAACCACAAGCCCCACAGAGTATGACTCTCGTCCCTGTGCACTATCGCAATTCCACATGGCAAGGCAAGATACATAAACTTTTGTCATTTCTTGTTCTTTTACACCTTCCCCACCGACCACTGCCAGCCTCTCCTTCCAGCCCTCCACTCTGACCCACAGTTGTTTGCAGCCACAAGTCTTCCCTCTCTTTAGTCTGTACACAGCACTAGAAGAAACTGGGCACATGAAGAGAGGCCTCCAAGATGCTGCCTTGGAGCAGTGACAATAAGAGACACTGCCTCTTGCAATGGCTCTGCTCAAGGCAATACATTGCTTAAGAACTCTGGCTTGGCAATCTCTACAGTGGCAGGGATGGGAAAGATCTAATGTTTCCCTTGCTCTGTGTTAACTTCCCTCCGCTGTTTTCTCCTTCCTTCTGCTCCACTTGGCATCTGAGCACCATTTCACTCTCCTCTAGGCCCCTTGTTGTGGCTACACACAGCAACTAACCCAAGCAACTATCTTGTCAGTGCCCCTCTAAAGCTGCCCCCAGGCAGCAATCAGGGCAGGCACCCCAGGCAGCAATCAGGGTAGGCACTCCACGCTGCCCTGCCAACACATCCAGCTGAAGGACCTGGGGGAAGGCAATCCGCATTTCAACAGTCCATTCACCTTCAATAACTTCTGCAGACAACACATACCAGTCTGTGTACACACTCACAACAGCTAACAGGGAACTGGTCAAAAGAAAAAAACATGTATCCACAAGAAAGCACACTATTTTCTTTGTTATGTGGGTTTTAAGTAGACACTAAAAGCACCAAACTAGCACTGCCCTTCTTCCACCCCACACTGAGGAGGGAATCAGCTTTCACAGCAGGTCCCAAAGCTGCAGGACTGTACACAGGGTACACTAGATTGTGGTTACTTTCATACTACTTTGATCCTAGCACTCAGCACTCTGTACCTCCTACGAGTTCCCTTCTCTTGCACAGACCAGTTAGAATAGCTCACTCATGGAAAAAAAAATTTTCATCCAGGCATGGAAATTTTAATAAACTACATATAGAACAGGTGCCCCTTTAAAGCATGACTCTTTTCCTCTCTGAAAGGCACATGTAGCAGGTTCCCTACTGTCAGGTGTAGACTCAAGTGATGAAAGAAAAATACATAAATGTTTATTAAACCTTTGTTGCCATTCACACCACCAACTTTCACACCCCAGTGCCAAGCTGTTAACGAATTCCCATGCTGTTCCACAAGATATTTCACAGCTCCTGTCAGAAAAGGGAAGTTTCACGAGGGCAGCACTCGCTGGAAAAGTCTCTGCTCCCACCACCATCAACAAAAAACATTCACAACCAGCTGTTTGTGGAATAAATGTGTCCTGGCCAAACTGTGTGGGAATAAAGAGCTTCTCACAGTGAGGCACGGGCCACCTTCATGTAAACCTCATGATACATATTTGTCTCAAGATTGTTTATGCTAAAGCTTATGTATTTACCTAATGACCAGAAATAAAAATTATCCATGATAAGCCAAGTGACCACAAGCCAGTACATGATGCTCAGGCCAGGTGGCAGCTGTGTGTGCGCAGATTACAGCTCATATGTTCAGACACAGCGTCACCTCCTCGGAGAACTCTGCAGCTCCAGGCTGCAGCCCTGGCCAGCAGCCCCATGGCAGCGTCCCTTTGGGCACACAGACCCCTCAGGGAGGCAACATGCCACCTACCACTCTGTGCCATGCCATGCTCCCTTTCTAGCAGCTTTTACAATACCAGCTTTGATAAACTCATTTACTTTGCCTCTGGAGGACATGGGAACACCTACTCACGTCACCATTTTGCACAGCATGTTGCTCAAAGCTTTGAAAAATGCACCTGAGGATCTTCAGTTTCTCATGCAGATCCTGTAATTCAGCTGATCATGAAGAAGAACTAAGTGACCATTTATTAATGTGTATTGATAATGGAAATCAATCCCAAGCACCAGAATAGAAGCAGACTTTTCTTCCTACAACCAGAATGAATAAAGCAAACAGCTTTATTTTTCTTCCATTTTTAATATCAGAAAATTGTGTTCCCTTAATAAATCCTTATAGCAGCAATTTAGCAGCATGCTTCTGTCAACTCTAGTTAACAGATTAGAACCCAATATTCTATTAATTTTCAAATTAAACAAAACAATCTCAGAAATCTATTGGCACTCTGTCTCTGTCTGTACCTCATCCCTCAGCTTACAGACAGCTAGCAAAGAGGCAAGATGCTACAGAACATGCTGCATACTTCAGCTTCATATCGTAAAATCAGCATGGCTCGCAGTATCTGCTCAGGATGTCTAAAAGACTTTGGTGGATTGGTCCTTCCGTGTGAAGGCAAATAACCTGACCAAGAGATTTGTTAGCTATGGATCTTTAAGACATTTATATATATATGTATACATATATGCCATCTGATATTGTCTAGTGGAAGGTAATTGCTGCCTCAAAGATGAAAATATTGAAGTCTTTTCTTTTAGACTAATTACAACAATTAGATATTTTATTTTCTAGTCAAGTTATTTGACCAATATGTCAAGCGAGAGATTAGTAGCTGAACCTGCTCATTGTCAAAGCCTGTACTTCAAAAACGCCGTGGCCATTTCCTCCCTGCACAGTGACTAATTTCCTTCGTGAGTCAATCTGTCTCTCCTCCTCACTATTCTCACAACAGAGAGATGCTGCAAAAGCAAGGTTCCCCCCAGTGAGATGCTGAGCCAGTGTGGATCACTGCACTGCATGGCATGCCTCCGTGGAGCAGGTTTTCTGCAATGCCCATTCCCCTCCGTAAGTGCCAAGAATCAAATTTTGGCCACCTAATGCAGCATGTTCCACATGTTAGCTCGCAACATGTTGAGCAACTGTGTTAACTGAGATGGATAGTGCTGTCAAACAGAAAGCTGGCTCACCAGGATGGAAACAGTGGGATACGCTGACCTTTTACATTCAGAAAAAAAAGAGTTCCTAAGATGACACGAAACATTTAATATTAAAAACCAAAACAACTACCTTCTTGCAGAGCTTTTATTACCATATTATGTAAATAAACACATGTTCATGAGCTTTGCCCGTATAAAGAACCTGAGCCTCTCTCACAGAGCAGAGTCTGACAGAGGAAATGAATCACTATCACCCCGCTTGGAAAGAAGTTTGTACAAGGAGCCCGTGGTATTAACCACTGCCTGGAACTCCTGGATTCAACACCACCAATGTTCCCTCTGTTCCCACGTTCAAATACCCAGCTATACAAAATAACTAAAACCAACGGACAAAATCCAAATCCCCAGGCAAAGTTGCTATTAAACTACTCTAAATGTGCACAGGTTTTATTGGTGATACGGAGATGAAACAAACTTAAAGGCTTCTCATCCAAAAGAATAAGCACTGAAATAACCTGTTTAGTATAAAAAAGCCTCTTGAAATGCAAGGTTCATTCTGGAAAGATTTCTCCCAGCCCACCACCTCCTGCCCATCTCCCTCAAGATTAGGATTTTCAGTTTGTTTTTTTTTCAAGTTGATATTTTGGGTAGGGAAGGAAAGCTTTGTTTATTTTAGGATTTTGCTGCTAACAGAGAATCATCTCTAACTGGAAGGAACTGTAGAGCTTTACACAGAGCTTTGTAGCAATATAGTAGGTAAGTGAAAAAAGAGAAATTAGCCTGCACATTTAGCCCTACAACTATTTGCCATAAAGAAAGCATGTATACGTATGTAACCATTCTCTACAACGTATAATTTAAAAAATGAAAGGCTACAATACTCTGTTCAAAATAGCCCTATGACAAAGAAGAACACTAGATACCATCTAGCTGTACACCTACAGGTTCTACCCAGTTCTTCTGTGCTGACTTCCTGGGAGCAGTGACCTGCCTTGTGGTACAGAACAAGTGTGTCATGAATATGCTGACTGATCATTATCACCATATTTCACACTTCAGCAAGATCTACCTAGTGCTTTCTAGGCAGGTTAACAAGGTAGGGCTTGTTGCACACCTAGTTTAAGATTAAACAATTAACACACTGATATAACCACTTCCAAGATTTGCCACTAATTTTCTTGCTTTCTCCTTACATTGAACAACCTCAGGTGCTGTGTTCTGCAGTGCAGAGAAGGGGGGAAAAGAACTTTATTGAATACCTTGTGCCTGAGCTGCAGAACTGTGGGAATACCCCAGAGCCAGGAGCGCTGTCTCCACCAGCTGGCTAAAGAGCACATCTTTGCGAACCAGAACGAACTCAGCATGCTCTTCTCGATTATCGTATTCAAGAGAGGCGTCCGACTGCTCCACCACACAAAAGACGGGAATCATCAAACCTGGATGGGGAAAAAAAAACCCAAAACAACAAAGCATCAATAAGAGAGGAACAAGAAGTGTGTCATACATCTCTGATTAAAGCTGTAAATTAAAACACCTCCTAGAAGGCTCATCATAAGTGGAAATTTGCCCTTCTTCCCTGTGGGACAGCTTTTGTTTTCTTTCCAAGGGAAATACTGAAGTCTCATCACTTGACTCATTTAAAAACCACACTAAAAGCTCAAGAGAATACAGTTCAGGAACAGAATCAGAGTCAGCATTAGGATGAACAAGATTTCCTAATAAGATTTTTTCAACATAGCAGAAGTTTTCTACAGTTCCATGGATGTCTCTATTCTTTCAGATCAGAGCTTCTCCACTTTCAGCCATACAAAAACCCGACACACAAACGCCGCTTCTGCTTCTCTCTACACAGTGAACACATGGAGGAATCAGCAGAGGCAGGTCCCCTTGGGGGACACTGAGGTCTGTGTGCATTTTTAGACCATGGCCAGTCTTCTCACTGTACACAGAAAATATTCTTGCATTTATTTTGCTGAAAATGATAACCTTGTGTTGGCAGCTGATGGTTACACAGACCTGGAGAGACCCGTGGCTGTCCTCTTGCTGCACGAAGAGAGTGAGAACAGCTCTCTTCGAAAGAGCATCAAGGATGAGGAGGAACCACAGAAGTGGAAAACTCAGGGGGTGGTCTGGATTCAATTTTGTTCTGTTTTATTGTAAATTTACTTTTGTGGTTACAGGATCATCTATGGCAATAAATTGTGGGGCACGAACTTAAAGGGATTCAATACAACAGGCAGTAGAGAAACATGCCAATTTGCAGGGAACAACCCTACAGTGCATGCACAGAGGGAAGAGGGAACAGACAGAAAACCTACAGAACTGCACAAGCATTTCCATCACCTGCTACAGGCCTGGCTGTAGTCAGGATGCCAAAGGAAAAACCATTACCTGCAGTCACAGAAATGTATTAATCGGTTACAACTTCTTAGTCCCTAGATAAACCAGGAAATACTGGGGCAGAGACCAACCTCAGCCTATAGCAGTTTTCCAAATGTGTTGCCCAAGGCTCATAATACCACCAGAAAGCTCTCCTCTAAATCTTATTTTTCAGAATGAAACATAACCATTTCCAGTAGAAAATAACTACAAAAAAATATCTCTATATGTTTATGAAAGACCGGACACAAATCACTGTATTCTTGGACCAGGCATTTTTTTAAGGGAAAAAGAAGAGAAAGCCACATTTCAGGTCTCCTGCATGAAGTCCATTAAATATCTTCGAGATATTCTACTATCTGTAGCGTCAGTATCTACAAACCAGTAGTTACATACCCCTTCAGAAGAGTCATCCTGCCCTGAAATAAATACAGTCACACCAACAACTGCTAAGGGACTTAAATACTCCTTGTCTTGAATTTCCAGAGACTAAATTACTTTAAAAGATATTTTAGATACACAATTCTCACTTTGTGAGAGGCCCACAACAGGAGTTACAGGCTATGATATCCAGTTGATGTGTTTTAGTTATTTGTTTTGAAACACATCCTGAAGTAATTTGCAAGAAGGTTACAGCATCACACAGATACTGTTCCCTCTTCACTGCTTGATTCTGGGTTAAACTGATGCATTTTGCAAGTTCAAGCAGCCAAATCCTAACACACTGTGCTAAAAAAAGTCTCAGTGAAAAAAACTCCAGGTGCTTTCCTGAAAAGACAGCACATGGCTGATCACGTTCCACTGAAATCAGTGACAAAATTTCTCTTCCTATCATAGGTTAAAACTTGAATTTCTATTTGTTCATAAACCATTTAACTAGCTAAAATGAAACTAAGTCTCTTTAAGTGACAAACTTCCAGTCCTGTCGAACATACAGGCTGTCACAGCACTTTTGATGGGGCTATTAATGTCTTGGCAAAAGATTAGGATAATTGGCCAAATGCTGAGGCTGTAATATCAGTTGTGTAAATTACAATTTGGCAAGACAGGAAAAGTGATGAAGCAAACTGATGAGAGGGAGGCCATAGTGTTTTTTATCCTCCTGCTGGATGCTTTCCTTGTCAAACAACAGTCTCTCCTTTTCAGCACAGAAGTTGCACCTGTTCTCCACTCTTGTCCCCTACTGTCTGAGTACAAACAGCATCTCAAAAGCTAGAACTGATGCCATTCACGATATCACTTTATGGATGGCACAAAGGACCCTCAGGACCCCTGCCCATGATGATTTTCCTGCCCTGTCCTGCTGTCCGTGCTTGCAGGGACCCTGCTACAGAAACAGCTTACGAAAAAAAATCTCTGAACTCAGGGACTCAGTGACCCAGTGTAACTGATGATAAACTGCTATTAGTATCTTAAAAGCAGAGAGCAAAGGGCAAGTTACCACATCTGTCATTGCTAACCCATTCTCATGCCTCTCACTATAGCATTTGGAATCTTAATACCAATTTTATTTTAGTAAAAAACAACAGTAATCCAACCTGTTTCCAAGTAAATATTACTCCAAGGAAGTTTCAACCGCTTTGCCCTCTATTTTGCATTGGAGAGTTAAACTGTCATATCTCCAATGGATTTTTTACCCCAAGCTTCTCAGTTACCTGACGTTATCTGAAAATAAATTAACATACTTTCAGTATGCTGGAATCAGAAGGAAAAATACCTGCAGTCAGAGGCCAACATGCTCTTTACACACTGATACACACCATACCTCACTCCTACATGCATATGTTACACCTCCAGCTCACTACAGGGCCCTTTGAGAAGAGCTATACAAGTTAGTCATTGCTCACTGTCATTCCAGCTGAAGAACTTAGAGCAATACTCAGAGAGCAGGAGACCAAGCATCCATAATGAAGTCTCACATGCAGTGCTACTGCAGTGCAAGCCAGCCTTACTCATAAATCCTGAAACTCCTCAGCTCTTTCCCTAACGACCGATCAGCCAGAGCTCCTGTCATGCTCTCTTGCCCATGCACACGCACGGAAAGGGCTGAGGTTCCCTCGGCACTGAAACTCTGTGCACTCGCTCTCCCAGCTCCAGAAAGATGCTGCAGTGAGTGATGCTGTACAGCTCATGGTGGATGACACACGGCATGGATTTTCACACATGGAGAAAAACGGGGGTAATCTGAGGGCTAAAAAAGGAAAGAGTTTGTTTCCTTAAAGGATGAACACAACGCTGGTATGCACACAAAATATTAACAGCAATCTCAAATCATAAAAAAGACTTTTTCTCCTTGATTTTGATTCACTTAACTGACTTAGAAGCAGCTCTTTCATGCTTCTCACAGAGCTTTGACCCCATATAGATGGCATCTGCATAAAATGTCAGGGGAGCGTAAACTAAGACCTATATAAAGGCTTTTATAAGGACATCCATGCACAGTAAGAATTACATATAACCCATGAAAGAGACCCCTGAAAAACTGTTCCCACTATTACCCAGAAGATCAGAATGATTAGTAGTGACCAGTACATTTATATAACATATATATTTAAAACAAATCAGAGATGAAATTTAAGCTCCACTGCTGCTTTCATGGAAAAGCTGCAATGTACAGAAAAGACTTTGTAAACATAGTTGCATTTTTTGCTGAGACTCTTCTAAGGGTCAGAGAAATCAAGAAGAAATTAAATATGTATCAGAGACCAGTGTCCAAATACACATTTTCTCCTCCTTGCCCATTTTAATCTATAGTTTTATTTCACTGGGGAGCAATCAATTCTTTAAAATGAAGGAAAGAGAAATAGGTATTTCATTTAAGAAGTGACAACCTGGGAGACTCTGCTGCATAAAGCATTCATTTTTCCAAAAACAACCTTAAAGCCAGTTAAAAGTATTATCAAACTGCAGTCATACAGCTCCCTGGAAAACATTTTCATTTTTAAGACTTCCAAGTAAAAGCTGCGAATTTCTAATGACCAACTAGAAGGATGAGAGAGAACAGATATTAAGAAGTCCTGCACTGTTTCTTTTGTTCATTTGCAAATCATACTTTGCCCAGTACATGCTTTAAACAAGTAATAAATGTGATATTATTGGCACTAAACTTCTATGTATTGTCCACTTCCACATAACCATCATAGACTTGGCAATCACATCAAAGAAGAAAAGGATACAGAAAGCTGAGGAGCAGGTTGCTCTTTCAGCCACCCACTTCTCCATCCATTAAACAGAGAGCAGTGCTTGCATGTCCTAATAAGTATAAAATTAAGATCAACCAACAAGAAGAGGCATCAATAAAATTTGTCTTTTTAGATTAAAATCTCTTTCCATCAGCACAGTTTTGAGTCCCATCTAGGTGTTATTTAATTTAATATAATTTGAACAATTTCCAAACATCAGCTTGATTAATTTCAACAGCATGGTGTTATGGTAAGATTTACTGTACAGGGGTTGTCTAGCAGGGAATTAATAAAGAAGCCAGTTCTTTGCCCTGAGTAACAGGAGGTTTTAAGACTTCCCAGCTTTCTAGTGGGAATACTTCACAGCACAAGCATGTTTTCTTCTGGGAGTGAAACCCACCAAAATTATTAAAAACTGAGATCAAATGGTGGTGTCAAACCCAAAGGAAATCATTCTACAGTGGAGAGATTTTTATCAAATGAAGAAAGTGGAAAATAAAGTTTTTGTTGTTGCTGTTGTGCTTTGGATTTTTAGATTTTGTTTGCCGGTTGGGTTTTTGTTGTTTTGGGTTTTATTTTTTTAAACAGAACACAGACACACACACACAGAGTAATCTCCCATGAAGACAAAGTAAATTTCTATGGTTTGTCATTCAGAAACCAAGACATCTTCTTTAAAATTCATAAACTATTGAAAACTCTTCATTAGAGTATGTAGAAAACATTTTCCCTAGCAGAGACTGTAACGTGGGCCATTCTCTAAGCTGGTCTTTCCAATACAGAGAAGAGAAGAGAAAAGAAAAAAGAAGAAATCTAGACAACAGCAAGAGCAGAATTCACAAATATTTATTCCCATGCACATCTCAAAACACTGAATTACAAGCAACTTCAGCTGGACTTCTAAGATGAGACCCTTACCCTGTGACAGAGACAAGGAAGCCCAAATAGCAAAGCATGGATTGTCTTCAGGAAATTATCTAGATAAAGATCCCATATATTTAACAATAAAGCATGCTTTCACAACTGGCAGTAACCACAGGAAGGAATCACACCACAAGCATTTCCTAAACCTAATCTGCTTCTGTTTTTTTCTTTAGGAGAGACCTTTATCCAGCAAAGGCAGTGAAGGGAAAGCAGCCCACTTATTTATTTCTCTTTGCATTGCAATAGAGCTGACCTTACATAAACCAGTCTGGTATTTAACTGTCTTTCCCTTTCTTTTAAACAAATTCGAAAAATGAACCTAAACTGAGAAAACTGCTTTAAAAGGCAGGAATCGGCATCCATGAGGCACAGGAGAGGTTTGCCAGTTCTCCTTTTCACATACTACAGTTCTAATTGAAAAGGTAGAAACCAATTAAGTTTGAGAGCTTTCAGTTACAGTAATACCTGAATTTTTGCAGCAAAGACGCTGTCCTGCATCCTAGTGCAACATAAATCCATAATTTCCTTTCTGAAAAACTTAACACTACCACTAAGTTAAAAAAAAAAAGAAAAAAAAAAGGAAAGAAAATTAAAAGGGAAGCTTTAAAGCTTCAGTGTGTCGCTTCAGAATGGTGTAAACTGCAAATACTGAAGTGATCAGAAGTTAAAACCTAGTGCTCATGCTAATAACCAGTAGTTTTCTATTCAAGACTCAACTAGCTGAACAAACACTGAATCACAGGATCATTGTAGTTGGAAAAGACCTTTGAGATCACATGTAACAAGAGAAGATAAATTCATAATTGGAAAAGATCAACTGCATTCCAAAATGAGCTTTTTTGTTCGGTTGGTTGGTTTTTTTTCTAAGAGGAAAAGCATCAAATAGTATTGGGAAAAAAAGGGGGTTGTTCTGGTCTCACTACCACTTTTATTTAAATCACAGCATAGCTGTAGCTGGTGGTGATGTGAGATCTTCCTCAGAAAATCCTGCAGAGTCCAGCTGAGGGCTGCAGATGTAGGAGACAGGCTGAACAGGTACAACCGTACTATTTCCACAGTGCCACACGCATTCACACTCAGGAAGGATCTGGCTTGAAGCAGATCCCGGGTTCAGCCCATGCCGGTGCAATTCAGTGATGAGGTGGAAGAGACAGAGCTCACACATTTCAGCAAGTGTTAGGAATGTCCATTAAGCCTCACTTTCAAGTTACCCCATAAATTATGAATATAATTAAATCGGACAGAATATAAGCTGTTGGCACTTAACTTATTTACAATAAATGCTTGGTTTGGGTAAATGGACTGTGTTTCAGCCTTTTATGCATCAAGCACCAGCTTACAACAGTCTCATTATGAGGCTGAGAATTCTCTCACTGTAAATCTTTTTTAATGGGGACTGAAGGAATGACTTTGCAGTTGTTTGTCACTAACCACTCGGAACCACGTGAAGAAAGCTGTGTGCACACACTGACAGGCGGCCAGCAGGAAATCTCTGTCACATACAGGAGATCGTATCGGGATCTTTGCAACTGTACAGTCCGATGCAAAACAAAAGCGCCAAATACCTCCTTACAGCAAAAGGTTTCGTTTAAAAACTTTCTGCTAATCCTCTGCTCTCCAGTGTGTTCCAGACAAAATGAGAGATATCTGATTTTGCATATAACCAGTAATGCGATGCTGTTAAACTCCTACTCTTCATGGGTTTATAAGCCCGCTGCAAATAATTTGTTCCAGGATGCAATTTGGTAAAGAAAAGCTCAGTCCACAGATGATTTTAATACAACGTTTGCCAAAGAAACAAAATCACGTTAAATAACATTACATTGTAGAATTTTTCTTCTTAGGAGGGCCAGAGGAAGTAAAACTAAGGACAATATCTTTCTCCTTGTCCTCAGTTATTTTTTCTGGTTTTACATATTCAGTAAATCTGCAGGCAGGAAATGCATTTCTACATAATATATTTTAGCCAATGGCGAATGCAAACCACAAGATATTATTTACATCCTTCTTCAGCTTCCAGACCTTTCTGTGGCTTCTGTCTCCCAGCCATCACAGTTATCCCAAATCTCAGGAAGTCTTATAAATAAGTCACTACCGTCTCTGCAGATGTCCCCTGTTTCTGACAGCTTAACTATCCAGACAACCCTTCTCCTCGCTGAAATAACAGCCTCACTTGTTTAACACAAAATATTTCAGGCCACTATCCCACCACAGAAACATATTATGAAACTCATAACTTGATTTGATAATACTTGAGTTTCTCAAAAGACGAAATAAAAGAAAAGCCGTATTCAGAGCATGAGAAAGAGAAGGATACGAAGCGTTTACCTCTAGCACAGCCTCTCCTGCTGTGTGCCTGGGACAGAAATGTTACTCATGGGAGATGAGGCCTTTTGTTAGTTCAAGTGGATCAGCTGCTTCTGGTAACTAACCCCCCTTACTAAACTAGTTGCACTAACTCAACCCAGCCTTCAAATCTGTGGCACTGGTTGGGTTCAAAGGGCAAGAACGGGAGCAGCCCCACTGGGATTAGCCCAGGGACAGCCACGGATGGGGCAGCCAGGAGGCTGGAGGAATTAAACAGCACAACAAAGCACTTCCACCTCTCCACCTAAGTGAGCGAAACATGAGAGCTATGATAAGCCAGACCTCAAAACATGGTTTTGAGGGAGGCTGAATCAGAAGGCAGTACAAATAGCTCAGCTCCCCGGAGCCAGCCAGCACCCCCCAGCATGCCTGAATGCCCATGGGGTACCACCAGTGCCACACACTCCACCAGAACCACACACAGGCCTTCCAACACACAGAACAGAATCATGGAATCAGTTAGATTGGAAAAAAACCTTAAAATCATCAAGTCCAACATCAAAAGGCAGAGGTGAAGACACTATAGCTATGTTTTTCCTAAATAAAACGGCTCAGTTTTTTAAACTTGTTTCCCAGTTAAAAAAGAAGAAAAAGTATCCCACAGCCGTACATCATAATATGAACTCATGGAAAATATACTCATTTCACACAAAACCAGTGGAGTAAACACTTCTAAATTAAACTCACTTTAAAAAAAAAAAATTAATCTTAAGCCATTAGTTTCCCATAAGTTTTAGGTTTTGGTTTCTGTAAGTTAAAAATGAGTTTAGGGTTTGTGAGGGGTTTTTAGTTTGGGGGACTACTTTCTGTTGTTTTTCTCTTGACAACATAGCAAAATTCGCCCTAAGGGGCTAAGACTCTCTATGCCAAGTTCCACCCAAAATTAATTTTAATGACCGACATTTTTAAACACTGAAAACTGGAACCATTAATAAGCCCTTAAATTTGGTGGTGCTAGCAGATGCCACCATATTATGTAATTTTTAAAGCAAAAAAACATCTTCTAGCAAAAGCATTTTAATGAAGGTTGATTAACTAGTCTGCTGGTACTGGGGTAAATCTCCTGGAATGCAACAGAAAAGTTTTCGTAGCTGGTTTGAGGTTTTATTTCTGAAAAAGTGCTGCATACCACATTCGGGCCTATTTTGGGGTCTCCACTGAGACCCACCAGCAAGTTCTTTTCTCCTTCACGTCCAACCCTCTGTGAATCATCCCCTGCCAAGAAGAAATTGTATCACCCCTCCTTCATGTTACCAGATAATTGTCTGACAGAGAATCTAATGTAACTACTGCACCTACACCTCTGCCTTCAAACCCAATTGCAGGTTCCAGCAGGGGGACGAGCTGAATCGATCTGCAGCTGCTGTAATCACAGCCTCCTCCCCTCGTGTCTAATAGATACTGGCAGCATTATAAAACCTAATTTCTAAGTGACAATTTCAACAGATATGGTAGAACTGGTTATGGGCAAAAGTCACAAGTACACATGCAAGAGGATGAGCCTCATTAAACTCTCTCTCTGAATAAATATCATCAAACTCATGGTTACTGATGGAGTTATTCATCCTGCTGCACTTTCAGCAAGGGTAAGGCTACTGGTGCAGCAATATCATTACTAGATGGTATTTTTCTGGTAGAAGGAGAGCACAGAAATCTTCATCAGATCTTCAACAGGAAATTCAACAGAGGTGATAATCACCACCAAGAAAGAGCAGAAGCCGCTCCACCATTCTGTTCTCTAGAAAGCAGCCAACTTCCCCCTGTGCCTCCCTTTTCACCAGTCAACAACACAGAGTCTTCAGACAGCCTGCACCTACTGCCCATTCCGGGTCAGGAACCGGAATCTGGGGCTTGGCCTTTACTTACAACTCCAATCTTCCACACCCCGACTTACAACCCACACTTACAACCACCTGCACTTACAACTCCAATCTTTGCCCTGCGGAGAGAGGGCAACTTCTGAGTGGCATTCTCTTGTTTTCTTTCTTTTTCAAGAACAGAAGACCAAGAGTTGCAGGGGGAACACTCTACATTTCACAAAGATGAGATCACACATTTGACAACTATGGGTTTGAATACTACTCTTTTAGGAATATTTACTTTTATCAGCCAGAAGGTCACATTAATCTAACAGTTTTTAATAACTACCAGATCTTTATCAAACAGGTCATGAGGTCAAGGAACAAGAGTTTACAGGTACATTCTCCTCCTCAGGTGTGCCCAGTACAATTCATCCAGTTAGTGATATTTTGAGGCAAGGGTGGAAAAGACCTACCTAGAGGCTGACATACCGTGTATGGATTCACAGTCAGCAACTCATGCTTTTGGGGCTCAACAAGCTGAATTGCTACATTATTACGCACACGGAGGTACAGCGGAGAATCAGATACTTCTGTTACTGCAAATGCATGTGCTCACCGAGAGGTGTTAGCCAAAGAAAGCAGATTACATCTGCACTCCAAAGGCTGAACTGGCTCCTAGTTCACTTTCGGATGCCATTCCAAATGTTGATTTATAAAGCTGTATGATACAAGGCTAGAGCCAAGGCTACTGTAGAGAGGATATCTCTTTCCATGTATGGTACAGTAGAAAGGACATGAATGCTCAACAGCTCTAGGACTCACCTTCAGAGAAAATGGAGAGTCAGGATCCCTCAGTCTCAGGCCTTCAGCCACAGTCAAACCCCTCTGCCAGAGGCACAAAGGTCACCCAGGAAGGGACCTTTCTGCTATTGGGTTTTAGTCTGAAGGCTGAGGTAGTCAGGTAACTAAAGGACCATAGAAGAGCCAGTCCCAGGTGGCAATGGCCTAAGAGACCAAGTACTCTCAGTGGCATTCATGTCCACAAAAACAATATGAAAAAAGAGAGAGGTAAAAACAATATGAAAAAACCCCATCAACTACCCCCTCAACCCACAAAACAAACAAAAAAGAGAAAATCATTATAAAGTAGTATAGCTTTTTATTTTCAAAGACAGAGAAGTAATTTTTACTGCTTTCTACCTGTCCATGACATTCTCCAAGCTCATCTAAATGGCAGGTCAGTATGACACTGTGATATTTATGTAATCAGGAAGGCTCAATACATTCATCACTATGCCAGATCCAGATACTCAGATAATGCCTAACTTGAGCATTACTGTCAAGCAATACACCTACTTATTACATACTTGCTCATAGGAGCCTGTATGAAATCTACTATCCAGACTTCTAGCTTGAGCAACAAACTCTACTTAAAAAAAAAAGAAAATAAAAAAGAAACCATACTTCTGTTACTCTGCATTTTCTCTAAGTCTAAAAATTGGTAGAGTGTATGACAGGTCCACCTCATTTTTCTTAATGATGTTTTTATTATTCTTTCACTCAATTAAAACAGAAATGGATATTGCATCTTCTGACTGTATAATTGTTATTGTAATCTGTTTTCGATCACTGCTTGGGAAATGGGTCCAAAACAACATAAACTATCCACAGCCTCAGAATACAAGCCATTTTCTTTTACTACGATACTTAAAGACACATCTATCATGTTGCTCTGCTAACATGTTTGTGTTATGGCAAAGAAGTTATTTGTAAGTTGGGAAAAGACATTATGAAAATCACCTTTTACTCCAAAGTATTGTATAACTCATATTTTATAACTACATTTCTTAATAACCATTCAAAATAATAAGGCTGGAAATTGTGCACATCTAATTTTAATATATAAATAATGGAAATGCATATAAACTAAAATATGCTCAAAATATGAATATATATTACTCTCAAAAAATAGTCCGGTTATAGTTTTGAAAATGACATGCTTCATTTCCAATATATGCCTGTCAGTTAAATTTATGACAAAATACTCTCTGTGAGTTTAGATTACCAGAATGGTAAATACTTCTATGTGAGTTTCCTCACTTATTTGAAGTTTCTGCCCAAACGCTGACAGTGTCAGCAACTTCTCAAGAATGAAGTGGTGTTGGTGATACACAAGTAAAGACAGACTAATCCAGCCGCTTCTCAACATTATACAAATAGAATGATACAGCTGAGAAAGAGAGAAAGTAACCTTGTGGCTATATGCAGCAATACAAATCATGCTTCTGATATAAGAAACTCCCCTTGCAACATTTCTTGCCAGATTTAGTATCTTTGAAAGGATTTGCTGTCAATAGTGTGCCTTTTCATCTCCGTGTGTCTTTGGGGAACAAATAAGGAGGGAGTATATTTAAGTGGGAGACATTTCTACTGCACTCTGAAAATGGTTATCTTGAGAGATGCTGCAGCTTCATATAAAATATAGTCTGATGGATTATTTTTATTAAGTTTTTTCTTAGCTTCTTTACCTAGCTGACATTGCTATTAACAAGGTACCGTCATGCTCAAATTTTTTAATATTGCATGTCTCTCTGATACAAGGACATCAGTTAGAGCAAAATGCCTGAACGTTTTTACTATTAGCCAGATAATTTTCTATTTAGAACACAAGTCATATGCTTAAACTCTTATCTAGAGCTACCTGTCTCTTTTCTTCAAATTCTTTCTGTTCCCTTCGTACAGCTTCTACAAATAGTGACAATCTTCTCTTTTTCCTAACATTGCTGCATGAAACACCAATAATCATTTGATAGGAAATTTAAAATGTATCTTGAGTTCAGACAGTATTTCTGCCCTAGCATCCAGTTTAGGATAACAGCAATGCAGGGCTCACACTTCATTTTTTAATCAATCTGTAAACTATTTGTGTAGCCTTATTGCAAGTAGAAGTGCCTCCTGGAAGGAGGTTTTATGTAAGCCCTCAGATACTAGCAACATCGGCGTTCACATCTTCAAAAACCAGATTAAGACTTACACTTTAAAAAAAACCAAAGCAAAACAAAAACTAACCAACCAAACAATGCCCCCCACCTTTGAAATATTTTTATAAGGGTTTCTCAATGTCAGCAATCTTAAATTGCTAGTAGACAAATGCCAACATTTTGTCTATTTGTAAATCTCCAGGGGATACCAGCAGAGCTACTACATATATTTAAAAAGAAAAAAAGTCAACTAAAAATACCATTTCAATTTCTTTTAAAAGTTCCCTAAAATAAAGGAAATAGCATTGGAAACATGAAATATTTTCCCCCTTACCAATATCTGGATCAGTGCAAATGAACACGGGGACAAAGTACACTCAACAGCTGCAGTACATGCTTTTCGTATAAAGCACATGAACTCTGGATTAAAAAAAAATTCCTAACTACAGAACTGTGGCAATATTGACAACACGACTTGATGGCTGCGAATGCACCACACATTAAAGGAGTCAAAACTTGTGAATGGCCACGAGAGCCTCAGCTAGACGGGCTACCAACTGCCCCCAAATTAAATGGCAGAGCGTATCTTCTGTCTTCCATACCACTAATCAATGTAAACTCATTTGTGTGTAGCCCCGCAGCAGAGAAGCTGCCGCCGAACATTCTGCAACAAGTACAAAGCTTGTTGGAGGGCAATTTTTTTTTAGTATGGCTAGAGGCTAGAAAACATTTCTCAAAAGCTATCACTCAGCTGCCTTTTGTCTGCCGTGACTATTTCTTACATCTGCATTAGTGACACATGCCACCGTGGGGACCGATGCATCTGACCCAGGACATTTCGTGCAGTAGGAACCAACTACAACAAGGCAATTTTTTTTCCAAAGCTAGAAAGGGCATCGGTTCCTTGTTCAACACAGTGGGCTTGTTTCAAAACCACTTTGAGCTTCAAAAGGAGAGTACACTTGTTCAGTAGTTACTGAGCCTGAATCAAGCACAGGTTATCTTGAACAAACCCCCATCGTATCAATTCAAAGGGACTTGGTAATACTTTATACCTTGAAAAACTGGGCCTTTAATCCTAAAAACACAGCAGTAGTTACTAATTTAACTAAATTATGAGGGGCAGTAATTAAAGGCCTAACTTAGCTATGCCTTCCAATTTGGGATTCAAAAGAAAGTCTTCTCAAGTTTTACACAGATTTTCAGTTATTTTGAAAAGTTTAAAAATAAGATTTAAAAGCAGGTTGGGGACTGCTCAACCACAAAAATAAGAATTTTCCTAAACAGGTCACACAGATGTTTGGTGAATATAAATACATGACTGCAATAACTCTCTTCATTTTACAACATCACAGATGCCACACTGTATTACCATGTTCTGTGTCAATGGGAGTGACAAAAATCTTACCGGTTCAAGTATTTTTCTTAAGCTCCAAATGACTGTTGTGACCCTTTTTCTCCCCATTCCAAACAGACAGCTTTAAAGAAAACAGCAATAATAGAAAGTAACTGCAAAAATAAATATTTAGGCTAGCATCTCCATCAAGAGTACTAAATTCAAATACTTTTAAAGAAATTTTAAAGTTAATTATATCATCTGAATGTCTATGCTACAAACTAGAAAGTTTCAATATAACATAGTTGTCTGTTGAAATGACGACCTGATAACAATTACATTATGCCAGATTTTTTCTACTTTTAAATCTAGATAAAATATTCAGCTCAGTAAAAGTATTTAAATAGAACATAAAGACTCCACAAAATTAATTATTTCGGAAAGGAATCTTCAAACTTCACCTTTACATGTTTATTCATAACAATGAAAGTCTAATACTGTTTATCTTCCTTCAATGTCCGAATTCTTCATTTAAATTCTGAGTGGGAAATATGTTGCTATTTAATTTCTTGAGAATATGTTTCCTGATTGGCATCTTTATAGTTTTTAATATGATTTTGTCATCTTCTTTAGGCATAAGAATAATTCTGGGGAGTAACTGACAAACTCACCTTAACAGGAGTTTTCAAAGGATTGCCCTATAAATAAATGACAATAAATATACTATGTTCTATACCAGTGAAACTAAGAAAAGGTAGGACTGAACTTATAAAGGGAGGGGGAAACAGAGAATTAACATGGACTATTTCAAAGATGTTGGTTTCTTTTCCTTTCCTTTGGTTCATGATAAGAATAACAGCATGCAGTTAACTAACATGGCCATGGGTGTGGGGCAGGGAGGAAGTGGGGAGATGACTTGAAACATTTAGGAACTGTTGCAGGGCAAAAAAAAAAGTTTTACTACCGCTAATCTTAAATCTTGAATTCAAAATTGTCAGTGGCTTTCTGCAGATGCAACTTAAGAGTTCCAAAATTACTCTAAACATCAAATTATGTCTAGGTCACTGAATGGGTGGATACCCTATATTCTGTTTAATGCATATGTTCAATTGCACATATTTTAACCAACTGTGTCTTTATTTTAATAACAGACCAAGTACTGAAAACACATAAAGAAAGACTATTTTTCTATCTCAGCAAAAATACAGCTGATACACTGCATGACCCTTCAGGAGTGACTGCTCTGTTTATTCTATTTACATGGCATGATCTGATTGGAAAAGGGAGAGAGGGGTGGAAATCAGCAAAAAGACCAGAAATTCATTTTTAACCATCAATCCTGAAAAAAAAAAATCACCATCTTGCTTTTCTTGCTATTCCTGTTAAATTAGAGGTCTCTTCATCATTATGTATCAGAAACATGTAAAATCCAAGATTTTGCATTTCTTTCTAATCTCTGCTGAACTATATCAAAATACAAAGCAACATTTTCCAACTATTCTGCCACGGATAAAACAAAATATATACACATACTGCTGGTTCCTGAGCTAACAAGGATTTGCAGCTTTCAAGCTTCCGTATCTCAATGCGCTTAATTCTTTCAAATAGCTGCATACTTCTTTGAGGCAACAGGAAGATATTCTTCATCTAGGACCTGGGCAGGAATCTAAAACTTAACCTTTCACTTCACTCAGTTCCTAAGGACAAGAGAAACATGCTTCCTTACTCTGTTCAGGGTGCCATTTAGAGCTCAACGTCAACTAACCATTTAGAACAGAGGAGCAAATTTGATCAAGCTGTACCCTTCTGTTGGCACAGAAGTGGATTTTCTCTCTAGTAAAGTACTTTAAATCCTTGTAAAAAATATAAAAGATAGCACAAACCCTGTGATATTTTTGCAGAAATATGCAGAATGGATTTTGACAAACAGCTCTTTAGCCGTTCTCAGTCGGTGTTTCTATCACTCCAGAGATATACTAAAACTGATTTCTGACTACACCTAAGCACACACGACCATGATAAATCACAACTTCAGGGGGCTTACAGCAATTAGCAGCAGCGCTCCGAAGAGTCACTGCATCCACATTTCTGGTACATCTGACTTTGTACAAGCACAGTAACCACAGCTACTGATTAACATCCCAATCATACACTTTGGATTAAACTGCCTGAAAGCTTTCCCCTTCATTAATATTCTGTAAATTGAATCACAGTTTTTAACAGTTAAATGAATAAGAACATATTACTATCAGACTGCGTCAAACTAATTTAACCAGAAAATGTTTTGCAATCATTTCCTGCTCCAAATTTGAACATGTTCCCTTGGCTGTATTTTGGTTCTACATTTCTATTTCAGCAAAACCAAACTTCAGAACAGCTCATTCTGCATACTGGCATTTTAAGTTGCATTCAGAGGCTTTTGATGCTTATTTTCTACACTCTTCAAAATCAGCACATACATATATACATGCACATCCACTCTTACACAAACAGGTTCATGAACTGCAATCAACAATTTTGTAAATATAAGTTTCCTCGTCATTAATCATCCCTTTTTTTTTTTTAATCCTTATGGAGTGAATTACTAACTGAGAGGAGACGCCAATTCTAGTAAGTGAATGTTACCCAACAGGGATATAAAGCTGTCAACACCATAGTGCTCTTGCTTGCTCTAAACTCTCTCCCAGACTTCATATGTTTTTTAAAGCGATATTAGCCTTTTTTCCCAGGGACCTTTCTAAAACCTGCCTCTCCTGAAAATTTGAGCACTTGTGCTTTATTACATACAGCTTTTAAAACAGACAGGTTAGGTAACTGTTGAAACATTTTAGAAAGCACTGGGTTAGTCAAGCAAACCAAAACCGGACTCTAACACATTGGACTGACGCTAACAACATTGTAAACAGCACCAAAACTTTTAAACCCTCAATTAAGCACAACCTTTAAGACCTCGTTTATCTTTTTAGTGACCTTCACTAGTTTATTATAGCTGCTGTAATGGCCCTTAGAATTAAGTACATTCACGTTAGGAATAAAAAAAAAAAGAACAGGAGATTCATAAGGCAAAATTTCTCATGAGAACAATTGATTTTCTGTCTGCACTACAAAAGCTTATTTGAAAACACTTTTTCACTCATAAAACCAGAGAGAAAGCTAAAAACACCTACAGCACTATAGTATTTCTCTATTTCTCAGGGAAGTCACTAGAAAAATAATTGCAGCAAATACTACGATTATAAAACTGGTTACCAAAGGTCATCAGGCTCATCTTAGCACCAGTTAGTTTAGAGCTTATTGCTCTGCTCTCAGGAATTAACTTCAGAAACAGATATTATTACACCAAAAAGCCACCTGACAAATGAGAAGGAATTTCAGCATTTACATTTCTAAGGCCCAAAATGAGATGAAAAACAGAATTGCTAGCATTTGTCTTTGCTTTCAAAACCTTTAGATACACCTTATAGAATTAAAAATAAAACAAAAACTAAAGTGGTCTCTAGTTTTCAGTAAAGTATTTCCATTTTTGTCCCAAGCGAAATTCACATTCAATAAATATTAGCACTTTTTAAAGCTTGAGAAATAAGAATAAGCTGAAAGTCTGACAATTGAAGCCTTAGATGTCATTTCACTATGACTTTCAATAGTTTCCTTTTTGTCAAATTCTACACACAATACTAGGAGAGCCTTCATTAATATTTATTTGAAAGTTTTATACTAATTTCCCATTATATTAAAAGTAAGCCTTTCCACAAACGTCTACAGCTGCATTTTACAACTCAAGTGAAAAAATTACTACCACCACAGCGAGCACTGCAAAGATATAGACTTCCAAAAATACCCGAAACAGGTGAGATCTGCATTCAGGAAAAGATCACTTGGTCACACCAGTTCTTAAACATCAAACTTGAAAAACAGCAGAAGACAAAATATCTGGAAATTAGCTATGTTGATTTATTGTGAGAGTATTTCCAGGAGAAAAAAAAAATTAAATCAATTTTAAACAGCACCATTATCTTATTAAAAAAGTCTGCCTTAACTAATTTAGTATTGAGTATTATAGAACCTAGATAGGTATTCAGACAAGAATAATTTTCTTCTTGCTTTCAGTATCAATAAAGACTAATGAATAACCTTTATTACGAACAGCCTAAATGCAAAGAGATTGAGACCGTTTAAAGAACACCAGCTAAGAAAATATATTACTCCTGCATTTCTTAATCTCCCAGACTGTTACACTCCAGTCTATAACATCTTTACAAATGAGCTGAAGACTAATGAATGCAAACTTAAGCTCTTAAAAGTTTGCTTTCAGAAATGAAAGTCTCTTTCTGGAGTGGAAGAAATCTTCCATACTTTAACAGGCCAGATTCATGTTGAGCCACCGATATAACTATAAAATTTCTCTTGGGTAACACAGCTGCAACTAGAAAGCAACATATACGTCCCAAAACATTTAAAAACATTCTTTAAAAGTATATTTCTATAAATGCCCCAAGGAAAATAATTTCATCTTTTGTTCTAACATTTTCTTTAAGATCAAGCAGCTATAACGCCTGAGTCTCAAGAAAGGCATCCAAAACTAGACATATTACTTTTTATATGATTATCTAGTTCATTTTTACAATTATTCAACAAATTATTTCTCCATCAATTTGTAAGTGGAATAGTACTACAAGTCTTTCACTGCAAAGCTGTTTCTTCATTTTCCATACATTGGAAGAACACAGAGAAGAGATTCAAAAAATAGATATATAGTCATCCAAGAAACAGAAAAAAATGGTGAGCTCTCTTACCCTTCATTAGGTATATAAATGAATCCTACGTTTTTAAAATAAAATATGCAGCTCCTTAGCAAACTTCAGCAATTAGGAAGCCTATTGAGCCAAAGAGGTCTAAAACAGGCATCAAATGGTAAAATCGCTAAATAAACCTCACGTAATAGAGAGTCATGTGACAACTGTATCAAAGTATCTCTTGAAACGCCATTTACACAAACTCTTTATGTATAAACAACTACAAATGTGTGTTACCACTCTGCTCATTTTAAAACACGAATACAGAGTTTTTCTGGGGAGTTGTGGGGTTTTTTTGAGGTAAAGGTAAAATTTGTGGCCTTTCCTGCAGTATTCTGCTCACAACATCTGACTAATTTCAAGATTTTTAAATCTATTTTTCCTAACACGAGGCTGCACTGTGTTAAACACGACAGCATCAGAATTAAGAGGAAAAAAGAGGGCATTTAGGAGAGGTGACTGTAAAGTTTATCCTGCTTGGAACAAAAGGGGGAAAAAAGCAACCATGAGTGTCGCTTAAAATATGCTTTAAACACAAAACTGAGCAGCAACTTCAAAGCAAATTATGAAAGATTAAGTATTCTAAAGAATTGCAGGAAAGCTGAAAAACTAATTTCAGTATATTTGCTGAATATATTCAGCACATGAATATATGTGCTGAAGCTCGCACATGCTTTGCCCTGTTCTCTTTTACAACAATTGCTACAAAATGCTACTTACCGAAAGAAAAATAAAATCCCTAAATGCAAACATAAACGCTGCCGTTTTTCCCACCCTGGAGATCCCATTCTCAGCGCTGTGACGGTGGGTGTAACACACCCAACTCGTGTCACCCGCACCCGTGAAGGCAGCCGGGCTGCCCGCACCTAACCCGGGGGCGATGCCCTCTCCCCGCCGTGCCCTCCGGGAACGCCGGCGGGGCAGGGGGATGCCCGCGGCTGCCCCGGGGCGATCCGCACGAAGGAAACGCCGAGCGCAGGACACGCTCCCAGCCCGTCACCCTCCGACAGGATCAGGCCTGGCCCTTTGTGAGCCGCCCGGCCCGGGGTGGCCTCTTTCGGCAGGCGGCCTCCTAACGCGGGAGAGGGTTGCGCGCCGCACACCCGGTCCGAGCCCTCCCGCGGACCCTCGCCACCGCAGCAGTGCCGAGCAGCCAAACGCTTTCCTGGGAAAGGGGGCGACGGCCCTCCAGCTGCCGCACGGACCTGCCGGTCCCTCCGGCCCTGCCGACCCGCCCGCCACACGGTGCCCCGGGCCCGCCGCCCCCGCGCCCCGGCCGGCGGGGCCGCCGTGAGCGCGGCCGCACGGTTACCTCCCACGGGCTTGGTGACGGCGCCGTTGGGCCTCCCGCGGGTGCCCATGGGGCTGCCGTTCTGCTCCAGCCTGGCCACCTTCCCGGGGGGGGGCCCTTTGACATCGGGGCTGCCGCTGCCTCTGTCGGGGCTGTCCCGCAGGCAGGGGCTCTCGCTCCTCCGCTCCATGCTCGGAGACGCGGCTCCCGCTGGCAGGTCGCAGTAGAAGGAGCACGGACCTAGGGGTGAGAGAAACAAGGGGCGCTTCAGTGGCCGCCGGCCCGTGCCGCCGCCCGGCACCGGGCCCCGCTCGCCTGGCCGGGCCCCCGCAGCGCGTCCCCCGGGCGGCCCAGCTCAGCCAAGCCGGGCGCAGTGCCGCCCCGCTCCCGCCGCCGGAGCCGGCCCCGCTGAAAGCGAGCGGTTCGCCTCAGCCGCCCGGCCCCAACCTGCCGCGGGCGAGGGCAGCGCTGCGCCACGGTGCCCATCGCGCCCGAAAGGCCGGCGAGCAGGAGCACCCCCGCCCGCCGCAGCCAGGTGCTGCGCCCCGGCTCCGGCCGCGGCCCTGGCCCGCCCCCGGGGGCCGCGGGGAAGAGGCTGCCAGTCCAGGCGGCCCCGCTGGCACGGCCCCCCCGCGCCAGCCAGCTGTGCAGCCACAGAGTAACCGGCTGCTGGCGAGGAAGCCTGTAGCGAGCGGCTCCCGCGAGCTGCCGCTGTACTTACTGCTTATAGCCTGTCTGTAAGTTGGCTGAGTTGGGCTCTGTCCATGGATCAGAAGTAGAGAATCCAGGGTGGAAAGTTTTCTTGTTTCCTCCTCTTATGCCGCGTTCTTTCCTTCTACTTTTTCCCCCCACCCCCAGCCCCCTCCTCGCCCTCCTCCGGGGGTGCCGGGGCGGCGGGGCCGGGGCGGCTGCCCGCGGGGCGGCAGGGGCAGAGCCCCTTCCCGGAGGGTCCCGGGTGGCGAGCGGAGCGGAGCGGGGAGGTCGGGACGAGGGGGCGGGGAGCCTCGGGGACGCTGGCTGCGGCGCGGAGGAGAGGGGAGAGGGAGACGACTTCTCACACCTTCAGCGGAGAAAATCAATACCGGGGGAGACGGGGGGAGGAGAAGAGGGAGCGCCGCTCTCCCGGGCTCCGCGGCGGCGGCGGGTGCCTGGCGGCGCGGGGAAGCGGCGGCGGCGGCCCCCGGTGTGTCACTTTCAATCGCTCCCTCCTCTGCCAGCCACAGCAGCGGCAGGAGGGACTCGCCACAGAGAGCGGAGAAACGATTATTAGTTGCGTTGAGTCATCAAGGCAAAGTGAGTCCTTTTTGGGGTTGTCCTTGGTTTCGGGTTTGGTGTGTGTGCACGCCTGTGTGTGTGTGTCTGCCTGTCTGTCTGCGCGGCGTTCCCGTCCCAGAGCTGTGCATCCCAAACATCGCCACCCCTCCTCGCCTTCGACACCCCTCCCCCTCCCCGCCCCCCCCGCAAAAATCAAGTCTCGGTGCTATCTCCGGATCGGGCGCAGACGGGCGCGCAGCAGCCCACCTCCTCCCGGCCCGGCCCGCCCCGCGGAGCCCCAGCCCCGGCCCCGCTGCGCGCAGGGGTGGGAGGCAGAGACCCACCTGGCAGGAAATTAAACACCAATAAATAAATAATACATCTCGCACGCGAAAAGGGAGCGCGGTGCCGCGCGAAGGGAGGGCGTAGGGCGGGCTGGGTGGGGAAGGGGAAGCGTGGCAGGACGAGGCATTGGTGACAGGAGAGATCCAGGGCAGAAAGGCGCAAGGGCAGGGGCAGTCGGGCTGGGGGAGGGCCGAGGGGAAAGGAGAGGAGGAGGAGCCGGGAGAAGAAGGGGAAGGGAGGGGGGGGATAGTGGGGAAGCCGGAGTTGGGGACACCGGACCGACCGAGGAGGAGCAAAGCTGCCACCGACATTCAGTCCCGGCGCCCGGGTCGGTCCGACGCAGCCGGTGCGGCCTCGCAACCTCCTGCCACCCTCCCTCGTCCCCCCGGGAGCCGAGCGGCGGAGGGGACCCTCCCGCAGCCGCTCCCCGCCGGGCCAAGGCGACAGTAACTTTTCGCGGTGCGGCGGGTCCTGCCGCCCCGCGGGCCGGCCGCGCTTCCTCCGGGCCGCCGGGCGGCCCCAGGTAGGGCCGCGCCGCCGCCCTGCTCTCCGCGCCCGGCTCCAGGCAGTTACCGGGGTGGTCCTGAATAATTGATGGCGGGGACCGGGAGGAAGTGACAAGCGGGCAGGGAAGCGCTGCTGCTGCCGCCGCTAAATGATTTAATAGCTGAGCTCCGGGTAGGGCATGACAGCGCTACCGAAGTGCAGCCAGCGGGGCGGGCAGAGCTCTGGCCGGGAAGTCGCATGGGGCGGGATCGAGCCCCTCACCGGTGCCGAGAGGCGAGCGGTCGCCCGGCAGGCAGGCAGGCAGGCAGGCAGGCAGTCCCCTCTGTCTCCGATGCAAGGTGCACCGCGCCGCTCCCCGGGGCCGGCGGCGGCGCGGGCGCGTCCCCGGGCGGGGGCCATGCCCGGCGGGCGCCCCGAGGGCCCGCAGCGCCCCCTGCCCGGCCCGGGGGGCGCGGGGGAATGAGCGGCGGCCCCGCGCCGCCGAGCCCTCCCCGCCCGCCCGGCGGCGGAGCGAGACCCGCGTTAAGGTGGACCGAGGGAATCCCTTCTGGTGCGGGGGGCGGGCGGCGGACGGGCGGCGGAGGAGGAGGGGGTGGCGGCGGGCACCCGGAGTGCCCCGACGCCCCCCTACCCCGCCTCCCCCGCCGCCCGTCCGCCGCTGGCTCCCGGCGGGGCGCCGCCCTCCCCGCCGTGCCCCCTTAAGAGCTCTGCTTTTTACGGTGGCGCCGGAGGGTCAAAAAAAAGGGGGCTTCGGGGGGGGTTGATGGGGACCGCAGCCCCCCCGCCCCGGGCACGGCGGGAGCGGGGACCAACGGGAGCATCACGGCCACTGGACAGCCCTGGAGACAGGGTTTCGTTCGCCCCACAAGCGCCTGGGGAGGGTCGGGTGGGCAGCAGCGGCTGTCCCGAGCCCGCACGCAGCCGTCCCGGTGCTGCCCCGGGACTGGGAGGAGGGTCAGGTCCCCGCGGGAGAGCGGCCGCCGCCGACCCCGCAGCGCCCCTCCTTCCCTGCGGGCGGCACTGACAGCCCGCCGAGCGCTCTGATGTCCCGGTGGGCTCCAGGCCGCCCCTGAAAGCGGTGCCGGGAGAAGCAGAGGATCCCAGGGCAGGGTAAGAGAAATCATCCCTTCGTCCCACACCCGACATCCGGCCCGGCCCCGAAAAGCAGTCCTGCGGCTTCCCTCGCCTCGGCCGAAGGACTCGTGTCTCTCCCCACCTCGGCAGGGGCAGGGGGACCCGCTGCCAAAGTGCCAGCCTTGCCCCGGGACAGCAAGCCTTGAACGCGGGTTGGAGCTGGGTCCCACCGCCGGCTGAAGTCTGGGGAGCAGGAGAAGATGCGGGGGCCAGCGAAGGCCGGGGCGGGGGGGCCGCCGCCAGGGCTAGGGCTCCGGGAGCGCTCGGAGGAGCGAGCGCCGGTGCCGGGAACACTCAGGCTGCGGAGCAGAGAGCCAGCGGCTGCCGCCAGCCGCGTCTCCCGCCGTTCCTCTCAGAAAGGAGCGTCAAAGTTTGGAGAACTCTCGGTTTTCTTTTTAAATAACTCCATCTAACTTTTCTCCTTTTTTTCCCCCCGTCTAAATCTGATAAAGCTCAGCAGCAGCTCTTACATGGAAGTTAGCGTTTTCCACCAGCTATCGAATAATTGAATAATGTTTTGTTCTTACCTTTGATGCTGAACTACGAATTCCCGCGGATCAATGGCCAGAAAGTTAGAAGAATTGGTGATTTAGGACTTCAGTACTTCTGGAAAAAAAAAATGCCAATGGTTTAGCCAGGATCTTCCCTGTCTGATTCGTTACTATTATTATATCTGATGATGTGGATGGATGGATGGATGGATGGAGAGATTCAATCCAAGCCCATTAATGAGCTATTTTATAAACACCACCGTCTGAAGATCTTCATTTACATTTTGTCAGTGATCCTTTCCTTAACAGCGGAGACGTGTGGCGACAGCGCGATTACAGGACTTTAGTAAAGCTCCTATAAGAGTACGACTGGCTTGTTAATCGATTAATATTTTATTAAGTGTAAATATTTTATAAAGTTTTTAGGAAAGCTATCGATTCTAAATTATTAAACTAGTCAGAAGGGCATTTGAATAATGCATACAATTAAATACATTTAAATATATATGTAGCGATTGCTTCATTTGCAATGAAACCCCTGCACCTTTCTCTTGCTTTCGTTTTTTTTCTCCACGGGCAGCTAGTTTCTCATTTGCGCGTTCACTGGAGTATCAGGATGGTCAAATATATGTTTATTCCGTATTTATAAACTGAATGTTTACATAAAATACTCTTTGAAAAATAACATTGAGATCGGGAGCGGTAATAATTTGAAAATTTTGACGCGGAAGCAAAGGGGGTTGTTGGTGAAACGAGGAAACTGAACCGAGTTTGTATAAATGTTGCTGGTTGGTAACTTCTGTTTTGTAAACATCACTTAATTTAGACAGATTTTATGAAGCACGATGCTTATTTTTCTTTTACATATTTTTCCCAATAAAAGCCTTTTCTTTCTGTTTTAAATTACAAACACTTTTTTTTCCCCTCGTTGCATGATTTTCACATGTTGTCCTTATTTCCACTGGAAAAAAAAGGGCGATTATTTCCCATCGCTTTCCTCATCCGTCTTCAATGTCGCAATTAAAAAAAAAAAAATTTTTAATATTATTAATAACCTATTTTTTTCCTAACACGAACTCCAGTACGAGAATTTTTTGCTCTCGCACTCTGTTGAGAGCAGGAGCGGATGCGTTCCGAGCACCCAGCTCTCCTTGTTGCTGAAGTTCATGGACGCCTTAAGTGGTTGATTGCCAAAAAAAATTTGAACAAAAACACCTCCTTGGAAAGGTTTGGTTTTCATTAACTACCGCTTTTAAAGCCAGAACGCATGGAAGCGATCGAAGCTCCGTGCCCACACAGGCTCCAGTGGCAGGCGGCTACAACCGGGGCTGCCGCGGGCCCCCGGACCGGGGCGGCCCTCGCCCCGCGCAGCCGGCCCGAGAGCTGCCCGCCGTGCCTGGCAGGATCCGCCGGGCCCCCGGGCGCTCTTTCTCGCCTTCTACTTTGTTCCCCTCCTGCCCAGTGACTTCCCGGGGCCACGGCGCCCACGGGACGGTAGCCTTCCCACGGGGCACTTGGCCCGGGCCGAACACTACAGTCTTGGGGGACGCCGGCCCGCCGCCCGCCGGCACCGCCTCGGAGCGCGGAGATCCCGGAATGCCGCGACGGCACAGTGGCCGGTGGGATCGGAGCGGGACGGCCCCGCCGCACCGGCGGGGCAGCGCGGGGTCCCCCCGCGGGGGCGGCGGCCGCAGCAGGCACCGCCAGGGCGCCGGGGCAGGCGGAAAGGGGCAGGCGGCTCCCGCAGGCGAGGGCTCCCGTCTCGCCCCTCGGGCCGGGCTTCATCGCGGCGGGACCCGAGCCCGCGGCCGCTCCTGGGGGCCGAGACCACCCGCCTGACCCGTCCCGGCGCCTTCGCCTTCGCACAGCGCCATCGCGCGGGCACCGGCGCCGGCGCAGCCCGAGGCGCCGCTGCTCTCGCCCGCCCGCGGCCCCGGCGGTGCGGGAAGGGCGCAGCACCTGCCGCGGGGCCGGGCGGGCCCTGCCGCCACCCTCCGCTGCCCCCTCAGCCCTGCTGCGGCGCTCCGCCCTGCCCGCCACGTGCCGTCGAGGCTCCGGCACCTGGACGGGGCAGAGCGCTGGCACGGGCAAACCTGCGGCGGGCAGCGCCTGAGGACCGACCTCCTACCCGGCCGCGTTTTTTTCGCGCTCTCCTCGCGGGCTGGGAAAGGCGCTGGGCAGCCGAGGAGCTGGGCTCCTCTGCGCCTCGGCGGGGCGGCTCTGGCATCAAGCTCTCCCTGTCAGGGACGAGCCGTCTAACCTTCCTGCCGTAGGAGGGATTCCCACCCCTCTATACTACCGCGATCCCTCGCTCAGCGCCAGGTTCAGGAGGTGAAGCCAAAATGAAACGAAAATGTCCCTGAGCCCAAGGGCGGGAGGAGCCCGGCCCTGCCCGCAGCACTTCGAGGGGGGAGCTCTGCCTCCAGGCGACAGTGCCGGCGGGACCACGGCGCCTGCCATCGTCCTTTCCCAGCCGCAAGCCGCTTCTTTCCCCCAGAAGCCCAAGACTAAGCGGACGGCTGTCCGGAGGGGAGCGCGGTGGCTGCCAGGGCGCCTGACGAGTCCCCCGGCTCGGCGGCACAGCGCCTCGGCCCCGCGGGAGCCCGCTCTACCTCCCCTGCGCACCGTCGCCTGCCTCCAGCCCCATCGGGGTCCACGCGTCTCGTTCGTGCTGTGCCAATGGAATAAGCAAAATTAAAAACAACAAACCAAAAGCGTCTTTACGGCGCCTGAGCTCCGACCAAAGCTTTTCGGGACAGCAGTATCCCTGCAGACCTACCCCTCCCCTCTATCCTTCCCCTCACTGGTTTTATTACTAAGTCTTTCGCCGCTAACGCTGGTCGTACGGAGAAAGAGCTGTGGACAATAGAGAGACAATCTCTACAGCCAGACGTATACAGGGAAGGGAACGAGTCGGCCGGAGCTGTTATTACAACGTATTTCGATGCCCAGAAGGCAGCGCAGCGCCGGCCGAGGCGGGCGCAGGGAGCGGGGCTCACCGGCAGGCCAGGCCGGCTGGGTGCCTGGTGAGGGGCTGAGCTGGCCGCTGCCGGGGTCCTGCTAGGCTCTTTCCTGCCCTCCGGCTCCCCACTGAGTTCTGCCGCTTCCCCGTGTTCCTCAAGCAAGTCTCCAGATCTTGGCTTTCCCCCCGGCCACGGGTTGCCTTTCCCCGCAATCACACGCTGCAGTGCTAAACGCAAGGGATTTCCTCCGTGAGATATCATGCTCATCGACCCGCCTCGCCTTAACAGACCTGCGAGACTCTTCGGTATTGTATGGCTTCTCTAAAATAGTTCCGTTTAGATTTGTAAATTGTCAGTAGCAGGGAGCACAGACCGAAGCGCCCATGCCCTGTGGCTCCTTTCCTTCGAATTAACAGCTTATAGCTGGAAATGAAGGAAGAGTTTTGTCACCTTCGTTGCAGCTAAGGAAAATTCCCTAAATCCGAGGAAGAAGTGACTAACAAGTCCCGAGGTGAAACCCACCACCCGAGAACCAGCTGCAGCTGCTCCTTCACCTCAGCCCACGGCCACTCCAGCGCCGTTTGCCCCGGTCCGGGCGGCGCCCCCCGCTTCCACCTCGAGGTGGCCGCGCCGAGTGGGAAACGAGCGTCCTGCCTGCCGCGCACTACCTGAGTTGCGGCGTGAACGAATGCGGGAGGGGGTTGCAGCAGCGAGTCGCCCCCCTCGGCCCGGGAGCCAGCCCAGTGCCTGCCTTTACATCCCAAACGTGTCTACGGGGCGCGGGATGCCGGGGCAGCCCGCTCTTCCTTTCCAACCGCGCTCTCGCCTAGGGTGAGAGCGAGTGACGGCAGAGCTCAGGACATGCCGAGCATGTAAGGCTGAGGACTCGTACCCCGAGGCATGGATCGTTTTAATTACAACGATTTATGTAAATTAGCAAGATATCAGCCCTTCTGCCCTGCCAGGCTCCGACCTGGAAGCACAGCATCACCCGCCCACGTTGGACACCATCGCCTCCCAAGCGCTCTCCAAGTTCCTGTGGCCGGCGGAGACCAGATGGGAGTAAAGACCCCAACAGAACGGGGAGGACAGAGCCTATTCCGAGCTCCCGCCCCGTGAGCTTCCCAACGAGCAGCTCTCAACCTCAGCTCCACTGCGCTCATTGCCCAGGACGGCAGTGCTCATTAGCGAGCACTGTGCCACGAGGGTGCCATTTTCGTCCTAAATCCAAACTTTGACTCTTAACACACACTCTCATCTTCGTACGTAAACCGCCCGTGTTAATTAAACCTCCAGTAAATGTGTAGGGAGAACCCTCCGCTCTGCCACACAAGGCAGCAGATGCCGCCGGCTCCTGCCACGCGAAATGGTGCTCAGGGAGCAGAGCCGTGGCAGGATCGCATGGGGGCCCGGTGCCGGCCCCCACCTCCCGCCCTCGCTGAAGGCAGAGGCAGGTCAGCCTGTGACAGAACTGAGCCCGGTCGGCAGCTGAGGGTGCCCGGCTGGGGATTTGTAGTTTTCGTTGCAAATAACCGAAGGCTGCTGATCCGCCCAGAGAAAAGGGGCAGATAGCGCAGGGGATTTCGAGTGAAGATAAACAAGAGGAGTTTTATTAAACTGTGAAGGCTGAAAACGCCGTTGAACAGAACGAGGACACGCACCCTAATACACGAGACACAAACATCCCACAGCCCGACTCCAGCAAGCAGAGGCAGCTCAGAGCCTCCCGGCCGCGCCACGAACAGGGCTTGTCCCTGGCGAAATCATCGCAGTTGGAAAGCTGCGAGAGAGGCTGACCGGGTAACGCTCAGGGTTTTTAGGCTTTCGCAAGCCCTGTACTGGTACCGAAGGGGCTCAGCAGGGAGCTTTTTGCAGAGGGGTCACACGTGGAGCCCCAGGGCAGGAAAAGGCCAAATCCTATCGCTTTTCCTCCTGCAAACAATCCTATCGTCTTTTCCCCGCGATTTCCAAACTTTGACAGCCGATACGCACAGAGTTTCGGAGCTTGAGTTTGTACTTGGCCCGTGAAAGGGCCCCTGCCGGGTCCGGGTCTGTCTGCCCACTCTCAGCACCTTCGAGAGTGGCCAAAAGGTGACCCGCTGCCCGAGGCAGCCCCGCTAGCCTTGCGGAGGCGGCGTCCTTCAACCTGGACGTGGCTTGACCGAACTAGGCAGATGCCTACCCGGGAGATGCCGGGGCAGTGGGGACCTGGGGACACTGCCCTGAGCCTGCTTGCCCTCTGCCCGCTGGGCTCCGCAGAGTTGGCCCCCCCCTCTGCTTCCACAGCCTCCGACGACGCTGTCTCCGTACCACCCCCGCCCCGCTCCCAAGCGGCAAGCAGGGCGCGGAGCGGGCCGGCAGCAAGTGCCCGGCCGCCGGCGGGGGCTGCCACCTCCCAGCCCCGCAGTGCGGGCGCAGCCGCTGCCGCCGTGGCCCCGGTGGCTGCGCGGCCCCCGTGCCCAGGCACAGCAGCGGTGCCCACGGCCCCACGCACCCCTGTCACGCAGCGAGCGCGACTCCTCCTAAAGCCTCGTCTTCCTCCAACCCTTGCGTCTCCCCTGATCGCCCTCGCTCCCCCCGGAGGGGCCGCCGGCCTGCGGGCAGCCAGCGCGCTGCCGTGACAAATTTCACGTTTGTAAAGGGACGGGTGAAAGGTATCCGCCGTTTGAAATCCCATTACAAAACCAGAGCAGACGCAGTGCTCGTCTGCTCCCCGTCACGGAATCGCTCCAACTAAATCATCATCTATCAAGCGAGTTTGTCCCCAGCGGGGACGGCAGCTCTCGCTTACTCTGCTCCGTGAACCGCTGCACTTCTGCCCCGGGAAGAGCCCTTCAGCCACACCGCCCCTGCGGCGTGACACGGTTAGTTCCTCCTGGCCAGCGTTTCGCTGGGAGCCAGAGGCACTCTCGTCTCTCAGCCGAACGGGCCCGGACCGCTACCCCACGCCCCCGCAGCCTCCCCACCCCACGAAAGACGAAACGCTCGAAGATCTCTGCTCTTCGTCAACGCAACGGAGTATCTGACAGTCACAATTACCTGTAAATATTCTGACTGTTTTTGTATACGGGACACTTTTAGCCTTAAGCCTGGCAAGCCTCACACGAGCAGTACTGCACCACTATCGCAACTTCACCGCGGCAGACGGCAAAAATCCGCGCTCCGCTTTCGGCACTACGTGCGATCCTCTCCGGCACCACAGAGCCCAGGAGTGGGAGAGATAGCTACCGCTTCCTTCTCTCGGCACTCTGAAGCGTAACAGCTAAAAACTCGATTTAAACATTTAGGCAAGAATTCAAATCAGTCAAAGAAAAAAAAGAAAGAGTTCTCTGTTAACAAGTCACCCTTTCGGTTCACACACGGGCAGATAAGGTGCCAGATTTTCTAACATATTTGCAGCAGCAGTTTAAGAAATAGTCACGAGATCTGAGATGGTCACTACTAGATAAAACTCCGAGATTTCATAATCGGTCTTCCCATTTTTTACATCAACCTCTCCCTTCCCTACCCGTCACATGACAAAAATTAGCGGCGTGGAATTACCTGTCTGCTTCTTTGTGCCTCCTTCAAGTAAAGAAGGTAAAAGTCACTTCACCTATTAGCTTGTATAAGTAATAAAGAGGTGGTAACTTGGAGCTACCACATTTTGAAGATTGTGTCACATGCTTTAGCATAAGTAAGGGTGTTAGAGCCCTAGCGAGCACAGGATCAGTTCATTTGTGCAACAACTTGTGGCGCGTTTGGTTCTTAGCAGGTATTTTTTCTGTCCCTGGGAACAGCTCTGTACATCCTGCCTCGCTAAGACGGACATAACAACAGCCTCTCAGTTTCTGCGGCGTTTCTGCGCGCGTTTACCGACAGGAAAGGCAGTTTGTCAGCGCCTTGACTCTGTATCAACCTATTACGAACCAGATACGACAGGATTTCTCGGGCTGCAGCATCTTCCTCGGCAGCGAGGATAAGTTGGAGGTGCAGCGGCTCCCGTGAGTGCACTCACTCAGGAGGGGGTCATGGCATGAGGCTTCAGTCTCCCCTACACAACAGGGAGGAATTTGCCCCACTTTCTCAAAGTTTCTCAGCCCTGGACTTTTTCTAAGTCTCTTGTAAGAGAGGGGTTGTTCAAGAGCCCGGCCACCCTGCCGGCCAGCTCACAGAGCTGCCTCGCTCCCACTGAGGGGCTGCGAGCGGAGCGCACGCCTCGGAGGGGCGAGCTGACGGCTTCCCGCACCCCGGCGGCTCCAGCCTCCAGCCCTGCTTGATCCGCTCCCAGGGCTCCAGGGAGCTCTGGCACTCGGTCAGGCGAGACCCAAGCCGAACGGCGACGAGACAGACAGCGGTACCTCTCCGGGTAGTCACTGATGCCCGTGCTGGTGGTAGCCCACAGCCCTGCGGGCTTGCCGCACTCAAAAGGGAGGGGACACCGAGCTTCCTCAGTCACTGACAGGGAAGCCCCCATGCAGGTGGAGCCGAGCTCCAACTTCTACGGGATGGGGAGAGGACGGACCTGCTCCTGCTATCCCGGGAGGGAACTGTCAGCAGCATCCAGGCTTTGAGACTTTTGGTCTCAGCGACTCTCGGCGCCACTGCCGTGACACGGCTGTCCGCGGGAGGCCGGCGAGGGCAGGGCGGCAGGTGCTGCGGGCCAGCACGACGGGGCACAGGACTGGAGGTGACTCCCGCCCCCTCGGTGCCGGCGCTGACCCTCCGCCTCGCTCGCTCTTCGGCAGGACTAGAGAGTCGGGTGTGGCCCAAGGATGCGAGCGGGGCAGCGGACAGCAGAAGACCCCTTCCCGGCCCGCTGAACGCCGCCTGTCCCCTCCGTCGTTTCCCTTGGATGCTAAGAAGGCCAGCCGGCCCTCCCGCCCCCTTCCCCTCGCAACACCGCCACAGGGCAGGGCGATAGCAGAGAGCTCGATCCCAGCCCCCGCAGATAGGCAACCCCCGCACCGCCTGTGCTTGGCCGGAGGGCTGAGCCCGGAGACCAAGGCAGCCTCTCCCTGGAACTCCTCAGATCACGACTACCGAGCTGCAACACCATCAGGCCGGCGGCACGACCCAGCAAGTGCCCAGGGCACGGGGCCTTCCCACTCTTACGGAGTGATCTCACTGGGGTGGACTCTTCCTGACCTCCCCAAACGCTGCCGCCGCTATCACAGCGTGTCGGCTCTCCCTGCAGAGGCCGGTCCTTTTAACTGGATGGGAGAGTGGGAGCAGCATCGCTAACTCCGTCAATTACCCTCGGCCTCCTCAAGGTGCCTCTGGCAGGTTATGGCAGCATCTACACGCCTACAGGTGGAAGTGGTTATCCAAGGTTTTCACCAATGGGTGTTTTCCTCCGATCTGCAGCACACGCAGCTGTACTAGCTGGAGAAAGGGATGCAAGGTCCAGGGGGACCGCACTGCCAGCCTACCTTTAGGATGTCTCTGCTACATAACCCGCCCTGGCCCACCATTTCTTGCTGACTTGTGCTCTCCCTGCCCACACCGGAGCTCGCCGGGCCCCAGCCCATGCCTGTGGCAGGCAGGTGTCAGCAGCCCGAGAGCTGGCACCGGGGCACGCCAGGCCTCCACTCTCACTGCCCCCGGTGAGAGCAGAGCTCCACGTCGAGGGACAGGAGCTCTGTGGCTCACAGGCTGCCCAGCACCCACCAGGGCTGTGAACTGAGAGCCCTGGCAGCATCTCCTGGCACATCTGCCTCTGAGGCGACCACAAACAATTATTTGCAGACTACTTCGAAACCTATGAACCAAATTAGACCTCCGGCTGTCCCCGAACGCCGGTAGAAGCCTGTCTTGCTGCCCACCAGTCCTGCAGCGACACAGAGGCTGCCACCCCAGCTACTGCCGGGAGAAGCCAAGAGCCAGACAGCAGGAGGACAAGAACCAAATAAACCACTTTCTCAATTTTCACCTTGCTTGTATGGTCCTGCTTTTATAGGCCTGTCCGGCAGCCTGTGCACACAAATTTACACCTCTTTCAAAAGCTCCGGCAGTAAAATCCCAACGAATTCTCAGCGCCTGTCCACTCCCACAAAGCAAACAGGGGAGTGCAGCGCTGGGCCAGGCCAGCCCTGACCCCCACAGGGCTGCACCCTGAACACCACCAGGTGTTCAGCCTGGAAAAAGAGAGGAGAAGAAGTCTGAGGTCTATTTATATTAATATATTTTCGATTAAGTCATTTAAGCGACCTGCACAATGCAGCAGATTGTGTGGCATTTTTAACATTTTCCTCCTTTCTGCCAAGGCAATTTGCTCACTGTGGCTAAAACAAGCTTCCTGATCCCTTCACAAAAATTAGAAGCAAAAGCTAATAAAGAAGCAAAATATGAGGTAAGCTTCATGGGAAACCAGGCACGTAAAGTAACTGTACAACTGCCAGGCTGGATTTCTCTTTCATATATTCATGACTGATGGACAATATGCAACTCACTTCCCCAAGTTCTTAAAGATTAGGCCTAGGTTGCAGCTGGCCATCTGAGTGAATAAATATAGCAGGATAAAGCAATCAAGTGGCAGTGGGGTCACTTTTCTGTTGGAAGTGGCAGTGAGAGCCACTGGTGGCTCACAGGTCAGTCCCTGCCTCCCTGTACAACCAAGGATTTCCCTGTACAGTCCCTGTACAACCAAGGATTTCCTAGGAAGACAATAAAGGATCTGAAGAGATCTGGGCTGTGTACCTTCTCAGGGGCCTCCTTGGAATAAGAGTCCTACAGTTTTTAATCTCCAAGCATAAAAATGGTAGAATATACAAAGAAACATATTTGTTTTGAAACTTTTGGTGATTCACATCGCAACTAAGAAAAACGATGTTAGCGCCCACGAATTAACACATTTCCTTTTGAGATAATCTCCACCAATGCCTGCAAACAGCGCCAGTGATTTTTTCCACCCCCTCAGTTTCCTGTAAATCAAATCATACACAGTCATGATACATTCACAACTTCCTCTAAAAACTTGTAGATGATGGTTGAAACAAGCCATTGTTTAAAAGTTACAAGGAGGACCTGAAGTATAGAGGTGAGAGAGATCAGTAAGTTCCTGCCAGCAATGAACAATTGGGAGAAGGGTAGAGGAGGGCAGTCCTGTCATTTCTCCCTGGTATGATCTGCCTTAAGAAAAGTTGGAAGACAAACTGCCTTATTAGACAAGAAAGAATCAACTGAGGAGGAAAGCAGATACAAATGGGCTACCTGTGGCAAAAAAACCTGTCATGACTCATAGTCAGACACCAGACACAAAGCCAGGAGAAACCTGGCTATTGCTGGTGTTCATGAACTTCAGTGTTCAAGATGCAAAAGGTGATTATCTGTGATTAAAAGTGATATCAGGGGATACTTGAACTACCCTAATTAACTGTATTCAGGATCCTATCTCAATACTACTAACTTATGTCCTCCACAATTCAATTCCTCACAAAAGATGGGTTTTTGGGTTTTTTGTTTGGTTTGTTGTGGGTTTTTTTTGAGTTTTGTTTTTTTTTTTTATTTTCCTGCCTTAAGCAACAGCTAATAAAGACAATATTAGGCAGTTTGCTCTCCTTTCTTTCAGTAGTTCCTGTTCAGCACAAGCTGAAGCGACCACAGTGAATAATTTGTCTTTGGGTGAAGGTCATGACCCTGTGTCAGCCTGAACACAGCACTGCCTGAACAATGCCTTTGAAGCCAACAGGAGTCTTACACAGGCACAGCTAAGGGATCATGCCACTAGTTTGTAATGCAATCTGGAATGTTTTAAAATGAGAAATCATTATAAGATCTGAAGTGATTGTCCTGATACAGCCTATTTGTAAGTGGCAAATGTGAGTGGTACCATGCATGCTGTTCTCTCTGTAGTCTCATGAGACCCCTGTTCTAGAAATAGTGCCAGGATTTCCTAAAAGTTCTGGGTAATGACTGCTTTTATGCAGTTTCTATTGTGCTCATTGTTGCCCCTAGAAAAGTAGAGTTGCTCAGATATGCATTTGGTTTTCCTTACCGCTTTGTAAAAGGTTTTTGTTTGGTTGTTGTTTTTTTTCATAAACAATTAAAAATAACTCGTTCTCTAAAAAGATGTCTTTTTAAAGCACTAGAATGAGCATAAGCGGGGGAAACAGCCTTTGAAAGAAAAATTACTTTGGACAAGTTTTGAATTTCAAACATAGTCTTTGTTTATATTTCACTGACAAAATGCCTCTCAAATATTCTTTGAAAGGTGATTGCATTAGGCAGGGGCTATTTTAGCAATTTCACATCTCATAGCACTGTTGTATACAGGGATCTGTCCACCCACTTCCCTCACTGCAGTCACAGCTCTTTGAGCCTTTACTCAGCTATCTTTCACCACTTCTAAAATCACACAGACTTTTTCTTTTCTTGCAAATTAAAGTCAACCTTTTCTGTACCACCAGGTCTCTTCTCTAGGAATTCTGGTGGGCTGCAGAATCACTTTTGACCTGTTAGTGAGGTTTGTTGCAAGACTTTGCTTAGAGTTGGGCAGAAAAGGTTTTCCTGGTTTAACAAAATTGTAGGACAACAAAACCCAATTCCCACTTCAAATCACAACAGAAAGTTGAGATTTTGAGTGTTTCATAATTTGAAGAGAAAAAAAGAAATAGGTGGCACTGTGAGTCCTTTCCAAATTACATATCCTTCTTTCTCCATTTTATTTTTCCTGTAATTTAGGTAAAGAGCACAAAGCCCCTCCTGCAAAGCACTGCACAGCCATGAAAAAGCAGCACATCTAGTTACTCCTATCACCAACTCAGCTGGTGAAAGCTTCAATTCCCATTCAAGTTCTTGGAGTGCCAGGAAAGTTCTCACTGTTTTTACTTTCTGCACGATCTCAATACCATCCTATTTAGATGTCCTTGTTACACTTATGCATCTCCACTGCAATAAAAACTACATTTGTTGACACATTTAAATTTTTTTTAATTTAAATTTTTTTAAATATTTTTGATAGACATTTATCAAGACAATCTCTGTACCAGCTTTGGATCCGTTAATACTAGGAAATACTTTGCACTTTTAGGAATGTTCCTGGGCCCCAGAGCATAATGGCCTGTGCCACCAGACTTTGAGACTGATTCTTACCATGGGTTTGGCCTAAGCCAACTAGCACTGTCTGAAGCAGCTCTTGGGCATATCTCAGGAATTAGCCCAGGCAGACTGCAACACCTAAAGACAATTCACATTAGGCTTCCTTGTTTTGGTGGGCAGGACAGTAGAACAGTGTCAGTGGAGGCTGTTGCAGGTAAGAGAGCCTCAGTGACAGAACTCTTCTGACACACCAGTACAGACAGTGCTTCTGTCAGTCCTGCATGAGAAAGGTGGAGTAGCATGAGGCAAACATCAGTGTAGGCTCTGGAACTCCAGGCTCCTGCATAGTGCCACAAAAATGCACAGGACAGTGCAATGCACATAAACTGGCTGAAGATGAACAAAAAATGCTCTCAGTGTTGCTGTGATGTGCCTCTGTAGAGTTGCACCAAAGCAAATGAAGTCTGAATTCTGTTGTGTTGTGCTATCAATATTTAATTCTTTATGTCATTACAACATCTGTCCTTTCTCAGGTACAGCAGAGTTATACATTTAGTGAAAACATACTACATTCCTATGTTAGTAGTTTTGTGAATACAGGTAAAACTCCGAAACTTTTTTCTATCAAACAGACAAGAACACCTCATTGTTCTTTACTCCTTAGTCAATGCTCTTCTCATTCAGCTAAGCACTGGCTACCACTTACATAATTAGACATTTTTAATAAACTGATTAATTCTAAAATTATCTCAGACTTATGATCTGTTATTTCTCCTGTCATATGAGAGGAGACAGATTAGTGTGCCTTTTTGGGGCCTGATTGCAAAGGCTGCAGAAACTTTGCTAAGGGTCCTCCCCACATTCAATTCATTCTCTATTCTATTTTATGGTTCACTAGAAAGATTTCAGAGTTTGATGGAAGAGGAGAGAGCTGGAAATAGAGGTGTTAGGTAACTCTCAGATACTTAAAAGGACATAAAGCAAGATTTGCTAAGAATTATGAACAGTATATATGACACATTTCAATGTTATAAAAGTGGATGAAATGCATTCTGCACATCCAAGTTTGGACCTATGTTTCCCCTCTACAGCACAAGTCACTGAGGATAGCAAGCTCCTACCAGCTGAAATCTGGCCTTAAGTTATCAAGAATGACCCAAACTCAGCAGTGATATGAAGGGTTATACATGCCCCACACAAGAAGAGGCAGAGTGGTCTGGGAACAGTTTTGCCAGATATGGATTAGGGCTTAGTAGGGATGAAGCTACAAAACAAGTAACAGAACTTATCCTCTGAGATGCAATAGCGTTATTTGACAGTTTTCACATGAGTACTTACTTATTACTATCTGGTGGAGCTCAAATCTCATTATCTCCCATATTAAGAGATGGTCTAAAGGTTAGTGCACTCAGAGGCGTGGGCTACAGATGTAGTTTTGCTCCAGTTCTCTTTCTACAGAGATTTCTTGGGTGGGGTTCTCCAAAGGAGAACTTTATTGACGCAGGAGAACAAGTCTGACAGTCTGCCAGCCTCATCCTGCTACATCATGAAAGCACAGCTGAGAACCTCTCAAGTCACCTCTTACTTCCTACATCTGTAAAAGGAAACAAATCCAACCCACTTGGCAATCAGAGAGATCTGTAAAGATCTGGTTGCGCAGTTGTAAAGTTTTAACACTAACTTGCCAAGGCAGCTCTTGCTCTTTCCGTGGCTCAGGAGAAGCCAAGTGCCTGCAAAGACTCCCATTTCTGTTCTGCATGAAGGCAGACTTGAGAAAGACAATAAGGATCCTGCCCTGCTGCTTCCCAGCTTCTTACCCTCCACATGCGCTGAGGGTCAATTAGTGCAAGAAGGAAAAGAGACAAGGAGCTGAATGATTGCCCAAGGCTACACAGCCAGTCATGCCAGGTTCCCCAGTCATTCCTGATTCCCTATTCTGTGCATTCTTCCAGACCGGTCTGCTTCCCAATTTGGGAAAACATTTCCAAAATGCAAGGCAGAATCCAGACTCTCAGGACATTTTGAAAGATCCGCAAACTTATTGTCTTTTCTTTCACACATTTAAAATATTTGAAAACCTCTTTTGGCCCATCACCTGGTCTGAATCAGTGATCAACTCAACATGGCAAAGAAGCTTCAGAAACAAAATCTTACACGTACCAATGGGAAAAGTCCCATTTCTACAGTGGCATCAGGAATAGCTTCTGCACTATTACACAAGTAACTAAGCTAAACATTGCCTACAGTAAATAGAGTCATGTTTCTTTTTCTATGCTGACAGTTGTTGCTGTAGAGAACATTCAAACATTGAATAAGCCTTCAGATGATTCCTTTTTCATCTATTCTGTTTCTGAAATATGAGGGCTTTTTTCAGCCTAATACAAATTAAAACAAACTTGTTGATAAAGTTAACTAGAATTTAGAGTAAGTAACACTATAAAGAAAGTTTTGCCCAGCCTTTCTGCCTTCTGTTGTTCTTCAGGCTACTCCATCAGGCCTCCTTTTCTCACACTAAGTCATTTCTGTCTCATAGAAACTACTTTTACTGTTACTAAATCAAAGCAGTTAATGAGCTGTAGGTATCACTGTATCAATAAAATAACGCAGCCCCTTCTGTACAGGAAAATCAGTAGCCAATATCAAAGAGAAAAGATTTTAAGCAAACTTTGCCCAGCAGGCACATTTATTGCTGCATTCCTTCCCTCCCTCAGGTCATAAACTCCAAAACCGCCAAACAAAGATTATCACTGATGAATAAAAAAGAAATCAGATAACCCTGACTAGATACAAAGTATCTTCAAAACATCAACAAAAGGCACTTTACATACAGTGAAGAAACTTCAACTTGTTTACCAGTATCTACGGCAGGATGAATAATGTTCAGCCATTAATAAATTCAGAAAGCCTGGAAGAACATAGGAGCCTAGCCTGGGATCCAAGATTCCAAAGGGTGGCTCTTTGACAGACATGCAGAGTTTTATTCCCCTGGAACATTCAGTAGGGTAATAAATGAAGCCGCTCAGCCATCATTCAGACAGCACTGCACCACTGAGGTACCTGCCTTGGAAACATCATCAGTTTTCATTTCTGTGCCACTGGCCAAAGTCTTGGATAAGCTCCTCAGCATTTGCTAGTTTCCAGCTAATGTTCACCTTGACTTTAGATGGATACTATTGTTTTTGGTGAATTATTCTCTTACAGATCCTGCTGCCTTAGGGTCTTGAGACATTCAGTTAAGCAGGTGGCTATAATTAATTATTCAAAATGATTTTTAGGAATTCGGATTTTTTTTACTGACAGTGCATTAGTTATAAGCATTTTACAAAAATAAGGCAATTGCATGCTGTTTGGGGTATTTGTGATTAAAAAAACATGTTCTAGCTCATTGTAATGTTTCTGTAGACTGGCATTCTTTGTGAGAAATTTATTTCTTGTAGCTGCTTTGGGTTTATGTTAGTTGTATATTTTAAGAACAACATCCGCTAAAATGGTTTCATGTGAGAAATGGAAATACACTTACTTCAAGAAAGTATTTCTACTCTCATCTTCCTTTCATTCTCAGTGGGTCTTTAGCAAACACTTGGTTGCTAATGAAAAAAGTTCAGAACCATCAGCCTAGGAAATTTTTAAAAAACAACCAGGGAGGCAGCAGATGAGGATGCTGCAAAGTACTATTATGAAAAGCAACAGTATGAAGAAATTGGAAGAATACCAGAAGCTAAAACACACACATAGACACCATTATTCAGAATGTACCATACACTGTATTCTTAAACTTGTAAAGAAGTAAAGTGAATCTAGCCTTCAGTTAAAAAAATACTTGAAAAGAGCTGACAGTGACCTGCAGAGTGCAGGTCAGGAGCCATCAAGTTTCCATAGAGAGCTCCTGCTGTAGGGAAGAACAATGGGGAAGGTAAAGAGATCTTGGCACTACTGGCCTCTTCCCCATATTCCCCCAGCAGATGAGGTATTTGGAGACAAATACCAATCTTGACACAATCGTTTCTTCACAGCATTTTCTAGACATCATGATTTTTTTCAGTTAAAACGTAAACAAATTAAAAACCAAATTATTTAAAGGTGAGGCCCATAGCTCCAAACAAATAAGCAAACCAACAAAAAAGAAAGGAAAAAAAAGCCGTAAAAAAACCAGCCAAAAAAAAAAGCCAGAAATATTTACTCTTTGATTTATATATATATATATATATGTATATTTGGAATATATTAGGTTAACCTTCTCCATAATTTAATTCTATTTCTTTAACCACAAGAACCTTTTAGTCTGACCTTAAGTGCTTCTTTTCCCACGTGGATTGTTTGTTTCCTGATTTACAAAATCCATTATTTTCAAGAAGCAGCCTGGGCTAGCCAGGGCTGAGCTTAAATAGAACTCCTGGGCCTATGCTATGCCTCTATGACTTTATGGGCAGGGCATGTAAGGGGAAGCCTCAGGTGAAGCTGATCGGGGCCATTAAGGCCTCAGCACTCAGAGGCCTTACAATTGTTAATCTAGCTCTAAACTGTGAAAAGAAATTGAAGAGGTTTTGGTGTTAAAAGAGAGGTTTTGATGTTCTGGAAGCAATGTGTACTTTCCCACTCATCCAATCCTTAGATCAGGTGAGATGTGGAGCACTTGTGCATATGCATGTTCTGCTTGAGTGGAAAGGCACCATATACTTGGTTTTTAGCCTCAATGTTAATAAACCAAATGGAAGGATTTTCTCTGGTAATGAGAGCACTGGAACTTCACCCCAATAGATAACAATTGTAAAGACTATGGAGGCTGAGACAGACTTTGGTCAGCGGTGCATGATGCCCACTGTAATACTGAAAATCTGAGATGAAATCCTGTGTCACTACACTCATGCAAGATTTGCCACTGCGTTCTTGCAGGAGCCAGGATCTTGCTTCAGGCAAAAGCAAAACTGCAGAGGTTACAATATATGCTCTTCCACTCCAGCTCCCAGGAACAAGACCTGAAATGGCAGATGTATTATTATTTATTGATATGCAAACTTGCACAAACCTTATAATCTCAAATGATAGCTGAGTGCTTTCCTGGTTGATAAACTATATTTGAAGAGCTTTTTCAAATAAAGCTTAAACTCTTTTTTTCCCCCCTGAGTAAGATGGGATGTCGAAGTATTAACTCTAAGTAGCAAGAAGTGCTCTTTTCAGACATACTGGAAACACACAAGTTTCAGTTGGTGAAATCTGGTCATTGTTACAAAGCAAACTTTACCTGGACTTGTACAATGAGTTTGGATTTTCCACCCAAATAGATGTGTTTATTGGTTTCTTTATATAGAAAAACAAGATATATGAAAGAATTATCCAAAAGAGAGTATTAAGGATCTGTTGTGGCACAGGAGACAGGGTTACATAACATAACTGTGGGATAATTAAAAGAAGAATCAAATACCTCAGTAGAAACAGATTTCATTCACTGCTGAAACTGCCAGTAAAACATAATTCTACCTTTTGTTCTTCCATTCTGAAAGATAGAATATCAATTTATACCTTGCCTTGGCTAGCACCTGACAACAGTTTTACCAAGGGGAAAATGAGGCTTTTGCCCCTGCTGAGAACTGGCCAGCCTGGGACATGCCTCTATGTTATGCAATGCAGTCAGGACAGCCTTGTCCTGCTCTCCCCACCCTCAATTGGACTGATTTGTATTCATCCTAGAGGTGCTGGTCAATTGTTAATCGTAATGCTGCTTCTTGCTATGTTTGAAAGACCATGATTAAACCTGACAGTAGTCTCTCATGCACTTACATTTTGCAGAAAACAAAAACTAGACCTTACCAATGCTCTGGGAAACCAACATTCCTGTCACAAACAGGAGCTGGGGGAACTGAGTCAACTAACAATTTCAAGGAGGAGATGAATGTCCTCATCTCATGGCGACACACCTACTTCAGTTCAGAGATGTAAATGCCACTGACAGCAATGTCCTCTGGAGAACCAGTACAGCAGAATTAGAAGGTCATTGAAACAGATGACTTTTCCCATCCTTTTTCACAGTTGGGTTTTTGGTTTTTTGTTGTTTTTTTTTTTTTTTTTAACCTGGCATCTGTTCTCCCATGTGTGCATGCATATAAAGGCCACTAACTCTAGCAGTCTCTCTAGGTCCATTTCTATGACGGGGATGAAGAAGACTCTTTCTTTAGAGAAAAGGAAATCAAGATCTGAAGCACCAAACCTTCTCTTGATTTCAAATGCCTTTAACTGGTGCAGTTATGTGACACAGCCAGACACTGGCTTAGCTGGTTCGTCACACTCCTTCACAAGTGAAAGGGTAATAGCTTAAAAGAGAGAATCAAGTTCACAACTTGCAAAGCACCTCTGGGCCCTTTCAATATATTGTGTACATCATTTGTACACATGTGTTGGTGAGATGAGGGAGACAGGCCTGGGAGAGGTATAGAACAAGTAGGAATATAATTAAACCTAAAAACTAATAAGAAAAAAGATCTATAGGAAGCTAATATCACCTTGTGGTTTTGCAGGTTATTTTTAAGTACTGTATAAAATCAGTGAGAATTTGATTGTGGCATTCACAGTTGTGAAACTAATCACTGGGCTCAGCAGCAACACATATCTGGCCTCAGGTTTATATTGATTGGACATTTTTCAATCAATAAAAAGCATAACCCATTCCTTTATTTCATCTAATCTCAGAGTGCTGTCCCATACATTACATCTGAATTGAAGCACTGCAGTACATGTTGTTCGCAGCAAGAACGGCTCAATGCACAAAGAATCATGTAGTGCTACTACCTTTTTCACACTGAGAGCTGAGCCACTGCTCCTGCTGTACTAACCAGCAGGGACAGATGCCAAATGAGAAATTCTTCTGATAGAGCTTCTGACAGCATTTTGCACCTGGTCAAAACTTGCAATGAAAGGGGGTGGGGGGAAACAAAGGATCAAGGAGGAGTATTTGCACAGTAGCAAGCACTCGCAGTCTGTGGCTTTTGGGCCTTGGGACCAGGAATTTACCACCTGGGCTGCTTTTGGACTGCATGATGAGGGGGTGAGTTTGGATCTAGTCCCAACAGGCTAATCAGACATGGATGATAATCCCAACAGATATGGAAAAGAGACTTCATCGAATTAGGCGAACAGAGTATTCATTCTTTTAACCTTCACTTCAACTCACATAAGTGACCAAAGAGCTTCTTCTCTTATAAAACTAACACAGAAAAAAGCAGAGAATGCTTTTACAAAAAAATTCTTGATCTGAACAAAATCTTCTTTCACAAAGTGAAAGAAGATACAAAGGACAGAAAAACAGAATTAAAGGCTGCTATTCCTCCTCTTTTGTGAATATAGCTCATAGTTTATTATCCACGTCAGTCTCATGCACCTCATGAAGTTAAAATAAAATTGGCAGAATATAGGGAATGAAGAACATAATAGCTTCACTTTCCTGGTGAGGCACATGCACACATATGCACATGTGTGCATTCCCACACGCAGGAACCCTCACAATGAAGGAGCAGAAGCAAGGGCTGGGAGCAGGACTGCTGCTGGGCAGGGTTCGCCCTTGTCCCTGTCTTACCAAAATTCAAGGATTTATTTACAGGCTGATTCTTTGAGACACCCTTCTTTAATCCCACAGCAGAATTCACAAGCTTGAAGTTTTTATACCCAAAGAAATGACACACAGAGAACAGGGGCAGGTTTCAATTGAAAGATCAGGTTCAATCAGAATGCAAAAATGTTCTTTTCCAACTGCCAGGAGTTTGGTCAGCTTAGCAAATATTTTAAGGGGCTATTACTAAAAGCAAGCGAAAAATACCTTCAGTTCTGGAAAATACAGTAGGGCAAACAACCCAGACAATCTGGATTTCCTTTCAGAACTAAGATATACAGGGTAACTCCCTACAGAAACAAACAAATAATGGATATGTATTTTTATGTGTGCACTGCCTATATAGCACTGATGAAGCCCTACATTTTACATCCCAATAACAAGGATACATTCTGGAGGAAGGTAGTTTAGAGACTGCTGTTGACTCTGCCCTGGAATGTCTGTGTGTAGCAAAGCAAATGATTGCCCTGAGGGCATTTTCCCACTGCTCATAAAAAATGTCACAGCCTAGCCTTGCCCCATCTGTACTGTGCTTTCTCAGGGCAACATCAATGCAACTCATTTGGAGAAGCCTATGATGTAAATAGCGATGTTTCAAATGTTACACAGAACAGTGGCAATTTTTTTTTTTTCATTTAAACACCGAGCATATTAAAAAACTCCATATTACCAATGCAGCTTTGTAATTTGTGGTGGTACGTACACAACAAACCAAACATGCCCACAGCTATCACAGGAACAACTCACTAGAGCCCAATCATTATTTTAATATTTACTGTTAAATACTTGCTATAACTGCATGGTGGCTGCCAGGAGGCTTTGAGAGGTGGCAAGAGCAAGGCAATAGTCGTAAGTCAAAATATCTGTAAGAGAGATAATGAGGGATTCTTTGTTTTATACCCTTGAACTTATATCCTTTCACTCCCTCCTTCCCATACAACATAACGCTGTCCATGAATCTCCCCATAGTCATCTTGTCAGAGATTTCCACTGCACTTCTACCAACATTTCTTTGTTGTGGTATGTCTATTTAGATACGAAATTGGTTAAGTGGAATGTGACATACAAAATGGGCTTGTGCTTTTGACAAACCAGAGGTAAGCCTGTACCTTTTGCCCAAATTCACTCTTTCAACAAGCTTCTTGTTAATAGGCAAATCAGTCTGGATTTGCCAGACTTGGTCATTGCAGATGTGAATCTTTTACCTTCAAGGTAAAAATTCTTAATTCAGCAATCTAAAACCTCAGGGAACAGAGAGACCATTACACACAATCTCTGATTCTTGGGGCCCTTTTTGCCTGGTCTGAAATCTGTGTTTGCCTCTTACTGTCTGCATAAGACGATGGAATTCCCAGGAGAAATAGAAAATGGGCGGGACTGGAAACAATGGATACCAACAAGCACACTATCATTATAGGTATTTATGTGCTGAGTATCAAATTGATAGTACCTTCATTTGTAACTTTTGCTCATCTGTTCACTATTATTAAATGAGCTCAGAAACCAGAGGAGATTTGAGAGTGACAGAGGGTAATTATATACTTTAGAATAAGATATTTTTCATTGTGGTTTTAGAACATAATAACCTATTAAAAAAAAAAAGCAGAAGAATGTGAGTATTTCAATTCAGCTATATTGCTCTTCTCAGAGAGCAGACTCATTAAAAAATCTGCTTTTTACTTTAGTTCTAACTAAATATATGAATGAAGGCTACAAAAAGCTTTTCCTTAAATACAAATTCTGCTTAATGTATAATTTTGAAAATCCTGTATTTAAATAGTGAATTTTTGTTGTTGATCAACAGTCTTAATATTTTTAATTTTGTTAAGTGATTTATCTGTTTACTTTCATAACATCCATCTGTACAAGAATTTGTCTAGTCTAGCTGTAAAGTAGCTGTGGTTTATTTTTTTATTTGATCTAGCATCAAAAAGCTAAATATTTTATAACGTTGAAGTCAGCACTGAAAAATGGGTATATTGAGGAGGAGGATAAGCAACAATGGATAAGAAAAGTTGTGGGGGAAAATTAGGGACTTGTCCTATCCATATTACTACATGAAATTATGAGCTCCAGCTTAAAGAGGAAGGTGTCAGAAACTACTTCTTTAGGAAAAATGTAGCATATTGTTATTCTTAGTTCTGTACTGTGAGGTCCTCCAGTGGCAGTTCACCTTTAGTTTGACGTTTCCATGTCATATGCTGAGCAAGGTTTTACTCTTTAAAGGGATCTTGCAGTTCCATTCTGGGTACTGCTTTTCCATACAGAGGTTCAAGTCATTGAGCTGTTCCTCCACACACCACGCTTGCAGTCTATCCAAAACTCACAAGAAAATATGTGTCATTCTGCCTGAAAAAAAGCCACCCAGAAAGCAGAAAAGTCCCTGGCCAAGGGGAATTTCACTTAATGTTTTTTACCACTCTTATCAAAAGCTTATTGCTTTCATCTCAGTGTAGGATGTGTCAGCAAAAGCAACATAGTACAGAACCACAGCCTGAAAAATACTAACATTTGCCTCACACCATAAGGAAAAAAAAGAAAGCAGCCCCAACAGCAACATGGACTTCCTAAACTGATTCAACCAGCATAAGTATCCCGAGGTGATGGTCATTTGTACACAAGTATGCTCCTGTTTCAAAGTGAGGCCAAAAGGACTATGTTTTCGGTCTTTTCTTGGTTATTGCTAATCCACTGCAAATGGAATAGTTCATCTTTTTCTATCTCCTCATCTTCTGAACTCTCTAACCCAACCTGATACTGGTGGCAAAATAACTTAATAAGATGGTGTATATGTGTTTCTGGATCAAGATAAAGTAAAATGTTAAAAGCATTTATTGTGTTGAAATTTTCTGTGCCAATTTTCTGCTAAGAAGGAGAGATTCAAAAGGTCAGGGCTCTTGCAGTACAGAGTTAGTGGTATATTAGTTACAGTAATTCAGCCTGAAAATTCCAGGAGAAACAAACACAATGGAATGCCATGAATTACAGGAGGAGACCACAGCTTTAATCAGCTCTTGGGAAAAGAGAAACATGCGTTTGGTTATTGACAGTTGATAAACTCAATTATGAGGTTTGAAGAAACTAGGAGTTCTAGGATTTTTTTTCTTTAAGTAAATAACCTTTTGTTTTCTTAGGGTTTTTTTTTCCTGATTACAGAGACTTTTTTTTTCCCCTGTTTATTGTACTCATACACTTTAAAAACTGGTACCACTGTTCCTGGCATTCAGGATTTTCAGACCCTAACTGGATTGTAAAGGCCTGGAAGAGCATGTCTCTTAGTGATGTCTTGAAATAAAATCCAGGAAGCAGAGGAGATTCTGAGGTGCTTGATTCTGTGAAGTGAAATTGTACTGATTACACAAAGGTCTTAAAATCCAAAGTCCAACTGAAGTCTTCAAAAGACAATTCAGTCAAGGCTGCCAAGTCAGCTTACCATATCTGTTTTCAGGAGACACCAGTTTCCACAGTTCTGTCACTGAGGAACTTGACATGGAATTTTACTCTTTGTAAAAAATTCTGCCTCAAAATTTAAGTCTTTATTGAGAACTGAAGATCAGCCATGACAGTGTGTGCCCATTCCTCCTCTTTCTCCACACCATCATTATTATCAACATATTAAGTAAATACAAAATAATCATCAAAAACACAAGCAATACCTTAATTAATGTAGTATTTGAGTTTGCATAGAGCCTGAAACATGAGCTTGGAGAGGCACAAAATGCCCCATTCATTTCCAAGGTTTGATTACTCTGCAACTTTAAAGCTAGCATGTTGACATTACATTAAATTGCTGCTAATTATATCAGGGAATTTCACAATGTTCAACAACTTCCTATGACGGTCCAGAGTAAAATATGAGAGGTCTAAACAGAGAGAGTAGGCAAAACCAACTTATTTATAGGTGGTTTTTTAAAAAGTCTCATTATTTTCAAGCCAATACAGTAATATTTTTTTCCATTTGCTATTGACTAGTATTTCCAGACATTTCATCAACATTTTCTGCCTTGGCCAGAAGCCTTAGAAACTCACACACAACACCAGAAAAATGTGCAAATGCCAGAAAGTTAAGCAAATAAAAATTCAAGAACATCACAAAGAGATGAAATGAGGAAAACAAGTCAGTTTGACCATCTTTCTTTTTCGGTATCGTCTTATGGCAATTAATTCCACAGGACAGGTATTTTTGTTTTGAATAATGGTTTTTTACATTGCCTTGCAAAATACCAGCTTCTGACAGCTGTCAGGTTTTCTCCTCTTTAAGCAATGCTGCCACAATTTCATATCAAGTAATTGCCCTCACAAGCAGGTAACATGGGACAAAGAGTTTTGCTGTGTTCCTTTGAAAGACATTTGAGTCAGAGGTTAAAGAAATCACTGCTCCAGAGGCTCTTAAACATGTCATTGTCATAATATAAAAACTGACTTACTAACTTAGATTATTTGGAGAGTTAAGTGCTTGTGTTATTGCAAATTAAACTAATTAGTATCATTTCCTGACAGCTGCAGTGAGCGATAGCAATTCCATGATTTTTTCTTCAGCTGCTCATGTGGGATGGGGAGAAGAGTGGAGACAGCTTTGTGATTTAATGGAATGGGATCAGTTTATCATTGTACGGGCACATTGTTCCATTCTTAGCACAACTCTGCTGCTTCCTCTGCTCCCTCCCTGTTCATCAGCCATTATTGCACTATTATCTTATTACATGGAAGCCAGGGTAGACAGATGGAAGTTGCTGGGAACTTCACAAATAACCAGATAAAGAACTGCGTTGGAATTTGCTTGCAGTACTTCCCCCTTTTGGAACTGTTGTAGATTATATACACCGTCCTTTTAACCAAAATTGTAGCTGCCAGTAGAAGACACAAGAACTCATTTCAATACCACAACTGGTTTAATTGTTATAAAGGCAGAATCTTCAACTAGCACTGATTGGAGTCTCCAGCGTATGAATAATTGTGCAAAAAGGGAAAGTTACAGTATGTAATTGGCAGGCATTTAGCAAATCACTTGCATTTATCATGTGTAGAAAATGTGTACCAATCGTGGTGGTAAAACCATTGTGCTTACTGCTACCCAGAATTTCCATAAGATTACGTGAGGAACAATAGCAGACAGTCCCAACAAACTCTTATAAAATGTTATACAGAAAACTAAGTGTAATCTGATCAGTAAGGAAAAGTCTAAGATTTCTTTAGATGAGCCAGAATGAAATAAAACTCTTGTCCATCTCCCACTTCACAGAAGCCCACACAAATGGATGAAATTACTCTGAATTCAATTATTCTGGAATTCTAACTTTCTAGAGACCATTGGGTTGTGCTTGAACTTTTTCATTAGATCGCTTTGGTCAGATTTATGCTCTACTTATATTACTAAACTGGCTCCAAAGGTTTGCTCTATCTTGGAGCCATTGGAATAGACTGTAGCTTTGTGGTTCACAGACTGGATTAATGTTTTCAGCTACTAATTAATTGCTAATCACCAGCATGGAAATTGAATTATCTATAATCATATTAAAATATGGGGTTTTCTTCCCCTCCTCCATGAATCATTTAGCATAGAAAGTCTTGATGGAAAGAAATGCATATTTTCGAGACAATACAATACTTTAGTAAAAAGCTAAAAGGGTTGGAGAAATAAATCCTCTTAGTCATTGTTGAGCAGAAATTAATGCATAATGCCACCTATCTAATGTCTTGGTATGGTCACTGTTAGCACAGGATCTGAGTACCTTCCATTTTTTATGAATTTATTTTCAGAACACTCCACAGATTGGGAATTTTTATGGTTCCTAATGACCATTTTTCAAGAGAAGAAGCAAAGAGCAAAGCACTGAGAAGTCCTCAAGGCAGCACTGGAAATATGTGAGGAAAGAGGGAGTTAAAACTGCTTCTTCCATGTGCCAGATTTGTATCTGTAACCACAGAGTTTTTCATATCTATAATCAAGATGTTAATAACAAAGACCATCAAGAGAGAATTAGCTGTGGATCCAGTTTCCATTCCCTGGAATTTCCCCCCATTCTAGTTTCAGGAACCTTACATATTCTGAACCAGCAAGTATCTTCCATGGGCACATAGGAAACCCTTCTTCCTCAGCATCTTAATGCTTCCAGTCATTATTTTTTCTTTAGGATTGATTCCTATCACCTATTTTTCCCTTGTGTTTTACCAGGGTAAAGGACTACATTAAAGCTGAGCCAATCTAGCTGCTCTCCATCACCGAGAAGAAAATATACTGCTTGTCCTACACCCACCTGACTCCTTTCTGCCACTGCTCTTGAACACACAGCCTTTTCTCCTTTTTAGCCAAGGACACCTTGTTGGGCTCCTTGGTGAGCTAATTCATCTTTCTGACTTGGTAGAAAACTATTTCCCTATTTTCTTTTTCATCACAGAATGCATTCCCAATCACTGTCACACAATCCAACCCTTCACTTGAGACATTATGTTCAATGCCATGAGATTTGATGGCTTGGATTCTTTGAAAAAGTTAAATGTTTGGTGAATACCTTTGAGCTTCTCTGGAAACTGTGCTTCGAGTCCTTCCTTGCTGACCTCTGAAATGGTGTCAGAGCAAATTGGAGACCAGATTTAGCAAAACTGACCAGCACACAGATGAACCACAAAGAAAGCAAAATCACAACTCTGTTCAGAAAAGAGCGTGAGGGGAGTCTGACAATCGTTTCTGGATTCAATTCTTTTCTCTCAGTGAAAATTCTCACCACAGCATGCAAAACACATCACATCTTTTAGAAACCTTGCATGGTTTTAAGTTCACTTTTGAATTGGCAGTCTATCTGCCAAACTCTAAATAAAGTTTATCAGAAGCTGTTTGGAAATAAGTCAGTTTGGGTCCAAAAAAATGTGAATGGGCCTGGGATAGTTATCAGTTGAACAAATGTTTGTGTGTAATAAAATATATAAAAAACACATTCAAAAGCCAAACTCCCACTACTGTTGTCTAATTGCCCAGATCTAAACAAGAACTTGAGGCAGCTGATGAGAAGGAAAGAACTAATCTTTTAACATTTACACTTTGCTCCCTGTCCTGGTACTAGACATCCCTTCCAGAATGGCGCAATCACTTTTTCCATACTGTCAGCATCAAACTAATCTGTTTTCTTTAATTTTAGTATTAGAAACCATTTAATTTCTTTTCCAAATATATTACACCTGCATTAACAATACAGCAATCTTATGAGCTACTTCACACTGTTCTTTCCCTTTCTTCTCATGTACACAATGCAAAGGTTTGTGGATTTTGTCTTCCATGCTCTGTCACTTCCCACTTTTCCAATTCCACCAGCAGCCAGATTTGTGCAGATGCACAACTGGAAAGAATGATGCAGGCAATAGCACCAGCCATCTCTGCACCTTTGGTGCTTCTCTCCAAGTCCAAATATAACTGAATTTCTAGAACTTGATACCAGTTATTACTAAGGGTCCCTCTCAGTTTGGGTTCCTCTGACTATTCAGGAGGCAAGTCCTCCTCAGTCTCTGTTACGCCTGAGTAATTCAAGTATCTGTCTGAATCCAAAATACACATGAACAACTTGTACCAGAATAAAATAGAAAATAAAAATCCTTCTTCTGAAGTCAGATTTCACAGTGTCATCAGCTAGGCCACCCTAGTGTGTGAGGGAAAACATCCCACTCTCATTAATTTTCTTAGTCATTCATTAAAGGTTATGATACAAAGCAAGAAACCAGATAGGTCTTCCAGGGAAATTCCCTTTAAAAGACTAGAAGCTTTTGCTGTGATATCAGATCTCAATATATACATGGTACCACTAAAACTTTTCTTGGGCAATAGGAACCTTTGTGGGGCCTTAGTGATAGGACTGATTAAAAACATCAATTATTTTCAAGGGAAGAGCTTAACTAGGATTAAAGAAAGCAATAAACAGTAATAGTAATTTTTTCTAAGGTAGTACAGTTCTTCTCTCTACATAGATTGCTACAGGGTTGCTTGAAAAACAGCTGTTTCTTTCCTTCGTGAGTTAAGTGATTGGTTCAACTAAAGCAAAAGCATTTTAGACAAAACAGCTACACCTACCATGAAGGCCTTCAGGATGAGTATCAAAAATGAGAGAACCTCCCCAAAATGTTTCTTAATACTTCTCTGGTGCTATTTCATAATCTCTGTTGCTTTATAAGAGGCATTTGGTCAGAGGCACATGGAAGGTAAATGTGAATACACAGGCTGTAGCTATTGCTACTAGTATGTACACTTTTCAGATACACCCAATGGGAGAGGTTACACACTTTCAAATCTGCATTCATTTAACTGAGTGCTCCAGCTATGAACAGGATAGAAATAATCAGCACATTCTAGACATATTTCAAATTAATTACTTTAAGTGAATACTCAAGGTCTTTAGCCAATTCTTTCTTAAGAAAAATAGTATGTCTCAAAAAGAGAGGATATAAAACATGCAGTGTTAGAATGGTTTGTGTATTGTCATCTAGTAAAGCTCTCTCTTTGTAAGCTCAATTTGTCAGCCAGGACACAAGCAACCAGAAACAATACTCAGCTTTGGACAAACCAGAGCTTTAATATTAGAGATAGGTGAACCTCTCAAGGTCTGTGATTTTAGGAAATTCTTATGACTCATTTTGCAGAGCTGACCCAACTATATGGCAGTGTGATTCTCTCTTTCTATATTTTAAAAGTCATGCACTGCAGGGAGTTTTTTCTCCTTAAAACCATACTTAAATACCTACATCAAAACTTTCCTCTATTAGACACACCACGAAAGCAGAAATGAGAGTACCTTATATCCAGTAGGACAATATCCATTAGGGACAACCTTTCATACTGGCTTCTTTTCTCACTCCAGTTTTCCTGTTCTGGCTCTTCTCTGCCCATTTATCTCCATAGTGTCAACTTCTCACTATGCTTTCCTTCTTCTATTCTCTACTTCACTGTTCTTAATGTACTATTTTTCCTTTTTCCCCAGTAAGTGTGTCTTAAGAAGTAAACCCAAAGGTTTCAGTTCACTAGAACAAAAAAGTTTGTTCTAGTTTTTTACAAGAACAAAAAAGTTTTGGCTGTTCTAGAACAAAAAAGTTCTAGAATCAGCCATGTGCAAGCAAGTCTGTATTTTAACTGGAGGCGTTTGCCCTCATTGTCTCCAGCAACGTGATTTTAACTTTCTATTTTTATTTCTATTTTAACTTTATTGTCATCAAACTTTACTTAAAGTGCAGAAATTACTAAGGCACTGTCAGTAATGGGGACTTTGCACCACACATTTTCTCCTGAATGAAACAGTGACAATGTCTGTGAAGTCTGAACAAGATCTTCCTGCTGTAGGCGAAGCTTACCCAACTCTGGCATTTTGCTTTTGTCTCCTCACAGGTCCTCAGAACTCTGCCTGTGTGCCCATTTGTTTTAGAAAGCTACTAGCTTCTTAGAAGTTTGCTACTGGAGCCAATCAAAGTGGTTTTTAATGGGAATATTAAACACACCTTAGCATTTCCAGACTGCAAATAGGAAGTTAACATAAAAATCAGCTGAGTCATTTACTCATACATTGGTATATTTGGTATAATACTTTTAAAATGTATCCAGAAGCAAGAGTAGTCTGATTTTAATTTAAATTTAACTTTTAAAAATACATTTTTATGAACTATAGCTCATATAATTCTAGATGTCTTAAATTACTATGAACTTCAGAAAACAAGTAAGATTTCAACATGATACAGCATGGAAAAGCACTCAGTGAGGTTCTCTACCTTTCAAAACTGACAGTGATTTTGAGTATCTGATATGATATATCAGAAAAGACACTGATTTTGGTAAGTTCTACAATCAATCATCAGAGAGGCAAATTTGCTTAAGATGTTTCAAGAGAGTCTTTTGCAATATAATTTCCAAAATTCTCAAAGATTAGTGAGTTGGTATCCTAGATGGAGACAGGCACTAAAACCATACAATAATAACTTTGAGATCACGTGAATATTTAGACAGAGCAACCCTTTATAGGATTTTTGAGGGGCACAGTCTCAAGACTGTAGTCTCAAAATTATTGCAGAAGCAAGATTTGGTGAGCACAATGTTTCTTTACGGACTGGAAAAAAATAAACAGAATTGGGTTTCTTTACCAGAAGCACATTGCCATTTCTGTATTATAAGATAAATTAAACTAAAAAAGTCAGCTATTGACTTCTTAGGTTACAAGGGTTACCACAATAACAAAACAAAGCTCACACTGCTGATCTATCCCAGGGGTTATGGCCAGTCCTGTCTGGAACAATAGCCACAACAGAACCCACACAGTGTAGCAGGGATGTGCTACTTAAAAAAAATATTACTTTGCAGAACTTGTCATGATTCAGTGGCAGACATCCCTGAGACATATACTTCCCTCATGACAAATATTGTCTATTACTCAATTAACACATCTTCAAACTGAGAAGACAGGCTTTTGGCAAGAGACACTTGCATTGTGCAGTTAAACAGATAAAATAGTTGCTTGCCTTGTTACAGAAAAATACTCGGTGGTGGAAGCTTGGACGCCTCCCAGCTGACAGCATCTCTACACCAGGGTGCTACTCCAGCACCTACAGCACCAAATGTTCCACACCAGTATGGAACGTGCCTTGCAGTGGCCTTACACAACTGGGTACAAGTTTGCCCTGTGGCACTAGTGCACTGCAAGAGCCATAAAGCTACATTCTTATCGGCTGTAGTAAAGGCCATCTACTTTCCCTCCACTGTCCTACCAGCAGCCAACACTGCACCTTCAGAGAGTTACACAGCACATTGCCACAGACCCTTCCTCTGCCCTGAGTAATGAGTGTGTCAAAAGCTCATCCAACACAGCTGGCTTGGCACCCCTGGCTTTTACTTTCAAGATCAGAGCTCCACAACATCACAACAGTGCTTTAAGCTGCACACACTGAAAGCGCACGTCAGCATTCAAGAAAGGAGGAAAGGAAAACCAAGGAAGTAACAGTAGCGAAGCTGCTGCCTGTTAGTCATCCCAGTCAGTAATTTAGAAACAATAAGAAAACACTTGACCAAAGAATTACAGTGTGGTTGTCTGATCCTTAGTGAGCATCCCAGTGCCAAAGGCTTCCTTACCATCAGAGAGAGTCTTCAGAATCCCTTCTAGGGAAGTGTACTTCTGTTAGGTCCCACACAAATCCTTCTGGAAGTCCTTCATTTAACATCCTTGGCTCAGTCAAGAATAAGTCTTCCTCATTTGCTTCTTATTCCTTACATCTTCCCTTATAAGTACTGGAGCAAACAGAATCTGCATGTTACTGCTTTGATGGTGAACACTGTGAAGCAGGCAAGCCTCAGCCCAAGCACAGTCTGTGGCCTCCATGAAACGCCATCTGTGGCTCCCAGGGAGGTTGTTCCCATCAAGTCAGTTTGGCAGTAACAGTCTGATTTTATTTTGACACTGCAGGTGTGTGGACTAATTGCCAAAATCCACAAGCTTAGATTCAGCATCTTATACCTGTTTTTTAGTCTTGGGCTAAGAAGCCAGTCCTGCAGACATCCTTTCAAACCCATGGTCACATGCTCTCTCTATTCTCCAACTCATTCTCTCCTCCTCTCTCAGGAAGGAGATATTGATGTACCAGAGCAAATCCCACAGTGCTCTGTTCCTGGTCACTCCCTTTTTAACCTCTTCCCATCAGCACCAGATGTTACCAGCCAACAGCTGACTAGGCTGGAATGGGGTCTTGAACACTTCTCTACTTGAACAGTCAAACAGGCCAAGGCAGTTGCCATAAACGTAGAACTACAACACAGAACTACCATATGAATATGCTCTTTGATGCATCACACTTTTTCTCATGCTCATTTGCAGATTTTCAATTGCTTCCTATTTTAACCTAATATCCTGGAGCTTCTAAATAATTTTACTGTTAGCTAACTTGCATATTTTTAAATATAAACAAAGTAGTAATACACTGCCCTCTAACACAGTGGACTGGAAGTGTGATCATGTATAAAGACTAAAGACTACAAATATAAAGCCTCCAGACTTGACAACAATGCCTCCTTCTCCTGAAACAGTAGACATGGGGGTTTTTGAAGGCAGGATATCAAGTGCTCGTTACCAGCATTATCAGTGAATACATGTGTATTTCTAAAAATGTTAGCCCTTTGTTTAGGCACACAGATCCAGAAAGGGCTACTACTCATAGGCAAACAGATCTTCTGTACTGTTTGCCACAGGAAACGTTTCCTATGTCATTAATTCAGGTGTCTCTTTGTCTTAACTAGCCACTAACCAGCCAAATGCAAAATTTTCTGTAGTTACTTCACAATGCAGTCTTCTGTTCAAAAATTAAAAAAATTACATCTGCTACTTTATTAAGAAAATTTAGGTTTGCATACATACTACTATACATGGCTATTTTTGAAATGAGAATTCTTCTGCACAGAAGCTATTTTTCTATGCTACGGTTGGTCAAAAATCCAGAGAATAAAAGTTCCTGATGTTTCAACAAATCAAGCAGAATAATTTTAAATTCTATTCCAATTCTGAAAAATTCTCTAAACAATCTTCAGTCTGGAGAAAAGACAAACTTCTACCAATATCTTTCTTCCAAGGATCTATAATCTTACATATAGGAGTTAAAAGAATCAGAAAAGAACAGATTTCTTCTAGATTTCTATGACTCATTTTCTATCTGTTAGCTACTGAATTTCCATATTTAAAGAGTTCAAGGTTTTCAAATCAGGTGGCCGGTCTGTTCTCTTCCTTTCAGTGCTCTATACTTATATATAATTCTACTGTTTTAAAAGAGAGTTAGAGAAAGTGATGAGAAGGTCAGGTATTTATGAATCCCTGGATTGTGATCTTCATCAGCCATTCAGTTGGCTTTCATATTAGTTACATTCTGCTTACAGGACCTCAGTTTGCTATTTTAACAATTTAAGTAAGAGTAAATGCTCTGAGAAGAGAAACGGACTAAAAAGGTACTGGTAGGGTTATTTTCTGATCCTATTCCTACTGCTGATCAGATAAGATTCATTAACCATTTGTTCCAGACAGCAGAAGTGGCAGCTAATATAGGAGAAATGCAATATATTCTCAAAGTGTACTCCAGTAATGTTCAAGTAGCCAACATGGGAAATGCCATGTTATTTTTAGAACAACAACAACAATAATAACAACTATACAGAATATGCAGTCATGCAACCTGAATAAAACAATGCTAGCCCTGAATTAGTGAGGCTTGACTCCTGTTAAGATTGCTCTTTGTTGTGGCAGAAAGCACTTCTTTTTGTATCTTATCCTTCAGCATGGTACGATGCCTTAGGCAGACACAGCCCAGGTCAGGGAGGAGGGTTTGCTGCTGCTGCAGGACTCTGCAGTTTGGTAGCATGGCAGCTCAATGCATCATAAAGCAGATTACTGTGATTTGCCACTGTGCAATTCACAGATATGATTGCATCTCATTTCAGAACTAAGTGGAACCGTCTGCCCCTTTGTATTCAATCAAAAGCCACACAGCCACTCTCAAATTACATCTGCATTTACCACCTAAAACATGAAAGGAAGCCAGCTTGTGTCCCAGCAGTAACTTCACTCTTTGTGCACCGAATTCAGCAACCCACCTGCTCTGGTGTGCACAGCAGTTCCCTTCTCCCACGGACAAGATGAGCACTGATGGGATTTGTTTCAATACAAGAGTCATTCTCCCCTTTTCCCTGTTGGGCAGTTCCACGTTCTCAGTCTTTGCCTCTGGCCAGTTCTGTAACAATACAGGTTTCTGACCTGTGTAAGAAATCCCCTGGCAATGTGAAAAGCCCTCCTTTAATCCTAAATAATAGGACATTTGTATTTCACAGGTACCATTATCAGCTGTGTAACAGCAAAAGAGGACTGTAATGCTCAACTGAAATGAGATTCCCTCCTACTGAATACCTTGTATCCCTGTAGGATGAGGCAATCCCTGCTGCCAAACCTTACAAGTGAAAACTTAAATAAAAAGAATCTTATCACTGTGCTTTTTTAGGTGGGAACAGAGCTTAAAGAATTTGTTCAGGTCACCTAGGAATTCTGCAGCAGAACACACTGAACAGATCCTCTGAGTTCTAACTCAGCAAATTAACTACAAAGCTTTTCTTCTGTTTAAGGGACCAGAAGCAGTTCAACCAGCACGACTTGTTACCCTCCTATGGACTAACCAAAGTGCTTATTTAAGGCAATGTATTTTCTGGTGGATAAAATACCATTTCTGGGGATCTCTCTGCCATGTTGTTTTGTAGAGTTTTAATTAGTTTGATGCCAGCAGTGATAGGACAGAACAGCACAGGGCTCAATCCCAAGAATCCATGGATCTGTGACTGATGTGTGAAAGATTGTAGTCAGGATTCTTTATTCCTAGCGCCATCAACCAGAGCCCTGCAGGAGTCTGTGGCTTCCCTGGATTGACAGCTAACTGCTGCCAAGGGGAACAAACGCTGTGTATAGATTTGCCTATTTCCTCATGCAAGTCTCTCACCAAGACAAGGCTCCTTAGGAGGTGGGAGGGAAGGGAGGGAGGGTGATACAGAAGATAAAAACAGCAGCACAATACCACTAATCACACGTCTGAAGGCAACATTGTTTGAAACAATGAAAACAGACAGGACAACAACCACCACTACTCATTTCCCTTTCCCTGGGAATACAAGAGTGACCTGGAATAAGTGTCAGGTCTGCATTGCTGTTACAGGTAGTGCTGGAACATATACAGTAGCAGAATCATAGAATCATAAAATGGCCTGGGCTGGAAAGGACCCTAAAGATCATCTAGTTCCAATGCCTCTGCCATGGGCAGGCACACTTTTTACTAGACCAGGTAGCTCCAAGCCCCATCCAACCTGGCCTTGAACACTTTCAGGGATGAGGCATTCACAACTTTGCAGGGCAACCTGTTCCAGTGCCTCACCACCCTCACAGTAAAGAATTTCACCCTAATATCTAATATAAACCTACCTAATATCTAACATAAACCTAATATCTAATATAAGACTACTTTCTTTCAGTTTGAAGCCATTCCCCCTTGTCCTGTCACTACATGATCTTGTAAATAGTCCCTTTCCATCTTTCTTGTAGGCTCCCTTCAGGTACTGGAAGGCTGCAATTTGGTCACCCCAAAGCCTTCTCTTTTCCAGGCTCTCAGCCTTTCCTCATAGCAGAGATTCTCCATCCCTCTAATCAATTTGGTGGTCTCCTCTGGACTTGCTCCAACAGGTCCATGTCCTTTTGGTGCTGGGGACCCCAGAGCTGGATGCAGTGCTCTAGGTGGGGTCTCACGAGTAGCTACTATGATAGATAATTCCTTAAGAGTTTACAATTAATAAAAAGCACTCATCTTAAAACTGAGCAAAGCGGGCCAAAATTTCCAAGACCAGAGTTTCTTGTGCCATTGCCCAATTAGTTTCAAACCTTCCTGGTGACATGTCAGTCACAAAGAATCCTCATAGCTTAGCATACTGAAAAAGACCTTGTGGCTGCTTATTAAAAACCTACAGTCTAGGCAATCTAATCAAGGAACTGGCATGTCCTTCAGTCAGCTTCCACCTTCCTGCCAGCCCTGCACACATGGCAGTGTGTGAGTCAGACACGGAGTGCACATACAACAAGAAGCAATGTTCAAAGCAGCACATGCCCATTTGTGAATGGTGCATGTCTGAGACCTCCATCCCAGCAGACTGATTGCTACAGTTTTCATTACTTTTTTTTCATCATCATGAAGCAACAACCTCCAGTGTTTCAGCCCGAGAAATAGTGCAGTCTCCTCTCCACATCAAAGAGCCTTCTAATATTAGTGCCTTGCAAAACAGGACATCAACTGCTATCCCAGAACTGCTTAAAAAACAAACCAAAAACAAAAGCCAAAGCCTTCTCATCCTTATACAACTGCAAATATTTTGGTCCCGCATGTCAAACAAACTTAGTTTTGACATAGACTTCTAAAGTTTCTGCTGACTTGGCAATCAACACCCCTGTCTCTCAAGCTTCTTAATATCCTAAAATTCCACAGCTGAGCAATAAGAAATGATTTGATGAGGAAGGATGGATTAATTCGTCTCACATATCTGTTTAAGGGAATGACAGGAATGGAATAATTTAAAGCTAGAAGTCTTTGCATGTCTTTCTTCTGAAAGACTCTTTGTATCAAATGCTATGAATTCATGCTACTCAGCCACCAATGAGGCTTTTGCAATGTAGCAGTGGCAGCAAATAACATATAATAACTTGTGGGGAAGTGTCATGAACATTTAGTTTGATACTAAACACATTTCCAAGGAACAGACAAAGATGTTTGCTAGGTGTTAAAGTACTTTTGTATCACTGAATTGATATCAGAAGTGTCTCATGGCTTCCAGCAGGAGGCTGTAGTATCTGCAACAAAGGGATCTTTTTTTTTTAATCATGGGTTTTGGCACTTCCTAGAGGCCTCATGTTCAGCTATGGCTCTAGCACAAGTTTACAAACCCAGAGGCAGGCTGGATGCTAGGAGAACCATGCCATTCCTCCCAGGGAGTGACTGGAGGTCTGTCAGACCAGCTAGGGGCAATGCAGACAACTTTCCAGGAATCCACAGAAGTTTGTCTTTTTCTGTAGGCTTTTAACTGTCTGGCAAGGATTGGAAACTCCAGCTTGCATCAGTCCTAAAGAGGGCTGGCCCATTCTACTGCCCTGTAAGAATGCTCTGAGGTCCCAAGAGCTTTGCATGCAGGCCGTGTGCCCTGGTGGCAGCAGCCTCCACTCCATGCACATGTTTTAATTTGCCACTCAAAGTATATGTGTCAGTACTAGCAAACTTGGAGGGGGACACACTTATCCCCCTGAGGGACCAACTGCAGAAGGAATTTAATGACCCAACTCATGCTTCTGCTATTATAACTGAGAGCATGGCAGAGATGCTTCCTTGCCTCTTCACAGGGGCTGTAATCATCACCGTTTTGGGCAGCCAGTACTTGCTTAGTAGAGTGATTAGAAGTGCAAAGATTTTGTCTACCACAGTCAGGAAGCCACACACATAGGTTCTACATCAAGACATTTGAGAACTATGTTCATTACAATTCATATAATAAGATAAATAATCCTTTTCTGAAATATTTGTTTCTATCTACAATAAACTGATGTAACACTTATCGAAAGAACAGTTCTTACAGCACAGGCAAGTGACGTGTATTTGCATTCACAGAACATGCTGAGATCCTTGGGTATTAAAAATACTATAACTTTTTTTTCCAAATATCATCTATTGCTTCCTTGAAATAGAGAGACTCCCGCAGAAATTTATATACTTATTTCTGTGCAGAAGTACAATTTTTCATGTAATTAAAAAGAATATTTACCATACTTTCAGATGTATAACTGTACCTAAAATAATCTATGAAAAGTCAGAGGATAGATGGAAATCTGATGGAACTTCCATAGACATGGAGGCCACGTGACCACTAAGAGAGAATACACTGCATTGTCCCGGGAAAGAGAGAAGATATAGAAATGCATTTTATTTCAACATCATGATCAGTTTGCATTGTTAAAGGTGTCATGATCCCTAAATACCATACATATGAAAAGCAGAAATTTTGATTTCAGATATCTAAACCCCAACTTCGTTAAAACAAGAAAATTATTTCAAATATTCAAAGCTTAAAAAGTAACATTCATACTGACATAACAAGCTGAAGAGTCAGTCACAGAAGTCAGCCTGTGACAACAGACCAACAACAGTAGGAAAACACCAGCCCCAACATGACTACAGCCAGACATCCTAAACACAGTTTTGGCTGGCAGTCTGGAAAATGCTAGGTTTAAATGCCAATATTTGCACTTGACAGTACACTAAATGCATAAATCCTTTAACGTGATACTTTGCTTGAGTCAGAATTCTATGTGTATAAAGCTATTAGCACTAAACCACAAATGTTTAAGAGATGGAAACTGAGTTACTGACATGGTTTTGGGGTTTTATGGAAGCAGGTACATTATAGAAAACTGTTCAAAGTTACATTTTTAAAATGTTGTTTTGTGAATATCATCCAGATATAAAAACTATTTATCATTTGCTTGTAACTTTGGTTATCATACATGCAGCTGTTGATGATTTTTATGATGAAACAAAGACTTGCTCTCAGCACAGAGTAACAGGAAAAGCTCAGATATGGAAAATAACTTTCATGGTACTTGAAGAATCAGTTTTCTCATGATTTTCACTAGACCAAAGTCCCCAATTTATTTCCCTTTTTTTCCCATGAATAGGTTTTGATATTCTGTACTCACTTGTTTTAGAAAAACATGTTTGTTTTTTTTTTCCTTAAAACCACATCTCTTTGGTAAAAAAAATAGATGTTTAACAGCCACTGAAAATTCTTGTTAAGAAAAAATAGACCATGCTAGGTTTAAAAATCTTTTGACAGGAAACTGTTGGTCAACTCTACTCTTAGAAGCTTGTTGATCCTTTATTGGTGAAGAATTTGCTGTCTGAGAGCTGTGAGTGGTTTGTAGTGTGCTCTGTTGTATAAAGAGTATCAGTAATTTCTGCCTCGAGTTTAACATTTCAGAAGTGAGAGACTGTTTTGGTGCTTCTGACGTTTTTCCTCATCACATCCCAAGAGCAATCCTCATGGACAAGAGGAGCTCTGGAAGAAACAGATAAGACCTGCAGAACTGAAGATAGCTCTTAACAAGAGCAGATTTCTAATTCCTCTTTAGAAAGAAGGAGAATTCTTTTCCAACACAAGACAGTGCCATGTCCTGTTGATCTGATTACTGCATCTGACACATTAGTTTATGTAACAAAGGAAAGGCCATAGTATTAGACAGTACTAGCAAATAAACTTTGAGTACAGAGTCTGATATTGGCTCCAACCTCAGACATTAGAGAGCTCTGCAGCCTCCCCTCCTGAGCCATGACTCCATGTGCAACGCACACAGGATAGTGGTTTCAGTGGTCTGCACTAACTGGGCTTGGCCCATGACTGTACACCTTAGAAAAGGCTGTGGCTCTGCACCGCACCCCTGAGGAAACAAAATCCTAACTACACAAAAATGTGAAGTGAGATTTAACTTGTTAATCTGCCTCTTGAAATGTGTGGCTTACTGTGTGTGCTGATGTACTTCCACGGAGGAGGTGCAGGGTAAATCAGATCCACTGCAGATGAATTACAGCAACTAATGGTATAGTCAGGTGGGCTCTTATTCTCCTCACCTACTGATAACAACTGCAGTGAACATGCAATAGGACAGGCTTCAGCAAATAATCTGTGGAAAAACATCCTTTTCCCCAGAGCATTTTGGTGTGTTATGCAAGTTCTACTCCCACATTCAGACAATTATTTTCTCTTTTCTACACCTAATTTTTGTATTCAAATAACTTACTTCCCTCCATTGCTGAATCTGTGTAGTTTTTGCTCCCTTTGCAAGCAACATGGAACTGAAAAAGCAAGATTCTGACTGTTGCAAACTGATTCTATCTTCCCTTAGAACAAGGAGACACCCCTGCAAGTGTCCATGCTTCTGCAAATGAAAACAAGCTTACCTCATAAGGGGTATAGGGTATAGGAAAAAAAACTCAATTAGTTTTGTATGAATATTTCCACTACCCCATGACTATGTGCCAAACTGAGTCTCTTTCTCCCTACAACCAAATTAAAGCCTTCTTGCTGGATGACATGACTTCTTGGTGGTTTTTATAGCTAGCCACAGAAAAATTAAGTTATATGAATTTCAGTCAGAAAGTCTTGTTTCAGGTTCAGCAAAACTGGGAAGTGATTAATCCTCTTCTAAAATACTCCAGATGAGATGTGACACTTAAAAAAACACCAAACCTCAGATGGTTACCCTCCAGAAAGGCAGCTCCTTGTCTAATGGCTGAAACTGCACACGGGTCAGTAAATAAAGCTGCTAGATTTTTCAGTTCCAATAGAACAGTCTGTTAATAAAAGATAAAGAGATTTAAACATGCATGTTTCCTAAAGATAAGACAGAAGCAGATGCTGTTTGAAACACATCATATTTTACAAAACTTTGCAGTTAGCTTAAAAGGTAATGAAATAAAAAATAAATTAAATAGGCAGGCCAATTCCTAGAGGTCAGAGCTACACATAGTAACCTTGAGGAGCAAAGGCCATGAATCCAGAGAATCCTCTTCTTCAGCACTATATCATATAACCCTTCTGAAGAACTCCTTCCAGTGCATGTCCAGCATTAGTGTTCCCATTTAGTGTGGAAAGAACATATGTGTGTATCTTCCATTTTCTCTGACTGTAAACATTGCAGTATGCCTGCCTGCAGCTTCCTTGCCACCAGCCTGCATTCCTGGGCTTCCCCTGCTGCACAGCATCAGGGGCACATTTGCAGCTCACAAGACCACACTTCTGGCCCTCAGACCCTGCATTGTGTCATGTAGACATAACTCACACGTCTTGTAATGCGACCTCAGCCCTAGATGGAGGAGTTGTGATGATTACATTTCATCAACCGTGCTGCTCACAACAATCTAATTATGAAGAAGAAACCTAACAAGGCTCCAAAAATCACAAAGACTGAAACACACCTCAGATGTACAGCTGTAATACTTGTTCTCAGTCAGCCACCATTGCTTCAGCACTGTGAATTAGCTGCTTTCATGCGTGATCCAGTCACTACTAATCAGTAAGAAAGTTCAGCCAGGGCAGTCAGGCAAAGTGGAATTGGAAAGCAGATTGCCATCTGTATGCTGAAAATATTCTTCACCTCTCAAAAGGTCTCATATACACATTCCACAGGAAAGAAGAGATCTTTTGGAAAGATCTTATTGAAAGAAATCCTTGGCATCTTCATTTTTATATGTGTGTAGAGTATATTGTTTTGTAATCTGAATCTGTTAAAAATGTGTAATTGAAAGAAACCTCTCAATTTTTTTCCAAAGGAAGGAAGCAGGAAAGGAAACATTAATAGTTTGCATTCAAAGATTTGACATTCACTTGGCATTCTGCTGTACTTAATGATAGCTCTACAAAGAAAGACAGTTACTGCCTTTTGTGGGAAAGCATATTTGTGGCTGAGAAAGTGCTGCAAAAATTGCAGAGAGCTTTGATAATTTTATACCATATTTTCACCCCTGTTTTTACAGCCAATTCATTTAGTCAAAAGTCATGTTTTCTGCTTCTTATTTTTTCATTTTGTATCTCCTGATTTAATGTTTTAGTTCTGGGCTGAATATCATTTTGTGTGATGAAAGGTACCAAGACACAACTAAGGCTGTAATGCTTTGTGAAGTTTAATTCCTTCAGCTCGTCCCATGCAAGGGTTCTTGAATCAAAACAGGGGTTCCATTGCATTGTTTTTATATTCTCAGCTCTCTCCTAACCCAGTTGGGCCTCCTTCACTATGCAGATGCCTTTATCATTGTCACACTATCTAACAAATCGGTTTTCTGCCAGCACATCAAAGTTCCCTTGGGATCCAAAAGGGGGTGTGTTGTCTGGCTGAAGTTCAGACACAGCTTGTTCTATTGTGCTTCATTCCACTTCACTGCAGACTTTTTCCTTGCAGGAGCTAACAAAAAGGTAAGATTCCAGCTCCTAAGTTTTGGGAAGAAAGACCCTAAGTGATTTTGCATCTGATTCAAGACACTGCAGATTCTGGATTTTTTTTGTCTTGATTTCAGAAGGTTTTCCACTGAGTTCTAAATCTATTTCTAGAAAAAGCCAATGGATTATGAATTATAATATCCTCCGTTGTTTCAGCATTTGAGATTTCCTCATAGAAAACAGATAGTAAAGGCCAAACCCTTACATAATAACAAACCTTTTAATAGGGACAGTTAAAAGTTGGTCATAAGCTTTTTCATTTTTGTTGTGTTTCAAATGTCACTGCTTTTTTGCTATGGCTGTCATGTTTTCTATGAGAATGATTTTTAATGTTAAACATGTTATGGTTTAATGCATATTTCCTAGGATTCCCTATTTCCTTGGATTTCCTCAGAACGTGTAGAATGAGAGCTTTTACAACTCAGCTCAACAGATATGGCTCTCCACTCTCTACCAAGGGCTTCTGTCTTCCACTGTGCTATTTACTGAATTTAAATAAATATTTAAAACCCAAACAAAACATTTGAAGGGTTCATTTTTTTTTTCTCTTAGATTATGGGTAATTATTTCATTCATCTATTCATTTCACAATTATAGCCTTGCCTTTCAGGCTAGGTAAATTTTTATTTTATTTTTTTTTTAAATATAATGAACAAACTAAGTCCTTCTGCTTTCTTTATTTTCACATCTAGCCATTCTACAGGCCAAAATATCTATATGGGAGAATACTGCCTGGACTATGGGTATGGGGAAACTGGACCTTGCTCTCTCTTCTGTTATGTGTAAGGACCTGCTAAAGATAACTGTTTATATTTTTTGGCTTAAACCCTAACCACATTTTTTACCTCAGTTCAGTAGAGACTGACAAGAGAAATCCAGTTGGAAGAATCCACCATAACCCTTCAGTTGTGTACCCCTTTTCCTATGCTAGTGTGAAGGCTATGACTCCCTGTCCAGCAAGTGGAACTACAAGATTAGTGGTGAGAACTGCTGATGTTTAGGTTACTTTGTCTTCTTTGGATAACAGCAATTGGCTCCCTCATCCCCTTTCTTTATCAAGAGCTGCTATTGAGTTCCAGACTTTAAACATAAAGAGCTGATGCAGGGATTCCCTCTCCCTCATGATTTAAACCCTGCATCAGCTCTGTGCAGCCTCCAAACTAAGGAGCCCACAAACTGCTGGTGCATCTTCAGCCAATCTGTCAGGCCGGAAGGAGTCCCACATATATGCTTTCATAAGGAGTCCCACATATATGCTTTCATAAGGAGTCCCACATATATGCTTTCATAAGGAGTCCCACATATAATGCTTTCATAAGGAGTCCCACATATATGCTTTCATAAGGAGTCTCACATATATGCTTTCATAAGGAGTCCCACATATATGCTTTCATGAGCAAAGCCCATATCATCTTGTCTTAACTCTTCATGTCTGCTGGAGTGTACGTCCAGGAGCTGGGATTGCAGTAAGACATATGTTAATACAGAATTACTTCAGTATGATCCTCAATGTCATTAGCACAGCTCAGCCTTAGTTGGGATATTATGGCTTGGATTATTCCCATTAGTTTCCAACTGATTTTGGAAAGCAAGTATTACATCTGATTTTAATGAAACTTAAGACTTCGTTGTTTTCAGCCAGCTAATGAAACAGTTGAACCTTCTCATGACTTGCTGTAATAATACCAAAGGCTGTGCATTATCATGAACAATGCAAACCTCTTTACAAGATGTAAGGTTAATCCTCCAGTACTTGTGTACTGATATGTTTGGAAATGTAAACTGAGGAGTGAAAAGAAACCAATGCTACTCCAGTGAAATGTGAACCTACCTGGCACCGAAGCTTTCACACAGTACACTCTGGCACAGCCTCTTGGTCACATGTAACTTTATGTTAACAGGAAAAGTCACTTTAAAATCTGTTTTGTTCATGAAAGCCTCAAGCACATATACAAGTTAATCACATTTTAGAAGATCATGTTTAAGTAATTGTAAAAAAACAGAAGTTCATTACAAGGAAAAAAAATTCAAGGTGGAGACATTACCAAGGCCTTGAAAGGAATTTCTTGCTTTCAACAGCTTTTCCAAAGACTCTGGCAGAAGGCTGTACTTTCAAGACTGAAAATCCTTTCCATTGGGTGGCTTGTTTGCTGGCTTCTGTAAAACAGCTTGGTGGTCCCGGGACAGCTCTTACTGGACTAATGTTCTTCACACAAAAGCCACGACTCTAATTGGCATTAACTGTTCCCTGCTTTGGCAGCCTCATCTGAGAAACCAAAAATCAAATCCACAATACGGACTGAATTGCCCTTAATGGCCCCTCCACACCAGGGCTAAGGGCATAGCAAGAGTAAAGAAATGCTTTAGTTTGTGGAGGCAGGTAGAGAACTGCATTTTTGTCTTCTGTTCAATCTGCAGAGATTAAAGGGCTACTGAGTGATCAATCAAGAGACAGACCATTATCAGATCCTCTTTGGAGAAATGAGGCATTTTATTGACAAGCACTAGGAAACTTCTCTCTGCCATTTGGTCATATCGATCTCTGTGCTTTCTGGCATACATACACCTGTTTTAAAATATCATCTCTCTGGCAAAGCACCCACAGTTGGCAAACTAGCTAATTCTAGTACAGGGTTTCTCAAAATTTAGAAATACCTTATAACTCCTGGGACAAGGGTGTGGGATTAACAAGCATCATCCTGTGCAAAGTTACCCTTTTTCTATTTACAAAGCAATACAAATTTGAAGGGGTTTACTCCTTTGCCTCTCTTTTCCCCTGTACTTTTTTTTTTTTGCTTATGGGCAAATCTAGGTCTTTCTCCTAGATTTAAAGACTCCCAAAGGTCCAGTGAGAACAAAGAGGTTGTACTCTCAGTCCTCTTCCCACCCAGATAAACAGTTATATACCAGTATTTAGTAGGATTTTTAACCACAGCCTCATAACTATTTGGTTTCCTTAAAAGAAAACCCTACATTTTTTAACAACAGGACAGCTAAGAATACTCTTTCAAATGAATTAAGAACATTTGCAGGTGGAAAATCAAATACTATTACATACAAAAAGTATAGGCAAGTTTCATGTATTGTTGCACCAGAAGTTTGAATATATGGCTTTGCTCAGTCCACTTATGCCTTCATAGCCAAGATCATTCAAATACTATTTGCAAAAGCAGTATGAACACCTTTCTGTGTTCTGTATTTTTGCACAAACATACGTACTAACTCCCCAGGCACCCAGTCTGAACTAGTCATTTCAAATGCAAGCAAATCAGCCCTTGTCAGCTGTTCATTGGCACGACCACGTCCCCGAGGATCCCAAAGTGTGGGATCACTGTTGTGCCAGGCTTTGCACAGGTACAGAAGAAAATAATAACCTGCTTCAATGAATTTGAAGGACGTAGCTACAAACTTCCAAAACTTGACAAGCTCTAAGGTTCACAAGAAACAGAAACAATTACTGATAAGCCAACAGTGTTTAACACAGAGTCCTTAAGCTTCCACAGATGTAACCTTGTGGCTATTTTTTCAGGTCAGTTAACCAACTCCTATTTAAATCAAAACCACCACCACAACTCTATATGCCAAGCTGCATACCCTTTCACTACCTGCCATCTATATGTTTCCTGCTGTGTCATTCCATTTGGAACAAGAAGGGGAGTTAGATCACGTCCCTCTAGTATTAGAGTGTTTGGGTGTAAAACAGATAATTACGAAGGAATTCAGAACAGTGAGCACAGGACTATAGACAGAAGGAAACTTGTAAATATTATTGATCTATCAGCACTTAGGATTGCACTCCTCACTATCAAGTTCATATTTCCCCTTCCCTGGAAATGAGGATATCACGTTCCTGTAAATTAGTTAAAGGATTCCAGTCATTTCTGTCTTATGCAATATATTCATTTTCTCTCTTCACAAATGTGGTGGAAGTATTTTTATTCCATAAATTTTCCATAGTCACATTTGTGCTGAGGTCTGCTATGGAAGAACACGAAATCTTCAAGGTAAAATGGTCTCAAAATCTGAAGTCCCTAAAAAATATCCCTAAACAAATAAGTAGCTTCTGACTTAGCCTTTCAAAAACCATAATTACTTTCCTTTTGGGATCAAGATCTTTGCTTCTTTTTCCTCCCCTGACCTATTTTATTGTACTTTTTTTTTTTTTTTCTGATTAATACACTGTAGAAATAAAAAACAGAATAAAAGGATGTCCATTTAGTTTGTAAAACTAGTAAAAAAAATTTTTAAAAATCCTCTCATGATACCATGCAGACTCTGGTCTACATAATTACAGCTGTTTAGTGGGAGCTTTCTGTGGCAGCAAGTGCCACGCACAAAAGGTGCTGGCTCACTGTTCTACATAGCTTCTACTGTACAAGGCACAAATAATAATGGTTGTCAGTGATGGTAGACAAGAGTTTCTGCTTTTGACTTCTAGTGCTCATGTGGCCATGAAGTTCAAGTTTTGCAAGCGTTATCTTCCCATACAGAAAACAAAGCAACCTAAGATTGCTGTTCCTTTGGGGCTCACCTTTCTCTAGCTAACTTGATATAGGCCACTTAAAATTCAATTTAAATTTATCATCTTAAATGAGCTTCTGGCACTTCGTAGTATAAACTGAATTAAAACACCTTGCTCCAGAAAACTGGTAACAAAGAGTGGAACAACAGTAGCATTTCTGTGTGAAGAAAGGTTTCCAGTTGCATTAACTGGCAATGCTGAAGGCTGCAGGTAGTAAACTGGTGTATTTGACCGTATTTCTCAAGAGCCTGACAAGTGCTTGCTCGAAGAAGTTCTTGTTCTTGACTGATCATTCCTGCTCCCTGGTAGGGAATGACAGAATGGGTGGGGTTGGAAGGCATCTCAGGATGTCACCTAGTCCAACAGTGCTTCTCAAAGCAGGGCCAACAGTGCAGGTTGCATAGGAGGACCTTCTCCTGAGACAGAAATACCACCTCTTCTTCTGTCACTAGTGTAAGAATCACCAGGATTTCAAAAGAAAGGAAGAAAGTCTTTGTGAGTCTTAACTTTAACCTAAGGTCTCTTTATGAGTCTGTAAGGTGGAGGAGTGACTATCCTTTTCCACTCAATCTGCTGCAGACAAATACTTTGGTGTCCACTCCAAACACAGCAAGCACTACTGATAACACAAACTGTGTCAAAGCTGTTAGCAAGAAATCAATAAGCCTCCTTATGCTTAAGACCATGAGAGATACAGAAGTCAAGTGGATGAAGCAGAGCACTCAGAAGCCTGTTGATTAGTGTTTTCTTCCCAGTTCATATCAGGTTACTTCAAAAAATGTACTGCACTGTAGAGTGTTTCGAGATCCTGTGGATACAACAGTCCTCAGTCCCATTCAGACACACAGGAATTCACAGTAGGTCAAGAAGTGCTGTTAAAACTGCCTTGCACCCCTGAAAACATGATGCATGTGCCAATTTTTTTAACTGTGCTTATTATCAGATTATACAAAATTACATGCAGAGAAAATTACACTTCGTTAGCTAATTCAGCGTAAATGATGCCAAAATGCTCAGGAAGATAATTCCTAAAGAATGCTACAGTTGTTATAGTCTGGAAAACTAATCCAGCCCATCTCAAGCAGATATTAGAATAAACTTAGAAAAGTCCTCTTTTCATGAATGTTGATACTTTTTACATCCAATTTATTTTCTTGTGTCTTATATATTAGGCTGTTTCACCAAAGACTCATTATAGCGCCAAATACCAAAATTTAATGATCCCTAAGAGAACTGTAACTGACTGGTGACACCCTCCTGCAGCAGCTGCTGATAGAACTGATTTCTACATGAATAGATGGTCTACTTTAAAAGAAACACTATAGCCAAAAATCTAGTACCAACAGCTATAAACACTGAAGTTACCAGGAATAAGACAAGAAGTTTAGGAAATTAACATAACAATGAGTGGAGACATTTATAATGATTACGCTAATTTTTCATCAAATGATACTGGCTTTCTAAAACAACTTGTAAGGAACCTCCATTCCTCACATTTTCATTAAATGCCAGATGGATGACTCTATACAGCTAAGCTGTGTCCTGAGCAAGATCTGGCTAGGTCACTTAAAGTAGGGTAGCTAGGATTTTTTCTCTCTAGTTTTTAGGCATTTCCTTGAGTACTAAGAAAACACAGCAGCTGCTCCTGAAAGAAAGACTGAGAGGCCCTATGCCTGTCAGTGGATTTTGAAGAAACAGAGATGTTTGACTTTTTTTTAAGGATAAAAAAAAATGAAGAGGCTGATTTTAGAATTCAAGTCAGCAACCTACAAAAATATGTTGTGATAGGCACTGAACAGTAAACTTATCACATTTCATAAGGTACAGATTACTTCCACGTGAATTCTTCCTGCTTGCTTGGGAAATGGGGAGAGATGGAAAGTTACTTCCAACTTCCATCTAACCCATCAGCTGTTCTAAACACGCTTATGCACAGCCTCAAACTAGAGTTTACAAAAGTTTTGAAAATTGTTGAACTTTGCTGCCTGAGAAATGTAGCTGAGTGACAAGCAGACAGTTTTCCAGAGACCCTACTTTAATTAAGAATGGTCAGATTAAAAAATAGAATTATAAAAGTTCCCTCAGTGTCTTTTCTTCTGACAGGCACATCCACACGGTGATACAGCATCATCTTCATGCTGAGAAAGAACGGGAGGCCATAATATTGCATGTTTGACAACAAAGCAGAGGATTAAATCTTTGCCTGTATTATGTGTAATATTGCAATATAAATAAATATGCTAGTTGTGAAACAAGAGTGCATGAGACAAGTTTGCAGGGTTCTCTGACTGGTTGGGAACTCATCTAAATTGAAATTAAAGCAGATGATCCTTTTTTCATTAGTTTGTACAGATTCATTTACACAGCACTGGTCTTCATTATACCATCCACTACATATATTAGCAATGATACAGCACATCTTCTCAAGATCACATATTTGGAAAATAGAAGTAAAATTACTTATTTGTGAAATGAATCAGTCATAAAGGTATGAAAAAGCATCTGATGGCCTCCTTGGTCCTTTGCTTCATAAGATTTTATTTTTTTTCTGATTTAGGATAATTTTCCATGCCAAGTGATGCATAGCCTTGTTGGACAATCACAAAATTGTCTTAATTGCAGTTATTTGTATTATCATACACTTAGAGATGCTCAAGCTAGTCATCAGTTTCAGCCAAGAAATGTTAGTGTTTCGTTGTACTCTTAAAATAGGTAACTTCATAAGGTTAAGAATCTGTTGTGAAGTGCATTATACCACCTCCAGGGTCATCATACAAGTTCCACATGCTAGAAAGTGTTTTAATACTCACATATGACAAATGTTCATTGTGGCTGGCAAACAAGGGCACATGGATCATAAAGTTCACTTGGGAGGTGGATACGAGAGGTCAGGATATGCTGTCTTAAGGACCTTACTCAACTAATTGTTTAAAGCATTGAGCCCAGAAATGGCTCAGGTTCATTTATTTAAAAGTTTGAATAAGAAATTTCAGGTGACTGAGGTCTGATCCTAAAATGAAGTTTGTATTGGCACAGTGCATACCCTTTCCTCAAGACTGTGGTTTTGCAGCATATTTTCCAAGGATTGCAACACAGAAAAAAACACAGCAGAAATGCTATGGCTGGATTAGAAAGAAGCAGAGGGAGCTAACTACCAGTCAAGACTTAGCAGATGAAACATTTTCTCTTTTCTTATGGGAGAGACTATAAAATCTGGGTGGCTTGAATCTACTGCGACAATTTTAAAATTGAGGCATTCTCTAAGGAAGAATGTAACTCTTTCAAAAGAGCAGAGGAAGCTGTTAACAAAGGGAAAATGACAGGAAAGAGACTGGTTTATTTGGTCTCTGGGGATTTAACGTATCTTTCATAAAAAGCTGATCTGCCATTACTATCCTCTGAGCAAGAAAACTTATTGTACTTTAATAATGACACAAATAGCGTGTTTGAATATTGTGTGTTTCCACAATTGATTGCTGACAACGTGTTATTGAATTCTGTAGCTACAAAGGGTTGCTCTGGATTACTGCTCGTAAAAACAGCACAGTGTGTGAAGCAAAAGATGGAATGACAACACTGCAACCACAAGGACATCACATGTTGAAGGCCAAATCCTACAGATGCTCACTACTGTGAGAGTGTCCCTCACCACAATAAATACTGCCCGATGCCAAGCAGTCACAGAATTAGGTTATGCAGAGTCAATGGAAGGACCAGCGATGAAGGGCAATAAAAATGAGTGCTGAAAAATGGCATGTCACTCATAAAATCCCAGTATTGAAAAAGCTTCTCTTAGCCTAGGCCATTTCTCTGCTCTTCAAAGGTAGAGAATAAAACCACTTGTGGCAACCATAAGATCATCCAGAAACACCAAATGTTTACAAGTAAGTGAGTTAGGTAGACAAATGTTATCCCAGCAGTATATGGGAAGGTGAATAAGTTATATAATATCTTGTCAGGTCTTCCTGAAGCAAGGTAAGGTAGACAAACCAAATTACTATCACTAGAAGATCTTAGAACTTTTGATCCAGCATCATTGTAGAAACATAACAGTTTAGGACTAACAGAACAGCAGGTATGACACTAAAAGCAGAGGTGGTTTTCGCTCAAGCAGTATACATTTGAGGGGTGTCTAAAAGAGAGAGAAATGGGGTTTGCACTTTGCACAGCCTTAAAAGTGCCAGACCACTACTGGTCTAAGCTGAGGCGGTAAATTCTGCACCAGGAAATACCTTGAGTAGCCTACCTAGTAGAAACTTCCTGTTAACTACTCCTTTTTGTTTACAGCAAGTAGGCAGCAGTCACATGTTTTGGAAGATTTCAATTACAACACACCGAAAGCCTCAAAAGCGGGTTGCAGGTTCTTCCATTAACATCCTCCTGTGCTGTTTTTTTATTACGTACTATCAGGAGGGTGCTCCCAAAAGAACAAATCAAGGAGTAATTTTTAAAATTTAATCCCATAACTTAAACTACACTGCTTTCTGATATTATGTTTTCTGTCTCCTTTTTCATAGCATCTTTAAAAGATTTGTAGACTTGTCTCCCCAACACACTTAATTGTTGCCTAGAAAGTTTATTATATAGTTGTTAACTTCCAATGTTTCTAGTAGTCAGTTGGAATTTAATTATAGTAACTATCCAAATAAATCTGACTCTGTAGATTAAATAACAGCTACTCTTAAGTAAATAACATTTGAATATCCTCCCCCTTTCTCTGTCAAACACAAGCATTACTTGGAATACTAACAGCCTTGCAGAACATGCCATTTTCTAGCTGTTTGATCTCATTAGATATTGCTCTAGCAGTAATTTGTTTTATTAGAACCCTGGGATCATTTGGGAGGGAAAGGACCTCAGGAGGTTCCTGGTCCAACTGCCTGCTCAAAGCAGGCCTAGATATGATGAAATCAGATCTAGCTGGAATAGATACACAATCACCCCCTTTTTAAATCATGATGCCTGGAGCCTTGATACAGGGCAGAAATAGGGTGATTAATGGCTGGTGGCAGTGAGCATTGTGCCTTTAAGCAGAGTGGGTGTTCTAACTCTGACCACCGTGGACTAAGGAAACTGGTGTTATAGAACGATCATTTGGGGTTAACGCATGATATTTGGAACATCTGAAACCTGTTATTTTCCCTAGCTGAGGTTTATCCTGAAGCTTCATAAACTTTCCATTTTAAATTACAGAGCTTCCTTTTTTAACTATAATAAACTTTTATCTTAAAATGGTGTATGCCTTTTAATCATTCCAAAGTATTTACTTTAATTAGGTTTTAAAAACCCTGCAGAAGACAGCACTGTTCTTAATTTTGGCTGTGAGACTTTGCTCTGCATTCAGCTAGCAGCAGTTCCTAATACCCCTGCTGAACTTCAGCCAAATAGAGCATTTGAGGCAAAGCAAGATGGCGTGAATTCAAAAAAGACAACTTGTTTTCATGAAAACATTGGTCCAGTTTCATGGCATTATCTATAATCCACTGGTTTAGCAGAATAAAAGAGTTTTCATCTTTCTTTCTCTACAGACATGCAGCATGTGGCATTCTTGGAGTGTCAGTGTTTTCCTTGGTTTTTCCATGCATCATTAAAGATTTGAAGTTCAGAAATCCTGAGCATCCCCAACCCAGCAAAAACCCCTGAGAGCTGCAAACACTTACCCCTTAGCAAATCTGGTTCAAATGAATGTCTGACCAGAGGCTGGGGGAGTGGGTGGAAGGGGTTCTTATCTGGGGTTGCTGAAACTTCCTGCCTGAGGCTACAATAGCTTCCCACCTGAGACTATAACAGCAGCAAAACCAAGACCACTAAAATTTTAATGAGGTTATCAGTTAAAGTAACAGGTAATTGAGGATCTCATAGCAAGTGCTATCACCAGGTGAAGTCCAAGATGCCTTTTTTCTCTAGCATTTTAAAATCGAGGTAGTTAACTTGGCTTAGCCAGTCTGAGCTAACAGAGGCTACAGCAAATTTTACCAGAGAGTAAGTCTTTGCTACCTGAGCACCACAATTCTGATGTGGGGTTTTGCAAACAAGACCTGAGAGGGGAGAAAGACTATGGGTTGAGCTAATTTCTGTATCACTTCCTTACTTATGGTAACTCAAGTTTTCTCATACCAGACTAACTGCTGGCCACAGAGTGAGGTGCTGAGATTGGCATGAAGAGGTGTGGGATTAATGTTCTTCTGTCTATTCTGAAGTGACATTCCAGCAAATTAAAACTCCTACTGCTTTTTCTTTAGGACACCTTTCAGTGGGCCAGAATAACTGGAAATCATTAACTCCTGCAGAGCCATTTTGTAAGAACTTTCTGTTACTCCAGTTGTACAAAAGTCTCTCCAGTTACAGACACCCTCTGATATGAACAAAAGAGAAAGTTGTTTCCTCCAGTTCTTCCTGGGAACATTGTAAAAAAAAGATACCAGCACGGTGAGGCCTATTGGCACTTGCCCTTCTCCCACTCAATACATCTGAAACTTCACAGGCTTTTGAAACAGATTTCTTGTAAAGTGGACTGAGGAACAGGGTTATGGGTGCTCATGCACATGGAGAAGTGAATGGTTGCTTTGGCTGGGTTATAGACCTTGGCCCTTAAAAGGAGAAAATGGGAATCAAAATACCTTAATTTAAGGATCAATTTAGTATAAGGGTCATGGAGTAATTTACATTTCCCTGGAGTGCTAGTGCTTGAAAAATAAAGATGCTTGTAATATGGGTTCCTGGGTTTTAGATTGCCCTATATTCAATGGAACATAGGCTTTCTGCATTAGCATTAGTCTCTTTTTCAGCTACTCTTTGTTCCTGTTTGTGCTCTTAGATGTCAGTTCTGCACAGGAATAATGAGGCTAATAAGCCTCACAGATGTATGCTTGCCTAGTGACATTTAAGAATTCTGGAAAGTGAATCATATTATTTATTAATCTGGCCCCTAGTCCTAATTTAGTCTCAGAACAATAGACGCTGGTTTCCCACCTAAAAAGAGATAATGCAGCCCTTAGATAATATGGCTTAAAGAAGACTTGTAACTGAAGGGTAAGAAACATCCCAGTAAATCACACATTCTGAAAATGCCAACTTGGTTTTTCCTTTTTTAAATTTTGCTGAGTTGGTGACATTGGGGCTAAACATGCTCTCACTTCCACTAGTGCAAAGCCTCAGTTTGCACTAGCCTAAGCAATATAAGAACACCCTGAATTTTAAATACACCACTTTATCCAGTATGTCTGCGTGGAACCACTGAAATACATAACACTTGTTATGTACTTAAGGATCTTGCTAGCGAAAGACCCAAAACAAAGCTGCATGGTACTAAGGTCATTGCAGACTTTTAAATATATTAAATCCGATAAGTTGCAAAGTCAATTCATGGGTTCTGATTGCTTTTTATACTATGTGAATATGGGTTTCTCCGGCCATGTGCCAACACCTGAAACTAAATGTCTTACCAATAAAATGTCTTATTTATAACAATTCCTTTTCAAACTGGTACAGCACATGGAGAGCACAGATGAGGAAGACTTTTTTTGCCAATGACCACTACCTTCTAAGTAAGTTAATTCATGTCAACCATGCAAAGCTTGAGACAACCAATGAAAGAATATCATCATCATGTTTTCTTCTGTGGTCTTTCTTTTTTTTTAAACTCAAAATTTGGAGCAGCCCTGAGTTACTCAACAGAAGGAAAACAAAGAGGAGATGCTGACAACAGAGTGGAAAGAGGCTGAGAGGACAGTACTGGAGGGTCCTTTGGTTTTGTTCTATGCCTCTGACTGTTTTCAGTAGAAGATTCTCAGCTGCAGAAATTAATTCCTTTTTCCTCTTTATTATCTAAACAATCTTGGATTGACCTTCAAACTACTCTTTCAGTTATTTTTTCTTTTTTTTTCTACTGATCTTTCCTGTAGGAAGCAACTGAAATCAGAATTGGGTCCTCACTACAAAAAGAATGCACAGATTTTTGCCTGACAAAAGTGATGGTTTATTGGCATTACAGCACCTTTCACTTTTATCTTGCAAACATTTATAAGAATAAAACTGTGTTCATGAGAACACTGATAGAAAGGAGCAGGACTGGGAATGCTGTCATGGAAGTGTCAGGGTTCAGCAGGAAGACTGTCAGGAAGAGGGAACCTTGCCACATGACTTAAGTTGTGAGGTACAGCATGAAAATCAACTACTTTTAGCAGTAGCCATCACAGGAAAATCACAAGTGATTCACAGGCTGAAACAATTGAAAAACATCAGAGAAGTTCAAGCAATTAAAATAGAAAAATCTGCTCTTGGAAACTTCATGGCTGAAATTTCAGTGACTGATGTTTCATTTGTTCCAATGGAAAATTCAAAGGGTGAAATGTCATCTGAAGAGTCCTTTTGGAGGATTCTTAACAACTAGAAATTTTCTTAGCCCCAGTGGCTTCACGGAACTCACAGACTTGTCTTGGCTTCCACAGAACCACACTGACTCAGTCCAGCTAATCACCTGGTCTTATGCAGTGGTTGATTCACTGCCAGTTTTTGTTGTGCTTTTATGAATTATGTATAAGCACCTTGAGTTGCAAGTAGGCACTATTTTTTACACGGAAATAAATAGAAATAATAAGAGCAATTTGGCACTTGTTCTTTTACTACCAAGTACTATATAATTGTAAGTCATTGAGAAATTCCAAGAGAAGCAATTTGGAACAAATGTTGCTTATACTAATGTTTAATATTTAGACTGCTGGGTCAACAGAAAGAGTTACAAGAGTCATTTATGGTGGCTAATTGAAGCCTATGAAAAATATATTTTTACTCAGTGGGCTCCCCTTTTTCATCTAATGGGCTTACTGATCTATAGATTCACTATTTGATCAGTGCATCTGGCCCCACAGGCTTCATGGTTTGCAAACCACAACCTACTAATAAGCACCCTGCTGCCTGTTTGCTAAACAGATCAGCGCTGGCAGGCACCCAAAACTCTAGCCTTTGAAACTTGGAGCTTTTTTAACTTGCCCAGCCTATTGTTTGGCAAGAAAGACAATAAACTAGGAACCTCATAAATGCTGAGCAATTAAACATAAGTTAGCAATACAGTTGTGGTAATAGAGACTGCTTACCTCAATCCAATATATGTCTCATTTGTTCTTTGTGTCATCCCTGCTAAAAGCCGGCCATAAGCAGTTTGCACAAATCTTAATGGTCGAGGTTTCCTTGTAAATGAGATGGTGTCTGCCTGCTAAGGGAAATCCCTCATCCAAGTACCAATATGATTTTCTTTCATGTTCAGCAACAAAAGCATCCACCCAAGCTCCTATGATTTAGCACACTGAGAGAACTTCCACTGTAGATGGAAGTTTGACTGTGATCTGAACACCTCCCTTTGCTTCTCTAGAGAAAAAGTGATTTACTTTTGGAAATGTGTTTTCAGAAGCAGCAGCTTTCCTTTAAGACTGAAGAACATCGAATCAGCTTGGTTAATGACCCATTCCAAGTTTGTTTTTTGAAAGAACCTCTGTTTTGCTTATGCCTCTATTATGTTCCTAGATATTCTAAACTAGGCAATTCTGGTAGCACATCAGGACTTCAGTGGTTAGGTCCTACAGCCTGGGAAGAACTTGAAGAAGGTTAGTTATCCATGAGAACAAGCAGTCGGGAACAGCCATAAGAGTTTGGGAAAAAAATACCATTTCTCTGAGTGCATCTAAAAATGCAAATGATCAGAAGTTCGTTTCCTTCCAGTAGAGGAAGAAAAACTTATACAGAAAGGAAAGGACATAAGGGGCACAATACTTGCCCTTTATCTGCAGAATCCATGCATTACATAGGGCCCTTTCAGTCATATGCTCAGCACCTGGATATACTGATACCTGTTTGAGAACTGATCATATGTGAATCAGATTCTGGTTTCATGACTAGGCACTGCCCTAGCACGGAAAAGTGAAATATTTATTTCTACATGAGTCAATTCTGCCTTGGTCTGGCCATTGTACAGCCTAGTTAAAAAGTAATGCAAAAAATTATCCACAGGTACTCCAGGGAGTGCAAAGCTGCTTAGGGAAAAGCACTCATGGAAAAATTTAACTCATCCTTCATACTTTCCAGGATTTCCAACTGAACAATAATTGTGACCCATAAAGGAAATTCAGCATACACATTTCGGAGGAACTGCTAGAAGACAGAAAAAGGTAGGAAAAATTTCCTGAACTGTTATCTTTCTAAATGCACTTTGTGCTTGATAAAAACAAAAACTGAAGAATGGAATATACAGGACAGAGGGAAGTCTTCCATACCTAACAGCTCCATTTCTAAGTGTTGAAGTGATTAGTTTTCAGCTGGATACTGAGTCACATGGTTTTCATATACTTATGAATGATATTTGGTGCCCAGGGAACACCTTTGGAGGGAGGAGTGAGATGTAATTTGTGCTAGTCTTACTTTTTAAATGAAACCAGTTGAAAATTCTGCTTTCTTCAAACAGTGCCAATACAACACGATCTTTGCAAAAAAGCAATTATTCTTCATCCAGTCCAAAGTCTCCTTTTGAAGCTAAATGATTACCTTTGTAAAGTACAAAGGCAATCTAAATTCTTATTTATAACCATTTGAATCATTAGGTTGATTTTTCTAAATGAATTACTAAAATATTTTCGGCATCTGTTTATTAGAGTTAAGGCTAAAGGAGAGACCTCTATCACAAGAGACCTTTATTTAACATGTTCTCTGCCCTGGGTTTGTAGGTCCTTGTATACAACATACATGTCTGTTACTGTACACAGCAAACCTGTCACTCCAGGTCAAGTGACTGTTTTGTTTCAGAATGGCCCTTTACGGGAAAGTAAGGGGCACAGGTACTTTCTGATGGCTTAGACTGAAAATCCTGCTAGCTGAAAAGTAACAAGGAGTCGATGATTTGTGTACATCCCCAAAGCACACATTATCTGGGGAGCTCCTGGACTGGAATAGAAAGGATGATCATGTCTGTGTGCGTGGGCAGAACAACAGCTTATCACTTAAGCTTACAGCTCCGTAGAGATCATTCCTTCCACCACTTTATTTCAAATGCTAACCCAGAGAGGCCCCTGCAGGGATGGGGAGGCTGGTGCACATCCCAAATCACTATCTCAGTGCCTGTATTAGAAAGGTCAACAGTGCCATTTGTAAGGAGATTTTAGGAGTATACACATGACTGCTAAAAACCGGACAGAAGCTATCCAAGAACAAGTAGCTAACAACCAGTTCTAGCTAGTACTAAGCGTGGTTGGAACCAAACCTGTAAACTTACAGGGGAAAGTCATACTATGCAATATCAACCTCCAGAGTCTTCAGACCTTCCCTGAAATATCTCAGTTTGGATATTGCTGAATTAAGTTTTCTCCACAGTACTAGTATCCTTGTTTTGATAGAAACCAAAATTATCTGTACTGCTTTCATATTTCACGTGAAGCAATCTATCCATAATGTTAATTGCTTGGATTTTACTCTGCCAGCAGTCCAGTCACCAGAGAAAAACAAGTAATCAATTTCCTTATTTGAAAGCTAGAAGCACATAATGTTTATTAATAGAGAGCATGGTTTACATAGATTTTACTGTTATTGACCATAAAATGGTGTATACTATAAGCAAGGGTAAACTTTCTAACTAATTAGCCTGTGAAGATCATATTTAATGGAGGATACAAACTTAGGCTCTTCACAAATCTTTAGAGTCTAATTCATTAAGCACATGCACATGTAGTCTTTATGCTGAAACAGGATTTTGACACATAATTCAAGGTTAAATAACCCACCTTGAGATTCACAAAATAGAATAGCTCAGATGTTCCAGTTCTTTTAGCCTTTAAGAAAGGAATTGAGGGAGTTACGATACACCTTCTTCAGCCAAAGAAGTCTAAATACACCCAGGAAAAAAAGCTGTAATCACCCAGATACTTAAAAAATATCATCAGCAGGAGAACAATAGTGTTTACAACGTACACTTTTATCTGCTGGTGCCCTGATTCAGAATACAGTTTGTTAACTCTCACAAGAAGAGCTCCTACACTTGTTTTGCCTCAATCACCTATAGTCATTGTGCAGGCTGATAGTCTTGCTGTACTGAGGACCTAAGGATTTGGACCTCCTTTCACAGTTCTCCTCTCAGCAAAGCCCTTCAGCACACACATAATCATCACTGACATCAGTGGGACTTGTGCACAAATTTGCAGATATTTTGTTAAAGTTAAATCATGTGGTAAAATGTCTAAAAACTCACATGGGCCCATTCAATTGGAACAGAATTCAACTCAACACATGGAGCATTACTAGTCATGGGCAGCTAGGTGAGGAGTGGCCAACCTGATAACTCTGTGCTCAGTGCAATCCTTGTTCAGTCAAAACTTCAGGCAAATTCCCTTAAGCCTGTCACCATAATGTAATTACATAAGTATTTGCCTGTTTTAGTCCAAATCTCACAGCTGACTCAATCCCAAATTCAAAGCCCAACTGATGTCCTTGAGAGTTTTCCTATCAACTGAGATCCTCAGGACCAGTGTTACCACCTGTATTGATACCTACTTTGCATTAGCTGTGCCTGTGACTTCAGTAGCATTTCAGTCACAGAATGCTCAGAATTTTTGCCCTTTTTTTCATTTTGTTCCACTTCTGTTTCAAAACACCTTTACGTAAAAGGCTGTAGGTGTCATAACTAAGGTGCAGTAACCACTATTCTGAGGAATGTGCTACTATTGGAAGACAACAAATATGTCATTGCAGAGACACTATAATGCTCCTGTAATTCTGGATAATATTTGCTTTGTCATAATATCACAATATAAACTAAATTCTGATTTTAAGACTTAACAATTGTATTTGTGTCACTTTTTGGAGCCTCTCCCGTTTAGATTGAAATCCTTAAATTAAACGTGTCCCCACTTGTTTAGGTTGATGCTGCCCTCTTCTGAATATACTGGATTATGACATTCACTACCCAGAAACTTCAGGACACTCAGAAAGCAGGAAATTAGTTATACAGCAATCACCAAATAAGAAAACAAATAATATTTTCTTTTTAATCTCATATAACTTTGATCAGCTTGTATGAGAAAGGACTTGGGTAAGAAACTATTTTTGTTTCAAGGCCTTCAAGAACAAGTCTTACTCTAGTTTTATCCTTTCTTATTCTGTCATAACAGCTTTCTGTCCCCCATTTTGCAATGCAAACATTCATACCCACTTGCTATGCTTCCAGAAAAGCTCCCCATGCTTGATCCCACATGGCTTTGTGTGTATGACAGGAGGTAATTGTAACACTTTCATCCATCACTTCCACGTCACTCCATACCCTCTGCTGTAACACAAGATATCTGTGTTCAGTACTGACTGGATTGTGCTTTCCTGCTCATGCACTGCAGTTTCTACACTGACTATAATTCTTTTGGGGCAGGGACTATCCTTTTTTCCTGATTGTGGTCAGCACTTACTACAGTATAATCTTTGCTGGAGTTCTTCTCTGTTGCCACTATGCAATTATCAAACCTTAATCAGAAAGAAATTAAACTAGTCATTGATTAATAATATTTTTCACAATTAAATCACTGTGGACATATCAGTGAATCTTGTGCTGGGGATGATGAATCAGTATGACTGAGTTTATTGATTCTTCATGAAACTAGTTTACATCCATCTCCACTGGAGTCTGCAATCTGGTCCTAAATATGTGTGAATATTGGATAAATACAAATTACTAATGAATTAGGGAAATGAGTGAAGAAGAGAAGGGAAAAGGGACTGTAATATTCCCTTCTTAAAAAAAAATTGAGGGTATTCGGTGGAAATGGACTCCTATTTCGTTAATTGAGGGACCTACAGCAGAAAAGTAAATCCTTATTGTCATTGGAATGTCAACCTTTGAAACATCCAGAACTTGTGTTTCTCATTCACCCACTGCAAGAAATCAAACTGAAGCAGACTAGTATGAATGTGAATCATAATTCGAGTGGTAGGAGTCCCAAGCTTGATGCTATTTCTTCCTTAGTGGTCCTATTGACCACTCAAAGCAGATAATTACGTTTTTAGAAGTAATTGTTAATGTCTACCATTCTTCACTAAGATGCTGCTATGAAGGTTTTATTTCTGTGTTCACAGCCACCAAAGTTTGCTTTGAGTTTCACATGCAAACAAACTGATAATACAACAAAATGACCAAGGATCTTATACCCTGGGCCACATTAGCATGGGAGCTATTCGTAAAGCACACAAAGGTTTTCATTTTGTGTGCTCCCACACAATCCCAATGCTTACTGATCTCTTTGGAATAGTTTCTTCACAGTAAGCACTTGGAGGAGCAGACCTCTGGATTGCCAGCATTGGAATACTGTATTTTTAGGGCAGGAAAACAGCGAAGCGCAGTTCACATGACCAAACACCTGCCCAGATCAGTAAGAAGTTGTACCTGTGGCAACAGCAGTTACTTCAATGTTCCCTCCTGGTAATCAAAGAAAAATGACAGTTTCAAGCCATGAAACATGTTCAAATAACCTAAAAATTATGATCACTTGGAAATATGCTATTGTGCTAACATTATACGAATGCCTTTTAATAGACAGCCTAGATTATCTTCCAAGTTGTGTATCATCTGTAGCACTGAACTTTGAGGTTATTTGTAACAAGGAGTATTTAAACCTGCATAGATGTGCAAACCTTACCACAGTCCTCCAAAGAGCACTTCTGTGTGTGCATCTGAAGTGGAACCTGAAGAGTTAGGGCAAATAAATGCTCCAAATACAATATCTCTGAAAAGGGAATGTAACAGCAGAGTGAGTAGGACAGTTTAGGGACACATTTGGTGCTGAGTTCCCTGGCACCTGCTGGCACTGACGTGCAAAACTGGAGTGGATGCATAGAGTCATTTGAAGAAATAGACAATTAGAGAAGAAACTTAAATTAAGCCAGAACTTACCGTGTTCATTGAAAAGGAAACTGCTGCACTGGCTAGCCCCTAACACTACAGGAAACATAAAAACATTCCTCAGGATGTTAATTTCTTTTTCCTCCCCCCCCCAGTTCAGAAAACTAAAGTCATTATTTTGAAGTCTGGAATTTGGTAGCTTGGTAACTAGGCACCTTCCACGTGCATTTTTGAGATTAATTTAGTTTACTGGAGAACTAGACTCTCTTCTTAAGGAAAAATTAAATTCTCATGCAACTCTATGGGTAAAGATGAGGGGAAAATAGTCTTGCTAAAAAATGCTCTTCCTTTGCAAGTACTAAACTTTTATAATGTTAAATGTTTTAATATCCCCTGTTTACCCCACATCACAAAACTGGTTCTTGAGCAATGCAGTCAAAAATGTCAGTAGTTTCTGCTGTTCTGCATTAATTTAAAAACTAAACTTTACCTCTGATTTTGTTTTCTGTTTTTCCTAATAAAATATTATTTTAAGAGAAGACATTGTCTGCTTCATTCAGGATATAAATTCATCATTATAAATGTAGTGATAACTGATGTAATTCTTGTAATCCTCTCCAGTGCTAACAGGCACTAAAACCACACAGTACAAAGTTGCTTGTGGGGATTCAAAAAAAAAAAAAGGAAAATAAAGACAGAATGATCCCAATTGCTTTGATGCTAACAATAGGATTGTCTGTATGCAAATAGTTAACCATTTCTGGCCAGAAATCTCTTTCTTATTTGTTGAAATAAAGTAGAAGGGAACTGCTTAGCAAAAGCAATGGAGCGCAGATCTGGAAGACGTTTGTTCAGCTATCTGATAGGAGAAATAAATGAAGGTGACAGGAGTTTCTCTACTTCTATACCCACAGAGTCGAATATGGGACCACACAGACTGCCATAATAAAAGCCAGCTGATACCTGGCCTAAGGCACTGATTATTAATATATTAAAGCTCCTTGCCCAAGCAGTAACTTTGTAATAAAGACAGTACATCACTGGAAGACAAACAGGCTGACCCATTAGGCAGAGTACATGGATGTGCCTGTAATTCTGCACATGTGTTTTGGCATAGCTTGTCTTAACGAAGATGCCAGACTTGGGTCAGAGCCCCTGTTTATTTCCTTTATACTTCATATTATAAGTCTCAGTAGGACTGAAAGATCACTGCTAAAATTCAAGACTGATTTGCAAGCCACCTGCAGTGTTCAATGCCCAGCTTCTGTTCAACTCAGTGGGATTTGAATTCGCAAATACTTCAAGTAGCATTGGAAATCTCAGCCCAGATCTCAGGCCTCATTTTGGGATCATTTGAAACTTGCCTTGTCTCCAAAGAGAGCTTGATTGGAACTTATAATTAATCCTACTATACATGTCAAATTACACTGGCAATGTCTCAGCCAATTCCCTATAGTTCCTCAAGTTCATCAAATCAGCTCTTTAATCTGACGGTGAATTATTTAACCACCACACCAGAGTCAGAATATCACAGGGACTTCAATAACTTCTATTTATGTTCTGAATATGTCCATAGCATCTATTAAAGTGTGAATAATGATTTCCATTGGGACCTTCTTTGTACTAAGCAAAACTGGAAGAATTCAAACACACTGGGTGTTCTATGATTTGCAAATCTCAAGCTGAAGAGTGATGAGAGTCATCAACAGAACAATTGCTTCACCAGGGAAAACCATGACCTTAAAATTCCCTGTGAGGAACTACACCACCCACCTGAAAAGGTGTCAAACTAACCACCTTGGCACACTACAGTGAATAGGATTTTCCATTAAAAGAGCAGTGTTGGTCAGCATTTTCAAGATAATTTTTAGCCCAACATATTTTAGTTCATAAAAATTGCTTGATGTAGAATTGTTATTTTTCCATATATTACATGGAAACTGAATAAATTTGGTACAAAAATATTCATTCACTGCTAACAGAATCCAAGAACTGAAAAGCAGTTTTAGATAAATTTGAAATATATTCTAAATGCCTACTGTAGTTAAGGAATAACATATAAAAATAACAAACTTCAAAGTAATAAAAACATAAAATTAAAATAGTGCAAAATTTTAGCAAATGTATTTTAGAAGGTGTGAAGTCAACTTTGAAATACTTTAAAAACTTTGATTCATTTTTGCAACATACTGTGATGAACAGAGAGACTGAGGAAAAGAGTAGCTAATCTTGAGGTAATATAAAAATTCACTGATTTGATTAACGGTCCTTTTGAAGTTTGAGGAAAATTCCCCAGTGCAAACAATGTGACATCTTCAACCTACTGATTGCTGAGAATGTTGCAGCACAACTATTTCCTGAGAACTACATACATGCTGTTCCATTTTGCATGTGATGCAGGTAGAAATTAAGCAAATTGACAAATGGTACAAACACTGCACGAACTAAAGATGAAGCCTTGGCTCTACAGAGATGAAGAGCCAGTTTCAACAATGATTGTACTAAAGCCAAAGTTTCCTCAAACTGATATATAATTCTCATGATCATCTCTGCTCCTATTGCCACACAGGCCTAGATCCAAAAATTAGCAGTGAAAAATACACGCTTTCTTCTCCTCTGCTCATTGAGAATAACTTTGTAAAAGTCATTTCACTAACTCATAAAAAGGAAGCCTCCTGCAGCCCCCAAAGCTATTCCCCACTTTGCCAGTGTCTGCCAATTCTTCTACCTTCTTGTTTTATGAAAGTGGACCGGCAGTGAGAGTCAATGGGAATTTACCACTTCCTTTCATGGAAGCAAAGTTCTGTATCCAATCCTCTCATTGCCTGTCAGCTTTTGAAAGAAGTGTGGCTAGAGGCAGGAACACTTTGAAAAAGCCCAGCAGATTTCTCAAGTCAGTTTTAAAAGTGCCCTTTAAGAGCTTCCCTGAGGTGTTTATGGCTTATATTGCTCAATTAGCTACTTTATATTGCAGTATTTCCTTCAAAAGCAATCTTTGACTAATTGTAAATTCTTAGAAATATGCTTCATATTTTAAAAGTCCTCTTTTTACAGCTGCAATAAAGTCCTCTAGGGCACATATTAGAGGCAACAATGGCACATTTTGGCCATCAAATACCTTGACTGGACTTCAACACTCACTCTGTCATCATAGCGGGTGTCTCTGACTCATTAGCTGTACCTAGTAACAAGCTGATATTAGCACCTGTTCTCACAAAATGGATTTTAATAGAAACAGGGCCAAGCTGAAGGAGTCTGGGGAAGTTCAGTTCTGAAGGCCGACTGAGTCCATCGTAAACATGGAAAGGTTTTATAAAATCTCAGTGTGCACAAATCCCAGGGTTTAGTGGTTTTGTCACTGGACTTCAACTCCTTGAATGACCAGCCCAAAGCACATTTCATTCTCCATATACACTGGACAGCTAAATGTGAAAGCCATAAAACTGAGGGCAGATGAAGTTCTGAATCTTTAAAGGCAGTTAGCTCCAGCACCTAGGTCTTGGGATAAATATTTCCAGCTTGAGTTCAGTTTTGAAAGAACTCTGTTGATTTTCTATATGGTGTTTCTACTTGACTCAAAGTAATTGTAATAGAAGAACTAAAATTTTATACAGTCTTAATTATAAAGTAACATTCTCCCCAGAGTCCAATGTTACTGTGATAGGTAAATATAATACATATTGCAGGAGACTTATGTTCATCTAAAAGAGTCTAATTTATTCTGCACAAAGAAAACTTTTCTACCTTCCTTTTTTCTACTCACATAAATAAGCATTACAGCAATGCTCACTGTGAGTCAATGAAAGATGTGCCTTCACTGAAACTACTTAAATGCTTGGGACATTGCTATCAATCTTGTTATGGATTTTAGTAGCTTGAGCTGATTCACTAACCAAAAGAATTCTCTTGTCTCCAAGAATATCTGTAAAAAAGCAACTTGCAATCACTATTCATAATTCTTTCCTTTAGAAAAAGATAAATGGCAATAGATAACTTGATATTTCACAGTATGTGTGGGCCCTCTTCCCGAAGGAATAACAGTCCAGTTCCAAAGACACTTGGAAAGAAGCTCCCAAAGGAAACACACATATGAAGAACATAAGCAGAGGTTGACAATCTCTATAAGGAAGATAATCTTTAATAACTCTTTGTTTCAGACTGAACATGGAATCTGTCATCACAGCATTTTTTTGAGTGAATCTGACACCAGCCAGGAAACAGATCATCCTTACATAGGCAGCCCCAAAAAGCAACCTCGAGTGAATTTGGACATCAGAAAAGGCCAGAGCAGGACTAGCAAGGCTGTGTCAGACATGCACATGTTCCAATATCTGGTAAGCCTTTGCACTGGCTTTCAGCTCTGACTGCCTCATAGCTCTTCAAATAGAGCTAATCCTTCCAGCATGTGTCTCTTCAGAATAGGACATAGTAAGAATGAGCCCAGAAATGCTCATTTAGTGGCTGGGGAAGGCAGGTTTCACTGCTGTGCTGACCGGGCTCACATAAATGCTTAGGGGGCTAAACTCCCCTGGGTTTTTTTATCCTTCTCTTCATTAGGAATGGTCATAACTTTGGAGTAACATTAGTATTTATCTGTTCAGTTTCAAGATTAACTTGGAGTACTGTAATGAGTTTGTGAATATGAGGCAATGATCTGTAATTCATGAAGTCTAGGATTCAGGGTAGCCCCAATAACCAGTGTATGAAAACCCAGACCACTGAACACAGAACCTGAAATGTCCAGAGCTTTATGCTAGATTAGTCTACTTCCCCTCATAAAATCCCTCTTTTCATGAAATATAATGTGACTGACATTAAGAAAAATTGTGAATCACTCACCAAAAAATATACTAACCTCCCAGAATCAGGACGTTTAGAAAAGTTTAGTGCTGAAGAGTGTAATTAGCATTTCAAAGTTAAGTATACACATTTATGCAAGCCTCCTCACTAAGGTACTATGACACCGTTTTCTGTAGCAGAGAAGACTGATTCCCACCACACCATGCACTGTGGTCTGGAAGAAGACAGAATAAATAATCAAGATGCTTGCTCCTCCAGCTCTTGAAAACTCCCAAGTGTAGTGCTAGTGTTTCTGAACAACATGAACAGAGCAACACGTAATCACCCAGACACACACACCCCAAGACAACAAAGTAATGCCTGGCTTCTCAGCTCATGTTAACCTGCATAGATCCAATACAGTAAAAAAAGCTGACATTGATTTTTGCCAGCTGAAAACCTGCCCTGAAACTTAAAGCAGCTGGAGAATATGGCTAAATATCAGATGCCTTCAATTTAAGGACATACCTTTGCTAAACTCTTTATTAGAAAGTTATATTCCTTTTGTAACTGAACACTGCTTTATAAAGCTAATATATAAAGTGAGAGTCCAGAGCATAGGCTTTGTGTTTGGAGAAATCTAAATATACTAGCCAATTTAATATCAATGGTCAAAAGGCATGGACTCTCCCTGAAGGTAAAGAACATCCTCTTAATGAAAAAAACTTGCAATAATATGAGATCCATCTTCAATTTAGACCTTGCATTTTCCCCTGTCATCAGAGTTTCAATCGCCTTTGCTATGATCTCTGGATTTCAATTTACAGAGCATTAGCCCTAGGCTGCTCATCAGCATCTTCAGGTCCACTGGGACATGCATTCCAAAATACTGAGCAGCTGGAAGAATGTCAACAAAATCCTGAGTTACAAACAAAACAGACCAGTTGCTCAAGGAAATGGAGGGTATCCCCAATATTTAAGAGTGCCAAGTAGACCCAAAATCATAGGGGCCAAAACAGCCTGAAGATGTTGACAGGAAACTGTTCCTAAGGAAGGATGTCTACCATTTCATTCAGATAAGCAACTTACAAGCCAAGGAAGATTAAACAAACTGAAAAACAAAAGCATCCAAATGGAGACATCAAAATCATAGGTACATAGAGATTCTATGCATTTTTGTAGTTCTTATTACTACAACATAGCACATAAAGTGCACATAATATGCATTATAATAGGAAACAGGAATCACGAAGGCCACTGCAAACAAAGGTGACCAGATCTCAGCTGGCTTCTCTCTGCAAGCAGCTGTCTTAAAAGAAAGGTGTGTGCCCATATATAAGCCCTTACTTTCCCTGTTTGATGTCTCAGTCCTTGTTAATCTGTTTTCCAGTACAGCACACCAGTGCAAGCACCCTGCTCCTCCTTGGCGCTGACTGCACGTAGCAGCTGCAAAGCTTGTAGCCAGTGAATTTTGCAGCTGGTCTGGTAGCAGTTGGCAAACACCTAGTGTCCAGATGGACATTAAATTTGCATTATTTATAATACATCAAAAGTGAATAGACCTCTATGAAAGTGACTTATAAGGACATTTATTTAGGGACTTACTTCTGACAGTTCTGAAGCCACTTTCATCCAAGCTCTGCTTAGATGCTGGATGTTTTACTCACCCACAGGAAAACGTTCCTCAGCTCCTGATCACTGTTGACCCTTACATAACTCACACATGTGGAAGAACAGGTAAATCTTGTACTTTCTATAGATTATGACCTACAGCTTAGTAGACCTATTTACAACTATAGCACTTGTGTCCAAGAGCATAGACTATGCAAGGATGTGACCTGCTGAAGTTTTTCTACTTGCAACGTGAAAGAATGGCAAAGAAGCAGGTCACAAACTGAAGTTTTCAAATTAAAAAGGAAACAGACACCAGAAAGGCAAGCCATTAGGAAAGGTGGTCTGGTTTTGTCTGGGAGAGAGTTAATTTTCTTCTTAGTAGCTGGCACAGCATTGTGTTTTGGATTCAATACGAGAATAACGTTGATAACACACTGATGTTTTGGTTGTTGCTAGGTAGTGCTCACTCAAATCAAGGACACTTCCATTCCCCGTGCTCTGCCTGTGAGGAGCTGCACAAGAAGCTGGGAGGAAGCATGGCTGACTGGAATGGGCCAAAGGGATATTCCACACTGTAGAACATTGGGCCCAGTATATAAATTGCAGGGAGTTGGCAGGAAGGGTCTGATCACTTCTCGGGGATGGGGTGAGCATCAGTCAGCAGGTGGTGAGCAATTGTGTTGGGCATCACTTGTTTCTCTTTGGTTTTCTTCTTCTTCTCTCCCTTTCGTTATGGTTATTATTATCATTAGTATTATGATATTTTGTTTTGTTTCAGTTATTAAACTATCCTTATCTCAACCCACAAGTTGTACTATTTTCCTGATTCGCCTTCCCATGGTGGGTGGGGTGGCAGGGGGTGGGATGGGCAAGCAACTGTGTGGTACTTAGTTGCCAGCTGGGGTTAAAACACAATAAGAGGCCACTGCCTGATGAACTGTGTCACAGGGAGCGCTGTATCACACCAAAGCAAATAGCTTTCCTATAGTGTTTCCATCTCTCAGCGAACTTTGAAAATTCCCCTTTATCACACAGATGGTAAGACACCCAATGTCCATCACTCTTCAGAATTCATACAAAACAGTGATTCTTCATATTGAAAGTCCTTTAGCTTTGCAAAACTCACACAAAATATCATAATAGAGAGCGATCAGGTGTCTTTTTTTTTTAATAACCTGAACTAAGAAATAATATCTCTTGCTTTGAAAGTGACAGCCTTTAAAAAGAAGGTCATCTTCATTTATATCTTCAGGTCTTAGCACTTTAGGACTGCCATTATAAAACCCATTTTGCTTATATGTGCTTTCAAAAGCTTAACTAAAACTTTCTGAAAACAGGTCACTGGAAGATTACTTCTGTTCCTATAGAATGACAGAAATTGCAATTTCTTTAGGTCCAAGCAGTAGAACAACAGAGCACTTCATCACTTCCTGAAGCTACTGTCAGATCAGCCCACAATGCTTCAGCCCCTTCTCAATACCAGCTGTGAGTACACCGTGATTTGTATCATTTTTATTCTCTCCTCACTCTGCTCTGGAGTTTAAGCATACTAATAAGACTTTCAAGCATGTGAACCAATCACCAGTACACCACCACCACAAAACTCCCTAGTATTTCAACAGCATAAGTGGACTGCACAGCCCATGGTGTTTCAGCAACCCAAGGTCACCTGCCTTACAAATTATTCATTTCTTAATTCCACATCATTAAACACCTGATTCTGTTCACTGAAAACAGCACAAGCTTCACTGGGAGAAAAATTATTAAATCAGCCATGACAGCTTTGCTATGGATTTGCTAATCCAGTATAAACAGTCTGACACAAGTCCAATAGGATATAGTTGAACAACATATCTCAAGCAGTGGCTGTTAATCACAGTTAAATAGCTATAAAATGGAGATGACAGTTTCTGTCTAACAATCAGGCACTTCAGAGGCACGTGGTGCTGAAAGCTTGCTGTCTGTACCCCACCCTGCGAGGCAGCACAGCATCCAGGAGTAGCACAAAAGGAGCAAACTGGCAACCAGGTATCAAGTTTTCATTTCCTTATTTAGATATGCCAGGTAATGAGAGAAAATAGTTATGAAGAATGAAACTGAAGTCACCGAGGAGCAGGGAAACTAATAGATTCCACTACTAAATCACCACAGTGTCAGATCTGCCATGTCACTGCTGCACTTGGGAACATTCAGAGCCAAAATGTTGTTAGATTCAAGTCAACTCCTTTGCTGATGTCCTCACCATTTTCTTTTACAAATGTTTAAAATTTGAGGTGAGTCTGTTGCCAAAGTACTTTTAATCAATAAGAGTAAACATGTGTGAATGAAGGAATTTTCCTAAGTGATTTAACATCAGCTGGCCTTATTCTGCTGTATTTAGTGTGTATACAGGCCTGTGCCAAGTGAAGGAGTTCACAATGCTTTGCTCCTCTATTCCTTCTTAACTCTCTTATTTCCCTCTCCACTATATCAGCAGAACTGCTATCAAAGTGCCCCTGTTACAAAGTTAGATGGCTTAACTTTGTTTCAAGTATAGATCTCTCTGAATAGGACTTTTTTTGTGGTGATGTATTTGAATATGATGCCTTCAGCAGCTTCGATGGCAAGGGTGGCCTGAAACACTGGGCTGGGAAGGCTGGTGGCAACAACCTCTAGCCAGCAAAGCAAGATATGGAAAGGGACATCAAACTAAAGTAATGCTAAGAGTCGTCACGCTGAAGTTTGCAAAAACTAAATTAATCTGAAATGACACTCACTGTAGAATCAGTAAAACATCTGTGCTTAAATGGCTTGTCTAGTTTAACACAGATGGAACACAATCATGAACTAGGGAATCAGATGTCCAAAAGAATAGGCTCTAGTCTGCAAACAGAAATGATCTATTTAATTTTCTACTTCTGAGTAGTCCCATGGAAGACTTAAGTGCATAATGGTCACACCACTCAATTTTGAGCTCCAGCTATATGCAGCACTACAGTGTTATGGGCTGAGGTTTTCCACATCCTCCCCCTCCAAAAAAGGTTAAAAAAAAACCCTCAAAGACAAAGCTTCTCTTCCAGTAAACAGTCAGATTTCTTTCCCTGTAATTAATATGGTATCGTTGATATAGATTTTAAAGAACAGAAGTTTTTGTTTCTCAGTAATTTAATTCTACTTAATTATTCTAATACCAAATACAAATCCCAGAAAATATTTAGCTTGCAACAAGTGTTTCTATCTTCATGTTACTGAATTGTTCAGTAACATCAAAAGAGCCTTAAAATGCTTAATAATTATGGCTATTGTGCACGGAAGAATGCAACACTGGCTTGATGTTAAGCTTCCATTTGGAAAAATTATGCTATAAACATAAAATGGGCACTAAAAAGCACAACTTAGTTACAGTAGCACAAAAGAAGGACCAAAGGAGACTTTAAGATGGCATTAAAACCAAATGTCCCAAACTGAGAATTTGCATCAGGTTTCTAACCCTTCCAAGATATTAAAGTGTGTGAGCCAAAGCATCTTGCAGCAAAGTGTTACTTCTTCAACCTTTGGATCAGGCCTGAGATCACAAAACAACTCAAGAAGGCTTTCTCCTAAAGCACATCTTCACCTTCATACACAGAAGGGCATTGGAGTCTAATACAAGTAAAGGCAAATCCCCCCAAAATACCAAATCTCCCATTGTGTTGTCACACCATTACTGAGAAATTCCTGCAGAGATACACTGCCATTGTGGGTGATGTGCAACAGGTTAAGACTGCTGCCCTCATGTTATGAAGTAATAATATTTCTTTGCAAAATAAAAATTGTTTTCAAACTTTTGTGTACGTAGCAATAGGCTTTTTTTGTTGGGTGTTAGGGTTTTTTTGGGGGTTTTTTTGGGGTTTTTTTTCATTTTTCAAATTATTTTTTGTCTCTGTCCTATCCATGAGATAGTTATTTGGAAGCAGTTCAGTGTTCATGGTCACTTCCAAGACACTGAATATTGGTGTTCTCTGTATAGCACAGAGAATAGGGAAAGAGTAGCATATTATATCCAATTCCCACTATGAACTATATAATTTGAAAACAAATAAAATAATGTAAGGTTAGCTCTGGATGCTTCTTAGTAATTCAAAAGAAAGTACATAAGATTATTACTGAACAGAAGATCATTACATTTGGAACATTTCTTGGAGCAAACAACCCAATCATTTGGCATGACATTGAACTGTTCGTTCTGAGACCATGAGACAAGGTCTTCAATCACTATAAAATGCTCCATCAGCTTTGTATTACAGTATCAGCTGCATTTTGACAGTTTGTATAAATAGACGGGTACATCTCATTTGGATGAAGAAAATGATACTGGACGACTACAGATACATTGTCTTTTGCTTCAAAATTAAGCAATAAGCAGAGTTTATGCATAAGAACACCCTTACTGTAAATGTATAGATTGTCACTTGCTTAACACATGTTTTACATTTGGCACAGCAACAATACAAACGTTTACAAAATGGGTTGGAGCCAAGAGATGGCTCCTCCAAGCCATCAGTCCCAGAATCCTACCCAGTTCCCATTCCTTCCCAGAAAAACCTGGGAAAACAGATTGGGAAGATGCAGAAGTACACACAGATGTTTTATATCTGGTTTTGTATGTATGTGCATATATAGACACATGTTAAGTGTATGTATAAACATATACACATGCAGTATGTTCTACAGGTGCAATAGACAGTGCTCAGGTATCTGGGCTCTTCAGTTCTCTAAGATCCTCCTGAACCCAAACTTTATGCAAAGCAATTTTTCTCTGTTCGGTAGAGATATGTCATTAAAAGACAAAGTTATTTTGGAGGCCATCTTGTAACTAAATGTTCTGACTTCTGCTAACAGGGTATTCCACATTTACAGACCAGTTTCTCCATTCCACATCCTGGCTGAAGACCAGTCACAGCAGGGACTGCAACACCAGCTATGCCTAGATCAAGCTAGGGGTAGCTCTTAATCCCTGCTCTGAAAGAGTCAGGAGCAGGAATTTCAGAGGTGCATGGCAAAAGCAGAGGCCCCATGATGCAATCACTGTTTTGGCACTAGTGACTGCCACTTTTCACATTTCAGAAAGGAATTTCTCTCTGGCAATGCCATGGGTAAATTGCCTTATTTTGACAGAAAAGAGTAGCTTCTATTCTTCAAAAATTTCAGTAGCTGAATTGCCTCTTTTTTGTGCTGATCACCATCACTCTTAATGCTAAAAGGGAAGTGTGTACCTGTAAGGCAAATATTGTAAGATGTGACTTGTTGAGATGAGTAGTCACATGCTTCCAGCTGGAGCTCATTTCTCTCCTAAATGTCATCCATAAGAACAATTCTATACGTGTGACTCCTGCTGAAGAAACGTACATATGGTTCTCTTGAAATTGTTCCTTGCCTACTTATTTTTATATCACTTTGATATTTACAACACTCGATATCTGTACTGCAATCCACTAGAAAACAGAGTATGCACCACAGGTAACTCTTACAGGCAAAATTCATATTAACGCCAAAAAATCCCCAACAATATCTAAGTTTAGAAATAGGAGAATATGAAGGATTTCCATTCAAGATCAGTAATTTTTAACCTTACAAAAGTCCACCACATCTCACCAGCAGACTTTTACTTCTATAGTTTGGTCTCCAAGAATCCCAGCTGGAGCTGAAGGCCTTTCAAGAAGGCCCTCCAAAGGCAATAACTTTGTGCCTTTCCCCACCTGTTCTCCCAGGCAGGGCAAGGGCATGATACTCTCTCTTTCTTAGGATTTGAGGTTTTGACAAGTCACCCTTCCTCCTAAGGGCATCATCCAGGAAACAAACACTGGTCAGGACAACAGCTTCCTAGTCCATTGCCCTGTTGACACGACTGATCAGCAAAGGCCCACACCCAGAAGTATTTGTGCCAGAAACTACACAGCCACTCAGGTCAAGCTCCTGAGATTCATAACAGAAAAAAAATTGAAAAAATATTATCTCTGACTGGTCTGGGAACACAGCAAAGTGCAGCTGGTTTTCCACAGCCAAAAAAGTGCCCACGGACACATCAGAATAACTAGGCTGATATCAGCCAGCAAGGAAATCAGAGGAAGTGCCATCTGATCCATTCCAAATACAGATGCAGATCTGACATATGACAAGGAAGCTGCTTCATCAGACAGGCTCTCGTTTCAATGGGAAGAAATGTTTCTGAATCAAAATTCAAAACATGAAGTACTTTCTATTTTCCAGAAGAAAAACATCAACCTATGACTAACACATAGTAGCTTATTAGAAAAAAAGATTAGAGCTCTGCTATCTATAGGGAAACAATCTTTCAACCAAAAACCTACAGAATAAAAAAATAAGAAGCTTTTGAGGAGCTATCATAGGTGACTGGTGAAAGGAACCTAATATAAAGTAAATTACGGAAAAAAACTAATATTGTTTTTCTACCACTTTCCTACCTTGTAAGATTGAGAAGGTTTTCTATTAAACATGGGTTTTCTAGCAAAGTTCATCACCAACTGCCTTACTAATACAAAAGGAAGCAGCTATTTACTCATCTCCTGCAGTTTGGGATCAGTCTTGTCAATAAGGCAAGGACCCCAAAAAGGCTTTCTTTCAGTTCTTAACCATGACAGAGACTTCTGAGATGGTCTTTAGGAAAAGTTCTAATTACAACTGGGAATTAATTACAGCTGGAAATTTTCTCATTGAATGGATTTGCATTGGAGAATACTGATTCATAAAAACAATTTCCCTCAAACATTACTGCACGTTCAACAAAGTTCTGCTGTAAAACTGGCAACTCTCCTGCCAGCTCCTCTGGCAAGAATGGGGTCTTCATATTCATTTTTGCTATGAGGAGCTGCTTATGTAAGGAGGTTTCACAGGATGTCTCTCAGCAGTTGAGGGCAACTGTCTGCTCCAGTTCAGCAATAAGAGTAAAACAAATTACATTTTCAGGACTTTCAAGAAAGTTAATTTTCTAGAATTTACTTTCTGTGGGAAGCTTTAGAATTGCTATGTTTTTCTTCCAATCAGCATAACTTCCTGCAGCTTTCTGAAGTTCTTGTGGATTTCTCCATGGAACAAAATTCTGAATTCCCAGTAACTCTGCCTTCAGTCTCCCCAGGCCATGCTTAGTTGTAGTTTGTGTTCCCTTCACACCACAATAACTCTCTCCTCATGAACACAGGGCTCCATATCTCCATGAACAAGGGTGCAATGGCATAGGATAGAAGGCAGCTTGAACTGTCTAAGAAAGCCTTTCTCCACCTTGGTCACTACAGCAGAAACACCTAATACAGGCTGGGGGGTTTCAGCAAACCCTCTATCATGTGGCACTTATCACTTTCTCTTCTCCCTGCCTCAGTCTGTCTTGGATGATTTGAAGACACTCCAGGAGAGAAGTTATCTTTTATTGTGTGCTCATTTGTGGCCTCTGGGAGAAGCTATAGTAAGTGAAGATCTAAGCAGAGCCTTGTTAGTAAATTCTTCCTGAGTTTATAATTGCTAGGATCAACAGCAAGGCAGGGGAAAGAAAGACCTGCCAATTATTATTTTTAATTAGAAATACAGCTTAGAAATGTTGCCAAATGGAGCCACACTGAGGGACAATATTTAAAGCACAAGAACATCCCAAGGTCTCAGAGATCTTTTGAAATCATTGGCCCTGTCCTGTGCTGTTCACAATGTACATAAACAATATAAGCAGACAGAAAGAATCCAAAGTATGGGTAAATTAAAACAGTTGATATATTTAAGCACATTTAGGGCAAGGAACATAAGAATTCAAAAATATCTGGATCTAATCTCTAACAAGCCAGAAAAATATGAATAAAATGTGAAATATCGGCTTGTTGTTTTAAGAATCATAAACAGAATTAAGACACAAGAAAGGAACACCATGGAACTCTGATTTAATTGCTATGGCAACTTGCACAGCAGTTTTTCAGAGTGGTTCTAGCAGTTCTCTCATACCAGCAAAACAAATGTGTTGAACAATAAAATTCAAAGAAAAATATTCATTTAAATGTGTTGTATCAACACATATAAGAGTGATACCATATATAATGTGAATTTAATATTACATCCACATCATATTGAAGCATTTTGGGATATGGGACTGGGGGGAGGGCCTTCTAGGTTACAGGTCCAATCTACAGCTGATTCAATCTTATCTACTCAAATTTATCAAGTTCTGAATCAAAACTAGTAGGGTTTTCTTACTCCTGCTACTCTAACAACATCATTCTACAGTCTAACTCTAATGAGAGCTTGTTACCTTCTAGAAACTTCCTGACAGAACTTACTTGTCTCTCTATTATGTCTTTTTACTCTTTACCAACAGTTTTTTCTCAGTTTAATTAACTTTTCCTCTTTGGTATTTATTCCATCCCTAGTTTCTTCATATAGAAAGCTACCACATTCTCTCTTCATTTTTCCTTTGCTATGCTAAACAAGCCAGAAATAAGCATATAAATATACATATATACATAAAAATATATAGGCACTACAAACACACACAAATATATTAACAAATATAAGTGTATATTTATGCACATATGTACATAATTATGAAGGAATGGGATTGTGTCAGATCAGATTATATAACCAAAGAAAAATGTGAACTTTCAAATAAGAAAAATATGTTTATATATAATGTACATATTTGTATCCCTCCCCATTGCAATGGAGCAATAATTCTTATGGCCACAAAACAGCCTCAAATTATTCAGACTCAAGTTGTTCAGTACCTTGTAACAGAATTCCATGAGTTAATTTGGAATTTGCTCTTATACATTTTAAAAGCATCACTTAACACTAACTTGATTCTTCTACTCTACCTTCTCGAACTATGCTAGTTATTATTTCTTTTCAGGCTGCCAAGGACTTTCTTATGCATCCACATTTGAAACTAAACACAAAATTTTCAGTCTACTCTCCTGTGAAAAACTACGTGGTTTCTAACTATTTTGTCTCCAAACCCACCAGTTTTCTCTTGCAAAACAGTAACCGGATCACAGCAATTCAATTAAATACAAGTCTTGGTTTTCTACAATGGCATTTTAAACTTCCCATGCCATTCTCCTTCTCTGTACAATCTAACATCTTTATTCTTTGGGATACAGCTCAACAATGAGAAGCTCTCAGCTCCCTTTTCAAATTTATTCTAGGATACAACTAGACTGACTTGCAAGAATGTTTCAGACATATTCAAAGCTGGAGGTTTGCTGCATTGTAAGCCATAAAAAGCACAATTAGCAGTTCAGACCAGCATGAAAAAGTCAACACTCTTCAGCCAATCACAGTGAAAATCAACAACAGAGATATTCCAGTAAGTAACAGGTATTCAATTCCATTGAACTACACAGTTTTGTCACTTGATTGGTATTAGATCAGAGTTTTCATTACTCAAAAGGATATTGGAAAAATACAGCCAATGAAAGTACAATGTACAGTGCTTGCAGTGTACCATGTATGTTTGTTTTCACCCCACCCCAGCAAATAAGAGAAAACCAGAACTCCTATTTGCTTTTGTGCATTACAGAGGTCAAGAAAAATTTAATTTTGCTAGGAAGGAGTAATTACATGATTAAGGTAACAGAGCTTAACACGTGCCTTCAAGGGGCTCTGATCTATCCTAGCAAAATTAAGAAGTTACAGTGTTAAACTGAATTGTCAGCTATTGTATGCATTTTGTCTAATACGTGTCTCCTTAAGAGCAGCATGGGTACAGTTTTATCATCATACCATGTTCTTAGGAGGTTGTTGATTACACAAAGGACTCAATTTGGCCATAACACTGTCTTCACATGATGATGAAATCAACTCATTCAGTTCTAATGCCTCCAGTTTCATTTATACTGGGATCAGCCAGTTCACTCTTTCTAAAGACAGTTTTCTCTGAACTGATTTACTATGTGCATAAACACCTGAGTAGGAATAGAGGAAGGGAGAGTGAAATGATTGGAATGACCAACTGGTTGGAATTATCTCTGAGCAGCAGCATTGCTTCCTTTCAGCTTAAGCAGTTTGTGGAGTCACAAAGTTAGTTTGCAAGCTGAAGGTATTTCTAGTACTTTAAGAAGCCACTGTAGCCTTGTCCAAATAAATGTAACAGATTAACAGCCTGACTATATGCTTTGGAAGAATGAATGTCCTTCTGGTAGTAATTGCTGGTAATTAGAAAAACCTATCTGATAGTTGTTATCCAGTTATCTGATCTTGGACATAATAACTCTACAAAGCCAATGTCCAGGTTTCACCACACAGCTGGGGATTCCAGCTCAAATACTCAGACTGATTAACTGGCATGAATCCCACCAGCCCCAAGCCAAGGTTACCTCAGTGAAACCTACATCTTGAGTGGTTCACTGTGTTCCATTCAATAACTCAAATTATATCAGCATCTTCTTATTCAGAAACCAAACATTAAAAATTGAAAAGTTCTCAGGTCTACAGTTTAAATGGCCACCTTATTTAAACTGTCATGGGCTTTGAACCCTCAATGACTGCAAAATGTGCATGATCTGAAAAATAACACTAATGCAAACCTAATGTTGCCCGTGCACGTTTCCTTGAGGAATTCAATGTGAAATGGTCCAAGAATAAAGAAAGCTACATTTTAATTTCATTAAAAATTAAGCATCATAACAGAACCAACAGCAAAACAGCATTAACTGAAGGCAGCATTTCTGAGCATATGATGAAGTAATAGTTTTCACTGAAGGAGGTATGTTTGAATGTTTGTGTGCATACCTATATGCTTTACATTTACACATATGCATAAAAACAAAAGTTCAACTTCTATTACACTACACATTTCATTATATTAAAAATCTCAAAGAATACAACCTTGCTTATGGGAAAATATCGAAAAGCTGTATCATGCTTTGCTTTTAATTTGAATCAGATAAGTATATATTTACTACTGGTAGTCATTAACACATGTACTATAACTGCCTCAATAATGGCATCCTTAGGGAAGTGACAAGGCCTGTGTTAGTCAAATAGTATAGCAAAGAGATTATTAAAATAAAATACTTTATTTCCCTGTACAAACAGGAGCTAAAAGTTACATCAGAGTAGGATCCCATAATAAGAAAAATCAGGAAAAAAACCCAAAGTAGCAAAATATTGCGAACATTAAGCTTTTAAATGTCACAAAATCACTGGAGCAGTTGTCCGACATTTACAGAATTCCTGTCTCAGTTGTATAGTACCTTTTATTCATTAACTTTGAAGGCACTGATTCACTAGTACACTCTAAAGAACTGAAGGCTGCATTTAAAAGTAGTTTAGAAATGGTTATAAGAATTTAAAAATTACAGTGGCTGCCATTAAAGAGGAACTCTGCAAACTCACCAAGTGCTATCCTACACACAAGCGCTGTTTTCTGTTTCAATTCGGAGAAACTGTTTCAATGTGTTTCAGATGCTGAGGTGTGGTAACTGTTTAAAAAAATTAACAGAAAATATTTAACGTGACCATTTTACAACACAACATTGAAATTGTTAGAAGTAAACTTTGTATTTACTTCTAATACACACAAATTTAACGAAGCCGTAAATCAACATAAGTTTTACTGTTTATTTTAGCAAAAACAGACTCACCCCTCAAAAATGAAGCACAAAATCATTTTAAGGTGGATATTGAGAAAAGAGCTAGGAAAGCCCTTTTTTTTTTTCTTTCAAGCTGAATGCTTAGCACACTTGGACCCCTCTGAAAATTCTTGTCATATTTTAAGCAAAATGCTCCACTTCGAGACATAAAGAGTCCAGATTTTTTGGGAAACAGGTGGGACTCGGTCCACTGTGCACACTGAAAGCAGGAGAGAGTCTTTCCCTAAAAGCAGGAAGTCTGATTTCCACATACTGCAGCCTTGCACCTCTTGCCAGCAGGTGGCAAGATGACAGACAGCGAAAGGGATGATGCTAAGCCCGTATGAGTCACTCGAGGAGCCAGCTGCAGCCCCGTAATGTAACCATTTAAAAAAGAGACAGCTCCGTAAATGCTGAGACCCCCGAATAACGACACCTGCATTTTCTGCATTTACTAAATGTCGAGAAGCTGAAAGTAAATACCCTTCCACGTAGCTCTACAAACTAATTTATAAAATGACCAACAAAGCAAGCAAGGGTTTTGTACTGCAGCCTGCATTGCAACTGAAGTTACATGCTACTCATCTTCCCACACACCTGCTAAGTACTCAGTGCCACCCAGTTCCAGAGAAAACACAACGGGTGAGCAGAATGAGAAGGAGTAGACCTTGAATTTTAGGATTTTAATTAAGTCTAGCATACATAAAAATAACCCAAAGTCTGACCCAACATTCATTTGCACAGACAAATGAGGAGGCATTGAAGTAAATTCAATTGCCCAGATGAAACAAGGACAGGTAAATGGAAACACAGGTGACAAAACAGAAGCCAAAATTCGAGGTAAAGGAGAAAGTTATCAATGAGTCTTTGCTGATCTTTTCTAAATGCTTACTCCTAGAATGAGGAATTTGATATGAAACTCACGTTCATGGGGTGGGATGGGCTCCTATTTTAAGTCAAATACAAGAAAGGATTCATTGCAATTGTAAAGAAAAGTGTCTTTTCTAAAACAAAACAAACAAAAAAGAATAAAATAAAAAAAATAAAAAAAATAGAAAAATAATAATAATAATAATAAAAAACCAAAAAAAAAACAAAAACAAACCCTGAAAAAACCTCATGTTACTGAAAACTTGAAGATATTTCTCCTTGAGAATAATTTAGGGGAATTAAAAATTCTATAATACAAACTTTCTGCTCTGGAGGGCCACCTCCCCACCTATTCTTCCACTTCCCAGAACCACACAGTGTATTGTACCAAAAGACTAACTCAAAGATCCCTGCTACCAGCATTGGTCTGTAAGATACAACTAATCAAGGTTACAAACCAAAAATGCCTTTACAACAAGTAAATTCTATTGTTTCTCAGATGCTTTCATCTAATCTTACCTGCAAGCAGAATGGAAGAACAAGGAGAGGGTGAATTGATGCACCTCCCTTCAAACAGATGCTAGAGGGCTGCTGGCAGTATCTTGTTTACCAAGTGACACAGCATAGTGAGAAACCACACTTTGAGTAGCGACCCAGGTTTGATCTCACTTTTCACACCCATAAGCAGAAGTCAGTTGAGTTGTACTACTGTAACACTGGAATCAGGTCTAAAATGACGTTTTCTGTTGCAGTGCAAAATGCATGGATAACGTTTAAACACCTAGAAAAGAAAAGAAAGAGGATTCAGCAGAGAAAATACGAAAAACCATTAAGCTGAGTAACAATAAAAGGAGTATCTAAACACAAGATTTATTAGAACCAAGTCTTCTCATTACAATTCAGAGTCAAAATAAGATGTTTAAGCTGGGTGTATATTTTTCTTCTTCCACTGCTTCCTCTTTAGAAAAACTTTTCATTTTTGCATCTCAGACTAGATGCACTACCCTCACAGGCTATAGCGTTCACAGTAACCAGCATATAGAATATGAACATGACTGGGAACTCCTAACTGTTGAGTACAAATTTAATAGAGTCCTTTTTAGTGAAAGATGATGTCATAAAACTTTATAGGTTTGAGCCATACCATGCTGCAACAGACAGAAAGTAGTTTCTCCCATGATTATAACCTTGGTGCGTTCTTAGGGAGAGGCCCCATAGCAGTTCAATCTCATCTGAACTGTAGCTGCTGCTGCCCCACACATTTCTCCATCCCAAGCTATTTATTATGTTCTAATAGAGAAGCACCTCAAAGAAAACTAACCACCAAAAGAGTGACTAATCTCAAGCAGAATCAGGCCCTAATCACAGAACGGACAGGACCATCGTCAGGAAAGGGTGAAACAATGGAAATGGGATCACAGTTATATATTGCTAGGGAACCACACCCTGCAGCAGAAACTGCAAAAGTAGAAGCAATTTTTGGGGACTTGAACTCTGACAATGCAGCTTTAGAAAAAAAACACACAGGCCAGGGTACAGGGAAAAGTCTTGGAGCAGTTAGCAGCATACACTTAGGGTGAGTGAAACAGCTTCTTGGTCTTCCTTTGTATATTTGATTAAGCTAGGGAATAAGAGCCAGGCTCTGCTTCTCTTACCAAAGAGGTAGGAAAGCTCAGGTGTTCAGGAGATGACAGTAACAAATCATGCTTCTGGTCAGGTTAGTTTTAGAAGGGGTTAATAACAAATAGAGATATCCATGCTGCAAGCATTAAACTGAAAGATGACAAACTAATATGACCTGCAAACAGGACAATTTTTATTCATGAAATAAAGCTTCAGAACATGCAGCACTATCAGAAGGTGCCAGTACTTTAACAAAGTGTGTCACTAGAAATTTCGGTCATATATCACAAATTTAATAAACAGAAATACTCCTCTGCTCTTCCACCACTCACACTTTAATTTCATTTCTTCTGAGAAAAAATGCAACTATGCTGTATGTTACCTCTAGAATAAGACTGTCTGACACAAAATACATCCAGCCCTTGAAGTCAGGGTGATGTAACTCTTGAGATCAGCTGAGTGGTAACAGCTATGATAACATGCAAAGCCTCCCTGTAAGCTGTTCATATGAATTATGCTGCTTTTCACTCACTGCATCCCAAGTTGTCCAAAAGCACATATCAGCCTTTGTTCATCTGTGTTAGCTTGTTAACTATTAAACACACGGAGATGAAAACCACAAAGTACATGAAGCTGCATAATATTGTTCAAGGCAACGCTTTTCTGAAAAGCATGATTTCACTAAGAGGTTTATTTGTCCTGAGAAGATTATGTTTGCCTCAATGAATTTTGAATTCTGAAGTAAAACTTAGATTCCATAACTCTGATCAATTTTAACAACCACATCTTTCCAATTTTTCTAATCCTTTCTCACAGATTAATTTTGGAGTGAACATATCATGTTATATGAAAAGTGCCTGAGTTACCAGACAATATAGTAATATTTGGAAATCAGGTTCCTCAATTAATGCTAGTTAAGTACTCAAGATCACTCCTGAAGTTTAAAATTGTTGGTCTAAGATTTTGCCATTAAACCCACATTTTTTGTGGCTTGTTCCAAAGTGACTATCCAAGTTTCCAGTGGAAAATATCTGAGTAATGACAACACTTCAACAGAATGGACTTCAGGAAAAATACTTGTATCAGATCTGGTACAAACTGCAAGAAAAAATGATGTTAGAAAACATGCCTCTTATTTTGGCCTTTATATGGCTCTTATTTCAAACAACCAGACAAGAAAAAAAAACATAAGAGTTAGTACCTGTGGCACAGAAACAATACTAAAGCAGGTAAAATCAGCTGTTGTGAAACAGTAAGGAATTGGAGTGAACTACATGAGGTGCCTCATCCCAGAGATCAGCATAATTTGGATCAATGAATTCTGTATGTTGGGAGGTTTATTGTATGGCTGTTAAAAGGATTAGTTTCCCTTGGTGTTTATTTGCTCTGCTGAATGTTTTCTAAAAAGCAGTTGAAAAGGAAGGTGCTTAACAGCAAAAAACCATAACAAGTAAACAAAAATAAGTTAAACATGCACAAACAAAAGAGACTAAAGTAATCTATAGTAATAATACTAAAAAGTGTAAGAGTCAGGTATTCAAAGGGAAAAGTCAGCAGAATTCCCAGCCATGCTGCATATTGTATTTTTGTCCTACTGGAATCAGTGGCAAAATTACCTATAAATGCAATGAGTTCAAAGTTTACTGTACAGATAAAAACAGAGTAATCTGTAACATTATATTTTCAACAGAAAATATAATTTGGGTCATTGTATCCTTGCTAATACAGCATCCAGCTCATCTGATACTGACTGATACTGATCTGACTACTGATACACTTTTTAAACATATGTTGAGCAGGTCAGTTAACTTCACTGTGCATGTTTCTAAACAGATATATTAATTTTACCCATCTTTGAATAAGATTTTCACCTCATGCCTTCAAAGCCATTCTGAAAAGGACTGTGCTCTTATTTGTTACTAAAGCCAAAAGTCATCAGATAGGGGCAGGTAAATTGTGATATTCTATGGGAATATGTGACACCATTCCCCAATTAAACCATTGGAATAAAACACAGTAATTAACAGGAAATTATTCTAGATTCACAGTGTTCATTTGTGCTTCCATGAACGCAGCACTTTAGGATTATTTATGTTCATATAAATATGAATTCACCAATTCAATTAAGGAAAGTTTTTCAATGCCAAGACTTAAAATCTTTGTTTGAGACATATGATTATACATATATGCATCTTATCAAATAATATGGAAATTGCTTCCTCTCTTGCAAAATTATCCAGTGTCTTTCATTAATGCACACAATGCTTACAGTCCTCCAGAGTGATTCCAGCTAGTGCCATCCAAGCAGTCTTCTTTCCATGAATGCTTTGAAGCATTCCTCTGCTGGCTGAGGACAGACACCCAGGAAGTATTCTCTAGAACACAGTATTAAATATATTCAGTATATATATTCATGCAAAGTCAGAGTATTGTCATTTTATCTTTAAAGTTTTTTTCACATCGTGGGGAAAAGGGATCATTCACATGCCCTTCCAACCACCTGTGCTGCTGCCTTGGATAGCACTTGCTCTTTCTCTTTGTGTAGCCAGTTCTTGAGTGTCCATAGCCATATTGCACCTCATTATATATGAGTTGGCTCCAATACCTATAATCATTAGAAAAACAGATTTGTCAGAACAAAATTTCTCACCGCTTCTACATTCTCTTACATATCTATAAAATAAATTTAGATCAGGTTCTAGCTTTTCTAAAGCTATGCTGTTGGCAACACATCTGACTCATTTAAAAGTTTCTGGACTGATAATGCCTCCACTTGCCCCATTAGTATTTAAGTTCAGTTTATATTTCTTTCTCAAAGTTCCTAGTCTCCAGGTGACTTCTTAATCAAAATATATAATACGTACCCACGTAATTTCCTTTAACATTGCTATTTTTTGCTGTTCCTTTATTCCAGGGTGCTAAAAATAAAGGTCTTTGCATACACAAAGGTATTTACTGAAAACAGACTAGATGTGTTTCATTACTTGTGTTTCATCCCCTTTTATCCACCCACATCAGCTTCATTGTCCATACTATAAAGTAACACCTAAATAATAATTCATGTCCCAAAGATGGGCCTCTTGGCCTTCTTGCTGAGCGTTCTGCATGAAAGAGCAAGGCAAAAAATGAGCTGATTTCATAAAGACTAAACTTCCTTCCACTACTCAAAAATGGAGCATATGATATATATACACAATTTCTTTTCAGAGGTAATAATTGGTATATACTTTTCTTCAAACAAGCTGAACAATAAATTGATGTATCATTGTGTTTTAGAAAGAATCTTGAATGTGGATTCTGTTTAGATCAATCTCCAAAACTTGGAAATACAATTATTGAGCACTTGTCTCCCCAAGTCACCAGAGCTTGTTGCTCAAGAAAGATCTTAAAGTTCAGTCTGCTGGACTCAACTTCACACTGCAGAAAAAAGCAACTATTCCTACGGGCCTGGGACAACAGCACATTTAACAAAACTTTCTTAGCTGCACACAAACTGAAAACATCTTGTTTGTGACACTTCTTTTAGCCAACACTATAACAAGAATCTCTAGATTATAATCAAACTTCTAACTGAAAGAATAAATGCTAATTCCCATTTGTATGAAAAGGAGGATAAGTCAACCAAATCTAAATCTTCTGCTGTTCACTGCCAGCTACATCAGTCATATTCTTGGGTAAATATATTAAAAAATAATTAAAAATAATTTCAGCTGTTTACAATACCAATCTAAATAAAATGCTAGTACATTAGACGACCAGATTTTAAAATGAGAAACAAATGTAAGTGGATTTATACAGACCCAAAAAAAAGTACACTGAAGTTTCACTTTGTTCAGTGGTACAATTTACCAGTATTTGGAACATCAGGTAACAGCATTCCTGGTTTACTTGTCACAATTCTATCAATAAAGGCCTGGGGTTCTGCATGGCACACAGTCCTTCTTAGGTTTAGCTGATATTTCTTTTATTCAGAGCAGTGATTTGATCAGAGGTCCTTACTGGATGTTCTCTGAGCATTCCCTGGCACTTAACTTATTATAGGCCCAATCCTATTCTTTTTTCTACAAATGAGATCTGGCCAAGATTCACAACAGAGAATTTTCTGTGTGGCCTTTCCTATCTTCTTCAGGATACAAAGCATTCTTTTTTATAGTATTATTTGCAATTCTTTGCAAAGAATAATTGTCTTTATATGAATTTATTCGTGCTGAAGTTCAGCACCTCCCACACCTCACAAAATGGAAGGAGGAATAATTATTTTGCGAATCTAGCGATCCATCAGAGACTGATGGATCACAATAATAGCTTTAGACTGACCAGCAATCCAAAGCACATTTTTCAAGTTTTGAAACTTATCACTAGAAATGTGTCTAAAAATGCCAGGAAGACAGTCCTATAGTGATAAACAAAAAAATCAATCCATGCTCCAAAGAGCTGACCAGCCACTCATCATCTTTCTGTTCAGAAACAGAAGCACAAGCAGAGGTTGTAGTGCAGGTCCCAGCAGTGAAGACAGGACTGCCCAATTCTGGTCTCTGCTCTAACGCTCAGCCTGCTCAATCATACTAAATCCAATAAAGAAACCCAAATCTGTTTGAAAACAGTCTACAAATAAATTGAGTTATTTTAGTTAAGCATTCAATAAAAAAGTCTCTCCTAGGAATTTTTTTATGGATAAAGGAATCATAAAGCTTCAAGTTTCCCTGGCAATTCTGCCATTTAAAAACAACAAGCAAAAAATGGGACAAAAACTCCACCAAGGCAAATCATACAGCTGGTGATCCTGATAGATACAGACTACAGTTAACCAACAGTGATGTAAACTCCTTATGCCAGATTGTTTAAGCACAGAAGAAAGCACAAATGCACATAATTAAGATCTGATGTTTGCTTTTTCCTCCGCACACAAATGCAGTATTTGTGTTTGAGCACTGGCAGTAACAACTGTGAACTATGCTATTAATGTCTGATTTAAAAATGCTTGTGGCAGGATCCTGTCTGGAGGAACAAAAATAAAAATGTATTGAGACAAAACAACAGTGAAAATTGCACTAAGAAAATTAAAAGCAGTGATTACAGACAAAAAACATGTATTCTCCTCTCAGAAAGTTATTCATGTGTAACTTTTCTTAAAATGGATCCAAACATTGCCATTCTCAATAAAAACTAAGTTTCTGAGTGGATATATTTTTAAAGCACGTGCAAATCCTTGGTTTATTTAAGGGAGAAATATAGCTCGGTACCATTTTTGCTTATTTTCCTCAAACATTTTTCAGGTTAAATAAATTGGTACTAAATTGGCCAGGAGTCCAGCTGCAATAATGGTTTATTAACTTGAGTTTTTAAGAACTTATATCTTCAAAAGTATGTAACAAAACTGAGGCTTCTGGGTTTCAGTAAGGGATACAATGAAAATTGCCTGCAGTTTCAAGAAGCATTTCACACCAAATTAAGGCATTCATTTGCTAGACAGTCTCCTAAAATGATCTCTGCCTCTAAATCAGTATCTGAAGGTACATCCATTCACTGATTATCCATGAAATTTAGCTGTCCATCATAAGTGGCTAAAGTAGACACTAAATTATAAACATTAAATTGCTTCTTTGCCTGTTCCTGTCTAAACATTCTGTAGTGTCTGCTAATGCTAAATGAAATCAGTCCTACCACTTAGTCCTCTTCTGTGAGACATGCACTTTGAAATATCCTTGTGATTATTTTCTGAATTTTTAAGGACACACAAGACTGAGCACAGCCAAAACAGAGGTTTTGGAAAACCATGATCCAGGTAAGCAGAAAACATCCATCCTGTCATCTTCTTGCTGTGTGTGGGTTTCTGGCAGCCACTTCAGCCAAAGCATCCTGCCAAAATTTGTCAATTCACGTTGCTATCAGTCACATTGCTTCCACTGTCAGGTTTAACAAAAACAAAACTTCACAAGATGGCACCAAATTAAATCTTGAAAAGCAACAGCTCTGTTGAACGTGTAATCAATTACAGATTTTTTTTTAGTGTTTTGGGGTTTTTTTGTAGGTTTGTTTGATTTGGGGCATTTGTTTTTTGGTTTTGGTTGGTTTTTATTCCAGAAAAACATAAAGGGGCAAACCTATACCAGCTAGAAACACTGAATGTCACCAGGTATTCTGAAGATGGACTTTCATTATAAAAGTAGCTGAGTGAAGCCTGGTAACAAACCTCCCCACAGAACAAAACATCATTCTACATGGCTTCTGGAGATGAATTAGGGAATCACAGACTGGCTAAAGTTGGAAAGGGTGTCCAGAGACATCTAGACCAACCCGCCTGCTGAAAGCAGGATCAGCTTGGGCAGGTTACTCAGAACATCTGAATATCTCCAAGTATGAAGACCCCACAATCTCTCTAGGGAACCTGTCCCAATGTTTCATCACCCTTATAGAAAAGAAGTTTTCCCTTATATTTAAATGTAGCTTCCTGTACTTCAGCATATCTCCACTACTTCTTGTTGTGTCACTGGGCACCTCCAAGAGGAGTTGGGTTTCACTGTCTTTGTTCACTTCAGCAGGTGTTTATACACCTTGTTAACACCCCCCTGAGCTTGCTTTCTTCTAGGCTAAACAGTCCCAGTTCTCTCAGCCTCAATTTGTATGAAAGATGCTCCTGCCCCTAAATCATACTGCCAGCTTTTAACCAGACTTGCTCTGGTGTGTTCATGCCCTGTGTAGTGGAAAGTGCTGAACTGGACAAGGTTCTGCAGACGTGGCCTCACCAGTGCCAATTAGAGGGGAAAGGACCACCTCCCTCAACCTGCTGTCAACACTTGCCCTTGCACAGCCAAAAGTATCAGTGCCCCCTGCCATAATGGTGCACTGCTGGAACATGGTCAGCTCAGTGCCCACAGAGCCTTTTTGGCAAAGCTGCTTTCTGGCTGCCAGACTCCTCCTCCACAGGTGCAGACTTTGCTTACCCTTTTCCTGAAGTAAAATAAAACACAATAGCTTCAAGTGAGTTGCATCTGGAGAATTGTCTTTCCTCCCAGCCCCTTTCCTCCAAACTCTTTCCTCACTCCTCCCTAAAATTTTTTTGTTTGGAAAAACCTTTAAATTCAAAGCAAATCTTGGAAGACAAACCAAAAGCTACTTAGGTTTGACAGGACTTTAGCTTTAAGTCCTAGAGCAGAGCAGAATGACTGTCAACAGGCGTTTTCAACCCTCTGCAGGTGCACAAACCTGAACCAGAACTATCCTTTGAAATCCAGTGTGGTATCAAACATTACTGATAGAATTTCACTCACAATGAAGCTGTAACTCAAGTTTACAACAGAGCCTTATGAAGGGACTACTATATCATCTTTGCTCATTGTTTATTTTCATGTATAACATTGCCCAGAGAAACTGTGGATGCTCTATCCCTGGAAGCGTTCAAGGCCAGGTTGAATGGGGCTTTGAGCACCTGATCTAGTTAAAGGTGTCCCTGCTTATGGTGCAGGGGTGGAAGGAAAGTCCCTTCCAATCCAAGCCATTCTAAGATTCTACGACTTTTGGTATCATAGACATGAAACCTATCTTCTGAATTTCCATCTTCAAATACAGTGATACAGCTCAACTTCTTATTGTCCTGCAGTGAATACTGCCTGTAAGAATTAGGTTGTCATTTCCTTAATTACTCAGATTCATGAAAAGCTCACTTGTGTTTGTTATTGAATGAAAGAAACTTACCTTCCTTCAAGTTCCTTTGCAAACATTAGACCTGCAGTATTAAAACATCAGTTTATCAGACCTTCATTAAATACTTCAGATCTGAAAATAAGGAGCACTGTTGATTTTACTTGTTTGTCCTAAGGCTCTAGTGATAGTGAATTAAACCTTTTCCAGATAAAAGTTTCCTTATTGTTGCATTTCAATATAAAAAAAGAACCTTCTGCAGAATTTCTAAGTGGTATGCCTTTCAGAACAGATTTTTGGTGTATTTGGGAGAAAGCATATCTGCATTTTACTAAAAGTATTCAGGATGAAATTAAGAATGAGAAGTTTTGCATTGAAAATGAAAATAAAACCAAAGCCAACAGCAATGCTTCAGCCAGAATTCTTTGCATATTTATACATGACCATTGGGAAAATAAATGCCTAGAGAGTCTTTTCTCTCAGTGCTTTCTTCTCAGGAGCTGCTGGCTGAGAAAATAATGATAAATGCCAATCTGGAACAAGAATTTTCAATTCTAAGCAGCCTTACTTGCAAAGCAGGGAATGATGCCTGCCTGCTCCCCTACAAAACACATGGAAGATTCAGTTCCTTTTCCATAATGGCCCAACTGCTACTAAACAAGTTATTTCTCATAACTCAGACCAGGTACCACCTTCCTCTCAGAAACATTTTTGTTTTACTTAAAAAAAAAACAAAAAAAAAACACGAACCAAAAAACCAACCTGAAAAAACCAACAACAAAATACCCACCCAAACAACTTTAAGTCTTTCTCCTTGGTAGAGAGACTAAAGTGTTGGTATGCTGCTCTTTTTTGTATTTAACAAAACTCAGTAACAGTTTATTTTATTTGGGTACTGAGTGTTACAATGTTAATATTTAAAGGTTTGACATTCAAATACTGCTTTATTATCAATATCCCCACCTTTGTGCATACCAAATAACAAAACAATGCCCTTTAATGAAAAAAAATGCAAGTCTTATTTTTCTATCAAATAGAAGAATTTAAAAAGCAACTTTGAGCTGGTATGACAAAAAAACCCACTTACAAGAGCTGCAAATCTCAAGTACTTCAACAAAAAGAAATTAATAGTAAATACAAAACCTTTATAGTGCTTCCATAATAAAAACCTTCTCCACAAGGAGAAATCTCAGTTCTACTGATTGGCTTTGTGTCATTTTAATATTTGACCTAATTCAAAACTCACATGCATCTGAGAACAGTTATGTCACTGTCCTGCACATGTTTATTTTAATATAAGGGAAAATGTTCTGGCTCTTTTTGCATAGAAGAACTGTTCTGATGCTGGCACTGTAAAAACTCATATCAGTCTACTGGCTTTTTAAATAAATAATGCCTATCCAATTGAAACTTCTTTTTGTAATGTCTAGCTCTATGAAAGTACCACTCACAGACAATCCTGCTAGGATGTGAGCATTCTTAGACGTACTTCCACTATCTAAAGACACAGCTGTGTCTTTTTGGCAGAAAACTGTCTTTCACCTCACTGGCAATATTCAAACCCTACGTATGAATCAGTTGGCTACTTTCTGCTGGTAGATGTAGGAATGTCCCCATTCACATAAACACTTTCCTCCAAGTTTAATGTTATCATTAACTAGTATCCATTTAAACTAAAACCCAAACAATCATAGGAAGGACTCCTAACTCCCAATTTGTTCGGTAAATTTCTAGCTGGGATAATGTGAAATGTGTCCAAGGAAGATAAGAAAAAAGTAAACCTATTATTGGTAGGTTTGAATTCAGTCTAGAACAGCTGGTATTTGCAATAGCAAAGCTCTGCAAACAGAAGAAGGAAAAAGCAATGGCAGATACATCAGGCAAGTGGGAAATAAGCCTCATTTTCTTCTGATCAGACAGAAGTTTCTTTTGGGAGAAGAGTTAAAAATGCTTTAGGAACATGAAAAACAAGATGCCTTTTTAAGTAACATATCAACAGGAGTTGCTTTAATTAAACGAGATTGTTATAGGCATAAGTATTTAGCATTGCTAGTTGACTATATTCATGCCCTAGGGGAAGATAAAAATTTGAGATTTCAAGTATGCAGTAAATAGCAAAAACCTCAATTCTCCATATCACACATATATATATAATTTTCTGCCTACACTTGAAGACAAGTCCTTTGATAAAGCTGAAGTACATGCTTAAATACTTTGAATGGTAATAATTTAAGTTATTAGATATAGTTTTATTTACAGCATCATATATATCACTATTGCTGAAATCTTCCAAATCTATCTACAAACAAAAGGGATATTCCCCATCCACATTATGCACCAACTGCAACAGGATTATTTGCATAGAGAATGAAGAATCACCTGATACTGTAAAGTGTCCGTCATTACCTATTGGAAAATATAACTGGAAGCTGAAGAATTCCTGTGTCCACTAGAAGTTCTACAGTTAAATCTGTCCCTCATTTGACTCTGCCATACTCGATTTGAATAATACTTTTTTAAAATCAGCATCACATAAACAAATGAACTCTGACAGTCCTGAGCTTTTGCAGTGCTCTACCCAAGAAAATACTGTTCTCTGACAAACAGCTTATTTCAAGTTGAGGACCTATTTGCCTTCTGTTTGTGTAATGTACCATGTAAGCAATGTCTCAAACCACTTTTGGAAAAAAAACTAGACCGGTCAATGTGGTATCAGTTCCAGAAACCCACGGTGCAAAGATACCATCTGAGGCCAAATTCTGACCTCGCTTTTGTGGAGGCAGTGATCAAAGTTAAAAGATGGGATGGCAGAAGTTAATTGCATGCTCAGTACAGTGTGGTACCCATCCACAAAGTCAGAATATTCTAAGGAAGAGAATAAGAGAGAAGGGAAATTGAGATACAAGCACACAAGCCAGAATTTCATAATTTCACTGCCAAACCTCAGACTGCAGAAATAGTTAGGGGGCTGAGTTTTGTCCATTTCTTCAAGCAAGAAAACCCCCTTCTATTGTACTTCTTGGGCCACTGTATGTTCTCTTAAATCCAAGATATATTTCCTAATTTATATTGACTTATACCAGACAGCATAAATCTTCCTTAAGCCACAAGATTTTCTTGTATGCTTAAACAAACTGCAAAGCACAGAAACTTTGTTTGTCATTTAACCATGTGCTCCATGAACAGCAGAGCTTCCAAAGCTTTTTTATGGACTTGTGTCTTTTGCTCTTAAATTTTCTATCAAAGTAATTCCAGCTCCTTCCTACCCACCATGTTTTCTGTGCACTGGACCAGGACAAAGACAGCACACGCTGGTTCCAATGTGCATACCCAACACATAGTGAATTTTCAGTGCATTGCTTTCAAACAGGCTGTACAGAGGCTGAATTCCTCCCAGCTTTCCTCCAGCAGGGGCATTCATTTGAGTCATCCTAATCTATTAATTCAGCAGTTTTCCCAATATTCCCAGGTTATCTGCAACTCCTGCTCTCCACTTACAGCAGCCAATAGAGGCAATGGAAAGGACTGAGAGAAAGGTAGTAGAAAGATAGACAGATGTGTGATTAAACAAAACCAATTTCCACAGGAAAACAGAACAAGAGAAAGAGGTGTTTTAAACAGTAGCAGTGGTTCCAACTACTTTGTACATTCTTAATTTTTTCAGCATTGAAAAAAAACCAGAAATGAGATCCTATATCCTGTTATTTTAGCAGCATCTCCACACAGCTGACATAAAAGGAACATGGATTTATTTTTCATGCTGAAAAGCTTTTATTCTCACTTTCATACAACTCAGTAAATTGCCCAGAGAGTGATTTATTCTCCCCTATGATCTCCTGAATATCCATACACACACAAAAGATGGATGCTGGCAGGCAGAGCTGTCAGTAGGAATTTCAGCAGAAGTAAATTGTTTAGTACTTATAATGGAGCATAATAGCTGTAATTTCATTTGAACTGTTGCCACTAATAAAATTACAAGCCAAGACCCTGCCATTCATCACTGTGCAGCCACTGGGAATTTTTCTGTGCACACCAACACAGAGACAGGTAACTGGGTCCTTAAAGTGTTACTATACCCAAAAGAATGATGAGCCAGGCCCAGCACTTTCTCTCAATAGAGCTGCATATCAACTGCAAAGGAGTTTCCTACCAGTTTTTACCAGGTGTTTTCACAGTTATTCCAATCCTCTGCCAAAATGCAAACTAGCAATTTCAATGCACATGCAGTTAAAAAAATGTTTAAAAGGAAACTAGAATACAAAATATAATACACAGATATGCAAATATGTATATATGCACACTGCACATGAGTTGGGCAGGAAACATGTTCTTCTGAAGATCACTGAAATACCATGAAATATTACAGTTGCTACATATGAACAGATAAAAATTCAAATATATGGAATACTTGGCTAAAGTTATTATTGTCACATCAGGAGACAGTTGTTCTTCACCTAGAATTTCAGTGAAGCACCAATTAAAATGCTTTAGTTTAATTGCTATGATTAAAACAAACCACAACATATTTTCTTGATCTACGAAAATGATACAACCAGAATGCTATTCTGGGCTGTTTATGTGGGCTCTGAATGAAAGCACGGGATTAGCATACATGCAATGAAACACAGACAATTCCAGAAAAAGTTCTTTGAGTGTCATAAAGATGACTTTTACTGTGGTACTCTTTCTAGTTAGAAACTGCAGATGTAGTTGCCTCTGCCAGGTTAGACTAATTAACCCCTCTGCAGGAGCCACAAAGGCCTGTATGGGAACTCAGAGAGACTGAAGAGGCGAGTAAGCCCTTCGTTCTCTCTCTCCAGAGCAATTAACGTTCACATGCACGTCTCTCATCACTGCTAATCAACCATAATATACATAATTTCTGCCAAACTCCCTGAGATGTATTGGCAGATTTCTGCAAAGTCATGAAAAAACATTATGCACTTTACTTCCCTGTCCCACCTGCAGAAGGAAGGAAAAATGAGCAGTGAGCTGCACATGCAGGACAAGCTGTTCTGCTGCGACTCAGTGGTCAGCTCATGACTGATCTCTTGTATAAAAACTGTGAGGGCTGCTGTGGGGAAAGAAGAGCAGATGTAGTAAGAGCAGCAACATGTAAAAAGAAAACATCTTTCTTTTTACGATAATAGAGAACAGAGCAAGAAAAAATTGTAAATTTGTAAAGAAGAAGAAAGCAGAAGAAGAATGAGGCATCACAGAAAAAAAGAGCAAACATGAAGGCAGACAAAGGCCCCTCAAAATACAGTATATCATGGGTGATATTTTTAAGGATTGATACACACAATTATTGAATCTGCTTACTTATTTCAATAGCCACATGACAAAGTTTGGAAGCAAACTCAGAGTGATCAGTCTCCATTAAAACTTATAGTATGCCATGGAAGATTTTTTGGATCTTCTTGAGAGTAGGAATAGGTTGGTGCTTTCTATTTTAAGGGGGGGAAAACATGTCATGTACACCATTATTTCCTATAACCAAAAGAGAGCCATTTTCATTATTTGGTAATTGTGTGTATCTGCATTCTGATGAAGATACAGACTAATGTTCTCCCATAAGGCTCATGTAGCATTTGGGATGAAGCTGAAAGCCTGTATGCCACCCTGTATATTAGCTTTAATTACCTGGTAACAGTTGCACAATGAACACACTGTAAAAGGATTTCTGGGCAGAAGTACCAGCATCAACTTTGGTTACCAGAATTGTCACCACAACACTAGTAATATCTGTAAACCATTCTGGGCAAGTTAATCTTTCATCTGGAAAAACCACAGGAGGAAATATAGGCCACAGGAGGATAAGAGCACAGATTTATTTTTTCCATGCTACTGATAGTAATTATTCACATTTCTCAACAGTAATTACTACATTGGAAACTTTCACTCTCCTTACCACTTCCCTTTGATGGATCCTTACTACTTTCTCAGGTATCATAACAGAGCTCTGCCTTTGCAAGCAAACCTTACCAACCTAGGTCCAAGTAATAGATTTTCAGAGCACAGGCATTATTTTTCCTCAGTTTCTCTGGGCTTTTTTTTTTTTTTTAAATTATCATCTTCTTATGAGAAAAGCAGACCACTTGTTTTTTTCTTACATGTATACATTTAGTAGGTCTCACCTAGTATTGCTTTAGCACAGGACCTAATGGGGAACAGAAGTGATAAGGCTTCACTGGCCCTTCTAATTAAAGGTTTTAGCATCAGCATGAACCAGAACTGCTCAAAATTGGATTAAGAAAATCTGCCTCTACAAACTGAAAAAGACAGTTCTATAGGTGTATGAAGGAGTTACAGCTCTTTTCCTAAATAATTTTGCTTCATTAGCAGAGGCATTAAGAAAGTTTCCAGTCAGATTATACCCTTTGGGCATGGTCACAGGGAAAACTCCTAGGAGCACGGGCAGGAATTCCCAGAAGAACTCCAGTTTCAAAGACTGAATTAGGAACTGACTGCTAGCTTTATAGTAAAGGCATTAGAAATATTGTCTATATTAATTATCTGCTAACCAAAAAAAAAAAAAAAAAAGCATTGTTGAAATGCACCTCTGATATCAGTCTTCTAAGACATGAAGGGTTATTATAACCAGATAAATGTTCTGATACGGATTTTTCAAACTGAACCACACAGCACCATCTTCTGGTGACCAGAAGCTGGATTTTCTTTTTCAGGCTTTGAGAAACAAGCTTTAAACATATCAAAGACAATTTTCATTAAAAAAAAAAAATAGTAGTGTTAAGTTTAAAAATAGGTAGTTTAAGACAAACATCTATAAAACACAAGTCAACAAAAATTTTAATTAATCGCTCTTATTCCTAGAAAGACAAAGAGAAAAAAACTATCCTTTAAAATGTGTTACTCCGTCAAGAGGGCCAGGCATTAACTTTGTTCTGGTTTCTACAAATAAAGAAAAATATGTATTGCTCACATACTAAACAATGGAATCTCAAGTATATACCACAACATGATGTCCTTCTGAGCATCTGTGTGGACCCTCAGTGACAAAGGTTTAGGTCTGCTTTCTAGAAGAGCCTTTGGATGAGCTCCAGAATACGGAAACTAAGAACTGTTTAGCTGGTTCTGTAATGAGCCCAAAGACATACTCACAAAAAGTAGAAGTGTGCCAAGGAGATCATGACCACATCATTGCTCAAACTGAATCTCTGTGAGCAGGCTGCACAAAAACATGCAGGCTAAAATTTATACTTAGAAAACAAGCCAATCTAAAGCATTCTGCTTGTTTCTAGTCTGCTACATGAACAAATAATCTTAATATCACCATATTTCCTTTCATTTGTTGAGTTTTCCAACAAGAAGAAACCAGTCAACAGTTTGATTCTTTGATTACACAATTACTGGTTAGTTAACGCTGCTTTCTTCACAACTGACTCAACTAGTGAGAGTCAGACTTGGCATCTGGTGGCTTCCCAGGTTTGCATACAAGTGCTTTTAAGCAGACTAGGAAAACACAGCAAAGGAACGAATACGTGAAATACCAAAATTCCAGAGAAAGCAACCGGGTACGGTCAGGAGTAAAGGACAGACTCTGTTTCCTTGCTTTGTTTGCCGTGTAGAACGCAGAGCTTCGCACAACAGCGCGCACGAAACCCCCTCTCCCAGGGTCCATCCCGCAGCACAGAGACGCCCCCTCACGACCCCCGCCGCTGCCTTTTCAACGGATCCGTGACGTCAGGGGTGGGCGGGGCACGGCCCCGGCGCGCTGCGCGCACGTGCGGCGCCCCCTGCCTGCTCCCTGCCGAGGGCTCGGCGGGCGGGGCCGGCGGGGCGGGGCCGGGGGCGTTGCGCAGGCGCGGAGCGCGGCAGGCGCGCGGCGCGCGGGCGTTCCCATGAGCCGGCGGTGCCCCGCGCCCGCTGCCGCTGCCGCTGCCGCCGTCGCCGTCGCCGCCGCCGCCGCCGCCGCCGCGCTGCTGCGGGGGCTCGGCGGCCCCGCCGCGCTCCACCTGGGCAACGCCATGAGCCTCTGCGGGGCGCCGGCCGCCTGCGCCGCGGGGCCTGCGGGCGGCGGCGGCGGCGGCAGCAGCGCGGGGCTCTCGGCGGCGCGGCTGAGCCCGCCGTGGCTGCGGCTGCCCGAGGTGCCGGGCGCGGAGCCGCACCGCGCCAACGAGCTGCTGCTGCTGCCGCCGCCCGCCCCGCGCGGCCCGGCCCCGCTGCCGCAGCACCACGTCGTGTACTTCCCGGGGGACGTGCAGGTACGGCGGCAGGGCTGCGGGAGGGAGCGGGGCAGCGGCGCTGCAGGGGCTGTGCGGGTGGGCTTTGACGGGCTGCCGGGGCCGTCAGAGCTCTGGCCCTGGGGAGCATCTCGCTGCCCGTCACCGGCGGGCACAGCGAGCGGGAACGGGCCCTCCGGAAACCTGAGCTGGAGCAGCAGTGCAGGGGAGTTGAGTCGTCTTTACGGAATGAACCAGGTTGGAAAAGACCTCTGAAGATCATCGAGTCCAATCCAACACGACCGTGTCAACCAGACCTTGGCACTGAGTGCCACGTCCAGTCTTTCCTTAAACACCTTCAGGGGCAGTGACTCCACCACCTCCCTGGGCAGCCCATTCCAATGTCTAATCACCCTGTCTATGAAGAAATTTTTCCTAATGTCCAACCTGAACCTCCCCTGGTGCAGCTTAAGACTCTGTCCTCTTGTCCTACCACTAGTTGCCTGAGAGAAGAGACCAACCCCTACCTGGCTACAACCTCCTTTCAGGTAGTTGCAGAGAGCGATATGGTCTCCCCTGTGCTTCCTTCGTTCCAGGCTAAACAACCCCAGCTCCTTCAGCTGCTTCTCACAGGACTTGTGCTCCAGACCCTTCACGAGCTTTGTTGCCCATCTCTGGATACGCTCCAGCACTGGAGCACTGCCCAGTGCTATAGTGGGGATGGCAGTGTCTGAAAGCGTGTCAGGGAGTGTCAGCGGAGATAAGATGATGAAACCCTAAGATGGCGAGTTGTCCTCACCAGGCAGAACACCACATCGCTGTGCAGGTGTACGGATGGGCCAGACACCGTCCTGCGGGAATTTGACAGGCACAGGAATTTGATGCTTTCTCAGCCTGCCCTGAGAAGGCAGTTGTGGTCTCTGAGCTGGCAAGAAATTGCAGAGACCCTGAAGTGCTGTCCCTGTGCACATGGTCGAGCTCTGTAACATTGCATGCTCTGGCACTTTGCGTAGCCAGCTAATCTGAAATGTCATTACTACTTCTCAAAAGAAGGGATGGTGGCTTTTTCTTCTAAGGAAAAGGCTTTCCTTTTCTGTAAGGTAAAGATGCAGAACTTTTTATTTTAAGGATTGGGATGGCCTTAGAACCCCTACCTGATTGCCATTTCTGGATATGGCTTCATTATTGCTTAACAAAATAAATGAAGTAGTATTCTTTGCCATTTTGACTTCAGATATAAAGATCATTCATGACTTGGGGGTAGGTTTTTTTCCATCTATACCCTTTATGGATGTGAACAAGGGCAATAAAGACTTCCTACAGCTGAATGAGAGGGATTTTTTTTTCTGTATATAAGATAGAAAACTTATTACAAAGTTTTAAGTCTGTTGTCGATTTGAAATAAGATAATTGGTATTTCTGTAGATGGAGATAATACAGTAAAATTATGTATTCTGTGTCATACTAAGTTGAATAATACTTTAATCTTCTTTTGGCATGAAGTCAACAAGAATTATTAATATTTTCATGTGCCTATTTTTATTGTATTAGTTTTGGGGGTATTAAAAAGTGTGGTAAAAATATTAAAGTAGAATAAGTAAATCTAAATGCATCCGTTTTTTAATGTGTTTCTTGTCCTGCAAGCCTAGCAAGTGAGCACCTCTAATGCATGTTTGTCTCTTACAGTCCTTTCTTAAAAATATGAGTGCATTGGAGCTGAAGTCTTTTCAGAATGAAGTAATGCATCTTTTCTGTTTTATTTTTTTTTTTTAATTTTTCAGAACTATCATGACATCATGTCTTGCCATCCAGAAAACTTTCAGTGGGAGCACTGGAGTTTTGAAAATGTTGCTACCATACTTGCTCGCCGGTTCCCCAATAGCTTTATTTGGGTCATAAAGTGTTCTCGAATGCACCTGCACAAATTCAGTTGTTATGACAACTTTGTGGCCAGTAACATGTTTGGAGCACCAGAGCACAGCACTGACTTTGGAGCTTTCAAGCATCTCCATGCTTTGCTAGTTAATGCATTCAGACTCTCTCAGAATATTCTGCTGTCCCAGAAAAGTGTGCATGGTGTCAGCAAGGATGCAAAAATAGCTGCTTGTAAATCACAGCCGCAGTCTGTTCCTACAACAAATGGCTGCTCATCCACGGAAAGGGAGAGAGATTGTGAATGCTCCAATAATTCTGCTGTGAACTTCATGATACCGTCTGCTGTAGGTGCAGTGTCGTTTACTTTGATTGGCTTCAGTAAAGGTTGTGTGGTTTTGAACCAGCTGCTTTATGAGCTGAAGGAAGCTAAAAAAGACAAGAACACGGATGCCTTCTTAAAAAACATAAAAGCAATGTACTGGTTGGATGGTGGTCACTCGGGAGGAAGCAATACTTGGGTTACTTACCCTGAAATGCTGAAAGAACTTGCAGAGACAGGAATTGAAGTTCATGCTCATGTTACACCGTACCAAGTGTTTGACACAATGAGGTCATGGATTGGAAGAGAGCATGAGAAATTTGTACAGATACTTGAAGAATTTGGTGTGGAAATAAATGATCAACTGCATTTTGCTGATGACGTTCCCTCCTTAGATAACCATTTCAGAGTTCACGAAGTATTCTGAGACTGTGTATCTGAACAGTATATTCATTGTAGAAGCACTTTTAACACTGTAAATGTTGTCATCTAGATTTTCAACTTTGAGCAGATGCTTCCTGAAGAGAATACTAAATCAGTTCTGTGTTGCTAATAGATACTATATATAAATTTCAGTAGCTTACAAAGGAGTATTTGGGACACCATAACTATAACAGATGTAATTTTATTCCTGGAAAAAAGTGTTATGAAGAACTATCCTATACGTGTTCTTTTGTTAAATGTGAATGTTTATTTTAAACTGTTGGTAGACTTTTTAGTCCTGGATATCTAATGTGATATACTGCATTTAATGGGAGTTTAAAGTACTTGATAATTTCAGATGTCTGGATATTTCAGTTTAGTGGCTTCCAGAGCTAAAAGCATTGGTCTTTGTCAATAACAGATTTATGGTTAGTTTTTTGTTTTGAGGAAATTGATTGTTAGAATTGTATTTTGGTGAAAAGTGTTCTATTTAGTTAATTAAATCTTCCAGTTTTGTAACATTTCTCCTAATTGAAACCAAGTTACAAATATTCACCTTTGGAATAATAGTGCCAATGCATTTTTCTTCCTTATGTGCGCCTTGCCATTTCTGTCACTATAAAGTTTCATTAACTGATTGTGTAGTATCTGCCAGTGAATAGCCATTTCAGCCGGGGGCTTGAAAATTTTGGCATAGCTATGTTAAGTAACCAAGAATGTTGATGAGCACGTAGCTTATTCCTGTTTCAACACACCTTGCTATTGCTTTGACTGACTTCTATAAGGACCAGCAGTAATATCTGTATTAACATGTGAAGAGGTGTCTTTGTCCCTGCCTTGGAGTGCTAAGGTTTTTCTTGGTAATTGCTGCATTGATGTTGATCTAAATCGAGCCGTAAGTACATAATGTGTTACAAATCGCGTAAAAATTTTAGACTGTGTTGACTGCTTCCAAAATGCCTCAGTTTTAAAATCTGTTATGTATTACAGTAGTTGCTTCTAGAGCTATCAAAAAATCTATTTTCAGAGCCTAATCTGGTTCAGGCCCCAAACCTTAAGGTTCTTGAGAAAGAAATACCGAAAGATGGACAGTTATCGTATTAGTGGAACTTTTCTACTGTCGTAAGTAACTTTCCATTTATCTACAAAACTTAGAATCATTCTTAAAGACAACTGCAGTTATTAGCAATGAACCAGTAGCTGCAAATGGTTTTGGATTTCCTGGAAGTATAGGAATACAAAAGCATGTTAGCAAAACACTATGAAGATTACACAAACAATTGTGGCTAAGTTCTGAAAAAAGGCATTTTATTCAGTTTTGGTCCTATGTTTGGTGGCTTAGTGACATCTTTGCCCTGCTGCTTTTTTCCCATGACTCTTACACTGGGAGGAAGGTCCTGAGTCATCTTTCTTATGGTGGCATCATTAGAAGTTACAGGGTTCACTGCAAACAACTCTTGGCAGAGGTTATGCATATCAGTGATTACTGAACAATGAGAAAAGTGTGTTGAACTCCTAAGAAAATTTTCTTAATACTCAAAATATTGAGGGTGGTAGTAAGGATTATATGTGCACCTTACAATTTGAAAGTGAACTCTATTGCTAAAAATAATGTACCTAGTTGATCAAAAGGAGAAATTATTTATTTTAATTGATGGAGAAAAGTGCAACATGCAAACCAACTCTTAACACTGTATAAAGGAATCTGAAATCTAGTTCCCTCAGCTTTTTTTAATTTTAGACTCTTTCTTGGAGATATTGTTCAACCCTATTTGTTGATTACCATCTTAGTAGGCTTATAACAACTTGTTTACGTGTTTCAAGGAACATTATTTCCCCTTTTTGGTCCTTTTGATAACGCAGCATATGCAAGGACTTTTTTCTGTAAAAAAAAATATGGGTCACCTAAAGAAGTGGCTTTAATAGAAAGCCTACAAATGTCCTGAAATATATTTAACTATCCACTTATAAAACGAAACTTTAAAAAATAAACCAACAAAAACCCCAAAACACTCTACTCATTTTGCTCCCTCTCAGTTTCAGACTGACCAGGCTAACACTAACACTTGCCCTATCCAGTAACTGCAGATCAGAGACCAATTTTTAAACAATTCGGTGCCTGCCAAAACAACGGGACTTTCAAGCTTTTGGAAACAGCTACTAAAATATTGACATTGTCTTCAAAAGTTTCTGGATGGCTGTCCTATCAAAATACTACTAACTTGTTTGATGGAGGCTGCCTACAATAACTCTTAAATAGGCTCAAGTGTTGCTGCATTACTTTGAAGAATAAGCACTTTGTTGTAAAACTAATCTTGTTATGAGACCTCATGTTGTGGAGGGAAAACTGACTGGTTGTTTTTCATTCTTTAAACAGCTGTAGTACTCTGTTGGAATGTGCCTCTGTCATTCATTACAATGCATGCTAAAAATAAATTTTGCAAACAATGTAGAAAATAAACTATTTCTAATGGGTGAAACCACTTTGATGTGAATGTAAAACCATTAAACAGGGAATGTGCAGTTAAGTTTTGTGGATTAAACTTTATCAGGTGTTTGTGGAGACCTAGTTTAAAAAATCAGATTTGATAACTTTTCTTCAAGGAAGCTTTATATTTGTGCAGTAAGCATGTGTAATTCTAAAACAGCTTACTGGCATCTCACATGCATGGGAAAGCTGGCACGAAGTGTGCAAGGGTGTGAACATTTCTGTGTTAGAATGAAATGGGTTTGTATGTGCCTGGTTTTCAATGTTAACTATAAAGGCAGATTCAAATAAGCTCAGATATAAATGCCTAAAGTTAAGTGGTTCTTATAGTGGTTTAGTTCAAGACACTTCTGGTTTTGAATGGAGTGAACAATGTTACACAGTCCTTAGTTCAACCTAGTAATGACTGGTGTTCTTTATACACCATGCTTGTTTCTTGTACAATAGACAAGATATTCTTCATATTTTGAGAAACACTAACATGTTTTAAACTGTGCCTGTTAAATTCCTTTAAAGCAAGGCTTGATTCTGTGAAACTGTATGACTTAAATGATTTTGTGTGCATCTAAAATGCTAGAAACTTTGGTAACTGTCTTCCTGATTTAATCATGTCTCTGTAAATGCTGATGCATTAATCAGTATTGGCCCATAATTCTGAAAGGTTTTTAAGGGTCCAATCTTTAACGTGGGGCTGAAAGGAGCAATTTTCTCTGTCCTCCCATTGATAACATCCTGCTGCCTCCCTTATGTTAGCACAAGCACTTTATGGTAAGCTGTTCTATCTTTCTAAATTAACATAACTGCTGATAGTGATAACTAACAGGAATCCTATGTATTTAAAAAGTCACCAAAATTATTTTAAATAAGACTGCTATGTCAGTTCAGGAGTTAGGCTGTTACAGCTGTGAATATGCACAGATAAAAATGATTGTGCGTGAACATGTAGTCAGATTTTCCCCACAAGTTCTTTTTGAGCTATTTGCAGAAAGAAAATATCACCTGTGTTTTCTTCCCTCTTACAGTGCTTCTTACCATGCAGTTTTTCCAAAGCTAACACTTACTTCATCCCAGCAGATAATCAGTATTTGTTGTCTTGTACAGACTGGAACTTGAAGCACTGAGGTTAAAGTCTACCCATTCATTTACCTTGAATGCTTATTTTAAATTACACGTGTATTAGATCAGTTAATACAAGAATTTAAAGAACAGTAAACGTTCTGGGATGTGTGTGCTCAGTTGTGAGCCACATTTTAGGTACATCAGAGCCTGGTAGAATCCACAAATATGAATGTGTCCTTGTGCAATACAAAAGCAAAGATGGATGTCTCAGACTACAACCTATAAGAGACAGCCTCTTTAAATCACCTTCAAACTTACTTCTTCACAATCTTTTTAATCTTATATTGAAATCTCGTTTCATTTTTGTAAGGGTGGTAGATTAAATTTAAAAAAATTACTTCTGATGGTCATAACCTCATGAAAATTTAGACACATTTGAATATTGCAGATGGAGATTCTAAGACCAAAGCTGATTTTCTGTTGGTGTTGTTGATCTCTTAACCCTGTTCAGATGCAGGGTGACTGTTTTTAACTTGAATAAAGTAACATGAAGTAATTAAGCCAGTAATGCAAGATCATATAACACCTATGTGGCAGATAGGCACTGCTTCTTCCAGTGCCAGACATACCGTTCCTGACTAAAATCATCCTATTGGTATTAACAGCATAATTCTCTCCTCCTGCTGACAAAAAACACTTGCACAGGATTAGCTGTTCCACATCACTGTGGAAACCATGGAGGACTGATTCAGGCAGTCATTTTGCAGTTAGTGTAATGTGGGTTATAAAGTAGTGATGGCTTTGTCGTCCCTTCCTGTCATTAGGGCTTCATTACATGTTTCCAAGTGACCCAAGAAGTGTAAAATTCTACTTAAGCAAATGACCAGAAAAGCATCTGGTAGAAAAAAAGGAAAAAATAAATTATTATCTGTTTTTAATTGATGTGTATAAACATCTTATACACTTCAAAAGGAACAGAGTGCTGTTACTTCAAAGTTCAAAATAAATTTTCTTTCTTTTAGTAAGCTCTCAAGAGAGCACTTTCAGTCATGACTGTTAGTTTCCTTTGTCAAACCTGGCACTTCAGAGCTGAATTGTTTCCAAAGAAAGCACTGCTGCAAGACACAGAAAGCAGTCAAGAGACATACTGGTGCTGAAGGGCAGAACAAGGCTCTTTGCATCTCCCACACCAAGTTTACCCTCTGAGCAATACTCCGAAGCCTGGGTGTCAGACAAAGCCATTGCATCCCTTACAGACTGTGTGCCTAGCTCCTTCCCATTCCCTGTCACGAGAAATACATTGATTTTGTGTGATGGAAGTTTAAAGCAATTGATGTACTGCTTGACAGCTGAAGTATAAATGTTTTCACAGCAAAAATTGTCCATTGCTATGATCTGTGTTATTATTGCAAGCAGTAGCTTCAGAGCATTTTTGTATGAACGTGGCATCGCACGTGGAGCTGCGTGTTTTGCATGGTTGAGCAGTTCTTTTAACGTTTTCAATCTGCTCTTAAAAGTGTTGACTAGGAACAGATCTGAACAATTGGAAAGAAAGTAATCTGCTCTTGTTGATCTCAGAAATGGCCACTTAAAAGAGATCCTTGCTCCCAGGAATTGCCACATACAGAACTCGGAATCTATCCCCACTCCTAGAGTCTGACCCAAAGTAAAATAGGAAATATTAACATGCAACTTTACTGCAGACTTAGGTAACTGTTTAAAAAATGTAACATTTCATCTGTCCTTCTAGTAACACCAGAATCTTTGGTTATTGAGAGATACCAATCTACAGAGCATCTCTTGTAAAAGTTACTGTCTCAGAACGTGCATCTTCAACACCTGTATCATCTACATGAAAACATCAGGTTTGGGAAGATAAACTTTGGTCAGAGGAAAAAAAGAATCAAGTTTGTACAGGAATTTCCCTGAAGCTGGGACATAATGCATATTGGGATCACATCATATGTAATATAACCTCTAGTATGATAAAATCATCTTCATCTTAGTCAAGTTAGTCCTGCTGTGGGACCAACAGCATGAATGAGGCGAATAATTTTATATTTAAAAAGAATTGCAAATATATTTCTGATCCTTCATGATGAAGTCAAACCCTTTCACATGAGGCATTTAACTTGACACTCGTATTAAGAACCTAGACCCTGTGTAGCTCCTGGAGAGAAAGAAGTTGTTAAGTTTGGTACATCAAATTGTCAGCACATACATAACAGGCAGATTTTTAATGATCTGTTTAATAGTTTGACCAAAAAAATGTTTTGACATAAATTTTTTTCACTTGGTTCTTTCCACAGAAAGCACATTAAGAAAAATGAAATCTGAAACATTTGTCGTCCTTTATATTTCAAATAGCCAAGAATGAATAATTCTTTCCAGGTCTTGACTTCCATTTTAAAGGTCTCAGTCACCAAATTTTTAGAGTAATTCAAAGTTTGGGGTATATAGGCCAAGTTTAAACTGCTATTTCAGACATTGTCTTTATGTAAGTATCTTATCTTTCAGTGCTGGGCAGTCTGCATTGCCCAGCTCCTCTGCTGAAGACAGAAGACAGCTGAAGTGTCTGCTTTGAATGCTTAAGATGGTCAGTGTTTATTTTCTAATACCTGTTACCACAACTTCATCGGTTTTATTGTGGCATGATCCCATTTTGGTTTAGGTCTCTAAAGGGCAAACTTCCACAAAATGTCAGTGGCTCTAATTCTTTGTTATTTCAGTAGTGGATTTTCAAGTGTGGCTACTTATATTCTCTCACTATGTTAGCTGGAAGTTATTCCTTTAATGCTTTCACCATTCATTCATCACTTTATTGCCTGTTTCACACCATGTAGCACAGTGGTGAGAAAGCACCAAATAATTTCATTTTTTTTAACACAGTAACTTCCAGATCTTTATCACTAGTCACATTATGTTCAAATTAAGAAAATGCATTTTTAAGCTGCTTGTTTTCTCCTTTTATAGCATTTCAGAACAACTGTTTTATAGATGTTAATAAATAAGAAATTTAAGAAACTCTTTCAAAGTGAAATAAAGGCTTCATTTAAAACTTGGTAGCATGAAGCTGAATAGCTGCATTTGCTATAGCACTGGCTCACATTTAATTCAACATGACCCTCTCTTCTCAGCCAGATATACACTTTCCAATCCAGACTTCATGCTAGCCTAAACAAGTGTACTGTTGCAGCTTTCCTGCAGGGTTACTTCAGCACTAACTGCAGCTGAGGGATGCAAGGGTTTCAGTTGGCCTAAGGTGTTTAGACTAATAATTTAATAGCTTCCCTTACAAAATTAAAAGGGGATTGAAAAATATTCAAAATAGCATTCTGAATACTTGTGGCTTGACAGGTCTTATTTATGCTTTTTACATACATACTATGAAACCAGTATTATTGAAAATCTTAATATCACCATTAGGAGGCACAGGAGTGAATGTATTTGACCCACAGGATTTTCCTCCTTTACTTTCCCTCTGTCCAAGAGCCTCAAGCCCTCCCACCCTCTCTGAAGCATAGCAGGCACTTCCCACAAGTGAGGCAGCAGCAGGTCACTCATACACCACTTGCTGCTCCACAAAGCTTCCCTTATTTACTACTGGATGTTGAGGGGGCCTGAGAACACCGGGCTATCATGTCCCTTTTGTGACTGGAGAATCAAGCAATGGCAGGATGCAGGAGCAGCACGGGACTTCTCTGTACCAGTATATTGAGGCAGTTATAGTTAAAAGAGATGGCTGTGCAGGCACAATGCTGGAACACAGTTTTGTCTAGCCCTGCAGGCTCTCTGAGCCTCTCCATTTAGTCCCGACACACAAAGAATATGCTCTGTTCACCTCTGCAATTCAGATGGGGCCCTCGACATCACCGGTCTAACAAAGCCAAGAGGTTACCCCAGCCTAACAGTCTGTCTCAGCAGTATGCACAAGCAATCCTTGTTCCTTTTTGAACAAAAATTTTGGGAGACCTATTTGTGATCCCAAATTTAAATTCTACCCTCAGAACGTACAATGATGCCCATCAGAATCGCTTGGCTGGTTCCATTCATGCTTATTCATTGAGGTGGCCGGGTGCCCATTCACATGGTACCAGACTATTTTCACTGTGTTGAATTGCCAAGAAGAACAGGTTTAGAAGAATAATCTGCACAGTGTTCAAGCTCCTGCTCTTCTGGAGAAAGCTTTTTTTTTTTCCCAGCACTTTATTAACACTACATATCTATTTAGTCTAAGAGCTTTTGACAAGTTACAGTTCTCAAAAAACATTGCTAGAAATTACAGACTGACCTTAGTTACAGAAATGTTGCATTGCCCAAATAGCACAAGTAATAACATCAGAGGCATTTCAGAGAGACAATGACAAGCCTATCCTTTTTGTGAAATCCCCACCTTTATTTCACAAGACTTTTGTAAGCACTGCAATCTGAAAAAGTAACCTACAATGCCTAAACAACAGGCTCCATCCCAAAAAGTGCAGTGCAAACCCCCTCTCATGGTAACAAAGAGCACCTCAAGTACAGCTCCCAATAGATTCTATGTCTACTCCAGAACTATGAACTTCACTGCAGATTCTAGGACGGTAGCTGAATGGATTTATGGGCACATTAGTTGCAAGTGTTTCACAGCTACAGAAACAGCAATGCTGCCTGACTGCACTGGGGCAGTGACAAAGAAGGTTTTCTCCACAATACATTATGCAGGTAGGAAGAGGGTAAATCATTTACCTTGCAGTCAAGCTGTTGCACAATTCTAAGCTTAACTGGCATGATTAGCTTTTGCGCTTTTTTCCTCATACTCACTCTCAGTCTCACTACAAAGGGAAGAAGAAACTCCCCACACTTATTCTCAGGTTATTACTCAAAAAGAAACCTTGACCATTACAGCCACCAACAATGGCTTTCCTGGACTTCCTCAGAAACCACTATGGCTTTCCTAAACTTTCATGAGGTCAGACTCAAGAAGATGTGCAGTTAGTTGCAAGCACACGCGCTGTCAGCCCGGACACCAGGACTTCTGTTCAGAAAAATTTAAGTAGAGCATTCCAAACCAGTACAGTTATAAATGCAGGCACTGCAAATGTGTATATCACTATAGAAAAGAGACCATTGCCAGATCAAGCAAACTGTGTACTCACCACACATGATAAAAACAAGAAAAAAAAGCTACAAGATCAACTTCGTTATAGATGAATATTTACCAACAGTTTTTATTGGTCTCAAAATGTATGTACACATGGACAGTTTCCATATTGACATACAATTTTCTACTTGCACAGAAGCTTGCTGAATTACAATGTGTTATTTTATCCATAATCATTCCTATAGGCTTTTTCTTGGATGCGTAACACCATTCTCCGAGCATAAAAATCCCTGTATTCTTCAGGTAGTTCTTCAAGTGTTTTCAAGGCCCTGTCCAAGATCTGTATAGCTCTAGAGGCTGCCATGGGATCTTTATTTCCATAAGTGTCTGTCTTATCATAGGATTCAGCAGGAAGGTGTTTCCAAAAGACATTCAGTGCCACTCCAAATTCCTCAGAAATTACATTGTGGAACCACAAAGCTGCAGAAAGAAGAATGTCTAAAATAAAAATTACTATCCAAAACATCCATGTGACTCATAACAAGTGTCAGAATCGCCCAAACTAAACCTAGTTGAGGAAGAACCTCAACTACCATATTTTTTGTTTATTTATTAATATTCATCCCTGAATATATTGCATTGTGCCAAAGTTAAGAAGTTCCTCAAGATGTTTATGTCAATCCATAACTTTGCATGAAAGCAACGCTTGCTGAAGTATAGAGATACTCAAAGGTAAGCAAATGATGAGCATGTGTGGGATGAAGGTAAGACTTTGTCAGCAACCTGGAATGTGTATCACTGAAAAAAGATGCTTTTTGAGAAATGTGTGTGGTTATTATGGAGAAGACAGGAGCAGCCCCTCTTCCGAACCTGCTAACACAGAAACAGTGTGACACACCATTATCTAAGTGTAACCAAAAGTTTCTTTAGGAAGAGAAACAAATGGTAAGTTCAAAACTAAGTAACAAGTCCGAGGCTAAGAAACTATTTTAAAATAACTTCCTAAAAACCTACTGCCTTTTTGTTTACTGACCTGTTTATATTGCCCAGATGATATAAAAGCGGCAGAGTATCTGCTGCAAGCTCATGAAGAGTTAAAATAAAATCAGAAAAGTAGGAGCAGTTCAATAGGAGTAATTCAAATGCCTTTCCCTGATTACCAGAATTTGTCATCTCAGCCCAGGAAGGAGCTTTCTGTTTTCTGCTTGTTCAGAAAAGTGATAAGGACTTGTCTTTCCATTCCCCAGACAGGATTAGAAATTTCTAGAAGGTCCAGTAACTCTACCATCCAAAATTCTCATCAGATCACACACCTCACAGTGCCAGAGCTACAGAAGAACAGAAAAGGTACTTTACTCAAATCTTGTCATTGGGAAACTCAAGTCACTGAAGTAATTTCAGATTTCACAAGGTGAGTTTATTAATCTACTAAGACACAAATTCATAAGCACCAAGTTTAAACTTGAGGAACAGTAAGATTTGTAGGTACATATAATAATAGCTTTTATCAGAGTAATTGTACAGTGGGAAATAGAAAAGTTTTGCCAACACTTTTCACAGGAACACTTAAACATAGACACACTTTAGTAACCTCTTACCATCTTTAGCAATGAAAATGAAAATGCCATGTTCAGGAAGCATTTGTTACTTACCTGGAATAAATAACACATCTCCAGCTTCCAGAAGACATTGATAGCGCTTGGCTTTCACAAAAAGGGGATATTTCTCCATGTCTGGGTTATCCACATCCAGCACCTCTGATTTAGTACCTAGGAAAATTTTCAGTGAATAAATATTCCTACTCTTCCAACAGTAACAAAGCATCATCACATTGCTGGAAATGGCAGTTCTTGAATCAAATTTAATACTGGTTTATTGTTCTGTAAGTCTTCTAAAAAACCTGATGGCAGTGTTGTCTACATTTGTCCTGTGACTGCAACCTTATTAACATTAAAAAACACTTCTCCTGACATTTAAAACACCATTTTGAGCCCAGACAGAACACTGTACTCCTCCAGTTAGCTGCTGAAAACAATCACGCAAAGCTGCTGTTCTCAGCTTTGACTAAAGCCAACAGGATTAGAGTTAAGGGAACAAATTACTTTTTTTATATCAAGTCCTATGTTAGTGACTATTTTCTACAATGCAACACCTGTGAGCCACAAGGCAGCTAAGATCACCAAACTCTGACCTAGATACCTATGACATGCATACCTGATAAATATAAATATGGTGCATCTCGAGGACTGTACAAAACAACTCGTTTTTTCCCTGTGACTTGGATTAAGAAGTTATCCATTACCTGGAATAAGCATAATAAGAGAGATGTCAACCAAAAGTTAAGAGTGATTATATAGGATTAAGCTAACTAATTATTAGCTTAAAAGAGGGAATTACTAAAACCTTCCCATGTTAAGAGTTAGCTACAAGAGCTTCCACATACAGTTAATTTAAAAAACTTAAAATTTGGAGTAACTTTATCCCCTTGACTGCACATTCTTGACAAATAGTGTGTCTGGAGACACAGTATTGCTTTCCAACTATTTTGTGTTTTTCCTGAAACCAAGAATCAAGTTCTTCCATCTTAAAACACAAAGACATACCATACTTTAGACACATAAACCACCAAGACATAATACAAAATATATTATGGATTTCTTTTCTCTTTCAATGTTACCCTTACTTCATTTTTTTGACTGACTTTCTATTGATAAGGATTCTTTTTCCTAATTATAAGGCAAAAACTATTTTTCTTATAAATAAATTTATTCAGAATTCACTGCACAATGTTATAAGAAAATCTTATTTGGAATCTATCGCATTGCAGCCACAAATTACCACAATCATTGTACAATTGGCAATGTGTTATACAATTGGATTTTATTCTAATATGGCCATTAGAATAAAAAAAAAAAACAATGTAATGTTGAAGACAAAAATGTTGAAAGTTACTGTGTTTCAGATTTTTACCTGAAACTCAAAACAGTAAAAAAAAGAACAAAATAAAACATCATTTAATCTCACAAATATGGAATTAGACATAAGCCCAGTTAAGATATTATGCCCACGCAATACATCTATTTAAAATTCACTGTACCACTGAATGTGATTCATTTCACTATTTCAAAATATGTGAAGTCTGTTATGATTCTCTGATCTTTGTCAGAGATTTGCACCTTATTATCTCAACTCTGTAATGCCATCTGCAACATTTTATGCTAAACCTGTGTATTACCTACATCATAATGTGTCCATAACTGTAATCCAGCTGAGCTGATGCGGAAGACACTAGAGAAGAACTGTTCCTTCTCAAAATACTCTGGAATTTGAACGTCTTTTGCCAAAACAGGAAACTGCTTCCTGATATCTGCAATATCCTGAAACAGAAAGACAATAACTCGTAGAGAACCACATATGCACATTTAAATGAGGGAGCACTTCACTATCTTTTCCCATCATGTGAAACATGGGGCTGGAACTTCAGCATTGGTGAATACCTGAACACAGCAACGCTCTTCAGCAATGACTCGCTCAATGACACTAACAAGAACAGCCAGAGAGCTGCTTTGAACTGCTAGAAATCACACTGAAGAAGCAAGAGATCAGCAGAAATCCTTTTATATTAGTTTACAACAAAAGCTAAAGAGAGGGAGGTTAGCCATGTATTCTTCAGTGATCAGCTAAGCTCTCATATAACAGCAACTAGTTGAGACACTTAGATTTAAATATTCTGACCTAAATCCAGTCAGATTCACAAACCAAGTGACCCTAAGTAAGTTGTGTGTCTGTGTTACACTGCAACTTTACAATATAGGAACTGTAATCTCAAATAACTCACCTTCCTAGCATCTTCACCCACTGATCGCAAATAGTACTTTTCATCCTGAAGAGAACACAGAAAGAGAATTGGTTTTGTTTTTTCAGTATGAAATGCAAACACTTAAACAAAGAGCCTGTATTTTCTCATTAATCTAATGCAGAGCTTCATTAAAATATGGTACAAATAAATGGCATCTACAAATTCAGCTGCTTTGTTATACTGCCTTTACTCTACTGATCCCTACTGTTCATCTCAAGAAATGGGAAAATACATTAACTGAGAGCAGAAGAGTAAAAGGGGGGAGACTTGTCAACTGCTTCAGCATTGCTGTTACTGAACAGCCTCAAAGCAAATGCAGATTATATTTTAAGTTCCTCAGAACACTGATGCAGGCAGTTATTTTAATTGGCTTCAAAACTTACAGCATTCTATGTAGCACAGCATGTCTACATTCAAAACTGTTTGCTTCCTAATCACAGCTACCTGAAAAATCCCTAGCTTGAACACTGATATGTAAAGATGGTCACACATGTGCTACTTACAAATCATGTCACAAAAAATCTGGATTTGTATTTTGATAGCAGATGTAATCAAACTCTAAAATATCTTCATGACATTTTCTTGCCAAACATGCAAATGATACAGTTGTTATTTTAAAACAAGGTTTGATTTCTAAATTTTACACTGGAATTTTCACTCGTGTATGCAGTTTTTGTTAACAGAAACTGGCTGGTTGAAGTTAACCACACCATGCACATACAAAACAACTCACATTTTTTCCCTTGACTCCAAGCCGCAAAAAAGTTACATCTAAGATCAAGTAAACATTTAAATCACAATTCATCATTTTCCTTTCCATATACCTGCAAAATAACTGACAGAAGAAACTGTGACACCAAAGAAATTACCTCAGAAAGAAAGTACTCCTGGTGGTTGACTTCAGCTGCTCTTCGTACAAATACATCAAAAGGCAGAGTTCTGAAATATAAATATTTAAATTTATACAATGAATCAATGTAACAACTCATGGTGTAAATGTTTGGTTTATAATAAGCTCCATATAAAAGTAAGACCATATAAAGTAAGACAAAAGATGGAATGTGCTGCTCTTTTACTTTTTTAACTTAACATGGTGACTAATCAGTGTTTGCAGCAGATATTTGAGGAGTTCTATTGAGATAGAAATCCTACACTTAAAAGCTTCTCCACTTCAGTAAATTGTAAATATCCAAACAGAATCCTGTAATTGCTGAGGCTGGAAGGCACCTCTGGAGATCCTCCATTCCAACCCCCTTACCAAAAGCAGGATCAACTACAGCAGCTTGCCCAGGACAGCATCCAGAGTGGTTTTGCACATTTCCAAGGACGGACCCTCCATAAGCTCTCTAGGCAACCTGTTTCATTTGTTCCATTGTTTGACCACCCTTGCAGTAAAAGATGGGGGAAGTGGTTCAATAGATTAACAGAATTTGCTGTATTTCATCTTGTGCCCATTGCCCCTTGTCCTGTCACCACGAATCAGGAGAAGAATAGAGCTCCATCTTTACTCCCTCCATCAACTATTTATACACTTTGGAAAGATCCCCTCTTGAGCTTAGCAGCTTCTGAATGGTTTGAGTCACAGCTGAAATTTCTTTCCAGTCAAATTAAGACTCAAACTATGACCAAAGCCTGGCAATACTTGCTTAGACTGTTTCTATAAGTGTGGCATTTTTAGGCTTGTTTACTGTACATTTTCATAAATTTGCAGAAAAGTTCAGCATCAAGAAAACTACTGCAGGGAACATACCCATGTTTATATCTATGCATTTTCTGCTAAGCATTTTTGCATGAACACAGATAACTATGTTCATTTGTAGATCTATAAAATTTATTTCAGTTATCTGAGGTTTTTTTAAATATGTGCTTCTCCAGCTAAGCAAAACACAACATTTTTTATATTTTCAAGTGTTTCTTTAAACTTTTACTAAACTCAACTTCAGAAGATTCAAAAGGAATCACTGGGCATCAGAGCTGGTCCCTCTGAGGTCAATACAAGTGTTACATATTTATTTAGATAATGGACGCTTTTCATACAGATTACAGATTTTGGTATCAGTTGGCACGTGAATGGCAAACCAAGCACAAGCAGTAACGGGACATGTATTCACTGTTACAAATATTATGAGTTCAATGTTACATTTACTCAGCTCAGCATCTCACAGTAGGTATTACTGGATAATAAATTATTGAATATAAATACCACATTTCAGGACAACCTCCAAGTACCCAAGGCTAAGAAAAAACTACCCTCAAGCAAAATTTTTCTTGATCCTGTTATCCCTTCTACCAGAATGTGAACATTCATCAGACAGTACTTAGACCAATTCTCTAAACTTCAGGCTTCTTTGTAACAGGCAAATACAACCACTGAAGTCAACGGAAAACCAAACAAGAACCAATGCTCTGACTGTTGTATCATGCCCATTTACATTTGCTGCTGAAGAAAGTGAGAGCACAGCTCCACGACAGCTTAAACTGATGCATGCTGGTGCTGCCACAGCTCTGTCCTTGCTGTCTTATCACCCCACCTCCTCCCCTACAGCAGCACTGGCACTCATCTGACCTCACAGTGAACCTGCTTGCAAAGCTAAAACAGCAGAAAAACATTCAGACTTCTGCAGCACATCACAACCTGGCTGAATGAGTTCCAGAACCAACACAAAGACAGGGGTAGGAGCGTGCAGCTTACAACAGGACTGCAGTACTACTCACATGCATCAGTTTAAACTCATGGAACTGCATGTTAAGTCCTTAGTGTTTCTGTTGGTTTGGTACTACTTATTCTCCCTTCAGATTAGAATGAGGGGCTTGCTATGGAAAGGGTCAAAGCTTCCTGAATTTCAAGTGAAGTATGTGGAAGTCCTGACACCTGCTATACTGAAGCACCATCAGAGACTCCATATGGCTGTCTACAAACCTGCTAAAACTCGCACACCAGGTCAACTAGATGTGAACTCACAGTAAGAGAGATTAATTTAAAATAAAAAAAAAAAACAACAAACTAAAATAGAGCATGGAAAATAAAATACAGAGATAAGGCAAAGTCATTCAAGTACAACCTAACCTTAAAGATTCAAAAGTTCATTATGCAGCGAACAGAATGTACCATAATTGTTATGTGCTTTTTCCCCTAGAACAACAGGCTCCACTCAAAGACTCGTAACTTGTTTACACGTATAGTGTATGCTTCCACCTGCTTAAAAGTTTAACAGACTGAACACATCCTGTTCCCACCTGGGGTAAACAAACAAGAGCTAAAATAAAGGCATTTGCCCTTGAAAACCAAGAGGAACTTCAGAGGAGAGCAAGGTGTTTGGTGACCTGCATCGAGATTAAAGAGCTGGTGAAACATGCAGTATCCAGTAGTTCTAACACTCTGAGAACTGCACATCCTAACTTTGAAAGGAGCTTGGCTTTAATTAGCTACACCCCTCCTAGAGTGGAATACCCTCCCTGCCACACACCAGCATTCAAAGAGGTCCAGGCACATGTTGAGGCAGAAACTACCACTGTTCAGTAACACTGAAAACAGATCATGTAAGTAGAATAAAATAGCATATTATCCAGCATCAAGGGTGTCTTGGTTTGCTTTTTTCATTAATGGCAGCAACCGCCAGGCTCAAATTTCTTAGAGGAATGCTCTGTCAAAATACCTTTATAGCACCACTCCATGACATCTCTTTTAAGGTGCTGTTTGGCCCCTCATTTTACCCTCATATTGTTAAATTCAGGGCATAAAGATATTTGTAGAATGAATAGAAGAGGGAGAAATCAAGGACAGCACTTTGATACATAATTTAATGTTTTCACTAACTATCTTCATATTCTCACCCTCAGCTTCAGGCAGATGCACTGTATGTCTGCAAGTTACAAGCACATGCCTTTAAAACACAAGAGGCCTTGGAGTGTAGTACCTATACACAAAGTTCTTACTGAGGAAATCCATCTGTGGCACTGTGGAAACGTGAATCTTTACTTCTTTAGATCCTTCAGCTTGGCTCAAGTAATCTACTGTCCATTTGGTTGTGCAAGGGCCCAGTTCCATTCCTTTCAGAACTACTGGCTTTCTCTAAGGAACAAAACAAAAAAAATTTCAATGGTGAAACGATCATAGCATCCAGTGGAAAAAATTCAGAATTAATTTTTCAAGTTACATCCATGCAAACAAGTCAGTTGAATGCCAGGACCCGCTACTCAAAGTCACAACTTATCTGTTCACAAGCAATGTGAGTCAGAACGATGCATGTTGAAACAAAATGCAGTAAATTGTAGGACTGTGTCTCTATTAACTAAATCCTTTTTCCTAGTGGGGTACGGAAGGATACGGAGAGGCAAAAACAATTTTAACCTGCACTTTGTGCTGGGGCCAACGAGGAATCTAGCCAGACTAAGAAACAGATTTAATCATTCTAGCCAGAGCTTAGCAGAAAAGTTGCAAAAGACCACAGAGTTAAGGTGCAGACTGTGAGCTGTGGTGGTGCTCTGTGTTCTCATGAGAGAAGCTCTTGCCACCACTACACGGGTTCCTTGCTGCTGACAACCACGAACAGGTTTGATCCAGGGCACATAAAAAAACCAGCAGAAAGACACTTCTGCTTTGAATTGGGACCTCGGGAGGGGAAAAAATGGAACAGAGACGACAAAGCAACAAAACCAGCGATCACACTTTTTTTAACCACTGCCAAAGGAACTGGACTCACAGAGATCGGCCGTCGGAGCTTGCCAGCAGCTCAGATAGGATTTGCCTGTAGAAGCTCCTTGCTCCTAAACTCCCACTCAACTCGCTGGATCTCCAGGAGCACAGAAACCCAAACCCTACGGTTTGCCTGCACCAGCTGTGCCCGTAGGGAGTCACTGGACACCTCCTCCCTTGCCCGGTGTCCCCGGGCAACCCCAGCCCGCTCCGTACCCGCGGGTAGATGTCCCGCAGGAACCGCTCCCGCGTCACCCCGTCCAGCCGCTCCACTGCCACCGCCGGCTGCTCCCGCCGCTCCATGGCCGGCTGCTCCCACCGCTCCAGCTCCAGCGCCTCCTGCTCCCGCCGCTCCATGACCGCCGGTGACCCGGGTCCGTCCCGCCGCTTCCCCCCGGAAAGCAGAGCCCGCGCAGGAGCGTTCCCGGCTTCTCCCTCTGAGCAAGGGATGGGAGCCCGCGGGTCACAGAATCACGGAATTTTCGGGGTTGGAAGGGACCTGTGGAGATCATTTAGTCCAACCCCCTTGCCAAGGCAGGGTCACCCGGAGCAGGTGGCACAGGAACTCGTCCAGGTGGGTTTTGAACGTCTCCAGACAGGGGGACTCTACAACCTCTCTTGGGCAGCCCGTTCCAGTTCTCTGCCACCCCCAGCGTAAATAAGTTCTTCCTCACGTTGAGGCGAAACTTCTTGTGCGTTAGTTTGTGTTTAAGTTTATGGCCATTGCTCCTTGTCCTGTCACTGGGCACCACCGGAAAGTCTGGCACTACGCTCTCGGGACCCACCTTTGAGATATTTATATGCATTAATGAATCCCCTCTCAGTCTTCTGTAGACTAAACAAGCCCAGCTCACGCATTCTCTCCTCATATGAGAGATGATCCAGACCCCTCATCGTCTTTGGCACCTCCGCTGGACCCTCTCCAGTAGGTCCTTGTCCCTCTAGTACCGAGGACTGGACCCCGCACTCCAGCCGTGGTCTCGCTAGGGCCGAGCGGAGGGGAGGGCCCCCCTTCTCCGGAGGTGTCCCGCGGTGACGGGGTGACCGCAGCCCCCGCCCCAGCGCGGCCGGAGCCGCCGTTCGCCTCGGGAGGTCCCCGCGCGGCGCCGGAACCGGCGGCGGGCTCTGTTTCCGCGGGGCGGGGCAGGCCCAGGATGGCGCTGCGCTGCGCGGCCCCGGGCCGTGTCCGCTGGCTGGCGCGGGCACTGGCGGGCCCCGCTCGGCTCCTGCCGCCGCCCGCCGCCGCCACGGCCCCGCTGGGGCCCACCCGGCTCCCCCCGCCCCGGCCCAGCGCCCGGTTCGCCAGCACCGCCGGGCCCGGCCCCGAGGGCCCGCAGCGGCGCGTCGTGGTGGTGAGGATCACCAGCCCCATCGCCTGGCTCCGCACCCGCTTCTACTACCTGCTCATCCGCCTCTACTTCGATCAGGAGTTCAGCGTCGAGGAGTTCACGCGGGGGGCCAAGCAGGTGAGCGGGGCCCCGGGAGGGCAGAGCGGCCGGCCTGGGGGGAAAGGACCCGCTGAGCCTCCCCGGGGCCTGGCGGTGCCCGCGTTTTGTTTCATGGAATCACAGAATCCATTAGGTTGGAGAAGAGCTCTGAGATCATCACAGAATGGGTCAGGGTGGAAGGGACCACAGTGGATCATCTCGTCCAACCTCCCTCCTCTTACAGGGTCATCCCAGAGCACCTTGCTCAGAATTGCGTCCAGACGGTCCTTGAATATCCCCAGTGAGGGAGACTCCACAACCTCTCCTGGCAGCCTGTTCCAGTGCTCAGTCACCTGCACAGTAAAGAAGTTCTTCCTCATGTTCTGGTGGAACTTCAGGGCATCAATTTCTGCCTGTTGCCTCTTGTCCTATTTCTTGGCACCACCAAGACGAGCCTGGAACCCTTGGCACCCCCCTTTAGATATTTATACACATTAATGAGGTCCCCTCTCGGTCATCTCTTCATGAGGCTGAACAGGCCCAATTCCATCAGCCTTTCCTTGTAAGAGATCCTTGAGTCCATCCTCAGTGGGTCCATCCTCACTGTTGGACCCACTCCAGGAGCTCCATGTCTCTCTTGTACACTGAATCCAACCTGTGACCAATCACAACCTTGTCAACTAGGCCATGGCACCAACTGCCCACATCCAGTCTTTCCCTGAATGCCCCCAGGGATGGTGACTCCACCACCTCCCTGGGCAGCCCATTCCAATGTTTAACAACCCTTTCTGTGAAAAAATTTCTCCTGGTGTCCAACCTGATGTCATGTGTGGATATTTTAGTACCTGTGTGCTCCAAAATGTAAAATAGATGGAGTTCCCCACTGCTGGCTCCAAGCACCACATTTGAGGGGGGAGTGATGTAAGCTAAGATGTACTTTTCTTTAGGAATTTCTTGTTTTCTTTTCCCAGATTCCACAATTAAAATGAGCTGATTTAGCAATTCCCCAAAATAGCATGAAGGAAGATGCTTCCAAACATTACAGAGACTTTAAGGGGAAATGTATATCAGCAGGTTTTCCTAAAATGATAAAGTTTAGGGAGACACAAAGCTGGTGTATATGCTTGTTTCTCCAAATTTTGAACCAAGTAAGCTTTGTCAACAGAATGTGTCAAAGAGGTAATGATCTCAAAGCTCATCATATAAAAATGACAGTTGTCTGCTGTGAAACTTCCAGGTTTTATATTTACTTTGAACAAAAAAAACGAGCTCAAAACAGCACATAATGTTAAAGTGATTAATATCAATTCAAGAGAGAAAAAACCATCACAGCCTGTACCAAATTATTTCCCATGTGTGCAGAACCCCCTGTTTTATCTTGTCCTAGTTTGGTTTGTTTTTACTTGCTGTAGAGTCCTACACAACGTCCTTTACAAGACCACTAATTGAATATGTAGAGACATTATTGTCTGTAAATATACCTGCAAAATTGAGGAGGTTTGCTTCCTGAAGTTTAGACATTAAACCAGATTTCTAATGAAAATTTCTAAATTGAAGCTTCAGTTTTGACTGAAACCAGGAGATGAGTTGAAAAAGAGGGCAGGGGAACAAAATATTTACAGGGAAAGACACAGACTGTTTGAATTATCAAAAAGAGTGAAAACAACATACCGATACAGTGTACTGCAATGCTTTGTTTTAGTAAGCTATGCATTCCGTTACCTAATATGAAAAGATTTGATGCTTTAAATGAGAGATTGAAAAGAAACCTTATGATTTTATCTGTTCATGAAATCACTTTTTTAATGCTGGAGGGCTTGCAATTCAATGGTGATACCCTCTGCAGATACTGAAATCTTAAATCATGGAATATTTGGGTACCTCGTCATGTAATGATGGATTAGTCTGAAAAATAAGCCAACCTAGTGTTGCTTGTTCATGTATATACTTTTTTTTTGGTAGGCCTTTTCTGTTGTTTCAAAGCTGCTGTCTCAGCGTAAACTTGACCTGCTGGATGAACTTGTGTCCCCAGAGGTAAGTGCTTTCCATCTCCTGTTCTAGCAACTGATTTTCCATAGTGAAGTAACATGCATTTGACCTGTCATTACCTATAAGTACTGCCAGTGGTTTAATTTGGGAAAACCAGTGTATCACAGAACAGGCCAGTTGTTTGTCCCACAGCTTTTTTTATGTTTAATGTCAAGGCAAACTTAATTTAAATTTACTGTATTTAAAGTACATTTTGGCCATTGAGCATCAGGACCAAATGCCAAAAAGATTGCTGGTGTACCAGGAAGGATTGAAAGGCAGTGGGTTCTGGATGGCAGGTGGAATTGTGAGTCTCCAGGTGTAGGCAGGCAGCTGAAGCTTCTGTGCACCAGAATTCAGATGAAGAAAGGAAGGGGTTTGTGCTCATCCCTGCTGCACTGATGTGTTCCCACCCCCACACAGATCATACAGGCAATTACTGGTTTTGGCTGAAAGGCCTCAGTCTTGTGTCGTGGTGTCAGGGGTATGACTGACCTCGTTAAATATCAGTGCTGTGTTTTCTGTGTTTTTATGAATTTTTAATTGCTGAAGTTGTCTTGGCCTTCCCAGGGCATGGAGGTGGCAGATGCATCAGAGTGAAGTGGAGGAGATACTCCAGGTCTCTGTCTGCCGTGTTACAGGATGTCAGCGTGGCCTGCCCTATTGCCACCCATGCCTTTGCAGCAAAAACTCTGGTGCTGTTCTAGTGCATCCCCTCTGAACAATCTTGCCTCCTCTCTCTGAACAGAGATAGCAATAAAATGTGAGTTTGTTTCTTGCTGTTGTTTTCAAAGAGCATCTCCTCTGCTTCCTCTTGAAAGAACTCCCTCTGGTCATCTTAAATTTTTCAGGTTTTACCTGGATCCAGAGACCTTATGTAACCTGATGATGTAGCAGATGAGGCTGTGATACCACACTACTTCATTGTTTCTTTGACCAATGAATTTTGTATCTGAAAAATGTACTAGAAACCAATACCTTCTAGTGAAGATTGCCTCTTGCTTCTGTGTAACCTCTATGTTGTTCAGAAATGGCAAATCAAGTTAGGGTAAAAACTGAATATTTTTGAAAAATACATGCTGCACAGCTTCATCTTTTCTTGTGACTTGACTTTCTCATGTGGTGTTTGAGGTGATGCCTCTGTGCAGTTTGTGCACCACACCATTTTTCTGCTTAGCACAGCAATGTAGGTTGTAGGACACTCAGGTACTGTGAATGTGAATGTGGGATGGAACTTAATTCCCAGAGCAATGATTTTGCAGTCTTTTCTGTTTTGCTAGTGTTTAAACTTTTTTTGAAGGCAATGTGGATCACAAAATGGCAAAGATAAACTTAGTGGTAATGAAACTGATTTTCAAAGAAATTTGTGAAAGATAACTAAGAAATAATTGAACCAAAAGCTTAGGAACCTACACATAGTGAGAAATCATCAGTGAGAAGGCAGAGCGTGTGACTGTGGAAGCTTAACTGGTGTTTTCTGTGGTTATGTGCCTTGCAACACAGCTACTCTTTTGACAGTACCTTTTCTAAGCATTTTTTAAGATACTTGTTTTCCATTGGTTTTGAGCAGTAAATGGATCTTCTTCAGTGCTGCTGAATGAGGGTTAGGAGTGCCCAGACCTCCCAGTGCTTTTCACTTCTGCTGTGGTGTATGTTGCACAAATATTTTAACAATACAGCTCATTTTATTAACTGCAGTAGAAAAAGATTGTTACTTCAATTTCCTAATGAAAAACTAAGTGACAGTTTTTCTGAATTTAGGTACTTCAGGTGCTGAAGGAAAAGATTTCTTTGCTCCCTGACAGCCACAGGGACGCTTTAGCAGCTGACATTGATTCAATCATGTACACAACAGAAGGAGATGTTCGCATTTACTATGATGATGATGGTATGTTTAGAATCCTAAAACATTTCAGCAATGAGCAGTTTTATTTCCTGGTGTTCCACTAAGCAGGTGTTTTCCTTGCAGATGTGTTTTTGAGTACTGTTTCCCTTTCTTTGTTTTTTTGTTTGTAGCTCATCTGTATGTAATTTCTTGATTTCCTTTTAAACCAGAAACAAGAGTTTATTGTTAATATGTCATGGTACTGTTTTGACTTCTGTTTAGGTTTTGCTTATTCCTCTTCTTTTGTACAGAATTTTATGTTGTTAGTCCTCAGCAATCTGAAACCACTCAAAAACAATTTTTCTACTATATACTGAAAGCTGTTTGCTTCAACAACGAAAATACATCCTCCAAGAAGAATAATGAAGGCTGGATAATGAAATCAATTTTGCTGTTCTAGTCTTTTTTTCATATAATGTATTTTGTTCTACGGCTCCCTGACTGTTTTTATTAAGCTAGTGATGAGCTCAAACAAGTTTTTCTTTTGGTTGGATACCAACATTAAGTGTTCTGTTCCTTATCAGACACAGTTGAGATTATTTGTATTCCATGGGTCTTCCATTGTGCACTTCAAGTTGAAATCAAAAGTCAGACCCAGTGAGCTTTTTTACTGATTTGGGAGATAGGCATTATTATTTTCCTCTTAGATTGTTCCTGGGTTTGTACTACTCTATGTACTTTTGTCATATCAGTGGTTAGTTCTGGACCTTATGGGAACCAGCTTTTTGTCATACAATTTCATAATATACAATGTCACACCACACTCATGCTAAAATACATACTTTTCTACTGAGTATGTATTAGAATGAATATGACACTAAATAGCTTTATCACTTATTATTCTATCCTGTATTCTTTATGGCTGAAGTCAGCTGCCCTTCTAGAGTCTTACTAGAATATATGCTAGGTAGCAAATAGGAGTATTTGGCCAATGAGAAACATGAGATCTAACTCGTGCTTTGATTTATTTCCAACAGGAAGAAAGTTTGTTAGCATCCTGATGTGTTTCTGGTATCTGAATGGTGCTAATCTACCTGATGAAGTACCAGGCGGAGCCAAAGTTTTTCAGATTGTGTTTGGAGATGAAAGCACAAAAGAAAAAAAACATCTTTTAACAGCAAACTATGAGTAAGTTCACTTGTCCTTTTTTTTTCCCCATGTACGTGTGCTGGCTGTGTGGTAAGCAGTTGGGGAACTGTAGGCATTCACACTGTGCCAGTGCAGAACCTGGTGTGTTTTAATTTACCTTGATTCTAAAGTAAGTTCATTCTCATCCAGCTTTCCAGTTTTGATTTTAGGGCCAAATTTTTTAAATACCCCTCAAAGTCATTATGTTATTACCTTGTTTCTGAGTTGACATTAATGGGAACTCTTTCTCTATCAGGAAGAGAAGTATTTGGAGCATTGAGTGAGGTTTCTGATCCTTTCCTATACCGCTCCTGCAGCTTTCAGGAAATAGGCCAGTTCTTGTTTTGCATTTCTTGTAGCTCAGCTAACAGCAGTGCAGTCAAGCCAAGCAGTAAAGTGTAGTGCTGTCGACTTGTCACTTCCCCACAGAAGTCAGAACTGCAATTAGCTGAAAAAGTAGCTCATGAAAGAGGAAATTATTTAGCCAAATGCTTTCTGCAGAAAGGCAGAACAAAGGAAGCATCACCTGATATTCAAACAATTCATGCCACTGATCCAAGCCTTCAAAGCACACATTAGGTAGATGGATTTTTCACAGGAATGCTTGTAAGTAATGTCTGTGTTGGTGTACTGATGTCAGAGCAGCACAGAAAATATATGCACAGTTGGCAAAATGTACTGAAAATAAGATTCTCAGAAGTTGGGAGAAGCGACGATTTTTGTGTGAGAAATGCAATATGGTCAATGATTTACTCCCACATTTGAAATTGAAAGTATGGCGTCTACTTGATGAGGAGCTCTGAAGCAAAGGTAACACTCATGAGGCCACCAATGCTTTTTGCCTGAATGGATTTTTGTGGATCCATCCCTTAGCTGAATTCAGCATCTTCCTTAGAGTTAGAGGCTTCTGAGGTTCTATTAACCTTAAGAGCCTTCCCTTAAAGCCTAAATATCTTCCCAATCCCCAGCAGAGAGATCTTTGCAAGTGTGTGTTCCTTAACCTAAAGACAAATGGGCAAAGACACTGCAGGCCTTGGAAGCCCAGTGTTAAGTATTTGGATGTCTGAAGAAAACAGTTTGCAGGCGTGGATTTGCATGTAATTGCAAAGCAATGAGGTTATACTGCTCTTGTCTGTGATATGCAGGTTATTTAGGAGCATGAATATTCAGCTTGAAGCTTAGGCTTATCTTTAGATGACAAGCAGTCAAAGCTGACATGCTCAGAGAGGAAGTCATTAATGACTACAAAAGGCAGAAAGAAGACGACTTTAAAAATAGGAGTGGATATTTTCATTTTCTTGTTGACAACTCTGGAGTTTTCTTTCAGGGAGATTCAGTGCTACTGTTAACTTGATCTTTGATGTAGTTCTCAAAATACATTACTATTTAGAGTATAGTTCAGTAAAAATGAAAATTTTCAAGTAGAATGTGTAGCATGTGATTTCCCTTCTCAATGCAATTACCATCCCATTAAATGAACCCCTTTATTGACAGATGAAGATCTGCCACAAAGCTTTATTCATAGTTACTGCTGTGAAAACCCTTGATATCTGGGCCCCTGCTGTGGCTGATCCTGTATGTGGGATCTGAACCAAAACACTCTGAAGTCAGTGATTTTGTTTCTTGTCATAGAAATAATTTTAATCTTCCATTTTGAGGCGTAAGCACTAGAGCCTAAGTAGCTGTTACAGGAATAACTCTGAAGTAAAATCTTTTGTCATGATTTCTTGTTGTATTAGTAGCTCTATAAGATTAGTAAGTTTTAACAGCCCTTCATTTACTATCTTTCCTTTTCCAGGTTCCAAAGAGAATTTACAGAAGGAGCAAAACCAGACTGGACAATTACACGGATTGAACATCCAAGGCTATTAGAATAAATGCTTTCTACAGCCTTTTTATGTACTATTGTAAATGTTCTGATGTAACAACTATCAGGGGGTTTGGGGTCTCTTTTTTTCCTTTCTTGCCCTTTCCTCCAAAAGATAGATGAATTTTGTATGTTTGATTCTCAAAAATTTTTTCTGAAACATTCATTGTGCTGCAGTATTCCAATAAAGCCTTTTCCCTGGAACAGGCTAGTACAAATTTAATTGGCTCCAATGCTCATCCAAGACATTTAGGCAGAGCAGTTTCACCCTGGCAGGTGCTATGGGTATGTTGACTTACATTCTGAGAAGAGATGGTACTGTTTGAAGATAAACAACGCTTTAATGGCTGATGGCCCTTCTGAGTTACTTTCCTATGTTTCTTTTTTCCCTTAGGGACTGTACAATATATAACTGAATAATATGCAAGATGAAATAGAGGTAGATGGACTTCTTAGATTGTCTAGCCTCAGCAGTTCATTTTGAGGTAATCTTGCTTTTGAATATGTTTTGAGATTAAGAAAGTTAGAGCCATTATCAGTATTTGCTACAGGATTGGAGTAAAAAAAAAGCTTCTAGCGTTGCACTGGGAAAATACAACCAAGAGATATGTGTGTTTTGAAAAATTAAAAAAAAAAAACATTCCTTTCAATTCAATAAGGTATAAGCAATTCCAAGTTTAGAGGTTTATGAAAGAAAAATCAGTTAAACCCATGAATTTAAAAGAGGACCTGACAGTTAAGGTAAATTAAGTCCTCTATTTGAAATGCATGTTAAAGAAATGAACAAATCCTTAAAATTAGATGTTGCAACTGAACAACTCAGTTTATCTTTGGTTTCTGGAACACGAGAATCCTGGTGTAAGTAGCTTGAGGCTTTTTTATGTGAATCAACAGGAGAACATCCTAACAGGTTTCTTCATCCCTTATATCAACTTCAAATATAAAGCTAACTTTCTACACAAACATGCTGTAGACATTAGTGTAGTGTTTTGAAAGTATAAAGTATAATTACTGTGATTCACAGTAGTTGTGATTGAAAGGTATAAATTAAATTTTCCGTAGTTCAGCTCTTTTGATCCAGTGATTTAATGAGGGGAACATTTAAATCTTATCAAAAAGTTTTTAATGTCAAATCTTGGAAAAATAATTATGCTACTGTGATAAATGAAAACCCAGTCGGGCAATTTCCAATCAGAATTTATTATATGATAAAAGCAAAATCAGCGCTGGGTGATCAGGGAAGGGGTTCAACAACTCCCAACGCCTGTCACACCCAAAGAAGACAGTTGTTCTACATTTATTTCCAGTTACTACATGAATATTCATTATACATAAGTATAAACATTACACATTGTTAGGTACATAAGTATAAACATTACACATTGTTAGGTACATGAGTATAAACATTACACATTGTTAGTTCATACATTCAACAGATATTTCTTTAACAAGAATGTTATCTATAAGCACCCATACTATATTGTTGAATCAGACATTTCAGCAGATGTTTGCTTGTTATCTATACAAAGTTATAAATTTTAAGAAAGATGCTATTATCTAGCTAACTAAACAAAATTCTCTCATTATAAATCCTACACAAGGTAAAAGGGAGGTAACTTGTTTTATCTCTTTATAGGAGCCCAATTAAGTTTTACGATTTGTTTTTCTTTCCTCTCTCCAGGTCATATTGACCTTACACTGTTTTCTCCTAATTAGCTCGAATCATTTTCTCAGTTTCTCACAATCCCTCCTCTCTTTCTATAAAATTATTGATTCGAGTTTTTTGCTCTAATCTGGACAATATTAATTTGACATTTTCTTCATCTTGGGAAGGTGGAGTTCTGGTGACTAACAGTACTTTGGCACTTTGAGCCGTCTTTGGATCTGTCGGCATTGTTGATATTTGCATTCCTTGTACTACAGAAACTATCAATCTAATGAAACAAGGGATTAAACATGGTAAAAATATTACACTGGCCAACGCGCATAATAGAAAGAATCCTACTTTCTTCCACCAAGCTGTTCCTAACAAGTTATCCCACCACTGGCTGTCGAGCATAGAGTTCCATTTTTGTACAGGTACATGAGTCAGTTTTCTGATATCCTTTGCAATATCCATAACTGCCTGTCTATTATCATCAATTTGTAAACAACAATCTGAAGTGTTGAATTTACCACACACCCCCCCTTCCTCGGCTAGCAGATAATCTAAGGCAAGCCTGTTCTGATACACAGCTGCTCGAGTTTTTGATTGCTGACTTGTGATTAGATCCAGAGTTTGAATTGTCTTATTAGCTACTATTTCCATGACTGCCTGAAGGCGGATAATTCTATTTAGCATGTATATGGGGGTTCGATAACCCCAGGTCCCATCTTGGGCCCAAGTAGCTGGTCCGTAAGTAGCAATGATTCGTTCAGGAGGCCATTCATCATCATACCATTTTTGGGTTCCTCCAATGTCATCCCTTTTTTCTCGGCGTATGGTTCCATAATCATCATACAAAGGTACACCTAAACTCATACCTTTTTCGGGGGGCAGTAAAAAGAACCCCGGTTGGATTATACCTAGTGTACAGACTCCTCTCCAGTCTCTAGGGAGCTGTGTATATGCTCGCTTTCCACATATCCAGAATAATCCTTCCGGAGCTACCCACTCTAAATCGGTACTACCTGCTTGGTCCCAATATGTTTTTAATTCTCTCATGCTCTCAAAAGGGTTTTTTAAATTTGTTTCATTACACCACCAACTTTGAGCTTCATCATGCCAGGTACAGTCTGCAGTTATATTGTTAGTCCAATACCCTAATGGTTCTTTTGGCCACCAGTATTCTCCTGTGGTATTGATTATTTTCACTGATAGGCATGGGGACTCTCCTACTTTGGTTTTATATATTTCCTTACCTCTCCGTTCAATGCATTCTTGCCCAACCACATCAGAAATTAAAATCCAACCTTGGGGCCTAGATTCTGACGCTCTCTGGGAGTGATTCCATTTTAAAATTTCCCATGGGGTGAGACCAGTACCTTTCCAGGGCCACTCCTCTGTCATCAAGGGTCCACTACAAATCCAGCACTTGGACAAATTTAAGGTTTGAATAATATGTTCCATTAGATCAATATATAGGTTAGTTCCATAACCTGGGAGTTGCCAATCTTCTCCTAGTTTGTCTTTCAATTTCTGGTATAAGTCACCTGTGTTGGAAGGCTTTCCCTGTGTTCTTTCTTTTAATGTAGTTTGCACCCTCTGTTTTATTATTTCCTCCCTTTTCAAGTCCTGCATTCCACCACCGTCAGAAATGTCCCAATGGCCTTCTTGAGTGAAACAAATCCATTCCTCTCCCTTAGGACAACTAAGTCCCAGCCTGGTTCCCCCTTTTCCTAAATTTTGTGCTACCCATAGTTGCCGAGAACCCGTGTTGCAAGTGTTCAGTTGTCTATAGTCATAGCAGACTTTGTTGACAAATGAGTGATAGCTTAAGCTTTGAATCATACGGCCTTTATATCGTGTAGTTTGGTAGCATTTTGTACACTCGTCAGACAGGACGTGAGCCCAAAAGCAGCAGAGTATCCAAAAGGGTCCAGCATAACTTAAGCCTCCACGGCCCATGCCCGAACGGGGTTGCATCCCGTGGCTGGCTGTCAGTGGCAGGTTCAGAGGTTAACCTGGTCTTGCCCCTTTTAGATTTTCTAATTTAATTAAGGCCCAGTTTTTCGTTTCCAGGTGAAGGTTCACTTTATCTCACAACAACAGATTCTGTCAACAGAATTATTATTCCCACTAATTAATCAATATAAATTGTTAGCCATTGTGACATTCTTTACATGGGGTCTATAAAGTTAAAGTCATCCAGCGGGCAGTCAATTTGGGCTGTTTCTCCAGAAAATTTCATCATACTGTACCTTAATGCTGCATACCAGTCAGTTTCAAATATTTCCCAATTTACTGGTAATAACAATTCCCACCCACAAAACAGCTTATTTATCTGTACTGACTCTAATTGGGATTGACCTCCCTGCGTGTCACGACACTCAGGGCAATGTATATGTCGGTTAAAGGCCACACAGGACCATTTACGGTGACAGTGCCTACACTGACACTCTACCCAACCATCATGCTGAGCCCACGGATGTTTTATACAGCGTATGCGATCTGGTGGTGGCGGTCCGGGAGTTAGGGGATCTTCTTTTTCAAGGTCACAAGCTAACACAAGGATTGGGTTAACTAAGCGATTAGTAAAATATGCACCTGACCCCCCCACTCTGCCAGGGGATGGCTCCTTCTTTCCAGGAAACAAACCGCTGTCTCCTAAGAATTTGTCCTGGGACTAATTGAAACCAAGACCTTAGGCTAGGTTTTATACAGAAACTTTCAGGAAATACCTCTCGGGCCTTTAAGTCTCTTTGTTCTGGGGATAACTCATTCCAGCCTTCGATATGTCTTCTCCATTCAGGTGATGAATTCATAAAGGTCTTTTTTGGAGTTTAAGTCGTAGGTCCCCAGGTGTTGATGACACAGTCCACTCTTTCAGGGATGATGGAGCAACAGGTCCTTTCACTCTGGTCGCGTGTGTCCACCCCCGTTCTGCTGTATGTACCGCGGTCTCTGTCGTGAGCAGTACCTGGAAGGGACCTTCCCAAAATGGGGTTAAGGAGGTTTCTTTCCATCTCTTTATTAGGACCCAGTCCCCAGGGTTTATTTTATGTATCTTGAAATCTAATGGTGCTGTTTGGGCTAATGCTCCTAGTTCTCTTATTTCTGTCAACCTTTTTGCAAGTGTTTGTATGTATGGTCTTAGTTTGGCATCAATATTGCTATAGTCATCTACTGCATCCTTTAGCCAGATATAAGGCATTCCATAAAGCATTTCATATGGTGATAGACCGAGGTCTGTCCTGGGTTGGGTTCGGATACGCAGTAAGGCCAGGGGTAAACATTTAACCCATGACATCTGAGTTTCAATCATCAATTTAGTTAGGGCTTGCTTCAGAGTCTGGTTCATTCGCTCAACTCTCCCTGAACTTTGGGGGTGCCAGGGAGTATGGTGTTTCCACATGATTCCTAACGCAATTGTTATTCCTTTAAGTATTTTTGAGGTGAAATGAGTTCCTCTGTCTGAATCTATACTATATACCATTCCGTATCTAGGAATTATATTTTCAAGTAATACTTTGATTACAAAATTTGTTGTAGCCCTTCCAGTAGGTATTGCTTCTACCCAGTGGGTCAGATGGTCGATTATTACTAGTAGATATTTCCATCTATTCACTGGTGGGAGTTCTGTGAAATCCACCTGTATTCGCTCGAAGGGTCGGTATGCTATATCCCTCCCCCCTACAGGAGTATTTCTCATAACCTTTTTATTCACCTTTTGACATGTCAAGCAGTGGCTGGCAACTTGCTTAGCAATTTCAAAAATTCCTATACACCCATAACATTGTAAAAATTGATCACAGAGAGCTCGTGTTCCCCAGTGAGTATTTTGATGTAATTTCATTAATATTGATCGTGCTATTGGTTTTGAAACCATTTTTCTCCCATCTGCTAAGATCCATACCCCCCCTTCTTGCTTCTTTGCCCCTATTCGTGTTAGTTCTTTCTCTTCCCTCTCTGAAAATACTGGTATTTCTAAGTTCTCAGGCTGTGGTGAGTTTAATATATGCAACTTAATTATTTCCCCTCTTTCAGCTGCGTCTTTGGCCACTTCATCCGCTAAATTATTTCCTCGGATTATGAATGATATTCCCTTTTGGTGTCCTTTTACATAGACTACCGCTATTTCTAGGGGTTTCCTTAAGGCTTCTAATACTTGATTTATCAACTCTTCATGTATCAGTGATTTACCTCTCGTGCTTATTAACCCTCTTTCTTTCCATATTTTCCCAAATGTGTGCACGACTCCATAACAATATTTTGAATCTGTAAAAATTGTTCCTTTTTTTCCTGTCAATAATTCAAGAGCCCGGTAGAGGGCATACAACTCACATGCTTGTGCTGACCAGGCTGAACTAAGCTTCCCTGATTCTGCAATTGTCATATTATTCCCATTGATGACGGCATATCCAGAAATTCTCTTCCCATCTTTGTATCGGGAGGAGCCATCAACAAAATATTTTTCTCCATTCTCTAATTCCACCTCTTCTAAATCTTCTCTGACTTTGGTTTGTAATTGTATTAGTTCTGAACAGTCATGCTCCAGTATCTGAGTCAGTTCACTTGGTTCCCCATATAAAAATTGTGCTGGATTTTGATTGTTAGTTACTAGTAGTTCTAAGTCTGAACTATGGATTAATATAGCTTCATATTTCAAAATGCGGGCATCTGTTAGCCATTTTTCTACTTTTTGATTTAGTAGTGCTCGTACAGCGTGGGGGGTGAAAACTGTAATTTTTCCCCCAAAGGTGATTTTACGGCTTTCTTCCACTAATATAGCAGTGGCTGCGACAGCCTGCACGCACACGGGCCAACTTCTGCTGACAGGGTCTAGTAATTTTGACAGGTACGCTACTGGCTTTCGATGTCCTCCTTTTTCTTGGGTTAATATTCCATAAGCAATTCCTTGTTCTACATTTACAAACAACTGAAAGGGTTGCTTCAGTTCAGGGAGTGTTAGAACTGGAGCTCTGGTTAGAGCTCTTTTAATTTCCTCTAGCTTTTCACTATCTTTGTCATTCCACTTCACTACTTCTTGGGTAAGCTTTTCATATAAAAACTTCACTAGTCCACTATAACCCTCAATCCACAATCTGCAGTATCCTAATAATCCCAGTAACTTCCTTATATCCCTTTTGGTTTTTGGGGGAGCTAGGGCCAATATTCCTCTCACTCTTTCAGCATCTAATCTTTTGGTTCCCTTATCTAGCCAGTGACCTAAATACTTTACCTTTTGTTCTACAAATTGTAACTTCTTTTTGGAAACTTTTAATCCTTTTTCCCCCAGGAAGTTTAGGAGTTTTATTGTGATTTCTCTGACTCCCTCTTCATTTTCTCCAGTAATTAATAAGTCATCTACATATTGAATAACCTCTATTCCTGGGGGTTTAGGGAATTCTAATAGTATCTTTTCTAGGGCCTGTCCAAACAGGTTTGGAGATTCTGTGAACCCCTGAGGAAGAACTGTCCATCTTAATTGTTGTTTCCTCCGTGTTTGTGGATCTTCCCATTCAAAGGCGAAGATATTTCTGCTTTCTTCATCTAGTGGGCAGGACCAAAATGCATCTTTCAAATCGAGCACACTATACCAGATGTAATTAGGAGGAATATGACTCAAAAGGGTGTATGGGTTAGGAACTACAGGAAATCGGGCAATTGTTCTTTTATTTACTTCCCTTAAGTCTTGGACTAGCCTAAAGGTACCATCCCCTTTTTTAACTGGAAGTATAGGGGTGTTATGAGGGGACATACAGACTTCTAAGGTTCCATTTGTCAGTAATTTGTCTATAATGGGTTTAAGTTTTGCTCTTCCTTCTCGAGAAATAGGATATTGTTTTATTTGTATCGGGTGGTGGGGATCAATGATTTCTATTTTTATGGGATCTATTTTTAATTTTCCCACTTGATCTTCTGAGGCCCACACACTGGGGTTAATCTTCTCCTCATCTTCCTCTTTTAGAGTCATTATTTTAACTCTCATTTCTCCCTCTTCTGGCACAACTCCTATTCCCAGGGAAACCTGTAGGTCTCTCCCTAAAAGATTGCAACCTGCTTCAGGTACTAGGAGTAAGTCTCCCACTGTAATCTTGGTTTCTCCCTCAATTTGAACTTGTTTTATTATAGGCACTGGGAATCCTTCTCCTTTTGCTCCAATTACTCTAATTGTGTCTTTACTGGCTGTACAGCCCTGAGGAATTTTGATAACGCATGATTTATCCGCACCGGTATCAACCAGAAATTCATATTCTTCGTCCTGGGGGCCTAGTTTCAATTTTATCAAGGGCTTTTTATGATGTTTCTCTCCCAGGAAATAAAGCCCCTGACCCCCCTAATCTTTTTCAGCTTCCTCAAACAGTTGTGCGTCCTTTCGTCTCTTAGGGCAGTTTCTCTTCAGATGACCTTTTTCCCCACAATAATAACATGCAAGCTCCTGGCCCCTTGGGACAGTTTGTTGGGGTTTCTTCAGACCCCCCATTTTCCTTTCTCCCTTATAACTCTTCCTCTCATCTGACTTTATACCTTTATGTGATTCTCGGATGGCAGCTACTAATACTTTTGCCTTGGTTTTTGCTTTCTCATCATCTCTTCGCACATAAACTTTTTGTGCTTCTCTTAGTAAATCTTCGAGCCCTCGGTGCTGCCAACCTTCTAATTTTTCTAATTTTTTGCGGATATCGTCCCAGGAATTAGTTACAAAGTGGACCTTTAATACCACTTGTCCCGCTGGAGTTTCTGGGTCAATTCCTGAGTATTGTTGTAAATCTTTTCTTAATCTCTCTAGCCATGCACTCGGGGTTTCATTTCTTTCCTGCTGGCTTTTAAATGCTTTTGTGACATTCTGTCCACGGGGCACAGCTTCTTTAATTCCTCTTATTATTAAGGTGCGATAGTCTGCCATGTGTTGTCGGTCTGTGGCAGAATTAGAGTCCCAATTGGGAGGATTAATGGGCATTTTATTGTCCCCAGGAGGGCCCGCTTGATTCTCCCTATCCCATATCCTTATCCCTGCTGTTCGTATCATCTGTCTCTCTTCTGGGTTAAATAGTATTCCCAGAATGGATTGCATTTCTCCCCAGGTAAATGTATTTGGTCCCAAAAATTGATCTAGTTGTTCAGCTACTCCTAAAGGATCTTCTAATAACCTCCCCATCTCCTTCTTAAATGCCCGAACTTCACTTGAGCTCAGGGGAGCATTTACAAACCCAATTCCCCCTTGTGCTCCCCCCAAAGGCACTTCCCTAAGTGGGTATAATTCTCTCGTTGAGCACACCCCTTCATTTTCCTCACTAGAGCTGTCCTGTTCTACTAAAAGGGCTCTAGCTTCCCTCGGGGTGGTTCGTCTTTTCTTCCGAGTCTTAGGTTTTTCGGGATTTTCACTCTTATGATTTTGCAGGGTAGTGGAATCTGTAGTTAAAGGAGTTTGTACAGGTGGGGAATAACTCACAGGCGCTGTGGGAACAGCGGCCGAGGAGGGCTGTAAAGAGGGTGATGAAGGGGTCTGTGGAGGGGGTTGTAAAAGGGGTTGCTGAGGGGGTGGATTATAGGGTGGAGGTAAATTGTCTAATGGCTCCCATTTGGTTTCTGTTACTTTCTTTTCGGCCTGCTTTTCTTTCATCAACTTATAAACTTTAGTAGGTTCTGGCCAAACTTCTTCTTTCCAGCAAGCAGCATATTCACTCTCCTCAGAGTTTATCGGCTCCTTGCCGTTTACATAACTGTTGAGGGCTTGGCAAATCCAACCCTCAAATGATCCATACACAGGCCAAGAGATACCATCACTCCTTATTTTTTCTCTAGTCCACTCAATCATGCAGTACTGAATCATTTTTGGTTTTTCTTTGTTCTTAGTACTCTCCCTCTTTTCCCAATTTAAAATCATTACCCCTAGCGGACTGTCTAAGGGTATATCCGGCAATGCCTGCCTGCTCCTTTCCTTCCTGGGGCAACTGAATTTACTAATTCCCTGCCCCATATTCCTGAGGTCCCTTCTACAGTTTCCCACCTTCCCACCGATCCTCCGGGATCCCTTTTTAGGATTTTTCACTGACTCAGTGGTCCTTCCTGAAAAACTCCCACCGACCCCAGAGGTCCACTCATCAATTCTCCCGCTTCGTCCCTTCACCTGCTGCGCCCCTCGCGGGGATACAGAAACGAGGTTAGAAGGACTCCACAATCGCTTCACAGCTATGCTGTGTCTCATTCACTCATTCACTCCGACCTCTTTATCCGCCCCCCGAAGTGATACTCACAGTCCGCTGTTCTCACTCGGGTCTTCGTGCACAAGAATTATGGGCTTTTTGCTGCAGCACTCCAGGAGCTTTTTAATTCCTTGCTTTTATCATATGTATGCGTTACCCTTGGTCCTTGTTGAAATATTAGGCCTGTGAATAGGCCGCTGAAAAACAGCGGGCGCGCTCCTATTTCAGGCGCTAAATATCTCCCAGAACACAAAGGGTATCACGTCGGGCGAAGTCACCAAGTTTTGTGATAAATGAAAACCCAGTCGGGCAATTTCCAATCAGAATTTATTATATGATAAAAGCAAAATCAGCGCTGGGTGATCAGGGAAGGGGTTCAACAACTCCCAACGCCTGTCACACCCAAAGAAGACAGTTGTTCTACATTTATTTCCAGTTACTACATGAATATTCATTATACATAAGTATAAACATTACACATTGTTAGGTACATAAGTATAAACATTACACATTGTTAGGTACATGAGTATAAACATTACACATTGTTAGTTCATACATTCAACAGATATTTCTTTAACAAGAATGTTATCTATAAGCACCCATACTATATTGTTGAATCAGACATTTCAGCAGATGTTTGCTTGTTATCTATACAAAGTTATAAATTTTAAGAAAGATGCTATTATCTAGCTAACTAAACAAAATTCTCTCATTATAAATCCTACACAAGGTAAAAGGGAGGTAACTTGTTTTATCTCTTTATAGGAGCCCAATTAAGTTTTACGATTTGTTTTTCTTTCCTCTCTCCAGGTCATATTGACCTTACACTGTTTTCTCCTAATTAGCTCGAATCATTTTCTCAGTTTCTCACACTACTTTGTTCTGCCTTAGCAGCAGCAGCAGCCTGGCCTTATAATGCAGAATTTGTGATTTGTCCTCTGGACAAAGTTCACTGATGACAGAGTGCCTTGTCCTCAGGGGAGGAGCAGAATTCTGTATATATATTGTGTTTGCAGTCTGCCTGGAAAAGTTTGAGACAAAGCAAAAAATGTTTATTATTCTGTGGGCCATTTGCTCAATGGTGGGATGTCCAGTTTGGCCACTGAATGATGTGCTGCAAGAAGCTGCAATCAGACTTATTTGGGTCTGTAACAGACCCAAATAACAAGTAACAAGAGACAAAGCAGAACACTAGCGAAGTGTGCAGATGCACTTCTGAAAGAAGTCATTATGATGGAGCAAAATAAGAAAAAAACCCCTGAAGCCATCTTTATATTCAGGAGTGTCTGCTTTCGTGTTTAAATAACATAGATCTATTCAGAAATACTGTTATATCTTAGATTTTAATTCAGGTTACTTTATTAGTGTCTTTTTTTTCTGTGATTAGATGTATCAAAATGAGAGTCTCTGTCATGACTGATGAAGAATTACCCTTTTACTACTGAGTGCTCCATTTTTGGTTGCAAAGTAGACCCTTCTGTATGACTGATAATGAAATTTGTTTGTTTTGTTCACTATAAAATTGTGACTTGATACAAACATGCTCCAAGTTGATAACACAGTTTTGCTGCAAAAGATGTAATTGAAAATTTACATGCACTGCTTTATTCTTTTGAAGTTGTGTGTCTTGTGCATCGGGGCCAGAGAGGGCAGCACTTGGATGTTTGTGGGTTTTTCCACCTCTAAACTTCATCTAAAAAATCCTCCTGGAGACTGCAAATCTCCATCAGATGCAGAACTACTTGTGGCCTTATTGCACCGTAAATGAATCAGAAAGGCACATAAATTACTAAGCTTACTGTATTGGAAAGTGGTTTTCTCCCACAGTGAATAAAACTGGTGCAATCAAACTGAATTTACAGTCTGATACTGGTTTCAGAAGAAAAAACGCCACCATCACTCCACCCCAAAAACCCACCACATACTACCCCACTATCCCAAATCCAACTTGTAAGTAACAGACAAATGTACAGCTTGGAGGACATTGAAGTTTATAGGAAGGCTTGACTCCTTTTTACCTGCCATCCATAAATTCTGTGTCATATGTGTGATCTTCACAGCAATTAATCAGACTGAAGTGAATGTCCCTGAAGGGCTATCTTCATCTTATGGCATCCATGTTTTCTCTCATGGAAGTACTTCTCTTCTGTGTTGTCTGTTCGGGCAAAATGGGAACTTCTGGTTTCCATGTTGCCATCCAAAAGTAGCAATAAAAAATGTATTTAGTTTCTTCAAGTGAATATATTTCTATATGCTGTCAAGGCTGTCCCAAATTCCTGTGGCAAAAGGGATGAATAAAAGGTTAAGTTTGCTTCATCTCAGTCTAGGCAAAGATAGAGAGAATATTGTCTTGTAATTTTGGGATTTCCAGTCCTGCCTTTCAAACACTTTACCCTAAAAATCATAATGATAACTTTAATGTTCAGAATTATAAAAACAAACTAAAGGAATTGTTTCATGATTTGGGAATAATGATGCTCAGCAGGGAACAGTAGAATGGTGTGGAGATCCCAGATATTCCTATTATTTGTCTCAGACATCACCTTGGAAATCACAGCGTGTAAGCATTTATGTGTGCCTGATTTCCCTCTCATCTCATTGCCTCGCTTGCATTTCTGTTGCTTTAAGTGGGAGGACAAGTACAATTGTAATTATGGTGTGTAGCCTGTAAATCCCCATACATGACCATCTAAAATATTTGCAGTTTTAGCCTACAAATGTCTTCATTCAGACCCCATTAATTCTTGAAAACAGTGTTACCAGGCTTGGTAGTGATTTTTAAGGTAAAATTCATATCTATTAGCAACACTGATATTTCTCATTCATTTTACACAGAACTGTGAGGTCACACAAGGTGTCTGGACTGCACTTCAAGTGGGAATGGAAATTCAAAGTACCACATTCTTCTCCTCTGTGAGAAATCATGTTTGTTTAGGTTCATGTGGAGCTTGGGAAGCCTTAATTTTTTATTTGTTCATCTGAAACTGTGGTCATGTTTAATGATTCCTGACAGCTGCCTAGCACAATTTCAATGCATGTGCCTAAATCTTAACAAGCACTAATTAAATCTGGCCAACAAAATCCCTATTAATTTGCACACCCCACTCACCAGTAGATGGCCTTGGCCACAAAGCAATTGTGGCCGGAAAGAGACTGGCATTAATGAGAATGCTAGCAAGGTAAAAAATAAAATGGTAGAGGCATTGAGTGCTATTTAAATTATTTAGACTTGTCTTACTGTAAAGTCTTGATATTTTTACTGGCTTTCATCCTGAGTCAAAGATAGTGTCTTGTGTTCTCTCTGCAGCGCCTGCCCATTTTAAAGTGGCAATTTATCAGTGTTCTTAATATGGGAAAAATTCATTGTCTGTGTGAATTCACACAGGCACCTCAGTGCCTGACAGTAGCAAAGCTTATTTTTATATTCATATTTTAAAATATATTTATCATGTTGATTGTGGTTCCTTTCTCTCCTGTCCCAGCATTGCCTGATTACTTCCGGGGGCACATTCAACTTTTTCCAGGGTTTAAGGTGTGTTCAAACCTGACCTTACCATCACTTCAGGTTATATTTAGTAGTAAAAGTTGTGTTTGTCACAGTAGCGATCATCCTCCTTCAAAACTTCACAACCCCTCGGGGTTTTTTTTTGTCCTGTGGTTAAACTTGATTTCTGTCCTGTGTGCTTCATTGGCTGCAGGTGGGGGCCTTTGAGATTCCTTGCAGGCTGTAGTCACATGATGGCTCACAGCTTAAAATAAGATGGGATACAAGTGTGTGTAGTGGAAAGTGTTTCTAGTTTCATTCTTCCCTCCTCCATGGGTGTGATAGTTGATCTCTAAGCACTGGACCAGGTGTGGCCACAGGAAGAGGTATTTAGCGGTTAAAAAAGAAAGCATTGGCTACACAGCTGTGCTTTTGTTCTTCTAAGGGAAAGGCAGCTGGGGCAAATGGAGTTGCACAGTGAGTCAGAGGGGTTCCACTCCTTGTCTTTTATCTTCATTTTCCATTGCTAATGTGCTAGTCTTTTGGATTTTTACAGTCCTGCCATTTAGGATGGAGGTTAAGTAAGTCTTATGTGAATCTACGGCACTGTTGAAAACACCCCCGTTAATCACAATGCTTTCTCTCAGGTGTATTTTGTCTGATTTCAGTGATGTGTCCTTTTCCTGAAATATGGTTCTCCTATTGAAGTTGATAGGGAAACTGTCACGCATTTTAATGGGAGCAGACTGCAACTTTTTTGCTACCTTTGAAGTTACTCCATCAGAAATAGAGGGAAGCTAAAATTAGACGTGCTGTAGCTTCTTGAGTGCCATTTCATCCTTCCCGTGGCTGTCACAGAACAAGGCTTTTGATAGTGAGCTTGGTACTGTAGTGTCAAGGGAGGCACTAAGATGGAAAGGAGCAGGACAGCAAAGCAAAGTGCAGAGAAGATGGCATTTCACCAAGGATGCAGCTCTTTGCCTTAAGGACATGGGCTGTTTGGAAACAAGAGGTGATGTGACTTGAATATTCCTCTAAACTATATTTTGCAGTTGACAGTAACCTTTTACATAAAACACTCTGCTTCTGCTCAGGTTTGTGAATGGGGAAAAAAATCTGAGTTTCCAGGATTAGAAGTGAAGTCCCACCTTAAGTTTGCGGAGATTTCATAATCCAACTGGGGAGGGATGGAAGAGGCTGCCTGGGTAAATCAGAGCAACTAACAGGCTGTTTCTGTCTTACACTAATTAGCAGCTGGCACATTCCTAGAAATTGGGAATGAAAAAAAGGGGAGGGGGAAATGCCTTGATAATCCCTCTCTTCTGAACTTTCTGGAACCACTTGGCAAGTGCAGCATCCATAATGTAAATCCCAGCTGCCAAGTCTGGGAGCAGAAATTTCAGTGGTGCAATTAGATTAAGTGGGTACCTTGTTACAGCCCAGGATCTGTCAGAACATCGGTTTCTGTGCTTGCTGGTGATGTTAATGTTGTTTGAGGACCTTCATGTTTCTTATCTGCAGTACAGCCAAACAAGGTCATTACTAGTGATGTTATTTTTTTGTAATGTTTGTTTCGTGAGAACTGATGAATATAAATAATGCTTTGGGGGATATTTTTTATATACTTTTAGAGGGAACAAGATTGAGGGTCTGCAATATAAAGTGACACACAAGCTACTGAAAATGAATTTTTGTAGTCTAGAACTCATGTCATGCAAGGTGTTGACCACTTAAACTTCTACCCTAATCACACCAGCAGTGATTAGATCTTCACCTAAGTCATGAAGAGGTCTCCTTGGATTGGCAGCTGCCTGAAATCTCATTTCTGTGTGTTCGAAGTACATATATTATTTAAATCTGTAATGAGTTTAGTCACGTACTTTGTCCTTTTTAATTATCAGTGGGATCATTGTCCCTTAGGTCTACCTCAGGCTCAGCTCCTTATAGCAGAATCTTCTGAGCTGTTAGCATGTTTCCTACTTTTTTCTCATTAGTGTCATTTAGTCACTCTTTTTTTTTTCTGAGATAAGAGGTGCTTTTCATAAGGTGGAACAATAAAGAGATTGCTGATCCTCTGGGTGTAGTGTGCCTTGTTGGTTGGCATAGGAATCCTTTATGGACTTCTGCTGAGGTGTGCTCTCAGAAGGCATCATTTCTGCTGTTATAGTTCAGTCTCTGTGTGATTTCCATCCTTCTGTCCAGCCCTCTGTCTAAGAAAATAGTAAAACATTGGTACGAGTACTTGGAAAGATGGTAGAATTACTGTGGCTTGAATTGTAAACTGTTAGGTGGTGTATCTACTTAAAAGTTTTAGAAGCAAATCTACAGATGATATGTTGAGTCTGAATTTGTATCACCTGCATTAAAACAGTAATTATAAGAAAATCTTAGGCAACATGATTTCTTCTGTAAGGGAGGGCTTTTTCTGTTGTTCACGTTGTTCTATGGTGGTTTTGTTTGTATTTTGGTTTTTTATTCTATCTTAAACACCAGCAGTTAGTCAAGGATAAAGAAAGTGTTCCATTGCTAAGAGATAGTATAGACATCTAAGGAAAAAGTGGGTTCTTTATCTGGGTGGTCATTTTTGCATATTTCACATTCTACTTTCAGATTCTGTGTTGGAAAGAAGTGAATTTTTTTAATGCCAAATTGGTAATGTTCGCTGACTTTCTCTACTGCAGGGGCTATTGTTTCCTAATGGAATCATTTGCATGTATTTTGCCCATTTTTCTGCCAGTACAGCTCATGCTCCAGGGTCTCCTGCAGTGTACAATTTAATCTCTTACTTTCATTTCACTGAAGTATATAGATTTCAGCAGGGGTAGCTGGGTGAAGGTGAGTGCCTGCATTATACTGGAGATCTGCTTAAGTGATCTAATGGCTCCTTCTGGCAAACTCTGTGAAATTATAATAGCAGAAGTAGGGAGAGGAAGGGGATCAAAGGTGGATGGTAATGCAAGATTCATATGAAGAGAAAGCTGTATGTATTCTGTCTCTAGAGCAGAAGCTGTAACAGTCCTGAAATGAAAATAAGTTTAGAAAAACTGAGAAAAATAAAAACATGGTGAGAAAGTCAGTGTTCTGACTGAATGTTGTTCTCTCAGCTAAAAAGGCCAGAAACTTCCCTCAAAACTGAGGCAAGGAGAATTTCTTGTAGGATTCTGAGGTGGTGTCCTGGTTATCAGGAAGAAACAAAGTCTAGAGGATTTACAGTGACTTGCCTCTGTTGTGAGGGAGATCTTGAGAGAAGACACGTGCTGAAGCTTTCATTTGCAAGAACCTGGGATTACTTCTCTCTAACAGTAGTCAGTGCCTTCTCATGAGAGTGTCTGATATGTTTGGTCTGCAGTCAAATGGCCTTTGTGCTTTTCTATTTATTTACTATCACACAACTCTCTTCTTTCCTAGCCTTCTGACAGATCTGTGCTTTTCTATTTATTTACTATCACACAACTCTCTTCTTTCCTAGCCTTCTGACAGATCTAGCAGTGGCTATTTGGGGAGAGTAGCTGGTGATACAGATGCATTTATCCCATTGGAGTCTCAGAATCATTTGGTTGTCTTTCCTCAAAACTCTAGGTGTCTCTAATAGCCTGACCAGAGCTGAGCACACTGCTGCAGATGAGCCTGCTATATTTATCTGGTGTTGGAATAATTTCCTCTAATTTCATACTTATATTTATGAATTCTCAAGCTTAATTTGCAGGATCTTATTTCTCCTGTTAAGCACAGTACCAAAGCACACTTGACATTTCTCCCAAGCATTATTTTCTGACCGTGTGTGTGACCAACAGGGATTTCTTTCCTTGTTTCATTTGAGTTTTTTGTCTAATCACACACTGCCAACGTAGTGAAAAACATAGTCTGTTTTTCCCTTGTTTTTAACCTTGTGTGTTCCTAGTCTTTCTTTTATATTCGGTATCCTCATCCCTTCTTTCTTGTTCATTTTGCTTTCTTTATGGTGCATTATGTGATTATTTCTTTCATCCTGTGCCTAGAAAAAAGATAAAATCTATGTTTCAAAGATTATGCCCAAAGCTACTTAAAGAAAAAAAAAAAGTTTGCTGCTTCAGACATTCAAAAAATGCCAGAGGAAGGCCAGCATTAGTTTCCTGTACTCAGATTTTCATGAGCTCTTATCTTGCTGCCTGTCTGCATGTCTCTGCTGGGACAGGCACAGCTGTGTCCCTTGAAGTCAGGGCCTGTCTAGATGCAAGTGATTCTGAAAATTGACCAGTGTACATGTCACAGTGTGTACCCCCTCCTACACACATCTCTAGTCATATTCTTGTGTAAATCGATACCCTAACCCTCAACACAGTTTATTTGATACCTAAAATTTCTGTGTCTGTTCAAGCACTGAAGCACTAATTCAGCCAATTGTTTGAGCACAAAAGACCTAATTGTTTGATTTAGCTTCCCTGCTGCTTGACTAAGACAGTGCCCCTGTAACTTATATTTACATGATCTTTCGTTATTGCTTAAATTTTTCTTGAACTTTCACTAGACATTTACTTAAAGAACCCTCCCTGTACCATTGGGGTGTAGAATGAGCTACAAAACAAAGAGGACTTTGAAAGGATTCATTTAGATACATAGTGTTGCTTGCTTGCTTCTTAGCTGGTTTGCTGGGCTTTGTGGTTTGTGAGAGCTGTTGTGGGGGAGTTTTGAATTGCTTTCTCATCTCTCTTAATTTCTTGTTTGCCTTCACAACAGGCTGCCTGTTTTAGTAGTCTTCTATATTTCTCCCCAGTGGACTATATTTCCTGTTTTCTTTGTGAACAGCACCATATGTAATTGCTTTACCATTCTTGCTTTCTTCCTGAATGATTTGGGAACTATTTTGGAGCTTTTATCCAGATATACATCCCACTCCCAAGTGTACGAGCTCTTTATGTTCCCAAGTTAGTCCTGAAGAAGACTGTTTCGAAATCCACATACGCACTTTTAACATATTTTGTTTTTACTGGCCTGCATTTCTTTGTGGAGCCTTGACGGCACTTTGCTGATGCCACAGCAGTTTGGAACACACAGGTATCTGAGGAAAGTGGCTTGATGCTGTCACTTCAGTTATTCTTAAACTGGTAATCCTGATTATTAATGAAGACCACATCTAAATACATGGTCTTTGTGGGTTTGCTTGTGTCACTGTTTTTTATGTTTTGGTTTGGGTTTGTTGGTTGTGGGTTGTTTTGTTTTCTTTTTTTTCTTGGTTCGTTTTTTTTCTCCCCCAGTGCTGCATCCGACTTAATGTTTCATAAAGCAAATCACTGAGTAAATTTGTAACTTCTGTCATCAGGGCCTTAAATGCCTGAGGTGCTTCCTGTTTCATATTCACAAGGCTGAAGTTGCACATTATTAAAATCCTGTCATTTCAGCATGAATTATTTTATTGAGTCATATTTTATTCACATGTCTTTTCTCTTTCAAGGTTCTCTCTGGTATGCATCAAACACTTGTCTGTTAGTCCTACAGTCTGCTGTAACAGCTTAACTTGGATTAATTTCTTATGCTTGTTAGTTTGTGAAACAGCTCTGGGTTTGAGTTTTAGCTTCTGTTTTCCACACTTCATTTTTTCTTCTTCTAATTTTTTTCTTTCTGCTAGAAATTGTCCAGAAGGGTTGTATTTTCAGTGGATATTTGAATGTCTGACCCTAAATGCAGAACAAAGTTCCCAAAAAAGGATACACTCTGTGTTTAGGAGATTTGAATGAAGCATGGTTATTATCACTTCTTTGAATAGCTTTTTATAATTCAGTCCCATTATTCTCAATACCATATTCCATCCTAGTATTCTTAATGGTTATTTCTACCATTGCAAACAAGAGCAACACCAAACAAATATAGAAGAAAGGTCACTTTGGAAATAAAAGAAGTACTGTCCTCACTGTTGAGAGATATGGATTTGTCATTCTTCCTGTTTTGTTTTGGCTTCTCAGGCAAGAGCAGACTGTGCTCCATGGAGTTTCTTCAGGCATTGTGCAAGCTACTGCACAGTTAATGTTATACTGGAATGAGTCTGCCAGAATTCTTAAACCATTCACTGTAGAGGTTTTTAAATAAAAGGCACCAAAGTAAGGCCCCATGTGGCATAAGGCATAAACACCAAAGGGGCCAGAAAGCATGTGTAAATACAAGACATGATGGCAAAATAATGGTGGTGTTTAAAGTATTGTTTCAGTTTTGCTTATCTTCCTCATGCTTGGTTCTCAGATGTAATGAAATTCCTAAAGAACAGTTGTCCTTTTTGCTTGCTTTGTTTTACTAGGTATATGGCTGCTTAACCAGCTCACAGCAAATAGTTTACCAGTGCATGTCATGCACTAACTCCTTAGTGTATTTGTGGTGAGGATAAGGTACAGAAACCTAACATATGTATCACTCCCTAAAAAGGTGTTGTGTTCATACAGAAATATTGATGTATGTCTGCCCTATAAGCCAGCCATTGTAACTGATCTTTCTACACCCTGAGAAATGAAAAACCTGTTTTTCATGCAGCTTTCAGAGCATTTTATTCAGTGTGTTCATTTACAGATGGAAATGGGGTTCAACTATGCAGGTTTGCTTGCTGAGCCAGTGGGAGAATGCAGTTCTCCAGCCTCAGCCTAGTGCAGTTTCTGTTGGGTCACAGTTTACCTCCAGTATTTGTGCTTCATTAGCGTGTGCTTTTAAAACATGCATTTTGCTTGTCTGAGGCCTGATGGCTCTATTTCCAAAGGCCTGAGTGCCTAGGGTTTCTCAATGACTTTGGCAGTGAAACTGCCCAATACCATTCACTGAAGTCTGCTCATATGAGACATGACTCAAAATTTATTCAGTCTTATAAATGACTGCCTTTGATTTCAGCGTGTTTCAGAATAGGCTGCAATTCACTGAGGAGCCTGGGCACCCAACAAAGTAAGGTGCTGCTGAGTGTACTAGCCCCAGTGCTACCCAATATTCTATAGAAGCACCATGGATTACATAGTTTCACTCTTGCTTTTTGAGTTTTGTGTATTTCTAGGAATTTTTGGTTTGTTGGTTGTTTAGCATTTGGTTAATTGTTTCCTTGGGTTTTTAGAGTCAAAATTATGACTCAAAAATTTATTTTATAAATCTGAGCTTCATTTTATCAGTTAGATAAGTTTGCTTAAGAACTTCTTGGAACATGTTTTAGGGTCTTACTGTCCATGTGGCTTTGTCTCAGAACAGAAGCAATGACTTTCATCTTTTCCCTGAGTGCAGTCCAAGCCCAGTTTTGTATGAAACTAGGCCTCTTCTACTCTGGTGTGGTCTTGGAGCAGTAAAATAATCTCTGTGGTGTTATGTGGGGGACAGCCTAGAACCAAGCTGCACATACAGTCCAGAGCAGCTGTATGCTGCTTTCCTCAGAGCAGTGGAGCTCTCTGAGTCATCCCTCTCCACGAGCCAAATTACCCAGTGTTTGTGCTTCAAATACTTCCCTGACCGATATACCAGACTGAAGCTTCCTGTTCTAATATTGATTTAAGACTTGAGTATCAGTGGCTTATTTTTCCACATTACAATTCTGTTTCCTATTTAACAGTCCTCTGGGATATGCAGAGGGACAAAGTCAGACCTCTCTAGCAGTCAAAATGAGGGGAGGGGAAAAGCATATGAAGGACATTGATGGAAAGAGGCAGAGCTTGAATCGCAGTGCAGTGTAGAGAGAATTTTGGTTCAGCAATCAAATTGTGTACTGTACTATTTGCCAAAATAGAAGAAAAACAGCATTCATTCTCTTGAAAGCTCTCTCCTACAGGAATTTGTTAGATTACTTTAAGTTTCATATTATTTATAAGCTCTGACCCAGACTCATTAACTGTTCCCAAAACATTAGAAAAGGAAAGTAGAAGTACTTCCTGCTTCATGTATCTCTCTGGTTAACAGCTGTGCCTCTTAGAGGAAAGAGAAAATAGCCAGTGGTGATAAAAACTCACTCTGCTCACCCTCATGAGTAAGGAGTATTGCTGCAGCAGGTGTTGCTTCACCTCGGGATCCTCATGTAGCAGCAGTCACCAAATTACCCTGAAATGCTCCACCCTGCAAACAATTTAATTGTGGGCAGAGAAAGGTTCACTCATCTCCTTCCTCCCCTTTGGCTACCTATTCCTTCTGTTAAGTCTTCACTGTTTTTAATTTTTAAAACCCTGTCCTAGACTGGGCTCCTGAAGGAGTGCAGATGCTCAGAAATTATTGAGTTCTTTGCCCAGGTATTGGCCTGGTCCAGCAGTCATGAGCTTTGTGAAAGTGTGAGGAACCATTTATATTCCGTCTCTGCATGTGATCAGCCCTGCAATACTGGGTTGCAGGTTTGTGTCTTCTTTCAACCAGAAGTTCTCCCTGGTGGAGCCTAGTCTCTGCCATTGAACCAGTGCTGGGGCAGCCTGCTGTCCCCAAATGAATCTTGTTACATCAGACCATCACCTACATAGCTGTTGGTGTCGTGGTATTACCTACTCCTCTTCCCCCTTAGTTTTTGTGTTTGTTCCAGTCCAATATTTCTGAATAAAAGCGGTCAAAAATGACAGCAGTGGCTTAATATTTGTAAAATTAACTAAACTCTGAGACCTGACTGCTTTTGGTTTGTTTTATTCTGGCTTTCTGAGTTTATATGCTCATCAAAGACATGTTTTTGGAAGCTTTTCTCTGTGATATTGAAGAGAAGGAGTGTGTATCTTCCAGTGCCACCAAGACTGTCCTCAGTTCACATGCTTGTGTGAAATGGGGGTTTAGGATCATGTGAGGCATGATAACAGTCACAGGAGTCAATAACAGTGCTTACTCATGTTTGCAGATGGGGTTGATACACAAGCACGAGCCAATTGACCAGCCCTGCCTGTGAAAAAAAAAAAAGGTCCTTAGATCTCTTCATCTCTGCATTGGCATTTGAGATTCTCTTTTCCAAAGTGGCACATACATTACTTTAAGGAGTCAATGACTTTCTTGTCCAAACTGTACTTTATAAGTCAAAGCCATCTAAATGCAGTTCTACTAGTTGCTGTTTCCTAAGGCTTAAACTTTTCCACCTTTTCTGGTTCAGGGAGATATTACAGTACTGCATGTAGTTTACCCTGTGTGCATTCCTAAGTCCTACTTAGGAAGGCAAACCATTTCTAATCCTCCCAGCCCAGTGGAATTTTAGTGCATTGGGAACACTGACAGTCTCTCAGTATTCTCTTTTGATATATATTTACATATACAACTATTAACAGATCTCTCCACTATTTACTAAAACTACATCATCCATAAGGCAAGGCCAGAATTCATACTAGTCCCTTGGGTGTAAGCAAGATCAGCACCCAATCATTACTTTTTCTAATAGCTTGGAGTGCAGAAGGATGTTCTTGTGTGGCAGACTGTTGCTCATAAGATTTGGTGTGTGTCTAAGTGAAAAAAGGATGCCTTTGTATTTGTACTACCCAGTTTGTATTCCCCTAGCTAGAATATTACAGACACTTTTTATAACGATCAGAGAATTTACTTCTCACTGAATAAAGAAGTAGGCTACACAGTGAAACTGGATCACTTTTTTTGATGAGCAGGAAATCCTCTTGAGCCTCAGTTCCTGCCTCAGAATGTAATCTGCATACTTTACCTCTACTCATATGTGTATATATGCTTGCATACATCTGTGGAAAGTTGGAGGAATGAACAATATAAGGAATTTTTAAGAATAAATTCCTAACCCTCAACCTATCTGTTACTTGGGATTTGTTACTGCTTCTAGAGATTTGACTGAAAGAGCCAGGCTCCAAACTGAAAAAGCTGTCTATTTAGAATAGCTTTAGGTAACTGGGATCAACTGTTAAGAATGTTATTACTGGTTAATGTGACTGCTAGAAGATCTGTAAGGGAGTTATCTCAATGACCATAAAGCTGTGCTCCTGGCTGCCTCAGTAAGTAAACATCCATCTGTGGAGGTCCATCTGCCAGGGTTTTAGTTACAATTGAACTTTCAGTTGGTAAATCTGTCTGGTGTCTCTCTTCAAAAGCCATCCTAATGTCTTTATTCCCTTAAAAAAATAAAACCTCCTATTTTCTACAAGGCAACCTCAGGGGTTTTTTTATGGATACTAATTACCTGGACTTTATCCATTTAAGGTGCTTTGGGGTAGGATATTGCAGAGAAGCAGTAGATGGAAGTGTTGGTTTGAGGGTATCAGTGAGCTTCAGTCCAAGGTTCGAGATGTGAAGTTTCAAGCTATGCAAAACTCAGATTCTCTCCTGACCTCTCTACTAGCTGGGCTTATCTAGTTTGTAATAAAGGGGGTCAGAACAGCCATGGTGTATCTCTGCTCCCTGAAGTGACTGTACTTCATTCACATGATGAGGCAGCAGAGGAAAGGAATGGAGCAATAGTGTTTCAGAGAAACTCATTTGTGCCAGGGAACCTTTCCTGGAAAAATAAATGAAGAACAGGATGTGATAAGCATAGCTCATGGAAAAGGAAACTGCTCCAGAATGCTGCAAGGAACAATGCAGCATCAGTTGAGGCAGACATTTTTGCATGATTCTCCCAAATTACTCCCTGGGATTAGAATACAGTGGCTCAGGCTGAAGAAGAAGGAGAATCTTGAAAGACAGTTTTGGAAAGTTTTTATTGTTTCTATATGGAAAGCACATGTTTTTCCTTAGCAGTTGCATTCTGTGAGTCTGCATGCACTAGCTGGAATTGACTGTTTATGAAGAATATGAAATGCTCCCTGGTGGTAGCATTTATCCATTCCCTGTTTCCTTCCAGGGAAATGAATTGCTTCTCTAGTAAACGTTGTTCCTGGAGCTGGAAGTATCAAGGAAGAGGGGTTGTGGGTGGGCTCTTTGATATTCCCTGAATCTGCAAAATACCTTTGTGCCACATGTCTAAAAAATTATACTTGCATTTTTGCTCGGAAGAGAAAAGGGAAATTTTACTGAGGGGCAAGGAAAAGCTCTGTTGTGGTCTAACCAGAACAAGCTCTCACAAGGATGAGAGCAATATCACTGTGTAAAATGTCTCTAAAATTACAAGATCTGGCAGTGAGACATTGAGGTATTTGCCCTTCACAATGTCACAATTAATTGTGCAGGATTATGATGTAAAGCTGAAGTCTATCCTTCTGCCAAGGTTTTTGCCTAAACTAGTGCATTTGATGTTCACAGTACAAGCTATTGCTATGAATGCAGTACGGTCACCCATCACTTAAAAGACTAAGGAACACCAAAGTCTCTAGTTGCAGGTGTGACCAATGGTGCTAACATTATGAACTGTCCAATGTTAAGTTACTTTGTTCACTTGCTTGCTTACTTGCATTATGAGCTCAGTGAAGTTAACATCCTTAATAAAACATTTCTTTGAATCGGGCAGAAGGCTGCAATACAGTTGTTGAAATTTCAAAAGTATTGAATGGATGTGCACATGACTCTTTCATTATTTTGCATTAAAATTCAGGTGGTTTTAATTTAGACCAAAATAACTTTTGCTGTACCTTAGAGATAACTTTGGCTGTGTGTATTTATGAAATAAGCCTGTAGTTAATCCACGCTGATGCTAGGAAGAAGAATGCAAGCACTGAAGTAGTTTAACCAAAACTGGGTAACATGGTTTGCTGTTCTGATAACCACCATCTTTTTCTATCACAGTGAAAGTCATCTGATGCACCTCTGATGTTTGATTATCATTATATCAAAAGCCTTATGGGGTAAGTAAAGCAGACAAATAAACTTTGTAGTGCTTGCTCAATTCTCAGCATATACTGAAAATGGAAAAAAATGTAACTTGGATAATATTTTGAAGTTTAACTCTTTATATGCATAGCTCTGCTTCCATTACAGAAAGTTGTAGATACCCTGAAAACAGAAACATATCCTCTGCATTATCAACTGATATATCACAGATGACAGATAATTTTTAGGGATCTTGTTACCGTGAACAATGTTGATAATATATTTATAGAAAGCATATTTAATTAAGAGAGAATTCATAAGCAAAAAACCCCTTCTGCCTGGGTTTTTTGTTTTGTTCCAAGTGACTCATCATGGGTGTAGACATTTACAAAAGTGTTTATAAATTACTATAAACTGGTACTACATTTCATACAAAATTTGATGAGGATAATCTTTCTTTGTTCTTGGAAAGTTTTGTAATTACTAAAGTTGATAGGGATTATTTCAACCTTCTGTGAATAATATCATAAATGATTACACAAAGTAATGAAACTGTTTAGAAAAGGAAATGCTGTGTAATCATAGAAATCGTAGGCAAAATTTAAGTTGGCAGGCATCTCTCGATGCAGGTTGAAATGTTACAAGGTCACTATGTCCTTCCTGCCTATTATTTGCTGAAAGAAGAATTCCTGGAATTCTTGATTGTGGTCAGAAACATGAACTTCTTATCTGAAAGCCAACATGTCTGATGCCTTTAACATTATGTTTTAGAATTAGATCTTGATGAAAAGTAAGAGAGACCTGAAGACTCCTTAATAAAAAAGGTTTCATGCACTTTTATTTCCCTTATATCTGGTCAAATGCATTTCAAAATGTCTCTAAGTAAAACACATATTTTCTTGTAATAATGTATTGTATATAATTTTTAAAAATGCAAACACTAGGGAAGGAGACTGAGTTTATGTGGAAGAAACATGTTTGTGGCTCTGGATCCATATACCTGAGACCAGTGTATGATGTTTTCTAGGAATCCCCTTTGGAATGATATGTGTTACACACTAGTCCTACTGTATTCTAAGCTTCACAAGCATATAAAATAAAACTTCCACCACTTTTGGGTTATGGTTTCCATCACAAGCCAGGGAGCAGTTCCAGAGGCAGGCTCTGAGAGGAGGCTCAAGTGTTGCCAGCAAACTTGGAACACATGGTGCCTCTTTAAAATCCCTTCTCAGAAAAGAAGGATACTTAAAATAGACTCCTTTTCTGTAACACCATATGTAAGTTATTATCAATCAAAACTTTTCCGAACTCATTGTTCAACATTCTATAAAGGGAACCTTCCCAAGCAACAGGGAACCCCCACCTTATGAAATACAGAGGAAATGTGCTCAAAACAAAGGAGGGGTCTTCCATTTTAAAGCTCAGAGAAAGGTTTAGAGGTACAAAAAACCAAGGTTTTTATGATTGTGTTTATGTATTTTATATCTCTATCAATGTGCCTCTTTAATCTGAAAGTATAAAATCATGCCACGTTATTCTGAAGAAAAGGGTTCTCTTGTTTGGGTTATATTTTTTGCTGTGTTTTATAAGAAGCTAGACAGTGACTTATTATTGAAGGCACAGTTAACAGTAGTAACTTAGTAACACCAAATTTTGTTGGTTTTTTTAAGCACAAAGCAAGCTTTTCTTCTGCCTGTTCAATATGAAAGCAGACAGTTTATGAAGCTCCAATTCTCTTGTCTTTCATTGTTTGTGTAGTATAAGCAGCACAGAGCAAGCAGGCCATACTGGGCTGTGGGCAGTACCTGTGCCCACCATCATGCAGAGTCTGAAGTAACAGTTCTGGCTTAGCCAGCAGCTCTGGGCACAGAGCAGAGCTGGGAATGGCAGCTGTGCTGCCAGCTGTGTCCTGAGGACCTTAGGACCTTCAAAGGGATCTTCAAGCCTCTATAACTATTGCTGCAACATTTTTTTTCTTCATGCTTGTGGTAACAGTGTTTATTTTGATCTTGAAGGTTGGCTGCAGAGGAAGCAGTTTTAAAGGCATCAGGTAGATTACAACTGTTTCTCACACTGTATTGCCTAACCACCACTTATCTCTTCTTGACAAATCTTGCAGTGCCAACATAATACTACCTTCCTCATGGAAATGGTAGCTGAATTGCAGGTTTAGAGTTTGGAAAAAAATACAAGTGTTTTGGACCATCATTCCTTCTTTCTGCTTTCAGTCCTGGCTTTTTTGGAGGTACAGAAGTCCCTGATACATTAATTAGTTATCCTTTAAAGCTGTGTTACTACAAACACGTAGCATGTCCTTAGGTAATCTGCTGTCCCAGTACTGGGTAGAGCTCCCACAAGGTAAGTCTTTTGAAGTTACCAGGAGCAGTCTGTTTGGTGAGGCCGTTTCCTGAAAGGGTGCTCTGATCACATCTTTGAGGTTTCTAGGGTAAATACAGGGATTTGAGTGTATATTGCTTCTGACATGCATTTGTTCTTCAATATGATCTCTGTCCATGTTACACACTGTGAAAATCAAGAAAGAGTAACAGACATAATTTCTCTGCACCAAAAAGTAGGTGCTCAGATGCTCAGACTCTACAGGGCTGGACCATGCTGGAAAGTACAATGTAGTTTTCTGCCACCTTCTTGGGATAGAAACATATTAAATGTTCAGTTCAGCTTTTAGCTGTGAGATCAGAAATTGGTCTTACACAGTACATGGTCACTGAATGAAGCTGATATTTGCTTAGCAAAATTTTCAGATGTGCTCAAACAAGGTAGGTATCTGAAATGCAATTTTTTTTTTTCAGTTAAGTGCCAAACTTGGCTAGGTGCTCTTGAAAATCTCTGTAGATATCTGAACAACTTTGTGTGTCCAAGCCCCTGATCTTTGGGTAAAGGCAGAAAGGACTTGTGCTTCTGTATTTCATAATCCTGGGCTTGGCCTTGAAATTATGTCACCTGGGACTTCAGTATTTAGCTCCTGTGAAGTGGCTTTGTTTTGGTTTGGCTTTTTTGAAGTTGTTATACTGAGAATTGATGTACCACTGTTCAGCACTTTGATACACTGTGTGAAGGTGTAGTTTCATTAGTTCAGTTTTCTAAATACTGCATTAGCTTCAAAAAGCCACATGTAACTCTTCAGGATGTATTTTTTATAATTGCTCAGCTGGTCTGATCTACGGAGTAATCTGTGCATATCAAATAGCTTAATTCTATTAGTTCTTGATAGATGATTACTGAGGTCAGCTATATGTGCCTAATGATCATCCAGGAAATATGCCTAATCCAGGAAGAGGGTGAGAGGTGTGAGAGGCTCTGTGCTAAAAAGCTTCTGGCTAAATTCTACCATAATTCCAATGCAACATCCCATAACACACTAAAAACTGCATACACTGCAGTTAGGAACAGCATTTTAAAAATAAAATTCTTAGGTTTTCAGGTTCACATGAATGATTGATTGATTTAATCATAACCACATAATAGTGAACTGAGAACTGAACCCCTTAAATGAATAACATGTGATTACTTTTGGAAATAGTGAATAATCAAAATAACAAATTTGGTCAGTGGAGAGCATCCACTTCCAGAAAGCTAAAATGGGAAAATAATTTGAAGTGAGGAAGTTCTTTAATACATTACTTTGAACAGCAGCCCAGTTAAAAAAATTGGATCAGATTCACAAATCAGAATGTTGCGTTTTTCCACAAAGCTGGATCCCTGCAAGGAAAAGCAGTTGACAGCTTGGGAGTACCTGTTTTCTCTCAAACTCTGATAATCTTCTGAAAACTCCGGGACATCCTTTATTTTATTGCAGATTTTTTGAGTCTTTGCAGAATGTCACTGAATTAGTAATACTCCCTGCAGGGAATTTTTCCTTTCTGGTCTCTGTTATAAGCAGTTAAATAAAACAGAGGTTAGTAATGGGAGCTCAAGACTGATGGTGGAGCACATTATGGAGATGGGCTAGCAAGGGGGAAGTAGAGGTGTTTAGGATATGGTTCTGACCATCCTGATTGTAGTGCCTGTGCTCTAAACATTGGTGCAAGTTAGCCAGGCTTACTGGTGTGGTTGTGGCAGCTGCAGGAAGCCTGACTGACTCCAGTCATGCTCTATAGCACTGGAGAGTGCTGTGTGGGCATATCCCAGTTTTAGTGACAGCCTTTGTACACAACCTGTGCTAAGTGATTTGGCAAATCTGTTCCTCCTAATTAATTCTCTTGGTCCCAGAGACATTCAAGACTATTGACCTGGAGCTGGAAGTTGTCACCTGACTAATCACATTTAGTCCCAGGCATTGCCTAAAGGTGCATCTCCTAAGCTTATAGGACTCTTACATTAAACTAGTTATGGTTGTTTTGGCAGGGGGTAGGGGGTGTGTTCAGTGATACTAACAGAAGACTGTTTCAGCTCTTTAGCAGGTGCCTAACTCAAGCATAAGTGTTGCTTGGCTGATATTTTTGTGACATCACTTTCTTTTCACTGTGTATTGCAACTTGAGCCCACAGCACCAGAGTGACTGTCTTTTTGAGATGTATTTGTGCACTTTTATGGGAACACAGATGTTTATGGGTCACAGATGGTATGAATAGATTGGCTATAACTGGGACACTTGTTTAATGTGCACCAGAGAGTAGTTAAAAAAATCAAGCTCCTGTCTTCTTGTCTTCTAGTCCTGTCCCCACTGGAGTTGCCAGACAAAAGTGTGTACTTAGCTGAATCTTGTTAGGCAATGTGGGCAGCTGTAGTTGTAGAATCATGGATTCAGACTAATTAGCCAATTTTGGACAAAGCCAATATCCTGACTTTCAAATGTCAACATGGGTGACCTCCACCCTAGGCATAGTTTTTTATACTGGACAAAATGATAATTTTGTCTATGGATTGTATATTTTTTTTCTGGAAGCTTTTTGAATCCTTCTCATTAATCTGTATTTTGCTTGTTGAGCAACTGAAGCCTGTGTTTTGCTGCAATACCAGGAGTAGCTGATAATGATGGTCCATTTTTGCCATTTCAGCCCCTGTACCTGTTCCCCTTTCTCAACCAAGGTGTTTAGAATTTCTACCAAACTTGCAATTACACAGGAGTAAACAGAATAAGAAGTATTTCTACAGAGATGATGGATCTTATCCAAAGTCCTGCAAAGATAAAATGGTTATAGATGACTTTTGGATGTGTTTATTAGTGTTCACTAACATGTAAACCATTTGGTTTTTTAGTTCATTGAGCATCTCTTGGTTTATGGCTGACTCATGCCTGTATTCAGTTACATGGCCACATGCCCAAAACTCTGTTGTTTTGCAGAATAAGTGGTTTAACAGTAGTGTTCTGACACTGTGTGGGCCTGTCTGCCCACATGTACCTACAAGTGTGTAAAAAGCCATCTGGTTTGTAAACTTCTTTGTGTTGCATGGCCTGTTTTACAGAGAGTGTCCCATTGACATGCCACTTCCACTCAGGGCCACCTATTTTTCTGGATGGATTGTAGTTCCTCCCAGTAGTGATCTCAATTGGTATTTATGTAGAAAAATAATAAAGTGTTTGATGTGGCTTTGACTGTCTTTAGGACAAATTGTTTGCTGTACTCCTTGAAAAAATTCCATGTTCCCCCCCCTTTTTTAACTGCATTTGTCAAGACTGTTTCCAGACAATTTGCAGCTTTTTCTACTGCTTATATCTGCAAAAATCACAAGTAGCACCATGGGGAGCAATGATGTCATATGAGAATGTTAGGAAAAATGGGAGTAAGATCTGTACTGTGATGTGTTCTCTTCTTGCCAAAGCAACCTGTATGGGCACTGATTTCTCTTTGCACCTTTCCCTCTGATCCTCTGAAGTGCTTTTGCTGCACTGGTGGGAAGTGAAATTCTTTGGATGTGAATTTAGGTTGTGCAAGGCCCCTGTGTATCAGAAATATAAACTAAAGTACTGTATACCTAGTCCATCACAAACACAAAGTAGTAAAATAGCTTAGGTTAATTCACCATGAAGGCACTCATGCAGAATGTAATATACCCAATTTATGAACTGTCATTCTTTTACCGTCATGGAATCAATCATACTTCTATGGTTTCTCTGAAAACTAAATATTTCATTCTTCAAAATAAAACCCATGGAAATGATATGGGTTGAGCTACATAGCTGTAGCTGTTTGCTGTTTGTTATTGATCAGGTTTTTAATATGGAGAACAATGAGGAAGACATTAACTCAGATCATGTCTCCATGCTCATCTGCGCAGATTCCACCTTCTTGATTGCAATTGATTTTGCTCATTTTCTTTCAGCTGTTACATTTAGATCTCCTCTAAGGAGTGAGAAAAATGTCCACAACTGGACATACATTCACACTTACTTTGGCAGTCAAATTATAGTAAAACATAGCCATTACTGAGATATGAGAGAGCAGACAAAACAGAAAGGATGCCTTCACTTTTTCAATCCCTTGATAAAGGGGATTACAACCCATAAAGGGGCAGTACAACCCATGTATCATGGTTGTCCTGAGACTTAATAGTGGAGCCTCCAGGCTGTAATTGCTGAAGATTTTGTGGCAAGAAGTCACAGCCTTTTTTTGCTCACATGATCCTCAAGCTTTCCTTCATCCTTGCTTCTACCACTGTAAATTAGAGCAGGTCTGAGGCTGGTTTGAAGGTACATGTACTACATGTCTGGCTGTGGTTGACAGGAACACTTGTCCTCTGGACTTGATGGGAAGTGCTTTGAGTTGAAGAGCATAGGCTGTGTAAATCTGGATCTAAAAATATGTTGATAACCTTCAACAAAGTAGAAACTACAGAGATCACCCGACTCTTCTGACAAGAGGTGTCACCAACGAGGAGCGAGCTTGTGGTCTCTGTTGATGTGAATGTCAGAAATACCAATATAACTTGTAACCTACCAAATTAAAGTTCTCCTTCCAAGTAGACACATTTTCTGTGTTTCAGAGGGGGCTGTTACTGGATTTTTACGTGCACTGAAAATTTAGAGCAACTTTTCTGCTCATAAAAGAAATTTATAAAGGGGCTGACAGCAATAGCCAAGAAGTGCATAATGCAGACTGCTTGTCCAAACACATTCCTCCTAACTTACACCACATCCTCTTAGTCCCTTAATAGAGCTTGTATGAATGGATAAAGCAGGTTAGAGGTCACCAACGCCCTAAGCTTTTTTCAAGAAGATCTCAAACTGCAGTTCTACTACCAGGCTATTCGTTGGAGTTGGCTGTAATGAGAGTGTGAATGCAATCCAACTTTGGACATTTTTCTAGTTCCTTAGAGAACCAAAGTAAGTGTGAAATTAACTTCAAAGCAAAACAGACAAAAAAGACTCCCTTGGGTATGTCTAAATAATACTTACATTGAAGTGATTGATTTGGGATTGCTAGTAAGGCTAATTCTTGTGATTAAAATCAGCATCTGAGAAGTCCTGTCCAGTGAATAAGGGAATAAGCCCTTAGTTCAGGCTGGAGTCAGAGATTGGGTCATGAGTAGACAAGGTCTGTGCTGGAATGAATCTGCCCAAAATGAGCTTTCCTCTGGGGGGTTATGATGAAATCAGTAATGGCAACTGTGTGATAAGCAAGCTCATTTCCACTTCCCATCTGTCTGAATGTATTTCCATTGGCTATGCCTACACAACATAAATGTGGCAGGAGTAACTTTCCTTAGGACAAGGAGAGCAAAAATAAGTTCCACTCAAGTCCTTAGAAGTATGTTTTGGTCGTCTTCGTCTTCTTTTCATTGCCACCCTTCCCCAAATTCAGTCTAAGCAATTTATCTTAATCCTTTTTCGAATGCTTTCTCTTCATTCCCTTTCAGACATAACCATAAGATGGTTGCAGAGCTGTGTGTGTTTATCATTGCGCATATGAAAGTATGTAAATGACTTGCAGATGCTCTACCGGACTGTAACCGAACTTGGCTGTGTCAGTTTTAACATACACATGACAAAACCGCACTGGCTCTGAACAGGCCTCAGTGTAATAAACTCTCTAGGTTCTCCTTCTACATAAACACTTTTATGTCCTTATTAATTAGAAACAGGAGTCTGTTTCTTGCAAAGTTCATGTGATAGCAATCAGACCAAAGAAAGAGGCACATGCAATATCTGAATGGTTTTGTGATAATACTGCCAGGGATTAGAAGTTTATTTTTTGGGGAATATATGTTCATGAGTGTGTTTGTATATAGATGTGTGTGTATATATATATATATATATACATATATATATAAAAGTTAAACAAGCATAACCAGTAAAGCTTCCTGGAATATTTGATGTGGTACATTTGCAGTTCATGGATTTCTGTATATATTTCACATGGCATATCGTTGACCTTAAACTTTGGTGAATATTTTCATGCCCTTACATCTTAATGTCTTTCAGCACAAAAAGATCTTGAAGCTGCTTTATGAATTGGCAACAGCACTGTGGTTCACTGAAATAAAAATACAGGAAAAATCTGTTAATAATGATATAAATCTCCACACAAAAAGGCCTTTAGGTTGACTGTAAGTAGGAGTATATATATTAGTAACTTTTATAGCACTGTTTCATAATATGACAATATTTGAACATGAAGTATTTAAAATGGCCAATTTAACTCTAGACAAATGGGAAATAACTTCGTTATTGATCATCTATTGGCATATAAACTGGCACAAGTGAGTGAGGACATGGTTTGACTACAACAGTCTGATTACTTGATTAATTTTCGTCAGTTGAAATTCATATCTGCTGTGCCAATCAACAAATAATTTTCGAAGTTTCCTTTGGTTATAAGTCATTGCAAACTGTAACTTTCTGTGTACTGATGTCACATAAGTTGCAGACTGGTGCTGGTCCATAAGGCAGGAAAGAGGATGGAGAGAAGGCAGCTGGAATGAAGAAAGCTCTCTCTTGCATGAAAGGGTGTGTTTGCAAGTTGCAGGGATGATGGGGCTAATGAAAAAGCAGAGATTTGGGGCCCTTAGTAGGCCTATCTTTTGTAGCATTACTGGAGAATAGTGGGAAATTCAGATAAATGTTGACAAAAATTCCCTAGGCTGACTGAAGAAGCCAGAAATGTTGATGAATTGCACACTAGTTAATGAAGATAAAGATGTGGCCTGGCTTACTACATGTGGTCAAATCTACTTTCCTTCAATAACTCAGCATCTATTTCAGTCCTGATCACTTTCCATCTCCAATTTATACCAATTTAAACTCCTCCAGAAGACCAGATAAATATTTTCTTGTTTAAGTTTCCCTTCCATCAGAATCCCACAAATTCTGCTGCTTTTGTCCTGCTCTGTGTGAAAGGGGCAGTAACATTTATCTCTGGTGAACTTTCCGTTTAATTTTTTTTAATGACTTTGTATCTGAAAGGTATCAGTGAATTTTCACAAAGTCTTTAGAATTCAAGCTCTTTTGTTTTCCAGGAATGTTATTCCTGAATATTGTGTTTTGTAATTCACCTCTATGCTTCTTCAGGAAGATGGTAAAATGCCTCTTTCAAGTAGTTGCTTCGGTCCATCCATGGGAGCTCCTTTTAGAATCATGGTTTACTGTACTGTGCCCACCACTGATGTGAAGTCGATGATTCTGTCCATGACCTGCCTTTCTCTTGTCTGTAATCATATACATGAAAAAATATGTCTGAAGTTGTTGTTGTCTTTTCTTCTCTCTTTAGAGAGTAAGTATTTCCAGTGTACTCTGGAAACTAGGACTGTATTTTTCTCTCCCGTTTTGACTGTGTAATTAAGAAATGCTAGCTGTGTTATCACAACTCAGCTTAAGGTTTCCTTAGTCTAGATTGGGGCAGGGATGAAAAGCAAATGCTTTGAAAGGGAGCTATTTGTGAAGTGGCAAACCTGGATCAGAAGATTCTGAGTTCAGTTTCTGCTGCTTCTGAAATTTTATATTATTCTGGATGAAATGTTCTCATATGTGTGACCCTCCTCTCTTCAGACAGTGAGGCCTGACTGGTCTGCTTTTTGTCCAATATTTCTGTGCACTTGTGCTTAGATCTAAGCAACAGAGCACTTAACTGTGAACATGGCTTTATTGATACTGAAGTGCTGAAGATAATTATGTGTTTGTACAGCACCTAGCAGATGAAAAGCAGACATCTAATACTGGGATGATACAAATAATGATGGTACAGTTTGCCATGTAACAGAGGGAACATGTATACTCTGGCAGTGAAATCTGCTTTAGATAATTATCTGCATAGGAGATTAGGAAGAATTGCAATTAGCTAGAACTGTTAACGAAAAAGCGTGATGCTTTGACAAGGAAACAATTTAAAAGATTAATCTGAAGGATAGATGTTGATTGATTTCTGAAGGAAGCAAAAAGGTCAATACTTTATACTAGAGTTTGTATGGCATTAAGATAATTAGATTGAGGTATCTTTTTATTTGAAAAGGTCTTTCAATAGCAAGATAATATTAGTTATACAAAAACTGTTTTACACTGAGGCTACAATATCATAATTAGTGATGTGAGTTTAAAAGATCATGCTGGATAGAAATCATTTGACAGGAGTTTTATATATTGTGCTGGTGTTGAGACATTGAACTGTAACTGCTGTAGAATTTAATCTTCTAAAATATCAAGCTTTGTTTTCCCAGTCAGCTTCTATACTGTAGCTCCACTGTTATTTAAATAAACATCCGTTCTGTACAAACTACAAGGAGATTAAGCATTTCCTGAAGTTGCTGGTTAAAGCAAAATAATGGCTGCATTTTTTTTCTTGGATTGATTCTGTTTGCCATTTGTCCTTGGCTCTAATGGAGAACTGGAGAGAGAGGCTCATGTGTCTAATGCTAGACAGCAAAGTAAAGCCTGTGTGTCATGAGTGATGTTTTTATAATTCTACCTTCATAGATGGAGCCAAAGAAATTGTATTGTTCAAATAGAACCTAGAATAACATGTATCATTTTCCAGCTGTATTCTTTTTTTTCTAAATTGATATACTGACTTTTTTTGTTAGTGTCTGTTACTTGAACAATAGAAAACAAACATGGATTTTCAGAAATTCAACAGTGTTGTTAACTTCTTTGGCATTTGCAGTGGAATTAGTATCATCATTTCTTCAAGGTTGAAGCTGGAATACAGTTAAGGCTCAAACACACAAGTGAGTCACTTTATACCAGCTTAGCCACAGCAAATGAGAATAGGCACAGACACAGGGTAAAAATCATGGGCCTAAAAATCAGTAAAAGTGGTTTTAAATGTTGTCTTTGTGCTTTTTGATCTACTCATGACTCCTGCTGCCCTTCAGCATGTGCCTGGTTGTATCAGCTGTGACAGTAATAGTGTTGCACTTCGCTCCTCAGCTTGGCTGTTTCCTTTGCTGGACTGTTGTTGTTCAGGGCAGTGCTGACACTTGGTATGCCAGTGAAGGTTCTACTGTAGTATGCCCCAATGCAGCATTCATAGATTGCTTGCTCTTGATCTAGTGATGTGTATTCCTAGTGTTGGATGCTCATGATATATTGTCCCTCTTTTGAACTCTCTCTTACTGAAGAGAGCTCTCATATGTGAACTTCAATCGTGTTTTGATCACTACTTGCTGTAAGGCTTTTAAGAATCCATTCAACTTTCTCTCTTTCACTTCTTTTTTGGCTAGTCAAACTGAAAGTCCTCACTCAGATAGACTTTGTCTCTCATTTGTACAACCTTGGGAACTCTTCTCCCTAGGTGACTTGTTTGGATTCTGTGGAGGAGATTTATGCTCTCACTTGGCCCTCAAACAGGCTTCTCTTCTCTGATGCTAGACACCAGTCAGGTAAGGTGATATAAAGGTCAGGGCAGTCTTTTACATCATCTAGTGTTAATTTTGGTACCCGCAGCAAAAATCCCCACAGCCTAATTCCCTTTGCAATTACGAATCTTTTTCATTCCAGTCAGTATATTTACGTTAGTGCAAATTACAATGTTTTATCTGAGAGCCAGCATCTAATCTGTGAGAAGGTGCTAGTAACAGAAAGTGTTTAGAGAGCCATGGATGCCTGGATTTACAGGTGAGGTTTTCCATTCAAGTTTGATCAGACCTCTTATATGGCTGCATTTGTAGCATAGTATGGTCTAGTCATAGGTCGGGTAGCAGAGAAGGTTACTGTACTATCATTTATTTTAATACAGATGGGTAACTTAAAAGGAAAACAAAGCTGATTCCCTGTGCTTCCTTACACAGGTTATAAAAATATTCTTACACAGCAATTAGGTAACTCTGCTCAATTTTCAGATAAGCAATAAAAATGACAAAAAATCCTACTACTTTTTGAAATTTCCTTTCCATATTAGCAGTGCAGATAGGCAAAATGAAACTAACATTTTAGTAAGCAGCAGAGAACATTAGTTTAAAATTCTCAGCTGAGCCAGCTACATATCCATGCTCAGTCCTCTCTGCATCAAAGCAAAGTCTTGTCAACAAAGCATCTGATTCGTGAGGCAACCATACAGGAGTTTAATTAGCAAAGGAGTGTGCAATATGTGACCATGTTGGATTCATCAGATGTTTGTAGAAGGAAAGATAGCAGGTGTTTAATTCAAATCTGTCCAGTAGAAAAACATCACAGCTCACATACTTTCTCATACTGGGATAAACCTGGGTGAAAAAAAGCCTGTTTGTCTTCTTTAGTGACCCACTTTACTGTGTATCCCGTTTCATCTTGTTAAATATGTACAGAACACAGATTCTGCAAAGGCAGTGTCTTTGCACTCAGTCAGGACCCACCAGAGCACACAAGCAGGCACCATTTCCTCACACAAAATTCTCTAGAGTGACTTTGTAAGGCCTGGAGTTGCAACTGGCATCTTCTGACTTAGAGGAGAATGGAGATTCATGAGTACAAGGAGAAAGAATAATATTTGTGCTTTTCAGCATCATCTTTAAGCTTTATCCCTGATACTAGAAGAATGACAGTAAAGCATACATCAGATCCATAAACTCTAGTTTGAGACCTGAAAGCCTTTCCCCAAAATTATTTTATAACCCTGAAATTAAATTAAAAGATATTACATTATTAAGAGTGTAGAATGACAAGCTTTCCCATCAGGGGACAGATGTCTTGTTCCACCACAGTATTCTGAGCACTTCAGTCAGACAGAAGGCCATCAGAGCTCTGACATGTTTTCAGCCAACCTTGAGATGCATAATCCCAGTCTGAAGAGTACATGACACTTTAAGCACTGAAAATGCACAGTATCAAATGAAAATGGGCAAAATAACACTTACTCAACCCATCATGAAATGCTCCTGTTTTCCTCTTGCTTGTAGAATTCTATTATTTCTATAAAACACACAGCCCTCTTTCATAATTAGATGTCTTTATATGATCCCAGGGTCACACATTTATGCAACACAATTCTAGCTGTACTGACAGTGATATCCACTGTCATGCTGACAGCAAGTTCTTCTGTTGGTGACACACCCACATCTCCAAGTGAGCAAAGCCAACAGGTTTCATTACCACAGGCAGCAAAGAAAACACTTTATTATGTATTAATTCAATGAAATTCCATAAAGGTGAAGGGCAAGGTTAAAGTGAAAACTGAGTTAAAACAAGAATTCAAGGGAGAAAGGAAGCTGGTGCCAAGAATGCTTAAATAACCTTTATCTGCCCCAGTGTTTGTACCAAAGTAACCTCTTAGTTTCTTAAGAAAAAGGCTGTATGTGTTGCCTACCATTCAATCACTTATCGAAAGCATGTAGTCCCACATTTTATACATGTTGTGGTACAGTAATAGGATTTGTGTACCACTGATAAATCAGTATGGGAACAGTATCCCATCAAGAAAAGCTTTGAACTTTTCCTTCAGAACAAAAAGAACTGAATTAACAAATCTGGTTTCTATAGATTTCTTCTTTGTGATTTATGCAAACTTTGACTTTTTTACAGTTGCAAAATTTATAAGAGTAGCATTCCAACTATGTTCTCTGATGTCAAAAACTTTTCCTTCAGTCAGATGCTGAAGATAGTGTCCTCTGTCTAGCTATGTGTTTCCTCTGAACTCTGAATTGCCCATTCCTCTGTCAACTTTGTTTGAAATCTGCTAATAAATTTGTAAGTCATACAGGATGTGGGTCTACGTGCCCAAGAATTACTCCTACATTGTGACTGTTTCAGCGCAATATCCTTTGGGAACCAGCTGATTAACCCAAGATAGAGAACTCCTTGAGCTATCAGGAGGTGCTTTGTAGCTGAAGGCTAAACTTTGTCACACAGCTTGGCAAATTAGTGCTCTCATAACATATCAGTGACTGAGTCAGGTCAATCTTCTTTACTTGTCTGAAGGCTACATTGTGAAATGTGTGGTGGTGTATGGAAAAGACCTTTGTGTTTGTTGTGGAAATAGGTCCATATCCTGTAACACAGACTCATTGAAAAAGAAGGCTCCAGGAGAACTTTGGAGTCTGACAGGCCATTCTTACTGCCTCGTGGTGGGCTGATACATGATTATATCATGACTTGTAGTAATTTGCCTTTCTTATTTGCAAATTAACTCCATTATCTCCCCAGATACCTGCAGAACTTTCTTACTGTTACCAGAAGTCTCTAAGAATTAAGAGACTTTTCAAAGTTTCGAGCTTTACTATCAGTTATATCCAAGTGTTGGTTCAGCATCATAGAGTAAGACGTAAGGTATTACTTTATCAGCTTTGTTTAATCCACTAATGTACACCATTCTAACAGGACACATACAGATTTCTTCCCTATAGCGAGGCCTGGGAGGTATCCAATTTCTGTTCTACACTCCTGGTTCTGTGCCTCCGTAGGGGACTGGACTCTGGACCCAAGCTTGTCAGCCTATTCCTTTTTCCTCTTATGTGTCCCACTCACCCTTTCTCTTTCTCTTGCTCATACCACCTCTTTCATTCCTAGGGCTCTGTTGCTTTAACAAAACAAGTGGGCTAATGATTGAGGTATAAGTGCACACTGTTTTAAGGATACCTGCAGTGAGCATAGATAGTCCTTTGTGAAAATGGCACAGTAAAGATCTCGCTGGTTTCCCTTGTAGATTATGTTATTCTGCTTGCTTACAAAAACACTTTATCTATGACCTCAGACAGGAAAGCTGAAAGAGTAACAAAATCTGTTATAAACATCTGCTATGAACTCCACTAAATGTCTAAACCTTCTGGGCTGTTCCCAGCCCATTATAGGGATGAGAGTGCATCCCCTGAATTGTTAGACCTGTTTCATATGAGAATAACCTGATTCACAAGGGCAGAAATATGTAAGAAATTTCCCAACTAGCCCTGACAGACACATCCATCCTGCTGGTGAAGGGGCATTGTTTTTGGTGGTCAGTGACAACCTCTCCCAGAGTTTGTGGCTTGTAATCCCTAAAGCTCAGATCAGGCTACTTCTCTAGGGCCAAGAAGTTGTTTGCTGCCTTCTGCTGCCCAGTAACTAGCTGTTCTGTAGGAACTCATACAATTGAAGACCTTTTCTAAGATGCCTGCTTACATCATTCTCTGGGAGTCCATCTGGATTTAATTCAATACTCTCCTCCACATCTCTTTATGTAGGGAACTGTCACAGTTCTTGCACTCAGGGTATATAGCTGCTGCACTTGTGATCTGCTGTGTCTCTGTGCTGCTCCACTGACCACCCCATAGGCAGAATATGGAGCCTCCTTTGTTAAGAGGTACTTGTTAAGAAACAGTTGCTAATATTTTCTCTCTTACATTATCAATCATAGCAACAACTAAGTTATTATCTCGTGTATGGCTGAAATGTTACCCAGAAATGCCCTTCTCTAGCACTGGACAGATGACTCTGGAAAATCCTAACATCCTTACTTTTCTGTAGTGTAGAACTTACAGTTCTGGAGAAAAACAGTAGAACAGGATCAGAACGCCAAAATACCTCGGTACTGTTACAAACACTGCAACGCACTTACCACGGATAGATCATTTTGCTTCTTGGATGCTCTATTTCCCTTTACCTTTTGTCTGTTTAGATCATAATTTCAGAGAAGTGTGGCCCAATATTATATATGTTATCTGACTTATGCCTCTGCCATAATGCAATTAATTAATTACTTTTTAGTGTCTGCAAATAAGCCACAATCCATACGTGTTTAGTGGCACTCCTTCAGTGATAAATCCATAGTGGTCACAGAAAAGCAATGTTAACTTCAGTTAAGAGACTAGCCAAAAGTATCCTTGCCTGCTTGTCGGTCCATGGTTCTTGCCTACGTAGCTGCAAATGACAGAAAGCATTCTTACCACCACTGCATCCTTCAGCGTGGGCAAACACATACCTTATAGTCTGGGAACTTGTTGTAATTGGAGGCCAGCTCACCACAAAGTCCTTTATTAAAAAGAGAGGGTTCTGGTACAGGTCTGTCCTACCTTGGCACCTCAGAAAATGGGACACATGATTTTGGTGGCTTTCTGGGCCAAATGTAGGACTGCTAGAAATGAGTGCAATTCTGTTAAGACAAATGAACTCATAGTTACTCGTTACCATTTTTAATTAAACAGGCAGAGTTCATTATTACAGTGCAGTAAGGAGAAGCCTGTATATTAAATGGGCTCGCAGTTATTAACAGGTTAATAGCTTTTTAAAATAAAATTGCCATGTCATTAATTCATATTACCTCAAGGTTAGTGTGTTTTGATGCAGGTGTACTTTAGAGCAAGAGTTTTGTCCTGTGCAATAACCTAGTTACGACGGTTAGCGCTGAAAAATGAGACAGCAGTGGTATCTGATGTATGAGCACTGTGCTAGAAAGCAAGTGTGTAGAAAGCTGATACAAAGTGTGAAAATATAAATCAGGTGCCTGCCAAGCCAGGACACGTGTGAAACAAATGTTATCGCAGTGGTGCTGACAGGTGTTAGCAGCAGCCAGTGTGTGGGTTTTCTGCTAGTGCTTTGTATTTACGTCTTCCTATTAAGTGAATCCCCTCTCATTTTTCCATGTGGAAATATTCTGTCTTTTTATTTTTTTTTTTTATAACAGCAGATAGGTAGTGTGGTGGTATAACCGGTTCTGGACTAGTCCAGACCCTGGAGAGGGATGGAGAGTCCTGCTTTCCTGCTTGCCTCTGACTCCCTGTGTAAACCTTGAGGGTTCACCCGTCCTCACAAGGAGATAAAGGGGTGGAGGTGACCGAATGCTGAAATGAAGGAAGAGTTGTCTTAGATCTGAGGATCTTGTGTTGACCCTCTTGTGATACACAGCTTCTATATAAAAAAGCCATGTGGTAAGGCAGGTGAGAATGAGTTTTCTGAAATTTTGGGTAGGGGCTGGGAAAAGAAAAGGCATGGATGCATTTAAAACTGCAGCCCAGTACATGTATTTAGAGCAATGCAGAAGCAACCCTGGAAGCTAGACTGGGAGCAGGATAATTAGGTCAAGTTGGGATCTGAAGGTATGCTGCTTGTTCATGCAGAGGTGAAGCACCAGGTTTCTGCTTTTTGTGCCATGAGCCAGAATATGTCCCCAAAGGACACTTCTATATACAAACATGAGACTTAATACTTACTATCTCTGACATTGCTGTGTCATCTGACTCCGTGTGCAATAACTGAATTGTTTCTGGAAGATGGGAGGCACTTTGACATTGCCCACATGCATGACCAAGTGAAATCTGAGGTAAAGGCAGTTGGATACAGTAGTGCCAGAGAGTCTTGGGCCTTCCCTGTCTATTACTCGGAGGAAAAATAACCACCTGTGGCAGTTTAAAATGAGAAATGAAAGCTGTTCGTATGGTCTGTGGTCAGGCTTTTTACTGAGCACTCCCAACGGGCTGGCTCTGGAGACCCCTTCAGGAACAGCTGGGGCTGAAATGCTCTTTCCTGATGCTGAGGTGAAACATCTGTGTTGTCCATGTTTTTTTACCAGCTGGTTCATAATAAGAGATTTCTGACATCAAGGTGCTGAGACCTGAAGATGTACGAGGATCTTTACTGCCTAGCATCTGCCCAGAGCTTAGTGAACCTGCCCAGGGCTGGTACAGTGCACACAGAGCAGGACATGCCTGATGTGAAGCTGGAGATGGGCTCTTGGGGCACCTGGGTAGGAAAAAAATTCTGAGAGGAGGAGAGGGTCTTTGACATTGTGTCGTAGAGGCTTTGCAGTTTCTAGGGATGATATATTTGCAAATGGATCTGATTTACCTTTATGTCTGTGTCTCTCACATTCTCATCAGCAACTTGGTAGCTAGTGGGAGAAGACTGTATGGGTGATAACAGGTATCTGTGGTGAAAATGATGGAGCAGCTGCCTGAAACCTCTACATTTATAGTGGAAGCTAAGGTGAAAGTCTGACCAATTAGTTGAGCAAATAAGAACTGATTAGCACCAGCCCCTGACAAGTACCTTCACAGAGGCCACAGGAGGTTGCATTGGATAATCTCAGCACAGAGGTAACAAATCCTGCTGCTGCACTTTTTTCCATTGTGTTGGCAATGAGATTTTGTGTATCTACTCAAAATAAAGATGTGCCACACATTTGCTGCAAGATCTGGAGTTTTTCTGTGTACTAGGCAGCTGTATGTCCCACTCACAAAGGCTTGACAAAAAAGGGCAAGTTGTGGTTTGTAGTTGTCTGAACGTTGGACTAGAGCTTTTCAGTTTTCATGTCTAAGTATTGCAATGAAGGACTTGGAAGTCATTCTTTCTCAAAACTTATCTGTTCTAGTCAAAAGTGACAATAGGTAGTGTTTGAGAACTGGTTCTCTAGAATATTTTTTTCATTTGAGTTTTCTTGCAATTGGCAAGGATAAAGATGGTACTTCTACAGGTGTTATTCTGTCATGTATGGTTTACTTGGGGAGGAGATCATACAGTGAAATGCAGGATATGTTGGTCAAAATTACTAGGCAGAGCACTGCACACAGTAGCACTGGCAGGGACTGATGGGCTCTTTAAAATGAGCAGTTGCATGTGCATTTCCAGTGCAATGTTGCAACTCGGTGGAGTGATTGTGATAGATGTAACTAAGGAACATCATGTAGTTGTAGGGAAGAGGCAATAAAGTTATAAACAGCATCAACAAAATCATTCCACAAATAACTTATCTGGGTCTTTGGTGTCCATGCATTCAAAAGCCAGTTGAACACTTGGAATACACGTAGAAAGAAAAGAAGTTTTGAAAACCAGGAAGGACTTCTGTATGAGGGATTTAATGCTTACTTCATTTCAGTCTTGATTTAGAGAGAACTTGTTTTCTACTAACAAATATATAATTGGGGAAGATAATTCTAACAGCTCTCACTTTAACCGAGGATGATATGTAGGATCTGTTATTTGAAAGCTAAAGCTAAACAATTTCAGTGAGGACTATATCACAGGATTTTAGCTGTGAAAGGCCAGTTTACTTTGCAAGTGATGATCATCAGGCAAGAAGTATCTGGAATCCCAAACTGGATTTCCCAAATATCTACTCTAGCTCATGTGGAAGTCAGGTATATAGATGGAGAAAAGTAGTAGAAAGTAGAGGAAAAAGGATAAAAAACCAAACCAAAAAAAAAAAACCAAAAAAACAACAACAACACAAAAACAGGCAGGAGATTCCAGATGAGGGTTTCTCAGCATAAGAACAAAGTATTCATCCCTCTTGTCATGAAGACCATTCTTCTCTGTGTGTCCTCAATGGATACATCATGTTGTCTGTTCCATGCAGGCCTGACCCCTAGGTACTGTGCAGGTACCTAACCCAGCCTGTGGCTGAGGAGAGATAATCCTTCAGGATCTTCTTCAGGAGCATTTCCTGGCAACTTAAGTCTGTCCTTCTGACAGAACCTTTCAGTGGGTTCATTGTGATTTTTCTGGAATCTTGCTCTGTGAAATGCAGGTTGCACAGCTGTGTAACCCAGAGCTGTTGTTTGCTGGGTGGTTACTTGCTAGGGTTTTACGTGCCTTTCTGCTTGTTGACATCCAGCTTCCCTGTTCAACTGAGCAAAACTTTCCCTCATTTCAGCAGGTGGGTACAGCTCTAAAATAGATAGGTCATACATTCATAATGGCAGTGCTATCCCTTTACTCAGTTTAATTATTTATTGTAGAAGGCTGCAAACTTGTCATATTCCCCTAAATTGCCAAAAACATAAAATCAGACTTGGTAGACTCTTTTAGTATCCTTGTAACTCACCTTAAATGCCTGTAACATTACCTAGAGAGAGTTGACAGCATAAAGGAACCCCTTATGAGCACTCCTGATAAAGAGCTGCTCCAGTTTTTGCCATGTGAGGATCTTAAACCTTTTTAAGGGAATGTGTAATAAATATTTCTAGCTGTACTGTAAGGCCTGGGTCCTGCAAACATGTACACAGGTATAATTTTATTTGCTGGTTGGTGCTATTGGTCTGGAATTGTCCCCTTATTCGTACAGAATAGGATTACAAAAAGCATTGCTGAATAAAGAGCTGAAAAATCTGTGTTAGGAGGGGTATCCAAGCTCTATTTCCCCCAGAATTATAGGACCCATTCAAATCATCTACAGAAATGTCCGAGTTCATTGTTAAGACTGTTGTGTGATCTGATGGATAAACACACATACACACAGAGCTAGGTGTTCCATGCTCTGAGTATTCTCAGTTTACCACAGCTTTTGTCCAGGAGCACCAAACATTATTGTCTAAAGAGACAATTGGGGGCAATTTAAAAAGGTTACTGTTAGTGTTGAAATAGACTTGATTATGTTGTAGCATAAACCAGATATTTCTTCTTGTGGCAAGACCCTTCCAGCTTTGGATTTAAAAACCTTAGGCCCTGATCCAATCTTTCCAGTGCTTTTGCTGACAGCTGGGATAGGCCTTCAGTGCTCTCATATTGGCCCAGTACCTGCTAAGTCCTTGGCTTCTCCATTTTCTGGCGTCTTCACCAATAGATTAGATGATACAAAAAAATGCCTTGGCTTCTATTTGCAATTTCACATATGGTAAAATGAGCTCAGCACTTAGTTATGGATTTTTTTCCTCGATCCTCCCTCCTGGTGACAATTCCAAGAGCATATTTGGAAAATGGAAGTGGAAAATAGGAAAAATTGAGGCAAGTGCTGGAGATCTGAAAGTATGGAGATCTTGATACAAGGGTGATATGTCAAACAGAAAAACATCTTCAAACCATCAGAAGAAAATATGATGCATGGGGTTTGTGTGAAAGACGAAGAATCTGGAATGTTAATGCTCTGAGCTAATTTGGAGGCATCTGTACTGGCCTGACATAGAGGCAATAGCATGAATGAGAAGTATTAAAACCTATTAGTTAGCCAGCATTTGTTGGAAACAGAAATTGAGTGAAGTACTAATGGAGCCAATAGGACGGGAAACATCTGTCATAGTGACACAGTCAGCATTGTAACCGAAAAGGACCTTACCTTGCAGACTTTGCCTGGGCAGGCTGAAGAATTTTAAATTGAACTATATATATTTAACATTTTAGAGAGTACATTCCAACTTTTTTCATCAATGACAACTATGTGTAGTTTTGGTCTCAGCTATGATGAACTAGAACTTACTTAACAGTGCCCCCAGGGAAGTGGTCGCAGCACCAACCCCAACAGAGTTCAAGGAGTGTTTGGATGATACTCTCAGGCACATGGTGTGACTCTTGGGGATGGTCCTGTGCAGGGTTAAGGGTTGGGCTCAATGATCCTTGTGGGTCCCCTCCACTTGGCATATTCTGTGATTTATCCTGACCATTTGGTGGGATTTTTTAAGCTATCCTCCTGACAGACCACTGTTAAATGTTTTTCTCGCTCATACGCACATTTGTAGTTCAGCTGCTACAATTAAAAGAAAAAAATCATCTGTGGTCATGATCATTATGTCTAAGCATTTATATCATCTTAGTGGCAAAGTCAGTAAGTGTGGGGGTTTTTAAGTGACAGAAAAAGCAGAGCTGCTGCTAAAAGTCAGACACTGGATTTATAGAGGTACGTCAATGTACAGTCACCACAGGGTATCCACATCCATAATCAGTTCTACTCTGCAGGGTAGTAAGAGCAAGGAATGTGCTTGTTAGGACCATGTGCAGGTGGGATCACCAGATCACTTTACACAGTCTTACCGAGCTATTGTCTCAGCTCCATATGTAATTAACACTCAACTCATAGCATCTGTCAGGACATGCATGTTTTTGACAAGCCTTGTAACAGACACATATCTGCCTTTGAGCCCCCTCTTAATTTCCTTTTCTTGCATAACTGCTGCTGCTTTATATTACAAGATTGTATTGTTGGAGCTGAATGTAATAAAATTAGCATCAAGCTACAATATCGAAGAATAAAAGAACTTTTAAGATGTCAGACATTAAAGAGAAGATAAATACTCCCTAACAAACCTCTCTGCTATAAAGCTTTGTTTACATGTTTAATTTAATGGGCAAATGATTAACCAGTGGTCTGAATCAAAAACCTCTTTTAGTTTGGCTTGTCTCTACTGTTTTTCTAGTAATTTAGGAAAATGCTCCTAGCCATTCTGCAAGGCTGACAGAAGAACAGACCCAAGAGATTTCAGAGATAGAGGCAAGTTCCTGGTAGCTGTAAATAAAAAATGTATTATAATGTCTTCACATTAGGTTGTATTTAGACTTCCAAATATGTCCTGCTGTGGCTTCTGTGGGAGATGTGCTCCTGCTGTGCATCTCCCCAGGGATGCGAGGCTCTTCCAAGGTCACACAGTGCTTTCAGTCCTGCTCTGCCTTGTGTTTTCCTCACCGATGTGCAGCGTCAGCACTCAGTCCACAGCAGGCTCCACATATTCCCGAGGGAGAGGCTTTGCTCCTGCACTGTGCCATATGGAGCCAAATGCTTTAACGCAGCCTGGCAGTCAGTGTCCTTCAGACTTCTCTCTGAGGCCCGTTAGGGTTGATGGCCTCGCTCTTGAATTCGATGACCAAAAAGCCTTGAATAGTGGCTGAGAGATTCTTTTGAAGAGGAGAGTCCTTGGCTTCTGATGAGACAGGTGCCTCTGTTGATTGTGGATACCCCCCCCCCCACCTTTCAGGAGAAAAGGAACTGTATGGCTGCGTAGCTGTGGCCATTCCCACAGGATCCTTCGAGCAGATGGCTTCCCAGGATGCCTGCATTGGTTGGTGCGGATGCAGGCACAGGAAAGCTGTGTGTTGTCGCTGTTGCATGGCCACCAAATGTCCTAGGAGTATGTGTCCCGTGTGACAGGAGCTGAGGGGGAAAGGGCAACCTTCTCAAATCTCCATTAAGTCAGCCCCTGATAGGGGACTCCATTTAGATACTGTGGCTGCAGTGGATTTTTGCTTAGGTTGCCATGAACCTTTAACCTTTACCAAAAAAAAAAAAACGGGTGAAGGAAGCAAAAGCTTTTTGATCCGTAAATTCCCTTATTCTGAAATCAATACCTACATTTCCTGGAACTCCTTGGCAATGATGTCTGGGGATTTCTTGAAACTGAATCACATAAAGCCTCAATATTTGCTTTTGCTGGAATAGTATTACGTAGATGCATCCTGAGACCATGACATCTTTCTTACTAATGTAAAAACTAAATCAAACTGATGCTTTTTGAACTAACATTTTTATCTGTGTGTTCCCACTTCCTAGTATAGCATTGGCACATATATGCAGTGAGATTTTTATTAATTCTCATGAGAAGGATAGGCAGAAGTCCAGTGATCTGTGATAACTTTAGCACGACTTTTGCATTAAAATGTCTTAAAATACAGGAATTGTTCTTGAATCTTATGATTACTGCAACTGCTTGAGATTGCCTTAATACCAAGTTTATGCCCCAGTTCTGCAGCAACACAATGAGCTCTCTTGCCTCTGTTACCTAGCAGATGTTTGTTGTTTTAAACAGGTGATATTAACATCTAAGAATTATTAAACTTTTAGTAATTATTGTGGACTCAGAAGGAAAAGCAAAATTTTGCCCTTGCAAATTGTTCTTTGAAATGAATGATGAAATGGCTAATTGCAGGGACTTAACTGAGTAGTTAAAAGAAGAATTCAAAGCATTAGCGTTGAATGATTTTTGTTATGGCCAAAATGATTCCATTTTAAGTGCTATTAATTTTTCTGCTGTGAGAACAGTCAGTGTGTTTGATGTATCTGAAACCAGTAGGGAACTCTTAGTGTGGGTCACCCCAAAGTTGTTGTTTCCTGCAAGGACTTGATGACAGGTGAAAATTTTTTGTTGCATGGGCTTAAACAAGGTATCTGAATTTTTGCAGTGTATCATGGTGCAACTTTGTGAAATGAGCTGCTAATCAAATGAGTTCTAAGAATCTATATCATTAAACTGCTGAGGGCTGTAAAACCTCTATGTTAAAGTACAATGTGTACTTATTCTAAAGGAAGAGCTGTAAACTTTCTGGAATAGAATCTAGCTATAAATTACCAGTACTTTTTAAAACTCTTACACAAAGTGGTTTTGGAAATTTTCATAGTTTGCGGTTGACAGTGATTTCCTTTAAAAAATTATGGGCCTGTCCTCTCTTGATACAACCTCTTCATTTGTATTTTGTCCAGTGGAAGTTAATACTGTTAAGCACAATAAGGGTCTGAGATTGTTCTTCCTGCTTTTAATGTACAAAAAATTTGGTGCAGCTAAACAATAAAGCATTAGTTTATAATGTGATACATCACAAAGTGTTTAAAGCTTTGTCATGAACTGCTTTATATGTGGACTGTGACTGAGCTTCTCTGGTGCAGGTCTTTGACACGGAAAGGGTGGGAGGTAACGACATAGAATTTCATAATAATTCACATAAGTGTGGATCTGTAGGGGAATACTGTGGAGATTACTGGAATCATCGGTACTCAACTGCTTAGCAAGTAGGGGAGAGGAGAATTCTTTATTCCAATACCTTGATATAAACTCATATAAAGCCTATTCAGGTTTTTACACTAGGCAAAAAAATCAAATCATCAGTAGCCATACACCAACATTTTATTTCCTTTAGGTACTTTTGCCACTTTTACCTGCCATCTACCAGAGTAATAAATCCCAGGTTTCCACTAAGTCAGCTCACAGACTAGGACACAACTGAATATGTGTATGTTATTCTGAATCTGGCCGCTATGTGTTTAAGAGAGGTTTTGGATAAAAGGTAACACATATGTAGTGTAGCTATCTTGTTTTTCTCAATTCGCAGAACTGGAATAACAGGACAGTTCTGTCATGTTGACTGAGCTGCTCATTTGCATGTGGAATTCATTTGCATGCTATTGACATTTGAGGGAGAGTGCTGGGAAGTGTCTGGGAGGATCTGCATTTGATGCAGAACAGATCTCTGGCTGCAGTTGGATGGGAACAAAATTATCCTGGCCTGTGGGAAAAATGACAAATTAAACTTGGCTTCACAAAAATGTCTCAGTTGTGCATTTTTTGTTTGGAAAGATGCAGCAGTGCCATATAAGTAAGGCATAGATGTTAGGTATTGGTAGGAAGGAGAATTTCATTGCAAATCACCTTCTGGGATGCATAGCTTCCTTCCATTTTTTGGGAAGTTCTTGAGGATTCACTCTTTCCATCTTCAAAACACTTTTCTGGTTCATTGAAAGGCTCTATAGAGTCCAAAGCTCTGTTCCTTACTGTGCTGACCAGGTTTGTGATCTTGTATGAAAGAGACTTTTTCAAAGGTAGCCTAGCTTTCTGGGGTTCTGAAATACACCAGCTACACACTTGTCAGCAAAATGTTCCTGTGGTTTAATAAGTACAGGAGCCAGGAAGACTTGTCTGGTGTTTACCAGGACCAAACAGTCTGGTGGAATGAGTATTCAAGGTAGTGAACCGTGGCTGGAATGACGCAAATGTGTGTGGACACTCTCAAAGCTACTCTTTTGCTTGGAGTGAATGTTAATGACACTTCCATGTCTCATGATAAATTCATTCAGACATTAAGTCACTGGAAAAATTACTCTCTGAAAAGTATGCGTGTGTTCCTGCTGACTCAAAACCTTGTAACAGCAGCATGCTTGGGAAAAAAAGTTTTAGTTGTTTTGTGATCTTAAAAATCAAAAGTTGGCATAAAATATCTTGGATTCAGACTAACATGGTCATTTCAGCTTGTCCAGGAAATTTAACTTCCCTGCGGCTCAGTTAAAGACTGGGAGCTGGGATGTTGGTGAATAAAGGAGGAGGCCCCTGATGCATATAACAAAAGAGGACTTGGAGCAATTGGTGTAGTTTTGGACTGGAGAGAGGATTTTTGTGGTCAATTACTGTGTCTTGTAATTCATTCTTTTTAAAAATGTTTTTTTAAAATGATAACAGGATGACGGTTATGATTTAATTTACTTATTTCTATAATGGTTTTAATTTCTAGACTGGCACTGAAACTTTATCTAATTTTAGTTAGTGAAAGACTACAATCTGAGAAAACAGAGCAGCACTTTTTGGGACCGCACCTGAGGTGAATGTATTAGAACATTTTCAACACAGTTAAGCAGTAAAAGTAATTGTTCAGCTTGTGCAGTGGTGATGTGAGTACTTTTGGCAAGGAATAGCCAGTTCTGGATTTGACGAGCCTTCCTATGTGATTTTGGTCAACTTTTGCTTGTTTTGGGGTTTTTTTTGTGCCTCAAGCACATCAAAAGGCTGATTGTTTACCTAGATGTGTTGGTTTGGTTGTTCTGCAAGGATATATTCCTTATATTCCAGGCACAGCTATCTCCTGTGTGTGTATCACCTATATGTATAGCAACTGGTACAGTACGTCCTCATAGGTGTTATTGTAATACAGAGCTCACTCCTATTAATAGTTATAAAGCATTCCCATTCATGTGAGCAGGAACTCAGTAAACCAGGGAAAAGGCTTCACTGGGTGAGGTGGAGGGTGCACTGACCTGGTGCGAGTGTCCCTCAGAGAAACATTGTGTCTGAAGCACGAAGTAGGGCTGGGCATTGTGTAAGCTTCCTCAGTGTTTTTTTCATGTGAGACAGTTTCAGGATGAGCTTTAAATTCTATATTTAGTTTGGGCACCTGGAATGTTTTATATATATTGCATATAGTAGCTGTACAATGAGGGTTTAAGGGAGTTCAATTTAGGGCAGGAGAGGAAGAAATATATCTATTGAAAAAAAATTCCTCTCCATTTCTGTGAAGATGTTGGCTAGGTGATCAGAGACTGGCATCTCCTGTAGAGGGAATACTTGCATATAGGCTTATATATGAGCACCCCCCCCAAGATGCTTTCTGTTAAGAAACGTATAGCAATACGCTTAAGCAAGGAACTGATAAATCTGTCACAAAATAGAGGCTTGCCATTCTCTCCTTGCAATTTTTTTAAAAAACATGTATGCATGTTCTTTGTATGCAGGAATATGTAAGCTTGTGTGCTGTTTTTAAGCACGTGGACAATGCACACAAGCTTACAAATCAGTTCAAACCTGAGTGCTTAGGTAATATCAAGCTTGAAGATTAATTTGCAGCAGAAGCTACTCCTAGCTGAACAATGAAAGGAACATTAGTTTCTAATTTCTCCTTCAGTGGCTGCTAAGAACATGGATCCCTCAAGCCTGACATTACGTGAGGTTGTTATTAGTATGTGGATTCCAAATTTTATGCTGTTTGTGTTCTAAGGTTTGAGATTTAATCATATAAAGACAGACTTTGGAAAGGTCTGATGGGTGCTGATTTACATCAGCTAAGAATCTGGTTCAGGGGCCGTGTCAGCATCCTGACAGGTACAGATCCCTCGGTGGGTTGGTTATCCTCAGCTCCTGTGCTCCTGTGGTGACTCCAGTTTTCACAGTGCAGTTCAACTGAAATATGTAGTTCGCAGCTAATCCAGAGTCACTTCCGAAAAACTGTTTCACAAGGGACTTTACTTAGGTTTGAAAGATATCCAGGCACTTAGAAATGGTGGGTAAATCCCTCATTGCATTAGAAAATCCCATTTGGTGCTTACTGCCAAGTTGACTTCCACGTGAATTGAGCTTGTTTGTGGTTTTGAAAACTCCCATGCATACTAATATGAATCTTTATCTACTTAAAATTGTGACTGTTGACAGTTCTGAAAGTATCATCTGATAACTAGCAAAATGGGGAGTTGTTTTTTGTTCTTGTCTTGGGATTCTAGTGATTGCTAACATGTCTACAGGATGAAACTTTTCTTTAGCAGGAGGATTATCTTCTGGCAATTGCCGATTAATTAATTTGCTATTTAATTTATATTTGTGATATTTCTTCTGCCGTGTTTTAAGGTGTGTGAGCTGCATGGGTCAGAAAGGATATCTGTACCTGAAGTTCAAAGCATTCAACAGAAAACAGCAGTTACATATGTGGCTCCTATCGCACTGAGCAAATTTTCACAAAACCAGAGCCTGACCTTTAGAGTTGCCAGCACTATGTTTAATGTGCTTGTAATTTATTTGAAGGCTTCACTGATCTTTATTTTAGCTTTTAATATCTGACACATTCACATTACTCAAGGGATTCTGCCAAAAGCAATTCCAATCACAATTGAAAGGGAAAAGATGCAGAGTCAAACGCCTTGCCCCCTATTCACTGTTCATAGAAAATCTGTATGAACGGCAATATCAGATATCTGCCTAGGTTGAGAGGTTAGTGATTTTTAGAAAGAGTATCAGCTAGCTTGCACATGCAAAAAGTGTCTCATTTCTAACAGCCAAGTAACTAAGTAGAAATGCAGGGTGAATTTCACTTTATGAAGTGTTGGTAGTGAAGAAACTGACAGATCATGACAATCATCCAGCAAAAACTAAGTTGGATTTGAGTAATTTATGAAAGTTACAGTCATTTGTTCTGTGAGTGCTGGCAAGAAGCAGTAGGCATGGCTGTTTGTCTGTCTGCAATGATACTCTGCAAGAATAGGCAGCCAAGACAGCACGAACAACTGCAGCTGACACTGACACTCAGTGAAAGAATTCAGATGGGTTTTAGCCCTCTGGATAAAGTTTACTTGCTGCAGTTCCAGACTCAGAACTGCTCTGAGACAGCAAATCTTCAATGGGAAGCAGAAAGGCACAAATATGGCAAATAGAGAGGAAGACATCTCTTATCTCCTGCTAGTCTCTCTGACAGGGAAGATCCAAAGGCTTTGAAGCAAAAGATGAGTTTTTGTGTCTGTCCATACAACCTATTATTATTCTTGGCCTTTTGGTTAATATTGCCATATCTGTTCTTGTCTGTTTAATACCTGATCGGTCTTTGCTATGAGGATTTGCTATTAAATATCTCTGTGGAGCTGAGCTATGGCCTGTGGGCTTGCTCTGTCTTCCCCCTGCACCAAAACCCCTCAGTGACCCTTCACAGTGACGTACAGTAGGAGAACAAGGCAAACAAGGCAGGGAAAACACTGCTTCCCTGCATATTCTACTATATTCCAGCAGTTTGCACCTCAGCGATTTCCTAAACCAATGGTGTTATTCTTGTGGTAAACTCTTGATGGAATCTAATAGTCAACAGACTCTTCATCTCTTTGGGAAGCCAGGGATACATGTGGTAATGAAGAACAGTATCTTTCTCTCCAGACCTCCATGGATTGCTGAGCTGCAGTGCACAGGCACGGCAGGTTTCAGAGGCCGACAGGAGGGAGCTGAAAGGTGAATTGTACCAAATGTCCACCAGAGACTGTCAAAGACCCCCCAAACTGTTTGTGGGAATTGCCTCTAAAACAAAGGCTCACCTGCCAAGCGGGTCTGAAGGCTGAGGTCACAAGGACTTGTTTGCATCAGAGCTGCTGCTTTGTAAATCTACACATGGCACTGGGCAAAAAGTGAGCCAGTCTTATATGAGACAGGAGGAGCCTATAGGAACTTACACTGTAGGAAGGCCAGAAAGCAGAAACCACAGGCTGAAGTGACTATTACCCAGATAGAAAACTTAGAGTGGCAGAAGCAATGGGCCCCACATCATGCAGCATTTCTGCCTGAAATGAGAAGAGTTATTTGGCTTCAGAGTTGAGCAAGACTGTACAAATACAGAAAAATACTGCTGGAAATGGAATTTCTGCCAAATTTAAAATTAACAACTGTGAGTGACAATTGTTAGCAGATGTCAGGTTTCTATTTATTTACTTGTTTTATGGAATGTTTATAGGTTTCATTTTATTTTTTTTTTATGTTAGTCTTTCAAATTCTCTCACGTGAGGTACGTGAATTTGTGTACTAGCTCTTTAAAATGGCAACATTGAGGCATCTGCATGAGATTGTATAGGACAAGGAAGTTTCTCTGTATGTTTGTTGCTGCTGTAGACCTTGTTTGTTTAGAGAGTTAAACAAGTCAGCTGATAGGCAGAATAACCAGTCTGTCCTCTCTGGCCTAGTGTTGGCTGTTATCACCTGCCTACCTTCTCTATAGAGCCTGCTGATAAAATTAACATCCTTCCAAAAACTAAATAGCTATCAGACAAGAAGTCTGGGCTCTAGCAAGGCAATGGGAAGACCTTTCCCCTCCCCTGGAAGAGAAGAGGGAGGACTTATGACTGAAGCGTGCCACTGATCACAGCGGCTCGGTGCTCCTGAGTCGTCCCGTGAACTGGCCTCCGCAGTGCAATTGCCACAGCTGTGGCTCTCTCTGACAATTCTCCACATTTGCAAGGAAAGCATGAAGGGGAAAGGAAGAGCTGTATAATTTGCTTCCAAGGTAGTCCTTTCACTGCTGGCTCTTGACGTTCTTGGTAAAGCGGATACTGCAAAAATCCATATTAGCAGCTGTTTTCCCAATCAAAGCATTTTCCTTGGATGAGAGTGTCAGCTGGCTGAAGACAGTCTCCAACCATCTGACTTTCCATGGTGGGGTTGGGGGTGTTACTTTTATGACCAATAAAATATGAGAACCTTGGATGTGGTATTACCTGGCTGGCTTATGCATCCTGGTAAAATTTCCAACAGCTTTTTTTGTTACTGTCAGCTTAATTTAAATCTCCTAATTTTTCTTTGCAGGGAAATGAGCAAGACAAGCTGAAATGTGGATTTTTCAATTGGCTTCTTCCCCAAAAGTGCACATACTTTGTTTGCTGAGTAGAGGGGAGATGGAATGAGATGGGGAGATGGAATGGGATGAGACAGGATAGAACACAAGTTTACTTCTCTGTAGTTTGAAAGGGAATTTGAAAGTTTATTCTCATTTATGTGTAACTTCCTTGTGTAGGCAGCTAGACCCTTGGCGAGGACTTAATGTCCTTCGCTTCAGGATTCTTGGGAACTTTATGGGTTGACTCTCTAGTTTTGTTCCATTTTAGAAATACATGGAAGAGGGGAAAAAAGTTCAACAGCCTACTTCAAAAAACCAGAAAGGCTGACTGGAGAGGACAGAATTCTGAGAGGCCAGAGTCCTAGGTCCTATCCCCATATATATCATTTGATGCAAAACTGAAGGCACATCACTTTAGTCTCTCCTTTATTTTCTTCTCGTGCTTTTTTCTGCTTACCTATTGAGCCTTTGGAAGTGCAGCACCTGCCATGACAGAAACCGTAGAGCTCTGGGTGGGGCTGCCATTGCTGGTAGTCATGATGACGTGTCTCTGCAGTGTTTCTGCTGTGTAACATCTGCCAGTCCTTTCCCGTTCCTATTTGCCAGCAGCAGTTTGGTTTTCTGATCAAAAATGTACATTTCAGTGATCTGGGAAGTTTTACAGTAGTGAATACTTTGGCCATCATCCTGGATTCATGTAACTCTGTTAAGGCTTCCTGTGCTAGTTAAACTGTCCTCAGGCTTAACCTGTCATTCACATGCTTTTTGACATCTTAGTTCTCTCCTGCATAAAAAGCGTTACAAAGATCTCCTAGATACAGAGGTGAATATATGCCCAGATAACCTCTCTGTTACAACTGCTACCATGTGTTTGATATTGCTGTTGAGTACATGGAGAACAAGGGTATTTAATCTTTGTGAAGCCTCCTTATGAAAAATATAATAAAATGCATTATAAAGCTCAATTTTTTTGGTGGGCATTGAGACAAAATGGTGGAAGTAACAAATGATTAGTATCTTCTTTCATCTTGATGGGTGAAATTGTAACTCCAGGCAAGACAGCAGAAGGTCTGTCACAGACTTAACTAAGAAAAGAGCTCACCTTCTGCAAAAAAGAAATTTGGATTTGAGGCTGCAAGCCCCTGTCTGCAGCTATTGCTTATTTGGTGCCTAATATCTTGCAGAGACTGGAAGATAGTGAAATGTTTTTCAAAATACAGATACTGTAAAGCCTGTCTTCATTTCAGTGCTGGCATCCTTTCAGCCATGGGCAGGGGTGCTATTGCTGAGCACTGTCTGCACCTGCCTGCAGAGCAGCTTCTTCCATCTGTGCTGTCAGACTGCTCTGCTTAGTTGGCTCTGATGGTTTCAGTGGCCTCCAGTGTATTACATCAGAGATGGACTTTGTCCAGAGATTCAGCCTCAATTTGAATTTACCACCTCCCCTCCCAGAAGCTAGGCTCTGAGGTTATTTTAGGAGTGTATATATATGTGTAATGATTCTCATGTGTTTGCCTCAGCAGGATCTGATAGACTGCTGTGCTCTTTTCTTTATTTCCCATCTTTGACATAATGAATTGTAGCCACAATTGCATGAAGCCATCTACTAAGTAATTTTTTCCAATGGTGACTTTTTTTTTCTAAAAGGTCACAGACTACACTACTGCTCAGTGTTTACTTAAAGAGAAAGAATGTAGCCACATATGTTCACATATATAAACCATAACTGGGCTGATACTGTACTGTGTACAATGGTTTTTTTAAAATAACCAAAAACAGACCAGTACATGTAGCTTCAAAAGCTTAATGTACAAGGGAAAAGGAGGGAAAAAAGCTGAGATTTTTTTGTTGTTTCAATTTTTTTACGAAGTGTTGTGGGTACTGCAGAGCAAATAATTGGATAAGTTGTTTGAAGTTTCTGCCCAATCAGGATATGACTAACTAATAAAACTGAAACCCTGTTTTAAACATTTTCAAAGACAGTTATACTGACATGAGCTCCCCTGGGACAGTGTAACTGAAGCATATCTAGCACCAGTGTTTCTAAACAGGGCAGGAATGGCTTTGTAAAATCCTACTAGGTTGGTAATTTCTGCAGAAAATAAGTCAGAGACTCTTGATGGTGTTCTTGTTAAGAAGTCTATTATGCCTTATGATAACCTTAGATGAATGAGCTTTGTATCTTCCTGCCAAAGGAGGCATGGCTTTCAAAGTAAATGACTTCTGAGCTTCAGTTATGAGTGCTCTGTTCCAAAGGCTGAGGAGCACATGACATTTCCAGCTACCCAGCTCTCACTCCAGGACTGTCAAGTAATTTGACTAGTGTGGTTCCAGGGACCTGGCAGAAGGTTTCTTTTCTTTAAAAATTTGCTAGAGTGATTGCTACGTCTTCTAGTTTAAATTGGAGAACGTGAGAGGGACTGTGCAGAAAAACATCAGGTTTTATCATAAGGATAAAACACTGAGCAGAGATGTGCTGGAGAATAAGCCACGAAACATTGTAAAGGAGTAACATGGGCTACACATGGCAGTTAAGGAGGAGTGGAGGAAGATAACTCATCATGATCTTTGAATACATTCAACAAAATTTGGTATTGATTTATCAGACCTGTACCCCAACTGTGGATTACTCCATACATTATGCAACACTCAGGGGACATAAACCATGCAACCCCAGGATCCATGTGGTTCTTATGAAAGCTTCTGAAATGTCTGATTCCTCTCCTTGTAATTCACAAATGGTCTGCACATGCAGACCTTGCTGCTTATATCGTAGTGTTGTCGTGTGAGCTCTTCTTGGTTTGCTAGTAAAAGTACATTATTTCATCTTAAAGAATACATAATGAAGGTTACAGGAGCAAACAGGAGACCTAGTACAGGTCTGTAATTAATTTTCTATTTCTGTTTTTCCAAGACACATATACGTGTGTTGAGATATGCTAAGTATGTGGATGTTGTTGCAAGTGTACATGCAGCATATCAATGACCATAGAAGTATGCAAAAAATTATCTTCACTAGGACCATGTGCCCTGGCAGTAATGTGCATTTCCTGCTAAATGTTTATTTTATTGTATCTGTGTTTACTTAGATGGGTTAATATGTGCTTTGAAGCAATGGGCTGCATTTGTGCTTGTTTCCCTGACCAAGGATTATGTGGTAGACAAGCAAACTACCTCGGTAATGAATCGTGCTGAAGAGAATTTAACACATTTGTATCCTCTGAGTACTCTTCTTCTTCTGGATTGAAGGGTTGTGCTCTTGGAAGTGAAATGATGCATAAGGTTAGAGAATGATCAGTTGAAAACCAGTTGGAGTGACTGATAAGGCTTAAGAATTCTTGCTTTGATTGACAGTATAATTTAATGATAAGCACAGAGGAGTCTGTTGTATTGGAAACTATGCGAAGAAGATTGCTTGGTGATGTGCACTGTCTTTGCAGGATAGCTGTGAACAGACTGAACTAATACTATCTTTGTTTCTTCTGAAGACCTGAGAACAGGATGTGTAACTAGCACAGGATTCTTAAAAATAGCAGACAAGAATGTATCCTTCAGATAACCCTCAAAACTTGCTGAAGGACAAAGGGCTCTTTTACATATCAAGGCCCAAAATACTGAATTTCAAGGAGAATACTCTCTACCATAGCTGCTGCTGATCTATGCTGTTGGACTCTGTAAGATACTTGATAATTTTGTTCTTCTCCTGATTTGTGCACTGTGTTTTCCTCTGGTGTGTTTACTCTAAGTTGTCGATCACACGGAATTCCTTGTGACGAAATAATACAGGTTGAGGTTCCTTCAGAGCTCTTTCTCTCTCTGCCCATAAAGGAATTAATTAAAAAATCAGACCCACCAAGCCTGAACCATTCTTTCCCTAAGCACAAGAATTTTCTCCTGTGGTTGCTGTGCTTGGTAGATGTGCTCATTTGCTGTTTTTTGAGGGATTTCATTGAAGTTTTAGGACAGTGAGTGTAACAAGAAAAATATGTGCCCATTTAGGGAAATAAAAAAGGCAGGCATTTAGTAGGGATCCATTTGAGCTTATAAGAACATAGAAAGAATTTCTGATTTGAAACAGGAGTAATTGTGCTGACAGAGGGAGACTGACTTATACCCAACTAGTTACCATGTGATTGTATTACTCTATAAAATCTCCTTCACAATTGTATGCAATATGTGATACGGAAAAATTAGTCCTTTCATTTCTCTATGTTATGTGCTTAATGACATTAAAAAATGCAAAAGATTCTGTGTGAAATGGAGAATAACCCAAAGTCAGTAAAAAACTAAACAGAGCTTACAGTGTCAGCCAAAGTCCATTGAATTCAATTGCACGATTTGTATCAGGCCCAAAGTAACTAAATTTACAGATTATCACAATGTTTATTTCCTGATTATCAACATGTTCATTTTCTTACTAACTTTCTAATGGAGTAGTAGATTTTTCCAATAAAGCTGAAAACTGACTTCGTTGTTTTATGAGGGAAAAAGAAGAACCTCAGATTACACATTGATTTCTGAATGCACAGTGCTACATAAACATTTGAAATTATTAAATATTTTCTATAGAAAAAGTGCCATTCACAGGCTTAGAAAATAAGGCATTTTAAACATAATTGATCTGCTGTCAAATTTAAAGAAATTTGCAAAAATGTTTTTAGTGAAAAATAATAAATGGTGGATGAAGAACACTTCAGAAATGTTGCGTTCTTATACCACATCATAAGCTAGAGTTAGAAAGGGCTGTTAAAACAAATCTGATTTCTGTAAATGTAAACCAGCCACCTCATGACACATTTTTCAACTGAAGTTTGTAATCTAATCCTAGGCCCAGTTAAAAGACTGGCTTAGTAGTAATGTAAACCAGGTTACACCATGTGTGCATGTAATATGATTTGGATTACTGTGAGTTTAACAACTCCAAGGACTCCAGCTTGAAATAGGAGTGCGAGCACTGTTTGATACTGTTTTGGATGTGTGTATCTGTGACCTTTGCAACGATTTTGCTGGAGGACAGTCAATTATTCAGCTGCTGTAAATGCACCACATTCCAAAACCATCAGTGCATCTGCATTCTTTTGTACAAGCTGACACTCTCTCTCTCTCTCAGAAGATTGTGTATTATCTTATCCTAATACTAACAGTGAAAGCATGTAAATAATTTATTATATTTATTAAGAGGAGTAGACTAGACTGGATCACATGCTGTAAAATTAATTCCAGCTTAACTGGGAAAAAAATAGATTATTATTTTCAAAAATGGATACTTAGAAATAGATTATGGTATTCATATTTGGGCAACTCTGCAAGGGAAGGTGCTGAGAATTGAATTTTCCTACTCATATGTGCTGAAAAGGCACTAAAAACTATGACTGTTTTCTATCCCAAAATCTCATTACCCAGTAGGACGTGCAGGAGATATCCCACTGAGCTGTGGCAAGCCCACCCATTGTGTCCTGGCCTGAGAGCACCAGTGGTTCAGTGAGCAGAGCAGTGGGCTATGAAATGCAGAATTTTCTGGTTTGAGGTTGATCTGTGTTGACGTGCTGCAAAGTAACCCACTAGTCCCACCAAAATGTTTATGGTGGAGCCCGTGGGTGGTCTCCCATCAGCCAGGTACGTAGTGAGTCCGTCGCTGGGAGCTGAGCGTGCGGGAGGAGGGAGGGACACTCTGTGACACAAAGTTGCTGTACCAGAAAATAGAAAGATACACTGGTTATGAAGTTATGTGAGCTGTTTAGATATTAGATTAGCGTAATCTGTCATATAGTGACACTTTTCCTATTTATAATAGGTTGCAATTATGAAATATTCTCCTTTTGAATTATTTTTTCTATATAAAATTCATTTGGTTCGTATCATAAGTGCCTCTCCAAGCTTATCTGCATTTCATTATAATTCATAGTTTTCTACGAAGGTAGCCCCAAACTAATCAGTGCTTTACAAGCTAATCAGCTCATACTGTCACAAGTGGCATAATGCAAGCAATTATGCTTTAATTCAACTTCTAAACAAGGAGGAGAAAAAATCAGATTGAACAAAAAGAGGCTTATCATAAACTCATGAATTGATAATCATGATTAATGGAGGGTATCTGGGAGAAGATGTGGTTAAATCTCTTGCCTGTGACCCTTTCTTTGAGTATGGTAGAAAAATAAGCACCCATACTCCTGTGGTATGTTGATCCAGCCAGCAGCCAAGAACCTGTTATCTTCAGCATCTTCTCCTAATCAAATCTATCATCACATCCACATATTAAAAAAAAAAAAATCTTTTTTCTCTTAGACAATCTCACTATTAAATATATGTGTCCTGGTTTTCTATATGTCACATACATATTCAGGTGAAAGGACAGAGTGTTTCTCTAAAAATGCATAATTTTGACAGTGAGTGAGGATTCCCAAGTCCTATTCTTCATTGTGTTCTTGAATCCCAGTAAACATATGGACAATAATTGTCTAATATTTATGTAGAGGTCTGCAAGGAAAGATGATATAAGAACAAAACAGTTTTGCTGGAGAAGCGAACTTTTAGTAGGGTTAGTTTCTTTGTTTTAGAAAAGTGCATCTGTAGTTTGGCTGATAATTCAACATAACTGAAAGAGAAAACCTCTATAACTTTGCCAGACAAGCCAGGTGGGAGGGGAACCTTTCAAAGGAAAGGGAAGTAGTAGAAGTTCCACCATTATGTCAAAAATGGACAATATAATGTCTAATCTGTTTCAGAAAACACAATCCAAATAAACCTTATTTTCCTGGAAAACAAATCAATATCAAGCCAGAAGATTCATCTTATTTAGCACCACTATAAATTATTTTTAACTTGTACCCATAAGGCTGCTTAGGAAGCAGTCATTAATTCAATTAGAACTTCTATTGCATTAGAATTGGTGTTTCAGGAATAGATGGATTGGATTGCCCTTGAATATTTGTCTTTGCCATTTTGCAGAAATAATGAATGACTTAAAAAGGGTAAAACAGGATAAGACCCAGATATACACAATCTGTCAGCACTGCAGTTTAACTTGGAAATGAAATTGAGATCCATAAGAGAGCATAGGGTGTAAATGCAAAAACTTTCCTATTTATCTGAATTGAGTCTAGTGTAGTAGTCAGAATTTTTTCATGTGCCAAGAAATTCTGCATGATATTGGAATTTTTAATCTTATTTCTTTTTTTGATCTTATTTCTTTTAGAATTTACCTATTCTCTAAACTAACAGAACTATAGTTATCTGATGAGACTGAAATACAGGTATTTAAAACCAGTTAAAATAAATATGCTTTTGTATAATATATAATGTCCTTTGGCAATGAGTTCCATCAGTTTAAGTCCCAGAAATTAAAAGGTTTTAAATATCATTAAAATGCAGATGGTGAAATCAACTGTTACATATGCTTTTTAAGATTAGGTTATATACTCCTGAACCCTACAGCTGGAAGATATGAGAAGAAATCTCACTTTTATCAGGTCTCCAGTGAAAACAACTGGTCACCTAACCAGACTAGAAATGGAAGAACTTGGCTTGTTCTTCAGGATGTGTGATGTGCAACTGGAATGTGAAATGGGCTGTCTAAGCACTGCAGAGCTGGACACCAGCCTCCATTTGCTGCATTCAGCAAGCAGCTGAAGGCTGGCTCAGGGTGCCAAGCATATGTCATCTACACCAGTGGCTACAGTTATGTTGAGGGTTTTATAATAGGCACATGTAGGTAAAGTACTCCTGAAACTGTGTAGTATTAGATGTTGAAGGATTCTTGAACTGGGTAAAGAAATGCCAGGCAGATGCCTTTAGTAGTCATTGCAAGTCTGGGTAGTTGAAGTTAATGTAAACATTTTAACACAAAATTAGATTTTTTTTTCTCCTTTAATGCCAGGTAAGCTCTGTGGAAGCACACTGCAAAATAAATTGTCTCTTCTTCTAACCAGCATCTGACCCCAGACAGCAGCCTTGCATGCACTCAGCTGCTCACTTGCTCCCCTCACCAGCTCCTCACATTGGGGAGAAAATAGGAAAAACAAAATCAAGGAAACTCTTTACAGCAGATAAAAGCCAATTTAATAGGTGAAGAAAAGAATGGGGTGGGGGGAAAAAAGTGAAGCAAAGAAGATGGCACACCACTTTCCACAGGCAGACTGATGCCCAGTCAGACTCTAAACAGCCACTTCAGAAGCAAAAAAACCCCACCTTTTTCTTCTTCCGGTTTTAGTTTTGAGCTTGAGAATACATGGTATGGAATATCCCTCTGTCAGCTGCCCCAACTATGTCCCCTCCCAGCCTCTTGTCTACCCTCAGCCTGGCTGTGGGGGTGTAGTGGAAAACAGAGGTGGCCTTGACACTGTGCAAGCACAGCTCAGCAATAGCCAAAACACTGGTGTGTTGTCAGCACTGTTGTAGCCACAGATCCAAAGCACAGCACCATATGGGCTGCTATGAAGAAATATAATTCCATCCCAGTCAGATCCAGCACAACCTCAAATCAAACTACTTTTTTTTTTTTTAGTTTGCCTTTGTATATCCTGGTTTATAAATTCAAATTTTCCATTTTCTTTGAGATCGTTTTCCCACTCGAGCAATGTCAAATACTCGGTTTTCCTCAGGTGGTTGCCACATTTCATTTCTGTTGTGACTCCTTTGCCTATTCACTTCTTCTCTCTTGTTTTTCACTAGCACACTGAGGACCATATTTCCTTATGTTACAAGCAAAATCTGTTTTACTTATCCTGGCATTCTTCTTGGTACTTGTGGTAGGTCTTCACAAGTTCTTCAAAACTGTTCATTTGGGGCCAACAGAAAAAGTTACTAGCACTCTTTGTCACCAAATGTCTTTCAAATTTCTCTCTTTTATGATTGCCATTCTATCCAATACCTCCAAATCATCTCTGTTATGACAGACATCTGCCCTTGTCTTGGCAGATCGTGGCCTTGCAGGCACATAGAACATGCTCGCTTTATTCCAGTTGTCAAAATCACTATTGTGAGATTCTGGGGCAATGCTGCATCCCCATTACAGTTTACTCCCAGACAAGGTGTGTCTGGTTTTTAATCAAATTGCTGTGTATAATGCCTAGCTCTAGACTTTGTGTCACTGCATGTTTGCATACACTTTGTATTTGTCTTAGAGCATTTCTGAGCAACTTACTTTGCTATCATATTTCTCTATGACTGGAACCCACTTAATTCCTTCAGTTTCTCAATGTCTTTATTAAAATTGACATCCCACATCCATTGTCATATTTGCACAACAATTCTTTCAGGTTACTGGTTTTGAGCAGCTGGATGCCAATTTTACTCCCTAATTCCCAGTGCTAAGAAGCCTTTGTAACCCTTATTGGCCTGCAGGAACAACCCCAAACTTGCACTGACCCACTTATAACTATTATTCTGCCAAGGTCTCCTTGCCCAGCTTCAGATGTTCCTCGTGGCTGATTCCGCCTTCTCAGGTCAGTTATAATCTCCCCTACAGCTTTTCTGCCTTTCTTTTCATGTCTTTAGGTTAAAAAAAAAATACCATGTTCTGTTTTCACAAGGAGTGAAATTAGTCATACAATTTGCCCCCTTCACCTGTGTTAGATGAAAGATGTTACAAATACTTGTTGGATCTGAGGAAAGAGAGTCTTTTGATCTGTTTTCCTTTCCTTGGCATCTGTGGCTCAGGACTTTTGAGCTACTCCCAAGACTTCTCTCTGAAAAGAAAACATTAACAATTTTTCAAATTTCATCACCTTTGGAAGAAATTAAACATTCCAGTGACTTTAAAATGTTTAAAATTCAAAACTACTAGTGATATTATCCATGGCTTTTGTATGTTGTCTTAAATGTGGAAGATGCACCCCAGAAAAGACATCAAAGAAGTTCCTACACCAAATGTAATTGGAAAAAGTACTGCAAGACAAGACAAAAATTGTTGCAGAGGAGTTGTGAAACTTTTGGCAGTTATGAGACTGTTGACTGACAAGTTAATATAAATATATTAAACTGTAACATATGCTTTTTTATTAATTTAATGTTGTGTTGCTGTTTATACATGCACTTTTTTGGATGTATATATAAAGTAGGTCACAAATTTCTATTAGAACTATATAAAGATCCTGAGCCTAGGGAAGCTGGGATAATAATGAAAGCGAAGAAAATACAGCTAATGAGATGAAGTGATGGAAAGGGACTTCTTAGTCTTAAAAAGAAAAAGCAAAGTGGAGATAAAAATGAAAATACAGAAATAGTTTTAAGAAGAACAGTGATAAGTTCCACCGGGCATAGGGAAATTAGCTTAAAACACAAAAAGGAAAAGAGAAGTTTGATAAGGAGAAAGATTTTCTGATTGTACAGGCTTTGAAATGCTGGAGTATTGAAAGAGGCTGAGGAACTTCCCTCAGCAATGCTCAACAGACACCTGCCAGGATGGCATAGGTCTGTTCTGGGAACCTCTTCTGCATCCCGTCTCTTTTCTTATACTAGCTCAACTTCTATTGCTACAGTATAGGCAAGATTTCCCCCACTTTAGCTCTCACAGAAAGCTGATTTTTAATATCATTAATGTTCAAGTAATAACAACAGTATAAACCTTCTGGTTTTCTAACTTTTCTTTTTTATTTTTTTCTAGTTTTTTTTGAATGCTTAACTTAGAGACATACCACACCTTCCCTCATTCAGATCAGTTTTGTTCACTCTCACAATTTTGTTGTGATTTTTGCACTACAGTCGATTTTTCTGCAAGTTCCAGCTCCTTGGGCAGCTATGATCAGGTGAAATGTTGTTTCTGATCTTTCTAAACTAGTAAAAAAAAATGTATTCATCATGGGCGTGTTTCAATAACATCAAACACTCAAAAAAACATCAACGGTAAACAAACTATTTTTCAAAGACATTACTGTTGAAAGACAAACTCGTGCTTTTGGGTATGCCTGGACCACAATATTTGGGGTAGACGGTGCTGAGCCCGTCTAGACTGTGCTAAGTTATTTTAATCCATTTCCGCAGTGTTTCAGGTAGGAGAGCTGACTGGCACTTACATGACTTCTTGCTTCAGTTCCTACAGAGCAAACAGGAGATGTCTCTACTTTGTGCAAATGGCAAAAATGCCAACTTTTGGTGAAGTAAGAAAAAAAAGATTGTCAGGACAAAGATTTTGTACATGGAGAGAACTTTATACTGATGTAAGTTGCTTTAATTGAAATCTCTGGGTAACAGTGAGCTTGCTGGGAGCAGCTCTGTATTTGATTTACATAATTTGTCTTTTTAATTTGTATATTTTTTGCATGTATTGTAAATTATTATGAAATATTTCTGCCCTGCATATGAGCAAAACCTAAGCCTGATACATTTGGCTTTAAGGGGATTAGATTCTGAAGCTGGGTTATTTCCTTTCCTAGGATTGAACAGAAAGTTAGTTTTCCTTATGAGCTTTATTTACCTAAGGCTGAAATATTATAATGCTTGCATAACTTGTTAAAGTTCTTTTGAAGTTTGCAGAAGTAGAATGAATAAGATCTCCAGTCTGGCCCAGTGTTTCTCCAAAAGATACCTCTGAGTAACCACTGAGATCATACACCATTTAGGCTTGCCTTCTTTCAAACTCTGGCAGCCTCAGAGCAAAATCAGCCAAGACTAAGAAATTGTTCTCCTCCTCCCAGTGTCTCTCAAACTTTAATGTTTCAGTTTCGTAAAGGGCTTAGGAGCCTGGCCTTGATCCAGGCAACTGTTTGGACTTTGGGAGTTGTCATCCATATAAAGTGACACACTCAGATACTGTTAGGCATTTCCCTGTTCAAACCCTGCAGGATAAGGATCTTGATCCTGGTAATTTCTACCACGTCAGAAGACAGGTGCCCAAGCTGCACATTTCTGGAAATGGGGAGACTTTAGTGGAGAAGCCATGCTGCACACCTTCTTCCCTGTCACATTCTTCCTGAATTATCGGTTACTGGCTGTGACTCTGAGAAATGAGACACCGAGGCCAGATCTGTGATCTGACCCTGTGCCACTGGTGTTAACAAGTTTCTGGCTGTAATGTCACTCCCTCAGCTGACAGGAAGTGTCTCCTAATCTTTAAATGCTAGAAATGAGCATTGCTTTACTTTGCCAAGTAAATAATATCTGAAAATTATGAGACTGACAAATATGCCTGTAGTCCTGGTGTTGCAAACCACTGGTTTGCCAGGGCACAGAGGGTGAAATCCTATTGGCACCGATAGCAGAGGGCCCCTTAGCTCTTCTGTATTATTTTTGTGGGACCAAGTGTTTTAGATGATAAGTTCAGTGTTACTGCCCTGCTTACCTCTTAATTCTTCTATTCCAAATAAAAAGTGGGAATCAATATTTTAATAAACATATTTAGTAGGAGGTGTAAAATACTGCTCTTATGGTTATGAAGAAAACTCCCACTGCTTTGAACTACTTGGGAGTTGTACTTAATGTCAGTCCCATATGTCTGATAAGATTGGAAAACATCTTGATGTCTTAAGAGAAGTTGATAGTTTATGCACAGTTAATATTCTTAGGATATGTGTTTTTCCAGGCCTCATTTCTGGAGTGATCGTTCTAATTATTGTTAAATACAGTCAGAAACTGGCAGTAAATAAAACAATAGGGAAAGTTTGTTTCAAGAACTCTCATAGAAACTTCTTGGTTCATTCAACTAACAGATGAGCAGGTTGGCTAGCAATAAATCACACATTCTCAGTGACAGTTGAATATCTTTTAGTTGGAGTGATACTCAGGCAAGAGTAGAAGATGTCAGAGAACATTACATTTAATTGATACATCAAATGATTAATAATGGGTGAAATTTGGAGGTCCTTCCTGGGTTTTGGATTCAGTGCTCTACTTTTATGGAAGTTTGCTGAATAAACAGTAAGGAACAACTGATTCTGAACCTCGAAATGTGACCCACTAATACTTACCACTTATGTTGTGCTCTAAACTTACAGAGCTCTTCTGTGGGTCAAATCTTTAACACAAAGGGGCTATTGAAGTGAGCATGATTTGGTCAATTAACCTGTTAAATCTTTGCGTGCAAGGCAGTCAGAGGCCCACAGTGATTTTGGAGAGGGGTTACTCAAATCCAGCAATTTACAATATGTCGAGAATCCCATAGAGGTTGTATCCAAGTAAGGGCCTTGGATACAAGACCCCTGCTCCTTGTGGAATAATAAATTACACAGAACTTTTTTGAATTGGAAAAATATATTAACATGTCTGTTACTCCATCTGGAGAGAATAAAATATTAATGCTTTATGATAAATTGTGTATATTTCTTGTATACGTACCATTTGTGAGATATTTTTTCCCCCGAATTTGAAACCACAATGACCCGTAGAAACTGGTTTTTATAATGCACCATCCATGGAGACTGGAGGAATATTAAGGATTAATTAAAAGCATAAGTCTCCAAAGATGATTAGAATGCAAACTAGGCCTAATTTCCTGCAGGATCCACTAAAGGCAGCCAAGGTTGTAGCAGAGAGACAAAAAGGCTGAACAGCTGCTATATTTAGATGAAAAAATACACTAAAGCTGAGGATCCCACGGGTGGGAGTTGAAGGGTCAAAATTACATGGGCAGTAGGAAGCACAAACCCAAACTGGGGAATACTGTCGCTGGATTTCAGTCACACAGAAGGCTTCTCTGAGGTGACTTACCAGAGCAAGTTAAGCAGGATTTGGTCAGTCTTGCTCAATGTCAGTAGAACCTGCTTTCATAGATGCAGAAGTGCCTGATTGCTTTTTCCATGGACAGTCAATTTACTTCTCTGACACCCCATCTAGTATGCAAGAGAGAGACGAAGTGCTAGCATATCCCAGGCGAAATCAGTTTTGTGTGACAGTGATATTTTTATTGGCAACTTGGGAAGGCCAATTCCATGTAGTTTGAATTGTCCACCGTGCTGATTCTTCTCCTGGTGCTCCCCCCCACAAACATGGCCTGTGACTGTAGCTGGCTAGGAAGAGAACCAAGGTTTTCTGCCTGTACCAGGTGAAGAGATGTATAGACACACGTTTTGTTTAAATTGTGAGTAGCAGGCATAAATATTTTTCCTTCAAAAATTATCATGACATGATTGGGTTTGTTTTTAATAAAAATTTAAAATATAAAACTTTTTATATCATTCCTATGTTGTGGTTATTAGCAATTACCATGCTTCTTTCCCCTTCTTCCAAAGCTTTCTACATGCTAATAGCAGCTTCACATATTAATTTCTAGCACCATCCCTGAAGCCAGATCTGTCATCACAATTGCTCAGCCATTTGGCTCACTGTGGTTACTGGTTTGATGGATTACAACCAGGATTTTGATCCCAGAGCAGCTTTGCAATAGTAATCAATGCTGAACATGACAAATTATATCTTCCTGAACACATATTTGGCTAACTGCCAGCATCTCATCTCACTTGACCACTGTGTAGCTTTCTGTCTTTTTAATCACAACACTTTGGTAAGGGGAATGTAGCCAATTGTTGGTATCCCTGGAACAAGTACCACAACTGCATTTAACTGTGCCTTTAAGTCCCACATTAGATTTTATTGTATGTCTGGTGTTTTCTTGCTCTGAAGAGCCATTTTAGAAGAATATGTGTAGGCTTGTCTTTTCTTTATTGCTTTTTGTTGTTTGGAGCTTTGCTCTTCAAAATGCAGCTGTTCCTTTACGTAATTTAGTTAAAATTAAAAACTGCTTCCTAGCCTGTTTCATTACAGCTCAGTACTTCTGGGGCTTAAGGTTTGATATTGCGCAGTCAAGTTTGCAATACTTAATTTACAGCTGTTACAGAAACACAAATACACAGCAAGTATTTGGTGAGGTCCTCTTCATTAGTTCTTATGGTGAATACAAAACTTTGGGAATTTTTGACACAGATATAAATGCTATCAAATCTCCAAAGTCCTGGAGATCTCATACGTGGCAAGGATGAACCCGTTAAATACTGAAGCAAAAACTATAAAGTAGAAAATAACAATGATGTTCTCCCATTGTTTTGTGTGGACATTACCCACCATTTTGAGAGCTCTCTTAGACATGCCTCCTCTCCTTCAGTTTTCTGGTTTTAACAAAAGAATAAACTATGTGGATTTGATTGGCAAAATGGGTAAACTTCCTCAAGTAAGTGCAAACTTAGTCTCCATTTAGGAAGTTATTTGCACATTTATAGTCTAATTTAATGAGGTGTAGGAGAGAGGAGAGTACTTTGAAACCCAGCTCAGCAGCTTCAGCGTTTGTTTGTTCACATGGGATATTTTCTTTCATGGTGCTTGAAGATCTTTTCAGTAAGTGACGTTCTCAAAGACGGTCCATAATTCTTTTTCAGTATTTAATTCAGACTTTTCAGTTGTGGAGCTATACCATTCAGCTTGTGGTTTGTAGAGATGAAGGTAAAGTTTTTGAACTGTGCCTGCCAAACAATGTCAGCTGTTACTGTAGCACTTAATACTACTGCAGCTAATAGGTGTTGGATGTGGCATGGGAGCTGTGGGAATGGTGGGGGTCTGCTCATAAATTTTCTGCTATTTTTTTCCGCACTGAACATCCAGTTTAGAGTTCAAGTGGAGTAATTTTTGCAACCATAAACAATGATGCATACTGAAAAGCTGCTTTTTTTAACATAAAAAACCTGTTCTACTTCAAAGGGTTTATTTAAAGCTGGGAATCAAATGGCATAACTGTTGCAGCCTGCAGCTTCACTCTATCTCCTTTCTCCATTTCTTTATGTCTACCTCTGTTCCTGTGGGGAAATTAACTCTTACTTTGCTGTAGACAAAACACAGTTTACGTAATATTTGTGACATAATGGGGGAAACAGCTAAGTACTTTGTTATTTCGTGGTCAGCTCAGCAGGGTAAACTTGGATTACATGGCAGGTTTTACAAGAGGGAACAGGTTGTTCAGGTAACTGTCTTCCAAGACCTACATGAGCAAACTACACTGTTGGGTGAAGAAGACCAGATAGATCTTTTACAATGTCCATACACACACACACACACTGAGCTTCTTGTTCAGGAGAGTGAGACTTATTGCCTTTTGCTCCCCCTGCATCATCTCTGTCTTCTCAACCTTCATTTCCAGTTGTTTTCTAACCTGTTTGTGCCAGAGTTCTGTTTCACTAAGCTTTGCTCTCCTGACTTGTCTATCTCCTTTTTATTGTTTCTACCCAGGAATGATGGGAGAACTCATACCAGTAGTTTTATTAATGCAGCTTTGGTGAATGGGCTTGATGGAGGCTTTTTTAATGTGAGAGTGACTGCTTAATTATTTGACCTGCGTAGCTCCAGATAAAGAGCCAGCTCAGAAGCGCTCATACTCCTTAGGTTATTTGTCTGTGACATTCTCTCCCTCTGTTTTTTATTCTTTAGACATGGTCTAAAGTGTCAGAGTAAATCAGAAAATGCCATTCTGATGCCCCAGCAGCCTCCTCCTACAGCAGTTGTCCTATTAATATTGATAACCTATTGGATATGCAGATGTGAGCTATAATGATGGCTGGCATGTGACATGTTGTTGACTACTCCTTTGGTGCGTTCCACTTACTGTTTTACACACTTTCCTGGTGAACCCATTGTCATTTAACTGTACCATGTTCCTTCTTGTCAATCATATGTGTCCTGTAGGCAGCAGCAACATGCTGATCCCTGTGCTTGTCTGTGAGCAACAAAAGAAGATGCACATCAGGGTTTTTTGGCACATTTTACCCCAGCAAAATATTTGTTCTGAGTTTTGTATGATTTTTTTTTTTAAATGCATGTTGTACTGCAAACAGCATAATCAGGCTCTTAATGTTCAGTTAGTCTTACAGAAGGACAGCCTTCTGTTCCACCTTTTCTTTTCATTAAACTTCATATCAGATTGAGCTTTTAGGACACAATGCAAAATCTGGCCTCAAACATTAGTTTCTGTTAAGATTCTGAATTTGGAAGTCAACTGTCAGTTCTGCTGAGGAAAGAATGGGGCAGAACAAAATGGTCTTTGCCTTGCTGTCATGGTAATGGCAGTGAAGTGCTGATAAGTAACAACATGCATCTATGTGTGAGTTAACTCCTTATGTATCCTTCAGGGAGAAGTACTCTGGCATAGAATAATATAATCTTTCTCATAAAAATTTGAAGCCAGACTAAGGATTTTAATTAATAAGGGATTGTATTCTTGTATAATAAATTGGGTCACAAATGGTACATGTTCGTTATATTCTAGAAGACTTGGGGAGCATGACTACAGAAGGATTGTCTGACTTCCATTATGTGCAGTAGGGCACTTGTATAAAGGATGACCCCAACGTTGGGGTTTTTTATATACTGTGTATATACATACATATATGTTTCTCTTTCAGTTTTATCTTCTTTTTTTTTTTAATGTCACCTCTGTCTTCTCTTAGTCCATGAGCTGTCCTTTCTGGTCTTCGGAAGTAGCAGGCTGTGTCTGTGCATTAAATCAAGTAACTGCATCTAGATGGATTTTGTTCTTGTTTTATCCAGTGCTGTTTTAAGCAGATTTAATTTTAGGATAACTTCCAACAGCTACTATAAGATAGGCTCCTGGTGGAGGGCTGTGTTCAGTCCTCACACAGCCTTCCTGTGCAGCCATGGGTGAGGCACTTTCTGAGCTGGGACTCTCTCCTTGCTGAATGAAGGTGTTGCTTTCCTGGTGCAGAGCCATGGGGACACTTTCCTTTTGCTTTTGAAGATTTTGCATTCTACAGTGTTGAGCTTCACTTCAGTCTTTTCAGAGATGAACCAAAATCTATGCTTGGCATCATTCCATATTAAACCCTAAGTTACCTTGGTAATTTCTGAATCACTTTGCTGCCATGATCATTGTACTTCTAAAGCACAGTGCTGATTGATCAAGCCTTTTTCCCCCTTGTTTTTTGATACCTTTAGTTTCTTCTGTCATTATTATCTATGTTTTAGTACTTTCCTTTAATTCCCTGTGTGCTGTGTAATAACACTAAAGCTGTAATACTTGCATTTGTTGGGTTTTTCCAGCTTGATTATATGTTTCTGCCTGTTGGCCAACCCTTTTTTCAAATACTGTCAGACGTCACTGTACCAACAACAACCTCAACTTCCAAACTCCTGAGTTCAGTAGGTAAATCATAATTTAAATGTGCCACTTTTGTTATTTACATTACTTCTCAGATAAGTTTCATGTTGATCTTGAAACCACACTTCAAAGCACTGAATATTTTCGCTCTTCTCTTTTTCCTTCTGGCTAGGATTATTTTGTGCAGATGACTTTTTGATGTGAAGGAGACCAGAGTAATGTCCATATGCAAAGCCTCGAGTGTGGTCCCTACTTTGCATCGCTCCTTGTTACATACATTTGTTCCTTACACCAAATGTAAGTGTCGGTTAAACTCCCATAAATCTCCAAATGACAGGGGAATACTTTGTTATCAGATTGAGTGTTTAATGGAGATCGTCTTGATTTGTATGATTAGTAAATGATACAGTGGTTTTTACCTCAAGATGTTTGGGTTTTGTTCAAACTGAGCTTGGCGTATTAATAGCAGAAAGTAAATTGTCACCTATAAACTCGCCCAGCCCCTGTCAAAAAAAGTTCCAATTGTTGTAAATTATTCTTGTTAGCAGAACGGAGAGGAGGGCAAGGGCTGAAGTAGCATTTCTTTTTTTTTTTTTTTTTTTTTTGGTCCACTGATGTGGGAGAAAGGATTATAAATAGTTTCTACTATAGGTCATTTTGTACTGTAAAACTTGGAAGCAGATCCACATCTTTTAGATGTCAGGTTTTTTCATCTGCATCTGTCCTTAGCTCCCATGTGAGATTAATCAGACATTTAGGACTGAATCCACTTTAGAGAAGTGGGACAAGATTTAGTAAGTAAATAAATTAATTAATTAAAAAGTTATGGTGCCAAATTAAAGATTCTCACAGAGTTGCAGCATTTGTACACCACATCTTCAAAGCTGGAGAAGTTTACACACTGGACTATGACACAGTACTAAGTTTACATGCTTTAGAGTTACAGTCATGCAAAAGAAAAGGGCTTTTTTGCTAAATTTTGTTCAGTCAGTGTGTTTGCTTTACTGTCAACACTCTAAGTTGGCTGTACATCTTTTAAAGTCAAAAGGGAAAAAGTGACCTCTGTGTCACAAGAGCCAGCTCTCACAGCACCTCCCTTACTTGACTGTAATGTTCAAAAGCTCTCATTTAGCTTATGAACCCTCGGATTTTTTGCTCACAGTATCAAGTCCAGACAGAGGACAGCAATGTACCAGTGCTACCCCCTGCTCTCTTGTTGCTGAAGGTTTTGGGGTGGACCAAGCCCTTTCAGAACATAAAGCAGTAAAGCTGCTGGAGTTAGACAATGACAAGAGTTGCCTCTGGGTTACTGAGGTTATTTTACCTACAGGCAAGCGCTGCAGTAAAGTAACTCAAGTAACACTGTAACTGTTAAGGTCATCCCTACACTGAGGTTTTTCACAGTTTAACTTCAGGCACCCAACTCTGGTGAGTATGGGGCTGAAGGCTCCTGCAGAGTCAAAGGGACACCTATAGCTTCCCTGACAGCCCAGGCACGGAGGCTGCTGGCTTAGGCACTTAAGTTGGATGCCTGAAGCTAAACAGTGAGACCAGCCTCTTTAGCCCAGGGTCTAGTCCAGCCACAGAGCAAGAGTCTACCACTGCTCCTAACAGAGATACCTCTTTGGCTGTTTCTTTAGTGCTGGGTGCACACCAGCACCCTGAATGCATGGTGGAAGTCCTCAAAAAGATGAACATTAACCCAGCTTTAACATCATGGGACTGCAAACCATTTCAGGAACTCTTCCAGCCAACCACAGCTTTTTTTTTTTTTTTGAGTTTGGCTGATGTCACTGAGAGCTGCCTCTGTATCTTTCCCCTCCTTTTCGAATGCTCCCTCAGGAGCAAGAAGGCTGTGGACTCAAACAATCCCATATATAAGCATAGAATATTTTTTTCCTCCTATGCCTTTCCACCCATTGATGAGTTAAGAGCTTGTGCAAAAAGAAACAGAGAGAGGACCAAAGATATCAAGCCTCATCTTGTTCACACGCTCTGCTACAGCCCAGAATCTGCTGCTGTGCAGGGTGCCCTTCTCTGGAGTCCTGGGAACCACAGTGAGGAAGAGGATGAGGTTGTTCACCCTGTGTGTTGCTCAGGCAAGAATGGGTGCCAAAGTCAGAGTCAGAATCCCAGGACCTGATATATCATGGTGCATTGTTAGCTGTGTTTGTTTTGGGGGGCTTTCGGTAATTTTTCTTCTAGGTTTTTGTCTCTCTATTTAATTATCCTTTTCATTACTGATTTCCTGACTTAATCTGAATGTGCATAAATCTGCACCATAGATTTATCATCTCTATAGAAAGTGCTTTCAGAGTGGTTGTGCAGCTTCCCAGAAAAGGGACACTGTTGGAAAATGAAGCTTTCAGATTCAACAATAAGCCTACTATTATGCTGATTTTTGCCAAGCTTTCCCTCGCTTCTTTCCCATTTACTACAAGAGTGAGCTCAAGGCTTCTTTTTGTTTGTTTTTGAACTTCAGTCATTCTTGAGTGTTTACCACCCTGCTCAAGTCCACTCACTCTGAAACATTAGACACTACAAGATACAGCTGCATTACTTCTGGAATCAGATAATGCTCAGGTTCTTTTTTTCAACTGCATGTTTCTGTGAAGGTTTTAACCAGCCTCTTTGCCAATCTTAAAAAAACAAACAAGAAAAGTAAAAATAAAAATATTTCTTAGAATATTGCACTTTGACTGTCACAGTCATTTGAGGACATTGCATTTTTAACTAAATATGAGATCTCGGAGAAGCAGTTGAAATTATCTTTAATATAAATAATCTCATTGCAAAACAGATTTTTGTTTATGTATTATATAGTCTGCATGCTCATAACTATTTAATCAAATTCAGGTCTTGTCTGAGCAAACATAATGGCCATTGACTTATGTGTGGGTTGTGAATTATCCTTTCTGAATTTGACCTGCTTTGAAAGCCAAAAAAGCTGCCTTCCTTGATTTTTTTTTTCTTGCAAATGGAGAGGCTTTTCTATTTCTAAAATTTTTCTGAATGAGGAATACAACTTTCTACAGATAACCCGTAGAAACCCAGCCTCTCTAGGGTTTTGGTCCGTTGTGACTGTCAGAATTTTTTATAGTTCTCATGAATTTTCTTTTTCTTCTTTCCTTGTTGATACTCTATATAATGCTCTTTAGGACTCCACACAGGGCCCTTGAAAGGACCTTCTGTCTTTTCTTTGCTTGGCTGCTTTCTCCTAAGCCGAGCATGTAAACATCTATCTCCTGAAGACATATCCCTGTTAATCACTTCTGGTGCCTCTCTTTGAACTTCTTTCCGTTAACGTTGCAGTTTTTAACTGCTGTTAACAAAAGCCAGGATAAAATGTTATTATCAGCCCTTCTCCTGGCTTAAAAGCCCCTTGTTACATTTATGCCCTAGATTAGCAACTGCTGTACAACATAAACTACGTAATTTGCTGTTTTCCGTATCTTCACTCTCAGATCTGTTGCCAGACCACTGTGACTGTACCAGTTTATTTCCAAATTTTTGTGTTGAATCAATTTTCCCTTGTTGCGAGCCAGAACCAGTTTTCTGCCAGGGGAATTTCAACTGATTTAATTTGTTGCCAATTAACAAACTTTTAATCACTGATTCTAGTATTGAAACCAACACACAAATACGTATTTAGAGAGACACACCTCAGTTCCCTTCCAGACACCTCTCCTCCATGCTCTGTGGTCTCCAGTCCTTTTGCTGCACATGGCACACAGTCCCTTTGGAGAGGCAATAGACCTCACTGGGTAGCAGATGAATCTTTTTAGTTAGTTCATTGGGCAGGACTTGGAAGACCCATGTCCTATTTCTTCAGCTGGGAAGTTGTCTGCACCATTTTTTTCTATGCTACTGTCTCTTATCTGTAAGCCAGGAAAAATGGCAGTGACCTGCTTCAGGTAGTACTTTAAAACTGATTGCCAAGAAGCAGTCCAAAAAGATGTGGTACCACGGATGCTGCTGAAGTGTTGGAGTCTGTCAATCTTGTGGGAGCAGTAGGTGTCTGAAGAAGTGAAGCGATACAACTATTTCGTAGGGATATATTTTTTTTACTTTTGCGTTCAGTTGGCTCCTGTTCCATCCCTAGCCCCAACAGTAGTCAAGTGGGACAATATACAAACCAATATCATGTGTGAGGGGTGTTCTTCCCCTTCAGAAACAATGAATTGACAAATGCTGTGTTGTGACATCCCTCTGTATTACTACAGCTCATTATCTGATGTTAGAGTGTGACATGTCAGTTTTCAAGGTCCTTTTCCTGACAGGTTGCCAGCTGCTGGAGATTCAGTATCAACTGGATCTCAGTATAAAAATCTTTAAAGAAAGGAGAGAGTGGTGTGGTATTTTTAGCCCAGGTTATTTCAATGGTTCTAATCCATGGGTAAGTTTCATAAACCAAATGGAATAACAGATTACAGCACCAGAATGGAGTCAGGGAGGTTGCAGGAGAGCAGGAAATCACAAAGGCACCTTTACTGCCAAAGTTGCTGCATTGTACAGCTACACCTGGAGTGTCTCACAATTGTCATGTACACTGAGGTCTGGAAATTCCTTTCTTCTTTTGCAGATGGAAAATTGAGGCCCCTAGAAATTAAATGAGTTGTCTGGGGTCACATCAGAAATATGACCACGGTTGTGTAGGAAATTATGAACTGGGGATTTAATGCAAAATCCAAAGCTGGTGCTCTGACCAGGCCATCTCAATTCCAATATAGCCCAAGTGTTCTAGCTGGGATGCTTAATTGTTGTTGATTATCATTTTACCTTTATCAATTACTATCCTCTACAGAGAAACTGAATGACTGCAACGTGTGTTGACCGTAAGGTTCATACTGCTACTTGGCATAAATGGAAGATGAGAACTAAACTCTGGGCAGCTGGTGTCCTCTTTTTGAAGCTGTAAGCTCAGCATCCAGCCAAATATACTGCAAGTCAATACAGATTTGCACATTTGCTGCAAAAATTAAAAATCTGGTGGAGTAATGCTAAAACTCCTTTAGTGCTGCTGTAGAATCTGTGTCACCTTGTCTGAAGATCAACTTCTAGATATCGGCCCTTTATTCCCTAGAAGAAAAAGTTGGGAGATGTTGAATCAGTCTCTGTATGAAGGGCTCCTGTTCCGTGAAGATTTATTTGAAGAAGCTATTCATGATCCTCACTGTAGAATATATGTGTTCCCTTCTATGTTCCCATTCCAGCCTCTACTTTCAGTTGCTGCAGATGGCAATTCCTTGTGCCAGCTTTTGCATGCACCTGAAGGCTTCCCAAAGCTGTTATTCCTTCTCTGTTTGTTTACAACTCAGCCTCCTACTTAGTGATTTCTCACTTGTGTTTAGTACCCAGACAACTCCCCCCTCAAAACTGTCCAAATACATCATTTCTCCCAACAGTGGTAGATGAAAAAAAAACTCCAACCTTGGGAATTAATTTCAGCATAGACAGAGTATAAAAACTGTATTGGAAAATACATAAAAAGTAGACCACTTAATTTTCGTTTAACTTTTCTAAAGAGATTTACAGTTCATCTTAAATAATTAACTCAAAGTCACTACATTTTCAAAAGCCAAAAGTAAAGATCTGGAATGAAGTTTCAGTTCAGGTTTTTCTTCCTGCTATGCTGTCACACAAAAACCTAAGCTATTTCTGGCTGTTCTTATTTTTAGATTGTTCTTCATATACCATTTACTGTCATTGAAGTTAATGAGAAAATAAAAGGAGTGACCTTTGGCTGAGCACATACAGTTTATGCATGAGCTAAACAGCAGGATCCTTTTTCATTCTTCTTTTTCCCACATTCTCTTTCTCCCTGCTCTCCCCCATCCAAATATAATTTGTAAAGCCTTTAGAGCCTTTCATCCTATGTGTTTCCACTGTGTTCCTTTACATGAGTCTCAGGTCCACGATTCACATCTATTCTCTTGTGCTGAAAGGTCAGTGGCACCCTTGTTTTATGAATATAATCCACTATTCTCTTGAAATTCAGAATCATTTCCAAAACTCCCAGGCAAAATTCATACTGCTTAGGGTGCAGATAAATGTCAGCACTATTATAAAGGGCACTCTCACAACACAAATACAAGCCTGGACATTCAAAGTTATGTTGTTTAAAATAAAACAGTTTGTACTGAAGATCTGAATAGTTTTGAAGACACAATTCCAAGTGAAATGGTAATTCTGAACCTGTGGCCTCACTGCAACGTTGAATATGTAATTCATGCCCAGCTTTCTGCAGCCAGTGGATGAGTCCATTCAAGGAAGCCACTCATTAGAGTAGAAACTGCCCAGTGAGGTTTCCTTGGGCACCACTGTCACACTGAGGTGGTTCTCTGCCAGCCCACCTTCCTGCCATGAGGAAACACTGCCGGCCCTGCAGGTGGGTCAGATACATTTTTATTATAAAATGCACATTGAATGATTTTCAATGCTGCAGTTTGTGAATCCTTGGTTGAAAATTATAAGGCCTGAATGCTGCTTCCAAACTGTGTTTGAAGGTGAAAGAAGTTACTTTCCTGGCTGAGAGCAGGGATTTAAGTAGAGGTGTGCTATGACCAAGAAAGTCTCCTTTGTGCTAGCTGGAAAAAAGGTCTGCAACCATTTTGAGAGGGAACACTGATTTTCTAGTACTTGTGCCACACATTGCTAACAAAAATGAGAAGTGGTATGTGTCTGGTTTAAGGGAAATGCTGATGACAGTGTAAGGCACCAATACTGATAGTAAATCCAGATTATAGTTGTTTATGGAAAATTTGCTTTTTTTTGGTGGTTGTTGTTCCCAGCGTGTGGTTGTACCTCTGCATTCTAGTGTTTAAATTTAAGTGGATAGTTAATTATTGCTCCTTTAGCTTTGTCTTAGCAACCCTGACTGTGTATTTTATTTGGAGCTTTTAGATAGTATTGTAAAACACTGATTACTGAAAAACTTGTTTCAAGTTTTTATAGTCTCGTTGTTTGCCACGAGTATTCACAAAGATTACAGAATGGGTCAGGATGGAAGGGACCACAGTGGGTCATCTGGTCCAACCTCCCTGCTTCAGCAGGGCCATCCCAGAGCACATGGCACACACAAGATTGCATCCAGATGGTTCCGGAATATCTCCCGTGATGGCAACTTGACAACCTCTCTGGGCAACCTGTTCCAGTGTGTGGCCGTTGCACAGTAAAGTTCTTCCTCATGTTCAGGTGAAACTTCCTGTTAATCAGTTTCTGCCTGTTGCCTCTTATCCTATTGCTCAGCACCACTAAGAAGAGAATGGATCCATCCTCTTGGCACCCTCCCTTTAGATATACCCGCAAATGAGGTCCCCTCTCGGTCATCTCTTCTCGAGGCTAAAATTCATCCTCCGGCAATCACTGATGTCGCCCGTTTCCTTTTGCTTAGCGAGAGGTTCGTGAACAGTTCTTTACACGAGGCCCAGCGGTGTCCCTGCGCGTCGCGGGTCTTTATTTGTGCGTGGCAAGCCGGGCACACGTAAATTATGTGCCCGTGGCCGGAGCCAACGCCCGGGACGCGGGGGCCGCTCCGTCCGACAGAGCAGACGGGCAGGACGGACGGCAGGAAGCCCGGGACCGGCGCGGCGCTGCCGGGGCCGCGCTCCCAGCGGCCGCTCCCGGCGGGTCCCGGCGCTCCCGCCCCCCGCGCCCCCGGCCCCGCGCGCTGCCCGGGGCGGGCCGGGGGCGGGGCTGGCGCGCGGGGCGGGGCGCGGGGCGTGTCCCGCGGGAGGGCGGCGGTGCCACGGCCGCGGGTCCGCAGCCGCCCCTCAGCCCGAGCTCGGCCTCCGCCGCGGCCGCACCAGGTAAGCGCTGCCCTCGCCTGCCCTCCCCTCCGCGGCACCTGCGCGGGGCGGCGGCGGGCCCACCGGGAGCTCCGTGCCGAGGGGTGCCGGGCAGGGAGGGAGGGGTGCGGCTGCCGTGGTGCCGCGGCGCCCCACCCGCCGCTCCATCGCCTCGGGTCCCGGCGCCGAGCCGCGGAGGCGGGCGGGCCCCTCCTGGCGGCGCGGGGACCGCAGCCGGGCCGGCCCCGGCTCCTGGACCCCGCCCGGCGTGCGCCCGGAGCGACTCCGCCAGCGCCCGAGAGCCGCTCGCCCTCGGCCGCCGCTCCGCCGGAGCGGGGCTGGGCTGGGCTGTCCAAGGCTGTTCCGTAGCACCCTTGGCCATAAATGATTAACTGCGCGCCCGGGGAGGCGGGTGTCGCCGAGCGCAGCCGCCCGTGCCCGGCCGCCTTCGCGGCCAGACGCGCTGAGCCAGCGGCGCGGTCGTTCCTGAAAAGCCGCCCTGGGCTCTCGCACGGGCTGTGGGAACGCTGCTGCGAGCGCCGGCACTCCTCGAGGTAGACCCCGGCTCGTCTTTCTGCACAAATCCACCCATTTGAGTGTTCTGGTTTGTTGGGGTGGTTTTTATCTGCGCCAAGGTAAAAGACAGACAAGGTGATAGGGGGTTTTGTTGTTGCTTTTGTGTTTGGTTTTGTTTAGGTGTTTTTTTTAATCTCCATTGTCTTTTTTAGTGTGCATAAAATATTAATCATTAGGTATGGAATTCTCTGATAAACAGTGGCAGCTGGCAGTATTTTATTCTCTATCAGAATGCAATACCTGCTTTGTTGAGCTGTAAATTAATAGTGTAGGCTTCTTCCCCACCCTCAGCCTCATCATTCTGAGCTGTGAATCACTTGTACTACCAAATTTGTTTTCTTTAGGAGAGCTAAGAGGCACCACAGAAAATCCATCTGTTTCATTCCAGGTCACATTCCACTGGATTGATTTGGTTGATTTCAGCTTGAAAATGTGCTTCAAGGCAACTGATGATTTTCTGTGGCAATTCTTTTCTCTTAACTTTTAAATTTGAATTACTGGTGTATGCATAAAACATCTTTCTTCTGTTTCTTTGAGCTCCTAATGTAATCATAAAGTATTTTCCAAAACGTGATGATTCAGGAAGGTAAACTAAAAACTTTCTCCACAGAAAGTGGAAAAGAGTGCTGCATGCAGAATGTCAGGTTAACTAGGAATATAGTTTGCACTGGCCATGAAAGAAACCCTGAACGGTAACCTGTTGAATGCCGCTGGCTAGAGTCCTTGAGCTGCTGTGAGCAGGACACTGTGCCCTTGCCACAATTGTTTCTGTGAAAACAGTCAAACTGTGCAAGTGCAGAATGATTTCCAGGTCAGAACAGGTTGATGAATTTTGTGAGACGCCATCACAAACTGCTGGAGCTGAACGCTGCTGCTAGGCTGTGAGTGTTCTCCCACTAATTGTGTTATGGGAGTGGAAGGAGTTTGGTCCTTTATGAGAACAGCAGGATCTGTTAAATGTAATGAGACACTAATCAAGATAAGGCTTGTACTCTGTCAGGTGCTGTATAACCATGCAAGGAGGTAAGGTCACAACTCTGGAAAATTTACTGTGTAAGAAAGTGTTATGATTAAGATGAATTAAATTAAGTACCCTTCAAAATGTTCTCAGGGTTATTCTTAAAGCGAAAGGTCCTTTTCCACAGTCCTTATGCCCAGGCAAATGCCTGAGAAGAAACCGGTGCTTGAGAATTATTGTTTTGTCTGATATGTAGCAATGAGCCTAAAAATCGAACACAAGCATCTTTCCGTGTTGAGAGAGGTTTGGTTCCGAATTTAGATCAGTTATTCTTATCTAGTCCTTCTGGCTCAAAAAAACGGAAATGAGGCTATGTCAGGACACCTTCCTGCTGTTGCCCGAATTTCAAGGAAATACATGTCTGGAACTCTGTTTTAAAGAGAAAGCACAAAAATATTCCAATGGTCTACGATGTGTTTTATATTTTCTTTGAGTTTTTCTCTATCAATTGTGGAAGTACCAAAGCTATGCCAATCAGCAGTTGTAGCCAACCTGAATTTGGTATTAATTCCCCCTAACTGGTATATTTGTGTTCGTTTTCACCCACACATGTGGCCTCTCTTGTCATTCTAGGGACTGTGTTTCCTGGCACGTTTTTAGAGGCCAAGTCTTAGAGGTCTTTAGACACTGTTGTAAGCAATGTTAGTCATGCGGAATACAAAAAAACCCCACCTCAGTCATTTTCTCAAAACAGTCTGGTGTGGCACTTTACAAATCTATAGGAGAGGTCAAATTCCACTTTGCACTGTGCACTGGAGGATAAAAGTAAAGCTGTGTAATGACTTGAAGACCCAAGGACGGTGAGACTTTGCACAAAGATCTAGGGAAGAAAAATAATTTACAGCTAACTGTTAATTGCAGTTGACTTGTAGCTGATATTAAGGATTTTATTGTCTATGTTACTCCAGGGAAATACAACTGCATACCTACAGCTGATGCTGCTGTCTCCTCCATGTTTTTCTACACTGTTCCAATCCTTCAGTTTCTCTTTTCTTCCCCCCACCTTCCCTCCTCAGATGCTTCACCAGCTTTCTCATAGATTTCTTGAAAACAAATGGTAGTGAAATAGTTAACTTCAGTAGCAAAGTACCTTTGTTTTAGACTGGACACCTTCCCTTCCTAATAGTCGTTTGAAAGCAATGCTCCATATCATTATTATATCGAAGAATTTGACCCTGAACTTCACGGAGACTAGCAGGGGGTTTTGTACTTCACACCTCTGTGCTCTGGGGGTTTCTGAGCACCTTGGGCTTCAAGAAGGTGGCATAGCATTATTTTGCCTCTACTTTGCATTTGCAAGATTCTCTTTACAGCCCTGAGAACTGTAAGCTCTTGTTTTGGACACCATGAGATGATGGGGTGTGTAGTTATCTTGTGGGTATATTTATCGTGGCAGGACTTCTACTTCCGATGTATATCTGGAAGTGGCATCATGGGTGCTTCCTGCAGTAAAGATTTTGGCACCAGTACTGCAGTCTGGTAACATGCCAGGGACCAGCTCCTTGCCTGATGTAATTTGATAGGGCAGTCAGAAGAGCTAAATCCAACTGGTACCTTGACCAACAGTGTGTGCAAAATTTTGGTTTTGGGTGCCGTTAGTGGGAGCGCAAGGAGTATAAATTTTGAGATGTGGAAAGAAGCTGGGGAGTGAAAACTGACACTTTTTGATTGTTTAGCTTCACAGTACATGGGTGGAACATATGGGTGAGGAGGGCAAGTCTGATAGCTGTGACTCTTGTTTCTGAATGGAAGTACAGTAATTGCCTAGTTCTGAGTATGGGGTAGAAGAAATCTGGTTTAGTTTATTAGCTTCTACTGTCATTCCTGCTGAAAGTTTGTCCATGTGAAGCTTGTTTAGAAACGCTGTAATGAAATCGTGTGTAAATCCCATTTTGAGCATGTGTGCATTTTTGCATGTAAAATCTGGGAACTGAAGTGTGATTGGGGTAGGTGGAGAAGTAAAACATTTCTTACTTCTGGGAAGTTGTCAGCAGTAATTGACCTCTTTTTGTGAGGGACTTCAGAAACAGACTTCAAAATTAGAGTCTAATGCTTGTTTCTCAATATAAAAAAAGGTCTTTTTCTTGAATAGGCCATCTTATACTTTATGAGTGATGCCAAATTTGCTCAATTACTAAACTGATTATTAAGCAACACTGACAATGCTTTCACTTATTATCCCAGTACAATTATACTTCTACTAGATGTTGTACCAAAAAAGCTCCTGATGATTTTCTGTTTACACAAGGCAAATAGTGCTGCAGACCCTAATTAGGGTTTGGGAATAAAGTCAAAACTCTGCATGTGTTTTAAACTTCTCTTGTAGAACAACAATAATACAGAATGACTGCCCATCTTTTTGTAACACAAAAGAGACTAATCTAAAAATATGCTCTGCATGTACGTAGTAGGAAAGGACTGTGGCATAACATTTTCAAAGCTTGTTCTTTTCTTGGTCTGCTTTTAACTGAAGTTATGCAGTTTCTTCAAAACCCAAGAATTACAAATGAATCTGCAATACTTTGTGACTCCTTGTCCTTTCCTTCAGACAAAAGGCCCTTTCAATCCATTGTGGAACAGTCACTGATTTTCATGTGGTCATTCAAGAAAAGGATAGCGATTGGCCTTCATAATAGTCCTTTCAGTACTCTCTCTAGTGGTTTGCTGACTAAAAAAAAATGCCTATGGCTGTGTACTGTGTCCAGTGTTTAAATTAGTGACGAATGTATCTCCCAAGTGTTGGAAAGGTAAGAGTTCAAATGGCAGAGAAGCCTCACCTGTTCGTGAATGCTGGCCTGCTGCTGCTCAGGGCTGAGGACAGATTTTGGCCTGTGTGAACTGGTACAGTTTTATTTGATTTTCTTTGAAGGTCTGTTCTATTTTTTATTTTTTTTAAGTGGTAACTTAAGCCTGTGCTTCTAAGAGGGCTGATGTTGTTTTATGTCCTGAGTGGTGTTGAGCAACGTTATCTGTTCGTGCTGTGCATAGCCAAGTGAATTGTCAGTATGATTTCTTGGGAGGTGACTATCCTCGAAAGTTGTGGGTGTGTTTTGAGTTAGCATTCAAGGAGCAGCTACCACTGGTATATTGACAGTGCAGTCTCATGGAGTTATCTTTCTGGGCTGGTAAGGCCAACCTGCCTGGCAGCATTTCAAAATAAACACCTTGTGTTCAGGAGAGGTAGACTGGTGTTTGTTGTCCCAGCTTTATGTAAAATCTGAGCAAGAATTTGTGGTGTTTGACTGAGTCTTACCTGGAACAGCACCAAAAGATATTGTCTGTGCTATGAGACGTTTCTGAGTGGTGGTAGTTCTTCAGGATCCTGGCTGATTTTTTTTTGTAGAAACTTGTGCAGTACTTGCCCTGAAGGTTCAGCACTGAAGTGTCTGCTTGAGTGCTGTCCAGGGCACCTGGCTTTCCTCACTGCTAAAGACTAGTACATGGTGGCAGATCAGGACTTGAGGCTTTCTGATTGGGTTAGGTACAACTGCCAGGAAAGAATATTTGGACTCTGGATGAGTCTAAGCTCAAGCATGTAGTCAAATGGTCTTTTCAGACTAAATTACTTAGTAATATATAAAACCAGCTTTCAGTATGTATTGTCCCATGCACATCCACTTTGTGGCTTCCTCTTCTGTACTACACTTAAGCTATCCACTTTTAGTATTTAAATTACAGTGTTGTGTATGGTTCTCTGTGTAAAATTAAATGCAATAAAAGCAGTGCACATGCAACTTGGGTGCGGTGGTACTTCTCAATGGGAATGTATTCAGAGCTCTGGTTTATGCTAGTAGTGAAAAAACCTACAAATCCGAAAATGTCATCACTATGGGACTTCTCCTTTATGTTTTAATGGAAGCAAAAACTATCTTGTGCAGGAACATTAGCCTGTGTAGAATTTGATTTAGTGGTCTTTTGGACTTGGTCTGAATGAAATGTTGCCTTTTCTGTGTTTCTGTTTTCCAGTAATAACTTAGTTCTGGCTAGAAATTTTGAGTTGGCTGGTTTGTTAAGGTGCTGGCGTGAAGTTATGCTTTGGTGTTAGAATTGGAGCTTGTGCTCTGTGTGCTGGATATGTTGGAGTAAGGGGTGGTGCGGAGATAAACTGCTTGCACAGCACTCAGGTGGAGATAAGCTTTGCCATCTGTTCCCACAGCTACTGAGGTTTCCCATCTAGTGCACCCACCTTGTTATTAGGATGAAAGAGAGAAACCTACTTCTCGTTAAAATCCTTGAGAGTTTCTTCCTCCACAGTAACCAAATTACATTGTATACAAACAAGTGGCAGCCAGAAAGGACTAGATGATTCATCTGGCCGGGCGAGAGGCAGCCAGGTCTGAAGTGTCAGGAAAGAACAGGAAAAAGGAGGCAGAAGATCAGGTCTACTATCAGATGCAGAGTTCTAGCACAGGTAGGACAAGAGGTGCCTGGGAAAAGTCTGCAGTATGAGGAGAATACAGGTGAACTAGAGCAGCTGCTGTGTAAGAAGAGTGCCTGGAGGCTTGTGGTAGTGAAGAGAGCAGAACATGGTGGCTGGAAGGAGCCCTGGTGGGGAGGAAAACTGGGGAAGATCTCAGGACCCAGAAGGAGGTCTGACAGTCAGAACCAGTCTGATTGTATCTGTTTAGTCACTCAAGTGGGAATGGAAGCTCATGAGGTGAGAGTGAAAGGGTAGAATTACAGGGAATATCTTTTCTGTGTGATGGTAATACAAGATCAGGGCTTACCTAACTCTCATGAGGTTTTCCTCAGGTTTGGCCTTTTGGTTAAGGATCTGTTGGAAATTGTGTGCTTGCAGCATTTTATATGTTACTAAGTTAGAGCCAGGTTCTTTCAGGGCATATACTCACTGAAATCCACAAATACAGAGTTTGGCCCATTATCATTGCTTCCTTGTCACTCAATAAAAACAGCTTTCCCTTTTTTATCTGTTACTAAAACCATATACCTGTCTTAAATATTTGTGCTCTTGGGCCTTGTTAGTCTACATATGCTGATTATCTACCAAATTGCTGGTGGATTAGAACTTTTTGCAGAAGGCAAGAGAACATGGTTGGCATAGAATTGATCGCGATAATGTAATTTTTTTAATGTAGTAATTATTATTTTATCCTAAAAGAAGTAAAAGAAATATCCAAACAGTGATGTGTTGGAGAAGCCTTGAGCAGAGCAGACAATCAGCTTTCCATCAGAACTGTGATTCTTTGGTGTTTATCTTTGTGTGAAAGGAGACTATGGAAAATATCGTCATTTTTCTGGCACACACTGAAGACAGAAAATCTTCAACATTGGTGGAGTTGCACTTTTGTGATACTAGTCTAAAATCAATATCTTTCCTTATGATCTTTAAAATATTTATATTAAGTTCTCCTTTTTTGTTAGTTTTAAAATTAAATTCATTAAATACGAGATGGTTCTAATTGTGTACTATTGTATCTGCATCACAGCGTGGCCTCACATATTTTTCGTGTCGTGAAGGACACAAACCCTTCACATGTCTGAAATATGTGCAGTCTAGGTGTTCTACAGCTAGGTTTCTAGGGAAGGGATATTTCAAACTAAGGTCCTGTCAGAGCTCTACATGTATTGGTAGTTTTGCAGCACTTTGATGTGAGTAGGAGTTTGGTTCTATGTCCTTAGCCAGGATTATGGCATGAGAGACAGCTGTGGAGCAGGCTGCAGCAGCGTGCTGCCTTTTGCTCCGTGTAGTGCTCAGACCTGAAGTGTCTGGCTGTCCTGTGAGAGGGTTCAGAGTCCACAGGCTGTTTTGGGATGAGGGATACTCCATGATGTGAAGTGTTGTATTTCATTTTGTAGTGAAGAGAGTAAGCCTATGAAACCAAGGAAGATCTGAACAAGGATGTTTGGATGTGAATACCCTGCCCCTGGAGGCCAGATTGGATAGGGCTCTGGGCAACCTGATCTAGTGGTTGGCATTCCTGCCCACAGCTGGGGGGTTGGAACTAAATGATCTTTAATGTCCCTTCCAACCCAAACTATTCTATGATTCCATGATTTGGTGGTCTGAAAGTCACTCTGCTGTTGCATAATATTGCAACAGATAGTCATGTGTGTAAATTCATGCATTGCACTGCCATGAGTACAATGAGGATTGCACTGAAGAGATGACCGAGAGGGGACCTCATTAATAAATATCTAAAGAGGGGTGCGAAGAGGATAGTTCCAGGCTCTGCTTGGTGGTGCTGAGGACAAGAGGCAGAAACTGATGCACAGGAAGTTCCACTTGAACATGAGGAAGAACTTTCTTACCATGCAGTAACTGTGCACTGGAACAGATTGTCCAGAGAGGGTGTGGAATCTCCCTCACTGGAGATATTCCAGAACCATCTATGGACCTAATCTATGCAATGTGCTCTGGGATGACTCTGCTTGAGCAGGGAGTTTGATCCCATCCACTGTGACTCATTTTGTGGTTCTGTGATCTCTTGGCAAAGAATGATGGGTTTTCTTTTTCTTTGCTGCTAGGATGAGGTTTGGGTTAGGGTTAACATTAGGGTTAGCATTTTAACACCTGATTTCCTTCTCTTAAGTTACACTGTATCCAGCCCTGATTATTTTGCATGTTACCCTATAGGTGGGGAGAGGCTGGAAGTTTTTAATTGCTTTCCTGGTGTTGGAATTTCAGAGATGTTGAGTGAGGGTGTTTTAACTGGAATTGGGTACAGTCAGGTCCTCTGAAAATCAACCTGTAAGCGAATGATGGTATCTTACAAAGCATTTCAATGAGAATTGCCAAAGAGCAAAACCTGGTTTCTTAAGCTGTAATAAGGGACTTTTTAAGTGGAAGAGGGATCATCTTGTAGTTGCAAGGTCTGTTAAGCTGCAAAAAGGTTAGTCATTACCATTGTTGCATCATATTAAAAGAATGAAGCAATGTAAATGCAGTCATTAATTAAACCGAAAAGCACGATTTTAAACTACTGTTCGCTATTTTACGTAAATATCTTCTTTGTTTGGAGAGCTGCTTAGCCTAGTACTAAAGATTCCTTTTCTGTGAATTGAAAAATCTCAGGTTTGTTGTTACTGATGGCAAAACCCAGACATTTTCTATCGTGGTATGTGCTCATACTGGGCTGAACTTGTCCTACCAGGCTCTGCACCCTCTTTGAACTGCATGTGAAGTCAGAGCCCAGGTCTTCAGAAGTGGTTTAAGAGAGGGAAATGGTCAAACAGCGTGATAGCAAAGGGCTGGTTTTCTGTGGTGCCAAAAGACCTGGGCAAGGACAACACGTTTCAAAATGCTGGTCTGTAAGGCAGGAGTGTGGTGAAGGTGCTTCACCACCTGTGTGGGAGTGGGGCTCTTGCCAAGCTGCATTCCTGCTGCAGGCCTTATGGCTGGCATGGGGAACTGCTGGAGCTGGTGCCAGCTGGCCACTGGGGTGGCTTGGGAGGGCTGCTGCTGAGTGTGTTGGTTTTGTTGGATTTTGTCTTTAAACAAATTTGGGACCAGACTCCCTAAAAGGCTTTGTCTTTCGCTCGTTTAGGATTTTTTCTGGGAGAGACCTCAAGGACTCTTGTGCGCTACATTTTTGGACATTTTCAGTTTGCAGTACTGACCACAGAAAGAGCTTTGGGAAGTAATCTGCTCTTAATTGAAATGGAAAATACAGCAGATGGACTCTTAAGAGAAAGGCCATAAATTATTAACTGTCTGTGTTAATACAAATGTAGAAAAGTGCCTATTCATGGATTAAAGTTTAACACCCCCACCCAAAAAAAAAAAACCCAAATAAAACCAACAATACAGCCACAGAAAGTTCCACCTGAATATGGGGAAGAACTTCTTTACTGTGCAGTGACCACGCACTAGAGCAGATTTCCCAGTGAGGTTGTGGAATCTCTCTCACTGGAGAGATTCATAAACTGTCTAGATGCAATCCTGTGCTATGTGCTTTGGGATGACCCTGCTTGAGCAGAGAGGTCGGACCAGATGACCCACTGTGGTCCCTTCTAACTTTACCCATTCTGTGATTCCGTGAAAAGATGTCATCGTTTCAGTCTTATTTTGTAATTTGGTAATTCTGCTTTTAATGGTCAGCTTTTACAATGTGTTGTAGTCCTGAACATACACCAGGAGTTGTTTCTCTGGCTTCTCAAGTTCATTGACTTAGATAATTCACTAGAAGAAAGGTACTTATGTACCAAGGCAGCTGAGATAATTCTAAATTTTAACACATTTGTGATCAAGGTGAATATGAGGTGGTCAGACTGTGTGAGTGTTTGAAATCCGCAGATATGGATGTTAAGGTGTTTGCTTACATGTGAAAACTTCAGTTCATACTGAAGACTAAAGTTATGGGTGATATGAGCAGAGGTCCATCTGTGAAAGCCAGGAGGCCCAGGGAACAAGAAAGATAGGTTGTAGCTCTTGTGTGCCACTTCCCTCTTCTACTTAAGCAGCAAATATCTTAGGAAATAAAATGGGAAAATAAACAACATCAATGTACTATGAGTTTGCAAAACTAAAACAAACAGAAGGCTAATGGTTTGGAAAGCAAAGGTTGGGCTAGAGATGGTAACTTGGCCACGTTGCATGCATGTAATGTTTTCCATGCAACTTCCTTTCGTTAAATAAATGTGATGTTACTTTTTTTAGTGTACCATAAAATATGCAGACTCTGTCTTGTGGGTGAGTGGATATTACTGGAATAAACTTTACTCTTGGTGTCTCAAAGGCACTTGGAGCAGAGATACCAAGTTCATAAGTCAACTGCTGAGGCTCAGTGGCAGCAGTAAACGCATGTTTGTTCCTAGGAAGGTAAATGTAGACGTGAATTCAGAATAAATGGTCCACATAGAAGATGCTATGCCAATAAACTGAGACAAACTGATTTCCTCTAACATGGGATGTGTCTGAGTTCACTGAAGACATTCCAGATTTGCACCAGCACTTACTTTTATCCAAACTTACTAGCAGAATAGAAAACCACACTGTATTTTTGCTTTATTTTAGCTAGATTCCTTTGTAACTAAAAGACTGACACAAGCATTTCAGCTGAAGCCCAGGCAAAAATATTTTAAGTCATCAGAGAAACAGTAAGTTCCAGTGTGAGAAGTTTACTTAAAACCTTTGGGTGTTATTTTGTTATTTGTATGTCATTCCCATGAAAAAGCTGCTTTGACGTACAAATTACTGTTTCGTGGAACCTTCTGTCTCAGGGCTGTGAGAGCTCTGTGTTTTCCTTTGCGATGTGAAATATCACATGGGAATGAGATCTCATTTACACTCATGACAGAGTCTGACCAAGATCCCCTGGGTAATTGTGCTCCTCCTTTCTATTAAAACTTCAAAAGAGGCTAGATTATATTTACATTTGGAAATTGATTTCATTCTTCGTTTTCGTTCATTATGATCCCATTCTTAGAATCTGAATGCACAAGAAAAGAGAGTATTTCCCCATGCTAAATGGAGAGAAATAAGGATTGGAGTTTTATATGAGAAGGAGTATGTCTAATCTCTGTGCTGTACAAACGTGCTTTGTGGTTGCGTTCAGCTCTTGTAGGAGTGCCACGGAGGAGAGAAGAGTGTGAAATTGCGTAGACGAGAGCTGGCTGGGAGTTCTCAGTCCTCTTCCTGTCCACACATCAGACCAACTGCGATGGAGTGAAGTGGAATCAGGCCATATAACATATGCTGGACCCTGGGTATAGTGGTTTCTTTCTGAGCAGGATGCAGTGCAGTAGGACCTGCTCCAGTGGGTGATGCAGGGTGTACATCCCTCTGCTGGGCTAGTTTCTGGTAGGGATTCACAGGAGGTGCTCTCTTCTTTGAACTTCAGATCCACTTACGTTGTTATAAAGGCAAACTTAAAACTGTCATTATGACATGATGTAGTGTTGGCACACAGCTCTACTTTTCACATTTGTGGGGTGATGTTTTTTCAGAAGCAAAGGAAGGGTGTTAGTAGACCAAGATCCCTGAAACTCCCTTGTCTCTGTGTCCTAGTGTAACTTGGAGAGGACATCTTTAGATGTGGTCTCTAGTTGGGGCTTTTTGGTGATTTTAATTCTTATTTATTGTAGTCTTTGATATCTGGTAATGCACAATAAACCCAGTATCAGGTGGATATCAGTATGAGGAAAAGTTGGAAACCTGTTCTGCAGGACTGAGCTTTTTAATGCACCCTGTGGACTCTCAATACCTGCATATTGTGTATGTTAAGCTCAAATCTGCTATGGCCGAGTTGTGTTGCTTTTGGTACTGATCTCCCTGCCCTACCTGTGAGAATAAGGTGCTGTTAATTGCAGTGTAAACTCAGTATCCACAGCCTTGATGCACTGTCCACAACACGTTGGCTGTGCTCAGCAGACACCCTTTGTTTCCTAAAATAAGCCCTCATCAATTAAAAGCATATGCACTCAGACATACTTTCTCTGCCTCTGCTTATTTAGATAAGCAAATAATTTTAACTTTTAAAAAAGCATCATTTGCATACTTCTCTTTCTTAGACTATGATTATGTCTTGAAATGTATATACAAAAATACATACAGTGGCTTTTCTGTTAAGAAAATGTCTGTTTTGGAGCAGTTAAATTGCTTTATAAAGTGCTGAATAAAAACTGTTTGACAGAGTGAGGGCACAACTGATTTTGCTTAAGTGTGCAAAATATGAAGTACTACTTCCTTCAGAAGCTTCTGTCCTGCTGTTGGGAGGCTGAAGATAGATTACCTGGAGGATGTGCCAGTTGGAAAATGGTGCTGATTGCAGTCTCATTGAAAATAAGGTGTTTCGGCTGTCGTTTGCTATAGAAGTTGTAAAATGCTTAATTGTTCTGATGTGCTAGAGATGAAATGGAGGGTAGGTTTCTGACCAGAAAATAACATAGTGAATTTTTTTTTCGACCTGGTTACACTTTTTATCACCAACTTTTAGCATTAATTATAAGGCTATGTTCTGTGTAAATGAACATAGTCAAATTTACGTGGGTCCACAGTGAATATTCTAATGAATCTGTGGAGGTTATTTTTAGTTTGTTAACATGCTGTCTGAGACACAGTGTTTTTGAGTTCCCAAGCCTCAGCCAGAGGAAGCTCTCCTGACAGACTGACCTTTCAGTGTGCAAAAGTGGCAAGTAAAATTCAGGGTGGCTCCAAGTGGCAGCAGAACTCCATTCAGAGGGAGGCAGTTTTCACACAGAGGCACGAAGAGTCCACAGATCATACAGAATCTTTTCCTCATTCTTTTTAGGGTCTTGTGGCCCCTGAAGTGTAAAAAATGGAGATCCTATAGCTCTCCTAGGCACTGAACACATCCTGGCTGATCAGGGTATCAGCAATTGTCTTAACCAGGGCTTTCCAGTTTTGTGACGTTGCTTGGTTACCATCATTCCCACAACTCTCAAATAAAGAAAGCAAAGTAAATGTAAAAAAAAAAACTGGTTTCTATTTATGGGCCAGGCTACTGTACAGATCCAAACAAAACAGAATTGTAAATCCTCTACAGCTTCTTTAATGATAATTTTTTTCCTCAAGTATTCCACTTGGCTACTCCCGAAGGCTTTCTGTATTAAATATGTTTTTTCAGTATATCGGACTATTTCTAGGATTCTCTACAAATTCATTAAATTCAGAAGCTGGAATCTTGACAAATAATAGCTTGTGTTGTCGGGCAGTCTTGCTAACTCCAGATGGGATACTGCCTTTTCACCCATACTTTATGTGCATCCTCAGTTCAGGGCAGGGAAGAGGGTGCAAAGATTAACTTGGAATGTGTTGGGGAGTATTTTCTTTAGTAATAATAATGAAGAACTGTCATAACCATTTGGCTGAAGATGTCATGTCATTTTTTGAATATTTCCAAATGTGGCTTCAGAAGTCCTCTCCTGCCCTTAAGGAAATAATTTTGACATGTGGGCTCGTGTTTCAGGGAAAATTCTCTTCTTAATTCCAATTAACTGATCTTGACAAATTACACAGACACTCTGAGAACCAAGTAGAGCATATGTGCCTGGGTAGCTATTCTGTTGTTCTGCCTGCTCCACTGGAGAGTTCTGCAAAATGGAAAATATCAATTTTTTCACTTTCAGACTGAAATGGATAACTAAGACAGTCATATTGCTGTGTTACAAATGAGTATAAGTCTCTTTTCATGAAGTTTATTCCCAAAACAAGACTTTGCTGGGAGCTTGTGGATGGGTTTCTTGGTGCAGAGAGCTTTCTGTAAATGTACTAGGGTCATAAATAGTCTGCCTGGAGTTGGTTATAAAAACCCTCTTACTGTTTCTGATAGTGGAGAAAAGTAAAGTAAGTGGAGATATGTATAAGTCAGACAGAGATTGAGAAAAAATAAATGTATCCAAGTAAAACATTCCCAGCTGTGGAAAAAACTATCCTCATCTATCAGAAGTATGGTACATATAGGAGGCAGATAGCAATTCTTGTGGGAAGTAGAACTTCTAAGCATTGCCCTATGCTCATTGTCTGAGAGCTGGTGCTTTAATGGGGCAACAATTAGGTCCTCTAACCATTTTGGGCTTCCAGTGGGTCCTGTTCCTCTGACAATGGACTTCTAAGAGAGATTTCTCATCTGGTGAGATACTAGGTGTTGTACTGTGTGGTGTGGAATTTCCGGTGTCATCTGGCTCACATATGTCTGTGTTACGGATCTATTCCAGCTCCAGTTCTGTCAGGAAGAATTGGGTTAGGCCATTCATACTTTGAGAGTAAATTGTTGACTGATGTTACATTAGGAGGAGTAACAAACTGAAATAAGGAGAGTTCACTGTTAGGAGAATAAAGGTGCTTACAGGCTCTGCATGTGGACTTGTTTTAAAAAATGTATCTGTAAAGCTTCTGAGCCCATCTTGATGCTCTAGCTCACATCAGAGTTTCCATACAACAAGGAAGAGCTTCAAGGACCAGAAGAACTGGATATTTAAGTCCTTTAAGATGTATAGATCATAGTAAACATCAGAGTTGGTTTGTGTTTTAGATCATGCTGTGTCCTGCTGGCTGAAACTGAAAGAATGCCGGTTGTCTGTCTGGTTCCATGCTATGAGGGCCTTCAAGAGCAATTTTTCCCCTTGACAGGACAATACAACATTTGCAGATTTCCTTCCTTTCTGGGCCAGTGTTGAACATGAATCCTCTCCTTTGCCATACTGTGCTATTATTATCTGGCTTGTGCCACTGGACAGAAATCTGGCATAGGATGAGAGCTGGTCCAATCCTGAAGTTTTTATTTGGTTATTTCCCAATCCTGAAGTCAACAGATTCTTTTGCTATGCAATCTCTGGCAAATATCAGATGAGGATGGTTTTAGTCAGAGAGCTTAAGCTGCTTTGCAACCATATACATCTTTTGTTGTAATAAGAAACGCACGTTGTGAATGTGGATATGAATTGTCCTCTGAAGGCTGGATCCTGCTGAGTGTGCTTAACACTGCATTCCCTGGCCAGAGCTGGAAACTGTAGCGTGTAAGATGGAGCATCCTGGGTTATTTGTAAAGGCAGGCAGGGTTGTTATTAATTGACTGAATACTGAGATCTTATAACTGTGTTGGAGTGTAGCAGTGACAGACAAGGAGCCTTATTTGCAATGACTGCATCAGAGCTTACAGGCTGTGTTGGGTATGAGGCTGAGGCTTAACTGTCAAAGACAGGGAGGTTTGCTTTCCATGTGCTAAATAACTGCACTGGCCATTAGGGAAATGTGACTCGCTAACTGGGCCAAAATCAAAATCCTAAAAAGGACCAAAAAAACCCCAGTGCCAAAACTGTCAACAAAATCTCACTTTTTTTATGTGTGTGTACCAGCAAATGCCAAATAGTCTTTGCACTTGCTCATATCAACATTCAGTAGAAGATTCCCTGCCTTCTGTTGACTTCCTTCTCACCTAAATGTTCCATCAGTGGCCTCACCAGAGAAATATCCTGGAAAGAAAGTTAGCCATAGTCCATTGTATGCTTGTGTTACCAGCATTCATCCCAGCTCAGCATGCCTCTGATTCCACCTATAAACCTAGGTTTCAATTTTTTTCTGAAAAAAATAAACAAAAAAGAAACAACAAAAAAAAAATAAAGCCAAACAAACAATTCTTAGCAGACTCGGACAAATTACTTTCAGTTAGTTTCAGAGCTGATCTTTGTCACTGGGCTATACTTAGCACTGTATTTTGCACTGTGTATAGGATATGTACACGGGAATTGAAGATTGTTTGCTGTTAGGATCTATGAGACTCATAGGTCTATAGTGGAATTAGCAGAGTGCAGCGTTTTAGGTTTTTGAGCTCTTCTGTGTGATTAAGTGTATTGTGAAATCCTAGGTTAAGGTTAGGGTCAGATTTATGCATCAGAAGAAAAGTGGTCTAAGAGCTTGTTTTACTTTTCTGAAAAATAAAGAAAATTTTTATAAGATGAGGACCCCTGTCTAGAGTGTTATATAACTCATGGTATGCTTTGATTCTGCTCTGTAGATTCATTAAGGCCTGTGTCACAATGAATAGCTGTTGTGGTCTAGATGTAAATTTAGTACCTGGTTCTGGTGCTTGTATGTGTCACATATCACATTAATACTAGGGTTAGGGAACTGTTGAATAGGTCAGAGTTCAAGATGGAGAGGGATTTAAGTACTTAGTTTATTTGTATCTTCTACAGGTCTCTAGAGCTGCAATGAGCATTGATTCCTGCTGGGTTTTTTGGCTTATGTTAGATTTGGGGTAGTTGTTTGTCGCTGAGCTCTGCTGGATGTGTGGTTTGGTGATGTGATATCTGAGGCTCTGCATTTTTCTCTTCATTCCCTGCAGTGAGGGACAATGTGTCGAAGGTTCTGCAAGGGGGGTTTCATGTCATCTCCATGCACATATCCTTCATCGACCATGGCTCTGGTACAAAGGAGTATGGACCACTGTTTTTTAGAGTCTGTATTCTATGGCTTGCTGAGTGACATCATGTTTTCCTGTTTTAGGGTCCTTTTTTGTTTGAAAATAAAAATCACCTCAAGAATTGACCGTTCATTATGATGGGAAATAACCTGAAACATTTGTAGACGTTAAACAACAGTATTTTCTGTGAGGATGCATAAGTGAAATAAGTTTCCTTTTATCTGTTGTGCCTTTACTCTTGATTTCCTTTCTCCTCCCTTGAGTCATTATTTCCTGCATAATCTTTTCTTTGAAAACATGCTATGGAACATTGAGACAGTACAAAATGGTGAGTTAGGAAAGTGATCAAATTATGGAGAGATGTCCCCTAGAATTAATTTTTTTTTTTCAAGGTATTAAATCTCATTTGGTCAAACATGATAGATGTGGTATTGCTTGGAAAGAGCAAATCTTTACAACACAAAATAAAACTCGGCAATTTTTATAATTTTGCATATAGCATACAATTGTCTTGGCTATTTGTTGCTTTATGGTGATGCAAAACAAGAACCTTGGATTTAAATTTTTTGTTCTTGTTCTTTTGTCTTTTAAAATAGTCTTTAATAATAGCACTCAAAGGACAACAATTATAATTCTAACTTGACTAATTTCATACCATATTTCTTGACCGTATCAAGAAGTGGCATTCTTACATTACCTGTCACTTTCTTCAATATCTTATGAAGTTTAAAAGGACAAAAATTGTCAAAAGAAGTCAATGAGCAGGAGGAAAATGAATAGATATTTTTTTAAGCTTTAAAACTCTTCCCATTTTGATTTTTTTTTTTCAGATTTCAATCTTCCAGTGAAGTTGGAGAGGATTCTCTCCCACAGCTTGGGTTGAAGATGATCAAAAGTGGTGTTTAGCAGGCAGAGTATTATGCAGAAAAAAAAGCAGAATCACTAGAGTGCCTCAGTAAAATAATGTGCATGATCTGATTTGCTGTGTTTAAATCCTAAAAATACCACCTGCAGACTACAGACAGTGCTAGAAGGAGTTAAATGTCCGTATGTTGGTGTAAGAAATGCAGTAACTATTAGGAAGGTTGCTGTCTTACTCTGTTTTAATCCACTTGCTCACTAGAGAAAAGGGATGAGTTCTCAACCCTTCCTTGTGTCTCTCTGAAGGAAATAAATTACCAAGTCTTGCCCTTGCTTGCACCAAAGAACAAACTATTGGTAAGGCCATAGCATAGGCCTCTTCCTGAGTGCTTGGTTGGGGTGTTCTGCTCAAACATGAGGAGATGGGTATGCTTTCCTCACCAGGTTTCCAACCCCTCTATTGATCTCATGGATCTGTGCCTGTTGTGTAGATTCCAACACCCAGAAGTGCTCTTTAACACTGACATGTGTGAGTACTTGTATTTCTTCATCGAAGCGTCACATTTTAAATTGCTCTATTCATTCCTTTGATTTTGAACATAGCTGTGACTCAGCAAGCCATGCAGAAATATGTGTTTAAATTGCAATGGACTTTGGGACCTAAGCTGTGAGAGTCTTTGTTGTGAGAGCCTTTGCCAGGTGAAGTGCTTCAGGGAACATCTGGCTGTTTCGGATGCAGAAGCAATTAAGAGCTTTCTGCCATGCTTTAAAATAAAACCTGTGATGCTGACAGGACTTTAGCAGTCTAAAATTCACTTTGGAGAAACATGTAGTTTTGTAAGGATAAAATGGATTAAATAGGACAGCAGTCACACACTTCTAGTCTGTTACAGAGAGTATTTTGTAGTACAGAAGGAAAAATTAGCAAAGACAATCTAGTCACAGTGGCTTAGTAGAGGCTGATTTCAGCAGTCTGGATGTTCAGAAATGTCACAATATACTTTTAGGGGTTAGCTGGGGGACTGCTGAACAGATCTTATTCCAAAGCAAACAAATACCAGTCTGCAACCCAAAAGCAACCAGAGAGGAACAATTTCTGTCTGACATGCATGGTAAACCATTGACCAGTTCATGATTGCCTTCTCCTTGCAACTGCAGAAGAGAATGCAGAACTTAACTACTTCCTCCTTGCTAATGAAGTCGGAAAATCAATTTCCATTTGTGTGTGTAGGAAGGTAAACAGGCTCTCAGCTTTCCCTGTGGTTGTGTGTCCTTAACGTTGGGGTCTGTTCCTCTGAAATTTATATGCAAATCGGCAAAGGCCTTATACTGTGAACAAAGTGCTGGTGTCACTCTTTGGGTTTTCCTTTGTTTCATCTGAGTTAGTATTCTTGAGATGATAATGTTGTTTTCTGGCAAATGACCACAGTGAAACTGCACTAGTGCTGCTCAGAGGGTTTGATTGGTAACTGGCCAGTTACTGTAACTTGCACCTAAGACCCTCTTGCACGAATGGATAGAACAATTTGCATTGCTTAGGTTTATCTTTCTGCACATCTCAACATGCTGGCTAGTTTGAGCTTAAAATATGTATTTTAAAAATGGGTTTGTTTTAAGTGGGACAATTGTATGTGTAGTCAAGAGTAGGGCTAACAGCAAGGCTTAGGTAATTGCCTAAGCTTTCACAGTAGTGAAGATAAGCTCTTAAAAATGATAAGCCCTGTAAAAACAGGTAGGGGCACCCCATGTGTTGACCAGAGCAAGAAAGGAATGAGGAGTGTTTTTTTCACAGAATTCTCCTGTAAGGAAAGAGCAGTAAAGTAAATCAAGAGTAAATTAACTAATTACCTTTTTTTTTTTTTTTAACTTCCAGCTATTTTTGCAGAAGATAGTCTGTTGGAGAGGATAGAAAAATAGGAACAGAAACTGGAGTCATTCACAGTGGTAAGATACCTTTTATATCTCTCTTTGCTAATCATTCAGACAGGAAGGTTCTTTACTTAGAGGTCTATCAGTGCGGGAATGAGAAACCAGGAACTTTGAGGGCTTCTTTCACCAGGGCAGTGCAGCCTATTCGAACGTCTTGGAAGCCAAATCGTGTAGAAATCGTAGAGTGTCTTGGGTTGGAAGGGACCTTAAAGGTCATGTAGTTCCAACCCCAGTGCCAAGGGCAGGGGCACCTTTCACTAGACCAGGTTGCTGAGACCCCATCTAGCCTGGACCTGAACATTCCCAGGGATGGGGCAATTTGATCTTCAGAGTCTTTCACCCCTCCAGAAAAATTTCTCCTTTATCTTCTTTCTCTGTGTCACTAAGCTGGCCAGCTTATATTATATTGTCCTACTGCTTTTCCTCATTTCCCCCCCCCCCTTTTGTAATTGCTTGAACCATTGTGAAGGTGTAGCATGGTTTGCAGCTGGAAGTTCTGCCTAAGTGGTATTCTGAAGTCATTTCGTACGTAGTCTAAGGTGATGTTCACAGGGTAGTGGGAAAGGGCAACTTTGTTGTAATAAAAGCAAATGAATTAGATAAACACAGACTACAAAACTGATAAATGGGATCTCTGTAATTGCCTCATTTTAGAGCTGGTCTAAACCCCATGGTTTTTGCCACTTATTTCAAAGAAAATATTTGTTTAAACCTATCAAGTAATTCCTTTTGCTGTTTTGTCTGAAAGTAAGCAGTTTGTCCAGCATGTTACAAAAGCCTAAGTTCAGTCTGTTCCAAGCCTGAATCTAACAAGTGGGCTAATGACCTCATCATTCTGTGAAGTTCTAATGGACCGTTTTTTTCAAATGTCTTTTAAGGTTCTCCAGTTTACTTGCAGCTTAGGACATCTGGACTGTGGTTCCTATGAATAGCTTCCTGAGAAATCTTCAATGAATCACTTTATGCCTCAATTTTAAATCTGTAAAATGAGATAACAATACTCCCGCAGTTAAACGTGGGTGTCAGGATGCTGAATAGATTATGTATTGAGGTTTATGAAGTGCTTAGTCATTATAATAAATAGGCTGAAGGAGAACTCTTCTCATTTGCACGTGTTACTGCATGCACCCTCTTTCTTTGGTGGAGGGCAGTTATGCTGTTTCCTTTTTGCTTCAAACTTCTTTTACACAGAATTGCTACATGGCAAACTTTCAAAGCTTTTAGTGGTGGAAAGCTCACAGGGAGTGGCTGAATAGAATCAATCTGGTAGTTAATAATTCAGCATGCTAAACTCAGTAGTGGTGAGTTGTGTGATTTCCTCAACGGAAAGAATTAAAAATATACGTGACCAAAGTGGTTCTTGCACATCTGCTGATTGCAAGTGTGGCTGAGTACATGATGAAATATTACTTGTCTGGCTATGAGCTTTATGTAGCACAACTGAAGTGAGTCATGGGGTCAGTTGATGACCAGAACTCGAGCTGTCAGAAACAGATGGCCTGCCTAGAGAGCGAGATACCTTGGAAGCATCTCCACCCTTGTCAGCAATGTTATACAGCACAAGGATTTCTCAGAAGCAGTGCTGTGATTTCAGTGAAAATATGATAGTTTTTCAGCTGCACTTATCTTCCACATCAGAAAAACGTCTTGTGGCTCTGAGAGTAAGGAAACTTGCTGTCTTGTTAGTGAAGGTCCATATTTGTGAATCAGATCCTATATTTGGAGGGGCAGTAGTAGGGAGATAGGTAAAATCCTCAGACTTGCAGAGGGGCTAGTTTTTCAACTCTGAGAAGCCTTCAGGTTGCTAATAAAAGATGGCTGGTGTGTGTAAATGTTCCCTCTGGACATGAGGCCAAAGTTTTTAATCAAGTCAGAAAATCTTTTTCTGTACTCTCTCTCCACTTCTTTACCCCTTGGTAGAATGATAATCTTCTTGAGACTGTAGTTGGGCTGAGGATTATACTCAGCTCAGATATTTGGATATAAAGTGTCCTAAAACATCTAGAGAAATAATGAAATTTTGTAGACACTGAGTACTAGGGCAAGTTCTAGATCAGAATTTGAGAAGAGAATAGTACACCAATCTGGAATGGGTTTTCTGTTTGGCTTGCTGTGGTGGGTTTACCCTGGCCAGCAACCAAGCACTCACACAGCTCCTCACTCACTCCCCACAGCAGCTTTTCGCAGTGGGATGGGGGAGAAAACAGGAAGAACAAAATCCAGACAACTCTAGAGATGAAAACAGTTTAGGGTTAGTAGGTGAAGAAAAAAAACTTGTTCAGGAGGTAAAAAACAAGCAGAGCAAAGGAGATGGCACATCAGGTGATGGCAGACCAATGCCCAACTGGTCTCCAAACAACAGCCAACTTTAAAACGAAAAGAACCATATTTTTCTTCCTCTATCCCAGTTTTTGTTCCTGAACTTAAAGATACATTGTATGAAATATCCCTTTGGTCACTCTGGGTCAGCTGTTGCAGCTGTGTCCCCTCCCAGCCTCCTGCCCACCCCCAGCCTGGCTGTGGAGGGGGAGAACAGAGGTGGCCTTGACGCTGTGCAAGCACAGCTCAGCAGTAGTCAAAACACTGGTGTGTTGTCATCACTGTTGTAGCCACAGATCCAAAGCAGAGCATCATATGAGCTGCTATGAAGAAAGTCAGCTCCATCCCAGTCAGATCCAGCACAACCCCAAATCAGTGGTTTTTTTTTTTTACTTACTAATGTAATACTAAAAAAAGAATTATCAGAAGAACAAAACCCTGTTGTAAAATATTAAGAACAGAGTATTCTTGATTAAAAACGTTTTCTTGTATGTGCAGATGTGACATTTTTGTTAGAATCATGCACACTTCTGAAAGAGTTCAAAAATACTCCTAAGAATGTGCTGAAGTTTGTTTTTATCTGAAAAATGTCTCAAAAAATTTGTTTCATGGAATTCAATAGCACTTAAGTGCTTGTCTGAATAGGGCCTGCATATTCAAGCTGACTCTGTCCTGCAGGAGGAATTCAGGAGAAAGGTCTGATGTTCACACTGGGCAAATTATCTCCAAAATGGGTAGTTTGTTAATTGCCTATAGATGCATTTTATTACTGTCTGTATAAATATGTAATTTTTATGCCTTAAACAATCAACTCTACAAGTCATATTTATCATAAGACTGGACAGATAAAATGCTTTCAAAATGGAAACATAAAGAATGAAAATTATGTGATTATCCTAGGAAATGGAAAAACTAAAAAAAAAAAAAATCTGAAATACGAATGAAATCTTAGTTCACTTCTTAAAAAAAAAATCAGGGACATTACTGTCAGTGTCCCTGTTCTTCCCTGCAACACCTCATTTTTGGTCATGTATGCTGCTGTCAATGAAAAAAAATGGCAGCTGTGTGATGCAAAGAGCAAAGATAATTCAAATTCGAGTTCACTGATTACTTTGATCAGTATTAAAGTTTGAAAGTGAAAGCACGTTGAGCTTTCACATATTTTTTGGAGGGAATAATTGAGATTAAAGGAGACTTGAGTTCTTGAATTGATTCTTTACTTTTAGGATATTTGGTCTGCTCTGTTATTTCTGACCCTTCTTTATTGCACTTGTTAAGACAGATAAGCATTTGTTCATGGTGGTGAAAAGCATCACAAAGCCTTTGGTGAATGTTCAAGGTGGCCACCTTCAGATCTCTTACTGGGTTCGTCAGTTGATGCTGTCATTCCAGGAGAGAGATGACATCATGGGATTTGGTTGGTCACACAGTAAGCACAGCGAAACTGAGACTTCAGCGCCTTCATATAAGGTGTTATGCAATTTCTCATGACTTTTTAACACTGAAGCACTGATTTGAATGCAACTTTTCTTTAATGATGGGGAAGACTGAACATATTCATGAAAAGGCAGGCAACCGGTGAAGGCAGAACAAAATTGCTCCCTTCCAGTATGTTCTGAAATCGTTCATGCTGTAAAGGTTCATGATTAGTAGTTTTTCCTTGCCAGTGATAACTTCCATTTTTTTTATTCTCTTTATGGAGCATGCACTCAGAGTAGTTTGGAAGAATTGTGGATATCTTTGTCCTCAGCAGCAAAGGAACAAATGCCTTCTCTGAGGGCAGTAGGATGGAGTGTGTATTCTGCTAGAATGGAGGATCAAGGCAGTAATTTGTGCCCTGTCTAAAAGCAGGGCGTATGTGGGGAGAAAGTGGTGAAAGAGTTCTTGTATTTTTCCTCCAAGTGCACAGTTCAGGCAGTTTAAAAACAGCTAAAGCATTTCCCTGTTTGCTGTGCTCTGATTGTGAGCAAGGTGACTAGACTATCTGATTGCAGCTAATGAGCAGAACCCCTGGAAAAGTAGTGAGGGATAAAATTCAGGTCTTGGAACAACTCTACCTGTGTCAATATTATTGGGAACTCTGCATATTTAAGGAAGGCAACCAGTGGACCTGAATCTCATAAATAGGTCTCTTTTTTTTTTTTTTCTTTTTTCATTGTTGGAGAGTCCAAATACTGAGCAACTACAAGGCTCTTCAGCCAAAATCTTTGGTTCTCTGGGTGCCAGTGATAGAGCTCTGTTAGCCACAAAATCCAGTCACAGCTCACATCTGCTGCCTGCAGAGCCAGCCCTGCTTGTTTTGGTGTATGGCTAAATTGGAGATATGAATTCGTGGCAGCTCTGACTGTGCTTTTGTCTAGGGTAAGAAATCTGTACGAGTGACTGCCAGAACTGCTCGTTATGAATGAAGATGATAACTTCATGCATGACGTCATGAAAATGCAGTCAGACACTTGGGAAAAAAGGAGTCACCCTTGCCTTTGCTTGGGAAGGCTCTAGAAGAGTGAAGGAAAGACATGACTGATACAGGGCTTTACTGGATAAACGCTGAGGTCAGCGCTTCTGTGTTTGCACAAGCCACAGTAACTTCCTGCTTTGTTAAGCTGAACTTCGCTTATCCCAAGTTTTGCTGTGGTTTGGGCTCTCTGGGAAGAGATAACTAGCTAATAGGGAATTCAATTAGCTTTTTGGGGAAGTCTTGTTCAGCAGATGTTTGAGAAATGTTTCAGTTATTCTGAGGTGGTGTCACCCACCCCAACAAACCTCCTGTTTGACTGGAAAACTCCTAGCCAGCTCAGCTTATTGTCTGCCAGTTCTTGCTGCTTACAGAATGGTTAGAGCAAGTTAAGGTACTGAGAGTGTGACTTGCTCAGTGTGGTAACTGTTAACCAGCATGTTTCTTTGATAGTGCCTATGTGCAATATATGAGAGCTTCCAAGTGCTATTGTAGTGTTCCTCATTAACAGCAATGAGAAGAAAGATTTAGCAGTTTTGAAGGGGCACTTTGGAAGTTGACATACAAAATGTACTTTTCTGTGTGCTTATGGTCTATTGACCCTGGCTGGGTGCCTAGTGCCCACCTAAGCTGCTCTATCCCTCCCGTCTCTGATAGGGGGGAGAAGACATAACAAAAGGCTCAGGGACAGATCACTCTGCCATTACCATCACAGGCAAAACAGACTAGACCTGGAGAAATTAGCTTAATTTATTACCAGTCAATAAGAGTAAGATACTGAGAAATAAAACCTAAATTTTAAAAGCCTTACCACCAGCCCTCCCTTCTTCCCAGGCTTAACTTTACTCCCAAGTTCTCTAACTCCTCCCCAGAGCGGTGCTGGTGGATGGGGAACAAGGGTCATGGTCAGTCCATCACATGTTGTCTCTGCCGTTCCTTCCTCCTCAGGGGAAGGACTCCCCACACTGGAGCAGGGGAAGAGTGTGTGGTCTCTGCCATGGGACACGGCCCTCTGTGAAATTTTCCAACATGGGGTCGTCCCATGGGCTGCATGGGTCCCTTTACAGAGGGTGCAGTCCTTCAGGAACAGGCTGCTCCAGCGTGGTTCCCCCACAGTGTCACAAGTCCTTTCAGGAACTGCTCCAGCGTGGGCTCTTCTCTCCGAGGGTCAGCAGGTCCCTGCCAGGAGCTTGTTCCAGCATGGGCTTCCCACAGGGACACAGCTTTCTTTGGGACCCACCTGCTCCTATGTGGGGTCCACCACAGGCTGCAGGTAGATCTCTACTCCCCTGTGGACATCCATAGGCTGCAGGGGCGCAGCTGCTTCACCGTGGTATTCACCACAGGCTGCAGGGGGATGTCTGCTCCGGTGCCTAGAACACCTCCTCCCCCTCCTTTTCCACTGACCTTGATGTCTGCAGAGTTGTCTGTCTCACATATTCTCACTTCTCTCTCTGGCTGCAATTGCTCCTGCACAGCTCTTTTTTTGCCCCCTTCTTAACTATGTTATCCCAGAGGCACTACCATGGTTGCTGACGGGATCAGCCTTGGCCAGAGGTGGGTCCATCTTGAAGCCAATTGGCATTGACTCTACCAGACATGAGGGAAGCTTCTGGCAGCTTCTCTCAGCAGCCACGCCAGTGGCCACCCCTCCACTACCAAAACATTGCCACACAAACCCTGTACAGCATCTAAAATGTGCTGGTATCCATGTTTGCCCAAGATAAATGGACTTGGCATCCTTTAGCACAGTGAGAGTTTCAGCTGGTAGGGCCTTGTGGTAACTGCAAATGAGAGCTTAATTCGATGCTTTTGAACACTAGATTTTGTGGAGCAAATAGTATATTTACATTATCCTCCAAAACTGTGTTAAATATTCGTCTGCAGAAATTCTGCACGGATGCAAAGTAATAGTCTGTCTAACATGCTACAGATTTTATCACTTCATGGACTCTGGCATGCCAAAGATCACTTCCAGGGAGTGGGCACAAACAGATGAGCTGAAAAATGCTCTAGGGTACGTATCTATGCTGTACAGTGTGACTGAGTTTAGCTGTCTTTGAGAAAAGTACATTCAAAATAACACATACTTTTATTTTTTTTTAAATGTTCCTCAACAAATAAACAAAATACCTTCTTTTTATTCTCTGGATGAAATTACTCCATTTGCTGGTCCGCATGTCCTAGCTAGTCAAACAGCTTTATCAGGATTGCTTTTGCCAAGTTAAGAAATCTGTAATTTTTTTTGTAAAAAAAACGTTATACACCTGGCTAAACAGGAACCTTGGTTCATGCATGTCAGGCAGCACTTCATATGCTACTGCCCTTCAGAAGCAGAAAAGTTCTCTGGCATTGTCTCCTGAGTATTGGGGTGGATATGAGAGGGAAGACTGGTTAAAGTGCCTTTGCATATTTTGGCAGTACACAGTCTGCATTGATTGACTGTGCTTTTACAATTTTGATTACATGGGGTAGTGTGGGTTTCAGCTGAAAAGAATAATTTGTTTCTTTCATGTTTTTTTTCTCTAAAAAGTACAGTTCAAAGTCCAGTAAATGGTATAATAGCCACATATTTAATGTGTAATAGTAATTAGGTTGAAGGACTGTATGAACAATAAGTAATTATAGTTTAACTTATTTATGTACTTTTGTTGTTGTTTCCAGGAATACCTTTTGATAACATAGAAAATGGATGTTTTCTTTGGCAGTACGAAGGTGGGGGAGGAGAGGAAGACTAGCATTTGTTGTAAATCTGGGAATACTAAAATGTCATTGGTAGTGCTTCTAATGTAGTGCCTGACTCTACAGATGCTGTTAACATGGGAATACTGCTGGGCCTGTGTGTTCATTGTGGGTATAGATCAGGCCATTTTACTAAAGGAACTTGTAAACATTTTTAGAGTTTTTATGTACATACATTTTGTGTGTATATGTATGTACATATATATAAATGTAATAATTTAAAGTACTGTTCAAGGAAAAATTAACATCTTCTTCAAAGGACCTATATGGATGACTCGGTTTTAGAAAATGAAAGGCTGCATTTAGTTTTGGTGTTTGGCTTTGGAAGGTTCAGACTGCTGTGGCACATTTAAGTCAGATATTTACTTTCAAGCATATGCACAGCCTCACTGACTCATAAAGTCTGCTTTGAATATACATTACTCACCTGAGGCCTCGCTGCATTAAGGCTTCTTCAGGTCTGTCTTGCCTCCAGTTGAGTACTTGGCTTTATCAGCTCTCATCAGAAGCCCTTTACTTCGGGGAGTTCTTTTAGAGCTCTGTTAAAGTTCTTCCTTTTCTCAAACTCACCATAAACTTGCCAACTCGTGAGTGCTGTGCTTCCCTGGGTGCTTGGCCAGGCAGCTCTGATGACTGATCCTTTTCTGTCTGCACCAACCTGCTGGTAGAAGTTTTATTCCTTGTGATAATTTTATTTCTTAACATCGGAAACAAGAGTGAATTTGAGCACTTCCTGACATTCACTTTGGTCCTTCTGTTCTTACTGTTTAGAGAAACCCCTGTGATTGAGGTGAGGTGTGCTACCACTTTACATACTTCACTGTTAGCATTCCCATGCCATACTCTTCCAGCAGTCCACATTTGGGCAACCGCAGAAGCAAATGAACCAGCGCTGTCTCCTGGCATGCCATTCTGAGCTGAAATAGGAGCCAGTGTAAATGACTTAATAGCTCAAGTCCCTGGCAAGAAGGACTTGGAAGATAATACCTCATTTGTAAAAACCGAAAGTTAACCTTTTTTTTGTTGCAGGAGGGTCATGCAAATATAGAATTTGAGTAGATTTTTTTTTTTTTACTATTTCCCTGCTCTTTATCAGTATGCTTGGCAAGATTCCTTCAGGCACTTCAGGAAGAGCAAGACACCAATTTTTATTTTGGCAAATCCTTACTATGGAAAGTGAGTTTACTCAGTCTGAATTTTTTTTTTCCAGATCCCCCATCCCTCCTTCCTGCCTATCAGAGAGGATCATTTTACTGACCATGTAGCTGAATCCACCTATTGTGAATTGGGCTCTGCTCTACCAGTGTAATATATGTAGTAAAACTGGGAATTCAGTTTATGCTGAATCACAGTGATGCTCTGCAGATGCTCCTCTAGGATGCCAGCCAGCAGAACATAGGCTCTAGTCTCTCAGCAGAGATTCCCTTGCAGAGTGGGGAGGGTATAGAGCCCTGGGTGCAGTTCCCAAAGTGGAGAATATCGGGAGCCAAGCAAGTGGCTGCTTTATCCTGAGCAGCCACTGGCAGTTGTAGTAGTGATGGAATGATGCTGGGTTTCTTGCCTTTGGACCTCTAGAGCAAGGAAATGCCTTTGCTGGATCTTAACTTGTTCTAGGAGATGAACACAAGAATGGTCCAGGGTTAAAGTACACTTCTAATGTAGCAGAAGACAGATTTGGAACAGGCACTAGACCTTCAGTATCTGTAGGCTGGGGGCATTTCCTTGTCACTAGGCTGCTGGGATAATATTTTTGGTCTCTGCCATTTGAGCTGTTTCATTTTTTTTAAAGAAGCATTTATAGGACAGGACTCTTCATTCTTTCAGAAGTTCTGATTTAAATGAATTGATAATTTCTTACTCTGAAATTAGAAATAGTTGGGAGACTTTGTGCCTTATCCTATTTCAGCTTTTTAGTATTTTTGTAGTTTAATATAACTTCTTAATGTGGTGTGGAGTCAGTGCCATTGAGTGTTCCCTTCATAGATAAAAGGGTGGGATAAACTGTACAGGTCAAAAAGAAGAGCACTGGGAAGTGCTGTCACCTCAGTTTAGAACTAATTGTGCATTTGACCACTCAGATCCTTTCAGCAATATATCTAATAGTTGTTCAGGTGACAAACCCAATGGATAGGGAGTTCAAACACATGGTAGTATGTACAACCATTTAGGTGGGAAACTGTTGACTTCAGATTACTGACACTCTGCTTCACATGGCAAGTTGTGCAACTTCAGAAAAGCTCTGGCTTGAAAATAAATGTTTGGCTACTAATCAGTATGATAAAGAGGATGGGAGGAATTTTCAGAGGTTGTGCTTAAGTCACTTGAATGTTCACCAGGAAATAGCTTTTCTATCCTGTAAATACCCTTTCATGGAAAAACCTGCTACTTTGCAACAAGACTCCCTTCCAGAAATTTGACATTTTTTGAATCTGAATTCCTAGGTTTTGTTTAAGAGATGTAGTTATGTGTGGTTTGGGGATGTTTTTCAGTGTTTAGAATGCTGTGTGGTTTTAAAAATAATGGTACCTATTTTATTTTTGTATTTATTTTACTTAAAATATGATTATTTCATAAAGCATTTTATTATATTCATTGTTTCCACCCACTGCTCCTGGACTAGAACTATTCTTGGAACACTCCAAGTTAACTAAACAAAAAAAACTTAGTGGAAATAGCATTTCTTGGTATGTATATGTGCCTATATACATATCTCTATATATGAACACTTACAGAACGTCTACTTTGTACTGGTACCTGTCTGTGCAACATAGATACGTTGCTCTACACAGGACTCCCACGTCCCCTTCTGTAGCCTGATTCTTCATTCCATTTATTTGCTGTAAATAATGCAGAGCTGGCCTTTCTTTATACATTTGTATGGGTTTTTAAAATTGACCTCCTTTGCTCAGATGCAGGATGAAGTTAATGACCTAAATATAAACTACCCTTTTGGATCCTTCTCAGCCCAAGGTATATTCTACAAAGTTACCAGGGTGTTATACTCAGAGGTCTCTGGGATGGTAACTCTGGTGGTAACTGTTACAGGGTGTCAGTCACTTGCCGTGAATGAACATCAGCTAGGGCAGTGACACCATTGTTTGGGGAAGCCACACTGAAACTTGTGTTAAAGTAGAGCTTAGCTTAGGACAGGTCCAGCATTCAAAGACTGTACAGCAAGAGGATATGCAAGCAGCCTTGCTTTTGTAAAAAGGGTGCGTTGTTGTCTGTGGACCAGTTACGGGAAATACAGCCAGAATCTTGTCTGATGTCTGTCAAAAGATAGTTTTATTACTGAATACTTGTAAACTGTTTGGATTAAATATTAATGGAGTTTGAGGAAGATGCCAGTCTGAGTATCTTTCTTCTGACCTTCTCTCAGCCTGATCTTGATGAAGGCTAGGACATTCCTCTGCAGGACTCTCTTACAGTGGAGGCTGCAACACCAAGTGCGTGGAGGACCTGAGGATGCATCACACACCACATCTGTGTGAAAAGGTGCCTGTGGAGCCCACATACGTAGTGGTCTGGCTTCTCAGGCACTGAGACTGGAGAGGGAAGTGAACCAGCTGACAGGAGAGCAGAAGGCACATGCTCTTCCCTGGGTTACATTAATGGCATCATCTCTGCTTAGGAAGAGGAGAGCACAGCAAGGTCAAAGAGCAATAGGTTTTATCGGAATGAGGTACAGGACTTACTGATGCCTAACCATTTTGCTGTGACACTGATTGGACATGACAGTGTTTCTGTGATACCTGTTTAGAGCTTTTCCTGCCCTTGGCAGAAATCTGAGGAGGACAGGAGACAGAAGAATAGTGACCCAGGTGCTAAGGACTGTCCTTCCTTTCATATCCCACTCTCACCTCTCTCCCTTTTCTCTTTATAGCAGATAGTCCATGGTCTCTCAGATACAGATTTTATAGTGTTAAATAACATTACTGAATTCCTGATGTGCCATTACATATTTTTCAAAACTTTATACCTTACTTCCCATTTTTAAGCAAGGAGTCTACTAGGCTCCCAGAATCTCAAAGAGCTGCTGATGTCATCACAAAACCTCTCTTGATGTGTTTGGTTGGTTGGTTGGTTGGTTTTGGTTTTTTTTTTTTATTCGAGTGGTCTTGGTAGTCCAGAAAGGTCCCAGCTGACTGGAAGCTGGCAAACATTGTCCCAGTTTTCAAGAAGGGCAAGAAGCAGGACCCTGGAAAGTACAGACCTGTCAGTCTCACTTCAGTGCCTGGTAAAGTTATGAGAAGATTATTCTGGGAAGTATTGAAAAACACCTGAAAGACAGTGCTGTCATTGGTCACAGCCAGCACAACTTTCTGGGAGGAAAGTCCTGCTTATCCAACCTGATTTCCTTTTATGACAAGGTAACCCACCTAGTTGATCAAGGGAAACCAGTTGATGTAATTAATATCTTTGAATTTCAGTAAAGCTTTCAATACGATCTCTCCCAGGATCCTTCTGGACAAAACATCCAGCACACAACTGGATAAACACATCACATGGTGGGTGCGCAGTTGGCTCACAGGTCGAGCACAGAGGGTGATAGTGAATGGGGTGACATCAGACTGGGGACCTGTCACTAGTGGGGTTCCACAGGGCTCCATTGGGCCCTGTGCTCTTCAACATCTCTATAAATGACTTGGATGCAGGACTGGAAGAAATATTAAGCAAGTTGGCAGATGACACAAAACTCAGAGGAGCTGTTGATTCCCTTGAAGGCAGGGAGGCCCTGCGGGGAGACCTTGACAAATTAGAGGACTGGGCAATCACCAACCATAGGAAGTTCAACAAGGGGAAGTGCTGGATTCAGCACCTGGGATGGGGCAACCCTGGATATGTGTGCAGACTGGGGAATGAGATGCTGGAAAGCAGTGCAGTGGAAAGGGACCTGGGGGTCCTCATCGATGACAAGCTGAACATGAATGAGCAGTGCCCTGGCAGGCAGGAGGGACAACTGTGTCCTGGGGGGCATCAGGAACAACATCACCAGTCAGTCGAGGGAGGGGATTGTTCTTCTCTGCTCTGCACTGGAACGACCTCACCTTGAATATTGTGGCAGTTTTGGGCACCATGATATAAGAAAGATATTAAGCTGTTGGAGAACTTCCAAAGGAGGGCAAGGAAGATGGTGAAGGGCCTTGAGGGGAAGCCGTATGAGGAGAGGCTGAGGGCATTTGGTCTGTTCAGCCCTGAGGAGACTGAGGTGAGACCTCACTGCAGTTACAACTTCCTCATGAGGGGAAGAGGAGGGGCAGACATTGATCGCTTCTCTGTGGTGACCAGTGACAGGACCCCAGGGAATGGTCTGAAGTTGTGTCAGGGGAGATTTAGGTTGGATATTAGAAAAAGATTTTTCACCCAGAGTGTGGTTGGGCACTGGAAGAGGCTCCCCAGGGCAGTGGTCAAAGCACCAAGCCTGACAGCATTTGAGAAGTGTTTGGATGATACTCTCAGGCCCGTAGTGGGATTGTTGGGGATGGTCCTGTGCAGAGCTAAGAGTTGGATTCAATTATCCTTGTGGGTCCCTTCCAACTCAGCATATTCTGTGATTCTGTGAGAACTCACTTTTTTCTCAGATTGTAATGTCTGTCATTTCAGAAATCCTCAAGGAGGAGGTGATAAACAATGGGGGACCATATGCCTCTTTTCTGTAGGAATCCAGACCTACATGTGCAATCAGTGAGACGTTTTATTTCCTGCATCATGTTTCTGGCTCTGCAGCCCGTAGGTTTCAGGCAGAGCGTGGTGACCATTAGGGAGTCTGGCTGCATTAGGTGAGCAGAAGGGAGAATGCAGAGACAACAGCTGCATTCTGTGGTTGAGACAAGCGTGACCAGGGGCGGTAGTTGGACTGGGCCCTGCAAAGGGGGAATATTCTGGAATGTGTGTGCACTCACGTACATATGTTTATGCAGGCATTTGAAGAAAAGGATTCTAAAGGCCTCAGATACCATGAAACTTACACTTGGGCACTTAACTAGCCTGAAGGGGCTAATACTTGAACTTTTGAAAAGCAGGAAATAGAAAATGATGGTGTGGATACAAAATTTCTCCATACAATCTTTAGAAAGGCAGAAAACAATACTGGGAAAATACCAGTTACCCTTTATGTTGTTTTTACTAAATGTGTTCATATCTAATGACACAGAAGGCTAAAAGGACAGCTGGGAGGACACTTGTTATTATAGCCTAGATGCTCCTGACTCTGGTTATGTTTATGCATTTATTTTTTAATTATTATATTTATCCCTAGACACTAGACTACAGCAAATAGGGGATTATACCCATTGCTAATCTCAAGATAGTGAAGACAAGTGTCTAAATCGTGCTATTTCTGTAGTTTTGCAACCGGTGGCAGGGTTTTGTGCACAAGTAAGGACATTAATTATTGTAACTCATAATCATATGCATGCTAATGTTTGCCCTTTTGGCCTTTGACTTAATGTAAATTTTTCTTCTACTATTTAAATAAAATCAGTGTGAAAACAAAAATAATTCCTTTCTGAAATACTTGAATTTTTGAATCTTGCAGTTTTGTCAGTCTTTCTGATACAACAATATTAGCTTAAAATTGCATCCCAGCCTTCATCTGCAGTTCTCTAGTAGCATCTCTTTATAATGAAAGTCAAAGTGAAATGGAGGCCATGTGTCTCTGATTCTGCTGGTTTTGCCTTTACCTGGAGCACAGGGAGGTCTGCAGGCAAGACAGTGTAATCTAATATATATGGATAGATAGGAATCCCATTTCAAAATGAGATGTAATTCTGTAGAGAAAGTAGAAGCGGAGAAGATGAAAGCATAGCGCAGGCTGCTACAATCTCATTAGATACTGTCATGGTTTAATCCCAGCCAGCAACTAAGCACCCCACAGCTGCTCATTCACTCCCTGGTGGAATGGGGGAGAGCTTTGTATGCTGAGCATGACATCATATAGTATGGAATATCCCTTTGGTCAGCTGTCCTGGCTGTGTCCCCTCCCAGTTTCTTGTCCCCCTCAGCCTCCTCGCTGGTGGGGTGGGGTGAAAGGCAGAAAAGGCCTTGACTCTGTGTAAGCCCTGCTCAGCAGTAACTAAACATCCCTGTGTTATTAGCGCTGTTTTCAACACAAATCCAAAAGACAGCCTCATGCTGGCTATTGTGAAGACAATTAACTTAATCCCAGCCAAAACTAGCACAGATACTTAGCGTTTCCATCCTATTTTTTGAAGGTGGCTCTAAAATTGTGGTTGCTTTGTTCCTCTCATACCTTGCATGCTAGCTTCTTGGAGCTGGAGGATTTTGACTGAACTATTTGGAAATTAATTTTTTTATTTCATTTTTAATTAAAGATAATTTATTCAAATCCACATTCTAACACTTCTGCTTCATGAACAAATTTGAGTGGCAAAGTTGTTAACTATAGTTGCTCTGTTAACAGAGAAAGCTTATTCGGTGGCTGGGGTTAGAGAAGCATTGGCAAGGTTGCTGTCAGTTAGACATGGGATTCTTACTGTGCTGGGTTGGGATTACCTTATAAAAGGAAACAGTTGAAGTGGGCAGATGAGGAACTATGTCATTTTTTGGGGTGTAGGAAACTATTAATCCATAAACCCACAGCTAGGAAATCTTTCCAACACCAGACTATTGTGTGCTGTTTCGTGGGGAATTTTCTGTTCCCCGTTGCCAAAGTTGCATCTCCAGATGTCAGAAATGGTGGAACAGGTGTCACACACAGTCTCCGCTCTGATAGAGCTTACTGACAGGCTATTTTCACTAATCATATCTTTCTGGCAATCTTTATGCTTTCATAAACTCCTTTCCCCCTTTGTGTATTTGCAAGGAGATTTGTTAGTTTGTTTGTTAGAAGGGGAGCATGTTTCTTCTTTCTCTGATACAGTTTTGAAGTCTGAAATTTAAATGTGCCTGGTTTTGCAGTAGGGGTAGGACTCGGAGCTGTTCTTGTGATTCTTTGCTTCTTTAGATGCAGGCAATCCCAGCCATGCAAAACACTGTATAAAATGGAGTGTTTGTCAACTTTACCTGAAGGCCTGTCTCGCTGGAAGGTGTCTGTGGGCCAAGCACCTCCAAAGGTGGTACTGCTAGGAAGGTGGCAGACATTCTCTGGAAGTTGAGTGCAGAAGCAGTGGGATTTTAGAGCTGCTTGGAGACAGAAAGGAAACTTCTGTAAAGGCTGGGCAAGCAGCCATATACTGAAGGCTGTGGCAGGTGAGCTCTGGCATATTTTTCTGCAGTGGTTAAAGGCTGTTTCTGTCTATCTTCCCTGCTGGATGTTGCTGCTTGCAGTTAAGGTCAGCAGGATAGAGCATGTGCCAGCACCTTGGATGCCCTGGTTCAGGTTTGTGTTAGCTTAAACCTACGTGGAGTAATATGAATTGCTTCATTTGGTAGGGGGGAGAAGTAAAACACTGCCAAAACTAATCCAGTCTTCTCTGCAGTATTTCTCTGAATGCTACTGAAATGCTTCATTTTACAAGGCAAGTAAAATGTCTCATTTGGATGTGTGTATTAGATATAGAAAAAACACCCTTTTGTCAGTCTGTGAGGTCAGGATGTAACAAGAAACGTGAGAGTAATCTCCTGTTCCAGGTAATGCATTTGGAAATTTGTATCAGAAATTAATGATCCATTTATATAAGGGCTTTTGTAGTTTGGTTGGGGTTTTGGTTTTGTTTGTTTTTTTCTTCATTCCTTTTTCTTGGAAGTCCTATTGGCGTGATATGCAGTGACATTTCAGGAGCACAAATGCAAGCAAGAAAGCTGACATTCGAGCTGAGAACCTCTCGTTTATACAGTATGTTTTGTGCATTTAAATTTAGTGCTGGTGTTAGCTTAATCTTGGCCACTGCAGAAAATATTGTGTCAAAGATCTTTTTCCAAACATTCCTTTGTGTGCATGCTGTTGGTGACATGCAAAGTACCGTTGTCCCCTGCCTTTACGGCTCAGTTGAGGGCTGCATTTTGATGTTCCACAATTCAGACAGAAAGAAGCTTCTCTGACGAGTTCAGGATGAGAATGTAGCAACTCAAATTTAGATCCTAGCCTGGAGATAAAGCTTGTAAACTTCAGTGGGACTATTTTGTTTGTGAAATTATTGATGTGCTATGCTACAGTCTTTTGTCACAGGATTAGAAATGAAGTAATTGTTCAATACAGAGATTAAAATACCATCAAAGGAAAAGTACTAGTTAAGTCAATAAATCAGTTTATGCTACAATGAGAAAATTAAGTTTATTGGCTATTAAGTATAGCCATAAAGGATGTTTTTAAAAATTAGTGCTGCATTGACATTTTCCTTTTAATATATCATCTGTATTTTATGTAACAAGCAGTGCTGGACTGAGTTATATAAACGAGCAAGTGTTTTATGCATGTTATTTCAATTATCTGTCCTTGGAGAAGGTGAATGAAAAATAGCTCCAACTCAGTTTTAGCATCTTCATTTTGACAGCTGTAATATGCATATTAATGAAGAGTGTGAAGTGTAGAGGAAAAAGTCTTTTTGTTCTTCATCTTAAGAGGAAAAGAAAAAAGAGAGAAAGAAAGAAAGAAACTGAGGGCATGTTATGTGTGGCATGCCAGGTCTTCTTGAAACAGCTTGAAGTTGCAAGCTAGCTGAATCAGCACCACATTTATTGGTGGAAGGCTATAATCACAGTAACACCTGCAGTGTACAGTAAAGAAATGGCAAGTCAAATCTGGCAAGGTGTTGAATGAAGTTTTTATGTCTGGTTTTAAACTGAGTCAGAGCATTGCTACAAAGAGTAAAATGGGCTAAATGCGGTATTAGGGTTTAATCAGCGAAATCAGTTTACATTTGAAGAATTATTTAGCTAGTATCTCTGAAGAAACATAAATTAAGAGGTGTGGGACTTTCACAAAATATCATTATTTTGATTAATTTGCTTTGTACAAGATGCAGTTTTAAAATATACGGTTTTGGAACAAAATTGGTAGAATGTATGCTGAAAAAGTAGCATCTGAGGATTTAAAGGGACCAAGATCTTTTCCCATTATTTATTGTTTTTTATAGAATAATAGACTTCTAAGGCCAGAGGTTTTTTGTTAACCATAACTCTTATTGAGTTTGTTTCTGTGTTGTGTGTTGGTTCTTCAAGAACAGTTTTTACTGGTCTTCTTTTAATGTTGTTATAAGGTGCTGGATCAGATAAGTGTATTTGAATTGGTATGGGAGAGGGTAGGCTTCCATCTCTAACATTACAAAATCTGCTCAATACTAGATACAAGGGCAAACTAATTGAATTTCTTAACTATTCCTTAACATACTATTATCTGTTAAGCAGAGAATAGGACCAGTCCAGCATGGGTTTGATGTCCCTAGGTAGAAGGCATGGTTTTATGAACAGCAGTAAGGGAGATGAAGATTTACAGAGTAATTTTAGAGCCGACCTTTCCAGTCTGGATGGGAAATTTGATTAGCTATATCTCATGTTCTTTGCCCATTTGGCATGAGGAATAGCTGACAGCAAAAGACAAGAAGTACATTAAAAAAATGTTATATAGGGGCTACAGGCTACAGTCATTTCTTAACACCTTCCTTTAGTGTTGGAACTCACTAAATATTGGAAATGGAATTGTCCCAGTCTTATATTCCTGTGATCTTCCTCCCTGCTCTGTCCAGACATTTTTAACTCTGCTTTTAGCCTCTGGGTGGGTTTGACAAAGAAGCTAATTTGAGCTGTTTCATTCTTGATGTAAAGAGGGGCAGGGAGGGGAACCTCCTGGTCTGAGGTACCAGCAGACTGGAAGGCATTCAGAGTGGCACAGTGGCTCAGGTGCCAGGAAGAAGTCGTATCAAACATAGTGAGACTCCAGCTCAGTGTCTTGGCAAAGTGTTTGGGCCTCTGACTAAAGACAGGTAAAAGTTATTTGAGTTCTAATACAGTATCTGTTCATGATATAGTAAAATGGAGATGGCAGGAGTGACCTTACTCATTTCAAGTATGTTTTTTTAGTAGCTGGCAATGGAAATAGTTACTGTTTTCTTTTGGCACCTTATTTTTTGAGGGATTCTGTAGTTTAGTGTCTGCTGTTCATCAGACTCAAATCAATTTCTTTTTCTTCTTCCTATTATCTCTTCCCCATTTATCACAGGAACAGCCTGTTTTTGAAAGTTTTTGAAAATATGCTTCCTTGAATCTCATCTGTACGGTTAGAAAACGGATGCATACAGAAATAAATTACAAGATTTAAATGCTGTCAATGGATACTGTAAGAGAAGTGCTTAATTTCTGGAGTTTGAACTCCACTAAAGTTTTGTGTTTCAAAGAAGGAATTAAGGGAGGATTGTTTAAGTGCATTAAAAGAGATTTAGAAAAATTTTTGGAACACATGTATCAGTCCACATAGCAAATGCTCAAATGGGGAAAAGAAGGAGGCATTTCAGCTTGGAATGGACTAAGAGTTCATTCACATGTACGTACATCTGTACCTTTTTATCAGTGTACTGTAAAAGTGGTGACCAAACCAAGCTTATATTCCATTTGACTTAGTCTTTGCTGTAATTCTTTGTGTGACTTATTTTTAAAATGTGAAGATTGAAGCCTGTTCCTTACAGAATTTTAAGGCACTTGGTTTTGATGAAAGTGGGATTAGACAACTGGACTCCTTTCCCTGTGTTATCTTTTCACCATGTGGAAGAGCGTCTCTGACTTACTCAACCACATAACTGGAAATAGAAAGTATATTGCAGCGTTTCTTAATCACATGCAAATTCCATTCATGTGCCCAAGTTTTCAGAGCAGACTTACGAGATTTAACTCTACAGACCCTGTTAGTTTCAGCGGAAGCTGTGTGACTAAATCCTCTGAATTAGTTTTGGAAAAAAACTCCAGCCAACGAACAGCCATGCAGCACTTGTCAGCCCAACCTCCTGGCACATTTAGCTGCTTTTTAAGACTGGATTGATTGACAAATTTTCTGGCAAAAATCGGCGATGCTGGTGAATGGGAAAACAGGAGCTGTTGAGTTCATCTAGGGTATTCCTCCTCTTTAAAGCCTCAGAGTTATCAAGTAATAATGAATCAGGTCCAAGAGACATGGCTGGGAGAAGCACGATACGCCTTCTATCCAGATTCAGAACTGTGAGGCATTTTTAAAATGCGTTTGCAAAACTAACTTGGGAAAGTATGAAATCTGGACTAGCTTTGCTTTTTGGCAAGATTGAGCACTACTGTGCAGGACATTAAGTGTTCTCATGTTTCTCTAGTGCTTATAGGTAAGCATGTGCAATTAGACTTTATAGGTGTAGCTTTGACAGGTTGTGACTGAAACCTCCAAATGAATCTCTGTGTTTTTCTCTCATTTCACAGACAGTATTCTCACCTGAAGAGAGATGGCAGAAATCAATTCTCCTGTAAATATCAAGGAAAAGGTAGGTTCAAGTAACAGTACAATGCAAACCAAAATGATATTTGCGTACATATTTTACTTCTGCTCCTTCCAACTCTGTTCACATACTAAACTTTAATATGCATTGACTCTGTGCATGAAGTTAAGTACACAGACAGGTATTGATAGGATTAGTATATGAATCTTGCTCGAGGAGAAACATTTTTGCTTTTTTACAGACAGTGTTTTGTCAGCTAGACTTCTCTTATTCCTTTGTGGTTCCTGTGTACACTGATGCTGTGGAGAATAGCATTTTGTGATGATTGCTGCTGTACAAAATACAACCATCATATTTTGAAACATGCCCTTCAGAAAATAATTTTTCTGACCAAAAATGTTATACCTGTACTACTTAAAGGCAATTCCTAAAATTAGACCTGAAAAGAGTAGATTACTTTTTCCTGTGAAAGTATGTCTGCTTTTGACTGCATTCTATGTGCTTGAGTGAGTCTTCTCCCTATCCTTGGCTAGTGCTCATCATCCTTTCAGAAGCAGTAGAGGACCTAAAGCTAATTAGGATACTAATATGAGGTAGGTCAGAGATCTTCTGTGACTCCCAGCAGACAGATTGTGAAGTGACAATCTAACCCATAGATACTCCCCACCAAAATAAATAGGAAACCAGGACATCTGACAAACAATAGGAAAAAAAGCAGAGAGAGAGAGGGAGAAGTGATAAGACTGTAGGAGTATAACATGACAGGGTTATATTTTAAAAGAAGATTTTGAGATTTCACCTGAATCGTCTTTTATAAAAACAGGTTTTGTTCTATTTCATGTTTGGGAAGAGAGAGGGACCTTTGCATTAGAGAGTTCAGAAAAGGTTAATGGGTTCCTTCCTTTACAGCTTTGTTAAGCCAAATTTGGCTATTGATACAGATTTTAAGGCAGTGTGACAAATATTAGAGGCCAGAATCCAGTTCAGTCAGGGAGACCAAATTTGTCCAGATACCAGTGAAAAGTTGATTAGGCCTGTTCAGTTCATGAAAGGTGCATAAGGAGAAAGGATCAAGACTGATTAGATATCAAGGAAATACTGAACAGTGAGGGCAATGTTAAACTGAGAAATTTAGTCATCTTCCACTGTAACATGAGACCTGCCTGTGGCACATTACATGTCCTGCGGAGCAGCAGGTACATGACATATTCTCTTCTCTCTGAGGCTGTCAATGGAAAGGAAAAGAATAAAAAAAATTGTGTATGATTCCTTGGATTAACTCTTTTCTTGAACTGATATAAAAAATTATTCAGAAAAAAAAAATAATCGTTTGGCTTGAGGAATGTGTGAAAGATACTGTAAATGTGGCTTTCCGATTCAACAACGTCCCAAGAAGTGGTAGAGAACTAAGATGTAACATAACACCACAGCATGACAGAGAAAAGAAATAACCTTGAACAAGAGGTCGATGGTCAAATTTTACTTAAGTTGCTCTTTTGCTTCTGAGTTCATGGATAATGAACTTTTCTGTCAGACAACGTATTTCTCAGAACTGATCATGACTGGTAGGTAATGGTTTAGATGTTGCATTTGGTTTATACAGGCTTGATGAACCATGACAACTGTTGATTCTGAAGCTAGGTTTCCTCAAGTTGCAATTTGCTAATGTTTTTTCCTGGAAGAAGAGTCACAGGCTGTTACCTGCCCACCAATACCTACATGAAGCTGCTGAGGAAAAGGCATAACAAGTGATGATTTATACTAAGTAATTCAGGTGGGAATGAGTTCCTGTTCAGACTGTTGTGTCGATCTTTCACTGCTGACTCACTTTTTGTGCTTTTAAAAGGACGTAGAACTTCTTTTGCTTTATATCCCCTTGTGGGAAACAGTTCCTTACCTGTTGCACTGCCCAGGTACCTGCTTTTTGAGTAGTTTTACCTCATATTTGTTTTTAACATCTCAATTGCTCATTGTGCTTGAGTATTTGCATGTCAACGTGAATCTGTATTTTGGTGATGAATATCTTCCTTAGTCCTTAATAACAGTACAGGGTTTAAATATTGAGGAGCATGATGGATTTTGCAGTAGAAAGTAATGTCATTAAATCCTTTCCCCTAGTGCTGCAGTGATCAAAGGTAAACTACAGTAACTCTAAAAAAGCAACTCAGTAAATCAATTGAAGTTCTGCATATTTACTGTGGAGCTTGAAATTTTTTATCTGTCAGTTTTACAAGTGCAGGATTTTACAAATCATGTGTTTGTCTTTTGCGAATTTAAGAATGAGGAACTGCAACAGGACTTTTACCCACACTAAGTCTCCACTATTCCAAGTGTGATATCTGCTGGGAGTGTTTATGAGCACATGCATTTTAAGGCAGGAAAATAATTGGATCAATACATTCTGTTATAAATCCATTACTCTTTATTCCTGTATCTTCCATCAGTATTTAGTGCCACTAAATCCCTATGCCAAAGTGAAAACTTAGTTTAGTAGCAATTAAAGTTTCATTGTAAAATCACTGGATTTTATTCTGGAAAATATAGACCAATAACCTAGTAAATAAAAGGTTAGTGACTGAAGACCATAAACCTCATGCACTCTACATACATCAGCTGAGAAGCTGTTGTGCTCAGTGTACCATTTCACCTGGACAAGTCTTATTTTAAAATGGGATTACCATGGCTCAGAGCTCCCATTTAGTATCTCATGTTTGGTTTAACAGTGTTGTGCCTCTTCCTGTCAGCAACAGACTGAGTAACTATGAAGTGACTGTAGCTTCAGAGCGCTCTGAGTGATGCACTAGAAATAGGAGGAAAGGGTTGAACAGAGAAGTCCTGCTGAGTTGGCTTTGATTAGATTTGCGCATAGACTGCTAAAATGTAAGGATTTAATTTGCATGTTTGAAAAGAAGATATAATTAGTTACAGTGTCCTTGTTAGAGAGTCAAAATCACTTCCCTTTCTCACTTAAAAAACTTACAAAGCAAGATGGTCGTGCTACACAACACTGAAGCAGCGAGTTTAGTGTTTACTTTTATCTGCCTTTGGGGGCAATATTTCTGGGTAAGAAAACCAAGGTTTACGAATATAATACTTTTGCCGAGCTCCACAAATCCATTGCCATCAATGCAAATACAGGAGGAGAATAGAATACAGTTCCTTCCCACTTCTCCCTTTCTTCTACCTCAGTGCTTACAAATCATAATGTGTGCAAGACTTTGATCTTGCTGTGACTTGCATGGAGCCAAAGGAGCTGTACATCTGTTAACAAATACTTATTGTTGTAAGTTTCTGCAAAAGTAGCACAAAAGTTTCTCCTTAAATTGGACGTTCTTTGTGATGAAAACATGGTACAGATCCCATGCAGGTTTTAGCATAATGTTTGTTCTTTTGTTTTGTGGGGGTTCTGGGGGTTTGGTTTTTTGCATTTTTTTTTTTCCCAATGGTGACCTTTCCCTGTGTTCTGTCCATCATCCACTTCTAGTTATTCAAGAAAATAAAATCTCTGCCACTGTTTTAAGGGTGATGTGAGGCCAAGGCAGACATTTTGGGCATTACGCTCACACACAGATTCTGTAAAGCCCTACCCCTAAATTTGAACCTTAAGAGAATAATACTGTAGATACTTGTATAATTCATTCTTGGCATTTTAGCTGAAATAGTTCATAAAGTCAATAGGTTAAACATTCTATTTTATGTCTTCTTTTTTTTCCCCTTGAGAGATTTATATAAATGTTGGCCTGTGATGTCAGGAAAGCTAGTGGAAGTTTCCATGGTTGGCAGAGGCTCCCGCAGCTGTGGGGAAGCCAGGACTGTTTCAATTACCATATTTTTGTGCATATGACCCACAGATTTTTTGGAATAACATAAGTTATGCATTTCAGCAGCCACAAAGGGTCATTACATGCCTGCATAACTAGTATAAGGAGAAGTTTACCATCAGGATCTCTCTCAGAATAATTCCCTTTGCCCTGACCCTTGCTGTAGTCTTCCTTCACTATGGCACTCTCCCTCTTGCCTCTGATTATACTCATTTCTGTGCCTGAAAATACAGTGTGAGTAAGGACTTACTTTTTGTATCAAGAGTTTTTGGAGACTTGCGTGTTATACATAGTTCAGATCATATGCACAAAAGTTCACTGGATTAAAGGATAAAATGAGCCAAACTCATTGGCTTAAATCCAAAATTCATAAAATCAATGGAGGTATTCAAGCATTAACCTAGTACATCACCAGAAGAGGTGCTGAGATTCTGAATTACAAGGCTTCCAAAGAAGAAGCAATTGGAATGAGTAATACAAGTGATATATTGTCTCCTGCAACAATTAGACCCTCTTAGTTTAACAAGAGAAGAGTGAATATCAGGCACTCCCCAGAATAGCCATTCAGCTCTGGCATGTGACTTTGGTTATGATCCAGAAAATATTGGGAATTGTTTAAACTTCAGGATTTGCTTTTGGGTCTATCTTTTTTTTTTTAATTTATTTTGTGTCTAAACATGTTTGAGTAAGTGAGATCTGCTGTCAGCTGGAATTAGCAAAATACTCATTCAGAGGAAAATCGTCCTCTTGAGATTCTGTTAGGAGTGAAGTTTTGCTGTAGTTCTCCTGAAAGGCTTGCTTTTTCCTTTGTCATTTCAAGTGTCAGAGCTGGAGGAGCAGATGGATAGGACTGCAAGAAGGAAATTTTATTCAGATGTGGTTTTGGAGGTTTCACAGTTTTGTTTACGTTACACCATAACTGTGGTTTTTCTAACCGATAGTCAGCATGCAAGGAAAGAGTAGGATTCAAGGGAAGGAATGGAAGTAGTATGTAAATTTAAAGTCATACATTACAAAAGCAGTAGTTTCCTAATCTGTGATTCCACTATTTCTCCTTAAAGTTGACCTTCACAGCTGTTCTTGCCCATGTGTTGAAGTAGATGGGACTGTTCAAAGACCAGTAAAGTTGATCAAAATGCACTTTTGTCACTTGAGGAGCCGTTTAACTTGGTTAAGAATATCACAGATTCGTGTCTGTAAACAGTGCTGGCATCATTCAAGGAGAACAGTTCTTACTAAGCCTTAACTTTTCAGGAAACCTGAAAGAACATGCTAAGTGTCTGCCTTTCTATTTGATTAGTTTACAAATTTGGGGACAATTTTGTATATCCATGACAATTGCCTAAAGCAGTTTACTTCTGCAAGTAGAACTTTTTTTGTGCTTATTGAGAATAAATGATTGGAAGGTATCAGGGTAATAAACAGATCATGTAGTGGAAAGAGAGGCACGGACCCAATCAAAGCTGTTAGTTTGCTCAAAGGGGATGTTAACAACATTTGTTCAGTGTGTCGGGATGAACTTCGTTAGTAAAGCTTTTGGAAAAATATCTCCAGTGTGAGAAATAGCCTCTTAATGCAACAAAGTGGAATTGTACTCATGAAATATGTTTGTGTAGGAGTTCAAAACCTTTTAAAAAATTGTGCCATTAAGTGGTTTTAAGATACATTTTCCTGCTTAACGTAGCCAGGACATCTGCTAATGCTGAATTCCTAGATTATAGAAACCAGCAGAGTTCTTCAGGCAGCCGTCCTTCCGCACTTCTCTTGCAGGATTTGGGTCAACCTCAAAGGGAGGTGTAATGTAGTTGAATGCTGTGTGTGTGTGCATAAAGATTTACTGACATGCAGTAAAAATAAAGTAGGAAATGTGACGTCTTTGTTGATAACAATACTTCTAAATGAATTTAGTTCTGAACTTAGAGAAAATCTGTTGATCTCAGTGTTTAGTACAAAGGGAAGGTGGATCTGTGTTAGTTTTCCTAAGCAGCCATAAGTAAGAATATTTCTGTCTGAGTGACTGTAATAGTAACTTCAAGGGGATTAGAGCAGCTGTGTTCGGGAGTTTCAGAACAGCCGTGAGCTTTCAGCAAAGGAGTTTAATTTGTCACTATGTCAGAAATATATAAACAAAATCTCTGAACCCCGGATATGTTACTTATTCACCAGAAACATCCTCTTTGAGATGATGCCAAGGGGGAGCAGATGGAGCAGAGCAGCAAACAGGCAGTGATTGAGTCCATGTTGTTACAGTTGCCTGGGAACCATTTGAAACTTGACAGAGAACCTAAAGGACTGAGAGGGATGCACAGCAATATCAGCTTGGTTCTGTATGTGGAGTAGGTAATCTGGTGTCACAACTTTCAGGCAGGCTCTGTTTCTTTCTGAACTTGACTTACCAGGGAAGTCTTGTGAGGTGGGTGTTTGTGAGGGCTTTTAGGTAAGATGCTGTGAGAGGATAGAATTCAGTGTCCTTTTTTGTATGCTATGCTCCTCAGCTCCTCAGAGGTAACCTGTTACTGATTTTTTTTTTATTATTATTTTCAGGCAAGTAAAAAATTTGCCCCAAGTGAGATTGTCAATAATTTAACAGTAATCATCAGAAAAATACTCAAGTGTATTGGATCAGACCTTGGGGGTTTTACTGTGGAGTAGAAGCAGCTTATCTGGGGGGACTTGAAATCTTCTTCAATTTTGATATCACTTTTGGGCAGTCTTCAGCATTTTGTGTAGGAGACAGATAAAAACATCCTCATGACTGTGGAATTCTGGTCCTGATGAGACGCACTCTGGCTCACATTGCAACAAGCATTAACAGGACTTGAGCAAGCATTTCAAGCTAAGTCTGTGCTTGAGATTTCAGCTCAGAGAAGTGGCTGAATATCTTCTAAAATTTGAACTAACTTTAGCCCTATCCAGAAGAGTAGCTAGGTCCACAGGAATTAAATGCATGCTTGCAAGGTATGTGTCTGGATTGTGGGTTTAAATGGATATGGACCTGGGTTCTGCCTTTCATGTTCTTGAGTGCACACAGTTGTTTTCAAGATCACAGCCTTATATTTTAGATCTGTGCTTGCTTTAAAGTAGCTTTTGTAAGCTGAAATTCTGGGAAAGTTTTCTCAGTAGTAAACAAAGTAATGTGCTTTCCTGTTAGGCTACAGGAGGGAAAGCCCAGGAATTTAACTATTGTCAGTGATATATTCTCAACTAATGCTGACATTAACAGCATTAATTATTTGTGGTTCTGAAGGTATATTACTGAATTCTCTTAATGTCCCGGAATGCTATCTATCATCCAGATGATGACAGAAGTTCACTGGGAATCTACACTGTATAAAACCAGGATGATTCACAAAGTCGTTAAAATAGTTGACTTCCCTGTAGTCTGTCTGATCATGCTGTTTCTCCTATGATCAGGTTTCAGAAAGTAGGACAAAACTGTTTTCTCCCACATAAACAAAAATAAATCCAATAAAGTAGGCTGCTGTGAGTTTTGTTCTTGCAGACTGTTTGTTGTTAATGCAGTACCATTGCATAGTAAGAGATTTTTTGGCTCTTGTAATTTCTTTCATCCTTTAGGATGCTAAATATTTTTTAAAAGAAGTTTATTGATGGGAAGTCACACATCATCAGCTTATTCTAGTTCCATAATCTGTTGCTTACATCTTGAGAAGATGGATGTTTTGAGGACTGTAACTTTAGAGAGATAAAGTTAGGAGTCATCTCCTGCCCTGGAATCATCCTACCACACCTGTAATAAAAATGAGCTCTGTGTAGTTTTCTGGATTGGGAATTGGTTGACTTCTCTCAGCTGGAGGCTTGTAAGTTGGTGAGGTGTTTAGCTGTGCTAGCAAAAGGGCTGGTTTATCACCTGAACTAGCAGGTGAACCAGAGAGGAGCCAGCATACCTGGGCTGCCTAGATCCAGCTCACGTTCAGCCCTTTAATGTAAGTCCACCTTGTCATCTTGTATCTATCAAGCATTCCTGGAGCTTTGATATGCCTCCCTTCATCACAATCTGTGTATGTCTGTTATGACCTACAGCATTTGTGCTTGGCATATGCTGTCAAGGAAGGTTTCCTACCATTCCCTTTGGCTTTTTCTTTTATATATTTATGTCCAGAAATATATGGGACATGTTTTGTGTATGGGGACAGAGCTGAGTTTCAAACATAGAAATCTACACATATATTTGAAATCGAGGTAAAAGGACTAAGTGTTGGAATATTGGTGGCCTTGACATTGGCATTTCTAGGCTAAGGCTGTCATATGGCCTAGTTTCCCTCGACATGCCTTGTCCTCCTTCCAAATACACTGTCAGGTCACAATTTGAGACTTGTAGCTGTATGTCTGGAGGTCCAGAATTTGCCGGCTTTTTCATTGTCCGTGTGCAACAGTTCCAGTGTATTCTGGATTAAAACATCAGTCAAACAGTGCATATGTTCTAGACCTGATGTCTGGCACACAGATCTTTGTCTTTGAAATTCCAGGAAAAGTATGGTAACAATATGCCATCTTGTTCCTAAGAATTTACAAGACAAAATACTTTGTTTCAGAACAAAACCTTTTGGGATTTCTGCTCTGTTGGAATTCTGGGTTTATATCAACTTTTGTTGTTTCTAAACTTATATATATATATATACATATATATTTATTTTTTTCCCCCTTAATATTGATGTATCCTACTGATTGTTGCATATTTTAGTTTTCATCTGTCTTACCCACATAAGTCACTGCACAAATCTGGAAAGGAGAAACACTAACAGCTTGTAAGTATCCTGGGTATCATAGCATACATACAGGAGGGGAGCAAATTAAAAAAGTGTAAGCAGCTCCTGATTTGGAATTTCCTAGGTCCTGGATGCTTTCCTGCAATCTGATGTTCTTTTCCTGAGGAATTTTTTCGGGAAGTGTCTCAAATTTTTTTATATTTTAAGTAGAAAGATAAACAAATGTTTATTTCGTACAACCTTCAACAAAGAATATTTTTAAGTGTCAGCAGTAGAACTGTTGAGCTCTGCAGTACGTTGATATTCCCTAAATCAAATTTTTTTATAGTCCAGCTAAAACAGGACTGTGTCCACGGTGTTGGTCATGTACCTAATTTCTGTGTACTGGCAAGTATTTTTCCTAAGATCATCATTTTGCTTTTTTTGGGTTATCTCCATAACTAGAATGTTTCCATAACCTTTTTGTATTTAATTATAGTACTAGTTGGATGAAGCACAGATTAGCTTTTAAGTCTGATTTTCCTATTAATGAAAAAAATTTTAACAAAGACCACACAGTGCAAACAGAAAGTCTTCAGTAGTAGATTCTGTAGTGTAAAACATAGTCTGCCTGGTCGAGTTCGTGTGTGTCAGTGTTCTCCACCCCACAGATGTTCTTCTTAATGTCTTTGAGAAGTTTCCAAACTGCACCGTGTGGCGAGTTGCCTGATCCATCCTGTGGTCTTAGCCTCTCTTGGTTGTTTCCAGATGCTTCTGAGGCTTCCAGACCTTTCATAGCAAAGAAGGACCTAGAAGCCATATGAAATCCCCATGCTTTTATTTAAAGTTGGTTAGAATACACTAGATATTTCCTTTTACTGTTTTTCCTGTAAGCAGTTACCACAAGAAGATTATGCAATTTTGAGTAGGCAGCGAGATGATCCACATGATTGTGAAAGAAGAGGGGAGTTTTTTGTGAGAATATGAAGATGTAGTCCACATGGTGAAAAAGTTTGGGAGGTACCAGCTTGAACTTAAAATGGACTGCAGCTTGTGACATGTTCTACCCGGGTGTCTTTGCCAACTTCTATTATTATGGAGCCAGCTCAGTTCATACTTGTTGCAGCTTTATCAGTAAATAGCGTGCCTGTACCCACAATCACTAGGTTAATTAACTCCTTTTTCCAGGGCTTTCTCTGCACATCCTATCGATTTGGGTTAGTTTTCACTTGGATGCCTGCAGTACGTAGCAGAAAGCTGTACTCACTACTTCCCTCCCCATGCATACTCATCGGCTGAAGAGAGAAACTTGAGCAGACAGAGGATTTTCTCTGCAGTTTCTGGCAACGACAGTCTCTGCTTCAAGCAGTCCACTTGACAGTCTCATCTGTCTGAACTTCAGCATACTCAGCCTGTGTTGAGTAGATATTCCAAAGCAGCCAGCTGTTGTCTGGGGACCTGGCTGCTGGGCAAGCCTTGCTTGGTTGTAGAGTGGCAACCTTAGACAGATAGGCCTTTGGAAAGTGTCCTTGCGAAGTAGGCAAGTGCTTTAACTCCACTGCCCTCTAAATTATGTGTTTGGCCTGGGCTGTCCAAGGCTGCTACTTGAAATGTGTTGTGGGCAAGTGTGAAGCTGCAGAGAGAGGTGTGACAGGATGATGGACAGGAGTAGAGTAAATCATCTTAAGTAGATGTACTAAAGTTGTGTGCTGAGTATCAACCTTTGGTAGTGCTGAAGTCCAGCAGGCATCACAAATCTGAGCCCTCAGTCGCTGTGCATTAACAGAGCCTGAAATGATTCATGGTTTATATTAGAATACAGGACAGAAATACAGCAGTTGAGGAGTGGGGTGATCATACTACAGCAAAATAAGATTTTTTGGTCATAAATCTGAGCACTTAAGTGTTCTTGATCACCTTCTGATATCTCCATTGATGGAGACTCCATATGGATTGTCCTTCAGCATCTAACCAGGCAGCTAAGGCAAGGAAGTGTGAATGCTCTTGCCATGTAAGCCTGCCTAGTTCCCTTAAACAGCTCTATCTTCATATATTATTGTTTTCACAATTATTTTTCACAGTACAATAAAAGACCACCACTGCTTCACAATTAGCATAATGGCATTGTGATGCAGTAAATAAAGTACATTTAAATCAAGAATGTATTCCCACTGAAAGATGACAAAGAAGGGTGTCAGATAAACATTTGCAGGGCAATAACAAGTTTCTGATTATAAATACGTGCTGGACATCTTGATACAGAAGCTCAAAAACCTAATTTCGAACAACTAGACTGGTTTTGGCAGTGGTTATTTTTTTTTTCAGAGTACTATCATAGGTTTTTGTTTCGCTAATTACGTTTAAGTATTTTTATTTTGCTCTGACCTCGTAAAGCTTGTATGGCATTAAAATAATATAACACTTAATTTTTATATAACTATTTACTTTCAGCTGTATTACTTAGGGATGAGAAAGTAAATTATCAGCGTGACTCCACAAGGAATATTTTATTTAAAACATCGTGAGTTCAATTTCATCTGGTATCAATGGATACTGACAGTACAGCAATAACAAATGCTGGGAAATTTAAGCACGGTGTGCCAGAGTCACTTGTGGGTGTAACACCTCATCCATCAGCAGAGTTTCCTGAAGGAAGCATTTGGCTTCCTATGTCCTTTGTTCAGGATTTTGTTACATAAGCTTCCCGGTCACTTGTATATGGAACAGCAAATTGAGCAGCCACTAGAGCTTTTGAAAATGATGCTGTTTTAGCCTGTGACTGTTTTCATGCATATGACTGTTTTTCAGATATCAAAAAAACACCAATCAAAACTTTGACGTAGCAAGGCCATGCAATAACCTTGTTGTAGTAATTGTGTACTCACTAAGTTTGTGTAGGTGATGTATCAAGATCCATGGCAGCAAATAGAACATTTAGGAAAGAAGCATAAAGCCAAATTCTGTCAGCTTAATTAAGCTAGTTCTCCCACTGTTGCTGAGGGTAGGATTTGTTTCCAGCATTACTGGCTACCAGTTTTATGATTTGGTGTCCTGAAGAAATTGCTTTGTTATTTGCATGGGCCAGGTAAGGACAGGATGGGTATTGCTTTGTACAGACACACTGCTGTGTGCTCCTGAGCATGTCACGTGTAACAGGCATTTATATGGATGTGCACTGGTGCAGAGGAACCTTGTTGTTTAAAGAAGTATGATAAACCCATATGCTATTGTCTTCTTTCTTTTCCTTCCAGATCAATGCAATCCGATCAATTGTTCCGAACAAAAGCAATAATGAGATAGTCCTGGTGTTGCAGCAGTTTGATAACAATGTAGACAAGGCTGTTCAAGCTTTCATGGATGGTGAGTATAGTGCATTTTTTCACTAAGGCATGAGGGATTCAATTGCATGCTAAAAGTGTTTGTTGTCTCTAGTGTCTCAAAATAGTGGGCAGTCACCAACCATCGGAAGTTCAATAAGGGAAAGTGCCCGATTCTGCACTGGGATGGGGCAACCCTGGATGTGTGTGCAGACTGGGGAATGAGATGCTGGAAAGCAGTGCAGTGGAAAGGGACCTGGGGGTCCTCATCGATGACAAGCTGAACATGAATGAGCAGTGCCCTGGCAGGCAGGAGGGACAACTGTGTCCTGGGGGGCATCAGGAACAACATCACCAGCCAGTCGAGGGAGGGGATTGTCCTTCTCTGCTCTGCACTGGAATGTCCTCACCTTGAATATTGTGGCAGTTTTGGTTAGAGAGTGTCCAAAAGGCGGGTAACAAAGATGGGGAAGGGCCTTGAGGGGAAGCAGTGTGAGAAGCAGCTGAGGGCATTTGGTCTGTTCAGCCTGGAGAAGAGGAGACTGAGGCGAGACCTCACTGCAGTTACAACTTCCTTGTGAGGGGAAGAGGAGGGGCAGGCACTGATCTCTTATCTGTGGTGACCAGTGACAGGACCCCAGGGAATGGTCTGAAGTTGTGTCAGGGCAGGTTTAGGTTGGATATTAGAAAAAGGTTCTTCCCCTAGAGGGTGGTTGGGCACTGGAAGAGGCTCCCCAGGGCAGTGGTCAAAGCACCAAGCCTGACAGAGTTCAAGGAGTGTTTGGATGATATTCTCAGGCCCATAGTGGGATTGTTAGGGATGGTCCTGTGCGGAGCTAAGGCTTGGACTCAATGATCCTTGTGGGTCCCTTCCAACTCAGCATATTCTGTGAAAATATATTATGTATTTTTTCTGAAATCTGGTGAGTGTGGCACTTAGTTAATTTTTTTTTTTTTATAATTAATCCTCCTGTCTGCATCTTTGCTTCTTTATGCTATGAGTTTGACATGGCTATTTATCTCTTCCACCTGACTTTGCCATTTTTGATATCATTCTTGTTGCAGACCACCTCTTTTATTCTGCATGAAAGTCAATGCTTTTTAAAGTAAATATGTCAGGAAATGATTCACTCTTGAAGATACAGTAACTAATAAGAATGTGGGATAGTTCTGAAGCAGATAGCCAGGCCCCTAAACCCCTGAACTTGATGCATACATTGAATTGACATTCAAACCTCAATCTGAATTTTGCAAATAGCCTTGACATTTATAATGGCTGAGCCAAGACTCCATCGGAAGTTTGAGCCATTCTAAATCTGGATCATCTCTAATGAAAGGTCACTTGTATTTAAATAACACTTTTCTGATAAATATATAATGTCAAGTATTTTGAACTTTCACCAAAGTCTGTGAGAAACCCTTTGCAGAAATAATGGCATACCGTGAGCAAATCTTCTCAAAATCTTTGTAGCTGGGGGCTGCATAAACACTGCTAGAAGTTCAGTGGTCTCAAAGGCTCTGTATTTCTTAAAAATTTCTGCATTTTTGCTATCTCAGCAAGTTGCTTTTTTCATATGTATTTTTCTTAAGAATAGTTTGGGGTTTAGTTTGGATTAACTTACTAAAATGTATCCTCCAAAAAGCATCATGATACACTGGGACTTAACAGTATGCAAAAAGCAGGTGCAAGCAAACTGGACTATTTATAAATGCATCATAACTCTTTTATCAGATCTATGTGGTTCTTTTTGAGTCAGGCAACTGCATAGACATTCTAATAGATCTATGGAATTGAGTTTGTCTGTGCACACACACAGGAAAAGGAGAGTGCGAGGCATCTAACAATAATTTTGTTTTCCTGTAATGTATGTCCTGGGGAAATAAGTGGAGGATTGTTCCATGACTATTCAGTAAGTTACTTTCAATGTACTTTATCTTAAGTTGCCATTGCTTGCTTGTGGCCTATGAATTGTTTCCAATGAGCACTCGAAAGGGGAAGTGTTTTCATAGCCATGTGTTGTCATCTGCTGTATGAAAGAAACAGGGCAAATGCAAGCCTTGCCAGAGTGCAACAAAGTCGTGAAGAAAAGCAAGCTGCTGTACCTGAGTTCAGATGTTCTTTGAGCTTCACCAGTTTGTGATTACTGTGCCTTGCCTTCAGAAGTCTGTGAGCGAGCGTTTGAAAACAGCCAGTATTTGTTACTGTCTGGAAACAACAGCAACCCTGAGAAAAGATATGTATCCATGCAGCTGCTGCTGTGGATAGAATGAATCTAGCACTTGGAGTATTTTTTCACGTGAATGACAAAAACTGCTAAGATTGAAATAACGCTTGCAGAGAAATCATTGCCAGAGGCAAAGAAAAACATGGGAGTGGCTGTGCTGAATGAAAAGGCTCAGCACCTCCATTCAGTGCTTCTCTCTGAGGTGCTGCATGCTGAATCAAAAAACATTCAAATTTAGTTTCCTGAGATTATTTTCCATCTTGCTTTGTATCTGGAGTAGCATTTAGGTGATGTCTCTATTATGAATTTACTTCTATATGTGAAATTTGATTTAAATGAAAGAGGGTTCGAATGTTTTATTTGCTATGCTAGTGTTTACCTAATTAAGCATAATCAGAAGGTCTGATCAGCTGCTTTGTAGATGTGTTCAACAAATTACAATGATGAGTTCAAATGAGGGCTTTGGGACTTGGACAGTTAGTGCATTTCCTGACAGGAAGAAATGGAGGTTAGTTGGGAGAATCCTTAAAATAACCCTCACCGTGCACAGTATTCACAGGGAAGCTGAGGGAAAAAAAGCAAAGACACCACCAGCCAACACAAGAAGGATGTTGGTTTATACTGTGAAAACAGTTAACAAAACTGTCACGTGAAATCACATACTTTCAGCAACACAGAGTAAAATGAGCAGCAAATGTTAGGGTTTATTTCTTCATAATCAAACACAATGCCTGTCAAAAGATAGGAAACCTTTAGGAGAGGGGATTGTACTTACATGTACATAAGTATGTATGTGTGTCACTAAATATAGGTATGTATATAGTTATACACAAAATAGAAGTTTTCTTAGCCTTGTATCTGCATTGCTATGCCATCTAGGAAACAAAACATGGCTTTGATGGATTCCATACCCATTTTTGAACAAATTAGGCTTAGCACTGCTAGCAATATACATAATCTTTCCTAATGTGTGTGATAGTCTTACCAGATAATCTTGGACCTGGTTTATCGTGATAGAAAAATAATTTTGGTACATCTGAAAACCTCACACGTCTTTGCCTGAATACAAATTGATGACTCATGGTAGTCTGAAAACAGCAATTCTTCTTAATACTAATATCAAGAGTTCACTGAAAGGAGTGAGAAGAATGTCTGGATATGAAATCCCTATGAAAAGGATAATAAATGAATATTTACTAGATTTGTACAGTGCTTAAAATTCAAGCAGAAGCCCTTTGATCCGATTGTGATTAAAAAGATAGTGCCTTAGTAATTTGGATGACAATTCAGACTGCACGCTTACCATGAGCATCTATTTTCAGCATTATGGTCCAGGAGAAAAAAATAATGATGTTAACCAGAAGGAGAACACTTTTCTTCTAACGTGGCAGCTGGCACTGGTCTAACCAAGGCTCTACTTGCTCTGTTCCATAAATTTATCTGATCAATTCATTATGGCTGACAGACAGAATTTCAAGTATATGAAATTGTAAATATTTTTCAACATAAATTTTGAATTTTTTTTTTCTACTAAGCCTAAGTTTACTGCATTTGTGCAATGCAGAATTTATACAGGACTCCACAAAATTACTCTTTTGGATGCCAATTAAGTCTTTATTTTTTATGTTCTTATGTCTTCTGAATGCGACAGATAACACATAGAAAATATATGATAAAAATGCCAAGAGTTTTTTGAAGTTTTCAATGCTCTGGAGTCAGGATGGACTATCTGATTTGTACTCAGTGTTTACACTAGGGTGCTGAGATACTTCCCTTTTCAGGCAAGAGATTTGAGTGTTGATTTTTCTGAGGCTTATGCTAATGCTTTAAGGTACGCCCACACTTAATCATTTGTGAAATGAAGTCCATAAAAAACCAGTAGTGCCAAGTGGACCATCCACTGTATGTAGTGTAATCAAAACAGGTAACTAAGGAGGAGAAAGGCAGCAGTACCTATTTTGTTCTCCCCATATAATAGAATTCACAACAAATGGAAATGCTGCTCAGCTAGGAGACTAGAAACTGTTCCTGAACGTGCTTCTTTTTCATAGCTGAACTTTTGTTCAAATGTTTTATCTTTCCTTTCTCTAGGCAGTGCAACTCAGGTTCTAAAGGAATGGAATATGACAGGGAAAAAGAAGGTAAGAACTTGCTCTTGAGCATCAAGGCATTTAGATCTGTTTGTACTTGAATGCAGTGCTTTTATTTTGGCCGGTATTTTGCCTTTTCTGGCATAGGTGACTTCATTCACATGTGTAAACAGAATACTTGAAAACAAATGTGTGTACTATTTTTAATCCAATTCATCTGTCACTGTCTTGCTAAGCCCAAGTGTTCTGAGAGGGTTTCTGTGACAGCCCATGTGTGTACATGTGTGTGGGAGCCAGACCCTGGACAAGTACAGAACAAATCCCAAAACAGCCCATGTGCAGAAACACTTCAAATAAGCAACTGTATCCTGGATAGTCACAGCCACTTATATTGCTCGAGTTTTTGCTGCCAGGTGTAAAAATAACTTGTGCATAGAAGTCTTCCGTTAGGAGTCATTCATTAGGAACATTATCAAGTCAGATACAGAAGCATGAAGATCATATCCCAGATATGACACTTGAAGTATCTCCAAGCTGTAACTGTAGCAGAAGGCTGCCCTGTGAGTCACTGTCATGAAGACTCCTCTTTATGGTTGGAAGAGCTACAGTAGCAGTGACCAACCTATGTCCATGACCGTTGTCTACCTGATCAAAGCGATGCTTTAAGGGTTTGTTTGTATTACTGTGTGGATGTTCCCTGAATGGTTAGGAACTGCTTGTTCTAAGTGCAAAACATTTTGAGCAGCATCTTAACAGAGGCTCTGTTATCATTTTACAATGCAAGAATCTTGTGTGGAAGGGCAGGGAAAATTAAGTTGGGGGCTTCAGGTTTTATGTGAAACAGTTTATATATTCAGATGAACCAGTACAATGTGTTGTATAGCACATCATGGCCTGTAAATTGCATTACACCAATGTCACTTTTATGGCATTTTAGGATTGTGGACAATTTACTGATTGTATTTTGAATTTGTATGATTTGCATTGAATGATGTCTCTGTTGTTGCCATATTTCTCCATTTAGAACAATAGGAGAAAAAGAAGCAAATCTAAACAGCATCAAGGCAATAAAGATCCTAAAAACAAGAATGGACCTGAGAAGGCATCTCAAGAGCCCCAGGGAATACATGACTGTCATATGAACGGATGCTCTAAGGACAACTCTTGCCGTGGTTCTGCCAATCAGAAACTGGAAACCACTTCTCTGGAGAACAAAGGCTCAGGATTTGTAGGATCAGCACTGGACTGTCCAGAAATCAAAGGTCAGCTCATCTGACAGAGGGCACGTTTTTAACTGGCAATAGCCAAGCCTCCATTTACATAAAGATCATGGTATTTTTATTGCCTTGAAGTAGAATAATATGTTGGAGAGATGTGTTTGTGCAAAATAATGCTTATAGCTATTAAAGTCATGCAAATAGATCTATATCTGGGCACTATTCACCTTGCAAAATGTGGGTTTTTTACTTAGAGACAAAAGAATCAAAGTGTAATTAGGGCCCCAGCTGATACAGAGTATTACAAGTAGAAATACATAAGAATGCAGGGTTAGAAAATGGCTTGAGTGTCAAATGGTTAACAGAAGGATTAAGTCCCTCATAGGGAGCAAAGATATCTGAACATTATGAGCTCATGGCGTATTACTGGATTTCTTTATTGCTCAGTCCAAACTAGTCCATTTTTCTTTTCCTCATCTTCCCTGAATAGGCTAGTCACAGTAGATCTCCACTGGCTTTCCCTAACAGGAGAGGGAGGGCCTCTTAGTGCGTGCATTTTTCTGCTGGGGTCTAGGAACCACTTCTGAAATGGGAGGGAACAGTAACACAGTTCTTCTCCCCTGGGTCACTGTAGATGCAGAGTTATGATTATAGCAACATCAGTGGAAAAAAACCTCACTTCTCTGGGGGAGAAGCTCTGTGAAAGCTTTTGCCTACAAGTTCATAAAGCTCACATTTAATTGCTGTCAGTATTGGTAGTGGTTTTTCAGCTCTTCACATTTCGGACATCTGACAGCCCTGGATTATTGCTGCTGTTAGTATTTTCTTCCTGTGTCTTAAGCAGTATTTGAGACTATTAAAAGAACTTTCCTTGGAATCACTTTTTCCATGGTTGCAAATACAGCTCTTGAATCTCATTTTAAAGGAATGTGCCAAATGTATAATTGTCCTGAAATGAATTCTCGGCTGCTTTGGTGGTCCCAACTTGTGGTCAATTAAGTGAAAAGTCTGCAACCTATAGCAAGCAAACAAAACTACTTACCAAGAAATTTTGTCCTAAACATTTGATGTCTCACTTTAAAGGATCAGGGATACACTTCCTGCCCTTGCTAAAGACTCCCACTTCCTTCAGATAAAATATTTCACAAGCCAGAAGACTGCATTTCCATAATACTAAAAGCATTCTTGCCACTTATTCTGCAAGAAGGAAACTTCTTAGAATGGCATTTTTTCAAATGATACATGCATGAATAAAGTACATAAACTGAATTGTCTATGCATGGGGAGCATTTTCTAGGGGGTAAAAGACCTGAATGCAAGAAGAGTACCCATGCTGTTAGTGATCTTTTTCTGTCACTGGGATCAAGTCCTGTTTTTTTTCTCTTTGACATGATACCGTGCAGAGTTAGTTGTACATATAAGGGGCAAAAGGTATCTTGAAATTTTTCTTTGCTTTTACAAGTGACAAATGAGATATGACCATAGCTTTATGATTTTTTCAACTTTTATATATATCCTCTGTTTCAAAAACAAGAGGGAGAGAGGGGTTTCAAAAAAAAAAAAGGCAGAAAAGAAAGGAAATAGAGAGAAAGGAAAACCTGAAACTTTAATATTCAGGTTTTTCTTGCATAGTAAAATAAGTTCCTGGCAAATTGTTTAATAGAGAGAAGGAAAGAATTTCTTCTTTACTTTCAATTGCACTAGCATTCTTTTCTTCACAGCCGGTATAATAGCTGCTTCCTTGGGGTCAAAAGCCACCTATGTACATATTGTTACATTTGTGCTGAAATACGTGGAACTAAATAGAGTAGAAAGGTGATCAGGATCCTTCAGGGGCCAGCATCTGTGCCCTTATGGTTTCTGAGCAAGTCGTACAGACTCTTCTAAAGCAGTTTGAAATGCTGAAGTGAGTCCGAAGTGCACCAGTTTCATATTGCTCCCTCTTGTGTTGAAATCTCCTTTGTGTTGTCCTTGTCTGGCTTGTTTGTTTTGATTCCTTCTGTAGCAAATTAATGTTACTGTAGTCATTTCACCATCACCTTCAGACAGTTCACAGATTAGAAGGATCACAGTCAGGTGTCTGTTGACAGTCCCTTAATACCTTCCTCCCCATGAGGAACATGAGGTTGAAGCTTTGCCTGTACCAACTCTCAGTTTGTAAGATCAGGTCTTTCAGAGCCATAAAATCGTGGCTGCTTGGAAGGAACTTCAGGAACCAGAAGGGAGGATGCAGTGTAGTGAGTGTGTCTCCATAATGTGTCCCATGCTGGAAAATGATAGAGGAGACCATGTGGCTAGTGCCTTTAGTTCAGGTCTGCTTGTTTCTTACCATTATTCCATCTTTCTTAGAAGTATTTTGTTGTTGTTACCCTTTCTGTACATTCCCTTGTAAAGAAGGTGCGTTGAATGCACTGGAAGGATATTTAATGCTGCCTTGCCATGCTATTGCTTGTCAGGACCTGGGTAAAACCAGATACAGATCAGATACTGATCTCTTTCCTACTTTTTGAAATTATTTTTTCACGTGGGAAGATTTTGAGTGAATCTTTCTAACTTCCTGTTTATATCCCAGGAGGTGTGGGGTTTTTTCCTTCTTTCAGCCAAACAATCTATGAGGTTCACTTGATTTAAAAGGTATTGAACTGCAAGCTATTAGAAAAAGATAAACCACTCATTTTGAAGATGGCAGCTCAGCAGATTTCAAAGCAAGTTTATTTGGGCTGCTGCCATTACTGGCAGGTGTGGTAATACTTGACTGTTAATACAGTGGATGTCACACATTAGACTAGTGCTGAAGTTCCAAACCTCTGTGTACTGAACCGTGCAGCAGTTGATTTGTAGCTACTATTGGCCAAACCTTTGACTTCTCTTTCAAGTATTTGAAAGGGACTTTGTCCCTAGATTTCGTTACACGTGTTTCTTAGCTGGCCCAAGTCTTCAGAGATTTGATGCAGACTTCCTTAAGGTATTTTTCATTCTGTTGGTTGTCTTCAGTCAGATTTGGAAGTCTAGTTGCAGCATACCAAATCATTGCTTGCTAGTCTATGTTGGTCGTCTGGCTGATGGGTTTTGAAGTCACTCAGGTGTCATTTTGCAAGAAACAGTGTCAAAGTATATTACAGACAAAAGATGATTGAAAAGTTTTTAGAGTATCATTGTTGTAGATGAGTTTCTTTAGGTGAAAAGCTGTCAAATTTGTTATTTGTCTTGACAAGTGTACCAAAGCTGCTAATTAAATGCAGTAAAAACAATTTTGCACTTAAACAACAAATTCCAGAAGATCTAATCTTCGGGACAGAACCCAAAAGCCCTGGCCTTTCTCTGTAGGTTAGCTGGTAGTCTGCTTGTTTCTAACTGTCTGTTAGAGCTATTTAGCAAGGCCAGCCTTAACTGACAGTAGAAAGAACGTTCTTTATAGATCAAAGCTATCTGCATTGGTGTGAGATGCAGGGTTAATGGCAGTTATCTCAGAAGAGAGTTCCTCACTATGTGTGAGACTGGTACCTGCCGTGAACCTTTGGAATGCTCAGAGTGCTGCATTACTGATGTTTCTTGCTTGCACAGATTCACAGGTTTCTTTAACTTCTTTCACTGTTTTCTTACTGTTTTATGTAAGATACCTTTTCTGTTTTCAGACTCATCTTTTAAAGCCCTTAAACAAAAGCTGGTTTAAAATGTGAGCACTGATGTTCCTCCTTGTTCCTCTGGTGTTATGTGATTGCCATGAAAACTGAGATATCCTTTACACCTGTCCTAATGCCCAGCCAGGACAAAGAAGTCACTAGTTGATAGGCTGCAGCTATCCATGTGCTAACCCTCAGTGTAAATCTCACTCCATGGGCTGTAATCCAGCTGTTAATCTGACAAACCCCTTTTCTCCAGACACCACACACCATCAGCTGAGTAAAGTGATGCATAAAGAGCAGCTTCAGAACAAACTATCACTCATTCATCAAAGTGAATACAAAGATTAGAAAGAAGAGTTAACACAACAAATCATTTTCTATGCTTGTTTCCTTAAGTAAAATTCACAGTGGCAGTAATAGCTGGCCTCACCTTTCAGTTTTCATACTCATTCTTGGGCTGCTTGTCCCTCTGTCATGATGCTGATATCTTGAATCCTTTTGGAGTCTTGGAAAGAGGAAACCAGGTCATCTTGTGGCAGCCAAACAGGCTCAGGCATTGTTATCATATCCCTCTGAAGCTGTTGAACCCAGGAACCTAATCTTTGACATAGTTTCATTTCCTACTTAGTTCCTCTTAGCAGCTGCTTTTGATAGAAATCTTTAATCAGGCAAGGTAAGTATTTCAGGTAGGAATGTTTCATCAGTGCTTTTAAAATTCTGATAAAATGAGGAACGTTTTTTGGTATGTGAGATATAGAGATATATAAATATATATATATATATCAACATTAAAGTCTCCTGCTTTCCATAGCAGACTTCCTCTCTAGTTCTGTTCTCAAATATTCAGGCTAAAATTATAGTTGATAATTTACTTTTTATGTTATGAGGTATTTTCTGATATCATGAAAGAGTTGATTTTTTTAAATGAGTTTTTCTTTTTTTAGACTTTTGAAACATAGAAGTGTTCCAATTAGTGTTTAATAACCAAAACAATTTCATTGTTGTGATGGCTGTCTGAGGTCCTGTAGAATGTGTGCCAGTGAAAACACCTTTGATTTTTCCAGTGTTTAGGCATAAAGTCATTCTGCCCTAACAATAAGGCTTCATATCTTTCCTAATCTTATAACTCCCTGTTTTCATCCTTAATGTTTTCTTGCAGACAGAGAACGAGAATGCCAGAGATTATCTGTGGAATTAAGCCCAAAGAATATGAATGGAGTAGAACAGCATGAGCCTCTTCAGTCATCAGTTCAACTCCAGTGTAACCTAGGCAGGCCAAAGTCAAAATCTTCCTCAGTTAAATCATCCAATGCTACAACCCAACTTGAAACAAAGACAGATGATTCAGTTAAAAAAAGAGGTAAATTGGATCTCTGGTTGCTATGTTCTGATGTGGTAAGAGCGCTGAGGCCTCTAGGCAAAAAAATGGGAATTCACGTATGTGAGGATGATGTGTTGGAAAGTGAGAGCAGAATCATGTTCAGCATAACAAAAATGAGTAGAACAATTTATGGGCTATTTAACATTATATTAAATGAAATTTGAAATAAGTAATTCTAACTAATAGTACCTTTATAATATTTGTTTGTTTTGGGTGATGAATTTGAGCAAGCATTTAGAAACTGAAGAGCACCAGGGAAGGACTATGGAATAGTTGGATTTATGGACTTCAGGAGGATAACCACTTCATCCTAATCTGGGCAAATAACACTTTGAACTGTTCCTGCCCCCTCATTCAGAAAAGCCGAAGCCAGCTTTCTGACTTTTGTGCAATTTTGGTTTTCTGTTTTAGGGCCAAACATTGAAAAATCAGTAAAAGACTTGCAGCGTTGCACTGTTTCTCTAACCAGATATCGTGTGATGATCAAAGAGGAAGTGGATAATTCAGTGAAGAAGATCAAAGCTGCTTTTGCAGAATTGCACAGCTGGTAGGTAAATCAGCTTCAGAGATCCATCAGCACCACCCGAGAAAAGGGGCTAATTAGGGCACTGGCGTTAGTGGGGAGGGGTCACTTACACCCTCTTTGCTTGCAGCATTTGATTGCAAAAGAAAATATACCTGGTGCCATTAAGTGACACTCCTCACCAACCAGGAAGTAATATATGCATAAGTGTGTGGTTGCTTGCATGCATAAAGTTCTTAAAAAAAAATCACTGGGTTTTTTTGCCCTAAATGATCCATCTTGACCTAATTCTTTTGTATCAAGTCCAGTGGTAGCATATCTGAGCAAATGAAAGCAGTTCTAAATATCATGTCTGTAGGATTTTCTGAAGTCTCTTTTACCTTCTTTAAATCTCATCTTTCTATACTGTTTCTTTGATCTTATCTTCTTTGGCAGACAGTCCTTTACTGTCTCTTCACGTCCCATCATCTTTGGTTCTTATCCACCATTGTTTTTTTCTTCCCACATAGTTTCTTCTAACTTTCCCATTCATCATTTCATTTCCAATTCTCATCTTTAGTTCATTCTTTTTCTTCACGCTTTTATGTCTTTAATCTATTTATTCCATTGTAATTTTGATTACTCATGACATTCAATGTGTATATCTATGCCTTTTGAAAATTTATAGCAGAAATAATTGCTGTAGTAGCAAGTTGCGTATTTTGTATGTTCTTGTCATAGAAAAATATTTTCTGCTTTGAGTTTTACTTGACCTTGGTTAAGCATAGATGTCATATAAAACCTGTGTATTAGACAGTTGCAGTAAACAGAAGAAATCATGTTAAAATGTGCAATATTTGGTTACAAATCACAGAAGAATACAAAAACTTTTCCCTTTTAATTCATCCACAGTATTTGTCAGTATTCGTATGAGCAAATCTTATCAAAGTGCTGTACTACTGGAAGAAGTTTAACTCTGGACTTTACTGATGTATTCATTGTTTCCAATGATGCATCAGAAGTGACTTCAGTGCCACTGGGGCTCCACTTCTGTATGGGCAGAAAATCCAAGTGCTACTGAGCTAATTTTGGGGAAGATTCTGTTTCACTGAGTTACCCATGTACTTACTGTATAGCAAGGAGAGCTTTGTTTCTGTCCCTGTACTCCAGCAAACACGAACTGTGATCACCAGTTGAACTAAACTGCATGATGTTGTTGGGATTGCTCTGGAGCCAGTATAGTAATGTTTGCTTATCAACTTGAATGTAGTAATTAGATTGCTGCAATATGAAAATTGAGTTCATTAATCCCTTGCACCTTTTTTTGGTAGTTCTCAGAGGGGACCTTTTGTCTGAGTAAACTCATTGTTGGATCTCATTTGCTGTATAGTCCACACTTTTTTTTTTTTGGTAGCAGTATTGAAAATATATAGTCTAACGTTGGTTGCAGGCAGTAACAGTTAATTCAGTCTTTAAGCAATTGTTCTGGTCATGGAACAGGCTTAGAACTCTGACATGACCTAAAAATGCAAGGGGTAGTAAATTCAGAACTGAAATTCTTCATTATTCATGTTTTAGCTCGAAAAACACTGAAGTATATTGCCTCATGCTAAAATGTGTTACTTAATAGAGGAAAAGACAAAGTTACCCCAAAAGAGTCTGTAAAGTACTTAATGATGAAAATAGCCTGGAAAACTTTTGAATAGGTTTCATTTAATTTTGCCTCCCACCAGCTTTAGTGCCTAAATTATTGAAGCTAGAAGCTCTAGAATAGATCTGTAAGAGATCTGTGCTCTGAATATTTGTGCCTTGCAAAGCAATTTCACGCACGTAGCATAACATTGCAACAAGGACAGTATAATGTCAGCATATGTTTATGGAAATCTCAGTGCTGGCTATATTGCTTTTGGCAGCTCATAAACCTAATATTTAGGTTTTTCTTCAAATGAATGAAGGGGAATTTTGGTTTAAACAGTAAAATGCATGACTTTACACTTCTTTGCTGAAGTTAAAGAGAGTTTTGTGATATTTCCTATGACCTTGTGGCCTAAATGCTGAGAAAGATGGGCATAGCTGTCTTCAGTGCCTTGTTTAGGAAAACTTACTGCCAACTGCTGTAGATTTACTGGATTTGTGTAGAAATCAGCAGAACCATTGATACATACAACTTCAGACCTCATACAGTGAACACATCATTTTCCTGGGCTGGATGGTTCAGTGTGTGTTATTTACATGGCAATTTCCTTGCTTCAGAGTTGAACAAAACATGACTAGTGGTAGCAGGAGGATAAAGTATTAAATGAGCACACAACCTCTTGCATATTTATCACCCTTCTTGGGTGTAGGAATTCTCTGTGACACAGTCAACTTGCCTATCAAGGAAAATTAAGCAATTCAGCTAAACTGTTGCTCCCAGAGGACTGTGGAGTGACCAAAAGCAAGGGCATGATATCACATCTCCATTATGATAGTGATTCCAAAGCTTTTTCCAAGTTCTTCTCCAGTTGCTGCTGGAGTGCAGACTGGTTGAGATGTACAGCAGATAAACATAGAACAGCCACTAAATGCTGTCCATGTTCAGAACTGCCAGGAATATTTGAGTGGGCTCAATACCATAATGTAGATGGGAGCTTAACACCGCTGTCACTCCCTAAGGGGTTTTAATGAAGCTGAATGAAGTCAGAAGCTTTAATCTTGCATTGCAGCTGAATGCTGAAACACATATTACTTTGTTGTATCTTTTGAGTTTATTTTTCTTCCTTTGGTAATAGGATAAAAGACTGGTTTTGTGTCCTTTCTTGCATTGACAATCAAGGTCAGAATCAAAACTGAATTGCAAGAGTCAGTAATATTTTTGATTTTTTGATAGTCTGCTTTGTTTTTTTAAAATCTTTTCATGATTTTACTGATCACAGAAAGAATGAAGAATGCAAAGACAGTATCATATATCTTCCTCCTACCTCCAGACAGTATGTGAAACCATTATTATGGAGATAAATGAATAGCATGTGTGTCCTGAAAGCTTCAGCAGAAAGACTCACAAAAACTTTACATTTTTTTGAAGCAGAAACTGTTGAGTGATAGTTGTCAGTGGAAATCCATGTCCCTCTCTGGCTGAGTATTTCACAGCTTGACCTAACAAGTGAAGGGATGTTACTCCCTGAACATGTTCAGTCACTACTGTGCTGCTATTTAAAAAGTCACCTCTCTGGCAAAACAGTGCAGACCCTCCCACAATCTAAAAAAGCAGTGCTAGGGAGCAGATGTGCTGTGAACACCTGTAAAAGCTTGGGGAAAAAAATGCAATGCTTGCTTCCGTTTTAACTTTTTAACAAAATGGAGCAAATAACAGTCCTAGAAAGATGCTTATTTAAAAACACTGCAGTGAGATCACTTTTCTCTTTCTTAAAGAGCCTCCCAGAAGTTCCTGCCAACTGGAGTAGTTCTCCATGTGCTCAGAATAAGTGATAACAACTTGATTTTGTACAGTGCTTTTCATGCCAGAAGGCACCAGAGCATTTTACAGTCCATGGGCTGGTCCAGGCAGGGCACTTTGCCTCACAAGAAGTCTTTCACAGTCTCATGTGGACTGTGCTTCTGCTGTGATCTGGCACTGTTGTCACCCCTTCTTGCTGGACTTTCTATGACAAGGTTATGAGAGCACTGAGCAAAGCAAGCTGAAGGGCAGTGTGTCGAAAGCCCACATGTGCCTGAAAGTTATGAGGAAGATTGTCCTGACAGTACTCCTTGAACCAGCATTTCTCCTCATTGCATTCAGCTTTGCTGTATGGTTTTCAGGAATACCTTTGTGTGAGTGAGAACATAAGCTGCTCCTCTTAATATTGAATGTAAAATATGTCAGAGCACAGCCGTGTCTCACAATAGTGTAGAGCACAGAAAAGAAGATTACCAAATAGTTCTTAAGTTGCAGGGGTAGGTCAGAAAAGCTAATTGAACTCCCCTCTCACTAGAGTGCACTTGAGACATTTGTTGCCAAGCTTAAAACCTGCATGCTATAATTGTGTTCTCACTTTTCCACCAAGAGACTGAATAACCATCCTGGGGATAAAAGGAGAGCCCCAGGAAATCTGAGTGAAATGTGTAGAGCACAAAAGGAGCCAGAGTTCCCCGTAAGACCCCTTGCCAGAAAATAATTTTCACATATTGGGCATTCACACAGTCATACGGAAAACTAAAAGGAAACATCTGCTACTTGCCCACATGGTCTGCCATGAACAGAAAATAGTCTGTAGAAATAGTAGGAACCAGGTTTCATTACACTGAATGCAGAACTGAACCACGTAAATTCAAGTTTCTCTACTCTTTGCATCTCAAACACATTGTTATGTCCAATGCTTTTTAAAGAGCATGAAAACCAACACAATTGATTTTTTTGGAGTGAAGAAAAGCACTTGAACGGTCCACCATAGGCTGGATAAAAAATTCATTCTGACATAGTGCTGGGAAGATGGAGTTCAGCAGTACCAACAATTTAAAAATATATTAAAATAGATTCAGGGAACAACTAGAAAGCATGTGCTGCATGTTTGGGTAAAATTAAGCAGTTTTAGTATTATTTTCTAAGTCAAAGCAGAGAAGTGGTTGAATAGGGGAAGAAGTAATTTAAAAGAAAATAACTGTGTCTGTACTAACTTGGTGCAGGGTGGTGAGCAGTGGTCACCATTGCAGAGCAGTGAGTGAACACAGTCACCCCTTTTCTGGGACCCCTACTTGACAAACTCTAAAGATGATGATTTTCTGTTGCCCATAGCCCTGACTGTTTGTTAGTGATGTGGTAGTTTGGAGCATGGGCAGATGCCTGGAAAGGCCAGGACTAGTATTGCTTTACAGTGAACAGTCTTCCTGTGCTGTTTCTCTCTGCATTTTCAGAATCCTTCCTTATGAGCTTTCTGTCTGTGTGACTGCTGGCCTTTGGTAGTCCTTATGCTTCTAAAGTACAGATTTTCAAATCCTCTTCCAGTTTGTTGTGATATTTGTTTGCCCGTCAGTCACACAATCTAGTCCTTAACTTTGCCAGTGCAGAGAAGGAAAAAACAGTCTCCTGGCATTTAGGTGTCCTTGGGCCCTGCTGGGTTTTCAGGCACCTTGAAAGACCACTGCTTTGACCAAAACCCCTGGGCCCTGTCCCTGCTGCTTGGGGGATGTGAGAGAACCTGATCCAACAGCTCTGGCCTCAGACCAGGTACTTCCCTGCAGAGCTGCAGCATGGGAGAGGGGCTTGTGCTTATACTCTTCTCACGACCTCCAGCAGTCTGGGATCACCTCTGCTGTGCATCAGTGGAGAGAAGGAGCAGAGTTCATGAAATGAGGGGAGTTAGGTTTCGATGAGATACATAATGTCCCCTTTGTGGCCCCTTTGTCTTTTACAGTTACTTGCTTCATCTCTGTATTTTTTTACCAAATTTGTGAAAATAGATTACAGAGGTGAGATCCAGAAGTGGATTACAGTCTCTTAACCTATACTTGATGGCCTTGTGTCTCCCCTCTTCCCTCCCAGTCGTTCATAGGTGTGTTTGTCATCCTCAGTATAATACAAGAACACATGTTTATTGGGGCCATGAAGGTAGACTGTTGCTTTTGTGCATGTCATTTTTGTCAGACATAAACTAAACACAAGAAGGAAATAATTACCTTGAAAAATTTCAACAGACATTAGACCAAAGAACCAGACTCTTCTCTCTTTGTGGCCTCTTTCCAAGGTGTTTTTGGGAAAGTTGCCTCTTCTCTATAGCAAAGCTCAACAACCACCTTCTACCTTGCCAGAGTGTGCTTAGGATAAAATATATAAAACCAGTAAAGTATACCTCAGTAGTCAGAACTGAGACTCAAATAGGAAAGAAATACTTTACAAATTCACGTGAAAATTTGCAGGATGCTAACAAGCCATGGTGCAGCTCATACTCAAAATTGTTTAAGACACTGCCAAATCCCAAGGTGATGCCTTCAATTCTAAATAAATAAAATTTAGAAATGTTCTTTCTGGAAAAGATTTTCCATGCCAGTTTTCAGCCTAAATGTTTCAGTTTTTCTGATCAGGCAGTAAATTTCTAGTTGTTTGTAAAGAGGTCTTAAAAGAAAATTGCAAATAGACCTTTAATTATGGTGGGTTTACCAGACCCCACTGTGCAAGCTGGCTGCTAAATAGAACAATGTTAGTGAAGATAGATAACACAAATAAACACAAAATAAACTTGAATAACTAAAAGCCTTTGGGCATTTTCAGTTCTACTGGGTGGTACACTGCAGAGGGAGGGATTTCTGTGACATTGATTTATCATGTCTTTTTTTTAATCTTCTTATTGTCACACTGTATTAGTGATCAGAATGATCAATGCTTGCTGTGTAAACATTGTACATATGCTACTATGGTGATCAATTAATAACCTTCCAGCATTGTGAACATTTAAATAATGTTGAGCTAATACTGGAAGAATATAATTTACTGAAACATTGCAAGATATATAATGTAACAGCCTTTCCTACAGGTTTATTAATATAAAGAAAACTTGTATGATTTCTCCAATTACAAAGTAGCATGGCTACTCAGTAATCCTGTAAAGCTTGTAATCATCCATTACAGGTGATTAGGCATTATATTTACAGTCTCATCACATCATTCTAGTTCCTTGTGCTGAAAGTTTGACAGGGACAGTTCAGGGATTGAGGTGCAGGATTCTTTTGTGAAATACACAGTTGGCTTAGAGGTTCTTATCAGTTGTCTTTTCACCCTGCTTGTGGGTCAAATATGTTCATGTTAGAAGGGAAATCTGTGCAGGAAATAAGGCATAATACTTAAAGACCAATGTGGAGCTTATCAGGACTGTCCCATGAATTTGCCTGTAATCTCAGCTCAAATATAGCAGAGACAGTAACAGTACTAACATCCCTCAAACTTGCTTGAGTTTGTCAGAAGCTTGTCAGTCTGCACAACTTTAAGGAGCTACTGGAGTCTTTTCCAAAGTGTTGACAGCGCAATGTCACTGGAGAAGGGTGTTTGAAGCCTGAGCTGCCAAACTCCAGCAGTGTCCCACAACTAACTCCCTTCCTCCTGAAAAAAGGGCTCCAACTGTACCTCAGTGTTCCAGCAGCTCTCCTGGTGAACCAGACCCCAGAGGATGCCCATGAAAAAATATCTCTTTCCCCCTTCCAGATGAAGAGCCCTGCTGGAGTTGTTCAGATGCCACAGCTGACACTGTCTTGCTGAGTCTCCAAAACAACAGTCATTCTCCAACTGTGCACAAAGCTGGTTCAAGGGAGACTGAAGCTTATTGAACACCTCAAAATAAAAATTGGCATTTGGAGGGGGTTAACAGGGTTTTGAAAGGACTCGCTGGAGTTACACTTATCAGTAAGCTCTGTGCTATGCAGTTGGGCTTACCTTTGTGAGCTGTGTCAGCATGTTTGCCTCCATGTCAGCTTGATCTTTTTATTTCCCCATCTCTTCAGGCACAATAGGTTTATAATAATGCCTGGAAGAGGCAGAAGGAAGGAGAAGATTCTGGTCATCTGGAACCCTTGTGATTCTCATCAGTAAAGCTATAAATCAGCCAGCCTGGCAATCTGATGCAGCTTTTCTGAAGAGGCACTAATAGCTTTAATCATTTTAGTGGGATTTTGAGGTATTGCAGCTGACTGAAAGTGCATTTTCTTTTTCACTGTGCAAACACTAAATTTCATGCAGTAAACTAGAGGAAGATTAATTTGTTTCCACTAATGTCAGAACAAATTCAGAAATTATTCTGAGTATGAAATTGTGAAATGAGGCAGCTGTCAGCATAATTTACCCCTACCATTGCTGTGCCAGCAACTCACTGTAGTTTGGCATTTGCAGCTCTTTAGCCATTGTATACTAGTGTGAATTCTGCCTGCCTGTGTAAGGCCAAGGCATGACTACTGTCCATTTGACCAGGAATAGAATTATGTTCTTGCCTTTGGAATCAAGCAAAATGATTCCTAGAGAGCTGCTATTTCTCCTGCTGCATCTCATATCCCTACGGCATAAGCACCAGCTGTGTCCTCTATGTTAAGCCTCTGCCTTGCTGTGTCCCTTCAAGAAAATTGTCTCCCTTCCCACCTTAAAATTTGCTAAATCCTGTGCTCCAAACTGCAGATCCTCGCCTGCAGTGAACAGTGTTGTGATGCTGGCAGCTAGAGTTTGATACCCAGGTCCTGATGCTGCAAAAGTGACGGTTAAGAAAAGGACAGAATCGGCCCTTTCAGGAGAGAGGTGCAGTGAAGGGAGACAGAAAAGAAAGAGGTAGTAGTGTTACTCTGTTTTGGCTCCAGCATCAGTCATGGAGTACAAGACTCACTTGATTCAGATCTGCTCTTGAGTCCGGTCAGTGGGAGAGGGGATTTGAGTCCCATTATTTGGTCTACTACAGCAGGGGAACCTGTGGACTCGTGATTAGGGCATGGATTCAGGTACTACTGGAGAGAGAAGTGGTGCTGAGTTGTGTGTTTGTCACAAGAGTCTCAAATGGTATATGGGAATATGTTCAGTGCTGATATTCAAGTTAAGGAGAAGGCATGCTGAAGCCTGATAGATTTTTGGTGCTTGGAATAATCAGAAAAAATTGACAAGATTATGACTTCTCCAAAACATCAGCTAAAGTAGTCTGTTCATGATTTTAAACCTGGTCCCTAACATCTATAGAAGACCTAAGAGAAACAGCATAACTAGAGAGGAAAGAATGAGCAGAATGTTTTCCCTGAGGTGTCTTTAGATCTGAAATGCATTCTGATCCTTGCTCTGCTAGAGCTCAAATCTGGTCATACCTGAGTGTGCAGAAAGTTCCTATAGCACCCAGTATCCAGTTCTCCACAGCACAGCAATGACTGCAGGCTCTACACTGCAGTGTACAGCTTGAGACAACATTTAGGTGTCAAATGGACACTAAGAAGCATTGAAAGAAAGTGCATTCCCAGGAGGCATTGATGAGCTGAGCTTTGAGGAGTTCTCAAAAACAGTAGTGCTGTGGTCTGATCATGATCACCATACTGAGCCCCATTAAGGGGCTGTCTGAGCTTTATGTGAAAATGGTAAGATCCTAGCAGGACTGAGAGATAAGATTTGATCCATCGAGTTTTCCACAGTGTTTTTGTCCTTTCTCCTTCTATATCTCTTAGCATTTAGTATTTTCTTCATATTTGTTTTGTGGGTTTTTTCCTAGGCCAGTTTTTCAGCTTTCTGTCTGTGGTTTTCATTTGTTTAGAACTTTGCTAAGTTCTTGCTGGATGCCTTGTTGCTCAATTTTGCACTGAAGTGCTTTATGTGACTAGAAAGGACTCAAATTGATTCATACACCATTTCCTTAATAATTGACCCTTATGCAAACTAGGAAAAAAATTAACATTTCCTAGTACTGATTGGCCTAGGAATTCCTAAGGAAACATTAACGTTCCCCATATATGACATATGGTAATTTATGAATTCCAAGGTGAGAAATGTGGTTGTGCACTTCCAGATGAGAATTAGTATGTTCCTTTCCTTTAAAGAGAGAGAGGTTGCATACTGTTGGCTGGTAGAAATTAGTGCAGCTGCATTGTCTTCAGGGAAGGGAAACCTCATGAAGATCTGTCTGTTAAAGAAACTTAGTTTATTTCATTAATTAGTCTCACATTGACAAAGGTACCAAACGTTTTTTCTGTCTAGTAACAGAAGAGATATGACTATAAAATATGATAAAGGACTGCTATGGCCTTGTTCCCATTCTGGTATTAAAAGTGGTTTTATTTGGCATCAAAATAAAATGCTATTGGCCAAGCAGTTCAGTAAGGATCTGCTGTTAGAGTTCAGAGAGGACAGTCATGGAATGAACTGCACTAAAACACACTTCTGATGAGCTCTGCTGTTGTGACCTTGTTGATTGAATATTTTTTCCAGACAAAAGTTTGTTTATATAATGTGTGTAGCGTACTGGGAAGGCACTTTTGTAACAGAGACAGAAAAAGCAAAAATATGAGGACTTTTAACTTAAGGGAAAATACTAAAGATCATTAAACCCTCTTTGTGGAGGGTAGAAATAGGTAAGAACTTAAAAGACTCATTTCAGCCACCTGCTGTGAAAACCAAGGAAGTTTATTATACCATGTAGTTACACAAGCTAATTGAAAATAGATTAATTCTGAAAGGCTATCACTATTTAGATGAGCAAGCTGGAATCATCACCTGCTTATTTGGAGTTCAAGTTTAATGCTTATGCCTGGAGAATATTGAGTGCCAACTGGAACAAGTGTGTCCTTTCATTTTAAGATTTGCTCTACCATAAAAAAACCCTGCTGTTTTATTTCCTCTGGTGTGTACGTCACACTAAATTGATCTGGCAGGCCAAAACAATATTTTTGGTCTTGTTCCTATGTATGAAGCAAAAATGTGTTACACAGCAATTTTATTGTCTTGCTGCATTCTTTGCCATCAGCCAAACCCTGCTTCTGTCCCTCTTGTTGGCTGTTGAGAGGCAGTGTAAAGGTCTCCTCCTCTAGAGGTGACATGGTAGGCTGGGAAAACCCAGGGGTGGGACTCTGCAGAGCTGCAAAGCTCCTGTATGAGCTTGGTTAATTTATGGGAAGATTTCAAGGAAGCATGCCATGGCACTTGAACACATTCTAGCTGGTAAATTTTTGGTTGTCAGCTGTGTGTTTACCCTGTGTTCCCCACGCTACCTGCTCACCAATCTTTCCCTGTTTTAGTTAAGGACCTGTCAGTCCTCTACTCTTTAAGGCTTCTGTCTTTGTTTACTGACCACTGAACTCTATAGGATCTTGCCTTTCTTGCAAAGGATGTTCTAGAAAAATGTTTTGAGTTTGAATTTTCCATAATGTCTTTCTTCAGTAGAAGCTGGTTCATATGTAACTCAGTGTCTTCACTGCATACAAAAGCTTATGTTTAAGGATGGTTTTACTAAAAGGGTTGAGAACTCCACTCTTCCCTTGAGTGCATGCCTGGTATTTGACCTACTTTTTGCAATTTCTCCCCTCCACAAGCTGCTTGCATTTACTCACTTATGCAAACATAAACATTAGTATTGGGGGTGTTTATTAAATGTGAACTTAATTTTAAGAGGGGAACTAGTGAGGGGAAAGTGGAATGGCACACCAGAGCACTGTCCACTGGAGAGCATTCTGCAGTGGTGTTGTCTTACTGAAAGGTGTCTCTGGGTTCATGATGTTCATTTACCAGAACTACTGTCTGCTCTCAGCAGACCCACCTGATCAGTTTGCACTTTGACAGCTTAAAAGCACTGTCAGGGATTGTGCACCAGAGGTTTGTGAAAGGAGAAGCACACAATTCCTTAGGGAAAGCCAGGTAAAAGTTGAACCACTCTTTCCCAGTCCTGAAGATAAAAGGGGTCAAGGAAGCTGACCTCTAATATGAAGGTACTCTAATGCTTGTTTACATCACAAACCATTTTCTTGTTTGCCCTGACATATTTTGCAAAAATATCTCTATTTAAGGAAGAGAAGGACCACTTTCCACACATCTTTAATGGTATTTTATTCTTATTATTATGCTGCATTAAGTTGGGTAGCTGCAATGGTGCATGTGGCTTAATTAGGAAACAGACTGCTTGGTCATTTGAGGGTTTCTGTGCTGAGACAGTGCTGAAGAGGTAAATCAGAGTGACTTCCACATCTGTGCAGACACGTGAGCAAGCCAGTGAGATGTTTGTGTAAATCAGCATACACTGATCATCACTAATCTTTTTGTGGTCAGCTTACCTAGATGTTTCTTCAGTTTCAGTTTTTTAAGTCTTATCCATTTCAAAACTGCCCATAATTAAGGTCTGAAGTGTATGTGTAGTTACAGCTTTTGATTTTGATGGAATCCTAGCATGGATTAAATTATGGTTTTTTTCTTTCTTTTTTTTCCTTTTTTAGCATCGTAGACAAAGAAGTGTCATTAATGGCAGAAATTGATAAAGTTAAAGAAGAAGCCAGTAAGTAAAAAAAATACACAGGGAACTTTTGGAATAGCCATGGGAACAGTTGTTTTGTTTGGCAGAAAATTACACAGTCCATAAATTTGGTTAGCAGCATTCCCTCATCTTTCATTGTGTGTATATACAGTCAAATAAGGCTTTGGTGTTCCAGGGTAGTTCCTGTCTGTAGAGGTTATGCATCAAAGTTTCAGTATTATGAAATTAAGGTGAACTAAAAGTTCATATGAAGTAAGATTTAAATTATTTATTCCTTCTGCTTACCTACCAGAGCTTTTTGACCACTCCTTTTTTTTTTCTCATTTCTATGCTTTGTTGATTACTTCATTTTCATTTTTCGATCACTGTTTGCTTGCTTATATTACATATATGACTTAGAATACTGGAAGTTACATGGGGTATATGTTATTGTGTGGCCTTACATAGCTTTAAAGGATAGTAATCAAGCTTATGAATTAGAACAATTAAAAAAAAATCAAAAAACATATGTTTACTGCAGTCTGTTTTCTGTGGGAGTTGATCTGATTCCACGCTTTCATGTTGTCTCTGTTTTTTGCATAGATTTTCATGTATATACATTCTGATTTGGAAAAAAAAAAAAAGGCAAGATGAGCCATGTATACCACATGATACCACAATATCTGTTTATATTCCATCTGGTATATGGTATTTGTATTTACCCCCAGTAATCAAGAGTTTCAATAAGGTTTGCTAAACAAGAAACTAAAGAGTAACCAAAGCATTGTTAGAATGATACTTTGTCTGGCAGATGAAAATATCACTGCTATGTATGCATACAATCCTTTTATTGATTTGTGAATTTAAAGACCTTCCAAGGAGGGTCACAAATACAGGTAACATTCTTGGATGCTTCATTTGCATTTAGAACTCTCACTTAGTTTACAAATATATACTAGTTAAATTTTTATTTAAAAAAAATACTCTAAATCTCTCTGATGCTACCTAAGTCTCTTGCAGCTGTGTATCTGTGGAAATTAAAAGGTAAGAGTTGTTACAGCAAAGATTAGCATTAGTTTGTGTCTTGAATTTCACATGGTAATTTTTCTAGGAATAACATGAGATAGATGTGGATTTGAACTTCATTGTTATTCTGGGGAGGAACTGTGGATGGATACATATCAGCAACTTTTTGGTTGCCTGCAGAGACCAGATAGCCATAATCAGCAACAGGGCATGCACTCACTCCCAGGAAAACCAATGGGAGAATTCCCATTGATCAGCAGACGAGGATCTAACCCCTAAATGCATAAACAAAACCACATTTTGGAAATCCACTGTCCAGGGCTGATGGTATTGTAGGGCCCTTTCATTAATCTTGGCCAGGTTGAATAGTAATTTTTGTAGAAAGTAAACCTAATTCTTATCTACAGGCATGCAAAGTGCTGCATTTGCACATGACATGTTCTGTTTTCCTGTTTTCATGCCAGCTCCACGCATAAGAGTGGATGGCCTCTGTACCTGTTTCTAACAGTGTGGTTTCTGCTGTCTCTCAAGGCTGTTGTAGGCTGTGAAGTGCCTTCAAAAACTTAGGCAGAAAGCTGTTATAGGACTGTAACATGCAAACCAAGATATAAATAATATTATTTATTTTCATATCTCTTTGCTGCACTGGAGGACTGTTTTACAGTGGGTAATCTTACTGTCAATGCTAGGAAAAATTCCAAATATGATCATTTCAGTTTTTAAAAAAAATGGGTATTTGGCTGGCACCTCATGTGGAGATGAGTGCCACTATCAGATGAGATCATGTTTTGGGCAGTCACTTCAGCAAAGAGGATGCTGATCTTGGGGAGGAACAATATTAGTATTACCTAGAATAAGCAATAAATCAGAACTCTTGGACAAAGGAAACCAGCTAGTAAACTGGTTCATTTAATCTGATAGAAGTTTCTTATTCTTGTAGACCATATTCCACAAAAACAAAATTAAAAGATCATCTAGAGAGATAGATACGCACCTACTCTTAGCATAAGTAATAATGTAGGCACAGATTTGCCAACAGGGCTAAAGGAACTGTAGCCACCTGCTGCCTTCCCTGTCCTATGTGACACACACTCCTCCATCGTATGGTTAGTTTGCTCCCAGACAGCTGTAGGAGTGCAGCTGAGTCTCCCTGTGCCTGCTGGACCATGTTGTACTCAGTGAAACACTGGAACAGGTTTCCCAGAGGGGTGGGAGATGCCTCATCCCTGGAAACGTTCAAGGTCAGGCTCTGAGCAACCCAGTCTGTTCAAGATGTCCATGCTCATTGCAGGGGGGTTGGACTAGAGACCTTTAAAGGTCCCTTCCAACCCAGACTATTGAAGATTCTATGGTACTTTAAAAAGAAGGTGCCATCTGATTAAATAAATGATAATGGGTTGAGAAACAAGCTGTCTGTGAAATATCATTAATTCCAGCCTTAAAAATGGCATTACAAAGTGTAAGCTGGTTACGTGACTTGCCAAGTCTGCTGTAGAAATTTGTGGCAAAAGAAGGCAAAGCAGCCAAAATCTCCACAGCTGTAATGGAGTCTGTGGCCTTAGAATAGTTTACAAATACTGCTCACCCTGACTGTATGTGTAAGGTCTAGGCAAAGGACTATGATTGCTTTTATTTTATGTTTAAGTGCTGTATTTCCTCTCTGCCATAAGTACTGATCCCAACAGCCAGTTAATCAATTGTTGCTTTTACACTGAGTCACCATGTAGGTCATAGAGTTTGCATATATTTCATTTTCCACCAAAATTGTAATGTGGTATTATCTTATTATCTTGTATGTTACTAGATCATTGCTTTGTGGTTCATGGTTAATCTTTCCCTATAAGAATATAACTGTTCACCTCTTCCTTATATAAAATATACAAGACAGGCAGTAAAGAATATTTAGCACTTTTTCATAAAGACCGTTGACCTTCAATACTGCTTTGCAGTTGAAATGGCAACTGTGTATATTCTGCTTGTGAAAGCAAAATTGTGATGCCAATGATTTTAATGTAAACTGTATCCGAAGGAAGTGAAATAGCCCTGTGTAGATAAAATATAGCGTGTCTTCAGAAACAGGCTGGTGACTCAATGTAATGCTTCTTTCCATGTCTCTGTGGAAGACTCCCTGATTTTGTGATTAAAACTAAAGCACTGGAAAACTCAAAGCAATATGTCTTTACCCCTGTTTGTCTAAATGTTGAAGGATTGGTTTAACTTTGATTTTCCGACAGCTGTCCCGTTTTCAGGTCTTTTTCAACATCAGGCAATTCAGTTAAATATGCTGATTGACTTAATCTGTACAAGCTGCATATTGGAAGTCCAGTTGAAGTCAAGGGTCCATGTATTTGTCTCACATGTGATGTACAGTGTTAATGCCTAAAGACTGATAAATTCCAGAGCAGTTTACCTTCCTAGCATTAATGACTGACTATTGGTATTTGGCAGTGGAAATCCTGACTGCTCGGCAGAAGAAAGCTGAGGAGCTGAAGAGACTGACAGACCTCGCCAGTCAGATGGCTGAAGCACAACTGTCTGAACTCAGGGCTGAAATTAAGGTCAGGCATTTACTTCTGCTTGGGTATTTTAGCTGTTTGCAGAACTGCCAAGAAAGAGCTGTCATGTTAACATGCCCAGGCTGTTCAGTCCTGCTATAGGCCAACGGGTAACTAGCTTTCCATGTGGAAAGCATAGCTTCTTAAAGCATTATAGCACCTCTGGGCAGTGTACAGATGATGTACAGAGAAATGTATAAGCTATCTCATCAGTGTAGCAGTGGGGAGTTTTGCTGTTTGTGTATCATTTGTAAGACTCAGTTAACAAGTAAACCTGGTAGCTTCAGATTCAGTGACCAAACACATATTCTCTGATGAAATGACCCACTTCCCAAGTGTGGGAGTGATCAGCTCCCACTGGGCTGTGAGACATGTAATTTGGTAAGGACGGGAAAATATTTGGTTCTGCGTAGAAATCTCACGTACAGGGCAGGGTCAACAGTTTGTTGAGCCTTACAGTGAACTTAAGATCAGTTGTTTCCTTTACCATCCATATAGTCTTTTGCTCATAATGTAAATCACTGTTAACGCATCTTATTTTGCAGCACTTTGTGAGTGAACGGAAATACGACGAAGAGCTGGGCAGATCTGCCCGATTTTCCTGTGATACAGAACAGCTGAAGACCCAAATTCAGCTCTGTGGAGAAAGTAAGTGCTGGTGATTGCTCACATGGAATTTCTCAGAACACAGTGTTCCACTTACCTGTTCAGCAGAACTAAAGGCACCTGTGCTGCCTGGGGGAGTGTGTGTGCAGGAAGCCCACTGTGAGTGGTGTCTCTGGATGCAGGAGGCTCACTGAACACACACAGGTCACCTTTACGGTGTGCGACATGTTCGACTCACTGTGCCTGTGCTGCACACTCCACCTGCAGGTGTGCACTGCCCACTTTGTCAGAGGTCTACAGGTATTACTCAGATCAGTTGGAGCTTTCAATCTAAACAGGATTTCCAAGTGGAAATAAAAGTCAGCTCTGGGGAATATGCAAATTCAGTAATTTATAAGTAAATAGTCAATAGGAAGCTTCTCTGTGTGAGCATAGTGTTGTGAGGCCAATTCAGATCTCTCCTGCTAGGAAGTAACTCCCCAGCTTTATAACGGTGTTCACTGTGTTATTCACTGAGTTTTTCAGGAGATAAATGGAGTCTCAAGTCATAGCATAATTAAGGTTGGAAAAGACCTCTAAGATCACCAAGTTCCCCAGTCAACCACCATGTTCACCACTAAACTATGTCATCAATTGCCATATCCACATGTTTTTTGAACGCTTCCAATGCTTAACAACCCTCTCCATGATAAAATCTTTCCTAATATCTGATCTAAACCTCCCCTGGTGAAACTGGAGACTATTTCCTCTCATCCTGTCCCTTGTAACCTGGGAGAAGAGACTGATCCCACCTTGCTACAATTTCCTTTTAGGTAGGTGTAGAGGGTGATAAAGTCTCCCTTCAGCCTTCTTTTCTCCAGGCTCCTCTTTTCAAGTCATCTACCCTTCTGCTTGGAAATTCAGGTTCACTTTTTTGCTTCTAGTATCGTGTCCCTTTTGCAAAATAAGAGATTGCCTATTTCTCATCTTTGTTGTGATTTTTTCCCTCCACCTAAAAAAGTAAATGCTGTAATGCTTTGTCCAAAATGTTACCCTGTCCCATCGTATCCCATCAGTATCATTATCCAGGAGAAAACTGTTAAAACAGTACTGAACTAGTGCATCTTGGTGGAAGGAAAATGATAAATGTTTTCAAGTAGTTACTCAAAACAGAAAAAGGAGAAAATACTACACAATCTGCCAATACGATCTTGTGACTGCACAGCTAAAGAACTGACTGCTTGGAGGCATAACCAGTTTAATTCAGTAGACCATAAGAATTGCTTTTGCAGAACACTTTGAAAATACATCTAACCCTATATCCTGTCGCTGAAGCCAACTCAGGATGTTTCAGAAGAAGGCATAAACTTCCCAGTAATGCATCTAATTGTTTACAGTCACCTCGTAGACCCTCTCTCATACCCTGAAGCATAAGAGATTGAAAATTCTATAGAGATTATCCTGACTAATAATACCACAGCTGCTATTGATACAACCATAGATGTTTTTTTTAAACTCATTGAACTACTTTCCTAAATAACTTCCAGCTGCAGTTAATTCAGCAAGTTAATTATTTATACCTCATTTCAGTAAAGCATTACATAAGCATAGTTTGATGCAGGCCTGTTCAAATTGGGTCAGTGAAGTCAAAAGAGCAGCTATTAGTAGGGGAGCAGTGTCATCCTAGAAATGACTGATAGTGCACTGACTGAAGAACTTAGCTCTTATCTGCCCTCAGTGACCTTAGATGAGCAACTCATGATGTTGGATGTCTTTGACAAGAGCTTTTCAGTGCAAAAGATGTTTCTGTTAGGAGCATGAGGCCTATAGCTAAGAACAGCCACTGTTGAGGGCTTTAACAAAAGCAATAACCAAACCCACAGAGCTTGTGCAAAGCAAGGCATGTTCTAGCATGAGGAGAGGGTGGAAAGCATACACTCACAATGAAGGCCAGGAAGAAACAAAAATAATTGGACTAACATATAACCAGAATGCCCAGTGTTTTGTATTTTCTCTGAATTTTCAGAGAGAAAATTCAGTCCACTGTGCAGATCATTGCATTGTTTTTCTGAAGAGGGCACCTAGTAGGAGAAGTAGCTGATGTTGTTACAAGTAAGATCCTCAAATAATCTGACAGATGATGCTCAGTTACTAAAATTTTTTCTTACCTTCTTTCTCTGTAAGTGAAAAAAATAGAAGTACCTCTTGGATAAAACAGCAGCTGTCTCTCTGAAGTAAACCTCAGTTTTATCATCTGTACCAGAAGGAAACAGAAAAATTCCATAATCAGAAAAATTACGATCAAGAACTTTGTTAGCCTCAGCATTTCTTTGAGACTGCTTGGGGCTATTTCACAGAAACAGCTTTAAGAGCCTGTGGAAATGCAGAGAAGAATAAGGATTTTTTTGGTGCACTTCACATCCAGACATGACAGTGCTTAGTAAATCAGGCGATGTCAAAATATTAAGAAGTAGGGAGTAGGAATATACTGAGATGAACAGTAATGGTTCCTGATGGTGCAGACTGCCATGGTCTACATGAAGTTGATTACTGCATTGCATTCAGTTCCAGTTTTTATAGATATTCATGGTACAGAAGAACCTTTTTTACCCATCTCCATAGAGAGGGATAAGCAACAGGCACTAGACTATTTTTTTTTCATCTTAAAAATGTGTAGACATTCTAGGGCAGCTTTCATGGCTGTTGCCTGTAGGTAGTACATATGTAGACAGCAATGACAGCCATGGTTCCATGATCAGAGAATAATTTGGAATAGAATTTAATCTGTGATGTCTGCAGACACAAATTCCTTTGACCTCAAGCAGTCAAGAGAGTTACTGGCATATCACTTCCCACATTTCTTCCTTTGTTGCATGAAGACTCCTGTTACCAGGGGCATTATTGATAGGACAAGCAGTGCATGGAGTGGTCCTGGCAGCACATGTTCAGCTCAACTGGTTACAAGTTGACAAGCAAACCAATAGGTGCCAGGAATTTTGAAAAATTCTCTTGGATGACGAAAACTTGGCCTTCTGCCAGACTCCTTCCAGTTTTAGTGCAGTGCCATCGCATTGGCTCTTCTGTCTCCAGAAGTGCTCCACAATGAGGCCATTTTACAGAAGTAAAACACTATGGCCTAACTCCAACCCAAGTTGTCTAGCTTACTTCATTATTTAAAGCGAGGCTGGAACAATGCTTCCAAAATTAAGTGTAAGCAGAATAATAATACATTCCTATGTTTAGATGTTGATCATTTAACTGATAACACATAATCTTTTTCTTTTATAGTTTCTCACCCAAAGAACAACTATTCCTCAAGGACACCATGCAGTTTAGTGCTGTCTTCAATGACCTCTCATGCAACAACTGGCAAGCAAAACACACACACACGGAAGTCCTCTAGTAATGCCAAGAACTCTGATAATAAAACAGCCAGCATTAAAGTACAAAGTCATCTTTCTTCCAATCCTACAGAATCTTCTTCTCAAGGAATTCCAACAAATAAGCAGGTAAGAAACCAGTTATGAACTAAACTAAATTACTTAAGAAATCTCGGGAAAATATGCAGCATTGAAAGTTGTTAATACAAAATCAAGTACGGGTTTGCAATCTTTATATTTAATTAATAATTTTTGAAAATATGCAAGCATGTATTTTCCAGTTTCATTTTCAAGTCAGCGTGAGCATTCGGAGTGGAAATACCAGAAATGCCATATGAGCAAAGATGGCTGTCAGGTGTTCAGAAGTAACTAGTGGCAGTTAATAGACTGAAAAAGAAAAACCCTCCATAATAGCTAACTGCCCTACATGCTGTGATGGAGAAACATTTAGTCCTGATACTTACCAAATGGTCAGCTGATGTGCTGTTGAAGCACAATTATTAGATGCATTTTAAAAGTAGAATCCTGCTGGGTTTAAAAGCATGTTATTTCAGAAGCTCTACAACACAGCTTATAGTATTATCCTATACTGGAAGCTATTTTGTTATATGAGCACCTTAGAATGTCCTTCTACTGTTGGTCTTAGGTAAAGCTGCCACTGAAGTTGCTCTGAATTTTGTCCCAGAAGGGATTTTAGGATCAAGTAGATGCCTGAAGAGAAACAAAAGAGCATTACATAATGTCAGTACATACATGGAATCAGCTGCCCTGGCAGGCATGCAAATAGAGGGTAATTTAGCCACTTCCTGGTAAAGATCAGAGCATCCTCTGAACAAGATATCACAATGGACGTCTCTTCCACAATGTGGATGCTTCACTTGACTTTAGTTTACATGTTAATTTCTGTTCTTCCTGCAGTCTTTCTGTAGTATTTTCACAACACTTTACTAGGAAAGGTATTTTCGTGATTTTGGAAAAAATCAGTCAGTGTCAAGTTCTTCAGCACTTCTTAACTGCTCAGAGAATCGTAGAGTACCCCAAGTTGAAAGGGACACACAAGGATCACTAAAGCCCAAATCGAGCTCTGCACAGGACCATCTCCAAGAGTCACATTGTGTGCCTGAGAGCATTGTCCAAAGGCTTCTTGAACTCTGTCAGGCTTGGTGCTGGGACCACTGCCCTGAGGATCCTGTTCCAATGACCAGCCACACTCTGGGTGAAGAACATTTTCCTAATATCTAACCTAAACCTCAGCTTCATGCTGTTCCCTTTGGTCATGTCACATGTAACAGTGTTGGTCCTTTTGGCTTCCAAGGGACCCTCATATGCAATTTCTGTTGACTACAACCCACAGAGTCATTTCCTCAACAGCTGCTCTTGAGCTGTCTAGTATTTCTGTATTCTCTTAAATCATGGCAGACTTTAATTTGGCATCAGTTGTGAACCTGCCATCTATATTTTCAGGCTACTCAGATGTAGCATGGTACTCACAGTTCAGCTTTTAAGTGTAATAAAGAGAGAACTGGTAACAGTCAAAAGTGTATAGTGTTTTGCTTCTCCTAGTTACAGTGTTAATTCTAATTGCTATATTTCCTGTCGTATTGGAAGGATTCAAATAACCTGACAGTTATCCAATTTCTTCCTGGGTAGAATGGGCCTTCTAGCCAGAGACGAAGATTCAACCCACAGCACCAAAACATGCGGCTCAATGGATCCCTTAAGGCACAAGGTGCCAGTAATGAGGCAGATCAAAATACAAAGAGTGGCGCCAGGTCTGAGCACAGAAGACAGCAGCATAACAGCTTCAGATCTAAAAATAAAGGAGCTATGAAAAATCAAGAGCAGTCTACAACTGCAAGGACCACAGAGAATCCAACACACTCGGAGAAGAGCCGCCGGAAGCACCACACACCAGACACTGCGGATCACAGGCCTTTCCAAGGCAGTGTTGGCAGGGTGTCCCAATGCAATTTATGTCCTGCAAGGAGGGAGGTCTCTGCTGATGCCACTGTTCTTTCAGTGCCAACTGTGACTTTGGTGGCTTAAAATGTCACAGTGATGGCAGGCAGAGAAATTTAATCTCGTCATTTTAGTTTCTTGCTCGAAATGCTTGTTGGTGAAGAAAATAAGTCAGAACATAGTCTTTTAAATCTGTTGCTGCTTAAAACTTGTTGATATCTTTATTACTTACTAATTATCAAAATTAAATCATACTTTCAAGGCTTTCCCCAATATCTTCACATTTATTTTGTCGTGACAGTACGGAATCTTACCAAAGCAGCATTTACTTCTTAGAAAAATGAAATCTAGGTTGGAAAAACAAATTGATAATTAAATTCATAATAGCAAAAGCCTCTTGTAGATATGTGGTTATACCAGTCAACATTATTTTTTGTAGAACAGCCTGTGTTAGAAGGATCCCAGAAAGTCTGTATGCTGTGATCTGCAATGAAATCAGATGATCTTGTAGAATTTTTCAGCAAATCTCTATACATCTCTTTCTTTCTGTGCGTGTATACACATACATGCATGCACACTGTATACACAGAGAGTTTTGTTATATACAAGAAGAGTTGAAAAGGCAGTTCATTTGATTTTAGCTTATTATTCCATAATCTGAGATCTTTAAGTTCAAGTATAAATTGTATTAAATGTATTACATATTGGTATTTTTCATGGACAAACTATTTTTATGAGGCTGAGGAAATATGCTCATTTAAGTTTGGAATGTATATAATAATGGCTATTCAGATGCACAGCCCTGTTCTCCATCCTTATCAGCCACTTTTCTATGACTAGTTGGATTTATTTTTTTGCATATGAAAAGTTGCAGGTCTTCTAGACTTGAATTCAAATTATTTTTCTATACTTTTGCTGTAGGAACCATCTGTCCATAATGAAAGCTATGACTAATAAATTACTTAGTCTTTATGTTCTGATTCTGTATTTCAGAAAACCTGTTTCTTCCAAAAATTAAAATCTTCTTTCTAAAATATCCTGGTGTTTGCTGCTTTGCAGTGCCTAACCTTTGTATCTTATTCAAATTGTATTTGCTTAGTTCAGCTGGTATCAGTGGGAGGCTTTCAGCTGAGTTTGGATTGAACTTTGCTTTTAGTTGGATTCTAATGCCACAGTGCATGAAACAACCTTGCCATGAGAGCTGTCTCCACCCTGAACACACTTTTAATGTAAGTTATTGTTTAACATAGTAAGGTGTCAGAATCCAGACCTGGCATCAAGTGAACTAGTGACCTAAGTGTCAGAATCAGAAAGGCGTAGAAGGTCAGTAAGATTGACCTCCTGTCGAGGTTTCAGTAAGAGCAGAAGGATACTTACAGATCTTTAAAAGTTTATGCCTAGGTTATTGTTTACTATTGCTTTTTACCAATTTTCTTCTGCCTAATTTCTGTTTGTTGACTGCACAATTCCTTAGTACTAACTGGTTTACTATTCCTCTGTGGCCTTTGAAAAGTAATCTTCAAGTGTAGAGTGAGGTGCATTCCTTAATTTTTATTTCTTTTGATATCTGTATGCAGTGTCCCACATATGAATATCAGTAAAACCTGATATTAAAAGGCAAATAACTCATCTTCATCTGGAAGAGTGGTGAAAGAAAAATAAACATACATAGATAGACAGTGACTTTCTTAGTATTGCAAGCACTGTTATTATCCTATTTAATTACCTATCACACTTTTAAGCTGAATGTTTTTACATAGATGGAATGGAAATTCCAGAATCTTTGTTGTGCAACACCCATCAGATAGGTAGCTTTTCAAAATTTATCTGCTTCCTTATAGATTGACCTGTAACCTCACTCTAAGAGATGTAATTACAAATTCCAGGGAGATATTACACGGGAATCTTCTTATATTGTCCTTATGTAAGTTGTGAAATTTATTTGTCTCTTCTCCTAACCCTTCCTAAAAAAAAGAGGAATTTATCCTTTTTAAATTTATCTAAATTATTTATTTATCTATAATGACATTTATTCCTTTCCAATAGCTTTTGCACTTGACAGGATTACTGGAAGTTATTTTATTCCCTAAATCTTCTTATTCTCACAAGCAGCCTTCTACAAATAAATAACATCCATAACATAAGTCATAATTCAGCACAACAGGACCACCTTGTGCTCTTCAGTACCAGCTAAGCTTTGAAGTACTGGTGCCTCAGTATGTGACAGACCCAGGCCTAACAGGTGAAAGATGACATTTCTCTCATGATGCAAGAGTATTTTCTTTGTTGAGAACTGCATGGGTTTGGTTGGGCTGGGGAGTGGGCTGGTTCTGGGGGTGCTGCAGTTTTAGCACACCATGTGTTGTCTGCTATCTGTGCTGATTTTGGAAGTTTATTGCACTACACATTTTAACTACATTATGTGGCTGTTCTCTGAAGTGTAGCTGTGTCAGAACAGTATCTCTTCATCTTTCATTTTGTGTGTCTCTGTGTGCTTGGAATGATATCTGCCAATTTCTAGGAGTGTTTTACTGTGCACAGTAGTTGTGAGTAACCAAATGCTCTTGGGCCCATCTTCAGTGGAGCTGTGGTTTTATTTTCTCATTACAGAGATGGCTACATGCAGTACTCCTTTTAATGTTGGGAACTTGTACAGGGGTCAGTGAGGGAACTAAGGGGAGGGCAAGGCTTGGCTTCCAGGCCAGTCCTCTTCTATAAAAAGTGCCCTCAATTTGCAAAGCAAATACAGCTGTTTGACATCACTCAAACACAAACACGGAATTCCCACTGCACTTTGTATGGTCTTTCAGAAGTGGAAACAGACCCTAAAGGGCACTATTGTAGAGCAGGTTGGATCTGTTTATCTTCTGTGCAAGATTAAACTCAGAGTAAGGGCAGAATCCAGCAAAATAAAGATACAAATACACAGCTGGAAAACTAAAAAGAGAAGGTAACTTAATACAGTCAAACTGTTTGGAAAACTTAGATTAGTTAGCCATGTTTGGAAAAAAAAAATTAAAAAAAAGTCACTTAGTGTGCTTGAAAATGTCACCCTGAAAGAGAAACTAATCCTTCTGGAATGGAAACATTGATCTTTCAATGCTTTCCTGGACCCTGTTGTCGTAGGGGAAGTCCAGGTCTGAACTTGTATGAGTGTGAGTCTCTTATCCTATCAAGTGATTGGGCATCAAGTGAATCTGCATCAAGATTTTATCAACCAAATACATCCTTCCTGTTCATAGACTTGTGACTACAGCAGAGGCACTGAGATCCAGAGGCCTCGAGTTCCAGTACCACTGCCAGTAACCCATGTGAGGATACAAGAGAAATTTGCCAGAAATTTGAGACAGTACAACTATTAAGACAAAACTACTAAAACAAGCTGTGCACAATGGTCATGTGTGTTGTACCAGAGAGAGAGGAAAAGGGCAACTTTGAAAAGGGTCCAAATCCTTGATGCAAACTCTGGGCACACTACACAGCTGATCATGTGATGCCATGAATTTGTGAAGTAATTTTTGACCAAGAGTGATCAAGTCTGGTATAAACAACCAAATGTTTTTTGGCAAGAAGATAATTATTTAAGAAGATACACCCAAAAAGCTCAGAAAGCAGCAACGTTCTGTAACATCAGCTTTACCTTTTTCTACTGCTTAACAGCTCTTATTAACACCTGCTGCCCAAAATGAATCTAGTTTTTTGTGGGGCTTTTATACAAAATTTTACTTCTAACCACATTTTGACTCTATAACTGCAGCTAAGGGACAGACAGCTTCCCTCCCCAGTTTTTGATAGCATAACTGGCCTCCTGATTTTAACTGCGTGAGAATCTGTCCTTCATGGACTGGAAGGAAATAAGTAGATCAAATCTGCTTACTCCAGGGTAATGGTAGGATTTCTTTATTAGACACAATAAGATCTGAACTACATAATGTTTATTATCTAAGCAATTTAATGTAATCCAGTTTAAAAGCGTATGTTTCTGCTCTGAAAGAGCTGGTACGGAAATAACTGGAACATTCTGAAAGAAAAATTAGTTAGCTTTAGTATTTCCATGGCACTTCAGCTAAAAACAAACCTGATGAAAACTCTCCCTGAGGATCAGTGACAACATATGCCTATCACATGAAATAATGCTTGTATCAAGTACAAGTGAGTTCTCCATACTCTGAAGCATACAGGTAGAATTACATCTATTTGAATCGCATCTTGGTGATAATTGGCCCTCTGCATGTGTAATCACAGAGGAGTAATTTTATAGAAATCTAACTTGGAATCATGATTTTCTTGTCTCCTTAACTCATATGATGCTGTATCACTGATGGTTTGGAAAGACTGTAGCACGAAAGTAAGAACTAACCAACTGGAAAATTGACAGCATTTGTAAGAAAAAATTTATTGCATCAGACTACGGGGGATACCCTGTGTCAGCCTTTGCAGTGCAGATATCAGATCCTACATTACTGCATTGGAGTCACCTTCTGAACATGGTCTTTTCTGAACATGATCTCTGCTATAATGAATTTTAGAAAGATTCATAGTAAAGTAGTCACACCACTTGACAACACATCTAGTCCCAGCTATAAAACTGTAGGACCTTTAGCAGTTTCCCCAGTTAAACTATCCCGTCTGTACACTCGGTGTGTCACAGTTTATCAGTGCAGATGCAGTATCACTTCTTTACTTGAGTTAGACAAGTGAAATGTTAAGTGAAATATTAATGAAAGTCTGCAGTTGGCAGACTTTCAAGAAACTTGGGACTATACCGTTTTGAGGAAATTTCAACTTGTAGCAAACTCAGACTTGCAGAATTTCTGCTCCTTGTCCCAAGGCCTCTAAAAACATTCTGTTAGCCAGGTTATGGGATCACTCATCCTTTGACTGGTAAATTTAATTTGTTTTCAACTATTGGCCTCCCAGAGAAGATGAAATTTTATTTCCACATTTTAAAAGGCTTTGGGTAGATAAGGGCAAAGCTATTATGGTTAAAGTCAACATGAAGGTTAATGCTATTCATCTATCATAAAACTGGTAAATATCAGTCCATCAGTTAAAAGAAACGTTTAACAAGATTCTGTGATATAAAAAACATTTTGGAAGTGCTTACTCAGTTAAGTTAAAAGGGCATGTCCAATTAAAAATAAATAAATAAAATCAAGTCCTTCAAAAAATAATTGATCTTTCTTTACCTCTCCACCAGAGCCACTTTCCTCTTTTATCTATTGAAATTCAAGGGAGTTCTTTTTTGGTTGTTTTTTATTCTTTTAACCACAAGCTAGTATGTCCAGGACAAAGAAAAGACTCATTAAAGCCACTGTAATGCAAATGACATGAATGTTGCTCAAAAAATACTGTGCTACTAGAATAATTAAATAAACACCGAGGTAGTGCAAACTCAGAAAGTCCTGTAGGATTATTCTCAAAGCTTTTTTCTTGTATGCATGCAAAATTCTGTGCTTTTTGTGAGCTTTATTGACAGCTGGATTCAGTGATCTCAAAAGTCTTCTCTAACCTGAAGGATATTCTGTGATTCTGTGTTTATAGAAGCTTTCTAAATTTGTCAAAAGTTGAAGAAGAAAGAAATAAGCTTTAGGAAGCTTTGTCAAAAGATTTAAAAGTGTATGGTAAAGTGCTCAGCTATTCACACAGAAGATAAGTATTAAAAACTGCCTTTCAACCAGATTACTAGAAAAAACAAATTTCACTGACTTAGTCTCAAATAATGAATTGCATGTTCAAAGAATAGTAGTTTACGTTATGTTATATATTTCCATAATTTTTGATTTTTCCTTTGTTCAGTGAAACTTTTTTTTGTTCAGTTAGGAAGAGCCTCAGTATTGTGATCTTTAGGTTTATTAAGAAAAACCTCTAGCTTACAGATTCTAAAGGTCAGCTGGTCTTTCATATACATACCAACAGCAGAGAATAACAGTACTGCACACTTTTACAATGGCTACTGTTCATGACAAAATGTCTCCTTAAAAACATGTTAGTACATGAAAAATTGGGGGTTTTATTTGTGCAGATGATGTGTCAATTCCTTTTGGTTAGGAGTAAAGCTTGAAAATATGACGGCTTCTAAATGATCTAGAAAATAACACATTTAAAGAATCCTTCTGTAATTCTAATAGTCTCAGGAATGTTAAGAACGTTGCATTTTGGCAATGCTCAGTGTTTAGAGACAGCTGTATTTACTGCGCTGGAAGAGCAAAAGCACTCGTAAAACCAGCGACAAAACCCAGCAGCCAACTGTAAGCAAGGGTACAAAACAAAGCCAGGTTTTGTCCACTGGTTTAAACCACCAAAAGGGCTCTTTAAAATCAGTGATCCAAATACACCTTTCCTCTCCTGATAGAAACATACAGTAGCTCTTCATTTCAGTATCATTCCTCAGCATTTGCCCTGGCACAAGAATGTCTCCTCCAGCCTGCTCGGGGGGAAGGTGGGGGGCAAAACCCAGGGCACCTCCAACCTCAATTTCTGTGCTTTGCTGCACAGAAGCTGAGTTTGTCCCCTCCTAATTTGAAAGGACCTGCAGAAGGACATGGGAAGGCCACTGTAAGTCAGACCCGTGAGGTTCCTGCAGCTTCAGAAAACCCAGCCCACAGTGTGTGACACAACACACCAAGGCTGCAGCCGCCTTCCCCAGTGGCAGATCACACCCCGGTACCAAAGTAGTACATGTGTGTCTCTGGGAAAAAAATGGCCTTGTCACTCCCAAGGCACACTTCTTCCTTTCCTGTATTTCTGAATTTCCTCACTGAGTACAAGGAAAGGGGGTCCCTTTCATTGCTATTAATAACAAAAAAGGGTGATTTACCCTCACCAGAAGTACCAAGAAGTGCATTGAACTTCTGGAGTCTTCACAGTATGTTGCACATGTATGTTGCACACTTGTGGCAAACTTGTATCTAAGAAAAGCTACTTGTTTTTATGTATTTTCTCCCACTTTTAAAGGTACAAATTAAGGTTAACTCTAGTTATTTTTAACAATAGTTAAAGTTGATAAAGTGGTCTTCTTTTATGCTGTGCAAGTACTCCCTTTAAAGTATAGCCCAACAGAATGTGAGATTCTGGAACATTAAACTGCACGTGCTCCATGTTTGTTTTTTTTCTTTTTTTAATCCATTTTTCTTCCTCCCTTCCCAACATGTAAAAATATTTAGAAATAAAGCAGAAAACACACTTCAGTGTTTACTTAAAACAATTTCTTCCTATGCTTTTCATGAATTTCATCACCATTTTACACCTAATCTTTGATAAATGACCACACGAGATGATGCAAAGCTGTCTGGTCTATCAGGCTGAGTCAAACATTATCCATCCACTTTATCATTCTTAAGTGTAATACTTTCTGCTAATACAGCTGGTTCTTTCTTGTTCAGTACCACAGAAGTAGTAGGAGTTTGACCAGCAGCACTGTCCTGTTCACTTGTTTTACTGGATGCAGAAGGCGGCGGCTGAGATGGTGTCACAAGAAAAAGTGGAGTTCGTTTCAGCTTCACTACACGGTTGTTTACAGGCTTCTTAGTCCCTGCAACCTTGAATGCCATTTGGCTTGGTGTCCCATTGCCAGCACCCTGCCTTCCACAGGGCGCCTGGGAATTGCTGGGCACCAGTGAGCATGTTGTGGATGTGGTTTCAGAAGCTTCCCTGTGCAGTGTCAGCCTTTCACTGTTGGGTCGTTTAAGAGGTGCTGCAGAACGTGAAGTACTGCAAGCAGCTACCTTTAGTGAAGCTGAATTCTTGACTTTGATGTGGGTACTTGTTGAGGGACCTGAGAACCTGATTGGCTTGGGACCCACTTTAGATGGCAAACAGTCTTCCTCTTCAGTATAGTCGATTAGTCGTCTGTAATATAAGGAACTTTATTAAATAAATGAACTATACATGTAAGTTATTCTTTTTAGAACATTATTACAAACCAGACAATATGTAACAGCCATCCACAAATAGGAAGTTATTTTAACTTTTGCTTGTTACAATATCGTTTATGGTCCCTAACAGTTCATCCTACAATCAGGCTTGCCTTTCTATGAACACAACAACCAATCTCTTCTACCTCTGTAAGATGACATTAAAAACTGTAGCAGTGAAGTGGCTGTAGGGTGGCTCAGGTAAGTGTGTAACAGCACCTCCAAAAGGCTGCTTTAAGTTAATGTGTTGAGAATGGAGGTGTAATCAAAAGTATCACCATTAAACTGCAGAGAAGAAAATCTAGACATTCCCTCTAAAAAGAAGGCATCTCACATACGTGAAAATCAGTTAACATTTTAAAGTTTGCAGATAAATTTCTGTTTTAGCAGTCCATTTAACTAACACTGCTCTCCACTTTTTGAAATTAGTCCTTGCCAGGCTGCTGAGACCTCTAAAATAAAGTTAATTTGTTTCTAGCAAGTTCAGTTCTTCAATCAAGCTCTCTGATTATAAGACATTTTATAAAAATGTAAATAAAAAACCAGAAAACTCAACATGCATGGCTATTTAAGGAACCTGAAATTAGAGGCAAAAAAAAGGATTGCACTGTATTTGTGCTTAATTTAAAGCCATCTGTGTAAATCAGCATACCTTTTATAAACTGGTGGCATATGATGCAAACTGCCTTTCAGAGGGCGTTCTTCAAGAGTCCAACATTCAATCAGCTCCTGGGGCACTCTCCAGTAGCTGACACCTGCATTCATAAGCAACATTGTATTGATGAGCTGAGAAACACAGCCAGCATCACCTGTGCAGACATCTGACCAAGGGAATAGGTGTGTTTTATGCAGCAGAATTTCAGCTTTGAAAGTGCTGCCACGAACATTGTTTACAGCCAGGGCACTTCTTCATTTGTGTCAGCTCGTGTCCCCTCCTTGGAACATCCCTTCAGACCCCCATCCCCCAAATAGCCACTACTATGGAATACTTTACATTACAAGTCAAAGTTTATGAAGAGTTTTTATGATAGTTATTTAGCAAATATTTTTCTTATTTTTCTGTTAAAAAGTAGTACTACTGGAATAAAAAATTAATACTCTACCTCTCCCTTCCCAGGCATCGAAAGCATCCATCATCTTTTTCAGTTCAGCAACTGAGTAATAGCTCCAGATGTACTGGACATTATTTCCAGCTTCTCTAGAAATATTGTTTTAAAGGTAATGGTTATGTGATAAATTTAGCTAAGTCCTTAAAAATGTAGCACTGGTGAAATGTATCCTTCTTTTTACCAAATCTTAACTATAAGGACTTAGCAGTAAATGTTTATAAAGTAGAAAGGAAAATGTTACTTGAATTTCATTTTCATTTGGATGAGAGGTTCTTATCCTCTTGTGAATACCTATTGCTAAAAATGGATATTTCATGAAAGAACAGATGTTCATAAAATAATAATTACAGAATTAATGGTGTAAAATCTGTTCTTCTAGATCTCAATCATTCATTCAAAGGGAAAATACAGTAGGAGGACAGATACCTGATATACTGTGTTTCCAAAATACTCTTGGAATAAATATTAATATTTCCAGCCTAAATTTAGGAAAATATGCATCTTAATTATAATGATTATGAAACATCAAAAGCTCTCTCTTAATCAAAAGATACACAGTGAAGTGCACTTCTGACACTGTACTGTGGGACCAAGAGAAAGACAATTTGCTTCCAGTCATAAGTACAGGTCTACCAATAACTTCAAAATACTGCCATAAAAATGCATTAATAGTATAGTAGAGATGAACATGTTCTTTATAGAATTAAAACCATCCTTAGTTCTTGGTGTTCAGCTGTCTTAGAAGACTGCAAAATACAATTGCATGGATCATAACTAACATTGCAAATATTTCTGGAAGTTTTTCTGGATAGGGATTCGTTCACTGTATTTAGTGTAAATATTAGAAAGTAATTTTAAATTGTTGAGACATTTTAAAAATAACAACTCAAACACAATGAGAACTTACAGTAACTACATGCCAACCACCTTGTGTGGACTCTCAAATTCTTGTACTCCGTGCTTAGTTTTTATTTTGTTTGTTTGTTTAATGTTACCATTTGTATTAGCCAGCTGGTTTTGGAGCTGGAAAGAATCTGATTCCTTCCACAGATTTATAATACAATAATGCTCTGTTATGGTACATATGACAATACTAGGCATAATTATAATATGTGACTATTTATTCTCATTTCATAGTGCTTTCATGTGTTTGACAGTCACCTTACCTTTTGTACATGCTTTTACTATGAATTTTTGTTCCTAGTGCCTTATTAATTGCATCGGTCCCATCAGCTCTTGTGGCATACACACCAATAATTGTACTTTCACAGCTTGCTCCAGATGTGCTGAGATAGTGCAGGACCCACACTGTAGGCTTGGTACAAACTAAATCGTAAGAATCACAGAAATCTAACAAAGCCTGGAAGAAACATAAAACAAAAAATACAGAATACTAATAAAAATGTAATATTTTTAGTTGAATAAACTTTCATACTTAAATTTTCTTAAGTGGACCAGTCAGCTCTTTTAAGTAAATCAAGGATGTATTTTTTCTAGAATGCTGGCTACAGTATTTCTTATCTGGTGTTAACAGAGATTGTTGTGAAGCTAAGAGAAGTTTATAGAAAGGCAACAGAAATACTTAAAGGCATGGCAGCTCCTTAATATGAAGAGAAACTGAAAGGCCTGGAAATGTTTTATGCTTTTCAAAAGGAAATGAGTAAGGAAGAATGTGAAATACATGGAACAGCAGCTTATTAAGAGAATGAAGATAACTGTCAGGACTAACACCTGCCAGACCTGGTAATATAAATTAATTTCCAATCCATTACTTAGAATTAGCTTTTAAGTTTTACTCTAAAATAGACAAACCTTAGGATTTTAAATAGTATAGTAATTTTCCTTTTCTTCTTCCTTGTTCTAAGAAAATGTCAAAGTACATTTTGTCTCTTGAGTTTTAGGATGCATTTATGAAACTGAAAAAAAAAATCAAACCTCTTGAAGGGATCAGATCTAATCTCAAGTAAAATTTGAAACCAAACAGGGAACTAAACAATGTCATTCTCACTATGCAAGTTTTACAGCAGACTTGCATGTAAAACAAGAGTCAAATTTAAACTATTGCTGTATTGCAATGATGGGAAAAGCTGATGTCCTTAACTACTCTGACTGCATTATCAAATCCAGGATTTCTTAAGCTAAAATTCTGAATTTACTCATTATTCAGTGTGGTGATTAAGAAGCACTAACTTGCACATACTATAGTTTTAGTATCTGGTGCTAATGAATGATGCAGATTAGAGAGTACAACTCAAAAAATATAAGAATTGTTAAGACCTTTTTAAGCTCTATATTTGACCTTGAAGAATATGTCTCCATTTCATTGGCCAAATGGTCAGACAGGCTGTATGGATAAGGGATTCCAAAGTAATCTGCTTCTTCCTGCAGTGCAATTCGAATTTGTTCATCTCCAGGAATCCGAACTTCTCCGTGAAGATAATCCAAAAGATACTTAAACAGGCTTCCATCTCGATCAATTAGACATGCTCCTGAAAACATAAATAAAATTATTTATAATACTGCTTCCAGCAAGTGAAGACAAACTTGTCACTTTCTACCAAATCATCAAGTAAAGCCTTTTGTATAAAACTTCTGTGCTAGTTTTACTTAGGAGGAGTAAGTATACTGTCTCTGTTCTTTTAAAACTATATTTTTTTTCCCTGGAATATTTGTTATTTGACGATAAAATTCTTAGTGCAGAAAACATTTCTTTGGAATTTCAGTGAGATCACTAATCTGCATAGAACAATGTCAGCATACCACCTCATCTGTACTGCACTCTGCTTAAGATGTTAAAATGTAATTCTAGACACATTTCTAATTCTAACTGCAGGTACATCTTTACTCACTATCCCAAGGATCTTTTCAGTTTTGGACCTAGACCATTTAAAAGAGTTAAAAATAGCATCAGCTCCAGTACACATCTAGTCAAACCTTCCTTAAATACTGGTCAAGTTTTACTGTAATTTTTTCTCTCCTTTACCTGCCAGGCTCAAGGACCCTACAGAAACCAACCAATCCATACCGGGCTGTGTACAACAGGCTGTTCACTGTGGCTGTGAAGGATGGTGGCTAAGTCTTGCCCATACAAATGTCAAACATTTCAGATATTTTGAGCAGTCCAAAGTGTACAACAAGGAACTACTATTCTTCAGCCATCGTATCTTTAAACCAGACATACTTTGGCAGGATTTCCAAGTCACAAACAAGTGTGAAATTTGACCCATGAATAGTTTTATTCAAACTTTCATATCAAGCCATGGTGGTGAAAAATGCAATCCTTACTGAGTAATGAAGTGTTCTGAAACAAAGATTAGACCCAAATCTCCTTCTGTAATGAACAGAGATAATGAGATGCCTCTGGAGAATATAGGGGTTCACAAATAGGATCTGAGTTAAATGCCAAATACTCTGCCAACTTCAATTTATTCTATTTTCATAGTCATACTGAAGAAGTACATTCTGAAGCAACAGTTTTGACTGGGATAAGGATGTATTTGCCACAGAGCTCCCTGGTCAAAATGTCGTATTTACAGCTTCAATATATTTACCTGATTCATCCACTTTTAGAGGAAAGCGTCCACTAAACATAGAAGCCAGCATTGAGTCCTTAAAGCGGCACAAAGACTCCCGCCTGGCTGTGTATAAACATCCTCGCACATTAAGTCGTAGAACGCTCTGGACATCTTCAACCTTGCCCTCTGCCATTGCATTCACCAATGATGATGTTCATTACGAGCTATTCAAGCCTGAAACAGATACAAACAGAAGTAAATCTAATGCCAGTTACAGACTGAACATATCACATACGAGACCTAAGCATTAGGTCAGCTCTTACATCTTACACGATACCACTTTGAAAACAGTTCTGGAGATGTATTAGTGTAAATAGCGAAATACTCCACACCTTTTACTATAAAAACTGATGGCATTTTACTTCGCTAGGAAACACAAAGGTTACTCTTTTGAGACAAATGGGCAAGCAGATTTACGTGGTCAGAATGTGTGAGCAGAGCACTGGAAGGACATCCTGGGAAATCTCGTTTTGAGTATAGTTCACAGCACTACAAGTGCAATAATTTTGTACTAATAACAACGCGGCTTCTTTAAAATCCGATCTCTAATTAGAGCTGTTTTCACCATCTGGGCCGCTCGCTCCCTCCCTCCCTTTCGTGGGGCGCTGCTCCGCCATAAAGGGGACGCACCCGCCGACCCTGCGGGTTCGGGTCGGGCCGGGCCGGGCGGTTCAGCCCCGCCTGGGCCGGGGTCCCGCCGCCATCCCGCGTTACCTGCGCCGCCGCCTCCCGCGCCAGGGCCGCCTCACGGGCCTCGGCTCCGCAAAATGGCGGCGGGGGGGGCCGGGCTGGGGCCGAGCGGGGAGCGCAGGGGGGCAGCCGGTGTGCCCCTGCTGCGGCATCGCCAGCACCATCTCCGGGCGCACCGCCGGCCGCCCGAGGGTCCCTGCCCGCGGGTACGGCGGGTTCTCCGAGTGCAGGGAGCCCTGGGGCTCGGCTGCCGCTGCCTCTTCGGCGCTACCCGGAGGAACTCCCTGCGGTACGGCTGCGGTACCTGCGTCCTCCGAGGTGAGGCTGACCTGCGTACAGTCGGCTACTCTGAAAGGCACAAACCCTTCCGAGAACGTGCTTTTTTGGTTTGGTTTTTTTGTTTTTGTTTTTTTTTTTTGGTTGGTTTTTTTTACAAGTACGTGTTTACTCGGAGTGGGTTTGATTCAATTGCTGGTTCTATAATCCCAATAATCATAGAATGGCCTGGCTTGGAAGGGACTTTGAAGATCATTTAGTTCCAACCCCTCTAACATGGGCAGGGACACCTTCCACTAGACCACGTTGCTCAAAGTCCTGTCCAGCCTGGCCTTGGACACCTCCTGGGATGATGGGGCATCCAAAGCCTCTCTGGGCAACCTGTTCCGGTGCCTCACTGCCCTCACAGCAAAGAATTTTTTTCTTGATATCTAATCTAAACCTACTCTCTTTCAGCTTGAACCCAGTACCCATTCTCCTGTCACTACATGATCTCGTACACAGTCTTGCCCCATATTTTCTGTAAGTTCCCTTCAGGTAGTGGAAGGCTGCAATTAGGTCATCTCAAAGCCTTCTCCCCTCCAGGCTGAACAATCCCAGTTCTCTCAGCCTTTCCTCATAGGAGAGGTGCTCTATTCCTGTAATAAACTTCATGGTCCTCCTCTGGACTCACTCCAGCAGATCAACGTCCTTCTTGTGCTGGGGACCCCAGAGCTGGATGCAGCACTCCAGGTGGAATCTCACCAGAGGAGAGCAGAGGGGTAGAATCCCCTCCCTTGCCCTGCTGGCCACGCTGCTTTAGATGCTGCCCAGGACAGGGTTGGCTTTCTGGGCTGCCAGAGCACATTGCTAAGTCATGTCCAGCCTCTCATCCACCAGCACACCCAGGTCCTTCTTGGCAGGGCTGCTCTCAATCTGAGAGCAACTTGAGCTGTCTCCTACCCCCTGTGCTCCCATTTTACTTCACAGTGTGATGGAGTCCCTCTGGCCAGCCCAGACCAGGGCAGTGGCTTCAGACCAAGCTGGAGCCCAGTTTCTTCTGCAGCTGCACAGCCCAAGTTGCAGCACCAAGGCAAGCGATTTCACCAGGGTGATGTGCTGCTGGTATGTGCTCCCAGTCTGAAGATGGAAAGGTCTGCTTTTATTAAAGCAGGGGGGAAAGGCAGGAAATGGTAGCCTCAGATCAACTGGTGTTTTCTGCCCTGCTTTGACATGACTCCCTGAACTCCCTGCTCACCTGTGTGGCAGCAGCAGTCTGTTCAGTTCTACCTATTATATATAAATGCAGCCGTCAGAACTTTTAATTTGCTTTCCTGTTGCTTACATGTAAAATATGTTTTTTCTCTGGTTTGTTTCTTGGTTGGTTTTGGGTTTTTTGGTTTTGGTTTGGTTTTTTTTTTGGTTGCTTGGTTGGGTTTTTTTGCTTCAGATTTATATGCATTTTTCAGAGGGAACCACTTATGCACTAAAATAGCACAGATGAATGCTATTTCACTGCCATGTCTCAAGTGAAAGGACAAGAGAAAATGGCCTTAAGTTGAGGCAGAGGAGGTTCAGATTAGATATTAGAAAAACAAAATTTCACTGAAAGAGTGGTTAGGCATTGGAATAAGTAGCCCAGGTAGGTGGTGCAGTCACCACCTTTGGAAGTGTTCAAGAGATGTCTGGATGTGGCACTTGGGGATAAAGTTGATGGTAGGTGATCTTGAAAGTTTCTTCTAACCTTGATGTTTCTGTGATTTTATGATTCTGTAATGTAGGCAAGGTGCCTCACTCTCATACAGTCATTTCACAAAGACTTTCAAAGAGTGTCCCATTGAATTGCTTATATCTCAGATAGAGTTGGCGTGGTCATCAAAATGCATTCATAAACAGTGGAAAGGTAAAGAAAATAGATTCTTGTTATGCTTTTGTGTCAACCTTATTATGCAAATTTCCATACATGAAAAGTAGTTCATGTGTCATGCATCATAAGATGCAGCTGTATTTAAAAAAAAAAAAAGTTTACAAGGTTATGTCTAGTTCCCACTTAATTCTCCTTTACTTGCTTACAAAGTTTCTTTTTGCCATAACCTACAGTAAGAACTTATCATTGTGGATACAACTGCCAAATAATTTGTAGTTGTGTGCAACAGTGAACAGGGTGAAACTTTGGTTTTCTGCAGACTTTCTGGAAGATATGAGCTGATTATATGCTTAGAATATATAATATAAAATATTTTTATATATTATATATTATATTTCTTAGATAATAAAACATAACTGAATCCCAAATATTAACAATATATTTTAATTGCTATCTGAAGTCCAGTAAAATTCACGTACTTAACTGTACACTGCACATATAAGAAATGTACCTTTACTGTATTTAAATAGTTTACTCAGTTATATCTGCAATTCCTATTGATTTTTGTCTTGTATCATCCTAGTTTTTAAGTCATAATTTCCTTTTGGAGCTATTTTGTTGCCTATTTAAGGTATGTAGAACTTCAACCATGGGTTCACTTGCTAAGAGGTGAAATCAAAGGATGTGTAACACAGAGCAGCTGTAGTTCCAGCTCTGTTGCTTGCTATATTCTAGTCTGTTACTGTTACATTTTGATTTTTGAGAATACCTAAATATTCATAGGCTACTCTGTTTTCAGTTAATATGTGAGTCCACAAACTTGTAATTCAGACTTCCCTTCAGTCAAGTGAAGAACATTAAAGGAAAGAGCCATATAAACCATATTGCATCTGGTCCTCGTAGGGAGAGAATAAATTCTCTTTGAAATTGTGTAACTCTGAATGATCACTTCTACTTAAAACTCACTTCTTTTTATCTTAATGCCAGTTTGCATTAGAATGGCAGTTAAAGCCACGCTAAACACCTCACGTTTAATTTTGCTTAGCAACTAAACATGCTACTGTTGCAGCAAAGAGATAAAATGGCATGCCAAGCACCATGGCTCTCATGTGCTCCTTGAACAGTCCTTGGCCAAGAATGTACCCAGAAGCCAAGTCTTCGATGCTTAATATCTAATTAATTAAATAAGCACACAATTTACAACATGCTACTGAATGCAATACAGACTGATAATCCATGGGTGTTGAACTTACTATAAAACAAGTGAAAACAAGTATAATAGATTATTTTTGTAGAGTAATGGTATCTAGTTTAACTGTGTCTTTAGTAAGGATAATAATGTGTGTTTTCCCTTACTCACGGGGAATAGTTCATACATACCAGTTGCTACTTAAACGTGGCCATTTTTATCAAACGTTGCAATGTAGTTTAAGTGTAACTTCCAGTCTTTCTCACTCTGAAACATTCACTTAATGAAGCTGGAGCTTTTCATGCTTCTTTCCGCCTTGAAGCTGGCTTGGTTTTGCCTCAGAAGTCTGAAAAAAATGTTCCTTCATGTATTTCTGCATTGTGAGACCAGAACAATCTACACGGTTTCACTCAATACATGTATATACACATATTCAATGCAATAGGTTTTGGACCTCAGATTTAACCATGTGAATTATCATGACTATTCAAGCTTAGTACAGCATGTACTTGGCATAGAAGCTTGAAGCAAAACCAACCCACACAAGCAAACTGCCTTTTGAGCTGCACCTTTTGGGAAATGAACACGGGCGTTTTTGTGTTGGTTTTCACTAGTTTCCCAAGGAAGCCAGGCTTACACACTCCTCCTCTGTATATTTGTGTTTCAGTTTACTAATTGCAGTCAAATTTGACAGAGAGCAAGAGGCATTAAGAAATGGATTTTTCATTAAGCCTGTGCAAAAAGGGTGTGATTAGAGAAAGATAAGTTCTGAATCCTATAATTTCAGGAAAAGGTACAGCATGAGCTCAGGTCTTGTTGGACATCAGAGAATCCACAGAGGGAGAAGTCGTTCTACATAATCTACCCACCAGAAGTGCTTTAGTCATAGCTCACACTTTACTACACCCTACAGGATTAATTCCTCACTGAAGATTCTTCTCAGACATGAATATGCAGGTATCTAGTGAGGTACAAATTCAATTCCCACATGATTAGAGCTTTTACAACAGGTCTGTGTGTCTTTCCCTCACTCCATTTCTATTCAGTTTAGAGACCAGTCATAGGATCCCTGATGGATGACTGAAACACAAAATTCTGCTCTTAATACACATTTAAGATATATGGACTGTGAAACTTGGCAGTGGTTTAAGTTCTTCCCAACTCTGAGCAGCTGGTAATTAACTGGAGATTTTTACATGTGAAGGGGCATAGTGTGGAAGTTCCTCAGTGGATAAAGGAAAGTATGACCATGGGTGGAAATGCAGTGCTTCACATTTTGTTTTAAATTTATTGCCCGCAGTAGCAACATAAACACTAAATGGAAGCAAATTGGCAATTGCCCCTTCAGGACTTGAGACCATTGTGGAACTGGAGTATATGCAAACTCGTTGTTGGATCTGGAAGAAAACCCTGCCTTCTGGAAAGGATAAGGAGGTAAGTTGTATTTGATTGGTTTTCTATTTTTAAAGTTACGTAAGGTTATTTGCTCTTTTATTTGGCCAGAGTTTTACAGTGGCTACAGTCACTTCCAAGTTTCCTTGTAAGGGAAAATGTACCAAAGGTATATATTGTGTGCTGGATCAAATCTGTGTTTTAAGGGTTTTGCCTAGAAGCATAGGGTTTTACAGCTACAGGGCCACACTGAGAAACTGTACCATATATCATAAACAAAAAAAAAGGTAGAAAAGAGAGACTCTCCAGATGCTCTTTGCAGCAGATTATGAAGGTAATAAGTTCATAAAGATCCATTTTCACATAATGCTACTGATACTTCATGTGCAATTCCTTTGACTTACTTTATAGCATATTGTAATGTTAGCACATGGAAAGGTAGGGGTTTCATGATGATTACTCGACCACAGAACCTGATGCTGTTTTTTATTTCAACCTTCTGCATTTCTGTAAATCTTCAAATAAAACACTAACTCTGTTTACTCCAAATTCACTGATTCCTGGATCAAATGTAGGAATTAATGTCCACATGAATGATAGGACTGGGCACATATAGCCAGTGAAAGAGAATGTATGTGAAGAGAGTGTTCAAGAGCAAGGGCTTTTGGGCTCAGAAGAGATTTTGGGGGAAAGCATTTAATTAGACTAAAGTACTTCCTTGCAATTCACAGTTCTAGTATTACCTGAACCAAATTAAAAGTGGGCTTGGTCAAATTCTGTTGTCAGACTCTTGCCCTTGCAAGTTGATAAGAGTGCAGGCAGCATGCATTGATAGAATCTATTGGGTTTTAAATTAATCATTTCTGTCTTCATAACTGTCTTGATGCCTGTCTATTCAGTTTGTCATTCCATCTATTACTAATAGCTCAAAATCAGCTAGAAAAAATTTAACTTTCCATTGAGAAGGAATTACATGGATTTCTCCTTTTAACCTAAATGAAGTCTTTGAACTGAAAGCCAAACATATCAAACTCTTCCTAAAAATCTCTGACAGCCAGGTGGGATACCTGTAGTTCCCTACTTCCTTCCTCACAGTGTACTGAGACTGATGCTAAGTGTTTATACAATTAATATTTTTTTTTTTAATTTTAGCTTTATTAATGGTTAGTATTTAAAATGGTTTTGTGAAGGCACATTGTTGTGAAGTTACAGACACCCCACTCCTTTTTAAATCACCCACAGATGCATGAAAAAACTGGAACCATAGATTAAAGGTTGATGACTTCTGCATCTCCCTCTTCTGGAGTGTCGTGGACCGTTGGTTGGAGCACGGTTCAAATAAGGTCAAGGTCACGGGTTCCATCCCCATGTGGGCTGTTCATTAAGAGCTGGACTTGATGATGCCCGTGGGTCCCTTCCACCTCAAAATATTCTGTGAATCTGTACGTACAAGAACATGTGAACTATTTTAACACAGGTAATTCTGCATGTATGTAACATAACCACTACAATGCCTTTCCTGTTTTATCAACCAAGCATCAAAAAAGACGGATGTTGGCCGTGGCATAAACCAGGCTGTCGACACGGGAGGGGTTTATATCCAGCTGTTCCGGCCTGGCTGTGCATCTTCCCTCTGAATCACGCAGCACACCGCGGGTGTTGGCGACTCCCTGGGCAGGTTGTCCCGAACGCCCCGTCAGGCCCCGGCCTGGACCCGCAGCGCCCGCCCCGCGCGCCGTCGCACGTGCCGGGCCCAACGGCCCCGCCTGTCGCGGCCGCCGGCGCGCGGGCAGCCGTTTGGCCGCGAGGGGGCCGTGAGGGCGCTGAGGGGGCTGTGAGGGGGCGCTGAGGGGGCGCTGAGGGGGCTGTGAGGGGGCGCTGAGGGAGCAGTGAGGGGGCGCTGAGGGAGCAGTGAGGGCGCTGAGGGGGCTGTGAGGGGGCGCTGAGGGAGCAGTGAGGGGGCGCTGAGGGAGCAGTGAGGGGGCGCTGAGGGAGCAGTGAGGGGGCGCTGAGGGGGCTGTGAGGGCGCTGAGGGGGCTGTGAGGGGGCTGTGAGGGCGGCTGGAGCCTCATCGGAGCGCTGGGCTGGGACACCGCCCCCTGTCCTACGTCTGCTTGCCGGCCATTCTTTCTCTCTCTCTCTCTCTGCTTAAATTTACAGCATTTATAATCCGGTTTATTTAATTGTGTCAATTTAAAATCTGTCCTGACAAAGCACAAGCTGCTCTGGTCGTATTGGGAAGCAATAGAACCTTAGGGGTTTTACCTTTTAAATGCAAACTTAGATAGTTAACTTGAGGGAATGGACAAGCTAAAAAAAAGTGGGATCATTTTAGGTTAAAATATTTCACCTCTGTGTTAATGTTTCAATGTGTTGATTTATTCATTAACCTGTTTTAATTATTTGAACAAAGGTAAAGACTGAAGCAATTTTTTCGATTTCAGACCTTATATCCTTGTAAGAGATAATGAAACCTAATTTTAAGAAGTGTGAGAAAGATAACTTATTTATTTATTTGGACATTCCCCTTGACAATGTACAGGTTCATTTTGGTGATGGATAAAGAAGCAACTGCTAAATCACCATCTGCCATGTTCACCTTGAATGCTATTAAAGGGCGTAGGAAAAAGAGGGATGGAACATTACAAGCTGCAAAATTGAATGCTTCTTTAGCTTCTAAAATCAAAACCAAGTTGATGAGTAAGTACTATTAAAATAAAACTGAAGCCATCTACTGTACTTAGAATGTATGGCTTTAAAAGGAATAGTAGTTCTATTTAACATGATTTGCTGAAATGCTGCCTGTTAAAAACACTAACTTATGTTGAGAATTTTAGGAGAGTCTGAAAGTTAAAATGTGATTGTAAGTTATTTATTTATATAGTTCTCAGAGTATTTTGGGTCCATGCTTCTTGGTGTGCTAGTGTTTTTGTAAAGAGTATAATCAAGTGCATTTACAACACCTATGTCCACAGCCATGCTTGAGGCATCTGAAAATCGAGGACTCAAAATGAGTAAAATCAATGAACTTTTAATATATAGTTGCCATGGTAAAACACGTACTATTCCCATCTGCAAAAATGGGATTTATATAAAATTATTCAATGAATAATTCAATGAATAATTTTATGTAACTTACTGAATCCAAGAAAACTGGAAATATTAATCTGCTGATTTAATCACTTGTCACTTAATCACTGGGAAACTTTGTTTTCCCAGTTAGTCAACATTACATTCAAACATAGGTCTGCCGTGGTAAATGGTTGGGGTTTGTTTCTGGCTCAGACAAAAATACCACTATGGAACATCTCAGAAACTTTTCTGCAAAAGATTGGGACACTATAAATGTAGTGAAACACTGTTATTTGAGAGCTCTGTTTCAAGCAGCATGTTCAGTGAACGTTGATTTCTGCTTCTCTTTCTGTGAGCGGTGCAGGAAGATTTTTTTTTGTTGTTTCTGTATATATTTATATATTTTTGTTCTTTTTGTATATATATTTTAACTTACTGTGGCTTTATGTAAAAATACTAATTTTCAGTGAAAAATAAACTGTATAGATGAATAATGCTAGTGTCCTTTAGAAATCTCCACACTGCAGTAATACAAATAATTCATAATTCAGTAAGATTAATAGTAATTTCAAAGCCTAATGTTTGGAATAAGCTCCCACTGTTGTTGTCTGTTTCCCAAGGCAAAGAAATAAGGCCTTGCAAATTTTGGATAACAGATCACAGAACTAAAAACATAAGACAGTGAAGAGCTGTAGTAGAAGCAGTTTTCAAACTAGCCTCGCTCCTTTTTGTGCTCTTTTAGAGTATTGTCAGACTTTTCTCTGGTTTGGGTTCAGGTTAACTGTGTGCCTACTGTGAATGTGAGGGAAGAGCTCCCGACATTTTGGTAATATGCAGTGCCATTGGAAAAAAAAGTTAAGTTCTTAAACATTCTGTAGCAGATATGTGTAGGTAGGTTTTCATTGGGATGGTGGAAGGCATATTTTGAATTTAAAGCTTTTTATATTGTCAAAACTCCCATTCATTATCAGAATGTTTCAATACTTTAATTTGTAAAATGTGCATTTTTTTTAGAAATTTTTAAACATTTTTATGGTCACGAAACTATCAAGTTTTAAATGCTTTCTTCTTAAAAGAACCTTAGCAGGACCTGTGCATGAAATAAGCTTGAACATGAAACAGGCAGAGTGGTCATCAGACTGACGGCCACAGAAACAGTTTTGCACTGGAAAGTGTCCGACTTTGCTGTCGTTGCATCAAAACCTGCAGATAAAAATTTGTTGCACAGTGATAGTTCACACAGAGAGGGCCTGGAATTGAAGCTGGTGAAAATAACACCATTTTTTGTCTCCTTTAGATAACTCATCTATGTTGAAAGTATCTTTACAACAAAATAACAGAGCATTAGCCGTGGCTTTAAGTGTTGAGAAAGAAAATTCTCGCAGGTTAAAGAATGAGAGGATTTGTCTTCAGAAGGAAGTAGAAAAACTGCAGCTTCATAATATCTTGCTTCGTCAAAAACTAAACGGTTTGGTATGCTGCAAATAACATAATTTAAACTTTGATCAGATAAACCAACCTTTTATCTTTTTTGGAAACTTAATGTTACTTCTTAAAATGGTGATTTAAAATATATATCTCACATTTCTGAAGTTGTATAATCTGAAGTGTAGTATTTAAGTTTGATTTTTCTGTCATAGGTTTTATTGTTCTTACTATTTTGTCTATCAGTGTGTATGTTTATCCATAGCCACTTTAGTGTCAGCTTCACCTTTATATTTATAGGTGTTAAGATGGTATTAAAATCAATTTGTACTCAATTAAGTCTAAAAAAATTATAGCGTAGATTCACCTTTTGTTTCTTCTTAAGGCAGAAGCCACTTAAAATATATTTTTTAAATTACTTTTTCTTTTACATTCAGAATAAAACTCTTATTGGAATAGAAGCATTTTTGAATGATCACCTTTTAACTGCAATAGAAATAAGCAGTCCTTCTGAGGTAAGATGTTTTTTGAACTGTTACCATATTGAACTCATTTCACATGATAAGATTTTCAAGGCATCAGATTGAGTGCAATGTTGAAATATATATGTGTTGTAAAACATTAATCCCAGTCCTTTAAAACTTGGGATGAAACACTGGTCTAGTGAAATAAATTAAATTTTGCTGCACTGAAAGTTCAGGATTTAATCTGGTTTACAAAGTATCTAAAAGTTAAGTATCAGTTAGCTCAAACTTAGTACTTCAGTATATGGTGAGCAAGCTGCCTGCCTTCCTTGCTTAGTGCTGCAATAGATATCCTACATGTGCAAACTTAACCAGAAAACATAGTCCATGTTAGTCCTTGTCTCATGGAAAAATTATGATTAATTTTAAAAAAAGGAAAATACTGTGTTTTCTGTTTTAAACTGTTGTTTAGTGTTGCTCTGTGCTTCTATATGTATAATGCAGTTTGCACTGAAAAAGTCTGCACGTTGCTTTGGGATGCAAGGAGGTTTTGAATTTTGATGAACTTTGTTACAAAGTATTTTCCTTTAAAATTATTGCCTGTGTTTGAATATCATGTGCCTTCCATCAGTGCTTCTATTTTTTTCCCCATTAATTTTTATTTTTTTTCCCCTTTGAGTATTTCCAGTACTTAAAACATAAGAGAATATTCAACTCTTTGTACTTCCCCACTGTTCTTCTTTTGAAAGAATCTGCAGAGTTCCTTTCCTCTGTCAGCTGATCCAAGTAGCCCTACTGATGACCAGTTCAAGAGTGCACGTCAGTCAGTGAGGTAGGAGGTTATATTATTGGTTAAGTGTCTGTGGATTTCTTTTTACAGCTAATCTGTATATTGTCCTAGGTATTTTTGAGGTAATGAGAAACAATTTCCTGTCTAATTCAGACATTACCTATTTACAACTTGGAGTTTAGGGAGACAGTGGTAGACAAAACCTGTATTTGAATAATTCGCTGCTTGCTTCATGTGATCTCACTAGCACAAAGCAGGATTCTTTATCATCAAAAATACATTTGCCCAAAGATAGAACCAGGTTTCATACTCGAGTTCTCGTTTTCTGCTTTTATACATTATTAAGGAAAACATTTTAACAATAGAATGTTATGTTAGAAAATGTAATAAAAATCTTCACAGTAAAATTTCCTCTTTTCAGATCTGTAGAATTGCCAGTGAAGCTTCCTTTAATTGGAACAGCTAATGCAAAACAGCAAGTTAGCCCTTCTCTGGGTGAAATACCGAATTCCTACAAGTGTACCACTCATTTGTCAGAGGAAGTGCATTCAGATCAACTCAAGTTTGCATCATCATTGCCTTCTGGGCCAAATAATCAAAAGTTAATTGAAACAGATCCAGTGGAAACAGCTGTTGACAAGAATAAATTTTTTGAAGGTATGATGTATTTCTGTACAGGTGATTTATTTTTCAGAGCTCTCTGAGAATTAGTATTTAATAATTCACTGCTTGATGTGCAATACAGAAGGTATAGTAAGATTCCTGAACTGTAATAAACTAAGGAAAAATAGAATGCTCACCCATAAATATAAGTGTCCTGACAATCACTTGTGGAATAGTGTTCATTGAAATGACACAACTGAAATGTAACAAAATCAATGTGAACAGAATAAAACCTTTGTAAGATAACCAAATAATAACTGAAGTAGTTATAGAAAAGTATATTTCCATTTATGTCCAATTTCAAGAGTGCAACTTTGGTAAAATACGAAATTAGCTCTAGTTAACTAAATTTTTGAGGACCAACCAAAGAATGTATGTATTAAGTTAAAAAAAACCAACATTTTTATTTTTTCCTACTTGTGGTTCAACCTTCAGTAATTTTATAGAGAGTAATTTTTATAGAGCTACACTCTTCTTTCTTTCACTAAGCTGCTGAATTTTTTCTTTTTGCAGAAAATCAACTGTGCACAGAATTAAGTTGCAGTAGTGCCCTTGTGACTCATGTCAAAAATACACGATCCTTAGGACAGTCTGAGGAGCTTACAAAGCAGTGTCACGGTAGTTCATTGCCGTCCTGTGGAAATGTGACAGAAAGAAAGAAACATGCAGTACTTGATAAGTCAAAAACTCAACCTAATATAAAGGATTTTGATAAAAAATGTGAGTCATTGAATCTGCCTAAACATGATATCAACAGTGGCAGCAACCCCAATGATACCAATTTGCAGGAAGGTTCAAATGACTTGTGTCACATGATTCCCTCACCTCTTAAATATAGCAATGAAAGTAAGACAGATTTTAAGAAGCTGCGTTTTACTGACAAAATGAAGCCTGAAGAAACACTTTATGATGCTGATATGGAGTTGACTGCCAGTGACGCTGGTGAACTACTCACAGTTACAGCAAAAGACAATTATAAATTGCACCAAAATAAAATTAGTAATGCCAATTCTGACAAAATATTAGCCAAGTTCAGAAAAGTAAAATATTCTAAGAAGGATAAAGAAAAAATCAAAAGCAAGACTGAAGTTGATTCAAATTTATGTGCAGAAGAAAGGCACGCTGGGGCTGACAATAGTGAAACCTCAAAAACTACTGACTCGGAAATTCAACTATTCCAAAGCCAGACAGAACAGCTACCTACAGGAGATTCTGCAGAGAAACAGAGTAAAGCAAGTAAAGCTACAGATAGGAGGAGGATGTACCAGGTTAACATAGTGAGTCCAAGAAAACAGGAGACAAATGAAGAAACTTTCTCAGAAATGTCTGGAGACATGGAAAGCAAAATTCAAAAAGCAAACTCAAACTCACCTCTTAACAAGATCCCACCAGAAGTTTATTGTACTGAAAATTTGCCATTCCAGGATAATACTTCTAAGGTGTTTCCTTTACAGGGTGACTTTCTAAATACAAATGAGAAAGATAGCAGACCAACGAAAAATAGGAAAACTTTTCAAAACCCTTCCAAAGCAAACACAGCAAAATCCTGTGGAGGGGAAAATGACCAGGATGAAGAATATATTTCAAAAAAATCTCAAACAGAGATATACCAACTTCACAGCAAGACAAAACAAAACCATAAAAATATTATAAAGGGAAAAGACAATAAAAAAAGTAGTTACAGACAAAGTAGAGAAACTGAAAATGGCAGCATTCATAAAATTAGTCAGAAAGCAGACCAAAAGAGAAGCCATTGTTCACCAGGCAGATTAAAACGTATGTTGGCAAAGGCTGGCCGGAAAACATACATAGTACCAAAGGGAAACCTTACACTGTTCTCAGCTTGTAAAAATCAAGAATTAAAACATAAGGATTCATTGCTTGCAGAGGCTGGAAATAAAGTAACAGAAACTCAGCAAACACAAGTAGCTTTAGTTACTCAGGGTGGTGTAGCTCTGAGTACACCACAAGCTAAAGAACAAGTTGATGATGATGCTAACATGTTAAAGAAAGCAGATTTCTCAGCAGTGGCAGCTAAACCCCTCCCCATTAGTAGTTCTTCTGGTAATCAAATAAAGCAGAAACAGAGATTTAGTTCTGATAATACTGAGACCAGACAAGAAAAAAGTCATTTCAGGCCTATTGATCTGGGCAGGCAGAATATTTTGGATGATCAGGAAGTCCCTCATGAAATAGGTTCCTTTATGAGTAAATTAAAGCCTATTATTCAAGTTGAATGTTCTAAGAATATGTCATTAAATGTAGATAGCTTTTCCCAGGAAGGTCTGTCCAATGTGCGGCTCCCGGCTCTTGATAACCAAAATGTTTCTATCAACTTCTCCATACTGAAGGACTCTGAAATCCATGGGGAAAATGATCATAATGAAGTACTGAATGCTGAAAAAGCAGAACAAAATCTGGACCATATTTCTAAAGAGAGTTACAAAAATGCTCTGACACCTTGTCATGGTAAGTGTGTGGGCTAGGAAGAAAAATGATCTTTTGTTGAATTAGGTAGTGCCTGAAATAGTGTTTACATGTCTTCTCTTAATACTGTTCTAATCATTGCTTGGTTAGAGTGGATAAAACAACACTGGAAAAGGTAAGAATGAAAATCACTAAAATTATGCATATTCCGTATCATCTCTCAGTCTCAATATCTTTTTTTAATTGTGGTAACTAATATCCTTGTTACTTCCCAATATGTCCCAAGATGATTGTAGGCCACATGTAAATAGTCTATATTCTTGAGAAGCAATTTTGGTTGGAGCATGTATTCAATTTTCAAGGAACGTCATGGAATTCAGAAAGCTGGGGATTGAAAAGATCTAGTAGCTTGAGACTTTATACAAGGGAAATAAGAGGGAACTAACTATTCCCTTTATAAATGGAGAACATAGCTGGACTTCTTAAAAAATTCATTTATGTTTCTTTAGAAACACTGCAGTTCAACAGGAATTCTCATATCTAACAAAAGTATGTTGAGTAGGTTTTTTCTATAATCTGTCCACGAGCAAACTTTGATACGACAACCTCTTTTTTAAAATAAGATAAATTAAGAAAATAATCAAACATTGTAGTCTGGAAGATGGGTGTAGATTCTTCCATCAGAAGTGAAATTACTGTAAAGGAGCTAAAGGAATATATGACTAACACATCTATGCAAGAGTTTATAAATACTTTCAAATGTAGCTTTGCAGTTTTGTAGCATTAGGGGTCTATTTTGTAAACATACTTGTTCTCAACAAGTTCCTGTTTACTTCACTGTGTCTGAGAAAATCCCAACACCTAGAAAGTGTCCTAGCTCAGATTAATACTTGAATTCCAAACTATCAGGCAAATATTGCCTCATTTGAATGCTGCCTCATTTGAATGCTAAGACACAATGGCCAAAAAAATCTCCAATTTTACATGAGCTCAGAGTAGGAATACTGACAATTGTGTGAGGTATCAGTCTTTGTAATTTGTAGTTGTATCTTCTCATCTTCAGTTCCTTCTTTGGAAAGTGGATCCCATAATTTTTTTACCTTTACTGAGAAATTAGTAAACCATATCAGTATCAAAGACTGCTGACATAAAAAGCAAGCTAATTAGTTGATCTTCGTCCACTTAAGTATAATTCAAAACCTAGTTAATTTTTCATCCTACATCCAAATCCCTATCTTGAATTGAAAGATTGCTGTGTTCATTTTGTGCACATATGCCCAAAAAGCAGCCATAAAGCTGGAAAATTCAGTACTGGAGAACTCTTGTCCAATTTGACTCTTCAGATTATACATGTATACCCTCCCCCTGCATTCAAGGCCATGAGCTGTGCGGAGGTTTACTTTTGTAAGTGCAGTAATTTAGGGAGTCTTAAGGTGCCAGCTGCAAACTGCAGTGCTCATGGGGCTTCCTGAAACGTCCCATGACCCATGGCAGACCTCAAACAGCTCAAAATTTATTGAAAGGTGCTGTAGTGGCATTTTCGTTGGTTGTTTGTACCAGTTTGAGTTGAGTGTCTTCAGAAGGAGCAGTAACCAAAGTACCTGAATTAGGAAATACCTATGAAAAATAATTATTAATTGAAAGTTTACGTAATTATTCAGAAAATATTTAAAATGAGGCATATAAACTACTGTATTTACAGGGAGAAAGGCTTTCCAAGATCTGACAAATACTGGTATACAATCTCACGCTTTTGTACCTAAATCCCCCAAAACTTTGGAAGAAAATCCAGCAGCACCATCCAGACGAGCTAGACCCACTGTTTGCTACAAAGAACCCAGTCTACACAGGTAGGTGGGGGCAAGTAGGTTGGGGCTTTTGTTTGCCTTTTGAGTGTGTAACTGTCCCCAGTAAAGATAGTTTCAGCTGTTTATTTGGGGATTTAACAGCCTATCACAGATCTCTTTTGCAAAGATACTTCAGTGTTGGTATAAAACTTCTCCTGTGTGGCAGGGTTTCCAAGTTCCAAAGTAAGACAACAACAGTAGTCAAATCTCAAAATATAGTCTGCAGTAATAATGAACAATAGTGAATCTAAATGTTTATCATTATATAAACCCCTTTAGATGTGGATGATTGTAAATGTTATACTTAAAGGTAAACTTATACCATAATAATGTCCTTGTAATATTGTCAAGTGGAAAGAAAATTTATACACTAATATTGTATAATTCAGTAGTTTTCCTGTAAGTAGCTGTATCTAATATAAGAAATCATTTAAGATATATAAATTTGACAATTTGTTATATTAGTTAGCTATATTAATTTTATACTTCATTTGCCTCTCATTGTTCATAGCAAATTTAGTGGCACAGGATTTTTGAGATTGTTAAAAGGCAAGACATAATAACTATTAAAATTTAAAAGAGGATTTTGAAGCCAAAATTCCATTAAGAAAACTAATATATTTGCACTTACATGAATAGATCTAAATCTAAAAGGACCTTTAAGTTGATTACTTCTAAAAATATTCTGGATTTTTTGGAAGTATAATACTGATTTAAGGAACAGTTATGCTGTGTTGTGTGTATATTAGTAGGAAGAGTATTCATGAGGTAAAGACAGTATCAAGGCTTCCCTGTAACAGTGTTGGAAGTGAAAGGGTTATGGTGACTTACTTCATTACAAAGGTGTAAAAAGAATATGCCTGTCTTTTCTGGCAATACTGTGACAGGAGGAAAAACCAAATCCACAAAATGAAAAAAATTTAGAACACTGTTCTAATACACCCTAAAATATTTTTTACTTACGTAAGTAAACAATTTGAAGTAATGAGACTATGGACAAGGAGGAGCTAAAACTAATGTAGGAAGTGTCTTCACTTTACCGCTGGCAATTCAGAAGTGTTTATACCAGATAACTTGTAAAATAAATGGAAAGGGATTAGGGTTACACTGTTACTTTACTAATTGATTTAGATGCTAAAATGCTAATTATATATAATATTATATATTGACACACTGACACTCTTTTACCCCAGAATGATAAGGCTCTGTATTTCTGAGAGAGACAGTAACTAATAATGGAAAAAAATGTTGATGTCACTTAAGATTTCAGATGATTTATATGTTATTTGCAATTATACTGTCCTGAATGGGTGCTGTTAGGCTTTTTGTTTAAATAAGTTTTGAATTTTGTTTTATAGGAATATCACATTAATATGACAGAGGTCACATAAAAAGACTACTATTTTTAGAATTATTTTGGAAAGCAGTAGTAATCTATTCCTTGCTATTTCAGATATAATTATTTTCCGTAAATTTAATTTCTTCAGTGTATCAAGCTTTCATTAAGAGTATTTACCACTTGAGTTATTTTAATTTGAATTGTTATTATAATTACATTATTATAGTTACATAGGTGCTTGATGATATTCGTACACAATGTCTTTTTTTTCTTTTCTTTACAGCAAATTAAGGCGTGGGGATCGGTTTACAGATACGCAATTTCTGTGTTCCCCAGTCCGTAAAGTAAAAAATAAAACAAGTTTTAAAAGTAAATCAAAATTTATTTGAAGAAGACAAAAGAATTGCCTTTATGAACAGTACTTCTAAAATGGGTACAATTGTTTATGTGTGTATATATATATATGTTTAGCAATATAGAATGCTTATTGTTCTTTGATTAGTAAAGTTCTTCCAAAGTGAAATTTTCTGAAAAAGGGGCACAGAATACTTCACTGAGGAAGGCATATACATGTTAGGTTCCACTCATGTTTTGCATTTCTGGTCAGTAATTTATAATTTCTTCAAAGTGTTTGCAGCACTTCTTAAATTGTAAGAAAAGTGTATGTTTTAATGTAAATTGAAAATAAACTAGCTTTGGGAATTTTAATGTGAGTTTTTCATATTTATTTTGAGTAGAACCATTTCTCGGTGCTGTTTGGAACAGACCCATGCATCCCAAATTTTGATAAATTTATTGAAATAGATGGAGACAGTCCCTTTTTTTTGATAGTTGACTTTGGGATTTGACAGAATCATACTGAAATTTGAATAAGGAAGTCTCACTGAGGAATAGTGGAGAGAAGTCTAGTGTCCAGAGTACATGCCAGAGGCAGCCAGGAAGATCACTGCAATGGAAATTCAATAGGGAATAGGATCCAGACAAAGCAACACCTTGAGTTTCCAACTGAGAGTGCTAGTGTGATGACTAATACAACCACACTTACCATTCAGCTGTCAGGGTTCTGTACTCCTTCCTCCCTGAATTCTCATGAATAACATTCTGCATTCCATAATGAGCTGTCAGCAGACAAACAGTTTTCTGTCATTACCTCATTTGCAGATGCTGCCAGCTGCAGGCTACAGCTCACAGCCCACACAACTTTTACAGATTACAACGGGTAAGGTCCAGGTTAATTTTGCAACAAAGATAGCCAGAGCTCGTTTTTAATGAGTTACAAATAAGTTAACTTATTTTGGTTAGAGACGGTGGTTGCTCACGCGGTATGCACTAGATGTCACTAGTGTACATCAGCTTAAAAATTGATCAGGCACATTAATAGAAGAAAAACTTATGAGGAGTTACCAGAAACACCATTCTGGCACAGGATGTCTCTGAATTGCAAATTGTTGAAGGCTGGAAGAGAGTCCTAGAGAAGCCTTACTGTGCATTTGACCAATTTTTATACTTTTTCCAAGGGCATTCACTGTTGAAACTTTCAGAGACCAGTTCTTTGGTTAGCGAGACCTTTTGTCTGATACAGTACATCTCTTTTTAAGTGTAACTGCTACTCTTAAATTTGTTATATATGCTTAAGGATATGTATTCTTAAAAATTTATAATATATGCTTAGAAACGTTCTTAAAAACTTTACTTTTTGTACTTCATTGTAGATTTCATTGTAACCTGGAAAGCTGATGGAGAAAATAGTCCTTTAACACATATTAGAGACGAAGGTGATTGAGAATAGCTGGGATTGATTTACAAACAGGAAATGAGGCTTTATTAACCTGATGATCTTCTCCAGCTAGCTTGGTGGGTGAAGGTAGAGCAGTAGATGTTGTTTGTCTCAGCTTTAGTAAGGTTTTTGACATTATATCTGATAACATTCCACAAACAAGCTGACAAAGGAGGTGTGAAGTGCACAGTGAGGGGGGTTGAAAACCCAGAGGGGTTGTGATTAGTGGCATGTGGTCCAGCTGGAGGCAAAACACTTCTTAGGGTTTTATACTGGGGCCAGCACTGTTTAACACCTTTATTAACAACCTGTATGACAAGGCAGAGTGCACCCTATGCAAATTTGCAATTGATACAAAACCGGAAGGAGTGGCTGAAATACTGGATGGTTCTGTCCAGAGGGATCTGGACAGGCTGGAGAAATGAGCCAAGAGGAACCTCAAGAAGTTCAACAAGAGGAACCTACATCCTTCTCCTGTGAGAAGAAATTCTCCAGAGTTTCAGCTGCATATTTTGACAGAAAAGTGAGTCATGAATATCAAAATATATTCCTGGATGTAGTTTTCAAGTATGTCTGTTCTACGTGTAAGAGCTATCACCATAAACACTGAGGCACAAAAGTATTATTTACAAATACTTCAGTAATACCACAACTGTTTTCCGTTGTGGTTTTTTTATTACAGTCTGTAGCCCCAAGGCAGCTTCCCAAGATCCTGTAGGACATTCCATGTATGAATTTGGAGTTAAATACAGGACTAGCGAGGTAAGGACCTTTATCCTCTAAACAGAGAGCTTGTTCTAGCTGTGGTCACCAGTTCCAGAGACCATGCAAAGATCGTAAATGCACAGCAATAAGGACACCAAGATGTTTTCACACAGAACCTCACAGGAAAAAAAGAGTATTCAATGAGTATGAAAATTTTTCCAATAAAAAACTTGCCTTATTACCCAGGCAATGTGATCTGCATGGCAAAACAGAGCTGTTAAAATTACTCTGAAAAGTTTAAGCAAATAGACTTTTTCCTTCTGAAGCTTGGTGTCACCACATTAGTAAGACCCTTATGAAGAGCTGCAGAAATGGTTGGGAAGACAGATTCTATCCTGATCCAATGTTATTTCAAAAAGAATTACCCATAGAAATTTTTATGCATTTTTTCCTTGTCTTTTTTTTTACCAAGTTTGTAATTAATTTGTTTTCTTTTTAATTGAAATGTTCTTGCTAGCTTCCATTATTTGTCAACATCACTGGCTGTGTCATTAGAAATCCCAAAGAAGTGCTTTTTACAGCTTGTGTTCCCAGTCCTGGCACTACAGCAGCAAAACACAGTGGTTTTTTAAATGGTTGTTGCTCTCTATTGCCTGCAGTTTGAAAGCTAGAAACAGAAGCACATGCTTCATCTTCCCAGAAAATAAATAATATTTTAGGAGATGGTCTTAATTATTTTTCAGTGATAGTCCTGTTGTTCCACACAGCGTCAGGTGTTACCAGCTACACTGCCAGGGTGTTCCAAATATAAGCATGTAATTTTCAATAAAAGTATAAGGCCTAGGTCTTTATGCCCTCATTTCTTCCATTTCTTTTAGTATTGGTATCTTTCAAAGTAAAAAAAAAGGATAAAGAAAATGGCCTGAAGATGCCCAGAAGTTAAAGTAACTCTAAAATCATATTATTGTTGCTACTGCCCTTCTTCCCTTGCTTTCTCTACTCTTACTCTTCTTGTTGCTCAAATTAATGTTCTATAACAGAACACAGAGAAAATTCACTTTGATATTTTCTAGGATGTATTTCTTTTAATTGTTCCCCAAAATGATCACATAAATGCAGCATAAAGAATGTTACATTGCCTTTGCATCTTCACTAAATGTGCTTGTTTTACCAGATCATTTGATATATTAGAAGCTCTTTCCAGGCAAAAGATGTATAAACAGCTCGTGATTTTTGAGGTAAAAATCAATCTGTAGCCATCAGCAGGGATTAAGATAATTTTGCTGAGGATAAGGTAATTTGAACTTCTCTTTATAGTTTCAAAGTTGCTTTTTTCTCATGCTTATTTAATCTGTTTTTTTTTTCATTTAATATTTTAGTTTGCCAGCTATAAAAAATTTTGGTTTAAATTTTGTAGGAAATTATTTCTATATATTTAGATTATACAGAAAGAGGAAAATATTTATGTTTCTATAAACCCTTGCCTGCACGAGTAGCCCTTAAAAATGGTTTTGATACCTGGAAGTTACTGACAATTACTTTGTGAACGGATATATAACCAAGAATTCCATTGGGCTCATGATCACTACATTGCTGGACTTTATCACAATTTAAAATTAACCTAGGAGATTGTTTTATAAGAGCCTCCCAACGTTTCACAGCGTCAGTGTCGCGCTCCGAGCGGCCTCGCTCTCGCTGCCCGCCCCGCTGCCCCGCCCCGCTGCCGAGGCCGCTCCGGCTGCCCGGGCTCCGCTGGTTCCGGGACTGGGCACGATGGCTCCACAAGGGGAAGCGGCGGCTGAGGAGCTCGTGTTCTATGTGAATGGGAGGAAGGTAAGTATTGCCCGGAAAGAGTGTGGAGAAAGAGGGGCTGCTGTGCCAGAAGGAACCTCGAAGGGTGTGGGCACAGATTTGGCTTCCTCAGACTTCTTCATGGGAGTATAACTGAATCCTCACACAAGCCTCCAGAATAGCCATGGTTTCATCCCATTTTGGCTACTTCTGCTGTGTTTGGGGGAAAAAACATGTCAAAGTGAAACACACTTTCAGCTGGGTATCAGTTTTGGCTGGTAAGCAGTCTATTTTTTTCATTTATACGTGTCTGGCTTCTCATCTTTGATGGTATCAGATTTTCAGAGGCACAACTGAAAGTCAACAAGACTCTGGTGCCAAAACATGGACTTATTGACCATAAAGATAATATTGCAAGGACTGGTTGTTGATCCAAAGCAACTGTAATGGACTAGCGGATTCTAAGGAACAGAATAAGAAATGCTTTACTTGATCAAGAATGTGGATGTTCCTGTTGCTCTGTTGTCAGATGATTACAGCAAGTAAAAGTTCTTACAAATAAAGCTAGAAAAGAAATTGTTGCTGCTGACAGCCTTAAAAGATCATTGCAGTGCATCGAAGTGCCAGGGAGACTTTAAAATCTGCAAATCATTAGTTCTTTGTGTTGTCACTATTGTAGCAAAGTTCTGCTGTATTTTTATTTCTACTATGGCCAAAGGTCAGTTCCCTCAGTGTAGCCTTTCACTGAGCAACAGTTATTTTTAGTAGTTGCAAGGTGCCCTGACACTTCTTTTCTGGAAACCTCTCTGCCTGAGAAGAAATTTCCAGAAGCAACCCAAACTCTCCAGCAGTGTTTGGCAATTAGTTTAGTTCTATGAGAGGGAACCAGAGAATGATTCTCTTCTGGCTTTGTGGGAATGTAGTTTGTGCACTGCATTTCGAAAAGCCTTGGTTTCTTATTTAAACCTTGTTTTTAATTTCTTACTGCAGATAATAGAGAAAAATGCTGATCCTGAAGAAATGCTGCTGTCTTATCTGCGAAAGAGGCGTATCTTTTTCTTGTCTGTTCCCTAAAGTCACTCATGTGAAAGCCTTTTTGAAGCAAAATTCTCATAAATTTTAATTCAACGTTTAATTACCAGGTTAAAGTAGTTGTGATTCCCCTAAGATAAACCAACCATATTAAATAATGTCTCTTTCTTAATCCAAATACTGGTCAGTTGAGCTACTGTACTTTTAACCTAGTTTCCTAAACACACAAAATTATGCCATCAGGCATAATCAGGTGTTTATCTGTGTTCCTCCTCTCTCCCCTCGTAAAGAAGCCTGAAAACCTTGTGGCCAGTATACATAAAGCTTGACAGAATAGAAGTCTCCAAGTTTTGTGACAGTCTCTCTCCTAGGAAAAGACAGACATTGTGATGAGACCCTGAGTCTGATGGGATTTTGAGGGGGAGAAAGGCATCTTCCTTTTTGGTGGCTTTGGAATATTAAATTATCTGTTCGTTGATTCACAGTTTCAGATTGGCCACTGTTCCAGGTTCACAGAAATGAGCACTTCTCTCAGAAGTGTGATCTTTCAAACGAGATGCAAGGTTAATATCCTTACTATAAATGGACCTTCTGGGAAAAACTGGGATATGGGTTTTCAATGGTCCATTGCAATTTCAGGTATATAGCTGGTTTGCCCATTACATGTTACTTCCTTTCATATTTTCACTTGGAAAACTATTTTTCACTTCCTCTTTCTGTCCCAACTTACTCCTCTTCCAAAATAAGTCCAAATCAAGTTTTCTGTTTTCTTGAGGACAGGATTTTGGTCACATCATTCCTTAACTTCAATCTTATTTTCATTCAGAATTTCAGTGCAACATAGAAAAGAGTCTGATGCATGTGCTATGTTACCAAACTAATTTTAAGTTCCTTAGAGGTTTAGGAAAAAAGGTGGCCCCAAGTCTTTGAGCAGCATAAAGACCAGAATGGAACCAGATAATTGTTTTTCCCTAATAAGAGCATTTTCAGTCCGTCTTACAGGAACTAAGTATGGCTGTGGAGGAGGTGGCTGTGGTGCCTGCACAGTGATGATATCAACTTATGAGCCAGCTTCAAAGAAGATACGGTATCCTTAACAGAAAATGTTGAAAACTACACAGAATTTTATGATTGTAGCTACTATTTCCAGATATGAAACTGTAAAAAGAGTTGTAAAATATGTACTTAATAGTAAAAAAATCTAAAGTAAGGGTCACTGTAATTCAAGAGAATACTGTAAAAATACTATTGATTCAGATATATTGTAAAATTGCTGAAGTATCATACTCAAATGCTGGATTGGCTTGTATATTCTGACAGCTCCTGCAAGGAGATTTTGGGAGGCATTAATTTAAGACCTTTGTATTGACCACTGGAATGTGGCTCCTACCTGCAGCTCTGTATCATGGTTTAACTCCAGCTGATAACTGAGCACCACAGAGCCACACACTCATTCCCCGTGGCAGGATGGGGGAGACAATCAGAAAGGTGAAAGTGAGAAAACTCGTGGGTTGAGATAAAGACAGTTTAATAGATAAAACAAAAGCCGCTCATACAAGCAAAGCAAAGTAAGTAATTCACTCACAACTTCCCATCAACAGGCAGGTGTCCAGCCATCTGCAGGACAGCAGGGCTCTATCACATGTAGCAGTTACTTGACAAGACAAACACCATCACTCCAAACATCCCCCCCTTCCTCCAGCTCTGTATGCAGGCCCTCTGGTATGGAATATCCCTTTGGTCAGTTTGGCACAGCTGTCCTGGCTGTGTGCTGCCCAACTTTTTGTGCCCTTCAGCCCCCTCGCTGGTGGGGTGGGGTGAGGGGCAGAAAAGACCCTGACTCAGTGTAAGCGCTGCTCAGCAGTAACTAAACATCCCTGTGTTATCAACACTAATCAAAAACAAATCAGCACAAATCAAAAACACAGCTTCATGCTGGCTACTTTGAAGAAAATGAACTCTGTCCCAGCACAAACCAGCACACTAGTTTTGTCATATGACTGGTAGGAAGATATGGCTGGCAGAATTTTGTCTTACCAGCCCTTCAGTACTGAACTCTCTCCCTTATATCCCACTCACAAAAAGAAGGACTTTGAAACCCAGAACCCAAGTTTCATTAAGCTAAGAAATGGAATAAATTACTTTTAAATTGAGAAAACTCCAATCAAATTGTTAAATGGTTACAGGTCATTGTCAATTGAACTGTTTATTAGGTGAGGGGGAAAATGTTCCAGTTGTTCTTTTAAACAGCTGCGTTACGTTGGAATGTGATGCAAATAAAAAAGTTTTAAGTTACCGAAAGTGTTGAAATTAAAAGAGTCAGAACGACTCTTGAAAAGAAACACTTCAGCTGTATTAGAAAAACAAAGAATTTTATTTTAATGGTTAAAAGCTTTGAAGAATTTTCATTTTGGCATGTTGTTGCTATTTAGTGTGATATTTATTTTACATCATAATTTCCTTTGGATGAGAAGTTTGATTATAAATTTGCAGCAGTAATGCTTTACTTCCTTCAAATGACTACACCAATCCTCCCTTCCCCATCTTCCTCCTCCAAGATACAGTTGACAGGTTGCTTGTGGGCAGGGGAAACAAGAGGGCAATTAGAAAAGACTGAAGGATTGAGGAAGATTTAAATTCTATGGAACTGTCCTCATAGATATGTTTTTTTATACTGAGGACATGAGACACAGGTAACAAGTGATCCCTTCCCATTCCAAGTGATGATAGTGACTTGACTGACTGAAAAATAATTTTCACACATTTATTATAATAAAATAACATTCATGTTCTTGATTCTCCTTTATGTTCTGAAGACACTATTCAGCCAATGCATGTTTGCTTCCCATTTGCTCCTTGTATGGTGCAGCAGTGACTACAGTGGAAGGTGTTGGAAGTACAAAAACCAGGATTCATCCCGTTCAGGTGAGAGTACAGTATCACTAAGAGGATTACTGATTTCTTTTTTGTGTGGACTGGCTTTAGTGGCAGTGTTTTTAGGGCATGGGAATTTCATATAATGATTATTTTCCTGCTAAATGGTAATAGAGAGCAACATGGGTTTCTGATGGTTGATGAATCAAGATTTATGATATATGGTGGACCTTTCTTTAGTACTGACAGTGTGATCAAGTAGTTGGTATATAAGGATTGTTGGAATGGATCAGGCTTGTGCTCCATTTGGGCTAATGGCACATCTTGGACAATGCCCCTTTAGCTGCTGTTTTAGTATAAATGCAAAAAAGACAGAAGTCCACTGAAAGTTAGTTAGCTTCCTTAGTAAGATGTGCCTGGACATCACACCCAAAATAATTGCTCTTGTTTGATATTGCTTAAAGTGTTTTACTTAAAAAGTCTGATTTAGTGTGAAGACAAGATTTGCCATGGTGTCTCCCATTTAAGAGAGAATTCATTAGAGTGGAGATGAATATTGAAAGGAGTGCTGTTTGTGGTATTTCATTTCAGGAAAGACTTGCCAAGTGCCATGGCTCCCAGTGTGGTTTCTGCACGCCTGGAATGGTGATGTCCATATACACTCTGCTAAGAAACCACCCAGAACCAACTTCAGAGCAGATGATTGCAGCTCTGGCTGGTAAATATTGCCACTTTTTAGTGTGCAGGTGTGTCTCTGAAGGATTTTCTTCAGATGCTCTGTGTGTGTGGGTATCTGTCTGTGTGAGTACGTATGCATGCATGGATGGATGTACTCTGTACAAATTGTGCTTCTCAGCAGAGTTGCTACTGGATGCAGTCCTTGTATTCCCTGTTATTCTTTTCTCCTGGAAAATGAAGCATGAAGTTGTAGACTGTTTCAGAGACAGGAGTTCAAAACATCCCCATATGTGTCTTTTGAAGTGCTTTATAAAAAGCTTCATATAAAGACCTGACATTTATAAAGCCACATGCTTTAGAGAAAAGCTTTTTCTGACTGATTTTGTTTTTTCAGGGAACTTGTGCCGCTGTACCGGATATAGGCCAATCCTAGATGCCTGTAAAACCTTCTGTAAGGTAAGAAGAAGTAGCAATGATAGGATTACTAGATTGGGCCCATTAATATATATGTGTTTACAAACCATCAAGATTTTCCTTAAGATCATTGCTTTTCTCTGTTAAGAGATGTAGGTCTGAGTAGGTGGCCTAACCTGTGAATAATATTGATTAACACAAATGTTCAGGGTTTACTGTGGGTTAGTGCTGGCATGGATAAAAGCAGAATTTGGATCCACATTCTTAGTAATTTATCATGTAATGTAACATGTCAGAAACCTACAGAGAAAGACATGGGAGTGAACATTTTGTAAAGGAAATAATACAGACCATCTACATGTGCTCTCACAAAGTCAACTGCATTTCACATAGTATGAATTATTTTGTATTAAGGACTTCAATATCTGATGATTTTAGATTATTTTTTAATATCACTTCTTTAACACATAATCCTTCTAATTTGGCTTGGTATTAAGCTTCATCTAGAACTTTATTGAAATATAGAGTCACTCTTATCAGCTTTAACTCATTACCATTCTGGGCAATATTTCACTAATGGGATATTCCTATTTTAGGAATCTGTTTGTTGTCAAATGAAAGCAAATGGAAAATGTTGCTTGGATCAGGAAGAAGATTTGTTTGACAAGGAAGAGAAGGTAAGGTTTTAAGTATTTCACCTATCCCATTTAAATATAAAACTTAGAATATTGCATAGCTTTTTTTCTTGTAATTAAAGTAAATGTAGTATACTCTGCCATTTTTGTCCTCCACCTTACATAATATTATTTGATAAATGAGAGATTTTATTATGACTCACAAAAACTTTTGAGTATTTGTATGTATGTGTTTTGTGCATACATTTGGAGTATTTTGTATGTATGTATTTTTATGTGGAGGCAATGACATGCCAGACAATTGGTGTAAGGTAGTTTGGATCTCCAGAGCTGAGACTTGAGCAGCTTTTCGGGTTCAGTACTTACTATTAATAGTCTGAGCTCTACTCACACAGAGTGAGTATTACATTATGCAAGAAATCAGGGCATATATGAAGTTTTCTTAAATCAGTGATCAGTGATGGTCTGAGTGTAAGCATTGATCTCTTAGGAATCTGACTGCTGACTTGAGTTTGAAGAGCTGATATACTCTAGAAAATCAGATTGTGATTTTATGTAAAATCTCTTTTCCATACAAATATTTCACTTTTTTCTCAATTTTCTTTCAATAATATCTGATCTACTTCTTTCAGTTGTGAGTCTTTTAGATTGGCATGAAACTAGTTTCTTATAGGAGGGCTACTGGAAGCCTGTATTTAGTCCTTCAGTTGCTTGCCTCTGCACTGTCATTTGTGTTAGTAATAAAATCTAAGAAACTGTTATGAACACTTCCTTCACCTCAGCAGCTCCAAATGATGCATGGAAATATAACAACAAATCTGAATAATAATGGAATTACTAGTTTTCTAGTGATTACAGTCAGTGCCTCATGGTTTGGTTTTGGTTGGTTTTGTTGTTGTATGAAATTAATGATGAGAGAAAATTTTTGGTCTTTGCTTGTCTTCTTTCTTTGTAAGGTTTCCACCAGCCTGTTTTCAACAGATGAATTCCAGCCCTTAGATCCCACCCAGGAGCTTATATTTCCTCCAGAACTAATGGTAACTTCTGCTGCTTGTAGACTACTCTTTAGCTCCATTCAGAATTAATTCTTAAGTCCTGCTTAGCAGTAATTCATCAGAAGAAATGTCAAAACATTTTAATGTCAATCCAAAATTACACTCCTTTTTTCAGTAAGCTTATTGAATATTCACATACCGAAAAACCCCCATATTGGGAAAACGAAGTTGCAGAGTTAGATGTTAAGTGAGAAGACAAAGAAGTAACCTAAACTGGGTTTTCAGTGCAGCACCTGAAGATATAAATGCTTTGCAGCAAAGTGAATTGCAAACACTTTTTAACACTGGGCAAACAACACTTTTTCCCCATTTTGTGGCTAAATAGTTTTGTTAGCCTTTTCCCAGACCATGGAGTGTTTATCCCCAGTGATTAAGGTATGCCAAAGATATAAACAGATGGAATGGAAAGTGTTAGGATTCCTTAAATATTGATGGCAGTATTTGCCTAGAAAAAATGAAAGCTGTTTGCTCTACATTATTGTCAATCTAGAGATTCAAAGCCAAACTCTCTGTATCTAACTGGCTGCTATGGAGAAAGGTTCATAACTGTAAGACAGGGGTTCTTGACTGTGTGTTTGTATCACTACTAGTTCATAGGCTATTTCCAAGTGATCCATGAACAACCAGAGACACTTAAATGCATGTGTAATTCAGAAAGGGATGCTCCTGCCAGTGTCACTGGTGACTCTAGCCAGCTAAGGAGGTAAACACCTCCTTTAGTATTTTTTATCACTTTTCGAACAGTTTTACCAAGTGCAAGATCTATGCCTACATCTTTTGCTTGGGGATTATTTATGATCAATATTGTTTAGCCCTTTGGAATTACTTGAAGACGTTTTACCCACACAGTCTAGAATTTCACCACTATGCAAAGAGCCAGCATAACATTTCTGTCCTGTTTTTGTCCAATTTGAAAGGCTTAAGTAGAACTGCCACTGTTTAAGAACACACTGGACTTTCAGTCCAGTGTCTATTAGATCTCATACCTGTCTGTATGTCTAAATATTTCAATCTGCTGTATTTCCCCATCAGAGAATGGCTGAAAATCAACCCAAAAGAACTCTGCTTTTTCATGGGGAGCGAGTGAAATGGATCTCTCCTGTAAGCTTGGATGAATTACTGGATCTGAAAGCTGCTCACCCCAAAGCACCTCTTGTGGTTGGGAACACCGGTGTGGGTATGCATACAATCAGAATGGCTCCTGTTGCTGTAATTCCAGTGTGCGTGGGAGGAGTGGGGCTACATTTGGCATTCTTTTGGCATGTTCATCCTAAAGTTTGCGCTCCACTAAGTTGGAATTGTCATTATGGAAAATGTCTCTTTTCTAAGTATATTCCTGTCTTGCAGGACCTGAGATGAAATTTAGAGGTGTGTTCCATCCAGTTCTTATTGCTCCTGCAAGGATCCCAGATCTGAATGTGGTGAAATGCACAGATGATGGTCAGTAGACTTAACTTTATTCAGACATAGGAAATTTTTTTGCAGTAAGGAATGCTGCTCCATTCCATAGTGCTGAAGGTGTGAAGTGCTTTGTAACTCATTCCTAACCATGCTTGGTTCTGTGGCCACCATCCCAGTGCATGATTTGTCTTCACGATGCAGTGCAGTGCTGACCAGCAACATTACCTTGGGCCTTAGTGCAAGGGTGATTATTCTGGTAATACTGGTTCTGGTGCTAAGTCATGCAATATTTGCCTTGTGATCTCTCTACCATGCTCTGCTGAATAGCAGAGAGAGACCCATACAGAACCACAGAGAGACTTAGCACATGGCATGCTTGTTTACATTAGAAAAAAAGCTGTGATAAAACTGGCATAGCTAATATGTATTATCTAATCTAATTCTCAATCATAACAACAGTGATTATTGCAGATTAAAAAAGTTCTTTACCTCATTTTATATGTTTAAGATTAGCATGGGGTTTTTTTTAGTTAAAGTTAGACTAGGTTTTAGTGTTTAAATAAATTTTAGTGAAATTAGAAATGACAACTAGAAATAGGTTTAAATTTACCATAATAGTCTAAATTAATTAAATATAAATTACTGCCAAAATTTTAAGGGAAGTCATATCCTATATCTAATGAAATTACTCGCTATATGCCTGAACCCACTTTTTTATAAGTGGTAAACTGTATTTGACAGTTTTTTCATTGCATTTAGAATCTTTTTTAGTTCAGTCATCTAATTCTATTCAAAAACTAGGGTTTTTTTTAGCTGAAAAGGAACTCGGAATTAAAAAGAAGCTGGGAGAATGCTTAATGCTTTTTTAAAGTCTATAAATAAAAACCTTTTGGGAAAAAGAATACTGTATTTGTTGCTAGGGCTGTTTGGTTTTTTTGTTGCCAGTGCTACCTACCCATACCTTAGGAGAAGAACTAGAATGTATATATGCAAAGCAAGATCAAATTATGATGAAAATCGTGTTTAAAAATAGGAAGAGTCTGTTGAAAGCATTTTGAAGCTGATGAAGAAGAGGTGAGCTATTAGCTCAGTTTCATCACTTACAGAGATTTTACCCTCAGTCTCCTGAAATGAAAGGTCACAGTCCTTTAATATGCAAAGACCCCTCTCCTTTTATCTGCCTGTATTCCACATGAGCAGCCCCAGCTCTACAGTCTGTACACAGTTTAAAACCCAGGTGATAAAGCAACGCACACCTTACATTTTCATAATCTTTTGGTTACAGGACTAACTCTGGGAGCTGCCTGCAGCCTCTCTGTAGTGAAAGACATCTTGACAAATGCAATCTCAGAGCTCCCTGAAGAGAAGACAAAGGTTTTCTGTGCTGTCTTGCAGCAATTAAGAACTCTGGGTGGAGAACAGATACGAAACGTTGCTGTATGTTGTGCATTCCTTGCAATAATTTGAAAAAATTATAGCAAATATGAAATCGGTCCTGACCACATGTAAAACTTGCATTTTTAATTTTGATTTTGCTGTGAATTTTCTATCAATACCTCTTTTTTGAACTTTCAATGTGTATAAATTTATATATAGTCTGCACATTATGTTGTTGCTTAACATAAAAACATGAAGGTGATAGAGAAAGGTGACATAAATCTCTTTTTTTTTTTTCCCAAGTCATTAGGTGGAAACATCATAAGTAGAAAATCAACCTCAGACTTGAATCCTGTTCTGGCAGCCAGCAACTGCATGCTCAATCTGGCTTCAAGAGGTAGGAGGAGATGGCCTGTCTCTGTAGTAGTGTCAGAGGTACAGCATCCTATTGTATGGGGAGAAGGGAAATAAGAACAGGTGAGAGTTTAAGGAACCCTTTTCCCACTCTTATACAAGATTGCAGCTGCAAGAGTAGCAGTTTATTTAACATGCTAAATATTAAATATTAATATTTAATATGTTAAATATTCCCATGTCAAGGGTAAGCATTCAGACCAACCAGATCACATCTACTTCTGTGGGCAGTGAATTACTATAAGCACTCATAAAACCTTCCAATTTGAGTAGCTGTGTACCATCTTCTCACCTCCCTGTTAGGTTTTTTTTTCTTTAATTGTTGCTTTGCCCTGGTTTAAAATCATCCTCTGACCCTGAGAAGATTCTGGCTTTTCATTCGTCAAAAATACTTACTTCTGATACAGGAACTCCCATGCAGCACCTTTGTCCATGCCCATTTCCTCGGTTTCCTTCCACCTCTGTGTATATATTCCCCTTTTCCTGCTTCTTTTCTTGTGCACTACCTTTGGAAAGTTGATGAAATTATTGGTAAACCCGAGCTATCTGGTGGCTTGGAATTACATGCTCTCCTAGGTGGCTTATGTCCTTTTTGTCCTAGATCCAGACAGAGTGAATCTTGCCATTTCAGACCATGTAATTCTCCAGTTAATACCCTGAAGGACATGCTCTTTAAAGATTGTTTCTGAGACACAATTTCTTGGATCAGATACATAAAAACTTCTTCTGTGTGATTTCCATGACTTCTTCCCGCATGTTTTGTCACTGAGAGAAAAAATACTTGTCAGAATATCATTCTGACAAGTGAAAGTACAAACATTTTTATCTTCTTACTCAGCAATTCTAATGATATACCTACTTATTTGAGTGATGAAAAGGATAACTGACTGATATCTCTTTCTGTTAACCTGGCAGAACTTGGCTGCTGGAAGAGGCTTTTAGGCATTTTCACGGGTTTTTAACATCGTTCTCTACCAATAATAGTCAGTGAAACACAGGAAAAGTGGATTGCCAAGAAAAGGAGATTGCAAAACCACTGTTAGTTGTTAGTATTTAACTGAAATCAGAGTGTAAGAGAAAATGCACCGTCTGAGATCCTGGCAGGCTCACAGGTGGGATTGGGCAATAATCTTCATGTATGTAAACAAGTCTACTCTGGATGGAATTGCAAAGGCAGAAATCCGGTGCTACTGTTCTTAACAGTGTCACTTTTCAGATTCATGCTTCAGCAAAATAAAATTCCCTTAGCGAAGATTTGCTGTCACACTAGTTATATTTGAGGAATGCAATTTTAATGCTAAATGATATTCTAGGATGAACAGGTTATAGTGTCATCATCAAGCATAACATGAGGAACATGAAGAAAATAATACTGTAAATCAGCCACTTGTGAAGTATCATGTTCGTTGAATGTGAGGGGAGTATTGCAAAATATGAACCTTTTAAAAAAGGTACAGAGGATTATCTCATTACAGAAAGTTTTGGAATAGGTCAGGGCTATTGCATGATAAATAGTGTCTACTAATAAGAAATCCTATATTTAAAATTGCATTAGACCCCTTATGTAGCATGTGAAAAGTACAGAAGACACAGAAGATGAATAAAAAATACATTTTTACTTCAGCAGCCAAACACCCATGGTTAAGTTCCACACTGTTGAGTCATCGTGGATTTCCACCTGTACAATGTTCAGGCCTCTGTGTTCTTGCAGAACAGCAATGCTACTTGGCAGTTGTGATACTGGTACAGTTCCAGTCCTACCAACAAAGCTCCTTGAGCCAATGGAGCTTGTTTAATTAATAGAATCAATTATATGTGTTAAAATATTGCATTTCTGAAAGGTCTGCTAGCTTAACTGTGGAGCAATACTGGCAAACCTGATGTAGCATAGATGAAGTTTAAGTGTTCAAAGGGCTCTTACAGTCTTAGGTTCCTTGCAGAATTTCGTCCTCTTCCCTTCTGAAAATTTTAACTTTAATACTATATATCATAGAATAACAAATATAGCCAATTTCAGAATAAACTACAAAAAGAGAAAGGAAAAAGCAACAGCATTTATTCATTTCTGGACTTGTAGAAATGTTCAGAATCTCAGGGGAAAAAACAAACAAACAAAAAAAGAAATAAACCCAAAACCTAAACAACAAAAAAATCAACCCCCTGATATTTTTTCACTTTTGCAGCAGTTCTTTCTTGCTCAGTTTTCTTCCTCATTCTTTATGTTTTAGAATGAAAGATAGTGACAACAGCAGCTGCAGAGATTTGGAACAGATTGACAGGAGTGGGGATGGGATCATCATCGGCAGTACTGGAAGGGAGGATTATGGAATGGGGATTGACCTCTGGGCACTTTTTTAGGAATCTGGTGTTATGATGTTATGGAAGATGAATTTGAATTTATAAAACATATTGCTGATAATTTGTCATGTAAACTCTGTAGTGATTAGTTACTCAGGAAGGTGGCAGATATTTCTTGCCAGGTGAAGTATCACTGATATATGTTAATTGCACAATTGTATAGAAATTTCTGGATTTGGGATTTTTTTTTTTAGGAAGAAAACGACAGATCCCTTTGAGTGATATTTTTGCACATGGAGTTGGTAACAATACCATTACACCAGAAGAGGTCTTAGTCTCTGTCCATATCCCCCATTCAAGGAAGGTATGTTATTAGTTTCCTTTGGTTTGCTTTATGCAGAGTTAAAGACTATGAAATAAAGAGCAGGAAGGAGCATAATCCTCCCTTTAAACTACCCCTGTTACTGTTCGTGTTCTGAATTCTTTACATTTATTCACTGTCAGCGCCACTTTCTCCCAGTTTCAGCCAAAAAGCACAACTCAGCAGGTAGCCAGTGATGATAAATAAAGAGTAGTATTCAGACAAAATTTTGCTCTAAAATGATGAGGGCAATAGCAATTGTCTAGACCCTCTTATGTAAAGGGGTCTTGGACAAGCTGCTGTTGTCCTCACCAGAGCAGGCTGCTCACCTGTGATATGGCTGGCACCAAGCAGGTAAAGCATTGTCATCTCCTGAGGATTTTTCTTTAAAATGGGATAAGAGTGTGAATGTGCACAGTGGTTCCATAAACGTTGCTGAACTTAATAGTAGCCTTTAACTGATACTGTGTTTGTAAGAGTGGATATGGGATCTTATAAGAGAATTATGGGTCATGTCATCTGAGTGCTGAAGTTTGATAATACTTTGAAGCCTCTAAACTTTTAGTGTGTTATTAATACAACTCCACTCCACAAGGTCCTGTCTTCCAGCTCTCTACCACGAAAAAATCTAGGTCATCTGAACTGTGTAGGTGATGGAGGACTGGGTATGACTTGCTAGAAAATCAAAGATGGTAAAGCTACTGAAAGGTCCTGAGAAGGAAGTGTATAGTCCTGAATGCTCAGGAAGTTGAATTTGTGGTCTTCATTTTTTATTCTCTTGCTTCACATAGTGTGATAAAAAGTTCCACTTTCAAATACTTACCTGTCTGTAAATACTTTACTTATGTCTGATCTTGCTCAGGGGGAGTATGTCTCTGCATTTCGACAAGCACCAAGACGGGAAAATGCTCTTCCGATAACCAATGCTGGGATGAGAGTACTTTTTGAAGATGGTACAGATATAATAAAGGATTTAAGCATTTTCTATGGAGGTGCTGTGTCAACAACAGTCTGTGCAAAACAAACCTGTTGCACACTTATTGGAAGGTAAAATTTCTCTGCCTTGTCTATGTCTTTGAATAAATGGACTTTGAAGCCTTGGGTGTACTACCTCGGAACAGGAAAGTACTGAAAGATTTCACTTGCCTGGCTGATACCTCGAATGTTCAGGTGAATGATCCGGCCAAACCTTCATGATGACTTTTCAGGATTGTTATATTTTGGAGTTTGCACATGAAGTGCAACTCTGGTGCAGTGTGCAGAGAGAGATGAGAGATGAGCTGTGAGATAGGTGGATGAGGTAACATCAGTTAGTTATGCATCTGAAGCCAAGTATTGGCAATTGATGCTGTATCCCATACATTTGATAATCCCCTCTTACCAGTGTTCTTGAATCCTTCAGTTGGGCTCTAAAAGATACAAAATTTGAGAACTTCAGATGTACCCAATAAAATTAGAAGCGCAAGTCAAGCCTTCACCTTTCCAATATCTCTTCATCTACAAGACTCTCATAATCTCTGGAATTAGTCCCTGACTTTCCCTCCCAATTTGCAGCAGCTTTACATGCTTCAGAGGAAAAAAATTGCAAATAATCCAAGCAACATAAAACCAACACTAAATGGAGTCCCACTGGCCTCTTTTACCATTTAATATGCAACTGTTTCACTAGATGAAGTGCTCATTATTCTTTTGATACTTTACATAATTAAATTTAGTCTAACAGACTAATATTTTCATATCTAGGGTTGTGTAACTATGCAGAATTAACAGTGCTGAGATCCTTCAAGCAGACTTTTTTCAGGAAATGTAACAACTAATCATATACCTTGAAAGTAGCTACAGTTTGCATCAATATTGTTATCTTCTTCCCTTCAAATGTAGGATAGTATCTGCAGAATGGTAATACTGTGCAAGACTGTTAATGCAGCTTTAAAGCTGTAATGGGGTTTGTTTAATTATTTATTGGTTTATTTAAAAAATGCTGGGATAGCACTTAATTCCACTGACTTAAGGGGCCTCAGTTCTGTGAGCAACATTGATCTACACTGTTTTTCAAAATTGCAGGCATTGCTAGAATCAATATTTTGGCTTCATTGTGAGCAGGATTATGCCTGTGGTCCATGGTACAAATATATGACTACAATTTGTATTTTATTTTTTTTTTAGTCCTGATCTGATTGTATCTATTATTCTTCCTAACAGACACTGGAATGAACAAATGTTGGATGAAGCCTGCAGACTAGTTCTTAAAGAAATTGCTCTTCCAGACTCAGCCAGTGGTGAAAAAATAGACTATAAGAAAACTTTGATAGTCAGTTTCTTCTACAGATTTTTCCTGGAAATATCACAGTCATTAAAGGCAATGGTAAATTAGTTCTCCATGTCTGCTTTTGGGCAAGCAAATAAAAGGGGTTTTTTTTCTTCTGTTGGTGCTTGCAATTTGTACAGTGTGCTAAATGTTGTCTTTGGGGTTCAGATCTACAGAATAAGGTAAGTGTTTTACTCCTAAAGAGATTGATGGAGAGATGCCTCTTTAACTTCTAGGCACTCAGATCACTTTACCTCAGACATGAGGCTTTAAAAGACATTTGAGCAATGTTAATGCAACAGTATATCAGTATTGAGCTCCCAGGCCCAAAGAAAATATGCAAGAGATTTTACTCCGTCTGTCTGTAGTTCAAAACAGAAATATATGGTATAGAAATACAGGCTTTGGAAAACCACTGTAGGTGTTAAACCAACTCTCCTTCTCATGTGAGTTGTTGACTGGGAGATGAGGACACTAAAATTTCATTTCCCTGTACATTCTGGGTGTAATTTACTTGCTTTTGTCTTAAATCTGTTCTTAAGAGGAAAAATATCCCTTTTACATTTTTCTTCTGTGTTGCCTTGAGCTGTTTTCTCTAAATTACCATTACCAGGTAATTGACTATTACTGAGAGTGTAATCTGGAGTGATTCTGTGCCAGTTTGGTTAGTCCCCAGGAAAATGCTCTTCTGTCTATCCCTGCTTTATGTTGCTTACTTTAAACAAGCATATTTATTGAATCCAATGTATTTTTAAACACTATTTAGTGAAATCTAAAAACTCTACGTTGTTTTAGAATTGTTACTTTAGAGCCTTTCTAGTTTGAGCCTGGAAGGAATTTCCTATATAAAGACTTCAGTGATTTTGGTTGTTAGCTTTTTTATTTGGAATATTCAAGATGTGAGTTTTAGTACTAATTCACTTCCTTTTCAGGATCCTTGCCACTTCCCTGGCATACCCATGGAATATAGGAGCGTCCTAGAAGATTTCGAAACCAGAATGCCCCACAGTATCCAAATATACCAGGCAAGTGATTTCTTCTAACATTGTTTTGTGCCTTACAAGACTTGGTAAAAAGTCAAGGTTCAAGCATGACCCTTGGTGTGAAGCTTAGGTGCAGATTTTCCAAGGGATTGGAGGGAACATGCTTTTAGTGGTTGATTTTAACTGTATCTCAACTGGAAGATCCATGTTTGTAAAAATGGGATCATATGGGTATACTCCTTCTAAACAGTTCTCTGAAGACAAATATGCTGAGCAAACTCCATTGTCAGACTGCTTAAATCTGTATATTGCAGTGTGCAAACCAATTAGAAAGAAATTAGGAAAACCCAAAAAAGACTGAAAAGCCCAAGTATTGTATATATATACTATAGTATCACTATAGTATTATTGTCTCAAGATAGGCTTTTTTATGATCTCAAGGGGGGCTCTTGAGTCTTACTGTAGATTTAGGAATTAAGATGAAGTGTGATGGCTGTCTGGTCAAATTAACACAAGTATCCTAAATCAGCACTAGAGAGCAGCAAAGAACACAAATTGTATTTTCTGAGCTCACCCTTTCAACTAGATCATGGTGAAAATGCCCACAAGGATTTTTGATATTTTAGTACCCTCAATAGGCAAGAAAAAATTTCTAGTTTTTGAAAACCTAAAGAAAAATTCAAATTAAATCGAGTTACACATTTATTTATTTGTATGTTTGTTTGTTTGTTTTTTTGATATTCCTTAGATTAGCTTTAAATACTTTAAATTTGTTCCAGTTGTTATCTGCAGCTTCCTTCAGAGGCATTACTAAAAAAAAAAAAGACACTACAGACCATAAAAGGGGCTAAGATAAAGGAACTAGTTCTTTATGGCTTTTAATAATTTATTTCCCAGCTGTAACAAAGTGGTGAAACAACAGAAATTGAATTTTTGTTTTTATTCAATCAATTGGCACTGAGTAACAAAATTGATAAACCCATAAAATCTGGTTTTTTCCACTTTAAAATTTATATCTAGCTTTTGCAAGGTCCCATCTTTTGTCTGGACTCTTTTAACTGAACATTATTAAGCTTTTAAAATTAAGAGGAAAAAAAGAATGCCTATGCTGAGATCTAAATACCTGGTCATTCTGTTGTGGAAAAGTTGAGGTGCTCTAGCTGAGACATCCATTCGAGGAACTTCAGGCAGTCAGGTGAAAAGTGTTTGTTCTTGACCTTGAGCTGATAGCAGACAGTGTGCCAGAAAGTGCAGGAGGTAGAAGTGTGTAGCCAGAACACTTGTGTGCTGGAAACTTTAGAAGAAAAAACATTTAAAGTTGTAAGCAATTAAGTAATTCTGGATGCAGAAAAGGAAAAAGTTGGGGCGAATACTGACTCAAAAATTGGAAAAGTGTTCTGGAAGTTGACAACAATTAATTGATGTGGCACAATTAACTGGCAACACTGAATTAACTTTCAAGAAAAACTTACCAAAATAAGATTAATAAGGCACTAAATTCATACACAGATGCAAGGAAATAAAACTGGGAAGAAAATATTTAAATAACATTTTCTCACTGATTTATATTGATCAGTTACAATCTTTCAGTGAGGAAGACAAATTCTAGAAATTGCTGCAAATAGCTCCAAATACACTACCAGACACTGAAAAAATTCAGAGCAGAATCTTGTGAGAATAACTGAGAAAATTCTTGAAGCTTCATGACACCTTTTGGTAAGAGAGGAAACTGTAAAAGTGCTGGGTTTATCACTTTGATATAAATAATTAAGGAAAAAAAAAATCCAAGTAGACAAACCTGTGCAGTGCTCTCAAAAGGCTCCTTAAGAGAAGAAATTGGTGAAACTGGAGAAATCCCCAGGAGCAGCAGTCAGGTCCTGCAGCCACATCTGTTTTCAATGTTGAACCAGAAGGTGCTAATGTGAACAGGTGTTCGTTCATCTGATTTTCTGATTACTGTAAGAATAACACGACTATTCCTTTTTTAACTGTTTGGGGGTGGGGGGTGTATTTTTGACTGTACAGGATGTAGAGCCCAGTCAGTCTCCCCAGGATCCTGTAGGACGGCCCATTATGCACCAGGCCGGGATCAAGCACACCACTGGGGAAGCAGTTTACATTGATGACCTTCCTTCTGTGGATGGGGAGCTTTTCCTGGCTGTCGTCACTAGTTCCAGAGCTCATGCCAAGATTGTGTAAGTGTTCCCTGTGTATCTGAAGGAAGTGTTACCATGAATTGCTGTCTGAGATTTTTAGAGCAGACTATGAGTTATGTGTGTACGGAACAGCAGGCCTGATAGCCACGCTGCCTTGCATCCTGGAAGCAATATTGTTACACTAGTGGAAGGTTCTGTTTGGATTTAAGTGTCTCAGCCCATTTTACTGTACTGGTAGGGTTGAACTCTTTCTGATTCACGAGCCAGAGGCAGCCTAACTACCTCCACGAAGTGCTGAGCTGTGCAGTGCAAACAGACACCGAAATTCGGTTTCGCCAACATGGCTTCGAAATCTCAGCTCTATCATGAAAGAAGAAAATTGTTCAAAATGTAGGCAATAGTGTTGCAACATTACAGCAACAAGGCAGCAAAGCTCATATGACCCTTAAAGTAGAGGAAGACGGGGAAGAGGATTTTATTTTGTAAAAAAACTATTTTCACTTATGTTTTTAGACTGCCAAGACACACCTATTCTAGCAATTTGTTCAGTGTTCAGGCACCAAAACGTATATTCAGGTGGTCTAGTAAGGATTAATTATCACAACTGAGAGGACTGGGGCTGTTAGCTACAGAGTCCTTGTCATATTTCCTGGCTTATTCTTAGGCTAGGGATAGTATGCTGGGTTTGGATATGCTCTTTCTGGTATCCTCAAGGAGCTGACATCACCTCCATCTCTGTGAGTCAGTAGATTTATTTAGTCTCCTTTGTTTTCTGATCTGGGTTTCCAGAGAAGGTACCTGTATTTTTGCTGGGATCTGATGACCTGCTAAACTAGGTGCTACCAAAACATGCCATTCTTGTAGACCTTCTGCTGTTCTTTCTGATCCTTCTACACCCATGCATTCCCATTCATTCTGCATTTATACTGGTCTTGCCATTTATTTTATAACTCTCTTCACAAATCCTCAATTTGTAGATGCTTATTTGTATCTTTTGATATCCATGAAGGCTGTGAGGTCTTAGAAAGTTGCAATTGTAGCATCATAGTTGTCAGTGATTTTTCCTAAATCAATGCACTTCAGTCAGTCCAATGGGCTAATGATTTCCCTGTTGCATCTGAAGTATCTCCTGGAAGTGAAGCAGGTTCATAGAATTTTAAATTATCTTTTACTTGTACTTCTTCACATGCCAGAGACAGATAGAAAAGATGTGTCTGAACTTATGATCAGATCCTAATAGTACAAGAAATACTCCTCTGTCTTGTGTTCCTTCCTCTGTGCAAGAGTTTGTGAAACTGAAGAATTACACTTCTCTCTTCCCAATCAGATCTATAGATACCTCAGAGGCTCTAAAAGGACCAGGTGTGTTTGATATCGTAACAGCTCATGACGTACCAGCTGCAAACGAGTTTTACTATTCTGATGAACCAGAGATTATATTTGCAAGAAACAAGGTATAACTACAATCTTTTTGTAACTGTTGTTCTTCATTTTAACTGTTTTTCTTCAGCCTTTTATCCTCTTGTTATCCATCTCTGAATATTGTATTTTCCTCGATTCTCAAGTTATACTGGTATTTTTAGTAGCTGGTTAGCTTCATGGATGATCTGAAAATACAGAAGTCCTAAATCAAAGAAAACTTCTAAAAAGGAAACATGGATAGCGGTCACGTGAAAGAAGAATATCAGCAGCACATATGAGAATTGTTTGAACCCACTGTTCTATTACACAATGTGTATTTTACAGGTGATTTGTGTGGGTCAGATTGTCTGTGCAGTGGTTGCAGATTCAGATGTTCATGCCAAACAAGCAGCTGCAAAAGTGAAGATAGAGTATGAAATGCTGGAACCAGTAATTTTAACAATTGAGGTACTAATAATTTCTTTCTCTCGCTTTTTGTTTAATTAACAGAAGCACCAGTTCACATTCTTCAGTTATTTTTTAAGTATATTTTTTAAGGAAACAAGGTGAATAAGAACATCCAATTAACCAGTCTGAGTGTCTCCCTGTAAATAAATTCTCAGCCTTTTGTCTAATTTTGACCACTATGATAGAGAGGCAACAGTCTCAAAAGTATTAAGGTTCCACAAGTTTCACAATAATACACATTAGAATGAAAAAGAAAAAAAGAACTCTTTCACTGTTCCCAGTGAGGAAAAGACAATGAATATGCTGATTTGTTTCAAATTTTTTTGGTAGCTACCAGCTGGTCAGCCAACATATGTATATTGTCAGTTAGCTCCTGATTACCTGTAGCAGTTTTATCTGTTGTCTAGCTTACAAGCTAGGCTGGAGACGTAGGAATTGTTGGGGAAATGTGAAGGGAAAGATGTTAGGGATGTAGAACATTTTAGAAATGTAATGTGGGAGTCATAGGGGAAATGGATTTATGCTGGATTAAAAAGATGACTAGAGGTAAGGAACAAAAGACACATTTGCAGGGAAGCAGCATTAGTTCTGGTAGTCATTTTACAGCTTTTTTCCATAATGTGTGTGTGGTGTAATGGAACAGTCTTCTGATAGAAAAAATAGAAGTAGTCTTTTTTCAAAGACTGGCAAATTTATTAATATTTCATTAGAAGTGAAACTCCAGTGAAGTCTTACTTCAAATAAAACAAATTGTACTTTATGAATAGATTCTACTTTTACTTAGTCCTTGTGATTTCTTCCTCTCTTAATGGCATCATTCTTTGGATGATGTGGTTGCGTTCTTATTCTGTGCTGTCTTGGTCACTAGCTACATGTATGACAGGGAAGAGCAGGTTGAATAAACTGAATGCACTTCCTTCAGAAACTGCTGTCATCAGTTACATGAGGCACACCAGGAAAGAATTGCTGGAACTGAATACACAAACTCATCAACAATGACAGTAAAGTGATGAAATACAGTTGCTCATTAACTTTGTTGGCTGGTAGCTCAAATCTCTGAAGAGAATGATGTTTGTCCTGAGACTAAAATGCTGCAATAAGTTGAGAACCTTAGAAATACTTAAAAAAAAATATTTCTCCTTTTCTCCATTGCAGGAAGCTATAAAGCACAACTCGTTCTTTGAGCCAAAAAGAAAGTTAGAGGAAGGAAATGTTGATCAGGCGTTTGAAACCGTTGATAATATAATTGAAGGTAAACTGCAGAATACACTTGTTGAGAAGTTTTTGATTGTCAGTATTTGGGTTGTCTGTCTGCTCTTCGAGTCCCAGTTCTACCTTTTTTCCATATAATCACTAGGCCTGAGAAAGCTCTTGATCACTTAGAAAACAGTGTGATTAAACCTAGTGGTCTTGTTGTCCTGCTAATACATTCAAGTTTTTGCATCCTCTGTCCTTGAAAAAAGTCACAGAATCGTTAAGTTAGAAGGGAGTCATCTAGTCCAACCTCCTGCTTAAACTAGGTCTGGTTAGAGCAGGTTATTAAGGGCCATGTTCAGTTAGGTTTGGAATACCTCCAAAGACTGAGTTAACACAACCTCTGTAGGCATTTGTTCCACCACTGTTTCACCACTTTCATGCTGATTTTTTTTTCTTGTATCTGGCTGGAATTTCTTGTGTTTATTGCCTCTTATCCTTCCATTGTGCATCTCTGAGAACAGTCTGGCTTGCTCTTGTCTATACCTCCCATTAGGTAGTTGTAGACAGCAATAAGATACCTTCTTAACCCTTCTCTTCTTACGGATTAATAAATCCAGTTCTCTTGGTCTCTCCTTATACATCCTGTGGTTCAGCCCCATGATCATCTTGGGGACTTTCTTCTTTACCTCGTCAGTATGTCCATGTTCTGTTTAATTTATCTATGTTTTATTTGTTGTTGTTACCACTTGTATGCAATATTATTCTACTCTTAATCCAGTTCTGTTGATGCTAGTGGAACAAGAACAATTTAATCCTACAAGGAGTTTGTGTTTTTATTTTAGATAATGCTCCTTCACACAAGAAGTATCAGAGGATTTGACACTGATTATCATAATTTACATGATGATGAACTGTTAGTTCTTCTCTGCTTCATTTCTTCTATCCAATTCCCTCAGTAACACTTGTGGTTTTCTCTTTCAATCAGGGGAGATTTGCATTGGGGGACAGAAACACTTTTACATGGAGACTCAGAGTGTGCTTGCTGTTCCAAAAGGAGAGGATAAAGAAATGGATATATATGTGTCAACACAGCATCCAGCAATTATTCAGGTAACACAGAGCATTCTCAGAGAGAGTAGCTGGACTTGTGACAACAGAGCTTTTTAAATTCAGTTTACAAATCTTTGTTAACAGTTTAGAAGCTGGAGAAACGTGAAATTGTACATTTGGATTGTCCAATAACAACTGCTTTGTAGTACTGCTGCATTCTGATAAACACTGAGCACTACACTTTCAGGATAAGTCTCTTATTTCCCTTTGAACAAAGTACATTGTGCCCCACTGTTGTAGGCATGAAAAACTGTGGAGTGCTCAGGTTCCTCCATTCCCATTAGCTTTCCACTGGGGTGAGGAGCAATCAGTTCCCTGCAGAGTCAGAACCTGCTGAAGGTTTGATCAACTCTAACAGCTGTAGGTGAGACTGCTGCTTCATGCAGCAGTCTCATAATCATAGATTGGTTTCGGTTTAAAGAAACCTTTAAAGATCATTTAATCCAAACCCACTGCCATGGACAGGGTTATCTTTCACTGAATAGTTTTTCAAAGCCCCATCCAACCTGACCTTGAACACTGCCAGTAATGGGGTATCCACAGCTGTGGGCAACCTGTTCCAGAGCCTCACTACCCTCACTGTAAAAAATTTTTCTCATATCCAGTGTAAGCCTGCCTTCTTTTAGTTTAAAACCATGGTCCTTTATCCTGTCAATGCAAGAGTTGGTACAAAGTGTCTTTCTCTGTTTCTTGTAAAGCCTCTATATATATTGAAAGGCCACAATAATGTCTCCCTGCAGCCATCTCTTCCTGGCTGAACAACTCCAAGTCTCTTAGTCTTTCCTCACAGGAGAGGTGTTCTAGCCCTCTGATCCTTTTCATGATGGTAAACGGTAGAGTAAAGCCAACACAGCATGTGGTCTACACAGCAACAGCTGTAGTGCATGAAACTGATGGTATTTCAGACTCAACACTGGCATTTTGTGTTCAAAGCCCTGGTCAGCTCCTTTTATCATTTCCATTGTTATTATATTGCCCATAGCCAAGTACCATGAAGAACTTTGTGTTCAAGAAAATGATTTGAAGCAAGAACATTCCTAACACTAGCAAGACCTGAGATTTTTAAAAACCAAATAGTTTTATTTTAGATAAAAATAAAATTTATCTTAGTAATAAAAATAATAAAAACTGTATACTAATAAATTTTTATTATCCCTGATGCTTCTTACTGTTTGTTTAATGAAATCCAAGGGTATTATTCTTCGCTTCTGTCCATGGCCTTTTCACAGTCTTCATGGTAAAGATTTTAAATGTGAACACTGCTGAGCGTTGTTATTCTTTCTTTGTTTTCTAATCTAGGGTAAAGGAAAAAATTATACTCATCTGATAAAAATAGAAACATCTATGGAACCTTTTTCTAGAAAAGATTTCCATTTCAGAACCTTAGTTCAAGTTGGCATAAAATATTAAAACTGGTTTTGCAGGAGGTGGTAGCAGCAAGTTTAGGTGTTCCAGCCAACAGGATCATGTGCCATGTTAAACGAGTTGGTGGAGCATTTGGTGGGAAAATTCTGAGAACTGGCTTACTGGCATCAGTTGCTGCAGTGGCAGCAAACAAGTAAGTGCAGTACGTGCATATTCGGGTATGAAATGAAAATGGGGTGAACAAGTTTTGCATTTTGGCCAGATTACTTTCTCCTTTCCCAAAGGTGCTTGTCAAAAAGTCATACAGTCCTGACTTCATGTTTTGTAAGATTGTTCAGTGCATTTCTTGTTTTGTTTTGTTAGACTACTTATGTTAAGCAGCTCTAGCCTCAACTGAATTAGTGGGCTTGAAGAAGTTGGTATTAGGATAAGCTAGACATATTCAAAAGGAACAGTCCTTTACTGGGGCTTTGTGCATACATTAAAACATGACATTAACCATCCAGAATGTCACTGACACAGCAAGATGCGGAAGGAAGAGTTCATGAATGGAATTGCTTTTAAGACGTACTTCTAGTTCAGTCCTCAACATCTTTCAGTCAAAATTAGCTTCAATATATGAGGTATTAAGTTTTTTCTAATACTACTTGAATTAATCTAAGAATGTTAACACATAAAGCTCCATCCCCCACCTTCCATATTTGGAGGGACAATATTGGCAATTAGCTGTCAGGGCATAGTAACTCTTATATAAACATAGCTGATTTGCTGCAGAATGCACATCAGGCTATGTCCTGTCAGCCAAGATGATCTTGTAATCTGAGCGGTTAGCTCAATAAATTTATGTTGCTTCATTTGTCATTGTTAGAAAAACAGCTTTTGATTATTTTTGGACATATTATTATCTGTGTTTTCAATGAACCAGATAATGCTAAAAGTCATATTTGTTTTACTGTTTAAACTACCTTTTTTATTGTTAGGACCTTATTTTACACCTTATGTCCATTTTTTCTAAAGTATCTAGTTTAAATTGTATATGCACTTCTAGACTAATTTTCATATTTTTATTATCATTCATGTTTTGGTTTTATTCCAAGGCTCTGTTTTAGTATGACTCTGAATAGCTAAGAGGTGACTAACACTTAACACTGAAATAATTTCTTCAAGAGTAGTTTGCACTGAGTTATCTTGTTGGCTTTCAAGAGTTGAAATGAAAATTCTGACATGATTGTAAATGTGAAAAATATGAACTCTGGACATAGCTTTAAGCATGTACTTCAGCTTAATAAAGTTAAATTTAATCTAAATGCATGTTTATATACATGGCTAGATCTGGATACATGATGAATAACCATAGCCATCTTGTTAATAACATCCCTTATTTTAACTGAAATTTGACTTCTCTTTTTTTTGGATTTAGAACCAGCAGGGCAGTCCGTCTTATTCTGAGCCGAGGGGATGATATGTTAATCACCGGTAGCCGACATCCTTTTCTTGCTAAATATAAAGTGAGTGCCACAAGAATTAAGTGAAAAAATACCCACCTATACTCTGTGAATGAGGATTTCAGTGTTACTGGTTATGGTTCTATTATTGAAAATTAGTATAACTAATTCAATTTTAAAACAAAACTGCTAACCAGGGAATCAAGAGATAAAGTTGCTGTACAGCCCTTTCTCTGCTTCTTCTTCTTCTTCTGTCTCTTCAGGGTTTTGTTTTGGTTTTTTTCCTAGTTCCATGTCCTTTTCCTTTTATAGCTCTTTCTGTCTTTCTTTCTGGAAGCAGCAAGCTAACCTAACTCAGACTCCTTCTGCAGTGGTTTATTTTAAACTGTCCATATGGTTAGATTCACATAAAGAAAAAGCTAATTTTTCACAGAAAAAGTGTCATGCAGGAAAACTCATCCTATGGAGGAAATTAATCTCTTCCCTGCTCATACTCTGTCATCAGTCATAACTATTTATTAGGATAATTTCTGCCTTCTTTTCCATCTCTACTTGTCATGGAAATTACACATGCCAGCCATCATAACAGGTTTTGAGTCCAAGTTTCTGCTGAATTGATAAACTGAAAGATAGATTCCTCTGTAAAAGTACCTCTGTTAATAGCACTACAGCTTGAGCTCAGTGCCTCCAAAGAGGGACCCTAAAGAACAAAATTCCTGGACAATTATACCCTTACAATCTAAATTCCCCACCACTAGTGTGACAGTTCAGACCAGAACTAATATTAAGAGTCTGGAGTCTTTGCAATCTTTATTGAGTTCTTTCATTTTCTCTAACTAGGCCACTTTTCTTATATCTAAGGTTGCAACCCCTGCTAGAGATTATAGCTTCCTTATCTTTCAGCTTTAACTGGCTCTGAGGCCTTCTCTTACTTAACTACATAAAAGTTCAACATATCTAGGTAAAAATTCACAGCTTGCAGCCTAAGACTTCAGAAAATTTAGCTGCTAATGCTAAGCAAGTTATGCTGAACAAGTTCTATATAAGTACTTTACCAAATTGTGTGACACACTGCATAGGTAAAGCAAAAGAGGTTTTATAAGATCCTTCCCTGAAGTTGAAAATGAGCCATAGCTCGTGTAGAGAATTCAGGAGCTATTAGTGGCAACAGGTGAAAAGAGGGATGTGAATTAAAGATAACATTTCTTTGTTAATAAAAACAAATGTCATACTCCATCTGCCAGACGCTATTCTTACCAGTTAGAGTGGGATTTGGCTTTATCTACAGTGAACATTCCTAGGTGACACATTTACCAGCTATCTCAGGCAATACACAAGGAGCCACTGGGCATCCCTGCTTCTTCCTTTCCCAGTGGGCTGATGAAGCTTATTATATGCTGTACCTCTGCAGATCACAGATGCCAGGTGGGAAAGCCAATGTCTTAGGAACATACTTTCTTTCTGTCTTGCCTTTTTATAGTTTCAATGAAAGCTGTCCAGAAATTAATAGTGCAGTCTGATTCTAGCTGCATGAGTTGTATTCATTTTCAAAATATACAAGCACTTAAGAAACGAATGCCAAAATCTAAATAGGTTACTGTTGATCCTTCTAGGTTGGCTTCATGAACGATGGTAGGATCAGAGCTGTGGATGCCAAATATTACCTTAATGGAGGATGTACTCCTGAAGAATCTGTTTTGGTAAGGATTCTACACTGACAAATCTTACGATATGGAGGATTCATTAGCTGGAAAATTATGAAGGCCAAATTCCCTTGCATATGTATTATTAATCATATAGACTTTTGATGTAGGGACTCTGGGTTGTTGGAAGAATCTACACCAAGTAATTTAATCTTATTGTATTGGGTTTCTACAGGCAGATTTTGGTAGCCACAATGATGAGGAGCATGTACATTAATGCAGATCATGTCAGAACCATCTTTAGATGAAGTTCTACAAGGATACAATGAAGCTGGTGGGACCTAGCAGGGATAACCCAATGAGTAACCTTTCCACCCAACCCAGCTGTAGCTGGCATAACATGTAGGATAACAACCTTATTTTATGGGACCCAGCCCCAGAGTGAGCCAAGATGCTTGATGTTCATCATAATAACCTGGTTTTACAGCATGGGAGTTGAATAACAGTAGTCTATGCTTAACTTGGTTATTGTTCAGTAACAGTTAATAATGTTTTAACACTCTATGATTGCACCAAGATTAAAATAGACATTTCTGAGAAGAAACATTTGTATAGCTAAGAGTTGTACTATAACAATGTCGTCTTCACTCTGATTTATCAGTAACTCTCTAAAGACTGATCAGATATGTATATTCATACACATACCTTCTCTGAAGTCCATAAAAGTTGTGATCATTAAAAAAACCACCTTTTTTTTTATATTCTGCAAATGGCATTTCAACTTATATTTCCTCAGTGAAAATTTATATGGCATTATTCATATGCATGGTTATTGCAGCAAAATTATTTTCAGTTGTTTCTATGCAGAAATGTTTTAAAGTTTATTGTTTAAAGCTCAGTGGAAACAGTTGGAATAAAGGATTAAATTTGCCGTTCTACTTACCATTGATGAGAGTCAGTGACCTCTTCATGAGGCATCAAACTATTTTTTTAGCTTATTTGTTATTTTGATAGTGATTCCTAGAGCCTAGTTTGAGGTTTCTAATATGAGATTTTTCCTCTTGATGTGGTTTTTTTTTTTTTAAAGTAAAATCTCTACAAGAAAATCTTAAGAACGAGGAGAAACTGTAGACTGTAGTACATGTGCCTTCTGGTGGAACTAAAGCTTAAGTGTGAATTTCCATCAGAATGCTTTCATCAGTTCCTTTCATAGCCACTATGGCTTTAAATCTATTCTACCTATTTTTAGCTTTGTGTGGCTTTTGATATCGAAGTAGGAGTAAAATCAATCATAAAATGGCATATCTCTTACATCCTTAACTACTGATGGCACTCAGCTAATAATAACATCAGTTGTGTTCTGTGAGTATCAAAGAAAGAACTGAAAACTAATCTGCTGCATGAGAAATGTAAGAATAAAGTCTGTATGTGTGCATGAGTACTCTTACTACCATTGAATGCCAGAAATCCAATTTTAAAATTAATTGTCTCAAGTAAGGTCTTTACATGAGATGAGGAAGATTTAAATGTGAGTTTGAAAGAAGTACTGTTCTGACATTAAACTAGACCTGTTTGTCCCCCACCTCAGGTAGCAGAAGTATCCTTATTAAAAATGGACAACGTATACAAGATTCCCAACTTGAGATGCTGGGCTTACGTCTGCAAAACAAACTTGCCATCAAACACAGCATTCCGAGGGTTTGGCTTTCCCCAGTCAGGACTGGTGACAGAAACTTGGATAACAGAAGTTGCAGATAAAACTGGTTTACCACCAGAAAAGGTGACGAAATGAAGGCATCCTCTCTTCTGAAACGAAGTCTATGTGGTTGGAAAGTTAAACCCCTTTAAATTAGCTTAAGTGTTTGAACAAGTCTTTTCTAAGTTACAGATAACTCGTACTAAAATTCATATGTTTTTAAATCAATGTCTGGTTGTTGAGTGAATAATATGCTCTTAGAAACTGAACCAAACTGGTAATTGTTCAAAAAGCATACAGTAATATTCTTGATGTCTACTAGTCTCCCCAAATGGTCAGTTTGCTTCTAACAGGATTGTGTGATAGCTGTTGATTTCATTTTTTCAGATTAGGGAAATAAATATGTATAAGAAGAACGAGCAGACACACTTCAAACAGAAGCTTGATCCACAGAACTTAATACGGTGTTGGAATGAATGTATGGAGAAATCTGCATACTACAGTAGGAAAATAGCTGTCAGTGAATTTAACAAACAAAATTACTGGAAGAAAAGAGGGGTTGCCATTGTACCAATGAAATATCCATTTGGAATGGGCGCACGTCACCTTTCTCAGGTGAATTTCCTTGAAGAATAAGTGAGCTAAACATTTTATCCATAGGTTACAGTTACTTTGTCTTAGGATACAGAACAAGTGTGTTATCTTTCAACTTCTGGAAAACAATCATCCTCCTAATGGCTGTTCCCTGAAGAGGCTACACTAGATTTTAGCTCTCTTCAAGCTGGGATCAAAGGTATTTGATTTTCAGGACTTGGGCAGCTTGAACCCTGCCTACTTAGAGCCAGTCCCATCTGTTGTGCTACGGTGTTGGAATAGATGAGTTGAACACTTCTACGAAACGTTTTTGAAGACTGATGGCAAAATGTTCCTTGAATCAGTTATCCACTGTAGGAATAGCTCTGAGCTTACTCTTTCTGACCGTGAGTGTACTATGGGATGCTGTTTGTAAAGACTTAACCCTTTGATGTCATCAAAGACTAAGTTAAAGGAAGAAAAAAGGACAGTAGTATTTTTGGTCTTTGTATTTTTTTTTAAGGTGAGGATCCAGTTCTTTTGAAACAGACAGCATTCTGTCAATTGCAAATTATCTGACTGGCTTATGTCATATCAAACTGGCTGTCTCTGTTCAAGATTAAAGTCACAGGGTCTTTGTATTCCACAGTGCTACTTCTGGCTGAGTCCAGGAGGAAAATCTCATTCAGAATCTTATTGTTGTGTCTAATGCTGACAGTCTGCCCAACCTATGCAGTTGAAAAACCTGTGTCAAAGGCTCTCAAACATCAGTGAGAGAGACAAGGGGACTTGCAGCAATTTGCATGTACAGCCATTAGTGAGGGAGGTCCTTCAGCTTATTTTGAGATGATTGAGATACTGTTGCCAGGTGTAGGTTTATTTCAGGACCTAGCAACAGAAAAAGCAGACCTCCAAGAATTTGTATCTTTTTCTTTTGAAGTTCATTGTAGAGGAAGAGCAACAACTAGCATTCCAAATTTTGCCATCTATTCGAAAGCATTAAACAGATAAACTGAAATACATTTTAAAAACTTTGTCTTTTTTTTTTATTCATCAATTCATCATATAGAACATATTTCTCACTAATCTGATCTTGATTTTGTTTTTCTTTTTTAGGCTGCTGCACTGGTTCATATTTATACTGATGGGTCTGTGCTTCTGACACATGGTGGAATTGAAATGGGGCAGGGTATTCATACAAAAATGATCCAGGTAACAAATGATCCAAACAAATATTACCTCATACTTTGTGTGTCATGCAGATAAATAGTGTAAAAGTTTTCTTTTTGGTTAGTTAGTGTACCAGTAGGACAATTTCTTTATCAGCAGAGCCACTGATTCTTTGCATTGATAGAGTTAGAAAGTACCTTCGTTAAGTCATAGAGACAATAAGAAAAGAAACCCAGACTGATTGTTTTTTATTCTTCTAATAGCATGTGAAGAGGCTTATTAGAAATAAGATTTTGGGGGCTGATCCCATAAAACCCATGCTGAAAAAGGCAGTCAGTATTCAGATTAGTATATGGTCAAGGTGATAATATGTCCTAATGGATAATTGGGAGACAGACTCCTAAAGATATTTATTAAGTCAATGAAAGCTGGGGATCCGGGCTTGCATGATTTGCCCTAAGTAATACAGGTGTAAGCAGCAAAATCAGGAATGAATGCTGGACTTCAGCCTCAATCCAGTGTTTGAGCAGAGCTAAAACATTGCCCTTCTTTTCTGCTTCTTTGTATTGACAAGTTGGACAGAATGATTTCAGCTGGAGACTGGAAGAGAACTTGTGAAACTTTATCTTTCATGGTATCGCTGTCTTCTAGCAAGTACTGGGGAATTGTTGGAGTGTTTAGATTAGTTCTAAAACAGAGAAGACTATGTTGTTCTTCCCGAAACAGGTTGCTAGTCGGGAATTGAACATCCCCATGTCACGTATTCACTTCTGTGAAACAAGCACAACAACTGTTCCCAATGCGTGTGCCTCGGTAGGATCTGCAGGGACAGATGTCAATGGCATGGCTGTGAAGGTAAAGAATATTATTTAGTTTAAAAAACACCCTATGCCTCGAGGTATTTAATGCTTGTCAAATTTTAGTCACTAGTGATCCCATAGAAATAAGTTTGTGATTACCAAAATACTGCTGGAGATGGCCAAGAAGAAACATGACTTGACAGTTTCTCAGTAATGGTGCTTATGAGTTTTCAGAATACGATCTGTGCTTTCCCAAAAAGACTTATACTTGACAAAATCCTTGTTTCATCTGAAAAATTTAACAAAACTAACTTATACATGCAAATCTTGTACCCTGTTCCTGTTTGAAGTCTACTGATTGATTTATGCAGATTCCAGCGCTTGTAACTTCACCCTTTGTGTTTTATGTTTATGCAGTTAAAATGACACCTTCTACCATACTTTTTCAAACTAAGATGACAGTAAAGCACATACTAATGAAGTAGTAACTAAAACATATCTTGAATAGTACCAAATGTATCTGTGTTAATTTTGTGTTATATTCTCCTGAACTCTCAACCAGGATGCTTGCCAAACTCTTCTGAAACGCCTGCAGCCAATCATCAACAAGAACCCAAAAGGGACCTGGAATGATTGGGTAAGACATGTGAATCCTACTGAACATGTTTGAATGCTTGCAGAAACTGTGATGTATGTATTATAGTCTATAAATCTGCTCAGCCTAATAATCCTGAAGTTAAAAACTCTAGAAAGAGGTTATTCCACAATAAGATGGAGTGCTGTAGCAGAGTAGTCAAGAGAAGGTTATGGCCAGGCACAAGTGACTATGTGGGAAATAATTAGATTTATTGCTAGTACAGTGTCTAAATATTGCCAGTGCAATATCCAAATAACAAATCTATTACAATGGATTATAGAGTAATCTGGTCGTGGTCCCTCCTGTTGAGTCATGAGCTTCAGTGGGATCCTCATGCTTTCTAAACTTGTCAGAGAAGTCTAGGTGTGGCTAGGTGCACTTAGTTTCAGATTTGGTTCTCAGTCTGTGTCTAAAGGGTTAAAATATTTTGTGGTGTAACCCAAGCCAGCCACCGAGCACCAGACAGCTGCTCACTCACTCCCCTGCCAGCAGAATCAGGGAGAGAATTGGAAGAGTGAAAGCTGGAAAACTTGTGGGTCAAGTTAAAGACAATTCAATAGTAAAGCAAAAGCCATGCACACAAGCAAAGCAAAAAAAAAGGAATTCTTTCACTACCCCCCATGGGCATGCAGGTGTTCAGCTGTCTCCAGGAGAACAGGGCCCCATTACACCTAACAGTTACTTGGGAAGACAAACACCATCATGCCAAATGTCCCTGTCATATGGTCTGGAATATCCTTTTGGTCAGTTAGGGTCAGCTGTCCTGGCTGTGTCTCCTCCCAAATTCCGATGCACCCCCAGCCTCCTCGCCACGGGGCAATACAAAAAGCAGAAAAGGCCTTGACTCTGTAAAAACACTGCTCAGCAACAACAAAACATCTCTATATTATCAACTCTGTGTTCAGCACTAATCCAAAACACAGCCCTATATCAGCCACTGTGAAGAAAATTAACTCTATCCCAGACAAACCCAGCACAGGTTTGGCTAGAAATGAACAGATTTGCAGTGTTTGGCCTTGCAGAATCCGTAGTTACAGAGCAAAAAAACCACCCATGGAGCTACTTTAGGATTTTATCTCCATATTTAACTGGATCCTAGAACTTTTTACTCACCCATCCAAAAGTAAGTCTTCTCCATCTTTGGGGTAGACCTACCCTGCAGGCATCCCTACCATGGCCAGGGATCCACCCAGACACTGCCTGCAGCCTCAGGAGATCCAGTCTCCAGCCAGATTTTATACCCTCACACAAACCCATGTGCACCAAAGTCAATCACCAATCATCTCAGCTCTCCTATCTCTGTAATGCAATAATTATGAGAGCATCCAAACAGTTCCTCCAGCAATTCCCACTGGTGATCTTATGTTAGGACAAACCACATTGCCCATCAGAGACTGCAGAAAGGATGAAGGGGTGAGAGGTGGAGAGGATGCACATGAAGACCTGCCTGTCTTTTGTTACTGTCACAGGTGCTTGGTTTAGATATCTGGGAAACAATCCCCACATCATGCCTGGTTGGAAAGGAGAGAAAGCTATCTTTAAAGTCACATTTGGAGTCACAGAATGTTTTTATGTACAAAAAATATCAGCTTATGCAATAACATGACCCACCCCATCTTACCCTCAGACAAGTTGTTGCAAAAGCTTGTTAGGGTATATGTGTACCCTAACCCTAAAGTGTCAGTTTTCTTATGTAACTATTCTTTATTTTACCAAATCAATAAATAGAAGCCTTCTCAACTTCTTCCTTCCATCTCTCTCCCATATGCAGTATATTACAGAATTGCACAAAAGGGAGCAGGAATTCTTGCTCCAATTGCTCTAATATGTATTCGGTTATAATATTAGTTACATTTACAGTAGATTAATATAGAAATAGTGCTAAAGTTATTTGTAGAAGTGGCCCCTATCTGATACCACTTGAAACTGGAATAGAATTTTAGAGCTAGAAACTGAATTTTGTTAATTAAAAGCTTTCTGCTATAATATGAAGACATGGCTGAGAATCTAGTGCTACGTATTGAGATGTTAAAAGAAAACCTGTTTATCCAGTATTGGTCATTATCTACAGCCTAGTGAAATGGACATTTACAGATCCAGTATATACTAGGGTGTCTTCTTCTCAAGTAATTAAATACTATAATAACTGTGAAAATATAAACACTTCCTTTGCAGCAGTAATTCCTAAGAGTAACAAGAAATGTTGGCACATGTGTGCTAGCTTGCTGACAGCTATGTATGCAAAGATAATCTCCTCTAATAAGTACAAAATTAATTTGGATGATTCAGACACACTAAAAGTATTATCAGGAGTGGATGACCTAAGAAAGAATGTTTATATGTATCCAGAGAAGTAATCTTACATCTTACAAAGTCAGTAAAACCAATCAAAAACCCCACAAAAACTTCTTGACTTGTAAACTGAGTAAATCTAACATGAGAATCACTGAAAGGGAATGAATTTGGGACCTCATACTGTCACTTTTACCATGGGCAGAATTTCAAAGAGCGTTTATCTTGAAAACTGTTATTTTTGTGCAAATAGGTCATGCAGTTCTTTCATGCCACGTGGTCGTTTGACCTTGGCTGAACTCCAGGTGCCCAACAAACTGCCCTATCACCCCCTTTATCAGCAAGACAGGGGAAGAAAATAAGATGGAAAATCCCCCACAACTCAGTTGGCTAAGATAAAGGCAGTTTACTAAAGAAAAAGCAAAAGGTTGCATGTCTGCACATGGTCGTATGACCCAGTATAATCAGTGACTTATCAACTAGATCTGTTCAGCTGACAGAGACCCATTTCTATTGAATTTGAGCAGAAAAATTGAGCAGGGCCCTTTCTGACTCTGGCATTACCAGTAATAAAGATTCTGTGAGAACACCACTGTTGACAGGTCTATTCCTTTAATGTATTGCCAAAAGAATTTAGATTGCTCATTGAAAGTGGGTTTAGTTCTACAGTATTAGGCACCATGTGCAACTAAACATGTTCAACTCAGCTAGTCTTCCTTTCCTTACAATTTTTACAGTTTGGATTTTAAGTAAACATATGTCAGCCAGTATATATATGTAAATAAAGTAAATATATGTACGCATGTTCCTTCGTGACTCCTTCCTTGGTTTACCACAAGCACTGCTATATTTTACAGGTTAAAGAAGCTTTTGAACAGAGTGTGAGTCTATCAGCTACTGGCTACTTTAGGTAATATATTTTTGTTCCTTAAAAATGCATAGGTTAGACCAGGACTGATTTCTGAAGATAACCAAGGATGTAAATAGAAGCTCCTGTCCAATAGTTCTTTCTAATGGTTCATGTTATGTTTTATGTAATTAATTGATATATTGGGGTTTGAAAGAATAAAGTTTAGGTGTTAATTTATGAGTAGCCCTATGTGGACTCTTTAGAAAGTATTAAAGGAATAATTTGTGCCATCTTTGCTCCATGATTTGCCATTAGTAAACCAGAAAGCATCAAAAAAGGGACTGCTGCCTGTAACAGTAGGTGTGCAAAGGGGGATATAGTTTGTTTACTGGAGGCTGTATTGCTATAAGTTATAAATACCATTGTACTACCAATTATTTACAATTTTATCCACAAACTGGACCACACCAAGTTGCATGACAAGAAGAACGAAATATTTATCCAGGACACACCTTTAACTAGCAATCAGGTGCACCTGTGAAAAAAATATGCCCATTTAATTCTAGATCTGAACTTAAGGTTATTTCTCTTTAGATGAAGGAGAGTTTAAAATGTCTGGTTGAGTTTAGCAGAAAAACTTACGGTAATTTTTTTTTTTTTTTAACTAACTCAGGAATCAGATGCCATGATTCAGCAATAACTGAAAGCTGGGGACTTAGAGCTCACATTAGAAGTGAGGTTGCTAATTGACCCTAGTTTTTGGAGTCATTGTTTTGACTTCTCTGCTTCTGGAGCCTCACAAAATTCCCACCATATATACTCTTAGATACGAATTTATTCACAACAGCATGCTGTTGGAGGACGCAATAACCTTAAACACAGTTCCCACTGCTCTCTCTCAGAGCAGTCTCATCATTCTTTCTCTCTGAATTCTTTCGCTGTGTTTATAAAGAACCAGAAAGGAAAAATTCCTGTGCTATAATTCAGGTGGGATTCAAAGCAAAGCTTTTCTCTTAGCCTGCTGTGCCTTATATCTGCTTTCCATCCATGAGTATTTCCTACTTATCAATAACAACTTTTCAGGTCTTCAGGCAGTCTGGAGTAAGTTGAAGAGGCACTTCGCAAACCCAGACATATTTAAAACACCCAGAAATGCCCAAATAAAATGTCCTTTCTTGCCATTAAGTCTGTTCAAATATGTTTTCTGCTTATGAAGCCCTTTAGGAATGTAGATATCACCAAAATAATGAACAACAGTCATACTTTGCTGTTGACATTTAATGGTGTCCAAAAATATCTGCAGGTCCCTGAGCCTCAGATCCTGTATTGATCTTGTTCTTATCCAGTCATACTCTCTACATCCAAGAATCTCCAAGGCAGCAGAGGCAGATGGGCTATGAGAAGTTGAATATGTGGATTTTGTGTATCCCTTTTTCCATGCATGGTTCTATTCTATGATTGCTTTATGCAGTATAATTTTAAATATACTCAACAAAGACATTTCAGTCATCTGTGGCCAGAAAATATGCCTTAGTCCCACAGCTCACACGGTTGGGAGATACTGCATTTCCCTGTCCTTTTGTGTACCTTGGATTTACCCTGTCAATCCTGACTACTCTGGTCTCCTCAGTTAGTCCCACTCTCTTCTAAGTAATTACACCTTTATTTCAATAGTCCTGTTTTAACCCTCTCACTCATTCTGTAGGCTGTTTCTGTAATTAACTCTTTCATTTCTCTCTTGTAAATTATTCTTTCATAGGTCCTGACAAGTTTTCCTCCCATTTTCTAAATTCCCTTATATGCTATTACCTCAGCAACCTTAAATTTTTACTCTGTATTTGATTACTGGGCTTTTATTAGTATATGTCTATGATTATGGTGGTTATAGACTCTCCTAAATTGAAATAGCTTGCTTGTCTGCTAAATTTTATATAAATACCAGATGCATCAAACCTAAGCTACCAGTGCTCTGTAGGATTTCATGGAACTTTGGAATTCTGACCTGTTATTTAAGATTTCCCTGAAGATTTTATACATAAGATCTTAATACTTAAGATTTCACAAGTAGTTTCAAACTTCTAAGTGGTCCTCTGCTTTGTTATAATGCAAACTGTCATCAGTTTTCTTCTTATGGTCTTTGTTTCTTCCATCAGAGGTTACAATGAATACATGGACTGGGAGAAAGGGGAAGGACAGCCATTCACATATTTTCTTTATGGAGCTGCTTGTTCAGAGGTTGAAATTAACTGTCTAACAGGAGATCACAAGGTAATAACTGAATGTCATGAAAGTTTTGTAAATGAGGCTTGCTCAACGATTCAGGCTTTGCATTCCTAAGTGACCTGTCTTCACATGACAGTAAATATATCAACAGTGTAAATGCAAATTACAGTGGAGCACAATGAAAGCTGTACAGTGTTAACCAGCTTCTGGCACACCTGTACTATTGTCATATGTGTTCACTTTTTGAGTTATGGCTGACACCTAACATGTTCTTTGCATGTTCTCTCCTAGTTTGTCAGCAAACAATTTACAGCAATATTCAATTTCCAAGCTTTTGACCATTTGGATAGATAAATCTCATAGACTTGCTGATCATATGCCCTCTATCTATACTACGTGTGTATCTATATGGAGATTTCCTTGTGCAATGGGAAAAATCTGGCAGGGCTGTCTCTGGCTAAACTTCTGTTAAAGTTGAGCCAAGCCCATTTTGCTTGTAATGGAATATGGGAAATTATTTTGAAATTGTGTTCACAGAGGGGCCTCTATCTTAGTCTATGTTATTTCACTGAATACCAACTCTAACCCACATTGTCTTCTGATGCCTCCACTCCATGCATCTCTCTCAATAATATGAATTTGAATTTATTTAACAGAATCTCAGAACAGACATTGTTATGGACGTTGGACGCAGCATAAATCCAGCTGTGGATATAGGACAGGTATGTGCAAAGAATTTTCTGCTGTCTTATTTCTGTTACACTGATATCCTTATCTGAAGTGAGAATTACCTCATTAGTTCAGAAGACATTCATTTCTTACTAGATTATAAAATCATAGATCATATTTGAAAGTCTTTTGCTTATAGACTTGCCCCATTTGAGTTAGTGTCAGAGCTTTGTAGATGCCAATGAAGCTTGAATTTTACCCATGAGGGCAATACATATTACAATATTACATATTACAATATGAATATATGCCTATTGTCTACTGGACTTAAATTCTGTTTGTGATCTGCAGTCTCCAAGTTGTTTGACCTGCCCTGCCCACCTGATAGCAGGGAAATACCTTTATTCATTGCAGGCTGGTCCACAGATCTCATCACTTCATCATGAAAGTATTTGTCCTCTCAGGTATGAGAGAGGAGTGTGAAAGCTTTTATTGTCACAGCTGCCCCAAAATGTTGAAGAATTGCATTAGTCAAAGAGAAAAGAAAAAGGCTTTTTAACAGATGATGAAACAAATCAGTTCTTGACAAGTTTTACTCACTGAACCAAACATAAGTACTAAATGCTATTTCTTTTCTTATTTAAAGATTGAAGGTGCTTTTGTTCAAGGTATTGGACTGTACACAATGGAGGAATTAAAGTACTCTCCAGAAGGAGCCCTCTGTACTTGGGGTCCAGATCAGTATAAGATCCCTGCTGTTTGTGATATTCCAGAACAGTTTAGTGTTTCCCTGCTGTCATCTTCCCAAAATCCTTATGCCATCTATGCATCCAAGGTAAGCAAAACATCACAGAACCTAATTTTAAATCCCAGAACAAACAGAGAAATTACTCTGGTATAAAACATGTATAAATTTTCAGTTCTTCTTCTTTAGCATTTTAAACAAGTGTCCAGTAAATTGTTTTATTTATGACATCAGGAAAGGTAATAAGAAAAGACATAATGCGAGATATTGTTGCATCATTTTCATGACTGGCAAGTAGTGATTTTAGGGTTTTGTTAACAGACCATACACAGAAGCTACAAGCTAAATTTAAAACCATACTTCTAAAATATGGTGATAAACTGAAGGGTTAGAATAAAAATACTAAAGCAATGGATGGAGAAATCATAATGCCAGTGAGAGTGTGCAGCTTAGTTGTGCGTGCTGTGCGATACAAAATAGGACTGCACGTGTGTATTTATATGAGAGACTGGCTCAAGTCTTCACTTGGTGTAATCATTGTTTCAATTTACACCAGCAAATATTCTGGTCACTTTCATATAAATAGTAATGGTAAATCAATATGAAGGTAATTCTGAAAATTTCCATCTGTTCCAAGTATTAGGTTTGCTTTTAGAACACAGTAAAATGAAACAGCACAATAGAAGGAAAAAGCATATTCTACAGCAAGAGTTAATAAAGAACAAAAAGATTCTTTAATAATATTCTTTAAGATCCTTCAAAATTATTTAAAGCTGTCTGAGTTTGAAAAGAAAATCACCTAGGTGAAGCAGTAACATAGTTGATTGGGAGGAGATCTAGAGAGCTGACACTAATATCCTTCTTCAAACAGAACTTTTATCCTTTTCTGTGAACTTATCTCCAATAATTACCCTTAAAATTCACTGTAGGAAGGGGTAATTCTGTGTTCATGCAGCATATTTGGGGAAAATACTTGGTTCTCTGATTTTAGCCAAAAGATATGTAAGATTCAATTGCAATATCCTAATGCAGTTCAGATTAAAATATTCAATACCACAGCATTGAGAGGACTATGGAATAAGGGTGGATTTGACCTATTTTTGAGGTAAGAAACAAATGTGAATCTTCTGGCAGAACTGGTGAGAGGATGTCAAGCCCACTGAGGTCAGTGGTATTTGTCTGCAGGGAATTACCAAGAGTTCAAGCTGTGTTCCTTAGTTTTAGCTGTACCTGGGTTTGGACAGTTTTAATTTTATCTGCTAGTTATTCTAAATTTAAGTTTAACAATGAGCCAAAAGGATTCTAAAGCAATGGCTGACACTTCAAATCAACCTTTTTAGCACACTGGAAGCAGCTACCTTCAGAAGACTTGGTGTGATCTAACCTTACCTCCTCTAAATCTAAAATAAACTTCCTTACCGAAGGATGAAACAGTTCTTGAATGACTGGTTTTAAACTTTTTAGTTAATTTTCATCTGGCGTGTTCTCCTCCCATTTGCTCAAAACCTACACCCATATGACTTTTTTTCCTTTTCAGGGAATAGGTGAGGCAGGACTTTTCTTGGGATGCTCTGTGTTCTTCGCTTTGAGAGATGCAGTAACTAGAGTGAGGAATGAAAGAGGACTGAAGAAGCCCTTTGTACTGAACAGCCCTCTGACTGCTGAACAAATACGGGCAAGCTGCACTGATGACTTTACTGAGCTGGTAATAGAAGTTGGGGGTAGGGTCTATCTAATTGTTGCTGGGTACAAGTGTATACAAATGCACCCTCATGGTGTGCCTCATGATGTCTCCAATTGGTTGTGCTTTGTATACAGTAGTGCTTTGTTCACTGTAGCCATGTTCCCACTGCTATTACAATTCTTTTTCTGTGCAGTTTTTTATTTAGTGAGGCAAGGTCCTTGTCAGCATATAAATTCATGCTGTGCCCTGAATCTCTGAGGCTCTGCTATGGAAACTCTTGAGCTCTCAGTCACAGATTACTCCCATGATGTTTCTGTGGTTGTGGTGAGGCACCACTGGCCCCTGACTCAGTAGGTTTGTGGGCTTACTCTCTTTGCAGGAACTTGCAGGAGGTGAGGTCCACCAGTGCAGGGACCTTCTCCATTTCTGTTTAGCCCTGACCTCAGTTATTACTGACCTTCCTTCCAGCCACCCTCCGTAGGTGTCTCCTATATGATACCCTGCTGAGTGATTTGGAAGCACCTGATAAGGGCAATGTTGGGAATTTGCCAGTCAAGTAAAGTAACTCTTGTCATTTCTTGCTTGTCTCTTAGATGGCAAACAATGAAGCTCCTTCCTCCGCTCTTCAGGCCACATCTGTGTGAATGACAAAGACCGGAATGGAAAACTGATTTACCGCTCCAAGATACGCTAACCAACACACAGTTACATATATTTTCTCATTTTCTTATTATCAGAGTAGAATCGGCTACCAAAAATACGCACTTTACATCTTCTATCCTTATCTTCATTCTTTCTCCAGTATATTCATTACAGTATTTCACTTAAATGACTGCATTTAGTTGCTAGAAATACATCTTCTGAGTTTGAAGTATATGTATTCAATAAGAAAGGTCTGCTGAACAGCACAGCTCAAATACTGTAGGAAAGGAAAATTAGGATGAAGTATAAAGGTATGCTAGATAACTTACTGCCACTTATTACACCCAGCAACTTCATATGATAAATGATTTTGTAATGGCTTCAGCTAATTTTCTAATTTGGATCTGAATCTTGCAGTGGAGTGTGAGGGCAGAGATCTTTGTCAAAGACTCAGAACTTATTGGATTCAGTCCCTTTTTGATCAGAAGTGATGCTCTGACTTGTAGTAAAGCTACTTTAGATTCTTTTGGCACAGACATCTTTGTGTCAGAAACACACAAGAAACAAGAGTTACGTTTCTCTTTCGCTATGCCAGGCAAGTTGACCTACATATATAGAACATGAATTTTATTCTGAAAGTTGGCAGAGTCAGTTGTAATTTCCACGAGAAGCTTTCTTTTTCTCATGGGACAAGCCAAAAGCCTCTGAACTTAATGTAAAAACTGACATGGATTTCAGTGTGCTTTGAATGGGAGACTGGATGAACCTGTCTCTGGAAAGGATTCTTAACCAGTGCTTAATCCTGTACTCAGGAGTATATTAAGCCATGAAAGTGCAATTAACAGCTTTCTCCCACTCTTGGCCACTCCTGAAATAAAGCAAATAAAAAAAAAACCAACATAATGAGATCAAAAGATGTTCTGCAAAGATCAAACATCTAATGGTGCTAGCATACAATGGGATTAGACCACACCTGAGCAGTAGCACCTGGAGAAAACAGGAAAATATAAAGCAACACTATATTAAATGGTAACAAAAATTCTGATGTTAATACATTTGAAGTATGTATATATTTGTAACCTGTGGTGAGACCAAGAAATAACTTTCAAGTTATGAAAGCTCCAGTCACAATATTTAGTTTTCAGCATCAGAATCCACAATACTGAACTCATTGATGACATCAGCCCTTCCTGCTCTTCAAGTGTGAAGACAAGATTTCAGTTCTGAATGTGCACACACACAAATACACAAATCTCCATGGCATTTGCACCTGAGGCTTTGATCTGGGATGCGTCCTAGCATAGAGGAAACACTTCACTTTTTGTGAGTCTACAAAACTTACCTTAAGTAGCACCAGAAAAATTGCAGCAAGTTCTTTAACAGTAAAGCAGAAGTGGGAGAATCAGTAGTTTAGATGTTCACTGTGTGGTTTCAGTGAACCTCTGCATCAGTTATTCCTTGCTAAGCATCAAATTGCTCTTCCACTTACTCACAGGTCATATTGCTCCAGCACTATGACAACTGCCATTCCTGCTGGAAGTAAATAGCTTTAATTTGTTTGACATGTCAGCCTGCAGGCTCTTATTATTTTACTGCCTCTCAGTTTTCCACAATTTTCTCTTCTTGCCCTCTGTCCCTTTTACAAGTTGATGCTGTATCTGTGACAGAAATCAGGTCAGTAGCTTAAAACAGCTTTTGTATTGGCTGTAAAGATATGAAATCTTTATTGCTTCAGTTTGTCTCTCTGTAACCACTATGAGTAGGTGAAATGCAGCTGCTTAAACATAGCTGTCCAGACCACCTTAGATATCATAAGACAGCAGAAACATAGGAGAGCACAGGACTGGAAGATATGATATAGCAACTGGAGGTCAAGCAGGTAATAGCAAATCATCTGAAGTGGCACTGAAAGTGTGATTTAGGCAGCTGAAGCCTTATTGGTTTTTACTTCTTTTTCTTCACTTTCTTTGTGTTACTTTGGCTTTTATTTATTGTTAGAAGATCAATAAATCAAATTAAATGTGAATGCTGCTACCACAATTCGTTTTTCTGATTTGAAACAGCTTCTTAGTTTCACTGCATGGGTTTGTCAATGACAGCTCACAACTCCACATATCTATAACAACCAAAAAACACATGTAAATTCTGGAATATGCTGAAGCAGGGAGCCTATAGGTCTACTGAACTGGGGGGAAGCTACATTTTTTGTTGTTATCCTATGTGCCTATGCATCAGCACAGGTGCTAGTTAGTTCCAGACAAGTCAAATCTTCCAAAAATCATTGCCCTATCCTCACAGGCAATGCCATCTCCCCACCTGCAGTGCTGAGGTGTATGCACTCCGAGGATTCATCGTGTTCTAGACCCGCACTTTGTTCTCTGCAGTGCAAATCTTGTCTGCTTGTCCGTATTTCTCAGTCATTATTGACCAAGATTCCTCCCTACCTCTTTACAAGTGGCACTGTTGTCTAGTTGTCTCAGTAAATTCTATATATGTAGCAAATATGAGTTGTTGTTTATTTTGGGTCCAAACGTATTAAGCTGTTTGCTGGCTTTTAGGTGTTTGAAAAACTACATGGAAGCTAGAAATATCAGCAATTAACCATCCTGGCAGATGATACTATAGCTACCATGGGATATTATGAAAGGAATTTTCTGGGACTATACAGGGAGATAAACAAGCAGAAATGTTGGGGCTCCAAAGGCACTGACATACTGGATGGCTACACATTAATGTGCACTGTAACTGCACAATTACACCCAAACTGGAGATGGTTGAGAAGAACTCTTTCTACTAATTTTCTTTGTAAGAGAAGTGTTTCTTACAATTATTCACCCTCAGCTGTCCCATTCTGTGTGGTGTAAGCTTCATCATGGCTGGGCTTCGCGAACGAAGATTTGGGAAGGCACTATCCACATTTGCTGCAGGCACGCTGGTGTAAGCTTAAACACCTAAAATAAATACTAGGTTCTGGTTTGGAGGGCTAGTAGTCTCTAAATAGATATTGTTCTGCCAAAATCAGCTATTTGGTCTGGTTCCTTCTGTTCTCAGGCCTTTGAACTGCATTGTCATACCTACAACACATGGAATACTACACTCACGCTGCAGTTGGCATTAGGGCTTTTGCCTACAGGGACCTGGTGACTGACATGGCTTCAGTGCTTGTTTGTTGCAGCTCTCAGGCATAAATTAGGGGCTAAACCACAAAAGCAGCAGCATATCTCTGCTGAGAAGAATTTTTTTGCCTTCTGATGGGGAGTGTTAGAAGATCAGGGACTGACTACTTTGTCCTGCAAGCCTACACTGACTCTAAATGAAATGCTGGAAAATGTGAAAATGGTAAATGAAGCAGAAGACATGTACATACATAAATGGAGACTTTTGAAAGACATATACATAATTCCCCTTTAAAAAGAAAAAGAAGACCAGCCGTAATAAGGCATTTAAAGATTAATGACCTTATTTTCTGGACAGGCATACAGAGAAATGGATGCGAATCTAGAACTCCAAATCAATATTTGGGATTTCTCTCTTTAAGGACGTGACATGTCTTGAGTATGGTCATCTTATAATGGTACTCACAGCAGTAAGGGCATAGAGCTGGCATGGCACAGAGGTAGCCAGAAGGAAATTTTAAATGTGTGTGGAGTAGTAATGTTGATTTTGTTAAAACTTGGTTGCTCTGAAGACAGAAAATCATAGATAGTTCAGGTCAAGGTAAATGCGAACCACAGCTCCACAGCTTTGCTTTTGACACCCCACGGAAATGCATAATGTTGCTTGTCCTTGGTTCTTGCATCAGGCATGCCTATGTATTCTAAATTCACTGCATTATATAAAATAAATAGGCCTGGCACCTGTAGCTCAACCCAAAAGTACCCCCGCACAGTTGTCTCTTAGGTTACAGGGTTAGATTCTTCCCAGATTATTTCAAGTCACCAGGGAAGAGCTGGGGTAGGGAGTAGGAGGTGGTGCGTTGGCATCTGACCATGCTTTAATTGCTGAGAAACAATATACATTGCACTGGCTCCTCCCCACCTGCTTATTTTGCAGACTGAGCATCAAATTAAACTCTGCAGGACAAAGCAAACTCAGTCAACCTTTAGGACCATATAGCATTTCATTAATTTCTCTTGATGCATAAAGCTTTATTTTTCAGACTTTGATGCAACAGCATGGCTTGCCCTCAACAATCAGATGAGCTTGTCTTTTTCGTGAATGGCAGGAAGGTAAGTTTTTAAATGATTTTTCTTTTTTGAACAGCATGGCTTTAATATTTTCTGTTCACATTTGGAAACTGTTATTCTGGAGCAACAGTTTATTCATGGATAATCGTCTCTTGTCTTTGATTTTCCTACTTTATCCCATGTTTTTTACAGAATGTGAGCAACTTTGTATCACCTCTAATAATACAGATTTTTAGAATTAAAAATAGTTATCTGTTTATTAAAATCTTTTATTAATGTACTCCTAAAGTTGATGTAGTTGAAATGCCTCTCTAGTAAAAGAATATGCAGATCACTAATATAGTTTCAGTAATTCACTAAAAGAAAAGAGGTAGCTAATTTTTTTCTGTTCTTGATGCCAAATGCTCACATTCCATTTTCTAAGACATTTTTTCATGTTTTCTTACTTAGCAGGCCAAGTGAATGAGAAGTTCTATTAGCAAAAATGTCACCTAAAATACGATATAAAGTAAAAGGAAGGAAATGTATTTATTTGTTAAAAAAACCAAACCAGCTAACCAACCTTGCTTTTCTAGAGATATTTTTCAGTTGTTTGGTCAACACTTATACTCCAGAGAGATAGTAATGGCTTTAATTTGACCAGGTGAATTAAGGAAAAGTAGTTAAACTTCTTTCTGTCTGTTATGTTTTATCTGTCATTACATGCCAACTGTGCTTAAAGCCATACTCTGAAACCTTATTTCACTCTGCATTTCTGTATAAATTCCTGAACTAGTCCATGTTGTCTTATACATGGTAAATTGGAGCATGCTGTTGATACAGCAGAATTGTTGAGAGAAGCCTGAGTTTCAGTCTCTGGTCATTCTGCAGCAATGGATCCTAACATTTTTTTTCAAAGTTGTTTGTGTTTTCTTGTATCCAACAATTTCAAGCACACTGATAGTACAACAACATTCTCGAGACAAGGCTAAAGCAAGGCCTGCAAAAGCCCACTCATACATGTTAAACTTAGTTAGAATGAAAATATACTTAGATATGTATCCCTCTTGCTCTTCTTACACTAAGATTTTCCTCTACTGTTATGCTAATGGGTCTCTGCAAATGAAGGGGTTAATATCAACTTCAAGGAGATAAAATTATGCAGAATTTTCACATGCACAAGTTCATGCCTTTAAAACGAAGGGATTTCTGATTCATGCTGTTAGGAATCAACAAAGGATCTAGGCCAAAGGCACTTTTCCTTCTAGTCTTGTCTCTCCAAGTGCTTACTTAACCTCTCTTCCGTTTCAGTTGTCTGAGCAAGCAATTATTTCACATATTTGACCAACATTGCCTGACTCACTCATTTATTCTTCTGCAGATTATGATCAAGTGACAGCATCCTGTTGCTAAACAAATGCTCCGCACTGATCCACAATCACTGCATTTAAACATCATAATTAATCCTTGTGAGATGATTATATTAGATTCCTATAATCTTTTTTTTTTTTTCATTTCATAACATAGGTAATAGAGAGGCAGGCAGATCCCGAAGAATTGCTGCTGTATTATCTAAGAAAGGAGCATATCCTTTTTTTGAACTTTACCTTTGAGTTCTATAAGTCTGTAAATTAATGCAACTGGGGATTAAAATTGTTTCACTTTTCTTTGGGAACCAGCATAAACAGAACAATAAGTAGAAATAACAAAATTTGCCTTGCATTTGTTCTCAGCAGAGCAATCCAGTGCTGCATGTGCATTGTGTGTGTTAGTTATATGGGTATAACATTGTAAATTTTGAACTACTTCTGCAGTAAACAATTTATTTAGATCCCAGTCCTTCAGAGAGTTTTATATAAGCTTATTTTATTATCTTATTACTTTTGTTTTGTTATTTGAGGCTCTTCAGGTTGCTAACTGCTGTCAGGGCTCTGTTGACTTCAGTGGCAGTTATCCCAGCTGAGAAACTGCCATGTAGATTCTAAAGTTAAGCAAGTGAAGAGAAATGATGAAAGGAAGTGGTAGATTCCACTGGACTGCAGGGCACTGCAGGAGGAGATTGTGGTTTGAGTGTAGAGCCTTTGTGCTGAGGCACATAATGGAGGGAGTCCTTCCATACAGGGTTTAGGTGTGTGCACTTGGGTATTCTGCTCCATTAAAATAACTGTTTTCCTGGGATGTTCTGGAAGCAGCACTGGAAACATACTGAGATCTGTTGATACTGTTTTGCAAACACAAGATACAGATAATTATGTGCAATGATTAGGAAAGTACTGTGAGTAAGGCTAACAAGAAGACCTATTGCTGTATTTGCTCAAACCATCCCTTCTACAGGGCAGCACCCTCCAATTCTGCACATGCAGATAAAACAAGGGAGACTCAGAAGAACATAAAGAAAAAATATCTTTTGAATATGGTAATTTTTTTTCTTTAACAATCTCCTTTGCAGTCCGTCTTTCAGGTACAAAATATGGCTGTGGAGTAGGAGGCTGTGGTGCCTGCACTGTGATGATATCCACATATGATCCTGTTGCCAAACTGATACAGTATCCTGATGCTGATATTTGAAAACAGTAATTTAGTGTTTTGGGAAAACTGACATTCACTGGGAAATTACAGAGTTGAACTCACGATCACACAGTAACAGAAATTTAGATCCTTTCCAATACTTTAAAGAAAACCAAACCAAACCAAAAACTCAATACCAAACTCCCCAGCTTTCTGGGAAAATGGTGTTTTAGATTGAGTTCTTTGTGATTTGGGATTTCAACAGCCCTTTTGTCATCTGCCTCTCCTAAGTCCTTTGTGCTTATTTGAGGATATGCCACTTTTAATAAATTCTCACTACGTGTTTCACATAATCACTGATAAAATCTCCAAGGACTTCCACAATAGACTTATTACATTGTGGTTGTACATTGTGGTTGTACTTATTACATTGTGGTTGTACAGTTTCTCCCACAGCAGAGTTAGTAGTTCTGCATTGTCTCTCCCTGGCTCTTGAAACTTTGTTCCATTAGAAGTGCTGTGCCTGACTTCCATCACAGCTGGCCCTAAACTTTGGGTTTTAACAAAATATGTAGGGTTGTTTTTTTTCTTTTAACTAAACATTGCACTTCTTTAATTAGAAGAACCTATTACTTAATGCCTAAGTCCCAGCTCTAGGAGCAGGATGCATACTGTCATGGTCCAAGTGCAGGATTTTTTACGCTTGCATATCCTTCTCCCCATGTCTTTCTAACATCAGAAGTCAGAGCATTTCTAGATTAGCTGGAGTGTATATCCTTTGTTTCATCCTCCATGGACTCATACAACAAAGCTATTTAACACCACAGTTCTCCTTCACATATCAAAGTCATCGTCCTGCCAACTCCTGCCTTCTCCCGTTATGTTCACTGCATGGTGCTGCTGTCATTACTGTGGAAGGGGTTGGAAGCATAAAAACCCGGATTCATCCAATTCAGGTGAGAGTAAACTGGACTGTGTGAGGCTGCAAGATTATGAGAGTGTCCTGTCCTATGTCTGTAACAAAAATGGGATCTGTGAGAAGGTGCTGTGAGTCTGTGCAATGCAAAGTCTCTGAAGGGGTTCTAAAAACTGAATGGTGTCTGAGCTTTTTAGATGAACAAGTGTTTGGGGGGATTAATACAACAGTTGCTGGGTTATGATTGGCCCTGTATGGAGCATGGAAGGAGCTCCTCCTAATGTACTCCCATGCAGGGAGCACATCACAATCTCCACAACACAGGGCTATCCAAGCATACGGCAGGTAGGATGCCAGCTTTCAGAAGGGGATGGGAAAGGCCAAAGAGCATCAGTCAGTTTCATTTAGTCACCAGCATGGCCTCTGGCCACCTCGCTGAGGACAACGGTCTGTGCATAGGTGTAGTACGGGATGAATGATTCCAGCTGGCAACCAGACTGACAGGTATTAAATTAGGTCTGTTTGATCTGTATGCCAGAGGTTTCCCTTGGATTAGGTCAGCTCTTTACTTCCTCCACTCTGGCTTGTCCCTGAAAATCATGGTCTGACCACATAGATCTAAGAATGTTTTCTGAACATTCTCTTTTTGTCTCAATATTATTTTCCAAGAGTCACAACTCTGTGACTGGTCTGTGCTGAAGCTCTGGTTGAGGAGATATTCTGTGTTCTATCCTTCTTGGTTAGAAATACCTAATGTATGATTGATGTCTAAACGGGAAGTCTCAGGCCTTATTCTATTCTCATAATTAGGATCATGAGTGTATAAACTGGAGCAAGTATTATCCTTTAACTAGGTGATTGCTCTGAGAATTTGGGATAGTGAAAATGCTGCTGCCATCCTACAGCTGGTAGATGACATACCTGAAGATGGCTATTCAGAAAGTCAGTGAAGCCACATCCTGGACTGTTGTTCTGTTTTGTTCTAGGAAAGGCTGGCCATATGCAATGGCTCCCAGTGTGGCTTCTGCACCCCTGGAATGGTGATGTCCATGTATGCCTTACTGAGAAACCATGCAGAACCTTCCATGGAGCAGATTGTTTCTGCTCTGGATGGTAAGTTACAGGCAGTAAATTGTAAAAAGTATAATAAAAGGATACATGTTTGATCGCCAAGGTCATAAGTATGATTTAACTCAAAGAGCAGTAGATGATGGCAGTAGATGGTACTCTGATATAGCCATAATGGCTTAAAGACATCTCAAAATCATCAAAAGATGGTTCACACCGGAGGCTTCTAAAGAGATACACAGTAGCATTTAGCACTGCATAAATATTTCTGAAAATCCCTGCATGTTAGAACAGCCTGTTTTTATAACCCTTCTGCACCAGCAGCCTCAATATGGTGCAGTAGGAGTACAGTTTTACAAAGAATATGCTGAAAGAGTAGGTATAATATACTGAGAGTATAAGTATTCACTGAGTAATACAACAAAGTCTTACTCTTCAAGCAATATTTGCTACAACAGGCAAAGCAACTTCAACTCACTTTCAAGTGCCAAGTTTGCTAGCACAAGTTTGCTAACCCCTCCCACCAGAAGATTTTGATTTCATGAGGGAAATGCCAGAAATTGCAGTAGAGATTTCATTACTTCTTCTAATTATATATGAAAACCATCATAGCGATGGGTGGCAGTAGATTTTGGATTTGATTGTAAAATCCAAACACTGTAGTGGTACTAGTAATTGTAGAATTTACTTTTGGATGCTTTTCATAATTTGATTTTTTTAACATGTATTCACATAAAGTAATTAATATTATTTTTAGAAATGGCCTTAAAAATAATAAATTTTAATAATATAATCACTATTGGAGTAATATTTCTTATTTTTACATATGTGATTTTGCCCATTTGAGCATAGGGACATAAATTTCGCATTTTGTACCTGCAGGTTTGATGCCAGACCATTTCCAATTGTGCTGGTGCTTCCAAACATTGTTCTGGTTTCTTATGATTGATTATCATGTGGTTTATTTCAGGTAATTTGTGCCGTTGCACAGGATACAGGCCAATTATAGAAAGCTACGCATCTTTTGCTAGGGTAGGTCAGTATTTTCAAATGTATTTCTTATTTTGGGATAGTTTTTGGTATCTGAAAAGGCTGAGCCTCTTTGAATTACCTATCTGGAATCTTGCATCATTTGTAAAATCTTTTTTTGGTTGAGCCTTTGGAAAATCTGGCTCTTTTAGTTTCCAAATGTGCCAAGAGCTTACAGCCACCACTGACTTTTGGTTTACATGTACCCTTGCAATGCAGTGGGAAATCCTTCGCATCAGTTACAAGGACTTAATCTAAACACCACTGAAGTAATTTTGATTTTTTCTGTTTACTTCATGGATACCTGGGTACCCAAAGGGAACTCACTCCTAGGGGTCCTATGGTTTAAGGGGTCTCCTGGAGCAACTTCAAGTCTGATTTGGAACAGGAAGCATCGAAACATTAATTTACAAATAAATCACTAAGCTGCCTCTTTGCTTTTATATAATAGAATATGATTTCTTTAGGAGCCAACATGTTGCCAACTCAGAGGAACTGGACAATGTTGCTTGGATCAGGAGGAATGTGTCTCTTCATCTTCTACAGGGGGTGAGGTAAGTTACAATAGATTTTTTTTCTTGTTAACTCCTGTTTGTGTTGTCAGATTTGTAGGAAGGGGTTGTCTTTAACTATGGCAGCAGCTACTTTTCTAGCTTCGGACATTTAGACCAGAATGAACTCCAGGCTCTCTGCTCTTGTTGCTGCAGAAAGGTAGCACAAGCATATCTGCATTGTTATTATCTGTGTTATTAGAATCACAGAATTTCAGAATATGCCTAGTTGGAAGGGACCCACAAGGATCATCGAGTCCAGTCCTTAGCCCTGCACAGGACCCTCTCCAAGAGTCACACCATGAGCCTGAGAGCACTGTCCAAACACTCCTTGAACTCTGACAGGCTTGGTGCTGTGACCACTTCCTGGGGAGCCTGTTCCAGTGCCCACCCACCCTCTGGGTGAAGAACCTTCTTCTAATATCCCACCTAAACCTTTCCTGACACAACTTCAGGTCATTCCCTGGGGTCTTGTCACTGGTCACCACAGAGAAATCAGTGCCTGCCCCTCCTTTTGCCCTCATGAGGAAGTTGTAACCGCAGTGAGGTCTCCCCTCAGGCTCCTCCTCTCCAGGCTGAACAAACCAAGTGACCTCAGCCACTCCTCAAACGGCTTACTTATTTAGTGACATTCTCCAGTGAGAGTGTGGATCTCAATATTAAACATTTGTGTCTGCTTTTTTGTGTGTGAAGAAGAAAACCGTTGGTCAGAGACAGCTTTCTTAAAAAAGCTGGCCTTGATGTGAAGTTGAATTCCCATAACAGAAGTTTTGCAGCCATCAGCATGACTTGTTTCTGTGTGCTTGAGACACCAGATCTGAATTCCTGAAGATGAAACAAAACTATTGCTGTTTAGTGTCTGTGTATACTTGTAAAGCCTTTCATAAGCATTACTGTGTTGCTAGTGGCTCCAAGATCTTAAGGGAAGTGTCTCATTCTCCTGCGTTGTATTGCAGCTGATATATTGGTATTGCTTCAAAATACATGTTGTTTTATTCTCACTTTACATATGCATATTGTAAAATCACAAGTCACCTCATTTGTGTTTGTCCTGGCAAAGGTTCCACAATTATTATGTATAAGGGTACATATGGGAGCTCCAGTATACATAAGGAGGATCCTGCTTCAAAAAGGTCCTCCATTCCCTGTGTGCATCTAAGAACTTGTTCTCTTCTCTTCATCCACCTGCAAGAAGAGGCCATAGTACACTGATCTTGCATCAGAATGAGGATTTTAATTCCTTAGATGAATTTTCTCTGACTGAAAATCTCTAAGAAATCTATAAAGCAAAATGTCTTGGGTGATTGGAAGAAAACTTGTTTTGACAGTGAAAAACTGTAGAGCTCCAAGGAGTGTGACTGGATGTGTGGACATTTGTGCACCTGTGTGTTGCCTCTGCCCCTCTAGGAACTGAAAATTGTTGGTGAGCTGCTGCCGAGGTTATTTGAAGCACAAGTCTAGCAATGGAGTAGTTGCCAAGTACAAAACAGCAGTTCCTTTGGATGCCCTCTTATTTGGCTTTCCCTGATTTGCATTCCTCATAGTTGCTTTCATCCAAGGTGAATATCTAGTCCCTAACTATCATGAGGATCATGGCAGACACAGAATTTTTTTTTGCCATTTCATCAATGGTGTCAATCAGTAGACTGAGTCATCCAGAGCCAGATCTTATAGTTACCAAGGCCACAATCTGTTCAGAGGTGATGACTGACTGGGGAAGGAATAAGAGACTTCATACTAGGATATATCAATTTTTTTTCCCCATTCAATATACTTGAGACCTGTTGCTCTCTGGTTTGACAGGATTTTTGATTCCACAAATAAATCAGTGAGGCAGAAAATACAAACCAGTTCTGCTAGCATAGCACATTCAGTCTTCTTTTATGTAAGCTTCTGAAAGCTGAGAAGATGGATAGCCTCACCAGAGGCCTCTGCAGAAAAAAGAAAGCTGTGAACAAGCAGAAAAAACTAATTTTTATGGTGCACTGTTAACATTCAGTTCTTGAAGTGCTTATGCAAGGCTGGAGAGGAGCTTTGCATAAGGCTCTCCTAAAGCAGAAAACAATTCTTTCTGATCAGATGGACATTATTTGTTGTCATGTCAAGCTCTGTCAGAAAGCTCCTTAAGAGGCACAGTTACGAACAGAACATTACTATACCATCCAGCCCTGCACTTTCCCACAGTACACACTGCACCCAGTGTGGTGCAATACATTTGCTATGACCAGTTTCAGGAAATACTGCAAGATTTTTCTTGAAGCTTGAGGTATTTCAAGCAAAGGCTTGAGAGGGATTGGTATGATAGTCTGTCTCTTGAGTTGTCCATCTTTTGAGTAGTCTGTGAATAAACTAAAGATTAGAAATTAATTAGGGGATCTTGAATTTTTGAACACAACCTATGAAGTGTCAAAACTGTCTCACACTAGGAAATAATCTCATCTGTTGACAAAGACTTGCAACTTAGTCTGAATATGTGCATTCTACTCTCTCTCTCTTCCCCCCCCCCCCAATTTATTTGCAGATCCTTTCAGGTCTTTGCAAACCAGAACAATTCCTGCCCATGGATCCAACACAGGAATTTATATTTCCTCCTGAACTAATGGTAGGCCTTACTGACTTCTGTTATCTTGCAAGCATGACTGAGTTCCTACAGAAGTTGAAAACCTTATGTTTTTGTGAAACTGAAACATCTATCCTCAGATAAATAGAAAACACTAGATTTAGTCACAAATAATGAGGCATTTCAATGTGGACAATCCGCACGTTGTCATTATTACAAATAGATCATATTTAAAAAGTAAATTGTTTGCCTCTGCAGAACCAACATTTCCCAAAAGAGCTCCTTACTCATGACCATTATTTTGGACCAGTTGGCTTTTTTGTGGAATATAGTATTTACTTTGAAAGATCCCAAATGAACTTTCCATCTTTTCTGTTTTGTATTCTCTGTTGGATTCAAGTCATTGTTTGCTTCCAGCTGGTAAACAGACCCTAGCAACCTGAGACTGGACTTACAGGCAGGTCCACAGGAAAGGCAAATGACTTGAAGAGGAAAGAAGAGGGTTTATTGCAGTAGTTATTGGAAACTCACAGAAGGACAGATGGAAACTTAAAAAGAGGAGGAGGAGGAAAGTGCCCATAATCTGCAGACAGAGGCAAGAGAAGAGATCTGTGAAAATAGTAGGGCAGGGTTTACCCAAATCAGACTGAACAGAATCCAAGCAGGCAGCTCCAGGCGATTTTTTAATCCTCGCTCATGTTTCAGCAGCTTCTTACGAAATTCCTTTTGTGCACTCCTTTTGCAGTTCGTGGGCAGTTCTTGCTGATATTACACAACCACCCTAGAGGCACAAAAGTTCATTTGAGTTCTGAAAATGCATGGCACAGTTCTCTGGTTTGTCACTGTACTACAGAATGCTGTTTGCTGCGTGGTAGTTGGCTTTGTAAACATTTGTCATAGAGTGCATCTTTATTATTTAATGATTGTCTCTCAGTGCAGAACATGCTCAGTAAGCCATAAGCTCCTTTATGAAACCATGAAGTGGAAAGTGAATTTGCTTTTCTGCTATTGACCTGTCTTGGAGAGACTCATGCTTTAGGAGTGCAAGTATTAAGTGAATATTTTGCAAATTTTATAGTTGGATTAAAGATCTTGGCTAAAGTGCTGCTGGCTGAAAAAGCTGGTCAGCCAGAAGGGAGGTGCCATCATCTGCTCTACGTGTTCAGACTGAACTACCAGGAGGACGGAACTGCTTCTCCAGGCTACACGAGGTGCCCATGCCAGTAGGATTATGATTGCTTCCACAGACACATAGCTCCTTTTTTGTGTTTCAGATATGTCTTTTACCTAGAAGGCCAGTCCATAGCTGGAACTGTTTTCTGGCTAGTCCACTGGTCTGTTTGTTCACTGCACTGTCTGCAAAGACAGGTGTTTCGCAGGGATTGCTTTTGCATATTTTGAAATTATGATTCCACATGGCACTTGTCAAATATGTAAAGAACATGTATGATATTGTCAGGGTGGAAAAAAAAATTATATAGTTTTGTAAGACAGGAGGTGCTGGAAAACCACTTTATTTAACAAAAATATGAATTCTGATCAACCATCCCAAGGAGACTATCTCTGAAAAGACTAGTCCTTGCAGACAAATGGGAAAGTAGGTATTTTTATTTCTAAAAGCATTTTACCTATTATAGAAACTAGTTTGGATCTAGTATAGTAGATACATGACTCTCAGCAAATGGGGATGTAGTGATCCTCCCTGACTAAGAGAATATGTCTTGTATTCTGTCACATATGCAGTGAGATTTTGGCATCCCTCCCACGAAGTCCAGTCACATTGCTTTATTGTTTACATCATATACAATGGGAGTCTTTCAGAATCATCAGAGCAGGAGAAAGAAACATGAGACTAATCTCCTACTATTCATTTAGTGTGTCTCTTACCAAGTCATTTAGTTCATTCTCATCTCAGTTTCTTGAACAACAATGTAGTTACAATAAAAGCTCAGCACTGTTCAGCACAACAGGAACCTCAGATGAAAAACCCCATTAGTGTCTCACTGTCTATCATAACACAGCGTCCTACTGAGCAATATGGTCATTTATATTTTTATTGGCACTAGTCGAATTTACCAAGTCTTTGTCATTTCTACCACAGAGAATGGCTCAAGAGCAGCAAAGAACAACTCTAATTTTTCATGGCAAAAGAACAACATGGATTTCTCCTCCTAGCCTGAAGAAGCTTCTGAAGCTGAAAGCCAAGTATCCAAAGGCACCTTTGGTTGTGGGGAACACTAGTGTGGGTATGGAAGGACAAAAGATCTTGTGACACAGGGACTACATTGTGCAGTAGGCACATAATCCTGCATTTTCTCTTCCAGGGATCCTAAATGCATTTTGTCACCACAAGGATTGTGCTTCAATATTTAGACCAATGTAATTTCCCATGACTTTTTTGCAGCAAATCAATAACTAAATTAGGACTAGTACCAGCTGTCACCCGAGTCCAGAATCTGTGCTGCCTAACTTCCCTCAGTAACCTCGGTCTCAGAGACACAATTTGTGAGAATAAGGAAGGACTCGTGCTGATGAGAGGCAAACATTTCACATCCCATTTAACATTGAGCATCACAAAATAAATAAAGCCCAGAAAAGGGCATGATATCCAGGCATTGGCTAAATTCTGTGTATTATGGATGGCAGGGTTTTGTTTTTAGAAATTGTTAGTATACTTTTTTTGAGGGAGTATCCATCAGGATGAATTTGATAAGAATATTTCCTTCACTGTTGAGACAACAAAGGCCCAGATCTAAAGAGAATCCTTTAGATCTTTTATATATCTGTACATTGCCTAGTATTGCAATGGGCATGGCATTTGTTTAGTAATATACTCCCATGATGCAGTACTTGGCAAAATGGCAAATCTCTTAAATTTAAAGACTTCAAGTCTCTTTACATCAAAGGAAAGCTCTTTATTGTCATCAGAAAGACATTGCACAAGAAGAGAACAAGGGAAGCAAAAAAATTATATAGCTCACATAAAAAGGTGGAGTGAATAGCTAGAAACATGATGAAGCATGTGTGGAATTGTGTATAGCTTTCAGGTGAGAGGTGAAATCTGAGTTTGATATGGGAAAGGACCAGAAACCAGTTCAGAGGAGCAAGGAACAGGAGCCAGAAAAGACAATATTAGACTTTGAATTTCAGATGGGCCTGGTAAAAGCAGTAAAATGTGATACTCAAGATACTGCATAACAAAACCTATAAGACACTGAAACTACTTAGTTACAGTGGTTTTGAACTTTTCAGTCTCCATGTTCAGGAATATGGTTAATTCTTTAAACACATCTCTAATCATACTATCATACTTTGCCTTTCAGGACTCAAAAGAAATCACAGTGGTGCCTATCATCCAATCATTCTCCATCCTGTTAGGATTTCAGAAATGCATGTTGTGAGTAGCACAAGTGATGGTAAGTTTCCAAGTTATCTCTACTGTGTTACAAACGATGGCAACTAAATTACCTTGGGTCTTGCACCTGAAGCAGCAAGAACCATCGACTCTCATTGGTGTGGAGCTTTCTTTTGAGTTTTCTGTCTCATTTCACTGAGCCTTTTGAACCAATATGTCAGCTCACCTATGGTCTTGAGATGATGGATTGATTGTGATAGATAATTTATTAAACTGTTCTGTGGATATATATTTGTTCAAATCTCAAATTTCTGAAGAAAGCAAGCATAGGGGAAGGCCCTAAGTCAGCCTTATTTTTGTTTTCAACTGGTCAAGAACCTTTCTATCACAACCATATATCTAACAAAGTCCACAGAGTATTGATTAGGCTAGGGCTTGATTTTCAACAGAAAATATTCAAACATAAATTTCCAATCTGAAATACTATAGGATTTTCTTTGGAGTGGCTGGGCTACTTCAGTGTTTGCTGAAGTCCATGGTGGTGGCTTCTCTGATACTACTGGGACTGTGATAGAGTGTTTGCAGCTCAGTCTTGGAAAACTCTGACAATTTGGTGATCCTTCCTCCTGAATCAACTGTTATTTGCGTCTTTGGGGATACACAGCACAAAAAGGGGATGTGCACTGCTGTGTGAAAATATTCAATGTACGTTTTTCAGGCATGTCTTTATAGTGGGAACTATTGCTGAATAAGCAAGTAGTACTTACATTTCTTATTGCATGTAATATAAAATCCACCTTCCTATCATTTCTCTTTGTCATCCTGCTGCCAAAAGCTGTATACAGAAGCAATTCTTTAGAGGCCATATCAGCTATATATTGCATTTATTCTGTGGCACGATGATTTCACTGTTTAAACTCATTTGATTTCAGGGCTAGTAATAGGAGCTGCCTGCTGCTTGGCCCAGCTCAGAGACATCCTAATGAAGGCAGTCACAGAACTTCCAGCAGAGAAAACGAAAACATACCAAGCTCTCTTGCAGCACCTGAGAACTCTAGCTGGAGAACAGATCAGGAGCATGGCGGTATGTACTCAGCAGTGACAGTAAATAAGACATCACTACAGACATATCTGTGTGAAAGTCAATTATGAGGCTGGGATTGTGCTTTATAAGGCAAAAACGTTACTACTATCACGAATGTTGTGTGAAATAACTGGGAGTCTAGGCTAGTTAGTGAGGGCAAATACCCAGAGAACTATGACAAGTGAAACTGTGCTATTCCTGTTCAGTGGATGAGCAGAGAACTGGAGGAGACTGGGAAAAGAAGAAAAGGGACGTTCTCTGGTAAGGTGCTGTACAGTGCAGCCAATCATGCTTTAAGCTGACTATCAACACATAACTGTTTACCCATCATGTATTAGGCATCTCTGATCTTGTCCCTAATTTTCCTTTTAAATCCTCTTACTGCAATACCCTGTATTTCTTCCTTTAAGGAAGAAAATTAAAGGGAATGGCCATGCCTTTGGGTGGCAAAAAAGTAAACCTGGTCTCCGTCAACAGAGACAATATGAGAAAGGGCTTTTGAAGGGAGCAGTAGATTAAATCACATTAAAATGTACAAAGGTAGAACTTTGTTTAAAATTGAACAAAACAAATATAAGTTCTTCCATCAGGTCTTTTAATGGAATAAAATGGGGTTATGATACAGATCCCTCTTACATGTAGGAAGGGCAAGCCTAAAAATAACCTCATTGTTTGTTAAAGTCTTTAGGAGGACACATTGTAAGCAGAGGATCATCCTGGGACTTGAATCCAATCTTATCAGTTGGCAAATCTGTCCTCAACTTGGCATCAGAAGGTAAGCTTTGACCCCCCTGCCAGATTCCTTTGTTGGATAGGCAGAACATTGCAACAGAGAATATGTCTACAGGTAACAGTTTTCAAATTAAATACTACTGTGCATCTCCTAAATGAATTAGAATGGTATATTCAGGAGAATGGAGAACATTATCCTGGTATTTGCTTGTCATTATAACTTGCAAAAAGTATCTACCAGTAGAAAACACTGTCTTTCTGTTTCACAAGACAAAAGGAAGCAGCATCTAGCCATCTCGTGAATGTGAGGTCAGCACACCTGATGGGTAGAAAGGCCTCCTTTCTACACTGCCTTTGGTTATATTGCTGCATTTATCAGACAGTTTAACTCTGTCTTGTAACTCCAGCACTGTTTGCTTTTATTGCTTGTGCCTGTTTCATTTTAAGAAAAACCTTGGTTCATTCTCTAGGGCCTAGAAATTTCTCCTGAGGTCACCAGTACTTTAGTGGATATGTATGTGTGTGTATACATGTACACTGTGTTTAAATTGCTACCAGTAATCAAGCTAAAGCTTTGGAAAATCTTGGAAACATTTCTACTGTCTTTGAACTACAGATGTGCAGGGCTGATTCTCCATCTCATTGCAGTGCTTGAATAGTTTCTTAAAAGTTACTGTGATTTAATGATTTAATGGTCTAAAGAGCTTTTGAGTAGAAACAGAATAGCTATATTTAAACCTAAATAACTGCTTTTCTGAATATTATTAGCATTTGAAAGACATGTATTTTCCAGAAAGTATAAAATACTCAGTATTTTATCTGTGATGGAGAACTGTAGCATTCATATAGGGAAATATATTGCACCTAATATGTAACTTAGATTAGCCTTTCACTCAAAGGCTAGATCCTGAATGGTGCAGACAGTTCTAAGGCCATATTGGCCTTAATATATTCTTTTGCGCAGATTCAACAAATTTGAATCTGCAATGCAGAAATGTTTCCTTCTTGCTTCACATTCAGTAACAGACTATAGTTTTCTCCAACAGATGGTAAAAGACAGATTCTTTTAAATGATCGTTTCCTTGCTGGCTGTGAGCATGCAGACATAAATGCCAAGGAGGTCATTGTTTCTGTTCTCATTCCATACTCTGTGAAGGTAAGACCCCAATATTTCAAAATTTCATTCAGGTTCCAGGGTAGTTATTAGCATTATATCCACTGTTTCCAGTAGGCGTTGAAACACGCAGGCTACTACTGCTTTGGAAGTAGCTAAGAAAGTTCTGGCATCCTTCTCTTCCCATCTCCCACTTCTTCCAGCTGGCCATCATCTTCTGCTTCTTTTGGGTCTCTTACTGCTTTTTCCCCAGTCTTAAATGTGTGCTTCTGCCCCTTCCAGACACAGAAATTTAGGCTGCCTGGATATTTGCAGGAAAAGTACCATATTGTCACATAACCTTCAGCGATAAAGGTAATTTCTGACCTCTTCTCGCTAATTAGCAATTTACAATGAATAATCCTGCGTTGTCCATGCAACTACTCAAAAAATAAGGTCCTGACTACTGTGACCGAACGTGGCAGCATGTGGCATTAGGGGTTGGGGGCAGAGGAAATGGTGTCCTGGTTACTGTGTTCTTACATATCCCTCTAGTGGATGTGAGGAAAAGTACGGGGCGAGCAGGGGAAGACCTGACTACGAGCTGGTATGTTTTGATTGAAGTCAGTGAGCAACTGACCACAGGAGTCTCTGCCAACCTTGACATCAAAGGGTCAGTCCCCAGAGTAGCTGCCCACTGCAATGCAACCTATTAAACATATGTGGCTTCATGCTGGATGAGGCTTCTGCCCATGAAAAGTTGGCTGGCCATGGCGGGTTTCCCATGAAAAACAAAAGGATTCCCATGAGCTCGAAGCCTGCAAAAGCATAGTCTGCATTGGGAGCAGTAACAGTGCTTCTGCTGCCTAGAAACCATGAACCTTAGTAGTGATTTGAGAAACAAACAGCCTGGAAGAGAAAATTAAGGAGAAATGGGTTATTTCATTCCACAAAGTAAAACAAAAAAGAAATCCCAATCTGCTTTGTCCAATGACAAGTTGTGCCACAAAGCCAAATCTGTCACAAAGAGTATTTCAGAGCCTTTCAGAGAGAGACAGTTGCACCTAGGAACAGCAGAGGTGAGGACAACAAAATGAACAAAAGACAATAGCACTGCTGGCAAACTCAGAAGGTTGCTCTGAAGAGCAGGAAAATTATCAGCTGTCACATGAATAACATGAGATTAAGAAGTTTCACCATAGGAAATTAACACCACTTTCTGGGGAGGCTGCTTCTGCCACTCACTTTCATGCTGAATTGCCTTTTTGATTAACTCTGCTAACACAATGAAAAGGCAGATACAAAGGTTTTTTGCAAGACTTGTCAACAGAATGTGTAGAGGGAAACTTGGCCATCAGTTTTCCCTGTTGTTCCTGTCAGCTGCTGGCTTTTGGGTTTGGGTAGTTTGATATGAACATTGCTTCAGTAAAGCAATGTAAATTCTGTTGAGAGGATTTTCCATCTTTGACAAGACTCACTGTTCAACATGTAATCCTGAATTTCACATTTGTCATGACAGTATCACATAGTCATAGCGAAGATCTAACCTGCTAACCCTCACTTTAAAAGTTCTGTGGCTGTCTGATTCTGAAGTTTCTTTCTGGGGCTACAGAAATAGCACTTCATGCAGTTTCTTCAACGGACTCATCTATGCCTGATCATGAAAGATAGTGCTATTATGTTTTCTTTTAAAATATGTGGCTTTGTCCCCAGAACAAAATATTTCTGACACTAGAAAGCCCAGCTGTTTCTAGTGCTTCCTCTGTAAATGCCATTACTATAGCATAAAATGTAAAATCTCTGAGTGTAAAATCTTCACAAAATCAGGGTCCTTAACACGGTGGGACCTCCATGTCCTGGAGAAGAAACCACTAATTTCTAAGCTGGAATTGAACTTAAAGAACATACAGGCCATATATATGAAGTGGCTTATATCAGGACAAGGGTTCTTCTCCAGCACTCTGAAATCATTAAATCACTGATAAAGTCATTAAAATTTTGGCATGTTTTCTTACATGTAGATAACCTCAAATAATGTCCCCTCTTAGTACAACAGTCTAGGATTAGCTTAGTACTTCAAGAAAAATAAAAAGTTGAACTGAAACTTTGGCCAATGGTAACACCTAAAATACAAGAAAAATAGATTTCAGTCATTTCTAACATTGATGGAATTTTTCCTTCCTTTTTTTTTCCCACTAGGATGACTTTATTTCAGCCTTCAGACAGGCTGAAAGACAGAAAAATGCTTTGTCCATAGTGAATTCTGGAATGCGAGTGCCCTTCCATCCAGGCACAGACACCATTGTAGATCTGAGTATTTTATTTGGAGGCATTGGCTCAACAACACTCAGTGCAAGAAAGTCCTGTGAGAAGCTTATAGGAAGGTACTGGATATCTTAATGTATTTAACCAAAAGGAAGGAGTCATAGTGTGAAGCGTGGGGTTTGCTTGATGGCATCAGTGGAGATCCCACCATCAGCCCCTCACACTCTGTATTTGACCTGTCCTTTCTAACAATAGATTATTTCTTGATATAACTTACACTGATTCACTTATTACTTCACAAAAACTTCACAATATTTTTAGCCACCTGTTACTTATAAAGAGATGTGTGTTCATGTTAGTCTGCTTTTTTTTTACCAGGCAATGGAATGATCAGATGCTGAATGAAGCTTGCAAACTGGTGCTAGAGGAAATTGTTCTCCCTCCATCAGCTTCAGGTGGAAAAGTAGAATATAGAAGAACTCTGCTTGTCAGCTTTCTTTTCAGATTTTACCTGGAAGTGTTACATGGTTTACATCAGATGGTAAGCACTGGACAAGAATTGCATACCCCCATCAGCATATAGGCTGCAGGAAAACTCTGCTTTTTTAAAGATAAAGGGATGTGAGAGGGAAGGGTAAAGGTGCTAGACCTTACTTCAAAACATGTGAAGGAAAAACTTTTCTTTTAGAAATAAGGGTCTGACAACACTGCTTTGACAGTATCCCTTCTTTTCAGTATCCCTTCAGGTATGCTGAGCTTTCACAGGAGAAGATGAGTGCTTTGGGAATGCTGCAAAGTGGTGTTCCCCAGGGTGTCCAGATCTATCAGGTGATGTGTGTTTGTAGCTAGGACTGCCACAGACCCTCTTTTTTAATGAGTGTTTTGCACTTCTAACCTTCCATTCTTAAGCCTCTACTAATTGTAATGTGAAGCTGCTGAAACGTTTGTCGCTGTGGGAAATCTTTTAAATTTTTGTAGATTTCCTGGTCTACAGATGCACTCCTGGTCTTCGAGGTGTTGTGCAGATCAGGCTGTCTTGACACAGCTGAAACAGGGAACACAGCTTTCAGCAATGAAAGAGCTCAGCAGGATTTAGTTAAACTGCCCAGTGGGCCTCAGTACAAATAAATGAAATAACCTACTGCAGCATCTCTGTGATTGTTCAAGCCTGAAAGACTTCTTTGCAAAGCTACAGGATAGAAAGGAGAAGTGGTTGGCATATGAAAAAGTTTGTTCAGTAGAAGATCTCAATTTTAAAAATTTTGAATTTCATCAAGATTTCTCCCCCTTTTTTTTTTGTTTTGTTGCAAAATTTAAAAACTTTTAAAATCAAACTTTTGCTGCTTCTTATCAGTTTTCTACCAAAACCTTTCAGCATCAGCCAAGAATTTGGTGTTTGTCCTTTGAGAGAATAAGAAGATATGTTTTACAGAGAGCTCTTTACTTGGTAAAAGTCCAAACAAAACATAAATGTTGGAAGATTTTTGTGGTCCCCAGTAATAGTCTGTTTCAAGCTAATGTGAACTAGCAATTCAACAACAGAGAGCACCAAAGATATATTTTAATTAAGTATGTCTGGAATGCTTTCAGTTACAGGCTATCTTTGAAGTAATAGAGGAATAGGGAATTTAAATACCAAAAAAATGAATTAAACCATTTTTTAGTCTAGTCAACACTATCTAGAATATTAATTTACCTGTCTCTTTAGGAAGATGGACAAGAAGGAATTACAATGATTCCTGAATATAGTCCTGATTTAAGACATGTTTTCTCTGAAGTAAACAGTATGAAATATGTTTGAAGTAGTGGTGATGGCGAAGTGTGTAAGAGTGTGGCTTGCACAAGATGCTACCAGAAGCAGCGTGGATCCAGCAGACAGGCCAGCTATAAGATCCAGATCACTTTAGCTCTCCTTTATCTGCTATGGTTCCACTGTGTAAACTAGTCATTTTGTCCCTTTTACCTATCTTTTTCTTGATTTTTTCCACCTCTGTTTATTTAGTGCAATCTTTCCACAGAAGAGACTGCCATGTACTAGAGACATGAATGGTATCTAATACAGTATATTTCTCAGACGTCTGCCAGGGCCACCTTGGTGCCAAGATAGCATGATCTAAAAGTTTAATTAGTCCTTTATAATGCATGCATCCCACAAGTATCATCATAAAATTTAGATAGTTCCACATAGTTTTTTTGATCACCAAATATCCTCAGAAAGTGTTTTTAAGTAAAGGCTCCTATAATTACTGGTCTGTCTTGAGGACAACATGTGTTGCAGGATGTTGACCCAGGACAGTCTCCACAAGATCCCGTGGGCCGTCCCATCAGGCACCAGTCTGGAATTAAGCACACCACTGGTGAGGCAGTTTTCATTGATGACATTCGTCCTGTGGATGGAGAACTCTCCCTAGCTGTGGTCACCAGCGTTAAAGCCCATGCAGAGATCATGTAAGTAAGAAAAAGCTACAAGCACATAAGTATGTTAACAAGTACCTTCTATTTTTATTATCTGATTTGGCCATATTACGAGGTATGTATTACAAATGAGGTAAGAATTTCTTTGCTGTGTGCTTTAAGAAGTGTCAGATATGGAAAGAAGAGTCCACATTATTGCACTCACCCATTGTAGTACAAAAAAATGTGTAAAAAATATATTCTTATATTTTGTAAGTAGTGGAACTAGCATTGAAAGAGCTGTTCTATGCCATGCACACACAGATGCTCATGCCTTCCATTTATTTTTTTCTCAATATGCTAATCAACACATTCCCTTTCTCTATGTAGAGATCTGTCATGAGAATACTAAGTGGATTATCTTTCTGTCCCAGAGTTCATGGCATTACTTGTACTAGAGTTATTTGTACCACATACTGTACTCATTTATGTGCATGTTCTTCTTTCCAGATCAATTGATGCATCAGAAGCCCTTCAGGTGCCAGGAGTGGTTGATGTAGTGACAGCAAGAGATGTTCCAGGGAAAAATGGCAAAGATGAGCAAGCATATGCAGAAGATAAGGTATTTCTTGCTTCTGGAGGAGTCTCTGAACATTTTGGTACAGTTATTTATAAAATAGGAAAGTGAGTTTGCAAGTATCATCTTATTGCAATGAAGTGAAAGTAAGTGCAAAATCAATTAATGCAGAACCAGGCAAACTGAGCTGAGCAGAATTACCATTCCCCAGTAAGAGAGAAAGGAAAAACTCTCTTAAATAACTTAGGGTTTAAGTGAATAAGCCATGATTCCTTAAGGGCTGATAAATGAGTGATTGTCACGGATTCTGAGAAAGTATGAAACAGCCATGATATCTGAAGTTTTAAAAGATGAGACAAATAAAATGAGAATTGCGTAGTTGGAACCAATATAAAATTAATTGCTAGATTATACACTAGAATATGGCAAAGGGAGGCAGAACTTTTCTTTTTGACAAATATCAACAGAGCTAAGAAATTTATAGGATCCATGCAGCCAGCATGACTGGACAAAATGTCCCAGGCCTCAGGCTGTGTCCATCACAAGTGATGCTGTTCCATGGTATTTGCAATAGGGCAAGAATAATTCCTAATGTGTTGCTCTTACCTCTCTATTCTTGTTTCTCTGAGTTTCCTTCATTTCTGCATACAGACAAGGAAAGCAGTCTGTGCAAATGGGATTTTACTTGGCCCAGTATCTGGCCACCTCAGGATCAACACAGGGGGAATGTTCATAACTACTGATGTCAGCAGCATTTCTAATGCCAGAAATGTTGCAGCAAATGAAAGATTCTAATAGGCTTCTCATCTAATGAAGATAACTCTGCACTGGGATTGTATTCTTAGAGAAACAGAATATAAAAGTGGCATTTAAGCAGAATCTGTTTCCTCAAAACACTTCCTGTACAGAAACTTAACCACTACTATATTTTTTCCTTGGGTAATACATTGGTGTGTTGCAGGTGATTTGTGTTGGTCAGATAATCTGTGCTGTGGTTGCAGAGTCACTGACTCAGGCAAAGTGTGGGGCTGGAAAGGTGAAGATAGTCTACAAAGATCTGGACCCAATTCTGACTATTGAGGTAACAATCTGTCTCCTCTTCCTTGTCTGACAGAGCTCTCGTCACCTCACTCACTATTTTCTGCCTTGTGCAGAGCTCTGCCAGGCTTTGGTTTTTTCTTTTTTTGGTATGAGATATGACTTTATTGGTTCTGAATATGAAGTGTAAAAAGTTTATAAATGGCCTCCAAAATTTTAGGTCTAGAAACACATAAAGTCTTACTAGGTACATATTCATCCAGTATATTGGAGAGTGGTCTTTGTAGATCTAGGTAGAAATTACTAAAGAATATTCAGAAAGTTCTAAGTAAGCAATTCACAGCAGTAGTACATCAGTACTAAACTAAATTTGAGAACTTATGGTTGCAGAAATGCTGGTATCACACATCCTACATCCATGTTCTGAAAATTTTCAAGCCTAGCAGGTTTTCAGTAGCAAACAATCTGATTCTGAAATATTTTCAGCAGTTCTGAATGTCATTAACAGACATTTAATCTTTCTAATTTGGGGGAAGAAGAGAATTACATGAGCTATGAAAAAAAAAAAAAGAAAACCCCTCTCTAATAGTGGAAAAACTATCCTGCTCCTTCTAATACTTAGCTACAGCCATCTGTCCATCTGAAAAAGGATCATATGGATGATAAAAATCATCTAACTTTCTGTCTTACAATTAACATGTTTGTTTTATTTCCTGCTGCAGGATGCAATAAAACATAATTCATACATTACTGAAGAAAGGAAAATAGAAAAAGGAGATATTGTGAAAGGATTCAAGTCTGCTGATGAAATAATCGAAGGTAGTTAAAACATTAAGTGCATCAGGCAAGGGAGGAGAGTTAGGCTAGTTCAGAATCTATTTCCAGCTGGTGGATGAATTTAAATTTCTCATCTCTTCTGAAAAAACCTTGCTCTTGTTGTTTTTTTTCCCTTCACTGGGAATGGAGCTGAAATGTGTCATGTTTTAAATAAAGCTTAGCTAGCACCTGCTAGCTCATGTTGACTAAACTCTACCGTTTCCTTGTCTCACTAAAATAAAGTGCCCTAGGACAAACATTACAGTTAAATAAGGCTTTGTTTATGGATGTTAGCTAACTCACCTTATCCCATTTTAAGCTGACTACTTGATTTGGAGCTAATCCCAGAAACAAGGGAATCAGAGTAAATTGGTCTGGAATACCACTCCTGCAGTCACCAAATTCACTGTCTTCAGATCATAAACACAATCCAGTGGTTCTAGACCATACTCTGTTCATAAGTATCAGACCTATGTTTAAGAGTATCAATGAAGAATATTTCACAAGCTCTAGAGTTAGCTCTGGAGTTTAAAAGTCCTTATAATTAGAAGGCTTTTTTTCACAATACTTAATCTAAACATCCTTTCCTGCAGACTTTAAACGTTCACCCTCTTAAACAGAGTCTTTCATCTTTGATCCATAAATCATGTCTGCTGATCTTTATCATTGCCACTGCTCACTTCTCCATCATCTCTAATTTTACTACATCCAACTTCACTATGGTAATATTTCAGATTAGGTTTCACCAATGCCAAGTGGAGTCTCTCAGAAATTCTATGTAACATTAGTGTCACAGAGCCAGATTAGGTTGTTGTAGTGGTATCAGTTGTGGATATACAGCCAAGCTGTGCTCCTCTGTAATCCCTGCTTGGATCTGGTTCAACAGTGCTATCTAAAGTACTGGCACTTGCCCATTCTGAACTTCATGCCGTTGACTTCAGGCTCTTCCTCCAATGTAGAACAATCACTTTGAAATACAAACCTGTCCTTTAAAGGGCTTGCAACCCTTTCCAGTTTGATACTACTTATAGTTTAATCATTAATTATTAAAGCAACCATGAGGTAACATTAGACCCAGAAAAGACTCTTCTATGATTCTACATGCTTGAGTTTTGCAGACTGACAGCCAGTCATGTAAATGACTTTCTGAGTTCAGTTTTCAACCAGTGGTATCCCTGATTTAATATGGATTGTGCTTCTCAATTTGCTTATAAGAGTAATCAGTGTAAAAAGACAATAAAATTAAGGTGTATGATACCAAGATATCCTTGTCTGAACACTAGCTTGGCCAGTTTTAACACTTCCCCTAAATCTGTGTTTCTAACCCCTGAATACAGCTCTGAAATTTATTAGTGAGCACCTTATATATGCTTAGACAACTTGTGTCCTGCTCACGTGCTTTTCTGATTGTCCTCTCATGAGATATATTATCATACCTACCTTCAGCTGTTATCATTCCCTAAATTTCTGCAACCAAGTTTTTCTCTTCACTGAATACTAAGTGCACATGAATACAACCTGCTTGATCGCAGAAGGGAACGTAGCAGACAATCATCTCCTTTTCCTTTTTCCAACCTCAATTCTATCTGTACCATGAACTGATTTATCTAAGTTGTTCTTGGAGACCTCCAATCATTATGACTCTGCAGTCTCCCCAGGTGATTTGTTCCAGTGCTTCACCCTTCCTATCATCAAAGCAATTTGTTGTAATTTGAGTACTACTATGCTTCTTGTTCTCTCCACTGTGAGCATGTAGCACAGACTATTCCTCTTTGCAGCCACCTTCCATTTGAAGGTTCATTCTTTCTTCACCTCTTTGGGCTGGGCCCACTCAATTCTTTCAGTCTTCTCCATGTAGGTTCATGGCCTGTGATGATATTTTTTCTGCTCTGCTTTTGACTTTTTCCAACTGTTCCCAAATAAATGTCATGTCACCCCTTAGTGGCTTCAGTTCTGATTCCTACTACTTCTGCATGAACATGTGTTTTAGGAAACGTGTCTCAGGAATAACTGCTAGGGAAATAATGTCACACTCAAGGATGGCATAAACTTAAGGTTACACAGAGAATTTGCAGAATTAGCTTCTATGCTGTGCTGACAGATTTTCCTCTCTTTAAAGAAAATGGTACAAAGGTGAAGTGTTGGATAGAAATGGGTAGAAAAAGTGGAAAGAGAATAAAAAATGAAGAGGAAAGCTATATTTTCCCTCATAGAGTGATTCACAATAAGACATTATAATCCTGTTATAGCAGAAGAGATGTAACTACCTGAAAAAGAAAAAGCATGACATATTGAGTTGATACTGACTGAATAATTTTCTCTTAATAAACAAAAGTCTATAAATAAAAGAGGTGCAAACCTGAGATACAAAGAAATAAAAAAATAAATGAATCTACTTTTCTTCTGTGGCAAAACTCTTTTTCTCTGCCTTGTATACATATGCAGTTCATTTGAAGCCCAGTCTATTTTCCAATAATTATATATCTAACAGGTGAATTGCACGTGGGAGGACAGGAACATTTTTACATGGAAACAAATAGTGTACTTGTTATTCCAAGAGTGGAGGATAAAGAAATGGATGTGTATGTGTCAACTCAGCATGCAACAGATGTACAGGTAAAACAAAGTATTAATGAGACTTGTTTCTTACCTTCCTAAATAACCTTAAAGCTGAACTACATGACCAGGAGTTGCTTTCAGTCTTCTCTGCTTCTCTTGAAACTCCCCGATGGTGTTCCCAATTCAGATTAATTGATCTGAATCTTTTTATGAAAGTAAGTGGCCTGACTACTAATCATAAAGCTGAATGGAACAGTATCGTGCTATTTGTATTATACAAGGCAGTACAGACACAAATGTACAGTATTACTATGGGATGAACAAAGGATATCTTTGTTCATCAGTCACTTTTTTGGACAATCACTTTTTTGCAGCAATGAGTGTCTTCTTCAGAAAGTGTATTTCAGACAAGTTGCATTGCTCCTATGAGTAGTTACATTGATAATGATGATGAAGGTCATAATCACATGTAAATAATGATAAATTAATATGGAAACAATAATGACATATGAATTATGTGAAATTATGTGAAAAAAGTTAACAGGTTCTAGTTGACATCAGAGTTGGATTGTAGGCCTGTAGAAAACAACAGTTCAAAAAATTGTAATGTTAAATTCTACATGCTTAGTATTAGCTTTTGCAGTTCATCACTGGCTTGCATTTTTCAAGCTTTCCCTGTCAGCCCCACAAATTAAATCTCTACTTACATCTTTCGAAACACTGTCAGAGGAGGTATTTTCAAAATGCAATATCAGGATTTTAGTTACATTTTCTGGTGTGCACTAAACAATCACTCTGTTCCATTTAGCTTGCTATTCTAGTGGATGCTTTATCTCCAGCTGCAGGTGAATGTGCAGTTCTATATAGGGATTATCATATCTGGCATCAGATAATCAAACTAGTTTTCAGAGTTTTTTGCATTTCTACTGTTCTTTAAAGACTACACTGTGCTTTCATCAGCATGTTTACTTGTTTGAATTTTTTTGTTTATTTGTACCTATAGCAACTCTATTTTTCTGCCCAGGAGTCTTAAACCTGATAGCTTTTAATACATGATTAGTCATAGAAAATAGGCATTTTTAAATGTACTTTGGCAGGTAAAATTCTGGATGCTCACTTTTGCAGGAATTAGTGGCTTCAGCTTTAAACCTCCAGTCCAGTAAAGTTATGTGCCATGTGAAACGTGTTGGTGGAGCATTTGGTGGGAAGATTACTAAACCTTCCCTCTTTGCTGTAATTGCAGCCGTGGCAGCCAACAAGTAAGTTGATTTCACTAAATCAAAAGAGTGATTTAACTAAAATAAATTAAAAATGACAAGACTGAATTAAAAAGAAACTTCAGTCCTGAACCCTACTTGGAGGGTTATCGTGATGACATCGTATTTTTTATCTCTTTAGCAGTAAGTCTTGAAAGTAAAGTAAATCTTTAGCAGCTTGAAAATTCTCTGGGCTTTTGACAATGGTATTCACTTACTATCTGGAAGCTAAAACAAAGGCATGGAGGCAGTTTCCCTCTGGGATGATCTGTACAAATCCCAACTATTTGGGCCTCTGTGAGACATGGTGGTATGAATTTCACTCTAGATATTCTGTGCAAGTGTATTTTATCCTAATACACAGGTATGGTCACATCAGCCCTTTGTGCCACAGCTGTCCTATGAGTTCCTTGCCTTTCCATGTCCTGTGCATGCTCAATGGAACTTGCATCCCCCTGTGGAGAAGCTGAAGGGAAAACCACAGAAAAGCTCATTTCCTCCACTTTGTTTCTGTTGCCAAAAAAAAAAAAAAAAAAAAAAAAAAAAAGCTGAATCAGCCTAAACTCAGGCATAGTAGGTTAATAAGAAACTAAAATATTGAATGGACTGATTTATTGCCACCCACCACTAGGAGTCTGGTCATGTACATGTAATGTCATTTGCAATCTGCATCAACAGGCTGTAATGAAAGTGGATTTTTTTAATGTTCATTTTAGGACAGGGCATCCAGTCCGTTTTGTCCTGGAAAGAAATATGGATATGTTAATCACTGGTGGACGGCACCCTTTCTTTGGAAAATATAAAGTGAGTGAAAGAAGATATTTTGCTTAGTTACTGGGTAGTAGTTTCTTCTGAGACAAATCAGCATAATTTCATTGGCTAACAAGACACAGCAAGAAACCAAACTCCTCCTCTTCTGAAATCCTAATCCAGCACCAACCTTCCCCAGTCCCAAAAGTACCCTGACATATGCCATGAATTAAAAAAACAGCTATCGTCCTACTCCTACAGCCCATGCAATATCCAGAAAAAGCAGAACCATCCATCCCTTTTTTACTTTAGAATACTGCTAACATCAGCCCTACCCCATCCACAGATGACAAATTTGTAAATCAGAATTGAATATGAGCCACTCCTCCACTACAAAGCCAGCCCTGAAAGGTAATGCAAGATTCAACTTGTAGCAAAACTCTTACTTTTGACTTCTAAATCCTTGCATTATATAGGTAAACAATGCCAGCACTGAAATCAGCTTGGCAACTGGTTGTGGCAGAAGCAAAACCTTCTCTTTGGTGTTGGTGTATGAATTAAACACACTAAAACCCTCTGGGACAGGGTTTATTGTTCAATATGGCTTGGATAAAGAAGGGCTGAGGAGTTGGCTTTCCTAGGGGCTCTTGCATGAGTGGTAGAGTTTGGCTGATGACTGTTCCTGGGAGAGACTGCTTGTATTTTTAATTTTGCTGAAGATATTGCTCCCAAAGATACTCTTCAATTCTGGTTATGATTAGACTAGGTTTAGAACTGGTTTGGGAGAAGAAAGGAGGAAGGTTTCATTTTAGTTAAATTTTGTTTTAACCATAAGACAAGGATTGTGACTGACAGATGTCAATAGCATATGTATTTCATCTTCTTCTGAGTTCCCATTACCTGTTATCATTTTAAATCTAGGATAAAATATGTTGCTGGGGCAGACCTTTTCAATAAGCCCCCATAGATGGATGATTCATATTCTTTTTTGATGTAGTTACAACTTCCCTTTTTTTTCCTACAATTTGGATAAGAGCTACAATTTTGAAGGAGAAGGAATGTTGTTCTTGATCTCTCAAATCCTAAATCTGACCCCAACTCTAACCTTTCCTTTAATTAAATACAATAACAGAAAAACCTGTATTAATTGCTTAACTACATTAAGGAAAAAACACTCTCCCCATCAGTCCCATCTCTTATCCTATCTGTGCAGCTATGCAGGATTTAGCCAGCAATAATGTTCATTATCTATAGTTTTCTTATCCTTAATTGTGGTAGAGCTGCATCAGTTTATATAACTTAACAAGTTGGTCTCTGCTTATTTTGCAGTTTTCTGTGATTGTACCCCTTTAAATATTATTATATAATGCATTAAAATATAAAACCATGTATTACCTTTAAAAAAAAGAGTTGAAGAGGAAGGAACCAGAACCAGAATCAAATCAAATTTAGTGGCTATTTCTGAACGTGTAATCTGCAAAATATATGCATCACCGGTTCATATTGCTATATTGCCTAGATGGTGAAAACATTATTACAAAATAAATGCTTCAGAAAGTAGAATTAGTATAATCATAGTGAATATTTTCTTTAATGTTCTTGTCATCCTCTTTCTGGTCTCTGTTCATATTCAACACAGCAGTGAACAAGCTTTTCAGATTCTGTGTGGGTATAGTCAATGTCTATGTGGGAGAACAGCTTTGTGGGCAGCTGAGGTACTCTGATGATTTGTGGGGTTTGTATGTATTTTGTTCTTTGGTTTGTGTATTCAGATCCAAACAAATACCATCCTATAGACAGAAATCTATGCAGGTACTTTTTCCAATTCAGTGGAAACAGTCCCATTGTGTTCTGTAGTGTGAACCTCAGGTGTGCTATTTCTTAACTGGTTAGCTTATTTATAAAGGGAAGTTTGAAATATATGAGAGAAAAGACCACTAATGCATCAGTTTCTATATTACAGGTTGGATTCATGAATGATGGTAGAATAATAGCTGCAGATTTTCAGTGCTATATAAATGGTGGCTGTACAAAAGATGAATCTGAATTGGTAAGTCCTTCTTTGCTGATACCAATTACACTGACTGAACTGGTCACAAAATGAAAATAACAGCCCTTTGTCACAGTTTATTTCTCCTAAGAATATTCCTGTTCTTGTTAAGTAGAACTCTCATCTACCTAAAGCAAAAATGCATCTGTGGCCCAGATGTCAATTACAGAGTATCTTTAAGGAGGTATGATATTTCCTGTCAGGTCATTGTGGACATAGAAAATTCAGAATTAAAAGTTCTGTAAAGCAAAGAGACACTAAGTTTTATTAGCTAGCCTACTATCATAAACTCATTCCTTCACTTCCCCAAAACTGAAGGTCTGATTTTTCCCTTAGTAATGCTTCTTTATGCTCTTGAAATTCCTATGAGTTAAATGCAGTTTCTCTGATTTAGACATGGTTTCTTTACTTCTGTTGGTATAAAAACCAGCAGAACAACAAGCCTCCTGAGTAAAGTTAAAACAATTACATTTTATTGGTCTCTTGAGGGTCTTTCACAAATTTCACTGTCTCTGTAAAGGAAATGGAACCATTTGAATAATGTCATCTCTTATTTCAGGTGATTGAGTACATTGTGTTGAAAGTGGACAATGCATACAATATCCCCAACCTCCGAGTCAGGGGACATGCCTGCAAGACTCACCTGCCTTCTAATACTGCCTTCCGAGGATTTGGGTTTCCCCAAGCAGGTCTGCTTATGGAGACCTGTATTGTGGCTGTGGCGACCCAAACTGGCCTACCACATGAGAAGGTAAAAGAGCTGAGACTGCCAAATAAAACATGAGGTAACAGACAATTCTAAGACTTAGACTTAAGCTCCTTGTGCTTAAGCCACTTTTTGTAGAAACAGATGTACCAGCTTTAGTTGGACTGAATGGTACTTCATTCAGCTCCTATGCTTTCATGGAATAATACTTGATATAATACAGATAAGAGTGGAGAAAACTGGCCCAAGATCTGCTCCAAAATGTTTGGTGACTGCTGTTAGTATTACCAGCTTCAGTCAAAATAGTATTATCTCTTGTACTGTGTGACCAGTTTTAGATCACCTGGTGTATGTTCAGCTGTCCCCTTGTCTCAACCTCTCAGAACTGAAATGACCAACTTTCTATCTATCTATCTATCTATCTATCTATCTATCTATCTATCTATCTATCTATCTATCTATCAGCAGTTTAACTAGGTGGTTCTGTCATCCCTGTCTCCCCAGCCTTCAGAGAGAGTGTCCCAACAGTTTTTATTGTTGCCATTTCCTCTCCAGTCTTCAAGAGCTATCCTTTCTTTACATGCTGCCTAACCCAGTGTGAGCTTTTCCTCTTTTACATGTGCCAACCTCTTGTATTTTCAAACTATGGTTTATAAATCATTTTACTTTCCTAGGATGACAACCATCATGTCTTTTCACTGTTTCTTTGAATCTTCTCCCTCTCCCATTTACTTGCTGTCCTTTACCACATTTCAGGAAAGCTTTCAGACACATCTCCAAGGGACAAACAGGCTTTTTAGCTTTAACTTCTGCTTTCACTGGTCTTATTTAAAATTTGAGTTTACCAACCTTCTCTGCGTTGAGTAGTCCTTGTAAATAATTCCACTGACCCAACTTAAGTTCACAGGCATTTGATGTGAGCAAAAAAATCAGGCCATTTGAGCAGTGATGGATAGGACATTATGTTTAATATAGATAAGTATTAATTATATTATTGTATCATTATATGCCATGTCATTATATTGTATATAATATGCCAATGTATTATAAAGCAACGTTTACTTTCAGCACTGAATTTGCTTGGTGTTTAGGTTAGGGAAATAAACATGTACAAAGGAGTTAACCTAACATCCTTCAAAGAAAAGTTTGATGCAGAGAATCTGTGGAAGTGTTGGGAAGAATGTTTGGACAAATCTGACTACTACAGTCGAAAAGCAATGGTGGAAGAATTTAACACTAAAAATTATTGGAAAAAGAAAGGGATTGCCATCATTCCAATGAAGTTTTCTGTTGGATTTAATGCAACTTATTTTCATCAGGTAACTCTTTCAACAGAGTGCTTTTGTGATCTAAGATCTCTACTTTTCTCTCCAAAAATAGAGGAAGTGTAATCTCTATAGGCAGAAAGGAAAGAGAAAGGGAAAAGAATTCCAATATGCTGGACTAGCATAAAATATTATTCCCTTGAGATATACTTTCAGGATGAGTATCGCTCTATCTGGGCAATGTCTTTATAAATGCTTTATAAATGAGATGGGGCTTTGAGAGACCTGCTCTAGTGAAGTATGTCCCTGACCATGTTAGAGGGGGTTGGACTAAATGATCTTTCCTTGGCTGAACTAGATGATCTTCCCTTGGGTTGACAGTCCCTTCTAACCCAAGCAATTCTATGATTCTATGAATATTCACCTCACAGAAATGTGAATTTCTGATTCCCAATGTGACAATTTTATCCAGCATAAAGTTAAGAACTCACTATAAAAATGTGGTACCTGGAATCTTCCATGACCTAGTCCATAGTAAGAAAAATTATCACTCCTACAGTTCTGATAGTACCATTTATTTTATAGGTTAAGCTCTGCTACTGGAGATTTTTATGGGTCAAGATAGTGGTATTTCTGGGGAAACTTTTCAGTTCTGACTGTTTTTTTCTTTTTAATGCAGGTCTTGAATAAAAAATTCTCTCAAATTAGTTTCAGACTAAATGAACAAACATTGTTCTTTGTTTATGAGTGCAGAAAAAAGGAAATCCACATAGCCTATAAGTTAGTAGTTTATGCCATCCCTTGATTGTTTCTGCACAAGTTTGTAGATGAAGAGCTCAGGGAGAGATCAGTATATTTCATCCAACAATGTTCTCGTGGTAAAGAAACATTGAATCTAGGGAACATAATTCATATGATACAAAAGGTTAAAAAAAGCATAAATAATAGTTATATTCCCCCAAAACCTTCAAAATAAAGCTCAGGCATTGCACTGAATTTCCAAATATCTGGATTTAAATCTTAGAGATTTATTGTTTAATCTTGCCCCTGTCAGCTAAGACTCTAACTGACAGCAGCAAAATGTCACCTGTTTGCAAACACCACAAGCTGACACCAAAGAGATCACATGACCATTATTTGTCAATGGAGAATTGGTAACAAATACAAAGGTGTCCCCAAGGCACTGTATTTCACAACACCTCTCAGGCTCTACTGTTTGCTCTGAGTGTTGGTAGCTGGTTGAATGCCACACTGAAATGTCTCTTTACAGAATTTCGAGTTCTCTTTCATGTCCACTTATTCCTTTATAGGAGTGGATGTCTTCTATGGGATCGATTTCTTTCATCACCATTCCTTGGAAAGTTATTTATTCCCAATTTTACCATTAATTAAAGTTCATTACTTCCATTCCAACCTGCATCTTGCATTTCTCCTGTTTAAGATAGCTACTTATTGGGAGAAGGCTGCACCAAAATACAAGGAGTGAGTTGGGTTCTAAGCCTTTCTCTTGACAGCCTAGCAAAGAGAAGGGAAGAGCAGTTGTGTCATTGCTCCATCAAAATTAGATACTAGGAACTAGTTTATTATTATCCCCCTCTAGACACATGCAAATCCCTCTGTTTCAGAAAAACAAAAGTACAAGTCAACTACTGTTTGTTCTAAAAGAAAAGTTCTAAAGCTGTTCATAGTAGGAGATACCTTACCCTCTGTTGAAAATGCCTTTGATTCCAGGTTCAAATTCTGCTCTGTCCTACTTTTTCATCCCAGATGAAGAGGGAATAATAGCTGGGGACACATACACATTATAACTAGAGCCAGCATGTTCTTGCTTACCCAGTTTCACAAGAAGAAAAATGTGGTTTTCTGTTATTTGAACTAATGACTGTGATCCCTGCAGAACTCCTTTGAATAACTACTAGCTCATTTAAAGTCTGTCATGTCTTAGAACAGTGAAATTTGTTATTGTCAGACTGCTGGAGAATTCCCACTCCAGGTTAATAATATACTGATCTTGTGAACTAAATCTGTCTTTGGCTTGTTAGTTTTTTTATACACCTTTGTTCAGTGAAGTAAGAAAATCACCAAGTTTCTGTGGCTCTTCTTTAGGCTGGAGCTCTTGTCCACATCTATATAGATGGGTCTGTGCTAGTCACTCATGGTGGAATTGAACTGGGACAAGGAATTCACACTAAGATGTTACAGGTGAGTTAGTTAGTACCTGAGGGTAAACAAAATGTAAGGAGGATAACTGAGCAAAAAGGATGAATGGCGGTAAGAACTGTAATGAGTAAAATCTATAGACATAAGAAAGATGAGTTTAATATTGAGTTGTTGCTTTTGAGTTATTGACGAAGACAAAGCTTCAGAAAAAAAACACAAGCAATAATCAAAGTGACCTTTCAAGACCTAGAAAGTTAAAAACATCTTTGTGGTAACATCACTGTTATCAGGATAGCTAGGGCACAGAAGGCACATGCAAAAGTTACCCCAATGTTTTGTAGCAGAGAGAGTTAAAAATGCTGAAAATGTAACTTTGTTGTGTATCCAACATCAATGATAACATCACTTATGCATTTCGTGTGTAAATAGTGATAAACAAAACTGTCACTTTGGAGCTAAAATAAAGCCACTTCTTCAAAATGGGCTGCATGAACATCGGAATATGCCATTTCAAATGAGATAGAAAATAAGATATACAGATAAGGAAGAATGATTCATTGTTTTTTAAATTTGATTAAGTTTTCCATTTGTAACAAAAACCTTATTAGAGAGAGCAATTAGAGGCAAAACATACAGTATTGCATTGTATTGTTTTATCTTCTATTATTTATATAGGACTTATATATAAAAGATTTGCTTTACAGAATAATTGTTAAGGAAAACAAGCATTTGTCCTTGAATTAGGTAATTTTTCTGTATGTGCAAATATATAGGGAGATGAATGGCACAATGAATTCTTGACTGCATCTCAATTGAGACTGGGTGGCTTTTTGTTTACTCTTATTACAGATTGCCAGTCGTGAACTGAAGATACCACTGTCATATATCCACTTCTGTGAAACAAGCACAACAACTGTACCTAATGGCAAATACACAGCAGGATCAGTCGGAACTGAAATCAATGCAAGAGCAGTGCAGGTTACACTTGTTACCATTTTTTCATATAATTAGTGATTCTGTTGAATACTAAATGTCCCTGTGAGGATTCATATTTATTTGTTTGGTTTGGTTTTGGGCAGCTTGCAGTTCTTTATCTCGAAATTCCACTTGCTAGTTTACTTTATATACATAGTTTAAAGCGAGACAAATTACAGAACACTGTTAAAAAGGGTCACTTTTCTCTGCTCTACTGTATCAGATTTACAAATGTGGGTGCTGTTCTTTTTTAGATTGCTGCTAGATGAATTTATGGATCTTCACTTTATTTTGTATTTAAACACAATTTAAAGGAAAATTTAGCATAAGTTATATTTCAGGTACTGTTTTTAATAGTCAGACCCTTAACTTTTTAAATGCTTTGGGACCAATTCCACTTTCATTTGTTTTGTAAAATGAATCATTCCAACCACTGGTTTTTCCATCTAGTGTATCAAAATAGGAAGAGAGTCAAGTCCTTTATCTTCCTTTTGTTGATGGTTTCAGCAGTAGCCTGATACACGAATACTTCAGTTACATTAGAGCAGTTGCTAATGCCAGTCTTCACAAAGTGCTGCCTTCTAGCTGGCAGATAGCAGAGTAGAGAAACTGTACATAAATGAACAGAATTACAGCCCTCAGAATGAATTTAACAAACTAATTTCACCAAGAAAGAGCTTGTATTGCTTTGAAATCAGCAGATAGATTTGGGGTTGTGGGTTAGTCACTGGTATCCAACCTTCCTTCTCCCTAGGATGCCTGTCAAATCCTTTGGAAGCGCCTGGAGCCTATTCGAAGAGACAATCCTGATGGCAAATGGGAAGACTGGGTAAATATCTCTCTCTGTTTTGTAGTGTTTAATTATGATAAACCCTTAAGTGTAGAGTGAAAGCTGACATTGTTCTGGAGGGAGAAAGGTGTCTCCCTGCATAAACTAAACTGTAAGTGAGAAAGAGTAAATAGGTGTAAAATGGTGTAAAAGCAAGTGGTACAACACAATGTTCTGGTGAATTTGGCCAACTTTAGTGGTTTTGCAATGCCCCCTGCTTCCTAAAGACATGTCCAGGGCACAAGGGAATATAAAGCTTTTACTCAGGGCTCTTTTTTTCTTTAATTTTTTTCAAGTTTCACTTTTTCTTTAAATGTGAGGTAAAGAATTTTTAATTTTCTCTCTTTAATAATGAGTATACTTTTTGCAGATCAGTGAAGCTCACAAGCAAAGCATCAATCTTTCAGCTACTGGCTATTTCAAGTAAGGAAAGACATTAATCTTTTTTAATTTCTCATCATTGGAGGTGCTACTTTGTCAGTAGGTTGCAGGAAGGATAAAACTGGCCCCATTCACCTTTCTTAAGGCCATATCAGATGCAGCACACAAACCATGAACAAGCTGCCTTGACCAGAAACTGCAGCATTTAACAAGGAATTCTCTTCAACCCATATGGATTTTGGAAGCACTTTATGTCCTTGGTTAGCTAGTTTGACAATGCTCAAAGTCTTCTCCAAGGTCAATTACAGTAAGGCACAGGAAGACCACAAGGAATTATGTTCCGCGGCCATCATGATTTGCAACCCTCCTATGTGCCCAAATTATTCCACACAACATACCAGTGGTGCTACACTCCAGATTATCTTTGACTACAGGGATCCTACGAAAATAGTTATCTTAAAGGGTTTATGTTACCAGAGAACCATAGAATGGTTTAGGTTGGAAGGGACCTTAAAGATCATCTAGTTCCAACCCCCTGCCGTGGGCAGGGACACTTTCCACTAGTCCAGGTTGCTCTGAGCTCCATCCAACCTGACCTTGATCACTTCTCCAGGCAAGCTGCTCCAGTGCCTCACCACCCTCACAGCAGAGAATTTCTTCCTAATATTTAGCCTAAACCTACTCTCCTTCAGTTTAAAGCTATTAACTCATATATCATGATATATGATTCTTTTAGTGATCTCAACAGTGAGGACAAGGATAGGGAGTGGGAGGTATCTTGATCAAACTCATATAATGTTCTTACTTCCTCCAGGGGTTATCATACAAACATGAACTGGGACACACAGAAAGGCCATGCGTTCCCATATTTTCTCTTTGGAGTTGCAAGTTCTGAAGTAGAAATTGACTGTTTGACAGGAGCCCACAAGGTAATGTCAAAAAACACAGTGAATTTGAGTTCACTTGAGTTGGGTGAACTTTCCACTGTCATTGCATTCCTATGACATTTTTTTCTCTTGCGTTTTTTTAAATAAGAATAGAGACATAGCCAGCAGAACAATAAATGGCTATAGTGCCCTTTACAATATCATTTGGTCATCCTTTTCTTGCAATAGAAGCCTGATGGTAACCAGAAAAATAAGAAACACTGTGATAACAGCGGAAAATAAAGAAGTTCTAACGTTTGTACCACATGTGATGACTTTAAAATTCAATTAGACCTTCTGAACATCTCCCTGCAGGTTAGACCATATCATTAGTTACAGTCTCCTTTTTAACAGTTACATTTAAAACAGGTGAAGCCACAGTCACATAACGTGACCTATTGCAAAGGAGAGTTAGTGCAGGGAGAGCTCTCAGCAGCACTATATGGAGACCAATTCAATGTCTTCTGGTTACTGCAGAAGCATATTTGGCTGCAGAGGCTGCCAGATATCCAGTAGCCCATGTGGACCTAGACTCCAAAATCACTGGAGTCTGTGAACCTCCTCAAACTGTACACCATACTGGGATTTAAGAGAAGCCACTGGACATTGTATAATAACAACCCATGAGATGTTCTTCCCTGTCCCCTTCTCTACATAAGGAGCTTCTGTTCAAGTGACTGCTTCCACACTCACAGCAAAGCACAGGAGATGGCTGGACATCACTTCAAGCAATGCAGTTTCTATAGGAGAACAAGCAACATCCTGTTACTTACAGGATGTGTGATGTGTGCATCACATTCCAAGTGTCAGAGAACCACCAAAAATTGTTTATCTAAATGAAATCTCCATCTATACAGCCTGTCTCAAGTAGCTTTCATGTTTCAGAATAAATTTGTAATATTTCTGATAACACATCTTTCATGGATGAGACTGTAGATTATTTAGGATCCCTTTGTTGTGTATTTTAACTATAACTGTGTAACATCTTTTATTTATTTAACAGAATATCAGAACAGACATTGTCATGGATGCCTGTTTTAGCATAAATCCAGCTATAGATATAGGACAGGTATGAATTTCCATAGTTTTGCTATATATCAAATGTTACTGAAATTTCTGTTTGTGCCTACATGATTGTTGTTATTGGTCAACTTAATAACTACCAAAGCCTATGAGACACTGCCCATTAACATTCCAGGATGTTAGATTGACAGATGGATTTGTTTTTATTCATAGCTATAAATAATACTAAGTTACCTTTTTTACTTATTATTCATCCTCTGAGAAGTGATGAGAAAAACAGGTCCAACAGATTTGGGAAATGTCCTACAGGATTAGCACCCTGAATCTCCTTATGACTTTCTTCCTGAACAATTTACTCCATCCCAGAATTACTGACTGAGGGCTAAATCTTACCCAGCTGCAGAGCAGTGTTGACTTCAGCTGTGATGTAATGGAAAAGGCTGTTGAGATGGATCAGACCTTTCTTTAAAGGTCTGTTGTGTCCATTGCTGTGCATTATGGATTCAAGTACATGTTTCTACAAAAACACTGAATAGTGACAAAAGTGGTGTCACTCACTAGTAGTTTGTAAATGAGAAAGTAGTGGTGAATTCAGACTGTAAACAATATTTGTTGTTTCTTTGCAGAGGCAGAGGAAATGCTTCTAAAAATGTGGCCTACATTTAAAGCCTTTCTTATCCTGCTATTTATCCTATTCAACACTCATCCTCATATATTTGCCCTTCACCTAAAATCTTATGTTCATTTTGCACATTCATGGACTGCCAAATCTGTCAGACTAAGTTCCTTTTTAGCATTTTAATTCTATGTTCACCTTGCACCAGTGTTTACATCAACTACTGACACAGTCCAAGTGTCTATTCAGCAGTTGTTCCTTCCTACATGATGTTGGTCTGTTATTTTCTCTTCATATCCAAACTATCACCTGTTTATGTCTGATATACCTATCTCAAAGAAATTTTTTTGGCTATCCGCAAATCTTTTAAAGCAAATATTAGATTGAGCAGACTATATATGTCATAGTCCCTAGACAAATATCTCCTGACTGTGGTTGGTATGGATTTGACTCAATTCTATTTGGCAATTTTGCAAAATCAAATCAAAACTGTACTAGTTACAGTGAGATTAGCCAGGAATAACGAAGAATAGAACTTGAGCCAATGAAAATATTTGTCAAAGTTAGATGAGGACAGCCTTGTCCTATTTGGGTCTTTGTTGACTAATAGAAAGAAAGGTGCCAGTTCATGTGTAATCTTATTAATTAAGTCTGATTTTATATCTGTTTTTATCTTTTAAAATAATTGAATGAAATGTAAAAGTTTACCTTTTTTTTCTTTGTTCAGATTGAAGGGGCCTTTATTCAGGGGGTTGGTCTTTATACATTAGAAGAAATCTACTTTTCTCCACAAGGAGAGCAGCTCACTCTTGGCCCAGACACATATAAGATCCCTGCTGTCTGTGACGTTCCTGAGCAGTTCCGTGTCTATTTACTGCCCAATTCACGCAACTCAATTGCCATCTATTCTTCCAAGGTAAACATGCCAAAGTTACTGTTTGCAAGCACAGCAGGAGATTCTGCTGCAAATCCATGACTGTAGTGTATGGTATGCTTTGCATTTATTTTTTTTGGGGGGGGGGCAGTTTCAGCTATGGAGCAAATTGGACTTAAATGGTAAACACTGGTGTTCTCAATTTTTGGACTGATTTTCTTCCTATGATTTATTGGTATTACAGTAGCACTTAGAAACCCTAATCAAAATTAAAACTTTTATGTAAAAGAACACAAAACTGTTGTGGTATAAATCAAAAGTGAAAAAGTCCATCTTGAAGAGCTTTAATTGCCTAAAGAGGAGTATGGACGGAAAAAGGAAATATTGTTATAATTTTTAAAGGCAGAGAAGTGATGAGAGAAGAGATTAAGTAACTTTCTAGAATCTCACAGGAAACCTGTGGTAGGTGTGGGAACAGAGCCCAGTTTTTCTATCAGCCATGGCAGAGCATCATTCTTTCTGTCCTAAGGGTACCTCAGCCTCTCAGGAGGCACACAGTACTAGGACTGAGCACTGTTCATAGACTCAAAATAAAAGCAAAAAAAAAGGCACCTCAGAATAAAAGGAGAACTAAAGGTAGGTGTAGACCTCGGGATACTAAAAGACAGGAATGCCCACAAGTCCAGCCATGAATCTAGGGCAGGTATAAGAAAGTGCCATGGCTTAACCCCAGCAGAGAGCTAAGCCCCACAGAGCTAGCTGTTCACTCACTTGCCCCCCATGGGATGGGGGAGAGAATCAGAAGGGTAAAAGTGAGAAAACTCACGGCTTGAGATAAAGATAGTTTAAAAGATAAAGCAAAAGCTGCACACACAAGCAAAATGAGATAAGGAATGGAATTCATTCACTGTTTCCATCAGCAGGAAGACATTAATCGCCAGGAAAGCTGGGCTTCATCACCTGTAATGGTGACTTGGGAAGACAAACATTAGAACTTTGAATGTCTCCCCCCCTTCTTCTTCCCTCATGTATGCTGAACATGAGGCCATATGGTATATTCCATACCATATTCCACGACTTTGGTCAGTTTGAGACAGCTGTCCTGGCTGTGTCCCCTCCCAGTTTCTTGTGCCCCTCAGCCTCCTTGCCTGTGGGGTGGGGTAAGAGGCAGCAAAGACCTTGACTCAGTGTAAGCCCTGCTCAGCAGTAACTAAACATCCCTGTGTTATCAGCACTGTTTTCAGCACAAATCCAAAACACAGCCTCGTACTGGCTACTGTGAGGAAAGGTAGCTCTACCCCAGCCAAAACCAGTACACAAAGGAATTGAAATTTCCAGAAGTCTGCTTCATATTCTTATGGCCTTACATGGCATAAATGAGTAAAAAAACTCTTCCCCATGAAGAAAACAGACAGAGACTATGGGCATAATTCTTATAAAAATTAGACAGCACAAACTTTATCCTTTGCAAGAGGGGCTAAGAGGACAGTGGGGGTGGGCAGTCTTTCTTCCTCTGTTTCATCATGAAGAAATAATTCCACTTGGATATAGAAAAGCTAGTCTTTGTGAGAAGTCATGAGTTATTTCATAGCTTTTTAACATCAGCACTGAAGTCCCAGCAGGAAGTTTTTTTTATACTGTAGCTTTATTGTGAATTTTAAAATTATCCCCACCAGCCAAATTCTGATCCTTGATGGTTTTCTGATTTAAAAGTTCTCAGAGATCCAAGGAAAATTGTTGAATCCAAATATGCTGGACATGACCAAATACTGACCTGCTGTGATTCAGTATATTTCAGATAAATACAGCAGAAATGTGCTGATTTAACTCTCTGCTGGCAGTTTTTAAAGCCAGTCTCTCCAGCTGCCTCTCTCCTCTACCAGGGCATGGGCGAGGCTGGATTATTCTTGGGCAGCTCAGTGTTCTTTGCAATACGAGATGCAGTGGCTGCTACACGGAAAGAAAGAGGATTGTCCCTGGACTTCACACTGAACAGCCCCTCGACTGTTGAGCGGATTCGCATGGCCTGTGGTGATGTCTTTACTGAGATGGTAAGGTTATTTTCATTCCTTTCCTGAGCTGGCCAACTCCTTAATTCTCCTTCATCTGAATGGGCTGTACACCTAATGAATCAGTGAGCCAAATCTCTTTTCTTCAACATTTAGCAGAGCTTTGCACTTTATTTTATCAGTGGCACCTTGTTCAGCCATGTTGACAGAGTAACATGAACTGACAGTCCAGAACTGAGGAACCTGTGCTGTTTCCTCAGTGGTAATGTTTCAATTTCTCTCCTTTAAACTAAAAGCCTTGAAAGTCCTTTTCAGATTATAGTTTGACTTTGTCTTAGTGTCACTTTATTTGCATTAGAAACTACGACTGTGTCTAAACACAGAGTGGTAGACATGCTCCATCACTTGTCCTTTGCTCCTGGTCTAGACTGATTCCACTTTGAACCATGTAACCCAGTTTCCTTTTTTTCTTCCTGGAAAACAAGGTAGATGGAAATATGGGCTGATGTGCATCCAAGTCTTGTCACAACATGGAGTGAAAACACAGGCTGGGTGAACAGGAGCACTCCCAAATAAAACATTTTAGATTTATGTTTACATGTGAGCATCACCGCTGACAGAGGCATCCACAGAATCTAGGGGTGCAAATTTAAGATATTCACTGTAATGGGCTAAACTGTCTAGGTCCCCGTTACTTCATATAAGCTCATTTTCTGTGTTGTGATATGAGAAGTATTCCTAGAACTGCTTAAGTGAACACACCCTTGATTTTTATAAAAGAAGCAGAGGCTAGCAATGATCCTTCCCATAATACAATCCATGTCCAAGGCTTCATGACAGCCCTCCACCTTGACCTTCAGACCGTGCTATATCGTCTTTGTTTTCTAGAATGAAGAGAGATACTCAGCAGCCACTGAAATGATCAGGCTAAGAAGAACAATGGATTTTAGATACCCCAACCTTCTTTTTTTTTTGACAAACATGCAACATGTCTATTTTCTGCCTTGCTCAGACACTGTAATTACTTTGTAGGTATAATGCATAGGTTTGAGAATGGTACAGTTCCCCACTCTTAAAGTGCGATACAGCTCTGGCTGTTTTTGACATTCTATTATCTTCTAATATCTTCCCTCTCACAGATGGAACAGGTAATGCACAACTTATGCCCTTTTATTGAAATTTCCCCCACAGTCACTGAAGTTATTTTTATAGCCACCTGTCTGCTTTGCCTCTGCTTTCTTCAAAATGAGGATGGCAGGAAAATGCACCCTCACCCTTGCAGTTCTCTGTGTCCTTCTTTCCACAGTAATGTCTCAATCTGATCTTCTTATATCTTGCATTTCCCTCACAAGGGGTTGGCAGTAGGACAGAGCAGTAGACTGCTGGACAGTACTTATTTTTGTAGGACTCTGAGGCAGGAGCCAACTTCCCTCCCCATATCTACCCTAGCCAACAGTGATCACACAAGAGTTTCTTCAGAAAGGTGGGCAAGATGAGAAATATGACATTGTTTTCTGACGAAAGCTTTAGCCACTTCACAGGTTTTCCAATGCACTCATCCTTTTGGCACTGTACAAGCAGATATCTGAAATTGCTTAATCCATTGTCACTTACCCAAATTTCTGTTTATTTATAAGTTGAAGAGAAAAAGAGGAAAAAAAAGAGAATAAAAAATCAAAGTAGTAAAGCACAGGAGCAATTATGAAATAGATAAACAGCACGGGTTTACCAGTCACTCTCCCCTCAGTGCATATCCAGTCAGAAAGCAAACTAAACAAACACTTCAGGAAAATAGGAAACATCCGATCAAACTGTGACAAGGTCCATTAATTAAAGCTTTAAACTTAAAAAGCCTCACGTAGCTGAATTTGAACAACTCTACTGTACCCTAGACTGAAAATTTCTCTATGAAGAGAGACACAGTTTGGGTCAGGCAGACCTGCAGGCCCCACTCTTCCAATGGCAGCCAGCTAGAGACTCCCTGATCTCAACCTCCCTGGAGGTTGGGGCTGTGAATTCCACATCCATCCACTTCTGCTTCCTCCTGTGCAGGATATCCAGCTAAGTGTTTCACGGTGATAGAACTTCTCATATTCATAGAAGTTATAACCAGGATTAAGAACCTTTGTGGGCGAAGTGCTGTGCAAACACTTGGGAAAAACTCAGAATTTAAATAATGGTGAAGTTGTTATCCAGTCATCAGGAGTTGACGTTCTGTCTCCAGGAATGCCCTCAGAAATGTAGGATTTCTTTGCAGACATCGTGGCCTCCATGATTCAAGCAGTGTCATTGAACCATATTGCATAATGGAACCTCGTATGTCAGTTCCTCTAATCTGAGCCTTTCAGGCTGTGAGCTCACCTCTGCTATGGAGATATGAGCTTAATTACCTGTTCAATTACCAGAATGCCACTGTTAACTAGAAGTAAGTTGGTTGATTTCACAACCTTTCATAACATGGGAAAATGGAGTTTTGTGCATGCAATGACATTGACATGGCTGATAAGGAACATGCATTTGTGAATTACAGTAAGTTCTTTTTTCCCCTTAGCAAAATGATGTTGTTTTCTTTATATTTTATTTCAGATTCCAAAAGACAAACCTGGAACCTACAAGCCATGGGCCATCGATATAGCTTAGTACTGCTTTCCTAAGTATCAACCAACCAGGTGATTCCTTCAGCCACTTACTGATCAAAAGCATTCATGCAAGAAAGAACTGTAATACTTACATGTACACATGCATACATATATATATATCACACCATCTTTGCAGAACAAGATATAAGCACCAGTTCTATTGTAAGTCTCTAAGTAAAAGACCTCTCATTAATGTCTTTCATGCTACACTGGAATAGATGGGGAGTTAACTCAAGAACTTCAAAGCATTTGCATGAGATTCTGAAAATATCTGCAGTGACGAGCAGATCACAAATAGTACCATTTTGTCACTTCTACATCCAGTTTGAGAGTCACAGCTGTTGTTATCTATTTTTTCTGTTCTTCTAACATACGAAAATCCCAAAGATCAGAATTAGACAATGTACAAATTAGTGATGGGCAATGTATCAATATTTCAGTAAAAGAGATATTCTGAAAGTACATACTACCAAATATTTCTAGACACCGATACATTATTACCACTACAGTAACCACAGTAATACACCAGTAAAGCTTCTTTGCTTCCTGGCAGCCTACCTCAAGCCTGCTCCTTACCACCAGATCACTTTGAACCACTATCAACGTCGACCTCTCCTAGAGCTGGAATATAATCACTGCTATTCACTCACTGCCTCGTCATCACTTGTTCCTCTTCTCCTCTTCCTTACCCACAGTTTTGCTCCTTCTTTCCAGCAAAATGGTGAAGCAGAACACAGCTGATGCTTTCATCTGCAGGTGAGGAGAGGGCACGATGCAAGAGAGGTGTACTGGAGGTAGGAAGGGTTAAAGCAGGACAGGTTCCCAGTACCAGCTTCGAGTGACCATAACGCAGGTGAGGTTGCCCATTGCAGCCGTCAGCAGGCCTGCATAGCAGATGTGTAGATGAAAAGGTGGAGGGGAGCAGAGCTGTGAGGGAAACAATGACAATAGAAGTTCATCGTAGTGTGTCAGCTCACAGTTTAACTGAGCTGTGCCAAACAACTGGCACTCTGACAGAGATTATTTCGGAAAGGAGCTTTTAAAGTGATCCAGTGGCAGCTGTATGCTCATTTCCCCATGAGGAGAGGAGACTGAAAAGCAAGTGCAAAGGTATTTGAGAGTGAGAAAAGGGAATGGCTGAGCTAAGCCAACATAGGAATATATACAAATCAATATTCGACTTTGATATTTGATAGTTCAAAGCAATAAAATTTACAGTAAGAACACATTTAACAACATGATTGTGTACCCAAAACACTAGCATAAGAAATAACTGGAGGTGCTTAACAGGTATTTCATTAGTTCAGATCCTCATTTATATAGACAGAAATTTAGACTATTTTCATTTATTTTAAGGGTGAGGCTTAAATTAACTCAGTATAGAAGAGAGTGCAACCTGCACACACCCTCAAATAAGTCATGTTTAATTTAAATCTGTAGAGGTACAATAAGATTTTGTTCCTTTACATGTAAATTAATATTGCAAGTAATAAGGAAATTTCTAACTTATGTGGGTGAAGTTTTCCTGATCATTTCTCTTGGTAAATGGTGAGAAATTACAGCTAATGGGAAAAGCTCAATTGGTAATAGACTTTGCAGTTCTGTAATATCAAAGACTTCAGGAAGCTGACAGCAGGAACTATTATGTCTTTTTGTTCCTTTCCGTAAAATGCAATTTTAATAATTTCTGATTTATCCTCTTGGCTTTTTACTTAATTGTGATTCAGAGAAATCCTCTCAGTTTAGAATGAGTACCAAAGTAATCAGGGTCTTGGGTTTAGAATGAATGGGCAAATATTTGCAAATATTAAGGTGAAAATCCTTCCTCTGAAACTCCCTTAGGGTATTTTTGAATGCAATATTTTGGGGATTTCATTGGGCTGTTAACTGGAACCTGTAAAAATGTTTCTTGAATAAAAGCAAACTTGTAAGGCTGTCCTGCTATTTTGTGACACTGGGATCCATAACCAATATCGTTTCAAGGAAGCAATAGTAACAAAAATGGTATGAGCTGAAATCTGGCTCCTACTGACAATAAGAATGACCCCACTTTCCACTCCTGAAGCATGGTGATGTGTTCCACTTATGCACCTGAAAACTGGTCATTGCAAGAGCTTTAGTCACAGGAACGTTGTCCTTTACACCTGGTGGAGATTTGCTGCTGTGTGAGGTCTAGAAGGAAACCTGTGATCTCTAGGTTAGTTTAGTGGTTTGGCCTTTTGGGGAGCAAAGAACTGAGTTGCATCTCCGATCCTACACCAGCATGGACAGTATGCTGGTTTTGCCTCCAGTTACGTGCTGCTGCTGGGCAAGTTTGGCAGCATGTTTTTTAGAAAGTACTTACAGGCCCTTCACTAACACACTGGGTTCGTTTATGCTGTTTGCCAATGAACACAGACTGCCCCACAGCCGGAAAGTAGGATGAGACCTGTTATCATGATTGCTAGTGGAAGAACCTGTGCTAACGGCAGTAGAGAAGGCCTGTGCTTCTGAACTCAAAGACTTTGTTGTGTGTCAGATGTGAGCAGCTTTTAACTGGTAATCCTGTCTGCACAGACTACTATATGCCAAGTGTTTATATGATGATGTTATCATCAGGATGGGAGGAACGAGGCGATTATTAAAACTGCAACAGCAAATCCAGGATCAAATAGCACGGCAGACCCGGCATTAATGCCCAGTGCCCCGCAGGACTCGGTGTTCCCCCGGCGCTCCTGATGTGCCCGCGCTCTCCTCGGACGCGCTCCCTCCCGGACCGGGCTCGGCCGCGCAAGCCCGACGGGGCCCCCCTTGCGGCCGCAGGACGGCCAGGGCAGGGCGGGAGCCCGGACCGATCCCCGCCCTTTTTCCCTCCATGCTCTCCGGCGGGGCGGGGCGGAGCGCGGCCCTTCCCTCTTCCTCTGGCGTCGGTTCCGCTCGCACAGCTCTCTCTCTCTCCGCTGCCGCCGCTCCTCGCCGCCGCTCTCGCCCGTCTGCGCTCCGGGCCGCTCGGGCGTTTTCTCTCTGCCTTAAAGTCGGTGAGCACAGGGGCGCGGGCAGGGGGCGGCCGGCGGGGCCGGCTGGGGCAGCCCGGGCCGTGAGGGCCCCGCTGTGCTGCGCTGTGGTGGAGGCGGGGGGAGATCGGTCCCTCTCCGTCCGCCCCGCACGGGCACCGGGAGCGCGGCGGCGACAGGGAACCTCCCGACGGGCTCCGTGCGGCGGGGGCGGGGGGCCAGAGGCGCCGCGGCGGGCCCGGCTCCGCCCCGCGCCGCCCCCGCCCGGAGCCCGGTGCGTGCCGGGAGCCGGCGCCGCCCGCACCGCCCAGCGCCGCGGGGCTGGCGGCCAGGAGCGGTACGGCCCCTTCGCCAGTGCCCTGAGGGGTGTCTCTGTGTCCTTGCAGGGTGTCTTTTATGAATAATCAAAAGCCGCAGAAGCCGACACTATCGGGCCAGCGTTTTAAAACCAGAAAGAGAGGTGAGTTCTTGCGCCGTGCTCGCTGCCAGGACCGGCTGCCGGCGCCGTGCGGTCGGTAAAACATCGGTTTGTGTCCGCAAACAAACCAGTGCCTTTATGCTCTTCTCAGAACTCCTTTAAGTGAGAGCGTGCCAAGTGCAGAGTCTCTAGGCCGACTCTGGGGGCTGTAGCGTTCTCTGCACTAATCAAACGTATTTGGCAGTAAGAGTTGTCGCCGAATTTACTGTGATAAGCTTGGCTTAGGAGACGGTCATTCTGGAACCGTGTGAAGTGTGTTTAGCCTGAAAGCAGAAGTATCTGATAACTCGGAATCACAGGGGAGCTCCAGCACAGGCCTTTTGCAGGTTGATACATGCATCGAAGGAGCATCTAACGTAATAAGGATTTCAGTCCTAGCCACTGGATAAAAGTTACATTGTCCCCTTAATGTTATAAGAATACCTGATTTAAAAAAACTGACAGAAAAAACCCACAACAAAATCACACAAACAGACCCACTCCCCAGCGAACATCCAAAAAAAGCCCAAGGTGTGGGATGTGCAAATGCCTGTCTCTGTAGGAGCACAGTTACTTCCATATGAAGAGTTAATGACTGAAGAGGTGCAATGAATAACTTAGTATTTTGGTGGGGTTTTTTTTAAACCCATAGAGGAAGTGGGTGCAGCTCTTAGAGTTCCTGTTCAATACTGCTTTACTAGGATACCAGCAGTGTTCCAGCTCAGGCAGCTTTAAGGATTCTGCACGTACAGAAGTATGCTTTGATTTACAGAACCTGTTTTAATGTCAAAGCCTCTTGAGAAACTCTTGAGTGAGAGAGTTCAGTCTAGTCTGTCCAGCAGAGGAAATGCTAGTGGCCTGGCTTTTAGTCTCTTCTTAAACATTTAACCACAGTTTGTTTTCAAGCAGCTGCTGGAACAATGAGCTTTGTGGATTTGTCCTGGAAGATAACTGATCCAGTATTTCCAGACTTCCACCCAGCTGTTACCAATGTGTGGATACTTGCATGGACACCAGTATGCCAGCTAGGTTGCTAACCCACCAGAACTGGCTAAGCCGTTGTAGACAGCACTCAAGATATGCAGCTGAGTTCTGTATCTCTGTTTGCATAATCTAAGGGCAAGTAGAGATGAGCAGAATTAAAGACTACTTCTGTTTAAGGTTTTCTGTTAGTTACATGGATGGATTTGTTGCATATTGACTACTACCTGTAGTGAAAAAAAGGCAGTGATCAGCGGATGTATCTCAGATATGGAGAAGTATGTGTTCTGCTTTAACAACAACAAAGGATGCTAAATAGATATGCAATTATAGCCCATTAAGTTAGCTCATATGTCTACATTTCCCCCAGGCACTTGAGGAAAAGCAATTACTTCAGACTCATTTAATTCCATATTAAAAGGAGGGGATGGTCTTCATAGCTGAAAAGTGAACACTGTCAAATGACTCTAACTTCAGCTTGTCAGTCAGAGTATTTCTTCCAAAACAGTGAGAGGCCCAAAGAACTGAAATGAAACATATTAATGGAGTCAAATGAACAAAACTGTAGGGGCATGTATTAAGAATTGCTTTCCAGCATGAGCTAAGTCACCTGTTTTGGAGGAAAGAGTGATCTTACATGTCAGTGGGGTATAAGAATCAAACTGAGAAGTCAGGTAAGCTTTATTAGAGTCAAGTAATGATCATTGTGAACAACTGTTCTGAAAATATGATAAGAATTCAATTAGAATTCAATTAACTAAGCGATGTTCTAGCTTTTGGTACCCTCTCTCCCAGCCCTGACTGAACAGGGAAGTGAAAGCAGCAAGACTCCTCACTGCTGTATTGGCCACTGAAATTCATTTCAGGCTACGCTATTAAGTCACTATTTGTGCTACTTAATACAGTTGTCTAGTTTGTCAGTGCAAATTTGGTTTAGTTTGTGGGGTTTTTTTAATAAGACTGAAATAACAAAACCCAAAAAACTGTACAGAAATTTTTTTTCAACACTTTCTCTTTACAGATGAAAAAGAGAGGTTTGACCCTACTCAGTTCCAGGACTGTATTATTCAAGGTTTAAGTGAAACTGGCACTGACTTGGAGGCAGTAGCAAAGTTTCTTGATGCTTCTGGTGCAAAACTTGACTATCGCCGCTATGCAGAAACACTTTTTGACATCCTGGTGGCTGGTGGAATGCTGGGTAAGTCCTTTTGATGGGGCTGCTGTCAGCTTTATTCACGTGACTCTGCAAAAGCTCAGTTTTCTTTCAGTGTAAAAACTCTGCTAAAGAGCCTGTTCAGCGTGTGGAACAGGGTTTAAGTTATCTGTGGTAAACTATACGACCGTCTTGGTGACTAAGCAATTACTGTAGAAATGCTCTGTATACCCTCCTGCAGTTTTACTTGAGTCTGTTTGCGTTCTTCAAAGTGTAGATTGTACAAATTTGGCTTAAAAAAAGATATATTGGATTGTTTGGCATTTTTTGTTGGTTGGTTGTGTGTTTGGTTGGTTTTTGTTGGTTTTTTGGGTTTCTTTTTACCAGGCGTAGGTCTTGACTGTTTGGTCAAGTTCACTTCTGATGGTGCGAGGTGGATGAATGCTTGTTTCAGGTGTGTGGTCTGTGGAGTTGCCCTGAATGATTCTGACATTATCCTGTGCTCTGTGCATCCTGCCCTCTTATTTTGGAAAGGAAACTTGTTTACAGAAGAATCTGAAGTGCTCTTGGAAATGCTATTACAAATCATTTGTTGTTGACAGTGGGTTATGGGCTCTAGCAGACATCAGGGAGTGGGAAATGAGAGGGTGGTTGAGTCAGCAGAAAACACAGGGAACTGAGGAAGTGAAATGTGATGACGAAAAGTCTTATAAACTCATGTACACGTGTGTAAAGAGCAAAGAGGAACAGCTGCTCACCTAACAGGTTGTAATTGTTATAATATGTGGGTTTACATTTAAGAGTCTTAACCAGTGCATATTGTGTTAGGAAGTGTTTCTCCTAGGAATAAGGCTGAGAGGGAAGGGAAGAAGGCATTGCTGCGTTACTGGTAATATGGGGTCCTTTACTCAAGTCCCTCTCTGTAACACATAGCTAAGTAGACTGATCTTCAGTCAGATGAGGCCAGAATAAAAACTGACATCCTTTTAATATTACTGTTAATATTCATCTCTGTTTTTAAAGCCATGTATCTGGCTAATAACATAAGGATCTCCATTGTATGTAGGATGGCATAGAAATCCATGATGAGGTGTTCTGGCAGTGAAGCTGGTGACCTGAATGCGCTTTCATTAGTGAAGCAGCCGAAAAAACCCTCAAGTTTCAAACTCATCTCTGGGGCACTGAATTTTGAACATGCATCTCTACATGTTTCAATCTCCTATTGTGACTTACTGTGTCATGTAAAAGGCACTTAAAAAGCACTATTGCTGTAGACACTAGAGACACTTGCTATGATTAAGCAGTTTCAGTGGTTCCCTTTAAGAGAAGAGATGCTCACATGGCCATGTTAACTAAGTCACGTTGTAAACAAGATGTTTTGCCAATCCACTTAGCAGGAGGGGGCCAGAATATTTAAATATTCAAATCTGAGGTACTGATTTTGAAGTTCCACTGCAGCAGCGGAACAGATGGAAATGCAGGGATATCTTCAGTGGCCAGGTCATTCAGCATCACAAAAGGACAGTGTGTTGCATGTTTTGGGAATTGGAGTTCTTACTGTGGAGACTACTCAGTACTCTCCCTGGGGAGTAACACTACTAATGCTGAAATCCTCCTCCAGCCCCAGGTGGTACCTTGGCAGACGACATGACACGCACAAACGTCTGTGTATTTGCAGCACAGGAAGACCTAGAAACCATGCAAGCATTTGCTCAGGTTAGTTCTGAAATGAGTACAATTTAACTTAAAACTGTTTAGTGGTCAAAAATGAAATGTTTGTATAGTTGAAAGTTTGGGTAAGAATAATATGTGGCTTTAAGAAGCATACTGGAAGTGGTAAGAGTAGCAGTGTTCTAAAAGTTCTCCGTAGAGTTCCGACCCACTTAACTGAACTTGGTTTTTTAAAATTGTAATCGAATGACAGTTTAGAGCAAAAAATAACATGCTCTGTGTCTTTTTAGGTTTTTAACAAGCTCATCAGGCGTTACAAGTACCTGGAGAAAGGCTTTGAGGATGAAGTCAAAAAGGTATGGAGAGTGGTTCTTTATCAGCAGACAAATAAACCTTCAAATTCTGCTAGTTAATCACTGTAGAAGAGTTACAGCATAAAGTAGATTATTAAAATACAACACTTCTAAGTTTCTAATAAAAGAACAGCAAGCTGCTGTCACTAGTGGAGAAGACTACCAGTGCTTCTGCTAATTGAACAGTTTGACTGAAACAAAAATGTTTAACACAGTGTCCAAAGTTTAGTGAAAGATGGTAGTTTTAGGGCAACTCTTCTTACTTTCTCTTGCAGTTGCTGCTGTTCCTGAAAGGGTTCTCAGAATCTGAGCGGAACAAACTGGCCATGCTGACAGGTATTCTGCTGGCCAATGGGACACTGAATGCATCGATTCTCAACAGTCTTTACAATGAGAACTTGGTTAAAGAAGGTAAGTGTTGCCCAACTCCTCCTTTAGGGGAAGATGGTGGGGGACAGAACCATGACAAGTAGGTGGGTATTACAACGACAATGCTCCTTGCAGCTCTCTAGCTTCATCTGGTGATAGATTAACTACAGGATTAGCAAAGGTAAACGTGCTGCCCCACAACATGGAAGGTCTTGCTAAAATTTCAGAAAATGAGTTTTTTCACAAAGCTTGTGTGTAGGACTTGCGTTTCTGACACTGGGGGCTGCCATCACTAGTGTTACCCAGCGAGGCAGTATTGTATTTTGGAGAGGGACCTTTCAGCATGCAAAAAGTGTGTCATGTCTTTAGGTTTCTTCCTAAATTGCAGCAAGGAGAGTTGAGTTCAGTACAGGGAAGACTTCATGTCGCTGAATGGTAAGAGAAGTCCAGTGTGCTGGAGGCTGCAGTATCCTCAGGCAGGGAGGGGTTCTGCAGACTGTGCTAGGGTTGTTGGGAGCGCAGCTGCTGCTGCTGCTGCTCTGAGCAGGGGTCTGACAGACTAGGTGCCCTGAACTTGGGCTTTATGATTCCCTTTGTTTTTTGGTTTTAGTACTGTCACTAAAAACAGTACTGTGTTCTTATTGCACAGGTGTTTCTGCAGCTTTTGCAGTCAAGCTGTTCAAATCATGGATAAATGAGAAAGATATTAATGCAGTGGCTGTCAGTCTTCGCAAAGTAAACATGGATAATAGACTGATGGTGAGTACCACTGAAATTACACTCTTACTGCTTAAGCCAGTTTAGTAAAATAGCATTTGCCAGCAAGGTATTCAACACACATTTCTTTCACAAAAAAGTTGTAAACTTTGTTTTCAGGAACTCTTCCCAGCCAACAAACAAAGTGTTGAACACTTCTCTAAGTACTTCACTGAAGCAGGACTAAAAGAACTTTCTGAGTATGTTCGGAACCAGCAATCCATAGGAGCTCGGAAGGAGCTGCAGAAAGAACTGCAGGAGCAGATGTCACGGGGAGATCCCTTCAAGGATGTAAGTATTTGTCTGGAGATGAGGTGGAGGTGCTTTCTGTGTGTGTGTCTGTCTGTCAAACTGAACTTAGCTCTCACCAGGAATTAAAATTAGGACCAGGGGATTTTGGTATTAACTTTGTAGCCTTTCCTTTATGTCCTGAATTCTGCTGTATGATGAAGGAGGTTGTGTGTGGTTCTGAAACCTTCTGGGTTGCCTTCAGAACAGAAGTTTTAATTTAGCTTAGTGCCATATGTGGTCTTTGTGCTGACTCTTACTTAACTGGCAGATCATCTTGTACGTGAAGGAGGAGATGAAGAAAAACAACATCTCGGAACAGACTGTGGTAGCCATAATCTGGTCAAGTGTAATGAGCACGGTGGAATGGAACAAAAAGGAGGAGCTGGTAGCAGAGCAAGCCATTAAGCATTTGAAGGTATTGTAACTTCACTATGGACTTCTGCACCCCTTGGGTAGGGCTTGTGCTTCCTTCTGTCTCGAGCTCCCTTTTAAGTGTTAAAGCCTTGTACCAACCCTGCTAATGCAGAGACAGCATTAGATGGGGAATTCTTTCTCTTGTATTGCAGGGACTATTACAGGCCAGGTTCCTGGGGCAGAGGCAGCATGGCTGCTGCAGGAGCACTCTGGGGTGGGGCAGTGGTTGCAGATTTCCTAAGCAGTGGCTGATGGAGACTGTGAAACCAGCCTAGTCAGGCGGTACATGTGAAGTGTTTGCATGTGCCAATTTGTTGTTCTTGTTACAGCAATACAGCCCTCTACTTGCTGCCTTCACCACCCAAGGTCAGTCAGAACTGACTCTTCTGTTGAAGATTCAGGAGTATTGTTATGACAACATTCACTTCATGAAGGCCTTCCAGAAAATAGTGGTGCTCTTCTATAAAGGTAACTTCTGCGGGGTTGTAGTTTTGTGGGGTTTTTGAGGGGTTGTTTTGGTTGATTGGGCGTTTTGGAACTTCTGAAGCAGAATGCTTCAGTCCTAGTTAAGTCCTTTAGGGAAGATCAGTGTTACAACACTGCACTTCATGAGCTGAAGAATTTTCTACCTTCTGTTTGCAAAAATGGAGCAGTAAAATGCAAAGGTGCATGTGCTTGGTCCTTGGGACATGGGGAAGTACACCTCCAGACAAAGATGCTGCCTGTCTACTGTAGATCTATTCAAGAGTTGTAATAGTTCAAAGCTAAATTTTGATTTTAAAGCACTTTGTCCCTTTTAAGTTAGGGAAAGATACATGACTGTATTCTTCTTAGTGCTCTTAACATTGACTGTGAACAGCAATAGATGGAGACCACCACCATGTTCTGGGGTGTTGTAGGCTCTCTTTTTAATGTCTGATAAAAGGTGTTACTGAAAAACATGCTGTGCAGCTGTGGAGACTCGTTAAACTGAAGATTATATCGTAACATTTTAAAAACAGCTAAACACTTCCTGTGGTGTACTTTTGACTTTAAAGAATTTGTATCTGTTCTTAGCTGTTAACTGAAATCCTTAGAGTGTGTGCCATCTCAAATAACTCTGAAATACCCCAGACTGTTAGTGGGAGCGAAAGTGCAGCTCCTAGATGCAGTACTCAGGAAAATCCCAGCAGCCAATCCACAATGCACAGCTCTCAGAATTTTAAAACAGGAGCCTCTCCTAGTGCAGCTCTGTCCAGCCATACCCACAGAAGGAGCATGTGATGCTTCTAGGGGGGGAAGCAAAGGCTGACAGTCGGGGGTTCTCACTGCTCTTGCACATCTTACAGCTGAAGTTCTGAGTGAAGAACCCATCTTGAAGTGGTACAAAGATGCACATCTTGCTAAAGGAAAGAGTGTTTTTCTGGAGCAGATGAAAAAGTTTGTTGAATGGCTCAAGAATGCTGAAGAAGGTGAGCAGCAGCTTAGCTCACAAGCGGAGCTTGTTCATTTTGGGAACCCTTGTGCAATAACACTGTGTGGCTAAGGGTGGGGATGTTAAATTGCCTCTCTAAGACAAGAGTGCCCCCTACCCTGGTACTGGCTAGAAAAGCTTGCCTGGGAAATCCATGTGGATCCAACAGCAGCTTTTATGCAGGATGCAGGGCAGCAGTGAACTCGGGGCTGGGGGCTGACCTGTGGGCAGGCTGCTGACAAGGTGTCTCTGTTGCAGAGTCGGAGTCTGAAGCTGAAGAAGGTGACTGACCTGAGAAACTCTGTCCTCAGTAAAGCAAACAGGAGCTGTAGATAAGTGTCATGTCTCATGTGTCCTTCTGATTCTTACATCCTACCTCCCTGTATCAAGCATGATATAAGGGCTCTCATGGCAATTTATTTTAACTGTTTTCTATAGTTATTGAAATACTGGATTTAGTTTTTAAAACCATGTTCAAGTAGCTTACTGGAGCTGTTATAGATTTGACTCTAACCTGCATTTGTCCTTTCAGTTACCTTCTACCTCCTGTATTTTCTACTGTAATACTATCATTTAAAGCCTTCCACAGTGAAATCCACCTTACCCCTTGGGATTTCTATCTGTATTGGAGTAGATGTGATATGGTGAATAAGACAGGGCAGTTCTGCTTGCAGATTAAACTGTAAAAAGTCTCCAAGTGAATCAACCATGGCTTGTGTGGCACTGCAGTCTGTAACACTTACTCCAAATAGCCCCTTTCATCAGTGGCTGTCCATGTTCCCAAGTACTTTGTCATCCCTTTACTAGACTTCCAGCATAAAGCAATCCTCTATTCCAACTGTGGGGTGAGGTGGGTGCCCCACTCCTGCAGGCTATTGGAGAGAAGCTGTTGTGGGGGCAGTGACTGCTAACTGTGTAGGACATGAAGAGTGGCATCTCTGAGCCTGCTGGCTGTCACAGCTGGTGGCCTGTGTTCCTGAGGGGCTGTCAGGTGCCCTTGTGGCTGAGCATCAGTTCTGGGGGCTCCTTTCCCCTTCCCTCATGGAAGTACAAGCAGTGCTGTCCCACATACAGCTTTCTTGAGCCGGGCTATGCTGCTGGCTGGGGGGGGCAGCTGCTTTGTGCTGCTCTGTAAATGCATGGCTGCTGGAAGCTAAGATGGCCAAAACTCCACCCCTCGAAGATTCTTTTATGCTGGCAGTTGACATGCTAAACCAAACCGCTTATCTGCTCCCTGAAACTTTAATTCCTAATGGAAATTCTCAGGACAGTTCAATTCAGAAAGATTGGGTCAAAGAGTGAAGTCTATACTGTTGTAAGCTAAGTGAGCATTAACTGAAATACTGGTAACCAGAGTACACCTAATAAAATAATGAAAAAATTGGTCATCACAATGCAATCTGTTCAATACTACAGTGATCTTCCTTACTTTGTAACTTTTTTTTTAAAGCAAATAAAGGCCATCCTTACACTTAATGTCAAGGGATATCTCTGCTCCTTATCCAAAAAGAAAGCAGCAGTGACACTAAAGGGTAAAAAGCAGGTCTTCTGCTATTTCAAGGACCATTGAATAAAAGATAATTAAAATAATACTTCCTCGGTGTTAGGGTGCTCTTTTCCATATGTTAAAAGTGCCAGTGTCCCACAAGTTTGATTTAATGAGAAAACATAACCAGGTTCATCAGTATACTAAATAAGTTCGATGTCAGCAGCTGGATTGAATTTAAGTATCCAAAAAGTCATACTACTAAGTAAAGCATTTACAACATAAAGTATTTACAAAATAACCAAGTAATAAGTAGTCAATGGCATTCAGGTTCTTTGGTGCACTGCCCTGTGAGTCAGCCTGCTTGGCTTCAGGAGCCTGCACCCTTTTTCTGCGTGTCTGGGCAGAAGAGAGAGAAGAGAGGCTGCTGCCGTGCTTGTTTAAGAGAAGTGCGGTTGTTCAGGTCATACTCCAGAGTCTTCTGAACAAGGTCAAAGAGATTCTTTGTGGTCAGAATCCTGGCACATCATTATGAATTCATTCATGAAAATTCAAGATATTCTGTTGCTTATCTTATGATTGCACTTGAAGCTCCTCTCCACAAAAGCATTTCCCCAGTCTCACCTTCAGTGGCTTACAGTGTGTTGATATATATATATATATATATGCCTGCAGGACTCTGTTCATCCCAAGCCAGCTGGCCAGCACAGAAACATCTGTGCTTCCCTACAAACAGAACGTAGCCTGTTATTCAAAAATTCTGTCTTGTCCCTTCAGTAGAAGTTTACCAGTTGTTTGCTCATAACCTGGGAATTGATCTGGGAATATTCCACAAGAGTGGCCAGCTTGTTAAATACAGCAAAAGGATGATGCCATGGTTATTAAACTTTTTTTAAAAAAGTTTGCTCTTAAACCTAATCTGAAAATATTTAAACTGTAGCAATCCAGCTTTTCTTTTATCATGTGATACAGCAATGGCTGCAGCATTTGCTTCATCATTGCCAGGTGTTTTTTTTGCCACACCTCTGAAAGGAAATCAAGAGACGTTTTTATTCACATAACAAATAAAGCAAAAAGGAAGCATCCTTACAGTTCACAGATCTGAAGGTCTGATATGCCATCTGTCTAATGTGATCCAGCTTAAATGGCAGAGAGCATTCTCTTCAATGCAAGTCAAAGGTGCTGTCCCATGAGCTCAGAAACAATGCATATGGTGTCCGTGGTGCTCAAACCATTCCAACATCTGGGCACAGTGACTACAAAGGCAGGAACAAGACATGATTTGCAACAGCTGTATTAGCACTGAGACATGCATTTCCCATGTTACAGAAAGTGAGGTCACAGAAATTGTAAAGCTGAAACAAAGTAAAAGGTGGCTTTGTATAATCATAGTGTACTGCTGAGACCCAGTCCCTGTAAATATTCCAGTACTAGGACTTCCGAAGCTGCATCAGAGCAGCTACCATTGTTTTTGACTGTTTTCACAGATACATGTTTGGCTCTTCTGAAGAGACCGGTGGAACAGTGATTATAACAGTGACTAGTTTTAACTAAGAATATTCAGATATACATTGTTTATAACAATGGCAACCTTACCAGAAAAGTTGAGGTTTTTTTTTTTACTACATGCTGACAATATAACCAAAGTTCATCTATGCATAAATACAACTAAAATGGCATATTTAAATTCTGAAAACATACTTGATCCCGTATATATCAGTATTGTTCTCGGAGGTTAGAAGTCCCACCTACTTCCCCACTGTATTTATGTATGTTGGGCTAATACTGGAGGAACTTCCACATCTCACAGCCTTACACAACTGTCAGTCAAAAGTGACCAGCAGCCTTCTTCAGTCCTTAAGTAGTAAAAATGTGAACTGAGGTTTCAAGTGCCTTCTACAGTGGCTAGAAAGACAATCTTGTTGCCTAATACCTTGCACATAGTAAAACTGCCATAAAACACAAAATACGTTCCTGATTTGCAACAGACTCACTGACAGAACCCAAACAGCATTGCATCACCACAGGCTAAGCTTTAAGTTAGCTACATGGTGCCAGACAGCTTCCTCGTTACACAGGCTTGGGGTGGTCCAGGCCCCAGGACTGCCCAGTGTAGGGGAGTGCAGCTTCACCCCACATTGTCCTGGTCACCTACCTTCATCAGCCCTCATCCTCTTAACAGGCCTCAGCCTCCAGTCCTGCACAACTCTCCTGTCTAAGTGCTGCTTTCAGCATGCTGTAGTAACATAATTAGTGTTTGGGAACTATGGCAGCCATAAAGAAATACTTAACAGCCTACAACGACGTAAAGATAAAACCTGATGCAATCAGCAAGCACTTTATGAACCTCACTGTGACAGCATCAATAAGAAAAATTACATGTATTTAATGAAAGACTTACGCTTTGCGATTGATGCATTCCACTACTCCGGAAGTACCTTCACCCAAAACAGCAACAATCTCATCTATAAAGGAAAAAACTCTCAGTCATAAGCTGTGAAGTTATGCAGCTATTAAAAAAAATGAATCAAACAAAAATAGATATAAGTACTACCACTGAAACTGTTCTAGACTGTGCTTCTTTAAATTGTAATTACCCAGTTTACAATTGTTATTGTTGCTGTTATTGGACAACTCTCGTCAAAGCATATTTAACAGGCAAAAAGGAAAAAATAAACAAGTAATGTACTCAAGTTTTACAGAAAAAGAGTAACAATCCCCACCCCTAAACAAAAAAAAAAGGATGGAAAGAAAAGACTTCCAAAGCTCCTCACATCTTATGCTAGAAGAATTTTTTGCATTGGGTTTCTGTGGCCAGGTTTTAGTAGCTGGGGGGACTACAGGGGTGGATTCTGTGAGAAGCTGCCAGAAGCATCCCCCATGTCTGACAGAGCCAATGCCAAGTGGCTCAAAGATGGACTGCCATTGGCCAAGGCTGAGCCAGACAGAGATGACAGTAACTCCTCTGGGATAAGATTTAAGAAGGAAAAGTTATTGCACAGATATAATTACACTCAGAGAAGAGAGAAGTGATAATATGTGAGAGGAGCAGCCCTGCAGACACCAAGGTCAGTGGAGAAGGAGGGGAAGGAGGTGCTCCAGCCACCGGAGCTGAGGCTCCCCTGCAGCCCATGGTACAGCCCATGGGGAGGCAGCTGTGCCCCTGCAGCCCATGAAGGACCACAAGGGTGCAGAGATTCCACCTGCAGCCCATGGACGAGATGCACGCCGGAGTGGATAGATGCCTGAAATAAGGCTGTGATTCCATGGGAAGCCTGTGCTGGAGCAGGGTCCTGGCAGAAGGTAGAGCCCAGGAAGGAGGAAGGGGTGGGGGAAAGTTGCTTTTAAGATTTTACCTCTCATTATTGTGCTCTGATTTTGACTGGTAATAAATTCAGTTGATAACCCAGAGCTGAGTCTGTTTCACCAATGATGGTAACTGGTGAGTGATCTCTCCCTGTCCTCCCTCAATTCAAGAACCTTTTGTTACATTTTCTCTCCCCAGTCTGGTTGCAGAGGGGACTGATGGAGAGGCTTTGGTGGCCACCTGCACCCAGACAGGGTCAACCCACCACATCTATCATAGAGTTCAGAAACTTTGAAAAATATTCTCTACATCTTGCACTTAGTAGGCTCCTCTCTGACAGATCAGGTGACTCTGCATTATGTTCTGCACTCCTGGATCTTTCCAAATGGCACCACAATCATGCAGCCCACCCAAGTGAATTCAGGTCAGAATACACAATTCATTCAGCAGGGAAATACTCAGGCATTCAGATACACACCAGGCCACAAACAGATGACAGGAACAATTTCAAATTCAGTCCCCAGAAATTCACAGGGCACATAGTTAATGTTACAGGAGAAAAACATGGCAAGGAACAGATTTTCAGATGAAACTCAGAGTAGCAAGGCAACAAAAAATTACAATTGTTTTTCTTTTAAAAGACTGGTTCACTGAATTTTACTTCATTATTTCAGGGCCCCTATTTTTTTCTTAAACCAAACAGATTTAATAATTATCTTTTACAAAACATATATATGTGTATATAAGATAGCCCTGTGGCCAAATTAAAATACCCATCTTAAGCAATCAAGATTAAATCACTTGTACGAGTATTTGGCAAGAAGTTATTTTTTTAATCATAAATACCATATACATTTACTTTGTGCTGTCTTGGCTGAAGATCTTAACTTATAATTCCAATCTTCAGCTTTAACAGCTAAATATAAAACAAAGATCAGAAAAACAACCCTCCTAGTGGATGGACATCATTCATATCCGATTCTACACATTTCTCACTGATACTTAGAAAAGTAAATCTGACATTACAACCTCTCTATTTCAGTGATACTTAGTCAAAATCAAGTTTAGAAACTTGTCCTTGGATTTTCGAGTAGGGCTTAAATAAATGCTTGTCATAATAAAAGATTTGAAGTCACGAAAGTGATGCCTGTATTTCAAATACTCCAATTGATGGTTATTCTTCATTAATCTGCTCAAATATATTCAGTGAACAAATAGCAACACCATATTTGGTGATATCACAAGCATATGTACAAACTATATATTTTCACTGAAGGAAATACAATCCTAGCAAAAAAGAATAAGCTACTAATATGATCTAAAGGAATAAACTTTTACCAACAGAATTTCCCAACCTCCCACACTCAATTACTACTGCCCAGATGAGAACCTATCTTCTTAAAAGTAAAAAAACAAAACAAAACAAAAAAACAACAAGCTAAATTAAAATTGGCCACATCACCTGCAGAGGATGAGGATGACAACTAGTATAATATGTCTTGTGTTTCCTTTTGCTACCAACTGTCACATTAAGACCAGATCTCTGGCTATTCTGATGTCCAGTGCCACATCCTTGCTTGAATTCATGACTGCATCCTTCAAAACTGCGTTTTGGATGACAGCCTCTCTCATTTACAGATTCGGTTTCTGAATCACTACTACAAAAAAATGATCCAGTAAACGTAATTAAAATCATTCCAGTGCCCCTAGGAAGACAGCTTTTTGTTTTAAGCTGTAAGACATCTCTCTTGAAATACCTCCAACTCAAAAATTAATCCATTATCAGATCACATGATGAGAATAATAAAATCTTGAAACACATGCTTGCTGATCAAAAGCTATTTACCTGTCAGGAGTTTCAGAAAGATCAAGTTTGCAGCACTTTTTCTCCTGTGCACTTCTGAACTGTGGGCCTTTTCCTTCTCAGCATTGTAGCAGCTTCTCCAAAGTGGTCTTTTTCTTTTATCCCGGTCAGGCCAATTAGTTCACCTGCAATTCCCCAGCTGTAACAAAGATATTTTACTCTTTGAATTACATCCCATAGACAAACGATTCACTTTCAAAGCCATTGATCATCAAATTTACAGTATAATGAAGACTGCATTTTTCCTCAATCCCCAGTTTCCGTGTTTTTTCCTCTGCTCTTCCCTCTACATTATTTTTTTATTCAAGAGTTTTTTCAAATTAACTGTTTTTGATAGGGGAACATAAACCAGTAACCTACTCCTTAAAAAAAAGACTTTTATTTAAAAGACGCATTGTGACTCAGACACTCAACACTTCTGCAAAGCTGCTCAGGCTCCCAGTGCTGCACACCCTAGAGAAAGAAAGGCTTCTGTGGACTTAACACGGGCACACAGTTACTGCCCACTGGGTTTTTGAAGACTTAAAGGAATTGGTTCTATAGATTCCCGAAGAACTCCTGATGCTAAGCCAGTATGACAATAAACCCCCGGTTATCTCCCAGCTACTTAGCTCCCGGAGGAAAAGTGAACTCATTCGCTGCCCGTCTTTTATTTCCCTTTCCAAGAGTCACCTGATTCCCGCGCCCAGACCACGCCTCAGGCCGCCCCCGCCGGGCTCCTCCGCGGCGCCGCAGGCTGGAGGGCGGAGCGGGGCCGTTCCCGCTCCCGGCCAGGGGGACTGCGCGGGGTCTGGCCCTCGAACCCCCGCTCCAGAGGCTCCGCGCTCGGGCCGAGCCGGGGCACGGGGAAGGGCTCCAGCCTCCCCTGCCAGAGCGGCCGAGGCCATTTTCTCCCCGCCCGCAGAAAGCGCAGAGAGAACATGGCGGCCGGCGGGTGAGGGGGAGACTCGGAGTTGCGAAATGGTCATTTTTCACCCGTGGTGATAAAGCTGTTAATTGTCTCTTAACTTTTTTTACGCATTGTTAGTGGTTGTCAAAGCATGTGCATGTACCCAGTCAGCTTTAAATCAGCAGGGGTTTAACGGATCACATATGACTAACAAAGATGTCTTTGCAAATCACTGGCATAAGAAAAATCTTTCCCGAAGAGTTGAATCCTTTTTTTTTTTTTTTTCCTTCTTATGCCATATGGTATCTTTGACTAGCTCTGAATCATGTTTTCCAGTCTGGAGGGGAACATCAAACTAGCCCTGGCTTCCCCTGCTGCTGTCACTGCCCACAGGGCAGCGCAGTCCCAGCGCTCTCAGCCCCTGGGCCATCGATCGGGCACCTCAGCACAGCGAACCAAGCACTGTGCCTGAAATTTGGCGTTGAAAAACCCGTAATAAGCAGTCAAACAGCTCAAGTGTAATCTAATTTATGGGGAAACAGAGCACCTAAGGATAAAACAGTCCTGAAACACTACAATAGCCTATACACATCACTTCCCTAAAACTCAATTTATTTATTTTTTTTTTATTCTGAGGACTAAACCTTCTGAAATACATCCACGCCTGGTAAATAAAAAAAAAAAATACAAAGAGCAAGGAGGGTCATTTACTTCTCCAATTGCCCCTGTGATCAACTTACAGTACATACATTACACATGTAAGTTTGTCACTGTTCAAAAATAATGCACCATTATTTTCTTCTTGTTCACTGCTCTCCAGCTTAGACTGAGTCCTACTCACAGCATGACCTACTACTAACACCAACTTTACCTATTGCTTTTCTAATGGCACCAAAGGTCAGAGATAATCTAGAATATACACGATGAGACCCTCCATCACAGTTATATTTTCTTTAAATGAGTAGACATTTCAGCAGAACTCATCTTGTGGCTGTAGTGTTTGTGATAAAGGACCAGACTGAAGGAAGCAAACAGAGTTTATAAAGCACAAGTGGACTACAGTAATAGTACTGTCTGCAACATTTCTGCTATCTAAAGGATTATACCTGTCACAAAAGTCAAACAGCTGGGGACACATCAGTGGACTGTGTGCAAGAACTGAACTGCACGTATGCTGTACCCAGCAACCCACAGAACCACACACTGCCACCACTGGGCTATTTCCTACTCTGTCCTGCCTTTTCTTCAACAGGTGACTGGGACCAACCCCACCCTTATTTTTCATGTTGAATTCCAAGTTCTCAGGGAGAACCTGGGAAACCTGGGAGAGGTTCAGAGCCACAAATAGGAAAACAGACATAATACAATTCTGAAAAGTTTGGATGTAATTCTGTCCCCAAAGGATCACTCTTCTTTCAATACACAGCATTAGATTAAAAAAAAAAAATCTAAAAACTCTAAAAAAAATTTTTTTCCAGTTTGGTGCTAGATGTTAGCATTTTAGATTATTGGTTCCTTTGCAATGTAGGAAATTTCTCAGCGTGTCCTTCCTTCTGCATGGCAGTAAGTGTCAGTCAAACATGTACTTGCATGGTTCTGTCTACTTCTGTATACTTCCCTATAACCTCTGTCCCTTGCCACAGGTTATAGGGAAGAGAGAGAGCATGGAACTAAAATTAAGTCCTTTACCTGACTGACTGAAGTATTACAGTATATACACAGTACATATACGTATATATATACAGTATATACAGTCTGGAGCAAGGGCTGGGAGCTTAAGCAACACTCCATAAAGAATACAGAAACTTTGTCCCAGAGAGGGCACTGATTAACTCTGCTCATTAACGCCTCAGTAATCTGCACCTTTGCCTTTCTCTTGCAAGTAAGTTTTCCTCCTTATTTTAATGGGCAAAGTCTCAAAATGAGAAATAACGGTCTGAAGCAGACTGCAAGTCAGCTGGCCTGGGCCTCTCAAGGATTACAAAGCATATATATGAGACTGAGCTTTGCTAAGGGATGTTAACTGAGTGTAAAGAGAACTGGGGGAAGAAGTCTAAAATGGTAGGAGTAGGACGCAGGAACTGCGAGTACTCTTTCCTATCCAGGTCTCTTATGCACAGTTAGAACTAGAAACAAACCCTCTCACCTCTACAGAATCTGAAAGTGCACCTCTGTGCAAAGTTGATTTTTTCCAGCTTTATGAAATTAAATTGATGCTAAAATTTAATTTTATAACTACAACAAAGAAGAGCAGAACATTTTGCTTTTCCCAGTATGCCCAAGGTGGAGAACTCTTTTTTGATGTATACAAATTGCTCTTTTCCTGCTTAAGTCAAGTTATTTTGTTTTGAGCATAGGATCAGCAATATACATAAATACACACTCATACACATGCACGTACTATAGTTTTCCTCTTGACCAGTCAATATTTAGAAACGTCTGTACCTTCCTACAGATTTTTCTTATTTGAGTCCAATAACAGTTGCTCTCAGCTAAGACCAAACAACAGCTCTCTCTTCCTTGTTCAACCTCATCTGACCACAGCCTTTTTGACACTGCTCTTTGTTTACTCCCTTGTATTGGGTCTGCCTGAGCTGGAGTTCATTTCCCCATAGCAGCCCTCACAGTGCTGTGCTTTGCATTAGGAGCTAGAAGGGTGTTGATAACACACGTGTTTTGGCTACTGCTGAGCACAGCATCAGCACTGTAACATTCCTTCAGCAGTTGAGGGCAAGATTCTGGGAGAGAACATAAGTAGGCCAGCTGACCCAAACTGACCAAAGGGATATTCCATACCACATGACATCAGCTCAGATATAAAAGCTAAGGCAAGGATGTAGTGGGTTTGTTTCCTTTTCCTGGGAGGGAAAAGGGAGGGGAGGTATTAATTGTCTCCAGTGGCTGCCTGCCCTGCTTCTTGGAAGCAGCTGGACATCACTGCTCATGGGAAGTAGAGAATAAACCTTGTTATTTTTTGCTTTGCTTTTGTGCACGCAAGCTTCTGCTTTGCTTTTGCCTTAATAAACTGCCTTATCCCAACAAAGTACAAAAAGTGATGAAAAACAGTTACACTAAATCCATGTTGCCTTGTTTCAATTAATGGCTATGTAAAGAAAATACTTGCTCTTTCATACATATTAACAGAAATACCTTTCATACCTATAGCACTGTGCCAGAAGCAGAAGAAATTATTTTCCATCTACCTTTTTGGGAGGTTGAAGAGGTTGCTATTTCAACACAGCAGTACAAGTATGTTCTTAAATCCTCTGCGAGAGAAAGGTTTCATCGATTTATGACATTGCTCTCACCTAGAAAATTGCATATCTTACTTTACTCTTTTGAGAAAACTGAGTAATGAAGGTTAGAATTTACGTGAGAAAGTTTCAGAAAACTGGTAGCATGAAATTATAGCAAAGAACATTGTTTTAACATAGAATCACTAAGAAAGATAAGGCAAAACTCGAAGATTTGCAAAAATACTTTAAAAGTTTTTTTTTTTTATTTTACAAGTATAAAAAGCAATGTTTAAAAATTAAAATCCTGGCTGATACTCTGGAAAACCCTGCTTCTGAAGCACAAGATTTCTCTGTGACAACTCCAAAACAATGTCACAGCTCCTGAAAATTATGCATTCAGTGAGCAAACTTACTTGATCCAGCTCAAGTAACCCTTTTTAATGGCTCCTTAAATCCCATGATCTGGGAGTTGGTCTGACCAGTCTCTAAAGAATGTGTTGAGGCCTCTGTGGCTACAGAGCAAAAGGGTTGGCATGGATTGTAATATCTTTAATACGAACATCATTAAGAGGTCGGTAGGTTTTCTCATTCACAGGCAGCTTCTCCAGCTCATCCAGGGTCTCCAAGCCATCAATAACTCTGCAAGAAAAACAGAAGTGCTAGAAATCTCCTCCTAATAATGATTTAAATTTCACAATTGAGGTATCTCAAAACACTTTACAGTTAAGTATCACAGGGCAAGGACTTTGCAAGCAAATGATACAAGTAAAGACAACCAAAAAGTGCTTTGAAAGGAAATACGAAGCATCCATGACAGATTCTGAAAAAAAGTACAAATAATTCCTGCTGACCTGACAGTATCATATTTTATACCAACCACAGCTGTATGAAGTTCCTGGCTGCACTTCCTGACAGGCAGGATTGACCAACACAGTATAGGCTTAGGTAGCAGCAAGATCCTGGCCCTAGCAAACTTCAGTCAGAATTATTGAAATCTTACGTCTGGAAAATCAATATTCGAACCTGAGATTATAATTTCTAACCTTCTGACTCAAAGACAAGATTGGACAGAATCATTTACAACTGTTGTAAATCTAATGGCACGGATTTCCTGCTCAGGCTGAAGAACTGGCAAGAGAGATTTTTCTACTAAAACCTCATACTTTTTTTTGTTTAAGCAACTAGTTCTGGTAAATCTTGGCAGTTTATTCCCCAGAAACAGACTTAGAAGAAAACACATTGTGCTGTTCCACTCAGTCACCTTCATGAGCTCTTCAAATCCACGTTGCAGTGGATTGTGGGCCTGCAGGACTGACTGTATATGATGTTCTGCTGGTTCTGCAGCTGAGGCAGGAGTACAGAGTCTATATTTCTATAAAAAAAATCTAAAAAACCCTACTTTCAATCACACTTCTAAACAAACTCAGAAATGAAAGGAGCACCTACAGTTAGATGCCTACAAACAATACAAATAGTAGAAAATAAGTATTTTCACATTCCACAGTTTCTTTTGAATATTTAGCTGCACTTAATAAGGCTGCATTTTCTCAGCAGATTCACTTGTAAGCTAGAGACTTCAACAACAAACGAAAGACATTACGATGATTCTGAAAGAGAAAAAGCCAATCTGAAAGGCTCAAACATTTTAGATATTTGCTTAGAATATGATAATTTATCAGTAATGTTTATTAACATAAGTATATTTTAAAATAATGATGCAACAACCTCAGTTGATTTTATTAACTGTCAGTTCCATGAGTTTTATCTGACCAACAGGAAGTCCCACCTAAACAGAAGCATGACCAAGTCAGTACCACATCCATCCCCAGATCCAGTCCCAAATCAGATTCTTGGTTCTCAGTAAACCCTACAACTGTATATCCAGATGTTCTGGAGTTGGCTTAAAATCAGGCTGCATCCATTTGGGAATGGATGAAAAGCCAAGCTGGAATAAGCAGTGGGGGAGGGAAAGAAAGAAAGAAAATCTACATTCTTCAGGTAATTTTTAATATGCCTATTTCCACTGAATTCCCTAATACTAAGAAAAAGGTAACAGCATTTTGGAGCAACTAATTCTGGTGACAGTGCAAGAGCATACATGTACATACACACATCCTTATAACCAGAAGCTTCTGAGTTTGCATTGCATGTGCCCTGAAATACTCAGATCCTCCCCACACACTGATAAAGAGGCGAGCAGTTGGATCCTTACTTTCCAAACACCGTGTACTTCATGTCCAGGTGCGGCTGTTTGCCGTAAGTGATGAAGAACTGGGATCCATTGGTGTTCGGACCATTGTTTGCCATTGAAACTACCCCACGGACACTGTGCTGAACAAGGGGAGAAACCTCAACGTGAATACACATCTCTGAGAGCAGGACTAACCTGTACAAAGTGCTCTGTGACCTAGAACTCTGCCTCAATACCATTATTAAGAACAAATCTTGGTTGCTAATATATTCTATCCCAATTCATAATTAGCTCTTTAAAACTGCTCTTAGAATGAAAAATTACTTTCCCTTTAGTGCATGAAAAACACTGTTACAAATTCTTTGTAATTTTGTTTTCAGTGATGAAAACCCTCAAACCTAACTTGCCAAGCACAGAAATGCCTGTTCCTATTTTAATAATACTAAGCTTTCCATCCTTTATTTGTTTTACAATTACAAAAGAGGTGTTTCATACAGTACAACACAATGCTGATTGTTCTCCAACTTGTAAAGAAAATTCATATGAAAACATAACTGCATATTGAGAGCACAGAAATACCTTTAGGTATTCACTGAATTCATCTTCAAACTTCTTGCCCCAGATGCTGTTACCTCCTTTCCCAGTGCCTGACAAAGAAGCACCACAGTAGAGATTACCAGATTTTCAGACTGAAAAATCCAGAAATTATGTTCTGTTATGACATTTTAATACAAAGACCCTAGATAGGCTGTAATTAGTTTGAGGCAGGGATCAAGTTCTTGTTTCTTGACACTGCACGGAGACTTAAGTTTATATAAAGAACACCTATTAAGTAGCAGAGCAAAACACTGACATATCCTCAAATTAAATTCAGTGTGAGTACAAACAGATGTAGAGCTGAATGAGATTTTCTCCCCAACAGCTGCCACTGTCTGGGACATTTTCCCCAAATGCTTTAGAGGCAGTGTAGCCTTTCAAGCAGAAACCAGATAAAGAACAGTAGCAACTACTCCTCGTTCAACAGCTGGTAAGTCAACAGATCCATCATATTTAGTGGAGACAGGTGGAAAAACTCAAGTTTGTAGAATGCACGATTATTTAAAACTAGAGTAATGACTGCACTTCTGTAAGCCCACCAAAGAAAACTAATCTCAGCATTAGAACCTCCATCACCAATGCAATAATTCTAATATTTTATTTTTATTTATTTACATTTTGTGTTTAATATTAATACTTAGAATTTTATATCTTGACACTTTATGTACATTTTTCTGTAGAGAGACCCAGACAGAAGAATTTACCTAATGGATCCCCTGTCTGAACCATGAAGCCCTTTATATTTCGGTGAAATACGCATCCATTGTAGTAGTTACTAGCACAAAGAGCCAGGAAATTCTATGGAAATCAAACAAACCATATTAACAAACAACTGAAAAATAGTATTGTCTTACTAAAATGACAGAATTGGCAAGACCAATGCTTTTACCCCTGCTTTGCATTGTGACCATGTGAATACAGAGTATTGCCACAGAACAGTTACAAACAAATCATAGTTAATAAACTCCTTTGACACTGTCACACATACAAAGAATTTTAAAGGTTACAGTGTAAGGTTGTCTGACTTGAGGAACAAACAAAAAGCCTGAGATATGCTCTAAAGTATCACTGCCATTCAACATTTTTATTTTGTACATGTAATTCTGTAATCAATAACTTTATGCCTCAGCTTTTTCATTAAAAAATAAATTAATTCAATTTAAGTTCATTGCAGAAAGGAGAACCTGGGGCCTCTGACAAACTGGGAGTCTCCCTCTTTTAAACTAAAATCAAGCTTGGGAGAGTGTGAGCATACCCATGGAAATTTGGGAATCCCATGCTATGTGTCACATTTCCCCTTGGGGGCAGAGGACACTTTGGAAGATGCTGGAACTTCGAGGGAAGAGTCCCTTAGCTAACCCTTACCAAGTGAGAAACAGGCATCAAAACTCTAGGGAGCATGACACAGTGCACAAGTTCCATGAGTGGAACAGACACAGTACCACCTTAAAATTCCATTATGTGAAAAGATGAATTGCAAAAGCCACTCTACCCCCTCTACAATCTTCACTATTTCTACTGCTTTGTTTCAACACTAGGCAATCCTGCTGCTGTTATTTGACTTACTTCACAGGTCTTTGGAGTACGCTCACAGAATAGTTCAATTTTAATATCTCCTACATCAGTATGCAGCGTGACAGCCTGAGCAAAAAGCAGAAAATAATTAAATCAGCAATGAACTACTAACAGACTCAGTTTTATTTCTCAGTCCTACAAAGAACATAAGCAAGTTCCCACGATATATAACCACTGTTTCAATATTTGGCCATAAGCAAGGCTACTGTCACAAACTTTCCACATTTCCAGTAAAATCACCAGAAAGCACTCAGTTTCATTCAGGTTCAGGACAAATCAAGTTTGCCATGGTAATGCAGAAGCTGTTTTATGGTGTTACACTGCAGAAATACATTATTCATTTGCGATTGTAAAGGTGAAGAACCAAGGTTATATCTATCTGGATGAGAGTGTGCTGCACATACCTCACTCTTTTTTAACCAGAGGAGCAACTGATGTGTGTTACTTGCCTGCAGCCTTCTGGGTGATAAAGCTAGTTTGAAATGGCAGTGTACATAATCTACCTTCACAAACAAGCAAATGTACAAAATAACATACTTTTCCTAAGAATTTATAGATTAGCTTTATATAATTTAAAACTGCAGTTACCCAGTCACCTAAGCACATATATCTCTGTAGGCCCAATATATCGTAGTGCTCCCATGAAAAGTGCTAAACTATGCTAATACAATTACACTGGGGATAAGTGCAAGGAAAAATAACCAAAATCAGCATCATGTTGATACTGGCATACTACTCCAAAAGTATACAGGTAAAGGAGAGGAGACAGCTGCCACAGTGTCCATGAAGGTGCTATAAAAGGTGTATGTACAGTTTAAGATATGTACACTCTTATCTCTATTTCCTGATTTGCTAAACTTTTAAAAGTCTGCAAGTTTATATACACCGAAGCAGGGTTTGCAACTCGAATAATGCTTCTGTGGTTAAAGAAACCAAACTAGATTATCAAATATATACCAAAGTAGGACTAAATTTTAGGATCTTTGAAGTAAAAGTTTAATTATATTTTAGACTGATGTAAACGGACCTGTTTTCCTTTTCACAATATATTCTTATAAGTCTGAAATGAAAACCTAAACTTTTCATTACAAATTCTTCACAGCATCAGAGTAATATGTGTAATCCTTTGAGATGCAGAACAGTTATTCACTTTCCAAGAGGTGATCATTTCAGAAAGAATGAAAATATATAAAAAGTGCTTTTGTTCTCACCATGTCTGCTTATCAAAAAGCTGAGGCAGCTTTCTATACAGCAAATTCCTGCAAAGAAAACATAGGAAATCATTTGGGTTTTTTCCCCGCCAACCCCGACTTCTTTTTGATTTGTAAATATTTGTGTGGTTATATGCTTTTACATCACACGGTTCTACAGTGCCATTCAAGTGACTGTGGATAAGTTTTACTTGCATTAAGCAACTGCACACCATATAAAGAAGTAGAAATTAGTACAAAAAGATAGCTTAGAGAAAAGGGGTGAAGGTCCAAAACACCCTTTCCTAGGATGAAAGTTTATACTAAGCAATCAGTTTTTCCAAATATTATGACGTTGGCAGAACAGTAAGTGGCAGAAATTACCAGATAAAAGCCCCATGCCAGTACCTAGTGGAAATGTGTTTTGGAGCCAGCTCCTGACAGCTGTAAGCACCTGCAACGTCCAGGTACCTGCATCCAAGCACAGGACCAGACTTTTTTAATCTTAGCAATATTTTAAAATAAAGCGTTTAGAATGGCGGTAATAGAATCGCACCTGTGTAGAAATCAAGAGATTCACGCGCCGATTTCTCCTGTATACCCGCCCTCCCCGGTGAACCCCCGGGGAAGCCGCCACCAGCCGGCTCCGGCGTCCCCATCGCAACCCCCCTGCCCTCGGCTCCCCCTCACCCACGACAGCCCGGAGCTGTGGCTCCTTCCCTGCCCACCCGAGGTGCCGCCACCCAGCTCCTCCACCGGCCCTCCCCGCCCACGGGCGAGCATGCCTGAACCTGCCGGGGCTGGATCCAGACGGATCGTCTGGAAGCAGCGGCTCGTCTCCCGCCGCGGGCCGCCGCTCACCCCTCCCGGCGCTGCGGAGGGGCCGCCCCAGCGCCCGGAGCGCGGCGGAAGCGGCGGGGCCAGCGCAGGTCCCGCCTCGCAGCGCCGGCCCTTCCCTGCGTCAGGTGGTGCGGTGCCACCCGCTGCCCTTCGCCGAGGCAGGGCCGGCTCCGGGGCCGGGCCCTGCGGGTCGCTGTGCCGCGGGAAGGGGGATGACGCTCCAGCTCCGCGCCTTGGGTGCAGGGCCGCGCTGACCCGGCCGCGGGGCGGCATCCGCAGCCCGAGCGCTCTCCGCTGCTGTTCCGGCCCGTGGGTTACCCAGGCTCGTTCCGGCCTGTTTTCCCCCTGTTCAGGTCGTCGCATGCTGCTGCCTGGCACGGCGCTGCTTCGCCGGCCTCTCCACCGCATCCGTGCTTTGGGCCGCCTGCCCGCCCGCGCCCTCATGGACCTCAGGGAGCTCGTTTCTGCCCTGAATGACTTCGCACCCCTCTCTTTGGCGGAAAGCTGGGACAATGTGGGGTTGCTGGTGGAACCAAGTCCTCCCCACACTGTGAACACCCTTTTGCTTACTAACGATCTCACTGAGGAGGTGATGGAAGAGGCGGTGCAAAAGAAGGCAGACCTCATTCTTTCTTACCACCCTCCTATATTCACGCCGCTCAAGCGAGTAACGTGGAAGACCTGGAAGGAACGGCTGGTGGTCCGAGCTCTGGAGCACAGAATCGGGATTTACTCTCCACATACAGCGTACGATGCCATACCTCACGGAGTTAATAACTGGCTGACAAAGGGACTCGGTGAGATTCTGTTAAAAACAAAGAAAGAAAGGTTAAAATTATTCATTGGTATATGCTGTTTTACCTGAGGACCTTTCCTCATTTTCCTTTCTTCCAGCTTTTACAGGACTTCATCGTTCTTTCTTTTTTTCCCCCACGATATTTTTCTAGTACTAAGAACCTTAAACGTATTTTAGGAAATTTATCTTGGTGATGTATACCAGATGCAAACACTAGAGGACATTTTCAGATGCATGACTATGTTGGATGACTACTATTGGATGTAGCATATTTATTGTCCGTTGTGGTTGCAAAGCTTAAGACCACCGACTTTAAATCACCATCTTAAGGACTTAAGCTACCTGAAATTATTTTAGATTTTTATCCTGTGTTATGACTCATAGGTTACAACAGCTGGGTCTTTTCCAGTCTGTCATACAAACCAGAAACTATTTTTAGTTTTGTACAGCTCTTAGGATAAAATTGATGGCGCTAAGAATGACAAATAATACATATCTATCAACTTCTTTGGACTTAAAGTAGACTTTGCCTAATGGAAACAACAGGACAAAAAGTCCTCACTTCTGGTCAGGGAAAATGGATTTGAGTGCAAAATTTGCATCTTTTTGTTGTATCTCTTTAGGATATGTGCTAAATCAGTATTAGGATACTTATCCAGCTTTATAAAACAGCAGTCTTGTACTGTTTTCTCAGGTGCCTGTACTTCGGTCCCACTGCATCCATCAACTGCACCAAGCTGTCCAGCTGAGGGCACTCACCGGGTAGAATTCTGCACAGACACTGAGCATCTGGATGTAGTGCTGTCCAAAATCAAAGACATCCAAGAGATCTCTTGTCTCACTACTTTCCCAGCCAGGTATCTCCTCTGCTCTCTAGTGTTGTGCTCTTTCTGTTTGAAAGAATAAGTTGCTGTAATTGTACTTTACTATTGTAACCACTTTGTTCCTCTGTGCATTGCTGCTGTATTTTTCTGCAGAGACCTAGAAACTTAAGGAATAATTGTCCCTTTCTGATCAATCTATATCATGCTAAATGGTAACTGCTACTCAAGTCTGGCATCACATAGATTAGAGGTGGTAAAGAGGAGTATTAACAGGAAATTTGATGAGGTCAGATGAGTTAAATTCCCATATCTGCTTTTTCCATGAGAGTGAACTAGGCTAGGCTATTCCAATACCTTCTTTTTTCCTTTCTCAGTGGTAAAACAGCCACTGAGGCAGAATACCTTTGTTTTATAATTACAATGCTGAAATTTGATCTAGTTCTTAGCAAGCACCAAGCATATCTTTCCTCAGAGTTGAAGGTGAGGAGCAAACACGAGTCACTTTGAACTGCTCTCAGAAAGCACTGTTGGAGGTGGTGGCATTATTGTCCCAGAACAGCCTTCTTTATCACAAGACGGAGATTCTTTTGCTACAAAAGGTAACAAAATCATGAATTACTTCCTGTGAATGTATTACTTGTGTGAGCTGAGTGCCCTAAACACTGTAATGCAGCAGTCAGTAGCATCACACGTTGCCAGTTGCTGCCCCATCAGTGCACTGAAATACTGGTTTATGGGGATTTGAAGCCACACATGGTTTCCAAAGCAACGAAAATATTTGTGGCCTTTGCTAATTCTTCAATCAGTTCCAATAGCTGTTGTGATTAGAATGTTACATTTGAGGACATCACACATATTTTTGTAAAGTTCAGAGACATTCCTGAATGCCCGATATACTCACCTTGGTACAGGATGGAAAGCAATGCAAGCTTCTGGAGTCAGCTTTCTCACAGTAATTTTAATTTCTTTTCAGCCTCTTCTTCCCCACACTGGAATGGGACGTCTGTGCACACTGAGCGAGCCAGTCTCCTTGTCAGACATGACTGAGCGTATCAAAAGCCACCTAAAATTGCCTCACATCCGCATAGCCGTGGGAATGGGCAGGACACTAGGTAAACAGGCCTGCAAGTAAGGCTGTCCCTTAGAACTGGTATTCCAGGAAGATGAGGAGCATGAGTGTGTGTGTGAGAGTGGGAAATACTGCTCTGTCTTAAACAGGTTTACTTCCAAGTACTATGAAGCAATGCTAGGAAACAGCATCTTAGAATTTACACAGTACAATCACAAGAAAGAATCTTATCTGTACTTTTAGTGGGAAGTTCTGTTTTGCACTGGTTGACATACTGAAGAAGAGACAGCCCAAATCAAATACAAGACATCCTGTTTCATAATTTATATAATTACTAAGATTTTATTTGCTGCCCAGGATATCAGACACAGAGGTGTACTGTTTCATTGTACATTCCCTCTTGTGGCTGAATGTTAATTTCAAACCATCTCAAAACAGTAAGACACTTTGTGGTATCCTTATGAACATGTGACCATGTTTTGATGAAAGACAAGGAAAAAAGGTGAACCAGCTCAAACAGTGGAATCATTAGAAAAACGTGGAGCAAGCATCCTCTTATCCCTGCTACCTATCCTAATCTCCAAGGAGCACAGCTGCTAGAATTTGTGACAGCTAATTTGTTGAAAACTTTTTTTAACTTAGGAGACAGAAGTCTTATTAGAAGCCTCTTTACTGTCAATTGCACTAAAAAATCCCCAGAAATATTTTGAAGCCTCTCATTATGGTGTGGGAATGAAGTGATATGACTTCACTTAAATTAACAGTAATTGCAAGGCAACATACTGTAAAACCTTAACAGAATTTGAAAACTCTGTGTTGTGTGTCCCCTCTCCTTACTCAATGTAATGTATATGAAGAACTAAATTTCCTGTCACTGTCACACATGTAATAGCTTCTAATCAGTGATCACAGCAAATGGGCAAATTTTTAATGGCATGGAGCAGTTTTCAGCTTGCATTAAGACTGGCCTTCTGAGAGCCAAAAGTTAGCAACTAGTATATCTCAGAGGGAAAATGCTGCCTTAATGGCATCATTAGTTGGGAACCTAATGATGGTGGAACATGAAGTCCTGGAAAGAGTAGCAGCCTATTAAACAGTTCAGAAACCTAACTAAATAACATCTCACTAGGAGAAAACTAGCCATCAGCCAGACTCTGTGCTGTAGTGTTCTGAAAACTTTCCTACCCCTTGAAGAAAAAAAAAAAAATCTACCTATCACAGAGGATTGTGCTGTATTATCAGAGATGTTATAGGCCTATGACACTTCAAACTGACAGATGTGTCTCCAACTCCTACAAACTTACACTGACCCTAAAATCAAAGTAGTTATAGTGAAACAATTAATCAGTACAGACATGAGGGCTGAACAAAGTTTAACTGTGGCACCTTGTGTCCTGCAGAATCGCCAGTGAAGAAAGCTGCTCTGTGTGCTGGTTCTGGGAGCAGTGTCCTGAAGGGAACAGAAGCTGACCTCTACCTCACAGGTAAAAGATTATGTTGCTGTTTCATTATCTTTATGAAAATAGTCACTAGAAACAAACAAATGAACAAACAAACAAGCCAGGAAAAAAATAAAAGAGTTGACTGGTTGTTAAAAGATTTGGCCAGAAAGAGTTACCTATTATTTATAATTGAGAAACAATCAGTTAGTTATTGGAATGATAGAAGAATACCATTTAAGTAGAGATAACGTGGATCAGAGGCTGTGTGGCACAGTGAAAGTTATTTGAATTAAAACATTGTTATACATGCATTATTTCAACACAGAATCAGTGTTGATGACAATGTGTTGCAACTTTCAGTGTGTTTCTCCTTTGGCAAGACACAAGATACTCCCTCCATTCCCTGCAGAATTCCCTTATAGAAAATGGAATATAATGTAGTCTGCAAAATCTGCAAAGACCTGGTTACCTAAACTGTGTTATTAGTGATCTACATAACATTTCTTTCTCCAAATGGCAGGAGAGATGTCCCACCATGACGTTCTGGATGCAGTTGCCAAGGGGATAAGTGTTATTCTGTGTGAGCACAGTAACACTGAGCGAGGCTTCTTGTCAGAGCTGCGTGACGTGCTAGCGACCCACCTACAAAACAAAATCAGCATCATTGTGTCTGAGAAAGACAGAGATCCTCTCCAGGTGGCATAGGGGAAAAAACATAGGAGAGAGAAGATTCATTCAATCATGGTATCTTGCACAGACCTGTCCAGCTGCAAGCTTAATGGAGGTGTTTTAAATTGGTTCAGTACAGAATGATTGTATTGTACGGTCCCTCAAAGTCTGGGGTATATTTTGTCATGTCAGAAAAATAAATACTTGTTTTGGGCTACCAGAGGTTTGTTTACTCACTTACTGGGCTGCCCTTGAATAAATCCACTGTTACTTCTTGCTCTTACTAGATATATTTGATAACCATGATACGCTAGGATTGGTTTGGGTAAAATATGTAAAACCTGACTTATCTTCAGATTTAAGCTTACACAGTTCTACCCTGCTTCAGTTATGTCAAATGATGCCAGTGCAAGTCACTGATATTTTAGCTAATAAATTTCAGAAAAAGTACTTAATGAAAGGGTATGGATCACCCATTTCAATTAACAGTTTTATTAAGGCACCACTCAGATGCAAATACAGAACACAAATCGGGTTTTTGGTACTAGTATTCAATTGCACAATCTACCACTAATGCAGCTTAAGGGCTTTTTAATAAAGGGACTCTCAAAAAAAGGCTTTGGAAGGTTAAAATTCAATTCCTTAACAAAACTGTATATTAATTTAATGTACCTTTGTTACTTTCTTTTAAAAACAGTTTCTGTAACTGTGGCTCTTAGTTACAGGATTACTAAAACTGAACATGTAGTTTTTCACCACTGATAATGCTTGAGTTTTATTTTTCAAGTTAATTTTTTGTTGTTTGGGTTTTTTGGGGGTTTTTTTTAGGGAAAAAAAATCTCACAGTTGCATACCATACCATCTACAGATGGTAAATAGTTCAGTTACAAATTGGTAAAGGTCTTGGCACCATCCTTTTAAGTTAATAAAATTGGCTTATCAAGCAATGTCTCTACTGCATAATTGCATGTTTTGTTCCACTTAGATTTAAGTGGAGATGACTGGTATTATCTGAAGCTACCAAGGCTATATAAAGGCCATCATTCTTACCAATACCATGCAGACATCTCAGTAAGCTGAGGAAGACAAAGTGGGAAGAAATGTCTTCATTCCCTGTGGTTCTGTATTGCTACAGAGGACATTAAAATGCCACTGCCTTTGTACATACACAGAACACAAGAGACCTAAAATGAATGCAGAGATGGGCTAAGTGTCCAGAAACAGCATGAAATCAGATAAAATACTTTTAACACAAAACTCACGAGTTAACTCAAGGTATCTTTCTTTAGCTTGCATCACAGAATTAGCAGCAGCCAAAAACTGATACTACACAGCTGCTAAGGAGGTGGTTAAGTTTGTATCTCCTGCAGTCCTTCTCCTGGCCTGTATGGTCATCTGGTAGTCTACCAAAACTGTTTGTGGGTAATTCTGAACTCCAGATGATTATAGCACTTCCTTCATGTACATTTCACATCTAGAGAACCAGACAGAATTGCACTGAAAATGCACCATGGTATCACTATCTGGAAACACATTAGGTGGTGTCTTCTTGCATGCACTCAGAATATAAATGAAATCTAGAGTTTCACAGGGACTGTGGAGAGAATCAAAGGACTGAAAAACAGGATGTGGTTGCCGCTTAGCTACAGTTTACAGTTTGTCCAAGAAATCTCTTCCAGTGGCAGAGTTCTTGTTCTTTAACTCTACACCCAACTCACAGGACTTGGCTAAGTCACAACGCCTTGATCCCACTTCAGTGGCTTTTGGTGACTGGGACAGTAGCCTAAGGAGTGATAGGCAGGATCTGATGCTTTTTGCAAAGTTTTGAAATTGCAGCCTGTAAAGTGCAGATGCAAGTGCTACCAAAAGAAAAAGCTGAAAAACATTCTGGGAGAAGAAGCTTGAAAGTTCTTCTGGCATATATCAGTTTTCCCATCAGTCTCTTCAGCAAAGCTAATAAGGACCTATATGAAGAATCAAGTTGATAGTGGGATAAGCAGATGCCCTGATTTTTCTAATACAAACAAAAGTCTGGCTGTACCTCTCTGTTGCTCCTGTAAATGAGGGGCAGATGAGATAACTTATTACTCCATGGGATGTTTTGGTTCTCTTCAAAAGCTATAGAGTGGTATTAAAAGGCAGGGAAACCATTCTTAATTTTGATACCTTATAAGAAACAATGTAAAGTATTTTTACTAACTAGTTTGAAATCTTCTGCCCGCTGTATGAGGATTTGCTCAGATATTTGACATAGTAATGAAAATGAGGCTTTTGCACAATTGCCACAAGGATCTCAATCTTCCTATATCATAAAAAGATTGTGGAAGACAAGACAAGCTAATGAAAATTAATAAAGTACTTTATTTGATAGTCTAAACTATTACAACACTGAGCTGTAACAGGGCTACCAAATGTTAAACATACAGAATCCCTGAAGTGTCTGGCTGGCAGAATACAGTTGACGGAACTATAGAGTTTCCTCCCACATAACTGAGAAAAAAAAAAGTGAAGATGTCCAACTTCAGCGGTCTCCCAACCTCCTAAGGGCTTAAAAAAAGGGAGAGCTTATAAGTGGCATTTAAGGCCTCCTTCAGGATCAACGGACACTCCTGACGTAAAAAATACAAATATACAATCAAGCTTTAAAAAAATAAACAAAAAAAGCTTCACAGCCTTTTCATATTTCTGGATTGCACCTTGGAAAATAGCAGGTAATGACGTGAGTCTATCACAATTTAGATCATCTAAATCTTCTTATAAAAGGATGTAGGTCTGGGGCAAGTCCTTCAGTTCTATTGTCAGAATTTAGTAAGTTACCCACAGCATCCCAAATCCACTAGTATTCTCCTTTTCTCATGCAATCAAGGTAGGTCTCCTAGCATTTTAAATCTTGGCTTCTTCATACACTGGAAGCTAACTTTGTCTAAATGGTAAAGGAGTACTGGAAAGCACTCAGCTGACAAAAGTTGCACCACAAGTACAAACTAAAGCCGTGACCATTTCGTGACTTGCCCTTCCCAAGTACATTGCTCCAATCAAACCCTCTGTCTGGTGAGGTAGAGAGCAGAAGGCACAGTCTTACTGAGTTTGCTTTTCTGGCTGTAAGAGTGGCTGCACAGATATGAAAGTGGCGTCATCTGAGCTAAGAGACAAAGCAGACAAATCCAACTACAGCACAAGAGACGCTGTGCTTACAGAAGTCATCATTCCAAACCACTTGAACAATGAGCATGGCTCATTAGAATTAACACTTTTCAGTCCAGCAGCCGTGGAGTTGGAGGAAGAGAGATCTGAGTATAGGCCCCTCTCCAGCAGCCCTTGAGAGCATTTGCCATAGATGCTTTTGAGAACACAGAGACATTACACATCTTCATCCTGGTTCTCTAAGAAGTCGGTCAAGGTACTGTCATCCACAGGAATTAATAAGTATTCCACACCATCAGCTCCCTGAGAACAGACAGACATACACGTTCTGTTAACACCAGTGTACAGGACAAGGCAAGCCACCAGACAGCACTGCAATGCTAGCATTTATCTGCAGTCTGGACGAGAGCTGGCCAGCATTCTGAAGGACTACTTTACTAAAAAACAGAAATATTTCACTAGAGCAACGCTGGAAATGCATAAATACTGAGAAAAGTCAGTATATGATAAATCTTCTTGTGTGTTGTGCTAGTCTGACACTACACAGCTCACCATAACTAGTACTGCTATACTGCCTCATCATTAGGATGAGTCTGCATTCTTTTCTTGTGAAAATAGAGCAAACTATTGGCAGCAGACTGGCAGGCTCCACAGTCCGCTATTTCTCACAGTCTTCAGGAAGAAGAGACATGTCGTTTGCTGAGTAACCAAAGCACACTGCATTTTTACAGCACGTAAAGGGTATTGACAAATTGGAGGCATGGAAAGAGCTGCAATTACAGAATTTCAGCCCTTTGCTAATTCCTAGGTGTTTAAAACAATACAGCCTTGCTTAGTAGCAATTAAGCATATTTTTTTATTTAAAGTGGTTTTAATTATTATTATTATTATTATTATTATTATTATTATTATTATTATTATTATTTTAAAGTTATTTAAAGTAAAATCCGGAATTATATTCTTCCCTCAACTCACCCGCTTGGTCCGGATGAGCTTGTGGTCCCTGAATTCTGTCAGCTGTGCCCTGAGGGTCAAGTCACTGTTCACAAGGAAAGCCTCCCGACACTGCTGGTAAAAGTCTTGGAAAGACAGCCCTGGAGACAGAAAAAGTCAAGAACAAGAAATGGAAAGTGGTAAGATTGTCAGAATATTCCAGGTCTAATACCACATATTTTCTCTGCCTGAAAGCCTTGCTTTGGCTCAGACCAGAGTGCCTACAGTAACATCACCTCTTTCAAGTATACATCCAAGCTAATATTTTAGTAATTAATGGAAAACCACTGAATTAACATTCCAGTCACACTGTTGCCTAATGGAATTTTAACAGCACTTTAAATGCACTTTCCAACATGGTTAATCTCTCTAATTTCCAACTCTCTCTTACTTTCTGTACCATTAACAAGTTATTCATATCCACTGCAGCACCTATTACAGATGGTGACAGAATATTCCACATGTATAGCAGGGATACATCAGAAGTCACCTAGATAGGAGCAGCATGGGAAAAAAAATCTCCTATCTCTCCCTGGTCCTTTAAGTGCAAGTTATGCAAACTCATAGACTTCATTTTAATTTTTTTTAACTCCACAGCCCCCCATGAATGGTCTCAGTCATGTCTAAGAATCAAAGCAGACAACAGTGAGAGTAGATCCTTCAGAACCAGCCAGTCTACTGATTTCCTGTCAGAGTCAGACACAATGCCACTTAAAAAGACACTGAGCCGACTGTTGTAGCACTTCTGTTGCTGGACATGTAATCTGCATACCAAAAGCCAGGGCTGCTGTGAACTGCAACACCCCAAACAGATGAGCAAAGGTGGGTACTTACCTGGGTAAGATGGGTTGTCCTTTTTCTCCAGCTGGTACTGAGCAAGCAATCTGAATATCCCCCTAAGTGAAAGGAGGAAAGGAGAAAATCAAAATAAAAATAGTAATTGAAAAACAACCCAAACCTCCCACCTTTAGAAAATATGAACTGATATGCCCTTATGCACAAAGACCTAGTTGTGAATCTCATCACTGGACAAGGTTTGCTATCTAAATGCTGTTCATTTAAAACAACCACTCAACTGGAACCCAGGTCCTACTATCTTCATCTTCAACACTGTTGTCAGAGAACATGGATTGTAAGGACTGTGTCCTCAGCAAGTGCTACTACGAAGTGTAAGAGTGTCTTACCTGGCATTGGGAGTGAGACTGCACAGGACATGTGTGAGGGAGCTCAAAGCCAAAGATCCAGACTGTTGTACTAAAAGCGAATTCTCATAAGATGTTTCTTCCACGTAAGGACTAAATGTGGTTGTTTCATACCAAAGCCAGTTATAGAGACTCAGCTTTGCCTGATCCCACACTAGACAGAGAGAAAAGAGCAAGCAGATAAAATTGGGAGATTTAGCTTTTCTAAGGTGTTAAATAAGCAATATTAAAATGTACATACTTCTACTGTAGGACTGAGGAAACTATGCATGCTTGTGAAATTCACAGTACGCAGACCCAGATACTTGCTGTTCCAGCAAGACAATTTCTCTTCAACAAAACATCTGCATGCATCCCTTTTCCATACTAGTTTCATAGATAGGCTGTAAATCCTTCCAGATTCAACAGTGTGCAACCAGCTACAGCTGGATGCTCTGCCCAGAGCGGGGGTAAACCAGCTTGAACAACACCCTTCTCAGAGTGTGTGGAGATGCCTTTCTTGAGTGGGGATGCTCCTCAAAGTTACTTCTCAAGGCTGAACTAAAGAGATTTGCCCACAGTTGTTGGTATGGGTAAGTAACATCAATTTCTACTTAATAATTGTTTTTGTTAGCTTTAATATAAGTGCTTCAATATTCCTTCAAAAATAGTGTACAGTTATAGCCACCTATACTCTGTACTAAATAATTCTGATTAAGATCTTTTAGTCTAGTCATCATCTTAATTTAAAAAAAACCCATTTATTTATGTATTTGGTTTGCCATCCTTAATCCGGTGAGACAAAGTTCAATTACACCTATATCATCCTTTAGACATAAACTATCTACTAAGTCTGGCACTAAGACTGGGTCCAGCCACACCTAGAGTCCTCTCTGAGGATGAGTTTAGAAAGCAGGGGGGGTCCTTTCTGCACCTCATGGCTCAGTGGGAGGGCTTCTCTAATCAACTTTGTCTGAAGTTTCTGTTCTGCCCCCAATGCTGGCCGATAAACAAAACTGTTAAGTTGCAATGACAGACATAACATCCAATTTCTAGTTCAGTGAAGTCCCTAAAATCAAAGGGTGCCAGAAGCTAGGAATCTATCTGTATATTATGATCAGTATTATTTCTCAGTTATCTTTACACAGTTTTGGTTCAGTATCACCATAGTCCCCATGGGGATTACACACTCATCAACAGAACTGTTCTACAAATCAACAGTAATACACGAGGTTATGAAACAGCAGCCCCAAAGCAGAATGCAGATTCTTCTCTTTGCTAGATCAGGGAACTCACTGAGAGGAGCATTGATGTGATCAATAGAGGCAATGAGGTAAATGCTGGGCAGAGATGACAGCTGTGCAAGGATCTGCTGACTTCTTTCTCCTCTCAACATCTGGCTGTCCAGGTTATGAATGAGGACATAGAGCTCTAAAGATGAATCTGCAAGGTCAGAAAAAACAGCAGAGAACCAATCAAAGAAACTGCACACAAGCTGGCTTCCCATTCCCAGTGCAGCACAGGACAAGTCTACTCCATCAGGCTCCATATATATCACTCCAGTATCAAATCACTTTCCTTGTATAGCTTACTTTGATCCCATATTTTGTTTTTCTGAGCACCTAAAAGGCTTTTTCTCAATTCACTGTATCACAGTTGTCATCACAGCTACAGTTCTTTTTTTCAGTTTAAGCTTTTCTGTTATAATCCACTTTCCACTTGGTCACAGGTTTATCGTGAATTGCCCTTTTAGCTATGCATTTCTTTGCAACTCAAGATCATTAAAATATATTTTAGAATGGAAGCCTAAGCACAGTTTGTTCAGCTGCTTTCGAGTTACATGACTAAGATCTTTAAGCTCCTCCTCACATAATGAAAATGCATTTCCTTTTAAGGGTTGGATCCAAAACATATTAACTTCATTGGACATTTTTCCCACTGAGTCCTGAAAGAAAGTTACAAAGACCTAGCTTGGATAATGCAAATGGCAGATGTTAAAATTTCCGGATAGTTTCTTGCTGCTGTATTTATCCCTAGGAACAGCTGTTTCCTCTGTCCAGAAACAATTCTGGAACTACAACCAGTTTTTGTGCAAATGAATACATACTTGTCTGCCAATGAAAACCAAAGGTTCCTCAGATTTCCAGTCAGATCAGCTGTAGTGTACTTGATTTATGTACCTCAAGGTGCATACTGCTGTTCACCAGTCTTTTCACTTAGCCCCACCAGACATGATGGGTAATGATGCAAAAAAAAAATAGAAACACTGAAACACCAATGCCATGCACAAATAAAATTCCATGGCAATGTATATAATTTGTATACAAAAGCAGTAAAAGAGATGTTCAAAAGTATTTCAAGCAAGCATTCCATGTGGGAATACCTGTTTAATTTTTCTTTTGAAACCAATTCTAACCTGCTTGTTTGACACTGCTGTCCTGCTGGCAAAACACTGACTGAGGTAACAGCCTGGGATCATGCACACATATATTTCTGGTGCATATGTTTTCATATATGTTGCATAAATGACAAGCAAGGAAGTATACCAGTTACAATACACTAAGAAACTGTGATTGCACATATGAAAACTATGAGAAAAGAAATGCCCTCCTAACAGCAAGTAAATTCTAACATTTTAATGGATAAATTAGTCATTTTACCTTCTTTAAACCTTTTAGTAATGAATTCAAGTTGGTCAAGGGGGCTGCGGAAGGTTCCTATATGATCCAATACCTCCTCTGTGATGGAGTTGAGAATCTGAAAAACAAAACAGGTGTTCTTTATGAAGGGATCTGGCACTGAAGTGCAGAAAATCTGAAATTGCCCTTGACTCTCATGTGGGAGGTAATCCAATTTTTACCATCAAATCCCCAAAGCAGTCAACATTAACAAAAAAATTCTACCCCTTTTCAAAACAGTGACATAAAATAAGGCTTCGGAGTGATGAGTATCTAGTAATGACAGGAATCACTACAATTCCTTGGAAAATGTATGGGACAATTTCTGTATGAGAGAGAGGAACTGCGCTTCATTCAAGAGCCTGCTGCTATAGGATGCAGCAGGCTTCCTTAATATTTTACATTGAGAGACTTAAGAGGTATCTGTAAAACAGGATTACTACATAAGCCATAAGCTTCTCCCACACTTACAGATCTCACAGTGATGCTGGGGAAGTATCCATTAACCACAAGGTGAACAGAATCCTGGAGCAGAGATGTACGAAACTTCTCCAACAAATCACGCTTTGAGCCCAGTCCATACAGCACGATATTGAAACCCAAGCTGCAGAAAAGTGAGCAAAATACACTGAATCAAAAAAGTACAAGTCTGGGTTTAGGTTCATACATTTATTAAGCAAAATGATCCACTGCAATCTTGCCTCTAAAAACTTTCACGTTTTGTCAACTCCAGGCTTACCTTCAGCTGACAGCTCATAAATAAGATGAGCTGCAAGGAATCTGAAATGTGGTATGTGCATTCTACTAAAAGAAGCATTTTAACAGCCTAGAGGCTCACAAATTCAGCAAAACATCTATGTAAGAAAGTGGTATTGACTAAGAAAGTGATAGTACATCTAAAACTTCAGGTTACAAATGTAACCAGCACTCACATGTATCTCCTCACCAGTGGTTATATTAAATGTTTACCACAGGTCACAGCAATTACAAGGAAAAAAGCAAGCCTTCATGCTGATTTTCCACTCTGATCCACAGGCGCAATTTCAAAGCAAAATTACTCTATTCTCATATATATTTCTTATCCTAATTGTTCCACAGAAAAAGAGGCAGGAAAGCACAAAGAGAATATGGTAGGGAATTGTAGAATCCCAGAGAAACTGACTTTAGTCACATCCGCTCCTCTCTCAGGCTTCACCATGATCTGAGAAACGCTCATTAGGCCTTGGTCTTGATGAATTGCAGTTGGACTAAGCCCCTCTCCAACTTATCAGAAACACTGTCTGTTCCCAGGAACTAGTGATGTCTAATGAGCACATGTTTTTTAACAAGCAGCCTTGGAAACTTATTTTTCTTGCCTGAATAAGAACCCCAGTGGAATAATACTTCGGTTGCTGAACCTTCAAAGAAAGTTACTGACTCAAATTGCGGCCAGGATGAAAAAATTACTATGACTGAAGCCCACTCTCTTGCCACCCTATAAGCAGTGGTCTGAAATGAAATCATTTTGAGGTCTCAGTTCCCAGAAGGTAACTGGCTAATGTGTATGTCTCAAACATTGATAACCAGATGGCTGTGAAGCCAACCAAGGACTGTTAATAATAACAGACAAGAATTGTTGATAATAACCAAGGATTATTGGTATTAACACACCGTGAGGAAGAACAAGTTTTGGCTGGAAAAAAGGGGCTAGGTGGAGACAGGGCAGCACTTTTCTGAACCACAACACAGTACAGTGCAAGTGCAGGAATGACTGGCAGGAAGTGGATGTGGACTATAAGGTGGGACTGGAACTACAAAAGACCCCTGAAGCCCTTTGACCCACTTCCAGAAAGGCCTAAAAGAACGGACTGTGCATAACTAATTAGCATAGAAAGTGACAAACCTGCCCATGAAAAGGTACCCCCCAAGCCCAGGCGGTGCCCTCAAACCCCGGACATGTCATCAGCCGGACCGACGCAGCTGGATCGTTGCTTATCAGGTGGATCAATGCTGAAACCAGGATCAGTATCCCCTCAGCTGGGTCGGGGCTGAGATCAGGACTGGCATCCCATCAGCTGCATGGATGCTGGAGCAAAGGTTGATGATCCCTTTTTCTCTCTCTTTTCCGTTTCCTTTTCCTCTCTTTTTTTCTTTAATTCTTTAATCTCCCTTTTTAATCAATTTGTTTAATTTCTCTTTTCCCTTCTACCTTACTCCTTTATCCAGAACTCACTGCCATATGCCTGTATAGTAAGTCAGGGACTAACATACCAATTTTCGTGCCAAGTGAGTAATGTACTAATAAAACTCCCTGATTGTTTGTGGATGCTTTGATTTTTGTTGTTCCTTTTGACCAATGAGTATTTTTGAATCTTAAGAGCTTCCTTACTCTTAAGGGTAGGTCATCACAGGAATCACAAGGCTTTGTTTAGTTTTGAGAAGCACGAAAACCATCATCTTGACCAGAAAGAAGTTTATCAGGTTACTCAAAAAGCACTGGGCAAAAGTAAAGTGTTCAACAGCTGTCACTGCCTGCAGTGCCATCTAAGGATTTGTTCCTTCTGCCCTGCCACATTCATCTCTAACCATTTGTCCAGATCACCGAGTCGCGGAGAACTCCTCCTTTTGCAACTCTCCAATTTTCACAGCTTATGTCTTTGTCACTCCCAATGGATCACAGATTTCATTATACTCCACTCCCTTGCAAAGCTTCCAAGGGGCTTTTTCCTCACCAATACTGGCTCCAGCCTCAGCACTTAACTTCAGAGCTGGTGGTCTGCCTTCTCTAAGGCACTTCAGAATCTCACAGCTCTCTATAGTTCCATTTGCTTTCCCGAATCTTCGCTCTTTTCTCCTCACCATGAAGACACACGCAAACCCAAATCAAATTTATAGTTCCCATGTTTCCAAAAGCATTAAGGTTTCTTTGTGCCCAGATAATCAGGTACTACAGGCATTCAAAGTTAACTGCTACACCACTGGAGACAGCCACAGACTGAAGAAATCGGTGGTGGGTTACTCACTACCAGCTCGCTGCTGTAAGCAAAACCAATTCCTTACAAAGGACACTTTTCTCATCATTCACTTTCCTTGTTTTCTCATTATTCATGTTCCCTGTTTGTGAATGCCCTCTAGATTGGTTTAGAGAGGCACAGGCAAACTAGCCAGGTAGAATGCAATGTCATTGCACTTCAGGCATTCAGTTTAAGGAGTTAGTCAGATATGATCTGGTCTGCAGGAAGCACTGAACTACATTAATGTCACCTACTTTTAAATTTAAGCAATCAATCATAAGAAAAAAGGTCGCTCCTTAATTCACCCACAGGATATTGTTGACTAAGGGTAAGTTTACTGGCAGTGCCTTTTTACTAGGCTTATTCAGTGATTCTCATTGGATACTTACTGTAATTGCAGCATCCACTTGGAAAACAAGGATTCATGTTGCTGGTTAAGTTCTTTAATTTCAGCAGCATAGGCAAGGGGAGCTTTTGTCAGAAGATCACGCAGTGTTTCCTATGTTGAGAAAGAGATGACAGTCATTCAAAGCAGAGAAGATACAAGGCATATCTGGAGTCCTTAAAAACACCCTCTAGTATGCTTTCTAGCAAGGGAGAATAGTTTTCATTGTCAGTGCACTCAATTTGTGGTTGTTTCTTTTTTCCATGAAGACCCCCTGAGCACAGTTTTGCTACTGGAGACACAAAACAGAGATTAAGTAAACTTATTACGCAAAATGACAGCCAGAGTAGGACTAGAGCAGATATCACACTGTGTCTTTTGTCTTTCTGCCAAGTATGGGAAAACCACTACAGGAATAACAGGCACACTCAGAGCTTACACAGCCCCAAGCACTGCACCAGGAAGGTGCCAATATCACATCCCAGCTCACGGGAGCAAAGGCTTAGCAACATGCTTAGCAAAGGTTCAGATGTTTGTCACTACAAGAGAATGCTCAAAAAACCCCATCATCTTAAAAAAGAAATACAGTAGGAAGAAAATAATTTGCAGCTGATAGCTAGATGTAGAAAAAGTATTATTTCAAAAGCACCAAGAACCAAAGGAATAATTCAGCTTTAAGGGTATGCTGTGATGCTCATGTTTAATCAGCATGGCAGCATAAGTAGCATCAAATCTACACTGACCTCCCTTTCTCTTCCATTTTAACAGCTTTGCTTTCCACTCCCTTGCAACAGAAGACAGTTTATGCTGGAAAGGCAGCTGCAATGTATCAGACAAACAAAGCACTGAGAGACAGAACTGCCAAGCCTTCGATTATTTTGAAGCAAGCAGTAGATTTAACACTGAAAGCCTCAATTTTCTTCCAGAGCTGTTACAAAAGAACTTGTTAAGAATACAGGTGCTCTTCTGGGCAGTAATTCCAGACAACAGCAGGCATCAGGCAGTCTGCATATATGCCATCTTTTACAACATAAATGGGCACAAAAAGCAGTCATGGACACAAGAACTACAAATATTCTACACACTTCCCTGGCACCTGTCCTTGGGTACCTGTGTATGTAGGGTACCACTCCTTGCTTTGAACTGTCTCATGGAAGTGAGAAAAATAAAGTAATTCAGTCATCACAATTAGACGATTCCTGTCTACTGGAAACTGGAAAGGAACAAAGTAAATCTAACAAATTAGGTGAAAACATTTTGAGCTGTCCCAGTCCTGCAAGAGGCTTGACCAAGTAGTATTCAGATTAAAAGAGCTCTCTTTATTTCCTCTACACATAAATAGTCAAGATGGCTTGTAATTCCCCATATCATTTCATTGACAAAACACTCTTTTGGTGATAATTTTTAAAACAGGTCTCTACAATTGTGCTTCTCCCTCTTCTCCTCCCTCAAAATCAAACTTTAACCTCTTCTGGTAACCTCTCCTCCCTGCATTTTCCCTGCTGTCTCATATTCCAACAACTGGGCACTGTCCCTGCTCAGAGCAGCAGAAGGGAATATACTGCCTAAAACGCTACCTAACCCAGTGTTACCACTGAGCATGTAACGAGCAGAAATAAAGTGAAAATAGCAACATCAGGAAATTTTGAAGAGGGAAATCTTTATCAAAGAAATCAAAAGCTCCGAGAGTTGTGTTATTCACTGTGAACATACCTGATTCAACCTTCTTTTCCGCAACTTCTGCAGCGTTCGGTCTGAAGTGAGCACTTTGGAACTACTGTGAGCTTCAAAGTATTCTTCCATCAGGTTGCTCTGTAAAAGGACAGCAAGATCAGCCACACTCCTCCTGCCTCTCCCTAAAATGGTCAATATGAGACACAGCACAAGGATGAAGAAAAAGACAGAAAATATTAGAAAAAATGGCTTTTATAGTAGCATTCTGCCAAAGTCAACCTAGTCAGATGGTTCCTGCCTGAAGACAGAGACAGAAAAGAGATTCTGAGAGAGAGAACATAACACTTAATTCTAAGGCAGTATGAGGATCCCTGATGCTGGAAGGAAATAAGACAATTAGGCTGAACACCAAGCCAGAACAGTAACGTGTGCTTCTTTTGGTGCTACAGGAATCAATTCCTTCATCCTTTATCAATACAAGGTCTCCTGCTTCATGGACATCTTAGAACTTCTCCTTCTGAAGCTGCTAAGGATACAGACTGGATTAGCCCACAGGCTCCTGTGATGCCTGTCCAACAGGGATTGCTCAAAAGTATCACAAAAGCCAACCCAGCTGGTTTGATTTGAAATGAGTCCAGCAGTCCTTCTCCACAGTCAGGTGTGGTCACTGACAGCTTATTGTCACTACACATCCCTTCGCGTTTGCTAGCTCAGAATTTTTGCACACTCACCATCTTTTCCTCCTTATTTTTTTTGGCTAGGCTGTTTCTGGGAGGAGGTGTAGGTGCAGCCTTAGTTTTTGCTGGGGCCTTTTGACCTGATAAAACAGTGCTGACTTCTTGCTGATCTTCTTCATCCTCCTCCTCTGAGCAGGAAGCAGAATATTCACTCTCACTTTCTAAATAGGAATCTGGAGCTAGAGCATAGATTTACAATTAAAAGCTAGGAACGACATCTTACATGTAATCCATTTTGCACCACCTCACACTCTCACACACATTCTCGAGTTTTTCAAGCATATGAATCCTAAATATGTTTCACAGAAAGGTAAAATCAATGTTTAACAGAACTGCAAACACACATGGTCATTTCTTTCCCAGTTCTAGCATCACAAAGTATTGTTAAGTAAAGCTTGTTCCTTGACACCAACTAAGAAACATAATCCTACCATAAAAAGTGACTAAAAATGGACAACGGAATTCCCTATTTCTCTTAGAATCTCTGCATCAGTTTTCCCAAATGCCAGTCATGCAAGCTGAGTATCTTCTAAGTCACACGCTGCAAAAAAGTTTTGTAAAATATCTCTGTTAGCAGTGTTGACTGAAGAGCACAGACAAATCTGGCTCAGACTTGGTCTCTCAACACAAAAGAAATAGAAGATGAAACACCATGTACTAAACTCTCCTCTGCATTCATTCTGAGCACTTACAGCCAACCAGTTGTTGGAATAACTATTGGAATACTTTACCATGGATGTCCCAGCCATCATCAAAAAGTTTTATGACCTGGTTCAAGCAATTATGCCAAATTTAAGTGTCAGCACAGGTTAGATGACTGGAAGTTTTGTCTCTTTTGATCATGTTACTGAAGTTTGGCAACCTGGTGCTTCTAACCTTCCCATCCCTTACCTTAGAAACTATCAGTTGTAGGGAAAAGGTCAACATAAGGACATTTCTACACTCTCTGCAGGATGAAGCAGATTGCTTCAGTCACACTGCTACTATGGGCAGAAGCTCACCAGGAAAAACACTCTCTCCTGAGCACAGCCTCACTGACTGTGGGAGCTGACTGCAAAGGCTGATCCTTCCTTACCTGCTAGCCTCTTTCTGAGCCTGTAAGGTGTGGTTGACACAAATTCTTTCTTTTTACTCTGCAACAGCAAAGAAAAACATACATTAGAAGAAGAAGTGTAGCTCTCCTCTAAACAGCCCTCTGCCAAGCAAAGAGTAGAATCAGGTTACATTTCCAAAGTATTTCAGCTCACATGAAACTAGGAAAGCAGAGGCAGTAAGTATGGAGAGTTCTTGTTTTGCCATTCAGAGGGAGGCAGGATCAGGTTCCAAAAGGGGCTTAGTTCTTTCAACTCATGTCTTGAGATGGAGGGTAGAAAATTGTGAAATCTCCAACCAAGATGCCAATCCTGGTCCCTCAGGAAGAGTCAAATCGAAGCAATGACAAACTGAAAATGCTTTGGTCCCCACAGCAGTTATCTTCCACACCATGCTGTCCACTGAAAGTTCTTTGGAAGTCCCTCTATGAAAACAACTACCATAATGACAGAAGACCACTCAGCATACTAAGCCCAGAAGTACAGTACAGGGAACCCAAGCTGCCTGCGTTCATCAGGTTGTAGTGGCACATTTTCCTTACATGTGTAAAGCACATGACTGACTTGGACACTGGATCAAGTCTGCAACACTTAGGAAACACTTTTGTTGATCCTGACAAAGTAGATGTGAAATCATCAGGGAGTGAATACGGCATCCCAAAATAGCATCTCTTTTTGAGGCATATCTCATCCTGGAACCTGATACTGGAAAAGTTGTGTATGATGCTATACCATTTTAGAAAGCCAACTGTTCCACTCTATAACCACAACTGGCAGTTCTGGACAGTATGTCTCTGTAACATCACAAAACACAACATCAACTTACATCCCCCCCGTTATCCCAATTTATAAACCAATGCTAAAGTAAGAAACTGAACAGCACCACAGTTCTTGAACTCCTGTTCTAACAGCACTCCTTACAATTAAGGCTTTTTCTTCCTTTAGTGAGAAACTGGAAAGCTATGAGTTTAACTGTGTATTAAGGGATTGTCAAGCATCCTCACTTGTGTGATGCAAGGAAATAGTTTCCACCCATGGTAATTAAGCTGTCAAACCCACTATTTGCCCACTGACTCCAAATCCCATAGTCCTCACTAAAGGCAGCTCTGGTTCTCATTTCAGTTACTCCTGTGTGGTTGGATTAGGCTTTTCAAGGTCTTTCCTTTCCAGAACTGTATGACTGGCCACCTCAAGTTTTAAAAGTAGGGGAAAAAAAACCCAACCAAAATCCAACCAAGCTAAAGTCATCACTCACCCTCAGCTGCTCTTTGTTTGAACTTGAATGTTCTGAAAAACAAGAAACAGCATTGTACAGAGTACTGCATATTTTCAACAGTGGCACAAATTGATCCAGTAGAAAACCAGGCATTCACTATTCAAAGGTATGCTGCACCAGAATAGCATCTCCCTGACCCTAGCTCCTCACAGGTAGGCAAGGAGAGAACAAAGACAATTGTTGGGAGGAATAGGTTAAAAGTAGAAGACTGGCAAAGAGATTTACAAATATGCTCAAGTGACTCTGCAGCTGGGGATAGCAAAGACTCAAGTAGCAATGTAGAAAAACACATATACCATTATACCAATATACCATATACCAATGTATATTGCTGTTGGCTCTCTGTATGTTTTGAGAAGTAGAGCATCTGTGTCTAGATAACACAGGTGCTTGTTAGACCTGGAGACACCCTAATGGGATAGTGAATGAGGAGGCTCAAGCTCCCTGTCTTGGTACAGAGAGGATCAAAACACAGTGAAAATCACAGCACGGTGGTAAACTATACACATGTGAGAAGGCACTGATAAACCAGTGTGAACAGCAGGCTGGTGATTCTCTAGCACTGGACTAAACTTAATGGTGCCTGAATCTCCACTCAGTGCCTACACCTCTGCCCAGGTGTTGCCTCAGGGAACCTGTGGTTAGTGAGGTAATGGAAGTAAATTTACTCTTTGCATTCCAGCCGTGAGTCTGTGGTTGTTCCAGTTGCCTGCCTGTGTCAACTCACACAACAGTCAATGTTATTACCACAGAAGGCAGCTTTTAATTCTTGTCACAGCTTTGGGAGGCCACTGGCAGGAGAGAAGAGGCAGAAAAATGAGGTAATGTTTTCTCCCTGAGCACATCAGACTCCACTTCCGAGCACAAAGGCACATGCTCTTGCCAGTGCTGACCTGCACTGATTTCTCCCACCTGTATTTCTCCCTGCAGCACTAGGTGCTTAAATATTATATAATAAAGTGTGAATTTACACATGAACACCCCCACACTCCTACCTAGTTGCTGCTTAACGCATAAACCCAACTTATAACTCTCTCAAGTTGAGAGAGCAAGTATTTCTGTTGAATGCAGAGGAAGTTGTTAAATGTCACAGCAGTAGATGAGAAAGAAGCTCCTGACACTCAGGTGAAGCAGAGGCCATGCATACCAAACAGTTCAGCCTATGGTATTAAGCTGACTAGAACACTCAGGCATGACAGAAACTGGCACTCAAGCATTCACTCCACCAACCCAATAGAAACATAAAAGCCATTCACTCAGCTTCAGTTGCTGAAGCCATCATAGGACTTACTGCTACTTTGAGGTGTCTTTGCTGTCCTCCCAGGGCCCTTGGAGTGATCAGGTGCCACACTCTGTTCTGGTGTGTGGGCTAATTCAGAGGCTGTAGAAAAGAGGGGAAAGGGAAGAAGTTTCACATGTCAAGTACAAAACTTATAGATCTGGATAGTCAGACATGGAGCCATATACTTGAAATGTTCTCTAAGTATTAATTCCTTAGCTATTGCAGGAAGTGCACCAGATACTTCCATTTTTTTTCTAACCCTAATGGTGAATGTAATCCTCAGTAAAGATTTTCAGAGACTGTACTCGTCAGTTAATTAATTTTACAAGTATAGCTGAGGCAATGGCAGAGCACATTTTGCTGCCTGGGAGACCACGTCTTTGAATCAGAGAGATGTTTGGCCAGGCTCACTTAGCCCTTCAAAACTGCTCAGCTAGACATAGTAAAGCATCAGGTATAGCAAACACATCAGTTGCCCAGGAGGAACTATTTACCTCTTTGTACTACTTATCAGCACGAGCTGAAGTCAAAGGAATGAACTGAATATGAAAGGTCCCCATAACCTGCAAACAGTCCTTACCATTGCAGGACCAACAGCCTATTGTATGGAACAACACTGTGACTCACAGCCCAGCATTGTATGACTTCCCTTTTCAAACTGACTTGGCTCCAGGAGAGAGCACCAGTGAAACCTACTCTGCTGCAGAAGGAGGTGTAAGAAACACACAACTTCCCAAGACACAGTAGAAGCTAAGAGGCACCAAAACCCTCTCTCTTGGATTATCCTTTGTAGGATGTATCAGTAGCTGTGACAGCTAAATGCTAATGAAATTCAGATGGTGTTGGACATACTCTTCAAGTGAGAAGAAATGGTGACAACAAGCCTCAAGCATCTTATTTGAACCAAAAGAGTCCACCCTCTCCAGAACTGCAACTTTCTGCAGGACTGTGAACTCAGAGTCCGCAGTTAGCCCAGCAAGCACACTCAGACACTTTGAGTAGAAATCCTCTGACACACAAAGCTAATATAACCTTTGTTTGATTCTCTGCTACATAGTGAGGATATTCTCACATCCTTCTAAATTACACAAATAAAAACCCTACCATTCTTTCGCACTTACATGGAGACCTTTTCCCAGTGTTAAGAAACTTCTACATTTTCTTATGTGTTTATTATCTGTATTTCTTACCCCCATCACGTCGTTGCTTTGTCCTAGCCCTGTGCTTTTGTTTCTGATGAAGACTGATTCAAAGACCAATAAAAGGTACTGAAATATTGCAATTATATCTTTTGTGTAAAAAGAAGTGACAAATCACTTAAACAAGAATACTCAAGAAAAGACCATAGACAGAGCAAGAATGAAAGAAAAAAAGAGCAAAACATACCCAGCTCTGCCATTTTACTGGAGCGTTTGGGAGTCTGAAATGAATAAACTTCACCACCACTTACACTTGTGCCATTTCTCATTGGATCTGCGAAAAGAAATGTTACTTGCAGCTATTTTAAAAGCATTGATATATTCCCAACCTAAGAAATATGGAATGCAATATTTAACTATTTGGCTCTCTTTATACTGCAGGTGTTATAAAATAAATATCATAATAAAATCCTAGAATAATGATCTTCTCTTCTGCCTGTTACCACAACCACAGCCAGAGTTGGTTCAGCCCTCAAAAGCAATTTCACTGGCATTGTACAACCCCAACACTGCAAGAATCTCCTTAAGTCACAGATGTGTTACGTTTTCTCCTGCTAATACCTTGGGTACATATTCCAAGAGTAGCAACATAATTCTTCTCTTCTAGGATCTCTTGAGCTTCATCATCTGAAATATTCTCAAGTTTCTTCACAAATCTCTTCAAACTGATACTCGGCTGAGGCTTGTCCTTCCGTACTTTGATACCTAGGATTGCAAAAAAAGCTTTAACCTCCTGCTATTTCATGATTTCTACTGCAGTAGTATGCAGCCACCCAACTCAGAGACCAAGTTGCTGTTATAACAAATACAACGCTAAGATGTCCTGCTAAAAGAAGACCTGGTCAGCAGCTGACCCTACAACCATTAGTCCCTCCTTCTCCACAAATGCTGGCCCCTGCAGTTCGTAAGGACAAGACACCCATTTCAGCACACACCAGCTGCCATCGTTTGGGCAAAACGACAGTGACTAGCACATTACAGCACAGCATGCAAAGGGGACGGTACTTGCCATGCCCTATCCTTCACGGTGAAGGGGAGCAAGTGGACAATACCTTGCCTGTAGGCTGTCAGAACACTCGTGGGCGAATTTAGACTGCGACCCCTCTGGAGACCGTGTGTCTGACCTTCTGCTCAAAGTAGGACCAGCAGTGTCTGATTCGGATGCCCTGTGCCTTGTACTGGCAAGTTTGAAGCATCTCCACAGAGGTTCCAAACCTTAAAAGTAGTCAAAACTGCAGCAAAACTCTCCTACAGCACCCACCACGCGGAGCCTCGCTCCGCCCCGCCCGCAGCCCGTCCTGTGCCGGGCTGGACAGGGACCAACCGCGGAGGGGGCGGTGGCAAGAGAACGATCCCGGAGGCCTCGTCCTGCTGCGGCCCGACCCGGGTGCTGCAGAGCCCCTTTCCCGGGGGTAGCGGCGGCTGCTCAGACCCCCCTCCCCGCGCCCTGGGAGCGGCGGGTGGTACCGGGCTGGGCGCTGCCCGGGGCCGGCTGTACCTGTGTCGTCGGCGATGTGCTTCAGGACCTCCTCGTCGGGCACGAACTTCACCTGCAGGACGCGGCGGCGGGTGCCGCCCGACCCCTCGCTGCGGCTCATGGCGGCCCCGCCTCACCTCACCTCACCCCACCCCTCACGGCGCCGCTCCAGCGGGACCGGGGCCAGAACCGGGCTCCCGGCCGCTCCCCGCGCCGCCGGCAGCGGCAGCAGGAGGCGGAACCGCGCTCACGTGGAGCCAGCGCTCCGCCCCGCCCGCCCCGAGGCACCGAGAGCGGCGGCCGCGCCGTGCGCGACCCCTTCCGAGGCCAACCCGCGGCCCGTTCCCGGCCCAGGGCGGGACTTCCGCCGCCAGGGAGGCGCGGCCCCGGGGCGCATGCCCGGGGTGCCGGGGCGCGGGAAAGCCCCGGGCACAGCGCTCCCCGGGGCCCCCCGGGCACAGCGCTCCCCGGGGCCCCCCGGGCACAGCGCTCCCCGGGGCCCCCCGGGCACAGCGCTCCCCGGGGCCCCCCGGGCACAGCGCTCCCCGGGGCCCCCCGGGCACAGCGCTCCCCGGGGCCCCCCGGGCACAGCGCTCCCCGGGGCCCCCCGGGCACAGCGCTCCCCGGGGCCCCCCGGGCACAGCGCTCCCCGGGGCCCCCCGGGCACAGCGCTCCCCGGGGCCCCCCGGGCACAGCGCTCCCCGGGGCCCCCCGGGCACAGCGCTCCCCGGGGCCCCCCGGGCACAGCGCTCCCCGGGGCCCCCCGGGCACAGTTCCCTTCCAAGCTCCGCGTCTCCCGGGACAGCTCCCCCTCAAGGCCCGTACCACCCCCACTACTGCCAACCACAGTTTTAAAAAAAAACCAGCAATTCGCAGCGTAATCACTTCTGTTCAGAAACAGCACAATATTTATTTAACATCTTTATATATTTTTATATATATATAATTTTTTTTCTGCATTGCAGAGTGTGTCAAGTTTTATACATCTCTATTTACAATGATTTAAAATAATTATATTTCTTCTCTGGCAGGTATTTACAAAGTCAATAGTAACTACATTTCACATTTCAACAAGTCAACAGCATGAACCAGCTCAGTAAGACAGTTAAGATAATGGCTTACATGCACCAATAACATGATCTTCAATACGTGCCTTCTTCAGGACTAAGAATGAAGATTTTCCTTGGTCCCAGGTTAAAGGACATCATACAGCAGAGGTCACGGTTATTAAAAACCTGTTTGATTTAGTCTTTCACCAGTACCGAATCTTGAATGTCTGGGGTTCATACCAGCACGCAGGGATATCCTGGTGAAGAGGGGCTCACACTACCAATCCATGTCCTTTGCCTTGCCTATCTGTCCACAAGAAGTGGGCTACGTGCTGCTTATGCTCCTTCTATGAGATTACAGAGCGCTAAAGTAGTAAAAATCCTCAGAAACCCTAGTTCAGAGAAACAAACCTAGTATGACAGAAAAAAGTATGAAAATAATCTTTTAACCCTTGCAGAATGTTTCTTTTTGCTAGTAAAACTGACAGCAAATTCTGTATTCTTACAAGGGCAAAAACAGATCAAAAGATTCATTGTCAAGTACAGGAATTACAAATTTAAAAAATGCAGCATGGGGTACCTCAATTAAGTTGTTGGGGTTTTTTAATAGCAAATAAAAGCTACCATAGTAAATCTAAAATGTATTAAGAGTAGCTGATTTAACTATTAAAAATCTTTATTAGCTTTTTCCTGGAATCTTCGATATGAAAAAAATGTTATATTACTCAGTTTTATTTAATTATACGGTATTTGTCCATAAATAACCAGCTAGTAATATCCATCCCTAAAGTATGCGCTATCTGCAAGAAAACAGTAACAAAGTAATCATTGTTATTATTATTAACACAATCAAACTGTCTTTTTTTCAAAGTAATCATTGAACACTGACACACTGACACACACAGACACACCCCAGTACTAGGAATCTATTAATACTTTGACATGTTGGTTTATCCTGAGTGATTGTTAACTCACATCTACTGTATACTTGAAGCCACAAAGTTTTTACTACTTGCATTTTTCATAAACTAATAACATGAAAGTCTAGCACAACATTAACTGCCTGAACAGAAAGAACAGTGTCAATAGCCAGTATTTCTGTCACTCCCAAGTACTTGTTTCCGAACAAAAGGTAAAAGGTTGCTTCACACACACTGTTTTTTTCTGTTTGTGATCGGTTCTGGGAAGGATGAGGACTCAAACACATAGGATTCACTACTGATTTGTAAGGAAGTTTCCATGACAAAGCACCATAGAGACACTTTACCAGGAGATACTCATAAACAGAAATCTTCCCTGACCATTTTACCCACTAAAATCAAAACCTGTGTGAATTCTAAACCACATTTTAACAATCATCTGTTCAAGAGTCAAAATTTAAAATGCTTTAAAAAGTTGTATCAGAATGCAAAGACAGTTTTCTCTAAAACTGCTTGCATCTTACCAACTGTAAAACACTAGGAGCTCACAACCAAGTAACTGGTCAATAAAACCTGATCTCACCACTTTCCTCATCATGCACAAGCTAAAATGTAGGGCAATGTTTTACTGTACAAAGTTTTAATATACATCTGTTCCCATCAACAGCTCCTCGCAGGAATAGCTTACTAATCCTTTATGATAGAAGGGATAATTTATGGACCCATTTTAAATTCATTTGGTTCCTCAGATACTACCTTTGGTAAAATCTGATGAACATAGTTAAAGAAAATCAGGGAGAGGTGTAGCCTAGAGAAAAATAAATAAAAGAATGGAAACTATTTTTTTTTCATTAAATCTTGAATACAGACAAATAACATGGGACAGATTTTTACTAAATCCTTTTCTTGAAGTTGTAAGGTACTCAGTCTTCTTCAACTTGCTTCTAAACTTCTGATGTCACAAGCCTTGACACCTGACAAACTTACTAGGCAAGTTTATCTGAAACGGCTGTTACACTTTAAAAAATCTTGTTCCAAGATTCATTTTAAATAAAATTTCATAATGACTATGTGGAAAACCTCATATGTATCAGTCTTGCAAAATCCACTTACTGCTGTTTTCAGGAACAAGCCACGTTGCTCACAGCTCACCATCATCTTCCATCACTGTGGAAGGAGCAAGTATTTTGGCTCTTCAGTTGGTAAAGACATGCGAATTTTGACAGACTGATACATTTATTTGCTAACACAACACCCATGTCGTGATCTGTTACCCTGAATCACCTACAGAAAAGCTTTCCACAGCAAGTTTATCCAAGTGCCGGGGGGAAAAAACTCTAAAAAATAATCCAGAGAGATTAAGGCCCATATGCTAGAAACAAAATGCATTTAAAATACTGAAAAGAATATAAAATATTGAAAAAATTTATATAAATCAAGAATGCAATGCAAGTATAGAGGATCTGTCTTCTTTGCTTAACATGCTTGAAAAGGAGTGGTACTTTGCAATTTTAGCCCTGCAATTATCTTAAACAAGAAATTGAAATAAAAGGGTCATGTGTACTCTTCTGATGGACATTATAAGTGGTTGTCATAAATGAGACCTAGCTCGTGGCTTTAATGCTATATTAAACATGCCAAGGTGGCATTATCTTTGGCAATGAGAGAATTTCAGAATTTGAGGATGAGATGATTAGATCTACTAATATTAGAAGTATTGTTTTTGTGTGTAGTACATACATTTAATTCAAACATATTCCATTATATTTTCCATACCTCCTCCAGGATTATGAGCACGGTACCTACACTGTACAGCTTGGTTTTTACGATTTTCTTCAAAAAGCTATTCTTGATTCTCTCTTAGTCTTCAAATTAATTTAAATTTGTAAGCCAAGATAAACAACAAATTTCTGGTTTGTGACTGAAGTTAAAATGCTGAACACTTAAGAAAGATAGTCATTGGTTCATGATAAAATAGGACAAGTTCAAACTCTTAGGCTAAAATACAGCCATAGCATAGGATTATTTATTCCAAAATTAATTTTTCAAAATATAATTCTCTGAACATGTTGTACATTAAATATTGAGGAAAATTTCCCTGGAGCTAAAATTTTCCCAGAACACTAATAATCTTCATTCAAGAAGTAAAACAAACCACATAGTATCTGAAGACAAAAAGCAGTTAGAGTTGGGGTTACCCTACTACAGAGTAGCTTTACCACCACTAAGATGCAGGTTTCCCCCTTAATCTTGAAAAATATGTTCCTATTTACATACAGTATACACACAGTTGAGGCAATTGATTGTCAACACGTGACAAATGTATGTACCTACTCACACACAAGTAAACCTCACATGGTGAGAAAAAACCCTGTCCCAGTAAACTCCAGTATTCATAATAGTGCAAATAAATACTTCGTCAGAAAACATTTTTTCCTCACTATTTTGATGACTGTAGATATGTTAAAGCTAGCAGGAGTACGCTGGAAATATTGTATTTAAGACCAACACAAATAGTTGTATTGTGAACTACAAATACTAGATCTAATGCTTAGTGGATGCAACATGATGTTCAGCGTTACAGAATGGAGTATGCTGTTAAAAAGCTTCTCCAAATTCACATCAGAAAGAGTGTTCAAAGAAATCTGCATTTAAAATGGACAGTGATATGGAAGTTTCCAATTGAAAACTACTTAGGAATTGAAAGCAATTTAAACTGTCATCTTGCAACATTCATTTTAATAGGTATTTTTACTTCATCACTTTGCTGTCTGCAGGATAAAAGAACGGTTCATCTTTCAAACAAAAAGCTGCTCACCTGAAAAGGATAATCAAGCTGGAGTTCACAATACCAATATTCTGTATTTTCTTAAAATTACAAAAGCCAACAAAAATGAGTTGCAAAATGGCAGCATATTGTGATATGTATCAAAGAATATTTAATTTTTTCCTACTTAAGTGTATATATACACATCAGAAAACAGTATCCACACTTCCTCACCTAAGAATTATATGTATGTGGCATGCATGCACACATATAGAGGGGGGGGAAAAAAAATCTAAAAAATCAGTGTTCTGCTTCTTGTCCTTCTTTTGTAATGCTGCAGTTGCACTGAAATACTGCAAAAATCTAAACCTAGTGCCTCATGTCAAGTACCAAATGTTCTAAAAGAAGACATAGCAGAGTGAATTTAGGATGAAGTCTGATTTAAGTCTAAACATTTGTCACGGGTGTCAGAAAATTTAAGTATGTTTTGTAAGTTGTTTAGTATTTTAACATATGTAATCAGAAAGCCAGCAGATTATTCCCTCCACCCATATACCAGACACTTCTAATTTTATTTCTGCAACAGTACTTTGAAGTGTACTGAACTTAAGTGAATGATTTTTTTCTACAGTCTTGACACACACCTTAGCATAGTTTGAGTCACATTTAGAAGCATTAATGATAAATATGATACACAGCACTGCAAAGCCTGTTACTACAGCTGGTTTGTGGATATTAGTGATGACTCAATTTGTAAGATAAATACTAAACAGTACTTGGCTGAAAAACAACAAAACATGCTCCAACAACTGCACTAAAAGGGTAATTCTGAGAAGTTAGAGATGTACCACATCAGCCCATAGCAAAAATTAATTTTTTCCAGGGATAAACTTGAACTCATTTTAAAAAGATTGATATGGAATAGGTATATATACACAGGAACAAACCAAAATACAGTGAATGAAACCGTAACAAAAGGCACATCAAAATGAGAACTGTAAAAATATCTTGAAAGATAGTCTGACGTAAGTTTTAGCCAATTCAAACTGACTTCCCAATCTAAAGTCACTAAAGCTGTCTCACTTTCCTGAAATAGTTTTATAGTGTGGGACCCCACACAAAAGAATATTTTTTAAAAAAAGATTGTAAAATTTGATCTGATGCCAATTTAAGTGTCCTAAAACTTCTGGAGGAATGCTTACAATGCAAACAGTAGACAGCAGAAAACCTTCCTAATGAACAGCTCTACTTTTCAAAAATACTAAAATTAATTAACTCTTAGAAAATTAGTTGATGCTACTGACCTTTTCTTTCCAAAAGATTTAAGCAAATTTCCTTTTTGGTGGTCTCCACGAAGTATAAACTTTGTACTTTCAGCCACGACTTACAAATTGTCCTCACTATCAAAACTTTATTTTATAAAGAAGAGTTTAACCATATACAGCTTTTGACATTTTTACAGAAACATAAGCCTTGCAGTTTAATCTCACTTTGCCTTAGTTCCATCTGTGTGTGACTAGTGTCCTTAAAGATTAACTTCCATTTAGAAGCTGTAAGATTTTCTTTCTTTCTGATGAGTCTATTTACTCTTTAATTGAATTTCTGCATCAGTCCAGATGCCATTTAATTCACTTTATAAATGTATGATATGAAGACTAGGCTACCAAAGTGACTCATCAAACCATAAAAAAACCTTCAAATATTTAAATGAAAATGCGAATTTGAAAAAAAAAGTTCTATTTGAAACAAAGATTCAAAAGAAAAAAAAACAAACCCACAAAAAAACCCGAAACAAACAAACAAACAAACAACTCCAAAAAACCCCCAAACCCCAAAAGACATTCAAAGACAGCCTGCTGTTTTTAACTGCTTATGTTTATCCTTCACAGTGACAGTGAAACCAAAGTGCCCACATAAAGAAACAAACTTTCCTGCAGGTTTACAGCTTGTAAACTTCCAGGATATCATACATGACTCAAGCATAAAGAATGAGCTTTCCCCTTTTCTCTCTATCAATCCAAAGAGAGATACAGAGAGATGGAGAGAGAATGACAAATATTCTCCCACGTAACCAGAAATGTGCTTCTAAGCAGTGTTCTCTAACATAAGTACCAGCCAGTGCCCATACACCAGTCATATACATTCAAGGCTTGGCTCAATGGCACGAGTTCTGAATTTTCTAGAGTAGGGCCAATCCACTAAAATAAGAGTTAAAAAACCTCAACAGATTATATATACCAAGGCAATGAAGTGTGATCCTTCTGGGGAGAAAAGGACTGTCAGTACCCCTTTGCACAAACAGCATTGCTAGAAAAGCACTTCACATTGAAGCTTCAGTGTTTCTAGCAAACTATTGTCTCTATCCCTGAGACAGCACCTTGAGAGTATGGTCTGTCTGAACTGCAGGATTCCTCAAATGACACCATGATTGAATTCAGGGACATTGAGAAAGCAGCTGAAAGAGGTGGGGGTGTCCCAACAGCCATGATACCAAAGAAAGCAGCCTGAGAAATACTCTTTACCCGAATACACCTTTCAATTCAGTGATCAGCACCTCACAACAAAAACAACAAAAATGGAGCAGAGATAGCCATTATTTTGTGGGAAAGTAGTGTTTCCCTCCCACTTACAAACCAAATTGCTTTAACAGCATGGTGTTGTGTAAATTTTAGTCTAAATGCAGAATGACCCTGTGACCTGAAGGGGAAGACATGTAACATTACAAATGGCTACAACGCCATTAGAAGTGCATTGTAACCTACATTATCAGCTTAGAATCCTCTCTCCGAGGGAAAACAGCTTGTTAATACGCATGTCTCAGTTGCTGAACATCAAAAGCTTCTGGGATGACAGACTGGGGGCAGTCAGGAAAAAACTACCCTAATTTTAATGAAAAAAGTGCTGTAGGCAGCCAGGAGCAGCAATGACAATCCCCTCCCCAGAATTGATTGCACAGACTCAGAGAGGTCCAAAGTCACACTAGAATCTCTGAGGCACTCCTGGTTCTGAGAAAGAAAAGTCATGATCCAGTAGTCTTTGCAGTACTGTAGACCGAGAAAACAAACCCGTTTCTATTTCTTAACAAAGCCAAAGCATCATCTCATAGGGATCACATTCACCATTTCCGCCGGTGTCTCCAGTCTCACAGTGTTGAAATGGGACTGATCAGCCTACGATGGATTGCACATCACCCAAGGAGAAAGGAAGGCATGGAAAAAGGCATACAGTACATTATATACTGCTTCACAACCATGTTTACAAGGGGGAAGGAGGATGAAGGTGAGGGAAGAATTATTGCTGTTTCAGTAATACAGTATGATAGCTAAACCAAATCAAACAAGATCACAACAGTCAGTATTTTAACACTGTGGGATGATGGTTCATGTTTTGCCTAAGGATGAACTTGCAGGGGATTAAGGGGAAAGAAGGAGTACTAAGGAAGGGAGTCAAAGTTACACCTGGGATATCAGCTGCATATTGAAACTTGGAGATCGAGACTGCTTGGTTAGGGGAGCTCCTGGGGAAAGGAGATCTTTACCTTCCCCAGCTTGGCCTAGTCGGTCCTCCTGTAGGCTGATAGTTGAAAACCGATTGGTGTTGCCAGCTGCCAGACTGGAAAAACCCTCTGTACCAGCTCCAACACTGGAGCCTGCTTGACTGCCATTCACATAGTCAAATGATTTACTGGAGGAAGCACTGGCGGTCCTGATCAGGCTCAAGCTGTTGGCTTTTGGCACCACCTGCCCAGCAGGCAGGCTGAGGTGTTTCTTAGTGGGTGTCATCTCGATTGTGTCTCCAGCCAGGTCAGTGGATTGGTGCGTGTACTGCTTTCGAGCTACTGAATCTCGGGGGCTCTCATTGGATTTTGCTGCAGAAGAGGTTTCTTTGTCCTTAGAAGAACGCCCACTCGCTGTTTTCCTTAAGCTGCCCTTCTGCGATACAGAGGATACAGGTTTGGTCCCAGCGGGCTGGCTGCTGAGGGAAGCTCCTGAGGAAAATCCTTCATCAGCATCATTAAGGTTCACAGACTCCTCTCTTCCATTTACACCCTCAGCATCTATTAGGAAAAAAAAGAAGGAACCAAAAAACCCCCAAACCAATCAGAACACACAGTATGCATTTAAGTTACGTGAAGACAAAGGTGTGCACAGAATGCCAAAACAAACCTCATTTGCTAATCCACCTGGATTCCACTTGCTTACATTTTTTTTTTTGATTCTCAGCCAATAATTTTCCTGCCGTGTTTAGCAGAATAACAGAGTCTAACAATAAGTGCTCCCTGAACTTGATTTACCTTTCACCTACATCACTTTTATCAGTCAGAGTATTGGTCCCAAAGTTTGCCTATAAAACAAGTAGAATTAGGCCCCATTTAGCTGATTTGTTTTAGTTCTGTCTGCACATACTGTTACCCATTCTCCTCCTACATGTGGGTAAAAAAGGAGACAAAACAAAGCTATCACCCTTTCAGATTTCTATCCTATTTTGTGGCAAGATCTAAGCATGTTCAGGATCTCTTCCAGGAAGAGTAAATTCTGGGTGAGTGCTCAGTAAGCTTCAGAATTAGGCTACTTCCTAGGCCAGCAACGTTCACAATGTTCCAACAGAGGTAGAAGGCTTCTGTTGTACGTAGCTGGCACTTCAAACAATGTGACTACACTTTCTATTGAAGCTTAACCCAATTCCTGGTTCTCTCTCCTCCAAACCTCAATCCTCCCTGCATTTCCAGCAATCCCATCCGGGTGTTTCCACCGTATTACTTTTATCTCAGCATCTAGATTTTTCAGAGAAAAAAAAATTAAACCGAACAACCCTTGTATTAAGAGAAATTTAATCTCTGAAACACTTCCTGTTGTAGAACAGGCACTGTGCTTTTGACTGGGGTATCAAAGAGAAAATAAAAACCTGACAATCTTATTTCTTAAATCCTTGTTTTCAGGCCTATTATACGATTAGGGCTGCACACACTTTTTTTTAACAAATCTGATTCAAGTACTTTTTCTAAGCTCCAAGTACTCAAAGGAAGTTATTGTTTCAGTAGAAAACTGAGAAGCATTCAAATTTCAAAACTGAAAATAGAGTTAAGAGTTTTTGTTCCATGTATCTTGTTTCAATGAGAAGAAGGCATAAATTTTAACTGTGTTAGCAAAAAAGGAGGCGTTCAGGTTATAAGAATTTTGCTTTTCTTTATAAAAGCTGTAGAGCCTGATTATGTAAAAGAAATCTGCAAAACCTATGGATCCATCCCAGCTAAAGCCACTGTACCGGTCCTACTGTCCAACCCAGCTTGCTGCCAAGCAAATGTGTTTAAATCTTTTTTGTGGAATGGGAAAAATGTGGTGGCAAGTATTTAGGAGATTCTAACATTTGAGTGGAAGCTCATCCTTTCATGCTGACTGTTAGATAAGGAACATTTTACATTACAGCAAGCAGAACAGACAGAGCGCTCTCAGTGTGGTTGCTGCCTCTGTGTAGCAGGAATATAGCCTGATCCAATTTCACATTTCTGAAGTGTAATGTAAAACTTTACAGGGAGGTTTTATTACTCTGCTTTAAATTTACTACTTCTTTTCAGGAAATTTTGCCTTGGAATTACCATTACTGTGTATCAGCTTACAAAAGATACACAAATCAGACCATTCTCAGAACAATGCAATGAGAGATTATTCTATAGTTTTATGTAATTCTATTTGATTCATTAGCCTCCCAGAAACAGAAAGCTAATATAGTTCATGTTACTGCAGTCTTCCTTCCTTGGTAAAGCCTTTAGCTTTAGAAAAATAAGCTTCTTAGGTTTCAAGGGTTATTATTAAAGTCTAGGGTGCATTACTTGCTTCAACTTCTGTATCCATATTTAAAATACATATACTTTCCCCCTCTCCTGCCCACCCTGCCTAGTTGAACTAGCCTTCATGTTCTTCTTGAGACATAAGAGTGTTTTCTTACACTAAACACTGATATATTTAATTCACAATCCACGACATCTCCATTCCCCCCTCCAACCTTCCCACACATAATCAAAGATGCTAATAAAAATAAGACATAACTGGAACATACCAAAAGCAAGACCACTTTTTCAATTAACCAACATTTACATTTCTTTATATCACCATGCAAAGCTGGATGAAAGTGTGTTTGGTTACAAGCAGCAGGAGTAGCAGCTGAATTCCCCTCTCAAGCCCTTCTTATTCAAAAGAAAGATGGGTAACTTGCAAGAAGGTATCTCCAGATAACACAGCCAAGGTTTTTGTTATTACAAGAACATTAGTAGTTTTCAAAGTTTATGTTAAAACATTGCTGTGTAATGGGACATTCCTATTCAGGGACAGTGAAGCAGAACAGTCACACTGAAAAAGTGGCATTTTATCCATAGAATTTAAAGACAAGACTGAGAGGGGTTGTTGAAAGCTTTTGGATGCTGCAACCATACAGGTGCCCAGGCTGCTCAGCAGTGCTAAAAAATGAAGAAGATAGAGAAGACAACATGCAAGAGAATTTCTGTCTAATCAGATCCACATGTCTACAGAAGTTCTCAATGGGATTAAAGTAATTCAGCAAATACATTCTTTCCCTAATACATGTTATTTTTCCTCTACAAACTGCCCTCAGAAACAATAAAAAAATATTTTGAGTCCTTACATACTCTGGGAGGAAAAACAGGATGATGTAATGAAGTTTTCTTTTTTTTTTCGTTCCAACAGACCAATAAGAAAATTTTAAAAAGAAACAAAAATTAAAGATCTACTCCCTTCCAAATACTCTTCTACTGTAAGGTCAAAAGAGAAAGACACAGTGCAACCCAACAGAAATCATATCAATTGTACCACAGTGTGTACTCTAGACTCTCGCTGTTCCTTATCAGAATAAATCAGTCTTCAAATATTAGCTATTTGTGTGGATCCACAATTAATGCTGTAGCTTTAGACACGATGTCCTCCACTGACCCAAAATAGTGCACATAACCACAGCTGCAACCACCTGCAAGCAAAATACCTTGTATGGCATTACTGAGTCATTCTTGAAATCTTCTCTTTTTTTACTTATTATTTTTTTACTTATTTTTTTACTGATCTGAAGAAGGGGTTTTATACACTTTTTTAAAATTACTTTTAGTCTGTTTATCCTTCCTATACCTGGAGGTTGAAACCTCACTAGTGTCCTTCCTATATCTGGAGGTTGAAAACTCACTAGAAGTGATCAGTCTTTTATTGTATTTTTGACATCAAAATGATATTAAGGAGAGGGAATTTTCTAGCTGAAATTTTCTGTGAAATCAGCATCAGTAAAACAACAGACTCCTATAAATGCACACACAATTATATACTAATAATCAAGCCAAACTCCATTCCTTGGCCTTCTCCCAGATGCTATCAACTGGAGAATTCAGTTTGCTCAAGCATGTAATTATACATTGGTAATGTTACAGAAGTAAATGGTATTCAAACCATTTCTACTGAAGTAAAGCATGTGGAATGATGCCTTATCCAATATTCCAAGTTAAACCACTGTCTTAGAACAAGTTAAGACTAAAATGCAGTATCTCTATCAACTTCTTTCCCACTTCCTGTCTCTTACAGAAAGTTCTCTGCAGCTCAGGACTTCTCTATATCCTTCAGGTCATGCACATGCAAAGATTAGTAAAATGGAGTAAGACCAACTGAAAAGTGAATTTAAGAGAAGACAGGATCATTTACTGAGCATGCTCAAATTCACAATGCACCAAGCAGATTATAAACTGCACTAAATATGTTTATGCCACTATCTTCTACATAAGCATGACATCTTAATTATTGATAGTAACTCTGATTAAGGGTAAGGATTCTGTGATAACACTACATTAAATCTTCAGATTATCCAGATTATTGTTTCCTGAAGAACAAATCTGAAACCTATGTAGCTCATATCTGGATGTGTAAATAAATCTCATTTATGATCAACTGAAGTCCTTATAGAGGCTGGAAACACCAAAGGAATGTTCAGATAGAGAAGAAGACTTAAGATAGAACACCTGAAAATATATTTAGCTAAATCTACAAGAAATTAATTCTCATCTCTGAGAAGAAATGAATCAAGTTCAGTACTCAAAAACACCTTTCATTGAGTAAATCATCTTTACTCAAAAATTAATAGATGAACTTAAGCAAAATAAATTTCTACCACCTACTCTATCTGCTATTCTTGGCTGCAAAGCAGACATATGAATCCCTACAGCATTTTTGTGGACAGCACGACTGAGAAAGAAAGCAGTAATTGTTTCTAAAGTTTTAGAAACATGACAATCTGTTTTCTTCTTGAAAACACAAGCGCATTTTTGCTACTTGTCTTTAGAGAAGCCAGTTCTAAACGAGTTGTCATGTATGAGTTTCCAGTTAAAGGATGACTGACAAATAAAACATCAGCAGTTGTATTCATCTTAGATAGGCTTGACTTTTTTCATTCTTGAAAATTCAAAAACTGCAGACTAACAAGACACCATTGCAACTAAGTTGTAGCCAAATCCGTTTATACTCTACACAGTCTACTTTTCAGGATTAGAATCATGCTCATCTGGTGCATTTTTTTCCTTCTTAATATTAGATTAAACATGCTCAGTAATAGAAGGTTTCCAAGCAATCCCAAAGCTCTTGGCTAATACCCCTGTCTTTCTTTTTTTTTTTGCCATGCCAAGCAGTCTTTCACCACACAGATGCAAGCCCCAGGCCAGCCCACGTGATAACAAAAGGTAGTACCTGACCTGGTGTTAGGTATATAGGGGATGCGTGTATTGCAAAGAGAAGCTAATACACCCTGGGATAGCGGAAACACACACTAGAATGGAAAGAAGTTCTGCTTGGGGATAGGGAGCCAGGATCCTCCTCCAGCAACTGCCTCACTGACTTCTGCCTCCTCATCTCTGTCCTACCCTCTGTGGTGGCTGCTGCCAAGGTGGGCTCCGGGAAGCCATGCTCAGGGGTCCTGCGCATCAGCACCTCCCCCTCTTGCTCACGTTTGATCCCTAGGTCTGTGGAGCCGTGTTGGATCGGTGAGCCAGGAATGCTTGAGTCAGCCTCGTTTGAGAAGTCAAAGCCATCTGGGATTCAACATATAACATTTTAGTGCTTTTCTGTTTCTTTCTTGGCATTCCAACCCAGGCAGGGAAAATAGAAGATTTATGCGGACACGGAACAAACACAAAACACTACCCATGCTTAGTTAAACGTTGTCAGAACATCCACAGAAAGGGACAGGTGGGCTGTACTGTAGACCAGAAATGAATATAATGGCAAGTACAGTGAAGAAAACACGACCCAGAGTCCTGGAAACAGAAGACTTGTTGTCCTGGACATTCTGATTCAGCTGAAGACTAGGTCATCAAATCCTTTTGCACGTGACAGAGAAGAATAAAAGAAAATAAAAGGGCGAGGGGGAAAAGTACTACAGGAAAATATGCAATCCCTGTTTTCAGATTCTTTTATTCTCAGTTTATTTTTAGGTTATTCTACTTTTTAGTTTCATCATTTTACGCAACTTTTTTAAACCATGGTTTAATATGTGGAGCAACAAAGCTTCACAAGTATGACAAAGTGATTTCAAAGCAAGCTTTTTGCTACACCTACACTGCAGATGTCATCACACCAAGGTAAAGATCACTACCAATTTTTTTTTTCTTCATACGGTCAAGAACACTTCCATATAATGTAAGTACTCATTGAGGAAAAATAAAGACTAATTCTAAACTATCCAAACCTATTTTATGGCCCCCCAATAAACTGGGCCATGTGATGGGAGTGAGGTGTTCAGTTTTTCCCTCTCCCGCTGCCATCATTAGCTTTAGGCAGCTGGAATCCTATCAAGGTCTGTATATTACCATCCATTCTCTGAGCTATTTATGATGGGAGGCAGATGAGTTTTAGTGTGGATTAAACAAAGAACTCAAATTCTAAGCCACACTTTACCCCTACAATTTCGTGCTGTGTTACATGGAGAAAAAAAGAAGTCTTATTAAACATTTCCCACCTTCTCCATCTTCTCACCTACCTCGTGGTTTATTTCCAAATCAAAAACAAAACAAACACCCCAAATGTTCATGTTCATGCAGTGCTCTGAAGATGTAAAAGATTATACATTATTATGGAGTACCACTTTTCAAAAACAAACAAACAAAAAACTCCCCCAACTGTTCTGCAAACATTCAAACAGAAGCCAGATTACAGTGATGATGATGACTACAGTACACTGTAATACTTGCCCCCGTCAGAGAAAGCTCACCTTCTCTCCTCCAGCGATGACGACGGATAGAAGCTGTTGTAATCGCACTCCGAGAAATCCTCGGCACTGTTGGAGTAACTTCTACTTTCAGTACCTTCTGGCCTTCTTGTGATGCATCAGGAGCATCAAAGGGCAGCGAGTTCTTCATGGCATTTGCAACCTAAGATGAAAGTAAAATGCTGTACTACTACTATCCTTGATTGCACTAATGGCAATATTAGATCTCTTGCTGGATACAGAAAGGAGAACAACCAAGAATTGTTAATTATGCCAGATCTCCTCAAGATGGATGGTGTCATCCCCAAGATTCACAGTTGATAACTACATTGAAAAGCTCATCACAAACCCACTCCCAAAACCGGAGTTGAATTTTCTGAGGTAATTTATTTTGTTCCATGTTTGCCACCTGTAGTGACAGAGATAACCTATACAGGAAGGTCTTCATCCAAAAGAGACTGCAAAATGACAAGGAAAATACCATTTATGCTTTATGACAAGAGTGTCATAAAACTAAGCCACAGGCCAAGCCAATGCAAACAGCCTGCAGCCTGGTGCACAGAGGGACAGGGCCAGTTTCCACCACACCCAACCCCATAATGCCCCCTCCCCTCCCAAAAAAAACACAAACAAAAAACCCCAGCAAAACCTAACCAAGGGGATTAGACTTCAGGTACTTGCAACATTTATTTTTTTTAAAATTGCAACCTAAGCAGTAGGCATCAAATTACTATTCATCTTTGTTAGACCTGTTTTTTTTATTTTAATAGCCTAGTACCAAGTCAGAAGTTTTGTTTTGCAGCTTTGAAAAGAACAAGTGACCTCTTTTGGCTTTGATGTTTTAATTGTTTCTTTACATTTCCCATAAAATGCCTTTGTGGGATTAGAGGTTTACTTTAAAAAAGAAAAAAGTAACTTTCAGAAATGTTTCCTAGTTTACAAGTAAATTGTTCAAAAAAAGTAATCTTGTGTAACAGCGCTTGAAAAGCTCTGGGTCTCTATGGCATATACAGTATTCTACAATAACAAAGTTGATGCACACAAAAATATTACTTAAAGCTTTAAAAAAAAAAAAAAAATCAAAAGTGCAACCCACAAAATGGACACGCTTTGATTTTTCTAAAATCTTACTGAAATTATACTACTAACCAGTAATAAAAATACCAGTCCTAGGGGACTGGAATGGCAGACATATAGCTGATCCTGATCTCCTGCTGCCATTGTGATCCTGTAACTCTAAACATCATTTCCACTGCCTGCCTGACTTCTAACCATCATGAAAGATTATTAGCACCACCACAGAAATACTCCTTGTCATTCTGCCTTCCACTTGTCCAACATTGGTTTTCCCTTTGCTAACCAGTTCTCAGCCTCAACACTTGTTTGTGAAGTGCTCTCCTATTCACACCTAGGCCCTTTTCCATGCCATTTCCTGAAATGGTACAGACTGCATTCACCCTATCCCTGATCACACTACAGACTTGAGAAAATCATTTCTGCTGACTGAACCAAAACAGATCAAGTTCAACATTATACAACTGCTTGCCTTCTCATCTTCTACTCAGTGGAGCTGCTACCTGTTTGGAATAGGTACCCTTATCAGTAGGGGGGGGGCAGGGGGATGATCAATCTAAAAACTGGTAGCAAAAGGCTTCTGTAACAGAACCAGAAAAGTGACAGAGCATTTCTGCTTGTTGAACCTCTTAACAGCTGGTCTTTTCTAACAGCACAAATTGTACTTCTGGGGTCTGAGAAAACCATATGGAGATAAAAATCAGCGCAACAGTAAATCTTTGAAACAATCTAAACAACCAGTCTGAATGAGTCACAGTCCTTATCTGACCAAAAAAACCGTCAAAACTATGATCTTGCAGGATGCAAAAACACTTGCTCACGATGCCTGATCCAGCACTGAAAGGCAGGAAAATAAACACACAGCACAATTCAGACTTGGCAAGCCAAGTCTGCATCAATGACAAAGGAGGGTTGGTTCCAGGCCAGACGTGCACTCTTGTCTACCAGAAAGGAGCTCTAACAAAAGAACATTCAACAAGAGCAGTTAAGTGCATCAACAAAACACACAAGATAAAGGTGCTGTCACAATAGGGATTTGCTGATCCATGATTCTTGTGTATTGAACTAGGAAACCTCTTGTCCCTCTGCTCTGAAGACAGGGATTTCTGTCTGAAAAGAGTGCAGAACCCTTGGTTCAGAGGAAAAGACCGACTGGCACTGGCCTATTCCTCAGGTACAGGCTGGTAGTAATTCTAACTCTCTGTGATTAGTTTGCCTCTGCAGAAACTCCCAGGTTTCCTGACTATGAAACCAACACTCAGGGTTTTGTTAAAAGAGGTACTTTTGTTTACCCAGAAAAGGTCTTTCCCCTGTGTTACTTCCTGCTCTTTCCAGTACAGTCTCTGGGTAACAGTGGCAGAAGACCACTTCTACATTACAGGTATTTCAAACTTTCTGATGCAGCTGTTCCAGTTGGTATTCTTTGTTGTTATTCGCTGGTTGGTTGGTTTTTATTTTTTTTTCCTCCAGACGATAAAAGCCTATATAAGTAAGAGCATGGATCTACTATACTGTTAAAAATATTTCTCCAAGAGACATACTCAAACACAGGGACCACGATGTTTCTCATTGTAATGATTACCAATGGTATTCCCATAATTACACAAATACCTTCAGTAGAGATATCTAAAAATAACCGCAATGTGGGCAAATATTAAATGGAGTTCAAAGAATTTGCTGCTATTAGGAAATCCTAGGCAGAAGCTGAACTTGAAACTTTTGCCTGTGCGGCATCCCAGACGATATTTTATTTAATGCTAGTAGTTTTAAGTTTAAAATATAGAATTTTATAATGCTGCTAAATTACACACCTCTTCTAAACAACAAAAGGAGATGAAAGAGCTCCAATCTTTGAAAAAGTCAAACTGCTTGAATATACAGCATGAGGGCAGGGACATCCAAGCAATTATTTTGTAGAAGTGACAATTTTGTAAAGCTGCTTTTTAGAAATTTTAGTAAAATAAAAGAGGAAGCAGGCAATGATCAGAGTACTAAGAAAAAAAATTCCTCAGATAGACCTGCATGCATATGCAGGAAAAACCTGACAACTGGGAAGGGGTAAAAATTGATGATGTCGTGATGTCATCAACACCAGACAATTGGATTGAGAAGCAATAAGAGCTTTGGGAAAAAACCAAAGACATTCTAGAAGATTCTTACAATTAAAAGATTCTTACAATTGTCTCTAAGGACAAATTGATTAAAAATGAACAATGAAGACTGAAAATTGTCATATCGTCCAGTTCCAGATCCTCCTACGCATCTTTTAAATCCTTGATAGGTCAGCCCGATTCAGCAGGTTCAATATTTAATTTAAAACTTTCAATCTGATGGAGTGATGCGTCATTTCCAAAAGGCACCAATTATTACAATAATTCAATGGATACCAGGCATTTTAAATGCAGCAGTGTCAGAAAGCCCGCAGATAAATTTTACAGTCAATATTAATTTATCAAGAGAATAATTTTCTGTAATTTATTTCAGAAAAGAGTGATCTCAGATTGCCACATAAATAGACTTTTACCAATTCACTTTTTCAGTTATGTAAAAAGCAATGAAATTTTATGACTGTTAGTTCAGAGGAGAACTAAAGGCTTCTAGCCACAATTCTGATGCAGAAACTGAAACAGTAGTCTATTTTACTTTATTCCCCTAATTTTCCCTGTTCTTTTACTTTTCATTCCTACGTGACGCAAATCCCTCCTTTCTGTCAACCTTCTCATCCTTCCCAATCCCATCCACCTGAACCCAGCCCAGTTTCACCACTTTCCTCATTTATTTTCCCTCTTTTTACGATTAGAACAGCAAGTATAGTGAAAACTGAAAAAAAACCCCCAACCCAAATCCAAGCAATAAGAACTACTCCATTTTATTGCTGCTCCTCTAAAGAAGGTAAAGATTAAGATCTGTGTGACTTTGATCAAACAAAATCTGGTATTGACTCTGGAGATGAAGCTCCTTTTCAGGTGCAGCTCTAGCCTGTTTTTGGTTTTTTTTACTGAGTTATTAGTTAAATCACACAGCTTATTCTCAGCCGTGAGGAAGGTCTAGAAGTAAACACCTTTTTTGCAACCATTGTCCTATGACATATAATTATTCAGTTAAGCTTCTTTGAACCACTCATCAGTAGCTTATGCCAAAACAACATAAACATTCTGAGCCAACTGTAACACATTAGAAAATTCTAGCTTTCAGCTAGAGATCCCAACAGGAGATCCCAACACCACTCAAGCAGAAGAAGTACAGTATAAACAGCTATGCTGAACAACCACTCACATTTGATACTGCAGCGAATGGCCACAAAAGCTCTCAATACCAGTCCACTTCAGAAACACATCCATACTCCTCTGAACCAAGCCCATAAATTGCAATGGATTGTTTCTTACCAGCAGAGGCTGTGAGTAGAGTTCAAGCTGTGCTCTGTAAATTATGTCCTCCAATACCTCTTGGCCAAGTTCCCACTGACCATTATATCTAAAAGTAAAGATAAATATCTTTCACATCTTACGAAGACAAACTTGTCTTTTTTCTGCCCAAATCCTGACCTTAACTTCTTTGCTTACATAGAAAATTCATCAACTGTTTGTACACCCCAACCCTGTCACTTCTTTTAAAAGTGCAGACAAAACATTTTTTTATTAATCTTGTTGGTATAACAAGAAAGCTGTTCCCTGTCACCTCCAAGCATGACAAATTTGATGCCATATTCAGGACAAACTTAAAAATAAAATAAAAAAAATGGGGTCAGTATGTAAAGGTTAATGCTACTTAGCAGAACTGAATTTCCACCAGAAATGGATTTTTGCTGCCTCAGATCCTACTAGACATCCTAGAGGTCGGCATTTCATCAGTTTATCTTGGCATCCGAGCTCATTGTGCTTGTGAACAGAAGGTACCCAGTGGTAGTGGGAACTTGGGAAAAGATGAAACCAGAAGCCTAACTCTCTTTAGCAGCTACTGCTCACCCTTCATCACCTAATTCGGTGCTCACAAAAATATTTTGAAATCATCAGTTCACTGAATAAGCAAGTGATGGGAAATACACTCAACGAGTTATATACTTGTGTTATGAGTTTAACTATTTTTTTCAATTATAAAACAACTGGCACTTCTATTTTGATTCACGTAAAATCAGACCTTTCTCTTTAGGGAAAAAAGCCCCATCCACTTACATGGCATAATAGACACCTGTGAGCAGCTGCACCATGAAGTCAGGGTCTAATACCACTCTACCACAGGGTTCTTTCCAGCGTTTCTCATGCTGCCGTGGAAATCCACTCACACACAGCCTGAAAAAAACCAACATTACAAGAAAGTGTTAACTCCACAAAGACTAAAACGTCTTTATATAACAGAGATTTTAGTTCATTTTCAGATTTATTTTTCAAAATATAAATACACAGCATAGAAGATTCTTTTGTTCCCTCCCTAACCATTACAGCAGTTTTGTAACAGTGCCCTGAGATGTGGCTTGCTGATAATCCAGTGTTATTTCCCACGTAGCCATCGACCCCACTTGTTTTCTTCAAAACATTTTCTTCAACCAGTTTCTAACGAATGAGGGTGGCAAGATGCTCTCTACTGCCAGCCACCAGGCAGAAGACCCTCCCCAAAATTCAGTAACTGAAACCAATTTTCTTTAAAGGAAACATTTGAGTGGTACAGAAGAGAAATATGTCATCTCCCATCTAATGTATGATGACAGTATGCAATGACCCTTTACCTAAAGTTAGATAACACAGACTATATTCTTGGGAATTGCCCTCAGCTGCCTTCTAAAAAGTACTTCTGATCCTTGAAAACGGGGCCTGCCTTCCCATATACCGCCTCCATAAAAACCAGAATAATTTATTCTTTCAGTTTACTATTTGAATCTTCATCATGGAAGCAATGCATGGCCACTAATACATAGTAACTGCTGCACTGTTTCCAAAACAGAAATCCCTTGCATACAAAATGTTCTCTCTCCTCTCTACTCAACAAACAGATCTGATTTTCAGATGCAGGAAAATTCAACGTGTTTGGCACATTTAGCATAGCTATAACTCAAGTGAAAATGATGGAAGCATACCAAGAACTAATCCATTCCCATCAAAAAGCATCTTTTTTTTTACTGGATGAATATTTAGAAGCCTAGATGCACCCTGAAAGACTATTTCAAAGGCAAGTGTCTCACCTGGAACCCATCGTACAAAGTGATTGGTAAGAAGAAGCAGGCATATAGACAATAGCAGAATTGTAGCATAGCATAAGAAAGCTCAGCACCTCAAACCTAGAAAGAGATAAGAGCAAAACCTTGCATAGTTTAAATTCTTAATATTTCATCAAGATTTAACCCAAAAAGTCTACAATTCAGTCTAAAAAAATATCCCACAGAAAAAGTATCAGAAGTAAATACACAAATCCTTAAACCCTCTTTCATTGTTCATTAACTTGAAACAGGCTATCAAAAGGTCACTATAAACAGTTAAAATTATTATTACTGAAAGCCATTAGCATACACAGGAACTACTAAGGAAATGGGATATGGTATAATATTTGGACAAAATTACAGAACTGGAAATGTCTGCAATACATTCAAAATTATTTTATCAGTTTTCCCAGAGCTGTCTTTAGACACAGGTAAAGCTGGCAGTCACTAAACATCAGGGCAATTTCTTTCACCCCTAGTTCTGTCTATCCACTTAGCTCCATTTCCCTCTTCCTGTGGAAAAAAAGTTACAGCCTCAGAAACAAAGCTGAATTTTGTTATACCTCAAGGAAAAACTGAACAGCCAGCCATAAACCCAAAGATATTCCTTACCTACACAGAAGTGACAGAGAAGTTACTTCTCTAAATTAACTGCTAGAAGAACATAAAAATTTGAAACAAAGGAAAAAAACCCATTATACCTCAAGATTACCAAGACTGTTCTCTAGATTTGTTTCCAAGCACTTAATGCTGAGAAAGGACTGATCACATACATTTGGTCTTAATGTTTAAGGACTTGCCTCCCTAGTGAAGCACATTGAATGTTAGAGTACATCACCTACCGGTTCTGCGCTGTGAAGGTTTCTCTTTGAGGATGAAGATCACTGTAAACTACTCTGATTAGATCATGCTGACTTAGTGCTCCTTCAGTTAAAGCCATGGATCCAATAGTAGAGGGCTAGAAGTAGGTGGTAGGAAGAGGGGGGAAAGCAAAGCATAAGTAAAAGGTCCTCAAAAAACTCCTGACCACTCAAGGCAAAAGACACATTTATACTGTTATCTGTAAAAATGAAGATTATTCCAGAATACGGTAAATCTAAAAACGTTACCTAATTTCATCATTACAAACAGCATCCACACTTACAAGCAACAGAAAGGTGAGAGCAATTTTCAACTTTGATTCTTACGTATCCATTTACAGTAATGTTGTCCCAATCACACAGACTTTTGTCCAAAAACAGTAGAGAAAGAAAAACACAATTCCAAGTTCTAACTGTATTAAGGAGCTAGAAGGAACACTACTTTTATACTAGCATATATACTAACTACAGCCACAACTACAACACCACTAATCTTTGTTTAAAATGGGCACTGTCAGCAAAGATTTTTCAACATTTACATTCCTTTTCTTCTACTAATGCTATTGAATTCGATTACACTAATTGTAAAATACTGACACTGAAAACTTACTGCAACAAGATGCATCTAAAATAGCCTGCGGCATCAAATGGATCCAGTTTTCATTCCTCTAATAGATCCAATTCTAATTTACCACAGCAGTTCTCTTACCTCATGATATATTGAGGGTTTAGATAACGAAGGGATGGTGAAAGACAAAACTTTGTTGTTTCCATCTTTGTCAGCAATTTCCTGCATTAAAAACAAGACCAAAACCCAAACAGAAGTAAGGATATAGGACTTGGAGTAACTTTCAACTCTTAGAAGGTATTTCAAAAACATGTCCTGATCTATTAGCACCTCAAGGGCTCTGTGCATTTGCAGAATATCAGCAAATTTACATACACATTTAAGAAGTGGGAAAGACCTCTATCACAAACTGCTCTGCAGAATCAGCCTGCAACACTTTAGAAAACCAGCCCTGGCTCCTAGATCGGTGTGAATTCAAAAACAAACACACAAACAGGAACAAAACAGCTTTTCTAGCCCACCTTTACATTATAACATTTATTTATAACAGAATTGCATAGAGGAGCAAGGCTAAACTTCAAGCCCAAAAGACACTGACACACGAGGGCTGATGAGTCACTTGCTGACAGTATTTCATAATAAATGCACCACAGAGAAAAGGTGAAATCAAGGGGACTGGCAGAGTTTCCTCAGGCATCCCATCAGTAGGAAATACACAGAGTGTTCTCTCAAAAGGCTTTCAGACTGGCCATATTTTATAGTTGCTAGGCTACTACATAGGCAAACCGAGCAGTTTTTAAAGAAAATATACTAAGAGCAATTACATAAGACTACCCCAAAAAGGAGCCTAAAATCGTGCCTGTGCACTCTGTACAGCAAATTTTCAAACAATAAGCTCCAGTCATTCCAGCTTATGTGAAAATTTAGCCCGAGGTAACTCTGTACTTGTAGCAGGCTGTAAGGATTACAGGGGAAGGGCAGCTGACAGAATTTAGCACAATGCAAAAGATTTATCCCCATCTTTCATTTTCCAAGTATTGAGAAAATAACTTCACTCCCTCAGTCTCAGTATATATGCAGAAAAATATCAACTTCATTAAAGATAAAAAGCAGTGGGAGCCATTGTCCATTTTGAGGTCTCTTCCTGAATCTGGAAAGAATGGAGAAATTACTGTCCTTAAAAAATATGAATCACTGGCATGACTTGCAAAGGAACTGCAGAGGAACCTTCATGAGAAAACGGGCAAAAAGATAAACATGCTACTTCAATCCAATAAACAGTACTAAAAATCAGCAAGCAGTTTCCAGTGCTTTTTTCTATCAGAATAAATCTAAAATATTTAGATCTTCCAGTTGTTAGAGCTGATCTACAAATGCATAACTGTAAATATACTTTATTTTTAAGAATCGCAGTTTGGTTGTTCTCTGTCTTATCATGTGTAGAAATATAATACACAATTTAAAGGAGGGGTTTACAATGATAGCACAGGGAAGGACAATTTTTCAGTAGAGTATGTTTTAAGGTGCTGTAACACAGAAATTCCCATTAGAGAATGCCTATTGTGGCAGTATTGCTGAATTTATCAAACAGTCTTATAACAACTACAAAAGTAAACATTTCCAGGTTAAGATAAGAATATAAAACCCTATTTTTACATCCAACAGCCAAATTGAATAATTTATAGTTACTTTTACTTATTCTTAAAATCACAGTTCCCCTCAAGACTCTGACTCAAATGTACACATGTATGTATCTAAGTGCATGCAGAGTGGTTTCATCTTCAAATTACCCTTAAAGACACATTCAGAGTAAGTGGGAGAGTGTGGGAAGTGACACATGAATACTTACCAAACATATCAGCCTGCCAATCATAGAAAGCGGTATTTTGGAACATTAAGGAGGGCTACCTATTTCCTTACAAACACAAGTGTATAACAGTTTGAGAAAGCCTACAAGGTGATCCTTTTAAGCGAAAATGTTTTTCCCATTAAAAGATAACTATAAAATATAAAAAATATTTTTGCAAACGCATCCTTACTAAACCTTCATTACATTATCTTTTTCTCCATATTAAATATGCTTTCATTTAAGTGTATTTCAATTTTAAAGATGTTGTTACAGTAATTTACTTTATTCCCAGTGGTCAGTGATGCAAAACTTAAAGCCTTCCTCACCCATTCCCACTCATCTCACTTACCAAGTTGTAAATGCCAAGCAGCAATGCTTCAATGCAACCATTACTCTGTCTGTCCCTGCTGGCAGTGAGACGCAGATATACCCAGATCAACTCTGGCAAAAACTGCAGTGTGAATCTCTTGAGCCGAACTTCAGAGCTACGATAAAGTTCAAAGAGCTGGTGGCAAACAGGCTCCAGGAGCTGTGGAAAGGCAAAAAAGCTAATGACTTACTGGTAGGCTTCTCTAATAAGGGAGAGTGAAATAGCAAATGTAGGGGCTACATCATATAGCCACCACAGCTAGTAAAAATTACATTTCTTGATGTAAGTGAACCGAAATGGTATCTACATTTCTTTTAAGGAGATCCATAAGGACAGGCCTCAGGGGAACTGGTATGCAGTACTGGGCAGAGTGGCTTTACTGCAGCCACCACACCATGTGTGCTTTGAGAAGATTATTCTCTAGGGCTGTCAGTATGAGATTTATTTTCTATACGGGTACTAATCTATGGCGTGTGACAGACAGGTGGCTTCAACTATGTGCACCATAAAACTTTAATAGTGCAGTTGTAAGGTCTATAAAAATATAAAGATTAAACATTAGCTGCTAATGATAAGTCCATTGACAGAAATACAAATTGATTTCTTACCTACAGCTTTTTAGTCTCAAACCCAACAAGTGTGCATGCATATGTTTATTACAATGCAAAACTGATCTTTCCATCTTGAGCTGCACTTCAGGTTTAGTACAAGAATCAAAAAAAGCCCCTATCAAGTCAGTGTGAGATAAGCACGAGACAAACCTGCCACTTTAAGAGTCTACAATGCCAAACCAATAGTCAATATGCATCCATGGCATTGTTAATGGATGTCAAATGGTCTCATCTTTTCCCACAACTAATCAAGTTTTAATACTAAAACCAAAAACTGGGGGAGGGGGGGGAAATCCCTCCCAAAAATTTAAAAATTTCCAAGACAAATTTTTGTAAGGTTTGTGACCATTATCTAACATTGCATTCTATTAAATAGAGTGACCTAAGGAAAATACTTATGGGATTCAGTGTCCAAAAAGACAGAGGCATACATGTAAGCTAAAGCATCTATATTCATATATAGAAGAGTTAGAGAGTCAGAAAACAGAGGCCAGAATCTCTAAGAAGCCCTCTTTCTAACAGTACATGCTTTATGCAGCTTGCTTATACATACACACATAACATATAAAACATCAAATTATACATGTTTTTAAGCAATAAAAACCTTACATTTGACCAACACAGTAGCAGCTGTACTGGTGAGACAAAAAGGCATAAATAGGAAATACCCAGTGCAGAGTAAATCAGATAAGGCACAAATGACTCCTCTTTCACTCCCAGGGATATGCACCTTAGGACTTTCAGAGCAGCATATTTCATGGACTTTGACGCATTCTTTTTTCATTAATTTGTTTATTCATCGTAATTTTAGTACCCAGAATTTCCTGTAGAATTGACTGTCACTCTTGCTATGCTGTAAAAAGATGTACTTCTGGGGTTTGTTGTGAATCATCCATCGTCTTAAAACACTTGGAAGTCCCTGGCTAACAGCAGAGGGACAGACATTTCTGCAAGTGAGCAGTTTGAACGTTTGATAAATGTGCGATGCCGTAAACCTGTATGAATGTACAATTTCACATAACACATATTCAGACTTGGATATTGGACGCTGGTGTATCACAAACACAAAACATACATCTGACAGAACCGTCTATGGAGACAGCTGCCTTAGGAGAGCATCAGCCAGGAAGCACCAGTTTCATTTCTAACACACAACACTGTGGTCAATGAAGCTGACCATCTTAAACCACTGATTACATAAGCCACAACAGGACACTGACGTAAAATAAAACTTAGCTGTCGGAGAAATCTCTTAAACAATACTCTGGTATAAGTACCTTGTGTAACAAGGCTTCTGACTGACAGACTTGCTACTCTAAGCTAGAAGCCTGCTTTTACAACAGAAGCAGAGAGAGACTCTACAAGAGAGGGAGGGAAGAAAGCTGTCACTGACAATGTTGACACAGAGTGAGAGAAGTCCAGTCATCTGGAACACACAGATTTTTACAAGTCATATATATAAAATAACTCAACAATTTTTGTTTTGGGATCTAAATGAAATTAGATGTCTGTAAAGCTTCTGTTGCAGTCATTTTAAGGAAAAAAGTGATACAGATTTCTCTATCAAGTTGAGCATATATTATTTTAGCTAGTATATTTATTCCAGTATTCATACATACATAGGACTTTATGTTCAAAAGAGGCAGCAGTATATCCTTTCTTAACTAATATTTACTTAGTAGAAACTCCTATCTAAAAGTGACAAAATAATTGTTACAGTAAATGTTCAAATCCTCAGAGACAGAGCTGTATCCGTGTTTTATGAAAGGTCTAGCACATTTCAGATGTTCAAATTTAAGAAGTGGTTAACAAATAATTCAGACATTACTAGGATGAATTTCTCGATTTTCTTTAAAAAACAATATGATCAGGAAGCTAGTGTAAAGAAGAAAAAGAAATCCCTGAAAACAATACATACAAGCATATCTGCAGGGAGATGACAAGTGCAAGAAAAGCTAAAAACTATTATCTGAAAGCAGATATATACAGAGGCAATGCTATAAATAGTACTTTTATTAGATTAGAGATGACAGCAGCCCAAAGCTCTTTTCTGTTTGAAATTAGCCAGTCTAATCCAAGTCCCATTAAAAACATAGAAAAGAAAAATTTATTTTAGCTTAAGTCAGATGAGACTCGACCAGAGCAGTTATTGAGTTTATTCTAACTACTTTCAAATGAAAATTTTATAAAATTAGTCTGCCATCACAAAGATGCTACAACACAAATATTTTCAAAAGCATGAACACCCAAGATTTTCCTACTCAAGTATAGTAGGATAGTCTCCCACCTGGAAATGTAAAACTTGACACAAGTAAGAAAGAACAGATGTTTTCCTTTCCTCATAGTTATCTGGCTTTTCAAAGAGCCAGCCCCTTCCAATTAATTCTCTGAATATAAATACTGAGAAGGCACGGGATAAACAGAGGAAATTGAGCTTTTGTCATCAGTAGTGGGCGTATACGTGAACTGGCACACAATTTAATTCCAAAGATCTTTCAGTCCAAAGTCAAAGCAAACTGAGTAGCATAGCAGTCAGCACAAAAATCCAGAGTAGAAAATCTCTTATACTCCTATCTCTTTCCTGACAAACTAAAGACTTATAATTAAAAGATCTTTCCTATTAGCACAAACAGCAATCAGCATAACAAAAAAAAAAAAAAAAAAAAAAAGAACTTTTACTGGCTTAAATATGCAGCAGAAGAGAATGATCTAATTTACACCTCACAGAGCTGCAAACCAGTCATATTTTAAGTAAACTGATGAATACTTTTAGTTTGGCTACTTCACAAGTTAGCCAAATCTTAAGAGTCATATCTTGAAGTTAAATACACTGTATTATAAAATGCATGACAAACACTGGAAATGCTTACACTTTTGAAGAATTCAACTGTGGTAGAAAATAATGTGCTCATTTTAGGCTTAACTATCATATAACGAGTGAAAACATTTATTATTTGAAGAGTAATGGGTCTGGGAGTGCTTGGCATTGCAAAGGGGATGTTATTCTGTTTCATGGCTGCACTCTCAAGTTAAGCCTAATTAGCCTCACATGAATATTCGATGTTTAAATTGCAGTAGAGCACTAACTTGACATCCATAGAGTATGTCTACAGCCATTAACCAACTCCAAAAATTACTGAACTATCTAAAAAACAGTACTTCAAAACTACTTCACTTTTAAGTTCAAATATCATGCAAAACCCAATACATTATTCAGTTAAATAAGCTGTTTGTGAGCGAGATCATCCTCTAATTTTTATATAAGTTTTTGTTCCAGTGATTATCTTTCCCATATTTAAAAAAGTCAGGGCATCTCGTAAAAGGCAAACAGTAACAACTGTATTTAACTTGACAATATGCTTGCCTTCATTTGATAGCTCTCAAATTGGTAGACAGCTGTCCAAAAAGAGAAACACCTCAGTTTTTTGGTTCCTAAACAGGTTGGTTCCATGTTACATTAATAAACCTGGTCTTATCAAGATAGAATTGTGATTCTAGAAAAACTCAAGTTTGCCCTAAACAGTTTGCCACTTCCAGGAAGTTTTAAAAATAGGTCAACTTCATGATTAAGTTGTACTAAAAAAATTACTTGTCCTTCAAGTTTAAGAATCCAGTAAATACATTTTTATAATAGTCTACTACATAAGCTTAATCTCCATAAGCAATCAATTATCCTTCTAACAAATAATGCCCTGTAAAGCATATTTAAAAAACCTCTTGCTTAGAGCCAATGTTACTACAGAATTATGCAAAGTAATGAATTTACTATAGTTACATTCCTTACACACAAATAAGTCTGGAAGAAGTGCAACCAGGAAATAGATACTGCCTTAACAAGTAGAACCTGAAGTTAGACATCTTTGGGTCTGGGATTGCTTATCTTATACCTGATATCACAATCAGGCCCAAACAGCAACAGCTGTTCCAAAGAGTAATATTTGACAAACATCAGTGAGCAATAACTTAAAATTACTGTCACACCCTTAAGAAGATACTCTTTTTGCAAGTCTGGTTCTTTGCACATTAAAAAAAATAAATGCTTATTCTCAGAGCAAAGGAAAGCTTTTACATTTTCAGGAGTACACACACACACACAGATACATAGCAGCAATGGTGGCTTCGGGTTGGAGGGAGAATAACAGTAGCTTCAGTACAAAGAAAAAGGTCACTATGCAGGTTATTTGTAATACTGAAATGGAGCTGACAGCTATGAAGCCTTTTTTTTTTTCTGAATTGCATGAGCATTATGCAACCTCCTTGAAGCTCAATCAACCATTCAGCTTCCAAAAGCAGCTGAGCTGGGCTTAGGAAAACAAAGAACTTCCTTGCTGTGTACACTATCCATTTTATTTAGAACTATACAAAAGATCATGGATGATATATCAAATATATTGAAGCATATTATCTAAAGTAGTTTACACATCAGAGAATGGCATGCTTGCACAATTTATTCAAAAGTTGTATTTCACACACTTGCCCAGAAATGCTCCTAGCAGAAGCCAATGGGTTGGAAAGCTGTTTAATGTCATTTCCAAGATGAATTATGTACAAGGGTAAAGTAAGTTTTCATCGTGTCTATTTATATTTTGGGGCCCTGCCTCTGCTCTTGTTTACAGCAGTGTAAACACAAAAGTGATACTAGTGTAAGCACAAGAAAATCTTGTTATCTTAGTAATATTTAAAAAATTGATTCCATCTTCCACTGTAATAAGCCAACAGGTAATAAGCACATAAGTCTTGCTGAGTTTCACTGCGTGGCCTACTTTGTCTCAGTTATGACTGAAAGGTAGCTTCTGGGAAGAACTAAAACAATGAGTAAAAAAAACCTCAAAACCCCCCAAAAACCACAAAGTAAAACACCAAACATATCTTCCCTGCCCCCCAAAAAAAAAAACTCACAAAAAACAACTCATGCCAAATAAAGTACAATAGTCAGCTGTGGCAAGGAAAATCTAGCAGACAGTGAAAACTGTATTTTAGGAAGCAGATGAGAGTGTGTCTTACTAGAAATGCATTAAAATAACTCAAAAAACCAAGAGAATAAAAAGAGGGCTGACACACACTATATTGCAGCAGAAACAAGAATCAAACAAGCTTCATCTCCATTACTCTCATTTTAGTTGAAGAGGTGAAAGATATAAGAATGAGAACAAAAATCTTTTTTAAAATCTCCTACCTCATTATTTGGGTCTTGAATGACCTTATAAAGAGCTGGTACCAGTGGTTTTTTTCGGTGCAATGTAGCTGCATAGCTGGAAATTTGTGATTCAGGTAATGCCTAAAGAAAAAAAAAAGGTTACCCTGACAAATAAATTTTTTCAGGTATATAAGATCTCCACAAAAGGATTAAGTCTCATCCCAACATAAAAAAAAAAAAAAAAATTCCTGAAGTTCAGTAAATTTTCAGGCTTCCCACCTAGTTGTTCAATACAAGTTCTTCTCCATACAAATAACATTTGGGAGCATAGAACCACTTTGAGGGTTAAATCTCAAAGTAGTTTCAGATTCATCTTCCATAAAATCATTTGCTCTCATTTGATATGTGGACTCTCTTTCTTGACATTCTGTATTTAACAGGCACTTTTCAAAGACCTTATCGAATCAACTCAACTTATTTTTTAAGAGGTGTGGATAATGCAAAATGAGTAAGGACAGCCTCAACTCTTCCCCAAGCAACCATGTCTGGGGATTTTGCATCCTTGGATCTTACACAAATTTCCAGCAACAGCATGTAATGACTTACTATCATCAATGACATGAGGAATTACTAATTCGTAATTTAAATAACAGATTAATTTCATATCAGTCATGAAATCCTGTTTTCTTGTTTATGCATTATGCTGTATTTCACTCAGCGTAATTATCAACATGCAAAATAGCTTAATAGCTTAAAAACAGTTCAGATTCTTCACGACAAAACAATTAATTTTACGCAGACCACAGGGGGAAAAAAATATTTTTCTTTGGTTTTTTTTTGAAGTCCAAATATTTATACTGAGTTTTAAGAAACCCTATTGCTGCAGCAGTGTTCTGCTCTACAATAAACAGCAATAAAAATAAACTAATATTAGAAATATGCATTGTAGGTTATGTACCAGCTGACTCAATTACACAGACCTTTTCATGCTTTATGCATTATAAGAAGTTGAAAGATCAACTAATAGTTCTTTAAAATGTTGATTCTGAATATTAAAAAACCCCTCACAACTACATTCTATGGCATTAAGCCAATGGTTGAGTTATCATTCATCTCTCAGTTCACCTTGAATTCTGACAGCCATTCTTCCACGACACCTCGTTCTGTTCCCAGCATTTTCTTACTTCTTTTGCTTCTCTTCTTACCTTTAGAAGAAAAAAGAAAGAAAAGAAGCTAAATCAGAGCTCTGGCAGGAAAATTTAGTTTTGTAAAGTCCTACCCCAATGAAAAGTTGTTAAGATCTTTCCAGTAGAATTATATAATACGAGACAATAGGAAAAGTTGCATTTTGGACAACCAGTCCCATTATCTACCAATGATTAAACTATTTTCTTCTTTTAGTCAAAAGTATTGGGCATAAATCAGCAAGGAGGAGAAAAAGAAGGATTTGATGCTTCAGGCCAAAATGTACATTATTTAAGACATATATCATCCCATTCTTGCTCCCTTACCAAATATTGTACAAAGAAAAGACAAATGAAACAAAATAAAGAGCATCATGGAACAAATCATGTGAGACTGGTAATGACAGTTTTAGATACAGCTTGAAGCTAAGCAGTTTCATAAAACAAACCATTTATAAAAAATTCTTATAGCAGAATTTACTCCTTAAACCTTGTTCTTAAAGAATTTTGAGGCTTCTCATTCAAATGGCAAGATTTAGCTCTTGTAAAAGTACGTTGGAATTCTCAGAGACAAACAAAAAAGAAAATTTGCAAGGACAACTGTTATTTATTTTCCATTTTATACACAACATTCATATTCTAACAACTACTGAATTCACATAAATTTAACTCTCAAAGCAACAGCAGGAATTATCTAAAACACATAGCATTATTAGACACCTTTGCTTGATGTTCAAACAGGTTTAAACAGTGTGTGATCTCAGTACAGGTTGTCAATACCTGGAAGTCATTAAGGTCCCAAAAAATTTTAATCTGAAGAAGTGAATGAAGCTGTAACCTAATATTAGAGACTAAAACCTAAGAATAGTGACCTGAAAAGCGATAAATTGAGGAGATAATAAAATACAAAAGCCATATTAGACATATGAAGACAGTGATTCTTAATTAAAGTTTCATCGAAAGTTTATTTTTGACAGGACACGCAGGTTAACAGCTGGCTGAAAAGAAACAAGAAACAGAAAATCTGTGAAGGGACACTGTATTTTTAAAAGATACTTTGCTCACTTTTTTTTGCAAAAAAGAAATTGATAATTGCTATACGAGAATTTTATACAACAAAGCTGTCACAGAGTCATAAAATTTTACCACATTTTTTCTAAACCTACAAATACCCATCAGCTTCAAAGCCCCTTTTTTTTTTTCCATTTTAAACTCTATACAAGTTATGTCAAGAATATATTAAAGGCTATTATTTGCAGAATTTGTTGTAGAATTTATAAGAAAAAGGCAGGTAAACATGAAGTGAATTATTTACATTTTACACTAGTAATTTTTGTTTGAACCCAAATAATTTTCAAAACACATCTGAAAGACAAGTTTGACATACAAGTGACATCATGGAAGTCCTACGAGAAATGACCTTTTAATAGCCAGACTACATGACTGGAATCACCTGTTCTCTTCTCACAATGTACTTGTTTTGGTTTCTGAAAAAAGACTTGTATTTAAGAACAGATCAGTATTTGTTAAATGGAAAATGAAGTGAAATAAGATATAAAGCTTCCCAACACAATTTTTAAGTTCCTGTAGCATTTTCCAATGGCCCTTGGCAGCAAGTCATTAATACGAACTCCTGTGGAACTGCTTCAGATTTCTAAGGCATGTTTAAATATCCCAAAATACAACTAATTCAGAAACTACATTCATTTAAAATCAAGTAACACTTGGGTGAATTATTTCAGCAGAAGCACTGACAATTCTATAAAATAACAAACACAACTAAATAGATTTCTGCAAACAAAGTTTCCGAAGACATCTCTTTTGATATAGGGAAACAGAATGAGACATGGATACAAGTGAATGTAAAACATCATGGGACATGCTACAGTACTTGAGTTCTAGTTCACTTTGCCTAGAGAAAAAAAAAAAAGCAATATGCAACTTTACCTCTTTAATGAAGTCAATTTTCTAAAGGAGGAAGAGGAGAAGGAATGCAGAAGGTTTTCAACTTGGGATGCATTTGTCAAGCCTTCAAGTACTGCCCCGTTTTCTGGAAGATGAAAAGAAACTAGAATGATCACAAAATAAGGAAAAATATAGTAAAGTGAGGCAAACAGTAATGTAAGTATTTTTGGACCTTACAAATGGAAGTTTATCAAATCCTCTAAAGTATACGTGAATCCTTCTGTAACAAAGCACTTGGCCATTAAAAAAAACAATAAAAAGGCTCAGTGTTTTAGCAGGAGGAAGGCAGGAATTGCCTTAATCCAAAAAGAAGGCTTTGTCACCTATGTGGAAAACCCTTCTGTATTAGTGCAGAGTACCACAAGCACACTTGAAAGGAAAACTGAAGCACTTCTTCTTACAAAGAACAGTGTAAGAAAAATGTAAGATGAAGTAAAAGAGTAGTAATTGCATAAAATGTGAACTGAATCAATACCATGATTTTGGAGAACATATACCACCTAAACAGAATATATTAAAAAGTCCTCCCTAATGTAATTTCCTTAGTACATATTTCTTACAGAACTAAAATTTCAATGTAATTGTAAAAATTATGTATTACACTGAAGTTCACCTTTTACTGTAGGATCCCTTCATACTGAGTGTGAGGTAAACAATGCACACGAGTCAACCCTAGTAAATCAGGGAACTTCAGTATCTGGAGACCTCTAATAGGAACCTGAAGTACACAAACAAGGAGTGTACTCCATTCCATACTGCTTATTCAATTAATTACTTTCCAAAATACTCAGTTACTAAAATGTCCTCTTCCACCACCACCCACCACCGCTATTTAGAAACAGGCTAACAGGAGGTACCATCCTTCTGTGGTTATGCTGTGAATGTTTTTGTTACATGATCACATATACAAACCATGTCCTCTATGAATTTTTTAAAATCATCTTTTTTTTTTTTTTTAAAAATTAAATTCCATGCAGAAACCTTAAATAATGCACTTCTGAAATAATGAAATTCAAATCTTTCTCTTCTTTTGCTGCCAGTATTTACGAGGGGGTTGAAAAAAACTAACAAATTTCTACCCTATAGGCACACTGTAGCTGATTACATACAGATTTTTAAACATGCACAGGAGACCTGAAAGACAAGTATATGTTATTTTAATTACCAGGCACATATATTCAAGACAGAATATCAGGTCTGTAAGAGCTGATTCAGGACTTCTGGAAGCTTCCCAAGTTTTACAACACGCTAGAAACAGTATCTGATACACACTGCTCTCTAGAAATGTCATGGGCTCCCAACTAGCTCTGAATTATTACACTTGCTAATTCTCTTCACAGAATTGTAGAAAGTGTCAGGTTGGAAGGGATCACAGTGGGGGCTTCTGGTCCAACCTCCCTGCTCAAGCAGTGCCACTGGTACCTACCCTTCTATCCCTACTGTCAAAACCACATAAAAATTCTGTTCAGCACACAGGCCTTTCCAGAGCTGCATTAAGTTAGACATGGTTTCTTTCTTGGACAGGAACTTTTGTTATTTTAGCCCTAAAGCAAGAATTACTGTTAAATACCAGCAAATCAGACAGGGTAATTTCTATTTCTCTACAGTTTTCACTCCCAAAAAAGGACTGAGGACAAGCAGATGTGCACAGGCCTGGTTGGAGATTCAGGTTGCAACAGTTCAAAATTTTTCATCCACTTGTCAGTTTGCTTACAGATCAAACCTGCAGGTTTTCTAGAAGTAATTTAAGTAGAAGATAATTAAAAAATAATTCTGTACATAATAACACAAATGGGGTGTAGAGATTTAAATTGTCTTACACATAGAAAACGGTAAAATAACTTTCCTTAAATCAGAGGCAAACATCACCTGTAACTCATGGTCAAAAACTTCCCTCTCTCCCAAATGATTACTTCAGCTTGGAAGATCCTGCTAAAATCTGGAGGCAAATAGCTTCGCTCCTCCAGCACTGTATCAGCTTGAGAGACTACACTGACTCTGTATGTAGTTGACTATTTCCTTGGAGATCTCTTGCAAGGGGGAATTAAGATTATGCTTAAAAACAAACTAAGAAAAAAACCCAAATACAGCAACAACAACAAAAACCCTTGCCAAAGCACAAATCATGCTTCACAGCAGTAAGTTCACTGGAGTGTAAGCACAAAACCATAGCACAGTTCCAACAGGAAAACAAAACATGTATCTGATAAAGCTACACTGAGTACCACATACTACTGTATATTTTAAGTAACAACAAATGTTCTTTGCCCTATAGCACTAAAATCCAGAGCAAGACTGCAAGGACTAAGCTAACTGTAGCAGAAACAAGGGAATGCCTAAGGCTATCAAAAACCACATGCATCATGCCAGTAAAAACACAGTAGCTTGGAATAAGAGAAGAATGCTACAAATAAGTGAAATAAATTTATTGAAGGCAGCAATTCTCCTGAGTCAGGATTTAGCCTAGCATATCTAAAGAAATTACAAAACCACTGAGAGTGGCAAGACTAACTCAAATGCCTTACTGAAAACACTGTAGAGATCCCACTGTGCCTACTATGTTGAGTCAAAATGTTAGTATCATAATGGCATAACACCTAACCTACCTAAGAAATTAACTCTTCTTACAGGAGTCTATTGAGCCTTACAGACAGTCAGTTGTTTGTCAAACAAGTCAGCTTCTACAAAGTCAAAAACCGAACCCGTGCTCGTGTCAAAAGCTGGATGCAGTTACAATTAAACCCATCTAGTGGGTAGCTACCAAGGAAAAGAAGTCAACCTTCCCCTCCAGTGTCACACATACTTCTCTCCCAGTGTTTTTGCCATGCATCGATCTTCAAGCAAGTACTGTTTGGGAATTTCTTCCAGTGTTAAGTCAGCTTCAGAACCACAACTGCTATATGAATACAGAAGTAGTCCACATCTATTTTGGCCACGGTCACTGTGCTAGTTCAGTTTTAGGACAAATCACCTCTCCCTTTCCAATTATCTGCCTGGATATTAAAAACATTTTTAAGGACTTGTACAGACAGGCAAGGCAGTCAGCTAATGAACTCCCAGTACACTAACTCTGCATGAACACTGTGCCAAAGCACAGTGAGCACCTCAGCGCCGGAGCGGGGAGCGCTGCCCCATCCGGCACCACGCCGGCCAGGTTGCGCCACACGCACTCCACACATCTGTGGAGGCACAACAGCTCCTGGGACCGTCCCAGCCTGACACCCAGACTGCACTCCAGGATTTTCACATCTGTGAAGCACACCTCGTGCTTGCATTTGCTCCCTGGTTTGCTGCACCTTTGGGGGAGGGAGGGGAGTAAATATATCAAACACTGTGTGGGTGTGTCTCTCAAATAAACTGGTTCAACTGCATTAAGTCCTGTGCATACTTATCCAAAGTTGAAGTGGCCTGAACTAAGAGTATTGAATTTCATTTCCAGAGTGCTCACATCCCTCCCAAAGCAAACAAAATACAGGGAATAAGAGATTTCTCATGTCTATTTTAAAAAGACTAAAGTATTTTTTCTACTATGGTTCAAAGGTTCTTATAATACGTAGGAACCATAATAGCTATTAATAACAGTAATAATTAAATATACTAATTTTTTTTACATATGGCCTGATTAAGATTTCTTAAATACTCAGCAAACATGCAAGATGGAATTCACAATAAAGCATGGAACAGAAAAGTTATAGTTAGGAATGCAGTTACTCAATGTTAAGGCTTAAAGGGGCTCCACCAATAAACCATCTTCTTGAGTATCACATCTACATGTCTTTTAAATCTGTGCACAGATGGTGAATTCACCATTCTCTACATATTTGTCTATATATTTTGTCTCTGAAAACATGAAAGTCTGAAATAAAATTTATTCCAGCAATTTACTATCAAAACAATGACATTTAAAAGTCAGCTAACTGCCCGAGAAGTTTTGGCTACAGTAAAAGACATAAAAAAGGGTTTAATCAACTGCTCTTGTCAGCGAGGTCATTTTTCACTTAAATTTAGAATAAAGACATACTGACTGAATACATTATTATTTACCAGTCTGCATTTAAACCACTAACAAAGATCAATCTGCAACAGCAGAATGATTACCCAAATAGTCTGAGCCAGTAGCAGTTGCTGTGCAATCAACTATTACAGTGAGAATTAAAAAGTAAAAAAGTGTTACCAATTAGGTAATAATTGATGACATTTAAGAAGATATGACTTTTCAAGTATGCAGAGGTGTTTTATTGTTGTTGTTGGTTTGTATTTTATTCAGGGGTTTTGCTTGTTTATTTGCTTTAAAGAAGCCAGGATTTTATACTGGTTTAAAAATACATGAGAGAGATTACATAAACAGGACATGCACTTCAAGAATGAGTCCACTTTTTTGGCCATTATATACCAGATAGAATGATGTACGTAATGATTTTAGACCCAGCTGCACAATGAATAAAAATATTACATTATTTTTACCTCAAAGGCCATGAGAAGAATATTTTGCAATTAAAACCTGAACTGTGTCAGCAAAAAGAACAAAGCTTCATGCTACATGATCTCTTCTTAGTGCCACTTGTGCAAAAGAACATTACGGGCTGACAGGAGGTCTAAAATAACAGAAAACCCAATTATCAATATGGTTTGTTCTTCCAAGCTATAGATAAGTTCCTCTCATATATATTTGGAAAAAGATTTTTCCATGCCACTTCTGTAAAAAAATAGCATGGAAAGTATCGAGAATGCATCCTTACTCTGAACTAAACATACATCCAATTGCTTTGGTCCAGAAACTTCATAGCTCTGCAACAAGAGCACCTCCATTAAATACAATTAACACTTCGGGAAGCAGAATAGATAAAACACAGGAAACATGCTTCCCTGCCACACACCCACCTTAATAAGACTGGTGAACTCTGGAAAAGAAAAACCGGGCAAACGTGCTGATAAATGCAGGTGACAAAAGAACAATTTGAACCTTTCATGATGAGCTATTCCTGAATGCAGAGGTTTAAAAGACCAAATGGAAAAAGACCAGGTAATACATTTGATGACCTAAGGAAAACAGCTATTCAGGAATGTATCAGCAGTCAGAAAATAAATCAAGACGTTTGATCACACTGAAGTGATTTAAAGTAAATCTGAAAACATGAAAGTGGACTGTACAAAATTGGTAATGTGCTCTGATTTGAAATACTGGCCTACATTGGATGCAAACAAATTAAAAAGAAGCATGTATAAGGCAGAAAAATGGTTAAAAGGTAGCTGATGCCAAAGATCAGGAAAAATAACTTCTAATTTGGATATGGGAATAATTTTTAAAATTCAGAGAAAAAAGAACTGCTTGTGTTAGAAGCACATGGAATTAGGTGGTTGAGAAGGTAGAAAGGATTTTTTGGTAACAGTAATACAAAATAAAACATTAAAATGGAATAAGGTAGGAATGTTACTGTTAACAGTGTTCTGCATCTCACACTGTAAGAGTAAGACTAGTTATCATAAAATATGAGGGTGGTAACACTGTAACATCTGTTTTAGATACTTACTACTTTTGTAGAACAAGAAGAATAAAGAAAACTTCATGGTGTAAGCCAGCACTTCATTGATACGCTTTACAAAAACCTTCTCTTCAGAGCAGCTCCTTCCTTACCACCCAGTATACAGGTGTGTACAGCTTCAGCCAGCTGCTCTCAAGTTATGTGCCAGGCTATATTAAACAGACATGGTTTGGTCTGATTTCCACACTGGGAAATCACTGACACACACGGACTCTTAGACTAATCTGATCCCAAGAGAAAATAAAAGCAGCCTTGGGAATGTTCAATTTTGGTAGATTACTTCTTGTGCTTATTTAAGAGTACATGTATTATGATATACATTTCTTACAATAAACATATTCCAAATACCATTGTGATTTTCATCTACCCATTTACCTAAATATATTATTCTACCACAATCCTATTTAACAGAGAATTATATAAGGTGTCATTTTGGTGAAGACATAAAACAATAAATTAAAAAACTGTTGTCCTTAACAAATCAGAGCTACAACTGCAACTTGGCACTGGAAACAGGTACAAGCATTCTACCAGAACTCTCTTGGCCATACAGCTCCACAGTGCAGAGAAACAGAAACTCCTACCAGATACAAAACTGAAAGGAACAGAACATTCTCTGGACAGATACAAATTTAAATCATCACCTCAAGCCTTCTTTTTAGTAGAAAGAGAGCCCTCTTCCAACTCCATTTGTAATGTAATTGTAAGCTTAAGCAGACAGACTTTAAAGCATTCCAACTTTAAAATACCAATGCTGACATACTGTGTATATGGGATTTAGGCTGCCAGCCTTATTAGACGAGCCTTAGTCATTCAAGTCGTGCAAAACAACTTGGATAAGACATTTCTTCCATGCCCACTCTGACTCATGAGTAACAACCAGGCTAAAAAACCTTCTTTTTTTGTACCAGCAACAAAGTTAGTTACATGAAAACAATGGGGAAAAGCCTTACCACAGTAAAGTCAAAGATGATTGGTAATAGTCCTGCAAACTTTCATGGTACCATACTTGCACAATAAGATCCTTTTCTTATCAAAAAGGTCACAAGAATTTCAGCTGCTGCCAAACACGCGGTAAAGAAAAGGTACAGCCCATCTGTTCCAAACAGCCGCCTCTAAGTAATTTTAAGGTCTAAATTATCTTCTGTGCCTTTTCAAGCATCAGAAAGCTCAGCTGCCAACCTCCTATCTTTCTACCATTACTACAGGGAAACTGTGCTTTACAGATACACAATTGCTGAAGACAAACAAACAGGGCAGTGAATGAAAACACAACACTGAAAATAGACACTGTGTAACAGTTTTAAAAACTCTTTTTAAAGCTGGTGTTTTCATCCTATTGCAGACTAATTGTAGAAAGCTATGGAAGTCAGGTGACTCTATAGAGAAAAATTTAAGTCCCATTTGCCTCACAGAGGCAAATAAACAGAGCCTGAATAAAACACAATTGTACACTTGTAGCTAAATCCCTCTCCTAGGAGTTCATACAGTGAATAAAGCAGAAAAGAAAAGAGTTAAGACGATCAAGAGTGTGGAAGGAGAAACTCATCTTCTGTGTATGAAGAAAATACTCCTCTCCATCACTTACAGGATTTGGGAAGCAATAATAATAAAGACATTATCCTGCTGCCTTAAATAGTGCAAAACACATTAATTATTCTATTATAAAGACCTGACGCAGTTAAAAATATATATACACACACATGTAGGTTAGCCACAGAAATGTTACCTTATTCTCTCAGCACCAGTTTCCTTAGAAACAACTTCACGTAGTCATCCTACACACTAAACCTAAAACATTCCCTTGTCAGGATCTTGGTGATAACCCATCCTACACTAAACAATACAGGCTTGTCCTCCCTTTGCATCAGTTCATATACAATTACTCTTCTTACGCTAGTTTGTCTGTATGAACTTCTTTACTTACAAAGACATTTCCATGCAAATTACTTTCCGTGTAACCCTACCTCTCCTAAACACCCTCTTTTGGTTCAAGAAGTAAATTAAATCTAGGAAGACTTAAGTAAAGCTACAAAACGCACAGGGAAAAAAAGTAGCCTAAAAAAACCCAAATAAATCTAACTGCAAACTAACACTTGCAAAGCCACAGTTAAGAGACACTCAGTGCTAAGTTCTAAAAATGAATAGGCACAGGATAAAGAGAAACCTTGAAACAGAATTTCTGGGGGAAAAAAAAACCAAAAACAAAATTCAAAATCAAACAAAAAAAATCAACAAAAAACCACACCACAAAAACCCCTCAACACAAGCTTTGGAATAGGGCTGTAGACATTACACCAAGATCACTGTGTTGCCTGGAAAGGAAAAAAAGTAATGCAGAAACAGCTCTAGATATATGAACTGCAGATTTTAAGCAGCTTCCCATTTCTGAATTGTAAAACCGTCACTTGACAAAAATAAATGCCTGTTATATTATGAAAATAGCCATAACAGAATTGAAGTCCTCTATCAATTCCAGACCAATATATATATTCCAATATCAGTATATATTTCTCGCTGCAGTATCCGGTACCAACTATAGTTCACACAAAATGGAATTTAGGTTACATATTCATTAATTAATCTACCTAACCTCCTTTCCCCTACTCTAAATATTCTCAAAGAGATCTAACCTAAAGGATCCTCTTCTGAAAGTAATGAAAACCCTTATTCTAATCTTTCCAACTTCCAGATGGTAAAGTCTCCAGCTCCAGGAAGTAGAGTATAAATAGATAAAGTGGAGGTGACAAATTTTCCCCCCATCCATACACTTATTTACACATACACAAATTCTTAAATGAGTGGAATCTTCAAATTTATCTGAATTTACTTCAATTATAGCTAAAACTATATCATCTTGCTGACTTGTTTTTAAATTACACAGTAAGAATACTAAGTTCCCAAATAAACTTTTGAAATGCCAGAGTTAAAATACAGGTCTGTAAATATTAAGATATATTGTTTTATTACATGATGCCATCAATTTCATGTGTGACTCAGATGCATCATTCACATTTAAGATGCGTGGTTTGCAAGGATAAAATTAATTCTGACTGATATTCTGGTCTTACTTTTCCAATACAAAGTTCCCAGACTTTAAAAAGCAAACCGAACAACAAATATAGTGACATGAAACATCACAGATCACACCACTACTCATCAAGATGAACAATTCCAGAACAGCACAGATCTCTTCCGCTTGACCTAACAGAATATATGAGGAAGTTGAACCCTACACACATACAAGACAGACTTAATAGCAAACAGAGGCTGTTTGCTATTACAGGTAAAGCAGAGTAGTATCAAGAATCCTGAAATCTGAGATCTGCTTCAGCTTTCGCAGCTAGAACTGCTCAGACTGTAGCTGCCTTTACTTCCTCCAGCTGTCACTTCACAGGAAACCATTTGTCTTCTTCCATGTCATGCATCATAGCACTATTTCTGTGTCAGTCATTTTCAGTCTCACACTAGTTTTCTGGAAGTTAGAAAGGGCTTTTAAGAACTGCAACGACCAATCTCACAAAATGAGAGGAAAAACACTGTTAATTTTTTTATCGGGATTAGACAGACTGTACAAGTGGGAATTTCTAGACATAAGAAATAAAGCATGGTCCTGACTATCTTAATTCTGCATAACACAATCCATTAAGAGCTATGTGAACATCAACAATCCACATAGTTGACCCAACTGATTAAGATAATTGTGCTATAAATACTGATGCTTATGACCAACCCTACTAACTTCACTAGAATTCCTCCAGAGCAAGAAATTACATGGCCTTTGTTGGACTCTCCTTCACAGAAAACAGTCAAAGAAACAGTGCCCCTAAAGAAAATTAAAACCCTTTTTTATCACCTTACTAGAAGCTCTCACGAAACTCTGAAACTCAGCTTACCATAATGGGCATTCTGCAGCCCATTACCTGGAAGCATATGCTACACCTCTGTGAAATAACTGCATGAGAATTAAAACATTAGTAAATGTAAATTAGTGCAACAACTACACCAGTTACCTCCTTTGTCTATGTGTGAGTTTAATAATTAATCTTCACTGCTGAATAGTTAAACACAAAGCATATTGTTTACACGATTGTTACTCATCTCCTATTAAACCAATATTAGAACAGAATACAGACTGATCAGTAGTAAGGAAGAACTAATTAATATTTTAGTGTGAAATCATTAATTTTTCATATATTTTGAAAATAATATTTTAAAAATTTAAAGTTTTTTGTCAAATACTGCCCTAATGTATATGCAGAAAATGTGAGTCTTTCAAGATCATGAAAACTTATGGATGTAACAGGCATCACTGAAAATCCATGCAGCTTCATGGCTATGCTTCCTTAAGTTTGTTTGGTGTGGAGAGAGAAATGGAATTTATTTATTGATGGTCAATTTTACCATGATCTAAATTTTAAAATGTATTTTCTTGCACTCAAAAAAACCCTCACTGAGGACTCAATGTTCTAATCTTCAGCCATTTTTACATAACCTCATCCATGGACAGAGATACTCTGGGGTTTTCTTTCTGATACTGAATAGTTTTCCTGCTAAAAAAAAAAAAAACCAACTTTGAAAGCAGTTGGTAGAACAGTGTTTCTCCTTTCCTGAAGTCTCCTGAGTAAATTTATCCTTGGAAAAAGACCAGAGATGGCCTTATAAGCAAACATGTCAAAGAGTTATACTATGCTTTTTGCAACATTAATCTCCTTCAGCAAATCCTGAGTATTATATCTACTTGAAATAGAAATACATCCACAAGAACTATACTAAAGAGTTTCTTTATTCTTTTACAGATAAGTTGCACTGCCCATCTATGTAACATTTATAATCTTACCTTTTTTAATTAGTTACACTGGCATAAAGCAAATTCACTCCATTCTCTTCAAACACATTATCAAAAAATTTTAATCAAAGCCTGAGTTTAATTAAACAGCCTGTTCTGTTTCCCTATACAATTGTGCTGATAGGGATCAGCAGCATTTACCAAAGTTCAAGCACCAGTTATTTGAAATTGCTAGATTATATGTTTTTGGTGTAAGTAATATACTCATCTAACAGCCTTCATACAGCGTGCCCCTCAAAACACACACAGTCTTTCAAAGGCAACTTAAGACAGAAGGTTTAGAAATACTGAGGTTATTGGCATGCAAAGTGGACCTGCAGAGAGAACCTGACCAGTGGACCTGGTCAAAAAGTAGGGCTGATCAGGTATAAAGCCGAAACAAAAATAAACAAAACCCCACACCACCAGGAAAACAAAACAGCAAAAAAAATAACAAACCAAAACCAAGGCACACAGTCCACATGACTTCTTCAGCACATGAAAAAACTGCTCTGAGCAAAATACAAACCCAGACCTAACACCCTGGTGCTTGCAATTATGTGCAGATTTGCAAGTTAAGATGATTACACCATAATTCTTTCTTATCAGTGAGCACTGAGAGTTTCATACTTGGGGGGGAAATCCTCATGCTTTTTGCCTTCTCTGCCAACTATCCAACTGGCACTTCAAAAAGACTTTCATAACTGCATTTTAACAATTTTGTTCCCTAATCAGTTCTATCTGTTACATTTGAATGATTAAAACCAAGATGATGGTAACTTCAAACATTCCCCTGCAATAAAAAAGGAAATCCTAATAAAAACCCTTTTCATTTCCCACAGATGAGACGCATATGCATAAACATGCAGAATTTACTTATAGCAACATTACACACTTTAGAAGCTCTAAAGTCTGCATTCACAGAGACAAAGAGATAATCAGCACAATCTATTCCAAGCCTACACACATTACTAAAGCAGAATGCCCCGGCAGTTCACAGAAATAGCAATAAAATAACTACTGCGAGAATTCTGCATAAAGCCAGTACGTGCAGCAAAGATATTTTGTCTATCAAAAGCTACCCACTGGAATATTAATTTGAAATACATCAAAACTTGATAGAGCTGACAACTCTTTACATGGTGATTAAGGTTTCCTAATTAGCATGATAATGTCCATTTGAGATTTGTTCCCTCCTCTCTCTCACAAGACCAAAAATTTATTGTCAAAATAAGCCATCAAATACAGTAAGTTACAGTCATGGGAGTATCATCAGCAGAGAAGAGCAATGGACCATCACACCCACACACATCTCCACCAGCCATATGTGCTAACGTTCCCACAAAATGTTTCAGTAAATTAATGAGGAGCGGTGCTGAAGCAGCGCTTTCCTAGCAGTCAGAAAGAAAAAAAAGCAAAGCCATATTCCACTCCCCCACTGACCAACAGATCTTTTTTAAGCTTTCAGCATTTATTAGATGCAATTAACATCCAGAGACACTGCACTTAAATTTCCTTGAACTTCCCTCTACTTTCTACATCGAGCCTAATTTTCTGTCTTTAGCACAAACCAGAATCTGCAAGTCTGAGAAAAAGGCCACAAAGGAAATAAAAAAACCCACCTTTGAACATTTAGTTAATTATAAGTTGCCAAACAGGGAGGGGGGGGGGAACAAAGCACCCTGTGACAATGAGCACAATACTTGATTACACAATTTCAGCAGCATTAACGCCAATTAGTATTGGCCACTGACCCCTAAGTCAGTCTGGAATCCATCCACAGCCCTTAACTTGATTAGGACTTTGTGCACAACAAATGTGAAATCCCACTGTTGCACAGTTATTTTTCTGCCTTAGCATCATGAGTTTTACTCAATTTAAACACTCAAGTAGCTAGAAAAAAAATTATGAACAAAGTTAATGTATAAACATTATTAGGGCATTTAACAGAGCATCTTCAACCATTTTCCTAAAAATTCCAGAGTTTAATCTTGGGCTAACTTGGCAAGCTAAAAACTAAAATGCAAACATTTTAATTTAAATTAAAAATGGGAAATCAGTGCTGCAGTTTTAGTTGTGCCATGCAAACTTTATACATTTACTGCAAAAAACCATAGAAGGCCTGTAGCTAACTGAAAGGATTTCACCTATAGAGAGGAAAAATGCAAAGCTTGTATTCTCTCAAAGAGTTAACACCATGATTCCTGGAACACAGCTGCCATTTGAATGATTTAAACACCTAGATGCATCAAAACCATCTTTCTGTAGCTGAGGAGACTGTAACTCTCCAATGAAGTTTCATTTCCGTAAGTATTTTCATCACTAATGCAGAAACAGTACACGTTCTGTGCAGGCAGCAGTTATCATCACTAGGACTACTACACATCTTAAAGGACTACAATGCACAGTCCAAGCCCACTCAACACCTGCACAAGCAAAAGGGCACCTCAGTTACTTTTGCAATTGGTCCTTTGCAGACTCATGGACAATAAGCCATGCCTAAGCTGTTTTAAAATTTTTATTTATTGCCTCAAGTTCTAACACTAATTACAGTGAGAAGAAAGAAAATCCTGTTCTCTCCTTTACCCCCCAAACAAACAAAAAGGAAATTCTTATTCCACAGATACACAGAGGCTTCTCAAACTCGTGGTGTTTACAGACACACAGGTGAAGGCAAAGTTGAAGAGTCACAGCATGTGAAACGTGTCTTGGCAGATGCACAGATCTAAGCAAACAGAAAAGGCAGTAGCCTGCTACTAGCCATCCTGCTCACTGGAAAATCATGAAATGCACATGACATCTATGATTTAAAGGAAGGGTTGCTGTCACAGGATGTGTATGAAAATAAATAGCACAGAAATACAGTTTATGAGTGCTTAGCTTAAATTCATTCAGTATTTTAAGTATTTCTTCTCTACTTTCATTCAACTGAGCCTCCAGCCCAGGATTCCCACCTCTATTTGTATTTCCATAGGTATCACTTAACCTTTCAGAGATTTTTATGAAACTCTTTCCCCCCTGACATGGCAAGATTTGCACTGCAAGCTGCTGCAGTTCACTAAAATGAAGAAAGCTATCAGAACAGCTCCCATGAAGTGTGACAAGATCAGCACCTCTCTTCCCAAAAAATTGCCACAAATATGGTTTATATAACATCCAGAAACTTAAGGATGTTACTACTTGAAACTATTGCACAGATGCAACACTGGAGACCGTTGGGTATTGCGGTTTGTCAATTACATAATTATCAAACAGAATGAATATACATAATTAACAATCTAGAAGCAGCTTTGGAAGCTCAGCAGTTTTGTCTAAGGCCTGTTCTATGCTTAGAACAAGAAACAAGCAATTTAAAAAAAAAAAAAATCTACGTGCACAAGGATCTAGTCATTTTTCCATTCCACATCTAAACCCCGCTCACCCTCCACTGTGTCCATATTTAGCTCACATCTCTATGTTGTTTCAGCTCAACCAAACATCTTTAAAAAAAAAAAAAGGCAATGGAAAGTTCTCCACTGTTACACATAAAGAAATATGAGCTTTTGCTGGGATAAATCCTTCCTCAGCATGCCTTAACATTTCTGTGTAAAAGGGCACATTACTATCATTTAAACTCCTCAATCACTTCTTCTCTGAGTTCACTACAGTAAATGGACTTTAACCCATCATCTGTCTGTCCCACTGCTGTTATTAATATATGAAGAGTTTGAAAATACATTAACACTCCCTTTTATACTATTGCCATTGCACAAAGAAAGACTTGTACTATCGAGACCAGGTTCTAACTACAAACACACACGTTAGTCTTGTCTACTGAAGTTTCGTTTCACATATTCTAACAAACCAACATGGTTACAACAGAAGGCTGGAAATTCAAACTCTAACCTTAATTTGGCAGAAATAAATCTAAATCTTAGCACTTACTTCAACTGTGCCAAAAGCATTTCATCTGCAAAATTTTGATAGCAGGTATCCAACTTATCGAGTGATCTCTGCCATCATCTGTTGTTACATGCAGATACTAAAGACCAGTACAACAACCACTCTAAGTAGAGAGCTTTTTTTAATGACCACTTTTAACTGCATGCATATTCCCAACCACAAAGCATGAGGGACAACAGTGCTATGCAGAAGCATCAAGCATTTTTATCAAAAAAGCATACATACCTCTAACCTTGAGTAATGAAGAGATATCAAAACTCGAAGTTGAACATTTAGATTTTTGTTCTTTGCCCTACTCTGATGGCATGCACCAGAATGCTTGATAAATTGCTTACTCCACCTTCTCTATAACTAAGTTTATATAAAAGGCTCCCAGTTTCATAAACATGCCTCATTGCTGCTTCCTATGTTCAGCCATCACAATATTGCTACCACACAGTGGAAAGTGGAATTGCCAGTGTAACTTACACATGGGGTACACTGGTCATAAGATACCAGATCTTCACAAAGATCATGTTTTGAAAAAAAATTAAAATTCTAGTTAATTTGTTTTCACATGAAGGAAATATAATATTCAAATTTACAGAGAGAAGCTAACTTGAGCTACATCTAAAACAAAATCTAGTACACTTACGCCCGTGCGTCTCCAAGATCTTGTGCTTAGGATATTTAGAAAAGTTACTTGAGTAACTACTATGAACTTCTTTTCTAAATCAAGTTTTCTACCTTGTGGCTCTAATCCAAATCAGAACAGAGGCAGGCATGATTAGAGGCTGCTCTCCAGCCTCTGCTAAAGCTCAAGATATCTTCAAACCTAATGGAGACAGAAAAGACAAAAGAGAAAATAATAAGAGGAGATGTAAAGAAGAAACAGACACCAGAACTCTTAGAAATAAGCAACCTGTCTGAATAAAAATAAAATAAATCAAGACAAGAAGGAAAAAAAAAACTAAGCAAATTTTATACATATTTCACCTCATTATCTTTCAATCCAATATCTTCTCAGCTGAATGGCCATGAAAAATAAGATTATTCTTCTAAGCTTTCTCACTGTCTTTCCAGATAGATGTAGAAAAATTCCCTCAGCCCACAGATGGGTCAAGGAAGGGCAGAAATGAGGAGGAAGACCCTGAACACAATTACAATTTAAAGATCATAAACTACTAAATATAGGGAACAGAAAAAGAAAAAGATTCCAGAAGTATCACTAGTGCCCTGTATGAATCAGCAAAGTACAGTCATGCAGCCTGCACAAATGTCCATGTCATACATTTCACTTAAATAGAATTCAGAGGAACAGCAATGTGTAACTATTTAAAGAACTCGTGAACCACACACACACTGCAGACACCACTAAAGGACATCTAACCAGTCTAGCTTGCTGAAGAAGATCACAGTCAGTAAAATAAAAACATAGTAAGATTACACACAAGAACACAGACTTTGCGTTTTTGGACTGCAAAATTCAGTGTTAGTCAAACAATACAACATGCAATGACATGTCATTAGAGACTTTGTCCTGCAGAAAAAGCCCACACAGAATATGCAGAAAGAGGGAATTCCTGGAAGAGTGTTTCAATAGGTTTGAACTGCAGCAACCATCTCCATCAGGGCCTGTGCTGAACAGTATTACACAGCCAGGGATTTGGCATTTTCCAAGCAGGGATATTCAGTAGCAAGAGACAAATAAATAAATAGTTTACCACTCTTCAGTAGTTATAACCTGACATTTTATTTCACTACTGTAGGGGGATCTCCTTACAGATGTCTCTGGCTGTCTGTTTTCAGGCAAAGTTAATAAATTTCATCCATAAAATCTGAATTCCTCTACAGAATCACACCAAGAGGTCAAGGCAGCAGGTCTGACATAGGCAGTGGGCAGCAGAGTCAAGCTGGACTGCCTGCAGAACAGAAAGCCAAAAAAAGTGACTTGCCAATGATAGTTCTGTCTTTTACAAATCATCTGAATAGATTAATAATAAAACATCTACTGAAGTAGATAACCATAAGTGATTTTTACTCCCAAGACCATTTTCAAATAGAATCCATAATATGAGAAACAAAGGACTTCAGAGAAAAAAGGTTTCTGCAAGTGACAGAGTAACACTGTTATGGAGTTCAGCCTAACCCTTCACCAGGGTACATGAGATACAAATTATTTTACAGTGGCATTAAATTAAAGATGTAGATTAGTTTAAAAGTAGCTACATGGTTTGTTAGGCAAATGTGTTCCCTGCCCATATAATTTATTATTCTTAAAATATACACACGAACATAAATGTCACACAAACATCTGTAGCACACCATTTCTATCTTCTTTGGCTCTAAGGAAAGCAGAATATAAAAATCCTGCATCCAAATGCATAATTTTGATAGAAAAATGTAACTCTAACAGAAGAATGATTAATGGCCACACAGGAATTTTCCTTACAATACAAAACTTCTGCTATTGTTAATAACCTGCAGCACATATTGAAACAGTTTGCAAACTACACACTATTTCAGCCAGTCCCTGATCGTGGTTTATATGTTCTCTTCTTGTGGCACTACTGGCAATACAGATTTTTGTTTTAGAGTGGGGTTTTACTAAATAACTATTTTTATTTCATCAGAAGTGCCCCTCTACCTCTTGACCTTATATTTAAAGCTTAGAAACTAAAGTCAGAATTCTATACAAAAATGGAGACACATTGAGTCATTCCATACATCTGTCCTGAGACTAAAGTTGAAAAATATTTGTCTTGTTATTAGAAGCATGAATTATCCAAGCAAAGGTGCTGAGAGAGAAAAATTCAACCAGCTTGTATAACCAGCTGTAGATAAAACAGCAAACATAACCTCAAAATACTTTCTTACTCTCAAAAAAACTGTAGAAAACAGCATTAAATAAGTCAAGAATTACTTCTCACAATTATTCTATTTGGAAATGAAAATAACTGACTGAATGAGCAAATCAAACTGTACTATTTGTGACTGTCTCTGCTCAGATCAATTTTCCCTGAAAATAGCCACAGGACTTAAGTGATCATTACTATGGCACAGATGTCCTTCACCAAGAGTGAGCGGGGAAGTCTCCAGCCTCAATTCCTGATGTTAGTTCGTATTTTAATATAAGAGAACAAGCATAAAGAAAAGTAATGGAATCTAAAGTTATTTTCCTGCCCAGACAAGTCGTTGAGCGAACACATTACCCTGATCTTTAAAGATTCTCAACTCAGATCACACTGCCCGGGAAAGAGGCAAACAGTTCTGCCCCTCCTCATAAAGAAAACGGGGAGTATCACATGAAGTTCTCAGGTAACAGGTTCCAAAGAGAACAGAGGAATGACTTATTCACACAAGGCATGAAGTGTAGTGCTTACTGACGGAAAACGTGGGAGCTGCAAAAACCATACGCGGGCTCGGAATTTTTTATAAATTAAGTATATACATTAAACAGAAATCTGTACAAAACATCATCCCCACTGAAAGACTGGGAGAGCTGACCTAAGGAGTAGCCCTATATGCCTGCCCAGGAAAGAGTGTAAGAATAAAGCACCTGCTGTCAAATACTGTCAGCTGTGGCAGACAAGCAGGGCTTGAAACAATGGTCCTATCATACACCAGGATCTCAGAGCTTTAGACTTCAAGAGAAAACAGCAGATTAAACTTAAATGGCTGTTCCTGTGAAGAATGGTCTTTGGGTTGCCCCCTCCAAAAAACCCCAAACACACACCACAAACAGAAAGAAACTACAACTACTGCTCCAGACAATCCCTTCTCCAAGAGAAAGATGAACAATGGTTTGAGACTGTGATACTATCCATAAAATATTTAGCCCTCTAATCATGCCTGAGAAGATAATTTCCTTCCCCACCTTTCACAGTCTTTTTTAAAAGACATCCAAAGAAACAAAAATGGACTACAGAAAGATCTTTTCCATCATCACTGTAATTAAAGCAGGTTGACCATTTTATTCAAATGACAAAAGGCTTCTAGTGACTTGTAAATGACAACTTATACAAAGCTGGGGAAAGTAACACACAATTTCAGGGGAAAAAAGATGTGGTATTTAAATAGTTCAAATATGTATTAAGATATTGAGGGGGAAAAAAAAAAAAACCAGAACAACAATACCATAACCCTTTTTTGTCATCTGAAAACTCAAAATACTTGAAGTCACTGTCAGTCACACAGCTCTGTACTCCAGAACACAGTTATGAAGAGCACACCACTAAACACCATTCAGTGCTAGAGAGAACATTAAAGGCACAGGCAGAGAACAGCAGTACCTTTAATGTATCTCACAGTCTGCTAATACACAATGCACAGCCACACAATTGTTCAGAAACATGGACTTTTGAAAGCTAATCAAGAAAACCCTGCCACCTTCCTCTAACCCAGCAACACAAGCAGGAATCCCAACAATTGTATCCATGGCTGGATACAAGGTAACATAACTTTATCCTAGAATACTTAATCTTTTTAGTAAGCATCACCACCATACATAATAAATTAAAAAAAAAAAAAAAACAAAACCAACTGAATAAACCACAAAAAGTACTGATTAGTTGTACATGGAATCCTAATGACCTTCCCACCCTAAAGGACATTCAGGTTTTTGGTTTTGTTTGGTTTTTTGGTGGTTTTTTGGTTTGGTTTTTTTTTTTTTTTACACAAAATGAAAATTTCTTTTCTTTATATTATTTCCTTGTGCATACTACTGATTTCTTCAGACTAGCACTGTAATTATGGTGAAGCTTCCTTCTCAAAACAGGTTGCAGCAAGACTGTAGGCCCTTTTAAATTATGCAGACTCACTTGGTGAAGATACAGCTTCAAAAAGCTTACTATGTTCCCAAAACATCACATCCCTCACATATGCAATCTTATTTTTAAGAGACTATGGTCCATGCTGAAAGGAAATTTAGGAAGCAAAGCACGGCAGAGCAGATCTATCAATTGCACAGAGCTTTACCTATCAAGAGTATGTACTTGGAGGGGTGAGGGGAGAGAGGCAGGAACAGCTACCCAAAACCTTGTTAAACCTTGAAAGAGACGGTACTTGAAGACAAACTGTGCCAACTGCAGTCCCCTGCTACAGTTCTGTTCATCTGCAACACATCACACAAAGCCAATGCTCTGAGATCAGAACTGAAGGTCCATGTTGACAGACTCAGCAATATCAGTATTCTTTTATGGATAAATAATCCAGTTATGCTTCCAAGCACCACAAAATAAATCCCCAAAACAAATAAACAAAAAGCACCAAACATAAACAAAAGCAGGACTTTGTACTTTTCCCTTGAAAAACAAAACCAAGGTATCTGGTATCAGACATGCCTATAGGTCACTGAAAAAAAAATTTCTGAGAAAAATATCAGCGTTCCTCAGCACTGCTGGACTTTGAACATGTACACATTAACTTCCAGCCACAACAGGAAAAAATAAATACTTTTCAGGTATCTGTCAGAACTTAATTCTCTGTAAGACAAGGATTCAGGCACCTCACAAATAAAAGAGTCCTCCTCCAATTCCACCCCCCTGACATTAGAGAAAAACGAATGTGTCTCTGTTCACCCTGAGAAGAGACTGCTCTGAATCTTCCAGACTTTATCTCATAGTGAAAAACATTCAATACTAAAACCAGACTGAGGCAGTCTGGATTAAACAGATGGCACTCTATTTAGAACAGTTTCACTGTTAATAACATGATAATGCCATTCCTCCTGAAACTCTTCTCGTGCACTTCCAATATCCCTATTAAAAAAACCCTGAAACCCATAAGTAGTTTTACATCAAAATATATTTTAATAAAAGGTACTATAACCTGTCCCAAAATTCTGCCAGCATCATGCGATAATCACTGTTTGTTCTCATTCTTATAAGAGTATCAGAAATTAACAAAACGGAGTTTGTATTCTGCTAACAAAAACCAACATTACTGTATTCAGGAATAATTTAAGTCTTTATAAGTCACTGACTATGTAGTTATCTTTTACCAGTCTCTTTTCAGACGAAGGGGGCTATGCACTCAAGCTTGATGAACGCAAAACATTACTTTAATTAATCAGATATGAAGGCAATTGACACTTCTCAATCACACAGCGGCAGCACGCAAAACGTCGAGCCCCCGGAGACAAGTGTTCGGCGAAACCAAGTAACCATCCCACTCAAGAAGCAGCTGTCAAGAGAATTCTTAACTTCCACTTACCTTTCAGTGCACTTCCAGGATTTCGGGATGCCTCCCCGCTTCTCCTACGGAAACAAACACCAGCGCTCCTTTAAGACATACCCACTGCAAACCAAAAGCCAGCTCCTGACACCAGCCGGGCTTGCGAGCACCTCCGCTTTCCCGCACGGCTTCTCCCGCTGCCGGGGCACGCCCCGAGGGCGGGCACAGAGCGGACACTGCCCGGGCCCCGCCGCCGCTCCCAGGGCAGGGCGGGGGAACGGCGCTCACACAGCACGGGCAGGGGGCGCCGGCCGAGGGCAGAGAGCGGGGGGACAGGGAACGGGAGAGGGAGCGGGGACGGGAAAGAGGACGGGAGAGGGAGCAGGAACGGCAGCGGGAGCGGCGCTGGCGCACAGGGAACAGTTCGCGCCCCCGCACGCACAGACCCTGCGGGGCTTCCGTCCGTGTCTGCACCGCCGGCAGCGACCGACTCCGGCGGGCAGCCAGCGAAGGGCGCGGGCCACGCAGTGCCGGTACCGGTGCGAACCCAGCCCCTTCGACCCCCGCCCGGCGCCGCCGCCCCCTCACCCCGCTCCGCCGCCGCCGCCGCCAGACCCGCACCTCAGCAACGCGCCCGCCCATTGGGCCACGCCTCCCGCAACAAGCGCCGCACCGATTGGCCGCTCTCCCGTCAGCGTCTCCTTCCCCTCAGCCCCTCGGCCCGAGCCGGCGCCGGTGGTCCCCGCGCGGGTCCTGCCTCGTCGGGCCGGGGCAGGAGGGCTGCCGGTGGCAGCGGGGCGGGCGGCAGCCCCGCAGCCTCCGCACCCGCGCCAGGCCAGCAGGAAGGATCGGAACGAAAGCTTCCCGGAACCCGCGTGGCTGGCTGCGCTTCCCGTAGCGCTTGGTCCTCTCTTGGCTTCCGCTTCCGGGTGGCGCTGCGTCCTGACCAGGGTCGCGGAGCGGGCAGGTACCGGGAATGGGAACGGGCCCTGCCCGCCAGAAGGACTCGTGTACTGGCTGGGCAGGGCAGCGCAGGCAGGGGCGGCTGTCACTCTAGGCTGTGCCCTCCATGCCCCGCGCGGGCCGCCCCTCGGGCACGGCCCGTGCCGGCCCTGCGGGCGGAGTCGCCGGGCTGGTGCCGCAGTGTAGCCCCCTAGCCGTGCCAGGGCATGACCTCCTTGTAGAGTGGTGAACGTTGGTAGCAGAGAGGTCTTGTTTTTTTCTGGCAAGGCTGTAGGCTGGGGTTTAATTCGGTGGGGGAGGTATTTTCGGGTAGTGACAGCGTTAATGCTGCTCTCCGAGTTTCCCTCTGCAAGAAAACCCTTTTCGCTTGCCTACAGGGCTTGGAGTCTTCTTCAAGAGTTACAGGCACCTCTGTATTCCAGTCACTTTTCCTAAAAGTTCAGGACATTAAATATGATTTTGCCACCTGATATGTCTTAAAATGGGAAATCTTGGCTCAAAGAAGTCTCAGGTGCTTTGTGAAAATAGAGACTTCAAAGCTGTCATTATTTTCTTCCAGTCCTTCAGGATCTCCCTGAAAATGTTCACCTTCCTATCGGCCTTGGTCGCTGTTTTTAAAGAGAAGCTTCATATTTTTGTAGTTGTCTAAGGTGTATGTAAATAGAGTGTGTATTTTTCAGCCTCATCAAGTGACTGGTAGGGTGCATCTCCTTGCCCGCTCATGTCTCCTGGACCTGTTGATCACCACGGTTATATTTCACTGAACTAGAGGCAGCTGAAAAGGAGCTGAGCAGCCGAGCCTTTGTTCCTCTCAGGTTTTTCTTCTGAGCTTGGCGCTCATAGCTCTGCCATACCTAGATTAGAAGCTTTCATTCTGAAGTCTTTTTGACATATTGTGGAAAGCCCCTAAGATAATGGGCCCTGGTGTTGCTGAAAGGGCATTTATAGACATTGGAAGCCATTGGTTTGCTTACCCTCTTCTCTGGCACAGGAGATTTGCACAGCTGCTCCAGGATGTTGTGATGGTGGTGACTTACAACACAGCAACACTGAACTCTGCATGCTTTGCTTTACTGGGTGTAATCACCCAGTTCTGAAATGCAGCGTGAACAAAGCTCTTTGTTCTTTGTTCCTTTGTGTTACCTCCCCATTTTACCTGTACAGGGGATTGTTCTTTGCAAGTGCGTGAAAACAAGACGACGCTCTCTGTGAAGTAACAGACTTTCCTTTTGCTGTAGGTATGGGACATGGAAATGAACACGGCCATGGCCATGGCCATGGCAAAATGGAACTCCCTGACTACAGGCAGTGGAAGATAGAGGGCACCCCACTGGAGGAGGTCCAGAGAAGGCTGGCTAAGCGAGGTCTTAGGGATCCGTGGGCTCGGTAAGCGCAGCAGCCTCAAAAATAACCTTGATGTGTTGTCTTGTAGCATCAACTGGACCTTGTCATTGCAGATCATTCTTTCTTTGGTAAAAACAGTGAAAATTGGTTAGAATTTCAGTTAAGCCTTTGTGTACTTTTTGTGTAGAGGTCACACCTTCCATCCCCTTGACCAGTCTCCACACACTGCAAGGCAGCCTTGCCTTTTCGTGATGTTCTGTGATGATGCAGCTCAGGCACAGTGACCAATACCTCACCCCCCTCAGTAATACTAGGTCTGCACACGTAAGTAAGCCTGTCCTTCTCTGCAAAGAGACTGTGTGCTCAGATCCTGATGAGAAGCCAATGGAATTGACATTCTGAGTAGGAGCAGCATTCCTCATACACAAGAGGAGGCCTTTATTTGAAAAGAAGAAATGTACTTGTATACAGGGTGGAATTGCATTCAACTGTGCACTTCATTTGGCTAAAAGTGAATGACATAACGGAGGATCAGCTTTTATGTCTTAAGTTGTGCCACTCTACAGTGAGTATCTGCTCCTTTTTAGATAGAGCAATTCTGGATCATTTAGGAAGCTGTTAAAACAGGGCTTAATGTATTTCTCCCACCTAATGAATTATGCAATACTTTGCTCAACCACCTTTTCATCTTGGGGAATAAAAATGCTAAATGTCTTGTGCTGTGTCGTCTGTTTCTTCTGTAAGGGAAAAGTTGCATGAGCAAACTATTCCAGGAGCCTTCATAGAAAAGGCTTTACTTCAAATCACTACAAGAAAAATGGAAGAGCAAATAGGTAATCTGTTAGAAAGTTGTTTCATGCTACAACCTCTGGAGGGGTTTGGGATTGACAGCACTTTTTTCATTCCTTTGAAATAGTTTAAAGCTCTGAACATAAAGTAAAACATACTTTTAATGATGACAGGAATCTTTTGAAACATCAGTCCTTAATGAATTTTCCAGGCCAGTATCACAGTTATCTTGCCTCTATTTCTGTGGCTTTCCACCTTTATGGCAAATGCACATTAATGTACATATTCAATACAGAATAAGCTTTGTGAAAGATGTCATATTTGGAAACTTTAAGCCTGTATCAATTAGACCCTATACTGGCATCTAGACAATACACTTCCATGCCCAAGTGTTTTCATCTGGAGTCACAAAATCCATCTGCCCAAGGGAATTATCTGTGAACATAAATACCTGACCCCCTTGTTTTAAAACCCTGTATCTTCTCCTGGAAGGACAGTTCTGATTTTATTGGTTGGTTCTTTTTTCTTTTCTTAAGGACTTCTGAGTCCTTAGAAGAGATAAACTGCATCCATCTCTATAGGTAACAGTGGTCCTACTACACATAAATGTTGGTAGTCAGGTAGTGACTAACGTTTCAGTAAGGCAAAACAGTGTGAAGTTTGTAAATATTCTGTAGCTAAAGCTAAATACAATCTCTTCAGTCTTTTTTTTTTTTTAATCATCTGAACCTAATATGTTGTATTGTAAAACAGAAAGTGCCTCCACACTAGGATGAGTTTTTTATGTCTGGAAAAACTTTCCTTGTAAGATTTAACTATGCTAGATAGTCTAGCATGGTGAGGAGCCTTTGTAGTTAGTCCATCCCATGCAAGGGCTAGTGGGTTCTGATTTTGTTTCACAGTAAAAACAGATGACAACAATTACAAAAACTTGGGGAGGTGGTTCTTTTCCTGTAACTATGATGTTTCTTGGAGTTACTTGTATCTCAAATTATACCTGTAAAGATTTAAGAGTTAATATAGTGAACTTTACTTGTGGTAACTCCTGGTACTTAGATGACAGAACATTCTATAGAGGTTCAAAGTATCTCTAATATAAATACCTTCAGCAAGCATTCTTTACAAACAAAGATGTTCCTGCTCATGTTTATCACAGTGGTTCCACTGATCTTGTTTTTAATTTTGGTTTCATTTTTCTTCTAGTAATGAAGCCTGGAGATTTATGGGTGGCTTTGCAAAACCTGTCACCATAACAGAAGTCTTTACTAGAGGACTCAAGTGGGGATTTGCAGCTTTTGTCATAGCTCTTGGCATTGAATATACACTGTTTCCTCCAAAGAAAAGCGGAGGCCATCATTGAAGATCAAATATGACAACGTAATACTTACTAATTGTAAGCTGAAACACACATAAGCCTGCTGCTCACTCTGTACTTATAATATGCATATTAAAGTCTATCACAGGCAAAACCATGTTTGTTTGATTTTATTATACTTTTGAGGAAGGATCAAAAAACACAGCCAGAGCAATTTAACTGACCTTGATCTGGGGGAAAAACAACACAAGACTGCTCTTGGATTTGATGTACCACCCTTTAAAGAACAAGGGAAACTATCAGACCAGTTCTTTCAAGCCCTGCCAACATTTTGTTAAATGAAATTGAGAACTATGTTGCTTTTAAGAGAAAATTTGTACTGTATTTGTTACAGGTTTAATAACTATTATTTGCCAGTAAGTGGTAATGAATGATCTGTCATTTCTTAGATGTATATGTTACTATTTGCTCTTATGTCTCTAAATAAAAATATTGCCTTAGAGCTTTAAAAACTACCCCAAATTGCCTCAAAGTATGTATGAAAAGACCAAGGCTTATACTTAGTCTTATTGAACAGATAATGAACTTGGCAGGCACTATGCACCAAAATAATCTGCTGTGTAATATCCAGACATTAAAAATTACATTGCTGCCACATTTGCTTAGTAAAGTGGAATAAAATCAACTCAGCACTAACTGTACCTTATCTTAATATGACTTCCAATATACTTGACTGTACTGTGAAAAAGAGAAAGAAAAATTCTTTTTTTTCTTTGTTCTGTGGTATTAAGTACATATTTATTTTTACACCTAGAGTATTTTAATACTTTGTTTTAAATGTCCTAGTTTTCCTTAAATGATCTAACAGTTTCTGGAGTGCTTTAAGGATGCCTGGAATTAAGACTACAGAAGAAATGGGCTTGTGGGCAGTATATGTCCTCTGCAGTGCTAGGAATTAGAATTGACTGAATATCCTACTGTAAATTTTGTTAAGCCATGAGTAACTAAGTAAGGAGGATATGTTATATCATTTTTCAATCCAAACAACAGGATATCTGTGTCACTAAACAGAAAAGCAAAATTAGACAAAAAAGTGAGAAACTGTAAATGTCCCTACAAAATTATATATTGTACTTCCATGGTGAAGAAACCGAAAATTTTATGTAACCCTGTCAAAAATTGCAGATTTACAAAAAAGTTGAAAAGTCCTAGCAAAACATAGCTAATTTTTTTTTTAAATATATATATCCACACACAACCTTTTTAAGTGAGATAACGGAGCTTCGTTCTTAAAGCCAATAAGCAACATATGTTACTGTGTGAGTGCAGCTGTACTATTCAGTGGAGTTTGTCATCTTTGTATGACATTGCTCAAGGCACTGTTCATAGTGCCAATATTGATTTTACTAAACTTTTTTTGCCTAATTGTTTCCTCAAACATTCGTATCCAGTTGCGTCATTCTCCAAAAAACAAATCAAGAACCTACTGTGTAAGGTCTGTTGCACAAAATATTTCTATTGTCCCTCAGGCAGTACCATCCAGAGTACACATTTTCAAAGGGTGGTATTCACTGCTTGTTTTCTATCTGGGTCCAAGAACAAACTTCCTAAGAGCACTGAATTTTAGATAGAAAAACGATTACCAGAGCTAGCATTACGTGCGGTAGAATCAGTCTTTTTAAATGTTATAAGCCTCCGTCTTCAGTGATAGAGCAAATATATCAAGCATATTCACTGTTAGACTAGACTAGTTTAGGTGAAAGTCATGCATTTATGAATTATCATTCAATGGTTTAATAGCCAGATGGCAGTCATTGCCCTAAACAACTGCCTTTAATTTCTGATGAACGTATTTTGCCAATATTGTGGAATATAAAAATGTCTCATCATTATAAGACCTACAATACTCATAAAGATTTTTCTTTCACACGTATAATAATACAAATCCTGCCTGGGGATGGAGTATTTCCTGTGTATGAAAATAATAGTACCAAATCTGTCTTCACTGTAACCATAGCAATGGTTGTCCTTACAATGCCTGTCTCACAGCATAGATATTTTACAGTGCAAAAAACAGGGTCATAAACTGCAATGGCACCTGCAGGTAAGGAACACACATGATTGTAATACCACAGTCAGGAAGCTCTTTTTGTATCTGATGCTCCATTTTCTGAAATGCAGGTGGAAATCCCATCTCCATCAGCAGTCAAAAGAGCTATTTTTGCTCCCTTGGAAAGATACTTGTGATTTATCTATTGTGTTTGCTCATTCTACCATTGATATTAACATCTTCCAAATTTGTATGTTACAGAAAATCAGCTAAATTATTCCAATAGTGACTACATTGCAGTATAAATTGTCTCTCTCTGAAACTCCTATTTCAGAGCATAATAGAATAACTGTTCTCATTACGTAAGGCACTTGCAGTTTAGACACCAGACTGTCACCATGCCTTATTACACTCCCTTGAATCACTCCTGAAAACCTTCATACAAAAAATTCTGTTGCACTCTCAAACTATGACCTTCTATCCTGCAATTAGATCTTTGCCAGATCAGCTTCTATTAGCTAGACTTTATACATCAATGCAAGTGTATTTTTTCTGTGTGGGGCTAATTGAAGTTAGGAGTGTTTGCTTCAAGGGCTTTGACAGGAATAGACTCAGGACCCATGCTTGTCTTCCAATTAAATTTACTGATTTCATTGTGGGTATGAAAACATTGAGGGATTCATCCAAACTCTTTTACATGTATGACAAGGAACTGATTTTACAGATGTTTTATACATTCTCTGCCCTCAATTGTAGGCCAAAAGTCAGATAATCTAATCCTTTCACCATTATTCCAATGGAAAACTCCTTGAAAATTAGTCACTTCCCTTAGTGATTGAGCCTTTTTTAAATAATAATAATGAAACCAACACCAACACATAACAAATTAAACTAGCGATACCATTTGTATATACAGATGGAACACAGTCATCCTGATCTAATTATGAAATTATAGCATAAAAGACAAGTGCATAATATTTTAGGAGACATAAATTCTTAAGAGTTTTTTATTTATATAACTAGGAGAATATACAAAATTAAATAGACCAAACCTGCTATTAAAGCATGTCACCTGTTATGAAAGTATAACAAAAGAAATATGTCCAAGCCAGAGATTTATATCCAGAGCCCTCTGCATTGAAACATATAGGACCATCTCTTCTCCATCACATCTAATCTTACTGCTATGCTCCATGTTGTAAGTTTATACTAATTTACAGTTCTAGTTTACATGAGTAGCTATGGAAGACAGTGTAGTGTTTCAACACAGAAATGAGGAGAATGAAGAACTTTGCATACAACTTCCAAATGCTGCCTATAAAAATATGAAAACTATTTAATAAAAATTAGGTACATTTAAGGGAAAAGCAGAGCACGTAAACAGAAGAGTATATTGGTAGCTCCAGTAATGGCTGTGTTAAATGGGTAAATCACTCATTCTTCTTACATAAAAGAAAAAAATAATTCTTCTTTCGTAAGTCTCCAGCCATACCATCTCCTTAAACCTCTTTTATTAGCCTGTACAAATCTTTTATGTGTTTGCATGGAACAGCTCCAAGGAGAAAGTGTACATATTGATTCACAGCAGGTAAATGGTTTCTTTCTGAATCAGTGCCAATCCAGTGCCACACCTTAATAGCCGGGATACTGGGATATCCTTGAATGACTGATATTACAGTAAGAGCCTGACCACACAGTTTCAGTAAGAACACAGGTATTTTTTTCAGAACAGAGAGCTGTCACTTGGTACCTGGCCAAATTCTACTGTGGGTAATTACTTTCTGCCTCCTTTTCCCCTGCAGTTCCAAAGACAGTATGAATGTGTGTGTGCTATCCCAGAGTACTGTGCTTCCACTGCTCTATTTTTATCAGCACAAAAAAAAAATGACTCGCTGTAAATGCTTTGAAATCCATTGAGCTGGGAGTTGCATGTATCTAATTTCACCACATATGGAGGTGGCTTTTGTCTAGTTCAGCAGACAAAATAGCTCAGAATTTTAGATTTTAGGCCTTTTGGAGAGCAGCTCCAGCTGCACCACTAGCAGCTCAGTAATTGGCTTCATGGAAGTTGCTGGGAATCGCAACACCCAGTCTTCAGGAACAAGGCATTACTTAGTATTTATTTAAGATTATACAACAGGAAGCATACAACTTTAACACACCTCTACATTATCCTCACAATGAACGAATTCATATAGAGCAAGACATGAACCAAGTAGGGGCTTACAACTGCCTAAACCCCAGCCAAAACAAGTACTCCCACTGAACTCAGATCTGCAGCTGCTCATTAAGAAATGCTCTACTACTTAATAGCTCCCAGGGCAGTACAGAGCCGTCCTGTCTGTCCCCGTACTAGCAGCGGTACAAAACCACAGCCTACAAACGCCTGTGCACACCGAACCCAGGACCGCGCTCCGGCTATTCCATCCCCTCCCAGCGCTGCCCGCCCTCGGCAGCCGCTCAGTCAATGTCCGAGGAAGGTGCCGGGCGGTGCCGCACGGCCCTGCCCCGCCTCCATCGTGCGGGAGCCGGGCGGGCACATTTGGGCGCTGCTCCGCGCACCGTCTCCCGGAGCACAACCGGAACGGAAAACACAGCTCCTCACCCCGTCCCGCCTCGCCCGGCCGGGCCGGCACCGCCCCCGCCTCCTCCCTGCTCCCAGTGGCGGACGCGAGTGCCGTAGATGGGACCTCCCCGGCGTGTCTGGGTGCGTTCTACCTTTCCCCCCTCCTTTCCTCACACTCCCCCCCCTCTCACGCTGCGCTCTCAGTGTCGGCGGCTCACACACCGTGCTGTGGGGTCGGGTCCTCTCCCCTGTGTCCGGGCGAGCGGCGGGGCTGTGGCCGGAGCGTCCGGCGCAAGGGAGGCCTGAGCCTGGCCTTGGCTCGCGGGGAAAACCGAAACCGAATGCGGTCTAAAATGACGTAGTTAGAAATTTGAGTGGAAAACTGCATAAACCACGTCTAGTTGTTGTTTTGTGTGTGTGTTGCTAGGGTGGGGGGTATTGTTAGGAGGACTGGGGCGTTAAAAGTAGCGCATATCTAAAAAGCTTAGTGCGGGCACTACTTGTTTACGCTGTGAGAAAACTGTTTAAGCCTGATAGAATAATAAGGAATGCGAAAGTTCCCGAGGGAATTCCCTGTTTTTCCTGAGCACCTCGCATAAGTCCTTCTGTTGGAGGGCATAGGGCAATGAGGAAATAGGGAAGTGTGGAAGCTGTGGAGCACGCTCCGCAACTTTGAAAAATGCCGGATGGCAGCGGCTCGGAGCGCAGCCCTCCCGCCGCCCCGCCCGTTCGAACAGAGCGGAGCGGAGGAGGCACAAAGCGCACCCAGCGCCGTTCGTCGCCAGCTCACCTCCTACTCTCCTGCCAGCGCGGGGTATTCCACATGAACTCATCTTGGGAAACAAGGATCGTTTTCCGCGTCAGCCGCACCCGCTGGGGCCATATCCTGGTTTTGTTGCCGGAAAGATGACTGTGAAACGTTCGGGATACAAAATGGCAAGCGGGGAGTTAACTGGACCCTTGTGCATCTTTGTGTGTGGAGTTTTAGTACGATGTTATTTCCTGCTCCTTGCAAGGGTGTGGGGGGGAAAAAAATCCTCGATTACACATGCACGTGAACACACAAATTATTGGGGCGGTTTTATCTCTGAGTATGAACTTTTTTATTTTGTCTTAGAAGATAAGTTGGGGTTTTTTCTCCTCTTTGTAGAGAATCTACATTCAATGTAGGTCCTGTTGCAGGGCCCAGGTAACCTAAATAAAAAGGCAGCCTGCTCAGTTTTATGTTGCCATTGCTTTTTGCTTTTTCTTTAATTATTGCAGCTATGATAACTGTATCTGTGATGTTTGAAAAAGTCATCAGATGGCGCCTTCATCTTTTCGAGTGAAGTGGATCTGGCTTAGATAAAAGCACATGGAATGTATTGGGCTTGCCCCAGTCTTGTGACATATCTGCTGTCAAAATATGGGCACGTGGTGCTTAGTTGCAAAGTTATAAACTGGTTTAGTTTATACTAAAAACTTACTTCATGTTGCTCTTACTTATTCTGCACACAGTATCCAGTGAATGTTATTGGCAATCACTGTGTGTGCACAGTTGTTTTTCCTTTTATTTAGAGCATCATTCCTGGTCCAGTAGAATCATACAGAAGAACACATGATCCCACGTCATTTTTCTTTTGTTTTCTCCCCTTCCATAAAATTAGGAAGTAGGCCCCCCACAATAATTTTTGGTCTTGATACTTGTCCAACAGAGAATGAGTTGATGTAATAAATTGTCTATGGACCATCAGTGGAAAATACTGGGTAGAAACCAATGTGTGCTGGATCTGGATCAGTGATTTGGCGATGGTCAAACGCCACTCTTCCAATGTTTTTGTGGACAGACTTGTGTACAGGTAAGACAGTTTCAGCACTAGAAGTATGATCAGCATTTTTTATAATGAGCATGTGATTTAGCTTATATAAAGGAAGTTCACAAAAGTAAGTTATTTATATGTGCACTTTAAAGGCAGATTATTTTTAAAGTAACATATAATTGGTAATTTTGCGTGTCTGAAATCTCAGCTCTGTAGGAAATTATTCCCCAACATACACACACACACTCCCTCCCTCTTTTTTTAACTAGTTCTAAAAGACTAGATAAAAATCAACTGGAATAGTTAAAAAGTTTTTTTGAGATTTCTGAAAATGGCCAGAAGTTGTTAAATTCCTGTTTGCTTTAGAGTGAGTCATAAATAAAACTTCCTCAAGTCCTTTTGAAAGTCCCAGCTCTATGTATCTGGGAGATACTTTCATATGAAAGTGTTTTCTGTCTCCCCTTTCTTGACTGCATTATGGCATGAAAACAGTCTGTGTCTTTCTATAGAATTCTCATCAATGTTTGATGCTAGATTGAAAATAAGTTAGCAATTAGTATGCTTTTTCTCTGATAGAACATTCTCTAAAACACATTAGAGTGTAAGAGGAGTTCCTCTGCTTATCCTCTGATACACTGTTTTAGTGGGTGGGCAGTGACACCCAGTCCATGGGTTTAACCAAATCTGTTTCTTACTTCCTTTCTGAGGAAAGTCAAGTAGATCTGTAGAGTTATTTTTCATTTAAACAGCACTTGGGGGGCGGGGAAGGCCTGTAGATGAGTTTATCTCATCTGCTTCATTTATGAACACAGTATATGACATTGTTGCTTGTAACTTCCAGAAGGTGTAACAAAAGGCTGAAAATGCTTCAAAAAATCTTCCTCAGGTGCTAGAATCTTCAGTGTGTTAGGCTTTGAAGTTGTGTTAGCTTTTGCTTTCCAATACAGTGTAAAAAAAACTATGCAGTTTAGTGATCAAACTCCTTTTAAGGACTAAGATTTGTCTTCAGATTGCTCATCTCACCTTTCTCCATGCATGTAATGGAGATCAGAGGAGGCTAGATAGAATTTCCAGAGTTGGTGGCAGTGGAAATTGAGCATAGCACTCTATTGATTTTGTTAATCACGAGGCTGGGGGTTTTTCTAGGGTGGAGTTTTTATTTCAGTTTTCAGTATGGTGACACATGAATGTTACATGAAGAAAAAGGCAGTCTGTGGCTTATCTATACCTTCAGAGTTAACCAATTTGCATAGTGAAGGTTGGAATTTTTTCTTTGAGCGGTTCTTCAACCTTTTTGAGCATGAAGGGTGTGTATGGAGAATCCTTAAAACCCGAATAATTCATTCAGATTGGAATCACTTTAAATGATGCCAATAAGTAATAAAATCCACATGCTCCTGTATTTACAGCTAATTAGCATTTTAAAATATTACATGTTATCTTGTGAATATTTCCTTAATTTTTACTTCATTCAAGACCGAGTGCATGCCTGATAGCAGTAGTTTTATATGTGGGGTTTTTTTTCATTCTTTCATCTGCTATATATGATTGCACTACCTTTTAGCTTCCTGAAAAATGCCTTGAGACTTTGAGGGGAGAAAAGGTGGTGATGAGCAGAGGGGTGGAAGGTTGCTTGGAAGAAGTCAGAGCTTTCAGAAATACTTGAAGTACCCACTCATCAGGAAGCTGATGACTTTTGTTTCACTTCCTATGGAATTTACAGAGTAGTGTTAGTTTAATTCACTTTAAAAAGAACTCACATGTCTTTCTGATTAGTATGATCTACCAAGTACCTTTAGTTCTGTAATGAACAGCTGGGAGAGTCCCTCGAACACAGGAGGTCTGTGAAGAGTAAGTTGGAGTTTTAGTTGAAAGCAAAATACTTCAGTTAGGAGAGTTAACTGTGAACTTGCGCAGCAGATCCCTGATTTATTGACTTCTAATTCTCTCCTACAGAACTGCTTTTGTGAAAATGCACCTGGTTGAGAATGAACACCATAGAAGTGCTGCGATAGACATGGGCTTCATGTTGTGTTGGTTTCCTGTTTATCACCAGTAGGCCCAGCAGCAGAGTGATGACCGCGTGCCAAGTACCAGCTGCCCTTATTCACCAGATTCAAGAAGAACTGGATAAAGAAGAAGAAGAGATGATGGTTTTCCTGTGCCGAGACCTTGCTCCTGACTTGGCCACTGCCGATCTTAGAGAGATCTTGGCAGCTTTGAATGAGAGGGAGAAACTGTCTCCTGTTGGCTTGTCTGAGCTGCTGTACAGAGTTAAAAGGTTTGACTTACTGAGGAGGATCTTGAACACTGAGAAAGCAGCAGTGGAAGCTCACCTTACCAGGAGTCTCAGACTTATCCCTGATTACAGGTAATATATCTATTTCAGATTTCAAAGCTATGCTGTCTTGTTCAAAGTAAATGGGGGGGTTTTCTTAGTTTCGGAGAGGGATGGGAGGGTTGGTTTTTTATTTATTTTTTAAAGAGTTATTAAAGGTAAAAGAAAAGCAGAAAAGAGCATTATATCTAGAGTTACAGTGAAAAGAATATGTCAAGCTTAGTCCCTAAATTAAACCTTAGTAATTTCTCACAAGTTGTGACATTAGAAGCGTCTATATTTCAGGAGTTTGTATGTTAGTCAATAAAACCAGTGATGTTTGTAGAATCATAGATTAGCAGATAAAAATGGCACTTTAAAGGGACATAATTAGTTAGAGGTATTTTCTAGTTTGCTTTGGGCACATAGCCATGTGGTATAGCTTTTCTCAAGGGACCTCTCATACTACTTTTTTACTCTATTAGTTTCGAGAGGCTAAAATTAAGAAGTTCCAGTTATTTTCTTTGAGAGACTTCAGAAAGAAACACATATACTCACAAGGAAGATCTTCCTATGTTAACTTCTCACTAAAATAAAAACCCTGTACCTAATAGGTAAAAAGTTAAAGATGTGTTCTGTTGTCTCATTCTCTGTTGAAACATTAAGAAGACTTTTGTCTTCCTAACAGTGGCTATTGCACAGTTAGTGTGAGTAAGGGGGGTGCTAATTAGAAAGAGTAGGATCTTGTAGCAGGGTAGGTTTTTTGCCTGTTTATTAATTGGAAATGATACATTAAGACTGGAACATGGAAGAAGCTCAGTAGTTGGGCAAGGGAGGGATCTTGCTTCAAGCTAATCGTTTAGAAATATCTCAACTTTTTTTCAGGGTGCTAATGGTAGAAATAAATGAGAATCTGGAAAAAGAGGAAGTGGGTTCTCTTCTTTTTCTACTTAGAGATTATACACCTCGGATGAAAATGGCAAAAGATAAGGTATGTTTTTCTGGTATTCTCCCCTGGAGCAATGAGAGATCAAAGTAAAAAGTCAAGTAGCTAGAGATCAAAGGAGAGGAGACAGTGCTGCAAGGGGTAGCGAGGCAGGAGTAGAAAGACATCAGAAAGTGGACACAGAGTAGTGGCTTCTATTTCATTTTGTTGGTTTTTAATTCAAGGAAGGAAGCATGGAAAACAGGGAACAGTGCTTGCTCTATCTAGATGTATAGTGTTAGAATGAACCTCACAGGCAGAAGGCATTTTTAAAAAGTCTTCAGTAATACTGACCTGAAAGCTCATATAAGAAGGATCTGAAACCAATAATCATTTGAAATGTATCTTGAATTGCAAAGTCACTTTTTATGTTTGTACTCTGCTTCACTTAAAAAGGAACAGATTTATTTTAATTATGCCTTTCTCTGTACCTCTCTGTACCTTTGTATTCTGAATATTTAAGTCCTCTGAGAAAGCAGAAAGTCAGTAGAGAGGATTCAGAAAACTTGACCACTGTACATAGAAGACTGAAGATTTCTGTCTTCTTCAAAACATTTTCTTTAATCAAGGAAGGAGAGACCCTACAAATTTCACAAAGCTTTTCTTGCCTCTTGCTTAGTGGCATGTGAGATGACGTTCCCAGTGACTGGCTTTGTAGCAAAAATGAAATGCAAAACTGTTTCCTCAAAAACTTAAGATTAATTTTTAAGAATATCACTTTCTAGTTTCTATTACTTCTGTGATATTACCAAGAATTCTTATACCTTTCAGAATATTTTCTTAGTGTGTCAGAAGGTAACATCCCTACGTTGCTTATACAGCCTTTATGACCTCCCCACGGTATTTTCTGGGTTGTTTTGTTGCTTCTGATAGAGAACAAATTACTGATAATGTTTGGTTTTCGTTTGCTGTTCTAGAGTTTTCTAGCTCTTGTAATTGACCTGGAGAAACTAAATTTGGTGGCTCCTAATCAACTGGATTTGATAGAAAACTGTTTTCAAAGTATTCACAGGATAGATTTGATTAGGAAGATTCAGAACTACAAACACAAAGGTAAGATGCTATTTTTGCAGTGGTTACTCTTGACAGCAAGAATGAGATGTGCTTTTACTAAAAATAAAACTATGAGTTACCAATCAGATTTAGGTTTTTAAAACAGTTGATATATCATGGTGTATTTGTGTGTTTCTGTTAAATTTGCAGCTTTAATGTCCTCTGTTCATTCTCAACCAGTGTATGTAAATGCACGCCCGGCATCTCTCACTAATCTCAATCTGATTGATCCTCCTTACAATTCAGGGGTAAGTATACAAGAAATCAGACAAATCCTTTATTTCTGAATATTGCCAGATGTTAAAAGGAGATTCATCTTTCAGAGCCTGAGGAATGAGAGATTGCTAGTGACTAAAATACTGCTTGGTTTATTTCTGTTATTCCTGCTATTTGCTGGGTTTAGGGTCTGATTTAAATCTTCTGACTGAGAAAGGTCCTCTTTAAAGAAGTCCTGTGAATTTTTTCCCATTAGTCGAACATATAAAATCTGTATCTTGAAAGGTTTTTTTCTACTACACTCTAGTAGAGTTTTGCTTTGAATGGTCTTTACAAAACATATTATTCTTCTTTGTACTGCTGGACCTTGCAGGGAAAGTAGCTTTTAATTTTTGAATCCGGAGATTAGAGCTTTTTAAGAAGAATTTTTCAGATTTTTTTTTTGTGGTTTGTTTTAATCTCATTTCAAGAAAATATGTCAGTATGTGAAAAGTTATCAAATCCTATTGCATGCAGTATTCTTTATATTTGGGTTAGGTCTGATATTGTATTAGTATGACCTTTCTTAAAGTCTTTAGTCTTGCTAAATTGGATGAGATTAATTCTGTCATGTGTTCAGTAAATGTTCCCTGCTGCCCTACGGGAAACAAAATTCACATCTGTGGAGATTTTTTTTTTTGTTTTACTAGATTAGAGAATAAACTTTTCTTTGCTGATCATGACAAGCTGGTAATTTTTATTCTGAGGAACAGTAATTTTGGAGTTTTTTGTTTGTGCTTTTGGTGTTTTTTTTCATTAGTTGTTTTGTAATCCTAATTAGGTGATATATATGAATCTAAAACATGTAATCTTTTTATTGAGGAAGAAATACTATTGTGTTTTATTTTGGAACACATGATTATTCTTGAAATAGAAAGGGAAAATTATGCCCTTTTTCTTCATTTTAGATTCAGAATGGGAGCAAAGAAAAATTACAAAATGGACTAAATCATACCCTGGGTAAGAGCATTTTTATCTGAGTTTTGGTAATGTAAAAGAGCCAAATGATTAATTTCTTTGTATCAAAAGGACTGTTGTTTGATGGTTGTGTTTATGGCTAATCCAGCTGGTAACACCAGGAGCAGAGAGTATTCGGTACCTCTGAAAACTGAGCCTGGCCTTATTATTTGGTCTTTAGTTGCTTTGCTTGTGCTGCCACATTTTAAAACTTTATTAAAAATTGTTGTGGGTTTCCACTGTCACAACTTTTAACAGAATAAATACTTTATTAATAAAACCATGGATAAGATTGACTATCCTGAGTACCAGGTTCTTTCCATGTATATTGTGTTTTCTCTGGAAATACTGCTCAAATATGGTGATTTTTAAGAGTAGTTGGCTGAATTCTCTCAGTGTAGGAGAGATTCCTTTTTTATTCCAGTCACAAGCAATGTAAAATGCAATTGAAATGACAATTTAGAGGAGAAGAGTTTAAGGATTTTTAAACTTCAGTGGCATGCATAGAATCTAAGAGGTCCAGATGAGTAAGATACATTCCTCTTTATAACTAATCTGGTGTCAAAGAAATCTCACTGGTACTTTGTACTGAGATTGCTTCTGTATGTTTTAACTGCAGCAGAACCAGTTCCCATGTCCATTCAGGAATCGGGATCAGCATCACATAAGGTATGATGTGTGTCCATATGTATGCATGTGAATATAATAACCTCTGTGAGAACTTACCTTGGTTTTCTGGGTGTTTCATTTTGGGATTTCCTTTAATTGTGTGCAGACAGAGTAATGTGTACACCCTCAACCCATGAAAAGGTTCTGTGAATTGCTTTTGCAGAATATATTTTAAAATTAAAAAATGTGCTGCTACTCTGGAAGCAGCAGTGTACAAAATCCATGTATGTGTCGTGTGTACACAGAACTTGTACATTTATTAGTGGAGGCCAAGTTAAAACCTGTTGGAGGTCAGACCTCTCTTGCCATCTTCATTAGAAGTCACGGGGCTTCTTTGCATGCAGGAAACTTCGTTTATGCTTCCCTCCTCACCCCTTGCTGCTCCAGGCAGGAGACAGACATGCTTTGGGTATTAAAGATAAGAATGGACTACTGCTATTTTCACTGGCTCTCCTGTAGGACAGGAACAACAGAGTTACCTGTAGCAAATGAATTTTATTCTCTCTTTAGAGGGGAGAGGGATTGTGATAGTCATTACAGATTATTTAGGAGCAATGCGGTTGTTCCACTAAATAAGGGAATAAATGTTCTGATGAGCAGTGCTTTCTTGCACACCTGATGAACACAAAAGTTCTCTATTGTGTTGGCAGTATGAAGTTTGTAGCTCCCAACATCTCAATAGCAGAGACAATATTATAATACTTATGTAAGTATTTATTTTATACTTCAATAAATACTTAATTTGGAAGTACTATAGAAAGGTCACTGCTGTCATAGTGCAGGGCTTTAAAAAGCCCCTTCACCCCACACGGCAAAAAAACCCAAAACCTGACAGACTTGAAGATCTGTTTAGAGGTAAGGTTCATTTCAGACTTGCTTCTACCATTTTTGATATAGTCTTAGTCTCTGAGGATCTTTATGGTAGCAGGATTGCATAACGCAAGGAAACAAAAATTAAGGCTGTACTAGAAATAGGGGGAAAGAATCATTAGTCCATTTCTCCTGATTTTTTTTGTTGTGTAAATAAGATATGCTACATCCCAGTAGATAGATTTCTGCTACTACTCTATGGAAAACAACTAAATGTAATTTAATAGATCTGAGGTGCTAAAATCTGAGCAAACAGTAAGATCTGTAAGTTGAGAGAGTGACATGTTAACTTTCTAATTGTCCTCTCATGTTCTTCAGGGGACTGATGAACCTTACAGAATGCAAAGTCAACCTTTAGGAATATGCCTGATCATAGACTGTATTGGCAATGATGCAGGTAAGTCTCTGGAATTTGAAGTTCCTTAACTTGCTAATAATTAGAAAAATTTAATATAAAGAGTATGTTGTATATTTACCAACCAGACTAGGGTAATATTGTCCTAGTCAGCCAGTCTACCAATTCTAGTAAGTCTTCTAAAGCAGGGAGTTGGAAGGCCCAACCTGAGGTTAAAACCAATTGTCCCCCCAACTGTTGCAAGCAGTGTTAGTTTGGTTTTTTGGTGCAGAATCTCTGAATGAAAGAACTTGAAGAGGAGAGACTGAATTTTGGGAGGGAGAAAAAGGATGTTCAGAGACCTACAGAATAATTAAGCTACAGTCATACAGCAGGTTATTGGCAGAGATGGTAAAGATAGTGTTTCCCACCAGTTAAGAAAACCAAAACCAAGGCTGTTGTGGATTTGAAGTGGAATTATACGGGACACCATAGATTTTGAGTAGTCATGTGTTCCTTTATTAATAATGCAGGCTTCTGTCATACCTTGCACAGTTTAACTGAAACTGTCACCATGCTGTCTCTGTAGTCAATGCCATGGTTAAAATGTGGGGGTTTTCTGATGGCCTTTGTAGAATCCAAGAATTAGATTTTTGCAGAAGCAGAAAAATCCCTCAGTCTCTAACCACTGTAGCACTTGAGGCTAAAAATAAAAGTGAAGAGAGTAGGTGCAGTCAGTTCTGTAGTAGGCAGGAGACGTAGGGGAAGGAGAGGGTTTGTGGACATATCTTTTGTTTTTATCATATGTAATGGTCCAGCAGATGGACCAACTTAAAATTATTCATGTAGTTGTTAAAGAGCAGTGGATGTGGAAAGTAAAATTTTTGTGTTTTGCTTGACAATAATATGTTGGATAAATTATAGAAACGAAGACATTTTACCATTAGGATAACAGGAACTAAAACTGATTCACAGGCCTGCCATGCATGGATAAGAGGGGAAAAGGAAGGCACTTAACTCAGTTACATGCATCTTTGGGAAGCATCTTTGAGATTTTGGTCTGTAATACCAAGTTCATCACTGATCTCTGGAGAAGAAAAAAAACCCAAAACCAACCAAACAAAATCCCCTCAAAAAACCCTAGAAGAACAAGGATGCAGGTGCTACATATAGAAATTATATTGTTCATTGTAAAGTACTAAAGCACTTCCTCACTTCTACTCTAAAAAAAAAAAAACCAAACAAAAAAAAAACAACCCCCCCCCCCCTGAATTTTTGTCTCAAGAGAAAAATAGACTATCTTCCAAGGACTTAAGGACTGGGGCTGGTGGCTCCTGGAATCAAACATTCTACTCTGTCCTGCTGCCTGCTTTTTTGCTTTCCTGTTCTTCTCTTTCTTTGAGAAAGCAAATTACCCTTTGGATGCAAGAAACTTACTATGCAGCCTTAATCTGCAAGGTAACTTGATAGTCTGCTCCAGTACCAAAAGAATTGCTACTTGGAGCTATGTTTCTTCAGTTTGTAGAGCTAAAGAGAACACGAGGTGTGAAAATAGCCTTGTTTAAAAAAAAAAAAATCTCTTTAAATTTCATTGTCTCTAATGGCATCTCAGCATGTTCAGACCCAATTTACTGAACTATGTTTTATTGGTCTGTGTTTTACTATGCCAGGACTGAGTTTTTTAAATGAAACACATAAGTATAAAAGCAGATGAGGCATGTATGCTGGAGCAAACAGGAAAGAGAGAAAGAACTGCTGTCAGATACATAAATTTAGATCTGCTCTTTCTTAAAAGGCATGGATCTTTTGCACAGGCAATGTACTGTGCAGACATCTTTGTCACAGGAATTGCTACTAGATACAAAGGTTGGCACAAAAGTAAAACTAATCGATGTATGTGCTCTTCATGAGCTCATATGGTCATTCAAGTACTTGTACAAGAACAGAAAGTGTAAATGTGACAATGGGAGTCTGCTGACTGGAAAGGAACAATAATGAGTGACATGTTTAGCACCTGGCAGGTCAGATACACCTACAAATCATGGCTCTGCTGCTGTTGTGCCAAAATCACCCAGAGTAAGTCTTAGTGTGCCTCAATCTCCATGCGTGTCTTCACTGGATGCAGAAGCAATTAAACCATATCTGTGTCTCAGATGTTGAAAGTCACCAGTGCTTTATCAGCATTTTAAAGGGATAGAAAGCAAGATTTTCACTGAAATCCATTACTGTGCCAGTGAGATTCAGGAGAGACAGGACATATGGCATTGCTTAATTTTTTAATGTTTAAGGCATCAAAAAGGTTTGTTAGAAAGGCATTCTCCAGGTAGAGAGTTGTAGTCTGAATACACTAAAGAAACATAAGAGGGCAGGGAGAGCATTACGAATTGTATCTGTGGCATCTGTTAGAATCTGTAGCCATCTCAGGATTTAATCTCAGGAAGGTGAACCAGTAGTAGATACTGCAGGATCAAGGATTGCAACAGTTAAAAATGCCCAGTGTAAACAGTATGAATTTTTTAAATGCTGATAAAATTCAAACTGAAATGCACCTTGCTGTTCTGTAAATACCTGCTTTTGACTTTTCCATTTGGAAGCCAGTTTTTATCCTTACATTGTAGACAATCAGGGGAGAAAAGGCTAGTTTTTTATGTAGCATGGAGATTGTCAAAAGTCAGTGGAGGTTTGTTGGGAGATGGTTAGTGTTGAAGAAAAAGATAGTTTCTGTTCTCAGATTACAGCATATAATGCTGTGATTTGTCCTGCCCTAAAGTGTCCAAGGCCTACCATGTGTAATTTCTGATTCATTGTTAAACTAAGGTGTCAGCTCTAAGTTTGTTGAGGGTTTTGTTTTCTTTTTTAAACTGTCACAGTTAAGTGTGTGAATGGACTAAGGTGACACCAGGTTTTGTGTCTGTGTGTATGTGCATGTGCCAGTGAGATCAGTAAATTACAGGAATATCACCCTCTTGTTTTGTGTATGTACTGCTGCCCTCTACCTGATGGAGTGCTTCAGGGAGTATGTAGCTGCCAGACCGTGTTGATACTGAATCTTGTACCTGAATTTTGAGAGCATGTTTTATTGCATACAGTAGAGGGGATTTACCTTCCATTTTCAAATTAAAGAAGTCTGGACAGTTTTTGAATTATTTTACAAAATTTAATCAAACCAACAGAATTGGAATGAAACTATAGGTTTTGTTTATTACCTCACTATAGTAAAAGGTTTGTATCTGCCCTGCATTTTGCTGAGGAAAGTTATGAGTTCTGTTCCCTGTTTTCACTATGGGCTTTTTGAGGAGAACAGTGTGTAGTACAGCTGCTTGGCTGCCAGTTCCCTCTGAAATAGCCTCTGCTAGTTAGGGATTGTTAAACTTTTGAAGTCAAAGAACAGTCAAGCTTCCTGTGTGTAGGGTATTTTACATAAACATGGCACCTGATACTTACTTTCATATCAGAAACTGTGCATGAGCAATGCATGTATGTGGTTTATAGTAAAGATAGAATGGTACAGGTATGAGTTGTAGTAGTAGCTTTTGGTTCTCTGAACACTTAATACCTGTGGTTTTAACCACCATGTATGTGGTTTCATTCCCATATTAATAATCATCCAAAGTAGTTATTTAGAACTTAGCACATTTTCCTGCAGCACAGGTTAACACAAATACAATATAGTTAAATCTCAGGATTTGGCTATCTGCAGTTTTAATTTCTAACTCATTTGAAAGGGTTCTTTGTTCAGCTTTCTTTTTTCCCTGAAAATGCCATTCTGTCACCATTAAGATTCCAGTGTACATTCTTCACCTGGGACTCGTCACTTAAAGTCTGTTTTATATAATAGGAAGCATAAATGACTGCAGAAGGTTCATTTTTGACTGATGTAAGGGAGCCTCTGTTTTTTATGCAGTTCTGTATATCTATAATAACCATTCAGAGTAATTTTGACCAGTTAAAAGTGGAAACAGACTTCCCATGCTATTCACATAATTCCTTACCATTTCAAGTATGTGAAACATTTTCTAATGTTTTTTCTTGCGTGATATTTTAAGTTGTAGGAACTTGGGATACTGACTCTAAATGAAGTATGCAAGGGTCTGTGGAATTTGGAACAGATCACGTGCCAAATAATGCTGTCTTTGTTATCATGAAGTAGATAACTCACGTTAAAGACAACATGCATATAGCACTATCAACACTGTGATCAACACTGCGTACTCCTGATTTTTTAATTATTGTGATAAACTACTTAGTTCCAATAGCAAAACACTGTAAATATGGTAATTTGGGATAGTTGAGATTGAGCCTCAATGTGCTGTGATTTAATTACATGTTGCTTCTTTCAGATGTGTTGGAAGAGACCTTCAGAGGTTTGGGCTATGACATTCATTGTCACAGATATTTAAATATTGCCACCATGAAGCAAACATTGCTTGACGTTGCAAGTTTGCAGCAGCACAGAAATTATGACAGCTTCATTTGCATATTGGTCAGCCGTGGAAGTCATCAGAGCATCTTCTGTACAGACATTACCTGTTCTGGATTCCCTTTGGAACAAATAAAAAATTACTTCACACCAGACTCATGTCCTGGACTCCTAGGAAAACCAAAGCTTTTTTTTATTCAGAGCTACATTGTGCCAGAAAATGAGCAAGAGTGTACTAGTCTGTTGGAAGTAGATGGGAATGATAAAAATATCATTACTAAAGTCATTATCCCTCGAGGAGCAGACATCTTTTGGAGTCATTGTAAGGTGGATGCATCTACACTAGAAAAATCCTCAACTTCATGCTCATATTATCTGCGTTGTCTGGCTGAGCTACTCCGTGATCCTTACATAAGGTAAATTAGAAAAAGAGGAAAAAAAATAACCCATTTCCTATGACAGTCTGTTGTCACTGAGAAGGAGAAACCTCGAGTTCCATCCCATCTGGTCCTGTAAAGTGTCTTCATGCAGTGTCATAAGCTAAAAGACGAGTAGCCTGAGGTAGGAATGAAGTTTCTGATTGTGAAGAGTAAAATTAAAGTGTGTTACGGCACTGGTGTTTGCAGAGTAAGAAGGGAGTCCTGGATAATGTATGTCAGCACTTTAGAGAGGATGCAAAATCTTCCTTCTCCAAGATAAAAAGGCACATTCCAGGCTTCTGTTAAATTGAGGATTGCCATGTACCATTAAGGAGAGCGCTGCTTGCAAATATAAGAAAATCAGTGCCTAAGTTCAGGAAAAAGGCTGTAGAGAGGAAAGGATTTTCTGCTTTTTGTAGATTTAATTTATCCTTCACTCAGCCACTAGGTTGCCAGTATTCTTGAATTTAAACTGTCAGAAAACTTTTGTCTGTTTAAAGAGATCAAAAGGAATCTGAGCAAAAGTCACATATATATGTTTGGATATATAACAACAACAAAGGTTTTCTCTATACAAATGATCTATCAGGGAACTAACAGCTGTTTTTCAAGGTAGTTGCAGGATTAGCTTTAGTACCTTTTTACAAATGCCAAAACCTTGTCTTGAAATCACAGATCATCATATCAGCATAATTAATATCACAACAGTGATTTGGGTTATAACAGTTTGTCTCAAGATGCATCTTCAGCCTTGTGTTTTAGAGGTCTAGCCTCTGCAGTAAAGACTGAAATTTGGAACTTTCTCCTTGCTGAGTCTAAAGTTGTCTTCTCTCTTGTGGATTCTTAGATGGTGTCTTGCTTCATTCTCTAATGGAGTGCTTTTACTTTTGTTGCTGCAGGAAACTCCCTATATCAGATATCCATACAGAACTGAATGGAAGAGTTTATAAATGGAATGAGACCGCTGACCCATGCCAACAATACTCACTTCTGCTCCAACACACACTGACGAAGGAACTTTTTCTTTTTCCTACTTAACTGCTCTTGGAAAGGACATATCTGAAGTTTCTAACAAGAAGTATTTAATATGATCCGAACAGTTTCACACATACTTTTACTTTATGCATTTTATTTCATGTATATCTAAAGTACCTGTCACTTCCAAACCCAAGAATTTGGAAGCATTTTGGTGCGTTAAGACACTAGATTTTATATTTTAGCGCAGAAGCCTCTGAAAGCTTGGGTGAGAATGGTAGCTATTGTATAGCACTGCAGCAGATCTAGCAACTAAATACAACAGGTAAACAGAGTGAGAAGAGCTATAAACTGTATAGCTGTTGGGTTTTCCAACAAAGCTAAAGTGGCTTTATTGTTTTATTGGTGGTTTTTTAGCATAACTGTTAGCAGTTAATGCTAAAACAAATACAAGCCAGACCAAACACTGAAATACTCTGGGTACTTTCCCCTGCACGGGAAGTGTGTCAGGAAAGAATTCCTACATAGTAATGCTAGTTCTTCATTAACAAGTTGTGGCTTGCATGCCTCCACAGACTTCCAAAACAGGAGAGGGAGAGAGATGGTCTTCCTAATAATCTGGATTCCATCTGCTTGCTGCCTTAGAGGTTGTGTCATCAGTACTGTCCACAGCACACAAGGGCTCTATGTTATTAAATGAGACAGTCTGCCATGTTTTGGACTAAGTAAGTTTTCCATGCAAAAATGAGTCTACATGTGGCAGGACATTACAGTAATCTACCGCACAGTTAAAAAAATGGGGGATTTTGGCAGATGTTTTGAGGAAGCTGAAACATGATTCACACTCATTACAACCATAGTTGTAAAAGGACAATTAAAAATATTTGAACCTAAGTGTAGCATGTAGCACAGTTCTTAAGCCGTGGGCTTTTATTGACTGGATTAAATTAAACACCCCATCCTCACTTGTTTTGCTTATGAAAAAGAATATGCCTTTATTAATGGATTTTTTCCCAAGTTTTTCCATAAATATGAAAACTTTTCTCCAGTGGAGTAAGTGCCTAACATGAAAAGTTCAGTTAATCTACTTGTTGTATAACAGTATAACCTGGATGGGTTGTCCCTCCTAAAGTAGGCCACTTGCAAACTTTTGATATTCCTAATAGAGTCTGCTGTCCAGGGAAAAACTTCAAGGCCTTGGCATGCCTTGCTTGGTTTCTGGTGTAGTTTTTTAATGGGGAAAGAGAAGGATTAAAATGACAGATTTGGAATCTTAAAGTTACTTCCTATGAGGGCTGGTAAATGAAGCAAATGGTGAAACAAATGTTTTCTGTGGTTGTAGAAATAAGATGTCATTTCAAGTCATATATAAGTGATGTTAACAAGTGTGATCTCTTTCACAAACTTTACTTTCCGATTTCCCTCACCAGCTTTTGCATGTGATGAGCACTTCTGCTACCTTATAGACAACCAAAAGCAGGGAGAATGGAACCAAGAGGAGGCAGATGAGGAAAACAAATATAGAAAATGTAAGCAGGAACAAGAAGGAGAATGGTAGGGAGCATCAAGAGAAGAACAGGTAGGGAAAAGATGATTTGGAGGAGAAATACAGTATCAATATTCGTAGGAAAAGAAAACAGGAAAAAGGAAGGAAGAATAATAGTTAGTGGCTATCCTTACAGGCTCTGATGATGTGGTAGGTTGGTTGATGTTTTGTGGGTTGGTTGTTTTGGGGTTTTTTGAGTGATGCTAAATACAGCTATTTATTTAAAATATTAGCAATAGAATATATTCTTCAGAAAATGTTCTTACACTTTTGTGACAATGTAAGTTTGGTTTGAGGGTCAAGAAGTGTACATATTCTTTGCCTTACTGCATGACGGATTAAGTCCATGTTCCCTTTGGGAAGAAATGACAAAGAAATGCTGTTTTGAAAACTAGAGGGTCCTGTAATTAACCCTTACAGTGGACAAAGAAGGGAGTCTCTTTGTGTCTGGCTGCTTGGATTGGAAGTGATTACAACCCTATGAAGAGTTGTGGGGACAGCTATGTATTGCATATCGTGGATATCAGATACTGATTTTCTGCACTAATGTTGTGTCCCTCAGTAGGTTCTTTAGCCATAGCAGTACTCAATCTGTAATCATTCATTTAAGCAATATTTAATGCCTTTACACCTCTTTCAGGAGTGATATATGGATAGGCTGATTCCCTATACCTAGCGCTTAGTGAAAAGTAGAACTGAAGTCAGTATTTATGCAGGAATTTTGTGATGCCAGTTGTGTGTCACTTCTCCCATAGCTTATAGAATCATAGAATGTGCTGAATTGGAAGGGACCTATCAGGGTCATTGAGTCCAACTCCTGGCCCTGCACAGGATAGCCCAAATAATCATGCCATGTGATTCCTGAACTGTCAGGCCTGGGGCTGTGACCACTTCCCTGGGGAGGAGCCTGTTCCAGTGCTCAACCACTTTCTGGGTGAAAAACCTTTTCCTGATGCCTAACTTAAACCTCCCATGATTCAGCTTCATGCTGTTTCCTTGAGTCCTGTCACTGGTCACCACAGAGAAGATATCAGTGCCTGTCCCTCTTTTTCCCCTCACAAGAAAGTTGTAACTGCAGTGAGGTCTCCCCTCAGCCTCCTCTTTTCCAGGCTGAGCAGACCAGGTGACCTCAGCTGCTCCTCATAACCCTCCACACCTGTCTGTTTTTGCCATACTGTGCACCAAAATTTGAGTCTAGAAGTGGATGCAGGCCGTAGGCTGCATCAAGTTGTACCTGTATTGCAGACAGAGTAATTAAATGATTTCAGGTTAAATGATTCAGTAGCCAAAAGGGGAAGAGAATGAATTCTGGAGCCATCATGAGTTCAGGGTGCTAGCACAGGAACATAGAAAGTGACATGCTGGTGAAGTTTCATGGTCTTGGACTGCCAAAATGTCTAGTTTTCAGAAACTGCTGTTTGACAAGGTAAAACAAGTCACTCTGCTCCTGCATTGTCATTGCTTGGAATATGGCTGTCAGATTCACTGCTCCATGGCACTTAATTTCAGTTTTGGTTTCTGGTAACTGGAATAGAAATTTCTTGTAGTTCTGTATGTGCTATGTATGTGGAAGAGGGGAAAGAGAATTGACAGGATATAAATGATGCCTTTTGATGGCTCAGAAGGTGTACTCATGAGGCAGGAGTTTCTGTGGTGTGTTGTACCAGACTTAATGTCTGTGATTTTTCTCAGCCCCTTATGTTGACATGGCTGAGCCATAAATGGAGTTTACTTTGCACTGTTACATACTTCTGTATTACAATGTTTGCCAGCTCATTATCCAAAAAAGAAGTTAAGTTCAAGAGGAAGTTATGATGCTAGGACATGATAGCAGTTGTAGATGGGACATGTTGTATGTCTGATCTCCCCTTTCAACTCTGCATAAGGGGTGACTTCTGTTACAGATACCTTTTGAGATACAGATACCTTACAGAGAAGCCTTTTGAAAGACCTTTTGTGAATTCTTTTCTGCTGTCTGGAGTTTTAAGTTTCTGACATGCTAGATGATACTGCTGAGAAGAGGCTGCTGTCTATATGGATGTTCTAACTATGGTCCATTTAAAATAAGTCTCCTGTACTGAATTATTTACAGCTTTTCTGTGGCTGTTTTGAAGAATGTCTATTTTTCAGCTTCTGTATTAGAATCAAGAAGACATTGCACATCAATCCAAATGGTGGATTTCAAGCTGATTTTCTGAATAAAATTTTCGGATGCAGTCAGACTGACTGTCTCTATCTCTCTTTAGAACACAGAGTAATTCTGAAAGTCTTGGTTGATTTATCTTGTAGACCTCTACAGCTTGTTAAATTTGGCTGTGGAATTCTCCAGCTCTGTAAAAATGAGCTGACTGAACAAAGGACACCGAGCCTTAAAGTTTCAACAGGTAGCTCTGCTGTTGTTGGTGTGTTAAACAGCATGAGCAAGGAGGTGCTTCCCATCCTGTCTCCACTGACTCGAGGGTATGGGTGGATACACAATGCTGAAGGCCCCGGGGAACCTGCTTTGAGCAGAGACTGCTCACCTTCCTCCTCCACTCCTTCCTGCAGGGAGGAGTGATGCACAGACCTGCACACAAATGGCAGTGCAGCCCTCTCCCACTAGCACTGCTCTTCAAGCTTCCTTTTACCGAAAAAAGAAAACGTGGCTTGATCATTGCTAAGCAAGGATTCTTTATTAGCAGCACTGGGGCTGCACTGAGGATTTTCCTTCCGTAAGTACTACTGATGTTTAGTTAATTACAGATCGCTTATTTTTTCCATTTCTCGGAAATATTTTGCATAAACACACCTATTCCCATATTTGTTTTGCTTATTACAATTTATGGTGTTTTGCTGCCATCTTCTGTCCTTTTGCAACAAACACAGTCCCTGTGGTGGTCATATTACCTCCCCTGCTGGTTGTTTCATAGTCTTCCTCACATGTTGGCACATGCTCAAGATCCACTGTCTCCTTTCCAAACCTCGAAGCTGGTTCCTGCTGGTGTTATGTTCTTGTCGTCTTGGATGGCCAGCTTCACAGCCTTGAAGGCTGGGGTCTGATTGGTTGCTCCTTTTAAGCCATACATAAAAGATACATGCATCCTATCTATTTAAAAACTATGTGTCTTATCTAAAGATTCTCAGGCAGGTTTCGCAGGCAAGCTGAGCAACAATATTTAACAGCCCCTTTTAACAGTGTTAACAGCCCCTTTCATTATAATGGCAGATAATGACAGGACAAGGGGCAATGGTTTTAAACTGAGAGAGGACAGGTTAGATTAAATGTTAGGAAGAAATTCTTACTCAGAGGGTGATGAAGCACTGGAATAAATTCTAAAAGAGTTCGATATGTGTTAAATTATGTCATTTGTGTCTCCTAGGGGAGGAAGGGTAAAAGGATGAATAACCACTGAGTTTTTCAGTTGAATCATTCCTGAACAATTTTAAGAATTTCTTTTTACTTAGCCTTTAGCTGTAATAAAGACCTAAAACTAAACTAAATCATCATTCTGTATAATATAATGCAAAATTCCATAATCAGGCAACTCAGTGCATACTTCTTACTTTGTTCTGTTCATTCTATTTATCTCTTATATATGGAACTCTTAATAGTCAAAACTGTAACTGGAAAATAATGATGTGAGGAAGGTTTTGAAAGATCTGAAACTGGGAAAGGGCAGATTCTTCATATTTTCAAGTGTCATTTTCGAGTGTGCTCACTTACAATGACATTTTACAATGTACATTGTATTTTCTGAAACTTGTCTAGTAAAATTTAGAAACTATTTGAGCTGATGCCATCTTTTTTCATTCCAACTAACCTTTAGTTGGTACTAATATGAGGATGAATATGCTCAAGTGTCAGGGTGTAAGGTCTTTCCCCCTTCAGATTTGCTTCCATGGTGACTTCATAAAATGTTTTCCTATAGCATTGAATTTTCTTTTTGTCTTTCACGGATTTACAGAGGAACTGAAGTGAGTATTCACATGGCTTGGTCGGGATGTGAGGACTTACACAAACCTGACGTCTGGGGAGATTACAGATCTCATGCAAACTTGGCAGCGTTTGCAAGATCACAAAGACAGGAACTGTTTTAAATGTTGTATTCTATCTCATGGAAAGTCAGGAGCAATCTGTGGGACAGATGAGAAACCTGTATCAATCCGCATGATTATGTCCCACTTCACTGCCACATAATGTCCCCAGCTGGCTGGAAAACCCAAACTCTTCTTTATCCAAGCATGCCAGGGTAAAAAGATACAGCGTCCTGAAGTTGATGCACAAATTCCTGAATTCTGTTCCATGCAACAGAGCTTTTCTCTTTCTGAAAGTGTTCCCAAAGATGCTAATTTCCTCCTAGTCATGGCCACAGTTGGTGTGTCTCTTTCTATGACATTCCACAGGGTACTTGGTATATTCAGGCCCTTTGCAGCAAGCTACAGTTGTTGGTACCAAGGTGAATACTTTGCTTAGTGCTCTCATTAAATTATTCTTCTCCAAAGGCAATTCATATAGGAACACTAACCCATGTTCTAAGGTGGACAAAATTGGTTAAACTGATGGTTTTACACTGATAAATTTACATTAACACTGCTAGTACCATAGAGATAATCTGAAGAATATGAAGTTTATTGTAAAAGAAACCCTCAAAGCCTCCCATCTATAATCTTTAAAGCAGAGCTGTTTCTTGAGTGGATTTAGGTAAAAATACTTTGTTCCATTATTTCCCTTTTCTGGTTAAATCAAAGAAGTCAAAGCAAGAAAAGGTGTTTTGTTTTTCATATGACTCAAATGAGAACAGAAGAGGAGAAATTTAGAGAAAAGGATGTGTTTTCTTTTTTTGTGTTTTAACTGTTCATAGTGTATTTTCTAGCTTTTCAGGGAGGTGTTAAATGGATTGCCATCTACTCACTAATAAGTAACTTTTTTATTCTCTCCTTCTGTCTGTAGGGGTAAAGATATTTTGTCAGTTCTTACAGAAGTTGATTGGGATGTGGCCAGTCGTGTTAACTACATGGGGACAAAGCAGATATTCCAAATAGCATGTACCTTTAGAAGATTTACATTTCCAGTACCTAGGGACCTGCCTCCTTCAGAGCAATATCAGGGCTTTCAAAACACATCATTTTATCATCTTATTTAAATGCAGTTCATCACACTACCTATTTTAAGACTGTTACCCAAAATCTTGTGGATCTGTTAGCTTCAAGGCAACACCTCATAAATTTTTTTATCAAACAAATTGTGAAACTGGAGGAGATACTATTAATGCATGTGCCAGCTATTTATATCATCTGTATATTCAGAGTTATCAGGGTTGGGAGAAACATACTTCTATGATGTTAAACATTTTTGTACCTGCACAGGCTGCAGACAGAAAAGGATTTTTTTGGCAGCATAGGGGATGCATGTAACCTTCCATGTCTAAACCAGGACTGTTAATGGTCTGGTTTAGGCTCATCATATTTTATTTTGCAGGCTAACAATTTTAAATCCTTGTATTGGGTCTAGCTGAGCTGGAGTTCATTTCCCCATAGCAGCCCTCACAGTGCTGTGCTTTGCATTGGGAGCCAGAAGGGTGTTGATAACACACCGGTGTTTTGGCTACTGCTGAGCACAGCATCAGCACTGTAACATTCCTTCAGCAGTCAAGGGCAGGATTCTAGGAGGGGACACAACCAGGCCAGCTGACCCAAACTGACCAAAGGGATATTCCATACCACATGATGTCAGCTCAGATATAAAAGCTAAGGCAAGGAGCAGGGACGTTCATTGTCTCCAATGGCTGCCTGCTGAGAAACCATCGCGCGTGCTGAAGCTTCTCAGAAGTGGCTGACCATTGCTGCTCATGGGAAGTAGAGAGTAAACATTGTTGTCTTTCGCTTTGCTTTTGCACGTGCAAGCTTCTGCTTTCCTTTAGCCTCAGTAAACTGCCTTATCCCAACCCATGAGTTGTCTTCCATCTTATTCTCTCTCCCCTGTCCAGCTGGGAAGGGGAGTGATAGAGTGGCTGGGTGGGCAGCTGGCATCCAGCCACGGTCAACTCACCACAATCCTGCTTCTAAATCTACTAGCTATGTTCATAGAGAGAGAAAAATGGGAAGGAAGAGGCAAAAGCATAGGTAGTAAGTGAAAAAGGATTTCTTCCATCTCTAATGTAAATGGCATTTAACTTTATAGAGGACCAGTTACCAATTGAAATCAGGAATTTGTCCCACAGTGCACACTGATACTGTCAAATGCCTAACATAAACTTCATGTGCAATGAGATTTTTCCAAGATTGAATAAAGCCAAAATGCTGCATATTATTCCCTCTGTGAAACCTTATGAACTGTTATTTCCCCATCACTTCTGAAAAGAAAATTTAAGGTAGAAGATTGGCATGCTATGAAATACACCATTCAGCAATGTATCTCTATAGGTTTATCAGATTGATTAACTTTGTTAAGCATTACATTTTTCATTATTGTTTCTTGGTTTAAGATCTAAAGTGATCTAATATGAGAAACAAGGCTCTTTGTTGATTAAGCTTCTAACAGAGAATTTTGTGAGTTAACTGAAATAATGCCATGTTGTTTTGTTATGAGCATTTACTATGTATGCCTGTGTCCTTCCTGTTTATTACTGCATTAAATTCTTAGTTCTAAGAGCTTGGTGAGATAAAAATTATATATTGGAGTAAGGTTTTAGCTCCTTGTTTCTGACTGGCCCTGCACTTTGTTAGGCTGCATGAATCAGGGGGGTTTTAACTGCTTCAGGGTTTAAGCTGAAGTGAAGCTTAGTTAATTTCAGCAAAGCACTCGTATATGGTTACTAGCCATACATTGGGGTGAAGATTGGAAAGAGTACTGCTTAGTGCTGTTGGATGCAATTTCTAGATTGCACTATTTTTAGGTGGGAAGTTTTGCAACCCCTCACAAGCAAACAAATGTGGTTGGTTGCTGTTGAGGCTCACTGATGGTACACAGAAACATATGCACATACTCTCCACCTACAGAATTAAGGAAGGGTTGTGTCTTGTGCAGCCCTTGTTTAGACAGATATAAGTGAAACTAGTGTAAAAAGAGTCTGCTGGGGAAGTTGGGAAGTCTTGGGAAGACCAGAATCTTAAAGTGGGATTTGTAACATCTGCAAGTTTCTGGTACCCCGTCCTTCCTGTCGGTTTTTGTGCAGAAACTGTGTATCCTGCCGTGTGCCAGTGGAGGCCACAGTCACTACAGTTGCTGAGCAATCAGTAGCCTCAGCAGTTTCACTTCCTCAAGACCACCCTTTCTAAGTGAGGTGATTTTTCGGCAGGCCGTACAAGGAAAAGATTGGGTCACTGAGACAGTTCTAGAGAAAGCCAGTGGGACAAAACCAGAGTGCAAGGGAGCTGAGGGAAATTAGAGAGACTGTAATTTAACAAAAGGACAGGAATATTTCCAGGAAGGGTAAGAAAGGAAGAAATCAAAAGTAAAACTTACAGAGACAGAATGGTACCGGAAGGGGTGGTCCTTTAAACTGCTGTATGAAGGGCGAGGCCACAGTCAAGTATTTATCGCACAGTGCAGATCACGGCAACTGAACTCTTGATTCAGGTAAGACACAGAAGAACTAATCCAGGGAAAGAGTTGCTGAGACTTGAGACGACATGGAGATAGACATATTTTGGACCTGAAGATGAAATCATACTTGTGGTGGCCCTTTGGGTAAAGGCACAACTCGTGCCAGTGAAACAAGTTGGACGAGTTTTCTGATCTGTTACTACCCTAAGCCTTTTGGAAGGAATTTGTATGCCTCATTCTATCAAAAGGTATGTTACCATTTTCAGTTTGTAAAGGTAGATAGGTTGAAATCAATGAATGACTGTCTTCATTGCAAAATTTTAACAAATTCTGGCTCTCCTAACTGTCCATCTTCATAATGCTGACTTCACAATTTTTTGGGAACCTGGTAGCCCTACTTACCACTGTTCACCTATTTCCTGCTGCATGGAAGAGACTGGTGCATGCTGGGAACCTTTCCACTTCAGAGGGTGAAAATGTCAGAAGTTAATTCTTGCTTAAATTCTCCTGTAAATGGGGAAGTATATTACATAAATAATTTCATAAATAATTTCAAAAGAATGTTTAGTTGTTGAGTCCCATGTATTTACTGAGTACTGCTACTGAATTTGGTGCTAAAAGTTGACTCTTTTTTATTTGGGAAATAATTTTCCTGTTGAAAATAGGCTAGGGTGAACTGGAGAGGGATTTCAGAGAAAGGAGGTAACTCACAGCAGATCTGGTGACACAGCAGGACAGTGGGTCTGAGACTTGTAAAATTAAAAGATATAACTGAATCAGCTGTCCCTCACTGTCTCTTAATCAGGGTTTTTATAAGAGAGCGAAAGTACTGAGCTGTGCTGTATGCTAGAAAGCACTAGGTATGCTGCTTAGTGTGTCCCCCTTAAACCAAAAGCAAAACCTGATTACTGTTGTGGCTTACTTACAATTTTTTTCTCACAAGTTCTGCAATAATCAATTTCCTGAAACTGGAATTGTGATAGGTGGAGTAGGGATCTGCTGTTTTATTACCAGTTTATTTGACATACTTATTGTAAGTCATGTGACAATATAGATATCGTACAACAGTACTTTTCCTGGAACTTCAGAGACTATGCCTGTCTCACTTTTTTCAGAGTTGTTCCAGCACTCCTCCAGCCTGTCCTCCCATGTAAGTGATGTAAAATTACTATTATTATTCAGTTTGCATGTTGTATCAGTTGTGTCTTCAATTTACTAAAGTGGGAGAAAAAGAAAGTGGCAGTTAAACATTGTTTTAGTTGTCCTCCCTGTAATTACAGACAAGCTTAAATATAGTATATAGGTGGCACATGTGTTCTAACTGCAATAATTGGAGATGGGTTTGAAACTTACAGCCCTTGAGAAATAAAAATGGAAATTCCCTTTACAAGAAAGATTTTCTTTTGTAAGCATATACCTTGTATCTTAAACAAAAAGCATGATTTATGTGAGAAAGAAGATAACTGCCTAACTAACTACCAAGAAAGTACACTTCTCTTTCCTGTGTGAATACAGAAATATGAAGTCAGATCTGCAATCATCAAATCGTGAGTAGCACGATTCAGATACCAGCGGTTTTGTGGTGATATGGGCTGAATGGTGTGGATTCTAGTCTAAGAGTTCAGTTTGACTGGATTTAAAGAAAATAGTATTTGGGGGCAGAGAGTGAATCGTATGTGTTGTTACAACACGTTCTGCTGTTTTATCATTTTTTTGGAAGACAAAGGTTTAAGATTCAGTTGTACATTCATTCTTGCTAACCAACAGAATGCTGCCCAAGAGCATGCCACAAAAGGCTGTTTTGCTGTAGAGTGGTCCTTGGAGGAGAGTGGAATACAATTGTCTTCTAATTATTATTGCCCGTTAGTTGGCTGGGCTACCTTGGAGTTACCAGCCCTGCTATGGAAACATTTGCAGTAGCAATAGGATTAAATGGATTGCATAGTATTCCAGTAGTGTAGGAGTGGAAAGTTTTCATTTACCCTTGTCAACTTTTCTGTCTCCCAGTGACAGTGTCTCTCAATGGGACAAGAGACCTCTTTTGAAGGCATTTCTATTGAGATTCTCTTCAGAGATTCCCAGGTGTCTTATATCTAAGGCAGAGAGAATAAAATGGTACACAGTTCTCTTACTAGAGGGAAGTGGAGGCAGGTCTTTTAAGTATCAACTGTAGAGAACCAGGTTTCTCTCAACCTTTCCGAGTATTGCTGCAGGAAAGGTGTGGTTGGAGGAGAGGGTCTGTGGAGGTGGCACAGTGCTGTTCTGGGCCAACTCCCCGCTCTACCCTGAGACTCGTGCCCAGTCACCCACCCCAGCTCACTTCCTGGGGAAGGGCTGGCTGCGCACACAGGCACAAAATGCTCAAAAAGTCCAATTTAGACAAGAGGCATGCACCAGGTTAACTATAACAGGGTGTGGATTGAGCCTCCTCCCCCCCTTTTTTCCTCTCTTTTCTCTGTCTCTCCCCAGCTCCACACCATCCACGTGGCAGCACCAATGCAGGATCTAAGGACTGGTGATATTCTTTGTTTTCTATTCTATCACATTCTACCCCATACTCAATTTTGAAGTTTGTTGTGGGAAGGGGGAGGTGTTTGTTCCTTGTGAGCCAGTACCTTTGTGGTTTGTGAGCCAGCACCTTTCAGTGGTGGTTGCCGCAGCTGAGACGATGGTACAATAAAACAGTGAGTTCCTGGCACGTCTCTGGTATCTTTTTTCAGCCTGACAAGAATTTATAACAAACATCACGCCCCTACCGCTGGGTTGTGACATCAGCAGAGGCAGGTCCTTTAAGTATCAGGGTGAGATAGTTGCAAGGCTTGCAGTTGGTATTTTCTAACTTTCTCTTGTGCTAAAAGTTGAATCCATAAGCCAAGTTTAATATTTCTAAAGCTGATGGAGGAAGTGGAGGGGAAGGGAGGTGGTATTTCATGCTCAGTGAAACAGAGGTAATTTTATAAGAATTCTTCTGGCCTTTTTAAAAGGGTTGACATGATCTGTATTTAATACTACAAATTGATTGAGAGCTGGGAACTGAGTTTTATTTGATGTAGGTAAACCAAAACAGGAAGAGATGTTTTGGGTATGCTGACCATCATCAGAAGAGGTAAAAAGAAAGGAGAAGCCAGATAGCTTAGAGCAGTTATACTCCTGTGGACTCTTTAGCTTTGTTACCATGTAAAACCTTTGTTATGGTGTAAAACTTGGCAGTCTCATTTATTACATAGTCTATATTTCAGATTGGCAAGTGGCTGTTGCTCCCAAATGTGATTAAATATCAAAAAACCCCAAACCCCAAACAAAACCAGTAGCAGCCTGCCAGGATTGTACATCCTGTACATTGGTACTTCCTACTGCCTAGACACACCAGAGGAAGCAAGAACAATCCATGACTTTCTCTGTTACTGTCACTTAGCACAGAGGTTTTAATACTCCTTGTTAAGTCCAGAGAACCAAAAGAGCAAAGCATCAGAGCTATAATAGCAAAGGCAGCCTCTCTCTACTGAAGTACTTCTGACTGCATTATTTTGGGCTATTCTACATGGTGTGATACCTTTTATATAAATCAATGTTATTGCACTACTGTCACTGACAAATGAAATCAACTGCTGTTTGTATTTAGATCCAAATCCTGATGTGAAATGAGTACAGACTTCCACAAACTCCTTTTTGAGGTTTCCGAGGCTTTGGTCACAGATGAACTGGTGGCACTGAAGTTCCTCAGCCTGGATCACATTCCCATGAGGAAGCTGGAAGCCATCCAGGAGCCCAAGGCCTTCTTCGAAGTGCTGCAGGAGAAAGACATGATTGAGTCAGGGAACCTGGCCTTTCTCAGGGAGCTGCTCTTCTGGATCGGTCGGATGGACCTCCTGTCTACCCACCTGGATTCCAGCCGGGAGCAGATGGAGAGAGAGCTGCAGGTCCAAGGCAGGGCAAAGGTGTCAGCTTACAGGTAAGCAGAGAAACAGTAACACAAAATGTTGCACACAAAATGTACAACAGTTCAGTTGTGTAGTGTCTTGTTTTCTGTCTGCACTGTTGTCTTATGAATATCCCAGCATAATTGTATTTATTACAGCATGAATTCCTGCCATAGTGAGTTTTACATTTTGCAATTCAAATGTGTAATTGTGGTGTTTACTTCTTATAACTTTCTTGAACAGTCTCTCTATTCTTTATTGTCAGGCAACTGCTATATGGAATTGCAGAGGACTTGACTCCAGAAGATGTCAAAAATGTGAAGTTCCTTCTCCAAAAAAAATTACCTAAGAACAAGCTCCAGGATAATGCTGTACGAAAAGTGATCTTGAGAAGTTTTGCAAGGCTAGTTCAGAGTGTGCTAGTTCTTGTAGGAAGGGAGGAAAGAGCAAGCAGTCTGCCCTCATGAAAATCTGTTGTTGAAAGAATTGTGATGTGCTGTGCGAAAGAATGGACCCTTATTTTCTTCATGGTATCTTTTCTCTGCCCTTTTTTGCTCTCCTGATCTTATTTTCTCTCTACCACCTGTCTCCCTAATCTTTTCTTCTTGCAAAATCCATCAAGCTCTTCCTTTAATCTTTGCTTGATATTTATAAGACATTTATAAGGCATTTACTGTATCTAAGAAGAGTGATGTTTGCTAAAGGAAAAACAATGTTTTGGAGACAGAAAATCGAGCTCTAATGTGAGTTCGACCACAAATTTTTGTATGTCATTGAGTAAATTTTCTTCTTTATTGTAATTTGGAGTAATGGCATTTTGTTAACTTCTCCCCAAAGGTATTAAGAGTTTTAATGAGCTAGTTTAACACTTGTAAATAATGAACAGTGTTATAAAAATGCTTGGTATTATTAAGAAGCTTTCTTAAAAAACCTATTTGTGTATTGTGGCACCTAGAAGAATATTAGCAGCTTTGTGGACTGTTGAGCTTTAACAAACAAAATTAGCCCTGAACACCTTTTCTGTAACAGAAAATGTAAAATGGCATAGCTCAAGGACTTAACAGTCCTTCATCAGAACACAAAGGAACAACAGGATGCCATGTTTTTACCCACATGGGTGCTTTGTGCTGCTGAAACAAAGCAGGATAACCCAGCCATAGGCAATTTCTATTCACCCTGTCCTAACCTTAGTGATGAGTTTATTCAGTTGCATCATGATCCTTCTTTTAATGAGGTTTGGAGGAAAAAGTGGTTGTTCTTTAGCTGGTCAGTCTCTGTGAGTGAGGATGTTGTCTTGTGCTCTGTCCAGAGGTGCCTGCAGTTACTGAGTTTGGGTTATGTGTTCTTGTTCTACCAGTCAATGTTGCAGGTTTTTCTGGAAATGGAAAGAAATAGGATAATTAAAGAAGATGACCTGACAACGCTGAAAGATATATTAAAGCCATTTAGAGCTGACATAAAGAAAAAAATTGATATCTATGAAGAAAAAAAGAAAGGTAAATTTATTTAATCTGCTGTTTAATAATAGAGCTGGGGTCTTTTGTGGGTTTTTTGGCTCCATCGTTGGCAGCTTAGAAGTCTAAAGATGAGAGGGAGACCTTACAGTATCCTGGGACAGGCAGAGCGCCTCTAGAAACCTCTGGTTTCTGAAGTTTTCTGCTACTTCATTATCCCATCATACCTTCTTGTATTTGTCCTTGAAACATGTCCTGTGCCTTGTAAATGGTCTTCTTCTCCCTCCTCTTTGCCTTAAATGCAATTTATCTGTTCAGGAAAAAGTGCAGTGCTGGTTTTGGACCAGCATAACTTTTCAGTCACTGAAAGAGACTGGCAGTGAGAACTGACTTAGGAAAACTTATACTGGGAGATTGTCAGCATTACCTTCTGTTAGCCAGGCTGTTTGTTCTTAGACAAAGTCCCTGGAGCCCCGGTACTTGGCTAAAGTGTAGCTTTCTGTAACCAGATGGGAAATTTCAAGGACTTCAGTATATCTGGACTGTTGCAGCTGAGGTGGTGCCTTCTGGCACCGCAGCGGGGCCTTACTCTTTGGAAAACAGGAAGTCTCACTCAGTAGCAACTGAGACCTATTTTCCTCATAACTTCCTTTCGAATGATTCAGGACATGAGTCTTCTTAGACACATTTATACAGCCCGTACAGCTCCCTGCAGAGCTGCAGAGTAGTTTCCCCTGCATGTCTTTGTGCTGCTGACCTCTACTGTTGTCTCTAAAAGAGCAGAAGAAAATTGCCAAGGGCGGTTAGAGTAATCAAGTCCTGTGTCAGGGAATGGCTTTTTAGTAGTGTTGTCACTATTTTGTCCCCCTTGATAAGTAGAAAAAGAGCATGTTGTGTGGATCTTGTTGCCTTGACAATTAAATTTCATTTAAACATATCTGTGTAACTTGTTAAAGGGGCACTGTGATTTAGCTTCTTGGGTAGAGTCATGGATTTGATGATTTCTTAAAATTTTTTCAGAAAGTTGTATTCAAATAAGTGTTTTGTTGCTTTGAGGAGATCTTCCATTATGCTGGCATTTTGCATCACCCAGACAGTAAATCCTAAAACATTCTGTTTATCTTTTCCTTCTAAGAAAATTATTCTAAAGAAGAACTCCACTATCCTGTGTCTGTTTCTCTGCATCCAGGGGAACAAGGAGCAGAGGGGAAGACAACACACCTGGTGAGAAATACTTGAAGATTACCTTTAAAGTATTTATCCAAACTTCCGGGAGAGGGAGCATAAATTCTTAAGACTAAGCAGGTAGAACAGCTGAGAGAGAGGGGTTCTGGCTTTATATGTAGGCCTTGGAACAATTCCTATTTTCCAAACAAGACCAAGACCTTTTCCTTTCTGGGGACAGGACTGTCAGCAACATTTTAAGTAATAAATGAAGCTGTTGTGTGAAGAAAACCAGTCTTAACGATAATGGAGACAGTGACATTAAAGTCCTGGATGGGACATTCCTGGACAGATGGGAAGAGAACAGCAGAACTTGCTACCTCACTAGAATCCCACAAGGACCACTAGAGGGTAGGGTGCAGGAATTTTTCCTCTGCACATGCAAACTTGTATTTCTGAATACTCACTTGCTCCCATATCAAAATCGTATGCTCACCACAGAGAGAGTGGAGGAGGGATTCAGGGAGACAGTGCAAATTCCTCTCCTCTGTAGCTAGATTGTATTCTTAGGCTTTTCCTTTCTTGTTTCTCAGCCCTTGCAATTTTTGTCCTTGGGTAATGAAGGACCAATAATCTGTGTGTAGTGTATTTCTCTTTCGAATGCTTGGCATTGCTTTCTTACCTGATTTTTTGTTTCCACAGCCTGTGGAAACATATAAGATGAAAAATAACCCCCATGGTTACTGTGTGATTCTTAACAACCACATTTTTAACAATCCGCGTTGCAACAGAAGAGGCACAGTGAAAGATGGAGGTAAGTACTTTTTTAATCCAATTACTGATTTGCTTTTTTCTCTCATAATTCTCCAAGACAATTATCTAATCTTTCCTGTGAGGAAGAATCATGTCCACTGGACTCCTTGGCCTTCAGAGTAACTGCAGGGGCAGTCATTGTAGAAATTGGAAATATGCCACTTCCAACAGTTTAGCCGATGGCTTAAAGAAGGATCTGCTTTTTGTTGTAGGTAAAAAGCATTTGGTTATATCTACCAAGTAGAGAAGGAGGGATTACTGTTCCACCTTTTCACTTTTTGATTGTTCTTAATTCTTAGCTATCACAGAAAAATATTTTTAAGTCCTTAAATTATTTTCAAAGCTCAAATAAATGCTCTGTAATTTTCCTAAAAGCCTATCATCCTGCAAGTCACTTTTAAGATAAGAGTTTATCTTAAAAAAGTAAAATCTGTTTCATGAAAGGACACATCAAGGATATTTTAACTCCATCCAGCCCGTGTACAGGCTTCTTCCTTCCCAGCTAGTTTCTCACAGCTCACACAACAATTAAGTCACCATTTGCTGAGAAGTCTTCAGAGCATTTGTGAGCAGGTTACTCTGCCTTCCTTCTTGCTGCGTTGATAATTTTCAGAGAATGAGAGACCTATTTAGTTTGAGGGTGGCAGATTCTGTCATTCTAAAGAGGTGGTACTTCTTTAACTTGCCAAGTGTTGTTCTTAGGCATCTGAGGTTGTTATGCAACACACAGTTAAAGCTTGCTTTAACAGGGTGAACTTCACTAACTCGTACCTATACATCATTATAATCTGAAACCTGTTTTTATTTTAGATAGCATGGTACTTAACCCAGCTGTGTTTAAAAAGATAAAATGAGGCAAATTATGCATGGGTTTTTCTAATAGAATTTGGCAGGCTAAGAGTCAGTCCAGGTGAGTTTATGGGTGGTATCTGAACACTTCTGCTAATATCTGATCTGCCACACAGATACTGATGTTTCTGCATCTTTCTTGTCAGTGTTTATGTTTAACAAGTTCCTTCTGACTTTTTTTCCCAGAGGCTGTGAAGAGAGTCTTTAAGTGGCTTCAGTTTGAGACAGTTGAGCACATGGATCTGGAAGCAAAAGAAATATACGAGAAAGTTAAAGAATACAGCAAAAGAGATCATAGAAACATGGACTGTTTTGTTTGCTTCATTTTTTCCCATGGTGAAAAACAGAAAATAAAAGGCATTGATGATGAGTTAGTAAATATTAGAGATTTAGTCTCCTGCTTCAGTGGATCTAATTGTCCCTCTCTTGCTGGCAAACCCAAGGTGTTTTTCATCCAGGCTTGCCAAGGCTCTGTTGGTCATCCAGCTGTTCCAGTAGAATCAGACTTTTCTGGACATCTTGGGACGGATGCTACCCCTCCAGCTTCCATTCCTGATCTGGCTGATATTCTGGTTGGCATGTCTACAGTGGAAGACTATTTGTCCTTCCGGAATAGTGAGACTGGCAGTGTTTACATTCAATGCCTCTGTGACAAGATAGAGTTGCTTTGCCCACAGTAAGTACTGTTTTTAATTCTTGTACATTTGGGGTATTGCAGACATACATACTGAAGCATGCTGTGCTGAAACATCAGTGTTTTGCATTTTTGCTATATAACGTTTTTCACCTGCAGGGAAGTGGAGAATAGTAATTATTTTGGAATTGGGCATTTTTATTCTTCTATGGATGAGCCAAAGTATAAATGACTTCCCTGTGACAAAACCAGGGTTGTAATGCTGAAGCATTACAAAAAACAAGTATGTGTATGTGTGTTTTTTAACATTTTTTGACTGATGATTTTTCTTCCAGTGACACTTGATAAAAGTGACTTTGTTGAGTGATTGCACAGACAAAATAATCAGTGTTCTTTAGTCATAATTTTCATTGTTGCCTTCCTCCCATCCTCTCATAAATTTGATTTAGAACATAGAATTTCCCTTCAGACATCACTCTCTCATGATGTCCAGAAGACGACATGCAGAATGTATAGGTTTGGCCCTGTTTCATCTTGGTGTTCTCTTCTGACTCTAACTAAAGCAGGAGACTGTGTTTGCTGGTAAAGCAATGCTACATGGAGATTGCTTTTATTCCCCCAAACATACTGAATTGTGCTGTTATACAATGGAGTGTGCAATTTCAGTGACAGGTAGGGTGGGGCAGGATTCCAGTCATCCCAGAGATACCACTTTATTGGAGCAAACATAGATCACCTTATTGGCTGAACTGCAAGTACCATGTATTTCAATGTGACTTTTCTTCCTTTTTGTTCAAGCCGCATCGATCTCCTAACCATCCTGACAACAGTGAACAAGGAAGTGGGAGGAAAAGAATTTAAAGTATGGAATCAGATGCCAGGAGGAAAATTAGAGAAGCAGATGCCACAGGTAATAACAACACTACGGAAGCAACTGATCTTCGAAATTCCACAAGGACAGTCAAGTAAAAAGTAGAAAAATAAGAATGCAATCAGTTTAGGCTTCCACAGGGAAGAGACTTTACATGAGAAATTATCTAGATCTGTGCAATTAGCCCCAGTCCTTGAAGGACCCATAGGACCTAAATTTTAAAATTTCCATATTTAATCAGTCTTCTGACACCTGGATCTGTGGCAGTTGGGTAAGGCTGTGGAAGAGCACAGATCTGGCTTTTTGTCCTGCAGAGGCAGTGGAGTATATTCAGTCTGGGTTTCAGGTGAGGAAGCATGTATAGGGTTGTAACTGCCTTACCCAGAGGTCTATCTTTGGAAGTTATAAGTTTTCATGGAAAATAACATCCTGATCGAGAAGGACCAAAAAATCCATGATTATGATAATACAATGGTTCTTTTCCTCCAGATATTTAGTTTGTTTTATGTTATTAGTTTACTTGGCTAAGCAGCATTAAAAAGTGTAAGCTTTTTAACAGTAAGGGTTCTAATTGGGTTTTTTCTCAGTGCCCCCAGGGGCCAGTGCATCATGAATGGTTGTACTCTTGCTTCTGTTGTAATAAATTGTCTTGTTTTTTACATCACCTTGGTCTGTGGTGTGTTCCTTTGTTGGACAGACTGTCTAAGGGACAGTCAACATGACAAACACTTTTACCGCAGCAGAAATTTTGCTCTTGTTGGAGTGTTTCATGGGAGCCACCCCAAGGGGTAGCAGATTGATATCTCTTCAACAGCAGCTGGAGAGATGGTATGAAAGAATAAGTTCAGGACTGTCATGATAATGGCAGATAATGCCAGTGAGGCCATTCTTATTCTGCATCTTCAGCAATGTGCAGGTATTATGGGGGAGCTGTATGGGATTCTAACAGCTAAATCCCTTTTGAGTTTATAAAAAGATAAAGGATGAATTTGAGACACGTGGTAACTTCTGCTTTTTTCAGTTTGGGTTTTTTGGAAATCCACATCTAGCCATAAAGGAGGGCTCTTTATTCAATCGTTCTGGAAGCGAATATTTTTTTCGGATTCCACGCAATGTGTTGGTAGTTGCTTTCTGCTCCCCTTATGCTTTTTCACCTTCCAAGTAAAAGAGAGACTGCCTGTTCTTAGAATTACAGCTCTGTTCACATTGGTTTCATAAATAATAAATAGACATTACAAACACTATGTAAATGATACTGCAGCAAAAGTTACAAGAAGCTGTTACCAGTTATGGTGTGGTTCTGTGGCTGATACTTGGTTAACCATTTAGGAAATGTGGCAACAATTTATTTACATTTTTTATAATGTTTTCATTGGTGCGACCCTGATATGAAGTTAGATTAGATTAGTGGATGTTGCTTTATGAAAAGGAAATAGCTTAAATTAAATAACTATTCCCTCTGGGAGAAGCTTGCTGAACGGCGGTAGCTGTTCCAGAAGTGAAGCTGTGAATCAATAGCATTTTTATTTCTCATATTTCTCTCTATCAGAGTTCAATACACTCAGACTAAGTTCTTTCAGCTCTTTTATATGAGGAGGAGTTGGATATTAAATTTACTTTTTTAGTATATTTGGTGCTACACAGGATTTTCATTTAGTAGGGTGAGAGAGATACATAGGTATTCTCACCATCATGACATTCGACATCCCCAGTCATGATGGAACCCGTGGGTTGAAGCCAGCTCAAGGCCATTGCTCTTTTCAAAGTTTAAGTATTTTTATCAGTTTTCCAGGTCTTATACTTTTATGTTGGGTTGAGTAGAGCCATATATTCACACCCTCTGTGCTCGTTTTGCTAGCTCAGGAAGGCATTATTCCTCGTTAATTGTCTCAGGGTACCTGGTGATTCCCAGGTGTAGATGTCTTCTCTAAAAGTAAGGTTACCCTCCCATCTCCCTGATGCTGAGGTAAATGGAACTTTCTTTATGATCTGTCTTCCCTGAGATCATATGTTTTTTGCCCTTTGCCTTTTTGCCCTCTGAGCTGTCTCCACTGTGTGTGTCTGTGGGGGGGTGCTGGTCAGTCACACCCTGTCATTAAATTGGCTTGGTGTTTTGTTATACCTGTTAAAATCAGGCCACTTTTATAGTTACCATTATCTCTTGCCGATGAAAAAGAAAGAGAAAACCTGTCAAAGTGCCCTAAAGGACTGCAGAAAACAGCCATACTGTGAATTTATATGTGGCTCATGCCAGCTACTGGGGAAAGAGAAAACATATTTTGAGTTTTATGGTTCTGAGCAAAGTATGCTCACACACACCTGCAGCAGGATGGCTCTTGCACTGAGTGGTAAGAAGAAAGTTGGTTCTGCAATTTCCTAACTCTGTTTTTCTTCTGTATCACAACTTACAGAATGGTGAGAGACAATTTCCTTTCCCCTCTAAAGGCCCTCAGCTTTGTTTTTCACTTTGCCTGTCCTTCCTTTTCTTTCCTCCCAGCTCATGTCTGGGAGGCCAAATGTTGTCACCAAATAATCCTGGCACCTAATTTTGTGTTTTGTTTTTAGGCAGCAGAAGCACTACCACAGAAAGTGGAGCCAGAAGGCTGGTAGGAAAGAGAAGCTGGTGATTCGAAATCCTGCAGGCTTAAGCTGAAAGCAGGCAAGATCAGAGGGATCCTATTGGAAAAGGAAAACAGTTAGAAGAGTTGGGGAGGACTGTTAGCTTCCGAGGTGGAAATAATGTTATCCAATGGCATGAATCCTTACCCTGTCATTTGCCTTTTGCTACCTATTCCTTCAGTTTAACAGCAGTTTCCCAGAGAGCTGTTTATGCCCACCTTCTGTGGGAAGTTTGTCATTCTTTCCACCTGAATGGTTTTAGAGTGACTTGTTAATGTGCTGCTCTTGGGATGGGCTGGTGGGACGTGTGAGGAGCCTGCCTGTGTTCAGCTGGCTGCCAGCTTCTCCCACTGCACGGGCTGCTGAGAGCATCCCCACCACGTATAGAAGGGTTCACTCTTAGTCCTCCAAGTGGTGCGAGTTCAGGTACTGATGAGTTCTGATTTGTTGAACTGCTGGCTGTGTCTGTGATAAGATCTCCTGCAGGAAATTCTGAAGACCAGGGAGAAGTGAAAACAAAATACATGCCGTTAAGGAGATTATGCTAGGCAGCAGGGAATCCAGAGCGATGTTTTTCTCTGGAGGTGTTGGGTGTTCAGCCCTTGCTCATGAGCCTTTTTTTTCTGACTCCTAACTAACATGGGCACATTCTCTCAGAAATTGTTCAAATCTGCCTCTTTTCAACTAGAGATATGTCAAATTATGAACAGAGACTGGCATGTTTAATTTGAAATGACTTCTGTGCAATGTGCTAAAAAAAATATAGATGAGATCTTTGGGAATTCCTGGATACTAGTGTGTCCTTTCTGTAAGTGTGTCTTTGCTTGTCACTCTGTCTGTTCTGTTGACAGGCACTAGAATTCCTCAGGCCCTAAACATGGCTGGCTCTTGTGGATGCCAACCATACATTCCCAGCTAGGTGGAATGTTATCCTGGATATGTCCTCTGAGCTTGGCCTAAGTCTTCGACATTAGTATTATATTTGTGTAGCCACTTTGTGTTTAGGCCTGCTTTGTCCAGGTATATCAGTGCAGAGAAGGATCCATACCTCCTTTGGTCTATTTGCTAGTAAGATCTTGTTCTTACATGACTTAAGGACACATTAGCTTGTTGAAAAGTGCCTTGTTTTTCAGATTCCTTCCATCTTTGACTAAGCTTGCCAGGGATGCAGTATTTAAATATCTTACATAAGGTTTTGAACATTGATATGCTGCTGCTGCTGTCATAACAATGAAAATATTTCTGCCTAATATATTGTCAAACTGTTTTTTACTGGTTTTTGGCAGGGAGGAAGGGATGCTGGTTTCAAATTGGTGCTTAGCGAGAACACTGTTTCTTCATTGGAGAGTATGGATGCTCTGAGGGTTGCTCTCCAGCTCAAGATGAGCATTAAAATGTTAAGGTTCATTTCCAGAAGGATGAAATGCCAACTGGTAAGGTCTCTTCCCTGCTGTTGTGAAATACCATCTATCCAGAGCGCTGCATCAGAAGGTATATCGGAGGTGGTGCAGCACCCCAGGGCCTTATACCATTGCACAGTGCTCCTGGAAGTCTGCTCCTGTGGCTGGAACGGTCTTCAGCAGATGTGGGAGGGGTGGGAAGGGAGCTGTTTTCCATGGCTGGTGGCTGTTAGGGTACGGGGCCGAACGCCTGCAGGGAATGTGCTGCCTTTCCTGCCAGGAGCCCCAGAAGGCTCGCAAGGAGGAAGGCGAGTCAGTAGCATTATAAAAGCTTCTTTCTGTTTGTATTTAAAGGGTTATGGTTTGTGAGTGCCTGGGAACCACAGAGACAACTGCAGGGAAAACCCGGGCAGAGGGAGATCTTTGGATTCGCACTAGCAGGTCCGGTTTGCTCAAGGATGGGCTCAAGAAGAGTCAGCGCTCGGAACTCTGAGCGAAGGAGCCCCCACTCGCACCGTTTCGCAGGGAATCCGTAGGGTGTCTCGCTCCGGATGTTCAAATCCAGAGGGAAGCACCCCCCCGGGGTTCGGCCCCGCCTCCGCCCCGCCCCGGGGCCCGTCCGGGCCCGTCCCGTCCCGTCGGAGGCAGGAAGCGCCCAGTCCGGCCGCGGCGGAGGGCGGGCCATGGAGCTGCCTCGGTGGGAGCTGCTGGCGGTCAGCGAGGAGCTGGACGAGGCCGAGCTGGCGGCGCTGAAGTTCCTGAGCCGGGAGCACGTCCCCAGGAGGAGGCTGGAAGCCGCCCGGAGCGCGCACGACCTGTTCGAGGCGCTGCAGGAGAGGGGCGCGCTGGAGGCGGGGAACTTGGCCTTCCTCCGGGAGCTGCTCTACCGCATTGGGAGGATCGACCTCCTGGCTGCCCACCTGGGCTCCAGCCGGGAGCAGGTGGAGCGGGAGCTGCAGGTTGCCCGGCCGGGCGGGGCGCGGGTGCCGCCCTACAGGTGAGTGCGGGGCCGGGCTCCGGGAGCGCCGCCCGCCCGTGCGGGCCGGGCAAAGGCTTCTCCTGCTCTGAACGCCGCGCTGAGCTCCGGCGGCGCCCGGGCGGCTTCCAGGAGAAGGCAGGAACAGGCTGTACGGGAAGGTGGCATTCCAGCCCAGCAGAAGGGAGGACACCGGGCTGTGCGGGGGGCGGACCGGGCGAGAGGGGCAGTGCAATAGTGTTAAACTGTGCTCAGGGACATGCTTGCGAACGCAATGAAACAGTTCCCTCCACTTCTCTTTCTAGATACTTGCTCTTTCAGCTCTCAGAAGACATCACCAAAGATGAGCTGATGTCCTTCAAGTTACTTTTGGATGGAGAATTACCTAAAAGCAAGCTAACCCCTGAGACTGTAAGAATTTCTTTAATACTTTTTAAAATGATTATTATAATCCAGAGAGGAAATAGGGTTGCCCGTGGGGGAATGGATCTCTTCTTTATGGCGTCACTCTTAAGGTGAAAACACCACTAGAAAAAGGGTGGCCCTGGGGCACATGGGACTTGTCTGTGCTGGTGTTGGGCACAGCCTTTGCAGCCATGTCACAGCCAGTGTGGCAGGCACTGAGGGTGTCACATCCAAGCACCACACGAGGCTCAGGGCACTCAGTGGCTTTAATCAATGAAAGACTGATGAGCACATTCACTCCTTTTGCTTAACTGTTTTGTTTTTTTTTTTGCTGCTTTCTAAGCCATTATCAAATACAGAAAACCACCTGCTGTGGATATTATGATTTTGTTTTTTGTTTGTTTTTTTTTTTTTATTTCCAAGTGCAGAAAATACAGATCTAAGTAGCAGATCCTTAAGAAGGCTAAGGCCAGTGAGCTTAGAGTTTACAAATAGCCTTGGAGGAGATCCAGTGCTCTTATGGTGTCCCAGCCTGCTGGGTACCTTGTTCTGTCTAATGAGCACTTTGAGGATAGATATGATCATGTAGTGATAGCTGTTCTAGTAAATCCTTGGGGTGACCACTGTGTTCTGCCACTCACTGTTTGACAAGAGCTTCTGTCCCTTCAGTCCCCTTTTGCTTCACAGCAATCTCTACACCATGCTTGTGTGGTTATACTCCTTTTGCCATTGCTTAAGATGGTCAGTACAGTGATTCTTGTGTTTCACTTAAGTGCAGAAGATAGCCACTGGAAGTCAAATGAATGAAAGCATTCAAAATGGTATTATATATTCCTGTATGACCACCATTAGATCTGGGTTAGATCGTGTCAGATCTTGGCAACTCTGAGCTGGAGAAGCGAAATGAGTATGTTTTGAGGTTATGTTTTTACTTAACAGTACTGGTAGGCACACGCTCTAACTTTACCCCCCGTGGCAGCATGGATGTGCCCTAAGAGCAAACTGCCTTTCTGATTACCCAGACAATGCTTGACATTTTCATTGAGATGGAGAAGAAGGGGCTTCTGGGAAAAGACAACCTAAGCGTGCTGAAGAGTCTCTGTGAAAAAATTAACATCAGCCTGTGGAACAGAATTGAAGATGGATTAAACCTATTTGGTAAAACAAAACAGCCTCTGCCCCTTAGTTATTCTTGAAGTAACCCATAGGTATCATACAGGACTAATAATAAATGCTTTTCAGGTCAAGAAGAGATGCTTATCACAGAGGAAGAGAGGGGAAGCACAGGAGGCCCTGAAGGATATCTGGCATTATCTGTGGCACCTCAATTTCCTGGCAGTTGTAATATCTCTTCCCAGGTATGTGAGTTTCTTAGAAACATCATCATTTTGTCTTTGAAGAGATCAACCCTCCATGAAGTGAACAGTTACTGTAAGACCAACTGTTAAAAGTATGGTCTAGAAAGAAGAATGCACCACTCTACATCCATTATTCTGCGGCTCTGTCACAGGCACAGCTGCTGCAGTGTTACAGCTTCACAATCATCTGCAAGGGGAGCCAGGCAGGCCGAGTTTATTACACCAGGGAATACGCAGTTGGCAGGTGGCTTGGCACGGAGCTGTGGGGGAAGGCAGCACCCCCTGTGAGCTGAGCATGACAATGGTGGTCGGGGGGGTGTCGTGCACAGACTCCCAAAGGCAGTGGGACACTGCACTGCCAGGTCCTGGGAGCAAAACTGTATAGAGAGAGCTGCCTGGAGAGGAAAGCATCTGGCTCTGTACCCTGCTGCGCCCTGGAGGAAAGCACAGTAGTTTCACCAGCAGTCTTTCTTTTCAACAGCTTGAGGCTTACAAAATGACTAGCCGACCCTGTGGAGTGTGCCTAATCCTGAATAATCACAATTTTGCAAAAGCTAGGGAAGCTGTGCTGGAACACAAATACCTGAGGGACCGGAATGGGACAGACGTGGATGCAGGTACAGTGAACGTTAAAGACGAGTTTGCGAACCTTCAAAAACAGATACCTTGTTTCTTTTTCTATACTAAAGGTCTGAAATCCAGTCTTCCCTTTCTGGGATACTTCTGTTGTAGTGGCTCAGTAGCTCTGTTTACGGTGCTTACAAGCCCTAATCAACTCAAGCTTTTACTGGTTGACACAGAACAATTTGCCAGTATTTTGTACTTTTCCTGAGTTTACTGCAACCTTAAACAGCAACCTGAGCCTGGACTTTACAAGCTAGGCTGTCTTTGCATCAGCTTTGTGCATACTACTATTACAATATGCAGAATTGGAAACAGATCTGCTGCTGAATGAGACTTGGGCATTAATTATTTAAGATCCAACTTTAAAAAAAAAAAAAAGGAGGGAGAATGTTGGTATTCAGAGGCCCTGATTTTAGCAGGCTGTCCTGCAGCCACAGAGCTCATGGCAGGTCCTAGGATCTGTCAGACCAGTGTATTTGCACTATCTCTGCCAAGAGATAAAATCCATCATGGGCCTTCCCCAATTGAACTGAATCCAACTTAATTCAAGAGTCAGAGCCAAGGTTTTTCTTCCTGTGACGGGGGTACCTCCCAGATGGGTAGTGCTGTCCTCTTGGGTAAAGCAGCTGAAGCAACTGCACTGTCCAACACGTTTTGAGAGCCAAAAGGACTAGCTGTAAAGTGGGTGGGGGAAAGAGATACAGCTTTCTTAATAGTTCTGTATGCTTTCCAGATGGAGGCAAGATTGCAAGGATGCCTTCTAGTGACAGTTAAGGGAACTTGGTAGAGAGATGATTAGTGATTAGACTACTCGATTATTTTCAGACCAGCAATGTAACTACCTGGATGTAGTCATGTAGCAGGATCTGAAAAAAAAAAAAAACAATTACCTCTAGAAATACAATTTGCTATTGCATAGTCCAACTTTCATATAATGAAATGTCTCCAACTTCCCTTCTGTTTACTTTCCAGCGGCTCTGAGAAATGTCTTTAGCAAGCTTCATTTTAGAATAGAAGAATACAGAGACCTCACTGCAGACGAAATCCGTAAGACTGTGAACATGTTCCGGTGTGAAGACCACGAGGACAAAGACTGTTTTGTTTGCTGTATCCTGTCTCATGGGAAAAAAGGCATTATATATGGTGTTGATGGGCAGGAAGTACCTATCCGGGAACTGACCACTTCTTTCACTGTACAGAATTGCCGCTCACTTGCTGGAAAACCAAAAGTCTTTTTTATTCAGGCCTGCCAAGGTAATGCTTTCCATAAAGGCGTGACCATTGAAGCAGATTCTGCAGAGCAAGATGCTTCTGTGGAAAGAGATGTGAGATTTCAGCTCGACTGCATCCCTTCAGAGGCAGACTTCCTCTTGGGCATGGCTACCCTGCAAGATTACGTTTCCTACAGAAGTCCAAGGGAGGGGACCTGGTACATACAGGCGTTGTGCCAGCACCTGGAGTCCCGCTGTCCTCGGTAGCTATGTTTCCATAAGCTTATTTTTGGCAACACCCATATTTTCCTTCTAAATGACAGGGATTTTTTTTGGATGCAGAGATAGATGATATGCAATGGGAGTGATCACTCAGAGTGAAAACAGTAATGTAGGACAGAGCAAAACCATGCAGGCTGTTCAAAGCAGCTTAGCTAACTGCAATGGAGCCTATTTGAAACAGGAGCCATTAGCACCGGTATAGACTGAGACCGATGAGAATGTGGTATTTTTCCTGTTAACTGCCTCCCTAATACAAAATGTACTTGTGTCTTTGCAGAGGAGAAAATGTTGTCAGCATCCTGACAGCAGTGAATCGAGAAGTGAGCAGAAAAACTGGTGAGCGGAATGCAGAGAAGCAGATGCCACAACCAATTTTCACATTAAAGAAAAAGCTCATCTTTCCTGTTAACTAAATGGGAGAGAACCACACGTCAGAGGGAGCTGCAGCATTCTGGAATCAGCTGTGTCAGCTAAGAATTTGGTAAAACAGACTTTCAGTGTGTCTGCTCTTACTACAAAGCAGATGCTATTACTGAAAATACAGCTGAGGAGAAAAAGCCTTAAGAAATTTCTATTAGTATATGTGACACTTTATACTGGAGAGCATCTCTGATCTGGTCTCCAATAGGCAGATTTTAAAAGACAACTGTTATGAAACCTTGTATATTTTATGCCTAACTAACTTTTGCAAAATAAAGGAGGGAGTGCTGCAAATTTTATAGGAAATAATCAGCTCACATGAATGTGTTTTGTTACTTCTCCCCATCACTTAAAATCATTCCTTCTGCAATTCCATATAGCAGTTGCCTGACAATAAAGACCAGAGAGAAAATTATTGTTCAAGAAAATTATAAGAAGTAAACACCACAATTACACATTTGAACCGCAGAATGTCCAGCCTCACGTTTGGAAATGTCCAGTTATCCTGTGTTCACTTACTGATCTTTGAGCCTTAGTTCTAAGCACAGAAAAAGTCACTTGGTAAGTACCTGGCTCCTTGTAACATTTTATATTGCCTCCTGTGGTAAGCATGCACAGAGAACAGTTTCAATCTCTACCCCCATTTTATCAAAAATATATAGGGCTTACATAACATCAGCTACTGAGATGTCCAGTGTTAGACAACACAACACTATAATGCTAGAGGAACACAGCTGCTGTAAAATAAGGGAGGGAAAAAAACCAAAGCACCACACCCCCACCCCCACAAAAAAAATGCCAAAATACCAGAAAACAAAACGGATTCATTTAAAATGAGGCTCAACATTCAAATATTGTTTGGAGGCTGATAAGCTATTCTTCATTTGTGAAGTTTTTCTCAAGTAAAAGGCTTTCTGAAGTGCAGCAGAAAGTTCTCTGTTCACATATTTACTATGCAAAGTCAGACCACAACTTGTACTGCACATCTGTCACCTGTACCTGCTTAGGTATAAACACAACAGCCCAGCACAGCCTGATCCCAGTTTTTAAATCGATTTCCTGGCTTCTAAAGCCACCACTTCTGCAGATACCAACTCACTAAACTTGTATATAATAATCACTCAATTTTAGCCAAAAAAAGCCCAATTTTAGGTTTGTATACTACAGTGTTCTATAACAAGATGACATCTGGAACAAACCACAGAAGATGACCAAAATACTGGAAAATGGCATGTTATACATGTTTATTATCAAATTTACATTCCACTATGAAACAACAGTAAGTGCAAAAAGCAGATGAAAAAAATACCATGAAAATCCCAGACTGTTAAACATTGTGTATAATCCCCTCATGTAACAGCCAAATGAAGCCCAATCCCAATTATTCTCCTTCCTTCTCTGCTGCTGTTTGACTGCAGCAGATATTTAACTTTGACCAGAGGCATTTTGAGCATGCAGGTATCACTGAGTTTATCCAAAACAAACAGTGAAACTAGAAAGCTTTAAGTTTGTGCTTTGTTTAAGACAGTTGGAATACAGGTAAATACAAGAATTTCCTTCTGTCTCTTGTGACTTTCACAAGCATAGGTATAAGTCCTTTCTAGCATCGGTTTTTGACTCAAACCTGCAAGATAACAGAACCTTGCTGAAATGCAATTCTCCATTCCTTCTAGGTTTACCTCCCACTCAAACAAAAGGTCTGGTGCAGGATCTTAGCTATTTTAGTCATGCAAGTTTTTCACCTCTCTTACAAGAGACAACAGAAGCCAAATCAGGTCCTAGAATGATGGCGACTTCTAAAATGTTTTCAGAAACACATGTTATTAGAAAAAAGTTTATCTTCCAGGTTTTGGCACAAAATAGTAAACTTTCTAAGTATGAATTTTCTCTGTCGCTGCAAGTTAGGGATGTATTACAAAATGTAATCCATGACCATCCAAAGGTATAAATGCATGACAGAATTTCAACAAATGCACCACAGCATTGACCAACTGGATAAACACACAAACACAATGGAATACAGGCTCTTCCATTTTCTTTTTGCCTTATGTAAAAGTATCTGATGATAAATCTCATTCTACAGAAAACAAGCCAACCAACCTCTCGACATCCATAGCATTGTTTGAACCGAACCACTTTATATTGTTGGGCTATGGAATATGGAAGCATCCCAAAGAGAAATATGCATTTAATTTATATGCTTTTAGATTAGAGGAATTCTGCTTTAGCTGATTAGCCACTCTGCTAACACACAGAATGATCCAATGGCTGGAGTTAGCTAATGAAGCCAGTTAGAAACACAGCGTTAATACCTTCTGTAACTTACATGTATTCCTACACTAAACACACAAAATGGACAGACTTTGACAGGCTACACACTTCTCTGTTGATACCAAACTGTCTAATCTTTCATCAGCTCATCATTGCCCTGCAAGTTCCAGATACATAGCAGAACCTGTCTCAGTTCACTGGAGACCAAAACAGCACCCCCTCCTTTCACTCTCACCTTATGTAGCTAGGCAAGACATGGCTAAGTACGGACAAACATAAATACTTACAGGAAAAAATTAAATATTTTTCATTTAAAAAACAAAATGAACCCGTATACAGTCTTTTAAATAAAATTCACCTTTTATAAGTGTAAGATTTTGCTTAAAGAGCAAAAGGCAACTCCAGGAGTTCCTGAATATTTCTGTGCGCTGCTGACAGACAAGTTTCTGCTCAGAATCCCTGTGCAAGTTTGAAGTGGTTACTCCTTTTCCTTTTACAAAAAAAAAAAAAAACAACAAAAACTTTTATCAAAGAGTCATCACAAGATCTATGGAACTGTAAAAGCAGAAAGGCCACGTTACAAATTTCCTATAAACAAAGTTAAGAAGCTTTCTTTTCCTGCCCTACTCCACTCAACCCTGCAGCAACAAAGGTGCTGATTACGGTGGATGTGCCTTACAGCAAACGCCAATCAGTGTAATTGCACTGATTCTTCACACCACACACCCAACAGCTACCAGCGATGTCCCACATCTGCATACAGGCAAGGTAAACTTAACTGTTTTATCTAACTGTATGGAAACTAAAATAATTTTATAATGTTGACAGGTACATGAAGACTAAGAACCTGTTTCCCTTCAGGTCACTAGCAAAGACCCATTCCTCCAAGCGGTTTTGGGCAAACTTCTTATTCTTTAAGTTACACAATAAATCTACTATAGATTGTTCAGTTATGACTAGAACCTTTGACAGGAAGGAGACAAAAAAGCAGTATGGGCAGTAGTATTTTGATGATTACCACTCAGAAACCAGATTTCTAAAATGGAGTTCTCTTTTGAGTTGGAAAGTCTGCCTCAGTTATGTTCAGAACCACACTCCATCAATCAAAACACTGGATTACAATGTTCATTAAAATGCCTCAAAGAACACCAGATTTTTTCTTCCTGTTTCTAAATACAGACTGGCAAATTCTGCTCTTAATGAAATCTTTGAAATAAATCCTGCCTAAAATCAGAAAGAAGTGAATGAAAGGCATAAAGTTTACTGCAGAACTCCCAAAAGTACAGAATGTCTACTTGTCAAGAGAAGAGGCAGGCTACTGAACTTCCAACACTTTTCTTGATGTAAATGTTCTTCACATATGTCAAATAAAAAGAAACCCTGAATCATCAAGCACCAAGGGTTTATTTCCTTTTGCAACACTGAAATGTGCCTGAGATATGTGTGTGTGTGTGCAAAAATATCCTCATTTAAACAGATGCACACTACACTTTGGAAAGATTTTTTAGCTTGAAGTTTTCCCCAATACATACTTTCCTGCTTCTTAATTCTTATTCATTGCACATTCCTCTGTGTGCTTCGTTCTGAAGCTGTGGGAAAAAAATTAACTTCTGTTAATACCTCACTAGCACAATTGCACTATTTCAAAATACAAATCCTGACCACCAGTTTCTGTGTTTGTAAACTGAAGTATTGTTTTCTAACACAGAGCTACATACTCTCTCCCCTGCTTCTCAAAGTGGGGAGGAGTTCAAAAGAGCAGAGTTTCTGAGATGGAAAATACAAGAGAATAAAAAGAGTTTTCGAATTTGTTTGCTACAGAGAGGAATTTGGATCAGTAATACTGGTCAGACTGACTGTTATTTTAATAATATATTTAAATGATACAGCCTGACTGCTAACGACTAGTAAAATACTATGGTCATATGCTGGAAAAAAGTAGGACACCTGTAAGACAGTCCTACACATACAGTTTAAAGGGTTAAAACACTGAGAATGTCTAAAATAGTCTTTTACTTTTGCTTAAGTTAAGACAGATGCTGAAGGGGGTCTCAAAATTAAGCTTTGGTTTCCTCTTTCTTTTCTCCCACAAAAGCCTTCTTCCTCAAACCCCAAGCAATGTTCTTTTGCTCCTTGATCCCAACACTTGTCCCTCCCACATCTCTAACATGCACGTGCCTTCTCCAACTCTTCTGTAACACATCTAGTGATGCCTGCACTGGATGTCATCCCTCATATCTTTTACTATGCTCTAACTCAAACATTTTTCAAGCCAGTTAGTCTTCTTTTAGGACACCCATTTTCGATGACTGTGTGCAAGCTGGAGCTCCCAGTGCTCCAATCATGGCTGGAAGACTCTGGTTTCTTCTCAGTCCTACCATTAAGTTGCTACCTGCATTTAAAAGCCCAGCTGAGTCCTGCCTCTTCAAGCCAACCTCTGGCCCTTGATTTTTCCCATGGTCCTGTGTTTCAGGGGGCTTGATCACCCTGGCAATGCCCAGCCTCTTCAGTCTGTCCACCAGGTTCATCTTCAGCTGGCCTATGTCTGGAGTGTTACGGGAGGGCTTGAGGCCATACATTTCCTGCAAGAATGTTTCTGCTGGTCGAGAAGCCAGGAAATTTTCAGAGTGATGCACTCGAGGCTCAAACAGTGGAGGGGAAGGACAAGGTGAACGCGATGGAGAATTTGGTGGAGTAGAAGGAATGGGAAGAGTTCGAGGGGGTTGTAGCAAAGGCAGTTTTTCCAATATGGGGCTGTCGTAAACCTTGGCAGAGATGCCTCGTTCTTGCAAAAGTTTGGCCAGACTGCTTGTGCTGCTGAAAGTAGTAGTTGAGTCTCTTCTGTTGGTGAGAAATTCTCCGATACTAAGTCTGTAAGGAATGGCTGGAGTACTCCCTACTGAGTTTCCAGTACTGCTGGAATTTCCCAGTGAAAATGGAGCACCCATGGAGCTGAAATAAAATAAAAGCAAAACAGAGAATATGCACACATGAGAGATCTTTATATCTGCTCTGCATTTGCCTCAGTATACAGAACACCACTGCTATTAGCTGTGACAGTTCCAGCTTTAGCAGACTCAGAATTATTGCTCTGCAAAGTATCAATGAATCTACCTTCTGTGATCACTTATACTGTATTAGATAGAATCATTGTCCAATTAGTTTAAAAAATATATGACAGAATTGGAAAATAAATTATCACAGAATCTTTTTTTTTAACACCAGGTATATGATATAAGGCACTTGCTAGTTAAGAGTTAAAATTTACTTCCTTTAAGTTACCTTAACCTGTTTTAACTCTCACTCTAGAGAATACCAAGTTTCCCTTTGTAATCACAACTATGTGTATCAGTAATATCTTAGGTGTTGCCTAGCTGCCTTGGTATTTTTTAAAACTGGTCCATGTATCAGAAGCCAGAAAGTAACTGTTTAATCCTATGCAGCAACATTTAGGATGTTAGCAGTCCTCATACCTGGGAGTAACTTGAGTGACATCAGATGGGTGAAGAATCCTACAGGTAGTAAAGGTAAATGTGGAATTTGTTGAAGACAGACACTTCCCTGGATTTGAGGCTGCAACGTGAAAAATTTACATCCATTGAGGGTACAAATAAAGGCACATAAGAACTAATAAAATTTTAAGACAGTGTTATTATCACTGCTAATTTTTTTAGTTTTTTTTTTTAAAGAACAAAGACAGCATTGTCACACAGTCAACACAGTCAAACACATTCCATAGAGAAAAGGACACTGCAAAATAAAACCTGGAAGAAACAGTAGCAGTGCCTCTTACCGGTGAGCGGTACTGCTGCTGAAGTAATAGGTGGCAGGAAAATCCCTGACACTGGCTTTGCCAGTGTACATTTCTTTTCCTCTGGGAAGGACTGTTGTGCTTGAAATGTTATGCCTCCTTCACTTTCTTCCTCATCATCCTCCTCCAGGTCAGATATGTGGTGCACAGTGTCATCAGACAGAGGGGTAAAGCCTTTAGTAACAACACCTGGTCTTGGGTCAAGAATGGTGCCTAGATTGGGTCGAGCAAGCTGCTGCCAATGAAAAAGGGTCTGAGATCCTGGGGTGGTAAAAGAGAAGAGAGAGCTGTTACCTACTATTGTATTGAGTTACAAGAATTCATCATCAAAATGACTGCAGCCAGCTGGTGCCAACACTGTGATCCACACGATGCACCCGGATGGCAGTGCGAGGAAACAGCCAAACACTCAGCCCCATGTGAGAAAGCCAAGTAGAAAGTGATGCTGATGAGCTGGTTGGCATGGAGCCTACCAAATACTACTGCTTCCTGTTACTGCACATCACACCTAGCTATACATACACCGACAATGATTTAGCTGGGGAATCTAAAATCCTCTTCTGCTGATGAAAGGAAGATCATCCTCTTACCTTCAATGGGTTTGACAATTTGCAATTTTTCTGGAAGGAGGACACGGAGATTACTACAGCTGGCAGAGAGATCAGTGAATTCTGAGTTTGTACCCGAGGAAAAAGAGCTTTCTGTTGGTGTACTGAAGCCACTGGCTTCCTCTTTCTGCTCAGCCAACAAATTCAGTTTTCGGTCCCACTCCTCCTCAAAGAACTGCTTCTCACTCAGGTAGTTCTGACGACGCAGGGAGAGCCTGTGCAGAGCTGTGACCAAGTCATTGTCTCCAGGGCTTCCCGGCTGGCCAGGAATGTGAGTGTCTCTGTAAGAAACATCAAATAATAATATATATTAAGACTACCAAACTAACTATGTCTCCATTACACAGCAGAGGTCTAATCTGGATTTAGTTTTGAATCAGTTAGTTTCAGAAGAAGGTAACAGGCTGTGTTTCCTACTTCAAATTCTTCTCAGAGCTGTTCCCCATGGCCATCCGTGCGTGGCTCTCCAACTGGTGCACACCAGACTGGAAGGGTTTTGCTGTCATAACAGCACTTGACCGATTAGATCCAGGGATTGGCAATGGAGCAGGAAAGGAAGAGAAGCGGCCACGAATGACATTGGCAGTCTTGACAGTGTCAAATACTCGTTTCTGTTGATCCCTACAGAAAAGACAAGCAAACAAATGTGGTTTTCAGAGGCAAAAAAGATACCATAAAGAAAAAGCTCTGAAAAACAGATTTTCAAAAGTCTGTAGAGACCTCACTAAAAAGATGTCCAGAAAAACAGGATTGCCTAAGGCACTCATGTTTTCAGGAGAACTCCTCTACTAAGTATCAGAATCACCACTTACTTTAACCTGAAAGACCTGAACCTCTACTCTATTTTGGAATATTCAGAAGCATGTATTTTATTTATTAATTCTTGCTCAGAAGTATAAGATCCAGGAACACGTCTTCAGGGTTTTGAAAACTGTTATCAATCTTTCTGGTATAATGTCATTTGTCTGGGAATTTTTCTACAAGCATTAAAAGACATAAAGCTAGTCCTGTGCATCAGAGAATCTGGATCAAAAAATCTCATTAATTAAAGAATGAAATTACATCCTTTTAGCAAATTTCCAACTTCTTCACAGAATCCAGTACGAATAGTAGGTTTCAAAATTAAAAACATTACCAAATACTACTAACATTTTTTTATTAAGGTATGTAGAAAACTTACTATAGAGAGAATATACACATTTATAGACTCCTAGAAATCAGTTTCACCTTACTGAGTACAAGTCTATAGAAAAATATCAAAACAGCTCATAAGGATCTGAAAACATACTTTTGCTTGGAGAGAACAGATTCATCAGCCTGACTCAACTCCTTCCGCATTGTCCCTTCAATTTCTGCTGCAATGGAATCCTAGAGAAATATGAAAACCACAAGAGCCGACAAATTAGATTCAAGTCCTCCTTCTAAAAATTTTAGCAGAAAACATCTGTAAAAATTACTTCTAAAAATCTCCATGTTTCCCCAGAAGAAACATGGACAATGCTTTGGATAAACCCTTCGGACTCTGAAGGAAGAGCACGGGGGGCAGTTTTCCACCATAACTACACTTATGTGTAACCAGTCTGGGTTCAGTTTTCATTAGCAACATCTGCTTTTTCTTCATGTACTCTTTGTGTTGGTTTCTTTAGTTAAGTTACAATTGTAAAAGCACTCTTAAAAGGCCAAACATGAGTGATTCTGTATAGAGAACAATCAATCAAAACCTGATGAATTCCCAGTACAGCCTAGATATTTTGAGTACCGTATTCAGAACATACCTGACACTAATATGAAGGGGAAAATCAAAGCCTTTAACCCTTTTCCACTAGTTTAGTCATCTCTGGCACTCAGTTAGGTTGTGCATTACTCATGATGCTTCAAATTTAATCTCACAAGGCCATAAAATTACTCTTTGAATTCTTGAAAAGATGCTTTGTTTCTTTAAGAAACACTGTCAAGTTACAAAATTCACATCAACATTGAACAATACACTAGCACAACCGAGCACAAGCTGCAGAACATGCTAAATCCCTCATTAGCAGAAATGACATATAAAAAAGGAAAAATAATTGTAGTATCACAATGTGATACAAGGGAATGGTTAGTTTCCAAATACATAAAATTCTCATAAGTGTACACACTGAAAAACTGAAAAACTATTAGATCAGCTCCTCTGCCTGCTAGAAAACATCTTCTGCTGCAGGTCCTGTAATGGCCAGTGTACTCCTAGAGCTGTGTGCTACTACAGGCTGTTTGTGCCAGCTGGTGTGTGCCGTGCTAGCAGTGTTTGTTACCACAGGAAATGCTCCACAGGACTGGCGGTGGCAGAGACAGGCAGCAGAGCTGGCTCTGCTGCGCAGCAGCTTCACTTCTTCTTGGGACTCGTGCAACATCCCCAGACACTCTGCATTCCGATCCTGCAACTCATGGAGCTGAAAGAGAAAAGAGGCCATTGCGTGATCTCTTCAAAGAGAAGAAGAATGAAACTGAATGAACTCCTACAGGAACCTATAGTGACTGATTCAACACTAACATTCTTCCAGCTGCATGCCACAAGCCAACATCTGGAATGGACAAGAATCAGCAGAGCAACCATATGATTTTATTGGTAAAGTATGAAGTCCATATTAAGATCCAAAACAGGAAAAAGTATGATGAAATCCAAAGAAAAATACATTGAAAAACTCTGCAAATACAGTAACTACTGATGCAAAAGAAGCAAAATAAAGAGAACTGCCTTAAAACCTAATGAGCTACAGTATTGTTGATATAATCAGTAATATTCACACTAAAACATTTTTTCTTGTAACCACTAAGAATACTAAGACCTCCCTACTTGAAACATCTTCCTTGCCCTTCATACCCCTGTGAACTAGAAAATTTTTTGTGTAGATCAAAGTAATTATTCTTTTCCTCCAATCATATGACTCCAACCACAATGAAAGATTAGAAGTCCTACATAATTAAAAAGTAGCAGTTCCCATTCTCTGTGTTTTCTTTCTCCTGTACTCTATTCCAAACATTTATCTAAATGTATATATGTAGAAACCTTAAGTACCTCTGCTGTCAGCTGTCTCTGAGCATCTTTGGAGGCTTGTAAGTGAAGTTTCAGCTCCTCCTTCTCAATCACATTCTGAAAACACAAAAAGATGCTCATCATTTTCTCAGCTGATGTCCCTGAGAGGTTGATCCTCTGCCATACTTTCCTGAAACCGGCACTGTCTTGCAATGTAAGCTTCAGGTTTGCAGGTAAATTTTTACCTGCTGTAAGCACTGGCAAGCACATGCTGCACAGATACATACACAGACACACACATGGACACTCTTTATCAGCATTCCCTTACTTCTTTGAATTTATGTTGAAGATCTACAATCTGAGACAAGAGGGATGAGATCTCTTCCTGGTAGTGAACCACCTCCTCACTCTTCTCTGCCAACTCCTCTGTTATCCTGGAAATGTGAGCATTTGTTTGCCCTACAAACATAAAAAGAAACTTTGTAGAGACCTTCTCCCAGCAAATGAGAAAAACCCCCAAACTAAACCCCAAACCCAGAAAGGACGAGTGAAAGTCAAGAATAATCTGCAAAAACAACCAATACTCTTAGGAAATCAATTCATAATGCATAAGAGTAGGTGCCTTAGAGCATCCATAAAGAAAAGATTATGGAGGAGGCGGAGAAGGAGTTAACTTCAAATGCAGGTGCAACATATTAAGAGCTAAGTATGCGGAACCTGAAATACACATCACAGGTATGTGAAATGACCGTAATAAAATCCAAGGTAAGCTGTTAAAAACAATTTCAAATGACCCAACCCCTCACAACCAAGGCCAGACTTGGAATATGCTGAAGAAGTTGGGTTCTGAATTAATCTTGTTATTAACTACCATTCTTTGTAAGGAAAGGCATTTTGTCAGACCTTGTCAAGCGTAGCATACACTCCTGATTCTGGTCACTATCTCCTCCCCAAAGACCCACTGAATACAATTTCCTGTTTCTTTTTTCTTTGAGCAATCACTTCATCAAGTGAGATGACAAAACAACTCAAAAAGCTGACATATTTTTACACAGTTAGTCTTGCTTGTATACTTGCCCTGAAAGCATTGCAAAGTCATAAGAAAGTCTGATCAATCTTGCATAAAGGTGACACTACAAATTTAGCCCTTGTTGTACCTCATAGATTTACTGCAGAACAAGGTCATGCTTTATAGGCCCATGGGCATTTAAGCTCAGTCAGATACCATTTTTGTGAAAATGTGAATCTTACAGCTGTAGGCAACACGCCCTTTGGGATAAGATTCTTTCTGCAAGTCTAATTTACCTAGCATGCCTACATGTGCTCTAGAATTGAATAAAAGAGTGAACTCACAGACATATTCACTGAAGGAAAATAGGAGACCTTCTATTTGCAAAAGATATATATTTTCCCAGAGGGATCAGAGTAAATTAACCAATTAAGCATCAATTAATAATATTTTGTGGTCATTTGGAACAAGAAAAATCAAGCAGCAATCCAGTCTTCTTTATGGTGGTTGTATAGAAAAAAAATAATCTTAAAATATAAGCTTAAGGTTATTGTGCACAAAGGAAGTAGTACACACCAAATGACTACAGATAAAAAATGTACTACCAGTTTACACAACCACCACAAAAAACCCCCCAACAACTTAACATGCACTTCTATAAGAGTAGCTGCAATTCTTTGCAAATAAGCAATCACCAAAGCAAATACAAACAACTGTTCTAGACAAATTACAACACATGCTAATTTAAATGCTTTGGTTCATAATATATATTTTAAAAATAACGGAGTTTGTAGATTTAAGAGTCTATGCACTGATACATTTCAGTGTCAAGTGTGCTGAATACTCTATACAAGATGAATATTTTGTCAATTTTCTAGTACCTGTAGGCTTCAGTTTAGGAAGTTCATGAACATTAGACTTCTCATTCATTTGCTCTCTATAAACACAACATACATACCTACATTTAAATGACAGAGTGAAACTTGATGAAATACAGAAACAATTTTACGTTTGGGTAAAGAGCAAGTCTTGAATGACTGGCATAAATTACTGAAGCTCATTTTTTGATTCATGGTTAACTAAGAAGGTATAGGTACTAGTTATTTCAAATACCATTTTGTCACTGCAAGATGCAACCTGGATACTCACGAAGTTCTTTGACACAGTCATTGACCAGCTGCTGTTCCTTCTCTTCATACGTGATGGTTTCTGTCTTCAGATGGCAAGCCTTCAAGAAAATTATTGCTTTATCAATAACAATTTCAGTTTATCTATAATGTCATAAATTATTATTTCTAAAATTCTTGCAATGGAAGAATCTCCCCTCTAGCATCTGCTCACACTTCCAAATTGTTTTTTCCACCACAACCTGTTTTCCTGAATTTTATAGGTCTCTTGAGTGAAAGACACACAGACACATGAACAAAACCTGATGTCTTGGCTCTAATAAAAAATTTTTGCAAAAAGATGTAATTTGATAGGGAAAGTAAACCAAGACAGTGATCAGAAGTAAGCAATTAAATTCACTTTAAAACTTCATAGAGTAAAAAAATCTTGAAAACTGCATGATGTTAGCCAAATCTTTTATGGCACTGAAAAGCTCTTGGTAGAACAGTTTTTCTCCGTATTCCCCAGCTAGGCTGTTTGGAATGTAAGTTTTCTGGGCCAGAGACCAAATATCACAACATATCTAAACAATATCAAGCACACTAGATTGCCACTTCCGTTTTGACTGTGAGGATGATAATATTGAACTCAGCACAGACAAGTCTTCTATGTTCAGGACTTTGCCAGTAAGTGACTCACACCACAAAACTTAGTAAATGGTTTTAAAGATTATGTGAGCAAATAGCACAGCAGTATAGCCACACCAGTGCAGGCTAACACACTTCTTTACATAAAGCTGTCATATGAAAATAAGCAAAAAAAGCAAATATAGGCTCACTATGATTGAGGCTATTTCAAATCAATGAAGGTTGTATTGTATCACAGAATGATAGCATGCTCTTTTCACTCAATTTTTTCACACTAAAGTAGACTAAATTAATCTGTGCCTGGTCTTGTGCAGGGTCAGGAGCACAATAAATGCAATCTGATTTTCTCTTTCTTATCCTACAGCACTACTAAACTATCCATCTGGTCTCAGGGAGTTTTAGGAAGAATGTGCATCTCGTGCTGAGTATTCTGGAAACAAAACAAAGGGAAAAGTATATGTTGTTGACATTAAAGGGATGTACTGCTGAATCAAGCTTACACTGTGAAAGGCTCAAATAAAAAAAAAAAACAACCCAAACCACCATACACAAAAAAACCCCAAATCCCACTCTTCTTACAAACAACACCTCCTTTCCTTACAAGCAACAAAAGGAGCCACTTTTAACCAATGTACCATTTTACAAGTTGCACTCTTCACTACCAAAGAAAAGACACTGCATCTGTAGATTCCAATTCTTGGAACCTTTGTTGTAGGCTCCAAGACTTTTATAGCCATTACTTTGTCTGGCCATTTAGTATTTATCCTTTTAATGGCACAGCACCTGTATTCATGTTTTATACACAAGAGAAATCAGTTAAAATACAGAAACTAATCACACAGTCAAAACTAAGTGTGTCTTTAAAATAATTTAATTAGAAGCTTATTAACCCTTAATATTAAATGTCATCTGATGAAAACATAATGGCAACAGAATGGAATACCCAAAATACTCCTGTTAATTGTGGTCAGATTTATATCAAAACAAGTCACATGAGCCTGAGGGTCTGATGGGTCCAAATACTTTTGCTGGGTGCTTATATATGTTCCCATATTCTTCCACATATCACAAATGCACTGAGAACGGACTACTAGAGAACTCTGGAGGCACTGAGGAACGAAGGAAACAGAGGGATGTGGGCGTGGAGGGTATGATTTGTATACAAAACAGTCACCCTCCACTGCAAGAGAAACCCTGATGCTGGATTTTAAGCACCCTGATTGGTTTCACACATGGCACACACTGTTAAGTCAGATGTACCTTCGACCGAAGAGCAAGGTTCTCCTCTTCCAGCTCTCGGAGTTTATCCTGCAAGACATCCAGCTGCAACGGGTCGTGCGGTACCGTGAAAGACTCATTGAAACGGAGCGGGGTGGAACAGCTGGAATCCGTTTCGCTCTCCTCAGAAGCAATTGAAACAATACGCAGCAGGTCGTCCTTCTTTGACAGCTCATGCTGCAGCTGGTTAACCTATGACAAACAGAGATCACCACCTCGTGAAATACACTTTAGATATACAGTGTTACTGGGTATTATTTATGCAGCCCTCTTGAACATCACTGCTCCAGTCTAAAATGAGATTAAAGACTAGCTCGCATCTCTATTTATTTTACAGGAATTTCACAAAATCATCGTTTTACCACTGCAAGGGAGACTGAAAATTCAAGATACCGCAGAAATGAACAACAGAACCTAGTTTTTAAATAGTTCAAAATTATTTTCCAGCTGCTTTGATACATGTCTTGATTTTAACATTCTAACTATCATTTCGATTATGACCATTATTCTGAACTGTCGAATTCCTGGAGAGAAGGACTGAGAAACAACTATTTACATGTATAGACTGGTACCCTCCAGTCTCCACATTAAATGTACCATAGGACAACCAAAAATAAAAACAAAAAGACAGATCTCATTTAGCTACATTCCATTTTGCATATCTAAATTTTTATATGAATACATAAGTTTATGCTGTCCTGCAGCTGATTATGAGTACATTTTTGTTACCAGCATACTGTTTTATACAAACAGCTAAATCCATTTCACTACATTAGACTACATCTGTTGACCAAGGATTATTTGTAAACTATTTAATTCTTTTTTTTTAAGAAATAAAAACAAAAAAGTATTAGATCGAGAATTTGTGCTTATAGGCAAAGATGGATGAAGATCTTGATCAGAATTCACTTTTCATTACATCTTATTTATTAATTTGTTTACTCTCAGCGTAAACACCCCATTAAGCCAGTTCATTTTCTGGCTGTTTCCTCACTTGTGAAGTTGTTATGTAGCAGGTCATGTCAGATACAACCTCTTATTCTGACTTCTGTTATAGATTCTTAGTTTAAGGTGGGAAGTCAGACTGATGGTCTGATATACCCTAATGATATGTAACATTCTCATAATTTCTCAGCAATTACAATATACAGTCTTCATAGTCAGTTCTTGGACTGAGAAAGGTGATTGGGCAATGATGATTAGAAAAATGACATCCAAGCATATTTTTGTAGTCTGAGAGCACCAATCACCTGTTTTCACAATTAAATAATCCATTTCTATTAATCCTCTTGCCGCCATCATAAATAGAAAAAAACAGAGAGAGTAAAAAATGGGGAAAAATACTAAATAAAGGAAAAAAAACAAGGAAAAGCAATCACTTACTCTGTCTAGAGTTTGTCCTAACTGTTCTTCTAGGGCTTCATTCTGTTCCATCAACAAATGGTTTCGCTTAAGGAGGGCTTGTCCAATTCGAGCTGCCAGTTCCAGGTCTCGATCTTTCTGTTCACAGAATGAGAACAAATGTCTCCTTTTGATCATATGACGTTTAAATTCAGAGTAGCTTTAAATTTTCCTAGCTATTGCTCAATGCATCACCACTCTGAGATCCCCCTTCACTCTCAAATGGATCAACACTGTTAGAACAATGATTAATGCTTCACCGTTTGGGTCCAGAACACATCCACAACTGCGGTTTTTCATACAGCATATTCTCTTCCACAGACATTTGCAGCAAGAGGAAGAGGGGACAGCACCAAACCTGGGGACAGTTTTGGGTTTTGTGCTGAGTACTGGAAAGGTTATGTGGGCTCTGCTGAATCATATGAAGAAGCCACAATTACTTTTGTCTTTCAAGTGACACTTTGTCCAGAACAGACTGCTCACCTTGAATAGTGGTGAGAGGGCAAAAGCAGAAGAGCAACAGGAAACCAGAAGAAAGCCGCTTCTTTCTTATACTCATTGGCTCCATGGGTACCCACAGTTCTGTTAAATTTTGTTTCTGAGATGGTGCAAGCAAATGGGCAGCTTGTCATCACCCATGTGTTTAAAAAGCGGCGCTTGTAGATAACTGAACCAAAATTTCCAGTAGCTGAACAAAACCCTTCATCAAATACCTGCCCTAAAATACACCAACACAGCACTACAGAGACAAGCTTACCTCAGCTAACAGACGTTTGACCATGTCAGCGTCACTGTAGGTCTTCTGCTCTGCATTACCTGTGCCAAGAACTGAAGAGACAAACATGTTTACTGAAGTAGCTGAAATACAAGAACACTGTGGGAAGGGGGAGAGCTAAACTCAGAGGACGTTGTTTATATACAAATACAGTACCAGGTTGATGAAACTAGCAGAGGCTATGAAAATGCATCTTAACTTCTGCTTCAGAGATATAAAACAATACTCATTTGGGAAACTGATAAATGAGGTGTTGAACATCTACAGCTTTCAGCAATATTAACTAAGACTTGAGGTGCTCACACATCCTTCAAATTTAGAAGAAGGAGAAAAATCTCAAGATCAACTTTTTGCATATAGCTAAGCAATTAAATCATCCAGCCTGCTGGGGGAAGGGGAACCATATATCGGAGCATATCTAAATATAGTTGAACACATAGTTTAGCCCTGAAACAAAATTCCCACTAGTGTGTGTGAGAGCTATACACAGGAAGTATGGAGACCCCAGGGATTAGTCATGAAAATGCATTTATTAAGGGCTTCACCATCTTGAAAACAATTCAAAAGAGATGAGATGATGTACATCTGCATTTCAGATGTAGTAGTAAATCCCATCTTACTAGCTGAGTGACTTCAACATTTGAAGAATTTGTAAAACTATTAGAAAACGGAGAGCAAGCAGGATTTGAAAAACAAGATTGAGTGAAGAACAAACAAAGCATGAAGAATTTGCAACAACTTTGAACAAAACACAGTGCCAAAATGCAAAGCACTGGTCTGCTCTAGTTCATGTCCTGAGAAAGAGAAGATGGTAGTAACAAAGACACCTTAATTACCTTGTGCAAACTTGTGAGATCCATCCAAGGAGGAGGAAGGAAGTTCAATAAGAGCTAGAGTGACAGCAAATGAAAGATATGGGGGGGAAAAAGAACAAAGAGGAGAAAGAATTAAAATGTAAGGAAATAGGTGGGTTTTTTTGGCATGCATTTTCCACAACTAAAAATAAAAGCTGGGGCAAACATACTTTTTACACTATTAAAACTTTCTTAGGCCTTTTAGGGAACCATTTAAACACGATTTCCTTCGGCAGCAGAATTATAAATCTCCCATGCTAGTGATGGATGTTTGTACTTGTCCAAGTACAACAGAAATTTGCTATTTTTGCTTTATAGCATGAGGATCATGAAAGTGAAGAAGGCAGCAGCATCTCCTTCAAATGAAGGTCTAAGTTAACATGTTTTGAAACTAATTCCATCATCACTGAACTGCAAAATAAGATTACTACGGATTTGGTCTAAGTATTTCCTTCACTCTTTTACCTTGTTTAAATCTCACTCATTTCACTCTGAATACACAGTGGTATTCTCAGTTCTTTTGTTTGTCCTTGCTGAGGACTGAATACTTAATTATGAGATAGTGAAGTGCCAAGCTAAAGTGTACACTAACTTTATTTACTTGTCTTATATAAGCAGACTTTGTACTTTACATACATAATGTCCACAATTAACCTTTTAAAGCATAACATTATGGCTATGCTAAGAACAAAACCAAGTTGCATTTTAGTATAGAAAGAAACTTTCTTGCCATCTTGAAAGCCAGCAGAACAGAAAGAACAACACAGAAGGAAAAGGTTTACTGAACTGTTTCTCTAAGAGCTTAACAGAAAAGTAAATCAATGTAGCAAACCAAACACTTTTTTATCCAGTAGATTAGTAGGCAAAAAACCCCAAAGTGCTGTCCCAAGTATTTAGGAGGTTTTTTTTTTACAGCATTGCCATGTACTAACTGTACTTCTAAGCAGGAAAAAAATAGAAACACTCCAAAAAATTTTAAATACATATCTATCAGTAGTATAACATGCATTTGGAAGGTCAGTTTTACTGTAGCAGTTGCTGAGAGGGGACTCCAAACTTATTTGGCTTACTAGTAATCTGAAAATTCACTGCACATATGCAAGTAATTTACAGCCATTACAGGCAGAATATTATAGCCAGCTCTCCTGTGGCAACTGTTCCTACCCAGTGATTTCAAGTTACAAGCTCCTATCCAGTCCCCTTAATAAAGATTTACAGTAATTCCATACAAGGTTATTCAGGTGGTTAGGTTCCTAAAATCAAAAGCAAATATCTTTACTCCGATAAATAAAATCACAGAACTAACAGCTTTGACACTTAGCTCTACATAACTTTTGTTATTTTCTCACAGTACAGGATCAAAATCATACACAGTTTGTTATAGTTCTCTCTTCTGAACACACACACACACGCAATCACTCACCTTGCCAGGCGAAAGTTGCAAGCAAGTCTTCATTTTGGTTAAAATTCTTGCTATGTTTTGCCATGTCCCTTTATTCATACACACAAAGTAATTCTAAAGACAGAGCTTTTGTAATTCAGGGCTTCTTGTGCTACCACAGTTGAAGCAGAAAATATTCTTTCACCTCACTGAAAACACTGCCAGTGGGCACTCAACTGGTCATGGGATCAACCTCATATAGCAGCAGCAGCCATAAAAAGAGGAGGAGCTCAAGTGCAATAAACTCTTTTGCTATTTTATTTTTATTCCTCAACTAAAAATTCACTTGAACCATAATTTTAGCATTCTCTCTAGGAAAAAGTTGTAAAAACATTTCCAAACATATATAGGGGTAGAAAGATAGGCACATAAAACCCCACGTTATGCTTCAAGAGTATGACTTTCACATTTATTCCCAAAGCCAGGCAACAGAAAGAAAGATACAAATTTCACCTAACAAGCTATCTAACAATGATTATAACTAGATCTTGATTTATATTTGTATTTGTCTGGCATCTCTCTCTCTGGGTGAAGAAGGAAGACACCGCTTTCTGCAGTACCTTGACCGCCAACCAGAACATGACCGGCTTCATGAAAACATTGCTGATAAAACCCCTCCCTCTCACTGCAGTTTGAAAATGCAAGCTCATGCTGACTGAAGGTCCTTCTCTCAGAGCCCTGTGTTCCATCACACAGGTGCTGACCAGGGAGCTTCAGCAGAGCTGCATTTGATGTCAAGTTCCATCTGATAGACTCTGATCCCACCTCTTTATAATTCAAACTTAGAGGTAAGTACACACCCCACTGATTACACAATTGCTTTCAGTAAACTACAAAATCATTCACTTGACTATAAAATCATTTATGCTTGCAATATTATTATCAGAAACAGACTGAGCAATAAACATTAAGCAGCTTTCCAATTACTTTCCACAGTTAAGAGTTCCAAGCCCGCAAGTTCAACTCATAACAAGGGTGCTTTAAACTGTCGAGTACTGCACTCTTAGGAGGTAATATTTTAGTCTTACTCCTTTGCTGTGCACCCTGGATGGAAGCTTGAAGTACAAACAACCACAACGACAACAAGAACCACCACCATTTCAGAAAAACCTTTCAGAGGGGTGACACGTACAAGGAAGAGATAATCATTACAGATTTTATATAAATATCCAGTTCACTCTTCTACGTGGTTTGTTCCAATAGTTCCAACATATGGAGGAAACAGGACTTCCCCATTTCTCTGAAGTGATTACAATGCATTCTCCTCACATAAAAACACTTGAAACTACAGGCAAGTAACTGTTTGGTTCTTTTGGCAGCCTTCTATACATTTGATTTTCAATGTATTAAAGGTTTTTTTATGTGATTGAAGCTGTCCATTTTCTTCTTTATGATTTGAGAGGTTTAGGAACAAGTTACAATTTTCAGAACGGGAAGGCAGTGATCAACACTGATCCAGTACCCAACTACCTGGCATTTGTCCTTTTCTACCTCCAGAAGAAACCATTAACAGCATTTCACACACAACATCAACATAAAACATCAGAGCAAACATCATCAAAAGAAACACCTTCCTGAAAACAGAGCTGCTGCATACTCCATACCTCTTGTATTACATCTGTTCTAGTGCATTTCTGGGCTCCTGCCTCTTTTTCACTATCACACGTTCCCACTCTTACACTGGTGTGAAATCTAATGATCAGGTAGCCATGGGACTTGCTAAATCAGCCCTTAGAATCGCAGTCCTGAACTATAACCACCTCCCCTGAACTCAGCCTTCTCTTCCACCTGTCCAAAGTTTTCCGGATGTGAACACTTCCTAAGATTAGTATTAACTTTACATCCACATTTTTATCTTCAATATTTGGAAACTAATGTCTTAGGCCCAGCCATACTCACTCATGTAACGGAAGGACTCCTCCTCGCGAGCCGGAGAAGTGATTTCCGGAAGGCGGCCATGGCAAGGGCTGGACTGAATCCAGTCTTTATTTTCATACAGATACAGAGAGTCTACTCGTAACTTGTAATCTGGCAACTGTTCCTCCAGCATGCTCACCAACTCTACCTCGGGAAGGTCCTCATTGGAGCAGACATCTGAAAGTGAGTAAATGGCAGCAATAGTACATTATTAAATACATATAATATTTAATACTATTGCTACAGTATTATACATTTTACGTACCATAAAATACTTTATAAGTCTTCAGAATATTTGAAAATAATGGTTCGGTATCAGAAAAAATTCCAAAATACTTATTGAATCAATACTTGATTTACATTGTAATATTTGCAAGTTACTCATCCCGAATTGACCCCACAATTTCCTGGAAGGCTGGTCTAGCCATGTGTCCCTCCAGCTTCCTGAATATGATGTATGTAAGGAGCTTCAGTTTCTATCTTTTCCTCTCCATTGAACTAAAACACAGACCTACATTTTACCAGCTATTGATTTTCTAAACTTTCATTGACTTTATCCTGGTTGTTACACTTCCCTTTTCTGAAGAAAACTCCTATTTTTCATTTTCTTCTGTTTTATGCATTTGTTTGATAATGAACATAGACATAAACAACCTTAAACAATCTTAGAGTAACTACAAAAATCAACTAAATACTGCTTTGAAATCGGGGAACAAATATAAAATTCCATTATCATCCTTATCATCCATTATCATCACACTCTAAGAAATATGATACTCAAAATGCTGGAAACTAAGTTTAACTCTTTCTGTGTTGTGTGTGTGCCCCTTAATCTCTTCACAATTATTGCAACAATAAAGAGCCATTAGTTCTAAGTTGCTAACATACTGCTTATCGAAGGTATATGATGATTACCTTTGCAACATTTCCACTAAAGATGAAGACTATCTTCAGTATCTTTCAATGGAAAAAATGCCAATGTTGATTATTGACACTGAGAATTTTACAAACAGTATTTCACAGTGCACGCTGACTTTACAAGCAAGTTAAATGGACTCACCACTTCTGTTCCTTTGCAATATCACATAAGCAGCACAAAGAATGTGAAGCATAAAGTTGCCTTCACGTTGGTGCTTTATAACACATTAACACATTCAGGATTTGTTACAGTATTTCTTCAACTTACCAGGGATGCTGTCCAAGCCCCCGTGAGCAAAACTCATGAGTCCTTCCTTCACAGTTCACTTCCTTGGAAAGAGCATTCTGTAGTCACATTGTGCACCATTCCTTTATTGCTTTGGTAAAAAGATTGCTTTGGTTTAGAGATAGAGTGAGAGCCATCAAGCCACAGAGACACTCACAAATCTGGCATCAACTCACTTCTGTAGGCTGGTTCATACTCCAAACTTGCTGCCATCTTAGGACATGGTTATTTCACCTGGGCTATACTGATCAGTAGAAGCTGCTACAGGATATTTCACGTGAGCTTCACCAGCTCCTCGGCTCAGCCATCATCTAAACATAAAACAAAGAGAATGCCAAAGTTTAATAGATTTCATTCTTTCAAAAGAGTAAACTAATGTGACTTCCTCTCTTTCAGTCTGAATTTCCCCTCTGTACTATAATTAACATTTTTTTTATAAAAGGTAAACAAACATTTTAACCCTCAGTTTACACAGTACATGTAAAATGTAGCATTAAAATATGTTTTCTCCCTGCTCACATAACATCTCACCTTAAGCATTGACTTTGCCAGTTACCTATTTGTCTACACCATTCCTCCTCTCTCATATAGTATTTAGTGTGTTCAGGTCATTCACTGAAATGAGGCATTTCCCTTTTGTGCCAAAGGACAGCAGCTCCAACTAAACAGAGCTTTTCTTCAGGCTGCTACATTTATTTAAAAAATGGATTCTAAAGGTAGGATTTCCAAACCACCATTCTGAGTACTTTGATTGTTAAAAAAAAAAAAAGTTTCATAAAACTGTTTGATTTAAGCTCTTCCCCTTCAGGAGTCTGTTAATTAAAATTTGGACCTATCAGAAATTTACCTTGTGGATCATGACAAAATTACTGTTTTCTCTACAGCACAGACTCATATAAACCAGAAAATGCAACTACTAGGAGTAATTCAGTTAACCTATCAGAACAGTTTACTAAAATGAAAATTCTGCTGTTCCCTTGCCAGGACAAATTAATCACCTTCCATACAAAATACAAGAGTAGTTCCAGATGACAGAAAAACACAAAATTAAAGAGAAAAAATGTCTCGTTTTTCCCTCCTCCTACATTCAGTAAACATAAAATTCTCTTGGAAGTTTACATGAATTTAAAATTTGCTCTTCACATTTCCCCACGATCTCTGATCATCAAGCACAACAATCAGAGGTTTGTCTGGCTGTCTGTAGCAGCCTCTCATTTGACAAGATCAAAATGGACAGCACAGGAGCTTTTTAAAGCAAGCCTGGAGCCTGCTAGTTCATCTGCTTGTAGACTTTGGCAGGAGACCAAAAAAGAACTTTCTTCCATTAAGGTCAGCTCCTACTTGTGAGCAATATCTTCTTGTTTTGTCATTTATTTCTTTATATATGTACTCTGTTTACAAGCTGTAATTATTATCCATATTAGACACTTAATAATACTTAAAAACAGAAAGACTGAAATTTCAGAAACATTTTCTATCTGAATGTATAGCTGCTCCCAGCACTTGTTTATGATTTTTTTCTAGAGGCTGTTTTTTAATTGGATTGCTGAAAAGTAAGAACTACACACACATCCTTCTCTAAAACAACTCAATACAGTATAAAAAAAGACATGTAAGAAGACTGCTGTAGATACACAGATGCAAGATGAATTTATTTTGTAATATAAAGAGTCACTGTAGTGCTAGATAAAGTTCAGCACCATTGGACAGTTTCTCCACAACTTTGAATCTTTTTCCTTTGAGATTTTAAAATGGAAAATTGTAAAAATGATTGTTGCTACTTCTCAAGATTGGATTTAATCTCTCTTCAAAGTGCAAAGCAAAAGCACTACTTGTTGCAGGTCAATCTCAGTTCAGCCAAAGGAGGGGAAAAAAAAAAAAAAAGAAAAAAGTCATTTGGCTTAAAGTTTTCTAGAGCATTAGGCCAACATCAAGCTATTGAATTGAAAGGGCAAACTCACTTGTAAAATCTTGGAGAAGTTTACTAGATAAGCAACCACCATAAAAGTTAATGCTTGCATTTTCAATGCTTCTCACAGCTCTAGTTTTCTGTACCATGGGGCAACTTCTGTAGAAATTCAACCAGCTAATGCACTGTGCAGTGCCACTCTGACAGTGACTCCATGACTCTTTTATGCTGCAGCTATAAAATTATTCCCTGACTGCAGATTCCTTCTGCAAGTTACAACTATAATTAAATACATTTTAACAAACCCCCATAAAATTTACAACATGGCTTTAAAATATATGACAATGCTATAAGAAGATGGACTAGAAATTAAAATTGTTAAGTCGTCCAGAGAGGCATGTCCAAAAGAGAAAACAGAAAACTTTATCAGGTCTTATTTGTAAATCTTTATAAATAAAGATTATTTCCACTGTCAATTTACTATACTCATTCTACACTGACCTACTACTTATTAGTTTTGTCCCCCCACCTCCTCATATGCCAATTTCCCACTGATGTTTGAGTCTTTTACTAATTAAATTGAACATGGAAAAACCAAGGGGAATTCAAACGTTGGAAAACAGCCCATGTGCAGGAGTGGTGCTCTCAGGAGGCTTTCTTCAAGGAAGGCTCAAGAGAGATGAAAATATCAGACAACATTTTATGTACATATGTACATTCATACATACATACCTATCTCAATCTGTGGATTTCTGTACTCTCTAAATTAAATTTTACTCCACAATGTGTGCTTCACATTTCAACTCCCACTTAACTTCAAGCAGTAAGCTCAAATCAGGAGTATGTACAGCATGCTTCTTGTAGAAGGGAGAACCAGCCCTATGCCTTTGTATCTGCCCCATAGAATTCAAGTTGCTCTGAGGCTTGCTAGCTCATCTGTGCATGGAAAATGGAAAAGAAACATAAAAAAAAAAAAAAGGCAATCCCATTCATACCAAAAAGTTTTTTAAAAAGCATGGAGGGCTATCACTTATGACCCAAGCAACAGTCTTGCTGTTCACCAATGTTATAACAAGACCTGACAAAATCCCAGTAAAAATTGTACAAAAATTAAAGCACAAACAACAAAAAAAAAGGGCTGGAAAAACATGTTAAAAACATTACAAGAAATACATCAGTGGTCTACTCAACAGTAAGACATCATTATGCATAGGTTAAAAAAAAAAGAAAAAGTAAAATAATAGGCACATATGCCATTAAACCAATGAGATTTCAACACATGGTTTGATCTTAGTAACAAAGAGATAAAAATGAGTTCTCCTGACCACATGACAGGAATTTTTGTTAATTTTTCCTTCAGTGAGTCAGAAGACCTTAGCCAAGATTAACTTGGAAAAGTAATACTAAGTAAAGCCTTAGAGAAAGAAAAAGCAGCTATAAAGCTGTAAAAATTGTTCTTGTCTTTGTAACTACTGCTTTGAGCAATTCAATATGGATGCAGAAAAAAAGCTTTGCCATCTCAATTCAGAATGTAATTCTGAAGACATTCTACCACTACAGAACTCTAATTCAAATCTGAATTATAAGAAAGGCTAGACAGTCACTTTACAACTGAAAACCATAGAAAAATGTGTTAATTTCTGTGTGCATAGAAAGTTAAAAATATAACCAAAATATTGGCATCTATATTGACCACATCCAAACTTCAAGATAAATATGCTATTATTCCTGTTTTCTATTTGTTGAGAGCAGCTGGTTCCTCACAAGCACTTGCAAAGACTAAACTAGATCTGCTCTGTACAATTCCAGGATGCAAGACATTAGGCCACAAGTAACACAAACAAAATTTTGACAACAAAGAAGACTCTAACTTGATTAAGAGAGAAGACAACATCCATTTTCCAAAAGGGAGCCAACTGAATGAGTGTATTATTCTGAGATGCCAGCTTTTACTGCTATGTAAATATGCAATAAAAAAACCTGTATTGAGTCATTAACATAGTACTTTTTCCATTACTAAAATTGGAATGCTGTCAAGCCAGCTAATAACAATCAACATATTCTGCATTTCAAGGTTAATGAAACAGTTCTATTATTACACCAAACATGACCACACCAAATTGCTGCCAAAACATTCCTGGGACTAGTGCTCAGAAGCAGAGGCCAAATCCTTAACACCATCCAGCATGAGATGAAGGACAAAGGACTATCTACTAAAAAACAAATCTAAATGAACACTTTGCCTATCACAATTAACACTTGCTGTTGCCTAACACCTGTTATTTTCAGTCAATACTGTCTCTACAGAAACCTACTTAGTGCTTATGTTTCTCTCATGTAAGGAAAAAAATTATTTAAAAGCGTATGCCAACACAATCCTAGTAACAAGTGTCATAATCATAAACAAACCTGCAACAGACCTTCAACCATAAATAGTAATGTATAAGAAAGGAACAGCAAGAAAACAAAGCAAAAACAACGCCTCCTCCACAGCTCCTGGACTGTTTGTAATTCGGGGTGGGGGTAAGGCTTCAGAGGGGAAGCTGGAGAACACCTCTGAGAGAATGATGAAAAGCAAGGGGATCATGAAGCTGGCCACAATGTTCCCTCATCCTATTTTATCCAGAGTTACACCAGGCCAGGCTCACTTATTCTCCTTCTCAGTCATTTTTAATAGTCCATATTCTCCAAAGTAGCAAAACTACCTGTTAACTACATGTATATATGTTTTATGTGTACATGCACACCATTGAATACCACAGTTCAGATTTACTTTTTTTCCAAGTCCTACATGTTTGGAGCTTGTCTATACCACTCTTAGCACACAGTGTAAAAATAGCAAATTCTTAATTGAAGTCTAACTTAATCTGAAACTATGAATGCTACCTACCTTAAAGACCCATAAAAAGTTTTATTAACTTCTAATTCTTTTCTGTAAATGCACAATCAAAACATTACTATCTATATACATCTTTTCTTGCAGGTTTTCTTTTTACAGAAGAAATTATGTACACATGTAGTGATGTCAGGATTGCAGAGGAACCAAGAACTATCATGAATTGTGTATTTGTTGGTTAGAGTATAAAATGTGATAAATGCTCTTGAGGAAAGTGTTCTTAAAGGTTGTAATCAGCTGCTTTTAAAACTGAAGCTTGTTCTCTGTAGAGCATACTTGATGGGAACTTGATGGGAACTTGAATAGCATTTAATTGAAATCACTAATGCTTTCAGTTGATGCACGGCTGAGTTTGCCCAAGGAAGTTGTGTATACCCCAACCAGGGCTCAGCATTTTAAGTTATAATCCTTATTTATTAGAATAAACCAGAGTGATCTATATGACTCAGTCACCAGAGTATCGCTAGCAATCAAATCAGAAAAAAGGATGTCTTCTTTTTTGTAGCCATCACAGTGAAAATGTTATGTTCGTGTCTTCTTGGAAAACAAATCCTGAAAGACAGCACTTCTACTGTACAATAGTGGAAGCCCACTGTTAGAGGCAAACCACAATCAGAAAAGTCTCTGATTTTCCAACACTCTTCAAATGACATTTTCAGATACTCAGAAATTTGATAAATTGATACGATTCTAATAGGTGACACTGTCATTACAGAGTTGGAAAAATTCAGGTATTGGAAAATATTTTTTTTCAATTTAGTTTCACTGTTAGAATTGTAATTAAAAAGAAGTCTGCCTATTTTTACTCAGAACTACATCTTTCAAAAGATAACAAGTATCTGAAAACAACCATAAAAACAACTGCAGCCTTGCGATGTTGTGTGAAGTTATTTATTAGTATACTAAGTATTTGCAGCAGACTCACGATCAGTCAACAATAACTGAAGCATAATCAAGATATAGGACCTATGCAACAGCTGAAGAATGCATTAAAAAACAAAAACATGAGCATGCCACTACTACACATGGCACTTCTCCACTAGGGTTGTCGACAGAATGACATTTTCTGACATATATTCTTACTCCAGTTTAACCAGCTGATCAGAACGCAACAATATGATCAACTAAAGTCGATAAAAGCTAAAATTTCCTTGCCCTCGATACGTAAGAAGGGCAACAACGGAGATGCCGCCGAGCGCTGCCTCCCAGGCGCGGTGACACGAACCTCGGTGACGGCACCCGGGCCGCTGAAGGTCACACCGGGCACCGCCGGCGGGCACCGCGACCCCCGCAGCCCGGCCGCCCACACCGCCCGGGCGGAGCAAACGCAGCACTGCGTTACATTACAGCATCGCCACCGCCAAAAGACTCCTGTCAGCTGCCAACACAGAAAGGCACCGGAATTCCTTGTCCGCCCGGGACCGCGGGGCCGGCCCCGGACACCGCCTCACGCTCGGGCACCGCGCCCCGACCGCAAGCAGCCGCAGGGAAGCCGCCGCATGCCCGCCGCACCTCACAGCCCGGGGGCGGCGCGGCTCGGCGGGGAGCGGCCCCGGGGCGGAGGAGGGAGGGTTGACCCGCAGGGGTCACCGCGCGGGGCACAGAGAGCGCCGCTCGCCCTCAGACGGCACAGCCGCGCCGGGCCGGGCCGAGCGCTCACTCACCGCCCGCGCTGCGCTCCCTCCGGCGCCGCTCCTTCCCGCTGCAGCCCCGCGTGCCTCCGAGCGGCGGCTGAGGAAGAGCCCCGATGGCTTCCGCTCGGCTCCCGCCCAGAACTACAGCCCCCGGCGGCCGCCGCCAGTGACGAGCCCACAGCGCGCCGGGCCGCGTGGTGCGGGCAGCCCCCGCCCCTGGGCGGGCCGGGGGGCCGGGAGCGGGGCGGGGCTCCGGGCGGGCGGTGCAGCCGTCGCGCCGGCCCCAGGCCCTGACCTCAGGCGGCGGCGGAGGAGCGGGCGTTGCTGCCCTGCCGGGGTCCGGCCGCGCCCTCAGCCGCGCTGCGGGGGGACCCGGGCGGGCCGGGGAGAGGGAGCGGCGCACGCTGGGCTCGGGAGGCGGCTGCGGGGAGCGGCGCGGGGTCGCCGCGCTGGCGGGAGCGCAGCCCCGTCCCGGCCGCCGCGGGAGGCCGGAGGGAGGCGGGGGCCCCACGAGGAAGGCAAGGTACGAGCTTAACGGAGCGAGTCAGGAGCCGCGGGGGAGCCTGCGGGGCGTCCTCCCGCACGTCCCGGTGCTTTGTCACGGACGGATCATTTCACCCGACCGGGAGCTGCCTCAGCCGCTCCAAACGCTGCAGTACGAGCTGCAGATCAGCGTCAGCAGAGCCCGGGAACGCGAGTTCGCGGTACCGGGGCTTCGGGCTCCGGAGCCTCCACGCTCCCCAGGCTCACGGGCACGGGTTTCTAGGTTTCTTCCTGCCCTGCACTGCTGTCTGCATTTGAAGCTTTGGCCAGGCTGGGATGAATGTGTCATTTTACCTGTGCAACATTGTCCCTCTCTGCAGTACAAAAAAAAAAAAAAAAAAAAAAAAAAAAAAAAAAAAGTCTGAGATACAGAAGGAAAAACGTGGAGACAGGGAAAAGGTTTATGTGGGGACATAATCCAAAACCGTATTGAAAAATGGAAGCAATGTTAAACTACATAAGAAAAACAAAAAATAAAAATCTTGAAATTGTAATGTTATTTGAATAAATGTGCATCATGAACGATTCTGTTGGCTGGCTGTATGCCTTTGAACTAAGTCCACAATAATTTGACTTTAGTATGTTGTAGTTATTAAGACTTGATTCTTCAGCTTAGTGTCTGTGGTTTCATGTTGCAAGCAGCAGAATATATTGTCTTGTATAACAGAAAGAGGCATCTTCTTTCCAGGTAGGGCAAAGATGCTGTGGCCATTACAGTGCTGGCATTCTTTTTTTTTTCCCCTCTGCTACAGACTTCCTCAGTTAGGCAAGTTAAACCCTGATCATCTGAAGGTACCCATTACCTACTAAGGATCTCCTTTCGTCTCCATTTGGAATATTTAATAAAGAATTACAGTATTTCTTCAAGCAAATTTTCAAGACAAAAATATTAAGGATTATGAGTGGCTTGGATATTTGGCAGTGAATGGAGTGGTGGGGGCTTGTTAGCTTTTCAAGAGTGTTGCCTTGATCAAGTAGCATGCATAATTTAAGTGCAGGCTATACTCAAGCTTAGCTCCTTAATAAACAAAATTATCAGTTTCTGATATAGTACTTCACCTTTTTAAAGTTAACTGTCATGCAAAAATTGCATGTTAACACGGAACTACATCTTATAGCTGACTTTTTATCAGCCACCAAGTAGGATTCCTAATGGGGGCTGGAAAGCTGCCCATCAGAAAAGGACTTGGGGGTGCTGTTTGACAGCTGGCTGAAGGTGAGCCAGCAGTGTGCCCAGATGGCCAAGGCCAATGGTAGCTGGCTTGTATCAGCAATAGTCTGGGAGCAGGACCAGGGAAGTGACTGTCCCTCTGTACTTGGCACTAGTGAGGCGAGGCCACACCTCAAGTACTGTGTTCAGTTTTGAGCCCCTAACAAGAAGAAAGACATTGAGGCACTGGAGGGTGTCCAGAGAAGGGCAACGGAGCTGGTGAAGGGTCTACAGCACAAGTATTATAAAGAGTGGCTGAAGGAGCTGGAGTTGTTTAGCCTGGAGAAGAGGAAGCTGGGGGGGACCTTCTCACTCTAAAACTACCTGAACGGAGCTTGTAGTGAGGTGGGAGTTGGCCTCTTCTCCCAGATAACAAGCGATAGGATGACAGTAAATGGTCTCAAGTTGCACCAAAGGAGGTTTAGATTGGATCTCGGGAAAATTTTCTTCACTGAAAGGATTGTCAAGCATTGGAACAAGCTGCCCAGGGAAGTGATAGAGTCATTGTCCCTAGCAGTGTTCAAAAAACATGTAGATGGGGTACTTGGGGACATGGTTTAGTGGCGGGCCTGGCATTACTGGGTTACTGGTTGGACTCTGTGATCTTTGAGGTCTTTTCCAACTTCAGTGGTTTTACTGTTGAAGACTTGCTTATAGCTAAAGTAAATTAGCTTTCATACACTTCTTAGACATCTCTCTCACTGCCTAAGCTTTCAAAGCATCAGACATAAAATAAGGCAGCTGGAGGACTTTCAGAGTGGCTACTGAAATCTGTGAGGGAGTTTGCCTAAGTAAAGTGAAAATTATTGGAGTTGCTTCCCCTCCTTTTTTTTTTTTTAACTGCAATCCCTTACAATAGTATTTCCTCTCTCGCTTGTGAAATGCAAAGTGCAATAGCTTCTGCCTTGCTTTTTTTGTGAGCTAGTTCAGCTGCACACAGCTGAGATCTGACTAGCACAGCAGTGTGCCTTTGAAACAAGACCGATTTCTTTTCCTACAAACTGCCAGGGATTAATGAATCCATTCTTTTTTACTTTCTGCACTTGTGCAGTCAACTTGCAATTCAATTGTTTGTTCAAAAGTGGCAATAAGATTTCTAAACCCATAAATTAAAAGGGAAAGCTTGAGTTGACATGTGTAGTCCTCAGTGTGGAGTTTGAAATTGATATGCTGCTTAAAGGCCCAACAGAAGCAGGCTTTCCAAGAGCTGGAGTTCTGGGGGTTTGTGTGGGTGTTAACTTACATGAATGCCTCACAGTTGTGATTAAGGAAATTTACATTTATCACTGGTTTATGTATTATCTTACATTGCTACCTTATTTTTTCTAGGATAAATGGATGTATATGACTTTTCCCCTGACCTAAAGCGGTTCCATGTCTTGTTTGGTAAGCTTCTCTTCAAAAATTTTGGCTGTTGTACCTTGTTACCCAGTTATAGCTTAATATGAAAAGTTCTGGTGAAATATCTTGGTTGAAGGGATTTCCACAGTGCTGAGATGTTTAAACTTTGTTGTATCAATTTTGGTGAAGGAAACTGTTTAATATCTCCTCTTCTGCCATGTATGTGTTTTATGCTGTTTCATAACCTCTTGCTTGACTGACTCGTAGCAGACTTTCTGAGCTCCTGCTTATAGGGGCTACTTTTTAATGTTTTCCCACTGCCATGTTTAATAAATTGCAGCAACTTCACAGACATTCACTTGTTTCTGTTCTCAAGGACTGTTCCTGTATTCTACGTACGCCAGTTGAATCAATCAGACCAGAAGAGCTATCTCAGAGCAGCATCCATGAATGCCTGGTAAGAAGAAAACAGAAAATTCAACTGCCAAGGTTAAATACAAAGCTGCTACATATTAAAAATAACCTCATTGGGGAGTATTTCTTAAACTGTTAACAGCAAAAAAAACCAAAGTACTTCAGGGCTTCCACTTTGAAAGAAGGCTGTAGGTAACTAAGTGTTAATCTTGTGCCAGTTTAAAAACAAACACAGACACAAAAAACCAGTAACTCATACAACTAAGTCTCAGTAATGGTAAAAGCATCGAATTGAATGTTCTGATTTGATACTTAGCATTAATGCTATTTCTGCATTAAACATAAATTATTCAAAATTGCATAGTCATTTTGAGAACTGTTTTTTCGCACTGTTAGGCTGATTCTGATCTAGCCTGGATTCCCCCATCTACAGGAAGGAATGAAATGGTACTTTGCTCTTCTAATGTCTCTCATTATGAACTCCAGCTGGAAATAGGTAACATAAGTGTACCTTAAAATATTTCTTCTTCCTGTTAGCAATAGTTTATTGCTCACTGCAGTAAATATTAGATTTGGAAAATGTAGAACTACACTTGTGTCTCTTTAGTTGAGAAAAGTGCCCAGAGCATTGCTTACGTTTCAGTAATCACTTATTTCAAGACATAAGACAAATCAACAATTACCTGAAATTTTCTCCTGATGTTTGTGCATGTGCATGTCAGTTTTCTAAATCCGTGGTACGTGACAATAAATACAGCATTAAGTACATCATGTCTTGTGACTTGACTACCCAAGGTGATTGTTCTAAGGAAAACTGCCTTGAATACTACTGCACATGCACGTTTCTGTGAATATGCATGTGTTGGTCATTTAGATGTATAAGTGACACTGACAAATGTTTAAGAACTTTTAGTTGTTCTCAAAATAGCAGAGCTATGCTTCAATTTGCTGCAACTAATTTTGCAACTAGTTCTTGACATTCTTAAAGAAAAGGTCATGTTGCTATCAGTTGTATTTTTAGAACTAGAAAATTATCTCTAAACACGAAGAAAATTATGTGATGGATCATTATATTTTCCAATGTTAATGTAGCCACTTGTGGTTTCAGGAAGGAGGTTCAACAATTTAACTTCAGTCTACCTTGCACGGCACACACCTACAGACATGCAAGTTGCCGTAAGGATCACAGACCTAGAAAATTGCTCTGAAGAGCATTTGAAAGCCTTACAGGTAAAGCAACAGCATTTCTGCACAAGTCTGATGGAGACAGTGATGAATACATATGAGGTTACTGAACAGAGGTAGCCTTTGTTTGTACTGGGTCATTTCAGTCAAGATTTTCCCCCAAAGGAGTAGAATATAATAAACACAAGGCATGTGTAAATTTGAGAGGTGCTTTCTGAAGAAAACACAAGTGTTTTAGAAATACTTCTGTAATTGTACAACTTCTTATTTGAAACATGTTCTGTACTCTGTGGTTAGCACTGAAAGTCTGGACTATGAACAAACTAGATTTACTTCAGACAAATGCAATTATGGGCACGTTATTCACATTTCTGGTGCAGGCTATGCACATCACCTGCAATCTTGTATAAATGCACACAGGAAACTGTTCTTTCTACTGATGTAGTTAATGCTCTTCATAAGACTGCTGTCTTGTGGTTAACACATCCACTTTCATTTAATTCCATAGAATGAGGTGGTTTTATCCCACTTTTTCCAGCATCCCAACATAATGACGTTTTGGACGGTGTTTACAGCTGGTAGCTGGCTTTGGGTCATCTCCCCATTCATGGCCTATGGTAAGAACTGTTAACTGCAATTTTGGAATAGGAAAAAGGGCTAGTACAAGTTGGACCACATGGTCCAGGAGAGCTTTTTCTTTAAGCATCTCCTGTCTTGTAGAAAAAACAAACCTTCCCAAACCACTTGTTTAGAGAAGACTGCTTTACATAATCTTCCTCCCCAGTGAAGACTCGTATTGAAACTTCATTAAATTCCACTTAGTCCTAGCACCCACCATATGAGGAATGGTAACTGGGAGATGTATTTGACTTTATACAACTGATTTTTGCCAACAGAAAACCTATCTATATTGAATAGAGGTTGGGCATAGACTTTCAGTTAACAGAGGCATGATGTGAGTGTGATCTTTGCCCGATAGATGCATCAGTTGCATCCATGTAATAACTGTTCTTGATGTACCATAGTCAATATAAAGATGAGAACACCACTCTTGATGAATGTATATAATGAAGCAAGCACAGACAAGTAATTTAACAAGACTTGTTAGGCTTAGCTAGTTTTTTTTTCCACTTTCAGGTTCAGCTAGACGCCTGCTGAAGACTTACTTTCCTGAAGGAATGAGTGAAGCTTTGATAGGGAACATTCTGCTTGGTGCAATCAGAGGATTAAATTACATGCACCAGAATGGATATATTCACAGGTAGGAGAATGACAATAGGTAAGAAGCAGATTACGGTGTCTCAGCTTAAGTATTGTCTCCTTCCTTTTTCTATATACCTTCTTGGGGCAGACAGCACAGAAGTATTTTTTTTTTTCAATACAGCAGAACCAAGTTTGTAAAAGCTTAACAGGAGCTGTATTCATACATTATTTCAAGCCAGTTGTTACAGGGATAATATATCTGCCTGCCTTTGTCTCTTTGAAGTGGAAGAGAACCAGGGTTGTAGAACGGGCTTCCTTAGTTTACACCCTTTGCAGGGAAGAAGGGCCCTTCTCCAGTTTCTGGCACTTTTTTTTCTGATCATCTCTCCTCTCTCTTGGGACTGTATTAAAAAGACAACTCATACTGAGTGAAGGACTTCCATGAAAATAATCTGCTAAATAGAACTGCATGGTAACATCTCACTATAAGTTAATGAAATATGAAAGCCTTTGTACTCTAATAGTGCTTTGAGTAATTCTTATTTATGTTACAGGAATATTAAAGCTAGCCACATTTTGATTTCAGAGGATGGGCTGGTTTCTCTCTCTGGTCTAAACAACCTCTACAGTTTAGTTAACAATGGACAAAAGTCTAAGGTGGTATATGATTTCCCCCAGTTTAGTACATCTGTGCTTCCTTGGCTGAGTCCTGAACTACTGAGACAGGTTGGTATAACACTTAATTTTTCCTCTTCAACGTTAGTGGCAGTACTCAACTTCTAACTTAAGTCTGCTTGTAGAAGTGCAATGGAAGATGTTGAACTGAAATATGTACTGAATTTTTAATTCTCCTAAAGAGAACCAGTTTTCAAGCTGTTGGTAAGGTGATGGTGTACTAAGTCTCTTTACTTGACCTTCCTGGAAACTACAACCATCAGATTCCTAACAAAACCCGAGGCTTCCCAATTTGATTGTTTCAATACCATGTAGATTACAGGGTATTAGAATCTTGTCTTGAAACAGACACTTGTATTTCTGTTGGCACCGCTCAGTGGCATCAGTGATCAGTAGTGTTTTCTTCCTGTCACAGGATTTGTCTGGGTATAACATGAAGTCTGACATTTACAGCGTGGGAATTACAGCGTGTGAATTAGCCAATGGACATGTTCCATTTCAGGATATGCCCCGCACTCAGGTATGATTCTAAACTCTTATTTCTACTTCAAAACATGCTGAGCATTTTTTTTGGTTTTACTCAGAGAAACCAATGCCGTTACTGTTGAAGTAATGTGGCCGCTTTTTTTACTTCAAATATGCATGCTTCTTTCTAGAACAAACAATCCTTCCATTCCTGGAGTTTCACAGCTTAGCCTGAATAGCCCTTGTTGAACTCTCATACTGCTATTCCTTCCTACTAGATGCTGCTGCAAAAGCTGAAAGGTCCCACGTACTATCCTTGGGATATAAATACCTTTCCCCGGGGGGAATCCAGGATGAAGAATTCCCGATCGGGGGTCGATTCTGGAATTGGTGAGAGCATGACACGCACAATGACCAGTGAAAGACTACAGATTCCCTTTTCCAAAACATTTTCACCTGCTTTCCACAACTTGGTAGAACTTTGCTTGCAACAGGACCCTGAGAAAAGGTAACCTTCTGGTGAAAACTAATTTTTTGTCACTTCAATCTAAGACCAAGGATAGCCCACAGTTTAGGATACAGTAATTGCTTTAATGCTGTTAAAGTCAGAATTTCAGACCAGATGTACTATGTAAAACAATTCACTTATGTTTGGCTTTGTAATTTAAGAATTATCTTGTCTGATAAAGGAACCATGCTTTAAAGTCATTTGACCCCTGAATTTCATGTAATATGAATGTGCTTTGTAAAATGTGAAATTAATTTTCAAACACGCACTTTGTCTAAGAAAAAAGCAGAAATCTGAAATATCCATTTTCAATCCTATGTCTCTTTTGAATGAGGCATTAAATTCCTTGTTAAACAGAAATGTGAAAAAGCCTTTAAAAATAGATTTCTTCAGTAGTGCTTTTACTACAAATTGAGGCACAGAATGTAGGATTTGTGTAGTTCTTTTCTCATTCTTCACATTTGTCCCGTGGATGAAAAACCACAGGGCTTAAATTGACTTGTCAGTCTGGCCCATTTCCCAAAAGCAGTATTTTACTTTCCAAAACATAATTATATTGTTCATTTTATGATTCAGGCCTTCAGCAAGCAGTTTGCTTTCGCATACGTTCTTCAAACAGGTGAGTTTACTACATTTTGTAAAATGACACAGCTATAACCTAAATAAGCCACAGAAAGAGTTGGATTTCAAAAATAGTTAAGTTACCTGGAGCCAAAAAGCAGCCTGTAACAGCATACCTGTTTCAGACTTTTTTAACAAAATGGTATTGATAGAGTATAGGAAGCATAAGAATAATCCATTTACTCTTTGATAAAGTTGGTTTAACTAAAGTCAGCCTAACTAACAAGAATAATGGTTAATATTCTTAATTTAAATCAGAGCTGCAAAGCTAATTTGTCTTGAAAGACTAATTCAACTTACTCTAGAGTGAGGAAAGTGAAATCTCTCATCCTGTTATGTTCAGTATTGTAACATGCAAAAACATGGCTCTGATTTCACACGCTTCTAATGAAGTCAGTTGCAAGGTTATGGAGACTTTTATATGCAGCCCTGTTTTAACTTCTTTTTCTTTCTAGATAAAACAAACACAGAATTCACTACTGTCTCTATTGCCACCTCCTATTCAAAATAACAGATCAGAGTTCTTGGCACTGCCCTCAACAGCAGTTGGGACTGGACTTGGACATATTACTGCAAATCAAGATGATACAGACTGGGAATTCTAAATAAATACCAAACAATCATACCTCTCCTGTGCTTCAGAGAAGGAAAATGTGATTTGTATTTGCTGCTTTAGTTTGTATGGTTAAAATAGACAATGTATACTTGAACATGCCCTGAAGTGGCCATATTTCATTAACTTCCTCTGTTGGCATCACGAAGTGCAGTGTGCCTCACTCTCTGACCGAAAGGAAAACTGCATATGGAGAATGGCTGAATGCTTACTTCTCTCTTTCAAAGTACTTCTTAACAAGAGAGTTCCTGCTGTAATCTTACTCTGTACTGTGTTTTCAGCTCATATTGCTGTGGTCCACTTGCCTTTCTGAATTCAGACTTGGGTATTGTCTGTGATCTTACTTAAACAATCTGTTTGTCTTTTCATTACGACTCAAATCATTTTAGCGAGGAGAAATCCTCCACTTCCAAGTTGAAATCTGAGACTGCACAAATTAGTTGATTATGTGAATAAATGTTTGTCTCCTAGAAGACATTTTTTCTCACTTGACATGCTGTCATATTTGCCAAAAGTTAGCTATGCATCATTTTTCATGCAGTTTTAATACTGCATGTTTCCCAAAGAAGTTAAGCTGCTTAAAAGTGTGACTCATGTTCTTGCATTTGTCTATAGTCATAGTACAAATTTGTGCTTTTGCATCTCCATTTATTGTCGTGTCATTTTAGCAGTTAATCTGAGGACTTCTTACTATGCAAAGTAAGTCTCAAGTTATAGCAGGTACGGGTTAATTTTGAAGAATCAAATAATCTAAAGTTACTGTACATATTTTTATTTATACTGTATTCCTGTTCACCACCAGAATTTACCAGAACTTAATACTGTTGTTTTAAAAGAACAGGCAATATGCATTAAGCTTCACTGGCACTGCTGCTGGCAAACAAGCCTCTTCTGCAAGGCACAGTTAAGTTCCCTTGGACAGATTCAGCCATAATAAGTACCTAATACCCCAAAGATCCTAGTGAATTTATCTGTTCTAAGTCAGATGAAAAGCTGTCTTTTTTCTCCCTACAATTCAGTAAGTTCTCATCTCTCACACTGTACCAGGCAACTCAAACTGAACAAAAGCAGCTTTCTTTTTTTAAAAAAAGCTGCATATTCTCATCATGTTGCAGCAAAAGTCGTGTCCCAAAGCCACTAGTATTGTATTGGTGGAAGTTATGACTGTAGTAAAAAAAGTATAACTAGATATCGAATGGATATATTTTAAATTTTCAACATAAACAACATTCCACATTAAGTCTCCAAGTCTTCCATAGCTGAGTTGGTCTGTACCACTGTTTGCCAGCAGGTTTGCCCCAAGGCCTTGAAGGTGAAATGACCAATATGCAAAACTGAGAGAGACGTAACATTCTAATTGACTACATAAAAGTATTAACAAAGAACTTGAGTCTATTCATTATGCTGTGAAGAGAGCTCTATATTTCTAAAACTAACATGTGAAACTTAAGATTAAAAACCTGTCAATAAACTTACCTTATCTGCCTCCATTTATTTCTGTAATTATTGTACTTCCATTTTCACCATAGTCCAGTCATACAAACAGCCTCTCGTTACTGCAGGAAAGAAATTTCACATTTATTTCAATCATTAGGTAAAATAATGGTTATCTAAACTAGAAAATTACTCTCATCATAAAAATATGAATAACTTAATTGTGTACTCTTGGAGAAGATATTATTTTCATATGAACACTATGTTCTAAATTCTTAACTATGACAAATTTGGACTGTTTGCAAGTCAAATACATTCGGTAGCATCTACAAGTAACTTTTGACTAACAGTACATGTAAAAACCAAGTCAAATAATTGAGAACACACATAAAGTTGTACATATTTTAATTACAGACCTCTGAATAAATACTAATACTCTTAAAAAAACCCCAAACCTTTAAAAGACTTCAGGCAGCTTAACTGGCTAGTATTTGTAAGCTGCTCTGAAACAACAGTGCTCCCAACTCTATAAAAATGAACTTGGGTACTAATAACAATGTCAGTACAAAGTGATTTGAACAACCATGTGTTCCAGTGGAGTTACTTTACTGCAGTCTCTTTCTATGAAAAAAAATGAAAAACTTATTTCTGAATGCTGTTCCAATTCTGCACTGACATAACTTTTGAAGAAAAAAATGAAGTACAATTTTTTTAAGTTACAAAGCTCACAAGGCTTTACTCTTAGAACTACAGCTTGTCAGCAACTACAGTATTTTCAAACAAAGGCAATTAAGAGGCACTGTGACTTCTAATAGCTCTTAAAATAACCAGAAATAGTAGAAATTAGTCCGTGGGTTGTATTTGCTGAAAGGTTTGATATGATTTTTCTTGTTAACTGTGATACTTTCTGTTAAGGAATAATGCAAAATAAATACTAGCATTAAAAAAAAGTATAATCATATTGTTAAGAAGGTTTCAACTACCTGCCACTGAAAAGATTATCTTGGAAACAGTTCTACTGAAAAATCTGAAGGTTTTGCATACAGTTGGTGTTTTCAAAATCTGAGATTCATGATCTGTATTGCTAAGAGCCAAGCTGCAGAGACTTTCCTTTCCAAGCTCACATAGTTTTAAGCACAATTATTTATTTACTTATTTATTTATTAGAGCAGTTGTTTACTCTCACACCAATGATGTGTTATGAGCATATGAACTAGAACTATACTTGGACTTGAAATTTTCAAGTATCTCACATTTAGGCTCAATGTAACGTATTTTCAAAGAGGCTTAAAAAACTAACACATTTGCAAAATCTCATGGGCAATGAAACAAGTTGAAATACTTGTGAAAACAACAGAAGTGGGTTTTTTTGCTGCCACCTTTCTTTATGCTAGCATTTAACACTATGTAAAATATCGAAATACCTGTAATAATAGAAAACTTAATTAACACTGTCATGAATATATGCTCAGTGGTGTTGAGCATATATTCTCACTGTCTTAGTCTGACATCACAGCAGTTTGTGAATTTCTGACTGAATGGATTAACACTGGAAAAAAATGTGACTTACTCCAAATCAACCTGATCTGCTACACAACCTACTCACTTTAAAAAGTCTCAATGCAATAAATACCCACTGCAGAGAGAGCAATTTCTTCAACTTGATGAACAGAAATTTTTTTTTTTAAGTTACCAACTTTTCCCTTCCCCCCTCTTTTCTTCAAGTGCTATCAAAGCAATTTTTAACCTAGAGGATGGGTAAAATCATGGGAAAGCATTTTCAAACCATTGTTCTGAATATCTCTGACAAGAGCCAGATACCTAAACATACCCTGCCTTTAATGCTAATAAGTAACTTTCCTAAAGTATATTAGGCTGTCTAATAAACCTCTAAAGCAATTAAGCTAGCTGTAATGACCTGTCCTGACAATGGCCATCCCTATCCTGTATGAATGAGGAAAAACTACTAAAATGCAGAAACAGTATACATCGAGCAAGAAAGACCTCAAAGGACTATGAGTAAGAACCCCATTTGATGTAACAGACAAGAAAAGACTTAAAGATTTAAAAAGAAAGCACTGAAAAATTGAGGTGGTCTACTAAAAACCTGCTAGCCGAATAACATTTGGTATTTAACATAATTAAACCTATCCAGAAACTTGAGACAGGATGAAGGAAAGAATATTAGGTTTAAACAGGTTCTTGTAAAAACCTCCATCATTCCCAAATGAAAACAACTAATTCTACTCTATAAATCATATATTTCTTATCCAAAAGTCCCATGAAGTTCCTGAAAAATGGAGTGGTGGTTCTATTTTTACATAAGATTACAGAATACACCATTACTACTGGATTTACCTACAAATCCAGATTCATGGAATTCATTTGCCCCTTCATGAAATCCATCTGCAATAGAGGAGAATGGATTGCTGGCAGGATGTATATGCTTTCCTCTGTTTTGTCAAAATTTATATGACATATGGGTCGAGAGTGTCGATGCTGAGTTTATCTACTATAGTTTATTTTAAAAGTTTTTTTTATTCTACGTTCTGGTATCAATTATCTTTCTAGTTCTCATGTTTCATGCAGTCAAAAATATCCTTACAGGCAGATTTCCATTAGCCCATGTAAAATCTAGGAAGTCAGCTACAGATGAGTTTTCTTTAAATGCTTTAACAGTTTGAGGTTGGTCTGCAGTAGCTGATGGAGCCATCACAGACTGCACCACTGTTTGAGAGTTGTCTGTATCCATCTGAAAAGCCGTGCTCTCTTCCACTTTACTGTACACAGCACAGGAAAGCTACAGGGAATTGTCTGAGCGAGGGAGGACTCTGCAACTTCCGAAGTTTGAAGAAAAGATTACAAAAAGCACGGAATTATTAAAGCAAGCAGTTTTGCTCCAGCGTGGGAATACAGGGGAGCTCGTTCTCCGTGCCCGAGTTTCCCGGTGGGATCGCAGCCCCTGGAAGGAGCCGCTTCCCTCAGGCCGAGTCCGACCTGGCGGCGCGCGGGGAGGGCGGGAACGCTGCTGAGGGCTGAGGCGGAGCGGGGGCACCGGGAGCACGGAACATTAACAGCATCCAGGGAAAATACAGACTTTCTGCAAGTGTCTGTGGACTTACGGACCGATTTCATGCACTGCCGCACGGAGGAATGCAAGAGCACCTCTCACACCGCTATGAGGAAGAAGTAAGAGGCAAGTACGGCTTAGGCTTAGCTACAGTGATGGACCTGATGGTTTTCTCTCATCTCCCAAAGCCTTCAGTCATTTCGGTTTAATTCTGCCGCAAATAAGCAAGCGAATAATTCTGACCTAACCATAAACCCCCTAAAGTTTACCTCAGCAATACCAAAATTACCTTAAAAAGACACTTTGCAAATTAACAACACATGGCTGCACATGGAGAAAGCTGCGTTGAGAGAGTAACATTTAAACCAAGTCGAAACCAACCAAATTTTCAGTAACTGTCTTTTACGGAGCAAAATTAGAACACTTTGGCTTTGGAGGGCCCCTGGAGGCCCGCTGGGTCCAGCCTCTGGTGAGGCTGCACAGGGCTTTGTCCACCCAAGTCCAGGGCAGCCCCAGGGATGGAGCTCCCACAGCCCCTCTGCCCCCATGCCAAGCCCTCAGTCAAAACTCCCATGGCAGCTCGTGGTACATTTCCCTCGTGCTGCCTGTGACCACTTCCACTCATCTTTTCACTGTGCAGCTTTAAGAAGTGTCTGTCTGTCTTATTTGTAATCATCCATTAGGGGGTTAAAGACAGCAATCCAGATTCCCCACTTAATATCCTTCTTTTCAGGCTAAACATACACTAGTAGCCGATTAAATACACTTTACCTGCTACTTTTCAGGAGTTTACAGTACCATTTCTGGTTGTGCAAGACCATCACAGCAGCAGGAATCTGATGGGAGGGAAAGCAAAGCTGTTTTTACAACACTGCCATAAATAAGGGGAAAAAAGCTTTCCCATAAACACCTGTTCAGACCTTGCATTTATACAAAATATCAACACTGGGGAGAAATTAGACTGATTTATTTTAAACAGACTAAACAACTTGAAACAGGACAAAGTACAGTAATTTCTAACTAGTTTAGAGCAATTGTTTAATTGTTTCATATATGTAAAAACAAGAAATTGGCACCAACATATCCGTAATTTTTTCATTAACACAAATGCATTAAAAACAATGGTATGGAAATGCACAAAGGCATTTCAGTTAAGGCTTCTACAGATATTGCGTGTTCTATAATTAAACATCTATTTCGTAAACTCATTCTAAAACTTTCCAAGAAACTAAACAAAAAAGCTCAGTTAGACTCATATTCCACTGTGAGGCTTAATGGAATGAAGAATATCTTGTACTATAGATAATTAGTCATCAAACTGTTTATTGTGCTTTTTATATGGCAACCTCAAACCTCATTAATTTAAATATGGGTATATTCAGATCCTCCCCAAAAGATACACTGGAAAGGCAAGACTGGATTGAAATATTGATCACATTAAATTCATTAATCCAATCCATGCTCAACCATCTAAACAAACTACTGCATTTCACAATGACAATGAATCTGGCTCTTGGCTAGCATCGCTCTGTCCAAGGGATACTTGGAAGGCCAATTCCTAATACTGATGTCAGAAATCAAGCAATGATGTTATCCAAGTTTTTCCTGTACTGATGTGATGCTATTTCTTACCATACCAAGATGACAGAAGTGTCATGCAGCAAAGAGAAGCCATTATTAATCCCATCTTCAGGAGGTCAGTGATTCTGTAACTCAAACACACCACATCAGGAGGAAGTGTGGTGGCAACCTACTTGAGAGCACTTTGTGCCTCATCCTCCATCTCCTACAGCCAAATCATGACAAGAACATCCAGTGCACGACTGAAGGAGAGCACACCCTGAATCTCTCCATCTTAATGTACAATGCAGTGCCAGCCATAATTTCGCTCTACAGTTTTGCAAAAACACACGCACAAGAGCCATAACAATTTACAAAAGAGTTAAGGGCTCCTTCCCATAACAAACTGAGTGCCCCAGAACACAGCCAACAGCTGTGGAACATCTTTTAATTCTTGCAGAACTCTTTTTCCCTCACTGCCAGGATTACCACAGCATTTAAATGATGTCATGAACACTGAACTTTTAACTTAAATTTGCTGGATGGACATAAGAGAACTTAAGCCCTCAACAGGGCAGCAACAGCCCTAGTTATTCATGTTCCCATGTTTGTTTTAAAGCAACTCAGGTAACAGTAAAGAAAATTAGCACTGAAAGCACAGAAAGCTCTTTGACATTTCCTTCCATCTGGCTACTCTTAACTTCACTACTATAAAAAGTTCAGTAATTCTCCAGAGAACTTCGACAACTGCACCCCCTTTATAACCACCCGTAGACATATATTAAATCAAATAATGCAGAATCAGTATGCATTAAATAACATATACAAACAGTTTTTGGGCTTTAGGTGATACTTTCTTGATAAATGGTTTTCAAACTAGCTGTTGTCTGTGTCTACTAAGGAGACTGTTTCATCCTTCAATATGTATTTATTCGTATCTGCAATGCTTTCATTTTGCCATTTTAATATAAAAGAAAAAGAATGTTGGCTATCATCATCAAAACCCACCAACTGCCACTATTACTACTACATCACTGCAGAGAAGGTGGGCTGCTGCAGAGTTTTTAGTTTGCTTTAATAATCATTTTCTTGTAATTTTAGGAAGAAGTTTCCCATTCCATCCTAACACAAAACAACAATTTGGGGGGAAATCAATCTCCATCCAAATAGGCAGAAGTACGAACATTTTCAACATCTGTGAAATTCAAGTTTCTTTAGCAAGAGCAGTGAATAAACTGTTGTTCTTGCCATACAAGATAAGGAAAAATCAGAACACTCTTCCTGTGAATGGCTTTGTAATAGTTATGCATCCTGACTGCTGAGAAATTAGAGGCCATGGATGTATCCTGTTGGCAACACAAAACAACCATTTGATTAGAAGATGTATTTAGGTGTTTTCATTAACTGACCAAACTGTTGCGACATTAAAGCTTCTTTTTCTTGTCTCTAATCAACCTGAAAGAACTTGTTATCATCAAGATCTTTGTCAAGAGAACTAAAAAGAGATAAAAAAAAGTGTCCTCTTTTATGGATTATTAAACAAAATCCCTGTCAATTCAATCCTTTATTCTAGCAAATACTTTTTATGACACCCAAATGCAGATTATTTTATGTTTACCAACTTGGTGGATTTTATGTTTCCTAACTCTTCTTTTGTTATCATCTTCTCTTCCTTAGACTACTTTTGTCTTATGACTTGTTTTAATCTCTAGAGGACATTTAACCAAGTCAGATAAGCTAACTGCTGTCAGCATAAGTAATAAAAGCAGGTTGTTGAAGAGTGTTACAACCATCAAAAAAGCTCTGAACACCTGATCTTCTGCAACCCTCTAGTGTCTTTGGCTATGTAGGTAGCAATATTTACAAAATAAACCTTGACTTTTTGCACTAGGAATAATCTGCTTTGTAAAATAAAAAGCAAAAGTATAAAAGTTTTCAATCACGTTTGGAAACTGTAACATACATAAAAAGATCAACATTAAATATATACAATATAAAAATACATTTTTTTCTTTATGAAAATTATAATACATAGCTATAATACACAACATGTTGTGCCATCAGTCCCAGCTACAATAGTTGCAGGTTCTTGTTCCACACTTATGGCTGGACTCTGGGTATGACATCTCCCTGGGGAAATTCCTCAATTTCAGCATGAAACATCAATTCTAAATGAGAAAAAAAATAAATTCATTTTCTTTGAAAACTTTCCCCTGAATACAATTCCATTACTCCTGAAAAGCACCCTGGGATTCCCCCAAGCCTCCTGTTTTTTGTCTCAGTCATACCATTAACGACTCAGCAATGGCAAGGGCCACCACCGTCCTTAGAAAACCACTGTTGCCCCCCAAAATTAACAGAACTGGTGACAATGTTAGCAGGTGATCACATGTAGTACCACCCTGCATTCAACCTGGACACTGAAACAGAACTCTGAAGTACACTGAGGGATTGTTTTGAGAGTGTCAGACTTAGGAAGGAAGATTTCTGTTTAGAGACTCATTCACTTATAGATGTAACTGCTCTGTGTTTCGGTGTTAGGTCAGCACCAGTAGAACCTGGGTTAGAAAGCATCATGCATGAATGATACTGCTCACAGCTGTATCATGCTCACAGCTCAGCCATGGCAAACAGCCCAAGGCCAGCAGTGAAGAGCTCCTGGTGGAGAAACTGGCTGGGCAAACTAAGCAGCTGATGAAGTAGCCCCTGTGGAGCTCTGTGCTGCTGAGGGTTCTCTTATGTCTCTGTACTCCACACGTGTGCTTTGTCGTGCTACCTGCACATTCTTTGTATAGCCAGGCTGTGTTTGCCAACATCTTGTCAGCATGGTAAAATTACACAGCCTGTACATGCAACAATGTGGTTTATCCCCTCAAGTTTGAGATTCACTTATTTTTGCTACCCCATCCTTAGCAAACTAAACTTTCTCTACTGTTTGGGGTAAGTCCTAATGAATTTCTCTCTAGAAATCTCTGAAGCACTTTTCCAATCTTACTAGGCACATGTAAACATCAGAAAAGTTCATCAAAACTTGAGTAAAATTCTGCCACTGGACTGTTTGAATAAGTATTATTTAAAAAATGGGTTTAAAATACAATTTAAACATCTATTACAAATAGGACTGTAAAGGCTGCCACTTAGTTATTCATGTTTTTTTAACTCATTGAGTTATTAGAAATAAGCACAGTAACTGGGGACAGCTGAAATACAGACACCTGAACATTAAAATTCTAAAGCAATTTCAGGAAGCATGTTCAGTCTTCAGTTTCCCAAAAACAAATCTGTGTTTTAATTCATGGTTCTAGGGATACCTTATCACTTCTAAGTCAAAACTTCAGATTTTTATGAACAGCATACCTTCAAGTCACAGGCTGCATGCACTTGACAGGAAAGCTAAGTTATGATACACCTTTTGGATCCCAGTTGGAACACAAAAGGAAGAAGGCCTAGTCTCTAGCAAAGCTTCTTCTGTGAAAAGAACTTGCTTGCCCCTTCCTGCAGCCTGGACCAATACAAGTAGTCCTCTTTTGAAGTCCTGTTCTGCAAGCACCAATCTGACTTTTCAAAGCTTGGGAGTTCCCAAAACTACTGCAGTGTTCTACTGGAAATAATACTGAGCTTAAAACGCATTAAGCATTTGCAAAAGGAACATTAATAACATTAGGGAATTTTCTAAAACACAAGTAGAATACATTTCAAATATTTAAAATACTGTTAAACTTCTTTTTCCCTTCAGTGAAAAAGAGACGTGCTCTCTCGTTTCAAAATTTGTGTTGCTTCAGACATGACAAATAAGGCTTTTCCTTCCTTTTTAAATGAAAGCTTATCCTTTATAAAACCAAACACAGACACGAGCATCCTAAGAAGCATTTGCTGTGGAAGGTTGCTAGGGGGTGCTTGTTTTCATTCAGTCACAAAATTTGTCAGGACTAGTCTCGAACACCAAATGCAGAGCACTTGGTTCAGCAGATAAAAGCTTGAATAAACAAGCTTTATTATAAAACAAGCTTTATTATAAACAATTTCGTCTATTAACGTTTCCTACCTTCACTGTGGTCTAGCTCTGGTCGGTAAGACAAGAAGATCCAACTTGTCCCAACTAGAACAGACACTACCAGATTCACCACAACCCATGAATGAACAATTTCTTCCTCTGTACCTGCAGTCCTGGGAAAAACACATCAACCCATCAGTCAGCTCACTGGTACGCAGAGGTTACAGTCATAATTTCAACAGAGTATCATCAAAACAAGCTTGCTAAGCCAGATGTGAAAACAGAACTACTTGTACTGTCATGATGGTCTTGCATTGCAAAGAGAATGATTACCAAAGACACGTGACTTAGCTAAGAAACCCCAGTATCTCACAGAGAATGTCCACTGGTAGAGTTCAACAGGAAATTCCTTTTCTTGGCCAAGAGACAGAAAATAAAAATCAAAATGCATGGTCAAATTTTACTGTGGTGAAAGGCAACACAAAATATCATCAGTTCATCTTTCTTTTAAGCACTTCCTCATGAGTCAGCAAGGCAAGTGAACAGCAAGTTACTAAAGTCTGTTGGGGAGCCAATGCAAGGACCTGTATGGAGATGCTGTGGGGTGGATGAGACGGGGCTTTAGGACTGTATGATTTAGCTTAGATGGTTAACTGACACTTTTCTTACTGTCATAACAATAGCAGGTTGTGGTTTTGTTACTAGAATCTAGGCTTTTTAATAAACAACTCAATAAACATTTACAGAAGCCCTAAAAGGAAACCCCAAAACTAACTGCCCAAACCAGCAAATTTTCACATAAATGCTTCTGTTCTACTTCTCTGTTCTGCTTCTGGTCTAGTTTAAAAACTCATGCTACCAGAATTCAAGTCCATTAATATCTACTTCAGAAAGTAACAGCTTTGGATGGGATTGCCTAACAGGAAACAATGCTTTAGGTTTAAGTGTCACCTGTGTCTGCTAAGATGATGCATCCTGTGACAGACCATCTCCTTCAAAAACAGTGTTGACTCTCTACAGAATGTCAAGCCCTTGAACCCATTCTCAAGCTAAAGAGATTCTTATGGTTCCTGCCAGATGACATTTCCAGCATCATTCCAACAGGCTCTTGTTTGAGGTACAATGGATTGGCAACCAAAATGACCAAACCCATCCTTGAGTTTTTATTTTTCAGTGAAATTATCAAAGGTTCAGGACAAGCTCAAACAAAGGCAGGTTTAGTAATGAAATAGTTCATCAATACTTTCTTATATATATTGTATGACCTCTTCCATCCACTAGTTTGACTAAGGTTCTTAAGGGAGCTACATCATAATTTACAGAAGTGGTTTCTTAAGTTTCCTACCAGATACTGCCATTTTCCGAAGGTGGTGTGTAGAGGTTGATTCTGTCACATGTCATCTGCTGGCTTAAGGACAAGATAAGAGCAGCAAAGTACACTGGAAGAAATGGAATTAGCAGCGTCAGATATAAACTCCCAAATGCTGTCTCATAATGACACGGTACTAATCACTACATATTCTTTCACTCCACTGCCTCCCTAAATTCATTCTCTCTTCCTTCAACATTTCTGACCCATCAAAGTCTGGTTTCTGCACTTTTGCAATTCATCAGCTACATCAAACGGGCATCTTGTTATTCAGTTTTTTTGTTAGATTTGTGTTCTGTATTCAGAAGTGGGAAAGAACTATCTCACTTAACAGCCCCACTAATGCTACTACTGCAAATGCTTTAAAAAATTATGTAACAAAGTGTTCACAGCCTTTGCTATTTTCAACTACTAAGTCACTTCTTCTAAAGTAGAAAATAACCAGGAAGGGCGATTTCACTAAAAACAGTACATAGGAGTTTTCCATTTACCATATTTTCTGGACAACTTCCTATCCACTTCAAAATACTTACAGAAAGAGGCTACTGCTGCTGGGTCTAGGGTAAGAAAGCCCCTCACTGCAACTGAGGCTTTTGCCAAATCAGTCCTGATAACAAAACCAAGAGTCATTAACACAGCCCAGTAAGACAATGATATTGTTCTTCTAGGAGTATTCTTTTACCTTATGCAAGGTATTTTTTCTGCCTCTGTTACAGTGCCTTAATACACAACTACATCCCACACACATGGCAATGGCCCTCATTATGCCAAAGCCAAGAAAGACTGAAACAAACAGTACCAGTTTGCTGAAGCAGGGTCCAAGCAATGGACAGAAATGAGTAAGAAAGGTCTGGATGCACAAGTACACCCTTTCTGTGTATAGCCAGCCATGTGTAAAATCATTCTTTAAGTATAGCACATTGAATCATCAAGAGCAGATCAAAATATGCTACAGAAAGGAACACAGTGTACCCAAATTACACACACCTTTCAAATACAAATATATTTTACCTGTCAAAGGCTGAGACTGTACTGATAGACAGCAACAAATAGAACAAACTTTGAGCTGGGTATGCTATTGGCTTATACTGTTCAAGCAGGTTAGAAACTGTGGAAAGCTCATGTCCTGCCAAAATGTAGATAACAACGATGTTCCATACAGCATACCCAGCAAGGAAGCCATGGGTAAAGAGTCCCATCACCCTGAAAGAAGGAAAGAACATTAGATCACTTTTAATATCTTGAATTAGCAAAGACCTTTAGATCGATAGAAAATCCATCTGTTCGACCCTGCTTTTCAGAGCCTTTCAGAAATTGTTTCTAAATGCTTTTCCTGATCTAGTTTTAAAAATTCTAGGCAACAAGACTTCTACATCCTCCCTTAACAGACTGCACCAGAACCTGAGCACTTAAAGAAAACAAAGATGTTTTGCCTTTGCTTCATTACTGCTTCAGGAATCAAACAGTTTCACTCGCTGCCTGTAGCTTTCCAAAAGCACTGCCCTTTACACTCACACAGTGGTCTTAAACTTGTCCCCAAGGCAGTCTTTTCATTATCTTCCTTGCTAAGGAAAACCTTGAAAAGGAAGCACAGGCTCACAGATAATATACACAAGAGAATAAAATGGTTGTCATCTTCCCATCCTGTACCTCAACACGACCACATATTAAAAAAAATACATTACTTTTTTGCTATTGTGTGCAAACTTATTCCCCTAGTCCAATTTCACTCCTCCCTCTTTTTCACCTACCAGGATTTTTCTTTGAGAACTACCTGAATTCAAGTATTTTTATTCTGGTGATACACCTGATGGGTCAGTCTTATTTTCTAATTTTTTTTGGTAGGTCTCTAATATTTTGGTTATCAGATCAGCCTCTTTCTATTCAGATTTTGTCTGAATCTTTGCAATATGACTTTCTTAGTTATTCTTTTTATACCCATATTTTGCATGTGATGTCTAAACTAGAAATACATATTCTTGACAATAAATACCAAAACCTAGAAGAGTGATAAACTTTCTATCTTTCGCATCCTGAACCACCATTTATTAGGAATATCCAAAAGAAATAAAGATACATCTGAATGGTAGAGAAAAGGCATTAATTTTCAGGGAAAAAAAACCCCAACGCAAAACTCCAACACTGATTTCTGCTTATTTACATCAGAACATTTATCTTTCACCTGAAACTTCGGTGCACTGAGAGGGCAACATCTCTAGTAGTCCATGAAGCCTTGACATCCAGAAGTACATTAATATTTTCAGTGGTTTTAATCAATTCTGCACGGTCAGCTGCCTGAAAACGCCCTGAAAGGATGAGAAAATTAGTTGCAGAGAGTACTGTTACCTTTCATCATCATTTCTGCATTAAAAAGCTGTAAGCCTCAGAAGTTCCATCAGAAACTCTCTCCTGCCCCACCTCCTGCCCTCTGTCAGTGCACACTGGTACCAGGATGCCTCTGTCAGAGTGATGCATCCTGGTGGTCAGGCTAAGACCTGAATGTGCAAAGAATGTGCAGAGCACTTTGGAAAATTACTCAGTGTACAAAAAAAAAACCCCGGTACAAAAAAACCCCCAAACCCAAAACCAACAGAAAACCCCAAACACCCATCATAAAACTGCCACTGGAAAGACTTTTTATAAATAATAATTTCTTCTCAAGGTACTGTGACAGTATTAAGTCAAATGAGCTCAGCTGGGTACTCTGAAACAGTCTTTTTCACACACACCGTGGAATTCAAACATTCAACCAAACCAGCATTCAATGTTGAAAAATTATCATGTATATTTATTTCCATATAATTTTTGTTTGGGACAACTTTACAGTATTTGGATTTTAAATACAATAGTGCTTCCTCTAATTGCAAGAATGCCCTTAAGTTACTGAAATCACAAGACGAACTTACGATTTTTCTCAACAAACACTTTGCTAACAGGCTGGCTAATTCCAGTGGGAGCAGCAAACACGGGCTGCTGATCTGGGCTCTTTCTGTGCTCATCTTCAATGATGTCTTCCTCCTCCACTTCCAGCTCATTGGGACTCTGCATTTCGGCCGGCCGAGGTTTCCTGTCAGCACAGAACATACAGTGGGTCAAAGAAAGAACAGGAAGTAACATGGAAAACCTAAAGGCTCCTATGAACATTTACCTGTCTAACTTGACTGATAAGAACTGACCAGGCTACTGACCTGTATAATATTATCCCATTTACAATTTTAAGGACTAAAGTTCTCATGGAGTTAATTAACTAAAAACATAAAGCTAATCCCATGTCAAAAGATTAACAATTAGAACATACGGGAACAACTGGGGAAAAAACATGCTAACTCTCATAACATTAAGAAGAAGATAGTAAGAATGAAAGAAAGTGGTTACACGTTCTAATTTTTTCACATATGTGACTGAACTATTAGGCTCATGAAAATGTATTCAGAACTGTAATGCATCCAGGTATGCACAGAGCAAACAGGTGAAGAAAGTTAGATCTTAGCCCTGGAAAGAACTGCACACAGGCTGAATGGTATCAGGATGGTTGAGCTTCAAGATCTTATGTTTTTGTAATGTGACAATATAAAATACTACTCAGCCACAGTCACTGTCACAGGTGTTCCAAATGATGAGCTATACTAGTATTGTCTCACTTAGTTCTTTTTCTCTGTTTGCGGACCACTGTTTCTTCAGCTTCAGGGACATCCATGCCATTTCCATTCTGAAACAGGGATGCAACATTTTGCTGGGTAAAAGAGGTCTCAGAATCTGAAGATTTAAAAAAAAAAAAACAAACACCACGACATGAAAGTTTCAGAGCTTTCATAAAAATGGACATACATTCACTCAAATACATAAATAGTTGTTACTATATAAACAGAGTCGCAAAAAAGTTATGATCTTCTGAGCTTTGAATGATGTAAAGTATCTATTTTATCACTTCCAAAACTGTACTACAGTTGTTCTCATGGATGTTTGTACCCTATGGAATCTGACACCAGAAACTGAAACTCTAAGCTGCCATGCACTCAGAGATTACTTTCAGGTGTTTTAAGTACAAAAGCCCATGAAATGTTTTAAGCCAAAATACATGTTGGCCAATCCCATTTCTGCGTTCCCACGTTTTATTCGGCGCTCTTTCCAACTTGTTTCACATACCAGCAGGTGCTTTCTTCTTCTTGCGTTTCCTCTGCGGAGGGACATCCTGGTGTTCGGGAGTGAGGGGCTCGCTGCTCTCAGACTGCCGCCGCACCGCGGCGTGGACGATGCCATCTGAAAACCACAGCAGAAGATCCAGCAACCTTAACTCAGAGCCAGCGAGAAACAGGCAAGAAAAAGCTGCCATTTACTACGCTGTGCAAATTCTGTATTTGCCCTCTGTATTTGCCCAGCTGAGCAACAACTGAGATGCAAATGCACTGGCTAGGAAAACAGTTGGGAATCAAATGCCGTAAGAAGGAACATACAGGGGTGACGGCTAACAACCCTCCTTTCACCCTAGCAGTTTCTTGCTTAGGAGGAAATTAAGTATCCAATTTCCATTTGGGCACACAGCAGAGGCCTGACTGAAAGAAATCCACCACGGGAAAGAACTATACCTCTGTATTTCTCCTTTCTACGTGCAAAGATTATAATGCAAGGGACAAGTAAAAATTAACAGTTTGTTACAAAGTGATCCACGCAGATATGTGCTAAGGCAAAATAGCATCAAATCAAAGGGAAATTTAAATGCTAAACATACTCCACAAGAATAAAGGGAAGAGCAGAAAAACAACACTAAAGGATGTTTACTCCAGTGTGAGAGAGGAGCTATTATACTTCGGAGGAACTACATTTCCATGAGAGGTTAACATGAATTCATCGAATATTCTAGCACCAGTAGCATCAGTTTGCATGATCAGAAGAAGAAAGACATGACCAGAAGCAGAAAGTTACTGTTCCATTTTACATCACATCTGGTTTTTTATAGCTCTTCCAAAGACTGTCATCTTTATGATAAGAACTGAATCCATCTGTTTCTACTTCAAGCACAGGTTTACCCACCTTTTATAAAGTTTTACTGTGCTAAAAAGCAAAATTAACCAGCAAAGTAACAGCAAAAGTCAAGGTATACTTTGCACCATCATTCAGCTCACTGAAAACAACAGTAAACAAAACTTAATCCTTGGAAAATCCTGCTAGCAACAGCTCTACTTGTTGCATTTAAAGGTCTTTCAGTGAGGCCTCATTGTACACTTTTAAGCAAATAAAAGTAGTTTACTCATCAAACTTTTATATTGACCCAAGTCAACTGGTTACAGAAATCCACTAGACTCTGTTAACATGTTCTGCTTTATCAAAACAGATCAGACTCATAATCTTGCTTAAAACAATATGTTTGTTCTGCAGATTTGCTTCTTGTAGAAATACAAAGCTCTGACACTAGTCATCTTTTACACTCTTAACTAACTCTTCAGTGGCAATGTAATGATTAACTTTTGACTTTATTTGGCCAAGGACTCAAATTGAGCCAAATTGTTAAATGAGTTTTATCTTAGTTCATTCAAAAATTCGAGCTCTTAACACATTAAACATAAGCATCTTACAGCTGGAAATTACTATTTAATGAAGCATGCAAAAAATTTATAAAGGCAAAAAATAGCAGGAATAAAAGAACAGTTTTCAGTCTTGGTAGGACCTCACCTAATGGAGTCTTTCCTTTGGGTTTTCTTTTTTTGGGACGACTGAGTGGAATTTCATCTGCATAACATAAAACAGAAGTATGGGTGCACAGCAAGGAGAAAACTCTATTTTCTTTTTTTAGCAGCCATTTTATTGCAAGTTAAGAAATAGGTTCTTTTTTACAAATTATGACATCACATTCTACAGGTAAGATGATAATTCACCAGTTCACACAAGGAGGAGGAGTAGAGAAGATGATAGGAAAACAGGATAAGGAAAACTGTCTTATGTGTGGCAGAGGCTAAACACACACATGCAACCTGTATTAGGTGAAAAAGTCAAATACTCTCAATAATGCTCTGAAAAATGAACTTATTGTTTAAAGCACAGTGGCAGCATTTCAGTTACCTTGATGGAAACAGCAAACAATAAAGAGAACAAAGAAAACTACAGCTCTAGCAATGGCAGCACAGGTATCCATGCAGTTTAAACAATCAGCCTGCATCCAGGAAAAGTATAAGGCTCTATCTTTAAAGAGAGAATGTGTGATACCAAAAGGAACTATCAGTGTTTATAATTCTCCTTAATAACTCACCTTGGCTTCCACTTCACATTTAAGGAGAAAAGGTGTTGACATGCAGTGTAAAAGGAACAAAGATGAGAAGAAAGTTAATTTTGAATGAATTACAATTCACAGCAGTGAAATTCACAGTGTTGCTTCTGTGATTCCTTCCCTTATCCCCATCCCTCTTTCTGAGCAGTTGTTACAACAGGGTTAAGGGTAGGAAGCAATCATCAAGACTCAACACTTTGTTGGTGACTAGGCACAGTTTCTTGATTGGCTGGCTGGGGATCAGATTAAAAGCTTTAATCACCTGGCTAATTAAAACTTGTCTTACTGCCTGATATGTAACAAACCAACAAAAGTTATAAAACATTTGAGCCCATACATTACTAAAAAGACACACTCTATGTCATCAATCATAAACATCACATTTACTTTCAGGTACTTTGAAAGAATTCTAAAGTACTGTGTCATAACAACTCTACTTCCACATTGAAAAAAAAGCCCTATTTTTTACCTATGCTACATCGAATTAGTAGACACCTATATCCCTATTCAAGAATATCTAGTCCAATGTCAGAAATTCCTGTTCTGAAGGATCTGCGATCCAAATAAACAAAAGAACATGTAACAAAACAAAGAGGGAAGTGAGAAGAGATTGAAAAAGACATCAGTTCCACTATAGTAGACATTAAAACTGTAATATCTATCTGAAACTTTTTAAAGGATTTATCTCTCAGTATTAAAACTGAATTAATAGACTAAAATTTCTCAGCTTCAAAATGCTTTGCATTCCTTGTAAAGTGTTCTGGGACAAAAATTAGAAAGAGAAGCAATTATTTTTAAAACTGTTATGACTACTCATATGTTTAATAAGCTTATTTCTCTTAATGTCATTACTTTTAAAATCACTGCAGTACAGCACCACAATCAGTTCCACAGAAAGCACTGATTTTACCTTGGCACTGGAGGAAGGGCACGAGGCGGGCACTGAAAGACAAGAGAGAGACAAAAGTCAACTTCTATCAGCATAAAACCACCTCTCAGAAAACAGCTGCTTCCAGGTGTGGTCAGAACACACGAGGTATGTTTTGCTTCATATGCCCCCTAAATGGCTACACATTCCTGATGGAGATGTTATAGAAAAGCAATAGCTAAAAGATGCTGGAATAATATGTCCTTACCAGAGTTCTGATGGGCACTGCATTAGGGACGTGTACCTAACATCTGTGTGTGAGGCACAGCTTGCATTTCAACTTCATTTGGATAATTTTCACTTTTCATGTAAGGTACTGCTTTCATTAGAAAGCTTGTCAGTCAATCTGTTCAAATATCAGAATACTGCAATAATTTATGCATTCAATACACTTGTATAGTATACAGCATGAGCTGATAGAGTATTTTCTATTAATGAAGGCGTAAATTCAGAACAATAGTAAAGTCAGTAAAAGGAAATAAGCTCAGTTATGAGAATAGCTTTAAATATTATAAAATACTATATTTCATTTTTATTAATTTTCATATTTACTAGCAGGTCAAACACAACTAAAATCTAAAAATATCTCCTGATAATAATCAGAAACTGAGCTTTGTACCTTTCTCTCATCTAGAAAAAGGCAGTTAACTTTCAGATTTTGTATTACACAATTATATTGAAAGAGTATACACAAATAAGTATTTCCCATGCTCAAAAAATTCAGTTGATATAAGAAATAAAAAGGGCTGTAAGACTGGTAAGACTCAAACTTACCACTTGTTTCTTTCCCATATCATTTGAAGCTGCTCCCTGAAAGAGGCACTGTGAACTGGTCTATGCTCCCTAACGCTGCTCACATTGAACCTCAGCTAATTCTGAACTAAAAATAAACTTCAGGCAGCCAGGATTAGCTGAACATGAACCCTCCTGGCCCTGGGTTAGGACCCAGCACTACTCCCGTTTGAAACAAGGGCAGTTTGTTCTATGGCACCAAATGTTATTTGCACAAAAAAACTCATTAACTCCACTTGCTGGTCCAGGTTCCTGTAAACAAGTTTGACTTTGGTTTGTTTACCCAAAGCAAACGAGACGCCTCGTGCAAGGAAGGGTTTGTGGGATTAGGCCTCAAATCTCTCACTTGGATTTTGGCCATGCTGAAGACTGACAGCAAGTGCCATTTATACAGGTAGGGAACTGCACACCCTAAGCGGCCCCCAGGACTGGTCACACCATACAGCTGTATGAGAAAAATATTGGTAAAGGTCAGAGCTCATTACTTTTACTGTTTCCAACATTCCTGTAGCAGGAAATACTAAATGTTTACGATTCTTGATATTTTAAAAAACTAAGAGCTAAAAAATCCATAAAAACAAACCAACCAACCAAACCCACAAACCTTCTATACAGCATTCACCACATGTGCAGTAGTATGTCTGTATTCTGTAGTACCTACTTTATTACTTTCTATAAAACAACTGAAAAGTGAACTGATATGTTATCATTTATTCCTTGCAACAAAGGGAACCACATGCAAGCAGGCAGTGGTGAATACTCATCGGTTCCATCTGTATGACAGACAACTCTGCCATACAGATACCAGCTTTGGTTTATTTGCCGGTTCGCAGAGTCTGAACTTCACTCCAAGCACGAGTTTGGGGAGAGAGACATTTTGTTACTGCCAGAAGAGCTGCTGAATGCTCTAAGGTAGCCATAGCGCCCCTGAAGGCAACAGATGCTCTCAAACCAGCAGCCGCTGCCTCAGTCCAACCCTGTGTTTGCACACGTGAGCCAGGCCACAGGACGCTGGGGCACACCTGGAAACTCAGGGCGGGAAAACCGAGCTACCCAACCCCGCTGGTGTCCATTCCAGGATGCAGGGCAGAAAGGGTTTAAAAGCCCTCAGTGTTTAAAAACACTTAACCAGCCTTTACAGATTTAAAGCTCTGCAGATTATCTTCTGAGAGATTTATATGAAAATACGAAAACAAGGAGGAAACGCTTGCTTGCCACCCCAGCAGAGGTGGCAGAAACGTGCCACGCTGCATCCGGCGACATCCCCTGTCCGCCTCCCCAGCGGAGCGGGGAGGTACGACCGCGCTACCGGGGCTCTCCGCTCTCGCGTCCCGCTTCCTCTCCGCCTCCCGGCGGCAGCTGCTGCCACCGAGGGCTCCGCGACATCCCTTCAGCCACAGCGCCCGGCGGGACAAGCTCCCGCCTCCCGGGCTCCGCAGCCGGGCGTCCCGGGCTCCGCGGGCCCCGTTCGCCGCCTCCCGCCCCGGCCCCGCCGCGCCCTCACCCCGCCGGGGCCCGCCCGCCGCGCCGCCATGGGCCGCGCCCGCCCCGATCGGCTCCGGCTCCGCGGGGAGGAGCCGCCGCTCCTTCCGCCCCGCGCCGCGGCTGCGCCCCCCCAGCGGCGGGGAGGGCCCGGCCCCGCTCCCGCCCGGCCCCGCCCGGTCCCGCGGCCTCGCCCGCCGCCCCCAGTGCGGGGCCAGCGCAGCCCCGCGGCTCTGGTCGGGGTCGTCGTCCTTAAGGCTGCGGGCGAGCAAAATCAAACGCTCGAAAGTGGAAACAGGTTTCTGGCCTACTTTTCAGCTTGTAGCCAGGGTCAGAAACTGCTAAATGAAGTTCTGCACTGTAAGCGGGGGGAAAATACCCACAAAGTGGGGACCAGCATGGTACAGAAGCACAGAGCTGGCTCTTATCTCAGCCTCCACTCATCCCACATAAGTGTCATATTGGGACTTCAGTCTCTCCCGTTTTATCTCTAAACAAGGAATACAACCTCTGGCTCTAGAACAAGCAGGCATGCTGGTAGCTGTAATATTTTACTTTAAATAACCATTTTCTAGACTGCTTTACTTACATTTGTTGATTTTCCTCCAAGGTGAGGTAGGCCACCAGAATAGTAATCTGTGTTCCTCAGAGGGCAAGACAACTGCCATGGGAGGTAAAGAGAGTGAGGAACTTACTTGCCACAAGCACCACACCCTCTGATGAGGAGAGTCTGCTACCATAGAGCAAACCAGTGAGAGAAAGGATTTCTCACTATTCCCCTCTTTGCTAAGTCCATATTCTGTCAGTTTGTACTTACTTGAGTTGATGAAACAAAAGACATATCATATGTATTATGAAGGTAACTGTGGTTTCTGGAGGAATTAATGTTGTACCAACGCCACTCCTACCTTAAAAGGTAAAAAGGACTAGCAGCAAACTAATACTGTCATAAATAACACTCTCTGCTCACAGACAGTGAGCCAAAAGAACACACTCTGGACTGAATATTGACTGAATATTTCTTGTGAGAGTAAGGCTTCCAGCATGGACAGGTATAACAGTACCAAAATGACCATGATAAAAAGAAAGGAAAGGACTTTTCTGAACCTATGTATAAGCAAATTACACAGACACATCCAACAAAATAGATTTGTCTTTATTCTTGTAATTGAGTGCTCACGATATTTCCTTTTTTTTTTTGTACAAAAGTGGATGCAACTGTAACATAAAAAGCTCAAGAGCTACACAGAATGTAGTATGATTATATCTCCTGTAGCAGCTTCTTTCCTAATCCTCTCCCAAATCCCTTACATACAAAGATAAATTCTTGCAATCCTGACATTAGGATTATTCTTGAAGTAAAACATAAGCTGTAATCTTTCTGAAGCTGCCTGCTGCTCAGAATTAGGGCTGAGTGTCTGAGCAGATCCATATTGCAGGGACCCACTGAGGCTCGTCCTGTGCACGATGTACTGCAGACAGCAGCTGTGCAGATGCTTCTTGTAAATTGTCATTCACGATCACTTGATCAAAGAACTGACCAAACTGAACTTCCATTTTCTTAGCTGATTCTTCCATCTCCTGTAAATCTTCTTCCTGTGAGACAGAGTAAGTCTATAAAACTTAAATTTGTGTAGAGAACCTGCACAGCATCTCCAGAGCACCTTGGCCCACACAAACAAGAGGTGAATAGATAGTGCCAGTCTACTTTATTTCATTTACAGTTTGCTAATGTAAAGCACCTCTGCTACAGTCAGTTCCAAGTCTCCAAAACAGGGCTGACTGCCACACCCTCCCCAAGGAAGTACCTTGTGTATGGTATGCTCCATTTGCCCCCAAAAGGTTATTCTAATGAGGAGTGCTGGCAGAGAATGTTAGGGACTGGAAGGCAAATCCACTAATGCTTGTGTTCTGATCCAGATTTTATTTTATTTCTCCAGTGATTATGTTTCTTTCTGTTGTAGCCATTATGATTCATTTCCATACAGTTATGGATTGTGGTCTTCAAAACATTAAGATGCTAAACTTGACTATGATTTGCATGGAAGCAATTGTGACAAAGCACTATATACATTCTAAATATAAGGTATGCATTTCCTCCAAGCTGGATTTGTTTTTTATCTATAGAACTAAGTATAGAATTGATACTGATACTGCTATTAAGCACATGTGAACTAATAACACATTCTTATAAATACGTGAAAAAATAGTTTATTAAATTACTGAATGAAGTGCATTCCAGGTATTTCAGCGCAAATATATGTGTTGACTCAAATGTTGACACAAGGCAGTTAATTAAAACAAAAATATGCAACATAGCTTCTCCTTTAAAGACATTTTGAAGAAAAATGCCTCAGTCCCCTAGATACAAATTACAACCCTTATGCTTCAAAGCAAATCTGGAGGGGGAAAAAGATCCCAACCAAACGAGACAAGAATAATTAGATTTCATCTTAAAGACACAATCATCTTTTTTTAAGAGTTAACACTGTAAGATAGTAGTGTGCATTATGTTCTAAACACAGAATCTCAGATTAATAAACTCAGTTCTCTTTTATTCCCAAATCTCACCTTGAACTTCATGTTCACGTAATAGTCCGTAATGATCCTGGCATTTTTACGAGTCTGCCTCATGCAGCTTATGCTGGGTGGCTTGATGAATATAATATAGGGCTTTAACTCATGAGTCCGGGCTAATTGTATGCCCTGCAAATGAAGAGTAAAATGAAGTTTAAGTATTTCAAGTGTATTCATCCCACTTTTACTCCTATAAAAAGCCAGTTGCTTACAACGTGCTGTTATCTCCAGACCTCGGAGGCATCTTTGTCAGGAACACCTACTTGGAAATGGTCTCACTAATAATCCCTGGACCAGATACTGTTAACCAACTGTACCATACAAGGATCATTTAACTCTGCTTGGTAACCTTATTAGGACACGCTTTCAACATTAGTGAATGACAGAACAGAGTCATTAACAGATCTCTACAAGCAACACATTAAAGATGCATTTGAAACCTGTGCTTTTTTAACTGTTGGGGAGCTACCTTTAGAACAAGCACACCTTTATTGTTCTATATTGAAAGTAAGTATCCTGCTTTCAGAAATCATTGTTCTATGTAACATTCTCTTATGCTAATAAGCATTTACAAATTTCTATAGAGCAATGGAGAGAACTAGAAGAAAAAGAAATCATAGCATGTAAAGCTGGTCAAGCCACCAGATTTAAAATCAAGTATGCAACTCAGCAGTAATTCTCCTACCTCACTGCTGTTACTTGATACCCTTCCCAAAACTTGTCCTTTAAACTCCAACCCTAAAAAACTGATAGTGGCACATCTGTTCAAGTGGCAAGATTACACACCCCACCATCCAACACCTCTCTTCCTCCCCTTTGTTTAAAAATGTAACAGAAGAAACCCAAGGAGATTTTTAGATCTGAAGACTAAAGTGTGACCTGATCTGCCTCTTACAGCAGTTTGAGTTTTTGAGTAGTACCCCCACAGGTCATGTAACTTAACATCTATTTTAAGCAGCACAAACCACTGCTAACCTAAGGCTCCAACACACCTACTCTGTGTAATTAGAGGGAAATATCCAAGGTTTACTGAGATATGGTGTCTCTCTTTCTATTTGGTTAGAAAAGATGTTGAAACACCATAGCCCAAACAGCTCCTAAGTACTAAATAACACAAGTAATCCAGAGAAGGTTGGTGAGATTTTGCCAGACACAGCTCTAAGTACCTTAGATATGTGCAAGCCCAGGCTTTTATTACCCTTATCTTCATCAGCAAATTCAACGCAAAGATAGAAGGAAAAAAATGTGAATAGCGTCTAAGTGAAGGAGCAGCTTACTCTTAGTTGTTACTTCTGAAGAGAAAAAGAGGCACACTATAATGCCCTGCTTCTGCTTGATTACTTTAATAGTTGCTGCTTTTACCAGAAGGTATTCAGAGATTGGTGACAGAAGGACAGAATTCTCAACTAACAGGGCTTGGAGGAGGAGAAAATCCCATGCAACAGTCTCCCCATGAAAGAATAATCCTTACTTTAAGCAAGCATGAAAACTCATTTCTGTACCATCCAAACTGGTCATGCAGCTGCTGGCCTGAAAATAAATGAACTGTCTCGACATACTTGTCACTGTAGCACCACCACCACCACCCGAGACCCATGCAAAGAAAAATCTTGGGTCAAAGAACCATGAGGTAAAGTGAAAAACAAGACAAAGCAACTGACAGCATTCCAATAGCTCAAGAATGTAGAGAAAATTATTTTTCCTTCCAGAAGATTCCCTTCCCCTGTACCGCTCACCTGTGGTTCTAAATCTATCACACAGATCTTCCCTTCATCGAGGACTGCTCGCACTGCATCAACACTGGTACCATACAGGTACCCTTTGTACTCCCCATATTCCAGCATTCTGCAACAGGGGTGAGAAAGAAGGACAATGAAAGAGCATTTGAGACTCAAAAAGGTTCCATTTAAAGGTGAAATCTTCAAATGTAATCCAGTGATCAGGACTGAATGATCATAAAACATAGTGAACACTGATGAATAACCTTCACCTTTGCTCTTCCCTGCTACACTGGACACAAAATCAAAACCATTACAATTCAACATCTCCAAAACATGCATTTTTTACTCATCGTGTTGTTACAAATTTTGTGTTTAGAGGTTGTGATTTTAATGATGCTTGTCAACTATATACTACAAATAACTTCATAAATCCAAAGATCTCAAAGCACTTGGCACAGCTCAATGAGTGTAGCTTCTGGTGCTGAGCTGGTCTGTCTTAGAGAGATTATTGATGTATAGAAAGGAGCAGATAACTTTTTAATGTTTAGCCCTTACAGTTCAGCTGCTCACATGTCATCACTGCAGAGATCCTGCAACAGAGTTGTAGGCCAGGAACAGGTTTGACTCACTGCTCAATTTTCAAAAGCAGTTTGGTTTCCAGGAGAGTTGTGAACTCATAACTTACAAATCTAATGAGCTCAAGACTAGAGATCCCACTTTCTTTTAGAAGGATTCTGAGATTAAGTGTGGAGGAACCATTTGCAACTGCACAAACACAGTCTTTGAAGCAACTGTCTCAAGTAGTTTGACCCAAATTTACAGCAAACTTACATAGTAAGAGTGGAGGAGCCCAGACTTGGGACCTAAATACAAAACTGTGTTTTCTTGTATCATGTTAAATAATAGAAATGTAATTCATCTCTCCTTCTCACCTGTGGCTGTACACCATGTTTTCAAAAGTTTCCTTGGATACGTAGTGATATTCACGACCATTCATTTCATAACTTTTCTGAACACGAGTGGTGTCTGAAAAAAAAAAAAAAATCAGCTGCAACTAAATTATTCTAATTTTATAAATGAAAATGAGAACTTCATAAAGGACTATAAATCAGTATTTTCCTAAATAATAACATGAGTTATTTCCATTTGTTAATCCAGAGCAAAAGCCCTGTCTACTCTAATGGCTTCCCAGTGTCAAGTCCTTGAAAGTTATCAAAGCAACTGTATTTCTTGGAATGGAAGGAGACTAGTTTAATCCAAATAGCTGACTCAAACCAACTGCTTTGGAACTGGTTGCACTTTTTTTTATTTACTCCTCTGAGGTAAAACTAATTAAAGGTCATTCAGAAAAATCCCACAAGCTTTCCCACACTTGCACCTTCCCCGTATCTAGGATCTTAAGCACAAAAGAAGTCCTGAATTTTCAATTCGCTTCAGATTCATAATTTCCTGTTTTGTTATCTAATTCTCAGGAACCAACTAAGCACAGGTAGAAACAATTTCAGTTGTTACGTCAGAAATTAAGCTACATAAGTCTCATCTGAGACTAGAAGGCTAATAAGGAAAGCTGCAAAGCCTATTAAGCACCAGCTTCTGTTGCCTTCATTCTCATATCTGATCACTTAAACACTGTGAACTTACAGTATCCCCCAGAAACTAATTTTTATTATTTTTTTTTTAAGTCTAGGAAAAGTAAACATCAAGATTAAACAAAATCATGCAGATAACTTTTACCTACGCAAAACTTTCAAGGGTTTCAGGAGCTGGGACTTGAAAATACCTTTGTTTGATTTGCCAAAATGAGATAAATAATATTTTAAACTAATCCTTATGAAAGCAAACAATACTGGCTTTCAATGGAGCTGAAGAAACAGCCATAAAGCAAAGAGTGTACAAATACACAGAGGCAAGAGGGAGGTACTTGGCATTTCCTAGTCATGTTTGAAGGAGGTAGTGGGGGAAAGAGGAAAACCATGACATACGAGGTATGGCACTTCGAAACTCTCGTGGGTTACTTGTGATGAGCCTTCGCCTTAGTTCATTCACACCAACTCCTGAGGGCCCTGGAGAGTTGGAAAAGCAGCTAATATTACTAACAGGGTACAAATCACTTCCCAGCAATACAGCTGTACCCAGGAGGCAACTCAGCAATAGTATTTTAAAAGAAAAAAAATTATCAAATAATTTCAGACTTAGAAAGGACACTGGATTTGCCTTTACCCAGTTTGCTTTATGAGGACCCTGGTACACTGTGGAACAGCAGCTTCCCTTCAGCCACTATCTAGTCTACTAGAGAGACATCAAAGTCTACAGTATTTCCTACACCAAGCATTATTAAAGGCATCTTTAACTTTCCATACGGTCCATGACTGAGATTGTTCTAGTCCAGAGTTAAATTTCAAACATTCTTCTTACTGTTGTCATATCTATGCACTTAACATTGGTTGTAGAAATGCTTCCACATAAAGATGTTTTCTAATAAATTACAAATAGTTTCTCATCTTTTTCAGTCCCAACTGAATATAAAACTGAACCACTTCCCTATTAAACTGCATTATCAACCAGCGTTCATAACTGTACAGCTTCTTCTAAGGACTTTACTATTATTGTTTTTAAACATTCATTATCTCAACCAAAGAAGATGATACCTACATTAAACTTTAAAATCAATAATGGGGTCAAATTACAATGATTCTTGAAATGTTGCTCTGAGAGCTACCTGCACAGTCAGCAACCGCTGCAATCAGCTGCAGGAAACCTCAGCGGGTCAGACCATGACTGAGTGTTTCCTCCCCTCTGGCACAAGGCTGTGAACTTGGCCTGAGCAGGTGATTAACCCCTTACCCACGAGTATAATGAGCCTGTTCCGGTCTGTTGGGTGCCGCTGGTACCTGACCACCTCTTCATAGGGAGCTGCAAGAGAGCTGCAGCAGCTGCTGGGGCACCGAGAGTAACACGACTGCTGGTTGATCCGGGATTTCCTGCGGCACAGGCGCATACTCCTGCGGAAACCAGCTGTGAGGGCAAAGACATCAGGACTGGAAAACACACCCGAGATGCAGGCAACTAGTTCTGTAGCCTGGAGGGTCTCTTCCTAAGCCACAAACATAGCACTCCTTGTGAGCTTTTTGCAAGGTGAATGGCAGTGGATTTCATTGCTGCGCTTGATCTGACAGGTTGAGAGAACCTCTGAGCATTAAATGACAGCTAAAGAGTAGGCAAAAGTCACCTGAAAATTAGACCAGAATTAAAGACCACCAAAAGATCCCCAAAACAAGCTGAAGGAGAAGTTTCTGACTACATGTAGCATCCCTAGGGAACAGGCCAACTTTTTTGATAGTGTGTCTGGTTCGCTCTCATGAAGCAAATCAGGAACATTTGCTCCAGCTTCCAGAATGTGTATTTTAAAGGTCACTAAGGTTTAGTATCAGAGACAGTTTTGTGGCCCCACTTTACCATCCAACTCTGAAAACTTCACAGAGAGGTCTGCTTTTCTAAAGAGAGCCCTCCTGATTATTCTCAACGGATGACAGAAAACACTATGCAAAATTAATCACGAAGTCAAATTTAAATAGCAGTGGCCAAGTCTTGGTAGAAACCTAACAGGAAGACAGATTTAAATGGAGAGAATTAGCATTATTACAAGGAAAGAGACTTCTTGAAGTTTGGAAAACAGAGTAAGCAAAATTCCATTCATTAAGTCTTTAGGTGATATAAAGAACAAAGCATTTTATTTAACCTCAGACAAGCACTTAATCTAGATTAAGTCTCAGTTATCTTACTTATCTTTAGTCACTGCATACCAATAAAGACTCGTTGACCAAATTCACCAAATTCTTCCTCTTCTAGAATAAAAAGGACAAATACTCATGAAATAAAAAGGAACAGTGAAAGCTTATAAATTAGATGGCTAACAATTATTGCTGATTCCAAAGGAAAGAAAGAGTTTCAATAAACATATGGAAATACTATGCCTAATATAATTTTTAAAAAGCACAATATTCCATAGTATGAAATATTAAAATATTTCACATGACCAATGACCAATTCAAAGGGCCAATGTTTCTGTAAGAGAAAAAAAAACTTAGAAAGTCTTGGTACTTTAGAAAGTCTTGGTACTTTCTAAATTATATTTGAAACTCACCATTTTATTTGTTTAATTCCTAAGATAACTAGATGCCAGACAATGTTTTGAAATTGAAATTAGTGAAAAAACCTCCATCTAATTTAAGCTTTTCAGGTGAAACATAGCTTACAAGAATTCTTTAGTTAAAACAATAACCAGCAAGTCAGTACCTCAAAATCAGAAACAAAAAATTTATAACTAACTTTCTGCCCAATAGCATGTTTGGAAAATGCAACTTGCATCTCTGCTCCAACATGTCAGCCTAATCTGTGTCCTCTGAGTCTTTTCGTCCCCATCCTCATGCTGTTCCTCATGAAGGCTTTACTATTCAGGTGAGACTTCTAAAATTCTGCATGCATTTTTTTAAAAAATCTATTAAATCCACCTTATTCCATAAGGCTCAAAAATACCAATTTCCCAATAGATCAATACTCTAAAAGTTTAGAAACTATTTTAGAAAGGTGATTTGAAAACATATAACCAAGAAGAAAAAAATGGTGTCAGTGTTCATCTTTCTCTTCAAAAAGGACTCCTAATTTCCTCCTAATCCTGCATGTAGTTATCCAAACTGTGGATTCCCTTTATTTAGGCCTTACTAAAGCAAGAATGAGATACAGAAGACATAGGCATGTCTTTAAAACCAGTAAGTATTTCAAGAAAGGAACATTTTCTTTTGCAAACTGTGAAATGCTTTAAGCACTAGATTCTTTGATTTACAGTTCTCATAAGCATGCAAGTATGGAAACGAAATTAGATGCATATTAGTTACTCTTTCACATCTATGCACTCTTCACTACTTGTACCTCTACAGTTTTACTCCTACATTTCTATATGGACTAAAAACTTGTTTATGACTGTAGAAAAAAATTACTTGGCACAAAACTGCTCATTCAGGGCAATGTTCAGAGCAGTGTTCAGCTGACATATGCCCATATCATTTCTATCTTCAGGTCTCTTGAGCCATCATTCAAATACTTTTATGTATTTCTGCTTTATCTACACTCTCTTCTATGGTATTGGAGTGCAGTGTGGAATCCTACAGGGAACAAGCAATTCAGCTACTGGGTATTGCAAGAAGAGTGGGAGTTCCTGGTAAAGCAATAAACACAGATAAATTCTATCAGATTACTGTTTACAGGACACAGGGAGAAAAAAGTTATTTTACCTTCTTTAAGCTCCTCTGCACGTTCAGATAGAGACAGACATGAAACAATTAGTTTTGAGAAGACAGTCTATACTATGATTTTTTAAAAAATCCAACCAGCATTGTCCAATGCATTTAGGGAATGTAGAAAACAGGTACTGCAGACTTTAAATCTAAAATATGCCTCTTTGAGCGTGAATTCTTAATTCTCAAAGTATGAGAGACTCAACTGCAGCATCTATGTCAGTATTGTACTGCAAAATACATCTACAACTACTGGTTAAAATGTAGAATAGCAAATATTTGCACCTTTATTCCTCCGACTGTGTGGATGCAGCAGAGAGCTGACTCAGCACTGAGCAGTGAATAGGATTTGCTACAGTAATCCCCAAGTGCAGCTATCAGCAACATCCTAGCCTGGAAACAAAAGACTGCCCTGGAGACCTGCTGGTTCTGCCCTAAAAGCTTTGGGCATTGCTTGAGAGGTGGAAGAGAACAAACCACCTGTGATCAGAGAAGAAGATGCAACTGGCAAGTAGGGACCTTGTGGAGAAGAGCAAGTGTAAGGTCGAATGACATTTTCTCCACAAGATTACCAAATATTTCAAATGAGAAGTTTAGCAGTAGAGTTCTTCTAGTGAAAACATGATTTATTGTAGAAGACGTAAGTTTTGCAGAACTCTGAATGTGCTGTAACTAAGTAGCTGTTTCCGAAATTAAAAAAAAAAAAATAAAAAATCCCATATTGGCTTGATTTTATGTTTTAAACATAAATAATTAATTTTATAAGCATTTCTCTTTCCTGTGTGCCATCCATGCACACAATCAGGAATCCAGAACAGCTTTCTTCTCTACCACGTCAGCTCTTAGAGGCACTGGGGATTCAGGCCTCCACATTACCCTAAAGTAATCCAATTATGCACTGACATCAGTGCACACAGCTTGCACGGGTATAACTGAGCAGGATTTGATAAACAGACCTGGTGCTGATGCACGAGAAGAGACACTCACGCTTGTGGCATAACAGGACAAAACCCTTACTACTAGGGGAATCAGAAAGCAAGAGGAAGACTTAAGGAAACAGGATTTCACACAATGGCTTTTCAAGCCAGAATAGTTTCTGAAGCTAAAATGACATCTTGGTTTTTGTCACCTGCTTGTTTTTGAGACAGTTGTTTGTCTCTGGACACCCTTCTCTCAGCAGAACAATATCAAGGGATTTAGAGTTAGGTCAGAGGAACTCACCTGACTCAAATGTTTCCTCATCTTGTTTAGTAATCCAGATAGCAAAGGTATTAAAATAAATTCAAAATTTAATTCTTTTCCTTCTAAAGAATTTCAGAATCAGAGATCAGTTTTCCAGCTCCTGTCTGTCTGTCTCACATATACTTTCCCCAGATCCATCTACTCTGAGGTGGCAAAATACAGCTCACCATACCTGAATTAACTGCCTCATCTCTTTCCACCCAGTCCTACAGGAACACATCCCTCCAGGGAAGCTTTCTGAATTACCTTGGGAGAAGGAAGAATAAGCTGTGCTGCTTTTAGTCTTCACACGTAGTATTCACATATGAAACCCTATTCTTGTCCAGTGCCTAAAACCTTATTCTCCTGAGATCAGTTTCTTGACAATGAATTGTGTGGGTTCTCCAAGACTACAATAATCCATGGCATTAAATATACAGTAGGCAAAAAACTATGGTAACCTAACAGCCACAGTCCAAAACCTGCATCAGAGGGTGGATCTCATTCAAGCAGGTATTTTTGCACAGCTCCTCTTTTCAGCACAATAATTGACTATAAGCACTGTACACCAGAACTGCAAATAGCTCATTTTAATGCACTAATACTGGGTAAGGTTTCCAAGGTATGACAAACAGAATTTTCTATCATTAAGTTCACTAGGAGAATAAGGGGTTTTGTCTGGGAAATAAAACAAGGCTTTTAACTAGCTACTTCCTTGAAGCAAATAAAATAATCTTAAGTGAATTCAGTTACCTGTTTCCACACACTTCTCGTCAATCTGCATGTCATCCTCTACGGATCAACACAGGGAAAAAAAATTCATCTGAATGAGAAAAACACTGGGGAGGAAAAACATCCTTACAGATCTTAAAAGACTGAATCAGACATCAGAAAGAAAATACGTGAAGCTCAGATCATCTTAGATTTAGACATCTTTAAGGATTTTAACTGTTAACTCCAATTTACTGATGTTCCTTGTCTTCAGTGAACACAAGGCTCTTCTTAAACGAGTACTCTGAAGGACATGGGTGTCTAATTTGAATTCTCCTCTTGAAATAATGAAAGGTTTAACATGACTGTCAGTCTGTTTATCCAGTAGATATCTATTTATTAAGTATTATCATGAGGGAATAGAATTTTTCATCCTATAGCTTTTAGAAGTCTATCTTCCCAATGTGCTACACTCAAGGAAAGTATTATGTTTGGTTGATTTTATTATTACTTTTACAAGGAAGAAAAGGAAAAGATGGATTCAGCTCCCTCTCAATCCCCAGCCCACATCCATTCACGTCTCTGAAATGTGATCACACAACCCTGGGCAAACTCATGGGCTCAGGATGCTGCACTGTTTGTGTGTTCTGTCCCTGAGCCCCTCCAGACAGGCCCCGTGGGAGCTGTTTTGCAGTTACAGGGCAATTGTCAACCCTATTCTGCCCATAAGTGTCCTTTAAAGAAATGGTCTCTCAGAGCTGCTCTGGAGAGAAAGAGGGAGAGGAAAAGAGAGAGAGGAAATGTTGCCTTTCTTTTCCCAAAGAACCCATCCAAACTGTCAGTTCCCTAACAGATAATGCATAGCTAAAGTTTCCACTTTAAGACAATGTAGGCATCTACCTTTCCAGGTGAAAAAAGGCTGAATTTCCATTATGTTAAGCACATAACACGATAAGAACTTGGGTTTCTTTTGCATGTATTTATCAAAATGCCTCATTTCTGCCAACATTTTAAAAAGCCTTTAAAGCCACGTGCTATATTAGTTCCAGGTACAGAAATACAGTGCTGTCCAGAAAAGATTTCCTACCTTCTTCCACAGTGCTTACTGCTCACAGCATATCCATTGAAGCAGTTAAAATGCAATAATATTATGGTGAAAGAGAGCCTCAGCTCTAACAAACAAAGCAATCAGTGCAAGAAGAATCCTAGGGAATGAAACATACTCCCTCTGGGATTTATCACAGGAGAAAAATTTTGTACTTCCATAAAGAACCATAGAAGAAAATGGGGAGAGAGAAAACAGGAAGAACATTTTTTGTCTGGGAGTAATTACATGTTTTCACAAAGTTATAGTTGGCAGATATTTCTGGATTGTTACTGTGAATAAACTAAAGGGCAGCATAGCTTATCTTAGACCTCAAGAAAAGAAGTTACAGCTTTCTCTCAAAAGCTTTGATGACAAAGAAACATTCTAAACATTGCATGGCGCTTTTCAGTGCAGAACTGGAAAGCCAGGATGCTACAATTGTCACCTCAAGACTTATTTACACCCACTTATCCTAGAGAGAACTGGCTCTCCTGGTGAGCTCCTAAATCCTACAGACATCAGACAAAGTTGAATTCACAGCTTCTCTCACAGTCAGATCCCAAGTACACTGGAGACAACCACCTCCACCGCCAGTATTCCAGGTACAATTATCATCAGGTATTTGTTTTTCTGGAGATAGTTAACACACTTCTGGGGTTACAATATGGCTCCAGAAACAATGTCTTTGGATCAAACTGAATTGTATGAGCTTCTATTTCAGTATCCCTGAAACAAAGACAAGATCTTTCTTTCCTACTGTACCATTCAAGTAACTTTTCACTCACACATTGATGATTTGAGACAGAGATGGGGCTGGAAGGGCTGAGACCACCAGAATTCTCGCTGCTTCCTACATAAAAATAAATTTATCACAGTTAAAGAAACAAAACAGACCACAAGCACTCTATGCTTTAGCCAGATTCACTGCTTACACATAAGATCAATTAGTATTGAACCGAGAGAAGACAAGAAGATTGAAACATTATCAAAGTTTTAGCTCACTGCAGAGTCCTGAAAGAAAGCAACATGCTATCAGAACTATTGAAAGGTGATTCCCAAATCAGCAGCCCAGAAGTATCTAGAGTTTATATGAAAGGACAGGAATATAAGCCATACTGTGGTACAGACACCTGGAAGTAGAAGAATGTGCTACTGCTAGAGGCAGTAGTACTACTGCCTCTCTTACTACACAGAGCCTCCTGCTTGCAGCCTGAATCAAACCCAGTTTGATTTCAGCTTTCACTACACAGACCACAAGTAAGTTTATTATAGTACAAAGTGAAGCTTCTCCTCTACAACTGCATAGCCTTATGTCATCCTGGGGGTGACATAGCCAGGACATGTGGTTACAGGATCGAATTGAGAAGTGTGCTACAGCAGTTTAGGAACTCTTATTCTGAAAGTGTGTAGAGTAAAAATAATGGGCTATTTATGCAGAAAATAACAGGCAAGAGATCCTTGTTCTTCCTTGAGCATTTTAGGTTTTTTTCCTCTATCCTTTCTTTTAGTCTGGTCTTCTTGGTTGTGACTAAGGCTGAAGTGGTCACTCATGCCTCACAGGAAATCTTTTAAAAAAATACTATACTTTTAGTAGCCCACTCTTCCCTCTGCCTTTTTTTTTAAATCATAGATGATGGCCCTTAATAGTGCCCCCAGTTCCACAAATCTTTCAGCTGCTACACTCTGCTAGATGACTTAGCAACTAGCACAGAGACTAGACAAGTGCTGCCAGCTTCTTAGATGGGAATTTAAGATGGTGCAGGTGCTTTCAAAAGCTTGTTCTCACATAGGTGCTCTTAAGGGAAGGAGAGCAAGAAGCTGGAGAACAGAAAGAGGAAAGTTGTTTGCCAGATGTCTCTCTGAATCATACTGCTATAAAACATGGGAAAATTTTAAATTAAAAAAGTCTGAATAACTGGCTAATTTTTGAACTAGAAATCAGGAAAACTGTGAATTCTTTACCTTTTCAGAAGATGATTTGAGGGTATGAGTCCAGCACAGGCACTGAGATCTGAAACTTTCCTGGCCTGCCACCAGAGAGCATCATTCTGATCCACAATCTGGAGTATTTCACCCTTCTTAAAAGGCAAACCTGCATCAGCACACGGTATGGCAGGATCTTGCAAGGGCCAGTAATCTGCCATTGCTCGCACGTAAAGCTGGTAAGCAAAATATACAAGAGTAAGTGGAAGACAGGTTTAGAACAGATGCAACATGAACTTTACAAGCACAGAGCCAGATTTTGCTGCAACTTAAAGTCAATTAATGATGAAGCAAAGTTTTAAAAAGATCAAGCCCCAAACTCTATCTGTTAATTAAGGGAAGAAAAAACGATTCATCTCATACATTATGAAAAGAATTGACCCTCAACCTGTAGATCACTCTGAAAATGCCCTCATTACACAACTACATTTCCACTTACTGTCTTTACTGCTTCAGCAACAACATAGTGATGTCAGCTGAGAGGTGGCCATAAAGCAAGGTAACACCCTAAGGATTGCAATAAACTTCTAGGCAACATCACTGCTTTGTATCACACAATTAGGCATTATTGCAGTAACTGTTTGCAGTAACAATCTGGAAAAAGAAAAAGAATGTTTCTTACTGTTGTTTGGTTGCTGACAGGCCGATCAGAAACTGGAATTAATTTGAACATAATAGTCCCCTGAGACAGGGCCTGAGTGATTAGAAAAGGATTAAAATATGGTAGGTATTCAACATAAATAATTAAACACTGGCAGCACAAGCTTAACACAACATGGCTTTGAGGTTACTATAATGTCTGTATTACAGATAGAATTTAGGTAGAGTCAATGTGTCAATACTATATTTTTTCCAAAAGGAAACTCAAGAATAAAACCTCAAAGTTTTGCTAAATCTTTTTAATTAAATGTTTCATTATAAGTATATATAATCTCAGCATTAACTCATACCAAATCTTTCTACTGAAATCTTGTTTAAAATAGCAGCAGGGTCTGGTTAGACAGGTGATGTAAAGGGGGGAGGAAAAATATTTAATAATTAATCATTCCAACAGAGTTTGTATTTCTGATACACAGAAATAGTACAACCAGGGCAATAATACATAGACTTGATATGATTACATATAGAAATACCTCACTGACTGGCACTTCATACTTTGCAGTGAAGAACCCTGAAAAATTGTGGGTAAAATGACAAATAACAGGGACATCTCAACAGATTTCTTCATGAGAATTTTGACACCAGTAATTACACTGCCCTTTTTTTGCAAAGCAAGGTATGAGCTTACAAGCTCATTCGCTCTGCTTTAGTGCATTTTGTAACATGGACTCTTATTAGAGAAGCACCTTTCCACTACTTTCTTGTGGAATATTAACTGAGTGGCACTTCCAGAAAAAATTATGAATCAGAAAAGTCTGAACAAATTAGTATTTTTCCCAGAAGCTACAGGTGGAACAGTCACAATTCAGTTAATTTCTGTCCAGAACAGGAGTTAGATTTAATTCTGGTTTCATATATTCTGATTTCATTAACAGTTGTGAACTTCATCCACAGTAAGGAAACAAATCTAAATTTTCTGTTAAAGATTTCAGACTTTCTCCTGTAAGAGAGTGTGCAAAAGAGAGAGCATACAGATGATCTTAAGGTACAAAGTAGAAAAAATATTTTAAAAATATTAAATACCAGAATATTAATAACTTGCTCAGGCTCAAGTCCCTCAACAGGAACTCCATTTACTTCCACCAGTTTGTCTCCAGCATACAGCAACCCTACAGTGAGAGCAAACATGAAAACAGCAGCAGTTTAATCACAGCACGGATTATCTTGGGTAGGCAAGGCAGGGTCACACAGATATACCACAGCTTTGAAAGTCAGCATCAGAAGTTTCCATACAGCAGGTATGCAGGAAGGCATTTTGGATTTAGGCTGCACTGCCCCTGGAGGGGACTGCAGACTTCTGTGGGTCACAAAAAGCTTGTGTATGCTTCAGTTTTCTTATTTCCTCCCAACTCCCCCATACAACATCTTTACATTCTACTGATGATTTGCCTTAAAAGTAGCATAAACATTTTAATATAGCTCCATTTCCCAAAGTAACCTCTGAACCTATGCTAGCTTAACCCATTATATTAGTAGACCATGAGACTTGGAACCAGACCCTCAAAAACTCCAGGTGCAGTGGGAGATCTCGGGACTCCTCTCTGTCCTTTACATTAAAATCTTCACAATATTTTCTTTTCTGTTTTCCTTTAACTCAGCTAAAACATTAGTCAAACTCAGAACTTAATCAGCTATTTTAAACAAGCTGGGTTTTCTGCTCTATACAAAGTCCAGAAAATACTAAAAAGAACAATTTTATAACGATTACAGTTGAATTTTACTTCAGATGTCTTACATTTTAGTTACATTACATTTCCTAAGGGACATGGAACACATTCAATTCTAGGATGACAAAGTAGTAACGTTTCCAAGGAAACTCCTTGGAAGATTGCTTAGCAACTAATGCTGCCAAAGTGTTTAGTGGACTAGTGCCAAAAAGTATTACTATATATTCCTTAAAGCCTATTATTTTATAGAATCACAAACGGCTGATGTTTCCCATTTGTCCATTAGGGAACGAGCTGCTGGCATTCATACCACATTGCAGTTTGGTGCCAAGAAAAATTATTGAAAACTGGATTTGTATCTCAACTCAGTCTCCAACAAGCACATTCATCTGAAAATTAATGAAGCCGGAATCAAAGTCACTGCAGCGTATCACTATTTACAGAGCTGTCCAACGTACACACCTTCTTGCTCTATAATGGAACAGTAATTGTAGAAGCTAAGCTGTTATCTTACTTCAAATATCTTATTTTTCAAGTTCAGTTTTATGTATCACTTTATTTCAAGTTCCACGTACCACTCCTGTCTGCCAGGCCACCATGGATCACACGGGCAACCGTGATGTCCCCTGTTATCTCGTGGCGTTTAATGGTGGCACCCTGGCAAAAAGGAACAAAGAAAAAGCACACTGGTCACTGAAGGACCCCAGTAAGTTCCCTTCCATCACAAGTCTGATCTTCACAGTGACAAAAAGGCAGTGAAAGATACACCTCTTTTACCACAACATGGATATAGTGATAATGTATTAGTACTAAGTCCTCAACTTCCATCACACTAAAATAACCACATTGACAGATAAGATTCTTACAGACAATCTCAATACTACAGCTATCTTTTCCTAAAACAGATTAACTAAGCTATACAATGTTTGCTGCTTATGAGCACAAATGATTTCTAAAGAAGTTTCAGAGTCTCTCCTCCCTTCATTTCTATTTTGGCCAAGGGAATAGCTCTAAATTCAGTTTGGTTTTATCTCATGTAATGAAAATGCATCTGCCAAATGGTCAAACCCCAAGCAGACAAGGCACTGGACATCTCCAGCTGTACCTGCACTGTGCAGGACTCCTAAGATGGGCTCCTAAGGCCCTTTCCAACCTCAACAATCATTGTGATTCTGTAAAAATTGGACAAGAATGCTCACAATCCCTGTGATGTTCCTGGAAAGAAACCAATATGCATCTGATGCATTATCACTGCTTGTCTAAGTTAAGATAATTTGACAGATACCAGAAAGCTCCCTCACCAGAGGCTGGTTGTTCTTCACTAAGCAGACAATCCTCATAGCTTCTTCATTTTCAGGTATGTTGTCTGGCAGTGGTGGAAGGGTTGGTTCAAAATCTTTCTGGGCCACAGTATCATGAGCAGACAGCAAAGCCTGTTACAAACAAATCCTAGCAAATCAACCAACTCACAAGCAAAGATCATGCAACAGCAGAGCTTTAAACAGTGACTGGTCAGAAAACAAAAATCAGTGAATAAGTTCCTGTGTGAACACAGATCCCTTGCACACATTGATATTTTCTTGTTTCCACTTGAAAAATTAAACCGTGAAATAAAGTTTTAAGAAAAGTTGCTCTCCATGCTTCTTCTGGAAAACTTAAAAATATAAAACATTTCTGTTTGGAGCTCTAGGGTAAAGAATGCAGGTTTTGCAATTTCAAGGAAAATCTGGTTATATTTGTTTGCATCAACTGCCCATAATTTAAAACTTTGCAAGGAACATCTTTCAAACACAGCCCTTAAATAAAACACAGCCCACTGCAGGTACTTCAGATACACAGTCCACATTTGATTTCACAGCCAGGTTAGTTTGTGATTTATTAACTACGTCTCTTCTGGCTCCTTTGCCAGCTCTTGTGAACAGCTGCCCATCCATTTCCATTCCAAATGCAGACAGGTCTGTGAGCAAACTTTTCCTTTCCTTATGCAGGACTTGCCTTGAAGTGTGGAGCGCGCAGGAGTCGTCTCAGCTCTTTGATCTCTCCAGACTGGGGGGCTTCGCGCAGTAACTCTACCACCTGATAAACGTAAGAGGGAAAGTCTGGAGACGGATTCTGGAGGACAATTAGCTTAGAAAGCTCTACACTGAAATTAGAGGAGTATGATATGGAGACAGTGTTAAGCCCCCCACATTCTATGACTCAGAGGATGTCCATATGGCTTGGTCTAGAACTGGACAATATGACCACAGCTGTGCAACATTCAGCCGGGCTTAATTTAGTTCAGGCGCAGTGCCACGTGCTCTAAATTAGTTTTTGCTCCCATCCGTCAACCAATTCCATCACTAGTCTCAATTTCTCTACTTAGTGGAAGAGTCAACTCTCCCACTAATTAAAAGATTAAGAACCTATCAGCTATTATGATTAGAAAAATCTAAAAAGCTTTTCAAAGGCCTCATGTCAGACTGCTTGATTGTAGCCCTAATTCTGAATCACACAGTTACATGGAAAGAAAAATACCTGGTCACTGGCTAAAACAAATACTGTGTGTTCATTACACTGGCCAGGACTGGTGTAGTCCAGTGAGCATGGCTGTACCCATTTCTCCTGCCCCCTAACACAGTAAGGGTTGTCAAGTAATTTTAAAAATGTGCAAAGAGAGAATCTTTTAACTTTATATAGTGAGACATCACCTGAGACACAAAATAAATACCAGAACACTTACCTGCAGCTAAGTTGATTAATTTGGTATGAGTAAGTAAAGCAATAAACTCTGTATACACAGTCTCACCTCACGATTCAATGCACGTGCCTGCAGCGTGACAGGAACTGGTCTTTTTCCAAGATAGTGCTGGAGGCATTCATAAATCTGTTGCAGGTCATGACAGACAGGACAATGCAATGACAACATTGATCTGTTCACATGATTATACAGATACATACACAACACACAATGGACAACATTGTATTTCTAGAAATTTCTCAGTCCAACTAGAGCCAAAGAGCTTGCAATCTAGATCCTTAATGTCTAATGCATCTGAAATTGAGTCTAGAATTCACTGCCTTTCCATATTATCAGCTAGCCAGCCAGTTATACTGTAGTTTTGAATTTTCCAATAAGAAAAGCTGATTACACACATCAATAGCCTGATAGTGTCAATTCTCTATTTCATAGTGTTTCCTTCCTCTAGTTGCAGGCATAATTAACAAAGTAAATTTAACTTAAAAGAAATTGCTGTACTTAAAATGCCTTTATGGGCATTCTTATCCACTACAAGTTTTTCCTGTTTAAAATGTAAAGATTTTAAAAATCCTTGTTAGACAAAAAGTAGAATTGGTACAGAATTTGTTTCAGAGATACAGTTCTGCTCAGGATAGAAACATTGGTCAAAACTCTGTTCTCTAACAACATAAAATCTTCAACTGCATATCAGATCAGTGAGATGCAAAATAAAATAAACAATTTCACAGGTCAAAAAGTGGGATTCATAGCCATATAGAGATTGAAGAATAGAAAAGAGAGCTGATCAACACTGTGTTCAGCCTATGTCTCTGTCCCTTGGCCTTAGTACAGACACGTAAAGTAGAAGAGATTAAATGTCCAAGATATTTCCTTTAGAGCAGAAAAGTTTTGGCCACCTTGACTGCTGATGTTAGGACTGACTTCGAGACTATCAACACAGTGTAAATAAGCATTTATTGTCCTGATATGGCAAAATAAGGCTTGCTCTCTAGGTAGCCTTTGCTTTCACAGCTCCATATTACTTTACCTTTAAAAGTGCTTGCAGCCAGCGAGATCTGAGCAGGTCATACAACATGCCAACACCATTGACATCTCTCTTACAGAGCAAACTGAGTTCTTGCAGCACTAGAGTCAGAACATGAGATACACCTGAGCCCAAGAAACAGAAAAGCGCAAGACACTTCAGTACAAAGAGAAGACCAACCAAAGCCAAACAGTGACCCAGGCCTTCAAAAAGCACCTTTCCTTAATTTATACTTCCAAAATGCACAAACATTTTCTGTCTGCTTTGCTTTTTCCCTGCAATCGACTCTGTTGCATAAGAGTTATTTTACTGTGTTATTAACCAGCAGGGTTAGGTCAATACCAACAAGTTACAACTGACCTGTGTGAAAAACACACAGGCAATCTCACATGTATCAGTCTGGGTTCAAGCTCGTACCTCCTACTGAGAAGAGGTAAAACAACAAAAAACTCTTGACTTTATAAGCCATAAACAAATGCCAGATATTCTATTCTAATGTTTTCTTAAGTTAACTGCATACCACCAGTAAACACCAAGAATCATTCCAATTATTAAGTAGTAATGCTTCAGTCATACTCATCTCTCTCATGACTCAGTGGAAGAAGAGTTACAGAGACCAAGGACTAAAACTTTTTTCAAAGAGAAAGAAGACTGGTAAAGAGATGCAAAAGTTATGAGTACCATTATCTTTACTGCAGACTGTTGGCACCTCCATCTTCTCCTTTATTCAAGGAGATTCCACCCTCTTTGAATATGGCATTCACGCCACGTAGGTTTCACAAAGAGAGATGCTGAACTAGGGAAAAGAGCACACAACTCAGAATACTGTCAGGTATTTTAGATTGACAAGAAAGCAGAATTTCAAACAAGGGGAGGCAATCATTGATATTTACAATCATTGATATTTAAAGTGCACAACAGGTTGCAAGAATAAATAAAACACACGAGTCCTACCTGTAAGTTCAGCAGCATTCACAATACAGACAGACAAACCTCGGCTACTATATGGCATTTTCTTTCCTTTATGGAATTGTCATTTACTTGCTTCATTAAGTCACCTAAGTAGCAAGCTTTTTGGTACATCTTCTGTTCTCTAGCTTTTTAAGTGCACTACCATGGAAAGTTTCAATTTTTTCCAAATACTTAAATCTTGTTTTATATCAATATAGCTTAGAAAATCATCATATTGAAGAACATATTACATTTAATTCCTCTTGTTATTGACGCAATATTAAAACTGAAGGAATATGGAGATTCTACTGAATTTTCATTGAGCAAAGACATGATTTTGAAAAAAGGGATCCCTGCCTCTATCACTGTTGGAATTTAAGGTCTTTGAAGGATTTGTTCTACAAAGATTTCATTATTTTTCTCTATTTCCTCACAGTGAACTCAAACTCGAAAGTACAAAACCAAATTAAAAAAATCACACTCCTTACCTTACTAGTATCAACATCTCTCTCAGGCAATTTACAATCAGTTACTACTTTGAGAGATGAAATCAAAGATTTTATTTGCTGATCTAAAAAAAGTGTCACTGTTTTCTTTCATTATAAAACACAGCATGTAACTACCTTTTTTTTCTTTAAATTTTAAAATCAGCATTTTTAAGTAATGCAGGAAGCCAACACTTAGTAATTAATCCGTATCCATGTCGCATGACCTTTTCACACATAAAATATAAGCCTCCTAAAATTTTCTTCCAAATTCCTTCCCTCCCTTAAAATTCTGTGACAAATTATCACTAACCCATAATGTTCCCTTAGACTAAAAATGGAAGAAGTTCTACAATCTGCTGTTCACAGGAAACAATGCAGTCCAGGATTGCTACGGAAAATTCTCCGAACTCTTCTTCTGAAACAAGTATGGAAATTTCCCAGAGAACAGCACATGGTGCATTTATACCTCAGAGCATCCAGAATCTTCATTACATCCTAGCTTGATACAAATTTAGTGTCATGATTACCAGTATTGTAAGATTACTCTTAAAGAGTTAAACGTTTCAATTGACCACTCAAGAGATGACTCAGACTACAAGTTAAAACAACTGTAACATGAGACACCTGAGCACTTCAGCCAACAGTGAACCACAGTGTGACACAGTGAAAGCTTTATCAAATTCTGTTAAATATACAGTAGTTTATCTCCTGGACTAGTACAGTAAAAAGGCAGCCATTTTCCTCTAGATTGCTCTGTGGACAGAAAACAGCAAAGGTACAAGCAGGAAAAGTATTATCTTGATCTGCTTACAAAAGCAGAAGGCATTACTGTCACTTTTACTGCACGCAATACTTATTTTTAGAACATGCTTCCTCTCCCTCTCGTTAAATCATAGAACTGTTTTCAAAAGGCAGTGGAAATTAAGGGAGGAAAAAATCAGAAGTCAAACATTTTATTACTGAGTCTGGGCAATTCATTTCAAGATACTGCTACAGGATACTCAGTGATATATCTTACTGAAATTCTAATCCAAAGACTGCTTTTAAAATCATGATTACTTCTTTCAAAGACTCACAAAAACACTGTTTGATCCTCCCTCAATACAACTGAGGTTTGAGCTGCAATGATTTAATATTTTTCAATGGTCCGAGTTCTTTTCCTTTAAGAGTTTGCCTTCCCCTTTGTTAAGCTTAGTTGATCTGCCTAATGATGGATTTAACAAAGCAGGCCATATAAATCTAGTCATGAAAACCTGTTTCTTAATTGGAGACACGGCAATCAGAGACAAACAACAACATTTCTGGAGATGCTAAAATACTTTGGATTCTGCTAAAATGTTAACAGTATCATTTCCCCTTTAAAAACTCAAGGAATTAATTTTTTTCCCCATAGAGCAAGCATTACAGCTTCTGGTAAACTTGAGTGTCTTTAGAAGTTTTAGACACAGTTTGTCTTGAAAGTTGACCTCAGATTTCCCAGAAAAACAGGGAAAGCTACAGAATGGTGACTGCTTGCCTTGTTGGGTGAAACCCTTGGGCATAGCTATTGGAGAGCTGCCAGGGATAATAGTGAACTTTTGCTGTCATCTTAAACTACAGAGTTTATGCTCTCACTAGCAGAAGCAGCATTCAAAAATCAAAATCCATCAAGTTCTTAATAACACAGCTCACCTCAGTCATATATTAGTAACTGTTTCGTATTTTCACACAACAAAAGCAAAACAGCTTCCAGCTGTGAAGCCTGGCTTCACAAGCTGTCAGTAGCAGCAGATGATGAAAAAGTCATTACCAGAAGAGAGGAAGAATAATATGTGCCTTCTGTGCCCTAGAAAGAGACCTACTAGATTGCTTGCTTAAGGACAAAGGTCAGAGTTCAAACAAACTTACAATTACTACTGTGTCTTTATTTCCCAAGACTTTTATCTATGCAGACTCGAAGGCCAGAGCTCAGGGTCTCCTCGTCCAGGGATCTAAATAAATTAGATGGAAATTCTTGCTAAAAGGCTTACCTGACTAATCTCCCAGCCAGTGTAAGGTCCTTCCCATTCACACGTATTGCAAGCACTTACAGATGCTCATTAATAGAAGACATTTCTTTTTGCCTGTTATTAGGGACAGAACTGGATATCCAGGCTGAGTGTACCAGAACCTAGAGTCAAAATGAGCCAGTCACCTCATGTCTACCAACATCAGTTATCCCAGTTTTGGGCTACAGGGCTTCCTTCAGCAGTAGAATATGAAATTCCTTGACCCTATTTGTCAGACAGACCAGAAGCTCTTATTGATACAGGGCTAGAGTTGCAAGGGGGCCCAAGCCCTCCTTTTAATACAGTTCTCAGAATTGTCTTTAAATGGACAATTTTGCATGCTGTGAAGCCTCTAAAGGGGATACCACCGGGGAACCTGACATCCAGAACATCACCCACCACTCTCATTAACTTTTTTGGTTAATGTGCTTCACAAGGTTACTGAGCACTTTTAACAAGGAAAATTACTCATATCTTTAAATTTGCCAAAATTAATGATTTTGAAGACTGCATATTGAAGACTGCAAATTAGCTTGAGGGCAAGGAACACTGAGAAACTGTTTTTTCCAAATAAGTCACTATAAATCAGCAAACTGAGTAAGCAAAAAATGGTAGTAAGAGATATTCAGCACCTCAAATGACATGCCCTATTCAGGACTTTCTTGTTCTGCATTAAATAAATGTAATTAGGCCAATCTCATCACTGAAGTCTGTCAGCTTCCTTTTCTAGTCAGTGTAAAGAACCATGTTGCTTTTTGTATACTTTTTGAGACTTGAAAGTGTTTTAGCTACAACAGCAACTCTAAATACTAGTGGAATACGTTGACACATCTTAAGCAAAGATTAAGACCTGTACTTTGAAACTGTATATTGTTATCTCAACCCAAAAACCACTTAACACAAGTCAGAGGTGGTAGAGTTTGAAAAAGAAGACTAAAAAAATGTTCTGATGTAAGGCATCTTGTGAGATTTCACAGAATCACACCTGCATATGTAAGGTTGCTAGTGGAACAATTTATGCTATTACTCTTTGTAATGAGATTCATTCAGTAGTGATTCATGCTGCCTCCCTCTGAAGCAAAACCTCCCAGCTGCAGTGGTGGTGAGAGCCCCTTGTTTACACAGGGTAACACCACTAAAACATCGCTTCCTAAAGAGCACCCAGAGAACAATTGGGTGCAGTGTACATTGTCATGAGGGGCAGTCAGCTCTACTTCCAGCTGTTCACCGCCAACAGCTTGGGCTTTCTGAAAAGAAACCAAAACCCCCCTAAAAAAACCCCAACCACCACACTGGCACTAAATCAGCTTAGAAGTACATACCTAGGTAGTTCAAAGAAAGGATTTGTCTTACAGTCCCGTATCCGTCACATATCTTTCATCTACATTATCTCCCAGCATACCAGAACAGGTAGTTTCCTAACCTGTTTCTAAAAACAAGTACAATTAAGAAGTGAACCTACTTTTGGCAAAATATATCAGTAATGTATAGCACCTGGCATTCGAGTCAGAATACTTTGTGAAGATTAGGCGTGAAGAGAAAATTCTCTTTCAAGCTCCTACTCCCCTTTCATACATTCCTCTAATATTTAGCTAGTGGGAATTGAACAGATATCACAAGTTTAATTAGCTTTGCTATAGCTATGAGAAGAAACTAATTTCACAGTTGCGTGGGGGAAATGCATCCTTGCAGTACAATGGTTTCAGTGCATATTTGCTTACCTGCAGACAGCACAGAATACGCCATGTTCAGCTCATGCAGAATTTCCAGAAGGAAAGAGTATTTGCTGGATGTTCATAGAGCAAGTAACCTCCCTGCCCTAGCTAATCTATGGACATCCTCTCCTTTCTAATCCGCAGAAACCTAACCTTAGAACTACTCATTACCAGGGAGAAGAGAACAAATCCCCTTAACCCTTTTCTTGCATAAAACCCCTACTTTACACTGCCTCTCACTTCAGCAGTTTCTTATTCTCAGCAACTTTTCGAGGCAGTAGGGCACTCAGCTCCTGGGGTCTGTCTTCAGCTACCGTGCCTGTGACTGCTGTGAGAATCTCTAATACCGTAGCACTGATCTTCTGTTGCTGGGATTTCTGCTGTAGCACAAGAAATATCCGGCTTTCAATTTAAGGAAGAAAAAGGAAGAGAGAGAAAAGTAATTACCATGAAGCAATCCAGCTGGAAAGGTCCTACAGGTTAACTCATTTCTTTGTTAGCTACAGCAATACACAAATCAAAGCTGGTTTGTACTGATTTCCTAATGCATCACAGCCCACATGGGCTGTAAAGTGGAATCTGTGTCAGAAGCACATTTAATCCGAGGATTCTCTTCAGCTAATAACTGAGCTATACATCAGAAAGACCAAAAATAATCCAGCCCAGACTGTCTGCTTCCCTTAATCAGCAAGCTGAATTCATGTGATACCACTACTTTTTCTAAGAGGTTGTGTGTATATATACATACCTTGTATAGAGAGAGAGATATATATATCTGTAAAGGCAAATGTGTTCTTCAGTTTTTTTAGTTCTCAACTTTGCATCATTCACAGTAAATGAAGTTACACATTTAAAGTTGCTACATATTTGTAGATATACCTTGTTCTTGAAAGGCAGAAAGAGTATGAAAAAACTTCCCATCTCTAGTTACACTTCCAGTTTAAGGCACAGAATCCACGTAGGAGTAAGGTCATATGAAACAAAGTTTTTCTCATGTCAAAGCTGAATATTAAAATCCTTTCTTCTGAAACATCCAAAGACAACAAACACTAATCAAAAACAGTTACAGGGGAAAAAAACCAACCCAAATCTGTTTTTCATGATAACACTCCTACAGAAGGCAAAATAAATCCTGAATTCAGATCTTTTGCAGATGAAAATTATCACCATTGATTTACTCAGCTGTTCAGCATAGCTCCTTTTCAAAGGGCAGTTCCGTTCCTACAGCTTTAACTTTTTTTTTTACATTGAGTTCTAAGAGATGATTGCATGGAAAGGCTGCATCAGGCACAAAAGATTAAGTGTTCAAATTCCTGCCTTATACTTCATTACGCTCTACACCCCTAGTTATGTGTCTTCCCCCCCTTCTCAAGTTAACTTTCTAAAGCTTCCCTTTTCTTTGTATCATTGCTTAACTCTCCTTGAATCATTCAGTATAATTTAAAAAATAAGATTAAACTAACATTAAATTCTTTGCAAACATGAAGTCTACTCTCCCTATATTCCCTTACCACTATTGCAAGTCTGTTGCAAGTTTAACAACAGTTTTAAACATCAACATTCCAGACTTACTTTCCTCTCCTCTAAAAATAATTTCAAGAAGACCAATCATTTTTACTTTATTATGAAAATTGCTACATTATGGTCACTGCTCAAAACACTATTTTGGCATATGGTTTCCTTCCATTTAGGTGCCAATACACCAACCATGATTACTACTTCAAAGTATGAGTAGCATTATCTATGGCAGTCTGACGTAACTTAAACCATTCTGTAATCTGTTTTTTCCTCTCCTTCTTTTTGAGTCAGTCCTGTAAAGAACAGCACCTAAAATACTCTAGTTATCCACTAGTGGCATAAACCACAGAAGAACACACACATCCACAGAAATTCCCCAGGGAAATTACTTGTTCTCTACAGCCTCCAAGGTAAACTGCTCCAGCAGTGCTCAGAAGCCACGGATCGTGCTGAGGGACCACAGGGAGCTTTCCTAAAGCAGCAAGACCATGTAATTAGTGCTGACAACAGACACCCCAGGGCCCCCATCTGAACAGGAAGCACCGGAGCCTTGAAGCTGTGCCTTAGGGGCAGCTGTGCCTCGGGGCAGGCGGGACCAGGGGTGATGGTGGCAGCTCCAAACCCGCTGTCACAGCCAGCTCAACACAGCCTGTGAGTGAACTGCTCGGGAGCTTTCCTACAGCAAAAAGGCCTTGAAACCAGTGCCAGGAGTTTGCCTCTGGAGCAGCTGCTCTGCATGCTGAAGCCCTGCTTCCCGGGAAGTGGCCAGACATTGCTTGCTGCTGAGGAGGGGAGCAATAGAAAAGCTTGGTGGGCATCTGGTGTCCAGCCAAGGCCAACCCACCACACCTGTTTAAGAGCACCCTTCTTACCTCTTATCACATGGGCTTCCAGAGAAAGCATTTGCCCTCTGACCTCAGGGTAATCAAACTGAACACTGCAGAGCATTTCATTCAGTGCCAAAATCTGAAATGGTCAGTGCCTTTTATTTATTTCATAAACAGAAAGAAGGGTGATTGCCTGTATATTTACAATTCTAGTAAACAGGGAAGTCCATAACAGTGTGATTATTTCCACAACAGCACATGAATACTGCATTCAGCAATGCTGTTCAACACAGATGCCTCAAAACCTTTACAGCCAAACACAGTACAGGTTACCCATTATAAATACTAACATACTTCTATTTTATTAAATAAACAAACATAACTTAATTCAGGAAGACCAAATGCCTTCTGTGGTGCAATTCATTCTCTTTAAACGTCTCTGTTCACAAACCAGGAATAATAAAAACAAACCCCCTGCTTTGGAAGCCATGCAGTCCAGACTTTCACATGTGTTCTATGTAGGTGCCATGCCTTTTTGCAGCATGGTTCATTTAAAAGGAGTAAATAATCTTTCTGTTAGAATAGGAAAGTATTTCTTCTTGGCAGGTACTTGACAAACTAAGTCTCTAACTTCATCACCACTTCATAGTTAGGCTCTGGCTGCAGTTTTTGAATCTTAGAAATGAAAGTTCAGAAGAAACAACTGAATATTTTCCTCTGTAGCAGGAGAACTGTAACCAAGTATTTTCTAAGGGCCATTTCAGAGAAGAAGTGGTTATTAGAGAAGTTCCACTGAGTAGATTATCCCACAGAGCCAGGTCGTACATGATGGTCTAGGTAAGCTTTTCATGTTGAATCTGGTAGTAACATGCCTGAATTAAAACAAAGTTCAGATTAGTGTACATACCAGTTCACAGCAACCTGATAAAGCAGCACACGTGCAAAGGTTGATGTTTTTTCTATCCAAGAAAACAGAAGACTAGGCTCTCTACAAGCAGTGATGCTACAGTGACACTCAACACCTGTGAATCTTCTTATATGTAAGCTAGCAAAAAGAACAGGAGACTAAGTTACAAATGACATCCAACTCCTAATCAAGCAAGATAGCATTAATTGAGGCTCTAAACACTTTCACAGTTCCCAGCTTTGTCAAGATGAAGTACATTTTTGCTCATAAGTCCTTCTTTGCCCTTTGACAGAAGGACTCAAAAGAAGAAAATATTTTCTTACAGGACAAGGATGCAGGGGTGAAGAATTTCAAAAGCACTCAGACTGAAAAGCACTTGTTTGAACAGTTTTGAGGTACCAAAACAACATATTTCCATTATGAAGGTCTTAGTGTACAATAGGATATTCTCCCAAACAGATCCTCTTCCTTTTCCCATACTTAAAAAGATAAGGGTACTTAATAAAACGTGGAGTGATACTAAATTTTTAAATTTTTTTTTCCCCCCAAACTGAATTCCTGTAGAGTTTTGATGTAATGTTAGGCTTAAACTTTACTGGAAGGCTAATCTCCAAAGAACTTCACTTCAATTTTTATAAAGGAAATAAGGCTTGTTAAGTTGCAGGGGAATGATAAGCTCCAGGTGAGTTAGAACAGTCAATAGCAACCAATATTACATTTGAATAATGTACATTTGCACATTGCACCATTTTATTAGCAGTACTTGCAATTGTTGTTATCCAGAGCTCTACCTTAAGTTTCCTTGCTGATCCTAGCTAAAAATTTAAATTAAAAAGTCTGAGAAGTTACAACCTAATGTTCATACCATTGCCCTAAGATGATCTTCATTGCTAAAAGCTGATTATTTCCAAAGAAAGCCTTTAATAACTCTGAACAATTTTCATACCTTCAAGGTAGTGAACATGATGCCTTGCTCCCCATGCTGCAGATAGGGATCCATCAGGTCTTCAATTAAGTGCACCTCAGACCCCAAATTCCTTATCCTGTCATATGTGAGAGTAGGAAAGTGAACAGTTGAACAAAAGACACCACTGTAATTTTTTTACTTCTTCTACATGGTGTTGTGCAAAAACCCATGCTTGTCCCTAACCTCAGCCACAGACATCTCACAGTAAACTGTTCAAGATTTTTTCAGGGCAAAGCAAACAGTCAAACTGGAAAATTTCCAGTTATAAGAAGCTAGAAACTAGTCCTATGACTAGTGTTTAATACAGGTAAAAGTACTCACACTGCTTATGCTCAGCTTATGACTGATGCCAACCTTAGTGCCTACCTGGCTCGTAGCACCACATAGAGAAAAACAGGAAATAAGTCATCCATGGACCACAGAAAATCTTCCTGAAGGGTCTCAAGCACACTCTGGGAGATCTCTTCAAAAGTCTGCTGGATCACCTTCAACTTGTCAGCTGGGGTAAATGTGGTACTATTTGGAGAGCAAAAGCAAAACAGGATAACAATAAGAAGTTAGAGATCTGCATCTGACTTTAGGAAGACAGTTTGCCAGCCAGCACAGCCCTCCCCCACCCAAGAAGAGAAGTCAGACCATTCACATCACAACAGCCGTGGCTGCCAAGGCTGTTTAGTACCCCAGGCTATAATTACCATACCAAGGCACAGTACTCCAAGTGAGACTGTCTTCACAGTTTTAAGATGTTTTAATAAAGTGGTAAAAGGGGAAAAATTCCTTTCTAAAGTCTTTTTAATTTCTGCTTAAATTCTTACAACAGGATATAGCTAACAGGCACAGAAAAGCTTCCCATGCACAGGTCACTTCACCACAGCTGTTTAGAAATTCCCATGTGTATTTGATAGACATCCTTATGCCTTTGATTCTAAATGGTGCCCCATGGACACACCCTTCAGTCACATTTCTGAGGCAACACTTCCCCATTAGGAGAAACTGCTAGCATTTTTAGTGGGAACTGGAAAACTTCTCCATGACTTTTCTTATGAAGGTGAACAAAAAAAGGTGACAGGTAAATGATCACAGTCAAATAAACTAGGCACCACTATAGCAGGAACAGTAAAACACTAAGAGATAAATTTCAGAGAATTACCTGATTTGCTGTAAACATTCAACTGCAGAGGCAAAGCAGGCATCTTTTGTATTTGATGATACCTGTGTAATCATAAGGTTTATCAGGCAGGTTTGGAAACCCCCCTATTCAGCAGCACGAGAAAAGCAGACCATCATGTAACACTGGCATAAAAGACTTTTTTGTCAGTTTTCCAGTGCAAGGAAAGGGGAATGCTACAGTCATGCCTACCTATATTTTGTATAGGTTTCATTAAAACTAGAGAAAAGCCTGTACTGAATTCCTTGGTATGTTACAAGAATCAGGTTTTGAATACTTTCCAGGTCAAGCAAGACTGAGAATCACTGATCTTAATGGTTAACAATCAAGAGGGAACTCTAAGACTAGAATGACTGAAACCTGGAAAAATCATAGCAGTCAATAACCAAAGACTCAGGTTTGGAGTAAACAGAAAAGAACAAATATAAATGTTAGCTCTTAATATGCAACTAGCTTAAGTCTTTCTGAATGGAGCAGGTAGGCAATGGATGCAAAAACACTCAGAGAAATCCACAGAAGTGAAGAAACTGGACAGAGCGAAATAGAGATGAACATGATGAGTTGGCTGAAAACATCCTGCTTAACTGAAGGAATGACCCAGCAAATAAGGAACATGGCTGCAGAGGGCATGCACTGCATCATTCAGAGAAGACACAGGCCACATAGTACTTCACAGTGGAGGGGCTCCATAACCCAGAAAAAGCCAGTCAGAAGTGGGGGGGGTCACATAAGAATTTTGCCTAGTACCTGAAAAGATCTGAAGTAGCTCAAGAAAGATGTTATTGCTGGATTTTGTAACTTTTAAAGTTTGAGTGGAGGTCTGCATCGTATTTTCTCAGGTGAATCTTCATGATTTGGGAAAAAGGGGACTTTTCTTGATGGGAACCCATATTCTCAGGGGTGGGGTCCAGCAGCAGCTTTGGTTATTATTCCAAACTTGTAATAATCTCTACCAAGGAATATCAGCTTGTCCATGTGCAGCAACTATTCTGATGAAAGCCATGCTACAGACTGCACAAGCCAAAGTTATAAAGAGGGAAAAGGTGTATTGAAGGCAGGAGTAACTATACAACTCTCTTAATCAAGCAGCTTGAAAATTTTCTTGCTACACTTCTATTCTCACACTTTCATAATTGGAGATCAAGGCAATGTCTTCCTGAATTAGAATTCATTACCAAACAAGGCAGTAAGTGACAAAGCCAGACTGATGGCTGTTGTAAGAAATCACAGAATGGCTGGGGTTGGAAGGGTCCCCTGGACATCATCTAGTCCAATAACCCTGCTAAATCACTAATGTAGCATTTAAGGAGCAGACACACATTAAGGAAACAAGATAAGACAGTATCTCTTAATCAAAAAGCCTGGTCAAAAATTCTTTGACTGCTTCTTGAAAGAAGCAAAACGTACTGGAAGTCAAGGCCCAATAAACATACCTTTCTACTCTCTCCAAGGATGGATACAGTTCCTGGCCAAAACTTCCTGCAAGAAACCCAACACAGTCTACTGAGAGAGCACAGTCTTACAGCATTTTTCAGCTTATGAAAATGAAGTCATCATGTTCTTCTCTGAGACACAGCAGCCCTCCCTACAGGATCAACTACATCTAGCACAAGTAGCCAGAAAACAGTCTAACCTGAAATGTCTCTGTTTCTGTAGCAATAGCAATGCCAGTTTTTTAACCCCTTCTCATCCCTCCCACCTCCCCTTTTAGGATGAGGGAAGTTTTGATTCACTTTCTCAGCTACACTAATTAGCTTGAAGACAGGTTTAGCTGCATTTTGTTCAAAGAAAATACTTTAGACAATAGGGGGTCTGTTTTAGTTGCTTTATCTAATTACATGCCATAATCCTTTTCTAGTTTCTGTTTCATTTTTGAAGCATACTCACGCTTGCACCCCAAGAAAACTGAGAAGAGCCAAATCAGTTTGCTTGTTTAAACGTAAAACACATTCCCAGTAAATATCTTCCTCACGCTCGTTGTCTAAGGCATACAACATAAACAGGGGAGGGTAGAGTCGTGGCAGTAGTACAGGGAGCAGCAAGCCAAAACTGGTTACCACATAGCTATAACAAAACAAAAGAAAAAAAAAAAAGAGAGAGAGGTAGTTTGTAGAGGAAGACATTTTAAAAACCTAATTATATATAAAAATGGAATGATAATCATTGGAAGAAATCTTTCATGTAGTATGAGTCTATTCTATGGGGAATAAGAGTAAGAAAATAAATACAAATCCATTATATAGTATCTCTGCTAAGAAGAGATTACAAATTACCCCCAGTGCTCTTATCCTAAATAAAACTTGCTTACCCATAACAGATAAAAACAAATTTAGGTTTAAGTAAAGAACCAGTGCATGGAACAAGGATGAAATGCTTATAACAAACATCACATGGAAGTTTGCTTATCAGAATCTGTCATCAGAACCAAAGGGAAAATAAACACTGCTTATATCCATCGTGTGTTTATCTTTCTCCCCTCACACAAGAAATAAATTGGAACAGAAATAAAATAAAGCCTTTATTTGTTTTGTTCTTTTTTTTTTCCTTTATGTACCCTGGCTCAGGAGATTCTGATCTGGAATCGGATTTCCCACTGCAAAATGATCGCCTTCCTTTTGTCTGCAGTTCCAGAAATGGAATGGTGCTGCCCTCTTCTGGCAGATCAGGAAACAAGAACCTAAAAGGTAAGATAATTTTTGAGTTCATTTCAAGAAGATTCCACATATCACAGCATTAGAAAGCAAGACTGGAGAGAAGAAAGTCAGCAGAAATAATATACAGACAGTACCATCTCCCTGGAAGAAACTCTTCCAATGCCAAGGTTACCTTTCCTACATTGACATCACAAGACTTCTAATTACTAACTAAAAGTTAGTAATTACTAACTAAAGTTAGTAATTTAGAGTATTTCTGCTTTCAGATTGGCAGGACCCAATTAAAGCTGTAATTGTTCTCAAGAATCAAAGCAAGCCCTTCACAGGAAGATCATTCATCCATGTTGAATGATCCATGTTGATAAGAACTTTATGGAATACACTGGGAGTCTCCATCCTCACTAGTCTTCTATACCCTTTGAACACTGTCTTTGCACAGCATCAATATCCAGACACTAAACTGCAAATCCATAACCAAGATGAACTTCTTACAGGCACATTTTGAAGGACAAGGTAGGATCTTCACTGGTGTGAAGATTTTAATTTTTTTTTAAGACTCCTTAAAAAGGTTCAGGAAAAAGAAGCAAACTCCAAACCCAAGTAACAATGCTGGCACACTTGGAGTGTATGTACACTAGACATCTTTAGTTAATTCAGCAGTTGTCAGACTTGAAAATTAGAGGCTCGTTACCTAACGAGCTGGAAGATGCGTTTGAGGTAGGACTTGATCTCTCTCACAGCCTCCTGCAGCAATCGGCGATTGGCTCCTACTCCAACATAGGTCATTCTGTACACAGCTACCAGTGTTTCCACCAGCTTGCCCAATGGATGGAGAGGAGTATCACAAGCCTGGGATAAGGATATTAACTGGTCAGTGAGATAGTTCAATGGCAGACGAGTTTAAGAAAAAATTACAAAGTATCTCAAAAATTAGCTATATTTAACAAATTGCCATTTGCATTATAAAATGTAGCAGCTGAACACAGCTCATAGGAGTCAAGACAGTACAAGAACTTGTGCTGTTACTTGGACTAGTCATCTGTCCAATACACTTAAAACTAACATGCAATACTTAGCAAGTATTTCAAGATGCTTTGCCGGGATCCAATGTGTAAGAATGAAAACAGCAACTGAACAGAAACTGACTTTAAGAGAGCATCCATAAGTTATTCAATCATTTTAGTCTTAGTCGTGGACTTCAAAAAATTATGGGCAAACATGAACAAATATATGGATTACAGGAGTGCAAATATGGAAGGAATTAAAGAAAGCTACTATAAAGTAAGCTTGATGTCATGTCTTACTATGGGAGTATTTGAGTCACATACCTTTATCAAATATTTTTTTATATTTTCATATTTTTCCAGGGTGAAGGCACCAATGTGTTGTGGAATGAACTCCAAACTTTCCAGTGTCTGAGTATGTGAGCGGCTCAATAATTCTGGGCTGCAGTTTAAAAAGACAGAGACATTGCACAGATTGAGACATACAGCAGCGAAAAAACCTCTGACATTAATAACTGAACTAGTTCTAAACACCAGTATGTCCCTGAAAGGGTTTGTAGTGCGGAGTAGTATGAGTTATGATTTTGCTTAGGATTTGCTGTTGTTGTTTAAACTAAAGCTTTACAGTCAGAGTGTCTAGTCTAGAGCAGAGTGTGATTCCAGTTTCTTTCTCCATCCCCGTTTTGTCTTGCTGACTGCATTCTCCTGGCACCAACCTGTCTTTGTGCTGCCGTCTGTTGGTGGTCAGAGCCACTGCGATGTTGTCCCAAGCCTTCCACCTGTCTCCCTGGCCAGGGCTCTCACAACCAAGCTGGTTCCAGCATTCTTCAAATACTGCCTTCCATTTCTCATCAGGAGACACTGCCAGGATCCCAAGTTTTCGCCTAATAAAATGACCAGTTGGTCTGTTAAAATCAAATAGCAATGAAAACACATTCAGCTATTACAACCACCCATGGCTAATGTCAGTCTAATATCTCACACTGTTCTACCAAAAGTTGCTATACTTCACAGACTCTACTGTGAATCAAGTTGATCATTAAGAATAAACCTAGAGCCTACTGTTTAATTAACATCTTTAAAAATAATAAGGCCTTACAAACCTTATATATCCTTTATTTTTTTTCCTTGCTAACTGACATATATTCATCCATGTAATATATTATAATGCTACAAAATTAAAAGGTTTTAAATACCTACATGTGAGTGAGAAAACTATGAACCTTGTTAGTTTTATGATTTCTTGTGGCCTTCCAGGAAACAGTTTGCTTAGACACAAGAAAGGAGTGGTGCTTATCTTCACCACTGGTATTCATTCAGAAACTTCAGGACACATTCACGTAGCAAGGAGAAGGCACAAATATGTCCCAAATATCTCACTGTCCTGGAACGTACAAGTAGCAGAGCTACCCAAAGAAATACCGAGGATGGATACACAGTTTCTGACCCTAAAGTAGCATCTACACACCATGTTACATGACTCGTTAGGGATATGCTGGTAGGGAGTAAAACCAGCTCAAGGATCCTCTACATAGCTATAAGAAAACCAAGAGCTGTTCTCCCCATATATATACAAAGATATCTCAGACATATGATGAAATTTAGGACTTTGAAAAGCTTTTGTAAAAAAACAAATGCTGTCAGAGTTAACAGTTCTATCTTGATTTAAATCAAGTGTCAGACCTTTCATTAGTATTTCTTCTACCACATACGAGATGAGAACTAGCAACACTGGATTTCCCCATGCTTCCAGTTTCACAAAGCAGAAAAAGTAGGCTCAAAGCCTTTTCACAAATTATACCAGAAGATTTTCAACTTCAAGACAGTCTGAAAAGGGTAGATGAAACCCTTATTTCACAAGCAATCCTCACAAATATGTACATACATTTATTCATAGACTCCCTACTGGGGTAAAAAGCAGACAGCTGCTAAAGTTGCAAGTGTTCAGTTCAGCAGGGAGGCCTGCTTAACTCGCATGCTGTTGTAGGTGTCAGCACTGTCAAAAGAAATTACCAGTGAAAGCTTCAGGAAGCACCCTGAGAAGTAATCTACGTGAAAACATTAGAGCTGTGTTTCCCATTTTAATCTGAAGTTTGAGAGTGTGCTTCAAAGATACTGAATCCCATATAGCAATTAATAAACCAGTATACAGTGCTACCAAATACAGACATCTCACCAACAACTCTTTAAATTAGATTTCTTCTACCCAAAGATATATCACTTATAACGTATTTTTTTCCCCAGAAATAATTAAGCAAATTGACCTAATGCATCTGCTACACAGAGGGTTCTATGGATACTTTTCAAGTGATCTTTGCCAAGGCTCTTCTGCAATTGAGCAATTTTCTGCTATTTTCTTATGCACTGTTTGGAAGAGGTGTAGTATTTAGCCAGCTCTGTCCAAATATATCCCCACTAGCATTATTAAATGACATACTAAATAAATTAATTTGCCAAGAGAATAACTGGCAGAAGGCAAAGAGGTCTGTGATCAACTTAACTACTCCAGTACCTCAAGAGTCAGCAGAAGCTGCAAACTCAGGTTCTAACAGTCAGTTCCAATACAAACAAAAAAAAAAATTTGAACTGCTACAGGACAGTAGCAGCACATCAGCTGTCCTGTAATTTCATGCTATTACTTGCATATTCAAGTAGTAATTAAAGCAAGAATAGCTATAAAAAAGACGTTTATCTTGTTTTATTTCATGAGCAGGAGGAAAGAGGAAAATTGTTTTCAAAAACTTGTTTCTTTGGAAGATATATTTTTAACTAGCCTTTGAAAGGAGACAATAGTTCTGTTCCTAAGTATTACTGAACCAATATGAGAAATTATTTCTTATTCAACACTCACAGTGCTTTAGGTTTGTCCTTCTCATTCTCATACAAAGTAGGTTTGAAGTAAGTTCCTGTGATTTTTATCCCAGATCCCCACTCTCCACTGAAGAGACCTTCAATATAATCTCCATTTGGCAAAGTCAGTGTTCCCTTGAGAGAAGATGATAAAAAAATTTAACTGAAATCCACTGGGAAAGAAATTATAAGGAAAGCAACTTTTTCTTTTTTTAGACGGTAACAGTTTACAAGTGACAACTCAAATACCAACCTTTCCACTCAGAGTCCAGTTATCTGAAAATTCCCCCTCATAAACTGTATCGTCCTCAGAAAGCAGAATTCCAGTCCCCTACAAAAATAATCATAAAGAACATGAAGCAGTAATTATAACAGAAGGGCAGACTGCAGATCTAAAGATACACTGAAAAACCTGTTACTAATTCTTAGCAAATAATAATCTTTTAGGCAGTTTCTGAAGTAGTCCTATGTAAAACAGGGACGGTTTTAAAGGCAGTTTTAAAAGCCTGGACAACAGAAGGTTAGAAGAACAGAAGGTTTACACAACCTAACACACTCTCATCTGCCCCAGAAAGCTGCCACACCTGGGGGACAAGTCACTATAGCCCAGGGTCCGGTGTCCAACTCACCATCATTTTGTTGGTGCTGAAGGCTCCTTCATAATACAGTCCAAACTGAGTAACCACAACACCATTGCCTTGGCAAAGATCATCTTGCCACATTCCCATGTACTTTTCTCCTCTGAAGAAAAATGAAGTGCAAAGAATACAGTCTAAGAGTACATTTATATTCTCTCTTTGGCTTTACTGCCGTATTTGACCATTACAGAAACCATTAGGAGACAGTCACACAGCACTTGCTTCGGGTCTGTCAATCTAGTTTTACCAGCTCCATGGAAATACAGACACTTTTTGATAGAAATAATTACAGTGAACTTCCTTTCCAAGTTCACATTTCAAACTGGCCATATCCAAGTAAGCTGTTCCTGATGACCTGAAACAATACTGAAGCCCTGTTAAGCCCCATTCATACCCCAAGGAACCTGAGCAGGAACTCCAACACATATAGAACAGGGAAAATTTTTAGCTGCTTTGATCAGCTTTATCTAAGATTTCAGTTGCACAGGAAAGGTGATCTTAAGCTTCATCATGCATCTATCTGATGTATTTTACAGTTATTTAGAAAAGATGCATGAAGTTCATTTTAGACTTTTGTTTTGTCAAAGTTTTTTATTTCTTTTACCTGAAGTCAGATGACTCTCATTGAGAGGAAAATAAAGAAAAGAAACCAAGTTGTTCTACTTGGGGAGTAAGAGGGAGAACTAGAAATTCATACATGACATTTTTGAAATATTAAGAGTGCAAAAATTGTAAGGAAACAGATCATGTTGTAGAAAGTTTCTGTATAACAGCCTAACGTAGGTCATGATACCAAAAAAATTGATTAGACAATTAAAGATTGCTCACAAATAAACACCAGCCTCTTTCAGACTTTTTTGTGCATGTACGTCCACAGAAGTCAGGCTAGAGTCTTTGAAAATCAGTGCAAGTCCCAAATATTTTGAAAAAAATCTATTTTTGCAGTTGTTCTGAAAGAGAACACAATGTTTTCACCAAGCAACAAAAAATTAACTTGTCAAGGCCCTTTTTGTTTGCTTTTAGAAGGAATCTACTGACTGACTTAATACAACCCTGCTTATTACCAAGCATTTTCCTTCTACTACACAGGAAAAACTATGTTTATAGCAAAGAGAGCAAGCCCAGCCATTAAACTAAATTCAGGGGTCTCTCCCAGCTGACTGGATCCATAAGAAGCAGGATGCTGTTCCGATTCCTCGCACCAACTACGGGGGCCTCAGTTGGGTGAAGGCTCCTTGAAGAGAGAGATGCTGCACGCTCAGTTACCAGGATGAAAACTGGAAGCCCCACTTGCTCAAATAATTGGTTTGCAGGTAATAAAGTGTCTGCAGTTATTTCTTAATTTCTGGGTTGAAGAATAACTGCAGAAAATGAATCCTTAGGCCACAAACATATGCACACATATGTGTTTCTGAGACCAGAAAGAAAACTACATGGGGGCAGCTCACTCATATTTGAGTAATTCTGGAGTAGAAAGCAAATGCCACACTCCATCATGAACTGCCACTGCATTTACAGATTCTGGAGGTGAGAGGATCTGCAAGAAAAGCTGGACTCTCTTTAGTTTGTCCTAGGTAAATAAATGACTAAAGAAAGTATGTAGAGGCATTGTGACACTACAGTATAAGAACAACCACCACCACTGAGCAAGACTAGATGCAAAACTGACATCAGGAAATACCTAGAGATGTTACAATAGCTCTGTTTCAGAAAAACAACCCCCTTTCACTCTACAGATTTTGTCTACTCTGCTTTTGAATGGGGCTTTCAGTTCAGTTGAACCAAAAACAGTTCCTTGGGCTTTTACCAAAAGCTCTTTTCAGAAAAAAAAAAATGAACTGGTGACTGAAAAGCAGACCATATATATATCTGTGCTCAGTGTTCATTGAATGTACATGTGTAGTGCAATTTTCTTTCTGAGATGGTAATTTTAGTGCTCTGCCCTGAGAGAAAGCATCTTCCCTCCATTGCACTGACAGAGTAAGTAAATGGAAAACCTGAGCATGAGCTGAAATTTACTGAGTCCTGTATATCCACACTGAACAACCCAGTTTCAGAGGCCTGAGATGAAAGAATACTCCTCCCATGACATTCATAAAACTTTCAGCACACACACAACATGATACCTCAATAAGACATCCCATTCAGAGCTTGTTTTCAGGCAGGAGTATGACAGAAAAGGAAGACAGAAAAAAACCCAAAGCAAACCCCACCACATTTACTCCAGAAACAACACCAAAAAAGCAGTCTCTAGACTCAGTTTTTCAGACCATCAACCCAGAAAGCCTAGCAATAAAGAAGAAAGAGACTTGCACTATTACTGGTACTAACAAATCAAGTCCTTTCCTACTCTTTTCGCAATTGCATGTCATACTGGAGTTTTAAGGATTTCTGGAAGCATTACCTTGTGATATCATCAAAGACTCCATAACCACTCTTCTTGTCCATTATCCACTGGCCAATGAACATACTGGGAGAGGAAGAGGTCAGCTTCCCACTGCGTAGCAGCCCATGCCCATGACGCATGTTATCCTGAAAACACCCTTCATACACCTCACCCGTAGCATAGCTGTAACAACAACAACAAAAGAATCTAAGGTTCTGCTGGGGGGCTGGTTTGGGGGCTTTTGATTCGTTTTTTTATTGGGTACTTCCCCCCTCCTCCACCTTTCTCCAAAACAGATCAATCCTCTCATTTTCCTTCTAGGAATTGCATTACAACCATACCAAGCAGGAACTAGAGTTAAAATATATTTGGAATAAAAGCAATCCTTTAATACAAGTCTTTTGATGCTTTGTTGTTTTAAACCCCCTCTCTCCACAACGAGCAGGGCCATTAGCTGATATATTTCTCTCTCAGATTAAAGAATTCTGTATTATTGGCAGGTGGCAGCAACATTAGAACAGACATTAATAACAGACCACCGTACCAGTCTGCAGTGTGAGCAATCTACCAAAAGCATAGCAGAAAATAAGCCAAGCTAACCACATCCACAAGTCTGAAATGTCACAAAGCTGCACAGAGGCTTGGTAAGCAGCATTAGCTCTGCAATGACAGCAACAAGTGCCACATGTTACCTGTAGACTCCATGCCCACACATTTTGCCTTCCTTCCAGTACCCCACGTAATGGTCATCCTTATTCAGTGCTTTGTTTGGCACTCTGTATTCACCATACCTGCCAGTGCACAGAAATGGAACACAAGCAGTTGTAATGCTAATACACCTCATGAAAAAAAGAGCAGACACACATCACAGACCCCTTCTAAAATCACAGTGCTCTATTTCATTCTTAGTGCATCTCTAACTACAGCAGTTACAGATTATTTTTTGAAGAGAAAGTGAGTGTTCCAGCATCACTAGCTCAATTTAGTCCACACTGCTTTTCTCCTGTTTGATTATGCTATGTTGTAAATACACCCCTCTCCACAACACTGCAGCATTTTTCTCAGTCTTCTCTGATCCTAAGACTGCTTCTACCTTTACTGTTTTCTTCAGGTCTTGATAATTCAAGCACACCTTTATTCCAGGGAGAGATAAGAACATATATTGCTATTGCTACAGAAAATATTTTTTAAAAGGATGCTAGCTTCCAATTATGTTGAGTGGTGAGTGGCAAGGAATTATTCAGAATTTCAATATGCCCCCAAAAAAATGAGACACATTTATTGCTTTTAATCTCCTGAGGAGATTAAATGAAGTTAGGAAGGTTCTCCTGAGAGCATGTCTACCCCAATAACACATTATTGTTAAGTGTTGAGACTATAACGTGCATGCTGAAATACAAGTATATGCATTTGATAATTTCAGCAATTACAGTTAAATACCAATACATGCATTTCTGGTCAGGATTTGTTTGCAATATTTCCATCTCCAACAACCCTAAAATCAGCAGGATTACTTACACTTAGTTACAAATGACCAAAGCTCTAAATTGGTTTTATAGTTTGACATTATATCAGTAGGAAAGAGGAATTTTAAAAAGCTGTCTGCAGTCAGACCACATCTCATTTTCTCCTCCAACTCAATACTTCAAAAATTCATCTGGAAGCCAACAGGACTCCTGACATTTTTATCCTACCCAGTACAGACATGTCTGCTCCCAAGATGCATATAAAAATGCCTTTGGAAGTAAGTTAACCTCTCAGCCTCAACAGTGCTCTAAGCAGATTCTCAGCAATGAAATCCACAGATCAATTCAAAGCTGCGTAATAAACCAAGTTACTTTCAAGTGGTCTTATTTGTTTAACCACATAACTTGATAATGTCTAGAACTTCCATTCATCCTATTTTCAGTCTCCTCTGTACTAGTTATCTTCATCACCAGGATCACATACTCTCATTAGTTTTATTTTCATTACCCAAACCCTGAAGTCGAGATTTGGCTCTTTGCTGAATTATTAAACCCTAACTCTATCAGAAATACAGCAAAGAAAACATGAGAGAAGATGCAACACTACGTTGTATGAAAGGCATTGAATTTTCTGAAAGGATAATATAAACAATACCAGAACTTTTGCAAGAGCATTGCAACACAAGATGTTAATAGCTACCTATGCAGAAGAAAGCTGACTGCAGACTTTTCAACTGGTTTCCTCTGCCTACAAGAGGACACCCACCCCCCCATTCTTTCTCAGCTGCTTTACCATCTCCTTCCTCCACCCTACAGCTGATTACCCCAACTAGTTTCAGTTTTCATGAAAGAGCAAGTTTTTAATCACTGGCAACTGCAGTATTTTGTGAAGACAACTAGCATACCTCTGGAAAAATGAGAGATTATCTGTATATCAGCATTAATGTACATAACCCTGAGTCAGTAAGATTCACTGCAAAACCTTTAATTACAACAAAAAATATTTTTTGCCCTCTGGCTCCACAAGTAGTGAGAGGATCTTACCCATCCTCCAGCCCGGTCCGGAAAGTCCCAGAGTACATTCTCCCATCTGCCCACTTTATGATCCCTCTGGAAAAAAAACACAAAGCCAGGCAAGCGTATAAGATAATCAGGTCACTTGGCACTTCCCAGGTAACTTCTGTGAGTGAGCCTACTTATTGATATAGCAACCGGCTCATTTTGCTTTCAACTGTTAACATTCATGCTTTTACCTGCCATGGGGTTTTCCTGAAAGCCACCTTCCATCATAAACAGCATCCTTAAATCGAGGGTCCTTGTAGAAGGTGTATTTGGCACTGCGAGAAATAGGAGGTTCCTGTCTTGGCACATTCCCACCAGCTCCATATAGAATTATGTCAGAAGTCCCTTTAAGGGCCTGATCCACTGCTTGGCTTATTGCCCTCAGCCACTTGGTCTGAAACACAAAGAGGTTCATCACAGAACTTAGCTAATGCCCGTCTTTGCATTGAATCTCACCCTTACAGCAAACACAGTCATCTCCTTGCCCGGCTCAACGCAGTGCTGTGCACGGGAGCACTGCTACAGCCAGGCACCGTGCACACCGAGCTGCAGGAAGACTTCATTCTTGGTGAATACTTAGGCAATCCTTCTCCCAGTTTGGTTTCACAGTAGGGGAGAAAACCTCATTCATATCACTGAAGCTGTGCCAAATTTGTAGATATGCCCACCTTCTCCTGTGGTGTTGAAGAAACAAGAACAAACTGTTCTTCTGGTGTTGTAATCTTCAACCCGTTCCTACATGGGGAGAAAGTATTTTAATCTGTGAAATTCCAACCTGAAAAAGCAAGTTTTTTAAGAGTATCAATACTGTATCTTCTCTCCCCTTCCCCAGCTAGCACTCCCTTTAAGTCAGCAGTTAAAAAAAACAGCGGGAAAGAATACTCTCTTCCCTCTCAACTCCCTTCTTCTTTCTGATGTTTATACAACTTTTTTTTAAGACATAGAAATACCACATTTTCTGAAACAAGAAAAAAGGGTAGAGATTACTGCAATCACACTATTCCAGTCCTAGTTCACAATAATTGGTTATAAAATGCTCATCTTCTCTCCCAAGAATATATGACTACTTCAGCATCACAAACAAGAATACTCACACATTACCAGCTTCTTCTGAAAGAGCTTCTACCCACAGTGTGGACAAGGGAAAAATATGGTGGGTTGAGAACTGAAGGAAAAGAGAAGGGACATTTCATTAGGTACTGATGCATTAGCCCTGCCTCATGCTTTTTCTGAATGTTTTTTTTTTTCCTTTCTTTGAGGAGTAGGAAAAGCTAAGCATTACCGGCTCTTTCTATCCCCTTGGTCCAAGAAATAGCAAGCAGAAACCATGCCAGCCACAGCAACGGCAATCAAATGTTAAAAAAGTGCATAATTTCAGATTTATTTTTACAGTGCAAAAACTTCACTGTATGAAAAATGTATGATGTTGTTTGAAGCAGAGAAAAGGTTTTGTTCCTTGGATACAAGCTGTCTTACCTGAGCATGTACCAGAGCATCATTAAAGAGGATAAACCAGTTCACAGAGAATCTTCCAGCGTGCTGTAGGGACAAACCCCGGTTGCTGCTTTCACAGATTAAACGACGCTCTGGCTTCCGCAAGGAATCCTACAGGAAGAGTGAAAAACAAAATTACAGAATCTTACTTCTCACTGATTGTGACTTAAGGTCAGTGCTATTTGTCTTTCAGACAAACAAAGGCCCAACTCTTCATTTCTAAAGAGCACTACAGCAACACCAATTAGAAAACTGAGAAGTGCAACTGGGACGGCAGCATCAGTAATAGAAATTCAAGATGCTAATGGACTGACAATTGTCATTATACCGTCATTTTCCCAGGAAAGGTCTTCCAGAAGCCAAGGGTGTATTCTGCTTCTTTTATTTTTCTACTAAGTTGGACAGCAAGGCTCTCGTAACACGAACTAGAATCCTGTAGCTTCTGGTATTCTGGAGATGCCTGTAGGGCACAAGGTAAGACAGACCTGAGAGTGTTTCTGAACAGCTGTACCAACAATACCGACCAAGCTGCAACACAACTGCTCATTTTATTAAATCAGCACTAAATACAGCAGAGCTGGTCTGGTTAATAAACAGAGGAGACTGAATTATTTTGTGGCACATGTTCTGTTGGTGTGCTACGAGTTTTTAAAAATCACAAGAAGTTCCAGGAATGTTACAAATAGAATGGTTAATACACAATTACATGATCTACCTTCTTGCAGCTTAACAAGCTGTAGCAGAAATAGTGCTAATAATTGCAGGAGAGTATTTTAAATTACTACATTGGGCTAAACGTACAAGTAGTTACCGCTCCTGTTTAGTCATCTTTTATTTCAAAACAAAGCAATTACATACTAAATGGGTGGTAATAGTCTACCTAATATATATGTAGTATTTGTAGTAGAGTATTACAGCCATGTAATACAGCAATGCTGCCAGATGAAACTGAAAAGCACCGGGCAAACATCAAAACAATATATTTGCAATTAAATATTCAGGCACACAAACAAGCTCTGGCAGGGTAACAAGTTTCTACCCCTCACGTGATCTGTGCAGGTGTGGTGCAAGATTGTGCAAATAAATGTACAAGATCTTCCCTGCAGCAAATACAAGTCTGAGGTAGCTCCTCTGAGCACTAAGCTATTTCTAATTACCTGGCATTTGCTTCACACAGTTACTTCCAAGCCATAAGTTTCACTTGTGTATTTATTGAACTACAGATAACAAAGCAATCTTACCACTTCAAAACATGTGGCAAGCTTCAGCAAAGTTCTGGCATAATTATGAAGTCGTCCAAATGGCATGAAAAACAGAGCATTCAAAACTTCCAGTAGCTGGAGGTTTTCCTCATTTTTTTCAGAAAGTTTCTGTAATAGCTCGTGGTTTTTACTCAAGAAGTCTCTAAATGATGTGATCATTGGGAAATGGAGGAGAGAGGAAAGAAGACAGCAAGACATTAGTGATGCTTTATGTAAATATGAATGAGCACAGAATGCCCCTTTTTGGATTATCATAAACCAATCAAAATCATAGAGGCAAATCCATGCTGCTTACTAATCTATTCACAATGTAGTCTGAGGAAGTACAGCAGTAAAGACATGAAGTTAATAACTACAACAAGGGACTTGTTTCTTATTTTTAATTTCATACGCTCAGTCATTAAACTGGTTGAAGAAAGTTGACTACATTGCCCAACTTGGACTGTACCCAATAGCCTTTCTCCCCTTTAACACTTGTTTAGTAAAGAGCAAACTTTGGGGCATGATTCCCCCATTACTGTTAGAGCAGTAAGTTTCTAACACTTGATTCACACAAGAAGGCCTGAAAGAATCTTAGCTTTGCTCTAGTGCACTTCCCTAAATATATAGAAGTAACTTCTTCCCCACCCCTGCTGTCAAGGCAACTGACCAATTCTTCCCCTAACTACAAAAATTACATCCTACCTCAAAGAAAGGCAGGAAATCTGTTCAATCCTCAGTCTGATTTCCAAGAGGGAGAACTAATCTAGTTCAGAGAAGAAGAGGGAAATGATTCTGAAGACAATAAATCAGCACACAAAACCAGGGTTTCTTGATTAAAAGGAAAACAAACCAACTTTTCCCTCTCCTTCACCATATCTGTGTGCACACAGGTGCTGGCACATATGACAGGTGTATTAAAACACATCCAGCTGTGAAGCATTTAAACCACAAGCTGCAAGAATCAGGTGAGGCTGAGAGAGCAGGCCCCCAGAGACAGCAAAACAGATCAGATTTGCACAGCAAGGTTCCTAAGAATGCTATGTGATTCATGAGATGCCATTTCACACATCAAAATAATGTACCTTGTTAGGTCTGCTAATGATATTTAAGAACTCCACTATTGAACAAGCCTTAGGAATAAAGTCTTCTTGAGAGAAGACCCTATTTCCTAATTTTAATTTCACTCCCTGTCTGGCTTGCCTTTTTTAAAGTGCTTTGTGATCCTCACATGGAGGTTTCTCTGCAGAAAAGCATCAAATAATAACACATTCATAAAACTGAGTACAGCTCATCTACTCTTTCAGAGGACATGCTGAAAAACCTGTCAGCTATGGAGACTTCCATTGAAGCTGAACTTTTAAAGTTGGGACTACATATTGCAGAACATCCATGAAAGACAGGCTGACACCATTAACCATTGACTTAAGACAGTTAACCCTCAGGAAGGGAGTGGGGGGAAATTTATCATTATCAAAGACATCCTTGACTTCCCTTTGCAAGCAACAGGACAAAATTTGTAAGACATCTCCTCCCCGAAGTGTTATTCTCCTAACGAGACCCTGGTTGCAGCAGGAGAAGTTGTGACACCTGAGAGTGACGACTGATGTGATGAGTTCAGCATGAGTGGTTTCAGTATGAACTATAAACAAGCTTATACTTAAATTAAGATTTCCTTTAAGTCAACCTAAAAATCTTGACCGATCCAAGAAGACTCTCAGTGCCTCTCTGCAGTGGGATTTTGTATTTAGACTTTGGCACTGGTCCTCAGGTGCAGAAGGTTCTCTGTACAAGGTACCTGTGTTTCAAAGAACTTTCAATACCATCATTTACACTGCATTCAAAGTGTCTCATAAACACTAATAATTACTCCCAGATTACAGAATTTAGGAAGGAAAGGTAGCAGTTCCACAGACTAGTTAAAAACTACCCTCAGTGCAACACTTTCTTCACAGCACTAAAGTGAAAGATCCAGTGTCATTACTTTGTTTCCTAGACAAAAATGCTATTTAAATGAGAAAAAAGCTTTACTTTATGATATAAAAACCTCAAATATACTACCTCAGGCCTTAAAGTACAATTCCTTCCTCACATTTACAAGCATTTATGCATGAAAGTACAGAAGTCTTGAGAGGCAGAGAAGACACACATGCAGAAATGTTATTTTTGCATAATTTTAAAGGACTTCCATAAACATAAAGAGTTCAAATGAAAGTGAATTCATATTACCTACTCTAACTAATTCCTGTTCTCTATTTTTTGACAGGAACATTTGAAATAAACACTAGCAAACACTAACATTTAACCTCAAAACTAAGCTTTCAAAAAATCATTATCTGAACTCCACTTGCGTTTCTTTGAAGGAATTTGCAATCACTTATGCTTTTTTCCTCCTTTCTCCATCTTCAAGATAAAGTAACTGAACTCAGCAGCATTTTAACCTAAACTTTTAGCACAGTTGAGGTAACTTAGGTAACTTTCTATTCATCTGATGGGAAAGGAATTAGTGTACTCAAGCACACTGAGTTCTTCATGCTCATTACTACACACATACACACTCCATTGTTTACAGTTCTTTGCTAGTTGACCAAAAAGTCCAGAAAGTGGTAAAGGTTTGCTTACATTGCTGGCTTTGCAAGGAGCATAAATCCTCCCATTACGAGGAAGTTCGTTACTGAAGTACAATACCTAATATAGGAAAGAAAAAGCTCTTCAGTTACAAAAATCAAAACATCCCTGAAAGTAGCAGCTGTTGTAATTTCCAACAGTTTATAATGAGATCTGTAATATCTTTTACTATGTAAGTTATCTAGTACTTGAGAAACACTCAATGTTACCGAACACTTGGCATTCACCTTCAACACGGAACACAGAACACGCATTACTATTCCACACTTCTGCTGCCATTAGCACCATGCAGAGGGCTTACTTTAATTTTATTTTTGTTTCTCCCAGGTTTGGACATGTATAGGATAGACCATCTGTTTCAACAATTTAATACTGCTAGCTTCTAATTACAGCCAAGATGGCAATTTCAAGATAGGAATTTTCTCTTTTTCTGGTACTCAACATTCCACTTACGACTTCTCCCCTGCACCATTTTTAAAAAACACCTTTCTCCAAGGAAAGAGGTCTCTGCTTAGCCCATTTAACAGATAATTCTTATGTTGCCTAACTGATCCGTGAAAGATGCTCATGGCACTATGGTGAGGTTCTGATGGCATGCACAGAAAAACGTGCAAGCAACAGGAAGCAAAGGGGGAGAGCAGAAGACAAGCAGTAATAATGAGAACAGAAATTAGGTATTTCAGTCTTTGACACTGAGGAAGAAGAAATTAAACCCTTGTATTCTGAGTAATGGAAACCAATTTTGGAAATCCAGGTTACAAGAAAAATTCAAATCAAAGATCAAGTAAAAAAAGGATAAAATACATTTACAGTTATGAACAACCCCTGTAATAAACAGAGAAGAAAGTTTCTTTTAGGGTCATACAGCATAAATTCATCACAAACCCAGTAAAGTGTTCATCTGTTGTGCTTGTGTTGGAAAAAAGTGCAACTAGTTGCCTCTTCAAAATGCTACTGTGTAACAACTGAAGTTGATGATCTTGAAATTTTGTTTCCTTAGATATTTTCAGAATGTCTGGTAACCAAGATTACATTCAGATAGGACATATTTAAACTGTCAAGCAATATTGCTCACAAAAGCCTGTAGTTATTATGTATGATAAAACTCCTGCTACATTTTGATGAAATTATCCAGAAACTACAGAGGTTACTGAGGGGAAAGACAGGAAACAGTGTGACTGCATAGACCTCCTCTCCCAAAAGCTTTAAGACAATAAAAACAATAACCAGGATAATTCAGACTTAGTTCTGAGCAGCTCCAGCTTTTGGGTGAAAGGTGCAATGCTATTTAGCAAGTATGAGGACAGAAGAATTGTTCTTCTGGAAGACAATTTTTAGTTAATGAGTATTGAAAAAGCATTTAGTAACCACAGTAAACCCCCAAAGGTAGCTTTATTTAGCAGCCTAGCCACGTAGCTCTATCACATTATATTACAATATCCTTAGGAAGTAATCAACATTTAGGCTTACAGGCAGCAACCAGAGTTTGTATGCAGAGTTGTACACGAGGGAAACATGCTGTCCCGTGTGCTCCACTGGTGAAGACTTTGAAATACACATCTCACTACAAATCAATTGGTTTGTGGAACTCTCTACACATTTCAAATTGCAACAATACAATCTGCACAACAGTTACTTATGTAGCTTTCCTTATGACCTACTTTCCCTTAACTCAGGGCTTGTTGCGGTCAGTAGATTAAGACTGCAGAGACTCAAGATGAGAGGGAATTGGATACTTGCTCAGTGTAACTATCCAAAAAGAGACTGGAATGCTTCAGGATGGCCAAGCTCCTGGCTTCTTTTACTCCATGAAGAAAGCTACTTAAAGAAGCTCCATGTTGACCAATGAGATAGCACAGCTTGCTGAACCTGCTTGCCATTTCCTGCAACAACTGGATTGTATTTGCATTGCCCAAGTTATCTGTAACAGACCAGAAAGCAATTTAGCTTACCTTACGAAAGAGCAGCACCCATTAACAGAGAGAGTTACCACTGGTGCTGTTTAATGCTTTATCAGCACTTTCACCTCATGGCTACATTATCCAGAATCAGAAATACAATGATTTTAGACTAAATAGAGATCAAATAATTAAGTTATTTCAGGTGAAAACGTCAGGAAAGGGCAAAAACTAACAACAGAATGCTCATGTCAAAATGCAGCTGTATTTCACCCATTCATCCAAACAGGGGAGAAGAGCAAGACCTCAGCTTTATATTAAAAATATATAATTTATACATATATAATTTATATTAAAATATAAATATATAAAAATATGTCATTACTTTTAAATTTTGCATAAAATAAATTTATTGTGGAACATAGGGGAAACAATATCAAAGAAAATATTAAAAAAAGAAGGTCTTACCTAAACCTAAAAGAGGTCTAAGAACCTGAGATTTGACCTCACTCAGTTTGAAATAAAACCTTCTCTCAGTAGAAGCCAACTCGTGCAAACTGGCAATATATCCCATTACATTCTTGTCTACTAAGACCAAACAGTTGTCACCACCAGCTATCACATTGCTTATGTACCCTATCTGAAAGATGAAAAGGAGAAAAGAAAAACCAGCCACTTTAATATTTTTCTTTTCACACTCCAATTTAAAAATAGAGTAATATTAAAATAAAGCAAAATAAGGCATATTTTTAGGAACACTAAGTGATAGTAAGTATTAATTACCTTCAGTGACAAACAACCCATTCAAAACTGGCTTAATACAAGAATGACAAAAGTTGAAGAAACATTTATAGTCATTGCTGTTCATTTTCCTGACTCTGACAGAGCCTAAAAGACAATAAATAGACGATCTTTTAAGGTGACTCATGCAACCTTTCCATGTTTACGAGGTAGTGACCTTAAGTTCAGTCACTTGCAGAACCGCAGTCTGCTTATATCAACAATGTTGATATTAAATAGCATCATTGTATCAACTGTTTCTCCCATTAAATACAAAGAGAGAATAAGAAGGCTTTAATTAGTATTATGACTGTGCTCTGAACTGTAGCCTTTTCTGGACCTGCAATATGTCAATTTATTGATAAGAGTCCAGTTTATTGATACCTACTGCTAGTAATATTGCAGTATTTGCTTTCCACAGTAGTTCAATGCAAAATTCTTCTATAAGGTCAGCACTAATGCTGACTGTGGCTCCTCGCTAATTTTGGTTCACATGCAATATCACAGAGTAATTCAGAGTTTGAGCTCTACTTCTATTTCCTTGGTTGCCATATAGAAGATTCCTTAGAAACACTGAGCCAAAGTTGTTCAACAAGCAACTCACAGGCCAATTCTGACACGCCAGAGCCTACTAGTCACCCTAAAAGGGAAGAGAATGGCTAACAACAATCTTACAGAAGGAATACAAGTGTGTGTGTCTGTGTGCACATACATGGACATGGAAGGAAATGGATTAAACACACTGGAAACACCTCCTTGTCCCTCAAACAGAAGGGAATACCAAGAAACAGGGAGGGAATTAGGCCTCCTTTCTGCCCTGCATACACCATGCTCCTGATTTGATTGCTACGAACCAGGTATGTGACTTGACACCCTTAAAGCCAGTTGAACCACCAGCATTGTGCTACTTCCAAAGAGCATCAGTAGGATTTGTACTAACTTCAAGGAAATAACACTCACCTTACTACAGGCTAGTAATAAAACTGGACTCTTAGTACAGCTATTTTCATTCAAATTATTTTCTATTGTCTCCTGGCCACTGTAATATAATCCAGGTTGGAAGTCTTTCTCATCTGCTAAGAAGAGGGAATAATCTAGTCCTGCTGCTGTGCTCCAAACACCGTCACCGCACACCTGAAATTCAGGAGGAAGGAAGACATTAGGAATCATCATCTGAGGCTGGAAAGAGAGAAGAGTACTTAACTCTTCTGGCCACACATGTATATAATACACCTGCCAAGAAAAGTGTTGCAATAACTGGTCATTTTTCAACTTCAGTGTCTCTTAACAAATAAACTCCTTGCACGCATTCTGAAAATTACCTTTCTTTTCAGTTTCCTTTCTAATGGCTGATTTTTTTGCCTTTCAATTATAAATCAGTTTTATTTTTAAATGAGTGAGCTTGAACTAGGTTGGGACACTATTCTCCCCTCTACATTTAACTGTGGAATCTATATAAACAGTTCCAAAGTATTTAAAAGTTACAGCACTGCACCAAATATAAGGTAAAAGTGAAATTTGATAAGAAGATACAACCAGTCACATTTCTCAGTTTTAGAATTTCAGTGTGGTCAAAAACCAGTGGAAGTCTGTGTAAAGGATTTCTTGGGTAGATTTTCACAAGTATACGCCAAAGAAATCAAGGGCTCTATTACTATATAGCCCACAGATCCATACACAGATCATTCTTAGAAATTACTTTGCACTCACTGGTATAAGAAGTGACCCTAAACTGAAAAAAGAAAAACACAGAAACAAAAGTACCTTTGCAAGACGAGGGACTGTTGTTGGGGAGTTCAAGTGACCAAGCTGGCCAGAGACATTACTGCCCCATGAATACACCTGTAAGAAGCATTGCTAAACATCAGAATGTAAATTTATATACATGGACACATACTGAGTGTGGTAGTACAACACATCAAGTGTGCAAACACACACAAGTCAAGGATAGAAGACTCATGTACCAAGAAGTAATTCCCTAATTTCCACTGTCTTCCTATATTCACAAATTGTCTTCTCACATCAGAAATGGAATGTACCAGATCAAGTCACACCAATCTTTAAATATAACCTTGATAGTACAGGCAGCACTTGGGCAGAAACAGAATTAAGACTCCACACTACTTTGATGTTGCCTCCATAAACAGGAAGAGAAGTTTAGAAGCAAAAGAAACAAAAACCTAGAAAAGACCAAACATGACAATGATGCCATTGAAAAACAATAAATGGTAACAATAACTTGTACCTGGGATTTGGCAGTGAGTGCTAAGGAATGATGGCCACCAGCAGAGAGGTGAATCACTTCTTTACCATCAAGGCTTTTCACACACAGTGGCTGAAGTCTGTCAATCCCCAGAACCCGTAAGGCAGGGGAGGGGGAGTAGAAGGAGAAAAAAAAAAAATATTATCAGAGGTACTCTTAATACAGAAAACATATTCCAAGTTTTATTTTTGTCCCAAAGCAATTTAGAAAAAACAAACACACATGGAGTCTTTTGGCAACAAACCAGTTTAGTCAAAATGGTCAGGAAGGGCAAAAGTTGATAAACCTCATCTCAATGTGGACAAAGTCAAAATATCACCAAAACTCCTAATGATTACATGGGGAAAAGTCATAACTGGTCGATGCTCACTAACAAGGCAGCCTAAAAAATGTTACTTGGAGAAACTTAGGTCACAACACTTCAAAGAACAAGCACACAATGCAAAGCAGAGGTTTAAATTTGAGAATTTAAAACAGTTCAACACTCAAAATTTTCTGGTGACCTACTGAATAAAAAAACCTCATTTATCGAAGAAATCTCACCTTGGCAGAACATCACCATGCCCGAGCTGTCCTTCCTTCCCCTTTCCCCAGCTCCACACCTCTGTCCTCAGAGATGGCAAAAGAGCATCAGCCTCACCGCTGTAGGTGGGAGTCAGAGCCACAGTCCTCATTTTTGCCCGTCCCACCTTCCGTAAGAGCCTTGGAGAAACTGAACAGAAGCCAATAATTAGAGAAATTGCTATGCATTTTTGGTAAATAGATCACTCAGACTGTGTGTTACACAGTTACTTGAGATAACTGGTCAAAACTTCTTAAAGCAGTCTTAATTTAAGATTGAGAAAAAAGACTGACATGTAAGACAACAGGTTACAGATACACTGAAGTAACATAGGTGCTAAAATAGGCAGATCCCAAAGTTTTTAGCAGCTGCTAAAGGATAATAGGCATATGAGAACTATGCAGCTATAATGAATCAAATGAACCAAAACAAACTGTACATTAAAAAAAGTGTTTTGAAAGAAAATATATCCTTGCAGTGAACAAAAGATTTCAATACTTCCTAAAAACTCCCCTCAGATCCAAGACCAACATAGAACTAAACCATCTACACATTCAGAGCAATTAACAACACTAAAATCTGCGAGAGAAGAAGGTCATTAACTTCGAAGTTCGGCAGTGGAACTGCAATATTTATAGGTCCCTGGCTCAAACCCAGCTCAGTGCAGTGGGGATTACAGGCCACACAGATTATCTCCTACCCAATTGACATAAGAGATACTTTAGCATCAACTGGCAGCACGATGCCCAAACTACCCCAATGTGCATTTTACCCCACCTTACCATTAAAGAGCATTTGTAAACCCACTATGCTTTTGGTTTTCTCAGCATGCAGTATCTGCTAGTCTTTACTCCCTCCACTGCTTTCAAGTCTGAAGATAGAGCTTAGAATTCATAAAGACCTTTGATAGATCATTAAATTTGTGTTCAGTAAGTGTTTGGGGTTTTTTTTCCCCACTTATAAACCTCCACATTAATATAATATTTCCAGTGTTATTTCCCCAATGTGCTTTTTTACCTTGTGACAACAAGCCAGGCAGGGAAAGCCTGCGACTCCCTCCTTCAGATTCCTCTTCTCTAATATCTACTAAACTGGAACTCTTCTTCCCCTGCATGGATTCCAGTCTGACCTGCTCTTCTCGACTGTCTTTCAGAGCCTCAGGCCCTGGGGACCTGCTGCCCGACTGAGATCCTGCTTCACTTGAGGATGTGCCATAGAAGTTCATGACTTTCTTCAGAGACAGCGCTCCAGCCTCGTAGGTGGCAGCTACTCTCACACCCACTGCTGAGGCACAAGAGGCCACCAGGCTGTTCAAGGTGGATGTGCTGGGACCTGGAGGGCCAGGGATACAAGCACTGAGTTGGTCGTCTTGAGAAGGCTAAAACCAAAGGAAAATTGAAAACTATCACACCAGACAGTACTTGGCAGAAGGATGATGATTACACATTCACTGTTCAAACAGTGGGCTATACTGAACAAGACATTATGTTTACTATAGAGGTTTATTGTAGAATATATATGGGGTTTAACTGTATAGAAAGTAAATAGGTGTGCATCTATTGCTCTGAATCTTTTTTTTTCAGGACCGAGCACCATTTCTACATGGACTGGGCTTTGTCTCTTGCACTTGTCTGGTAGCTCGTCCGTAAGAGACCGTAGGTCTGAGGGTTTTTAATACCAAAAAAATAAAGAATCTTTGCCAACAAATATAAAAAGGGATATAATTTTAGGCTTACTACCAACCTCTTTGCCACCAATTAAAGTGCATCAGTGAGCATGCTGTATTTACAGAGAGACAGGTTTTCTCTTCGGTATGTTAAAAGGAAAATAGTGACTCATGGATCCATTTCACAAAGTCTCTCTTAAAACCAGTCTGGGCTGTGTCCCCTTATGTCACTGTTGCATCCACATAAAGCTTAGTTAATCATCAAGTCACACTAGGGACAAACTGACTGAAGGCAATTCTTAGGATCAGCACACCATTACCTACAATAGCAGCCAGCTGACCCACCAAATAAAAAATAATGCACAAGGTGACATTTGCCAAATGGCTTGAATATTAAAGCAAAGATAGCAAACTCCCATTTTCCCACCTAATACATAATGGAAAATAGTATTATTACAAATATTATAGCTCATTTTATTCTACCAAAATAAAAACAATCTTCTGATTTCTTTATTTTTGTGAAAGCCTAAGCTAAAGGACTGGGATTGCTCCTACTCACTTCATTCCTATTTATGAAAGGCATATCTAGCAATATAGGAAAGAAAACTGATTTGTGTAGGAAAGCAAAGGGAAATGAAGGATTTTACTAATGCTGAAACATTACATTAGACCTCATCTCTGCTCTTCATATGTATGCTCAGTTGTGTAAGATTCAGTGAACCAATTCCAGGTTTGTTGATTCCTGGAACTGTGCAAGGAAAACAGTACTCTGGAAATATTCCAGGAATGAGGAGTTGAGAAAGAGAGCATGAAACTACATGTTTCAATCATCATCCAATGGTGGGAGTTCTTGCAAGATTCTGAGGAGCCCAAAACTGCTAGAATGTATTTGTATTAGCAAAAAGCAAAAGAAAGAATAACCGTGTTCACACAGTCTTCATTTCTCTGAAATAAACTTTCCTCAGAGTAATAAAACAGAACTTGCTGAATAACCAAGTTACTGCACAGATTTTAAACCTACTTTTTTTTCTTGCAATCAGAGGTGATAACAGAAATCAATTATTTACTAGGTACTGTGAATTTTATCTCTCAGAACCACTGTGAAAAATTTCTTACTGTAACTATTAAAAAAAAAGAAGAAATAGATGCCTACACAACACTTGAAATGACAAAAGAAATTCTCACAATTTCACTGTAAATTCTGCATATTAGGTCAGAGTGGCAGGTTTCCTCACAGGACAGTAGTTAGGTAGGGACTGCCAGACTGCACTGCAAGATTTTGGATTAGTTTTCTGTCTAGTGGACTTAGGGTTTTATCTTCTTCCCTTCACTCCTAATTACATGTCTTTATGTCTTTCTTTTTCCCAAAACAAACAGAAAACATGGTATTTTGTCAGTAAGCTGCAAACAGCTCTTGAGTCTTCATGTTGAGCATTTTCTGATGCTTACCAAGATAGGGGTACTTGACTGTTCTGCTATAGCATCAAAACAGTGTTGTTGAACCATTTTCCACACGACAAAAACTCACACGTTTCCCATCCCTGATTATAAGTTTATGCCACCCCTACATCATTAACATTAAAAACCTTTTGGTCAACACGTTTAGCAATCTTTACTTGCAATCTAGAATTTTTACCTGATTAAGAAATTAGACAGATTTGTGAGGGATTAGTTCCATGCACAGAAAATAAAGCTTGACCTTAAAGGTAAATCAGACAAGTGTCATCTTACTGCCCAACATAAATGGAAGCCCATGCATCATGGAACAGACAGAGCATGGAAATTGGCTTACTTGGTTCTGGTACTGCAGACAATGAACAGGAGAGACTACAGCACTGTCAAGGTTGCTCCCACACAACTGAACATGGATGGATGACAAAAAAAAAAAAAAAAAATCTCTTCCACTTAAAAGTTGAGAACCATCACAGTGAAAAACACTTGGAAATCACAAAAACACCGTAGCTACATTACATTTTTTCATTTGTGAAAAAAGTAACATTGTCACATCTGCAAGAGGAGTTTAGCAAATTATGAGCTAGTTATTAGGTACCAACCTGTTCAGGTTCTGTACAGATGTTTTTATCCAGGCTCTCATTTAATGACTGATCTGACAAACCAATTAAGTACTCTTTCACCTCTTTTTTGTCTGGGAACAGAATATTTCCAGGACTAGAAATTCCACTACCTTCCTGTCCATCGTTGCTGGAGAGCACACTTGGCCCATCAGATTCTAAACCAACAAGCCTCTGTTCTTCCACAGGTGGTTTCTGACTGTCGTCACTTGGGCCACCTGTTACACTTTTTCCTTCGAGGGTCTCCGATGAGGGACACAAGACATGGTTTTCTGGTGGGTTATCAGACAGTGCTACACCCAGTGGGCAGCAGTGACTATCTGAAATGATTACATGGTCTTCCTTGTCCGTCATGGTAATAAGAGGCTGACTGCAATGATTGCATCTTTCTGGGATAGGCTTCATTTCCTGCACAGGGAGACATTGTACTAGAGCCAGGCTGTGGTGGGCTCCACAAGCAATCTGGAGCACAACGCGTCCTGCCAGGTGCTCTACCTTCTGTGGCTTTGTCACTGGGAAAGTTGTTGTTATGAGCCCGAGCTGGCAGCCACTCCCCCAAGCCCATATCTCTCTGCTTAGAGATAGTGCCAGTGTGTGCTCCTCTCCACATGCCAGCTGCAAAATCCTTACTGATATCAGAGGACTTGTTTCAGAATCACAAATACTGACGAGCTGTGGCTCTGGCACACACGGCTGATTAGCAACTGCACACTGGCCAGCAGAATTGTTGCCCCACATGTACACCACACCACTTTCTGTCACGGCTCCGTTATGGAAGCTGCCAGCTGCCACCGTAATAACACGATGTCCAAGCAAAGTATTTTCTAAGATAGGACTATTAACACATGACTCCTCCAGTCCTGATCTCCAGGGCAGCTTTCCAAAACTGTAGACCTCTCCACCTGGAAGGGGGGGAAAAAGAAATCCTAGCATGAGTGTAAAAGCAATTTTTAAATCAACACAAAAATTTGAAGACACTTCAGATAAACATATATCAATTCCCAGCTTACTGTAGGCTCAGCAGAACTATGGCTATTGATATATGAGGACTGCTGGTTGCTCTCTGTTGCTGGTATTAAGTTCTATGCCTCATGTTAATGTCACCCTGTGCATGTATGCACTGTTGAAATGAGTAATGCTTTTCTGCTAAAAATTCTACTGTAGTCAAGTTAAGTGTATTTATTGGTCCTTTCTATTCTAAGAACATGCAACGTATTAAGGACATACAAATGCACATGAAGAACACAACACAGTACAGAGCTCATCTTTCCAAACAGAGACCTGCTATCACCAAACTGTACTGTTTGCACCCTGCACTAAAACAGGATTGCCCTATCAGGGAGAGGTCTGTTAATTTTTAAAATTAACAGTTGTTTTCACAGTGATAGAAAAATGGTAAATCACATCCACAAACAACATCCCTCATGGGGTAAGAACACACACGCAAAAAGTCCTTTTAAATTATGAAAGAAACACATTCTTTAAAAAAAACACTGGATGTCCATAACAACTCCAGTAGAGGAGAGGTATTTGTAGCAGGTTCACCAATAACCTGGAAACTTTCCTTCAAGAAGGCCAAAGAAAAATCAAAGAAGCAACTTCCAGCTGTGTCTTTACTGTATGTCCACTGAATAGTACAAGGATGGACCAAGGCACACAAACACTTAAGGAACTGACTTTTAGAAATACCTCGATTCACAGACTCAAACTGCTCACAAACCAAGACTCTCTAATGCATGTACTAACCACAGACTCTTCCAGAAGTAGAGAAGACAAAGCTATTACGCCTCAAGAGAAACCTCTTGTTGTACTTTTTTGAATGAAAGACTTCAAAAGAAATGTCATTTTGAGTTAACACGGTTCAGATTACATTAATTAACATCTTTAGAGGGTAAAATCCAGAGCCATTGTTAAGAAAAAAAAAAAAACAATATGAAAGAAGAATCTATGCATATAAAACTGTGTTGAAATAGAAATAATTTATAACTAAGAATGAAATAAAGGTAAAGTTAAAAATCCAGCAATTTAAAAGTTGCGTATGAGACACAGACAAAATGAAAAGAACGTGTGAAAGAAAATTTGACAATAATTGAAGCTTGTTATTGCATTAGATATTTACAATTAAGATGTTTATTACCTTCTGTTAGAAGTAATCCATGATGTATTCCAAGGGCTGCCTGTAATACAGTCTTGCCACTGAGTCCTAGAAGCCTTTCTGGAGTTACAGAGCAGGAACCAGCCTTCCAAACATAGACCAGGCCTCTCTCTTTGGCTCCTTCTGCCTCTTCTGAGCTACAAAGATTGGAGGAAATTGGAACACAATAAGCATGAAGTTTTCTGTAGTTTAGTAATGCATAGTTTGCTTTTCACATATGTAGGAAAGGCTTAGTAGTTCAGGCATTTGTTTCACTTTCAGGAAGACAATATATTTAAATTAATATTAATAATTATCAAATTGTAAATTAAATGTTATTTAAATGTAAAAAAAATGTATCTTCTGTTTGAAACCATTAGCTTTCTTTTTCATTTATACTTTACCATGTACCAATTGCTCCCATTCAAAACATTACACCTGTAAAAGCTCATCCTTTATATACTTTCATTTCTACCCTTAGAGACAAAAATGAGGTTTTGATTGTTTGGGGTTTTTTCCTTTTTCAATTCTTAATGAGTTTCTCAGATTCAAATGAGTCAGTCATTCAAATCAATTGAAGCACAAAAAAAAAATGCAAGTATCTGGGCTTGCAGGAGTGACTGGAACTATCCAAAGCTGGTTTAACACTTCAACACACTCTGGTTTGAATGCTCAGTCAGCAACTTCTCCAACTCAGCACAAAGAAATTCCTCAAAACATTGACAACAAACCCACAGTTTTAAAAATTTGTGGAATGTCTTGATTTAAACACAGAAAGTCATTTTAAGCATCGATAGAGACTCACAGCATTTCAAGTTAATTTAAGAGTCATCTTTAAATTTATTTAAAACTTTATAAAGAATAGATTGTTATATACCCTGTAGGGAAAAGTAGGTTTAGCTCCTTATTTGCCAAAAGTCAAGTCATTTACTCCCTGCATAAATAAATTCTTGCAGCTTGGCATGAACTTGTGAAGTTTATATATATATATAAGACAGGCAAGAAAAGCTTTGATGGAATGGCAATCTCTGTCCAGAAAAAAAGGCAAAAGAAATAAAATGTACTCCAAACCTGAATCAAACCCAGAAAAAGTTGGTCTGATTGGCTGCCCTGGGGACAACTTACACAAGCAGCTCTATTCATGCAGACTTACATTTTTTTAAACCACAAATTTTGCTAGCTTTGGTGCACAGGATGAACAATATCTTTACACAATGTGCATCTGAAACATTCAAGATGAAAATAACTAAAAGATTAAATTATCTCTCTTAGCTCCTGAGCCCATCCCCAACATCTTTACTTTTTTCTACAAAACAGAAAGAAAAAAAAAAGAAGAAAAAAAAATCAAAAAAAGTGACAGTCAAGAACTCTTCTAAAATTCAGGTCAATTATTTAATCCAAAAAACAAACACAGAATTAAAATGCAGAGTCTATCTTGCATTTTAAATACAAAGGACTTGTTTTTAGAGTAGAAGTAAATTAAAGAGGAACCAACCAAGTAATATATAGGAAAAAAAAGGGGAAAAAAAGCTAAAAAATCCAATATCAATATTAGGACATTTAACCTAAAATAAAAATACAGATTTTACTCAGATGGGCAAAGCACACCAAGGAACATAACACAATAACATAGAGAGTTTTCATCAATATACTGTGCATTAAAGGCAGTCCTGCTATTTGGGCTTTTATCCATTTAATAAGTCTTCAGAAAACAGCATAAGACAGATTTGGACACTGACATAACAGGATCTATTACAAAAACATCTGACCTCTGCCAGGTATCTTAGTGGAACAAACAAGGAACGAAAGAACAGTCTACTGCAGGGCTACTGACCCAGGATCAAAATTCACAGGTGCAGGTAACAGATACGAGTTCCTGTTCACCTGAAAACGTTACTTTCAAGGTTTTAGCCTACGGCTATGCCTTCACGAGTTCCAACAATCAACTAAGTTGCTGTTGTAATAAGTTTAGTGTTCCAGACACAACTGAAACTGCAGCTAAATTAATCTTCTTCCCTTTAGTGTAAATTACATAAAGAGTATGCCGATATCACTTGATTTTCCGGGATGACCCCAAGCTGGCATTTTTCAGGAAGCCTCTGCGGTTTCACGGAGCTGCTCGTTCTCACCTTCTTTCCTGTGAGTCCATCTGTCAGTGGCAGCACTCCATCACCACCAAATAGTTCCTCTTTCAAAAGGAACAATATAATTTTCACAAACTGGAAAACATAAAAACCAGCTATTTAGTGCAAATAACGTTAACCAACAACAACAACAACAACGGCACAAAGCTTTGGGTGGTGTGTTAAATAAATAAGCACTTACACAACACTAGGATGGTCGAAGTATTTATATTTAGTTCACTCACACTGAGTTGGCAGACAAAAGCTAAACAGCCAGACTTGTCCTACCTACTCATCTCACAACAGGTCTATTGTAAGGACAGAATGAACAAAACCTAGTTTAATGGCAGAAATTTACGTCAAACTCTATATAATTCTCATTATACCGCTCAAGAAACATCAAATTGACCCATTTTCAGTCTAAATAAAACAGAATTCTATGCTTGGCTAAATTTAAGGTAAACAGATTTGCATGAGCAGAAAATGATTAGGAGTTGAATTCATGACTGCATTCCTGAACCAGAGCACACATCACCATTTAAAGGTGCAGTTTTGTCAAAGTCTAGGCAGAAGTGCAGAAAGCCAAGAAAGACTTAAAAACATTTCTTCAAGCAAATTGGCAGCAGAGTACCTATGAAGGTATGATATGGCTACAGAAGACACAGAGAAAAAAAGTGACTGCTCTAGTTGTGATTTTATTCTTTCAGATTTTGAATTTTGCAAGTTCACCCTCACAACCTTTCCACCTCCATGAAGATGCCTTTGTATTACTTTTGTTGGAACAAAACAAAGCTACAGTTAATCTTTGTTTCTCACAAGCTGTTTGGCTTTTTTAATATTGAAAGAATTGTAATTTCCCTGGATCTACTGTCTTACTTGATGAAGTATTAAAAATTTTAGTAACATTAATGCATGTGTGTATTCATATTAAATAAGTTTCATAAAAGCTTTAGACCTTTTGCTTTATTATAGTTGCTGTCTGATATCCACTGTAACAAAATCAGAAAATAATTTTGTTAATATAACAGTCTTTTAAGATTATATATCTTCAATAAAGACACAGAATGAGTAGCCTGAAGCTCTTGCACACGGTAAACAGAAACAGAATATGGCCACTCTGGATTACAAGAGACAATATATGCAAACCTGTAACTCTCATACAGAAGTTTCAATGCACACTTGGAAACAGTAATCATTAAGCCAATAAATAATTAAAATAACTAAAAAAACCTCCAACATTCCCACTAGAATGCTCTGAATAATGAATTACCAAGCAGACTTTTACAGACAGAAAGAACAACATAGCATACCAAACACTTCCAGTTTTTCAAACACAGGCCACTAAAAATAGTGATTTGGGCTTTGGGGTTGGCACAGAACACACCACAAGAAGATAAAGAGCCATGAAAATATGAAATCAAATTAATTTCATAGAACAGTACTGAGATAAGTCATATGCACCTTGCTTTAAAAAAAAAAAAGCAGAACATACTTTCTAGGAACAGAAACATTTGTCACCAGAAAGATACTGCTTTCAAGATGTGCCTGTCTCTCCTGCCTCAACTACAAAAGTAAAAAAAACACCTACAGTTGTAAAAGTTAACTTTTAAAATATTAACAGAGGAGGTCTCACAAATATAAGGAAGCTGTCATGCAATGCTTCAGTAACAGAGGTGTTGATGAAACATCAAAGGAAAATGGAAGCGCCTTCTTGGAACCTTAACTTTGTGATGTGTTCTTGCTCAGAGTAAGTACATTTGTGGTTTTCTTCAGCCTACTCAAAACCACCCAACCTACAATTGATTCTCTTGAAAATGCTGGCACTCTCCTCTGTGAAGAACTCCTAGCTTCACATAAAAATATCCAACAGATCCGTGAATCAGACTAAGAGGTGGAAGCTTTGATAGAGTCATCGAAGTACCAACAATTACGTGATTTACACTGCACATAGTTATTTCAGATCTAGGAACTGAGGCTTAAAATTCTTGACTTCTATAATTTAGGGACTTTTTTTAAGGGCTCAAAGAATTGCTTTCTTTTTCTTGAGCTTCAACTGCAAAAATAATTTACTGTAATTGTCATAAAATCTTCTGACAATAACAAAATAAAGGTAAAGCCAGGCATCTGGATCAGCTGTTTTGCAACATCTCCCTTCAAAGCCAAATTGAAAAACAATTTATCTAATTATTAAGTAAGAAACCTGCAACAGTGCTGAACTAGAAATTAAGAGAGTGATATGATGACGGTGACAGATTTTCTTTTCTTTACAAAAGCTCACACTTAAGGTTGCATTTCTAAGTATTTGTGCATATAAGGGAAAATGATAGTCCAACTGGGTTTTTTTCTTTAAGGCATTTTAAAATCACTTGCAAGTTCAGTGCAAGTTTTCATTCAATCCTAGGACAGCACAACGTTATTCCCATTTTACAGCTAATGCAAAATACAGGTCACCACAGCTACAAACTAAGTGAAGTAACTGTAAATAGCAAGTTTATTAGTCCCAGTAGAAACACGTAATTTTCCTTGCTGATTTTCACATTCATATAATAGCACATCATAACATTACAGATGCATTGTTTCTCTTCCACTACCATCACCTGAATTGTTATTAGAAATAACAACAGAAGTGCAGAAGAGAAGAGTCAGCCACAACACAGCACTCTGGTGGGGTGGAAGGTAGGTGTGGAACCAGCACTTTCACTGCTCTGCCCATAATTTTTACTTTCTACATTTTTGCTTCAAGAGTGCAAGAGGAAAACAGCAAGGAGTGCCAAAGAGTGCCAGTTATGAAATGTATTTGTGCTGCAGACAGATGGTCACTGGCATGACACTGATGTCATGCTTTCCCCTCACGGAGTAGAAGGCTAATGCAAATTCTCTAGAAATCAAACACTGCCACACCATAACAACTGCTATGGTCAGGAATGACGTGAAGCAAACATTACTATTATTTCTACGGGACTGTGCTCTTCACTGACCATTTCTACATAAGCATCAGAGATGTGAAGGTAACCTTACACTGAATGCTAAACACCAACAACTGCTGTGGCCCTGACTTTCAGAAATATCAGAACTCCCACGAGCTTTATGTACTTATTTACTTGCTGTTGTTAATAAACATTGCAAATACTTCTACAGCTTTCAGACGTGTTTACTTACATACTGCCAAATATGTTTTTAATAAAGTTGTTGCATCATATGTAGCAATAACCTATAGGACCAAGACTGCATTTTTTTATACAGAATTACCTACTCCAAGCTTCTTCATTCAAACCAGAATTGTCAACACCAGTCTGGTCAACACACATCATTTATTGTTGCTAACTTACAATGAGTTACCAGTTCAAGAAGCCCTTGTGTTTTGGTCAGCACTAACTAGGTACAACCGCTGCTTTTAACATTGTGTGATTAAGATCTGCTCAAACAAAACAAAACAACTTGCTACTGAAAGACAGTAGCAATCCCTTCGGGTGAGGGCTCAAAGCTTCTAATGCCAGTTCCAGTGAGTGCAGGATGGCAGCAAACAAAATACAACAGTAAAGGAAGCAGTAAAAAAAAAATTAAAAAAACCCCCAAGGACAACAAAGAAAGGGCCTGGTATCAGCTAAAAGTACACAGCTGAAAGTTATCTGCTACAGCATGCAATTAGTAATTTAAAATTTACCAAACTCATAAGAGACTAAAAAATTTCTGAACGTCCTTCTGCCACTTTTCCTTTTGAAATTACACCCTAATTTAGCACATTCTCAGGTGCTTCCCCTTCTGAAGACAGTTCACTCTGCAGAAACTGGAAGACTCCAAGTATAGGTAGTTTTTGTAAGCTGCTGCCCTACAGCAGCAGTGATTAATCACCGATCATCTACGACCAGTCCAGCTGCTCCCCAGTGCCTCACCAACATCTTGGTTCTGGGAGAGGAGGTCCGTGGTAGTGACAGCGAGCTACGCCACCTGTACACGATACTGCAGCCACACTGGGACCGTCCCTCAATACACTCCAAAAGCTGAAACTGCGTTTACTCCTGAGCGACCACGCCACGCAAAGGGAGAGGAGTTTTAAACGAAACAGCGATGAGGAACACGCTATTTACACTTTAGAGGTCTCTTCGCAGCAAGCGGGAGGAGACCTTTCAGATCCCACACCTCAGCGTGCTGTCCCAGCCCCCGAGCGCGGTGGCAGCCGGACAGCCGAGTCTGACCCCGCTGGGCCCGTCCCGAGCCCCCCGCCCCGCACACACCGCTCCCGTCCCGCCGCTCCGCCGGGGGAGGCGCGGGCAGCACAGGGCGCTGTGGACAGCCCGGCCCGGCTCGGCTCTCCCGCTGTGCCCGCGGTCCCCCCTCACTCGTGCCGCCCCTCCCGGCTCCGCAGTCCCCGCTCACCTGTGCCGCCCCTCCCGGCCCGGCTGTCCCGCAGTGCCCCCTCACCTGTGCCGCCCCTCCCGGCCCAGCTGTCCCGCAGGGCTCCCTCACCTGTGCCGCCCCTCCCGGCCCGGCTGTCCCGCAGTGCCCCCTCACCTGTGCCGCCCCTCCCGGCCCGGCCGTCCCCGCGGTTCCCCTCACAGACGCCGTCGCGGCCCCGCTCTCGCGCCGCCCCCCGCGCTCAGCTGACTCACGCGGGGGCGCGGGGCGCGCGGGGGGCGGAGCCAGAGCCGGCACGCGCGCCGACGGGTCCCCGCCCGGGACAAAAGAGGCAAAGGCGGGAGCGACACGTGGGTTCGTGTCCCGGGGAACTCGAGGCGCAGACGGAGAGCTCGGAACGGCCCCCACGGGCGGCGGGTCAGGAGCGGGAACGGGTCCGCAGACCCCCCTGCTCAGCTACTGCTGTAACCGGGGGTAACCGGGGGCACCACAGCTTCCCGAGGGGCCGATCTACAGCCTCCCCTCGGGACAAGCCTGATCTGAATAGGTGTGTCAGCACGCTGGTTTGTACAAATTGAACACACAGCTATGCATGTTTTTCTACTTGCATAAATTTCACAGAATACGGTTAAAATACATAGAGGTAAATACACCTATATGTGTATATACACACTATATACAGATATACACACCTGTATACATATATATACATGTATACACCGTCCAATCCTAAACATCCACTGGTCAGATTATGTGACCAATACATCTGTTCTAGAACAAGCAGCAGTCACAAGTATTGAGGCCATGTTGCTGAGGACACAGCTGCGCTGCGCTGGGCAGGGCACGTCTCCAGGATGAAGGACCACCGCCTCCCTAAGATCTTGCTTTATGGTGAACTTGCCACCGGCTGCTGCAAGAGAGGAGCCCCAAAGAGAAGATACAAGGACTCCCTGAAACAACATCTCAGCCTTGGCCATATTGATCACCATAACTGGTCTACTCTGGCCTCCAGTCGGGAGGCCTGGAGACACACCATCTATAACACTGCTGATGCCTTTGAGAAAGCACCCAGGATCACCCTTGAGGAGAAAAGACAGCGCAGAAAGAATCGTGCCTTGCAGAATATACCACCTAAGGAGTCTTTCTGCTTTGCTTTTTGCAACCAGACGTGCCTATCTCATATTGGCCTTTTTAGCCACCAACGCACTTGTAACTAACGTGGGTAGAGCCCTTCCAAATCTTCGTTCACAAAACCTAGCCATGACTGACTGACTGACCTGTGTGGATATATACAACACTGTATATACACCTATATGAGTATATACACATTATTTATATATATATGTGTGTGTATATATATATATATATATATGGGTATATACACACACTATATATACAGACACCTGTATGGGTATAACACACACTATATATATATATATATTTATATATATCTATATATACACACCTATATGGGTACATGCACACTATACACGTGTTTCTACTCAAGTTTTGTAAAATGTACTTTAAATGTCACGTCAGCTCTCAGCAGACTATTTCTTATGTTGCCTAAAGACTTCATGTAAAAATCATGATTCCGAAGACAGGTATAGGCTCTCCTTTATAAATCCTTACATTTTCTATGTATAGCTATTAAACATTTCTGTTAGAGTGTTTCATCCACTAACTGGAATGATTACTCCATATTTTTTTCAATAACCACAGCCACCACCTATTACCGTGCTTTCTTCATTTATCAGCTCTTGCTAACTGACAAAAGTTGGATGACTTCATAACAGAGTATTTCCCCTCTCTTCCCTAACACAAAATGTACCCAAGATTAAAATTTATAATCTTCATATTAATTAATATGAGTATTTTATATTGTCTGGTTTTTGTGGATTTATCTCTCCATTCTATTAAAATGCAAGTATTATTTGGTCATAACAAAAAAAATGTTTTCCAGAATAAGAGCCTTTGTGCAGATGTACAAACAATGCTTGCATAACCAGTGTGTCACTGATTGTGTTGCATCTAGACAATCTTTCTCATGCCTGGACAGCACATCCAAATTCTGCTGTATTCTGATGGCTCAAAGAATATGTAGAAAATAAAGAGAAGACCAAAGTCCACGATGATAGCTATTTAGCAAATTATGGTTAACTGGGGAGGGTAAAAGAACATTATATGAAAGCGATCAAGCCTTCCAGGTATGTTCTTCTAGCCATGCAAAGACTGATGATTTGGCTGCAACGAGACACAGAAATTGCTCCTGCCTTCCCAGGACATTTTTGCTTTAAAAAATCCTTTTGGTCAAGGAAAGAGTGTTATTCTTAGACATCAAAACAGTGAAGCAAAGGGAAGATTTCACATGAAAACTGAAGGATCTAAGGGATCACCATAAGAATACCACATTATGACACCTACTCCCTCACCCTTGTCAGCATTTTCTCTCTGTGGGTTGGGTGCTAGTCCTAGGAAGCTGCTCAGTGAGTCCTACTCGTGGGGGACTGAAAGAAAGGGACTTTTGTCTGTCCACATCCAGGGTAAGTCCACTGTGTGTTCCTTGCTCAGTACATAATTGATGAAACCTGGTTTGGGCTGGATTAATCAGTTTACTCTGGCTATTTTGACATGTGGACAAGACTATTTTCTATCAGCTCATGGCACCCCCTAGACAATGGGGGCAGATAGGTCCCCATGCTGATGTAAATGCCAAAGCAAGGACAGTCACAGTGCAGCTCCTGCAGAAAGCACAGCTCAGCCACACTTCTCAGAGAGCTCAACTTAGAGCCCAGTGGCTAAGGCCTGAAGCCTAGAATAGGCTGCTGTAGAACTGCTATAAGCCTGGAGGGAAGTCAAGGTCTATTCCTGTGTGAGACCTATCACTTCATTGTCCAACATATTACACTGAGAGCTGCTTAACTGAAAGAAATATGTACAAGCAGAAAGTTTGTTTTAACTGCTTAATTCTTCAGCTTCAGGTATGAAAAAGTGTTGGCTGTTTTTGGAAGGCTGAAATCAATGGAATTACTCCAGTGGTGAATTTGGACTTTCAAAGGAAAACTGCAGAAATCACAAGACTACGTGAGGCAGAGACCTCATGCGGGTCACATGAACTGTTATTACAGACACAGAGGGATGAGGAGGAGCAAAGGAGAAAAAAGAGATACATTTTAATTGAAACAGGACAACATGGGAGACATGCTGTGTGTAAGTGCTATCAGACCAGGATGCTGCAGCTGCTGTTCAGAGAGAAGGGGCTCCCAACACATCCAAGGCCTTCAGCACATGGAAGCAGCGACTACAGCAGAGGTATTTAATATCACACCATGATACTTCTGCCTTGAGATAGGCTAAGCCTGGGTTCTTCCACTTGTGGGAGTGCAGAATAGTCATATTTGCTTCTAACCAGACAGCATCAAATTTTGCAGCTTCAGGCTTGTGAAGCTACTGAAAGAATCCATACCTCAGATGACAAGAAATGCCTTTGATGTGATGAACAGGGAAAGCAGATTGCACTCCAGTGAGCTCTGTGCCAATGAGGGATTGTAAAACAGGGAGGGAGCCAACAACCTACAGTTCTAGAGGAGGCAGCATGCCATAGATTACAAATCCTGTGTTGTATATGAGTCAAATTTTAATGCAGACACCCATTAACATAGCTGCTCAGGAGGAGCTTGCAGTCTGCCTGCCATTCATTACTACCTTTTTTATAGTTGTGTAGGGTATGGCACTGCTATGCTGTGTGAGCCAAATTAACAGGCTCTGTAAATTATACAATGGCAAGGAAGGGGGCAAGGGGGTTAAGGAGGAGAAGAATGCCTAAATGTAAACTTCCTGAAATTTCACTCCTGCACTTGGTTTTTAGTCCCTGCCCTAACAGCTTGTTATCTAGAGATTAATAAATCAAGGGTAAGGGGGAATAACATGCATTTAGAATTATACCAGTAGAAGCGCCCTCTGCAGTTAAATTTGTGTGTTCTGAGCGAGTGCTTCAATTTACCAACACAGGAATACACAGACAGTTTTACAGACGGAGCTGAGAAACAGCACTGGAGATCTATGACTGGTGGAGACAGAGATGAAAATTATGTGAAATGCTCAAAGCCAGTGCAGTCAAGGAGAAAAAAAAGAATCACATCAGTAAAATGGTGGTTTGCCAGTGACCTAGTTTGTCACCTTTTGTTATGCCAGCTGTCAGATGTAACCAGAGTATCCCTTTTTCTATCCTCACTGCAGTCGCCGCAGCTCCACACCCTCCAGAGTTGGAGGTGCAGGACACAGAGGCCTTGGAATTACACTGATCCTTGCCAGGAGCAGGATGCTGTGGAGAGGTTCAAATGGGTGAGTATGCAGCATCCACAGAGCCAGACAGGAGATATTTCATCCTATGATTATTCCAACCATGAATCAGTATTTAATTACTGAATGACGTGCTAGTAGCTTCTTGTTCTACCCAGCAACCTAAAACACATACCAATTTCTTCACGAAGCAGAGACAAGGCATACCATTTGGAGCTGCTACATCCTATGTACATCTAGAGAAGCTATGTGAAGGATCCTGTGCAACTGTGTACAAGGGGATCAGCAGGTGAGCATTTTTGCCTTCTCAGTGCCTGGTGAAAACACCTCTTACATAAGATAAAGGCAAATCAAAGGTCCAGCTTTGCCTTTAACCAGGATATTTGCAAAGCCTCACCCCAGTTTTTCAAGGAACTCCTCCTCTACAGCCATGGAGGCTCCATGAAGACACGTTGGTCCACAGCAGGGTGTCAGGAGATTGTCTGGCTGAACCAGGGAGGGAGCGAAGGTTTTCCTTGACGTGAGGGATCTCTGCATGATGGAAAAATTGGGGGTGAGGCCATGCTGCCATCACACGGGGCAGGAAAGCTGTGAGAGGGCAGTCTGGGAACACTGCTCAAAGCCATGCTCTAGCAACACCCAGTCACTACTCTAGCCAGGTGGGTTGGCTCCCAGCTCCCTGCTCATGGAGACAAGACAGAGGAGGTTTGTAATTCCTTTCTGAGCTTGGTCTGGGTGGGTGTGTGAGCACTGGAAGTTTTGCTAGGGTAAGTGTGGAGCACCCCAGGAGACTGTTAATGCTGTCATACCAAGCACTGAGGCACTTCGAGTGACCTTCCACTGTGACCTGACAGGATCAACGGCCAGTTGGTGGCATTGAAAGTGATCAGGCTGGAGACAGAGCAGGGAGTGCCCTTTACAGCCATTCGAGAAGGTAAGACATTAAGGAACATCATCCTTGAAGAGTATTTGTTTTAACCTGAAAAAGTTCCGTGTGATGCCTTTCTTGGTCCTTTCTTGCCTACTCGGTGTGCCAGCTGTCCTTCTCCCAAACCTCTTGGTTTCCTTTTCCCTCATGGAGGAGGTCTTTGTGCTGGGCAGGGTAGGCATGTGATGGACAGAGGAGGAACCTCTGGTATGTGCCCTTGTGACAGATGCATCCATGCTTGTGATAAGGAAAGTGCCAGCTGCAGTCAGAGCACGTCCTTTCTAGCAGTGTAAGGGCCCTCTTACCCTGCCTGCCACCTGCTTTGTAGTTGCTTTCTCACTCCCACTAGAAACTACACAGGTTTTGCTGCTTTTACGTTGGGCAGTTGTGGACTGGAAGTGCCCTTTGCACCAGGACCTCTACTTGCTGTTATCACAGCTGTGCCACTTTCCTGGCTAATACCTAGAGCACCACAGATCCCAGCCTGAAGAGAAATACTTTCAATAAACCTGGTGTTTAATAATATCTATCATTTCAGCCCAGTGAGAAATTCTTTTTATCAGTTGACTTTGTAGAGCACTGGGCAAAATGTCTGCAACTTGCTCAATTTCTTTGAGAAAGAAATGCTTTTGCTTAAGTGCTTGATTTTGGCTGAATGTATTTACACGTCCCTGCAGACCAAGTTCACAAAGGCTTCTATTTTCATCTGTTGTGCAATCCCAAGAGGATCGTAATCTAGATTCTTCCTTACACAGAAATATGCAACCTTTGTGCTGGCCTGTTGTCTGCTATTAGTGAAAGCTATCAATGTAAGAGGTCGCACATATTTCGGGGTTTTTTTCTTAGTGCAGTTCAAAACTAGGGTTGATCTTGTCACCACGGGGATGGCAAGTGAAGGACCAGATGTGCCAGCTTTCACAGAGCAGCCCTAGCACGGGGCTCTCATACAAGTCAACTCAGAATAACGAGAGAGGTCACTGAATCCACTCCAGGTTTATAATAGCATAATTGAGACAAGAAGGTTTACAAAATCCTTAGTCCAACTCTGGGTGAGAGCAGAGAGATACCTAAATATACCTGTTTACAGAATGGCTTGTGTTACAGTTTCCTGTACAGTCATTTGCTGTGGTGCTTTTGCTTTGAGTTTACACTTGTAGCCCACCAGCAAAATAAGCCCTAAAAGCTTTATCTACATTGAACTAATGATGCACTAAAGATCAGCAGCCCTTTAACATGCTCTACTGGACAGGCTGAGAGTCTCAACTTCATTCATTATGGGAGAAAACAAGGGTGATCCTATGAAGGGTCCACTTTAAATAGGTCTTTTGTGTACTGCTGAGCTTCGCAGCATCTGACACCTCAAATTTACAATGTAAGTCAGTAGCAAAAACAAAGCACAAGATTTATTAACGCGGCACATTCTTTGCTCCCCCGGAGGAATGCGCTCCCCTGACAAAGAGACACTTCACCCCAGGAAGCCCCACAGAGACAAAATGCTTAAAGCTCAGTTCAGGCAGTAGCACCTGACACCCCAGCAGGGGGTTGTAGAAGCAACCAAGTGAGGAGCAATTCCCAGAGGCCTGAATTCTCTCTGTTACTGTGGACCCTCTGCACTGCTCCTCTGGAGCAACAGATCTGGTCATATGAGATTTTTGAGGTGTCACAGAGCCACCTTAGCAGACCCTTTCTGCAGCTGATGGGCCCTATCCACAGTATCTTTACTAGGTTAATAGGCAATTAGGTGCACGTACTGGAGGTAGCTAAATGGACTAGCATAAGTAATAGAGGCAGTTTAGCTGCAGCAGCACTAAGCTCTGTGCCAGACTTAATTTACAATCTGTGCTCTTTCCAGTAGTTGTGCTGAATTAGGTATCCTTGATTGCTCAGTAGTCTCGGTACTGACATAGGGCTTGGGCCACAGCTGTGTCATACAGTTTATCTCTGGCAGTAGGGCTTTTAGAACCAGGTGAAATTGTTATGGTCACAAAAGACAAAGTGCTAATCCAGTATAAATTTGCTTTGCCAGCATGAAAATCTTCAAATATCTTTTTCAGATCATTTGAAAAACAAAAAAGCGGCTTTTTGTTAGCAAAACTCATTCTGTCTCCCACGTTGGGCCCAAGCTCTGTATTGTGTGCTTCAGCTAATTCAAGAGAAACAAGATTGTGAGCCCAGGCCTTATCTGAATGATATTTGTGGGACTGTGTGGTCTGACAGTAAGCTAATTTGGTTTTAATCAGCAGGAAAAGGTAAGTCTGGGACAGCTCTGAGGCTATTCTGCCGTGTCAGAAGTTGAATTAAAATCTGGAGTCAGGGGCACTTGTTTTTATTGAACTTTGGGGCTTCTGTCTGTGCAGTTTGTGTTTACTGTCTGTGAACAGATGGGTGGGGTTCTTCGATAGTGCCAGGAATCTACAGGAAAAGCAAACCCAGCTCCACTTCTTCTCCACATCTCTCTTCTGTGCAGAGCTACTGGAACTATTGTCCTACACCTAAGGTAGCAAATGATGAAGCTGTGCATGCTCTTCCCCCCGTAAAGACTATCTTTGAGACGTTTTGCTGAGCTGCTTTCATGAGTGTGCTGGCTGGAACCTGCTCTACCATGACAAACCTAAGGCATGTCTGAAAGGCTCAGAAGACTGTAGCTTTTGTCTTAGCATAAGTCAGTGCTCTGAGAACTATACGGAGGCAGAGACTCTTCCATGTGCTGCCCCCTCCATCACCACACCCTAGATGTGCTGAGACTTGGCAAAGGCATGTCAGGACCTAAAGACCAGGGACACACAGTTGCAATAATGCCTTTAGACAATTAGGCTGAAAGAAAAAAGTGTGCCAAATTGTATAAATACAAACAAGTTACTATTCACTCAGAAATTTCATAATCTCTGTTCTTAGAGTTTTAAATCAGAAACAGTAACCAATATGCACAGAACTAAAACTCAGAATTCAGCTTACATATACAGTGATTTCTTTTGGCAGATTTTTACACCCTGTTATTGTGAAGCTGGAAACTGGTAGAAACTCAGCTTTTCCCCAAATTCTCTCCTAAGGGCCCTGCTGGGGGCACATGCCAGGAGGTGGATGGGAGAAGCTCAGTGACAGGCTGGGGGCTGCTGCATTCTGGCTCTGGGAGCTTCCAGCTCCTGCCTCTCAGCATTTACCTCGAAGAAATTACTTCTCCTCAGCTTATGACAGCTGGGAACTGTGAAACGCTATTTCTAACAGAGGCAAGATCCTACCTCTGAGAGAAGGATGGGTTCCTGCCAAGCCTGGAGTACTGATGCTTGCTTCTCTAAGGACCTGTTCCATCCTCCTTCGGACTCAGTATCTGCCACTGCTTACAGAACTTCCAAGTCTGGACTATTACTCCCCAGTTTTTTACTTTCACTGCCTTGTTCTCTGCACTATGTCCTTCCACTTCCAGCAGCAGTGATTAAATTGATCTTCCTTTTGTGTTTTCCCAGCTTCTCTCTCAAGTGTTTGGAAACATGCCAACATTGTACTGCTTCATGACATTATCCAGACCAAGGAGACACTAACATTTGTCCTTGAGTACATGGTGAGTTGATGTTTTTCTCGCTTCCTGTGGAGCTCGTACTGGGAAGCGGCTGCATAATGAATTTACTGCATTATGAGACATCTACAAAGAAACCAGTTGTAATCCTTTAGTGCAATGATTGATTTTCCTTCTTGATCTCCTGCCTTCAAGCTACACAGACTTACTCTTTTCTTTCTGTATATACGACAGCTGTATGCAAAAATGATTCCACGTGTTGTGTTCACTGGGGTGGCAGACACTATTTACCTTCGTTTCTGCCTTGCCAACACAATAAAAGTACTGTTCTTGAGCCACAGCAAGGATAGGAAATAATGATATGAGCTCACATCCCAGCTGGGGTCAGACTTGGCACTGACCCCAGTGGTCACCATGACCAAGCTGTGAGTTGCTCTCATGAGGAGAGCAGGATGCCAATAAAATTCTCCACATGAGTCTTGCTAGTTCTGTTGCTTTTGCTGATAGCTATCAACCAAATTATAAAGAAAATACAGAAGCTATGTCTTCTTACTGCAGTTTTATGATTAATTCTGGGGCAAGTATGACTTCTGTTAACTAGCAGCTTCAGGTCCTAAACTGCTGGGGTGAGATAACAGAACAGCCAGGTCCCTTGTTTGACCCAGCACTTAAGTACATCCCTGCGTGCTGCACCAGATCAGATGCTCACCAAGGTGAAAGAGACACCTCTGTAGTGGTTGCAATTTTTTCCATTTACAGAAGAGGTATTGTTGGTAGAAGCATTTTACACCAGTAGCTTTGCCTTAAGTTCTCCTCCTTTATTTAGCACACAGATCTAGCACAGTACATGGGCCAGCATCCTGGGAGGACTCCATTCGTGCAATGTATGGTAAGTTCCTTAGAAGACTAGTATTCCTTGAAGCATGAGGAAGTGTTATTTTACACTATGTATGTTCCCTGTAAATTGCGTACTATTATATATATTTATTACATATATGACAAAACTTTGGAGAAAGATGCCTTTGATAAAGATGTAACAACCCTCACTCTCAGTCTCCAAGTCTTCCAGTTAGCCCATCTTCCCATTTTCTGAACCTGCAAGCAAACATTCAGCTTTTGTGCACAATGACATCTTGTGGCAAGGAATCTGCCTCTGTATCAAATTGTATCCTCTTATCGTTACCACACGTTATTCATCTCTCTAATTAAAAACTCTCAAATCTCACTCTCTCCTCATCTGGAACTATTTTCATATTTGCAGTCATTTAAATCCCTTTTGTTTCTACTATAGCTTTTGGGATTAGTTGACTGGATTTGAATACAGCCAAAGATGTACCATTACTTTGTAGATTGATGTTATAATAGTCTCCTACTCTCCTTTCTATGCATCTTCACATTTAATTAACTTTCAGGATTCTTGCTGCACATTGGTTTAAGGTTTCAGGCAGATGTCCTCACTGAATGCTTGGGTCCTTTTCCTGAGCGGCTTCAGTTAATTTATCTTACAGCTGTCAACAATAACTTTGTATCTTATCAAACTGCCTATTCATCTGGCTTTGTCAGATCTCTCTGAAGTTCCTCACTGTCACTTCTTATCACAACTAATCTAAATACTTCTGTCATCTTCAAATGTTGCCACCTTGTTCACATCTTTTTCCAGATAGTTGTTAAGCAACACCAATTTTAATAAAATTTCTTGAGGCCTCAGATTTTAAACATCCTTAAAGCTCAGATACGTCCCAGATGCAGTGTTGGAGTTTTGGCACAGATCTCGAGGGTTCTGCTACCAGACAGGCTCGTAAAGCACAGGGAGCACATGGCTGTAATATGTACTCACTGGCATTTCTGTGAGTAAACACTAGCCAGCTGCTCTGCCTTCCCGTCCGGAATCCTCATTGTCAGCAGGACCTGAACTGCAAAATTATTTACTGCTCCTTCAGGAGGGTCATCTAGCTTGCTTCATTTTTGCTGGCAAACATGGTTTGTTTTTATTCTGAGTGATTCCTATGGAATATGATGCAAGTGTGCAGAATGTTACAGGGACACCTTTCTGGTACAAAAATGACCTATGGGTGTCACTGTTTTTCCTCCTCTTCAGATTGAACTTCTGGTGAAAAATATTTTTTCTCTGGTGAAGTCTAATTACTTTTGCTGTGTTTTGCTTCTTCTATCCACTGTCCAACTTCACACCTTGCTTCAGACCAACTTGCTTTACCCCAGGCTTATTCACATTGCCATGATGGTGGGAGTCAGATATTTATTTCTTGCCTTAATTTCTTGCTGATTTTTCTGTTTTCTTGCTTGATTCATTCATTCATCATGTCTCATTTGCTGTATCTGTCTAAAGCAGGTCCTGAAGCTTTCTGCCAGTTTGGAGCCAACTGTTTCCATTGATAGGTTAGTCAGTTCCCTGTTCCACTGGCAGCAGGTACAGCAGCCACAGAGCTCCCTCAGCTGGTGCCGTCTCACTCAAAGGGACAAAGCTTCAGCTCCTTAAGCCTTCGTCTTGTTTGGGTGTGTGTCTTTGTCTTGAACCTGAAAATAAGCATAGCTGCTGTTCTGAAAGCTGGGTCTGTGTTTTGACAAGCAGACCTTGCTCCTGCAATCAATAGTCCATTTCTAAAAAAGAAGTTAAATTTCCAAAATGTGCATTTAGGGAGTGTAAACTGCCCTCCTGGCCAAATATTCCACCCTGAAAACCTCAGAAAGCTGTAGGGCAGTCATAACCCACCACAGTTTTCTCCTCCTCAGCCAGCTCTACTCGTTTTGGAGATTTTACTGGTTTCTTACTTGCTTGTCTCTGCTTTATTCAGGGTTCTCCTAAAGTTCAGAGTTAATATATCAATGCAAAGTCACACCAAATCATTTCAGTTCTTGTGGATGGGGGGGTTGGCTTTTTCCAGCTCTTCATGTTCCAGCTTTTGCGCGGCCTGGCTTACAATCCCAACACAACACATTCTTCACCGGGATCTGAAACCCCAGAACTTGCTCATCAGTTGCCTCGGTGAGCTTAAATTAGCCGACTTTGGTGAGTCACAGTTTGGATACTGCTAATGTATCTGCTCAGACCAAAGCTTTAGCATGCATATAGATCTGTATCCACAGCCAATTAAGCATAGAAGCATAACCTTTTACTGAACTTTAGGAAACTATTTCTGTGGTCAGTCCAGCCTTTCTTGTATTTATACTGAGAGGTGCAGGGATTACCTCATTTAAGTCAGAACAAAACCACGTAAAACTTGTTCAAGAGAACAGAGAACCAAGCGCTCTCTGTTCAGAAAGCAATGTAATTTGTAGAGTCCACAGCAACGGGCTGAACCAAAAGGCTTTCTTGGCATTGGTTTGGGATGGCTGCTGCAGTCACGAATTATAAAGCCCTACAAAACACAGCATATTGCTTGATCTGATCTGCCCCAGAGGTACATTCCAGACACACTTTCTTTGTCAATTGCTTGGGATTATTTGTGTTTAAAGATCCAAGATAGTGTCCTGTTTCCAATTATTTTCATCTATGCACTGTACAGGTAGAAGAACTGTCCTAACACAGCGGGTTTTTGTTCGGGTTTTTTTGCAGGCCTTGCTTGTGCCCAGTCCATCCCCAGACAGACATATTCCTCTGAAGTGGTGACACTCTGGTACCGTCCTCCTGATGTGTTGCTTGGAGCTACAGATTATTCTTCTGATATAGATATTTGGTACTGACCAATTTCCAAGCATCTGGGGCTCCTGGGAAAAATCATCTTTATCTGAATTAAGTCAACCAAAGTTACAGTAGGTACAGTTGTAAGTAGAGGAATTAACACCTGTGAGCAGAAAATGTGTGAGCAGTGGGGAGTTTTGTACTGCTGGATTTACAGAAGTTGTTGGGAATGATGTCACTACATCTCAGCTATGGATTGATATAAACCTCATCTGATAATATTCATGAGAGATGTACATCTCGTTCCATAACATGTATGAAGCATTTCCAGGTCTTGCAACAGAGCACCTTTGCTTAATGCACTCGTATCTATGCAGCCAGTTGAGTTAGTAATAGCTCTCTACAGCAATAGCTTTGTGAAGAAAAAATGGATCCACAACTGCACTGTCAATTACTTTGGCCTTGGTAGCAAAATGTGGCATTAAAGGGTTTCTCGATGCATCTGGAGATAGAAAGGTATCTGAGGTTTTCATTATTTCTGTGATATATTGTCCTTCTTCTCAAAGAAAACGTCTCAGATGCAATCTGCATTTCACACAGGAGAAGGACTGTGTCTGTTACCTTATGAACTCTACCCCAAAATCTTAATGTGGTTGGGAATCACGGGAAACAAGTGCACAATAGCAGAGCTGAAGGGAGAGGAGTCTGAGAGCAGGCAGAAAGCAGGAGAACATGAGGGCTTCACAGAGGCCCCACTGGGCCTTTTGGGCTGGTCTGCATGTGTAGCTGGGCCCTAGGGTTCATCTGCCTTCTGGCTCACTTCTGCACCAGCCCAAGCCCACTTCCAGCAACACAGTCCTGACTTACTCATGGACAGCATGTAGCTCATGAAGTTGCAGGAGACCTTCCTTATTCTGGGCAATTTTAGATGGTAGATGGTATTGCTGCTTCACCCTTTCTTCAGACCAGGTAATCTTCTGTCTGTATCTGTCCCACCAGGACTTTTCTTAACTGCTGTGCAGAGTCAAAGGTGGGAGTGCAGCAGGCTGAAGAATGTGCAAGAAGAGAGCTGGCTAAGTTTACAAACAGCAAAGCCTCAGCTCTTCCAGGCGTATCTCCTTCCAGAGCTCTGCAGCTTATCAGACACTCCAATGGCCTAAGTCTGGAGAGTAGTCCAGGGAAATGGGACTTTTTAGGTTGTTTACTTCCCTAGGCCTGCTGCTAATTTAATTGCTTAAAGATATCTCCAAGGAGGAAAACCCTGCTAAATTCTAATGGCTTCCAGCTGCTAAGCCAGTCTAAAGAGTCTGGCTTTCTCCCCCACTACCTGTTATCTTTCCCTCCAGACAGTGTCCCAGAAATGTTTGCAGAGTTTGAGGAAGATGCCTGCCTAGCAGATTGAAGGCTTTGTATTAGACATAAGCCTGTAGGTTTTTTTCCCTGAAAGTTGACCACTGTCCAAAGCTGGCTATGCACAGAAAGTGTGTCATTTCTGCCTGTGCAAAACCAACATTACCACTGAATAAACTGCACTCTAATGTAATGAACAGCAAAAGGGAGTGGTATACAAGTTCCCATCCAGCTCTCTGACCAGTCCTAACAGCACAGTGCTCTCTGTCCCACTGAACTACAGTCACACTATGGGCACCTTTGTTATAATGCCTCCTTATAATAACAACATTCAGAGTATTTGCCCTAAAGAAAGATGTCACGCTGAGAGAATAGAGCTCTATTCAGTAACTTCCTCTAACAAGAGTCATTTATTATCTTGATGTACACTGCATTTAAGTTCAATTTTTGTCTATTAGGAAATAATGTGAATTCACACAGATGTTACTTGTCTGTTGGGGAGAAAGGAAAAAAAAACCAATGTCTTTTGGATGCTGCAATTTACATGAAGGCAGGTCAGAATGCCCTTGGTAATGGCATGAGACTGTGGGTGTCAAAGCCCTGGTTTAAAGAAACCAATTATAACAAAATAAAACACTATGGCAAATCATGCATAGTGTGCTTGAGCAGCAATACTGTCAGTGGGAGGCACATGGGAAGTGAATGAGGCCTTGAATAGATGAAGAGAGAGATATAGAAGGAGACTCAGTCACTCTTGGACTAACCAGAAAAGCTGCTTTAATCTCTCTGTATCTTTTTTCTCTCTCTTCTCCCTCACTATATCTTCAGGACTTTAGAAAATTCAATTAAGGGATTTCAGGGAGATTACACTGTATATCAGAAGGACTTTCTTTTTCTTTTTTAGAAAACACCAAGTGCTTTAGGCAGTGCCACGCTGGTGGCTGCTAACATCACAAGTGCCTTAAGACATGTCTTCTTTTCATTCAGGCTTTCCTTGTCTAATATTCCATTTAAAAAAAAAAAAAAAAGAAAAAAAAAAAAAAAAAAAAAAAAAAAAAAAAAAAAAAAAAAAAAAAGAGAAAAAAAAAAAAAAAAAAAAAAAAAAAAAAAAAAAAAAAAAAAAAAAAAAAAAAAAAAAAAAAAAAAAAAAAAAAAAAGAGGAAAAAAAAAAAAAGAAAAAAAAAAAGAGAAAAAAAAAAGAAAAAAAAAAAAAAAAAAAAAAGAGAAAAAAAAGAGAAAAAAAAAGAAAAAAAAAAGAAACAGAAAAAAAAAAAAAAAAAAAAAAAAAAAATCACAGGGATCTTCCCAGGTAGATTCATGTAGAATAGGAGATGACATGCAGTCATTCAACGTGGATCTGCTGGGCCCACTACCTTCTCCTCAGACTGGTTCACATTGCCCTTCTATGCCAAAACTGGGAGTATAGGCTAAGGGCTCCACTATACAGACCATGCTTGGTGAGGAACAAGAGAATGGATATATTTCTGGTTAAATACAAAATTGCCATCTCCTAATGCCAAAAAAAACAAACCAACAACAAACCAAACCAAACATGGAGAGGGAACTCTGGAATGCCTCAGAGATATCCTAGATCTTCATCCTTATGAAAATGTCTCACCACTGTGTGATGCAGCACTGCAGACTGAGGTCTAAGTGCAGTGTTCACTCCTATCCCAGGGATTGCAGACAGATACAACGGTGCTATATGAACCAGATCTGCTTGTACTTCCTGAATATCCCTATAACCTCTCCTGTTACTTTAGCTGTCACTGTTTTGATTCATGTGCATATCTAGCACATGTTAAAACATCATGTCTAGACCTCTTCCCAAAAGATCCTTCTCTCTGCCCTATCTCTTCCCAAGGCACCTTTATGGGACTGAGACCCTCTAAGAAACTTATAGACTGGAAGGGCTAAGGTGACCTTAGAAATTAATATCAGAGGGGTAAGAAGGAAAAGGGTGAAAATGAAGCAACGCCAAATATAAATATTTAGAAATATTTAAAAGTAAATGCATTTAATCATCGTCATTGACAAAAGGATCCTTATAATGCTGTTAGAGCAGTAACTGTAAATCTGTATCTCAGAAGGAAAGTCAAGGCCTCTATTGCAAATCTAATATGGTGACTAGTACTAGTTACCAAAGTCCTGCTTTATCAGGTAGACAAAAACACCTGGGAAAAGAGGGGGGTACCCATACATTAGTTGTTCTAACTACTTCTGGCCTTTTTTTGTAAAGAAAAACATATTTCATTGGAAAACAGAGATAGAAACAGTCATACTTGTCACTGATGAATCAATATCAAGCAGGCATTAAAGGCAACTGCTCAACTGAATCTCACTACAAGAAACAAAGAACTCCTTTCCAGTAGTTGTGGTTGCTCTGATAGTTTTGTCTTTATTAGAGACACTGAGATTTACAGTCTTCCAGAGCCAATGGGAATAAACCAGGAATACAAAAGAGAGCTCTGCCAGAAGCTACATTTGTAGCAACACACAAGTAGTTCCTCTCCTCAAACTGACAGCTTGCCTATTAGTGAACTCTTTACTCATAAGCAATTCTCAGCAAATGCTGGCTGCACCTAGGAAAAAAAGTTCCTGCTTTTGCCAGTTTAATGGCCCTTTCTAGCTGGGATATCAGAATGCAAACTGTGGGTGAACATCAGGATCACTTGCTTCAAAACCACACAGAGCTGATTCTCTTCTCCCTCCAAATCAAGTGTACCTGAATTATTTTGACCATACACAGCTAAACTTGTGCAATGCAATCAGCAGATTACAGTAGCCCCTGTGGTTGCAAAATAGGGTGAGCCACTTGGGCATGTACGTCAGCTGTGAAAATAGAGGGTTGGTATGACACTGGTCTCAGTAGAATCCATCTGTGGGCTCCAAAATAATGTCTAGTGATGTGGTAGTGCAATGAAACACAAAAGAAATCTATGTTGCAACAGCTGTGGGTTAAGTTTCATGATGCCTGGAGTCTGTAAGAGCATATTAGACAAGCAAGGAGCTCATCTCACACCACTTGCCAAGGTTAGGATACAGGAAGCTAAGGGAAAGTGCAGCAGAGATGTTTGTAGAAACAGCATTAGATATGGATCTGCAAACAGGCTTGGCATCACCTGGTGTGCAAGTATGACCAAAATGAATACCACAGATGAGTTACATGTCAGGGTTTCAACTGACCACAGCCAGGTGGGAAAAGCAACTACAGTATTGCAAAAACAAGGTGGAAGGAGTAACACAGGAGTACAGATGACCAGAAGAGATTACCAGTTATTGCTCAGCAAGTGAAAATGTTACTCTCAGAGCTTGTAAGACAAATCAAGGGTTTCAACATTTGAAGGACTCAAATATGCTATAACCAAAGACTGACACTGAAACCTGAAAAGCTGTGATGGGGTTTAGTGAAAAGACAGAAAATCTAGAAAACGTTTTGAGGAAAATGACTAAAAAGTAAATGAGGGGAGTTTTACACCACACAATAAGAGATGGGAATAGCTGCAAATAGGTCAGTCTACCTGACTGTCTACAATATCTCACATTATTGTGAGGACTAATCCACCTTAGTAAAATTAAGCATTTTTGCAGGCGTTGGGTGTTTTTAAGGTGACTGGTTTGCTTTGGCACAAGTGCAGTGCAGGGGATGACGTAAAAATAAGAACACTTTAACTTGGTGTTATCGCAAGGTTCTTTATGCTATGATATCTTGCTTTCAGTTTTCCAAGGAAGAGCTAATTGCTTCTGAAGGAAAAATCAATCTAATAGTTAGTGCCTCTGGGTTCTTTCTGCATCTATCATATCCTTCAAGCCAATGTAGTGTGTAGTAGTTCCCTGTTTATCTTTCCAACTGTTAGCACTCAGATGTTGCACCCTTTCTTCATGGGAAGCAACCTCATATTCCACAGGCTTCTGCCATGCCCATTTTTTAAGATGATTTGTAACAGGATTAATTGGCAGAGACTTGAAACAAGTTGTTCTGTAATGGAAAGAAAGATGGTTCTTAGTGGGTTTCTTTTCCAAGGATATCACCTGTCTTGCCTTGCCGGTGAAAGGTGACTTGGGGTTTTTTTGTGGATGGTGTTGATGAGAAAAAGGAGATAGGAACAGAATTGTATGGAACTTTGACTGCTTTGTTTTTTTCTAAAATCCTGGAAGGATGTGAATGCTCCATTCCTTTTTGACTTGTGAGCTTTTCAATTCAAGTGATTCAATCTGTAGGACTAGGATGAGGTTAATGATCCTACATAAAACTTGCAACAACGGCCAGTTGCAAGTGCCTAGAACATGGTGCAAGATCAGGGATGTACAAGATGACCCTTCCCAAAGGAAACCTTCCTGACTTCCCACAATCAGTAGGCATTTTTGTAGTGCTAGATCCTGCCCACCACCATACTATAGAGATATATGAGTCTTCGCTGAAGCCTCTATTTATTTACGTGTATACAGACACCCCACATCCCCTATTGCTTCACACACACTCTCACTAGATGTCATGAGGTGGATATACAATACTGACACATCAGACTGGTACTTTTCAGACTTCAGCTGCAATATATATATAGAATTTACAGCTTATATCAGGATTTCTGCATGTACAAATCAGAATTTCTAAATTTCCAGTCCCACAATTATATCTCTACTTTTGTCCCTGCCCATCCCAACAGTCACATTACATATGTCATGTATGTGAATGAGTTAATACCTTGGGTTTCTTGCAGGAGTGCAGGCTGTATATTTGTTGAAATGATCCACGGTCAGCCAATATTTGCAGGAACTTCTGGTACTTGTGAACAGCTGGAGAAGATCTGGACGGTGAGTAAAATATACCCTGAAATGGCAGAGACAAAGAATCTGTTGTTCCAGCCTATTTAATTTTGAAGTCCTAAGCATAGGTTCCGTGAATAGCAGAAATAATTTGGTCTAATGTACCAAGTTATAGCAGACTTTGTAACCCATTTTATATTTGGCAACTTTCTTACAGACACAAGTGTAAATCAAACGATTTCCCTTTGATGTTTGTCATCTTATCAAAAATTTAAAGCCAATTAAAGTGACATCAAATTGAAGGAGGCATAAAAGGTGTGCAGGTACTGCAAATTCTGTTGCTTCTTGTTAAATCCTTTACTTACTGTAGGCTACAGCACACCATATTCTCACAAAGGAGCTCTAATACTACTCTTAAACTACCTTGAAAATGGCAAGACCCTGAGGTTTGTCAGAGATCCTTCTTCATTTTACTTTGGAACATTTTGTATCATCCAGTTTATGATGCAGCTCTAGAGACTGCTTTGGCATAATGGAAAGTGTGAAATTACTTTATAAAGGCAGCAGTGAGTGAGAGCAGACATATTCAGGGGCCTCTTAAGCCGTTTTTTTCTGCTGGGGAAACAGAAACATGGGGCCATGTCCTTAGTGCAGCTGGGTAGAACTGAGGCAGTTGGCAGCACTGATGGATTCTGTATGTTCCTGGCCGCTCTTGCTGACCCTCTTGCTGACTCAACAGGAAGGTCAGCCTATGGACTCATACTGGCTTTTGTTGTAGGTGTCTGCCCTTTCACATCTCCTCCCAGGGACTCTTCTGCATAGAGCGTTTCCCAGGCATGGGTTTTCAAAGGAGAAAGTACAGAAAAAATGAAATTTGGAAAGTCATGAGAAATTACTTTATAGCCTCAAGACTGTGTAAGTCAGATTTTTCCTCCTTAATCCCTTTATCCAGAAACACTTCTGCTTGGTAGGGTTTTCCTCTCTGTTTGTAGCTAGACTGTGATGTCAGACAAGTGCATTCAGTTCTTAAGACTTGAGTTCAGTCCATTTAAACAAATGCTGACTTTCTCTTTCGTAGAGGGGGAAAAAAAGAATTACTGAGAAAAAAAAATCCATACTTGGCCAATTAACAGGGTTCAAAGCCAGGGCAGGGCCCAGTTTCTCAGAGTGTGAATGAAGGGTATCCTTACAGTTATGTCTCTGCAATCTCTGGATACATTTCCTGTGGGTTTGCATTAGAGGGTTATAGCACTATCGTAATTTCTCTGGCATTATAACTAATACCGTGATTAATAGGATTTGTGCTATAGAAGGCAAAAAACCCCTTATTTAAAAATCATGAGGAAGCCTTAAGAGCTATGAAATAATTAGTGCTTTTCACAGAAGGTTTTATGTTATTATACAGCCTGGAATGAGGCTCCGTGTTAGGCCAAGATTTCAAAGCTCCTTAGAGGCTTTCGATGTCTAGCTTGAGATATTTTGCCAAGTGTGAGGTTCAGAACAGGGACTCCTACTGTTTTCTAATAGCCAGTTCTTTTCATGTACTAATAATATAGAGGCCCCCTGCACTGGTTTAGAGACCATCTGCATTTGTGTGCATGAGTCTGTATCACCCAGCATGCTTATCTCCATGTAGGACTGATGGTTCAGACACCATATAGATATTTGGCTGGAAAATCCCCATTCTGTAAAATGTGCTTGTCCTGTTGAATCATCAGGACTGACTGACTGTCATTTCACCAGTAATTCTCCTAGAGGTAAGGGCCTCCTTAAGCAGTCTCCATCCCTCATCTCTATCCCTGGCTGCTCATTGCTGCTCCTGTGTCACCTGTCACATGTGGGGCTACGTGAACTGGGGAACCTGTGACTTCTTTTTCTCCCTGGCTTACTCTAAATGAGAACAGCTCTTTTACCCAGCTCATCTTCTGGCTGCACAAACAGCAGCATTAATGACCAGTAGTACTCAAGAAGGGATGGCACAGGAGCAGGGCCAAATGGGAAGGGAAGGCTGGCAGTGCTAGTTATGGAAGTATGGCATGAATGAATGTGAACTGCAGCATCTCCAGTTCACTCATGACATGGAGAGTGAGCAAACCTGACAAACTTAAGGTCCATCATTCAAATTTTCAGAGATCAGGCATAGGTTTTACATGCAAAACTCCATCTTATTGATTAACATAGTGCTGAGAAGGACTTCATGTGGGCTGGAATAGGCTGCAGAATGCCACCAATGTGCTTCTGGAGCTGAGCTGAACACGCGACAAATGCCAAATGAATGACTACAAGGCTTCTTGACATAAAACATAGAATAAAACTTCCCAACAAAAGTAAGCCAAATCAGCTAGGTTGATTCGTTCAGCTAAGTTGTCACAGGAGAAGCAAGCAGTCAGAGGGCAGAGAGAGAGGACAATGATTTACACCAGCTGAAACCACTTGCTGAAAAACAGGCATTGTAAAAACATTTCTGGCTGAAACTGTGCCTCTTCCCAAGTGGACTGAACTGAGCTGCACCAAGACCTTTCACTATAGAATGAAGTATAGAAAAGCTGCTTTGCTTTGTCTGATGGCATGGACCAGGGAGTTAACAGCTAGATTTGATAGGGTGGATGTACAACAGGTAAAACAATTGTCAGAGTATAATTAATTTCAATTAAATAAATGTAATGCATTGTCTGACTTGGCAAGGAATCTCACTAAAGGTCCAGGGGGGAAGAGGACGAGGGAGAGGAGATCACTTGCCCTGTTACATTGGAGAACAAAAGTAGATCCAAGTGCATGAGTTGGAAAAGCATCTTTCATAAAGAAAAGGCTCAGAAAACACAAATTCATATGTCATTCAATGATTGCTCCTCTGAGTGCTTTTACACCTCAACAAAACAAAATTAAAGTATTTGCTGAAAACCTTATGTAGCAAAGTACGAGCATGCACAAATAACTATTTTTTTAAATTCTTCACCAAAAGAAGCAGAGTGCTGAGCTGACCCTGGTGAGTATGATTTTACTATATCCTGAACTTCCCCAGCTTCCTCTGATGCCTTTAGAACTGATGTCCAATGGCTCACAAGAAACCTTGAAGAATGAGGGTCCACATTAATGCTTCCTATAAATCTAACCAGATAGCAAAAGAGAGCTGTGCATATAGAGTTTGCTTTGGGCTGACCTACCCTACTTACATGATATACACACCAGTCATGAATGTGTCCTCATCCCTTGGTGCAAGCCAACTTCCAACATCCTCACATGGCTGAACACTTCATGACACCTTCTCTTTGGGGAGTTTGAAAACTCCCAAGACTGATTTTACAGGTGAGCAGAGACAAGGGTCCTATCCCTTTTTCTTTGCTGTGGCAGGCTAAGTCCATAAGCAGTTTGGAAACACGGGCCACAGCAAGCCACATCCCTCCAGAGCCCACCATGTAAATATGTACCAGCTGTGAGATGCAGTCCCTGCTCATGGCTGTCTTCTCCAGGTAGCTGTAATTGTCCTCACAGCTGTTTCCCAGCTGTGAGTGAGAAAAGCAATCAGCTACCAGATGCTTAACGACTACAACAATCAGGCTTTATATTTCTTCCTTCTTTAATGTATTTTTTTTTTACTGATGTCTGTTTTCATGCAATCTTGCCACAAGTTTTTGTGAGGCTGAGTTCCCCATATCACATATCTGAGCTTACATTTTAAAGAATGGGGATTGTCTATCCTATGCAAGGTGTAACTAATGTGAGACAAATCTAATGCTGGAGAAGAGAAAGTGAATAAAAACCCTGAAATTTTTCATGTTAAAATTTCACTGGTTTTTAAGGACATCTGATAACTCTGTGGGTTGTCTGGATGATAAACTTTGAGTGCTTGGAGCTACAGTACTGATTTATACTACCCTTTCACATTCTGTGAGGTCTTCTTAAATATGTGGCTTTGCCTCTTTAGCATGAATCATACATATCAATAGGCACAGAGCTTTTGCATGCATTAAGTAATAATAATAACACTGAACATCTGCAACTGTAGAAATCCAGATGTGCTTGAACTCACACATTTCAGCAACTAAAATGAGGTTGGAGGAGGCTTTACTGGCCCAGACTTTGCTCAACAAGCAGTTACTTCTGAAGCCCACAACTCCCAATAAAGGCCAAAGACACTGCTGAAGCTCTGCATCCTTCAGGATGAGGCACCGGATTGCTTTCTAGCACCTGCCACTAGACCTGTCTGCCAGCTTTTCTTTTTCACCTCAGAAGGTAGAGGTTTCTGTCACAGCTCACAGCCTGTGCTGCTGCTGAGTGTATCAGCTGCTGCCAGTGCAGGTGGGCAGAGTAAGTCCCCAGTGCAGCTCTGGCTCAGGAGGACACTTGACACTTTCAGCACTGAAAGGGGCTCAACAGCCCCCTGGGTTGGCAAACACAGGCAGAAGTGGCACCTGGCAGTGAAGCTGCATATGCCTTCACTGATGTTCCCAGCAGCAACAGCATTCAGTCTCAGCAGGATACTTTCTGCTACAAAATCCAAGTGCTAAAATGTCAGTGTCCTTTATGCACAGTGGTAGATCCAGACCCAGACAGGGCAGTGTGAATTCCATGCTGATTTACAGGAAAGGCCAGTCACTCTCCGTTGAGACTGCTTTCTCCAACTCCACGCCAAGGGAAAGTACTGGCAGAAAGAGATTATTGCTCTTCTCACTCTTTCTTCTTTTGCATAGGTATTGGGGGTCCCAACTGAGGACACCTGGCCAGGACTTCCCAAGCTCCCCAACTATAACCCAGGTAGGATTTAACTCACAAGAAGGCCAACTTTTTCTCTGAGCCACTAGCCGCTCAGTTTTTGGGTCAGTAATTCTCATTATGAAAAATCCTGTGCTTCAGTGTTACTGTATCCCTTGAGCTACTTAATGACAGCGGTGTTGTAGGACCTACAACAACAGTGGGATTGGCCTAGTATGCAATCAAAGGTACATGCATGGCAAAGTTGCCTCAGTGAGTGCTGGATATACGTAAGTATAAAGGGAGATTTCATTGCTTCAAGTGCTCACATTCTCCACTTCTCAGTGCAAAGGACCAGTGTCTCCTGGTTTAGACTGGAAAAGCTGACAGGCACCTGGAGACACAGTTTATCTGAACTCTCTTTATTTTTATGGAGATTGGTTTGGGGACCTTTAAACCTCAGCTTTAAAGGTCACTGTCCCTGATTTTGATGTGGGCAAGGTGAGAAATCTGTGTGATTTATAAAGCTGGATTCTTTTATTTCCACATGGGCTGGTAGAGGAGTCTGTGTCCTGGACTTCAAAGGGCCAGTTGTCTCTTATTTTGATGTGGGCAGGTTGAGAAGTAGGCTTTGAAAAGCTAGCTCAGTCACTCTCCCTCTCCCTCTCTCTCTCCCTTTCTCTCTTCCTCTTTTTGTTTAATGTTTTCTCCTGGGAAAATATATTCAAGTGTCAGTGAGGGGGAAATGATGAGCACTGATTCTCAGCCTCTCAGCAGGATCGTTCTGTAAAAGAAATATAAAAGTGAAATATTAAAAACCCTGGAATGTGAAATTCACCCATCTACAATCTAGCCATTCTCTCTCACTTGTACCCTAGGAGAGTGGTGGGGGGAGCCTGTCTATCTGGAAGGAGAAAAAAAGAGCAGGGGGGAGAGGAGGAGGGAGAAGACGTGCTTTGAGCAAGAGGTTTGCAGGTTTAGTAGAGCATAGTAACATCTTTTCAAAGAAGTGGGTGTTACTCTGTGACCCAGTCCAAGAAGCCCCTCCTTTGATTATGTTGCATGAACACTAAACAGCCCCCATTTTCACATGGTAGCCGAGATTGGCTGAACAATAACCTGGTCTCACAGTCGAAAAGACTGGAATCCTTCACACAATTAGCTGAGACACATTAATCAAACCAGCGTGAAATGGGAATGTGTCGCTGTCCACAGCAAGTTTAATTTGGATAGCAAGCAAGCACAGAGCAGACAGCTGAGGAAGCATTTTCTTCTCTAAGTTGTAGAAGGCTTGGCTGGGTAGTCTGCAAGCTGAGAAGAGTAGTCTGGGAAGAAAGAAATGCTCTTTTGGGACATACTAATCACAAAGAATTTTTTATGCCAGTCATCTGCTCACACAAGGCCAAAACTCTCAGTGATGATGATTAGGTATCCTGAAGCTATATAGAGGGACAACCTAAAAATGCAAGCATGAAGGCTACACTGGCAAAGAAACTTGTTCAGACAATGGAGAATGTGAGTGCCCAGAAGTGCCCTGAGCAGTGACTCCCACTTAGTGGTGTTTGGTCTGAGGAGCAGCTGTCCTCTGCTGCTGCAGAGGGTGCCTTTTGCAGGGCCGTGAGGGAGAGGACAGACATGCAGGCAGCATGGCAATAGCTCCAGTAAAGTCAAGTCTAGTCATCATAAGCAGTTTCACTTGCTTTCAGACTTGATAAAAAAGTTCCCTTAATGGATGGACTCCAGAGGGCCAGAATTGACCTGTGCTGTGATCCTGGGATGCTGCACCTTTTGTGGCTGGACCAGGCAGAAATACAGGAATCAGAAGACACCTTTCTGTGGGAGCATCCCAGCATGCTAGCAACACATGGGAGAGGGGAGTTACATCAGTATTTAGGGCAATAGCTGTGCCAGCTTGAGAGGCAATATCCCTTTCCCCTCCTCAGAACCTGCCTAAGGGGCTGTGAGCTGTTCCAGCCACATACTGGAACAAAGCACTTGGCTTGCACCTGGGTTATACAAACTATTCTGAACAGAAGAAGGTTAGTCATATAAGGTTGGACTATTTACCCTACTCAGGAACTAAATCAAGTCACTTTTTGATGGGACTGCCGGTAAGGAGGCAAATTAATCTCCTTGTTTAAAGCTATTTGCCATTTACATGCTTCTGGGTGCTTCCCCTCTCTTCCCTGAAGCACAAAAGCTGTTCGTACCCCAGGACATGCTCAGCCTGAGTGGAATCTCTGGAGTCTGGCTGAGAAAACCTTCTCTCCTGAGGTTATTCCCAGACCATTTGTGTGAATCTGGGTGCCTGGGTTGGTTCAGATAAGCAAACAAACTTTGGAGCTCTTCCCCAAATCTGATGGTTTGAATTCTTTTAGCTAGTCCTATTGATGTTCGAACTGAGCACAGGCAGCAAACAAACAAACAGGTTCCTGCCCGAGGCAAGGAACAAACACTGGCAAAACAAAGCACTGAGGTGTGATCCTATTCTCATTGAAGTTGATGGCAAAACTCCCCCTGGATTCAGCAGTGTAGGCTCAGCCTCAGACTGAGGTTGTTACTGGAAGGGTTCCTGAGCCAGGTGGGTTAGTAGGAATCTTTGAAATGAAAGCTGGAAACCTTTAGATGTTTTCCTGTCACTACTGTGGGCTTGAGCACATCCTGCTGCAGTCTGAACAGAAGATACAGCATGGGCTGTGGGGTCTGTGAGCCAGGCACACACAGGGCAGCTGAGAAAAAGCAACTCCATTGCTTCCTCTATGAGCAACTGGCAAGGGATGAAATGCACAAAGGAGTATTTGACCACCTGTGTCTTCTTGCACAAAGAAGCTCAGAAACAGCCTCATGTCCATTGCCTAGTTTGCCAAAATCTCAACCTGTGCCTGGCCACAGGCGAACAGGAAGGATGGGTGAGCAACTCGTCCATGGCCAATCCTGATGACTGTGATCTCCCCTCCCCTCTACAGAAGAGGAGATACCTAGGGTAGGGAATTACATGCAGTTATGGGGCCTGAAAGCATGTTGTTCCCCCCTTCCTGGCTTGAGAACCATTTCCTGGAGAGCATGAAGGGTTGGGAGAACTCCTGCCCCACATCTCAGCACACTCGCTGGCCCTCTCCCTGGCTCCCTGGGCTTAGCAGCCCTGCCTGTAGTGACAAGGCTTTGCCCTGTGTTTGTTCATTTGTTCTGTTCTCCTCATTTTGCTTCCCCTGAAAGAGGCAGTTGTAGCTCTGTTAACACTATTTTTGAAAGCTCTCATGCTGTGTGAGCTCAAATCCTTGCATTAATCTACTGCTGTGTTCATTTCACTGCGCTGAAAAGCAGTGAGTTTAAATCCCCTCTAAACACCATTGGTGACACCAGAAGGCCAGTGTTTTGATCCAGCCCCATTAATGGTTACAAGTTTGAATCTAGACAGCGGGGGTCAAGGGCAGGAAAGGATTAGGAATCACAGCCCATGACATTAGGCTGGTGCTTTTGCCAAACTGGGAATACTGGAGTGCCCAATGTACCAAGTTAGTTTTTGTTTCCTTTTTCTTACATTTGGATTCCAAAGAGTGAAGAACAGTGCTTATCTATCTAGAACATGATGAACTCACTATGAGTGAGCTTTACTCCTTGATTTATCACACAGGCCGACTGATGAAGTCTCCTATGCCAGGTAGTATCACCTTACGTAGCAGACACAGGTTTTACACAGCACCCTTTCAGATGCACCAATGACTTTCAAATTAAGCCTAGTTTTTCACGAATCTGTAGGCTTTGGTATGAAGAATGAGATTTAGAAGCTTTCCGGAGGCATCTTGTGCTCCCAGGTACAGAATTTCAGTGTCTGTTGAGTTTCCAAATTGTCACCAGCAGATGGAGGCAACAAGCAGCAGGCCCTGAAACTCAGATTTCCCATGACATCTGTGAGAATGCAGATGAAGGCTGCACTTTGAGAGCTTTTCCTTTTTTTTTTTAATAACTCTCACTTTTTATGCTGACGTTTCATTTAGTAAATGGGATGGTTGAAAACTGAATTCTAAAACGATAAAATTTTTGTTGTCCTAACAAACTGCATGTGGCTTTGATTTCAAAGGGAGCAGCACTGTAACTAATGTGCAATATATGGGGCAGGGTGTAGGGAAACTTCCTACCTGTGTGGCACTGGGCACAGCCTACAGTTTCCAGCCTGCCACACGCACAGAGCTCTGCTTCTGTCCTGCAGCCACAGAGATTTCACTAATGAGAGAAATTTTCCCTGTGAGCCTGCAACCACATCGCCTTCATGTAGCAGCACTTGGCATCCTCTTTCTCTCTCTTCATCAATTAGGAAAGTTTAACTTTTGTCCTCTAGCTTGCTTGCCTCATTATCAGTTCATTAGCCACTTCCACCTGGGTTTTCAAATAGGAAGGTATTTCCTCATTAGCACAAACTGCCTTGCATATGGACAGAAAAAACCAAACCTAAGTGCTACCTCTTCAGATCTACTCATATTGTTAAAAAAGCCAATCAGCCCTACACAATCCCATCATTTTTATGTCTAGATCATCATCATGAGACGATTAAATCAGTAGTTCATCCACTTTCTGGAATGATATCCAAATATTCTTTATCTCTTACCTTTAGGGAGTAGCTGTTTACATTGTCTTACAATTTTAGATTGGTCTTAATCTTACAGTAGGGAAAATATTTACTGCTCTGTTTTTACCCTGTTCAACACAATGGTTCCTTGGCATTCTCTGAGGGTTTGTCTATATGGGGTCAGTCAGGAGACTAATCTGAACTGATTTAAAGTGGATTAGTTAACTGCATTAAATCCTTGAGCAGAGATGCACTGTTTTCTTACCCATATCTTCCATTTATAATCAAAGCTCTGCGTACTCAAAGTGGCAAGTTTGGCAGTCCTCACTCAAGCAGAATTCTCCATAGAGAGATGTGTTTGGTCAGGGACAGCCGTAGCTGGCTCAGTGGCTCTTACACTATCCCTTGCAGATAATTAATATCCATGTTATTAAATGATAAATTTAAGTCAAGAGGCTTGCTCAAGACAGCAAACACTATAATTCAGGTATTCTTCCCAGTTCCCAGTAAGCAAGCTGATATTTCTATTGGTAATGTAAAGAAAATCCTATTTACTCTTTGAAATATTAATCCTGAAAACTCACTCCATAAAAACAAAGTGACATTTCACTTGGGTATTATTGAAACATTTTGCCCTGCTGTTACCATCTGAACATGCATTTTTTTAAGTTTTATGTTAAACTCATTAAAGAATATTAATGTTAAAAGATTTCGATAGAGTTAAAATACAATATTTCAGTCTTCTTGACATTTTTACTAAATATTAAATGAAATTGATATATTATCATGGAATATTTCCATCTCCCAAATCAAATTTTTGTGGCAGAAAGATATAACACCTGAAAGATTTTGGCCACCTCTGTGAAGAGGCAAAAATTTCTATTTCATACAAAAACCTTATGACTTTCTAAACCATTTTTTAAATTGTTTTTCTTCTATTCTACCTGGAAATTTTACATCTTTACTCAATATAGATAATGTATTTCTACACATTTGTTACAGTCAAGGGAGCAAAAAGAAGGAAAGATGATCCAGTGAAAATGTTATTAGAGATCCAAGGGGAATGTTGTACTAGTTAATCTTGGTGACTGATTTGGGAAGGGAATATTCAAGATGCTAACATATAACTTCTATATATTGGCAATAATTCCAGTGCTCTGGCACCTAAACATGAATCCCATCCCAAGTTATATTGTCATTTACTGCTCTAGAAGTTACCTTAGTATTTGGGTGTAGGAGAACATTTCAGTTGTGAACTGTTACTTACCCTGTGATAGGCAGGTTTAACAATCTGCTGGCCTGGTTTAATGGTGAAAGATTGCTGCTGGAAAGGTCAAGGGCGGGAATTTCAGTAATTTACACTTTTTCAAATTGTCTGTGCATCGAGTGAGACACTGAGTGACCGAGTCCATGGGCCTGGCACTCTGGAAATGGCCTTATGCAGGCAAAGGCAGAGGGGACTCCCACTTTGCCTGCAGCAGGCAGCTCCTGGCCCGAATGATGTGCCGGTGCTTCCAGGCAGGAAGTGAGGGAAGATGCTCTTGGACGGTGCAGCACAAACCCCAACTGAGCTCAGAGTCTACTGGCAACAAACCAGTGGCGCTCACCTCCCGGTGGTCTCACTGCTGTAGGGAATTCTTGTCCAGGCTGGGCTGTGAGAGAGGTCAACACCACCCTTCCTGCTCTCCTTTCCATGACTAGACTACCACCGTTCATTCCCTGCTGCCAGAAACGGTGCTCAGGAAAATGTAGGTGGGTAGAAATTACAGCCTCTCTGATGCAAGAAAATGTCTCTGTTGATCAGCTCTAAGGGAAAATTTTCCAGGCTTAAGCCATTCATTCATATCTAAGCCTGAGAAAATTCATGCTTTATAATAAAACATTTGAGGAATGTACTGCTCTACATTTTCCACAATGTTTAGAAATATGTCCTTAAAAAACATCAACAAGAACGCAGCCTTCACAAAACTGTGAACTCTGTTAAGTTCCAGGCTGGTAGAGATCACGTAATCATTAAGTAGTAAGCCTGCATGGGAATGGTTAACTAGATAAACAACAAACTTATGAGGACTGGCAGTGAGAGCACTGGGCAAGAAGAGTGGGACCCCAGCACCTTTTCTCTGGTCCCATCTTTCTGCCACATCGGTGCAGAAAAGCCCCATGTACCCACAGGGCAATATGTGAAGCTCAGCCTTGGAAAGCCAAGACAATGCTGGGGATTCAGATCTGCAAACCTCTGTCTGCTTCCTTTGTGCAAAGCTTTAGGGACTGGTACTGCTTTTACTGAAGTCAAAGGTAAGACTTCCCCTGTAACAGAAGGAGGCCCAAAGCCTATACTCACAGATATATGAAAGGAAAGGGTTACAGAACTGGAACAGCCTTATTAAAATCAAGGCTGGTGCTCAAGTCCTATAGGAATAATGTATATTTATACATACTAAGATGACAGATTCTATAGGGCTCTTTGAAATTCTGAGCACATATTTTTTTTAAGGGCTCAAAGAATGGTATTTGGCTTGATTTTCATTTAATCTCGTGATTGCATATTACACTTTCTAGAACTGGTTGCTTCCAGGAGACCTCAGAGACTCCGAGTCATCTGTAACAGGTAAGCTACCAATAACGGCAATGTCAAAATCGCCTCTGGGTTTATTTGTTTCTTCATGCAATCATTTAGCTTGAAATGAGCTCCTTTGGCAAGCCCAGGAAGTGCAGGGTGGCTCTACAGTAACAAGCAGATCTAACGTCAGTTAAGCAACTGATTTTCAGAGATCGCAGTAAAGGTAGGCACATAGTGGGTTTATTATTCTCAGAAGAGTAGTGATTATTCTGAGATAAGCAGTGATGCAATGACATTATGTGCAGCTTTTTGTGGGGCACAGTTCGATTCAGAAGGTCAGACTTTCCCAGGCCCTCTTGCCCAGACTGAAGACAGACTTTGCACTGTCCCAATTTTCATTTCTGAAAACAAACTGTAGGAATGTTGCTCAACAGCAGTAAGGAAGACATGCTAGGACAGCATTTTCATAAGACAATGAAATAATCTTGTGATTAGTTAGGAGAGGGAAAATCACATTCTTAGTGGCCAAAAGCTATGAGACTAAGGCCATGGTTACATACTCAGCTTGACCAGACACACCAGCACCGCTGAATCACTCCCTAGTGTGCTGAGAGAAGGGAGTATTTTTTCAAGCACGCATATGTACACACACACACACATATACAAAATGCATGTATGTATCAGTGAAAGAAATTTATAATCAGGCAAGTGCTGTAACCAAGCTCAGGGAGTCTTAAAAATCAAATCCCCACAATACTGATTTTGAGGCACACAACAGGTTTTATACATAAGTAGGAAAAGGCGGGACAGGATTTGTCCTCAGGATTGTGTTCAGGCAGAGGACAAGAATGAAATATCCTTTGAGGACATAACCACATTTTTCATCGCTGCTGTTTATTATCTATTCAGCTGACTGCTGAACAACCCTGCTCGGAGGGAAGTGAGCTGGGTTTTCCATATGCTGTTCTGAACAAATATGCTGAAGTTTTCTGCAAAGCACAAGTTGCTGAAATGTCAGCCATTCTCACACACAACTTCAGAAACACACAAAGCTCAACATGTCCCAAACCCTGATAACGCAGGTCCTGGAACAGAACAAATCCTCTCTCAGCCCTGAACAAAGAATAAGTATATTCCTTGCAACTCTGCTGTATGTACTTCTGCTTTATGGCATAATCCCTTGACAGGCCCCATTACAGCCCCATACCAGCGGGCTGACCCAGCGCCTCTGTGGCAGGGCTCTGGGCTGCTCACGGGCCAGTTCCAGCTCTGTGTTACAGAGTCCTCGTGCTGGTAGGGCCAAAAAACTGCCTTGGCGTGCTCAGCTCCGGAGAAGGAAAGAGCTGCTTCATACAGACTGCTCAGCCATGACTCTCCATGGCCAATTAAGAAATCAGAGGGGAGTTCTGCAGAGCCTGGCCAACACCAGGAAGCCTGAGCCGTGGTGGGAAGCACTGAACTGTGTTGCTGCCCAGTGTGGGAGCCTGCAGAAACGGGGACTGAGGGGGCAGAAGGTCTCCAGTAAGACCCTGCCATGGCAGGGAGCCTGGTGTGCAGTCCTAGCAAGCAGCCTCAGACTGGATGCTTTGTCTCCCTGTCCCATCCCTGCTTCCCAGGGAAGCAGAGGCTTGAATCATTTTGCTGGAGGTGAAAATTCAGAAGTTATTTACCACAGTGAGGCCAGATACCTTTTATAAATTTGTTTCTCAGGGTGTCTCTCTCTACTTCTCTTTGTGTTTTTTATTTTTCTTTTTTATTTTACATTTTATCTCCTTAAAACAAAAATGTAAGCATGTCAGATGTCCCGTGTAGGGAGGGGGAGTGCAGGGGCAGGGGGATCCCAGCCCCTGATGTCACTTGGAGGGGAAGCACCGACGGGGGGCCAAGGGAGGAAGCACAACAGGCCATGCTCTGATGGGCCTCCTGAAGCTGAAACGTGATCACAACAAACAAACAAAGTAAAAGCTGTAAAACTAAATTACTATTTTTATTTGTTTCCTTGTTGGTTTGTTTTCTCTCTTCTACTTCCTCGTCCCCCCAGCTGTGGCTCCTCTAGAGAGCAGCCACTTGGCCATTGGTATTTGCTGAACATGGAGCATATGTGTTATACATCTATTTTAAGCACTCATCCTGAGAAACAGATACTTCTCTGTGAATCTCCAACACATTTTACAACCAGCTGCTGTGCTGGTACTAGGGTAGCAAAAGAGGAAATGGTATTTTCTTTAGTTTTTTTAAGTTTGACCTCTGGTCTTCTCAGTGGACCAGTCAGATTATTTTCTGCACTTGCATTGTCACTGTAAACTGGTAACACCAACCTTGATATGCCAGTACAACATGCAAATATAGTCTCTCCAACATCATTTCCCCTTTCACTTACAGCCTTCTTTTTTACAAATAGAAATTTATTTTTCGAATTCCTCTGTAAACATGAGTTTGAGCTGAAATTCTGTGTATATATATATATACTCCAACATAATCAAACTCAGATGGAAAAGTGAATGTCCTGAAAAGCTATATATCTGGAGTGGGTTTGGCCAGCTCCCCTGTGTCCCTCCCCTATCTCTGCCCCAAGCTCTGGGACGGGCTGGGTCATGTTCTGGTTCCAGCTTTCTGGCTTGTCTCTCAATCTCCTATGCTATTTATATTTCTGTTTTCCTAGGCTGAGCAGGGAGCCAGCAGCAGAGAATTTGGCCTCCAGGATGCTTACAGCCTTCCCTCGGGGCCGAATCTCTGCACAAGACGCGCTTCTACATGGCTTCTTCAGCCCTCTGCCTCCTCAACTCTGTGAGATTCCTGCTGGTAAGTTAAGCCTCGATTTCATCTCACAAAGGAAAGAGCTATTGTACATGTACTTGAGGTTTCTTTCTACTTTGATAGTCTCTGCCATTCACCTGGATGTCCCTCTCTTTTCTGTCTGCGCTCCCCCCCCCCACTTCCGTATGCTGCAAAGTTAATCCCCATTGCAAATTTAACAGCTTGCTTTTCTATTTCTTCCACTTGACCACAGGTTGTTAATACTAGAAGGGGACCTTGATGGGCTGCTACCCCGGTTCCATTTGCAAAGCAGAGGTGCATATGCTTCCACAGGTCCTTTCTCCCCCATTCTGTAACCCAGGGGCCTGGAGCTTTCCCTTGGGCTGGCTCACACTGTGTATTCAGTGTAAACTCACATGCTGATCCATCCTGATGTCCTGAATTCCCAGCTGCTCAGCATGATGTGCTAGCCCCAATTCCCTTGGACCATTCCTCCTGCTCCCTTTTGATGTTGAGACAGCTGTTCCTTGTACCCTGTCACACCAGTTCTCCCTCAGTTTTACCTGCTTTATTTTCTTCTTCCCTTGCTCCCTTCTTTCAAGTACACAGCCCTGCACACACAGCTCTGCCCCTCCTGCCCTGAGCTGACAATAAATATAGGGTCTCTCAAGCTACAGATTCTGTTCCTCACTAGGCAAAGCTCTCTCCTGTTGGGCAACAGGCCAAAGGAACCTTGCATTCCCTGTTGCCTCCTGGGCAACCTCTCTACACTAGTTAGTTTGGTGGTGTTTTTTAAGACAGGAGCAATTAAGAAAAAGCCTTCATGGACTGTGTTGTCAAGCTATTGGAAACCCAAAATTTCTGGCTCCTGCAACACATCCCAAGTGAAGGAGCAGCCAGCCAGCATTTCTCCCCAAATCCCCGAACTGCTGCCCTTCAGAAGGTGCTCTGTGTGTGTAGTGCATGAGTGAGAGACATCTGCATTCCTTTTCTGTTCACCCAGCCACAGAGCACAAATCTACTTTGACACTTTTAGAAAAATGAAAAGATGGAATCTCGCAGGAGCCTGCCTGTGCTGGGGGGGGAGGAGGGGAGCACGCACAGCAGGAGGGAAGTTGACTTTTCTTTATACATATAGGGTTTTTTCCATGCAGAGTTTAAATTATGCCTGATAAAAGGAGTTTCGTGGATGTTTCAGTTCTTTCAAACCCTCCTGGCTTTCCTCCCAATTAATGAGGTTTGTCAAAGCCACAGGGCTCTGCTGCTGCCAGAGAGGCGGACAAGCACTTCCGCAGTGACATCTCCAATCCCCAAGGGGAGAAGATGAAAGTGTCAGTGCCAAGAGAGAGAGAGTGTGTGGGAAAAAACAGGTACAGAGACAGACAGTGTGAGAGAAAGGGAAGAGAGTGAGGAGAAATAGAAGGAATGAGAAAACAGATTGGCATATGTATCAATCTCTTGGATATGCTGCCAGCGAGGGGACAGAGTCATTCCACCTCGGTTTAAGCACCATCCCATATTTATTATCCCCCATATTGCAGCAAGAAGTACCTTGTGGACAGGAAACTACATGGCGTTATCATAGCAACTAATGTGTTGGGAGCAGAATCAAAGTGCACAGGGCTGAAACAAGTGCAGTATGAGCATGCAAGATCATATTCAGGAGGAGGTGACTCATTAAGCCTGTAAAAATTAGGCAATTTTCAATAATTCCCATGTAGCCATTCCTATGCCACAATCGTGTAAGACGTTTGTTCTCTTGTGTCACGTTGGCATAACACTATTTTAGAATTTAACTGTATCATTTTCAAATTCTTGTTGCTATGTTAACAGTACAGATTTTTAAATATCTTCTGTTCCCACTTTGTTCTGGAGGATTTGGCTATCAATTGCCATCCTCTGAAGGGGAAAGTTAATGCAGAAAAGCAAAGAATGAGCTGGAGATGAAAGGTGAAAGGAAGAGGTGGTTGATCCCAAGGTGTGTGAGAGTAAGAGGGAAACAATATTTGAAAAAATTAAAGCTTCCATAAGAAATTATTCTCTATTTTAATGAAATAATTGTATCCATAACTGTCCTTTCTATAAGTTGTTATGATAAGCTGGAAGCTAGAGGATGTTTTTCTAGGTCAGTTAATGGGAAAAAATAATTGGAGAAATCAGTATTTCACAGATAAGTACCCCTCCAATAGCAAGTTCTGATTACTGAGGGGAATGGTAATGGCAGAGGCTGGTTGCTGCCCCTGGGAAGGGGAGAGGGAGCACAGGGCCCTTTGATTCCTGGGGTCAGCTCCTACAGAGGGGAACAGGTTACTGTTGCTATGCTCATCTGAATGCAAAGTGCTAGAAAAAAAGAGTAGCCCACATTCTAAGGAGGAAGAGGACTCTGTCCTCTGAGTGGGACTGGCCCACAGATGAGCTTCTAGGCTGCTCACTCCTGTGCCTCTAGGGCTAGAAAGGAATGCTAAGGCCCAGTTCAAACCCCACTCATCATCTTGTTGCCTTAATTCTACATGTGCCAACAGCACCTCTGAATATAGCAAGAGAAGGAGAGGTGCAGGGGATTCTCCAGCTTCCTTTCGGTGTGGCTAGTAGCCTAAGGGGTTGCAGTGATGACCTTTTGTAAAACTGGAGCATTTGCGTGTCCCTTTTTTTGGCTTAAGCAATCTGAGATAATTATCTTTGTGCAGTGCAGCCCTGCACTGCAGCAGCTCTGATAAAACTTCAGTCTAACCCTTTGCCATCTGCTCAGGCAGACCTTTTTCTGTCCAATTAATCCCTCCTGGAAGAAAGACGAGATCCTTGAATCAAGAAAGCGTGAGTTGTGCTCTCAACTCAGTGTCAGTCCTGAAGTGCAAAGGGTCTTCTGGGAAGGTATCTCGCTCTGTTGTCAGACAGGTCAGACACGGTAACAATTGCAGCTTATTATTCTTAGCTATAGATTTGGTTTATTGTCCCTCTCTTTTGCCCTCCAATGCTTTAGAGCAGGCTTGCAAGCAGGGAGGGTGAGCAGTGGGATTTGGGGTCATCAACAATATGCTCCCAAGAAAACATACTGCAAGAAGAGCTCTGGCTGAACAACCCAGGCACGCGGGCCAGGGAAGCCTGAGCTGGCAGCTCAGATCCTATCCCCACTGGACCAAGCAGAGACCTTTCTCACAGTGCAGGTGCTGCAGTTAGTCAAGTCCAATTTGTGCTCTGTGTGTTGCATGGATATGATCCTGGCTCTGACTAGGAGGTACTTGCTCTTTTTGGGTACGGTTGGTCTCTCATTGTTACCTCTCCCAACAACTCAAAAACAGGGTGCCAGGTGGTGATGACACTGTACTGTTTGTCCAAAACAGCCTGCTGACAAGGAAGAGAGGGGAGGCTTGATGTTGACAGACCACTGTCACTTTAATACCTGTTGCATCGAAGCTAAGGCAGTGTGGGCAGTGAGGAGGTTAAGGCTGCAAGCCATTGCCTAGCAAAAATCCCATTACTGTTGAGATTAGCTAGTGCTGGTAGATGTTATCACAGGGACATATAAAGAAGAGCTGGCTTCAGGACCACCTTGTTCGGATTGACTGGTTGCCCTAGATTCTCCTACATAGCTAAAGGTTTATATAGTCACCTAATATTTTTTTACCACTGTGCTGTGCCATGTCTGTATACAGCAAATAGATATCTGTCACTGCAAATCAGATACGGACACCTAGAAAGTGAAGTTCCTATCAGGTGTATGCATCTAGTTTATAATTGTGTCTTAGTACAGGTATAAACCAAAGCTGGTGTTGAGCAGGAAATCAGCTTCCTAAGCCAGAAGCATTCTTATATGTGAGATGATAAAGCAAATCTTCGCTTCACTCAGGAGAGCCACCTCTCACTTCACCCGCTCTGATCTCCACAGTGGTGGAAGGTCTCCTTGTTTACATACTGACAGGACATTAAAGTTTTGTATTCTGTCATTAAGCCATCACCCCAGGAAAGAGCTATTGCAACATCACAGCAGATGTTTGCCAAGGCACAGGACTCTGGACATGTTGCCCTGTTTGAGCTCTTCCCCGCGTGCTGTCCTGGAGCAGATACTGTGCTGGGAAGTGCTGGGCACTGTTCAGGAGCACAGGGTGAAGGGGAAGATGGGAAAAAAAGGAAAGTTTCCTTTGCTCACTTCCCAGCTCCCGCTCTTGCAAAAGCACAACTGGTGCAAAGTTTGGCCCACATGACTTGTGGAAACAAAGTCCTACAGACATGGATCAAATGCTCTGACTCCCATTGATCTCAGGCCAGAGAATCTCTATAAAGGTCTTATTGTTCAGAGAGATGAACTGCTCTTGGGGAGAGCACTGTTAATACCGTTCATGGAGGCAGACACTATTGCATCAGAGGTTAGCAGATTTTTTCTGCATTTTGTCTAATTGCAAGTTATATCTGATGTTTCTTTAACTTCCCATTTTCCCTTTAGCACTCTTAAATGCAAATCTGAAAAGATTTAGTTGGCTTGTTTGCTGTGAAAGACATCCAGACTGGTAGTCTGGTGTAGTCATTTCCCATCCTCAGGTGCACTTCTGACTTCACCCAGTTATTATCAGAAAAGAGTAAATGGGGATGTAGTGATGAGGTTCTAAGGCACAAAGTTAAAGCTAAGTTTGAGATTGTGGACAGCAAGCAACCATGAGCATAGGAACTCAATTAGCCTGAAAGACAACTATCTCATTATCTTTCCTAAAATGATATAAATACATAAGAATATAAAAATTTAAAATAAACTCTCTATTGACTGTCTAGATGACTGGATTTTCACTGCTCAATTTCTTTAAACACCCACTTTAGTATTTATTTATTCTAAGCGTGAAGCAGCTACGATAATTAGACTGTCAGATTTGGTAAGTTAATGAGGAGTCATGGAGTGGAAGGTTTTGCATTTGTGAGATTGCTGAAGGAGAGAAGCCCTGTGCCTTCGCTCTATCTCTTTTTTCTTTTCCTTTTTTTTCCCCTCTGCTGGGTGGGAAGGAGAGAGCCTGGCAGTGCGCAGATCCATTTGAATCCTTTTGATTAGTGGGTTGCATTCCTATCACTGTTCTACCAATAGTATTTTGCTGGTTGCTCCAAGAAAAAGAAAAAGAAAAAAAGAAAAAAACCTGCAGATGAGATTTCTAGAAAAGGGTGTCTAGATTAAAGAAATAATTTTCCAAAAAAAATCAGAAGGAATGCAGCTGTGAGAAATAGGATCCTGAATTATTTTATATTGTGGCTAATGTCACAAGAGAGCATTAGGAAAGTAGCACAATGAAGGAAAAGGACCGTTTTGCAGCTTTCTCTTTAACCTGATTTTTCCACAGGACAATCAGTGCTCACAGTTCCAGGAGTGAGACTGCAACCTGAAATCTGTGACCTGTTTGCTTCTTACCGAAAAGGCCAACTCTCAGGAGGTTCGAGCAAGTTCTGGTAGAAAGTAGGGATGACTGACTGATTCCTGGGTAAGCACATAGTTGCCACTGTCAAAGCTGCTGCCGTCATCTTTAGCACATGAATTTCTTTGTGTATTTAAGATGGGAAAACAGAACTGATACCCGGAGCTGGATGATCACATCCCAGCGTGAGGACAAAGTGGGAAACCTCACATTCAGAGAGAAGAGATCAGCAAGCCAATGGCCCTGAATGAACAACACTCAGTGGTATTATGGGAAGTTTGGATGTGTTTTGTCATATTCCCAAGTCTCAGACCAGTGCCCTTTCCTCTGATGCCTCCGCAGTCAAAATATTGCTTCATCTCCCCACTGCTTAAACTGAACAAATTGCTTTGTTCTCTTTTGTCCTTGCCTATTGAGTTCACATTTTATAGCTTACTTGTTTTGATTTCACACACACTGGAACCTGAGCAGAGCTAGGCAAAATCTCCTTAGCTTGTAACATCCTTGGTTTTAATTAATCCCTATTTTAATATGACGCACCTCAGAATGATGCTTCAGCATCAATATTTTTCATCTCCTTTTTATAACAGAAGACCAAAAGATCACTTGAAATCACTGTTACTGGAAGAAGTTACCAGAAAACACCCTTTTATTATATCTTGTCTCTTTGTTTACTTTGTGCATTTGTTATCACCATGTGTCCTGTCAGTGTCAGTGCTGGGTCTGTGCTTGAAGGGCAGACCTGGAAACTGATCCTGAGGCCAAATTAGTTTGACTGTCTTACTGTCTGCCAAACTAAGAGGCAACCTAGCTGTGATAGCAAGGTACACCTCAGCTAGCCATCTGTGCTTTCAAATGCATGGAGATGGCAGGTACCTGCTCTAGGATCAGGTCCCAGCACTCAGTGCCTGGTCTCACAGCCTCTCTGTACCCCTTCTGCCCTCATCCTGTGGACAACAGCAGGCAGACAGGAAGCCTCGAGTCCTTTCAAGAAGGACCTGACAATGCCAGCCCTGTGACCAGATTGGGTTTTGGAAGCAGCCTGAGTGCATTCCCTGCTCACCTGCTCAGCTAAGTGCGGACAGGATGACTGTTCCCTCTCTGTGATCAGAGAGGAACTAATCCTGCCAAAAAAGCTGGCTGTCAGTTCCACTAAGGCTTCTGGGACTACTCCCTTGAGGAGGGTACTCACGCTTCAGTGTTCAGTGAGCTTGTATTTGGCCCATTTTAACTGATTTAGCAGTTCTCAAACACATTGTATAAAATGGTGAAAACTTGAAAATAGTAGGAGATAGTCTTGAACATTTTTTTTGTATTAACCTGGCCTCAAAGTGTTTGTGTCACTTTTTTAAAGCTACTTACAAAGTACACTAAGCGAGCTTAAATGTCAGCTTAAATTCTCTTCTCCACTTCATTACAGGAAAACATTCTATAAGCGATGGTGTTCATATTATTAATTATCTTTTTAAAAAAAGCATCTGGATTCAGACATGCAAGCAAGGTTAAAAATGAAAGAGTAATTTTTTTGTCGTTTTAATAGGCTACTGATGGAAAGCAGGGGGTTCTGTATGCTTTTTCAAATCTAATGAGAGGTAGATAGGCATCTAAAGCACAACAGCCTCACGCTGGCACATGAGAGAATAGAATTTCCTGGGAACATAATGAAACTGGCCAGCCTTCCTTCACTTGCCAACCTGAGTTAAGCTATAAAAGTAGACAAAACAAAAAAACTCTAAAGGTACCAGGCTCCATCTTGAATCCATGGGCCTCGAGCAACACATCAAGGGGCAAAACATCATCACAGACTCCTCCTTGTTCTCCTTCTGGTTTCAAGAAAGGAAGAGGTACTGACAGTATCCCTGATATCCCAGGGTGACATATACTCCATGCCAACACTCCATTCATTTTCTACCCTATACCACCCACCTCTTTCCCTCTACCTGCTGAGGAGGAACAGATGGATCATTGGAATCTGCTACTGTTCTCACTCTGCTTCTCAAAATTCAGATAAATAATGCTGTGCCTATTACATGTGTGTGCTACTGTACCAGCTAAGTGTAGTTGAATCTACAAGAAGATTAGAGCTTGTTTTAAACCAGCTGTTATCAAGAAGACATGACTGAAGGCAATATCTCTGCAGAATATTTGTAATTAGGATCTATTTTTTTTTGTTATTCAGGACTTAGGCCATGGATTTTTATCCTAACAGAATTCCTTTGCAACGGGGGCAGATTGTACCCTCTATTACACCAAAGACCTTTGGAGCAACTCTTGATATTGACAAAATGAAGCAAAATTTTTGAGATTATAAAACAAAGACAGAGTTTAAGGGATGGGGTGTGTATTTTTAAAAATCACCTTTCATTAGAAGAGAATGAAATTGCACAGATGTCCTGCCTTTTGTTTTTCAGAAACCAATGTCAGAAAGATTGACTTGGCAACGAAGATGTAACAGCACAGTCTGGACACTGGACTTGCAGAATATACTCAGCCATGTGTCACTTAATAGAGAGATCCCTGGACCAGAAGATCGATGTACAAACAGGACAGATGGGGACTGACAATTGAAAGAATGTAGAGGCTGATCCAAGGCTTATCGAGACCTGTCATTCCTGGGTTTGCCTACAATCTCCTTCAACAAAAGAGCTCCTGAGGGAAGGAGGGGATTAGTTGAAAGTTGAGTGAAGTCTCCAGGGAAGATGGTTTCTTGGATAAAGTTGTCAACAAAAGGAATTGTTTAAGACTATTTGTTATAATTTCCTAGAGGGAGCTTCTGCCATTACTAACAGGATTACCAGCGTACTGGTTCCACACCAGCAGAGCATTAGACATGTGCATTGCAGACTGGTTGCTTAGAGCTGAATTCAGGGGTCTTCTTATACAGGATCCCAAATGTGTGCAGGTGTTGATGAGCAGAGGGGAGATGGCAGAGAATTAAGATGTAGCCAAACACAGTCCATTCTTGCCCCAGCTGTTGCTGAGAGTCTTGGCTCATTAATGAGTTACCAGAGTGTTTTAATCTCCTTGAGCTCAGGGCTGCTGACAGACTATGAGAAGGAAAGCTAATTTGAGGTAAGTGCTGATCAGGACACATAGGGAAATCAGAAAGCTCTTTCCCAACTACAGTTACTGTGAAATTTCTCATAGTATTCTTCCTGGGAGAATTGGGAAAGCAAGTAACTTACTGTGTTCAAGTACTAGTCTGCTTGGTTTCAGCTATCCTTTTCTTAGCTCTGGGACATCATAAACCAGTAGCCATGATATAAGCCCACAGCAGATCTGGGAAGAAAAAGAAGACAGACAAATCATTAAGGTGCAGGCATGCAAACTTTCTTGAATACTTCTTATTCATCTAAGTAGTGTCACTGGCATGACTGGGAGAACTTCTCTGAGCAAGAATTATGCAGAACACTGAGACACTGGAACAAAACCAGTCAAGGAGCTATGGGTGGCAGCCACAGAAAGAGCTGAAAGGTGAGCTTTTAGTGTAAGGGAGCTGCAGGTCCAGCCCCACCCCAGTCCATCATTTACTAACCACACACTGCAGATCTGGGCAGGAAGCAGCACAAGTGTTTATGTTCCCCTTTGCCCTTGCTATAGACATAATTGCAGGAATGTATAGATTAACTATATAAAAGGGTACACAGATTATCTGCAGGCACTGCTCAGTTAAGAGGACAAGATATTCCTTATGTTACATTCCTTAAAGTTCTCTGTCTCGATGAAAAGGCAAATTATGTCCCAAAAGTCTTTCTACCTCTAGATTGCATGGACCCAGATCTTCCAATCAGCCACTCTTAGGGTGATTAAGATCTGACCTTCCATTGCAATACTGAGCAGAGCAGCTACAAATGATGCCCAAGTTGGGATATGGGTGTTCTGCATCCCTTTTGCATTCTTGAAGATGTCTGAACTAAGAGCAGTGGAGAAGCAGGATCTCTAATGCCTGCAATGGGTTGGTCATGGCTGAATGTCTGCTCCTAATTGGAAGCCACTAAATGCTTACTGCATGGGCAGTGAGGGATCTAATGATGAGAACTGAGTCACTTTTCCTCATGGTCTATCCAGAGCATCAACTGTAAATGTCTTCTGCCCTGGAGCAGCAGTTTTACTGCCCTGGAGTATGCTGTTTTACATAGCTGCTACCCCACAATGTCCATGACATTGCTAAATTTATCTATATGCTAAATTGCCAAAGGGTCAAATGACACCTTCTAATTCTGTATCTAGACGGATAGAAAGCCAGGAAGACCCTGTCCAAAGGATGTGCTGCAACCCAGCAGTCTTCTGTTCATTAAGTCAATATTGGAAGCCTTAAACACGCCAGATGAGAGAGAGAAATTGCCTCAGAACGACTCCTGTCCCAAACTAAATGGAGTACTATTTACACTGCAAGTACTGATCTCAGTAGATTTTCCATCCCCTGGCCTGCACAATTTCAGGGGCAGTAACTTTCAGGGAAAATGGCTGTAGTGCTATAACGAGTCAGAAACAGTAGGTAACAAGAAGCACATCTGAATTCATGTACCAAGTTAGTGCCACCCAAAAAGGCGGTTCTGCTTCCACCATTTCCTTCCCTGCTTCAAGCTTCACAATCTTTCTCTTTTTTGCTCTCCGGCACTTTTCTAAGACCTTGAAGAACTGATTTAGTTCACTAAACAGGTGGAAAATTATGAGCTCTTTTGCTGAGTTAGTTTTTCATTGTTTTAGTGAGCTGAATTAGATTAAGAAGGGAGAGAAGTACTAGACTTCATTCAGGGATGAGTGCGGGGTGGGAAAGGAGGAGCTGGAAAAAGCCATAAAGTCCATATTCTCTTATCTCCAATGTGCCCACATCTAGTTCCTGCAGGATGATCATCCCCTGTCACATCTGAATGTTTGATGTTGTTTTGTTTTGAGATAATAACTGAGTGGGTTCTGGTGAGTAAGTGCTCAGAACCACTACCATTTATGTGGGCCCATCTCAAATCTAGGTTTTTGCTGTTGAACACCTCACAAAAAATCCCAGACATTTGCAGAGAGGTGCAGGACTGATCTTTCCTTTTTTTCCTCAGAAAATGCTTTCTCTTGGCAGGGGTAGGATGCATTAATAAAGCAGGTGAGAGTTTATAAAGTGCATGTAAACAGAGATCATTTTGCTCAAGGGTCACCAAACTGTTTCTTCTCACCATCTAATAACAAATTAAAAACAAATTGAAGATTTTTGAGAAATCCTTTAACATCCTCTTCTAAAGAGAGTTTAACAGCAGACTTAAATATTTGCTTTAAAAACATCTTGAAGTAAATGAAATAACTTCTTTCCCAGGCCAGGATTCTGTTTTCCTTCAGCCTGGAGCAAGTTTGTTGGCCAAATTACATGTGCCCAAGGAAAGATCCAAGGGCTTTGAAACTTGCAAACCTCTGTCTGTAATGGCGCAAGTGGGCAATGCTCTTTAAAGTGTGTGTGGGGGAGGGAAATGCCAGGAAAATCCCCCTTACAAGCCAGAACTGCATTTGGGGAGCCCAGATGAAAGCTCTGATGTGGGTCATGTGACAGGTGTCACTTCAGTAATGATATTGGGGCAGAGATAAAAGTCCTCGCCGGCTGGTCATGTGACACTGCTTCATTACTGGCACAGCAGGTGGTCGGAGAGACTCAATGCCTTTATTTTTTTATTATTTTTTAATTTTTTTTATTCTGTGATAATGAGAAAATGTTTAAACTTCCATCCCTGTGTTTAAACACTTCTTCATGCTGACAGCAGCAGGAGATCCCTTGATCAGCTGTCAGATGGGAAAGTGCAATTTTTCTGGAAAGTAAACAGCATGTTTGCCAGTTGGAAATCATTTTCTGTTTGTTGGGACTGCTAGTCGTGGTGTGATGGAGCCATGTCACAGCATCTGACAACTCAGGAGTGGGGAATAGAAAACAGCCTGAGAAACGGGGGTTAGACTCTGCCTCTGATAACAGGAGCTTGAGATTTTTGACACTTCGTTATTGGTATTGTGTGGAAAAAACCCACCACTTACTGGTTGCTTATGAAACTTTTAAAGCAGCAGCTCAATGTCAGTGTGGATGCATGGGACCTGCTAAAAGAAGCTCCTGCATTTTAATAGAAACTTTCCTTGGAGAAAAGCAAAAGGGACACACAAAGGAATTGAGTAGGTGTGGAGATGCGTGGGGGTGAAGGTGGCCAGATCTCATTCCTGGCTTGCAAAAAGAAACAAAAAACAGTCTTCTTATTAGAAAACTTTGTATGGTTCTGATGTCACACAGATTTGGTAACCCACTGGGAGTTTCAGGTGAGAAAAGGAAGGCAAATGTGGTCACAGGGTCGTGCAAGAGAGCTCAGCCCCTCCCTGGGGCAGCCAGGGCCTGGCTGAAATCAGAGCTGTTAAACTCTCCTTCGGAAGTACCCCGGAACCCTACTAAGTTAACTTTAAATGCTAACCACGTTTTTTATTTTCCTGTTAGGCAAATACCTTCTCGAAGTCAATTCCCATAGACAAAAAGAAGATACAGATGTAATACACATAATTTTAATTAAAATTAGAGTTTGAATGTGCATATGCAGAGGCACACACAACATTTTTCCTAGGCAGACACAGACAACGTCATATATGCAGAATCAACAAATCAACCTGATTTCAACACTGGCAAAGTTAGTTACTCAGAGCACTGCTCGAATCACGCAGTAGGTATTTGCAGCAATTACATTACATGGAGTCCTTGGTAGTCTCCCAATAAATGCTTTGCTCTGCTGGCTGCACTGCAGCTTTCTGTCTCTTCCTAAAGATTCCCATTAAAAGCTTCCTGCCTGTTACGCTTCATGAAGTCCTGGCTCATTAAAACTGAAGTTTTGATGGCCGGTCTGTAGCTCCCCAGCACCCGGGAAGCCCTAGAGCTGGTGTGTTGGTGTCAGCTCCCGGCCCGGGCTCCGCGGCAGCCGGTGGGGCTGGGGGAGGCTGCCCGGCTGCAGTCAGGGCTGGGCCACACCAGCAGCAAAAATGATCCCAGGAGAAAAGATCAGATCAGAATCTGGCCCGTTGTTAGCAGTCATTAAAAAACATTGCACTTTTAATAGGAGCTTATTCAATTAGCAGACTAACAGGCTCCATCAGATAAGGTGGGGATTTCCCTGGGAATCTGAGTCACACACGCAGAAGCTGCTCTGCACCCTGTGGTTAACCCTCCCCGTGCAGAGCCAAAATGAAGAGGCCAAATCTCAGGAAAGGGCTTATTTTTGGATTTCTAAGGGAGAAGAAAGAGCCCTCCACTGCGCCTCGAAGCCCCCGGAGGTGCTACTGCTGAGTGTGAGTCACACACGCTGGAAGGACCCAGGAGGCTCATGGCACCAAACTGTAGCTGCTGCAGACAGGAGACTCGCCTGATCTCCGATAAACACGCTGACATTTGGCAGCCTGACAGCTTCACAGTCCCATAAGAGGCTTCCTAATTAGAGCCTGGGTGAGAAATAATCCACAACTTGAAGTTTGTCTCTAGCTTCCTTGCTGTACTTTTTTTCCCCTCCCTTTTTGAGCCTTTTTCCCCTTTTCGATGTTTTCTCTCACACGTTCTCAACACATCCCCTCCCCGCAGGCGGAAGCTGTTTGAAACACCGAGCAGGATAAAGGGTCATTTTTGCCTCTCCTCTCAGCTCAGAACAGCCCCCAGCAAAAGCACCCCTCTTGCATTCCACCATTGCCCTTGAAGGAGACAGGGAGATAAGACAGGGGAAAGGACAGTACACGGTGAAGTTTATAATGAGACGAGGTATAACCGGTCTGGAAGAAAACCAAACCAGTCTCATTCACTCCTAGTCAAACAAGTAGGGTAAAACTGGTGCTCCCAGCAGCAGGAGAATGGGGACTCTGGGTCTGGATCCGGCCCTGAATTTTATTTTCCTCTACAGCAAACGCCCCGAACAGCAAGTCAGGACATCTTAGTCTTTCAGCTGGAGCCAGGGTCTGAATTTAGCATTGCCTTCAAAATATACAATACCATGATGCTGCTGTATCACAGCAAGACATTCAACCAACTGGTCATAAATGGAATATATTTTTTAGAGATATGTTACGGAGTCTGATTTTTTAAAGCTAAATCATATTCCTCCCATTTACCCCATTACGGGTATGTGCTCTGAATAGTTCCAGAAAAGTTTTTTAAATGCTCTAACCCATGAAATTAAAATTATATCAACATCTGCTAAGACAAGTGTGACTTTTTTACTGCATTTATTTCCTAGAGGATTATTTGGTGATAGTGGGATTGACTGTTCTCTATTTAATATCCCAAAGTCTTTTCCAGGGTAATGAGACAGGTAGCAAAACTTCTGAAAGACCATAGTCATTGTATATTCTGCAAGCTTGGATACAGAATACAGACAGACGCCAGAATTAACTTTCTGTTAGAGGATTGCTCCCCCTGACTGCCCTCCTCAGTGAATACCATATTCCCTCAATAGCCACCAGAAACAGGCAGAAACTTGGGATTCTTCATTCTTGGCCATATGTTACATCAGACATCTCTGTATGTTACCATGATTCATCAGGATCCCAGATGAGGGCATGGGAAAAGTACCTACAGATATTTGACCATTAGCTCTCTCCAAAGCAAAGAGCTTTCATTCAAAATATGCAGTTGAAGATATTTCCAGGATGATGTGTTTAATGCTGAGATACACTGGAATATCTCTGGAGTTCAAAATGAGTCTTACACAGAGGAGTGTGGGTCTTCAGTGAGTATTTTTTTTGGAAATTTCCCTTTGGGGGCTTGATTATGGTTGCTGATGCCCAAGTGTTTCATGTGCTGCAGGTGTGTCTATGTGTGGTGCAGATGGGAGAAAGAACTGAGAACCTACATCTCTGTACTGGAGAGAATGACCCTGCATGAGGACTGAAGAGGACCATAACATCATCCTCATCTGTAATGTCTGTACTGCTGAGATACTGAGGCTGAGGAAATTGTTTATCAAACTCATATTTCCAACAAACATATGTCTGTGAAGTAAAGCAGAGTTACTCCCTGAGGATCTAATATTAAAAAATTCCCTGAATAGATTGTAGCTGTGTGTTTTCTACCATCCCTCCCTATAAAGTGGAGTATGGATTAGTATGCACTATTTATAGAGCCCAGCCTCTGGAGCACCCCTGAAGCTGAGCTGCATTCATAGCCAAACATCATCCCCAGGGTCCACATAGCACCAGGACAAAATTCTGCCTTTCAGCATAGTAGAAGCCATGGAAAACATAAGCTGTTGTACTGGACCTAGAATATGTGGCTCCATCCCTGCCCTGATATTTTTTGCATGACAAATGAATGTAGACATGAAGAAGGAGGAGAGCACAGACATGGGGAAAGCTCTCAGAGAGGACTGACTGGGAAGGAGATTAGGCAGAGCTGCCTCTGGGTGACTCATTCCTTGGGTACCTATGTTCTCTGTGGCTGCAGAGTGGGCACTAAAATCAGAAGAGCATAATTCACACACACATTTGTGTTTGATATGAACCATTTTAAAATTCAGGAGAATCAGACGCCAAGAACAGGTAAATAGCACGGGAGAAAAGAAAAACTGTAATTCTTTCCAATTAAACTCGGTTTTTTCAGGGTTTAGAATTTCAGTCATTTAAATCCATTTTATACTAAGTCTTAGAAGCTAGCAGCCTGGAGAAATTAATATTTTTATTATTTTATTTTAAGGGATTAACTCAAGTTGATAGATTTAGAGCAGTTTTTAAGTTTGTTGGTTTCAGATGTTTAAAAAGAAATTTAAAATAAACAAACAAAATCCAGTCAAAAATTTGGCAAGGGCTGAATCCTTTGGGCAAGATTTTCCCAGGAGAAACACAGATCTCTGATAAGCAACAGAGGAGATGCCATATTTCACAGCTGTAATGCAGATCTGAAGCCTCTCCAGAGACTCCCACATGCTAAACAGGGATTTCTTTAGTTTGAATGCCAGATCCACTTTGGTCCTGGTGAAACTCCAGAGGGGCATTATCTAGGAAAACGGGGTATGTTTAATCCACTTTATCATTAATGCAAAGAATAGTCTCAATATTTGTGAAAATCAAGACTATGTGTTATGAAAGGTCCTTCATATCTCGAGTGGAGTAAACTCTACTTGCCAGCCTCCCCCAGGGAGTTGGGCCATGGTTTGCCTGTTTGTAATATCTCTATTTATGATGGATGTCTGTAATGAAGCAAGCATGAGCTGCACTGCTGGCCTAACTGGGCACTTCCCTGAAGGATGTGCTGGAAAATTTACTATGGTGACTAAGGCTGGAAGTGCCACAGGTACCAGAGTGAAAATAACAGCTCTTAGCAACACAGTCTCACTGTGGCCTCAGCCTTCTCATCAGTAATGGTTGTTGCGTTTGCTTTGCAGAACCTCCTCTGCTAATGAAATATGAGGCCATTTGACATTTTGACTGGATTAAAGCAAAAAAAGCCGAAAAAAAACGTTATGCCTCTGAACAGGGCTCTTGGGTTTCTCACCATGTGACAGTACTGCCAAGGCCAACTATCCCCATGATGATGCCTGGGAACAATTTTTGTGAGCTGAACACGATGCTGCTGCACAGATCACCGCGCTGATGCTGATGAGCTGTGGGCTAAGCTGCAGGGACCTGCACCCTGCAGTCGGTGAAAAGCTCCAAGATAAACCACACCATGCTTTGATGGGTGAATGCTGAAGGCTTCTCACTTGATGAGATGTCAGAAGCCATTCAGTTGGACACAGACCTGAAAGATTTAACAAAGCTGAAAGACAACTGTCTGCAAGAGACCTGGGAGCAGGGATGCTGACCACCCGTTGCAGATCCTGTGCAATAAGAGCTGAGAACCTTTATCATCTGGGCACGATGAATGAAGGCAAACACGTTGCTAGCTGTCACCAGCTTTCAGGGAGCTGCACCACAGCCCCTGCCAGTGCAGATTCTGCTCAACTTAGTATAAGAGAGGAAAAAATGGCCAGGCCTGGAGGGAAGCATGCTGTGAACAGTGAGGACTGGACACTTCAGGCAGACAGTGCCCGAGGCAACTGTGGAGGAGATGTTCCTGAAGGGCTGCCCTGGGACCCTGGCCCAGGAGGAAACAGCCCCTGAATTTGACCCCATCTTGTTCTGCCACTTCACAGCAGGTACTGCTATGCCAACGGGGGAAAACATAACCTCATCTTACAGGTTTCCACCCACCTCTCCTGTGGCTCCAGATAAAGTTTTGAAGGGAAGTGGAGCAGAGAAACTCATCCCCAGTCACAGCTGTCTCTGGGCAACTATGATTTTTGCAAGGGGTGCAGTGCTTCTGCGAGTTGCATGTCAGTCAGAAGGAATAGCCATTTCATCCCCTTCAGTTGTACCCGGAGTCTCTGCTTCCTTCAGGCACATCCTCCAGGTGACACTGAGAGGAAAGGCAAGCCTTGGGCAGCTGTTTGGACTCCCCAGCATGATCACCACATTTACCAACCCTCCAAAGCGCTTTCGGGGGTCCGAAGATATCTTCTTCCGCTGCTCGCATGATTACAGCTCTAATGAGATTTGGAGCAAGCTGTTTCTTCTAAACAGTGGTGCTATCTCATTCTAACCCATTTAGATTATAATCTGCTCTTCTAGATATTAGTATTTTCACATTAATGTAGATCCTTTTATCCCTGTAGCTTAGCACTGGGTTCTGATTTATTAAATAGCTGGCTCCCTCTGGACTAGGGGAGCAGGATGCTGCGTTGTGATGAGCTTAATAACTCACTGCTCCCTATTAGTAAATCACAGACTGGCGCTTCAAATTTGCAGAGAGAATTGGGTTGACTTTCCCTCAGTCCTCGAAGCATCTTAGTCCTGTTGTGCAAAACTACCCGCTAACGATCCTTCTTAAATGAGCCAAGTGCTCTAATACGGGTTCAGCCCACTCGACTGAACGTTAACAGCAATTCAGGGAACAAGGACAAGAGCAGAGTAAAGAGATTTCACTGGCTTTTCCCATCAAATGGTGCCGGGGCACTTTTCTGGAGGCACCAGCAGTATAACATCCAGCAGAATCAGTGTATTTATTATTTTAGAAGAGCTCATGTTTTTTTAATATCTCCGGGTTTGAAGGAAAGGTTGAAAGTAAGGGCAGCCTATTTGCATTGTGAATGAAGTTATCTGCCTCCTCCACCCCTATCCCCTCCACCCCCGCCTGGAATATGCAGAAATAAATGCCTTCTAATGATCCCTGGGGGGCTGAAGCTTTGATATGGATCTTGCAGAGGGTATAGTGGTCGGGAGAAGTTCTGCCAGACTGAAACCCAGCATGGCGTGGGGGAGTAGGCAGCCTTCCTCGGAGTGCAAGAGAGGGGAAATTGGATTATCTTGCTAGCAGTTGGTGTTTTTCTGTCTGCAAGAACTTACAGATGAGAGGCCCCAGCTGGGAAGCTAAATTCAGCCCTCTGCAGACAGCTATGTGTTTTATACTCATCTAAATAAAAGAGATGATTCCGTCCAAGTTCTGGAAACTTTCTTCTCTTGCTCTGACTGGGTGCAGGGCAGGTGGGTAGAGAAGCAAAATTGCAGGATTTGAATTTCAGTGTGGTGGTTGCTGAAAATGTTGAGTATGTGTGGCCACGTGTTTGTAAACACAGATTACTCTTTGAATGTGACATCTGGCTTTCAAGGAGCTCCCACAGTAGGCAGAATCACAGGAGTACACACTTCAGTTCCCTCAGACAAATCTATTGTAGGATACTGTTTTGTAGTTTACAGCACACTGAATAAGCTCAAAAAACAACAAATGCAGCTGAAGACCCTTAATAGAGAAAACTTGTTTAAGCGGGCTGCTTTCTGGGAACAAATTGTTGAATAAAAAGAACACCCCAGCAATGGGAAAGTTTTCTGCGTTGCCAAGAGGTTCCATAAAAAGACCATTTTATAGCATTAACCCATTCCCTATAGAAGCCAGAGCATACCGCAGAGGATCACATGCTGCCTGGGAAGCAGCAGCACAGAGAGATGAAATACAGCAGCCAGAAAGGGCTCACAGAATCCAGGGCTCCTGTGCTTGCTCCCTGGGCAGCAGCTGGCGCAGAATGGTGCTGTGGGGATTCCAACAACGATGCCAGACCAAGCAGCTCTTTCTCTGGGGTGCAGACTCAACACCTTCCAAACTGAGGGCAACACCAGGAATGTTGAGCAAGCTCCCAGGCACACAGTAGGTGCCAAGGAAGGAGCAAAGAGAAATGCCAGATTTTTCCCTCTCCCAGAGAAGGACAGAGAAGAAATGATTCTACAAGGGAGTTAGGAGAGACAGGAAGGAACCAAGACAAAAAGTACTGCTGTAGCTTTTCCAGTATCAGAATGCTACACATAAGGTTCCAGCATCTTTATGCATCAACTGCAGAGTCCCAGGAGCAGCACGGATGATTTGGACTAATTACTTGATAATTTCTGCAGGTTTTTTGAGAGAGGCATTTGTCCCCCTTGCTCCTCCTGTGCAGACTGCAGGTCAGCTCTGATGCCAAGGAGAGCACTCTGCACAGGTTCTGTGGTTGCATTTTTGACAACAGGGCTGCTTACATCAGTTTAAGGAATCCCTTGCTTCCTTGCCCATGCTCTGCATCACCAGATATGCCAGCATGACGTCTGTGTAGCACATGGTGAATGAGACCAGAGAACTGATCCAGATAAAAAACAACTCCAGGAAAAAAAGGTTTATTTTTCAGCTGGGTTGGTTCCTGCTTTGGGTCACTGCACAGCAGGGAGACTAGGGAATGAGAGCAAGTGTCTGTAAGCTGTCAGTCACTAAAGGTCCCCTCCATCACCCACCCTTTCTACCCCTCTGTGTAGTGGATTAGACTTCATTTTCTGTAGGACCTTTACTTTCATCCCAAGTTTAGATTTCCTACAAGAGTTTGAGAGCCTTCTTATTTCACATAACAGCCTTGGAATGTCAGGCTACATCTCACTGTGTGGCTTGCTGCAAGCGCTCTCAGGGTCCCAAAAACTTACAAAATTTTTTGGGGGATTTGTACTGTATGACCTTCAAAGGTCCTTTCCAATCCAATCTATTCTATGGTTATACCACCTGCAAATAGACTTGTCCATCTGTGTGTCACCATCCAGCACAACTGTGTAAATCCAGTCACAGAAACCACAGAGGTCTGTTATTAGCACGCTGCCCACTCCATACTTTGCTCTTTCCTTTTCAGATGGTTTTCTGGTCACAGGGATACAGCAGCTCTGCTCCCAGCTCTGGGATTAGTGACTTTTGGGCAGTCAGCATGAGGGTCTGCCCTATTCTCTACAGCAGGCAGAAAAACACCTGGCAAGTCTTGTGAGGCACCACCCTCTTGCCAGGCTGCACAAGGCTTGTCTGCCTTGTATTCCAAGTGGGATAGTTTTAGCACCAACTGCTTCAGTACCAAAAGGTGTCATGGAATTTTAATGACCACAGATGGCCACAGCTTCTGTTTTATGTCTAATCTGAGCCCCCCTGCCCCCAAAGTAGCAGCACTGTGCTCCCCTCGGGACAGGATGGGGAGAGGGTGGACTCAGGTGAGTGAGTGCTGCCAGTTCTACATCTCTGCTGCCTGTTCCTCAGCCTGGAAGTTCCTTACCTGATACAGAACACATTGACTGTATGCAAATACGATGGAGTGGGGCAACAGAAAACTGTAGGTGAATGTCAAATAAAATACTTTTTCCGCCTCCTCAACAACACTCCAAATCCATGTCCTCAGGGTCTTTGAGACACTTATTAGCTGGAACACCTTGTTTTTGTGCTGGATGATTAGATTCCCACATTTTTCCACAGGCGAAGGAAGCATGCCCAGATATAGTTCATAGCAACTGAGCAAATTCATTGTAAGTAGTGGCCAGATATTGGCAAGAAAAGACTTAAGAAAAGCTCATACTATTTTCTTGTTTAAGTATATAGGAAAATGGATCCTCCTATCCAGCTGTGAGCTTTTGCAGAATACACCCTGGAGTACAGCTGATGGATGTGCCTCCCACAGCCCATAGGGTTTGATGCTGTTCCAAGCATGCTTCATGGGGAGTATTCCATTCAAAATAATTATCAACTTGAATAGAGTAAGTACCAATCTATGCAAACCCACTTTGTCTGCTGCCTGGGAAGAGATTACAAAGCACATTTGGCTATTGTGTGCATGCTTGTAAATTTTAAAGGGCTGGGTGAGATCTCTGAGTCTGGAGAGCATCAGAGGATCTTGAGAGCACTAAGAAAATGTGGAACCCAAATCTTTCTACTTCCTCCTCCCAAAGAGACCCAGACTGTATTCAGTAAAAGTCACCACAGCTTCAGTAACTCCTTATAAGTCTTACACTAGCTTCAGATTTAGGGAACCCACACAGGAAAAACCTGCTCCCAAACTCTCATCTTCCATCTTGGTTACATTAATTTCTCTTTGTGGTCCTTGCCTGACACCCATAATGCCCCACCTTCACTCAAGACAGATCAGAGTAGTGCAGATCTGACACAGCATTGCCACCACGTTGCTCCCTCTCAGTCTCTTCACTGTGACACCCTTTCCATCACACCACACAGCAGGGCTTTCAGGCTCCTCACTAACCCTGCTCTTTTTTGTTCTCCCAAGAAATCTTCTGTTCTGCTGCCAATGGGATGGAGCTATCCATTTTGCTTCTCCAGTGCTAGTTGCTTATTTTCCTCGCTGGCCTTGCACTTCCAGCAATTGTCTCCCTGTTCCCATCTGCAGTGCCTCCCCTCAGCACAGGCCTGCCTCTGAAGGTCTACACCATACCACCTCATTTACACTCCTTCTGGATACCAGTGTCCTTTACAGTGACCATAATAATCTGCCTAAATTAGTCCCAGGCTTCTATTCTTCACTTTTCCTTAGATTTTCCTTAAGAGAATCAGGACATCGGTTTTTGAAGTGCATCTCAGTTTTAAAGACCCTGAAGGCAGATGAGATAACCTATGTGTAATTTAAGTCCACAACAGGCTCTCTGAAGATACAGTAGGTTCGAAAATTCCCCACTGTACTCTGAACACGCAGCCAGCTGAGGTGCAAGTACAGATTCCCCACATGTGACTTGAGGTCTGCAGTCTGGGCCACAGTTTCAAGACTTGGGCTGTGGTTTGATTATAAAATAAATCTGACTGTGGTTCCCAGTATTAGATAGAAAATACCACAGACATATGACATGAAGCATGGATCTAGCACTCCACCGAGTTAAACATATTTGGAAAATTTAGACAAGTCAGTTTTTCGTGGCAAAGTGCTGTAGTAGGCCAGGTCCTACACCACCCTACTCTCCTGCCAAATCAGGTATATACTGTCTACCATAAGTAGCCTGAAGCTGACATAACAGCATAAAGTTGCATACAGTCTGTGTTGTGTGATCAGACTAGTTTGACAGAAATGCAGTTAGTTGTGTGTACAAGACTGATCCAGGTTAAACAGGGACTGATGGGTGCCCAGATCCACAGTGCAGGTAAAACTAGAGCCTCAGAGTATTGTGGGGTTCTTTCTTGCAGAACAAGGTAAAAATGTTGTTTGCAGCTGCATAGCTAATCCTGCTGCAAAAACTGATGCAAAAAGGTTTTGTGTGGGCTGTAGGCAACTTTGAGTCTCCAATAAGGATACCGAAGATGGCAGCTGTTAATGCTGCCAAACCTCTTTCTGAGATGAAAACTCTTTACAGGGAAAAAGACTGGCTGCTCTAAAGCACATCACATATTGTGAGTGAAACTGTACTGCCTGTAACAGAAACACATTGGTAACCAGCCACAAACACAGCCAAGGGTGAGAGTAAATAAGCCCTGCAACCAGGAAACAAGCACAGGCAGCAGGAGGCGGTGCATTTTAAGTATGGGAAGGTGAGGGGGATGTGGTGCTTGGAGCAAGGGGCATCGGGGTGGAATGGGGCAGTTGGAGGAAATGGGGCAGCCAAGGGGAATGGGTACTCAGCTAGGGCGAGATACCTGGGATTATGGGGCTTCAGGGCGGGATGGAGCACTCGGGAGGAATGGGGGTGCCCAGAGGGGATGGACTGACCCTTCTCCATCCTCTGCAGACGGGCAGAGGGCTCCAGAGCTGCAGAGACAGCATTTGTGTCTGCAGAGAAAGGAAGGGGTTAACTGGATTCGGGTAGCCCCCTCTCTGCTGAACTCATTGATTCATTTTCTCTGTTCCTATTTCTTTCTCTCACTTTCTTCTTCTCTCTCTTGCAGACTGATTAAAAACTCTTTGAGTTTGAAGGTTTTTGTGTCAAAACAGCTCAGATGCCAGCTGGGTGCCAAGCAGTGAATATTCATGGTATTTAAATGTGACAGTGCGGTGGGGGCTAAAGGACGGGCTAGTTAGCTCTTTTTAGATGGAGATTAGCTGCCTCTTTGCTCCTAATCACCACTGTTGTTGAAATATTACAGCTTCTGTTACAACTATTAATGTCCTAAATGAAGAACAGGCTCCTCTGAATAACATCAAACACGAAATGGTCACTTCCAATTTTAGCCTGTTTCTCTCCTCTTTGCTAATGTGTGTTTTCGTTTCTAACTGGGGACCTGCCTTGGTACCATACGGTTCAGCTTCAAACCCTGCAGGAGAGGAGGGAGCCTGCCTCCAGGGAGCTGCGGAAAATAGAAGGAGTATTCCACTCTCAAGTGAGATCAGCATCAAGAGAGGTCAATAGCTGGACAGAGGTTGTTATTTACCTCATGATGGCTACTTGGAGTCAGGAGTGGGTAGCCATCTGCAAGTCAATCCTACATGGACAAGCGTTCAGAATCTGCTACTCCAGGTGAAGCCCCTGTTCCCTGCACAGGATGGAGACAAGTAAGTTATTTTCCTGCACCGAGTAAGCATCCAGACAAGCCTGAGCTGAGGCCCACCACTGGAGTGATGGGATGGAGGGCACAGTGCTCCATTGCTCTCTGGGCTGGTGTTTGCCAGGTCAAACTGAAAATCACAGCCCTCGGTTCCACCTGGAGCATTATAAATGGTGAGGTAAGCCGACAGGCTCCTATTTGAGCTTCGCTCAGATAAAACTCCCACTAAAGTAAGAAGCTGGATAAAATCTGTGACAGGGTGGTGTGAGTTGGTCCTTTCATGGTAATATCTGGAGGGAAGCCTGATGGAAAATACTTTGCAGCAAAAACTGCCCAGATGTCCAGTGCGTGTTTGGGCATTTGGAACCTCTCCGCATTCATCCCCAAGAACTGCCTGCCGTTATCCGGGAGCACGCCTGGCAGGGTGACGAAGAGGAGGGAAAACCCATGTGTGGTCCTTAAGCTCTGGCAAGAAATAGCAGAGCAGAACACCAGGCTATTGATTTCATGTTTGCTTTAAAAACAACCTAAGTGCATTCCTGGAGCAAGGCTGGTCTGGAAGCCTAAATAAAATAATATTCTTCAGCCTTGAAAACTGACACTAGACTTCAATGAATGCTTTAAAGTCCTGTCCCCCAGACTAAGACCTGTGCATTTCCTAAGCTCTTGTCTACACACAAAAATGGTGCTACTTTAACTAAACCAGTGTACCTAAGGCAACATATCTCTCCCCTCTTCCATCCCTTTCTCTTCACTGTGTGAAAACTGCTAAAAAACACCCTTATTTGACAAAACCTTCCTTATTGGAAGTAGATATGCTTTTACCAATGTGAGACTTATTAGTGTCAGCACAGCTGAGTAGGACTAGTGATAGCATTGTTATTTTGGTAGCAAAAAATCACATCCATAAACAGCATACTTAGACTGTCTTAGAAGGGATGCACAGAGCAAAGCTATGGAAAAGGGCAAGGAGAATGAGTCTAATGCATCTTCCTGCTGACACGACTCATGTGCTGCACTCTATAGAGTGCAAATGATCCCATCTGAGATAGTCAGGGACTTCTCTGACTCTCACAAGGCTGTACAATATGTGGTTAAAACGTGCACATTATTTACAATGCACAAGTAACACCACAGATTTTGGACCTTCTACAGCATAAGCAGAGCAACAGAAACTGCATGTTAGCTAAGTTCACTAGAAAACAAGCAAAGAAAACCCCTTAACAACCAAACAGAAACCACAATGCATTCATAGATACAAATAATAGATTTGCACTGGTCTGTCAGAAATGCTAATTTCCATGGATGGTATCAGAAATATGTGGGTGTGGCCCTTTGAAATTCTTGCCTCTCAAGGCAAATTGCATTGGCTAACACTGGGCTCCTAAGGAAGAAGAAAAAAAATAGGATATACATATATTCCCTTCTGGTAGAACATCGGGACTACAGATTTTGGCAGATTGCACTGGATGTTCAAGATGCTTATGAGCAATACAGTTTTTCAGGAACTGCAGTTGTTACAGGAAAACCAATATGATTTCTCATTGGTACCTTTGTAAAGGCAGCCTGGTAATAAGAACATTATAAGATTATAAGAAGAATAATCATCATCATCAAACTTCTAACCTCTGTCTTGATATTATCAGGATTTTCCTGCATCAATCCTATTTTCCACTCAGGCTAAAAAACTTCGTAAGTTTATTCTAAATGCTGTGTTTAAAGCTTCAGTTCTAATATCCTCAGTAATAGTATCAAAGCCTTCAGGTGTCTTACCCATTGAAGTTAGGATGACCTGAATTGCACTAGATTTTTCCTTCAACAGTGGTTGTTTCATTCATTCTAAGTAAATCAGATGGCACTTAGTACATATTTCTGGAGGAAGAAAAAAACTAAAGACAGATGGATGTGGCTCCCAGCAGGCAGCAGTTTGAAAACATGGCACCAAATACATCAATAGTCGCAGTCTGTTCTTTGACATATCGGAGTGCCTCTTGTCTTCCTCAGATAATTTTCTTCAAAAGTGTTCAGCCCTGATAAATTCTGAGCCCCAGAGTTGTATGAAATGGGAATAATCACAATGCAGGCATAACTGAGGCATAGCAGTTCAGTCAGAAATGCAAGAATCCCCCCAAAGCACTAATGCTGGTGAAAAATCAGCATGCAGGCAGTGTTAGTCAGCAAAAATGAAAGTACTGGCAACCTGACAAAGTTCTTCTGGAACAGCTCCTCCTTGCTGCGGGGTGGAAGCTCCATGCTAAGGGGTTGGGCAGCATCACAGAGGTGTGGGCATCCAAAGCTCCCTGTTCCCAAGAGGAGCAAGCATGCTCATTAGCTAAACTACAGCAGGACAGGAAACCAGAGGAGCAGTTCTCCAGGCCAAAAGCAGACTTGTCAAACATGCATCACGTTCCAGCATTCCCACTTATTAGACAGGGATCAGAAACAAGATGATAACCTACACTGTCAAATTCCTAATACCTTTCCTTTCTGACACCATTGATCACAGAGAAAAAAATATCCAACTCAGATCAACTGTCCTGACTCCCAGCAGCCCCACAGAAAGAAAGGAGACAGAGCAGTAGGCACTACTTCTCTTGGTTGCAAGTGCCTGAAGGCATCCTCTTTCCTTCACAAGTGTGTTCTCTTAATCAAGGGTTGCTTATGCTGTTAAAGAGTAGTGATTTCTCAGCTACTGACTGTGAGCAGAATGAACTGAACAGGGATGTCCACCTCTTCCTTTCACTGTAGTGATGTAATCTCCTCTCTCCCCACTTTCTAGTTCACCCAAGCCTCACAGATGCCTTCTTCTGCTTGATTACAATTTACGTCTTCCCTCTCTCCCCTCCATCTGTCCTTGCTCTTCAAGACTTCAACTGCTGACCCCATGCCCGCCCCGTTCAGTGCCTTCCCCTTCCTGCTCCGTAGCTCCCTTTGTGTCCTTTCAGCAATTCTGTCTTTATCATGCTGATCTCCCCTCCTCAGCACAGTGCCAAAAAGCCTTCCCCAGCTCCTCCACGGGCACCACTCTAAAGCAATCCCTTCTCATCACCAGTATCTCTCCTTTATCACACACCTCAGTTCACCTGCCTGAATTGATAGGTGCAGACAAGTCTGCAGACCAACATCCAAATTTGATTTATGAAATGATTGATAATGAGGATTTTTGTGCATGGATGTATATTACAACAGACCTTCACAATTGTGAAATTGTGTCAGGTCCCCACTGTCTCCTGGTGGCCCAGGTAACAAAGGCTAACAAAGGCTCACAAAGCCTTTCATGTCCAGTTTGGTGAGGAGGTGTTAGGAGTAGATGTGTTTCTTTCTACTCTGAAGTTTGCTTCAGACGGGGTATTTGCCCTGCACACTCCGAGTCCACAGGCTGTTGGCTGAACCAAAACCCAGTTTATCTGGGAGAACTCAAACAGAGGTCCCTGAACTCATGAGGAGCATAGTGCTCCTGCACTGGCCAAGCTGCAATGGGCTCTGAGGAGTGTGTCAAGATTAATCTCATTAAGTCCTATTTGATTTAGATCTCGCTATCTCTGAAACTGTCTCCTTTCTTTTCCAACTTCCAGAAGTAAAAAACTGTGTGACTTTGCTAACTGCTGGACTACTTTGACATCTGACTGATGCAAGTTAAAGCAAGGACTGAGGGCAGCTGATACAGGAAAGATTCCAATGAGAAAAGCTGGAGGTAACCAATCTCCCCCTAAAAATGAGAGCAGACTGAGAACAGGTGGTAAAAATACAAGCACCTCTCCCCTTTACCCACAGCTCAAAGTGTCCAATTGCCTGTATCCCTGCTAATCCTGGCCTTATACCTTCTCCTTGTGCATCTCCAATGTCCCTGCTTCCAAGAATGTTGCTCCAAAGTGACCTACTTTTCATGTGCTCATTTTCTGAAGCATTTACATGAGAAATCAGAGGATTGAGGCTACACAAAGGAATATTTCTGATCATTCACCTCCGCCATGTTTTAATTTTCTTGCCTTAATCACCTTGTGCATATCTCCTGTTGGCTGTCTGGCACACCCCCTGGCACATCACAGACAAGGGAATGCTCCTTCACTTAGAGCTTACCTGAGAGACCTGAAAGGACTTTTTTATGTCACAGAACGTGAGATCTGCACTTCTATCCAGTACATTCGCCCGTAAAAACAAGGTTACGTTATGTCTCATACCCAAAAGCCCACCTGGGTGGCCCATGGCAGAAGGCACAACAATGACAGAGGTGACAGACCTCCCTTGACAGCTGCTTGTTTGCTGACTCTGATAGTGTCTGTCTGCTCTCCCCTGTGCACACACCCTCAAGCACAGATCTTCCTACCAAGCCAATGTCCAGCTCCATCTTCATTTTCCAGTCTGCATTTTCCTATTACTCATTCTTTCTTCCTGTCAATCAGGTCATTGTCTGGTTACTTTCTAAACTTGTTATTTCCATTGTTTAACAGAGATTATATCCTGTTATGGATTTGTTCATTAAAATTCCCTGCATTTGCAGGAGGGCCAATCAGCTTCTCAAGGCATTGCCTCACTGATGATCTGGCAAGCAGCATCAAGCACAAGGAGGAAACTGAATATAGCCTCTGGATTCTTTTCACAAAATCGAGGGCTGGCTTTCCTCCAGGGAAAAGCAATGTCTCCACATGTCCCCTCTGCCACCTGGACCCACCATTGGGCTCTGCAAAGAGAATCTCTGAGTGAAGCAGCCCTGCTAGCAGAGGGCTAGTAATGGCTCAGTCCCTTAAAGCAGTCCCAGCTTCAGGATCTAAACCATGGACAGTATTAATTACCCAGCAAGCAGCTTGTTAGAAACTGTATTGGCACACAGATAAGGGGAACTGTAATCGAATCAGCCAATTAACCAGCCGATGGTGCTGAACTAAATGTGACCCCATCGTTAATTGTGGTTGTTTCTCAGCAGTTTTCTCATCACATCGGGTGCTCAGGAGAGGGGAGAGAAAGAAGGCTTATCCAGGTGCTTAATTTATTTCTGCTCACAAACAGGAATCATGGGATATAAACTTCATGACAATTACATGGCAGGACTTTAAATCTTATTACACCTACTCTTCCTGAAAGAGAGGGGAGATGAAAGTCCTGGAAAAGCAGAAAAGAAGGACTCTTCAAACTTTGCAGCAGAGTAAACAGCTGTCCAATGTAATGAAGCCCTCTTGAAGTAGTTTACCTGAAGGTAAATATTCTGTGTGAGTAGTGTGTGAGAGGAATTCCTCTCGCTCTATCTGCTGCATGGCCTGTGGCCCATCTGCACTGTGCGGAACAGAGCCGGTACTCTCAAAGACAGCTGACATAAAAAGCTCAGGATGGCCTCGAGCTACAGCTGTGGATCTGGCTCCAGACTTCCCCTCAGTTCAGAAGTGTTTGAATCTCAGCCCCTTGTGGAGCTTTTGAGCCAGATGGAAGATCCAGGAATGAGTTTCCTTAAAGTTCAAGAGGGTTCAAGAGGTTTTGCTTTAAATCCATCTCTGGGGATGACCTCAAGCAGTCAGTGATGCAGAACAAAGGTCTACCTTCTTGTGGCTGTTTCCCTAAAGGAAATGGTTGGACAATTCTTTGTTAGGAATTAATCTCATATGCTCCTGAACAGCTAACCCTTCCCTGGAGTAGGCCTGTAATGAAAGAGCCTGTGAAAGAGTCACAAGAACAAGTACATTAATTGCTAAGTGTGCCTTTGCTTCCTGGAGGACGTGGAGTCTGCACCGATCTAGACCCATAACACAGCCTCTGCCATATCTACCTTGGACTTAGAGTCCATTTTCTTCTGTATTCTGTCTGGCAGGAGCCAATGTGTGGAGGCTTAGAGCAAAACACGAGAGAGGAGCAGGATGGAGATTCTCTCAATTTCTTGCAACCTAGAGCAAAGAAACTCCTTGAGCTGGAGGTTGTGTCTGCATCTGAGTTTAGTATTCCTGTTTAAACTACTTTCATAACTTTTCCAAAACCTTTGAACTCGCTTATAATCATGTCACTCACTTGCGTCCTGTGATAACGAGTTCCAGGTTTGGCCGTGCACTGATGAAAAAGCAGTTCTTTTTGCTTTCCTTTAAAACCTTTTCCTGATCATTTTGCTTCTTGTCCCCAGCTCCCATGCTGTGATAAATAACCAATGATCATTCCTCACTCACATCTCCATGCACACCACGACCTGACCGATCTCTAGCACAGCCCCCTCAGCTGTCACTTTTTCAAGCTGAAGAGCCTGGTCACCGTCCCTTCATAAGGGAGTTATTTCATACCTGTTGCCTCAAAGTTTGTCCCTCCTGACCCACAGCTCTTCAAAATTTCACCCTGTGGCTGCTCCCAGCTCTGTCCCTGCCTCCCACTCCCAGCCAGAGCCCCCTGTCATCCCTCAGGACTCATACCAGCACGGCCACACTTTTTCTCATTCCACTACGTCCTCTCTGGAGGACTGACTGCAGGTAGCATTCAAGACACATATGCACCATGGATTTATACAGCAGTATAATGATGCTTTCTGTTTTGCTGCCAGTTCCTTTCCCAACCATTCCCTCCCCCCACCTCCAGTTTGACTGATGCTGCACAGTTTTCCTCCCCAGGATGGCTCCAGAACTCCCTTCTGGGTGGTAATAGCTAATGTTCGAACACATCCACTCATCATTGTTTTTCCCCACATTACTGCTATGTATATCCACATGGAATTCCATCTGCCACCCTATCACCCACTCACTCTGTATCCTGCAGCTCTTTGTTCATTACAGCTTATTACAGCAATCTCCTGGAAAAACAAGCTCATTACAGTTGAGAAACTCACGCCTTATTCCACTGACTGAGGGGCTGCCTGTGTTGGAGGTGGTGCTGACTGCTTGAATTTCTTCCCAGCTATTAACAGAGGGCCCAGTGTGCACTCCTATCCACTACCCAGAGAGGCAGGACTGATTGAGGCTCCTTCATCAGCCAAAAGGGCAAAGGATCACATGCACAACACACCATTATTTCCCTACTGCTGGCAACTTTCTCCCAGCAGACTGCTAATGGCAGTTACCTACCCACATTCCCCTCCAGTGCTACCCTTTCCCAATACCACTGCTTCTCAACAGAGGGAGGGAGATCAGCTGAAGCAAGACCCTTCCCAGCACAGCCCAAACTTGCACATTAAGGATCCATGTGGAGCAAGAAGAAGGGAAGTGCTCTGGGCAAGGCTATCAATATTCGTCATAATAGAGAGGTAAAAAACAGCAGGAAAACCCAAATCCTTACTGCAGCAGCTACTTGGACCCATTACCATGGAAGATATCAGGGCTAAGGATGTTTTCTCCAGCTGGGTATGCCATGTAAAAGCACTTCCCTTTTTCCCAGAGGAGATTTGTCGATGGGGTACTCTGGGGAGGAATGACATAATATTAGAGTCAATTACGTGTTACAATTTTATCACATTATTCCTGGTTATAGTCTGTTACATCCACTTAAACTATTCCCTTCCCTTGTGGAACTCATACCTGGCAAGCACATGGACATAGATAATCTCATTTTTTCAGGCTCCTTGTTATCTTCGTTACCCTTTGTTTTTCATTTTCCTCACCAATCAGCCTCTCCAGTCCTACAGTAATTCATCTCGGTGCCTCTCCCTGTATTCTTGCAGATTTATCTATACCTTTCTACTGTGACACAGCCCAGAACTGAAAGCAGTATATTTTGTTTGGGATCTCATCAGGCATTGAGAGGAACCAGTGCCTCCCCCAGCTGTGATTTGATGCCTTTCCCTACGGAGATAAGAATCTCATTAGTCACTTTTTTTCCCCTACCATAACACATTGTAGTCACACATGATCCAATTTGCTGTCTACTATCACACTCCCATCTCTTTTAGCATAACAGCTTCTCAAGGCCCTCTTCCACTAAATCACTATGGGTCAGCTGACCTAAACGAAGTATGATGATTTGCACCAGTTAAGGATTTAGCCTTTTGTTTGGCATAAGTCTTCTTGAGGATAACCACCTTCTTCATTCCAGGTCAAATCTCACATTACTACTTGCTCCTATTGCTAATCCTTGCAGTTTTGGGGGGATTTTTCTCCAAGAGAACAGTTGTTCTCTGCTCTGGTATCACTTATGCATTTTCACCCACAGAGCCCATGAAATGACTGAATACCAGGCACCATTAGGTACTTTCTCCTGTAGAATATTGCATTTCATTTCCATCTGTGCATGCACGGTCTATATTTGGTATACTGCCATTCAATGGTACAGGTATGAGAATTGCTTTCCTGAATGACTGGAAATGTGTAGTTCAAACAAAGCTGTGCCTGATTTTCCACTACTCCTCTGCTTCTGGTTTCAGTGGTGGCCATGCCAGCATGCAGGCAGATCCCAGGAGTGTCACAGCAAGGTCTGTGAGAGCAGCTTCACAGCCCGGGGCCGCCTGCGTCACAGGCTTTCTGGGTTTCAGATTTCATCCAGCCCATACAACAGGGCTGGCTCCTACAAAGCCCTTCCAAAACTAGCTCCTGCAGTGCACATGCCTTTTTGCCAGAAGCCCAAAATATTGCACAAGAGTTGTCAGGATTCATATGAAGATAACAAGATGATCTAAGCCTACATGTCCTAACCAGGAGTGGGAGGCTTCAGGGAAGTGGGAGACTTGTCTCACTGTGCTGTTGATTGCCTCTTCGTTGCCATTAATCCCACAAAGGATGGATGTTGTGAGGGTCTTTTGTTTGCTCTTTGGAGGACTGGCACGCAGGCAAAAGTTTGGTAGAATTTCCTAGCCACACAATACAATAACAAGATGGAGAGCTGGGGGGAAGACAGAGAGGGCAAATATCTCAGCACCTTCTTACCATGCTGGCCCTGAAAACCAAAAAGAGAATGCTTCCCAGCCCATACAGTAGCTAAAGATGTGCTTTCCCCTCTGCATCAAAGAAACACCCCATCCTTATATGTATGAGCTCCAGCAGGAATTGATCACATTCATTCTTGGCCTGCCAAAGTCCCCATGAGCTCTTGTAAAGTAAACATCACCTTAGCTGTACTTGCTATACAGGTAATTTCCAGAGCAAGTCATCTGTATGTGCTTACCAGGGAATTCCAGAGATTCCTCCTTATAGCAACATTAAAATCCCCTTAGTAACAATTAGCACAGATAAGACAGGTAGTGTGGGACAATAGATTTCCTCCACAGATTTCCTTTAGCCTGTTCTAAAGGTCAGGTAGACTTTCACACCTCAGCCTACCTCTTCAGTCTGTTCTCAACATCCATAAAAAGGCAGCACACAGTGTTGCTGCTGTTTGCAGCAGCTGGGGAAAAGCCCCTGCAGCCTGTGCAATGAAGCTGAAGCTGTTTCAGGATCCAGACACCCACTTGGACCGTGGCCCTGCAGAAAGGCAGGCCCAGCTGGAGGGAGCCCGGTACCAGCTCAGTGTGAAGCACTATATATCTGGAACATCTGAGGTGTCACTTGCCGGCTCAAATTTACTCAAAAAAATGATAAAGAGGGAACTTTGCCCTTGCAGAGTTGCTGCTGGATCAGGCATTACATTATTTTCGAAGCCTCCTCTTTCTCTGCAGCTAACAGAGGCCATGCCATGAGCTGTGCAATTCAACTACCTAGGCAGAAAATCATTTGGGCTCCCTCCTTATGCAGACGAAAGTCGTGCAGCCTCGGGAGGCGTTAAAGAAGGTACAGCCATGCTCTTAAACTAAGCACCTGCATGCTCTGCAGCTGCACTGGGTGGCTTCTTCCCCGTGCTCCTTAATGTCCCCAGTGTGTGTGATTGCTTGGTAGCAATGAGGGGCTCCATCCCCTCCACGATCTGGCTCCTGCCCCCAGGGGTTTTGGAGAACATACTTTAAAAACCCTCCTGGGAGTTCACTCAAGCTCTCTGTTTACACAGCAGATTGGTGGCTCCTCGTTTGAAGTCGGGATTTAAGCTGTTCTTTCTAATTACAGAGAGACTCTGAAACCTGAGAGATCGCTGCTGGTGAAGACTAAGCACAGAGGAAAAAAAAAAACCAGTTGCATAGGCAGAACAATACTACGTCCAAACCCTAGAGTTTGCTATAAACAGAAGGCCCCTGCAGCAAAATAGGACATATGCCGTTATTCATCCCCTGTAGTCTCTTTTCATCACACTGTTTTCTGCTCATCACCTCTGTTCCTTGCAAGTATCACCAGCACTCAAGGACATTTGTTCCACTTTGTCTTCTACAGAGGGAGGGGTGGTAAAAAATATCTGAATCCCAGTGAACTTCCCTAGGCAGAGGAATGGAAGCCAGGGTATTTCCCTCCTCTCCAAACTGACAGCTGCCATGGGATATAACTACATTAACAGATGATGCACTGAAATTCATTTGAACTAATCAGCCACTAATGTTTCTGTTAGGAGAATAAAAGGGAATTTATTACCACCCCACTGCAGAAAGGCAGCTACAGTTTTTAAATGATTCTTTAGTAACTCTTGTGTTTTTAAGAGCCAGAAAGTGCTGCCCCAGCTCCTGTGCAGGTGTTCCTTCACTCATTCTTGCAAGGAGGATAGGACGGAAGAAGAGATTTGGGGCAAGGTGGGACAGCAATGTTTACTCCCTCCCAGAGTCCCTTGTCTCCGAACTGTGTAAGGTTTCCCATGAGCAGGGCAGGTTCTTACCACCCTTCACACAACAGCATCCTGAACCTGCCTGGAGCTCCCAGACACTGCTATCAGCTGTGGAAGATGGGACATCACCTGAATTCCTTTGCTGTCACTAGCAAGCCTGATGTTTTAGCAGTTGACAGAGGAGGCAGGAGATGGAAACAAGGTGAGGAAACACTTCAGGAACTTTCTCAGCACATAACAAATAATCTTCCAGCAGCACAAACCCACAGCTGATTGGTTCCCAGTTCATCTCGGGTGTGTGAACCATGCAGGGAATACATTAAATAGAAGGTGGAAAGTAACAAGTTTGAAACAAACTGAAACACATGGGTCTAAATCACATCCTGGAAGCAAGTCCAGTCCTTTCCTCACCTGAGTCACTTCAGCAAAAGAGAACTGCTCTCTGTTGCCTGAGGGCAGTGCCTGTCCCCTTGGCTCACTCTGCACTGAAAGGCCAGCACTTCAGTAATCAGATTAGAAGCCTCAAACAACAGCTGTGTTTGTTCTCTGACTTAAAGTCAAAATAATTATTAATTATTGTTTTCCTGCAAATTAAAAGACTGTTTGCTCTCCTGATTTCCAATTTGTTCCCTGAATAAATACATCACAGCATTAACTGCTTGGATCACACTGACCTGTGTGGACTGCATAACATTTTTAATCTCTTATCTGAAATGACTCAAGGGAAGGGGGCCATAAATCCCATTGAAAGTGAATTCCTTCCAGTGTTATTTTAGTATTCAAATGGATATAGGCTGCATAATTGGACCTGATTAATTAAAAACTGCAGGGCACCAGTGGGAGAGACTAATGTAGGTCTTCACTGATCACTCTCCCCCTAGATTTCTGCATTATTTTAAAAGACACAACCCCCACTGCCCTTGCTTCATTTGCTCCAGACCAAGTGACACCAGAGTGGAGTACCTGTGTCCTGTGTTGCGTCTTACGTGTTCCTTTTGCCCTGCAGAACAAACACAGCAATCTCCACACCACCATGCCAGCACAACATCCTACCTTGGGCTCCTCTACCCAGTCTAAAGGACTCCTTGCACATATAGCAATATGCTACCTTCTTAAATGCTTCTCCTCCTTGGAGCTTCTAGGCAAAAATCGTTACATTAGCAACAAAAAAATCATTACAGAAACTTATGTTCAATGCCCTGTGACACAGAAGAATGTAATCCCTGTTTGAAGGTAAGTTGTGGCTGACCTAGGAATCCAATCCAGACCCCATGGTGGGCACAGCTGCAATACCATCTTCCTGACCACTGATACAGCTTGAGACACATGTATACTGCAGAGAAAACACCACATAAGTGTAATGGTATTTATGTGGCTGAACCAAGGTGTGATGGTGAGAATTTGATGCAAATTTTCTGCCCGATGTTCCCAGTTTTAATGCAATTGGGTACCAAAAACCTCAGTAAAACAAGACAGTGCGAGAGACAACCTCTGTAGGCAAGGTAAGCATGATCCGATGAGAAGCAAATTAAAATTCCCTCACTTCTCGCACTCAGGGTCTTATTTACTTCCATACTCACTCTCCCCTCTCTCCCTTCCACCCACTGGACCAAATCTCAACCAATATCTCTCATGGGTGTTTGATGAGTTGGCAACAACTTCAGCAGCTGAGCCCTTCAGGATTTGATGTTAGGAGCAGAAATTACCACTGTGAAATCTGAGACAGTTTTCATGCACAGGAATGGAAGAGCACAGGCAGAGAGAAGCTTTACCAAATCTGCAGTGTAAGTCATTCTTCTCCTGTTTCTAAGTTAAGATCACCAACTTTCCAGCTTGAATATTAAGCATAGAGCAGCAGAGCAGCAGTGAGACAGCTGCAGTGATGAATTTTTATTCCCTTGTTAATGGGGGGGGGATACAGACTCTGAAGACAAAATAGTGAAAGAAGGGAGGCAGGGGAGGGAGAGGGGAGAAAAAGCTGGTGGATGTTTCTGGTGCTCGTGCTGAAATTAGCAGTATGATTTTATTTTTTTTTTTTCAAAGGGGAAGAAAGCAAAATTACAGCCACTCTAGCACATAAACACCTCCTCACCAGCACCCTCTGCCTGGCACTGAGTCTGCCACACGGACAGAGACCCAGGGACTGTGCCTGAGGTGGGGGGCCCTGCTGCAGGGAGCAACAGCACTGACTGTACTGATCCTGGGCAGCTTCTCCATGGGCTCCTGTGTCACACACCATAGGGCAGGAACTTCTGGGGTAAAAGCCTTCTTTCCTTGCTAGGGGCTTCTCTGCTCTGCCTTATATGTATGTGTGTGTGTGTATGTACACAGTCTTTGCTCTTCAATTTCCAGAGAGTTTTACTCTGAAATGCCAGGCAGAAGCAAGAGCTGGTTATTCTGTTGCACTTGAGCAGACAACAGCGCCGAAAATGAGCCTCAGCTCGTTTCCACGAGGTTTTTAACTTTTTAACTATTTGTCACAGAAAGGGATTCTCCCTTATTAAAGTTAAAGCAAGGCCAGTATCAACACTTTGTTACAGTAGCACCTCTGTCCCATACCTGGCAAGCTTGACTTCAGCTCACTGATTGCTCCTTATGGCAAGAACTATGTTTTCTTCATCTGCATGTATTTCTGATGTTTGACAGAATAAATCTTCTGCAGTGATACTACGGTGAAATCCCCAAAGCTAATGATCTTCATGTTCCTGATTTAAATCTACAGTTCAGTAATGTCCTCTGCAAATCTTGCTTGTTTAAAAGCACCTGAAACAATTTTCTGCTCCTTTCTGCTGTCACACAGAGTGATCAGACACATGACAAGAGGCCATTGAAATAGAGAATTTAGGAGGTACTCAAAAAGAGATTGGACGTGGCCCTTAGTGCCATGATATAGTAATTGGAGTTGGATCAGCGGTTGGACTTGATGATCTTGGAGGTCTTTTCCAACCCAATCTATTCTATGATTCTGTGATTCTAATATATGTGGACTAAGAAATTCCTGCCCTTCTTGCTGTTTCTTCCCAAGCCATGTTGCAGCTCCCTGCCTCCTCAGTTATACCAGACTAGAAGAGTTCATAGGCTATGATGCAAACTGAGCACAGAATGATCCAGGGGGAAAAAACAACCTTTTTTTAAATCCCCTTCAGTTATTTTTCCACAATGAAGTGGGTACTAGAAGATGAAAGTGGCTTTCTCCTTTGGGATAATACAGTTTCCCTACACTACCATTAGCTTGCCACATTACCAAACTAAAAAAAAGTTCCACAGATTTATTTGAAACTGTTTCTTATGCCTAAAGAGTAGGAGGGACAGGTAGGCCATCAGAAAATGCCAGGTACACAGTAGCTGCATGGGCAGGGCAGAGCTGCTCTTCCCTAAACAGCCTCAGAGTGTGAGGAAGAGCATGGACTTGAGATGCAGTGAATAAACTCCAATTCCCCAGAGTATGAAGTGGGGCAGGGGTGGCTCTATATAAACACTAAAACAAGGTCTCCTGCAGTTAGGGAAAGGTAAAGCCGTGTCAGAGCTGAAGGACAGAACTGTTGGTCAGATGAGGACCAAACAGAAGCAGAGGAAGAGGGCTCCACACCCCCCTGAGGAAGCCTAAGGCAAGAGGGTTTGTTGAGGACAGGGTTGGTTTGTAGAACCATGTAGAACAGCATTAGAACAAGCTCTCTTTGCATTTCTAGCAGTGTTCAGGACACAAAAAGCTGATACAGTAAAATGTATTCATCGTGTCTGCACTGTCAAAGTTCATGGTCTGCACAGAGTGGCCAGTCTGGAGATTGTTTGACCATCCCTAAAATCCTACAGCATGTCCTAGGAAAGAAAGTTCTCGAGCAGAAAAGCCTGAGGCCACTGATAGGAAAATTAATAGGAGTGCTGTTTCCTGAAGGTGATAAGAAAAATTCAGGAGTTTTACAGGCACTGAATTTTGCCACAGTAAAAGCCAGGAAGCCTTGTAAAGTGAAAATAAGTCACGTAGCTGTGTGCTGTGCGACACTCGCTGAAGTAAGGACTCCAGTTATTTGTGTGGGGGAAGGGAAGCCACAGTTACGCTATTCTCCTGCTGTGTTTGCTTAAAAAGTCCAGGGCATGTGATGAGTTGATCCTTTCCTATTTAATGACTCTGAATTTCCCTCTCCTCTAACACTGTAACCAGACTCCTTGCAGGGGCAGTCCTTTTGCAGCTCAGGTATTTGTCAATCTGTTCTTCCAAGGCGCACTGGTCTGTTGGAGGAATATAGAGTTGTATAGATGTTTTTGCAATGGTTACAGGGACAAGAGGGCCCTGCCACCAGGCCTTCTGACTCATCAGCTTCAATTCACCAAAGACAGAGCTTTGGGAGGGCTTTTCAGCATAGTGTGAGAAACACGTGCTCTTAAGTTATCAAACAGAAAAACATTAGGAGCTTTGTAATGAGTTCCCACACAACAGCAGAAAAACACCCTGATCATGTTCTTGTGAATCATCTGCAGACTTCTGCAATCCCTGTGCTGTGACTCCGTGCAGGTACAACCAATCCATGCAGGAAGCAAGCAGTGCCCAAGCATGAAACTCTGCCACAACAAAGCTCCTGACCCCAGAATCGATCCTCCAGGGCCCCCATGACAAGGACCAGGCAGAGAGGTGCTGGGGCGCAGGGAGGATAAAGGGACAGCACAGCGACAGGGCAAGGCTGGAGCTCCACAGAGAACAGGGAGGCTTTCAGAGTACACAGGAGAGAGAGGCTAAGGAAGGCAAGGCAAACCATGAATTAAGGTAATACACCTTGAAGACTCTCTCTGGAAGAATCTATCGATAAAGCTACCGGGGATAAATGAGATTTGAGTGTCATTTGTAACACCAAGGTAAGGCTAACCCAGCATCCTGGTTCTGCACAGGTGGGGCAGGTGGAGGCTGATGGGGCAGCTCATGAAGAAACAACTGCATTCTAACTCTTCTCTTTATAGGAGTGAGTTTTTCTGCCTCTCTGAAACTGTAGATAAATTCTCATCAGCAACAACAATATCAGGAATTAACACTGCAACATATTCAAGTTCCTGGATCTTGTTGTGCTAAACATGACTCTGCCTCTTCAGCACGTTGGCGGCTCATCATACTTGGCATAAACAATTGGCATTGGTGGGATGTCACAGTAGGGCACCTTGTTACTGTTCATCAAATATCAGCAGCTTCCACTGTGTGCCACAGAAACAGGGAGAAAAGTGTCTCATCTCATCCAGCTCTCATGTGTGATTGTATCAGCATTTTTCTGAGATGCCGTTGGTTGGGTGCTAGTAAAAAACTGTCACTCCACCTTTGAACAGATGATAGTAACATTTCACCTACCCCCAAAGAAAGAGACACTTGCTAGAGATTAAATCATAAACCCTGTCACCCTCTGCCAGTTTTAAAGTGCATGAAGTACTAAAGCCTGCATCTCTCTGGCAGTAAACAGCATGGCAATTAGCACAGAGAATCCTCACTGAAATAGTTCTTGTAAATGAAATGCCTGGGACCTTCCCTCAGTCTAAAAAACATGACAGCAATAGACAAGAAGGACCAAAGACTTTCCAATTACTCTTTCCCAACCTCTTCACACAGCCCTTTTCCTACAGACATGGGAGCTGGAAGAAGAGCACTGAGTGCCTGCCACAGAAACCCTTTGCAGTGCTCTGTGCCCCAAGCAGAGGAGAACAAGCCTCTTGTGAGCTACCAAGGGACCAAGACTGCTTTGATTTTGCTGAGGCAAATGTACTACCTCAACAGTTCCCACACATGCTGCAAGGGCTGCACTGATTTTCCATGAATCAGATAAATCAACACCAACAACAGGCTTAGCCCATTGCTTCCCACTGCCCCTGGCTCTGGCAGCCCAGCACAGGCACAACTCACTTTGTTTCCCCTCACAGTGCACAAGCTCCTTGATGGCATCTAGTTCCTATTTCCTCTGGGTTTATTAATTTCATTCTTTAATTTTTTGGTTTTTTTTCTTTTCTCTTTTTTTTCTTTTTTTTTTAAGTCAGCCTGAACCCATGCTGGACTGCATGCTTAACATCATTGGGTGTTTCTCCACACTACCTTGACATGACCCATGTCATTTTGGTGGATGATTTCTTCTACTCTTATTATTTCCAAATCTCAGTACATTTGTCAGCTGCTGAACATACTCCACGTGCTTAATGGCTTCAGAGAAGTTTCTGAATATGGATTTAGAAGCCACCAGGAAAAAATGAGTACCTATTTTACAAACCAGTCTGAGTGTTTGACTGTAAGTGGGTAGACTTTCTTCACATTAAAAATATGCAAAGAAATAAAAAGAATTAGCAGTAGTGACTGAGTTTATGAAGTAAATTCCAGAAGTTGGAAACAGATTGACTGTGCTGAAGCAGAGTATGTTCCCTTTGAGGGCATTATATCTGATTTATAACATTTACCTTTGACACTGCAACAAATTTCATCCAAGATGTCTCATACCTGAGAAACCCAAGTCTAGCTGGGCAGAAAGAGCAGAAAAGTCTTCCTACAGTGTAATGCAAATGAAGCAATTGAGAATTTAGAAAACTAGAAAATATGTGTATGAAGGACTGGGGTCCTGCCAATGTTCCTGTCACATGGCATCTTAAATACTTTGCCTTCAGATACAGTACCTGTGGTTCAGCCCCGGGGTACTGAGGGAGCTGAGAAAATAATTATCAAGGCAAGGCTGGCTCCCAAACGTCCCTCTGAGCAACTTTCAAGAAGGAAAGAATCAGTTAGATAGGTGGTGGGTGCTGTAGAGATCTGCTGCAGACAGCAAGAGAGAAGGCTATACAGCCGTAGTCTCAGTGGTAAAATGCTCATCAGTTGGAATGGGTTTTCCCCTCTTCTCATCTGCTACTCCCCACTTTTATTCCTGTTCCTGTTGCCCAGCTCATCCTTTCACAACTACCCATAACTAACCCTTAGGCTACCTGCCAGCAGGCTATTCTCATTCACAAGGAGCTAAAGAGAAGGCACAAAGCCAGCCAGTCAGAGGCATATTAACCAAGCCTCACAGGCACCAAGTCCCTTTCTGCCCCCCCTGAGTCCATTCAGGGCATGGATTCTTGCTATGCAGAGAAAGACCTTGGATATTTCAAAGCAGAAAAGGCATTTGTGCTTTCTTTTGTCTGGGGTTTTAAACACTAGTTACATGTTTGTCCCAGAAAATTTAGCTAACAAGAGCTTTAGTGAACAAAGAAACACAAGCCAACCTGGACTGGAATGAGGCTGGAAGTTAAGCAGATCGGGTTTCCAAGGCAGTTATGTAGGAAGCCATCATTAGATGCTGCAAAGTGCTCTCAGAGTTTCATGTTGGAGCTAAACTCAATATAATCAATGCCAGCTGTTCCATAAGTTTCAGTAAGATGCGTGTCAGGCCCTTTGAAAGAAAACCATAAATTGGCACCAGTTCCCCCTTCCCAAAAGCAACTGATGTTCCTTTTCCCTTCTAACAACACAGGTTCTCACTTTCTGATGGATGTTGGGCTGGTAGCAGTGTTCCGATGGCAACTGGTCTGTAGAAAAACCTAACGAGAGACAAAATAGGAAAACCTTGCTTTCCACACTGATCGCTCACTAGTGAGTTGCTGAAACTCAGGATTTCCAGCAGCTTACCTGGTGCTCAGCTTTCAGGAAGATATAGTGGGTGCAATTCCCTCTGCCACGCTACGGCACTTATTGAGGGTACTAAAGATGAGACGGGTGGTATCAGAGAACTATCCAACCCAAAACAGTTGGTTTTGAGCATCCTTTCCAGCACACTTAAACTATCCTGGCTTTGTTATACATGTCATGGAGCAGTCCTGGTGCTTGCTAAGTAAGAAAGGCTGTCTGAATGGTGCAGAGCTTCCAAGCCCTACACTGTTTAATTTCCCAGCCAACAGAAACGTCTGGTACCTGAGTCTGGGTTCAAACTGGTGTGTATGCAATGTGACCGTATGGGGCTGAGAGGCTGGATGTTACGGATGCACTGAGTCATCCAGGTCACAGAGAGGTAAGAGCAATGCTCTTTGCTTGAGCTGCAGAAGCACAGGGACGGATGCTCAACCACACTCCAGTTCTTCTGTGGCACATAGAGACGGAAATGCAGCCAGAACTCCACTCCTAGAAGGGAAATCTTTAAGATGATGCACAGCAGCAGTAGCTCTGATACAGTGTTTGACACTGGCAAGAAGTGCTGTGGGGCTGAGGATACGTGGGGTAGAAGAAACCACCTGAATTATCTCTGCAAAATCCAACCATTTTGGCTTCACAGAACAGGTTTTTGGAGCTGGCTGTGATAAGGAGTGGTTTATAGAGTCATCCTGAGACTGTTAAATGACACTAGGATTCAGCAGAATGGTACAAACAGAAGCCCTGCCTGTGAAATCTCTCAGTTGCCAACTAGGAAAATGATGAGGTCCTTCCCCGGTGTGTTCTCATTGCGATTGTCACAATAACTTTTGTGACTACCTTTTCACAGAGACTCAGGGATTTAAGCACCAGCTCTATTACAGTTGTCTTGATTCCTATGAGTCTGGAAAATCTCCACCACCACTGCAGTGTTCATACAGCACTAAAAAGCACAAATTATACAGACAACTTACTTACATATACAAATGATATTTAATGTTTCAACCAGGAGGATTGGGCAGTTTGGTTTAGAAAGGCCTCTGAAGAAGACCCTCACACCTCTTTACATCCATTTTGCATGGTTACAAAGGCCTTTGAATTTCGTGTGGGAGCTCTTTCCTCTCACAAGGCTGTCTCACAGTTCCCAATGACTGTTCACCCAGTGCTCACTGATTTGGGCAGGATAGGGCATGAAATAGATCAGCCTTCAAGCCAAGGCATTCAGTAAGGTCAGAGCAGTTAATATGGATTTAATAACACAATTTAAAGCTAGTTTGCTTCTCAAAGCAGTTTTGCCACTATTAGTAGCTTAGGCACCACTAACTTGTTTATTAATCTCTTAACATGAGCAGGCCTTAAAATCCTTTACCTAAAACCTTTGTGCTGGTCCTGGGCTCCTTGCTTCCTCAGGGCACATGTCTGCTGCTGAGCCTCATGCCAGGGAAGGAGAACTAAGAAGAGCAGACTTAGCAGACTGCCAAGTGTCACAGCCAGAGAAGAAGCTGGTCACTGATAGGCATGAAGCAACTCAAATGTGAGCTGGCAGGGCCCAGCTGCTGTGCCAGCTGCTGAGCAAACCCTCTTCCCTTCCCTTCCCTTTGCCGGGCTGCCTCCCACACACTACGCTGACAAGGGCTGCATTGCCACATCTGACACTTCATTCTGAGCTTTGAAAGTCCAGTCTAATTGAGTGACAAAGTCATTCTGCCCTGCAGCTCAGCAAAGGGTTTTTATTCCAAAGATCCTTTCATCTTCTGACCTTCTCCTCTCTGCCCTTCCTGAAACCTGGCTAGCCCGAAGCCCAAAAGGGCACATGAAGGGGCAACTGAACCTTTCCAAAGGCACACCCATGTGCTCTCCCAGCCTGAGCTCTGCCAGTGCAGTTGGTACTTGGGGGAAGCATCTGGCTGGGAATCAGGACAGGGAAACACCAGCATACCCAGGCTCCCTGGGAAAAGCCCACCCGCTCTACAAATACAATGCCGTGCAAGAGCCATCGCTATCCTGCTCACAGCACTCTCCATCAAAGGACAAACTCTTCTCATGCTCCAGGAGCAGTCTCTGGGTTACAACCTCTTTGACTGATGCTGTTCCCCAAAGGCTAAAAAGTTAGGATTTTGCACAAACGCTGCAAACACATGACCTGGCAATGTCCTTACCCTTCCTGCTTCCAGATTGGACGCAACACTAGACAAGTGTAGAACAAGAAGCGGAGATGGGAAGGATAATGGCTCCAGGAATCAGATAACTCAGGCCACACGTACTGATGAGTATTACGAGTCACTTGTCCAACTTACTAGCTCTGATGAGGCAGTGTCTTAGTAACAGTAAGAGTAGTAAAAGTTAAAAAAGAATTAAAAATACAGAATCATCGTGAAGAATTAGGGGAATCTAGTATGGTCCTTAGGTATACCACTCCCTTAATTTAGTATTAATGCCAGTTTTCCCAGAAGAACAGTAGATCAAATCCCTCTTACACTGCTTTGCTATCACAAACTTTCTTATCACCTCTGCAGAACTCTCCTTGCAGTACTGCCATCTTTTTTGCTATATGCTCACATGGAAGGGAGACAAAAAGCAGGAGAATTGTGCAGCCATCGTGATTCCCAGTGATGGATGCCAAAGAGTTTTTCCTTAGATGGCATGTGTTTTCCTTCTTGTTTTGCCCAAATATCCTCTCTTTCCTCTCACGATCCTCTGTTCTCATCCATTCAGAGGAGAACAGTCCTGTGGTTGAATACGCTAAAGCAGAAGGAAGTAATTTCTGAGGCACCTCCCAGCTGGGTTGCTGTTGATTCAGTTTGTGGTGTTTTCCCTTACAATATACAGATTACCTCAGGAAGTGGTTTTTGTTGGGGTTTTTGGTTGGTCTGTTTGTTTATTTTAAGAACTGTCAAAATGCCCTGTTAAGAGTTTCATACCAGCATCCGTGATTTCTCTCTGCCTCCCTGAAATCCCCCCACTCTCTTAAACCAATGCTTTCTTTCTCCACCTCTACTCTAATCAGCACAATCCACCCTGTAGATCATCTGCCCTCCAAAGTGGTTCCTTCTGTTCAGCTACCTTTCCAGAGGAGGAGAGGGAAACTGCTGCTTGGGCAGGGCGTAGTACACATCACAGGAGTAAAGGACAAGTCTTCCCTGTGTCTGTGAACAGCTCAGTGCTTACAACTCCTTCATAAGGGAGGAAGAAGAGGCTGGTGCCATGTTTCTTTCTATGTTCAACACAGAAGAGTCACAAAAGCACTCTTTTACTATTACAACCTCAGCAATGGCCGCAAAGGGAAGGCTGGACTAACCCAACCTCAGCTATTACACCTGATTATAACACTATCATATAAATACCATCATAATTCCTCACCAAAAGTGGCTTTGTTTCGTGGAAAACACTACAGATTTTACCCTTTGCAAATATTTATGAAGATTGGGATAAATGTAAGTATAAACTGAAATATATCTTTATGTCTTATGCAGCGCTATATTAATTGCCTAATAGATACGTACACATATATACATACTTAATATCATACAATCATAAATATTAGAAAAAGAACCAGCTAATATATAGAAATAACTTTTCCAGTGAAGCTCATTATCATCAGGCGAAATGCAAGAGTTCTTTTTATTAGCTTATACCCTTCTGGAATGTGGATTTTAGTCTAAGAAGCCATGGTAGGATCTGTTCTGAGGGTGTAAGGGCTACTTTGCTCCTCATACTTTATTCTGTGTAAGCATCCAAGAGGAAACCATCTGGTCTGAAAGATGGCTATACTATCAATTATCTGTGAGGATAAACTTGCAGGGGAAGTCACATCCTTTCGAGGTTTGGACAGTTTGTTTGGACAACTTTACCGGTGGAGAATTTGCTTTTAGGTGCCTTAAGTGTGTAAAATTTTAAGACTGAATATTTGTGGCACAACGAAGTTAAAAAGGTCAAACAGGAAAGCAAAAGGCAAGAAGGCTATAGATTGTACTATGTATGGTGTACATTGTTCTGCCAGAAATCGCTAACTGGGAGGTATTCAAAGCTCTAGATAAGTATAGAGAGAATGCCACAGAGAAAGAAAAGTCCTCTGATAAGTTCACAGAGTGCAGAAGCCCACAGGGCAGACTGGGAGACTAACAAAGGAAAAGTAGAATTAAGGATTCTGCTCCTACATGCACTGCAAGGAACTACTCACCCACAAAGAGTTCAAGTGCCAGTACAGCCTCTGGGTGTAGTAGCTCAGAGCCAACCCTTCTCTCCAAAATATGGCCAGCCTTGGCTCTAGTATCTACAGCACAGTTGAATGATGCCAGGGAAAAGTGTACAGTATTGCCTGCTGATGCCTCAACATCTCTGCTATCCTCTTCTGAAGGACTGAGAGGCTGAGTGCCTCAGCAAAAGCACATCTGGCTTAGGTGGGCCAGATAACACGTTCAGAAAAACCAAAAGTTTGAGATCAAGAGTCAACATTGCATGTTCTGCAGGGTGTCATACCTGCCCTTTGGAAATTCCCTTTAACGTCAGTATAGCACAGGCAATATAGTGGTGAATATCTGCTTCTGTTAGTAGAATAAATAAGGCCTCTTGGCCTGAAGGTAGAAGGATTCCTGAGAAATATTCAGTGAGATGAAATAACCAGTTCCCAAGATGTGCTTCTGATCTCTCTGACAACTTCTGTCAGGGTCAAGTCCATTTCTCTGTTTGCACTTGAATCTCTCATTAAATGTTTGACTGCTTGATTTTATACATTTACAAAACACTGTTGTGAGGGTAGTTTTCTGAATAGACAGTTATTGCATTTTTTTCAAACACAGTTAGAATAAACCTTTTCAAACTTAGAGTAATTCTTCTTGGTTGGTTGGTTTGTGTGGTTTTTTGCCATCATGCAGCCTAGTCTTCAAAACATATTGATAGCCCAACGCTTTAATTGAAACAAGCAACCTGATTGTTAGCAAATACTTGCATTCTCACACTCCACACATCTATGGCACTCCATGAAAACTGGCTAACACTACTGCAATCTTGTTCACCACCAACTGGATTAGGCAGCTGTAGCTCAGTTCCTCCAAAGAAGGGTGAAAAGAAAGAGTATCAGTTGCGAGTACTTAATGGAGGCAGGAAATTATTAACTACCTCTAATTAGTGATACATGTTTATACCTGCAGCTACTAGTTACAGCTGCTTCTCATTCTTGTGTCCTGGAAGAACTGTACTGCTGCCATCACCTCAGAGAAGTCCTGAGCAGGAGAACTGCAGCTTGATAAACCCTCTTAAACAGTCTGTTATCTACCAAGAGTTTTGTTTGGGACCTTGCTGCAGAACACACACATCTCTGTGTATTAGCATCAATCATTCACTCCATCCACATCTTGCAAGTACAAAGTTCAGGTTCTGCCTGAAGACCTTTTCGCCTGAGCGCAGTTGGATGTATATCTAAGAATTACTCCCAGAATAGGGAAGTACATGTGGGTTTACGGCTCTGGACCAAAACCACTGCAGCCATCTAACCTAAGATGCTGATGTAACATGAATTTGCTCTGCAATCCTAAATTGTTCAAAGAATTGTGAAGGTTTGTCTTTGTGTGAGCAAGCTTTATGCTGGAACAGATACTTCTGATTCATGCCACTCTGCCTTTACATGAACCAGATATCATCTCTCCAGAGTAAATCAGGGAAAAATACATCACCAGTTCAGTTGGGTGGCATGACTTATTTGGATCAAATATGTACTCTTACCTATGGAGTGTGCAAATCATCATCAGCAAAACCCACCACACTCCAACCCTCTGCCCTAGCAATGTTCTAAGACATTGTTTCCAAAGACTGAGATGGGCTCTCCCAGAGCCTGTGCTGGAAGCTTTGCTGCCATTCTACCACGGGCTTTGTGCCATTAGCTATTGCCACAAGCAACCATCAAACGCAGGTCTGTTGGGGCTGATCCCCATCCCATGCCTCAATTCTCCATCCATTAATAGTGTGTCACACCTCTCACTCAAAGTCTTCAACCAGCACGTCAGATCTGCTGTGTACAGCACCCGGCACCGACCTTCACAGCATGAGGAGGTTCAGCACCCACAGCAGGCAGGAACTACAGTATCTTACTCCTCATCTGACACCAGCTCATGAGATTACCTTGGGGAAACCATGTCGCCCCTTCTTGCCTGAGTTTTGCCAGCTGCAAGATACGGATAATAATGTTCTTTGAAATCTATCCAGATCCTTTGATAAAGGACAAAGCTTTTAAAACATTATTCTTGTCTGCACACTCTTCGGGACGTGAATTGCATCCTTGGCATGGGAAATTCTCTAACACACCACAAGTGCTAACACTGCCCCAAAGAGAAAACAACAAACTCTGCACTGGCTTATCATTACAGGCACTGGAAAAATACACCTTGGTTGCTGATACACTCCTGGATTTTGGCAAGTCTGTGTGTTATTTCTGAACACAAGCGCAAATTGCTTTGAGTTCAAAGAATTGTTCAGCACTGCTCAGGGTTATCTAGGAGGCAAGCCAACCTCCAGCTGTATCACCCTGTGTCCTTGGGAATATTCCTCTGGTTTGATCTGAAGCTGAGTGGATCATGAAGACACACAGCTGGGTTTTTGGACATCATCTAGTACTATACATGCCCTGACTGATATATTTTACTTGTCAAGGAGAGTTTTAATTTTCTTATTTAGAAGAATTAATTGTTGTAGTGGGTGTCTACATTGGCAATCTTTTTTTTTTTTGTTGTTTGTTTTTCTCCCTTTGCTTAAAGGTCATATAATATTTGTACTAAAGCAGAGATGACCAAAGGAGCATACAGAGCTCCAACTCAGAACAGGGAGGCTCCTTCTTATGTCACTGCTGTCAACTTTGGACAAAAACTGTGGTGAATAGGAAAAAATAAATAAATCTTTTGTTTTCAAAGCTAAATAGCCAAAAATGCAGCTAGAAAAGTTCCATAAAGGTTTAGCTTTCAGCAACACATAGTGGAAACAAAGCTGAATCCTCCTCTTGCTGTGCCCCCTGACCTCAGAGTTTTATATGTCACTGCCTAGAAGGCCTCTAGTCACGGCAGCCTCTGTGCACGGCTTTCCCAGGACTTTCAGGGTTTTCCTTGGGGGATGCTTGAGTGGGGGAAAAAAGGGTTTTAGCACCAGCCTTCGATTTAAAATAGCAGGGGGAGTTTACTGATTAATATTCATGAGAAGGGAACAGTCTGCTTTTTGTTACCGCAGTCGTTTCCCATGCAAGGTGGGTTGAGAGGGAGGAATACATTAAGGAACATATCCTACTGTCACAAGTACCACCACCTTTAGAGATACACAAAATCAGGAGTCTAAGCAGAGCTCAGATGGTAAATATTTAACAGGGAAAGGACTTGCCTCTTCTTTCTGCCTGTATATATTAAACTCATTCTTTCATTTTAACAAGGGAACTGTGTTTTCCTGATCTCTCAACCCCCACCTCTGCCCCTCACTTAAATTCTGGGACTAAGTGGAGAGTTCACAACATGCTATAAATCCCCTCCACCAGTAACCCAACTGAATGTATTTCCGTGTGTAGTTGATTTTTAAAGTCATTCTGCAGTGGGAAATGTTCCTTCTATTCACTGAGGCACGAGGAAGAGCAGGACTGGTTCCCTTGCAATTGTACCAGAAAATTTCTTGGGTGACCCAGCTGAAATCCCTGATTCTCATACCCATCTAAAGCTGGCGTAAGAAAAAAGCACAAATGAAGCAAACCTTTTCAAATGCAGGTGCAGATTTGTGGTGCCTCTGAGCTGTGGGCACTCAGCTCAAAACACTGTTCCTCTCAAGCGCCAGAGCATAGAGCATGGTCCCTCCCTTGACTTCCTCAGTCTTTCTGTCAACGCCATCAGAATCTGGGTTTAGGGATCCCAGAACCAAGAGTGATTGCTGAAAAGTGTAGTGAAGGGTTTAAAGCCTCTTTAGCCTCTTCTGTGAGAATAAGCAAGGTCTTCTTAATTTCTGTTCAATCCCTGGGAAAATAAACCGGCTCATTTGGCGAAGTCAGCTATTATTTAATAACTCCTTAGAGATAAGAGATTGTAAGGGCTGTGGTACACCTCCAGTTCTGACATCAGAAGTGGATTTGCAGAGGAGCTGACAGTCCTCTTCCACAACAAATTTATATCTATGCTCATGGCCCTATAATAGCAAGGTAGGAGCAAAGTAGCTGAGGGGGCATCCAAGAGAATTACCATTAGACCCCTTCTCGTGCACTGAGTGAAACAAAGTGCGCTGGCACAACCAACCTTCAGCTGACACAACCACACTGACTGACTGAGCACCAGAGCAGCGTACGTGGGGACTCCTGGGACCTCGCAGACAAAATGAGCCCTGTGAGCTCATACACTTGAAAATGTTGATACAAGCTGATCATGAACAGACTACAGCAGCACACAACTATAGCCACATCTGGATAACAAGAGAGCATCATCACCCTGACTGTCACCTTTTCTTCTTACCTCCACAGAGCGAAAGAGTGTTGGTGGATCAAAATGGCAAAGCGTTGTGGCCTGTGTAAGGGCCCATCTCTCAAAAGGGGCAAAAAGGGCCACGCTCTGAGAGCCAGGTTAGTTCTACCACCAGCTGCTGGTAGGGTCTGGGGTCAGCCTGGGGGTGATCCCAGGTCAACCTCACTATTTGGACAGATGTCCTTAAACTAAGTGCAGTTAAATGGATCAGTACAGCCAATTTCACCTGGGGGAGGGATGGGGGAAGGAAAAAGAGGAGAAATGACCAGTTTCATCCGCAGCAGCTGTCCTTACCCCAAGGCCCTGCACCAGTGCAATATCTTTCTATTTCTTCAGGATACAGCCAGAAACTTTTGTCTGTGGAAACATGTTGGGTTTGCACTTTTGCAAAAATAAAGCCATGAGGTAACTGTACCAACAGCAGTAGTTTTGCTTGTATAGCATCTGTTCTCTGGGAACTGAAACATTTCACATTGGCAAAGAGCATCTACTGCCAGGAGAAGTTTCATTTCCACTTCTCAGGTAGCAAAACTTCTCTAGTAGTGCAGACAAAGCAGATAATCAGGTCCAGAGCTTCTCACTAAAACCAGAGAAGCAAGGTTAGGGTTCAGTTTAAGGATGGCATGACGCATGAGTAGACATCGTATGGAGATGGGAATTTGATAACAGCTAAGAGGAGAAATCACCGTGCCAGCCAAGGTGAAGAAGAAAGGAACTTTCTGAATATGGCTGGGGGAAGGAGGGTGCTGTGCCCCTCACACCACCTCCCTGACCGTGGCTGCAGCACATTCTCAGCCCAAGCAGGAGTGCTTCAAGGAGCTCTTGCTTTGAAGAGCTGCGCCTGACTTCAAGCTGATTGTGAATGCAGAGCATGACCCATTTTAAACAGGTAGGCCAAGAAATCCTCCATCCCTCTGCCTTTAGGGACCTGTTTCAGAATACAGAGGACTTACCTTGAAAATGTTTTCCAGGCTGTTTGATGTTGTGGAACCATCAGTGGGAATACTGACAGCATTAGATGCCTGGGTGGCTTATTGATTTGTTATAGTTTTATTAAATTGGCTAAAGTTCATTCAGAAGCCTCCATTCCCCACACTCAAACACTTATGCTGCCTTGAGAGGGGCAAATGGGGGGAAAAAAGAATGGAACTTGAAAGTTGAAAAATTTATCTGAAGAAACCTGTGATGCGAAAATGGACTTCATAAAAAGTATATATTATTTATATCACCAGCATAGTCTTCTGGGTTCAATATTTCTTGCTACTTAAATTCTGTAAAAAGTTGAGCTGGTGCGTGCATGATGTTTCTAATGAGACATGCACACAAATGTGTGTGTGTCTGTTTTCAGAGGGAGAGAGTCCTGAAAAGAATAAGAATGATTCTACCACAGACAGCAATTTTTCTTTTGTCAACCAAATAAATAAAAGAAAGCTTAGACAATTGCCCTATTTTTGTAAGAAAGTTGAGAATTGCATTCTTGGTAAGCTATATCCATGAAGTAATGACAGACAAATTAAATGGCTGAGGTCACACAAGACCAGTCCAGACCTTTCCCCTTCCCCTAACAGTAAGATCAGACCCCCTGGGCGATTTCCGAGAAACTTTACAAACTGAAGTAGAAGCTGTGAAAATGGCCAGTGCTCAGCAGCTGGGAAAACCACCCAAGGGTTTCTTAAGGGGAGGGTATGAATGGCTCAGGCCTGGCAGAAGGAGCACAGAGAAAGAAGAGGCACAGTGTTGGTGCTGTCAGATCCTGAGCACTCCTCCAGTGCAGGCAGGACAAAGGGGCTTGGGTGAGGCTGGGGAAAACTGGAGATGGAGGGATAAGTCTGAAGTATCTCCTTGGATCTAATTTCAGATTTATCCATTCTGAGGTGATACAGAGATAACTGTCAAAAGAATGACAACTGTCAGAACAGGTGGAAGACCTGAATTTGATCCATCTCTTTGCTTATTCTATTGTTGAAACAGAAATTAATTTCCGTATTACTAACCGTAATAATGCTTAACAGTTGTTATGGTCTTATTGAGACATATAGAGAGATTTGGAGATATTTGTTTCCTCAAAAAACCTTTCTCCACAACCTCCTGTTCTTAAGAAAAACACCACAGATTTCATCTGTTAGAACTTTACAATTTTTCTCTGAAAAACAGTGTTAAAACAGCTTATTTCCACTCAGCAGATGACTTAAAAGGCACAAGTAGGTTAAAATTGATAATTCTTCTGCTGTCTAATTCTGGATATATTTTAAGATGCATTTGTGTTTGAATGAGATCTTTTAAAAAAATCATTAATTGAAGCTGTCTGGCTCTGTCATCCTGCCCTCCCATTCTCCACCCAATGAATCAGTAAATTGTAACAAGAGAATCTGGCTAAACAAGTTCCTAATTCAAACGCCATCTTATGGACAAAGAAGTCTTTGAAAATAGTATCCGTCATCTGGCTCCTTGCGATGGAGCGGAAAGTTGTTTTTTTACTGTTCACGGAATTCATCTCTCCCTTCAGCGCCGTCAAATGTCGAGTGCGGTGCACCATGAGAAAGCGGAGTTCAGGGAGAGCAGAGGGAAGGGGGAGGCCTCTGCCAGAGGAGCCCAGGGCAAGCAATTTCCTGCCAATTAACACACAACTACCGATAATATTTCTCCCAAAAATAGAGTTTCAGATAAGGAGGAATTTTATACTGGTGGATTCCAGGTTATTGATAGATCTTCCTTTTCCAAGGTCCAGTTGTCTTCTCAACGAAGGGATTGGCTCCAGTGTGAGCAGTATGGGGTCTCGGAGTGCACGAGCCAGGCTTGCTTTGATCACAGAAATCAGATGATTGGCAAGAGAGTCCCACTTCTTAGCAGGAGGAGATTCCAGTAGCAGCCTCTGAAATTTTGTGTACAACTGGTCCCGCTGTATTTGGGGGGGCATTGCTAAGCTGAAGCTCTCCCTGCAAGCCCTGATTGCACTCACACACAGCGTTGCAAAGTTCGCCGTGCAGCACCACAAAACTAAATTAATTAATCTGTGTAAAATGGATTCAGAGCCAAGCACTATGCTATCCATGATAATAAACTAACCAAACAAAATACTCTTAACTGCTAGTAATCCATAAAACTGATTTCAAATGTGTTCATTAATGTCCTTATAAAGCACCCTGCTCTAGGCATATGTGGCAATTTTACATTTTCTTTTCTTTTCCTTTTTAGCTGTTGGAGTACCTGAGAGCAATAGAGCACAAGAGGATGAGAATAAAGGACATTTGTTCTAAGTATAAATGCACAGGGCATTTTGTGTGAGGAGACTGGACCCTTTTCCTTTACTCTCCTGCATCTTGTAGCTTCTTTGAGGAGGCTGGTGGGAAGAGGTTAAAGGTTACCTAGAGCTGCCAGTGAGAGTGAAAAATGGTGGATAGTGCCCCTGTTCTTGATTGTGAGTTCCTTTATTTCCTTTTGTCCTGGCAATACCTTCCCAGGGAAGGCCTGAATATTGCAAATTAATGTTCCAACTTATCTTTCTAATTACCTCTTCAGGTGCAATAGTGAGCCAGCTGCTTGCATGAACAAAAGAAACTGCTCAGTAGTGTCTGTGTATTGTCATCTGCCACAAACTTTTTTTAGGCCTATCAAGTATCTGGCTCATTATTAAACAAAAACAGTAACAGAATTTCTCCCCTTTTCCTGGGGAAGTAAAGATCTTTCCCTGACAACTTCAGCTCAACACAAATTATTCTGGGAAGAAATCAGAACTTGTGTCAATGTTTCTGAGAATGACACAATTAGGAGAACACCTGATAAAATCAAATATATGAGCTGAGCTTGAAGAAGCAGGAATTGAGCACTGCTAAAAATGAGAGTGATGTGGGGCTGCGGAGAATGAACTTTACCAGAGTTGTGTGAACGAAAGCTGCAGCTTTTATTTCCCACCACATCCTTCTTGGGCACAAAGGAAAACTCCCTCTGAAGGGAAAAGATGGTGATTTTGGTGACCATGCATGAAAGAAGTCTCAGGAGAAATGTTCAATCCTTGTGCTTGTTCAGAACAGAAACCTTGGAAACTTGAAACAAATTCCCGGGAATGCTGTTGTCTGTCATGTGCTCAAGCTCCAAGTACACAACTCTTCCTGGGAAAGAGGGTGCTGCCATGGAAGACTCCTTCCAGGTGAAAAAAGCTGTGGTGTTCTGCAAGAATTGGCACCAACAAAGAACTGTAGAAAACCAAAAGACGAGACAAAGAGGTAATAGACCATTGTTTAGGACTTTATATGTGCTCATAGACAACACAGCTTGAGCAGGATACTGAACCCATCCTGACAGATGATGGTCCAGCCTCTAGACAGGAAAGAGAGATTAGGTTAACCCAAACAAGGCTGACCTAAACAAGCTGGCAAATCAGGCAGGCACATGAATCTGATTCAAAGCCTGTTGTGGTGGAAAAATCTCCTACTGACCAGCATCAAAACAGACCGAACTGTTATTAACAATATAAATACACACACATACAAAATATATATTTACACGGGATTTGTGGCCAGACAAGATCCTTGTCAAGCCATACTCAAGTATGTAGTGTGAGCTGCAGTGAGGTGAAAGAGCTCAGTGCAGTGGACCAAAGGGGCTGCCTTAGATGCATGACCAAGTAAAATATGAATGGTTAGATATCTGGATCTAGTTAGAAATGACTCCTTAAAAACTGACCCTCAAGCTTTTTTTATGATTCTGACCATGAGAGTGTACAAATTTTCATTTTCAACACTGACTGGAAAATCCTACCACTAAGGAACTGTTTTCAGAAATGAAAAACTTGCAATGACACATCAAACCCATACCAAATAAACAAAAACCAAACAAACACCAAAAAACAGCCAACCAAAAAACAGTTTTCGCGTAACAGATAAAATCATTTTCCTAATTTTATTTATGTTCCACGGTCTATGTTAGTATGGTGGTCCAAAGCATCAGTAAAGTCTTGAAGCAAATGCAAATTCCCTGAGTGTCCCCAGTTATTTGGAACTGTTTTGCTTTGCAGAGTAGTTTTGGTGTGCATCAGCTCGACTGCTCCTGGAGGATGCTAAGCCAGAACTGGTTGGGATGCAACCTAATGTGCTCTAGCTCATAATGGAGACCTGAGAATCTGAGTCAATGCGTGGTTCTTTGGAGAGCTTCACAACACATCCTTGGTGGGAATATTTGGTTCAAAGCACCAGTGCCTCGTCCAAAGAAAAAACTCCCAAACTACCAACAGGTCAGATGCAGGGGTTTTGGCACCAAGTAGCTTCAGTGTACTGATCCACCCAAGTTGTAGTAAATAACTTTAGCCACAGCCTCACTGACTCAAAAGATGCCAAGTGTTAACTATTCCCTAATGAGGAGCAGCAGAGCTGTGATTCCAGCTCATAGCAAATTATTACAGCCAAAGTATAATAAATAAATCAGTGTTTATGCCAAGTCACAAGGAAAGGTGCAGCAGATTAGACACTTATTAAAGATTAATTTCCAAGCTATAGAATGAACAAAGAACTGATGTGATACAAAAGTTTTTCCCTTAAACAAACCAACAAAGTTCTGGTCCTATTATGACAACAGCTAATGCTTTCTTATTAACTCTTCATGTTTAGCCAGTCCTGAACAATGTTATTAAAGTTACAGTTTCACTGTGTATTTTCTGTTTGATTGATAGCAGAATGTTATCATGTTGTCACAGAATAAGAAGGAAAAAGTGAAATTCAAAGGGTTTTTAAAAGCTGATTTCAAAGTCGGCTTGGAGAGGTCTTTGATGGTTTCTGGTCCTTGGGCACCTGATAAGTTCATTCAAGTCCACACTCAAACAAAATGGTTGTTTTTCCTCTCTCATAACTTAGAAAAAAATCACTTGTCAATGTCAGGCTTTACGGGTAAAAAGTAAAACACTCTGCACCAGAGATAGAGCTGTTCTTCTAGAAGACAGAGGATTTTCTTCCAACTATTACTACATATATGGGATAATAAAGACGTCCTGGAAAATTCGGTTAGCTTCAGTTATCAATTCAATACAAAATACTGCAAATATTTCTTCAGCTTTTCATCTTGTAGCTTTTCGTCATAGATTCACTATTTTGTGTGTTTATACAGTTCTAGCATGTGTGTTCATATCATGTGAACAGAGCTCATGCCCACACTGGGAATTTTCTTTCCTTTTTTGTGTATAGGACTGTTGCAGTTGCTAAAAGCTACATTCTACTGAAGATGACCTATATTTACTGCATTTTTATACTCTATCTTCTGTAGTACATTACTCTTAGAAGGCTGAGACATTGCATACTATAGCAGGTATATACAGGTTTATATTATAGATTTCAGCAGCTGAATTTCAGTGACAGAGGGCAATAGAATGGTAGCCAGGTAAGAAACCTGTTAAAAATATGTTATTTGAAGGATAAAAAAAATTATACTTCTTTTTCTTTCAGTCTCACGGAGCTAGGGACATGATCTTATTAAGCTACATACAGTTACTTAATTTACATGAGACTGTACATCTTGATACTAAAGAACCTCCCTCTCTTTGGTGCAGAAAAGCTGTTATGTCCAGCTGATTTCAACAAGCACAACAAGGGCTTTGCATGTCATGGGCTCAGCCAGTGACCAGCAAAACTATGTGAAAATGGGCTTCTGGAGAACACAACACAACTTTAACACTGCTGTCCCCATAAAATGTACTTGAGGCAGGTAAACTCTTTATACCAGTGTTACACCAGGATGAGAGAGGAATTCGGATCTTGCCTTGTCCTAATTCCACATGCTTCTGCAAGAGGATGGGCATCCAGCTAAACACATTGATTTTCTAATTGGAAGGTGATCTCCAGTGAACTACTTGCTCCTTCATCTCTTCCTGACCTGATACCTCCACCCTGCTTACAGAGAGGAAAACCTGAAAAACAAAAGGCCCTATTTCCATTTCCTTAAAGCAACAAGCTCATGACCTGAGAGGAGCCACCTGCAGAGAGGAAAGACAGCGGGTGAGTGAATGAGGTAGGCACAGAATGAGGCCAGCCAAAACTTCTCCGGAATCACAAAATCACAGATCACAGAATCACAGAATCTGAGTTGGAAGAGACCCACAAGGACCATCGAGTCCAACTCTTAAGTGAATGGCCCACGTGGGGATCAAACCAATGCCCGTGGTGTCATTGGCACCATGCTCCTCCTACCAACCAATGTTTATATCTGAACAGAGCTGCGCAGAGAGAGGAAGGAACATAATGAAGGCAGAATCCTTTGCCTGCCTGGTCAATAGCTAATCTAAGTCTTGAAATTTTACTTTTCTCTGTCTCAGAGAGACCTAAGGTGCCCCCATGCCTCACAGCCATTGTTGGGAGCCAGGTCAGAGGCCCCTTTGGCAGCACTCTGGCAGGAAGGATGAGCTAGGGCACCCCAGCTCTCCACACCCACCCCTGGGCAGCAGCCACAAAGCCAGGCCCTCCCTTTCTGGTTGGTAGACCCATAAGTATTCATTCAAATTACTGCATTTATTGAAAGCCCCAGCTGCAATCTGTATTTCTAGCGTAGGAGAGTAGTGACTTCCAGAGGTATTTAAAAAAGGACATTCTTCTTTGGCATATTTCCTGGTTGGTTTTTTTTTTTAATGTGGGTAGGTTGTATGTCACCACTTATCTGAGAGGACATGAACTAAGAGCAGGGCATTCCAGTCCTAGAAAGGTATTCATCCCTCCTAGGTAGCAGCTAGGACTTTGGGGAGCCTATAGGAATGCCCTGTCTCCAGGCAGCCAAGCACTGTGCAGGGCCACAGGCTGTCTGCAGAAGGGGATTCAACTGGAAATGTTGAGTTCTTGTTGTTGTTGTTCGCTTCACAATTTCAGCAGCCACTTCACAGTGCAATCAGATCTCCTTCAGTGCCTTCTGACTGAGTAGTCAAAAATTTTACTCTGGAGCCCAGGACAGGTGACAGATTTTTTTTTTTTACACACTTCTCATTTGGGAAAGTGATCCTATTTCCTGGCTACTTGGAACAGACCATATTCAGTAAGAGAATTCAGAGTCCCAGATATGGTGGAGCCAGAATGACAGCAAATAAATGAAACTGCTACACACAGATTTGCCACTAAGCAAACACAGTGACTTAAGAGGAGACTATAAACTGGGAAAAAAGAGAATGTGGAGTGGAAAAAGTATTTCAAATGTTGATCCTGCGGAGAATTTTACACTAATTGCTTTTGACAAACACTGAGAATGAAAGGCTGCATCAATATGCTAACATTACTCACAGCAAAGTGTGGTTTTAGACCACCACAACATTCATCTTCTGACTGATCTCTGCATCTTGCAGACATCCAGCAGACAGATGAGAGCAAGCCTAACATGTCTGGGTTTAATTGGACATGCCCTCTTCTGCCCACAGATTTTGTCTGGAAGGAAGGGAGAATCTGAGGATTGTCTTTACATTTATGTGGGATTTCTGCAAGTCCAATGGCCCAGCTGGAACTACTGTGTGGCACCAACGCCAGGTTACTCAGCGTCCAAAAACCCCAGATGTCTCCGCAGCATCTGCACAGATCAGCTGCACAGACTCTGCCAGCAAGTCCAACACTTCCCGGAAGTGTCAGAGGGGCTTGTGGTGCACGTTGGAATCAGCTGCAAAGCCAGGGCAGAGTAAATTCAACGTTTCCCAAAGCACTGGTTTGTGGCACACGTGCAGGCCATCTGTGCAATGCACAGATGATCTGCTGGCACTACCTCGTTGTGTTTTAACTTGACTAACTTTGCCAGCATTCTGCAGAAAGACACACAGCAGCTCCGGACTAGAAAGAGAGCCTAAGGAAAAAGATCTGATATGAACCCTGGCCACCATTTCTGCTATAACTAGGGATACATTTCTAAACTTGGCTCTTAACAGCTACAGTGCTAATATATGTTGACCCAGAAGTGCCAGGAGTTCCAGTCTAGAGATCCCACGCTGGCACCATGCAAGCTAGCTGTTGGTATGAAGGTTGCAAAAAATATCCTTCTGGGAATCTGTTTGGGAGGGGTAAGGCATGTTCAGCTGCTGGATATGAACAGAAAGAAAAGGTTACTAAGTTTTACTTTTGTTAGAAAGTAAAATGCATCAGAATCTGATTTTTGGTGGGCAACAGGGTGAAAAGGAAGATGCAACTAAACCTTTCTAGTCTCCTTCTTGTTTCTGAAATAACTCAAAAAAAATATTTAGAGAAAGAAGAAACTGCAGTACTTTTAATCATCACCAGCAGGTCTTTAACCTCACAGGAAACAGAAAAGGAAAGACACATTGTAAAATATCCAGACAGACTAAAGGTCATTTTTCTTTCCCTTGGGATGAAACATTGCATCTCGCCTTAAGGACAAATATGCATCTACTATATACACACTGTCACACAGAACATCCACATCTCTTCACTGTCACTCGATAGTGGCACACTAAGTTTACATTGGAAAATAGAGATAGGCACAGCAGCGGTGAGCAAGTGAGTGAGCAACATGATAGAAAAAAACCAAGACACTTCCCCACAGTGACAGAAGGATTGACCCAAGCCAGATATATTTGGTGGCTGTGTAGTTAAAAACATGTACATTACATCAAAAGGTAATTCTTGGGGAATCGGAGTTGGGAGGTAGGAATTTGGTCTGATAAAGCAGCCCAGAGCAGAATATATTTGCTAGAGCTCAGCAGCTCTTTCCCTTCATGGATTTGGGGCAGTTCACAAAACCTGCAGGACACACAACAGCAGCACACAGTAACCAGGCCAGCTGGGATGGTCGCAGGAGGCTGAGGGGCAATAAACTTGTACCACCCCTGCCACACCTTTTCACCGAGGTAAAACACCTTGGCTGAAGGATGCTGGACACCTGAACACATTCCTACACACAGAGACAATTTCTTTAGGTTCTTGCAGTCAGTTGCTTCATTTTTCAGCTTCTAATCTAAGCCCAGGGGACACCAGCTGACAGTGTGGCTGCGGAGTTACCACTGTTGATAATTCACAGGTTAGGGTAGGACCCCTTCTCTCTTTGAAAGCCTGAGGGCCAACAAGGGGTGGCAGCGCTTAGAGTTCAAGTGCTCATTCCCTCAGGACTCTGGAGCAGGAGGGACTGCTTCACTGACCACCATATACAGGGCTGTTGGGGTCTGCTTGCCCTTCTGAGGCCACTGTGTCATTCAGGGAACCAGAAGGGCTCCTACTTTTCATAGCTAGGAGCGCAGACAAGGGAGATTTTCGTCTCCAACTCTTTGTGCCTCCAGAAGGAGGGTGGAGATGGGCCTTCCAGCAACACATCACTGCTGTTAATGAGAAGGCAGAGGGGGAGCTGCAGGCAGAAAGGAGGAGGTTGAACACATGGATGGTTCTTGCTGTAGTGCTTCAGGACCTGCTGCTTACTCTTACATGCTGGTAATATACTTAAGCAGCAGGGAGAGATAATACTGTGTAAAGCTTCTCTTAAATGTGACATTATCAGCAAACTCACTCTTTGATAATAACATCAGTTGCACCAGGAGAGGTTTAGATTGGATAGTAGGAAAAATTTCTTCACCAAAAGGGTTATCAAGCATTGGAAAAAGCTGCCCAGGGAAGTAGTGGAGTCACTATCCCTGGAGGTATTTAAAAGACATGTACATGTGGCAATTAAAGACATGGTTTAGTGGCGGACTTGGCAGTGCTGGGGTAATGGTTGGACCTGATGATCTTAATGGTCTTTTCCAACCTAAAGAATTCTATGATTCTATTTACAGACAAACAACGAGAAATGACAACATGGAACCACTAAATTAAATTAGCAAAACCAGTCAAGAGTGATGTGCTGCCAGTTGTGGGGCCAACTTTCACAGTCTCCATGCCAAGTTCTGCGCAGGGGTGCGAGGGTAAGTGGGTAGAAGCAGGTCACACCACCCTTACACATGGAGAAATGATGAAACATTGGGTTCCCAAGTCTGCACAAAAAATACTTGAAATCCTTGAGCCTTGCCTAGCTTAACCACCCCAACATGGCTTCCAGGGACAAAAGTCACCTGCACACTCCAAGGGATGGAAGCAACCTCGGAGAGTTGCTGACAGAGGCTAACTGGAGCAATTGAGCACAGGGACAGATACCTTGTCAGGGTGTGAATAGCCCATACGGAGATGTTGGTCTCTTCAGCGGTGCACCCCCACCGTGCAGCTGCTGTCCTTTCCACAAAAGGCAGGCACCATCGGGGCAGCTGTGTCAGGGAGCTCGGAGACGGATGTTCAGGTGAGCCCTAATCTCTGGGGAGAACAGCAAAAAAATTCATCCAACACCTCACTGTCACAGGGTGGAGAGGGCAACTCCTTCCTCCTGTAGTTCCTCTCCGGCAGGGTTTGCAGCTTAGGTACATCCCTCTTCTACTGACTGAGAGAGCTGAGCTGCTCGCTGAGGGCTTTTGGGGAGGCAGAGCCTGTGTATGGGCTGGGATGGGGGGACAAGACCAGGAGAGCAGATGGAGGGAGAAGGGCTCCTGTTCCAGCAGGATTGAGGTGGTGGGATTGCTCAACACACCCTGCCCCACTGTACCCTCCCTGGGGAGCCACAGGCTCAGGGCTATGGTGACAGCAGTGCCACCGACAGCCAGCGCTTGCAACTTTTGAAGGCTGGTGCCATTGTTCCAGAGGAGGCCTTTGCCAAGGACTGGCACCGAAGCTGTTAACTTCCCTTAGGGGAAATGGAGCTGGGGATTTCACATCTTGAAGAGGCTGGGCTTTCAGCAGCAACACCGCAGAGGGTGGGGGACACAAATCCCTTTAGAGAGAACCTGAATTGCAGCACTGCTGAACAGCTTGAGCTGCAGAGGAGCCAGAGGAATCTCTCACTGCTCCACACCCTGTAAATCCTTTGCTAATTGCTTTATTGCCATTATTTGTGAAGATAAAGGAAAAGGATTAATTAACTAAGAAAGAAAAGCTCACATCTCCCTAGACTGGCTTCATTAATTGATACGGGAGGGAGAAAAATCAATTAACAAATTCCTTTACCTTCCTGATCGGTCTGGAAACAGAGCTGTGGTGCTTTTTGGGGGGTGGGATTGTGAATGATAAAAAACAGTCTGTTCCCCAGCCAGCTACAATACATTCATTCAGCACTTTGCAGTTTACACCACTTAATGTGGTGGTCTAAAGGCTGTGTTTTGCAGATATTTTGCAGTTCTGTGACAACAGGCAGAAACATAAAGATGTGAATGAGGTGAAGCTTATGGGCACCAAGTTTCTAATTTTGCTGCCTCACTCTTAGCAGAGATTATGATTATGGCAAGAAACATATAGCTCTAAAAATAATTATAAAGTGGACACTGATGGCCCCTGACATTGTAAATCAGCACAGGATTTTCTGCAATGTATGAGGAGGAGCAAAAGAAGCAGAATGGACAAGAATACCACATATTGCATTTCTTTTTGAACCTTTATACAAATTCAGAGCTAGACTCAGACACAGGAATCTACCCAAGATTCCTTTCGTGTGGCATATTAGTTGAAGGAAATGAATGGTCCCCCAGGATAAGGCCTCAGAGGAAAGGAAGTATTTGATGAATGAGGTTAGAAAGGTCTCGGTCTAGCTGTGTCATGCCTCAGTAAGGGCTTCTCCAGACAAGAATGATAGTGGTTTCCACTGCGTACACAAACAAGAGAGGATATTCAGCATCTGGGTTGCAATGTATAAAAAACAAACAAACAACAACAACCATCAAAAACCCAACTCCGCCTATTTCTACAGTTTCATCTAAAGCAATTGGAGCAAACCAGATGTAATGTATTCAACTGTTTAAGCACCATAAATCATTACTTTGTGTTAAAAAACAAAGATGGGGGAGAGTTGTAGTTGTCAACTGGGAATTACACAATATGAATCTGATGTCTTGGGCAGTGATTCTTAAGTTCTGCTGTCACTGTCTCCCAGGGACAAAATTAGTGAAGAAAGGAGAAAAAGAGAGCACAGGCAATGAAATACAGAGAAAAAACTGCAAGAGAGGGACAGAGCAAGCTAATAAATAAAACAAGAGCCTGAAGGGAAGAGCTACTTTGTCAGAATATAAATATTTCCCTTCCCCTTTTATCTTTAATGCGGTGCGAGGAGCTTATTAAGGGGAAGTGCAGTTCTGTCCCTGGAGTCCATCCACATAACCACGTAGGGAGCTCGGTCCAACACAGCCAGTGCAGCCACACACACATAAACTCTTCTCTGCTGGAAACAAATGTAATGTACCAAGTAATAAAAGGGAAAAGCAGGAACCCACGGTGGTCATTACAACTCTTATCTTGCTGGCCCTGGTGCTGCTTTACATGGGCGCCAGTGCTGCCAGGGGCCCTGGCCGGGGAGCTCTGCTCTTCTTGGGTCTCAGTTGCAGCCTGGGAAGAACAAGCCCTGTCCTCCCGGTGCTGCAATCAAGGGAGAACCAATGTGGCAGTTCATGACAAAGCCAAATTCGGGTTTGGGCGAACAAAAAGAGGGAGTGTTTGAGAGCATGTGTAAAGAGGGAAATGCTGCACTATGAAGAGACCACAGCTGTGCACTAAGTGCTGAGGAAGAAGCTTTCCCTTTTAACCCTGGCTTGGCAGAGCTGTGCCCAGTGGCCAGGCTGGGTCTCCTGCAGTGCCACGCCAGGTCCCATGCGCAGAGAGGACAGTCAAGCATGAAGCAAAATTTTGCGCTAATGGCTCCTCTCTCCCGGAGATCTGGTTTCCAATAATGATTTGGTTCCCCTTCCCAGTGCTGGCAGCAGCAGCTCTTTGCCGGCCCTTCAAGATGTTCGACCATATGGCTGCACAAAGCTGCACCATCAGTCAAAGCCTCCAAGTCAGGAAGGGGACAGTTTCAAATTGCTGCCAGCGGATGCTTTCCCACTCTTTGCCTTGCCTGAGCTGTCACAGATACAGGTGTCAATCTGGCTTCTTTACTGCTTCGTTCTTTTCATCTGCCCTTAAAAAAAAAAAAAAAAGAAAGGGGGGGGGGGGAAGGAGAGAGCAAAAAAAAGAAGAGCTTTGCATTTCCTCTGCTCAGGCCTTAAATTGGAAAAATGAAGGGAATTCATTGTTGGTGCTTGCTGATCCCTCCACCCCTACTGTTGCACCACTGTGGCCCTTTGAGCATGACAAAATGAGCTCCCCAGGCTTGATTATGCAAGCCACTAATTCCTCCTCCAGTCAGGAGGGTGCTTGGGCTCAGTGGTTATATAATTTGCGTTTACCCAGCTTTTGGGTTTGCTTCTGTTTATAGAGGTAAACACTTGGCATTTTTACATTAAAAATGAACCTGATTTTTCTTTTAACTGTATGCTCATAAACAGGAGAAGACTATCACATACAAACTCTTTTCAAGTATTTTTCAGAAACATTTTGCGTTTTCCCCCATGATGCTTCCACGTGAGCTCCTATCCCAATTGCCATTTTTTCATCATGTTTGAAAAAGAGATGACTTCAAATCCTGACTGTAAATTTAATTTTCTTGGGAAGGTTTTCAACAAGGAATTATTTTCAAATGTTATTTTGATAAAAATATGGTGAAAAATATGTACCTTCAAATCAATACTTTTAAAGATGGACAAAAGCAACAATGACTGTTTATACAACACCCATGCCAGTTCTTGGATTTTTTAGCTGGCCCTGTTAGGAAATAAGGCCTCAGACTCTAGGGAATTAGTCTAGCAAAATGCCACTTGTGTTGGCCCTCATCTACCTGGCTTCAGTTGCAGTTTCTCTGGGGTGGATAAATGCCTCTGAAGAAGCTCAGAAGTGGCCTGTGTCTCCTCCCCACCCACAGTCCCGGTGGTGGGCACCCAGAATCTGAGAGCATCATAATGGGAGAGTCAATCTAGCTTAAAAAAGTCCAAACAACAACAAAAACTATCCAGCTTTAAGATACATGCATTTGAAGCAAATCTAATTTTTAGATCTTTGATGTTTTAAGCACAGCTACCTTAGAAACACTTGGAAAATGGAACCTTTCTCTGAAAAACTGTTGAGTAAATTTGGAGTCTGGTGAAGAGCTATTATCGAGCTCCTCAAGTTGCTTCAGAGAGCCCAAACTCACCATATCTGCATAATATCTAGGGATCTATGCCTGTAGACTTTACTCACAAACAGCTGACCCTTGTGGTCAGGGAGAGTGTTGAGTCACAGACACAGAAGAAAATCAGATGGCTGCAGCAGCTCCCACCACCCTGCCCTGCCCTGCTGCTCTCCTGCAAGCAGCTGCCCCTCATACAGTGATCTCTGGGCCAAAAGTTATGTGGCTCCAGGAATCACCTCAGTGATCACCCAGCCCAAAGAAGGGAATTAAGCCAGTGCCAAATCTGAAGTGCTCTAACACAGTGAGCCACACAACTGGCAGCCCTAGAATGGCTCTGAGCTGAGCGCAGATGTCCTTGCCCTGGAGGAAGTGATCCCTGGCACAGGGCAGAGGGACGTCTGGGGACAGTCACCACTTCATCTGTCCCACTTTCCACAAGCTGTTTCATGAGTCACCACCCTTCTCCACCACAATGAGAACTTGCATGAATAAGAGCTTGCTGGGCAGAAAATGCCTTTACTGTTGTGCCTAGAAAAGCATCAAGGATTGCACTGCACTTGGACTATAGCAATGACGCATTTTAGAAGCCTACTGCCTCTCTAACCAGGAGCCACTGGCGTGATGCTGCTGCACTCAAACTCATGCTAAAACAACTTAAAGCACTTCGCAAATGCCCACAGACCAACAACCTTAAAAAAAATGCTATCAATGTCCATACAGAATTGCCAGGATTAGCACTGAAACCATCACCAACACACCATGTGGGGGGCAGCTTCTAGGATGCTACTGGAGGACTTGTTTGCTCTGCCCATAAAATCATTGCTTTAATATTAGATCTCGTTTTCCCACAGTATCACCATCAGCAACAGCCTTTACGAAATTAAAACTAGTAGGAGTTTGGCAAAGACACCAGCATTAACATTTCTGCTTCTGGAATCGCACCTTAATAGCTATCAGCAGCTGGAATTTCAGTTTTCACACCCCAGGCAAAACCCTGCACCCACAGCAGCCCGGGGCCGGGAGGCAGGGTCAAACAGAGGGATGTCATCAGCTGCGTTCCCAGCATCACTTCCTACCCCTCAGGTCTTGCCGCGGCTCTCGCTTATCGCCCCACCGGCGGGAGCTGCTCCCGCCCGGCCGCACAACTCCCCCGAAGGAGGTCGGAAGCAGCACCGCGGGGCAGGCGCTCACTGCAGCCTCCCAGGATCACTCACATCAGAAAAAAAACAAGCAACCTGCCAACCTTTATGATTTCCTTCAAAATAATTTTTTTATTATTATTCTAGGAGTAACTTCTGCTTCAGAAGAAACCCTCAAGTTTATTTGTAGACACTCTGGAGTAGCACTAGCTTTGGATGCTTCAGAGTGCTACAATATTTACATTTTCAGAGATATTTTGTAGCTTTGAAATTTTAAAACACTGCTGCTTTCTAAAGTGGGTAGTGAAGTCTCCATGACATGGTACTAAGAATTTCTGCCTATTGAAAAATGCAACATAAATATGAGTGAGTCCATCGTTAAAATCACAGCTTTACCGTACATATGTAGCAGTTGACCAAAGTATGGCTTTTTGGCTCACTATCAGGTCAATAAGTTATAATCATCAAAATAAAATCAGCTCACCCCAACGACATGGTTCAACAAAAGCCCGACAGCAAACTGCATCCCGTTGTACTCGTGTAAGCAAAGCAAATGAGAAATAGAGTTACAATTTGAGCTTGGGTGCTGTATGGCTCCCCTTGAGGTGCTGAGAGTTTCCAGTTATCTCTAAACTCAAAGGGATGATCTGTGGGAGCAATGAGAGCAGGACCTGTTATTTTTAGAACTCAGGAGTGAAACAATCTACCACATCAAGCACATAAGGATTTAGCAGCAAATTAGGATTTGAGAGCTCTGAGTACCTTCCCCAGACTGAGTCTATGGATTACAAAAGATCATAATGTGTCTTAAGTCACGAACATTTTTAATCATTTAAAACCAAACAAACCAAGAAAAAAACCCCAAAACCAACCAACCAAACCCCCCCCCCCAAACCCCCAAAACCAAAACAACCACCAAAACCCTCTTAAGACTGAGAAAAAAACTCTATACAAACATACACACAGTCACATAAAGTAGCTTAATCTCCATTGTTCTGAGGTCTAGCAAAGAAAAGAAATTGTAACTATGGTACAGCCAATACAGGGGCTGCAAACACTGTGTGGACTGAGACTAAATTCAGAGTGGAATTGCAGACCAACCTTACTCTGAATTTCCCAGCTTCGGTAGGTGCAAACCAGACATAAGATATGTTATTTCTTTTTAGCCTGTATGAGAAAATGTTACATGCAGTGGAAATCTATTTCAGACAGCAGTGTTTCTTTAGCAGAATGGGATTTCTCTGATGCTTTGCTTTGCTCCATCTGCTTCTAATTATTGCTCAATTCAAACAGCTATTTCTGCATTGACTTGCAGGAATCTCAAAAGGCACCTTCTACGTAGGCAAGAAGCATAGCCCATAAATAATTTCAAAAAGTATTAAAGAGGGGAAGCTTCATAGCTTTTCATTCCAATCTGACTGTGTGGTATTTAAATAAACCTCTGTGGCTTTCCAGTAACATAGTAGGAACTCCCAGGTGGCGGGGCTGGGGGAAGAGAGGGAGGAGAGCACTAAACATACTAATGAACATGTAATTAAGAAAATGGGCCCTCATTCCCTGCAGAGACTCCATGAGGAGGGAGCTTATTTGAAGTGCTGCTTTCAGGTTCCCCTCCCTCCAAGGAAGGAAATCAGCTGAATATCTCCAGCACCATTCAGAGTACCATTGGTCCCGGCTCCGAGGGAGTGCAGTCGATGCAGATTGACATCAAGGCACAAATCAGAGTTTAGAAACGACTGATTAAAAAAAGGTAAAGGAGAGCATGTGATGTTGGTCCACAAACCTCAAGATGAGAGCTGTCTGTAGGCACTGGTGTCAGCCCTCTGCCCCTCTCCCTTAGCAGCGCTGCTACTTAGAAATTCAGGTTGGGTCACCGCTGCCCAGGGGCTCTTGTGGAAAGGGAAATTCTCCATACAGCAGCATCACCCATCTCCAGGGCTTGCAGGGATACAGCAAGCAGTGACCCCACACAGCAAACCTTCATGTGACCTCAAAGCAGGGAATCACCTCAGCAAGGTGTGATTGGGACCAAAGGAAGAAACAACTCTGTTCAAGAGTTTAACTAGAATTATGGAGCACAAGGGTTAATTTATGCAAGCCTGTCAAGAAGAGGGAAAAGTAATTAAAATGTTTGTTTCTCTTTGCAATCCAATTTTGAAAGTGGAGTTGGTTAAGGAAATTTTACGCTAAACATGGGATGGTAGCAGCGATTGGTAATTTAAGCATTCACAGGAGGAGGAGACAGGATTTTGTAAACAGAGGCTTAGGAATTCCTCAGCCTCTTTAGACATCTGGCAGATTTTGTATTGAATAACAGCTCTTCTTCCCTTGTTTTCTAAGCTTTGGAAACAACATATTCCTGGAGGCTGCACTCATCTTTAGTGAGACTTAATCAAGCAAAGATAAACTGTTTGTTTGAACATCAGGCAGTGGCTTCCTGCCAGTATGATTGTTAGATGGCAGAACCACGTCCCAAGAGAGATGGCAATAGTCCCATTATTCAAGGCATTTAAAATTAGACCAATTATACCACTAGCACATGTAATAGCAGGGGCTAAGCAATATAATGGGTCTTTCCCATCTCTTATTTTGGGCTAAGTCTGGTTCTTCTTCCTACATAAACAAAGTTTGGGGTTTTGATGAGCATCCTGCTCTTCTGTTTCCACTGAAACAAGTGAAAACTTCCCATCAACTCAAACAGGAAAAGTGTAAGCCTTCAGTCTGAGTCTATAGAAAGACAAAATAAGGTTGAGCATAAATGACAAAAGACATATCAGTGGATTTGACCATTGCAGCATTCCCTCACAATCAAATGGTATCAACAGCAGAGTGATCAGAGCAACCAGTCACTATGTCCACACCAACCCTGGGGCTGGAAGCAGGGCATAATTCAGTGTTCACAAGTATCGTGGCACCGTCTGCGGTGACTGGGAAATTTATGCACAAACTTCAGAAACTTGGCTGTCTGATAGCTATGTGGCATTGGCTGGCACAAGGAAGGAGAACCAGTTTTCTCTAGCTTTGTAATTGTGCTGCTGCTTCAGGAAGTACCTAGAGATCAGGTGCTAGCACTTGTCTTTGGCCTTGAAAACTAAAGGGGGGTTTACAAAAGAGGGAATAAAACAGAAGGAACAAAATCACTGGGTTTTGGAGGAAAAGGGATATCTGACAGAGAGTCCAAAGTAGGTCAAGGATCCACGGTGTGATAGAGAGGTCTGAGGGAATATAATTCTGAGAAGGGGAGCTTCAACCACAAAGACACTAGTCAGCTTCCTAAAAAACACTGCATTGTTATGAGAACAGGGTAGGGAAGGGTATATTTATTTTTGTTTGGATCTGTAATAATTTTAGAGTTATAAAGCAAGGAGTGACTCTGCTTGAGACTTTTGCAGATCTGTGACTCATTTTCACAGACACTGGGAGAAGTTCAGGATAAGCTGGAGCACTCATGAGACTGTGACTTCTGAAGCATCCAAGAGAAGGTGGCTGGCCCAGGGAGCCTGAGGCAGGTCCATCTCAAGCAGTTCTTCTCCTGATGCTGCCCAGGCTGATATATCACACATCCCAGTGTATATAGAATCGGCCAAAATCAGCTAAAGCAGCCTGGGAAGTGTCCACCCACCATACCAGGTCAGAAGCACCTTTTAAGATTTTAAGGATCAGATAGTAAGTTTGTACATGCCTGTGCTAAATCCAGATTTTCAGAGTAGGATATTACTCCCTGACAGAAAGAGGACAGCAGACACAAGTGTCATCTCTTCCCACTGTTTCTGGAATCTTCCCTTTTTCATTTTGCAATATACTGCACCCAGACAGAACGATGACAGGACCCGGCTGATAATAGTGCTGCCAGCAGAGAATTTGTCTTGTTAAAAAAGCACCTAGCCTAAGGAATTGAAATAAGGAGGGATTCTCTGCATGTCATACCAAAGGGCCTCTGCAACCCTAAAACTGTGAGAAAGCAGACTAAATCTACTTTAAAGAAAGAGGGGAATTCGAAGTGTCATGCAAGGGTTAAAATGTTACTGATGTCCTCAATCACTGAGTGGGGATGAGCAGATCAACTTCAGGTTTTGTTTTCTTATTCATGGATCTGCAAGATAAAGGCAATAATCGGCCTTATAGCTCATCCTTGTGAATGTTTTCTGAAGTTTTCCCCAGTTTGATCATAAATGTGGAGGGCAGTGCTGCTTCCCTGTATCCTTTGGGATACTACTTCATAAACTAATAATTATCTTACAAATCCAAGATGCAACCAGCTTTTACCTTTCTCACTATGGGAAACCACATCCCCTCCAGCAGTATCCCCTTCCTTTTGTCACCCGTGCCCTCCCCATATGCTCTTTTCAATCAGTTTCTCGTATCTTCAATCTAATTTCAAACCGTTCCATGGGGGGGGGCAGGGGCTTGCCCTTCCCCACTCCCTGCCTGTGAAATACCGGGCTCTCCTCCCTCTTTACAGAAAGACTTGGTGAGCTTACAGAATGTCTTTGGTGAGCTCAAACAAGATGCAATTGAGAGTAATCTATCAGACTGATAGAAATGCAAGCAGATATAATAATGTGAACTTATTTCTAATTATGCAAATCGTTATGTAAAACAGGCAAATGCATAATTTCCCCCCAGGCTCCTGGCATTTCTCCACTAAGCTTTAGGGAGTGCAAATTTTGATGTTCTTAGCTCAATAGCCTGTCTGATCATGTAAGACTGTATGTAAGTAAGCTTCAAAATGTCGAGGTTAGAAGTGTGATAAAAGTTGTTTACTGTAATTAACTGGGACGAATCTCACAATTCAGGGGATCACATGGGACTTTGGCAGAGGTGGTTAGCAGGACAGCCAGTGAGGTGAGGGCCAGCAAGTGTCTGCAGGTGGAAGGAGAAGGGGGAAGCAGTGGCCTTTGTTCTTCTGAGGGTGAGGGCTGGAAGCCTTGCAACAGGTAGTCTGAAAATGTTCTCCCTCAGGCACTCAAAATAAGTGGTGGGGCAGGGAGGGGGTGTTTTGTTTTGATTTCCCTCCCCCCATGGGAAGACTATTCTATCAGATGGGATAGGAAACAAGGAAAATTATATTGGCACCATTTAAGGAGGTTTAAAAACTGCAGAAAAAGACATCATGTAGGGATGCCACTCCTCACTTTGACTTGGAAGTTGAACTGGATTTATTTTTAGATGAGTAAAAGGACAGATAATTGTTCCTAACAATTCCTCCCTATGCACAGTAGTCTACTTAGACACCTCCAGAGTTGGTATCAACACCTGAGACTGTAAATTTATTCTGGAATCTTGGACTTGCCAAGACTTTGCTTGTGAAGGTTCATTGCTGGTAGGCCATGTGGCATTCTCAGAACAATAGCAGTAAGGAGATTTTTAGAGAAGTCCTTCTGTGATGTGGTTGCAATAGAGAACTTCTCAGATGCTGTGAAGTCTTGTGCAGCACGTTTTTTCTGGGTGACTGACAACCTGCCTAAGGGTGGCTGCTGTGCTTATGTGCTGATGAGAATCCCTCCTGTTGCGAGGAAATTTAAGTAATTTTGCAGGCTGCTGTTTGAAATGTGGCTGATGCCGCTTACAGAGGTTCTGGGTGCTTTGGAGTAAACTTGCATTCCAGAATCTTGGAATTTTGATGCTGCTTTCTTTTCCTTTTTCTTTTTTTCTTTCTTTCTTTCTTTCTTTAACGTCCCCTGAAAGTTGTCAGAATGTCTTAGACTGACCTAAAAGCCTGGCATTTTCTCACACTATAGTATGCCATTTTGAGACTGCCATTGCCTCTCTCAGTGATTGTTTCCCATCTCCCAGTGGGGCTAAATTAAAAAAAAAAAATCTTGGAATTTGGTAACATGCCCAAGGGACTTTCTTCATCCATCTTAGTAAATCCTGTTGCACATTCCTGTCATCTGGGATGGCCTAGCATCATCATTCCATGTGATAAGTTTACTCTCTTCTTATCTCCCTAAGAAATAATATAGGACATAATCCTTCTTCCTTTCTGCCTACCCTTCCTTTTTTTTTTCCCCTTTGGCTTCACTCAGATTCTACATTATGTCCATAAGAGTCAAGGAGTCACCCAGCTTTTATAGCCTGTGTCAGAGATCCCAGTCACTTTTTTGTTCATGCCAAGGTTCAGATGAATGGCAAAAAATGGGACCAGTAGAAAACAGGGGTAGCCACTGATGCCATCTGCCTTGTCCTGTAAATAAATACAAGTCTTGCCACTTGATTTGACATTCCTTACCCTGAATAGTTTCTGTAATTGCCTCCCTGTTGCTGGAAGATAGTTTCTTGCAATACAATTTTACTAGCTCTGAATTAGTTTCTTTACATACAGAAGTCAGAACGAGCAATGCATGAGGCAGAAAGTTTGTGTTTGCTTTACTTTGTCTGCATTGTCATTGCCTGCCAGTGAAACATCTCCTTTCATCCAATGTTTTTCATAGTGAATATCAAAAAATGCTTTGTGGATGAAGTCAGCTACATAAGCCAAAGCAAAAAATAGAGGCTTTAAGTTGATTATTACAGATAGGTGACTCAACAGCTCATGGAGCGTTACAGAAAGACAGGGAAAAAAACCCCCAATAATCAAACACACACCCCCCCAAAAAAAACCAACTAACCAACCAACCAAGAATGACAAAAACCAACTGGAAAGAATAATATTTTTGAAAGTTACTATCAGCCAAGGAACAAACAATAGGGTAGACAAGTTCATGTAAGTTTGTACCATGAGTGGTTATTTAGGTGAAGAGTATCACAAAAACCTGCTTAGTCACTAAGGGTGTAGAAAAGTAAGGAATTTCAGATAACAAGCCTTAACAAATTTCTTTTCCAGAAACAACCTTTGCAGCCATAACTAGCTAGCCTTTCCCATATTTTTTTTATATGCACAATATTATATTTAAAAAATGTCCTCTTAAAGAGGAGTAAATTTATTTTAGTAAGCATGTTTCTAACTGTCAACTTCTTTTAACAAATGTAGCAAAAGCTGCAGCTCCATGGTCTTAGTGTCATGAGGACACATTGTTTATGAGTAGGAGAGGATATGGGAAACATTTGTCCAACAATTCCTGTTGTAGTTCTCTGAGCCAAACCCTGCTCTCTTGAACTGCCCTAGAGGAAGGTACAGATTGGTGTATTTAGTTACTAATAGGAGCGCAGTCCTGAGCAAAGGAGTAAAAGAATTTGAGTAATACAGTTCAGGGGGACCTCTATCCTCAAGGGAGGGATGGGGAAAGTTGAATAACACTTGGCTGGAGTCTATCTTCGAGCACAGGCTCTCACAGGCCAGTGTGAAGGAAAAGCAGGCCTTGTTGCAGAGCTTTTGTCAGGCACCCCCATTCTGTGCTGCCGGGGACATGCTCTGCCTTCACGTTGGCTGGATGGTCCCTGCTCCCCATGTTTCTGCCGTGCACCTCAAAACACAGCTGTGCTGCAAACCCCACATTTCTGTCCTCAGCCAACATATGGCAGTCTAGCTCTGGATCTGCTCAGCTCTAGATCTGCTCAGCATCACCTGGCAGGGCAGTAACAGTCCTCTCCCGCCCTATGCCATTTTCTCTCTTGTGGGCAGGCTGGGTGCTTTCACAGAGGAACCCCTAGCTTTATACAGCTTTTTCGAGTCTCTTAAGGAGTTGCAGCAGTGCAGATGGGGATTTAAAATTTCTCCTCTCTGCTTAGGTAACACTGGACGTTTCAAAAAAAGCTGCCTTCCCCCAGCTAGGGCTTAGATCTGCATGAATAAAGCGTTTATTCTGCCAGCAAAAACCAACGGTCATGCTGCGATAACAAATCAAACCCCCCCCACGCTGGGGGAGGCGACGGCGCACAAACACAAACATCCCAACTACGCAATAAGCTCATTCTGCAAATGTCCCCGGACCCTGTGGTTTTTAGTTCCCCTTTTTTTTCTTTTTCTTCTTTTTTAATAACTCTGGGCACGGGCAGCTGCTCGCATTTTCAAAGCCTGCTCAGAAAGCAGCCAGTTAATTTTAGTTTCATCGGGCCACCCTGAGCGAGCTGCCTGGCCCCCCTCCGCCTTCCCGGCTGTGCCCTGCAGCGCGGGGGGTGGGGGCCGCAGGCGGCTCCTCCCGGCCCGGCCCGGCGGGGATGGGAAAAAGTTGTTCCCAACTTTTTTTCTCCCCCTGGCGCGCGCTCCTCCCCCTCCCCTCCCCCCGCCTGGCCCCGCCCCCCCGACTGGCCCCGCCCCCCCTGCGCGGCGATTGGCTGGCGGGCGGGCTCGGCCCCGCCCCCGGCGCGGTTTGTGAATGGGGCCGGCGGAGGGGGCGGGGCCACCGCGCCGGGGCCTTTTTGTGATCCGGGAGCCGCGGAGCGGGAGCGGAGAGAGGCGGGAGGCGCACGGCTCTGCCCCGGACGCCCAGCCCACAGCGGCGTCCGTCGGGAGCGGAGCCCAGCCGAGCCGCGGGGAGGATCGCGCAGTAATTGGATTTTAAAAGTTATTTAAGCCCCGGAGTAAAATACACGGCTCAGCCGGGCGCGGTAATAATCCGTTTAGCCGTAACCTAAATCCCCGGCGCCGGGGCCGCGCAGCCGGGCGGGGAGCAGCGCCTCCGCCTCGCCGCCGCCGCGGGACCCTGTGGGGAGCTGGCCAGAGCCTCCGCCGGGCTCCGCGCGCGTCTCCTGCCTCGCCGCCGCCTTCTCCGGGGAGAGCAGCTCCGGAAACTTTCGCCGAGGGAAGCGCTGCCAGCGCCGCCGCGCCGGAGCCGAGGAAGAAAGTCGCGGAGCCGCGTTCCTCCTGCCGCCGCGCCCCTGCCCCACCGGAGGGGCCCCGCCGCCGCCCTCCGGGCGCTGATGCCCCTGGGGCGTCGTGCCGGCCGGCTCTGAAGGACTCCCCGAGGCTCTCCGCGCCCCCGGCCGCCCCGGCAATGCGGGCTGGAGGAGGATGCGGCGGAGCGGCTGCCGCCAGCCGTCCCTGGCTGGGGCTGGCCGCCCTCCTGGCCGCCCTGCTCGGGACCCCCGCGGACGCGGCATCGCAGCAGTACCACGGCGAGAAGGGCATCTCTGTGCCGGACCACGGTTTCTGCCAGCCCATCTCCATCCCGCTCTGCACGGATATCGCCTACAACCAGACCATCCTGCCCAACCTGCTGGGCCACACCAACCAGGAGGACGCAGGGCTGGAGGTGCACCAGTTCTACCCGCTGGTCAAGGTGCAGTGCTCGCCCGAGCTCAAGTTCTTCCTCTGCTCCATGTACGCGCCGGTGTGCACCGTGCTGGAGCAGGCCATCCCGCCCTGCCGCTCCCTCTGCGAGCGGGCCCGCCAGGGCTGCGAGGCGCTCATGAACAAGTTTGGCTTCCAGTGGCCAGAGCGGCTCCGCTGCGAGAACTTCCCCGTCCACGGTGCGGGTGAGATCTGCGTGGGGCAGAACACGTCAGATGCCCCACCGGGGCCTGGCGGTGCGGCGGGCCGGGGGGCCACTGCCCACCCCACGGCTGGCTACCTCCCTGACTTTCTCACCCCACCACAGCCGCCCTCTGGCTTCTCCTTCTCCTGCCCGCGGCAGCTCAAAGTGCCCTCTTACTTGGGCTACCGGTTCCTGGGGGAGCGGGACTGCGGGGCCCCCTGTGAGCCAGCCCGGCCCAACGGGCTCATGTACTTCAAGGAGGCGGAGGTGCGATTTGCCCGGCTGTGGGTGGGTGTGTGGTCCGTGCTCTGCTGCGCCTCCACCCTCTTCACCGTGCTCACCTACCTGGTAGACATGCGCCGTTTCAGCTACCCGGAGCGGCCCATCATCTTCCTCTCGGGCTGCTACTTCATGGTGGCAGTGGCCTACGCCGCAGGCTTCCTGCTGGAGGAGCGGGTGGTGTGTCTGGAGCGCTTCTCTGAGGATGGCTACCGCACTGTGGCCCAAGGCACCAAGAAAGAAGGCTGCACCATCCTCTTCATGATCCTCTACTTCTTCGGCATGGCCAGTTCCATCTGGTGGGTCATTCTGTCCCTCACCTGGTTCCTGGCTGCAGGCATGAAATGGGGCCACGAGGCCATAGAGGCCAACTCCCAGTATTTCCACCTGGCTGCCTGGGCTGTGCCAGCTGTCAAAACCATCACCATCTTGGCCATGGGGCAGGTGGATGGGGATGTACTCAGTGGGGTGTGTTACGTAGGTATCTACAGTGTAGACTCGCTGAGGGGCTTTGTGCTGGCACCTTTGTTTGTGTATCTCTTCATTGGCACTTCCTTCCTGCTGGCTGGCTTTGTGTCCTTGTTTCGCATCCGCACCATCATGAAGCACGACGGCACCAAGACGGAGAAGCTGGAGAAGCTGATGGTGCGCATTGGTGTCTTCAGTGTCCTCTACACGGTGCCTGCCACCATTGTCCTGGCATGTTACTTCTATGAGCAGGCCTTCCGTGGCACCTGGGAGAAGACGTGGCTCCTCCAGACCTGCAAAACATATGCCGTGCCCTGTCCCAGCCACTTTGCTCCTATGAGCCCAGACTTCACTGTCTTCATGATCAAGTACCTCATGACCATGATTGTTGGGATCACGACTGGCTTCTGGATCTGGTCTGGCAAAACCCTTCAGTCCTGGCGACGCTTCTACCACAGACTCAGCACCGGCAGCAAAGGCGAGACAGCAGTATGAGACCCCCTGTCCCCTCTGGCACACACACACTCACGCATGCACACATGCAGAGGAGACAGATACTCGGCAGAAGGGCAGGGCGATGGCTCCCTGAAGAGGGAGGAAGGGAGGCTTTTCCAAACTTTTTCTTCCTCACAGAAGGTTTGAAAAAAAAAAATAATTATCGCATAAAGGATCAGTCAAACTGTGTTCAGTGGTGCTTAGGCCCAGCTAAGTAGAACAGGACTGAAAAAGAGGCCACCAGTGGGATAGGAGAGTCCTTCACCCCAGGAGTCCCTCTAACTTCTCTCTACCCCTTGCTACCCCTGTCCAGGAAAAAAAACTCCAACCCAACTAAAATCATCCTGCCTTGCTTTGGACAAGAGGGAGGGGAAGCCAGATCTGTTGAGCTACCGCTGCCGAGAAGTAGCCCAATAATCCCTGAATTGCCGGGGCCGAACTGCAGCGCGGGCAGGGTAACTCCTGAGCCTGACTCGCTGCCTGCTCCTTCCAGCTCGGCGGAGCCATCACGTGAGTACTGCACAGCCGGCTACAGCCCGATCGTGTGCTGGGGAGATACCTCTGTTCTGTCAGCTCACAAGTTCCTTTTTACCTCAGTGATACCTGTTGTAATTGTTTTAAAGTAAAAACTTGGCCCTCAATCTGTTGTTCTTGCTGCTGTGGGGAAGGAGGGGGTTGCTATTCCACACCCTGAAAAGAAATGACTTGTTGCTTTTCAGCAGAAGGCTTTTCCCCCTTGCCTTTGTTCTAGGAGACAAAGGGGGAAACAAAAGTGTTTTCTATGTAGAAAGGCATAAGCATGGGATCGGTTTTTACGGGCAAAGTGACAAAAAGGTTCACCCTGGGATGTGGAGCTCGCAGAAATAAACATTCCTTTTATGAAAAAAGGAGGAGGCAGGATGTTTTCCTACCGTTCAATATGGGTCGCTTTTCTAAGCTGAAGGAAACGCAAGATTTAGAGGGCAAGAAGAGCTTAACCGAGAGCACCTGCCAAAACAAGAGCCATTAAAATATGTAATGTAAAGACGGGATTTTTTCTTTCCTTCCCATAAACCTGCTTTCTCTCCTGCTTTGCAGTGAGGTCACTGCAGACAAAGTCAATACAGAGCCGGATTCTGGGGGCAGGAGGAATCCTTTTGGCTCCCGATGGACCCTTTGCCTGCTCCTCAGGTTCCCTGAGCTACATGGCAATGACTCGTGGTGCAGGAGGGGGCTGGGGTTGGGGTTTAAAAGCAAGCAGTTACTGCAAGTGAGGACCCTTCTCGTTTCGGCTAAAATACAGCTGGTTAAGTTTCCAGTGATCACGCCTTGGAAGGAAGAACTTTCAAAAATTAATCAACAAGTACATTGTTTTCTTTTTGAAATGTGACAGATTTTTCTATTCTGAAAATTTTTAAGTTTTGTTCATATTTTATTTTTTACATACTACTTTACCTTTATATTCACTGAAGGGTTGTTTTTATCAGTATATATGTGTGTGTGTATATTCTTGTCTAAGGACAAAATAGGAAATTCTGGATTTTTAGCAAGTCTCCAACCTATAGCTGCTCTTCACGTTTTTTGGGGAAAAGTGTCTGGAACGAAACTTAAAAAAGAAAAAAACTGTTCAGGGTGAGGGGGAACAGACTGCTGCTGTCTGAGGGCGTACCAGCAGTCTGGGCATCAGGAATGGGCTCATCAGCCAAATCCTTCAGTAGATCTGATTTCAGACTTGCAGGGCTTGGGGTTTTGTCTCTTATAACGTGCACGTGGAAGAAGTAAAAAAAAGTGTGTAAGACAAGTACAGTATGTATATTTTGTAAATCTCATTTTTGTAAGAAAATATGTATTTATGTTTTTACTTGATTTTTTTTGAAGGTCTGTATGAGGCCCTGCTTCACCCCATGTACAGATCACTAAATAAATAATTTTTAATACAAGGACTCTAATGAAGTTCTTTCAGTCTTTGAACACTTGGCAGGTTTTAGAATGGGGGGAAGCTCTGTGAGTAGTGTTTTCACCCCCACTTTGTTATGGGAGATACAAGAGACTTTTTGGTGAATGCAGTGACCAGAAACTCAGCTGTGACTTGAAACTGGCCGTTCAGATTACCAGCCCCTCACAATAGGAGAGCGCATTTTGAGATAGCTGGTTTCAAATGTCTGCCCTCACTTGAGGTACTTGCATCCTAGCCAAGTTTTCTTCCAGGCTCTGCCTCTTGCTGAGGGCAAGCTGATAAACCAGTTCCTTATCTAGAAATTAAAGATAATGCTCTCTTCCCATTCCAAAGGAACTTGGGGATTGAGAACTGGAGGGTGCTACAAGTGCTGTAAATTAAATCCTCACTTTGACTGGAGGAGTGTCCTAGGGAATCACTAAGGACTAGGTCCTTTTCAGTGGCTTTCAAAGAGCAGTGTCTTGAACGGGCTTTTTTTTTTTTTTTTTTTTCTTCCCCCACAGCACCTTCTCTAGCTGCAGTTTTGTTCAGGTGAATTTTACTTTAATCTTAATAGCTAGCCTGAAGCCTACATTCTTTCTTATCACAGTCATCTGAAAGCTGATAGCTTCAATGGAATGGTCTATTTTACTAAATTTTTTAAACTGAAATGAATGTTTAGGTCTCAAGCTGTGTTGCTAGAATCATGGAAAGTGCCCCAACAAACAGAAAAGTACACCTGTGAAATGATGATTTTTCATTTCACACAATGATTTCAGCCTCCTCATCTGATTCATCGCCCTTCCTGTAACTTAAACTATGCCTATACTAAAATTTAAGTTCCAGAAGAGAGATCTGCGATGCCTTAGCTAGATGCCATCATAGTAGCTGTGATAGCACAGCAATATGGTTTCATTTACTAAGCATAGTATGTAAGAGGTGCACTTTGAGGGCACTATTTTATTTAGACACCGTGCCCTCAAACTTAACCTTTTACATTTACAGAGTACGAACTACTGATTTAAAAGTTCTTTTAAGAGCTAGCTCCATTCATGCTACCTCTCTAGAAAAGCCACATCTTTTATTTGAAAACACCTCTCGCTGCTCCCCAGAATCACTCACTTGTCAAGTTTCCTTTTTGAAAAAACCTTTGCATTCCTGCCAGTCGGGCTTCTTCAAACTGCTCCATGACCTGAGCTTGCTGATCATTGCTGAGGGGGATTTCATTCCACTCGCTTCGGAAACCTGAACCTTTCTATAAACATTTCCTCCCATTAATCCATCAGTGCCGGCCAGAGCGATGGAACGGCTGGAACGGCTTGCGCTCTGAAGGGCTGGGAGTCGGCGGCAGCAGTGGAGTGACTGACACCCCTGTGCTGTGCAGCCACAGCTGCGGCGCTAAACATGCCAGTGATCCTTAGGACATCCCGGGCAGCTCAGCCCGTGCCTCACACAGGCGGCCCAGCCCCCTGCTCTCCACTCACCACCCATCCCTGCTCGCTGGGTGACAAACTGCAGCTACATGTGAGAGCTGCTTCTTTGTCCATACGTGGAAAACCTCATACAGACTTTTTTTAGTTCTAGAGGCATTCACATCTGAAAGCAAACGTCTCTGTTTCCACCAGAAATGGCTAAAGCTGAATGCTTTCATTTCAGTATTTCCTATTAGGTGCTTCTGGTTTTAAAGTCACTTTTGCAAAACTATCCAAACCCTGGGATTTAGGATGATTTTTAAAATTTGAAATTGTAGGTGAAGTCTGATGCTGGTGTACAATAGAAGCAAATGATATTCACTTTTAAGCAGATGTGACTCACATCGAGACTGAATTTGCTCACAGTGGAAACAATTTGGAGAATTTCAAGTAGTGACAGTGTCTGGCCTTCTAGAACAAAAATCTCTATCACCCCTCCGATAACAAAGCAGTGGTTACTTTCATAATAGAGCACAAATCAAAAAAATCTCTTAGTGAAGCTGCCTGGAGAAAAGGAGGAAAAATAAGCCTTTACTAACCTTTGATGATCACTGCAAAACATTTTTTCTTCAACTAAAATTTAAGTCCACTTTCAGTTACATTTTTTTTAAGACTAAGGAAGGCTTCCTACTCTTTACCTTTGACTGTTGTCTATGCAGCACTTTTGGTTCACAAGACCTTAGCAAGCAGTAGTTATCATTGATCAATATCCCTGCAAGTTTACACCATTTTAATGAAAACTATATAAACACCTATTCTTAAGTTTCAGAGACATTTGCATAACTTTCTAAAATAAAGTATTATTGTTTCAGGCAAGTTAAACAGGAGGTTTGAACAGTTCTAGAGTTCACAAACAACAGCAGCAACTGAATGTTTGTTTCCAGAAAAAAAGTGCTTTTATAATAAGTCAGTGTTTGTTTGGGTTTATTTTTGGTGGAATACCCACACCAGAGATTTAATGTTTTTGTCTTAGTATTTCACCCACAACCAATAGCTTTGCATGCAAGTAAAAACCACACATCTCTGTGTTCACCAACTGGCAACAGTAAACATTACTTATAATTTTACATGGGCTTAGAAACAAAATTACTAGCTTGTATCTTAAATAGTCTTTTTTTTCCTCCATCTCATTCTTATTTCCTTTCAGACCTTACAGGTAGTTCATATACACCCTGCTCTTCATACTTGCCTTGTACTCATTCTATTTTTTAAAACTCCGAATCCAGCTGAAAGAAATTTGGTCTGTTGCTTCGAGCAAGAGGAAAAGATGACTCTGAATCTTCAGCGCTACAACTGTTCATCGAGATAGACTATTGCCAAGCCTGCTCTATATAAACCAGGATAATTGTTTCATGCCAACATGAGTGTGTGGGTTTGGCAGCTACAACACTGCACAGGATAATATAGGATTGAGGGAATAAATACAGTCATGGCATGTTCCCAAACGCCCCACTTAGAACTGACACATTTTGACTAAAATGATGCTCAAACTGTAAAACTAAAACATGTACATCAGAGTTTCACGCTGCTCAGACTGCTGCACCAGTTGGTGCTGCCATCAGAGGGGGATGGAGAGGGTTTTGCTGTTTAAGGTTCCAGGCTGTCTGGTGTGGGTGGAGGGGCATTGCTTGTCTCAAAACCAGATCAGGGGAAGTAAGGCACTGACAGCACTTTCTCCTAATTCAGGTAAAGACTGGGCCCAAACACAGTGTTACCACAGCTGCAGACAAATAGGATTTGACTGAATGATGTCCGGTGAGAACAAACAGGCCCAAACAGGGTCATGAGCACACACTCACTTGCTCCTCTCTGTACAGCCAGTCTAACTAGGAAACTACGGGGCTGGGATAAATGAGAATATGGATAAAAAGCAGGAATAAGCAGGGCCTAGAGCACATTTTTAAATAATAACTATAAATTGGGGGAGATCGCTAATCCATATTAGTCAAGAAATCCTGCTAGCAACGACTTGCTCATTTTGGCTGCTCCAGCTGCATCACAACTTGGGTTGGTAATAGGCAATCTTTTGCTTAAGCTCATTGCTCTTACAAATACAGATGGAAAATCAGTGTCTGCTGCCTAGAGAAGCCTATATGAGTAGGCTTTGGCTGCACAAGTCTTGGAAATTAATCTCATTGTGTGGCCAGCAGGGTAGCCATAACCTTACTATTAACACTAGGATCCCAAAGACCAGGATGAGAACTAGCAAGAAAGAAGAAAATGAAGAGGCCCAGTTCTCCCCTACCTCCAGCTTTACTGGAAGTATTGGCAATTCTAGCACCATTCTCAAACCAATGTCATTCTCAGGGCAGGCAAGGAAAAAGGTTATTCTCACCATATTGTTCTTTCCCTCAGGCTCACACACTGAGGGACTTGAACAAGTTTGTGGTGAACAGGGAATTCTACCAAGAGTTGTAGTAGAAGAAAAAATATATTATCTGGCCCAGATGGACACAAAAGAGTCTTCTAGCAAGTAGGCACTAATCTAGGATTTGGAAGACAAGTGCTTGATTACCTTCACTGGCACAGATGGTGGACAGATCCCATACAGCAAGACTTTCAGCAGTATTCAGGCAGCTAAAGATGGAGGCAGGTTACATCGAAAGCACTTTTCACAAGCATTTAAATTCCCAGGTGCATAACTTGGTAGTTGACCAGAAAATCTTGTCTCTGGCTCTAATTCCTTGTCCGTAAAATTGGAACAGGGAGACTTCCATATATTATAGGGACCTCGTGAAAATTAATACTCTCAAAATCAGAATAAATTAAATACAATTATAATAGGGTTTGTATAAATAACTCTATTAGGTCTTTGTCCCACAGTCTCAGGTTATATGAGTAGATTCTGTTTTAGAGAATGCCAGGTTAATGCTAGAATAAATTATTTGTATGTTTCCAATATCTTATCTAAAACTAGTCAGGCTGAGCACAAGCTTTCACAGGAGTATCACTCTAGCCAGGGTTCAAATATAAGGTGTGAGAGGGTATAAAGAGGCAAGCTAGGTACATAGAAAACTACACTGACCTGGGCATGCATGAAAATCAACAGCTGTTGACTACACTCAAACAAAATGGACTTGTTTTATACTGGTGCTTAGGCAAAGCAGAGATTAGCATTTGGGCCCATCTGTGCTGGTACTATAGTGTGCTTAACTCTTCCAGTACTTCTCAAGCTCTCATTTTCTATATGCTATAAACAAAGTTATTATCAATAGGCTCCGTGACAACTCTGCTGTCCCTCTTTAAATCAGTACCATTCACTTCAGCTTGCTGCAAGTGGGATCTAAATCACAGCAGGAGGCCTAAAGCCAAGGTTTCATCCAAGCCCTTGGCAGTAAGAACTCACCTTCCCTGCCACGTTTTCACTTCATCTCTTAGTTCCTCAACAGTTTCTTTCTGATACCATGACCTCCAACAACATTTTTGTCTTTACTAAAGATGGCCAAGTAGAAGGATTAGTTGGCTGTTTGGACATCTTCCTGCCTCAACAACAGGGAACAGCATGAGACTACTATACTTCTTTCACCAATGAAATACAGAGGCATCTAAGCTGACTGGGACAAATGTTTTGTGTTGCCTTGATTTCAGCCTTTCCCCTGGCAGGCTTCTGCACCCACCCACCTTCATCACACATCAGGTTTTCGTAAAGTAAACCAACAAATCAAAAAAAAAGGATTCCTAAATGCATCAAAGCGTACTATAATCTATAATTCCCCCTCCCCAACAAACAAAAACATAACTTTAAGAGTTTTTATGGAAGACAGTCAAAGGGAGACACTTCCAAAAATATTTATCTAAAGCACAAATCAGATCAGTTGCCTGACATGCCTTCCTTCCACAAATTTTCCATGTGGGGTGTGTGTACCTGTGTGTGTGCATGTGTAGTGTGAGTGCATGTCAGTGCAACGACTGGAAGTTACAACTGCAGGTAAATCTCTCATCAAAAGCCCAGTGAAGAGAGAAAATCAAAAGGCCCTTGCCCAATGCAGCTGTCTGCTAATTAAACACTGGTTAATTGCAATAGTGTGGCTGATCCTTGTTCCCTGTGTTTGTTGTGTTGCCTGCCTGAGCTCTGGATTGCTCAGAACTTTCACATTCTCACAGAAAATTAAACTATCTATAAAAGGAACGAAAGGCTGTGATATGTATATATATCTATAAGGCTATTTTTAAAGGAAAAAAAAAAGATTTTTTCTGTGTGCTAGTTCAAAGCCAGCTTTGATTATCTAAAGCAAGTCAGTCTTCAGAAAGGGTAAAAAACTAAATGTAAAGATGGAATCTTTTTTATTTAATTCACGATGAAAAGAGCGTTTCTTATTTGGAATGCTCCTGCCTCTCAATTTTTTTAATTTTATATTTTAATTACAGGCAAGATGTAAAAGTCTCAGGCAGCATTTCCTGTCCTTACTTTACGAGATGTGCAAAGCAGCATTCCATTAGGGCCAACAGCCAGTAAAAGGGATGTCATTTGACACCCTTACACAGCTATGCATACCAGGCTGGAACCAAGCGGGATTATGTGAGTGGATAGAAAACCCTTCTAGAGAGAGGATCTACTCAGACTGTTTTTCTTTACACATTCTGCTCTCTGAAGATGATAAATCAGCTATTGGATTTGCAGAAACAACTCTCATGACAGCTAAAGAATTCAGGCACAAAGCAGATGAAGGCAAAGATCTGGCCTCTCTAAAGCAGCTCACAGCAGCCACGGGAAGAGACCAAACCACACCCATGTGCAAAGGGGGTAAACAGCGCCTGTGCCTGAACCATATTCCTCTTCCGAGAAGGGGCAGGAGGTGGGCTGGGTTTCCAGAGCTCAGACCAAAACTCACATCAACTTTCTGCCTTTATGGCAGGCTAAACCAAAGTCCTGCATCTGAACGCTGTAAAATTTAAAAGACCATGCTTTACAGTTACTTTGAGCCACAAACTGCGGCTGTTTTCTGGTAAGAAACCCCTTACCTGCAAAGATTAATTAATAGGTGGATAGTTTTGCATTGTTATGAAGGACAGAACTTTGCATCATTGCCCCCAGTGATCTCATTTTCTGTCTTTGAGATTTACGAATTTATGAGTTATATGCATAAAGATAAGCCTGTGAAGGACTGTGTCATGAAAACCATTATTTTCACAAGCTCCAGTCTTTCAGCTTCATCTCCCTGGCTGCATCTTATTTAGCTGATAAAGTTCTTTGTAGCAATACCAACCTATCTTATTTAACCTTACATGTAATTCTGCACAGACAATGACAGTTTTATTAGTAAATGAGGAGCAGTGTGTGCCAGCAGACAGGGCACCAGACTAGAAGTCAGGAGACAGTCATAGGTTTCCTAAACTTGCCCATGTCTGAAAATTCTTCCAATCATCCCTACCTCCATTTCTTTTTCTGCCCTTCTCTAAATATGATCATGCTCTTTGGGACAAAAAGTCTCTATTGTCCCCACATATGTGTTGGTACTGTTCCCATCCTGTTGGAGCCCTGATCTTGATGGCGGCCTCTTAAGATTCAGCACAATGCAAGAGGTTCCAATTAAAAATAATTGATCATTAAGAGATAGAGAATGGTAAAGAGTGAGCTGGCACTTTACTTTCTGTGGGGAAATAGTCAAACCCTAGTGGCAAAGGAGAGACATATGTGATGACACTGAATCTTCCCAAAGAAATGAAAGTGGGAAGTGTCACTCATCACCTTTTGGGCTTTTGTGTAACATGCGTAAGGAATGTTCCCTTCTCTGAAGAGTCTCTGGGGACTCTTCAGATGATGGGATTTAATGTCACATGCCCTCTTCTGCCTGTCTTTTTTTGGCTGTTGTACAAAGTGTTGCCATGTGGGGTCTGTGTGATAGCACATACTGCAAAACATCTCCAGCTGAGCAGAATCAGTGCTGGCCAGTCAGATTGTTAGCTGGCTGACTATTCCCTAGAAATGAAAACCAGACACTGAGGAAACTATCTTGTTCATAAAAGGAAAATATTTATCTTCAATGAAAAAAAAAAACAAACCCAAAACCAAAACAAAATAACTGCCTGGGTATTTCATTAAAATATCACTAGTGAAGTGATTAAATAATTCAGCAGCAGGGCAAGCAGGAAGTGCACTACTTCCATGCACCTCCAAAATATGGATTTGAATTAAGCAAAACAATTTTCCAGTTAACTCTGGGCTGCTTCAACTGAAGAGGAAAACAAAGCGGGAAATGTCTGAATATTTTGTTTAAATGCTTCTTGAATGAAGCAACTCCAAATTTGAATTTGAAATGTACCCAAAAAGAATGAAAAACATTACGCAACCTTATAAGGTTCAGCTGGAATTCAGGGGCAGACTAAGGGATGAACCAAGGCTAAAACAGACAGGTGAAGGCAGGTAGCTTGGCTTTGGAACAACAGGGAGTTTGAGAGACACAAGAGTTGGTTTTACCTACAGGTTGCCCCATATCACTGAAAAAGTCTAACTCGGTGAAAACCTGCACCATGTAGACTTGGTAATAAGGGACACAAGGCAGCAAATGGAGCATTTTTCTTACTGAGATTAGAAATGGCATAGAGGGGAAAGTGTTTGTGGAGAGCAGAGAAATAGGAGAGCAATAAAAAGAGCTGAGACTGAGACACAAGAGGCATATGAATACAGCTACAACTACATGTACATTTGCTTTTCTTGTGTTTTGAGCTAACCAGAGAGAAGACAACTCTGGTGTGAAGCCACGCTCCTGGGCCTGCTCAGCCCAATGCTCATGCTAACTAGCCCTGCCTGCTGGCTAATGCAAGGGGCTGGCTCATGGACTGAGCTGGCTGGTAGATGCCCATCCCAAAGTCCATGCAAGGAGAAGATGTGACTGCCTGCCCCATCCAGGCCGGTGTTGCTCTGGAATTCCTCCCAGTGCCTTTTGAACAGAACATTCATAACAAAGTACCACCTCTGTCACCCGCTAAGTGTGGTGAAGTGCCCAGGCTGTGAAGGACCACTTAGTCATACACAGCTCCAGTACCATCTTCAGGGACCGTCTAGTTGCTGACTTGTAAAATGCTGCAATCAACACAAATGCTCAACAAATGACATTTCTCCCATAAATTTTCAAAAGTATGAAGTTTTCTAGGAAAGAAATTAATGAAGGTTGTCAGGAGCATGTAGTGCCTTTCTGGAATGCTGGTCCTAGCTATTCTCTTGGAAACCAGTAAATAAAGAGTTAAGGTATGAGCAAACACAACCTTAACTGTGCTGTTGGAGCAATGCCCCAATATGGCCATAACACACAGAGCCTGTGCTATCTCAAAGGCAGAGTGCAAACATTTGGGGAATACGGCACATGACCACAGCACAGAGCCTGAAGCTTTCTTTTTTGCAAGGGAAAACTGGTCTGTAGGGAAGCTGCAGGGACTAGGGACAGGGGGAGTGCCAACACCAACCTTACACAAGGGACAGCTGGTCTTTTCCTCAGGACTAGCATGTACTCTACAGCCCTTGTCCTCACAGACTGCCACAGGAGTACTCACTCCACCCTTTAGCTCTGAACCACAGACCATCCCACTGGCACCTTTGTGCACTTCTGGTAATTCCCCTGGGAAGGAAGAGCTCCAGGCACTGTTGTTACCACAATTTAAAAAGTCATCACCTAAAGGGGACACCGTAGTGAACCACACACATAAAACAGAGGAGGCAGGGAAAGAGGCAAGCCACCTCCCAGAGGGACAAGGCCTTTCTCATGTCAAAGCTCAGTAGTGTCCTTGTGTCAGAGCCACAAAGCAGCCAAGTGCTCCAGCTCTGCCAGCTGGAGCAGGGCAGCTCTCACAGCTGACCCGCAGGATCCCTGGCAGTACAGCCAAATACAGCCAACCCCAGCGAGGGCATGGGGAAGGTTTCTCAGGCGCTGCTTTTCAAAAGGCCTATGGCTCACCACTTTTGCTGAGGTGCAGAGGCATAAGAGGCTAACAGCCAGCTTTGCTCCTGCCTCAGTTAAGGGGTTTTTTTGGCAGGGGGTAAGATGGGAGAGAGTTTCATCTGTGCTGTGGCACAAACACTGCTCTGAAATGCATGGCCACAGGGAACCCTGTTCAAACACTCCTTATCATGGCAAGGCTATACACAGATGTGTTGTATCCCTCTTTTCTATTTATTTCTCATTTTCTGCTCCCTAGGAAACTGAGAATCACATTAGCCTCTCCCTCTTTTTTTCCTACTTTGAATGTGAGTAGCTAGCACCCATTATTCTGCGACAATGTCCCATCTTACTGACATGTCTTGAATATGTACATTTTTATACTGCTTTAATAGTGCTATTTTAAACTTTAAAGCCTGTCACTTGTCCTCATGAAAGTCAGATGGAAAATAATACTATTCTCATATTTTTCTAGTCTTTTCATCCAAAGCAGCAGTCCCTAGAGTAAGCCTCTGTCCTCGTGTTGGTAGGAATTTCTGTAGCCAGTTTGCATGGTACTGTCCTGCAACTACAACTGAAGGGCAATTCCCAGTACTACAATTACAGCACACCTGCAGGTGTGAAGGCTTGTTCTGTGACCACTTACAACCGCTTGGTTTGGAGTTTTGGCTGAGCAGTAAGTGCATTATCAATTCAGAAATAAATACAGAAATCAAAGACTACAAAGATAAACATTGTGTTTAGGGCTGTTCCCACCCTTGTGTGGACATGGGTATGTACTACAGAGTACACTAGTGTGAGATCAAGAGGAGGATCAAAAAACAGTCTTGACTCCAAACCTCCTCTAGTCTCTAAATAAAGGCACATTCCTACAGTTTGGTTTTTTTCCAAAATATCTCACAAGGAAGAGACTTTCCATTATCACCTACCAAGAGCCGAAATGCATCAGCTGTCCTACAGCAAGCTGATAAAAGCATGTTCACGTTCCTCAGAAACACACTCCTGACTCAGGGGTGGGTTTGCAGGGCTGCAGACCCTGTGCTTACACTCAAACGCTCTCAAGCCTTGATCACAAGCCCTGGGTGCAAAAGTATGCTGACTGGTTCAGGAAATGAGGCTAAGGCCTGTTCTGCTTGGCAGAGCTATGCCCTGTGGTAGAGCTGGCTAGCAATGACCAGCATAACCTGTCCACATTTCACGTGCAGAGGGAAAAAGGCTAGTGAAGACTGCACAGTGCTGAGTCCCGGAGTTGCCTTGTCCTCTTCCTAGTGATAACCTTTGCATTTTCATCAGAGCATTTGGCACCAGCAATTTAAGAGTTAACCATGAAGGTAGACTGAAGAGCATAAATGTTATTTGTCTCATTCTGCAGCTTAAAAAAGTCCTTTTAGATTCAGGTTTAAATGTCCCTTTTCCTGACCTACAAGGTATTTGCCATATACTGTCTGTCTCTAGGGTTAATAATCTCCCTGGCAGTTAGCACTTCTGTAAACACTCCCACTTTATCTGCAGAGAGAGAATCCCAACAGTACTGGAAACAGATATAAATGGAAACTGTTAAAAAAAATTAATAAAAAAACTTAGCATATGCTAAGAGTAGCAGTGATTTCTGGCAAGAATTAATTAAACCAGATGAAACACTTCTGATATGAATGGTGTGATCAGATCATTTAATTAATTTTGGCTTTTAGTTCATCATAATAAGCTTCTGTGAGGATGAAAAAAGAATAATTGTTTATTCAAATGGTAATAATTTGGGTTTCTTTAATTGATTCCTAGTGTGAAAGCATCGATTCCTGCTGTTTTCTAAAATGCTGGATGGAAAAGTTCCAGCATGAGGTCCAGTTCCAGAGGCCACCAAATCATTCCCCAATGCAGCCTCCCATTTCTGATCTAGTCCACTACAGCCCTCTCGCTCCTCCTGGCTTGTCTGTACACTGCTGAGGGGTGAGGCAGGGCTCAGCCATTCTGAAGTGCTAATGGGTTTATTAAGTATTCCTATGTGAAGCTGACATGTGCTTATAAATAATATTAGTGGGACTGAAATATGTTTTCTTTCCAGCAAGCTGGATATTCTGGAAAGGAAATGTTTTAAAAATAAAAAGCAGACACCCGAAGAGTGACTAGAAGTGAAGAGGCTTTAGATAATCTTTCAAAAATCTTAAAAAAAAAAGGTTTTTTCTTTTCTGTAATTACATTTAGTTCACCAACCTTTGTCCAAGTACAGAGGAGGAAATTGATCTTGTTTCACTACTAGGATACGGGGTAGAGATGTCCCTGGGATTACAAAGACACATGCTAGCAGTTTTAAAACTAGGACTGGTGATTCCTGTTTCTGTTCATTGTTAATTTGTTGGGTGCCAGTCCCTTAAAAGGCTGTATAATTCCTGCTGGGTATAGGGTAGTACAGGATGAAGGTATGCAAAGGAACAACCACCAAAAAGTAGGGCATTTCTGCAGTTTGAAACTCCATGAAGGCAATATCGCAGATTTATGCCTAAACCGATGCTGAATTATGGCTCACTGCTCTAAAACTAGAATTCCTTAGATTACTTAATCTAATGAGGTCCATGAGAGAAGAAAAAGGCCCCAGTTTGTAAGATTTAAGGGGCTGAGACCTTATCTGCACACTCTCCTGTAAAGCTCCAGGTGCACTGTAAGATCTATATCATCAGTTCCATGCTAAAAACTACGTTGTTTAAAACTAAACAATCAAAGGCTGAAAAGTGAAGGGCTCAAGTATCACGAAACAGCGAAGCAAAGGTTGCCTAATGTAACCTTGTCTGCCTCCGGGTTGTGTGCTATAATATACTGTTTCAGTCTGTGACCAGGTACTGCCCCCACATTCATTTTTTTGGCAGGAGCCTTGCTTCACTCCAGGCACAGGACGGACAATGCTCTGCATACAAAGCAGCTCTTCAATATTCTTTTTAATCTCTGCTCTTCAGAGTGGGGCTCTGGCTTCATCTACTACAAACTGTCGCAATACTGCATGAACAATGATACTTTTCCATTCTATGCTGTTTTTTCTCTGCTGTTCAGCCCCAGAGCCCCGAATGCTTTGCACTAGTTAACACATTTATTCCCAAAACGTCCCTGTGAGGTGAGGAAATATTATTCCTAATTTAGAGAATAAGATTGAGTTGCTTTCTGAAGAAAAATAGAAAAGAGGCAGGAAAAGCGACTAGATCTCTAGAGTCCCAATCAACCACCTAAATCATCATTTTTACAAAAGGCCTCTGGCCTTTATTCACACCACACAGCTTCTGCTAGAGGTTAGGTAGCAGTGCCAGAGACACAGCTCCATTCACTGGTATAACATAAATCTACTACTGTGACTCCAGACCAATATATTATATGACCCTGTTCTAGATTTCCTTAGGGTGAAATTCAGTCCTGTGCAGAGGGCCAGCATTTATATCCTTTCTCAGAGGTTTGTAGCTGTGTGTGTTCCTCACGCCTACCCTCTGATCTTTATTTGAAACAAAAAAAGTTGTGCTGTTTATCCACTAGACACTGTGATTACATAATCAGTCTTATCACATGTGTGCAGACTGTGATTAGAAGGGAAGGAGTAAAGGTGGTTGGATTCTTGAGAGCACTCCGACAATCTAAAACGTAGGAAATGAAAAAACAACACGAACTCCACATTAAAAATAATTTTACCCAATGAATTAGGGAACAAAATAATCTCCACCTTTCAATCACCATCTTTATAGCACGAGTGGGTTCTGTACACTTGAATACCTCCAACATGCAAATCAAGAACCTTTTAACTTATTTAAACATGTATCTTGCTCTGTGAAAGGAAAGGCCTCAGATTTCTTCACAGAAGCACCTGCTCAGTTCATGTGAAGGAGAGGACTGCACACTGGTCTCATTCCTTCTGCGCTTTGCCAAGTTTACGTATTTTCAGCTGTCCATCTGTGTGGCCAGTAGAAACTTGTGAAAACCCCAAAGCAGTGGAAGTTCCCTGCCCTTTAATATCCAGAGTTCATGGTAAACCAGTACTAATAAATATTTTTTTCTGAAATCATATCTAAACCAAAGCAAATTTAAGTTTCACTGGAGCAGAGACATCTACCCTGCTAAAGTCACATTTTCATTGCCTGCTTTGAGGCCCATAAATTAGTCAAAAGGTCAAGATTGTCAGTGCAGCAGAAGAAGTGTAGCTCCTCATGCACATGCATGCACATGCACATGCACTCCCCTGGTCTTTGGAAACACTCAGGGAAGGAGGAAACAACAACACCCCCCACACAGCCTCTAAAGCACATTTACCAAATGAGACACGTCATGTTCAAAACAGGTTGTTTCTACAGTTCTAGTACCTGCCATGTTCTCCTTTTTTACTGAATGGGGGTTAATGGGCTTAAATAAACAGAATTGACTTAAGAGAACAGACATGCCATATTCAGAATGTTATTCTTTGCTGCTGTGATTTCTAATTTCAGCTTTTGAATTTCTTTCTTTAAAATATATTTGATGTTTAAAAATATGCATAGGTTTTCAGGGAAGCTTTTATCCATGTAGCTAGTAAGTATCTCTCATGTATATTAGGATTTACATTTCTTAGAGCCTTCTGAATAAAGGAGAATTATTCCCACTTTGCAAATTGTGCAGCTATTGTACCCTGTTGGCCCCATAGCTGGGCCTATATGATGTTACTGCATTCCAGTCCCCTGCCTGTACTACCATGGTATCTGGGGGAGTCAGGACGCTTGGGCCTGCAGCAGAGTTGACAAAGGGAGCAAAGGTACCCCAAACAAAGACTCTGCAGTTGGATTGGAAGAGTGAGTTGGACACTTGGAGGTCAAGACAGAACAAGCTCTGGGTTTCTTCTCTGTGTGAGTTTTGCTGTCCTAGTATAAGGGGCTAGTGCCCGCCTAGCGCTGGGCTTACAAAGCACCTAGAAACAATCACATAAAACAATCTCAGAAAATCTATTAATACAAAGACCCAGTGCTGGCTCAGAAACCAATTGCTTGAGTTGCAGAGTGAATTTTGGACAATGCTCATTTTAGGTTTGCCTTGTTATTATTGCTCTTCAACCAACAAGTGACAGAGAGTGACTACAGACTTACTTTTCCCCCCTACTCTGATCCAAATCCCTGGAGCTCTGCTCTTACACTGTTATGTTGCCAGAGCATTTCAGCCACAGGGAAAGGCTAGGGCAGAGATGGGAATGAGAGCTGGGGACTCAGCCTTGCCCAGCTGCACTTGCTGCTCCAGTTGCCCTTGAAAAGATGAAAGGGCAATGGCAGCCAGGCAATACTCTTCGGCTCTGCTTTGCCTTGGCAGCAGAAGCTACCAAGGCGGTTCCCTGGGCTCTGCCACAGCCGAAGGAGCCACCACAGCTTCATTTCTGGTTTGGCTGCCCTTGGTAAATGTCTGTTTTGCCTAAGCCCAGACTCTCCCAAGGCTACACAGAGGTAGAGGCTACACCCAAATTCCAAGTCTCAATATAGTAGCTTGACCACAAGTCTGTCCTCCCTATCTTCTTTCTCAGGCACATATTGCCTCAGTCTCTCTATGCCAAATACGGCACAGCGTCTCAAAAATCAAAGCTTCCTTCTCCCTCTTCTCAGCTTCAAAAGTTCACTCACCATTTTAAAACAAGGGATGAGCTCAGTGAAGAGCTCTATCAGGAGACTGCAGTTTATCTTAGAACCTAACCAAAGCAGACCCAGATTCAGTGTAGTGTTCTCTGGCAGGGTATTTCATGACTAAAGCCACGCTGCTGAAGATGTTGCATGTTCTCCAGCCCACATTCTTAAATCCTTGCTCACTCTCCTGCCCAATCGCACAGAGATAAGCAAAGGAGAGAGTTGTCTGGGCTGTGTGCTTTGTCTGGTAAACAAGTAACCACTGTAGCACATGGATTACAATGCACACGCTGTCTCTCCTTGTGCTTACCCTCACCTACATCTCTGCTCCAGCTGCATCATTCCTGTGGAGTGTAATGGCCTCTGATGGTTACAGAGCATCCTTCAAGGCAATCTCCAAGGCTAGGAAAAAAAGAGAATTTCTATCGGCTGCCAAGTCAATGGAGGCTTCATTTCTAAAAGTCATTTTGTTGTGAGGGCAACATTTCTAACAGTGGAAGTGTGATTCAGGGTGTGATAATGCCTGAGCTTCCTGATCACTCTGTACCCCAAATTCTGTGGGTCACAGGTGGGAGCGACTGCTAGAGACTTTCTCAACTTTCATGCAAACTCTGAATTCGCAGAAATCCCAACACGTGTAACCCTTGAGCAAGCTTAATGTGAATTCTTTGCTCCCATTGTCCTCCAGTTCACATGTTGGGAGACTTCTTCCTGCTTCCTCCCTGTCAGGGAAGACAGCTTCAACAATATGGATTTTATTGTACACCCCCTACATCCCACTTCTTCCCCTTGTCAATAGCACAGAGGCCCAATCGCCATCTCAGCTGCAAAGAGGAAATGACTATTCACAAGACACAAAGGTTTATGGATTTCTGCCTAACAAAAGATTATTTCTCAGCGGACACTCGGTGTACTGGTGCCTCATCTCTTCCAGTAGGAAGGCAGATGCCTCAAATACCCCCAACCCCAAGGAATGGGAGCACTCTCCAGGGCAGGTGTACTATGCAAGGTAGCCTCTTAATCTTCTCACATGCACAAGCACTATTTTTCATACCAGCTGCATCTTAAACACTCGGTTAAGATGGTGATTAGTGGTGGTGGTAGGGTGTCACAGTGGGAGCTTTCTTAAGAAGAAAAGGCTTTGATTGAGCCAATGAAAGCTGTTGCCAGGGAACCAGATGCCATGAACACACCACTCCAGCAGCGCAAGAATACAAACCATGTGAGTACTGGACTGAGCTTTAAATGCATTTGCTGGTTGAGGCCTGAACACACCATTAACTCTTTCAGTACTTGAAAGAGTTCACACAATGAACTGGGAAGATGGGAATCTATTACAAGTGCAGAGGAGAAAAACATCTTCTGATATCTCTCTATAACACCTTGTTGATTTAGAAGAAAAACAAAGGGGGGAAACTTTTGACCTTTAGTTTTTGACTGGCAAAGAACGTTTGTTTGTTTTGTAAAGTATGTAAGGAAACTTCTCTTCAAAGTAACGCTTAGTTTTACACTAATGTGAAAAGGAATCAGATAAGTGCTCAGATAACCCTACAAAAGTATTAATTTTGTTTTTGCATGGGGTGTTACACATGAAGTTTGGTGTGCACACAGTGTATTCACTGGTCAGTTCCTCCGCAAGAGGAACAGAATAGCTTAGATTCCATTTTTCCCAGATCTGAGCTGGTTTCCAACACAAATGTTACCGATTTGAATTTTATCTGATCAGTTGCCAATTTGTTTCAAAGTTAACTTTCCACTCTGATTACTAAACAGCCTTGTACTCTACCGACAGAGCATGTTTTTCCTAGTGTAAATTCCACAGTGCTCTGCAACCCTACCAGTAAAACGCAGTGAAAGCTCTAATTAAAAATCATGCCTGCCATATGTCAATTCATAAGAACTAAAATTAAACTAACAAGGGGCTGTAACCAAAACTTTTTTTGAACACAAGAGCCTGCCTGCACTCTTTTGAAGCAGAACATGTGGAAGCCTGGGTGGTTCTTACAGGACAAGAACTGGCCCCAAATATTTTCATCTTCAGGCTTCCAGTTTGAATCCAGCACAGGTTCCTAAATACAAAAAGCAATTCCCCATTCTGTAGTGAATGCCATGGAGTGAAAGCCACTCCATCTCCACGTAGCCAGTGCTGGCTGTGTAACAGCTTTGATCCCACAGAGCTGGTAACTGTGTTGAGCAAGTAACATGTTGCCGGCAGCATTATACTGAACTGTCAGCCAGTCTCCTTTTCAGCCTGTTTATGTCCCGTAGTAATACCAGCTATCTAGTGAGCTCTGAGTTGGGGTCCAGTGTACTACTGCCTTTTTATGCCTCTCCCACAGTGTAGAAGGCCTGGGGGGAAAGGACACAGCAATACCATTACAATGCTTAAGTGGCCATAAAGTCCCAGTGTGAGTCCTAACAATCTGAACATAAGGGATAATAAACTTGGGCCCCTCAAATTTATTCTAGGGGATTGGCAAGAGTGGGTAAAGTGCAAAGCTGATTTAATATCTTCACATGGCTCCCGTGCCAATTCCAGTCCAGCTTAGTTGGGCTCCCATGTGTCTACTGGCCATCCAAACAGGCAGAGCATCACACCGTCAAGATGACACCACTCATTCCCACAGAGCCCCTTGGAGTCCCAGTAAACAGCTTTGGCATGGCTATATTGCATAGCTGAGGAGTGGGACAACACATACAGCAAACTACAATGCTGAAAAATACGCCACACGCTCATACAGAGTACTTTTGTTTCCCTGGATTCTGCTGTGATTTACTTGAGGGTCCCCTCTGCTATGGGCTTGGCCCTGAGACCCTGCATTGGTTACTGTGTTGCTGTGAAGAGGGGCTGCCTGCTTGCTTACAAATTAACTTCTGGGTTTAATCTGCAGATACTCACGCCAGGCTTAGTGCAATCCTTCCCACTGCAGAGCCCCTGTCTCAGGCAGGACACAACCGCCTCTTTACAAAAGTTCTTGCGTAACACTCATAAAACTGGGTAAAACAACACTGCAGCTCAGCCTAGGTTAGCAGTGAAGAAGTGACAAACTGGAAGAGATTCCTACAGCAGAGCAGAGTTATCTAAACACAACTTTGGCAACGTATGAGGGCTAACAGCCCTGTTTTCTAACCAGATCCATATAAAATCTTGAGCACTCAAAAACAGTCCATGTCTGCACTTTGTATTTTGAGCCTAAAACATACACACACACACACACAGCGAGATGCTGCACGGTGGTAAAGGAAGCCATTCTGGTGTGCTGGCTTAGTGGGGCATGAAGATGAAAGAGTCACTTCCTGAACAAACATGGTTCCGTGGCATGTCAGTGACCTCTGCAGAGCCCCCGTCAAAGATCCCATGCAGATGTGATCCTGCTCAGTTTGCAAGAGCAAACAGAACTGCAGTGCAAGATGGTATTGTTACAGAGGCTAATAATCCCATCTCTGTACTACAAAGAGGTGCAGATGTACTGAAGTTACCATGCTGGAGAGTGATATTTAACATTGGCTATTGCTGTTCCTCTCCTTACCAAAAATAATCCCCCCAAAACATATGTATTCCTTACCCTTATGGTCACATGCACACACTCATGCAGCTCTGTTAGAGAAACTTAATTGAATTTACACACTGGAGCCTTCAAAAATATGAAGTGCAAGATGTTATTACAGAATTTCCAAAATGTATTTTTCTCCTTCCCATATGCATCAATATACCATGACTCAGTTGACATAACTGCATGTTCTCCCCACACTGAGGATCCAAACCTGCTCCAGGACAAAAGTGACAGTGGCCTGCAGGACTGATACATCCTTTGTTGCACCAAGCAGAGCACGTACAGTTTCTTTCCCAATACAGTGGGAAAGACACGAGAGCTTCCTGGACTGAGGGAGCTGAATGCTGTCCTGAACAACAGGATTCTGGATCCAAACATGGCATAGAATCCGTGTTCAATTCTGAGGCTCTGTAGTCAGTCCAGAGCCTCCTGCCCAGCCCTCTGACCAACCTCTGCAACAAGTCCACCTTCACTCTCCCCTGCTACCCACTCATCCCTCAGTCCTTCCTTTTCCCTTCCTCCATGCCCAGCATCCTCAGAGCTACCAATGTCCTCATCCTTTTCTTGGCATTGGCAATAGATTTTCCATTTCCTTCCTCAGATCCTACTCCTGTTTCCCTTGTTCACATAGTTTCCTCCTTTGCTCTCAAGCCCACCTACATTCAGATCAGCATCTGGTCCTACTTTGCGTAAACTCATTTTTTCCCGAGCAAACCTCTCATTACAGTCACTGTCTCAGTGAGATATATTCTGATACTCACTGAAAATGCATGTTTTTCATAGCTACAAGACTTGGACAGCTTATTTCAATAATACATTATTCTGAATTTACACACGCTTATTTAAACACGTTTAAAACAGATTCAATGTAGGACTCAAGAGTGCTGAATTTTTAGTTGTAAAATATATCTCTTTCTAAGATATAAACTAACTACTCACCAGTACAACTGACAATCATAAAAGGCAATTGCCAATACATTCCCTTCCCACGTGAACAAAATGTAATTAAGCACTGCTTAAAAACTATGTGACAGTGCTGGAGAAAAATTGGTAAAGAAATGGAAAGCAGAGAATCAACAACAGGCTTCAGGAGTAAATTTAGACTGATATTCTCACCTAAATCTCTATTTTCTTAATTCATGTTTGGTTCAACCCATTATAAAGTCATGAAAAACAATCATGCTTGGAAGCAAATTATCTTAAGCCAGGGAGAATTTAGAATGTCTCTGCCAGTACAGGCTCATTTCTATTGCTGTTCTGTTGTGGAAGGTGTCATTTTTGCCATCTGAAGAAAGCAGCTCCTCTGTTTGAAGACACATTTGTTTTGTACATTTTCTATTGCTGTTTGTATATTGTAAAGCCCTTTGAGCACACATAGAATGAAAGACACCGTATGGAATAAAGTTAAAAGTTGCAGTGTTGTAATATGCTGTAAGTCTTTGTACGTGGCAGCAGGGGGCACTTCCACAAGACGACGCTGAAGTGCTGTTGACAGACTTGCCTGGTTTCAAGGCCAGGCAGAAGTGCTGCTCGGTGTGTTCACATGCCACTTCTGAAAGCAGAGCATGTTTGCACCGAGCAACAGCGCCCAGCCTTCTTGTTCTTACTGAAAAGTGCTCAAAGCAAGATGAGTAGCTTAGTGAGAAAATTAAAGAAAGAGAAACATGGTCCTTTGAATGAAGGATGAGAAGGGCAAAGAATTGCACACCTGAGCACTGAGGAAGTGGATAACTGAATTGGTTCTGCCATCCCAGTGCCGGTGTGGGGGATAAAGAACAGGAGGTCCATCTGAGAGTGAGACTCTTACCTTCCTCTGCAGTTACCTAGGAAGGTTGAAATGTTCCAATACTGAGTTTCCACAAGAAAACAGTTAAGAATCAGAGAGGAAGTCCTTCAGGTCAAGTATAGACCTACACAAACCCATAGAGGATGAGTGTTCAACAAAACAATCCCTAAAATCGGTCTCTTCCAGCTCTAATAATACTGGTTTTCTCCATTCTCAGCTGATAATGGAATTTGGAGGGTGTCATAAAGAAAATACAATAAAGCAGTCTGGGAAGAATGATGTTATTCAGTCACCTTGGGGTATTTACTGCAGGGCATTCCTTCTATATCTGACTGTGGCCTTTGGAGTATTTCTGTGCTCACTTGTGCTCTCCCTAGCTCATATGAGAATTCTGTTTTCTGTTTACATTCATAGCAGTGGAGAACAAATGGCTGATCACAATGAAGAGGGTGATGGTGGTGGCTCACAGATCCCAAGATGTTTAAAAGCAACCAGAATAGAGAGAACAAGAAGTGCTAGTCTGGCTTTTCCATTATTTGGAGTTGTGTGTTAGCAAGGGACAGAATTATGAATTAGTGCATTTCTGAACAAAGAATCTGGCTGAGCATTCTGATAGTAAGTTTGCAGTTTTAGGGGCAAGATATGAACTTACAGATCTTCCTGAAGCTCAATACCTAAACTCTCACTGCTAAGATGTGGCATTGGGCAGGTTGTGAAAAAAAAGACCAGGAGTAACTGAAAGTGCAGTAGGAACCAGAGGTGAGTTCCTGCTAGAAAAATCTCCACATTAGCTCTTAGAGATTAAATATTTTCAATTTCAGAATGCTGACTAATGCTGAAATAATGTAATATTTTACAGTGTCTCCTTTGTCATGAAAATCAAAATGTGATAACCAATGGCATAATATAATAAGAGATATATATGTCCTGCTGTAGCTAGAACTGTAGCATATTAACAAAACTATTGTTTGGGGAGTCAACAGGCACACACAAGAATAGATTTCCAAAGGGAAAATCATTGTCTCTGTTGTTAAATGTTAGATGAATGGGTAAAGCTGCTAGTCCTGGGATCCATGTATATTTTTGAATCTACATCTGTTACAGTGATTTAAAATAATACTTTGTTTGAATAGCACATTCCATCAGAGTTTCACAGCAGCTAAAAAACCAGACTTATTTATATGATGCAGTTCAGTATTGCCATAAAAACTGGATACATTAGAGCCACAGCCAAAGACAGTTTTTTCCTGTGAGTTCACACCAAAAGCACTCTGCAGTAACCCTAACCTGACTCAGTGGTTCTTCAGAACTATTTCTGAAAGAATCATATTTTTATCCAGTTACTCAGAAAAACTGAAAAAGCCTGTAGGATGCAGATCAAAATTTACCCCAAACCTCCCTCCCAGCTTCAGCACTGCAGTTGTACTAGAGTCAGAGGACTAGGAGGAGAGCATCAGCTCTGTGTATTTTTCATCCTGCCTCGAGGTGGATTGTGAATCTCTGCTCTACCTCTCACAGGAATCACGACTGTTCACCCTGTTAAGCATTGCTATCAGAACAGTTACTCTAAAATGTAACTTTTGGTCATTGGGAGCCAGAATATGACACACTAACTTTACATCAAAGAAAGCATGTGAATACTCCAATTATGAGAATAATTTGGAAATCCCTGCCTTATTCACTGCATTCAAGAAACCAGAGAGTTTCCCCAGAGAAATGTTGTGTGCTTGTATTTCAGTTTTCTCCTGGTTGTCCCAGCGGAACAACTTATCTACCAGAGCTCTTCTTATCCACCTCATTCAAGGCAACACCAACAGACAAGAGTCTCAAAGCCTCTATTTTATCTCTACTCTCCCTAGGGCAGCCATCCATCCCTCTAACCTCTGAGTGCATGGGGATGCATCTCAGGCTGAGATGGACTCTCACAGCTAAGACAGCATAATCTGTTTGAGGTGTTAGCTGTTGTTGTCTTTCCTAAAACAAAGCTTGCTAGAGTTTCCGAGAGAACCCCCTGGTTTTTTTAGTCTCCATACTGAAACCACTATACAGCAACTCCCTCTCCATCATGTAATTAACTCCTCTATGCTGATGATGGCTTAAGTGCTCCTGTGAGAAAGAGATACATTTCTTGAGCTAGGAGGGGCCAGATTTATGCATTCACAGAGGATACAAGATAAAAGAGTTTTGGGCTGATTCAAATGCTACAATGACACAGTTCTTATCTCTATAGTGTAGCAACTACTTGTCCCACCTGAGGCTGGAGCCATGTTTCTGTTCACAGTACACAGCTCACTTTCTAAAGAGAGCAATTATACAGCAAAAAGGTAAGGCAAAAACATTTTAAACTGAAAGAAATAACAAGCTACAATTATTTTTTTTATTCCTAAGACATTTAATCACTGTACTATTACTTATCAAATCCATTAAGTTCCCAATTATGAAAAAAGAACATGTTTCACGGTAATAGTGGTCATGGATGAGAAGGAACAAACCAACACGAGTTGGTTTGTTGGAGTACCAGTTGGAGTACTCCAGGTTTTGAGCTACGGTCTTGAGGAACCAGTGTGATACAAACCATGCTGAATACAGGTGTGAGTATGGCTCTAGCATGCAGAGAGGCTTATCAACATTTCTTACCACAGCTGTATATACTACACATGACACTCTTTGCACATAGAACACTAAGCGGTTTACATGAGCAGTACTGCCCTTGCAGTATTTGCCACAGTTCAGGCTCTCCTCAGATGCAGTCAGCAGTGTTTTAAAAGCACATTTCTTTCAATTTGTGTATTCCATAGCTCATCAGACACAGCGGACCCCAGGTAAAAACTGTGAAGTATCCTTGAGACATTTTGAATTAGGCATCCTTTGTAAATCTGTAAATCCAGAAGACTGGGCCCAGAACTGTTCCACTGTTCCTTGGCACCGAACAGATGGCTCCCAGTGTTGAAGGGCTGCTGTGGCTTCAGGTGAAGGAGATGCATTGGGCAGAGCTGGGATGAGAAGGAAAAGAAAACTCGGCAGATGTAATCTTGCTGCTCCTGCTCTCACTAGGATAAAAAGAGGGATGAAAGTCACAACTGCCACTGTCAGATGAGACTTCAACCTGGTGGCAGCAGCAGCAGCCTGGCTTTATATGACTCTAGTTTTAGGCAAAGCATGCTGCATGCTTACAGTCACTGCCCAATGCATCTGCTGCCCTAAGTAAATGCTCACCATATCTTTGCCTAGGGCAGGACTTCTCTGGACTTAAGCCATGAAACCCTCTTGCAGTTGAGAAGAAAGTCCCCACGTGTTGCCAGAATAAAAGTGGACAAAATCTTGATGATTAATTCACAGCCTGAACTCTCACTTTTCAAAACTTCCTATTGTAGGTGGTCTGTGGAGAACAGCATCTCAGGTCTGAGCTGTACAGTAATTCTTAGGCACCGACAAGAGTTTCATTTGATAGATTTGCTGATGACAGCAGATAAAGCCACAATGGTGAAAGCATATAAGGAAAGAATCATTTCCTGTGTAGTTAGTAAGCCACAAATTGACAAACTCCAAATTGATGAAAGGTTTTGTTTTGCTTTTTCTTCTCCTATATCTGTGCTACTTTTTTCCTTCTCTGTCTCAGGATTATTTCAACTGGAATTCTCAGGAAAGGTACTCTCATTTTAGCAAGACTTCAAATGCAAAGTACATCATGAAGGACTGTTTGGGTATGTCCCTTTCAGAAGATGACAGTACAAGAATGGGTGCACTGGTTCTGTGCTCTGAGAATCTAGCTGAACTTTCCTGGAAAAAGGGAGGTAGGAGACAGGGTCTGCAGGGCCACAGGCACAGAAGAAAACTACAGCTGGAGTTACACACCCTCTCAGATTTGACAAGAACCACCTTGGCATACAGAGGAGAGCAGGTAAGAAGCCACAGATTACACGAGATTTCTGGCTCCCGTTCCTTTAGATGTTAACTACACAGTGGCTCCATGAAACCTCAAAAACTACTGCTGTTCACTGACGTCAACAAGCTTCTGATAAAATAAACCTGATATTCAAATATATTCTTGAGCATCATCTTCCCTTCTTTCCTTTGGAAGTTACCAGCTATAGACAATTTGTCATGATTAAATTTGTACCTGTTCTGAGGTTTCAAATGGTGCCAGCATGGTCCCTGTGCCTTCACAGAGGCTGACTTATTTCTCCAACACCTTGCCATATGGAGAGTTTCTTTCTTTGAAGCCCACATAGAGCCGGATTTTGGTTCTCATAAAGTCTACTGGAATTTTGCCATCAGCATCAATGCAGCCAGTTCATGGGTGGATTTCATGTCTATGAACCCTGACAAGGAAAAAGCCTTCTCTACTTCTATTCAAGTGGAAGAAATTTTCCTGCCAGCTAGAGAGGGGTTTGGTTTTTTTTTTTCCTGTGGATTGGAAAGGACAGTGTCAGCCATCCTACATGATACTCATCACCACACTGGCTCCCATATTTCTCAAGTCATGGTATAATCACCAAAGCTATTACATAACTGCATTTTGTATTCTGCATAACTCATTGCTATTAAAACTAATAAGCTACACCCTTGCCAATGACATGATTTTTTTTCTGCAATGCAGCAACTCTGCTTAAAAAAAAGGTAAAACCACAATGAGGCTTTTTGAGAGGAGGAGACTTATCCATCAATCTCTGACTGTGTGAGATATTGGAGAGCTGCTACTGACATTTGTCTGGGAAGATTTTGCTTAACTCATTCTTGGCTCCACCATCAGTGTTGTAATGGGTTCATCCCAAATTTGAGGCAAGATTTTTTTTCCAACATCCTACATCTTGATCTGTGCTATATATACACACCTAGTGATACAGTCACAGATGTCTACAACAGTAAATTCTAAAATTAAGCAAGTCATGGCTGTGAAACTTTCCTGATGACACAGGATATTAAGTTAAGATGAATATCAGGTAACAAGGTAACAAGGATTCACATCCAGTAGTTTCATACTCTTACATATGCTTAAGTACTACTCGCTTTTACATTGAAAGACAAGTCAGAGCTGACCAAACAGTTTTTAAACCAACCACAGGTTGGTTTTTCTTCCAGACATTTCCTACTAGTTGTTTGTTTTGCTTTGCTATGACCCTATTTCCATGCTAAACGTTTGGGGACACGAAGATTTGACATCATGGAGTGTTGTACCAACAGTGCCTGCGGAGATAACAAAGACAATATATTTTCTCTTCGTCTGTGCTCTACTTCATGATCCAGCTACAGACCAGTGTGAGGGCACTGACATGGGTTGATAGAGGTTATATAGCCTACAAGTGCTGCAGCAGGCCTGAGGGTGAGCTATGGCCAGTTTCTCACGTCATAGAAAGGGTCATGCACAAATATGACTTTGTAGCTCCTTGATCCCAGAATTAAGTGATTTAACCATCCACAGCACAACTTATTTGCTGCTGCCCGGTAGTCTAGTTCTAAAGAGCTGGGGCAGCTGAGCATTTTGGTAATGCCTTAATATCTATGATTAAATCTTTTATTCTTTGGGGAAGAGACTAGGGAGCTTCTATGTTGACTTTATAGCACTTCACTGAGGGATTTCCAAACAGTGAAAGTATCCCTTAGCAATCAACCAACCTTGGACACCAGATAAAGGGACAAATTTAACTAGACCTGTATTTTCTTATTCCTGCATTAGAGTAAAGCAGCAGAGCAGAGCCAAGGATCTGTTTCACAGTGATTTGAGAGAGTCAACATTTCCTTGTTTGTTAGAGTCTCTCTGGAGATACTTTCTGGAGATAATGTTGCAGTAGGTTGGTCTTAAGCTTTAAATGAGGCGTGGGTTGATGCTTGCCAAAGACATTTTGGAAGTGCACCCTGAGGGTCTGGGAGGGCACAGAGGAGAAAGCAGAGATACTGCCTTGCAGAGACTGCCACTAGCAGAAGCTCTGCAGGACCCAGCTGACACACCTACCGCTAGACTGAGACTGCCAGACCTGATGTCCAGAAACACTCTCAAGCCCAGCTAGTCATCAACAGCTGCAGGTGTCCTGAAAAAACTCTGGCTGCACAGAGTAGATGTTTCCTGAAAAATAGCATTGGAGGGAGCAATTCAACTTTTAATTGGGAAATAAATTGCAACTGAACTATTTCCCCTCAAGTCTGTGGTATCTTAATAAATTGTGGTCACAGCCCTTAAGACTTTCCTTTCCTTGGTCAGCTATCTATCCATGCTATTATTTATTCTGTTTCATTCAAGAAGAGTAAACACAATCTCAAAATTCTGGAAAAGGACTGTGTTATACAGCATTTGCAAACTGTGTGCCTGCCTCTATATGTGTGTGTGTGGTATGTGTGTATAGGGCTGTATCGGTGGAGAACTGGGGTATTTTCTTCCTCTTTTATATGTTTGCTCAAGTTACCTGATTTATGGAAAGTCATACAGAGCAAGACATAAGAAACACTAGGGTGGGATTCAGAAAACTTGGGTTTAACTAGATGGTCACCATCACTGTAATACAGAGTAACAAGAGATCCTGGCAAATGGCATCACTTGTGCAAGCAATGTGAGAACAAACAGCAAGTCTGTGATAAATCTGGTAAAGCAAATTATAAGTTAGTGAGCAGACAACTCTGCAGTACAAAGATCTGGTTTTGTCTTAATTCTATGACATTCTGTTACTGTGACACCTCACTAGAAGAAGCCCTGCTACCATCTTTGTCAGTCTTTGTAACCCTACATCAAAAAGGATTGGCCAAAAAAGTTTTCCAGAACTCAGCAAATCCATGAGCCCAAAGAGCAACTTCAGTTACTTGTGCAAGGGACACTCGTGAAAAGCAAAATTAAGACTTCCAGCCTGTCAGCTATAAGACAAGGTACATCCTACCTCTAGATTTAGTTTTTTTAATTGTTGAACAACATTGAGATTGACTTTGGCACATAAAGGATCAACACTCCCCAAGGTCCACGAGGTAACTTCAGAGGCAGGATGTTAATGCTTATCACCCCTCAGAGCATGGCCTTCCTGCTAAGTTTGACAATAATTAAACAAGCTATCTGTTCAGTGGTAACTGGACCAATATGACCACTTAATATTATGTTCTCTTTCACATACTAACAATGCATATTTATCAACCAGCAGCAATATTTAGTTATTACTGACCTGACTAGACTGAAGACAACAATCAAATCCCTCATACAAGAACACTGACCTCCATACAATTTCTTAAAGCTGTCTTTCTATTCTGGTTTATTTCTCGCTGGTCTATAACGTGTTTGTAAAATGATTCAAAGCAGCAAACTACAAAATACTAAAGAGTTGAACCCCCCAATTTTTTAGGATCTACATCTTGGAAAATCATTTGGAAGCTTTGACAGTTGCCTTCTGGATGTTTTTATTTCTTGATAATACCAGCTTATTATCTAGGCTCCAGAAATATCCAAAGACCTCATCTCTATTGTGGTAAGCACCATACACACATAATGAATCAGCAATCCTTTTTTCTAAGAGCTTATATACAAACATGAATACCATGAGAAATTTAAAGGCATATGCCAAAGCTTAATACTATTTGTAGGAAAAACATTAGGAGGAGCCTAGAATATTTCAGCACTATTGCAATCATGTAGCTTAGACTGAACAGCAAGAGCAATGTGTAAATCACAGGAAGCAATTTGGCTAGTCATAATGATCTCAGATACCAAGTATTCTGAACAAAATACTTTGTATCCCAGCAACCCCCAAATTGCTGTTAAAATCTTAATCCTATAGCTTTACATATGATATAAAAACTTGACCTTTTATACTAATAACACCAGATGAATAGTTTGAAAGGTGCAACAAAATTCAACCCTATTCATATTCAGAAACAAACATTTTTCATGTTACTAATTAAGGGCATTTTAAAAAACCTGTATGTGCACTATATGGGCATGAATAACTGTGCACACACATACACATATATTCTAACATTTGTGTGAACCTTAAGCTAGCTCTATCACGTCTTACATAGTAATGATATCTGCAGAGATAAAGAGTGAACCTTTACAAAGAGAATGCCTTTAATCAGTCTTCTAATCACAGTCTCAACTAATGAGGAAAGTCTCAGTGCAATCGAGTTAGCTCTTGCTTAACTGCATCTGACATTTTGGAATAGATTAGGTTCTAATGGTCTATGGCAGAGCTTCCTCTTTAGAAACCTTGGGATGTCATTAATAAATACTGGCCATCATATAGGGACTCCACACCTCTGTAGTTGAGACAAAACATCTTATAGGAAATCACTGCCTACTGTGTCGTGAACCACATCAGTGAAGCCAGGCACGACATCCATCAAAGATTAAAAGAGCAGAAAACGAACACTGCTGTGACCAAACACTTGAAATCATGTGCCGACTGCCACAAACAATTAGAATTCAGCAGGGGTATTCTCAGGCATTCACAAATCATGACTGCAGGAGACCTCAGGAAATGGGGCCACGATTAACCCATCCCGCTGTCCCCAGCCATAACAATGGGCTGTTATGGGGAAGAAGCCGCAAGCTTTCTTGTAATGAAAAAAACCTCATTTTACTAAAATCTCACCAGGATCAGGATGTGAAGACTAGTGCGTTATACACGGAAACCTAAAGCTACAGATAGGAGGAAATCAGACTGTCAGTCTGTTCTTTGAACAAGGACAGAGATCTGCATTACAGTTCTCATTTGGCAGCAAAGGGGACAGCTCAAAGGCTGTTCTCAAGACCCCCAAGATGGGGTCTCCAAGAAAGGCAGCTGCTCCTGGCCTCATGTCTAGTGACAATCCCAACACATCTTTGTGGAACACTGATAGGCTCCATCAGTTAAGATCCATCTCGTCCTTATGTAGAAATCTGTTTACTATAGGAAGACAGTTTGGACATGCCATTTGCTGATTCTGGGTAGGTAAAGAAGAATGGAAAGCCCTCTGAGCACAAAAGCGTGTGATAAATGGTACAAACTGTAGAATGAAATTCCTAGGTTTGAATAATATTGAGCTCACAAAAACAAACAAAGAAAAAAACACAAAGCCAACCAATTTGGAATATTATGTCCATAGAAACACAAAAATTGTGGGAAAGCTCCTCCTTTTTACTACTTTTTATTTTAAAATGGGCCAGCTGAACTTAGTCATTTATTCTCAAACCTGCTGCAAGACTCCCTGAGACAGCCTGAAGACTGAAATGGGAACTTCTTCACCTGACATTTAAAAGGATGTAGAACTGGATTTTCAACAAAACAAAACCCCAGAAGGGTTGGCCCTGCTGGCTGGCACAGCCCCACTGTCTACCGAGTACCTGCACTGGCTCTTGCCTTTACCTGGATGCCACAGGTCCTGGTACCCCCATCCAGACATCTCTGCCACAGCCTCTTTACAGCCTGGGTCAGTGTAGGCCCCTCCTGCAATGCCTCAGTAGCTGTCACTGGCTGTGGACCTGTGCAAGACAGGAGCTTGCAGAGGAAGGAGTTTTGATCAGTCTTTGGAAGTTTTATCTTTTTTAATGTACATTTAAAGCTTCCCAAAACTCTCACATGCAGGCACATTCACTGGCAAAGGCCTGACCTGCCACCCGATCTAGCTAGGGCTGAGAGCACCCAGTACCTTAAAGTCAAGTCTTGCACATTTTAAGAGGGCTCTCAGGGCTGGGCAGGCTCAAAAGCAAGGAACACCATTGATGTCAGTGCAAGTTTTCTATTGCATGGTATCAACCTGTTGTTTACAAAGACACTCACTAGAAAAAAATGTTTGAATGCTGAAGAGAAATATATACAGAGACATAGGCAAAGAATTATTAAATGCAGTAATTGGCTATAGTGCAAAGGAACAAGGACAGGCTTCAACATGCTTCCTATACTGTGAAACACTTGGGCGAGTACAGGGTGGACTGTTTTGAGAACTACCAATAAATACATTCCATGCATCTACACAGAGTAGGAGATGACTAACTGGCAAACAGGATTCTATTTTTACAGAATTTGCAGTTTATGCAGATGAGTACTCTTTAGAGCTGTTACTCCTACTGTTCATTTATCTTCTAAGAGAGCATTTGATTTTCCATTTATGTCCTTTCTGTTCTTTACACACCTGCTCACTGGGATGTAGGGGACTCAGAACTTCCCAGCCCATGAAGACTAAGAGGTCTTCCCAGGTTAGTCCTTCATGAGTCACAGGAGGGACAGGACAGACATTCACCCTAATCAGGGAACAAGTATGATACATTGCAGAGTACTTAAGATAAGGAACCAAAACCTCATTAACTCATTTTCAGTTCCTACATTGCACAGCACTGTGAGTCGTTCAGATCATTGGCAACAAACTGCACAGAGGCAGGGCCTGAGGTGAGGGCCAAAGCCAGAGGACATGGCTGAAATCAGAACAGACTAAAGAGGCAACTGACCTCAGTCATAGTTCTCAAGTTCTTACTGGCTTAGCTGCTCACCTGGAGGCAGCTTCATAATCACCCTCTGACTTATTGATTAGAGCCTGGTAACCCATCAGTAACAAGAGACAGAAGCTGACACTAAAGTCCTCCCCGTGCATTATTGTTGCAGAAGGATCACAGAGGAACACTGTGGCACCCACTTCCAAATCCTAAACAAACCTGATAACCAGATAGGCCAACAGATTTGCCCAGGATATTTCTCCAGGAGGTACCTCTTCATACTCTCTTGATCCTGGTATATTAGATAGGCTCAACTTTACAGGTCAGTGGCACTTAAGTTAAAAGGTAATTACAATGACCTTCCATAAGACATTATTCTCCTGCTTAAGAATAATGCAGATATTTCTAAAGATACTGGGGAGGAGGGGTGAAAAAACTCTATTGCATTACATAGAGGGAATTAAAAGAGGAAAACGAATATTCACGCACACATTCCCTCCTGGCTGAGTAGAAAGAAAACAGAGTAAACATTCTTCTCAGGTAGCAGGGATTCATAGGATTTGGAGTCCAGACCAACTTCCATTCAAATCAGTGAACAGATACCAGCAGACAGGAGTGTAATCAGATATTTCTAATATCAATGTGCAAAGTGATAGCACTCATAATTGAGTTAATAATTTTACTGCACATTATACAGGAAAAGGACACAAATTTGTGACTTTCCAATTCATAAGCTCTCAGTTCCATATTAATGCAGAAGAATTTGTATTCTGAACAAATCAGTGTTCCCAAGATGTGGCATATAAATTTTGTCTCTTAAAGCAAAGCTTGGGTAAATAACCAAGTGATAAACTTCCAGACTATTCAGACAGTAATTTTTTGGAGATAGCCTCCAACTGGAACTATCTTCCCCAGTTCAGTGTCTAAACAAGTTTTTGTTAAGCTTTTCAACCTGTACACATTAATGTCATTTCTTCTCAAATGACAAAGCTGAGCATGAGCAAATCTGCAACAAATACTAACATTTCTGACATTACTGGGAGTGATCAGAATAGTTTTAACAAAGTTTTGAATGAAAACAAGTATATTAAAGATAAAGCTGTTTGAAATATTTTTAAACAAAGTATTGCGTGTTAAACACTTTTTCATATTGTTTAACAAAATCGTGGTTTTCAGTTTCTTGGATTTTTTTTTTTGTTCCTTTCATATTTTTTATGACAAAATAAAACAGTTTATTCCCTTCTAATGTCTGAGGGACTGGAATGGACTGAGCTCTTTAAAGTTCCATTAGTTCCCAAACAATCTGTAAACATATTTTCTTCTCCCACACAATCATTTCTCATCGATTATTACCAACATGGGTAACATTTTCTGCTCTCCTGCCCTAAGCTGTATATCTCTTTACCTGCAATCAATCCATTTCAGCATGTATCAGGAATTCACTACTGCCTCAGGAATATTCCAGAGTTTATGAGAAGACATTACAGGACCTGTCTCCTGTTTCTGAAAAATATCACCTTTTTCATGCACCATCTCTCTGCAATGCACTAAGCCACCAAATCCACTTACATATTGCTCAGAAGTCTTTAAATTGAAAATATGATCTAAGTCATAATCTATAATTCATGATCTAATCATAAACATCATGAAGGAAATTAATAGGCCATTTATTTGGCATTTCTCTAAAACATGGAAATGATGGGGGCTTTATACAGTATTGGTAAGCAGATGCAAGAGGTTTCTTAACACCGTGCAGGTTAGCTTGGAACTCATTGCCGCAAGTTATGGATCCTTGAAATCCACAATTAAAAAACAAACCTGACAAATCTATGGGGAAAAAAAGGAAATCAGGGACCACTAAACCTACAGACCCACTCAGCTGCTCCTTTCCAAGCACTTGAAGTGTACAGTAGGAAAGTAGTTAATGTATTTCTCTTTCTCTCCTAAGCTTCCATTACTGACCACAGAGAGACAAAGTGCTGGACTGAAAGGACCTCTGGTTTGCCCCAAGCAAAGCTGTTCCTAGACAGACAGATGCCCCAATCCTAGCTGAGCCTGGCTTGAACTCTCTTAACAGGGAAGGCAGCCTGCAGCAATAGCACAGAACTGCTGAAATTCAGAGACTGGCTTCCAAGCCAAAGATTTCTTATATGTTGCAGCTGAAGTAATGGAAAGGCCATATAAGTGAGGGAGCATGAGGAAAATTCCTGGTACAATGTGCCTTTCCCTACATCTGCCTCAGGCTTTGAAAACTCATTTCCATAGTAATTTCCTTCTTGACTTGACTTTGCTTTGCTCCTAGTTCAATGAATACCTTCCCTGTTTGGTGAAATTCCTACTAGGATACAGGATGTGAGCACTTAATACAGTTTGCATTCAAATTATGTTTCTATACTTTCTTCAGGACACACAGTTTGAAATTCCAACGTACTGGTCACCACCTTAAAGAAAAACAAAATTGCTGAAGCAAATCGTCACTTCCTGGAATACTGTACGAATTCTCAATTAGGTTATAACTTAACCTGCCCATGCACATCAAGGGGTAAACAAGGAGCTTTCCACGCACTGCACTAGAGTCAAATCTCAACTGCTGTCCTTGAGCACAGGCTGCTGAATCAGCCACATCAACCGATTTCATAAACCAGCATTCACTTGTCACTGGATGCATCAGGATGGACAGAGATTCTTGCAGCCAAACCCACAACCTACTATCTAACAAGGCATCTTAGCTCTCAATGTTGGACAGGGATGTAAACCCACAATATTGCAATCCAAAAAACTAGACTTGCGCTGATATCCCACAGATGCTGCACTCCTGCTTTGGACCTCCTAGACTTCCTTCTTGCAGGACAGAATGTTATTTCTTTCTAAAGGGGCCTGAGGACAGAGAAAAGCTTATAGAAAACTATGGAAGCCAAGAAATACCTGGCAAGAGTAGACCCCAATCACCTATTTGGCCATTATCAAGAGAATGGAGACTGGGGCTGCAAAGGACACTACCTGGAGCCAAACTTCCTTTTGCTCGGGAATCCCACAGGTACTCACTGTTCACTGCTCCACTTTGCTGTCTCTCAGCCAGTTCCTGTCCCAAGGCTCTGAGTCCCCTCAGACACCCCCAGGTCTGGTACTAAATGGGCAGGATGGATTCTGTTTTACAGCAAAAATTGTGCAGGCGCATACCCTGGCTTCAGCACAAAACAGATGTCTGTCACATTGCTCAGCATACACTGGAAGGTGCTTAGAGACTACAAACATTCAAAGTCTTAAGAAGAAAATAAACTGCATGGGGTTGTCTGACTGTGCTGAGATGATGCAGAGAACATAAGTGAAGTTTATATGCTCTTGTCTTAAAATGTTTCTCAAAACTAAGATTATTTTGCCAAGTAGTGTTGTATCTGTACTATTGACTAAGACTTGAATAATGTGCCTGGTTACATATAATAGACTGAAAACAGTTATAGACACCTGATAGAAGAAAAATATCGTGCATAAATACACCTATTAAAGTGTCACCTTTTAGAGAATCTATTATGTTGAGGTCAGTGAAAGTGCTGTCAAAGCCCTCTTGAGACTAAGTACAATTCCTTGGCTAAATGGTAAACAAAGTGGAAACAAAATGTGTGGAAAAAAAAAAAAAAGAAAAGAAAAGAAAGGATATCTATTTAAGCATTTTAACTAGAAAAAAAGAATAGAGAAACTTACAACTTATTTCCTATCTTTCTAACTCCAGCCACACACTCTTACTCCCTTTGTGCCTGCTGTAGTATTCATTTCATTCCTGGAAGAGCTGATTCAGCTCACTAAACCAGCTAAAAACATCCCAGCCAAGAAACAAACATGTGAATAGAACTCAGACTGGAAAAAAAAAATCTTTCTATGAAAGATCATTTTCAATGAAAACCGGATTTTGGACTAAGCACAACTTCTTGAGAGCGTCTGCTTCGTGCAGAATATTTCAGATTTGTCAAAAATGATGACTGTCTTCAAGTTAAAAAACAGAAATTCAAAGAAAACATGGAAATCAGCTCCAGAAGGGATGGAATAACACACTGTTCTGATCAGTGCTTTCATGAAAGATTTCCTTCTTTTGTTTCCTGGAGCACACGGCTGAAAGGTCTCCAGGTCACAAAGGCTGCTATGGCAGAGCACAGGCACAGGAACGAGCGGAACTTATACAGAAAATCCAAGGCACTTGAAACTCTAAACAAACCCACTGTTTGTTAAGAACATCACTATCAACATCTGTCATCTTCTGAGTAAGAAATCCCATTCCACCTTCTATGGAAGCTATTTCCCCGAAAGAAAGAAGCCCTACAATTATAAGAAACCCACATATTTTTTTGCATGCCACATAACAGGCGTTGTCCTGAACTTGAGAGATTCCTGAAGAATGACAAGGCTTATAAACATGGAGCACACAAGGAAGCCTTGATTTGGGACTCAGTGCTCCCACTGTCAGCTGTGACTGACTACAGGGTACAGGGGATGTGTGAGTACACAGGACCAAAGAGCTGTGGCTGTGTGTGGCAATGCTCAGTAGGAAGGAAGCACTGCTGCAATGCAACACATTTAGAAGCGTTATGAAGAAATAGTCCTCCCCCACAGGGGCATCTGGAGGGCAGGGACCTTTTTCCATGAGTCTCCCAGTTGGAGGCACTGATCTGTTTTATCTGCCACTCTTCTCTGGGCCATCTCCCATTCTTTCATACCTAAACAAGGATATGCAAAGAGCCAGGATGTTAAAGGACTTAATGCAAATAGCTTTTTTCCTCTTATCCCATCTGCCACAGACTTGGAAGAAAAGTGGTAATGGAACAACACAGAAAGGTCAGGGGATTTTTTGGGGTTTTAATGCTTCTGTAGTTGGAATAGCTTATAAAACAGTCTCAGGGGTCATAACTTAAGCATGACACATAAAAGGTGTACAACTGAGACAAACCAGTGATCCATCTGGTCCAGGATCTTGTCTCTGACAGTGGATACTATTGGACACTTCCCAGAAAGGGGCCAAAAGTGAACAAATTAAGAAATTATGAGTGTTTAGTTAGTGAATTGTCTGATTTTAAGGAAAAGTTTCTTCTTGAAAAACAATAGTTAGAGATTGGCCTTGAGCTTGGGGGTCTCAATTAAAATACATAACAAATAACTATGCGCTTTTTTCTGGAAGCAATTATAACTCTGCAAGTACTTAATGTTTTGAAAATAAAGAGGAAATGAAAAAGTGCATGCTAGTCCTCCTTTAGAGTTGCAGACAGCAGCAAAGTGCTGGAAAAGCTGTGCAGGGGTAATTGTAGGTTCATCCCTGGGGCTGATCTAGGCACCTGGGATAATGACATTTGAAATGCAGCAATAGCAAGTGGTGTGACTAGAAATATGCCAAGGAAAAGCACATAAAGCCCCACCCCATGCTACAAGACAAGCAGGGCTGTTCTGTGACATAGTTACAAGGCTGCAACTGGGCCCTACGTCTAAGGTTATACTCCTGTTAGAACATGATCAAGGTCCCAGCCGTACTGCATATTTCAATCATGCTGTAATTGCACCAGGGGACAACTGTAGGAAACCAGGTCTTGTGATGCAGACATATTTGAGGTGGAGTCAGAGAGAGCAAGAGGATATTCAGAAGTAGAAAAGACAGCACAGTTGAAGTGCCCTAAGGGAACAGACTCATGTCTGCCAGTGAGTCAGAATAAAAAGGGGGCTTGGATAGGAATCCCATGGTACATTTGTCAGTGCAGCAGTTTGATAGGTTTACTTACGGGTATAAATTCATTAAAACTTGCTCTGGTCAAAAATCAACCAAACAATATGCCTTTCAGTGGCAGAAAAAGAAGTATGCCCTAGCATGACAACAGAGGATGAGTGAGACTTCTCAAAGTCTGTATCAGAGACTTTTTGACTTTCCTTACTGCAGTATTTCTTTGGAAAAACACAGGTTTCAGTAGCTGGCTATTCCCTTAAAATCCTGGGTCAATCTTTATTATCTTACCTTTACCCCATAGGCTGTTCCCAGTGTACTATGGTGCCACTCCTCTTTATAAAGCTGTTTCCACAGAAAACAGTGCTACAGAAGGGAATTCAAGCAACTAACATAACTATGCTTAAAAAGGAAAACGGGAGGAAGAAAGGGGAAAAAAGAGAAAAAGGATACAGAGAAGAATTCATATTATGTAGGTTAAGAAGGCAACCCTTAGGAACTAATGGAAATTCTTCAGATGTTGGATTGGGCCAAACATGTTTTACTTTTCTGGTGCTAAGAGTTTGACATATCTTTATCCACTGTCATCTTGGTTGACCGGATACTTACTCATTTGCTGTTTCTCTTTATGTGTGTAACTGCGGCCTTGAGAATTATCTCCAAGTTCCAAAATATAAAAAACGCCAAGCAGGAAGCAGTAACAGCATCTGATTTGTCTTCACGCAGTTTTTCATGTACTACCCACACTATACAGCTGCAAAAAGAACTAAATCCAAGTGGGAATGCTTTTTTTTTTATGTTTAATATGCCAAAGTGCAAATATAGGATGTAGGATGACAGAGAATAATGTTGGCAGGAACTTCTGTGTAACATGATCCAGAAGCAACTGGTAACTTAGGAAATTCAAGCTCCTAAGCAAGAAAGCACTCCAATGTGAGGCTTTTTTCTCACATATAATGTCATTTTTGTTCTTTTCCTTTAAGTCCATTATTGACCAAGGACTGAGATGGAATTCTGGGACAAACAGGCCTCTTGGTCAACCTGATACTGCCACTCTTGTGGTGGTAAGCAATATTTATTTGGATTTTAAAAGAATATGAAAAAAAGCTCTTCACTAAACTGAACTTTCTTTGAACAAGACTACAAAGCAAGAAATAAAGATGACAGATAGTACAGGGCACTTGACACCTTGGCTTTGTATTTTACAACAGATACCAGTAACTGAAGTTACCTACAACCTCAGGAGAGTCACCCAGGGTTTACACACTCCCTAAGAAACATCTGAGATGCAGTGAAACTCCAAAGGAGCTTCTGATCATGCCTTTGCTTGTTCAGATGCAGACCCAGCTGAAGAACAGGACTCAGAGAAGTATTGTTGTAGAGAAGTAAGCTACATGCAAACATCTTGTAAAGGATCTAGCCTAAGACTGGGAGAAAGGGATTGCTCCAATCCTGAACTGCGTCCAAGCAGAGTCAGCTTTTGAACTCTTAATCTGAAGGCATTTCAGAACAGGTGTCTTAAATTGCACATCTAAAGGTGTGTCAAAGCTCCTTCCTCAGCTGTCCATGTCAAAGTAACGTAGAGTCTCTTCCCATATTGGACAAACTTTAAAGAAATCATAACAGATAAACCACCCCAAATTTCAGACTGCTTATCCAAAGCTTGTCTGAATGAGCCAGGCCTCTTTGGCAAGTAAAAACTGGGCTTAGATGTCTTGCAACAACACCCTTTCTCGAAGCAATCAGCCCCTTCCAAAAGTTTTGTTAACTCCTGAACAGCATATGAGGGCAGCCATAATAGAGGGGGTAAAAGAAGCACCTGGGAGAACCTAGAAACCAAAAGCATATTCAACATGATGGGTGATCATGCCATATACCAGAATCCCATTGCAATGCTGGATAAGAGACAAAAATACAATTCCTCAAATTGAGGGGCAGAGAAAAAGAAAAAAAAAAATCAGTTTCTGGCCAAAGTTGCACGTCCTTTGTGACGGTTGGAGCAGTCTGCAGCCACCTTTATCTCAAATGCTGAGGTGTGGCTCATGTAACCAGCACGCCCTGACATGCAGTGCACATCGGATTTGAGCATTTGCTTATCAGATTAAAATGAAGCACTGCTTGCTGGGACCCGTAGTCTCTGAGGGCCATATCTCTTTATAAAATAAAGACAGAGGGCCACAGGGCACATCACGAAACTCTGAAGATTGCATGTGGCCCTCCCACAGTTGGTTTCCAACGTCGCACACTGCCAGAAGAAAGATCAGATTTGGAATCTGGGCTGCCAAGGCTACAAAGAAAATGTTATGAAGACAGGTTTCTCAGCTTTGGCAAAGCAGAGAAAGGAAACACCTGAGATAAGCAGGACCTCTAGCAGGTACACTGCACACTTGTCCGTTTTTCCACACACGTGTTAACCAAGCAATAGCCATGTCTTTCATTGCCATCAACACTGACACAGCACGTAAGAGGAAGAGTAGAAAAATACCTCTGCTCCCTCAAAAATCAGAACAAGTTTTAAAGCAGCCTGGTTGTCTCCCCCTTTCACAACAGAAGAGTTTATTATCATCAGTTCAGAACACGGGAGACATGGAGCCAGTCCTCTGAGTCAAAAGGGATAAGACAAGAGGAAATGGTCTCAAGTTCTACCAGGAGAGATTTAGATTGGATATTATGAAAAATTTCTTCACAGGAAGGGTTGTCAAGCATCAAAAGAGGCTGCCCAGGGAAGTGGTGGAGTCAGCATCCCTGGAGGTATTTAAAAGTGTGGCAACTTAGGGATCTGGTTTAGTGGTGGACTTTGCAGTGCTGGGGTAACAGTTGTGCTTGATGATCTCAAAGGTCTTTTCCAACCTAAACAATTCTGTGATTCCAAAGTTGCATCTCATCTCCTTCTTCTCCAGGTAAATAGGCCCATCACTTGAGTTCAGCATCTGGCAGTATTATGTCTGGAGTTTGGTGGAGGCGTTTTCCCTTTTTTTAAAACAAGTCTCTTTAGGTTTAAGCTGAGTTTTCCATGGATAGCTTGACAGTTTTGGGATACGTTACTTGAGGTGCCACGGGGCTTTCTGCTTGTTTTTTGAATAAGAAAATAGAAACACCTAGGGAAAACTTGGTTTGAAGCTTTTTCTCTGCAATCACTGTTCAATGCTTAAATGTTTTTTCCCTTTAAAATGCAAAATTTGGCAACTATTCCTCTTGTCACTTACTTGAAAAGATTATGACTGTTCCCGATATACCTGGCATTAATGTAACACTTGAACCACAGATGTCATACAAAAAAACCCCAAAATCAGGAGTTTGCAAGCTGGAAACAGAGCAAGAGTTTTTCCATGTATGCTACAGTCCTTGCTTTTCCCTTTAGTTCACCTCCTGGCCTCCTCAGTTATCCCACTCCTCCCTACCTGTGCTTTCACAGTTTTAGAACTAGAGGGGACCATTAGGGGCCAGTTGGTCTGCTTCTAGCTGTAACATAGGCCATAATATTTTAGTCTTTGCTTCTGCTTTTCCTTCCCTGTGTCATGACTATCATCCTCATCTGCCTGTCTGCTCAAGTAGACTTCTCACTCGAGAGGAATAATTTGCATTTGGCTAATGTCACCTGCTCCCAGAAAAAGTGCAAGACCAAGAAAAAGAAAATCCATAGCTGCTTTTTAAAATATTTTGACATATTAGAAGAAAAAGAAAGTCCAGAAAACACGATAAAAATACCCAGCTGTGACAGAGGTTATTACAGTCTTCAGCACAGTCAATGAATTTACACTGTCCCCTAGAAATCCAGCAGAAGAACCACATTAAGCAGGTGTTCATCGCCTCACAATAACTGCAGATATACATCTAGGAACAAAAATTAGAGGCACTACCCTTATCAATTTAGGGCTGGATTCCACATACATACAACTCCTGATCAAATTCATATGAGTTGCATTCATTGACTAGCATGAAAGAAACTTCAGTTCCATTAATAGATGTTGATTTGACTAAAATATCTATTACTAATCAAAGTAGCTGAGGGAGAAGAGGAAAAGCATGTGGAGAAGCTCACCATGCAATGAAATAGGAAGAGTCATACTGTGTCACCTACTCAACATTTCCCCCCCCCCCCTTTGTAAGATTAGAAACGATAAAACAAATCATTAGGATGTGCTCCTAATTTGACTCCAGCCTGGTGAGTTATTCTAGTTGGCAACTGCCAGTTTAACATTGCACAAGGATGAGGAATTAAATAGTGTTGGTCAGATTCCTGATACCAAAAAAAGATTTAAAGATGCCACTCAGAGCTATTGTGCATTCTGACTTTGCTTCAGAAGTACACTTTCCTCAAAAAAAAAAAAGTACAAAAGGATATCAGTAACACAGCCATTCAAAAACTATTTTTTCCAAGAAACTGGTTAAGGGAGTGAATCACAAAAACACTGACTAGTATCTCCATTTCATTTACCAGAGGCCATGTGGTGGCCCCTTCCCTGCATGATTTCCTTTCTGGGTCAGAAGGTACAGCTAAGCAGCACCAGATGGCCACTGGAGGCTATCCAGGCACACATCCAGGTAGCTTCACCCCATCCCCAACAGGCAATCAAGGGTTTGCTTTGGAGGAGAGAAAGGAAGAAGAAAGGATGAATGCTGGCATGAAGGGCCACTGCGAGAAAGGCCAGTCAGCTTACAGCAAAAAACACTGCCTGTACCTAACGTTAGTCATACAGATTTATTTTCATCTACAAATCTAATGAGTTTGGAGCTACCCACCACCAAATCTCATCCCTTGGCAAATGGCACCTGACTACAAGCACATCAGATAGTCCAAACTAACTTTCAATTTAATATGTCTGAACTGTGCTTTGCATCTACATTTTTCACTGTTCAGATGACAGCAAAGTTTGTTTACTATCTCTGCAGCAGCGTTAGTTGATACCAACACTTTAGAAGGCTCAAGACATTTGAGAACATTTAAAAAATAAGATTTATGTAAATACTCTCAAATATTTGTTAAACTGGCCATTTCTGATGAGATGTGGAAGGCATTGCACATGCTTTTAGCACTGCACTGTACTGTACCAAAGGGTTCAGGGGAAGTTTCAGTAGAAAGAATGCACAAACTGATCAAGAACTAAGCCAGAAGAGCAAGTGCTCCCTTTCCTAGTGCTCTGTAGGTACCCTATTGAATGGCACAGCATCCCTCAGCATCAGGATTACACAGTTTATAGCTTTTAGGAAAGATAAATCATAAGCAAAACTATTTACAGCATTCAAGTTTAAATTAACTCATGTAAGACTATTTCAAGTGTGTTTGTGCTGCTGTGTGGCTATTTATGTGACTGAAAAGCACACAGATTTTCTAGAAAAAGGTTTTCAAGTTAAGGGAAGAACACTGTTAATTAATACTTTCTCAATAAAACTTCTTCTAGAGCAAACAAGTAATTTCTGGACATGAAGCCCTAACTCAGAATATCCATATAGGAACAGAAAGTGTGGTTGTGTACCTAATAATTTACAAGTATTAAAGTCAGTAAGTCAAAAATTGTTTCCTGTAAGCCAGTGATCAGCATTAAAAATTCAGTACTCTACAGCACACGTTAACCAGTGGAATATAAGACAGAACAGTTATTTCCGAGAGCAAAGAAAAAACATGGTGTCTATTATAAATTTTTTTCTAAAGGATACTATAAAAATACCTTTTTACCTTCCCCTATAAATCCAGTAGCAGATCCATGACTTAAATTTTGCAGTAATACCACAATTTTTACTTTTGTTTAACAAACACTATTAGAATTCCTTTAAGTTACTACAGTTGCTCATGTTTTCAGATTGTTAATTGTAAAAGAAAAACCACTGCCTGCAAATGCCTGCAAAAATAAAGACTGATCAGACAGCTATGGATAGAGATCACCTGTGTGGAAATCCCAAGTTACCTTATGTATTTATTAATTTCTAAAGGCTTTCTTTGGATTATTGATTTTTGGTTTTCCTGTTTGGAAGCATACCCATTTTATGCAGAATTTCATTATTTTCCCTGCTATGCCCTTTCTGCTGAAGATGATGAGCTATATACCCAAAACAACCCTCCAGCCTTAGGTCTCCTGCCACCTATAGCTCTAAAGAAAGATCCAGCACGCCAGGAATGCAGGGCCGGTGTCAGAGCCCCCAGCACCAGAGATGTCCTTCCAGACAGTACTCCCAAGGCTATCCCTGAAGGGATTGCACATGGTGCCCTCCTGGAAGAACAAAAAGTGAAGTCACTGCAGTATGTTTGCCTTATGAAAGGAATCTATAATTACTCCTAATTACTCCTTTTGTTCAAGCTATTGAGACCTGTGTGATATTTTTAATAGGAGTCCTGGGAACTTTAGGAACTGTTTTTGTTTTTCGCTTGTGTGCGGAGGAAAACAGGGGGGGATTTATTTATGTAAGTTCTAGTGGGCCAGATGCCAATGAAAAGGCAGGAAAATCAAGAGGATTATAACTCCTTTATATACACACGTTTTTATATTCCAATATTCTTATGAACACAGTAGTAGGACATCTAGCCCTGGGTTTGGGCTTTTCCCTTTTTCCAGTGCACAAAAACAGAGTATCCCAGCCCCCAGCTTCATTCAGTGTTCCAAATGCCCAGACCTCCTGATGGACAGATCAAACTGTATCCTGCACACACTGAGCCATTGCTACAGGCTGTCACATACCAGGTAAAATACCTGGCACTTTCGGTGTGGAAGTAAGAGCACTGCATGAGAAGCAGGAAGTCTGGAAGACAGCAGGGTTTTTGTCCATGTAATGGATGAAAGAAGGACTGGGAAAACCTGCTACATTCACTGCAAACTGTGTAAAACTCCAGCACAGAGTCGATTGCACATCTAATACTCAATGTGCAGGGCTTGGCAAATCTTGGAAATAAAGTGACTAACTCATTGGGAGAAACAGCAGAGAGAAAAAAAAATCAGTGGTAAAATTAAACTCCAAAGATTTTTCCATAAGAAAATTCTAGGCAGCAAAACCATCATGTTCAGTGCAGTAGGCACTATAAAATACATACTCTTGTCAATTGGCAGCTTTGCATTCCAGGTAAGGCTCATCTCCAAAAGGTGGGGTCAGTACCCATCTCAGAAGCTGCTCATGTAGCTGAGAGAGTAAAGAAATACACCTCCTCTCAGGAAGTTTAGAGAAGTGGCAGAAGCACATGGAAAATCCAAATAAAATATTCTGGTTTGTAGACCATTTTTCATTTGCGTGTATATGCATACATATATTTATTTATTTTTCTGGAGTTGCACTTCTGTGCATCACAGAAAATATCCTGTACGTGAGCTTTGGAACTGGGCAAATTGTGATGCAGAGCTGCATTTTGATGGTCCTAGCTGAACACTGAACGAGACCAAAATCCAAAGTTAAACAACCACTACATTTGAAAATTCCTATCAAACTAGATTTACTTTTATGCTACAGGTCATGAACCCCCTTTTCAGCCTCATCATTCTCTGAATTACCAGATCACAATGTAAACAATTATTTTAAGTGCCTGTAAGAATGTGAGAATTCTCTCTCTAAGAAATGCTTCTGCTTTGATGATTCAGATGGCTAACACTGCTTGGGTTTATGTTTTCAAGAGTTTATAAAAACACCTCACTAGGCAGCTTCATCGTGGTTTCTGATGACAAAGAAGTTTGTCATTATCAGAGGCCATAATTCAGATGTTCCTGTTCTATTCAGCTTCAATCCAGATGAGCGTAAACACAAAACAATCCAAAGACTGCTTCTGTTTTTACATAGGTAGCATTCCAGTTTCAGACAGTCTTGAAAAACTGCAGAGCAGGGTTCAGTCAACATTCTCCTCACCGAGACTGAATCCCCTCTGCTCATTCAGACACTCCTGCTAAGGTCTGCACAGCAAGCTCCCTTGTCCCAAACAACAGGAAAGATCACAGCAGGGCCGTGGAGGGGTTGTCAATACTGGATGTTAATGAGCAGCAAAGCTGCCTCAGAATTTGCCAACTGTAAACCACGTGCTCCTTTCCCTTGCAGAGTCTCAAAGGAAGAGGCAGTTAGTTTGTAATCTGCTCAGGCATTTCTGCTATGCACCTTAGCCAGCCAATGTGAATCATCTTCTGACAGACAAGTACTGCAATCTCCAAAAAACTAAGTTGCAGGCTACTTTATGGGAAAGGAGTAGGTCTTGTTTCTGGTAAGAGTCATCACACACACAAAACAATGGTCAAGAGTGAGAAATGCAAACAAGAACAACAGATGCCTTGCGCCTCCAAGAAATTTTGCTGTTAGGAATAAGTGGGAAGCATGTTAGGATTCAATGACGTGCAGCACAGCCAGCGATCACTGGTGCAGTAATGCAGTCAATGCAGTTTGGTTTTGGGAAGCTCTAAGGGGAAGATTACAGCAGAAGCATTTATCTGCATCATTAGACATGTGGGCCAAATGAGTTCATCAAAGCCCACTCTGGCTATGACAGCCACATAAACTGCAGTCTGGCCTGCACGGAGCATTCTGGACCCACTCAGGACACAGGGATGGCACAAGTCAAAAACTCCCCAGCCCTTCAATCCCTCCTCGGTCTCTCAATGCCCTTTGCAAAAGCCAGGGCATGTTCAAACTGCTGCTGCACTTCAGCTCTACCCTCAGAAGCTGCAGACAAGCAGGTAGAGGTGAAGCAGCCCTGCCCTACAGGATAACAATCAATTCCTAGTCAATCTATAAGACAACAACAGAAAAAAAGGTAAAAAATACTCTCCCCATTTCTTTCCTGTCCTGATATTTTGCACTATCCTGTCACTGCACTAACATATACTCTGTGTTGCCTCTTTTTATTGGTAAAAGGATTTGCTCTGAGTTTTAAGAGACAAGCCAGGGTAGTTCACATGGTGAAGCCAGTAGCCAGCAAAGAAACATTTTCTCTAACTGTACTTTTTTCAAACTCAGTCAGGTGCTTGATCTGGTACATGAACATCAACTGTGACTTTCATTTTTCTTGTATCATTTGCAGTGGCAAAGGTCTCAAAGGTCAAATTATGCCTCCAGATACAAACACAGTTCATATTCCGCCCACAAATGATACAGGGAAAAACTCAGTGGGGATAGGGGAAATGGTGCAGTGTAACAAGCTGTTCTTCGTTATTTTCTTGGGCAATGTGCAAGGCTGGAAGCCAGAAAGGCTATTTTTACAAGACCTTTTACCAGTTTGCTGTGACAAACAAAATTCTACACTCAGTGATAGTGAAGGTTTTCAAAACTCATACATGATTTCTGGACATTTCTCTGTGTTACATGGGTATAGATGCATGCGAACGATCAGCTTTGTTTATTTTTCCTTATTTTATACATAAAGGAAACACTTCTGCCCCTGCAGCCTGAACTTGAGCTTTCTGCCTCTCAGTTAGTCTTGCTCTAGAGGCCTGACTCCACACAGAGAAGATCTGGGGTCAAAGTGAGTGAATATTGGTTTCCTTGGGTTCTGCCCAAGACAACTTAACCTTCATCTGCAAACAGCTACATCCTCACAAATAATTACTCTCCTACAGCCTCTCGTGGTGGGTTTCAGGAGTAAAGAACAACTGTACATCTTCAATATTTGACAGGAGGGCCTTCTATGAGCTACAAACCAGTTCATTATAGGGTAAGTTTCTGAATACAATGAAGCATCCTTTAAAGCCTTTGAAGGAATTCAAAGTGAGAGCAGAGATGCTCTTCTCACTCTAAGCATGAGAAGGCCCCTCAGTTCATTTCTGTTGCGTAGAAGTAGGCAGGTGCATGAAAGGAAACACTGACGGCCTCCTTGACCAAATCTGTCAGCACACAAGCAGCCTCCTCTAGGCTGCACAGGGTGAGAACATATGCTGCAATTGTATTTGGGGGAAAGAACTCCTTCAGATCAAAATACATACATTTTCGTTGCTAAATGTTATGTTACAAGTTACAAAAAAGACCAAGTTTTATTAATGTAGCTTAAAAACAACAAGGAAAAAACCCTAGAAAGCTCCCAGCAATATTTATTGAATGGAACACCTGCGAAAAACATTTATTTTAGGAAGAGGCTATGTAAGGTTTCAAATAACTCTCTTAAGTGAACAGGAGAATAATTCTAGCACAGTGCTAAAAGTGTCCCCTTTGGTAAGAAACATCACATGGATGGCACTTTAAAAACACATGAATGCAAACTGCATTAGCCATTTCTTCTAAAAATAAGGCTTCAAGGATAGTTATTTGCCAAAGTAATACCTCTACCAGCATTTAAACCATTTTGAACCACTATTAAAGCTGAAGATGTCCGACCTTCAGTAAATTATTGAGCATGAATGTTACTTTGCAGACAGCATTAGTGCTGCAGGATGTTGATTGAGACTACCAAAAAAAGAGAGAGATCTTTGTCAGGTGTCTGGAAACAGAAGTCCAGATCCTACAACCACTCAAATATTTTTAAACCACAGCAATAAACAATAACAGGGTGTACCTTGTTAAACTACTGGGATGTAATCCCAACTAGAAAACTACTCTAGAGTACAGTGGGAACTGGGTTAGAACCTTAGTGTTCTGAAAGGCAAGAATAAAAAGCAAAAGATTTTAAATCATCACTTGTTAACAAACACCTTTAAATATTGCATTAAACTGTAACTTACGCATTTTCAAGTCTTATGTGCCCATGAGTAGTAACAATGTGGCTGGTAAAGCATCCTTCCAGGAGAAGCAAACCTGGCAAAAACAAAGACCAAAGAGAGAGGAAAGCAATATTAATGGATTGTTTCCAGCTCGCATTTAAAAATGTCACCGAACTGTGTAAACAGAGATTTCTTAAAGGCTTACAAGTTTACTAAATTTGAGGGGTTTTTCACAGGTACAGCATGAGGTAAACTAATAATAAAAATATTGCCCCTTATTCATCAAAAGACATCAGTTATCTGCTCCACAACAGGAATGCATTTCAGCTTCACAAGAAAGTATTCTAAATTTTTCTCTGTGTTTACTGTTGGAGACAACAGAACAGGTTTTAGGTGTTGCAAAAATCACAAGCCACAAAACCCGAGGTTCCACTAATTTTCAGTTACAAGCATTATTCCTATGAGTTCTATAAGAGCCAAAACAACCCTCCAGGTATATTAAGTTTTCAAGAACCCAGAATTTAAATAAGAAAATAATTTACATAATTTTGGAATGTTTTTAATTTGTTAACTTATATTTGCAAATGTTAAGTTAGATTTCAGATCTTTCCCTCAAACTATATTAGGTATATCAATAAATAACAAATATGGAAATCAGCATTGCCATAATAATTTAAAATCAAGAACTTTGAGATGAATATCTAATTAGGTAAAATGTGATAATATGTAAGTAACTGGCTGGAATACTCTAAGAGTTGTGTACAGTGCACATATTTTCTTCATTGTCAGATTTTTCCAGAAAAAAGTCTTTGTTCTGAGAGACAGAACTATGCTTATTATACTATTTTTCAATTAAGCCATATCTTAAAATCCAGTAATCATTGAAAAATGGACAGTCTCCAGTGCGGGTACCCTTGAACTCTACAATCAAAAATTGACACTGATTATATTTTTTCTTTCCAGAAATGTTTGTTCCCAGGCTCCAAATTTAGCATACTGGTCAAATTGTCTCACTCATTCAATCCTTTTGAGCACAAATATAAAAACCTCACAAATGTTTTCACCATAAGTTAAACATTCCAAGCACAGGAACAGCTAAAGTACATAAGATGGCATTTACATACTTATTTTCTCATCAGACTATTTATTTCTGAAATCTAAGTGATGATGATTATTTTTGGATAGCAAGGAAAGGCTGGAAATGGTTTTCCTTCCATCAGTTATCACTAACTCAACACATGTCTTTCATTTCAAGTTACCATAGGCACTGCAACTAAAGACCATAGAAAAACCTCCAAGCTCCACTTTGAGATTGTTCACCAGAACACAGAGTTCTCTAATCTTAACTCCCAGGGCAAAAATCCCGGTCCCAGTGAACTGAATGGTAAAACTGCCACCAGTGCAGCAAGGTGAGGAGTTCTCTCAAGTGGTCTTCGGCAGACCTTTTGAAGCCTCCGCACCAGCTGCTCTTTGAAATGCACTTTTCTCAAGCAACATTTGCCCCAGCCCATTCATCTCTTTGTGGGACTGAAATGATTTAACCGTCTCTGGCGAATTAGTCCTCTTAGCTACCCATTTGTTAACAATCCTTTTGCATTATTCCCTTCAGACCACACTGATGGCCTCATTAGAGTCTAGCACCCAAACACCACAGGAGGACACCGCACATCTGTGACACACACTTGCCATTCAGAGCTCTTCGTTCATCAGAGCAGATTTCCCCGCAAACAATGTGGTCTCTTCTTTCACCTGTGCTTCAGAGGAGAGTCCAACTGATGTGGGTTCTCTGTGCCCAGATATCAACATACTTTTCCCAGTCCCCTGAGGTGAGACACTGCTGTCTTCACCCTGTATGTTTGTCCAGGGATCTTGGCCACATTGCACCGCAGTCAGTTGGTCAATGCTTTCCATACTCTTATTTCGCAGCAAGAAGCCACTCAGTTCCTGCAGGATTCAAAGACACCTGAAAAAGAAGGAACATATCCATTAGTGAAAAGCTCCTTAAAAATTAAAACCTCCCTGCAATGAATGCCATACCTTACAAGTTAAGGAGAGCACACAAATAGTACTTTCTGCCTTCAGACACTACATCTGTCAACTCTACAGGAAGATGCTCATCCCCAAGATAATGAATTTATGTTTGTAATGACATCCTTACGGTCTAGTAATTATAGAGATGAGAAAATAGAAAGAAATCTGACTTTTATATCAAACTGCATCAAAACCAGTGATGTCAACTATCAATATTCATGTCAATATTTCAATTGAGGGGGAAAAAATCATAACAGATTTGTCACAGAATAACAGACTAAGCTAGAGGCAACAGCTTAAAATGACTGGTTTGCAGGTTAGTCATGGTCTGAACATAGATTTTCTTCCAAGTAGGAATAAGAAAGCTTTTCCAATTCTATTTACAGTTTTTAAGTATTCAGAAACAGACTCTACTAAAGAACAGTGGAGGGTTTTTTTCCATTCTAACCAGGAGATTCACAAGGGATTTATGAAGGCTTTTTTAAAAACAAGTAAGAGTCATCAGGTCACAGATACCAAGTTGCCCTCTTACTGCAAAAATGTTAATGCTACTGGTCTACAAGAATATCAAGAATTTCCTCATTGTATCACATATAAGGCAAAGTCTTTATATTTATTGTTACAGGATAATCAGCTACAGAGCCCTCCAGTATTTTAGAGCAAAAGCACATGAAATTTTTAGCAGCCATTCTCTTGAGGGAAATTTCAAGGTGACTGGAACAGTACTTTATATGGATAAAAAAATGCTTATAATTAGAACAGACTTCTTAAATTATCATTTTTGCATTTCTTATTCACGTTAGTAGATCGCAGTAAAGGTATAGATACTTGAAAGGACAAAAAATTATAATTGAAAAGACAAAAAATTATAATTGATGTTATTTTAATTCTGTATTATAAAGAAAAAACCTACATCATTCTATTTGGAACTAAAAAGCTACACTACTTCCTCCTTGAAAGTCTGGGCAGCAATGGAGAGCTATTCACTATTAAGTAGGTAAAACCATACACAGAGTTCACAAGTTATTCCTGACTTTCACAGCAGCAGTTGAAGATTATCACACAAGATGCAGCAAATGAGTTTATGCAAGAACTTGAGAAGTGAAGAAGACTTAGACAAAAGAGGGAAGGGCAAGCTCTCATCCATGGACTGCCACATAAAAATTGTGAGTTTTGAGTCATTCCTACAGGAGTTTGTGACTGTGACCTTGCTCTTGGTGCAGGCAGTGTTTTAGCTGTGGTGTCCACCTGTGTAAGTACCCTCAGACAGCTGGAGCTGCTTTCCCCCAGCTGATAACCAAAGCTCTTCCTTCAGTCTCCCCAGACAGAAACAGAAGATGCAACCTACCCCCAGCACTGCCTGCATGCACAGGAGAGAGGGGCAGACCCTCCACAGAGTTCCAAGATATGATTATTATTTCATCAGTCTGAAGTTAGCTGGACCCTGGCCAGTCTCAGCCTTGGTCCACCACACATCCACCACACAATTGTCTCTGCCACTGCTTCATTAAAGACTGTGAGACCTACGTGGGGCCTGTCCTGTCTTTGGATATTATTTCCATATGAGTGTGTTTGTGTACCTGGACCTGGTACCGTTTGTGCTGTCCCCCTACTAGAAGGGAGAAACCAAATGAATTTCTGTTTCTGGGGTTGTTAGTCTAGCCAGTCTAGCTTGCTTGCCTGTTCTATTTGTGATTTTGTTTTGTTTTAAAACAATAATGCTATTAAAACTCGCTCTATATGCAGAGATAAAGAGAAAATTGTAGAGACCCTGATCAAGATGTTCTCAATTTCATTACAGCAGGCTTTGAATTACCTTTTGAAACTGGAGCCAATCTTCACAGATATTCACATGAAATCTCTTTAACTGAAAAAATGAGTAATAAGGTACAAACCATATCTTCTTACAAAATCCAGTATGAAACATTTATAGGAAAACACAAGCACAGACTGCATTAAGCGGGTAGGTAATTAGCAGACCTGGAAAAGGGCTTGCATGCCTAAAAGCTTACCTGTTCTCTCTCTTCCCAGTTATATTGGTCAGTGTAACAAGAGAATCTGCTTTTCCCTACAGATCTTCCCTTGCAGAAACTGGGACTTATGTTTTCTAGAATGTGCTGGTCATTTCCCCCCCAGACACCCCTTTGAAATTTGTGCAGATCATCCAGATGAAGCCCTACCCTATCACATTGAGGAGAAAATGAAATTTCCAGTGGACTTGCAACAGTAGGCAGCCCTGAAGACATGGGAGACAATGACCACTGACTCTCATCCGCTAAGCCAGGTTTTTCCTAATAAAATTTGTGTATCAGCAACTAGGTAGATTAAACAGAGAGAGAAATGAAGGATAGTGGGCAGAAAAACAGATGTTATGGTAGATGTTTAAACAGGAATGCTTACATTTGAAGGTGTGCATGATCTTACACAAGGGTTAGAAGATGGAAACTAGTCTAATTTACTATGGAGGATAAAAAAGGGGACAGACCATCAATACTGTCTGTTTAGGCTACTTCCCTTCCTTGCCTTGAGCTTGCTTTACACACCTGCAATTAAAAGAAAAAAAAATATATAATGAAGCTTTTGAAATCAAGCACATGCTTGAGTTTTGCTGCAAACCTTCTGATGCATCACCCATTATCATCAGAAGTGTAGGACAGAATTCTCAGGCTGTGAAGAAAATCTTTTTGCTTTCATTGTTTTGCTGTGTCTGTCCCTGTAGCCTCACTTAGTCTCTCAAATTACTACACTATTTAGTAATAGTGGGAAGATTATTCCTATCAGTCACTGTTCAGTCTAGGTCCTTAATAAGGTGCTACTGGCAAGGCTGCAAAACCTGAGTATGAGCTGAGGTATCAGGATCCAGTTGTCTCAACACATTCCTTGTGTAAAGAGTTGGCAATAAAACACCTCAAACTTAGGAGCAATGCTTTAAAAAGAAACGGTTTTCAGAAAAGTACTGAAAAAATAGATTCCCCACGCAGTTCCACCCAATTATCATTACTCTGAACTTCAATTATCACTACTCTGAACTGCAGAGCTTTTGAACCAAGAAACAAATACTTGAGTGACGGCAGAAGGGGGGGGCCTTATTTATTTATGCATTTATTTTTTATTACAGGAAGTTCCTAGAATGCAGGCCAATCGTTCCAATCTACCAAAAAACTCGTGAGTACATAGCTACTGTAAGATTTTTCAGGATTTATGAAAGCAACTCTCGTCTACAAGAGTTAGGTTAGAAGGAAGAGGAGACCATCCACAGTGCAGCAGCAGGAAAACATGACTGGGGTCACTGGCACTCTAACCTAATACACAAGTCTGTGACTTGGCAATCAACAATCGATGACTGCAGTCATAATCGCTGTCCTGGACAAAGTTGTCCATAAAATTACTCATGTGCATAAGTAGTCCCACATGGTTCAGTGGGTCTCATTACGTAAGTGTTAGCAGGGGTCTTAGGTCAAGATACTGCATTCCTTAGACCAGACAGATTCCCACTGAAGTGATTAGGAGCGCTTCATTTGCCAAACAGAAAGAATTCCACAGGTATTTGTTTGAAGTGTGATACAAATTTACTTTGGCCATAGCTCCACCTTTCTTTAATGTTTGCAGGAAAAAGTTATTTGAATGCACAAGTATTTACCGACCAAAGCAAATTTCAGACCCATATTTACAAGTATTTGCACCAGAAGTTTTTGTACACAGCTACCACCACACATGTTATCTGACCAAACTATAAAAAAAAAATCTCAAATTTCTGCCTCTCACACTCAGATTTACTGATTTACGAGAGCATGTGTGATTTTTGTTAATTTTTAGACATACAAAGAAATCGTTGTCCATTTGCAGCTGAAAGGTGGACTACACTCATTGCCAGGTAAATCATTTCGTCTGATCCCTGAGCAAGGGCTGCAACAGTGAAACGTGGTAAATTAAGCAGATATCTTGCTAAATCAGCAGCACGGGATTGAACCCTTAGTGCTATTCACTACAAATGGATCTGTTGGATTATGGGTCATTAGTTCAATCACTTTTACCAAGTACAACCAAATTGGAATGTTATTAAACATTTATCTTCAGGGGTAGATTTACTGTGAAGATAAGGAGATTGTAGAGACTCTCCATTAGCACTGCCTATTCCAGCATGCATTCCTGTCATAAGCACCTTTCATTCATAAAAATATCTCTGGAACCCAAAGCATCCCACAGATGTCTGCCTTTACATGCTGGTGACCGCACCCTGGCACCCTCCAGACGCTGACCAGTTAATTCCAATACACATTTTTTGATAACCTCTTGCTGCTTTCTTACTCCATGCTGTCAAGATAGCAGAAGCAAACCCTTTTCAAAAAATACAAACTAAAAGCTGGATTTCCCAATATTCAGTCAGTCCTAAGGACACCGAGTCACTGAGCTTGCTCCTAGCAGCGGGCCACACAGTATTGTTTGAAAAACAGAAAAACAATTATTTAGAAACGTAATTTCTGTCTCCCAAGGGTTTATTTTAACTCTTAGCCCGGGCCTCCGCATCCGACTACTGTCTGCTTCTGACCCTCACACTGGCTAGCGCAGGAAGGCAGGGCCTGTCTGTGAGCCCCTCGGATGAGTTAGGGAAAAAACTAGACAAAGAAATTCTCACAGATCTTTTGCAAGTCCTAATCGCAGGCCTTGAACAGGCACCCCAAACAATCTGTAACACAATAGCACCGACAAAAGTGACAGAAAGAGGTCTCCCTTTACAAGAATGGTTTGTCAGAGAAAAAACATTCGAAGAGAAATGGGAACAATTTACCACGTTGGCTGTAAAGGGGAATGGCTCTTACTAACTGAAGCTGAAATCCTCACGGACTTGCCAAGAAAAAGGGTAGACACACAAAAGCCGTTTCCTTTCCCTCTGAGGTCAGTTTGGGTCCTTAGAAATTTTTACCTGAGCCCATTATGTGCCATTGAAAGGTAAGGAATTAACTAAGCAGGAGGAGAGGGCAGTTTTCACCCTGGTCTATTGTTTCAGCTCCTGCAGACACTAACATTTGCTATAGTTTACACTCCTCCACACTTGTGGTTGCCCCACAAGAAATCAAAACAGTAATTTTCATTTAGAGGTCAAATTCCAGAAGAAAATAATCACACCAGGAAGCATTGGTTGGGAAGTTTTTGTTGCAGGTTCTGAACAAGAAGGTTGCAGTCAAAGGCAGAGTGTAGTTAGCTACCTTTGCCTTACCCTAATTTTGATGGCTTCCTCATTTCCTTGAAAGAAGGCTTTATTCTGATTTTAAATGCTGGCTTTCACTCTACGAAAGAAGGAGGAAGCTTACTATAATCTCAAATTCTTTGCATTACTGATAGGTAAGAACTGCAAAGCTGGGCAATAAATAGAAAATCAGCCTCTTTTAGTTATGATTAAAATTACAGGTCTCATTCAACCATAACTGATACGTGAATTACATCACCAATAATTACTTTTATGACAAAATAATTGTGACAATCAAGCCAAACCAAGCACCCGTGACCACACATCTAGGTCTCCAAAGAGCCAAACTGGGCCCTGATTCTTGAAGAAGGACCAAGAAAAAAAGTCTTGTTTCCCAAGAGTGAGTCTCAGACCTTTTCAGAACTCTTTAAATGGATCAAGACTCAAGCAAGCCATATTATTATTCCATTTCAAAAGACCAGTTTTTAAATAGTCACAAAAATACACATCCTGCACCTTAGCCAACCTTTTGATATGAAGGATAGCTAACAGAGAAAGAACAAACCAAAACAAAACTCAAATCACCCAGAATCAACTCTTGAAATTCCCCAAAAGGCAGCATATTTCACTGCTGAAAAGTGCATTTTTATGGAAGGGTGTTGGTTCTGTTATCAACGGCCATGCCCTTGCTAGCTCTTAAAAGTAGAACAAATGTTAGGAAAAGTTTTATGACTGAATGGGGAAAGGCAGGAGACAGACTATTAAAAAAAGGCATGGGAAGGAGTTAGCACAGAGCCAAAACAATCTTGCAGCTGCATTACATTATCCCAGTGGGAAGTTGCCAGGCTGGCAGCAAAGTTAAACTCTACGCTCATGAAAGGGAAGCACTGATACCACCAGCTACAACTTGCATTAAATGAGCTTCCCACACCTCAGTGCCAATCCAGCTCAGTCCTGATCTGCAATGCTGTTCCAGCCCTGGGCCTGTTTTACACGTAGGCTGCCAGTCAGTGTGAACAAGCTAGACATCCAAACTGGTAGTGGTGTGCAATGAGGCTTCCTTCAAACTGTCATGATCAACAGTGAGCATTGTTACAGGTAAGCAACAGCAGACAGGTACTTCTCTGCAATCTGCAAGCTTCTTCCCACCCCAACACAATCTGAACATAACACTTAAAATCTATGTCCCAAACGAGCTTCCCTTTTAGTCATGCTGATTATTTTATAGTACCACAAATGCACACAGTACTTTTTAAGATACAAAATAGAGCCATTTTCTTCTCAAGCTGGGAGAGTTTACTGTGTCCCAAGATAACAACTTTGGAAAGGGATTTTATAGAAATAACTGTGGTAAGCAAAAACATCTTGGAAAAGTTTCATACAGTAAAGCAGATCAAGAAGCAGTACCATGGATAAATATCAAAAGGACAGTCTGTGCTTAGGGTAAGATATGGCAGAAAGCCTGAAACTTTTTTCACGTCCTTGTCAGCATGACAGAGGCTCAGGGTGCCAGCTGAATGCTTTCTTTCACCTGCAAGTATATCCCCATGGGCACCTGCCAGACCTTTCAACATTGTCCAAAACCTACTGCTTCCAGAGACTGACAGAATTTGTGGAGCCCTTCCCCGCTGATGTAAAAGTGATGCCATGACACCCACAGTAATGTGGAACCACAGAAACAGAACCAACCTCCTTCTAGTTCTTTGCTCTTTCACAGGGCCACAGGCTATGGAGTTGGTGTTCAGTTGCACAGCTCCTCCAGGTTACACGAGCTCTCAGGGAGGAACAGATGTTCGAATAATAGAAATTTCTGTGCCATTAAATTCAAAGCACTTTATAAACATTAACAAAAGCAAACCCTGGGCTATAAAAACAAATTATAGATGGGATCACCTCACTAGCAAAATGCAGCTGCCTTTGTCCCACAGAATTGCAGCTAATGGTTCACGGTGACATTACACCACCATCCGAGGGCAGGAAAAGAACAGGCTATGAGGCCACATTCAGGAGTTAATTTTTAATATTTGCATTTATGAGAACTACTTCTATTAATTCAGATATTAAGTGCAATTCATTGCACATCATGGCTCTGAAATTCTTTTGGTCATCTTCACAGAAAACTCTCCAGTCTTTGGAGAGAGACAGTCAGGAGAAAAGAGAACCTCAGTACCCTAGAAATAAAGGCAGAGTATACTTGGGTTTTGACTGCACCAGTTATATGAACGAGAGGAACGAAAAAGAAGACTTAAGTTCTCTTCCTGCACAATGGATCTTCCCACAATCACATAACACTGCCACGGAGCTGCAGAGTTACATCTGCCACCACAACAATATCACAGTGCAAAGAACAATACAAAACCCAGTTTATGTAGTCTAAACACGTGGTTAATATTCCTGTGCGGAAACAAAGTCCAAAGAAATTAATACATCTTTAAAATTCCTTGCATTGACCCACAGTTGAGAGCTGTTCTTGGTGTTTCTGATCTTTGAACAGGCTGGTAAATCGGCCAGAGTTAACACATCAGTGCTGGTGAATGAGTTAATCAGTTCTTTGTTTATAGTTTCATACCGTCTCCAAACTCAAGCAGTCATTGCATCACTCTGGTTTACATTAAATATTTCCCCCCCTGCTCTTTAAAATATAAAAACAGAGCTTTTTTATTATTAGACTGTTCCAGAGCAGAGTTTCATGAAAGTGAATCAATTCTGTAAATATAGAAGACATGGAGTCTTTCAGCTGTAGTGAGGAGATACAGAGACACTTCACTGGGGTTTTCTGTAATAAATTGGATCTACTGCCCTTTAAGGTGCAAATGCAAATACATTTCTTCATCTTCACTCTCTCTTCCAACAGAAAATCCCCACAAAGATGCAGAATTACCTAGGCAAGTGATTTAAAGATTTTTCTTAAGAACCACTAGGGAATATTTATTTGCAGACAGTAAGTTCCCAGTGGTTTTGTTTTTATCTTCATCTTTCCGTTAACAGCTTTACCATTTACAATAGAAATGAGTATCTTCTTTTACTAGGTTTCATGTGGATGCACAGATTCCTTCTCAAAAGCAACCAGCCACAATACAGTAGTGCTAGGGGGAGAATATTTTGGAAAAAAAAAATCTGTATTTGCAGATATTTAAGCTATTTAAATAGAACCAAGGATAAAGGTCATGCCTCTGATGTGATTTATCTTCACAGGAACCCACCCAAATCTTGGAAACCCCGGCCTTGGAGATAGGAAATTCTGGAGGCTGTATAGATAAGAGATTGGTGTATTCAAACTACAGATAGCTTTTTCCAGAGTGTATTTGAATAGCTTAGAGCAAGGTCTTAGGTAAAAACAAACAAACAAACAAAAAACCCTCTCAGCAATGTGATATACTCAGGAAAATGCCCATGAAGTTGTAGAGAATTGCTCTGTCCTGCCCTGGTTGAGAGGCTGGTGTTTTCCCTAGTCTTTCACACCAAAGGAAATCGGCACTCGGGTCTTCCAGTAAATGCTGCCTCATGGCAGCTGCAAACTAGCCCAGGAAAAAAAGGTTACAAAAATTAAGCAATAATAGTAAGAATAATAAAAATCTTCCAGCAATCTTCCAGCAAAGCAGCCAACTGGATCACTTCGTCAAAGGTCAGTCAAATGTGAGAACTGATGCTAGTGAGAAAAGGGAGAAGGTAAAGCTTAGGGCTCCCCATCAGTGTCTCAGGAAACCACTTCCTAGAGAAGTAGCAGAAATAGGCAACTCCAGCACCACCACTGCACAGACACGTGCAAATATGACAGCAAATAACTTGGTAAATTATTTTTAAAAGCAGTGAAATCAGACAAACCTAGAGAGGAGAGACAGTATCTCCCAGAACTTCTGTGCTCGTTACTGTACACATTTGAAAAAACTGCTCACATGACTTTAAAAACCTTTAACCAGTCCTGTGAATTCTGCCACAAAAAGTCTCATTTTTGTCTCAAATTTAGTCTATGAAACAGAACTCCAGCTTGTGTAACAGACAGCAATAGCACAATTAAAAAATTCCACCTGAGGCCAGCTCTGTTCAGCAACCAGAGGAAAGGAAGAGAACTAATTAAAACCATGTTCCCTAAAAGCAGAAGTGGTTAGCTGCACATACCAAATAGAACACAGGATCTGTCACAGGCAACTGACCTCAAAACAGAGGAGGGAGCAGGGGAGGTGAATGTAGTTACAACAAATCACACATTCTGAAGAAAAAAGTGATTTAAGAGCTACTACAATCACCAGGATTTGTGCTTGGGTGAAAAGAACAGCAGATGTGGAGCTAATGTAGATACTAAGGGCACGTTCATGCAATCCTGGCACAGATAAACCTGATGATATAATTGGGAGTTTTCCCTATTTTCTTTGAGATCAGTGTCTCAGTAATTTATTAAGTTCTCTTAACCAGACAGTCCAGATAGGAAGGATTTCAGATTAATTAACTACAGGCTTAAACCTGCAAAGGGGCATTTTGCATCTCAGAGACCACCTCACACCTTGCAGGAGGGAGCCAGAGGTATCTTCTGAGAACAAACATGGGGGTCATTACTGTTCAATTCTGAAATTTTCCCTGCGTTGCTCAAATCTCTCTAGACTGCAGCAGCTATCATTTTTGCTTCTATGGCAGTCAGAGAGCTCTTGAATCATTAACATGGGAATATCAGCATCTCTATTACTCCCAGACATTTCTTTCTTCACTTTCCAATGTTTTCTCTGTGCTATCCGTCATTACCTTGTTTTCTCATTTTCCTTTTCATTGATGATTATTATTCAAGAGAGGAAATGTAGCACAGTCTGAGAATTCATTCAGCATGAATGGGGAGAGACATATGGTCTAGCAACTTAAGCAGAGGATCAGGAGCCAGACTGCTTGCAAAACCTAGCCTGATAGTCTCCCCCTTGGTCTTTGTGCAAGTCATTTAAGGTCAAATGCTTTTTCCTTCCCACAGTCAAAAGTTCAGTAGAAGGTCAATTCCTTTGGACTGAAGAAGGGGTTACCCCACTAACATTGATGCTCCAACTTGCAGCTACACTGTCCTTGCATGAGGAGCAGAAGCTTCCTTTAGGCTTATCCTCACCACAGTTACGATGCAGGAGATCATAAACTCAAATATTTTGTGATCACGTCAATGCATAGCACGGTTATAAAACACCACAGGCAGGGAAATGCTGTGTACACTACATCAGCTGGTCAAGGAAAAGTTTGACTTGGATGAGAGCCTTCTCCCAGCATGACTGAAATAAAGAACATGTTTTTTTTCTGATCTGCTCTAGCTGCAAACTTGTGTGTTCGCAAACATCACACAAACCAGTCCCCAGCAATAACTGGTGCTGACTGGTTCACCACAGTCATCCATGAAGACAACTCACTGTGGTTTGACATCCAAGTCACATTTCTTCCCCTTCAGTCTCACGGCACTGGGAGTAAGGAGGAACTCCCACAGAAAGGGGCTCTGCAGTGAACAGCACGGGTGGACTCCAGGTGCAGCTCCCCAAGGAGCATCCCAGCCTTCCCATCAGATTGCTTAATCTTCTCTGTGTACACAGGTATGACAAACAAAGCAGCACACGCTTCTTTCAGACTGTTTTAGTTCTCCAGCTGGATAAATTTCACTTGCTTAACAACAGAGTTGAGAAAAATACAATAATTCACTTTAGCATTGTGTTTGTGTTTCGTTTTACCACACAAAAGAGCAGAACCTGACAAAGTAGATCCTTCTCAGGAAGTGAGCTGGTTAAAAGTAAGCTGTGTAAAATTTAGTCTAATTATATGGCACTTTTTGTTAGATGCAGGGACCTATAGCTTATTTCTCCTTCCTTTGTTTTTCCTCTAGGGAACAGGAGCAGTGTGCTGAATTCAGAGAGACTCAAAGGATTGTGTCCCTCTGGGAGCTTCAGATTAATGCAGGATAAACAGATTAAGTCAGACTTTGGTTCTCTGCTGCATTCCTCTGACATACCATGGATACCTGAGGCAGAGCAACAAGGTAACATCAATTCTGGGAAAGGTGCGAGATTCACAATCAGTTCCTAATGTTTATATGCAAGCTGGTACATTTTCAGAGCAATAAGGGTGAAGGAATTTACTTTGTAAGGTGAATAGATCAAGTATGGATTACACTGAATTAACAAGACTTTTGCCCCTATTCCCCCCCACACCCCTTGCAAACAGACATTACCTTGAGAGTTATTGCTGCGCTTTTCTTTACAGGCTAAGAAAAAAACCAAACAACATCCAATCTTTCAAAGCTTCAACAACAGTCAGGTTTCTTTGTCCAAATTCTCATTACAAGAATTATGAGCAAACTGAGGGCTGTCCAGGTGCCTTATACCTTCAGTTCATGGTTTCAAAACATGGCAAACATCATCACTGGCCCCAAAAAACCAAACAAAAATCACACAGTAGTACCTGTATGCCCACCCTCCCTCCTTTATTCCTTTTCCATGTTCTCAATTTGATGTCGCCTCTTCAATATATGCCAGCAAAAGCATTTGTTTGAGTGCATTTGAGCTTAAGACTAACCAAGTAAAAAAAGTAAAGTAAACCTCAAGTAAAGCTCAATTCAACTCACTAAAACGCCATACAAACCTTTCAGGCACACTGAAATATTTTAATAAGTGTCAGCTGCAAAATATAATGAAAATAACTCTCAAAGAGTTATACTGGAACCCTCTGGTCTAACTGCTACATACTCAAGACTGTATTGAGAACTGAAATACAAGGACTTTTGAAAACATGCTATTTTCCTCCCTTCTGAAAAAGTAAGCAGATCACACTTGTCTTCATGGACAAAGGCAGAATCCTACTAAACATCACCCTTAGCCACTAGTTGAGAGGAGGAAGTTGGGTACAAGTTTAGAGGGCATTGGCTATTTGACATTCACTCACCACACAGGCACTAAGCAGAATGTGATTTATTTTACTTTCAAAGCTGAACGAACTGCCACAGAGAAAGGCACCATTACTCTGTGCTAAAAATATCCAAACACAGGGGGAGTACAGAGGAGCTGGTGCACTGTAAATTCATATTCCAACATATTGCACACTAACTTTCCTGTACAGACAAGCCCTTAGACTAATAGGCACCTGGGAGTCTTCAAGTCTGAGTGCCCAATAAATAAAAAGGCTATTTTATTTTTTTTTTACTGGTGCTCTGGAACCAAGCTCTGATGTCCCTACTCAGACAATGCTTCCATTGAAATCAAGTCTTGGTCTATTATTAATACTATTCCTTTTACAGCTAGCTGCAAGCTTTCCAGGTTAGAGGATAGGGATTTCTATCAAGCCAAATCACTAATCTCAGTCCAAAGGGGATGTGCAGGCATTTATTTCGATTTTATATAGGTACCTAGATACTGCTTGATCAACAGACTTGCACTGATGCGTACTGAAGTAACTCCCTTCATACCCACCAATTTCCAACTCAGATAAACTCAAAACTGAACCAAACCAAACCAAACCTTCAAAGTTAACCTCCTTTTAGAACCTGTTTCAGACTTAGATTAAAAACTGGTTTAGGCTCAGATTGTTTGAGACAAAGTCAAGGGCCATGTTTGAAGACCATTAACACAGCTTTCAGTTCTAGTTTCCCAAGCTTTAAGAGCAGAAAAGGTGTGTGTTTGAAGGCTCCACAGCACTGAGCTCACATAGCTCTGAGCCCCAAGTTGCTTTGAGCCGCTCCCCCCAACCACAGCAATCTCCCACACTGCCAGAGGAGCCTGAGTAGAGCCCCCTGCGCTCAGTGAAACATTGCAAGACGTGGAGTTAACTCACTGCCGAGAGCTCACAACCTGCTTTAGCAACTTCTCCACACAGCAAGCGGTTCCTATTTCAGGGAACCTGGCTACCCACAGCGGGCACTACAAGGAATTATTTGGAATTCTGTGGAGCTGCAGAGGTGAGGCTTAGGCTAACAAAGCAGATCTGGCCAGCATTTGCTCGTTAGCTCTAAATGCAAGAAGCTGCTCAGATTCTGACACATGAACTCCTTGAGGTACCCAGCCAGCACGTGAAGGAAACAATCACCTACAACAATGCTATTTTAGCTTCCTTCTTGCTACACTTTCTGCTTTTTTAGAATGATGGGTCAATGACAAATATTTTCCTTCTAGGCGGTTCACTCATTTATAGTGGTGTTCATGGTAAGCTTGACAGCTTTATCTTTCCTCAGCTACTTACAGCTGTGACTCCACTACTTTGAAGTCAACTTGGATTTGGTTGGATGAAGTGCAGACATCAGTGACTCTGGCTTAGTGTGTCACCTGCATTTTTTATCTTCCAGTAGACAATTTAATCAATTATAGTTTTTTGTTAGGCACCAGAACAAGACAAAATCGCTGATCAGCATTTCACAGGGTTGTTTCTTCACTGCTAGCAGGCCATTAACATCTGATAGACCATATAAGAGGTCTTCCCAGGGGCTTAGAGTGTTGGGGTTGTTCTTTTTATAGTGCAGAAGGTCATTAATGAGCAAGCGAAAGCACCATGGAATAGCTAGACAAGCCTTGTGAGTTAATAAGAAACTGTCATTCTGCTTCAGTACTTTCTCATTAAGCCTAGCAATGTTCATGTCTAAGGAGACTGATGGTACAAATCTATTTTAATGCTCAATTTAATTCCTCAAGACTTGAATCAAAGCAAGTTTACCCCTCCCTTTTTTTTTTTCCCATGATTTTATCAGTTCAGCACTTTCTGAGGAAAAGACACATTACTATTTTTACAGATGCAGCTCAAAAGCTGAAATTCAGATTTTTTTTATAAAGGGTTAGTTGTACCTTGACTTTTGTGAACAGAAGACCAGTCACCCCAAAGCAAGTTTCGTCCTCCAGTTCTTATAAAACAGTCTATAAAGCTAGTCACCATATTATCATACTTTGCATGTTTTCAAGGACTAGGGTCTTACAACAGCTTTGTTGCCATGTTTAAATGCCACACAGAAATTAATTCCCCATTGCTTAAGTAGGATCAACGCACAGATACCACCAACAACTGAGTATGAAGGGTCTGTCATGCAATGATACCAATGAAAGCCACTTCTTCCTAAGAACTACATTACAAGAAAAGCTTTATTAACCCTTTAGCTACTCTCCTATGACCCACTTAATTCTGGTGCTCAGATCAGAATCTTAATCGAGTTCACCTGCCTTTGTTGTTACCAAGTGTCTTTCTGCAGAGGATCAATTACCTGTTTTTCAGAGCTTTTGTTGCCAGATCCATTTTCTCTTCAGCAGCTTTTACTGCTGTGATTACTATCCCAAGCAAACAACTTACCAGAAGCTCAACAGCACACAGATGACGAGGAAATGCTGCTCAGATGCTTAAAGTTATGCAACAGTGACCTTCACATGACACTGAGGTTCCCCTCAGCCTTGCCTTACAACTGATTTAAGCGAAGATGTGGGGTAAAACAAACATCTTGCTTTCAGTTGCTGATGCTTGGTCACTGCAGGCTCAGTCTCTTCCCACCATCAGATCATGTACAGAAAGCCACACTGGCACTGATGCAGCATTTGGTAACTCAGGCCCAGCTTCAGGCATATGGAAGTGCAAGAGAAGAGAGAAGGAATAGATTAGAGAGAAGTTCACCAAAGGAAGCTGATGGAAGAGAGTCACACATTCCCTTTTGTACTTTACATGTACAAAACCTTCATGTGTGTATCAGGGCAGAACTGCTAACACCGAGCAATACCAGTTCTCTCCTGCTGTTTTGAACACTAAAGAAAACAGTCCAGTGCATTAGTGAGGGAGTTTCATTCTCTTATCTGTTATTCTCCAGCATTTGTTAGCTAAAGCTCTTAACTCTCCTGGCTACCCATTGCTCACACCAGGGAAGTTCCTAAAGCACACCTTTTCACACAGCATGGGTTTCATCTCATAGTTGATTTCTCTGTTCTGAACTCCACACATACAGAATTTCTTGTTAGTAAGCCCATAACGACTGTACATCCCAGCCCTGAAAACTCCCTCTAGAGCTGTTTCCACAGAACTCATTTTCACATTAGTTTCTTTTCCTTTTCTTCTCCTTACAACAACCTTCCAAAAAAGTCCCTAGATCTTTCAAGGCAAAGTATTACTTCCTGCAGTGCAGATACTGTGGTAAGGACCTGAAGTTACTGAAGATTTGAAATCTCAAATCATTAAGGTCATACAAAGGTGAAAAGCATTTAAAGGATGGGAAAAGAGGTGAGAAAGATAAGGGGCACCCCCAACATACCAAAAATATTGCAGGATATTAGTAATGTAAATAAGCAGTTTTCATTATAGGCTATCCTGGTTTTGTGGGATCCTTCAGAAATCCACTGATCTGAGATAACTTAAGAGAAGTCTCTCATTGTAATTCCATGACTGTTTCCCATTATTCACTGTTGCAGAAACAGTGTAAGACAACTGAAGACTTTTCCCCTCCCAACTACACATTTGCCAGCTGAGCACAGGAAATTTTCACAGTACTAGTTCTCTTGAAATCAGTGCAGCTGCCAGGGAGAAGAAAAAGGAAGATGTTAGTTAAGGTACATACCCCCAGTACCTTATAGCAGATTTACAGTCTGTGTTGGAATCATGCCTAACAGTACCACAATCTACTCTGCACCATGTGAAGGCACAGTGGACGACAATGTGAGACCACAGAAGCAGCAGTGTGGGCTGGTGGAAGTGGCAGTAAATACTGTAAAAAGACTTGAACTGCATTTTTCTAGCAAGGGAGATGGGTTCAGTAAGGTAGCAGAAATAACATGGCCCCTAAGACCAAAAAGAGCTGCAAGTATACATGCAAACGTAAAAAAAAATCCTGATTGTTTCTGATGCTTTCTGCAGCTGGTCAGCTCTGCAGCAAAGTCACTTATGATAATACAAAATAATAAGAAATAAGCCTGCAAAAATATTAGTCAGAATTCATGCAAGGCTTCAGAGCTTCTGAAGTTGTTCTCCTGAAGTCAGTACGCCAGACTTAAAGAAGGAACTCTGTTTAGCAACAGGTAGTTTCCTTGCTCTTCCATCTGCACTTCAACCTTTAGTGACAATTGTAAGACATGTCAGCAAAACTCTGTTTTTCATGCTGCCATCACTGCTTCCTTTTTGCTGTCTCATCAGGGCCAGCCTTTGGTTGTACAAGGCTCTACATGCCAGTATCACACACGAGCTGATATCTGATTCTTTCCTCAATTACCATTAAGTCAATACAATCAGCCAGCATGGAGGAATTATGCAGGCGTTGCCTCCACTCTGGAGACAGAAAGATACTGGAGTTTTTCTCCCCCAGGCAAGAAATGAGAAGTGTGAGATGTGATTTGTGATGAAATTCAGAACCACGCTAAACTTGCCCGGTTTCAGATTTCATCACCCCCACACCAGAAAGGCTTGGCAAGGTAAGAGATCCTCTGCCAACTAAGAACACAACATCAGGAATTCAGGAAGCTTCCAGCATGCAGCAAGGTGAGAAGTTGCAGCTTCAGTCAAGCCTTCTGTTGAGATTTGTTCAAGCTCCAAATTTTACAGGGTTTTGCTCCTGGGCCAAGAAGCTGCCAAGCAACTGCACACACCTCAACAAAAGTAAATAGACCCATTTCAGCTTTGCAAATGGTCACAGGTAACAGAACAGCTGGGAATGCTGTGTTCTTCCTTGGGCTTGCAGTATCAGTCTTATGCCAAAATAGGAGTGGTGCACACCCTCAGAAGGAGGCTCAGAGCTGGGTGAGAGCAACTCCCCCATGCTAAGGATACAACATTGTTAGCACTGTTGAAAATGCTGTAAGTCTCAACAGCAACTGACAACTGAGGGAAGAACACTTCATGTTGTCAAACGTCGTGGGGATCAAATGAAATGTAACATCAGTTCCGATACTCATAATTACATATTTAATTGGAATTCATATCTTTCTCTTCCCTCTCCTGACCAACATCCCATGAGATTGCCCCCACTGCATAAGTTCATTTGAGACAAGCTCTGCACATATCATAGGTAAGTCATTAAAGCCTATACATTGCAGGTAGTATAGAAGAGCAGAGGCATGGATTTAAGCCTTTAACTGCTAAGTGATCCTTGTGCAACTTTGTCCAGACACTGTGGGGCGAAGAGGGAGGGTCTTTAGAAAGTGAAGATCCTTCTCTACAAGAGTTCTTTTATCTCTTTAAAAATCTATGTGAGCTTTTACAGTAACACACTTCAAGTTCATGCCCTGCCAGCAAGTTGTACCGTCTGTACAGCTTTCCACACATCCTTGAAACAACGGCTCTCTCTGCTGGTGCCTCAACACCCTGTACCACAGCCCAGCTCTGCAGGGAAAAGCCCTGAATACCCCCAGCAGAATGGCTTACCTTCTTTCAGGGAAAATCCTGCTCCTTCCTCTCCAGGATTCGAGTTCATTCTTTTAGTAGGTGTTTCCCAAATACTGTCCTTAAACAGAGATTGAGAAGACAATCTTCTACTGCTAAAGAATCACTCACTTCTACAGTTTAATCTCTCACACCTTCAGCTGATACTGGCAGGAAAACTGGCTCCTGGGGCTTTGACAGGAAGAGGCAGATTGCTGTTTATAGACCCCTTTGCCTTTTCAATATTAATTTACCCAATAGTTGAGTTCTGATAATTGACACCACCAGTGTTGATTCAGCAGCTTTAATCGGGCTCATAGGCCACTGCAAACTTGGATTTTAAATAAAAAACAAACCCCTTTACTACTGCTGCCTGATATAACATTTCAGGAGACCTTTCACCTATCATATAATTTAAAGGCTCAATACTGGTTCAGAGATTTGGAAATATACCTGAACCTCAAATCTTCAATTCTAAAACATTACCTTCAAGCACCAAAAAGGGGGGTAAATCCCACCACCATCCTGCCAATGCTACTGTCACTTTTGGAAAACTTTTTGAGTTTTTTTTTGCTTTATCCCTCCATGCCCAACTAACTTGAGCATATAAACCCTAGTTCTTCCTATTTAACCCTTATGGAGACATAGTAAATCATTATTTTAACCACACTATACATTGAGAAAAATTACATTTGATGGGACTATCAAAACTCCATAACCGAAGCCAGAAGATACTGCAATACCAAGTTCCAAATTTCTCTTAGGGTGGGAGAATTAAATGTAATCACTAATTCTGGGGGCTTTTCCCAACATCAAATTCAGAACTAGAGCTATTCTCTCATCCTATGGTTTGGCTACTTATTTACTACAACCAGTGGCACTGAACCACAGCTACAGTGTAGTTGTGGCCTAACCTGACCAGGAGTTCATCTTCATTTCTATATATCCAGACAAAAAGCAAATGGATGGAAAAGCTGAGTTCAGTATTACACAATTGGAAACCTTCTTTGACCATACAGCAGATTTCACTAAAAAGATACAAGTTTACTATATAAAAACCTGCTGTTTCTACGTAAAGTTCATTTCTGAAAACAAGACTCAGACTTGTTTTTACTTCCTTTGTTTCTATTTTAGTCAGGCATCTTAGACACATTATTGTTTATCACAGGGTAGCATCTGAGTGGAAATTCTCAGCAATCAATGCCTCTAGGCATATATTCATAGTGAGAAGGGACAGTCATTGCCTCCTATTTATAAAGTTAGAGATGGATCCCCTGTCAGAACCCTCAAATTAAAACATTTGACTGCTGTGGTATCAAACCGCTTTATGGGGCGCTGTGATGAGATCTCCTGAAACTACGACTGAGAAAAAAAATAAAAGGCTACAAGAAGTTACTGCTCAGGTGTAAATCAATTCTTGCAAGTTAAACACATAACCACACACTCCAGTCTAGACAGACTCTGGAGGAAAACTAATGAGCTGTACATAAAATATACACCAGGAGAAAGCTACATCATGACACCATCGGATAGGCAGGCTTTGTGCTACTTGGATGACACAAGACAACCATTAATTAGTCCTAAGCAGCCAGTTAAGTCAGGCTTGTGACTTTTCTGCACAGTGATGACCCGATGATAAGTACCAGGGACTGAAGAAACACAGGGAGAAGACATACACTTAACAGATTATTCTCTACAGCTCTGTATAGCCCTGGACAAACCCCCTCAGCATTTACTTATAGTAGATGCCCAAGGAGAAGGCCTTCAGTGGAATTTATACCAAATGACCTCAAAGCAGAATCAGTTTTTAAACCAAAATGAAAATAAATCTATAAGATTCAACTAGGATTAAGAATTATTTTTTTTTGCACCCCAGTAAACTGTTTTGTACAGAACTTGTATGAAGCCAGAAGTATTACATTCCATGCTCAGAATGAGCACCTGCCTTCTTTCCCCCCCCCCTCCAGTATTGCGGCAAAAAGAGCAATGCACTATAGAAAAATTGAATTTTTTTAGGTTAGAAAACACCCTTAAGATCATTGAATGCAACCATTAACCTAACACTAGCAAGCCCACCACTAAACCATGTCTGTAAGCACCACATCTACACACCATGAGAATACTGACTCTTCATATAAAATCCTTACATTCAGCTCACACCTCTCAGAATCAACTGCCTGCTCTAAACCAATTTATCCTAAGATAAGAATCTTGGAATGGCTTGGTTTGGAAGGGACCTTAAAGATCATCTAGTTCCAACCCCCCATTGACAGGTACCCCTTCCATGAGACCAGGTTACTCAGTCTCCAACCTGACCCTGAACACTTCCAGGGATGAGGCATCCATAACTTCTCTGGCAATCTGTTTCAGTACCTCTCCACCCTCACAGCAAAGAATTTCTTCCCAATATCAAATCTAAACCTACTCTCTTTCAGCTGAAAGCCATTCCCCCTTACCCTGTCACTTCATTCCCTGTAAAAAGTCCCCTTCCAGCTCTCTTGTAGGCCCCCTTTAGGTACTGGCAGACTGCTGTAAGGTCTCCCCAGAGCCATCTCTGGGTAAGCAAAATAAAGCCTTTCACTTTTCTTTTAATTATGCTATTAATTTACGAATATATCTCTTAGAGCCATATTCAGGAAATACAAACCAAACATAGAAGATTAATACAGAACTTATTAATTAAAATGTGAAATGTCAGTATTTGTAGCCCAATCTTCAGAAAAACTGAGCTTTTGCTGCTGCTGAAGTCACTGGAAGAGATGTATTCACATCACTCCTAAACTAAAAATAAATTCACACTATGAGTTTCTAAAATACTTCAAGATCTTTGGATACGTATTACATAAAGGAAACTAATTATTAAAATATTCACCATTTTTAAATATGGAAAACACCTGCAAATAAGTCTTTAGATCTTCTTTGCATCAAAAGAGAGAATGGGATTTGCTTTCCTCAGTAATGAGGAGAAAAGTGATGTTCAAAAAGAGAGTAGCAGCCACCTGCTAGAGTCATTACAATTACACAGTTGTTAATTACGTGGTACTGACAAATTATTCTGAAAAGCTTCAGGGCTTACAGTTGTGCAAAACAGGTTGAGAGGTTTAAGGCAGGAGTGAAAACAAACCTCAAGTTTTTCTGCACCTTCGGAAGCTTTTTTTTTTTAAGCAGAATCAAGTCTAAATTTTATTTGTTAATATGCAGGAGAAATGTGCAGTAAAAACAAGTAACTCTGAAAGCAGCATGCAAGCTAAGAGACTTCCCAACAAACAAAGAGCAGGGGAAAAAAAACCAGCTGGCAGCAGCTCTGATCTTCTAAGTTCTGTGGCAGCAAAATTTCCTGCTTCCTTTCCCTGTAACGTCTGACTATATATTTCTGTTACAGACTGCTTTCAGTCACAGTTCAGACACTGATTGCAACAAACTAAGTGCTGTCTGGCTTGTGGTACAGATTCCATCTGCTTTGTACCATCAGGATAAAGTTAAGGTAGCAAAACAATCACTCATTTGCAGAAATTGTATATAGTCACCTGTTAAGTAATGTGTGCCTACATGTAAGATCAGACACTACTGATTAATGGTAGAACACCATTCTTCCTTATAACCCCTCCCTAGGACCAGCAGCTCTGAAAAAGTATAGCTGGAGTAGCAGAGGACAAGCTCTGTCTCAAAGTATATTCTGAAATGCCATCTATTCTCCCTCACTGGTCCAACAACTTGTTGTAGAGTGAAGTGAAACAGGAGGGTCGCAGTGCACGGTGCACCCTGGGATTAGAAAGAACTGCAGAAGCAGTTTTATAAATAACAGTCAAAACAAAACCCAACAAAACCCCCGCAAAGAGCAATCAGCAGTTCTTTACACAAATCAGTAGACACGTGTTTAGCCTGTAGCACAAATCCTAAACTGTAATTTATAGAAGAAAATAGATTTTTTTTATCTTTTCCTCAGCAATTCACCACCAGAGAGAACACAGAGCATCATGAAGTTCTCTTAATGTCTCAGGTAAATTTTCATGCAGAAATTTTAGATCCACTAGCACAGGAATACATTTCATTTGGAGTGCTTGTACAACAGTGGACTGCAGCAGTTGTAGTAAAGTCCTAGTGTGCAAATCCTGAAGAGACATGAATATTTCATATCAGCAACTCTTGTGATGTAACTAACAAATCAGCACAACATTTTGGCATTTGCTGCTTGCAAGGAGATGGATCAATACCCCTTTATGACCATATATCACAATAAATACTTACAGTAAGGTTAACTAACAAGAAACAGATCTCTGTATCTTGCTGAAGATTACTGTATGCACCCTTAGTTATCTCAGTAGCAGAGATAACAAGGAGATGAAGGATTAATATGTCATAGACAATTTCTTCAAAACAGATTGAAGGGGAGAGTCCAGCCAACTTGATTTCTGTGCTTTTGCTTGGTAGTTGCTTTCAAGGTAGAAGACCATGGAAAATTCCTGTATTTAGCAATTATTTTGTAACTTTGAGTGGTAATATCCGTTATTAAAACTAATTTCTTTATTATTAAGCCTCAAACAAGATAGATCAAGCATCACTAACAGTTAAAATTATTTTAACTATATTTACAGTAAGTGAAAGGGTTTTTTTTCTTTTTATTTTGTATCAAAAGTCAAGGATTACGAATTGTATTAACAAGCAGATACAGCAGCTAGATTTTTTTTTTTCCTTTCTAGACCTCACCTGTTAAGTGGAAAATCCCAAGTATTTGTACTAGAGCATGCACTTACAATAAACGTGGTTTGAGGTTACTTAGGCATGTCTGTCTGCATTAGGGTCATACCTGGAAACTGAAAGCTGGATTTTGTTGGGCCTTGCACTGCAGGCAGCAGACTTTCAGAGACAGAGAAAGCTTGCACAAAGTTAACCAGCAGGTCAGAGGCAGCAGGAAGCTCACAACTCACCTGTATCACATCACAGCTTCTCTCTGCTGGATATCATGGCCCTCTACCATTCGTCCACACAGAGGTCAAGTTAATTGTGAGCATTTCATCCAGCCAGCCAAGAGCATCAGCCTTCAGGAGAGTGGTCAAGGCAGCAGTACTGTTGATTAGGACAAGATCATCTGTGATATGTTAACAGTTGCCTGCACCAAAGTCTCAATATTTCCCCCCCAAGTTTTTCTGTCTGAAGTTCACTACAGTCCTGATGACACATTTGATGCACCTTTTCTGACCATAACAAATGAAGATTCCAAGTAAGACTCTTGGTATCTTCAGTTAATTTAAGTGGAGCAGGAAACAGAAGAGGGGCAGAAAGACCAAGAATATGAGTTTTGATTTTAAGTTACATCATAGAGAAAATTTCTGTACCTAGAACGAGATTTACATGAAACACAGCACTTTGATTCTATTTATAGTTTGTTCTGACACTTTCCCGCACCACAAAAATATAACACAAATATAAACACATCGACAGAAAGACCAGATTTACCTCTAGACAGAAACATTTGTACTCTGAAGGAACAATCACCACAGTATCCCTGACATTCCAATCCTCCCCTGGCTCAGGCCAATTGCCTCCCACAGCCACCGCAGCCAGCACCTCCCACACGGCAGCGGGCGGGAGCAGTGAGCCTGGACGCGAGGAACGGTGCTTGCCGGTGTGGGCAGGGACATATGCTGAAGAAACTCCCATGCAGTGAGGATATAAAACACAGCAAAGACTTACCCAGTGTGTCCTTTCTGGCTACGGCCACTGCAGCAGGGCAGCTCTACCGCCGGCCTCCACCACCCACAGCACGGCTGGTGCCCCCTCAGGGCGCCTTGCCCAGCACGGAGGGAGAGCCGGGCTCCTTCGCCTCGCAGGTACTTTCCCAGCCCTCAGCTCCCTCACAGCACACCCTGGCTGTGAGTCCCGAGGCTCCCCCTCAGAGGGGCAGCACGAGGGGCTCTCTCCCGGGCTCTCTCTCCGCTCTCCCCGGCCCGCACGGCTGACCCCACAGCCTCCCAGGGCGGCACTACTCGGCACAGGACCTGACCCGGGGCTGCCCCACGCCACACTGAGCTCTCCAGCAGCCCCAGCTCGTTTTTCACCCCAAGCACAGGTGTAGCCAATCTCAAGTCACCCCCACACCCATTAACCCTCACTAGCAACAGGCTTTGTGTTGTTTTTTTATTTATCTGCGCATCATCCACGCAGGCAGATATGGCATTTCCCTCAGTCCTGGTTTACAGCTGGAGAAATACGGTCTGTCTAAAGCCTTCCCGTTTCACCTCCGTGATCATTCTGTAGCTGACCGTTCAGCTACCAGAGTTTTATGATTTTTTAGACCATACCTGTTTCCTCAGCATCCTCTTTTCTGTGACTGAAACCCCTGTGTCTGCCCACTCATCTGTTACAGCTTCAAAAACATTTAGAAAGAATACAGGGAAAAACACAAACTTGGCAGAGGTTCAAGAATACAGCTTAAGAAGCAACATATTTGGACACTAAATACTAGGAAATCAATGCAAGAGTAATCAAGTATCACAACGGCAAGTATCTAGTGGAAGAAAAAATAGTAAAACGTGTCATATAGAGAAAACAGGCACCGTTTGCTACATTGAGAGGTAAAGCCCCACAAAATTTAATAAGTACATAAAGCATACACGTTTCAAAAATGTTAAATCTCAGTTAACAATAATCATTCACGGAATGTCAACTTTAAGTTCATTATTAATTATATTCCCGTTCTGATTCCTCCTAAAAAGTGCCAAAATGAGAAATCTGCACAGGAAAGAGAACAGAAAAGGCAGAAAGGTGACATTAGAAGTGAAGAGGAGGAAGAGGAACAAGAGCAGAAATGGAAAAAGAAAGAGAAGAAGGAACAAATGGAAAAAGTGAAGGCAGATCTGGAAAAGGAACAGAGGAGATGGAAGAGACATGGTTAGTGAAGGTAATGTTCTCATTTGAGAAGGAAATATTTGAATGCAATCATGACAGAACTATTGTAGTCTTTGCTTTTCTTTCCCAGGCCATGCACATGCATCCAAACCTATCAATGTTCCAGCATGAAGAAACATAGATAACAACAAAGCATCTTCTAATAAAATAGAAGACTAACAACACAGCGTGTGAAGGAGCCAGCAAACTGATCCAGCACTGCCACGCAAATTCTAAACTAAAGTATAACATCACAGATCTTTTAATCTGAAATAGGTGCATAGCAGCATACTACATTTTTCCTCAGTTTAGTATTGCGTGTATGTCTACTAACTTAACTTCATTTTTTCTAATACTTTCATCTAAATTCTGATTTTTCAAAGTGTCTCTCAATACTAAAAAAATCAGTATCAACAGTGATTCAAAGTCATTAAACAAATTCAGGTTTTCAACCAATTGTACCTAGCTTACAGTGAGTTCATGAAGATGATATTCCACACTTTTCATAAAGCACTAAATCCCTTACTGAGCATTTTCCCTGACAAAAACCTCAGCATGGTTATAACCACATGGTTATAAAGATCTCATAACAATGTAGATTATTCCTTAACTATACAAGCATTGATAATAAAAAAAAAAAAAAAAAGCATTAATAGCACTTTTGCTCTTTACTACTACTGATATAGCTTTAGGGGGAAAAAAAACCCCAAAAACAAACCCCACAAAAAACCCTCCCACCAAATACTTGAGGCAAAGCTCTGGGAAAGTATATTGCACCAGAAACAAGCTCTGGTGCAATATAATTATCACATTTCTATTCACCCTTTGAAATGCTCTGCTTACACAAAACAATAAATTTGACACCATCTCATTGCTTCGCTTCCATCTGATAATTTTTCATTGGAGCGGCATTTCCCGGGGAGAGCAGCGACCTCCTCGGGTGGTCTCGAGTTGCTGCAGAAATGGCTGAACAGGCTGGAACACACCCAGGAAAAGAGGCATCCCTAAGAACCTGATTAGTAGAAGTAGCATGTTTTAAGCAGATGGTTGAAAAGACATGACAAATCTGACTTATAAAACATTTTTCGAAATTAGTGCCATGCCCTGCTTAAAACTTTCTTTCAGGAAAAGCAAATAGGCATTTAAGTCAAACTGCTGGACTGAGAACACCAAGACTCTTGGAAAATATCCTGAGCATCATTCAGCGAAGCAGATGATCTTTTTTTTTTTTGATTTTTTTTTCTTAACTTCCTATTCACAAAATAGAGAGAATATTCCTTTGCTTCATGAATCTCCTTAACTTTTTTTATTCTCTTTACTCTCAGTGGAACGCTCTTGCAAAAATAGCCCATTTTACTGCCATTCTGTTTACATCTAAATCTCAGCCAAGGTATTCCACTGCCTCCTTGTTTGTTGTAAAGCCTGGCTTCTCCTTCGGGGTTTGTGTTCTTGTTACACAAATATGCATTCCAATTTTTTCTTCCAGCTCCTACTCTCTGAACTTTCCTATCTGTTCCAGTGCTCTCCTCTATCCCTTGCCTCCAGATCTTTGTTTCATGTAAGCCATGTACCTGTATCCATATTTCTTATGGCCTTCTCAAAGGCACATATGTCAAAGATATAATTCAAGCTTTAGTCCCCTTACAGATAGCATGAAAGAAAGTAGACAATATTTTTCTTTAATATTTATTTGCAGAACCAACCAGACATATGCTAAATATCACCAAGCAGCACCCATTCTCTCTTTATTCTCAGTTCTCTCCCCTTCACTTTGGCAATCTGCTTAGCTCCTTGGGCCAGCATCTGCTCTTCTGGCAAGAATGCTCAGCAAAACCAAGGTTGCTATAGCAATTAATAATCATTTACGTTTTAGTTTACAGAAACAGAAACTAGAAGAAGAGTGGAGGTGCCATGAGGAGGAGGTGGTAGCAAAGAAGTCATAATTAGAGAAAACAGCACAAGAACGTATTTGGCAGCAGCAGGATTATCACAGGAAGCTTCTGCAGTTCCAGAAGAAGCAACAGTTAAGAGGAATGTGGAGCAGCAGATGGTCTATAGAAAGGCTAATGCTTACTTTAGTTGCAGATAATTCTTCAGAATGGATGATTTCTGGTAAAGACATAGACAGCCTGTGTGTCAGCCTTGAGATTCATGTGACATTAAGTCCCACACTTACAGTACTTCAGCTGCTCCTCAGTTAAACAGGTATGGTAACAATAGTCCTCTCTGCCACAGTCCCTGCAGCCTGAAAAAAGGAGAAATTCCACAGCCTAGCTATGATGTAACTGTGAAGATGCTAGCAATAACAATGTTCATGCTACATCTCATCATTTCGTGATGCTTCCTTTACATCTCTTCTCTGAAAACCCAACTCCCAGTATCTACACAATTAAAAAAAGATATTCTATTTCTAACAAATAGTTGCAGAGAAACTTGAAACTTCTTGAAAACCTAGGTGCCAAGCAGATCTTAAAAAAATCCAATTACAATTTAAGAAAAAGTCATGTGAAACAATAGTAAATACTTGAAATGTCAATACTAGAACAGCATTTTATTTTTATCTGAAACTGATGAACAAATAGAGAGTATGTAAGCAACTAAGAGTCGTTTGTGGTGTTTCTAGGAGGCACAAAAATGCAGAGAGAAAGAAGGAGCAATGTAGTTAGAGGAGGAATGCCAGCAGCTGGGGGACATGGCAATAGAACACCTGGAACACGAAGGAAAAAACTGAGAAAAGACAAGATATAAGGCTGAGGAGAAAATTAAGAGGAAGATGCTAGACCAGCTCTAGAGGAAGTCAAAACACAAGCACAGCTTTTAATCAGGTATGTAGCTAATAATAAAAGTTAACTTTTTTTCCTCAGTAATAATAACACATCTTTACACCTCGTGCCAGCCTGTACAAAAACACCTCTGCAGTCAGGAGTTCTATCGGTGTTGTTACCATTGCAGAGCAGCATCAGTCCCTCAGGAGTTAGTTAAGCTGCCTTCAGTTCCAGCTCCGAGACACAATGCAGTTCTTCTGCTATTTAACCAGTTTTTCAGTATTTCCCCAAATCCCATCAGCAATTCACATACATCTGTATTCTTTACTTTAGAGTTTATAGCATCCATTTACATTACAGAAAGAAGCCCAACAAGATTTCCTGCCCACCTGTAATTATGATTACCTTCACACGATCCATGGGCACAGACTCCATAGTATGCTTCCAGAACTCATTCCTACCAGCACCTAGGAACACAGGAACTGGGAGGCTGCACAGCACATATTAAAACATTGGAAATAGCATAACAGGCCTTCTTAATGGAAACCTAAATCAATTTGTGAGCCACAGAGTGCTACCAGGGATAAAAGGTCAAGTAATAACTACAGCTGAGAAGCAATTACTACCTCCTGCTTGCTCTGCTCGTGCTGTTGTGACAGAAAGACATACTGGCCCACAAGCAGGTATTTACATAAGCCAACATTTTCTTCCCCACCTGATTCCAAACCTTGCTCAAAGCCAACTCCTAGGGGAAGCCCAGGCTCCTGCCAAGGCTCAGAAGGCATCGAATGCACTGTGGCAAAGCCAAAGAAACTGCCAGTGCGCAGCAATGAGCTGTGTAGGTGTCATCAAACCAATACAGCAGCTTTCTAACCGCAGGAGGAATTCTGTCCTGTGTCCACAATTCTGTTTACTAACACTGTTTGCAGGCAAAGAACAAATCTGGAACCACCTCTGCAGTTCCAAGAAGCATGATTAATGGAAGCTATCAGACTTCTTCCTTATCCACAGGTGTTTGCTCATGTTCACTTGCTAAAAAGGGTAGACCTGAAAACAGTATAAAAGAGTAAGTAAACACCTGGTGCTAGGAATGGGCCATTGCACTGAGCTCTTTCAGCTGCAGTCAAATTCAATGATCCAACCCGGCTCAAGAGAGGAACAATGTTCCTTTTTGGCACAAGTGCTACTCAATGACAAATTTATTTTCCTAGACTGCAGCACTAGTCTGTGTATACATCCCACTGATAGGAAGTAAAAGGACTTGTGTTTGATCAGCCAGTAGAAATTAATCCAGACAGACCTCCTGAAGTGCCAGTATACAGATTCTTTGGTCTATTTAGTGTTAAGATATGAAACAATGAAATAAACAGGTTACAAAAAGGTATGAAGGCCTCAGTGCTGACTTCTGGAGGAATCCTCCAAAACAATAAATTGCAATAAACGTGCGACTGTAAGAAAAGGCTAATTGTGGATTCAGCAGTAAAATGACTACAGAGAAACTGTAGCAAGGTAAGAACTTTTCTTCCTTAAAAGTCAGGTTATTATCATTTTTTGGTTCTCCAATATTATCTAACAAAGTGTTACATTTATAGATTCAATTTATATTGCAGTTCCTGTAGTTACTCTTCCTGGGGAAAAAAGTAATCAATTTTTGCAGTCTCTAAATTGAAGCTGAACTTCATTAGGTATGCATTAACTACTAGTTCTAAGAGTAAAACAAAACCCATTTATACCACTTTCAGCTTGCCCAATTCCTACAGGTCTCTGTACAGTGCCTCAAAAGTTGATCTTCTCATTTAAGAAAATTTACCTGAACAGTAAGAATTGAAATGTGCATACAGAAGACATACAGCACAGGTCAACAGATAGTTTAATACTGTACCCTTAAATATAATTTCCATTTCAATTAGGAAAAGGTAAAAACTAGTAAACAATTGTAGTGTTTCTAAAACAATACATGGCTAATCAAAATTTGTGGCAGAATTCACGTTTTAGCATTATCTGACACATTAACTGAAGTCCAAATCCTGCCAACATTTATGCATTTGGCTTCAGAAAAACCTCATATTGTCAAATTGATGATCATGTAGACATATTTATACTTAAAAGAACACACATCCTTTAAACACAGCAGCTTTAAGAAAATCTGCTAAAACTGATAGTTTTGTGATGTGCTTATCAATAAAGCTTTTATACATCAACATAGTGAATATTAAATATATTCTCACAATTCAAAATAAAGCAAGTATTAGCTCTCAACTTCTATTGCATAGCTGTGTTAGTGAAGATGGTTTTATTTCCCCAACATATTCTTGAAGCCCTTAAAACCAACCTTCTTCTAATACATGGGTAAGCAAAAAAAAAAAAAAAAATTGCAGGAGGAAAAAAGACTTTCCTTTTTTCTCCAGCATATGAAAACCAACCTTACTTTCAGTCATATCCTCCAAAGCTGCAAGTGCTTTAAACCTTCCACTCCAGATCAGCTTTTCAGAAAGAAGTTCACTGAAAAGGATTAGTTCCTCCAGAGAAATCAAGAAAATTCAAGTCTAACTCCTTGACTTCAAAATTCAGGGTTTATTTCAGTGTATAATTTCCAAGAATTAATTCTTTAAAAAGGGTACCAGTGCCTCTCTGTAGCGCACGTGTCTTCTCATTTTACACTGAGTTCTCAATACTAATCTTTGAGGCAGAGTACAGTTTTCCCATTATTACTGTTCTATCTAGTTCTAACAGCAAAGACTTGGCTTTAGACCAGTAGATCTGTTGAGGCTCTTTGAGGTTTCACAATAAGTCTGAGAAAGAGGTCAAATCAGTTTATAGAGTGGATATGGTACCAGTGACAGAGATGTATTTTAGGACAAGGTTACAGAACTAAAAGCAATCTTTGCCTTGAGCTTCATCCTACTGAAGGCACATTTTGCAGAAAACCCTCCTCCACAGTCTCAAGAGAACTAAATGCAGTGCTTCAGGTAGAAAGCTGATATAAATGAGCATATAAAACCAGATTTGGAAGAGGAAAGTGAACAGCTAGAAGCAAAGATAGTCAGGGCAGCAACTAGAGTACCAGCATCAAACCCTGGGGATCTGGATTCAGTTCTCAGCTCCACCTTCAGCTTCCAGAGTGAGCCCAGTAAATTACCACACCCTGTACCTCAATTCTTAGTTTGCAGAAGAGGGATAATAGGAACTTGTCTACAAACAAGAGCGTTATACAAGTTTAAATTAAAGATGATCTGGTAATAATCACAAGGTTGTTTTATTTCTGGTTTTCTGAGGCAGACATATTTGGTATTCTAAAAAAGCAATTGGAGGTGAGTGCAAAGAAGCCATGGTAAACATCACAGTAGCAATCCTTCTTCCCTTAAGAATTGAATTACATAAAATACTTTAAGAAAACCCCATAATCTGATATTTTGTAAACAAAAATTTTAATCTTTAAAAAAATTGCTTAATGTAACTATGTATACAAAAGTATTACTAAATCAGAAACAGGGCACAAACCACAAGCATGAAAGAAAATGCCATTTCTAGCTTTACAGCAAATGCCATAATAAAAGTATTCAAGACCTGCAATTTCTTCCAAGTATGCCAGCACTAAAACGTGTCTTCGACTAAAGCTGGCATTCACAGTGAACTTTATTTACCAAACCGAACAAGTCCTATTTATCTGCAAAAAAGCTGAAGCAGGGAGAGTACAGAAATCTTCTCTCCACACTACTCTGCCCACAACCTGCCATCTCAGCTTTCATATCCAGTAACAAGTTCTCAAACTGACCATTTATGACCTGCAAGTCGCCAGAACATGTAGACCCTCATAACGATGCCCAATGAACCATCGCGACACTTCCATGGCATCCACATTATACGAAATATAGACATTGAAAACCATCTTTTATTTCCTTCCAAGTTTCATTTTCAGTTTAAATTCTGTGCATGAAGTGCAGATCTATGTAACTGTATGTGAATATTCTCTACCAAGAAAAGAAACAGCTACTAGCAGTCACCTGCAAAACAAGCAGATCAAGTATTTTACTAGGGCAAGTAGAAATTTTTTTCATGAGGTATATTTACAGAGCACATTTTTTTTTTTCTGGCTTCAACTTACAGTCACTGGAAAAGCATGCTCTAATTATAACTTTTTATGGTTTTGCTCATTTCCAAACATTTGAAAAGAAAATGCAAGTTGTTTATAAAATTGTTTTTCTGGTTTATTTTAAATGAAGCTGGTACAGACAATGTCCATTCAAAACCCACGTCCCAGGCCAAAAGGTACAGACAAGAGTGTCAAAGTAACACCAGTTGGCTGCTGTGAACATTCTTGCATGAATACCTGCGTGTACTAATTCCTATATGAAGTTAAAATGCTTCTGGGCTCTTCTGGTAAGATTTAAAAATCATTAGGGTTTTCAATTTTATGTCTTCAGCAAAGCCATCTCTGGAGCAAGGAACAGATGACAACAGTTCTAGGTTTTCCATTTCCAACTCGGTAATCTTCTTTGTTGGGCCATCAGCACAATTTAAGCAAAATAGCTCTGAGTTATGGATACACAATTTCTCCACAGTTTAGTTCTCTGAAAAACTTCATCTCGCACTGAAAGTTATAGTCCAAGAGTGAAACAGTCACACATCAAAACTTCAGGGCAGATATGGAAGTCATTAAGAACACTCGCCCACCTGGCAGATCTTACAGCCTTCGTGCCTGAAATGCACGAACCTAGTGAACATACAAATGCATGTGTGTACATGTATTCCTAAAGGGGAGGGCAGAAGGGAAGAGGGAGAGCAAGGTTGCAGCTGGATCACAGAAGTTCAGCACAATGAAAACAGAAACAATAGTGTATAATGAGCACGAGAATTCAAAATACCAGATGCTTGAAAGTAAACTCCCAGAGATGGGGTGCCAGTTTCAGTGTTGAACACCACATTACAAAAGAACTATTATTTAAAAATAAAAAAGGATTAAGAGGGAAGAAAAACAGAAGGATCTAAACTGTTGAGTGACCCCCCGTCTGTTCCTGATAAACTTCAATCACATCTTCCTCCTCCATCCCCAGCTGTGAGAACAGAGAAAAACAGCAACCAATTGTTATAAATTTGGTGTGATGAAATCAGAGCAAGTTCTAGACAAGTCATACAATGTTTTGTTCCTCTGTCCCATCATAATTCAAAGGGGCAAAAAGTCACCATCTCACTAGACAACATTCATGATTTTTAGTCCTTTTCCTCAGGTAAGGACTTAGATATCTGAGTCAAAGCAAAAGCCTTATAGTGAAGTCTAAGCCCAGCTGTGGAGCAGTACACACCAGGCTGGAAGTCACTAGCTTTACCTTTCTCTAAACCCCTCGTTTAGGGGGAACATCTTACTAAATGCACCAGCTGTACAGCCACGTGCATTACATATAGCACACCACTCACAATACAGTGAACACCTACAGCTTGGAACTCAAAGCCTGTTTACAGCTCTTCTTCAGAGAGAGCAACTTGCTCAATTTCACAGTCAACAAGTTGGTTTGATTTTTCAGGTCGTTATTATGAGGGTTTCTTCCTGCTTTGTCACAACAATTGGTGGAAGTCACTGGACAGAAGTAGCTGTTTTCTGTTTATTTACACTTTGATCTAGTAAATGTGAACTAAATACATATTTATTCTAAAGTCACACTGAAGTTCAAGCTCAACAACTGTCAAGTTCCCTTCAGGCTTTTTTTCCCCTCCACTAGCAGGCAGTGACTATACCCTCCCTTCTGAGGCATTAACATGAAGTCTCTTTCTAAACTGCCTGTGGGCCTTACTAAAGATCTTAATTAGCGAAATACAGACTGTATTTGACTAAATACAGTCCAATAAGTTGGCTGTATGTAAAGAAAAATCTTCATTCTGGTTAACAGTCTAGCAGAACAGAGAAACTAGCCAGGTCAGTATTTAGTTTGTCCAGTGAATTATATATATCACACTCCTGCTAAAAGAAACTCACCTCCTTGGGGGTATGATTATCAGTAATTCTCTGACCCTCGAAGAGGAACCTGAGTGAATTCATTGGAACACCCTAAAAAAAAAAAAAAAACAAAACAGATGTACAAGAAAAAAAACCAACTTACTGAAACTTGTATGTGTTTACAAGAGAAGCATTTTAAATTGAAAAAAAACCACACTGAAGTCAAAAAAGAAAGTGTTAGTTCCTGTTACACAGGGAGCTCAGCTATTCTGTTGCACTCGTGTAGACGACAAAGAAGTGACTTAAAGAGCATGAGAGTGCTAAAATGCATGTTTATTCCAGAGTCTCACTGGAGTTCCAGCTCAATGACTTCGAAGTTTCCTTAGCTTTTTTCCCTTGTCTTTATTTATGAAGTATTGACTATACCCTCCCTCCCAAGACATTACACATGGAAGTCTTGTCTTTTTCTGATCTGTGTATCAGTCTTAATAAAGATCCTAAAACAGCAGGAGGAACATGATGTTTACTTCACAAACTCCTACCCTTGCTTTCCCAATCTTCTATGGCTACAGGAAGGAACAGCAACATTTACCACTACCACGTTTTGCAAAAGCTCTGCACTGGGGACATGAAAAGGAGGAGCTGAGGGGGGAGAAAAAGGAACAGCTTTCAAACAGTGAGAAAGGAGCATCCCAAAGGTACATAAAGTTGCAGTATGTCTGCTGCACAGTGTGCCCATGTTCCAGCAGAACACCATACTTCACCTCAATAGGTAGGGCAAACACCTCGTCTTTTCCTTGTCTTTCAAGTTACGAGCAAAACAAATGCAAGTGAAATACGACACGGTTTGTGCATCAATTAGATCTCAAACATTGCTTACAAATAACTAGGCAGACAAATTTCACAGGAAAGGACGGATCTTCACATTGCTTAAACAATCCCTCTGGCCAACTTGGAAGAAATGTTCGTGGTCCCTTGACTAGAGAAAGGGTACTTGACATCAAAAACTGCATTGACTGCTGATGAAGGCAATCACAGACCCTCCAGAATTCAGCCCAGGAGATATAGCTGTGTTCATTCAAACAATTATTTTTTTCCTTAAAAACAAATTCTGCACATGCATTCTCATTAGTCAACAAGACTGCTGCAAGAATTATTTCCAAGACCTTATTTTAAAATTTCAAGTTTTCCAAATGAATCACAATTTTAATCACTTGGATTTGGCTATAAACGTAGCTGGTGTTTGATCTTTTCTTTCCTCCTACTCCAGAAAGACAGCAAAAAAGAACACATTCGACAAAAGAACTCTTCAATGACAAGTTCAACTCATCTTTGAGTATTAAGAAAAAAAAAACCCAAAGTATTATTACTTATGATTATATCTCCTGAAGTGAACTCCAACACACTTATCGAAGAAAAGGCCACATAAGGCATCTATCCCCAAAGCTGAGGGCAAACTAGGCCAGGGCTTCTGAAAATAGCAGCTGTGAATCCACAATATCTGCCACAGAACCTGCAAGTGAAGATATATTTTTGCTCTGTCACAGTTATTACTATTTACCTACACCCACAATTAATATTGCAGATTTAGCTTTAACTTAGGGCCCAATAACTGGTGTTACCTGATTACCATATTAACAGCTGTAACAGTGCCTAAGACTGCTCTCATCCTAAGCTGCAGCATTCTACAGCTTTAAGGGAATTTTAATTACAAACAAAAGATTTTACAGCAACTATAAATGCATTTTAAACATTTTAAAAACATTTTAAAACAAATTCTATGTCTTCTGAGCAGCCACTACATATTTTCAAACAGTAATTTTAACTTACTTCAAACCTCACAAGGGTCTTACATAGGAATACCTTTACTTGTCAAAAGAAATTTAGGAGATCCATTATATTTGTACTGCCAGATACCTCGAAAGTCTTTATTTGAAAGAACAGTGAGAGAAGTGCTTTGGGTTTTTACTTTTTTAAAGGCAGCGTCATTATTTCACAAACCTGTCTTTGACAGTATGATTCTTTGAGTTTCTTGAGGTGTGTTGTCATTTTCACCTTGAAGTGAATTTCACTGCTGTCCTAAGAGCAGAAAAGAAAACAATTAACTCTCCTTGTAGTAAATGCAAACTTGGTTATTTTTAAGTCGTTCATTAAGAAAAATTTATATAAAACTAACATGGAATGCAGTTTAACTATCACCATGCATACCTTGGTGCATCATAACATGAACCTCCAGGATGATCTATCAGTCACTAAATTCATCATGTACTTCCACAGGAAGCTCTTTTTTAAAGAACAGATGGCATAGTATAGCCTTAGGCTCAATATAGAGGTTTTGGATTTAAAAGTACTAAAACCCATACATGGTTCAGTCTGTGCTTCCATCTTTACCCAGCTGATGCACTTCTGAAATACAAACATACATATGCAGGGGACTTCTGCTCTGAGATTACTAAAGAGGCAAGTTAAAGCTTGCACTTCAAAACCTTGTTCAATTAGAGTAATTATCTAGAAGTCAGGATACAGGAAGACTTGGCAACACAACACTAACCTGAGGAGAAATCTTAGGACTCGTTATTCTGTAGTCCTTCCTACCAGCCGTAAGATACGAGTAGCTACAACTGCCAAAATGGCTACAGAGGTAAAACAGACTGCAAGAGGTTCATGTGGGTAACTTTCAGCTTTTGATTGTGTTCTCATCAGTGCTGATAAAGCCAGCAAGAGGTAAGGTAGTTTCTGTTAGTCCTACTTTAAGTCATCCGTCTCCACCCAACAGCAGCAAACAATACTACTCCAACAAACAATCCTAGTTCAGTCATCTGAGCGAGGGGTTCTTTGCACAGAAGGACTTCTGTTCAAGAAAAATCTCAACATTCACATTCCAACACAGCTTGAATACAGACTTATAATCCACCATTCACATCTATCAACACACCAGCCAACAGAATCCTTTTCCTATCTCTCTCCAAGAAAGCTGACTTCATGCCTAATGTACTTCATCAACTCTGGAGACCTGAATTTATCAATTTTGCCACTTATTTCATTCATATCCTCAGGTAACATAATCCCTAAATGCATCAGAAAACCCCACACCAGAGCATAGTAATACACATCACTGGCTATCAAAGTAGTTTATGGCAGTGGAGGATCCACGCTGAAGAACTGAGAGTATAAACTTTCATTTGGTCACTTCCACCATACAAAAACTCACACCTCCCCCAAGTGTCAACAAGCAATTATGTAAAAACTCACCTGCCCAATGACTTTGAGTTTGATGTACTCCCCTTCTTTCTTATCTCCTAAGTCCTCAGCTGAAGGTTTTGCTTCCTGCAACATAAAAAAACATGATCAGTTCAACACTTCATTATTTTCACTGGACAGTACGGCAGCTGTCATCCTTTTTATCGCATGAAATCAGACTACTCAAGGTATTTTATTTCTTTCTCTGTGTGTGCATGAAGATAACAGCAACCTTTCAATATTATGAAAGGTTGTCTGTCTGCCTGTGAAAAGCTTAATTAATGACAGATGAGAAACACTGTAAAGATGGCAAGAGAAAAGAATCATTTGGAAATAAATGACACACGAAAATGTATTATTTTATTTATTGTTATTATTATGTATTATTTTATACTACAAAGTCTTGGACAACAAACTTCAGAAAGAAACACAGGAAGTGTACTAAGAGGCTCAGATATTTGACAGAAAAAAGAACATTGTGAAGAGAGTAAACAGAAAGCACTTGTGACACCCTATCCACTTAGTGACCCATGTACGCATTTTTCAATCTACTGCATCAAAATCTATTGCACTACTTTCAAAAGGATGGTCAGCCACCTTCTTTTCTATGACAACAAAACAACATCAAGCAACAGCTTCCTTCTAGCATGTTTGTTTTAAGACCACAATTCTTAAAAGTTTTAGAAGTTGCACTTCCAAGAAGTATAGTGTTTTGATATCTTTGCAGGATAAGAATTAACTGTACAGACAAGTTTGATTCAACGACTTGAGCATTAAGTCTCATCGAAAGGGAAGCATTATGCACTCTAAGACATGAGTTAAAGACATCAAAGCTTTCGTGTTAGCAGTTGATAGATAAAACAAGTGAGAGATCAGGTACTATTAACCCCATTCCTTGCCTGTCACTACGTATTCTGGGTCAGGCCTTTAGTTATGTTTCACTGCAGCATAAAAGCATTTTACACAGACACTGCCTCAGGTCTAGATGGTGCTCAATGAAAAATTGTTCCCAAGTAGTCAGAAGTGTGGATACCCTGCTGATTGTGTTTCAAATCTTCCTTTCATACTTTATTGCTTAATGTAGTAGCTAAAATAACCAAAATATGTACATGTGCCTACTACAGGCTTTTTCCCAGCCCTAAAGGGACTTTTGGCCAAGTAAACAGAAATATATCTTGTATGGTTAGACTTGGACTTTACGATCAAGTGCCACAAACAAATACTAACCTTCTCTATTAAGTCCATCCAGATAGGTCTCTATCTCCAGATTAAAATGGCAGACAAGCCTTTTTAAGGTTTGGGGGTTTTTTCTCCTTAAAGAGGTTAAACATGCACAACTTCTTTGAACGTTAAGAGTTTGGGGGAGAGCACAGGGCAAGTCTGCAAACACCTTTCCCATCTGTACCAGTCTCAGTCTGGGGTAAAGAACAAGAGGAAGTGCTCTTTGTATCATTTTGACTCAATGCCTCAACCCAGATCCATTGAATTTCTGCAAGGACAAAAAGTATGAGCCAGAGACTCCACCTGGTTTGAATACCTTTTCTTTTTTTAAATACCTACCTGGGCACAACCTGAACTGCTGGGACTGATTTATCACCCTTCAATCTCAAACCCAGAATCTGAACCTGAGCTGTCAAGAAACTAAACACTAGTCTTCAAGCAAGTCACTTCTGAAGCACGAAAGGAGTCTTCATGGTTAACACAGTCACATCAACCGTGTTCCCCACCAAAGTTTTGCCTTTCTAACATACTTGGACTCTAAGCTCATGAGACTATTCGCAGGAATAGAAATACAATGGTTTCCATTCCTGACTAGAAAGAAACAAAAACAAGAACCTGCAACTTTTTCTGATAATTTACACAAACAGCATTTTTAATTAGAGGATTACTAACCTCTATGAATCAGAATGAGATTCAAAGCTCTATAGATCTGAAATCTGTAACTTCAAAACTAGCTCCTGTTTCACTGTCACTGAGAGAGTTTGTAAGAACACACTGTTCCTTTACATGATGTTTCAGGTCACTCGCTGTCTAAGTTTACCTTACAAATTGCATTACCCCAGCAGTAGAGTTATTTGTAGTAGTTATATAACTCTGTGCATTGTAACAGATCTACCTACTTAGATTTCCAACCCAAATCACCCTGTACAGGGTATTACTAATTATCATCGCTACTATGACATTGCCTCTGGCCAACAGGAGTGGGAAACTATGATTCATGTTTGATTCCTACCCTCAAGGAAAGAGGGCTGTAGTACTAAAAACAAACAGGGGAAGCAGCAAACAGAGGGAATTGGAGTCTTCAAGCCATAAAGATGCTCATTTAAAGCCCCAGTAACCTCTCGCTCACCAAATAAGTGCAAAGAGAGCTGTAACTTCAAGAAAAGAGAAATAATATCAAATCAATGCTGACAGTGCCAATAACTAAAGCTTAAAATAGGAGAAAAATATTTTAAATCAGAACACAAGACCCAGCAAGTCTGAAACAGCTCTCTGCAGTTTGTCAGTGAACTACACTGCCATTCAACGGTAAAGGCAACACAAAAACACTAAAGAACAAAGACAGCAAGGAGATTGCAAAGTTGCTAAACTCCAAGAAGTCGTTAAAATCCTGATTCAGCAATTTGCAAACAAGCCTCCAGACTTCTACTTGCCCTGTGAAAGGAAAGAACTGGTGCTTATGAGAAAAGACCACCATACAAACAGACCAGAAACACCACAATGCTCCAACTTCCAACTTGCATTAGATGCTTGAAGTTTTAAAGGATTCATTCCACAATTTTCCTTAACAGCACAAAATAAGGATTCTGGTACTGTCTCACATATATATATACACCAACACTAATTCATGACCCCAAAGAGCACACAAAGTTTCTAGGATGAAACCCTGGTATTGCTATTGCAACTAACGAAACCACAAAACAAACATTGTAAGGCAATATATTTCAAGTTTCCTCCTCCAATTTTCAAAAGTGCTCAGACTTCAATGTCCAAGCCTGAAAAAAAATAAACCACCTATGCTCAGCATTTTAAAGAAAAATTAACAAAAACAAAATGACTGGAGGAATGGACTACAACATACTTCCTAACTGAGCAAGTAAACTCTTACTTTTTTTTATAGGAGTGGAAAAACACAATCGAACTATAGCATTCTTTATTAATAGTACATGAACAGATAAAAATGACAAGATTTAGATTCAATAAAAGCAAAACCAGACTAAGACCCTTGAAGGGAGAGGAAAAAACATTTTTTGATTTTGTTTTGCTTAGATCCCACTAAGCAGCCATATGCTGGGGTGTTTTTTTTTCAAGTCTGTCCTTTTTGCAAGCATTTTTACTTATCATAAAAGTCAATTTCCCATTGGAAATAAAGTAACTAAGTCAAGTATACTTCTTTTAGTATAAACACAAGCCAAAACTATCATAAGTGGTGACAAATGGTGCCCTCTTAACTTAGTTCCAGGGCCAAAAAGAAAGACACTGTAAGGAAGCCACAATTTTGGGTAATCCAGTTATTCCTGTAGGATTGATAAACAGAGGAACGAGATTTACAATGCTCATAACCGTACATCATATTATTACTTAAGCATCTGTTTAGCTCTTGTTGCACAGTCCCCCCAGAGGTGAATGACACAACACCTAACCATGTTTTGCTTATCTATTAAAAACAAACAGCAGGGCCCTTATTCACGGACCTTTAAAACATGTATCCACAAAACTTACGACACACGTGGAATTTTACATACTTCAAGCAGTCCCAGAGACAAAACATGTATGTGTTTTAGCAGAATTTGCCAGGAGAAGGAATTACCTAATGAAAGCTGCTATGTGTTAAAACATGCCTTGGTTCACATATGCAGACAGCTACAGAGCAGGTCACGTGAACACCCGTCTACAAAATGTAGTTCAGAATTTGCCTGGTTTGGGGTTTTTTTTGTTTTGTTTTGTTGAGTTGTTTTGGTTTTGCATGTTTTAACACGCAGTCACTTTCATGTATTTTACCACAGCAGAAACATGTCCTGCTGGGAGCCAGCCATCGCTGTGCTCCCAGCTGCCCTCTCCCAGGCACAGACACAGACAGCAGCACCATCCTCAGCTGCATTGTGCTTCCAAGCCGGGGGCGGGGAGGAAGACCATCAGCACATACAGCTCTGGTTTGTATTCACCGGTCAAAACGTAACGAGGCTGTTCCTCAAAGCAGACACAGTATACACTAAGCTTAGCCTTGTCTCTGGGTACTTTTAATTTCCTGACTGGCACTATTACTATTCTTGACTTCACAGCACTACAAGAAACATTTGTGAGTACTGACATGAATTTTTCCAAAGCCTTAGCGTTATAACAAAGCTAGAAAACACTGTCCTATGACGGCAATACAAAAAAATAAAGCAAAACAGAATACAAATTAAAACCGGAACGCTGTTTTAACTTTCCACCAGCAGGTCATATAGCCTAAAGCAATAGTTGTAAGCAAAGGACTGTATACATGCCAGGCCGAGCAAGCCAGGAACTTGCGGTACAGGTAACTATTTAAGTCTACGACTGGGAAGACAGAATTGACAGGGAAATAACGATGTACATGGAAAGAAGGCAGGACAGAGCCTTGGTGAAGGACGGGGTACTTAATACAGGCGAGCAGCGCTCAGCTAAGAATGCCTGATTTTCTTCTCCCCCTCCCGCCCCCCCCCACTTTCGCATTCCTAGGGCGAACAGAGGACCTGACAAGCTTAGCCTGACCCGCACAAAGCCCGCTCCGGGGGGAGGGCATCCTACCACACACCCGGGAAATAGGAAACGAAAGGAAACAACTGTTGTGCAACACGGCTCACCCCTCGGTGTACTCCCGGGTTCCCAGGGCCGGGGCTGCCCCGGCGGCGATCCCTCTCCGGCCGGACACCGCCCCGGCCCCCGAGTGTCCCCGCCTGGAGCCCGCCCCGTGCTGCTCGCGAAACAGCCCGAGGGAAGGGGAAAGCGGGATTAAAATCAAGGAGAAGGGGAGGCTGAGTTTGTCCGAGGTCGGAGATCGGCATCCACGCACACACACACTCTCCCGAGGGGAACGCTCCCCCCGGCGGCCCCCGGGCGGCCGCGGCCCCGTTTGCCCCGAGCAGGGGCTGCCCCGCGGCCGCAGAGAGGGTGGGGGGGCGCGGGCAGCTCCTCCCGCGCCCCCGGAGCTGCGGGGCCGCCGTCGCCCCCCGTGCGGTCCCCCTGTGGCAGGGGCAGCCGCCTGTACCTGGTCAGACATGGCTCGGCCCCGTGTCGTGCGGCAGGCTCGGCTGGGCCGCTGCAGGCGCTCCGCTCCTTTCTCTGCCCGCAGCGCAAACACAGGGCCGCGGCGGGGCGGGATTTCCTGTGCGCCTGAGCTCACTTCCCGCTCGGGCTCCGCCCGGGACCAGGACCAGGACCGGGACCGAGCCTGGCCTTCCGCGCTCTCAGTGCCGAGTTGCCGCTGCAGCCCCGCGTCTCCCAAAGGATCCCCAGAGAGAAGGAGCCGCCGTTGCTATACAGGCCGCGCGCCGGGGCAGCCTGGCCGTTAGGGCTGCTGGGCCAGGGCCAGAGCAGGCCGCAAAGATGATGAGGGGTCTGGAGCATCTCTCTTACGAGGAGAGACTGCAGGAACTGGACCTGTTTAGTCTAAAGAAGACGGAGAGGGGATTCATTAATATATTTATATTCATAATATAAATATCTGAAAGGCAGGTGCCAAGAGGATGGTGCCCAGTGACAAGTCAAGGAGCAATGGACATAAACTAGAAAAACACAAGAAGTTTTGCCTCAACATGAGGAAGAACTTCTTTACACTGAGGGTGGCAGAGAACTGGAATGGGCTGCCTATAGAGGTTGTGGACTCTCCGTCTCCAGAGATGTTCCAAACACACGTGGATGCATTCTTGTGCCACCTGCTCCAGGTGACCCTGCCTTGGCATGGGGATGGGACTAAATCTCCAAAGGTCCCTTCGAACCCTAACAGTTTGTGATGCTGTGATTCTGGGAAGTCACATAACCCTTCCCATAACAGCAGATCTTGGAGAAAAAGTCCCTGTCGTTACACCTACCTCTAATACCTTGCTAAGGCTTTTACCAAGAGAGAATATTTCACAGCAAAACTCATCTATTTAGGCACAGGTTCCTTTTGGTTTAATCATCACAACCATGCAAGCAATAGGATCTGCACGTATTAAGCAAATCTGCACCCAGGAAGTTGCATTTGTACAAACTTACAGTGATAAACCCCACTGACCCAGAACAGGTGTCCTGCTTTACATGGGCACAGCACAGCTGTTTAGAGGTCTGCACAAGAAGCAACAACTGCACCTAAACAGATTACATTTAGACTGCAAGCTGCTTGGATTATAGCATGTAGTAGTAATGACCCCTTCACAACAACTAATGCAACTCCTTCATGGCATTGCTGCTGGAATAGGCATGTGCTTAGATCTAATGGCCAGCTAGAAAAAAAGCCACTTGTGAGAACTGTAAAAATAACATGAATCTAAAATAAATGGATCAAGAGAAGTTAGCTCCACTGAAACAGGAGATTATTATCGCGATGCTACTAAATGGGGTTTTAACTTTACCAGCTACTTTTGGGAAAGGGTAAGAAATTGCTCTGGGCAGAGCACATTCATCAACACAAGCATTTCAGTGCTCTGTGTGCCATGTTCTTTTGCAAAAACACCAAACACCAAAGCAGCTGCACTCTGTGCCTGCATTGCTGCATTTCACTAACTGAATGCAGAGTTCCAAACACAGCTACGCCAAGGGATGCACTTCTACTCACCAGTGAAACGCTCAGTATCTAGTCTCATGGACGTTAGTTTTAATCACAACTGTTAAAACAATTCAGAATTAACAGGAGAGGCAAAAAAAAATAAATAAAGAGAACCAAAACAGATGCTATACAGAGCTACAGAATGAAGATGATCTTTCTTAGGCAAGACCTAGCAGGCAGGGAATCCAAATATGTTCACACTGTGCCAAGTTCACAGTAAGAGCTCATTATGAGCTTGATAACTCTAAACAAAGCACCAAAATAAGCCATTCAAAGGCTTCACAGGAACACACGATACTAACAGAATAGAAAATGGCAAATACTTACTCTGTCCTGAACATCACTGCTTTTCATAAATTAAAGCAGCTTTAAACCGGGAGAATAGCCTTACAGTGATAAGGCTAAAGTCTCAGACACTGGCACAAACCCAATTTTTCCATGTAATCCCACAATAAAAGCTAACACTGACATAAGTCAGAGTGCAGTTATCTATCCCTATAGACAGCCATAAAAGCATAATCTTAAAATATGCTTATCTGCACACACACTAACTAACACCATCTCTCTTGACTCCCTTTTACTCAGTTGTGGATGCATTACCTCTTCAGACTACAGTGTAGATTTGTATAGGATCTGCAAATTTAGTCTCTGTTCAGCCCATGAGGACTATGGATGTACATCAGCAAAACTCACACTTTTCTTCGACAGCCCAAACTCACCACAGAACATAATTAAACTGAAAACAAAACCAAAAAAAGTGCTGTTTTAAAAATACAAAATATGCTCACACAAGCTTCTTTCCACAAAAGCCCAAAGTCAGCCTCGCGTTTGCATGAACCATCAAGGCCGCTTGCCCTAATAACCTCACTCCATTCTCAGGTGGTTTATTATCTCTCTTATTTCACCATGTGCACATAATGTCAGTCACCTGAAGTCAATAAAGTTCACCTGTGTTCCTTCAAATTGCTGCTAATTTCTCCAAAGCTGTGCATATAGTTTAGGGGCCAGGAGCTGTTAGTGGTTTTCTAAAAACTATTGGCCCACTTATATGGTCTGTGCAAAGCTTCTTCAGTCCATCAAAACCAGATTCTTATAAAATCAGACTTTAACCTAAGAACGATCTGCAATCTCATAATGCCAACTTGTTTGCCTGTGCTAGCAAACAGGATCAATGCAGTGTTCTAAGGCAGACAGCTACGTAACATTTACATAATAGTAGTATTGCCCTGAGCCAGCAGCACCAGAAACAGTACTTTAAAACTCAGTGGAACCTGGAAATTCTCTGTCTAGTTGAACCTAATTTCTTTGGCACTATTACCGGTTTGGGGATTTTTAAAAAAATTGATTACATTATGCAAAGCACCAAAGTTTTTCCTCTAAAAAATAAAATAATCTTCAGAATTATGTGAGTCCCCAGATTTCTGAGTATTGGCTTTTCAGCACACTCCTTACACATGGAGGAAACAAAGGCGTGCTGACTCCTACGGATGGTTGCATAAAATCCAGCAACGAGTGTCTGATATAAATCAAGCCCCAGCGTTGCTCGGAGCCTCTTTTCCTGCGGGCAGGAAAATCTCTGCCTTTGCTTTCAGGACAGATAACCCTCCGTGTGCAGTAAGTGGGAATTTCTAAGGGCAAGGAGCGGCGCTTCCCGCCCGCCTCCCGCTAGCTCGCAGCTGCTGTCCCTCAGCGGGGCCCGGGCACAAGTAGGTCACTCAGGGACCGCAGAGCACAGACGGGCCGCGCCGAGCCAGGGACCGGGAGGGGGCACAAAGGGCCGGTCCAGCTTCCCCCGGGCTCTGCCCCCATCCCGGGGACACCGCAATAGCGTGGGGAAACAAGCAGCGTTTAAAGTGCGTGTTTTATATGCGTATAACGTGGTACTTCTCTGTTGGAGATGGAAAGCTTTTAAACGCACGTGGTCGCGCTTAGTCACAACACATTTTTTATGAAGTGGATCTGCGTGAGGATCTGCAGACCAAGCCGCGGGAGCGGAGCGGGCACTGGGAGGCGCTCCCCGCTGTGTGTGTGTGGGGGGGGGGGGGCGGGAGTGGCTGAACCCCGACGAAGTGGCTGAACCCCGACACCACAGGCGGTGTGGCTGCGGCGCCCCAGCACAGCTCGGGGGCACCGCGGGGCTACCGGCTCACACCTGCTTCGGGACCCACTCGGGAAACGGGCACCCGAGTCCCAGGGCACTGTTTGCTGGCACAGCGGCATCGAGGCGCCCCGGGGAGGCGCCGGCTGGCGCGCGGCTGTGGCCCCAGGAGCGGGCGGCGGGGACAGAGGGCACGGCCGCCGGGCGGCTGCAGTTCGCCTGTCTGTCCGTCAGGGGGCTCCAACCTGCGCCGGGGGGGGCTGCGGGTGGGCGGGGCGCGGCGGCGGCGCATGCGCGGTCTCGCCGCCCGCCACGTGTCCCGCCAGCGGAAAGCGGCCCCGCCGCTTCCCCTCCCCGCGCGCGCGCTCACTTCCCGTTCCGCCGCCGCTTCCGCTTCCCTTCCGCGGCGCGCGCGTGCTTGACCCGGGGCTCCCGCGCGGCCGCCGCGATGCTCGTGCTGTTCGAGACGGCGGCGGGATACGCCATCTTCAAGGTGAGCGCCGGGAGCGGGAACGCGGCGTCTCCCCACCGGCCCGCCTGGCGCGTCCCAGCGCCGGGAGCGCCCGCCGTCCTGCGGAGAAGCGGGAGGGAGGGAGAGAGGGCGGAGGGCAGCGCGCCGGGCCTGCGCCGGGAATTACGGGCAGACATGGGCCGGGGGAGGGAGGGAGGGAAGGATGGGGAGCTCCCGGGACGGGCGGGTCTGCGGGCGGGGGGCGCGGGATGGCGGGAGGAAGGGGGGGCTCCTCGGTGGCTCTGCCGAGCGCCCCCGCGGCGCCCGTGTGCCCCCGCCGGGGTGGGTGTGGGAGGGATGTGTGCCCCCCTGGCCGTGCCCCTTTCGGCGTCTCTGGTGGCGCCCCGGGGTGGGCGCGTTGACCACTCTCTCCCTGGCTGTGCCCTCGTGGCTCATGTTCCAGCAGAACCTCGTGGATGCGGGAGGGGGCGCGTGGGAGACGGGCAGCGTGCCCTGGCGGGTCTGCGGCTCCGCAGTTGGATCATCGCATTTGTACTTTTTCACTGCCAGCTCAGTCCTTTTCCGGGTTTAGCTTGTGTGAACACAAGTGCGGGTGCAAAGAGACAAAAGCTCTGGTTTCTTTTGCCCTAGCCTGCGGCAGAGCTACACCCTTAGTGGTGCACTATAGAGTACTGTGTTTACTTCATCTGCCCTGAAACCTTTCCTCCTCGTTGGAGAGCAGCTGTGCAACTCAGGCAAGGAGCCTCAGGAGGAAGCCAGAAATACTTCTAAATGCAGATAGCTTCTGGTCTGTGCCCCCCTCCCAGCACTTACACTTGGGGAACTGACACACATGCAGCAGTCTCCCTGAAGGTTTTGTTCAACTGGATGTTCACACTGAGTAGTATCCTGCACCTTCAGAGTTACTAAAAATAAAAAAATTAGCCCTTGAGTAGGCTCAGACTTCTTGTGCAGTGAGCCAAGGCCTTTTAACCTTTCATAGGAGCCAGGAGGGCCTGAAAATAACCAGTATTTCAATTTTTGACGGCAGAGTAGGCATAAAGGAAAGGTAGGAGGAGGAACTTAAGGAGAAGTGCCCAGAGGTCTGTGCTGCAGTGTTCTGCTGCAGGTGAGAGCAGCTGGGGGTGTCTGCCTGGGATGGATGCACAGAGCAGCGGGGGGAGAGGTGAAAGCTGCCTGCTGGGAACGAGTAGAAGTAGTATTTTATTACAGTATATGTTTTGAGGCAGGCTTTGATTTTCCATGCTGATCCTGCTCGTTGGCAGCTGCCAAGGCTGGATACAGCCAAGCCACAGCCCCAGCGCACATCTGTAGGGCAAGGCTCTCAGTCACATCGCCTTCCTTCCTTAGACAGGGCAGCTGTTCAGCTGCAGGCTTGTGTCATTCTCACACTTGTGCGTTTATTCTGTATTAAAATGCTCTCTGCAGAGTTTAGCTTCCCAGAGTTTCCAAAGTTTGTCACTGCTGGGGGCTTGGGGTGGTTTTTTGTCTGTTTTTTAGGTACTTGAGGGTTAGAGAGAATTTGTGTTTCTGAACTTTGGGGACAGGTCACGGTCACCCACTTCCCTTTTCAGCAAGAACCACAAATGTTTGTTGCCAGCATAACTGCTCTGCCTTTATGCCTTGGTGATGAAGAATCACTGTCTTCTGCAAGCTGTGTGTAGCTCTCGGGTACTCCCTTGTAGGTGTTTCTCCCATCAGAGGAGCACATAGTAAGGGCACATGGGATATAGCCATGTTCTAGATCTTGGAGGACTTTCTCCAAGGAGTCTTACTATCTTGAATGGCACAAAAGATCCATATTCTATTTTCTGCTGACAGTCTTGATTTAACAGCTTTATTCTTTATTTTTCTCTGTGCACCCATGTCTCTTTATAGAGGCTGCAAATTCTGTAGGCCTTTGGGTGAAAAGATGAACTGGAGGAAGAATCAGCAAGCTGAGTTAAGGAAGAGTTGCTCCAAGGTTTTTCTGTGCCCCAGAGTTATGGGGGGAAATAATTACTATGTTTATTTGCTTAGCTACTAATTGAATTTAAAAAAAGACAAGCTCCTTCAACCAGGGTTTAAAAATCTGCAAGGGAGCAAAATTCATAATACCAGGAATGATTTCTGCACTGAGTTAAATTGCAATTGTGTTGCACTTGCATTGTGGGGACAAAACTACAAGATTTCATAGTAGGTGTAAAGATCTTGACTGATCCCCTGAGCAGTTCTCTAGGACTTTGCAGTGCACTCCACGTTTTGTGAAATGTATATAGGCTCTAGGGCTGTAATTGTAAATCTTGTGCTGTTTAAAAGCTGAGGGGGATCTCCTGTGTTCAGAGATGGGATTAAGCCATTGCTGCCTGCCCAGTTGATTACCAAGCTGTGGTGACAACTCTTCTTCATAGGGATGTTCTCTTTCTTTGGGCTAGCTCAGATTAATGAAAATAACTAGGGGGATGAGTCCTTCCTGTTAGGGGTCCCAGACATGTTTTATTTTTCCAAAGCGGTGGCAGGTTTGGTTTTCGGTCACTGGGTTGTGAAAGAGTCTGGTAGAGGAGGTGGAGCAAACCCAGTTTTGATAAACAAGAAGAGGATTTTGCAGGTTCAGGAAGACCCAGCCATTATTGAGGAACTTCTTTAATTCAAATGAAAGCAAACACACTGCTATTGTGTGTCTGTTGGTAGGGTAAAGCTGCTGAGAGAGATTGATGAAACTGTAGATCACTGAGAGGGAGTTTGGTGACTGGATCAGTGTTAAGTGCTGCAGAGGGATTGGATACACTGTAAATCTGTTTCAGATCTTCTCTGCTGAATGAAGGCTGAAGATTGTTCAAAGGTGATGTAAATATAGTTGTGTGTTGGTTTTTTTCCCTGCAGGTTCTGAATGAGAAAAAGCTCCAAGAAGTTGACAGTCTGTGGAAAGAATTTGAAACTCCTGAAAAAGCAAACAAAATGTAAGCAGCTTTATGTGGGGATGGCAGTGTGGCTTTTGGGGAAGAACATGACTACGTGTAGTTATGCACATCTGCTTCAGAAAGAAGTATAAATTTTGGTTTTTCAGTATTGTAAAAGCTGTGAAAAATCATAATGTGAAGTTAGATATGCTGAGAAACTTAAAATGGAGTATCAAAGTGAAAGAAATACCTTTTTTCCTTGCAGTGTAATTAAGAGGCAGAAGTCATTACTATGTGTCACTGAAGCAAAATACTGAACAATATTTTAAGGCAGTCTGGAAGCCTTGACAAGAACATCCAAGCTTGTAATGCTGAAACTGTGTGAAATGACATGTTTTGTGCTCACAAGAAATTATTTTTGAAAAACAAAAGTTTAATCCAGATGAAACTATGTAAATCACTGTGAATTGAGAGTTAGTGTTGTTGCCTGTGCCATCAGTGAGTGTTGGCACCACTGCGTAGCTGCACAGGGAGTAGTGTCCACTGATCAAGCTGGCCTTCCTAGCACATTGCCCCAAAGTGGGGGACAGTGGTGGATTCCTTCCAAGTCTGTCTGGTGTGTTTTTATTGGAAGATTTCTTTGATTATAACAGATGCATCTGAACAAGCTATGCCTTGTGATTTGTATTTATCTGGCTCTGCAGTAGTACTTAGAGGAGAGGCTGGAACATCCCACATTTGCCTGCTTGTAGTGCTGTTAATCATGTCTTGGAAACATCATCTTGGCCACTTGCTCTGCAGGATGTGGCTCTTAATGGATTTCTACTCTGATCAAAGTAATTCCTGTCTTGCCTTTCTGAAAAGGCATCAATGTAAGCCTGAAGCTTCTGTTGGGATCTGCAAATGCTTAACTCAAGCATTCAGCTTTATCTGTGACCTTGCTTCCTTTGCAGATACTTGACTTGCAAACAGCATTGGTTAATCGGAGCTGGATTAGTCAAATGCCTGTCCCTGACAAGGAATTTAGTGGATTGAGATAGCTTCCTAACTGTAACTCTATATATCAACACCACAGATTCTGTGTAGGGCAGAGGGAAGCTGCTCCTGAGGATCTGACACAGTGTGGTTAAACACTGTCCATATGGTTTTTGGCTCTGGTCAGCAGTTAGGGCATGAAAGAATGTTTTGTTGTTTGTTTTAAGCTCAGCTCAGAACTTGTATTCTAACATCTAATTACAAGGGAGGACTTGAGGATTTGTGGGTAATGAATCAGTTCAGTTTAAAATCTTTGAAGATGCATTTGGTTGGAAAGCATGTTAAATCTGAGCTGTGCAGGCTCTGCATTCCACAGAGGCAGAAGGTTTCCTTTTGAACATGAGTGGGAAGATGCTATCATCAGTCAATCAGGGTGCAGTGTTGAAATTTAAATGGATGATGTCTGTCTTTAAATATGAACTACAAACAAAAAAGGGGCTTAGGCTTTCTGGTGATGTTGGTCCAAGAAATACCAAATCAAAGTTCCTTTTTTCTTTATGTAAGGATTGTGCGACCCAGCTGAAAAGTCACACCAAACCCAAACTTAATTGGGAGGTTTAGTGCTTTCACTTCTTTTTGGTGATCTGGATATCAACCTCTACTCTCTTGCAACCTTAGGGAAAAGAGGGGAACCAGAAGAGTGAAGGCAGGAAAAAAAGGTAAAATTGTTCTAGCACCTGTTTTATGTACATTTGTTTACACACTTTTATTTTTCTTCTGTAGAGTAAAGCTGAAGCACTTTGAAAAATTTCAGGACACCACAGAAGCACTTGCTGGTAAGCGAGTTAACCCCATTCTTACGAAAAACCCAAATCCCTGTCATGCACTAGTTCACTCATTACTTACCTCTGCCCCCACTGTGTTTCTTTGCTTAGTTTTTAAATTACAGGTTTTTCAAAGTAAACTGCTTTTGATGGCTTATAAGGTCACCCATTTGGTCTCTAGTGCAGTTGAGATGTAAGAAAGTCTAGATTTTTCCTACTGTGTGTATTTCCCAAGCAGCTCATGAGTGGGCACCATGTAAGTTTTGCCTGATACCTGCAGCCTGTTGTCAATGATGGATTCTTGTTGAAGCTGAGCATAACTGATTTGAGTCAACATTTCGTCACTACCACTGAGACAACAGATGGGTATCGGAGAACGTTCATTATTGGTTCATGTTCATTATTGCAGTCGCCCATGTTTTATGGACACATATTATTATGCCTATGTTTTTCAGCCTAAAAAAAGTCTGTCTTGTACTTGAGTTCAGGAGTTTAAACAAAATGGAAAGCCTTATATTCAGTAATTTTTACAGATTTTTACACTTGATGCTGTGGACTAGTTTGAACAAAAATGATAGAAGTTCTGGGTAATAATTCAGACATAGTGTGACAATTACTGCTGAATATGCTGTATGGCAGCAATAGATGGATGTTCCAGGTTGCATTTACAACTAAAGAACGATTCTTTATATTCTGATATGGTAGGGCTAGCCTATAAAGGAAGCTAAGGAAACAAAAACTGAGATGCTGCCATTGTACATGAGGTGCAAGTAAAAGAACTGAAATTCAAGCTGCTGTATGTTCCTCTCCATGGCATATTTTTTGGATTATGTTGCTTTTGCATAGGTTTGGATTCAGATCATGAATAGTTAGGCTGATTTTAAAAAAGCGAAAAAAAAGGTGGAAAATTATCTCCATTTTAGAAAGGTTGAGAGGAAACTCAGCAAAGCAGTTAGATTTTACTCTTACATGTCATTAAGGTTCTAGAAACCAAAAATCACTGGCCTCTGCTCTATTTAGTGTGATGAAGATGTTGCATCAATCACAGAAGTTCAGTGGAGCACAGAGCTGACCCTCAGACAGATTGTATAAGTGCCTGCTTAAAATATATTGTGTGGGATTGTAAAGCTTTTACAAATCTATTAATATTTGAGATTGAAGAATGTCCTTTTAAAATTCTTCTGTCTGCATGCTATATTAAAAGGGTCTGTGCCTGACTGCCCAGTCAGTCAGTGTATTTGGCATCATTCCTTCTTGGGCTTTAGATGTTACATTATCATCACCAGAGGATGCAAATAAGCCATTACTCAATTTAGGATATGATGGTTGCTGCCTAAGGGACCTGGAAAGTGGTTGGTTAATTAAATGATACACAAAATGTTCCCATATAACCCTGCCTTTGGAAATGTTAAACATGCATCTAAAGCATATGGCATACTGTTTGTAGAGATCTTTAAAAAAAATTGGCAAAAATAGAACTGAAACCATATGGAGAAAGGAGAGGCAACTGAGAGAAAAGTTTTTGATTTAGGCCTCCAGAGGAACAAGTATGTAATTTTCTTCTATTTTGATTTTAGCTATTGCATGGCAAAGTAGCATTGCAGCTCAGACTAGAGCTACTGTGGGCAGTTAAAATAAATGTACAAAGCTAGGAGTACCATTTTGACAGGTTTTAGGAGGGGAAAGAAACTGTATCTTTGGTCTTTTTGTTTTATACAGCATCCACAGCTCTTGTAGAAGGCAAGCTCAGCAAGAACTTGAAGAAAATTCTCAAGAAGATTGTGGCAAAAGATGCCCATGAGCAGTTGGCTGTAGCAGATGCCAAACTTGGAGGTGTCATAAAGGTGATAGCTGATTTTGCCATTCTTCCTTTTGCCTCATGCTGCTGAAATATTATTGTCAGATTCCAGAGATTTTGCAGTTACTAGCAATGGATTGTGCTGCCAATGCTGTGCTTGCAGCACGGACGATATCTAATCCTAATGTTTATACTGCATGCATACAGGGAGATGTTGTCTTGAGCACACAGGTGAATGATATTGTAAAAGTGCACTGAGGTGTTCAGGTTTGCTTGATTTCTCTTTTAAACATTGGTTAGAAACCCAGCAGATTAAAAAATTAATTTTCCTAATGATCCAGTCCAGCATAAGAGTGGAGGGAGAAACTAAAAAAACCCCCACAGACAGACACACTTATTCCTCACTAACAGATGCTGCAATAGTGGGGTGATGACTTATTGGGAGTATGCATCGTTCTGCCTTCCTCAGTCTGCAAGCAGTTGTGCACCTCCTTCAGTCCTTGCCTGCCAGAGGAAGGGAGAGGTACAGAGGAGGTGGACTGCCTTCTCCAGTGTCTCTTAGGTGTCAAATACCAGTTTCCCATCTCTCATGTCCAATTGCTCCTTGGTCCACTGATTTTTATTCTGACAACTTCCTCGTGCTGTTTTAGGAGACTGGTGTAAGCTGCAAAATGATAAGGGTTTAAGTGGTAAAGTGAATAATACCAAGGACTTTGAACTAATTATTCGGTTTTGTTTTCTGAAAATTACCCAAAGCCCCCAACCCTCTACCTCTGAATTTTCTGTCTGTGGCAGAACTGTTTCTAGTAAACTGCAAAATCTTAAGTTGAATTTTCTACACAGCAGATACATATTATAAATCTCTTCATAATGGAATTGTTTCAATGTGTGGAACTGGTGGTGTCACTACGTTTAGCATCAAAAGCAATGAAACTGTTGTGTGATCATGGGATGGCTGTGGGAAAACCAGTCATAAATGATAAAAGGCTGCTGGTAGAGGAATGTCATGTGTTGCCTGACTTTGGATCATTGCTTTCCAACCTGCAGGACAAGCTGAATTTGAGTTGTATACACAGCCCAATGGTTACAGAGTTGATGAGAGGAATTCGCTCCCAGATTGAAGGGCTTATAACAGGCCTCCCTTCTCGAGAGATGGCAGCCATGTGTCTGGGGCTGGCACACAGGTGAGTTCCTACAACAGCTCCGTATCATCCCATGTCTGCCCCACTCCTGTGTCCTTGGCTATGCTGTGCTGCTTAAAGTGTCTCTGAGTACATGACGTGGTCTCATCAAGACACATTTGTATCGGAAATCTTGTTTTATAAAGGAAGGGCTTTCCAGTTTGCACCCACCCTTTAGGGAAAGGCTTCATCTCCACCTGAAGTTGAAAGCTTTCCTTTGCATTTAATGTACTTCAGGATTTTGTTTGAAATGTCTCTGTAGGAGTCAAGTGGGTAATTTAAAACTCCATTGCCACTAGGAGACAAGTTGAAGATCATGATTTGCTGATTTATGCCAGAATAAATACCCATATAATAGATAATTATGTAAAAATGTTAAAGGCAGAGTTGTCTTTCCACCTTGCTATCACTGCCTTTTAGGTTTAGTGGAGTAGTAGTTAAGGATCAACATGAGATCAAACATCCATTCGTGAGTAACTTTTTAATTCATATTCTGATAGGAGTTTGTCCTGTATGAGCCATTGGCAAGTTAGAGAAATGCTTTGCTGTAGCTGATTTCTTGAAAATAGATGTGTGTTTGTTTAGAAAATGGGCATTAATATGGAAAGAGGACTTTACAGATGCAAATCTTCATTGATATCAAGTGTCTTTGTAAACATACATTAAAGCCAGATGGTAATGGGCTTTGTCAGACAGTGAGAATCTGTTCTAGGAAGTGTCTTGTTGCTTCACATTAGCATTGCTGATATTGGCTGCTGGGTAGGTGCAGTTTTGTGGATTGCCTTCAGCTGCTGCAGAACTGGAAGTGCTGTTGACAAATACTTTTTGTGGGGAACCATGCAGAAAGAAACCAGCAGCCAGTTTCCTGCCACAGCACTCATGTTCAGTCTGCTGCATGTGGTACAAATAGCCTTAACTTTCCCTTTCACCCTGGTCACAGGGTATGTGTGTGTACACATGTCAGAGCTGTTGTGAAACTTGTGTCAGTGTGGCTTCTGGCCACAGCTGAGAGCAGTCAGTGGCATAAAACTGAGCTGTGTTGAATGAATGTATTCATGTAAAATAGGAACAGGTGGGGCATACTCTGCAACAGGGGCTCAGGATGCTGATGAAACTGTATTTCTGTCTCCTCAGCCTTTCCCGATACAAGTTGAAATTCAGCCCAGACAAAGTAGATACCATGATTATCCAGGCAATTTGTAAGTATATTTAGAGCTTAAATTATTAATGGATTAGGCTTAGGATAACTGACTTCTTTACATTGGTTACAGAAAAGTATTGCTGTCCATTTCCTCTGAGTATGTCTTGGTAAACTGGGCACTGATGTTCAGCAAGGCATAAGGTGTGTTTTCTTAATAGAGTTTTCCCCAAGCAGGAACATTTGCAGGATGATACAGTAAACTGCCACTTTCTCTTAGCATAGAAATTGGCTGAAATACAGACAGTCCTCTAAGGGCTTCCCTTCCCTACATGCTTCCCTTCTGAGTGGTGCTGGGAGAATGGGCCCCACGGGAAGGCATTTTGTGACCCATTATTTTGTTGGTACCTTGCATAGAGGGTATTGTAGAAGTAGACTCTTGTGTTAGGCATGTAAAACATGCTGCAGTGTGTAATGCTGCATTTCACAGACTGAAATTGTTAACACAGCTAGGAAAGCCCATTCCTTGTTTTTCCTTGAAGACATCCACATCATAATTGGCACGCTTGCTGTGAAGCAGTGGTGAGGAATCCTGTTTGGAATATTATTCCCAGACTGTTGTCAATGATGAAACATATAGTTAAACTGAAATTAATGATTTGATTCAGTTCCTTCGTCACTACCACTGAGACAACAGATGGGAATGTTGGTATTGCATTAGCAGGAAATATTTTAGCCCCAGGGCTCTCTAGCAATATATGCTGTGCATGCTATACTCTTAAATTCTAAATCTGATTTTTGGTCATATCTGGTAAATGGTGAGCCTGTTGGTTTTGTACTGAGTATATTTATATAAGAAAGGCAACTAAAGGGCTTAATACAGTCTTTTAAATCAAGTAATTGAATAAAAAAATCAGTTTGTAACCATTAAAACATTTTTTCCTTACAGTTAATCGGATGGCTACATTTTACAATCAACCTTGTGTTTAGCACATTGGCTGACTGGGGGGAAGAATAATTGGTTGCTGTTCCCCTTCCAGGCGAATGTGCTTTGCAGCTGTTAAAGGAATCCGTCCAAGACAATTGCACTGATGAAACTTTCAGGCCACACTTGTGGGAATGCTAACAGTTCTATAATATTGTGCCTGGCATTATGCATTTCTCTGAAAAGTGAAGACTTCTAGTGTACTGCAGTTTGTTTTATTCTAGTCTTTATAGGATAAAATACCTCAATTAATCTCCCTTTACTCTATTTAAATTTGTTGATTTGAGAGTTTTCCATTTTTAGATTACCTTTTTAGATAAAAGTAGTCCATTCTTCTTTCTCTTAGCGCTTCTTGATGACTTGGACAAGGAACTGAATAACTACATCATGCGCTGTAGGGAATGGTATGGTTGGCACTTCCCTGAACTGGGCAAAATCATCACAGATAACCTAACCTATTGTAAATGTGTGCGGAAAGTTGGTGAGTAGTAAGGAATCGTGAGCCTGGAGTTTGTTGCATGGCAGTATGCAGTACACCAATGGCACTGACTTGTAGACCAACTCACTCTCTCATCCAGTTAGTCATGACACTGTGCAGTCCTGTCTTCAGCAGCAGTGTAAACAGGGCCAATAGAAAAGCAGTGTATGTTTGCATCTGTGTGTTGCTGCAAGCTTTGGAAGCTTAAGAGAAAGTTAATACCACATCACCAGTCAGTCCTACAGGGACCACCTGCGTATCTTCTTAAAATCCCAGTTATTCAGCAGACGAGTTTGGAAATTAGCTACCAAAAGAACTGATGTAAAGAGAAATGTCACCTGTTTCTGGATGTTCTTGGAGACAGCAACTGCTGGAATTTTTTATTCACAAGAGCAAAAAGAATGACTGCTATAATATTTTGGACACTTGCCTCGCCTCTTGGATGAAGCTTTGTATTGATGATTTTTTTTTAATAATGAAGTTTGCAGTCCAGAGGGAGACTTGTAGTTTGAAGGAAGCTTTTTTTCCCAGTTGAGGGAAGAATTAAGTAGATGTGGTTACTGGTAAATGACTGCTTGCTTCCTAGAATTCTTTCTTTTTAATACTGTGACCAAAAATTTTGCAGCAACCAGCTATAGAAAAGGTGAAGTATGCAGTGTTACAGAATATGGGCGGTTTTTTTTTTAATAGTTTCAAATTTAGTATTTCCAACCATTCCTAGCTAGTATAAATGTAAAGTCAGAACACTGACATAATATGTTGGGAATTTGGAGTAGGGTGATGGCAGACTTGACTCACTGTTTTTATTTTGGCCTTTTATCTTTATGTGTTTCTGTGCTTTTTTTTTTACTAGTTCATCTTGCCCCCAGCACAAACAAGCTTTCATCTGTCCCCTACAGGAGACAGAAGCAATTTTGCTTCCTCTGATGTTTCTGACATCCTACCAGAGGAGATTGAGGAGGATGTGAAGGCTGCTGCTGAGATTTCCATGGGGACAGAAGTATCAGAAGAAGACATAAACAACATAATCCATCTCTGTGATCAGGTATGTACACAAGGTGGATAGCAGTAGGAAGTCCACTGTAGCCATTGCAGAGCCTCTTCTACCAAGGAGAGGTTTTCCGAAGGCGGCGCTGACACACTGGGGATGGCAGTGATGATTCCTATATTGTTGCTTTCCCGATGTTCAGACATGAGGGTGCACAGTCACTACCTCATCTGAGCCATCTCAAACTGCTGATAACTGCACAAAGCCTTCTGAAAGTGGCAGTGTTACTTTAGGGAGGAATTTTGCTATCATTGTGCTTTCGAGTCTTTAAAATAATGGCATTGTATAGTCTCTTTCTAATCTGTCACTTTGGAAGCTAGGTGATAAACCATGGGTTAAAAGTGGAGCACTGAGGCCCCAGAAGAATTAGGAACCCTATTCTGCTCTCATCTGGATTGTCTGTGAATGCCCTCTGACTTTAGCTGTGCCAGTTGGATCCCTTTGTGACTTTGCCAGGGAGTGGCAGGATTAGGAGTTCCTGTTCTTGGTCTAGACCAGGCTGCTTTTTTGTGTGTGTTCTAATTGTGTGTATTTGTATGGAACAAGTAAAGAGCATTTATCCCATTTCAAGAGAATAGTGGCAAAGATTTATGTGAAAACTGAATGTTCCAGGGTTTTGTCCTACAGAAAATGCCCTTACTAAGTATTTTTGTTCTGCTTTGCTGTCTTTGGCATGCTGTCAGCTCCTTTATCAGGAGCTTTGCTGAGAAAGTGAGTCACATAGGGGAATAAGCAACACAGATCCAATATACTTGGAGGATGGAGCTCTACTCTGGGAATATGCCCTATATAAAGCTTCCTGTAACTCTGGCTCTTGGCTGTTTGCATTTTGTAATTTGTTAGTCTCCTTCATTGGAATTCTCAGCACTTCCTCATTTCAGTATATTTATCTTTTGATATTTTTTGGTCATCTGATACTGACTCCTGTAACCACACTCTGTCTGTGGCAGGTGATTGAAATCTCTGAGTATCGGACACAGCTGTACGACTACCTGAAGAACAGAATGATGGCCATTGCTCCTAATCTCACTGTCATGGTGGGAGAACTGGTCGGAGCAAGGCTCATTGCTCATGCAGGTGGGTTCAGTGATCAATGTAAATAACTCTTAGGTGACCTCATCAGAGGCTTTCTCCTCAGGGCTGGTCAGCTAAAAGCATTATGTAAGGCCCTGATGAACATCTCATGGTAAAGAGGGCAAAGGCAGCACTTCAGCAATCTGAGAATACCAGCATGAGCTTGGTAGTTGTCTGTGATGACAAAGTTCTCAGTTGGCCTGAATTCTTTTCAGAATATGAGGGCAACTTTAGTCACTACCTCTTCTGAGACACTTACTGAGCCTCCTGCTGATAGTTTAGTCACTTCTGAGGTAACATGCTGACAAACCATTACACTTTTGTAGTCATACTGGATCAAGGTAGCAGACTTATTTCAGTTACCTCTGCTGCAGTTCTGTAATGACATGTTCTTGCTGCCAGACTGTCAGGAGTAGGTATTACTCCAGTGGAATATGTTTTTTTGAGTCAGCCTTCTTTCCTCATGCTGAAATCAAACCAAGAGAGTTAGTTGAAGCATGAAAGACTGAAACAGTTTACCTGTCCTTCAGGAAACGAATGTGAAGCAGGTCTTGGAAATAGATGGTTCTGAGCTTCTTACGCTGTTCAAAAGCAGGAACCCAGCCTAACTGCTCCTCTGACAAATTGCTATTGCTGTGTCACCTCCTAGGTTCCCTCTTGAATCTGGCAAAACATCCAGCTTCAACAGTTCAGATACTGGGTGCTGAGAAGGCACTCTTCAGAGCACTGAAGACTAAAAGGGACACACCTAAATTTGGCCTTATCTATCATGCTTCCCTGGTGGGACAAACCAATGCCAAAAATAAAGGCAAGGTAAGTTGCAGAATTGCTTACCAGCTTGGCTTTTCCCAGAGCATGAGTATCTTGAGCTTTACAGTGAAGCTCTTTCCGTGGCTTGTTTTACTGTATTGCTTTGTGTTAACATGTAAAATACCACTGTCTACAAATCTTTGAATGTTACTCCTTCCTGTTCAAAAAAGTGAATGGGATTGTCCATTTGAGCAATAACAGATGCATTCCTGCTGAGTTATGATGTAACAATGGCTTTCTCAAGGGGTATGTTGCTACTTTCTTCTACATGATAGGCTTTAGTCTTGCTTGGAAATGGGTCTCTTGTGCTAAAGCAAGTAATTTTCTGCTTCACCTTGAGGAGCTTAGGCTTTTATTATGTGGGTGGATGAATATGTGTTTGAATTGTGGAGAAAGCTGTCCATTTGGAAATTACACCTCAAACTAACCTGATCTAAAGGTTGGGATAGAGTAGGATACATGTAACTAACTTGCTGTCTCAGACATTTCCCTCTATTTATCAAGGAAATAGGGTGTTACATTAACAGTATTTCATTGGTGAAAGAATGATGCACTAATTATTTTTTGGATTAAACACTGCTAGTAAATGGTTACTTTGTTCTTTTGTATGTGGGTATGGTTTTCAGATCAGAGTGAATCATTGCCTTATGCTAAGTCTTAGCATTTAATATTATTTCTGACTTTTCCAGATTTCTCGAATGCTGGCAGCTAAGACTGCCTTGACTATTCGTTATGATGCCCTTGGAGAGAACACCAGTGCTGAAATGGGAGCTGAGAACAGACTAAAAGTAGAGACGAGACTGAGGCTTTTGGAAGAGAGAGGGGTAAGTCTAGCAGAGGCTGCATGAAGCTGACATTCTTGTTGAGGGTATGAATTTCTGATGCACTACTTTTGACTCTTTTCCTGCCACTCAGTAGTGTGTCACTCTTACTCTGTAGTTTCTCCCAGCTTTGGCTGGAGCAGTTGGGTGTGTAAGCTGGCTGCTGGCATTTTTATGTCAGCTTTTCTTGTTTACATGACTGTTTTCCTTTACATTATCCTGAAAAATCTTGATACTGAATGAGTAAGATCATACTTTTACATTCACTGCATCTCTATGAATTGCAAAGATATGCTTATTACTTCATAGCTGCTTTCTCTTTACCTTAGAAAGGAATATTTGGGTTTTGTCCATGCCTTATGTTTTCTACCGTGGTTCCTCAGAATCTGAACACTGGTGATGCTTAGTCTTAAAAAGCTTTCTCTGTAGGTAAAGCAAGATGTTATTCTGCAAACTGCTGCATTGCCCTCCCACCACCTAATGCATATCCTACCTCTCCATACCTGCTGTTCCATGTTGCCATTGGCACAGCATGCTGGGAGAACATAAGGTCACTTTCCTCTTTTAGGTGACATGCCTGCTGTGTGTGATCTTGTGAATGATGACTAGGTACAGCCTTACAAACTAGAATATCTGATACTAGTGCTGTAGTACTGGCATCACTAGATCAGAAAAGAAAAATCCAGAAAAACCTGCCCATTCTCAAGTGTTTCATGGGAGGTGATACTTCTTATTGGATCAAAGGCAAGGAGACATGTTAACACCAAAATACAAACTGACCACTTGACAAGTACATATTTAATTCAAATCCAGTTTGGGACCTCTATTGTGGTTTTAAGGTTGGCCTTATGCCAGCCATAGGGTGATACACGCCCTGACATACTCTTGCCAAGGGAAAAAAAGTGTGCACAAATTAGACAAGATTTGGGGAATTTGGAGGCATGATGTGATGTGTTTGTGGTATGTTTGATCCAGTTCTAGATACCCTTTACTTGAATTGCACTTCTGAAGGGCAGCATTAGAAAGGCCTTTCTCACCTCAGTTACACTCCCTGTCACTACTCTACACCCGGGTGTAAGACTTCTGCAGATACACAAGAACCTGACCTATAATATATGTCTGTTTTTCTATTTTTAATTCCTTTCAAGAGCTGTAAAACTTGAGTTGTGAATTGTTTTCATTATGAGTAATTTGATTTTCATATCGAAATTTTTCTTGTAGATAAGAAGAATAAGTGGCACTGGAAAAGCCTTGGCCAAGACAGACAAGTATCAAAACAGGAGGTGAATAGTTTTTCCTTTCAGGCTTTCTACTTGGCTGAGTATAAAAAACAAAAACTCTCCATGTTTTTATTTCTGAAAAACTTTTTGTTTGTAGGCTGAGTTGACTTAAGACCTAGAAAACATTTTCTGTGCTTTTAAACACTGATGATAAGTTCTGTTGCTAGTAAGGATTTCTGTTTTCCCAGATTTTCTAATAGTAAATTACTGACATCATCAGATAACAAGTACTTTTAGGTGCTATCAGCATCAACCCAGAAAGCTGGGTGTTAATATGTAGCAGCTTTACTTAATACAAGTCTGAATGAAATAAATTTGAAAATTACAGTTTGAATTAATTTCTTTCACATGGAAGCTGTCCTAGAGACCTGCTTATCATATTATTCTTAGAAAATAAAAAAACCAGGCACCAGTCGTTTTGGGCAAAGCTTCACCTCCTTGTTTTAGTCTTGTACATAATAAGTAATACATGTCTTAAGCAATAGTTGAGGTCTGTATGTACTCTGGACACCGTTAGAACAGTTTCTGGTGCCCAAAGTGACACTGTAAATTGCAACTGGGACAGCTGAACATCTGAGGATTTGAACAGGGTATTATTAGTCTGAGCTGTGACATCTGGGTTTATCACTTAATTTGGTTGCAGGCTTCTTGCTTAGCGTGGCCTGCTTATTTTGCTGAGCTTTTGGTGTAGAGAGGGCTGAGTGCTCGTTCTGTGAGGAAAAAATAGCACTGTTGCACCCATCTGCAGTCCCCAAACATCTTTCTGGAGCCTAGCTGTAACTTTCATTTCCATATGCCAGGCATTTCCAAGTGTAGTGACGGCTGTGATTACTGGAGCAGCTTTTGCAAAGACAGTGTCAGTCAGGAAATGAAGCATCAGGGCCTGTCAGGAAGCAGTAGCTTAGGGAGGAGGGTGTTGAGGAGACAACATAGATGCTGGCTTTTGACCTCTTGAAATGAGGAGTCATGAATTCCTGCCAGGACATGTTTCTGCTGTTAGACATGCTTTGCAAACATGTCTAGGCTTGGGGGAGAATCTGAAGATAATTCCTGGCTGTTTGGCATAGTCTGGCTGCCTAAAAGGGAAACTAACTCAGTACCTATCAAATTGTCCTTATAGTACAAGAATGGCAGTATTGTATGGGGATGTTTGAAGGGCTAAACTAGTGTTTTAAGGAGATTGGTGAGAATTTTAGTCCTGTATGGAACTATGGATTTTGTATGAATTAGCTAAATCAAAGTAATGTATCAGAAGTTAAATCCGAGGTAGTTTTTAGAGATGAGGTTCAAGTGAAACACTTCAGTATGCTTTCCAAAAAAGATGCAAGAGAATGCATTACTTATCTTCGTCGTATTTGTGGGTTTGGTTTGGTTTTGGGTTGGTTTGTTTGTTTGTTTGTTTGTTTTTTAAGTAGCAGGAATATTTTGACAATCTCAAGGAAGCCAGTGAGCTCTCGCTTGGGTTTAACTGAAGCAGAGTCCACTGTTTGCAAAAGGCTACATAATCAATTTCTGTAAAGCAATATGCGGTGTTAACACCCATAAGGATAATTTCTGATGCTTAGAGGATGAAATGATGGTACTGTCTGCTGCCACATGCTTCCCAGTCCAGTCACTAGCCTCAGTTGCTTTTACAACATGTGCAAGGTAGCTACTTCAGATTCCTCTTTTAGAAAAGTTCAGGTGCTCAGGATGTGGCTGGGGGAAAATATTTTAGGCTTACTGATTTAAAACTCCTTTCAGTAGGAGTTCTGTTCTGAATTCTTGCTATTTAACGATTCAGTTGCCCCTTAGAAGTTCCAACTAAAGAGCACTGGATTTCAGGGTGGCTGGTTCTCTACAGCCTGTAGAGGAGTTCGGATCTGAACAAAGGAGTGTGCAATAATTGAGAAGAGGCAATTTCAGACATGGATTAGATATTTGAATGTCCCATAGAGTCAGTGATACAGGGGTGAACCGTAGTATTACCCTGCCTTGTGAGTTGTCCCCTCTCAATGTAATAGTGGAGAGGCAGTGTAGAAAAGGCAAAAGTAAAGCTACTTTTAATACTCTGGGTACATATACACCCCTGAGGGTACAATTATAGCATAATATACCAAATGGTTTGGAGCTGTGTGCTTATGACCGTAAGGCTGTGCTGAAAAGGCTTTCAGCAACAGAGATATCAATCTAATGGGTAATTAAAGTGCTCTATAGAGCCTTGAACAGATATAAACCAGAATTAAACTCTTACTTAACTGATACCTTCTGTTCAAATCAGACAGTTGTACTTTGTGGGGTATCTCTTCTGTAGTCATGATTAGTGATAAACCACCTCTGTATTGGAGAAAGGGTCTCACTACCTGTAGATGCTTTGTTAGCTGAGTAGGATTTATTTGCAAATGTTCTTGGGAGGTTGTGTTGGAAAGTTTACGTTCAAGTGCAGGATCTTACCTGGGGGCCTGCTCTTCTTACTGCTTAAACTGACTTGTTTTCTTCACTGCAGCGAAGTGAAGGTATTTGACCCGTCTGGTGACTCAACGCTTCCCGTTGTTTCCAAGAAGCGCAAAATTCAGGAGGTGGAAGAACAAGACACTGAGGTTCCAGTGAAGGCAAAGAAGTTCAAAGCAGAGATGAAAGGTTAGTTGCTGTATCTGTGCTGCTGACGTATTGCTGCTTCCATCATGCAGTGGGCTTAACATTTACAGCCAGCCACAATACCTGGTTATTCTCCTTGGGTATGACATTGTATTTAACAATAGTGATGATCCTTTATGGACTGACACCAGACTGCAGTTAATTTGCTTTAAACATCTGCTTTTGAACAGTTGTAAGCATATAAGAACATCTAAGAAAGACACTCTATTTGTATTCTTCTTGCAGAATTTCTTGTATGGCAGGTTCATATTTAGTGACCCTCAGTATCCTGAAGACAGAAAAGCTCTTCTCTGTAAAACCAGAAACTTGCCCAATTTTCTTTCAAGAATACTGTTTTATTCTAACTAGAAGTGTTTTCTGGTATGTTTCAACGTACAAACAGGTCAGAATTTTAGGTGAAATGACACTCAGAAATTTCCATCTGAATTTACATAATACATGAACAATTGTTATTTTCTGGGGAGCTAAAACTGAACTGTAGCCACAATTATTCTTTCCTTCTGCTGTGTTTCTGTGTGAAGAAAGATTTTGAACTGAATTCAGAATAATATAGTTTTGTATTAAGGTTCATTTTAAGAAACATTCTCTTCTCTCCAGTGTGCACTTCAGCACCTCTAGAAGGCTGGCCTGTACTTGCTGTGATAGTGGAGTACCCAGTGTGTAACTTGGGAGGGGGAAAAGGGGAAAAGATGACTTTAAATCACTTCTGTGAGATCAAGAGCCAGATCTGGGTATGAGCTACTCACAAGTTTTGTCACCTATCCGTGCCTGCAGCAGGTGAGGGCTGTCAGAGCCTTCCCTTTCTACCTTCTCTGCTGCTGTGTTCTAAGGACCAGAGTGTAGTTGTGCTGGTTCAGTACCTCTTCTTGCTCAGCTGATGCTGAGGTGTGATTGTCCCAGACGCTGGTTGGTCCATGGTGTCTGTTTACATGGATGGAGCAACTTGTAGGAACCTAAAGTTAACTGAGAATTAAGGTTACACTGGAGGGAGAATCCTTTGTGCTGTAAACCTGAGATCTGTTGCCCAGCTTGTTCTGTTATCGTGAGACAAGGACACATGAGTACTTTGGAGGCTTGAACTTTGCCCATTTTCTTTTGGAGAATGTGGATGTTCTCACAGTTACTGCTTTTGATTATCTTTTGAACTAACTTCCTTTGCTGTAGCCAGAATTGTTCCCTTGGGCTTCCTTTGCATTATCAAAGCAAGTGTTGACATCTCACAGGCATGAGCTCCTCGCAGGTGAAATATTACATTGATTTCCAGCCTGGTCTTTTGCAGTTTGAGGAGGATATTTCTGTTCATAATTATATTATTCATGCTTTTATACACAAACTTGTTTGTGTTCGCTTCATTTGCTGTACTGAGCATTGGTATTTCCTGGTGTAGGGGTTGGGTGGAGCTTAGCAGATATCCTTGAGCTGGAGATAGTGTCCAGAATACTTGTGGACTACTGAAATCTGTGTTGTTTGGTTGTTTTTTAAATTTCCCAAAACCTGAAGTACCGGATTCAGATGTGTTGCTTTGCTTCTGGAAAAAATGAGGCATTCTTCAAATGTGTGGTTCATAGCTCCTGCTTTTTCCCAGTTCTTCCTATCAGCTGGGTCATTTTATTTGGGTACCTGGGCATTAGTACTAACTATGCCACTTGGTTCAGACTATGGAATAAATGTTTTCAGAGAGCTTATTTATCTTGTATCACCTGTATGCAGAACTAATCCCTTCAGCCTGTCCTCTTGCACCCTTTAAAATAGCACTGCCCCTGTGTTTGCAAAGTCTTGTATTCCAGCACCCAGCAAAGTACATGGATTTCCCTGACACTTGCTAGACAGACCATGGCCTTGCTATTTCCCAGTATAATTTCTGTGGCTGCACAGTGTGCTAGAAGGGGGTTGCTGGTGGTGGTCCCAGAAGTTAGACTAGTTCAGCAAGTCCGATAATACACAGGAGAGCGCAGAGGAGGTCCCAGCATTAAGATTTATGTTGCATGCCCACTTGAGTACACATGAACCTTTAATGTCTGCTGTTCTTGGCTCCATTCTCTTTTGATGCAGTGCTCTGTTAAGCTTTTGCCTGGTCAGAGATTATGCATCCAGACAGTGCATTGTGAAAGAAGCCTCTGCCCCTTCCTTCTCCACGCTGTTTGTGCAGCTGCAGGATAAATGGGAGTGGTGGAAAAGTAGTTCTGGAAGGAAAGGCATTTTTCAGCCAGATACATTTTTATCCAGTTTGTATTACAAGAAGAACATAAAGGACAGGAAGAATCTGGGATGATGCCAGATTTGTCAAACTATTGCTTTTAATAGCTATTGTAAAGGGGGTCAATATTTTGCATTATGCTAACCCAAAATGTAAATGTTACTGCAAGATGAGATGTGTGGTGTTTTATCTCTCCCTCTTTGGGATGCATGGCTGGCAGTACTTTGGGTGGGAACTGGCAGGGGGGCTGGGGGTGTGAGCTATGACTTCAAACCACTTTCACCTTTTATACCTAGAAGGAAACCAAGCAGTTTCTTCTTTTTTTAGTGCCTGAAACAAGTTACAATTCACTGAAGGATTTGTCTGTTAAAACCTGTCTTAGTGCTGGGGGAAGGGAAATAGGGCAGGTATTTTTGTGACTACAGTCTGAAGTTGGATGTGGCTAGACAGAATGCATACCACCAACAGAGCTAGCCAGTGCCTGCAGTGAAGCCTTCCACTTGTATTTAGCATCAAGATGTAGTAGCAGTCAGTCATTTGGGAAGATTTCTCTTGGAAAGAGAAATATCTTAAATTAATGGAGTGAACCCTGCAAGATACAAAGCCTTAAATGACAGCAAGATCATGGCAGGATGTCTTTATTGATAGACATTGTGACTTAACTCTGTGAAGTGGTGCATCATGTAGAGGAGAGAGGGCACATCATGTCGGTGTATAAAAGCCTAGAAAAAAATGGTGAAAAATGGGTGAGTAGAACTGCTATTGCTGATCTCCAGCACTCACAGGGCCATCAATCAAACTGCTCTTCTGGGTGCTGCTTTCTGTGCCTCAGTGCCTGATAGCAAGAGCCGTTGGTTTCCTTGTCAACTGCTGTGTACCACAAAGAAACCCCACTGGCCTTGAGTGACTTAAAAGTACTGCACCTCGAGGGAAAAGGCCAGCACCCCTGGAGCCTTTGTCCTCATTCTGCCTAGGTACAAATATGTGAAGTCTTGTGATAAGCTTTCCTGGAAAGCAGCAACTGAAATCCTTAGGGAGGGGTCTGCTGCTGGCTGTGAGAGTGACAGTGTCTGTGAGCGCCCCGTGCATCATCTGCAGCTGTAAATTGTGACAGGTTCACTGCCTCATGTGTCAGACTTGATGCCACGTAGGGTAATAGCAAGAAGTTATTTTTTCAAGGTTACCACCCAACATTTTGCTTGAAAATGCATAGCTTGCCAATCCAGCTGAGTGAAAATGTGTTGCATAGCAAAATACCATGTTGTACTGTATGGCTTTAGTGTAATTTATGCTTTTTAGCTACTTTTTATTTCCCTGTGTTATACAGAGAGAGGTGAGGATATTTAGCTTTACACATTTTGAATGCCTTAGGCTCACACACTATTCACTGTGAATTATGTGTATGGCAGAATCCACTTAAAATTGTATTTACTGGAATTCTTTTATCCGGAATTCTTTACTGTTTTGCTTCTGGTATGTTTTTTAATGTCAGCAAACTGCACATGTTAGCTGGCTGTATTCTCATGTAGTCATGTCTAGAATTTTTTTACCCTGAGGCCAATTTTTCTTTGTCTGAAGCTAATGTTAGAGGCAAAGTTTGAAGTGTATTTTTGACTTCTTGAGGAACTAAACTTGTGACGAAGTACAGTCAAGATGTTACAGGGTTGTGTAGTTTGACAATTTTCCGTAATTGTACGGTTCTTTTTGTAAGTGGTGAGTTCTTCAAAATGAAACTGATTCTTTCCTTTGGGGGGCATATGGTGAGAAAATTATGTCTAGAGTCACACCCCCAGTAGCAACTGTCCATACCACAAACACCACTGATTTCAGCATCGTTTTTGTAGCTACTGAAGGACAGTGGTTGCTACGTCATGAACTTAGTCGTGGGTACTATGTATGGAGAAACTTGGTGTCCAGCACTGACTCAGCTGTGCAAATAAACTTGACTTGGGTATGCTCCAGTAACAGCCTGGCTGCTGCATAGGCTGTCAGCTTGGTAAGATTCCTGCTTGGTTTCTTTACCTAGAGATTGCTAAGACTATGGTATGTATTGTAGAAAATGAGTGGTAAATCATAGTTCCATTACCATTGTGATTAGATAGGGCAGCTGTTGATGAATAGTTCTAAAAAGTAACTGTAAGGTCATTAGTAAATCTTTTCCTGGGTTGACATTCCTCTCAGCTTATATAAATAACCCCTGTCTTCCAGGGCAGGAAAGTTTCTGCATTAAATGCTTTGTGTTAGCTCAGCATTAAGACATCTTTGTGTTTGCCAGTCTAAACAGTAAAGAAAACCCGTCTGCTTCTTAGCAAATTTCCAACATCAAGGTTGGGAAATCAGTTGTGAACAAGCTGCTGCTGACTGAACACATTTCTCATATGGAGTTTAGAGTCCTTTTGCTGCTCCTTTGCTGCTGCTGAAAATATTTGCCAAACTGTGGACAGTCTCTTTTCAGATGGAGTACTTGAAGATAATTTGGCAAACGAATGAAAACATGAAAGCTTGTTTTAAACTTTGGGAGCAGCACGTAGAAGCGGTTTTTGTACCAGATGTGCAGAGTGCTGTCTGAACACTGTCACTTGTGAATTAGGCAGTTGTACGTTTTGATTATAGCAGAGAGTAGTCATGCAGGTAGGGCAAAGCAGATGGTAAATAGATGTAGAGAGATTTAAAGAAGGGGCAGTGTGGTATTCAGTATTTTGCATTCTTACTGTCGTCATTGCATCTTCTCACATCTTGTAGCTTTTCCTTTTGCACTCTTAATAACTGACAACCTGCTTTTCATTTTTGTCCTTTCTGTGATACAGAAGGCACAGCTGTAGAAGATGATGAACCTGTCAAAAAGAAGAAAAAGAAAAAGAATAAGGAAAAGCAAGCTGAAGAAGAGGAGGTACTGAATGAGGAACTCCCCACCAGCCCCACAGTTGAGGTGAGGCTGAATTACATTCCTTTTTGGGAAGGTGTTTTCTCCAAAACATACAGAGTGTGGAGTGAGGGGGAGAAATTGCTGTATAGTATGCAAAGAGGGTCTTGCTCTAGTAACTCTGTTCTGTGATATCCATCACTGTAATGTCCAAGAAGATTTGCATTACAGAATACGGTCTAGGAAGTTTGTGACTGTAATGCTTCCGTGTGTCCCCTCCTTTTCCTCTAGTCTTCTCTCTTTTTGCATCTTTTCTAGTGAGAGGAGTGTCCCTTGTTGCCAATCCACAGTCATCAGTCTAGAGTTTAGGACTTGTAGGGAACAGAGGCTCTACCTGCTGATTTGATGAACCATCATTTGATGCCTTGCAGCAACAGTAGAGCAGATGGGACCAGGCCAAACTTTTTGCTCAGTTCTGAAATCCTGTTCTTAACGTGGGGTTTAATTTTCTCCCCTTTGTGTATCGCAGCTGCACTGCCTGACCACAGTGCTGAGCTGCCAGCACACAGCTTCCCTTGCCCACTGCCCCCACCGGGCTGTGAACAGCCAGTGCATTTAGTGATTGAGGAAGGGACTTCTCTTGGGTTGTGCTTTCCTGAGCTGGCAGCTGAGGGGATGCTTCGGGTGTGAGCTCTGTTGCCTTGGCTACCTGTGTTGCTTTGCTTTTCCATTATGCTGTTCATGACAACATTTGTTTGTTTGCAGAATGCAGAGAAAAAGAAGAAGAAAAAGAAGAAAGTGAAAGAGGAGGATGAAGACTGATCGGGAGCAGGGGAAAACATTGGCCCTTGGACAGCTGCTTTGGAGTAGCATTTCCCAACAAAATTTGTTTACCCTCTTGCTGAAAACTAACTTCGTTGTGTTGCAAGAGGGCAAGGAGATGGATTTGATAGCTGTCTTCTGCCCTGAAATAGGATACCCTGGTGCTCATTAGGAGGATTGCTGGTTTTTTGCAGTTTCTTTTGTTTAAAAGCTTACAGCAGGCTTTTCACAAGCCATCACCACTGATAAGGAATAAAACCGTTTTTATGGAGATCTTATGCCTCTGTCTTTAAACTTGTTTGCTGGTTTTCTAGCAATTATCAGGACTGAGATTTATTGTTTTAAATGAATGATCAGCAAAAACTCTAAATGTGTAAATGTGCTGTTGCAGTTTATTCTCTAAAGAATTCAAAGATTGTAATATTTTTAAATTCTCCATAAAATGGTTACAAATATCTATGCATATCAAAGATATGTGAAACAGCTGAGGTGTGTTATTGAGTCTGCACTGTTGTTCCCTTGATAAACCTTTTTTTAATAATCTTCCAGACATTTTGGTTGTGCTGCACTGACTGATAAGATTCATGTCTTGAACTAATGTCAGGTAGCTTTCAAATTGCTTTGGTGATCGTGGCAACTGTCTTCACTTGATTTAAAAAAACAAATCCAAAAAAACTAAAGCAAAACTGCTTCTTAAACTATCTGATAAAGAAGCAGAAAATACAAATGTTTTATTAATAGCAGAAATCAGTCATTTGCCAATTCTACCATTCTCTGTGGGGATACAGATGCACTGAAGTAGCATCATATGATCAAGACTGTAAAGCTCTTGAAACGTATTTGGTGGAAAAGGAAACAATTTTTATTTAACTGTGCTTATCACTCAGTTTATTAATTAGCATGAATTTTTTTTTCTAGGTGTAGTGGTAGGCTATCACCTAAACAAAAAATCAGTTTCTTCATCTGGGTAACCTTTGATAACTCTGCAGCCAGTGTTGCTGGTGCTTTTCTGTGTAATACAGGTTACTGACCAGCTCTTGGTATGGAACTGCCCATGGCTTATGACCTCTTAGTGCAAGTGGATATACCAAATCCCTAGCAAGATTGGTAACATTTTTATAGTACCTGTATCAAGAATATGAACTGCCTTTTTTTTTTTTTCCCTCAGGAAGGTTACAGTGAGTTTAACTGCTCTAATTGAGACTGCCTGGGAATAGTGAGACCATTCCAGTTCATCTGCTTTTTGCTAGACAAGTAAGATGAATTTAAGCTGAAATGTTTAAATGGGCAGCAAAGGTATTAAAAAGTATTCTTAATGAGATGGGAGATTTGGCTATTAGTGCCTTCAGGTTTTTGTTGTAAATGCATTTTCAAGCAGAAATCCTTACCAGATATGAGAGTTCAGTTTCCTCTGAACTGTTAATGTAGTTGCTTCCTCAAAAGTATCAGATAAATTATGTATGTGCTGTTCAGAAACTGTCCTATATAATTTACCCTAATCAGAAAATTTGTATGAACATCAGTTGCTTAGTAAGTCTAATCAGGATCGAAATGGAGAGAAGTTATTTTTGCATGGCCACTTTTTCCTTCCTTTGATATATTGCTTTGATAACAAGGGAATCAGATTCACCTATTTCCTTATGTAGCACATTTTAGTGGTTTGTCATTGCAAGCCAATGTCCAGTGCAGGCCATCTTAGGTCTCACAAGGCAGCCCACTGGAGCTCAGTTATGAAGCAACATGTCTTTGCCTTTCCTGCTCTGATGTTGGGAGTGTTGATTTTAATATCGACTCAGCTAGAGCTTCTACTTTATTCTCTTTCAAGATGTGTGTGACCCAGAAATACTGGGTGGAGAAGAGGAAGCAAGTGTTAAACTTTTCAGTGCTGGATAGACCATACATTTATCTGCCTGCACCTCTTTTAAGCAGGTAAGGAAATAAGTACTCTGATTTCTAGTTTGAGCTGTTAAACTCATCTTCAAAACAATAAGCAGCAGCAGCCCTTTGAGATATGCAGAAACATTGATAAGTGTATTCAGCTCAAGTGCTAAATATGATCAGTGAAAATAAACAGTGGTGATAGACTGCAGTCACTGTTAGCCAGGGTAACTGCATTTCAAGTTGGTTATCAGTTCAAGCAGATAAGATTGATTTGCTCACGCATGGTTTTCCACAAACGAAGGTCTGGGCATTTGTGTACAGTCTTGCACCTTAAAATAATAATAAAACCTACAGGTATAGTTGGGAGATACTATAACCTCTTTGCATAGAGAAGTGGTGACTATTACTTAAGAAATGTGACAGGTCATTAATTGGCATGCAAACCTTTTAATCTTTTTACGGTACTTTTAAGGCTTGTACAGCCTCTCCTGTAAGAAATAAGTGTGCAACGAAGGCATTTATGTAGAGCCTGTATTGTGGGTCACTAGTTTTTGTAAAGGAGGGGATTCGTCCAAAAATGGATCTTTTATTTCATCTATCGATACAGCAAACCAAAATCCCCAAACTAACATTAGAGTAGGGATAGAGGGTTTGAGTTGTTTGAATGCAGAAAGAAGAGCTAGCCAGACTGACAATGGCACTTAAAGCAGAACAGTGAGATCTGTGCAACAGAAGAAGCTAAAATGATAATATGATCCTTGGAGCATTTTACCAATAGGGGTTATTGTAAACCAAAGCTAGCAGTGGAAAATGGCTGGTGAGCTAGGGCTAAGCCTAGAAGGAAGTGAATGAGGGTGTTTCAGAGGGGTGGTTGGCAGTTTGAAAGCGATGTAATATGGCCTATGCTCACTCAGCTTTTGAAAATCTGTTCTTATGTTGACTGAGAGCTTGAGGGGCAGGCAACCTTCCTTCACAGCCCACAGTAAGTCTTAATTAGTAGCCATCAGTCCCCTTGACTGTGCAGTTACAGATCCTTCACTGTGGCCAGGGAGACAGCCACCACCCCAGCCTTCTGGGAGCTGCCAGGTGCTCATCTAGGGACAGTGAAGACTCTCTCTGGGCTGGTGACAATCTTTTGTGTTCCCTCTGAGAGGACCAGTTCTGTGAAGTACTGGGCCTGACTGCTTCTGGGCTGAGGCCCTTTGGGTTTCCTACCTGCTTCTCATTATTCACACTGACTCCAAAGGAAAGCAATGCTGGCTTTCAGCTGCAGAATCCAAGTGGCAAAGTGCCTGGCAAGGTTAAAGTGATGGAGTTTTCTGCTGGTTTTTTCCCCTTTGGAATCGAGCAGTGCTCTGCGGAACAGGCATTGGTGAGCAGAGGGGCTGCTCACTGTCTGCTTTTGCTGGGACACTCTTTCACCAGCTTTTTGAGTTGCTACTTTGCACCATGAAAGCCCTTGTCAGGAAAATGAGTGTTTTCTTCAGGCTAATACTATTGTCTTTTGAAAAACAGATGTTGGGGGGTTTGTTTGTAGCTTGGGAATTTGCCTGGTAGCATTCCCTGAGGATTTGTTTGCATGGGAACATTGCTGGAGGGTGGGGGGGGACACGTTGCTGCAGCCCTGTCCCACAGCAGTCCCTCACCCCACTGCCTACAGGCCATGGATATGTGCTTCCTCTCAGGTATCTCCTGCTGCCTGCAGGCATCCTGCTTGCTCCAGCCAACCTCCAATTGTTCCACCCACAGACACACACCCTCTGCATGTCTTCCACGTGTCCATGCCTATGCAGCAGCTCTTGTTGGGCATCAGAAGCCAAGCACAGGGACCTTGTTTTTTCCTGCCACAGAGAATGAGATGGGCAGGCACCCTGTACCACTACAGGCACTGGCCTTTCTGATCTGGACTGGAGGAGCTCTCCAGAGCTATCCTGGGATTTTGTGTCCCTGCAGTGAGACGTGCCTGCTGAGACTGAGGTTGGAGACACAGAGGTAACTGCTCAGGGGTCATGAATCCTACCTGCTGTGAAGAGACAGAACTGCTGCTGTTTTTCAGGTAAAGCCTTCAGCTTGCCCATCCCTCTCAAGCTGTTTCTGCACATGAAAAATCCCACAAGTCAACTTCCTGCTGTCTGTGCCACATCCTGCAGTGAGACTTCACTTTCGCTGGAAAAAATAATAATTTTATTATAAGCGACAGACAGCTCAGCAGTAGCTTTGTGTCCTCCTCAGGGAAAAGCACCGCAGCATGTCGTCTTTTGAAGTAGCATACAATTTTGGATAGAAATCTTGTTTTCTTAGTCACCAGGTTCAGATCCTGTGCCTCTCCAGCCACAGGGTGTGATGTGCAGTCCTCAACATCAATCAGCCTTGTCCTCAGGGAGCTGGTGGTGTCCTGAGCCTGAGGCTGCCTCTGGCTAGCAGGGAGTGCTGCCAAATGCTCTGTCCACACTTGCATTTGCTTATGCTTAATTAACCCCTGCTGGAAATCCAGGAGCTTCTGCAGTGAGGGCCTGTCCCCCATGATGTGTCCTAGCTCTGAGCTTTCATTTTCTTTTCGTGTCCTTTGCACTCAGTCATGTTTCTTAAGCAGAAGGTTATTCCTCTTATAGCAGTGAGCATCTCTATGTTCAGTGACTCCAGGTTTTCAATAGTATTAATCTACAGTAGAAAGATTTTCTGATGTTTAATTTCTCATCCCAGTTACTGGCTAATGGAAACAGCAACATTTTCTCAACGGAGCTCAAGGAAAATGCATTGAGGGGCAAATGGTGAAGTGCTTGTGCAAAATTTCTAAGCTACTCTGGAGAGAAAGAATGAGGCAGGACTGAATTGCTGGGATGAAGGAGTGGGAAAGCTGGGCTGACTGTTGGTAAGCCAGAAGGGGCTCAAAATTTAAAGGGAACGAGTTAGGAAAAACTCCTGTTGTTTGGATCACAGCCTGTTGGATTTGCCACCTTTAATCTCTGATCTTTACATTCCACCTCTTAAAAACTGAGATAATGCCTCCCAAATCCCACAGGTGTACAGGGCTCTCATTATCGCATTATTTATGAAGCACTATAAGAGCTCTAAATAGGATGTGATGTAGAAGTGTTGTGAAGAAGAGGAAGGAAACCTGTTTGACAGCACAATGGCTACGAGTGAGGTTGTCTAAGTCCACAATGAAATCTCTCTTGATAAAACTGCAGCCAGTCTCAGAGCAGCCACACTAAATTCCCTCCTCTTGAACAGGAATTAAAATCAGCTGTGCCAAAACACAAAACATTTCCCTTTGCAGGGTGGCAAGAAGAGGTTTGCTTTTGTAGGGATGTAGAAGCATGTTTAAAAATGACCTTTTAAAAACTGGTGTGCCACTGGTTGGGTGCAGGGCAGCACTGAAACCTGAGCTGAGCTCAGGCTTTACTGCTGTTCTCTGCCACAGGATCAGCAAGGCCACGCAAAATGGAAGCTACTGTGGATAGGAGACAGGCTGCTGTTTAGACAGCTGTGAACATAACACCATAACACTGTAGATAAATGCAATATAATTGCCAGTTGCTCAGTCAGTGTATTGCAACATGCTGAAGCAACAATGGGTAGTGCTGTGGCAGGGGATCCTGCTTCCTCCCCATGGCCAGCCTGCCTGTGACCACCTGGGAACAGCAGGACAAGGTAAAAACTGTACTTCCCCTTAGTGCAATTCGCCATGTTTTTGCTTGGTTGACAGCAAGCATGTGTGGGAGAGGAGGTGCCAGCAGAGCTCCTGTGCCCAGACCCAGGTGTGCCACATGCAGCTCATGAGGGGATGTTTGAACCTTTGCACCAGTTTTCAAGCGCTTTCTTGTGAGACCCCTGTGCAGGAGCCCCTTATGCCCCTCAAATCCAACTGAGGTTTCTCACGCAGGACTGACATGGGGCCAAAACTACACGTGGTGTCCCCAGGGGGCAGTTCCAGCTGCAGGGGTCAGTGCAGCCAACTCTTGTTTCTTGTTCCTGCCTGACAGCGCATCCATGCAAATAGTGATATGCAAATAGAGATATCCATCCCTTCAAACCCTAGAGGGTATAGAACCTTTAGACTGTGGTGGTTAAATAAAAATAATCAAAGATGCAGAAATCATCCCCAGCATGTCCTGGACGTGTGAACCTGTCACAGGTATCAAGAGTGTAAAAACAGAAATTCAAGTTCTAGGATCTGTACTGTAGCATGTTTTAAAAATGTCATCCAAAACAAATCAAAAGAAGGCGGCTTTGTCTAGACACTTGTTTCCTAACACCAAATGCCAGGAGTTATTGCGCCTGTATCTTTCTGGAGACTTTCTGGCTGGGGAATGTTCTCTTTCCAGAGGAAATCCTTTTAACTTTCAGCGGTTCAAGACTCTAACTGGGTGAAATAATAGCTTGGCACACACCCAAGCAATATGATTTTTATCTTTTTTGTTGTCTGCAAAAGACTGACTTGTCCAATCCTATGAGTCATGGAGGGAATATGGGTGTCAGACCGGCCTGGTATCCAGGGATGGGCTTCTGGTGAGACAGGCATGGGGTCCTTGGTCAAAGGTGACAAATGGGGTCTGAAACATCCTCTACAGAGCTGGAGTGGTGCTGCCTGCCCCTCTCCGGCCTTGGATGTGGTGCTGAGGGTGTGGTGTTGCTGATGTGTGCATTTCTAGGCATCTTCATTCTCACTGAGTTATTCAAAGAGGCATTTTGTTGGCTACTGCTCTGTTTTCTCCAGGTGACTCATCTTAAAATAATTATGGATTCATGCTTTGTCTTTGCCAAACACTAACTATTCATCAGCTTCAACTACTGTGTTTAGATGTTTTCAGCTGAGACTTAAATTTTGATGGTTTATTTAGACCAGAAATAAGACTGATAGAATAAACACTTTGAGAGCTTTGAACCTCTCAGGATTTTGTTTCTGTAAGGTGGATTAAACAAACTCAGGTATTTAGCACAAGTCTCTTCCTTGTTCTGATAAAAAAAGACCTTGAGCCTCAGGGCACAAAGTAGCAGCCACAGCTTTCACTGTAAGTACCCTGCCTTCCCCGGGTCCCTGGGGCTGTGCAACTGCCCACATGTACTCTGGCACAGCTGGGGACCCTCTGGCCAGGTCCTGCTGCTCCCTGTGCCCGAGGTCCGGTGCATGCCAGGAACTGCAGCTCAGCCACATGAGGGCAAGGTGCTGGTTTAACTTGAAGATGCATCAGGCAAAAGAAGTGCAGCAGGAAGCTGTGTGGATTATCTTGTCTCAGGTCTCGTCTGGCTCATTAAGTTTATCACTTGTTAAATACAAACAGGACTGTTCTGATCCCAACTCCACAGCTCCTCCCTTTGCTCTCAGCTCCTGTGGGGCTGCAGGTGCTGGTTTTAGCCTCCAAACCATGAAGAACCAAAACAACACCTTGTGCATTGCTGTCTCCCACCTCCATGTGGAAAACCCCATTGCCCCTGGGCTCCCCTCCCTCACACCATCCATTGTCCAGCTGGAAACTCCATTCTCCCATTGTAGTGGCTTGGGGCAATGGAGAAAGGACTATAAGCAATTGGAGATGTGCAAACCAGGAAATTATGCTGCGTAAAATACCTTTAGGACAGGTGTATGCACAAGGCTGGGCTGCATTGGACTAGCTTAAACTAAACTGGAACCACGATTTCCCCCTGAATCCTTGCTTGAAGCAAGATGTTCAAGCAGAAGAACTTCAATCAATAAAGAAGCAGTGGACCTCCATGGACCCTCCGTGAAGGTCCTTGTTCTCTTTCTACAGGCATGGGACAGACTGAATGCAGGGCCTGACCCAGGGATGCAATAGGAGGCTAAATCTGGAGAAATAACTAAGCAACCCAAACAAGTGAACAGGACGTGAGTGCAGGTGTGTCCATACTGTGCTCAGTTTGTTAGCAGCAGGGGCTGCTGGGCTGATGCTGCTGTTCTTGTCCTTCACCTTCCACCTCTCCTGCAGGAGCAGCATTTGATCATCCTCCTCCAAACTGTGCCATCAGGTGCTTCTCCTCCTGCCACCGCTGTGAAATACCAGCTGGGTCAGTAGCCATCCCAGCTTGTTTCCCAGGTAGGTTTTGTCACTGAGAGCAAAGCAGCCCCTGCTGCAGGTGGCCTCGCAGCCAGTGTCCCAGCTGCTAGCGCGGGACTGTGTGCAGGCGAGGTGGGGTGTGGGTGGGCTGTCCCAGCTGCTACCAAGGTCCCTGGCACCCTGTCCCAGCACTGGCTGCCCAGGGAGGTGCAGAACACACAAGTGAGTGGGGCAAGGGGGCTTCTTAGGGCAGGACATGACTTGTGCTGTGCAAGTTTGTTACTGTGCCCTTCACTGACGAGGAGCTCTTTGTCTCCTGCCAGTGCTGCTTCCCTTGGGATGTCTTTTCCCTTCTCCTTCTACCATCTTTACGGCTTGTTTTCCTTCCTGCATCTGTAAGGCTGCCTCCAACAAAGCCCTGGCAGCCAGTCTTATCTTGAAGCACAACCAGTCCTGCTCCTTTCACTGCAGTGTCTGCTCAAACACTTGGCTGGAGCCCGGCCCCTGTTGGGGAGCGGAGCTGCTCCGCGCACAGCCCTGCCCGCCAGCACTCCACTGGCAGGGGCACGGGCACAACCATGTCCCAGCAGGGAGGGCAGGAGAGGGGCAGCTGCAGGAGCTGGGCTGTAAACAGGCACTTGGAGTGGTTTGCCCTGTATGTGCAGTTTCTGGAGTGGAATGCTGTTCATTAATGGGTAGGAGAGATGACTGAGTCTGTTTTTTCACTCTTGGCTTATTCACTTGATTTGAAAGGCTGTCTTTTTTTTTCCCCTGACTTTATGAGTTTAATATTTTGGTGATCAAAATAGATCTGCTCTGGAGCATCTGTGGGAAAAGGCCTTACACCTATTTTGGGAGAGGAGGCTTTAAAACCCTGTGGGGGATGACAGATTGAGAACTTTCACTGCTTATACCTTGAAGCAGATATTCCTGATAATTAATAGCACCTGAAACTATTACAGAAAGTGCAGATACAAAGAGCACCAAGATTAATTAAAGAAAACGAGATGTTCCTTTTGCCCGACCACACCTTGCAAACCAGGAATTATTTCATCTTATGCAAAAAGAGGAAAGCCATGTGCTGTCTTGGCCAGGGCAGTATGCAAGTCTTGAGGTATTTGCTTTGTTTATAGTGCTGGGGCAGGATGGTGAATTCAGTGGAGCTGCAAATGAAAGTCTTTGTTCTCTAAAGGTTTGTACAAACTTCATATCTCTTGAAAAATTGGTAGGAAAGTGGGTTATTGGGTGCAGCATTTTGTCTGGATCCAACTCTTACTGTGATCAGTGGTGACCTTTCTGTTTGCTTTGAAAGGCACTTGTAAATGGCCTTGGTGTTACAGGCAAATGCTCAGCGTGACTTGTTCTGTAGTGAGGGTTAGAGCCTTGTTCAGGAACCAGCCATCTGTTTTATCAGACTGCCTTTTGCTTCTGCAGTCCAACTGACGTGCGTCGTTTTAGCAATGAAAAAGGCTGGTAAGACCACTTTTGTCAAACACTGTGCCTATAGCACAGAGCTTTAGGACTGTAAGTATTCCTTTATACTAAATATCTTCTCATATGCTAGGTTGGGATTTATTTTTACTTTGATGCTGCCTCCAGCCCTTTCTGACTGGCATTTCCTGGAGACTCCTGGTGATTTCCAGTAACAGGCAGTGAGAGCAGGCATGTCTCCCACAAATCCTGGTGAAGGTTTTGCACAAGGTTTCACTGGATGCCAGTGGAGGTGGATGATCCTCCAACGCCTCGTGGTGTTGTAGTGAGTCACAAGCGCAGGTACTACGGGCACCGGAGCCTGTGACAAAATAATAGCACAGTCCAAATGTACCTGTGCAATCTGAAAGTACAATCTAGGGTGCAATCTAAAAGTAACTCCAGGCGTTAAGAAAGATTGAGTGTTATGTCCCACTCTATATGATCAACTGAAAAAAAAATGACTGGTTTTACAGGTAGCAGCTTCTGGCGTTTGGCTGACTCCTGGTATGCACGTTTGTAGGGTTTTTTTTCCACTATTTTAGCAGAAAGCATAGAAACTTGTGCTGATAAAAGCTGAAATGCTGATTTATTCACGTGAGTCTACGAGCTGTCAGAAATCTCAGCTAGCATGAAGCTTGCAATAAATCACTGGAGCTCACAACTCTGCTACTGACAGTTGAACAAGTGCCATTTGCTGAGGTCAAAGCTGCAAAAAAGAGCTTCAAGTGCATTTTTAACCTACAAAAAATTCTGAATGTAGAATAACAGAATTGTGCTGTTTAGGTTTCTCTGATTTCTCAATCAAATTTGCGCAATATGCAACTTAAAACATCTGGGTTCCCTTTGGCTGTCAGCTGCTGATTGCCATCCCCTCATGAAGTCCTGACCTTCAGAAATTGCTGTGATGAACTGTTTTGCCTATTCACAGTTGAGTTTCATGCCAGTGAAAGATGCAGGTCTTGCTTCTTTTTGATTTTCAATTCACATCTCGTGTTTCTGGTCCCCGTGCTGTTAGCTCAGTGGCAGAAACTACAGAAGTGCTGCCCTGCAGAGTAAGTCCCTCCAAACAGCAAGTCACCCCTCTCATTTTTCTCTTAATTAATGAATTCAGGTGGAAAGAGAAAGGGACCCACACTGACCCCTGGGTGAGCCTGGATCAGCCACCCCTGCTCTATGCTGGGGAAGGGTTTAGACCAACTTCATACAAGGTTTTGGCTTGACTGGTTCTGCAAAGCAAAAATCAGCATACTTACTCTGAAAACTAATGCTGGGGTGTTGGACCTGACACAGGTCATTGCATCATACAGACACATCATCAGTGCCCTTCAGCTGAGCTGTGTGACTCATGGCCAAATGATGCCCACAGGAAAGAGAAGTGCACTTGATGATGTCTTCTTCTGACAGCTACTTCTTGGATGGACCAAGAAGTTCGTGTGCTCTCTAAGGTGCAGTTCGTATAGGGAAGACAGTTTTGCTTGTCTTTCAAAGGCCACGGGTAAAAAGGGATCTTATGCCTTACCCAAAGGAGGATTTTTCCCATGAACATGCTTATGAAAGCAAACAAGGAATGCAGTATTCTTCCTGGGAGCAACTCCCTTACCCACGCTGCCCTGACATAAGGGGGACCACCATGAGGCCAGCCCCGCTGTGCTGCAGGGCCACTTGTGCCACTGTCCCTATGAAGGGACCCAAGGAAGAGGGTGCCAGAGACTTTTGCCTGTCCAAGGCTGTTCCTGTGTGGATGGGACATGCTTCCCATGCACCCGTGGGCTGGAGGAGACGGTCTGGCTCTGCACCTACCCACTGCACAGACTGTGCCCATCTTTGGTCTTTCCCATTTATGTGGGGATTAGTCACACCAGGGCTTCGATGTTGCAACTTTGATGGTGCAATCCTGCCATGTCTTTGGTAACTCAGAGTCCTCTTGAACAAGATTTCTGATGTGAAAAACAGAAACATCTATAAAGGTGAGTATTAAAATCCTTCTGGATGAATTTACATGTCATAAAAAAATGAGAATAGAAGTGGTGCAGAGGTGGTTTTCTTTTTTTGATCTGTCACTGCAAACCACTTTCAACTGTGAATTTCTTGATAAATATTTAACGTTCATTACACAATTCCATTTTGACATGAGATCTTCAGGGACACATAGTTCAAATACAGCAAAACCCCCACATTTCTCAAAGGAAGTTAAACTGTTCCTGGTCATTGTATTTATTTTAAGCTTTCCAAATTTCTGTAATCTCTTTGCAGTAGTTGAGCTGCTGCAGAGACCCTGGGTTTGCTTTGGCTGGTGATCCAGCAGAACTGGGATGTCACGCTGGCAGTGACCCACTGAAGTCTCAGGGGAAGAGCCACTGGAGGGAGCCTGTGGGGACCATGGTCCTTGCAATTTGTGACAAACATCACATGAAATTTGCTGCCAGTACTGGGGACGGCCTAATCCCCCACCATAATCATCTTATATAAAAAGCAAGTGGGTGGTGAGGAGTGGGTGTCTGGCTATAACCAGACCTCAGTGGGTTCATGCAAACCTGTGGCCCAGGCCCATCACCACCAGTCAAGGTGTAATTCTCATCCTTAGGTGGCTGAGTTTGGCATCTTTCAATTCAGGCTTCAAAAGCACAGCTGAAACTAAACATCACCTTTCTCAAGCTGCACAGGCTACCAAAAATACAGCGTGCTTACCCTGGTTTGTTTGCATCGCATCCTGCCTTCTGTGAGTTTCTGTTAAAGCATATCAAACACAGTTTGGGGGGGATTTCCCTTCAGCCTTCACAGCATCCTTCATTTTTTACCCTCTGTGGTTACCCCACTGCTGTTGCCCTATGGGAACAGAAGTGTCTTGACTAAATATTTACAAAACTTCCTGCACCATAACGAACCTTCTTGAGCTTTGACAGAGGCTGGATTGATGCAAGGAGCGGGGGAGAACCCGAGTGGTCCGCATGAGTGCCAAGCTGTCCCAAGGCCTGCTGAAGGTGCTTCTGAGGGGAGAGGGAAAATCCTGCCAGGCTGAGAGGTGCTTTTGAAGGCTGCAGCTTCATCTGATATGATTTCATAAAGCTAACATTTAAGGGTCAGATGATGTGATATGCTGCCTTCAGACATTGCATATACAAGCCCAGCCCACTGCTAAGACAAAAGTGGCTTTAAGCCCTGTCTGTCCATCTATCTGATCCATCTGTTTGTCTTTTGCCAGCTGGCATGAAAGTTTCTTTTATCTGAAACTATTTCCAGCTATTTCTTCTCTCAGAATCTCCCAAGTGTTTATATGACTTGAAAGAACTATTTCCAGCATTTTTGGCTGGGCAGCATTTGAGCTTCAGATTTTACGACAGGTACTTGAGCGCGTTCTCTTGCTTTTGTAAGGGCTATTACAGCAGGTCATCTGTCATGGGAAGGGTGTGTCTCCTGCTCAAAATATTCCTCACTTTCTTATGTTATTTTTGATACCTCTTTAGAAATTGCAGGTTGGCAGCATATTACCTACATTAAGCCCAAGTCCAAAGAATGAGCAGGGAAGTTTCATGTGTGTGATAAGTCTCAAACCGGAGTGGGGAGAGTTTCTGGGAAGCGAGCAGAGTTTCGGTGTGGCTGCATCTCTCTGGGACTCATTGGGGTCTGGGCTTTGCAGATGCTCCGTTTGAAACTACACAAAGGCCTCCAGGTGTAAAGCCTGGAGCTGCTGCTGGACTTCATACTGCTTGGGAAATGGGATAGAGAGGATCCTTTCACTATTCTTAAGCCTACCACTGAGACATTGGTAGCTTTTAACCCAGATCAGTTATTTCGAAAAGACATTTTTATTGCTGTTCAGCACATGGTGGGCAGTGACAATTGCTGTTTCTTTATGGCAGTACCTAAGCTACTGTACATCCAAATTTTCAGAATTAGCTTTGATAGGTCCAAGGGGAAGGAACTGTGATACAGATCGTAACTCACTTGTTTCAGGGAGCTTGAGTAACATGTGCTTCCCTTCATAGCATACAGCCACAAAAGAGTGACCTGTGCCTCACAGTGACATTGGATGGTGGCATAAAGCAGAGAGCTTCAGCTACCTGCTGGAGAAGTGTTTGATGCAAAGTCAAGGCTGTTTCCTGCTGTGTATTGCCAGCCAGCTTAAAAAGAATAACTTTGTTTTGTTGTCCTTTTTTTTTTCCTTCTTTTTTTTTTAAGATGTAGCAATTTGTGGCCAAATCACAGGGTCTCAAGGGAGCATTCTGGCTGAAAAAATTACTTCAGAATTTGGCCTAACATAACTTTAAGATAAAAACTTTTATATAATCACTAATTCACAGTCACAGTTGCTTTGACTTCTCCCATTATCATTCCTAAGTTATTCTTTTCATGCTGGGAGTAGGATTTTCCTGGCACTACGTCTGTTTTCAGCAATGTATACACCACAACTGCTGACAACTCGGAGTTGGATCCCATGTTCCTCGACCCTGGCTGTAGCTTGTTTTTTCTGGCACCGCTTTAAAGTCTCCCATCTGCACTTGCCTTCTGATGACCGGTGGCGGTCCTTCAGCTGTGTGAGAAGTGCCTGATGTTATCCTGTTGTTCTCGCACTCCTCCAGACCCGTTTCTCGGCCGGGCCATGAGCGCAGCCCTCGCCTGTTCCTAGAAGAGCCTTATCAGGGCCAGCCATGGCAATGCTCCCATCCCCTTCCAGCCCTCCCCTGTGGTTACTGGAAGGCCCGTTTGCCTTGTGCAGTTCAGTGTGGCAGAAATGCTGCTCTGCTGCTTCTCTGGTTTTCCAGTCCTCTTTGCTTTTCTGTAAAAACCTCACCCTGACCTCTGTTCCACTGAGGATCTGTAGGAGACCACCTGTGCACCCCTCAGCTGCTGAGAGCCGGAGGGACAGCTGTGTGCTGGTCTCTCTACCTGCCTCTCATCTCCACTGGGCTATTTTTGTTCAAGTCTAGTGATGATTGCACCATATCCAGCTTACTCATAGGATGCTGCTGTTCCTCTTAGCAGCATTTTGAATGAGTACAGCTGTTCTATGCTTGGATTCCTCCTCACTTGGCTTAGCAGCAGTATGACTTTTTTAGGGATGTGTGCTGTTTGGTAACAAGCAGGTGCCCTTGCTCAGCTGGGAGGGTGGATATTTCTCTGAGCTTACTCTCTAGTTTGATGTGGGCACGGTGTACTTGACAAATTAACAGAGTGTTCCTTCCTCCCCCACTGCTTGTCTGGGTTTGTTTATTTCTGTTATTCCTGTTGTATTCAGTTTCACTTGTTATTTTTAGTTTTGTTTTCCGGGCCTCTCTCCTTTACTTACTTTTGCTCAGCTTGAAGGAATCCTTTTTTGAGCTTTCTTAGTATTTTGAGGGAAAAATACACTTACTGATGAGTGTTTCATGCCTTTTTATCGTGCCTCACCAGACAGGGCAGGCAGGAGCTTGCGCATACATGTTCCTTCCCTGTCCTCATTCAGATGTCAACTGACTTTGATCTTCCTACACCTCCCAACACGTGTTGAAGCTTTACCTGGCACTCAGGGTTTCCATTGCCTCCATACCACAGCTGACATGATGTAGCAGTTTTCAGCCATCCCTCTTTTTGCTGTCATCCACTAGCTGCCGCCAGGAAAGCAATGTTACCCCAGGCTGAGAAATTACTGGGAATTACTCCTTCCTGGAGCCCGGCTCCCACCAGCAGCAGCACTGGTGGTTAGGCACGTAGTCCTCCCTCAGTCAGGAGGGGAGCAGTGTCCCAGCCTGGCTGCATTTCATGGAAAGCCATTTTTCAGCTGATTTCCTTTCCTGTCTGCCGGTGCCCCACTGGTTTCCATGGTATTCGTGGTTGTGTAGGGGTGGCAATTTCAGCATCCTGGCAGCCTTCCAGGCTGCCTCTCCATAAAACCCTGTACAGTTTCAAATGTGTGTGCATATATATTTTTTTTCTTATTTTTTCTTCATCCCACAGAGCTGCTGTGTGCTTTTAAGCAGTTAATCTATTCCATCCTTTGCTTATCTCACAGGCACAGTGTGAGGTTGTGCTCGCTCTTGCTGGCAAGTTGCTTTGAGTTCCTCTGATGAAAGGTTTGCTGTAAAGGCAAAAAGTGATCATAGCCATGCAATCACTCTAATTTCCAGGGGACGGTACAGAGCATCCTACTGAAAAAATAACACAGTCCCAGTGACCACAAGCTGATTCTTGGAGCTGAACTTAAATAGGTCAGCATCCCCATCACTTCCATCCTGTCATGTAAGGACTCCTTCCAAGTCTTCATCCACTTTCTGAGAGCTGCTGTGCTCACTGTTGGTGGGTGTCAGCTCCAAGTCCAGCCACGCATCTGTAAGAGCAGTGCAGGAAAACATCAGAAAATCTTATTACAGACAAAATTCTGTCAATCCTTTGTTTTGTTTTGTTTAAAAAACAAATCCAAAAGAATCCAGGGCTTTGCTCTAAGCAACATTTGGAGTGATCCGAGCGCACATCTGATCTCAGCTTCATACAGGCTTTCATAATGGTCTCTAGCAATAATAGTCTCATTTTTTGGAAGCGAGTCATTGCTGTTCTTCAGGTTGAATGAACTCTGATCAGGCGTGGACCTCAACGCATCGCGGTGAAAAAACACCTCAACGCATCGCGGTGAAAAAACACCTCAACGCATCGCGGTGAAAAAAGACCTCATGTCTGGGCTGTGGGAGGCCAGAGAGGTTGGAGAGAGGGGGTGCTATGTTTGGATATGCACAGAATGGCCTCTGTTACACATAACTTGGAAAGAGTGATTAAATGGTGACCTTCTTGGCTAAAGATGGCAGGGCTGTGATCCGTGACTTTGGCTGTTTCATCTGGTAAGGTACATTTGGCAACACAGGGTAGTACCAGGTTGAAGGCTCCTGTTGTTGAGGTGGGTTTAATGGCCCCAAGTTGAAGGAAGATGGGCCTTGGTCTGCTAAAGAGAAAGGGGCTGTGGACTGCAGCGTGTATTAACTATTTGTATCAGTAGAAGCCACAGGAAGAGATAATCCAGTAGTAACAGCTGCCCCTGGAATTATTTGTGCACATGTTTGGCTCCAAAGCTTTTTGTCCAGCTGGCTGGAGGTCACTGCAAGCACTGATAAGTATTTGCCAAACGCCAAGAAGAAGACAGAACAAGGTCAGAAGCTCTTCTGGTAGCAAGGCAGGGCATGTTTAGCAAACACTGCTATCTCTTCAATTGGGGTGAGAGATTTCATCAACAAAATACACAGAGAGGTTTGAATGCTAGTGGAGGGCAGGAGGAATATATTTTACAGCTTCTGGTTAAGCTAAGAGAAACTTGGGAATTGCTGTTTCCTTCTGAGTGGGGAATCTTCTGTCCCCTACAAAACGTGGCTGACATCCCCCGCCGCCCCATCCCATCACTGTGTCTGAATCTGTTGGGGCCAGCTCAAAGGAGCAGGGCAGTCGTGGGATGGAGAGGAGGAATGAAGCCCAGCTCTGGCTCTGCAGCAGTTGTGGGTGCAATCTGGTTATCCGAATTTGGGGACATTTGAAGCAGGGGTTTGTGTTTGGCAGCCCTTTGCTTGGCTCTGTCCCTGTCCCATGGGGCAGGCAGGGAGCTCTGGCCCAGTCAGGGGTGCAACCAAACAGCAGCAGGTCACATGTCTGTGATGTGAGATGGAGAGGTGTGGGGAGCTCCCCTGCGGGGAGATTTCTTCATCCTACACCCCTTTACATGTGCTGATCTCCAGCCCTTCCAGGCAGATGGCTGCAGTGATGGCCTCACATTCCAGGACGTCTGAAAGATCTAAGGTGCTCACCACTGTTACTCTGAGTTAATGTGCTTCCCTTTGCAGGCACAGACAGAGCCCCCCTGGGGGTGGACTCCTGGGCAGGCACACCAGAACCTTCTTGTCACTAAGGCAAAACCGTGGCATTTTGACCCGATCTCCACACCCCGTGGGATTCCTCCTATTGCTCTACTCCTGTTTGATTATACCACTGATGGGAGCACTGGTGGGGACAGTGTCACACAGCAACTCTTACTGTACAAATAGCTGCCTCGCAGTAAAATGACAACTGCACAGGGAGGTTTGGTCACGGATATTAGAGATCTGAGTTTAGCACCCCCCTTTTTGTTAAATCAGTAAATGCAAATTCGAACGTAACCCTCTCCTGTAACTTTTTCACTCCTTTCCCTTCCCAGCTCCCCTTTCCTGCCTGAAACTTCCTTTCTCTTTCTTGTTCAACATTCAGTTCAGGGTCTGTGCTACTGTCTGCCCTCACTTCACATCCCTTCCACCCTTCTGCTGCTCCTGGGAGTGTGAGAGCTTCAGCAGTTACAAGGTAGAGGTACAAGGTACAGGGGTGGTGGATTTTCCTTTTGCTAAACACAACCTCTCCAAAGTTGAGGGGATGGTTAAAAGTAAATGAATACAAAAGTGAACTGGTAAAAATGCTAGAGAGAGGAAACCCTGTTCAGATGTTGATTTTACTGAACTCAGTGAGGGGCAGAGAAAAGGAAGGGAGGGGGGAAAAGCAATATGCAAAACATTACAATTATTTTGTGGCAAATGTGGGGGGAAAAAAAAGAAGGAAAAATTCCTTTAAACTTACGAAACATAAAGCACCTCATGTAGCATTTCTGGGAGATGGTACTTTCTGCTTTTGATAAGCTTTTGTCTATACAAAAACGACAAACTCTTTACTATAGAGATGAAGGGCAATTTGTCCTGTAGAAGTCTCTGCCCGCTTGTCCCTCCATCCTCATTTATGTCTCTACCTTTTAATCTGAAATTGCAAGCAGAGGTAGAGGTTTCACAGAGTCTGAGGGCTGTCTGTGCCCCTAAGCCACCTACCCAAGGCTTGCATAGCCCATACCGTGCTCTGGAAATGGCCTCTTGAAGCCTGGTTCTCATTTGTGAATTAAAGCCTTTTAGGCCCCTGCAATTTCAAATGTCTGTAGACAGTGCAGGGAGCAACTGTGCCATCAACAACCGCTGTGTGCTTGAGTAACTCAGGACTGGTGCCGACTGGAGTCGGTGGTCTGGCCTGTATCGCTTCAGCGAGAGGATTCCTGATGAATGCTTTGGGGAAGCACTTAGTTGGGCTTATGTTTCCTGATTGATTTGTGAGAGGCAAGCAGGCCATGCAGAGATACTGACTCATTTCTTGATGTGAAGGAACATTCTTCACAGATAAAAATGTTTCAAAATCCTCAGGCAACAGATGTCGTGTTACAGGCAGAAGCATAAGGGATATAAATTTCATGTTTGGTACAGTAAAAGGTAATAATTTACTTGTATCTTCCTTTGTGATCACCTTCCAGGTGATGTTCCTGGAGCTGGCTGAGTGCAGGAGAGGAATGCTGGACAGGTATACTCAGAGCAGCAATGGAAGCAATGGCTCTGAGAGTGGTTGGCCCTCTGCCATCATGCTTGCAGTGGCAGCAAACACTGAGTTAAAAGGTGTTTCAATTCTAATTGTGTTTTCACTTTTTTTTTGCCTTTGGAAGAGAAGACAAAACCTGATAAGCTGTGCTGTTGGGTTCATATTTGACGCCTCCTTTCTCATTGCCAAGGGGAACTGTTGTAAGAAGCCTGAGCAAAAGATTTTCCCTCCACTCTGTCATTTAAAATAACAAGCAGAAGTTCATGTTGTAGACACTGCTTCTGTCCTTTAGATGAATGCCTGACACTTGTCAAACTGGTGTGGAGTTCAAGGATGGCCAGCAATGAGCATATACAGAGGCTGCTTCCTCTGGACCTCCACCTTGGCAAACTGAGTGCAGGCCTACTGAGACTTTACCACAGGCTTTCATTTTGTTCTCAAAGGGCATTTTTATTAGCTTCCTGCTAGAAGTATGGAGCTGATTGGAGAAATATTTTTAGGTCTAATCCTAATTGTCTGTAAGAAATTAAAGAACAAAAAAGAAAAGGTGGCTTTTGAAAACCAACCTGGCTTGCACTGCTAACTAGCTCATGTAGTGAGTGATTAAAAAATGCCAGCCAACAACAGAAAAAGAAAAAAACCCAACAACCCGAAACCAGAAGAAAAAAGAAAGGTAACAGCAGCAGGAGAGTGTGTTGGAGATTCCATGAGCTCCGTTCCCAGCCGCCTGTCGTGAGTATGAGAAGGCTCAGGTAGCTCTCAGGAATGAAACCCTGCAGGTCTGTGGCGATGACATACCCCTCTGCTAAGGACCAGAAGATGATTCCAACACAGCTCATTATATTTCTATTTCTGACTAAGCCCATTGTTGGATTTAATGAATAAGTGATGTTTTGAACTGATAAACACCCTGCAGCAAATTTCCCATTTTATGTTGTGATGAACAAGCCAATAGATTTTAGGAAACCTGTAAAGGGCCTTTAACATATGATTTCAGACTTAATTCAAAGTAGGAGGTGCTTCTCAGAGCTATCTTGAAAGTTTCTCTCACCTCCACCCCCAAAATGGGATAAGATTTCCACAGACTAAGCAGTGTTATCTGTAAAACAAGGCAGCAACTGCTACCAACACTGTTGGTAGTTCATTATCACAGAGAAATATCTTGTATTGTGAAATGTAAAAATGTCTATTAACTATTTCATTGTAATCCTTTTAGATACAAAATATTGCCTTTGCTTATCCCACAGTGTGCACCTTCCTCCTCCTTCTCCCTGTATACTGAAGACTTACCTGTCCCACACCCACTTGCTTATGTTTCCAGGCTTGATCCTCACACCTTTGATCATGCAATTATGGGCTCCCCATAGGAAACCATTTACTATACCAAAATCAGCCAATGTGAGACCAGCATGAAACAAAAGAAGTTAAATATCAAAATAGATCTTTCTGGGGACTGCCACAAAAGTGGTGTGATTAATTTTTGCATTAAATTTATTAAAAGTTTGCCATGAAAAGATAAACAAAGCTGCCACAAAACTTCGGTTATAGGATGGTGATGTCAAAGACTGTCGTCACTTCGTTGCAGAGTGTGATTCACCTTGCAGTAGATTAGACAACAACATGGTAGAATTAGAAAAACCCAGGACTGAAAACACTAGTTCATACTCACAAATGTGGGTTGTTTTCCCAAAAGCTTGACAGCTCTTTTCTATGCTTCAGAGACAAAGAAAAATGAAGTCGTAACAGCCTTCAGATAGACTTTTATGAGTCTAAAGACAAAAAGTAATGTCTGGCACAGATTATTTAACTGGACTAAGGGGGAAATTAATTCCCTCTGAGGAAGGGAATTTGATTTACCATTTCCTGAAGGCTGATGGTAGGAGTGGAAGCATGAGAGCCTGCTCTGGTACGTGATGAGGTTTTGCCACTCTCGCATCTTGGGAGGGAAGACTGACCGTCATGGATAGTGTTTTTCCTGCCTGTCAGGAAAAACAGAAGGAAACTGACTTTATCCCACAAAGGACTTTTCTGAGATTTCAATCATGGCTGGGTGTCCCTCAGTCCCTCTTTTGTGAAATCTCTTTTCCCAAAACAAAACCAAGCCCTGGAAAAGGAGCAGAAACCAGCAGTAATTCAGACAAAAATGCAAGTGCTGCTGGTAGGTTTCAGGGAGGCTCTAAAGGGCAGGGAGCCTTTCCCTATTCCGAAGGACACATGTCCATGATGGAGAAAGTCCCCAGAGGTTTCATTGTTTTTCTTTCTGCATATCATGTGCCCACTTCCCTGTACTGATGGTCTTCCCACAGGCACCCTCCCTACCCTGACCTCTAACTCCAAGGGTACTTATGGGGGTGCCTTAATGCCTCTGTGCAACACCCCAGATTGGACACTGATGGGAAAAGCTATATAAAACAAGGAACTGAATACTTCCAAGGGTAGTGACGTCTGCGTGTGATTACTTGTTTGGCTGCACTGGCTGAAGCCGTACTGCTAACTCAGCAGACTGTAAGTAGACAGTATTGTCTTTTCGGCGTGTTCTGGCTGCAATTCAGGATGTTAATAATAATCTGGAGAGCTATAGAAGGCTTGGATCCTATCTATCAGGAATCATGTCTCTCTCCACATACAGTTACAGGAGGCAAGACTGGGGAGATGATCTTGCTGACAGTTCCCTAATTTAGCAATGAGTGGCAGCATTTGTGGTGGAGACCTGTACCAAATCCATTATTTATTAAGCTATTACTTAGGATCCAGAACGGGTGTATTTATTTGTAAGAAAGTCTGTGGACATCTTGATTGCTGTTCTAACATATGTTTATGCATCAGAGTCAATGCTAGGGGAATGCTTTGGTTTTAAATTAGGAACAAAGTATCCCCTAAAAGCTAAATATTGTACTGTGTTGTTCTATTCTTTCCCCAACACTTACGCCAACACTGAGAGAACACTCCGGCCAAGCTGATGGGCAGCCAAATATAATTTATGGCTTGTTTTAAACTGATTTGTTGACTTCTTGAAAGGCCCTGTCAAAAAGAACAGTCCCCTGAGTCCTAACGATGATAACAGTTGTGTTGCGTCAGCGCTGAAAAACTCTTGGATAACAGTGAACCTATCCTGAGAAATCTTTTTAAAGTGCCTGAACACTGGATTCTCTGAAAAGAAATAGAACTAAAGCTACTGTTTGGTAGTACACTTTGGTTTCCTTCATTCTTTGTTAATTACCACTGATTGGTACACTCTCTTGGTAGCATGAAAATAGTTTCCCATATTCCAGTTCATTAAAAATAAAGATGTGTGTTGTTTAAAGAAGACGCTCCTAATAAGGACATGTTTAATTTCACTTATGTGCAGTGTTGAATTTGCAAGTGATATCAATATGTTTGTGTCTGCATCAGTGTGACCGACAGCGGGAAACTTCTGAGCTTCATATCAGCAGTAATTCTGCTCTCAGTGTCTCTCTGAAGCAAAGGGCAGCCCCAGCGTGCTGCATGAGGCTGTTCTGCTCAGAGCTCCCTCGCCCGAGGGCAACATACAAGTCCCCTGCTGTGTATCTGACTCACATCTCTGGGAGCTCGAAGCCACCATACCCTGGCTCCTCTGCCACTGTCCTCCTTGTCTCTGCCCCGTGTGCTCCTGGGCAGCCTTGCCTCTGCCTGCCTTGGGAACAGCTGCAAAAGACCATCTACTTTCTAAGGTCTTTCCTCCTCCTATTACTTTTTAACAGTCTTGTCTCTGTTAAGTTCAATAGTGTTGTTTCATTGTTCTTCCTGGTGGAAATACAGTGCTTCAGTCAGAAAGTTTTTTTTTTTTAAAATCTTGGTAAATTTTACATGTTTTCTCGTCTCCTACTTTTACCTGCACCAGATTTACTGTGCTGCAGCTCTGCAAGTTTTCATTATCCTGAGTATTTTTCTGTAGGTCTTACTGGACGTTGCTGGATATTAGTGAAATCCTAGCTTAGAGATAAAACAATACCACAGAAAGGATTATAAATATGTTCTTGTCCAAGCACATAACAATGGGTGAGCCTGAGTGTGACAGTTTAGATCTCTGATTTCCTCTCACCACCGTGGGAAAAGGAAGCTGCTTCTGTGCTTAGACAGTAGCCATCGCTTTCTACATCCATGTGGTGAAGGAGGGGTCAGCCCCTCCTCGGCCCTGCCAGCTCCAGAGAAACAGGGGTGCAGCGGCTCCCGTTCTGCAGCCTGGCATCGGTGCGTGGCCAGCGGCTCTTGGCAGCATTCACAGCCACACCGGGCTGGGAGGGACCTGGCCCTTGCAGAGAAGATCTTTTGCAAAATTCAGAATAAGTTAGGGAAGGAGGGGAAATTCTTGCAAACTGCTGGGATTGCAAGTCTGTGAGATTAGTCCAAGGACTTGATATAAGCTCAGGCGAAGCAGATTCAGAGCCCCGCAGCCTTCACAAGGGTGTTTTCTTGATCAGGCTTGGGGTTTTTGTGAAGCTAAGAGGAAATAATTGTAGTAAAAATGGCATGTCTTGTTCCTTCTTTTCAGGAAAAACACGGAACAAAAATCCAATCCATGGCGAGAAAAAAAGAAAGATATTTTAAGGCAGAATATATGTTTTTGTACAATTTCTTGTGGACAACAATTCCTGGTATTAATTGATAAGCCAAAACTAGAACCATTAAAACAAGTGAGACTTCTGTCATTTACTTCAGGGTGAGAAGGTTTTCATACATGTCATAAACAATTACAGTAATTTTCTTTTACCATCTAAACAGGGAAAGCGCTGTACAACCCACACATAGTTAGGTTCTTATTTTCTCTGAACAAAGTAGATCTCGCTTCTTTTATTGGCAGGTTCAGCTGGGCAGAAGGTGTGTTGCATAGTTTGGTGTCTTTGCTGAACCAGAAAAGAACTCTGGATTTTGGGCCTGCAAAAAATACTTAATGTGGAGGGTTTTTTTCCTCTCTTGGAGGTAAAATTGTTCTGGCTGTTGTTTTTGCTTTGTTGTTTGTTTTTGGTTTTTTTTTTTTTTTTTTTGCTTCTAAAGGTTATTTCTTGACAGTTCACATTCCACAAATAACAGGAAGGATACTGTGGTTAACATGTGGTTGCAATTCTGGAAAGTGGCAATACAAATTACAATCTGGGATTCTATATTTTATTGTCTCTCACCAATATCCATGTTAGATCTGCATAGATTGGAAGTGAAGATATTGTAGAAAACTTTAAAAAACATTTTTATAACTATCAGCCATATAAATTCATCTTGACCCTAGAAATGTCAAAGAATGTGCTCTCTGGCCTAAGCATCACAATGACAAAAATGCTATTAGAATTTATTTACTAATTTTCTTCATGATGAAAGAATCAGATTACACCTATTTCACCTCTTATGGCTTGTGAAGAGGAATAGTTATGCCGAAACCTTTTATTATCACTAAAATTGTAACTCTTACTTGCAACTACAAAATTTTATGTAGTAGCATTTAATATTTTGAGGTGTGGAATTGGATTTTTGAATTTCTATTCCTTGTATGCCATTCCTGGAACTGGTGTAGGAATTTTGGCACAGAGAAGCATTTCCCATAATCAAACCTTTGATGAAGCCCATATATGAAGGTGCTTTCTGTGTGCAAGGTGTTCTTTAGAACTTTTTTCTATGTTACAGCTGGTAAAAGTTGTTTGAAAGAGCCTCTCTAGGCCAGAACATCAGACAGCATGTTCCAGTCACAGCTTTCCCATCAACTGCTGGCCTCAATTTATCTCTTTAGTCCTGTGCAATATAGCAAAGGTTAAAGCATACAAACAGCACAGTGGGCTGACTTTATCTTTGTTTTGAAATCATAAAATCTCTTTAATTTAAGAAGCAGATAATGCTTTTGCTTGGGAGAGTCAGGTGGCTGAAGCTGTATGAGCTGGGTGGACTTTATGTTGGACATTAGTAAGAAATTCTTCACAGACAGGGTGATTAGATATTGGGATGGGCTGCTCAGGGAGGTGGTGGAATCACTGTCCCTGGAGGTGTTCAAGGCAAGACTGGACATGGCACTTTAGTGACCGAATTGACATGGTGATATTCGGTCCTAGGTTGGACTCGATGATCCCAGAGGCTTTTCCAACCTCATTGATTCTGTGACTTGCCAGGGTTCCCTGAGGGAGAGCAGTAGGTGGTATGGCCAGTGCTTGTAGCGGAGCTCACAGGGACAGAGATAACGGGGGCTTGAACTAGAGGTCGAGGCAGAAGCTCCGGGGTGTCTGACAGGCAGGCCACGGAGTTCAAAGCTGATGCAATCTCAGAGTCTGCTAAACACTTTTTTCTTGTTACAGGCGGTTTTTGTGATTCCCGAGCTCACGCCTCCCTGCTGACAGCCTCTCTGACAGACAGGCTGCCTGGGGGGGCCGTTCGCCGCCTTCCCGCGGCCTTCCCGGGAAGGTCCGCCGAGGCCTTTCCCCTCTGACGGAGCCGCTGCTGGGTCCCAACTCCCCTTCCCGAGGCGGTGCCCTCCGCCCCGGCGGCGCCGGGAGCCCCGCGCCCCCTCCGGCAGCCCGGCGGAGCTCCGCCCGGGCGGCCCCGCTCTGCCTACCTGGAGCCACCTCTATGGTGCGGGGCGGGGCCGGGCGGCGGGGGCGGCGCGGCGGGACGGGCGCCCGGGCCGGCGGCGGCAGCGACTCCCCTTTGTGTCTGGAGCTGCCCGTGCTGTTGGGGCGGGCGGGCGAGAGGGGGCGCGGGCGGCGGCGGAGCTCCGGCCCTCCTCGCTCGGCTCCCACCCGCAGCCGGCGGCGGGCAGGGGAAGGAGGCGGAGCGGCCCCTCGCCGGCGAGCCCGGCGCGGGGGGAGGAAGGCGCTGGCAGCGCGGAGAGGTTGAGCCGAGACCGGAGGGAGGAGGCCGGGCCGGGCTGCCCGGCGCTGTGGAAACTCGGGGCGGGCGGCGGAGGAGGGGAAGGGCCTTCGCCCGCGGAGAGCAGCCGGGTGCGCTCGCAGCTGGAGACGCCGAGGAGGGGCCTCGCCGCCCCGGGCCCCACCTTTGTCGGGGTGGCCGGGGGTGGCGTCGGTGCTGCGGCGGGGGCCGGGGCAGCGCGGAGGAGCCCGCCCGGCGCGGGAGGCAGATGGGCCGGGATGCAGCCGCAGCCCTCGCCGTGAGAGCGGGGGGTCTCGCCGCCGCCTTCCCCGGAGCGTGAGGCAGCGAGGAGGGGCGGCCAGAGGACAGAGACCTTTGCCGGGATGGGACGCGGCGCTGCCGTGAGCCCGTAGCTCGCTCTCCGTGCCCGGGCCAGCCCGCGGGGGCCGCGCTGACTGACACCGCTGTGGGCGCGTCTGGATATGTTCCCTTCCCAACCGGGCTCTTTCTTCGATGTCGTGAAGCTGCGTGGGAAATAGCCCGGTTCCCAGCGGGGTCGGGAGCGTGCCGCCGTCCTCCCCGGCGGGGGAGATGCCTCGGGGCTGGGAGGCAGAGCCAGGCGCTTCCCCCGTGTCCGCCGAGCGCTGCCGGCGCCCCAGGCATGAAGGCAGGCGGCTGTAATGGAGTAAGAGCGAAGACGGCTCCCCTCATCTGCCATTTGCCCTTCCAGGCGGGATTGTAAACCGAGGGAGTTGAGGAAGGCTGTGTGAAAGCAGGAGGAATTTCCTCTCGTCGGTTTTTGGGGGTTTTTACCCCCCCTCCCCCTTTTTCTTTTTTTTCCTCCTCCTCCTGGCTCGAACCGTGGCTTGCCCAGGTATGCCTGCCTCACTGCAGCACCTTGTGCTGGTGCTCCTGCTCTCCAGTGCCACCCTGCTGCTCGGCACTGCGGCTGGTGAGTAGCCACTGGGTGGAACGAACTGGCCATTTTGGCAGCGGGAAGGGGGTGGGGTCCGCTGGTATTTGGGCACATCCGTGTCTCCTCTCCTTACGGAGTGGTGTGCATCTATTTCAGCGGCGAAACCTGATAAAAGTTTTGAAATCCCGATACGTTAAGTGTCTCGGGGAATAAAATGCTGCTTTATTGTGTAAATGAACTCGACCTGCACTGAAGAAGTATGCTTTGCCTAGATCTGCATCTCTCGTCTAATAACTTACTTCAGTTTTGGAAATATATATAATCTTTTTGTTTTGCATACCTCGCCCTTTGTAAGGTAATGCGGGAATTTTTAATATATATTTTAATCTGCAGCAGAGCTGTGCCTGTTTTTGCTGTGGGATCTTCGGGCACAGCCATTTTTAATTTTATCAGCATCGGTGCTTCTGTGGGCCTTAAACATGTGCTTCACTTTTATAACAGACTTACTGTAATGTGTAATTTTTTTTTCTTGGAGGAGAGATCTGAAGCAAAAATGTAGCTGTGATTATAGAACAATAACACAAAACACTGTTGAGGAATGCTGAAAAATCTTGAAGAGTACTCTTTTTTTAATAACAAGAAGTTGGGAGCAGATATGCTAAGAGCATCCTTACTCATATTTTTGGACACTCTAGTCCTATTTTTTATTGGATTCGGAAGCTCAGTGTTAGAAATGTGGGGTACTGGAAGAGGGATGTGTATTGGTCTGGCATCCTTTGCTTTTCTGTCACGGTGACAGATTAGCATGTTGGAGCCTTCTGAGTGTTACCCAGCTTTGTTAGGCAGTAATACCAATTGTTCTTGCAGTATGCGTTTTCCAGCAGTTTTGGAAGACTCCTACGACTTTTGTGTCGTTTTACCGATCGAGATCCAATTTGCAGTGCTTGCTTTTTTTAGTGTTGTTTTGTAATCTGCTGTGTATAGTTCATAAGCGAATCTTCGTAAAAAAAAATTGCTGAATCTTGCTAACATAACCCAACAAGCTGATGGTAGTTTGCATATTATATTTCAGCGAGGTCTTGAAATTTATTTGTTAAAGTTGAGGATACTTGGTGTCATTATTAGGAAAATTCTGTAAATGACTTTTTTTCATCACTGACTGGATAGTCCCTGATTTTCTTGCTTCTGCTTATTAAGAGGTCTCTTTCAGGAAGATATTTAAATGAAAAGCTTGATGTTGCCTATATCATCCTGACCTTTGACTGCCATTATTTTAGATTGATGTCTGCAGCGTCTCTCTGTGGTAGTTTCTGAGGAGTGTTTTTATTTTTTTTTTTCCCTTTTCTTTTTCTTTAGCTGGGGGAAGGGACTTCTGAAGGTCAAAAATCTTGGTTTTTAAAGCACATATGAATCAAGAATGGCCAGCATCTCAACTTTTCTTTCAAATGCATTTTTAAAAAAGTGTAGGCTTTTTTTCCCCTTTGTGAAAACTTCAGTGCCCTGATGAAGTAGAAGGGTTACTGAAGGAGCGAGTACCAGGAGCGAGCATTTGTACCAGGCCAAGGGCTGGGCAGGTGCGGTAGGAGCCCATCTGCGCGATTTTGCCAATTCACCTCAATTCTGACCTGGCAACAGCATTTCCCAGTATTTCGGTTCTGGTTTTTACCTCTCTAAAAGGGTATTAAGGATGCCAGCTTGGTTGGTTGTTTTGTGAATAGGAACCTATTTTCCCATTGTGATTTATTTCTTAATTGTGCAGTTTTAACAATTCTAGTTTTAAAAAACCTTGGCCATAATCCTCTGTAAGAGTAATTACGTGGATGATTTGAGCTGTAGTTAAAGAATCTAATGGTTGATTTTAAGTTTACACTGCATTTCAGAAAAAAATGTCTATACATGGGGAAGCTACACTAATGTGTAATTCTGCCCTTTTATGTTCATGAAAGAGCCAACACTCTTTCTTCTCTTCCCCTCCCCCAAAGTATGAACTGTATGCTCCCATCAGAGTGAAAATGCTGCCTTTGTAGCTTTGAAACCCCCTATTAATTCTTACTTCTGATTAGTGAATGGATACTATATCTCAGCCGTGTATAGAATTGAGTGTTTGTAAATGCAAAATCATGACATCAGAGGGAAAGTATTTTCATAACAGGTTTTTTAGTTTCTGTCTGGAGGATAATATCTGGACCTCTTTGTAGAGAGCTCCACAAGGACCTGGGCTTAGTATGGACAGGAAAGGGAAGATGAAAAGATGCATAAAGAGGACGACCAGAAAAACAAAAAAATCTTACAGTGGGGCCGGAGATGATAGTTCCACTCATAATCTAGAATATGAATGAAAAAAGAAGGTGGTTGTTCCTTCACTTTTGTAATTGAAGATATAATAAAAAACTAGCTCTAGATTCAGTAATATTTGCTGATTATTAGGAGGAAAATAATACTGGCTTCCTTCATAAAATACAGATCTTAACAGTTATCTGGTAGCTCTGTGTTTAAATCATGTAATAGTCCTTGTGAAGAGAAATGCTACAGTGAGGACATTTTGCTGATAATAGTCTTAGGCAAAGGTTTAAAAAGTAGTATTGGACAAAAATGGTTTGTGCCACTTTGTTCTTTATTTCTCAAATTATTTGAAATACCTATTTCTAAATCTTTTGCTTAGAACTGTGAGAAATATTTATATGCCTATAAATTGTAGAGTATTCTAATGTGTTAATCATGGGGGTTTGTGCCTGAAGAGGTGGTTGGTGAACCTTTGAGCTCTTCCCCAGTATTGCCAAAGAATTTTGTTTGGGTGTTCATACGGACCAGATATTAAAGATATAATCGTTCCTCATTTCACTTACTTGTGTTCTGTGATATGCAATACTAAACCACTTTTCCTTCTTTATACGTGTCCAGGGTAGACAGCATTCCATTGTCAAATGTGTGAATTATTTGTGGGAAGTATAAAGTGAAAATTAAAGCAAACAGAATATGGTTTTATCTCTGGGAATATTTCCATAAATCTGTGTCTGTGTGGTTCATCAGGGCTGTAAAAATTAAAGTGTGTAAGGGATTGGATAGAGATTGAAATATTTTTTTTTAATGATCATTTTAATTATTAATCAAAATGAGCAAGCAGAAGCATCTTTATCTAATTCTGTCTTGCCAGTTAAAGTTACTTTAGTATCTCAACATAATTTTTTTGAAATATGAATTGTGTGACATGAGGAAAAGCCTCCTTTAGCTATCCAACTCAGTTCTTCTAATTCAATGTTTTGAATTACTAACTGACTCTATGCATCTTGTGTATAAAAGTGGTTTTTTAAACCTATCCGCACCCCAATTTCTACATATTTACTAAAGCTATGCCCACTGTTTATGGCTTATTCAGATGAAATCTAAAAATTAAATTTATTTTTCAGTTTGTCTTGGGAGCTGTCTCAGAAATACTAACCTAGGAGATGGAAACAAAGCTGTTTTCTTGAGGAGCACACTGGTATGCCTTATGGATAACCTCACATAGAAGCACAGCCTGTGTGCCAGACTGGGGCTTCATTAGCTGCCTACTTGTGTAAAGAAAGCCCAGGATCTGCACAGAACCATTCACCTCGCTGAGAAGAGCCCATTTTCCATTAGGTGTATCAGCCTGTGTGAACCTCTGTGGTATTTCACCTAAGCTGCTTCCAGTTCCCAAGCAAACTTCAGTGCTTGGGCACCATGCAGTGTGGGCACAGCCCGTGAGGAAATGGAAGCTGTGCTCGTTCGTTGAACCCAAATTTCAAGCCCCGAGACACTACACAGATGCCTCACTTCAGTGTGAATGGTTCTGCCCTCAAAGGAACCACATATAAAAGGCTGGCTGAATTGTCTGCCTGCCCTTCTCTGGTGAGGGCAGGCAAACCTCGCTTCACCCTGGACAAAGAGGGAAGCATAACTGTATTTCTTATAATTATTCCTATGGTGAAGTTTGTTGAAGTGGTTGTTTTGATAGCAGCTCTCTAGCACTTATTTCTCTAAAAAATAATTTGTTGACTTTTACATTGTTGTCCCCCCCCCCCCTTTTTATACTCGCTTAAGTATTTCTCAGTAGTCTGTGTAGTCAGTGGCATTGTTTCCTTGGCAGATACCACTCTCCTCCACCTTTCTCACCAAAGAGACATGAAAGTTGCTGTGTTGGGTTCTTCAGAAATGTTTTATTCCTAACAGCAGAGTGCATGGCACTGGAGCTGTATTGTGTTTGGACTCGGTCTGGCTGTGCCATGAAAATGTGCTGTCATTTTCTGGGCAGGCTCTAACTTTATACCAGGGCTGTGAGTTGAGTGTAAAGTTTCATTCGGAACAAAATGTTTATGCCCTGAATAAAACAGGCTGGGTGATGCTTTGTGTTGGGTAGGACTGGAATCTGTGCATAGCTTACAGGCAGCAAGTATTAATTTTATTAAGCTTGTAGACTTAGTGGAGCTACTCACTGCTTGAATTTAAATTTTAAAAATAAGTGAAATACAAGAACTGTTTTCCGAAAGACTGACATTTCAGTATGCAAACTGATTTCTGTGGGGTGGTTTTTATTGTTTTGTTGTTGTTGTTGTTTGTTTGCTTGCTTTTTTTATTTGTTTGGGGGTGGGTTTTTTTCCTTTTTCTTTTTTTTTCTCTGAAACATACGTTCACAGAAATATAAGGCTGGAAATGACTTCTCCTCTGTTTCCTCCGTGGTCTGGTTTTGTAAGCACAGATAATAATGTCTGTGTAACACCTCTAAAATCTCCACTGAAGAGGGATTTCCCAGGCTATCTAGGTAGTCCGTCCTGTTATAGTGCTTAATTATCATCATGTTTTTCATGTAGTTTTTTTTCCCCCCTCTTTTCTAATGCAAGATTGTTTAAGGTATGCCTTAATTAATATGTGACAATCCACCTGAACATGTAGTGTGGAGTACACACATAGACAATTGCCAGGGAATATCAGTCTCAATAAGTTCCTGTATTGAAGCCCAGTGTCTTGAGCTTGGCTACAGGAATTTTTGATGGAAGCCTTGAGTTGACCATTAGTGTTTTAAAATGCAATTATTGCAATTTCCAAAAACTGTTTTTGAAAACTTGTGCTATTTCTAAATTTCAGTTTCTGATGATGCTTTCCTGACTCAGGGGGTCTGTTAATCTGTTAATTGCAGAGCTGGAAGCTTGGCTGAGCAGCAGAAGTGGATCTGATAGGAGAAGTCAGTCTGGGGATGTGATGAGGAGGAAGAAAGGCTGAGACAGGAGAGATTTGAAAGGATGAAGGATTCAATCTGGTTTGCTGTGGGATGAGAACCAAGGCGTATTAGACAGCCAGACAGAGATAGCGTCTAAACTTTTGTCAGACTTGTTTGGAGAATGAATGGAATGAAGCTTTTGCAGTGGAGAGAGAAAGAAAGCATAGTTGTAGGTAGTAGTTTTGAAGATTTCTGTTCCCTTTTGTGAGAATGAATGAGAGATCCAGTCATTTAGCTGCTGCCTTTACCTTTACCTCCTCTCAGTTTTGTAAGTTTGGAAACCACAGGCTTTTGGGTGGTGATGGCATTTTGTTCCAAGTCACTGGGATGTGTCAGTTTTGTGAATTACCTTCTTGAGTTTGCATCAAATCACATTTTTTGTTTTGAACTCTAAACGTGTCTACCTTCTGCATCTCTCAGTACTCTGTATTTTCTCTTTGGTTTATTTTTTCCATGAGAAAAGGAAGTAAAAATAGGCACTATGGACACAGAAGAGTGTCACTGACTACTGTGAACCCTTCCATCTCCGTGTCTACTGGCTGATTTCAGCCAGATGTGAAAGATGCTTAAAGCCTTGAAAGATTAATTTGCTACTGTTTTCGTGAAAATTATTCAGTTAATAGAGGAGTCAATCCCAAGATAGAGGTTTCCCAAGAGGAAAGAGGAGCAGAACTCAGCTCAGGTAATCCTCTTTGCTTAAAACTGGCTGCCCAGTCAGTGCAGGGGTGCTGGCAAGTGTGTTGGTACATACACTGTTCTGGACTAAGCACAGTATATTTTGTCCTCTGTTCACTCCACATGCCATAGGAGACCTGGGGGAAAATGGGGGATCCCTTTTGTAGGAAGCGTGGGAGTTGGCTAAGAAGTGTGGGATAAGGGTCAAATTTTAGGCTATTAGTTCACTGCTTGTAGAACAACTGGTGTTTCTGAGACAATGTAGTAGCCAATTTTTTTGACTGAGCTTGCAAAACAATGCCCAGATCACCTTACTGAATGGCTGTCATCCACTTATGAACTTCATGGTGTGTATGAGTAACTTGCATGGTATGCATTGTTTTTCACACTTCCAGACTGGATTTTACTATACACTGTAGTTCAGATATCCAACACATTAAGCTTCCTTATGATCTTCTTTTCAACAGTGCTGTAACTTAGACTTTTCCTGTGGTCCCTTTTAATGTTTTTGCTATGTGTTATACTTGCTTCAATCTGTGAAGTGCATGAAAAATAGTTTTATTATTTGTTTAAGCAGGAATAGTGGAAAGGCACATACTGTCACCTTCTGGGCTGGAGTAAATGGCAGACAATGACACAGGCAGTGGTACAGGGAACCTCTGATCTTCTGTACTGACTGCTAACAGCAAGTGGGCAAGGTAATGCTAACAGTGGTGCACAGCAGCTCTTGCTATTATGCTTAGCCAAAAGCTGATACTACATTTATGCTCCTTGTTCTACTATAATAGTTTTTCTATTTTAGTTGTGAGCAGGAGGAGTGTAAGAGAATATATGTAAGAGGTTTTTCTTTTTTTTTTTGTAGTGAGATGACTGTAAGTATGATCGAAGGTCATGTATGTTAATTGGGCTCCTTAGTTTATGCATTAGAGAATGCAGCACTTAATTAATATCAAAGTGTTGGGTGTTGGCAGTGTCATCTCTCAAGCTCGTCATTCTTGATGTGAAGAGCACTTCCCTCTGCATAAGTCACAAAGGTCAGCTTTACCTGATGTGAGAAGCTTTAACATAGTTCAGTGACAGGAACGACTGACTGACTAAACATGCTCTACTGCTCTTGCTTTTGCCTTATGAGGCTTCCTCAGAATGGTTTGGTTTCTGTTGGAAATAAAACATTTTATTTCTGCAACCAAAGCAGCAGATACTTGGAACAAAACTCCTAGACCATCCATGTTAGAGAACCTTTATTAGATTTTTCCAAGAACTTAAACCAATCCACAATCCTTTGCTATTCTGAATTTTTGTTACACTTGACAAACGTGTAACCAGGGAAAATAGTGGGGTTTGTTACTATTAAAGCTGTTTTCTACAGTAACGATTGTATAAATAAATGATCTTGCAGCAGTATGTTTAGTTGTCCACTGTAAAAATTGCTTTTGTTAGTAATGGAGTGGTTCTGTTGTAGTTAGTTTGTTGCTGAACCTACTTGAAAATTGGTCCTTCCTTCTCGTGCTGTCCTTCACAGAAAAGTCAGTAAAGCTAATTTCACTGAGAGACTTTGTGTCCCTGTACCTTCTAAGCTGCAAAAGTCTTGGTGTGGACATAGATAATGTGCTATATGCTGTGAACTTTTGTCAGTCCTTTTGTGTTTAAAACCTAAACACTAGAAATTGTTTTTCCATATTTAGTTGCAGATAAAAACCTTAGCTGAAAATCAGAGGTTTTTTAAATGATTACCAGTTCTTAAATATAAATTTTTATTATATTTAGCTGTCTGAGATATGCATGGTATGTGGAGCCAGTATACTAAGCTGAAGAAAACTAAGGTCATAGTAGGAAAATTGTAGCACCTATCTTTTTAGTTAGACAGTGGCACTGCCATGTATATGCAAAGCAGGCACTTAGCCCAAGAACGAGCCTTCTGTATTAAAATAATTTCAGTTGCAATCAGAGAAGGCTAAAAGGAACCCTGTAATGGAGTTCGTCTGGATGCCACCGTGGTGCCGGTTTCTTCTGTTTGCATGTTTGAAGTTCTTTTCCTGCATTTCTCTCTGTAATGGCCCAGGCCAGGGAGCTGTAGCCTGAGCAGCTGCCAGGATTGAAATAGCCACCCCAGCCTGGGCTCTGCCGGTGACAGGAGACCAGGGTGCACACTCCTGTCTCGCTGGGCTTCCTCCTGCTGTTGGAATAGGACTCACTGAGAAGTGGAAGAACTCGTTCCAGCGTTCTGTGCTATTCTTATTCGGCTTTGCAGGCAGGGATGAATGACTCAGTGAATCTAAATGAGTGAAAAAAGATGGGGAAGCAGTAGGATAAATCATTCCTCGTGCCCACTGTAGCAGTATTTGGATCTCTGTAAACTTTTTTTATATGGAACACTTGCAGATACCCAATTCTAGTGTGTGTTGCATAGATACAGTGAAGATGACTTGTAAATTGTAATACATACATATATGTAAGTATGTGTGTGTCTGTATGTGTACATATCCTTATATATTCACTATGTTACCAAAATTCAAGCATACCAGTATGCTTCCACTGCTGAACTCTAATATTTTAATACTGGCAAATTTGGTGTTTGCATGATGTTCTTAGTTTCCAAAAAGTCCTTATAAATGACTTATTTTGTATGATGGATAAACTTTACACTTATTAATTACATCCAGATTCTATCAGGACCTGTTAAATAATTTCTCTTTTAGTTATGCTAAGATGAATGTGACCTAATTAAATTTTAGTTAAATTTAATCTGTAGTAGTTAATGCTGTTGCAGCAGAACACAATTATTTGGTCACAGTTGTTTCACATTTTTTAGCTAAGAATTTTAAATCTAGTAAATATTTTTCCTGAACTATTCCATATAGACTTAGAAATATTGAAAGTGGCAAATAGAGAGACTTTCTTTGCTTGTATTGTTTCCTGTCAGAGAAGTAATGAAGCTGTCAGCAAATTCAGCTTCCCTTATTTTTAGAAATAGTGGAATAGAATGTTTGTGTCCAAAACAAATAACCCCCGATTATTATTTTACTAATCTGTATGCAGACTATATAACACTACTTAAAATTTGAAAGTGTGGCCTTTGGGCACAGGAATACACAGTCCATATAGGACATGACATAGTAAATGAATTTTAAAAATGGAGAGAAGGTGTGAAGAAGGAAGACTAGTGATACCATAATGATACAACTCAAACAACTTTGTGGTTTCACTTTAGGAATGTAAGAATATTTTTTCTCTCACTTTTTAGTGTGCAGGGAAAAAAAATTAGTGAGGTCCTAAGACACTTGAATAATAAGTGGTGCCATAATATGTGAGACTGGTAAGAATATTCTGAGCAGGAGTCACTTCACTGAGGAAATCTAGAGGTATTTAAGAGGGGATACGCTAAAAGGGATGTTGAATTGGGCCCTCTTGAGGAGGGAAAGAGTTAAATGTGAAAACTATTGAAATGTTATGTACTTTGAAGCAGTCATCAAGTCAGCTTGAAGAAGTGAAGGTCTGCAAAAGGAGGCAGATATTGTCAAAGTGATATCTTGGCCAACAACTTGATTTTCTTGACTGGTTTTGGAAGAGTGGGAGAAGGGTCAGTAACAAAAGAGCTGAGCTGAGAACATAATAGGGCATGCAGAAAAATAAAAAAATGGGCTTTTGATGTGGCAACAAAACTGGGAACAGAGTTGTGATCCAATAACGAGGGAAGATAGGTGGAAAAGTAAAAAAGCTCTACAGTTAATTAAGGTTCTCATTAAAAACCAAGGGAGTGATTGTGAAGAACAGTGAATTGTGTGTAGCACACAGAGCAATGTGCATTGTACCCTTCTCCTTCTGTATGTCCTGTTTCAGAAAGAAGCTTGCAGTAGCTAAGTAAGAAAGGATCTGAAATTGCCAGTAAATCTAGAATATGTCCCTCAGAATTCTGTCTGAACTGCACTGTGTGTGGCCAGTGCTCAACAACAGAGCAGCAACAGGTTTTTGTTTGAACTGCTGGGAATGTAAAGAAACAGATGAAAACCAAAATTTCAACTTCTAAAAAATGGGTTTATGTGGCAAATAATGCAAAACTTTACTGAGCATATTTTTATAGAGAGCTTGAGTAATCCACAGTTGTACTAACTGAAATAAGAATTTGCTTAGAATCTCAGTCCTTTTTATGATTTTACCTCCTTTTATTTGGTTAGGGTTAACCTTCCATAAGATTTTTGTTAAATATTTGTGAAAACCAGGGCTTAATTTAAGTGATTGAATGGCTATGGGACTTTACAAATAAGTACCTATGTTTTAATGTTGCTTTACTACTAGCAAGAAGAGATACAGCTCCTCTTTGGTGGCAGGTTTCATGTATTTGTTGTGCATATGGTATCTTTTCTGCCAAGTTCAAATCTTCAAATGTAGTTAAACCCATAGTTTTCAGACATCATGATTCAACATACATTTAACGATGCTGTTATATATCACTTCCAGACTTCCTGCAATATGTTCATGCATATAATGCAAAATAAAACCCCAAAGATATCGACAGGCTTCTAATTAAAGATAAATCGAGATAATTCTAAATACCGAACTGTCTTACTGTATTAACTAGCTTGTCTTCTGTATCTGATTACTGAGGGGAAAAATGAAAATTTATGTGAATGTTCTGTACTTGAATGGAAATTTAAATAAGTAATTTTTCCCCTTCTGTGCTGATGTGATGCTAGTAGAAATGAGCCTCTCAACGTTGCTTTTTTCACATAGTTTTGTGTTCATGCTATAAGCTTAAACCCAGAACCGCTTTGGGACAGTGAAGTTCAGTACAGTTATATTTTGTTTTCAGATTCGTATTATACAAGGTGCTGTTGTAATCCCACCAGCCTTTTTAATATTCCAGTGTTCTGAATGCTTTATTCTTTTGTTCAAATTTGCAGTTAGTTCTTTGAACTTGACACAGATTTTGGAGATCAGACATTTTAGTGATTCTACCAGGAAACACTGAGAAGTAAGCCTATTGCAATATCCTTTCTTCTCCAGATAAAACTAGACATCCTGGCTGGATGTTTACCACTGTTATTACAGAACAAGGTATTTGTGTCTTGATTCTTTCCTAGATTTGCCCACCCTTCTCCACCCTTAGTTTTGTTATTCTTTTTAGGATGCTTAAGATAAGCATGTAATGAGTTTACCTTTATGTCACCGACATGTGCTTTCAACATATAACTGCAACTAAATAGTTTAAAATCTAGGAATACCACATGCAAACAGTTATTACATTTAGCTGAAATATTTAATAGCACATGAGGCTGACGTATGCGATGGAATCTGATAGTAAATTCCTTTGTGGCAATTACATAAAGCAGCTCGTTTCAGTGCTTAATTGATAACCCTGGGGTTGCTTCACTTCCGCGAGGTGTGGGGGTACGAGGTGCAGAGGTAACTGCATTCCATCAAGTCTCAGTCTAGACAGGCACGAGAGCATCACTCATCCTGTAGCAAACAAGGAAAGCTAATCACCTTCTTAAAAGTGACCTTGCAGCTAAAGAATGTGCTCTGGTGGGCACTCGGGAAGGCGAGCAGGGAGCATAGTGCTATCTCCAGCAATACACTAACTAGAGTTAAGGGTCTTCACTTGAAAGGCTGCGACTTGAATTGCAGAGTGTTGCTTCTTTCTCATTTCATAGGGAGGGTGGTTTTTGAAAGAAATGGTTTAATGAGTTGCTGTACAGTTAATTATATTTGATTGAAGGAAAAGCTCATTATCTAGTTGAGGTGGGAGGAAGTTTGAAGTGCACTTTTATAGCAATAAGTATTAGGAAACACTACTAGAGACTCACCTCCCTTTAATTGAAGAGTAATGCAGTGAGTGAGCTTTGACTTTTCCAAACAACTTTTAAAGGGAAAGGGATTTTTTATTGCATTTTATTTTATTAAAGGGGATGGCATAGCAAAATTTCAGAGGTAGAGTGTGATGTAGCCCAATCTGAGCCCAATCTGGACTTGTTAGCCCGATCTCTATGCAGACACTACCAGAATTACCTGGGGAGGACTTCTGAGGGGAAAAATGTGGGAGCTACCAAGGACAGCGTGGAAAGGTATTTTCAAGTTTTCGTGGTGATGTGAGGACAGAGTTGAATAGCAGATGCCCCTGATAGCACAGGAGGCACAAACAGTGGCAGCTTGAGGATAAATGTTAAGGTCTCTTGAACAAAGAGATGTAAAGGAACAGGATGAGTTCAGATGGAAACCAGTTTGCTAACTGCTTTGCTTTGATTGTGCATGTGTGCATGCTCCTAACCTGCAGTAAGTGTTAAGATAGCTCTTGGGAAAGACGTTGTGAGTGTGCACATGCAGAGTTGCTGCAGGATAAATTAAATAAATTATCACTGTCATTTCAATTTTTTATGTTATCTGGCTTTGTGGCCATCACTCCTTCTCCCTTGTCAATTGTTCTGCTTGAGCAGGAGATGATAATCCTGCAGATTAAGATGCAAATGGAGCATTTAAAGAAGGGAAGATGCAAATGTATCTAGCAGAGAATGAGCACAATTCTGTAGTTTTGTTTTCGCTAGCAAAACCAGAATTACCTAAAGACAGGGCATTAAAAATAAACATGAAATCAGTCATATAAACGCCCAGAATGTCATGATAGCAACTCTCTGTCTGACCTTAATTTAGCTGCTTTGTGCATAACTGTGACAGTTTTTCAAAGTATTTTTCTCTGCAGGGTATCTGCCTCATATGGTGAAAAAAGGGGTAATTTTAAGTTCTTGCAGAGAATAGACTTTTGCAGTTGCAGACCTTCCTACTTCTCTCTTCCCCTTGGATGTTATATTCCCCAGTTCAGAGGTAGTTCTTCATGTATGCTGCCTTCTCAATATTCTCTCTTCTTAATTTTCACTTATTGCCCTTATTTCAGTTATTGTACCAAGACATTTTTATTTCCACTTGAACATTGCTGTTTTATGCATTTCTTCTCTTCAATGAAAAGAAATGAGCTGTATCATGTAACTAAAAAGAGATCTTTGATAAGTGCTCAGATCAACTGGGATTCATAAAGGAAGTGCAAAAGACTGAAGTTTATTCTTCCCTAAAGGAGTGCTTAACTTCTCCCAACTCTTTTGGTATGCTTTCAAAAAGTGGGGATCCTTCAGCTTTCTACTTTTTTTGTCTTGCAGAACACAGACTCTGAGGATCTTGATGGACAGATCCTCTGTGAATGTATCATTTGTTTTGGGGGAAACAAAGTGGGGTGAGATTAGAGGCGGTATAGGACAGTCATTGCCTACCTAAACCTAGCTCAGTATAGCCCAGGAGAGGTGGCTCATCCACTAAACTTCTTTTAAACATGCATGAGCTTGAGTGAGTAATTAAGGAAGTGATTTCAGATATATATTTAAATAATGCTTTCAGAAGAATCATATGCTTTGGTTAAGGTTTGGGGAGAGGGCAGTTAAGGTAAAACTGTGTGCAGACCTATTCCAGTCCTTGAGGAATACACGGGTTCCGTGCCACAGATTTCCAGGCTATTTTTCCTATAGTGCATTCTATTAAAGAGTTCCAGGACCTTTGAAAGACAAGCTGGTAATACATTTTTTCACTGTGTGTAGAAGAAAACCAAAATTATTCTCATCATTGTCAACTACTGTGTGGCAGGGGAGGGTGGGTGTGACAGTTCAAAAAGAAAATCATCATGCTCTCTTGGAGATCTGTATCTAGTCATTAGTGTGATAGCAGATACCTTTCCTCGTAGTTCTCCTAGATTTATTTTGAATTCTCATCTTCGTGTTTGGAATTGTATTGTGCAAGACTGATGAGATCAGGCTTTGGAAGTTAGCTTAGAACTGCTGTAGCCTTTGCTTGCTCTGCCCTTCCTATCCTTCCGGTTTTTATTCACCAAATGTATACAAATGTGAATACAAATAATGTCTTCATCTCAAGTGTTTCCATTTGAGGAAAAAGACAAAGTTCCTTTCTCATGTCCCATACCTGGCATATGGTAGCATTTATCCAGTTCTGTTAAGGACTGCAGAAGACTTGTTTTAGCATATGATAATAAACCTCTCATAGCTTTAAAATAAACAGAATTAAATGAGAGTCAGAGTTAACTAGAGTTTCAGCAATGATACTCCTAGAGTCAAGCTCCTGAATTCCTCTTCAGTGATCCACCAAATATTTGCTTTTGGCTGTCAGGAGCTGACAATTCATACAGTGCTGTCTGTCTCTGCAGATTCCTGTGCTTGAGTTAAAGTGTCCCAAGTGCAGGTGATCACACCAAGTAGCAGTGCTTAAACAGCACAATCAAAATCTGTTGGTGTGATGGCTGCATCCCCTTTTGCACTTACATGTACACCAGCACCTTAAATCTGGATCCCCTGGCTGGCCTGCTGGTTCATGTTCAGGGCCCTGCCTAATTCAGGCTTGCTATTTCTGTGTTGGAACAGAAATAGATGCATTCAAAGGTAAAGTTGCCTGCTGCCCTTCAGGGCAGAATTTGGTTTGGAAGCAGTATTTGGCTTTTGCTTTGAACCTGCGATGATATTGAAGACAGTGCATCCATGCAAGCTGCAAGCCCAGATGTTTTGTAAAAGCAGCTGAGGGAAAAGGAAATAGTAGTTACGGCTGCTGCGTAAGATGAAGAAAGGAAATGGGAGCCTCCCTTAAGTGCAGCCACTAAGCAGAATAGTTAAAAATAGCTGCTTTCCACCTCTAAACAATTGTCTGAGTTGCTATAAATGTTGTTTTTTCTTGGGACGTGGAGGCAAGACTCATTCCCTGGGTGTTCTGTTCTGAAACACCAGTTGCGTTTTGAGAACTTGCTCTGCACACGCCACTGATTACTGCAGTACAGATGTTTAAAAGAAAAAAAAAAGCATTCAGGCCTCACTATGCAAAAGCATCAGAAACTTAAAAACTATACAGACAATGGATAGAAGGAGAGCCACAGTGAGATGAAGTGTCTTGCTGCTGCTTAACATGCCACCATCAAAGAGGAACGGATATCTGGTTTGCTGGCTCCCAGTGCGTTGTCATCCACTTCACCATCCTTTCATTACAATCCAAAACTGATGTTGTTTTGAGATATCTCACAGTAGAAAGCTGGTTGTGGAAGCAGTTGTACTAATTAAAGCTACTCCACAGAGAGAAGTTGTGAAAAGTGGCAAAGCATACAGCTATTAGAGACACCACTTTTAAAAGAAAATTTTGTTTTCGAAAGGTTTAGAAAGGTTTATTAATTTCTCAACACTATTAACTGCTCTGTTTCAATTCAATACATACAGTTCAAAAGAGAAAACGTTGTCATTTGAAATATATTTGGGAGTGTTTTACCTTTCATCTTACTTTACTGCTGTTTGAATTCTGCTTAGTTAAACTGAATTTTTATCATCATTCCTGAGCACTCAGTTTCATCAACTTGTTATCCCAAGCAGGCCACAGATTCCAAATATCTGTTGTTTTGTATCATCTACTCATGGTCTTTGCCTGCTTGATTGAGCTATCCCTGAGATGTTTAATAAACAGCTCAGAAAGCTGGACAGATGATTAAATAGGTTTTTTTGGTAACATGTACAATTACTCAACTACTTGAATGTATTTTAACGATGCAGCAAAAAAAGTGTTTATTTGGTAGGCACATGGTGGGTGTTTCTTATTTTAGATGAAAGTGAATTTCTAATCTTAAGCTGCATCTAAATTAGTAATTCCAAGTGTCTGTACTCTGACATGCTTTTCACTGCTTTTCTTAGAAGCAGCAGTAAACTAGAATGTTCCCTATGTGACTTTTTTTTCCCTTTTCTTTTGACAGTGAGTATACTTGGGGTTTTTTATTGCAAAAAACAACAAAATGTAGGGACATGAGCACATTGCTGGAATTACTTCCATTTCCTTTTTTTCCCATATTTATGTATTTCTTTTGTATTTTTTCCACTTTTTTCTTTCTTGTGTCCAGTATTCTCCAAGTGCCTGTTCTACCTGTGTAGAAGAGAAAAGAGGTAATATGAGCCTTAGTACATGTAGAATTATTCTGAGCTCTACCTTCCCTGTAGATATTAAGAAACTTCTAGGCTCAGAAGACTTTTAAATGAACACATGAAATCCTGAGAGTGTTTTCTGTTGACCTTTTCTGAAGCAATTATTTTTTCATATCTCAAGTAATGAGTTTAGTGTGAGGGAATCCAGTGGACTACCATCTGAAAATCAATAAAAGCAGATTATATGGATTTACTCAGATATTACCGATTTCTCAGTGCTGTTTGGGTGAATTTTAATATATAGGTATATGATGAAACTTTAACATAGTTGTGGCTGGGTTTTTTTCCTGTAATCAACTGATTTCCATTCCCTTCATATTTGTAACAGCCATTGCTTTTGCTAGTAGTGAGCTTTGTAATTTTTCTTAAGGCTTTTTATATATGTGTGAGAGAGCTTAGGATGATTATGATCTTAAAATTAGTGACTTTGAAATTAGGAGACAATATTTTGAGTCATCTTTGGACAGTTGGAACTTTGAGCATCCAAGTTCCAGCAGTTTCAAGTTCCAAAAAGGAGGATGTAGTGTTATTAGGTTCCTGAATTAAAATACTCTAGTTGCCAAGCCATATTAAAAACATTATGAAAGAACCATGGACACTGAGCTATAGTTTCTTTGCTGTGGAAGAAACATGCTAACTCAATGCAGATTTCAAACTATATTAATGAAAAAGATAAGAGATCTGTAACAGAAAAGTTTATTTCAATAGTTTAGTACTTTTAAGCACAAGAAAATTTAGTGAGGTGCAAGAATGCTTATAATACGATTGGAGATTAACTTTTTTCCTTCCTAATTTTCCTCCGTGACTGAATGGCTGAAGCACTAGGCAAGTGTGAAGAATGAATCCTCCTCACAAGGGCCATGGAATAAAGATCTCTTTAAGCACATGGAAAAAACATTCATTTGAGTTAGGTACTGGAAAAGGTTGGACAGAGAGAAATTGTTCTTTGCTTTAAGTCTTTGTAGATTTCTTTGTAAGTCTAAGGAGTAGATTTTTGATGATAGCCTGACACGTGCACACTGTTTGTGTCTCTCTGCCATACTATGAACATGTTCCTTTTTTAGGTCTGTTTCCCTTGTATGTAGCCTTGCTTGGCACCAAACACAGAGGAATCTGCAGTGAAACAATTAATTAAAAATACAAGGTATCTTACCATTTTTATTTGTTGATGTAATTCTCTAAATACTACTGAATACAAATATGCAATCTAGCACCAGATACCCTGGTGAGAGCTTCCTGCAATAAGATAGGAAAAAATTAATTTAAAAAAAAAAAACAAACCAACAAACAAACAACCACAAACCTAAAACTTTCTATATCGAAAACAAGATGTTATTAAAAAGATTTCTTACTTTGAACCTAGCAGTTTATTTCCTAGTTTCTTGCTACAATAATATTTTTTTCCTAGGCACAACATTGTGACCAGAATCATAAAATAAATGCCAGGGATCTGGAGGGTGAGCAGGGGAAGGGGAAAAATAAAAAGCTGCTTCTACAAAGCAAAGTTACTCTTTATTGGAGGCCACAAACATTTCCAGACTTTCTTTTCTCTGTTTCAGTTGCATCTTCTCTCTGGCTTTTGGTCTTTTCATTTGGTTTTGACCTCCTTTGCTTTTGTCCACTTCAATGCTGCTTTCTCCACTGGCCTGTGTTTTGTCTTTCCACTGCCTTTCCCATACCAGAGTTCTTAATATTTTGGGTTTTTTACTATTTTTTGTGCTTGAGATTAGGAGAGAACTGTGTTCCAGCTTTACCAGAGTAGGTGCTTGGCTGCTGGAGGAGGAGCTGAAGGTAAGTTCACCTCAGCTCATTCATAAAGCAGCAGATTTTATCTGCCCGTGGAAGCAACATGTGCAACAATCCCATGTCCTAGAGAGACTGTAGAGCATGTCCACTGCTGCTGGTCTGTCAGAAATTGAGTTTCCAAACTAACAACCTCTTCTGAAGTTTTTCAGAGGCTTATAATTTTGGTACTTTGTCAAGAAAATGAGCAATCCTCCCTCTGTTCCCCTTCCACTTCCCCACAAGAAAAAAAGAGCTCGCCGCAAACCAACCAGGAGCCACACCCTTGGTATGAGGCAGCTCGTCTGCCACAGCTTAAATTCAGCTTCTTCCACGTTTAGAATTCGTCAACAGAATACTTTAAAAAAGTGTTTTAGTATGGACTTCACAACCTATTTTTTCTCGTCTTATTCTCAGGCATGACAATATCGTCTTAACAGAATCTGTTTTTCACTTCTAAGTATAATGGTAGAAAAAGGCTTGCTCTATGAAATCTGTGACCTGACTGATAGTTTGGCAAATGTCTTAAGCAACTGAAAATGAAGTTCTTCTAAGTTGTGTCAGATCCTTAATTACAGGCAGAGTTCCAGGCTTGGTTATAATAAATGTAATTATTCCCTCCCCTCTCAATTTAAAGTAAGTAAATATAAATAATGTCAACCAAACTGTCCCTCAATGCTGTCCTTAATTGACTAACATTGAAAAGGTGGCTAGCAGTGCAATTAGTTTAGAAGAGATCCTAAAACTTGAATTTCAGGTTATGTATATGAACATGCTGAGCTGAAATAGTGTGAAGATAAACTAGAACAGGAATACTTGTTGTGGTGGTCAGTTTAACAAAACTGAGTCATAATAAAAAGCCAATGACAAACCAGACCTGGTGTGTTATATTTATAACCTATTTGACCTGAATTACAATCATGTCTTCCACTATTTTGCAATTCTGATGGAAACTTTCCTTCTGCTTGAATTTGTTTTTGCAACGTTATTGACAAATCTTAAGAAATCAATGCAGTACTCAGTAATTTCATGGAGTTTTCATGGAGAAATCTGTAACTCCTAGCAAATTTTTTTGAAGATAGGCAAGCAGTCCATTATCTAATGATGGAGAATTCACATCACTGCTATTCTGCAGCTTGTCCTCACGCCTGGTGCTTCTCAAACAAATTACCTTCTGTGGAGGACAGTATTCTAGTGACTGCTCCAGCTTGTTTTCTGCTCTGTAAGCAGGAGGACTTGTATTCAGGTGAGTGGTTTTAATGGGTCCATTCACGAGCAAACACCTCTTCAGAGCTGCATATGCTCTGATTTTTACAATCAGGCTTTCAAATAACAAAACCTTAAATCCCAATGGAGAGAAATTTTTGTGTTCTCTCTCTGGGACAATCTCAGTGACATAAATTGTGTGTCTGAAAACTAGTTTTATATAAGAAAGATTGTTCCAAAGGCCTTTACAGGAGAAGTAGATGTTTGTGGTGTTTCCTCTTGTGAAGACAACGTTTTAATGGTTTGTGCAGGTGACGATGAGCAGCTGGCTGGCATGCATGAGGGGACCTTATTACAACTCCCATATTTTTGAGGGCCTGCATGGAGCAGTGTAGTTTTCTAATGGAGCCAGCAAGAGGTTTGATGTTTCTTAATTACCTTGAGATGGTTTTCCCTGGGCATGAGACATGATGAATCTTGAAAGGATTATGAGAGACTGACTGGCTGAAAGGTGCAGGGGGGAGTCAGTGTAGAGTACCCCCTCTGTTTGTGTACTCCGTTTGAAGCTTACAGTGGCTGTGTTGAAGTAGTTACCCTTCTTTTCATTCCTGTCTTGATGAAATGTATTTGGTGGTTCCTGCAGCAAGGAGACACCTGCTCCAGGTCTGTTGGGCATTGCCTGAGAGCCACTGATAGGGCTCTGGCTGTTGGGGGGATTCTGGTAAGTGTACATTTTGACATTCATGTTTTAAATTCCCCAGTGCTGCAGTTCCAGTCACTGCTTATGATGAAATCTTGTAACCAGTAAATTATTTACAGAGGCAGGGCTGGATTGGCAGAGGTGCCCTCATTGTGAAGTGAAAGCTCCCTAAAGCAATGAAACAATAGAGACTAGAATTGGAGCAGAATTTAAATGAAGATTTTGTGGCAGCCAGCCAGAAGGCCAGATCGGTTTTTCTGAAGTACTGGCTGGGTTTGTCTCCATTATCCAATACTGCAGCCCTGGAAGTTTGTAGAGCTTTCTGGTTTTGTCTATAAGGTGACTAAAATGTATGATTGTCATAGTATCTTCTAAGAAGCTACTATGGCTATGCTTATTAAGACCTTGTAAGGGATTCACAGATCCTCTTCTCAAGCATTATTAACAAGGCTGGGGAGACAAGGTCACTTCAGTTCAGTCAAGCTTGTTTAGAAAAGTATGCCTACCACTCTCGGTATGGTATAGTATGAAATAGTATATTTAAAACAGCAGCAACAAAACTGCACTCCTCCCTCTCTACCTCCAAACCTGCTCCCATCCTCCACATCCCAGGCAAAAACCTGATTGAGAAGAGACTTGTTAGCAGATGGTGAAGTTCTACTGTGACTCTCCTTCATGGATTACGTGAGCTTCCCAGGTCCCTCTTCAATCCATATCCTCATCTGAACAGAACATGGGACAGAGGTAGCTGGCTGTCTTGGGTGGGTATAAGGGAGGAATCCAGCAGAAAGTAATAGCAATATTTTAAGGGAAATTTCAGAAGACCTTGCGTTTCAGTATCTCATATATTCTTGCTGCTTTCAAATATTGTTACCACAAACTTGAATTTTTTGTCTAGTACTATCCTTACAGGCTTTAGATTATGTCAGTACATCTTTAAAAACAGTCTGTGAGAGTTTTTAGGTGTGTATTTGAAGTTAACTCCAAGATCAAATATTTAACAGTATTGCAGTATTTATTACTGTAACTTGCTTGCCTATTTTTACAGAGTTTACAGTGATTACAGGTGTGATACATTTTCAAAAGTGGGTCAGTGAGTTTTTAAGGTAGATTCCCCTTACACACACGCTACTGAAGCATGCAGACACACTCTCTGGACCTCTCTAAATATTGTTCATAAACAGTAATAAATACCTTGTCTTGTTTTTCTAATTCTTAAATTTCCTGTGATTTATGATTTCATTAGAAGCAAGCCCTTATCCCACAGGGAATGGTTTTAGAGCAGATTTATACCACTGTAAGAAACAATACTACTTTTTTCTGAATTGCCATGGCTTACGTTTAAGGTAAGGCCAGATAGCCAATTTTTGAACAATTCTGTGTAACTCACCCTTTCATGAATGAATATCTGTTGTTTTTAACAGCTGCAACTGAGCAGTGTTCATGGAACACAGAAGTTGTGCATCATAGCTAGAAAATACTTGAGATCCTTTCAGCTGCAGGTAGTCATATGGTGGGATGGACTCTGCATTTCAGTGGTTGAGAAATGTGATCTCTCTTACTGATGGTCTTGGAGCAGGTAGGGCAAAGTGAAAACTTCAGGACTAGTATGTAAGGTAGGCAGCAGGAAGCAAAGGGTAATTTCCACTTGTCATTAATTTGAGGCAGAATGGTGCTTGCCAGGGTCAGTTCTAGCATCGTGATTGGAAAATGGTGTTACATTGTCACCATTCATTCAGTTTTTGTTTTAGTGAGCAGTTGTATTGGTAGAATATGGTCATTGTTACCTTGAAAATAAGTAACCCATGAGATAGTAAGTTATTGTATTCCAAAAGGTTTAATATAAAATTCTAGCTGCACTTCTTTTATCTAGATAGATTTATCCCAAGATACATTTCTCTCTGTGTCTTATTCCCTGCTACCCCCTCTCTATTTTTTTTGGGGGGGCAAACAGAAGTAATTTCTCTGTGGAGATGATATTTACTGTGTTTTTAAAGATGCCATATGAAAATGTAACTGTGAATACAGAATTTGGTTTTTGCACAGTGCTGCTTTTTAGGAAGTGTCTGCAATTAACAGGAGTTGAGATTGGGTCAGTGGGTGCCCTTTGAGGTAGGGAGAGGCAAAGGGGTACTTAGAGTTCTTTGCTTGACTTCTGCCATTTTTCTCATTCTGGCAAGGGTCTTCAGGAACTACTCAGGAGACTTCAGATCCTGGAGCTGACAATTTAGTCATCCTTCTCCAGCAGCAATCCATTAGGAAATCTCTCTCTTCCAGCTTCTCTCCCACTCCTAGCTACGTATTCCTTCCTCTCCCTTGTACTCATCTGGAACCCCTCATTAAGCAGCTTTAAGTCTCTAACTGGCAGAAATTTAAGTAGTGTTTTTGCAGGGCTACTGACCTAGTTTTCTGCCAGACTGGTGAGTTACAGCAGCTCGTGGGGCTCCTGCTGTGGGTCAGCTCCAACACTTGTTAAATAGCGTGAGTGTGCAGTGCTTTTGTATCCTGCTTTGAAATTTTCAATGTTTCTGGCAATTATTCTGAGAAGGAAATTTAGCTCTGCCTGTTCACTGTATTTATTCGGGAATTTATTCAGGCTGTTAGATGGTGAAACAGTATCTGTGTATGTACTTAGACTCTGAGAGTGACCTTAATAGCACACATCTATATCCTCCTGTAAATTTGAAGAGCTTGTGACACCTCCCTCTGCTGCAGAATGGTCTGTATTTCTTCTTTTATGTTCTTGGAGCAAAGTTTCATAGCTGGCTATCTCAACTCACCCTTAAAACATGCATCAGGTCGATAGACATAATTTATGTCTGTTGGCAGTGATTCTTCTGCATAGGAGATGAATGTTTGTACAACATAAAATAGTGTTCTAAGACACTTCAAATGTGAAATTTACTGTAGAATTTTGTAGAATAATATAATATTTATATGCTGTACAAAATGGCTTACAAAGTGTAAGCAGATAAAAGAAATGCTTAGTAATGCAAGATCCGGGTGATTAACTAGTTAAGTTCATAAGATACAAATTTTTAAGACTTGGAGAAAAGAAGTGCATCAGTGGCTATATATTTTTCTTGTAACAGCAGATCTTCAAATCTGAATTTCCTTCACCTATAGACAGATTCACCTGCCTTCCAAGCTCAAATATTTGCTTGCTTATCTTTTCCTGTTTTAGTAGTCATTTACGTTAAGAAGATTGAAAAGATGTTCTGAGTAATCAAACACTTTTTTGTATTTCATTATTGTCAAAGTTCATTCTCATAAAACTAATCTAAGGTCATTTTTGTTGTGATACAGTGCAGTTGTCTTGCTTGGTGTAATCTGTCTTTATGCATTAGCTCTGTTTGAAACGCTCCCTCTTCGCAGTGCCTTTACCTTATCTAAGAGGAAGACCTGAGATGTTTGCATTGGAGAAGTAGTCTTGAATTTCATGGATACTTATGTGTAAGGAAAGCCAAGTCTGATTATTGGCAACACTTGAAATTCCAAAGTCCACTGGTATTTGTCCAGGTCATTAGGAGTGAAGTTACTCGGGGTCAGCACAAAGAAGGAAGTAACAGATTTACTGCGGAGGAATGGTTCGGAAATGTCTGTGTGAAGTAATTACTCACAGGAAGCTGTATGGGAATAGGAAGTCCGAAAAGGCCAAAACTGGTCAGTTGTAAGATTTGGGGAGAATCCAGGCACCTGTGACTAGCAGGCCTATCACTGAGTTTTCTCTTCAACCTGAGTGATGTTTGCCCAACAATCTGCACCTGATTTTGGGCGTTCCAGTGTGGATTGGTTTCTTTCGATTTTCCCCATAAATTTTTGTTTTCAAACACATAATTATGGTGAATTTCTCAGCTTTTTGCTTGACTTCTAGAACTTTCTAGATACTTGTCAGAGATGAGTATAAAATGGTTTTTAGGAAGGAAATCACATTGCTAGTAAATAATCCAATTAAATTTTAATGCAGAGAATGTATGGGTGTCTGATTTCTCTGGGACAGAGAAATCTATCATTCATAGTTACTGAAATAATGTTTTCTCTGTAGTTTATTTAAAGGGATCTTCAGAGAACCTCTTTGCATATTCTATCAAAATATATGCAAATGGACTACCCATAAATCCATTCACTGAGCTATCAAAAATGTATTAAAGCACTTCAAAAGAATTGAACCAAGTGAAGATTTTGTGTCCTGAAGTGTTATCACTAACACAGCAGATTCTCTCCCTTTCTAATTTCTTTATAAAGAAACTTGGAATTTCTTCAGTAGACGTACTTGGTAATAGGTTGCTGTGAAATACATTGTGTTACCTTTGAGCTCCACAGAGGTCAAAGAATGAGGGGCCGTGGCATTTACTCTGCAAATGTTTAGTATTTTGCTGTTCTTTTTACAATTCTGTACTGTTAATTACTTAATGCAGGACAAGGTTACAGCTTAAACTTCTATAAAATTCCCATAAAGGCACTGTGACAAGTCAATTATTGTAAGAATAATTTCTTCAAGTTCTTGGTTTTAATTTGTGGATGTGTGGACGGAATCACACAGTGGAACACTGAATCAATCAAATAACAGTGACAATGCACTCAGTTTTCTGACACTCCTCCAGTCAGCATTAGATGAGTACAAACTTCTATTTCACTGATACAACCATTGGCTCAAAAATATTGGTTTCTTTGCATTTGTAGAATTGTTACATGTTTGATTTGCTTTGGAAGGAAGTGATGAATTGAAGTTGGCCTAAACCTCTAAACCTTGACATGCCAGGGACCACCTTTCTTGACTTTCACCTGCCTCTGGGATGCACTGCTAGCCCCTTGGTCTTGCCTTCTCTTGCCTGCCAGCAGCAGTGCCTCAGTGTTGCTCTTTGGAGGGCTGACTTTACCAGACTAACCTCCCCATGCTCCCCCAGTTCTTTTTTTCCCCAGATCGTCTCTCCCAGTTGGTTCACTGTGCAGTTTCATGAGTGTCAGCTCTGGCTCAAGAGAAACAGCAGTTAAGTAGGGGAGGGGAAAAGGCAAAATGGTGCTAATCCTACTTCAGTTTGGGTTAAGAGGCAGTGTAATGGCCCCGGGAGAGAAAGAGAGAATTATTCCTGGATTACTGAATAACAGGGTTGTCAGAGTTATTGAGCGGCTGATTAGGAGAAAAATCTCTCACCTCAATTGGTCTGTGGAGCACGAAACACCCCGGAGTTCACAACTGATGTGTAAAAACTACATTAAACAATTTAAAGCTGCATTGTCTCAATGAAAATCTTCACTTAAGTGTTGATGTTCTGGGAACTTCTTGCCTGAAGAGAGAGAGATTTCTTTTTTTCATCTAGTGTTCCCTTTGGTACTTTACTTGATTTATAGGAGAAGGAGGCTTGTTTTAGAACTTGACTATATTGTGCTTTTTAGTGAGCTTTGAGGCAGACCTTTGCTGCAAGGAAAAAGGAACTGAATAGCTTTGAGCTGGTTGTGTGTGATACACCGACTTTTGTTACCATCTTTTGAATTTCTGCAGTGATTTTTTTTTTTAACCTCTATTTCTGTCACTGGGTTAATAGCAAGTGGTGTGAATACGTAAGTGTTGTTTTTTTTCTATTTTTTCTTCCTCCCCACTTTTGTTTTGTTTTAAAGCACTCATTTCTGCTTGAGAAGCTTTGCTTTGTGGTACTTCCCAGCCCGTCTCTTTTGTTTCATGTGGGCCTCCCTAGAATGCTTAAATATGCTAATCCCTGGCAGCAGGAGGGTAAAGGCTTTTTAAACTTTTTGGTTTTGCGAGCCTTTGGTTACTTGAAATAATAAGAAAATGTAAATAATTAAGATCTATAAATGATGTGCATAATTATTTGCTAAGAGGTATACTGCAGATATAGATTGCTTTTGAAAGACTTGTAAAGTGGAAGAGATAGTAAGAGATAGTAGAAGACACTGAAACAAAAAACTTCCAGAGCTCTGACAGAACTGTTTCTAGCTCTGCTACTGAATCCTATTTGATGTCTTTTAAAATAATACTGTTGCTGTTCTAAAAAGCTACTTGTTTAAATCAAACAGTAGGTACAATTTTATATAAGCTTATATTTAACCTATTTATAACTTATTTCCTACTGAAGAATTGATTGTGACTGCTTTTTTTTTTTCCCCTCTCCCATTTCATCTGTTGCTCCTTTTTGGATTATTTGATAAAGTGATAGCTGCCTTATGGACACAAGCTGTTACTGTGTGGTTTTGCATCATGTTTGGATAAGCTGTAAGCTTTATATACAGAAGAGTGTGCAAGTAATATATTAAAAACTTGAGATCTGAAGAAAGTTGTGCAATAAGGGACTGATACAAGCTTACTTGGTGCTAGACAGCTCTATGATTATTAGAGATATTAGCATAAGATAGAAAAAAATGAAGGACATAAAGGCTATTGATTTTATCACTGTACTTATGTTCTATTGCAAACTTGCTAAATATCAGGTTCAAAATCACTGGGACACGTACAATGGAAACGAAACAATTCCTTAATGTTAAGCACAAAGTTAAGGATATGTTTATGTTCTGCTGAATACTGGTGTTCAGTGTGGAGCCAAACCAAGACATTTATCTCGTGTTCATAATAAATGGCTTGGATTTGCATAAAATCAGATTTTTCTTGGCACTTAATTGCTTTTGTATAAAGTAGTGCTATATAATGGACTTTTATACAGTTGGGTAATTCATTTTTTTTATGTGACTTGGTAAACAAATGGTTTTGGTAATCAATTATGGACATTTTAAATGGGAACTTACATGTGCTGAGGCTATAATTGTCTGTTCCACCTCTGGAGAAAGATGTCAATCTTACCAAGATTGAAGGAGGTCACTGCTAGCAAAATGTTTTGTTGTTGTTTTTAATGCAAACTGTTTCATGCCATTACATTCCTGAAAGGAATATTGATTAATGACATTAAATTGCATTTAAAATTTTGAACTTCTTGATATCCATATTTGCATTTTAGTCTGGTAAGGCCCATTGTTACTGTTCTATGAAAGTTGTGATTTCATACAATAGGTTTCTTTCTAAAGACTGTGCAGGATAGAACAGGATGATGAAAAGGAGAAATATTCATTACATATCTGTGGAAGAAAAATTTCTAGAGCTTTTTTCTTTACACAAAATAACGTAATCTCTGATTTAGAGAGTCCTAAGGTAATCCTGCTTAGAAACCAGAAACTTGTACTGGAAAATATTATATGTTTGTGTGTCTAACATCTGAAACTGGTCAGTATTGGAAATCATCCAGAAAACATACGCAACGTAAGTGTAGAATTTCAAAAATACTGTACTCTGTTACTGGCACCAAGTGAATAGCTGGAGGGAAACTAATGTAACAGCCTAAGACCTTTTCATACCCTGAGCAGTGAGCTTGCTGAAATGCCTTTTAACCAGCAGGATAATCCTTGTGAGTGATGTGCATTGGGTCATTGGGAAAAACCTTTTTGTCTCATACTGAAAATAAAGGTTCCGATCATTTTGCCCATACATTGGGATCGCCGAAAGGCCAGTGCTGTGCATTTTCCCTGTCTGCTTCGTGTTGAACATTACTCAAGAGATTTGTGCTGCAAACCAGTGGTGGTACAAATAAATAAAAGGGTTTCCCTGTGAAGAAGGGGCACGTGGAAGGTGAATGGCCTGGATCTGAAGCCTCACCCTTACGGGGTGGTTTGGTGTGGTTTTCCACCGCGTTGTCACGTAGGCACTGGTGCCATCCTGCCTGCAGTGGGGGAGGTCCAGTTTCCTCGCAGCTCCTTCCCTCTGCTGCTGCTGATCCTGCTGCTTTTCTGCTTCATTACCCTGATGTGGGCATTGTTGATGCCTTTTCACTCTCAGTCCCTCAGTCTGATTCAAAGGCTACTTTAGTGTATCTAAAGGAAAAGGTCTTTCACCTCCTTCTTTCTCAAAATACAGCCTGCTTAGCAAATATTCAGTGGTGTGATTATGGAACTATGTTCAGCTGCACCGTTACAAAGGCAGATTTAAATGGAATCCAGACGGAAATTTTAGTCCAATTTGGTGAGAAAATGATAAATGGAATAACAGGTTTTTCATGATAGCAGCTTGCTAAATTACAGGTTACTGGATACTGTTAAGAGGAGCAAACATTTCCATCTCTTCAGTGCTGTTAATTATGCAGAATCAGTGTCTCTTCTCAAATATCTTTACATATAAATCCTTATTTTTGCATTTCACAGGCATTCATTTGTATGTGTTTCAGTCTCAAATTAACAAAGTAAGAGGATGATGTTAGTGCAACCCTTTTCTTCAGTGCCATAAGGTGGATTGCTAATTCATTTTAAAATTAGTGATATCCAATACACTAAATAATTATTTAAGTATTATATTTCAGCAGATAGCGGTGTTATGCACCAATTGATACATAATTTGTGATTAATATAAGATGGATTGTCACAGCAGTGGTAACCTAGACAGTACTTTACGACTCTTGGGCACCCGGACTTACTATTTGCTGTCTTCTGGCATATTTTCTCTTGTACCCTTCGCCCTCCCTATCTGTACTCTTGTCCATGCTCCTTTGCTGTTCAGATTTCCCACACCCTGTTTATGCTGTTACTACTGTATTTAATTAAATGGTTTGCCTTTGCAAAATAATCCAAATGCAGTGCTTAGTTGAGCAACATGCTATGAAATGCCTTTCACAGGAAGCAATGTCTTCTTGCCAAGTGTCATCTGAAGAGACCTGCACCCCCTTGTGCCCCTCAGCAGTGCGGAGACATTAGGTTTATCTGTAGCTTTTATTACAACTTCACTTGGTGCTCATTAAAGCTCATCCACATATTTTATTAGGTACAGTCTCTTGCTGTACCCAATTCCCAGTTCAGTCATACATGATCAAGCAGGAACCTTCTCCCTCACCTTTGGGAAAAGATTGCTCCATTCCAACAAGGCTTGTTGGATGGGTGGAGAGAGCAAGTGCTGGTCCTACCCAAGGATTTACTTGGTGTGTTCGTTGGATATTACAAACAGAATGTCTTTTAATTTAATGTTTGAAGAGTAAATGCCTTTGCTAAATATGGTGTTTTTACTGTATGTAATTTACGTGTGTAAAACAAAAGACTTGGTCTGAGAGCTGCTTTCAACACAAGATGGTAAAGGACGGTATCAGTGGTGAAGGGAGTAAACTTCCTGTGTGTTCATTTTGAGGTTGGACAGTTGACACTGAGCCTGAAGAGATGAGATTCTTTCTTTGTTCACTGATGGTAATTTACAAAAGTTACCCTTTTCAGCTGGAACTTGGCTGCCAGTAGGATCTGAATGTGTGGTTTCTTGCAGGGTGCCTCCTGTGCACAAGTGATCTTCTTGAAAGGAAATGTTTTGGGCCTTGTTAGCAAGGATTTGGGTTATACGCTGTAACATGATAGTAAGTCAAACTCAATTAAATTATAATTTTAATAAAGTTTGCAAATTACTGTAGGGGAAAGTGACATTACTTTCCAAATAAATAAACCCCTAACCCAAACAAGAAAATCCTACTCCATAACTGGCTAAGGGACAGCAGCACTTTCTGTGCACAGTTCTGGCTACTTTTTTTTCTTTTTTTTTACTTGAAACTAAGTGTGGATCAGCTTGGAAGCAGAGCAACTGCTCTCTGTGGTATAGTTAGGTTGTACTGTAATCTTATTTATTTTTTTTTTTAAACCAAGCTTGTAGTCAGTCAGAAAAGGAGATAATCTAAAACATGGACATGAAGCATGACAATTATTGTAATTTAAAAAATGTGGAAGTATGAGTGGGCATTACATTCTCTAGCAAATTATAGTGAGTAGTGTCACTAATGTGATATTGTGGTATTTCTTTAGTTGATACTTGTTTAAAGAATGAATCTCCTTCTGCTTTTTAGAGCTTGGTTCCTGTTGTAGTGATTTGTCCTGTCAGTGATGCTTAGAAAAGAAAATCAAAACTTGACTACTGCTGATTTTTTTTTCCTCCCCAAATATTGAATATATAACTGGATTTCTAACAATTGAAATGAGAAGAGTTAAGGGTTTCTTTTGCATCAAATGTTGGCTGGCCTGAGTAGCACAATATGTAAACTTTGTTAATTGTTATAAGGTATTAGCGCTCGCTTTTCTTGGAGAAGAGTTGAAGTGAGATCGGATTAGCTCAGATAAAGTCTGGGGTGTACGATATTCTAGAATGTCTGTTCGTCTCTTTATTTTGGAAGTAAAAGCCCTGCTGTCAGGCGCGGCTCTGCCCGCGGTTCTGGTCTGTTTGATGAAGGCTGTTTGCGGCGCTGAGAGGCGTCTGCAGTGCCAGGGAGTTGCCAGGACCTCATTAAGGGCAGCTTGGACCAGAGCCAGGCATTCAGGGCAGGGGAGCCTCGGCGTTGTCTCTCCCAGCGAAGAGAAGCAGTTTAAATAGGGAGGGGAGGAAAGAAAGGACTGCTTCACCCATCAACTGCTGTGTTTGATTGTGCTGGAGGGGTTAGCTGAGTTCTTGGAAATAAACTTCAGGCCGTAACTTCTGCTGTTGTAAAATTGAATGTGTTCCCTCCTGTCCCTCGCCCTTTTCCTTTGCGTTAGTGAGACACAGTAACTGTAACAGGATGTTCAAAGGTCTTCCCGAACTCTTAATAAAATCGACTACTCTTGTGCTATACTCTAAATGAAACCAGAAATAACATGTGTTACAGATGTAAACATTGCCAACTTAGAAAAATATGATCTAGTTTTCACGTCCCATTCTTTGCAGTCTGTAAATTATTAAAAAAGAAAAAGTATTTAAATCCATCTGAAATCATTCTTACAAGGTATAAAGTTATTTCTTTTGCTAATATTAAAACTGTACTCCCTATATCAGTTATGGGGAAAATTTCAGATTATTTGTAACTTTTCTGAAATATTCAGTAGCTGAGGCACCTGTGTTTTAGGAGATCAAGAAAGAACACTTTCTGAAATTGAATTCTGCCTGGCAAAAGGATTTTCAACTGTGATGCCACATTTTCCTTTCTGTATCGAATCTCTGATTATGATCGGAATAAGATTTAAGGCTTTCTAAAAAACACAGTAGCTCTGAGCAGCACCAATATAAAAAGCTTTTCATTTAAGTGCTCCCCTGCTGAATGTTTTGAACAACTAAGATGCAAAACTGTGCCCTATCTGTGCAAAGACAATCCAGGATAATTTAGCGTAGCTGAGCCATTGTAATGTGAATTGCTTTTAGCGGTGGATTGGATGTGTGTGTTACATGGATATGTGTCTGGATGTCTCTTCTGTATTTCTCTTGTTTTTTTACTCAGAAGTGTCCAAAAAGATTGCAGAGGGAGCAGGGGGAAGCATGAAAATGAGTTACAGCCTGCTGCCAGCCAGGGCTGTCAGCTGTGAGGGGGACTGTTTGCTCGTGTTAGCTGACTTGTTTTGCAAATTTGCAAAAACAACTCTTTCCAGACTTTTCTTTAGAAATTAGAGTCTCCTCATCAGTGTAATAGTTTATTTAGGAAGATGATGGCATTCTTAGCACAGCTGGGGAAACCTCTTCTACCTGAAGAAATAAATGGTGGCTTTTGTAGATGGTTGTACTGGCAAAGCTTATACAGTGCTGTTTTCTGTTTTGAGAACGGAACCTGATAATGAGTCAGAATATTCATAAAACTAACACATGGCCCCTCACACTCTCCAGGACTTGTGATTTCAGCAAAACCCCTTTGTGGAGATGCAGCAGACAGACTGTCGTGCAGTTTACTATTTGAGACATGTAGGTATCTTTTTGTAGATTGGGGAGTATGTCTTGAAGGTATTTGTTACTGTTTTTCAAATGCTGGGCTCATTTAAGCTTATGGAAGTGCTGTTGAATAAGATAAATCGTATTAAAGGAGACTGTATGCTGGTGAAACACTGCTGTTTGTACAGCTGCACATCAGTTAATAGAGACACAAAGAAGCAGGCCAGCATGAGGATCTGAATAGTCCTATATTGTCTGAAAACTTAGTTAGCAGGGTTGATTATGTAGGAGGGAAGCAGCCTGTCCCATACGGTGGTGTTAATCATTTTCTGGGAGCAGGACAATGCAAGCAGCACTACTGCTGAGTGGTTACAGTTAGCTTTTAAACCAGCATTTGTTTTACAATGCAGATAAGTTGTCTGAAAGAAAACGTGCTTCTTGTTTGCTTTTTCAAAGGAGTTTAGAATTACTGTAAGAATTGCACAAACTGATGTTCAGTCAGTGTAGTGGTACTGTCTTTTGGCAGGAAATCTTAGGAGTGTGGGGAAGAGCAGAGAGGGATGAACACTGAGCTGATAAACAAGTATTGACAAATAGTTGATACCTGAGCCTAGAGGGAGTTGATTACAATTTCTTGTGGAATGTTGGTTTAATTTTTGGGGCTGCTAGCCCCAGAGAGAGGAGCATATACTGATGGCTATTACATTCTGTAAGTTTTCTTTCCAAGAAATGATGGTTCTGCAAGCATTTAGAACATCATCAAAAGCTAAAAAAATTGGAAAAATTGCTGACCAGACTGGAAACCTGAGATTTTTCCCTTCCGTTGGAAAAGATAAGTTGATTTGAATATTTAATGTGTTAATAGTACAGATGTTCAACAGCTGTTGATAATAGGATGTAGGAAAAGTATAACTGACCACTGCAACTTATTTGTTTAGTAATGCTAGAATGGGTGAAGTACAAACTTAACAAATTGTCATAGAAGCATTTGCTGTTGACTTTTTTCCCTCCTAAGCTCGACAGTGACGTATATATTTCACATTTGCCTCAAAATATCTGTTCAATAGTGTAGGAGGTTGCAGCTTTCCTTGGCACAATCTAAATCCTGCTGCAGGTTCTTAGAGTTGTATTTTGTGATGTGGGAACTCTGCAACCATAGATCCTACATGCCATCTTTGTATCTAGAAGTAGCTGAGATAGAAGGAAGTAATTTTGTTAAAGTTTTGCACAGATGAGAGGTGATTTCCTTGAACTTGTTTAGATGAACCAAAAAAAAAAAAAGTTTTAAATCTTCTGAATAATTATGAGTGGAATCATCTCTAGTTAAAGTTGAGTAGACAAGTACATGTGGCATTTTTCTGTACCTTGATAGCATGCCAGAAATGTGTAATCAAATTTGCATGGCTGGGTTTGTATTTAGTACATGAAGCTCCATGTATATAACTTAGAAAATAATTGTTGTTTAGAAATTTGATGTAAGAATTTAGACAACGTTTAAGAAATGTTTCCAGTTGTTACCGCTGTTGATGGTAGTTTCTCATCATTGCTTGCAGATTAGCTATTGACACTGCTTGAACTTTTTCTCAGACCTGAACTTCATATCATACATAGGATATCCATGGGAAATTGCAGACATTCCCTCACTTACGATCTTAAAAATAAAAAACTATTATTCAAGGAAAATAATTTAAGTTACTACTTACACATTTGCCAAGTGGCAGTGGTAACTTAAATCTTTTCATTGCAGTTTCCCCACTAGCAACTGTCAGATTTCTCACTGCAATAGATGGACTCCAGATAATTGGCAGCTGAAGTTATTTTGAGTGTTATGGCCCAAGGCTCTAGAAGGGAAATACTAGATGTGTGTTCTATCTAGTATTTTTCAAATATGGCCTGCACAATATTAATTAGTTTCGTGACCTGTATATTTCCCTCCATTATTTATTTTCCTTTCAGAAAGAGAATTCATACTGACTCCGTTTTCCTCTTCTTGAATTGTTTGAGAGGTGTGCCAAGCAAGCACAAATATTTGGGGTCTGCTAGGAAATGTTTTTTTCTTCCACCCATAAGAACTGAGCCATCTGTCAGCTATAGCAGAAACTTGCAATAAGAAATGCAGACAGCATTCTTTGATGTACTGACACTTGTTTTTGTTTGTGTCAACTGGAGGACAAAGGGCTGAATCTCCAGGGCATAATGATGTTTCTGGTACATGACCATATTGCTGTTTGAAAATTGTGGCTTGCAAGAAGCCTGTAAATGCTGGCATCTGTGCCTGCCGTTAGCGATGGTGGATTACTCATCTTTCCTTGCACCATAGTCCTGCCACTTCATTCAGGCCCAGAAGGTGCAATAAATATCACAGGTTCACTTTGGAACTTATGCAAACTCAAAAAGGGATTAGGCAAGAGCCAGATGAATGCCTTGTTAATTATTTTTCAGAAGATGGGCCAAACCAGAGAATCTATAAGGAGTTTTCATTGTTGGCATTTTTCCCATGTGTTTTTGGTGATGGGAATACTTTGGAGAACTGATGCATTTTTATGGTGTTTTAATTTTCACTTGGATATTATGATGGCAGTTATAGTTTGTAGTGGCACCTGAAATGATCCTTTGGTTGTTCTTGCTTCCATAACACTGAATTACATGCAGAACGCTGGAACCAGCGAACAAAATACACAATTATCTGTTATTCCTCCCTGAATGGCTGCATAAAAAATAGAAGCCAGTGATGCCTTTACTCCAGTCTTCTGTCTCTTCCTAGAAATAAAATGACCCTGGATTTGTTTATGATCTCCTTAGTACGTTTGCTATTATTATTTTCTAAGATTTTGATTCAAGAATACACAGCCTTTTCTACAAATTGCATCCAGGTAGTAAGGCAGAATTGATGGGCAGCAGGTGTAGTGAAATGCTACAAAATACTCTGGATGCCGTGTGGTGAGTCAAAGAGCTGAGCTACCAGGGAAGCCTCCCATGAAGGGTTGAATTCTGGCTCTGCTGAAATATGTGGCAAAACTGCCTCTGACTTTAATGAGGTCAACCCTTGGGTTGTAAAGGGACTCGAATAAATACCTTGCATAACTCTTTTCTTGTTCTAGTGACATTTCATGCAGGCATTTGGGTGCAGATGTCTTGATGTTGATTGTTTTATTTGTTTTCAGAACTGTGAAAATAGGTGAATTTATTCGTCTGTGTGGTCTTTGCAAGAGCAACTTCTGCAGCAGATGTCCCTGCTAGTCTTTGGAGGCTTTGTAGGAAAGAGAGGCTCCTTAGAAAAGCAAGATAGACATGGCATTTTGCTCCATCTGGAATCTGAGTGTGTTGCATCAAGGAAGTTTCAAGAGCTGCAGTTGCTATAGTGATGCTCGCAGTGATGTTTTTCAGTACTTATTTTCTTTGAACACATATAAAAAGTAAAGCTTAAGAAAATAAAAATTGACAGCCTCAGACTCATTTAGCTTTAAACGGTGTCTGGAGTGGAATCTTTTAAATCAGTTTATGCATATCAAGAAAACTGTATAAAATGAAAAGAATGTCTGTTCGGTTCATCCTTCTGCCAAGTGTAAGTTTGGTTTTTTAATGGGCAAAATTCTTGATTGTTTTAAGATGCTGCTTATGCCAGTGTAGGATTAGTGTTAGTGTGCGCTTCAGCAGAAGGTGATGGGGGGGTGCGCGCGTAGATCCCACAGGATTCCGTTGTTTGTAATGCCTGATAAACAGACACTGCTGTGAGGAGCGTATGGCTGATTTCAGATTAAAACACAGCAAGACACTGCAGGTGGCACTTCTTCCATTTCCTTTCCCGTTCCACTGCAACTGGTCTCGGTTGGGAAGCTGTGCTGAGGAGGAGCAGAGAGACCTCAACAGTGATTCTCAGCTTCTGCCCTGACACCGTATCTGACTCTAATGCTGCCATTTGGCACCTGACTGGAATTTAACAACTTCAGTACAATATAAGTAAAGTGTAAACGGCTACATGTGTATGCTAAAAAGTTACAGAAGTGAGAAATGTGGATTAGAAATGTGGTGATGAGACAAGCTCTGGCCAAAATGGGAATGTCCTGTTTGCCAGAGGTCTTCTGAGAGCTGCTGTGCTGGGATTAAGTAGGAGGCACTTTTAAGTAATCTTTCCTTAAGCTGTAAAATCCCTAAAATGCCTAACAAGCACCTTTTCTTTCCACTGAAGTGGTTCTGGTGCCACTTGCCTCTACCCAGCTTGCTTTCGTTGAACTCTTGAGAAATGAGTATCCATGAGGGTCTTCACTTTTCTGTCAAATTTGATTGAAAATAACAAGTGAGCAGTGTTTTACGATGGGCAGGAGAGGAGGATAGAACCTAAAAAAAGAACTTTTGCTCTCTTTAGCATTTGATGTCTCTGGATTGTAGAGCAGACATAGGGTTAAGGAGGGGACTGCCAAATGTTTCTCCGTGGGTAAAACCAAACCAATGCGGGAGAAATCTCCACTGCTGCCATTCTGACTGCGGTGCTGTGGCCATCCACGTGGGAATGCATATCAGTCTGAGCCCCTACAGCTCAGTTTGTGGCTTTGGCTGGCAGGCTCACCCGGGATCACTAACAGGGTCTTTCACAGTGGGTGCTTGTGCCAGTGGCATTACTGTAGCCTTGAGAGGTCTCTAGAATGTGCTTACCTTCCTTCCCTCAGATCCTGGAGTTACGTGTATTATCCCATGAAATGAGAGAATTAATTGCTTCTCCTGACTAGGGACTTTGATAAGCACTTTGTAATAGAAGTCAACATGACCATAACCAGGACAGATTTGATCTTTCTTATTTTAATATTTTTGATAGGTACTTGGATGAAAGCATGAGTTGGATGCTGTCTCAGTTTATTTATAATCAGGATTATAAATACAGTATTATAAAAACAGTACAATGACTCAGGGTAAAAAATGCCAAAGTGTAGAGGCCAAGTCACAGGCTGAAGAATGCCACACAGGCACAATGGAGCCACATAGTGCATCAGCTTTATGCATCTGCTAGTATGGGAGTTTTGTTGATGCCTTTTTAGTGGTTTAAAAAGGGGGAACTAATTTCTTCATCATGGACTTACATTCTGGTAGAAATTAATTTCAGCACAGGCTTGGATGAAATGAAGAGAGTGACTGTGACTTGGCAGCTGCTCACAGGAACTGTGCTGCACATACAGAGTGACCTAAAAAAGGTGTAGTGGTGCTTGTGGGAGAAATGTGCATCTGCTATCAAATACATCAGGGGAAGAGCAGGCAAGGAAATTATAAGCAGATTGAAAAAAAATCACTTGGGGTGCTGAATGTGGTAGGACTTTGAAAGGTAAGGTGGAAGTTCAACAAGGTTAAGCATTAAGGATAAGACAGAGAACCTTATTGCTTAAGAGGTGCAATAGGGACATGGAAGGGAACCTAATAATGAACTCTGCGCTGGGGTAAACCTACCTGGAACCTTAAATGTTGTGGAACAGATTCTGCACTCACTGATTCAGTAGCTTTTAAATTCCAAATACTCCTGTTATGATGATGGTGTTTTATGAGTAAACTACTTAGTATATTCAGAGATTGTTGAATTTCCTTGTACTTATCTTGTCTGTGTTTTTCAGTTACAAGTTAGTATTTTTGCAAAGCCTGAGAACTGTCATGTCTCCTTTTCCTCTGTAACTGGTGGTCACTGGCTTATTGTCAGATGGGAACAGTTGCACATTTCCTTTGTTGAACTTCCTTCATTTTCCTTTGCTATTACTCTAAAATGATAACCTGTCCTGGATTTTTGTTTTCTTGTTTTGTGTTCTGTTCTTCTCTTTACAGAGAAGAACATTTTCATTATTTTACTTCCAAGTTTGCATTGATACCTATGTTGTACATCCTTATGGTGCAGTGTTCTCGGAGAGCCCTCAGGCATACTAATTAGAGGAGGGGACGAGGGGGAAAGGATTAATGAAGCTGAGCATGAGTTCCTTTTTTTTTTTCCTCTGTGAAATCCAACTGATTCTATTGTTGGGATCTTCTTCACTTTAATTTCTGTTAGTGTTTTCTGGTCCCTGAATAATACAGTGACTTGGTAACATTGAACCCCACATCAATCAAAGTATTTCCTGTTTTCTCATCCTCATTGTCCTCAGTGACGTGCAACTGTGATTTAGAAAAAATCAAGGTGTAATGGAAAGTACAGCTTTTAAAAATAAAGAAGACAAAGGTGGTGTGGATGTACTTGTGTGTAGACTCTCTTAGGAATCTTTACTTGGGTGGATGGATAGGGAGGAAGATTTCAGGAGATTTTATATAAGAGTGAAAAAAGCTTACCAACCTGAGAGGTTGACCTTTCAGTATTATGGGATAGAGGCAGCAAGCAAGATTTGGAGAGTAACCATATTGTAAACACAGAAGCTGAGATTAAAACTATGGTAAGCTTCTTTTCTTTAACTACTCTACTCATTCAGATGGAGCATTTAAAAACTGTGAATGGCTGTTGTTTCATCTCCTACACAGGATGTTCAAAGACCTTTAAATCCCCAGAAGGTGAGGGAAAGAAGACAAACTAGAGAAGAAGCAAGTAGGGGAGGAATAATCTATTTAATCTAAAAGCTTTCTGGAAAGCCATACTTTGAATAACTGGTGCATATTTATACTTCTGTAGTTACCCCTAGGCAGTCTGTCCTCTCTTGACTGGCTGTGAAATTCTGACTTTGGCTTCCTCTTCTGAGATACGGAGGCCATATCAATAGCTAGAAACTGTGATCAAGATGATCCTGTTTTTCTCCCTGTACAGGAATCTTAGAATTCAATATATAATTTCAAATTACATAGACTAAAGCCAGTGTTAGTCTAAGTAAACCATATGCAGCCAAAAAAATGCCATGTCCATACTTCTGATAGAGAGATACAGCTCTACTCTGCTAACATTATTTCTTTTACCAACTACCTGAGAGATGAACTCGGTTACTAGTTTTGGGTTTGCATCAGTGTCATCTGAAAGGAGGGGTTTTACTAGATGAACATTTCACTACTATAATTTCCATCCACATCTGAATTTTCTTCATAGATAATAAATTATGTATTTCCTTTATAGTTGTATCAAGTTGCACTGATGGAAACATTGTCTCATTACCAGTAGTGCAACTCATAAAGATGTTGAAAGAACATGATGCTGAAGTGTTAGTAAAAAACTAAAGCCGTTTCCTTTTTTTTGTAAGCAGTGCTGTAAACACTTCAGTATCTTGTTAAATATGCTGAGTTCTGCTGCTTTCCTGTTTGGAAAGAGCTCAGTCTCCAGTAAGAACAATAATTCTTTCTCATAGCCTTAAGGAGGGAAAACTGTTTGGACATAACAAACTATTTGAAGACTATTTAATAACAATTTTTTTATTGAGGGCTATTGGAAGTTTATATTTTGCAATTTTTTCTACACGTGAACTCAAGAGCTATTTGAAAACATTTTGAAGATAAAACTTTTAATTTTCAAGTTGTTCAGTTTCTCTCTTTCCGTGATTTTATCCTGGCATGTATAAGGATTCACGATAAGATGAATTATGGAATCCATTTAGTTTTTAGTAAGATTTGGGGAGAAGACTGAAAAGTCAAACCTTCATTGCATGGCATCCTTAGCTCTGAATGGCAATGTCTTATAAGTGTCTTCACTTCTCCATTTTGCCAGGTTTTATTGTAAATGTAGTTTATAACGAGATTTTCTAAAACATCATGCAATTTATATTGCACAAGTGTCCAGTTTTATGTATATTAAATAAAATAATGAGTTATTATTTATCCTACTATACCCTTCTCTCTGGCAGCAGTGCAGTATTCCTGAAAGCACTTTCCAAGTAAGCTAGCTGTCTACAGTCTATGATAATCAGCTGTAATGGCACATAGGCAGCTGGTTTGCTAATCCTTTGATTGCAGTATTAGTTTGTCTCAGAGATTTTGCAAACCTGTCTGATCCTGTAAATGTGTTTAGTGTATATTGTAGAATAAATTATATCTTGCCTTAAGACTCTAAAACATATATTCAGATTATGAGTTGAGTGTTTTCTGGGTTTTTCCCTTTTCTCATATCTATGTTAAAAGAAAAAAAAAAAAGGCATGTCTGTCCTAAAACTGTTTGGCAAAAAAATTGAACTTAAATTCATTTAACATTGGAAGGATTTGTATTTTAATCACCAGAAATTGTCCTTATCTGGCTTATCACCATGTCAAGTAATTCAGGTTCGGATCAGGATCTCTTATTTACAGAGAGATTGCAAGTAAGTTTTCCATTATATAATTCTGTTAAAAAGAATAGGAAAGCTATTTCGTAATGGTGTATGGCTTATTTAAAATATGCGGTATTCTGTACAACACTGTATTTTTTTATAAAGAAATGTAACTTTAATGCATGTGCAAACACGAGTGTTTTTCACTGTTATACTCAATTTTCATAAACTAGAACCAGTTTGCTAGGAAATAAATTCAGATCAGTTTTATTAACTCATGTACTTGTTTAAAGCTGCTATTTAAATGCTTGCTGCAAGTTATATTGCTTTCTAATGTTTCTAGTTCAGGTTAAAGAACTCGTAGACTCATAGAATTGTAAAGGTTCATAGACTCATAGAATTGTTAAGGTTGGAAAAGACCTCTAAGATTATTAAGTCTAACCATTAACCCAGAACCACCGCGTTCACCACTAAACCATGTGATCCCAATGAGAAATTAAAACATTCTCAGTAGTGGCTGATGTAGTGTTTGATCATAGCTTTACTTCTAAAAACACCTAAATCAACCAATTAATATTTGTTCAGTGCCCCTATAATAAATGTATATAGCACTTTGTGCTGTCAAAAGACTGAAGTCTTTCAAAAAAAGTGAAAACGTAGAGGGAACAACCTCTTTGCTGCTAAATTCTGCTGTTGTGAAGCCTCTACACTGTTTTTTGTTGGGTTTATATGAGATTTGGTGTTGTTCCTTCCTTAGTAGTCCCAAATGCCAAGATGCTGTTTGTGCTTATTTCCTTTCCTTAAAGCAGGTCTGATTCAGAAAAAGTGTGAACTCTAAAAGTTATGGACTGAAATGCTTGTCTTGTCTGTGTCTGTGGTAGAGAGCCACGGTGCGTGTGGGGAAGCCCCAGCACAGTCTGGCTCTGTGCTCACCCTGGAACAGCTGGTTGGTGAATGAGGCTCACTGGAGAACCTGATGTTTTCTTCTGACACTATTGCTGTGTCTTGGGAGTTCTAACCTGTGCTACCTGGGGTGTGTGAGGGTGGGTGTGTGTATACATATATATATGTATATGGGGTGAGGAGTTAAGATGATCTTTTGAGCACAGCTGTAGCCATCATCCTCAGGTGTGCAATGTAGAATGTTAAGCAAGTTGATTACAGTCTTTTCTTTAAGTGTCTGTATTTTGGGAGTGCCCTTTTCCATGCTTCCTGTCATTAGCATCAACAAAGATAATTAAAAACAGTCCTCTGCTGTTTAAAATATTTTTTTGTTTCCTTGTCCCCAGAAGTTTGTTTCCTTGGTGTGACGTACTGTACTTCAGTACGTGGAAGCCAGGCCTTGAAACAAGTGTGTTCAGTAATCTGGGCTGGTGTGCATGTACCAACCATACCCTTCTTAACTGCATAAGTTTAGAAACCAGAAGTTAATGAAGAGCTTGTCTTGACTAGACGCTGATTCTTCTGACTGTAGGAAGTTTGCAGAAGTTTGCTTTTATCACCTTCTTAGCCAGTGAGGTTGTTGTTGCCTAAAACAGAGATTTAAATGGAAAAGAAGAAATGCATGAAGAAAATGTATGAGTTGATTTTAAATAGTTTGGTGCTGTGCCCATAAGTTTCTAACAATGTAAGCACTGTAACATCAAGAAATATAGGAATGGTGACCTCTGTTCAGTGGGCTGATAACCTTGAAGTCTAACAGAAGCAAAAGTCAATATTTTCTGGTTTTGCCCAGTTCAACAAACACCATAAATACCTTTAGCTGACAATTCTTTCCATACCTTCTCTCAGCTAAGGAACACAAAGTAGGAGTGTTTGAAGTAGGTCCCAAGTTCCTGTAGCAGCCCACGATCTCTTACTGGTCCTTGATAATAGTCCGTCCTCTGCATGAGTTGGCTTTCACCTTTCACTGGCTGTGTTAAGGTGCACAGGGAGCTGTCATGTTGACCCTGCTCTCGACTCAAGATAACAATGGTTTGTGGGATATTCAGTGGCATAGTACTAAAGGCCTTGAAGGAATTCTGAAAAGGTGAGAGGCTTGATGCCTTCATAAAGTATGTCAGGATGGAAGGTGGTTTCTGCCTCTTGCTCCTCTTGTCATTTTCTTCAGAGTTCAAGATTCCAAAGCCAAATAGATTAAGCTTCTGTAGTCAGTCAGAAGATAATATAATGTATATTTCTGAGGGCAAAATATGATTATGATTTTAGAGCTTAATTTCCTTGTAGCTTCAGGTCATAGAATGTTTGCCAGCGTTCAAATGTTTCAGTATATTGCCAGTAGTGTAAGCTTCCTAAAAATGTTTATAGGAAGAATTTTTGTAATATACTGTAAGAGACAGGCAGTATGGGTACTATCTTTCTCCAAACTTAAGCTACTGAAGAGTTCTCTGGAAAATGTTTCAGTAATATCTGCAGTAGCAATGGCATTCTTGCTAGCTAGAAAAGTGAGTACATTCCACGTGTTGGGGGATTATCCAGCAGCAGACCTTTTTTAAGGCCTTTAGACTTTTCAGAGTCTAAAGGAGACTCTGAAATAACTGATTTCGCTGTGGGAAGTTTGTTACATCTGAGTTTGGAGGATAAATGCCACATCATTAGTCTGCCTTACTGTTGCTTTTGCTGTAGAGTTTCCTGTGTTATTCCATGCAGATACTTCACTTTGACAGCCCAGATAAACAAAAGCCAGACGCTCATACCCAGAAAAAAAAAATCCCTGAACTCCAGTCTAGGGTAAAGATAAAGAATTCAGACTTCTTCAGTTCCGTGAATAGACACTGGCCACTGGAAAAGATTATGTGTGACTAAGGCTGTGGTGATTTCTGTTCTGACATAATTGCTAAACAGTAACATGAATTTACTTATTTTTTCTCTGAATGGAGTAATTTAGGAATTGAAAGATATATAAAAAAATAATTTGAAAAATGCTAGGCTTGTTTAAATCCTGTAATATACTTATTCATGTTTTCAGATTAAATGTAGACTGAGATTTTTCCAGGAGACCTAGGGAAGTTGGATGTCCAAAATCCCATTGAGCCAGTGAAAGCCAACTACATCCTTCCCTGTGCTTTTCCAGAAATCTGGGCCTTAATAACCTTTAGCATGAGTTGGACTAATACTTAAATAAAGTGGCAGGCATACATTAGAGCTGGCTTACAAAATACTTCTTGTTGAAAAATTTTCTTTTACTCTACATCGTGAGTCTGAGAGTAGCTTCTCTGAGCTGATTCAATTTTGTGTAAAGACTGGAATTCCTGTTTGCTCATGGGGTAAAATAAGCAATCGTTTCATCTTGAGACAAGAAGACAGTGCAAAGCAGTCAGTGTGATTGGAAGCCACGAGATGCTTTCTGCCATGTGACACCTCACAGAAAATCTTCTTCTACTTTATTCATTTTGTGGAAGCTCTAAGATTATTTCCAAAAAAAAAAGCATTCAGAATTGAGAGTAAATGTTTTTGTGCTTTGTACTCCACTAATGTGTTTAGATTAGATTCTCCCTTAAGTGAGTGTTAAACATATTCCATGATTTGACACTTGCATGGTATTTAATGGTTAAATCATGGTTTTTGCTAATTTGCTTCTACTTTCCAGTATTTGAGCTAGACAGCTTTTTCAGGAGACTTTTGTAATGTGCTTGGCCCATTGCGTTTCCACATTGGACACACTGACTGGATTTTGCTGTAATATGAAATGTAAAGGTTTTGGGATTGGCTGTAAGTTGAAGTCTGGTAAGAAAGATGAGTATTTCAAAGCTCAAGAAAGTGAATGCTAAAATGCCGTGACATTTTACTATTTTTACATTAAAAAACCTGCTGTAGTCTTTTGCTGCAAAGCCTTTAGCTGTTTCTTAATAGAAAAGTTGTGTGGTAAAATGCTGTCAGTCCTGTGTGATCCCTGAACTAAGGTACTGTTACTGTTTTGTAACATACCAGAAGAGTTTTTTTCACAGCTAGCAGGTGATATATTTAGGAATTTCATATTGGACAGATTGATAACTTTTTCCACTGCCTGTTTGTTTCCTGCATTTTGTTTTAATTCTGTCTAGTTAAAAATCAATGGGAATTTATTAGAGGGGATAAAGATGGAAGGAAGAAGCCTGCTGGACTAGACAGACTTACACAATAAAAACAAATGTCCTGCATACCGGCTGAACACAACTGTAAAACGGTGTTAAGGAAAATGCTGAATCATTGAGAGAGGTAGATTCTTGTTTAGATGTATATACATTGTGGGGGAGATCTTGTAAGGTGGGGGAAGCTCTGATTAGTGGCCTAAGTAGAGGTAGTCAAAGGTCACCTTGTTATGGCTGTAGTAGAGACTTCAGGACACTTGGTTTTAATTCTGCAGTTTGTCCTTCTCTGACCCCGGTTGAGTCAATGAGATATATCCTCATTATAGATTCAGCTCAAATCTCTTCCCATATTAGCTGAAGAATGCCTCAGCCTCTTGATACTCATATAGTAACAGTATTAAACCTGGTTTGTTCAAATTTGCTTGAAATTCTTGAGTTTTGACCCAAAACACAGGTGTTGCTATCTTTCTTGCCAGTATGCCTTGAGCTTTTGCTAAATGGATGGAATTTTGAATCTGTGGTAATGTCTGGTTTGGGTGAGGTTTGCACAGTGAGGTGGTCGAGTGGTCCTCAGAAACACTTAGAAGGTTGTAGAAATAAAGCAGCGACAGTTTATGGGCAGTGAGCTCAGGTATTTTTTCATAACATCTGGCAGCATTTGGGAACTACGTAATTTCTCAGCTGCTAGCAATAAATCTCTGCCATCCTGGTTCTCTCCTGTGTGACTCCTCTTGCTTAAGCTCAGTTCTTCTAAGGTAACACTTCCTTTGAGAGTAGATTTGGAGAAAAGGAGAACGAGGCCTTCAATAAAGAGTTTGAGTTGGCGATTTACTTTTTGGCCTCTCCATACCTCTCTCTTCACATTAATTCCGGTTAATGAAATTCCTGGTATGGTGAGTGCCTCTGGGCAAAGGCATATAATACTAATGGGCTGCAAGGGGGGCACGTGTTGGTGGCCAGGGGGCAGTGGGTCTGTACCAGAAGGGTCAGCTGGTCCCAGGTGGGGCTAAGAGAAGGCCACGGACTATGTACCACGATGGTCCAAGACAGCAGTGCCTGGGTGGGAAGCAAAGTGCAAACTTGGTGCACAGCATGCGAGACACAACACAGCTGCCACGTGGTCTGGTTCTGTTGTGTTAGTTTAGTGCTAATAGACCACTGGTTCTTCAGAATGAGGCTGGAACACCAATGTACCCAAGCCCTGTTGAAGAATATGCAACAGGAAAAGGCTGGCGTCTTGGTTGCTGCTTGTAGCATTTATCAGCAGACAACACAGTGTTAGAAAGGGAGCAAGGAAAGAAAACAGATTTCAGACTTGCTTCCTTGAAGGCTAGACTGAGGAGAAGGAAAGATGAAAGTATATCCATGTACAGAAAAAAGACACTTAAATTTTCTAGTCTCATGCTGTTTTGAGGGCAAAGGACCTTGTAATGAACATAAGTGATTTTGTCATCTGCATGTGCAGTCAATCACTTCAAAATGGGTATCAGTACTAGCATTTATTTTAGTTTTGGCACCAGTTCTCAATCAAAGCCTTGGCTCTGTGTAATTGCCAGCATTTGAAACTGTGATGTTACACAGCAAAAGCAGACAAAACCAAAATAATTGTCATCGATGAAGGCTAAGGACATGCAGTACTGTGAACAGATCATTCCAGATTTTAACACTGAGTATAAACTGTAAGGGCTTCATTGTCAAAATATATTTTGCAGTAAATCTTGAGGTACATAATATGTCCTGTAAAATAATGATTGTGATGTTTTTTATTTGCTCTCCTCTTCTTAGGAGGAGACGAAAGTATGACCAGAGATGCAAATTTCTGAATCATTTTTCTTTACTTTCCTGCCTCCCTCCTGGAAGTTCTACTGTATTCTTTTGTGCAAACTTCCATTATTTCATCTTCATGTCTTTAAAATATCAATCTAGTGGTTGCTTTTCGGAGCCCACCTGGTGGAGGACTTTTGACATGGCAGTTTGCTGTGCCCAACCAGACATTCCCTGGCTATGGGTTGCACTGTGCTGCTCCTGACCTCTTACTCAGAAAGTCTGCAGGCCGTTTTGGGTTGGTTTAGACCTTCATGCCCTTATGCCTAATCCTTAGGCAGACAATTTATGTCTTTTCCTGACCAGTCAGCGCAGATCCCTGCTGTGCAGTTGGTCAAACATGCTACAAAGCAGAGTACTGGAAGCGTAAATACTCGGCAGATTACCAGTAGTTTAGCTTTTTTTCTCCCACTCTAAGTTAGTATTAGGGGTGGTCTGTCTGGTGAAGCATGGCTTCCTTCAAAAGACATCCGCCTGTGATACATTTTAATGTAAGTGGATACACATTTAGAAATATTTGTTATTAAAACCTCTAAGGAGAAAAAGATGAAAAAAGCAGCAGTAGAGTGCTTGCTAAGTGATGATTTCTTCAAGATTCTGTTTCTCTGTACATCACACCAGAATTTAGCTATCAGTAGTTGAAAAGAAATACTCAAAGGAGCCTCCTGATGTACAGTACTTTAATCACCTTCCCTTTAATAGTTTGCATTATGAAGACACATGCTATCTCATAACCCTGCCTCCAGGGCAATGATGTTTCCCCGTATTGTGTAAGTCAAAGAACTCCATAGAAAGCTGACAGGGCCAAAATAAAACAGGTTTTGTGTCTATGGCTGTTCTGATGAGAATCTGACTAATTGAAAGGACAACTTACAGAAAAAACCTCAGTCTTTATAAACAAATCTGTTGCAGCCTACTGAGGTTCCCAGTTGACTGTATGGTGACCTATATTTAAAGAAATCCCATTGCAGGCAAACAAATGCTTGGAAGCCTTTTTCTTTTTCTGTCTTTTTTTTTTTTTCAAGTCTTCACCTATATGGTCATGAAGGCAGTTGGCTGTAATTACCACCATGATACCTGTGTGTGTGGTCTGTGATGCTCGCAAGCCTGTTCTTGTAGCTTGCGTGCAAGTTCGTCTCCTGACTGTTATCTCAGACTCTTTTATTTGCGACTGTTGCATCACAAAATGTTTTGCCTGGCATTAATCATAAAGTGGCAAATGTTTTATTTATTTATTTATCTTTAATCCAAACAAGTAGACCACGGAGTAGCATTTGAGTAACATTTGAGTCTTTTTTCCTTCCTTTCCCCCTCCCTTTGCACTTGATGCGAATTCTGTGTACTGCGTTGAATAGATGCAAGGTCAGGAGGCGTCAACTAAGTACTAATGGAACTGACTTCCGATGCTATTAATGAAAGCATGACTCATGTTCTAAGGATTTGCAGTTGGATTCCTGTAACTTTTGGTATTTCTGTTTCATTGTTTTCAGTAATTATGTTTTCCTAGAACACAAAGTGATCGCGAAAGAATTAATATATTAAAAGCAAGAACAGCATATTCGTTTGTTTAAACTCTTCCTAGTATGGATGAATTGTATATTAATCTCAGAAAAGATTTCTGACACAGAGAGTAGTTGCACTTGTAATTTTCTTTTGATCTTTGCTGTTCAGAAATATCTTTAGCGGGGGAAAAAGGCAAATATTCAGATAGTAAACACAGGGTGTTTTTGCAGTGAACAGACATTCAGAATTCACATATCAGTGTGAATCAGTTCTCTGGTTCTGAGCAGTTGGAAACAGCAATGTGGTTACAGGGAGAAAATACTGAAAACATCTATATAGTATTTCTCCTGTGATAACGTTCAGATTTTTTTTGTTATTGTTGATGGTAGAACTGGTTAATGCTAAGATTGTAAATCTTATAAAAACCTGAGCCATATGCCAAGAAGGAAACTCCTGAAGCCCTGGTCCTTTTCCTTGAGACTGGATAGTCACATGGGGATGAACTCCATGCCCCCAGAGCGTTGTGGCAGTAAGACTGAGCCCCAGAATGGACTTGAGAAAGTACAGAGAATTCCCAGTTCCTTTATAATTTCAGGAAAATACTTTAATGGAGTAATTTCCCCATTCTCCTTTTGGAAAAGGACAATAAGTTTTCACAATCTTCTTCAAGTTAAGTGTGTGGAGATCAGACTCTCCAATAATGGCAGCCAAGCAGGAAAGCTGAGAACATTTACTGTTCCTTAGATGACTGCTTGAAGAAGCACCTATATTCAATTCTGATGCCACTCCTGTTTTAAGAATGGTTTTGAAACTGGATAGAAAAGTGTGGGTTTATATAAACAGAGGTGTAAAATGGGCTGGAGAGCAACAGAACTCTTTTTTTTTTCCCCTCTGGTTTATGATAGGGAATTGACAAGCTTGCTATGCTGTCGCTGGTTTTTCCCTTGGTACAACTTCTGGGAATGGTGCCTTCCCTTTTTGTCTTTGTTGGAAGCCTCTGCTGGATGAGAGAACAGAAGCTTGAGTTCATTTTACAAGTTTTAATGAATTATTTTGACATAGTTCGTCTGGTACCCAGGTTCAAGAGGAATGGAAAATTGGCATTTCATTATAAATCCTTCATGATTTGTTGTTTGGATTTTACTTTTGTCCTTTTCAGTGTCAGCCTCTCTGCTGCTTCTGTAGTTGTCTGTAGCAGCAAATTTTCCAGTGGCGTATGTCATGTAGGGATTCAGTTGCCGTTTGTTTGTTTCAACATCTCTCTCATGGTCTTTCATTAAAGGTGAATTAGAAAAGACCTGACTGTATAATGAGTTCTGTGTGATGAATAAATATAGTTTACTGTGAAATCTGCCTTATAAAGGTAAATTCAGGGCTCTGAAAGACGACTTCAGCCATGCAGCAGATGTCCCGTGAAACCTGTGCCACCACTTATTTTGGTGCTAGGTCTTGGTTTTGTTTGTCTGCTGGGACATTTCATGTCTGGGCAGATAGAGTTTATAGCTTCATCTGTAAATGGCTTCTGCATTTGCCGATTTGAGGATACACTGCTGGTACATCTTGGGTCTGTGGAATGTGTAAGGAAAGGAGCTCTGCACAGTGAGCTGCTTGTGGGGCCTTCGTGTCTGGTGAGCACATGAGTCTGCTGGGGCTTTGCCCTTCGTTTTTCTGACAGGTTACAAATGAACTGGAGGTATCAAATGGAGCAGGAGCCTCGGTCTTTGTAGGATAAGTTGTTTATTTTAATTCCTCTTGTTGTTTAATGAAGATCTTAACATTAAGGTGTTTCCTTGGGTTTGTATCTATTTGAACTGAAGACAAACTAGAGAATCCAGTAGTTCTAGTCTTACCCTACCATTTTGCCTGCCTTGGAGGCAAAAAATGGCAGGTAGCCCAGCTGAAGAATAATTTTTGACCAGTTGCTGCACACTGAGTACCTGGAGACCTGCAAGCCTTGCAGAATGGTTGAGGTTGGGAGGAATCTCTGGAGGTCGTCTTGTCCAGTCTAGGATCACCTGGAGCCATCTGCCCCAGACCATACCCAGATGGCTTTTGAATATCTCCAAGCATTGAGTTTTGGAGGCAGCAGCTTTGGAACTTTTCCAGCTAAGCTGCTACAGAGAGTGTTAGTGGCTGCCCTCAAATGTTGCAGATGCACAGCTCCCAAGGGACAGGTAGATGTGTTTGAGCTCGGAGGGCAGCCTGCATACCTGTTGGCTCCTGTGATGACTGAAAACTGATATAAAAGCTAATCCATGGGGAACATGCATAAATCCAAATAAGCCACAGTATTTTACCTGGAAGAGTAAGATTTCTGTTCGACTTGGTAAACTTTGAAGCAGGCACTCCAGCACTTTTGTGTTGTTTTTGTAGTAGTATTTTGTATTACTTCTTTTGGACAAGGTTTAAGGCGTACTCCTCTAGGCTAGAGGTGGCTTTCAAGACCTGACCTAGAAACATTCCAATACCAAAATTTTTTTAGACCTGACTAGGTTCCACTGCCTGGAAGAAGAAAACCTTACTGCCAGATTCCCAGAGCAGGAATGTTCCAAAATCATGCAAAGAAACTGAAGCAGCTCATCTATTCTGTTGTTCTTCAAGATGGTTTCTGTACATCTGAACGCCCTACCCGATTTTCTTCGGCATTACAACTTCAACAATGAACCTACAGAGGCCATAGAGAAAAATAAAGTAGCTTTTGTTCCGTGTCCCCTGTTCTCCAGATGTTCCATGCCATCAGGGAAGGGGCAGGGGTCAGCAGAGTATTGCAGTGGGTACTGCTCCCACAGGGGCTGTTCTACTCTAAGTTATAATCGAAGCAGGAATGTGCAGTGATCAGCATGAAAACTCTAGTTGTTGGATGAGTAACCTTTATTTTTTGTTGGAAAAGTTTCCCACTGAGATCATCTGACAGTAGAATGTGTCAAGTTAACTTGTATTTCTATTACTTTGCTGGAAAACTGATAGACAGGTTGCTAGCGGTGTGAATTGTATTTTGCCATGCTTGCCCCTTCTTCCCCTCTGCAGGTATTCTTGTAGGGCAATGTAAATCTTTTAAATCAGAAAAGCCTTTGATAGCAACTCATATTTTCTGTAGCATGTGGTTGGACAGCATCTAGCATGATGGTTAGCAATTTCTCTTTTTTCAAGTATCTTCTGCATAACCTTGATGCTAAGAGATTTATAGAAAGATGAAGAGACCAGAATAGTTAGCAATTAAATCTGTCTCAGACTCTGGAAAACAGACATGACACATGCAACTGTATTTCTGAGTATAAAGCAAAACCAAAATGTTTTGGGTTTTTTTTTTTTTTCCCTTCCATTAATCCAGAAGTTAAATTTTTTTTTTTTTTTTTTTAAACCTATTGAGGTATTATGAAAGTGGACCTTCCTGGAATTACTTTTTTTTTTAATAAGGAAAGCAGATTCGTGTGTCTGTTTCATAAATTCTCTTAAGTTTGTTTTTCACAGTAAAGTCAAATTATGAAAGGGCTAATGTTGCAGCAATCTGAGCATTTTGTAAACAACCAGAATCTTGGATGGCCTTAGCCCCACTCAGCTATCATTCACAATGGATTTTAAAACCTTCGTAGTGTCCCTTGGAGCAGATGGACCCTATTTCACAAGGCTGTGTAATTCTATCCCATTTTTAGTCTTGAAAATTTTAATTCTGATAGTTTTTTCTTCTTTTGATTTTCGAAAAGTTAGTCAGCTCCAGTTCCTTTATGGCAGTGGAGTACTGTCCTTTCATACGTTGTTTCTTGGCCAGTCCCATGTCATGGAGCAGAGAATGCAGGACAGATGCTTCACGCCTGGCATACTCAGCTGTTCCTGAGAATAAAACTACTACGTGCAACTGGCAAGTACTGCTGGAGGCAGCATATGCTGGCTGTTAATGTGTGACCTTTTTGTACTCAGTAACTTGACTAGCTCTACCCATTTAGATTTAAAAAAAAAATTGGATACGAAATTTAGGCAACTGAGTTTCTGACTATCAAGTACTGCTTCATAGTAAATGTATTTATCACTGCAAAGCTCTAGTTCTAAATATAAACTGTTAATAGTGCACTGACCCCTATGCAGAGGTGGGTGAACAGCACAGACTGCCAGCCAGGTTCTTGGGGTACGTGGAGCTGCAGGTGATTGAATTACACTGGCTGAAGAAGTTCTTGTCTCTTCAGCTGAGAGTTTTACTGCCACTGAGCCAACGTGCAGCTCAACTGCTCATACACGCCCTACCAGACCACTAGAAAAATAAGCTAAGTTGTGCTATTTTAGCTACTGCGGCCACAGAATAAACTGGGAGACACTGACTGAATGCTCTTCTTGGTGGTGCAGGACTTTATGGTTGCCTCAGCATAAAAGAATTATGAATTTTGACTCCTTAATGAATAGCAAAGGCCTTGGAAGTGAGACACACGTATCTGAGTCTCTTGGCTTCTCTTTTTGTTACCCAATCAGCCGCGCTGGGGATGCACTGAAAGTGTTTCTGCAGTAAGTCTGCCTTGCTGCAAAATGGCTCCTTTGGGGCCAGTGCTGTAGAATAATAAAATAAATAAATCCTCTGTGAGGAACTATTTTATACAGTACCTTTCATAACTTAAAATTACATACAGTGTAATTTTATTTTAAGTCCAAAATCTGTTTTCCCAAAAGACCAATCTACTTCACCTCGCATCTTTTTGCTACCAATACTTTCATGGGAGTTAAAGAACTGGATGAAATCTAGTTGTTGAAATAACCCTTTCATGGGAGTTAAAGAACTGGATGAAATCTAGTTGTTGAAATAACCTAGTACAAATTCTTACTGTGATTGGCTGTTTGCTGAGCTGTACTTCTGAATAATTTGTATTTACACACCTGGCTTTCCATGCATTTTATAAAATCACTAAGGGAAGAATGAAAATATTCTAAATATACTCACTACAAATGTAGGATTTATTTATCTTGAACTTCTTGCCTTTTTGAAGGATTTATTGTTTAAATGTGTTTATTCTTCCTAAAGAAAAGATGACAGAGGCAGTTCAAACATATGAGTTGTTAAGATACTACATTTTTGAAGTTTGTTGATGAAATAAAAATCAGGATACTTTTTGTGGGTGATTTTAGTTTTGTTTTAATGAAAAAAAAATAATCTTTCAGGTGGTAGGGGGGGTATTTATTTTTGTGCTCTCTTTTTATGTTTTATGATGTTGCTGCTGGACATTCCACAGGGAGACTTCACGTGCAGTGTTGCTCCTGTTTACAGGCAGTGTTTCCCAGACCTGCTGGTCAGTTGTAGGGGCTTTACTCTGCTAGTTTGGTTGTTGGTCATTAATGAAGTTGTGTGAAAGAACCCAAACAGCTCCTGAGGAAAAAGCACTAAATGTCAGTGCAGTGGCTGGGTCATGTGGAAAAGAAGCACTAGGTCAATAGCCAGAGAGTGGAAAAAACCCTCTGAATTCAGTAGGCACTGGGCTGAGTGCAGTCTGAAAAAGATCATCTTGGTTTAGGATCTGTAAACAATTAGGTAACACCTGCAGTTGTTGGAGAAACCAGCAAATAGCTCTGTAATTTATGCTTGAGGACAAGCGATGCAGATGATGGCAAACTGAGCAATGAAGTTTTTATTCTGCACCTACGAACTTCAAACATTTGCACATTCATCTTGTGACATCTGTCGAGGTTTTTTTGTCATCTGTATGAAAGTAACTTCGGGATAGACCTCATTTTTATTTCTGTCTGTGGGAGTAGAGTTTAAAGAATGGATACATATAATTCAGGATGATTTTCAGTGTATCTTTCCAGAAGACCTTAACCGTCCTTAATATTTTATGCATAGAATCACTGACAGAAACTATTTTTCTTTCTTTGTCTAAAGCCACCCAGAGTGAGGAGCGGCTGTGTGCATTTAAGGACCCATATCAGCAGGACCATGGAATCAGTGAGAGCCGAATCTCCCAGGAGAATGGCACAATTTTGTGCATGAAAGGTAGTACCTGCTATGGACTTTGGGAAAAAACACGAGAAGGAGACATACATCTTGTAAAACAAGGTATGGAACAGTTCAGTTTAAGAGCAGTAGTTTTGCTACTTATTTCATGTTTTGTGATCTAGCCAGCAGATACAAAGATGCACAGTTGCAAAATTAGGCTTCTTGCACCTTGTACAAATGCATAATTATAAATTTCCCATTTAACAATTTTAAATATGAACAGAAAGTTCTTTTGAAATAAATGACTTCTAAAAGAAACCAAAGATATCAAGGCACAGTTGAAGGAAAAAGCACTCAAATTTCCTGTTACTTAGGATGTCCAGAGGCTTGTGATGTCAAGATGGCTTTCTTGAATTTCAGTATACGTAATGATAAATTTAACAATAAGTGTCTCATTAAGTAAAAAAATGTATACTCATATTGGTTGGATGTTTGTTTACAAAGGAAACTCCAGCTGTGCCACAAAACTGTCACACATCAGTAGCGCAATTCACTGCTGTTCTGTGGGGGGGGAGTGATGGTAGGAGGGTTGAAGAGCCTTGCAGTTGCTGGAGACGTTTTGATTACCATTCTCAGGGACTCTGCTCTTTGTTACTTGGATGCAAGTTAATTTAGTATAAAGCTGAATGAGAGCTGGTATTTACAAACAGCTGTGCAGTTGTACTCCATGTTGTTTCATGTTTGATCTGGCAATCTGCTGAAGGAGGCAGACTGACTGCTCACCTCTGCCCCCCTGCTGCCTCTTTGCCTTCCAGACATCTGTACATAAGTGACATTTAACTGCCATTGACCATACTTGGGAAGGAACAGTTGCTGCAGGGAGAAAGGGCCTGGTATTAACCAAGAAATAACTGTAGAAAAGCCCAGTGATGTTGACAGTGAGGAAGAATTTTGAAAATTGTGCAAGAAGCACCAAACTACATAGACGCAGTCTTGTGGCCTAGGGAGGGGACTAGGTCACAATTCATTTAGGCTCTGGACCAGAGGGTGCTGATATGGTCTGTAGTACCAGAGAAATGGGGAATGGCATGCTTGTGCTTTGAAGGCTCAGGAATTCAAGTTTTATCATATTAAGGTGACAGCTGGACACCTCTGATGTTGGCCTTCATTGCTGCCCATGTTTCCTCTCCTTGACTATGGGAAGTTCTAAAAGAAATTCTTCAGGTTTTGATTTAAAAGGTAGTAGTAAAGTCAGATAAGCAGATTATGATAGCTGGTTTCACCCCACTTTGTAATGTTTAATTAGGTAATGTATGGATTTCTATAGGTGTGTTTATCTATTTGATAGAAATAATTTTATGCTTCCTTTAAAAAAGGTTCTTTAATTTGCCTCTTTTTACAGGTTGCTGGTCTCATATAGGAGACCCACAGGAATGTCACTTTGAGGAGTGTATAGTTACAACCACCCCTTCCTTGATTCAGAATGGAACATACCGCTTCTGCTGCTGTAGTACGGACTTGTGTAATGTCAACTTCACAGAGAATTTTCCACCTCCTGATCCTACTGATACAACACCTTACAGTAAGTCAAATGTTTCCCTCTATGCTATTTTGTGGTTTAAATGTTTTAGAGAGAGATGCTTCTTTCATGGTACTGTTAAATGTGAAACCTGTGAGTTTTCTATTTATATGCCGAGGAGACGGCAAACAGAACAGAGCTTTCACTTACAAAGTTTATCACACATATATTCCACAGTGCTCCACAAAGAGTGAGCTAAATATTTACAGCAGGATTGTTTCCATAGGCGACTGCTGAATGCAGATTACATTTTCCAAAATGGTCTGTGATCTTGGGTGTTTTGATATTTGGATGCCCGAGCTCATAAGCCTGTGGGGATATTAAGGATTCGTGACTTCTGTTAAAAACAGGCCAGTAGGTTCATTCGCCTTTGGATAGTCTGGCCTGTCTGTTCAGTCATGGTGCACAGGTAGCTTGGAGTGGTAGAACCGGTCTTATATCAGACTGTAGAGATTCTCTCCAACAGTCTTACAGTGCTTTGAAATCTGACTTCTTTGTTTTGCATATCTCTGGTAGGCGTTAACTTTGATATAATATTCAAAAATACTGGTTTGAGCAACGTAATTTTCTGTTATAAAATCAACATAACATATGGATCTAAATCAAGGGATCAAATGCTTAACCTCCTGTGACAGAAGCACAATCATAACTAGCAGGCACACTGTTGTGCTGTGTTCCAAGAGTTAAGAACTGTAAAGGGGCTGAGTTAGTGGCCTAACGTAAACATTTGGATAGCCTTTTCTAAATAAGGATTGTGAAAGAGAAATTAAATACAGTTAGGTATGTAAAGGGAGACACAACTGTTCCGTGTGTTGAGAGTTCTTTATCAATGGAAAGTGTTTTGTAAATGAAGATGTCTTTAATTGGGTAGCATTTAGAGCTGTAGAATGCAAAAGGAATAGTTTGTGTTTAGGAATGATAGTATTTGAATTAACTTTAACGTGAAGATCCCGATGCTTTAATTACTGATGCTTTCAAAAACGGCTGTAGGGTGGAGTATTTGTAAACAAGTGTGATCAAAATGAGGGCTTGGCATACTAAAAAAATAAACAGCCTTTTACTGGGAAAGTGCATACAATATAAATGGGTAAAGAAAGTTGATAAGACATGGTGCCTTTTGGTTGATAAGGCTGTTTGTAGAACTAGTAAATAGTCACCATTTAGAATCAATGTCTCAACTCAGCACTGCACAATGCAGAACAGACTCTTACTTGACTCTTGTTGTAGTCATTGGATTGTGCTCCCCAAATGTGACTGGAGTTAGTGTTGTGGAGGGAAATTAGACAGGAGGAACAGAAAGTGTAAAGATAATTCCTTGTCCCTTTCTGTCCCCCCAAAATAGGAAAACCAGGTTCCTACAAAATGACTTGTGCTTCTTCAAGGGTAGAAATTATAAGCTGAATTAATTCAATTATTGAGTGATAAGATCTTCAAATAATTTTTATATGGAATTTTTAATAGTGAAAGATCTATGTTGATTTGCAAAGTGTGTGTGTGGGGGGGATTAAATTTAACACAGTCCTTAATTCACCCAGCTGTAATTGAGTGCTGCAGCATACATTTCTACTGACTCAAACTGTTTTGTATTATTGTGTCACCTTCCATTTTCATAATAGGCAAATCTGGCTTTAGGCATAAGCATAAGCAAAGTAGATTGCTGCCGAGCACAGTTGTCTGTCTGCTTTGACAAGGTTAAGAAATGGAGATGGGCCATTCCAGTAGCACAGATGGCATCATTTGCCACTCTGGTGTTTTATTTGTAAAGAGATGGAGATGGACCGTTCCAGTAGCAGGGATGGCCTCATTTGCCACACATCCCACAGAGATGGGGCTACTCCTGACCGTTTATATCCCGCACACTCGTAGCACTGTGGAAGCAGAGGATACACTGTAGGAAGCTGGAAGGGTGAAAGAATTGGTAGGCTGTGGCACACAGAGCCCTACAACATTACTGACCTCCATTCCAAGTGCTGGAGTCTCCATGGTCCCTTTTTCAGCCCTCTCAACTCCTTCCAGAACCCATTTTGGTGCTGTAAGATTCAGTTTTGCCATCTGAACATGGAGAACAGCACTCTTTCTTTGGCAAAATTCAATTTTAATGGAATTTTCGGGAAGCTTTGTGTTAACTACTAGATACCTTACTTGGGCCCTCTTCCAGCCTTTCTATTAAAGTTGAGTGCTTCAAGGGCATTAGTAAGCTTAGCTGCACAGGCTGTGGCAATCTGTGTTACCATACCTTTCAGATAATAAAATTGAACCAGTCACAGTCATATAGGAAATCTTCTGCAGAAGGTTATTTCACTATTGCCTGTGAACTGTAAGAACACCGTTTCATCTGTATTTTTGATAAAGCATTAAAAGTGTTGCACATTGAATAGTTCTTGAATGACAGAAAGTAATGTATGTGGCCTCCTAGAACAGTTCTTTTGATCCTGGAAATTTCAAAGCAGAGGTGACTGGTGTACAGTTAACTGTGTGAAGCCTAAGTATTTGTAAATGTTTTTCTTCTGATTTTCAGTAAAATCACACAGCATAAAAAGTTCTTGGAATAACAAGTGTAAATTCAGCTATAGTTTAAAAACTAATGGAACCTGTAAACACTACTGATGACCTTAGTCAATTTAAAGTTTAATTATTAAGGAAAATTGTAGTTGTTCTTTTTAAAATGTTTCCTTGAAGGCTGTATGAAGGATCTGTGGAAACAGCAGAATAGTTAGGTTATTGAGCTAAATCCATCCAGATCAATAATAAAGAAATAAAACAATTACTTTATGCAGTCTTTTGGTTGCAGTTTTTGTATGACAAGTAACAGTGGTGTGTTAAAAGATGTAGCTAGACTTATAAATGATTCAAGGAGATGAAAGTAAGTTAGGATCTTAATACATGTTAGATATAACTAATTATCATTGTCATAAAATATAGCAATTATAGAAATTAAGTGTAATATTTAAGATAATGTCAATGTTGGTTTTAGGATGTCAAAACGTATTTATCACACAACCGTATCTGGTAGAATACAATAGCTTCTCTGGTTTTTTGGGTTTTTTGGGGTTTTTTTTAGTTCATATTTGATCAGGGAATAAATACAGGCTATCCATTCTGTTTTGTAACAAGTTTTATTAGAAATGAAAAATAAGATTAAGAACAAACAGGTTCTGGAAGCCTTAAATTTAATCTTTACTGCTTCTTAATGTGCAGCTGGTAATTTAAAACAATCATACATCTGAGTAGTCATAATATTCTTCCCTTCTATCTTCAAGATAATCCGGGCAGATTTGAGTAGTTGTTGGTTGCTAATCCCTCCAGCTAGAATTTTGCAAATGCTGTGGGATGGGTTATAGTCTAGAACCCACAGTCTGGAGGTATTAAAAATGCAAAGACTAAGATAGCTGTTTCCTGATGCCGGGAGAAGCAGTGGTTGGAGCAGGGTGGTTACTTTGAATCTCAAGATTTGGTTGTGGAGTTTGGAGCTATTGAAACGCAGAAGTTCAGAAACAACCACTTATCCTCAATCTAAGCTTGCACTTCTGGGGAAAAATATACTTTCTTCTGCCTAGCTAAATCACAAAAAATTAACAAAAAATTTTCCATCTTAACTTCAGCCAGTATATTCATATACCCCTTAACCCTACCTAGAGAGGGCCAACTATGGCTTCCTGGGTCAGTGTTTTGAGACATGTGTTTGCTTTGGCTTTGTCAAATATTTAGTTTGAGACTTGCCAAATATCTGCCTCCTATGTCTACAAAATGCTTTCTAAATTCTGAGACTGTTTTGAAGACAAATTCATTAGTTCCTCAATCATTCATAATGGCCAGTTAAATAGAACTTAAGTAGCTAAAGACTTAATGATCTCCCTCGTTGGTCATAGATATATTGCTGTAATGAAACAGTCACGTTAAAATAACATCAAGATGAAAGCAACAAAACAATTTTTAATTATTTTTTTTCCCTCAAGGCTGCATTCCTAGCTCTGCAAATAAATTAATGTTAGAGCAATTGAGTGTTAAGAATGTATTTTTGTATGATATATGGAAAAAATCCCTGGCAGCAACAGTTGAGCATTACTGGTACTTACTGTTGAAAATTATGTAGGGCATTCTTCTCACCAACAGCAAATGGTGGCTGCAATTTTTAGAGGCTTTAGGAAACTTTTATTCAATAAAAGCACTGAGATTTGGATATAAAGAGACTGCCTCACACAGCAAAGGAAATTATTTCTTTATTCTGGAACACTGAAAGATGGGTTTATCTTTCCAGTGGAACATCCTTGCCTTTCCTTGCCAGCCTTCTTGCTAGGTATATAAAATATGTATGTAGAAGTCTGTCTTTAAGTGCACACAGAGTTGTGGGGAAACTTGGACGAAAGCTACCATTAAAAAAAAGTAATTACTAATATATGTGACTGGGTCAGGTTAATTATGGTGGTAATAAGAGAGTTTTCATTTAACTATTGTTTTTGAGAGGCAGCAGTTGGACTCATGTTGCTGTGGGCACGTGGCCCAATCTAACTCCCTCTGAAGCTGAATTAGATCATGTCAGGCTAATTTTGGAAAGTTGTAACCCTACTCACTCAGTCGTTATCCTGAACTGCTTTTTCCGGAGAGCAGCATCTGATATTAGTTTGTGATTGAAATGCATTTACTTCAGCTGGGTTGCAGTATCTGATCAGCTAATTTTGTAGCTGGTGTTTAAGCTGCTCTTTCATTTCTGATCTGCTTAATCTTAGAAAACACTCTGTAACGCATTTTCCCTCACATGCGCTAAATTTTTTTTTCAGGTGGTTTGGATACATAGTAAAGGGGAAATTAAAAACCTTTGCAAGGTGGTAGATATTGGACATTAAAAGATGGAGCTGGGACTGATCCACACGAGGCTTAAAACTTGTACCCTTGAAATGATAGGGAGTTGGTCAAGTCAGTGAAGAGATAAGGCATTTTATGTTGTTAATGTACCTTCACTATGTTATAAGGGGGGGAAGAAATATTAAGACAGTAATTAAGGGCCTTAATATCTCTTAAAAAAAGTTTACTTTGAGACATTTAAGTATTTGATGCAAGAGAATGATACTGTCCCTCCAAGGAAGTTACTTTAGGGCACTGTAGAAAATGAAGATACTGAACTGCTAAAGGAGGTACATGTGAATGTGTGTGGAGATTTCTAAGTATGTGTCTCTGTTAAAAGAGATTGTATGTGGAGCAGCTAAGAGAGGGGGAAAACAAAAAGTAGGTTTGTTTTTTTTTTAAATAATTTTTAATATACTGAATAATTATGAAATATTTGGACTTTAGCCAGCTGTTGACAAAGTTTTGAACCTTCAGTTGCCTTTCCGCCTGAAATTTAGTGCTTAGTGTTTGTTTTTTGCTGTTTATTTGGTTACAGGAAATTAGTTAACTGTGGAGAGGGCTGTGACACAGGGTGCACATTGCTGTAAGTGCATAGTGATAACATTTTGGAAACGTATTCTAATTAAGACTATGTCTTGTGTGGTTGCAGCCGAGGGAAAGGTGATAGTATTGTGGAGGGCAGAAAAAGTAGAAGTGAAGGTTGTTGCAGGAAGCAAGGTATTAAAGCAATTTTTTTAGAAATTCAAGTGAAAACTTTAATTTCCATAGAATTAGTGAAATGTTCCAAGAATCTCCCAAGATAACTGGTAATGCTTGTCAAGTAACTTCAGTTTCCCGTTAGAAATGAATCTATCAAAGCTGAATCTCTTAAAGATTGTCAGTAGCAGCACTTACTGTTTTAACTTCTGGGACATCATAGTCTCCCGAGATTAAACTTGCATCTTTACTGAATTTAAAAGTAAAGCTTTGATGTGAAATTGGAGTCTGAATATGAAATATTAGCTGTGAAGGCAAAGCCTCCTTAGAAAACTGTACGTGTAAATTTTTTTCTCTTACAGAAGCATTTAATCAGGAAGATGAAATTGGAGTGTTTTACTTGCTGTGGCATTGAAATATTTCGAAAATGTTTTTAAATTTCTGTTATACACCAAACCTGTAAAATGCTGAAAACTGTTAGAAGAGCAAACATGTTTATTTGAAAAAGGAGAAACATTTCAAGTATTATTTTTACAACAAAAAAAAAGCTCCAACCCCCCCTTTTTTTTTTCTTCTTTTTTTTTTTCCTTTTATGAGTGTGTTCCCTATTGCATTGTCAAACTAGGAGAGCTGTACCAGGTCACCACAGGACTATGCCAGCAGGAATTAGTACTGTGTTATGGCCCATAGGTCTGAGAACAAGGAATTTGCAAAGTTCTTTTTAAAATCTGCTGAAATCTAAAAAAAAAACTTTTTGAATGCAAGGTGGCATTTTTGTCTTTATCTCGACGTTGCTATATAGTGTGTTTGTGAAGTGCTAGAGCTATATTTGCACTTTCTTTCAGAGGGCTTGGAGGTCTCTATCCTTGAAGTAGATGTGAGAATAACTTCTGGCTTATTCATTTGATATAACTGTCTGATCTTCATCTCTGTCATCTTCGAAGTGTCCTGCGTATTTCTAGTACTACACAGCAACTATTTTATTCACATTTAAGGTCTAAAATGAAGAAGGGAAACAAATGTTTTGAAATGCAATCAGTGTTTTTTGACACCTTCAGTAATAGTGAAAATGTACATTTTAAGCTAACTGATGTCTGTAAATAGGTGATTCACAGTTCTTTTATCATGTGCAGTTCCTGAGGTGCTAATTTGCATCTTGACTGGAAATTAGTTGCTTATGTTTTATGCACAGTTTAAAGAACTGCAAATATCTTTGGGTAATACAAATATAGTAAATATATTTTTTCCATTTACGGGGAATGTTGAGTATTGTCAGTCTTTCTTATGTTGTGGTATAATAAATTCAATGTCATAGTTAGTAGATATCTTTTGTGACAGTGTACACTGAGGCTTTATTGTGAATGCCTTATACACCCAAGGTAAAAGTAGATGAGACTCCTAACAACAATACTCTTTGCATCAAACAATGCATTGGTGGAAAACTGGACTGTAAATGAAAAAGGTAGCGGAAAGGAATTGTTTTGCCCCATCTCAAGGCAAAATGGAGAATGGACAAGGATGCTGTACTTTTTATGTCTTTATTCAGATGCTGGAATATGCAATGTAATACATGTATACGATATCAACATTATTCTAAACAAACTCTACAGTGCTATTTAACAACACAAATAATTTGAGAAGTAGATAGGAGCTCTCTGGAAGGCAGATTGACATATCAGTGCACATTTGGGTGACTTTATAGATCAGCAGGCTTTCTGATGGTAAAGTAGTAGTAATAGGCTTCTAATATCTGTTCTCCAAAAATTTCAAGACTGGGTGCTGTAGCTTTTAACACTTCAGAGAGAGTTAAAACTACATCACTGTGGAAGCTACACCACTTTAAAGACTTGTGAATTTGTTTAGGTAACTCTACTCAGCACAGTATACTGAGTGAGTTAGCCAAGATACTTTACACTCAAGTCATTGACAAGCAAAATTAAAACATTATTTATGTTTTGTGGATGTTATACTTGTCTATGTCCCTGTGCTTTTCCAAACAACGTTTATTTCCTCAGCGGCTTTGTTGACGTCCTGCTTTCCCTGTCTTGTCATGCTCAAGGCTCCTTGTGGTGAGCCAGAGTGGCAGAAATGGCTGTGCACAGGCTGCTCCACGGCTGCAGCTCCTGACAGAGGGCATTAGCTTCAAAATGCTGCAGTTGTATCTCCCCGGGCAGGCTGGAGCTGCTGGGCTTGCTGAGAACACTGTTTCTCATAACCCCCTTTGTCCTGCGATGTTACCCGAGGAGCATTCCTCATATTTGATTTTTAGCATGGCTCTACTCTGGATTTCCTTAGCAATTCTGAAATGAATGGAGTTAAAAGGAACGAGAGCTCTGCGAAGTTTGGTTATAAAGCACTGGTGGGTGTTGCCAGCTACTACTAATAAATCCCCACCTCATGGCCAGTACAGTAGCAGTCTTTGTCCACAGACTACTGACATAGTGAGAGGCAGACGTGGGACTGGAGCTGTTAAGTGTAAAATACAAGATCACTTATAACTATCAGGTCTGTTATTTGCTGTTCAGTGCTATTAGGCTCATCTGTGCAGAACAGTGTTTAGATCATGGAAAACCTTTCATGTATTTTTTTCGCTTCTTAATTAGACTTTTTCCGTAAGCCTCACTTGTTTTTGTCCTGTGTGCTAAGTTTGCTGACAAAAATCTAATCCTATATTATGGTTTTGTTGAATGCATTTTACCCTCTTGATTTTTAGAACAGATACAATTTATAAAGAAAGCTTTAGGTTCTTGGCACTTGACATACCCTTAAAATAGCCCATTAGCCCGACTGCTTTGCAGTGATACCTGAGTTGCATCTATAGCTCAGTACAATGGGACCCAGCCTCCTCAGAGGAGACTGAAAGTCCAGACAGACAGTTAAAATATCTTGGCTCTTTACAGTTGGTCATTAATCACAGTTCCTTATTGAATTTTTTTGATAAATTTTTTTTTATTTATCTGGAAAACATTGTGATCCAGAAAATCCAATATGTTACTTAACATTGATTTCTGGCTGCTTTCTTTATGATGTAGCATATGGTGCATCCTCAGAGAGGATGCTCTCTGGAGGTAAAATGCTAATGATACTTCAATCTGGCACAATCCTAGGAGCTGTAAGTAAATAAAACATTTACTTTTTAACAGTGTGGTAAGTTGTTTCTAAGGACACTTGAGGAATTACTTTTAAACAAAGCATTTAAAGAGCGAGAATTATGTAGGTTAGCTGTCAGGTGGCTCCTGCAGAGGCTGGTGCAGAGCAGGCAGTGAGCAGAGAGAGTCACATTCCCCCCAAGCCAGGGAGCAAAAGCTGCAGGGCAGCACCGTGCCTGGTTGGATCTGGCTTGCAGGCACTGTAGTCAAAGCCTGAACTCGGGACTGTCTGTGCTTATCTTTGTCTGTATGCACTAAGTGACTGTTCTTTATGTGATTTGATTTCTTTCACAACTGTGCTGTTGGAGCATCTTCTGTTGGGAGTGTAAAAAGGGTTAGGAGCTGTACTGGATAGAAGCTGTAGTTTGTCCTTTCCCTCCATTGTATTAGACAAAATCCCAAATTCCCAAATCTTCGTTCGCAAAGCCTAGCCACGATGATGATGATGATGATGATGTTATTAGACAAAATATCTGCTTGTGGATGGATACTGGGGATGAGGGTTTTAAATTAGTTTCCCTTACAAAGGAAGGCTAATGTTCTTTGTATTAATAAAGTGAATGGCAGATGCAGGTAAGTGCCTCAGTTGTTTGGATTGTAAACTTGTGACTAACTCTTGAAGGCTGAATGTGAAGTTTGGTAACTCACATTCTGTGAGTTCTGTGGGATCTGTGTCATCCTGGCTTTACACGTCTCCATTATTTCTGAAGAATTGAGCTGTCAGAGCTGTTTTGAAGTCGCCTGAGGTGACCTTTTGGCTTTCTGGGTAACAGAACCTGTGTGCTTGAAAAACAAGGAGTTCTTAGAGGATCCAGGGGAACCAATGCACACAGGAAAGCATCACGTCAGTGTGCTCCTGGTCAGAACCCCTGATTATGCACCAACTGCAGGTGTTTTCCAAGCTATCGCTTCCAGGATGGAATAACTGCTATTGTTGTCATCCAAATGGGAGACATGATGAAATTATATTCACTAAAATCTTGGTGAAGATTCCCATGAATGTAATTGTACTTCTTTGCAAACAGGGTTCAAGTTGATACCAAAAACCTATTTACATTTGTGTTGGTTGTGTAACCAAGAAAGCTTGCTGTTGCTAGTAGGGCAGATTAGGGTGAGGGGAATTTGTGTAAAAGTTATAAGGAGACTTATATGAAGTATAAAGAGTAGAGTTCCTCAATCCACAACTACTTCTGTATAGTATTTCTTTGTGTCTTTTCATTTTATCTGGATATTTTGTGGTGTTACTCTTCCCGGTCACATTGCAGTTTTGTTCTTTTTCCATGGTAGGTTTGGGAATGTTCCTTCCTTATGTATTGAAATAGCTGTTGATGTATACCATTCACCATTATTATTTTTGCTGGTTTGTATTTAATAAATAAAATGAATGGTGCGGTGTTGCTATGGACACTAATACGTAAGCACAGGAGTTGGGAGACTGAGTGTTGTGTCTGTTTTTGTGTGACAGAGACTTTCCCTGTTGCAGTTCTTATTAGGACTGAATTTTGTGATGGGAAATCTGATTTTTCATGTCAGCTGTTAGAAATCTGCGGGGTTTTTGTTGTTGTTTTTTAGCTTCCATGTTTTCAATATCAGAATAGATGTTGATCTTTCTAAAAACCAAACATCAGCAGATTCACATGGACAGTCCATACATTTCTTTCTCAGAAGTCTGGTTTGTTTATCAGTGTTTTATTTTTGGGATACTAAGATGTTTATTCTGTAACGCCTTTGTTAATTTGAAAGAAATCAATATATTAATTAGTCTTAAAATCTGACTTGCTGAGTTTTACCTTATTTCAGTTTGTGTAGTACACTTCTAAACATTAGCTGTATAGATATGTCTAGAGGGGAGAAGTTAAGAATTCAATCTCTAAGGGCAAGGAAAGATACTGAGAGAAGCGTGAAGACTTTCTATTGCTTTAGCTTTTCTTTTTTTTTTTTTTTAATGGAGCTTTAGGATTTTTTCTCTTCTTTTAGAGTAGAAAGGTAGATCTGATATTTTCTGAGAAGTCTGAGGAAGGACTTTTTCTAAGACATCAATACTAAGTTGCAGAGAGATAGGAGATTGTGATCCAGCTCTTTTAAATTCCTTTGAAGGTTTCAGTGAGGTGGATTCAGTGTTTAAGCACTACAGTTTTGTGCATTTATTTTAAAGGTTGAGCCTACAAAATACTGCATATATGTTTCTTGGCGTTAGGCCAATTATCTCCTAAAAGTTTGTGAAATCTCTGTAAGTGATATTAGACAACTTTTGACTTTGGCCTGGATTTTTGCCTTCCTTTAGACTGGCGGCATGAGGCTGATTTAGAAACTGCTAGTCTGAGACTAGCAAAAAATTCCCTTTTCAGACATTCATATTGACTTCAAAACTATATATGCTTTGAGCAGGAGTGTAAGGTATCCTTGCCTCCTGTATAAAAACACTTCTCACTTTTTTAATGCTGTGACAGGAAATAAGTGTGTTGGAGCTGTCGCAGTGAAAGTGATTTTTTTTTTTCTATGCCAAATAAAAATATTTCTTTTTATCTTTGAGTGATGGTTCAGAGCCCTGTCTATCCATCTGGATGTGTTTGTCTGAAGGAATACCCAGCTGATATGTGCACTAGACAGCTGGACCATCTATATGGAACCACTGAGATAATTTTTGCTTGTTCATAGTTCTGTTTCTCCTATTAAAGCATTAACTCACTCTGAAAGTAGCAATGTGGGATGCACAAATAGAATTTTAAACCCCAATGAATTAGTACAAATGTTGTAAAACACAAACACAATTTTTATACATGTATTCTTTTGACCTGGGAGGTTTTACTGTTTAAAAAAACTAAAAATGAAACAACACACACACACACACAAAAACTTCAAAAAGAAGCAAAACCCCAAACCATCCCCCAGCAGAAAAAACAGACAAAATAACCCACAGGTGCGGAGCAAGTACCCACATTCACACCAACATGAACTTGTGACAGGTAGACATCCAAACTGCAGCAAATACAAATTGGTTATATTCTAACTGCTATTCTGTTTTCCTCCATTTCTATTCTCTGAGGATAAAATTGCAGTGAGTAAGGCAAAATGGATGATGCTGTCTGAGCCACAGAGCCATGTTCTTCCTTTGAATGCAGGTCCAGACACTGCTGCTCCACGATGCTGTGGGAAAGCAGAGAGCACTTGGTGAAAACTTACTGCACAATAAAGCACGTAAAGCCACAGGAATCAGTAATAGATGAACATACAGAAAATATTCGAGCTGTTGTTTGAAAAGGTTTTTTTAATGACTCTGAAGAGTAATCTGAGTTCCTCTGCCTTTATCAGCACTGTTAGCAGATGGATCCTGCACTTGTTACCTGTGCAGGGGAAGGTGGGACGTGCCCACCACCACACGTGGGTTTGGGGGAGCAGAGCCCTGCACACACCTGAGTTGGACACTCCCAGCTGTGGAGCCATTCACAGCATCTTCGGAGCAAACTAAAAATGCGTGGGGGTGGAATAAACACAGACTGTAAACCAAAAGCATTACACATCTCCCAGTGCTGTGCCAGGCACTCCGGGAGGGATGCTGTTCCCAGGCCTCAGAGCTCCTGCCAGCAGTGCTCCTACAGGCACAGTGGGAGAGCCAAGGGAGGTGTGGGCTGACCCTGCTCAGCTTTGGAGGGTTAGATAGGAGGCAACTTCTGTCCAACACTAAGAGGATAGTTAGTGAGTAATAGCAGTGGGAGAGGGTGCATAAAGGAAAAGGTTTTAAACTAATTTAAGATTTCCGTGTATAGCTCAGGTGTGCTAACATTAGTTTTCCTGGTTTTATACAGTTAAATGTTTTTGGAAATTTTGGGGTTTTTTTGTTTCGAGTTGGATTTTTTTCATGGAGGATTTTTTTTGTATTATTTTAATTAAAACTGAAAACATCAAGCTCTGCTGTGGGGAGAAAATTTTCGTAATAGTCTTGGAGTGTTAGATACCTGCTATGAAACAATAATAATTAAATATTGCTAATGGGGGAAAACTCATAAATTGTGAATCCTTAATTTCACTAGATATTCCAGAATAAACCAAGTGAAATAAGGTACTAAAGATATGGGTCTGAACAGGTTCTCCCAACTCTGCTGACCTTGATCCTACACTGAGCTAGTGTGTAATCTGTAGGAGACTACTCAGAGCAGGGAGTGGAGGTGAGCACAGGCCTACATTTAGGAAGAGTCTGTCTGTCACCGTGCCGTGCTTGCTGTGGAACAGAAGTTTCCTACAATATGAGGGAGCACAGCACTAAGTATTTAATTAGCTGAGGTCATATGTCACCTAAATGTACATCAAAGATATGTGCATTTATGCCTACACACTTTACGTGTGAATTTATAAGTTGATATTTGAACATAAACTGGTAAATTTGGAGTTTCTTCTAACAGCCTGTATAAGAATTAAAATTACCACTTTTTAGGAATTTAGAATTTCTGCTTAAGCACAACCTGATGAGTAGCTTAGCACACCCAGGGCCACAATGATGACAGAAGTATGACATGAATTTCTTCGCTGCCTTAATGTATTTGTAATCATTGTAATGGGTTATGTCAGTAGCAGTGTCTTATTCCCAAAAGTGCTGTTGGCACGATGCTGGCTTGTGGTATGATGGAGCCCTTGAAATGAGATTAGAAGGCAGGCTTTTCCATTCCTTCTAGGTGGTTATAAAATGAAACAGTTACCAGGTAGGTGCTGTTAACAGCAAGGTTTTTTCCTCTGAGAAGCAAATATGTTCTTGCAAATGCTGTCATCTTCCAGCTGTAATGTAACTATGTTTTGATTGTTTGGTAGAAATGTGCTCAAGTACTTGACAACTTGCTATATTATTTCTGTGAACTGGGCTCCTGACAGACCTCTCCTGGATTTGAAACCTTTGAGCAAAGGGAAGTTAAGGAAGAAAAATAGAAAGTGTATTTTGTAAGCATCATGGAACTCACAGAACACTTGGATATCCTTTTTGAAAGGATAGATTGGGAAACAGAACTCCTGTCTAAAACAGTAATAGGACAGTACCTGCTCAGAGGCATAACTGGTGTGATTGCCTGTCAATTGTTAGAAAGAATAAGCAAGGAAAACAAGCAAAAAACCCCCAGAAAACAACCAACCACCAAACCACAGTTCAGGCTGAAAGCAAAAAGTTAATTGTCAATCATAAATTCTCATTTTTGTCCTGGTTATGCATTTTCACTTTGATCGAGCTTATAGTGATTGAGGATGTCTTAAATTTTGAGCAACCAAACAAGTGTGTATTAAGTGTCTTCACTGAAGTGTAGAAATGCTTTGATGGTGTCCAATTGGAAAACAGCAGGATCACTTGAAAACCTTGGCTATGGCTGCATGTATTTTGTGATGGGTTAAAGCAGGAACACCTGTCAGGAAGAAGTCAGTTTCAAGTTTAACTTTATTTTTTTATTTCGCAAAAAAAGGTTTCTACTTGTTTAATGAGACTTGAGGTTTTTGCCTTTCATTTAACAGGATTTCACGGTACGGTCAGGATTTGAGTAAATCGGATTGACAGAACACTTCTTTGTATTCAATTTTTTAAAAGGTTGCTTTTTCCATTCTAATTTCTACAGTATCTGTGTAAATAAGTGTCTTATGAGCATATCAGTCTCAGACTTACGGTTTAATTGTACACTGTCATTAAGACAGCTGAAACCAATGCTCAGGGCTGTGACAGGTTCGGGGATTGATTTCAGAAAATTTTTCATTATGTGGAATGTATCTATAAAGTAGAAAAGTTACAGAAGCCGTATCACTCACTATGTAAAAGTTTTATTCAATCTGCGAAATTAATCTAGCAATCATGCAGATTCCAACATCATTAGCAAGGCAGTTTCATAGGATTATGAAATGTCTCCTCTGACCTATTCAGATTTGTGTTGAAATATTTATTCCTGGTTTGAAACAAGTTTGTTACTGTAGGGCAGACAGAACGTGTTATACAAGTGAAGTCAGCTGTAACACGAATTGATAGCTTTGATACCAGCCTTTGTACTTGATTGATGTATATTTATTTTGGCAGGGATGTTGCCTTAGATATGGTCCTTCCTCCCTTCCCATGGTCTCCCCGTTGGCTTCCGTACCCGGCTCCCTGCTCAGCATAACCGCGGTTGTACAGCACAGCTGTCGGGGCACCGCTGGGCTGGAACAGGCACCTGGGAGTAGGAGGCAAGGGATGCCTGAGCTGGCACTTGTGCTGCGAGAAACGAACATCAAACGATGTCTGTATTTCATCTGAAATCAAGTACTTAGATGTGTAGAAGGATTTTGCATAAGTGCAAACTAAGGATTACTATTTATCATTATTGCCTTTTTCATCTTCGTGTTATTATAAAGTAATCAGAATAACCTTTGAAGTTAGGGAAGGTACTGTTTTCCCCATTATATAACTAGCTAACATAAAGCACAAAGAGGCAAAGTAACTTACCCAAGATCAGGCTATTCAGTAGCAGAGCCAGAAACACAATCTGAGTTTCTTTTTGTTTTATAATTCAAGTTCTGGAAATTTTTTCTTTCCTTTAGGAAAAAAAAAAAAGTCATTTACGCATATCTGACGTGCACTTGTGTGCCCTCATACAAGATGCAGTTTTTTGTTTGAAGAAGGTCGCTCCATCTGGTGCCTTGGAAACAGAAGCTGTGTGTCAGTGGAGCCTATTGATTTTGCTGGGGTCCTCCTGAGGTTAAAGCCTTTCTCCTCTCTGGGCCATTCTCACTGTTTCAGCTTCTGCCCTACCCAGTGCTGGCCCTGCCACCTCCTCTCGTCTCTGTTGGCCTTGTCAGGTTTCCACAGCCTTTTCTGTCCTTTATTTCGCTCTGCTCGACGATGTCTCCAAATCACTGCATCTCGTACCTGTGAAGTGTCTTTGAGGAAGAGGTTCTTCCTGCCTGGAATGCAGCTGAATCTCTGTTTAAGCAAGGACAGGATAGAGGGAAGGAGCCATTGCTAAGGCCTCTCAGCTGTGGAGGAGAGGTGGCTTTCAGCAGGAGGCGGGAGAGGTTCAGCTGCTCCACTGCCCTCCTCCTCTCCCCGGCATGGACACACGGTAGAGAAATGTAACAATTATTGTTATCTTAAAGTTACAGAAGACTTTTAAAGTATTTTTGAAGTCCTAGAAAAAGAATCTGGAAAAGGTTAGAAATTATATGTCTATATACAGATGATGACTGGGGAAAATAAAAGAGAATGAGGGAGGATTAATGGGAAAATGGGACATGTACTGTCATGTTAGACCCTCTCCCAAACCACGATAGGAAGAGCTGGAGCAGATGCATACCTTTTGGAGTACCACAGGCATTATTTGAATTGGCATTAGCCAGACAAACACAGTCTTTATAACTGTGAATGTTTCTAACATATCAGACAGATTTAACTCACAGATCTGTAACACAGGCTTTCAAATTTAAAATTGCATGCCCTTTTACATATGAGAATGTACACTATACTGAGTTGTACTGGAAATATAAAAAATGTTCTTGAATTAAAGCAAGTAGGAAAAGTTAAGTTTTAGTACTAAAATTCTTGCTATGCTTGAGGATTACAGTTGAGGATTACAATATTAAGCTGATTTAGGGCATGAGATCTAAAGTACTAGGACATAAACCAAAAGTGCAATGAAAGGTTTTGTCAGAACTTGTTCTCTCCCTGTTTGTATTGATCTTGGGTTTACACTTGAAACAGGTTGGCTGACTAAAATTTTGCTATAATTCAGATTTCACTGCATGCTTAGGGAAATGATTTTGAAATCAACACTCTGTGCAATCATGTCCATTAGATCAGTTCATTCTTCATTGCCTTTTGCTAAGGTTGACAGGAGAAAAGTATTCCTGAACCTCAGTCAGAGATGTGCAACGTTATTGACAGGACATCAGTGCTCCTTGTCCCTGCCCACACCGGAGGGGAGCGCAGAGCTGGCGATGGGCAGGAGCAGCATCGGCCTCACTGCCCGTAAACAGGCACCCGCCGTTCCTCCAGGGTGCGCCCAGCAAGAACCTGCTGGGACAGGCCCAGACATCCCACACTGCCTGGGCTTGGCTCGGCCTTCCCACTGAGCAAATGGCTGCCAAGGGGGGGACCTGGCTTTGTAGGAGCGAGGGGAGCACGGCCGACTGGTGAACGGCGTTCCTGGGCTTCAGCGCTCTCGAAGACTTGGAATATGCGGGCACATGGGATCAGAGCTGCCTTTTCTGAAAGATGAGGGGGGTTGGTTGTTTGCTTACCCATACAAAAATAGGCGATTCAGTGTTTTGATGTAATTTTTTGGGCTCTGTTTTTAGCGCCTGGGAACGTTACAAACATGAAATATGTAGCCATTGAGCCAGTTGAATTTAAAAGAACTTCAAATGTCTTTCAAGAGGCTCTCCGAAGTGCTCATTTTTTTTCCATTGCAGCATATGTATTTTTTCATCCAGTGTTTTACAGGAGCTGGAAGTGTGCCATTATGGTAAAGCTGGTGTTGCTGTTCGGTTTGATAAGCAGTAAGTCCTGTTGGTCCAAGATTAATATAAGGGAATAATGGAAAGATTGTTCTCAGCCTTTTTACTAAAAACATTTCTCTGACTGTTTTATTTCAGTATGGAAGATGTCCCCAGTATGTGGTTAAGTGCTCAAATAAGCTTTCCATTACACTTGAAGGCAAGGTTGAGGTACACTCAAAAGTAGTTTGCCTATGGAAGCGAGGTGTTTCTCTTATCTCTCTAGTAATCAAATATTTATTGGTATATAGGGAATTTCAGAGAAAATAATCTAAATTTAGTTTTGTGATTGAATTGCTATTTATTCTACATACATCATGATTATGAGAGTCTATTCAATAGTGTTAGAAATAACACTGAAGATCCCTGAACTCACGGAAGAAAAGGCAGAACAGGAAGTTTTGTCGGGTTTTTACGAACTTGTGAATTCCTTCTGTACAAATGTGACAAGCTGTTAATTCACCTCTTTGTATCTAGTCATCAAAGAAAGAGCAGGTAGGGATTGCATTACCCACTTGCCTGCCAAGAAATTACCACTCATGCTTCATTTTTAAGTTTCATGTATCAGTACAACCTTCAGTATTCAAAATGAACAGAAAAGGCCAATCTAATACCCACAGCCTAGCTCCAGACTGGGTGCTTGGGGGCAGCCAGTTCACCGGAGGAGGACAGAGATGCTGGGAAGGATTACACCTCTTGGACTGCCTTGACTCAGGGACAGTGAGGGAGCCCTCCTCTTCGAGACAAAGCTCAAGTACAAATTGCATTTTCCAGCAGCAGATTTTTGAAAGAGATCTGCCCACTGAAACGCTGCCATCACGAATGACTGACTTCTAGCTGTAGCAGGATTTCTCTGGAGCATGTTATGGGAAATAAATTTTACAGCCCAAGCTGCATGATGTTTTCAGGCATTCAGTGAGGAGGCAGATGGGATCTGTGGTGCATGGTTGCCAGGTTGTGATGTTACTGCAAGTCTCATGGGAGACTGGTGCTTTCTTACAGTCCAGGTTCCACACAGTGATGCGATTATGTGAAAAATGGATTAAAATTTTAGCTCTCCTGATGTGGAGAAAAGCATGAAAAGATGTGTCACAAAGGACACCTCATGACAATAAGTATATAGGATTTTATATAAAAAGTATAAAATATGATGATGCTAAGTGCAAAGTGGAAACATATTGGTGACTGTTTAAATCTTTTCTTCAAATATTGGAATGATCGGAAGCAAGTGCAAATTTTCTGTTTCATCCAAGCCAATAGACTAGAAACCAGAGATTTCTCTTAAGTCTGGAGAAAACATCCATTTTCAATTATGAATGAAAATTGCCTTAGAGTTACTGGTTGGCAGGATTATTCTGTTAAAGAATGTTGCACCATCTCGCACAAAATACGCAGTTCCCGTTGTGTTTTTTATCTTCATGAGCACCAAGTGCTCAGTCCTCTTCCACAGAAGTTATCTTGCTAACTTCATTGTGCCTTCAAGTGCCTTCAAGAATTCCATGCATCCTTATTTCTCATGCACAGGCTCATAAATCAGAATTAGGATAATAGTTGTTTTAAAACATGCACCTGTCAAAGGTTAGATAAAGATGTTTAAGGAATAAAGATGTTTAGGAAATGCTATCTTTATTCTTTTCATCATTCTTAGCAATGCAGAGGTTTAATGGAAAACTGGCAATAGCTCCTGCTGGGTTTCATTGTAAAGGACTGTCAACAAAACTTTTAAGGTATTCCAACCTTGTAGTTCCAGCTTAACTAAAATGTAGATTTAAATGCATTTAGTTAAATTGGTGTTGAAGGCCATGTGATAGGATTCTTGAATTATATGATAGTCTGATCTATGCCCATGGTATTTTTGTAGATACTATCTTTTTAGATATCTTTTGGTATCTTTTCAGACACTGTTAGCCTACCAACATAGTTTTTTGTTACAAGTTATCAGCTTATTTTTTTTCTTTCACATTTTCTTCCCTGTGCTGAATAAATTTAGGATTTATATAAAATAGTCGGAGTCATTTTGGTATAGTGTTTATATTGGAGGCTTTCTTGTCAGTTACTCTAATGTGATGAAGACTGAACTCTCTTGCTGCAGGACAGTGGTTCAGAAATGTGGCAGTAGTCAGTTGTTTGGAAGGAAATGTTGATTACTGTCCAGAAAAGAAGAGAGAAAAAGACCTGATGAAGTGTTTTGGTTTGGTTGGAATGTGCTGCTAGAATGCAGTTAGGGATGCATATTCTAAATGTTGTAGAGGATTCCTAGAACGTGTTTAATATAAGCTTTGTGTAGACGAAACAGATTGTGATTGAGATCTGTGGGCCTTTGGAAAAGATTGCTAAATGTATGTTTTTTCAAAGGACCGCGATCTTACCACTGTCATGAAAGTCATGCAGGGCCACTGTGGAAAGCAATGTGACTTTAAAATCAAAATGAATTAAATACACTTGAAAGGTCTCTTTTCTGATCTGCAGAGCATATTTGCAGTCATCTGCAGCTGAAGGCCACATTGCCCCCACACTGCAGCCTTCCATCTCATGCTGCGTTGGTGACTGAACCATAAGCTTTTCCTCATCCTTCTGATCTCATCCTCAGTATCATTAAGATTCCTTAATGGAAGAGCAACTTCTGCAACAGATTGGCAATGAACATATTGAATCTATCACATCAAAGAAATAGTTGTAGAATGGCGTGAAGACTCTGCTTCTTTTTAAAGTGATCTGTATGGGCAGATCTGTATGGGCAGATCTTTGAGTCCCTGTGTAATTTTGGCGGCTTTGATCAGAGTCCATACAGCTGCAGTTGTTTTGAAAAATCAGATGTTACTGTTGTGTTGTGAAGGTTAAAAGATGGTGTTTTCCTTGCTTGTTCGAGACTAACACTGCTACTTACTTGTGATTTGGCAAATTAAATAAACATTAGTATTTTGGTACATATCAGCTGTAAGACCACTTGGTTTCTGATACACAGCTACCACAAATTCTGTTGGAACATAGGTAGTTATTTTCAAAACTGATTTTAATTATATAGAATAATTGTATGTTTCTCTAAAATGTTTTTATACAATGCTTCTCTAAACTTAAATGCACACATATATTTTCTAGAATTATTTACTACTGTGTGACAGATACACAGCTGTGAGTCATTTACATGAAGAGTAGGCAGATTTCTGAAAATGGAATAAAAAGCTTTAATAGCAATATAGAGATCTGGTGGAAATTTATATGCAAATGTCCTTTATTATATGGTCACCACCATGTAAATATATAGCTTTGAAACAACATTCTGAAGCCTAAGGTTTCATATTCAAATGTTTAAATATTGAAAGGAAACAATGTCATTGCTTACACAGTTTCAAGGCCATATCCTTTTGTGTGTTTATGTTGGGATACAGCCTTTAATTACACAGTCAAATTTTTCCCCTTGGGATTCCTAGTTTTTCAGCTTGGTTAACACTTGCTGCCTTTTCTTGTGGCTGTCTTAAGATGTATCATCATAACAGTGATCTCTGTAGTGTCCCAGGGAGCTCTTTGGCCATCGTGGTATAAAACCTTTGGTGTAGTAGCAGAGAGAACTTTTCTGGACAGCTTGCAGCTGTTATGAGGAGGAGACTACCCTTCCTTCTCCTCATTTTTTATTCTCTTCGTACGTTCTGATTTCAGTACTAGTATCAGAGCAACAGTGTGCTGAACAGTGAAATAGGAAATACAAAAACTGTGCATGGGATCCTCACAGTTTGTCAGCCAGGCTGGAATATTTTACCTTCACAGCATGGACGTCGGTGCTTGAACTGACAGAGTTATGGTGGTGGTGGTGAGTTAGTTGATGCTTTACCCAGAGTGACGAGGGAGGGAAGATATATGAGGAGTGTGGGGGAACTGAGGGGATGGTTGTCTCCAGGTTTCACAGTATTTGCTGATGGGAAAGGAAGCTAGAAGAGTCGCACATCCCCTCTCTGGCTCCCAGAAAGGAGTTCCGTATGTTTACAGACTCTTTTGCCATTGGCTGCTGTTACCTGGTTTTGGCTGTTTTCTCAGAATGTTCTTTCATCATAGGCTAAATGCTAATTTTAAAGTATGGAAACAGGAAGCATACAAAAGAGGCTTTAATTTTTGAAAGTTAAATTACAAAGAAATAAAAGAAGCTTTTTCAAGCATAGGCACAGATTGGAATACTTTTGCATTAATTAATATTATAAGCTTGTGTTTAGAGTGGACGAGTTAATTTGAAGGAAAAACGCTGTTCTTCCTGATGCCATTAGCACTGTTAATATTCTTCATTCTGTGTCATTCATGGGGAAGGCTAGGAAGGCAGCAGTTGAACAATCTCCATGTGCAGCAACATAGAAGCTTAATTTTAAAAATTTAGTTTATCAAAGATACTGTATAAGTGCTTGGAAACTATTATGGCAGTGATGCCTGAGAAAAGAGAGAGAAATACCTAATGTGTAGAAGTGCCTGCAGGGAGTATCCCACGTGCAGGGCTGGGTTCAGCCAGATGACTCACATCTGACTGAGTGCTAGAAGCATTCCCCTTCACGGTGTGCTCTGAAATACATTCCCAGTTATTTGTGTGTACCTTTGACAAAATTCTCTCCATACACAAGAGATGTTATACTTGGGGTTTTGGAGCCCAAAAATAAGCTCTTGCTTGATGATGAGGTCAGGATGCTTCTGGGAATGGTGGCTTGTTGGTTACCAGCTGCTCCCCAGCCAGGAGGAGGTTGTCTCTGTTAAAGAGTCATGCTTTGTTTCTTTTTCTGATTTAAAAAAGAAAAGGAAAAAAAAAACTTATGCTGTTTACTGTCATATTTCTTTGTGATGGGATTGGTGGACTTCAGTAAAATGCTGACTACTATCAGAATTACTGGCCAGATGTTTCAAGATAGAAGGGTGTACGTGCTGGGTTGTCTTCTAAATGGCTTCTTCATACTGTTGGTTGTAGAGTCAGTAGCCCTGGGAACGGTGCTTTCCTTTCCCATCCAGCTGGGACAAGAAGTTGACTGTTCAGGTGTTTTGGGCCTTCCAGTGGTTTCTCTTGGTTTTCATTTTTTGTTGTGGCAGATTTTGACTAGACCAGGGAGCCTAAGTTGAAGCTGGAAATAAAAACCTCACCTATACTTAGTGGTGAAACAAGCACTGCACTGACCTTGCTTTCAGTTACAGTAATGTAACCTGAGGAAGCTCTGCCAATATCTTCTGTGTACAAGTGTAGGTAGAATTTGTCTCCACAGTCAACTCCTTAATCATTGGATTTTCTAGAGTCTGCAGCTAATTCTGCTCATTATGCCATTAGTTTTTTTATGCTAGACATTGGTTTAGGAATAATACTGAGATACCAGCACTTCCAGTCTGAGATTTGAAACCGGTGTTGGACAATTTGTTTTTAATTCATTTTGTATTTGTCATTAAAGAAACGCCCAAATATTGGTGATGATTCCAAAAACTCAAACGAGATTCTTGAGTGATTGTTATGAATGTTTAAAGTGAGTTTATACAGTGACATGGTGAAAAAATACAGAAGCTGTATGGCAGGTGTCCGGGCGTTGTAAATAATAAAAGCAGAGTCCACTGGTTTGAGGGAGGGATTGTTAACAGTTTCAGACAAAAGAAAGTCTTCAGAAAAATTTGTTTCTGCACTGTAATGGATCTGGAACTGTTGATAGGAGATGTAATATCAAATAAACTTCCATATTGAATGTTCTAATTGTAAGAAGTCGTGGTTGTTTCAGCCAGGGCTATAAATTCATGGAAGAAAGAATGAAATAGATTTTACATCCTTGTTTCAGCAGTGCCTTGCTTAAAGGTCAGTGATTACTTTTAGTGACCCACACTGAAGTGTCTTTTGGTGACTTAGTTAAAATGCATCTCCAAATAATATCAAGAGAAATATGACTTTTGTGCATATGCATATATAAAATATGTATTAATTACTTAGAAGTAGATAAAAGAGGAAATGTAAACCCCTGCAAATGCCTTGAGAGGTCCTATCTGGCTTTGGCTTTGGTAGCATTTCTTATCTAGGTGTTTAAAAGTAAGTGTGGTGTAAAAGAGTAAAGATGGCATATAACCAAAGAAAAAAGATGGATTGATAAAATTAGTGAGTTAATAAGAGTTTTTTAAGCTTTGGAAGGTTTTAAAGCTGAGCAGATAAGTGACATAGCCTTTTGTTCTATTTAAGAAAGATTGATAATCTGACAACATTACAAAAGTTATTGTCATACAAAGCAGATAAGGGTGGATAGAAATAACACATTTCTGGGGGTTTGGGAGCTGTCTGGGCTTTTTGTCACTGTGTTTTTTTTCTGCTTTTCTCTTTATGTAGATTTACAAGCAAAAGATAGTAAAACTGTCCTTGCTGGGAAATGACTGACTGTCACATGCAGAGTTTTACTCACTCATACTGTTTTGAGCTGCATCTTACCATTCCATTGAGATGTTCATTTACACTTACTAAGAAATTTGTAGTTATTCTTAAATTTATAAATGTTGGTCAACAACCTGACAGTAGTAACTCGCACTGTAGGACTGACTTGGCTGTTGGAATGTTGACAATGTTATTTTATAATATTTATAAGAATTGAAAATTAGTTCAAGATTAGCCAATCTAAGATTTGTTAAGAAACAACTCTGCTTAAAAAAAAAAAATAATATTCTTTTCTCTTGAAGGCCAGGGAGGTTCTTTGAGGTTACCTGGTGGCTGCATAGATACCCACTAAAAGAAAAATCCCCCAGAGGGGATAGTACAGCAAGGAAGGAGAAAGCAATGATCATTTTTCTCTGTATGTTTTTCTACTGCTGATGGGTACAAAACATTGTTATCTAGAGATTTTCTAGTATCTCTTCAGTCTGCATAATGCCACCATTCACAGGCTTCTATGGGAGGTGTGCCAAGGCAGCCAGAGCTGCTGAAGAACCTGTTGCTCGGGATACCCTTGCCCTGGGCTATGCTAGGACTGGAGGAACAGCAAAATCCCATTCCAGGATAGAGGAGGGCCTTCCTGATGGAGGCACGTTGTTAACCCTTTGATTGTACAAAAAACTGAAGCAGAGCAAGCAAACTTAGGCATCAGATACCATTTGGCAAACCGTGGTGGAAATGATTACTGGTTACTTGGCAATGAGAAGGTTGCAAATGACTGTGCTCTAGTTGTGTGGTCAAAGGAAATACAGCTGAGATTATAGTGAAAAGGTCAGTCTCTCACAACCTGCATCTTCTTAGTACACGCTAGGCACTGTCTTGAACTGATGCAAAACCTGCCACGTTTATTATATATTTTAAAAGATAACCCAATAACATGTAAATTCCATTCATAAAAATGGGAAAGTCAAAATTACCATTTCCCTGCTAGCAGTTACTCAGCTTCTTATATTTGTGTAATGTTTCATAAAGCTTAGTATGATGCAACAGTTTCCTTTATGATGTTGTGTTTTTTAATATATATGTATGTGTATGCTTTGAATTCATAATTTAGATTGCAGTTGTAATGTGAATCTTTTAGTCTCCTCTAAAGTGGAAGTCAGAGCTCTTATTCCACATTACAGTGCAGTGGCGATAACTTACTTTCTTAGTGAACCAAAACCAGTAGTGATGGTATTTCTTTTGACAGAACAAATTTAAATTTGATGGTGTTGTGATTATCACAAGCTCCTTTTATTTAAATGGTGTATCAGATATGAGCTGCATGTTGGTTTTGATAGGTGATTTTTCACATACTTCTGTCACAGCTGAAAATATCTCTGGTATTCTGTTTTACCAGCTTTTTATTATTTTCCCTTGGCATTATGGTTATGTAAGAATGGAAGTTGTTTTCTTTTAAATTTGCTTTCTCTTCTTATCTAGCTCTCTTGTGTCTGTCCACACTGGGAGTTTGAATAAGTGAATCATGTTTAATTTCTTTTAAATGCAATACAAGAAAAGGGAAGTTATCAGTTTATTCAGCTAGTGTAGACTGGGATAAATTGTATTTCAGTCTCACCTAAAAATTTATCCAATGTTTAAGTCTTGAGTGCATTTTGTATTTTGTGGTTTTAGCATAGTTAGGTCTCATTACAGTCTTTTAAGGAGTACTTTTTGCAATATATAAGACAAGTTTAAACATAGTTCCCAAACTTGGCTTTGAAGCCAAAGTAAATGAGGTCTTGTAGGGCCACATTCCAGCGATTCTAACATCAGAAGAGTATCTGCACTAATAAATTGTTATATTAAAGGGGCTGGATTTTTGTGTGTCTGCAAAAAGCCAGACTGGGGTCTGATATGGGGAAGCATTAAGCTCACTGTTAAAGATGCTAACAAATCTTTTTATGAAATCTTTTTTCCCCACTGAGGGGAAAAAAACCCACAAACCCAAAAAACCCCAAACCTGAAAAAGCAAGATACATTTTGACAACAAATCAAATGCTATTTCAAAAAAGGCTCAATAAAACTTATTATTTAATTTTATTGAGTGTTTTATTTTTTCAGGTTTTCTGATACTCTGCTATAGTCAGTGGAGATACCTCTGTCTTTTTGTGAATTGAGGAGTGAGAATTATGCCAAAAATTAGCTGAGCACTAACATAAATCAAAACCCCAACGTATTTTGAAATATTTGCATAAGTGGACTTATGTATGTTGTATATATTTGAATGCAAAACATTCAGTATTCATCACATTTGCAGCACAATTAGCAAACTCTTTTGAGATTTTCATCCTGGGAAAAACAATTAAAAAGCCTTGTAAAGGTTACAACCTTGATTCCTACCAGGAAACTGGATTAAGGCACAGATAGCAGAGCAGGACTGCATCAACTCGGCCTTGTATGGCTGGGCTGAACTTTGCCAGATCAAAATTCACTTTCTGCTGTCAGTGCCTCTCTATACAGGGCAAGGGAAGACTGGAAAAAGCTGTTGATGAATGTGCTCAGCTGTGTTTGATCAGCTCTTTTGCCATCCCTAGATTTTGAGAGGAAAAACAGTTTAGTGCATTGTCTTACAGTGTACATTTCCCCCCCTCATTGTTGTAATAACAATTACATGTTTATAGTGTTGATTCTTTTGAATTTACAATTAAAGAGTCCTCATCTTGTTTACTTTCAGATTCTTCTCATTCTTTTCATCGAGATGAGACTATTGTTATTGCCCTGGCATCTGTGTCTGTACTGGCTGTTTTGATTGTTGCTCTGTTCTTTGGATACAGGATGCTTGCAGGTAGGGATTGACAGTCTTTTTGATTTTGTGTTTTTCAGTTGTTCTTTTGGCTATTTCTCAAAGTTATACTTATGTCTTCTGTTCTACCCAGTCCCTATTATATGCTTGTATGTAATGCTTCCCTTTCTCCTCTCTGACACTTTATGGTGATATCCCTTTCATAACAGTTCAGAAGGATTTATGATTTGTCCAAGCTGGCATTTTGGGACTCATTTTTCTTCCACAAATCATCTGCTCAACGCAGCTTAAGTGAGGTGGTGAACACGCTTTATAGTTATTGCCAGTGACTTTGAGTTTTAGCAGATATCTGTAGTATATGTAGTACTTGTTATGTCCTTGCCTACAATATGTATTTCTGCCAAGTCCCAGGTAAGTTCTATGGTTTTCATTTGGAGCATGTCAAAAAGGAAACTATCTGATTTGCTTCTCACCCTCTTCCCCAGGAGATCGCAAACAAGGTTTGCACAGTATGAACATGATGGAGGCAGCAGCATCAGAGCCCTCATTGGATCTGGATAATCTAAAGTTGTTAGAGGTAAATTTTCTACTCAGTTTTTAATCTTCATTTTCTTTCAATATAACACTTGTGGTCATATCATCTTCCAGGTATAGTTACAGAAATGAATGTATCGGTGCTCCTGTAATGTTTTCTTCACAGTTTAAAGAAGAAATAAAAAGAAAAAAAGGGTTCCTGCAGTTATATTATTTTGCCTGATTTTGTTAGTAATATTGTTGGAATTAGCTAGAACATGTTCTGCCTCAAGAACAAAAGAGAAACACTGGGAGGTAATTGGAATGTGCTGTATTTCAGCCTTGCATCAAAAGATCCATCTTTTTGCTTGACACCACTTGCTCTAAGTACAGTATCATACTGTAGTAATTTGGAATTCTTTAGTAACATTATTGGAATATTGAATGTACTGTAGATAGGGCAGTATGTTTCAGTAGTGGTGCATTTATGTATAGTCATTCTTCACTGTGGGGTACAGTCTGTCTCCATGGCAACTAGAAGCCAACCAGAACTCTCTACTCAGCTTGGTGTTAGATGTGTCATCACAAAACTGCAAAATGCTGTGCTTCCAGTTGGAATGCTTGATAGAACATATGGAATTTTAAAAAACTTTTAGCCAGAAATAAATGAGTAGAATGACTGAGATGCAGAGAGTGGTACTTTCTTCTTTTTCCTGGTAGAAACCACACCTTGAGATGCAGACTGCAGCCATGCAGGGTGGGCTGTGCTAATGGTGACATCACACTAATCAGCAAAGAAGCTTCAGTGCCTTCTGCCAACGAAAAAGTATTTGAGGCAGAGCTTCCAAGAGTTTAACAATGTGTGTTGTAGAAGTGTGCAAAGCCCCACATGAGAGTACTCGTACTGATATGCAGTCTCTTGGGGAAAGCAGTGACTTCATTGGTAGAGAGATCTGCTGTGGGGTCTTCTGTCCTGTTTCTTGTATCTGAAGGAGCTGACTCCTCACTCCCAGTCATATAGGGTGTTGCAGGATAAATGTCTTAATCTGTGCTTGCCTTTTGACTCTCTGTGGGTAGAACATGTTCCAGGTTTGTACCTGGAAGTGACTTGCTGCTGCTTTGCAATCCACTGACATGAAAGGACTGAGAAATGAAAAGTCTCTCTCTTAAATAATACTTTCTTGTTGAAAACTTTCCTATCAATTTTATCATTTTTAGAAACATTACTTTTGTTATCCATTCTGTTTTCCATTCCTCCTCCATTTGTAAGAAGTATTTAAAAAGTATTTAAATTTAAAAAGTAGAAAGATGGTTCATGAAATCCTTACAGTTCCATGTGTAGGTATTCTTGAAAAATATTTTAATTCAATGGGTGCTTAAATTCTTATGTAGTTAAAATCTTTTGAGCTGTAGAAATTAGGACTTTTCCTGAAGGTGGTGCTGCATTTTGGTTTAGGGCAGAGATTGCATCTTTTTTCTTCAGTTGCCATGGAGATGGGAAAGGCCATTCTGTGAAGACTGTCTAGCATAGTGGGGGCTAGAATAAAGATTCACAGGTAGCCAGGAATTAATTGTTCCCGTCTGTTAAAACCTGTTTACCTCTTCTGGTATCTATTTTGCACTATAAATGTGTATTTTGTTATTACTAACCTAAAAGGTACAGCTTATAAACTGTCCTAAACCTAAAATGTTTACCTGGATGTCTGTGATCTCTGGAGTGAAATAAAATTGATCACATAAAAGCTATAAATGTTTAGTAGGCAAAAGATTAATAAAAGAATTTACATCACAATAGACATGTATTTTATTGATTCTGTATATAAAATTGCTGAATAGATTGTTTATTATATATTTACTGGCTATTTAGACTACAGATCAATTTAGCAAGACCTACACTGGTCTGTGCTGAGGTTTCCAGCTTCAAAATAGCTTTTATGACAGCATTCTAATTCTGAGTTTTCACTACAAAATATTTACTGTCTTCACTATTTTTATAGCACAAGTCAGTATAAAAGTTGGCATACAATTTTTGTAGAGTGAAAACTTGGGGTTTGTCTTCATCTATTATTTAGTGAACTGATTATTGACATTTTTTTTGCAGTTGATTGGCCGGGGACGATATGGAGCAGTGTACAAAGGTTCCCTGGATGAACGTCCAGTTGCTGTGAAAGTATTTTCTTTTGCTAATCGTCAGAATTTTGTCAATGAGAGGAACATTTACAGGATTCCACTGATGGAACACGATAACATCGCCCGCTTCATTGTGGGGGATGAGAGATTCACTGCCGACGGCCGTATGGAATATTTATTGGTGATGGAATATTACCCCAATGTAAGTGCTTCAAAGGAATCAATTGGCTTGGTTTAGAATCCTAAGAATAGCCACATAAAAAGGATGTACTTAAGTTTTTGTCAGTGCTTTTCATTGCTCTTTCTTGCACAGTAATGTAAAAATAATCCATATAAATTACAATTTTAATGAACCTTAATGTGGTTTACTGTAATAGTCTTTAAGATTTCTCAGTTAGTGCTACCAAACGTAGTCTTACAAATTCTTAGCTGTAGTATTTGGTCTTGGTTACGGTGCAGGTTTTTTTAGTCAATTCTGTCCTTACTCAAGGACAGAATTTGGAGAGTTGTTTTTACTTAAAAATAATTTCATAAATTTAGAACTTTTTAGTATTAAGACATTTTATCTCTCTTATGGTAGTTAATTACTTCAGTAGCTGCAAATAGTGGATTTTTTTACAGTGAAATGTAATAGATCCAGTATTTTTGTCAAACTAGTTTGTGGTACCATAAATCATGTTGCCTTTTTATTCTGTTATCTGCTGTACAGCTTTCTGTGGCATACTGTATTTATTTTCTGTACCATATACTGATGATGTAGGAGAAGTCCTAAGAAGGCAGCCTTACTTTCCAGAACCATATCTTCAAATCTCCTTAGCTGACTGAATGCTTACATCCTTTGAATTCATTGAGTTCCTAATGCTCTGTGTGTGTGTGTACACACAAAAACAAAAATATTTTGAAAACACACAGTATAAATCATCAAATGTAGTGTATATGGGGGTTATGTATATGAAAATGCAAAAAATTACGTTTCGCAATTTATCTTGGGGCTTTTTTTCCTTTGTATGGGAAAGAACTGTAGTTATTCAGTAAACCATTTTTTTTAATGAGCTTTTTGCTCTCAAGTAAGCCAACTCCTATTGTATTTCCTCCAGGGTGTAAAGGTGATGGCTGAAGCCTGCTCTGTTATGGCAACAGTAGGACAAAAGCTGCCTACTTGAGTAGCAAGAAGGAGCAGAACAGTGATGACCTGTCTTAGGGTTTTTTAGGCTCTGCCTATAGTTCTGTTGAAAGTTAAATGCACACGTTTAAATACATACCTAAATATGGGTATGTATTTACACACACACATATATATATGCTATATACAAATTTAAGGCAGCATAGCACAAACATATAAAGAGTATCTTAACTGAAACTTTTAAGTGAGAACACACTTGATCATGTCAGCTTGTAAGAGACAGGCATCTAAGGAGATTGCAGAGACTAGAAATGACCATAAGAAAGGTCAGTTTTGCCTGTACCAGATGGACGGTGGCAAAGCACATCAGCTCTGGCAGAACAGGCTAATTTTCAAGTAATTGAGTTTAGTGAAATCAAGTGTATATTCTGCTCCTGGGAGGGTATAGCATAACTGTCTTCACAGGTGATCTGGTTTTGCTGTTTCTTGAACGAAAGGATTTTTAGGTGAAATGTACTTTGGTTGAAAATAATGTCTCACTGCTTATATGAACAGGATCTGATTAAATGCACAGATGAGGCTTACAACATCATGTTATCAGATTTTTTCTCAATATGGTATTAAGAACAGCAAGATTAGTCTAAAATCAATCCACTGGTTGTTTGGAAGTCATTGGAAGAAGTGCACAGCAGGTGTAATTAATGCACAGTGTGATCCTTAATTCAGGGAGCAGATGTTCTGCTGTATGTGGAGTTAACAGCAGAGAAGGAAGCCTGCTGTGGCAGCCTTACTAAAAGGGAATTGCAGCGTTCAAACTGGAACCATAAATCTGATTTCAAAAAGGACTAACCAATACAAGACGTGCAGGTGAAATATTCCCCACCCAAAACATCATTCCCCATCAAAATACTTTCCTTCTTGGAAATAAGAACACACAAACCAGAACATTTTCACACAGAAAATTGTTCTTGATGGTGCCTTGGTGAAAGCAAGACAGATAGGTTTGACCCAGATTGCATCATTATCCAAACATGCCTTCAGACCAAAGGAAACAGGCAAGCAAGTAAGGAAACATAGGTATATTTATCAATCAACAGGCTGTTCTGGTGGTACTCTGACGTGTGGTAGGTGAATAAGAAAGCTGAGAGGGATGACATAGTAGGAAATAGGTAATAGCCACAGAATTATTGCCCCGGTAGTCAGACACTGATGTCCTTTTAGAACAACAGAAAAATTGTTGTAAAACACAAATAGAATCTTTTGAGTGTTCAAAGCATCGATTTTATCAATAGTTAGAATCAGAAGAAATGTACCCATTTTAACATGTAACTCATGACTCTGACAATTACAAATATATCTCTTTATAAATCTTGACTAAAATTTTCCTGATTGTCATTTATATTGAACTGAACTAAAAGCATAAAATCACAGCCCTCAGCTAGCTTAAAAATTATCTGGTGGCTAACAGGCTCTGCAGCAGAAAGATCTTGAAGCTGGTTTGAGATCTTTATGTAGTGAGTATTTCCCAGTCACACCATGACAACAATCCTGCAGCCTCTCTTAGAATGGGCTGGAACCTCAACCTGCTGAGCCAAGAAAGTCTGTTACTGCACCCAAGTTGCTGACAGTTGGAGGCTAATCAAAGTGCTTGTATTTCTTAAAAAGCTTTAAACAGTAAGAAAAAATGAGAAGTTCTTTTAACTCATTTCTAGGTGGATTCATAGGTTTTTTATGTGTTACAGAATCTATTTGAATTTCATATATTTTAAAAAAATATATATACTTGTGTAAACCGGTATGAGTGACATTTGGTCTGTGTTGTCACCGAGGAGGTCATCGATTTAGGGCTTCCTTGTTCTGCACAGTCTAAGACTGAAAAGGTGTAAGACTCTTGTGATTCTGTTAAGGAGTGTCAACAATTTGGTTTTACTTTAGCACTGGATTAAAAGAATGTCTAATATTTTGGTCACTTTAAATTCTGATGTCTGTGTGTCTCCAGCTGAACGGTGCATGCATTACCTACCTGAATGTCGACTCCAAACAGATTGAAATGCCACATACCAAATTTTTATGAACCAAACGTTAAAGAAACTAATTTTGCAATAACATGTATTTAGTTGCAGCTGTAATGTGACACATTGATGCATCTTTGAGATTACAGATTTAAATAGGCAAAATCAGGGTAGTTTGTAGTTATAAAAATATCCTAATAAATATGCAGAGATAACTGGATGACTTGTTCTTCATGAATAAGGATTTAGTTTATTTAAACTGAGTATATTGTCACTGGGGACTGTGCATAAGAACCGCTCAAAGTTGTCGTAGTTTGCAGAGTCTGGCTCTTGTTTTGGATTGCAGTCTCAGTTTCTAGAATATCTCAGTATTCTAATTCACACCCTTCCTTCTGGTTTTCTTGAAGATTTCATGACAAACTACTAGAAAATCCCCCATTTTACACATGTAACTTCTCTTTCAAGAAGAGGGGAACATGACATTCTTTTTTTCATATTTCTTTAGTACATGTGAAGCCACTCCTATTCTGAGTTACCTTAGGGGTTTTTTTGTTTGAATACATAAATAGATTATAGCTGGGCCAGTGAGAGATGTTGAGTATTCTGTAAGTGCCCACATATGTATGTGGGTCTAAAGCCCACATAACCCAGGCTGTTATGTCTTCAGTTACCTTTCTTCTGTTCTGCAACAAGATTTTTATAATTAATTATTTCTAAGGCAATCACTGTTATTTTGTGATAAAATTTCTATTCCACTTTAGATAAACCAAATGGCAGCACTAGAAATTAGTGCAACTTTGGTCCAGTCACGGGTTTTAGAATATGTGAGTAAACACAGAAGCAGTTGCAGGTTTATACTGTTCAGGAGCAATGGTTAAAACTGACTTTCCTAAAGATTTTAAGTTATTCAACTGGACAATGATCTTAATCCATGTTTGTTTTTTTGGTTTTGGTTGGGGTTTTTTTTTAGGGTTCTCTGTGCAAATATCTGAGTCTCCACACGAGTGACTGGGTGAGCTCTTGTCGCTTGGCACACTCCATAACTAGGGGCCTGGCGTACCTGCACACGGAGCTGCCTCGAGGAGGTAAGGCCAGGAAGGGATTCCAAGATCTTCAAGGTACTCTTATTTCTGTCGGGTAGTAGATTCCTGCCTTTCTTTTTTTCCTCTGTGACAGTACAGAGAGTAGGAAATGATGAATGCCAATAGGGACTGCTCAGAACTTCTGGTATGTTCTTTGCTTCTGAACAACCCCACGTCGTGGGCTCTGTCTGTGATGCTCCTGTGAAAACAGGAGTGAGAGAGCTAGGAGAGCCCCAGAGAGAGGCAGGAGGAGGAGGCAGAGCTGTGCAGTGCTGCTGTATCATGGCAACAGATTACTGAAGACCTGAAGCACTGACTGGCTGTCTAGCAGAGGGCAAACAGATGGGGTGTTGTGTTTGTTTTTGCAGTTCAGACACAGATCACCGAAGCAATTTTTAGTTTGTATGTGAACTGTATACACAAGGAGAAATAAAAGGATAGTTTCATTGAATCTACATTAAGGTGCTAGTGGTTTGTTTAAAATTCCAAACTATATATCTCAAATGTTAAGCATCAGCTCTAGCAAAGAATGACAACTGAAGATGCTGCTAGAAGTGCAAGCCTGAAAATACCTAAATCAGTATTCCTATGTGACATTGAAACTGCAGCTATCATCTTAAATTCATCATTTCAAAATGTGCAGACACGTGTGTCCATTAGCAGCCAAAAAATGTGTAAGCCTTCCATCAGAAAGAAGAGACAGCCATAGTCTGTGAATGCTAGGGAGGAATTCATGGAGTAGAATGAATTCCACAGTAAAATGAGTTCTATAGTGCTAGCTGCTTTACTGACAAAATAAACTGCATATAAACTAGGAACAACTGAGATTATTCTTTTGAAAAGATCAGATCCCATGCAAGGTGAACATGTTCAGACTCTGTTCAGGAATAATTTTGTCTACATATCTTCTGAATAGGTGCCAATGCCAATTCCCATCATAATGTAAATAGTTGGTGCCCTGTTTGACACAGGAGTGTGGCTATGAGAGAGAGTATTTGAAATGGCTTTTAGGGCTGTGGCAGCAGGTCTGTGCTTAAGTACACAATGTCTCCACTGCCAAAATAATGCTGAAATATCCCTTGGAAAGAAAATCATTGGCAAACAGTAGAACTGTATCTAGCAGTAGCCTAATACATTATGTAGGTATGGTGAAACTCTGAATGCCAGTTGGTTTTCTATGGATTGCATACTCTGGAGCTCATTGTAAAGAAGCCAAAATGTTAGCTTTCTAAAAGATAGGTTGATTCTCAGTTTATAATAGCTGAGCAGACATAATCTGGTTCTCTCATTTTGCCAAACAGTAGAATTGCTCAAATAGTAATGAGCACTTTCATTTGTCCCAATAGACCATTACAAACCTGCGATATCCCATCGTGACTTGAACAGCCGCAATGTCCTGGTAAAGAATGATGGAACATGTGTAATTAGTGATTTTGGACTCTCAATGAAGTTAACTGGAAACAGACTAGTACGACCAGGTGAGGAAGATAATGCAGCCATTAGTGAGGTAAGTATAAATGAAGATAAACCGGTGCATAAAAAGAGCAAATTAGTATGGAAGTAACACCGAGAAAGAGTTATTTCTGTTGCTACAAGGTGAATGTTCAGGTGGTACAGTTTCTGTAAGAGGGAGTTGCTGCAGTGTAGGTGAGAAGTGACTGAGACCTCCATAGGAAGAAACTGGTTTTATTCTCAAAACACTCAGACAAACGTAGCATTTTGAAAGGCGATAGGTTGGCAGCCCTGGAGACTGAAGTTTCTGTGTGAGATACAAGAAGACATAAGGTAGGTTTGGTTGCCATGTTCTTTGCAGTGATGTGGTACAGGTCCCTTCAGTCTTGTACTGCAAGGGTTAACTGAAGACCAAACATCCTTTGGTGGTTTTGGTGTTAATTTTTGCAAAATGGTGACATACCACATTCTACATCCTACAACGATTTCTCTGGGTGTCATCTGCAATTTTCTGGGCTTTAAATGGATACATCTGTGTTAGAGTGAGTACATGGAGACATGGACCAGTTGAAAAGAACAGGGTCAGAAAAACCAGGGGATGCTTGAAAAAGTACCTTATGGGAAAAAATAAAAGAATGAAGGTTGTTTAGGGAAGACAGAGACAGGTCTTCAAGTATGTAAACAACTGCTACAAAGGGAAAGGAATAAACTGTTTGCATTCAGGACAAGAGATAATGGGATTATATTAACAGGAGGGAAAATTCAGGTTAGTTACCAAGAAACCTTTCTAATCTGTGGAAGGCAGCCAGGGTCTGGAATGGACTGCTAAGGAAGGCTGTATAGAATTTGCATCATTTTATGAATTTAAGGAACAGATTGGGAAAACATCTGTTAGGAGTGGGTTATGATGGATTCTAGGCAGAAAGAAGAAACTGATTTCTTAAGCTTTCCTTTTTATGATGCTGTGACTCAGAGAGTGGGGGAGTTTTTTGTTGTTGTTTTCTTTTTGTATAATATAAATATACTTGACATCCAATACAGGCTATGGAAATACAGTGAGGCTATTTTAAACACAAAAGAAGTCCCTAATGGTTCAGTAAATTTGTCTGTGCTTTTACAGAAAACCTTTACATTTCATTCAAAGAGTATGTTTTGCAGTGCTAATCACCTTCCCTTAGAAAGCAAGTGCTAAATTGATAGTACCTAGTTCACAGGTGCTCTTTTTAGATCTCCCCTTACTGAACAAAGAAACAGGGAAAGTGCTGTTAAAATGGAGCCGTAGGGAGCAGTCCTGTGACAAAACACTCTTGTACTAGTACTGACCAGTGAGTGCTCTAATCTATCTAACATATGTCCTAGTGAAAATTAATAGAGTCTTACAAGGCTGTTAATAACCTTTGACTATGGAAGGTTAGTGTAGAGCCTTGGTGACAGTTCAGGAAAAAGAGAACAAGTTTCCTCTTCAGTAGCACCCTCTTCCATTATGATACATACCTTGATGTTTAACAGAGTAATTCCAGGGGGGAAAAAACATTTCTGAGAACATTAAATAAAGGACAAAGTTATTTTGTTCTGGTACATACAAAAAAGTGACAAAGTAGGGCAAGGGTTTTGTTATGACTAGGCTGCTGGTAAGAGTCTAGAAACTGAGGACATTGATTAGAAAAGAACTGCATTTTCCATAACTATGGAAAACACCAAACAAAATAGGGTATTAAAAAATAAATCTCCACAATAAATTGAATTTGGAAATTACTTCCTGATGTGAAGCTTTGATTTGATGTTTTCTCAGGTCGGCACGATCCGCTATATGGCCCCAGAAGTGCTTGAAGGAGCAGTGAACTTGAGGGACTGTGAATCTGCTTTGAAACAAGTGGATATGTACGCGCTAGGCCTTATCTACTGGGAGATCTTCATGAGATGTACAGACCTCTTCCCAGGTAACTAAAAGAACTGGGAAAAGCGTAATAGGTAGAAAGCAGTACCAGCAACCAAAGCTACTCCTTAGCCAGAGCTTTTGAAAGTGAAGAGGGGAGTTAGTTTTCTCAGTTGCTTCTGCCATTAAGTCGGTGCCATCTAGTGTTCGCAGTAGTGGTTGTCAGCGCAGCGTGTTTGAGGGTGAGGCATGGTTCCTGCTGGGAGACTTGGAATTACCTGCTTAAGCAGTTTGCAGGCCTCGTGGTAAGGGCAATTTGAGCATTATTGTTATTGTCCAGAGCTTAAATACACTGAGAGTTAATCTGGTGGGAAAGGCAGTACTTCCAGTTGTTAGAACTGATAAAAGTGTTTTTCAGACTTTTCCCATGAAAGAATGTGTGGAAAAACAGTGTGATTTAATGTAACCTTTAGTCAGTTGTACTTTTATTTATGATAGTGACGTTGAAAATGCAGGGAAATCTTCCAAACCTGTAACACAAAACAAAAGGAAGTAGACTTCTAAAATTTAACATGAGGTTGTGCCACACCCACCATCCTCTTTCCAAGCAAGAGCATATAGAATGAATCTAAAATGCAGCATTCTTTCTGTAGTCAAACAGATGCACTTTATGTGCAAAGGCTTGTAATCTTGCTGGGCTTCCTCACAAATAAGTACATGAATATAATCAGTGGTGTTTCATGGAAAGTAGGTGTCATCCTCAGGCTCCAAGACATTCTGAATGTGCCACTCAGCCAGCAAAGTTTGAGGATGTTATCCTTGGAAAGGTTGCTGAACAGCACGTAATTCATTTGCAGTTAATTCAGATTTTTTTGTGGAGAAAGTGGGGAACATCTCGATAGACAGCAATTTTGATGATACCTTTCATCACCTGAAAGTCTTTGCTTTGCCTTTTAATCTGATTGATTTTTTTCCCCCTCTTTCTTTCTTTTGCTAACAGGGGAATCTGTGCCAGAGTACCAGATGGCTTTCCAGACTGAAGTCGGAAACCATCCCACTTTTGAAGATATGCAAGTCTTGGTGTCTAGAGAGAAGCAAAGACCAAAATTCCCAGAAGCGTGGAAGGAGAACAGCCTGGTGAGATAGAATATTTGCAAAGAAACAGTGATTTAATCAGCTTTGGGGTGTACTCATTTCTTAAAAGCAATTTTTTATTTCTTTTTTAATGTTTGATAGTGTTCAAGGATTGGGAACTGTTTCTGTCTGGACTTCTTAAATATGGAATTCAGTTTTTAAAAAGCCATTGACATGAAAACTAGATTTCTTTTCAGGAAAAATACTATTATTATTATTACTATTATTGGATGCTGCAGTGTGATACCCAGCAGATAACTTCTTATATTAATTGTTAGACACTAATACTGTGCGTGAAGTGCCCATGTGTTCTCTGGATGCTGGATGAGAAACATGAAGGCATTTTTTGCCTTTTGACGTCTTATAAACTAATAAAACCATAAAATAGTTGGCAAAAATGCCAATCTACTGTTCCAAAACTAAAATCTGTAAACATTGTAATAAACTTTTTCTGAACTTATATAGTCCTCAGAATTTGCAGAGGCTATAGCTCCCAGCAATCATTTCATTAGAACTACATTAAAAATTTTATATGGCTTCATTTGATCTGCAATTTTTGTTTTCAAGACCATAAAGTAGTAATGTTGTTTGTTGTTTTAAATAAGTTTAGCTATGGCTTAGAGCCTTGCTTGCTGCTGCAGGCCAACAAGTTACAGCAAGTCAGCTGAACTCTGGTGAGTCTGTGTGCTTGCTTTCCTCTGCAGCAAAGGTGAGGTAATGCTAATCCCCTTAGCTTAGAGGGGGCTGTTTGTCTTTTATGACAAGGGAAGTTAAATGGACCTGATCCGTGGTAACTTGTTTAAGCTAATACAGCTTGATTGAGAGTATGGAAATTACATATTTGACTCTTTCTTAAAAAGATACTTCCATTTATTCCCTTAGTGAAATCATGCCCTACAATCTTCAGAGGCTTTGCTAGTTGATAAGTGTGTAGCTGCTGTGCAGACAGTGAGGAGCCTGAGGGCTCACCTGTGCTGGTGCTTGTAAATATGTACAGAACCGTTTTCAGAGAGGAGCGTAGCCTCCAGTGGTGCACTGCGGTAAAACATGTTGGAACTGTGTCGGGAGCTTCGTGGAGGGGTTCTTTAATAACACAGTTTTGGCCAGCCAGTCTCGGGGGCAGGGGAGCAGAGAGAAAAAAATGGAACCCACACCCAAAGGATATAGGAAATCAAACAACTGTTTTAACTATAGCCACGTTGGCAAATACAGTGTTGGAAGAACCAAGCTTGACAGCTGTTTCTAAAGACAGTTGGAAGTAAAACAGTTCAAGAAGGTTTGTTCTGTTTTGCAGACTACCATTTTAAATGTTAGTTACGTTCTAACAAGCTGATAGACTCCAGCATTATTAGATGATCCCCATATTTAAACTGCCTGACACACTTTGTGTTGTTACTTTTTTTTTTTTTTTTTCAAAAAATCAGAATTATGATGATTATAGCTCCAGCTCTAAGGATTGATCTACACCATTGCTTTAAGAGAAAAGAAGAATAAATAATTTGTAGTTCTCTTGTGTATCAAACAATTTTTCCACCCTATGCCAGTCTAGGATAATATCTGAATGAGCACTCTAGAGGAGGTAATGTAGAAAACTAAGCTCTGGATGACCTCACCCTGGACCCAGGTCCTAACCTTCTGTATCTAATGCATGGGGAAAAAGACTTTTTTCTGTTGTTTAAAGCTGTGCTGACGTGTTGGGTTATAACACTTTCATGCAAATTCATGTATTAAAGAAATATATTTGTCCTTTTCATTTGAGAAATAAAAATAAAAAGCAGTGTTTTATTTTTTAGGTCACATAATTAAGGCACTCAAAAGATGTGGAACACTGTATTTGTGCTTATATATGCAGTCTCAGTCTACTTCTTGCACTCTATGTGTTATGTTACGGACCTTGATTAGCAGTATTGTTTTTCACAGTGTAAATCAACAATCTGAGCAGATGGTGTGTGTAAAATAATTCAAGGGCTATAAACTATGTTGAGATATTACAGCATTCTTGTCTCACTTGCCAGAGTGGGATCTGAACTTGACTTCAAAGGTCAACACTGAAGGATATTAAGAGAATAATAGAATAATGCAGATTTCTGGTCCCTTCTATTTTTTTGATGAATGCTAGAACTTCTAAATAGTGCATTTTGGTATAGTGGTCTTTGAACCTGAAATTAATAGAAAACACATGGTGGTAAATGTGAAGCTCTAGAAGTTCAGTTTTGTTAACTATCTATACAGTCATTATTATGTTCCTTTCATGATCCTTACAACACCAAAAGAAAAGGGTCTGCAGAGGAGATACAATTTTAAATTAAGCGCTGGTTGAATTTACTGCTGGTGAAACCTGTAGGGGAGAATCTTGCAAAGAGACAAGGCAGGAGATTAGAGTGTCCACTGACTTAAATATTTAGTCTAAATTGTGACGAAATCAAGTCCTAAAAGCTGAATTGAAGGCATTTTATTGTGGGAGAGAAAACAGATCCAGGTCCTTGTGCCTGCAGGTGCTTTTAGACTCGTCCCTCAGCTAAGGGGAGGATAGTTGCTTAGCTCCTCTGTGATCTGCTGTGGGAAGGGAGATAAAAGGTTTACTTGTGGGGGAGCTCATCCCCAGCAGTGCAGCCGTGATGCATCACTAAGCAGCAGTGACTTGCCAGATGCAGGCGGTGCCAGGAGCCCGCTCGGTGGGTGAGGAGCTCTTGGCTCATATGCAGAGCCAGTCCAGGCTTTCACTGCCAGAAGGGCACAAGGCAGTTCTGGCACAGAGGCAGCCAGCAGGACCCACTGAATGCCATAGTGCCCAGCTGGGATTATGCACAGTCCTTGGCACTGGAGAGGTTAAAGCTTGGCTGTGATGTGAGATGTTCTGGCAAACCGGGTCCTCTTCATGGGCCATAGATTGGCAGCAGGGGCCCATAAATGTCTGCCTGGCTTTTGTACTCCAGATGCAGTGGAAGCAGAATTGTTCAGTGCTCATAATTTCAGTTGTTTCCTCTCCAGTTCTCTGAGCATATGGCAGCACGTTTTGGAGGTCTTGAGCTCTAATCCTGACTGTACAGTTCATCCTGCAGTGTGATGCCAGGAATGTGTGTTTCTGTTTCTCCATCTGTAAAACAAGTGCAGCAATAATCTCTTCCCATGGCGCAGACAAATTCACTGATACTTCTGAGACATTTGGATGCTACAGTGGTGAACAGAGGAAGAAAAGCACAATGAAATGGGCACGGCTGTGTTATTTGCATACAGTGCAGGGGAGCGAGACAGTGACCATTAGCAGAACTGTGAGGGTAACAATGACAGCATTTCCAGAATATCAGCAATCCTTAGTACACAGCTCTCGTAAGGCAAGGAGAATAAGCTGAGCATGCATACCTCAGAGGGCTGGCTGAAGGTTGTATGGACAGTGGTGAATGGAGCTTTTCCTAAATAATTGTCTTCCAGTTGATGTGTCTGTGTGAGGTATGATAATACTAGTCATGCATATTGCAGTTATTAGGTTAAACTAGCTTTGAATGAAATCGTGTGTCTTCTGTTTCTCTTTCCTACCAGCTTGTGACTGTTTTCATGCATGCAGAGTGCTGCCATAAAACAGTAAATTAGAAGCACAATATAAAGAGGAAATAATTTAAGATAAAGGGTTTTTGTCTTCTGGCAGGCTGTGAGGTCACTTAAAGAAACGATTGAAGACTGCTGGGATCAAGATGCTGAGGCTCGACTAACAGCACAGTGTGCTGAGGAGAGAATGGCAGAACTCATGATGATCTGGGAGAGGAATAAATCAGTTAGTCCAACAGTCAACCCTATGTCAACTGCCATGCAAAATGAGCGGTAAGAAGAGAACACATTTGGGTTTAGTCAGCAGCAAATGCCCGATGCAGTGCTCAGCTTGCTCCAGGAGGGAAGCTACAGCTTAACATTTCTGCACTTGTGATGTGGGGGTGTGTTACGTGAGCTAGTCTACATGTGGGTATTGTGTGACATGGTCCTGATTGCTTGTGTTCTTAAGATCTCTGTATGTGTCCCTGGAATTCAGGCACCTTTTATCGCAACAACTGTACTTCTCACAGAGGGGCCTTTTAAACCGAGCTTAGGCAAACTGTCTCAGCAGGCTTGCAACGATATGGAGTGATGAAGGGAATTGTCTTTAAGGACACTTGCTAAATGATGCGTAAAACTTCTGTTTAAAGTGTTCTGCTAAAAACTGAATTCGCAGTCAGTTTGAGTTCAGGAAATTACAGAGTCTCAAACCTGCAGTTTTTCAATTAAAGAACCACAGGGCCATTGTTTAAGGCATCGTTATTCTGACCCCAGGGAGAAAAGTGCTGTATGTTCTCTGCTTATATATGATCCCCAGGGAGCAAGAATTTGCAGAACTGACATTAATGCTTAATAGTACGTGCTAGAAATCTGGATTTGAGAGAGGAGTAGTGTTGCTGTATATTGCAGTGTTTATTGTCATGGAAAAAAATTATGTTCAAATCGTGGAGTATCTAAATGGTTAAAATAGTAGAGTTTTCATGGCGTAGGACCTTTTGACTTCTTCCCAGCATTGCTTTTTTGGTCTTGTCTGTTGTTCTTGTTGACTCTTCTAGTGTCACTTCTCCGCATCTAGGGTGGTACCTTAGCAGTCAACTAGACAAACGGCATATTGGACAAATAGAAGAAAATTACTGTTCTCTTAGTAAATAACATCCATGATGAAATTTTGGCCTAGTAAAACCAATTTTCTGCTACCCAGGATTTTTCAAGGAAGTTACTGAAATATCATCTCTCTTAAATGAGAGGCTTTATAACGTGAGGTGATTTTTACATATATGATCTTAATATCCCTTATTTTTTCTTAAAGGAATCTGTCACATCATCGACGTGTATCAAAGATAAGGCCATATCCAGATTACTCTTCCTCTTCCTACATTGAAGATTCAATCCACCACACTGACAGCATAGTAAAGAACATTTCTTCTGAACATTCAATGTCCACTACACCGTTGACTTCAGGAGAAAAGAATAGAAATTCCATTAACTACGAGCGGCAACAGGCGCAAGCTCGCATTCCTAGTCCTGAGACAAGTGTCACCAGTCTGTCCACCAATACTACCACCACCAATACAACTGGCCTCACTCCTAGCACTGGCATGACCACCATATCCGAAATGCCTTACTCGGATGAAACAAACTTACATACTACAAATGTCATGCAGCCAGGTGGGCCCACCCCTGTTTGCCTGCAGCTAACAGAGGAGGACTTGGAGACAAATAAATTGGATCCAAAAGAAGTGGATAAGAACCTGAAAGAAAGCTCTGATGAGAATCTGATGGAACATTCACTTAAGCAGTTTAGCGGGCCAGATCCACTCAGCAGCACTAGTTCCAGCTTACTTTATCCACTGATAAAGCTTGCAGTAGAGGTGACAGGACAACAGGACTTCACACAAGCTGCCAATGGTCAAGCATGTTTGATTCCGGATGTCCCATCTGCTCAGGTCTATCCTCTACCCAAGCAACAGAACCTTCCGAAGAGGCCTACTAGCCTCCCCCTAAACACCAAAAACTCAACAAAGGAGCCACGCTTAAAATTTGGTGGCAAGCACAAATCAAACTTGAAGCAAGTGGAAACAGGCGTTGCCAAGATGAACACTATCAATGCTGCAGAACCTCACGTCGTGACAGTCACCATGAATGGAGTGGCTGGGAGAGGCCACGGCATAAACTCTCATGCTGGCACCACCCAGTATGCCAATGGCACGGTGCCGTCTGGCCAGACAACCAGCTCAGTAGCACAGAGGGCCCAGGAAATGCTTCAGAACCAGTTCAGTGGAGAGGATAGTCGGCTGAATATTAATTCAAGCCCTGATGAGCACGAACCCTTGTTGAGGCGGGAGCAGCAGGTTGGCCACGATGAAGGTGTTCTGGACCGCCTCGTAGACAGGAGGGAGCGACCGCTGGATAATGGCCGAACAAATGCCAATAACAACAACAGTAATCCGTGTCCAGACACAGCAACAGCCAGTATCCAGAATGTAGTGAGAAATCCTGGGCAGACCCAGACTAGAAGAGCACAGAGGCCTAATTCGCTGGATCTGTCAGCTACAAATAGTTTGGATAGCAGTAGTATGCAGTGTAAGTGCCTACAGGACTTGAACAGTTTCTCTGATGCTTTTTTACTTAGTAACTATATATATCTGCTTGAATAGAAATTCCTTCCATCTCTCCTGTCCCTCCTCAAAGCATACTTATTAAATCCTATATAAATTTAATCTCTGGGGTCAGCACAATTTCAGTCGTTTTGATAAAGTCCTGTCTCCATCATTTCCAGCACATTAGATCACTATCTTCCTTCCACATACACAGAATAAATGTGTCCCTTTCTAATCCATCTACTCTTGACTCTAGGTTAACTTTTGTAATTCCTTGCAAGGCCTCTACCTTGGCAGCTGCAAATCATATTGAAAAAACTTCCTATTCCTTTCTGCAGGGGCACATTATAGTTTTTTCCCCTTACTTTTCCCCATTCTCCTAGGAGTAGTCATCTCTAAGATGCATTGATTAAAATAATGTATTATAATAACTACTTACATACATCATTACTTTCAAAGCAATTGATTTTACTGTATTAGCCCAGATGAGCCCTTGATGAAGGGTCGGGTGTTGTCATTTTTGTTATTTGAACTCCAAAAATTATAGCAATTCTTCATCAGTTTACCATGTACATATTAAAAATTAATCAAAGTAGTTAGAGAAGGAATGAATTTTAATAGACCATTTCAGAATAACTATCTTAAGATTTTTATGGCCAAATATCTAAGAGGTTACAATGGGACTCTCCTTTTTACAATAAGAATGTAATCATATAGTTACAGTTAAGTTAGGTCCCTCCTTTGTGTTTGACTTTGAGCTTGTGTGAGCTGTTGGAAAGGCCTCCTGCTGTACATTTTAAAGAGAATATATATTTCCAGAAGGCACATTAGCCTTTCAAAGGTGCTTGCAAATCTCTTGACTATGTTTAGACAGATGCTGTGATACCAGTGAAATAAACTGAGGTGCCAGCACATTTGGAAATAAAAGATTTAAAACCAAACCAGAACATATCACATATCTTTCAAGAAATGTAGTTGAATATTCAGCAGTGGAATGTTTAAGCCTTCCTTTTAAGTAGGAGACCTTATTTTTGCCTTAACATGTTGACATGATTTGAAATCTTATTGAGGTAAAGAAAAAAGATTATTGCAGTGAATTTCTTTAATTGATGGTTAAGTTAAAAGAAAGGATCGTATAAAGGGTTTTTTTAACAATCAGATTTTAACTGATGAAGTTTTATAACGATTAAAGTTGGGTTTGCAACCCAACATTCCAAATCCTGACTTAGGATCTTAACAGAGAATGGACCATTTTGTATTCAGGTGAAATGTTTTGCCAGGTGAAGTAGGATTAGAGGATCTAAAATTTAATTACGCTATTAGAATTCTAGCCTTTGCTGTCCTTTAGTAGCAACATTCTTTTGTACCTCCCATTACAGGTAATATAAGATACTATGATTGCAAAAGCCCCTCAAATGTCAAATGCTGATTCTCCTGTTTGATGCCAATGTGCGTTCCAGGTAACACAAATTACTTCACTGAAGTAATTTCTGACAGAGAACAGAACCTAACCCCTGTTTTAATGGCAGCTGTTGCAGTTGATATACCTGTCATGCCTCTGCCACACAGTTGCTTCTGTGTGATAAGATTTTGTTGTGTTTCACATAAGTGACAACCTTGGACTCCAATCTAATCTCACCTTCCTCATAAAACTGTTTTCTACTCTGGTTTTTTTTTTTTGTTTTTATCTTTTCCTTCAGTAGGTGACTCCTCACAGGATGGCAGATCGGGCTCAGGAGAAAAGATCAAGAAACGCGTGAAAACCCCGTACTCGCTGAAGCGGTGGCGCCCTTCAACGTGGGTCATCTCCACCGAGCCTCTGCACTGCGAGGTCAACAACAACGGCACCGACCAGGCAGCCCCCCCCAAATCCAGCACTGCCGTTTACCTTGCGGAAGGAGGCACTGCCACCACAATGGTATCTAAGGACGCAGGAGTGAACTGCCTGTGAAACACTTTAAAAGCCGACAAATGACCTTTTTTTTGCATTATTTGAAACAAACACGCAGAAGACATTTTAAAAAAAACTGCTTTCTCCTCCTGTCAGCACCCCCTACCAAGGACTCGCTTTAAATAGATTTCAGCTATGCAGAAAAATTTTTAGCTTATGCTTCCATATTTTTTTATTTTGTTTTATTTTTTGAACGTTTTTGCACTTTTATTTAGTATCGCTAAAGTTAAGTCTGTCTGTTTTGACCACGGAATATATATATGTGTATCAAAAATGTGGTCTCAAAATATTTTTTTAAAAAAAAAGTAACAAAAAAAAGTATTGCTGATAATCAGTTTGGACCAGTTTCTTAAGGTCACTAAGATCATAAGCAGACTATAAGACAGGTTTGACTGCAGTGGTGTCTTGTAACCATGTTTTGATTTCTGTGCACAAGCTAGTCTGTATACTTCTATGTTACAAAGTGTATTCTCTTTTGAACCCCTTATTTTTCTTGTGTCATGTTGAAATGTGCAATAGTCTATAGTTCATGGTATGCTTTATTGAAAAGTGTGTTTCTAAAACTGCCACATGTTCCCATTTTTGTATCTGTTAATTTTTCCCTGACAGTTGAGCAGTCAGCCGGTCATGACAGTGAACTTTGCACATTGTAGCCAGCTTGAAGCAGCTGCCTATATCACATTGTGCTCAGAGATCACAATGCATGAATTTTCCCCAACTTGAAAGGGCTTTTAAAAAGGAACGAAAAAAAAAATCTGAGCTCTGTACCTTTTCTTTGATCCTTCCAAATCAAAATGTGTTTCCTTTATAGTAGTAGATGCCAGCCTGTGAAGTTCTGAATAACAAAATGGTGAACAAATGTAAGGAAACAATGTCAGGCATTTTTTCCATTTTATTTTGTGTGCAGTTTTACCCCCTGTATTTATGTAAACCCTTATTTAGATCACTAATGATGTACATTGGAAAATACATTTTATTCAGAAATATTAATAACTGTCGTACTTAAAAGCTCGAGTGAAGATAGGTTGTGAACGTACTTTGTTTACACAGAGAAAAAAATCATGAATCTTACTTGGCACGAAGCAGTTTTGTGATGAGTCAGAAATCTTGCCTGATTAACCTACCTACAGTCTGAGGTAAAATCAACCTCATTACCTATGCAGGTAGGTGCATCCTAATTGACTCTTGTTGCCAAGTTGAGTTGAAACTCGTCCTCCCTTCAGAGTTTTTAGAGAGCCCCTCATTCATCGTGTTAAAATTTATTGCATGCTTTTAAAATTCATGGGTGTTTGCAGGGGAGGGTTGGGGATTTTTTTTTCCCTCTGCGTAGTCCCTTCTTTCAGTTTGTATGCACATTGATTTTAGCTGTCAGTGAATGTATTATCTATTGAGATAAATTGGTTTTTTCACCATCTCAAGTAAACCTTACCTCTTTTTTGGAATGATTGGTTTTACTGTCTACTGAAAGAAAATTAATTTCCTTATTAGTCAGGACCTCCTTCCACCTGAGAAATATTCTTTCTGATTGAAAACACTTCAGTAAAAACTATTTAGATGGAAAAGACATCAGTCTTTGGTACCAAGTAAAGTTTTATCACTTTATCCGAAAACTGGTGATGTTCAAAGAAAGAAAATCAATTCCGTCAGCCTGCCAGATTCCTGTGGCAGGATGCTGGCAGCAAACAATTACCTCCCTTACCCTGTCTCCTTTCAGATGACTGAAACAGATGCTCTCTGCTTTTAAGCTCATTTGTTTCCTTGCTGTTTTATTATTTTTTCCCCCTGAGGTAAACTTTGCCAACCTTGTTCTTCTATATCTGATGATACAAGTAGCCTAATACATGCCTTGCTGCATCTGATTCTTGCTGTTCCCCAAAATCCCTTGTTTGTGCTTGATTGCTATGATTTTCTCTTGTAACGCTTCTTAACATTTCTTAGATTCTCCTAGATATCTCCAAGAGATAGCTCTATAAATCCAGACTTTGATTAATGTAGTTGTAGAAATACAAGCCAAGAGGCACGTTTCAGGCTCCTGATGTTCTTTAAGCTCCAGTTCAAATAGTACCTCTCATCTCTGAGGCGTAATTATGTTATCCCCCTGTATAAATACACAGCTATATCTCCCCTCTTCAAAAATACAGCCTTCCTCTGGTTTGACTTTTAATTCACTCTCCGGCTTCCCATCTGCTGCAATCTCACATCCCAGATGTTGAAAACCTGCCAGTTGCTCAGCTGGGTTTCAAGACCTGAATCAGAATTTCTAGCATTCTCTTCATAATACTCACTGTGGTTTTCTTCTCTTCTGGCCTCCTTTGAGTCTCCATTTGAAGTGCGCTGTGTTGTTTAGCGGTGAGCGCTGTATCATGTGTATTGAAGATTCTTCACTCCTTTCCCAGTGACTTTTGCTTTGCTTTGCACGTATCATCCATCAGCATTTCAGAATATGGGCTGAAAAGAGTATTTAGGACTCTCTTGTCTAACTCAAAACACTCTGGGGAGAGAAAAGTTACTTCTCTGACTGCTGCTTCTTTTTGCTAAGACAGATTTGCACCCGTCTTCTCTAGCCTTTCTTTGCAGGCCAAGCCTTTGTAAGAAATCCAACTTTTTTGTGATCAATGCAATCAAAATCATTGTAATACCAGATGAAAATGTTCTGCAATTTTCCTTAAACATTCTTAAAGCAAACAATGCTTTTTTCCCCCCCTTTTATCTATTCCTACTATTTGTACACCTCTGGGATGAATTATTAGCAAGTATTGGCTTTGCAATCTACCGTGGATAAATATAATTTGCAATGTGATAGAAAAATGTACTTTATCACAAAATACCCTATAGATTAAATAGAGGAAAAACTATTTATTTTTAAATGTCAGTCAAAACAAACTCTTAAGCAGGTACCAAAATATTGTAATTCTGCACAGCTAGATGAGACCAGATTAGCAGTTTGGTTTTAATGCTTAATTTAGTAATGCCCTTTTTTTTTTTTTGCTCACAGCACATAATCCAATCTCCATAGAGTACTTTCTCTGTAAGTTAAATGATAATGGATTGTGTCTCATACCGCAGGGAATCGTCCTTAACCAAACAAAATACCTGTAAGAGAGAGAATTCTACAGACCAAACACAGGGATGGTTGATAAATGTACTATAAACAAGGGAGACAAATGTGATTTATTTCCTTGTAGTTTTTGATTTTGTTTTTACATGTTTGTGTTTTAAGACAAAAAAAAGGATAATGATAAAAGTTGATAATTTTCTATTAGTTTCTCATGCATATTGCAGACAAGATAAATATAGCAAACAAAAATAGAATGATAGTGTAAATACCTATGAATTGTGTCAAATAGGCAACAGTAGAATATTTGTTATGGTAATTTAAAACAGATAATTCAAGTAAAATGATAGAGCAAACATTTGTGATGTTTGTATATATAAGCCAAAATCCAAAATCTTACTGGTTATAGAAAACAAAGCCAGAAGAGTTGCTTAGGTTAATGCATTGCCTCTTGTTCTGTTTCCTATAATAAAGATAGTCACCAGCATAACATGGTTTTTAGAGTGTGAACTCTAATCATTTGACCAGACATGCCTCATAGTCAGGTCTATTTCCTACTACATTGATATTTACAAGTCATGTTATTTCAACACTTCCCCTAAATTTGCTTATAATGCTTAATAGCTTCATGTGCTAAACAGTTGATATTAACGAGGCCTCTCGTGAAGCTCCAAGATGCACTTAAACTGCACAGCTAAAACAAAGGGATTCCCAACTTAAAACCATAGTGTCATAATTAGAATATTCTCAGAAACAATCAGCATTTCCATTTGTGTTTTGCTTTCTTAGTGCTGCCCATTTGTGTCCTGTTTTCCTATAGAAAACTACCTAATTTTCAAAGGCAACACATTTTGATTTTTTCAGCGCACTGGGCACAAAACAATGCAAGGTAGATGCTGGCGAGTTTCAGGAAACAAGCAACAAAAAAACCTCACCTCGTAAATACGTTTAGAAAGTACGTATCCTCCCACCTGTAAACTTTCTCTAGAGGAAATCTGTAATCCTATCTGCCTCAGGAGAATAAGGAAGTTCTTTAATTGTATGGAATAGATTATTGGCCCAAATTCAGTAACAATGAATTCTTACTTAAAAAAATGTATATGTATACATTATATATGCTGTAGGTTCAGTGCATTTTTCTGTAATGATATTACTTTCTTAAACATTAAAAAAACTCTACTTAACGTTACTACATCTACGTTCAGATTATCATTTTGTTTCATGAAAAATATTCAGAAGTTCATAGTCATTCTGCTATTGAAATGTTACTATGGACGTTTCCAGCCTAATTAGAGAGAATTTTAAAATTCACATATTTAATCAGTGCAGGAGACATTAATTATGCTGTAATTTTTACTTGTATAGAAATGATGGCAGTTTGCATTGCTGAAACAGGCTGGTTTCAATAATAATTGCCAAACACAGTTGCATATACATGACCTGATGGCTAACTGGAAAATCTGTAGCAGCTCATCAAAGTAAATTGAAATTGGATTGATTAGTCTATGAAAGTTGGATTATAGGCTGGGCAGTTTGGTATTTTGCATGAATTTGGATTATTTGAACTTCTCTGTCTGGTCTCCCACTACCCATTTTAACAGGTAAATATGTTAACCTCCTTTTTAAAATGTGCTCATTATTTTTTGTTAACTTTAAGCCTTTCACCAATGAAAACTATACATATTGCAGTGAAGCCAGATATATATATTTTTATGTAAACTCCTTATGTATTTAGATGCATATATGTATGTTGTGCATGAGTTACAGCATCAGATGGTAGCACTGGTAGCAAATATAATTTTTTTTTTCATATGCCATTTTAAAATTGTCTTTAGTGCATCACAGTAAAGTTGGGATCAGACTGTGACACACAGTCCAGTAGTTCAAGATCTCCCATGACAGACTTGTTTAGGTGGAATGGATTTATGAAAGGGAGAGAAACCTGGGAATGCACATGACAAGTTTTATGTGAAGCTGAGTAATTTAAGGTACCTCTCTTAAAGATCAAAAAATAACCCAGAACACTTAACACATAATTTTTACAAGGCTTTTTTATGTAGTAGCTATAGTTATGTGTGTGGTTGCTATTTAAACATAGTGTTTTAGTCCATTAAATCCAATTACATTTTAAGCTTCTCTATTGTCATATAAAACTGTAGCTGTAGAAATACATCCCTTTTTGATCTCACCCACCTCCCAAGTGGGTTCAGTTTTGATGTGAAATAGTGACAAATCAGATTTCTCATTTTGAGGTTTCCTCTGCGCTGAGTAAAATTGGTAGGAGAACTTCCATTTCTGCAGATAACAGATGTAGGTGCTCCTGCAAACCCAGATGAGTATCATTATTGGCACAGTTGTATCCGAGGGAATCGGCACCTGACTGGCTCATGGTTGAGCCGGGTGCCATCGGAATCAAAGAGGAGTCTGCTGTTGATTATGGGCAAAGGAAGGGTGTGTCCTGCTGGCTGTGGTGTTAAACACTCCTTGGGAGGATTAGCCCTGGGAAAGCTGATGTGGAATGTGGGACTGCATGGGCCCTGGCTCCCGATGCCTTGCTGGGTGTTTGCTGGTGGGGTGTCCAGGCTGTCGGGCGGGGTCGGCACAGAGCAGCTGTGGTTATTGTCCAGAAGTGGAACTGCATCAGGGCACTGGGAGTGGAAGGTTTCAAGATAAGTTCTCATTTACACCAATTCCTTTAATGTGTATCTGGGCTCCACACAGGTCTGTTTTAGTGGTGCATTACTAACACGAATTACTTTTTATGGCCATCTCTATTTGTTTCACTGTGGTTTAATATACACATGTGCACAATAATCAGGAACTAGTTGGAGTTATGTTACTTAATAATGTAATTGTCAGATATTTTTAAAAGCCTATTGATCAGCAACTGTTTAAATTTGCAAGTCATTCAGTTGGTTACCTTCAATGCACACACCATGCTCAACAGTGCAATAACTGTCACACGAAGGAAGGATTTATTCCCAGTCTTTGCAGACTTCTGCAGATGTACCACAGGAGCGTACACCCACCCAGGGCACAGCACTTCGCCTGATAACTATTTTAAAGCAGAAATAATTAGCCTTTATAACTTCCTAGTTGCAAGGTCTCCCTAAAGTCAATTTTTATAGCCCACTCACTTGTTTTTAAGACAGCAAAAATGTGTGAGGTTTATTTCTAGAGCACTTGATTCATTTGTTTGGGGTTTTTTTGTGCTTCAGAACTGTATCATGAAGTATCACACTTCAGTCTTGTTTATTCAGAAAGAAAAGAAAATAGTTCGTGATTCTGTAGTTTGTAAGAAGTCACAAGAACAAACAGGCAAGTCCAAGTTATAGCTGACTCATTTGTCACTTTTGAATTTCCTGATTGGTGACTCTACTCTCTCTTTCACGCTGTTGAAATGTATTTAAAACGGTTTGTATGTAGTGTTTCTTGTCTGCTTTTTGTCTCTAGAGGAAAGCGTGCTCTATTCACATTTATATAAGCTGGAATCATATTTTACCATTGCTGTTGATTATTTTCCCCCCTAAATGCAGTATAAGAGGAAAATGAACATGGCAAGGACCGATTTCTAGGGTTTGGTCTTCTGTAGAAGCTGAAATATGGAGATGTGAAACTGCCATTTTCCTTATGAAAGACTGTAAAGAGAGCATTACTTTCTGAGCGAGCTTTTCTGGGGGAAGAGGGGGAGAAATCCTTGACTATGGAGTCTCATCAGAACCCTTTTGTTAACGGGTATTTTTGGTTTTCCTCTCAAACACTGAGGAAATATCATGTATGAATTTATAAATAATTGCTTTCAGTTATTTCTTTTGTATAAGCTGCCCAATACCCTTGCTATGCTGTATAAGTTGTGTTTCATGGAACAGTGTGAGTATGAAATAAAAAGCTAATTTTTGTTTTTTAATCATCTGTGGATGCCACTATGAAAGCTGACATTGTTAAAGCCACTACAGAGTTTTCTATGAATACTTGTAAGAATTGTTTTGTTATATATAAACCTAAATAAAGAGATTGTATTGATACAGAGACATTGGATAAGAACATTTAAAAGGCTATTCTTTAGGCCTCAAAGAAAAGGCTTGCTGTAAAATGGTGCATTATTCCATTTATTAAAGATCATATTAATGACAAAAAGCACTGTCTTTTGTGCGTTTTTCACGTTATTATTGGCCACAAGTAATAAGATATGCTCCCAGGAATGAGAGGGTTGCAGTAATGCAGTGCCTCTGCTCACTTCTCTGCCCTTTCTCACTGATCAGTCAGCTCAGGTGTTTGTACTGGAACTGGACACAGTTTTATAGGTGTTTCAAAGCAGCAGGCCTTGCATGACCTCCTGTCACACTTCGTCTGCCTGCTAAGTGTTTAAATGCAAAAAAAACCCCAAACAAAACAAAACAAAACGCTCAGAAAAAAAACAGGAGAAAGAGGCGTTAAACTGAATAGTTTTCTCTTTCAGTTTTGGTTGAGTGGCACTTGGGGAGAGCACAGGATTGATGGCAGCCAGGCATGTGGGAGGAACACAGCAAGGATCAACCTCTGCAGGTGGGACAGGAATTAAAAGAGAAACCCCTTATCCTTCCCACGCAAGCTATTGCACTTTCTCCTCCCCATGAAGAGACAATGTCCTGGCATTCTTACAAGCAGGAGCTTTTGCAGCCCAGAGCTGCCTTCCTATCCAGCAGAACTAAAAGAGATGGATTAAGATAGTAGAAGGATGCTGCAAATTTCCACCAACTGGCACTTTCCACTATACACAGATTGGTGGGATCCATCTTGCAGCTCAGTTGCTCTGTTGGGTTTGTCTCTCCTCCTGACTTAATTCTTATTAATTTATTTTTCTCTATCCACAGTGGTGATTTTTGCAGGCAAAAAAGGAAAGTGATACAAGTCTTACACTTCTGTGGCCAAGGAACTAACTCCAAAGTGCAAGGAAAGAAGGGAGACAGAGTAAGGAGCTTCATTTCTTGCTGTCATAAATAAGGAGGAAGCAACAAACTGAGGCAAGTAATGTGTGGTTAAGTATCTGCCTGTATGGCAAATCACCTCAGCCCCACAAGTACAGTGGGTGATATTTGTTTCAGGCATCAGCAACACAGTGAACCTAGAAACCCCTGGCTGCAGGAAGGGGCAAACCCTGCTTCCCCTGCAAGCAGGAGGCACACTGAGAGTGGGGGCCAGCATAACAAAAGGAGCAGACATGTCCCCAAAAGCAATTATTGTTCTTTGCTGACAGTAAGAGCGGCCAAGTCCTGCCCTACCCAGCAGGTGTGGCTGAGCCTTGTCCTCGGGGCATCTGAGAAGCCTTGACTCAGCCCTGCAGTAACAAACTGGTGAATTTTGCTGATATTTTTCACTGGGTGCATGAGCTACTCAGGGCTAAGAAGTAGTCTCCTCATAGTGTTCCCTGTGTGACCTCATACGCTCACCTCTGCCAGCTCTCTCCTGCAGAAGTAACAACCACTTTTATTTGGCTTTTGCTTTGCTAATGGGAAATGAAAGTAAAACAACAATAATTATATTGCCCTTTGTTCCAGAGCAGTGATGCAGCTGCAGAACGTACTTTGTGGAACACAGCCACGTCAGTCTTCCATTTGTTTCCATTCAGGTTTTTTTTCCCCCATTTGCTTCTTGCTAATTCTGATGTTATGGAAATTCTCCACGTGCAGGAGATTATAGACATCTGCTCGCTGCCATGACCCAAAGCACATTCTATTGGATAAGAAGGTTAATTTTCCACAGGCAGGAAAACTAACCTATACCAAAATGTTTGTGTCTGTATAAATTCAGCTCTTCATGTTAGCCTGAAAGTTTGTCATTCTCCATCCAATGAGGAGTTGAAACGTTTTGATTCCTGGAATTTAAATGGCACACTTTGGTATTCTGCTTTTATGTCAGGGGATCTTCTTCCTTCAGCTCTCAGTACTACAGGGGAAGTCTGTGAGAAATCCACAAATGTGATCTGAGCCGAAGTCATGCTTTGGGGATCACTCATGCCTCTTTTACAAAGACAACAAATAAGGCTGGCTGAGGACAGCTGGTCTGTGGGAGGTGATTAAGGAAAGCAAGGCTGTATTTACTATGTCTGAGCAAATGGCATTTCTCGCATGGGCAATGGAAAAATATTAAGGATGCAATTATTGAGAAAGGTTGGAAACACCTGATCCAGGTGCATTTCAATTCCCGATGGGAAAGACAGGAACTTCCCAGCACTCTCTATCACAGCCCAAGCACCTTTTGAGAATGAGGACATAGAGTCAGCAGAGAGCAGGCATGGTTTGGGCAGATAATGGGCCAAAGCCAGTGGGCAGAGTCTCAGGTGCATGAGGTAGATTTGAGAAAGGAGAAAGCATGGAGGGGGGTAGAGATACTTGTTTCAGGCTTCCATAACACAGTAGAACTCAGCATTTTTCTTTGGCCCAATTTCTTTGTTGTTCCTGCCAAGTGCCAACAGGAAAGGATAGTGTAGGGCATTGTGATAAAGAGAGTACAGAGGTTGTACAGCTCGTTTTACTAGTGCCACTGCTTGTAACAGGCCTGCAAGCAGCTCCTAGGAATGGTACAGGCTTTTTTGCTTTCCTCTTTCGCTTACTGCAACCTTTGTTTGGGAGAAGTTCATGCCACAAGATATCAGATTTCTTAATCAGAATGACCAGAAATACAGTTTTCATAATGTACTTTTATGGTGCAAGGGAAGCGAGGTTGAGCTCGTGCTCTGTTCCTGGTTCCCTTCCTGACGGTTGGTCTGTGTGCTTTGCGGTGACTGGTGTTTTGCCAGTCTGCTCTAATACTGAAATTATACCTGTTTTCTCAATCTCTCTCCCTTTCTTCCTCTTTCTCTCCCTCCCCCTTCCCTCTTATAGGAAAGGTAATAATTGAGCCCTGTTGTAAGGAGTAACTTCTAGCACCTCCAGGTCTCTGGGTTAGTTAAAAAATGAGATCTGACACAAATCACTGTAGCAAGGTGTAGGTCTGACTCTAGCCCATGAGATAGGCATTGCTGCTGCACATATCACTTGTACTGGTGCAGCTAAGGTGTGTATGGGTGACCAAAGACTTTCCTGCAGGAGGGAGGCCTTGATGGAGCTCTGCTGAGGTGGAAAGAATTTATTGGGAACGTGTATTTCTGTTGCTTTGCCAAGAATTTTCTTGTAGGACTGTTAACAATTTTGAATCAGGCCTCAGAAACAGCTGGCTTAAAATCACCATTAAGCCAGCTAACTTTATTTATTGTTTGCCTCTGGAAAGCCAGAATTCAACTAAATCATGTGTTTGAGCTTCACCCTGTGATTGTGAGATGTGCTTTTAAGGCACAGGCAAGCAGAAGTTCCCATCTGCCTACACAAGCCATGAACTGAGACCGTTCCTTTTAGGAAGCAAAGTTTTATTTTGGAATAGGAGCAATCATGTGCAAATTATCATTCAGCATCTTGTAGGATACCTAGGGGAGATTATACTGTCTCTTGTTTAAATGAACGAGGCCAGTTCTCTCACTGTTTCCGAAAAAAAGATTCCAAAATGTGGTGGACAACAGGCCTTTTCTGCTGCTCATTCTCTTCCCTCATCTCAATCCAGGAAGAGTTCCAGTCACTCTCAGCTGGCAAGAGTTCCCATCGCTGAACCAAGCAGGATTCCAGTTGCCCCTCTCCTTCAGCAGCTGGACACTCACCACAAGGTTCTTGCTTAGTGTTGCTGCTGACATTCAGCACATGCTCAGAAAACTGATCTGTATGTGTGGAAAACCATGTCACTTGCAGGTGAACTTCGCACTGGCTTCTAAAGAAATTAACCTTGTACTTCTCCCAGGCAATTACGTGTGCCAGGAATGTGCAATGGGAATGTCCCTGAAGCTGCAGGTAAGTGTTGCATTGAGGAACTGGATTTCTTTGTCAAAAATGTGTTACCTTAATGCCAGTGAGGCACTGGAGCCTCTCGATGATATTTCTGTGACAACTTTTCTTAAAGATTGTACTTCATAAAATGTGTCAGGGGTGCATTTTGCTTATTGCATGGAGTTTGATTTATGCCCGAAGTCCCATCTGTTGTTTTTTATTTTTTTTAACCTTAATACCTTATTTCAATCTGTTTGCCTTCTCAAATCCCCTCAGATATTCCAGAATATTAACTAGGCTCTTACAGGTTTTGTGTAAAGCAAATTCTATTATATTTGTCCTATTTTTTTAAATGTCTTTTTCTCTACTTGATGTTGAACACCCACAGAAACAAGCAAAACAAACTCACTCTGCAGGGGAGAGATGAGAAATGCAGTGAAATATCCTGGGGCATAATCTAGTGTTTAGATTAGGCTCCCAGAATCTTTAGTCTTTCAACCTTCAATATTGCTTGTAACAACTGTAGTTAAAAAAGCAATTTCAGTCAGTAGATTGCTCCTCTACATGTGCTGCTTTGCATTTTATTTAATTTTGGAATAAGACAATAACATATTTGAAGCTGCTTGAAGCACAGTAATTTTCTGTAAGGTTTACTATTATTACTGTTATTTTAACAGAGCATTTTTCATATATATAATATTATGATCAGTGAGCAGTACTACTTAGACATTTTCAGTCCTTAGTATAAGGAAACTCCCTAAATCTTAGGGTTTTTACTAACTGTACAGTGGGATTTGGTCCTATCAATTTGATTAAACCCCTTTGACTCTTGTTACTCTGCTTTTCATTTGAGGTTACCAGTTGACCAGTTTTCAGTTGACCAGTTCCCAGACTTGTTTACATCCCTGCTTTCAGCAGGTTGCAGATTTGTTTCTGCAGCTCTGTGTGTTGGATCAGTCTGCCCTTGAGGGCACTTGATATACTTCCAGCCTTTGGATTGATTTGTTTATATCTACAGCACTTACCACACACCGTATTTTAAGAAAGAGCCAACACCTTGCACATAAGGGGGGAATGTTTGCCATACCTAGATTTAATCCCCCCCACACTGACTAGAAAGCAGCACATTTTGGTTGGACTCTGGATGGGCACTGAGAGCCTCCAAGCCGGAATAAGTGTGTCATGGATTTGAAGAAACCCAGCCCAAAAGGTTCCACATGAAACGGTATGAAATGCCGGTGTGAAATGCGTTGCTCAGAGTTGGCCTGGACAGCATTTGGCAAAGTCTGCAGGCAGAAAGGATGGCTGAAAAAAACCCAGAGCTTGAGAGGTGTGAATTACAAGGAGAGTCTGGGGGATCTGGATCCAAGTTGTTTGGGGCTGGGGTTTTGTTTTGAGGAATTTTTTTGTAATTGAAAAGAAGTTTCAAAACTCTTTTCAAGTTCATAATCCTGCTTTAGCTCTTTCCATTATTTCCATAAGGTGTAGGAGTAAAATCCTGTTGTAACACATTTGTTACAGTTTAAACAAATGAACGTACTAAGTACACGGTGTTTGACTAGGTCTGAGTACATGACCTTACATGTTGAACTCTCACATCTGCTGCATGTAGAGCGATACAACTGCTGATGAGCACTACACATAAATGCTGTGCTTTATATTCTCACAGCAGCTGTGTGGAGCAGTGTCATCTCTGCAGTGTGACAATAATGTGGGAAGTACTATAATTGTCACAGGTGTCTTCTGCGTTCAAAGTCGTGACTTGACTCCATAACATGCATCATGAAAATAAATACGAATCAATACCTGTCATTTTTGGCCTCTTCAAAACAGTAACAGGAATAAGAATGCATCCAGAATATTTTATGCCTTGGAAGTATCTTTATGGCACGCTGCTTCCAAGTACTTGGAAATACTGCTTCCCAATATTTCTGGGGAGGATAAATTGTCCAAGGGATGAAAGTCTGCTGCACAAATCTATTGGCACTGGGTGCTGCCACAGCAGGAAGAATTGCATCTTCTGCTCTTGACTGAAAATTACAGCAAAGAAGTGAAACAAATGCTGCATAAATTAACCTGCTTTAGGATAACTGTGTGCTGTTTTGGGCTGCTGTTGCTGCTTAACCTGTCAGGCAGCTGGCAGGTTAACACACTATACAGCTGCTCTCTCACTTGCCTTCCCCCAGTGGGGTGGGGGAAGTGAACTGGGGGAAAAAAAAAAAGGTAGAATTTGTGGTTTGAGATAGAGTTCAATAGGACAGATTAATAATGATAATAATAATAGAAGAATATACAAAACAAATGATGCACCTGCCAGCCAATGCCCAGCCAGTCCCTGAATAAATAATTCACCCTTATGTTGCCAGTGCAGATCCACCTGAACCACTTCGGTGGCCCAACATACTTTTACAAGCCGCAGTATCTTGCCAGAGTTCAGCAGCCCAGCTGGGCTTTCCCCTCCCCTGCCAGCTGCTCTGCTTCCATCGCTGCAGCCAACCCTGAAGAGCATTTGCCACCATCCATGAGTCAGTACAGAGATGCTTCTCATCCAGCCATGTCTAAAGCCACCTGGATACTTTCACCTCTGCATCCTGACTCGATTCACCTTGTCCTTCAGCAATTTCTGCAGCTTGCTGTGTGAGGCTCCACACAGCAGCTTTCCATCAGTGAACAGCTCACATGGCTTCTTGTTTTCTGATAGTTCATTATACAGTGGAGCTTCTTCAGCACGTGCCACCTCCTCCTTGGCAATATTCCGAAATCTTTGCCTTTTGGCCAGCTCATGATCACTTTCCAAAATTCCACTGGTGACTGGAGTTTTGTGTTCAACCTTGTTTTGTGATCAGTGTGACTCACTTAACATCATGCAGCTGATGCTACATGGACTGTCGAGGGGATACCCAGCCCCACACCAGCAGTCAGGGTGCCAGGAGGAGCTGTGCTTCTGTACCAGTCACTTCCGAGGCGCCTCGAACACCTTCACGCCCTGCCAACATTGCAGGCCTTGGATCCTCTCTATCGACGGCTCCAAAACCCTACAGGTGACCTCGAGTCTCCCCTGGTGCTCTCTGTCAGAGGCTCCAGGTAGGGCTGTTCTCCCTGACTGCAGTATTTTGGTACTTGGTGGAGACATAGCTGTCATTTTGTTGATCACATCCTTTGGGATCTGACAACATCCATCTTGCCATTTAGTTCCTAAAAACTTCTTCTCCTGTGCAGGACCCTTGACCTTACTCTGTGTTATGGCAAAACTGGCTTTCAGAAAGATTCAGACTATTTTCTTCCCCTTCTCAAAAACTTCTTTTGCTATGTTGCCCCACAGATGAGTCACAGAAACTCCTGAAGGACAAAGCAGCAAATGGGTTCCATTTATTTCTCCAGGCATGCCAGGTGCTGGTTTTTTACCTTTGGAGAGCTGTGAAGTTCATGTTATCTTTATAATATATACATGGAGTCACTGAGGGAATTATGAGATCCCTTCACCTCCAATGACAGCAGTATGCAGCCTGTACTAACTATTCTTTGCCTCTCAGCCATTCCTGGTGAGGAGAGCACAGTCTCCCAGGTATTCCATTAATTAAGTGGGTTATCAGGGGTTTTGATGCTTTGCCACATTGCATCAGCCATGCTTGTGATGGATACAAGAAAAGGACTGCGAAGTGGCCCTATGTGTAATTTATAAGGCAACTTAAGTAAATTGCACAGTTGAATAAAGGGATACAATAGGACTGATGGTGATCTGCCAGGCTCCTGGTACCTTCCCTCGGCAGCCACTTTCAGGTGTAGCCCACAATAATTCTAAAGACTGGGCACAGCCTCTTGTAGCCAGTTCTGATTGACCCATCCAGCTCTACTTCAGGCCATATTACTAGTATTTACAGTACCTGTAAATAATGCATTTTAAAATAAATTTATTAATTCAGAATGTAAGATCTTACTTGTCAACAACCTCATCACTAGAAACACATCTGTCCTGTTCTCTTTCACCAATCTGATCTCTCATAAAAAGCTTTCAATTCTGACAAGAGCTTTAACCTTTGAGGCTTTAGGTAGGCCAATGTCCAGGCATCCTTGAGAAGGGCCTGTGCACATCATAGGCTTGCTTTTCAGGTTTGTTGAACTTGTCAGCACACGGATGGAGCTCCTCAAAGGGGAAGTGGGGCTTTTTAGGTGAAGTAGGCTTCAGTCAGAAACAGCAGAGAAGGGAAAGGGAAAAAAAAAGCCAAACCCAAGCACAACCAAGCTGAAGAACAGAGAACAATATGTAATTTGTTGTCACACCATTTGTATCATAGCAATGGTATTCAATTGCAACATGCAACTTGTAGAGCAATATTGAAAAGAATTTGGGTAAGTTCTGGTAGCTCAGAATAGGCATTGCAATAAAGACAGAAAAAAGATTTATTGATTCTTTCTCAAGGGTGCTAACGTGTGTTTACCTTGCATTTAAATAACCCAAACACATCACCTAGGGCTTGTTCCATGCATGTATTCACTGTCCTGATGTATAAATCGGGTTAAGAGGATGCCAGCAGTTCACAAGTATTTTCAAAAGATTGCAGTGAAGATGCAACTAATCTAACCTAATGGAAAAAGAGTAAACACAGCAATTAAGGGGAAAGGGGGTCAAGTCTGCCTGGATATTGCCCACGTCCCTGGTGCCATCATTGGTAACTGCGAGCGGGTGGCAAAGTGATTGGATAAACCGCTGCGGAGCCCCGTCCTCTCCTGAAGTGCACCTAGGGCTAGGGATAATGGAGCAGAATTGGAATAATGGTCCCTTGGAACGGGACCGAGGCACGGGTGAGCCGCAGCCACCACCCCTGCCGGCGTCCAGCATTCCACGTGTCCGCGGGCACCCCGGCGGGACGCGGGGAGCCGAGCGGCGGTCGCGGGGACCCTCGGGCACGTCCTTGCCCCCCGGGGGCGGGATGAGGGTCTAGCCTGGCGCGGGGGCGGTGGGGTCGGGGCGGGCCCTGCCCAGGCTGTTCCCGCGGGGTCCCGGGCTGTTCCCGGGCTGTTCCCGGGCTGTTCCCCGGGTCCCCCCGCGGCACGTGCCGGGGACAGCTCGCGGCCGCGCCGCCGCCCGCGTGCAGCTCACTGCGCGCGGCCCCCCCGCACTGCCCCCCCCCCCCCCCCCCCCGCGCGGGCCCGGCCACTCAGGCGCGCGCCCCGCAGCCAATGGGCGCGCCGTAGCTGCGCGAGCCGAGCGGCGCCGCGCCCAATGGGAGGGCGCGGTGGGCGGGGCGCGCGGCCGGGGCACTATTGTTGATGAGGCGCACGGAGGCTGCGGGCGCAGCGGCGCGGAGGGGACGGGACCCGCAACGCGACTGGGACGGGGCTGTGGCCGTCGCTGCTGCCGCCGCCGCTGCCGCCGCCTGAGGCGTTGGACCCCCGCGAGGAGCGGCCCGCGCCTCGCACCCTTCCGTTCCCTCCCTTCCCCACCTCAGGCCGCCTTCCGCGAGCCCCGGCTCCCGACGGACAATGTCCCACCAGCGCGTGAGGTGCGGCGGCTCCCCGACCCCCGCCACCACCCTGGCGGGGGCAGGCGGCGCGGCGGCGGCGGCGGGCGGCGGCGGAGCGGGAGCGAGCAGCCGCCTCCAGCCCATGCGGGCCACGGTGCCCTTCCAGCTCAAGCAGCAGCAGCAGCAGCAGCAACAACATGGCAGCCCCACGAGGAGCGGCGGCGGCCCGGGCGCGGGGCTCCCACGCGCGGCGCCCCCCGGCAGCGGCGGGCGCGGCGGCCCCGCCACGGCCCCGCCGGGGGGAGCGGGGGGCAGCGCCGCCGCCGCCTCCTCGCGGGGCAGCCCCACGCGTGGCCATGGCGGGGCGCGGGGCAGCCCCCCGCGGCACCACCACCTGCCGCCGCCGCCGCCGCCGCCGCCGCCGGGCTGCGGGCCCTCGCCGTGCTCATCGCCCGTGCCCCCGCTGCCGGAGGGCAGGGTCCGGCACCACCGGCGGCAGTCGCCGGAGCCGGGCAGGAGCTCCCCCGAGAGGAAGAGCCCCAGCTCCCCCGTTTGCAAAGGTGAGCGCCGGGGTCTCCGGGGCGGCGGCGAGGCACGTCCCGGGCGGCCGGGCCGGGTGCGGGGAGCGGGGCTGAGGCCGGCGGTGGCTCCGGGCGCGCCGTGCCCCGGGGCAGAGGCAGGGACGGGGCTGTGCCCGGGCTGGTGCCCGTCCTGCCCCTTCCCTGGCCGGCGGCAGCGCTTGCGGCCGTGTGTGCGTGGAAGGGCTCGTTGCTTTTGTTGCCGCTCTGTTCAGTCCTGGCTCTCAGAAGAGGGACAGAGAGCCAAGCGTGCCATGTGGGGGGTTGTGGCCGCTCCTCTTAAGTAGTGCGAGTGCTGCCGCAGGTTTGCAGATGAGAGGGGTTCGATGGTGTGGATGTGCTTCAGATACTTGGGCACAAGCTTAAGGTGCGTTTGGTTTTTGGTAGCTGTTGTGAAGCCTTCGCGTCTCCCCTCTCTGTGCACCTCGTGCCAGATGGTGTGAGTGGTTTTGATCCAAACAGTGTTCGCAAAGCTTGCGATTAGAGACCTAACTGGTGCTGTAGGCATGGCAGAGACGTAGGAAAAAAGTATTCAGTATCTCTCTTAGTAGTTACTTTCAGCATGAACCCTGCAGAAGGATGTGTGAGCTTGAGAGCGATGACAAGCTTGTGCTATAGCGAAGATAGAAAATACCGTGGGGATGGCATACATTTTGTAGCAAACTGCTTTTTAATGGTTTTGAATAATTAAATAATTCTTACTGGAAATGCTGGAATTCAAGCGATACGTGGCAGCTAGTTGAGGATAACAGAGGCTGACATATGTAAGCCCGTTTTCTTCTTGGGATAAAAGTTTACTCAAAAATGCATGAGTGAGGCTTTGTGTTCATGCCTTCAAATCTCGAAAAAAACCTGTTACTTTTGAGATACCAAAGCTCACAGCTACTCTTTTATCAATAAATTGCCTGTGCTAATCTACATAAGTTTAGTAATACGCAGTATACGCAGAAATTTAGGACCAACCCTCCTCCCTTCAACAGTCCTCCTTCTCTTAATATTCCTCCCCCTTTCTAAAATACTAACTGTAACCAGACTGCCGCGTTGGGTTTTTTCTTTTCTCCTATCCTGGCTCTTGGGCAATGATGCTGCCCAATTAGAAGTCATAACCAGCTGGTACAAGATGACTATGTACCTGTTTGTCTGCAGTGTAAGAGAGCCCTAATAAGGTCCTGAATTAGATTTTCCACTTTCCAGATAAGAGTAATGAGGGGTTTATTAAGGTTATATTCTGAGGCTTTGGATCGAGAAGTGTGTGTATTCTTCATTTGAGATTCTTGTTAATCAGTAATCTGAAAGACTTTATACACATCACAAAATCCTGTCTTCATCCTGTGAACTTTATAGAACTCTTGCCTTAGGTGCAGTCTCCTGGCCTGGAGAATGAGGAACAGGATGGCTAGCCTTGAGATCCAGGTTCAAACACTCTTAACAAAGGCATGCATCAGACCACTTATAATGGAAAAGTTTCACTTTTGGCCATTTTGTAGAAGCCTGCTGAAACCATGTTGGCTTCTTTACTGCAAATTAATTAGCACATAGAAGGAAACAAGTAATTTGATCTACCATGTTAAGGTAACTCCACTAGCTTGTTACAAGACTTGTGAAAACAGGAGAGTGGTGTCCATTTAATTGCTTCCACGTGTTTAAATTTCTGAGCAGTACTTGTATGGGCCCCAAATGCAAATTAAAACTGTTTAATATTGCTCAACGTTTGTCTTGTGTAGTCCAGTGCTTGATAGAGACCGAGTTAACTTAAATTTCTTCTTCGCGTGAATTGGAAAACTTAGCTGTAGCTGAGAACATGGAAGTGGAACTCTTTTTGCTAAGGAGGCAATGGTTGTGCAGCCACATGGGCCACTTGAGGGAATCAGTCAGAATCTGCTGCAGAATAACCTGGGGTTTTCTGTTTCTTGCTTTCCGTTGATGGTGGCTTTTGTTGATTCCTACAGCTGCAGCCATGTTTTTTTAGATTAAAATGAACCTTGAGGTTAGACAAATGATAGCTTCTTCTGAACTTAGATACTGGTTGTATCTAAATACAAGTTGTGGGCTTTAGACTTCATGTTTTACAGATTTTCTTTTCTGGGAAGCAGTTGAATAGTTTGAATGTAGTTTTCATGAACACTTGAGGACCCCAACTTGTGAATTTGCGAATGTTACTACTTTTGTTTCTTTTGTGGTTTTGGGTGTGGGTTTTGTTGGTTTGGGGTTTTTTGTCCCAGTTTTCTGACCTGAATTGCAACTTAATGCTTAACTGAATTTTCTGTTGATTATGGGATAATTACAAATAGAAGATTCTGTTGTACAGTTTCTAATTTTCCATGCTTTTCTTGCTACTTTCCTTCCTCACAAATATGACCAGGAGCCTAGGTCTTGCTACTACCCCATTTTTGTCTTTTACTTTCACTTTCTGTAGTCTCTAGTACTTAGTTCAAGGACTTCAGCTTTTAATTGCACATTAATGTGCTCTGTCCTTCCCATCACTGGTGTGGCCTCATTTCTACACTGCGATGTCTGTCCTACAATCTCCAGTTATGGTTCAGTTTTCACATATGCCTCTTTACCTCTCTGCAAACCATGCTGTTAGAGGTTGTTGTTGTGACCTACTAGTACACTGTTGCAAAGTGAGATAGCGAAATGTGTCTGCTCCCTATTTATTGTTGGTTTTGTCTTGGCTTATTTACTGAATGAAGATCTAATGGCATCTTATTATTTGTGTTCTTGTATAAAGCACATCATCTCAGAGGAGTTCAACTGCTCAACTCAGAAAACGGTTTAATGTACCAGGCTGTGTAAATAAGAAGGTCAAGACTGGAGCCATAGCAATTGTTTACTTTTAAGTGCCTTGAAGTAGTGAGAGATTTTTCTACTGGATGCTGAACTTTCTAGTATATTCCAGTGGACTGTATTGGACATTTAAACTCATTCTAAAATTGACCTCTAATTGTTTAGAGTAGTCTGTCGAAGCATGATGTTAAAGCATTCTTGTGTGAAAGGAAGTTATGAAAATATTTATAATAGTATATAAAGTCTGAAATAGGTCAGATGTGAACTCCTTGGTAGAGAGGAAGAAAAGGAACTCCATTACACTCTTAAATTTCACCATAGAATTTATTTATTTTAATAATTTGAGTGACACATTAATAGCTGCATACCTGTCAACCTTAATTATCAAGGTTTTGCAGCAGTTCTGAAAGTTCTGTAGGATAAGAGTATAGAAGGCTTTGTGTACCATTACATGCCTGCTTTGCTTACTTAAGCTGTTTTACAAATGGTAGGTTTAAAGAAAGTGAATTCATTTTTGCAGCATCATACTTGTAGGTTTCTTGTGGCCAACACTTCAGGTGACTTTATTGAGATTAAATGTGTTTTCATTCACTAGAGTTAAGTAACTTGAACATCTTGGGCTTTCTGAGGTTTGATTTTGTAAAACACCATTAATTCAGCCATTCTTCTACAGCGGGACAATTTTGAATTACTAGTGAATAGTTCTCTTACATTTATGTGAGGATAATAGCCAGGATTGTCTTCCAAAAGGAGTATACACAGTTGGGCTGTGTATCTGGTTTTAATGCTCTGAGTCTGTTAAGTTCTTTTAATGAAATGTGAAAAGTAGGTGAAGCCCCAGAGATCAGTTGTCTTTTTGGAAGAGACAGCTCTGCCAGCTGTGCCTGAGAGAGATCCCATGAATGTCCTTTCCAGGGAAAAACCCTGACCAAAAGAGAACAAAAAGGTCAGCTGTATGCCATGATGCCAGAGAAGCTAGATGAGTCTCACTCCTCCTCATTTCTTTGGATAGCCCACTTGTATAAAAAAAACTTCAAGTGGAACTCTGTCAGGGAATTCTGTGAGTTCAGTGCTGTCTTATGCTTTTCCAGTGTCCCTTTTCTGCTGCTTGTTTTCTCACAGTATCTGTTAGATGATGTTTCTTTGGAGTTTTTATTTTCCTTTCTCAAAAATTTAATTTCAAATGCGTAGAAGGAGGTCAACAGGATGGCAAGATCAATCTTGAAGTTACACTTCAGCAGTAATCATTATTTTGTCATTCTAGCAAGAGTTCTGAACTTTTCCTGGAAAACTGAAAGGTGAATTTTCAAAGCGTTTTATCTCTTCGGACTTGCTTATGTTTAAGGCCTTTCTCTTTTTTCCCTTCCTTTCTTTTATATATAGTAATTTTCCTTTGTGAAATAACTGGTTTCAAGGTCTGTGTTCTTACGCTGTAATTTCCTTTATCAATTGTAACTGGACTTGTATGCTGACACCTTGCCAAAATCAGTGCACTCTTTCCTACCTTTCAGTTAGTTGTTGGTAGGCATCTATATTGGTTAATTTTGCTCTTTAGTCACACTGTTAGACTGCCTTAGCTGACATTGCCTTCTGAGTTGCCTGACTTCACACTGGGATAGGTGTAATACCAGTTCACCTGTAGCAGCTGCAGCTGGTCAGGGGTACATAATGACTGGTGAAGACGTGGTGACTTGCTTGTTATCTGCCTGCATTATGGACTTCATTGGTCTGTATTGTGTGTGTTCTGCTTATGTTTTGTTCTATTACTTTGCTTTGTTTGAGACCAAATTGCAAAAATACTTTTGTTTCTAAGTAGATTTATACTAGTGGTTGATGGATAGAAGGGTTGATATTTATCACAAATACTGGTTTAAAGAGATAATCAGGCCAATTAAAACAGATCTAATATTTAAGAAGCGTCTATTTGATGAAACAGCTCCATTGTTTTTCATCAGCCACAGCTGTTGTAACTGTTATCTCTATGGAGGCAGATCTCTTGTTATGTAGGTCACATCAAGGGAAAATAGCAGCTGAACACTTGCTTCAAGTATTGCAGGGGAAAGTGCAATGAAAACATTGTATATGTTCCCATTGAAATGTTTTGAAACAGCAAGGAGAAATGTGTAGTAGACTTTGCCAATTTGTATTAAAACAGGTTATGAAGGTGGAAAAGTAAGTAAAAACATATCCAAACATCCTTCCCCATCTAAATATAAGTAATTTGAAAAACAGAGTTCCTCAAAAGAATTTTTATTTCAGAGGAAAAGAGAGTACTTATAGGCTTTGTGCCTTGAAACAAGTCCCTTGGACTTAAATAGTAAACAGGCTCCTCAGTTTTCATTCTCTCTGTTTGTTCAGCAAAATAGTCTTTCTGCTTTTTCTCTTTTTGTGGTGGAGAGAGTAATAGATTCTGCTTCTCCAGTTCTGAAGCTGTCTGCTGCAGTAGCTTTGCAGATGATGTGACTGACTACATACACTTCCTGATTTGTAATTTTTTTTTCACATCCTTTGTTTCCTCTTAGTAAAAAGAGAGAAGCTTCTTGAAGAGGAAGAATAACTCAGAAGAAAAACAGGGAGAGTACAGCAGCTAATTCTAAGACAAATAATGTGTTTGATATAACTTTGGAAGTGAGTGTAATTTTTAAGGAATGACACGTTGCATTAGCATGCCACACTGTCCCATAGTACAGACAAAAGGAATTGGTTTGAAATCTGCTACAAACAGACCCTTCAGTGTGAATGTGTTGGTAGTGGTAGTCAAGGAAATTCTTTGATACAGGGGTCTTAAGTGCAAACTCCAAAGCAGATTTGCTGCTGTACCCTGAGAGCAAATCTGCTGTGAGCTCAGTAGGAAGGTTTTATCATTGTTGGTACTAGTAGAAATAATAAAGCAGATGAGGTTTCCTGACTCCTTTGTGTGAATGTGGCTGATTATAGTGCTAATAATTTTTTCCTTGTAGTTGAATTGACATATTTCCCACGTTTTTAATATGTGCATTTCTAATGTGAAATTTGCATGAAGATATTTATTGTAGAATGTCACTAGACATAGATGCTGTCCACAGCACTGGAATCTATACCTACCAGGTTTTAGTAATATTTATCATATGTATTTTTAGTAGTTTGCAGCAGCTTAGAATTTGAATTCTGGACTTCTGATGTCAGTGATTTTATTTTCTGACTAGCAGTCAGACACTAATCAGGAACAATTTCTTTTGCCCAGAAATGAGTTTCTACATGATACAAATTGCTATGTTATTGATACTTTTAGTGCAGAATTCATCCTAAGGCACAGTCAGGGAGGACATATGACTGAGTTTTTCCAGTGCCCTTTTAAAGCTTCCATCTGGTCTCTGAATCATGCTTGCTGTGTTCTAACCATGTATTTTAGGCCTCTGTATTCATTATAGGTAAGATTAATGCACAGTTCTTTCAAGTGTAATTCTGTGGGGAGCAGATGAGTTGATAGTAAGCTTAGATCATTGCGATCTCAGAATTTGCATTTTACATTTCCAAATATGAGAGCATTTATGTATCTCTAAACCCTGGGTCTTTCCTGCTGCTCAGTCTCTTAAATTTAACAACCTCAATTACTGTTTTGAGGAACCTTTCTTCAGTGTTTATTCTTAATAGCTTGCAGTGTAGTCTTTTACTACCACTTTACTTAAGATATCATTGACAGATGGGATAGATACAAATTTTTATTTGTATTCTTCCTTCTCATGCTAATTTCTGTGTTTGTTATATTTAACCTTTTTTAGTAAGGATTCTCATTAGCATCTAATTTGTTCTGAAAAGGGATACCAATGTAAACACTAAGAATGAGGTGTTGCTGAAGATATAGCATCAGGCAAATCTGAATGCAGTTACCAAATAGCCTGTAAAGGGAGAAGATGACTCGATTAGCTTGTAAAAAGTAAATCATTACCTTATTGAAGTTGACTTCTGGATCTAAGGGTTGAACCATGTATCATATGCCATATATCATATACTGAGTGATTAATAAAACATGCCAGTTTATAGTGTTCCTTGAAGTAAAGTAGGCAAAGGGTAAAGGGCTAGTGGGATGAACTCTAAACTCGACATTAAATTGAGAATGTTCAACAGTTTTTTTCATTAACCTTTATGTATGAGAAAACTTAGCTATTTTTATTTCTTCTAGGCCTTCATCATTTAAGAATCCAATGACAGTTTTACCTTCAAGGGAGTGAATGGTTGTGTTTGAGTACTAAGGCAACATTTGTGGCATTAGGATGTTTTTAAGGAAACTGCACGAACAGATTTCATAGCCTTTTTAAACTGAATAGAGCCTGGCAAACCAAACTTTATTTCCATCTTAAAAGTATCTTATTATATACTTAATAACATCATGGTTCCAGTTTGATGTGATTTCTTGTAGACTATTAAAATGAGTAAGCTCTCTGTCTTGCTTTCTTTGTAATCAAGTGTTCTTGTTGTAGCAGACAAATCAAGACCACCTTCATCAAGCCCTTCCAGTATTGTTCGCCGGACTTCCTCACTGGACACACTTGCTGCTCCCTACCTTGCTGGACAGTGGCCTCGTGATAATCATGGACAAGCTGCTCCATGTATGAGAGACAAAGCCACACAGGTAGGACAGATTTTTGTCTTTGGAGAATTTAAATGTGAAGATGGGATTTAAATGTAAAAAAAATGTTTTCCCTTGAAAATATTCACTTTACTTTTCTTGCTCACTAGTTCTTATTCGCTTTCAAATTGCAGGAATCCTTTGCTACTGCGTATGTGACTTATTTAACTTCTCCTTCTGTGGATGCAGTCTGGCAGTAGATTTCTCTAACTTGTAGAGTGAAAGAAAGAGTCAAACATATCAGATTCTAAATCCCCTTGCTAGAATGTGGTTTCAACAACAGGTCTTCACTAATTCCAAAGAACATAAGCAAAATGCAGTTGGAAGAGGACGTGACAGCATGTGGGACATACTTGTGTTTGAAGCCGTGCTAGTTTTGGTAACAGTAACAAAAATGTGGCCTCGTAGGTTTCAGTGTTCTAAGGACACATGTAGGGTGTAGAGCAGAGGAAGTCTGTGGTGTTACTGTGTAGCCTTCTCCAGATCCTTTTGTGGTCCTTTTGTGAAAAGGACCACCTTTCAAAGAGCAGCCTGGTAGAGAACGAAAGTGCTTTCTAGGGGAATATGCCTGTGTGGATAAGGTGGACATAGGAGCTGATGAAGAAAGGACAGCCTAGGAACAAGTTTTCTGTGCAGGAAAATGAATTGGAAAGATGGTTAGAAGATGGGGTGAAAGAGGTAAGCAAACTGAAGTAAGAGGAGGAGGATGAAGGAAGGTGTGTGATATACAGGGAATGGCTGTTCATGCTTAGCTATTAAAAGGCACCATTAAAGGGCAGAACTAAACCTGTGTGGGTGTCTTAGAAATATATTTTCATATTTGATTTCTTAGGATAATACTTTTTTCAAAATAATTATATTTTTGTACTGCTGCCAAAGTATTTGCTGTGTTCAGTAGATCTCCTTCATCTTAGTTTCAATATAATCTGTGTCATGGCTGGGCTTTTGTAATCTCTGTATTTGCCATATATTGTAATTTTTGGTTTGCATTTTTCTTTTGTCATTTTCTTCCTATTTTGACCCATCCAACTGCTGTGGCAGTGGGACTTTGATATATAAGGGGAAATATATTTGAAAAGGTTAATGGGATGACTAAAAGGGCACTAGGTGTTTCTGCAGAATGAGTGCATTTAGTGGTGATTTATGGAAGTGTATTTCTGAGACAAGTAGAATGATCTGTTTGTACTTACTAATTTAAAATTTCTCAAACCAGTAGAAAATTTAGGGATATAGACATATATCTGTAAGCCCAAAGCTTTTGTTGATATGACAGTGATGAGATGCTATTGCTTTTAATCTTCTTGCCTGAGAGCAACCACTTGAGCTAAGGACAAGTTTAAAATGTGATTAACAATAGTTTCTGGAGATAATATAGGCTCTCCATTTATACTGTTCAGCTTTTCTGAAGATGTCATATTTGGGTGAAGTTTCACTTGTAAGATCTTCTGGTTCCAGTGTGTAATTTCAGATTTCACAAAATCTGACATGAAATGCATGTGTTCGGATTTCAGGAGTTTAGAGAACATGAATTGGATCTATGGAGATATAAAAGATTTTCAAGTTGAGTAAATAGGGCATCTTGATCCTGTGGAGTTATGGCATAGGGAGTGGAGTCGTTCAGGAAGCAGAGTGGGAAGAGATGGCAATTAGTGGCGCACTTCAGCTTGCAGGCCTTTCTGGAGATGCCCTTAGATCATGGCTGAGAACTGTGTAAGAGATCCCAGGTCACACAGAGACTGGGTATCAGGCTCCTCCTTCATTTTATGAAACCCGTCTATAAAACTAGACTGAATTATGTATATGAAGAATGTTTGTTGGATGATGCATGGCTAGAATTTGTACCAGTCCATATTCTTTTAAGTGCTTCTAAAACAGGTGTTGGTAATCTTGTGTCTTTTTTCATTTGAATTAAACCTGTTTGGCTTACAAGTTAAAATGAGACAGTTACTTGGTGGGTTTTTTTAAATTATTAAATAACAATTCATTTCGACTGCAAAGTTTTTGCCTCTTAAGACTTTTTTTCTTAAGTGTTCTAGTATCTGTAATAAACTTAGCCTTAAACTAATTTCTCTTTGTAATTCTAGAATGGGGGAAGGATGTTGTGAATGGTGCCAACTAATAAGCAAGTAGTAGTACATTAAGAACTTAGAGAAATATAAATCCCACTTTGCCTACTGGTTATCTCATCTGTGTTTCTTGATAATAATATTATAAACAAAATATGGAGAATAAGTAGGAGGAGAGTTGCTAAAATAGTACCACATTTCTGTCTTGATGTACAGGTTTCCTATAATTTAGTGTCTTATACCTACACCCACTCTGAAAAGATTTCCAACTATTTGTTTTGAGGATGAGCATCAAAGCAACTTCTAATGCTGTGAAATGAATCAGATATTAATTTATTAAATAAGTCTTGAATCTTGAGTCAAAGTCTGGAATACAAATTAAAGGCAAAGACTGATTAGAGTGTTAATTAGACTCCCGTAGGAAAGGGTAATGGTTGTGCTGAGTTGGAAAGCTAGAATTAGTGGCTAAAGCTTACTGTTCCAGGAACTAGAGGATAGGGTGAGACTCCTGATTGATGTTTGAGAATTGACTAGACAAAGGTTGGTACTTTGGTTGGGAATGGGGGTTATCAATTATTCTATTTTATGATGAAGATCAGTGAGGGCTTTTCTGGAAAAACAGATTGTAATGGATTCTGATTTTGCTATGAAATAGGAATTTCAAAGCAACCCCACTAACTTTATTATTCAGATTTGTCCTAGTTAGTTTTTGATTTGGAATGATGAAGATTAAAAACTACTGATAGTGGAGGTTTCATTTATATGAAACTTATATCTGTAACTGAAGCTGGTGGGATTGCAACCTATATATTTGGAGTTACAGCTCCATATCCTCTGCAAAATAGGGATTGGTACCATAAAGGACTTACGAGTTTCTGTGATCTGAGTGCAGATGGGGTAAGTAAGGTCAACTTGTGGCTTCTGCAGGCTGTTAGTCTCACATATAAGAACAACTACTGCACACTGTGAAGACTTTAAGGCAATCAAAGTTCCTCTCCATATGAGGAAGTGAGATATCAGTGACTCCTAAAAATGAGGTTAACTAGATCACCACTGTATGCTAAGAACTGCAACAGTTCTGGCAACAATGCATTTCAAGGAATTTACTGTCTCTTTGAGTGTGTAAGCTTCTTCCAGATATCCTTTCCCTTGCTTCATTAGGTATATTTCTTGTGGCTGCACAGAGGTTCCTGAGAGATTTTACTATCCATCTTCTTAGAGCCTTCACAGTTCACTGCTTTTGAAGACCTTTCTGGATGTGGTTAGGTGGAAATACAAACTGTCCATAAAGCATGCAGTATTATCACATATTATGCCTGTGCATTTCTTACCTTAAATATAATTTGTCTTAATGATACTTTGAATTTCTTAGAAGTCTTTCACCACAGTATATTTGCAAGTTTTTTTTATTAAACACTGATAGCTATACCAGTTTAGTATTGTCTGTGTTGCTTTCTGCATGGCCTGAGACAACTATGAACCTGGAGCCCTTTGAGACATTAATAAACTGATTTCCTGCTTTGCAGAAGTCCTAGTGGTGCTCATATGCCTTGTCTTTCTTTTTCTCATTCTTATGAGCAAGAACATGATTCTGAAGCTGTGCTGGTGCAAGCTTTCACAACATTTACACCAAGCTACCCTTGCTAGTGTGTCAGAAATAAAGTATACCATCTCTCCCCAGTTCAGAACTGTCATACGGGTTCTTCAGAACAGAATAGCAGCTTGTGGTACATTGGCTGTGAATACTGCCTTATGCTCAATAATTTGGAAGGAAAGCTACCACATTCCTGTATTAGAATAAGTCTGAAAGTTGTTGGGGTCTTTATTTATATGGTTTCACTCCACTTTTTCATAATTCACCTGTGAGAAAAGTTTCTAGTTGGTGACTGCTGTTCACTTTCAGTTCTGAATCTAGCAAATCCTAAATGTTCTCTTTTCTACTTTGTCTCAAAATATTCTGCCAGAAAGCAGCAATTTTCTTTTTTAATTAATCCTGTAATCTTCTTGCTACAGACAGAAAGTGCCTGGGCTGAAGAATATTTAGAAAAGAAGAGAAGCTCACACAAACGTTCATCATCATGGGGCAGCAATGAACAACTCAAGGAGGTCAGAAATGCCATTACTTGAGATACCTTTTGGATTAAATTTTTTAGTGGTATGCACTGATACTATGATTTTTCAGGAAGGCAGTATTTAATACAGTAATGCAAGTCTATTAAAAATTTTAATCTGAATGTTGGGAAAGAAAGTATTCAATGCAGGTGACATTCTTCATCAAAGGAGAAAATACGGCAGTGACCAAACTACTTTCAAAATTCATGTATTTCATGTTCTTTCATTAAATCTCCAGAGGTGCCTTCTGGGCTTCAGTTGAGTTGGTTACTAACAGATTAGATGTGCAAGATCTTGACTCTGATTTAGTGCTGGCAGTAATTATGAACATTATGGTAGTAAAGAATTTTAAGTGTGTGATGGAACAGATTCATGACACTATACAATACACTTGTTGAAATCTAATTTTTCCTTCGTTAGATTGCAAAATTGCGTCAACAACTGCAGAGAAGCAAACACAGCAGTCGGCACCACCGTGATAAGGAGAGACAGTCTCCATTTCATGGCAACCATGCTGCCATTAACCACAGTCAGGTAAGACTGGGTGCTTTTTGGCCATATTGGGTAGCTGATACTAATTTTAACTCCTTTCAAGGTTGTGATTTACCTCTAAGGGAACTTAGATATACCATGGACTGCTAAATGTGTTGTAGCTATAGGTGAATTCTATGAAATGAGTCTCTTTCTTTTGACTTCCTTGAGTGAATGGAGTTCCAGATTTTTTTGTTACTTGGATTAGCTGGCTTTGAACTCCCACTTTCAAATAATTTCAGGTAGTTAAATCCTTCCTTAAAGCAAGATTTTTAAAATGCATTTTGCAGGCTCCACAAAGGATGACAGATAAGTTTAAGCAAAAACCACAGATCATCTTTTTCATTACGCATTGCTGTAACAGTTATGGCTTTGCATGTAGAATATGGCATGGAGCAAACTGCTGGTAAAACTGTATACTCAAATAAAATGTGGCTTTTTTGAGCACATTTTGTGTCTTGACAAACACTTGTCTAATACTGTGATATTTAGAGAGCTTACCTGACAAAAGGCTATTAAATGGAATTATTTATTTGTTCATACACTTCATGACTTCATTCAGGCTTTGTAAGATTTTATTTCTTTTTCCTGTCATTTATTGTACCTTGAGACTTGGAAGTAGTAATCTCTTCAAAAGTTGCAGTGGTTAGGCTACCACATGTTCTGTGTGCAGTTTCAGTTTTATCTCAAAACTTTTAATAAGGTCAGGTTGACAGAGATGTAATATTTTTAGTTCAATTGATAACAAGCATAAAAAAAATACAGCCTTTCGGACACACAGATCCTTTTTCAAGTGTGTTTTGCTTGAGTAACTTTAAGAAAACCAATAGGAAAGTTTGGACATTTTTTCAGAAGAAAACTTTTTTCCTCTCCTTACTGATCTTGTGAATGTATATTTGATACACACAATTTTTTAACAGTTATGAAAAGAACAATAGCCTTGCAAGGCAATGTAGTTGAAACTATGAAACTGTCAGTGTTGTGAGTTGAGAAAGTACTTCATCTCTGAAGCTTCTCTGAAAATCTAATCATATTCCCAATTGCTCCTGATATGCCGTTAGCATTGTTCTAATAAATATCGTAATTTGACACCAGTTAATAAAAACTGTGTCATTTCTGTCTTCCATCCTTCTGGAATTAATTTAGGCCACAGAGGGAAGTTGTTGTGGCATCAGCATGTGTCCTGCTCTACAGATACTTATCCACTCTGATAAAGGATGAAATAAGAAATAGAAGGGAGAACCATGCATTCAGTCCTAAGCAGCCAAGTTATTTCCCAGATAAAAGTCAGGTGTCTGAGTGAATCTATTTGTCTTTCAAGACTGGAAATAAGAAAATGGAACAGCGTTTTGAATTTCTTCTACTCTGTTCTTCTAAACTTCTACTTTGTATAAAAAATCATTAACATCTTTTGTCTCAGACCCTAACTTCTTAGCCCTGCTGTAGGTCACTTAATTAGGAGTCACAAATTTTCAGGACTTAAGTGCCTCTTGAAATCAGTTTGAATTCTGTTCTATTAGAAGTATTTAGGATTTTTTTCGAATTATGTTTTTTGACATAACAATTTAGAAATTACTTCTTCAAACTCCTCAAATCTTGAGACAGAAACTATTTCCTCCTCTTTTGTGTGGCAGAAGAACAGATTGGATTTGAAACAGGCTGTGTTGTACAGATCCCTACATCTTGGTCTTCTTTACTGCAGCGTGGGTGCAGTGTAGTGTGCTGCTGATCATAGTGACTGCTGTAGCTCAAGTCAGAACAGTCCCAAACGATGAACAAAGGAAGACAAAAAAATGACCCAATACCTTTCTAGGGGTTTTTGAAAAAGTTTATGAAAATCAACATACAAAACATTCATAAACTGTTGGTTCAAAAAAGAAAAAAAAGCAGATCAACATACTTGATGCAGGTGTTTTATCCGCATTTATAGAACTTGAGGACATTTGAGGCATTTCAACCAAAAGGTACCCTGAGGAAATTTTGGTATAGGTTCTTTAGTACCTGGAGAATCTCATGCAGTCTGTCAGGTTTTCTTTTCATTCTACAGACCTGTGGGTTTCTGAATGCTAAGCTATTGTCACTATAGCATAGATAATCTTAGTGGGTTTTAATTTTCAAAATGAACAGTGATGCTGTTGCTCTGAAAAATAACCCACCTGCAAATTATGTACCTAACGTTTTTTTGGTCATAATTATTTTATTATTTTGCTTCTTGTGTGGATACATTTGCATTCTGCCAAATTTTAGAGTATGTGAAAAAAATATTGCACAATGGATAATTAGTTTTTGGGCTTGCAAAACAAACTATAAAATATAAACTGAGGCAAAGCAGCTTTTCCAGGATTGTGATAGAAAACAAAACATTGTTTTTCTTGGTAAATTCGTGCCTGCTGTGTTGAGCTACTTGCAAGGGAGGCAAGTTACAGAAGGACTCAAAAAGAGAGTAAGTGAAGGGTTTAGATTAATGGCATTCAGTGGCTGTTTTCTAAGTCAGAGTGAGAATCTGTAACTGTAGGCATCAAGGGCAAAGTTCTTAGATTTTCTCATTCCTCTTTTGGGAACCACTAAACTAGCATTTCTGGCAGCAGCTCAGTTCCTTCAGGATTTGTGGGAAGGACTGTGTGGAAACGAGCATTTAGTGATGAGAATACTTAGAAATTTTTATTTTTTTTTTTTTACATTCCTAGCTTGAAGGAAACTTGTGTTTGTTGACTCTAAAGAGTCATACAAAGATTTCTGAGCTCAAAGAGTTGGATTCCTGACAAGGTGAAAAAAAGTGTTAGGAAATTGCCTCAGTAGTTTCTTCACAGAGACTAAGTAAACATGTTTTCCAAATGTTTAACATTTGGAAAATGGCATATTCTTCTATTAAAATTAAAATAAGAAATTTCAGTGAATTTATATCCTTTTTTCTTCCCCACTAATAAAAACTTAAACTTTGCCAGAATTCTTGAATTTAACAAAAATTTTTACTGGGTCTTGCCAATTAAGCCTCTATTTAGTTGTACTTCTTTCTAATACGATTTTTGTTTGAGAAAAAAATCCACACAATCTCTATAGAATAAGCTAGTTAGCTGTTCCTGTCCATCTACTCAGAATCAGGCAATAGTTGGTGAGGACCTTGATCAAGTCTGATCTGTTGACTACATTTATTTGTAGAGCAATTGAATGGGGGGGTTTTTTGTGTGGTTTTTACATTATGCCAGAAATGTTCTATTCTGCCTCTCTTAGCAGGAAGAGGGGCTTGCAGAAAGGTCCTAGCCTCCTCAGGTGATCTGAAGTTGCTTCTGAGAACACTTAGAATTAATTGTGTGGTACTAAATCTGTAAACAGGAGTCAAACCACCATCATTTTTCTTTATTCTCAATGTTGGTGTAGTGGAGAAAGTAGTATTGAGGCCAGAGCCGAAGCTAGATGAAAGAATAAATGGGTTAGTTTTTCAAAAATAATCTTTTTTTTCCTCAGTGCACTTGACTGATGTTACATTGCTACTTGACACTATGAACCATCAAACCCCCTTCTTCCTTTCCATTTCCTGAGAAGCATGTGTCCTTAATGTCTTACCAATTGATTGATCCTAAGCAACCACTAATATCAAGACCAGCTGCATGCAGTTTGCAGTGTTTGGGGTTTGCTTTTTTTTGGTGTCACTCTTACCTTACAAAGGTAGAGCATTTCTTTTTTAGAGTGGAATTACCATGATCCATTCAGCCTTGAGAAGGTTTGATGTTAACATCTAAAGGCATCCAAAGACCTTGCATTCTGTTTAAAGTTTTGTTGGTTGTTGAAAAACTGGAAGATCTTGGAGCATTTTTCCTGAAATGCCTGTGAACAATTTAGATTGGTCATCACCCCTATTTCGTATCTCATGAGTTTATGCCATACCTGTAAGGACTCTTAACTGTCCTGCAGCAAAACTCCCTGACAGTATGTTATTATGTGAGTGCTGTAATTATTATCCTGTGTTTGCACCTTGCCTCATTGTGTGTGTTCACAAATGTGCAGGTGAGTAGCCCAAGGTTGGTAGTCAATTCCTGCATGTCAGGGCCCAGCTCCATGCAGTGCTCTGTGAAGGCAGTATTTCTAATAACAAGTTTCTTGTTTTGAGGCTGATTGTTCCACCCATGTCACAATACCTCCTTCCCTTCCCACCCTCTGGCACTCTGGGCTAGCAAATCATCCTCGCTCATGTACAGAATATTATTTTTCTTGGAAGTGAAACATACCATATTGAACTTTATTGAACTCTAACAGAGGAACTTGTGCTTTTCTACTTAGAATCATGCTACTATTTGAAGAGCTCAAAGAATTTTTGTGGTGGGCAATCATATTTAAAAGATGGAGAACTCACACGTTTTGGTAATGGTGGTTGAAATCTTAAAGCATACTTGCCTTCTGCTTTTTCACGATTCAGTTTGTCTTAAGAATGTGTATATTGAATAACTGGGTGCATAAACAGTTTTTAGTGCCTAAGCTTATGCTGATATACCTGTATTATAACTGAATATTGACCTGTGTTAGTTTACTGGATTGTTGATCCTAGGCCTTGCTTGGAATTAGCAGGGTTGTTTTCTCAGACTTTTTTGTGCTCTTTTCCTGTGGTTTTGGTTTTCTCTGTTTCTTCTTCAGGCAAGACTTTTGAAAGTCTTTACAAGTTCAGCTATTATGAGGGTGTTTAGTTTTTGTTGACAAACAGTGACAAGCATTTCCTGAATAGAAACTTTTGTGCTTGCTTGTGCAAGCCTTTTGAGTTGAACTAAATGTTTGCAGGAAGCATTCCATTATCTGTAGTACAGCCCTGCTTAAGGAGGGCAGAATATTCTCATATTCTGGTAGCGTGATTTTTTTAATGGGAGGGAGGATGCTAATGGAGAGACTGGAAAATATTGAGAGGTGTGCTGTACCAAAGGGGGTTTTGGGAAACTTCAGTATCATGTTTGCTGAGAATGGAGTTTTCATCCATGCTTTGAAACACTGGATTTTTAAATTGGTGATCTTCATTCTGAAGCAACTATGTATCAACACTTGGGTTTGGGATTTTATTCTCTCTGTGGAAGTCTTCTGAAGTTGTTTTGTCAACCTTTTGTTCTGGCTTAATATAGTTAATATGTTAGACTTAATTTCTAGCATAGTGAAATCTTGCATTTGTGCAATAATTTTCATGTGTCCTATCAGTGTATGTGGCCACAGACTTCCATTAAAATATAATTTTGATGAAGGTACAAATGGTAAATCTAATATGAACGTTGTGACTTTACGGTATAGCTCACTTCAGGAGAAATGTGAAAGTATTGTAAAAGCTTCAAAATTATTTACATTTAAATGTTTGCTTTACAAGTGAAAATTTAATGGTAATGTTAAGCTGGAGACAGACCATATTGAGGGAAATGTTGAGACTAGATTATATAGCTTTTCCTGCTATAAATCAGATTTTAAACAAAATTCAGGATGTCTGTCTTCATTTAAGGCATCCATTTTAACACAGTCGCTATAGTTTCAAGTACATCTGATGCCAAGGTGTAGATGTGTTCTGTTCCAAGGGTCACTTTTGAGTAGAAATAAATGTAGATTTATTTGCAAAACACTCTCATTGTCTCTGGTTCTTCAGGCTCCCATTCCAAAGAGTGCTCTCGTTCCTGTGATACCTATTACCAAATCAACAGGATCACGATTCCGGAACAGTGTAGAAGGACTGAATCAGGAGATTGAGATAATAATTAAGGAGACGGGAGACAAGGAGGAACAGCTTGTTGTATGTATCTGCCACCATGATTACTCTGTATAATTATTTTGGTTTTGCTTTGAGGTTTATAAGTCATAAGCTTTATTTTGCACAGTTCTCGAATTAAATTTGTCTGGAATTAATTTTATTTATATATATTCTTTTTTTAAATAAGGTTAGTTGAAAAGTCTCTCGGAAAGCAAAAGGAAGCAAAGTGTTAAAGCTTGAATTCTGAACCTTTTCCTCTTAATAAGTGATCTCAGTAAAACAGGGGGAAAGACAAAAAGTCTGTTTTAAGAGTTTTTGTAGTAACTTTTTTGCCCATGCTGAACTGTTCCCATCTCATTTGAAGCATAACTTGCCCATTTTTAATGTTAATATTATTTTAATGATTTTTAGAGGTAAATTTAGTAATAAAGTATCAGAAATACAGACCATGAAGATGATTAAGGGACTGAAGCATTTTTCATGTGAGGAGAGGCTGAGAGAGCTGGAAGTTCAGCTTTGAAATGAGAAAGCTCAGGGGGATCTTATCAACATGCATAAATATCTGATGTGCAGGAATGAAGAGAGGGAGCTGGTCTCTTCTCAGTAGAGCCCAGTGACAGGGCAAGGGGCAGTGGGCATAAATTAAAAAACGTTAGATTTTTTTTTTTTTTTAATGTGTGTGGGTGTGCAAAACTGGAGTAGGTTGCCCAGAGAACTTGTGGAATTGCTATCTGTGGAGATAGTCGAAACTTGACAGGACGGAGTCCTGGACAAACTGTTCTGACTAACTCTGCTTGAACAGAGATGTTGAACTAGATAATCTCAAGAGGTCCCTTCCAGCCTCAGCAGTTCTGTGATGATGTGAAATGTTAAACTGTTGTCCTTAGTTTCTGAACCTGACTTATTTTCTGTTGGAGTTGTGTGTAATGAATTTTTTTTTTCCACAAATGGTTTTACGAAACCGGAAAAAACCCCTCACTGTTGCTGGATTTAAAGAATGGGTAACCAGATAAGAGCAGCCATCTGATACCTTTCACTTTTAACAGCCTCAAGATATTCCAGATGGGCACCGTGCACCACCCCCGGTGGTTCAGCGCAGCAGCAGCACTCGGAGCATTGATACCCAAACGCCCGGGGGAGCAGACAAGGGCAGTAACAACAGCAGCCGCTCCCAGTCAGTATCTCCAACCTCCTTCCTTACCATCTGTAATGAAAGCAGTGAAGAAAGTCCCTGTTCTACAGATGATCTTCTTGGTGACTCCAGAGATAAAGGTACTGTGTAACTTTAAAAGTTCAACAGTGCTGAACTGCAATTTGTTAAACTGTAAAAGAGGGAATTTGTTCCCTATGTCCATGGAGAGAAATGATAGAACGTGTTTTTCTTTGTAAGTGATGTGTTTTTTCCAAATTGCTCCAAATACTGTGTGCACACATATTAATTGGAGCTGCATAGATGTGACTGGGGAATGTGCTTCCCAAACAAATTTTTGTTTTTTAAATAATAGGTTCTTCAAGTATTTTAAGCAAGTTAAAGAAGCAAGAGTGTACAGTAACAGGTGGAACAGCACCTGTCAGGTATTTGCTTGTCAGGTATTTCTTTTTATGATCTTAGACAAAGTGGGCAACGTTCCAGCATTTCTTACATGTACATATAAAAGTTTAACTGTTTGGACTTTGTAAATTATTCTCTATATCTGAAATCTTCTGAGATATAGTAGGAAAATTTTATAATTCAACATAAACCTCTTCTGTTTTTTAAGGAATATGACTTCTGCCTATTTCTCTTGGGGTAGATGGTTATGGCACAGAACCATAGATTCGGGTTTGCAGTTACAAATTGAAAATATCCAGGAATGATCAGAGATTGCAGAGGAGCCTGAAAATGTTATATGGAGAAATAGAAAGGAGGAAAGGGATTGAGATAAGAAATCTTATTTGCAAATGAAGACTTGAAGGCAAATGAAAATGTTTCTTAATTTTGTAACATTGGTAATGAAGTGGCTTTAAATTTGGGGAGCATTTAAAGACAGCTCTTGTGGATTTTTTATAGTGTGACACATTTAAGTAATCAGAAACTCTGTTCCTGCAGAGAATGGGAATAATTCTCCTTTGCCAAAATACGCTACCTCACCAAAACCCAACAACAGCTACATGTTCAAGCGTGAACCTCCTGAGGGCTGTGAAAAGGTGAAAGTCTTTGAGGAAAACTTGTAAGTTGATCTTTGCTACATAAGAAATAACATCTAACAATCAGAGTTAATTATTGCTTTATTGATTTTGTGTCAGATCAAAGTTATTAATCCAGTTGCTAAAACCATGATAACAGCCTGATCTCTGTTCTGTGTGACTATATATTGGCATATGTAGGTATGTATTTTACTGCTGGAATTTTGTGTTAAAATCTTGAGAAACTCTTTATAAAAACCGCAGCTCAAGAGGACTGTCTCTTACCTGGCAGATAGGGGGAGAGGAACTCCAATAATCAGCTAGAGAGAGATGTACTAATAAGCTGTAATGCAGGTGCATCAGCTAATATATGTCACAGCTTGACAGGCACATCCAGTAATCTAGACTCTGAAGACCATATTCTTTTCATCTAAATCAGTGTAGTTGTGAAACTTTTGGTAACAGGAGTGAATTCTACCTTGAATATTTGATGGTTAGGTTATTCTGAAAAAAGCCAACTTTTATCATTTGGTAGTATTCTGGGGGTTACGTTTTATTATTTTCAGAGGAGTTTTTGTTCTCTCATGTCACTTGCATGCGAGAATCTTAACCTATAGTTAAAAATTTCATTTTGTCACACAAGTATAGATTCTCTATAATTCTCTTATGTCTATGTTATCTCAAGAATGCCGTCTAACATGTGTTAAAGTAAAAAAACCCTTGAACTTGCCTGATCTCTGCAAATGGATTTTGAGAGGTTTCTACGGCCTCTCCCATAGCAATGTGGGAAGGGTTACAGTAACTTAAGTTACTGTCTCTATTTTAAAGTGTGTAAGCTTTGTTGCCAGCAGATTAGATAGCATTCACTTGTTTCAGGAACATAATCTATTGTGGTTTAACTTGCATTAGCATTTCTTTTCAGAAGTCCTTGCTGTGTAGCTGTAGGACTGTTCTGCTGTAGAGGGAAACGGGTTTATACAGCTTCTACAGCAGCTTTTACCTGGCTGTCACAGTTCTTAGACACTGCAGTCTGATGAAAAAATCTTTTCACATCTGTTGTTGTATTCCATGTGTACCTGGAATACACGAGTGTAACTATTTAAAGCTCAACCTTTGTTTAACATAATTTCTGTTTGAAAATCCTATAGAGGATTTTCATTTGGGAAAAAAATATAAGTGGAGTTGAATTTTCTGGACACTTGGGAGAATTGGCTAACATGGAAATGTACCCTATTTCATGAACAGACTCTACTCTTAAAAGTAATTGTCTCTTACTTACTAGAGTATACTGGAAGTTGGTTTGGCCTGGTATAACAAAGACAGAAGTACATAAGGCTGTCTTAGAAACACATGGAAGGGAGGGGGAGGTTATAGGCTAAAGGACAATACTGACAACAAGAAAATATTAGTATAAATTTCTGCTGGCTATTTTCCAGTAGTAAAGAGAGGCTTTAAAGCAGATTCCCATAGTTCTATCTTAAAGTAGAATTTGGCTAGCTGAGGTAGATTTACATTGCAGGGTTAGAAATGAACACAGTAGGCATTCCTGTGCTATCCACAATTTCCTTTCCAGCTCTGTTTTTCGTAAAACATGTCTTTGATTTGGTTGAGTTCTATGCTGAGATGGCAAAACTGCAAGTCAGGATGTAAATGCTTGTTCCACACTTCCTTCCCAGATTATAGGTACTTGATCGTGAATGCCACTTTGGGAATACTGTATTTTACTCTCTGCACTGAGTTTTTAAGTAAGATGGGCTTATCTTTTACAGAGAGTCAGACCACACTCCTGTGAACATGCAAAGGAGTCAAAAGTCTGGAGAAGGGGATCTCCCTATGGTCATGAACTGCTTTGAGATATGCAATATTAGGAACATTGCTATGCCAGCTTTCTTTCACAAGGCTTGTTGTATAAAGTGTCTGTATGGGGGGCAGAACTGGTTGGGTTGTGAAAGTTTCTGGAGAACGGGATAGAGAATACTTTCTCATATGTTGGATGTGCCAGTACATGGACAGGTTTGTGATCTGCAGCATGAACAGGGTTTGTGATGTGCAACATGGAGTTGGTGTCTTCCTTAGGTTTGGAGACAGCCTGCCCTAAGAACATGCTGTTCACCTCATAGTACATGTAAACAAGCAGTTTAAATTATCTTGTCATTTGCTGTGTGATGTGAGTGTCATTAAGGCATTATTAAATAGCTGAAATACTCCACGTTGAAACCTCAATTTGTTTCTGATGATGTGTTCAGCAATACATCCCTGCCATTGGCAGAATTTGATTGTTCATAAAACTATTGTGTGTATTTTATTTCTAGGCCAAAGCCATTGCATGAAATTCCAGCCTTCTATTGCCCTGACAAGAACAAAGTGAATTTCATTCCGAAAAGTGGCTCTGCTTTCTGTCTTGTCAGCATCCTCAAGCCACTTCTTCCCACACAGGATCTCACACTTAAGGGCACTACACACAGCCTGACTGTCTCCTCCAGCATGACGCCTGGTTTGTTACAGCCCATTTCCATGGCCGCCTTGACTACAAACACTGATCAAGACAGGATCTCTCGTGGAACAAGCACAGTAATACCACAGTCCTCTCTGCTCCAGCCGTCCGGATGTATTGAGGAAGCTGAAGAATAGGTTTAGATTGTCTTGACACTTTTCTGGGCAACTACTGGGAAAAAAAATGGAACCAGTTGACTGGACCTTTCTGATCACACTATTTGCATTGTTTTAACAATTTATGGCACTGCCATAATCAAACTGTTTGTATAATTGACAGTTTGGTAGCACATTGAGAAGTTCAGGAGGATGCAGCAGCTGATGCGCTGTTGCACTTTCTGCTTATAAAGACTATGGTTCTGTTTCTCTCCTGCTTTTTTTAAACACTGGTGAAAACAAAGACACTCATAATCCTTTGCCATTCAAAGGACCAGTTGTTGTGATACTGTGTGTCCTTTGACTTTTTTTCTCATTAAAGCAAAGATCCCAAGACCAACCAGCTGATCCCATTTACCATTGTAATCTGCAGAGGGAGGGGCAATCGGATGGTTTTGCAAGATGTCTTTTGTATGAAAATGTGTATTTTGTAACAAAAATTTGCCTTTTCTGGTTCGTAGCAGATGGTGTTTCCTGAGGATGATCCCCTCCCCCTCTTTTTTTGTTTTTCTTTTGTAGGGAAGGTTCTTTTATACTTGGCTGGTTTACAGCTGATGGGACCAAAGGATTGCTGAATTACTTCTGCAGTCTCAAATTATGTGACCTTGCTGAACAGCCTCAGCTCTAAACAAAACAAGACAAGTTAATACATTTGAAACTTTTAAAACAGAAGAGTATGCAAAAAAAAGGTGTTAGTATATAGTGTACATTTTTTTGATATTGAAAATTTGTGCTTCTGGTAAGTCACATTCTTAAAACACCTTCCTTCACAGAATTCCTACTACTGTTGGCTTATTGACTGGAAAATTGCATTTTAAAGCACTTGCCCCAGTATTGTTCTATTTGTTCATAGAATTTTTGTGCAGAGGTAGGGAAAAAAGATATTGTCCTCTTACTTGGTATTCTTTCTTCCAGAAAATACTTGGCTCTTACAGGCTTGCTTGACTACTTAGGAAGTTAGTCAGCCTGAATCATTAATCACTCTTGGTACAAATTTGCTCTGACGTGACTCATCACTGTATTATAGACCCTGGCCACATAGTACTGAAATACCTGTGCATGGTTTCCTCCCTGTTGTCATAGTGGTGTTTATGTGTCCGTTGAAGGTGATGGTTTGTCCGGCATGATATCTGTTATGCAGAAGTTTACAGCAGCAGATACATTCTCCCTTTTTGACTAGCAACTTAGGTTGGCATGTAAAACAGAGGGGTTGTTTTTTTTTTGATACTTGGTCTGTCCAGATAATGCAGCAGTTAACAGTTCCTTTGAAATTACAATAAAAGAGGAAAATAGGGGGGAAAGGCAGTTGCAAACAGAAACTGTTCAGGAACTTCAGTGAGGTTCCTCATGCGTTCCTGGAGTTCATTACTTGGGTTTGAGTAAATACAATATAGATATGCAAAAACCTGCAACGACCTGAATACCGGTGTCATATCAACCTACAAAGTCAACCTTGCACCTCTTTTACAGAGTTAGATTTGGTAATTTCAAAGCGTCATCCTGGGCAGTCTCTTGCTCTCAATATTGGTCTGTTACACATGAGCAGTTCTCGCTGGCTTCCACACGCATACCTTTCACAAATCCCTTGCGTACTCAGGTCTCCTCATAATGGCAACTATTTAAAGATGATACTGCAATTATAACAGTTTTGTTCAGTGCTTAATATGATAAATTTGCTTGCAAACACTTTGCTTGGGAGCAAAAAACCCTGCGTATGTGTGCAGATAATAATCATCGTTTCTATGAACGTTTGCTGTTACGTTAAATCCTCTATAAGTAACTATTATAGCAGTGTACTTTACTCAGCAAGTGTAAATCGTATTAGAATCTGAAAGTCCTGTGTTTACAGCATAATGAACCCATTCTTACAACATTATGCAAAAAACCAGTAAATGAAAAATGTACCAGGAAGCATTAAAATATTACACCTGTTAAACTAGCAAACAAACAGAATTTGGCTTACTTTCTATCTTCCCCTTGAAAACAGATAGGATTGTTTTGAAGTAACAGCTCTGCTTTGCACTGACATTGTCAGTTAACTGAAGTTGTTCAGGACCAGTTTTAAAATAAGTGGCTTTGTGCATCAAATTTATGTAATTTTGCCAGTTGATAATTCTTTTCTAGGCTTTGTGGATATTAATTAGTTTCTTCTGAAACACTACAGTGCAATTTGAAGTCTAAAATTTACTGCTTTAGGTAGGTTTTTTTTTTTTAAACCTGATGTGACTGAATTCAGATCATGTTCAGGCAAAGGAAGTGCTTCTGAGTCTGTTTTCTATTTCTGTAACAGTAGCGTGTAAAGAACTTTTCCATCATTGCCAAACTGCCTAGTGCTTTATTAGGAGATCTTAACTGAATGGTTAAGAACCAAAGGGCTAAAGTTAACAAATAGCCTTTATTACAGCCTTGACACTTAACTGACTTCACCAAAACTGCATTCTGATGTTTGTTTTCATCACAGAGTGACTCTCCCAATAGCGGTGGGCTTTCGTACCGTAGGACTTCCTTTTGCACCTGTTGTTGTAGTACTTCAAGTATCTCTTTGGTAGTTTACCTTGTATGTTATTGGACAATGTACTGTATAAATTAGTGAGCTGCTCTGATAAAAACCAAATGCAAATGTGTCAAGTTTTTGCTTTTTGTAAAGAAAAAAAAAAAACACAAAAAAACCAACTGCATTCAGGACAACATTCAGTCTTTTTTATATGCAGGACAACTCTACTATTGCTTGGCAGGTGGACTTTATTATGAATCCACACTAAAGACTCAGAATTAAGAAAATATGACAGCTTTGTTCTGAGACCATCTTTGACATGTGTGCAGACAAAAAATTAGCCTTAAACTTTTTATGTGCTGTCTTGTGCCATAGCATAGCTGTTAGATAAAGTATTTAAATCTATTTCAAATAGCTTTGAGAGTGCATGGAGCTTTTTAAAAATTCTTTTATGTATAGAGTGGGATATCCATTTTTTGGAGGAGCTGACCTTGCATTGCTCAAGCAGAGTTTTACTGAAAGAGTCTAAATTCTTTTGGCATACTTAAAATCCTAACTATGCATAGACCTAGTCAGTTCCTTGATTGCCTAGTTTTTAGCTTAAGAAAAAGTCAAGGTCTATTTTTATGCACAACTTGACACACTTGATATTCTTATTTTCTTGGTATTTTACACTTCTAGTCACACTTAAAGGCTGGTAGCAGTGTTCAGTAACAGTGACAGTTGATTTTGAGATATACTAAATGATGTTACTCCAGTTATAAATTCTACTTAAGTCACAAGGAAGGAGTTCATTGTAATGAAGTCCGTGGTGACAGCTATGATTATTGGAATCCTTTTTTCAAAAACTCAAGGCACGAGGGAAGAGGACTTCTTTGTTGAAGTTTGACCTGCATCAGCTATTCTTTACTTGCTTGGTGCCATAATCCTGTAGCATTTAAGTTCTTGAAAAAGTAACAGATAATGCTTGAGTACATACATCTTGGAAAGAAATTCTTGGTTTCAGGTACATATCCCAAGTGAGGAAAAAAGGGAGTGAAAATTAAATATTGCATACTGTGGAAGTAAATGCTTGCTGTGTTTGACTTACATGAAGCAATAGCAGCTCTTTAAAAGTGTGTTTAGTCTCAGGGCTATTTTTTGATTTGTTCTAAAATACAATTTCCTGGAATTCAGAGTCTGAGACTTTTGGAAAACACTGAAGCTGAGCCTTTTGGGAAGAAGAAAACAAAGTCATATCCATTAACCTTTCTTCTTCCTCAGGCCTAACTTCTTGTTGCTTATTGAGTTTGATAGAATTCAGTGGTACAGCAATAATTCCTTGCTGGAGTTCTATCTGTTCTCTCCCTGCCATCTCTGAAATGCTGACCGATGTCTTCCCAGTAACTGGGTGCCAGAGATGTCCATATTTCCTTGCTGAATGTTTTCTTGCTGAGTACCTGACAGCTTCTCCATGAAGTTGGGGGGCAAAGGAGGATGCATAGGAAGTCACCAGAAACTTTCAGTTACAGAGATCATTTCTGCAGGGTGGCTTCTGGGGTGTCTGGATTTCCATTTGACTCACTGTGTGCATGCACACATAGTCTGCATAGGTCTGCTGCTTTTGTCTGTATGGTTTGAGGCAGGGCTGGTATTTGTGACAACCTTTTATTATTTTTTTCCTATGTACAGACTTGCAGACCTGTTCTCTTCCAGAACTGATGCACCCTTACACGTATCTCCAAAGCAAAGGTTGTGCATTTTTCTTTCTTGCTCTCGTGAGGTTAATATAGCCTGCAAAGAAGACATAAAAGCACCCAAACACTTGAGAATATCGGGACTGTGCTTCTTCATATAATTCCATAGTTTAAGTGTATGCCCTTCATGAAATGTCATAGTTGAAAGACGTCATTGTGGTTTAGACTCGAACCAGGTTGGTATGTATTAAAACAAAAATGTTGGCTCTTAGAAAAGGCAATAGAAGGTGTGTCCTTCCTAACCTAGGGAGGTGAAACACACTGGGGAACAACTGGTTTTGTTGTAATCAAAGAGTTCTTATGGAATTATTTTTCTAAATATGGGTATACAGGAAAACAAAATGACCGCTCATTGCAAGATGTACCCGTGTATTTTCTTGATGTGGCATTGTGAGCGTTCAGAACTCTGAAACTCAGTTCTGCTCTTAGAGTTTTGTTTATACAAAGAATGACCTACGTGCATTGTTTTGGAACTGTTACTTTGTGCGTCAAGTCAAGTGGGAAGAGAATGTTAACTGTTCACAAGTGTTCCTGTACTCCAACTGAACCACAGCAGTCTCTTTCTGAATGCTCCAAGTGTTAATGGAGTCCTGTTACTGCTTGCTTTATTTTGTTGCATGTCATCACCAAATACTGAAGGTGTGGTCTTTGTTTCATAGTTCTTCATTGGGATTTGTATTTGAGTACAGAGACTTCTGTAGTGTTGACAGGTCTATCTGAATAGCAGAAGAGGGCTTGGCCTGATAGCACTGCAAGTTAACATTTCTTACACAAGCTTCTTTTGAAACAAATCTCTTTGGAAAATCTAATAAGTTTAAAAAAAAAAGAAAACAAACCCCTTCTGAACACATCGTCTGTCCTAATTGTCAATGTACTGATAGGTAAGAACATAGCTTGGCTTCATTCTAAATTATTTCATTTACTGAAATGTGCAATTTTTGAGGGTAGCAGTCGAGGGATGTTAAAAACTGCCATTAGATTTGCCTTTGTATGAAATTGGCTGATATGTTTTCCTCTGTTACACTGTGATAACTTGTGGAGGTGTTCTTGCATATGTTGTTACTTGTTGCATGTAAAGCAATTTTTCTAAGCAAGAGGAATTCCAGGGATGTTCTGCAAAAAAGGGCCTATTCTGAGGTGATGTACACTGTTGTAAAACTGGAGCAGCTCAACTAATTTCAATGGAATTCTTGATTTACACTAGTCTTTTTGCTATGTGTAGTTATGCCAGTACAATTTTGCACAATGTTATTTGAGTATTGCGTTCTGACTTGTGAACTGTTTCTACTGAAAACAGTGAAAATTTTACAAACTGCAATAGCGGAATGTTTTTGGCATTTATTTTTTTTTTTGCCTAAAATAAAAAGTTGTCACTTCGAGCTGTGGGCTAATCTTGGATTTATTTTTAGTAGCGAGCGGTTTTTGTGTTCTGACAGCCTGAAGATTTGCCTGAGCATTTACCCTGAGGGTAGTAGGCATTTCCTTCAAATAAAACAACCCTTTTGGAGGAAATTCATCAGGGTGGAAATCTTTGTTTAACTCATACCCTTATTCCTCCAGAGCATCCTCAGAACAGCCCTGAAAGCTCCTTTCCGTCTTCATCTGCAGAAGGTTTGGTCAGTTCCTGAGCACTCTACAATTCCATTATTAAGGGAAGATGCCACAAGTCCTAGGCTTTGGGAACAGAAGGATTCAGCAGGTGTTCTGGGAGTGAAGGTATGAGAACAGGACTGAGGAAAAAGCCCTGCATTCCTGCTGGTAGGTTCATACTGCTGTTCAGTAGAATGCAACTACTGAAGCCTCCCTGGGATTATTGAAAGTCTCATGTTCTACATGTTTCTGTGCACTCAAAACAAGCATCTTCATGAGCAGAATTTGGAGCCAGAACTCCTTTAAACTAGAAGTGGTGAATTAGATAAATTATGGTTTCTTGCTAGGTCTTATATTAAATTTAATTTGTCTTAAAGGCTTGGAGCAATTCCTCTTCTGGAAAATCATTGTCAGCTATATTTTATTCCAGAATGGAGTGGAAGATTTGCCTTGGAAAAGATTCCTCAAGAGGCATCCTGAGGAATTGATGGATTACTAGTGTGTACCCCTGAAAGCAAGGATGTCTTGTGCTTTTCCATCAGTGGAAAAGCTTGAGCCCATAAACATGACATCAGTATCAAGTTCCCAGTAGTGTAATTTCACAGCCAGAGTCCATGGGTCAATTTATGCCTAGCTCAGAAACCACTTGGTTGAAATGTAAAAGGGCAGTCCACAGCTGTTGAGTGGAGCAGAATACAAGGGTCTTTTCTATATTTGATGCTTTCTCACATTTTATTCTTTTTCACCTGTTCAGTTGACTGTGTATGTTTGCCTATCTCCCTCCAGGTGAACAGGACCTGTTTCTTTATTAAATAGGCTGTGACCACATTCTCCATTAAACTATTTCTTTACCACTGACTACAAATTTAGTGTTTATGGTTTTGTTTATGGGAGGGTGGTTTTACTGTAAATATGTCTGGTGTTTAAAATATCTTCACACCTTGTATTACATACAGATAAACTGCGAGACACATTAGGAAGCCAATGAAGATAATTTATGAAGGCAAAGAGAACTGAAAGAGTAACTGTGGGGTGAGCAATGACCGTTTTCTGATTCTTGATTCACTGTTTTCATGAACTGAGGAACATAACTGCTCATAAACAGCGACTCATTTTGTTTCTTCAGATTGTGAGAGAGGTAACCAGGCAGGAGACTGGCTAGGAGGATTTCTCAGCTATCTCAGGTTTTTTTCTTATAGTTAGGTCTGACTGTGTAGCAAATTCGTATAGAAGTTGTCAGCCAAGGCTTCTTATCATATTCCCTTCTTGTCCTCTTGGCTCTCCAGCCAGCATTTGGAAATTGTATAAGATTTCTCCCAGACTTTGAGACTTTTCAGATGCTACTTTTTAAAATTATTTCTTCTGTATACTGCATTTACAGAAGCACTGTTCAGCTGCCAGATATGTATTGGTTAAGTACTGTGAAGTGCAGACTTAAGTTAAAATATGATGGAGGAGAAAATTCAGGTGAAGTTCTCCCACACTTAAAATAGGCTGGATTCATCACCACTGCATGTACCCTTTTTTCAAGTCTTACTCCTGCCAAACAAGACTTGTTTGCCTCCTCCTGCACTGTCTGTTTACAGAACTGTTTTGCATAACCCAGGCCATGGCCCTGTGACTGATGCTGGTATTCGTGTAGGAACATGTCTGTGATGAATAGCAATTTCACATTGTGGTGACATTGCTTATAGTAAAGAAAAAATCAGTAGTAGATTAAAACCTAATTACTGCAAGTAAAGTAGAACACTGTTCATTAATTCCTGTACTTATAAGCATGAGTGTGTAACTGCTGTGATTAAGCTGTTGATTAAGAAACTGCACAGTTTGTTGTGAATGCTTTTTCCAACTACAGATGTGTAGCTACCTATTGTAAACCCTGTTTCACTGTAAACTCCAATTTCACTGATGATGGAAATGGCTGTTAGGGAGGTTTCTCTGTTTCCTGGCAGTGAGTGTCCTCTGCAAGTTTGTGAACAGTGAGCACTGCCAGAATTCATCTGGCTGTGTGTGTCAGGCAGGCAGGAGGTGAGAATCTGTTTTGTTTGCACTTCATCTTTCCAAATCTCTGAAGTTAATTATAAGTTAGGGCAGAACTTGACCTACAACATCTTGTACTGGCCAAATTAACAAAGAGGCTACATCCTTTGGCCTAGCCCAAATATTTTGTGTGGCTTTTGCAAGATTTTAATCATGTCTTTATTCTTCTGTTGACAGAATTCATAGAAGCACTGTTCAGCTGCAAGATGTATTCAAGTGCTGTGTAGAGTATATGAAGGGCTACAATAGAATTTGGTTTACATTTACAGTTTTGCAAAATTACTTGTATTTGCTGCAGTTAACATCAGAAAACAGTTAATGTGAACTGGGAAACCACAAACTAAGCTGAGCAGTCAGGTAATTATGAGTTAATTCTCTCCTGAGATGAAGTTTTTGTTTCCATTTTCTGTTTAAATAGAGAGGTTTGTTCTAGGGTAGTGTTTTTGGTTTTTTGTTTGTTTGTTTGTTTTTTAACATTCTCACCCTTTTGTGAATTGTAGATATTTAATCCCCCATTAAGAAGTTATTTAACAGCATGTTCCTGCAGTTTGTGTGGAACAATTCCCTTTCCTCACACAGAAAATTATCTTTCTGTAATAACACTTGATTCAAGTTGTAAGCCATGTCTTTGGCCCATAAAGTTGACCTTCAGGTTTCTGGGATCTGTTTGCTAAGTTCCAACAAATTTCTTAAAACTGCAAGGGGCTTTCCTTGTGTAGCAGCTGCCATCCCAAATCACCAATATCCATCCACGTGGTGAGCCAAATACATGCAAAGTGGCAGGGCACTTAGATCAGAAGTCACAATACGAATTGATTTTGGTCTTAAGCTGCAATATCTGGACAGTATCAAATGCTGCTATTCAAAAAACATAGTTTCACAAATGTGTCCTCAGTTGCATTGCTTGTTTAAAGCTCTATTGCCTACCTGTCTGTCCTTTTCTTTCGTACTATCCTCTGTTGTTCCAGGAATCTCTTTTTAGAGCCACAACCCCTGTCAAAATAACTTCAGAAACCCATTGCTGTGCAGTCAGAAATGCAAGAACTGCTAAACTCTGCATAAACGAAAAAAAAAAATGTTCTGTGTCCTCCAGTGTAATTCTCTATGGTCCAGGGCTTACTGGAACCCAGAGAGGGTTGATGCTGGTTTTGGTGCTGCTAGAAGTTATTTGCAAGTTAAGGCAGAGATTGATCAATCTCATCTCATAAGCAGATTCATGAAAGGGCTGCATCCTGGCCTAATCTGGACAGGTGTTTTGTGTGTTTCTTTGGCAAGATCAAGATTTCAACTGTGAGAGCCCCAAGTGCCCTCATTTTTGGCATACCGGATCTGTATTTCTAATAGCAATAGAAACAGCACAGAACCTGTGCTCAGTCTCGCCTTTATTGCCAAAAAAGGTCCTGTGAAATTGCAGATAGCCAGCAGAACAATTCCAAAGCTTTCAAAGTGCCCAGAGAATTTGTTTTATGTCCCATCCCAGGAGGTGTTCAAGGCCAGTTTGGGCAGCCTGGTCTAGTGAAAGGTGTCCTTGCCCATGGCAGGGGGTTGGAACCAGGTGATCTTTAAGGTCCCTTCCAACCCAAGCTATTCTGTGATTCTATGAAAAATGAAAAGTCATGGCTCTTCAGGACTGGGAAATTATATCATCCTCATATCCACTTTTATGTCCCAAATACAGTTTTGCTGTCTCAGAGGTGTGAGTCGTAATTATGTGATTTTCTTGAAGATAAAACAATTAAAAAGAATCCTTTGTATGCCCTGGAGTATTTTCCTGGAACTAGTATTTGCCTGATAACCCCAGGGATTTTATTTTTAGAAGACCATGGGATAAAAAATAATTAGGTAGATCTAGTTTCCGCCCCCCCCCCCCTTTTTTTTTCCCCCCTCTCTGATGCATCAGAAATCAAATCCTATCTGCATTGAACCATACCAACTTAGTAGGCTTTCAAACAGCTCCAAAATGTCCCAAACCCAAGGTGCTAGAGACTGATTTTCTCTTAAAACTCATAGTAGGATCCTTTAATGGTGTTCTCCTTGTCCATTATGCCAGATGATGGTGTATATATTTTTAGCAGGAAGGTAAACTCTCTTTATAATGGTAAAATGAAATTAGTCTTTTTTTAAAGACCACTCTAAATATTTGCCCACAGTGTAACTATCTAAACATCAAACAGTTCATCTGCTGAATATCCAGTGGCATCTCGATTTGAAAGGAGATCCAGATCTGCAGAAGAACTGACCTGTGGTGATACAGTTTCGATCATATTCTAAACAGCTAGAAAAAAATGGTTTTTGTTAAATCCATTAAGACCTTTTTAAATAATAAAATATTTAAATTGACCTCAGGATATTTCTGTAGGCAAAGAAATAGTAACTGAAGTATTTTCTTGTCTCAAAAAAACTAGAAATGCTGGCCTAACTTGAATGGATCGGTACATAAAATGAAGTGGGAGATTGAGTTGCTTGACAAGTTGAATGCAAATGAAAGTATGTTACAGATCTGCTAGAATTAGGGACTTCATGAAGGAGAAACTCTTGGTGTTTCGTACAAAAAAATATTTCATAATTCAGTATAGAACACAATCTGCTGAAACCTTTTTTCTATCCCTCACCACGAGTTCCACTACGTGAGACTAAGTACAGCCAGTGTCAAATACTGTGTGATAAGAGTGTTTGTGTTACTTTTTTCCCTTCTCTTACTGGCACGTTTTCTGGCAGTGGGGGAACTTAAGAGTATGCGAAGTACAGAAAAAATTCTCCCCCTGCGCCAGCAGTGTAGTGCTGCTGTCTAACACTACAGTGTAGTGCTTTCACTTGGAAATGCAAAACATGGTTGACCTCTGAAAGAGAGAAAAATGAATTTGTGGTAGCTTCTCAAGTATGGTGGGAACTTAAAAGGACAGTAGGACTAGAGGTCACATGTTGATTTATTTTTCCCTTGGAAACTCAGATGTTGTTATCACTTTTGCAGATAGCTTTTTGGGAAGTAATTAATTGGATGTCAACTGCAAACTTAGGATACTGTAAAATATGAGCTATTCGATTCAGTACAAGACACAGGCTACACTGTGGTGACTAAGTTATCATGAATTACCACTTTTTCCAGTTGTTTGGATTTTGTCTTTCCTTTGAGCAGCTTAAGGAAATAATGTCCCAGTAGATATTATTAACTGCATCAGCTATTATCCTTTTCTGATTTTAGTGTAGTGCTGAACACTACATATTTCACATTTTAAAACATGCTCTACAAGACCTCCGATGGTGCTTCTTTTTTGTGCTTTTGGCTGAAGTAGTGATACAGATTTAAGGAACGCTGGTTCTGTATTTCTAATACACTTAAAAATGTCTTTTCACTTGGCTGGCTGATCTCTTCAATGCTGAAAGAATCAGGACTTCACCAGGGATCTAGATTTCTGGACTATTATTAGGATATATAGAGAATTGACTACTTGTATTCTTTCAATTTTCTAGTTGCCAGTACAACAGAATTTTACTTCTCTTCCTTTGGTTTTCTAATTGTCTTCACTCCTGCAAAACTCAGCAATGTGTGTAAAGTAGGACAGTGGAGTGCAATGTCTTTATGTGTAAACTTATTCAGATAACTGTTTCATAACCTACTTTCAAGAAGAAAAATTAATTTCTATAAGTAATGAAGTTTTCATTTGGTTGCTGCTTGATTTCAATTGACATTTCTTAAACGAGTGCATGTTCCCATTTGAAAGTCCAGGGACTTTGGAAATTTTTTCGTACTTTGGAGTAACTGATTCTGCAAGTGGCATAGAAGAAGCTTGTTGGCCACTATACAGAGGGCAGAGCAAAGTTTTTCCTCTCTGTAGCTGTACTGGAACTTCTAAAGCCATAGTTGACTTGACTCATCCTGACATTGGGTGTGGCTGATGCCTTAATTAGCCAGCTTTTCCTCTCTTTTGCAGAAGATTACCGTGCATGTGCCTGCGACTGGGAAGCCTTTGAATATGTGTGCTGGCATCTTAGGTTGGGTGACTCCATCTTGCAGGTTGAAACACTCCCTCCTCTTCTTCCTCTTGCAGAGCTGTGGGTGGAAAATGTTAATGATATTAACATGTTTCAGTACAGAATGGTTGGGTTTTTCGAACCATCTCAGCTAGAGGAGGGGAATAGTTGTTTATATAGAATCTTAGAATATCCTGAGTTGGAAGGGACACACAAGGTTTACTGAAGTCCAACTCCTGGCCCTGCACAGGATCGTCCCCCAGAGTCACACCATGTGCCTGAGAGCACTGTCCAAGTGCTTCTTGAACTCTGTCAGGTTTGGTGCTGTGACCACTGCCCTGGGGAGCCTGTTCCAGTGCCCAACCACCCTCTGGGGGAAGAACCTTTTCCTGATACCCAACCTAAACCTCCCCTGGCTTATCTTTATGCCGTTTCCTTGGTTGCTGTCACTGGTCATCACAGAAGAGATCAGTGCCTGCCCCTCCTGTTCCCTTCACGAGGAAGTTGTAACTGCAGTGAGGTCTCCCCTCAACCTCCTCTTCTCCAGGCTGAACAAGCCAAATTACCTCAAAATAATGATCTTTCTCAGGTGCTTCTAGTTGCTGTCTACATTAACCCTAAGGTATATATTTAGGCTGAACTCATGAAAAAGCTGCTCTACCTACCATCTCTTTTGAAGAATAATAAATACGTCAAAAAGTAATTTTGAGTGCAGGTGTTATAGGCAATTTTTCTTTTTTTTTTTTTTTATAATTTTTTTAAATCATTTTCTGGGGTTAAATCTGAGAATCATCAGACGTGCTTATCCACACATTGGAAATTCATGAAATTTCTGTCTTCTGAACTTCTGGAATAACTCCTGAAATAAAAGTAGGCCTGAGATTTTTCAGCTCTCTTTCAGTTTTTTCAGTACTGCCAGAAGGGCTGAAAATTAAAGCCAGGAGGCCAGAAGAAATCCCCAAAGAAATGTGTATGCATCGGGTGGGTCAACTCCATCATTATTTGTTAAAGAAATAATTACATAAGAGTTAGATGACAAAGTATTTGGAGTAGTATTGTTTAAAGGTTACATCATTCTTGCAAAAATTGGGTGTTGTATTTCAGAAGGTTCCTTTAAAAAGGATAACGAGAGATTTGACTTTGAGTCTCCATTGTTTGTAATATCCTCTTTCAGCCTGAAAATATTTTCCGTTCCCATCAGTTTTGTCGGTTTTTTTATTTGGCAAACAGGAATATTTTTCCTGAACTTTGAGTAGAATGAAAAATTGTTATTTTTGTTGGCTTGCAGACATTGTAGCTTCCCCTCCAGTAAGACTGGCAGATTTATTTTTAGAGTTGTTGTACCAATACATATTTTATACAGTTATTTAGCAAAAGCAGATTAGACAAGCCTAAAGAAAAGGTTTAGTTTAGGCCTTGCTTGCAAGATTTGAGAGTGAGCCATATGTGACAGAGAGTAAGGTTCTTTGTATCTGTGAATATGCAGTAAGTTTTACTCCATGGTTACACAGCTATCTGCTTAGTGCTCTTGGCTGTCTCCATCTCCCTGTAATCCAGCTCCAAAGGGACTACTTCTGACATTCCAAACTGCTGAGCAGCTTTCCGACAGCTGCTATTGAAATCTGAATAAAAACAAAACTGTTTTCTTTGCCTTCCTCCCAAATGGGGATCCAAAACAGAGCCAATTTCTTGTGTGTGCCAGCTCTAACCCACTGCTCCATCGCTGATGTTGGGGTGGTCACCTCTGATATGCAACTGTCCTCTGAAAGGACAAAACCTGAGGGCTGGAGTTGCGCTTGGAGAGAGGACGAACAATAAATTGTGGGCTTGCAGTTCTGTGTATAGAGGGCATTTTGGGTGAGGTGGCCCAATATACACTGCAATCATTCTTTAACACGTCACTGTGGTCCTGGACCTTAAACTGTAGTATTCAACTCTCTAGAAAAACTATCTTAGATGCCTCTCAAGTGTTTGGTAACTTTGATTTTGACTTTCCTGCTCCTTGGAGTTCAGTTAGCCAGGTAAAAGATTAGGCACCCTGCAAAATATGTGTTTTCTAAAAAAGTTAAAGAAAGTACATGATAGTAAAGCTGCTTCTCCTTTGTCTAAATGGGTATTTCAATCCATTTGGTCTGCATTTTAATAGATACAACAGTCTGGGCACACGTTTTGCCAAAGATCTCACTTGACTGTAGCTTCTCTGTCCTCTGCCTGCTTCAGTAGCTTGGCCTGCTGTAGCCTTGGAGATGTTTGTAGAATAGAGGGCCTGATGCTGCTGCTCTCTCTTCTCTGTCTCAGTGGTGTGAAAACAACTTGCTCCATGAGGGAACTCTCTGCATCAGAAAGTTGTAATGCTGACCTGTGTCATGTGATATGTATCTGATCACATGTGGCAACATTTCTTTCTCTGCTAGTCTGCTGTACTGTATGAGGATGAAATTCACTCTTGAAAGCAAGTTCCTTCCTTCCCACTCACCTATGGGGTGGGATGGTTCCAGGCACAAGGGAACTAAGAAGGTTCAGGTAGCTAGTGATGTGTGTGAAAGGGATGAATGGACAGTGCTCAGTGTGCTTCTGGTATGGCTTTGTCTGCTAAGGCAAGTGTGTTAACTGCTGAGATTTTATGTCAAGTGCTGTGCACTTGTGCGTCCTACCTACTCCAGTGTCTGTTGTGACAGAATTTTATTTAATGAGGTTCACCTGAACAGAGTAAGAACAAATAGATCGGAGTGTGCTTGTGATGCAGGTGATGTTGAAGTCTTGGTGATCTACCTGCTGTACAGAGAAGAACCTGTCTCTTCCATGCTGGTTTTGTGTTTGGCCAACACCAACTGCTTTAGTGGAAATAACTGTGCTGATATCAAGGAAGAAAAGCTACTATGAAGCTATGTAACTATTTTTTTTAGTTCAGTAGATAATGAACATGCCATCATTTACACACATGACGTAATAGTACCAGGAACACTGAAATTTAAAACTGTTGTAATGTGAAATAAGATACTTGTACTCTTATTTATAAGGTGAACAAAAAATTAAATTAAAGACTGCAAGCTGAAGGAGAAGATTTGAAATTAGTCTTTTTTTAGTTACGGGGGTTTTTTTTTCAAAAATTCTGGGAAGCAGCTATTTTCTTTCTAATAAAACACGTACAGAATGTTTATGATTCTTCTGGATTGCAGTTTATTTTTTGTGCTTGTTGCTTGCTAGTATTTCTGGAAATGTCATCTTTCTTCTCTCCACATTCTTCAGTGGGGTTGCTTAAGGGAGGCTTCTGTAATGTCTAGGAAAAAATCTTTCTCAAGAAAGAAGGAACACATTGACCAATTGTTCCATCTCTACAATTTATTGATTCTTCCACTGCAAGATGTGTAATGATAATGTTCTCTCAAGTATCTGCTTGTAAAAATAGTTTCAATAATGTGTTTAGAAACTGTTACGGAAATTCTGGTTATACTTCATAACACTGGGACTGTTTATATTTCCCCAGGAAGATGATGATACGCCAAAATTTTGGTCACACTTAACAAGAAGATTCCATTTATAAGTTACAATGCTCTGTAGCCATGTCCTGATTTCATCAGGTTTCTTTTCCTAATTCTATAAAAATACTTTTATAGATGGAATTTTAATATATAATATGGCCAAAGAGATTTAAAAGAGGAAAAAGTGAGGGAGAAGGAGAATAAATGTTTTGTACTTCAGTATAGATTGGCAAATGACCTTGAATGTGCTGAATGCATTTCAGCTGTTTAGTTTAAATGACCATTTTCCTTTTCTTAAACTTTGCATCTGTAGGAAAGCCACTGTCTTAGCATGAAAGAAATTTACCTCCTTGCAACAGAATGATGTGGATGGAAGTCCACAGGCTGTTCAGGGACTTTGGATATGAGCTGAGCTATTTTGCAGAACCACAGAAAGGTTACTAAGGGAGGCAAAGAATTCATTTAACAAATTTAAAGCTGGCTGCTATTTGCATTGTTGTTTAACTGGTTTTACGGTATGTGGATCTCAAACAATTGGCTTCCTCTTTGATTAACTTCAATAAAAAAAAATATATGAGATATCTCAGGCTTGGAAAACACAATCCACTCCTAGTCATTTCTTCATAAAGCTTCACATATTCTAAAATTGGAAAACTCACCACTGAGCATGCACTTCTCATGTCCAGATTCTTGTGCATGTGATTTTTTGATACAAGGATAATCGGAACATTCAAGGACAAATGGGCAGAGAATCTTACTTGCTTGTAGAAAGACAAAGAATTAGGATTTATGTTGCTTCCCAGAAGTCTTTGCAGAGTTCTTCAGATTTTATTTTTTAAGTTGAAAAGAAATTTTAAAAACTTAAGTTACTTTGTAACTTTGTTCTCTCTCATTGAAAAAAGTGAGTAAACTGTGCAAGATTGCTGTTCAGGAGTGGCATTCCAGCAGGCAGACAAAGGCATCAGGTGCTGACCTACCATGGCAAGCTGCGTGCTCAGTTGTGGGGGATTGGGGTAAGGCAGATGAGCAGGAGGGATCTGGAAATGGCAAATACCTGACAGGGGATGTGACAACAGGTACAGGGACTGCCTTCAAGCAGGTCAGGTTCACCTTCTGATAGGTGCTCCTTCAGCTTCTCAAACTCAGACTTGGTAACCCTTACTTTCATCTGTGTCTAAACCTATGAAAATTGGAAGATGCAAAGGCAAAAGGAGGTCAGTCTTACTCTTATTATACCTGCAGCAGTTTCTGATCAGAGAATCTATAAATTTAAAATAACTTAGAATATGTCCCAGTCCTACAGATTTCTATTGTTATGAGGTTTTTTTGTGCCTGGATGATGAGATGATCACGTTTATTCCAGAGAAACTGACCATCTATTGGAGAAAAGTGTAGAAATACTGAATAGTAATTGTAACCTCCTCACTTCAGGAAGTGAAACCAGCTGAAGAATGCAGGTGATGTTGTACAGTAACCTAGCAGTAGATGTGCAATTGTGACTTTGATTCATTTTATTTTAGAGTTTTAACTGCACACTTAGCACATAACTACACTGTCATCCCGGAGGAGAGTGGTTCAGGCAGAAAACAGAGCTAAGTTTTTCTTCACCCTTTGTTTGCTCAGAGAAAGCACTTAAAAGAGCAACTGCTGGAGAGACAGAAAATAGGGAGAGACTTCTGAAAGGCAAGTGTCTACATGAGTAGACATTGTTGCAAGGTTCCTCTTATGGTGACTGGTTCGTGGTGCTAAGCACATTCTTCTGTTTTAATAACAAATATGGAGAACAATAGGGTTTTCTTCTCCAGGTGTGGAGGGGATTCTTTTGATTTTGTTTTCTGAGCTCACTCATGAGATACAATAGATATCTTAGTATGTTTTTTAGCTACTGATGACATGTCTTTGCATCCACTTAAGTCCTGGTGAACTTGTTGGCAGTCAGCACTTCCCCTAGAGTAGACAGTACTTGTATGGATGAGTGAATGTTTACTTTTTGGAATTCCCCATTTTGTTTGCAGTTGTCAGGACACAGCTTGTGGGATTCATCTTTCATCTGCAGTATTGCTTCTTTGTATTCTGTGCAGACTTGCTCCAGAGGACATCAAATACTGTAGTTTTTATGGCTGAATGTTGGTAGTTCCTGCCAAAGGTGAAAAAAAGGCCAGCGTGAAGGTAAAACAAGTATAAATAGTAAAAATATCTAAGAACCCAAGTGAGCACAATGTTCTGGGGAAACGTGGGAGAAGTGGACTGATTGTAACTACAGCATAGTCAGAATTTAAACTTTAGCCTTCATGTTTTTCAGCATTCACACACAGGCTGCCCCTCATTGCTTTCTTATGACAGGGCAAGAACAATAATAAATGCTGAGCTAAAAGACAGTACATAAAGTTGATTTTCTGCCATTTTATATCTCACAATGTAGAAGTACCAGAGGTACATGTTCCATAAATGCAACCCTGTATTTTACAGCAATAACAGGAACCTGTTGTCTTGCTCATGGGCAACAGTGCATTAGAACACTGCAAATGCCCAACTTAGGCAATGCTTTTTTTTTTTTAAATTGGAATTCCCAGCATTCTCAATATAAATAGAATTAAAGTGTCATACAGTAATAATGACTCCTCTGCTCTTGCCAGCTCACAGCAGACAAGTGGGTGAAGGATCTGGTTTTGATAACAAGGCATCTATCTGCCCAACAGTTGCACTGAACTCACCTTCAATATGTTGACTGAAAATGTCCAATAGCAGCTGGAGTGCTGTTGCTTGTTGTTGCCCAGGCACTTGAGCAGTAAGATTCCCCTTACAGAACTGCACAGGGCTTTGCCAAGTGTTAGCCTATCAGGCTGAAGTTTTGGATTTGATGTATCTCTGGATGGGCTTATATTAGAAATCTGAGGTGGTTGTGTAGCCCAGTCTGAACAGGAGAAGGATGTATGGGAAAGACAGAGCAGGCACACAGCTTGAACTGATTGAATGGTGGGGAGGAGAGGTGTAGAGCTCCCGTTTATCCCCAGATCTTCAACACCTGCTGGCTTGTACTTTATGTGCACCAGAGTTTAGCAAAGTGGTTTTCTCTTGAAGTATGAAATGGCTTTTGCTTTTGACACGTCCCTCCAAATACCTCTGCACCATGTGCTTGCAATTGTACCTTCAATTGAATTGACAGCAGTGCATTCAATGGAGTGAACAGGGACTAAGAAAAAAAAGAAATTGAAAATCTTTCTCCTGACATCTGTCATTTTTCCAGCTTCACTTGCATTCTGATCTGCCTGGAACATTAGTAAGAGCCCTAGCTTATTTTCTTCCTCAGCTATGGCTATGAAAAAGAGGTAATTGAAAAATTAAATGTGTGGCGATTCCAATGTATTGACTGTTTTTTGTCATGAGTCCTCTGGGGGTGGCAGAACCAGTATATTGGTCAAACTGATAAGGTACATGAAAGACCTTCAGGTTTTGACAATGTGTGCAGTTAGATGTGGTGTACCTGAGGTTGGGGAAAGAGTTAATTAAAAAATGAGTCACTAATGTCCATATCCAGACTTCATGTGGAACAATGGTGAAATGATAGGGAAGAAAAATGAGTGGGAAGAAAAAATGGCTAAGGAATATATAGACACACTGAAAGGGAAGAGGAATGTGAATATTTTACCATGTGATTGAACCTAGTAGGTTTTCCTGGTTTTCTGCTTTAATGTCTTTGCCTTCTTAAACCCCAGAGTTCAGTTATTCCTAGTGATGTAATGTTTCCAGGAATTTTATAAAGGGAATTTTTTCTGTTATTTTTCTTGAGACTTATGGAAGATTAGAAAGTAATTTTAGTAGACTGTCTAAATATACATCCTTGCAAAAGTGATGGCTTCTTTTTAATATGGCAGTCTGGGCTTCCACATTTAAATTGCAGCAGGATAAAGACTGGTAAAACTGAAACATGGAAACTGTAGGGACTTCATCTTCTCATCTTCGGTGAGTTCATGCCGGATTCTGCGGCGCCAGTATCATATTAAACATCTGTTGTTTTGATTCTTCTGTTTAAATAGATTGGATTAGAAGGAGAGAAAAACCATCATCTCCTCCCCCTTACCATTCTGTCCAAAGCTTACTTACTATGAAGACAAATCTTATTTATTTCCTTTTAGAAAAGGCTTCACTGGCATGGAGTATTTGATTTTTTGGAAACTGGTTCTGCCTCAGTTTTCAGCTACATCAAGATCTAAGATCTAATCATTGTACATTACGTTCAGATAGGCTGCATGTAGGCTCCTCTGTAAATCTATATCAAGTCCATTGATTTTGATAGGTTTCACTGTCTTAACTGGCATGCTCTGGAATTACAGCAGTGCGACTGAAACCAGGACCTGTTTAAACTTGTGTTGTTTAGATCTAGGAAACATTTTGTTTAGTACTGTAGCTGCAGGAGATAAGTACTGTGTTCTGACAAGCAACAGAGAATATCTATTGAGGGTCTCTGTATACTCTTAAACATAAAGGCAAAACATTATGACTGTTAAATCTATAGTTCTTTTAAATGCTATGGATATATCAAGAGGACCATTTGCATGTTGATACAAGATGGAAACAAGGTCTTTTGTGTAACACCAACTATACTTGATCCCTGTTCAAAGTATAGAAAAGCTACTGACAGTGAATTCTAACATCTCATCCTATGCTGAGTAACCAAAATATCAAACTACCAATCCAGTCTTTAACAGGGGACATTAGAAACCAGACATTTGTTGTGAATCCCAACCATTGTATTATGAACAACGCTTCCCACTAATGCACACCCATGCCACACCTTTCAGACTTTGGTTCGAAGTCCATGTTTTGAGCAGATGGCTCTGTGTATCCACATCCACTCTTTGATCAGCAGCGTGCCTGCTGATCACACAGATGAGGAATTTATGTCACCCAGTAGCCTTCAATGCTGCAAGTACTTTAAAAAAGGGGAGTGTGGTGTTGTTATCCTCCCAATCCCCAAACAAGTGCTATATGGCAAAGAATTCTCAGCCTGGCTGGCAGAGTCTGTGGTAACACTTTGGTTACTGCAGTAAACTCAAAATTGCTGAGCTTTCTGCCAAATGGGAAGTGTGTGCAGGGATGTGTGAACAGATATGGTAGTGACACCACTTAGAGCAGAGAATAATTTAAGAAAGTCCTCCTCTCTGGTGTTGAACAGCTTCAGAAAGCAATAATGTAGTTCTAATACTTGATTTTGGACTCCTCAAATGATACAAGTGATTGAGACTGCCCTGTTGAAAGTAACTAGTACTTGTTAGTGGCAGGGAAAATGATACCTTTTTCATCTATTCGTATTTTATATATCAATTCATACTGACTGCTTATAATCCTTAGGTTTATCTTGAATTTGGCACCCAGCTCTTCATCAGATATTGCTGCATATTCATCTTCATTCTTCGGTGAATTTGTTTGAATTTCCAATATTTCTTCTGTATTTTACCTCTGCTCATTTTTTGACCTATCTTGTGTGCAGAAATCCATGAGATAGCTGTGCGTGTGCATGTGGGAATGTTTTTCAAGAATTGGGATAGAGGGAGAGTTGAAGGAGAGGAATTAATTCGGTGAGCATTTCCTGAAGGCTCTTGCAAGTGATTTCAGCTGTCTTTCACATGCAGTTTAGAGCAGCTGTGGTCTGACTGAGGATTAGAACTTTTCTATTCCAAATTTATAGACCATATACAATAGGAAGTGTGATGAGAGGGACTCTTTTGGATTAACAGTCTAGATTATTGGGATGTTTTGCTATAATTGGCATATCATGTTTCTCCATACATTTTTTGTGAGTTCTGGTTTGCATTCAGAGATGGTTTCAAACATTTGAAGAAATTTCTTTGCTTAAATTATGCATTATAGGCTGAAACTCTCAGTAGCAATCAGAGAGCATTTATTGCAATGTTTATTTAGTTTTACAGTATCTTAAACTCATACTGAGACCCCCTGTTGGTCACAGGCTACTAGTTTTCCAATGGAATAAATTGCACAGACATGCAAATTGACATTTTGAAGTTTTGAATGTGAATATTGTAACTGATACAGAAATTTACATTTTTGTGGTTTGAGTTACATTTTCAGCATTCCATACTGTACATGTCTCGATTTGGATGGCTTGATAGACTCATCCAGATGGAGCAGCTGTCTTTCCTAGACCAGACTCAGCCAGCTTCTACCTGGCAGCTGAAAAGCCACTCATTTCATGCAATTTACAGGACAATTTAAATTGTTTTTTGCAACAATTAATTTCTACCCAAGTTTTGCCTGTAGTTTGAGATCTCTGCCAATGTGCTTACCTCAAACAAAATTGGTGATTCAGACTTGATTGGGCTTTTTTTGGTATATGAATTGCAACTACTACAACTTGTTATTAGCTGATAGTAGTCTGTGCAGCTCACTGTAACCTTGTGCTTCTCTCACCTGAGCTTCTCTCACCTGATCTCACAGGCAGGATGCAACTGCAGGAAACTTCAATGCTGGTTTTGGTGCTAAACCAGAGAAACAGCCATTCTGTCTGCTTAGATGTTGGGTGAGAAATCAAGGGTAGGTTGTAGTTCTGCCTGTCAGAGCACGATCTTCAGCCTTACTCTCTCAAAAACCATGTTCCTCAGCCATTTAGCTGTCATATAGAGGTGCAGAGGGCACAACCTGCCACCATTACACATTTAAGTAACAAGTTGATTATTAATGAGACTTAAAACAACTTGAGAGTGTAACAAAAGCATGTATTTTTCCTTTGGGGAATCTGTGCATGTGCCTATCTAGTGCTTTCTGCTGCAGAAATGTCAGAATATGCAGGAGAAAACCTCATAACTCAGGAGTCCTCATCAAACTTTCTCTACATGTTTTTCCTTCCAATCTCTCTGAAATGTTTTTGTTTAAATTGTAAAAGTTGCTTTAAGCATATGTGGTTAGATCTATTTCCTAAGGTATGTGTGATAAATCTAGAGGAGTATGTTAAGTTTATACTGGAAATTTATCAGCTTATACAAAATTAATTTAAACTTCAGTAAGTTTTTTTTTTTTCCTGAATGAAAACCCTCACCACCAGGTTATGGGCTGTGTGTCAAAAGGAACAGGCAGAGCTGCCCAGCTGAAGATCTGTACTGTGGGTGAACTGATGTGCCCTTCCCTGGTAGGGATTCTCATGATCATGGTGCTGATCTTGTGGGTGGTGCCACAGTGGATGGCATTATCCACACACACTGGTTTAGGTCACTGGAACATTTGGTTTCCTTTCCTCTCCCCTTGTTTTTAATTCAATCTCTTAGTTGAGAGAAGACTGAGATTAAAAAATAAACCAAATGCCAACAAGAGAGAAAATACAGTGCTCTGCCAGGACTGTAGGAAAGGGGTGGCAACCGTCCAGAAGCAAAGATCAAAGTCTCAAATCAAGAAGAAAGCTGAAAGAACCAGCTGGGAAAAAGAAAACACATGAACAGAAAACACAAGTGTGACATTAAACCAAGGACCAAGTGGGTGAACCTTTGTCTTAATGCTTTTAATGTGCGTGTCAATGCATGGTGGGGTTTGAAAACTGCAGAGGCAGCTTACGTGTGCTAGTAAAGTGAACAGTTTATGCCAGGTCAGTGCAGAATGAAAAAAATAGCAACAGAACAATGTGTATTGCACAGCCTCTCAAAAACGAGCCTACCCCCTACTTCCCATCAATTAAAAAAAATAGGTCAGTTGCAGTAATTGACCATTGTCTTTATTCCCCTCACTTGTAGTATGTTCAAGGAAATTAAGAGTACATAGAAGTTCTTTACTGTTTCATATTATCCTACCAGGGCATTATGAATATGCAGAAATGGTTTTTAGGGGAGGAAAAAAAATATTTTTGTGAGTAGAATCACCATCAGTGCCTTGATTCTGGATTGCGAAGTTTGTTTTTTGACTCAATTCTTTTGCAGTTTTAAAATCAACTCAGGCTGGCCATTGTAATTTCACATCATTATTTTAAATGAAAGAACTGTGTGGAAGGGAAGAGTCTTATAAAACATTTTAATTAAGATCACAGATTATCCAAAGGACTGCGAGTCAAAAAGTATTAAGTCTAAAAAGTATTTTTTCAGGGTTTAGGATGATTTATGGACAGAGTTAATACAGATGCATTCAAAAATTATGTTGTACTTATGCTGGTATCACTTCATGTTAATATGGTTTAAGTTATTGTTTCTTTGTCTGCCACAGTACTTTTCCAAACAAGAGGAAGGTGTAAAAATGCTCCTGCTTCTAACTGTGGTCCATCAAAACCTACCTTTCAAGGTACGTTCTGTGTATCTATTACACGTGATAAGTGTAGTAAATCTAATGGATTTAATGTTTGCAAGTGAAACAACTAATGCCAGCTGGGGTTTCTAAAGTCTAAACTAATATTATTCTTTCTAAGCTAAGCCAACACTTCAAGTGACATGACCTTTTTAAAAAGTATTTTGTGAATCTTTTGGGGAAGGCAAGAAACCATATTAAGGTCACCTTATGACATTTATGAGTCTTTAGACATATGCATATAAGAGGAACCCATTTATTTTTATCAGCTACTTAATTGGCTGGAGGTGCTCCACAGCTCTCTGACTGCAAAATACTACAGCAATTCCAGAAGTCATGCTCAGGTGTAATTTATCTGAAAGAAAAACTGAAAAGAGTGTAATAATACACAAAATAGCTCAAGACTTTACATGGAATTGTCACTGGGAGTCTTGAAGAGAAATGAAACAAACTAGTTTCCTAAGTGTCTTCACTGCCTTGCTTTCCACTAAAAACATCTGCAAACTTTACTTGGTTAAGACCTCCAAAAGTCAGGTGTACTGTATTAAGGATTACTGAGGGAGGATATTACTCTTTTTTGGTTTAAATACTAAAAAATTATTAGAGATATTTTTAAACTCTTATGAACAGTAGACCAATGATTGCTACAATAGGCTGGCATATCCACAAGTGTAGTGTGAAATTATACACATCTCTAATAGTGAGGACAAGGGAGTGCTGCATGTTCTTGCTTAAAAGATGCTTTGTATTTTTGGTAAGTATACAAAACAAAATAGCTCTTCAGACCTTATTTGCAAGTTCCAGTCTGTGGGGCAAATAGAAGGCAATGTTTTAAACGAATCAAGTTTAAAGAAGAAAAAAATTAGCTGCTATATTAATGTATGAATGGCATATATTGCTTTAGAATGGACAAACACGTACTAAGAACATGCACATGGATAATAAGGACAAGACACTGATTCCTTGTAAGCAGCATTTGTTAATATTCTGTTAATTGCAGTACTTCACTTGCAGACCAAAGGGATCAGAGATCTTCCCCTGCACCCTTGCCATTTTCACTACAGTTTTGCTGTTCTGGTATTTCTTAAAACTCCTTACTCAGAACTTGTCTATCTTATAAACCTGAAGGTCAGAGCTGTCACTCTTCAAAGAAAATTATCTTGCAATTAAAACATTTGACTTAGCTGTTCTGTACAGGTCTTATATTTATTGAAAGGCAAGACATTAGTGAGGCTATTCAAGTTTGGTTTCCACACTGCTGAACTATGTGCTGGTTTAACATCACACACATGGCATCTAACAAGCTGCCGGAATAGCTTTTTCATTTTAATGCTGAACCAAAAGCAAAACTACCAGCAGAGAAACTGAGCATGTTTGGATAGTACTTACTCTCTATCAACCTAAAAGCTATTGCAGCTTCTTGTATCCACTCTCTAGGAACAAATCACTTATTCTTCTGCCTTCTCTGTGTGATTCTCCACTTGTTTCAATACATCTGTTGCTTTCTAGAAGCAAGATACTGCATTAGCTGTACTGCAACACAACATGTACTGTGGCACAAGGCAGGCACATTTACAGAGACATCTACAGCCCATATATATGAGCTCCAACAAATTGGAATATTTCATCTGCCAGTAAATCTGTCAAGTTCCTTTTTATCAGGCCCCTTGCACTGCAAACATACCAAATCTTCATCCTAAAAAAAACCCCTGCGTTTATCAATTAAGGACTTATTTGTAAGAACTGCCAACAGCCCTGTTGAGAGGAAAGCTGAAATCTGATTTTCTTCTGAAATGATGCACTAAACCAATGAACTGTTGATAAGATCTTTTATTTTTTTTTTTCAGGGGAAAACAGGTAAACTCAAAAAATAATTTAGTCGGTGAGTAGTTTTTCTGTAAGTATCGGCAACAATTTACTTCTTATTAAAAGGGCTATACAAATAGTCATTTAAAAGATGGTAATTCAAAGCTATCAAAAAGGGAGGAAGTTCCCTTTGCTTTGCTTCACATGAATCCTATTTGTTTTTTGCTATTTTTCTGTGACAAATATGGGTATAGGTTACCAATATAAAACCAGGAACAGCTCTCTGAGCAACAAACTCGTCAATTCTTCAGATGTTGATTGTGTAGGGACGTTAACAGAGAGCAACTGCTGCAAAATTCCTTTTTTTTTTTTAAAAAAACTCTTCTGGCTGTTGACCTTCATGCCCCAACATCAGTGGCTGTAGCTGGGTATTTGTAGCAATACAGTTTGTTGTCTGCACCTCCACTCAATAACAACTGATGAGAGAAGAAAGCTGTGATTAATATCAGAACTAAGCAAAACAAGTACATAAGTCGAGAACTCAATTTTTCTTTCCTTTGAAGACATAAAAAGAAGTAATGAATAATGAACTGTTAATGCATGACTAAAACCCAGAATCAATATGCAGAACCAACTTTGTTTCTTACCCTCCTCTTAAAATTACAAGTAAAGTTTTCGTAGGAACTTTGCTAAAAGTTTTTCCTGACTTTTACTGACAACAGGAGCCACGATGAGAATCTTGGGATGTCAACAAAATGGTTTTTTTTTTGGTCATTTTAAAAACGTGTACCACTACAGTAGCAGGGAAGTTTCCTATAGAGGATTATATAGTTTCCCCCTTCTACATGTACTGGCATGCACAAGCTTCCACTTCACGCTGCCACTTTAGTCTCACTGGCAGAAAATGGTGCCCTGGAACGTGTTATTTCTCCATGAGGTGCAGTGCTGTTCTCATGACTCTCCTTGTTTGGAATATCAGTGTAACACTGAGTTAATGCTACAGAGCTCCAGCTCCCACCCTACTCCTTTGCACAGGAGTGTGGGGACGTGCTGCAGTGTGTGTGACAGTAACACCCGGTTATCAACCACAGCACAACTCAAACTTCCTGTTCTCTTCTATCTTTAAGCATAACAGTCCATGGCTGCTTTTAGCCCTCATACTAACCACCACTCATATAAATTCAGTAACTTGCTCTTCAGATTCTTACCCCTGCTTCTGTCCAGTCCACACACAAAACTTTGTCTTCATGAGCAGCCAAGTCATACAGAGGAGCTTTGCAACTAGTAAAAAAACAGGTATTTACAGTCACATGTTTGAGATTACATGAGCAATCATAGAAAATAGAATTGGTCCCTGGAAGAAATAATATCACAAAGCTATCAAACAGATGTGATCAAGCAATTATAAATACTTTAAGAAAGTACAGATATCTACCATCTCTGATGTTTCCACTGCTTTCCCCAGAGCTGATCACATTAGTATTATCCTCTCCTACATCCCCAGAGAGCAAAGCAGCAACATCCTTCATCTAGTTGCAAACTACCTGGATACTGAAATTTAACCAGTGTTTAGGAACAGTTTATTATTTAGTTTCTTTCTTCCATGTGTGGATGCTGCTCAACTGTGTGCATTTTCCAGGAAAGCCATTTCTGCCTTCTGAATGCAAAGCACTTCACTGCTTGGAAACCTGTAACGAAGGATCTGAAAAGCATATCAAGTGAAACTTCACACTGTTAGGCTCTTTCCTTAGAAAGAGAATTATTTTGTTCCTTGAAATAGAATAGTGGTCAGCAGACCACCTGCTGTTCCTAATCTCAGTGGCAATGTTACGGTTGCTGCTTTTTGCATGTCACCAAATGCTGCTGTTACTGCCAGGTAAGTCCCACTGGAGCACCATGCAGCCCCCTCAGATATTAAGCCACAGGCCCCCTAGCAGTCTAAAAGTATTTTTCTCTCTTTTATTATATGCCTGACTCATAAAACCTAGAGGATTCTCACAGATGCCACAGGAGATGCTAATCAATGTCTCTGACTGCTTTTGTTATTGAACAACAACAAAATGCAGGTTTATGTTACCTCCTCGTGTCCCAAAGCTTCACAATGTTGTCCAGAGAACCAGAGATCAGCTGATGCTCATGGGTAGGTGACCACTTCACACATGTCACCCAGCCTGTGTGAGAAGTCAGAGACAGCAGAACCAAGGAGCCATCTGAACAGAAAAGGAGGAAAAAACCCCAGACATCAGCAGATGCCAACTGCATACAACATTCAGTGAGAAAAGCAGTCAGCAACTTCCTTGTGTTCAAGTTAACTGTTTCTCCCACCACTAACTGTAACTTTAGAAAATCAAAGTGAACTTTAAAGAAAGAGAACAAAAATTTAAGTCACACAAAATTCTGGGGAAGAAAAAAGCCTCTAACAACAACCAACCAAAAAAACCCCAAACAAAACTCAAGATGTATTTTCTCATAACTAAACTCTCTCTGCAATGTTTTTTCTACGAGGCAAACAAAAAAATGCTTTTATTAACAAAAATATAAGATGCTGTAGATTTATAGAAGCTAAAGAAGTAAACATTGTTTACTAACTGTGGCCTCCCAGTACCTGAAGGGAGCCTACAAGAAAGATAAAGACTGTTTACAAGAGCGTGTAGTGACAACACAAAGGAGAATGGCTTTGAGTTGACAGTAGTTTTAGAACAGATATTAGGAAGAAATTCTTTACTGTGAGGGTGGTGAGGCACTGGAACAGGTCCCTTGAAGTTGTCAAGGCCAGGTTGGATGGAGCTCTGAGCAACCTGGTCTAGTGGAAGGTGTCCCTGTCCATGGCAGGGCTTTTGGAACAAGATGATCTTTAAGGTCTCTTCCAACTCAAACTGTTCTATGATTCTATTCTATGAAATGTGCCCATGAAAATAAGTCTGGTAGGCTCAGTCATCATATCCACAATCCTATCTGTTTATGATATAGAGTACAATGTCTAAGTTACTACTATTTCACTTTAATGGTGGTCTGACCAACCTAAGTATGAGCCTTACAAAAAAAATAAAAAGGTTCAGTCCTGCAACTGCACAGTTGAACATTAGTAAGTTTAAGAAAAAAACCAAGCAAAACCTAAGCTCAGTTAGATTTCTAAATTACTATGTAAGGAAACAAAAGAAGTCTTACACCAGATTACAGAAAATACATGTAATCTTTGTATTTATTAAAAGCCCCTAAGTGGCTGGTTTCAAGCAGAGGGACCAGAAAACAGTTTTGAGATGTCTCCCAACAGGAAAAAGTTCTGATTTTGAAAAACAACTCTGAGACCATGTTTTTAGCTCACCTTTGCTGCGAGGATCCCATAGCCTTATATGTCTGTCAGTGCTGCCTGATGCCAGCCGTCGACACAGTGGTGAGAAGGAGAGAGAATTAAACACTTTGTTTCCTGTCTGTCAGAAAAGCAAACAGTAATTCTAAGAGAGGAGCTACTATTTTGTGCAACTTCTTTTTCTCCTAGCTGGACTTCAGCTGAACCTACAGACAGAGGATAATGATCTCACCAAAGTAGATTTGAGATCTCCAGTCTCAGCATCCCAGATTTTAATGGTGTGGTCCCACGATGCGCTGCAAATTTCTTCAGCATCTGACCACAGCACAGAGGAGACAGCTTCTGTGTGGCCAGAGAAGGTTGCCAGGGGAGTCTAGAATTTAATGGTGACAGACTGGATTGAATACCATCAAAAAATCAATTCTTTCAATAAATAAAAATGTGTCTGATTGAACACATCAGAAGTTTTCATACAGCCATTTTTAACAATGGGAAATTTTGTGTGGCCACACTTCTAAAGAAAAATCCTGGACAAACCTGGAGCTCATCTTACCCTCGTTAGTCCCAACTGTTCAGTTTTCTGCTTCTTCCGTGGTCTGTTTGCTGCTTCTTCCATTTCATCCTCTTCATCTGTAGGTACTGTGACAGAAGACAGGCAGACATGAGCCAGAAGTTTTTGAATTCCATCTCCATGCAAGTAATTAAACCCCCATATTTACAGTGCCTACAAATATCATGCAGATGGAAATTGTGTAATTAACCCAACCAGTAACTTAATGTAGTCTTACAAGCTTACATCTTACCTGCAGACCAGATCTTTAACATCTTATCCCAGGATCCACTGCAGAACTGTATGAACAAAAATATTTGGTTAGAAGTTGATCCAGACAGACCTTGTAAGAGAGACCTGCTTGAAAAATTACCCAATGGTTCTAACACACGAAGAACTGTGCTGGGATCCTAAAACAAACAAATGTTTGGCATAGATAAAATTATTCTTTTTCCTTCCTTTGTAGGAAAAATATCTACTAAATATCTATTTCCTTCAGCACCAAAAGGTTTTACTTTAACTTGTCTGATATTGAGTCAAGCTGGGAGCAATAACTCCACCTTTGACGCGAGTGCTTGTAACTACTGAATTCCTGCATGAAGGGAAAGAACCTCTTTACCACCTACTTTTTCTGGAAGTTTTTTTCCCCACCAAAACCACTGTGAAAATTTAGGTCAAATTTGAAAATAGCTCACCATAACACAAAATTCACATGCATTTAAAGTAAAATATACCTTAAAACAAACATTTAACTTGTTTTCCAACCTAAATGATTCTATGGCTTAGCATTGATATAGCACTCCTAAAATTCTCAATAACCCCCTTTATAACAAGGCTGGAAACTTATCAGTGTGTCAGTCCGAAAAACATTATGACAAGTACCTATGCAGGGACAAAAAGACGATTTTTGGGATGTGGGCTGCTAACATCCCAAAATACAAAGGTTTCTTTCCCTGAGTCACTCACTTTGGTTTTCGTACAATCCACAGCTATGGAGTCTACACTCCCAGCATGTCCCCTGCAGCAGTGGAGGGCTTTCACTTTGTTCTTCTCCACGTTCCACTCCCACAGCAGGACAGTTTGGTCCATAGAAGCACTGAGTAACAGGCACGATAAACTGTCTGAGGAAGAAAAAAGTTACGCTCACACCCAACTCAGCCTTCCAAAGACTTTATAATTATTCTAATCAGAGAAGAAATAGCGGATGGATAGAAACCCGTATGTATTTCAGTTTACATCATGTTACCCTGCAAGTACAATTAATATATTTACCACTATTTACTAATGAAGACTGCAAGGTGGATAGACAAGGTACATGTTAAAGTAATTATATTCATTGCTGTTAAAAAACTATTTTACCCACACCATGACTTCATTTCTAACACCACTGACAGAGACCGAAATAATTATAGCATTTAGATAATTAAATATTCACGGTTGAGGAATGCTGACATTTCTCCCCCAGTAACTCAAAGTATTACGACTCCCCTAACATATATACTGACCTTGTTTCACCCAGGCCACATCCTTCACTACTTCTGTATGCCCAGCTATTGTCATGATGGATTTTCCTTCCAAAGACCAGACTCGAGCAGTCTGATCGTAGCAGCCAGTTAATATCCTACAGGGTACAGAATTTGAAACATCATTGTCTTTAAGACCAACAGTGTTTTTATGAAAAAAAGCCTCAACCAGAAACTTGGAAAAATATTAGGACAATAACTGGTTTAAAAAGAAATAGCTTGGAAAAATAAAAAAATCTTTTTGTTACAGAGCAAAGCTTCATTAAAGCCTACAAGCGAGGGGCTAGGAGTACAGGCCAAAAAGAAAAGCAGTGAGAGTACTGCATATTCTGGTAAGTGAAAAGCACTTATATAACTTACATAATTTAAAATTTAATTTGTTGTTTCTGGTATATTACTAGAGGTTCTCAAAGCATTTTCAAACCATTGCTTAATGTATGAACATCATCTGGTTGACTGGGAAACGAATGTGAAAACACAGTAGAAAAAGACAATTATGGCTGTTTGGCTTTTTTTAAAGATAAAGTCTGCATAAAGTTACACTATTCTATTTGTTGCTAATGAGCATCACATTGGAAGTCAAGGGTTTAAGCAAAAGAGATGAGGAAATATCGCTGTCCTTTAAGAGAAAGGATAGTAAACAGCATTTGGTTTGTTTGTTTATATTAGCAATACCTCATGTTCAGTGACTCTGGCTTTTTTCTACTTGTGTTATAGTTATTGTCAGTGAACTGCTTACAAAAGCAAGTAGCTGATTGACTTGCCAGGTTAAAAAAAATAAAACAGAAACAGAGCAAAGAAGGGAAAAAACTCCACCCATTTAACACTACGGAGGAACAGGGATAAGCAAGACAAAACTTAGAATTGGCTTAGTGTGGTACCATTCTTCAGTGCCTTGAACAGAACTGATCCAGTCATCGTGGAAGATGCATTCTTCTGGCTGAGGGGCCATATATTTCTCCACATACTCTATTTCCACCACTTCTTCCTGAGCTCACAGAAAAAATACTTACTTAGTGAGGTTTCGGTTTTTTTAATCAATAACAATAAAATTTAACTGTAGTGTGGTACAAAGACACAAAAGCAAAGATCTTGGTATCCAAGTCCTTTGCCACAATAGTGGAACTAAAGTCTTTAGAAAAAAAGTGTGAATTATATTGCTTTCCATATTTTTATCAAGTTACTATTAATAGCAAGCTGGAAGCAAAAGCAAGTAATTTTGCTCTTCTTGAATTCTCTTCTGTATTTACCATACAAAACTGGTGTCTACAGAACCTCACAACGTTTCTCTAGAAGTAATATTAACCTTCCCCATTATCCCCCAAAGTAAGAGACAAAAACATATTAATGATGACCTGAATAGAACAAGAATTTTCCCTCTGGACTGTATACAGACAAAAGAATGGGTAATGATGTTCCTTGCACTGCTCAGTCCCATAGTCTCTAATCACTTTGCAGTTCAGAATGGATTTAAAAATACATGGAATTCTCCTGGGAAAGTCATAAAAGAAGTAAAACTGAGCAAGGAAATCTACCTAGTCAGGATGATAGTGTAATACCTAAAGCAGATTGAAGTAAACTGGCTACGTCTGTTCTGCTGCCCAAGAAGGGGACAAATTGAGTATGACTTACTGTGGAGATATTTTCCATTTCCATGTGTGTGACCAGCGGCACTCGCAAGAACTGGCCATTGATAAGGAAATCAAATTCCACATATTTGTGATCCTCTAAAACAAATTAGGAAAAATCCATGTTCAGGTGTCACTATTTATTTGATACCATCAAGAACAGCATCATTTTGTGGCTAGTACAGGAGAAGGAGACAGGAAGAGGTTAAAAAAAGACCAAAACAAAACTAAACAAAAACCCCCAAACCAACCAAAAATGACAGAAAAAAACCCCCAACCAAATCAGTTAGTTTCTTCTCCCAGTTTTAAGTGGGCAGCCCATGAATCCCAGTGGATTATTTCAGAGGATGGAAAATTTGCTGTTGGGGTTCAAAGAGTTAAGTTCAACTCTTATTGTAATTTTTCTGTAGCTACGTGTAATCAAACCCCAGTGGTGCTTCCATACTGTTCTGTATGGGTCTTGCCACTGCTAGTCCACATCTTTGTTACCCTGTATTTGTGGCAGCAAAATGAAAATCCTGCGAACTTTTGGTTCACGCTTCTCCCTCTGTAATGGCATAGTTGACACAGGCCCCACATTTTGGCAGAAGCACTGCACTGTGCACTAGCTTTCTGTTCAAGGTTGTTTGCAACTTCATGGGTTAAAAGCAACTTGCAGAAGACTCAAGAAGATACCATTGGTCCAGTTTCTTATAGAACACGGGATTTTTCAACAGCATTGCACAGGTGTCTTTCCCCAGAAAATCTTTCGAGTCAGTCAGGCCCATTTCAGCTGGCACTGACAGAGTGGCTAAGCTTTTCTCAAAGGCTTTCATAAAACCCAAACCTTTGGTTTCATCAGTTCTTGTGCCAGGTTTTGGGCAGCGCTTCCACTCCCATCTGCTGTGGCAGCCTGGCCCGTGGCGCTGGGCACACACTATCCCAGCCTCTGGAGCATCTCTCCCGGGACTGCCGTCCAGCCCCGGGACCTGCGTGGTTTCAGATGGAGTTCCAGGAGTGCCTAACTGGGCAGCCAGGCCCAGACAGCCGGGCAGGGCGGGCTCAGGCTGACGCCGTCCCCGCCGAGGGTCCCCGGGTGCCCCGACTGTGACAGCCCGGGGTTCTGCGGCGGCACCGGCGCTGCCCGGCCCGGCCCGGCCGGACACGGGGGACACCGGGGGGCTCCGAGGGGCCGCCCCCGCCGCGGTACCCACCGTGCGCTGCCGCCAGCAGCTTGTTGATGAGCTGGCTGAGGTCGGTGGTCTCGGAGGCCGCGGGCACCGAGAAGGGCACATCCTCCACGGCGAACCTGCGGGCACAGCGCGCCGTTACCGCCTCCGCGTTACCCGCGCCCCGAACCCACCCCCGGCCCGCGAGGGGCGGCCCCTCACCTGCGGTTTTCGGTGCGGAACCGCGCCGTGAGCTGCGCCATCGCCGCTGCTGTCGCCGCTGTCGCCGACACCGACCACGTGTCGTGACGAGCCCCCTCCCAGCCCCACGCGGCCGCGCGCCTGCCGCGCTCCCGAGACGCCGCGCGCGCCGCCGCCTTCCCGGCGCCCCCCGCGCGCCCCCGCCCCGCTCCGTGCCGAGGGCGGGCGCGCGTGCGCGGAGCGGCGGCGCGCATGGCGGAGCTGCGGCGGGAGCCGAGCCCAGGTGGGGGAACGCGCCCCCCGCACCTGCCCCCGGCGCGGCGGCTCCGGGCCCGGCTGTCCCGCCATCCCCGCCCGGGGCCGCGCGGCGGAGCGGTGTGACGGGCGCGGGCCGAGGGGGGAGGCGCCCACTGCGCTCCTCAGGGCTGGGGCGCGGGGGGCGCGTTCCGGGGGTCGCTGGCAGGCGCTGGAAGGGCTCCCGTGGCCGCCCCTCAGCGGCGCTCTCGGCCCCGGGCGGGCGGCGGGGGCAGCTCCTCGTGTGGCGCTGAGGGGCGCTGGAGTGGTGGTCTCTGCTTGGAGTAACTCGGGTTGTGTTTCTGTGCATGTCGAGCGACACACCCACTATAAAGTGCCTGCTGAAAGTAACAAACCCAAGGCGCGGTGGGCTTTAAAAGAAGCTCTAAGTGAGTTTGTGTTTTGGGAGAAGGCTGCTTGTGTGAGGACCTGAGGTGTGCTTGGGTTACGCGTACATTTTTTCCCACCTTTTTGACAGTCGTTCGTGGCCTCTGGTGAACAGCTGGGCTTTACCCGGTGGTGACTCGGGTTGTGGGGACTCCGCTTGTTGAAGTGGGCAGGTGTTGGTTCTTGTTTTGTGAGACTCTGATATCTCCTATATTTCTTAACTATACTTAAAAGATCTGACGTGGTCAGCATAAGTGATAAGGGTGCATCTTCCAGTTACTGGTGTTATCTACACAAAAATCTCTTGAGAAAGCTTTTAAGTGGAAGCCCCCAATTCTTCTTAACAGCATCTACCTGCTCTTCCATGACAGAGATAAGCTAGATCTCAAACCTGGTACAAGTTAATATAAAGCTAATTGTAACTCCTTTACTTAAGAGTATCAACTATGCCCTAATTTCCTCCCTGATATGTAATTCATGCCCCCGTGAATTTGTGCCATGGTTGGAGAGTGGTGGATGCCCTTAGAGGGAACTTTTTCAGAGAGCCTGTTTGACTGTATAAAACTTGACTGCTTATAAAAAGAAACTGGATAAATATCATTATATATTTACCCTAGTGCTGTATTTTTTCTCCTGAGCTTTGTTATTAACCATAATAGATAGAGGATATTGGGCTGCTTGGATCATTGGTATGTCCCAATACAGCTGTCCTTGTGTTCTGTTGCCAGGTTCCAGCATGCTCAAAGTATATGCCATTAGTTTATCTCAAAGAACTAAATGTGCTGCTTTAGCAAAGCTGCCATGTCTTCTTTACATCTTCACACCGAGAGGAAATGGTTGAATGATGATGAAATCTAGTCTTCTGGGTTTTTTTTTTCATTTGCTGCTGACATGCTTCAGGCATTGTAACTGAAACACCTCATAATTTTTCCCAGATCCAAAGCTCCAAAATATTTGGTAAGCATGAAGTAACTTCACTTGGAACTTGATTTGGAGTGTCATCACTTGAAAATTCAATGGAAAAATAAATCTGCTTTAGATTAAAGTATTAATATATTGAGCATATGAGCAGCTTAACTTCTCAATGTTGTTTGTATCAGCAGGATGTTGTTTGTATTCAGCTTCAAAAGCCAAGGAGATGAAGATTTACTTTGCCTGTGTCCTTTATGCCTTTGCAAAGCAGCATAAATTTGTGCTTTCAGAGTTATACGGTTCCTTTCAAGTTACTCTCTTGCCTTTTACATTCTCCTTACTAAAGCTGTAAATGGTTGAAATACCACAGCCAAGAAGGTCGATCTTGGGGAATTTACTTGCGTGGTGTGGTGAAGAAGAAGCTGGTAGGAATCATGTGCTAATATAACACAGCCTGTCTTTAAAGTAAGTACTGAAGGGAAGAATCTTGGACACCTTTCCCTCTCCTTCATCCCAAACTGCAGGAATTAAGTTTTCTTCTATTCATTTGGGCGTATTATGTGTGTAGTCTAATATATTAGTACACTTCTAACGTAGGGGCCAAGTTAGTTGTCATCTTGTCTCATTGCTTGTGAGTATTTGGGATTGGTCACTGCTTTAAAGGGTGTATTGTGTACCTGAAAGCATCATTCTGTGGATGTGGCCATTCGCTGTCCAATATTCTCTGTTTGCTTGAAGGTTTGTAGTGGGCAACTGAGTTCCTTAAAGCTTTCTTTGGGATAGGAGGTACATCTCTGAAGTGCTGGTAGCTCTGTCTTTTTGTCTTTCATCACTGGATTAATGCCAAATTTTGCTTCAATTTAGGTGTTTTCCTGCCCAAAGCATACTGCTGTAGACTAATAATAGTACTTTTATTTCATTTATATGTTGTTTTATAACCCTTTAAAACAAATGCAATTTACTTCAAAATGTTATGCATGATGGAGTTGTATCATGCAAATTCTGTCTTTTGATTATGGAAGTAGGTGAATAATGTATTTGTGTGCAGTGCTGGCATGTGTTTAAATATCGAGTGTTCTCTGGATGTGTATGGTTGTTAGTTCAGTGCTTATGGAAATATTTAGATGAAAATGATGGGAGGGTGTATATGTGTTTTGTGTCTGTGTGTGCAATGACAAGTCAAGCAAATTGTCTCATATAAAAGGCTAAACTGTACTCCTGGAGCAACACACTGAAGTTTTTCTGCAGTGAGTAATAAAGGGGCAAGGATTTCTTGAGGGCTTTGCTGTTAGATTGCAATGGCAAAGAAAACACCTGCAGCAATGTCTTGGCAGAAGGTTGAACTAAACTTCTGGGCTTTTTCAGGTCACGCTGTAATGAAAGAAAACGGAGCTGACCATGACATTGCTATGGAAGGACCTAACGATTTGTTCGTAGGCAACTGCGATGGTGCAGGAGAGTCCGAGACAAATGATCCGGTTTTCCAGGTGAGGTACGAATGCTTTGTCCTTGTAGATGCTTCCATTACATCCTCTCTGATGAACTTAAAGTGTTCTATTTCATCAATGCACTGGGGGTTTTATGCTTTATGGTAATACATTGTGTCTTTTAAAAAAGTACAGAAGTTCCTTCCCTTTGATTCTTGTGCCATTCAGTTTTGAACTGATGAGTATCCAGATGTTTCACGTAATGGCAACCGTCAGTAATTGTATTAATAGATCCTGTTAAAGTGCTGAAGAAAGATATGTTCTGTTGTGTTAACAAAATCCTTCAAAAAAAGAATACTTGATGACATGTCTTAGAATAGGAGAGGTTCAGAACACTCGAAAATCCAGTCAAGTTGCTTAGTGACCAGATGTGTCAAATAAGAGTCCAGGGACACAGGACATCTGTGTAGGTATTGGAGAAGGGGAATCTTTTATTTAGCTATGTATTATCAAATATTGCCAGATATTCCTATTCAAGGAGATTTCTGTGCGTGAATGTTCTTCTGCAGAATATTCTGTTAACATAAAATATCATTCAGGTAGCGATTTAGTAGTGTGCTTATGGTCTCTGCACAATGTCTTTAATACAAGTAGTGTCATGTATTTGTTGCTACTTTTCTGGTGTATTTTACAGTTTCAGCACAGGAGATTTATACCTGCAGATTTTTTGACAGGATTATTTGGCGCAAATCTGACTTTTATATAAAATTTAGAAACATTTTTCTCCATTCTTTGATTTGTAGTGTGTAAATATTTGTAATGGGAACGTCAGAGTTCTTTGTGCAATTACTGCAAGAGATATAACAAATTGCAGCCCTTCTTGCATTGGCCAAATGACAGCATGACATGTTGTTGTACATAAGGGCTGCCTGTTTTCCATTATTTTTATATGCTTAATTTTTATGTTGTTAGAGTTTCAACAAGACAGATATCTGAGCCCATGCACTTAAATTTAAAAAAAAAATGGGACTTATTATTTCATTCTGCAAACTTGATAAGAATAATCTTTATTTTTTTGAGAATTTGAAAATCGGATTCTTGGCCTTGTGCTGTACAATTCTTGGACTTGAACTGGAGGTTGTATTGATTGTGCTTCTTCTGTGGTAAAGAATTACAAAAATGTATAGAGATTTTTGTCTTCGTAGCTAAATGCATGTATCTAAAGGCCAAGTAGAATAGTATCTAGGATTTCTTTTCGAGTGAAATCAAGTTGGTGAATGTTTTACAGTTTCATTTTTGGTGCAAGTTCTCTCAGTTTCTGCGTAGACTTGAGGTATTTTAAAGTGATAAGTGGTTTTGGGGAGCAGATTTCGAGCAGAAAGGGTTTACTCTGCCCTTAGTAGAGAGGGCTTGTTCTGGGAAGCAGGAATATGAATACTTTTTCAGCTTGGAAATGGAAATCAGAAGTAGAACTGCTAGTGTTAGCCTCTTGATCAGAAGGACAAAAACTCCCTCCAAGTATACAACACAGCACACTGCTTTTAAATGTTCTTTTCCCTTTCTTTTTTTTTTTTGTTTCCTAATAGAAGTTGCTACTCAAAGTACATTTTACCGTTTCTCCTCTGTGAAGGCATTTAATGTGCATGGATTCCAGGGATCCATTGTTTGGCCAGAGTGACTCTCCTGCTGCCCTGCCCATCACAGTCCACCTCTTAGGCAGTTCTGCATCCTCGGCTGTGCCGGCGCGGTCACTCCAGCCACGGGCTCCCTCTGCAGAGGAGTTCCAGCTGGCAGACCAAACCAGGCAGCCTCTCTGTGAGCTGCAGCCCCCAGGAGGGCCCAGTGCACCCATGGTGAGTGTGTCTGAAAACAGGGCTGGTGGTGTGTTCACAGACGAGGGAGCCCTTTGAAGAACTCTCTTACATGGTGCTCATTTGTTGTAGCAACAGCTGATTCAGACTTTAGCAACAAGGTGAAACTTTTCAGTGGTTCAGTTCATGCTTCAGTTTCCCCCCCTCAGGTAGGCAAATCCTTCATGCTCTTCAGCCATTACTAATAATAAACAACAACTTAACGTCTTTTGCCATTATCAAACCTGGATGCTGTTGTGTATGAGATCTTATACTTCTACTGCTGCTGCATTCTCTATATTCCCTGGATAAGTCTTTCTCTTTGTTTTTTCTTGAGGGATCGGAACATTAGCAATAAGCTAACCCATTATATTTCACATTCACCCTCACCCCACAATTAATTTGCTTAAAACATTGCTTTGTAATTCGTAACAGCTGTTTTGTAAAAAGGTAACTCTTACCTAGAGGCCTTGGTTGGCATGTATTGTGCTGTCACTAAAGACACTTCACCCATTTAAAGTGTAATTAATCAGAAACAAGATGATGTTTTATGTTACTCTAGGTTTTGTAACATTGTTGGGAACAAGTCCTTTATAGTTAACATCATAAGGAGTTACGTTTTTCAAAATTCTAGGTAATTTAATTTGTATTTTTGCAAGTCCTGGAGCTTTTCTTCTATCTGCTTTTGCATGAAATACTGCCCAGAGAGGTCAGTTTCTCAGAAGTAAAGGTCAAAATTTTTACATATTATGATTAATTTTGCTAGTCTGTGAAAGGGGTTACAGTGAATCCAACTATGAATGGCTTTCAGGTTTTTCATAGCTTTATTAATAGTAGTGTAAATTTCAAATAAATGTGTAATTCATTGTAGAATCATGTAAGGTGGTGGGTTTTTTCCTTTCCTTAATTCAGTTAAAGGGTTATTTTAAAAAGGGAAAGTAATTTTAAGAAATTGACAGTAAATAGGCAGTTTTCTTATCATGTGAAACGAAGTTAATTTATAGGCCCTAATTCCAACCAAAATGTTTCCTGTACTGGTGATAATCAAATCCAGTCATGTTGCATGATTGCCATACAAACAAGTGCCATTCCTGCTTTTATGTGATTGCCTTACAGATGATTGTTGCCAGCCAGTCAGAAAATGGACAGGTGCTGCATGTCATTCCTTCTGCTCAGCCAGGAGTGACCCAAGTGATTATTCCTCAAGGTCGGCTTCTGGATGTGACCAGCACACAGGGTGAGTGTAACCTGTGGGACTTGAGGGTGTGAATTCCTGAGTACATCCTTCATGATCTCTTTTTGAGCGCCTTTTTTGTGTATGTTTCCTTTCCTTAGTCAGCTGTGAGACAAAATACATCCTGAATCTGCTTTCTGATTATGAATCTGGCACGCCACACACCACATTTTCTGTTGGGCAAAAGCCTTATGAAAAAAGAGCTATTATGTCCCCTTTCAGAAGGATATGTGATGGGTAGATTGGGATATCAAGCAGAGTTGTTTCTTGCCTTATTTAGCATTGATAAGGATGTTTATGCTGTCAGACAGCTGTACTATCAGCTTCAAATTTTCACTGTCTGTTCACTTCATTTTGAGTGAAGTAGTTAATTTGTGTAGTGCAGAAAGGCCAGGATGACATTAATTCTTCTGTTCCAGAAATCACTGGTGATGATGCATCTTTTGTGAAGCCAGGAGTGAATTGCCTGGTAGAAATTCAGTTCCCAGTGAAGGAAAATGAGATGTAACTTTCACTTTGTTGCAATATGATAACTGTCACATTTTAAGTATGAGGGGAGATGTACAACTAGAAGTGCACATTTTAAGGTTTCTGTAGAAAATGATCTGAAAGTATTGATTATCTCCAAGCCTTGCTGGATGGCAAAATGCTGTGTACTAGTTTGCATTCACAGAGGTGAGAATGCAAAGACTGAGAACTAGGTGGTCACGTTTTGTTAAACTCTCAAAGGCTTTTTAAACTTTTTTCATTCTCTCTATGAAATTCTCAAAATCCGAGCAGTAGTTAAGTGCTCCTATGGAATGATAGCTGAAAGGTAGGACTAGAGTCCTGATGCTGGGTGGATAGAAGATCTGGGATTCAAGTCATGATCCAGCCCTTTTCACTTACAGTTGGTGTGTAGTTCCATGACCTTGCATTGAAAGGCTTGTTCCTGCCCTAATGCTCAACCTTCCCTCCCTTTCCTGCTCCTGCAGGGATAAGACCACTGTTTGGTTACAGCACAATCTTATATTACTATAAAGCTGACTGTGAGCCTTTAGTGCTGAAACAATTGCTGCTACTGTTTGTAAGCACTATGTTGCAATGCTGAATAGTATCTTTGTGTTGCCATTGTTCATCCTACATGGGGCTCTGTGTCATAGTGTGTGAATACACGCTCTACAATAGTGGTACAGGGGGTTTGGGTGGGATTTTTTTGGTTTGTTTTGTTTTTCCTAGAGCCTTACTGTATAAAAGACTTTGTAGTTATTTGATCTTTAGCAGACAGTTAGGAAGACTTGTCAGTGGTTTACTGTGGAGATTAAAGGGCAAGGAGAATGGCCTGTCAGCCCTTGAGTTTCTCTTGTCTGCACATGGTGGTAATGCATGAAATGGCTTCAGTGTAGCCTGTAGTGTCTTAAGGGCATGTCTGTGTAGGAGGAAGCACTGCTTTGAACCGGAGTGGTGGTAATCTGAGTGCACACGTACAAATCTTCTCATAGAGCTTTCTAGTGGAGCCATTTCTGTGCTCTGTCAATAGCTTATCACTGTCTCTTGGGATGGGGGAAAGAGGCTTTCCTAACTGAAAGGGCAAAAATCCCTCATCTAAAGAGACCTTGTGGGTTTTTGTTGAGACCAAAATATCGACTGTCTACTTTCACAGTTTTCCATTATGTTTTTGTTTAACTGTACACACAGGCTTCAGTCTAACAGTAATTTTTGGCTTATGGATTCGTCCTTATTACCAAGAAAGGCTAAAACATTTGCTCCAACAGCATGTCAGATTCAATTATAAGAGGCCTGTTTTTCTTGTTTAAGTGTTCTTCACTAAGTACAAAGCAGTATCATTGCCTCATTTTTTCTTATTTTAAAAGCAGCCAGTGTGCGATTTGCAGCTGAGCAAAATAGTTGTGCAATCCTGTATGGATTCGTGGAAATGTAAAGCAGAGTAATTCACAAGTTGTTCTGATTATTTGCTTTGCTGTGGAAGGATTAATTAGCAGTAGTGTGATTACCAAAGTCCTTGAATACAAGCAGCCTTATCAAGTGTATCTGCATACGTGTGCCTGGAGTTAGAGTACTGATTCACAACTATTCAACTACTTTATCATCCATGAAACTTCTTTCATATGTCAAAAGGCTTGCTTTTCCAAACATGAGGTTTAGTCATAGCTGCTTGTTTCCCCATTCTTTGTTCAGTTATTAACCAGAAGACTGTTTTATTTTTGTAAAGATGCTTCGGAAGAGAACTGTGGTGACGGGAACCTGCAGACTGTGGTGGTGGCTGCTATAGCAGACAGTGCAAGCAGTTACATTCTGCATCCACAGGCATCTCTCACTGTATCGAAAAAAACAACCACCAGGTAGGTCAGGAGTTAAAAGGATGAACAGTCGCTTCGATTCACTGTTAGCACTGTCTTTTTTTCTTGCAGTTTTGATTTTGCAATGGTTATCACAAAATTACCATGGAATGGAGGTTACAAACCCTTAGTGTTAGGGAATGATGTATAGCTAACTGGGTTTTCAAGCAGCCAGAGCAGTGGAAAAAGCAATTAAAGTACCTGTATTCTATTCCCTGTATTCCAGACATAATTGAATATATTCCGACTGGAGTGCTGGTGGTCATTTAAAGTAACACAGTGCAAATTACTGAAATTACTTTCAATAAACGCTGTTACTGCCAACCAAGAGTTGAATGTGATCCAGTGAGGGAACTGCAGGGAAAGTTGATGTTTGAGGGAGCAAAGTTTCTTGTAGGAGTGTACTAAAACCTATATAAACCATCCTACCTCAAGAACAGTTGATTGTAGAGATTAATTTTTTAGATAGAGGTTTCAGTAGTTGTCGAGAGCCTGGTCTTTGTTCTCTGGATAATTTCTTTGGTTTCCTTTGGTAAAATATGAGAAAGTAGCTGGTAACAGTGTATTTTGGTGAAACACTTAGACAGGCACATTGATTAACAAAGCTTCTGAAGTTAATTAGTTGTTAGGTTTTTTTAACTTGATATCCACCTGATTCTCTCCCTATGCTAAATGTTGCCTACTATTTTAATTCCTGAATACTTTGGAATTCTTTTTTGCTTTAAAAAACCCTCAAAACCTCAAACCAACCAAATAGAGCAACAGCAGCAAAAAAACCCCACAAACAAAACAAAACAAAACAACCAAACCCTCCCCCAATTACAACAGAAAAACTCCCAAAGAAGGTGTTTGCTCTGTGGACTGTAGGCTGGCTTTGCACTGGTTTATGCTCTTCAGAAATTGAAATGTGGAAAAGATCAGAGTAATCTCACTCCAACACAAATTATATGTGTTCAAGAAACATGTAAAATGAAGAGAAACAGTTTGTGAATGGATGTTGAGAACACAGTCTGTACATGCCAGAAAAATAATCCTGGAAAGGAGGCATATTTTTATAGACAGGAGGTGATGCACCTGTTTTGGAATAATAAACATTGAGTAGGCATTGTTTCTGGCCCAGGATTTAAGGAATGGAGAAACTAGGTGTGTACTTAAAATAGTTATTGGAGTTGTTTTTCAGTAATTTAAAATATATTAAAATGTGCAGTGTTTGATATTGGGCTCAGTCTTTAGCATTTTACCATCAGTCTGCGTAAGAAAATTATCAAGACAATCAACTGGTCTATTTCACTGTGTTTTGTCTGTTGTTGTCAACAGCACTACTAAGAATACTGAACGTTTGCAGGTCTTGAATGTAGAAAACAGTGTGTTTTTTTAAATACTTACATTTATTGTAAATTATTTTAACAATGAAATAGAATATGAAGAAAAGGAAGCCCAGGTTTTTAAGGCGTGTTGGTACAATATCCATGGTTGGATCATATGCTCTAGGGTTATACATAATACACTGATTTGGTGTTACCTGTAGTTCAGACTAAATTGTTGCTTTCCTGAATGTCTGTAAAGTCTTCTATTATATTTTTTTTTGCTTTTTCAGGGTAGTGGAAGATCCTTTTCACATCCCTCACCAGCCTTTGCCACTAAATACCCCTGCATGGGCACGCTGTCTCAGGAACTGTGAGGTGGGCCACAAAGAATTCTGACTTGGTGTTTTATTATCTAGATCTAAGATAGTGATCCTATTCCATGAAAGGAATAATTCATAGTTGTAGAAGTTGTGTTCAAGCTTCCTGGTATATAGTAGTGGTACTGCTAACACAGTTAAACACATAAAATGCTGTGGAATCCTTTTCTATTTTGAGAATGTTAGAATAACTGACCATCAACAGCTTCTGAAGCAAAAAATGTGCTGCTGAAAACCTGATGCCTTACAGTGCTGGGAAGAATCATTGTGCACCATGTAAGGACTTGCTTTTGAACTACAGGGCAAACTTTGCTGACCTCTGCAATTATTCATGCTAGTTTGTGTTACCACACAGAAATGAAAATCCGTGTGACTGGCCAGTGTCAAGTCTGAGACTTAAAGCACCTTAACGTCAATATTTTATTAAGGATTTCTGGTTTATATATTCTATGTCTTTTTTTTTTCTTTTTTGTCCCAGCAGGTTAGGTTACCTGTACTTGTTTTCTCTTTTGTTAAAAAGTTATTCCCCGTGATGGCTTTTGACCTAAACAGAACTTTTCCTTTATTTGCATACTGTTAGGTGTCTGCAGAACTGTCCTGATGACTGGATCCTATCAACAGCTAGAATGTATCCTAAGTCACTTAAAAGGAAGGGAGGGGAGAAGGGAAGACTCTTGAAAGAGTTCAACTACCCCTTCCTCCTGCTACCAGACTCTTCCTGATAGATGTTTATTTCACTTTCTCTTAGTACTTTTTAATAGGAAATCTTATACTCTCTAGCTGCTTCATCTCTTTAGATATCTCTACCACTTGAGTTTTTTCCTATCGACTTGGCCACTGATAACTGGAAATTACCATTGCAGGGACTTAGAAATCGAATTTCTTTCTAAGTATCCAATTAGAAATAATTTTTAAATGTATTAATCTCTTCCTCTTTTTATATGCCATATATTTCATACAAATGGTACTGTCCACTCTTATATCCACTTAAATGTTAAGAGATCAGAGAGTTATTAGCAGGAATTCTTCCGTGGTGGAGACACCATTTTCGTAGAATCAGTCTCTTAATTCAGCTGGCCAGTTAGTTGGTAAAGTTCACTAAACTGTGTTTTTAGCACTATGTGGTGCATACTTTCTTATCTTACCATCCATATGACTTATCTGAATCATTTATTATTGTTTTCATTTTATAGGAGGACTTGTATTATGATCTACTTTGTCTATTACAAGAAATTTCACTTGCTCTATTTAAAATTCACAGCAGCATTTATAGGAGAGTTCTTATTTTTATAGAACAGGAAATAGAAATATTATCTGTTTGAAGTGTTCTGAGGACATAAACATCTGCTTCTGCTGTTCAGCAGAACTGTTGCCTGTATGCACTAATCCTCCCTGATCCACTGGAGACTGCTAGGATGTATGTACCTTTCCATGGGCACAGACGAGAGACAATGGGATTTTGGGCTGTCATTTATCTTTCAGGTGTGACTGTCTTACATATTATTCTGTTACCAGTGACAGAATTGTGGAGTCCTACTGGAACTTGGAGGGGTGCTGATAAATCTGTCAACTCACAGTTCCACTCTTGCAATTGCTTGCCAGAATAGAGACAAACAGTGCTGAGGTCTGTGTGACTTTCACAGAAGATGTCAGCAGGTGAAGCCACTGCACCCTAAAGGGCAGTGACTTCTTTGGTAGTTAGTACTGCAGGTAAACACAGAGAGTAAAAGCTACAGTTATCCAAATTAACACTAAGCTCTGTGTTTGATGTCGATTCCCTGACTGCCTTGAAATGTTCAGCTTACACTTGCTGTGTCTAGGCAGCATAATGCCTCTGGTACCCTGCTGCTGTTAGTTCACTCAAGGAAACTGCAGTTTTGGTCTATGTACTTTAGTGTAAGCTTTTATGTACCTTTGCTGAGATGAGGCCAGAGGAGAGAACAGGAATTGCTCCTTTTTTTGGGTTTGAACCTCGGAGTGAAAGGGTTGGAGAGTATCTGATTACTTCAAGGTAATTACTTTGTTAATAAAAAGTGAATTTAAAACCAGCTATTTTCAATAACCTACTTAGTTTTCAATGGTGTGATCAGAACGCATTTCCAGCATGTAACAGCATACTGAAATAAAGTGTAATTATAAACTGCATTAATTAACTCTACAAAGCTAAGTTAATTTATTTGTCTGAAGCAGATGGTCTCATTTGTTGATTTTTTTCCCTACTTGCGAGGCTCACAGAGAGCAGGGATCTTATGTGCTTATGATTTTCTTCTTGTCCTCCTCCTCCCCGTCACCAGTTTAGGGAAAATGATCTAACTTGTGCAAAAGTAAAACCAGAATAGGAGACAGTACCTTAACTGTTATTGCTACTTTTCTGGCACAACAGTTTTATCAGTCTTCTCATCTCCTTAGAATAAGGTCAATGTCCTATTTATAGTGACAAGTGTAAGATAACATTAAAAAAAACCTGGTTGTGCAGTATTTATTGTGTGGACTGGTGCTGTAATCCCTGTTGTGAAAGGCAGCATCCCAGGTTTCTGTAAGGAAGGTAGTTCTGGTACTTCTCAGACTGCTTTGCTTCTCCTGGATTTTTCAGACTAAGTTTTGGACAGAAATGTTATTTTTAACTTCTAAGTAAACGATTGCCGACCTCTCTAGCTCTGCACAGCTGTGTGGGTGCGGCCTGTGCAGACTTTAACTGCTGGAGCAGTGTGCTGGCAGAGCAGGGGGTGCTGAAGTGTCAGCACCTTGTGGCTCCGAGTGACTCACATGCAGTGGACACACAGCCCTCAGTGTCTGGCCCTGTGCTCGCAGCAACACTGTGCTGGCCCAGTTCATGCACAAGATCTTTGTTGGTTCTTGGTTGATTTAGGTTTTGCACAGACATTTTGGTTTTCTTAGATGACTGAGGCAGGTTTTAGGCAGATGTCACTAAAGTATCTGTGCGATAACAATTTTGAAGAGACACCATTGCTGCTTTTTTTGTCAGTATTACTTAAACATCTGTCTGCTCTGTCACTGAAGGTGGCAAAAGAGTTCCATCAGACTTTGGTACTCATTCGGAGTGTGTTTGTCCCACAGACTGAGCTGGCAAACTACTCTGGGTGTTACATACAGCCGGTTGCCCAACCTGTCCCTGAGCTGCATATGAACGGAAGGAAGCATGGCATTCTGAGTTTGGGTGGAAAGTTCTCTGTCCCAGTAGTTTTGCTGATAGCTGGCTGGCCCTGGTAGACCAGCACTGAACCAGCTGTGATGGCACTGAGTAGCTGGATAACTACTTGGAGTCTAGTTAGATGCAGTTTTTGTGGAGTTGCCAAGATTGTAGCAGAGTTCATTGCAACCATCATCAGTTTGCACATGGCAGATCTGGTATAGTATGTTTCTGTGTAATGTTGAGAATCAAGAGTGCATTGAAGGCTGGGAGAGATATTATGTGGGACATTCCATTCAAAGTTAGTGCACTAAGTGGGTGAGACAGTTACTGGTGGTATAAGTGGGTGTATTCTGCTCCAGTGCAGTGGAGCATGTGTGTGTTGCAGTACATGCATAGACAATTATTAGTGGTTCAGAGGTTCTCTGTGGCTGTCAAGTGAAAAACTTCATCTAAGGCAAATTTGTGTAGGTGGTGACTGTACCCAAAGTGTGTACTGGGGGGAAACCACAGGAGTGAAGTTGTCCTATGGAAATCAGAGTTGGCAGTAACTGTAACTGTGTCAGGGGTTCTTGGTGTTCTTAGGGTCTTGGGTGGCTGAGAAACTCCTGACCTCAGTGGAGACCGCTCTGGTGTTAGATCCTACGTTAAATCTCTGTGAGGTACTAGTGTGGGGACAAAAAACATGAAACACCAAAAATCTGGGCCTGTGTTCTCACCTGCCAGAGTCCCTGACTGCTTTTGTTTTCTTGTGTAATGTTCAGCAGTCAGCTGGGTGAATAATCCTATTATTTCACCTCCTTTCCATGCAGAAAATTGGGGACTCGTACCGCGGCTATTGTGTGAGTGAGACAGAATTAGAGAGTGTTCTAACGCTACACAAGCAGCAAACACAAAGTGTCTGGGGGACACGCCAGTCTCCAAGCCCAGCCAAACCCGCCACACGGTTGATGTGGAAATCTCAGTATGTCCCATATGATGGGATCCCCTTTGTCAATGCAGGTAACTAACTTTTATTTTAATAACTGCTTTCAAAATTTCAACCTTAGCTTCCAACTGGCCATAAAGAGGAGTCTTTATGTTGTTCCTTAGTGTTGATGAAGTCAAGGCATAAACATAAAAAATTAGCAGCTTGGGCATTTCTGTGACACAGTCTGAAGGAGCTTGTTTTCTGAAACAAGAGGAAACATGTTTTTTGGGTTTTTTTATGTTTCGTTGTGATTATTTCCTTTTGTCCTTTAGGAATTAGTTAAGTACTGTTTGATGGGGGTTCATGTGATGAAATCTTTAGGTAGAGGTCCCATCTGCTCTATTAGGACATGAAAATGCTCATAAGGGTAAGAGCTTGTTCACTTATTCTTGCCTAACTTGAAGATCCTTTGAAGAGTTTGTTCCTCAGGAGTCAAGAAACTATTTAAGTTGCAACCTTTAAAAAAAGTAAATAAATTTTAAAAAACAACCAAACAAACATGAACATGCCTCAGCAGACAGATTTTTTTTTTTTAAATGAACATGAAGACTTCATAGGTTGGTAATTACATATTTAGCTCATGCAATGTTATGTGTTACTAAGAGTTAATTTGGATATAAAATGAATGGGGTTTAATTGTTACATAGAGTAAATGATTGGCAGGAATGTAGGTTATGTGCTTGGGTTTTTTCTTTTTTTTTTTTTTTCCCCTGAAAGTTACTGAAAAAGTGAAGTGTTAGCACCAGTTTTAAAGCTCCAGCCATAAACTGTGAGGTAAAAGAAAACAAAGTCAAAGCAACTCACACTTTTTTTTCCCCAACATGCATATGAGACATCTTTAGTTTCCTGTAAGATCTGCCTGATAAATGAGTTGCCCCGCAGGAAAATATTTACAGTAAAAAAACACACACTTTTTTTTTTAAAAGATGTAGGCTAATGGAAACTCAGATTATTAAACTGTAATATTTTTTGCTTTGCTCAGACCCCCAAACAGACATTTATGTTTCTAATGTGTTGTCTTTCCAGTGCATTTAGGTTTGGTTTATAACTCGTCTATGAAAAACATTCATTAAAATCCTTTTCACCTATAGAGCAGAGGCTGTAAATATGATTTACTGAACTGCACTTCAGATCCCATATAACTGAATTCTAAACTGTGCAGGACAAAGTGTTGTTCTTGAGGAATTTATCCTTTCTGCAAAAGTGGATCTAATCTGTAATAGCTTTCTTGCTGTGCTTCTGCAGCTATGGGGAAATAGAGAGAAGCTGGGTAGCTCCCCATGGTATAAAGCATTCACTAATCATCAAAATCTTGATTGTTATTTTTAGTGAGAATTTTGGATAGTTGAAGCTTTTGTTAAACAAGGTCCCTATCAAACTGGTTTTGAGATTCAGTTTAGCAAAGACTGGTTTAAAGCTGTTGAAGTCTTTTCAATCCTGAAATTTACATTTTAAGTTTGTATGTTAAAATGTTTGTTAATGTTTGATTGTTAAAAATGAGACATGTTTGTTATACATAATTAGATTTTTTTTCATTATTTTTTTAATGTCATTTATTGCCCTGAGGCAATAAATCATTTGATATCTTATGGAAGCAGATTATGTTCCTGTTGTAATACTTAAAAAGGTTTTGGTTATGTCACTTGTGGTATAGGCAACTGCTTGCCTGACAAATAAAAGGTAATTAAACATGACATGGAAGAAATTTGGAAAACGTTCCCTTCTTGACTACGTTAATGCTTTGCTTGTTACCTCTTTTTTTAGAGGTCTGATTGCAATTCACTTACTTCAGGTTTAGAGCAAAGCTGCGTTTGTTTAAGCCTGTCTAGTTTTGTGTGGGTATGCTGCACTGAAACTCTGTTATTTGGCAGTTAAGATAGCTCTGACTTGCAGTTAAGAATTTATGGGACAGACTGGTCTGAAGTGTTGATTTAAGCCAGGGGGCTGGAAATGGCTGCTAACCTGCTGTCGTGGTTTAACCCCAGCTGGAAACAACCACAGAGCCATTCGTTCTTTCCTCCTGGTGGGATGGGGGAGAGGATCTGAAGGGTAGAAGTGAGAAAACTCGTGGGTTGAGATAAAGGCAGTTTAGAAGGTTAAGGAAAAACTGTGCACACAAGCAAAGCAAAATAAGGAATTCACTCATAACTTCCCGTCATCAGGTGTGTGTCCAGCCATCCCTAGGAAAGCGGGGCTCCATCACCTCTAATGCTGACTTGGAAAGACAAATACTATACCTCTGAATGCCCGCCTCTTCCTCCTTCTTCCCCCAGCTCTGTACGCTGAACATGAGGCCATATGGTATATTCCATCCCATATTCCATGACTTTGGTCAGTTTGAGACAGCTGTCCTGGCTGTGTCCCCTCCCAGTTTCTTGTGCCCCTCAGCCTCCTTACCTGTGGGGTGCAGTGAGAGGCAGCAAAGACCTTGACTCAGTGTAAGCCCTGCTCAGCAGTAACTAAACATCCCCATGTTATCAGCACTGTTTTCAGCACAAATCCAAAACACAGCCTCATACTGGCTACTGTGAAGAAAATTAAAACTCAGTCCCAGCCAAAACCAGCACACATTTGATTTCAGCTGTGAATTTTCTCTGTTATTTTGGGGATTCTGCTTCTTTTATGTTTATTACCAGCATTGTGCTCCTTTGGTAATTTTCTCATCTTATAAAGTATTGGTGTTCACTAGGGCAGAATCTCATATTTTGCCTTCACATATGTTGCAGGAGTGTTATGAGGTGTAACAGGTTTGAGAAATGCATAGTAAATGCTCAGAGAAGCATTTGCACTGTATTTGCTTGCTACACCTAAGCGTTCTGTCTTCTGAACAGTCCGATGGCAAACAGAAATGTTCTGTTTCAGAACTCTCATCTCTTCTGTAGTTACTGTTTTACTGTAAAAAATTCAGTTATTGCTGGAATAAATATAGAGTGAATTGCTTTCTGTTTCCAGGAAGCAGAGCCATTGTAATGGAGTGTCAATATGGGCCAAGGAGGAAAGGTTTCCAGCCCAAAAAAGCTGGTGAGCAGGAAAGCACCTCTGGCCATCTGTACAAAGCCACTTGTCCAGCAAGGTATGAATTATCTATAAAGCTGTAAGAGTGACTCAGCATCCTAAGAAAGTGTTCTTTCTGTGAGTTGGGACAGAGCACTCTTTTGGGGTGGTAGCTGATACTCTCTGCTGTAGCTCTTGCTTCATCTCCTTGGGAACTTGAGGTCAATACTCATTTAGAGAGAAGGAGGAAATGCTGTCCTGTTTGACTCAATAAGGCTGAGATCTGATAGATTGCCTGGATGCAAAGTAGCAGCACATCACTATATGAAATAGAAATAAGAATCATTATCTACCTGAGCATTAGTAAGTTATTGTGATGTCCTTTAGCAAGCATTTCGGGTCATAAAACTTTGTCATATTATTTATTGTTTTTTCTTCAGGCTTTTAATTGCATTGATATCAGTCAATCAGCCTAGTTTAGCACATGTCCTGTGTGCTGAAGACATTACAGTTCTTCCTGTTCACTGAGGAGTTTCCCCTTATCCAGCACTAATGGTTTTTTCCCTAATCCTTGAGCGTCCTCCTGGGTGCTCGTTCAGTTTTTACTGATCTAAGAGTGTGTTCACCTCAACAGTTGTAGCTAAGTATGTATGTGCTCAATTCTGCACAGCTGGGTGAACTGCAGTCTGTTCACAAATGGTGTGTGCTTTTACTATGCTGAGAGACAGAGGGTTTTTTCTGAGGAGCAAAATCACACTGACTGAGCGGCTGCCAGACCAGAACAGAAGTGTGTCTGTATGCATCCACCTCTATTGAAGTGTCTTTAAGAATTCTACAGTTATTTTAGAGGCTCCTTCCTCCCTGCATCACTCTGCTCAAACTTCTATTCTAGTGTCTGATATGAAGATGGGGATTTTGCCTTTCCCCTCCCAAGGACAAAGTATACTGATGGAGAATTTTTTTTTTATTCCCCCTGCCTTCCCCCTTGGAAGAATCTATATTAAAAAGGTTCAGAAGTTTCCAGAATACAGGGTTCCTACTGATCCTAAAATTGACAAGAAAATCATAAGAATGGAGCAGGAGAAAGCATTCAACATTCTGAAGAAGAACTTGATAGATGCTGGTGGTATCCTCAGGTGAAACTTCCACTTTTTTTCTTTATTTTCACAAATGAATCAAAAAAGAGCAATGTTTTGCTAGGTTTGCTTTATTTTTTACTTAGTCACTTATTAAGGCTTTTGATTAAAATCAATAGTAAAAAAATCCCACAATGTCAGTAAGACTCCTGTAGCTCTGAAGTATTCATTTGGTAAATGTGTTAAGCACCAAGTGGTGGAACTTCAGCAGGTGTTTTCATGCAGATAGAAACAGTTGTATTATTGGAGGGTTTGAGCTAGTTTATTTTGCATTGAAAGGTGTGAGAGGACTGTGAGTTGTGAAAGACATTAGGGCCCTGAGTTCTGAAAGCGTCAAAACTTAACATTGCTCTAACTAGGTTGTTTGTGGTTGTCAGACTGTTCCCCTAAGACACCAAATTTTTTGCCTTTGCTTGAGAATTGTGTGTTTAAACTCTTTCCTTCTTGCCAGGTGGTATGTACAGTTACCCACTCAGCAAGCTCACCAATACCATGAAATGGAAACATCCTGCCTCCCTCCTTCACCCTCCCATTTTCCTGTGTCTTCTCCTGAGGAGGAGGAGGAGGTTGTTAGAGATGAGAACTGTGCTCTGCCTTCTCGACTTCATCCTCAAGTGGCAGACAAGATCCGAGAACTGGTGTCTCAGGGGATAGAGCAGGTCTATGCAGTGAGGAAGCAACTAAGGTACAGAACTGTCTGGAATGCTCTCAGTCTGTAGTGCTGTATCTACTCTTGCGTTTGATTAATTTGGTTTGCAACTAAATGGTTGCAAATGCTGCTGCACCACTGGGTGTATTTCCCAGGTGTCATGAGACTGTTTTTCCCAGCTTTTATCTTCTCTTTCCGTAGTGTTGTTGGTAGCCACCAAGAGCTGCTGTACTCTTTAAATATACTTAAATAAATGGGGATTTTAAATTCCAAACTCTGTAGCAGATGCACAAGGAACTGGCAGAAGATCATCTAGCTTGCTTTTGTCTTGTCATTGCAACAAGGGGAGGGAGAAGGTAGTGGTGTCTCTAACAGAGGGAAATAGCACAATGTATTTAAATATGCATATTTGAATGTCCTTTCACATGTGACAGAAAGTATGTGGAAAGAGAGTTATTCACGCCTGATGAAGTGCCAGAAAGACATAATCTGTCCTTCTTCCCCACTGTGAATGACATCAAGAACCACATTCATGAAGTACAGAAGTCTCTAAGGAATGGAGAGATGGTGTATAATTCAGAAAGTATCCCAGCAATGGTATGTTAGCCTTTGTGTATCTTTTTGATTATTGGAGTTATACTAGAAGTGTTGTTTTTAATTTGTACCATTTTGCTGTATTTCTTTAAAAATTCTCTATGACTTTATATTTCCAGCAGCAATATTTTCACTGGAATCTCTGGCTGAGCACAGTTGGATTAAATGTGAATAAAACCTTCTGACCTTCTTCAGTATTTATCTCATCAGCATTAGATTGCTCTTATTTGATTGACAAATTATACAATACTAGCACTTCATAATGCCCATGAACCGGAAGCCATGTGGTGTAGAAAAATTGGCTTATGGCAGAAAATTTTATTCATGTCTTTGTCATCATCTGTTTTGAAGAAGTTACTACTACTTTTCCGTATCTGAAAAAATGGGGGTGAGGTGTGTCTGAGGTGCAGTCGAAATTAGGGCTTACATGACATTTTGAATGTGTAAACGTTAGTAAACGCTCTTTATAGCAAGTGAAGTAAGCTTGAAGTCAATACTTCTGAATGCTCAGTAACTCTCAGATGTTTCTTAATTTTCTTCCACGTATTGACTCATAAAGGATACACAGTGATCCTAGTTTTCCCAGTTATGAGTGTGACTACTAAGAAACTGCTGATTTAAAATCAGCTTTGACAAACTCTTCTGTTAAATCATGCTGTGTCATCAGTCTTTTCCTTCTCCCTATACTGCTGTGGCCCAGGTGAGTGAGTGTTCTTGTTGGTTAGCCAAATGGTTTGGCTGTTTTCTATTTTAAAGTCTTTAAACTGTCATGAGCAGACTTCAGCCTTCCTGATATAGTGTAATGTTCACAATATTTTTTTTTTTTTTTTGGTAAATCAAGAGCTCCCAAAACGCATAGGTATAAGAAAATAAGGAAGTGTAGTTTTAGACATTGTTTTCTTACAGGTCCTGTATTGAGCCTGTGTTCCTGCAGTAGACAAGCTTGTACCCTTTCTGAGAACTGAGATCTTTTTCCTTTCAGCTGCAATGGACCACAGACAGTGGGAATGTCCTCACAGAAACAGTGACTGTTACGTTTGCCTCACCACCTTCAGATGGTAGGACTGTATGGATAACCTAGCTGTCTTCAAATGTGTTTTATTAGCTATGTCACAGAAGTTCAGTTTTATTCCAGAGAAATTGCTGCCATGTTCTGTCACTCAGCTGAACTTAAGAAGGATTATTTTGTCATAACTATTTTCATTTGCTTTTTTTAACTATTTGACTGCGTGTGTGGAAAAATATGTAGTCATGATGTTGTTGGAAGAAGTACTAAAATAATGAATTTGGCTTTTATTTAGCAGCCTCAAGCAATTAAAAATTTTAATGGGATGGTTGTGTGAAAAGAACATTTTATCTTGAATGAAGATGCTAATAACACCTGTCAAGAGAATTAAATTAGACTCAGCTTGAACAGTGTCCCTCTTTTTTAAGAAAGTCTTGTTTTTTAGGAAAAAAGAAATTTGCAATGTGAGCAGACTTACTGCAGTTAAGCTTTCATGCCTGTGTTAATATTGCTATTACTGTGCTCTTATGGAGAAACACAGAATAGTTGTGCCCTCAACAGCTGTGACAGAGCTCAGCAGGATGACTTTTGGTATGAACTGAGTGCTGGAGAAGGTTCAGGAAGAGACTAATTCTTGGTTTCTTTGTTTTACACAGATAATTCTCTAAGACAAAGTAGCCTATCAAATGTGTAAACATCCATCCAGTGACATACTGAATTTTACAGGAAGCCAGAGAGTTGGTTTTGTTTAGTTTTATGCACATGTGCACCAACTCAGTGAAAATAAGCAGATACTCTAATTGCAGCATGTCTTGTCTTCCTTTATATGTGTGGGTATGTGTTTGTACATATATCAAACACATGTTTATAATTGTATTACAAGTCTAAGGAAAAAAAGAAGCCTGACTTTCTAAAAATGAGCTCTTATTAATGTTTGTGAAGTGGTAGCAAGGGAAAACAACATTGACTTTCATGACTACTCTTTGTATATGGCTTTTTTTAAATTTCAACTTGTGCCAAATGGGGACGACTTTACATTTAAGAAATCAGGCAATAACGGAACTTCTTGTGCAGAACTCCATATCTCCATGGGATACAACTTCCTCTGCAGCAGGTATATCAGGAGTTGAACTATTAGCTTTATTCCTGGGCATGTTGCTGTAAAATACAACCTAAGGAAAGAACTACCATCTCTTCCTGCATATGAACATTCACATATGCATATGGATATTAAAAAGAGCCTGAATATTTGAAGTAGTTGTGTTCAAGGAGATTTATACAGAGTATCTTGTGGTCAGTTGTGATAAAGAGTTAAGAGTTTGCAGATCAGTATGTATGTTGAAAAATGGATCTCCCCTCAGATTGCTGAAACTTTTTCTGTGATTTTCTGATAAGAAAGCATTTTGCAATTGACCATTCTCAATTTTTGCCATTTACCAGACTAGTCTGCATTCACAGGGCAAGCTCTTCTTTTGCTGTTATAACAGTGAAACTCCTAAATAAAAGGCTGAGCAATGTCTACTTGTGTCTGCATAAATCTTAACCAGAATATTCTGGGTGGCTCAAACAGGAAATGAAATGATCCCATGAGAAGTTTTCTTGCAGAGATTGCTACAAGTGAATCTCAGTTTTTACAAGCCTTCAGGAAATGAAGTCCATCATTCTTACACTAAATAAGAATTTTGAGGATATGATGTAATCTGTAGGCTGAAAGGCCTCCAGATAAATGGACTTTTGATGATATTGCATAGAAGTTATGCTAAGATTGGAACAAGATTGGAAGGGAGTGGTGAGACAGAAAATTTCCTGTGTAGTTTTTTTTTTTTTGGAAGACAGCCCCTTTTTTTTTTGATACCTGTCTGTTACTGAGCCCTTACTGAGGTGTAGATGTTGTCAAATTATTTGTTTGCTGCTTTGCTAGAAATGTTTCAGCCTTTGTTCTGTAACTACAAATTCAAAGCACAGTGTAGGGTGCAATTACTTTGCTCTCAAGAACAGATTTATTGGTGCTTCTGGTTTTTGCTCTGTGTAGATACATACAATCTTCCTACAGTATTGGTTTTTTTCTCATACACAATCTTTTTTCTTTAGCATCCAGGTTCTGCAAAGAAAACAGCATTTATGTATATATATGCCTTCTGTGTATCTATATTGAGATTGAAGGGGTTTGTTTGGTTTGCAAGGGAAGCTTTTATTAAACGGGAAGAAGAAATTTGGCCTAACTGTCTGCTTCCTCTCTTTGGCACTGTAGGGAGCTCAGGAGGGGAGTCAGTCATCACCAAAGCAGAATCCAACCAGAGTGGGGAGTCCTTGCCACCAGAAACAGCCCAGCTGTTGTCTTCACTGTCTTCACTTCAGCCCAAGATATTTGCACAACTTCAGGTACAGTCGTTTACAGAACGCTGTGCTGGAAGTGCTGAGGGTCGGCTGAGAACAGCAAGTTCCCTCTCAGCTAATCCCAAACACTATCTAGGTAACTCAGGGCTGTGAACTCGGGCATGTCACATGTAGCTGTGGTGCAGGGGATCCCACTACCGGCTGCCAACACTTTGAAGTTCGGGTCTCTTGTGAAGGCAAAACCAAGAAGATGAAGGTAGTGGGTTTCTGCTTCAAACCCAGTGCCTGTTCATTTTCCATATGGTCCAGTCATTTCATAATGAAAATGCTGCAAAACTGAGGGGAGATAGGTCAGTCTTATTTATTCCATTTAAATCCTTCTCCAGCCTCTTAAGAAAATATATTGAAGTCCTAAAACTGCTCCTAGCTCAGATCTGTAAACGTCCGGGTTGAAAGGCTAAAGGGTGGAGATAAGAATGTCATGCTAAAAGAGCTTCTTCTAAAGCTCATTTACCTTCAAAGCTGGCTCTCTTAGCTTTCTTCCCTAGCTGCTTTGAAAAGCTACTTTCATACTTCCTGAGCCCCAGTGAAATGCACAATATTTTCCCTAGAAATACAGTCTGCACTAAGATGCTGTTCTACTTGGGGTTTCCCTCTCTTTCTGAAGACAGCCTGGCTCCACCTCATACTGGTGTTTTTTTTAAAGCAGTATGCTTAGCATAGATTACCCACGTCTTGTTGGAATGGGCAGTATTGGGGAATGGTTTGAAACTGAGTATCAATCCAAAATTAGAGCTTCGTGGTCATAAGCAGTCTTCTAGATGCTGTTAGATACCATTGTCCTAATTGTTTTTAAATACATTTTGAGCCTAGGGTTGCTGGGATTGACTATTCAAAAGAGACTGTGTGTAGGAAGTTGGAAGCTATCCACTTCCAGCACTGCAAAATATGTACTGTTAAATGCAAACTCCTTCTGCTATAAATAAAAATATATGTTAGTACTTCTGCCTTCTCTTTCACAGGGATTACAGCTGCAGTCAGCATTTACCTCCACAAATGGATCAACTGCCCTGATAGCTGTAAATAACCATTCCCCTCCCAGCCCTGCAAGTCTCCTGGATTCCCTAGGGAGTGCAATAACCAGCCATTCTCTACCACGTAATCAGGGACATAACCTGCAAGCAGGTGCTGGCCCAACACAGCACGGTGCTGCTGCCTCTGCTTTTGGGACTCCACCTGGCTCTGATCAAAGTCTGGCCACCATGGGCCAATTGGTACCAGCTGGAGGCGTAAATGACTCCAGAAGCCTGGAAGGAGTCCATCAGATTCTCTTGGGAGATGTACAGACTATTCCAGTTCAGATTGTGGACAACCACCCAGCACTTAGTAAGTCGCAGTTTTCTCCGTAAAATGTAAATATAGAAAATAAAGTGGATTTTGTTCTGTGTGGCTTGAAAGGAGAGAAATGTGTTGATAACAGGGAACTCCAGCATAGACTTCTTTCAGCTGATTCTAATTAGTTTTTACTGTATTAAAAAGAAAGAAACAAACAAAAACCACAAAAAAAGCAGCCCCAAAAAAACAAAAACCACCAAAAAAAGCCCCAAACTTATCTTTTGCTTCAAAAAGACACTTGTCAGTTTCTTTGACCAAATACCAACTTATTTGTTAAACACAATGTTTTTGCCAAAAATTCTAATATTTAGCTATAATTATGATCTTCAAAATTTTTTTTGGGGAAAAATAAAAATAGGAAATAAGCAATACTGAATCTAGTTATAACTCTTTGGAAAGAAATATGGGGATTTTGATGACTTCTTTGTTTACACCATCCCAGCAGATTTCTGAAAATTTTTAATAATGTTTTACTAAAATTCTGTGGTCATCAATATGCTTTAGAAATGGTCAGATGGAGTTGTATGTAATTGCTTGGAATTTCAAACTACTCTTTGAAAACAGTTTTTAAAAAATACGCAATAAATCCTGTAAATAACTTCCTATCAAAATTGAAGGCTCCTTAAAACCACTGCTAACAAATATCAATAGCCTTTGAATTCTCTGCCATGGAACCTGATTGAGAATGGAAGCTTGCATTCCCATGGACTGATTTTTAATTTTGGGTGACGAAAACCTATTAGATGTGAACCACACATAGATCAGCACAACGTGGTCTTTTGACTACCTGGAGAGTCTGAAACATTAGCTGTGCAATGCTTTATTATTTCTGTATTATCTTTTCTTGTCATCTGTGACTTTTAGAAAGATGACTCGAGTAGTTCTGCAGGAACATCTGGCTAAAGATGTGCTAGATCAGAGCTACACCTTCATAATGACGTAATGATAATTGTCTCCATACGTACCAATGACTTCTGCGGGTCAGCAAAACTTTATTTCCTTTTTATTTCTTCATGTATTCTTATCTTTTCATTTTCAGAATATTATGTAATTTAATATAAATTAAGGGTACATGAGGAAATATACTGAAATTCGCATGTGTTGAAGTGATAATGGGTTATTTTACTGTGGCAGTATTGTCAAAGTTAAATTTAAGAGATTTTCTGCCTGTTGTACTCAAGGGCTTGTGTAACCGGTTGTTTTCCCTTTTAAAATTGGACTTCTCTCCTGAGAAATTCTTTTTTTTTCAGGGTAAAATAATTTCAGAGATGTTATCAAATGTTTAACCAATTTGCTCAGTCTAGATGTTGATGCATCTCAAAAATTTTTGTATGTGACAAGTGTTGTAAGTTAATTTTCAGAAGAAACATTATTTTACTCATAAAGAAATGTAATCAAATATAAAATTATATAACTGCAAGAACTAAACTCCCTGTTCTTTTGGGCTTTCCTTTTTTCTCTGCTGAAGGTCTCAAACTGTCCTCACCAGCTTGAATCTGGAAGTTGCAAGAATATCGGTGCCTTTTCTAAGTCAGTGGAGGAATTGCCTATGAAATTTTTGGGGGGTTTTTGTTTGGGGTTTTTTCCCCCCAGAGACAAATTCTTTGGTGAGCAGGTCAAAAACGAGCCTAGACTGAAGGGGGAATAATGCTGCAGGAGGAAACACTATAAACTTGAACTTAGCATTTCAGTCAATGTGTATTTCAAGATTTTTTTTCTCTCCTCCATGTCTGCTTACACTTATGCACACGTGGACTTGGTTAAAATTATCCTCTGTGTTCTGGGTTTTCTCATTTCTAAGTGCTAGCTTAAGAGTAGGCTATTTCCTGCTAAAATGGGTGTGCAGCCATTGAGAAATGGCCAGTTGTGCCTGAAGTGTAAGTCATTCTCTAAATCAACATGCTTTGGAGTTAATTTTTTCAGCAATAGCACCTCCATTTCTCTGTGGAAAAGAACCTCACAGCAAACCCCAGGAATTAAGATGGTAGCTTTGTTTTTTCCATGGGAAAGAGAAAAGACATTTTGTGTGAAAGTGATTTTATATCTCCAAACATTTTTTAATAAGATGTTTTAACTATTGTTACTCAAGGGGGGCCTTACTGTAGTAAATTCATGTCAACTTGCAATGTCTTAGAGCACAGTAGGTGATGTAACTGGCTGTCAAGCTAAACAGCAGTTAACTTCATATATGCCTTGCCTATTAGCTTGAGTTCCTGAAATGCTTTTCTTTTAAATGCATACAGTTATTGGGGCTGAAGCATTGTCAGTGGAGTTTGAACTTCAGTGTTTGATTTTTGTTTTGTTTTTAAGCTGAAGAAAATACAGAGGGTATTACCTGTGAGAGCCAAGTTAAACAAGAGCCAAGAGAAAAAGCGTTGTCTGTGGAGCCAGATAAAATCAGAGACTGCAATAGTTCCTCACCATAGTTCTTCACCTTCACCTGTAAAGCCTGAAAGGATTTTTCAAATTGGAGAACTCTAATGTCTTGGAAGGAAAGGCAGGTGCTCTCAAAGTCCTGCCATTCTTTTTTAATTGTATTGTGATATTCAGACTAAGCATACTTTAGAGTTGTTCTGGCAGAAAGCTGTTTTGATTTGACTGATGTGGCTCACTGCCAATTCCAGGTCATTCAGTTGCCCTGTGGAACACCACCTCTCTCTTCTGTTTCAAGCTTTGAGTAATTTGGGTGCTATCCAAATGGCCCATTTTGGTTAATGTTTCTGAAGGTCTTCCACAGTTTAATTCCTTAGCTTTAGAGTGTGGATCACAATGCTGGTTTTGCTTTTTCTCCTTGAGACCCTCGACTGTTGTTGCACTACAGAGACCGTAGAATCTGTCAGCTCCAAGATCCCAGAATCCAGTGGCAAAGTTGATCAGTATGGCAGTGATTTTGTGACAAAATGAAGGTCCAGGATGCTAAACTGCAAAGTGATAAAGAACATGGATGCTTAAGAAAATGCAACTTCAACCTGATCATAATGTTAATGGTGTGAAGATCAAGGAGCGGAGAAAGGTGAGGCTGCCAGGTGAATGTAAGGTTGTGTGATGAAGAAAAGGGTGTGAATTGTAACGGTGAATGTTTTCAACTTTGACATCTTTGAACTTGTGTTCTGGCTTTATGATGAGGTTCATTGCTGCGTGCAGCCTTCCTTTGCAGTGGTACTGTATTACAGTTGGTCGTAACAACTAAATGCAGGAGTCTTGTCTCATGGAGAATGATGGATGCTGCCATTTCAGCTTACCTGTCGTTTGCTTTATGCACTTAAAGCTACCAGCTCAGATAAATGTGATTTAACCTGCTGCTGTTCATGATGTAGGGCTTGTAATGTAGGCATTCCTAACAAGCCCAAGAAAACAAAGCAAGTGATATAAATCCAAGCAATATGCCGAAATGTGCTGTCACTATAACATTCAGAAAACCAACTCATCTTTTTCAACAGTGACATCTTCTAAGACTAAAATGGTCCATGTCATTAAAATAATTAGTAGGAATCTTTAGAAATTGAATGTGATAAAAAAATTATCTTTTAGCAATATTTAAGTCAAAGCCATAATAAGTGACAAGCAGTGAGTTGTGTAATCTGTGACAGACGTGTTTCTTTATGTTTCTTTGGGCAGACATGTCAATTTAAAGCCCTAAATGAAATTAAACTGATACCAACATAGATATCAAGGTAAACAATTACATTGTTTGCTTCAGATGATGAATTCCGAGAGCAATATTCAGAGTACTTCGTATACAGCAATAGGAGCAGTTCCGTTATTAGTTCCTACTTAGTGGTTGAGAGCTTGATCATAAAATTACGAGGTTTTTTTCTGTATGCTGTGGAAGAATGCAGTCTGAGAACTTTTCTGTTTCTTAGACTTGAAAACAAACAAACAAAAAACACCAGGAAAATGATTAGTTTGTTTATGTAGAGTAGAAAGTATTGCAAATATTATGTGAACCGAAATATTTACATTTTAAAATTGTTACATTTACTAACTTACATTCAAGCATTCACAAACATCATCTAAATAGTGGACATTTAAAATTATTTTTTCATTTTCTTTTGAGCATTGAAACTAAAACTTTCAAAAATCTTACACTGAACTTGTGTTCCAAATGTGCAGCATTTGTTAGGTAGGTGCTATGTCTTAGTCTTAACATACATTAAGTTCTGTGAGGTTAACTGGCATTGTGAATGCTCTTTGCTTAAAGCTAATGTTTATGGGTTAGCTCCCATTAGAACTTTCCTACAGGATCATGCTCTTATTAAATAAGAGCCAGTATTTTATCATGCAAGTGCATAAAAAAATCTCAGGTTTTTTTGAGCCTCTCATATTTAGTTTCTACACTGAATTGTTTTGTGGTATATCCTACTCGTTTCTGGCTAAGGACAATTTCACAAGATGCACCTGGGGTTTTTTTTGATTTTTGTTTGGTTGGGTTTGGTTGGTTTGGTGGTTGTTGTTGTTAATTGTGAAAATTTGTCCAAAAAAATGGATGTCCTCTGCTGCAGTCATAGTTCTGGAGCGCTCAGGTAGCAGTCACCTTTTCTTTTCCAACTCAGTAACTGCATACCAGAACAGGTACCTCCTTCTGTGTTGCTGTATTCAATGATTCCATCACCTTTGGTTTTTCTTAGAGTTTAAACTAGTGCATTCCAGACTATCTTATCTTTCTCATATGTTATATTGCTCATTTTTTTTGAGAATTTTTCCTCATTTTTTTAGAATACTTATTCTCAAAAGTATAAACTACAGCCAAAGATTACCAGCAAGATGTTATTTCAGTTTTAGTTCTCTTCAAAGCAAACAAGACGTTTATGGTTGGAGTAAAAACTTAAGGAAAGAGAAGTTACATTTCCATCAGTTCTTGCTTAGTTCCTTCATTAACATTTCTGTTCTTTAACAGTCACTGTTCTTTCCACCATAAGCTACAGCCTCATCCTGTGCTGAACAATATTTCTGACAGTACTTCTATTTTTGGCTTAGTGCTCACAGCTGGAGGAAATACTCTTTTAGTCCATCTTGAATTGCAGGCTGCAAAAATAATTCTACCCTGATTTGCATGGCATTCTGAAAACAATAGAAGAAAAAGTTGGAAGAAATTTAAAGAAGCAGTAAGGAATTAGTTGGTTTTAAAAGCTGGGGATTAGACTTGTAGTTCTGTTCATCGAAAAATTTATTTGAAATGCGTCTTCAGCCAATATTCACATTTTTGGTTTCCGTTTTCTTCATTTTCACAGAATCTCAATTCTTTGTCTTTCAAATACATATTTCAGTTTATTACTGTGTTGCTTTTTAATTTAATTTAACCTTTCTTTTTCAAAGAATATGTTTACATTTGTTTTGTGCATGTTGCTAGTGGGACAACATGAACTCATCACCCATATCCGGTCTCTGTACTCAACTTAATATCTTTTTTCACTAATGTCCACCTAAATTTTACAGAGAAGATTGTTATGTGTGTGAAAAAGATCAGAAGTAAACATTACCACTTTCAATGCAGTTGAATTTGTTTGAATAGTATACGCAAGGCTGATTTTTCAGAGAAAGCTGTGTAGCTTCGTGCAAAGTAGTTGGTTATTACTTTGTGTTGGAATTGTAGATGCTTTTCTGATGTTGACTATGTTTTCTTGTGGTTATGTTCAAGCATTTGTTTTGCAAACCTGGAGACCCTGAGTTTCAACAGTACTGTAATTGAACAAATTATTCTCCGTTTATTCTCGTTGTTGGTTACCCATAATAGCGTTCAGTTGCTTTACAAGAAGGGCTGTGCTTCTGTATGTGTATGCAAAAATAACTTTTTGGTAATATGTAGAGAATGCTTAAAAAAGCACTCAACCAGAGCTCTCACTCAAGGCTGGCAGCCTTTTGGATGGAACCAGTAGTGTTAGAGTCCTTTTTGTTGTATAAAGATTGTCGCAGTTTGTACAAAATTTAGAGACACAGATGTCTGTATATGTATGTGTGTGTATATATATATTTTTATATAGTAACTTAATGTATAATATTCCTATTCAAATGTAAACTAATTTTTCTTTTAAAGTATAGTCTATATTGTCGTTATGGGGGCTCATGGGGAGAAATGCAAGAGCTACTTTAGCGCTGTGAATTTTGGGTATGGTGGAGCACAAGTAGGACAGCTCCAGGGAGATCAGGTGGAAGAAGTTTCTGAAGGTGTGTGAAAAGCAAGGGTTCTACAGGGAGGGCTGATGGGGCCCCAGTGGTAGGGGTGGGCTCTGGGGTTGAGAACCCATCACAAAGGTTCGGTGCAGCTCCTGAGTCTGTCCACAGTCCTGTCTATGCCGGTTGTGCATAGTCTGAGTTCATGGTAGGAACTTAAAGGTATGGAAGAAAAGGGAAGCATGTCCTGCCCTCAAAACCAATGAAGCTGCTTGACTTCTGGTGAGTACTGGAGGCAGATGAGTGACTTCCCATAGTCTGAGATGCCCATTCTTAGCTTATAATATGAAGAAGAAACTTCTCTTGGAGCTTTAACCCAGGACCGTAGACTCTTTTACATGATACCAAGGAAAACAAAGCTTTTCTTCCCAACTGAATTAACTTGCTGCTCTCCTCATCCATCTGACTGCAGCTCTGTCTACCTCAGGCATACTCAGTATCCAGCAAAATGTCTCTTTCTTCACACTTACTAAGGCTTCCATAGAAATCCCATCCCTCAGGTCCTCTAATCTCAATGTTTCGCTGCTGGACTGTTGAAGCAGCTGCTGAGTTCCCTGCACAATTAAATAGTGGTGAGATTTGCCCCTGTCAGTTTTTCTTCTGTTTCCCCAGAATCCTACGTCCATACGTTCCTTCTAATTCCATTTATTTTTTTCCTTGCTTGCTCTGGGGGTCATCTTCATTACCTGGATGAATATCAGGGACCCACATTTCACAGGACATCATTACATTCATAGCAACTGAAAGATTTCATAAAACAAGGAGGGAAAGGATGGTTTCTGCCAGCTGTTAGGCCTGGGCTCTTTCATACCACTTGAATTCCTGATTCTGGCTGTGGATAGTAGCTGCCTGTTAACTTGCCTGTCTGTTGGCAAACTTACAATTTTCTCTCTTAAGCCTATCCAAGCAGATATATTCTCAGATGTCTAGGCAGGAAAAATCTGTTCCATTAGGGATAGAAAGTGTGATATAGCTGAGGATGGTGCTGTGAAAAGTTATTGCTCTTCACGGATCTCTGATGAGAAAATTGTCTTTGATCTGCCCTGCCCTTCTGAACAAAGCTTTCTTAGGAATAGACTTCAGAGCCTGTGCCATCAGTAACAATTATCTTCTCCCAGCAACAGTGCACCTCATTAATGAATGAAACAAGCATTATGTAAAACAGGCTGTGTTGATTTTTTAGGCCAGAAGCTATCCAGGTGGTCTATCCAACAGCAGCAACTAAGGTATGATTTGAGGGGAGAAGGAGGGGAAAGCAAAAATCTCGCCACCTAACAGGAGTGTATGTGCGTGCATTTGGGTTTTTTCCAATGTAAGCTCTTACGTCTAATATCTCATTCCATTTCTAATGCACATGACAAATGACATGTTTATTTTCTGGAGGGATTTGATGTGTTTTCTGGAGAGACTTCAAAAGAGTGATCATAAATAGTACTGCTGTATCATGCGAAGTATCAGTGTGTGTTTGTCATCTAGGACCCCATCCTGTACAGAAGGGGGTTTAAAAGCATGGAAAGCTTTCTGAGTATGAAACTGAGTATGTCCTTGTCCTAAGGAGTCTTCCCTGGACAGAAGAATAGGAGCTGTAGGAGTTATTCTCATCAGTAGTCTGTTAGCCTCTGCTAGATAGAAGAACTTTGCAAAAAGAGTGTATATGAGAGCCTCTTTATGGAAGTTACCTTTGGATACTTAATAGAGTTTTGAATTATATATGCATAGAGGGTTGTATGTATCTTAAAAAAAATAAAATGCAGACAGAACTATAATTGTTTGCATGTAGGTCTTTAATACAGCTTTAATTACACCTAGCTGTGGTTAAATGATGCAGATATTTTAGGGGACATGTAATCAGATGTGGATAATTGGAATTCATGTTTTTACTACAACCATCCTTAGCTCTCTGCAGCGCAGCTCAGTTGGTCATTTGGCATGTACTGGCTTCTGTTAATGACATTCTGCCTGTTTAAACAAGACCATGCTGTTCTAAGCAAATTAAATTTGTCTCTCTTCCCGATCTTTTTTCTAATAGGGATTGATAAGGCTCATCAGAGGATGGAAATCTGTTTGTCGTATAGTGCTTTCATAAGAGTTGATTTCTGGGTCCTCACTGTGAAGGAGCTAGAGAGCTATTTGATCTGCCATTTGGACATTTTTCTAATGTACTTGGATTGCTATAGCAGGACAGTGTCACTACAGCATAAATTACCACTAAAATACTGTTAAAATTTTAACTCTGTCCTTTGTTGAAATGTTGATAGTTAGTGGCTTCAGGAAGGATCACAGACTTGCTTCTGCATTTTGCAGAACAGTCTTTGTCTTTAGATACTATTTAAAATGTAATTAGCTGTGGCAGTCAAATGGCAGTAGGAGAGCCAGGAACAGAGGTACTTGTTGGCAGATCAGTAAGAGAGAGAGAGAAGTTTGGTTCCAGTGTCCTCATGCCAGCCTAACACTCTCTGTGCTAGTCCTGAATGCACCCTTCAGAAACAATGATTTGTCTTTGTGTGCTGACATAGCTGTTCTTGCCCACTCAAGAAGTTCTACAAGCCTGCAAGGGACATGGAGAGCATGAAGAAGGTGTGTAAGATTTTACGAGAGGACCAGCATGAATGGAACAGAGGAGATTAAAGTTTGATGGCATAACTTCTGTTTAACCCACATTCTTTGGTGGGAGGAAGAGGATTAAAGTTTGATGGCATAACTTCTGTTTAACCCACATTCTTTGGTGGGAGGAAGAGGATTTTTCAATAGAAAATAAAAGTAAATCTTCCTTTTCAGAAATATTAGTATTCCTGTGTCTGATCGGCTTGACAAGATGCCCAGCATTTGGACAGATCTCAGTGTTTATGTTTTTATGAGTATGTACCAAAGTGCTAATGAATACTCATCCATGCATTGCCATCTTTGCAAGTCATAGTGAAATTGTAGGCCAGTGGCACCTCCTAATCTTTTTATTGTCTGTGTACATTTTCTTAAAGTAAATGAAAGGTTGTTTAATAAAGAAGCAGTGTAGAGGTTTTGTCTGAAGTCCTTTCAGAGATACGTTTTTTACAGAGTAAGCTTTAACTTTAAATGAATAATGTTATATACTTCTAGCCCTGAAATAACCTAAAATAACCTAAGCCTTTTTAATAGTTTTTTTCTTTTTATCCAGAACATGAAACATTCCAGACTGCACCTCAAAATCGAGCCTGAAAGGTTTGGCACTTTTCTTCCTCTGTAGGTGATCTTCCATCTGTGCTATAATTATCACTCTGTTCAGTGTCTTCAACAAAAAAAGATCAGCAGCTACAGAATGAAACTTGCACAACAGAAGGGGTGGAGTGGGAAACAGGCATGACACCAGAATCCACACTTAACTTCTCCCATCACATGAGGGCACTTTTTTGTTTGTGTAATGTATCTGGTCACTTGGCAGCATGGCAGTAACAATATCTGCAAACTATAGTCTGTTTATTAACATCCATGTCACATCAGTTCTAGCTGTGGCAAATTTTCTTTGTGCATGGAATTCACATTGGTTCAGTGAAACCGATGGGTGTCAAAAATGGTCAGATCTTGTGAACTGAGAGCCTTTGGCTGTGAATTTGATCTTAGTCTGAGCTACGGACAAATTCTGAGGCTATGCCCCTGTGTTCTGCACTGCTTGTTGAGCATAAGACAAACTTTCTGGCTCCCAGGAACAGCTGCACTTGTCTTTCTGCCTGATGCAAAGCTGCTGCTCATATTAATCTTTTGAAGGATGGCTCATGGAATTCTGCTTTCCAGCTTAAGGGAAGCTAAAGATCTCTGTATATGAAAACTTGATGGACAATGTACACAGAGAGTTAGAGCACCTGTGACAGTCACCCTCAAGCATGCTGTAATTTAGGAATGGGAGCTGATAGGAGGAATAAGCAACTGAAGAATATAATGGTAAAAGCAGGGATTCTTGCTCTTTATATAGTACCGCCCTTACACAATATGTTTCCTTAAACATCTTGAGAACACTGGCCAGCAGTGGGAGGAAAACTAATCTCAATTTCTTTGAGTTTAACAGTGCTTTTGCAAATTAATCACAAGTTTGGCCTCAAAATCTCTCCTGGATCTAATTCAGTTTTGCTTTGTCAGGTTGCTGTTAAATTACGTAAATTTAACTTTTTCTCACAGCTATTCTCTTAAAGCTAAAATTAAATGGGAGAGAGAATTGGAAATTAATTATTTATGTTTATTACAGATGACACTTTTCAGTTTTCTTAAGTGTGCAGGTGTTTCTTCCTTGGCTTCCACTTTTCTCTCTTAGTTCACTATGTTTTGGATGTTTTCTCAGGATCACTTACCTCTGAGAGTACTCCAGATAACTGTCAAGAGACCAGAGCACAGAACAGAAGAGGAAGGGAAGTTTGCAACAAGCTGCTTACAGGAGATAGAAAGCTCTCAAAGTTACAGATAAAGATTGCATTTTCTTCTGGCTGAAATGGCTCACTGTAGATGGTAAATGTTTTTTTAATATACAACTTCTTAGTCATTGATTTTGTTATTATTTATTCTCGAAGATCACATCTAATAAAAGCTAGAAGGGTAATCATGTATGTTTGCTTTTATCTTCAGTGCAGTAGTTATCTTCTGAATGCAAGCTGATCTGACAACTCCATGTTCTTGACTGTTGACAAAGCTAAAAGTTACCACATCTGAGGTGTTTTGTCCATGGAAGGAGATGGAGAAAGTGGGAACTTTCTTAACCTTCTTACTTCTACTGAGAACAGATGATCCTTGGAAAGAGGGCTTTACCAGTTTTAAATCAATATCTTCACAATAATTTGGTGGGTGTACAGATTTTTCATGTCAGGTGCTGATGCATGTCTAACTCTGTACGTAATACAAGCCATAAAATTACCTCTTGCTGGCCTACCCATATTGGGGTTTCTTGTGTCCTGTCACTGTACTCAGACTTGGTGCTTTTTGGGAGTGGGAGAAGTGTTTTAGATGTTCTCATCTTTCGCTTTTCTGCCTTTCTCCTATTGCTTCTTTCTCCTCTCTAGAGCAGTACAGAAACAAATTTCTCATTTTAAAAAACTGCACTATCCTCAGTTTCCCACACTTGGGGATAAATTTCCTCTCTGCCGTACTGTGCTGGAGGTTGATTCCTTACATGACTGAAATGTAAGATGCCATTATGTTTTGCTTAAGGAGGGAGAGATACTGGGGTGAATTCTGCTGCCCCCTTCACTCCAGAAGTTCTCACAGGAAGCACCTGCCACAGGTTCTGCTTCTGCATCTCCACACAGGCCAGCACAACTGCAGAGCTGTGCTGATGAGAGCACTGTTGTGCACTGTGTGCACCAGCACGTTATCAGTACAAAGAACTGTCCGTCTCCCCCTTACGTTGTTTCGAATCCGGATCAGTCTGAGGGTCTGGCCCACTGTGCCCCCACAAATGACTCTTTGAGCACAGCTTGAAAGAGAGCAGAGGAGAGGGTGAGGAAGTTCTTAGTCTCCAGCTTGTAGTTTGTACTTCTGTAGTGGGTGCAGGTGCCCAGGTGCGGGTGACCCTGTGCAGGACGCAGCTGGTTCCAGACAGCTCTGCAATGGACCCACCGCGGGGCACAGCTGAGCACACTGGTGAAGCTGCTGGCACCTCTGTGGAAGTGTATTTAAGACAGGGCAAAATGCTGCATGGCAGAGAGGAATGAGGAAGAAGGTGAGAAAAACAGTCCTCTGAACACCAAGGTCAGAGAAGGAGAGGGAGGAATTGCTTCAGGTGCTGAAGTGTGCATTTCCCTGCAGACCATGGAGGATCACGTGCCAGAGCAGGTGGAGATTTTTCTGAAGGAACTGCAGTCCATGGAGAGGAGCCATGCCAGAGCAGGCTTATGCCGAAGGACTCCAGCCTGTGGAGAGCCTGTATGGAAGCAGGCTTATGCTGAACAACTGCAGCCTGTGGAGAGGACCCATGATGGAGCAAGGGAAGAGTGTGAGGATGGAGTGATAGAAAGGAGCTGTTACAGACTGACTGCAACTTCCCCGTTCCACTTTGCCCTGTGCTGCTTTGGACAGAGGGAGGCAGAGAAATTGGGGGTCGAAAGTGTGAAGTTGAGTCTGAGGAAAGAGGGGACCATGAAGGGAAGGTGCTGATTTAATTTGCATTTGTTTCTCTGATTTAATCTATTTTAACTGGCAATAAATTATTTTTTCTCACATTGAATCAAATATTGAAATTTACATCTGGACTCAGTGGAAAATGCTTACTGATTTCTGTTTGATCACTGCAGGTCACTTTTGCTTTTAATTTTTTAAGTAAGACAATTCTTAAGGATTTTAAGGATTCATTTTGTGTGTAGGAAGGAGTGTAACTTGTTTGAATCAGAAGTTGCATTTCTGGATGTATTCTGGTTAGGCCTTTCAAGTTCTGCTGGTTCACCTCTTCACTAGAGTAAAGCTCAGATGGAGAATTAACTCAGGAACAGGTCCAATCCATTACATTTCAGCTGGAAAAGAATACCAGCCATATTTTTACAGGTTTGAGCATGGAAGACTCATTCTGAGGAGAGGATGCTGCATCATGGATTCTACTTTATGGTAACTTTGGTAGTGCTGTTCTTACAGATGTTAAGGATGTGGCATCTTCACAGCATTGTGTTTGTGCTTCAGAATGGGGCAAAGTTTGCAGTGAAGCAGCATCCTTGGTGAAAGTACTGTTAACTTTGGGAAAAGAAATAAACAGACCTTGGGATTGAGATTTCTACTGTCGTGCTTTTCAGAGGTTATTTTCCTGAATGAGAAGGGAACTTCCTTTAGAGGGTAGATTTTATATGTGTGTTCTTAACTCCACCTGTGAAAAATACCTGGCACTGGACACCAAGTCCAGTACTAGACAGGGTACTAGCTGACATGACACACTTAATGGTTTCTCTTGGGGGCACTGTATGGAATACAAAATTTACGGATAGCTTCCTAACATTAGCTCAGTTAATCTGTTTTTCCCCCTCTTTTCACATCTCACTGTGAAAGGAAGATTCTCTGTTAAAAGGAAGATGGTGAATTGTTAGTTGTCTGTCTGGAGGATACAAAGCTGTTTGTGGTGGATAAAAAAGACTTCTTTGATAATAAATTAGATGAGCTTCAGAAAGAATTGCACTGTCATTATAACTTCATCAAGTGATGTCTTCCAGTGATATCACACACTGTTGATTATTGTCTTACGGTTTATTTACTGTATCATTTACTCATTAGGCTTTTTTGGCTGTGTCAAGGCCATAGAAGTAATACATGTGGCACTTCTCTTTTCTCTTGAAGTTTTATGGAAAGGAAAGGAATTCCTCATTGTGCAGCTCTCGAGGACAGCCCTGCTTGCTTAGCCACCAGCTGCTCTGGAAGAGTCCATGGTTATCTGGGTTCCATAGCCACCAAAAAATCTTCTGCACTGAAGTACTCCATAAATTTGTGAACTTGGATCAGGCAAAGTGAGTGTGACATCTTTGAAGAAACAGACTACACTAGAACCAAATTTGGCATCTTCAGGAGCTGTGGCCTAGGGTTTATTGGTTGCAATTTTAAAAAGACCAATGTTTTCATAGTGAAACATAGTTTTGTTCAGCTAGTTCAATCTGGGAAAAAAAAGTGCGTCTCCATTCCTTTTATTTCAGACTTCTGAGCTCCTTTGCAAAATGAGAGATTAGCTAATAACTGCAAAAATGGAAAAGTTTCCCTGTGGACGGGTGGTAACAAAAGATAGTCAGCCAGCATAATTAACATTAGTAAGGTAGGATCTTTCAGAGATTAGCCACAGGCTAATACTTTTGGTGGTATGCTCATGTTTATCCTGACCTTACAAACAAAAATAAAGATTATGAGCCATTGCAGAAAGAACTGGGAAATAAAGCACTTTGTAAAACACCAGTCTGTGGTGGGTTTGGTTTCTGTTGGCTTTGTCAAGCTTTTACTTGGTGTTCAGCTCCTTTGTGTACCCAATGTGGGGTCTGATTTATTTGATCTCTTATGTAGAGTAAGTTAAAATAAGTTAATAGTTAATGCACAGAGCATAATACACAAGTTCTTCACGGCAAGATATATGATATTTCATGTATTTTCTAACGGAAATAGTAGAAGTGTTTGAATATTATTGATAATTATCAGAAGACGTTTGAGAGAAGCTTCACATTCTGTATTCACTCTTTTATCTGTGTTTTACTTTTGGAATTGATGAATTCCCATTTCTTTAAGAGTTGTTAGCAGTTGTTAGCAATGAAGTGACTATTTTGAAATGAACTATAGGTTCCAAACTGCAGCAAAAATGCCTTCAGATAAGGAAACTGAAATCATATTTAATTTTGAGTGGCCAGAATTTCTGAAGAGAATAAGCACTGAAGCCACCTCTGCACTCAGAGAAACATTACCTTTTGGGCATAACATTATAAAGATCAACAAAGGTTTCCAGAGAGGTTTGACTGGCATCATAGACAAATATAGTATGCTGTGAGGCAGCAATGCTTTCTGCTTTTTTATGAGATGCCTAAAAATACTTTGTGTTCATTATTTAGTGTCTTGCTGCTGACATACCATTGAGATGATAAAAAGAAGAGAGTGCACAATAAATGTTTTAAGTCCAGAAACAGAGGCAACCCCTGGCATATTTTAAATTTGTACATGGGTAAGTGTCTTGAGATGCTTGAGGAGTAAAAAAACTGTTGTGTTGTTTTTTTTTTTCTCTGTAACGCTGTCTGGTAACAAAAGATAATATATTAAGCTTATTTGGAGAGTTTTCTAGGACCCAGGATATAGTGCTAATAATATTACAAATAGATAATACTGCCATTTGGGTGCCTTTTTCAGATTTCCAATTGCTGTCACTTAATTTCTTCAGGGAATTTTTGTCCATACATTCCAGTGGCGTGCTGTCTCTGGTATGTGAAGTAGTCTTGTTTACTAACTTAGAAAAAAAATTCTTTTCCATTACTTAGGTGATTGACAGAAAGGTTAATAGAGTTGGCTGTCTACATAAAAACTAGTTTTCCAGAGATGGACTTATTTAAGGCTGCTGGGAAGACAACATTGACATAATATGGTGAGTACTGACATTTTGAGGAATTGGAGGAGAACAGTTTTTTGCTGTTACCATTATTGAATCTTAGCTGAATTCACCAAGGCTGATACCTGAAGCAGTACTTCCTTTGCATGGGTCATCAAGAGTTTACCATCTTTGCCCACAGAGTAAGAACTGAACCAGGTTATTCACTACTTGACCAGCACTTACTCAGATTCCTTCTTGGTATTTTAGAATTAATGGTTAACCTTTGGCTACATGAGAAGTGCAGTGCAGTGTCACAACCAAATATTTTAGCAGTCTTCTAGGTGATAATGAGCTGTGTCAGAAATTTCTAAAAGAGAAGCAGTGGAAAATATTGAAGAAAGGCCTAACAAAGTCTGTATCACAAAGAAAATGTGCACCAAAACTAACTCCTGTTTTTGAAAAACCCATAGAACATGATCTTAAATCCTGGAGCTTGAACTAAGCTGGTATTGTAGACCTGAGCACACGCTATCACAAACCTCCCAAACCCTCTCAGCAGCCCACACAAATTTGTTCCTGTTCACCCCAAGCCAGGAAAGGAGTCTCTAGGTAGGCCACATACTGAGTTAAAGGCAATTTATAGTGTCATTTTACCACAACCTAGTTTAAATGGGTTGCTTGAGAAAGCAGTCTGAAACAAATGATGCAGGCAAAAACTGGCACTCCATTTTTTAAAAGTATAAATTAAAAAAATAAATATGTCTTCAAATTAGTAGTTCCTGTTTTCCATTAGAAGGGAGACTGAGGGGAAATAATATTTGCTTGACTATTGCTACTTACTCTAATAGGTAATAGTCTGATTAATTTGTGCCAGAAAGGAGTACTCATATTGACTTAAACCACTGGGGTGAAAAGTACTATTCTTTTGGGGGTTTTAATTTATTTTTTAATTTTTTATCTTTATACTTACTTACTTAACTTGATGTTTTAATATATTGCATGAAGAAAGCAGGTAATTTTTTGATTTTTCGATTGGGGATTCTCATTGCTAATTTACATCTTGAAGTTCTAACCCATGTTATGACGTTATTACTTATACAGGGACAAGCAGTGTCAGACAGGATTAGAGAATTGGCACAGAATGAGGTATCCAAAACTATTTCTACTGGCTATTATCAAATTTTTATTGGCTTTGAGTGGCAGTAGATAACTGACAATAATAATTATATGATCTTTAAGACCCCACTCTTTCCTTGGAAAGTCTGTGCCCTGATGAAAATTTTTTGTCGTCTACAGGGTCAAGCAAAAAAGATAGGCTGAGGGTGGTGCTGTTTGGAAAACAATAGCTACAGAGTTATTGAGTGTTGGCAGGGGACACAGCCATCATCCCTATACCCAGCAGGTGAGAGAAAAAGGAACAAAATAGAGAATGGACACGAGCCCTGGTTTTTTTTCTGGTTGTTCCCATATCAGATCAAAAGATTTCTAGGAGAACGAATGAGCAGCACTGCAGAGAAAGTGCTTGGGAGCTTTGTGATGGCAGCTGGTTGAACTCCACTAAGTGATCCAGCTATTTCTGTAGCATTTGAAGTGGTAAGATGCTTTCCCAGTCCTCCTTCAGGTATTTTGGAAGGAGTAAGTTCTATGTCAGGCTATCTAGTTCTTATCTTTGGGAGGGGTGATAGCTACTTAAGCCAACAGATTATGAGAGGAGATCTTTCGGGAATATTGGTAGCATGAAGGAGTCCTCTTTCACTGATGGACCTGTGATGTCAAAGACAGGGCAGCAGACACTAATGCAGAGGAGTCATCAGGAATGTCACAAACAACTGAAATTTAAAGTGCCTGCCTGGGCTACAGAGTTGTGGCTTTCTCCTGAAAATGGGAGAAGGCTCTCTCTTAACTACTGAGCACTAGCTGGTGTTGCTTCTACACGTTATTTTGTCTTGCAGTTTTGTCCAGTAATTATGTGTAGCATCAGATCTATTTGGTGTCTCACTTCCATCAGGAGTTTTGCCTTATTCTGTTGGTCATTCTTTGCTCCCTCTGTGTTTTGAGAGAATTGCTGTGCCACAGGGACAGGCTTCCTGGGCCCCTAGCACAGCACAAATACTGTAGTCAATGGAGCAGGGACATAGGCTTTAGCATATGTTTGTGCTTACCACCTCTAAAACCACTCCCAAATGCCAGCAAAAAAAGATGTTGGCTACATCTCGTCTTCTTCCCCTCTGTGTGGGAAAGAAGACTTGCCAACACACTCTAGATGAAAGATCTAAACCATAGCAGGGGAGCCCTTTCTCACTCACATGATTTATTCAAGGGACAGCATTTTGGTACTCTTGGGGAAGGGGAGCTCTTAACACCACTAAAATAATCCTCTGCTTTGCTCCCAAATGCTATAAAATGGAAGTAATTACTAGATAATGTCTAAAAACCCAACCTGAATATTGTGGCCTGAGCTACCTATTATCCAGGTTCATTCTTTTCTGTTCTATTGTTTCCTTTTTGGTGACAATGCTCTCTTAAGCAACGAGCACATCTCTAAAGCCAGAATCATCATCTTGCCAGCTTATACTGCTCTCCTGTGAAAGCTGATGACCAGAGTGCACTTCTACAATCTGTACCCATGTTTGCTGGATGAAGATGTAAAATATGCCTTTTCCTGTCCTGTGGGTGTGTTTGCCTCATTGTTCTTAAGGTGACAGTGTTTAGTTATGTGCACAGAAATAACTTCGAGGGGTTTTTGTTTTAATTTGAGGTTTGTTGTCAAAAATGAAGAAAAGGGTCAGACTTCCTTCATCTTACTGATACTTCCTTACATTTGCTCTCTGTTCCTTTTGCATGACAAAGGTACCAACTGCATTAATCCTTTTTGATACTAGAGGGAGCTCATGGCTTAAGCAGCCAGAGTGAATCATGATATCTTGGACAATTCTTGAGGAAACACAGATGGGGAAGTAAAGTGCCATTGATGACTATAATGCACCTTTTTCCATCACTGGCAATATTAGGAGGGCTGAATGTATCGTCTTAGGAAATTACACATGGCTTTCAGAGACACTCAGATAATGAAATGCTGTAGCTGTAATTTGTTCTATATCTGAGCACCTCTGTCATGGCTGGATTTTTTCCCCAACTTCCTTGGAGGAAATAAGCTCTCGTATCGCTGTGAATACATGAGAGCTGTAACACTGGGAGCCCTTGTGGATGTGCGTGTATACATGTGTGTGTGTGTGTGTGTATGTATGTATGCACAAAGTAGTATTCTAAGGGAAATTTTCCAAAGCAGCCAGGAGGTGACTTGAAAGCACGAGGAAACATCATGAAACGTGTTGGCTGACTCTTTTGCCATCTCCTTGTTTTTCTGCACTGGGGATCTGTCACTGTGACAGGGCAGATGAAAGCACATGAGCCAGAAGCTGGGGTCTTCGGAGGCTGAAATGCAGCTACATTTGAAATGAGCTAGCTTAAATATATTAGTTAAGATAACTGTGCATAATCAGAGCAAATTTTAATTTACATTACAGCCATTTCATCACTCAGAGTTCTTGATGTGTGGATTACAAATCCTAGTGAGCACTACCTATATCCTGTTTAATTATATTTCAACAAATCCTTATTCCTTCAGAGGTAGCTCAGCTGTCACTGTGATGCTCAGTGAGGTTATTTCAATTGTCAGGGCAACGGTAAGTGGACAATCGTACTCCTCCGGTGCCCGAGTTGCTCCTCTGGTGCCTTACTTGCTGTGCAGAGTTTTGGCAAACGGGGCTCGGTGTTTGTGTGGGGGCAGCTCTGCCCGGGAGAGGGCAGTGATTCCCGGCCACTCTCCGGCAAGGGGAGCTGGGGCTGGAACCAACGCGGGCTTCTAACCACCAGCTGCACACACTGAACTATTCTGCTTCTAACGCAGTTTATTGTAAATGCGAAGTGTTTAATGCAAGATGAACAAGTGCAACACTACTGGATGGAAGTGTGAGGCTTTTTTGACCCTCTCCAGTTCAGGGGTGAGAAGCGTCCAGTGTCATGATTTTTCTCTTTACTTCCACATGAGCAAGGAGGGACCAGCAAGGGGCTGGACCTTCCAAGGGGCTTTTGGGTGCTGTCAGGCCAGCATCAAAGTAAAGCCTTTAGCCTATTCTTCACCAGAATAGCCATGGTAGGGAAAGTACAATATTGTAGCAACCCTGTCTATATGTCAGATAGGAAGGACCATATAGACAGGTGGATATTAGATATGACACAAAATAATCACTCAAATGCAAGTCACAGTATTTCAGTGGAATATTACTGCCAGAAACATGCTGTCCTGCTGGAATAGATGCTGTTCAGGAAGCCATACAAGGGGGCTCTTGCAAAGGGCCAAAGATGGGAAGGCATTACAACAGCATTGACTTCACAGATTCCTACGCTTTAAGTACTACAGTTTTCCCAACATTAAGTGTTGATTTGCAGCTCAGTCTAATTTGTGCAATAGAAGATCCTGCAGCCCTCTTCAAGATATAATTGGGTACAGAGGGTGAAGTTTTTCTCTTGGTATCTTGTAACAGTTGCATAAAGCTAGATTGCCTGGGTTTTGCTCTTATAAGATGCAACAAGTACCAAAAAAGCTGTTACTTATTCCCTTATAGGCGACACTATAGAGACTCCTCTGGCCAAGGCAAACTTATGTTCCTTAATCACCTAAGAGGTTCATCCCCATTAACACGAATGCATCATTTTTATTTAGCTGGAGTCCCTGTTAATTCTGTCCAGTGGTTTTTCCTTCTTTTTATTTATACCCTAGCTTTAGAAGTTAAAGTGAAAACGGCTGAGGCTATTATAACACGTACTATTCAGGTTGACCATGTTCTTGGATGTACTTGGAACATGAGTACAGTGATGGATACATGAAGTAAAGAGGATTTTAGCTCTCAGGACAGTAGAGGAGTTGCAAGCTACGGGGAAAGTATACACACATTTATGGTCACATTTATGCTCTTGTTCCTCATACCAGAGAGAAAAAGAACCCTGAGGCTGCTTTAACTTATATCTAACTGCAGCTAAATATCTAACTGAAAGGCTAAAACATCAGCCAGAGATCTCAGGAATGCAGCAGCAATGAAATCTTGCTTCTTTCCCCCCTCTGCTACTTGCTAATTAAATTAGCATTAAGGTGAAGAGTCACTGTAGCAAAGGCAGACACTGAAAGTCTGGCTGTAACTTCTGAGGAGAAAATGAGTTAAGTTTCTATCAGCAACAACTATAAATGGTCAGTGGTTACAGACTTTTTTTTACGGTAGGGTCAGCAAATTACATTTGTGAAAGCTTTAGCATCTCAGACTACTTCTAGGTGTGATCAGTGTCAGGACTCTCTGTCCAAACCTTTCCAGGGAAATTGGAGTGGAAGTTAATGCTGTATAACATCTGTTCACTGATCTCACTCCAGCTTCAGTATTTTGTTCCCACAGCGTTTTCTGCCCAGCAAGGAGCTCGCATAGGCTGTATCCACATTACAGGCAAACAGTGTCGTGTGAGAGACCCTTGAATTGGCTGGAGGCTCCACGTAGTTGTGCTGCTCTGCAGAGGGACTGTTCTAGGCTGTGGGTGCAGGATGGCTGCTGGCATGGTGCCACAGGCAGGTGAGTGCAGTGTTGCTCAGCACTGAGGTGTCACTATTACTCCCAGTCCCAAAGCTGGCAGGATTGATGCTGGATAGGGGAATCTCTGAGCTGCCTCTCCTAGTCATAGATATTCCTCTCGTCTTCTGTATTAAAGACTTCACAGGGAGAGTGAGCAGTGTCCTGACACCAGAATAAGGTCAATGCCTATGACTGGGAAGCTGGAGAAACCATGGAGTGCACCAAAACAGGCCACAAAAGGCCAAGAAACTGGGTGGGGCTGGGACAAGGAGAAAGATGGGCCTGGAGCAAAGGCAGGCAGGGAGAGTTTGTAGGCAGGTGGAGCAGCGCAGAAGACATGTCAGGAAATGAACATTCAACTGCATCCCTTAAGGCTGCCTATACACCCATAAGATGGGGAGGCTGAGCAGTGGTGATTGCAGTCCTTTGATTGTTTGGATACAGAAGCCACATCAGACTGGTCAGTACATGAGTTCATGAACAGCTTAATTTCTCGGTCCCTATCAATGTAAAGTTTGTGTTTTTAAATGTACCCTTACAGCAACATTCCTCTTTCTGAAAAGGGAAGTGGAGATGTGGAGACAAAAGCAGCTTGCTTAAACTCACACAGGAAGCCTATGGCATACCTGAGGAGTAAAAGCAGAAAGTCACCATCCTAATCTGGCATTCCCGCCTTTAAACCCTCCCAAATGCAGCTGCTTGGACAGGCAAAAATATCACATAATTGCTACTGTCCCCCCTGTTCTTGGGGGGCCTTGCTCTGCCCGGCTGCTAAGTGAGTGAGTACCTCTCTGTACTACTTCTGCTGGCCAGGACGATGGCCTGCAGAAACGAAAAGGAGAGGGAAGGAGCAGGAAGAACCAGTTGAGGGCATTAGAGGGACAGGTTTTTGCTGAGCTGGCAAAGCAAGGCCTGCTTTGTAGAGAAAGAAAAGCTCAAAGGATACGAAGACAAAGCAGGGAAGTTGCATTGAACTAAAGCGGGATGTACTTGCAGAGATTAATAGCTGCTTCCTGTCCCGTATTTCAATACGTCTTCTGCTTGCAAACACACATAAAAGATTTTCTGGAAATGCATCTTTTATTCCTCTTTCTGTTCAATTTCCCCTGGGTTTCAAGGTACAGGTGAAATTGAATAAATGGCTCAAATCTACATTAAATGAGTTCAAACACAATTCAGGGCACAATCCAAAACTGCACAGCCAGTGCAGGCCTTTTCATTGTTTTAGTGAGATTCAGATCAGATCCCAGTTAGATAAAGTGTGGTGGGTTAATGGCAGTAGAGTGAAGTAGAGCAACCTCGAAGGAATCCACTTACAGTCATTGTCTGTTGGCCTCAAATGCTAGTAGAATTAATAATAATTAAAAAAAAAAAGAAAACTAGGGAAGAAATATCTTTGTATTAAACTATAGGTGTTAAAGAACAAATCTAAATAGAACTGGCTTGATGAGGTCCAGTGTAGTCGTTCCCTGCTCACTGCAGGAACTATACCTGGAGGAGAATAGATCGGGCAAAGACTTATGGGCAAGGTGATGGCTCTTAGACTGAAGCTTTGCTTCCAAGACCTTACTTGCTCTCTTTCCATGTCTTTCGTACTTGATGCCTCATCTTCAGCTGTACTGTTCTGGCTGAAGTTCCAAGAAATAGATCCACCACCCTCTCACTGCCCATCCTATCTCTGTCACTGGGAGACAGGAGACTGCAAGGTCTCTTCCCTTCTACAGGACCATCTCATTTCAGCCTGCCATGCACAAGCTGCTCACTGAGCAGCCGGGTCTCAAAACTGCCCTTTCTCATGACAAATCTCTGTCTGCCATGGCCGTCCCTCCTTTACGTGCTGCAATGACTTTTTCTGTGGCACCCATTTCTTCTAAGTTAGAAGCCAACTTTTTTTTTCATCTTTCCATTCATTTGCCCTTGATTTGGGTATTAGTGAAACCTCAGTTCTCCCTTCTGAGTTGCTATTTTGTTTTTGTTCAAATATTGTCTTCATCTGCAACAAAGCTGACAGTATTATCTGCTGGTGGCAAAGGAGGACTTTTAAAAACACTTACAAAGCAAAACCCACACCAACCAGAGCCCAGGTCGTGTGCTCCTAGTAATCCTTTGCTTTATGTATGTTTAATGATTATTCTTCTAAAAAGAAAAAAAGAAAATGAACAAAAACTGATTAACATTAAGAATGAAATACTGAAAATAGGACGGATTTTCTGTTTCAGGAGTGTAATCCTCCAGACATTTCAAAAGAGAGAGAAGAAATACCACTGATCTTGGTACACTACAGTAAGACTCTGGAGATAGAACTGTATTCACTTCCTAGTTCTACCATGGCAAGAATGACCTCAGGTATTATTTAATTTCACTATGACAGCTCTCTGTGTGTAAAGGGTGATTGCTCTTTGTTTGACTTGCAAGATTGTTCTGAGATGTTTTGATCCTATAGAGATGAGTCAGAGGAGCACATATGAAAAGTTGCTTTTGTTACAAGAGATGCAGTTACTGGTGAAATGTTGAAAGGAAAAGGCCAAAATCCTGAAAACTTCAAAACTACCAAGCCGTGAGGAAAGAAGGGTGAAATGCTGTGTGGAGTCTGTTTCTTCAAACCAGAGTCTTGTGGTTTAAGCAGTGAGGAGTTTCCACATGTCTTTCTTCCTCTGCTTGTGATAAACCTTTAGCACCAGGACATTTGTCTAAGTGGAGAGGACTGCGTGGGTGCCTGTACAGAGAGTTTTGTCATTCCATACCTCAGTGGAATAAAATCAAAAGAGGCTCATCAGTGAGGTTCCTGAGACTGCTGCCCTGCACACATCCAGGTACACAGGCACTGCTTTGTTCTGCAGTACATGGACTGGTTGCATGGTACAAACATCTATTAGGAGTGCATCGTTTGTAGAATAGCACAGTACCCAGGGCTTGGCTTCAGTAAAAGACCTGCCCAAATTTGGGGGAATAATTTCCTTTTATTGTTCCTTAGATTCCTCATTGGACCCTGTAATATTGCAAACTCAAAAACTGGCCCCTTACAACGGGTGGTTGAAGATGGGGACAGTCTAGGAGTCCCAGAAGAATTTTAGCTGTATTCTCCTGAAAGTGGCTCTGAGGAATCTCGGGATAGGGGTTCATGCTCACTTTCGCCTCCGTCCATCTCTTCATCACCAGAAAAGTGCCCACAGCCAGAAGGTAGGAGACATGCCAGCCTGCCTTCTCCAGGAGTGTGGGAAGGGGAAGTGGCTCCAGTCCTGCCTTCCCAGCAGCATCTCCCAGTCACAGCTGCTGGATAATGGACAGCAGCCCCAGGTTTTTCTGCGAGAACTTAATCTGCACTGTCGTCCCTCATTACTGCCACTCAGTGCCGTCGTGTCCAGCCATGAAGGGTCACAAGATGACATGAGAGAGGTCGGGCGGGGGGTGTACAAAACGGTCTGGCAAGCACCGGGAAATATGGAAAGGCTATAAAGAGAACAGCTACCCAAACGATGCTCCCAGCGGCTCGGTGGGGATGGGGCTGCAAGCGGCTGGGTTCACACCAAGTTTTCCCGAAGGTCACTCTGCAATATGGTAACTCCCAGCCCGGCTGTCAGTGCCCATAAAGGCAGCTCTCCTCACAGTGCGGGGGTGGGGAAGGGAAGGAGGTTTGTTTAGAAGCATTAGTGCGCCCCTCCCCCGGCCCCATTAGTGGCCCTTATTAAACCAACACAGACAAAGAGCAAAGATGCCCTCGTTAATGGAGAGTCTCCGATAATTACTCTGCTCTGCCGCTTCTTTTGGGGCCTGAATAGCCTTTGAATAATGTTTCTCTTGCTGTGGTTGCAGACAATACCCTCGCAGACTGCTTTAAGCGGTGCCAATCCCATTAGCAGAAGAATAGCAGAGCTTTCTGGTTGTGTGGGTGTGTGCGCTCACGGGAGGACAGCGGGCTCGCAGTGGGAACAGACTACGCTGCCCACTGCTTCGCTCGCCTCTCCTGCCCTCCACGGCCCAAGGAAGCAAAGCGGGGAAGTGTTGGGCGAAACTGCATCTCGGAAACAAACTGCTTATTTAAACAGTGCCCGTGCCAGGGCGCTTAAGAGAGCTTGCTGCTCGCTGCAGGAGCGCAGAGACAGGCATGTCTGCTCACCAAAAGGGAAGGGAAGATCTGGAGGCAGAAACCCCGCAGGACTGGAATGCCTCCAGCCTTTCCTCATGTTCCCCAGGCACAACTCTCCTCGCGCCCACACAAGATCCCAAAGGGGATGGAGGCCCAAGAGTCTCCATAATCGGAATCAGACTGTGTGCTGCTTTATTATACGAGGAGACGAGACAGTTATCCCTCTGCATCCAGATGACTACAGGGCATGAAAATGGCCATACCACCCAATTTTGGAAGGGTTAATTTTCTGCTGCACACCCCAAGCAGGAATCTAATTAGCATGTTCAATAGCTAGCTATCAACCAAACTTGGAGGAGTTGGGATAACTCTACCTGGGCCTTTCTCTTTGATCTCCCCTTCTGCATCATAAGTGAAAATAGTGTATAGCTGGGCTGGCTGCAGTGTTTAATTTAATCATCTGATGATATTTATTTTCACAAGTGTGAACTCAAGGAACAATTATCAGAAAGGCTTCATCTTGTGCTGAACGTGCCAGTTAATGGCCTTTCTGTGAGGTAATAGCTTCTATGTAGGAAGTCAGTAATTAAAACGTGTGAAAAAAGGCCACTTCTTCAGAGGCAGCGGTGGAAGACAGTGGGTTTAATGCTCAGCTGGTATGAGCTGGCAAGTTTGTTATGGCCACAATAAATGGGCATTGCTCCTTTCACATTATGCCAGCAAAGGATGTGCCCAAAGGTTCTTAAGAGTTTCCCAGTTTGAGAAAGATGGTTGGGTTCTTATTAACAAGCTCAGAAATACATGGTACAATGATCTGGTCTTCGGAAGATAATTCTGCAGTAGTTATGGAAGATGTTCAGATCTGAAGAACTCCTGGTCCTGCAAACTCTCCTACAAGGAAAGCAGATAAGTTAAGTTTCTAGTGTAAGCAGAGAGTAATTTTCTCCCTCTTTCGGTGTTAACTGTCTAGACTTGCAGAACCATGATCTAAAAACTAGTGAAAAGCTGACACTTGAGACATTGCAAGTAGCAGGAAGATGAGTTCCTTTATGTCTTCGTCATATGGACAAATAGGGCACAGTTTGTTCACTCCTACAATTGGCTCCGTGCACTCTGTTCAGTGCGGGGTCAGGTGCTGATGGTTTGCGAACGAGGAGGACAAAGCTGGAAGTCAAGCTGTATGGAAGATTCTGATAGATAGCCACCACCATGTCTTTAACCAGTATATCTTGTTGGAAACAGCTCATGATTTCTGTACGACAGAGATATACTTAAGCAATGAAAATTGCAAAATCTGGAACTTGCATTCTTGAAGATGTCTATATATATTTATAGATATGTAGATATAAATAACAACAAAACAATTTCAAAGTGAAATTTCTTCAGAATTAGTGTTATTCTAACTTTGAAGGATAATGTTGGTAATTGTTTTTTTTTAATTGGCACACAGACTGCAGGAAGAGAAATCTGTACCAGATTAGAAGGAGGAAACGTAGTTACCTGTTCTCAGATTCGGTTGGTTTAGGCTGTGATAGAGGGATATATGGTGGATCACAGATATTTAAATATGATTTAGAAAGGGGATGGAATCTCTTTCTCTTGTCAATAAAATGGTGGCAATTGTTTATAAAGTGCTTCTCAGACAGAATGGAAAATTAAAAACTTGAACCCAAACTGTTCTCCAGCAGCCATTGTAAGAAAGGTGCATGGTAATTGTATTTTACCTAGGAAATGGAACATGTTACCCATCCCAATACCTTTGCAAAGGCTTTCCAGCACTTAAGAACAGAAATAGGAATATCTAGAACTGGCAAAAGTGCTCTTTAGGGGGCTGAGAAGGACAGAATTAAGAGACTGGTATCAACCATTTTCTCTGTGTGTTCCCCTCCTTTCTTGGGGGAACACAGTGTTCCCTGCAGACCTGGGAGTTGTGGGGCAGGGGGACATACTAGGGCTGTAGGAAAGAGAGGGGTCAGGAATAGTGCCTGACTGCACTGAAAGTCTGGGGCTTGACTTGGCTGTCAAGGCAACTGGGATTGTTCTGAATCCAGCATACATGGTTGCTGTCCTTCCAGATTTATGGCTGTCAAGTGACTCTGGGAGTCTGTTTTTGAGCAGAAGAGTGAGTGATCTCGAAGAAGGCTTCTCTGCTGTCCTCCTCTAAAAACCAATGACATCTATGCTTTTCTGTAGCATGAAATTACTTTTTCACTACAGGTGGAAAATGATATATGGGCCGCTTCCAAGAAAACTCTCTGAGTGTAATGTTAAACAGAGGCACTTTCTCTCCAACACAACAGTGAAATCAGAACCAAGGGAAGGATGGATTTCTATAGAGCACACACGTCCTGCCTGCTCTCCTCCTCTGGCATTTGTGTCCCCACAGGTGATGGACCAGCACACCCTCTGCAAGATTTTGTTAGACCGGAATGGAAACTTTTAGTTCGTATCTGGCAGAGAGACAAAGTTCTCAAACAACATCAGACCCAAGAGGCCTAGAGAGTCTCTTTCCTTCTGAGGAGCCCTCGAGATAAATGTCTCAGTAGCATTTGAGAGAAGGCTGAATGGTGATAAGTAACATGGCAGGTAATGATACTGCCTTGTCCTTTGTGGGATCTCAGTGCATACAGTTGAATTGGAATAAAAAGATCGGTCCTTGTCTTTTACCCAGTGAAGAAGCCATTCATCTTTAGGAGCAGGACTTGAAATGTGTAGTGGTCTACTAATATATTATTTGTAAAGGCCAAGATTAATTAATTTTCATTCAGATGAACTGGTATTTTTTTGTTTCAAAGGCTCTCATTCCTCCTTGCTGTCACTGAAACGAGATAACCCGTACAAATGCAACTTTGTTAATTGTGCCAGTTGGATTTAGCAGTAGACACTAAGTGGTTGGTGTGCGAGGATGAGAAGAAAAACTACTGATTCAAGCTGACCTAACACCTGCCTTTTGCTGTGGAATGTGAATCCTCTTCATGGATTCCGTTCAGCACCACATCTTCATGCAGTTACATTTCAGCACTAACCTCATCTCTGCTGCTCAGCCCAGCACCGCCGACTCCCCTGGGATGCAGCCAGTGAAACACCACTGCGCCCGTGGGTTTAAACGTGTGCACGGTGCTACCCAGGACTGCTCTGCACGTACCAAACGCCAAAACTGAGGTACACCTCTCATCCACACATGGCTGTTTCTTGCCATGAGGTTATTTTTACAGGACCTGTATTGCCGGGTGGGGTGCCATGCTACAGACTGATGAAATAAGCCATTTGTAATTGTCTTGTAATTCTTTGTTTTCCTTGGGTAACAGGTTCTGCCAGTGATCCTTTTGCTGCCCTGTGGCGATGTGGATCCACACGCCGTGCTGCTCCCCGCAGCCTTCGCGCCTAGGTAAGCGTGCTTGCACTAGGGACTGTTAAAGTCCGGCCAGTATTTTGCGTTTCCCATCCCTCCTGAAGTCAAGTGTCAGCTCCCCGAGAATCTCGGCTGCTTTAAACTTGGAAAGGCGCAATTATACCCCTAGTGCTTATATAGGAAAACGCGCGGGTGTTCCTATTACTATATTTTTAGGGGAAGTAAGCCCCCGGCGGGTTGCAGGGCCAGGCGGCGGCGGCCGAGCCGGTGCCCCGCCGTTCCCAGGGCCGGCTCGAGGCCGCGCTCCGCCGGCGCTCCCGGGGCTCCCGGCGGCGGCAGGAACCTTGTTGCGGCGGAGCCGTTTCCCGCGGCGGCCGGGACGGCTTTGCGGCAGGACGCGGCGGCAGGAGGGGCGCGCTGGGCGCCGGCGGGGCCCTCCCGGAGCGGGCAGGCAGGTAAATGCGGACACTGCCGGGGGCCGCGGGCGGGGCGGGGCCGCAGGGGGCTGCCAGGCTCCCCAGCCCCTCCGGGGCGGCCGGGCCGGGCCGGGCTTCCCGCAGCTCTGCGGGGCTGTTGTGCGAGGGCCCGGGCGCGGCCGCGCTGGCATTTACAGCACAAACACGCCTGCAGTCATGTGCCCGTCTGGAAATACACGTTCCCCTCTGCCCTGTGCTTTCGTTTTCCCCACCCGGCTGCCGGTGTCAGCGGGAATTTGGGTGCTCCCAGTCGGTAGAGTCAAACTTCAGGATGTGTAGGCACAGGGTGCTGACATCCCTCTCTATTGAAATAGCCCAAAGTATGACATAATGCCATGATCTTCTTACATTGCAGTAAAATTGCTGCTTTTATTGAGCAAGCACTCAGACACAGCCAGTAGAGTTATACCTTCTGGAATCAAATAGGCCTGACAGGAGAGTTTCTGTTACATGGTAATGAACTTGTGCTAGCTGGAGTACCCACAGAAGTGCTAGGCTCACTGCCTTGCAAAGTGAGGGAAGGGAAGAAACTCCAATGTGCGTTTGTGTAAGGAACCATGACTTGCTCCTGATCTGTTCTGCAAATATGCACGTTTGGCCCTGATCCCACAGGGCTGTACAGACAAATCTAATTTTTGTCACTGCATAACCCCACTAAGTGACTACCAAAAGCCACAGTATGTAAGAATAAGAAAGCATCTTAGTGGGACCAATGCCCATATACTTTAAGCAGCAGTAGTTTTCATCTTGACGCTTTTAAGGCTTGTTTATCCAAAGTTAGTGCATTAAATTTGGGATTAAAAAAAAATCAGAAATCTAGAATGCGAAACAGGGCACTATATAGTGGAATGAAAGTTCTTATCAGTCTACAGGAACCAGATACATCGTTCCTGCAGAACCTTATCAGACTGAAGTCACATCGTGTGTTAACATTTCAGTGTCGTCAGATGTCTTGAGGTTTCTGCTGGGCTTGTGCTAAGATTTTCTCTAATGAAGATGTAGTTCAGCTTAGAAAACAGCAAGCATTTGTGTGCTGAGTTGTCATACAACCCTGTATTGGTACTTTTGGTTACAGCGTCAGCTGTTGTGACAGTGCTGCCAGTTCCTGAGTGTTTGGGTTGCTGTGGTAGGTTGCTGAACTTCAGCATTATTTGGATCATTGCTTCTTTTCCTTCTCTTGCCCCTCTTTTCCTGACCATTAATGTGAAAACCCACTGTGGTCATGGCTGTTTGAAAGGCAAGAGAAGGGCTTGGTCTGAAGCTTGAAATGAGTTTGATATTAAGCACTGCATTTCCGTTCATGTCAACATGCAACCCCTAGTAGTTCCAGGAGATCCAGATCTCACTGTATAAGGGCTTGGACTGTCCCAGCTGAGTTCTTTGTGTTCCACAGTTGGAGAGAGGAGTTACCTACAGCTGCAGGTCAGGGCTACTCAGAAAGCTGTGTGCTGGACAGATTTGGATGTCAGGTGTGTTTTCTTATAGCTGTGCCATGACCTCAGGGAAGAAATGTCTCCTGTGTTCTTTTGGGAGGTGCTGTGTTTCTTACCCTTCCTTTTGGTCTCTGGGGCAATGGAAGCTGTTGTTCCCAGCTGTGCCTTTTATTTCTGTTCATAGCTCAACAAGGACAAACTGAAAATATCTTAATTTCTGATCTTTAAAGAAAAAACCAATTCAAGCATTTAATGTCTGTCTTTTCCCTTCAACATAGTCCTAGAAAATGGGGAGTGAGAAAATACTTGTAAAATTTCAGTTGGCATTGAGTAGAAATGTTTGTTTTTTAACAAAAAAAATTTTTTTGTTTCAACTGACATATACAAAGTTGCCCCATATCGTAGCAGGAGCCAAGCTGGTACATAGAGTGGCAGATACAATTAGAAATGAGTCATGTTGTTTGTTGTTTCTTGAGTGTCTAGTTCAACATGTTTCCTCGTGTAGTGGAGGAGGTTTGTATGGCCCCTCTAGGAGACCCTGTTCCCTGACAATTTCTGTACTCTGTGCTGAATTCAGGAGGTAACAGGCTGTTTTGTGGTGTCTGTGTGTCTGGAGAACAGGCACTGTTCTTGCAGTAAAGGGCAGCATGTAAAATAGAAGTTATACTTTAGACAAACCTGTACACACAAAGCAAATGAGTATAATCATAGAAATCATTCACTGTCCCTTGAGTTGTTATTTGAGACTACAAGTGTGTTTAAGACCACACATCCATGTCTCAGGCCAGATCACTGCCCTGCTTTGTTCTGTTTGTCCGTGTGGATTTTGTGCCTAAGTGTGGGTTTGAGGTGTTTGCATCCAGACAATCTGCAGGGACAGTGCCAGGGCTCAGGAGAGCCTCTCCTTGCCTACACCTGGCACCCCTCCCTGTGAGGTCAGACAGCCAGCAGGCCGCACGCACAGGGGTAGGCTGGATTTCAGGCTGATGTAACCTAAGAAGGTGCCCACATGCTGATGGGTTTGGCTGGCCTGAGGCTGGGCTGTGTGTCACCGTCAGCTAACACCCCTCTGGTCAGTCTGCTTGGCTTTCTGTCCCTTTCCTTGCTAAGGGTCCTTCTTCCTTTCCGGAATCCATCTGCTGAGATTTCAAATGGTTACTCAGCCACAGGAAGTGATACAGCCCTTCATTACTTGGGGCTGCTCCCCAGCCAGGAGGGATGTGTGTCAGATGGCTTCAAGGCAAAGGAGTCAGTGATAAAGATCTCTGGAGAGCTGTACAACCCTCAGTTTCTGGAAAAGAAAAGCTTCCTGTGATCCATCTTCCTCCACAACTGTGTCCTTCTCATCCTCCAGACTCACCTTGTTCTGGTGCAGCTGCTGTGCAACTTTTCAGCCTAGTGTTTCTTGTGTTTTAATCACTGCTTCCAAAGTGCAGTTAAAATTAATGTATATTCTAAGTACTTTTTATTATTCATTGCTGTGTACTCATCACTGGATGAGCTGTTCTGTAGCTGTGATGTGTTAGTTACCCATGCGAGGAGGATGCTTCCTTGTTAAAGGCACTGGGTCAGATCAGCAGCTGGGGAAAATCTGTGCTTCGCAGAGTGAGACTCATGTATCCTCACTAAGGGTCTGCCTCCCCTCGCAGAATATGGCATTCTTCTTCCTTCCTGGTTTCACCTCTTTCTTCAATTCATCATTTCTCAGTTGTTTATTTTTGTTTTGTTTTCTGGAGTGTAGAAGAGAGATCACTGCTGTCTTTTAGCTTGACTGTAATTAGGCACCAAGTTAATTGCAGCTCTTCCTGCTCTTTGCCTCTCCCTGGGTCTAGCAGACAGGATATGGGAGCTCTTCTTCACTGATAAAAGTTGGCAGTCGATTTCATCCTTAAGGGCAACGAGACTGTGGCAGACAGGGGGGGTTTGCAACATAGAAATGGTTATGCTTAAGTTCACAGTTACCCTCTCTAGAGCCTGGCCCTGTAGTCAAGCATTCCTGACCAGAGAGTCTCCTACTCCAGTTTTTGTGAGTCTTTCCTGAATAGTGTTGGTGGGCTTGTGCAGGAATGTGAGTCAAAAGATATTTTTGTGAGACACTTTAAAGCTGGGATATTCTGAAAATTTTAAGCAAATAATTTTGGTTTGTCTGTTGGGAGAAGAGGCATTTGAAGAGGGGCTTTAAATGTGTGATCTCAAGACAATTATCCAGGTCATGTCGAACCAACCAGTGACAACCATATGGCAATTTCTTTGAAACTGTCATCTCCCCTATATGAAAAGTTTCTTGCAATGCACTGTAGATTTAATCCAGCCATTTAATGATGAATCCAGCAAGCTCGTGTGCTCTGTTGCTCACCTGATGTACACAGCAGTAGGTCACCTGAGGTTTTGGAATCACGTGGGAAGAAGGCTTGCCTTGTGCTGAGGGAAAAAAATACAGCCAGGATACAAGAGAATGTGATAGCTCCAAGGTGAGTATGAGAGGCAAGCAGGAGTGCAGTTTTCAGTTGCTGCTCAGAGAACTGGCCACTGTATTGCCTGGGATTTATAAGCACTTAGTGTGTAAGTGAACAGGACTGTTCTTTGATTACATCTGGGTGTTTGCAGGGTAGGCTTTGCTATACTGTAAATAGAGAAAGCATCATCTGTCATCCAGTTACAGCAGGGGGGTGCTGAAAAGCGGGCACTCTGCAGTACCTGCCCCTGACAGCTCTTCAGCTCTTTGTGCGAGCGGTCTGTGCCAGCGATGTGTAGAACTGCACAGGCAATGGTAAAGCCTGTGTGTGTGACAGTCAGCCATCTGTGCATCCTCCTTCTCTCCTCTGCCCACTCAGGTGTGCCCGTGTGACAAATACAGCTCAACTTCCTAACTAGGAGGTAGCACCTAAGTCTTCAGCTTCATAGTTTCTTTTTCAGGGATTCCGCACAGCAGAGCCTGGTTTTTAAGGACTGTCATTGACCTAAGTGTGTGCTCTTTAGATTCTGGGCAGTACTTGGCTGATGTGACTTACAGAGCAAGTCAGAAATCCTTCTAAGTGGCAAAACTAATAAGCTGTAATTTTTCAAGGTGCCACTGGAAGACATTCAGGTCACTGTCTGAGGTTGCTGAGACTGACAGGCAGAAAAGCTCATTAGGTACTATCTGCTCCAGCCCCAGTGGGTTGTATTCAAATACATCTGTGCATCCATCTTTTCTTCAGATGACCTGTTCTTCAGACCAGGTTTGTCACAGCCCTTAAACTGGACTGTAGTGGCCCAGGCCTGCGACGTAACAGAAATAAATGTCCCTGAAGCTGCTTGAATTTGCTCTGCTATCCAGTTGTTACTCAATTGAATTTCTCCTTCTGTTTTCCTTGTTGGCATTGGAGCCCATTTCAGCCCCCAGTTGTAATGCAGCATGAGATAAGCAGAGCTGGTTCCCACAGCAGGTTCCAGGGTGTTGAGAAGGGAATAGGGCAAGCTCTGTGGTGGCTGAGGCACCCCTGCTCTCTGTTTGATTACAGGTAACTTGTAAAACTCCTCTTGAGCTCTTGAGATAAAATTCTCAGAAACCCGAATCTTTGCCAGGAATTTGAGTCCAAGAGTCATTAAGAATCAATGAGACTTGGGGAACTTTTAATAGAACCTGCCTTTTGCTATCTTTTGCTTGCTGAGAGCTCCTGTCATTTATGCATTTCCTCCAGAACACTTTGCTTGTGAACATCATTGATTGTTGCTTTCTAATTTTCTTTCCAAATACAAGAGAAAAGGGGAAGTCCCTATTTATCTGTTGTGTTGTACATCTCTCTTACCTGTGTACTGAAGAGGAAGTCCTCTGAGTACCAAAACCAACAAGATAGCTTATCAAGTTGGGTGATGCCTCCTGTTCTTTCTTCCTGCTTTCCCCCTTTGCTTCCCAGTGCTTTCAGATTCATCTCTCATTAGTCACTTGTGCCGTGGCTAATTTAGAGAGACCCATGTGGTGGAACTGGGCTCCTAGAGAGAAGAAGGGACTGAGTTTTGCCTGCTTCTTCGTTAGCAGCAGGGTAACTTTGGACTTGTTTCCTGTCCAGTGTTGAGCGGTTTAAGAACTGCATCTTTAAGGACACTGCTGCTTTGTCACATCTAGTTGAAGTTATTGTGCAGTTCAAAAGAAAGAGAGAGAAGAAGAATAACTGGCTGATTGCAGGATGGTTGCACAAACTTTCCTTAGAAAACCAAACTGAAAAGTTTTTCTTTTAAATTTACTTTTTGGATGGATTGGTGAGCTAAATGGATCAGTCACTGGTGCTTAAGCACACGCTGGTTCTAGCTTTCCCTCCTGCCTGAGCTTGAATGAACAGTCCTGTACATGATGCATAAGCTGGGGGTGCACAGCAGGTGCCTGTTGTGGTGGTACATATCACCTACAAGATTACTCTCTACCCTGGTGTTTTCTGTGCTTTTTAAGTTTTACCATGCAATGCATGGATATTTTCCTTGGCCCATGCGGATCCAGAAAAACACATGAGGAAGTTAAATGATCTCTTCCAGTGTATGTTCCTTGGCATTTGTCATCCCTGATTTTTCTTTGTTTCACACTGTGCTGACACCTAGGTTAGGTCCGTGTGGCTTCTCCAAGGAAGGTAATCTTGACTAAACTGAGCGTCAGTGCCTCATGTGCCATGACCAGTAATCCTTGCTGTTTACCTCTTGTGATAATAATGACTTTACTTATCTCGTAAGTGTACATTAATTATCTGACTGCTGCATGTTCATGGATGAAAACTGTATCAGTCCTAGGCAAACATAAAGAAAAGCTGGTTTTCAGCTGCTGCAGTCCGTGTCCAGCATTTTTTTCTGAGTACAATGTGGCATGTTCCTTCACCCTTTTTTCAGTAAGACAAGTTCCCAGGGGCTGGATGAGCACAAATCTGTCCTTATAGTTCCCTATAGCTTTGGTGGTCTTCAATAGCTTCTCTCTTCCTCTCATATTCACTGCCTTAGACTGAATGTCTTTGGGTAATCTCAGGTATTTCGAGAAACAATACATAAGACAATACATTTTATAGTAACTTAAAAGGAGTTTAACTTATCCCAATGTTTGCCTTTTTTTCCCCTTTACATGAAGGAAGTGGTTTTCGCTGCTTTCCCTCCTGGAGGGGATTCTGATGGACCCTGCCATGTCAAAGTTTGCTTTCACTTGGCACCAAATCCATGCAGACATCTGAATTAAATTTTTATTGAATGCCTCTGTCAGAAAATACCAAATTGTGTTTATGGAGGATATGTAATTGCAGAATCCCAACACAAGTGGGAATTACTGGCGCAGCTCTTCTGGTGGCATAGGGAAGGATGAGCCTGCCACCATTGAGGTCACCTTTCACATCTTTATGGAGCAGGGCAAACAGACTACTTTGGAAGGTATGAATGCTGCAGTTTGCAGGGGCTTGTCATCTTCTCATGACCTTGTGATTCAGCATCCTACTGGATATGAGGTCAGTTTAGTTTGGCATCACCATACTTGGCTGCTGGATAGCTTCAGTCTCACAGGATCCAGAGAAACATGCAGCCACTTGAAGCTTCCAGCATTTGTAAATGAACCTGTTAAATGTAAGTGTCATTTTTCACCCTTGCTTTCCACCTTTCCTAATGATTTAAAATAAAGAACAGAGCAACATGGTATCTACTACCACTGGAATGCTTCAGTGGCATGTCACAAGCCCCTTCTGGAGTGATTGCTGCTCCAGAAGGTCTCATGTGACACTGGACTTAACCTGTTCCTGGAGCTCTGTTGTACCAGGGAACAGAACACTGTTTTGGGGCTGCTGGCAGGAATGAGCTTCAAGAGTGAGCTCCATACTGCATTAAGCTGATGATGCAGGATGACTTTATTTCCTGCTGCTGTCAACTGGCACAGTTGCACAGCTTTGCAAAAAGTCTGTTCCCATAGTGTTCTCATTTGAAATAAATCCAGATCTGTATTGCTCAGCCCTATGGTTGTGGTTTTGGCTCTCCTTCAGTCTTATTCTACATTTACTTGTTGAAGCTGATCCTAGTCCTGGTTCACTATGAGCCTAAGTGAATCCTTGCAAAGAGCTAAGGGGAGAAAGATCTAAGTGTAAAGGCTTGACATTTCCAGAGTTGTGTATGTGATTAGTAATTGCTTTTGAAAGTTCTTTACTTGGAGTGTCTTTCTGGAGATCATAGTCTGAACTGCAGATCTGTTAGGAGAGAGGGTGAGCTGCTGCTTTTGAGCACAGCTGTGTCATGGCTGGCCAAACAGAAGCAGGGATGGGAGGAAGCCAGGAGGAGATTTGGGATGGGAGGTTGGTTTCTGCTACAGGATTCTGTGTCCCCTTCTTGGGGGGCTGCTGGCCTCCTTCCTCTGGCTTGCTACAGGATAGGGTGCCTATTTAAGCAGGTTTCCTTATAGAATTTAGGCTAATAGACTATTCTGGATTAAAAAAAAAAAAAAGAACCTTAAATAGAAGTATTATCTGTGTTTGATGCTTTTTAATGGATGTTTTTTCCTGCTGAGTGTAAATCTTCATGGGTCCTGGTAGCACTTCAGCAGCGTTCACAAGCTAATGAGCTGCTAATTATCAGCCCAGCCCAGGCTAATTAGTTCTGTTAAGAGTGTATTAATGTAGGCAGAGCTCTGAGTTAATGTAGCTTTGCTGCTTCTAGGACTTGAGCTGATGTGGTCAAAACTCTGACTTTAGGCTGCATGTGCAGGCTCTGGGTACTGTGGTTTGTCCTGGCAGATGTGAGGGCTGTTTTCCTTTTAGCACAAATGCCCAGTCTTCAGGTCTGAAGGACTTGCAGATATTTGACAGATTACCTCAATTTAAACATGCCTACAATGCATTCCCCTTGAGCGTGACAGCACTGTGGATGGAGCTTTGAGAGGGAGAGATTAGAAGGCAGCAGGCTTGGTGTGACAAGAAGTCAGCAATGAGACACCCCCTTATTGCACAACAGGAAATGGACCCCCCCCATCCTTCCTCCTCACAGGTGTGGGCTCAGGTGGGTCAGTGCAGCTCTGCAATAGTTCTAGTCTTAAAGCTCCTTGCTGTTCTTAGGTTTTGCCCAGTGAGTCAACAGCTTGAAAGTAAAGATCTGTGGATTTGCAACAGTGCAGTATATTTTGTTTTGCTGTTAGGATGCATTGTCTTTTCGGGACTTAGGTTGCCACATAGTTTCACTTGGCTTCCCAGTGATGTTCTAAGAAAAACTGTGTGCAGTGCTCTGCAGCATCCTCATAGAATTGATTTTTTGGGCAAATATCACAGTTTTGTTAATGCAGACAGGTAGGGAAAGTAGCTGCTGTAAAACTCATCTTGGTCTCCTAAAATTGGTAGTGCAAGCAATCTAGGACAAAAGGCAAACTATTTGAGGCTAGTTGGCCTATTTTAGTAGCACTTAATTTCCTAACTTTTTCTAGAACCCCAAGGGAAACTGTGTGAAACATTCCCTAGGTGGCTGCATTTGTGATTTTAATCAGTACTGCCTCTCAATGCAGCTTTGTAAAGCTTGGTTAATAAATAGTATCACTTTGGTCTCCTGTCATCTGGTGCCCCATCCTGCTCTCTGCAGGTTCCAGTTCCAGAAGTGATTATACACAGAGTTCACACACAGTGAACAACAGAAACCACAAAGGGTTTCTTCATACACAATAATGTTGGTGCCAGTTGAAAGAGGAAGTTAAATGAAGGGGACTGTGGCTGTCAAAGGAGTGATGTGATTAAACATATTTATCTGAGAAAAGTCCCTTACTGATGTGATGTTTTGCTTTGCTTTACAGGTACTCTTCATCGCTATGAGTTTAATTCATAGAGAGGCCGTAGCCCACTTGATCAGTGGATGTTGGTCTTTCATCTGAAGACAGGTTGATTTGGTTACTTCCTACCACCAGGGACTGTGGCTGGTGATTGTATTTGCCCCACCACCTCCAAGTTAATGCAGTGCCAGGGACAGATGTGAAGCAGCTCTTTCTCTCGATATTGATGTGGTATCCTCTTAACGCATCACAACGCCTCGGGCCCACCGGCAGCACAGGATATGGAGGCTCTCGAAGTTGATGACATCAGCCCTGCCTTGGAAGTGACTGAAGACTTTTTCAACGGTTTTGATACTAAGCTTGAAAAGATTGTGCAGCCCTCTGAGGTGTATGGTGTGCAGGAGGTCCCTGAGCTGGTCGGGCACGAGGTATTTGATCATATAACAGAGAGCAGGAATCTGAGGAATGTCGCCTCCTTAGCCAAAAGTAGCCTCATCTGGGATCACTGCAAAAATGGCCTCTTGGAAACCAAAGCTCAGACAGCATTTCCTGCCAAAGACCAACACATGGTGCAGAGGGGAACAACTGCTGACAACCTTGCTTGGGCAGGGGAAGGGGAGACCACAGCTTTTAACATCTTCAGGATCTGCCAGCGGAGGAGAGACAGGCCTCGCTCAGTGAATGACATCCTGGTACAGAACGAGGAAGCCTCCAGGTTCAAACCAGGACACAACAGGTCACGCTCCGATATCAGCCACGTGAAGTGGGGAGTGGTCTTCACAGGCACGTCCCTGCAGCAGCAGCCGCCTGCACCCGGTCAGGACAATAACTGCACTCTGCTCTCTTACCTGGCGTTAACCAAGGGAGAGGACATCCAAGGAAACACAGGTTTGTACCAGTGCTTTATTGTTTGTGTTGATATGGGCAGTTTCCTATTTGTTTTTAAGATTTGTCTTGAAAGAGGAGCTCCATCTTAAAAAACACAAACAAAATACCCAAGAAGCAAATTTTAGGTAACTCTTAAAAGGAGAGAAATCAGTATGGCTCTGTCGTCTTTAATGTGGCTCTGTCTTTTTGCCTGCCTAAGAATCAGTTTTTAAACTAATCTTGACTTCTGATCCTCTCATGGTATGAAAAACTAAGCTTGTTTTACTTTTTTCTTCTATTTTGTTCAGTTTGATTGAGGAAAATGATTTATTGTTATGTATTTCTGATAATTTTCTTACCTGGTCTTCCCAAACTAAAAATAATTTTGAATGCTAAAGCTATTGGGAGAATGGCAAATCCAAACAAGAGCAGTTTTCATAAAGAGTGGCCGTTAAAAAGAGGGCATACAGAACTTTACTGTGAGGGTTGAAATCTCTGCTCTCTTTCTTTAGGAAATGATGATTGTTCAGTCCATAAACAATTAACAGCCACTCAAGCACACGATTTGTGGTTGTCAATATGAAGGCATCCCTGCTAGCTTTGTGTGGGGTAGGGAAGGGTTGTTATCAGGTTGAGGCAGGTCTCCAGTGAGTTGTGTGAAGCCGTGTTTCAGCAAGTGATATTTTTTCCTTTTCCTCTCAAGCACTGCACTGAAAGAGGGTGTGCTCAGAGCTTCGGAAACACTCACGTGGTGTTTCCATCTCCGCAATTTATTTTGTAGATGCCAGAAGTGGACTAGGCACTTGTGGAGAAGAAAAGCAGCTAGTGCCACAAAGATTTTTATAATCTAAATAAAGGCAGGGCTTAACAACGGAATTTAAAACTCAAAGGGCTGTGAAATTGTGCATGTACGCATATGGTGGAATGACTCCAATTATGAATAGGTGATCTGTTTAGGGTTAAACCAAGCTTTTTGTGTTAGGTTTTCCAGATAAATCAGCTATTTTGGAGCATGAAAAGCAAGTACCTAAATGTTTGTGTTTGGGGAGATGTGTGCATATATAAGTGTACATACATACACAAACACATAGGTTATTGTGTTGTATTGTGACATAGTTGCTGTATCCCAAAGAAGGGTGCTCTTGGCTGACAAAGGCAAGTATGCCTGCTGTTATTTTTGTTTAGGGAGATATATTCCTTCAGTGGGGTCTCTGTTCTGTGTCCTTTTCATAGAAGGAATGGAGTACAGAAAAGCACCTAGAACTCTGGAGACAGAGCTCTTAGTTTTTGTCAGCTGTATCTTGGGCATCTCATGGGTTTAACTTAACATGTAACACCTTTATATGCCCACAGAAACTCCATTAAAATCTAGCTATTAAAGGTCATATACACCCCTGATAGTGTTCTAAGCTAAATATTTTTGGCCCAATTTCCCCATACGGCCCTCAGAAAAAGAGAGGGGTTCTGTTACTTATACTGTTTATAGTAAGAAATACCTAAGTCATTTTGTATTTAAAGACCTGTTTGTGTACTTATTCGGTGAGAGTTGTTTCAAACTGCCCCTAGATACCCAACCTGCAAGAACTAAATCACCAATCCAACTGGTGCTGAGCAGCAGAATCTGAGACCAAGGTGGTCTCCCTTCTGTCAGTCCAGGGCTCAGGCAGCAAGAGTACATTGGGATGCTCCCTGATGCATTGCAACTCTGTCTGGGGTGAAGCAAATTACATTGCTGTCTCCCTTACACAAAGATGCAGGACAGTCTGGTGCAACTGTTCACAGAAGGAAGCAAAATGATGACAAACAAAGGAATTTTATTCAGAACTGCAGAGCTGGGACACCATTGCTTCTGAAGTCAGGGACCACAAACTGCATTCTCTCCCCTCTCCTGGATGAGAGTCTCTGTACTTTCAGAAACTGGGTTGTCTACAGTGTTGTCCTCCTTCAACCCTGCCTTTCACTTCAGTTGTTCCAGTCCACTTTGCTTACAGACAACAGACCTAAGGGAGAGATGCATTAACCCTCTGGAAGCCCTGAAAGGGCCTTGCTGTATCCAGAGTCAACTCTATAGCAGGACTTCAAACCTGTGTCGAGAACAACTTGATAAGAAAACCTTCCTTGAAAGGAAAAGGCAAGAAATGTGCTTTGTGTGCAGGTGAATCTAAGCATAGGATTCCTTAAGCCTGGTTGTGCCCGGAATTCAGTCACCCCATCACTGTTTGTACCCAAGGTGTGCTGCTTTGACAGTAGCAGTGGAGTTCAATTGCACTGTTGCCAGCCCTGCAGCAGCCACTTACACTCTTTAAATGCTTAATCCAATGAATTTTTTCTCCATACAGAAAAAGTGAACAACTTGTGTTAGCGTGTGATAAACTCTATCATTATGATTTCATGTTAAACAGCGACTTATAGCTGTGAAGAAGTTGCATCTGTAAGTAGTTTTGTGAAGTGTAGCAATATTAGCACTCTTCAAAAAAACCCAGAAATTGACAGATTCCCATGAAGAAAAAGCTTGGGTTTAGGCTGTCTGCAAGAGTGCCAGGTATCTTACAGCCCATCTCTTCCACAGTTTCTCTGTTGTACCAAGAACAAATCCTGTTCTTGTGTGCACTGCTGCCAGCAGTGTAGGTCTCTTCAAAATGGCTTTTTACAGAAGAAACTCAGTATGGCCAAGTTATGGGACCTCAAGTGAATCGAGCTAGGAAAGGAAATTAATTAGTAAGAGTGGCTGAAGAACCTCTTCCACTAGTTACCTGTGGCCCAGTAGCAGTCAGAGTCTCTAAGGTGCTCAGCCCACACTTTTTAATTGTGTTTTGCAATGGTGCAGGGTATTTCATAGAATCATGCAATGGCCTGGGTTGGAAGGAACCTTAAAGATCATCTAGTTCCAGCAACCCTGCTGTGAGCAGGGACATCTTTTAACTAGAACAGGTTGATCAGAACTCCATCCAACCTGGCTTTGAACACTTTCAGGGATGGGGCATCCACAACTTCTCCGAGCAACCTATTCCAGTGCCTCACCACCCTCACAGTGAAGAATTTCTTCCTAATATCTGTTCTAAACCAACTTTCTTTAAGTTTGAATCCATTCCCTCTTGTCCTGTCACTCCAGGCTCTTGTACATAGTTCCTTTCCATCTTACCTCTTGTCTCTCTTCAGGTACTGAAAGGCTGCATTTAGGTCACCCCGAAGCCTTCCGTTTTCCAGTCTGAACAATCCCAATTTTCTTAACCTTTCCTCATAGGAGAGGTGCTCTATCCCTCTAATCATCTTGATGGCCTCCTCTGGACTCGCTGCAACAGGTCAATGTCCTTCCTTGCTGAGGACCCGGGAGCTGGACACAGAGGGGCAGAATCCCCTCCCGGGACCTGCTGCCCACTCTGCTTTTGATGCAGCTCAGGACATACTTGGCTTTCTGGGCTTCGAGTGCACGTTGCTGGCTCATGTCCAGCCTCTGATCCACCAGAACCCCCAAGTGCTTCTCTGCAGGACTGGATCTGTTCATTCCCCAGCCTGTATCCCAACCCAGGTGTGGCACCTTGCACTTGGTCTTGTTAAACCACATGAGAATCCTATGGGCCCACTTGCCAGGTTTGTCAGTGCTTGCTGTGTGCTCTCCAAGAACCTTTCTGCATGGGATGTTCGAAGGCAGGGATACCTTCTTTGAGGAAGGAGAGCTTCTGTGCTCTGAAGATGCAGTCTTTTAACCTGTTTTCTTTACCTGTTCGGCTCCTGTGCAGGTTTTACAAGGTAGCCATGCTATTTCTTCCCTCTGTATTTACAAGAGAGGCTGCCATAAAGTTTGCTGCTACTGTGAGCTGAGCTGAAAAGAGAAACACAAAAGCAAGAAAGTAGGTTTTGCAGATATGTGTATCTGTGACTAGTAATTGTTCTCCAGAATAGACCAAAAAATGTATTTTGAAGTTGGCTAAAACCTGCTGTGGTGGTTGAAGGGGGTCATAGTCCCTGCAGCCTGTGGAGACATCCTTTTCCAGGGCTTTAATCCAAATTAAATGAATGCTATGAGATACTGAGAGCGGCTTCAGCCAGTCCTGTCAGTCCTCACCTCAGTAAAGGACTTCCCTCTGGAGCCTGCAGAGGTCTCCCAGTCCTCCAAGGCTGTCCCAGTTGCTGCATAGATTAACTCTTCACTTTTTTTTCCTTATCTTCATAGTATTTCTGTTATTATGAGCTTATCTGTTCCTGCTACTTGCTTTTTTATAGAATCATGGAGTCATTTAGAGTGGAAGAGACCTCTAAGATCATCGAGTCCAAGGTATGATCTTGTACTCAGAGTTTGTGCAGGGGATATTATGAGAGGCTTGGCCCCCTCTTCATGCAGCTCTTTTACGTATTACATACTTCTCTAGTGTGTTTGTGTAGAGGTAAGACATCTAAATCTGCATTCATGAGCAGTGCATCACTGATTCACAGGTTGGGGACTGGGGGTGATCCTTGAGTTCTGAGGGGTCATTTTACAGCACTGCAACTCTGGCAACCACACAAGACTTTATGAAGCTTTTTTTGTTTGCCAGATATCCTCACCTTCAAGCAGAAGTGGTGACTGGTACTCGCTCTGTGCCTGTGACATTGGCTCACGCAGTATTTAGTGACAGATCTGAGTGTGATGAGCAGGTTTGTGGTGCTGGGTCACAGAGCAGCAGACAGTCAGTTGCCACTGTTGCTGTCCCACTCAGGGAGGAGCTGCAAAGACAGCTGACTGGAAAGGGGAGATGTGGCAGGTACAGGAGCTGCTGCACAGGTGGAGACAGCCAGAGATCCTGAGTGATGTGAAATACCAGAGGTGTGACATACAACCTTAATGCTTCCCCTCCCATGATGGCTGGGTAAGGCCTAGCTCCTAACCCATCTGCCAGGGAAGTTTCTGAAGCCTAATTTTTTTTGTGATTTTGCAAAACACCCCTGTAGCACTGTCCTTTGTCTGTGGTAGGTAAGAAGCTACATAGCCAGGGCAGAAAAATAGGCCATTAATTGTCACTGGGATGGCAGAACATTATAGGACTGTGGTGTTGTGCAAAAGATAACGGTGCTGCCATCTGAGAGGCAGATGTGCAGAAATAACACTTCTGCACTTTCCCCTCTGGAGAGCAAGCAGTAAGCCTCAAACCACTTGGAAATAATCCCAGAGGTATCAAGCCTGTTGGAGAACTGGTGTTCCCCCCCCCCCCCGTGGCCAATTTATTTTCAGCATTAAAAGGTAGTCAAGAAAGGATAGCTGTACTGCAGAGATTTGGGACCTTTCAAGACTTAAAGAGGCAAAAATGTTTAAAATAGAGTGCGAGTTGGATGCCCTTCACTGCAGGGGTCCATAAGTGCCATAAGTTCTGTGCATCCAGCAAGGGACAGTCCCTTCTCCCAGGAGATTACAGCTTAAATACACCACACAGTAAGGATAAGGAGTGTGAGCAGGGACAAAGATAGGTGAGTGCTTCGCCCAAGATCAAATGGGAGTGTAATTTAGATCACCTGACTTCGGCTCATCTGCTGAATGGTACTTCCCCACTAACCCCCCTGGATAAATTGAGGTGGGCATCACTTCACAGAATCACAGAATATGCTGAGTTGGAAGGGACCCACAAGGATCATCAAGTCCAGCTCTTAGCTCTGCACAGGACTGTCCCCAAGAGTCACACCATGAGCCTGAGAGCACTGTCCAAACGCTTTGTGAACTCTGTCAGGTTTGGTGCTGTGACCACTTCCTGGAGAGCCTGTTCCAGTGCCCAACCACCCTCTGGGTTAAGAACTTTTTTCTAATATCGGATCTAAGCCTCCTCTGACACAACTTCAGACCATTCCCTCGGGTCCTGTTTCTGGTCACCACAGAGAAAAGATCAGTGCCTGCCCCCCCCTTCCCCTCACAAGGAAGTTGTAACTGCAGTGAGGTCTCCCCTCCATCTCCTCTTCTCCAGGTTGAGCAGACCAAGTGCCCTCAGCCTCTCCTCATCTGGCTTCCCCTCAAGGTCCTTCACCGTCCTTGTTGCCCTCCTTTGGACGCTCTCTAAGAGCTTAACTGCAGGCTCACTCCTGATTACTCCTTGGACTTGGGCACCCTCCAAGCTGGAAGGGCCATGGAGGCTGACAGAGAGCAGCAGCAGCTGGGCTGGGCAGCTGCCTCAAGTGGAGGGAAATGTGACCTACTCCACTCCCTTGCCTGGGAGGCTGTAGGAGTGTGCAGAGTGATGGAGAGGAGAGTGTGGTGGGAGGCAATGGGAGAGGTTCCCATACAGTGGATAAATTCATAGTGCAGGAGGATTACAGTAAACAGCACTGATGAGTTAGGTGGTGAAGCTGTTCTGGTTGGAAGGTTTATTCTTTATGGAGATTTTTGCTCAGGAGTTACAACACTCCATAAAGCTAATGAACGGAGTTTTCATCTCCTGGGGCAGTGCTGATTGCTTCCAGTGATGATGTGATGACTTTCATAACTGAATTTTCAGGTTAGTTGCTATAATTCCCTTAGCGGTGTCAGCTGACTTTCCTAATGTGAACTGACCCTGTTTTCGTAGCTTTGACAGTCACTTTATCCTATCCTCCTTTTTGAAGCTGAATTGAGTGATTTATAAAAAAATCAGCAAACCCATCTCCATTTTATGTTCTCACTTTTGCAAGTGCTGCTGTTTCATATATCTCCTAGCTGATAGTAGGTAACCATCTCTTTCAACTTATACTTCTGTCTCTGCCAGAGTTGAGTCCTTTCTGGATTGGTCTTGCACTTTGACTGAATCCAGCCTCCTTCTCCACTGCCCTGCTGGTGCAGGCACTGTGTCAGTATGCACAGGGTGCTGGTCGTCTCCTCAGCAAGCACTATACAAGTGTTCAACTTACTGCTGAGGAGCAAAAAGGGTTGGATGGAGTGGTGGGGCAGCAGGGATCCTGTAGACTTCATCAGAGTTTCTCTTACGTTTTTCATACAATGCCACACCTGAAGGGCAAGACGTAAAGAGTGTTTTGTTTGGGTTCTTTATCCACCTGTTTAGGGAATTTATTCAGTGAGAAGCTTATTTTTGGTGAACAGCTAAACCAACCTCTCTGACAATACATAAATATAAAATTAAGAGTTTTTGCAAGATCAACATTTTCAAAGCAGGTTTTGCTTTCTTTAAGCCTAGGGAAGATGAAAAAGAGTGAATGGCCTTCTGGTGGGGAGTGATGCTGTTACTTTATATAGATTAATGCAGACCACTACCTAGTTATACGTCCCACTGCTGTAGTAGTCCCCTGAAAAGAGGTGTCATTGAGAGAAGATGCCTGATTTGGCTTCAGAACAGCCATCTGCTGGAAATCTGTGGCTAAATGTCAATGCCATTATTTCAGGACCAAGTGGAATTATATAAACTTGCCTGAAAGATACATATCTGCAGAGCCAGGTGGGAAAATAGGTGGGAAGAAAAGACTGTTTTTTAAGTAGGAAAATAGTGGACATTGTGGATCTGAGTCATACTGGCTGAGGCACAGTTCATTCCTGATCTAGCAAACCCCAGCAAACAGGGGACTAGCCCAACCCAATTTGAGAGCATTCTGGGTCTCCAAGGTGTCTGCTAAGTTTTGTGAAAATCAGAGGGGAGGACTATTGACAAAAACTCTGTAACTTATGCCCATCACTCACTAAGCATTAGAGAATTCAGAGAGGAGTGCCACCTCAAGAGACAAACTCCCCAGAGACTAGGTATCTCTGCTTCTGCTGTTTTCCAAGTTGCTTCATCTGTCATCAGAAATGCTTTGGTGGTGGAAAACAGGACAAGTTTTCCTGCCATGCCAAGAGAGATGCAAGTGCAGTCAGTTGTTCAGGAGCACATATCTTCTGGACTTGCTGAGACAACATTTGGGCTCCCTCTCCAGTGGTGCTGGTTGCACCAGCTGCCCCGAGTGTGGAGAGGGGTAGGTGTGTGCTAGGTGTGGGGTTCCTAGCCAGGAGTAGTGGGCAGTTCCCAGGGGGGAGGAGAGATGCTGAGGAAATTACTGCTCTGTCCCCAGCTGCTGAGTCTCTCTTTGTTTTCCTCTGCCTTCTTCCCCCTCTTCCCTTGAAATTATAACTCCAAATGGCTCAGGCATGGGCCATTTTCTGTGATTATTTGCCTTTTTTCACTCTTCCTCAATTTACTCTCCTTGTCTCTGTAAGGAGGAAAAGAGATGTAGTTTCTGTTTGGAAGGTGGATGAAGAAATGGTACCATTTGCTCTCTGAATGGAAAGGTATTATCTGGCACACTGCAAGTCAGGGAGATAAAGGTGTGTGTATATGTGTGGTATATGGATTCAACGTATCTCTGCCAGCATCTATTGCCCTGACCTAAACAATGTGAGGCATTTGAATGTTAATCAAGTTGGCTGCTGGTTCTGTCCCAGTTAGAGCAAGAGCCATTGGAGCCAATTCATGGGAGCTTGAAGGGAAGGAGTGGGGTGAAGGAGGGAGAGGGGGGGTGCTTCTGTAAAAGGCAGGGAGAGATAGCCTTTCTCTAACTCAACAAAAGACAAGCAAACCTGTGTGCAGCTGAAGGAGGGGTGGCTGGGGGAAGGTTACGAGTTGTCTTATTATGGAGAAGCTTGAACTGTCATCTGTACTTGATGGAAGCGAGAGAGATTGCAGTTGGAGCTGCAGAAGCACTGCCTCCCTGATTGGATTAATAGAAAGGGAAGATGACTCTAGAATGGCTGCCCATTATCTGCACTACAAAGGGATTAGTGTGGGTTTCAGAGAAATTAATGGCTTTTGAGTTAGCGCAGAAATACTAATGAATGTCAGGGCCAGAGATGTACAGTGAACAAAATTGGTTCTCTTTTAGTTTGTGCATGTGCATGTGTATCTGTCCATTTGGTCTATCAAAGTGTGCTTTTTCACTACCATTTTGAGTTATAGATTAGGCTTTCAGTTTTCACATTTAGCTGAAATACTCTCACGTAGTTTGTTGGTTTGCAAGGTATAGTTATACTCACCTTTTTAGACCTAGTGCCAAAGTAGCAATTTTTTAAATTGTTGTTGTGGTTTTAGCCACATCTGCAGGAAATCTTTGTAGATGGAGTGCTTTGAGCATGGTGTTAAAAGCAGGCTCCATTCTGAGTATATGGGGAAGCTAAGGCTGAGCTGGCAAGGCAAAACCTAAGTGCATCCTTTTTAGTGCATCTTTTAGTTCGTGTAGGTGGGAAGTAGCATCCTTCCCCCTTTTTTTAACCCGCACGAGATTTGCATACTCACATCAAGTAAATCAAACAATTAATTTTCATGTATGTTCAATAGATTTAACTGAAACTTGTGTACTTAATCCTTATAAATGCTTAAAGTTGGTTTTCATTGAAGAGCTACAAAAAGCTTTTACACTGTTGCTGTTCTGAATCCTCCTCCTGCCCATGGACAAAACTCACAATCAGCTATAGCACTGCATTCAGCCACGGGTGGGAGTATCTCCTTACCATAAGTTCTGCTTTCTCACCAACTGGTATCAGAAACCCCTGGACGGTAACTGGGTCCCTCAAATACTCATAGTCCCTGACTGCTTGTGCCCTGGAGAGTAAACAGACACACCCATTAGCCAGCAGTGGTGAGAGCAGCTTGGCCAGCAATCTTGGCCATAATACCTGGGAAGTCCAGTACAGATGGGGGTGCGGTAGTTTCTATGTAGTCTTGTTTTTGGCTCTTTGTTTCCAAGCTTCGTCAGGTCTAGATGCTTCTGTTCTCATAGCTGTGTGTTGAGGACATCCTTGGTGTAGTCTGAGGTTATCATGTCTAAAGCTGGTTAAAGCGTAGCCTGTTAACTTTACTGTAACTGGCTAAGCTGAGATGCTGAAAATGTTTTATGCCTCCAGCTGTCTGCCCTATCTCTCTTGCAAAAGCTGTCAGCCCCAAGGCAAAAACCTCCAGTGAAAGAGCTCCTGTATCTTGCAGTTTGTAATGCTGTGTGTTAAGGTCAGTTGATGCTGATTTTGTTGTGATGTGATTATGCTGGGGAGTGGGTGAGGAGCTGTTTCCAGGTTGCTACCTTTCTCTTGTGTCTGGAATAGCAGTCTCCAAGGGAGATGGACAACAGGAGGCAGAAACCTCTACCTGTGTCTGCTAATTCTGCCACTGTGTGTAAGTCAAGACCCATCACACTTACTGGAAAGGTGAAGCAGAACTCAGATAGGAGCAAGAATTTTTTCCTCAAGCTTAGGTTGTTTTGGGGTGCCAAGTGCTATAGTTCGTATGACAGCATAACAATGAATGCCACTGAATTATACAGGGACCATAAAAAATTGCATAGGGCCATGTCCAGCCCAAGGTTAATATGATGCTTGCGTCTATGGTGGCTGATGGTGCAAATCAGATTGGAACAACTTTTGCATGGAAACCTTTTTTTAAAACTCAGAAATGCTTTAGATAAGTCCTTTAAATTTGTATCACTTTAGTGCCTGGAGTGACTTTGGGTATGGCTGGTTTTCTGGCGATGAAGAAAATTCCCCTTGACTTTGCCTTGGGCTGGGGTTTGTGAAAGAGTCTGCTCCAAAACACCTGACATGTTGAGATGCTCAGGTGTATGTGTTTTAGTCTGTCTGGGCAGCCTCTTACTTTTCATTTTTGGTCCTTTCTGCTGCTCCTGAGCCTGATTCTCATAAATCAGCAAAGCTCCTCAGAAGTAAACAGAGCTGTGCAAAATGTTCTGGTCCCAGGTCGTGCTGAAATGTGGTAACAAACTGCTATGTTGGGCACAGTTCTCCATTCCCTGTGACCTGGGTCAGTCCAGGTGCCAGGAGTTGTACCCAGGTGCTGGCAATGGGGTTGTTCCAGGTGGTTCCAGCAGCCCCACCACAGGGCACAGCTGTACCCATCAGCCACAGGTGGGGCCATTCTGGCTGTGTGCATCTCAGAAAGGGCAGAGGACTGCACAGCGAGGTGGGGAGTAGCTGAGGGTCAGAGGAAGAGAAGGTGCTGCAGTCCCTGGGGAGATCATTGTGGAGCAGGATCTCCCTGCAGTCCCATGTGGGACCCCATGCTGGAGAATGTGGAGATTTCCTGAAGGAGCAGTGGCCATGGAGAACTTGTGCAGGAGCAGGTTTAATATGAAGGACTGCAGCTACCACAGCTCCTGGAGAGGACCCATGCTGGAGCAGGGGAAAGATGTGAGAAGGAGGCAGCAGCAGAGAGATGCTGACCAGATACTGCTATTCCCCTTCTGCCTATGCTGGCTGGAACAGGTGGGGAGGCAGAGGAGGTATGTGTGAAAATATGAAGTTGAGCCTGGGAAGTAGCAGGAAGAGAGGGTGTTTTAATTTGTATGTGTTTCTTACTGTTGAAGTCTATTTTACCTGGCAATAGATTACTTGATAGTATTGTCCACTTCTGGACTAGGTTCTGGGAGACTTGCAGTGTTTTGTTGCTCTGTTACTATTCTCCTGGATAATCTCAAGAAAATGGCTTTGTTTCTCTGTCCTTATGTTTCTCTGTTCCCTTTTTGTAGAGTGTTTTGGTACCTCTGGGTAAAAAAGTGCTGTATTATCTTTGGCTCAAATGTAGAGTTAGTGCTTGTGTTTGATAATTACAACCTGTTAGATGAAGGCTGAATCTGTGATCCTATCCTTGGATATGCCTTATATAGGTAAGAGAGGTGTGTAAGCCAGAATGATGTAGCGATTTGAGACTATTAAAAAAATAATTAATGGTAATGTTCTCATTTTGTTTCTTCCAGAACACAAGCCAGTGTTCCCAAATCTCCTGAAGAAGGGATACTTAGAAGTTAGAAGAGACAATGACAGCTACTGGCAAACCTGTTACGCTGAGCTCTCCCCATACAAACTGTACCTGTATTGCTTGGACAGCAGTGGCAACCAGACTCTTCCCACCGTGTATCCACTCATGCGTTTTCAAAGGGTCACTGTTACTGGTGGCATTGAAACCAAGGTGGTGGACACTGTCCTGTCAGACAGCTCACAGCTACAGCTGAAGGCAGAGTCCTCGTGGGAGACGCTGGATTGGGGGCAGAAACTCTGGGAAGCAGTGCGTGCTTCTGTGCCTGCTTTCACGAGACAGCAGGAGAAACTGGAGAATATGCCAAAGCCTGAAAATAACAGTGACCTTTCTCAAACCAATGGATTATTAGAGAAGCCTATGGAGCTCTTCCTGTCCATGAATTTGACTGAAAACACTAAAGAGTTTCAAAATATTCTCAAATCAGGGACTCTTTACAGGTTAACTGTCCAGAATAACTGGAAGGCATTTACTTTTGTCTTGAACAGGTCTTATCTCATGGCATTCCAACCCGGTAGGCTTGATGAAGATCCTCTGCTGAGCTACAATGTCGATGTGTGCCTGTCGGTGCAGACGGATACTCAGGATGACTGTGACTCTTGCTTTCAGGTCATTTTCCCCCAAGATGTCCTGCGCCTGCGTGCAGAGACTCGTCAGAGGGCCCAGGAGTGGATGGAGGCATTGAAAGCAGCAGCCAATGCTACTAGAAGTTTAACTCAGAACCCACAGGTCACACTTAGGAACAAACCTGGAGATCGGCCCTTGGGAAGGGACCTTAGAAAGAGCAAGCGCCAGTCTGTGACCACCAGCTTCCTCAGCATCCTGACCACGCTGTCTCTAGAGAGAGGGCTCACAGTTCAGAGCTTCAAGTGTGCAGGTAAGCAACCAGGCTGCAGCATCTGCACCTACTCCCCTTCTGCAGGAAAAGAAAATCACTTGAAAGAGCATTTATATGTTCTAGCAGCACACAGCTGTTCCCTGCCTCTCACTGTGGCCATAGTTAGCCTTTCTTTGCTCTCTGTAAAATGTGGATAAAAACCTATGGGATATTCAGAGGTTCATCTGCTTTTGAAGACTAATGCTGAAAAGTTAGATGCTGCGCATAAAGCACTACATAGGCTAGGGCTGCCTTACAGGGTGGCTGAGCTGTTTTCTTGATTCAGGACACTGTAAAGGTGGTCCAGAATCACTGTAAACTTGTCATCTGACTCTAGTCCTAGGCAAGATCATGATTTTATCCAGTTTGGGAATGAAGTGAAAATAGAGAGGACCTGTGCGAATGCAACTCATTGTCATTTTACTTTAGCAAGAGCACCTGTGTGGAGCAAATTTGGGCACCTTATGCCTAAACTATAGTCTTTGACTCGCTTTAGTTACACTCCCTTAAAAATTGTCCACTCTATTAGAAACTGCTCTTTTGGAGAGTTTTTCTCTTGTGATATGGGAGCTGCGAGGGTCCTGCCTCCTCCCCACTCTGTTCTGGGGTGGGGGGTCTCCTGTTGCTCTGGAACCACACGTGACTCTGGGGATGTCTGGATGAGCCCAGGACCTGCTGGCTGAGCCCCAGATGTACTGGAGTGCCCTCAGAACTGGCTGTGGGTGCAACTGGGTTCATCCCTCTGGTAGTCCCCAGCAGGTCATGTTCCTGCTCATCTCTCTACAGTGCACAGCACCCACCTGGCAGTCAGAGCATCCCGAAGGTTGACCTCAGCCTCATTGCAGTTATTGATTTGGTCACAGTAGTTGGGCTTCTGCCTGAATTCAGGTCTGTTCTTGGCCACATTTGCATGACTTTATGTCAGTTTTTTCTAGGAGTATTTATGTGCCAAACTGCTGCTGAAACTGAAGGTGCCTGGGTCCTGTGCTAACTCTTGATTACCTGAACACTACTGGGCAATGGTCATGTCTTAACTTTAAGGATAGTTGTGAGACTGAAAACTGCAGGGAGACTCTGGGAATGACTCGAATAACTATCCCCGAGATAGGTCCAGCCCAGTGTGTACTCAAGAGACAGCCCTGTGAAACTCCAGAAGACAGCAGAATTAACTGCCTCATTTTAAGGTAGTGTCCCAGGTGATGGTAAACCTATATTCCTTTCTCTTAATTTCTTTTAATTCAAAGCTCACTAGAGGAAAATTTTTTAAATTTTGCTTCATTCTCTGACAGAGGTCCAGGAGAGTTTCAAGTGAACATTTTTGCACCGTTCCCGGTGTGGGCTGCTGTTTAACCCAAGGGGCCTGCTGGTGGTAATTACAGCTTGCAGGCACCGAGACCAGTTTTCCCCAGGGCTGCTGGGAGGGGTAAGCTTGGATAAAGATGAGGAGGGGGGAGGAAGAAAAGTTTTGCTGTGAATTCTTCAGCCATTTAGTGCAAATTCCTGTAATTACCGTCTTTGTGTCCTGTCCCAATGGCACATAATACCGCAGAAGCCTTTCCTAATTGAGACCTTACAGGAGGTACAAATCCCTCCTTTGTTCAGCCTGACAAATTAGTGCCAGAAAGTGGCAAGGTCCGAGTGGGAATCAAAGGCAAGCAACACAAAGATGGAACTTAAGGCTACAGTAATAACCCTCTCTAGTCCTGCAGGGGTGGGAGGGAAGGAAAAGTAATGACCAATGAAAAATGAAGGGTTTTTTTGTTATAAATTCCCTTGACATGACAGCACCTCTGGGCTGCTTTATTTATTTAGGAAAAGTGATTAAATAGTAATACAACAGGGCAGACCATTGTCTCTCGAGCTACCCCCCTTCCTACAGACCCCTGCTGCCTTGGCTAATTGATTGACAATGAACCCCTGATAAAGAAGGTTGCTAGAAGGACCTGATGGGGACAGGCTTTTTTTAATTTATTTTTTTCTTTGCAGTCTTTGTGGGGTTCCCCTCCCTGATTTTTTTTTTTTTCTGTTTGAAATGCTCTCTGCATCCCCCTTTCCTTTTCTCTCTCAGTAAAAGCTTTTCAAGGAATTGCTCCCAGACAAACAGCTGACAAGCAGGTAGGGAAGAATGTGAATGTCTGTGCCTCGCTATTGACAAGTTTATCTTGGAGTCTGACTAGCACTTTTCAACTTGTGATATAAGCCAGGGTGGTGGTGTCAGATGTAGTCATGGGGCAGGGGGGACAAACTGTTGATACACTGGAGTCAGAAGGGCAGCTTGAAAAAAGTTTTCTTTTGCTTGATCAGCAGATACAAAAGCTTTTCCCACATTTCTTACTCTTACTGCAGAGGGCAGGGCATTATTTCTCAGAAAATGGACAAATAGGCCACTGATTAACAGTGGAGAGACCGGTTTTTTATAAATGCTTTTACGTTTGCAGCCGTTACTTGTATTTTTGGCTTTGCACAGCAATGCGTTTTGGAATGTGCAGTTAACTTCTGGCACTTCAGTGGCAGCGTCCTTTGTCCTTCGCATGTTCATATAACTGCGGGCTTGATCTTGCCCTGATGCTGGAGTACAGCAGCATTCCTGTGGGAAGTGTTTGGGGCTCTGAGCAAGAGTAGCACCTGAGAGCACTGAGCTGCTCAGGTGAGACTTTGAAGGGACCTACCCCTCATCTTCAAAGGGATGTGAAGTGAAAGTTGCTTGCAAGTCCAAACTCGTAAATATCAGGTTTCATGATTTGTTCTTTGTTGTGTAGGAAATGAGACATGCATCACATTAGGATGATTTGTTGGAGGGGAATTTATTATTTTTGATATCTTTATTTCACCTGGATTAAGAGAAATCCCTGAACTGTTGTCCTAAATTTGGGATCAGGAAGCTTCCACGAAAGCATGTCTTTGGCACATGCAGCGTCTTGTAGACACCAGTAGCTGCTTGTGAGTACTTCAGTGACTGTCCTGTCTCCCTGTTAGGCCATCTATGGGCTTCTGGGGAAAGGTAGGCATTTCTCCTGGAGGAACTCTCCTGGAGGTCTCTATTTCTGTGTCATGTGCCTTCACTTTTCCATAGTTTGGGAAGACAAATGGCCTCTGCCCTTTGCCTCCTGTTTTTGCATAGCTCTTGTTCTTTAGATATCTCTCGTTTCACCTTTTTTTTTTTTTCTCCCTGTCCTTTATTAAAACAAACACTTTTTCCAGAGAAGTCGGTCGTGTCTTCCAGGAACTCTTTTTACTTAGACAGCAAGTCCCAATGGATATGGGAATTTCTACCTTCTGCAAAATGTGCTCTGTACCCTTTCATTTGTCTGTGTGGCTTTCCTTGCTCCTCTTCTGGGGTGCCTTCTGTCTTTTCCTCCCTGCTTTCTCCATGTCTCTGCAGTTGCCAAAAGGATAAATACTGCTATTAGAGCTCCACTGACTTGCCTGGCTGAGCTGAACGCTAGGTGCAGAGAAGCCAAGGTTAGTAAATGGGCTACTTCCTGAGCTTGCAGCCCTGTCAAATGGAGCAGCAGGTGGAAAGCTGTTGTCCTTCAAGGAGTCATTCTGCATTTAGTGCTGTGATAATATGTGTGGTTGGGGGACAGTCCAGTGCAACGTGCTCAGCTCATGCAACCTCTGCTCTAGCTCACGCCATTATTTTGAAATCAACCCCCACTGCAGTAAAAGTAAATTTATTTTTTTTCCCTTCAATGAAAAGTATTTTCCTAATAGCTTGCAAAGCCAACAAGTGTGATTTAAAAAAAAAAAAAAAGCCAAAGTAGCCAGGTGCAATATTGACTTTGTTCAACTTCTCAAAAAACCATATAGTTGAAACTTCTCAAATACAGATAGTTGAGAAACATCCTTGAATTTAGGAAATACTTTGTGAACTGTCATCACACCCACTTATTTGTTACACATCACTGAAATAAAAATACTTAGGGGACAAATCTTAGAAAATGTATCACAATAATAAAATACCATAAGGTCCTTTGGAAGGCTGTCAGCACTGTTGTCACATTTTCAGTCCCAAATAACAGTTGTTCTCACCTGTCCAGGGCTTTTAGGATGGTACCTTTTCTAAGTGCTGTATTTGTTTTGTGCTTGGTTTCATTTCAATTGATCTCTTTGTTCCAAGGCTTCAGCAGCTTTTTACCTTCCCTTTATTTGAGACTCTGTAAAATCCCTTAAGAATGTGTTTTGCACTGTAAAAGTTTTATTGTTTAAGTATCTTCACTTTAGACCACAGTCTTCCAGTCTTGTATGTGACTTTCAGGCCCTGTTTCAATTAATTCAAAAGTATAACTTCCACTGCTAACAGTGGTATTTCTAAACTCATTCTTTGGTAGCCAGAACCAACTGAGCAGAAAAAAATGTGCTACTCTGGGAAAAAACCTGGAATGTGCACTGTGCATTTGCTTGGCATCAGAGCATCCATGCAGATGTGCAACCTTGAGGGACACATACAGAAGGAAAATGTCTGCTTGAGGGTCCACTGCTGTAGAACTAGGACATTTGTTTGTGTGTTGGCAGGGCTCCCCCCCTTCTGTCACGTGCCAAAGCAGTGTATTACTGGCAAAACTATTACCTGTGGATTGAATCAGGGGCAATGTAAAAGAAATTGCAGAACCAGCCAGAGTGTAACTGGTGGGAATGGTTTAGCTTCTCTGTCTGGCCTTCTCCAATGTCTGTAGTCTCTGACACGTACATGTGCTGTGTAAATCTGAATAGTTCACATGCCCATGGTAGGGCTGTGGTAGTGACGAGTGACCAAGAAGAAATTCAGCCAAAGTAGCATTGGCAAAAATGCGTAAACATACTTGCTGTGCAGTTGTTCCTTGTGTTACAAGGAGATACAAAACCAGTTGTGTATTCAAACAGACACAGAGCTGCTGTTTCTAGGTATGTGAGTGCTCTATCAAATAAATGAAACTTGGCAAGCCAGGTAGCTTTCAATATAAGTAAACGAGTGAGTGGTGCAGGGGTAAGTGGCCTTCAAACTAACTGTGGAGCAGAAATGAATACTGAGTTAGGTAGAGACTCTTTTTGCTAAATGAGCTGGCCACAGCTGAGGATCTGATCACACAAAAGACTGGCCTGCACTTTGCTCTGTTCTCTGGTCTACCTTCTCAGTATATCGAATCAAGCATGAGAGTAATCAACTGTAGGAATGGGAATACCATTATTAATTATGGTCACATTATCTCTTTACTCCTAGCTGGCAAGCAGACTTCAAGAGCTGGCCCAGAGAGTGTGTTCAGTTCCCATTTCTGACTAAAGAGCTGGTGAATTACTGAATCCTGCCAATAAGTCATTCCAAGTCATCCCATTCACTTCTGTCAGGCAGCACTTCAGAATATCAGCAAGGCACCAGATACTGCAGAGAATGATCCTATAAGGGCATGGGGGAAAGAATACCAAATTAGCTTGAGGTGTATGGTATTCTTCCTCTGCTGTTGTCCTGGGAATCCAGAGAAAAGATTTGGAAGCATGCAGCAGGAGAATGTAAACTGGCCATGTGTTAAAAGAGTCACAGACTTTAACTATGTGTGAAGCATGTCTTCATAGTTGTTTGTAATTTCCTCAGAGCAAGTTCTCTGGGAAAAATGTAATTTTGTCCCTTCTCAGAATTTGACACTAATGATAAAAGTAAAATCCTGGTGAAATTCAGTTGGAGAAATCCAACCAAATAAGAAGCTAGTGTCCAAATGTGTAATTTTGTTACTGCCATGTGACACACAGCTAGGATTTTTAGTCCTCATTTATTGATGAAATGTTGTTCTTGACATATATGTGAAGTGCAAGCTTACGCTTTGACTTTTAGGGGTTTTTTTGGTGTTACATTTGCAGGCTTAACTTCTATTAGTTTTATTGGGAAGGCAGAATTTAGCTGTGTAACCTACAGCATGCTTGTATGCTGTCTTCTAGAAAGGAAAATACAGACATGCAGAATGTTGTGTATGCACACATATGTGCTATCACCTTGTTTCCAACAGTGATTTTTTTTTTTCTTGATTGTTCATCTTCTTAGCAAAAGTCACAGCTCTGTGTGTTCAGTGTGACTGATGTAAAGGGGATTGTTTACTTCACCTGCTCCCAGCCTTCTAAATATTGGATGTCTACACTAATCCAATCTTTGCTGATTGGAAGAAAGCCTGGGTGCCTGGGGAATGATTAATCTCATCTGCCTTGGAGAGGTGCTCTGAGGCAGTGTGCCTGTGAGACATCTCTAGCAGGGTGGGATGGGTCACTCTGGAGTGGCCAGTCTCCCCAGTGAAGTCTAGAGCCTGTAGCCACCAAACCTACGCTGGGTATGCGAAGTCAGCTGAGCTGGAATGTGTAAGACAGGAAAGACAGGGCTATGCATTGTATCTTCAAATGGCACTAATGAAGTCGGGAGGTCTGTTATTTTAGAGCTTACAGTAGAGTTCTGAGCTACAACTAGTAGTCAAAGTTTCATTGACTTGAAATGGTTGGTCCGTCCTTTGGAGTCAATTTTTTAAAAAAAAAAGAGTCTGGGAGTTGCGGACTGGTGAACCCTTCCGTATTTCTGGAGAAGCTGATCTGGTTTACAATTAAAGTGGGATTTGTACATTCCTAATCATATGGGGTTTATATGTTGCTTATGTAATTATAACTTGATAAGGTCAAACCCACATGGTTTCAACACGGAAAAATTTCCGACTTTTATCTGTTCAGGTTTTGTTGTCTTTTAAAGTTTGTAAGAAGCTCACAAAAAAAATACAGGCAAGTGGAGTAAAGTGTCAGACATTGCTTGGAGGTTTATAAGTTTTTAATTATTTCTTTAGAAATAAAATTGCTTTAGAAAGAAAGTAATGGTGGAAAAAGGACAAAGGGTAATGAAAATTCAAACATGGGTAGACGTGAGGGAGAACTAAGCTGGATTGTTAATGTGTCTTCCTTGGGAATCTGAGTTTTCCCATGGTGGAGTGAATTGGAATAGATGCACAGAAACACAAGGCAAGCAACAGAAATAATTCTCACCTTCTGTTTGTGCTGAGCAGATAGAGCAATGTTGTATGTCTGATCTAACACTGAAAATTTGTTGCTGTGCTCCTTCTGCTTAGTTTGCTTTATGCCTTTATCAAGCTGAAAGCCTTTTGAAGTCTGTGGGTCATTTTCTTTTCTTCATATTGTATGTTGTTTCTAAATGAATTAGCTTCTAAGCTAATCTGTCACAGATTTAATTATAGCACACAATCACAAGGGACTTGCTTTTTCCTGATACCGAGCAAGGAACTTTATTCAATAAGGAAAACAGTTGTGTACTTGATTCTAATTTGATCTTCCAGTTTCTCTGTTTCATTGTGGAGCTACTGCAGTCTTTGCTTACTAAAAGATTAAAGAAAAGGTCTCTGGATAAAAAGAGTGGTTGCGTGTGTGTCTTCTGACCACAAGAATATGCAACACCCTGAAAGTGGCAGAAATTGTTTCCTGCACTTCACAGAAGAGGAATTATATTCAAGTGTCTTGGATTCCTCCTCCATAATAGACCACCACCTTAAGTCAAGGAGAGAGTCTTGTTATAACTTTTTAACCTTATCTTCTGTACTACTTTCTTCCTGAAGTCTTCTCACTTGGACATGAGCCTCTTGATATTAATACTCCTGCTCTGCTCACAGACATGTTGTTGAGAGAGGTTCATCTGTGTCCAACAGCACTTTCTTGCTGTTATTTTTCCTAACCCCTATTTTCTTTCCTTGATTCCAAGGCTGTTTTGTTATATTTTCTGTGATAAAAGGTTTGGGATTACTCCTTCCCTCACTTTGCTAACAATATACCAAAAACTGCACTTCTTCCCTTTGTAGCTTACTCTATAACATCCTTTATGTAGGGATGATTTTGGGTACCAGTAAATATTGTGGTATTCTCTTTGCATTAGACTCAGGGTTTGCCAGACCTTTGTACAGGTGTTATGTAGATAATATTCTGTGTGAGCATTAGGAATAGGTGAGAGATGCTTGGTGAAAGCTGTGCTGCTTTTTTTCCTCCCATCCTGTGGAAGGTGCTTTCTTTAGTTATATAGGCAAATAAGTGTTTTGTCTGTAAACATGGTCCCTTCCCGAACCCTAAACTATTTATTGAATTGTGTTACTGATCTCTGAGATGATCAGCTACTTCTGATTATCCTGTTGGGAGAGGTGCTCAAGAGTTTAAAGCCAGGAATCAGTACTAGCTTTGCTTCTGGTAAACATGATGGCAGTTTATGTACCTGAATGTCCAGATGCAGGATTCCCAAGGGCAATAAGCCAATGCCTTCTTCCTCTTCCTTTTCTCTCATTCTTGCTCTGGTTTTTTCCATCTTAAAAAAACAAAGTACTGTAAGTGGTCTATGCCACAGAAATATGTTTGTCACACTACATCTCTTTGAACTGCATAACTTCAAAGAAAATCAGTGCTTTGATAACTTGATTTGAAAGGGTTGTAGAAATAGCCATCATTATGAATCACAGTAGATAGGCATGGAAAAGATGGTGATTTTCAAATAGCAAAGCTTGTAAGGTAGGGGAAAATGTAAGATGGGTGCCAGTGCCACATTCTCATCTAAAAAAACCCCAACCATACAACTGTATGTAGCTTTACAGAATATGATTTCTTGAGGGTATGAAGAGGAATGAGAAACACTGTGTAAAAATTGTGTTTCTGAGGAGCAAGGAAACACATGTGGGCTCAGGAAAGGGCTGTAACGAGGGAGAAAGCAATGTGTGCTGCTTGGGTAAGAATTTCTTCCACTTAGTCCTCTTCATAGAACTACCCTTCCTGAAGATGAAGGGCATCCCAGATTGCTTGCTGAGACCCTTCTACCCCAGAGACCTTCTTTCAGTTCTTATAGGCTGGACATAGGGAGGAGGAGAGAAAGCCCCCCTCGCCCCCAGCACTTCTGTGCTTTGTCATTCCTCTCCTGAGAAAACTCTCCGTGGACTGGAATGAGTTGCTGGCTCTAAGAGACTGCAAGAAATTAGGCCTTAAAATGGTGACTTCTCAACTGTAATTGTTTGTTTTAGTTTAGGATATTGGCAATTCAAATTGAACTTTAGTTTATTCTTGCCTTCAGTCCAACACATAGGAGTTAGGGCATTGAGACAAACTATCAGCTTGTGGAGTCTCAGAGGGTGCACAGTGATAGGTAAAATCCATCCTCATACCCAGACAAGTAAGTGTTGGCTAGTGGGGAATGTTTATAAAGGTTTCAGTGACACTGAGTTGGGAGACTTCATTTGCATTCAGACACAGCTTTACCACTAGTACTTCCTAACTGGTCCAAACACACTGAGCTAGAAAATACATGTCATTTAGTAGTCTCTGTTTCATCCAAGGTGAGGTAATGGCTGTATGTAAGGAAAGCTCAGACTGGAGCTATTTGATATATACAGGCAGATGCTTCAGTGTTTTTTTGGTGATAGGAAATTCGGAGGCAGCTAGTAAGGAGAAAGATTCAAACCCTTCACTTCTTTTAGCAAGGCTGATGCAGAAGAACATGCTGTACTGAGATATTGCTAACACAAACACCCTTTCTGAGGGCTTGTTCCCATTTAGTTTGGGAAAGGGGAATGTTTCCTTTACAGAGGGGCAAGATTTACCTCTGTTGTGCTTTAAAAAACATGGGCTCCTTAGCAACAGTTTCAGTATCTTCTGCAAGCATCTTCCAGGGCTACTAGTCAGATGAGTCTGGAGTCAGACAAACAGGACTGGTATTTCATGTCTCGTCAGCTGTTCAAAACCTTCACCTCTATGTATAAATGCATTTAAAAACATGAAAAAAAAATAGTTCTACATGTACCACATAGTACTGATACTGGGCTTACTAACAGGTGTGCCAGCTGAGTTCATAACACCATAGTGGAACAGGACTGCGTGGAAACTCTTAACTGACCACTGAGGAAACTACTTTTTTTTAAAAAGAAGAAAAGAATGTGACAGAAAAAATAGGAAAACGCATGTTTTGCACTGAGGAAAATATGAAGTTGTAGGCTTCTAAGTTCTGATCCCAAGCCACAGTCATAGGTCATCTTTTTTTTTGGTAACACGCTGCTGAATTACTTGAATTTACTTTACCCTTATAAAAGTGATACTTGCATTCTTTCTGCCCTAAAATAGTGCTTTGCAAAAAGTGCTGCTAATATTTACCATACAAAAAAGTATTTCTACAATGATAACAGTTTACTTTAATAATGTTCGTGTTTTCTGTTTGATTATTAGCTGAGATCACATGTTTGCATTATGTATGTTGAGTTATGCCACTTAAGATACATGTTTATACTTATGCTTTGGTCTTATGAAGGGTAAAGGAGGAGACATTTAACATAATTATCTCTTTCATCAACTGACCTGTTTATATATTTGCCTTTTTCAAGAAACTGCTTATCCTCACTTCAAAAAAAAGGGGAGAGGGGAAGAGAGAGATGAGCACAGGACATGTCCCACACTGATTCACTTGATAGTGCGTATTGCAGAGAATCAGTAGCCAAATGGCTCTGGAGTGTGGAAGAGGAGGAAGTGAGCTAATTGTATTGGTTAGATTATTGTAATTATTTTGATTAGAGCAGAGGGGGCATGGTAACATCGGTCGATGTGAGGAAGGAGGAGTTCAGTGTATGCCTAGAGTATCTGAGCTGCAATCTTTCCTCAAATCAGGGTAACTTCTACTGGGGAGAAAAGATGCCTTCAATGGGACAAGTTACATAATTACACTAAATCAGTTATATTGACAAAAGCAGTCGTCAGTTGACTTCTACCTGAAAAATTCTGTTTAACTAATACTTTTTCTATAAAAGTGATGTACAAGGATTCTGCTAATCAGCATTTCTGACCAGCTGCAGCAGAGACCATCTGAGCATACAGCACTTGCTGCAGCAGAGCTTTAGAGCTGTGGCTGTAGCTGTAAATGTAATATGGGAACACTGGCATTTGAAGGAAAAGCAAAAATACCATCACGTGTGGTGTATCAAAGAGGTGTTGTTAACAACCATAGACATCTTTTATCTTACTCAAACACTTTTAGCCTCACTTCCTGAGCAGATTGTTTAATGTGACTGTGCTGTCTGTCTTTAACCATCCGCTCTAATATTAATTGAACCTGTTGGCTCATTTTAGTCACTATTGAAAGACAGAGGTGTCAAGCACATTCGGTTTTTATGTGTTTTGTGAAAACAGGTGGTCAGGTGAAGGAGAGCTCTGCATTAGTTCTTTCCAACTAAAGCAGCAGCTTTTGAATACATTGTTTTACCCCAGGGACTCCACACAAGAGGGCATGGGAAGAGGCAAGGGATCCAGCTGTGAAAAAAGTACAGGCAGACCTCAGACCTTGTAAGACACAGGGTAATCCAATCGTACAGAAAAAAAAAACCCTGCTGGAAACTGAACTGTGTCACTGCTGCTAGTCAAGAACTACTCATTCTCAATGTGACTGCTGCTCACAGTTATTATTCATGGTCTGACTGTGGTTTGCCTTGGCTGTGCTAATTGTGTGGCTGAATCCTACCTGCCAAGTCAGCATCCCCCCCGGCTGTCAGCAGGAGCTGGCTTGCGCTCCTCCATGCAGGCAGTGCTGGCCCATTCTGTTGTGGGGAAAATGGGAGCTCTCTGGAGCAAGCTCATAATACTTCTGTGGTCTGCTGTTTTCTATCTAAGCTTCAGGGCATGGCTTTCAGATGGCCACGGCTTTTAAATGCCCAATGTCTCAAAGTAAGTCTTGTGCCTTTGTTTCTTGAGAATTGGTAAGTGTCCTTTGACTGCTGTCTGAACTCTTTGTCAAGATGCCCAAGTTAGTTAGTGTGTGCTTTTTCAGCACTAGTTTAAGAATACTGATATTTATTCCTTTATTTTTTAGGGAATGAGAAATATCTCATTGCTAAAATAAATGAAATTTTAAAAGGGTCTCAGATGAAGGAATAATTACTTTTCTGACTCCATCCTGAGTGTGTACCTCTGGCACAATGTTCAAACCCAGACTTTTCTCCTTCTCTCTTCTCTAGGCTGTCAGCGCTCCATAGGTTTGTCCAATGGAAAAGCCAAGGTGTGCAGCTACAGTGGATGGTATTACTGCAGCACCTGCCACGTGGATGACAGCTTCCTCATCCCTGCACGGCTGGTTCATAACTGGGACACTTCCAAATACAAGGTAATCTCCCTGCAGGTTGGTTTGCTAGCAAGTGAACTGAATTTCTCTTTAGATAGAAACATAGACATTTCAGCAGCCTGGAGGTTACTGGCATTGACTGCTAATACTGTCTTCTTTGTCCCTCTTGTCAGAATGAGCCACACTCTCTCAGCAAGACAGATGTTTTAATCACAGTTTCCTTAGCCAGGCCTAAGGTGTTCCTCCACAGGAGTAGCCATGCTCCTCTTTCTTGGTGGCATCTTTTTCATCATTGCTTACCTGGTTGTTCAAGAGACAGGGAGAGGCACCACACTGCAGCCTCTCTTTTAGTCCTAATCTTTGCAGTTATTGGGGCCCTTGAGGAGTACCTGTTTCGTGAGCACCAGGGGCTAAGGATTGGCACCGCTTAGTGGTGGATGCTAAGTTGTGGAAATGCCCACAGGAAACTGGCTTACCCAAATGCAGTGTTTGTGGGGTGCAGAATGCCCTCTCTCCTGGCAGGAACATTTCGAGGACACTAGGAGGACATTGCTGTAGAGCTCGGTTGGACCAGACAGACAAAAGTAACATAAGGAGAAAATTCTACAGTTGTTCACTTGCCACACAAGAGCTTTTCTAAAACTTTTGTAATATGCTATTTGCTGCTGCCTCGGTGGCTGATTGCTAGATAGGGGCAACTGATTACATACCTCAAAGCACTATGCCAGCAAACACAGTAGCAGTGTTGTTTTGCCATCTTAGGCAGTATATGCTGAAAGAATAACAAATTCATAAGGAATCCAGACCATGCTAGAGCTTCAGACCTAGCAGCCACTGTTAGGAGAGGTTGTTTGATGTTTTGTGTCTGCAAATATTATTATTATGTGCTATTTGAAAAGGAAAAAATAACCGGTAAATGCCCTATTAGAGGAAAAGCAGATCTCTCTTGAAGAAAATTTGTCAGACAGGGAGATTATTAAAAGGTAGCCAGAGCCTGCCATCAGGAAAATGACAGTTTTGTGCTGTGAAATGCAAGATTCTTCAGAGTTACAAAGCTGCTATGTGTGGAGACAAAAAGCCCTCCCATGCCTAGAAGTTAGGAATAAATATTTAAAAGTTCTTTCTTTGGATGCTTTAACCAAGGACTAAACTTGCTAACCCATGGTAGTATAGGTAGCCCTGATAAGGGGCTATTAAATGGTAAGGCACAGATCTCATGTCAAACTGTCATTAATACTGCCAAGAAAATTAACTGGTTTTTTTCTAAACCTACAGGGTAAAAACTATGCTCTATGCACTGTTTCCTGTGGTCTTTGTATAGGCAGCTGAAGCACAAAAGAAAATGAGACTTTTAAGATTTTTTTACACTGTTTTACACAGTCTGAAAGGTGCCAGTCAATCCACCAAATGGAAGCAAAGTTGAATGAAGAGTTTGTAAACCTGCACTCCTTCCCACTGCCACCTTTTCCCTGCCTCCATAGGGGTTTCCGGGGTCTGTCCTTTCTGTTTCTGGCAAAGCAAACACCAGTAGGTACTGTAGGACATGAGCTTTTACAGTGTAATTGGGCACATTTCTCTTTCAAATTTCATGGACTCAGCATCTGAGCAGCAGCTGTAAACTGTTACATCAATTAAATAAGTTTTGAAATTGAGAGGTTCTTGTCTGCTTTTGACAAAATACGTCATGAAAGAACAGAAGCAATAAAAATCTGTAGAGTTGTCTCTTCCCATAACCCAGGATTTTGAAAAACAACAAATACACTTAACACCTGGAAGCACATGTATAGGAAAAAAAAAATCCTCTTGGCTGCAATAGAAGCTCTTTGAAAGGACTTGGCAGTTAGGCATGTTTCTTCTGTCATAACCAAAGCAGCAACTCAGTCCCCAAGTTCGCTTTTTTCCCCTACTGTCTTCATATTTGTGTTTTTCGTGTGTTTGGTAGAAGGGAAGAGAAAAGAGGTGATCTTGTGAACACCCTTTCTTCCTTTTACTTAGGCCTGTTTGCACACAAAACTCACTAAGTATTGCAGTTTGGTTCAGGTGGTTTTCAACCTGAGCAAAATGCCAGACAAACACAGCAGGAAATGAACTCCCTGTGCCAGAAGGCTTCAAGGGAGGCTGACTTCTGGTAATTGAATTCTGAACTGTAAGTTTGCAGGCTCTAGAAAGGAAAGGTCTGGAAAATGTTAGCATCCATCCTTGTATGACATTTAAAGCTAAACCCCTGTTGCCCTTTGCATCTTCTCAATCCTTCTGGCTGATTTAATAGGATTGTCTTGTCTGCCCAGTAAAACTGGGGGACTGTGAGTATGCTAGGACATATGCTAGAATATTGGCTGGTAGCAAGCTGAATTACTACGACTACCTGACCCTTCCCATTTTAAGACTGCATTTCAGCTTCTTATAACTTTGCTATGGTTGGCAATGTGAGTTAATGTTTTGCAAGACGTGTGCCTGTGTCAGGTGTGCAGAGTGAACTGACACCTATCTGTCAGCCAGTGATGCTGGGCAAAGCTACTTTTCCTGCAATCAGAATTCCAGGGGTACATTGTATTGGCAAGGAGAGAGAAAGCCTTGCTTTGTGGCTCTCTCCTCAAAGGCTGAATTCAGACCATACAGCACCAGAGCTGCACAGTAATGCTTTGTCATCATAGTGCACATGTATGGCACAGTCACTCAGGGGACCTCAGTTGTGGCATCTTTTTGTTTCTGTACTCTTAATGCCTCAGGAGGGACGCCCCACACAGGGTACAGGTGTGCACAGGTGTGGGTGTAGTACTTGGACAGTAACTGCTCTTCAGTTCCCAAGACAGCAGGGCAGGTGGATGAGGAGTCCATCACTTCAGCAGAGATTTAGAGCAAGAAGATAGACAAAGACATCACTGAGCACGAGGTCCTCCTGGTCTGAGGTGCTAGTCATTGTACCAAGCGTTCACATGCCTCCTAGGGAATCACTGAATACATAGCTTAATTTGCTAGTTGGTGGAAGAGGACTAATATTTGCTATAGATACAGCAGTTGTCAGGGGATTGCTGAAATATTGCAGTCAAATGGTTTAATAATTGTAAAAGCAGGTTGTTTAATGCAATCTCTTTTATTCACTTCAGTAAACATAATAAAGTATCAACATTGCTAGTGTTAGAAAACTTGATATATTTGGAGTTTGTAGAATTTTTTCCTGCAAAGTCCAAGTTGCTTGTGTTGCTTCATATTACTTCTGATTCCACTCAGCACAGTTCCTTGTACGTGCAGAATACTTAAAAAATAAAAAAAGAAAAAAAAAGAAATTAGTGAGATGTTTAATATAAATTGGTGAGATATTTAATATAGCTTCAGGGCCTGGGAAACCTGCTGTATTTAAAATTACACATTGTGTTATCTCTGTAGTTATTGATGGGAAGGCTGGCCTTAGCATTATTTCTTACATATTTATTATGCATTGTGAAAAGGTTACATTTGGGGCTGGCTTTCCCTGTCAGTAGCTAGTAACTAGTGCTGGGTTTTGGAAGTGCTGCTGTTTATAAGAGTGTGTATTGCTTTTTTACCTACTTCTTACCTTACTGCCCCAGAAGGGAAATAACTTCCTAAATCTCAAGAGGCTGCAGTTTAGTAGTGCTGTGCCCTTTCTACTTTTGTTAGCTTAATTCATCCCTTCCTCCACTCAATGTAAACACTGATTTAAAGGCCCAGGACGACTAATTGAATTGTGGAGCCAATAGTATTTCTGTAGCACAGTTTCAAGTGATTTGCAGCTCATTTAAGGTAATCCCTGTGACAAAATGCAGAAATAAGGAACGAGAGGGAATTTGGTCTTCTCACCTCAGAAACAGGAGTATTTTTTCTAGTGGAACAGAAATCCCATGAATTTATCAAGATTACAAGTAGCTCTTTGCAGGTGGAGATAGAACAGGGCACTATAATGAAAAAGGCATAAGAAAAACTTCTTGCAGATGAAACACTGGGAATGAGTAATACCAACAAAATTCAGTTTTATTTATCTGCATTTTAAGAAACACAACAAATTGCTTCTTGCCAAAAAGAAATCAGCAAACAAACAGAAAAATACTAGCAGGGAAGAAACTTGGTAATCGGATTTTAGACTTGAAAAACATCTAGTAAGCTGTGTTACTCTGCAGCAAAAGCTTGTGTGGCTGCAGATATCACTCTACATTGGGTGAGTAAGCACTTATCTCAAATGCCTCAATTTTGAGGTATTTGATCACGTTTGATTTGGCTATAAGCAGAGAGAGTTGGATCTCTCTCAGCTCTGTCTTCGTTTGTAACTGATAACATAGTAAGTTTTCAGGTGCATAGAATAACTCAGATCACAGAGGGGAAGATCTTCTTAAAAAGAGCTGGGAGGAAAGCCTAACTAAACTACTTTATTTTTCAGGTATCAAAGCAAGCCAAAGAGTTCCTGGAATATGTTTATGAGGAGCCATTGATTGATATCCAGCAGGAAAATCCCATGCTGTACAAGCATGTTGAACCTCTGGCAACTGTTGTCCGGCTGAGACAGCAGCTAAAATCTCTCCGAGCCTACTTGTTCAGCTGCAGAGCTGCAGTGGCTGAAGATCTGCGTAGAAGGTAAGAACCATAGACAGCATACAGCACAAGGATGTAGTTTCCTTGTCATGTTGCTTCCCCCCCACACTTTTTGTTTTTTCTCACAGTCTAGTTCTGAAGGTGTTAGGCATTTAGAAAGGTGGTGTGTTTGTATCTGACTTCCCTGAGCAGCTGGGTTATCCTATGGCAAAGAAAATGATTTTATAGGTTCTGAATATCCAAAGTTGTTCTTGACAGCTGTCAGTCCAGGGGGTCACACACTGTGGTGAATATCTTTTGCTCCTCCTCGGGCTTCCTGGCTGTGTGTGATTATTTTGAGTCAGCTGAGATATCTCATGCTCCTTGCTGTGGCATCACAGTGTAGTAGCCACTGTTGGGACCTTTGAAACACCTCACACTGTGGCAAAGCATGAGAGGGACCAGAGTCAACCACCTGTCCAGTGCTTCTGACTTCTTCTGTGAGATGACCTCACCCAGAGGCAGAGGCCAGATGTAGTCCCCCAGCACATGACCCAGCATGTGATTTATGTGACACCAGAGCAGTTGGGCTCTTTCTCAGTCAGTATCCATGACATGGCTGTGCTGAATGTTTTGTTTATTGGAAAACACATGGTCATAGCACAGCAAAAAGTGTTTTGTATTGCATTTGCTGTGATGGAAATGGTAGTTCTATAAAAAGTGAACTTCATTTTAGAAGTGCTGTATCTTAGTCCATTCAGCTACTTCTGTATTTTTCTAACAAGCTAAAAATTATCAATCTTTTTAAAACCATCAAGCCACAGTTGTGACCTTAAAAAGCCAAATAACTTTTGTTGTGGATCTCCAAAAGAGATGGGGAGATGTCTGTCATGCTGTACTGTGAGGTGAGTAGCTCTGGGCACATGCAGCTGACCTGATGCATCTGTAAGCATTTGTATACCTCAGTTTTTAAGACAAGACTTGCAAGTAGGAAAACCACTGCTTTGAAATTGTGAGATGCTGAAGGGCAAGAAAGCAGGTGGCATCAGTGACTGTATTTTGAGCATGGTGTTTTAGGGACCTGAATTCTCTGGAAGGAGGAGGAAGCTGCACTGGTGCCTTTATCCCAGGTGAGGAGAGCTGGTCTGCCATTTGGTACATAACCTATGTCATTGCTTTGGTGAACTACCTAGAACAAGTAAGAGAAGGATACAGCAACAGGTTTCTGGAGAGTTCTTGTGTCAGACCCACTTAATATGTGCTTGTGTTTTACTACTCAATTTCTATTATTTGTTAGGGCAGCTTACATTTTAAAATTTAGGATGGTTCTTCTTTTATTCTAGAGGATGGAATTATCTTGCAAAGCTGTTTTCCTGTTCAGCTATAATAACTTTTCTATGCCATCCCCTCCAGCAGTGATAAACCTAAAAGGAAAATAAGATTTGTGAAGGCTGCTGTTCAGAAGAAGTGGCAAAAAGGAAGTGATGCTTTCTGATTAATGTTGAAGAAAATAAAAATAATGTTGAAGAACCTCCTTCTCTGGTTAAAATAGAGAAGAAGGCAGGAAACTGAATGGACTTGGTTAAGAGAGTAAAAGAAGAGAGTTCAAATGAGACCTAAGCAGAGAAATCAATAAACTAGAGAAAAAAAAAGGGGGGAGGATAAGAGAAACCCAGGAGAAGGAGATTCAAAGAGGGAAGGGATCTCAGAAAATTAAGAATTAATGAAGAAACCAGGGTAAAGGGGGAACCCCAAAACCTACCTCCAAAAAGGAGAGATGACAAATACTGAGGAAATGGGCAGAAGAGAGAATGGACAAAAATTATCACAGAAATGTGAGCATGGTCTTTTCTTGGAGCAGGGAAGAGAGAGAAAATGTCCCTGTATCAAAATGAAACACCCAGAATGGCAGATGGGGAAACTGGGAAAAAATACTTCAAATGTTTCTTATCTAAGGTTTCCTTTGCACTGTCTCCAATTAAAACTCTCTGTGGTAGATGGAAGGACCCCCAGCCCAGGAGGGGTTTGGTTTTGTACTAGGGAAGCATCTCCAGGACTTATTAAAAGTGTAAAAGGCACTTAAGGAATGTACAAAACAGACCTTAGAGTCCAGCCCCTTCTTGGTCTGTGAAGTGGATTTGGTGGTCAACTGCTCCCTCAGACCTCTCTGAAGAGGTTTGAAGATATGAAAAGAAAGAAAATTTCTTTACCCAGAAGGAGTTATTCCTTGCTCAAAGTGCTCCCAATGGTTTTGCATTCTTCATCTAGTATCCCAGTGTGCAGACATTCACTATCAATGTGATGATTTTATAGAGCAGAGCTAAAAAGTAAACAAAGAAAATATGTGATTTAAATTTTCCTTTGGTTCATCACATGGACAAGTTGCAAGACAAGGAGGAGTTTAAACAGTATGGTGAGACAGCATTCCTAAACTTAGTACTCTTTCCTAATTAGAAATTAAAAACTGGGAGAGAGAATCCAGTTATCTGTCCTGCTCTAAAAACATTCTTTTTCTCCTTGGTCTTCACCTTAATATGTGAATAACTATTAATCACAAGAAAGTGAACACAGCATCTTGAAGACCTGTCAGACCCATATAAACAGATTGAAACAAACTGTTAATATTGCTGTCTACAGAGAACTAAAAACAGACTGATTAATTGTATTGGCACCTTGCTGCCTCTGGGACACTGATAGAACCTGCCTTATTAGGGAAAAGCAGATCACTCTGAGGTTTCTTTTATTAATACTATTTGCATTATCATCTACTTTAAATCTACACCCTGCTCTTCAGCCCAGATCACAAAGTGAAGACGGCAATGAAGTTGGAAACTCTTGGTGTCCTCTGTGAAGACAAAACTGTTTACAGTGCTTACAGTCACTTTTTCTGAAGACTTCCAGATGGCTATAAACCAGGTTAGCTCAGGATCCAGTTGGTTTAAATGTGGACATGTTATTTATATTGTTTGGGGTACATAGGTACTTTAAGAACTTTGAAACTTGGCATCTAGCAGAGAACTCTGGGCTAATACCACATTGTGAACTTTCAAGAAACAAGTGACTAAGTAGAAAAGAAGGAAGGAAGAAAGGAAAAGACACAGAAGAAATCCTAAAAGTAACTAGAAGGCTCGCAATAAAAATGGTCTCATCAGTTCTAGTGATTTATTCTCACCTATTGCTCCACTGTATTCTAAGCTCTTTTTATATTTGCAAGGTGAAAAAATAAGGAACCTGGACTTGGCTGGGAGGTGAAATAAGGCCCTTCACCAGCATGTATCTGCAGTGTTCCTCTAATATTAGCCAGATGAGACTGGCCCTGTTGCTGAGCTCCCTGTTTTACAAGGGATGTTGTTATGCCTAGTGCAAACTAGTGTAACTGTCACCTCCGTATTGCAACACACATTATTTGCCTCAAACATCTTTACTCAACAAGTTCTCACTTGTTTTGATAGCTTTGCTTGTGTGGATGCTGTTCAGGCAAAAACATACAAGACTGAAACCTAGAGCCAACACAGAATTAGTACAAGTGGAACTGTACAGATCCCACCACCACCTGCAGATTGTGAGATGGTAAATGAATGGCACAGGCAAACGTGACGGATTCAATGAAATTGATGGCCAGGAAACAGTGAGAATCTCCAAGTCAATTAAATTAGGAGGGTATTCTGTGAAACCGTGGTGAATGATGCAAGTTCTCTTCTGGGTTTGCTTTGTTCCTGTTGTGATTGAAAGTCCTTCAGGTCAAGGAACTGTCACAATGATTTTTTTGGATGTCTCCAAGTACCTCCATTTCTCCTGTAGGGTAACCCAGGTCAACCTTGGCTCTGGGGAGCCCTCTGGGCTCTCTGCTCTCTCAGCTATCTCTCAGCTATCTAAACTTGCAGTTCAGGTGCTGCTAGCCCAGATACTTTAGGCCAATGACAGTGACACAAGGTAAATGTTCTGTAGCACATTCCTCTATGCATTAGTGCTTGTTGCAGTGCCCTAGTTCTGTAAGTGAATCTGAATGGTGGTGAGAAACTAAATGGAAAAATTTCCCACTTGTTACTCATCTCTGCCTGATACCATTTGTCTGTCAGCTCCAGAACAGCAATGCGTCAGTTTTACCTTAGCAAAACTTCAGTGCTGGATACATTACTTAGCATCTTACAGGAAGACCAAATTAGAGCTTGCTGTTGCTGCAGGAGGTTAAAGGCACACCTCCAGTGCTGCAGACCTGTGGTCCTGGCTGAGCCTGTCAGCACGAAGTGAAACAAGCCCAAATTCAGTAATGCTGAACAATAGAGTCCTGTCACTTCCTACAGTGAGGCCTTAGACATATTGCATCTGACACAGGAGTAGATTACTTTCAAAATATTTGTGTGGCAATTGGGGAACCTGTCTAAACACATTGCAGGAATCCTGACTGATCTTATGCAATCGCTATACCACCAAATACCTCACGTGTGTGAAGCTGGGGCTATGTCATCTTTCAGACCAAGGACAATAGAAGGTCACTAAGTCATGTCCAGACTGTCAAAGGAGACTGTTTTCTCCATTTTCTTTGCAATGGTTAGGCCATCTGGAGAGTGGAAAATTCCACAGTAGGAGAACAAAGACACAATTTGTGAAAGCAGTAAACTGCGAAAAGAAAGTCTGAGCAGGAAAGGAAGAGAAGGATATGGTTTCATAGCACTTGGGGCTCTGAGATAAATTTTCTACTTCTATTGGTCTTGCCATTATTGCATGGGTGATTGGAAAGAGGATAAGAGAGAAACTCAATTCAAAGAGGATATCTGGTTGTCCTAAGAGGAGCCAGTGTTAAGACAAAACAACATCCTAAAGTCTATTCACTTAAGAGTTGGACACGATGATACTGGTGGGTCCCTTCCAACTTAGAGTATTCTGTGAAAGTGAGGAAAGGTGAGAAAATAAATGCAGAGAAGTATGCACAAGCCATTTGTTTTGTATAGGTCCTGCATGCGTGTAGTTGTTGCAGTGGCTGAAATAAAGCATGCCAGTTGATGGAGTTCCTACAAACAGACCACCTCCATCTCTTCGTTTCAACTCTTGGATGAAGTAACTATGTATCCAGAGTTCTTGCAAGTCAACATCTTAAAAAGTCCTTGGCTCAAACTGAGGGGATGGTGTTAAGGTGGAATTTGAGCTTTCATTTCAACTGGAGGTAACAAACAGAGCTGGAGCAATGAGATGTGTGCCAGAGCAGCCAGGGTGGAGGCAATACTGCTGTCTGTTCACATCAGTGGAGGGCTAAAAGCACAGGCCAGTGCTCTACCATGATAAGCATACAGCATGCTAGGGTTTTCCATCGTAAGTCTTCGAGAGGACAGGTAGGTCTTTCAGTTCACAGTAGCATTTTCCAGTCTAGGGGCACACCTGCATCTCCTTGTCAAAGAGATGAGTAATATTACATCCCTTTCACAAGGGTAGTTTCCATTCACTTTTTGAGACTAGGTTTGCTTTAAAAAAAAGGTAATGATTTAAAAATAAGTTCCTGTTAGATGTGGACACCGTGTTAAGTATGACTTGTGCCATTTTTATCCCAATGTTTTTATATCAGAACTTCCAGCAGCAAACTGCAAGGATTCAAAAGTGCCTGACAAAATCAAAGAGCATTTTCTTATTCTTAAATTCAAGTTAATTGGAGTATGTAAGGTATTTTGATTTCAAAATGAAACTGTGTGCGTCTAATTCTCTGCATTCTGCTTTTAGTAACAGTGTTACTTGATTCCTAAGTTTGATTTGTATTAATTCTTGTCTTTCACAATGTTCCCATAACCTTGCTCAAGAAACCACAGAGAAAGGAGGGTTGAGGTACTGCATTTTAGTTAAAAGTTTATATACTGGTTTGGGATTGCTGATGGATGATGAGAGTAACTGTTTTAATATTGGGATGCTCATGGGGAATTTCCTGACAGGATGAAATAACACTTTACCTGGACATGCTCGCTAATAAATCTAGCACTTAGTGTGGGCTGAAGATATGTAGGAATGACTGTTCCCAGAGCATAACCAGAAGAGTGTTCATACCTCTTGAATGTGAAACGATTCACAAACACATTTTTAGACAAATCCATAGAATTAGAAAAAAAGTATTAATCTGTTATAATACCATGAGAATTAAATAAATAAGCAGTGGGACGTTTCGCTTTAAATTCATCCATTTATTAATATCTTTTGACTTTAAAAAATCACAGAGTTTCCCAGGGCCCTGCTTTCCTGAGTAACTTTTGTTGGTTGGAAAGTTTGGGATCTACTCTCCCAACAAACTTCCAAGAGCTAAGATTTCCAAGGAAATACAAAATCAAAAGCCTGAACATAACGATGGCAATTAGAAACACTGCCAAAAAATCCTACCTTTTCCCCTCACCTGTGATTCCGTTCTCTACTTAAATTAACAGCACCCATATCAAATGTATTGCAAGAGATATTATTTACCCTGCCATGTGTATTTGGGATAACTGGCAATTCACTGATACCCCTCTGTGCTTTTAAAACCGAAGTGTAACCCTGAGAAGTTGGAGCTGTCAGTGAGATCTGGGCACATGCAGGTCCTACCCGTCTGCTCCACATGCGACCGCAGCTGGTGGAGGTGCACGGGGAGAGACCTCAGAGGGCATCTCACTCCTTGTCTAGGGGCAAAATATACAGGAACAGCAGTAATCAGCGTGTGCTGGCCTGTCACCTGCTTTGGTTTGCAGCGTGGGGCAGTAGCTCCAAAGTGAGCTGTTGGTGCTGTAAGTTACAGTGCCAGGGAATGAACTGTGCTGTTTGAGGAAATGGACTTAGTACCCATGGTGCTCTGCCAGCTGTGGGTGTAGCAGCTTCCTGCAGAGAGGTGGAGAGGTGGCAGTGTGCTAGACTGGTGCATCTGCGTCCCCTGTGAGTCAGAGCTCAGTCATACAGTTCCCAGCCTGGTCAAACAAGACACTCCTGGCTGGCACATGAAATGGTGGTGCCAGCTTCCCCTCCCATCCTAGGTTTCAACAGGCCTTTTAGTACAAAGGAGATTTGGTTGTGCCCACCTGCCAGCAAACTTGATTGCTTTTGATTGCTTTGTAAAAAGAAGAGTTCCTCCTGCTTATCACGTTTGTACTTTGGTTATAGTGTCAGGCATGGACAGATTAATAGGTTGTAGCTTTAGCAGAGCTGTCAGGGTATTTAACCCGTTGAAGAAAAATTACCTAAGCTGATGATAAACAGGCTTTAAATGCAGAGCAATTACTTAGTGCTAACAAAGCACCATGACTACACACTTTGTCCAAATGCAAAAAGCAAAGTCTTATCAGTGGTTCTGTTTGCAGGAGGACACTAAACGATAACCTTTGTTTGTGCAAATACTTACCTGATAAGATCATCCAAAAGGGAACAGATGAAATTTCTGGTTCTGTCTTGACTGAAAGTTATATTTCAGATTACAAAGTATCAAACAAAAAAAGAGTAATAATCACAAACTAAGAATGCTCAATTCTCTCTTTTATTTGGACCAAAAGTCTCTGATGGTGGGTTTCTTTCCTGCTTGCATTGATTGCGTTTATATCTAGGACATAACAATAAAGCAATTTAGAGACCTTTAACCAGTAGGACTTTGGATTTCATTGTTCCCGGGAACTGGCAAAGCTAGAGGGCTGTTTAACATTGAAGTTGGTTTGTTCACTTCACCTAAAACCTGACTAGGAGCCAGGGCTTACAGGACTTCAATCCTGTGACTCATCAATGGTGAAACTGGTCCAGGAGTTTCCAAACTGTGAAGGCTTAGAAGGTGCTTTTAGCGCGATGTGCTCTTGATACCATTTGCCTCTCCAGGGTCACAGGTCACACTCTGAAGCAGCAGAGGTTTGAGTTTTTATTGTGATAAGTCTTAACATCTTGCGTTTGACCTCTGTTTAGCTCATTCCAGTTTTTTTCTGTGTTAAGGTTTGACTGAAAGGAATAAAAGCATTTACTGAATGCTTTTAATTGACCAACTTTAAAAAAAATCTAGTTAGTTGTAGCACATCGATCAAGAGATTTACAAAACTGATGTCTATTATTTTGCTTTCAAATAACTAATCAGAGATTTCCCATTTGGTGTTTATAAAGGACCTTTATATCAAGGGAAAAATAAAAGGCAGGCACATGTTTTGGTCTTTTTGGATCAAGGTCTTGTATTAACCCAAGCACGCTCAAAGCTCATGATGCAAACCTCATGCAGAAAGTAAATAAATATTTTCTAGTAAAGTGTTTCTAAGTGTAGTTATCTTAGCCTGTTGTGTAGTCTGTGTGAGATTTTTGAAATTAATGTGATTTTAGGTTGATCTGGATGCCTTGAAATACTTTGTCTGGACACTAATGCAATGGCATGGTGTTTGTGTGAGCCTCATCTCACCTGCTGTTCTCTACTGACTTTGGTTTCCTCTGGCCAATTTCAGTTGCAGATGACAGAGGGTTGGAGAGGGCATAGACTCTACTTTCCTACTAGTTACATGAGAGGAGGTGTGCGGGTTGAGAAGCAAGAGGCTCTGAATTAGTCCTGTGTGCCTACTACTGAAAAAGACTTTATATAAGCCATGACCTCATTAGGCTCAGAGAACCTGTGCAGGCAAGCAAGACGTCGGAAATGAGCCATCAGTCATTTTCTTGCTCACTGGACTACTTGGTCTGTGTGGATGTCCTGCCCCAACTGATTTGCTTGCATTTTATGATGAATTTTTTTTGAAAATGTGTTTAAGTTGGATATTTCGGTGTCTGTTATATTCTTGTTACCCACCCACTAGAGGCTCACAAAACCTGGCAATGAACAGATGAGGTTTTGGGAGGTGGCTTCGCCGGTTACATTCAGGTAGCTCTTGAGTTTTGGTTTTTCCTTCTAAATGGGACTAATAGAAATTTTCTGGATAAGATCTTAACTGCAGACATGCAGCACAGCAAGATGTGTTTTTGAAGCAGTTGCTCAGTTCACCACAGGTGTGGTGAAGACAATTTATATGACTGGGGGCCGAGCGTCCTCCTTTTAGGCAGTTTCAGAATTTCACAGTTGTGGGGCTGTATGCTTTCCACCTCTGGTGTTGTGGGCAAGTGTTGAAGGCGTGGTTTGCACCTCTACGTGTATTGGAAATCATACAGGAACTGATCTGGTTGCTTCATAAGAAGTTTTGTAAATGCTGTTGTATTTGTGAGCTTTGGCTGCTCAGCTGTTTCTCTGGGGACAATTTTAATTTTTCGAGCCAATAGAAGAACTGGAAATCCAAAGCTGGACCAGTCTTACTGAGGGTTTTTTTATGCCTCAGTTTCCATAGCAATGGAAATAATCACTCCTCTCACTTGAGTGCCAAGCATGTGTGTGTATATATATGTCTTGCATAAGACTGGGAGGGCAGTACCTAATTCTTTTCCTGGAAATAGATTTGGAAAGGAGGAGGTGTGTTGGATGCCTGCTCTGCAGAGCTGTTGCTGCAAACTAACATGTCTTAGGGAAGGGGACAGGTACAGGGATAGGATGTTTGTCATTAGGGCCTATACTGGCTGAGACTCACAAGGGAATTCATGAGTTTGCTTTTCATCTGCACACTTTTTATTAGGAGCTAGAACTTGCAGGAAATAAAATGCTGTCCTTGAAGGCAGGGGAATGTGATGTTAGTCATCGATACTAAGTCGTTGACAGTTTCTGCTTTATGGGCTATTCAGGCAATTTCCTGAAAAAGGAAATCTTTCATTAGCTAATTGTTTTCCTTAGCAGTGCTGTAAGGGCATCAGCAAATAATGCAGTTCCTGGCAAAGCTGCACCACTGCTTAGTCCCTGTCTGTGTGATCAGGGGAAATTTTAATGAAAGAAATTCTATCTGAGCTGAAAAAATACTAATGCTTCAAAATGCTGTTCAGAGTTGACTCATTAGCAATCAGTTTTAATAAATCTGCCATATGCAAATGAGGAAACCCAGTGTCATATGTTGTCTGATATCTGGATTTTGACTGTTTTCGAGTGGTCTTTGACATTGTGCCAAATGTATTATGAAGGTGTGATGCAGCAGAACCACTGAAACACATTCACCTGTAAAAGGAGCAATGGATATCACCAACAGAGCTGAAAGGGGAAAATGGCAGTATCCTAGGGAGGGGAAAGGGAGAAATGGCAGTATCCTAGGGAGACTGCAGCTGAGAATTGGGTGGGCAGAGTGAATGTGCTTGGTGGGTGAAAAGGTGCAAGGGCACAGTCCAGAAGAGTGCCTAAGATGGGCAGTACTCTGTTGTCAGTGCCTTGCTTGCAGAACTTTTCTCCTTCCACCCCAATAAAGCTTAATATTTTTTCAAGAGTACAAAAGGACTTATGAGACTTTGTACCACTCACCTTAACAGCGATGGGAAGTCCTAGGCCCTTCAAGACAGCTTTGAAAGCATCAGTTTAAGGTGGTTGCTTAAGACAACTAGTGGAGTACAAGGAACTGAGGTGTTTTCATTATTTCTTAGATTTTCAGTGTTCTGTGGAAACACTGCAGTTGGTAGTCTTAGCCCTGTTGATCAGTGTTTCAGCTGATTATGTTGTTGCAACTTCTAAAATATTTTCAGTGAGTTTGCTATGTGCTTTCTCATTAGTCTCACATCGTGATCATGTAAGTTCATATTGGCCTTTCAGTATCTTTGGGGGTTTTTTGAACATACCCAGTGATCTCTCTGTTCTCTGCCATTCAGTTCTACCATTACAAACCAGTCTTTTCCAGAGTTTCATTCGTGCATTTAATAATATCAAGAATTTAATTTCCGTATTGCCTTAAAACTACCTGATTGTTATGTAGGAACAGAGTTCACAAGAGAGCACACATGTAGTGTGAAATAGTTTCACCTCTTGAGATACTTGGTTGCTTTATTTGCAGAAGTGATGTGACTCTCCACTCCCCAAAATACCTTAGTGTGGTGTATTTGTTCTGTGTGAATGGAAAAATAAAAGTTGGTCAGGTGGTTGTTTCTCTGTGTGTGCATATGAAGATAGATGTTTTAATTAGATGTACTTTTTCTCTTCCTTACATCTTTATGGCAGATACATAGGTTTTCATAAACTTTTTAAGCTGATATCCACTTGCCTTTACAATGTCCTTTTTTTTCTCTGTGATGTTACTTTAACCCAGTTTTTCATTTTATTGCCAGTCACTCTCATTAGGATATCTCTTCCCTGTTCAGGTTTCCGTAATTTAGCTTTACTGAATAGATCTGTCAGTGCATAAGCAATGGTCTTGCCTGAAACCTTTGCTTATTTTAAGGTAAATAGTGCTTTCTCAAATAAGTCATTACAAAGACTACACCAATACATATATTTCTGTATACAAAAGGTAATTGATATCAATCAACTTCATGTTGCAAGAACAGTCTCTGCATGACCTTTTTCCCAATATAGTTATTTCAGTTACAAAGCCATAAATCATGTCTGAAACTAACTATTACATCTTTGTAGCAGACCAGGAATCTTGTACTAAAATGCATAAGAAATAGTTTTAATTAATACTTTCAATACTTTAAATGAGTTATTTGGTTTTATTGCTGGATTGTTTAAAGAAACACCATCTGTGCTGAGGAAGAGCTTTCAGTGGCTCTAAACGTCACTGTACATGACCTGACAATTGGAGAATGACACTGGTACAGCATTTATTCTTATTGTGGAACTGTTGTGCCCATGTGGAATGCTGTAATAGCAGCTGATGCTTAAAGGGTGACATAATTCCAGTTTCTGACAAGCTCTCTGTCCAGCACCATTGTTCTGCAGCTATTTGGTGGGGAGAGGAAACTTCTGAGTTTCCCAGTCAAAAAGGTGACACACATCCATTTTTCTCTTTTCCAGGATCTTTCCCAGAGAGTATCTTCTCCAGCAAATCCATCTTTACTCTCTTGCAGACCTTCAGCAGGTAAGTGTCCTCAATTAATTCTACCTGTTACACATCAAACCTGTTCTCACCTTCAGTGCTAATTGTACATTCCTCTTCTAGCTAATCGTGGCATAAATAGCTGTACTTCCAAGTCACCCCTGTCGTTTATAGCTTAGTATAAAATGAGTTAACAGGGACATTGGTTAGGGATGAAAGAGAGAAAGCCTAGAGCATCAGTTTCAAATGGGGTTGGGAAGAGACTCTGAAAGAAAACTGTAGTCTGCAAAGAGAGCTTTGCTCTGAGAAATTTTCATCTGATCAATGAATTCTCATCTAAGTCTCAGCCTGCAGGTGACAAGTAGTATTTATCTCTTTGCTTGAAAGAGTACTTATTCAGGAATTTATGAATTTGTACAGTCCCAAGTGCAACATGATTATTTACAAAGTGTGCTGGGCGTTGCCACAAGGGGGGGGGCAGGAACCAACTTCCCCCCCAAGAACCTCAAAAACCTCAGCAAGCCTGCTACACAGAGTTAAGCTATGCAGTGTTACCATGACAGATGTGACCATGGGAGAGGTAATGTGCCAGCAAAATGTGTCTTTGCATTGATATTGATTAACTAAGCAAGGACCTTTCAGTACGTCTGAATGTAAGAATTTTATTATGTAACAGATTAAATAAGAAGGATTTGGAATAAAGAGCTGAAAACAGAGGATAGGGAATCTCAGGTGAATGTGCTGCAGTGCTCAAATGACAACGGAGGAAGCAATGAGGTGAGATGTGCTGGCTGACATGGGGACATCTGTGTTCACACTCTAAAGCTATTGCCAGTGACATGTAAAACACAGTATTTTAAGCTTCTTTCACCTATATTTCCCTTCTCTAGTGGTGCCTTTTCTGCAGAATAAGGGTAGCATAGTTCTGGACGTTCAGCTGACACATTAATTCGAAGTAGTTCACATGCCCCTCGGAGATGGGGACTACAGAACAACAGGAAACATGGCTTTTGTTGGCTGGTGAAGGCACAGAGTAGAAATGATGCCATATATAAAATAAAAAGGCCAGTCGCCTGAGGTCTAAAACTGTTTCCACAGCTTTTCAGCATGTTCTGCTATCTCATCCTTAATAATCAAGCCATGAAAAAGCAACCTACTTAACTCCAGAGCTGCAGTCTCCCTGGTGGGCCTGTCTATTAGCCCCCAGTGCTTTGTAAGCTGCTTAATCAGTTCCTAACATTGGTAGTAGATATTTCAGAAGCAATCAGCAGCTTATCAAGCACCCTGGGGGAGGGAGGGAGTGTTGAAGTCACAACTCATGCATTGATTTAGCAGTTCCCTTTGACATGTTTCTTTGTATTTGTGTTTGCAAGACACCTTCTCTTCCCCTGAGGGCTCCAGTCCCAAACTTATCATATTTACAGGCAATATAATTTGATTACCATTTCTGCTGGGGTGGGTTAAATTACATTTACCTTTTAGTCTAGCTATATTGTGTTGTCAGCATGGAGAGGGTTTTCCACATTTCAGAGGTCCCAAGTTTGACATCAGATTGCCTGTTTTTGTCAAAGTGGAACCAGAGTGGAAAAGAGAGGAGGGCCCCATTGAGAAAATCCAACAACCAGATAAATACTAGTACTCTAAACAGCCCTCTTCCTCCTCCCTGCTTTTCCCCTTACTGCTTCTTTCTCCTGATTGCTCATCACTTTCCACTGACCTGCAGTTTGGGTATTTTTAATCCTAAAAGTTTCACTTCTTTTGTTTTCCTCTGCTACCTATTTCCTCATATCCATGGACTGCTTTTGCACTGTATCCTGCTGTCATGTAGATTGTGTGTGTTTGGGGAATTAGCTAGAAGGTTTATTAAAGATTAATGGAAAGATAAGGCATAGTGAGTGAATTAGAAAAGCAGAGAGGGGTAATCTGCAGATATAAGCAACCTTTACCCTGGTTAGTCCTAGCTGAATTCTGATTTATTTCCTAGCCAAGTTCCCTTTAAAGGTTCTAGAAAACATGGTTTGTTTCCTACCAAGCAGCCAAGTTTCAAGAATGTGGTGTGAGTATCTGTTCTTAGGGGCAGAAAGATTGAAATGCCTGTTTGCCAGTAGATGAAGCATCTTATAACACTATTCTGAAATGAAATCCAATTTAAATCTCTTTTCAGGCTTAACAGAGCCTAGATATTGTGAATGCAGCAGAGTATATACTTGGGCTAATGGCTGGTCTGGGAATGGTTGTCACTTGGAATCCTTTTGGGCGCTGGTAGGGAAGACTTCAACTGTGAGGTTGAAAGAAGAGTAAATTAAGAATTGAAACAAAATGGCCTTAATTTTGGAAACCTACCAAATCCTGGTGAGGTAGTGGTTGCTAGTACTTGGGTCATTAACAAATGCTTGTAATGCAGATGTGAGTGGGCCTGACCTTTAACCAGAGGCAGCAAGCGATGGTATTTGTATGTGCACACAGATGCCTACATGTACCCCAGAAGGTTTCACTGCAGACCAGGGCCCCAGAGACTACAACAAAGTTTGCAAGTCTGTCTATGTGCATTCCTGTGGGGTACATGTTCTTAGAATCCTGGTGTTGTTGGAGGTGTTAGCAGAGGAGATAACTAATTAGTTGCATTCAGATTTAACAGGCAGAAACACTGTGACAACTTGCCTCTTCTGCCTTGCTGGCTACACTTGCTTTTCTTTCCAACACTCTCTGGTGTCATCTGCCCAGTGAGTCATCTGCTGTGCATCCCCCAGAACACCACTGCTCTGTTAAGCAGCTTGTTAGGAAGCAAGTATTCACTCTTGAATTTGCTGGTCTTAGCAGACATAGTACAATGGAAAGATGGATTACTCTTATGTACAGTATAGACCCTCATGGTGCTGTCACAGTCCAGGGTAGTTTCATCCTAAACCTGCTAGAGGTGTGAACTCTCTGCTGACATTCCTAATGGACATGTCACTGGTTTTGTGCACATGTGGACACGGTTCATGCAAGTTGAAGTTAAAAGCTATCCATTCAGATTCAACAGATGTGACTATGGGGCTGCTTTGGTTGAGACTGACAATTTGTTTGGACATAAGTTGACTCAGACAAGACTCTTCCATTTCTTAGGAAAAGTAATTCTTGCTACTTACAGCAGGTAACATATTAATGGGAGCTTTCGAATTGAAAGATTTGAAGTGGCTATTGTGACAATTTCAAAATTCAGATGTTTCATCCGCACAGAGTTAATTAATGTCTTGCCTGATTTTTATGTTAAATAGCAGGATATATATGAGTGTACAAAAATTATTGCAGTGATGACCAGAAAGTTCCAGCTGAACATGAGGAAGACCTTCTTTACTGTGCAGTGACCATGCACTGGAACAGATTGCCCAGAGAGGTTGTGGAGTCTCCCTCATTGGAGATATTCCAGAACTGTCTGGACTTAATCCTGTGCAATGTGCTCGTGGACGATCCTGCGTGAGCAGGGAGTTTGGACCAGATGACCCACTGTGGTCCCTTCCAGCCTCACCCATTCTGTGATTCTGTGATGGTCTTTAATGTAGAAACACTCTTAATCATGGCAATTATTTCATCCTGGTTATACCGACTCCAAAAGATACAGTAAAATAAAAAGGATCTACATAAGGGCAAAAATGAGTGGATGTTAAGGATGGAAATTGTGAGCAAGATAGGAGATTTAAAAAGGCAATGATTTGAACACCTGTTTACATACGAACACGCAGGGAAAAATAATGAAGTGACAAAATATGGGAATTTAAAAGGCTGAGTTGAATTACATTGAATCACTGTGTAAATGCTGTTATTCAAAATATAAGTGGCTTTCATTTGGTTTATCTCCATTTACTTTGGAAGCAAAGTGAGGTAAATTGTATTAAGATCATTTTCATTCTGAATGTGAATCCTGTACAGGGATTTAATGTAGTATAATTTATTCATTTTAACATTGTAGATAAACTAATCTATTAAAATTTAGCTAAAACTTTTATTTACTTCAAATCAGCTTTCCTGACTATCTTTCTGCAGATCAGCCTACAAATAATGTGAAGAACAGCACAGAGAAAGGATGAACAGGAGAGCCCTGTTCTCACAATAATGTGGCACAGGTCATTTAGTGAATATGAGATACACATAAAAAACCTTAATGGAAATGCTTCTTTGCAGAACACAGTGAGCTTGAGGAACTTAATGCCACAGTAATGTCACTGAGGCCAGAAGTTTATAATCTTTGAGAGGATTAAGTATCCATAATAAGAATGTCCACAGTTACACTACATAAAATAAAGAGATTATAAGATTTCAGAATAGACATATTATACTGAGGGGATTAGGAAGATCTCTCCCCTGTTGACAGACGGATCAATGATTTCATCTTCCTCTGATGTATGTAGCACTGATTACAGCCTCTGATAGCATTTTGGGCTAGTGGACTGTCAGTCTAGCAGAAGCATTCCTCATAGGAGAATCTCAGTGTTTCTGTTCAAGTTCTTGCGCATGTAAGGCTCCCTAACAAAGATGTGGAGAATAAAAATAAACTTCAATGAAACAAAAGTTCTGCCTAATTTGAGCCTAGTATATTGTAGATCAGAATGCCTTACAAGAACAAAGAAATTGTTAGGTCTCCTTCACTTTTCCAGGCTTTTAACCCATTCTGTACTTTCATTGCACCTCCTCGATTGAGATGAAGGAGGTGATTGGAAATGCTGTTTCTAGTGTATGCAAAACTTTATGTTGATTTAGACGGTTGTTTATCTGTTCCAATAATAGCAAAGAATGCAAGGAGATGCAGGCTTTTTTTGCTTTTCGCTTGCTGGTTTTTTTCAGAAGTAAAACCTCTTTTCTGGTAACTCAGTCCTTATACAATTACTGAGAAGTGCTCAGTTTAGGTTTATAATATACATCCTCATGAATTCCGAGCCCATCAGTGGTGGTTGCCTTGCCCAGCAGTTGCTTTTTATTCGTTCATGGAAAGGATGGGATGTAGCATCTAACCCACATGCTTGTGCTGGTGAAAGCCAGTAGAGTGCATGTGGCTGTACTGATTGAAAAAAACGGGGTTTGGCTAACATACTTTGGGCTTGCTCTAGGTTTAGAAGTGTTACTGGGTTAGGTACATGACAAACACGCCCCTGCTCTTAGTGGATATAGCTGTGCCTGTAAAAGCATCAGTGCAAATTCAGTTATATCAATGGGAAAGTCTGATGCTGTCATTTGTTTCATTCGGTGATCCGATATAAGCTGTACCAGCTTAAAGTTGTATTTACCGAAGAGGTTTACCCATGTAGCTGTACCAGCAGATCCTTTTAATTTTAGGCAAGCCCTTTTTTTGCTTGAGGGGCAGGAGGTGACAAATGAGAAGAAGAATTAGGTTCTTGGCAGGCCTGACTGTGCTGAGATGACCGAAGATTTGTCTGTCGCAGTTCTCTGTGGGAATTCACTGTGCTCAACAAGGGTAGCAAAATGCCAGGCACATCTGTGCCATGCCTTCCACAGTTCAGAGTTCAGCACTGTGGTAAGAACATTGATTTACATCCCCAGCCTGCCAAGCAAGCGTTGACACAGCGTGTGTGACAGAGATGCAAGTCCTGCAGTGTGTTACTACCAGCATAATAATACCAGATAATTCTGTACAGGAACTATATAAAGATGCTTCTTGGACCATGACATAATGCTGAAAGCCATTCTTATGTCCCAGCTTTATCACCTGTGCCTGATTATCAGTAGTAACTATATTAGCAGAAGAATATGAAAATAGTTCAAGGATAGGAAAACCACACAATATAAATCTTCATAAATATTAAAAAAGATCTGATAGCAAAGCAGCAGTTAAACGGCTTATCTACTTTCCTGTGGCTATGGCTCCTTTATCACAGAATGGGTGAGGTTGGAAGAGGCCACAGAAGGTCATGTGGTACAACCTCCCTGTCAAACAGGTTCATCCCAGAGCACATTGCACTTCAATTATTTCTATCACTTCCTGGAGTTTGCTAACACTGAGCTACCTTTCAACAGAACGGGAAACTTCAGATTCACTGATATTCCATGTGTGTGTAATTCCCCAAAGTGCTGATGGCTCTGATTACAATTAGTGGCAATGGCAAAGATCTTACTGGTGTTTCCTTTTTACCTCAGCTCTGCTGGAGAAGGGAGTTGCTGTCATTCAGAATGGCTCATGGTCAGGCAGAGAGCATGCAGAGCCAGCCAGGGGTGAAGAGCTGCTCATGGGTATTTTGGCAAGTGACAGCCAGGAAGACAAGTTCATCTGAGTTAGGTGTGTGTTTAAGTATTGCAGGCAAAGTCTAGAGATCTAACAAGATTGTTAGTAGGTATTTTTAATAGCAGGACTGGTTTTTGTGCTTCTTGAAACCAAAATTTTCAAATTAAATACATGTGGTGCATTTCCATGTGCATATGTAATCTGGGCCACTTGAGGTAAGTGTGGTTTTTTAGAATGAAACTGTTTCAAACAACCTGGTAGCCGTGCCAGTGGTTCGTAGGAGCTTTTGAGTTGAGATCTCCAGAGATGTTTTAATTTTTTCAGCCCCTAGAAGAAGCAGTAACAATATAAGTTAGCTCTTTTCTAGTGCTTTGTGCTAAGCAGGTTTCTTTTGTTATTATTTTTGCTGTGCAGAATGAAAGGTCCAGTACTGGAGATGAAGGTTAGCAGTGTGAAAGATTGGGTTCTGAACTTGTTGCTGTACTTCACATAAAATGATGATTCAGGAGAGGCAGCTGCATATATCTTAAGGAATAACATCCCAAGGAATCAAATTTCCCAAGAAGCAAAATACTGTCTCAGGGCTACGTGCTTGGATGAGAGAAGAAAATTTTTTTTAGAATTTTTTAAAATATACTTAGTACTCACAGAGGTTTTTTTCAGAGTAACTGTAGCCATTTTCTTGGTATGTTACTTTCTTGTTCTAAAATCCTTCAGAGGACTCCTCAAAGTGCTCTGATCCAGTCCTATGCAAGGCAGGAAAGTTTCTGATTTTGTGGTATCTCTCATGAAATAACATCTTGCTCAGTGGGCATGTGGAGTCAGTTAATATCTCTGCATGCAATTGCCTGCCTAATCTTTAAAAAAAAGAGCGTATATATACTCTCTGCCTGAATGCATATTTGCTTGCATGCTTGTATATTTAGAATCACGTATGTTCTTGAGCTAAGTAAAGTGCTTTCTGTTCTCTACCAGCCAAATTCCTGGTACTCTTTCAACCTTGTTTGATTAAAACAGCCTTTAACCTTTGCTTGAATACCTTTTTCTTAAAACAACCTATAATTCATCCCTGCAACAAGATTAGGAGAACTTGGGGTGTGACAAAATTGACATGTAGCTGCCTGGAAACCTTGGGGGAAGGAGAAAGAGGAAAGACGACTGAAACGCAGTGAGTGTGAGTCTTGTTGCAGAGCTGGCTGTGAAGCTGGCACAGGTGATTTCCAGGTGTGTTCTTTATACTGAGACAATTCCATCTCTTTCTCACTTGTGGCAGCTTGCATCCCGAGACCTGCTGAAATTTCTGGCATTTCTTCATTTCAGTGAAAAGAGTGGGGGAGGGCTTGGAGGGACCTTGTCATCCTCTCTGTCTCCTGCTATAAATTCACTTGAACTGTCACCACGTTGTTTTTCCTCTCCCCCAGCCAATGTAAAACTCCATTTTCACCTTGCCCCCGTCAATGTGTGCTTGTCACAGATTAGCAGCATTTGCTCTTGACCTTATTTTTCCTCCTCTTCCCAGTACCTATTGTAGTTAGTGGCTAATTTGTGGAATATCTGTTTAATACTAAATTAAAGTGCAGCTTATTGAAGGGTTTCGTTTGGAAGGAACATGAACATCAAATGGCTCTGCCGTCAGTGCAGACTGCCTGGTGCAAACAAGCCAAAGGGAGCTTCTGATTTCTGTTTATTCAAACTCTCACTCGTTTCTGCTTTAGTTTGACTTATTTGGTGGTTGGTTTTGTGGGTGTTTTTTCGTTCTTTGCAGTGTTTATCCGCAGGGTTTCCGTTCGGGTTGTTCTCTGCCCTGTGTGGGTGATGAGTTAGCACAGCACAATGTGAGGCTGCATGGTGTTGCTTTGTCTGTGCCAAGGGCAGTGATGGCCAAGTGGTGTCAGAGCCAGCACCCTGTGCTGGTGTCAGCAGAGGGTGAGGGGAGTCCCTGGCCTTGCCTGCTCCTGCCCACCCCAGTGTCACTGTAGCACAGGCTGAACAGGCTTTGGGACAGCTGGGGACCTGCAAAGGGTGTAAAGGGAAGAGGAGGGAGAGGGTGGGGTGGTATCACCCTTGATGCTGAGAGCTGGGATTGTGGCCCATAGCATTCCTATCACAACAAAAGGTGGAGCTCTTATGAAATTAACTGCTTTGTTCTTTTTTAATTTGTTTTACAGCAGCAATGCACAGTGACCGATTCTAGTGTGTGTGCACACAAGTAATAAGAGAACATTCTTCCCTTAAGTCACTTGCAATTTAAACAAACAAGACAGGCAATCTGAAAGGGATGACTGGGAGTCAAAATGGAGCAAGGAAAGCTGAGCAGACCAGTATACTGCTCAAAAGATGGGGCAGACCTGAGATCTGATATCTGCCTCCCTGGGACTTTTACCTCATGATCATCCTTCCTTCTTCCATTTCCCTTTCCTCTGAACTAAAGATTAATTGTGCATTGAAATCATAACAAGTATTCGTGGTGTTAAGAATCTGGCCAACGGAAGAGAAAAAATCCTCAAGGAAATTAGCAGTCCACAGGCATTGTCTGTTCCCTAGATATAAATGACTAGGAACTTCCCAGCCAGGGAATGTTTTCCCTCTATTTTCTCTGCAACTTGCATTATCCTTAGCTAAGCATATTGTAGCATGCTCACCTCCAAGTCTGTTTTCATCACAGAAATCCTGACCCCGCTGAAATCTGTCATGGGGCAGAGATTCCATTTACCCTTTGCACTTAAGTGCCTAATTTCCACATTTAATGAATGCAAAAAATACCTGCTTGTTCTCCAGTGAACAAATAGGTAAAGGCAACCGTTGTATCTTTCCTGCACCCCAACCTGCTTTTGCTCTTTCTGGCTTGTGACACAGATCACCTGTGACAGAGAAGAGAATTTGTCAGAAAATGGTTTCTGAAACAGGTGGTGCAATGTAAGGATAGGAAGTTGAGTGTAAAACAAAGATAGCTGACTGTAGCAAAAGAGATCTAAGGTAGGCTTTAGGAACAACTTTCCAGTTGTTCTGAGCACTGGACTGTTGTAGGATCTCTGTGGTGAGAGGTTTTAAAGCAAGTCAGACAGTCGTTTCTCAGTTGGTTGTGCTGCAGGGTGAGGAACAAACTGGAGATTTCTAAAGGTGTTTTTTCTATCCCTATTTTCTTAGGTCATTGGTAGTTCCTTCAAAAACATATTTCTCATCTGTCCTGGAGGTGAAGAAAGATTATGAAACAATTAGTCCTCCTCCACAAAGCTTCCACTAGTGGAATTTGGAGGGTAGTGAGCATCCAAGTGGTGAATCCAAGACAGTCTGTTCAGGATATTTTATTTGCCATTTCATTCAATCCAGGAAGCATATTTTCTGTGGTGCTCTGAAATCTAGGCAAACCTGGAGCTTACTTCTGAACTTGTTAGCAAAAGGCCTGATTCAGACTAGCTGTTTCTGGACAGGTAGGAAGAAAACAACTGAGAGGAGGCAGAAGCCTTGTCTTTAGAGGATGGTGGAAAGCTGTGCATGATTGTTGACTGCTTCTTCAGATAGCTTCCTTCTGCCAGACGTGCTTGTGACATTATTCCTGATAATTAAAGTACTTTCTACCTCTTCAATGTACATAATTGGGGATGGTGAATGAGTTTCATGTCTACCACCCCTTCTATTTTCTCAGTGCCTCTTGGCCTTTTCATGTCTCTTCGGCATTGCGTCAGTGCCTCCTGGCAAATTCTGTCTGTGTCTGCCTCTCAGATAGAGCCAAGTGTACGTCTGGCCTTGAGAAATAATCATAAATTTTGTTCTGTCAGGAGGAGAGGCCAGGCCAATCTAGTTGAGATTTGAACCTGTAGTTCAAGGTGTTTTAGGGATTTCATATCACTTAACCCATCCCCTCCAGGCGTCACTTGTGTCTGACATGTAAATCAGACTGGAGGAATAAGAGGAACAGGTTGCTTAGTGCTTCAGAAGAAGGTTATGAGGTAAACCTGTGTCTTTAAAGAGAGTGCCTTCTAATAAATGTTATCTGCAGAGAAATACACCAGCCCCTGCATAAGTAGTTAATGTTACTGCTTCAGTGTTGGCTCATAAAACAACTTTATCGCCTCTATGACGATAATGATTAACAAGCTGATTTACAAGGGTGGGGTCACAAAGCCATTTGGCAAATTTAGCTTGTCTCACAGTGGCAGTGATACAAAACCTGAATTTTACAGTATTTTCACCACTTTACCTGGAATACTTAACGCTGGTGGCCAGGCTCTTAAGCAGAGCAGTAGGAGCAGGTGCTCCTTTATGAGGATAATAACTGGCGTTTCCTACAGTGCTTCTGATACATGAGGAAAGTACAGGTCCCAGTCTAAGGATTCAGAAGCATCAGGGACATTTCTAGTTCCCCTCTCAGTGTTTATTCCCTGATCATGTAGCCACAGTGAAATGACAGTGTTCCTAGACACACTGTTACATGATGCCTATGGTTGTTGACTGGCCCTTGTGCCGTAGCTGGCAGAATATCTACCCACAGATGTGTGCAGATTTATCTTCCTTTTCTTAGATTCTGTATAGCTTCTGTTAAAATATCCTTCATCTGTTGATTCTTGGATCTTATAAGGATTTTTTTTTTTAAAACTGTGTCAGATTGTACATTCATTATATGGTACAAATTACTCAGACTAGCAAATTTAATCCAAAAGTTATTTTAATCGAGAAACCGTTTATGTGGTTTTAACATACTGTGACACTGTTCAGAATTTAGACTTCTTAACCTTGGCAGTTTCTCATCGAGCAGAACAGTGTATCCAAAAGCTCAACAAGGCATATTCCCTTTACTGTCTGTCTTGACAGTCCTGATGTAGGTGATCAAAGGTATTTATGATCTCCATGCTACGTAAACATCTACTGCACTTTTAGAAGTTGGTAAAAATGCACAGACAGGGTAGGAGATTTGATGATTCTCACTCAAATTCACAACATAGACTCCTGCAGGGATGGAGATCTTACTCATTACCTTTTGCATCTTAGCTAGTATTGCTGGCAGGAGCCCTGCCCTCAAAACAAACACTCACTGCCCTGAGAAATGTCTGAAAACTGTACTGTTTTTTCTCTCCTGTCCAGAAAGTTCATCACATCTGATAGATTTCAGTATTGATTTATGTGACCATGATGCAGAGGTTGGGTATTTCTGTGGACCTGATCTAATAGGTGGGCAGAAGGCTATGGAGGTGTTAATTGAAGTAATAGTGGGTTACAGCTAACTAATTTGTCCTTTTTCTACACATCTCTCCTCTAGTTCCCCCTAAAGTTGTGATATTATCTCTTTGGAAATGACACAGTGTGAGTTTGGAGGGGACTTCTGTGCTTACCTTGTCTAATCAATATTTGATTGCTTTTCGGTTAGGCATGGTCAGAGGCTTCTATTAATGTCTTTCTAATTTGAACAACTGTCAGGGACTGGAACAAACTCTAACTAATTCTGTAATAAGGTTTTTTCATGCCTGGTTTTTGATCTTGCTCTGTTTTCCAAACAGAAAGCTATTACAAGCCTTTAGGTTACCATCTTTCTGGGTTAAAATTCTCAACAGACTTCAGAAGTTCTGCCACTGTTCCCTTGGCCACTTTTCTAGTTTGGTTTTTAATATGAAAACATATTTTGCAACACCATGTTCACTACATCGCTCTCCCATGGGACTGGTTTGTGCAACCCTCCTTCGTGCTGGTAAGTAGGTTCTCATACAAGGAGTCCTTGTTGACTGTAAAGAAAAGACAAAGTGACTTGACTTCTCTGCTGTGTGTATTGGGCTGGGGGTTTGTGCTGCACAGTGGCAAGGCAAGGGCTGGGAAGTGGAGGCCTTCAGAGGTGGACTTCGATCAGCATTGTGCTTGGCCTGGAGAGCTGGGATGAGAGATGGAGTCAGGACAGAGCTGTACCTCAGTATGTGTTGGACTCAGTCCCCTCAGTATGAGGGGACTGCCTCTCCTCCAGTGCTGGGCAGTGTCATGGGCTCAGAAATGTGTTGTGAAGGTAGGACACAGGGATACTAGTGAGAGTCCCCTGGGCAACACCTGCTGCTTCTGGAACCTGTCTGTGAATAATGGCCCTGTTTTGTGCATAGTGGGCCACTGAGGAGGATTTCTCCGGCTTGGAGGTCTATGGCCTTTCCAGTTCTTATTCTCTGGAGACAGATGGCTGCCCGCTTGTTTCTGAAAACATCCCCTTGATAGAGTAACTATGAGTAACTTTAAATAGAAGGATCACAAAACCTCTGGGGGCCAGCAGCCCTCCTGACAAGTAGTTAAACTTTGACTGATCACACATTGCCCTCATAATCATATTAATATCATGTATCAAAGAGATTTCGACTTGTACCCTAGCCCCTGCTCCTTCCTTTTAGCTTCTCTGTCTTCCTGCTGGATCAGGAAAAACATAACCCAGTGCATGTGTGTCCTGTCTTCCCACTGCACAAGCCTCTTGCAGCCTTTGCTAACATTGGCTTGTCCTCTGGTGTTCAGCAGTTCCTGTATTTCCCCCCACACACACCTCGCTCATTCAGAGCATACTTGTTTCTTTGGAATTATACTACTCCCCAACTCAACAGTAGCACAAAGATATACTGAGAAGAAAGTTTGATTTACCTTTATTCATAACTTTGACTTGTATGAAAAGCCTCTGTTCTAGAAAGCATGTAAAATAATTGTCCCAATACCCCTTTGGCATGTGTTCAGATACTTTACTTCAAATACTCCTTTAGTTTCTCCCAGTGCTGCAGACAAGTCTGCCTTCCCCTCTTGCTCTTCAATACAACTTCAGCTTTCCCAAGCCAGGTGCAGGAGGCTGGGCAGTGGGGCAGGTGGCTGCTGCTGCTGGATTTCCTAGTTTCTCCTCTCCCTTCCCTGGCAGCCCAGGACACAGATGCTCTCTGCAGTGTGGGCAGGGAGCCGGTGTGGGAGGCTCCTCCAGAACACAGTTTGTCCCATTTAAGGTGGGGGATATGTGGCAGTTACTGTAAAAAGCAGTGTTTGTTTTATGGTTTAAATTGTAAGTGCTTTGAGGGCAGGGCCTGGCTTTTATGTGTGTACATGTGGGTGTGTATTTTTATACAGTTCTTAACATGAGACACACAGTTAGGAGCTGCAGCGTGCAAAGCCATGGCTTTCTGTCCTGTGGTAGCTCAGAGAAGTGTTTTTCCAGATACAGAGAGATGGACAATGATTCTGATCTGAACACTGGGACTATTAAGAAACACAGCTTGCTTTGGACCTCTGGACACAACTGTTTTCCTTTTGTTATCACTGGGTAGTGCACCCCAATATATTCCAGGTGCAGCAGTGATAAGCTAACTGTAGGAACATGGCTCTGTGTCCAAAATTATGTTGGGATGTGTTCCTTGATCAGTTTAGGAAGAGAAAGCTGCATTGTACCCTTCATCAATTGATGACTAGGATGCCATCATTAATCACCCCTCATCCTTAATTTTTGACAACAAAACAATTGCTTGCACTACAAAGACTTTGGATTAGAAAACAGACCTTGCTCTTCATGTGTGCTGTAGTAGAAGAGAATCTGAACTCAGCAAAATTTTAATTTGTTTTAAGCTTCATGCCTTTTTTTTGAGAGATAGGAATATATTTTTAAGCCTTTGTTAGATGCATGCTGAGGCTGTATTATATTACTGGGATAAGTCAATGGTGAAATTTTTGGTTTCTTTTCCTCTGGCATACTCTTAACTTAGTTTTGTCCTAAATTACCACATTTCTTCTGAAATGTGATGTATTCTTCTGCAGCTCATAGTGTGTGATTTCACAGTTTCTCTATTTTGTAAACTTATTTTGTAAGTTTATTTTGTAAACTGAAATGTCCTTAGGAAAGGTTCAGGTCAAAGCTTAGGAGTGACTCCAGCAGTGAGAACAGACGTATGCTGGATTAGACTGCATGGGGGCTGTGAAATCTCAGTCACTGAAAGGCCTTAGTAACAGGTACAGCTGTAAAGAATGACAAAAATATTACTGGCTCTGCCAAGATGGCCTCTTGAGGTCTTTTTGTTTCCTCAGATAATTTCCATGATATTTGGATAATTTGATTAACACTCTTCTATTCTTTTAATCGCTTGTGTTTCCTTGAAACTTAACATCAGATTCTAGCATCAGCTGGGAGAACATCCTGAGGGTCTTCCACTGTGGTTCTGGGATGTCTAAACTGACTGACCCTCGGCCCCTGGCTGTCACAGGAGAAGTTCTGACAGCTTTAATTACATGCCCTATGCTCCTTTTCCCAAGCCAGAGAACACTCACTGTGGAACTCTTACCATGAAACTCCTACTGGGGACAGCAAGTAGATATCTTCCTTTCTGCTTTCCCAGGGTCAATGGAGATGAGGATTTTATCCTTATCAGCTGCAAACACGAATGAGAGAAGACTGCAAGGAAAAGTCATATCCTGTGCACAGCCTTGAGGTCTCTGATGAAACAAAATAGCACAAAATTTACAGATGCTAAAAACAGTGATAACATTGGTTTGATGCTACATCGTGTCTTCCTTCTATAATACAGTAAAATAGCCTGTAATTCACATTGCAAAATTGGCATGCATGGCTCTTTGAAGGTATCATCTTCGCTGTATGTCTGCAGTGGCCAGAGTTACAAGCCCACCCACGAGAGTGCTACGACAAGCCATACAAATAAATAACCAGGGGCAAATAACACCAGCTCTTCAAGGGCAGCTGTCCACTCAATATATCTTGCTTAGGTTGTGAACTCTTCAGCATAGGAAACCTTTTGTGCCTCACACAGTCTTAAATTCACCCACGGTGCTTAGGAAGGAATAGATCATGTTAATTTTGTTTGTTACATTATATAAAATGCTATTTCAGCTCAGTGACTTTTAAATCTTTGCTGACAGTGACATTAGTACAGACTTGTAGAGTTTGTTTGCAGCTGTGTCTTCAGTCTGGCATTTTAAGCTGAGCACTTGTGGCCTGAGGTGGCTGCTGTAGCATGAAAATTCTTTGGAAAATATGTATGTATTGTGATTTATTTATCTTTGTATGAGTATTTCATCTGTTAGTGCTAAATGGATTTTTGGAGGGTGACTATAGCAGTGTCACTACCTGTGTGGCTTCACTGTTTCTTTCTTCCTGTTTATTGAATACTGGCAGCTTTTGTGTCTTTCCCCTGCTCCCAACTTGTTTGGCTTTCAGACCCTCTCTAATTCAGGAGTCTGCAAGCAAAAAATTTCTTCCTTCAAAATGAAAAACAAAACCCAGCATAGAGGAGCTAAATTAGCTTCTGACCATCTGTTAGAAGGTTAGTAATACCACTGCCTTGAACTATGGCTTCACTTTCGTATTTCACGCAGCAGCTTCTCTGCATTGTTTATATTGTGGTTGAAGGGGATCTTCCTATACCAGGATGCAATAGGAACGTCATTTTTCCTCTGACATGAGCAGATGTCCTATCTGCAGTACTAGCAATAACATTGCTGCTTCCTGTTGTTGCAGGTGTTGTTAGCAGGCTGGAGCTGAAGGCAAAGAGGGGGCACATTTCAGCCAGTGCCATTCAGTGCCATCAACGCCAGTGCTACCTGTGCACCTCCTTTTCCAGGTGTACTCTTTAGCAGTGACTATCTTATGTAGCAGGCAGGGAGTTTTCCTGGAACACAAATTTATTTCCTTTCTATCGTACATTTGTTTCCAAACTCTGTTGTTCTTCTCTGCCTTGACCTCTGTGCTTTCTCTAGATTTGTTTACACTAAATCCAAATTACATGTGGTGTATTACCATATTTAGGGAAGGGGTGCCTGCACTGAATCTGGCACATATTTAAGTGTAAATCTCCCCTCTCTTAGGTTTCAAGGCACAGCCTTGTGCAAGTCTTCAGTCAGCAATTAGTGCATTCTTTTTCCTTTTTACAGGAGTTTGCTGTCAAATCCAGTGACACATTTCTATCACTAATCTGGCAAGCTGCCATTCAGACCACAGGAAGCCCAGGAGAGAAGAATATACACTTAGGGCCTTATTCCATGTTCATTATTCCCTATAGCTGCAGAATTCCTTAAAGTCTCTAGAAGTTTGATCTGAATGGAAAGTATTTTGCCTGAATAGCACCCCTTATTGAGGCATTGTCACCAAGTCACAAATTTAGATGAGTGTTGTGGCTAGCAGTTTAATCTATATGGCTTGGCTGGTTTTTTTCACACCAACACGGGGAGTGCTAATCACTTCTAATGGTCTAGCCAGGGTTGTCTGGCAGTGAGGGACTTCTCGATTTGAGAGCTGGACACTGAAGGGAAAAAAACCCACTTCCTCTTCAAGACTTTAACTGAGAATTTATTCCTTTTGGCAAGGAACAGAATGTTGTATTTGAATGATTTTCAAAGGGAAACACAGTCCTACTAAAGGAGGAAAACCAGGGTTCTGTTCACAAAATATATGCAAAAAACTTGTGCTTTGGAGGAAAAGAAACAAAGACAAAACTGCCATCTGTGCATAAAAAATAAAAGAAGTGCAAATGGTAAATGTAAGGCAGTATTCTCATATCTGTCAGTTAGAGATAATGGGGAAGCCTTAAACTCTTTTCCTGTTTACTTCTTTGTGCCTTATTATATGAATCTGTTGTTGTACTTAAAATGACTACTAATATTTTATGTTATTGCCATGTAGAGACTTTAAAAGAGATTGTAAATTAGTTTTCATGTTCAGATCATTGCAGGTTCATTGGCTACTATTATCACTTGTGATTTCGTGGAGCTGTAATTGTTGGGAAGTAACTTTCCTATTGTTTTTGCGAGCATCACCTATAATTTCTATAAAAATAAATATTGTCTCAGTCCTTCAGGGCATTCTAGTAATTTTTGGGGGGTTCATTCAATACTGTCTTCTCATTCCAGGTTATTGAAGGAAAGCTGGCTCCTTTCTTGGGGAAGGTGATCAAGTTTGCCACCTCTCATGTGTACAGCTGCAGCCTTTGTAGCCAAAAGGGTTTCATCTGTGAGATTTGCAACAATGGAGAAATCCTTTACCCCTTTGAGGACATTTCTACAAGCAGGTACTCTACTGCAGTGGTGTCAATCATACACTTGATTCACCTTATGCATCAAACCCTTGCGGATTCTTGGCCTCCTGACCTGATACGTAGATAACTAGGGACTGGATTCCACTGGGGCACATTCCTGGGCAGGTGCAGCGGATCACTGGTCCAGGGAGGCCACCTTGAGCAGACCTGGAAATAAATGAGAAGCCCTGTAGGTCTCAGAACAGCTCTTCAAAAGGGGAAGAGTCCCAGTAGCATCACACAGCGTGATTTATCCAAAAGTCTTCTGAGTTTGCAGAGTGTCCTGAAAAGCCAAATGGCTTCTCTGGAGTGATCACAGACATCTTTTTGGTCTCTGGTATCACTGGGCCCATAATGTACTGGGATTGTCCATTATAAAACGATCACCATCTGTTCTGAAATGTTCCCTCCATGAAATGTTATAGCTAATGCTCTGCTGTCTCCATATGCTTACTCCTCTGTGCCTGTGTATGCAAGATTTAATTTTTTTTTAATGACATTGCTATTCTCAGGTGGCTACAAAGTAAGTATAACTGTATGCCAGTCCTAAACTATACAGAAGAACCTTTATTTCACATTATGTAGAGTGCTGGATGCCAGGTCAGGGACAGGAGTCACATGAAAAACCTAAAAGCAAGATGCAGGAAACCAAAATAGACTTGGAAACAGCAATGTTACTACTCTTTTTCAATAGTGTCTTGGATTTTGAATAAAAGAGATGGGGTTTTTCACCCTTAACAGAAAGACAGTGTATCTGACAGCACAGCATTCCTCCACAGATAAGTACTTTTTGGCTGTTTCAAATATAGTAGTTTTCTCCAGAGTTCATTTGAAGGAAAAAAAATTGAAAACATTTTTTCCAATTGAAAACTGGAAACAATCAGGACCAACCTGTTAAAAGGGTTTATTAAGAATCTGATTCCCCTGTGTGTGCAAAGATGTTAAATTACAAGTAACCAAGAAATACTCTTCAAGGATTTTTCAGTCTAATCTGAGTTTCAAAGACTGTTTGCCCATTTTATTTCCAGAGTCTTATTCTAAAGAATGCACTGACAAAGCAGTGGACATAAACTAGACAAGGTGTGCAGCTGAGCTCTATAAACAATTTTAAGAAAGAATGTATCTAGGGTGCATGGCAAGATAGGCTGAGTTAAAAAGAAAGAGACTAAGATAGCATAAAACATAAGATGTCTGTTGAGACTGTATAAAAGGCGATTGAAAATATTCCCAAAAGATTGATGAGAATGTGTAAGAACATTTGGGAAGACAGGTTTACTTTAGAATTTGATTTGTCTGGGGGATTTTTGTTCCCAAAAAAATTGTTGGGTCCCGCCCTTCAGCTGAGATCAGACATACCTTGCAATTACAGAGTTTAAAACCTTCTGGAATCAAATAGTATTTGTCAGCAGTTCAAGCCAACAGAAGCTGCTCTAGTTCCTGCTTTTATGTGAATTAGAAGTCAGAAAGGACTTTTGTTCATGTTTCACAAATGTGAAGTTGTGGTTCATGTCATGCCAAAGACAGCAGTCTTTGTTAATGATTTTAATTAAAACACAATCAGCATGACAGGTTTTCCAATATTTCTCTTTCTGATTTTGTCAGAGATCATCCTGCTTACTCCTTTTGTACTCCTTATCACTAGAACTTGTTTTTTTCCCCAGCATTTTCCATTTGCCTTCCTCGTTAGTTTTCTTATCGCATTACTACTCGTGTGTGCACGTGCACCTATGTGAAACTAAGCAGATTATTTCTGTTCCATATTTTTGCTCTGGAGACAAGTTATGCCAACAGAGGAGTTTGTATGTTTTACTGTGCAGCTGCATCAGCTGCAAAGCAGTGAGGGAGAATGCCAGGTAGAGGGGTTTTTTGTTTGCTTCTGTCTCTTGAAGATGAGGGAGGTTTCTGAGGTAGGTGTGCTGACCTAAGACAGGTGTAGGGTGAGGAGGCTAATTAGAAACAGGTAATGTACAGAGTAACCTGTGGCAGATGGAATGGCAAGCTGCAAAAGGTTCATGTGAAGACTTGCAATTATACCTGAAAATTCTGGTGACATGTTCAGCTTTCCTTGCCAATTAAGTGTCGTACAGAGCTCTGAGTAAACAGCTCAGATTTGTGATTTAGTTGTACTACTCTGAGTCCTGAATGTACAGTGAGAATTGACTACAACTCCCTTTCTCCATCCTGGTTTTCTGGAATTGCTGTCTACAGCACAGTATTCACATTTTGTGCTCAATACTAGACTGCCAAAGTACCCTGGCTGAAGCTGCTGAGTTAAGGAGGGAAGAGCAGTTGAGCTCTGAAGGCAGTTTTTCCTTGCTTTTAAATGATGCTTGTTCACTTTTGAACATGCTATTAACTCTACCAGCAAACTGGGCTGTAGGGTTAGAAATATTCAAAAGTGGGTGCGTGACAGATTTTGCAGACTTCAGCTCTTTACTGAATATTTGAAAAGTGAAGCCTCCTTGTATGGAGAGTGTGTGTCTATGTCTGTGTTGAGGTGGCATTTGTTTTTCTGGCTACCTCCCTGACCTTTCCTGCTCTTTGGAGAGAAGAGTGACAGCTGTCAGAGTGGTCAGTGCAATTCCAAGGTGTTTCTCAGCTGGCTGTTAACTTTTCATCTTCATAATCTCTTAGGTCAGCTTTGAGGTGAAGAGATTGTTTCTCTCCAAAATATTCTCAGGAGTTTCTGGATCAGTCTTCAGTAGGAATTTATGAAGGATGGGTCTTCTCTAGATAGATGCAGCTGAGAGAAAAAGAGGGCCCCTCTTGAGGGCTGGAGTTTCTCTTTGGTCTGGTTATTTGCTTGAGTCATTTTTGTCAGTCCTTGGGCAAACAGAGTGAATACCTGGGTTATGCACTCCTCAGGGCTTGAATACACATATATTACATACCCTTCTCTCACTAATCAGTGTGACACATTCCTTTGTTGGCAAACGGTTCCAAAACAAACACAATCAGTTCATTTAATTAGCGGGTCTGTGGGCTGTGCTTGGCAGGCTCTTTACATCCTGCTCAACAATACAGCACAACAGTTTGCTGCCTTGAATGTAAGGGTGGGCTCACAAAGTCATAAGCTTTCTAATGATATTTCCTTTCTGTGGCTTTTCTTGGGAGGTGGCCATTCTGCAGAGATCTTAATGAAAGCTGTGACTCGGTAGTTAAACAGTTTCTTAAAAATTGTCTCATGTTTTTGATGTCTCTTCCAGTCAGGTTGATTGTTCGGTCCTCCGTTTCCCTCTTTTCTGTCTTACCCATATTTATATAAATCTTAATCAGGGTTCTTTCTAAATTTCACAATTTCACCATCTATTGGAAGGCCTTTAAATCGTGAGAACTATATTTAAAGCCTCCTGAGTTAATTGCACATTTCACGGAGCAAATTGCCAGCTAATGTAAACTCCCACAGCTCTGCTTTTGCTGCAGCCCTGGCAACTTAAACGAACATCTATGAGCATCTACCTTCTATTTATTTCTAGGACTGAATTTGCCCTGGGCTTAAATTTAGCGAATAAACATATAAAATTATTCTATTATATCACTTATTTTATATTTACAAGTGTTGTGAAATGACTTTAAATATCCGTGGCTCTAAATGGGCTTGTTAGAACTATCCTTGCCCATTAGTTAGCAACCAGGCACTTCCCCTCAAGTTGTTCTCATATTGCTTATTCTTCATTAATGTGGTGAAAAGTTTTTGGTTTTTCATCCTAAAATTAAAACAAAAAACCAAAACAACAGAAGTAAAAAGACAAGGTCTGTGTAGTGGCACTGTTGTCTATAATATATGGCTAGTTTTGTTTTACAACTTAGAACAATTTTTAACAACTTTAAATCTTAGAGAATACTGAGAAAATTATCTTTGGAATGAGAATAAAAGCTCATTAAGAAGCATTTTCTGTCCCATTAGATAATTAAGCAATTATAGTTCTGATTAAGATTATTATGTGTTACCCAGTTAATAAAGTTTTGGTCTTGTCTGAGTGTTGTCATGCTAGTAACTACTTTGACAGGCAATTTGTTGTGTTTTGCTGGTAAAGCTACTTGCTTGGTTAAGAACAATTTAGTCCATTCCTTGCCTTTTATGTGCTGACTGTCGATGTACGTGAACCATGGAGAGTCGCTCTTTTGTGTTCGTATTCATTTATCAAGGCTAAACTGTTTTCACTTTGCTAAGTTAATTTGTTCTGCAGATCAGTTAAGACGTGTAGACCTTTTAAGATACAAACCAGAAGGCCCAAGTTTAAAATAGACGTGCCACAGAACAGGCTTGACTGTATCAACCAGCTTGGATGCCTCTATAATCTTTGGCCACCATCCTGATAAGACCTATGAATGTACTTAACTTTGCACATAGTGACAAGTCTTACTAAAGGCTCTGAGGCTGTGCATGCCCAAGTCTTTGCAAGGTTACAGCTCTCTGTGTTATGAATGCTTTGTCACTGGACAGAAGCAGCTTTGAGCAATTGGGAGAACGTTAAAGATAAATATTAGGTGGAGAGACTGAAATAGAGCATTTCCAGGAAGTACCTTGGCACAGGCCAAAGGCATCATGTCATTTTCCCTCTTGCTTTGATTAGTTTGTCTTATGCTAGAAAGCCTTTCCCCAAGCCCAGTTCACCTGAGTTGTGCTAGTGGTTTAGTACCTAATTTTTTAGCTAATCGGATGTTAGTAGTTGGTTCAAAGCACCCTGAAGTGATCTGCTCAGCACTTTCTTTAAAGAAACATAGGTGTCTAAGTAGATGTTCTCTTGGTAATTTAATTTCAGCCGAATATGTCAAAACGGGTCAAAATTTTCTGGCCCACATAATCTTATTTTTATTTGTGCAGGGTAGCACAGTAATGTTTTCTGGAATATGTAAAAAGAAAGTGATAAAATATACTGGCTTTTTCATCAAGCATTGTGTTTGGCAACTGAATTAGTTTAGAGGTTGGTTTTTCCTGCCTCGTGTCAGAGTGTTTTTTAAGTAGAACATTCAGTCTAAAGGCAGATACTTATTTCAAGTACAAAGGTCTCTGCAGTGCTGCCTTATGCTCTTCTCCCCTGGCTGGCCATGGCAACCATCTTGTTTTCAGTTTCTATTTTGCAGCTTCCCTGCTGTGCCTTCTTCCTCACTCTAGATATTTCCATCTTGCCAGTCAAGACCTTTTAATTCTTTCTCCTCCTTTCTCATGCAAATTCCCCTTTTAAGATAGACTTCTCCATCTCCTAAATGTGGTTCCTTGTAGACCAGGTGACAGCTTTTCAATTGCTTTTTAGCTCATGAAAGCAAATACTGTCAATTCTTAAGTGCTCAGAAATTCTAAGATTACCTTGGGAATTTGTTGTTTATGTATTTATTTCTTTAAATGTTAAGTTTCTTTTTTCCATCTTGGGTCCAGGTAGACATGCCTTCAGCATTAATGAAGAGTTATGAAGTCTGGTTGCCTTTGCCTTTCTCTTTTATTGAAAGCAAAATCCTGGCTTAGTCGCGGGACTTTTAGACTTGAGGCTGACAGAAAAATGCAAAATAATAGAATCATGCAAAAAAATTATAATAGTTGAGGGCAGTATGTTAATATTACTGTTAATAGTATTGCATTTAGATCTTCAACCACCACTTTGTGAATGTGAATTCATTGATAACAGGAGAGGTAGAGGGGCGAAGTCCAGTTCTTGATGTGGCAGCCAGCAGAGGCAGAGAATATATGCCTGAGTAATGTAAACATGTGAATCTCTGTGGCTTTTCAGCCTCTCCAGTGGTTTACAGGTAATGGATCTATCATATGTAGGGCTTTTCCCCTTTCCAAAGTAAATTAGCTTCACTGACTGAAGTGTAATCGTATGACTTTCAGCTTAAGAGTTTTAATACTGATTTTTATGTCCCTTTATTGATTTCTTGGGAGCTGCTGTTTACAGGCCGCATTACTTGGCTTGGGATCTCTGAGCTTTATTAAACAACTAGCAAAGCACAGTGCTGAGGTCAACAGGAGTCCTTAGTTCTGCTTGGATAAAAATATGGAAATATATGTAGATAAGTATGGCATAAATCCTGGAAGCCACAGCTGGGGAGAAGCTGGGGACATGCTTCCCTCCTTGGTCAGGAGTGACGCAGCTCTGCGAAGAGGGGTCTGGGAGCTGCAGTTCCCATTGTTCCTGCTTGACCCTGCTGCCATGCTGCAGTGCAGTACCTCAGCCTGTGTACACAACTGTGTAGTTATTTAGCTCCACAAACCCACTACACACGGGAGAAGAGCACGTGGTTAATTCAAGCTGTTCTTGTTCAGCTGTAGCCTGTAGCAAATTGTTCTTGGAGCACCCAAAATGAAGGCCTGCTCTGGGGTTTCTCTGGAGGTAGCAATGGAGAAGTTGACATTGAAGGTCCCCTCCACTGGTGCAGCACTGGTGGTTTTCCCTCCCCTCCAGTGAGCTGCCCGCTTTTCTCCTCATTTGTGAGGCTTTAATAAATCTCTGTCTGCTTTGCTCATCCACTGGGTGCAATTGACCTTAGCAGTGAGTGCTGGCATGACAGGATGAGGGGCAAGAGACAGCACAGACGGGTGAGCCAAGATAGGGGCTTATTCACTCATCCTCCCTACTGCCTGGAGTGCTTCTCCAGCACCTCAGTCTAACCTGTGCTGGGTAAAAAGGAGCAGACCCTGGTCCAGCAGTTTTCATGCAGGGACACTGGGTAGTGTGTTGTTCAGCCACCCTGGGGTGGCATTATTAAAGCAGCAGCAGTGGTTGGTGTTAATAGATGTTGTGTCAGGCTGTGTTTAGGCTGGCCCCTGCAGCTGTTCTAGAGTGCAAGCCATGGCTGCTGTAGTTAGGAGCCCCATCAGTGCAGGCTGGAGGTCACTGTACACCCCTTGCTGGCTGCCATCTCTATAACCAGCTCACCCCTCTGCGTTGGTTCCCCCAGCACAGGAGCTGCACCAATGCTTCACAATCACAGCTCTTTCCATTGTTTCTGCATCCTCCGGGGCCAGCCCAGGACCCAGCCGTGCCATTATAAATGAGGAGTGTCTTCAGGCTCTGCTGGCTTATCAAGGGTAACCCCTTCTGATGAACAGGTGTACGGAAAGGAAAACTGTGATTGTGCTTTGAATCACTGCTGGTTCCTTGAACACTGAATTTAGAGGGAATTTCAGATATATAATAATTTGAGGGACTGGGTAGTGGGCCCTTTTTTGTTTCATCTTCAGAGGCAAAGTTTTCAAAAACAAGTCTGAAGTATTAATAGTTTTTAAGTATAGTATATTAAAAAAACCCCACAACCGTGTCTGGTGAAGACCATGTGTCATACAAGGCATTATCTTAACAAGCTCCTTATAGGGACAAATCAATGTCATATTAGTGCCAACTTGCTTCCATTCATTTACTAGGTGGGCGTCCCTCCCTAGGCAGGCTCCTTGCATTGGTTCCTAGGCAACTGGAATAATACTGCTGCACGTGTGTGTCAGGCATTGATTGCCTTTGGGGCTTTTTTTGTGTTGTAAGTGAACACAGGCTAGTCCATTTTCCTTTTCTTTGTGTTCTGCTAAAGTCTCTGAGAGTTTTGAAGGGCACGTCTGTGATATTCACAGCTGAGCAATTCAGAAATACTTGCAGACAGGCACATGTGCATAGTGTGGGATGGTGATCACGCTGGAATCCCTAGGCAAGGCTTACCTCAGCTACTGTGGCTTGCTCTTTTTGGGGTTTTTTAATAGCCAAGTTACAGGGATTTCAGTATTTTGGATGCTTGATGAATATTTAGCATCCTCTAAGGAAAATGAATGAACAACACCATTTTATCTTGCTTTTACTCTGCATGGAAGGAAAGAAAAAACTGAAGAGTTCTAGTCAGTGAAGGGATTTGATTACTGAAATTAATTTCAAGGGATCGCTCGCTTGACCAAATGTGTGCAAAGTCTGGCACAAAGCAAGTGGGTTTTTTAAATGAAAAAATGAAAGTTAATATATAAAATTACAAGAGAAAGGGTGGTGGGTGAATATGGCACTGCAGTGAGACAGGGCAGCTCTTTGCCTTTCTCAGCTCTGCTAAGAGCTTGTACCTGACCTTGAGCAAGCCAGTTCACCTCTCACTTCTCATTTGTGAGGTAGGAATGGTGCTGTATTTGCCATTCACTGTTTGTTCATTTCAGGAATGAGCAGCATAACTATGAACTGCTTTGATTCCCTAATTGGTGTGTGGAAGCCAGACAGGTACAGCCCATGTGCATGGTACCGAAGGTGTCCTAATAAACCTTGTTAGTCTCAGTAGCTTCATCCGAACACAGTCACACTGATCAGTCTGTCAACAGGTAACGTTCCTAGGAGACAAAAATCCTGTCTTTCAGATGACATCCTGGGCCATCTGTTGATCATCTCTGCTTTGGTGAAAGGTCTTTGAAGCTTCTTTGTGTTGCACCCCTCTCTTTGGGCACCTGATCCTGCCCATGGGCGCTTATGTGGTGGTACAGTACAGAGGAGAAATATGAGTATAATCAATTGGTTGTACAGCATCTAGAATTACTTGAGCCATAATCCTGTGAAACATACATGGAAAGCATGAAAACAACATACCAGAATTCAATTTACAAAATATTGTTATGTATATATTTCAAATGCTCAGACTTGATGGAAGATACTAACATCGGCACTTCCTCAGCATACAAGGAATGATTATATGCTTTTAATGTAGAAAGGCTTTTCTTTTGTAACTAGTAATGATAATAATAAGAGCATTATAATGCCTGTCTGGCTGTGGACAGCTTTGCCCTTTCTCTTATGCTTTCCAGTGTAATAGAAATTATTTAGAGGATTGAATAATTCTCTGCATTTTTGTTACTCTGGTGTTCAAACAAGTAGAACATCCTTAAAACATAAGTCTCAACAGAAATTGAGTTAGGTCAGGAAAGAGAGAAAAAAGAGAGAAAACACCAAAATAGAGAGGAATCTATTTCAGCTGCCTTCTTAGAAGACTGAAGTCTGTATGAAAACAACGTGCAATGTTCACTAATTCTTCAAATACTGTTTGAAAAATAGGAAGATGCTATTAATGTGCAGTATCACAATATCATTCATTAAAGAAGGAAACATGAAAGGCCTGAATGGCTACGGGCTCATCAGCTTATTATCAGGAGTGTATAGAATTCTCACAAAAGATGGAGGGACTTTTTGGCCTCTAGACAAAGAAGAAGTCAGGAGTCAGAAATAATACCTGAACTGTGAATTACCTATGACAACAACAAGGGTTAAGGGAAAGATAAGTAAGTGTAGTGAACTATTAAGTGAGCCTTTTATAGGCTGCAAAATATATTTTATTTCTCCAGAGAAATAAAATAATTTTGAAATACTGAGGCTTGAAAACAACAGTAAAAAACCCCTGTGAATCTCAATGTGGAGATTAAGAAGCACTCTGTTTGTAATATTCTAAGAAGGAATATAAAGTTGATAGGGGTTTTGGTATCACTGGAGAATTTCTTGCAGTGAGATTACAAATGGTCAACCAGTTGACATTCCAGGACCGTTAAGACTGACTGTATTTGATATGATGAAAAGCAAAGCTGTAGATGGCTTGGGGTAGTATAGCTCCATCACCTAAAGGGAGTAGCTTGCACAAAGGCAGAGCAAGGTCAGCATTACCCTCCTCTCCTGGTGACTCACTTCCTTTGGCAGTGAAGGGGGGGATACAGGTGTGCTGATGCAGGTATGCTCTCTACCTGTCCCTATGGAGAGCGAGAGACAACTTTGTTTTCCAACTCAGAGCACCTTTCCTCCAGTCTGCTGCTTTGTTGTCATCTGCACACCTTGATTGGGGCTGGGAGTACATCGACCTTCACCAGAGAAGGCAGAAAATAGTTCTTCAGAGCAGCAGTCAGGGGTGGGGGCACCAGAATGGAGTGACGATGGCAACAGTGGCTGCCAGTACTGTGAGATCCAGGGCTGGCTGTTTGTGCTGCCTCTACTGAGTGCCTGGCCATGTGGGGTCCTGGTCAGAGCCTCAGCTATTGCACCAGCTCTGATAAATAACAGTTCATACATTTTTTTTTCTCTCTTTTGATTCTGAGGGATGTGAAAGAAGTTTTTTAATTTTTCCACTGAGCTCATTTCTGAAAAATGAATTCATATTAATTTAAACACCATCAGTCTTTGTTTGCTTTGCTGATGGCCTTTGACTTGAGAGAGCAGGTGTGCTGGCTCCTCTCTCATTCTACTCCATCCCTTTCAGCAGCAATTTCTGATAGGTTTTGTCACTTCCATGTGTGCTGTGCAGAAATATTGGGCTAGCACGGGGAGTGGCAATGCAAGAGCACAAAATTACACTCCTCATCAATCATTACCCTCTAGCAACTTCCAGGGCACTGTAAATTGCTGATTAACAAGGGAGAATTAGCTTGATAAAATCACCATTAGTGTCAGGTCAGAGTGGTGTAAAGTTTTAAAGACACTGCTCTCTGTCTCTTCCTCATCCATTAATGTTCCTGTGGATCTCAAACCAGCAAAGCACGTAAGCAAATGCTTTGTTGGAGGCAGATCAGTAATCCCAAGGAAATCAGTGGGATATGAGCCCTATGCATGTGTTTATGTGCTTCAGTGGATCAGGGCCATAACACACACTCTCTGAGCACAAAAATTGTAAATATCTCTGTGTAAGCTAGTTTCTTGATTCAAAACCAGATTTAGGCTCCATAACTGTACTTAGAAATGTGACAGTCAAGTTTTACTGCACAAGAGCATGGAAGCTAATAGATGCATTAGCCTCTTTCACCTTCCTTTTCTTGCTTGTTATTTGAGTTTTATCAGATTATGCTAGCTAGAAATGTGCCTCTCTAAATCTCTGCATAGCCTTCTCAAAGCTCTGCAGTTACTAAAATTTAGGCCATGTTTGGACTTGTGCATAAAACTTCAAGTGCAGCCAGATCAGGAACAGTTTTAGAAAGTTCCAGGTGAGATGCAGACACAGCTGATACAGCTAAGGGGTTGTGTTAGCTCACGGACTTATCTCAGTATTGCCAGACCACATGCCAAGTACTGCAGTTTGCCTTATGGCTTCTCAGTATTTGGGGTTTGTTTCTTCATGTTTTCAATTTTTCTTCACGTTTTCAATTTTTCTTCACAGTCTTGAAGACAAGAACCTTATTTCTGTGAGAAATAAGTTCAAAGCAAGCAAACAAAAAACCCCACTAAGGTTATAACAATGGACATTTGGATTCACATATAGTAATTTGACTACAATAGCTGCGAGAAGGAAAAGTGCAGGGCATTGCAAGATGTCCCACAGAATCACCAGGGTGACCAGCGTCCCTCATTTGTATTTCAGGATTGCTCTAAAGTTTTATGTTTTGTTGCTTTTATTATTTGATTATCCAACTGGAATCTAAGACTTTTTACTCTTTCACTGTCATCCTTTTAGTTTTTTCTTCGACTACAAAGCTGCAGCGACTTAACTCATTACTACAGATAGTTACTTGCATTTAAAGGCTGAGAATGTCCAACTCTTTAGTTGTACCCATTCATGATCACCAGATGTTTCATTGCTCCACAGCCATCTGGAACCGGGGCTTGATCTGCTGTGACATAATGTCCATTGCTTCACAGTGCCCCAAAAGTAATCCAGTCATCTTGTTTGAGCAGCTGATTTGTTTGAAGTCTCAATGTCACATTTGAGAACAGAATAACACAGCTTTGAATGCCAGAAGCTATAATTGTGTTGATCTAGTCCAATCTTCCACAGGACACAGAACAGACAATATCACCTACCTCTGTTTCAGATTTTACTTTGTGAAATGACAACTTCTCCTGCTGTTGAAGTGGACTGTTTTTCACTCTTTCCAGGACAGCTGACCACTGGAACTTCAATGAGGAAAATGTCATATTGTGGCTGTTGCAAATCACAGAATCTGTTTCTGCAAATGCTGAAATATATCTTATTGGAAAATAATATTGTAACTCTTCATTTACAAACCAAAGCAACAAGCTTGTCTTGCATAAAACAAAGTTGATGTCTATTCTGTGATACATCTTTTACTAAGAAGAAAAGTATTAATCCTTCTAAAAATTTCTATCCGTGAAGCAGAAGTGCTGGAACAGATTCTCAGCAACTGCAGATGGATTCAAGTCAACTTATTTTAGTGGTCCTGAGTAGCTTTACACCAGCAGAGGTGTGGGCATACAAAGTGTCTTTTACAAAGTCACTCTTTTGAAACATAATGCTCTTCGAGCTACCAGAATGGTTTCAAGGAATGTCTGCTGCCTATAGTCCACATGAAGCCCATTGCATGCCGTGGTCCTATTTTGTGATTCAATTTTGACACTAATTTGTGTTTGCAGGTGTGAAAGCTGTGGTGCTGTCTTCCATTCTGAGTGCAAAGTGAAGGCTGTGCCATGCCCCAGGTGTGTGCGTAAAGAATTGCAGAAGAAGCAGAAATCCTTCTGGAGGCAACTGAATATGGACGAGAACTTTGAAGAGTCTTGCAACATGTTTGAATTGTCATACCAGAACACATGAGTTCCTTAAGGCTGGGGCCAACCTGAAGAGAATCCCTTTCCCAGCTGCCAGCTTAAGCAAATTCTCAGCTTAGCCAGGCAGAAATTTTTTCGAAAAGTATTATCTGACCTTCTTCATCTGTGAATAACAGCTGCCAAATTGGCTATAAAGCCTTGTCAGCTTTGAAATACCAATGGCTAAACTGCATTGAAGTCCAGCCACTAGCTCTCATACAAAATGTGGTTTACCTGAAATGCTTTAGGTCTAGGTAATTAAGCACCTGACTTTCTTTTCCACCTCTGGAGAAGACTTTTTCTCAAGGCAGAAAATATTTGCCGCCATGACCACATTATTTTTTATGTTTTTCATTTAGAATTGCTGAATCATCAACTTATTTATGTGTATTATTTATTTATTAGTAACCTTGGCAGAGGGTCTGATGGAGTGTTTCACAGAACCCAGTAGAGCAGGAATTACTTTAAATCCACTGTCTCCTCCTGATACACACATGTGGTTCCATTTCCTCGTGTTTTCAGAGAACTATTTTGAAAGGCCAGTGCATTTACATTTTAAAGGATCTGCTTGCCAAGGAAAGAAAAGGATCTCCCATCAAACCTTATTGGAGGTGCTTACAAACATAAGACGCAGAATTCCTTAACTTATGTTTATATATTCATAACCACCCCAGTGAACTATTTCATATTCAGATAAGCAGGGGACTTCCTACGCTTTTTGTTCAGGCTGGCTATATTGGTTAAGCTCAGTCACTGAAGTCTGTGCAGTTTTATGCTCGTTATTCTTAATCTGTGGAAGGCCATGTCCTCATCTCCAGTAACATGATGTTGGCTCTGACCTCCTTCTAGTTTCACACTTAAGGCATTTTAAGTGCCCACATTGGTTTTCTTTTTATTTCATGAAGTTTATTTTAAATGTTTTTCTAACCTGAACCTGATAAACTGATAGTCAGGAAAGTCATCTTGCCCGTTGTAGTTAGAAAATACCTCCAAAATTGTGAAACACTACTTTGCTGTTTTCATATGCAACTTATGTCCTGCATTCTCTTTGAGCTTCAAGGCATTTTATACTTCTGAAATGACTTCAGTGGTGGAGAGCGAAGTTCCTCGAGGTATGACTCTACTCCACACACCTGGAACACAGGAAGTATTAACCACAGTGAATTCTATTGTGAAAGGGAAGTACATGATGGATTTAACTGGGGAGATCTGTGTCATCACTGGCAATATGTTTAATTCATTGTGAGTTCACCTCCAGTGAGCAGTTATTGTCCTCCCTCCAGTCCACATTCTTAACTCTTTTTCCACACCCTGCAGTGATGTGTGTATTATATACATATGAAAGCAGTCACATATATATATATACACACACACATCTATATACAGAAAGCAAATACAGTTTCAGATGAAAAAAGCCAGTTGCATGTATTTTTCCTCTCACACAGGTTTGTGGAAGTGTGAAATACTGATCTTTGCTTCCTATATAATCTTCAGACTGTTGTATTCAAGGCAGAAAGCAGTCTTGATCATCAAAGCATCTCACTAATCGCTGAAGTATTTTAAATAAAAGAACAGGGTACATTGTTCTTACGTTAAAAAGTAAAATGCTACAGTGAGTTGCCTTGTACTGGAGTATAGGTGGTTACCTTTTCCAGCCTCCAGTCAAAGAAAAAGTAGCTGAATCTGGGCTTTCTCAGATTGAGTGCAACTACTATATATATAGAAGCATGTTTATATCTTGTATACATTAGACAACCAGTGCCTTTCTTTTCCAGGAGTCCTTCTCTCAGTGGGATTCTTTAGAAGGAAGTGAGGGGTTTACTGTGTTCTTGGCAAAGTACTGTAAGGATTCCCATGTTTAATAAACCTGGTGAATCGTGCACCTTTGTCACTAAAATTAATACTTCCCGTACACAGTGGTATCTCGTCTGGGCTCACTGTTCCTTATGTGAAATGAGTTGCTTTTGGCTATCACCTTTAAAGGTGTAATGTTCCTTGCAAATCCATTCCCACTCGAAGAATTCCCTGCGTGTTCAGAAATGCAAACACTGGGGAAGTATTGTGGAATTAGTCATGCAAACAGGAACTGCACTGGTACTGGCTGAATAAACAGTACGCTCCCATGTTTCTCAGCATGTGTCACTACAACTAGTCCTGTGGCAAAGCCAGTAGCTCTGAAACTGTCAGAAGCTGGCAGGTACTATTTTGAATTATCTGTGGACATAATGTTAGGTGATTAAAGAAAAAACGAAAATGTTTTTCATATCATCATCATGCTCTGGTATTTAAGATACCTTACATTGCTGGTTCATGTCCAGCTCAGTTTAGAGAAGGCTGCTTGTGTGCACTGTCAAAAACCATATCGAGTCAAGGAATCAAGGTTCAGACATTGCAAACTATTAGTTACTTTGACAGATGTCCTGATCCCCAAAGTACCAGTTGTGTGTGTGGTTAGATGTTGGAACTGAATTCTGGAATAAAAACATAGACAGCATTGGAGTTGCTCTGGGTTTGTACAGGTATTACAGAACAGTTTCTTTGCTAACAGAGAGTTACAGAGAATAAAAAAAAAAGTTTGATGTTGGCAAAACTGCTAGAATTAGTCATGAACCTGAAACCACTGCCATTACTAATGATAAAGAGCAAAAGCATGTTGTTACAATATGCTGTCAGTGCCCAGAGCGCTGTGTAAAAGGATACTGTACAATACAGATCAGATTAATTGCTTTAAAATCCAATGTTGTTGTAAACCAGCTGGTTCCTAAAAATGAATACACATTCATTTCTACTTTGGAAAAATAATACGGCTTCATGGTAGTTATAGGAGCAGACCATAATGTGGAAGATGCTGTCCTCTCAGGGATGCCCAGCTCCTATCCAAAAAATGTTATTCTATATAAATGGGCAAGACAAATCTTTTGTCCCTGCTTTTTGTAAGCGTAATAGAAGGCTTGATCCTGCCCTCAGAAGGTGCCGATGCAGTAGGAAGAAGCCCTATTAATTTTTCAGGACTGCAAGGCAAGAGAATAAATTGAAATTACTGCTCACATTATTAACTCTCAAAAGACCCAGCTCTAAAAGGGACGTTTTCTTGGAAGAGCCATCTGCAAGCAGGACACTCAGCCTGGGGTTCTGTAGATGGTTTGGGTTTCAGACGATGCTGTACCTGCGCATGGTTGTCTCTGCTGTACTAACAGTGCTGCGTGCTGGTCCCCACTGCTGCTCTACCCACCCTGCAGCCCTCAGCCTGCACGTGGCTCTGCTCTGCAGAATTCTGGATGAGCATCACCTGGAAAAGTTCCTGGGGTCTTTGTAGATTGCACTACTCTCTTGCCCCCCCCCCCAGGTGAAATTATGTATTGGTACTTCTAGTATTGTCCTACCCATGCATGAAATAAATTTGAACAATGCCATTTCATTGTGAGTCAAGAATAAAATGTGCCATTTGTCTCCTTCAAAGAGAAGATGCTTTCATAGCCGACCGAGGAGGAATTGATCTGTAATCCAGTTACTGCTTTTGCTTTGTATAAAACTTGTAATCAGTGTAGAAATAGGATGCTTCACTGCAGTGGACTATAGCTTCACACTCTACAGGTATTTATATTTGTTAGTTTAAGATTATTTTAATCTAGGACACTATAGAGATCCTTATTCAAGTTTCTTTTCCTCTTTACCCTGACCGTCTACCTTTCCTTTAATGGGCAGAAGGGTATGCAAACTCCAGCTTTTTTATATTATCAACCTGTAAAAAGAGAAACTTGTATTTCTTGTGTAGAAATCTTTCTCTTGCCTTTTTTTTTTCTTAGGTTGTGGAAAGTGATGGGTTTGTGATGTGACAAAATATCCTGGCTGGCACATACCAATAGGGCTCACTGCTGGGATAATAGGAATTGGCAGTTGTGAGGAAAGGTACTTTTTGGTGAGGAACTCCAGTTTTTCACAGTACTCCACAGGCTCTGATGGCCCTGTTAGGAGCGAATCATCAGGGTACTTCTAGAGCTCTTCTTGTCAAGGCTTCTCTAATAATCAGGATGGTGTGTATGATGTATTATAAGGGATTGATGATAATGCCCTGAATGATTTTTTTAAAAAAGCAGAGGATATCTGTTTACAATGAAATGGGGAAGCTGCACAGTTGAATTTTGCTTTTTCCCTGTAGCAACCACGTTTAGCAGGCTTCCCAAAGCCACTGCCTGGATTGCAGCTTACTGTGGATCTGTATAAAAGAAATTAAATAATCATCATAATCTTCTCACTTTTTTTTCCTGCTGCTCAGCTGCAAGCCAGTCTCTCCTCTCTCATTGTCTCTGTCCCTGTCTCTACTCCCAGTGCTGAGTCTACAGCCAGACTTGGAGCTTCATAGCTCATCGTGTTGTTTTTGAATCAGTTGAGTCCAATCATTCTCTCCTTCGTAATTTTCCTTTCAATTTTCCCTTCCCAGTAGGAGTGCCTTACAGTACTGTATATTAGCCTCTATCTTCCTGTTTTGGATTTCCTGATTGCATCTGCTGTTCAATTAACTTGTAGGCTTAAACTGAAACTCTCCCATGGCTTTGCCTGCTCTTTTGCAGGAGCAGCTGAGTAATTCAGTTTGGTTGTTCTGCCCTCATGAAATGAGCTCTACAGGCTGCATACACCAGCTCTGAAGACACCAAGCTGCATGGGAACTCCTCACGTTTGCTCATTTTTGGTGCCTTAAATTTTCAAAAGTGAATAATTTTGTTAGAAATGCTCTGCCATGATGCAGTGTGTTTGGCATTGGAGTTTGAAACCCTTGCTCATGACAGTTTCCATCTTGCTAGGAATGATAACCATAAAATTTGTTTACTATCTATGCTTTGAGAGGGCAGTATGAGAGAGGATAGCATGGAGATGGTGTTGGTTTTTATTATCTATATTTTTGGGACTGCCTGTGCTTCTCAGCCAGAAATGCAGTTGTGCATATGCGAGTCCTTCGGAAGAGGCACATATATAATAATGGCAAGTACTGGGAATTTAAACAGGGTCAGGTCACATACCAGTCCACACCACATGGCGAGGGACTCCCATATGGCACTCCCTACTCACATGCACAGCTGGATCTAGTGCTGTGGGAGTGAAGGCATTTATTTCCTCAAAGCTCAATTTTAATGCACCCTGGTTCCCTGAAGGCTAACCCAGTCAGGGTTTGATCAGCCCTACTTTAGAGAGAGGGTTAACCCGTTTAAATTTTAGCATTATTTGCTAAAGTTTGTGGCATGTGTCAGCCTGGGGCACATGTCCATGCTGACTGTGATCTTACAAGTCCACATTTGATGCCAATAGCCCGAATCCCATTTGACATCAGCAGTGCTGTTGCTGCATTTTAGCAGTACAGTGAGGAGACAGCCTGGATGATAATGTGCAAAGTCCTTCTTTACTTGAAAACCCTGGTGTGCCCATGCTGGCCTGATTCATATCTTAAAATGCCAGTTAGAGTGGTCATTAATTGAAATTGCAAAGGTGCCACTTGTGGTCAGCATCAGAGGTATCCAGGCCTGGAGAACTATCAGCTGTCTAGGACCAAAGTGTAGTAGATTTTGTCTGTGTGCACACGTGTCAGTGGCTCAATTATTTATTTATTCCTGTCTAATTCACATGTTAAACCAGTGTAAATCCTTGAATACACAGCATTGTTTTGGTGGAAAAAGGATTTGGTTTAGTTTTGCTTATGCACTTGTTTACCAAGTCGATTTTGCTTAAACTAAAGTGTGCTTTCAGGCTGATTTTTAATGGCATCAATACCTGTGATACCAACTTAGCTTATACCAGTTCCTGCTATACTTGAGCTAAGCAAAAGTAAGTCATGAGCAAAATGTGTGTTTGACAGGTATTAAGTGATAAAGGCAGCTTCCAAATCAACTTTAGTTCAGTCGAGGCAGTTAAAAGCCAGGGAAAGCCAGGCATGAGCAGCAGAGCGCAGTGGCTGATGCGGTCCTTGGCAGTCTGGGCTTTCCTTCCTGCCAGAGCACCAGCTCACCTGCAGCATTTTTAGTGAGTTTTAGCATTGCTGGCAGTGCACTCTGAGTTTTTTGAAAACCATTATGTGTGTGTGCGCTACTCTGTTAATTTATTTGCGACATCGTTACGTGTGCTCCCTTATTCTTGTGTTTGCATTGTTGTTTTGGGTTTTTTTTACTTTTGACAAAGATTTTTTTAAATTATCTGCAACTTTTAGGCAATAGTCTTAATTTATTATTGATGTGTAATAATGTTATAAATTCACTGAGTTGAATTGCTTGTTGACACTTGAGCAGGGTTTATTTGGGTTCACTTGCGACAGCATCAGAGCACCAGTCCCTCGTGTATAAAGGCAATTCTCAATAAACACTAAAAAAAAGTTACTCGTCCTTTTTAATTTGCCTTCCGGTGAGTGCTGTGCCATAGGTAGAGCAAGCTTTGAAAGAGTGATAGTTTTCTTAGAAAGGCTAATGAGGCCCGTGAAAGTCTTCCAAATCTAAGACAATTATGATACTCACTGTTCCTGGGTCTCAGCCAGGTCTCTAGAATTACTGTTGATGTCTGTATTGGGCTCTGTGGGTTTGGATTCCCAGTTAAATTTGTGAAGTGTTTTTGGGAAGGCACAAATTCCTGGATTTTTAATGGTGCTGACCCCCTCAAAAGCTCCCAGGGGAGCTTACTGGAAGCTGTGGCTTTCAGGCACCTTTGGATTCAGAGCTCCTGGGAGGTATGCAGGTGGCAGATTCCCCACTGCATGGCTGGCACATGAACCTCTGCCAGAAGGGTCCAAGCTCGGGGCCTTAAATCCTAAGTAAGGGAGGCATCTCCCAGCTGGACTGAAGGGGCCACTAGGGGCCTGTAAGGGCAGGATTTTGCCCATGTCATAAGGGTTCTCCCCCCAATGGATGTAGGAGCAGCCATGATTCCTGCTGTTCTCGGTTGCTTCAACTCCCTGAAGCCATGAATTTGGTCATTAAGGATTGCAGCACCGAGCCATGGTGGAGCTCACAGGCCTAAACCCCCTGCCTGAGAGCCCCCAGAGAAATCCACACCCAGCCCTATGCTCCAGCAGTTTTCAAAGAGGAGGATATATCCCCTCCCTCACTGTCCTCCTGCCCCTCGTCAGAAAGACCAGGGGTCCATCAGGAATGTCAATCCTCTCTCCTGCAGGAACCTTTGGACTTATCAGCTACAAGCAGGGAGTTAATGTTTGACGAAGATCACACAAGCTGCACAAGAAAACCATGTGCAAGGCCTTCTCTTCCTCCTTATTTGCTTTACAAGGTGAGCAAATTCTATTATGACATCTCCTTCCCCTTTCACTGCCACCTTCCCTCCTCACTTCACCCTGTAAGAGGTGGTGGGAAAAAGCATCCACACAGAGCAGAGACCATGGGGACTAGGGAGCCCTGGGAAGAGCATGCCAACTGCAGCTCTAGCTCTTCTCTGAAAGGTCAGGGCAGTTCATTTTTTAAAAGCTACCCTTCAAGCTCTTAGACCAAAATTAATAGTATTTGGTTTAATACATGAAGTTGACTGGTTTTCTAAAAGGTGGCGGAACTGGAATGCAGCTCTTCTTTTGGGAATAAGTGACAGTGTCTGCAGGTTTATGAAGTCCTGAGGACACTGTCTAAAATAAATGAAATAGTACCAGCTCCTTGACCAGAACTTTGCTCTAGGCTTAAGTAAACAAATCTTTTTTTTATTTTAACCTTTTCCGTAACATCATGCCTGTATCCAGGTATGATAAAATCCTGATTACAGTACAGTAATAGAATAACCCAAGTGGAGCTAGCATCCTCCTTTGTTTAAGGACTGAGAGGGACCTTCCAGGTCTGAGGCTTACCATACTTTTTCAGTGACAGCACGCTGAGGGCAAGTGAAGATATTCTGGGAGTGTGTGTACATAGCTCTGGACTGTCTCGTTAAAAGAGTTCTTCTTTAACTAAATACTCTCCAAAATAGTGGTCCCATCTAGAGGCCTGAATATTACCAGTATGAGAAGGTGGTGAAAAGCATCTCAGATAATCAAGTGTCACAATTAAAACCAGACAAAGTCTACAGGGCAAGCAGGAGTAAATTCCATGCATTTTAAGTGTAGATATGTATAAAACTTGGCATTGAGGCTGTAAACATGCTAAAAAGTCAGTCACTTGTTTATAGTAAGTGACTTTGGATTTTCTATAATTGAGTTTGAAGGATTAGCATTCATTTAGATAATAAAAAAGAAGTTGTAAGGCTCATCTGAAAAGCAAGAGAAGTCAGATAGGAGCTTGTGTTAAGGGCTGAATTTTCATTGGCTTGAAAGTTCAGGGGTATTTAGCATGCAGGTACAATATTATGTATTTAGAAGTGAGTGACTAAGAAGGAACTGTTAATAAAGTTAGGTATTGCTTAAAAATAAAGTGCAAATTACTGAATCTGTGTAAGAAAGTAATAGATGTAATCAGTGTGCATGGAGCATTTCAGTCCAAAGTGCTTTCCTAGCAGTAAAAATTATAAATCAATCTCATTTCTGACTGACACTGCAGGCAAATACCTGAAGTGCAGCAACTAAGTTATGAACCATGAGGAATGTCTCTCCACTGACTTATACCTTCACCTGTAAGTGATCCCACTGATTTCTAAGAGCAGGGGGTACAGACTCTCATGGGAGCAAGGATAGGATGGAAAACAGACCCCAGCACCATTCTGTCATCAGACATCGGCACACAGTTGCCTGTGACACTGGTGAATATTGTTTGTTGTGTACATATTGCAAAATGTCCTGCTCTGCGTTGGACTCTGCACTTCTGAGGGGCACTTGTCTCTGATTTAACAGACAACATGATCAATCCTTTAAGCAGATCCAAGCTCTGTTGACTCCAATGAGAGCTGCAGTTTGTGAAAGAACCAGAGCTGGGATCTCAGTGTTCAGAGACATAAGCTGTGACGGTCTATAAAATTGGCAGATTCCTTGTGAAATACACGTGCATCTAGCACAGAGTTAACCCTGGGTGATAACAGGTAAAAGAGGGTGAAAACATAATAAAATACAGGTCTCTACTGTAGGTATTTACACAGTATTGACATTGTTAGCTGTGCTTAGAGATTTATGTCAAGTGTTACTGCGCTGTCATAAAACAATAAAGTACTTCTGTGAAGGGCTTAGGGCAAAGGGGAGGTGGAGAAGTCTCACTATATAAGGCCCTCCTCCAGCATCCGTGGTAATCCATGGGAATGTTTCCATAGCTGTCGGCAGGAGTTGTGTGGAGGCCTGCTAGGGGAGGGCAAGCAGAAGCACATTTACTATGTTGAAAGCAGGTAACTAGTGATTTTGTCTCAGGGAGGATATCGCCACCACCACATTATAGGAGCCTAACACAGCTGATAAGTCTACCTTGCAATGAGTGGAGAGAGGTGGGGGTTCTTCCCAGCAGCAGGGATGTCCTCTGTTGTTCCACAGAAATGCTGACAAGGACCCATAAAATCTGAGAGATTACATTAAGAAAAATACTGTGCTTAGGGTGGCCATGAGGTGAAAAGGGCAAGAGTCCAGTTTCTACACAGCATACCCTGGACTCTGCAGACTGCCAGCTCTAGGCTGTTGCAGGTCTGCTTCTCATACTGGGCTCACAGTAGGCTTCCCCTCCACATTCTGGCTGCAGGACCAGACTTCTCAGCTGAGCTCAGTGTTTATATGTACTGGACCAAACTGAAATGCCATTCTCAGTCAGAGCAACAGGGAGTTTAGATCCAGGCATGGTGCCTGCCTGTCCCTGGGCCTCCAGTTTGTCCTCCCTGCTCTTTATCTCTGCTTTTCATGAGGTTAGGGCAAGGTTTCTTCTCCAAGCCATGCCAATATATGGGACTTGTTAGTCTTGTGGAAAAGTAATGGTCTTCCAATAGAGGTGGTTCCTATGTAGTTGTTCCCTGGTTAGATGCCACTGTATGGGAAAGTGTTTTCCCACTTCCTTCCAAATGCAGGAGGTAATTCTTTTTCATCAAGGCATTTAGCAGAAGTGTTCCCCATCATAGCAGTCCCACATCTGTCCTGCAAGGGGTAGGAGAATTCCTGCTTCCTGACCCTGCTCTGGACAATGCATCTCAAAAATCAGTCAGCTTCAAATAAGAGAAGTATCTCTGTGAGAAGGGACATTTCAAAGCCCTTCATAAACCTGTCTGTTGCTGCTACTCTGGGTTGCCTTGCTTTCCCTGTCAGGAACCAGAGCTCCACACCTGCTGAACACGCTGTTCTCTGAGGGAGCTGACACGAGCTGTTTGGAAAACGCATGGTAGGTGTTGAGCACTTCAGCATCTGACCCCATGTCTGTTAACTGTCTGAATTAATTTAGAGCCTAGGCAACTGGATGAGCCTTCCATACTTCTTTCTCAAAAGCATTGTCCATGCCAATTTTCTGTCCCAGATTTTATCTTAAAAGCCAACGAATAAAGTTGAAATCTGTCCCTCACTTGTCAGTTACATCAGACTCAAAACGCCAGGGTTAACTTAATACTGGGGCAGCTCTCAGAGTCTGTGGGCTCACCCCTGCCGAATTTCAGACTGGGTTGGTCCCTACTGGGAGGTGTCACAGTGGCAATAAACATCTCAGTCCCATGGCATCTGTTGTTCCTTTCATTCCTCCAGTTCCTCCGATTCACTATTGCTGGAGATGTCGGCCAAGTTAATTCCCCTGCTCCCAACAGCACCACAGGCTCCTACTCCACAGGGCCACCACCTACCCCTGCAGAGTGCTGCAGGACACCCTGTCCTTGCATCCCACTGTCCTCATGCAAAACAAGGGTATGCTGAGCTCCATTCAGTAAGAGGTGAGCACTCTCTCTCCCACGTGTACCCAGAGCAGAATGCTGCAGCACGAGCATCTTCTGGGCTTTTTGTGTGATCTTTTCCTATGAATATCTCAGTGGTGTCCTCATCACACGAGCTCTTCAGCCTCTGGGATGGTGAGAAAGCCTGGGAGATTGAGATGACCCTTCTAGTTTTCACATCTCTTTCTCTGCAGACCCACGCATTTAAAATTATTCGTTTTACCCTTCTCTGTAGGAATTTCCGGGGTCCTTGGAGCAGCAAACTGCTTGGGACTGGCAGGGACGTGCAGGCAGGAGAAACGCGGAGCAGAGCGTGTTTCTCGCTCCTCACGCTTCTCTTTTTCTTACTGACCCGCCTCAGTGATTGGAAAGGACCCATGTCCCGTGTTCCACCCCCAGCCCCCCCTCTTCGCCCCCCGGCCCCCTCTTCTTCCCCAGCCGCACAATTGTCACCGCCAATTAGTGCATTGTTAGGGCACACAATGGCGCTGTGGCCACTGGAATGGGCCGCTTTTGTGCGTCTCCAGTCGGCTGTAGGGGCAGTCAAGATTCATTTAGGGCCTTACACAACATGGACAGAAAATACTATCAGAAAAGCAAAAGGGGGAAATAAAGAAGGAGAGAGAGGCAGCGAGGGGGGTGAGCCTGCTATTCAGGGGTTAGCCCAGCCGCATGAAAGGCCCAAGAAGCAGTGCCACATTGAAGCCGCCCCTTGGAACACAAAAAGGAACCAGGGCTTAATAGTAATTAGTGGGCAAACTGCAAAGAGCACCGTGGCTCTCCAGTGAATTGTTCCTGCACTTACTGCCATTGCTGCCCCTTCCCCCTTCCCTCCGGTCTGGCTGGGAGGGGAGCAGCTCGGGAGTGGGAACTGGCAGCCCTCCTTTACCCACCGGCTCTGGGGAGGCCTCATCTAGCTTTTCTTTGTGGCAGGTAAATTGGATTTCATTCTCTAAAGCTCGTAGCCAATTACAGGAGGTACTTTGCAGCCAGGGCAGGGGTATGGTTTTGGAGTCAGCACCGCGCCCATGTCAAGGACCTTTAAAGCAGTCCTGTCCCTTTTTGCAGCCTGGCATGACATACCTTGAGGCTGGGCTGTGTTTGTCTGTGGTCTGTCCCTCTTCCCCCAGCAGAGACTTGGAGGTCACTGCTGTTGTTCTCTTTTGCTTCTGTTTCCCTCTTTGCTCATAAAATAATCACCTGCAACTGTCAGCTTAGTAGTGGTGAGGAATCTGCTCAGACTGAAGACCAAACCTTGCCCACCCTTTTCCGCAAAAGTCTGCACAGTGGAAACAACACTTGCTTCCACCTCTCTCCCCTTATATCTATGCCAGCTCTCAGTCAGGCTAAGGCCTTCGTTGATAGATACAGAAGTTCTTAAAGCCCATTTTGGCCCAACACACCTTGGGATTGTCTTGGGTAGCTGCAGTAGTGTGCAGCCGAATATGTTTAATCTCTACTTCTGTAGAGATCAACTTGTTATTATCAATCTCAGATCATCTCCTGAACTGCCCATACTAGGTTTAGTCAGCAGCTTATGTGCCCAAGAGAGTCAGCCATGTCTTGGGAATATGCGAAGTTAAAAGAGCCATAAGTCAGGTTTGACCTCACATAAACATCCTTTAATATTGAGGAGAAATTCGGGGCATCTTAGCCCAAATGGAAAGTACAAAGAGACACAAAATTAAGAATCATTCCTTTTATGTTGTCAGGGAATCTAAATAAAATCTGTGGAAGAAAGCTGCAGGGCCTGATCGTGAGTTTGTTGGTTCTTCTCAGATAATGGATGTGCTTTTCAGCTGTCCTTGGATACAGGGATGTTGGAACAGATGCTCATCTCGAGCAAACCACACAGAATCCTAGAAATTTAAACTAGGCTCTTGCAGATTCAGCTCAATATAAATTAGAGCAGACACCAACTGGCCAAATTTAGTAGTCTCAGCTGGAAATGTTTCCAAATTGCAGCACATGAGATACATACACACACACACACACACACACACACACATTGAGTTCTGGACCATGATCTCGCTTCTGGTAGAGAGTGAAAATACCTCCTTGTTTCCTTTGTTAGCTACAACAGTCTCTATCTCTTAGATACCTGAGCAAGCTTAGGAAATGCAGATGCTGCTGCAGTACTAGTCTTTTTCCATGACCTAGAAGCCACAGCCACTCTGTATGTCTATACAAAATAGGTTTGCTTGTATTAGAGCAGTGAAAATAAGATTCACAACCAAGACTTTTTGTCTGTCCAGAATCCCATCATGGGTTTCACATGAGGCTGTGGGCAGCACAGCGGGCATCAAGGACTCAGCTGGTGTTGCTGGGATGGCTCCTGCAATACAAACACGATCAGGGAGCTCTCAGTGTATGTGTCTCACAGACAGAGCTGGTTGAAGGCACTGTCTCGCAACACAGAACGTGTTTGTCTCTCACCAACCACAACACATCCTCTCTCTGCTAATTAGCAACACCCCTGGCAGAGTCTCAGCTGAAAGAATTACTCTGTCTTCTCACCTTGCATTCTCCCTTCCTCCTCCAAAGAGGGATGTTTAGTCCTGTCCGGATGCAGCCTGGCTAGCCCAGTTAAGGAATCTGCCTTGTTCCCCTCCAAACTGCCTGTCTATCAGAAGGAGGTTTTGTTGCCAAGACAATCAGTCTGGCCCTGATTGAAGGTGCCTGCAGCCTTGCATCCCTGTAGCATAATGCCAGAGACTGTCAGTCTCGTGCTCTAGTGGAACAGAAACAGGGAGCAGTGTGTGCAGCAGGAGCCAGAATGGTCTTTTTCCAGCTCAGGACTGTGGTTGACTTCCCATCTCTCTGTGGCCATAAGGGCAAATCACAGAACTTTTCTGTCTGCGAAAGCAAGGAGAATTACCTATCCTTTCTCCCACTTTTTGTGTTCCTTGGCTGCTCAGCCCAAGAGCAGTTTGTACTGCAGGTACATTCAGCACCTGGCACAGGTGGAAGCTTGCACAGTAGTTTCTCTCAGTGCACGCGGTGGAATCCTGTCTGCCTTGTGACAGTGTAATGGCTGGGGGTCTAGCAGTGCCAGTCTGTGGGAGGCCTGGAGAAGGGCTCAGCTGCTCCTTTGCCCCAAATAGTGGAACAGTTAAATTCACCAGCATAAGGGAAGTAAATGCAGCATGAATTCTCCTGCAGCTGGACAGGCTTCTCTGAGCAAAAAGCTGAACCAAACTACTCCACTGTTTTCGTGCCATAATGAAGATGCTGGCCTGTGTGAACCCCATCTTTGGAGCAGCTGCACCACTTTTTTGTCAGCTTGTTGCTTATACAAGATCAGTTTGATTGTATGAGTTTGGTTAAAAGGGCCTGTAAGAGGACTTCACAACCTGGTCATCAAATATTTTTAGCAACTCACTTGTGGAATATTTTGAAGCACTTTCTTGCATCACCGGGACATATCCCAAGCAGGGTAATGTCATTGCGTCCTTGAGGTTGCTGCGCATGGCAGTGCAGTACAGGATTTAGAGGATGGATTCCTTCTTTTGCCCAGCAAATCTCTTGATGCACTCCAATTCTGTGACACTACTCCCTGCCCTTATGGTCATTGAGAGCTGGGAAATCAACCCCTCAGTCTTGAGCTGGAAAAAGACCATTCTGGCTCCTGCTGCAGACACTGCTCCCTGTTTCTGTTCCACTAGAGCACATAAGGGTCACTTGCATGTGTTAATTCTTCACATCTAACTAATACCTGAATGTGAATGTTGCTAACAACATCCTTTCCAAAATCACTTTGACCTGTGTATTACATTATCCCATTAATGACTTGCAGAAGGAAGTAATCAAAATGTGTGTAGTTCCAGCTAGTGCTAATTGCCTTTTCATCTGTTTCTGGCTCTTTTTATTTGTGTCCAATAAATGTTGATTATGTAGGGATTTAAATATGTATTTCAACATAATTTGGTTCATTTCATGTGAATGACATGACGCTAAATCTTAGCTCCAAGTATTCCTCCAGCCCTGTGTCAAGCACTTAAAGGATGTCAAAAGCAGATAGGGAAAATCTGAAGTGCCTGATCTTAGCAAGAATGCCTAAAAGGTCAGGGAGAGGACATTGTTTCAGGAGGTCTCTGGCGTTGATACTTTCTGGTTCATGGAAACATGAAAACACAGGTTGTGTGTATTGTATATGAGCATTCTCCTTCTAGGGTACTGTATATAAGTACACATACGGGCTAAAGTTTCAAATGTGTGGTTTTTAATTGCTTCTGATCTTGAGTGAGCAATGTGGCATGTTGTAAAGGAGTCCAGTTTCTGGAAATAAAGATCCCTTGAGATTGCTTCAAGAGAGTCCAGAGTCACTGCATCTGAAAAATCTTGATCACAGCATCTTGAGAGGTTAGCAAAGAAATGCAGTCAAACAGGCTTATGTGTTTGAAATCTGTTTTGATTATATGAAGCTCTGTATTTTCAGGAAAGGCCAGACTGAACTTGAACTATTCTCAACACAGACTGAAGTTGCTTTTAACAACGACAGTTGTTATCATACGTTTTGCACCAATCATAGAATTTTAAGGCCAGGAAAGACCACTCATAACTGCAGATGTTCAAACTGAGAGTAGTTTCTTTGTAAAGTGCCAGTTCAGCAGAGACAGAAACTTTCTTGGAAACATTTCTGTTTTGACTGACCAACTTTCCCTGAAAGCCAGGCAGGACCTAAGGAACAAATGCTCACCCGGCAGATTCCTGGCTGAATTCTGACCGGCTTCCCAGCAAGATCCTGACACCCCAGGATTTCCATGTCCCAGAACCTCCCCCATCCTGTGCTCCCAAGGCCTCCCTGTGCAGGGGGCTTCTAGGACTTGCACACTTTGTGACAAGAAACCTCCTAGCTCTTCGTGATGCTGCAGGATTTCTCAGAAGTATGGGCAGGTTGCCTGTTTGGAACAAATTGGTGTATTTTTAATTTTTTTTTTTTAATTTTTTTTTAATTTTTTTTTTTAATGTTCAGATTTTCCATAAAACAGAAATTTCAAGTTTCAGCCAGCTTCAATCCAGGCAGCTTGACTCTGTTCTCCAGAGGATTTTGCACGTTGGCCATTACAAACTTGCATCCTAACTTAGAAATATTTGCCACAGCCTTTTCAGCTAGAGGTTCCTCTAAACTGTCCGTCTTTTTGCTGGAATGGAAAACTGCGTAGTACTTCTGTCTCTGGCAATAAAGTAATGCAATTGTAACAGATAATATTTTAATTTTGGTGTAAAACAAGCAAATACAAATAAGCTTTGAGAGGTTGTGACCTGAAGCAGGGCGGAGAAAGCATTTTGCCAAAGCTGAACTGCTTTCAGCAGTTTCACCCTGAAGGTCTCTCACAGCAAAGGAGAGTGCAGGAAAAGGGCAGAAAAAGGAAATACCTATTGAGAGATAGTGTTGATCAAAACAGCATTGGTCTGAAGATAAATCAAGGAGTAATTAGTCTATATTATTATTATTTTGTAGAGGCACTTGATAGCTCACATGTATGAGTTGGAGTTTTGTTTTAGTCATGAGGTCAGAGTCAGAGCTGGTGAAGTCAGGAGCCTGGCCAGGGGTTAGGCTTCTCAAGTCTCCACCAGTCTTCAGAAGCCAACACTTGTGTTTTTGCATGCTGGCCCCCAGGAGGTTACAGAGATGTGGTGATGGTCCCACCTCAGTGCACGTAGAGGGTTAGATGTGCCGTGGGGCAAACCACAGCTTCCTGGCTGTTAAGGTCACTTTTACTGGAGTTTCAGATCAGAAAGGGCAAAACTTGTGGGATTCATGGGAAATGCCCTGCTCTCTCAGCTAGGAAAAGGCCTAAGCTGCTCAGACCACTAGAGTGGCAAGAAAAAAAATCTCAGATTCCATGCTTTGAGGCTGCTCATTTTGTAGCTTTACAGAGAACTCGTTTTACTTACAGCTACAAGCATACAAATATATGTGCGATACAGTTACCATGCTTGGAAATCCCAGTGGAGCAAAGTATTTAGCTCTGAACAATGCTTGGAGTAACTTCTTTGCAATGTATAGAGCAGCAAGAGTTTCAGAAACAATCTAAACTGTATTTAAACAGTCATTACTGCTTTCTGGGTAAATAACGCATGTTTTTAAAATGGTCTCTATACACAATAGACGCTAACACAATAAATCCTAATTGCTCTGAAGGACCCATTAGGCTCTATCAGGTCAATACATGGTGGAGGTTTTTTGAAAGTCACTCACCCTGTTGTTACATAAGCCACAATTTGAAAGTCCATAAATAAGTATTTGCCCAATGAAGAGTGAGGGCTTTGCCAGGGCCATACTAATTTATCATGTCAACTTCACTATGGGGACTGTTTTCTTTTCAAGAGCCTGTGGAGAAAAAAAAGAAAAAGCAAAGAAAAAGCATAATGTGATGTGTTTAAAAAACTACACATCTGAAACGTTTCAGACATTTCAGGCTGCGCTATGCCCCCCAAGAAAATAAAATGTGAGGAATTTCACTGCTTTCTCATTATCTCAGCATTGTGTGAATCACAGCAAGGAGATTTGAAGATCAGCCATGGCTGGGGCATGGTAGAAACCTGTCCTCATCCCCCCACAACCCTCCTGCACCTTTGGGCCAGGGCCCTGATCCTGCCTTTGCCTGCTGTGGTAGTGGCACCTCAGGACAGGAACATCCTTTTGGTATATCAATCGTACCTCATGGAAAGGGGTCCCAGTGCCTGGGGACACCAAAGAAAACTAATTATGTACATTTTATGTACACTTATATGTACAAATATCATTAAGTAATAACTGATGAGTCTGGCAAGATTAGTTTTAAATGCAGACACTCTTCCTAATTTTACTTTGGTCTTACCTGAACTTCTGGTAGCACTTAACAAACTGCAGCACTTGTGTCAGGTGTTGCTAAAGTCTGTGTCACTTTAATTAAATTCACTCAGGATTAATTCATTCAGAAGTTGTCTAGTTCCATGTAGCAATTTGGATATGACTAGAGTTTGGCATGGCTTTGTTTTCCTGCAATATGTTAAGGTGTGTAATTGTACAGGTAAATATAAAACCAAATTGTATTGATGTAAGCTAGGATTTTCAAGGGAATTTCAACATGGTGAAAAGCATTCAAGTGATTTAAATCTGAATTCCTGTCCCCAGCCTTTAAATCATCTGGGCACATGAGAAAATGTTTGCCCCTGCTGCTGTTACACTTCGGTAGGATTTGGGTGCCAGGGTCTCTCTGCAAATGCCTGCAGTGATTCTCACGCTGCCCTGCCTGCTCACAAAGAGCTAAGAGCCCCTCTGACTCCCTGCCTGCTGGGTCCCTCCTTCCTGTGTGTCAGTAAGAACCTTGGTCTCTTATTTAGGACCCCTCCCCTCCAGGTCCTGTTTCAGGAGGTCAGTGTTGGTGCTGGGGTTTGCAGCATGGGCAGCCTGCAGCCTTGCAACTCTCAGGTGGGAAGGCAAACACTTGCCATGGGTGGAAGCAGAAGCACACTGTCTTGGTGCAGCTCTGTCCTCCGTGTGGGGGAAACAGTGATCTCCTTTTGTACCAGTACACAGTGGGTCTGCTGTGCTGGAGCTGGCTGGGGGCTGCTTCATGATGCCAAATGTGATGGCTGTCTGTCCCTGCACTCATGACAGGTAGTAAGGCACAGTCTTGTTCTGCTGCAAACCACCTTGTGGTCCTCAGCACCCCTTCACTCAAGCAGTTTGTTATCAGAGGTCACTACTAATTTGGGCAGTGCCTGAGGTAGCACAACCTCCAGCTGGAGTGACTGTCAGACTGCCCACCAGCATCAGGAGACCAGAGTCACCTGCGCTGGGCCCCCACAGCTCCCTTCCTGGGGAGCTGGAGACTTATCAGCAGTGCAGCTAAAACTGGGATTTGCTGCTTGAAGCAGAAAGGGTCGAGGGCTAGGGTGGTGTGCTGGTCCTATAACAAGAGGGGCAGGAGGTTCCTGCTCTGCTTTGGTACTGGCAAAGCTAAGAGTGAGATCAATGCTCTCTGGCTTTGTCCTGCCCAGAGCCTGGGGTGAAAAGCTCTTTGCAAAAGTCTGCTGAGTCCTCTAACAAGGGCAAGGGCAACAGCCAGTCTTTACAAAGGAAACTCAGTCCTTTTCTAAAGTTTCTAAAGTCATGGTATCCTTTACAAAGGCAGTTTGTCCAGGTAAACAGTATATGCTGACAATCAGCAGTGAAAGAACCAAGTACAGAAATATTTATCACCTTTTTACTTTCTGCTTCTATCAGGAACCACTGCATCCCAGCTGAAAATGCCTCAACAGGTGGAAGGTATATCTGCAATGACACACATATTGTCAGCCCGTGCCCATATCCTCTGGGCTGGAGCCAGGATCAGGGATTAGCTGAACTCCCAAGCAGACCTGTCTAGTATGGTGGAGCTTCATGGACACTTCTGCACATGGATTAAAGGTAAAGTGATTTCTAATAATTTAAGAGTTTTTTAACAACAAAAGCGATTTCTTAGGGGCAGGAAACACTTTTTTTTTCTTGTGTCCAGGGTTTGGCACAGTAAATTTTGTGCAGACACAGCTTCTGTCACTAATAGCGCTGAATGCACTGTATTCTCATACTGTACTGAAGAGATGAGTAACAAGCCTATCAACTGTACTTGCGCTTATACCATATTTAATCCTGTTCTGGTTGCTCTGCTACGTATTCATAAAAAACAAAAAGGAAACAGAAGCACAGAGCAAGCCAACAGATGTCTACCTGGCTCTTAATTGGATTTTATGTGTCCCCAGTGTAGCAAATACAGCATTATTTACAGCCAGGCTCTAAGAATTAGATACATCTGGAGGAGTGGCAAAACCTGAACCAGGCTTCAGGAGCTGATAGATTAACTGAAATGAAGAGCTGCTCCATTTTCCTCTTCTCATCTTCTCCCTTCCCACCTATGTACCTGTTCCCCATTGTGTGTCAGATCGAACCAAGATATTGCCCAAGGGAACGCTTATAAAAATGAAAAATGCCATCAAAAAAGTGAATTTCTGCTCTTGTGGAGCTTCATCAGCATTTTCTAATTGTACAGCAATGATGATAATAAAAAGGCTGCCCTTTGCTCTCAGCTATAATTTGGATAATCAACTGAAAGCCATAATGAAACTGTCTGTGATTGCTTTCTGCTGGGCTGCTAGTTCGCAGAAACTCATTGTTGGGGAGAATTAAAAGTTATGACTCCTGCTACATGGATATGCCACTGTCTTCCAAAGGAACATGTGACTTATAATTCTCTTACATATAGCTTTATTACATGTAAAGCTTAGCGTGTAAAGCTCTAAATTTGAGATTTTTTTTTTTTAAAGTTGTTAAGCATCAAGTTAACAGTGCCAAATCATATGCATGCCTAGGATGGGTGGATGTGTGGACACAAAGGATTTCAGGGATGGCTTTAAAATCCCTGAGGACTGGTGTATGGTAGCAGCATACCATACTGTCAGTGCTCTGTCCATATGTACATCACCCACTGGCCACAGAGCAACAGGCAAGCCAGATTTACCTCTGGGAAGAAGGCAGGAGCTAAGTCATGTTTTGAATCTTTGCTTTGTGGGCTCTGGATGCAGTTAGGGGTATTTTGGATGTGTAAGATATTGGGTGTTGGTGTTCCTCAGCATTCAAATGTGAGCTGTCTGTGTCTGTGATGTACTGTGGGTATGTCTTGACTAGCACGTCAAGGGCTGGATGCGAAGTACTTTTGGTCCACGTTGCCCTCCCATCCACATCCACTGAGGAGGAGTGAGGAGCTCCTGTGCAAGGGCTTGGGAGCAGCCTTCTGCCTTGGCCAGAAAACAGGCTCTGCCACAGCAGCTGCAGCCTGTGACCCCCCCAGTCTGGCTTCTGAAATGGGTCTGTTCTCCTGTGTGCCCAGAACATGCCGTGGGCTTCAGGGCTTTCAGGGGAAGCCGCTGAAAACCAGGGTGGTAATTTAGGTGTTTGCGAATGCATGGATTGGAGGATTGGAATTCCTTACAGTCAGGCAGCTGAGCGTGACCACCGCGGTGGTCCTGGCAGGAGTCCGCGGTCCCCAGGGCGCCGGGCAGGGACCTCTGCCCTGGCACGGTCTCGTCGTTCGGTCGCGCTGCGCCCCAGCGCCTGCCCCCGCCTGAGAGGGAAGGAAGGGGCTGGGAACGCGGCTCTGAGGCGGAGCGGCGGGCGACCGGAGTCCCGGCCAGGAATGTGGCAGCACAGCTGCTGCAGCCGGGCAGGGACAGTTTCTCTTCCCGCCGAGGCTCAGCTTCCCGGGAGCCGGGAGCGCTGCCCCGCCGGGCAGCTGGGAGCGGGCAGCGGCGGGAGGCATCGGCGGTAGATGCTGCCGTGCCCCACTTGTACCCGGCTTGATGTACCATTGCCGGAGCAAAGCAAACGCAGGCACGACCTCTGCACCCTTCCCTTCCGCCGCCCAGAATTTGCCCCCGTTCGTCCCAGTCCCGTTGTGGCGGGGCGAGGCTCTGGCCCCCTCCCGCGGAGAGGGGCTGAAGGGCCCGAGGAGGAGGGGGCGAAGCGGCAGCGGCACCGCAGGCACCGCCTGCCCTCCTCCTCCCGCCGCGGCCCGCTGGGCTCTTCTTGCCCAGCGAAGCCGCTGGGGCGAGCAGGGGGTCCCAGGCCTCGGGAGGGGCCCGGCGGACAAGAGGGGAAGCAGTTTGGCATCCCTGCACAGACACGGAGCCGGGGGCGGAGCGGTCGCGGTTTGGCAGCACCGCCACCTTCTCACTTCGCCGCCCGCTCCCGGGCCGCCGGCGGGGGGTGACGGCGGGACGCGCCCAGCAGGCGGGGCGGGGGGGCCGGGGCAGAGCAGTGTCCCGGCGGGACGCCCCGTTCCGCCGCCCCCGCACTCGGTGCCCCGGGCGGGGGCGGCCCCGGGGAGCCCCGGCGGGGCGGGGCCAGCGGCGGGGGCGTTCCCGGGGCGTTCCCGAGGGCGGGGCGCGGGCGCGGCGCGGCGCGGGGGCGCCCGCCCGCCCCAGAGCGCAGGTGGCGGCGGCGGCGGCGGCGGTGCCGGTCCCGCTCCCGGCGGGGCCCCGCTCCCGGCGCGGCGGCGGCAGGTGCCCGGACATGCGGCGGCGGTAGGACGCGCGGCGGCGATGGGCGGCCGGCGGCTGCCGGTGCCGCTGCTGCTGGGGCTGCCGCTGCTGCTGGGGCTGCCGGCGGCGGGGCGCGCCGCCTCCAAGGCGCTGGTGTGCCAGGAGATCACGGTGCCAATGTGCAAGGGCATCGGCTACAACCTCACCTACATGCCCAACCAGTTCAACCACGACACGCAGGACGAGGCCGGGCTGGAGGTGCACCAGTTCTGGCCGCTGGTGGAGATCCAGTGCTCCCCGGACCTGCGCTTCTTCCTCTGCAGCATGTACACCCCCATCTGCCTGTCCGACTACACCAAGCCGCTGCCTCCCTGCCGCTCCGTCTGCGAGCGGGCCAAGGCCGGCTGCTCGCCCATCATGCAGCAGTACGGCTTCGCCTGGCCCGAGAGGATGAGCTGCGACAGCCTGCCTGTTCTGGGGGACTCCGAGGTGCTCTGCATGGGGTACAACCACACGGAAGCCACCACCCTGCCACCTTTCTTCGGGAAGCCCACGCGCCCTGCCAAGGACGTGGCCAAAAACCTGACACCGCTCGATGGGCAGCGGCCCTCGGGGCTGGACTGTGGTCAGACTTGCAAGTGCAAAGCGCCCCTGATCCCCATCTCCAAGGAGTCCCATCCGCTGTACAACCGCATCAGGACTGGGAAGGTACTCAACTGTGCCATCCCCTGCTACCAGCCCTACTTTACCCAGGATGAGAAGACCTTCGCCACCTTCTGGATCGGCCTCTGGTCCATCCTCTGCTTCCTCTCCACCTCCACCACTGTGGCCACCTTCCTTATTGACATGGAGCGCTTCAAGTACCCTGAGCGCCCCATCATCTTTCTCTCTGCTTGCTACCTCTTCGTCTCCGTGGGCTACATCGTGCGTCTGGTGGCAGGGCATGCCAACGTGGCTTGCAACCCGGAGCACCACCACATCCATTATGAGACCACGGGCCCTGCTCTCTGCACCGTGGTTTTCCTTCTCCTCTACTTTTTCGGCATGGCCAGCTCCATCTGGTGGGTCATCCTGTCCCTCACCTGGTTCCTGGCAGCTGGCATGAAGTGGGGCAATGAGGCTATTGCTGGCTACTCACAGTACTTCCACCTGGCTGCCTGGCTCATCCCCAGCGCCAAATCCATTGCTGTACTGGCACTCAGCTCTGTGGATGGTGACCCGGTGGCTGGGGTTTGCTATGTGGGCAACCAGAGCCTGGAGAACCTGCGGGGGTTTGTGTTGGCACCACTAGTGGTTTATCTCTTCACTGGCAGCCTCTTCCTGCTGGCTGGTTTTGTCTCACTCTTCCGCATCCGCAGTGTGATCAAGCAGGGCGGCACCAAAACTGACAAGCTGGAGAAGCTGATGATCCGCATCGGCATCTTCACCGTGCTCTACACTGTGCCCGCCACCATCGTCATCGCCTGCTACATCTACGAGCAGCACAACCGGGAGGCGTGGGAGCAGGCGCAGAACTGCTCCTGCCCAGGGGACCCTCACCGCCCCAAGCCTGACTATGCCGTCTTCATGCTCAAGTACTTCATGTGCCTTGTGGTGGGCATCACCTCCGGTGTTTGGATCTGGTCTGGGAAGACACTCGAGTCCTGGAGGCGCTTCACTGCCCGGTGCTGCCGGGCTAGAAAGCCTGTGGGCGCCTCTGTGTATGGTGAGGCCAGCCCGGCACTGGCGGGCAGGACGGTGCTGCCCAGCATGGCCTCCTACCACAAGCAGGTCCCACTGTCCCACGTGTGACCGGAGGGAGCCTCAGTGACCCCAGCCACAGGGAGGAGAGGGTTGCAAAGACCCCGGGCCACAGAAGAGGGAGTGAGAGCTGGGCCAGCCCTGGCACCCTCAGCCCCACTGTAGCAGTGCTGCCTGGGACCAAGTGTATGCGCCCACGGGTCACGGAGCAGCCGCGGCCCCAGGCAGGGCAGGGAGAGGTGCTGCCAGCGATGTGGGGGCAGAGGGCCAGGGATGCCTGGAGCCTGGCACTGCCATGTACGTGCCATTTGGGAGTCCAACACCCTGGCTGGGGTCCTGGGGTGCTGCTGCCTGTGGGCCAATCTGGTGGCAGGTATCCCTCGAGCATTAATTTGTATCTCACAACAAGCCTCTGGGCAGGTCTTGCTGGTGCCAGGCTGAGGGGCAGAGCTGCAGCAGGCAGGGTGGATGGTGGCCCCCAACCCCAGGTGGTGCTGGCACTGGCACTGAGCCGCTCACCAGAGCCTGGAGGGTGTGAGGGTGCCGGGGAGAGCTGGCAGGGGGGCTGCCCCCCTGGTGCCCCCAGGACCCCCGGAGCCCCCAGGGACAGCTGTGTACTGCATAGGAGAGGGCTGAGGGCCCCTGGCGTGAGGCGGCTGCTGGCCCCACCCGGGCAGCAGCTCAGGCTGAGAGGGAGGGAAGGAGCTGCGCGGGCCGGGGGCTTCGCAGGTGGTGGTGGTGCAGGAGGAAGGGGCCGTGGAGAGGATCTGTCACGCAGCCCTCAAGGCAGGCAGGGACAGGGTCCCAACTGTCTGCAGCGCAGGCGGGGACCAGGTGACCCCCCATGGTCCCTTCTGCCCTGGGCAAGCATGTACCAGCTCCCCTCCATGCAAGGGGCTCAGGGCCGGGCAGGAGCTGGTGCTGGTGGGGCTCAGCTCCGCGGAAGCGACTCCCTGCTCGTCCCTTTTGATGGGCAGCTCCACTGCCCATGGAGCAGCCCCGGAGAGCCGTGGGGCTGCACGGGTGATGAGGTTGCTGTCCCAGCACGGGGCTCAAAAGGAGCCCTGGGCAGCACCAGCTCTGGCTCCAAGAGCAGCATTCTCCTGAGCTGCCGTGTGCTCTGGGAAGGGACTGGTGCTGCTCCGCACCTCTCACCTCTGCAGTGGGATGAGTTTCTCATGTCTCCCTCGTGCTGTGTGGGTTACCTGGGGTGAGGTGAGCAGGCCTGGTGCCCTGCCTACCAGCTTGCTGGCTGTGGCATGTGGCACAGCAGCTGAGTGTGGCACAACCAACCCTAAAAGGGGGGTTGCGTCCCTGCAGAGAGTAGTGTCTGCACGGGGCGTGTTTCTGAGCCAGGCTGTGTCTCCTGAGCAGCAGCTGGGTTTTCCAGCCAGTCGGCTTCAATGTGTCTTGCTCCTTTTTTCAAAGCTGTGCGTCTGCCGGAAATAGTGCCAGGTTTAAGAGTGTGCAGTTAATTTGGGAAGATTTAGCTAAACGCTCGAGCTTCTTTACTTCCAACTTCCCGAGCCTTCTTCCCTTCCCCTGATCGGGCAGGAGCTGAGCACTGACAGAACCAGTGCCTGGCATGAAGCAGTGGTGACAGCTGGGTGTCAATAAGTAGAATAATGGGGGGGGGCCCTGTTGACAATGTCACTAAACAGAGCAAGGGCAAGGGGCTCCAGCTGTGGCATGGGATGAGGCACAGCTGGCAAGAAGTGGCTGCTTCTGGCTTCAGGCCACTTGGGAAAGCACCCAGTTTTTAACTTATTTCTTTTTTCCCTGCCCTAAGTAGTGTGTAACCGTCCAGCCATTACTCAAATCCTTTTTGTCCTCCTTCAAGCATGGCACTGTGACCCGGCTGCTCAAGCACTGGAGAACAACTGCTGGCTTTGCTCCCACAGGAGTGCAAGGATCTGAGGCTGTTCTCAACACCCTTGGACCATTTCAGTCAAAAAGGTTTCCACCTCACTTTAAAACCAAAGCCTGGGAAGTGAGGAGACACTCAAGTGGCACATCTCTTGATAAAGGTACTGCTAAGGTACCACATGAGTGTCTCTGGGGCTTCCAGGCCAGAGGAGCCAACAGTGCAGGGACTGGAGGCACAGCAGGGACTGTTCAGCTGCACATATCTGCACTCTTGTGACAGGGCTCGCTCCCTCCAGTGTGTTGCAGTACTTTATCGCAGACAGAATTGCACCATGTTGTGATACAGACTGTAAATTGTATTATAGCCTAGCTTGTACATACAGGAGCCGTAGTGACCTTTGATACGGGTTAGGGACAGGTGTGTTCTCAGCAGTGAGGCAGGTCAGGTACAGAGACGCTGTGGATAGTCTCGTGTTGTAATCCAGGGCATTAAATGATTCCAGCCTGCTCCAGTCCACCTTGCTGGACTCCTCTCTTTCTATAGTGCCTTTTGTAGATACAGCTAAACACACATCATGCAATACAATGAACAAAACCATGTCAAAGGTGGTATTTTGTTGTTTTTGTTTTTTTCCAAAGTGCAACTGACTGTGTAAAGAAATCCAAGATTAGCTACAAACTGTTGCCTGTTGAAAAATGCAAGAGCATTTCAGCTTTGATCCTTTGGTAGGGTAATACAAACTCGTGTCCGCGTTGCTGGCTTCTCAGCAACAAGTGGCAGGAGTGGGGAAGGAGCTGTTGCTGTGTGCCCTGTCTGCTGTAGCCAATTTACATGTCGGGTTTTGCCTCTTTCGTTACTGATGCTGTTCAATGTCTAAATTACTGTACTATATTTTGTGAAAAACTGAAGAAATTTTATTCAAAGAGAAGTATCAAGATTAGTTATTTATGAGGACAAAAAAAAAAATCAGTGTGTGTTGTTTTCTTTTCTTTTGCTTCTGTTAGAATATTAATGACCTTAAAAACTTAGCTGTGGGGGGGGACTGGGAGGCATGTGGTGGAGGGGCTGTGCAGGGTTCTTATTACTGGGGATCACAGGGAACTGGTGAGGCAACTACACTTGCTTGGCACAGGAATAGCATGTTCCATGTGCACAAACCCCACGCACGGCTGCCCTTGGCACAGAGGATGTCACACACCCGTGCCCTCAGCACTGGCATGCTGTGGCCCACCACAGCACCGAGGTCCCAGCCTGGATCTGCACTGAGCCGGGCTCATCCCCAGGGGGGCTGTGGTGGCTGTGCTGTTGGCTGTGCCCATGACCTCACCAACAGCGCCTTTCCCTGACAGGCCAAGGTCACACCTTGCTGGTAAAAGAGGGTTAACTATCAACTTTTATTGGCGTTCTGCAGTTTGCACAGTATCAGTCCCTCGCCCTGTGCTGAGATCAGGCCCTGAAGAGGTGCCCTTTGATACTCTTCAGGCCAAGCAGATGACAGTTCTTAGCCAAGCAGGATGCTGTGTGCCAATGTGGGTGTTCTTGTTGCCATCTGCTGTGCAATCCCTCCTGTTGGGAGGAGCACTTTAGGAGTGAGAGCAAGGGGTTAAGGTTGGCTCCACAGTGACTAATGGTGCAGGACTGCTATCTAGTTAGGTGTGTAGGCACACACCAGGTCCCACTAGATAGGATCTCTTATTGGAAGCAGCCCCACAGCTTGACTCACCTGATTCCTCAGGGATCTGCCCCCCCTGTGCTCAAGTGCAGGCAAAACACACTGTTGGGGCTAATCCTATCACTTGAAGGGCAACAGTTTTGGGGTGTAGAGGGAACACGCACCATTTCAGCATCAGGTTCTTCCCAACATATTGTGGACACTTGCTGCCTGCTTCCATCACCTTGCTGGCAGCCTTGTCATTGCTGCCTCCCAGGAAGCTGTTGTGTCCTCAGCTCCTCAGTAAACAGGAGTTTGGCAGTGCTGCCATGCACCGCCTACCTTAAGCCACGGTTTCCCAGCAAGGGAAGGGCCTTTCCTGTAGGGAGCCGTGTGACTCACCTGCAGGACTCTGTTCCTTTGAGCACCTGCGTGATCGAGCACAGCCCAGCCTAATGTTTGTGCTGCCGTGTCTCTCCTGTGCTTTCATGTTCCACTTGGTCAACTTAGGCCAGCCTCAAGGTAGTCACTGCCTTCCCTGTGGTTCAGCAGTGCAAATGTAGCACAATTTCAGGCTGGGATGGCATGGGGACCATGTGGCTTTTCAAATAGGTTTTAATATTATAAAGCAGAAGCCCAAGTAGTTATTTCACCTAGAAAATGCCTTGTCTATGAAGGCAGCCTGACTTTTCTAATTCTAAAACAAACAGGCCCATGCTCAGCCAGGTAAGTGCTCTTTTGCTAGCTAGTCAGTTGAGAGGGGGTAGGTGTGAGTGAGTGCACTACAGTCACTTCGGCAGCACCCTGTAATTCACTTTATGTTGTCAAACAACTTATTTGGTGCAAGTGTAGTTTTCCCAGATAACAATACGGAATGCCAGTCCTGTGTAACGCTCTTGCACTACTGTGCTGTGGGAAATCCGAGCACAGGACAGGGGCTGCAGCCTGCCCAGTGCTGAGCTCTGAACTCAGTAGTTCACCTTGCCCCGGGCATGCCTGCCAACCCCTTGTGCAAGCTCTTGCCTCAACTGCTCTTCTGTCCTCTTCTGCTTGCTCAGGTTATGCTTGATGCCTCTACTCTTATCCAGAAGCAATGGTCTTGACATTTATTCCCTCCCTCAAGTGCCTGTCCTCTTAATTGCCAAACCCATGGTGAAGTAGTTCTCATAAAATTCCCTTGGAAACAAAATACACAGTCCCTGTACACAAAGGGAAAGGGCTGCTGAAGCCCAAGGGCATCATGCAGCCCGCAAACACCTCCATGGCTTCCTGCCCCTGCTGACCGCCAACATGCTGCTCCTGTTATTCTTGTTAGTGCTCACGTTTCTCCTTCTGGGCCACAGCACAGCTATTGTCTCTGCAAACAGCATTTAGTGCCAGAGGGGGATTGCTGCCCTGGAACTGAAAGCAGGCAGCGGTCACCCCAATGTAAATTAAATATTATTACACTGTTGGGTTAAGAAAAACAAGGTACATTGATTCTGTAGGTGGTTGCCCTTCCCTGGCAGTAGAGGTAGGTAACAGTCTCTGTAATTCAGTTTTCTAACCACGAAGGTAATTTTTCTTTTGCCTCTTTGAGAGAAGCGCTGCCAATATATTAAGAATAGTGCAAGTTGGAGGGTACCCCCTCCCACAGTTCATTGTCCCGCAGAACCACCTAAATATAATTCCTTCTGAAACACTATCTCTGTTCATTCCTTCAAAAGGGAGCTGTATGGTTTATTTTTTAATGTTTAGCTAAGAAATACACTAGTTGTGTTTTCCAGAATTTAACTCTTTCAGAGGGACGAGAACATTACATGGAATTGTGACTTTTTCACTCTTAAGAAGTCGAGTTGTAGTTCAGGTCTGTTTAGTGTCAGCTGAACAGATCAAAATCCCATTGAGAATGTGCTCTGGGCTACAGTAAAACTAAGTCCAGGTAAGATTCAAAGCAAAATTAAATTTGGATTAGCAGTCTCCTGCAGGATATATTGCAGAAGCAGCCATCAGCTTGAGTTGTCATTCACCTGACATCCTGATCAGCAGGAAGATCATTTGGCAAAAAAAGGGAAGTGAGTGCCCCCAGTCTCTGCTGAGCCCCTCACAGTGAGCACACCAGCCCACAGCCAAGTGCACCAGACCGATCCCACACAGTTGAAGGCACCTGGCAGTGCTGAGGGAAGCAAAGCTCCTTAGCAATTAGGTCACAAGTCAATCCAGGAGGTGGTCACTTGTAGCTTCCAATTTACTGCTCTTTAAGGGAGGACTTAAAAAACATCAGGTCCCCTCCAGAGAGACTGCCTCTCCTTAAAGGCCATTTAAGTGCAAAGAAACTGTTAGTGAGTGGTTATTGGAGCAGCCCAAACGCCATGTGGGAACAGCTGGGCAGCCACGCAGGACTGCACCCACCAGGCCTCCGGCTGCCCAGCGCCACTCACAGCTGCCACATGACCCCTGCTGCCTGCTCCCAGACATTCCCGACTCACTGGGATAAAATGAAGGCCAGGGGCTGATATGGGGAATGGAGGGGCCTTAACACACACCACTGGGGTTTTTCTTTTTTTTTCCTACTTGAGAGAAGCTGCACAGCACCAAATACTCCTGCGGGGCAATGGAATTCAACACCTGTACAGAACACACCGTTCACATTTAACTTTAATTAAAATAGAGTTTATTAGCTTTTCTTTTAATACAAACATGAGAAAGGAAAACCACCTGAAGATGTAGTGTTATTTTCAAAATTGAACTAGTGATCAATACCTGAAGTGCCAAGTTCCATGGATTTGGGAGCCAGGGCCTGGCATATTTGCATACTGCAAAAGGCTGTATGCATCATTTTAACAGCTGAGTGCAGCCAAACTGAGGATGGCACTCAGACAGCCCCACTCCCAAAGGCACATGGACTTGTTACTCAGTTTAAGTTTCTGGGCCTTGGCTGTATGAGGAAGTGCACAAAACCCATGTCATTTGGAGGGAAGTCTGCTCCTAGGACACACTGCCTAGAACCTATTTGGATCCAAGAAGGGAAGATACTACAAAGACTTGTAACAGGAAGAGTCTAATAATACTTATCCTGTTTAGAGTTCAGTTTCAGAGCCTGAAAGTAAGCGCTGTTCCAAAGTCTCAGAAAGAGCAAACCCCAAGCCTCTAGAGCAGTTGCACAAGATAAAATTCACTTTGGGAAAAAAAAATAGGTTTTGTAGAAAGCTTTTTGATAATTCTCAATTGAACACAATATTTTTTTCATCTACCTTCTTAGGTAGTCCAGGATTCTCAAACTCATTATTGTCTCATTATGAATGTAAATCCCTCCCAGGAAACTGAAACCCAAGGAGAGCCAGATGGATGCACAATATCAGCTTTAGGAACTCCACTGTATATAGCACAAGAGATCTGCAGTAGAACTCAGAGAAGCAGTGCTGCACACACGCCATTCACCACTGGATTGCTACACTGTTTGGGATGGTGATGATGTTTCCAGACCAACTTTTTCATTCAATGCCTCAGAAAAATACACAGATTACATCTCTTCCAGAGCAATATAAGTATTAGAAAATGAGAGAAGCACCATAATTCACAAGAAATGCAGCATGGACCCTATACATTTTAACAATACATAAAACCATATCTCTGCCCCCAGTCAAAACATTCAAAGTCTTTTGACAATCTCTACTGGAGTGAAGTTGTGGGTGCAGAGTTGGAATTCCTTCCTGCTGGGCAGCTTCTTGGCATGAACACATCACCAATAATAGCAGCTTTTAGTAGCCAAACCAGGGAAAAACCATCAACACGTGTCTATGCTACTGTTTTCAGCTCCAGAGTGGCTTTATACTTTAAGAGTCCCATGTTTTGTGTTGTTTTTGTTAACACTGCATTGACCTGAAATACAAATGCAGTGAGACTCTGGATTACAGGGGAGAGGAGGGAAGAACATTGTAACTATAGTCATGTGGTTAGTGTTTAAATTCTAAAATTTAAAACTACTTATTATTAAAAACCTCAAGAGTTCACAGCTATAGGCCTACATAGTAAGCAAACATCTGTGGGGGAGAGAAGGAGATAAGTTTGTTTTTGCACCTCTGGATACATTAGAAGGAGGAGAGAGTTGGTTTGACAAAGATCTTGATTTTTGCACCAAGTATGCTCCTCAAGCTCTGGGCTCTCTTGGCTAATTTACCTTCCTCTCCTCCTCTTGCTGGAAGACACCATCACTGCTGGCTTGTGTGCATGGAGTGGTGGTATTCCTCCGATTCATATGGATGCTGGTTCATGGTGCTGCACTTTTCTCTCTCCTCAGGAGAGGATGGCATTAGAACGGCGGATACCAACTAAGTTATCAGCACTGAAAGATCGTCTCATAGCAGCTTTTGACAAGTCTTTGTATTTGTCTTCACACAGCCGGGAGATAGCCTGGATACCACGTTTAGAGACAAAATGAAAAGTACACATTAGAAAAGTTCGAACATTTCAAGGGAGGTTTTACAACTGTAATACCAACAGCACAGGTGCTCTGCAGCAGTGATGCTGCAAAGAACGACTTTGGAGGGAAAATATTAAAGGGGTCTGTCCCCATGCTAACATGAACCCCAGCCATCAGAAAGTAAGACCTAAAGAAGGGGAGTGGTTTCTAAGTATCTCCTTTCTTTTACTAGTCTCACTATCTAATGGAAAACTTGGATCCATTTCAGACTTAAAAGTTTGAGGAAGTTGTGTTGAAAACTGCACCTGGTAGCTGGGTCTGGTGTACACAGCAGCACAAAACCCTCTATTTTAACAGTGCACAGGTATGTGCACAGGCATTTCTATGAGAAAAACGTTCAACCTAAAAAGGTCTCTGCACTCCCTCAGGCATCTTGCCTTTGGCCACTCAGTGAAAGTGAGCCTAGGAAATGAAGTTCTACTACGATGTCTGTTTTGCCTTTACCTTCTCTACATCCTTACCCCAATATGGTCTTACCAGGATCACCCAAACGATCATGTCCTGGAAGAGGTCTGAGAAGGGGGGGCAGCCATGGCACTTTATTACAGCAATTAAATATTAGCACATGTGGACAGCCTAGTGTTTAACTGTTAAACTGCTTTTTCATCCATTTATTGGCTTGCCTCTGTCATGCTCATCTAGCTAGTCAAGAGGCCTTTATTCTGGTGCAGCTATTCTAGTAACAAATTTTTTTATTTAAAATCCTAATAACACAATTGTCCAAAAAACAGTGTGTCCTCCCCTGCAAGGCCTATTTCTGATTGGAGCCTTCAGGCATTATCAATGCAAATTAATTAATAGGGATACCTGTATTAAAAGGCTGAACTGAATGTCAGTCCTGAACATTTACTTCCATTAATAATTTACTACCTATCACCAGATGAACTCTCAGAGTCCTGCGATCAGCTACAAGCCTACACCTTCCCTTTAAGGCAGCACCCATTCAGCACAGCCCTATGTTCTGGAAGTTCAAAAGGTGAAAAGCACTCTGAGCATGAATAAAGTTCTAAGTGTGTTTTAAAATAATTATTTACATTTATTCCTGCTGACCTTCTGGAGGCATGCATTTGGCTCAAGAGTGGCATTCTTTGAGACACTGGCGGCATGAGCTCCTGCTGCAAGACCAGACAGACTCTCCATCCTGCTTTAATGCTGGCACATCAATCATAAAGCAACCTGTGTTGACATATTTAGCCCCAGCTGCCCATATGGTGTAAATCAGTTTTCAGTCTCTGGAATTCACTAATTCACCACTTTATACAGGCTCTATCAACTGCTCATGTGCTTCAAACCAAAAGGTGGAATTAAAAATTTTAGCAAATGGTTTAAATATTTATCACATTTTAGAATCAAATCCCAAAATGTCCTATATAGATGCATAAGTAATACATTAGGGTAAATCACATACTGTACTGAAAATTACTCTGGTTTTAAATACCAAGCCCCCAAATGCTAAGAAAGAAGAAACAAAACAGGCTCTCAATCTGTAAATCATCCACTTATGCCTGGGCACTGAGCAGTTCAGTAAACAATTTCCTGTGGACTATGAACTGCCCTACAACCACATTTACAATTAGTGACAGTGTTAGCTTAAAGTGCAAGTAACAAGGGTGAGACAAAGCAGAAGAGTTGCATTGCTTAACTTTAAATAGAGGAATTCATTGGCATATCATACCTATCATTCCAAAAGACCAGGAGGGATCACACTTATTTCCAAAGTTCAGCCACTTCTGGGACAAAATAAAAAACCCTAGGACTTGGCAGAATTATTGGGGGTGGACAACAGAACAATATAAGCCAAGAATACCGTAGCACAACCCTCTTGAAAGGGGCTATGGTATCAGTGTACACAGGGCCTGTGGTAATGCCTTTGTTGAAAGGTCAACAAAATAACATGCAGAGTCATCAATTAAACCTGGACAGATGAAAGGTTGCATTGATCCAACAAGAAAATTTCCCTGGGAACCCAGGTAATTTTCAAAATGCCTTAGACATCTCCATCAGCTAGGAAGACTGACTCTGCAAAAGTTCAAGTTTTTTAAAATGTGCCTTCACACCAAGAAGGCAGCAGGGACTCACAGAAGGGCAGAAGGAGCCAGTTATCTGCATTTACATTCCTCTGGGCATTCTGAAGGATTCCCAAGAAGAGGCTATTCCAAAAGTTTATCTTAAAGCAACATTTCTTTGGAAAGGTGAGGTTCTACAAGTTATGAAAAGAAGCATATTATTTCTGCAGCTGTCCCCAGACAAATGGTTTATTAAACCATGAGAGCAGTAAGAGTGCTCCCTCTAAAAGCAGCTGTGCAGTGGGATGCAGTGGGAAACCTTCAGCTGGTAGTATTTAGAAAGGGCTGAGTGTGACTGTCTCTAGGTGCTTGGAATACAGACTGTGACTAGGGAAGGACAGACAATCCATTACATATGACACTAATCCTTTCAATCGTAAGTAGCCTAGCTGAGCTATGGTTCCCAAAATAATATCCATTTTATTTTGCGATCTGCAGGACTTCTGTAATCTCTTCTGAAACCCTTCCTTTCCTCAGAATACTAGCTTAGCCCAGGCATGGTTTTAGACATGCTAACTGTAGTTATAAAGGGGTTAAATTACCCTGTAATACACTAATCTAAAAGCTTTTTACTTTTTCTAACCACCACTTAACATGATTAGCAACAGATGCTCTTACTACACATACAGACAGAGTCCCCTGCTCAGCCACTCTCAGAGCATTACCTCCAGCTTCTGTGCTCTCTCTTTACTGAGAGGCTCCAGCAGAAAGCTCAGGTTATTGTCATCTGCTAGAGAGCGAAGATCAAAGTAGTATTTGGCGTAAACACTGGCAGGAACATTGATGTTAAACTGCAGTAGCTCCAAGAAGTGTCTTTCCATCTCGTTCCTAGGAGGCACAAGGGACAGAAGACAAAGGAAAAAAAAGATAGTTTTAGCTGGCTGAAAACACTGAAGAGACCTCAAGCTTGTTTTAAAACCAGCGACTCTGAAACAGTCATCAAGAGCTCTGCATTATTAGTTTTGAGAGACAGGTCATTCCCTGGTGCTCAAAACAAGGTGCAGCTTTTGAGTCCTGGCACCTCCGGCTCAGAGAGGAAGGTAGTGCCCTGTCGTGCACTCGCTCGGCTGACTGGGGAGGTTCATTCTTCGGAGTTCCATTAGTGCAGCTGTACAATTCATGCGCCATTCTCACTCTCATACGGCCCCACACTATAGTGATCAGATGAAAGGAGTGATGTATGCTGTTTATTAGCTCTGAAGAACTTGCAGACATTTTCACCAGGCTGATAACAGGAAGGGGGTTTATTGAAGTAGAGGCGGACTAACAAAAGGAGTAGGCAGATCACCACGGCAACAAATGGATCTATGAAGAGCTGCTGCTATTATCTCACAGAAAAAAGCCTCTTGAAGCAACATGGATTCATCTCCAATAAATAAATAAATAAGCAGCATTAGGTGGGAGAAGGAATTTTCTCCTCAATAGCATTAGGCAGGATAACAAAGTACTGTGTCAAAGGGCACTGTCCAGTTTTTACTCTCTTGTCTGTTTTCACTGGGCAAAATACTTGGAGGAAAGCGGGGAGAGTGCCATGACATGAAAAAGGCTGCTTCAGCTACTGTACTGTGGTCAGCTGAAGCAGAGATGTTCTATAGAGAAAAAACAACGTTTTATAAATTAACCTAAAAAGAAACTGGTGGTACCCAAAACAAGCAATTCAGTTCAACACTAACTCAACAATTGTTCCTACTGGTAGCAGACCTGTCTCAAGAGAATTTAGCAGCTGTGCAGGCCAACTGTGATAACACCATAAGGTAAGCTGCACAAAGTCAGTGCCAAGGTTGTTACTGCTTTTTGGGAGCTTTCAAAATGGACGCTCTACCTATCAGAGGGGGGCAAATAAATCAAGGAATCATCCAGGTTGTCCTGTACTGGATGGCGAGTCTCAATATGAATAGCAGCTTTGTGCTTGTTTCTGGCTTGAGTATCATTGAACCTAGTGCCAAAATTAATTTCCTGTTCATATGGTCATAAGCCTATAGAAATGTAAATCAGATAATGTTTTGATGATCAGCTGATCAGAGCTTGATTTACCCTGTTGAATAAATGCTCTTCACTTCCCCTTTTGTACTCACTAGGCTAATACATTTTAATTCTGTAAAAATACAATTCTTCATTGGATTAACAAGTCTATTAACAGTGGTTTAAAACCTGGGAAAGGATAATGCCCATGTGTTTTCTGTGCCTTATTTACAAATATATGTAGCCTAAAGAGTGAACAGCATGTGTCCCCTTACAAACAATCATGGCAAGATTAGCAGCTGCACAGTTAATTTTTCAGTGATTATGGATTTGCTCTCATCAAAGCAAGCAAGTTCTGACAAAGGATGACTTCCGAATATTAATTTAATTTCCTTTGATTTTTTTTCCACCATTAGAAATAAGTAAAACAAAACAAAAAAACCTGACCTCCCAAAACCCCAAAGAAAAACTCTTTTCACTAAAAATAACCACCTGTGTTTTGGTCACATAAAAAAGGGCTTGTGATAGAAAAAATAAGATGAACACTTCACCCATGTTGAGTAGGAAGAGGCTAAGACAAATGAGCACATCTGCCAGTTGCCAGGCCTGGACCATGTATCCCTTCACAACCTGTGACCTGCTGGCGGTTTCTGGAAGAGCCACCCAGCTCCTGCTGCCAATGGAGCTGTGGGGTGGGGCTGCCAGCATGTGTCCTGAGCAGTAAGGAGTGTTTGCTGGGGAAGAGATGCACCTACACTGCCTTCAGAAGAGGTGCCTGCACACACACACACACACACACACACACGCACACACACACACACACACGAGATTTGCAAATTGGGTGCACTAAATCAGACACACGACATTTTGCCAGTTCCAGAGCGGTGTAGCTCCCTTGCTTGGCTTGCAGTGGCTCAACAAGGGTGTCTGTCAGGTTAGTGAGGTCATTCTAGATCCACACAGCCAAGAGGAAAATTCACAGAAAGTACACAAACAAAACTTGCCGCCAGTTCTTGCAGATAGGCCTTTACTGCACAAGAATGGCCCACCCAGTGAGCAACCCTGGTAGAGTCCTGCCAAGCAATCTTTAGCTGGAGAGCTGCTGGGATTTTAGGTGCATTTTTTGGCAGCATCACCAGCCATCACCAACATTAAAATGCAGTTGTGCCTGAAATCCTTTGCCGATTTTTTTCTCTCACTAACACTTGTATTTCAAATAGCTAATACTTACTATCAAATTATTGGTTTAAAAAAGTACTGGAACTACTAAATCTCACAATTAACTATAGCACCAACTATTAACTGAAAGTAAACTTCTAAACTTAAAATAATTTTCCTGACTATTTTAGGCAGTTTTCCAAGGTCCCTATTATGGTGATGTTATCCAACCAAGGAGCAGTGAAGTCTGCCAAGCTGCAGCAGTGCAGAGCCTGGGATGAGCACCCTCGACCACTGTTGAGGAAGTGGTTGTACAGTTTCTGCCTGTACCTAAATCCAAAGGTCTAAGTCACTTCAAATGAGATGGGATTACAAAAATCCCATCTTCAAACTGGGAGGAAAAAACATACCTAAATTCCATCTATTTTCCTTACCATCATCACTGCTTTGAAAATGGAAGCATTGACAATTTCAGGAGACCCAGCATCAGCAATAGAGAATAAACATCCTGCTTGTTATAGATATTTCCAGTGCTATCAATTTGATTTGTTCCAAATAGGGCTAGAAGAGGAGACATCAAAAAGAGCAAGATGTATACTCCAGCACTCCTTTCTTCGCTGACCCCACTTCAGCCATCTCAGAGTTATTTGCAGCAATGCTTCAAGTATGTTCCTCAGATAGATGAGCACTCCAGGCCAGATTGAGTGAAGATGTACATTGTATAAAATCACTAATTATGCTTTCCTGAAAGCAGGGCTGGCACAGCCCTGCATTTTGAGACAAAGAACTCCCAGGCAAGGGGTATGTATAAAACAAATAACTGCATTAACTGTTGTTGTTTGACATGTGAAATAACTTGAATAATAAAAATTGTTTTGGTGGAGAAAACTCCCTCAATTTTAGAAATGCCACCCCCAACCTAAAAGGAAGAAAACTAGGTATTCCTCCCAAATGAATAATTACTGTATTTTAAACATTAGCTTTGGGCTGAATCCAGGGAAAAGAGCTTGGGGCAAGAGCAGACTCTCCCATCACACAGGCAGCCTCCCACTGCTGTGTGCAAAACTCTACCACCTCAGTCTGCTCCTGTGCTAGGACTGGCTCTTACTACACAAGCCTGGACACATGCTCAGGGCACAGCAGTGTGATAAAACTCACACACAAAGCATGTCATGAGATTTACTACAGCCAGAAAGCCTGGTGTTTTAAGCTGGCCTTGTAGCATTTCTACCACTGTGATAATAATAGTGGAACAAGCAATAATAGGGGAGCAAGCTGTCAAATAGAATTAAAACAATAATGTTGACATTTCAAAGCTCTTAGATAGAACTTTATGAGAAGGAATTTAACAGAACACCTAATGAGCCAAATACTCTCCACATAAACACACCTCCAGCCCATGGCATGAGCCTGGAGCCACAAGGACAAACATCTTCCAGTACTGCGAAATCTGTAGGGATTAAATCTGAGTGCACCAAGAAAAGACAGCAGATTCAAAATTTCTGAAAAACTGAAATCTACATCCAAGACAAAAATATATCCAAGGAACAGCCTTACATAAACAAGCAGTAGTAAGACTGAAGATTTTGTTCTCAGCACTGTAGGCATGTCTAAGAACTCTGCCGAAGAGGATAAGCTGTAGCAGTAGCTGTGTTTAACACCTGCAACCACAGATACCCACACAAACAACACCTGCCAGCAGCAGCAGCAGCTAGAAATTCACACCTTGAGATATCTAGGCCTTAGCTGGATACACGAACACACACATAAGGCACAAGTTAGAGTTTACCTTGCCATTTTCCAAGTTCTAAAACAGAAAAGGCCGGGAACAAATTTAGTTAATTTTTTTCCTTCCAAAACAAATCTTTTGATAAGACTATAAACTGGGGACTTTAGTTCCATGGCTCATCACTGTGAGAAAGAAGGTAAAGAAAACTAACTTCGAAGTTGCTCACCCAAGTCATTAGAATTATTGGTACAGACTTGTCTCAAAGTAGGGTAATCATCCAAAGTTTCTTGAGTTAAAAAAGGGAACTAGGCCAGACACCAGATATACACCATGTACATAGATCATAGCAACAGAGACAGACATTTTTCAGTATGATCACACCAAATGCCATTAAAAAAGCCCACACACAAACAAAAAGCCACCACAAACACCCCCCACCCCCCCAAAAACCCCACCACTGTAGATTAGCCAAACCTTGCAACTTACATGTCCTCAACAGTAATGTCCTTCAGTATTTGGCAATAATCCACATTCCACACAGCCTGATCATCCCAGACTTTAGAAGCCAGCAGAATAGCTCCTAGGACTATCCTCTTCCAGTTACTAGGACATATGTCAATCTCTGCATAGGTTAAAAGCCTTTCCAAATAAACCTATAGAAAGAAGTTAAAAAAACAAACAAAACTCCAACAACTGTATTTTTTTTTCAGTGTGTGTAATTAAGACCTGGAGCTGAGTTCTGAGAAGCAAACATGCCAGTCCCATATGACTATTTATTACCATTAAGTGTGTCAAAATAAGTATTAATGATTACTACTTACACTTAAGAATTCAAATTTTCAGGAGTTACAGGTTCCTTTTTTATTATACACAAGAACTGGACCACCAGGGTATACAATCAAGATAGTGAAGTATCAGTCCTGTTCATTTCTATCAGCAATTGCTGTTTCAGGGAAACTGCTACAGCTCGTTCTGTCACAGTCACACATCCCAGACAGGTTCTCATTAGGGCCTATGTGGGACAGCAAATCACTCAACATCACTTTAGCCTTTCATCATGGTTAAGGTTCAGCACTTGTAGCTGAACAGGAAGTGCTAAAAACCTGTGCTGTGATCTCTAGTGATGGGACAAAGGTGTGTTAATCGCTATCTTTCCACAATGAAAGGTGTTCTAGTGCTATTTCTGTTTTACTCTGTAAAGAAGTCTTTGGTCCCTTCATCTACATCAACAACTCCTTAGAAAGATACACAAGTCCAAAGATGTGTCTTGGTCTTCCACTCATTCCTCCTATAAAATCTCAAACCAACTCCAGGATGTCAAGTCTGTCCCTTCCTTAAAAGTTTTCTACTATTTCACAGTCCTATAATGATCCATGTAACAAGTAATTTTCATTTTCAAATTTGAATACAGATTGTTTTTAATGTTCTATTCCCTCACCTAAATCCACAGTTCTAATGAAACCTCAGATTACCAAGTGGGTACAGGAAGCTGCACCTACTAAGGTCTAAGGGCGGGATTAATCTTTGTCACTGAGATCTCCTCACACTTTCTTCCCATCCTTTGCTTGTAGCCCTCAAATGGCCTAAAGGTGTTCCTATAATAACAGGGCCATCTAGTGGTAAAATGAACTTTAAAAACTAACTCCATATTTTGTAAATACTTCAGCTAGTTTGCCTAGGGTTAGCTGTCATCTTGTTCTGTCAAAATTGCTTGCCTGTCTTTGGAAAAGCAAAAACCTTGAGTTTCAATAGCTCTAACTATCCAGCCTTTTTAATTACTCATTTCCATATTAAAGAGAGTCCTTTGAGCAAAGGTTCCTTAATTGCTACACTGTCTTTTGGTGACAGTTCTGTTTTCCTTTCACACTGTTTTTCAGAAAGAAGACACAATGAAGACTGAAATCTAGTGTGCAACAAAGTGTAGTCTGAGAGACTGTCTAATGTAGCAATTATATAAGTTGTGGGGTTTTTATTTCCCTTCATATATACACACACACACATATATATGTATATATATATAAAAATCAGTACTGTTGACAATTTTTTATATCCATCATGCTTTCTGAAATCAAACAACAAACTGTAATGAGATTATTATCTTGTTCTTAGGTTCTAAGTATCTCCATGTCACCTGGGGAAAAAAAGTTGTAGCCTCTTCAGTTTAATTTAAAAAGAAGTTTGATAGAAAGGTGGCAATGATTGAAGGATATAATGAGAAAGTTCATCTCCTAGAGTTCCTATAGGATTAATCCCCTTAAGGCAATATTACTTGCACTGTTTTGGTTAATATGATCTCAGAACTCACACTTTCCCCTCCACACAACTGAAATAAAAGATGTCTTTGAGTCTGATCTTATTACATCCCACTGTTTACAGTGCCCTGTTGTTCTGCTCTTCTCAAGCTCCTTCAGCAAATATATATTATGGAACAAGCAGTTTTGGATTGGACAAGTAATTAAGCATTACATATACATATATAGAAAAGGTAAGTTCCTTTTTAGTTAATCAATTCTGTGACTACTTAGAAATCTCTAATGAACTCACTTGTTCTGTGTCTTCATTAACAGGGTTTCACGAGATACTGTAACTATTTAAAAGTCAGCCCAGTTCACTTATTGAGGAGGGAGGGAAAGTGTTCCAAAAGCTCAAGTTTCAGAAATGAGGTGTCTCTTACCAGTGTCACTATTGCACATTCAGCTGTCAGCTGTGCAGCACTGAAAAGTGTCCGGACAAACCGGTATATGTGCTTGTGATCAGGGTCATGCTTGTAGTAGTCATCTGGAACTTCTTCCCGCTGAAAGAAAGTTCTCTGAATTACTGAAAATCTGTCTTATTTAATACTGACCCTAAAGAACAGCCACACATGGTTATTTCTTCTCACCAAAGTGTATACAACCCTTTCCTGTCACAGAGACAGAACAAAATTATACTGAAAGAAGCCGCCCTGCGATATCACAAATATTCCAAACAAAACACAATAGCTGTAGCTGGTATCTTTGTTTTGAACATTTTTTTGATCTGTAAGGCTAATGGGAAAGAGCATGAACTACCATCATTATTGCAGATGCTTACTATTGTCCACAGAACATTTTACATACTGAAAAAGGTGTAAAAAAAAAAAAAAAAAGGAGTCTTCTTCCTGCAAGAAAATCACACATATATACACACCAGGGAAACACTGGCTCTTCAAAAGGCAATTAAGAGACTTCACAAGATTCCTCTTCCAGCTGAGGAAGAGCTGAAGAACACATGGCAATAATTCTGTCACAGGTAGAACAGGAAGGTAATTTACACTGTCTTCATAGGACTCATCCTGGAGAGACTCCAGAAAGACAACAAAACTAATGAACAGGTAGATTTAACTCTGACACAATGCTAAACTGTTTCTAAATACAGGGGAGAAAAAAAGCTCAGAAATAAAGTCTGTAAAAGCAATCCTTATATGAGTGTTTGAGAGAGACTGTGATATTCAGCACTCTTCCTGGAGGGATGAAACTTCAAGAGCTCCAACTTTGCACACCGGTTCTGCAAGACTGATACTGATTTCTATCTACAGTCCAAGGTAGACCCATAGTATGGTAAAGACAGTAGCTGAGAACATCATACCTGCCTGACATTAAACAAGTAGCTGTAAGGTAAGCAAAGCAGCAAGCATTTTCCTGTGTTTTGTAGTTTAAAAAAGCCAGGTAGCAGTGTCAAGTAAAATGCAGAGGTAAGTTAACTTTGTCCTCTCCACACAGTCTTCAAATACACCACTAACCAGTGGCGGTTACCTCTGCAGGGTGGGCATGCAACATGAGGAATAACATGAGCAGGACCCCTCCTGTGCTACAAGCAGTACAAAAGCACATCTGGAAGTACAGTTCTGCTGACTGGAACTGAGGAGGAAGGCACTGAGACTGGTATTTGTGACTAAACCCCATGATACTGGTAACTGGGTCACATTAGGGTCAACAGAGCCTGGATTTGGACTCCTTGTGACTGCATCTTTGGAAGACAAGGTGTTCAGAGATTTCTTCCAGCTAATTAACCTTTTTAAAGGAACAGTAGGTACCCAGGCAAAACGCCATTGCTATAGAAACTAACAAGCCATCTGTGCCTTTCCCCTCAGAAGTATGACAATCAGCCATAACTCTATTTCTGTCTGTATGCTGCACCAAGATAAAAAAGACCTTTAAGTGTTCCCTAAAGGACACAATGATTTTCCTCTCATTAAATAGGAGCTAGGCTATATGAAAAGATCAAAGGGTGTCAGGTTGTTAAATAAAGAAATTGTCTCATGGAGTTCATCTTACATAAATAATTTTCAATGGAAAACAACAGATTTGGGCATTTCAAATAGTTCTGGACCACACTTTTCCTTTTGAAGTGCTACAGTCCATACAAGAAACCTTCAATACAGCTCTTGTCCTGAAGTTGTTTGGGGTTTTTTTAATTGGCTAAATAGTTCTATTTATTCAACTGTACAATTCCTAGCACAATGGATCATGCTTAGGGATGAAACCCTAACAAATTTAAAATACTAAATTGTTCATTAGGAAGTGTTTATTAACAAGCCAAATCCGTGAGATAGGTTGAACTGCGTTCACTCAGGTAAGTCCCAGAGCAAACTGAATTGTTAAAGCCACTAGAGCTTCGCTAAGTTAATTTCAAATGAAAAACAAGGGAAGTGGTTCTGTAGGACAGGTATTAAGCTAGGAGTGCTCAAACTGGATGTGAAAAGCACACGCTCCAGTCTTGAACCTGCCTGTACTCTGAGGTTTCGCATCTTACAGATTGTCTAAAAAGGTGTACCAGGATCAGTCACATTAAAATTGCATGCTGAATTGCTCCTAGCTGTTACTGCAAGCAGCTTTAGGCATATTTGCTTTAAAATGTTGCCCTTCAGGTTTTTTAAAGGCCAAACTCGCTGTCGGCTACTTCATGTGATGCTTCACGTATTACGTTCCCCTGTTTGCAGTCATTAAAAGGGTAGGCACATACCTACTAACCATGTCTTCCTAAATAAATAGGAGAGACTTGTAATTAAAGCAGTATTAAAGAAGGGAAGAAAAGAGAGAGACAAGAAACTTCAGATATGGAATATGGAAGAACTGGGCACGTGCTGCTTTCTCTTTACAGTCAAAGCATAGAAAACCAAACTTACTTTGCAACATTTAAAACGACTGGGTTCTGTTTGTGATTTAGCTGATATCAAAAGTCATTACTTGCTCTGTATATTATATATAAAGGTAAAATTTAAGATCAGTTTGATTGTGACCTGGTGCTAATACATTTTTCTGACTTATATAATACAAATCAAGGTGCACATTGATACACATTCAAAGGATCAGAAAGTTACACTTACTGTAAGAGGATGAGATTTTTCATCAAAAATATCCAATGATCTGTCAGAATCTCTACAAAACAAAAATCTCTGGTTTAGCAACAAGAGTTAATTGGTAATGGTATGCCCTACTAAAAATTATTGTTCTTCAAAGAGGATAAAGGGACATATTTTGCAGTTCAGCTTTTCCTAGAATGAGATATTTTTGCAAATACCATATTTTTGCAAAGCCTTTAATGATGAGACCTTACAACTGAATATTTAAGATGCTCAACAAAGAACAGCTATCCATGTTCTTGTATTATGCTTAGTACAGTTCTCCCTTAAAGTGTGGAACTGTCTCACTAATAGCATTTACTTCGAAAAGTCAGCTATAATTCTGAAGCATATGCTGTAACTAGCTATAATGGCAAGGGTTATATGTACATGGGACAGACCTCCTTCACCCATCAAAACTAATCTGTACCTCTGTATTCAGGAAAAGCTAAACAAAGGCCAAAGGCTGATTTGTTATGAGTTAAGTGTGTTTTCTTCGCTCCCTGTTTTGATGTTTGGATGGGTGTATTACTGACCCTTCCACAGCAGCTCAGGACGGGGGACAAAGAGGAAGCAGATATAGCATAAAGTGCCAGTTTTTTCAGCTCCTTTAAGTTTCACCAGATCATATCTGACTCAATGATCTAGGAGGTTTTTTCCAGCCGTAATGATTCCACAATTTTGTATCCCTGGCTCAAAAAGAAAGTTATTATATTTCACCAAAGGAAGAGTCCACTCACCTGTTCTTTATATGGTAGAATATTGCTAATGTTACACTAAAAAAGAGAAAGAAAGAAAAAGAAGATTTACAAAGCATATTCCATGCACACTATTCCACTGCAAAAGCTGTCATTCAGGGTAAAATATTACAAATCTATTTTGTACAGGCTTCCTTTCACATTCTCAAGTACTCTCTCATTTCTGATGTTTAACTGTCTGGAAAGAAACTGGCTAAATCAAATTTGCTAGCTAAACTACTTTTACATTCATTGTACAGATATTTGTGCAACAAAATAAATGTTAAGCAACATTTTAAATATATACTTTCATTTCCCGATTAGATAATATAAGTGGAAATGTGGGGTATTCCCAACTAAAATATAAGTTCTACTTGATGTTACATATACTGTTGTAGAGATTCTGCTGATGTTTTAACTCTGTATGCCTGGTTGTGTAATTTAGGAACTGAAAAAGAGAATAATAAAGATGATACTATGCCAGCATAATCCAAGAAGTGGACAAGAACAGACTTCAGTCTCTGCTAAGTGAGGCAATAGGTTTCACATATTAATGCTCATTTACTGTGGCTAAATTTCAGTTTTTTTACAACAACAACACTGCCATCACAGGAATCTATCACAAGGAAGCTCTGATCTGTTGACAACTGTACACCACTTCAAAATGGCACAAGCATAATTTTTTAGGTTTTTGCTTCTCTAGAAAAGAAGTGACACGCTTTGTTTGAAACCAAACTTTAAAATGATGAATCAACTTATACATTTCCAAACTCTACTGCGCTGTTAAAACAGTGAAGCCTTCTGGGACTCAATCTGGTCAGCCCTCCTTTCCCCTCAAGCAAGGTAAACTCTTCTCAACTCTCACCTGGCATGGTCTAAGTGCTAACAACTGTCTTTCTGGTACCCAAAAAAATAGGTCAAACAGCCATTTGCACTGGAGAATCGAGGCAACTACACAGTTATCACCTACTAAAATAACAAACACCTGAAGAAAAAGGAGAAAGGCTAGAACTAAAACCCAAGTCAGCAACACGTTGTCTTCCACAACTAGAGGGCAGACTAACTCCACTGGTAAGTAGCAAACACAGCCCTGCAACTTTTCCTGCAACTCCATACAAACCCCATTTCAAGTTTTCCCAGATGAAGAATTTCTGGATTTGGCTTTCAATGTGAATTGAACTCCCCCCTCCGCCCAGCACACAAGTGCTGACACACTTCTGCACTACCCCAAGTGCACGATGAGAACTTCTTTGAAATACGACAGTACTAAAACAAAAGCTCACTCCAGCAGTCATAATTACCAGACCTCTACACCCCTTCCATGACCGACCTGAAGAAGCAGCACTGTGCTTCTCTCATTCAAGTGCACAACTGGTTTTGGAACAGACAGGACACCCAAAAATCCCAAATAAACCTTACGGTGCCACTCAGCCCCTCGCTGATGACAAACGGTTCTTACCACTTTATTGTGCTTCTAAGGTTAGGCTGACTGACAGTGCTGTCATCTATAAATATTGTTGAGCATGAACTGTATTTTTTTGTAAGCTGCCCAGGAGAAACCTTGGGGGAGAAAAGAAAAGAACAAAAGAAGTGAAATACATTCAAGAGGGATTCTGTAAGCTTTGGTTTACCACACTGAATACTGGCTTTACACCTCAAGTGGTTACTGCACAGGAGGTCTTTGTAGATTGCTGCTGCAATGTAACCTAGTTCCCTTGTGTAAGATAGGCTTATAAATCATCAGTTGTAATATACAGCATGGTGTTTTTAGATAAATAATTTTCATCAGAAATAGCTGCAGCTAAAGCAGCGAGTCCTCTGATTTTCTCAGTTCTCTAGCATTCCATTCTTGTCAGTATGTGATTCAGTCTTTCCTTTCTGTGATGTACTTTATTAATCATCATCTCCCTTCTTTTATATCCTATACCTTTACAGTTTGTGGTTATCCAGTATTGCTTCCTGTAAAGACAATTTTGCACTTGAGGTTTTTGTTATTAGTTTAGAAGAAAAAGAAACCTCTTCCTGACATTGCTCACTTCACACATGTCTTGGTTAGCATCTGGAATCTGGAATTAGAGTACTGCTATTGCCCTGACTTTTACTATTATTATTTTGACCTAGCAACACGCTCCATCATCCATCCTAACCCTGTACATTATATACTGTAAGGAATCTTCCTATATAACCCACAGCCAGGCTTCCCTGAGTACTTTTAGAGAATGCCTTGCACTAGAGATAGGACATCATAACTGAGGGAGGAATTTTAATCAAACAGTTCAAGATTCATTAGTTTTTGACAAAATGTTTTTAAATGCCTTGTCTAAAACTTGGAAGTTCTCCATATGAATATGTTGGCACCCTTCACAACTCAATGGTTGCCTGTGAATATCTCCCATTCCAGCTGAAGTTTGCCAGCAAAACCAGTCCAATCACACTTCACCTTGGTGCTGGCAGACTAAAGCTGGAACTGTGACAAAAAAAGAAAGAAAAAAAAAGAATTACCCCCACTCCCTGCATAATCACACTAAATACAACAGACTTGAAATACCATTATCTTACCAATACCTTCTCATTTACACTTTTGATACACCATATTTTCTAAGCTTTGTGTTACTAACTTCCATTCTTAGCTTTACTAATCAATAATTTTTTATCCAGTTATTAATGACATTGCATCTTTTTTTGTCTTGGTTTCTTTTTGGTAAGTCAAGTGTCCAACTAATATTTGCAGAAAAAGCTCAGAGCATATTTTCAGATATTAAAACTAATGGATTATCACTTGTTTATCATGCTGCTGATGTTTGTTCATCATTCTGTTTTCATACTGGATACACTTCTTACAATAAGTCCTGTAGCAATACTCAAACAGAGAGTCATTCAAAACTCAATGAGAAATTAATGTAGTTTTATTTCTGTTAAAAAAACCCATAGTTTGACTTGTATTTTCTTTTTTACTGTTCTGAAATGTTTAAGACTGATACAATAAAAAGATGAATTCTTATTCTTTTGACATCAGCCATTCTATGCTCTGTGAAACTATGCCTTTTTTTTTATTTTTTAGACAAAGGCAAAAATAATTCAGTTTTATCTTGCTAAGCAGGATTTGGAACATGTGTAGGACTATATACCTGTAGGACTATATACCCAAAACTACTACAGTTGTCTCCTTGAATTAGTTTTTGTCCCAACATGCTAATATTATCTATATAGAATCTGGTTTACTCACATGATTGATATGGTTACTCTTCCTCTTCTCTCGCACTAGAAAGAGGGAGAAAGAATGTGAATTGAAAGGTTTCTAAAAAACAATCCCAATTTACATTCAAAAAAGTCATTCTATTAACCTAGTTTTCTAAAGTACGTGAGTATTAAAATTTTGAAATTTTAGTTTAAGCATCTGGAAAAGTAGTTTGAGGAAAAAATGTCAAGTTTTATCAAGCTAGTAAGCTACATACTACTTCAAACTACCCACATATACATTTAGAAACTACTTCTTTCCATCACACTAAGGGGAAAAATGTCTCAGCTTTGAAAAGATGCTACGTATCATGACAAATGGAATGATTTCAGACAGTTCAAACAGACAATGTCCAATATCCAACAACAACCAGAAGCAAAACCAGGACACACCGAACCTGCCGAAGACACAAGGAGCAAGTGAGGTGCCCAGCATTATTTACATGTTCTCTCTTCTCCTATTAGACTGCAGAAGGTATTTCACTACACAGAAGATGCTGACACAAGCTATGCACCTATTTATGATACAACTGCAACCATGTTATTTAATAATTTTAAACTATGTCGGTCTTTCAAAAAAGATTGCATGGTTTAACTTCCAGCTGTGACAGCAGCAGCACAACAGTGCTCTTAGAGGAGAGCTGAGAGTGGCACACATGCACCAAGTATACAAATGTGACCAGCCTGGATAGCCAACTTCTCCAAAATTTTAACCTCAGATCATCACCACTCTTTAGCAGGACACATTCTCTTACATATTTAGAAAAACTGACAATTGGAAAAGGGTATCCACAATTTTTTTTTGTCCTTTAGCATAAATGAAAGTCATAATCCTGACAACATCTCAATGAGAAAGAACTTACGGATATTAATTCTACTAGTTCTGTGGAAGGTTAAGCAAAGAGGAACCAGGAATTTAGAAAATAAATTCCTCTGGTGAACTTCTCCATAAAAATCAATTCATCTAACTAATACAAACTTCAGATCATAGTTTAATAGTTACTATCTCACCTACCAGACCATTTTTCTACATGGACACAAGTCTACACAATTCAATATATGACATTTGAAGAAAACCAAATCACGTTTAAAAGCAATACTACCCCCAACAAGCACGTTCATGTACTTTGAACGTGTGCAGCCAGGCTGAAAGGCTGCACAGTGAAACTGCACAACAGTGTTCAAGAACTGTGTCAACTTGTGAGTTGCAACTTCAGCATCCCTCATCTAACAGGTGTTTGAAGTGTGCAGGTCAGAGCCTCTGGCTGGATCAAGGCTGACCTTAGAGGTCCCAAGGAAAGAAGTTTCTATATTTCCTTGGTATCATCCCCTCTGGAGAACCATGCAGTGCTTGTTCCCACTGCTCCCAGACTATCTGAGCACTGCAAACTTGATAAAACTGACAATTTTACCACTTGTCATAAGACTCTGAATAGCAGGACAGCAACTGACAGACCTGTCAAAATAATTCTACTTCTCTGTGGCAAAGCTATGCCAAGGTAAAAGACACACTGCAGCTTTCCATCAACACATCCAACCTCAAGTACAACACTTTCTCAGAAAAACAGTGCTTCAAACAAGAACCAGCTAAAACAGAAACAGAAGCATTTTAATAAGACTATCTTGAACTTTTTATTAGTTGCAACTTCAAAATGTGCTGTTGTCAGAATTTGTTTTTATTTGTGCAACTCCACTCTTTAACAGTATTTTGGAATGCACGAATCATAGTAATTTTTCGAAATTGACTTTTATTAAGTAAACACGGGCTCTGCAAAGAAACTGAAAATCCCAACACATACTTATTATTAAAACCAGGATTCAAGAATAATTATCCTCTGAAACTATTCAAACAGTTTAAAACAACAAAAAAGCAACTGATATAGATTGATGGCTTAGGCTTATTATTTCTCACACAACACTGACTTTTTTCTTTATAATTTAAAACAACTTTTAAAACAGCCCTTAGTCATAAAAAAACCCACCACTGCTGGAAGCTTGAATTACACTAGTGAAGAAAGCTGTGCTCCTTCAGACTACTGGGATCCGCACTGCAAAAAATCTGATATTTAAGCATTTTGAAGAACAACTCGTTGTCAGTGTTAAGTAAAATGGTCTACAAACATATTTCTGTGTAAATACGCAAATTACTAATCCCTATGCTTGAAAGAATGCAAGCACAGCGTTCTCAAGCTGTATAATTAAAATAGGCCATCATTTTCCCAGTTTTTCTCCTGCCTTTTGTTAAATTGGAAAAAACTTAGCTTACCATCTGTTTGTGACTTGCTCAGGAAAATTGTGCTTGCTCTGGGATGATCGGATGGATTAGATTCCAAGGCTAAATCTGAAACAGAAAGGACCAAAAAAAGGAGATATCTTTAATAAAAGATGATGATGATTGCAACAGTTCCCACCCAGCCTTAAAATGCTCAAGAATAAATGATGGAGACAAGATCAAAACCTTACTTTTGCCAAGACAAATAAAAACGTTATTTTTCCCTCTGAAAAAAAGCCTGTGGACTTATTCCTACTGCTGTGAACCGTGAATTAGCTTATGGTTTCCATGAAAACAAAATCTGGAAAGGGAAATATCAAAAAACAACATGTATCTTCAGAAGTCAATCTGTGCTCCTGTGTGTTTGAGTAGCTGGGTGTGGGGGCCTGTGTTCAGTAGCAGGCACAAAATGTTTCTTGACTTTATCAAGACAATAATTAAAAATGCCCCACCAAAACAGCAAAAAAAATAACACTGCTGATCACTCTATGCTTTACGCACCAAATACAGCAGGAAACAATCTCCATGGCCTTACAAAAGAACCTAATAAGTAACGTTTACAGTGCTGATAAATATCAAAACACGGAACTTACGCTATTCTGTTCTTTTGAAATTTCAAGTTAAACCATGTACAGCTAATATACATTTACTGAAGAACAAAATTACTTTAATCCTTTGCCACAACAAACCAGTGATGGTATTAGAAAGAGGATGTATTACTGCCTTAGATTAAGATGGAAGCAATCACAGAAGTTTGTTGATGACACTGTGGACACCATGATGAAATTCTGAGCTGCGTTAGCTTTGACAGAAGAAACAGCTGTTCTGAGGAAGTCATGCTACAGACACACTGAGTTATGTGAACACATGAACACAACAATCTAGTACTGTGATCCTGTAAGTCCTGAAAAGAGCAGTTTTGCATCCACTGACATTTGTCATTCTGATCTTCCTGTGTGCTCCTTATGCCATCCCAACCATACAGTGCTCACACACTTGCACGTCAGTGTCCAAGGTGGAATGCCAACACAGCTGCCACACCCTAAAAAACAGTCATCTAAGAATTACCATCAACTTTCAGCTAAAAAAAACCCTCAATCTCTCAATCTTTTATGCACCCAACCAACAGACCTCTGGTTAAACAGTAGCCAAAGTAGGAACAAACTGTCTGGGTGCTGAAAGTCTTAACTAAGAATGTTCGTGCTACAGCACCTACCCCTCAGCACAGCCACAGCCCTCCTGTGTCAGCGAGTGAATGGAATTCGAAAAGTACACATTCCCAAGACTTCTCATTCCAGATTCCCACTGGGGCACAGCATTGGTACTCAGATCTCCATGTTTTCCAAGTCCTTGGCTTACATCACTGACCTTATTTCCAACAGTATTGCTCTGACACTGGTCCAGGATGCAGACCACTGTAATTCTGAATCTCAGTGTATAACTAAGGCAGCCAACATGTGTTTAGGAACACAAAGACTGTTCAGTCAGGAATTTCCCCCTCCTCTCAAAAAAGGTCAGCCAGAGTCAGTCAGTCAGTCAGACCCATCTTGTGAAGTCTTTAAAAGCTAATTTACAAAATCAGTATTTCTATTCTCACCTTACCATGCTCAATCACAGCACACAGTGAACAGATACCTGAATTTAATCATTCAGTTAAAATGTAAGAAGTCCTGTCTTAGAAGCCCTAGAATGGAATTTGCCTTACAGCTCATACCTCAGGTACTACTAAATACACATTTGATTATCTGAAAAAAAAGATCCAGCACACAACAGCACGCCATACTTACTGGCACATTTTAAGTACCATTTGTAACATCTCAACAAAACAGTAACTTACTTAAAATGTTACAAGTTTGACAGGTTCCTAACAGTGACTTAGCAAACTCACTTTTAAGAGATAGTACATAGTTTCTAATGCTAGCGCTGCATTAACAAAACCAAACAAAACCCCAACAGTGTTCTAGAAATGGAAGTTTTCAGCTAGTCTACCAAATAACTGAAGTATCATCAACAGACAGAACAAGATATGCAATATGCAGACTTAAAATACAGGCTATTATCAGCAAGTAACAATGTAAACAACTCAGAATTTATTTAACTTACAGTTCAGCAACAACTTTTAGAATAACTGGCTAAGTCAGGTTAGAAAGGACCTCAGAGGTCTCCAGTTCAACCTCTTGTGAAAACAGAATCAGCTTTAGGTAGAACATGAGGCTGGTCAAGGCTTTACTGAGTTGAGCCTTGAAAACCTCCAATGAGGATCCACAGAGCCTACACCACCTTTCCCACCCAGGGGGACTAATGCCTACAGGGCTATGAGACTCACTATGGAATGGTAGGAAAGAGCATGTAGGACTGTACAAGATTTGTGTCATATTTAGGACAAGGCAGAAAGGAAGATTGTGAAGGAATAAGCATAGGACAACAGAGGGAAAAGGGCTAGAGAATTCAGTACCTCCTAACAGAAATCCCTGTTTCTCCTTGATGAATTTCAGAGGGTTGGTGTTGGCCCAATCCTCCAGCCTGTCTGGGTCCCTGGGAATGAGCAGCCTCCAGCATATTGACTGTTGCCCAACTGGCTGTCATCTGCAATTTGGGTGTACTCCATTGCTTCCTCCAGGTCACTGATAGACGTTAAACAGCACAGATGCATTTTTTTCCAGGGAAAGACAGTACAGGATAGCACTTGTCCTCCCTCACCTCATAAAAAAACCCAAAACACTAGTACCTTGACTTCCCTAAGGTTTTGATTTACTTTGAAACCATATGACTTGTAAAGGCTCACTTCTTACACTGTTTTTGCCTGTTCTTGTGTTCTGCCAGTCCCTATATCCAGGCTTCTTATATGTTAGAAATCAGGTCTGAATATAAGAATATAAGGTCTGAATATAAGAATGAATATAAGAAACTTTTATTCCAGACAAGAAGTGTCTGGAATGTCTTCTTGTCATTCCAGACAAGAAGATCCACAGCACTGCAGCATGCACTGAGTGACACAGGTCAAATGTGCCCCCTGAGCCAAGCAGACCCACACATCTAAGGAGAGGAACAGCACTGGAAGGATAATAGACTTACTGACTCCAGTTCCATGGTGGTGCTGCCAGACATAAGGTGCTTTCTGCTGGACAAAGTCAGCACCCACAGCACATTAAATCCACAACACAGGTAATACAACAGAGCTAAGGTACTAATAAAGTCCAAGACACACTGCACAGCCCCTCATACAAAACCCCACCAGAAGTGATCAAGACCAACTGTGGCTGGGCTTCTTATGCCAGAATAACACGGTATTAGCAGAAACAGTGCAACTGTTTTGTCTTGCAAGAGACTGCAAAGAAAGAAAGAAAGAAAGATGCATTTAGTAGACCACTCCTTGTAGCCTTCCCCTTCTAAGCAGACATTTTAATCATCCTGTCCATGCTGATATCCCTGGCCAATGCTTTTTTCTAAGCAATGGAAAGATTTGTCATGTGATCTGCTCATCCTAAACTGCAAGTGTTACTCACGAAATACCAAAAAGCAACAGCAATACAGCTGATGAAGGAAGCACAAGGCAAGAGGCAGATAAGAATATGAGCAGGGGTAAAATGTAATGGGAAACAGCAAAAGAAAAGCCAGAGGAAGAGATAAATCTGTCTGCAAACAATTTGACTCAGGACGAAGCATAACTCCCCATACTTCATCCTGGTAGCCCTTACAAGTCCAAAACTAAAATATCTAGTCCTGAAAATAAGGGTAAATCTTGATTAGGAGCTACATCACAATGCATATTACAGAAAGCTCAAGATTCACAGAAAGTTAACAGAAAAAAGGAAGAAGCATTTATGCCACAGGATAATCAGAAATAATCATTAAAAAATTATTAAAAAATGCAGAAACAAGAATGAGAGAAGTGAGAGAAGCAACAGGATTTAAAAAAAAAAAAAAACATGAAAACAACTCTGGCACATTTTTGTTCTAGAGACTATCAGCTCAGTACAAGTCAAAACACACTTCCTACCTGACCTTTGTATTTAGTGATAAAGAGGTGAGAAGGGAAGATGCCCACCAGAAATTAAGTCCATGGGAGCGGCACAGTGACGTTACCACACAAGGGCCGTCTGTATTAAAACCTGCATCTCTCAGTGCCATTTACTCACGTGTACTACCAAGCTTGTCAGATCAACCCTGTCTCTGACTGGAGCAGAGAGAAGCCTGAACTTGCTTCCCTCTGCCACCATTCTCCCTTTGAGGAATGCCTGGCAGCTTGCTCGCCCTTCTGACAATCTCGGTCCGCTGCTGCCGTGTGCGCCATGTGCTGTGAGTGCACAGTCCCCCACGGGGCAGATCACATTACTTTTAAGAGTAATCCTCTGCCCCCAGCTCAAGATCTTATGTCCTTTCCTCAAGAAAATCCGCATAAGACTCTACTTTTACTCATCTGTGCCATATAAGAAGGTGTGTGGGGTTTAGGAATTTATGATGTCAGCTACTTATCTACTGGTTTACACATCACCACAGGTGACTTCTAACTATTACAAACACATTTTACACATTGCATTGTGCTACATATATTATCCTATGAACAAAGAGACAGTCAAATATGTCACTAAACAGCAGCCCTTTGACAATTTCACTACTTTAGAACAACAAACTATTGCGTTTCCTTTAACAGTTTTAGCTCCATCCTCTGCTTTACCAGAGAGCAGTAACATTTTGTTACAGCACATATTTAAAGCATTAAATGATAAAATCATCTCTTTGCTGTAAACTGAGCTTCTTCACTCGTTCAGTGGATTACTAGCTTTGACTGATGCTTGAGTTTGTATCTCATTACCTTACAGTGTGAAATATGCAGGTCACTTAACACTCCCAATAAAGATGTAAAAATTATATCAGACTAGCAAATTTGCCAATCCATTTCAGAAAGTCTGTTATTCCTAACAAAAACTTCATTAAAATTATTTGTCCTTCAAATTATGCTATTCTAATTCTACTCCTAAAAACTTTCAGAAAAGATACATCTCTGGTTTCTAAATTCAACCTGATTTGTTTATTTGTCCCAGCCACACCAAACACACCACAGAAACCAGCTCACATACGTTGTTTTCCATTTGCCTTCTCCTGTTATGTCCTCAGTTACACACAGATTAGTCTATAATTTTAACCCTCCATGGATGGCTCCTTCCCCAGATCTGGACTGAATGAAAGCACTTTGATCTCCTGATTATTCATCTTCAACAGAACACATCTCTCTTCCATGCTGAAATGGACTCCAAAGATACAAAACTTGTTTTCATAACTAATAAGAGCAAATTTGAAAACATAAAGGACTGGATCAGTTGTATAACGAAGTGCTTTCAAACTCAACCAGTTTTCAGAGAGGAGCTCTATTGTGAGAGAGAGTCTAGGAGAAACCAACATTTGCATATGCGTAGGTCCCTTAAAAACACTCCTAACTTCCCAGAGGAAATCAACTATTTAAAAAGGAAAGCAAACAGAAATAATACACACAGCTGGCCATTGTTCACAGAAAGACAGAAGTGCTGAGGTTGGATGGGACCTCTTGAGATCAGCTAAGTCTAAGCCCCAGCTCAAGCCCCAGCCCCAGCCAGAGCAGAGTGTCTGGGATGTGTCAGCCAGCTTCTGAATATCTCCACTGAGATATCTCCACTGTGCCAATGTGTGACCACTCTCATTGCTAAAAGACTATTTCTAAATATCGTGAGTTTACAGAATACACTGAGAAGGATGTTTTAAAGCTATTTAAAATCTGTCAGTTGATCTTTATGGCACTACTACAGGAACGGTAATATTGTTACCAATACCCAGCACATATCTAAGTGCACTCTGACGTTTTAAAAGGATACAGAAATTACTTCAATATACAACAAGCTCTCTTAATTAAAAAGGAATTATTTGCTCCTTTACACCACACTCCAGAGTTGGACTAGTTCAACATGAAACTGCCACAGCAAACATTTTAAATTTGCTACTAAAATCAGAAGAATTTAGAAAACAAAACTGCAGACCATCTATTAAATACTGTGAACTACCCATGGGTTAAGTTATCTACTAATTTCTGTGGTTTAAGAAAAAAGCCAGTACAGTATTAATATGTGATCTTTCATTTCTTAAAGTGCAGGAGGATCCACGCCACTATATTTGGCCTCCAGAGGACATTCCAGCATGATCCTATTGCACCCTGTCCCTAGTCCCTGCTGGGGAAACATGGCCAAGAGATTTGTTCCACTCAACGCAACACCCAGCCTTGCTGGGACTGGAGTCAAGGAGGCTTCCATGTGTTTCATGATGTATCTGCCAGAGTTATAAGCACTTCCACAGATTTTAGCAAGGCAGGGTGTCAGGAGTGCCCCAAATTCCACATCGAAAGCAGGACAAATTAAAACGGTGGTAAACAAGATGACCCTAGGATTTTATCTTGGAACTAGATGGAAAACAGTAGCTCGCAAGCTTGGTCTTGGAAGCAACTAACACTTTGTTAGAGACGTGTTCCTGTACTCCATTTAATGTAGGGCCATTTAAAGGAGGAGGAGAAACAACTGGTTCCACCTTCTATTCTCCACACTGACTTTCACACATAAGACAATTCACTACCATCAGAAGCTAAAGCAGAACTCCACAGCTCTAATTTTCTAACTGATAAGCCAAAACAAAGATTTCCAACTGTACACATCAAGGGGTAACCAAATTTTAGAATCCTAGATCCATGCTGACAACAGCAAGTGTAAGGAAAGCCTTCCCATAACAATTCCTCACGTTCTCTGCCTTACTTACAAGATCTGGTTCAGAAAGAAAAATAGGTGAGTACCAGGAACTCCAGTCTCACTTGGCATCTGCAGATAACCAAAATATGATGCCCTGTACTGTGTGCCAGGTGTCATATGCCACTGGATGGACTGACATGTTAAGTTTATTCTCCTCTTCCAATTGCTCACATGTGCAAACTTCAAGTAAAGTTTGGGTTTTTATGAAAGTTAGCAGTGTCATCAAGTTTTGTGCCATTTTAGGCACAAGCTCAAACACAGTCACTCTTTACAGCAGCTTTGGGGACTCTCAGCTTACCTGCAGTTTTTTCTATAAAAGAAAAATAACTATCTGCATAACAAAACATGTCCAAGAGTTTTTCAGAAAAGCTTTTTTGGTCTTCGAAAGACATCTGCATTCAAGAGTTTATAATCTGAGCCTGATTGACACATTTGATGGCAAGCCAGTGTTAGTTTTCACACTGGAAAAAAAATCAACTGTGTTTGATTACTGCAATGACTCAAGACCCTTTCAGAACTCCAAACAGAAGCAAAGCTGTGCTATGCACACACAGCTCATCAAACACTGCAGAATGCTACCTGGCTGACTGGGGGGGGGGGTGGTGGTGTAAGCTGTTAAGGTAATCCTGGTATTTGCATCACCTGCAAGTATGATCTTCAGTTTTATTCATCTGGCTTTACTACACATTTAAATAAATAGCACTGAGTTTCTTTTAAGTCAGTAGCATCCTCCTTTGTCTCTTGAAATCAAAACATTCGGAGTTTTCTTTTGAAAACATTATTCTTGTAGTGAGTGAAATAAAAGTGCACATTCAAACTCTAGCTGTAATTAATTAAAAAGAAATAGATCTATAAATCTCAACATGAGCTTGCTGGCAAGGATCTACTGTGCAAGGTCTGGGTTCTTAATGTTTGGTAGAATTTTCCTTCTGCCACCCACAGTAACTTCTTCCTTCTCCTTGTATGTGGAAGAAACACTGCTAGAAATGTTAATTTAATGTGTAATGCGAATCTGGGAGGAGCAGGTTTTTGTGTTTTGTTGGCTGAGCAAGAGTTCATTCCCCTGTTAGTCAGCTTTTCGGTATGACCTCACCAGTGATCACACTTGAGAGAACAGATACATCTAGCCACAGAACTTCTATTGTTCTACAACATCTACCCTGACAGGTAGGAGGGAAAACAGCAAATCTCCTAAAGAAAGCCAGAAGAGGAAAAGGATCCTAGAGATAAGTTACATGGAAACAGTTTAAAAAAAAAAAAAAAAAGTCAAGATGAAAATTAATTCGGTTTCCTTAGTTCTATAAGTTTCATCAAACCCCTCAGGTTAGCCATACATTTCCTTTCAATATTTCCCACTTTATGAAAATCTCTCAGTTATAATAGCTGTTATGCTGGAAGCCTGAAGAAACACACTAAAAAACCACATCAGTCTCCCTCCATATGAGCTTCATGTATGTATGTTCCACATCAAGTAATCTTAAAAACCTAACGCTTACAGAAATTTACTTGCTGCAGAAGCCTCCAAGATTTAGTGAAGAGAGAAAAGGATAGAGGACTCCTTAGTTGCCAGCGGTATCCAAGCTTAAGAAGAGAAACACAAATACTATAGTACAGCAATGAATTATTTTATTTCCAATTCCCAAATTTGTACATCAATTTCCTGTTTCTGGACGACTTAGTGATTCAGTCATTTCCACTACAGGTACTTCACAGATCATTTCTAAAGGTCATGATATCAGGCTGCTTAAGACAACAACATGAAAGGTGTTTCAGGCTTACAGAAGTCAATTATTTCACACTTGTCAAGATCACAGACTATCTGTAACTGCTACAAATACCTTTGTAATTAATGTCTAGTCAGTTTTAGAAAAGAGATATTGACAGTTATGGGGAAAGAAGAGTAAGTTAGGTAAAAACCGCGGTGACTACAAGGGAAAGAGAGGGAACACTAGAAAAGGTACCAAAGCATCATCTGGTTTTCACCCCCAGCTTCATACTAGTCAATGGTATTTGTCAGCCTATGCAGCTACAGACCTTCAAATACAGAGGCACAAAACCCAACACAAGATGGTTAAGCCTTTCCTGTGGTGAAAACTGCTGGCATCAAAAAGCTGATTCCTTGCACCAAAGTGTTTTAACTTACTAACATTTTAACTAGGACTTTAAAAAAAAAAAAAAGGAAATCCAAACAACAAAAAACCCCAAACTAAAAAAAAAAAAAAAATCCAGGAAAAAACCCTCCACCCACATGCTTGAAGCTGAAATTATATAAGAGGAACAAATGAACAGTATTTAGACTTTCTGAGGAGGTTTACAGACAAGCTGTTAGTGAAACCAGATCACAGACAATCAATATAGCCAAATATCTGTTCATCTTCAACACTGTTTAGTAACTGCAGCATGCAGGAAGCCTGAAGCTTTCCCTGTTCAGCCTCTAGGGAGCAAAGGGGCTGTTGAAAAAGAAAACACTGGCTCACAGTTGCCTCAAGAGTTACTCTAGGCACTAGTCTGAGCCCGGTCAAGTAAATCTCACTTACTTTATCTCTCTTCTTCAAAGTCCCCTTCCATTTGCTTTCCCATCTAACCTCTGTGAGGACCACTTCCCACTCATCTCCACTCTGATCCCATTTTTTGTTCCCCCTCATCCCTGACTGTCTTTTCCCTTGTCATTCTCCATCCCTGTTATTCAGATGAGGGAACCAGGTCACTTTGTCCCACCACTTCAGTAGGTCAACATTCTTCCCCTTAGTTCAAGGGAATCAGGCAAACCTCTGCTCAAAACTGCTGGACTCTGTAAACAGCAATGCTGGAGGGTGATAATGTTTTCAAATATAAGTGAGATACGTCTGCCAAGCAAGGTCTTGTTCTAGTTTTATCCAAGGATCAAAGAATTTATGAAAAAATAGATCTATGTTTAAACATAGGGATCTGGCAAGAAAGTGTCAGCCATAAGAAGTTCACCCCCAAATAACCAGCAAAAACTCACAGAAAAAAAAAAAAGCTCAAAATAAAGGTTAGCAGATGCTGTATTTACTTAAGACAACTTGGCTTAGCATATTGAACCACAAATACAGGCTTATTTCTCATTCTGAAAAAATGTGCACAGAACAGGTTATAGCTCAAGATCTTGATAACCATAAAATCACAGAAGTCATCCTTCATACTTTCTGGTAGTAGTGGATCGGACAAATCTTTCCCATTTGAATTAACTTTTGTTGAAACTTTAAACTTTCAGTTTCACTGTGTGTTTTATCTCCATTTCACTTACCACTCCTTTTCTGTCTTACATAAATACCACTTGATAATCTGCCCATTCTGAGAAAGTGAGATTTTTCTTGTTTAATTCTGATCTGATACAGACAACAGGCTGACTGGAAAGCAGTGCCTGCTAAGTACTGTGCTGGAGAAGCTACGGAATAATTCTCATTTAAGAGCACAGACCTGCAAGGACCACATTCCACTTGCCATGAAAAAGCTACGAAACAACACAAACCAAAAAGTTCAAGCTCAGTTGGTAACTTCTGCATTCCTGATACAACCAAAACATTAAATTTTAGCAAAACAAATGCAAAAGTACTATGACAGACTCAAGAACAACAAACAACTCAGAGGTAGAAATTTAAGGAATGAAACATCTCCATCACATTTGGATGCTAGTTTTCTGATATATTTAGCTGTTTTCTTAGAAACTGCTAGAACTGAGTAGCATGGAACAAAAATAGCCAAAATTATCTTGACTTTTTTTCCTTGCAGCTTTCTCTTTTCTCCCTGCCAAAAGCATTCAAGAAAAGGGCAGGCAGTAGGTTCCCAGCCTTCCATTATAGCCTAAATTCACATTTTAGCTAGCCTGTGAAATTACAGATTAATCAATTATGGAAGTAAATTTTATCCCCCAAATGAAACCACTGGATTATTACCAGTGTAGCAATAAACTAATGCTTTGTAGTAGTTAACAGCAAAGAAACATGTAGGCTGCTTTTATGGTTAGGGTATGCTGACACTTTTTACATCCTAGAGTTTGAGGAATAGGCATAGCTATCCGGTATATTACAGATCTATTATTTCATAGAAGGTATTAAATTTAACAGCAGTATCACTTAAAACTTCTTTATAAGGCCTGTTTCGTACCACTTGATTTCAGACTTCACAAATAATGCTTCACATTCTGAAGTTAACTGCTTCAACCCTATCCAGGCAGTGCTTTATAACATTCAAAAATGAACACAAGAAGCTTTACTTTTAATATTGGCCATCCATAACAGTATTTTAATAAAGACATCAAACTTTGATGTAACTCTTTAGGGGTGCAAAAAGTATCAATCAGAGAAATGTGAGCAGCATCTGTCACTTGTAGCAGATCTACTTGTGAGGACAACAGTGAACCACACACCACTGTTAAAGTAATCTTTAAAATCACCCAAAACACAGACTACTTATGCAGTTCTAATTTTAGGATAATCTCCTGCCTCAAGACTAAAGATTCCATAGCCAGAAAAGTAAAATTTGTGATAGACAGCTGCTATCTTATTCTTGGACTATACACTCTTATTCAGGTTTGCAAATTCAAAAAAATTAAATACTTCCCTACTTCAAGGCCAGTTCTGACACCTGGATGAATTCACCATTAAGTCTAGTTACTTAGCACTGCTGACATGATCACATACTAAAGATTCAAACAAATAGAACCCTTATTCCTGAGCAGATTTGGTAAGCTTAGACATTTTTGCTTGGCTTACTAGAATCTTTACAGAGTTTAGCTCCTCCTCCCCTAACGAGTTTAGAGATTTCTGTAATATCTTCTTGCAGAAATAAAGGTTTATTTCTCCTAGATGGCAAACATAATTTCTCCTACTGCTGCACTGCACAGCTGTCTCAGAAGAGATCCAAGGGGCTGACTGTTCCATCTCATTTCTGGAACAGCTGCACCATATGGTGCTGTGCAGAAAAAGGCAAGTTTAATAATTCCATTTCCAAAGGCTTCCTCACACTCTGCTGCTGCCAGTTTGACAGCAAAAAATTTTTTCTTCAGTTCAGGTATGGATGACAGTGATTACTGTTATTGTATGCATCGTACACAAAAGATGCCAGGCGGGCTACCTTTTTTCAACTGAACAGACATCATATAGGTGTGGTTATAATTACGAAGTGGAACAGCAAGACGCTTGTTAATTAAACTAAGTTTTGAATATCATAAGCTGTTACCCTGTACGGGTACAGCACCACGTGAACACACGGCCAGACAGGAGCACCCCTAACCTGTTACAGGTCTGGTAACTCCCCACAGCACAGCACAGCCCTGCCAGCTCTCTCGAGGCACGTCTGGGGAGGAGATGCATTACAGAGCGAGTCTGTGTGGCACCAGTGCCCCAGGTGTAACTGGGAGCAATCTGAGCAGCAAACGCGCACTTTCCCATGAGCCCAAGGAAAGCAAATCGGGCACACCGAGAGCTACGCGACAGGGAACAGCGCTGTAATGAGTCCGCAGCTATAACCGAGCGCCCTGCACAGCCAGAGTATAAATTACCCACGTCCAGCCACGGTGATGTCATATGCACAATCTCTGTAATTCCTAATTCCCTTGCTCCCCACACACCCTCTTCCTTCCTCCTGTTCAACAGAGACTGGAAATGCAGCAGTTTTTGCGATCTGCCCGAACACTGCGACTGAGTCACGACTCCCTAGTTAAACAGAAAGGAGCAGCCAGACTTCTTCCCCTTAGCCGGGAGCGCCCGGGGGCTCCGCCACGTTCCCTCCGGACTCGCGGACCCGCTCCCCGGGGACCCGGCAGGGAAGCGCTCCCAGGGCAGGGCAGGCGCTCCTCGCCCCGGGAGGACCCGCCGAGAGGCCCCGGGCTCGTCCGGCGGGTGGAGGTCCCGGACCCGCCGGGGCTGTGCCAGCGCCGTGACAGCCGCGGGAACTTTGCCTGGGGCGCGGCGCGGGCCGAGCCCGCGGGGCCGCGCTGCCCCCGCCGCCGGGACAAAGGGGCCGCGCCCCGGGCCGTCCGTGACCCCCGGCACCCCCCCGGCGGAGCGGGGGCACCACGGGCACAGCGATGCGGGGCCCGGCGCTCCCGCCCGCCCGCCGGGCCCCGCCGCTCACCATCCGGGAACTCCCGGTCGCTGATGTGCTGGAGGTGGGGGCCGCCGCCGCCGGGATCCGAGTCCCCCGACTCGGCCTCCGCCGCCCCCGAGCCGCCGCCGCCCGCCGCCGCCCCCGCCGCCTGGTACGCGTCCGCCCAGCGATCGGGCCCCGGCGCTGCCCCGCCGCCGCCGCCGCGAGCCCGGCTGAGCTTGGGGCTGGCGTCCGGGGATACGCAGCAGGTGACGGTGTTGCCCATGGAGCTCGGCGCTCCCCCGCCGGGCCCCGGCTGCGCGGTCCGGGCTGGGCCGGGGGAGGGGAGCCGGGCGAGGGCGGGTCGGAGCGCGGGGCGGGCTCAGCGCCGCCGCCCCCGCCCCGGCCGCGCGCGGCCCCGCCCGCCCCGACGGCCGCGCGACCCCCGCGCCGCCTCCTGCGCGCGGACACCGGCGGGCCTCGCGCGAGCGGCCGCCGGGGGGGGGCGGAGGGGAGGCCGCGCCCCGCCCCGCGCCCGCCCAATCACCGCCCGCCGCGGCGCCGCGTGACGGCCGCTCCGCCAATGGGCGCGGGGATCGTCACGCGCCCACCGCCGCCGCCGCGCCCCCCAGGCCCTGCCTCCCCCGCCTGCCCCACGCGCACCCGCACACGCAGCGCCGGCCGCGGCCCCGCCCCCGGCCCCGCCCCCTGCTCGTCACCACCCGCCTGGCTCCCCCCCCCCCCCCCGGGGGGGCGCGCGCTGCCCGCACGGGCACGTGCTGCGGGAGTGGTGGGACGGAACAGTGACAGTGACACACGGACGGGGCCGGGACAGCGCGGGGAGCGACTGCGGACTGCAGCAACAGGAGTGATAACAGGAGTGCTGTGCCTGCCGCTACTTCGCGCTGCCCCCGCGCAGCAGTGGGGGGGCCTCGGGCAGCGTCGGCGCTGCCCCTGCGAGTCTTCCCCGCGCTGTGCGGGCTCCGCGTCGCCCCTTTTCGAGGGCTTGAGCGGTTCTGTCCCTCGCGGAGCGCAGCACAAGCGGTGCTCAGGGCTCACTCACCATGTGCTGCTGTGCGCGTTACCTCCGGGCACCTGGGAAGGAGGCATTCCACATGGCTGCTGAGATTCCCAGAGGCTGTATGGAGAGTCCTCAGAAGCCGCGTTTTCGCCTAGTGACTCTCAGCTACCTGAGAGCTTCTCAGAGGACTGGAATGTTCAAATACACTCCAGGGAAGATGGATTAGAGGGCGAGATACCCACAACAGTCAGAGGCCCTGATAAACACAGAACGTGCATCGTTCTGCAATGCATCACCTCCCTATTGCTACAAAAATTTAACTCTGGCCCCTGATAAGAAGAGTGGCTCTGCAGAAGACTTAAGAACACACAAAAGTATTACAAAACGCTGCTATCACACTGGCAGGTATTCCAAAGATAGGCAGAGTCAGGGTTTTACTCCATTTTGTAGGACAAATCCTAATGTTGGCTCTCCCATGTGATCACAGACGCAGAATTTTCAGGCAAACCATGCTTAGTTTCTTTGAAGAGAGGAAGTCATAGATGCTGTGTTTCCAGAACCTGTGCCACTTAATCCCAGGCACAATAAAGGGACGAACCAAATGATTTATAATCTTATATGAGGATTATTCCCTCAAACTGATGAATTACACCTTTTCACTTGCCAGCAAGTTCTCTGAACTGTGTTAGCTAAGCCTCTCTACACGCTACTGGCAGTTTGCAAAGCCCTGTTACTTCAGAGAAATCTGACCTCACTCTGGATTACAGGAGGGCCTTGGAAAATATTTGCTTTCAGTGCTTTATGAACCACTTCAGCCCAATATCCTTCTACAGCCTCTGCACTCTGCTTGGAAAACTGTAGGATGGTGTGTCCTGTCTTGCTCCCAGTTCTGAGAAGGGCCAGGGGCTAACCATTGGGTGGAACAGGAAACTGACCGGAGTCAGGGAGGGAAAAAGGGGCTTCACACAAAATAGCCATTCACAAGTAGGTGTTTTCTTCCCTCTGGCATTGCACCCACTGATTTTTGGTGAGGATGGTGGGGAAAGAGAAGAAGCTACAGGGTTGGTGTGGTTTAGTGAAGTTAATTCCCAAGCAAGAATAAGAGCTGGCTTGCATCTGCACTATGTACTATGAAAACTGGCGTAATTCACTCTTACACCAGAAGAGTGATACCCTCCCTTGTTTGCACCTGGCTGACTATTTTAAAGAGCAGCAGCGGCTGAGAAAGCTGCACTCCTGCTGCACTGCTGGGCCCCTTCCAGTGACTCAATGCCAGCAAAGGTGAGCTGCTCCATCCAGAGCAGTGGTGGGAGTCACAGGCAAACTACACATCTCAGCCAGACAGTTGCCATGCTGAGTGTCCATGCCTAAAACCACGTCTGATCTGTTCCTTGCAGCCATGCCAGCCATGCCAGCAAGTGCAGTGGGGCTGCCCAGATTCAGTGGAGGGAGGTTCAGCCACAGCAAGTGCCCGGTGGGATCCCAGCAGCAAGCTGGGACCTCTGCTAACTCTCGGCTTTGAAGCAGCCTCAAGGGAGTCCTTTGCCTAAGCTGTGGTTTTAGGCAGTGGAAAATCCTTGTTGAAGGGTGAAGAAGAGAGCAAGAGTGGCTCACCAGGCAGCTGAGCACCAGGGCCCAGCCATCGAGGGCAACAGCCAAAACCCCACATACTTGTGCCGATAGATAAAAAGTGCTGGGAACTTGGAGGGGCTGGAGTTCATGACGTGTCTCACTGCTGTGAGACACGTGTGAGTGTGAAGGTTGTGGTTCCTCTGCCTCCCAGAGGCTGAAGTTTCCCATGGGTCTCATACTTGTTCTTGGTGTGTAATGCTGCAAAGGGGAAGAGACGAAGGTTGCTCTTGCCCTGCGCTAGCACTGTTGGTGAGTATCAGCATTTATAAAAACGTGCAGAGGGAGGAAAGAAATCAGTAGTCTCTTTCCCTGTGTAGCCTTATTCCTGTAGGTCTTAAGCAAGAGGAAGCTGACTTTAATCCCTGGAAATCACAGAAACAGCAAACTCTTCCACCTCCACGTCATTCCAGAAGAAGTTAAGCTTCCGCTTCCACATACCTCAGTACACCATTAAAGAGTAATTTTTCATATCTGTGCATGTTTTTCTTTAGCTGCCTTAATGAGGAATATTCATTTCCCCCTTCATTTTGGCAAAGTAACCCTTAACATCTTAATACAGATCTGATTTATCAGGATAATATGACAAAACCTGTTGCTGTGTGTATTGTCTGCAGAACCAGGCGATCCTGTTAATAGGTGTAGCCTAAGCAACACCCTGCAGAGATGAAACACATTCTCTTTTATTTATGCAGCTTGGCATTCTATTGACTTACTGCTACAGCAATATACTGAATACCATCTATCATGATTTATTACTGGTCCTGGTTCTCGTCCTATTTTCTGTCTCATCTTCCTACTGTTTTGCTTGATTTACCCCAGTGAATCATCAGACAGTTTCCATTATTAAAAAAATCAATTACTTTGGTGTACAATGGGCAGCACGTACCTAGTTCCACATTTTACTTAAGTAGGCATTTTGGATGGTGGATCTCGGCAATAATGAATGCATGAGCTGAAAATAGCTTACTACAGACTGCTGGGATCCAAGCCCTTTTCATTCAGCTCAAGGAAGAACGGTCTGTGCCGTGGGACCCTCAGTTACCACCCCTTCTCTCTGAGCAGGGCAGCCAGTGGGCAGCAACCCCTCCTCGCTCACAGGTGCTTTAATTTTCACAAAAGGGAAAGCAACTTTCCAAAATGTGGGAAGCAAATTCTAATTCAAGCCCTCTGGGGAAGTTGCTGTAATCTCCAGGAGAAATCTACACAGCCTTTAAGGAAGGCCAGGCAGGATCCTGGAACAAACCCTAACTCAGATTTCAATGACGACCAAAGGAGTAGCAACCTATATTCCCAATATGCAGAGATTAAAAAGATTCATTCCTCATGTCTGATGAGGTCAGAGGAGCAATACTAGCGAGGAACATGCCCTGCCAACTACTGAATGCAGCTTTCTGAGCTGTAAGCTTAACTATATGTATAATTATTTGCAGGATGCATAACAAATGAAGACTGCCAGGCTTGACAGGACTAATATTAGTGCTACCAGCTGTGTTTTGGCTTGTGGGCTTAAAGGTAAGGTAATTCTGTCTCTTCACTTGGCCCATTTGCCCAGTACATATGAGCCAGTGTCTGCATGCATTCAAAGGAACTCCACTTCTCAGACAAGTCTTCACATTTCCTGCAATGGTTACGTGTAGGCAGATTTGAGCATGTTTTTATTTAACTCCCTCTCTGAAAGCTCAGTGCTTGCATTCACAACCACACAAGCCCGTAGCCCTTTGCCTCATCATGAAAAACCAGTCCTCCCTTCATCTGTGAGCAGCAGTATCCCTGAGAGGAGACGTCTGAAACCATAGTTACCAGCTTCTATCTGAATAACAGCTCTTGAAAAATTCCCAACTCCAAGGCTATGTTCTTGTCCACACCAACTGCAACAAGATGAGAGTCTAAAATGCTCGAAATTAAATTGTAGGATTTTCCGGAAACCATCCAGCTTCACAGTAACCATCAGTCCCAGAAATGGAGAATGGCTCCTTGCACATGCTTGTGTTTCACAGGGCCAAGAATCTTAAATCCAGTAAACTCTGCTATTATCTTCACCCTGACTTAGTACTGTACATGCCTTTCCAAGGCCATGCACCTCCTTGCCTGTCTGCAGGGTGATGACACCAGCTCTGGGATGTGTTTTATCAATTTCTCCCTTCTTAGAAAGTGTCCCAGCTGTGGGAGAAGGAGTGCTTTCTGATCTGACTTGGATAACTTGGAGAAGAGCCAGGCCTTTGTCTTTTCCTGGAAATGTAGCTGCAGGAAGAATGATTCACCAGGTTGAACCTGCATAACCAACTGAAAACAAAAGCTCAGACTTCTGTGTCTCACTGTTGCAAATAATGGGGGGAAAAACAGGCATCCTGTTTTGAAAACCACTACCAGCTGACAGGACAAAAATGTTGCATGTGTGATTGTCTCCTGAAGCTGACAAGTAACATAAGACTGCAGCCATTTAAATGAAAAAGCATGCAGCAAAACTGTAGTTAGGGAAATAGAATATTCCAATGTTTGGGGGAAAAACAGTAACCAGGGAGGTTGTTCAGAACACACAAGGTAGATTTTTAGTAGCCCTAAATTTTCACACTTTTAAATCTCCTGGCTAGCAGTGAATACATGCAAACCAGGGCTGGGAGCCTGTGTTTCAGAGTGTAAGGACAGACTGCAATGCTGCTGTCATTGATCAAATCCGTCCTTTTGCCTGTGCCGCAATCTAAGATGTCATTGCAGGCAATGCAGAGGCTGCTTGGCTGGCACAACAGCATCTGGATCACTGCAGGGATAGCAACAGCACCAGCATGTGGGAGTTAATGTTTCTCTACCTTAGCTTCTCTTTTCTGCTCCTGCCTTGGTTTTGTCTTAAGGTAAAATAAAGTTATAAAAGACTAAAGTAGAGTTCATGGAGACTTAGTGCCTGGAAGAGAATTTGAAATGTGCTGGGACCAAGAAGGACAGAGGCCTGCAAAGCTGTACTTTGTGCACTGTTAGGCAGAGGGCTGGCAGAACCATTGTGATGTATCAAGCATTAGAAATACCTCTTACTGCAGGTCATGGATTCAAATTTCCTTCGAGGAAAAGGAAAATGCTTGTCAGTATTTTAACACAAACATTAACGTGAATGGTGACTTTATTCAGAAAAGTCTAACTGTGCATGTGTAAGCCCTGCAGCAAGTTTGTTTAGGGTAAACTTCTGCACGTTTAATTCCAACCTTGGGCCACCAAAGGCCGGAAAGCAGCGCTGAGGGGCCCTTCCTGTTAGCTTTAAGGTACCTGGAATTGCTTAGAGTTGACTCTTCCATCTTCTCTATTGTCTGAAGAATTTTCTTTCTAAGAACTTGAGACAAGAAACACTGACAATGCCATTACAAATAACACTAACACTCCCCATCCCGTCTTTCATAAACTTGGATTCTTCCTGTTTTTAAAAGGGTAACCCCTGCACTGAGGCAGATGTCTTTGCATCTATATAAATGCTATAGCTGATGTCTGCCTGTCCATATAATTGTTTTAAATTAGTTGCTGTTAACTAGTCCTAAATTAATACAGTGCATTATTTGCACTGTAATTTCCTCTCCAGTTACATAACACTGCACCTATACAACACATCATAAATTTGGCCACCTAATGTTAAGCCTCTAGATCCATACTCAGACCCCAAAAAAGGGAGGGGTTGCAGCATTTTTCCAGTATCCCACACACCAGATGCATGTTACTCTGGCCTACAACCATCAGCCAGCTGAGATGGGTACAGAAGCTGCTGGGAAAGGAGGGCAATCACAGCCCTGCCTAGCTGCTTTCCTACCACAGCCCTATGCTCATGGGAGCACTGCTGGAGCAGCTCTTCCATATGTGCATCCACGTCTGCTGGAGCAGCCCTTCCCTGTGTGCACCCGTGTCTGCTCACGGGTCAGCCTTGCTCCAGTGGATTATGAACTCTTCTGTCACAAGACCCAACATATGGCATCTCAAGGCCTGGAAGTCCAGCCGCTGGAGATGTCGGTAAGGCTGTAGGTCTGTGGACATCTGAAAGCGCAGTGGTAAGTGGAGGAGGTTTCCAGCAAATGAAGTGCAGCTGGGAATGCAGTGGTTGCTTGTGAAGAACAACTTACTCATTTTGCTTTTTGTGCCTTAACTAAAAATACTGAGTAATGTCAGTTTTCAGACCTGCAAGGCCTTTGAGAGCTCAGTCACATAATTTCACTAAAAGCTAAGTGATCTTTCCGCAAGAAGACATTTTAATAAACGTGATGATTATATACGACACTTTATCAAGATGCAAGGTTGAAGGAGTGAATGTAATGTTACTGATGGGAATAATTCCCTCTTCAGAGGTTGCAGAAAATTCCTGTGTTTCAGCTCAAGCACTTATGAAATTATACATCTTCATACTTTTGATCATTACTTCCATTGTTTAATGCAACTCTGTGTGTAACAGAGACGACACGCTAAACCAAATCATACATTTATTTCAATATGTAACATTTATTGCAAGGATCTTGCTGAAGCAGCAAGTTGTAAGGTCTACTGATAACCCATCAGTTTCTGCAGAAACTTAAATTTTTATTTTTAATTCACCCCATTGGTTTCAAAGATGATCCAAATCAGTTCAAGATGAGGCTGTCTTTATTCTGCAACTGCAAGCTGTCATCAGCCAAATTAATCTCTGCTTATTCCCCTTGTATTTAACAGCAAGTTATTCACCACCCCATCTATCTCATGGGTGTGGAGAATCTGGAAGCTACTGGTGAAGATGAAAATGTAAAAAGTGTTAAATCATTTCAGTGCTAGTCATTTGAACGGCCACTTAATGGTGATACTTAGGGAGAAAGACCTCTTTCTTTTCTGGGTTTTCCTCCAAGCTTTGTGTTAGCTCTTGTTCATTTGGTTGATGAAAGCTTTTAGCAAAACAGATATTTGTACAAACTTTACTTCAATGACAATTTTTATATCTGAGTGGAATGACAACCAGAAGCAGCTGCCATTAATTTAGGGAAGAAAGGATTAAATGTGTATGACCAGAAGTTTCCACACAAATGTGGAACAGAACCATTTGGAATAAGGCGTTGCTGTTAGAGGGTTATCAACAACACAGGTTTCTAGATAGAGTTTAAAAAAAAACCCTAGATTGTTTCTATTTATACCTGCGTTTGCCTTGGTAACCAGAGACTGCATGAGAGATGCAGTATTTTCCCACCATGGATGTCTCCAAAATCCATGCGCAGCCATGCGCTACATCCAGCGTCTGCAGAACTATCACAAGAACTGTCACATTCATTTCTAAGAGAGGATTTTACATATTAAGCAGCAAAGAGAAGATTTCAGAAAGGGAGTTATATTAGTAAAGATTCAAAGTAATTTGTACTCGTTTCTATCTTTTCTACTTGATTCTTTGATCTTCTAAGTATTACAAGGACCATCACTCTTAAACACCTTGTCTTAATTACCCTGGGCAGCTTACTCGAATCTGAGGTGGCAGGATTTACTTATAGTTGGCTACATTATGCCTGCTCTACCAAGTAGTTGAATTAGGTAAGAATGGACTTGAATCAGTGTTTCTTTAAACTTTAACTCATTCTTGCTTACCTTAAAGTCAGCTGTTTCCTACTTTGCAAGATTATGTGCAGCTTAGGTATCCTTATAGCCCTCTGCAGTGCTTAAAAGCTGAACCAGGCTATGCTCTCGCAATTTTACTGTTGTGCTGAGCTTTAGCCCTGCTGGGAGAAAAAGCATTTCAGTTCTGGGCATCTGTTTTAGCCATAATTCTGTGTTGTTGAGTTTTTCTTATCCTTCTATTGTCAGGAAAGGTAGAAGAAACCAAGTGTCTTTCTCTGCCACTGTAATACCCAGCTGCTGCATCTTCTTAGAAAATGGATACGGAAAAGGGAAGAGCAGGTAGATGTAGGCTTAGAATGAATATGGGGAATTGGGGCCCAGACTGAAATTCTAGTGGACTTGGTTCTCTTTTAAAGCTTCACTATCCAGTTATGATCTGGAAAGTAATTTCTGATCTCCGGTCTAAGGTTCGTGGAAGTCAGTGCCAAAGCAACTTTATCAGGGAAGAAGGGGAAATACTTCTGGAAGCAGGGTAGGATCAGTAGAGAACCTGCTGGGCTCCAAAGACATTCAGGGCATCCTAACAAACCCACATTATTGGGATAAAAACACTTGCTGCATTGTCATCTTTGAGAACAAATGTATAAATTTTCACATACAGCTTTTCACTCCAGTTGCTCTTCAGCCAGACCCTTGGTCTTATGACTGCAGGGGAAGAAAACTGATCTGGAGGCAGAAAGGAGGCAGTTGGGAGCACTGGAGCCCTACCACACTCCTGCACATTTTGGTTGGAGATCCCAGGGCTGACGTGGTTCTGGAGGTAGAGGCCAAAGCTTTGTGCCATTTGGGAGTTTTCCTCTATTTGCCTGATGGTGTAGTTTAGGCATAGCGTGACTCAAAAACTCATTCAGAGTTCTCATTTCAAGTGTAATCACTCTCATTGCTTTTCCCACACTGCCTATATAAATAATTAAAAAAATAATCGAGATAATAGCACAAGCAATTTCAAACTCAAAAGCAATAGTGGCAAGGGACCAGTACTTTAGGACATAAAACCACAGTAAGCTGAATCATCACACTCGTTCTGGCATGTTTATGAGGAGAAGTCTGAGTTGCCATAATTCAAGTATGAACTGGTTTGGGGCAAGTGAAATTTTGGTTTCCATTCTCCTACAGTAGCAGAACCCTAAAGACAAGCTTTATTTCCTGTTACCCCCATGCAGCCTGTAATGATTCTTGACTAAGATTTTCACGAATCCTGACCCACTCTGTGGAAATTGCCAGTATTTAGATGTAACCACATTTGCTTTTGTCTGCCAGTCAGATTTGCTGCTCCCTGTGGGAAAGAGTGAGGATGTCTTCTGGAGCTTGTTAGGCTCCCCAGCTTCGAAGGGCTGGCCTTGCCCCATCGGTGGTGTCACTGGGATATACCACGGTGCCACAGAGCCTCTGGAGATGGGTGCAGAGAAGGTGTGCTGCTCCCCTGCCCTGCTCCCAGGGGCTGAGGAGCACAGCTAGAGGCACTGAGCCTTTCTATGGAGTACCTGCAGCACTGCTCTGGGCAGCCAGAGTGCAAGGGCTGCCAGGACACTTCCCTGGTTCTCCCATGGCCTTTAGCAGTCTTTGGAGCTAGTTCAAGTAACAAAGGAGAGGAGCACTGTGTTGTTTTGCCAAACGAGAGATTAAATGGAGCCAAAGGTGAAGAGAAGCCCATGCACAAACAGCGCCACAGGAGCATTACCTGGGAGCACCGCCAGCCCAGAGCAGCTTTGCCTGTGCTGCCTTGGTCAGTGCTCCACTGAGATGCAGAAGAACTGCTCTGTTTTTGCCATGGTTACCCAGTCCCAGGGAGCGCTTCCAGGCTGGTGATGAGCACTTGCAGAGATAATGGTCTCCGTGCCAGCAATGGAGGACGAGGCCGGTGGGCTGGACAAACGCCTTCCTTTGCACTGCCTTCCAAAGACTCCCGAAACAAAAGCCAAAGGCTGGCACCGCAGGGAGGCTGCGGGGACATTGGCAATGTCCCACAGGGCGTGGGACCTTTTCCCCCCGTACCTTGTGGCGTGGCAGTAGGTCCGCGGGAGCCCCTCCCGGCCCAGCCTCCCGCAGGAGGCACCGCGCGGCTTCTCCCCAGCGCCGGCCACGGGCACAGCCCCGGCCACGGGCACAGCCCCGCACCACCCCCGGGTCGTCTTCCGTCCTGTCCCCCGGCCCGCTCCCGTCGCGTCTGAGGGGCAGGAGCGCTCCGGAGACCCTCCCGCCCAGCCCAGCCCAGCGCAGCCCGCTGTGCCCGGGCTGTGATCGCCCCCCGGCTCGGCCGCTCGGCGCCGCCGTTCCCGTCCGGGCGGTGCGAGGAGGCCGCGCCCGCCCCGGGCTGCGGCGCTGGGGGCCGGGCCGGGCGCTCTGCGGCAGCGCCGGGGCTGCGGTTCGGGAGGAGCGGGTCGGGCCCAGGCGAGGGCCCGGGGCTCTGCCGGTGGCTGCCCCGGGCCACCCCCTGCCCGCGGCTCGGGGAGCGCGGGGCTCGGGCAGGGCCCGGCCGGCGGCCGAGGCCGCGGCCAGCCGGGGCCTGCAGTCGCCGGCGGCGGGATGGCCCTGGTGCCCTACGAGGAGGGAGCCGGCTGGGGAGCGCGGCAGCTGCACAGCCCTTCGGCCACCTTCCACTTCGCCAGCCGCACCATCCGCCTGCAGCAGGACTGGCGGCGGCTGGGGGTGGCGGCCGTGGTCTGGGACGCGGTAGGTGTTCACGCCGAGCGGAGCTTTCCTGCGCTCCGCGGCTGCCTGTGGCGCTTGCCGAGCTTTCAGGATCACCTTATAAAATTATTTAACGTTAAAATGTAAAGGGAAGGCTTTTTTCCTTTTTCTTTTCTCTTTTCTTTTTTTATTTCCTTCTCCTGGATAGAAAATATTAAACTCTGCTTTACCTTTTTTTTTTTTCTTCCCTCATAAGAGATCCTGAAGGACTTCAAGGGAAATGGGCCACCTAAATTTTGCACGGCCATTGCCAAATACAGGAAATATCCCGGATAACTCACAGAACTCTCACCCGTTTCTTAACAATTGCTGGTGATGTTTGTTTGGCACCCTTCAGAGCACGGCATGGATCGCTGCTTGTAGCCTCCAGGAGGACTGCTGGTAGACTTTATCTTGGGGATAGGAACAGTCCAAAACAGAGGGGTTTGTGGCAGGCCCAAAGCTGCAGGGCAGTCGCTCACAGCACCACTGTAGAAATCCAAGGGCTTCCCGTCAGCCGGGTCTCAGGTCCACACACAAATTGCTCTTTCACCTCTAGTTTAGAAGAACAAGCATAGCAGTTTTAGCAAACTCCTCAAATGAATTGGTGTACAGGGCTGTTGGTCTTTCCGGACATCAGCTTTGACAGAACTTGCTCTGGAGAGAGCTCCTTGTCAAGGTTGATATAAAATACAACACATTAGATACAACCAGATAGAAGAGTTATTTCTTTACATTCCCTGTTGTCCTTCCTGATGGCATGCCAGTGTTGTGCAGAAACCTTTTGAAATACCATATAAGAGATTATGAAGCCTTATTCTTGTCTTTTGCAATACTGTGTTCATTCACTAGTGTTTGACACCACTTCAGCTTTTCCTTTCCAAATGCAACTCCTTCTACCTCCTGTTATGTTTGGGGATTCATGAAGCACTTACCACATCTGAGTTGTAACCTCTATGGTTCCTTTTTCTTTCTGCCAGCAAGAGCCTTCCATAAAACTCATAAAAAGACCACATGTGCACACAGGAGGCAGAGAAGGGCTGAACGAAGTCTTGCTGCAGACCTGAAGTGCCTGACTCTTCCCATAATCTTCTCTTGGGTTAAGCCAGAAACCCTGTGTTTGGTATGACTGAAATGAGCCCTGTGCTAAATTGTCTTTGTCTCTTGGCTTAGGCTGTTGTCCTGTGTGCTTATCTGGAGATGGAAGGCATTGATCTCAGGGATCGGTCTGTGATTGAGCTGGGAGCTGGGACTGGATTGTTGGGAATAGTGGCCACATTATTAGGTAAGGGCTTTTTTGTTTGCTCATTTAAAACACTTTACAACTGTAGTAAAACTAGTGCTTTTACATCTGGTATAGTGTGAGCACCAAAGCTGCATATGTGAACTCTGATGGTTCCTCTCTGAGTCATCTTCCTTTCTCGTTAGACTTGAGAGCCTGCTGCGATATTTGTTGTAGTGATAGTGCCACTGCAGTTTACTTTATGGCGGGACCCTGTTAAGGCTGATGCCTGTTACCATGGCAGGAAGCTCAGCAGCAGTCAGCTCTGCAGCTATTCTCCCCCAGGGAACAAGTGCTGAGCTTCCCGTCTTCCACATGTCCTCGTATGCGGATAAAGCTACAGACAGAAACGGCTCTGAGCCTGTGTAAGCTGTGTTAGCCTGTCTTGCAGACAGGCAAGCCAAGGTCTGGAGAAATAAAGTGATTTGCCGGTGATCTGTCTGTGGCTGAAGCAGGGACTGGGTATTATGTTAAATTTGTGCTACCTGTCCCAGGTTAACTTTGTAATTCAAAACTCTAGTGGCTGTGCAAGGTGCCTACTGAAATAATAGAAACAGAGCCTTTGACAAAATACAGTCATGCCATGCAAAATCACACAGGCAAAACTTTGTCTGACCTGTGAAAGAGGCTCTCTAGCTGCCTGTCTCCTACTGAAAAATACGGGATTGAAGCAGGTTAATGGTAACAACCCCTCTAATTCATTCTTTTGTTGCCTATGGAAAGACAGAAGGTAACTCCCGTGACTTTCATGCACTAAGAAAAAGCACTAGAAAACACTTTCTCTTCCCTACCCAACTTAATCTGCACTGTATATTCTTAAGTGACTGATGAAGGGTATGTAGATAGTGGGGGTTTTGCTTGTTTTGTTCTTTTGTTTGTTTGTTTTTAATCAGGCAGTTCAGGGGAATTGTTAATGTTTAACAAGGAGCCTGCTCGACTTAAAGCGTTGTATTCTGCGTGCTGTATTTATGGACTCTGACTGTTTGAGCCATGTACTGTACTGCTTAGGTGCTCGTGTTACTATGACAGACAGGGAGGCAGCACTGGAATTCCTGGAGTCAAACGTACAGGCTAATTTACCCTCTGAACTACGTCCGAGAGCTGTGGTGAAGGAGCTGACTTGGGGAAAAGACCTGGATAACTTCCCTCCAGGAGCATTTGACTTCGTCCTGGGTGCAGACATCGTTTATCTGGAAGAAACTTTTGCAGAGCTGCTTCAGACGCTGGAGCACCTGTGCTCAGAGCAAACTGTGATTCTTCTTGCCTGTCGTATCCGCTATGAACGGGATCACAAGTTCTTGAAGATGCTGAGAGACCGTTTCTCCGTGTATGAGGTCCACTATGATTCCAGTAAGGATGTTCATATCTACAAAGCACAGAGGAGTAGTCACAAGGATGACTTTTGACTCTACGCTTTGTTAGTAAACCACTGCTGCTGTTCAGTTCTCCCCTTTGTTTCTACTCAATACATTCATTCCTAAGCATAAAGTTGCAGTTGTGTTATTTCAGTGGCTTCTTGTTCTGATGGTCTTGTCTGATAACTTGGTTTGGCACAGCAAGGGCTGCACTTCTGTTCTGCATATGGAACCTCTGCTTCATTTCGGAATACAGTTGTATAGGGTCTTCCACTGACTTTTTATCAAATGTAATTTTTGAAACTGATTTAAGCTGCAGAAATCTCCAGGCATCAAAATTATTATCAAATTATTATTATCTGTTGTTTAAAATCAACCCACACTTAGTTCCTGTGGGAAACATATATGTTACAGTGGGGTTTTTTCCTCTTATCACTTCCTTAACTCTGAAAAGTAAAAGTGGATGAAATAGAAGCTAATCCTCCAGCTCTAAATGCTTTAACTCTTCAGGCCTTTGTGTCTTAAAAGCGGTTGTAAAAGAAGCCACTTAAAGGGCAAAAAGAAACAAAGGCAGCTGCCATAAAGTTGTTCTATTGCTGTCACTGCTGAATTGAAGAATAGGGAAACAAAGAACAAGATCTGGATCAGGGGGCTGGGAATCAAGGTTGCCAAGTAAGCCAACTTAGAAATCAGTGGTATTTTTACCTGACTTGCAGACTACGCCTGCAGTACCAAAGCAGTACCAAAGCAGTTGTGGTTCACGGGTTGTCCTTAGCAAGTCTCCCCCACACAGATAAAGGCTCCTTGGAGGAGATACACATGCACATGAAAGCGAAACATGGAGATTCAAACTGTTCTTTAAATATCAAATCAGTCCTTGACTCTCAAAGTACTGCTAAATAATCTTCTGCTTTCTACATTCGCTTGTGCCCCCTCTGTCTCTGAGAGTTGTTATTTAGGAGAGGAGGGTGCTGCTGTAAAGTCTTTGTAGCAAGGGAAATAGTTATTCTTGTATTACTTGGGACCTTGGGGCAGTGTCTAGATTTCAGTGTGCTTTCAGTGCACAGTGGTTGTTAGACACTGTTCTAAGTAACTGATTTCATACCTTGAGCTTGTAAAACATGTTTGTGTGTTTATGCCACAAGATTCTATGCGAAAGTGCTGCAGCCTGTAATCCTGCTTGCACCAGCAGCAGACTTCCTTCTCTTTCTAGTGGTGGAAGAATAAAACTGATGAAAACAATGGGCTAACAGAAGACAGCTACACTTCTAAATGCAGGAATTGCTTTACTACTTTTTTTTTTTTTTTCTGGTGGATGTGGAACTTTTACTTTAAACTTAAACTCACAAAGCCTCAGGTCAGGTTCAGGCTTTAAGCATATGCTTGTCTTTGGCATTGGCAAAAGCAAAAACCAGCAGCTGCTTTGGGCTACGGACATTTTGGAGCTTTTTATCACTTCTGCTTCCATCATACTTCCTAACTGCAAAAGATGCAGAGGGTCAGTGGTCCAGAGGTGCTGTGATCTGTAAATGACACATCTGTCATCACTGCTGTGATGAACGAGGCTCGAAGGTTTGTGCCTCATCCCTGGCACATCTCTGGCATGTTTTCAGCGAAGTTCCTTGCTTGGCTCTGGACTTGGCCTCAGAGTTGCTGCTCTGAAACACAACAGTATCCTCAGAAGCCACATGGTGTCACTAAAACAGTACTTACACAGCTGGCTGGGAATTTGCAGCCTGAAACTAGAGTTGAAGTCTGAGGGAAGGGAGACAGCACCCTTGACTTAAAACAGAACATGATATGAGCTTTAATGTGCCAGGCGTGGCTTTTTTTGTCCTATGAGCTGGGTGAGCAATGGTTTAAAAGAATTATGAGCTCTCCCCACTCTCTCTGGCTCTAGTTTTTAGAGTGTGGCTCTAAATTCTTGCCACTCCTCTTCCTTTTCCTCCCCACTGGTGTTTCCTTGTCTCCAAGCTCGTCTCTGATTAGGCATTAGGCCTGTCTGTACAGTAGGCTCCCCCTGGGCTGGAGCTGCCAGAAAGCAGTGTGCTGGTGCTTGGGCTTGTGAGTGCCCAGGACTTGGTCCATGGGGAACGTGGCAGTGGTTGGCCCTCACAAGAGGCTGCAGCTTGCAGTAGTGACAGCTGTAACAGCTTGTCCTGTTGCCATAGTAGGGACATGCTAAAAAGACTGATTAAATAGCACAGAATAAAGCCTAGTGCAGCAACCTACACGCTTTTAAGAAGGGGGCTTTGCCCTAGGCCTTTCTTTGACAATAGGATTAGTTTTGTACTTTTAAAACAAATCAGTTTAATTCCATCTCTTTCTGATTGTTCAGTTAAGCTTTCAGTGTCAGATTTCCTGTTGCTTCCATGGCTCCTCTTACCCACAGCCTTCTTGACAGAGCAGGCATATAGAGACCAGGCTTGCCTTCTTTTGCTGTGCTGCTGTTACACAGCAGCTGTATGCAAACCCAAGGGAGTATGTTTGAAGGCTGAAGCAATGCTACTGCCCATAAATGAAGACTTGGGGAGAAAAGCATGAGATGACACTGGCAGCTCAGGTGAGTGCCTTGCCCCTGACCTGCAGAGCTGAGCTCTCGGTGGCCCCTTCCCAGCTCAGCAAGTGGCACCCTCTGCAAGGGGACACCTTCTCCTCTGCTACTGGGGTGCAGGTGCTCCACTAAACTTAGGAGACCAGATCCAGGAATACTGCATTTAGGCCACCACCACGTGCATATCAGTTGAGGGTGCATATCAGTTGAGGCTGCTTTTAAAGCTAGTGTTTAGGGGGAGGCACCAACCATGAGAACGTAACTCAGCTGAAACCTGATGTCCATTCTGGCTGGGCAGTGCTAACACTCACCTGTACCAGGCACCCAGCAGTGCCTTCTGTTGTTCCAGGATGCACTTCACAGGCATTTTGATTTCCCATCACACTCAGCTTCAGGGAGAGGTCAGGAGTCAGTCAGGCCGGGATTGAATCATGCCAGAGGTGCAGGACAGAAGTAGCAGAACCGTAACAGCTGGGGAGTGAGCACAGAGAGCAGCCCTCTGCAGTGACACCTGCAAACTCTGGTGTCCCAACCCACTGGTACCAGGTGAGCTCCTGCTCTAATGTGAGACGATGCTCAAGTGGCTGTTTGGCAACTACACCAACACCCTGCCCAAGCACTTTCTGTCACCCTGTTCACCCCAGTGCTCAAGAATCACACTCTCCTTTGGTGGTTCCATTGCATTGGTCCTGTTTGGTAGCAGATGATGTTAGCTCATCTATAGGGAGGATGTGTTTGGGCACTGGTCCCTGGGTGACACACTAAATAAGTCTCTTGAGAAATTTACTCACTCTAGGGAGTGGATTCAAGCCAAATGAGAAGGACCAGACAAGACATGAACATGCTGTGAGACTGAGAAACCATCCCTGAAACATGCCATTTTGCAGGGAACAAATTTTTCTAAAATTTCATTGCAACTAAAATAATGTTTGATTAAGATACATGGTATGAGATTCAGCTCTGTATCTTACTGACCAAGAACTCTGAGGTGCAGCAGTGTCAGAAGGCTCAGGTTTAGCAGCTGACCTACTGACTGCACAGGGATCTGTGTTACCCAGTTTTCAGTGCAAAATTCAAGCTAATCTGCATTTTTATCTCATGGACTAACCCCTGTATGGGATTCTCCCTCATTACTGAGGTGTAGATTTCTGAGCAAGTACGTGAATGGCATTATGAAAACGCTCAGTTGTGAAAACCACAAAATCCCAGCTGTAATGAGCCGACCTTACCGCTTTCCCCTTGATTTCACTGGAGGTGTGTTTACCTCAGTGCTGAATTTGTTCTCCTGGCTTTCATCCCAGTGTTTGGATCCAGCCTTGCAGATTACATAAGTGGGCTGCGATCCTTGCAATCTTTGCTGCCTTCTGTTTCTGTTCTGTTCTTAACATCAGTAGTGCATGGTTTACAGGAACGCTTAAAAGTGAGAAATGCAGCATATTTTAACTGTGAAAGGCGTACGTCTTTCGGACTTTACTAAACAACAGAACTAACTGCCACCAGCATGGATGCCTAAAAGCAGGTTTAAAAATATCAGAAGTGGAAGAGAAACTTTGTTTTTTAGGACTTAACCTCTCACTCATCTAATTCAGTCAAGATTAAAAAAGCCTTCTCCCTGGGGAGAATACCTCACGAATACTTAGAACAGGCCACAGATCATGAAAGGACACCACATCCCTATCTAGCTACCACTTGCCACTAAGTTAGTGTAAATAGAACACCCTGCTCAAAAAAGAGACTTTGTAGAGTTTTTTTAAAGCATGTTTATGTGACTGCACATAAATGTTTGTGTAAAAAGGGAGTTATGACAGTTTATACCACAAAGGTTACAGTAAGAAAAAGCACTTCTTTATGACAATTCACAAATTCACAAGAATCACTTTAATATACAAAGCAATTACTACCATTCTGAAACACAAAGCAGCTAATATGTACATAGTGTTAATAAAATGCATTATAACCCAGTACAATTTTTTTTAAACACAGATAAAGCACAAAAAAATAAGTAAAAAAAACCAAAAACAGAACACAACAGGGATGTTTCTGGGGAGATGTAAAAAAGAATTTGTCTTCCCCCAATAATGGATTTTCATTTAGTCTTTTAACTTCCACAAGTATGTGGGAGTCAAGCTCAAATACCCTGTTCTGTGCTGACATGGTCTGGGTAAAGAATCAGAAATGCAGATGAGGTGAACTTACTCTTTCCAGCTTACATTACAAAGGGAGAATAATAACCCTCGCTCTGGAAGCTTCCCTGAAAAACACTGTTCCAAAACGATTTCAAATTATAAATCCAGAGTAGAAAAAACTCATTTTTGAAGTGAAAAACCGATCTGAGAACAAGTCTATGGAGGGGTTGGCTGCCAACAAGCACCTCTTCCTGCCCTGTTCCCCATCCCAAGAAGTCCATAGAAGCAGCACAGTTTCAAATCTCATTCAAACTTGAAGTTCTGGAACTTTTTAAAATTAATGTTTTAATATAAATAAATGTAATTACACACACACAAAAAAAATGGAGTGGCACCTGGCTAAAACACAACTTGTGGAGAGCATCTGAACATCCTTAGTTCTTAAGAGCAGCGATTTTCAGACAACTGTCTCAAGACCTTCCTTCCCCGTGCTCTCACTCAGTTATCCCCTAATTTAGAGAAATACACAGCCGAGGTTGAGTGAAACAACTGCTTCCAAGTCATGAGCACGGTAAATGCTCAGCTTATGGAGTGCACCAACCGTGGGTCATTACAGCCTGTCCCTGTCCCCTGCCCTGCCAGCACACAGATGCCAGGACAGCTCCTGCCCTTCCCTGGGGAAAGCAAACCCTGAACTCACCACACAGCAAATCACAAACCTGCACCTGCAGTGCCAGAGAGCAAACAGGTCACTATCTTCAATATGTGCCATGCAAAGTAGTCCAAGCACACCTCTTTGCAGGCCACAGCTTAAATATATTTAAACAACACATTCCAAGGCAAAACACTTGAAATGCAAGCCCTCTTGACCAAATGGATCTGGTCCCTTTTCCCCAGAGATGTACAGACTTAAGCCGTATCCATCCACAGACCTGAATCTGTCACAAGCACACAGCAGGTAGATTTCAGCACCCTCTCTTCATTAGTCTGGCTCCTTCCGGACCAACTGAGCTTCATGATACATTCAGGCTTTTGCAAAATCATTGTCTTTTACAGCTAGCAAATTACACAGCTCAGGAAAAAGAGTTTCCAGGCAGACTACAGAGAACCATCAATGTACTGTATGCTTTTTAAAGCCTGTTCACAGTGACAGATTTCAGGGTTACAGCTAAATTATCATCATTCCTGCAAAAGAAAGGTGCGTGTGCTTTGCTTTTCTTTTAAAGCAGAGTGACACTGTCAATGTACCTTTACTTCCTGGTGTCAGAGAACTGGAAAGCCTTTCAATTTATTTTCTTGGAATGCAGCTTGTGAAATCTGCAGACAAATCTCAAATTAAGAAAAGGGGAATAAAGTTGCTGAAAAACAGTTTAGCTTTTCTTCCAAATTAACCTCCCTTTCCCACATGGGATCACTGAACTAGTTCTACTCTAAAAAGAATTCCACATCCATCCTGTGCATACTGCTCTGAGACACCACACACTTGATTCTTTCCAGCCTTCAGTGCTGCCCCTTCGGGTCTGCTGCCATTCTGAAGCAATGCCTGCTGGGCACCAGGTGCTGATCCGCAAGTTAAATTAGCCAAGGAGTCAACTGCTGTGGGGAGGGGAGTGAATTGTGTGCAGGCAGCCCAATTATGCCAGGAAGCTTCTCAAGCAAACCCAATTGATCTCAATTTTTTTCTGTTGTTCTCTGTGGTTTGTTTCGTTTTTAAAAAGTGCACATTTTAATTAAACATTTACAAAGAACATAGTGTAACAAAAATAAATACATGACCTTTTGGTTGGATCATTGGCAAATGTTACATCACTAACCAGCTTCAGGTGAAGAAAAAATAATAAAAACAAGATCTAAGAAAACCAATGAAATCCTCTACGAATTGTCACAGACTTGCAACCACTGATACTGAACTTGCTTTGATGGGGAGACTTGTCTTTTAACCCACAAAAAGCACTGTCTATCTGTTGTAAATTAAAAAAAACCCGAACAAAATAAAAAACCAGGGGCCAGTTTTAGCTAACAGATGACTACTTGCAGCTGCAGTTTACTGGAAGCCCAGATTTAAAAAAAACAAACCTGTGGTACAAGTTTAGGTCAGAAATTATCAGGGCTGTTTTTCCTTAGTAAATCTTTTTTTTTTTTTTTTCCTGAGCCTCTTAATGGTTCCAAACACCCCTCCAATTTTCTGACCAACTTACAAGTACCGGAGTAGAGAGTGGTCTACAATGCAAACGCCAACTACAGGACAGCCAGAACCTACAGGTGTGTCTGTACAGTCCTGACGAGCATGACAGGCTAAAATTGTGCTTTTGGGTACAAGCCACGGTGCCGGCAACTACCGATGCTGGTGAAATTGCTGCTTAAATAAAAATGCATCGCCACTACCCTCGGGAGGAAAACAGAAGTCTTACCAGTGGTTCCTTTAGAAAATAACACCTTAATAACCTCTCCAAATGTTTTGCCTTTGATATATAGCTGCCGAAGAGAAAAAGCACAAAAGCGAATTATTCTGGGGGGGTGGTGGTGCTTGTTGTGGAACAACTGTTTACATAATTTCAAAAATCTCCATCAATAAAAAAAACAAACCTCACAAAAGCCATGAAAGATGAAATAAAATTCTTGATAATGGGTAACTGAGAAACAGAACAAAACAGATCAGTAATAAGCGCTAGAATAACGCAGCCCAGAGCTCCTGGGGTGGGGGAGGCTTTCACACACGCGCACACATCATCCACACACACCCAGACACACACAGAAAAGTAAAAATTTTTTTCTGACCTCCATATACTATAATACTCAGCATTCCTGACTTAAAAGCTCTCAGAGCTGTAGATTATATACTGTGTATATATATATATATATGTACATATATTATACATATGTATTTTCCAAGAATATCTAAATTAAAAGAGCACCTTTGACAATATCTTAACTGCCTGACTGGTGCTGTTGTTTTGCAAAATAATGACATTACAAAAACTATATTTCAAACCAATTCTTGTTTATTATGAACATAATGGATCTAGCCCTTTCTAACCCTCTCTTCAGGTAAAACAGGCTATCAGTTCTTGAAAACTCACAATCGTGAGATATAAAACTAACCCTTCCCCCCTGCCAGCATAATTTCCGTCTTCCAAAACTTCCAAATGGCCTTAGTTTATAGAAGCTTATTACCCCAACCTCACTACTTGGTAAATAACATAGGAATGGATTCCTGTGTCATATTCTTTCCCTTTTTGAGTCAATATAAACAGTAAAGCATGTATGGGGGTAGCCTAGCCAGCCCTGTACTTGGTCTAATAAATTTTTTATTATTGTCACTTAAAATTTCCTTTAAATAAATTTACATCCCTAAATCCTCAGTGCAGCATAAATAAAAATAATGATTCCAGCAGATCCCTATGTACTTGAAAATAACATCTTTTTCTTAGTGAAACATTATTTGCTAATGAGGTCTAGACTAATATCTCTACAGGCCACTGGCAGAACACACACAGACGAATGGGTAACACGGTTCTCCTCTCACTGCTGCACAAATTTGCACCAACCCTGTATTAGGAGAACTCCATCTGGGTACCGTTTTAGGCTCTCATGTCCATTCAGCTCCCAGTGACCATCAGCAAGCACTAGACAGAGTCCATTACCCACCAGACACAGCTCTCAGATCACAGCTCGCCTCATTCCCGTTCACAGCGAAACCTCACGTTTTTGCAAACAGATGTTCTACAAAAAAACCCCAGCCTTAATGTGGACACGTACGGCCTTTTCCACGTTTCTTAAAGCTGGAGGAATCATTCCACGTAATTGTAAATGAGGCCACCGTGACCTTCATGTTTTAGAAGAATGACTCCTGCATTATCAACATTTCTACTTCAGCACTATTTCTGGAAAATGTAACCGTTGCATGTATTTCTATTCGATCACTTTAGGAATCAGATCATTTTTATACAAGCATTGCTGAGAATTCGGGGTCTTCCTTAAATTTGCATTGCTAAACTAATAAATTTATCTCCCATTAAATAAAAACATGAAAATCAACTCTCTATGGCAGATAAAAATAGACCATTTATAAACACCTCAAAACCTATGAAAATGAATTCTTTCATATTTCTGATACTTATGTTCTCTTCTTGAAATACAAATTTAATTTGAAACTCTTGATAACTCTGAAGTTAACAATAATGCTGTAAGTTTAACCTTGCTCCTTTTAAATTAAGTCTCTTTGAAACGGAATGCTCTCAAATGAGAAATCATCAACTTTTAATACTGCTTAGGTGTTTGAGACTCAACTGCCCAGAGCCTTCCAAATATTTTTCTTATAACATTACACTGATTGTATAACCTTTTAGAAGCTTGTGTGTGAAATTTAACTTAAAAACAGAGTGAATGGGTAAAAATATTAACTAATACTCTGTTAGGCAAGGCATTAGTACAGACCAGAGCCTTATTCATACGTTTCTATACATAACAGTTTGACCAGAAGCGCAAAATAAACTTACTCCATCAAATGACCCAAGTTAACATATCAAGAGACTGGCTTCAAAGGCCCAGTAAACAACTGCACATGATTCTGTTTTACACATTCTTTTTGACAACTTCTTGACGTTCTTTTTTGGTTCTTTATGAGCATGATTCTTTTGAAGTCCTAATGCTCAGTACACAGTTGTTTTTAAACATGAACTACCTTTTTTAGCAACATAAATCTGGGAAAGATCACAGTTCCTCAGTGCACACAAAAACCCTGATCTTGCAAACATCTGAGGCACACGAGTAATTTTAGTTGCAGGAATAAATTACTCGGTAAATCGGACCCTTTACATGAAAAAACACCCTGAATGAATTAAGAATTTAGCTAATCTGGCCAGGTTAGAAGAATCAGTATTGTCCCTTGTGAAGCATGAATATTTGTGTTTAAAGTCCTCTTCAGTATTTGAGGTTTTCTCAGTAGTTGTCATAACCACAATTTAATTTACGTATGGAAGGCAGCCTCCAAGTTTGAAAAAGAATTTAGGAAACCAGGCTGATGTTTCCATCGAGTACAATAATTTCCATTACATAAGACAGTGCTAGGGAAATAGAAACAACCTCATTGCTTGAGAGGACTTGGGACACAGACCATACTGTCATCAGGGAGTATTTATGTAGAGTTGGCTTCAACTTCTTAGTTGTTCTGCATACAAATAGGTAGTGCTTCCATGTGCTACACTTGCTTACTGTTTTCAGAACATCACTATTGTATCTTTTTTATTCTGAATTCCTTTCCCATTCAAATATCATCTTCCAACCTATATCCTATGGAGTCGGTTTCTGCTTTTTGTGCATTCAGAATGCTGAACACACTTGCACACATAAGCTATGAGAAGCAACAACCGACCAGTGAAGCTCATTTCAATGCATTTGTTACCGAGGTCTGGAGAAGGTTTTACTAGTCCAGGAGGGCTTAACAGATTACAAATCAAACCCCCTCCTGGGCTAGTTTGAAAAAGGTGTTATCTCCACACTAAGTATGTGCCAGTGAAGCCTTTCATTTGGCATGCTGCTTAGCCGTGTATTTGTGTAGTTCATAATGAGTGTGTGAAACCAATTTGGCAACCATTGCTTATTACTTGCACCATGAGTGCTGGACCAGGAGGCTGGGGTGGTTCTGTCTCTAAGGCAATGGAAAGAGCTCAGCACAAATTCTTGACATCACTACAAAAGGACCCTCCCCACAGTAACTTCCCAAGGGACCACTGTTACTCCTTGAAGAGGATGGGGAGACGAGAAAGACGCCTGTTCTTCTTCTTCACGCTGAGATTGATGATGAAATTCATCTTGTAAGGGGAGAAGTGGAGGCAAGTACTTGAACATTCACAGTTTGATGCAAAGCACAGATGAAGTATATTCTGTAGTTGCTTCAGGCAGTTTTGCGCATAGAAAAAAAGAAATGTTTAGAAAATAAAAAGTTTACTTTGTCTTTCTGGGTATAGCCAGAACCAGTCTCTATCCCATTCTGGACAAGTGAAAATGAGAATCCAAAATTAATCTGATTTGTGGCAGTAAAGGTCCTTAAGTGCTTTCAACTCCTCAATCAGTGTCTTGTTTTGGTTTTCAAGCACAGCCACTCGATTTTCTAGACATTTCACATACTCCTTTTTCTTCCTGCGACATTCACGTGCTGCCTCTCTGCAAAGCAAAAAAGGCCATTCAAATCCAGAACAATCATTTGCAGACATGAGCTACTTAACTGTTTTCAGGTCAAACCTTTACCTAGTAGTGCCATTTTCAGAATATGGAGGTACTGCATACAGAAATGCAAGTGAGGAAAAAACACTGAACTCATAACAATTGCTCCTCACAAATCACGTACAATCCAGCTTCACATATCATTCCATCATGCAGATCCCAGTGAGACAGCACCAATAAAATTCTGTTTCTGTGAGAAAAGGATCCTACTCAATGACAAAATTCTGCTTGTAGGATCTACATTAGAGCCTTTAGGCTAGTCAAATTGCTGCTGCAATAATTTAATTGATTTTATTATCATCTATTATTCTTTTTACAGTCTTTAACTCTTCCCCCCTTTGCTGTAGTCCAACAGGATGTTCAACTGGTGTAAAAAAGCACTGTATTTAGAATATTCATGTATTTGCTCTTGAGCAATGATTTCATTTTAATCATAATGTCTGCATCACTGCAATGGCATTATAAAAGACTCAAATAAAAATATCACAAAATAACCAGTCACTAGGAACCATATAATTCTTTAGTCCTTGTTGGCTGTTCCAAGAACATGGCAGTGGTAATGTGCTAAAGCAGATCTCAAGATCTCAAGTCAAACTTTTAAGCCTTGCTTGTAAAGACCGAGTTGCCTGTAGGTAACTTGATAACATACTAAGAACACCAGTGGAAAACAGCTGAAAGGTATTAATGCGCTGCTGAGCATCCTGAAGGCAGGAACACCAAGGAGGAGCTATCCTGCACAGCAACAGCAAACCAACGTGCAAAGCAAGCACACGGCTAAACACCACAGGCAGATGGAAGCCCAGACAGAAGGCTCTCTTCCTGCAGTGCTGCTTGTTCAAGCAGCACACTGCAGACACAGGAAAATGTACACACTTGTTTGCCCTGAACCTTTAGGTGCAAAGCAGAACAGCTTCAAAATCAGAGTCAGCGTGTCCCTTCATTGCAAACACTGATACAGTCAGTGTTCTGGGAAATGAGAGGACAAAACTGAACCCAGTTCTTCTCCTTATGAGATAAACAGTAGCTGTAGTACTAGGTACTAGTAGGTAAAAAGAATGTGTTCCAGGACCTAACTGGTAAGAAACCTCTAAAGCAATTTTTGAAATTCAGCTCCACAAATGAGACAAGATGAAGAAAACACAGTTTGTAAGCCTTGAAAGTATTCAGGTATCCATTTGTCACTCCTACAAATACAATTTCACATGCTTGCAATGCTTCAGTGGGTCATGTGTAATATTTAGAATTCAAGTACTGTTGGGCTGTTACCAAAAGATTAAGTACTACTGTATCAGGAATTGCCTTACACTGCAAACTATTAACATGCCTCCTTGGGTGACAACATTTTCTTTCTTTTTGTGATTTTTGTGCCAGCTTAGTCTGTGTATTAAGCCACCTCAAGGCTGTGTGGTTCATTATGAACAGCCAGAGTTATAATGAATTACAAGAGAGCTTTAAAAATGTAAAATTTATACAGAAAATTTGCACAATAATATCTATGAATATTTACACTATAATCCTTCAATAAGTGCCACCTCACCATCTGCCTCTCTATCTCTTTTCCCTGCTTTGCTATGGAGCCTAGATTTGCAAGGATCTATTACGCAGGCAGGCTAAAAGCACCACATGCAACGTGATACTGTTGCAAAAGCTGTCAATTTAACTCAAGTGGGGTAATTCCCCATTGTTTTTCTTGGCTTTCACCAACACAAAAGCTTTCTTTTAATGGAATAAGACTGCTGACTAAATGAGGATATTCTGTGATTCTAATTAAATTTTTCTCAAATGCAGAGCCTGAAAGGGTGATATCTACTATTCACTGGTATCAGTATCTGTACAAAAACCTTTTAAAAAAGTGAACTCTGCTGTTCAGCATTATTTACTTCATTAAAGCCCCGCATATAAGCACTGGGACTGCTCATGCAAGTTTCTATTGTGTTCACAGGACAGCAATCTACAGAAGATAAACGAACCTGTACAACACCATAGGGCTTTTTCAGTCTGACAGATGAAGTTTACAAGGCTTGAATGGGGCTTCCCCTCCTCAGAAGGGAGGGAAGCACTCAATTCCCAGTGTCACAGTGTGACATACAGGCTCAAATCTGTGCTCTGTGGATAAGAGTTCAAGCTTGCTGTGAACTGTTCAAGCTCAGGCCCATCCCTTCCCTGTCCCATAACAGCAGGCCTAAGGAGCATCATGCCCAACTTCTCTCTACTGCTCCCTTCCTTTGCTATTTCCACCAACTCTCAGCTCTATAAGCTTAGCTGTTCCTCCTAACACATTAAATCCTACAGAAGCAAGTCTCTGTCTCTCAGCTCCTCTGCTGCACTACTGGCTCCACAAGACTTCAGTCAAAAGGAGAAGCGAGTAGCTGCTCGTTTAGCCTTTTCTTGAGCCTTTCTGGCCTTAGAGGAGAAAACCTAAAGGGCAAGAGCTAAAGAGAACAAGTGAGACCATCAAGAAAACACAAAGAGCACAGGTGGGCCGGCAACAAGGACAATGCATGCAGAAGGCTAAGGGAAAGAATCCAGGAGAGGAAACTACATTAACGTATTAACTAAAAAAAAATCAACTCACCTTGGTGTTTGTAAGAACATATCTGCAGTTGTACAGGTCTCTCACTAATTACTTTTTTCCCTTCGCAACAAAAAGTTCACACACCTCACAGAATGAGTCTGACACCTTTAGTCAAGGTTTCATAGTCACAACACACAGCATTAGCTGATGTGTGTCTCTTTGCTTTGCATCTTAAAATAAATGCAAATTCTTCAGAAATGATTCGACTAAGAAAGATCGGGACTCTTAGAGCTCGACACTAGTTCTGTGCAGAGCTGACTGGAAAAAAGGAAGTGATCTAAATGTACATGCCTGTTCTTCATTAGGCGCACTTCTCTCTTCCGTGCGGCCTCCTCTGCCGGCTGCGTCGGGAGCGCTGGGGAGGACGCCATGACCACGCCGGGTGCAATGGTGCTGGTGGGGGCGGTGCGGATCTGGTAGGTCTGCACGTCTCCTGAGGCAGCTGAAGGGACACAGGGAAACGTGATGTCAGTTTGGTGACAGCACTGTCACATGTGGTGCGAACAGCACCTCGTCATCAATCCAACTGAGCGCTCTGGGCCACAGCACAGGAGGGGTGGCCACCATCTGGGTGATCACTGCTGCCTCAGTCTTAGCTTATTAACAAAGGCAAGGTTTTGGGCATTCCTGCTGAAGAAGTCCTCACTTGTGCTTGATAACTTGCTTTGTCTGGCTGTATATAGCTGTGCTTCTTTCTCCCTTAGTGTATTTCTTTTTACTTCTCTGGTTTTCGGGCAGTTCCAGTGAAGAATGGTGTAAACACTATTTCTAGCTATGCTATAAATGTCTATCTGCAAAAGGAGAAACTGCATGTGTAAGTATTTGGCACAGAAAAATGGGTGGGGAATGTAGCATTTACTCCCAACAGAGTTGAATGCACTCAATTTCACTACTTCTCTAGAATGAATAAGGTCTTGGGCTTCTCTTTTTTTTCTTTATTGTAATCTAGGAATGTGTTAATTTTGCCTGAGCTCATAAAAACCCACGATAACACCTAAAGAAATCGCATGTCCTTAAAAACACAAAAACCCAGAAGATCAATGCAACAATAGTATTTCTCTCTGCTGTTTTCACTGATGCCTGGAAAACTCTTCACTGGATAACTTTCAAATCAACTGCTTTACAATCATAAAAGCAGGGGTACACTTTCTCTGTTATTTTCAATTAAAAAATTTTAATAACTCTCCTGTTTTTAATAAACCAAACCATATATTTTAACACAGTAAAACCCCACAACTTAATCTAAGTTAAAGTAGCCCTGACAAATGAAGGGCTAGACCAAATGATCACTCAAGGCACTTTTCTGAATTGTTATATGATTCCAAGACTCACTGATTAACTACTTGGTGACTAGTTACAAAAGTCCCAATAGGAAGAAAGTATGACTTGTAATTGAAAAGGGGAAAAAATTACTAATAAATTTAAGTTTAGAATCAAACAACCTTCTTTCCTATCTTTAATGCTTTACTTTAAATTTCCTGTTGTTGCAGACATGGGAGAACTCAGAGCTGTATCAGTTTTTGCAGAACATAAAAAAATACAGGAAATACAGCATGGAACCCCCAAAATAAATATATTGTTAGAAAAAGTAAACACAAAATATCTACAATTTTATCAATATAAAGGGAAAGGCTCCAAGAAAATGTGACAAAGAGCTTTGTCCAGAATTTCCTTTAATAATTTTGGAGACTTATCGTGTCAAAGCTGTTAAATCTGCTTCCTGACACATTTGAAGGAGTTAAGTTGGCAACTTGTATCAGCATGGAGAAAATGTTATACAGAATGACTGGCTGTGAAGTTTCTCACCTTGTACAACAACCTGGTTGCTGGGTACAAGTATCTGTTGTCCGTCTGTGGTCTGTGCATATTGTAAAATGGTGGTGCCAGGTTGGGTTGCAGCTGCATTGGTCATTGTCAATGTCTGGAGACCTTGTACTCCATCTGTGCCATTGTTAGACAACTGTATTGCTCCTCCTTGGGTAATAGCAACTGCAGACAAAAAATCAACACAGCATTTAAGACACTAATTTACTCATTAACTTACAGTATTAAACCTAGATATGGAAGAATACTGATCTGAGTTAAACCCCTTGAACACTTATACACCCTGAAATCACACACATGGCTTTAATTAAAAAAATCACGCTTTGAAAGTAAGTTTCCAATTTTTTGTGAGCCTACAACCCTCCCCCAGGGAATACTTTTTAATTTGTTAGTTAAGATTTTCTTCTTGGTTGGTTTAGGTCTTTTTCTCATTTCTTACTTTTTTATTCTCATCTGAAATTCCTCTCCTCTTCCATGCTTTATGCCCTTCTGTCTCCCCTGCTGATATTGCTACCCATCTCGTGTTTCACTTTCTTCTTGCTTTGTCATTTTTTTTTCTTCTGATTGCATCCCCCCTTCTCTACAAGCTCCTCAGGCCCTCCTTATCAGTTTTTTCATTCCTAAAGGTCCAGTTTCCTTCAAGCAGTCTTACTTTGCTGGTTTTTTTTCTTTTCTTTTCCCCAATCCTGTTATATGCAGGTATACTGGGACATCACCACTCATTTGTGATTCCAAAGAATTTCACTGTATTCCTATATACACACACACACCAAAATCTCCAGTGTCTGCACAATTAACTGTAACTATTACAGTTACAGGATCTAGAATTAACCAAATCAATTTCAATAAAATAAAGCAGGGTACTAGGCAAAGTGGTGAAGCAGTAAAGAGAGATAGAAAAATTTAAAGATATTTTAAGAGAAAGATAGAAACAAGTAGTTCTTCCTCCTTGTTGTCTATTTAATACTGTAGGTGTTTGTGTGAGACAGCACATGACTTCTGTCTTTACTGATGTATCCTCAACCCTTTAGGTAAAGGTACTATCTTTATTAAATCCACTGAATAAAGAAAACATAGAATGTACGTTCATTACATATTTCAAATAAAGTTGTTGAAGTTCTTATTTTTTCAGGACTTTCTAAAAATGTAATTACAGACTGTAATGCCATTTCTATTAATGAGGTTATAGTTTTGTGAACAAGTATTAATAATCTGCAAAGAAAAAAAAAGAAATTTCTGAATAAGCTCATCTAGTTCCCGAAGTGAAGAAGTTTATAATAGCATTATGGTTAGTTCCTATTTTGCTTCAGGATGCATTAGCTGCACGAAGTGGCAAACAGTCCCAGAATGTTAACTGAACCTTTCAAATACTTACAATAGGAATGTGTTTAAAAGGCATGGTTATCAGTCAAAGTCAAGTCATCTTTTTTTCACCTCCTGCTTTTTCCTAGTCCAAACAGTTATAGAAATAATAGTTCTTCATCTTCTCATCCCCACTTACTAGCACCACTGAGAAATTCAGACTACATACTGTACTGCCCACTGCTGGTTTGGTAAATGGGAGTTGGCACCGTAACAGTGGCGATGGCAGGTGCTGCTGTTTCCTCTTCAGACTTTTCTTCTTCAATCCTTGGCACTCCTGGGGCGTCTGAGGACAAGTCATTCAAAATTTTTCTGGCAAAGACAGTGTGTTGTAGAGATTTTAATAAAAATCGGGAGAAAAAAATATTCTAATTGATATACAATGCTGGAGAAAACTGTAAAGTGCAGTAAGCCAGCAAGGAAAACATGGGTGCACAATGAAAAACACACACTGCCTTCAAATTCTTATTGGAGAGGATTTTTCAAAGTGCCAAACACAGATGGGCAAGGGAGCCAGCACAGAACAGCTGTGCTTCTCAAACCCCAAGATACAGCTATCACAATCTTACCTTTTTCTTAAAAATATGTTTCTCTGATCCATTTTTACTTGTTTCCTGATTTTAGCTACATAAAGATCTAAAGAAAGCAAAAATACATAAAATCCTGTCTCCTCACTTACATTAGGGGAACTGCTCCATTTTAGAGACAGTAAATGCCTCAGCCAGAGAGTTGAGTACAAAGGAAGGTAGCAAAATGCTTATAGTGAGCAACCAGTTCATAATAACACCTGCCTGGGAGACAATACCCAGTCACACAGTTATGCAGTTATGTTCACAGGTGTCCTGCCTGAGAAAGTTCTGAGATTAGCATGGGTAAAGAAAAGAAAAATGCTGTTTAATTACTTCCATGAGTTCATCATCCAAAGCCAAAACTGCTAAAACATCACTGCTGCAAGCCCTACTGAACGTGACTGTATACTGACCATAGCAGTTACTGCAATTTGCATCATTGAGATCAGACACTGTCCCTCCTCAGAGGACTGTCAAGCCCTCTTCACTGCTGGCATTTTCTATTATGTCACTGCCAAACTGCTGCTTAGGTAAAGGGCTCCTCATATGTTTTCCAGTGGATTGTCACTAGAACTCACAGTGGGATGAAGCAAACACAGCTGTAGACCTCAAGTTCCAAGACAACACTAATTTCTTATATACAGCTTCTAAAGCTGTGGGAGCCAGAACATCTGTACAGAGCTATCTGGGGAGAGCAGTCACTCTGCTAAGCAGCTTGACAAACAGAGCTTTGCCACTGCAAAAGTGGCAAGTACATGCAAGAACCCCAGCACTGCACAAAGACTCCACTATGCCAAGCACCACTTGGACAAATAAAAAATTCCCACCCAGAAGAGTTTGCAATCTAGGTGTTAGACCAGAAAATCTAGTGAATCAGAGGAAAAAATATGGAGCAAACAGGGATGATGCAGAATAAACCCTCAAAAGATAAAAAATCACTTTTTAAGCTCATGTCAGTGTGACCTGGTAGTTAAAACCTACCTTTGCCATCATAAAGATGGATTTAGACAAATGGTAAGGTGGCTGCTTTAAAAATATAGCAGCTATGAACTGACACGGGGAACACATGATGTGCTTTAGTAGCAAAATCACAGTGAAGTTTCTGAGGAAGAGGTATATACAGCTTTCAATTCTGTGAGAATATTTGCACCTATGTTGCCTCTGGGCCAGCAGCTTGATCACAGCAGTGATCTGGATCAGCCTTTCTGACTTGACCTACACCAGGCCAGAGTCTGAGCTGTCTATACAAATATTACAGTCACAAAGTTTTGCTGATCACCAGGATCTGGTTGGAAGACAAAGGCTGTGCTGTGGTATCAGTGCATGCAAAGGAGTCCATTTCAAAGAGAAGTCACCAGGCACAAGTACCCTCTTCTCAGTTTTGCTGCTTGTTTACTTAGCTCTGTTGTCTCACCATATACAGCCATTCTTCCATATATAGTAAAAACAAGTGTCTCCTTGAAGAAATAGACTGCAGGGAGTCTATGGCAGCCTTGAAGTTAGCAACACTGGTCCTCACAAATAAAAATATTTTCCCAGATCCATCATGGTTAGGGATCTTCAGCAATTATTTTCACTACCTTCAGCAGAACAGCCTTGAAGACAGCCGGAGAAGATAGAAAATAATCTCCAAGTGCTAAAAAAATATCATGGTTGAGATATGCTCAGGCCTAGAGCCTAGTTTGTACTTTATAAGGCTACGCTCAGAAAGAAAAAAGAAGCATCTGAGTTTTCTGAAGCAGCAAGAATCCACAGGTCATTTAAAACCTACTGAACTCCAGAGTTGTTCCTTAATGCTATTTAGCATATTTTAATAATGAAAATGGGATTTAGTACAGGCCCAAAAAGCTGTACAAAGACTTAATTAATAAAGTAACATATGACTAAAACCATGTGAAGGAGCACCTCAGTTGGTTTTGCTGCAGAGGTATTTGCCATGATAACTAAAGACACTAGATGCCTATCACTACATTCAACTCATACCCCGACTTCTTAAACTTTAAACACAAACAATTTTGCTCAAGCAGAAATTCTCTCTGAGACACAGAACATGACATGTTCATTGAAAGTCTCATGGAAGAAAGGAACTAAGTTTGACTGCTCCTAGCACTTCAACAATAAGTTGATTTTCTGCAGACTAGAGATTATACAGAAGCCACTTCTTGCAAAGCTTTGGTGTATTTCATGTATTAAGTACTCATTAAAGCTATCTCTAAGGCACCTAGCACAATGATACTTCAGTGTTCCCCAAATGTGGCAATAGCATATTCTCAGCTCACTTCTGCCTTAACTAAGTGTGCCACCTGAGGTTTCTTCCTCCTCCTTCTATCTGCTGATCTCTTTACATCCTATTCCATGGACATATTCCATACTCCAATTCCAAGACATTGCAGGAGATATTTAGAAGATTTCAGTTACATGGTCAACCTAAAAATATTCATATAATCACACCATTTGTCTCCCCATGTGAACACACCCATCAAGCAAAACGCTTCTGCTTTAACCTCTGTACCTGTAGGAGGGTCGTCTGGAAAGAATTTCTCTTCGTTTCTGTGAGTCTGTGACACTGTCTACTGATTCCTGTGAATCTTCACTTTCTGCTATAGTGGAGATCTGTAAATAAGAACAGCAATCAAATTTAACAAGACACTTCCAATGTCTTTATATCAAGGAAATGTCGACATCCTGTGAAAAACACTACAATGCAAGTAATCCTACAGTGCTTCTATCTAGGCAATGAACATAAAGAACACACGGCTTAGTAACAGATCCAGTAAAGGATGACCACAGTCAGTCAGTCATCTACCCATGAGAATGTCCTTTATAATTTAAATACTCCAATAAGAAAATAGAAAAAGTAATACCATACATTTTTTGCCTTCCATGATTCTTTGTTTCCATCCATTGTAAGTAAAGAAATTTAGGAAGATAATAACCAAAATCAAATTAAGAGAGCAGAAATGTTTGGAAACAAATACTGAAGTTGAGAAACATAAATTATAAATAATGGGGTATATATCTTAGAGAAAGACTGCCTTTTGGGGGGGAAATTGTCAGGAAAATGTCATACTTGATGCTAAAAAATAATGTAGTGCTGCAATTCTAAACATCTGTGCTAAGAAAAAGGAGAAATGTTAATGCAAGAAAGCTAAAATGTTTATATCAATCATATTTAAATAATTTTAAGTTCAAAGTGTGCCAGAAGTATAAAACCACCTCCAATACCTAAAAACAGATACTGTTTTCTAAAAGACCACAGTCATGTGACAAAGCTAGTGATGCCTGTGTGAGAAACAGAGCTTGCAGCCTGACATTTTATGCACTGTAGAGAAGATTCCTAGAGGCTCAAAAATCTTGCTGGCACCCACATCTCAGTTATCAGATAGAAGGCCTGAACAGGTCCAAGGCTGACTGTGAACTACTGGGCTCTGAGTATCAAAACATGATAGATTTGCATTGAACCAGGTGAGTTCCCAGCATTGTTTCATTGTCAGTCTCTTATCTTCCACCTCTGGGCTAGTAACATTTGCACTTATCTAAAAACTGCTCACCTCTGATAGGTTAGAACTCTAAACTTTTGACTGCAATGGCTGAGGAGGGTAGAGCCTGCCACAAACTCAGCACTGAAGGTGATAAGGAAAAACAAAGATTATTATCAGAATGGCCTAGCTTTAAATTATGCATGCCTTATTTTTTCAAATATACCCAGCTGAATACCTGTATCAAAAAGTCACAATGTCTGCTCTTTAATCATTTTTTGAGCTCAGTGTACTAATAGCAAATGAACACTTGCCCTGTGTACCTGCTATATGCCAAACAATTTCTGCATTCAGTAACACTGAGCTTCAAGTGGTTAAAAAGAAAGTTAGAGATTTTAAAGATTTCAGACTACTTGTCTCTTATGTCTTCAAGTTACTTCATCATATTGCATCACCTGCCTTGCTTTCCAGAGGGAAAAGACTTTACAAAGCACAAAACGCTTAACAGGCACATTTTAAAACCATTTCTATGTAAGGACTGATAGGTGTATTTTAAGCACCATGAACATACAGACATCTGTTTTGTAGACCAATGCAAATATTTTCTGTGTAGCAAAGACTCTCATCCCAGAATACCAGCCTCATTAATGATTAAAGATTATATTATGAAAAAAAAAAAAATGCCATGCTGTTGTTCACTTCAGAGTAGTATGAACTTTTACTCAATAAAGCTGTATGAAAATACAATAGAGAGAAAAAGTAGAGTAATACTGTAAGAAAAACCATGAAGCTGTTAAACTCACCAAACAAATTCTAGAGATAAATGAAACTCAGCAATGTTTGACAGTGAAAAGTGCTTAAACCAGAACAGGAAAAAAGTCACAGAGCAGCAAAAACTGTACAGATTTCGCCTTCAACATGCTCTTAAATTTTATATAAGCAAAAACACAATCCAGGACACAAACACATTAGAAACCAGAGCAATGACAGGACTATTCCAAAGGCCCTATTCACGTACTAGGAATTTCTTCAGTCAGTACCTGAACTGTCTGGACCTGTGGAGACTGAATAACTGATGGCTGGGCAGCCTGAATTACTCCATGCACTTGAACCGTCTGCCCATTGGGCAGCTGAACTAAGGTCACTGTGGGCGCAGAAGACGTTGCGTGAGCTGCTGGCATAGATACCTGCAAAGAGGAGACATTGAGCATAAATTAGGTTATTGCAAAATCTCTTTATTTCAGTACATGTTCTGGTGAAAAACTGTCTCTTCTAGACCCCAGTTAGATGACCCAAATGTTTCAGCATAATATAAAACCCCCTGAACTGCCTAAGCCCAACACCTGACCTACTTTACAAATTAATCTAATGCAGAATTTCTGCAGGCTTAAAACATCATTTGTAAAATCACTGACTGCTTCTATCTTCAGGTAACCTGAAACAAACACATTATTATCTTCCATTTACTTCAGCTGGATTCTGCTAGGACTTGGGTGTACTCCTACAGACACTGCTGAGTCAAAGGCAGAAACATATGGGAGTGGAGGTATTTTAAGTTCTCCCTCAAGAAAATGAGAAGTGTCTGCCAGATGTCAGAAGTTAAAATTTTTAGGGAATCGTACGTTTCAGACTTCCAACAGACTAAACTGCATTGATTAGCTGGTAAAGTCCATTTAAATGAAGAAAAGCGACCATGTGTTCAGACAGAAAGCCCGTGAGTTTGCAGTGGAAAGAAGTATTTTGTAGGCAGTTATTGTGATTCAGCGCAACAGATCAATACAAATTCTAGTCTTAAGAGTTTGATGAAGAATTGCCCATGTTTTAAACTCTCAGTTCTTGAACACAACTGTGTTTCTCCAGCACAGACCCGCAGCCATAGCAGCTCTGCCAACAGGGATACACCAATGACTTCAGCATGGTAGGTGAGCATGTCCTGCGCAGGGGCTCGGACTCCGAGCACAGCGGTACCCACACAAAGCTGTTCATGTCTCACTCTGGCAGGTCACAAGTACCATCATGGGCAGCTGGAGTGCCATGCACCAAGGCTGCTGCATGGCTGGACCACTGCCCACTGCTCAGCACATGCAGTACTGAGCAACTGTCTGGTGCCATGATGCACGTGTTCAGGGCTGGGGGCTCCTGAAGGACAGGAGGGTGCCAGGGCTGCCGTACCCTCACACATCGCAGCCCTCAGGGAAGGACTGCAGGCAAGTGGGAGCTGCTCTGGCAGGCCCCAGCCACGTCACGGGTCACTGACTTGCCAGCCGCCTTCTAGACACCCAAGTTTGGAAAATTTAACAATCCTCCAGGGTTCAACAGCGTTTTAAAAATATTCAATCCCTGTAGCTCCAGCGCGAGAAGGAGCTGCACTGCTGTCCTACCTAATCTCAAAGGGATAGCTGCTATGTACTGAATGCAGAAGGAAATCCTCTGCTGTCCCTGTGAATACATGGTTCTCAAAAAGCTGCAACAGCTGATATCTGAATTTCCATAAACATTCACCACTTACAATGAAATCTTGTTTAACAACAAAATTAAAGGGAATTACATGTAGACCTCTCTCCTCCACAGATGTCTCCCTAATCCACCAATTTTCGTTTGCTTTTACCTTCCTTTTTCAGGAGAACAGCTGCAGCATTACATGGTGGTACTTAACTCACATCTGAGAGAAACCAGGGCTGGGATTAACACGAGCACTTTCCTCTGGCAAATTATATTCCTTTAGCAAGCAACCTTTTTAATAATGCTTGTCTGACTAAACAGTCCTTGGCAAAGCTGATCAACGGGAGGCCAATGCGGTTGGATTAAGCCCACAGCAGAGTGTAACTTCCGCAGATGTCTCTGACTCATACCTTGTGGAACTGGGACGAGTTTCCTTTTGACTCTGAAACTACGCTGAACTCACTGAAAATGCAGCAATTAAACTAAGCTTCCAAGAGGGGTGACCTTACAAGAGATAATGAAGGAATTAAATTGACATAATTAGTTATTTAGATTTGGCTAAGCCTCTGAGGGCGCTCCCTAAGGGCAAACACTTCCATTTCATATATTAAAAATATAATAATGTAACACTGATGTGAACAACACAAGGAATTACATTTAGACTGTTGTATCACCTCCACAAACAACTGGGGAGACACTGAGGTGCAAATAGTACAGTGAATGACAACATAGTGGTTCACATGGATTTTAACCATACTTGTATAGCTTTTTCTTACTTGGAAAAAATTCTCATTCAAGTACTGGGGTAATTTTTTCCAAGTAAAGTGCATTCAAGCCAGTACATACTTGTAAGTTCAGCTCCCTGGAGGTTAGTATGTTAGCATACAAATTTAAAACATTCTTACTTCTCTGGACTCAAAGCATATCAAGTGAGAAGCAGTTTACTGGTTTTGCAAGAGAAATAAACTACTTCCACTCAGTTCACACTGAAGTGTTATTCACACCACCTACATCCTGTGCCTAAGTTAGACAGTGAGAAAACTGCCCAAAGAGGCAAGCTGGTGGAGGGCAGCTGGTGGCTTGTAAATTCACACTACAGCTTCACCCAACAAAATCACCCTGTGCATTTTAACAGCTCCAATCCCTACACTATCATTTGAATGGAAGTGTACGATCTCTGGATTACCAAAAGGTGTAATAACTTTAAAAAGACACTAATAATTTATAAAACGATAAGTGATTTAACATTTATGACACTTAAAAGACACCCAGTTCTGCAAACTATGAGATCTAAAATACCTGTTTGTTCTCTGCAGACTATAAATAGTTTTAAAATTAAACGGTTACAGAAAAGAGCCAAATAGATTTTGCACTCATTTATACAATGGAGTTGCTTCTGCCAACCATCAGTGTATCCACAAATGAAACTAGGTTTCAGAATCACAGATGTAGCTGGGATTGCATTTATTGTCTCTCCAAAATAAGTTGGGGATAACAAATGATCTACTTCTGTACCTCTAAAAAGCCAACAGTTCTGTAAAATTCTGGAGACAACAGGATAACATGAGCTGTCAAATGCCAGGTTGTTCCACTTTATTATAATGCTTATCCTATCTGATAAGATGTCGTACTTGTTACATTACTTATCTGTATTTTCAGTTTGTTTTCTTCAGAATTAAACTCACTACTATAGACAAGCTTTTAACAGAAAACATAACAGCAAGACAATCCAGTCACTATAAAAAAGACAATAAATTACATGAATTGAAAAAAATACCTTTCAGTGGAGTGGTTGTGGTAAAGAATTCTAGAAATATTTTCATTCGTTATTGTGTTAACATTTACACAATTTACACACACACAGTTCTTCAGAACTAATACAGCCTAGTGTGATGGGAAGTTAAAAATCTCTACTGCTTTAAAAATATGAAGACAAATATTAAAGGAACCATACATCGCACCTGTTTCAGAATGGTATCAAAGGAATCTTCTCTCAGGCCCGTGTGCAGACATTATCCCTCTTAAAAATATTATCCATTAGGTAAAACTATTACACCATATGATTTTTATACCTGGGCTAACGTTGCAATCTGTGGTTGTGCCTGTACTGTCATCTGTTGGGTTTCTGCCTCTGTACCGGCTGCATCTCCACTCTGCTGGTTCTCTGCTCCAGATTCCATGGTCATTTAGTTACCTACAATCACAATATTTGTTGTAAGTCTGGGTTGGTATGCAAGTCCATTATTCTTGGTGGATCTGGTAGCAATCACTGCAGCTGAATTCCCATCACTACACGCTGTTTTAATTTGCTTATTAAATCTTGCCAAACTGTTAGCATTGAGGCAAATATTTTTCATGCCAGGTGTCTGCCTCAGGTTGATTTTTCTGTGTATAATGTTTCTGAAAAAACAGGCCCAGTCTCCTCCAACCATGAGATCAGAAAAAATGCGTTTTGCTCATCCTAAAAAACCTGCTTGAGCAATGACACTGTGATGACCTAGCACCTCTGCAATTTGGAATACGACCGGCAGTGTGTCAGGAAGGGCACGCCCTCAGTGCCAAGGTGACAATAATGCCCTGCTACAGCCCTCCCTCTTGCCCCAGCTGCAGTCTGCAGGTCACCAATAGCAATTGCTGCTGTGTTGGGCACTCAGTTTTCAGTCTTCCTTCTGTCTGAACTAAATATGCAACATCTCCATGCCATACACACCAGAGTGCGTATGGCTCTACATCACAGCAACTCAGCCTTTTCTACCCAGTAGTTTTGAAGTCAGTATACATACAGATGGAAGCCACTTCTACTTGAACTTTACTGCAAATGTTTTTATCTTTAGAGGTACACAGTAGTTTGCCATGACCTAAGTTCTGTATCAGTTATAGCTCCTAATATGCTTATATTTCTAAGCAGTAACTTAGCAAACCTAGATCACCAGAACACAAAATTCTATAAAAAGAGGTTGCATAACTTTGAAATCCATGCATGTAGGCAGAGTGCAATGACTGTTAAAATTCTGCACTGATCTGCGAACATCACTTTTCAGTTCCTCTTTGACTACTTATATGGAAGCATTTGATATAAAAAAACCCCTTCAAAATACAAGGAAATGTTCCCAATGGTGATATAATAATACCACTGTAATATACAGAACTCCAAATACCAAATATTAAGAATGAGTATTACCTCCATAGCCACAACACTAATTCTGTGTACCACCCTGTGCTGCCAACCTGCTCAGGCCTCTGCCTACCTTAAGGCAGCACACCTCTCTTTGGAGCTGGTGTAAAACAACTGGTAGAACATTTCTGCTTTGGGAAAGGGCCTGGAGGCAGAGGATGCTCAGATCAGAAGAAAGATGGAAAGAAGCGGAAATGCCCCTCTCAGCTTTACTGGCCCCACCGAGCAAAAGACTTAAAAGTGTCAACGCAGTTGGTGGCATCATGTCTGCACTCAAGACATTTAATTTCAAACACAAAGTCAGGGGTACTGCCATTTCCATGCAATGCTTCAGTATTACAGGTAAGAGAACACCCTTTATACTGCCTAAAGCAGTAGTCACACCTCAACCCTGAGCATAACATGAAATGTCTGTCTTACAGTAAAGGATTGCTAATCAACAAAGCTAAAACAGTGTTTCAAAGTAGTAGCAGCATCCTACATCAAAAGAAAGCCAGTCAATGTATACAAATCAAAATCTGTATATTTAGTATTCAAAGTGACTGTTCTAAGTACTCCTGAACTTGTTTCAATTTACCATGCACTTGTACATCACAGTATTTGTATTCTAACATCTTCATTACTACCTTTTACAGTAATTTGTGAGAAAAAGGAGGAATTGGATTTTGGAGCATCATGGTATCATATTCCAGATACACTGGTGATTGCATTATTTTATGTTTGGGTATGATCAAGATTGCCAAGACGTACAGGACCATGCACCTAGAACATAAACCACTTACTAAGTTTTGTGCACAGGTAAGACCACGATGGCTGAAATTAAGGTTGTCAATTCCTATTAGTCCTTGCAATTTACAGTGTAACAGATGAAAATATCTTTGGTTTGAAACCTCCCCACACATACAAATGGATGCCAACCTTCACACCTCCGTTCTAAGCCCTCATACCCCTAGTCTAGACAAGCTTTGCTGACCAGTACCCCATTGTCTTCCTGTTCTTGTGGGTGCTCAGGCCTACCCTGCCGTCCCATCCTTTTACTCCTCCTGCCCCATCTGCAGTGTCCCACCCTGGCACTGATTTCCCTGGCAGCCACCACACCAGGAGTTATGAATTGGAGACGGTGATCTGAAAGTGTCTTGGTGGGGAACAAGTGTCCAGGGCATGGACAGCATATGGGAGCAAAGGGAGCACACTTTTCATTTCTCCTTGCTTCCCCACTACTTTCCATCTTGTCAAGAGAGGACACCTCCCCACACACACTTCGAGAAAAGATCAGTAATTGCTCTAGTTGAACCAAGTTATTCTAAATGAAACTAACTGAAAAAACAGTTAGATCTTAACAACCAGAGCTGGAAAACCAGAGACTGCTTGCCTAAAACATCCTGGCTATGAATGCTGAACACCAGCAAAGAAAACTGGTGACACTACCTGGTTAGAGACGGTTTAACTCATGACTTACGTAATACACAATTTTCCCTATTAGTTCAAAAGGGGCAGTATTATACTTACTAATACTTTTTATTAATAACATAATTACGAACGATCTGAAACTCTGGAGGTGAAGAGCCAAATAGAGAAACATTCAGCTGACACACAGTAACTTATTTTAGCTAAACCAGGACTGGAAGAAAAAGAGTTCAGCAGAAGATAACTAACTGTACCAGCTGAATTTACACTGTGACAGCAGAAGACAGAATAAACACAAGCAGTTGCAGAATGCAGGGAAACTGAACTACGCACACTGCAGAAAAATCCAAATAAACCTGTCTCCTTAGCTGGAGGAAAGGGTCCTTAAGGACTACTGCAGATAGATCACTTCAGATTTCTGCTTAACGGGCATCTATGATAAGAAAAGCTGAAGTGTTGGACTACAACAATAATAAGAGACAGGATAATCTTTACTAAATTTGTATAGCTGGACCCTATACATTAGCTGGGTTACAGTGCAGAGGTTGGGAATTCATCTTAAAAATGGGTTCTATGGAATTTGGATGTTCAGAGAAAGCAAGTATTTAGGGCCATGAAAACCTGTTGTATGAAGAGACTAGACAGATTTTTATTATTTACCCCAGAAAGGAGAGAAATGCTTCAAACACTAGAAAATATATTTAAATTATTAACACAGTAAGTAAACTAGAAACATGCACTGACTATAAAAACAGCTAAGCTCGAATATATCAGATTGAGAAGTATAGAAATGAAAAATTAAAAATATCTATTAAAATTATGAAAATTGATATATAATGTACTGCATAAATAGAGCAATCATGCTACTCATGATAAGAAATTTAACAGGATTCAAACGGGGGTTAGACATGCACTTTGACAACAAGAATATCCAAGAATATCCTGAATTAGTGCAGTTATTTAGTACAAAAAAAAGTGCAGAGCTGAAAGATAAAACCCTCATGAGTCAGGATTTAAATTTGATCTCTAATCTTTAAAAACTCAAATAAAGATTTTCATGAAGAGTCACACGTGATCATGTCGCATTTTTGTAATTTTTGCAAGCTCCAGTAGTCTTTTGAGGTACCCACTGATCTTCATTATCTTAAAGACAGGATGCTGAACAAGGTGCTACAGGTAATGCTAAGTACTGCACTCCCTGTTAATTAAAGTGAGCATCAATGCTGTATAGTCAGAGCATGAGCAGCTAGTTACTTCCCCTCCCACCTGCTTACAGAGCCAGGAAAAAATATAATTCTGTCTTCCCGCAGCTTTCATCTCATCTTCTTCACTCTTTAGTACCCACTCATTGATATGTCTGTGGTCTCCCCGCTCTATCTCACTTTCTTACTTCTTTTTCTGTCTCCTGCCCAAAACACCCCCATGAATTCCAGCATCTCCTAAAGGTTAGACTCTGCTCCCTGGTTTCTTCTTGCTCACACAAGCTGTGGAGCTTTCCTGCCCTGCAGACAGGTTGCTTTTTGTCTCCCAAGGCAGACTGGAGCAACTAAAAAAGGTGGAGATCCTTTCCCAAACACCATTAAATCCCAGAACCAAAATACCACGCTGTGGTTGTTACAGCAGATAAAACTTCCCATCCACTTTCATACGTGAAGGTCCTGAACGCCCCAAAGATTTCTATGTTTTGCAGTTGTACAGCTGCCACAGTAAAACACACCACCTCTCCCTGCAAGCCTTGCTTCTCTGTCTTTAGTAACATTATGGTGACAATTCACTGTCAGAAGTTAATGCTTACACTGACAGTTACTGGCCATGCAATATAACTACACCTTGAGGCAGTACGGTTCACTCTGTGCCTCAGACATACTATTATCACACCTGCTCGCAAGCAAGCACAGCTTTACCAAGTTACATGTTTAAAGTCTCCTCCTCTGACTTTTGGATTTATTTTAATGAAGTACACCCAGATTTTGAAAAAAAACCCATTACATCCTCCAAAACCAGCACAGAGCAGAGACCCAGCAAACCCATGTCCATTTTGAGCCTTACTTATACCACATTCAGTAACACATTCGCTCAGCCAATACTTGCAGGGGCCACCTTTACCGGCACATTAAGTTCCTGATCCAGTTCAATATCCAGTCACCCAGATGCTCATGGCAGCAAAGGATCAGGGTAGCTGAAAGGGAAATTGAGGCAATGCCTGTTTCCCAAGCCCTGTATTGTTCCAGGAATTTGACTCATTCCATATTAACTGCATGTGGCTTTATAAAGCCACAGATCCACCATGAAAGCACTGAGAAGGTCATCAAACACCACTCTGGTACACTATTGTTTTTACTTCTCCATCATAAGTACTGAGAACATTCACATGCAATCTGTAAACATTTCCACTGTCACCTTGCAGCGTGGCAGCCCTTTCAGCCACAGCTCAACAGCCACTTTATGAACTCCATTCAGTGGCTGCCAGACTGAAAATGTTCAGAGAAAAATAATTTTATTTACAGCACACACACGGGACCTCAAATAACCAGTAATAAATGCTTAACAGGACAAGACAGGCCCATAATTATCTCCCTCTGTCACTAATGACTACAGAGGGTTGGCTCAGGAATTGTAATTTACACCACGGCTTCTTTGTCATCCCAAGCTGGCACTGTCCCTACCACTGCTCCTGGGCATTTGCTCCTCCTGTCCTCTCCCTCCGGTGACAAGACTGTGCGTCATACTGAGAACACAACCTACATTTGCTGCTTCATCTTTAAATCTACCTTTCATCACTTCACTGAACGGGTTCACCACAAAGCCATTTGAAGATCACTTCTGGGTCAGGGCAACCCAAAGGGCGGGCTGTGGAAGTGCAGGTAAGAGAATGGCCTCAACAACCAACTCCACTAAAAATGCCAAAAATGGAGAAGAGTCTTCAGATTGTGTTCACCCAGAGCAATCTGACAGGCAATCTGACAAACTGAAGAATAAAAAGCTGGAAAAATTCTTGTCACTGAAGTTATTAAGGTGTTTGATCTTGAACATACAAGAAAAATTTAGTCTTACTGTAAAAATATCTTGCACAAAGCAGAATCATTCCATCAGCTGAATGTAATATCTGTAGCCCCACTTCTGTCTCCATTAATATGACACTTGGAGCAGTGTCTGAAAACTCTTTGCTGACTGAACACATGCTGTAACAGCCACTGCAAGAGAGGTGAACAAGGCAGTATTTTCACAGAGATCACAGAAGAAACGCAACCAGAAGCCTTGATTAAACGTAACAAATGTTTCTGACTCATGACTTTTTCAACAAAACTTGTAGTGTACTTCCAAAGTTGGTGAAAATTTCAAACTTAACAGATTTAGATGTGTGAATGGTGGAAGTATTGGAAATTATTGGTGTTGCATGCTCAACCTCCCTTTCACTAAACAAAAAGCAGTGGCAGATTTTAAAACAAGGGCAGCAGACCAAAAATGTAATCTCACAGCTACAGCAGTGAGCACCCGAATCAGTGATCTCTAGATTGTTTTGTTAGCATAACCCAAGCAAGCTGACATTTACCAGGCAGATGGTGAATCAGTAGGCACAGGTAAGGTGTGTGTGTGAAAGTTGCTTGAACGCTCTTCGCTGCTAGATCTTCCTGATTTGACTCCACACTTTTGGCATTGTGCTAGTATCTAGTGGTTCTGCCTTCAAGCTTTTTAAAAGGAAAAGAGACTTTGACAGCAATTAACTGCAATTAGTTTCTTGTATCACAGATTACATGAATAAATACAAGAGCATCCAGCAAGCACTTGGTACATACACATAATTTAATTAAAGTTTAATCTATACTGCCTTTTCTGATTCAATATAGAATCAAGGGACCTAACTGAATTGCAGCCTTTCCCTTTTAGACCGTGAATTGGGCACTAAAAACAGGGGTGAACCCTCCTGCACAGCTTAAAAAACCCCAAACTACATATTTTAATTCTATTGATAACGTATATATTGAAAAAAACCCCCAAACACCTTTTTCCTAACCTTATCTAATAGTTGGGATAGGTCTTATGTAAATACATGAGTTCTGCCTAAGGGTAGAGACCAGAACAAGCATTTGTTAATGCATCCTAAGGCATTAACAACGAAAAGCAAACAAATGCCTTTCCACTGTCTTATCCCCTTCCCATTCAGAAATGCCTCCAAAATACTGTCAGACTTCATTTACACCTAACAAAACATCAAAATAAATCCTAGAAAGGTTACAAAGTCATTAGGTAACTATTATGATTACTAAAAACATAATCTATAAGTATGTTCTATTTATAAATGCTCTGTGCTCCTATTAAAGGCACTTAGGGTATTAAAAGACTAATTCACATGATTGAAAGCCTGTGATCCTTAGCATGCAGAACAGAATTGTGAAAATTACTCATGACCATCTTTATGTGTAGTAATAAACCAAACAAACCAAATCACACCAAATTTATCTGCAAACTGAATTTTAGAGAAAGAAGAGATTTTTAAGGATGTCCTGGGCAATATATTCAATATATTTAGAAAGACTTCTGAGAATTCAGCCCATTTTGTAGTTCTTAACACATATGAAGCCAATATCATATTTATGCAGTCCATTTACATATAAACTGACCGCCCTTTACTACGTACCATCTGTTCTCTGACATTACTTTTGGAACATAACAAGCACCTAATTTTCAACCTATGCTGATTTCTTGCAATTCCTACTAACTGTGGAAGCTTTCCTTTCACAAAAATGAAACCACATGAAATTGTTCAAATACATGCCTTTTTTTCTCTGCCTGTCTGCTGAAAGTACTGTGGCTCACCTCACCGTGTGTAGCTGATGATTACTTAATAAACCCCATCACAACAGTGTATCTGAACAGTATCATCTGTAGGCAGACTCCTTTAACACAACATAAAATATGGGCACCAAATGATTTTTTATGATGCCACTTGGGAGCTAATGCTCCTGCTGAATACACTGCACACTCCAGGAACAAGCTCTCTGCAACTGGTACAGGCCTAGCAAGTCAGTAATCAGCACAGCCGCTCACGACGAGCTTTAATTTCTGCCCCTAGTCAAATTCTTTTACCTTTGACTGGAACAGCAGTGGGTAAAGTGAGGAATCTGTGGCTCCCACTCCAGGGATCTGAAGCTGACCTCAGCCCAACCGACAGCAGTGACCTGAAGTCACCCACTTCTCACATATCTGCCCTTTTAACTTGGGTGCTAAAAGTGATGGCACTCTTTATTTTGATGGCAGTCTTTATTTCACGAAGGATGACATAATTACACCTGTACTACAACAAGAGAGGGGGTCCTGCTCAGCCCATGGTGAAAGCTTCTGGGTGTGAACCAGCACCCATCTAAAAGCCTAGTAATGCAGCTGGAACCCAGGTGAGTACAGTGATGGGTACAATAAACTAGCATCTTTTCTGCTAACGAGGCCCTGTGCCCGAGCTGGTACACCCTCCCTCTTAGTACGGGTTGTTAGGTCGGGCTCAGCACCACACCAGAGCAGCTGTGTAAGGAGGTAGGTTGTACCTGGCACAGTGAGGAGCAGTTCTCTGGTACCACCCAGCTATCCAAATAAATAATTTATCCTGCTGTGCTGGTCAACAAGCAGAACATTTTGAACCACTTCCCTTCACAGCACACATTGCCCTGTGAAGGTGTTGCAGCAGAAGAGCTAAGACAGCCCAGAGTGACAGAAAGGAGAGAGAATTCCACAAGCAGTCAGAGACCTTCTCCTTCCCCACTGACAGAGACAAAAGAGGACCGTGTCACTACAATTAAAGGAGTATTTGAAGCAGAAAATGATATCAAGTTAGCAAGGTTAAGATCTAAGAAGGTGCATGTGTTACCTTTTTCCACTGGTTAGAGCTGTCAGAGCTTAACCTGCCTGAGTCATTCCGATGGATCACATCATATTTGTTCTACTCCATATGCGTGTCTATGTTTTATGGTCCTTTACTGCTCCATCATTCATTCTGGCAGAATATGGACCACCCAAATATTTGACAACCTTTTGACATGTTGTAAAAATCTTTGTCCACTTGCCAAGCAACTTTTGAACATCCCAGGTCTGAGGCATCAGCAGGAGGAACTGCTGCAATCCCAAACCTGGGGCAGCCTGCAGCTGCAGGGAGAGTGTCTACACATTTGTATTAAATAAAGGTAACCCCTCAAAAAATACAGAGAAAGGAACCATCACCTCCATACAGGTGTTTCCCTAATTGTATAATTTAAGTTAGATACCAGGTATGATTTAATGGAAGCATATGCAAGAAGGTGATAAAGACAGACAACCACATAAACATGTTTATTATTACCTGAAATCTTTCTATTCCAAAGTAATTTGTCAGAATAGGGTACTGTTAAGACTGTACTGAAGGTTCTTAGGGACTACACTGATTAAAGATGACATTCTAAAGTCATATGAATGTAAATTTATATTCTGAAAATCAGTCTTCTGGGAAGTCCCAGATATTCAGGTGACTTTCCCATGACTAAAGTAAATGTTTCCTTTTCCACCCTAAAATGAGGGAGAGCAACTGTCAATACCTGAAGTTCTTTGTATGGTCTAAAATGTTAAATTAGATATCTGAATTTCATCATCCATTTGTTTTGTTCATGTAAAAATAATAAAAGAAGTATTCTGAGGTTTAAATACTGTAGGTCACCTCAGCAAAACACTTCACACTAAAAAGGGTTAGATGCTAGAACCCCAAAGTGACACAGATCACACTTGTTTTCACATCATTCTTCTGTTTCAGAGAACTATCAAATCAGTTAAAGAATTCAGGGCAAGCATGGAGTTTTAGTTGTTTATCAGCTGCAAGTTAAACTTGACAAGAGAATTTTTGGTAGAATTTTGTCTGTCTGCGTTGAGATTTTGTCTGTTGGCGAGAAGAGACAGTGCCATTGCTGTTTCTAACCCACTTCTGAATGTCAGAAGCATTAATGCTAAAGTACTAATTCATAAAAAACGTCACTTCACATATTTACGCTGCAAGCTTTATAGGTATAAACTATTCAACCAAACACTGCTCAATTCTGTTTGATGCTTGGAACATATGTGGTATCTCTAGAGTTAAACCCATAGCATAAGAGTATGAAGTTATGTAACTTGGTAAATATTGGAAAGTCTTGTTTAAAAAAGCAGAACACTTTAACGAGTTCAGAAAGAAAACACAATAAAATAAGTGTTTCAGACCAATGCTTTCACTGCTTTATTAATAGAGTATCTTTAGAAATAGTCACCTGAAAGTAAGATAGACTGAATTATTTATACAAAGCTGCAAATTACCAGATATCAAGTCAAATGTCTGGAAAAAATTCAAAATAACCTGTATCTGTACAAGCAACACGTTTTGTTATGATTTAATAGCTTTGTTTCTTTTTGAACAGGCAGGATAGACTATTTTTTGCTTCAGTGCTCTCAAGGAAGTAAAGACCTTTGAATTCTTTCTGCAGCTGGAGCGCTACAGTAGAGTATGCCCAGGTATGCACAAGAAAAACAGCACCTCCTTACAAACCTTGCTCTTGTCCAATTTCTGAATGCATCCTACTCACAAAATTGATTGCAACATTAAAACCAGAAGATTTGGGTCTTAAACCATGGCTCAGACTTGGAAATACTTTTAAATCCTAAAATTGCTCTGGCTTTACTAGTTATATTGAAAACATCGTTGCTTGGTCAATTAGCACCGGTCTTGAAGCAATAGCAGACATTATCTTGCTCAATGCACCACAATTAAATCTATGACCCACGCGCTCCCTAAACACCTGAAACGAAAGTGATCAAATTTTGTATTAAAATAATTTTGACTAATTTTATGAACTGAGTGGATTTTGGTTTATTTTTCATGTATTTTTTTATTTGCCTGGATGGTGCAGGAGAGCCAATTAAAGGAGAAAAAATCTCTCATATGCCTGGTAGGCAGACCTACTCTGCAAAAGCATCAGCTCCAAACACAGAATAACTTGTTTCTCAAATACTTAACTGGAGTTTAAGACCTGTTTTACCTGTGGGCAGCACATCTGTCTCCACAGAACAGGGATGTGATTTGCTGGTAATGCTGAAGGTTAGCAATGACCCTGAGTAACAGGAGCCACTGATGCACCAGAAAGGGCCAGAGAAAGAAACAGAACCCATGTTTTACATCATTGTGTTGCACACAAAAGAAAATCTCCATTTTGCTTTCTTGCAACTACAGTCTTGCAAGCATTTCTGCTGGCAGCGCTGCCAATTCAGGCTCTGCTTCCCTCTAAACTCTTTCCTATTTACACCTTTACAGCTGTCTGTGAGGCTGCCTAGTAAATGGGACTGGGCAACCAACGTGCACTGCAGACAAGGAAACTCAACAGATTTCTAGCCCGGACCAGCTCTCCAATCCAACTCACAGACAGCTGTACTGGTGCTACTGGCAAAAGAGCGGGAACGGGGAAGGCTGGCAGAGACTACCCTGCTGCAGCCAGGCCTGACAATGAAAGCAAAGTAGATCAAATCATGGGTATCCGTGTCACAAGGCTGGGGGAAGCCAACAGAGATGCTGAGGAAAACACCTATATTCTGTAATTTGATTATTATTGTTGTATCAATGACTCTGCTTTAGAGTGGGAGGCTGGAATTAAGATGATTATTTTTTATGTAGTCAACATTAGCTTTCTGAGGATTGGGCAGAGAGATGCATTTTTCAGATAGCCACAATGCTGACAAAGCAGCTGTTTGCAGCAAGTAACATACTTCTTCCTCCACCCAGCCCAGGATAATGTGCACTGGTTAAACACACCACATTAACCTTACGCTACAACCTTCCTGCTTGTAGTTTCAGCCACCACTATTATTTCAAAATCCAGAACACAGGCCAAGGCATTTATCAGTTTGTAGTAACAGTGAAACTACAGTGAGCTCACCGACTAGGGGCCTTGGGCAGACTGACAGGATTTACACCAAAGCGTTGGACTTGGACCCCTTCTGGAGCTTCTTATTTAAATTGGGCTTGGTTTAAGATATATATTACATAATTCTCCCCAGTTGACTGGGCTCCTCATAACGAAAAGTACAGGTACACTGACCCAACCTCTTCACAAGACTGAAACCTGCCTCTGATAAGGAGGAGATAGTGCAACCACACAGATGTTACCAGGCTTTTAAAAAATGAAACTTTCCTTTCACTTGGGTGTTTCCTTTCACTTCTTTTGTTGTTTTTTCTTCAACTGAAACACTTACTGTGTTCTAGGCTTCCTAGCTGCAAAGACAAATTGATGTGGCTCTGATCACCACGGGCAGAGCCCAACTCTTTCTTCTTTCATTCCAAATCCTGGAGGTGCTGCAGTTCCCCAAGATGGGTCTCCTGACTCGGCTCTCTGCTGCTGAAGGGAGAAAGTTGTGTCCCCATCCTTCCTTTTTCTACAGTCCCTCTGTGAATTTGCACTAGTGTTGGCGCTAACAGCAACTCAGTCACCAACCAATTCAGTTCACTCAGAAGAAAACTAACCTAACAAAAAAGCACAGTTCTCTCCTGGGTTAGTGATTTGAACCGGCTCACTAGATCTTACGTACAACCAACACTATGGCCAACATGAGGGATGGTTGAATACCACACAACTAGGAGCAGAAGAGGAGACCAAGATGTCTGTCTTGGAGACCTACGTACAGTTTTATCAGCTCAGATGAAACCACAGCAACAGACTACTTTCGTTGATATTATGCCGTGGCAATAGTGCCCCTTTTCACATCTTCCCTCCCTTTGCATGCCCCAGAATTTTCCTATCAGCACAAGAGAAAAATTTGGATGAGTTTCACAAAGCAGGCAGGGGTACTCCATCTACAGTAATGCCCTAAGCTTTTTTTTCCAAGAGAAATATCTCTAAAATCTACAAAGGCATAAATTTAGAAATCCTGCTCATATTGCATGCCACTTAGAGAAACGGACAGAGCCCAGCGGAGTTTGAGGCCAGGCCAGCTACACAGAGCCAAAGTGTCATTAGAAAAAAGGCAAGAAAATAACGCTTCCCATCCATTATTCCATGAGGTATATAAAAGACAAACCTGATGAGATTTTACACTCAAGCCCTAGGAAAGATGCAAGGGAAAGCAAAATGCAATTGATATTAGAATAGCAGTAGAGACCAAGAGATTTAGGGTAGCATCTACCAGAAAAGTGCATGAAATACTGGAGTCAAAATGTCACAGGAGGTTGTAGTTTCTGAAGAGATGACTAAAATATTGCAGCAAAGAGCTGCAGAGAACAGCAGCTGGAGAACAATAAAAAAAATGTGAAGAATAAAAAAAAGGAAGTTCACATAGCAGTTGCTAAAAAAAAAACCCCACAGGTTTGGTGCTTAAGCCAAGTAAATAAGTAGCACAATGAACAGTATGAATATATGATATTAAAGTTTGGGAGAAGCTGTTGCTCATAGATAGCACATGTAAAATCTTAAACTTAGCTGAATGATCCAGCTCTGCAGCAAGAGCCACCACAGCAGGATCTGCTGCCATTCAGCTTAGTTATTAACACAGCAATAATTTAAAAATTTTGATGTAGGCTGCATTTTCTCATTTAGCAGCACATCTGTTTGAGCTGCCCTTATCTCCCCGCTGATTCACCCCATCCCTTTCCCTGATTATGCTGGTACAGCTACTGTACACCCATGCAGCATGACAGGAGGGAATGATCCAAGTGAAATAGAACCAGGCTCTGTACCCCTCACCCGGCTGCATCATTTCCCCTTGCAGTAGTCCAAGCATTTGTGCCAGTCCAATGGAAAAGACACGGATGATGCCTTTGGCCAATATTACTGCCAAAAAATCTTACATAGAACTGTGGTTTCAGTTCATCAGGCAGTAGATAAGCATCAAAAATTCCTGGATTTCTCAGTCTACCTGCTCTTTTCTAAGTTTAGAAATCTATCTGAAAAAGTTTCTGTCAAAAGAGGAAGATACAACCCAGCTTTAACTCTTCCAAATGCAGGGGAAAAAAGGTTTCCTAATAATCTCATTGACCAAACAGGCCAACGGAACAACACTTACAGGCTCAGAGATTTTTACATATCATTTGAACTCTTCCCTCCAAAAAGTGTGAAAACATCAAGGGTAGACATTTTTGTTTCAGTTTCCTGCATGCGTGTAGCTTCAAAGTAGTTTATTATAAATAAAGCTTCCTGCAACTGTGTCTAAAGTAGCTATTGTAGTCTCTGTCAGAGAACAACTGAAAAGCAACAAAATCTAGAACAGCAACTGGCAGGACCTTCCTATCTTTGGAACTATTTTTCCATCTTTCACTTAACGGCCTCAATTTACGACAAATATAAAATCTCACAATATTCTCAGGAGAAAAATAGGAATGCTTACTATCTTAAGACAATCTCTCCTGTACCCCTCTACATTTTGCTCAGAATCACTGTGAGTACCCAACAACCATCTGTGCTGCTTTAAACCTGTATGTATGTGTATGTTTATATGTTACATAAACCATATATATGCACCCAAACACGAACATGCTTCCTCCAAATTCTTTACCCTCTCACCTTTAAGTGGCTCTTACACCGCCTAGTTTTCTATTCTTTCCACTTCACACATAATACTCTAAATTCAGCAGGAAAAAAAGAAAGAGAAAATCCTTGGCTGTTTTCAAGTGCTTGTTTTACCAACTAGAGCCTGGCACATCTTCACCTCCTGCACAGTTGATATGGCTGTTTTAGAAACGTGGAAAAATGGAAGGTGCTGTATTTGTTCTCACTCACCTTTTTAATGGCAGCACAATCAAGTGATTTAAAAGTTCTAAAGAACAAAATAGGTATCAATGTCTTAATGTTGGGAGATGTACATAGATCATTAATGGCAGGCTGCTCAGGTTTCATAATCACCAAGAAATATGACCTCACAGACTGCAGATGAATCAACACAATTTTTGATTCAGAGGAAAAAAAAAATAAAATCACTGCCTAGTCATGAAACCTTAACTGTATGTAGGCAGGGTACCTGGGAGCTCAAACCAAATTCAGTAGGGTTGTTTCTGTAGATGAGGATCGCTGTCACGTCCCATGAAACTAACTTTAGTTAGATCAGTGGCAGAAAGCTAGCACGGCCTTCTCACTGCACAAAAGCCTTGAGAAGTGTGGCATGAGTAACTGATCTCCACTTGCTTCCAGAGATCCGAAAATAGAGGTGAAGTGTGAATACCCCATTTGTTTCAAAAGGGTGCCAACAGAAATTCCTAGTGAGGGCCTGGTCTGCTATCAAAATCCGCACCTACAGAGCTGTAGCTGCACTTAGGCATGAAGAGGCTGTTTGCTTCTTACTGCAGCAGAACAGTTACTTTGCAGAATAAGATCTACAGAATATTTTATATTTGACATCAGTACCAGCAATAGCTACACTGGTGCAGGTTTCCAAGAAACAGATAGTTCGATGACTTGACAGTCTAAATGAGATGTTTCTAAATTTTCTATATCAGCAAACTCCTCTCCCCTTTCAGACCATTGGGTTTGGTTTTTTGTTGTTGTTGTTTTTGCTAGTTTCTTTCTTTTTTAATGACCAGAAGTATGGGAGGAAAAAAAAATCAGATGTAGACCATTTATTACAGATCCAGACACCATGCTGAGAGTGGTAATCTGAAGACTGGTGCTATATCAACTAAATGAAAGCATTAAAAATCATTACATTCTTCTTCCCCACATGCAACTATTTCATTTTAGGTCACCTGTAAGTGATACTTAGCACATACATACACAACCAAGTCTCTGTTCCCTTTTCTCTCTGACCTGTGAGGTTACAAAGCTGGTGAGGAAATGCAGAGATCTGTGTCTGTAGAAAATAGGGATCTGAGTCTTCCTCTCAATTACGAAATAAAATAAAATGTTGTGTTTCTAAAAATACAAAAACCCAAGGATTTTCTGTCCCATTTTTGTATTTAAAATGTAGTGCATCCATCAAACCAAGAATGAATGAAATACATCAATGCTTATACTCTCTTTAATCATTATAAACAGCTATATTGCTTACTAAAGTCATTAGATGTCTATTAATCAATTACAACTTAGAAACCCTCTTCTCATGTTGGTATTATTCAGAGTGATGTAGAGCACTTTTGGCCTTCACTTCAAAAGAAGCAGTGAAAGAAAATAGAATTTCACATACAAAGAAAATGGACCTATCTACACATGTGAATCACAAATATTCATTCTGAATAAAAACCTATTTCAGTGACTTTGTATTTTACTGCATAAATCCACATTTGTTGATCCAGGGAAAGGATGCAAGTAGGGTCTCAAAATTCCTGTATTCTGAAACAGTGGTTAGTGGTCACAATGTGACTAAACAGAGATATGTGATATTCCTAAATAAGTCTCTGATCCTTTATTTAAGAACTAGGGAACTCATTTCTAACCCCAGGAAAAAAAAAAAAAAAAAGACAGGTGTTATTCCAGAAGCAGATTATGTGCAGGCATTTCAATATTTAAGAGGGAGAAACAAAAATTTAAAAAAAGTTTCAAGAAGAAAAGTCATATTACCAATAAAAATTTGTTGTCCTTGTATAAGTTTAAGAGGTGTAATAACTTTTGCTTAAAAACTTTTTAAGACTGCCATGTCGTCTTTACTTACTACAGTACACAAAAATGCAGACATCCAGGATTTGAAAGTAGAAATAAAGTCAAAACACTGTCTTCTACTCTAGGCAAGAAAATGGGAAAAAAGGCCCCACAGCTGCAGCAAGGCAAGCCTGGTGTAAGGTGGAAAAAGGCAGCTGAGCTGACATTTGCTACTAAAGCTGGGATAGAGGTCAAATCCTGCTCGCTGTGCAGCACCCGAGTCTGTGGAAAACTGGCAAAAGCAAATCCCAAACCGAGATTTACCAGCCGCGGCCAGGCTCAAGTTCACTTTGGGTTAAAAATACTGACAGGGGAGAAGCGGCGCGGCCGGAGGGAACCGTATCCCTGATACGTGACCTGCGCGCCGGGCTCGGGCTGTGCCCGTGGGTCCTGCCCGGAGCGCGGTGTTGGGTGACCGAGCCCTGCTGCCCGGCGCGGCCTCCCGGAGACGGAGTAACAGCGAACCACCAGACCAAGCGCTGCCCCAGCTTCCGAGCACAGATTTTATTAAAGGCTTCTCGTCACAGCGCCGGGGAGCGCCCCGCGCCCTCGTGTCCATCGCGGCGGGAGTCTGTTTGTTTATCCGTGCGGCGCGCTCAGGGCGTGGGGCGAGCGGAGCTCCGGCGGGCGCGGGGGGCCCGCGGCGGCCCCGCGGGAGGGTCCCCGGAGCCCGGCGGGGCCGGGGGGCGGCCGCGGGGGAGCGGGAGCCGGAGCGCAGCCGGCGGGGCGGGGAGGGGGCGCGGGCGGGAGCGCGGCCGCCCCCCGCCGCCGCTCCCCCTCGTCGTCGTCCTCCGCCGCCTCCTCCGGGGGCCGGGGGGCGCGGCGCCCCTTCCCCGCCGCGCTGAGCGCCGCCGCTGGCTGCCGGCAGAGCCGCCGCCCGGCCGTGGCGGCCGCCGCCGGGCCGGCTCCCATCCGCCATTATCCTTTGTTCGCGGCGCGGCGGCGGCGGGGATGTTGCAGGGCTCGGCTCCATCTTTAAGGCGGGCGCCCCTCCCGCGGGCGGTGCGCGGCCGGGCCCCCGCGTCCTGCCGCCCGGCGGCTCCCCTGGTCCCCGTCGGGCTCCATTTCCTTCCCTCCCCCCCGCCCCTGTTTGCTGGGCGCCGTCCTCCTCTTACCGGTTACCAGGCTGCTCCGTCACTGCTTTCGTTCGCGCCTGGGATCTCGCCGCAGTTTTATTCTCTCCCCCACGTAACACACCGCGTCAAACTACACCTCCGCCGCGTCACTCACACACACAGGCGCTCCCAGCCCGGCGACAGGCAGGCAGCGGCCGACTGAGGAGCGCCAGCCAGGGAGCAAGCGCCGAGCGCGCCCGGCCCCGCACGGAAACCGCCGAGCGCTCACGGAAAGCACCGAGCGCCCGGCAGGCGGCGGGAACGGCCGAGCGCGACGCCGGCCCCCGCGGAAACAGCCGAGCGGCCGCGGAAACGAACGAAGCGCCCCGGAGGGGGAGGCGGAAAGAGCCGAGCGGGCGGCGGGAAGGCGCGAGCGGCGCTTCCGCCCCGGGGCGGCCCCACGCGGGAAGCGCTGAGCGGGGCTCTGCGGGGGCGTCCCCGCCGGGCGCGCGCGCGCGGCCGAAGCGTCTCGAGCGCGCGCCCGGCTCCCCTCGGACCTCCGGGGACGCGGCCCCCCCGCCCCTGTTCACCACGGAATCACAGGATCGGTTAGGTTGGAAGAGATCTCCGAGATCGTCGAGTCCAACCCACGGCCGAACACGACCCTGTCAACCGGATCGTGGCACTGAGTGCCGCATCCGGTCTTCCTTCAAACACTTCAGGGCTGGTGGCTCCACCACCCTCCTGGATAGTCTGTTCCAATGTCTGATCACCCTTTCTGTGAAGAAATTCTTCCTAATGTCCAACCTAAACCTCCCCTGGTGCAGCTTAAGACTGTGTCCTCCTGTCACTTGTTACCTGGGAGAAGAGGCTGACCCCCACCTGGCTATAACATTTCAGGTAGTTGTAGGGGGTGATAAGGCCCCCCCTGAGCCTCGTCTTCTCCAGGCTAAACAACTCCAGCTCCCTCAGCCGCTCCTCATAGGACTTGTGCTCCAGACCCTTCACTAGTTCCATTGCCCTTCTCCGGACCCGCTCCAGCACCTCAATATCCTTCCAGAATTGAGGGGCCCAGAACCGGACACAGTACTCAAGGTGTGGCCTCACCAGTGCCGAGGGCAGGGTGACAATATTTGCCCTGGTCCTGCTGGCCACACTATTCCTGATACAGGCCAGGATGCCACTGGCCTTCTTGGCCACCTGGACACACTGCTGGCTCATATTCAGCTACTGTCAACCAAAACCTCATGGTCCTTTTCTTCCAGGCAGTCTTCCAGCCACTCTGCCCCCATCCTGTAGCACTACCTGGGTTATTGTGACCCAAGTGCAGGACCCAGCACTCAGTCTCATTGAACTTTATGCCTTTGGTCTTGGCCCACTAATCCAGCCTGTTCAGATCCCTCTGCAGAGCCTTCCTATCCTCCAGCAGATTGACACTCCCACCTAACTTGGTGGTGGTGTGAGTTGCTAATGGCACACTCAATGCCCTGATCCACATCATCAATAAAGACACTGAATAGGACTGAGCCCAACACTGATCCTGGGGGACATCCCTAGTGACTGGCCACCAACCGGATGCAGTATCATTCACCACCACTCTCTGGACCCAGCCATCCATCCAGCTCTTAACCCAGCAAAGAGTGCACCAGTCCAAGCTGTGGGCTACCAGCTTTTCCAGGAGTATGCTGTGGGAAATGATGTCAAAGGACCTGGCATGTCCCTGCACACACACACTGGCAACACGGGGGACCCGCTGCCCCAGGCCCAAGGGGATCCCCTCTTGTGGTGCCCCACTGCTGGAGAAGACCCCTTTCCTTGGCCCCCAGTGTCATCCCAAGACCCAACCACCCCATCCCTTCTCTGTGGCTGAGGTGGCAGTTTGCACACTTGGCACCAGCCCTCTGCTTTGTCACCTCTTAGGAGAGACAGAGGTTGTCACCACGGGGCAAGGGACGTGGTATGGGTTTGTGTCTTGTCAGAGAAAAGGAGCTGTGGTCTTCAGTCTCATCTGCAATGCCAGCGTGATATCTGTTGTGGGGGTTTTAAACATTGGGTAGGTGAACTGTTTCTAGGAAAGGTTTTTCAAATAGTTGAGGCCACCAGGGAGCAGGGAAAGAACCAGTGGTGCTCCAGCTGGGTGAGTCCATCCCAGTCTTCTCCAGTTCACAAACACAGTTGAATGCACTTGATCATACACTCTGAAGAATGGACTGCCCTAACTACAATCAGATAAAAACTACCCATATCCAAAGAAGCTGCTTTTCATTTCACAAGACCTCAAGATGGCACTACATAACAAGATTTGAAGCTCTAAATCTGGTTCATTTTTGCAGCTGGCCTGGCACTGCACCGGTGCCAGGTGCACCGTGTCACGTGGCACTGGTGTGCTGTTTAGTTCAGTTCATGTCAAGTCTTGTTTTCTCAAGAACATTGAACTGATTTCACTTATGCTGAGTGTCAACTATCTCCACCAAAAATTACAAGAGATAGCACAGAGAGCAATTACAGCTTTACTTTGCCTTTGATTTTGTTGATTACAGTTATTCTAAAATAAATTGAAAAGACTCCACTTTTCATATTTAAAAAAAAAAAAAAGGTAGCTCAGATGAAACAGCTAAAACATTGTTTCATTGACAACACATGCTATGGCTTGGGCCACAGCTCATTTTCTGCTTCAGCTGTACTGTTTCTCTCGGCCCTTCCTGCAGATAGGGGAGCTCCAAGGTTGCAGCACGGTGTAGTCTTGGCTGCCATCCGCTTCTCCTCCCGGGTGTTGTGGACCTGTGCCATGCCTTTGGCTCAGACCAAATCCCGTCTGCAGTGTACAGCTGGTATAATTTTTGGAAATTAATTTCCCTTTTTGACTCTGCTAGGATATGAAAATCTCCATCCACTAAATAAGTCTTTCGCAACTGCTATTGGGAGCAGAATGTTTCTACCATTTAAACCTTTGAGACAGGAGAGAAATCTAAAATCAGTGTTCCTAACTTGGTCTATTCATTGATGGTGAATGGAAAAGCTTCTCACTTCAAATCATCAGAAGAGGTGCAAAAGGTTTGTGTCACCATCATGTCCTTGTCATTTCACTAGATACTGAGATAGAGGGTTGTTTTTGATAGTGTTTTGACATTTGAACTCCAGCCACATTGCACAGGATTTTAATATTGTAATGTATGTTTAATAAAGTATCTTCTATACATTTTGTTACCGTGTACACACATAAATTGAACTAGGTAATTAAAAATATGTTCTAATTAATCTAAATTAGGACATTTTGCTAAAACTTCTGTGTTTCAAGGAGTGATTCTGAGACCAAAATGTAATGATTCAGCCTTTTTGCTCCTTTTAGGAGGAGTAAAGTACTTTCTGGGAGAAAATATTTATAATGAGAAGAACAAATGTAGCCATCTGAGTGTCTTGCTTGACTCACGGTTTTCTTTGTTTGTTTTCCTATCCTTCTCCTCACTCTTTGTGTTAATGCATCAGCTTTTTTTTGCTCCCATAAATGAGCAAAATCATGTTTATTCTCCACCCATGCATGTTTCCCAGAACTGGATTGCTTGCCCTTGTGCAAGAATCACAGCAAATCTTTAAGGGAATAAACTCTGGTCCTCAAAAAGACCAAAGTGCACTAACTGGGCTTCAGCGAATGGCTTCCATCAGAAACCTGGGCAACACTCTTGGCCTGAGTGATGAGAGTGGCGTTGGTGGTCCCCCAGGCCCCCAGGACTGCCTTTATGTACCTACACAGCTCCTTGTGCAGCTCTGATCCTGCTGCCTGTTTAGGGCTGATGCTCTGGTGCCCTGCTTACTCTTGCCAGCTCTTCTCTCACTCACAGCTCCCTGGCCGACTCCTCAGCACTTCTCTGAAAGTCTGTCAGCCCACCGATGAATTTGCAAAGGGCATCTTGAGCGGTGGCTACTTCTCTGCCAGCCAGTGTAGGCTCCCCACGTAACAGACAGTTACTCAAGAAAGCAATTTGTCTCAGACTAGAACAGGTGCCTCAGATAGGTGAGATGTCTTAAAGGGATTTGAGATTACACCCTATGTTGTGTGTCTTTGGTATCTCCACCTCTTGTGCCATCACTGAGGCTTAGACCATAGATGGATGGAAACTGGATTCATCCTTGACTCATACTTGCTCAGCGGGAGGGCTGGGTGAACATCTCATAGACAACTGCTGTGAAACCTTCTGACAGCTGTTTTGCATATTCCTTCTTCCCTTCTGAGCAAAACTAGGGCACTAAGCAAATCTGGAGCTTCTTTGGGAGTGGGAGTGAAAGCCTAAGCTGCAAAACCCCCTTCCCTGACATCGACACCTTCCTTTTGGATTGTGTCTTGGGGAATCTAGAAAATGGGAAAGTAACAGTGTGCTAATTACCCACAAAACCCAACAGGAAGAGGCTGACTTGGGGAGTGAATTGGAATGCTCAGCAGTTCTCTCATTTTTCAGCGCAAGTTTGCTTGATGATGAGTGAAACCCAGCAAGATTAATTACTTTTCTTACGATTAAACCTCAGAGACAAATTCATTAATTTTGCAGCCTCCAGGTTGGTTACCCTGGGTAGTGGGTGTGCATACAGCATTGCAGTTTATTGCCCGTGGCCCAGGCTTTGTAGAGGCTCACGAGTGACATGTAGATCAAGGAAGGTTTGTGCTTGGCTGTGCGGTGTGGCAGAGCCACAGTGTACATGAGTTAGTCTGGAGCAGTCAACGCTGCTGGCACTGGTAGCATGCAAGATAATATTTGTTGTGAAAACACAGACACATGTATTTTCAGTCTACATACAGCTTCAAAAATAGCAACACAAAAGTAGTTTTATACAGGCCATGGCCATCTTTGGGAATGATTTATAACAAAATAATCTTTCAGCATCAGACACTCGCTGACAATTTCTAGAGGGCCAGTGTGGTCTGACAGAGCAGGGACACAGAGAGTATGTTTTGTACAGATATGACATTAAGCACAAGCATTGCTGGGGAGAAAAGAAGGCAGCACCCCAGTGCTCTGGGGTTTTGCAGCTGCATTCACTGATGGATATTCTCCCAAGGAAAGGGAGAATATTTGCAAAAAATGAAAGTGGAGTGGGACAGATGTTACATTAGACAATAAAGCTTCCAACACTTTTCAGTGTACAGAGTATTCCATTGCAATTTCCATCCTATACGAACTGAGCAACTGATTTTAAAGCAGATGTAGGAGAAGGCAGGGGGTGCTTCCATACTCCTGTGATGGATGTGGCTATTCAGTAGCATAGACAAAGCTCTGAACCGGTGATGACTTTCTGAGGACAATGAAGATAATAAAGAGGTGTTATTCTGAAACCCAATGACAAAGGCATGTCAGTCCTCCATTTCGGTCTCTGCTTCTGAGATAGATGGAGACTTAACTTCAAACTCCCATGCAGAGCAGTCTTCTATCATTTCATAGCCTCTCAGGACTAGCTACAACTGCTTACTCATCAGGATATGGACAGAACCCTACAGGTTCAGTATCTGCCACAGAAAACAAGATTCACTGGACTCCCTGAGCACTTTATTACAGAAGTAGATCTAAATTCCCGGGTAACTCAGAACAAAGTAACTGAAAATAGAAATGGTTTTTCAACATCATCCCACTTAACACTAATGATCTGCAGCTCAGGTCTGCCCTCACTGCTCTTGGACATTCATCATTGCTAAAAGTAATAAATCTTCCTGGCCAAATACAGGCTTTACAAGCAGGCAGATTGCATGCTCAATTAGCCCAAGGAAATTGGTCGCTTTGCTCAACTCCTGCTGTTTGAAATATGGAGCCCCGCTGCTGCACCATCCTGCTGGAGCAGCATCACGTTCCTTCCACTGACGGAGCAGCTGGGGAAGGGAAATCCTCTGTCCAGAGCCAGGGACTCAGTCGTTCCCCACCATACCTCTCCTTGTGTGGAGCAGAGGAGCTTCCCCAGCTTGCAGGTTGCTGCAGCAGGGCTTGCCCGCTCTGGCCAGTGAAGCAATTAATTTCTGAGCTCCAAAGGCTTTTGGTTACGTTCTGTGCTAAGTAACAGCCCATTTCTGAGTTATCAAATATCATCCCTCCCAGAAGCAGAGGAGATGTTTCAAGGACAGGAGTGTAGGAACAGATGAGCACAAGCAGCTTTTTGACACTTTGACAATGTGCTGTGTTTTCTGAGGATAGCCAGTAAAATAAATCTTCTGGCTCCTTGAGCACACTGCCGCAAGCCCAGCCTAGCCCACTGTCTGAACAGCTCCATGCAGACCAGGGAAAAGTCTAGGCTTTCCCTTTTATCCTTGAGAGGTGCCTCCTGGAAGTAATTGTTTTCTTGCCACTTAGCTTCACTTTTCTTTGCCTTCCTCATTAAGCTGAATTCCTTCTCACTGTGCTCGAGCCCTGCTTAACCATTTCTCATTTTGGTTACTTTGTTCTGAGAATTTAGAGCAAATTATTCACACAGTGTCTTCTCGTTGCGACACCCTGGCTCACGTAGTCCCAGGCTTCTGGGGGCCCCCACTCCTTATCCAAAGATAAATGAAGAATTGTGTTCTCACTAAACCTCCTTCCCATCAGGCTGCCTCCTTTGCCCCTATGTTTGTCCTCTCTGTGACTTGGCAAAGGTGTGACTTAGCTTCAGGTCTGCAGTGCCAGCTCAGGTACGGCCTGTCTGCCTCCCTCCTCTGTGCAGTTTTCCCTACCTTAGGATCCACAGATGCTGGCCCTGCAGAAACATGGTTATTATTGTTATCCCACCTCATGGAAAGTCCCTCATGTGCCAGATGTCAGCAAAACTGCTTTGGGCTGAACCTCTAAAGGTCACATAAGCTTTGAAGAGCATCTTGTGTTTTCATGTGACAGACTGTCACACAGAAGGGAGAACTGAAATGAATTGGTGACCAGAGAGGAGCTTAGACATGCTGTAAATACCTGGTAATGCTCCAAACAGTGGTGACTGTTTTCATGTCTATTAAGCCCTTTTATCACATACTTCCTGGCTTGTGGGCCCAGCTACACTTAAAAACTTTCCGTTGCTTCAAGAGCTAGAAAAAAATGATGACTGGTATTGTTAGCATTCAGTAAAGTACCAGACATGGCAAATATAATATGAATGGGATACTGATCTGGTGTTGTGATATACCTGGGACCCTGCATGCCATGAAGCAATTGCTGTCACGAGGCCACATTGGCCCCGAATAAGGCAGGAGGAGTTGGGGCTTGCCAGTAACCCACCAGTTGGAGATCTTTTCCTTTCAAAATGGAACGGGATTTCATCTGCTGCACATGGAGAAAAAAGCTGTTGGATGAGGCACAGTAGAAATCAAAGCTGAAATGAGAAACAAAACCAAATACAGTAAAGGGTATCAGAGTGAAAAGGGAGGAGAAGGGTAAATTGTTATAGAATAATTCCTGGAAATACCCTCAACTTTGGTGCTGAGTGCCTACATTTTAGCTCAAAGATGGCTGTTGAGGGTGGTATATTCTACATTACTCTGCTGGTAAATAGCCCATTTCTATCAGCACAGCCTGCTGGATTTGAGTCAGTTCCTATCATATAGAAAATATTATTTAGACTGACTTGCACCTTTGAAAAAATAAGTCTTACACATCAAGAGGCTAGCAAACACTAATTTGGTGAATAATTTTGGTGGTGGCAGAAAGAGGAGAGCCTGTGTGTGGTGCTTGGTTTCAGGATCACTATCTCACAGTCTTGGTTTAACAAATGTCCGGGTACATTCAGCAGCTTACTATAAACTCATGTTGCAAGAGTTATGGGAAGGAGGAAGAGGTTGTTCAGAAAAGAAAAAAAAAGAGTAAAAACATTTAAAAAGTAATGCAGACTGCAGTAATCAGAAGCAAAATGAGGGGAAAAAAAGACAGTGGGTGGAAGAGAAGAAGGATTACCATTAGCCCTCTTTGGTTTCCATCACAGGCGTGTGCTATCTATTACTAATTTAGCTGCATGAGGAAGCCACAATTTCTTTAAAACATACCAGGACTCCAGTCTGTCTCTCAGCCTGTAATATCCAAACAACAAATTGGGTCCCAGCTGGGCTGTGTTTATCAGCTTAAAAAGAACTGATTTTCTCTTCCACAGTCAGAAGGAAAGCGTTATCTGACAACTTGAACTGAGATCAATGCTCTCTCCCAAACTCCCTGCAAATGGGTGATTTTGGCCATTTGATTGTCCAGGTACTAATTTGGGCTCTGCAGCTTTAACTGTACCCAGTTTCTGGTGGCACACTGCCATTGTCCATCTCCATCCCCATCATCCATTCCACCAGCAGGGTCCATCATCACATTTTATCCACCTCCGCCATCTTCTGCACAACTAATTACACTTTAACCTCTCTGCCCACAGGCACTGGCTTAAGTGAAAATGAGTCTAAGCTGCTTTGAATCAGAGATAAACCAGCAAGCAGGAAGTCTTGGTCCAGACAACGAGGTTCAGCTTTTTTTTTGTGTGTGCTTTTTCTTGCCTATTGTCTTTCAGGTTGATTTTCATGGACTGCTAACTATTAAAGCATAGTGATTTGTACAATACTTCCAATAGCCTTGCTATTATGTGTTAGGTAAGAATGAGATACTGTATCTGATCACAAGTATTTATTTATCTAATGATGTAACATATTTACTTGTGTGGCTATATAACATATAATTTAATTTTTTCTACGAAAATAGTGAGCCTTCCTCACTAGATTTGTGTCAAACCATCTGAACATAAATTGGAATTCAAATAAAAAATCACATTACTTTAAAGTATTCTTATTTAACTATTGATAAAATAGCTCAGATGGGCACAGTGTAAATGACAGTAAAATTGGCGTTTACAACAGACCTATTAGACAGAAGGGAATTGGACTGAGAAAAACAAATCGATTTTTTTCTACACCGTACTTGAAGAAAAAACTGTGTGTAGAGAAGGGATCTGCTAGTTTAAAAAATCTTAGTCAGTTAATTGGGGTACAAATGTTTGCTTTGTCCCTCTGCCTCTCTCTCTGGGGGTGATCCTCAGGGGGTAGGTGAGGGCTGATGTGGGAAGTGGCCTCCAGCCAGCCCCAAGGTCCCTGTCTGACCTGGTGTCCCCCTCTTTGGGATGATGACCCCCAGTCCCACTGAAGAGACCCTCACATGCCACTGCTGGGAACATGCTCAACAGCATTTTCAGCGTTGCCCAGGGGCTCCTGATGCTGCGATGTTTACCTGCCTTGTCGGCTGCTCCCAGCCAGCCCCAGTGAGCTGCTGCTGAGGGCTGGGGAAATGGCCCTGGGACTGTCTGCATGAAAATATGCACGAGAAATTAGTGTCTGAAGAGCAGCTCCTCACTTCAGCTTAAATACAAAGCATCCTTTTTTTTTTGAAAGCCCCTGTTCATGCAGCTGTGGAAATACATGCTTCCCTCCCATTCTGCAGTCCCCCTAATCCCAAGGGTATGAAGGTTTTGTGTATCCAAACACCCACCCACCACCAGCAGCCCCGCGATGCTGGTGGTGCTCAGAGAGCCAAGCTGGCTGTGAGGTGCTCCACAGGTGTCTGTCTGTCCATGTGGGCCGTCCCTGCTGCCCGATGGTGGGTGCAGAGCCCTGGGCTCCTCAGCAGTGCCCTGGCCAGGCAGCAGGCAGAGCTGTGAGCTGGCCTTGCGCGCAGCAAACCTGGAGGCTACAGATTGCAGATCTCCTTGGTAAGATAACTATTGATTACCTCCCTTTACCCTCTCCCTTAACTGGTAAGATTTGATATAAATGAGTTACCATGCAGAGCTATATACAAAAGGATATTATGTGATGGGGAAAAGGCAAAGCCAAGCATTTGGCTGAGTTTAGGTTGTTCTGTGCCTTTCCAAGAACGATAAAATTAACAGAATTATCTCTCTGTGTGTGCTAGTGCTTGTGGAAGGCTAATGGTGTCAAAATGTCAAAAGAAAATGAGAACAAGTTTGGGAAGGCATCAGAGTGTTATTCCTAGAAGAGAAGATTTGTGGTTTAATTTGAATAGCGTCACCTTGGAAAGAGTCTGCTCTGACTGGAGAGTAAGTTATTCCAGGAGAGGAACTCTCCTGCCCATTTCTATCTGTAGGAAGAGATTAAGTAGAACAGCAGCAAGAATGCTGCTGCATTTGGATGCAGCATGTGGGCACCTGAGGGTGCTTAGTGGATAATATTTCCTCATGTTTATTTAGCTCTGGGGCATGGGTGATCTCTAGCCCTGTGCCTACCACACCTGTCTCAGTCTGCCAAATATATTTAGCTATTTTGAGAGCATAAGCAAACAATTAAAACCAATGTAAAGATCCAATTTGATTTCATTTGTGGATGCTTTTAGCAGAGAAGGAACAAATTGGGCACTGCCTATTGAAGTTTCTTGCTGCAATACAGAGTTTCTGGTGAACTGCATCTGGATCAATCTTGATTTCTGCAAAATGGAGATACAGTAGGAACTTCGTCCTTTGCAAAGCCATAGCCAGGTCTGACCTTGCTCCTGATGTCTCCCACCACAGGTTCTCATGGTGGACATGAGACCTGCCCCGAGTTACAGAAGTTTTTGTATTCCTAAGCAATTAATTGCATCCTTCTCTCATTCTCTGGGCTTGCATTCACTGCCACTTCTGTCATGGCTACAATATCAACTACATGTCAAACAAGAAGGTGGGATAAATATCCCAAAGCTGCTTTTGTCTTTGAGGCTTGGCAGCCCTTATGGTAACGGTGATTTGAGAAGAACAGGAGGGATCATGAACTATAGAGTGAGAAAACAATGTAACACAGTACCATTTTAGTGCCAGATTTTCATGAGTTGGCTGACACAAAAATCGCAGCAAGGCAGAAGAGTGGGAGCCACAGAAAACCGAAAATGCAAGAGAAAGCACCATTCTACAGCACTAACACCTAGTTAACAGAAACATGCTGTTTCTGTAAGCACAGCCAGAGCTCTATTAGAGCATGCAAACCTCAGTCCAAGAGGAATAACCTCAGGTTAAACAGCTGTGAAGCCAGATAACCTGGGGTTAGCTTCATCTGCAGAGGGTAGTGGGCTGGATGCCAGTTACTTAACCAAGTTAAAAATTTGGGCAATGGTGTCTGCTCTGTTAGGCTGGCTCACATGAACTACCCCAGGTCAGACACATTTGGGGGGGGGAAATTTATTTTTTCCCAGCACTGGTTTCTTTGTGCAGGATCTCTGCTTGCTAAGGACATCCCACCCAGCGTGAGCTGCTATGCTGCCATGAGCCCATTGGTGCTTCAGAGCAGTGTCTGCCACTTGGAATGATAGCTCAGCAGCCAAAAATCCTGGTAATAGTGTTCTTTGATCATTCCTTTCCCCATCATTTCTCTCATGACATGTCTGTGGGAAGGTGTCTCAAGGGGTGAAAAGTTTGTAGGGAGAGGTGATATTTCTGATCTGAACAAAGGATACAATTGGAAAAAGGCAGACTTTGGGTCAAGCTCTCCTCCATGCTGCTGTGCAGTGCGGGGCAGAGGTGGCTGCCGAGTGGTCTGTGGAACACCAGCGGTCCCAAAACTCTTCTGTCAGCTTTTACCACAGCAGGGGTCACCTTTCCCTGCAGATCTGGTCCTGCCTTTTGGAGCGAAGAGAGGGTTTGCATGGCAAGGTCTTGGTAGTAGGGGGCTACAAGGGTGGCTTTTGTGAGAAGCTGCCAGAGGCTTCCCCAGTGTCCGATGGAGCCAATGCCAGTTAGCTCCAAGACAGACCTGACTATAGCCAAAGCTGAGCCCATCAGCAACGGTTGGTAGTGCCTCTGGGATTACATATTTCATAGCTACAGAAACACAGGTGTTATTGCTACAGGTAAGAAAAACTACTATGAAAAAAGGTTTGGTTAATCACTAGATTTTCCTAGGACTACCTGCAAGTAAAATCAGACTCTTTGAGTCCTGCTTAAGATGGGCTTAATGTAAGATGCAACAGAAATAATGGAGTACCATGCCTGGAAGTACATAGGGTGAGATAGGTATCTGGGGTTTGGAACACCAGCATGTGTACTATGCATGACCTTGAGTTACACTGATAATTCTCTTTAAGTGTGCACCCTGCTGGGGCACCAGCACAGTCTCTCTCCCCAGCACTGAGGCAGCTTCTGGGAGATCAAGATTGTTTTTTTTTTTCTCCTTTTAAATCTTCCAAACAAGAACTTATGTGCAGCCTAAGCAAAAAGTCCTAAGGCTGCAAATAGCAGAGAAAAGAGGTATAATGACCGTATATGTTCAATGGCAGGCTGCAAAATGACTGGTGATGTGTCAGCTGGAGGTCTTCAGCAGAGCAAGACTTGATCTCAGAGTGGTAGCTGCTACCCATTATCTGCAATGAAATAAATGGAAATACTTTTGTGTCTTTGCTTGATGCCTTTGTTGTGTTCCAGGTTTGGAGATTTCCCTTGTTCCCGTGAAGCAGACTGTGCTCACAAAAAGGAAAATGGCTTGCAGCCTGCTCTGGTGTGGGATTCACGCTGCTAGCACAGCCTGCACACTTCCCAGAGGCTGCTCTCTGGGGCCTAGGCACTGCTGTCCTGCTTTCACTGCAGTGAGGAAAGGTGAAGGCCTAAAGGCAGAGGCAAGCTCCTTTACCTCTTGCTCCTTCTTCACCTCCTGCTCCTTCCTAACTCCTGGTGTCTTATCGTCCTGTCCTGAGGTGATAGCACTGGCCAACTGCTTCAACCAAACGTGGGTACTGGTGATAGCATCTGCTGTAACCTTGGTCAGACCAGGTCCCCTTCATTTGCCTTCCTACCCTTGACCTTCTCCATCCGGATTTGTGCTCATAAAAACCCCAGTAATTTCTTACTGTGTGTTTTTTCCCTTGCAGTCTGTGGAGTCACACGACAGTGCATTTTCTGACCAAGTCAGGAAAAAGTAGTTCAGATCAGTCCAGATTGTTTGGCTGGTACAGATCCTCATGGCTTGGGGGTTTTTCACCCTTTCTAAAAAAATTCCATTTATATCCAATGCAACTACGAAAAAATCTGTTTTTAAGAAAATTGAGATATTTTGATGCCTTGCTCTGTCACTGCAAAGCTTCCTGAGATTCATTCAAACAATTTTTTTCTTGGGTGCTGATTTTGGAGTGGTGTCTGTCTGGTGCAGGTCCCTGGTTTGGCAGCCAGCACCCACTCCAGACACAGTGTGAGGTGCTCCTCCTGTAGGGCTGCCAGGATGGCGATCTGCCTGCGGGAGTTTTGGGGGCTGTGGGTTACCCAGCATGTCCCCGCACAGCCCTGCTGCACATGCATTATCAGGGCAGAGCTGAAGATGGCAGCAGGAATTTGGTTTCCCTTCCCCTATTTTGTTTCTTTGGGAAGTGCAGCTGTGAGAGGGGCTACTGCAAATGGGGCTTCGATACAGGTTTAATTACATCGCTCCTGGGGTCACTGCAGAGAAAGAAACTTTTCTCACCTTTCATTTAACTCTGTTTCATGCACAAAGAATGCTGTAGAAACACAGAAATCTACGTGTGGGTCTTGACCTGAGGTGACTGCCTTCCCTAGGGATCCCCCATTTGGTATGGGGACACAGGCTGTACCCCAAGACCGAGGAGCTGCCTGCATGCCTGTGCTCCTGGACAGACTGACATCTCCATGCTATCTCTGATGGATTTCAGGAACAGGCACCATGTGAGTTTGCAGTGCACAGCTAGAACAGAAAAAAACCTTCAAGAAAAATCTGCATTTTGCATGCTGGATGCCATGGTCACAGGATCTGGCGGCAGGTGGCTGGGGAGGGGTCACTGCCGAGAGCCCTGGGGACTGGGGTTTGCCTGCTCTACTGAAGGGGAATCATGACATAAGATCTGCCTACATTATAGCAGTAGGTAAGAGAGGGATGCCTGGTGCTCTGCCAAGTACGCAGTCGTGAGCACTTGACTCTCAAGCCAATGAGAAAGAGGCCAAGGAAGACAGCAGGAACTTTATTCTGCATCTTAATTTATTGATGTTTCCTTAATCCTCTCACAGACCTCATCTGTTTGAGAAATCAGGTTCATATGTCACCTGTAATGTCTCCTTCCAGACAAATAGCACCACAGCAGCTGCAATTTCCATAAGTGTGCTGCACTTTGAAGATGGAGATACATAGGACACTTCAGCATAGATTGCTTTTAAGTGCTGCAGGACTTGACTCGTCAACATGAAGGTCTATTTGCTGTACAGTGCACGCTGGTATTAGTTTCAAGTTGCTTAGATGCATCAAAAGTAGAAAAGCCCGTTGCTCTAGGCAGGCACTGTCAACTGATGCATTGCCCAGACCCTCATTTAGAATGCAGAAATTGAGAGGATGCCTCAAAAAAGCAAAAAAAAAGCAAAAAAACCCCAACCCCGTAAACTTTACATAATTTCCTGGGTTTCATTCATTTTGCTGTAATTTTACACATGTGTTCACATTAAGAGCTTATATTGTCAGAGGAGCACTCAGGATAAGTAATGTCACTCAGCGAGTCACAAATGGAAGCCATGTCGGCTGGCATTGCAAAATGGATCTATAACTGGCTTTTTGTCCCTCAATTTGAGATGATCTAATTTGATTTCTGTGATTTACGGCTCGGAGGAGGATGCTCGCTGTTCTCCCATTCCCTCTGTGCACCCGGGCTGGATGTCTTCTCCTCTTCTGAATATCCCAGGTTTTGGAGGTAATGAGTTTCTGAAAGGGCAGTGCACATATTTCCTGCCTGAGCTGATTTGTAAAGCAGTAACTGGAAGAGGGAATTTTTTTACCTGTCCTTGCTGACATCCCAGGATAACACGTATCACTCATGCCAGCCCTGAATTTGGAGATCATGGTGGAACTGCATTTGTTAGAAAAACGAGTGAGGCATTTGGGATGAGTTATGGAGACCTGCAAGAATTTACCGCCACAACACAGAGCTGCCAGTGAGGGTGGCAGCACCCCGTGTCAGCCCAGGCTGCTGCTGCTTGGAAGCCTCCTGTCCACATGTTTATTTACTCGCTGTAGCTCTGACAAAAAACCTGCTGTGTCGGTGAGTTTCCATGGGTTTCAGTGGGACCGAAGATCTGACACATAACAATAAACTGTCTGTAAAATCTCCCAAGCTGCTACTTGGGCAAAGAAAGAGCCGTCACCTAATGTGCTATGTCTGATTTGGCAAAAGAGGTGTTGCATCCCAGTATCAAAAACGATTAATATCAAGATAACCATGCACATGTGGTAGAGGGTCAACACGTTCATCTTTGTGGACACAGTGTGTTGAGGTTCCCATAGCCTGGTGAGGTGCTACAGCTCCTGCTGCCAGTGCAGAGGTGGCAGCCTCGATAAACTGTGTGGACCTGAAAGCTGGGGCTCTTCCCAGCTCACCCCATCTAGAAGCCAGAGCATCAACATATGAAATTCATTTGCTCTAACATCACATCTTACCCTTTGCCTGTGCTGGTCACTGCAATTTCCCACCCCCTGGAATGCAGCAGCGAGTCCCCAGCTCCTGGCTGCCAGGTCAACATCAGCTGTGCCACAGCTGCTTGCAGGCTGTGTGTCGGTCTGGTGTGCAGGGCAAGGGGTCAGCCATGGGCACACAGGGGCTCTGCGCTCCCCTGGGCACTGCTGTGGGTCACACACATCTACACGTGTGCACACGGGTGTGCGCAAACACTGCTGCTCTGAACTGACCTCGGCTGACAGCACTGCGGGGCTAAATCTGCTCTGCCAACCTAAGGCCTCTCTTACTGTTCACCACATGCAATACTCACCCTCTCTGGTGCTGGGCATGAGGTGCTGACCAGCTGCGGGTCCCAAGGATGGTGGTTTTGGCATGCAAGGAGCTCCCAGAGCTGCTGGGTGGAAGGCGTCCCATGAAAGGAGGGATAATGACCTCTCATCTTGCTCATTCCAGAGCTCATTCTTGTTCATTCCACTCATATCTCTAGCTCTGTGAACAGCCCTGGGTAAGCTCCATCCTGACCTTGTCAGTCAGGATTTTGGAAAGAAAACATGCAGGGCTGCCTTTGTGCACTCTGTGCCCAGGCCAGCCCCCAGGCCCCCAGACTACGCACCTGTAAAATTTGGGTAAAATTTTATGCTGGCTGTTGGCAGCAGCAGGACAGATTCCTGCCATGACCGTGGTGGGTCACTCATGGCTTCCCAGTATTCTCTTTCCTTGCTGCATTTCACTGGAGTCATGAATATATGTATTAACTACAGAATAGTCTTAAACAAACATTTATCTTGCAGAGCAATGGCTGTTGTTAAAGACTCCAGGGGTGGATATCTAGGAAAACAAGCCCATTCGAGCACAGCGCTGGAAATGAGGATGTTCTCACGATAATTTTTTCCTTGGTTTAACAGTTTCCAAATAAGCAGGTGAAATGGTCTGAGGTGATTAAAGCAATAGAGAAGATTAGTTTTGTTATATATAATCACCTTTGCTTCTCTTGTATGTGTGGAGTGATTTTCTCAGCAGGATGTGTTATCTATTTTAGGGAACAGTAGTCTTTTTATTCTTCTTCTTCTTTTTTTTTTTTTAAATGTAAATCAGCTTTTTAATCTTTTTGTGTCAGTTTGATAGACTGTAATAGCAATTCTGTTTGGTAGTAGATTCCCCTCTTCCCCAAGCACTTCTTTGCCTTTAATTGCCTTTATTGTTCCAATTTGAATAAATCTGGGATCACACCTTGGCTTGTGGAAATTTGCTGTGGATCTGTGGTGTTCTAAAGGAGTCACTCTTTCAGATTTCTGTCAGTTCTCATGGATGGGATGGCAGGGGATGGGGGAAGTGGAAAACCCAGGTGGTGCCTGATCTCTGCAACGAGAGAGTATGAATGCTGGACTTCCTCTAGGATGGGTTACATCTTCATCTCAACTCTATTTCGCTCCTGCTCCTACAGTGAGTGGACACCTCCTTCACCCTGGCTCCCCCCATCTTCTCAAAGAGATGAGGTTTTGGGTTAAATGAGGTCAATCTCAAAACACACATGTGCCTTTTTTGACCATTGAAACTTTTTATAGCAGTACACATAGTGCTGGGGCACTTGCTTCTGCAGGATTTCCTCTCCCTGTGCCTCAGAGGAAGGCACGGATTTAAAATACTTATTTTAAATGACACAAAGCAGTAGTAGCCTTTTTCAACAGTGTTTGGCTCTGCTGCCCCCAACCCTCTCCTCACTTTGGGGGCAGGACTTAAGGGGATCTTCCTGTCCAAACCCCTGTGCTGCTCACTGTCTCAGGGAGCTGCAGACCTTGAGTTGCTGCTCCACTTTGGGTTACGGACAGAAGGAAGGGAAAGGTGTAATTTGGCATCCGTGTGCATTTCATTGGTGAGCCTAGATAATTTTACCTTGGCAAAATATGTATGTCCATCAATCCCTGGGCCTTGGTGGGGCATCCTGGTCGAAAGATGTAGCAAGGAGATAATGCCCCCATCAATACAGGATGCGTTCGTGATGGCGCGTGAGCTGATACGGCCTGTCAGATACACGACAGGGTGGAGAAGAGCCTGAGAAATTACTTCTTGTAGACCACTTGGAAAACAGTCCCCAGAGCAACCCAGATGAGAAGGGGTCCCTTGAGAGTGCTGGGAAATGAACGTTCATCTGCCAGGGATGTCTTCAGGAGGTGGAGACAGCCACGGGCTGCCTTCTGCATTCCCTGGCCCAGACAGGGAAAACCTGCAGACAGGAATGGGTCTCTGCACGTGGAGTGTTGCCTGCACCAGGAAGCTCCAAAATCAATAAGGTAGATAGGGGATTTATTTCCAAGGAAATTGTGACCAGAAGGCACAGGGCAGCCCAGAGAGTCAGTCCTCCTCACTCAGCCTCTGTCCCTATGACATCCAACACGAAAGCTGACAAAACTGGGGGGGAGTGCTCTCTTGATTAAGCTGCCACAGGGGCATTTGCCAGATCTGGGGTCACTGCCTGCTTGTATAGAGAAGTTAAGTGTTATTGAGAAATAAAAAGGAAAATGCTACATGATTACTGGGGAGGGAAAAGGGTTACAGTAAAGAAAGGAATTGGGAGAAAAATAACAAGTTGACCATTATTAGTAAGGGAGATGCAAAGAGATAAGGGGGGGGGAAACAAACATCTTGTACAGTATATTAGTCTTGGGTGTGGATGTAAGTATAAAATGCTCCACAAGTCCTGTAATTGAGAAAATCTATCAAATGTCCTGACAGCTGTTCCAGCATTTCCAGAAGCGATAAAACTTGAATTTATTTCACTTCTGGAAAGGGGGCAGTATCACCTTCTGGCGGCTCTAATGAAATGCCATAAAATTTGAGGAAAAACTGTGCAGTAAAGTAATAAAAAAGGGCAGTCGGCAGCGAGTTGTTTGCTGAAACACTGTCGGAGGGGACACAGCGGGGCGGACCTGTTCCTGCTGGTCACGGCACCCAACCTGGGGGCTCTGGCCTCGCTCCCTGCAGCCACCATGCTTGAAAGTGGCCGTGGTGGAGCTGAGCACGGCTGGGTCTTGGCCCTGGTCAGGAGGCATGGAGGTCATGGAATAACCAGTATGTGCCAAGGCTCAGGCAGGGCTGCACGGGAGCTGGGAAGAGGCTTGTATGGCTTTCACCCACCACTGGCTGGCCCCAGCACCTGGGCCAACTTGGAACAGAGGAGGGCTGAAAAGTGAGACCACTGAGGAAATAGGTTTAATTTGGTTTTTCTTTTTACCTGTGTAGTTTGGTGACAGGAGAGAAGGTCATCACTGTTTGCCTCCTGCCATAGCTGCTAGGCAATAAGCTTGTTTTCCTATTGAATCTATTAATTTAAACTAAATTTGTAATACAATGTTTAACTTATTTGAAGACTCACGGACTCTGTAATTTAGTACTAATTTGTTGGCAGGAGAGCACACCTTTTGCACACATTTTTCTTTTTGGCTCACCATCATCTCTCACGTAATTGCTGAGATGGTTTTCTTCCATTGCCTAATTTTGTGTAAATGCCGCAGGCATCTTGGGAGCCAGCGTTACTACCCCCAGCTGGCAAATATTATAGATCTAGGTAATATATTTAAACAAGAGGGGGAGGAGATGTCTAAAAATAGAAGGGCAGGAAGAGCAGTGCCGGCAGTGCAGAGGGAGCCCTCTCCTCCTCTCCACCACTGTCAGAGGTCGGGCGCAGGGGTGACCGGACACACCTTGCCTTCCCTGGGTGACACAAGGGTAAAGTGGCCAGGAAAATAGAGCAAGAGCCACCAGTTGTCTCCCAGTTAGGGTTTAGTAGTGTAAAATCCTCCATGCCAAATGAAAAGCTTGGGATGAGGTCATAAGGACTGGTCATTATGAGCAGTAAAACACTGTGTAACGCTTGTTTCTGCTCCATCAAACCTTGTGCCCTGGGCACTGTGGCCATGGCCAATGCTGTGTTTCCACCAGCATCTCCCACTCTTGGACACCTCCTGTGGCTGATGGACTGTTTGGGGGGGTATCTGTGACAGCTGTATGGGATGCGAAGTCTGTACTTTGGTCACACTGTAGTTCCCAGTAGCTCGGCGGGAAGATGAATCATGGGAGTCGTGTGGGAACAGCAGTCTGCTGGAGGGGGCTCAAATAGAGGGAAGCATTTCACTGCCAGTGTGCAGGAGGTGCAGTTGCTTGTGCTTTGCAGCACGCTGAGCACTTTCCACCACAAACCAGAAAATAAAGAAAGGCAAAAAAGGTGATCTGTGAAAGGATTACAAAATTCCTAATTGGGCTTGTCTTCTCACACACACCAGTGTATGTTGGCCAAATTGGAGAGGCTGAGCCCTGCTGATAACCTGCATGCTTTATTATGTGTTCTCAGCCCAAGCCTCTGCTGCTCACAGAGGTGTGGAAATGAGCAAGTGAATGATTGCCTTCAGCCCATCATGAGAATTCAGAGCCCTTTTCTTCTGGCAGGTGAAAGGCTGCTCTGGTCTCTGCTCTCTTGCTCAGCAGCATGTGCAGGGGGAACCAGAGCCATCCCATGGTGTCTGACCAATTGCCACAGATGTTTCCTAGACTGCTTGTGGAAAAGAGCTTTTTCCAAAATAAGTCCTCTGAGTCAGCCCATGACTTCCAGTAGGAATTATTTGTGTGTTAGGGAGAGAATTTTCCAAGGCTTCAGTGACAGTGTATTAGAGGCTAATACTAAAATACCCTTGAGCAGGGCAGAGCCAATCCCTTCGGCAAGGGACAGTGCCATGCTGGCACCTCACTGGGGGGAAACCCGGCTTCCCAGCTGTGGAAAGGATCCTTCTGATTAACCCAAAGTCAGATTTCTACATGAAGGTTCCCATGGCAACCAGACTGAAAAGATTAAATATTTAAAAATATGGAAGTGATGCTGGTGTGCAAGGCGAATGCAAGAACTTTAGGGTAAGTGGTGTCTCTCTGATCCATCCACGGGGTCAGGTTGTGGCCCACACTGCTGTCCTGCAGCCTGGCTGCTGCCATCTCACCTGGTAAGGCTTCTCCAGGCTGGGAGCAGCCACCCTGCCCATCACTGTGCCCACCATCCTGCCTATCAGCATCGCTGCCCACAGCCTCTCTGGGACATGTTCCTGCTTTCCAAATGATTTTCTACCAGACAAACTTCAGGGCATGAGGCCGCCCCCTTTTGGTAATTGCTTGCTTTGATACCAGTGCTCCTTAGGAAAGAAGGGTGGAAAATGCAATTTAAGTGATGAACAAACCTTCCCCAGGCCTCTGCCCTGAAAACATTATTTTTGGAGAACTTTGAAGTGGTTGCCAATAGTTTGGGGGGGGGGAGCAAACCAAAAAGCAGGGCTGATTTGCCTTCATTGTACAGCTGTTGGAAAGTGCTGTTTAGTGACAAGCAAATGCTCTGTGGGAAGTGATCAGTTTAATGATATTTTGAAGCAGAATTTCTAATCCACTAGAAATGAGTAATCTGTTTTGACCTTGTTTTGTTTCTGACATATTGTTTTACACAAAGCGTGTGGTTTGTGTGGCCCTGGCCCTGCTTACTGTGCTAAGATCACTCAGCCAACTTCAACAGTACCCATTCTATGGTAAACCAAAAAATACCACTTATAGCAACACATGGTCATGTCTTTTGCCACCAGTCAATATTAATTTATTAATACAGTGATTGAGTAATAGTGGTAATACTAAAGGAAGGCGGTGCCAGCACCAAGGCATCTGCAGGGAGGTACAGATGGCCTCTCCAGACACAGCAGAGATTTAATGGCACCACAGTTTCAGCTCCTGCCTTTGGAAAAGAGATATCTCATCTCTGAAATGATTGGAAAGTTAGGGAAGTTGAGTTTTTAATGGCACCCACCATACATATATCCACTTTTAACATCTCAGCCTTTTCTCTAAGGTAAAGAAGAGTGAGGCTCATTAGAGCCCTTTTTCTAATTAGCTGCTGCAAACAGATTTTATTTTATAAATGCCTGAATGTAAAGTTATTTGTGTACCTAATTCCTTTTTTATGTTACATTTATTTTTAAGTGTAATTCACAAAGGCTTCACATTTGTAATTCTTGCAGGGGCATTACAACCAACGATGCACATTTATTACAACCCCTTAATTTGCTGCATTTTATTTCCATATGCTTTTGAATCGCTACTGAGCTTGTTTCGTGCTCTTCCCATCGTTAAATTGTATTTTTTTACTGTACATAAATGGTAAATAATTGATACCTGCCATCTGGTGCTAATCATCCTGCCAGCCCTATGTCTCCACCCTGTCCTTTCATTCCTTGCTAGCTCTCCCCCATCAATTCTTCCCTTTTCTTTCCCAATTTTCTCTGCATCTTCACCCCTTTGCTCCAAGGAGGTGCTTGCAGTGATGTGGTGCCAAGAAATGCACCGCTCTTCATCTCTGCTCAGCCCAAATACTCCGCTTTCTCCCTGACACCTTTCGGGGGAGGCAATTCCCCTGTGGAAACTCAACCCCCCATCCCTGCCCAAGCTCCCCTCATCCTCATAGTCTGTCCAGTCCCGTCACCCAGAGATTACTGTGGACCCCCCAGCCAGAGCTGCTCTGCCTTAGTGCCGCTGGGCTTTGCAGCACACCTCCTGTGGTGCTCCTGTGTCTCACTGCTCTTACAGAGGAAGCATCCTTGCCAGCATTTCCTCCTGCGTTAGCAGTGTACAGACCCCCAAGATAAGAACACTGAACTGCAGGGGTGGGTTTGTCTCAGTATAGTCTGTTCTGGAAAAAAGCAGCCAGGCATTACAGCAGTTAATGACTGCAAACCTCATGTGCTGGTGGCTCCAGAGAGAAGCAACAAGCCAGAAGTCATGGTGACCTGACACTGTGACCACCTCCTGCTCTGTCAGGGAACAAAACAAAGTTCCTCTGAGCCATGAGATTGCTCAGCAGTGAGTTACATGGGCTACACACTCTAAAAACCACATTTACAAAGTATCCAGTTGCCAAAGTAGGGAAAGACCAGAGCTGCCTAAAATCAGAGCACGCTTTCCATTAGCAAAGCCATTTCTTTCTCTTAGACTGAATCAGATCTTTCCAAACATAAATAAAACCTCCTTGAAGGCAGATTCTTGGGATGGAGAATGTCTGTGTACACAGTTAAAAGTTTGGCAACACTGTGAGTGACCAAAAGCAAGGCTTTATGATGGGAAATGCTTGGGAAAATTAGAAGCCAGCATTACTACCAGCCCAGCCGATAATAACAGCTGGCACTGTGCAGATATGTGACCATCCGTGCTGAGCTAATTGTTGATAAAATCCTAGGAGTTATAATTAGCCCCAGTGGGACTCCTCGTGCTGCTAAACTGAAGCACATGCCTCCTTGTTTGCAGGGGGGTCAGGCCAGAGGGTAGCCCAGTACCCCCAGGTACAGGGTGCGACCTGGAGGTGCAGACCCTGCTGGGCAGCGCTGGCCCCAGAGGAGGGGAGGCTGGGGGTATTTGAGGGGATTGGAACAAATGAACCAGTGCCTCCCACCATTCAACATGATGGCCAAAATGGGCTGTTACAGGACAATTTTGCCATTCTGCCCTTGCCAGAGAACAAGTCCTTCCTCTGCTTTTACAGCCTGCAGGACAAAAAGGTTTTGGGATGCTGTACCTGAGCATCCACCTGTCCATCTGTCTGTCTTGAGCACTGTATGCTGGGCACAGGTGTGCAGTGCTCCTCTCTGCTCTGTGCTGCATCATGGGTGCAGGCATGTAGCTGCATGTGCTGCCCAACCCCTCCAGCAGGCCCCAGCACAGCCCTGGCAGTGTCCCAGGGACAGGGCAGAGATGACCTCGGTGCCCCCTTAGGGCAGGTATCAATGGCACTTCTGCAGGCAATGGGATTTTTGCCTCTTCCTCGGTGCATAGGTGTGGGCAAGCGGGGCTGATCCCCTGCAAAACCAAAGCCTCTGCATGGCCATGGCAGGTGCCAGCCCGTGGGCGCTGCTGGGGGATGGGGCTCCAGGGTGGCAAAGAGGGGCAGCAAAGGGTCCTTGGGCCAGAGGGAGGGGATGGGAGGAGAGGGTGGGAGGTGGCAGAAGAAAGGGAGAGAGGTGAGGAAGTCTGTGTGCCAGTGCTGGGGTCAGGTAGCTCGAGCTCTGTGAAGAGGGGGATCACTGCTAGCCATGGGGCAGAGGCAGCTGTCTTTACCTCTGAATATTGATGACTGGTGGTCTGAGGAGATGGAAAATCAGCTGAAGGCTACAGGCATCCCTCCTGATGGACTGATGCCTGCCATGTATTTAGTAATGAACCAGGCTCCTTTCCATGCTCTCTGTATTTTAGTACACAGGGAACAGTCCTACTGAATTTGCCTCGAGCAACTAACACCCAGAGAGACACAGATGGGCTTTACTCCATCCTGAAACCCCCTTTTTGGCAATCTTGCTTCACTGGGGGACTGATCAATCAATAATTAAAACATGGGATAATTAAAATCTCATAAAACCTCTCTCTGAGTCCTCAAAGTGAAATATATCAGCCTCTCCATTAGCTACACTGCTTGTCCTGATTTTGCAATGCCCCCCAAACACGGTGATCTGACCACGGTGTTTTGTCGCTGTAGAGAGCAGGAGATGACAGTCTCCGGAAGCACCAGTCGCCAGCAGCTCCCTCCGGGGCCCTGATGCATTTCCAGCACTGGTTGCGTCATTTGCAGCGTGGCTGTATGTGGGGATGTGCTCATATGCATGCACAATGGCTTTTGTTTGGAAGTAGTTTCAGCTACTTACATCCACCAGAAACTGGAAGCCCTGGGTCCCCTTGCAGCTGAGCAAAGCACCCGCCAGACCTGAGCTGAGTGGGAGTGCAAAGTCCAGTGAAATCCCACCATGACAGAGGAAGACTTAAGGCATTTTACCTGTTTACTGCCAGGTAAAAGGAGACTGTTCTAAAAGCTTAACTTGTAAACTGGGCCCTTTTTTATGTGTTCATAAATTGAGTGACGACAATAAAATGGCAGTTACAGAAAACATAGACTTTTTCCAGGCATCTAAAAGTTAAAATACATCAAGCAGACTTTGAACCCAGAGACGGACAACCTCTGCTCAGGGATGATTTCCTGGGTGCATTCAGGCCTCTGACATGCCCTAGCTAAATGGCATTCATTAGTTCAGAGGAATTTCTTTAGAGGAAAAAACCCTGTACTGGAGCCAGGCGCCACCAACGTGTGATTAATATCAAGTGGTAGGGTCTGCACTCATCAGTGGGGGGGGGTTAGAAATGCTCTTTCCCTTCCAAATGTCTTTGACACAAGCCTTGGCAGCTCTTTCTAAGCTTTTCCTGAAATCCAGCTCTCTTGTGGGATTAAAAAATGCTGCTGCATCAACAGCTGTTCTTACGGGAGCAGGTGAGATGCAGCCCTGACATTTCCAGGCTATCCAAGCAAGACAGTTCCTGACTATATCTTTGCCCGGATGCTGATGTTGGCTGCCAGGCCAAATCCCCTGAATCCCTCAGGCATGCAGGGGAGCAAGCTGCAGTGAGGGGGCCTTTAGTCCTCCTCCAGCCGCTGGGCCACAGGGCCACCCCTGTGGGTCCCCCCTTGGGAGTCCAGGTCCCCGGGGGCAAGTCTGTGTGCCCTGAAGCCTCCGCATCCCTGCGGGCCACAAGCATGCGAAGAAATGGCTGTCATTGCCAAGGCTGCTGGTGCTCAGAGCTGGCACCAAGGCTGCTGCCGCGTCCAAGTCCTCCCACGCCCCCGGCGAGGCTCCGAGGCTGGCAGCGGTACCCGCCGGCTGCGTGGTGCGGTGGCGTTCACGGGGAGGGGGGGACGTGGTGGCTCACGGGCCTGAATTTTCTCACTTTTGTCTGGTGGGCTAATTATTATTGATTGACATTTTTGGAGTTTTCGGGGCACTTTAGGGAAGTGTAGAGTGTGGGAAGAGGAATATGTTGACAACTTTTTCACATAATCCTTTCCAGCCCCCTCATTTTTCAGTCAGCCATGGAACGTGTCCAAATATCTGGGATTTTAATGAAATTAAAAGCAAGCGGACTTGAATTCCCTTGAAAAATACAACAAATCCTCCACAAATTGCTGTTTCCTTCCTCTCCAGCCCCCGTGCCACATGTTTAGGTTGGATGTCCAAGGGGGTTTGGTGGTGATGTGGGGAGGCTGACCTGGCCCTTGCTCCTAGCCCCACACCAGGGCAGCTGTCCCAGACCCATGGCACCATATGGCCACTGTTCTTGGGGGATTTTGTGTGAGCATCTTCCCCTCCCTCCATGGTCTGCCACCAGGTCCCATGATAAGGACTATTTGCATGACCATCCTCTGCCTACACCAAGAGCTGCATGACATCCTCAGTTCTGTTCCAAGGGATGGTCCAGCACCCCTGCACGCTGAGCTGGTTTAAGCAACATCTCCGGAGCTATAGCTGGCAGTGTGTATTTATCCTAAGCCCTGAGTGAATCCCCACTGGGAGCTGCACCTCAGCACATGCTGTTCAGGATCCCCAAAGGGCTTCAAGCAGGTTTGTTGCGGGGAAAAAAAAGCTCTTTGTATTAATAAGTAACAGTCTAGTCTAGCTTAACTGAACTGAAGCAAGCAATTTGTGTGGCACAAGCTGTAACAAAGCAGTTAAAGGTGGTTACAAGGGACAAACAATTGCATACTGCACACAGTAGCATCTGCATGTGTAATATCAGCTGCTGTAAATGCATTTGCACAAGTTTAACCACCACTGCTGGAGGTAACTCTCATATTGTATTATGAACAGTGAAAACTGTTGTACAGTAAATACCTAACTAGCAAGCTGGATTTTAAACAAATTTTCTTTGGAAATGGCAACTGCCTGCGTGGCTGGGAGGCATCACTGCTTCCTCACAGCCATGGCTGCTGGCGCTGGGCAGAGCCGGCATGGCGACGTCTCCAAAAGATGCTCCCGTTGCGTGCTAGTACTGCAAAGGTACAATCCAGACACAGCTGGAGCTCTGGCTCCTACAAGATATTCAACCCTCAGCCTGCAAACACATCCTCTTTGTATTTTCCCCGGGCAGCTTGCTTAGCCCTTAGGCTTCCTGGGTTTTGAATTGACTCTGCCTTTTGAGTGGGAGTTTTAAGAAAAAAAACCCAGCAGGTCGAAAGCAAAGGAGCCGGCTGTGCTGACTAACCATTTTGATTTAAGGCAAATGTGGAAAATACTGAGGGGAGAAGCAAAGCCTCCGCTTTGTGAGCAGTGCAAGAGCAGTCAGCGGCAGCACGTGCTTAAAATGGATCCTGATACCTGCCGTCCTCATCTTAACATTATTAATGTTACTTAAACTAAACAGGACTGGACAGGAGGATTTTCCCCCAGCATGGATTAGTGAGTCAGGAGAAAAATGAAATTCAGCAGAAATCCTCTTAGTCATTTTTATCGGGGGTAGATTTTCACATCTGAATCTCAGCTGCCAATTTGCATGGATAATCTCAGATTAGCTTTAGTCCGTGGTTCATTTTTTTTGTTTCCCCCCTAAATAAGCCCACTTTTGCAGTGAAAAAGCAGAGGAACAATTCTTTAGGAGAATGGCTGTGACATCTAAATAACAATGATAAAAAAGTCCATCTAAAAACAAGCAGCTTGGCACTTTCGGCTCCCTCCTCCTCACTATGCATTATTCATGGTAGACAACAGGACCAAATGTGTATGCTCCCTGTGCAATTACCAGGAGAACATATTCAAAGACATATGCTAGTGCCTCTTAGTGAAAGGAGATGTGCAAGTACCCATTATTTACTAGGCACTGTTATAAAATCTGCAAGTTTGACTCCAAGGTTGCAGCTTAATTGACTCCCCCTGGTAGCTCTTGTCATCCATCTAATTCAAGCCATGCAAAAGCCTGGTTGTTGTTTTGTGTGTGTACAATACACTGGCTGCTTTGGCACATGCTGGTGGAAAAAATGTGGTTTGCATCAATTAACCTTTTTTATAGCAAGGAGACTGGCTGAATGACAGGGCTTCTGAGAAGCATGTAAAACTTCAACACGTCACTCAATGCAAATCACCACTGAGGTCATCTGTGTTATCATCATGGCTGCCTTTGGCCCTGCTCCCCCTGAGCACAGAAGCCTCGATAAGGATCATCTGCTTGGTTTATTGCCTTCTTGATCCAATAAATATATTTCCTGTGAGAAAACCCTTCTGTGGGATTTATTTAAATCAGCCTCCCCAAATTCATCTATGCAAACTTCCTTCCTCTTCCTCCCACACTGTTTTTCTCTATGTGCCGTAAGCTTTAAGGATCTCTGCACTGTTTCCTTTCTGATCCCCTTCCCAGGCAGGCAGTAACCTCTACACACATGGAAATAATTTTCCTCCAGTCACCCAGACCAGTCCAGCTCTTTTTCACCCCAGAGCACATCCCCCAGAGATGCAAACGGTGCACTGAGGGGTAGTGGCAGAGAAGCACCACCAAAAGCACCAGAGGAGGGTACTTTCCTCCATCGCTTTTCACAGTCAAGATGAAGAAATTTCCATAGAGGCATTCAACATGGTGGTACAACCACTACCACAGTAAAGAGCCATGAGAGGGACATGGAAGCTGGTGAATAGCTAGCAGGGGTAAAAACCATCTCCCCTGGTGCCAAAAAGCTTCAACATGCAGGTTCTGAATGCCCTCAGGAAGATGCCCCATGCCCCGGGACTGCTGTGGGTGGGGGGTGAGGACTGCACCCCACAGGGCACCAAAACCCTCCCAGCCAGGCTGGCCATAGGGACCATCAATCAGTGGTCCCCCAGCACAGGCAGGAGCCTGCCCTGGAGAGCACTGCTCTGACACTGATCAACTGGGTGGGCAGGAGGCAGATCTGTCCCAACATGGAGCTGGGGGGAGGTTGGCTGGAGTTAATAAACAGGTATGACAAAACTTCCCTTGGTAGGGAATTGATGCTGACAGACACCACTGAAATGAAAGACAACAGCAAAGTCCTTGCTGTGCTGCCTGCACCAGGCTCTGGCCGTCAAAGGGCTCTGCAACCACCAGGATCAGACCTGACCGGGAGGAGCTTCCCCATGTACCACTGAGGCATGTGCCCAGGTGGCCTCGAGTCTGGGAGCCACAGCAGAACCAGCAGTGATGCACATCCCATGTCATTGCTGCACCTTGTTGTCATTTATCCACGGCTCCTCTCCCCTTTGCCCTCCTGTTCAGTCCTGCGCCAAACGGTGTTTCCCCCGGGGCTGCCGTCTGTCGGAGAGCTATCCTCTGGTGATGCCAGCATAGCAAAGGCTGGGGAATCCACACCACCTGGCTCTCTCCAGGCAGGACCCTGCAATAAAGGAGCAGCAGATGACGTGCTGAGGATGCGCAGGCATGGAAATGCAGCACCTCTTTCCTTTTAAAGTGGGAATGCCCTGAAAAATGAAGGACAACAGTTAAATGAAGTTTTGGGAGGACAGTACCATACTGTTCCTCAACCAATCACATGAATATAAGAATCTATATGGAAGCCCTCATCCCAATTTTGGATAGAAGAAAACTCAATTGAATAGGTATATTTTGGAGAATCTGAAATATGCACACTTTTTTCTAAGCAGCCCTGCTCTCTGCAGTGCTTTGGGAGGTAAAGCATCACTTCCAGCCTGCTGAAGCTGGGGGGAGTGACAGAAGCGGTGATCTGGTGTGCTTTCCACACGAACTCTTAATGTAGACATGCTGCAGCACCACAAAAGGGAATTGACTTCACTGCAAATGAAGCAAAGCCTTAAGTGCTTTGTTGAACAGCAGCCGAGCTCTTTGGTAATGAACAACAGTGACAAAAGAAATAAAGAAGCAAGCCGTGATAGCCCGATGTGGTTGCAGTGCAGTAGCTGTTCTGATGGCTGCTGGCGTGAGATGACATGTGAATACAATCTATCTCCACACGTTGCTGCAGCCTTTCATGAGAGGCTAGTTTAAAAACCTTGAAGACTTGGCAATTAAGAGGACGTCTAATTGTAACAGAACAATGTCATGCAACTCCCCTTCAGAGCATCGTGGTCTAGCAGAGATTCAAGGTTTCTACAAGCAGGTTTAAAAATGTATTTTTAAAATCATACAGAAACCATGTCATGTGTGTTTTGCCTCAAGAGCCATTTAGCATCCTTGGGAAAGGGATTAATTACTCCACAACACCAGGGCCACACACTTGGGTAGAAAGAGATGCTGCTTCAGTGGGTGACATATGCCCTGGAAACCTTTGTTCTGCAGGGCAGGGACAGCAGCCGCAAACATCGCGCAACTTAAAATGCATTAAAACACACTCTGGAGCCCAGATTTGAGCCTCCTTAAAACAAACCACTGGCTGATAATGATTATCAGCTGGACAGTGAAAGGGAAAACCCATCCGTGTGGGTGTCATGAAAACTGGAATGGTGTTGTTCTGATGTGCCCTATGGAGGTGATACAGAAGTTCAAGTCACATCAAACTAAAAAGAGAACGAGAAGTTGGGGTATTCCTTCCCATTGCATAGGTTATTTTTTTGTTTGGTGGCATTGACACTGGGTTCTTTAAGGAAGGGATGTTCATTTTTTCTATAGAGAGAAACACTCCAGGTAGCACTCAGTGTGGTAATAAATGGTATTGCAGCAGCAATCTCACCCCAGCACAGTGTGGACATGGACCCTTTAGGAGAGGAGGGAGATGCTGGAGGTGCTGCAAGTACTGTGGCGGGTGCCAGGGCTCGTGCTGGGCAGGAGCCTCTGGCAAATATATGTTGTAATACATTAATACACTTTTATAATTCCTTTCATTTCCAAGAGCCCCAAGACATGCCGCAGCAGATAATCCTGCTGATTAGCCAAATCAAAGCTTTGTGACCAAACCCCGCACTCTCTTTAGGGAGCTGCGCAACACGAAATCAATGTATTGAAAGAGCACTCTCCACAGCAAGTGCTGCTGATTCAGAGCCCTCGTCTGCTTCCCATTTCAGGGTAAGTGACATCCAAAGAATGGTCACGGTGTTGTTTTCCACTACTAATTATCTGCTGGTCCTGGTCTGGATAGCACTGGGAATGTAAAAGACACCATGCCTTCCCCAGGGAGATGAGGACCAAAGCACGGAGGGAAGACTAAGGCCAGGAGAGGAGGTTTCTGCTGTGCAATCTGTGCGAGACACCCAAGGTAGGCTGAAGTGGTGAATGCAAAAAATGTCTGCAAAAAATGGTGAGTAGGTGTTTGGCACAAGGGGGAGAGGAAACACAGAACGATGGATGAAGAATAAAGGTCTTTTCCTCTAACCAAAAGCTATATGAGGAATCTTAATCTAAAACCAGCCAAAGCCAAATCCCTTGCTGAGACCTGGGCATTCGCCACTTGTTTTTCAGAAAACCCAGTGTCAGGTGCTCCCGTCTGCATCTGGTTCCCAATGAACATTTCAAAACTAGGTCCTGGTCATCCTTGAGGGGAATCAGGCAGTTCTGGGGGGAGCAGCACTGTGCAGGACCCCTGACACAGCCCCTACTTTGCATCACACACGGGGGGACACTACCAGAATCCTTGTTTTCATCCCTCCTGGCCCTGGCAGCACCGAGGCAGCCTGACACTCCGCCGCGGGAAGGACCTATTAGATAATTGACTGCATCCCCTGCCAAGGCAGCAGGTAGTCTCCTGACAGAGGCTGTAACAGATATTAAACATACTGCTCTTGATCTCAGCAAAAAAAGGCCACTGGAGTAATTTTTTTTTTAACCCACTAAGTAAAAGCTTTCTAGCTCATATTAATAGGTTTTATCTGATGAAAATGGTACATTCATCAGGGAAAAGCTTTTCTTTTTTTTCTCCCCCATTGAACTTTTGAAGAAATGTTTTAATTTTTTTAAGCTGTCATTGATTTTTTTGTAAGCAAAAATGGACATGTTCAAGCAAAAAAAAAATCCATTCCATTGTAAGCCAATTTTCATTTAGCAAACATTTTGACATACCATTTCCAATTTGGTCTTGTCACATCCTCCTTGTCCCACTGTTACACAGGTCAAAATGTTACAGGAGATTGATAAAAGTGCAAAAATGTGAGCTTGTTTAAGTAATTGGTACTTTTATATTTGTTTCTGGATGGTTTTGTCTAGCTGCTTTCCTCTTTTTCTATCAGCCCAAGAGACTAACATGCCCAGGTAGCCACATCTTGATGCCAGACCCATAATGGAGAGATTTGTCCCTCTCCTCTTCCCATTTCTAAACGAATTCCTTGAGCAGACATGGTGTATGACCCATATTCAGGTGAGCAGGAACCAGCACCAGCAGCATCACATGTGATGACTAGAAAGTACTTAATTTCTCGGTTAAAATCAATCCCCTTGTTGAAATGCTGCCTGTCCCACACTCCCAAAAGCCTTGGTGCCCTTGGAAGCCTTGCCCTGCTCTCAGTTCCCAGCTGGGGGTGTGGGAGATGAAGAGTGGGGCTGGGGGTGTTGGGGGATGCAGACCCCCAGCAGGGTCCTGCTCTTGCCTTCTCAGAAACACAGGGTCACCAGCATGGTGAGCCCCTCTGTGCACCTGGATAATGTCTTCTGCTGGGCTTTGGAATATTGCAACAGCCCCTTGGTGCTGGCAAATACCAGCGGTGGTGCCAGCGCCGCACCTTTGAGCCCCGTGCATCTCGTGGCCTCATTAGCCCCAAACAATGTCCAGCCAGGGCCATGTACGAGCCAGGTTCCGGCAGCCAGGGCTTCCTGTTCCCAGCTCAGCACCTCAGCCTGAGATGTATTTTGCAGTTGTGTCCGTTTGGTACCAATTGAAGGAAAAGAGGGAAAAGGTGAAAAGCAAGGAAACGGACTCCTGCATTGTTCATCTCCAAAGGAGGGAGGGAAGCTGCTGCTACAGCCCGCAGGGGCACCATCTGCCGTGAGTCAGCAACCAGCCAGATTTACTGCCGATTGATTAAATTAACATTTGTTATAAGCCAGGGAAGGGAGGAAGGGGGGGAGAAATCCTCTTTGCTGCTTTTGAATTATTTATGCCCTGGAAGCCTCCACGCCATGCTCAGGGCAGGCAGCAGCGATGTGAGCTGCAAGTCCCCCTGCACAGGGACAGGCGGGGCTACTGCAGGTCCTCCTGACCCCTGACAAATTATAGTGACACAGGGTGGTACGAGGTGTGCAGGATGTGCTGCTCCAGAGGGCATTTTGCTCCCATTGTTTTGGCCACGAGCTCTTTTTTCCCAAAAATGGTGTGACGGGTGGTAGTAAGTGCCACTGTACTTCTGGTGCCCTCCGCTAAGTCTTTGTGGACTGGTGCAAGAGCGAGGGCAGGTTTGTGAGGGCAGGTTTGTGAGGGCTGGCTTTGCTCTGCTCCCCTGGGAGGGACCCAGGAGCAGGAGAAAAAACAAGCTGAATTCCCACCAATTTGATGTGGTATTTTTTTCCTAGGTGCTGATAATGAATCTGGACGGAGTCCGATGGATGCTCTTAGATCTCATCGAAACCTGCATCCATGTGCAACACGTGTGACGTGAGGCGCTGGATTTGAGACTGGGTTCGTGTTGCTCTGCAGGGGATGTCTAGGCTCAGCATGTGCCTGCTAGTGAGGGGAAGAAAACGTGGTGGCACTGCTGAGAGACATGTTACCCAGGCCACGCCTGAGTGGGCTGGACCTTCCGGGAGAAAACATTCATGCAAAGCAGGGCCCAGAAGTTGCCAAGCCAGCGAGGAACAGGGACCGTGGGTCTTTTTTTTTTGTGGCTCACAGTGGGTTTCAGAGCCAGCCAGCCCCAATGCAAGGCCAAAGCCCTGTCCATCTATCTGCAGAGCTGGCAGCAAGCCCGAGTGAGAAATAAGGCAGCTCTTCCTTTTCTCCCACAGACTAATATCCTCTGTGCAGACACAGTGAGGATGTGTTTTCTTTCTATCAGCTGACCTGTGATACAGGGCTGAAGCCCCTTGTCACTCCTCAGGGTGATAGGGAAGAAGTGTTATCCCTGCAGGCATTGGGACACACAGTGAAAACAGGGGAGCTGAGGAAGGAAAGGAAGAGTCACCAAGGAGTGAGGGCAGCAGCAGAGGTGACTGAGGGAGTAGTGCCACCTCCTGTCATTACCAAGCCTTCCTAAAGCCCAGTGATTGACTCTGCCTTTGCAAGGTCTCACCCCACAGCCCATGTTGGCATGTGAGGTCTCCCTGGCCCCCCATAACCCTGCACAGCCCCTCCAGCCCTCCCGAGATCCCTGGCAACAGCAGAGCAGCCAGTGCACCTGTACCTGGGAATGAATTTTGGTATTTAAACTTCTCGTTACAGTCAGCCATCAAATATTCACAGTAACAAATGAACGAGCAGAGGACGGGAGAGCCTATTGCACAAGGGCTGAAAAAAGAAATAATTTTTTACAACCAGACAATTAAGTTACAAATCTGGATACGTCCAGGATTTATTTACCATGCTCTCTGGATGTAAGCACACTGAAGCTGCAGCTGCAAGTGAGGGGCATGTGGTTTGTCCAGCTCTAGGATGACAGTCAAAGAGGGTAGTAAGAGGAGAGGAGGTCAAGCAGAAGAGGAGACTAGTCTTGGGTGTACAGGTAGTGAGGAAACCAAGGAAAGGCTCCCTTGCACAGTCTGCAACGGGACATAGGGGTGCATGGTGTGTGGGGGTGACAGTGAGTTGGGACACCAGGCAGGTCTCCCCACTCTTATTTCTCAGCTTCCTCCAACTTCAGGGTGCTATAGTCCTACATGCTGGGATTTAAGCTGAGGGCTCTGGTTGCTATTGCAGCAGAGATGAAGAAAACAGCAAAAGCTGAGAGGAGGGCTTGGGCCGCCAAGGCCCTTCCCACAGGTGCCTGAAGGGCCATTGCCCATGGACAGTTTTCCACCATTGTTAGCTGGGAGAGAAAAGACCTCTCTCTTCAGCTCCTGCTGCAGGAAACAGCCCCTCCATCCTGGTGTGCAATGGTGTGGCTTGAAATTTTGTAGGGAAAAAGCCATGTCCTTGACATGAAAGGAGAAGACATGGCACTAGGAAGGGACCACATCTGCTGGCACCAGCCAGAAGATAACCAGGTAGCCCTTTCAGCCCCAGGAGGGTGGTTTGAGTTTCCCTTTCTCTCCAAGCAGCTGCTCAGTCTGAGCTCACCCTTCAGTGCCTGAAGAGACACCATCATGGACTGTTTCAGCAGATTTTCAGTTATCAGAGAGAGGGCAGCACATGGAGGGACCTGCCTGATCCCAGCTCTCCTCTGAACTGCTGGCAGGCACAGGCACCCAACAGGTACACAACAGCCCTAGAGGTCACCAGCAGACCTTACCTCATCCCTGACAGTAAAAAGGGTAAGTGGAGTCGAAAGGCTGCTCTCTTGCCACACACCCCTTCCCCAGAACCCTCTCCCTATCCTTGCTGTCCCCCGATGACTGTATCCACCATGGGAGCACTGGCCGGTGCAGGAGCCCTTCAGTGAGGGGGGTGCTTTGCAAAGCTTGTTTCTGCACAAGGATTTTCCCTCAGCCAAGACAGGATTTCCTAACCCTCAAAGGCCCATCACTGTAAAGGTCAGGGCATATCTCCGCAGTGCAGCACATCCGGCAGGGTGAGCGGATGCCTGGACCCCTCTCCCAGCAGCCAGTGCAGATTCCTGGGCAATATCACACTGTGAATCTCCAGGTTTTCTGTGTCCCAGGGAGCAGAGCCGGCAGGGAGGGTGGGAGGCATGCCAAGGGGAGTTCAGTCCCTGATGAAGTTTCCAGTCATATTCTATTTTATTGTTGAGATCCTCCATTTGTTCAATTCTTAAAGGTGACCCACAAAGGAAAGTACAATTTGGGCCCATGCCCAGTGTTTGCTTCCCTATGCTGAATAAAAAGACCTGGAAGTAGCTGCTTTTTGGCATTAGACATGTGGATCCTTGCTTTACCTCAGGACCCTGGGGAGGCAAAAGGACTCGCATATGGTGTGGTTACAGAAATGATAAAGACGTGAGCTGACCTGCTGTGAGGTGACTGGAGCAGGCTGTTTGCTGTCCAGTGTTTCTGTTTGTTTTGTTTATTAACATCACTTCATTTCAATGACCAGCTGACATTTTGGATAAAAAGCCTTTGTTGAAGCCTCAGCATCCTTCCCCCTTCTATGGTACCTTTTCCATGGGTTCATCCTCTGTTTCAGCAAAACGTATTGACTATCACTTCCATCAGCTAAAACAGCAAACAGGAAAAATCTTTAATAGTTTTTCCCCTGCAGGACTTTCGTCATGCAGCGAAGATACCTACAAGACAGTAACCCCAATAAGAAAAACTCAGTTGCAGGCCCCAGGGGTTCCCAGGGCTGCCCTGGCTGTGTGGGGTTCTTTGCTCTTCCATGAGCTGCAGGAGAAGGAGAGTGCTGTCCTCCCATGAGCACAGCACAGCCACCCCCTGCACCCCATTTTGGGGCAGGATTTGTGGCTGTCTTCCTATCGGAGACCACTGGTATGAAGCCTGTACAACTTCAGGCAGGATTTTGTCTCAATCTGTGTGTGTCCTTGGGAGCTGTATTCCTGTCACTCCTGCATGGACACCCCTACTCCTCTCCTCCCACTTTTCTCTTATATCCAGAGCCACTGTTAAGAGTCAGGGAATTTAATCCCTCACAGAAATCCAGTTCCCACGGGGCTGACACCACTCAGATGCTTTGAGGTCTTCCTTATGGTGTCCCCAACTTTTCCAGACCTTGCTGCTGGGTCAAGTCTGTTGCCAGCCCCTGAGTGCTTGCCCGTGAGTGGAGCATGCCAGGTGCACTGGCAGGCAGGATGAGGGCAGTGGTGCAGGGCTGGGGACGCTGCTGGGGACGCTGCTGCAGCTCTGCCTGTGCTGAGTCACACCCACCAGACGCTCCTGCATATCCCCACTGGAAAGATACCAAGAGTATTAGCATTGCAAGCCCAATCTCTGCGAAATAAGACAGCCTGATCCTTGCAGTAGCTCCTATTACAGCCCATGGCTCCCTTCCCTGTGTCCTCCAGTCATCCGTCCCGCCTGGGTCAGGCAGCCTCCCTCTGGTGTGTGCTGTGTGCCTGATGTTCAAAGCAACATGCTTGGGCCTTCTCCAAAAAAAGCCTACAGACTTGGTCAGCTGCTGCCATAGCTTATTCACAAACTGCTATTCCCCCTTCCATGCTCCTGTCCTCCAGCACAGTGATTGCTCCCACCTCTTTGGTCCATCCCATGGTACTGCTTAGCCGTGGGCAATCACTGTGTCCGTGAAAGGACAGACAGACGCCAAAGAGGCCTTCAGCAACATGGGTGATTTGGATGATGGCCTTTTGTCCACACTTGTAGGCACAGGGGAGGCAAAGGCTGTGAGGGACTGACCTGCCCTGCGCCCCAGAAGGCTCACAGCCCATGAGCTCTCCTCTCCTTCAGCCGCAGGCAAGTGATTTATGGCTCTGTGCCTCCATTTCCCTGCCTGGGACCCAGACAAGCATCCTTCCCTCTCTAGGCTGCTGTGACAGCGGCTGTGTTTAAAGCTCAAGGTTCCCGGACACTATAGCAACGTGGCCATACAAACACTTAGGGATGAGCCACTCTTTGTTTGGTGTTTCTGGAGCTCTGGTGTGACTGATGAGCTCTCATCAGACCAAAACCATCTCGAACAGGCTCTGCCAGGGCCAGGCTCCTCTTGACGTCAGTAGGTTTTGGACTGGGGCCCATCTTCCAGAGGAGGTAAGGCCAAAGCTGCTTTTAAATTGTGCTGCTTCTGCTGGCAGCAGAGAGGACAGAGCAGGGCACAGGCCCACAGCAGCCATGGCAGGGTCCTCCAGGAGTGGAGCTTGACCAAATCCATTCACTTTAGCTGGCTGGTCCTGCCCAACACCTTGCCCCCAAGACCCCAGGGCTTTTGATGTGGGCAGCAGACCTGACACACTCCCTGCCTGGAGAGTCCCAGCTGTTTCTTAGGAAGATGGGGCTTCCTCTGCCCAGTTCCTCAAGCATCGCCCGTCATCCCTCCATGTTTCCTGAGGGGACAAGGTTACTGCCATCAGGCTCTTCTGACAGCTGAGGACTGAAGGGGACTGAGAAGCTACAGGACCAGCTCTGCTTGGCATTCAATCTGTGGGAGACACCGGAGAGACAAATTGCAAGACCCCATGATCCCAAAGATGTTTCTAAGGCAATTCTGCAAATGCCAAATAACCAGCAGTTCAGGCTGTTCCAGGTGGTCTCCCCTTCCTGTTGGATATCTAAATGTCTCCTTCCCACTCTGGGTCCTTACTACAGTGTCAAAGACAAGGTGAAGGTCTGTGGACAGAAAGCAATCCGTTGCTCATGGTGTCTCCTCCCCAGCTTGCCCTTCTCATGCCCCAGGGCTCCTGCTCTGGCACTTGCTCTCCTGTTTTCAGTTTATACTATGCCTCTCTGGGCTCTCCCACACTCTGAGGCTCCTGGGGCTGCCAAGCCACCAGCCCATTTCCCAAGCTGTCAGAGGGACAGTGGGTGTCCAGGAAGGGCCCTGACCTGCAAGGCCTAAAGGAAGAGGAAAGCACGAGCTCCCTGGAACACCTGTCCAGAGTCAGGATTCATCCAGGACAGATGTGTAGAGCCTGTCCCCATGCCCTGGACAGGCAGAGCCTTTGCTGATGCTCCGATCTTGCTGCTCTAGGCACTCATATGAACTGGTGTTTGCCAATGGTGGTGCTCCTCTGGGCACAGCTCCCCAGCACCTGCTGCCCAGGCTGCTGGCTTTGGCTCTGGGCCTGCCATGTGCCCAGAGTGCTCCAGGCTGGAGGCTGCCGGGCAGAATGGCAGCGTAATTAACCGCTAATCTTCCTCCTCCCTGAATTTGTTCAGCTAGGTCTCCCTGCTGCTGCTTCTGGGCACTTCGTTGTCTCCTGGCTCCTTCTCGCTCACCTTCTTCCATCCCGGGGCTGCTCTCTGAATCCACCAAAGCTGCTACTTTGGTCTTACACTAATTTTAACAAAGGCTCTTCCTTACCCCGGGGACTTTGTTAGTGTCTCTGTCAAAGCCGCCTTTGAAAGCTTTGCTACTCATGTTCACTAATAATTTAGTGTTTGGCTTCTGCATGGCTTCCTACTGTTCTCCTGGCTCCACCAGTCTCCCTCCTGCTTCACTCGTCTTCTCCCTCATGCAGGTTGGGAGCAGGAACCAGTTAATATTTGATTTTCCCTCTTGACTGCTGTGTCTGGGAGGCATCAGGGGATCAGCCACAGCCGCTCAAGGAGGGAGCAGCAGCCCCCCTAGAGCTATTCACAGGCCTCCCAGATGTCTTACTTCACCGCCTTTGTGCCTCATGATGCTTCATCGCCCCCTTGTCCCTCCCCACACCCACCCTCCCAAGGTCTGTTCTCCCTGTTGATAATCCATTATCTACATTTAATGCCTCACTAAAGTCCTTCCCTTTGTCTGACAGTGAAACCTCGACCAGATGTGAAGCTTCTTCTGTTACTAATGGCAAATCCTTTCACAATAGCTGGTTGGAAAATGGGGAAACCTTCCTAATGAAATAAAAATGGAAACACTGGACTAATTTTCATTCCGTGGGCCTTATTAAGGAGCAGGTTTTGTTTGGCATTATTTCTATCTTTTTATAGAAAATCATTCTTTAGAACTCTGGCTCTGAAGACATACTCACACTGCTAAATGTTTCCTTTGCTGGTGTAGTTACTATTGCTCTCATGGTTCCCTTGCCTCTGAAAAAAACAACCAAAAGGGAACACGAGATGGAAGAAAAAAATGTAAATGTTCTGCTGTGTGTTCAGACTTCAGAAAACAGAGGCCACCAGTACCATTTCGAGAAACAAGACTGCCCTCTGTGCATGCCGAGCACACCTGGATGAATGCATAGATAGGCCTCAGGAAGGGGGTGAAGTGTGGCTTAAAGGAAGGTCTTCAGTTAACCCTCAGACTGTGTTTTTATCATTTGGCACAATTTCCAGAGTCCTTCTGCAAACTTCCTGGCTGCTATAAGGTGTTAGATTGTCTCATAGTGCCACTGCCTCGTAAAGTTGCCCTCGTGGAAACAACCATTAAAACAGAGCAGTGCCAGCTGCTACATGGCAGCAGAGCTTCCCAGCAGCAGTAGCAGAGCTGTGGTACCCAACACAGCCCATGAGAGCCTACAGATGGAGCCCTGCCATAGTGGGCCAGCATCTGAATGGAGACCCCCAAGCTGGAGGGATGCAGATAAGACGTCAGCACATGCCCCTTTCTGGCAAGCCAGCACCAGCACAGCACTTTGGCTGCATGCACTGGGATCTGCATCGTCTTTTTTGCTGAGACAGGTGGTAAGAGGAAATCCTGGACCACAGAAACCACAAGCATTGCCAGCAAGCTGGGAGAGAACTGTCCTCCTGACCAAATGCATATTCCCCTTACTACAGATGTGCCTATCTATCTTTTTTCTTTAAATGCAAGCACTCATTTTTGCAGCTAGTTAGAAATTCACTGACAAATGCCAGCCTGAAATCTTTAATCTCCTGTTCAATGAACTGTCACTGAACCAAAAAACCCACAAAAATTCACAATGACATGCCTGTGCTCCTGGTGGGTCTGCCCAGAGCTAGGATTTGAGAGCTTCCCCAACTCACGACATCCTTCCAGTTTGGGAAAGTCTAGCTAGTCCTTAAGTGTGTGTCTAATTCAGAAAGATTTTTTGCTTTTGATTTCTGTATACAGCAGCACATCCTGTGAATTGGAAAGCCTGTGTACCATGTGTTAGATCCGTGGAGGTTCCTGTGTCCTGTCACTTGGGATGAAGAAGTCGATGAACTCATTTGATAACCCAAAGAGTTGAAACAATAAGTTGAATATGCAAAGCACAGACACATGAGGCAGCATGAACACCTACGCTGCCCGAGAAGTTCAGTGGGAGCTGGTGCAGCAAAGGTGCACCAAGGCTGTCACTAGAAAGATGTCCTGGGGCAAAAGGAGCGGGCAGACAGGAAAGCTGTGAGGAAAGGTTGTGGGTAAGCATGAGAGCAAGCTGGCAAAGGGGGTTGAAGAAGACAGAAGACAGGAAGAAGTGTGGAACCACACACCAGCAAAAACAACCCTGGAGTCATGAACAAAGGCATTTTTCCCCAAGTGATTTTTCCCGGGCACAAGGAAATGTTTCTTTGTGAAGGTAGAGGTTGGCAGCAGAAGTGCTTCCCCTTGCCATCATTTTCTTTTTCCAAGGCCCAGAGCCTGCTGGGCACTGCCTTTTCTGCTTCCCACCACCACCGAGGAGAGGCAGCCATAAACAGAGTGACTGATTTCAGTGAACTATGGCTTCAATGAACCACCCAGCTAAAGACTTTTGACCCAGGAGGAAAAAAACCTGGAAGGAAAAAAAACCCTGGAAATGGTGGCAGCATCTTTGCCTGGCTTTTACTCTGAAGCTGAAGGCAACAGTAATGAATGCAGATAGGAACAACCAGAATAGTCCACCCTGGGCCTGCCATTCTTCAGTCCCCTCACCACGGCCGACAGATAGCTGTGTTTTGGCCGTAACAGCAGAGCCAGTGGGTCTTACAGGGTGAGACAGGCACTGCTGGCTGCAGGGTGTCAGCAGAAGATGCTCTTTGCTCCCCTTGGTTTCCTCCTTCCCATTTGTTTTTCCTGGAAGCTTTTGCTGCTGAGGTGCCCTCCCAGTCAGCAGGAACAGAGCCATCCTGCACGCAGCGGTGCCACCGGCACAAGGCACACACTGGGCATTGCTCCACCACTGCGGAGTGAAAGAAAAGTAGGTCAGGAAAGTAGGTTTGACAGAGCCAAGGACCGGACTTGTCACCTCACTTGCCATTGGCATGGGAATTGAGAACTGCCAGTGAGTGCCAGCCAGTGAGTGGAACAGGCAGCTGCCAGGATACCAGGCAGAGTGGGCAGCCCCTGCCCTCCCAAAGCCATGGCACTGCATGCAGCCCCACTACTGCACCTGCGTCCAGCAAAGGCTGGATCTCTGTGGGAATTATTTAGGTCTCGCAGGTTCCCCAGCCACCAGCTGCACTTGCCTGATTGATAACTGAAGCAAAGTGCCTCCCAAGCCGAGGCCAAAGGCACTAATTGCAAATACGCACTGCCTCCCTCAGATAGGCAGAACCAGCACCTACCAGCCGGTGTGACACTCTTCAAGGGAAGAGTCTGCCACTGGTCACTGATAGGAGAAGAGAAATCACTGCATGGGGCCCTCAATACTCAAATTTGCCCCATTAGTGAGTCAAAGAGTCACCCTTTCTGACTGCTGCCTGCTGCTGCAGAAGGTGGGCTTCCTTTGTTTAACATGCTTTCTAATGGACATGCTGCAGCCAGTACGTGTGTTTCTGTGATGCCCACTCCAGAGTGGGCTTTGGGATGGGACTAGACTGTGTGATTCAGGGCCATGGGGAGAATTTCTAATCACCAAGACAGGCTGGTGTTGACACACAGCAACCTTCTGAGAACAGAAGCTACCTGTGATAAATGCCACATAACAGAGAGAAGCTTCAGGCCTATGATCTCCAAAGCAACTCAACACAGAGACAACGGTCATGTTTTGGCAAGAAGGGCCCTTATGCCTGAGGTGGGAGTGGCAGTGGCTGGGGCAGGCAGTCCAAGAAACATGGATACAGTCAGTGCCTATTGAACCCCCTGTCTCAGGCTGCCCCCCCCACACCTGCAGCTCCCCCGTGCAGCTGCCCGTGCAACTTCTGTGGGTTAAATCAGTGCCGGCCCCTCCTCGCTCCTGGCTAATCGCTTTGATGCTGGCCAAAGCGCCTGCCCTGCCTCCCTCCCATCAGCGGTTCATCATTAATTCACGGGGCTGAAGCCCCCCCAGCAGCACCCTGCTGGCCACCACGCTGCGGGGGGCTGATGTGGGGTGGCTGCCTGGCCACCGAGAAGGATGACATCATTCTTGTGTTAGGAGCCAGGCACGCGGGGTTGGGGGAAAGGCTTAGCCCACTTATCTTCTGATGTACACCTACAATTTTCCCTTTCAATCTCATTCCAATCTGGCTACTCCCACGTGAGTTACTAATATAGGACACGCAACGGGGCTTCTCCCTGCCTGGCCTATCCTCATCTATTTGACTAATTAGCTTGGTTTCGCTGGCAGGGGGGTGGGGGGTGGGGGTAGAGAGAGGGAGAAGTGATGAAAAGGGAGGGGAAGCCTTGTCCAAAATCCACCCATCTGCTCCATCTTCTCTAACTGGTCAAGCTGAGCACAGCTCTACTGATAATGGACATCAGGACCCACTGAGGTGCTTAATGGCTCTAATGCCATATATCCTGTGCCCTGCAAAACTGGAGGGGCATATTGGTCCCTTCCCATCCACCTTGCCAAAATACCTGCCTGCAGCAGCAGCCCTGCAGGCACTGAGGCAGTATTGCCCCTGCTGTGGGGAAATTACAGCCCCTGGCTGGCCATCAAGGCAGGGTGGAAGAGGAGAGGGGCAAAGGACAGAGGTGTATCAATTTGTTTTCCTTCTCTCCCCTCTCACAGCCTGTCCCTGCAGCAGGTCTGGGACAGACAAGGGGTTTTAGGGACATTTCCCCTGAGAGGGTGTCCCTGACCTCCCAGCACTGGGCCCCAGCAGCACCAAAACTACCCACAGCCAGACCTGTGGCATCTGAGAAGCTTTATGAGTCGTTCGGCAGGGAACGAGTGGTTAATTACCATGTGCCACTGCTGTTAACCTCTGCAAATAAGTCTAATTATCACAGATTAATGAACAGAGCGCAGGCACATCCGAGGAGCTGTCACTGAGGGTCCTTCCGGGGCCATATTTCATTATCTTTCCGAACACTGCTGTCCTGTCTCCTGCATTGCCCCCCCAGCCATGCACCCTACTGATGCTCTGGCTGGTCCCTGAGAGATGTGGCCCCACAGCTTCTGCACTGCCATAGAAGTGGAGAAATCCCAAGGGGAGCACTGTGGAGGCAGAAAATCAGGGTCTGTGACAGCTCCCAGGGCTCATCCCATGGACCTCAGCGTGGCCCTACAAGGGTGCTCACACATCAGAGCCATCTCCTTGCACAGTGTTATGAGGAGACCTGTGATGTTTGGGTTGTGTCTATCCCAGAGTCCCTAGCTTTTGCGGGTAAATAATCAGATGAGATCCTCCTGTCTCATCTGGGAAAGAAAAAAGTAAAATAGAAAAACTAATGCATGTCATTAGCTCTTGTGGTTGCACGGAAAAGCTCAAGTGAATCTCACAGGCTGAGAAAGCAGACAAAAGGAAAACAAACCACAGTTATTGATTTTTATTTCTAAAAGCCCACCCTTTCCCCACCACTGCCTTGCAAGAGCCTGTGGCTGGGAAGAGGGGGGTTCTGGCACCTGCTGTGGGATGGGCAGCAGTGTGGGTAGACACCTCGCAGGGCACAGCTGTAGGACCAGGCTGAAGATGCCAGGAATAGCATAAGGTTGGGGATGGTACGGGATGAAGCCTCAAAGCGAGGAGAATTAATAAATGATCAGATTTTACGATCATGTCAGGAAAGCTTACACTTCCAGCACTAAAATAAATAATGAAACATTTTTTTTTTTAGCTATTCTGGCTTATTTTCAGGACTTGCTGAATGGCTGATGTTTTGTTATGTTTGCTTACCCAGCACTCAAGAGCATCCTTTCAGATCTGCACCAATTAGCCCACACTCACCTTGACGAGCATTGCTACAACACACGCAACACCACTGCTCTACTGAGGCTCCTGTGCCAGCAAATCGATGGAGCCTTTTTTTGTTACCCTGAAGAAGTTGCTAGCTCCATCCTCACATGTCTGACACCAGAAGGGGTTTGCCAGCAGAGAAAGGAAATCCGCACCTGGGGACATGCTGCCTTTGCAACCAGCATCTTATTGCCCCCGCAGCAGAGCCTCGCTGGCCTTGGCTGTGTTGGGATCAAACATGTTCCATCACATCCCTCGTGGTGGTTTCGCAGCTGAGCAGCACAAATGTGTCCCTGGCTTCGACATACTGTCATGGGGAGGAAACCAGCAGATGCAAAGGAAGCTGAATGGGCAAATGAATGTTAAAATAATTGGAGCCACCATTTCAGACTTGATGAATATGTTGCTCAAATTACAGCTCTGCCTTGAAAACAAAACAAAACAAAAGCCCTGATGAATGTAACATTAATTTAATAATAGTGAAACTTGTAAATAATGTAACACTCATTTAAATGGTTGCTCATGCAACATCTCTTGAGAGGAGAGTAAGGGACTTTATAATTTTGGGGCTGGGACAACACATGATCTGTAAAATGTGATGTTTTATTCATCAGCTCCCCCAAGAGCTGTTGGGGCAGTGGGGGCAGGGCTGAGGCACTTGAAGGCAGCACCCAGCCCTGCCACTGGCCACATATGTGCTCCCTTCCTCCTTCTCTGTCCCTTGTGTTTCCCCAGCACTGTCCCTTCTTGTGCCTGGGCACTGGCAGTTCCTCTGGGGCTGCCCCCTTGGACCTGTCTCCGCCATCCCGTGGACATTTGTGACACCCGCACATCGCAGACATCTCCCCTCCCTTTGCTGCAGCATTTATTTAAATGTTTCTCTTACCCTTCACCCTCCACTACGAGGCAGAATTAAACTCGCAGAAAAACAAAAAATGCAGTCCAGGGCCATCAAACACAGAGAAAATCAGAGCAGAGATACCAAATTCCAGTCTTTGTCCCTTCCATTTTTTTTCAAGTTGGCCTTTTTATTCCTCTTTTACTGCTGTTAAAGCCTATTACCAGCATCTACAACTTCCTTTCACCAAGGACCTCTGGGTTTTTCCCTGCCCGTTTCCTCTGCTTTATTTATTGACATATTCAATAATTTAGAGAAATCTTATTTTAAATGCACAGGGCAGAACTCACCCCCAGGTTTAAAAAACAAATCCTGTCACGTTTGGCAAACAGCTGCACACAGAAGGCAGACATCAAACATATATATCCAAATATGTATATTCAAAGAACTAACAGATATGGCGTATTCATTATTTTAATTTTTCATCCAGAAATAAGAGCTTGTGCGTAACATTATCATAATATTGCTGTATTGATTTCCTTGCGGTAAGGAGCATCCTATGAGATGTGATAAGCTTTCCTCCCGGAGTGAAGGTCAGCCTGCTGCCATTGGGACTATTCTTACATGACCAAAAATGCTTGATCAAAAGCTGATTTGCAGGGCTGGGCTCCAACCTAGTGTGACCAGTCTTCCTCCTCCTCCTCAACCCAGGAGGCACCTCAGTGCCAGCTAAGGGAAGCCCTTACACACAGGGCTTTCAGTGTGAGTCCCAGGGCGCCAAAGTGCTCCCCCAGCAAAAACCTGCCGTCTGGGCTGGTGACATGCAGGCTGAGCCCACAGATCAGCACTGACCATTCATGTGTCCCCCAGTCTATATTGATCCTGTGTCCCAAGTTTATTTTGCTTCTATATGCTATTTGCAAGGTTATCTCTCCTCTATTATACCCTGTAGTATAGCTCCTTTCAGCTCTCTGGTGCCCATCATGTTATACGACCTCGCCACAGTGGACCAGCAATCCCTAGCCATCACCTGCCATCTGAATGCTCAGATTTGTTTGTACATAGTTGAGAAATAAATGTAAACACATCAGGATGATTAAGATATACCCAGCTGGTGTCACCAGAAACAGGAAAAAAAGAGTGAGCACTCTGCATATGAGAGCAGCCCGTGCTGTTTCATACTGACTCATCCAGGACCGTTAGCATCCACACGATGCCAAAGGTGAAGAGGCTGCATTGCAAAACCGCTGGGCTGTGCCTCTGGGATTTCTTCATGCATTATCATTTTCATCTTGCTGCTGTTGGTTATAAAATAAATGTGTACATCAATACAGTAGTGGAAAGCAAGCGTCTGTTTTGAAGAGATGTTGGCATTGTTTTATAAATGTCAGCAGCTGAAAAGCGGTGGGCTCTGTCACCTGCTACCGCTTCTATCACTTCCTTTTTATTAAAAAAACATATTGACAATAAAAGAGCTGGCTAAAAAAAAAAAAGCCCCTCCCTCCCCAGAAGAAAGACCTTGCTCTGCTCTTCTTGGAAAATCTTTAAACATGTGCACTGTGAAATGACCTTACACATCTTCTTCCCTCCTGCGAATGCCATTGAAGTATGCTTTTAAACCAGGCAGTAAAAAGTGAGGCTCCTGTAAGCAGTTTAATAGCAGTGCTTCTCACTGCTGCTGCAGCAGCAAATGTCTGAGCTTTCTAAAATGCTGCATTTTGCCCAGCCTGCCCCACTCCTGGCCAAGCTGTGCCGTGCCGTGCTGTGCCGTGCATGCATGGTCGGTGCACAAGCTGCACAGCACACGGTTCCTGCCCCACCCTTGCAGGTGCTGCTGTGGCACTGGGCACACACGGGGCTTTTACCATAGGTGGCAGGGATGGATATGGCCTGGCACCAACTCCTGATGCTTCCCCACTGAAATTTTGGGGCACTGAGTGTGGAGGACTTGACTATCCCTGGGAGCTGGGAGCGGGGCTGGAGCTGCTCCTGAGGGCTTTGCTCATCTCAGAGTGTGGGCGGTAAGGGGAGGTCAGGAGCTGGGCAGAGACCTGGAGGAGATTTATCACAGCTGACCAAAGCACTGTGGATAGCACTGTTATCGTTTTACTACGGTATCAGGTTAAATTATTCCTTTTTGGTAGGTGGATTAATTTTTAATTGAAAATGATTTTTAAAAGCAGGAACCTCTTTCCTTTTTAAGTAATACAGGAGAGGAAATTTAGAAAAGCATCCCATGAAAGCAAATGGGCTTTATTTCAACAGTCCCTGCCTAAAACCACACTATTAGAGCTTCTGTCCCTTTTTCCTGCTTTCCTTCACCAGGTGTCCTGAGGAAAGAAGGCCAGTGATGTTTCAGGAGGACAGCTTACTGTACACAGCCCACTGGGCACTCCAGACTGTCACGCACACCTCAGGTTTGCAATGGAGATGCTGTTAAGCAGACAGTGGTCGTACCTGCAGTTTGCATCCCTTTACACCTCTGCATCAGGGAACCGCAAAGCTGCAAGTCTCAACACCTTCACAGAAACCCCAAAGAAAATACGCTGTTCAAGAACACGAGCACATGAACGCTGCCATGTAAATGTCAATCACCATGAATTGTCAACATCGGCCATTTGTAAACTATTTGACTGCAAGTCAAATTGTTTTATGGTTAGAGGAGCATTTAATATACTATGAACAGTTTAAAGTTAGCATTTCGTACTCAGAGTGATTAATGGCACCATATTGTATTTCAATTACTATAAGATACTTCCCTGTAATAAACTATGACAATAATATTCACATTAAGTCAATAAAAAGCATCTTCAAAGTGTGATGTATACGTGCCATTATCACAGCCCAAAGTGAAAGCATCATACAACAAGTTAGCAACACTGATAACAGAAACCTCAGCACCCAAACGCAGATGTCTGTGCAAGACAGAGATACTGCACTCTACGTCAGGGATCCATACCAGCTTCCCTACTGCTTCTGGGTACAACTTCATAAACTCCAGCCCAAGAGCTGATGAGAAGGTGACTGCAAGTATGGACATCCTACGGTAATTTCCTAGGCACTACCACTGCTACACAACAGGTCACACTAGAGCCTTTCATCCTCTCTTTCTTCTTCCACGCAAAACCTCATTAACTGAAAAGGGAAATTATTTTTTCTCATAATGTCTTAACCTGCTTGCTTGCTCTTTTTACTTGCTAGCACTGATTTAACTTGAGTGCCCAAGAGCATACTGACCGGAAACCGGTGATTTCCACTGCCTCACACCTACAATACAGTTGCATTCCCCATCAGGAAGTGGAAAACTAAAAAAAAACCCCAAACCATAAAAGTCAATTCAAGAAAATAAAACTAAGAAAATATTTAATTTCAATTAACATTGAATTGTTTTGCCTTGGCATCTTAATTTCATTTTGTTTCATCTGACTAAAATAAAAAGACACTTGGCTTAGATGTCAAAACACAACAGTACGTATAAAAATTTAGATACAGTATTAAATAGCATCTAGAAAAAGATAATGATAAATTACTAACTGTTATGAACTGTGTATTTATAGCTAGCAGAAAATGTAGTAAAATAAGAAGGTGGAAGTAAAAAATGTTTGCAGCACGGAAATGACAACTCTGTCTCTGTCAAAACAAGACATTTCACCATTATCAAAACAAAACAGAAAAGCCCAAATAATTCACTTTGACTTTCCTGTTGAAAATTATGTCCAGATTGGCACATTCTCACAAAATGCTTCAATTTCAAAAAAAAGCTGCATGTTCTTCAGATGAAAATTTACTTCTGCTGAAGACCTTCACAGTCACTCCTGCTGAAGGGCTTGGGACAGCAAGTACCTCTGATCCCTCCAGTTAAGGATTCAGATCCCCTGCCTGAGACCCACACAGTCCCTCTGCTCAGTGGAGGCTCAACAGTCCCCCTGTTTCTAAGGTAAAATATAAGCAAGTTTGTCCCCTATTTCACAAAAAGCAAGGCTCACCTTTTGGTGCTACCACTAAGAAGCAACGAGCAATGCATCAATAACAGAGGTATTTCACAAAACCCTATGAGGAAATTTAAAAAATAATAAAAACGAAGGAGAGAGCGAGAAAGAGAGAGAGGGAAACATTTTTCTTTGCAGGTCAGCTTTAACGCACCTGGTATGAGGATTGCAGAAGAGTGAGAAAATCTTGGAGGGAGTCATTATCTGTAGATCACTGCCCAGGCAGACCCTAATGGCTTCTCCCAAGCTGTTAGAGGCAATTCTTTCAATAAGCATTTGTCCTGCAGTGAATGGCAAGACACATGGCAATGCCTGTCCAGGCTCCATGCCTGTCTAGCGGGGAGGACATGGCCCTTGGGCGGCAAGTCCCAAGGGGATGGGAGCCCCTGGCCTTGTTAGGATGCTCTGATGGTGAGAGCTGTGCTGGTGCTTGTCACATAGACAAGGTCTCACCTTGCAGAGCTTCCCCATGCAGCTGGACCTGTGGCGGCTGGTGCCCTTCTGAGACTGGGCAGCTGTAGCTGCTGGCCGTGGCCAAGGGTATGCTGCTTCTGTAGTCCTGCACGGAGATGCCTCCACCAACATGCTCTGCAAAGCACCTCTGAGCTACTTCACAGAGCCACAGCCCTGCACCACAGACTGCCTCTGTGCTGTTTTATAAATCCTTGACATTATGGCCAGTGGCTTTTACTAAAGCAAACAGACAACTCAGACCTGGCTAGAGCCCCCTGTGCCACAGCAGACAAGGTCTGCCTTGGTCCTGCACAGGCGCATGGGGTGACCACGTGGGCTAAGTGCAGGATCGTGTTGCATTGAAACCCTCCCATGGTAGCTGTTCATTTGGGGATTTGGGGGATCTTCACCCACTTTCCTGCAACCAGTCAGCGCTGTGCCTGGGGACAAGCAGTGTCAGCCATAAGGATCAATTCCTTGCAGCAATGTCAATGTCATTTTATTAACTGTCTACTTTGCTCTGTACAAGAAAAGACCAGCTGCTTCAACAAGCCTGTATTTAGGGTTTTCTTTCCAAAGACCTCTTTAATTTGTATTCCAAGACTTTTCTACCAGCTTGTCAAAAGAAAGAACAAAACATGCATGACAAATACAGGGGCCATGCACCCTGACACATACTCTGTCCAAGTCCAATTTAAAGTAGAAATTACTGGTACAAAACAAAGAAACCTCCGTAGTTTATCAGTTCTAATCCAATTAATGCTAATAATATAGGTTACTAATAATAGTATGTATTGTACTGCTGAATGTACAGCTGAGAGATGGAGGCAGATGTAGCAGTAAAACACAAGTTAAGTCTCCAGGTCAAACCAGGCTATGTCCTGATCACATCACTCCTTGCTTTTCAAGTTTCATATTATTCGTTTCTTGAAACACATGTTCCTACTTAAGCCAATGGGAAATTTGCCATTGACTTCAAAGGGACCCAGAGCAAGCTCCTGCAGCAGTTGCCCTTCTTAAGGAGAAGGACTCTGCATCCCCAGTTTTGGCAAGGCATGAGCAATCCTGCTGGCTTATAAAGTCACAGTCACACTTAACACCACAAGTGCTGGGTGAAAGTTTTTGCAGGAATATTCTGCTAACTTCCATCATGGGAACTTAATGAAAAACACTCCTCAATTTGTGCAGAATTCAGCATATAGTTTAATAAAAATGATTAAAAAATACACATGACTCTGCATGACTCTGCCCAGAAAGGGATTTGTCGTGGTTTCTCAGGGTGCTCTCTGCAGTAGGACTACACGCCTGAAAAATGCAAGAGGGCAGAGGTTCAGCCCCCAAAGTTGGTCTCCCTGGGTGGCCCCTTGTGAACTGGGGTTTACCCAGGGTGGAGGAGCCAAAGGGTGGGAAGTTTGTAGCCAGTGCTTTTCCTTCTTATCCAAACAGGAGAGGGGTCATTCCCCAGTAGAGCTGTACTGACAGCAAGGGCATGGCAGCATTGTACACCACCCATCCAGGCCATGAAAGCCCTTGGGACTCCCTGTCAAAAATCCAGAGATGTCTTTGTGCGTTACCACAGAAAAAGGTGTTGTCAGAGGCTGAGGCAGCTGCTGAGCCTGCTTGCCTGTTTCCAAGAATCTGTTAAGAGTTTCTAGAGAGACATGTTTCCCTCATCCTTTGCTCCTCCAAGGGTCTGTGTCTCTTTCTCTCAACTCCTGGTTTCAGAAGTCAGCAGGGATCCAACTGGTATGACGGGCACCTGCTTTCTGCTTAGCAAAGTTCTGGCAAGCATGATGAGACCCAGCACCCCTATGCTCGGCCATCCACAAAACAGCTCTCAAGGCAGGGTGTTGCAGAACAAGACTCAGATCTTCTTGGCTACCACTTATCACCCATATGACCTCTTAATTTCTTTCCTCAGAAAGAACAGCTTTCCAGCTCATCTTCTCCAGGCAACCTCCACTTTATAAAATTATTTCCCCCGTTCCTTATAAAATAATCTCATAACATTCCCCATGGCTTTAATAATAATAGTTACTCACTGTTGGCAGGAATTGCTAAGAGTACAAAGGACAGGGGTGCCAAACTGCTGGCTTCCCTGCTGAGCACTGTCCCAGAAGAAAAGAAGGTCACCAGAGCTCGCTCAACCCTCAGATCAAACTAGGCAGCCAGGAGTCTTCTCCAGCCACAGAGAGCTCAGGGGGAGCAGGTACAAGAGCCACAGGCCAGTTCCTGTGCATTAATCTTCAATTTGAGAGGATATGGGTTTTATTCTGGGTTCTGATTTGTTTTGTTACTTTGGGCTAAGCTTTGTCTCTCTCACTTTTAACCCATGAACTCTTGTGCTGTGCAACCAAACACCCCAGGGTTAATTGAGTGCTCTTGAAGCTACTGTCTTTCTTCCAGCAGACAGGTATCTGTTGGACTGAGTGATGCAGTATGCCACATAGGCTGAATGAGTATGAGATGCTCTGCCAAGTGGTGCTCATGCCACAGTCAGAGCCATGTAGATCCTCAAGGGAAACCAAAGCCAAGGAACAAAGATTGTGGTGCAAGAGAGGCCCAAAGATTGACACTTGAGCAACATCCATTTTCCTTTCAGCAGTCCACAGCTGCCCAGCAGACAAGGGCTGAGCCCCTTGGAGAGTTCACTTGTGAGGAATTTTTTTTTTACAGACTACCTGTTGCAAGGTCTTGTTCTAAAGTCCCTCTTCAAGCAGGGTAAGAGTGCAGAGAGGGAGAAGCCCTGGAGCTTCAAGTTGCCATTGGAATGCCATTGGGAAGAGGCTGCTCAAGGGAAAAGACATTTCCATCTTTTTTCATAACAGGAGTCCTCAACAAGATGCTCTTTAGAGGGGGAAAAGCTGCGATACCCAGGTGATGCTCCAATGTCATGCCAGCAGAGCCAGCAAAGCCCAGTTCAGAAGAGGACTCTGGCCTGGGGTTGCATTTGACTGCAGTCTCTTCATATGAAGCCTGGCTACTGCTTTGGGTATGTATGTGTGTGTCTGTGCCAAACAAGGTATTTTACTCTTCATGCACCTCTGTTGGGGAACATGAAAAGCTGGCCAGTAGGTGAGCAGCACAGGCTTGCTTCCCTGCATGCCAGCATTTCCTTATTAATTCACACATCCGCACTTCACTATGAGAGCCATGTCTTCAGCAGCTTCTCATAAGGAACAGGACTAAAGGGAAACCCCAAGAGGATGTGACAACAGAACAGTAAGAATCTTGCCAAAGACAGGCTTTGCTCTCAATGCATTGCATTTCCTTCCTCTGCAAAAAACTCAGGGAGAAAACCCCAGTGATGCTGCTCTAACCCCTGCTTTCCCGAGAGCCCTCTTCTCCCCACAGGCACCACGTGCTGCGGGGTTTGCTGCCGTGCTGCAGAAGAGCTGTACACAGCCCCTCTTGCTGCATGTGCTGCCTGTGCTGTGATGTCAACTCTTCTTAACAGGGCTCTTGATGGCTAAAGCCAAGCCAAACCAACATTTTGTCCAGAGTAATGTGTGTAATAACACAAGCCAGTTCCTGGTTACCATCTGCTGAACCATGCCAATGTTCTCCTATTTTACTGTAAGATTTCCTAAAAATTACCTGAGTGCAATCCAATTCAGTCATTAAAAGGCCACCAACCCAGAGATGCAGCACACAAGTGTGCATTTCTCATGTCTGTTGACAGCTGCACAGCCTCTCCCCAGGCTGCGGGGACCCCCCTTTCCCAGGCCACTCTCCAGCAGCATCGCTGCACTGCTAGCAACAGCAGCACAGAAAGGTCTACAGGGTGGACATCTTGTGTAGAAGCCATAAGAGTCCAATCTGAGCTTGAGACTCAGAGGGCTTCCTTGCAGCTCATTATTATTTATTATTTGTACTGTAGGAGTACCTGAGAGCCTACTAATATGATCAGAGACTGTTTATGTCAGATGCTGAACACCAACAGAATAGCAATGATAACTGCCCTTGCCAAGAGATTCAGAAACATACAGATCACTTTGGGCAGAAGGGAGAACTTCAAAGACAGCAGGGGGAGTGGTTAGATGGGTTCCAAGCTCTTGGTGGGACCCAAAGGAAATTGCATTTCCCCCTGGTACCACAGGGGTTGTATCTCTCTGCCTCTGGAAGCTTTGACGCATCACTGTTCTGCTCTGAGCACAACCGCAGTGCTCTCCTGGGTAGCACAGCTTTGCGTTCTGTCTTTGAGAACTGGGAGACAGAGACCAATTCTAATGTGAACAGCCACAGCCATTCGGCAAAAATTATTACAAGAAATACAAAAACTGTAGAACACATGAACAAACCACAGCAGATGAAGCCTCCCTTCCCACAGTGGAAACTCATGAGCATTACATGCTGAGCATGCTTGCTGCCTTTTCAGGACAGGGGGTCAAAAACCTCCAGGCCAGATCTGGATCAGGCCCATACAGCTATGACTTCTAACCATCCTTTGAAGCATCAGGCTTTGGGTTTTTTGTCTCAGCCCAGAGAACTCAGCTGGGTAATATTTCTGCTTCAGGATGGCATGTCATGCTTTCCCATCAAACATCTTCTGCATCTGGACAGTGATCAACTTGCAAAGTCCACTGAGACTTTTGGATGCCCTAAGCTATGATTATGGGTTAAACCCATTCCATCTCTAATCCTGGAGAGTGCTCGTTAGCTGCCCTGCAATTAAACCAATTGCAATGCCCATGGAGCACTGATTTGAAAGAGAAGGGGAGCCAAATGGGGCCTGTTTTCAGGCTGGAGGCGAGGCACAGGAACCTGCTGTGCCACACTCTGATGTCCCCTTTTGTTGCTGAAGATCTAAGGAACAGCTTGTGACTCCCTGGAAGCCAGGAAGCACCTCCACCCACTCAGGCCCAGCACAGAGATGACACTACCCTGCTTCACAGTGTGTCCCATCCAGACAGAGCCAAGCGCTGTTGAAGGTGATGGCTGCAAGCTATAGCTGTTCTGCTCCCCAGGATGGGGATGGGAAAGGAAACCACCTCCATTCTCTGTGCCCTTGGAATGCTGCTTTTGGGCTGCACACAAGGAAGCACGAAATACTGACCTGCTCTCCAGGTGACTGAAATGCTGCTGTGCAGGCATGGAAAGAAGACATGGGGCCACAGTATAGAATCATAGAATCAGCCGAGTTGGAAGAGACCTCTGAGATCATCAAGTCCAACCCTTGATCCAACACCACTGTGGTTACTAGACCATGGCACTAAGAGCCACATCCAGTCTCATCTTAAAAACCTCCAGGGATGGAGAATCCACCACTTCCCTGGGCAGCCCATTCCAATGCCTGACCTTTCTCCAGGAAAATGAAGTCTGAGGAGGAGACTTGGGAGGTTGGGAAGGTGTGAGGTATCCAGCTGGAGGGGGAACAGGGGATGTCTGGGGCCTACAGAGAAATGCTTCACTCTAGGAAAAGAAGTTGTGTCCCTTTTTGCTACTTGATGTTTGTTAGGATTCTGTTTCTTATCAGATATGGACATGGATATAGAAGCACAGACACATTGAGGTATCAGGAACTGGCAACTCTGAACAGCAGGGTTGCCTTTGAGGTCTTCTGCTGCACCTCTGCAGCCACCTGGCCATAAACCACCACCACAAATCCTCCACTCCCCCAGCAGATGCCTTCTGTATCCACTCCTGGAGAGGCTGCAACTGCAAATCCAAGCATACTCCAGTAGGTTTCTTAGTACTTCTCCCCTCTTTGCAAGGCTTTACAACCAGTGACAGCTTCAACCTTACCAAGCTGCAGGTACAGCCTCTTCCTCCCCAGGAGAAACACGGATTTCTATTTGGTTTCTGTGGCCAGGTTTTCATAGCTGGGGGCTAAAGGGGTGGCTTCTGTGAGTCTCCTTGCACCACTGAGGGAGAGGAGGTAGAACTTGGGAAGGAAGGAGGGGTGGGGGAAGGTATTTTTAAGATTTATTTTATTTCTCATTCTCCTGCTCTGATTCTGTTAGTAATAAATTTAATTAATATCCCCACTTTGAGTCTGTTTTCCCCATGATGGTGATTGGTAAGTGATCTCTTCCAGTCCTTGTCTCAACTCACAAACCCTTTGTTATATTTTCTCTCCTCTGTCCTGTTGCAGAGGGGAGTAAGAGAGAGGCTTTAGTGGGTACCTGGTACCCAGACAGGGTCAGTCCACTACAAGACTGAAAACCCAACATCTGTAAACAACACTGTCACAGGTTCTAAGCACAGAAAAGCTACATTAGCTCTCAATCCGGAGCTGGAGGAGAGGAAGAGATGCAGCTGGCAGCCTAACATGCAAATGTGATGATAGAAGAAACTGGTAGCCTGGACCCCTGGACCAATGTGTCCCTGAGGGAGAAGGTGTTTTAGCACTTTTGCTGACTATGCAGAAGACCATGGGGTTTAAAACCGCATCACGAACGAGGGACCTCAGTGTATCTGTTGAAACATCATTGGTACCAAAGCAGGTGTATTCAGTGAAGTGTTTAAATTGTGAATTGATATACTCTCCAATGGCTTTATGGCATCTTGTCACTGGCCAAACCAAACAAAACAAACATCTCAAAGTCCCCCACAAATCAGCCTTCCCTGTTGGGTCCTCACTAACCATCTCTTACGATTACTTCTGGGGGCAGTGGGGATGCAAATATCACAAGGAAAAGCAATCAGAGCAACCAAAATTGTGATTCTATGCACACCAGTGGCTTGTAGGGACCCAGTCAAGCGCAAGGGGTGATTCTGAGCTCCTGACTTGAAGAAGGTAGAAGAGGTTGTTGCCAGAGGTCCTGTGGAAGGCTTTAAATTCAAGCTTCTCTCAGAAAACAGTTAAGTCATCTTTCCTCTTTCTCTTGAAGAGCAGAAGGAGCAAGGAAATATTTTCTTTCTTTCCTCTCACTAGAACTAACCACTCTCATTACTCCTTAACGCCAAAAATATAGCCTTTTCCCATGTGCCAAAGCCCACTGGCATTATTGCACAACCAGCCATACCACTTCCTTGCATCTTCCAGACATTTCAGCAAGTTAGAGAAATGGTGAAGTTTGGGGCTGGGCTAAAAGTCTTCTCCCCATCCAGGCCATTCAGTTTACCCATTATGGGACAAATCAGCTATGTCTGAAATGCCCCTCCTTACTCCCTGCAGGTCCAGCCTGCACTCTTTGCCTGAATTTTCGTGTAGTCCTCTGTGCCCTTGAGCCCAGCTGTGTAGCAGTAGGGAGGTATTGCTCCTCCTCCACATCTGATTGCATTGCTCTCCGTGATGGGTGGTGTGGTTGGGCTGGAGCAGGGAATGTGGCTATTTGCCAAGAGTAAGGTCAGTACAGCCTGGGAAACAAGGGAGCTTGGCAGAAATCGCCTTTCATTACCTTTGGGGTAGTACAGGTAGATGCTGCCTCAGGTGCTGGACTAACAGCATTATACCCAGTGTACCACCACATTCAGTTTTTGTCTAGGCTTTTCTACTTCTGCCAAGTGACAATCCCATTCTGTTTTCTGGACTGACCTCCAGAGAAGAATATCCAAGACAATAAAAATGCAATGTCTGCCTGGAAACCACCCAGGCAAGCAGCCAGATCTGTAGCCCAGCTCTTCACCTCAAGGCTTGCAGCCAAAATCCTGTCCTGAGACACAATTCCTCCTGAAGCCAGCCAGGGAAGCAGACCAGCATCTGCTCATCAGATGTGGCCACCAGTTACAGTGCAACCTGGGCACAGTCTGGGCTCTTCGCTGGTGTAAAGCAGCTGAGATCCAAAACTGAGGACAACCTTCACCCTGAGGGTGGAAAACTGGTAGTTCCTACAGGACATGCCTTCAGCAGAAAGTTCAGGATAAGATGGACAAGTAGAAAGATTTTAATTGTTTCAAAGGAGAACTACTCAGTAGCAAACAGAGGTGACTCACAGCAGAGGGACTCCTGGGCTGCCTGTTTACGCCAAGCTTTGCAATATACCAAAGCATGAGCAACCCATTGCTAGCACAGGCCAGGCCTCCTCTCATGCCACTGTTAGAGGAGAGCTTGGACATCACACCACTAAACTTTCTACATATTAAAATGGTAGTTATGCTGGACAAGGTCAGAAGTAAAGCACCAAAATATTTTTCAGCCACAGGAATTATAGCCTTTGAAGACAAAAATGGATGTTTAAGTAGCTCGCAGCAGAAACCTTCATTGCTTTTGTCCTCTATTTCCTTGCCTAGGTCAGAAAAGTCTCTGCATATGCATTTGGCCTTGTTCTGACAAGCTGTTAAGGATAAATGCTTATCAAAGGCTTTTTCTGAAACAGGTATTTCTTGTGTAACCCTCTCGGTACGGGAGCTGTATTATGATACTCAAGTGCTGCTTCTTTCCACATCTGACCACCTTTATCAAGCTCTCTCCTTTCCTGTCTTTAAAAGTTTTCCCTTCCCAAGGTGCCCAGGAAAGGTGTCGCTTTGCCAGATTGAGGCATGCTTGGAATTGGTAACGACAGTCTGCAAGACCTCTTCAGCAGTGCTTGCTGCACTAACCTTCCCTCTCATCTTCCCACTAACACATACATTTACACATTTATGGGTATATTTATGAGAAAGAGTAGTTTATTATTCACATCCAACCTCGCGGCTTCTCTGCTAAGCTAAAGGTCCTGAGGATAGTCCTGTTTGAGACAATCTATAGCTCCCCAGATGAAGGCTGGGAACAGCATCGTTTTCATAAGCAGCTCCCAGGAGACAGCCATCTTCAAGGGAGATGCCCCTGGACTGTGCAGACCTGCAGCCTCAGGGTCAACGCCTGAGCAAGAGCTCCCACGAGCCATCCCGCTGCTTCTGCAGTGCAATCACACAGAGAATGTTTTTGTAGTGGTGAGACCATTTATTTGAGAAAACTGCCTATGTCCAGCTCTCTCCCTATTACTGCAGTTCTTCAGCAACATCTTCATTTCCCCTTTTTCCTCTACATTTTGACTCCTTAAACTAAAGTGGGGCGCCTACTCTGCTTTGCTCTTCTTGACAGCACCTACGAGAATTTGGGATTGAATGCAGCCATTATCCAAGCCTTCTTCAAACATGGCTTTCAAAGTTGTTAACATGGACCCAGTCTTGGAAAAGGTAAATCTGTCTTCACTGCCAAGAAAAAAAACACACCACGAACTAATTAGCTCTGATGAGTTCTGCTGCCTCATACCTTCATGTCATTCTGAGAGGGACACCTGGGAAGATGTGTGTGTGTACAAGCGGCATTGCACCGATTTACACCAGCCGAGGCCTGGCCCAGGTATGCTCACCTGGGTGCAGAAGGAAGACAACAGCGAATAGAGACATCTTAGTCACTTACAGCAAGGAAAGTATGATGCAACTGCTCTACAAGTATATCTACTTGTGTTTAGCATTTAGCAACCCCTGGCAGCGTCTGCTTGCCCTGATACCCAGTCCAACCTACACTGCCGACAACCCACCACTAAAGGGCACCAGGGGGACGTTCGTCCAGCAGTCTGGTGGCTGGATACAGCCCTGGCAATACAACCCATGGGACCACACGGCCCCCTGCATTTGAGAGCAACAAAGAGAACATGTTTCTTCTATTACTGGAAACCCCTCCCCACCCCCACCATCTTCAAATGAGCAGTTCTGCAATCCTTTCAAAAGCAGAAATGCAACCGTGCTCAGTGCCAGAGCGATTTTGGGGAAGCTCTGCACCACACTAACCATTTAAGGTCAAACAGCTCATTAGCCAACCCAAACTAGCACTCGGAGAGAGCTCGGCTCACAGCTAAGCCTGATTAAATGTCATGATAGATGCCTTAATAAGCGCAGGAGCATTTCTGGGGATAGCCTGAACAGCGCTCGGAAGCTGCGCTGTTGTAGTCTCCCCACACGGGCACAGAGCACGTGCTCCTCACGCCGGCGGCTCCTGCTCGGGGTGTATTCCCACGTTTAATTCTTCCGACACCCTAATCAGCTGTGCATCTTTCCCTGGACATCTGCGACTAAGGGAAAGAAAAGTGCTTTTCTCGGTCTGGCCACCCTTAGCCCTGGGAACTAGAGGCTGGGGAGAGGCTGCACACACAGTGCGGGCAGGGCAGCCGGCTTGGCTGGCGACCCCTGCGCGGCCACGGCCTGTTCCCCGCTCCCCTCAGGGCCGCGGTTCTCCCGCTGCCGCCCCGGGTGCCGCGGCCGACGCGCAGAGCCCCCGCCCGCCCCTCACGGCTCCGCGCTCTGCCACCGCCGCGCGCGCCGCCGCCCCGTTATATAGCGCCCTAAAAATAGCTCGCCGCGCGCCGCCTCGCGGGACGCGGGGAGGGGGCGGGCGCCCCGCTACCGGCCAATCGCCGCCCGCGTCGGCGTTCGGGCCCCGCCCCCCGCGCCCCGAGCGGCGCCACCATTGGGCGGCGGTGGCTCCGGGCACGGAGCGGGCCCGCCCCTCCCGCCCCGCCGTTTACCCTACATGGCCACGCGCTGCCGGAGCGGGGCCGCGCGGCTGCGCGCGAGGGGGGGCCGCGCCGGGCTTGCCGGGGGAGGGTGAGAGGGAAGCGGGATTGGGGGGGGGGAGGGATGTGGGATGTGGTGTCCCGAAAATAAAGAGGGGAGGGGGCGGCGAGGAGGGAGGGCGGTCGCGAGCGCGCATGGCCGCGGCGCGGGGCTGCGCGGAGCGCGGCGGGGACGTGCCCCGGTGCGGCGGCCGCGGGGTGCTCGGTGCGCGCCGGCGCCGCTCGTCCTGCTCGGCCCGGCCCCCGGACCGTGCCGTCCGTCCACGCTCATCCGCTTTCTCTCTCTCTCTTTTTTTTAAAGTGTGACTGAAACAAAACAAAGCCAAAGGGACGCTGGATTTATCATTGGTTGATTTTCCTCCTCCTTTTTTTTTTTATGATCAAAAAACAACCCCCCACCCGAGCAAACAAACATACACAAAAGCAGAAAGAAAGGGTCTTGCTCAGCAGCAGCATGGATGTCTTGGCTAGTTATAGTATATTCCAGGAACTCCAGCTTGTCCACGACACCGGCTACTTCTCAGCTTTGCCATCCTTGGAGGAAAACTGGCAGCAGGTGAATCATTTAAATTACTCCTGTAAATCTCTTAAGCGCAGACAGTCGATGCACTGAGGCTGCATTTCTGAGTTTATTTTATTTTTGTTCTTTAATTCAGGGTTGGGGTTTTTTGGTGGTTCTTTTTATTGTTTTTTTGGTTTTTGTTTTTTTTTCTGCGTGGGTAGACCTTTAAATCTCTGTATTTTTTACCGTGACAAACTGAGCATCCATTCAAATCTGTCTGCCTTCAGCCCTTTCCGAGCACACCCGGCAGTACCTGAGAACCGGTGGCATTCTTTAGGGTTTTGTTTTTATGATGACTATTATTTTTTAATTTTCTTTTTGAGCTTAGATTTTTTGTTCTATTCTCTTAAACAAGCCTGATCACTTCCAACCAGTGCTGGCAACTGGCAGCTGGTGGCAATGGAATAGATCATTCTTATTTTCAGGTAATTAGTATATGTCAATAAAAATTGTAGCTTGAGTCAGAGGTGGGAGTGGGCAGGTGTGTGGAAGCATTAGCAAAAGCTTTTAAGCTGAATTCTGTAACTAGGAATGCGACTTATTTTTTGTTCTTTTTTTTTTTTCCTTAGAAGACAAGGAGAAATACACACTTCTTGCTGTCTTAGAACAATGATGCCTTAGGCTGGTTCCAGTAAACCAATGTGTTCTGAGGCACTGTAGGGTTAATGTGCAGGCAGAATTAGGATAAAAATTGAAATCAAGTATTACAAATGCATTAAAATGAGGACTGGTAGCGTGAATAAGTAAGACCAAGGAGAAGAGTAGGTTATAGAGAAGAACTGTATAAAATGCTCTATGAGCCCACTTGATAAATATAAATAGTTATCAACTGGGATATTGAGGGAAAAGGAAAGACAGGATTCTTATTTATGGCAGAACATTGTAAGATAGTCCTGTTTCTTGATGTGATTTTCTGGCAGAAATATGCCAGGTGAAATTCTGGAAACTAGTGTCTCTTTAAAAGAAAAAAAAACACATCTGCTGGTGGGTAGAAATAGTGGAGTGTGGTTGGGATGACATGTGGTGCGATTGCAGCGCACGGACCAGTGGCACTGTCAGTGTGAGAACAACGAGCTACTGGATTTCATCTTGCCAGCATTCACCTGGCTAGCATAAGGGTAGCCTGTGTTAGGGGTCCAGTAACTGACAGTGTGGGATATTCACTTAATTTTTCCTTAGAAATGTGTGAGGGGAGAAATGTGGACGGCAGAGCTTCAGGGGAGTACTCAGGCTGTAGCATTGTCATCCAGCTGGATCGCGGCTGGATCTTTAAAGGTTTACCCTAGTAAAATTGTTTTGGCTTCATCTTTGTGGGTATATGCACACAAACCAGAGGTTTATTGACAGCTACAGCGTGAACACATTCAGGATTTAATTTGCAAAATGACCGATCCAACTTCGCCTTATCCTCCAAGGGGGAGGGGATGCTTTCTGTTATTAATATTCAGCATGCACATCCATGACGGTCACATCTGCTTTCCTTTTATATTTTTAACATGCTAGTTAAACTGAAGAGGTTAATATAATTTAATTAAAAAAAAAATTCATGTAATTGTTGGTGTTGGATCGGTTGCATATTCAGTTGCATATTAATAACAGTCCAAACAGTCCAAAGCAAGATAGTCTGTTGACATAGCCAGCATGCTTTAGGCAGTACTGCGAGTGATACTCTGTCTCCTTCTGCCTTCTTTTATGCGTGGAAGAGCAGCAGTTTGTTTTATATACTACAATATACCAATCCCTCTGTTACTATTGCAGAATTTAAAGTTACACTCCTGGTTAAACCCCACTGATTCTCCATGTATGCTTAAAAAGACAAGCTGAAAATAATTTGCTACATTTTCCCTTCTTTCCTCTCAAATCCTGCAACCAGCGCCCGACGTTTCATAATGTATCCTGTATTTATGGTTTGTTCCCCTGTTGCTGTGTGTACTCTCCTTGCAAACAACGGGCAGCAAAACTGATGTGTCAGTGGTGGGAGCAGCTGAAGCTGGCTGTGCAGAGACCATGCTGGCACGCAGGCTTGGCAGACCCACTGACACAGAGACCCCAATTTAATTCTTCTGAATCACTTACAAATGTAATCAGGTCTTGGGGATTTATTTATTTAAGGCAAACCATAGCCACTTTGGGACAAGGCATGTGTGTTTTTCTAAAGGTATCCTGTCAGGCTACCATTGAGACCTTAAGGAAGAGAGCTGACAGGGCAGTGACTGATCCATATGGGAAGTGTCAGAATTGCGAAACAGCAGCTTTAATTTTGAGAGAAAACACTTGAACAGGTCCTGCCTCTGCTCCTATGAAGTGCTCTGGTGCCATACCTGAGCTTCACAGAGGCTCCAGAGCAGAGCTTCTCCCAGCAGCAAAGCAGTGCCCCAGGAGATTACTTCAGTGTCTTAAAAAGGTGAGGGGGTGGAAGGGGGGAGGAAGTAGTTGTGTGGGTTAAGAGGAAGCTTCCTTATCAGCCGTTGTGAGCTCCAGTTTTGTGATTAGCAGCTACTAGTGCTTGATGTGCAGAAGTTACTCTGTGCCAGGTCCTGCTTTGAGAAATGATGCTTACTGTGATACTATAAAAGATGCACTTGCCCCAATGAAAATCAGAGCATGCCTTAGGGTGAAAGTGTTGACACAGTCTTGTCTTCCTTTTCTCCTGACCCTGGACCACAGTCTGGTAGCTGCTGGCTGAGGACTATACAACTGGGCCAGTTGCTCATATTTCCGATTGTGAAACACCCATCACTCACTGGGCACTGACAGCACAGGCAGGTTGCTAAATGCACAAAGTCAGCTGATCTCTCCCATTTTTCCTTCCCACTGCAAGAGGAATGTGAGCAAGTTTGGTATCTGTGCTTTTTACAATTAGCGTTGGAGTTGAATGAGAGCAATTCAGCAATATGTACAAAACAAAAAGATTTTGTGTATGGAAAGATTGTTCCCTTTTGTGTAGGTTTCTTTTTTGGAAGGAAAAAATACAAATCAAAAACCCCGTAATCCACTCTGGATTGTGCAAGTGGAAATACCTGAAGTGAAGCTGGAACTGACACCATGATGCCTTTGACGTTATTTTAAGACACATATTGGGAAAGGAGGGCTTGGTTTTTAGGCAGCAAAAGCTTAGCTTTGCTATATTGGCTTTGAGTATACTCCTTCAGGCAAAACACTCTTGAGGTAGGAGGATTTTTTCTTGTAGTGGGGAGGTCAGGATCTAATGAGTAATTCATAGCACAACTTCGTCAGGAGAAAGAAGTTTGTTTAGCTTTTCCAGAGGTGTTGAGCCTCTATGGCACTGAGGAGGGATTAAAGGAAGAGGTGGCCTCTGTGCGCTGGAAAATCAGGCATTCGCTATATGTCAGCTGGCTGATATCTCAGCATCTGTGTGTTTCTGCCTGGTGCTTCATCCTGGCTCTAATTGAACTGTCCTAGTTGCTCCCTGTCCCTGCGAGCTGACTCTGCAGTTCAGGGCCAGGGCGGGGGGAGATTTCAGCACCTGTATGGCTGCTGTGGTGCAGTGGGAGGGCCTCTGGCTGTTGTTTAGGGGTAGCTGTCTGATGTGGCATCCCCGAGATTGGAACCAGACTGCTGGGAGAGACAGCATGAGGCCGAAGAGTGTCTCTGCAGAGGAAGGAAGTGGGTAGGAGGCTGTTTTTGAGAGAGACGACTCTGAGGAGCGTAGCCTGTGCAGCTGCATGTGGTCCCACTGTGTGCCAGGCTTCAAAGAGAGGGAGAGCAGGGCTGAGAAGTCAAGAAAGGGTGGACATGGGGCTTCAGTCTGTTCTTCCTGCTGAGCCTTCACAATGTCATTTGGGGGGTCATTGAAAGATCAGGGTGCAGAAGGCATCTTTTTTTAATCAGATATGCCTCTTCCTAGGGAAGAGAATTCCTGTTGTCCTTCTCTGTAGGCCCCTTGGTGGACTCTGGACCCACCAGCCTACTGTGGAGAAGGGTTCTGATCAGGAGACATTTTGGGGCTCTCTTCATATTCTGTGGGGGCCGTAGCATGGCCTCTAGCATGGCAGTTACCATAATGTCAGAATACGGGAGCACAAAGAGCAGGTAGATGCACAGAGTCACTGTGCGTGTAGCTGATGCAGCTGTAAAAAATTGGCAGGGCTTAGGTGCCAAATCCTTATTCTAAAGGAGCCAGCCCTTCCCACATGGGTCAGCAGGCAGCACGGGACTAATTGGCTGGCAGAAGTGGAAATGGCATTATATTGTTTGCCTGATAACCATTGCCCGATAACATTTCCTCTCGCCTTGGCTGACCCAGCTGCTCTCAGCTGCAGCAAACAATGATCCTTTCAAGAAAGATGCACATTTCCTGTAAAGCATAGGATCGAGTAAGCCTTTGTTTTGCTTTTGACCCTCTCATAGAGTCGTCTTTGCCTATTTTTAATCAATTCTTCAAGCCTCAGTTTCTCTCTGAAGTGACTGACAACAGCAATGCTAAGGTCTAATGGTCTTTGTGGAGCTTACGAGGCTGAGTTTTGACCCATTCTGGCAAAGGGCTTTGAGATTCCTGTGCTGTGTGAGAGCAGAGTATCTTGAGGTGACTAATCTAACAGAACTCTTACATCTTAATGCTGACTTTTGCTTGGCGGACAGGGTCATTTTCAGGCCTATAGCAAAAATTTCCACTCCTACTGGAAAGGAATAAATCACACTGGAGAACATTCCTGCCTCCACATCATCTCCATTGTTCTAGTTTAATGGCATAGTTGGCCACTACATAAACTAAACCATCTCTTTTAATATTGCTATTTCATCTTGGTTCCAGTCACGGTGTAACACATTTCTTAAGTGCTTATAGTACATCATACCTCTTGAGAATAACTTTCAGAAATGGTTGACTTCCAAGAACAGCCACCTGTGTAATGCAGTGTATTTCAGACTCCAAATGCCGGTCCATTTATACCTGCAGGCTCTCTGCTTGCTCCATGTGTTGAAAGCATACTCCTGTTACCTTAGAGAAAGAGATGGACAGAGAGAGGAAAGACAAACTTGAAACTGCTGTGTCTATTGTTACGTGATTTCTTAATTATAGAATCTGTTGTTATAAGTGATTATCTCTTGGCATTATGAAAGCATAGAACCTTGCAATCCAGGTTACAGGTCTTAAAATAGCTGATTATATGTATGACCTACGTCAAGTGATTTTGAAATGGGGTACATACCTTTAAGCAATGCACAGTCATAATGTGGGTACTCAACTAAAAAATATTTTCTCTTACTTATTTGGGATGCTGAAATCTACGCTCCTTCAAGCCCACACATTTCTGTATGTCCTATTGAATAGGCAATGCATAGATTAGAGTAGGCTACATAAAAATCATGGTATATAGCTAGTCTGCAATGCGATACTTCCTTGTGGAAATGGCAGAACGTTTTCAGTTCCAGGCAGTAATTTCATACTTAAGCTCTTGAGGGTTGAGGCAAATGGTATGTTTTGGATATTGTTGGGGGTTTTTTGAGGCTTTGTCAAATGATACCACTGAGAAACATCCAGTGTGTTGTTTCTCCATTCTGCTGTGGGAAACGTGGGAAGTGAGAAGGAAGCGGCTTCTGTTTGAGTGTAGATGCATATGAACAACCTTGATTACAATTGTCCTTACGAAACAAAGGGGTTTTGCTCACTGGCTGAGCAACACTGGTGTTCAGGGCATTAAGCAATGGGGTAGTAGTACACCTCATCTCCTATCAAGGTTCTCTCATTTTGCAGAGGGGAAGAAAAACTGTAGGCTTTTGATCACCATGCTCAAAACCTCATTAAAAGTTACCTGCAGGTATTGTAATTGGTGGCAGTTTTCTTTTTTGACGCTAAACCTGAATTTTGATAGTTAATAAAGGTGTTTTCCAGAATGGTGTTGAGTCCCTCTTACTTTCTGTTTCCTTGGACTCTCAAGTGCCTCCTGCCCATTCCTTTTGTATCTATCCATCTACAATGTGTCCACCACTTCCAAACTCCCAGCAGCACTCAGGAGCTGGGAGCGCCATTTTTGTGATATCTTTCAGACTCAAGTGGTGGGAATCACCCACCTGAACTGCTGAATTTCTTTTCGCCGCAGGTCCTTTTTGTAGTATGGGTGCTTCTGTCTTGGTCAAAATTAGTCTGGATTTAGTTGAACTGCAGAGTTCAGCTGATTCTGTAGCAAAAAATTAAAACAAATCTGCTAGGGAAAGAGCTTCCCCCTAGCATTGCCACTTTGAGTTAAAAAAATCATGTTCCTGGTCCCCAAGACACTGAGCTTGTCTTTAAAGTCACAGACCTTCTATTTTTTAATTTGATGTTCTTTATACTTTCCCTGTATCTGAGCCACTGAAGATTTGTTTAGTTGTCTTTTATTCTTGAAAATAAAAGTAATGGGATTTCCAACTCTTACTTGATTCCAGCAGCATTAAGAAAATGCCATTATTGGGGCATTTATAGGGATAGGTGTGTACATCAGAAAAAGCTCGTATATTACTGTGTTCACCAGGCTGTATTTGTCACCCCTGCTCTGGCAGCAGCTGGTGAGGAAGACTGCTTGGCTGTTAGGCTGCCTGTGAGAGCAGGCATCCCATTTCCCTCCTTAGAAGAAAGTGCTTCCGTCTTTATGCTCAAAGATTGTTAGACATCTTGGATTTAATCAGGACTCCAAACCTTTGCTTCTCAGTCCTTCAGTTACAAGATGAGTTGGCAGCTCCTCTGTTCTCATAGGGTTGCTGTGGGGGTTCGTGTTATGGGTTTGTGGTGCTCGGACACAGTGGCTGGGGCAGGAGACGGCTGTGCTGGGCCATGGGGAGATGGGAGCCAGCCCCTCTGGAGCTGCGGGCCCAGATCCTGCCACATGAGCTGGCACATGCTGAAAGTGCAGGACAGCTCCTCTGCAGGCAGCCCTCGGTGGGGTGCGGCATTGCCTCTGAAAAAAAATGAGGTTCTGAAAGGTAAGCTAAATCCCCCTTCCCAGAGGTCTGTGGTGTCTTTGAGACAACCTGTGCATAGCACTGATTTGACCTCGTCTTGAGTTTTTTAGAAAGTGTTGGAGTTGAGTGTAGGAATGTCAGGCAGAAGGGCATGGAATTTTTTTTCTTTAAAAGGTTCAATATATCAACTCTGATATTAAGCTGCTCTGATGCTCTTAATCCTTTTAAAGCAGGTACTCATTCACTCCCTGTTCTTGCATGTGAAGGATCCTTTCCAATTCAGAGAACTTCCACTCAGTGCAACTGTTCGTTCATTACATGTGTTACTTTTGGAGAACTGCTAAGATGCATGTGGTGTACTGTACAACATACATACACTAGTGAGTCTGAGTCATTTATGCACAGACTGCCTATTAGTGCTTGCTGACGGTCCAGCAGCCATACATTTAAGTGTCATAATAGCTTTGAATACGATGCTTACAGGCCATGTCTCATGTGTCCTAATCCTTATGTTATTTCCCAGCATTGTGGGCCTGAGTGCAAAGCTGGAGTTTAAATCATATGTGGGGGTCAACGGCTCCTACTCTGCAAGGACTGGAGAAGTAGACAGTGACACGGGCAAGCTTGGGAGACAGTGTGATTGATGGGGAAGGATGCGAAGGAGAAGGACACTGGTTTGTGAGAGGCTCTTCTGAGACATTCCAATTAGTGTCTTGATTTACAAATCCTGCCCTTAAACCTGTAGCCTCACAAGGTCAGTTTTAAAGGGATGCTGACATAGGGTTGATGTTTGACCATGATGGACCTTTGTAAACCAGCATGTTCTGACAGAAAGTGCAATCATTGGAAGTATCTCCATCTTTATAATTCAGAAAGCCCTGGAAGTAGGGTTTCTGTCTTTTGGACGGGATCATCTTGCCCACCTGCTGCCTTTGCAGCTCTGGCACTGCAGCATTTTTATGGTGCAACTGAAGTGACTGAAAATCACAGTGAAAACGAGTGTTTGTTTAGATTGTGCGGTGAGGAAAAATGCATATGGCAGGACAAGTAAATTAAATTTAAAAAATGCTTTAACTGCTAGTGGGCTACTATGGTGTTAGGTATTTGGTTTTAATCCTGACTCTCGAGTGGGCAAAGTTAACTTCCAAACATAAGGAAAGTTCTTGAGTTTGTAAACGTTTGCAAATTCTGCTGACTGTCTTCGCTATAGCCCAGGAGGGGAATCAGCATTGTGCTGAATTGCTTTGTGCTGGTGGGGGTGAAGTAGGGGACTGCCTTTAATCGCCTGCCTTTATTTTCCACCAGGGCTGGATGGAAAAAAAGGTTCCAGCGATCAAAGGCCATAGTGAAAAATGTTCGGTGGGTAGAAGAGTAGGAGGGGTGAGAGACACTCCTGTCTGCTGGCTTTTTACACCCAAAAGGGACACTGACCACATCAGAGCACTTAGGTGTGAGACCCAGATTTGAGTGACTGCTTTGCTTGATTCACGTCTGCCCTTTCAGATTACATATTAGGTGTGTGAAATTTCAGTGGATAATGATTTTACTCCAAAATGAATATATATTCCAATAAAACACTTCAGATTGGACAAAGAGGTATTCTTTTCTGAGAACGTTTGGTAGAAATCTTTCAGCCAGTTGTACTTTCTAGAATTTCCCAAGGGCCTGGCACTGTTTTTGGTGTGAGAGACTTGGTTTGGCTGACATCTTCCGCTCTGTTGTCAGTTTTAGCTTTTCGTTTTAAGTCTTGTGCCCTTAACATTGATTCATATTTCCCAGCTATTAGCAATCTGGCTAGTAAAAGGCATCCAGACTCTCTGCATCCTGTGACTCTGTTGCATCTTTTGAGAACTGCAGCCACAACACTACGTGATGCTGTGAGCAGTGTCTGGGTACTTCTGATCTCTAACCTGGGTGCCTGCTCTCCCTTGCTGTGGAAAGAGCCTGGCAAGGCGTGTCGATACACCAGATGCATAAGAGCAGTGCAGTCACACGTTTTCCTCGTCTCCTTGCAACTGCTGGTCACCAGTGAGGTGCTGTGCTCGCCCTCCCTTGGCACGTCTGGTTTATTGCTGGATCTGAGGTGCCTCATATCCCGGGGCACAGGGTGGGCTCAGTGGCTCAGGGGCTTTGTTCTTTTCCTGTGCCTACACAGTGGTTTGAAGGGTGCCAACCCTGCAGAGCTTGCTGCCTGCTTCGAGCTGGTGAAAAGTACTAAATAACTCTCGTTTAGGGTTTGTTTTTTTCTTTTCATTCTTTTGGCCTCTCCTGTCAGCCTGGAAAATTTATTCTGCTCCGAAGAAAACATTCCACTCATCTGCAACCTACTACAGCTGCTGTGTGAGTAATTAAGTATGGAAAGGAGGAAGGGAGAGGGGAGAAGAAAGATGGGATCTAGTGTTTCATATGGAAAGCATCAGGCCAGAAGTGGCTTTGTTTCTGACACGTGGACAGTGGAGAGGCTGCATTTGCTGCACAATGGAAAATCGGTGCCAGTGAAAAAAACCCCTCTCTCATTAGTGTCTAGATCAGATGGGGATGAAGTTTGGTGTCTCTTGATTTTGTTTTTAAATGTGTCTGCATTTTAAGATAATAAGGGAGAAGCAAAGAACACTGGACTGACTGATTTGGGAATACAGCGAGTTTGGCTAAAATAGCTCTTTTCTATCTCCACCTGATGCTGCTGTCCCAGTTCATTCTGGTGGTGTCACAATCCTCCCCCAGCTGTTCATAAGCTGTGCCAGCACCTCAGAGTGGTTGTGAACATCTGAAGGTTGCTGTACATCAGGTTCTTACCAAGATATGTGTTTCTTCTGTTTGTTTTTGGGTTTTGATCTTTCAGAATAGGGTAAAATCACATTAGTAGGCTTTCCTGCACAATTGAGGAAACCAGGAGCTTGGTTTTGGTGCTGAGAAAGCTGGTTCTGATGTAAACAGAACCCTCTGAGAGCTGGGGTTTTAAGAAACCTGTGAAAAAGCAGTGGGTGTTGCAGTGAAGTAGGGAGAGTAAGGCAAGTTTCTGTCTGATCAGACTAGAGGAAGGAAGCATTTGGAAGTATCTTGGAAGAAGAGGCAGACTGCTGTAAGTGCTGACATGACCCAGTGAGAGAACTTGTCAGGTGCTTCTCTTGCAGGTTTGAGAATTTTAGGGTAAATGGACATCACTTGGAGTAGTTTTCTACTGCAGGAAAACTGTAGACTTTTCTATTGGCACATCCGTTAGCTATCTTGTGTTTTTTAAAGTGCAAAGAAAGATTGTTGTATGCAGTGTTTGAAAATGGAAGATCCTGGTTTAACCTGAGGGGCTTTTTTAGAGGGAATGAGTCTTTGGTGTTTAATTGTACTGTTAAGGTCAGGGGGAGCTTTCCTGTGTCTTGCATTGATTACAGGTTGAAACCTTCCAGACACAGGCTGAAATACCTGTCTCCGGTGCCTCCTGGATGAAGATGTTTGCTTGAATCAGTGCTTCAGGATCTGGGCAGATTTTGGGGTTTAAGAAGTTATCATGAGGGCCTTGCTCTGCTTGGTTTGCATGCCTCCAGGACAGCCTGGTCCCACTGCACCATGCTGTACTTCAGAGCTGGCTACAAAGCTCATGCTCTTCAGTCAGCCCTGATTTTCTGTTAACTCAAGATAGTTCTGTGTTTTCCAAAGTGACTCCTTTATTAATCTTTCTTGGATGCTGGCAAATACGTTTCAGGGTACACAGTTTAAATACTCTTTACTGAGTGTGGCTAGCTTGTGTTAGGCTTTTTAAACTCTGGTGGTTTGTTTAAAACATGAATAAACCCCAGTTGTTTAAGGAAGAACAGAAGAATACCAATGCAGAGTTACTTTTTGGTGTAAAGGACTTGGTAAACAGGTGACTTCCCAGCATTGTTTCTGAGTGCCAAGAGGAATGACAGTAGGTGCACAGAGCCCTACAAAGGCTGCACTGGGATTTCTTTTTCTGACATGAGAAATTAATTTCTTTGAAGAACATATGTGAGGGAGAGCAAGGGAAGCAAGGGGGTGGGTGGGTTCTTACTCCCAAATAGCTCCAGTGCATACGACTCCAAGTCTTGAGTGCCTTTCGAACTGGACACGGAGTGAATGCTCTAGGTTGAAGGCTCCTCCTCACTGGGACTGTCTTGTATGAATTATCTTCATGCAGTGAGAGCTATACCATATACCATTTGGTCAGTGTTTTGAGCAAGCTGCATCTCTGGGCAGGTGGTGTTGCACTGTGGTACAAGATGGGAATTTCTGTCTTGAGTCCATTTCTTTAAACGGAAAAGGTCAAGGAGACCTTTGGCATTCAGTTCTGAATGCTGTTTCTCTTTGTAAATGGAAAGAATAGTACCCTCATCACATTAGGGATTTCAGATCAGTCAGTGAGTGCAGATCTGCCACTGGTGATACATGAATTTGCACTGGCCCAGTTTCCACGAAGTCACTTGACACCTTGCAGGAGAATAGTCTGTACAAATCCCAGGTCTTGTCAGGATGTGGAATAAATATCAGGATGTGGGCAGAAAACAGCACACCCATGTTAATGATTTGATTAAAACAATATTGCTGCTCTATGGCTCTTACAAATGTATTTCCACTCGTGTTGGCGGGAGGAGATACTCTCAAGTGCCATAATGAGAAAGTACATTTTTTAAAATGTTGCACCATAGGCCAGTAAGTTGTGCTCTAGCTGTATTGACTTATTCCTGTTTTATAGTGAGCATAGCCTTAGGCATCCTATAAATACCATTTCTCCCCCCACCTTCAGCTAATAAACAATGGAAACTGTATCGGAAAGAAATTTTCTTTCCAAGAAGGAGTAGGAGGTCCTGAACTGTCCTCTATAAAGCAGAGGATGTAGCATGATTTGTTTTCATTGGTTTTTCAAATGAAGAAAATGTGGCTGTGGGAGGGGATGAGAAGATGTTTCTAAGAGCTAAATGTAGCCTCCCAAATGCTGTCTGGTGTGGGCTTTGCTTCCCCCAGGACGGTCATACCCATCTGGGAAATGAAGACAGATGAGAGAGGTCTCTTAAAAGTCTCAGTGCATGGATAGAAGGAAGAATCCCATTGTTATTTACCCTCCGACTTTCATATCCAAGAGTGAAAACCAACCTGAAAGTGGTTATAATTGAGTGTCTAAAGGAGTCCTTTGTGCACTTCAGTGGGCTGTGTCATCCAGAGGTGAGACTTAAATTATCAGAACAGCCTTTTTTGACATTAAAATCCACTTGTGTAAATCCTCTTTGAGACCTTTTTGCTCTGTTTTAACGATGTCAAAAAGCTGTAGTGTAAATGTGAGTCAGGCAGGGTTCCTGTGTGTGCACGTACGGATGGTCAGCCATGTTTCGTTTCGAGAGTCCCTCACGTGTGTACTGTGCGTCAGGTTGGAAATGGGTGTCACAAGAGAGACCAGGTTCATGGACGTGGGGCTTCCTCCTGCTCTGACGGGAACCAAAAGCAAGTCCATGTCATGTCATGTCATGTCATGGGGGCACATTCTGACTGCAGATTGTCCTCTGAGGTTAGAGAAGGGTCAGGGAACACCTCGTGTTCAGCCGGGGGTTTACCGGCTAATTCTGAAGGCAAATTAGGTTCAAGAGCAGGGTGCACATGATAAAAAGCATTTTTGATCACTACCTTCATCCAGCAGCAATAAACAGCATATAAGCAGATCTGGTCCAGAAAAAAAAACAGCCTGGAGATTGGCACTGTTAGATCATAAAGTACTTCTGCCCAGATGCCATTTCTTAATGTATGCCTCAGTGGTGCTTTCCAGTCTCATTTGAAATCCACCTAGCATGAGGCCCTGCTTTCCTTGGAAGCCTGTGCTAAAACCCAATTTAGGGGAGGGATATCTAGCAGGGTGTTCTCTTTGCTACCTGAGTCTGATTCCTCCCCCTCCCATATTCTCTCTCTTCTCTATGAGTCTCTTGCTTTGTTTGGATTCACCCTGCTCATAGCTGCACAAAGCTTTCCCCCATCTTCATCTGTATTAACTCTTTCAAGAATTTTTTATCTAAATGTGAAATGAGACCCCTGCTCATTGACTAGAGATTACAACTGACTGCAGAACAGATGTGATAAATAATAATAAAGATGCATGTCCCTTTCAGTTTTGTCATACTTTCCATCTCTGTGTTCCTTCCAGTTTTCCTGTATATCAGATGCTAAGACTGTGTCCTCGAAGCTATATTGGTTTCTGTGTCTTATCTGTTCTAGGTCTTTTTTCAGCCTTACTGGATCTCTGCTTTGTGTTAGGTGTGCATGTTGTGTTGCTGTTTCTTCCATGAATGCTTTAATTTGTGTTTTTCCAAATTCAATCTCAAGAATTTATTTCTTGCTGCTGTGTGGTTTTCTTTAGAAACTGCCTCTTTCTGCTGGCATCACAGAAAAGTGTAGCATTTCCTCCTTAAGCCCTTTTCCCTGCTTTTCTTCACAATCAAAGCTTTTTATCAGTTTCCTTAGTTTTCCAATTTGTTTTTATTAAGCATGTTTTTGTAGCAAGGGCTGTGATCCATCACAGTAAAGGGAAACAAAAAAATTGATGCCAAATTTGTGTTTGTTTGTTTAATGAAACAGACTTAAAATGGGATGAAGTCAAATTGGTGCTGATGTCTTGACTTGATGGTAGCTGGTTCTAAGTGCTGGCTTTTGACAGTGAGTCATGAAAGATCTCAGCATTTTAAAGAGCCTAAAAGCACAAATATAACCGTGGGGTGATATTAGTATTGGGAAAAGCTGTTAGGGTTGCTGTGCATTGTTGACCTTTGTTTGTGAGAAAGTATCTATATGCTGATTAGTTAGTTAAAGACCACTGGTTTTGTGGTTAATGGATGTGAGGTGGGTGTTTACACTGGATCATATTTAGAGGGTAAAAACCCCTTGAATTTCAGTGCCCACCCAGCATACCTCTGCCCTTCTCTTCACAGAATCACAGAATGGGTGAAGTTGGATGGGACCATAGTGGTTCATATGGTCCAACCCCCCTACTTAAGCAGGGTCATCCCAGAGCACGTGGCACAGGATTGTGTCCAGACAGTTCTTGCGTATCTCCAATGAGAGAGACTCCATAACCTTGAGCTCCTTCAGCCTTTCCTTGTAAGAGAGATGCTCCAGTCCCTCAGTCATCTTAGTTGCCCTCTGCTGGACCCGCTCCAGAAACTCTTTTGTACTGAGGAGCCAGAACTGGATACAGCACCCCAGATGTGGCCTCACTAGGGCTGAGTAGAGGGGCAGGATCAGCTTACTTGACCTGCTGGCAATGCTCTTCCTAATGCATCCCAGGATACCATTGTCCTTCTTGGCCACAAGGACACACTGCTGGCTCACGGACAGCTTGTTGTACACCAGGACCCCCAGGTCCTTCTCTGGAGAGCTGCTTTCCAGCAGCTCAGCCTGTACTGGTGCCTGGGGTTATTCCTCCCCAGGTGCAGGACCCTGCATTTGCCTTTGTTGAACTTCAGACAGTTCTTCTCTGCCCATCTCTCCACCCTGTTGAGGTCCTGCTGAAGAGCTGCACAGCTCTTCAGCAAAGGGAGCTGCTCCAGTGTGGGCAGGGAGCAGATCCACCCAAAACACTGCATGGTCTGTGGTGGGGTCCCACCACTGTCCCTTTAGAGGGTCCCCCCTTTTGCCACCACCCACTGGGGTGGGTGGCTGTGATGGCCTTGAGCAATGTGGCTCCCTGCCCCCTGGCACTGCTGCATTAAAGAAGGATTTGCCAAATCCACCAGTGTAATGCAGAGGAGCCTACCTGAGCCAGGGAACGGATAGAGGGGGGACACCGGACGCGTTGGCTGCCCTGGACTGTGAGGCACTCTCCAGTTCACTTGTCAGGACACCCCGGGCTCTGGATCTTCCTTCTGTGTTTGTCCACTGTGCTGCTTTTACCATCTCTGCTCCTTTGAGTCAGCTTGGGCTGCTTGCATGGCAAAGAAGTATTTTCCTGTTGTTTCAGAAGATGGGTGCAGGAGGAAAGCTGCTTGCCCTGTACAGATCTGCTGGAGTTATAACAAAACAGTGGGGCCTCATCAGATAGCATGGCTGGCTGCAGGCAGCGAGGCTCTGCTGGTTCTTGCTTGGTTCTGACGCTGTGAAGACTTCTCACAGAAACTGTCATCTTTCTCCCCTTTATTCAGCAAGCTCTTAAGTTGTGGTTATCTGTGAGGGATTTTGTGTGGAACATGAGGACTGTAAAGAAACAGGTCCTAAACCATGTGTTGTTGCTAATGATTCTACAGACCAGCATGTAAAAAGCCAAATGTTTTAATAGAAATTAAGGAGTGAAAACAAAGAAAGGACCTGCTACAATGAGGCACCACGTGGCACCATTCTTATAACTCGATCGTGTGATTGCACTGGTCTACATCCTGGGTGTATTTTTCCACCTAATGACTTCCTGGAAGAATTGAATATGCAGAAAATTCACTGTCCATCCAGATGCTAATCAGAACAAAAGTTTAACTTCAGAAATAAAATATGAATTGAGAAAACTGTGGGAAAGCAGTACCCTCTCTGCCTAACTCTCACTTGTATACAAGGGTCTGTGCTGGCAAATTTGAACAGTCTGGAGCAGCAAAAATGCTCAGCGGTACCCCGATAAGTCACAGAACCTGACACCTACAGTCTTGGAAGCAAAACTTGCAAGTTGCCTTTTTGAAGCTCAAATTTTCCAGAAGCAATGACAGAGCTGTTTCAGCAGAGAAAAATACATACCCTTTCATCCAAGACCCAGAGGTTTAGAGCATTCACATATCTGTTTGATTTGATGGTTGGGCTTTGAACAGATGAGATACTTCACAGCCATTGCTCTCAGAAAGCGGGGAAGCTGTAGTGTGCCCATTTTACAGGCTGGGAAACTGGGACACCCAAGTGCTCAGTTGTTGAAGAAAGGAAGTCGAGCAGAGCTTGAAAAGGATAGCAGCTTCCTGATCTCCATTTTAATTAAATTATTTCTGCAATTGTCTTCTTTGGCAGTTTAACTGGTGGAATGTGGTCTAGCAGAGGAATTTTTGGCTGCAGACTTGACAGGAATATTTTTCTGGGCCAGATCCTTGCTCAGTGTAAATTAAGATGACTCCACTAGCTATGGCGCTAGCTACTTACACCTCCCTCTGAGAATCTGGCCCTGGTGTGCAGACAGTGGGCAGTGTCATATAATTTGTTCTTTTTAATTTTAGTTTGTCTAGACACTTCTGCAGCATCCCTTTCTGGGAGGATTTTGTGCCAGCAGCTCTGAAGCACCACACTTCTCTGGTGAGAAACACTTAACAGACACAGCGTGGAAGTGGCCTGGATGTGCTCAAACTCAGCATTTTTCACCTCCCTGGCACAGATTTGGATTTGATAGTCTTGGTGGGTTTTGGTGAAGCGGTGGCAGAGGGAATGAATAGTAGGATTTCTTCCTGGTGGGGAGAGCGAATCTGTTGTTTTCCCTGTTTTTGACAATGTGTTGTCCCAAATGAGTGCTGGAGAAAGATGGTGGAGCTGATGCAGCATTTCTGTGGTGGGTTTTTGTTTTCCAACAATGGATGACACCTCTCTTTGTGGGTAAGAAAGTCTTTCTGTTTTCTCCCACGCCAAGTCACCTGGCATAGGGGTGGTACTTCTCTAGCCTTCTGCAAACTTGTCACAAGATACACACAGGATCTAGTTTTTACAAAATCCTCAGATTTGCTGGCTGTGGTTAAAGCAGGTGATTAGCTAGGACTGTTTTTCTTCCTCTTCTGTTCTCTTGCCAATTTCTGAGTTACTCACCAGGATTGTCTGTAAAAACACAGAAAGGCCATGGCTCTGGATGGGGCTCAGGAGGGGCAGTGATATATATATATGTGTGTGTATATATACACACACACACACACATACACACCCCTTTTTGCTACCGTTGTTTCTGCTTGAATCCAAATGCATTTAACTCAATCCCTAATTCTCATAATCATTGTTCAAAATTTGCTAATCATGAAGTCCTGCCTTTTGTTTTTAACCACCTACATTTATGTGTCTGTACCCAGCCCCCAAAAGGAAGGTTACTTGGGCCTGCAGAGAAAAAAACCCTGAAGATAGAGATTCTAAAGTAGTTAAAAACAAAATTTCTTTTTGAGAAAACCATAAAGCACATACTATTTCTGGGATTCCACCTGAGCTTGATCAATACTAATGAAGCAGAGCTCTCCCAAAAAAAGCAGCTTCCATGAAAATGGGTAAGAGATTCTTTGTGCAGTCTTAATGATTCTGAGAGAGACTTTTCCCCTGTGAATTGCTGTAGGAGTTAGCATCCCTTCCCCCACACTTAGCAGAGGCAAGAACATATGACTATCCTCATGTCAGGCAGCACAGTGTTAATAATGCTGCTGTATTGATCAAATTGGGCTACTTTGTCACTAGGGACATCTGGGAGGATTTATTCTGACTCCTAAGGCTGTGCCTCCTAAAGTGCATTTTCCGGGCCTTTCACTAGGCAAAGGGTGTGCTATGCTTTTTGTCTAAGCCTGCAGGAGCGACGCTTTCAAAAGATTTCATGGTGCCTCACCATCCGCTCCCCCTATCGCTTCTTCTCACAGGGCTCCCACCTCACTCCCACTCAGAGCTGGATGTGGCTCAAGTTCAAAATTGCATTGTGGCGAGATCCAGTTGTTTGCCCTTGGAGAGCGCCTGGAGGAGCAGCCACTGGCTGCTGGAATGTGGATAAACACAGGGTAACGGGAACAGGAGAGGCTTCCTCTTTGCTTAGAAAGTGAGCAAAACATCAGTTAGAAAGCAGCACAGAAGGAAAAACATGTGCAGGGTGGTTTTATTTCTCCCCCCGCCTCCTCAGCTGATATTCATGACCTTGTTACAAAGATCAGTCTGCTTCAGAGATTGCACGTGGTCATTTTTAAGTGTAGGGAGAAACCGAATGTGGTTTTTATTTTTTCATCTGATAAATTGCCACTTGCAGGTTTTACTTACAGAACACTCTGAGTAGTCTGAGAAGAACACGATCACCTTGATATTATATTTATGAGTAAAAATGGTATGAGGCAAAGAAAGCTCTTAGCTCACATGTAGAGAAGACTTTCATTGCAGTTTTTGCTTCCAGGAATGCGTCATTACTTGTGGCAGAGAAGGGACACATTAACAGGCTTGACAGGAGAACTGAAGTGCCTGGGGGCACTCAGGGGCTTGAAGGGGCAATTTGATATCATGTTTCTTTGGCAGGTGTCAGAAACTTGGTGCTGGGTAGTGACGGGACATCTGCAGAGCAGGGAAGGGTTAGAGACACTTGAAGTGGAGGAAACCCCCAGAAGCTTGCTCTGGTGACGGTAGGAGTACCTCCAAGGTGCTCTGAGTGGAGCTCACATGTTCCGAAGTGCTGTGATGTATTCTGCAGGGACTCAGAGTGACAACCAAGTCACAAGTCATGCCTGGAAAATTGTCCTGAATGCATAGAGTGCCAGTAGTTCTGCCTATAGCTAAAGAAGCACAGTTTGTGTGTGTTTCTTTTTCTGAGTCTCAGTTCCTGGACTGAGGCATCTGAAGCAGATCTCTCCAGCAGCCCTGGCCACAAAGCATTTTGGCTCTCACTTAAGCTCTGATATCATGCAACCACTTGGGAAGCTAACCACTTGGGAAGCAGAGCTGACTGGAGGTGAAGCAACAGAGTGCTCCCAGGAATGTTCCCTGTGAAACAGAGGCTCAGCCTGTGGTCTCTGGTGCGGCTCCTCCTCTCTACTTTTGTATGTTTATAGAAAGCCTACCTTTGTATGTTTATAACCAAAATAAAATTGCAGCTCCCCAAAGCTGTAATTTGTACTTAGGGAAACACAGTGTTTGTGTTTGCTATTGCAGGGATTGTACCAGAGCGTGGTGACAGAGGCCTGAAGCGTTTGGAATGACAGTAGCTGGCTACAGACTCCACTTTTGAGGGCTACTAAAAATGGCTTTAGTTAAACAGTATTGATGATAAGCAAAATGCTGGGAATGATTGGTTACACCATGAGAGACAGGACCCCCGCCCCCCCCCTGCAATGGGAGAAGCTGTCCTTCCTCAGTTCCACTCGTCCCCTTCCCACAAACCACGCCAAGAGAACCTGGCCACAGTCTTTCAAGCTGTGACATTGGAGACTTCAATCACATCTCAGAAAGACAATAGAGGGAAGGAGTGGTATAAAGCCACACCACAAAGGCAGGCTTATCTTGGGAGATGCTCTATGAGCTTAAGTAGAGTGGAAAAGGGAAATCGGGGGAAATAGGATACTAAAGGTAAACTAACTACATTTTTTAAATGTCTGAGTTGGAAATATGCCAGATAACATGTCCACTGCTGGGCTTATAATGACTACAATATGTTTCCTCTTTTGCTTGTTGGTAAGTGGGTTTTGTTTGTTTCCTTTCTGGAGAGTGGTGAGGGACCAAGTTCCCTGCAGTGCATGTTCAGTAGTGAGCTGGATCTCTCTATGGTCGCTTAATGGATAAGGCTGTAGTGCTGTGAACATGACACCTTCCAGTTCCTGGCATCATCATTTGGGCCGTTTCCTCTCAGGGAAAGACACAATGTTGAGTTTCATTCGGTTTGTTCAAGGAAGATACTTAGGGATGGGGCTGGAAAGCATGGAAAGCCTGTCAGCAGTGTGGGTGCAGGCAGAAGGGATGCCAAGAGCCTTGCCAGTGGAGAGATGCCTTCATAGGGTATCACCTCGGCAAGGTGGTGGTGAGTGTTGTGCTCAGTGATGTACCTGGAATTAATTTGGGGACCTCCCCATTAGTTTTAGGGGAAAAGTGCCAACATAAACTTGTGGCAGGGTCTGGTGTTTTCCACAGTATTCTCCAATACATCTCCAAGAATATTTAGCCAGGAGAAACAGAAGGTTTAAGAGAGAGCATGAAAAGGGACAATGACTTGCCTTTGACTGTGAGGCTCCTGCCCGAGTAAAGAGTGTTGCTGAGAAGATGCAGTGTGAAGAAACAAGGGAAGGAAAGAGTGCTTGTAGGGGAAGGAAGGCTGAAAATTAGAGCCTCTCTGAGGTCCTAGAGTCAGACAGGTTTCTGAGAAAGGCTTACACAGATCCTTTTCCATCCTTCACCTCCTTCAGGAAGTGTAGAGCTGCTTCTGACCTTTTTCTGCTGATGCTTCATCACGGCTCCCAACCTTTGCTTTTCAACAGCCTACTTAGAGTAACAAAGTACCACCCTTTGGGCCTTTCTTCATTGTAGTCTCTGTGAACTTGGGAGTCTGCTGGTACCCATACCGGGCATTCGTATGAAGGCATGTCATGGTGGCTTATCATATATTAACAAAAGACAGGCTTGTGCACAGAAACATCTTGAATTAACCATGGTGGTTTCTCGGATGCTGGGAAGTCGTCGTATCTTCCAGGAATGCCAAGACACTGCATTCCTTCTAGGCTGTTTTCTGGCTTCATTGCTATTAATAACTTTGTCCTGAAATAGCACTTTCATATTGCAGCATATTAAAATCATAACAACTGGGTGGGTGTCCACAGCCAACAGACTGAAGAGAGTGAGCCAGTGTGAGAGCCACGGTTGTGTAAATTGGCTCGCAGAGGTGTGCTGACTCTGAGCAGCTGGGATATGACCTGCTGAGTTTTCTCAAGTCAATGAGTGGCAGGGCTTTTTGTAGGATGTCCTGACTTCACGTGCCATGCTGCAACCAGTAGCTGTACAGACTGCCTGGAAGCTGCACTGACATGAGGCTGATCTCATGATCCTTTCATGAGGAGCGAGCGAGCAGTGCCTTGTCCACTTCTGAGAGTGCACCTTGAGTTGCTAATGATATCCACAAAAGGCCGTGCCAGATCTCCTTTTTTTTTTTTTTTTAAAATCTAATGCATTTGAGGGATACAGGTCTCCTCAGATGCCTCTGGGCAGCTGCCTGGGTTGCTTCTAAATGGTTGGGCCAGTACGGGCAGGCTTTTTACCAACGTGCTCTTGCAAAGTGCTGTTGAAGAGGACCATGCTGCTTTTATCAGAGTGTGTAACAGCCTGAGTGCACTGCCTGTGAGATTTTGAGGCTGATCAAAATCTCTGGTGGCTAGAGTTCTGGAACAAGAGCCTTGACAGAGCAGTGTAGAAAAGAAAAGCAGTTAAAAACACCCTTGACTGTAAGAGAGCATCCTTTGGATGGTACCTGACTTTAAAGTGAGACACACGTTTACCTGCAGTGGGACATTCAAGCATGAAGGCTGTTGTTTCTGTGCACAGATGATGAAAACTCTGGCCTAGAAGTGGCAGAAATGAGTTTGTGAATACCCCATACAGACTACTCAAAACTTGAAAAAAAAAAAAGGAGAGAGAAAAGAAACAAATCCAAGTATCAAGATGTCTGAAGTTGGTGTTGTTTTTAAATTCTTCCTATTTTTCCATTTGGGTCACACTGTTCCTAATAAAGCAGACAATATTTGTAATATAAAATAGCCATCTCCAGCCATCAAAAAACATGTAGAATTCTGCTTAGTGTAAGCCACAGAGTTAGATGGGGCTAATCAAGAGCAGAATTTCTTGGAGTTTGAGTGCTGGCAAGGTCCTCAGCTGATGTAAACAGGAACCATGAAATAAGGGCTGCTCTGTGCTGATTTACCCCAACTGAGAATCCGGTTGTGCTTCCCATTGCTTTGTTTCTAGTCTGAGTTTTTTTTCTCTGTGCAACGGTGAAACTCAAGTCTGTTGTCTTCTCTTTTCCTTGCTCAGATTGGCGTATTTATCACAGTAGCACATGCATCTTCTTGCTCTTGCAAGATAACAAATTGCCCAAATGATTAAAAAAGAAAAAATCAAAGAAAAAAGCAGCAAATGGCTGTTTGTAAACATGCTTGGACAGTTGCTGTGCTCCCATTAAAGTTTAAACTTCATCCAAACAGCCCGCTGCTCCCCACATGGCTGGAGGCAGGCTTTGGTCCTATATGTTTATTATCATTTAGAAATTGTATAAATGCTCTTTTATTCTTTTTTGTTCTGTCCTTTTTCTACAGCGCATTCCCCTCCTTCCTCCTGCTTCCTGTTTCCCAGACAGGTCCCCACCTCTTCCTCCCCACAGCCAAAAATAATACAAAAGGGAACATACAAAAGGTTTTTTGAGCCCTGACATGTGATAATGAATGGGCGTCATGTTCAGGGTAAATACAGTAGTCCCAGCACAAAAATGTTGATCACACAAAGTCAATTTGAGGAATTGCACATTGTTGGGTTAGGAATTCAGTGTTATGCATCCTCTTGTTTAATATATTTTTAGGTCAGAGCAGACGAGATGACTCACAAGCCAGGACTCTTACGAAATGTACCGTATATTGAGTGTATCGATCACATCTCCAGGTTTGATTTCATAAGCTAATTGTGATGAATTGTGCTTATGAATATGCTGTTGCCTGAGAGTGCGCAAACACAATTGGTGTATACATTTGTGTCAGCTGTTGAGTGGGAAATGTTAAGCTATCTCTGGTTGTTAAAACATCTCTAAAGAGTACATTTTTTCATTCATGAACCTAACCAGAGTAATTACAAGGAATCCAATTCTGCTGTGTAACCCCACTGCAATACTTTCTAAGGATGAATCTTAATTGAGGATTGAGACCTAAAATATTGCTCTGCTTTGTACATTCCACAGCCGTCAGCATTTGCTCTTGCATATCCATTTCCTGTGAGAAGTTTACCACACTCTGGGGCATGCTTTGAACCTGATCCTTTGATTTCAGTGGGAGCTAGGGCTGGCAATTCAAGGAGCTAATTGTGCCTTTTTACTATTGATAGTGCTAAATTAAAGCTGCCTCCGAACTGGACAACAACAGGTTAAATACATGCTTGATGAAGTTTGGAGAAAAGTTTGTAGTGAGGGCCACTAGCCAGCTCACTCAAAGCCACCCAAGGTAGTTATATAAATAAATGCTCTCTTCAGAAACATTTTGAAACATTCTTTATATATAATTTTTCAAGTGATCATTGTATGGCTACTTGTTGTAGCATGGCAGCATGGCAGCATGCAGGGCATGTGATGGTGTACTAGCACACATGGCTTTTATCATATTTTGATACTAGCACAATGAACTGCCTGCACTTTTGAATTCATGATTTGGCTATCCTTAATCCTTTGCTGACATTGATGCTATTTTTTGTTGTTGTGACTGGTTGCAGATATTTTTCCTATCTTTATTAAACAGTCAAAAAAATAACAAAAGCCCTCCAAAGCCCTGGTTCAGTGTTTGCAGATTTCTTTCATCCTTTTTTTTCTTTTTTTATCTAGATGCCTATCAAATTCAGCCACGCTTAGCTGCAGTCCTTTGTTCAGTATCTCATAACCAGTGCACTGAAATTCTGTATGCTTAGGGCCCAAATACCACAGATTTTTAGTGAACAAATTCAGCTTGTTCATTTAGAAGAATATTGGTTAGATAAAGATATATTTCATTATCACTAAGTTTGTAACAAATCTTGAGTTTGACTCCTTGGTTAGAATTATGGGTTCAGGCTTTTTTTCTGTTTGAGACATTTGTTTTACCACACATTTCTGCTGATGAAAATTGCTAATTTATGGTAAAATGGATTTTGATGCTTTGAGCTTTAGAGTGTGATCAAAGTCTTTGATAATTCTGTTTACATCATGCTCAGAGCAACAGAAAAATGAATTGTGTTCATATGAAGGTAGTGATTCTGTCCTTTAAATCCACAGAACTTTTTACTTTAAAATCTATCTTTGCTGAATGCAGTTGAGGCTTCTGATTTTACCATTTCTTATGCTCTGGAGAAGTATAAGAGAAGTGGAAAACATCCAGGGAGAAAACCATCTGAGTCATGGTAGGAGAGTTTATTAAGAGTGCTGTTGTGCATGAATAACAGTGAATGGGCTGGTTTGGCTAAATACATTTCCTTAACAGTTCATTCTTTGGGCTGAGACCAAGAGGGAAAATGGGTACAGGCCATTATTGTATTGAAGAAATTAGCAAACAGAGGCTTGAGTCCTGGGTAGCATAGTCAAGAATTAATAGTCTTGTCTGTTGCAGACTCTGGTGGCCGGTGTGACCATTGAGCTGGTGTTAAAGAGGACTGGCCTGATAGCTCAGGCATATGATGAAGTTACCACAGGAAGACAAATCTTTGCATATCATATGGTCTTTGGTGACAATGCCTGTGTCTGCTTTTTACTTTTGGCAAAAGCCTGTTAGTTGACCATCCAGTTAACTTGATTTGCTTCATATATACAAGGAACTAGAAACACGCATGCAAATATTTACAACAAGGTAGCTGTCAATAAGTGTCTTATTACTGTACCTGAAAAATGGTTTTAGATCTCTTTTTTTTTTTCAGTGAACTATAAAACATGTAGGCAAGATGTGCTGGCACATGACTAGTTTTGTTTTAAAACCTTTGCAATAGAGATTATTTGCTATCGACTGAAGCTTTTTCTTACTATTTATTCATTTCAGGCTGTGGTTTTCCATTTTTCCCAAGTGTATTTTGTAAAACTACTTATTTTAATACTAAAATTCTGTTTATTTTATGCTGTCCCAAATGTTAAGCTTCTGATGTGCTGCAGCTTTTTCGTGACTAGCAACTGCCCGATTGAGGTTGCCAAGAGGAAAAGCTGGAGGTTTTGGCAGCTGGGTGGGAACAGATGACAGTCTTGGAATAGATGGGCAAGAGTATTGGGTTTTGTCGTTGTTGTTCGGGAAGTAATGAAGGTTTTTGGCAGTGGGAAGAAGATGCATCTTTCAAATCTTGTTTTAGGGTAAAGGAAAAAAATAGTATGGCATTTCAGGGAAGGCAGGTAATTTCCAAATCTATTATGCCTCTTAACTTCAGGGCTGCCCCACAACATCCCGTTCAATTTCTGCCTCTGGTGCCAGCAACACAAGTGCCACTGTAGCTCAAAGCTTTTGCTGTTTTTCTGCAGAAAGAAACACTGACACGGAGCACTGAACCTGGTTTCACTGTTTGCTCTGAGCTTGAGTGAACTGTGGCAGCACTACCCTTAGTATTATTGTTTTGGATTGTCCTCAGGTTGAGGATGCTTTCTCTTCCTTTTCAGTCTTGAGACTTTCACAGTTATTTAAAGTTAGATATGAAGCCCCTTTTTTACCTGCCAGTGGAAAGCAATGGGGTCGTGATGGAGGTTGAAATTTGACCTTCACTATTGCATGTATAATTCTGCTTTGCTTGTGTAAATTACAAAGAGAATCCTTCCAAGTACTGTAAACAGAACTGGTAGATGGGACCTGCTTGTCAACCACATTCGACATTTTCATTCTCTGTCACAGCCTGATATAAGTATCCAACCTCTTAATTAGGTGTTGGATAACTTCCAAGTCCAGTGCTTGATGTCCAATTATATCTGCAGTAAAATGGCACTTAGAAGTAACTAGCACTTCCAGATAAGAACTTCTCATGATCTGCTAGAAAAATTCAGATTCAAGATGTTATAAAATACTTGAGCATCAATAAAACAGAGGAGCTCAGTGAACCTGCTGATAAGGTGTCTTCCCTGACATTCTGTCCTCAAATTATTATAAATGTTTGGGCTTTCTTTTACCCTCGGCAGAACTTTACTGTTGCCATATTGTCCTGTCTTAACTGTGCAAAATTCCCAGGAATTTGAGTTAAAGACTTCACAGCATAGGCAGGTGCTTCTGAAGTGACCTGTGATTTTTCAAAAGCCCGTATATGTATGGGTCAAAGTCCAGTGCACAACATGGCTGTCAACCAAGGCTAGTTCTTTGGAGTTCATTGGAGCAAGTTTAGATTTATACCCTGGGAACTGTGAGTTTATCTTGGCTCATCAGTTGAAATTAGGTTTTCCAGAGCTATCTGGACCTGAACCCAGATGCCAAACTTGTGTCCCTGCGAAGGCTCCTGGCTTACAGCCGTGTCTTTCCCCCATTGCTCTCCAAAGGGGAGACAGAGGCATTGGGTACCTTATAATGCCTTGAGGTTTGGCATATTGATGATGGTGGTGGTCCCAGCTAGAGCCTTCCTCCCTGACTCCGCTCTGGGGGAGAGGGATGAAGTCAAACATGAGCATCACGAGTGGTGACTCCAGCTCCTTCATATCTGGGTTTTGAATGTTCTGGGTTGTGCTTTAACCTGGACAGCTGACAGACTCCCTAAAACTTAGGCTCTCTGAGCCAAACTGAGTATTTGCAAGTCTGGGAGGGATTGCTAAATCTGGGGTTTGTCATGTTATTGTTGCAGATAGTAGCAAAACTTGATTTCTGCTGGCTTCAGAATTAGGTGGCTGCTAAGCTATGCTGAAAATGGTACACGTGTATCACATCTCTGCTATCAGAGGTACACACGGGGTTTCTCTTGCATTGTATTTCCTAGTGGCGGGTGTATTTGGTAAATAATCTTTACTTTCAGTATATGAACTTTAGATGGGCTCCAGGGGTAAGAATAAAGCTAGATTAGGGGTCATACCTTTCTGAATTGAGAGACATACTGAACACTGAGTTTTCCTCAGTGCTACTACAAACTCTGAAAGGACTAGCAAGAAGTAGGTACTCACCAGGCATAGGGCAGCACTACTGTAGCTGTAGCTGTCTTGTACTGTCTGAAGGATCTGGTACTGCGCATGGAAGTGTCATGGTGTGCAGTTTACATGTATTCTGCTGCTATATGTGCCCCAGAGAACTGGGATGATAGTATTATATGGGGAGAGAAGAGCTGTTCAGAGTTACAGGCAGAAAACACAGTGTTTCTTGGAGGTGATGGAAATGTTCCTTTGCTGGGGAAATGAGCCTCTTTTCAATTGTATCCAAAATTGAAAAATCAGAATGAGGTCTTGACAACATTGTCCACTGCCAGACTGCCATCCTTTTCTGTCTGGCTTTCTGCAAGTATGTGGGGTCTTGCAAAATCACATCCTATTATTTGTCAGCCATGAATCATCATTTCTTATAACTGGTTAAATTGAGGAGCAAGGTGCAAGGAGAATGACCCTCATTAATCAGGGCAGATGGGTTGAAGTAGTGGGTCACTTTTTATCCCTAGCCTGTGAAACTGGCTTGACAGCAAACAGCAGTCTTACTGATCTTCTTTTTGTGTTCCTGAAGGGAACCATCTTCTTCTTCCCGTTGCAATTCTTAAAGTCTTTACTGCTGTAAATCCTACAGGCGCTGGGTAAGAAAGTTTAATACCCACCAAGTTGCCTGCAACGTAGCAACCAAAGGATCATCGAACTTAATGTCATGTGTGTTACACAAAGCTCCCTCTTTCTTGCATGAGTGGTTAAGGAGAAGCTGGACATCCAAGCAGCACTATGACAAGAGCATCTCACTGCTATCTTTGATATTCTTGAACCATTTTCCTACCAGACTTGTAGTGGAAGTAGGAGATCTACAGGGGTTCACCATCATTTGAATTCAGCTGTTTGGGTTCATATCTCTGTGGGTAGTGGTCAATATCCTGCTGCTTCCACAAAAAAAAATTGATAGTTTCTGATGCGCTTGCTGGCAAATGGCTTTGTGGAAATGGAGAGCTCTCCTGCCTCTTGTGATGGTCCACCAGGCTGGAGTGGGGAACCTTGGTGGTCTCAGCCTGACTGGTTTCTCCAGTTCAGAGCTCAAGGCAAGGGGTGGGCTTAGTTGACCTAAAAACTGTCATGCCAGGGCAGGAATGAAGAAAGCAGGCTGGTTTCTAAACCCTTCCCCACCACTCCCTGGGTGATTTGGACCACAAGGAGAGAAGGTCGCATAAGGTACTTGGCAGAAGCTGGGAAGTGCATATGGGGAAAGATGCTTTGTTTCTGTGGGCAATAGCCTGCTCTGGCAAATGCAGCAGCAGGTAGGGCCCTGGCAGGAGGTAAAGGAAGGGCTGTGGCTGTAGCCCCTCGCCAGGCTTTGTCTGCCATGCAGATTAGGTGCAGGGCTTTTCTGGCTCAGTGTTGCTAGGCTCTTCCCTGCTATTGACTTGGTGAAGAGGCTGAGGGGGTTGGGAGGGAGGGACCTCATTATATTGTTTCTTGGAGTTGTTTTTCTCCCCCCTCTATGGGGAGATGGGCTTGATCCACTGGTTTTGGATTTCAGAGGCAGAAGGCAAGACATGACCAGCTGGTGTCTTGAAATGGCACAGGTGCAGTGGCTGCGGGAGGGGGGAGCCAGGAATAATTACAGGTTTCTGAAGCATCAGGCTTTGCCTGAAAAGGGCTCATCGAGAAACTGCTCTTTATGGAAAATTAATGGTGAAGCTGGAAAAAACTGTCAGACCCACTATTGTTGTCATGGGGTAGTGATGCCTTAAAGGAGCAGCACCTCCTGCTTGCCTCCCCTCCACGGGCAGCCCAGAGCTGGCATGCAGCTTTCTGATCCCACAGCACTTGAAATTTCATGTCACTGTCATCAGATTTAATGGCCTTGAGTCCTTCTCTCTCGTCCCCCCTGCTGCCCCCCTTTCCACCCCTAATTTGTGATTATGCTTGCTCTTTCCTCTGGAAGCCTTTTATTTATTAGGCCCCTAAACCTGTTTCTGCCCCACTAGATGAAGGCTAAGTGGACCAGAAAGCCCAAATTACATGATGTGGCGAACTGAAAAGCATTGCCTCTTCTGGTGATGGGGTTTATTCCTGAAAGACTGTGGGGCATGTTGGAAAACTTCTCCCCAAACCCATTAGGACTTATCTGGGGAGAGACCAAATTTCCAGCTAAAGTTGTTTCTTATGGTCCCAGAAATGTACCTTATAAAGAAAATGGAAAGTTTGCTAAAGGCAAGTACAGTTGATAAATGTCCCACCCCCAGGACTGTGCAGTCTCATACCTCTGAAAATAACCTATGTGCTGAAGTATGGCATGTCTCGCTTGCATATATTGCTGTTCTGTTGCTTTTTGTCCAAGTCCATCTCTACAGCTCAGATCTATAATCAGCTATTGTTTTAAGAGGAAACAACAGATAATAGCGTGGCAGATTTTGCTGAGAACTCTGAAAGTCATCCCACCACACTGTATCTGCAACCAGCAGTGCTGCTTCATAGGAGCTTTGAAAGTTATAAGCCTGAATTACCTGGCAGCTCCTAGAGAGTTGAGTGGGGCCTCTTTACACTCCTGTTGATGGGACCTTTGTACGCAGAAGGCAGAAGTCTCTGTCTCTCCTCTAGTCATACAAAGCTTTTATTTCTTGATCAGATGATGGACTCTCCAGATTGAGATATAGTTGGGTCACCAGCTCCTGTAGACTCAAAATTTTTGCCTAAAATCCCTTTCTTAATATCTCTAGAAGTGTTCTCTGAGGAGTAGTTTTCAGAGGTTTCTAAAAAGTATTAGTTAGATCCAAGTCCTGTGAAATCACAGTGGTGGTATTAACCAGCTATTCTTTCAGGCAGTGAGAAATGAAAAACAGTGCTAATAAACTCCATTAAAAGCTCCTGAAACTAGAGCAGACGGTTTTCTATAAACAATAAAAGTTTATATTGTTGGCTACGAAGAACATTGGGCAGTGTGATGGTGCCTGGAGGCTTTATTTGGGCAAGCTCAGGGCACCTCATAATAGGACATATTCACGTAGAAGGCTTCCCCCATGGTCGTGCTGGTGATCGCTGCTGTGGAGATGCAGAAACAGGTTTTTATGTGGCAGCTTCTGTGATAGTAACTTCACTTACTTTTTAATAAGGTGGGCATGTGTGTTTGTGTGCAAGTCCAGTGTTCTGTACACAGGAAGCCCCATTTGACCAGATGTGCCAAAAATCCCTCTAAAACTGACAGTAGACCCTTTTTTTTCTGTCTCCTTTCCTTCTCTCGGCCCTTTAAACAAGCTGTGGTGTCACTGGAAGTTTTTCTCTGTCTTCTATCTTAAAATGCTACACTTCAGAATTGTCCTGTTTTAGGAACAGATTGGGCCCCAGCCAGCTACGCTGAGTTAAATTTGGAGTGAAAGTTAATGTTTGTGAAGGAAGAGGAAGCAGTTATTTGGAGAGGTGACTTTTTGTTTGCATGTGGCCAGGCAATGGGTCCATTAGGATTGTTTCATACGGAAGTGACTGTTGAACAGATTACTCTTAAAATTGGGAAGGCCCTGGTACCCATGAACAATGTATAGACTTAAATGAAAAGTGGATGCTTTCTGGTTGTCATATCTTCACTTTTGTTATAATACCTGCTACCATACATGGGTATTCCCAGACTCATCTTGCAGCAGCATCAAACAAGTGCCAAATCTTCATGTCTCCCAACGTGTAACCATCTCACGAGAAGGAGTTGGTGTGCATGAGAGATGTCTTTGAATGGCACTGGGCCTTGTTGTTCTCCTGCCCTAGGTGAGAGCTATGCTGTAATCTCTGTCTAACAGTGGTTTCTCTCCCTTCTGCAGACATGCCTGGAGTTAGAGCGATACCTTCAGACCGAACCGCGCAAGATCTCTGAGACATTTGGTGAGGACTTGGACTGCTTCCTTCATGCCTCCTCAGCCCCAGATGCAGAGGACAATATCCAACAGCTGGACCCCATCCTTTTACCAGTGGAGACGAGTACATGTGACAAAAGCGCCAACATGGACATTATCCTCTCACGTGACAAGCTGCTGTCTGAGACGTGCCTCAGCTCGCAGTCCACCAGCTCTTCCACAGAAGGCTACACAGCCGTCAACCAGGCCCAACTCAATGCAGTAACCTCATTAACTCCTCCTTCCTCGCCAGAGCTCAGCCGCCACCTTGTAAAAACCTCACAGACTCTCTCAGCGGTGGATGGCACAGTGACATTGAAATTGGTGGCCAAGAAAACTTCACTCAGCTCTGTAAAAGTGGGTGTAGCAACAGCAACTGCGGGGACGATAAAAAGCGGGCAAAGTGACAGTGAACAAGGAGGTATGGGGACAGAAGCATCTCCAGAAAACAAGAAGAGGGTTCATCGCTGTCAGTTTAATGGGTGCCGGAAAGTTTATACAAAGAGCTCCCACTTAAAGGCTCACCAGAGGACTCATACAGGTACTTATGTAGGATGCTTCTCTCATCTTGTCCTCCTGCCACGTAACCGTAACCATCTCCTTTTATTCTCATTTAGAAAAGAAAAAAAAAATCTTCTGAATGTCCAGGCTTCTGTCTATGAAACAGGGCAGTGGAAAAATATAGGAGGCCAGCAAATGTACCCATTATTCAATAGAACAGAGGAGTTCATCACCTACCATTAACCTGTTGGGGTTTCACATGTCTTATGGGGCTTGATGCAGAGTAATTTTAGGCTACCTAAGGGATACAGGTATATAATTCACGTTAAAACTGTGTGCGTTCCCCTTTGGGTTTTTGGCACTCACTTCTCCAAGACAACTTTAAAAATGTTAATTTTAGTCAAGTGTTACTTTCTTCAAATAGAAAATAGCGTGGGTAGGTTCTGGTTGCCTTTCGTATAGGGTAAAGAGAAAAATGTGTTTCGGATCTTAGACACATAGTTTAGGAATAATGTGCATGAGACAGCGTGTGTGTAGATGCAGACATGTAGGCACGCAGATGCACATACCCTTCAGATACTCATGATCTTGGACTTCTCTGGTGCTAAAATATAGTGAGAACAAGTAAAAGAGTGACATGGAGTTTAAATGAAATAGTGTAGGTAGAGAGGGAATAGGATGTATGGATAGATGTGAGGCTGTTATTTTGGATAGCATTTACAAATGTTGTATATGAGCTTCACTGTGTAAGCTGATTGAAGCACACTGAATTGGCTTAGGTTTGATAGTTCAAATTCCCCACTCTCCTCTCATTTCTTCATACTCTCCCGTAGCTTTTCAGCTGGTATTCATAGGCATTAACAGCTATGCAGTTCACACACGTTGCTGCTTTGTTCTAAGCTTCACACGTGATGAGAGATGATAAATTCCCATTAGCACTGTCTTATCATGTGATTATTCTTGTTTCCAGAGGGATTGCTGTAATCAGTTTTCTCAATTTTACTGTAAAATGTGTGGTCTTTTACGATAACTGCACATTTAATTCACAATCTTATCATGCAGGCAGATTCCTAGAAGCAAGGTTGTTCTTGCAAGGTAGAAAATAACGTGTTGGGCCAATGCAGTAAATCAGACAAATATGTGGGTTGTTAAGAGAGCTGCATCCATCAAATACTAGGCAGCCCTGTAAAAGTTACATGGTCTGAAGTATAAATCATACTAAGACATAAAAGGCATTGGTTTTGATCTTTTATATGGACTTTCTAGTGCTTTTACTGGGGATAGCCACCTTGCCAGGAGTGACCTCACCTCTGATCTGGTGATTTGAAAGCCAGTGAAAGTAATGCAATCATTTTAAAATCTGCATCAACATGGTCAGAAGGTTCCTTGTAGCACCAATGCTTCTGTGAGATTGGACCCCTGCAGAGCTGTCTGGTGGGATGTCCCAGCCGAGGCCTCCCAGCAGACAACATAGCTTCCATGAAGGCACAAATGAAGAGTATGAGAGCAGTTAACCCAGTGGTCTTGTTTCTTCAGATATGACCCCCATGTTCCCCCTTGAGCTGAAAGTGGTGAGTCTTACACAGCTTTTCCTGAAGTTAGTCAGGGATGTGACACAATAGCCCAGAAAGAGTGCACTTGTGGAGTTTTTCTGGTTTTGTCACCTGGTAGGTGGGGATGTGGGTAATGGATTCCTGGAGGGCATTTGCAAAAACTACTAATCTCTTAACACCTTTACCCTTTGGTGTCCAAACCTTGTAAGATTTTGCATGCTTTTGAACCCAGCTTTAGGTCTGCTTGAATTTAGTATCTGAGGTCAAAACCTTTTCCCCTTTAACATCAGCATGTGAAATCTCATGTTTTACAATTCAGCCATGAGAAACATTTCTCACTGGCCCTGTGATGCTTCTGTTGAGTAGCCTTAGACCACGATGTGTTGAGTCTGCCCATCCACAGCAGCACTCAACATGGTGAGAAGGGCAAGTCCACCTTTGCTGGCAGATGGGGAAAATGTTTAACAGATGATGGGACTGCAGCTGCCCGGGTGTGGTGCCCACAGCTCCCACTCCCAGCACCTTACCTAGAGGATTCAGCTACCTTTCTCATTTTGCCAGTTAAACCATCAGTGGTTTAACTAGCCCCTAAACCATTTAGTACTTCATGGGAGTGTTTCTGTTTTCATTTACTGTGTCCTAAGCAGATGGCATAGGTTGTTAGGAAAGTGGAAAGCAGGAAGGCAAAAGACAAGAGGGAATACAAACCTGAATGAGGAGCTCTCCTATCTTAGGAGCCATATAACCACCTTGCCCCTGCCCATGTCCTAGCTGTGCACAGCTGTCTAGATACCATGGTTTCCCTTTCTGATGAGGGCTGAATGCAGCCTTGTTGTTAAAACACATCTTTGATGGAGAACCTGGGAGCAGGTAGGAACCTGTCTCTCATTTTTGTCTGTGGAAAGCAGGTTGTCTAAATATCTTTGAACATTTACATCTGGAGCATAACTGGAGTGAACTGGGGGGAGGGAGGTGATGGGCTTGTCTAACCAGCTTATTTGAGTCCAAAGCACAAAGTCATTCAGACCCCTTTGTACTGCTTAGGTGCTCTGTTCCCTTAAAATACCCTGACCATTGGATGCCTTAATTCAGACCTGGTACAATCCAGACATTAAATCTGTTCACACTAACCTCTTCAGGCTCCCCACAGGGAGCTCCTGCCCCTGCAAAGAAAGGGTCAGAGAGAGGAATAGGTGTGGAAATTTGGGACTGAATTATAAATGGCAAGGCTGCCTCCTTTCCCCTGCAACCTTCAAGGCTAGGGACAAGGAGCCCTTTTTTCCATCAGTACTTTGTTTTTTTCATGCCTGAGCTGAGTTTTGTGGTGTGGGTTGTGAATGCAACCCAGCAGTGTCAATGGCTAGTAGCCACTTGGCTTAGTCAGTGGCTGAGCCAGAGGGTCTGAAATGATTGCGAGATATTTTCCTTTGGTTTGTTAGTGTGTCATGCGAGAGCAATCTGCCAGTGTGGGCTCCGTGAAAAAGGGTGCGAGTGCCCCGGCAGACAAAGAGCTCTCAGTGTGGGGTTCAACAGGCAGTGAGGCAGATTCAAGCTCATCACCCAACTTGCACGTGCAAAGTCCACTTGCTGGATCAAAGGGATTTACTGCAGTGCATGAAAACAAGAAAACCATGGGCTGGGGAGCGGGGGGTGGGAAGGCAGCGGAAGGAGGTTGCATTCCTTTCGTTCATATGTAAGGCTGACCAGACAGGCGCTGGCTGCTGTTCCTCACTGCTGCGTGATGAGCCAGGCTGGGCTGGAGGCAATAGACTGATAGCAGCTTGCTAGATTGGGAACAATCTTTGCTTAGGGTTTTACTTTACTGGCAAGCCCAGTCAGACCCACACGTGACACATGGTGCGTCTCCCACATTGCTCTCCCACATCTCACCTGCAAGAGAATCAGGACAGCACTGTAAGACCCATCAATGGTCAAACTGGTTATGAAACCACCTTCTGGATGACCTTTGGAGAGGGATAAACAATCATCTGTGTGGGAGAGAATTTAATCTGGAAGGGAAAGGGAAAAACATTGTCTGTATGGAAAGGGAAATGAAAATATTTGACTGAACTCAAAGCAAGCTGAGGCATCTAAAGTTAAGGGTGTGTAAAGGAGCTAAGAGCAGCAGTGGGACTGACTGTCAGATTGCAACAAAGAAGCCCGTTAGGGAAGAAATAGCAGCTGGGCCTGCAAACAGGAGGAAAAGGTGAGCTGTAGGTTTGGAAAAACCACACTGCCAGTGTGAGGATGAGGTAAAAACATCTAAAGAAGGACTGGCATGGTAATTCAACCCTAGCACATTCTCTTGCAGGGAGCAGACAGCAGAGCAAACAATGGCATTTTGTCTCTTTTGAGAGACAGAAATTTTCATCCTGCCTTCACACATGCATGGAGATGAATTGTCAATGTAATGGAGAGTGGAGAGGGAAGGAATTCGAATGAGCCAAAACCCATGTATAATCATCAGTACTTCCTAAATTAGAAAACAGGATATTGCTGGAGAGTGTCTGAATGCAAATAAGTCTAAGGGTGAGCTGGCCTGTGACCTATGGAAAGATTAGTCATGGGATGTGGCTGTGTCTCCCACATCAAAGACTGTTGGAGGAGATTTCTATCTCCTAACAAAATCATTCCCATCAGCCTTCCTTGAAGTAATGTCCAGGGGAAGGTATAAGATGGCGTGGATGCTTTCTGGCCAGAGATAAAGCATCACATATAAACTGACCAGGAAATCCTTAAGATTGGGACAATGATAAAAATATTACCCTTACGGGGTTCTGTTAGGGTTTGCGTTTTATGAGTATCAGAAGGTTCAGGTTTTTTTTTTTATTATTTATCCATCTAAAATCAGGCTTTGATACAACCTAAGCTCAAGTCTGAGAAATAGCAGTTGGGCACCTCACATCTATATTTAGGTTTCTAAGACCTAAACTGGTGGGAAATACCCACATAAATGATGCTACGAGTCTATATGCAATCTTAGATAGCACTTATTCAAGTGGGGTTTGTTTCACATTGTCAGGACATCTTATTTTAAATTATATAGTTCTTTGATCCAAAGTGCTGGGTGAGAGTAACTGAAACAAACAAATCCACCCTGCAGGAAAACAAATTACTATTTGTTTTGCAAAGAAAAAGATGAGAGATGCAAGAGATTAGAAAGAGCATTAACCAACAAGAAGGTTTTTGAGATGGGGTTTAAAACAATAGGGAAGAACTTTCTCCAAGTGTTGGAGATAGAAGAGAAAATATCCAGAATTTGGAACTCATTGGAAGAGACAAAATAGAGTAGGCTAGATGATAGATAAAGAAGATTTATATAAAATAAAGGAATGCTAGGAAAAATAAAGACTCTCTGTGTCAGTGATACCACATAAATGGGAAGCTGCATTGCTGCACTGTGTTATATGGTAGCACCCATGAGCAGAGAGCCAGTGAGGAGAAAGAAAAAGCAAATAGCGAAGCACAGCATCAGTTCTGCAGGATGCAAGACTTTGAATAATGACTTAGGGAAAAGCATTTGGGAGAACAGTATAGGTAGCATAGGAGAAATTAAATTCAAAGCCCAAGATTTTTTGTTGTACAGAGACCCATAGCTTTGTCCACGCCTGTGTGCAGGGCTAAAGTCTGCCAAGGGGACATGGACGGACATGGAGGATGCTCAAGCTCCCATGACAGCACCTGAAGCAACAGGTGAATTTGCCACTGGAAATGAAAGCAAGGGAATTGAGGGAGGAAGAGTGTATGAGGAGACCTTCTTTCAGGGCTGGATTTTTTTGGGGGGTACAGTTGCTTTTCCCAAATGGAAAGATGTATTTTGTTGTGGTGTTGGATTTTTTAAAGTTTTTTGTGTAAAAACATAAGAGGTGTTCATCAAAGCTGGTTAAAATAAGGTCAACCTGATTATGAGCTCATTAAAACTTTCTGGTTTTGAAGCCTTTTAGCTGTTTGGCAAGTTTGGAAGGGAGTGTTGTGATTTCACTGTGGAAGGTCAGAGCCTCATTTCAATGCAGCAAGAGCTTAGGCTTAGGAAACAATCTTTGACAACTTCTCAGGTGGTAGGAGGATGGCCCCTGCCAAAAGCAGCCCTTGCCATTTAAGACACCAGTGGTGTTCATCCACTGCTTGATTGTCAATACCTGAGTTCTCAGCCCCGTGTTTCTGCTCCATCATTTGCCAAACCAGTAGCACAATACAGTCTTATTGTTTGGGTTTGAAAATGTAAATAGGTATTATTTGTTTGTTTGCTTACCATGTGAGAAGATTTCTGGCTCAAGATAGACCTAGAAAGGGATGTTTGCTATCTGTTCAGCAGCTACAGGAGAGAAAGTGCAGGTGCACCAAGTGTTATGGTAGTCTGCCTTGGTAAAGTGGAGAGGAGCCTTCTCTAGCTTGTAATTTAGTGTTTTCTCTATGCTCATCCATCCACTCCTGAGCCCTCGTGAAGCACCCATCCAGTGGATGAATGATAGACATCACAGAGAAATATTCAAAGAAAAAACCACCAATTTGTCTTTTGCCAATTTCCCTTTGTGTTGCTGCTGTCTCACACTGGATATGATTGGCAAATTCAACGAGAAGCTATGATTTTCTTGTCCGTTTGTCTAAAGCACCATCACTTCTGAAGTATTTGAGGTCACACCAGGCACGAATTGGAGATGTGCGCTCAGAAATGCTGTTTTAGGCTAAGGTGGGCATGCTGGATGAGCAGGGCCTAAGCAGACTGGGAGAGCTGAAGTGCTCTGGGCAGGAAAAGCCAAGCACATTACTTCTTGTCTCAAAATCAGGGTTTGCCTAAGCACAGTGTGGGTGTTTGAGTCTGGGTCACATCTGGGCAAGTTACCAGCAGCCTGGATGGACCTCTCCTAATCCAGAGCCTGTCTTTCACATCCCATGTGGACACAGTCCACATACCTACATACCAGCAGCAGCAACTTGCAAGCAGGAGCAGATGAACTACAAGGCTTCATGGAAGCTAACTTAAATATAGCTAAGGTGCCCACACTTTTACCAAGGGTGGTGGGGTCCCAAATAAAACCGTGGGTACAATGGCATAGCTGGTGCCCAGCATATAGCACAGACCAGCTGCAAGTAGGGAGACCAGCCAGGCCTGCATTAGCATGGCTGAAAAAGTGTACTTAAAGATAGCCAAAGGGAAACTTCTGATGCAAAGAATGCAGAGTGGATTTCATGAATAAAAATTTCTGTCTCTCTTTTGCTGCAGTTTTGGAGAAAGTGTATTTGTGTCTTCAGAAAACTTCTGTCCTACACCATTCTCAAAAGTCAATTGAATATCACATGGCAAGCAGTGAATGGTAATGTGCAGCACTAGATCAAAATGAAGGAGAGACAAGGATGTCAAATGAGGGCAGTTTCAAAGAATAATGCAGCCATTTCAGAAAGCGGGTGACAAACTACTGCATGGGACCTGCTTTATCCACAGGTCTCTGAGAGTGACCAAAATCTTTGTGTCCCTGTGTTGTCCTGAAACAGTTTCTTTCACCTGGTGTGCCAGAAGCCAGTACATTGACAAAGTTGAGGTATTTGATTTATTTCCACTTCTGTGCACAGAGGGCTGGTGTGTAGTTGGGTGGTTGCAAGCTGTATCAGGAGTTCACGACTGGTGTATCTGGATCAGTCCATACTCATTGTCCATGGTAGTTATGGCATACAGTGGCACTGGCATTCAGCAACCAATATCATACAGTTCAACATTACAGACTGTTATCATCCAAAAATCAAATTCCCTCGAGGTACACATTGCGTTTCCCCATCCCTCTGCATTACCCACCAAGTGCACCCAGGTCCTTGAGCAAAAACAATCCCACAGGTAGGTTTGCTTGAGGCAGGACTAAGCCAAATTGTCTTCCCTAATAATTTATTCCTCATATGCACCATGGGGACTTTATCCCCATCTGTGGTGCGTGGAGGCTTTAACTGGGCAGGGCCTGCTCAGTTGATAAAGCCTTTCAATGTGGTTTTTAACAGTCCATTGTACTGTTCAATTTTCCCAGCAGCTGCTGATGCATGATAGGGAATATGATACTGTGCTCTCTGGCCCAGGTGTCTATGAGGCTGTTTTTGAAATGAGTCCTATTGTCCTACTTCATTTCTTTCTGGGGTGCCATGTTGCCACAGCACCTGCTTTTCAAGGGCCAAGATGGTGTTCTGGGCAGTGGTGTGAGGCACAGGATATGTCTCCAGCCATCCAGTGGTTGTTTCCACCATTGTCAGCATGTAGTGCTTGCCTTGGCAGGTTTGCAAGAGAGTGATGTATCCAGTCTGCTAGGCCTCCCCATATTTATATTTCAACCACCAACCCCCATACCACAGGGGCTTTATCCACTTGGCCTGCTTGATCGCAGCACATGTTTCACAGTTACGGATAATCGGGGAGATAGTGTCCATGGATAAGTCCACCCCTTGATCACGAGCCCATCAATATTTCTTATCTCTTCCCTGATGACCTTAAGTGTCTTGGGCCTACTAAGCCAGAAATAATTCACCCTTATTTTGCCAGTCCAGATCCAGTTGAGACACTTTAGTCTTGGCAGCCTGATCCACCTGTCCGTTGTTGCAATGTTTTTCAGTAGCCCGCCTCTTGGGTACATGTGCATGTACGTGATGAACTTTCACAGTCAGCTTCTCTGCCCAGGCAGCGATGTCTTGCCACAATTAAGCAGCTCAGATGGGGTCACCTCTGCACTGCCAATTGGTCTTTTTCCATCGGTCTAGCCACCCCCACACAACATTCAACAGAAACAAAGGCATTAATATTCCTTGGCTAAAAGTTATAGTTCATTAATTAATATTCTGTTGGTTAAATTATTTGCTTCTTTTGCTAATTAGTCTGCATGCTCAGTCTTTCTTGAATCGATGCACTGTGAGTTGATGGTCGTGATCTCTCCTTGCTGGAATTACACTTTCCCTAGTTTGATGAGTTGGGATTGTTTTTTCCTCATAATCTGGCCTTATCTTGTTTGTTTTGTCAAGTGTCCTTGGTTCGTAGGTTCAGCAGAGCTCTTTGAGGTGAAGGTGGTAGAAAAGCCTCATGGCCCTGAGGAGCAGGCCGGTTTCGGCCTCCATCCTGTAGAACAGTTTAGACCACCTGGAGGTGCTCTTTTCCCAGCATCTTCAGTCCCTACTGAAGATGAGGACATCCATCCCCTTCCCTGCCCCTGAGGTTTCTTCACATTTCTCCAGATGCAGAAGGCAATACAAGCCATGCTGAGCAACCCTACAGGTTGCTGGGCTGTACAGAGCATCCTGGCCATGTCAGCGGGCAAGGTAGTCCCAAATCTGGCACAGAGGGTAGAGCAGGTCAGAGGCTGCACTCTCTGGGACAGCAGGTGATTGCTTTAGTCCCTCAGGAGCGATATCTGTCCTGACCCTGACCCAGTCCTGGGGATTACAAAGGGCAATGGTGCTGGAGCATTCAGCAGACATGGTCTTGGTGACAATAGGTGGTTTCTTTGGGGCCTTGGGAACGGTGTCCATCCTGACCCTAACCCAGTCCTGGGAATTGCAAGGGTCAATGCTGCCGATCCATCCTTCAGCCATGCACTTGATGACAGTGGGTGACAGAGACAGCCTGTAGAGCACCATGGTCAGGAAGACCACCAGGATGAGCCTCATCGTGGTCTCTCCCAAGGATAAAATCTTGACATGCAGCTGCCTTGGCCTGTCACCTTGATCAGAGTTCAGGCAGTGACCACTTGAACTAAGTGGTTTCCCAGTCCATAGGTGCTTGCACATGTTGGCAATGTGACGTCGTGGGCTGCTGTCACACAAGGCTCTGTGGTGTCACAAAGGCATTTTCCGCTCATCTGGTAGGCAGTGAAGGCTGAGGCAGAGCTGGGAGGACCTGCTTGTATGTGTTTGCACTATTGCCACTGTGACATCATGTGCTGCTGTCACACAAGGCTCTGTGGTGTCACAAAGGTGTTTTCTGCCTGACCGGCAGGCAATGAAGACTGAAGCTGAGCTGGGAGGACGTGGGCAGGTGGATTTTTGAAGCCTGCTGCTCCCACTGCTGTGCCTGTGGGCAGACACTGCGCCCAGGAGCAAAGCGGGACTATCCCACATGATTTGTGCTGGGAGCTGTGCCTGGACTCCGTCCCAACTGCATTCAGTGCTGTGTCCCAGCTGGGCAGCCATGACATATTTCTGTGCAAAATTCTCTTGAGGGCAAAGTGGCAACACATGTTAAGAGGAAATCCAGAAATTCAAGCATTTTGACAAAAATCTTAACCCTACCTGAGCAGAGGCTTGGACAAACTGACCTGAGAGAGATAACAGATAATTTCTTAACATACCATTACCTTTCACATTTGATCACCTTTCATCAACATTATATCAATTGGATACTGTCTGCCATATAAAATTTCAAAGGGGCTTACCCCCTTCCTAATATGTGTGGTGATTCAGATTCTCACTAAAGCAGTAGGTAATCTACACCTAGCTTTGTGGATTTGTCACCCAGCACCCCTTTCTGTATAGAACTGTAAATAAATACCTCAACTGTGTGTGGATCAACTTCTTGCACATGGGGTGAAAGAACCTGTTTCAGGACAATAACTGCAGAACCCAAATCTTCCCATTGGTCAGCTCTATACATGAGAAGAAGGCTTGGTAAGAATCAAAGCCTTTAAAACACTGCAGGCCAGTTTACAATCCTGGCAGTCCCCATTCGCAGATAGGTGTCCAGATGTTGCGTTGGGCAGATTTGTTCCTGAAGATGTCTGGCCTTCAAAACTCAGGACTGAAAACTGGGGCTACAAAAACTGAATGCTGAAAAAACATTTGCAAGTATACTGGCTAAGCTAATCATGACAAGCGTGAGCTTCAAGATAAAAGCTGATGCCCAGCTGAATTCTGAAATAAAAGATGTACTTACTGTATGGCAGTGCACGTTCAGAGACTTAGCGGGGATTTATTCCTTCCTTCTGTACCGCTGGACTCTTACCACACACAGAGAGATCTTAACAGATTAGTTATTATAAACTTTAATTTGTACATAGTCTTGTTGGCCACCTGTATCTTTGCAAAACCTTTCCTTCCTCAGAGTGAAATTTTCCACATTTGGTGTTTTTCCAGTGTGGTGGTTGTTTGTTATTTTAGATATTGGAGGAAAAATATTTGCTTTGTAGGAGAATGTGGTATGTGTGTTGGGGAGAGGCAGGGCGAAAAGAGTTGTCCGCAGTGTAACAAGTTTAGCTAAAAACTTGGCCTATGTAGTGGAAAACAGTCTTTGAGTAGAAGATTTCTATCTGTGAATATCTGGGTAAAAATTAACTTGAATGGATTAAGCTATGATCTGTTGTAAACTCCCATATGAGTGATGTGATAAAATTTTATCATTAATGCTTTGCAAAACCCATAAATCCCAAAGGTGATTCTTTTCCTGGGCTTTGTTTGGCTATGAATGTGCGTTAGCAAATATGTTTCATACAGAAAACCTATTTATTTTTTAAATTTTCTCCCTGACGATGCAGAGTCACCCAGCAATGGAATGTCATAATACATTTGTGTTCTCCTTCAGTTACATTCACCTGGTGGCATGAATGACCTGGGCAGGTTCCAGCCTTAGAGCTAAGGATAAATAATCATTTGTGCCTTCCTAACTGGTAAAATTAATTATCTTTACTGACTGCCTTGTGCTCTTGAGACTAGTCTGCTTCGTTCACCAAGGGTTGCCCAGCAGCGTTGCCAAGACTTTTTTACTGAGCCCTGCTCAGTGTGAAGCAGCAAGGAGCTCCTGAGCTGCCGAGTACAGCCTGCCACCTCGGCCCAAGAACGGGGAGAAAGCACCAGGAAGGATGGGATTTCATTCAGACATCACATGCCTACCACCATGTAGGTAGCTCTGCCTTGACACCAGGGCAGCCTTCACAAGGAGAACTTGTTAGTGTATTCTTCAAGCTCAAGCACATTATTTCCCTTTTGCATCCACCCCCAAATCAAATCCAGTATCTGAATGATTGAAATCCTGGTTCTTTTTCCATTTTTGTTGTTGACAAAACTGGGAAAGAGAAAGGAATTTATGTTCTTTTCCTCTTGTGTTTTATTCCTGTGCTGTCTCTGCCAGTCTGCATCGTTTTTTTGGTCATCTTTCTCTGATTTTTTAGTGGCAAAAGGGAGAAGATGGTAAATGCTTAAAAACATCAACACTGCAATAGTTAGTTTGAATAAGCAAACCCCACATTCTTTAGCAAAAATATGGAGCAAATCATTGAAACTCTTAGTATCTGTAAAGGGGGAGTCTGTTCCTCTTTATTTTTTTCATCAGTTCTAGGCCCTGTATGTCTCATATTCTTCCTGGCCTATTTGCCTTTATATAAAGTCTGGAATTTCTCAGAAACTATTGACCTAAAATGTGGGTGTCTTCAATACACTGCTCCAGATGATGTAAATTTGCGCCATGTTCCTTGAAGGGCTGTCTCATTGTCCACCCTCTGAGATACCTTACAAAAAACAAAGGGGAAAAACATGTCTCAGGGTCCTGGAAAAATCTGACCCACTGAACTGCTGAATCTTTTTCCTTTTTCATGTGTTCCTTCTGCCGCTGCTACCTTGCATCTTTGAGCTCACAGAGCTCCACAGAGTCTGAAACTGGAAGCCCTTATTAGAGGACATTTTTTTTAAAGTTCTTGCTGCTTCTCTGGGGATCGAAGTAATGGCAGCTTGAAGCAGCAGAGAACGTGTAATTAGGGCAAACAGTGATGCCTTGCATGATGGGGAGAAACAGGAGGAGAGGAGGGGAGGTGCGCAACAGCCTGGCGTGCACAGGCTGTTACTAGGAGACCCCGGCACAAAATGCATGAGATGCGGGGTGCTAATGGGCCAGCCCGCCTGGGTACCAGCCTGACCTGCTGCACAGCTGCTTCTGCCCTCCTGTTGCCAAGCAACTCCATCCTTTTTTTTTCTTTTTCTTTTTTGCTTTTCTTTTTCTTTTTTTTCTTTTCTTTTTTCTTTTTCCTCTTTTCTTTTTTCTTTATCCTTTTATATTTTTGGGTTTTTCTTTTCTCATTTTCCTCCCCCGACCCCCCACTCATTCTGGAGCCTTAATTGGGTAGTTTTGCTGCTGGTGTTGCTGCCGGGTGCCCGCCTGGGCCTGTCGCTCTGCTGCTGTCCCTAGGGCCCGGCTGGGGGAGGATGTGCAGGCAATTAATGGGGTAGAAGTGTGGGTCGTATGCTTGGGCTGGCGCCAGCATCTGTCCCCCAGCCCTGCTCCCCACCATCCAGGAGCTTCCTCCAGAGAAGAGCTGCAGAGAAGGGGTTTGAATGGGGATCAAATTTTGAAGGCTTTATCACTGTCAATGGGAGTCTTGCATAGACCCAGGGAGATAAAGCATGACATTCCTCCCCACCTTTAGGGCTCAGCATGGATGTCAATGGGCACTTGTTAAATGAATCCTCTTAAGTTGAGAAGAAAATGGAATATTTCCATTTCTTTGGATGTTACTACACACTTTGCTTTTCTCTGCTTTTCAACTAGGCAAGTGGGCTTTGTGGATGTGTGCTAGGTGCTTATGTGTGTGTAAGACATAATGCTGCAAAAATTCATTTCTTTTTGTGTCCTGAATGGCTACATGCTAAAGACTGCTGCTGGCTCAGTAGACAAGCTTTGGCAAGGCCCTTAGGGACTAATCCGAAGCTTTGAAGTTTGTAGAAAGACTGATTGGACATTGGATTTGCTTCTTAACCTCTTTTCCCCCATCTCTAATATAGATATAATCAGAACCATCTCTCTGTAAGGGCACTGCTGACCTTTTAGGATCAAAGGAGCTGTACATCATTCATGGAAATGTACTGCTTTTACACTTGATCATCTCTGCCCATCTAAAAATAGGTACAACCTTCTCACATTGTGTGTTTCACAATCCAGTCACATTCCTCTTCTGCCCCATACTGTCTTGTGCCAGCTTTTCTCTTGTGCTTTGTCACCCTTTCAAAGGCTTTTCCATCTTTCTAGCAGGTGGCAAAACTGTGAATAAAATGCCTTTCTAAATTATTTTTATTTTTCTCTTTTTTCGAGTAGAAAACATTGGTGAGCCAGTTAAGCACTGACCATTGCACCCCCACCCCCCCCAGCATTTCTTTTTATAATAAAAATAATAATTAGGCTTCCTATTCTCCAACAAAAATCAATTAGGAGTATATTGAGGAATGAAAGGCTCAGAAAAGTATCTGAAATTGATTTTTGTAATTAGTTTTACTGGTTGATGGGTTGCACGCACATACGCTTAGATGTTAGCATTGATCTCCAGAGGATGTATGTATTAAATAGCCTGCTCTTCTTTTTTGCTAAAGAAATGAACTTATTAATCTTAAAAAGAGAGTGATGATGTTGTGCGCTGAACTGCAGCTGCTCACTGGCTTTTCTCAGAGCAGCTGCCTGAGCCATGTGATGGTAACGTGTGGAAGTTGAGATATTTAACAAGCAGCAGGTCTGGAGCAACTCCTGTGTCTCATATTTGACAAAGAGTATGTCTGTAATGAGGGAGGACAGGCACTGGTGTTAAGGAGACCTATCTGGTTATATTTAATTTTTCAGGAGTCCTTCTGCGACATGTTTCTATTAAATAACATGTAGCTCTTTACACAGGAAGAGAGGAGTGACCAGTAACATTTTCTGTTGTGCCATGTGCTGTGTGCTGATGTTCAGCTAATTAGAAGAATTATGGCTTGGCTTCATTGGTATGCCATGTATGTAGCTTGTAAAGCTCTCAGGGACCCTTGGAGATGAAGAGTGCTACATAAATATAAAATATTGTTAATGTGATGTTCCACATTAGGCGTCCCGTTGTGCTGAGGCAGACTTTCATAATAAACTGCAAGGCAAATAGGAATGCCTGCCTGGCATTTCTCTGTGAGGCAATCTGGGGGGCTGCTTCTCCTGAAACCACACCAGCTTCTGGCGTTTCTGAGTGACTTGTGTCTGCACTGGCAACATCGCCATGGGCACGGGCCTCCGAAGGGTGCCTTGGGTCATCTTGCAGTGACAGCGATGCTTGCTGCAGTGGCATGGTCCCACTCACCAGCCCAGGAACAGCAGGTCCCAAAAGGATTTCTCAGGAAGGGTAGCAAGGAAAGTTATCAAAATGCTCTATTAACAAAGCCCGTGGCACTACTTGATTCTTCACATGTTTCTTCGCCCAGCTCAGGCCCTAGAGCTTCCTTGTAGGAAAAACCCAGGCAAGAAATCTTGCGTTTAATTCCTTTTTTCAGTTATAATTTTGCAGTTTGTCTGGTTCTTCAGGAACACCAGTCTTGAAACAGGTGTAGCTGAAGCTGTCTTTCAATATATATTTTTAGACACTGGGACTTTTAGAATTAGTTTCATTTTAAATAGCATTTAAATCACAGATTTTAAAAAGGAAGGAAATATTTGTGTTTCTTTCAGATGACTTTTTTTTGGATCCTGAAACTATATGTAAACAATTCGCAGTCAATTAGAACATATGCTGATTTTTTTCTGTTGTTTTCTTAAACACACTTTTGCATGCCAGCTTTGTGTAGCTACGTAACATCATATTAAGGAGCTCTTCAAACATAGTGCAACAAATGTCTTATTTGAATGGCCTTCAAAATGTGCATACAGACAGAATGTGGGGTTTTCCCCTCAGTTTCTTTAAGCATCTTTTACTAAATTCATCATACTGACACAAGGAGTCCCATGACACTACCAAGTTTTAGCACGGAGAAGTATCAGCAAGGATTTTGACTGTGATTCTCCTCTGAAGTTCACTGCAGGACTCCAGGCTTAAGCTACCTGGTGGTTTTACTAAGTGCCTGTTATCAACATATGTTTGTGGTGTGGTATTTAAAGTGGGGTGCAGGGGAGACATAAAGAAATAGGTATGGATGTATAATCATAATATCTTTGTTTACTTTTAATTCTGTAAAGATACAGGGTGAAACTCGAGCCTTAATGGATGTTTTTCCAATGACTTGGATGGAGACAGGATTTCACCCCACAGCATTGGAACTCTGTGATCTTATCATTCACGTCCCAAAATCTGGAGAGTTTTCTTCTTAAAGTCCCTGCTGTTGAAATTCAGGGAACAGAGAGCAAACTTCTTCCTCTGTATTTCGTAATAAATCTTCTAGCCTCCAGGGCTGCAAAGAGAAGTTTAAAATCATGGCCCTAGGTTATCTAGAAAGCAGAAGGCAAATGATCTCTAAATAGTATTGTTTTCTTCTTTAAAATCTCATTATTTCTATGCAAGAGTAGACTCGTGACTTTTTAACCCTTGGGGCTGGCAATAAATAATGCAGATATAAGAAGTATAATATTCTCATTGTGTGCTGTAGTTTTGTGATCATGTCCTCAGCTGATCTTGATTATGTACCTACCTCTTCACCTGTAACCTAATGTTTCAACTAATGCCTCTGTTGAAACAGCCTCTGTGAGATGTCTGTAGCAAATGCTGCTGTGCTCCTTATACAGAAGAAATATCCCCGGGACCTAGAGGGTGCCTGCAGGATGTAGGTGGCAAGGACAGGGGGTCTCTGGATGTTGAGAAGAGACAACATCCCCATTGCTGTGTTTTGTGAGGAAATATTTATTGCAAAGGCTTGTACAGGGTTTACAAGCTAAGTATATGTCGGAGAGAAAACCTGATGTTCGCTGGTTTATGCCTGGAGAGCAAAGATAACAGGTGCCTGCAGCTGAGCTGCTTTCCTAGCCCTCTGCACCATCAAAGGAGAGAAATTCACCTCCCATCCCAGTCTGACTGATATGTCAGAGTCCACACATGCCTTTGCCTCTCCATTAACTTGAAAAAGAACCATAGATGGCAATTTCAATATATCAAGTTGTATGAGATGAAGCTCACCAAGACTGCCTGAGGCTGGAAAATGGAGAGAGAAGTCCCAAGGACAAGTGTGGTGTTCACAGAACCAGCCCAGCTCTATCAGTCATATTTTGCTGAAAACCTAGCATGTGTTTACCACAGTAGTGTAAATGGGATTGTGTGCTTGGCTTTTTCATACTTAAAAATGATAAATTTTTGGCTTTCAAGAGAAAGCTGTACCAATCATTTGTATATTTTTGTAACTAGATGCCTAATATTTAGTCTTGCATTTATCTTAGTCACAAAAGGAATAGTGACCTGATTTCAGGGCTGCCAAAGTCTGATGAATTTTTTGTTATGACTCATAATTCCAGCTTCACTATTGCATGTTTCCCATAAATTTTCAAAGGTCTTTGCCTGGATGGAGTGTCTGACTGTACTGAAGTGTGCTTTAGGGGTACTTTTAGAAGAAGAACTAGGTTGTGGGAGGTGCCATAAACAGAAGTGGAATAGAGAGCCTACTCCTGGAGCATCCCGTCTCAGGGCATAAAATGTGCTCCAGGAACATGAAAAGATTAAATATGCTATGGGCCACAGGACACAGCCACAATGAAGAGAGGCTGTTTTGCAGAAGTATGCAGTCACGATGGACTGAGACCCTACAGTATATCTGAAGGGCTAATAGTGTTTCTGTACCACTCGCTTTTTTGGTGATACGGTCCTTCTGGACCAGTAGGTTTCAGCGCACTGCTCTCTGCTCTAGCAGGCATGCACAGGCTGCTCCTCGGGGATCCTCATCAGGCAGCTCAGGATGTGTCTTATGTGTGTGTTCCCTGATGATCAAGTGACCTCTTTTGAGATGAGTCTTTGGTTGCCCCCATTCATTGCTTTGGTTCAATGTGACCAAAGCATAGATGTGGTTTTGGATGGCGTATCCCAGGAGGTGCTCTGCAAATGCACACGTGGTACGCTTCATCTACGGACAGGCCGCAGGACCAGGCTGTGGCTAGACAGGAATAACACCTTTCAAACCACATGGTGTTGGTGTTGGGTCCTGCCTACCCACTGCTTCACTCTGCAGCTCACCTTCACTGCACTGTGCTGCTCTGTGATGCACATTAAACTACAATGTGGTCAGGAAGCTTGAAATCACTAGGTAACATCTCCACCTCCCAGGAGAAAAACTAGAGAAAGCTGATAGCCACTGTTATGGGTCAGTCCTAGATTTTCCATGAGAAAATGGCTCATTGTTTTAACACTAGTGGTCATCACGGAAAATTGCATAATTCACTTCTTGAACATATGTCTGCATTGCTGGCTGCCTGCCCTTCCCAGGTGCATTTGTGGATGTGTGAAATCTGAACCGGCCCCACGGCGTGGAGCATGTTCTGCACTGAAAGAGCTGAGTATTTAACAGCTACATACCCAGGTATCAGCTTCTTTTTGGATGACCATTGCCTCCTCCACTGAATGCATTTATATAAATGCGGATTTATGTAGTTGTTTAAGGACTGCACAGATCTTTGTGTTGAAAAAAGGTGACCTAAGGAGTAGAGCCTCCTTCTTGGGAGTGGCTTGCAGGCATGAGTTTTAAGTGTGGTTATTAATTTGAGGAATTAGAGAAAAGTCAGTGTGGCACAGCTCTATGATATTGCTATTTTTCAGTGGATTTTGAAGCTCAAAATTAATTTTTTAAAAAGGGTGAGATCCTGCTCCTGTAGAATTGAGTGGGAGTTTTGCCATTGCCTTCAGCAGAAGGGAATTCATCATCTATTCTTTTATTCTCACTAATGCTCTGCGACAACAGCCTAGCACATGGAAAGGATCTTTCTCATTTTTTCTCCCTGCTATTGCCAGTAGTGAGGCAGGAGGACCCTCCTTCTTCATTCTCATCTACATATGTTCACTTTGGCAAGATATACTTCTGTTTCATCGTCGTGTAAGGTGAAAGCAGCCATTAAAGGAGCGGTTTTTTCTTAGTTTTCACGTGCAGAGATAGGCAGGTCTCTCTCTTCCTTCCCTCACGTGCTTTTGAGTAGCTGCAGGAGGGCAGGAAATCTAACCTCTTTGAGGTCTCTGGGTCAAGGAGCTGTCTGATGTGGCTTTAAAGGTCACTGTGCTCCTTTGCATTTATCTTGTGCCACTTGGAGCACAGTATGCCAGCAGGCTATAAGGAGCACAAAGAAGTACTGCCTGACATTTTGCGGAACAGGGCTTGGGTTACAGAGGAAAAGCATCTGAAAACAAAACTCAGCTCAGGGCTGTGCAAGGCCAGAGCTGGAACATTTGAGAGAGGAGCCCCTGCAGCAAGTAACAGAGATGTGTGGCATCCTGTGGGTTTACCAGTAATCGTGCCTGGCATTTCTATCTCTCGTAACCTATGGTATAGCACTGTACATTTTCAAAGCTCCTGACAAATGTTAACAAGCCAAACTCCACCTCAGTCCCAATAGCGTAATAATTTCACAGAAAGCCCAGGATGTTTTTCCTTCACTCTTCTGCTCTGTAGGTGACTGTATCCTTCAGACTCGCTGTACCTGCCAGATTTGGCTGAGCAGTCATCTTCTGCGTTTGCTTTGCAGCATGTGCAGCAAATGTGCTGCAAGGCACTTTGTCTGCCTTGCTGTCTCCACTCTAATGTAGGCACTAGAGAGCGTCAGAGAACCAAGGAAGCTGAGTTATCATTGAGGCTTATTTACTGACAGCTTTTAAAAATAATGCATGAACTGTTCAGACAAAACCGGTGCACCATCACAGGCAAAGAACCAGGGCTGGGGAAATCCCTCTTCTCTGAGGAGAGCAGATGCAGGATGCCAGGTAGGATGTCAAGGGCTAGTGGGGACAGTGCTGCAACTGCAGCTCTAGCGTTTGGGGCCAGCACTGGTGACAGTGTTTCTGTTACAGTTGAGTAGCCAGCCCGGAAACAAGACACCAGCACTTGGCTCACTAACAAGAAGTTTCTCGCTTTTTATTTTCCTGAAGAAATCCTATTCAAAGAGTAAAAGAACAAGAAGCGAGTCTGCAGAGATGACCAGGCAGGCACATTCAAAGTGAGGTAGTGTTATTGTTGGCTCAGTCCGTTGTCCTGTTGGACATTTTCCCATGGGGGACTGTGACACACAACAGAGACATCCAGGCTGGCCTTTCTGTATTCAGGGACTGTGGGACAAATGGATATTTTGGTGTAGTCTTGCCAGCTGCTACCCCCTCTTCAGTGCTTCACCCCAGTTGAACTACTGAGCCAAAGAAGCTTCTCAGAGGCCAGTAAAATGGCTCAATTGCAATTAAGGTCTCAGCCCACTCTGCTGTTCTCTCGGGGGGGGATGACCACTGGGCAGCAGAGCTGCCTGTGCAAAAGAAGTCCACAGAAACTCACTCATGAGTGAGAATGGCATTTTTTCATGTACTTTGATGCACTTCTCTTGCCCTTGTCACTTTTCTTGCTCTTTTGGCCTCTCCAATTTGTCACCATGAAATACATTGGTCTCCCATAATCAGATCTCACTCCTTTTCTTGCTGAATAGACACACTAAATATAGAAATCTGTGTCTCTGCACTGTCTGCTGTGGTCAAGTGATTGTTTTGTGTGACTGGCCTAGGGGGTCATACAGACTGCAGCCTCAGTGTGGTCCATGGTGGGGTTTTTTAAGATCGCTTTCTTAGCAATTTTAAGAACAAATAATTAAGTAATAATCCCTTCTCTGTTTATAATTCCTAGCTTAGAAGCGTGGTAGTGAAAGTGATTTCTTGTTTGCATTTTATCTCAGCTCTCTCCTAATGCATCCATACGGTCTTGATTGCATAGGGAAGAGTGACGTGGAGTTTATATAGGAGGAGATGCACTGGAGCATTTGTCCTGGGGGGGAAGATACTAAATTTGGATGCACACCAATGCATGTGCACTGAATAAGAAAAAGGGAGTCATGAGACCTTGGAATTCTTCATCAGAAGGTGTTAAGACTCCACAGATGTTACACCATGGCAGACTTTGATTCGCGGAGACTGATTTGCATTAGAAGATAGGTAGAATCATAGAGTTCCTGAGTTGGTAGGGATCCACAAGGATCATTGAGTCCAAATCCTACCAGCAGACTAGAATCTCTCCTGTCTTACAACTGCACTGTTCCACTTCCTTCAGTGGCACCATTAATATTTTGAGGCAGAAACATCTGATAAAGGTGTTGTGCAAAAAGCCTGAAGGATCAGCTGATTTAAAGAGGGAAAAATGTATCCTCTCACAGTTGCTGCCTGACACATAATTTCTTGAACCAAGGAACAGTTTTTGTTGTCAGAAGCGACCAAAGAAGGTGCAGTCCTTGGGGGCAGCAGGCATGAATGCTTGGGGGGAACATGCAAGAGGTAAATAGACTCAGAGTAAAGCATGCGATGCAGTAGTGGTTGTCACTCTGGAGTGGTGCACATCTGCAGAATGTTCAGATGTTAATACAGTCACTCAAGTACCACAGTAATTCATCTGGCAAGGATAGAGAAAACTGAAAAGCTGTTTGAGACTCAAGCTTCAGCCACACAGCTGCATGGACATTTGGGAACATTCTCAGGGTTTCTTTGAAGAGTAATTGCCTGGTTTTGTTAGAAACGGGAAATAAGACTGTGCGAGAATTTTAACAGTGATAAAATTTGGACTGGAACTATCCTCAGTACAATACATCATCAGCCCTAAGTTGTTTCCATCCCACACTGGCCATGAATTGTGTGATGGGCTAACCTGCTCTAATGGGCCAGAGGCAAGGTGGGATAACAGAGGGCTTGCAAATTGAGTACTCAGTAATCCTGCTGCCACACTGACTGTTCTCTCCTCCCCTCTGCAGGTGAGAAGCCTTACAAGTGCTCGTGGGAAGGGTGCGAGTGGCGTTTTGCACGGAGTGATGAGCTCACAAGGCATTACAGAAAGCACACGGGTGCAAAGCCCTTTAAATGCAACCATTGTGACAGGTAATGCAGCTTCCTAATACGGTGTTCAAGAAACGGGGAGTTTTGTGACTGGTATGGAGTTGCCAGCTCCCCAAGACAAGAGACCTGTCTCCCAGCAGAGAGAGGCCCCTTCTGTCCTCCTGTCCCACTGCCTCGATCCCTGAACCAAGGAGAGGCCCTCCACTTTTCCCCTGTCTTCTCTGCCTCGGTGGCCAGGCAGGCTGGCAGATGGGGAATACTTCCTAAGCAGTCTAAGCTGTTTCCATCCCACAGCACAGAGAAAAATGTGGGTGGAAAGGTGTAGGTCTGATTGAACCCTGCTGGTGTCTGTTGTGGGCACAGGATTCAGTCCATAGAGCAGCTCTTATTAATACCTTTAAAGCAGAAAGGACATCCAAAGGGCCTTAGACTATTTCAGTGATGGACCTCTCAACAAAGCATCTCCAAAGCTTTCTGTCTCCTGGTCCTGTGAGCCTGGTGCCCTCACAAAGGTAGAGCTCCCTCTATTCGCTCTGCTTCCAGAACTAACCTGAGCACCACTGCTGGCTGCCCACTTTTTGGCAGGGTGGGCCTCGCAAAACTGATGGGCCTCACAAAAACATGAGTGTGTGGTAGGAGGGATGGGGAGTGTGTGTGGCTCTTGTGCCCCAAATTTATAGGAAACCTGTAGGATAAAAGCACTTAATTTCTGTATGATCATTGTCTTCTCTTACCACAGAGTCCAACCTGTTTCAACCCTCTGGATGTAGCAGGGCAGAGTCAATAACAGATGACAAAGGGCACCACTTGAAAAGCACAAGAGTGATTTAGACATATCTTAGAGTTCAAGTTCATAAGGTTGTTTTGTGTAAGATCAGTGATCTCTGCACATTCCTGCTAATTAGTGAATCTTTTCTTACAGTTTTAAATCTCACCCTTGACATCTGTTTGAAGTGGGAAATACTCTACACCTTCATTCTGTGTGGGCCCAGATTTAAAATCCTGGCAGGTGCCCAGAGCCAAGGTTCCTGAAGAGCCTGTCATGCAACAGTCCTCCTCTGGGCACTCAGAAATGAGGTGTGAGCTGAGCACCCAGCAGCTCCCAGTGAGAGCCACGGTTAGGGCCACTCACTGCCAATTCCTTTTTACAATTTTTTACTACTTCAATGAACACTGAGCTCGTCTGAAAAATCTGGTCATCCTTGCTTGGTGCTGAGTGCTTTTGAAAGCTGGGTTCTTTGAATTTAGAAACAAAACCAAAAGGACACCCTTCTCCACATCCCCAATCCCAAATGATAAGAAATCAGGGTGGAGCAAAGGCAATTAGCCCTGTAATGACTTTTGACAGCACTGACAGGATCAAACAATGAGCACTTCTCCCCCTCGAACCCCCCCAGCTGAAGATTGGCAGTGCCCTGGGTGAAACCTAGATCCACTATTGAGTAATCAAATAATGTGCTTGCATCTGAACATGTTATCCAGCTAATCCTATTTATATATATTTTTAAAAGAGGCTTAAGAAAATTACCCATCTTTTTAATGCAGCACTAAGGTTCTCGGCTGTGATAAGGAAATGTTTTGTAATACAATAAAGGCTCTAGGAAGCCTCTGGGTACACCAGACCAACAGAGAATATGCGTGGAGAGAGGATGTGTGGGACATAAACAAGAGACCCCATCCTTTTATGGGAAGGAAATTTGATCATTTTCACATCCTGCCTTTCCAAGAGCTTCATCTCCTTAAGTGCTCTTCTGCCCTTGTCTCCCCTCTTCCCGTTCCCCTTCCCCCACGGAGGGCTTCCTCTTGGATTATCTTTTGTTTTATCCCTGGATTATCTTTTGTTTGCTCAGAATGAGGGACAGGATAAACCAAGTAGGGACCTCTGCGGTTCTGCTTTTGTTTAAGCACCTCTGTGAAAAACAGTTATGTTCTGTTTTAAATGTAAGGCGTTACCTTTCTCTTTTCATTCCTCCGAAGAAGAAACTAACCATCGGTGGCCCCACAAATACACACACATGTACACACAAAGCCCCAGGGTTTCTGTGTCAGGACAAACAATAGTTTTAGCAGAGAGCTAAAGAAATACAGTCAGTATTTTCAACTCCTCGATCTCTTTCAGCCCTTTGTTAAGTGTTCATTATTCTCCCTCCACATATTATCCCTTCCTATCTAGCTTTCCTCTTTGGCAGCAAACTGAGTCACTGCAGTCAAGACATATATTCCTGTAATCATCTAATGCATTTTCTGCTCTTCTGCTGAATCTGTAGATGAAGGAAAAGTACTATTAATAAAGTTAAGAGTACTGGGGATTGTGCACTGTTAAACTACATGCCCATACCATCTGTGTGTGGTGATAGGAGACAGATTTGTCCTTCCTCTCCCAGTTAGTTGATGCAAGCTTGTAGAGTGGCAGTGCCTGTTCTTCTTTTGCTCCACTCTGCCATACTGCTATTTTTCCTTCTTTTCTCATTCCCAGATCTCTCTACTACCACCTATTGCAGATGTCACCTCAAGCAAGCACTGAAACATGAGCCTAAAACTGTCCTTAGCTGTTTAGGCAGACTTTCAATGTTAAAGATGCTTCTTCCTGAGCCAGGGTTCCAGCTGGGGAACAATTTCTCTGTATTTGAACTGCTACCCTTTATTGCACACACCATTATTGACAGTAGATGTGGCCAGCTTGTTACATTTTAAGGAGCCTATTTGAGCTCTTTTAACGACAATCATGTAGCACAAAACCTATGCCTGTTGTTGTTCAGAGTTGAAGGCTGTATCTTGGCAATCAGAGCATGAAGGGGGTGATTCAAATAGCAAAGGGGAATGTTGTTCACACAGTCTGGCTGCAGTTCCCTTCCAAGGCTGTTTTCAGATGTGCTTGTCTGTCTGACCTTCTGGCTGATGTCAAAGGGGGATGAATGTCCTCTGTGTACAGGTCAATTTTATAACAAAAGAGATAAGATGTGATTCTCTTCTCCTGCTGCTCCAGCCCTAACACAACACTATGCAACCCACAGATTACATGGTTAGTTATAGCTGGCAAACTACCTCTGGTTTGACTAACATCGTATGTGCTGCAAATGCTGTGTGGATTGGTGGCAGCAGGGGATAAAGGAGAATCAACTAAAGTGATATGGAAAGCAGTGTACAAGTCCTTAGTGCCTTCCAAACACCAGGGTTATGCTGGTCATTAGCATTCCCCAAGAATTTTGCTCCTCAGAAACACAAGCTAGGATTGTTCCTCACACAGTGCAAGCCCTCAGCACTTCAAGGGAAAGAGTTTGACAGGGTAGTGACACTCAGTTGTTCTGCATAAATATGTGTTTAGGAGATAGCAGCTTAGTGCCAGACTGTTGGGGTGTATGTTCCTCTCTGCTCGTGCATGCACATGCGCATGTGGTTTCCTTGTTGACAGCAAGCTAAGAGCACACTTAACTCGAATGAACACGTCTCACAGTGGAAAATCCACAGCTGGTAAGAAAGATGGCTGAGCAATATATTCTCTTCTCATTGTATTTACCTTCCCTCTTTCTCCTTCAGAGGCCTCAGTGCTGAGCAGTATTGTGTTGCTAAGGAGATAGAACAGAAAGAGAAAGGAAGGAATCATGTTTGTGTACAGGGAATTTATGTGTCACACATCACTGTATGAATTTTATAATTAGGATGTCTAATTCTAGCGTAAGCTGTCCTTTCCAGGAAGAGCTGGACTCAGGAAGGGATGATGGAAAAGACTGTGATGGCCCCACGTATGATGTGCAGAGCTGGTCTGGAACTGAAAGTGTTGTAGAGCCAGAGGTACAGAGCAAGGTCTTGTCTCATGGGTAGGACTATAGACCAGCAAGCTCCTGTTTCTTAATTTTTGAAGAGAACAATTTCCCTTGACAGCTTATCCTGTGGAACCTCTTCTGCTGCTGCCTTTAGTCCCAGAAGGAAAGAAAAAATGTGCCCACTAATCAATAGGCTTTTTGACAGCATGATTTAGCTGCAAAAAATTTGTAGGGACTGTTTTACTGTTGAAAATAAGTGTCCACATCCACCAGCCTTACCAAGAGATAGAACTAACCAAATTAGTCAGCAGGAGAATGTGAAGAGTTAGTATTGTACCTTTTATTAGCTATAAACTAGCAATTATGGTACCATTTTATTAGCTATAAAATATTATAGGACTGAAAAATATACTAGATGCTAATATGGTGGTTACTGATGTGAAACAATGTATTGAATCTATATTTTTAACAGCTCTCGCTGGGGTGTGACTCGGCGTACACCTTCCTGTGTTTCATCTGTAATAGAGGCAATTGGAGAGGAAAAGCCATGCTGCTTGGGTGGTGGTCTTATGACTAGTCCTAGACTGAAGTGCCAGCTGGTGCATGCCTTTTTGGCAGCCACTCAAGCTGTTGTTTTGTTTTGGCAGCCCTTGTAGCCAGAGCACACTGCTTTCTCAGTTTAGTCTGGTGAGAGAGATGATGGTCCAAGGGTGCATTTTGGCTGTATGGAGCCTGCTGTGTTGAAAGCCCAAAGTCCATTGTCAGATTCACGTCTGTCTTGCTGAAGTTCATGTAGGACCTTGGAGGAATGCAGCCTCCATCCTATTTAGGAGTCTTTAGTTTTTGCCATTCTGAAGGTATTAACCCCCTTGTAAGCTGCAAGTAGAGAAGAGCTGACATGAGAAGAGCTATGCTCATTCATAGAAAATGAGTATATGACTTTTCTTGTGGAAGTTGCCTTATTGAAATGTTTCTTTGTCTTAGAAATGCACCTCTTGATCACTCATCTCTGCTTGTAGAAGCAGATAGGTAACATGTGGAGGGGAATACTTCCAGCAGAACAGAAAACACCCCCTAACTATTTGAAATATCTTCATTTTTATAGTTCTTCTCTTTCTCAGGCTTTCTTAGGATGTTTATCCTCTGGGTATTTGCCTTAGTCTAGACTGAGTGTTCTTTTTTTATCTTTCGGTATCGGCTTTTTTTCCTGGGTAGTTCGGTTTGTTTTTTACCTTCTTCTTCCTGAAAAATACAAAATACTCAACTACTGCTTTTTTTGAAATAACTCAGTGTCTGACTATGAGCTATCCTGATGCTCACAATAAGCCATTTGGATATTCTTCTGTCCATTATTGATGGGTGTTTTATACTCTAAATCTGCGGGGCAGTGAAAAGACATGTCAGGCAAGTCTGTTCTGGAAGTAGCTTTTCCTGGTGCCCTTGGAGCCTACAAAACCAGTTTATTCAAAATCCATAGGCATGTGGGGGTTTATGTGATATTTGTAGTAGATGGTTTTTTAAAAAATAAGGCAATGTCTTGTGGCTTAGGGTGGAAAGGAGACAACCCAAGATTTGCAGGGAACTTGGAAAGCTCCTGTTTTTTAGTGCTCAACTTGAATTACCTAGAAGAAGTTTAATTTCTGAAAGTGTCTTGAGTCCTGCCACTGTGACAGACAGGCTCCATTTTTGGGCTGTGGGTAGACAGCCAGAACCACCGCCTGCTTGTCCTGCGGTTTGCTCTCTTGTGCCACACATATCTTAAATGACACTGTGATGGTGGGTGTGAAATGGGTCAGTGCTTTCAATCCCATAAGTAATGGGAACAAAGTCAACAAAGAACTTTTGCTTACTGGCAGTCTTGATAGAATAAGGCATATATTGAATGATAAGTAAGAAAAGCCCTTGAACTCCTGAGAACTTATTCCCCTGATCACTCTGACATCTTGGTGCTGTGAAGTGCCTGAATTTGGGCTACTGTTCCTACTGCTGTGAGTGCCCTGCAGTTTGCCTACTAAAAAAAAGACAGCTATTCTAGAATACGAATTCATGATTAACTCTTTGTGGGGTTGCTCTTCTCCTGGAGTAAATGTGTTTTATTCTGAGTTTCTTAACTCACTTCACAAGTGGATTAAGTAACTTCAGAAGAAGGCAGTCATAAGCCTTTAGCAAGGGAGTTAATAAAGGAGAGATACTTCATTTCAAATTCATGCTTTACCTTATTCTCCATTAACTGCATGTTTAGACCAGCCCCAAAACTCAACTAGCTCTCTAGAGTTGCTGCTCTAAGTCCATCTCATCAGGATCCAACTACATGTTCAGAATGTCAAAACATTATGTTTTCTTATGAGACTATAAAAAATGACTTTGTGGATAAAGAATAGAAGTTGAAAGCTCAAGTCCTGGCTTCTTTTTCTGGGTTTACCACTCCTCTTGTGTGATTTACAATTTCCTTGCCTTCTCTGTCTCTCAATTGTCACTCTTACGAAATAAGCATTATACTTTATCTTCTGTCAACATCCTTCAGGGAGATATCAGCATCCACATATTAGCACCCATATTCCCAGTAGAGAGAAAGAGAGAGATAAGTAGACTGATGGATTGTCAGCCTCCAAACTCTGAACCAGCTTTCCTTCCCATTTGTAGTTAGAAATGAGAATTCAGCTTTCAAAACTAGCATCATACTTTGGTGCTTGTTGCAGGTACTGGGCACTTGAGAAAGCTGTAGTTTTTTAAAATGATGTTGCCGAGTACTTGAATAAAACTAATTTGGTTTATTTAATTTTTTTATATGCAAACACACACACTAAATACTTGATTTTATAATATAGGTGCATAGATGAGCACTCTTCCCTGATGTTTGACTCGAGGAAAGAAGAGGGAGGGATAGGAACAGAGAATGGAGAAAAGTAGTCTCTAGCTGCCAAGGAGACAAGATAGTTGGCCCTCTGTGGTCACAGGGGTCAATCACACAGTTTGGTGGTGATCCATGGATAACCCAAGGAATGTCCTTAAATTTGGATATATATTTTCTCTTGTACTTAACAAGGAAGGAGCAGAAACCCTGTTTTCCGAAATCCTATATTTATTTCATTTCCTGATTGCTTTATGTTGCAGGTGTTTTTCCAGGTCGGATCACCTTGCCCTCCACATGAAGAGACACATCTAAATATCAGTCAGCTTGGCATAGATGTCATCTGGGCTAAGTGTTGTGCGATGAAAGTGGAACTCAAGTTACAACGTGCTACCTTACAGGAGAAGAGAACTTGATCCCGTGTAATCCTCTGTACAGGGGCCACATGCTCACACTGTCTTGCACCCAGTGATACTTCAATACGTACATCGGTTCTTTTATGCCTTGCCCCAGCTGGATGGGAGAAGATGCAGGCGAGGAAATGCTGTAGTGGTGAAGTCAGTGGAAAAGAACAATTGCTTACAGTACTTCATCCCTCTTGGATTTGTTTCCTGTTTTTGCCAACGGAAATCAAAGAAAACACAGGAGGCTTCCCTGCAGTGGACGGCAGTAGGAGGGGCTTATCTAACTTGCTTCTCAGTGCAACTCAGTAGAAGAATATGTTGTCTTGAAGTTGCATATTTGTAGCACTAACTTCCTTTTTAAATAGATGGGGGGAAACCAATGACCTAGAAAACCAAATCCCAGTTTGGTAGCCAAAATGAACCTCTTGGTTTTTTTGTTCTTTGTCTGAGAATTCCTAATGTTCAGTGCATCAGACTTCTCACAGACACTTTGATCTGTGTTGGTTTTGGTTCTTCTTCCTAGAACTGAGCTATTGAGATCCTTTTAAGTCAATACCAGTGGCCTTAATGGCAGTAGACTGTGGAGTGACACTTGTGACACAAATATCCTCTTCTTGGCCTGAGTTTATGTAGACTTCATGGAGGATTATATTTTTGTTGGTTGTTTTTATTTTAATTTTTGTTTTGGCTATTGCACAACATATGCACTAGGGACTCTGGAAGCTGCTGCCATGATGGCTAAGTAGCCAAGGGATAAACCCCTAAAAAACAGCACCTAATATCTCTGTAAGCCTCACCTTATTGCCATAGCTAGGACTTCTTGTTTGTTTTTTGAACAAAAAACTTTAAAAACTTGTTTGGAAGCTTAAACATTTTTTCTCTTTTCTCCACAAACAAGTGATCTTCAGAACTCCTTGTCTTCACCTGGATATCAGTCTGGGACTGGCCACACAGGCATGACTACGGGATTCCTTCCACATCATATGAGCATGTTAGCCACAACCCACGGTGATTTAGTGGTGAATTATGTTGCTTTTTCTTGCTATTCTACTAACCAGTTTAAAACATTAGACTTTTGTTTGTGTAAAGAGCACCTGCAGAATGTTTTAATTTAAAGCTAATGTTTGTTGAGCATCTTATACACACAAAAAAAACCCCAAGCCAAAACTCCTGCTCCAGTCTTTGAGTGGGAAATCGAGAACCTCTTCCAAGTACAATGGCTTCATTCAGCATTAGCCTTTTACAGAAATTATCAAAGTCCTCCTTCTCCATTCATCAAGTTGATACTGTAGGCCACTCCTATATGAAAAAGTGTAACCGTGTGAACGGTGAAGGAAGGAAGGGATTTTACATACAGCAGTGAGCCTTTTCCAAATGATTGGTCTAAAGTATTACTAACCTAGAGGTCCATTTTGGCCTACTGTGTGAACCATCAAGGAGAAGTGGAGGTCTCATGCTCACCCTTCCGTCCTGTTGATAATTTGATTTCGTTGGCTCAAAGTGGATTAAAGTCTTCATTACAAAAGGAAAAAAACCACAAAAAAATGTATTGCCATAAATTGTATTTGAAACTATTTGACACTGGCCCTGACTCCAAAGACTGCATTTAGGACCATAAAAACGGCCTATGCAAGCAGGCAGGTGGTCATTAAGTTGTATATTTTGTATATTCTGGGACCATCCCTACAAGGTGTCTAGAAATGAATCAAAATAGCACGTGGTCCACAAATGGTTGCTGCTCTTTTATACTGTATTAGCCAACTGCCCTTTGACTGTTTTGACTCATTGACTGTTATATATTTCCCTTAATTTATGTTTTGGGAGGTAAAACTATACTCTAAAGGGAAAAAAGAGCAAACAAGAAACTGAATAGATGTTTAAGAGCTGTCACCAGGATCCTTGGCACTTGAATTCTCAGCATTTTGCAACCTCTGGTTCCAGTGAGAGATTGAGTTTACTCGAAAGATGCTGGTTTTCCTCACAGTTTTCACGAAACACTGTGACTGTCAACTGAACACTTTGGGGACAGGGGGGAAATACGATGTCTGGCCCATATGGCATGAAATATGGACCAAAATCTAACCATCTTTTAGGGACAATGATGTAATATTCATGATAAGAGCTTGAGAGAGAGAGTGAAAGAAAGAAAGTCAGAAAGAAAGAGAGAACAAAAATTGAGTTTATTCCAAAGATTTAAAACTAACTATACTCTATATGTGTATATATATATGCTTACATATATATATGTATACATTTAAAAATTGCAGAGCACTGCTTGCTGACAATCTCGTATTTCTCTACTTCTGTATTTGCATACTTTTTATGGCTGTTTCACTCAGCTGTTCCACTGGGACTGAGGGCCCTAGGATCGAATTTGTGATGGAACATACAGATCTGCCAGATCACAGACTCACAAAAAATCCTGAGTTGGAAGGGACCCACAGGGATCGTCAAGTCCAGCTCCTGGCCCTGCACAGGACACCCCGAGAATCCCACCATGTGCCTGAGAGTGTTGTCCAAATGCTCCTTGAACTCTGGCAGGCTTGGGGCTGTGACCACTTCCCTGGGGAGCCTGTTCCAGTGCCCAACCACCCTCTGGGGGAAGAACCTTTTCCTAATATCTAGCGTAAACCTCCCCTGACACAGCTCCATGCCATTCCCTCGGATCCTGTCACAGGTCACCAGAGAGCAGAGATTGGTGCTGCCCCCCTGCTGTCCCTCAGGAGGATGTCTGATGGGAATTGAAACCTCAGGTCTGTGAAACTAGAGCATCCAGTCAATGCGTTAGATTGAAAAAAGGGTAAGAGAATCCTAGAATTTCATTACTGTAGTGTCCTAAAGTGTATGCTCTCAAACCCACCACTATGATATTCATTGGCTGTGAACCTGCATAAATGTCCTCCTTTGGCCTGTGGACACACCTGGCTTTAGACACACTATTGGTAGTCTACAAACCTTAATTTTTAAGTGACAGTTGAAGCACCAGACTATTTAAATTGGAAAAAGCCAATCAAGACTGTTTATTTACTTCCAGTTGTCATTTATGGTCTTGTTGGCATCTTATTTAGATCTGGCAGAACAAGAGCCCCATGGTAAAAAAAAAGCTGAAATATCTGTTTACTTTGTTGTAAAGGCAGGCCTACATCTACATCACAGATCCAAATAACCTAAAAAGCATAGAAAAAGGGGGATAAGAGACCTAAGCAGATTTCAAATTTCTCAGGCTCTCTCTGTAGCAGCTCTTGAGCTCTAAAGCCAAAATTTGAGCTTTGGAACCATCTCTTATGTTTGTAAAGGAAGATATTTTTCACCTGTATATATGGTGTACTCAGTCAATCTGTTGATTGGAGTTTTGGGTGCTCATATGCAAGTGTCTTAGTCATTACTAAAATTTTGAACAATAACTGGCATTTTTTAGAAGGAGTCTCCATTTTGGAAAGGCATAATCAATGTGACACATTCCAGGTTTCTTTTTTTTACAGTGATAAGTTTTGTTTCTTTGCAGATATTTTAAGCTGTGCACATCAAATTCGTGTAGTCTGTTATAGCTGGTTCCTTTCTGGGGCCTGTGTCTTCTTGCTAAAGTTGTACAATTGTCCTCTCTTTGTAAACTATGAGTAGAATCAGACTATAGAGGAAAGGATCTGTGTAAGGCTTCTTGGAAGCAAACCCATAAATAGATGATTTGGTGACAGTTGAAGACTGAGTTATCCAGCTTTAGAAAGGAGAAGCTTAACCTTGTTTCCTTCAGTGCTAGATTTATACCTGCTTGCAAAAGAGAAGCTATTGTAAGAAAGTCAGACTGTGCTTTCCAAGGCCATGGAACTATAGGCTGAGAACAAATCGAGAAAAAAGTCTCACAAGATAGTGGACACAGAAGAAGCAACTAAAACAATTGTGAGTTTTTGTGATTACCTACATAACCTACATTTTGGAGCAGAGTAGTCAATCATAGAATCATGCAGATGAGAAGGGTCCTCCAGAGGCCATCTTGGCCAACGTCCAACTAAAGCTGGTTGCTCAGGGCCATATCCAGCTGAGTGTTAACAATCCCCAAGAATGGAAATTCTGTGACGGCTCTGTGCAAGCTGGTCCAATATTTAACCACTTTTATGGTTAAAAAAAAAGTAAAAATTCAAAAATCCATGTGTCAAGTAGGAATTTTCCATGTTCCAACGTGTTTTCACTGCCCCTTCCACTGTGCACCTCCAAGAAAAGTCTGGCATCTTCTCTACAATCTTGGTTAGGTATTTGGAGATAGCAATAAGATCTACCCTTACTCTTCTCTTCCTAAGGCTGAACCATATCTCTCAGCCCCTCTTTATCCATGATATGTTCCAGAGCCTGATCTCCATGGTGGCTCTCTGCTAGACTTGCTCCAATATGTCAGTCATTTTCTTGTAATTGGGACACCAAAACCAGACAGAATATTCCAGATCTTCATGTGTTTCAGTGGTGATATAATTTATTTATTCTGGATTTTTCCATTATCTAACTGAGACAACCTATATTTTAAGACAAGATTCTATTTTGAAAACTGACTAATGAAAAATCATTTAGGAAGCCACAGTATAAATAGTTTTATAATCAGATTTGCTGAATCTCTGCATAAAAATATACTTATAGAAATATGCTTTCTATACTTCCAGCTTGAGGCCTGGCAAGCAAAATTCTGTTTTTTCAACGTGATCGTTGCTGGTTTACCTTAAACTGAAAAATTTATTGCTCATTCATACTGTATCAAATATGAAGCCACATGATGCTGTATTTTAGTAGCTTTTTAGACTGAAACAACACTTTAGTGCACCTTTGTTATGTTTGGTTTTCCCCTTAGGAGATAAAGAGCAACATAAAATATCACATGCATTTTATAAAGACTGGTCTAACAGCCAAGGAGATTCCAGAGTCCAGAGTATTCTTCATTATCCCAGAGCTGTTCTTTTTCAATAGCTGCTCAGACTAGAGGATTATTTACCTGGATAAACTGGCAAATAAAGAAAAGAAAGGACAAACTGAAATTCTAGATTCTTTCAATATCTTGCACAAGGCCCTGAGCAGTCTGATCTAACTAATCTTTCTTTAAACAGAGGGTTAAATTAGGTGACCTCCAGAAGTACCTTATAATATTAATGTTTCTGTGATTCATTTCAGAGCTCTCTCTGATGAAATGTCTGCTGGTTCTAGTTGTTCCCAGTCTTGTGCTGATGGAACAGACTGTAGTGCAGGTCTGTAGGTTTTCTTTCGAATTCTGATAGTTTCACCCTTATTAAACTTTGTAAGGTTTCTTCATGAGGGAGACTTAGAGAGGAGGGAATCTTCAAAAAACTCAAACCTTTAGCAAACCACTTTGAAGGAATATCATACCTTGAGATGCATCACAGCTGCAGGGACCAACCAGATAATACAGAAACAAGTTTGCTAGCCTGGAGGACCCATGTGATATCTCAAAAATGGTTTCCAGGACCTGAAATCTAAGCCAACATATTTCTACAAAGGTGAACATTGGGTTTGGTTTTTTATTTATTCTTATTTTCCTCAGACATTTTGGAATTGTGTTTACTTGTTTTTTAGGCTAGCACATTTTCACTTAATACATGGGGAGAACTGACCAAACACCGATGGGGAAGGAGGACCTGAATGCAAGAGGAGCTGCCAGGTCCTTGCTTTCGAACTGTTTTAACTTCAGGCATAAAAATATAACTAATCACTAGGGAGTGTAACTAAAATGGAGTTGATCAATATGATTGTTGCAGTGATTGAGTATATCTTAGCTGTGACCTTTCTGATATCTACAGAACCAGGCTTTCTCCCTCATTTTTATCTGACCCTAGACAACTGGGGTTTTATAACTGTCTCTAACATAAAGGTTGCTCCTCCTATTTAACATACTTTATTTTTCTGTGTACGAAAAGGTCGTAATTGGTACTTTTGACAAAACTGGTGAAATCCAACTTGTTCAAGTGTTTCCCTTTCTCTGCCTCTTCCCTTAATGTATGTCAAAATCTTTAAATTTAAAAAATAAAAAAGAGGAAAATTTTGTAAATAATTCAATGTTACTAGGCCAGCACCCAGTGGATCAAGGGCTTTTATTCTTGATTTCATTCAGAACTTGGCACATTCTGTCATTCCATCCAGTAACACTGTTTTTAAGCTTTCATTCTTGGGTGATGCTCTAACCTAAAACTCTTAAATTACATTTTGCTGATTTCAGATAGAATTGCACTTGTAAAGATCCCTACATACAAAGAACAAAAACAGTGCTTGACTATAACTCTATTTAACTCTGTCATGAAAAATGGAAATAATTTTCTCTCAAGATACTACAACTATTCAGTGAAAAGTCTTTCATTAGCATCAAAACTACACCTTCGTGAAAGATCATTTCCAGATCATACTTGGATGTTCTTCCTTTTGTCACATCTGTGTCTCTTTTTATTAATAGTTTAGGGATGACTACTGCAGTGTTTCTCCTCCACAGCGTGCACGGGCTTCAATGGCAAGATTTAGCATTGTAAGGATTGTTGGATCTGACCTACCAGGTACTAAGATCTGTTTCATGAAGCTGAGAATTTCGTCCTCCCTTAGAGGAAGAAATCTAAGGCTACTTGTGCTATATAAGTTACATATATAATGATATGGTTGTATATATAAATTATATACATAAAAATGTGGAGATCAGGAGTAGACTGCCTTTATCACCTCAAAAATGAGTTTCCCTACCTGATAACTTTCAAATGCAGGCGTCATTTTTCAAACAGGGTTTTATAGTTTTCCTTAATGCTTGTTGATGGCATTTTTGGTGTAATAATTGAAGTTGGAATTCTGCGATTTTAAAAATGGAAGCTTTGATGATTTTTTTAAGTGCTTTGGTCCTAACTTCTGTATACTGCCAGAAAACAGGTTCTCCACCCTGTCTCTGTGTGGGTGTGGATGTACAACAGTATACTGTATATACCTACACAGAAGAGGAAACTGAGCTACTGACTTACAGTTTGTAGTAGCCAACTGTGCCTATTGCTTTGATTTAGGGAGGGCACTTGCTGTTGCCACTGCATTTTAGGAATCATGTCAGCTTCTGTAGGAAAGTTTTCAGCAGTGCTGGGAAATACATGTTGCTGTGTACTGTGAATGAGTAGGCTGCAACTTTGGGGATTGGGAGGGGAGGTGGGAAGGGAGGGGGATGAGGGCTTAGCATGTACACACTAAAAGGGAACTAGAATGGAAAGAAACATGGCAGTTTTAGCCTTTATTGTTGGGCTCTCGGGGAAAGGAAAAGCTAACCTGCAGTCCCTGGAAGGCCTGTTGGCTGAAGGGCTGGTCTTTATATTTTGCAACATACATTTTACCCATCACTCTGTTTTAAACCCCAGACCTGTCAGATTCCAGAAGTAGATCAAAACACTGGTTTAAACACTACTTTGTTACCAAGGCCGTGTCTCTACCAGGGAAGCTGCCCTACTTTAAAATATCAGTCTAGTTAAAATCACTTTGTAGCTGCACCTATTACTTGATTGCCTGGATTGAATTTGCATTGGCATCCTATGCAGTTAAGCTGAAGTGTAAGAAATGCTTCAACTAATTAACATACCTCTACAGGAAGGTTCTTGCACCAATTTAAGTACCTGATTTCAAAATCACTGCATATAAACTATGACAGCTTTTCTCTTAGAAACAAGGCCTCAGTTTGGCATGTCTGCACATCTAGTTGAAAAAATAATAATGCAGGCTGAGATTTTTTTTCTTGCTTTGCAAACTGGCCTGTTTTCCTTCTTGTTCTTTGAAACTTTTCTTACTCTCTACTACACATTAGATTTTTGTTTGGGGGATTTTTTTTTAGCAACAACAACAACAACAACAACAACAAAGTATGAATGCTCCCTATTAAAAAAAAGAAAAAAAAACAAAAAACAAACAATATTGCTTGAAGGACTTTCATTTTGCACTATAATTTTTCTTTTACCAGATGTGTCTGACAAGTGCATTTTGGAGATGCCCTCGGTCACGTTCTCTCAGGCCTACTCTGGTATTTCTAATATATCACAGAAGTACCCAATCTTGTAGCCCTCAGTTCTGCCTTTTTTTGACATTTTATTTTTTTTAAGCTTTTTATATATATATATATATATATATATATTACTTTGTCAGTTTTTTTGCTGTACAAAAAGTCTTAAGATTTAAAAATATTATTTGTATTATATGATGGTGGTATGTTAATGTTACAAAATTATTAATGAAGAAAAAATTTATTTTTGTTACTGGTCTGTTTCATAATTCTTTTTTAAATTGGTATATTGTAAGATATCTATGCAAAAATGTTATGTGACGCATTTTTATTTAAGAATGTAATATGTGTAATAAACAGTAGAATGTGTTTGGCCTGACAGTGTTTAGTGTGCCTTGTATATTATTTCTTTGTGAAAACTTCTGTGAAGAGTGAAATGACTTTTGAGCATCAGTTAAGGCTGTGGTTCTATAAACAGTTACTGACATAAAAAGTATAACTTCTTAGCATGCTTTCGCTTATCAGAATCACAGTTTTGGATTTAAAAAATTTATTTTAATGTGGTTTATAACAGTTCAAGTGTTGATTGTTTTCGTGCCGTGTCACATGTTGCTTTTGCAAAAGATGCCCAAGAAGGAAGTTCTTATTCTTAAAGCTGACCGGATTTGGCTTGTATAATCCTGCTTCTTTTGGAATCAGTGATTTCTCTTATTTGACAATTTACACTCGTTGAAGCTTTCAGCCAGTATTATTTTTGTAACAGATACAGAGAACACTTGCATTTCATTTTCCATGCTCAGCTTTTAAACATTTGTCAGTCAGTGGTCAAAACAGGACTAGACTTTAAGGCTCCTGAGAGCTAGTGCTATGCTCTGGTCTGGGTCTCACCAGAGTGCAGTTTTCTCTTTCCCCCACCTCACTCATTTAGTCTCCCTCTTTAATGTCTGCAAAATTGCAACACAATTGAGTCCACCTGGATACTCAAGTACTAAAAATGTATTTAGGCAGTAAAACCAGTTATTTCGAGCACAATTACTTTGCAGTGTCATGGCATAAAATGAAATTACTTTTTCAAGTCAGGCCAGTATCCCTTTAGGTTTTTGCTGCCTTGTGCTCACGTACTGCAGCAACTTCAGTGGGCATTGCAGCAGAACTATTCTACCTGATGCCAGCTGGCTAGGTTTTATTTCTGGGACAACATGCCTCACTTGGCCTGTTGGGAAACCTGCTAGAACTGTTTATGTCAGACAGACAAAGGATAGGATTCTCTTCCTGATGTCTGCATCTAGAAGTCAGATGACCATTCTGACCTGCCCATTTATACTCCCTCTGTAGCTAATGAAGAGAGACGCATCCAGAGGTTACTCACTTCAGGCGACGAGTCAAATGGAAAAGGAACTGGGGTGGTGTCAAGCATTTCTGGAAAACCACATTGTTAAGCTGGAAGACAAAAGTTCCACTGATGGCCATGGCTGTTCTGATTGCTCAGGCTGTACCAGAGGTTTGATGACGGACGTGATTTGTAGTGTTTGGGTGTATGTTAACAAACAGCTCTTGAGCACTGGAAAAGGGCTCAGTATAGGTCAAAATTTTGTGCTTGTGTTCCAAATGGTCAAAACTGCACCATGCTCTGTCTGCTTCAGTGTGGCAGTGATACCTTGGTGTCGCAGAGTGAGAGTGATTGAGGCAGTGAGTTGTCACAGAGCTTTTGGCATCCTTCTGTGAAAATACAAGGCTGAAGAAACCAGTGTCTTTGTTGTACATTGAAGTATTTGTCTGATGTAGGTATGAATGGAGTTATGTTCGACACAGAATTAGTTCTGCAAATAGAACTTTGACTTTATAACATCTTTCTTGTAAAGACAAGGTCTAGGTTCCTTCACTTTCTCTCTTCCTTGAAGACCTCTGGAAGCTTTTGACATCTCACCTGCCTTGGTATTTTTGTCAGTTACATATGTTATATCTGTACATCTAGACAAAGATACTTCTAGAGTAAATTAGTTCTTTGCTCCCCACCTGTGAGAAGGACTTCCAAAGAGTTCTGGAACAACCTTTTGAAGGATACTTTAGGGCAGCACAGCCTGGAACCCTTTTAGAGGTATGATTATCAATTACAGGTAGGCATATAACCAGTTTGTTTTCCAGGAACTTTCAGAAAATACAGTGCTTTGCTATCACTTTCTCTGAGATGCAAGTAGGTTATTAGTCTCAAGGAATAGCTGTCAGACACTTGCCCAGGCTGGAGGCCAGGGAGAGGAGACACTGTGAATGAACTCATTCCCTCTGAAATTGTTCAGGTAACACAGAGTCACTCACCTTGGACAACTCTCACTGTTGGGGTACAAAGTTCTCTGAGAAAAGAAACATTTATTGACTTCTGGCTTTAAACTGAATATGACCCTCCTGTTGAGCTCATTTGATGCAAACTCATCATGTGCAAACTTTGAATGACTTTTCAGACATAGAGTCGTAGAAGAGTTTGCCTTGAAAGGGACCTTAAAGCTCATCTAGTTCCAACCCCCCTGCCATTGGCAGGGATGTCACCCACTAGATCAGATTGCACAGGATGCCATCCAACCTAGTCTTGGACATTTCCAGGGGTGCAGCATCCAAGCAATTTGAGCTGAAAAAAAGAAAAAAGACAAATATTCCTTATGAAAATTAAAAATGTAGAATTTTTTTCCCCTCTTTCTTTAATTTTTTTTTTTTATTTTTGGCTTTACTCACGTGTTTCTAGTAAAATGGTAAATAATGAGAACAGCATTAAAAGTGAATGAAAGCAAAGGTTTGCCACTGGAATTATGTTATTTTACTACTTTTTACAAATATTTGTAGTACTTCCAGGTTTAATTATTTTTTTAAGAAGTAGGTCAGTTTTGATATGAAATAAACAGTTTTTCATGAACAATTTCTGGCTGGAAGTCTTTCCAAAGGGCCAGTAACAAGCCATATCTCTTGACTGAAAGCTTGTGTGCCTCATCATGTACCTCTGCGGTGCTGAGAGATAATGAGGGTTATTGAAATGATTGCATTTAGGGGCCTTCTGTGTCTGTGGCTTGTCCATTGACTGCAGCTTTCTGGAGATCTTTTGTCTGAAACCGTAACAGCCTGTTTACAGAGACCCTTCGTTATGTACCCCTATGCAGTTTCAGATTCATTGTCTGCTTCTGTTTTGGCAGTTTAATGTTCACTGATGGAGAGGCAATAAAACTGAACAAAACAAAGATGTGCTGTAGCTAGTTAGTCATGAGTTTAAAATTCTTCAGGATTTTGGAGACTTTTCCAAACTCAGTCAAATTTACCTCTATTTGCTGAATTTCTGCTGGATTTTTTGGGAATGCACACAAGTGGAAAAGGATAGGTGTACTTCAAATTCAACTTGAAATCCCCAAATAATATGGAGTGCGGGATCTAGAAAGCAGAATCCCATTCCAGGCAAATATTTGCCTCCTGGTTTGAGGCTCCTATCTAGTATTTTTGATTTAGAGTTAGTCAAAAGGCAGTGTCCCCTCCAGGATTCAGTCTAGCTGGTGTCATCAAGCTTAGGACCAGTGCTAATCTCACGAGTAAAGAGAAGTATGGTCAAATGATACCATTTAAAACCATTTTGGAATATTCAGGAAGGATCTTTTGAGAAATGGGATCTTTGAGAAATGCCCTTCAACAAAAGCTTCTTACCCTTTTGACAGAAAGCTGCAAAATAAACACAAGTACCTAAAATTCAGCTATTGGCCTTGGCCTTCTGACATAAATATTTTGGTCTCTGAAATAGAAGTTTCTTTCCATCTCTTTCCTGTGACCCTGAAATACCGCAGCTAGCTGATGGTGCAGAAAGAACTGCTGCAAATAAGATAATTTGGAATAAGAAAGAGGGCACAGCCCTCATAACCAAAGAGTAACACCTAATGCTCTGGGGGACAGCGAGAGTTGCCAGTTCATGAGGTTCATGAATTTTGGCACAGAATGGAGGGTCTGAGCTACAAATCTTTGTCTCCATGTAAAGTCACATGAGGAGCACCAAGGCATCACCTCAAACTACTCTGAAATCCCAAGTAATGATTAATAAACCTTAGCTGTTTCCATTCTACTTTTGTCTTCTGATGCTTGCAAGCATTTCCCCAAATTCTCTCAGCCCACTCCTCATCTCCCCCCTTTTCCATATTTTTATGCTGCCAGATGACAGTTTCCCTTCTTATCCCAAGAACATGATCACCCCTTTACATTTAACTGATTTGTTGGTATTTAATGATTCTATGGCTATTCAAATCTATAATGATTATCCATTAATTGATAAATTTTCTTCATTGCGTAGGATGAGTTAGAGGGAGATAAAGTGCATCAGGCAGTTCGACCACATGCTGGTGAGGCAGTGATGCGACACCCAAGGGACACCTGCTGCTCCCCTACACAGACACCTGCTTTCTAAATCATGCCTTAAGCGCTGTGCCAGTGCACAGCACAGGCCCAGGAAGGTGACAGGGCTGGGATGAGAGGGAGCAGGATGTGCTCCCTGCCCTGTGAAGAGCAGGGACCACGGCAGGGGCCTCTCTGGCACCACACAGCCGAGGCCCTGAGGAGAGGCACGGAGCCCCTCAAAATGGCGCCTGTCTCCCCTCATGTCTCCCAGCAGGAGCCGGCCTGTCCCTTCAGGCACCTTTTGGCATCGACTGCAAGCACCAGCCCTATTCAGTGCTTGAGCAGTGCTTGAGTGCTTGGAAATAATGCCAACAGCAGCAGGAGAATTAAGGTCAAAGGGAAGCTGAGGATGGCATGTTTTCTTCCCATCGGATGGGTCCTTTTCCTGGTACGTGGAAGTCATGTTACCCTCTCCCTGTACAGTGATTCTGTCACCCTTCTTCCCCCACCCCATACCTCACTGTTTTGGGGTCCCCCCATGGCAAAGCTGTCCTGGCTTTCTGCAGAGCCAGGTTTTTGTTTTCACAGTGCTGGTAACCAAAGAATTATAAATTGCCATGGTTCTTCATGGTGGGCACTGCTATTAATCCCTTGTCTTCTTTTCTCTCAGCATTCCTGGTGCTGGGTGCCTGCTCCCCCAAGCCACAGTGCGGATTAAAACCAGCCACCTAGGCATCCACAGATCATATTTTCATTAGTAAACTCAACCAAGGTCCATGGTCCAGTTGTCTATATTGCTAAATTGACCCCATCAGACACCCCCCGCAGCACTGCCTGTGTAGGGCTCACAGTTGGCAGGTGCCCAAAGGCACAGACATGTTTTGGGAGATTGTGTGGGGAAGGGTAAGAGGTTTCACTGGTGTGAGACATAAATTGAGCTGAGCCAGACAGCCTCAGGAGGCCCCAGGTGTGTTTCCATGTCTGTACGAGCACCACCAGCACTCCCACACAGTGCCGTTCCCTCCAGCAGCTGCTCTTGGCCTCTCCCGATGACCACAGCTGTCTGCGAGGGGAGCACCACGGGCTCACAGGAGCTGTGTCACTGTGATCAGGTGTTGACCAAAAATATCTGTACTGTGAGAAGGTAGCTGTGCTACTTTCTGAACATGGCCCCTGACAGCTGGGCCACTTTGGCTTCGTGCCACAGATGTCCAACATGGTGCAGAAGCTTCCAGATGTCGGCTGTGCCAGTAGGAGCTAGGATGGCTGCCAGGCTGGGCAGGCCTCCTCCTTCTCCTGCTGCTGCCTGCACTTGGTGTTACTGGCAGTGAGAGGTAAGTGCATGCTCCAGAAGGAAGTCGTCCAGCTACAGTGGACAGGTGAAAAAAACATCCACAGGCTGAGTAATTTTGTTCAGCCCAAAAGACCAGCCCCTGGGTAGTTGCTGCCTGACAAACTTAAGGAGGGCAGTTTTCTCTTTGATGTTAGTGGAAATTACATTGTATACATATCAAGGGGAGAATGTGCCTCTAATTAATCAGAAATCACTGTCAGTAAGTCACGGTGTTAAAAGGATTTTGGCCACTAATCCTTCACTTTTCAGAAACACCCCATTTCAACATCAGGAAGGACTTGCTTGAAAGCTACTTGAACATAGTCAACATCACTGAGGATACTGTGTGTATGTTTGTCTCAGTTTAATAGAGAAATGCATACTCAGATTTAAATGCCTTCTCGATTTATTTACAGAAGAGAAAGGGAGGAAGAGGACATTGAAGACAAAACATGCAAAGAAAATCTCAAGTCAAGTTTGATTTTAAATAGAGCAAGATGTTATGAGAAGCTGTATGGTGAGGAACTGTACCAGTAAGTAGAAATGCCAGATTGATCCTATACCACCGCACACATTTTAGGTAAATATAAATAGCACAAGTGTAGCATGCCCATGGAATTCACTTGCTCATGGCTCTAGCAGAAACACAGCAAGGTGTTAACATCTGTGTAGACATTTTGCCTGGGCGATTCTGCTGTGAAAGGCTAATGCTGGTCTCCTCTTTCCACGGGGGGAGTAGAGATGGTCCACTTAACAGAAGTTCAAACATTAGGAATAAGCAGTGGGGAGAGAGCTTTTATGGACAGTAGCCAGGCTCAAGGAGGATGGTTTGAACTATCATTTGTTATAACTGGATTCTGTGCTAAATCCAGGAATTTACAAGCTAGTCTGCAGGGGACTTGAGTTGACTTTGACACCAAATCAGGAACAACATCTCTCCTTGATCAAAACCAAATCCATGTAACTGTAGCCACTGGTTACAGTACCCTTTGTTATAAGTGCATCAGCTAATTTTTCTCAGTAAGGTAGAGAGTAATTTCATTACTCCATGTGTTGATTTTTCTTAAAAGAATTTGTAAATAGTTTCAGAAAAATCCACAGTTCCAGCAGAAGAATGTGACCCTCCAACAGTGCTATGGTTTTTATTTGTTTGATTATGGTGCCAGTTGTCTTACAGTGTGATGCGACTGAAAACAAGAAGAGTCTGATGCCAAAATCACTTTATGCTCATGATATTTTTTGTTTTGCTTTGTTTGGTGAAAAATTATGGCTGGTGAAAATACTAGATAAATCAAGGATGTTTATGATTCTTCCTTCACATGCCATGTGCCTCACAGCTGACCAAGAAGAACTATTTGAAACAGAGGACTAAAGCAGTTTCTACACCACTTTAAGGTATTCTAGCTGCTCTTAGCTGTGTTGAGCATCTCCAGCTGTGGGTGTGATTACACACCTATTAAGCATCAGACTAATATCTATTTTGTGTGCTGGCAACTGTCAGAGTGAACAGGTAATCCCCATCACCATCATTACTGCTTTATGTGTGGACACACACTCATGCATGTATATTTATATATGTGTATACACACATGTATTTAAAGATAGGCAAGTTCTTATGTTCCCTCCTTACCTTTCTGGTGGTACCATAACACAATCCTTAAGAATGTTTTCCTACCCCCACCCCTACACTTAAGCAATGTGAGAGAGGAGAGGAACAAAGCTCTTCTGAGTGTAATACTAGTGTGGTGTTAATAAACCTTGTCTGCCAAGCCAGATACTCCTGCGACACTGTAAACCTGTCACTTTGGCCCAAATTCACAGTAGAACTCAATACCTAAATATCCTTATTGATATTGGGAGTCTTTAGCCTCCCAACAACTTCCTAAATCAAGGATGACTGCATTCTACTACCAGACAGGGGTACCTGCATTAAAGAAATTATCAGATTCCAAAGACACAGAGGCCCCAGACTGATTTCCCTGGTCTCACCCGTCTGCTAATCTGTTTATAACACCATGTAGTTCTTGGTTTATATCATCTTCAATCAAGTTATATCCTGTTGAACACCAGCTTCTCCTTAGTTGGCTGCCAGCCTGCCAAACTGATAGCTTCAGTGGCAGCACCATGTAGGTGAGTTACAAATATAGTAGCTGAAAGTACGGCATTGTCCTCTCCATTGTGTTCTTTGTTGGATTTGTGTGATGCATCACACAGTGGCTGTGTGTAATCTGGAAAGGACCAAGCATGTGCTTATGAACTGGATGAGCTCTCTGTCTCAGTAGGACTTATTTCTTTTCACACAAAGACATGTAAATTTAAGGTGCATATGTATTTCAGTCTTGGTTGAGGCCATGCTGATGTATGCAGTGTGATTCTGGTATGTATTTTGTGATGCCAGTGCACCTCTGCTCTCTCACCTGGAATGGAAGCAGTGCTAAGAATTCTCTGTCAAGGGTGACTGCAAAAATCAAACATTTTGAGGGTAAGGAAAAGCAATATTAAGAATATTTTTTGTTTGATAGAAAGCAGACTTTTTTTTTTTTTTGCTGTATCCCTCAAAGTCTATTGCCATAAAAGACAAAAAAGTACCATGGTTCTGTAATACAGTACGTGCTACTACACCATGAGCTACTTAAGAAAAAAAGGAAGATATGTATGGAATAGGTTGTACATGATATATCCTTGGAAGTGCTTAAGGGGATAATCCAGTCTCTTCCTTTCTTGAAGAATTGTAGGGCGCAGTTCTTCAAGTTCATGATCTGTATAATATATGGGGAAGGCAAAGAGAAATTAGGGTATTTAGGTAGCAGTTATTCAATCTGATGTTTTTGGAAAGAGCGATCACTTCCAAAGAGAGGAAGATGTTAAGTTCCAGCGTGTCTGAGCAGATAGATTTTTATGGACCACTCTTCAGGGCTGAATACAGGAAGAAATTATTTTTCTGAGAAGTTGACCCTAGTCTGGTGTCTGAGCTAAAGACCATTAAAAGTACTAGGCAGGTTTTCAACTTGAGTACAGTTTAAACTGCAACTTTAATTCTCTGTATGGAGTATGGAGATTTTTTGATTAATACCAAACTTTTTTAATTTTGTCATAAAATAAAATAGATTTTTTTAAAAAAGACACCAACAAAAGTGCTAAAAGACAACCAATCTAGTTACAACACTTCTGTTAGCAGCCATTCTTTTGGCCCCATAAGGAGCAGACTCCATGGTTCTGCTCTTCCACATAGTTCTGATTTTAATAAGAACAGGAGGTATATAGAGAACAGAACATTTTCTGAAGGGGACCAATACATACCTCAGCATTAAAAATGTAGTAAATTAACAGTCTTCTCCAAGAACTGCTCCTTTGTATGATGGCAGCTCAGTGTACTGTATTTCCTACAAAATCAGAGTTTATGGCTAATATGCTGGTCAGATGTTACACGTACATTCATGCCAGTGATGGCAGTAACAATGGAGATATTTTCAAAGCTTTACACAAACTTTTCCTTTCCATTTCTCTTTAAAAATAAAAGTGTACTTATCAGTCCACCTCAAGCACTTTTTTCTCCTCATCTAACCGTCACCAACTCCCTCAGCACCCCGTCAAGCTGTGTGGAATTTAAGAGATTCCAAGACCTAAAAACATGTGATATCCTCTTGGATTCATGTTTAATGTGGAATCTCAGTCTGAGTAAGGCCTCAGGATAAAGCATTTACTGACAGGGGGATGGCAAGGCAGTCGGGATTGTGTAGGCGTGCAGAACTGAGGAACTAGGGCTGCTCAATATGTTTTTAATCAAACTAAGAAATACAGCCATTGAATGAATAGAGCTGATTGACATGGGGAGTTCCTTGTTCTCCCCTTCCATCTGCAGCCTTTTCAGTAGCAGAGCAGAATAAAGAAATTTAAAAGGAGACTGGGACACGTATTTTCAAAGAAATGTTATACAAAATAGAAGCAAAATCCTCAATAAAAGAAAAATTGTTCTTTTGCTACAAAAAGCCTAATAAGGTTTTCCATGTTCTTTCCACAGAAAAGAATCAAACCCCCTCTCACAATTTCCAGTGAACCAATGGAAGGTTCAGTAATGGAATAGCTGAAAAAAATTCTAAGTAGAAATTGTTTTTTGTTATCATTCTCCTGACAGGAAAAAAACTGCTAGAAAAAATCAGCTGTCCCACTGCTTTAAAAAAAGAAAACAAAAAAAAAAGAAAAAAAAATAGAATTGGGCTTTGAAATGTCTTGATGATAAAAAGGGAGCATTTTCAAGGGAAAATGCAGCCCTGATCTAATTATGGAAAAGAGTTCGCAGCCACACAGCTCTGACCTCATCACACCATGCAGGATCAGGCAGTGGATTGTCTGCACTGGGTAGGATGTGAGTAGTGAAGTCTTTGGGTAAAAGAGTGTGTCTGCATTTCCACATACCTGCTTTTTCTCCTATCAGCATGTTAACTGTGTATCCAGTTATAAAACATGGGAACAAAGATAATGGATGACCTTGAGGATAATTAAACTGAAATCACAGTGGTCTATTCTGAAGTAGGGAGCTAGGCAGAGGAGTTGTTTAAAAATAGGTAGATGGCCTACTAAAATAAATATAACAAATAAAAATATTAAAATAAAAAATATCCAGGTCTGCATACCACAAGCTTAAAAATAATAACAGGTGAAAGCAGAGTGTATGACTGTGGAAGGAGAATTTGACATAATAGATATTCCTGAAGAATGAGGGAATTCAATGGGATATTGTAACATGTACTATAATCTCTAGAGCAAGGACGGGTTAGGTTACAGAGTGAAGGGGAGGAAGGGGACTCTGCAGCTGCAAGACCATTCTATATAGACAAGAATTCAGTAGGTGAAGAAAACCAGATAGTAAAATATTTATCTATTAATGGCTGATAAAAGCAATTGTAAGTTAGGAGTAAATAAAAGGGACCACAGTGTAACTCTGAGAAACCTCCTCCAGGTAAGAAGCATGCCTAAGAGTAGCTTGCTAATATTCAATTCATAGAGGAAGAATTTTCTAATAAAAAATAAAAAATACAAGCTGAAACAGAGAAGCAAGTGAACAAGCTCTAAAACTGCGAGTAAAGATATTCAGTGTTAGGCTGAGCAAGGAGTTTTTTTCTGAGTAGCTTATAGTGGTCACAAACAACATACAGTAGATTTTAAAGTCTAGGTTGTCTAATGACTGCTTCTCTAGCTTCCCACTTCACATCCTTACTTTATGCTGAAGTATTTTCTAAGATATTCTTCTTTCTGCTATTCCCCTTCATATCTTCCACAAAACAATTATAACAACAATCCAGCTGTTTTCTTGCTGCTGTTGATATGTGCAGAAGACTCCCACACCACTGTGCAGATGATAGACCAGAATGTCTCAAAGCATCCTTGAGCTGCTTAAACTCATATCTTGCACATGCTGAAATCAAGGAGTTGAAGTTAGGAGGGCTAGGAGGCTACTCCACAGAGGTTAAGGTCAAGCATATGCACAGAGTTCTTTGTAGGGAAGGATGTCCAAACATCATGCAAAAGCTTGAAAAAAACCCAAAAACCCCAAACCAAAACCCCTGTATATTCACAGTCACAACAAAGATTATTTGTATTTGAAAAATGATGTGGCCAGAGCCTGATGCACAATGGCTAATATTCCATAATTAGGTTAGTCTTACTGGCTCTCTACTGAATCCAACGAATACCAAAATTAAATTAAAAGATTTCAGAACAGATTTTCTGTAACTCTAACATCTCATTCTGGGTCCTAAATAAGTAGGTGCGTGGTGTGCATCATACGAACTGGACGGCAAAGCCAAGCTCCACCAAGTAACTGCAAATCCATGTTTCAGAGTCAAACTCATTGGTATCAGTGGAAGTTTTGTCTTAACAGTGAAAGTGGATCAGGTTCCACTCTGGGCTAATCTGTGAATGCTTATGGTACTGATAGAGTATCCTAGGAGGAGGAACATTTTTTAAAAGTGCAGGAAAAGGAGTCGGGAAGAAAAGAAATAGTAGTAGCTTTAAAAAATATTTAATTAATTAACCCCCCTTCCCAAGTTCTTACTTCTTTTTGTTCTACCAAACCATCGATTTACTCAGGGAGTTTTCATCAGAGTGGTTTTTGCATATACAGGCAATTAGTTCACTGCTTGTCACAAGTTTGGCTATCAAGTGATACTCTTCAAGATTTATTCCTCCTATGGAATAACAAGCTGGAAACCTTGTGATAAAATGAATCTTCATGAGCAACCCTTATAAAAACATGAGATTATCTTTAAGGAAGTGATTAGATTCCTTTCAAGTACTGCAAGTGAAATACACTCAACTTGAAGTCCTCCAGTTAATGAATTACATTTCTAGAATTTTGTTCCCTGGAACTCAGATCCAAAATCACAACTTCTACCAGCCCTAGGGCTGGATCACATTTCTGTGAAAATCAGAATAATTGCATTGGCTTTACAGGCAACACATGCAGGCTCATAATGATGATTAAAAGATGAGACTTTTCTATTAAAATGTTTTCAAAGGATTGGCAACATTTTTCCACATTTGCAACATGTAGGAAAATTCTTTTGTCATGGTCACAAACCCTTAGAATTAGACAGGTATTCAAAACATGTCCTGGAGACGTGGGAAGGATAAAGTTTTGCATATCAGTTTTATTTCTTCTTTCATTTTGTTTTGTTTTACTTGCTATTTGTGCAGCTTCTTGGTGCTAATTTGTGGTTTTCAAAAGCATAGTTATGTAGTTACTTAATAGAAGATAAACAATCGACTAAAAATCAGTCCTATGTGTACTTAGCCCTCAGGCTTTCAGAGAAATTTAAATGGTTCAGAAGTACAAATTCCTGTTAAAAAGATGGGAATATGCTGCTATTTTTATAACCTATTCCCACATCTTATTATTTAAGTAATTGTGTCCTCGCCCACCCACCACGTTTAGGAAAGAAAAGAACTTTGCACAGTTGCATTATATATGACCGGGAAAAAAGAAAAGGGGAAATTAAAAAAAAAAAAAAAAAAAGGAAAAGAAAAAAGAAGAAAATAAGGCACACAACCGTAGGACTGCAGAAGAGAAGAGATAGCCTCTAGTTCTGGAAAAACTTCCTGTTCCTAAATAGGTCATTAATCATGTACTTGAAGTTAAGCACACACTTATGTGCCTTGCAAAATTGGGATATAGGAGGAAACTGTGTGCTGAGTAGAACATCCTGACTTTGTTTCTTAAAACATCTTCTTGTCTTTAAAATCCTGTCCGTTCTGTCTGACTGGAGAATTGATAATCACAGGACAAAATCGATCTAGGCTCTGGAGCAACTGATTACTGGCAGGTCAGCTGGAGCATATCCTGAGCTTGGGGCTAATTAGTGGAGTTTTCCAGTTGTTAAGGGATCTGCTAGAGAAGACTATGAAACCCAGCACTTGTATTTCTGATTTTATCAGTACTGGCACAGAAATTGGGAACAGATCCTTATACGTTACATCCATCCTTACTTGCAAGTATCTGAGTGAAAAAAACAATAATTAATGAACAGATTCTTATTTACATTCTGGTACCTTTGTATAGCTGGGTAGAAAGGCCTTCATGTGAGAATAAACAAAAAAATGACACTGAACTATAAAGTGGTATAAATAACTTTTCTGTAAATGTGAATCTGACCTCAAGTTTTAGGAGCTCCAGAACGAAAGAATAACATTGTTAAAAAATAAAGGGGCAGAGAGGCTTAAATTCGAGTACCTAATTGCTTTGCAGACATGCAGCACGCAAAAATAGCAGGCAAAGACTTGCTAGGAAGAGTAAGACAGTGAGATACGTAAAGACATTTACCCTTAGGTAAATCATGAGTAGTCTTCCTGCAATCAACGGCTTGGTGTAAGTTGATCCTGGAACAAGATAAGACTGAGATAACATTTGCTCAAGTTACCTGCCTTATTATTGGAGCGATTGTCGGCTGCAGCTGCTGCAGCACTAGAGGATAAAAGGAGAATGCTTGAGAACTAATTAACAAGTTACCAGCGGAGTGGGTCTCATTATTTTGAAATGTAAATACTTTTGTTGATTAAATCTGGACTATTAGCTCAGCTCTTTGAGCTGAAACAGGAAATTTCATCAAAAGTGAAAAATGAGGAAGCAAGGAGCTTTGTGGTGTTAATGAAATAGCTGATCCTTTGGGGAGTGTCCCAAGAATGTATGGAGAGCTAAAAGCAGGAGCTTTTATATTTGAAGTTACCCTCTGCAACTGGAGCTGTGAGAGGCTCTTGCTCTCTTCAGACTATGCACGAAGAAAGACATAACTTACACTGACCAGCAGTTACCAAATAGTAAGTTTAATGATAAGACAAATTCCTATTCAGCAGAATCTTGGTAATGTTTCACATAAATGTAAGTTCTAGCACAGAACAAAAGTTTCTTCTCAGATCCTTACCATAGATTTTTTGTCTACCTAGGATGTCTGGAGTTCCTGTTCATGAACCCAAATTTCTGCACACGTAAAAAAGGACATGTAGTGGATTTAGACACCTTCCCAACTGACTCATCATTACCTTAAACATTAAGAATAATCATTACCTTAAACACCCACTAAAAGGCACACTTTTTTATATAGGAGATCTATATAGGTTTATATAGAGCAGGGTGGAGGAAAACCATTGAAGTGAGCAAAACAATAATGGGTAACAAAGATTTCCTTTCAAAACTTCTGGTTCTGTGATGTGGATCTCTAGATCTGAAATATGTGTTCAACTTCTGAACAACATATTCTTGACCTATGTCAGGGAGCCAAGACCATAGCATTTGGATTTTGCAATCCACTTTTCTTCTGTCTTCTTTCCAGCATAGCAGGAGACTCCCCAGGCTTATTATTACCAGAAATTGCAGGGATCTTCTGTCTACCTTTGAAGACTGTTACGTGAAATACCTGTATATTGAATGACCAATGGAGCAATAGGATAATCTGAAGTATTACTGCACAGCTGTGCAGCTCAGCCACCTTGTCAAATTATCATACTCTGGGTGCTGAAACTTTTGCACAGTGAGCAGCATTTTTCTTAAAGTTTGTGGTGAAGGCTTTGGGAAAGCTGACCAAAATTGCTATTATGGTTTTATCTCCAGCATTACTATCACGGATTATTGCTCAAGTTCTGGATTAGCATTTGTTTTCACTGCAAAGTAAAACATGAAGTGAAAAAAGCACAGAGTAGGCATACAAGATAATTTTCATGTGTGTTTAATACAGCACTAGTAGAGCATTATCCAAAATGACTTATACCCTCTCCAACAATGATAGCTCTAGGAAAAAGCAAATATTGCCACTCCAGTAATGTTCGCCCAGCAATCAGTGAGTGGTATACAGCACTCAGTATGTCTTTGCTGCAGGAATCAACTAGGAAAATGGAGAACTGAGGTCTTCCAATTAGAAGTATATAATAAATGCTGACACTGAAGATGTCCACCCTGTGAATCTTTCATAAGTTATGCATTTATCTGATTCTTAGTCAGTACCACTTGAAACTCCTACTTCAGCTGACCACCTCCCAGTATCCATACCTTCTATTTTAACATTATCTCCCACATGTGAAAATAGATGTTTGTCACCCTAGGTCCACACAGCATTCACCAGTTCTGCCTCCAAACCCAATCAGTACCAGGTTTATCAGAGGACATAATCCTGTAACTTGGGAGATATTGAAAATATGCTACCAGGGAATGTTTTCTCCTATTCCTATGAACTGCATAGTGTCCTGATACAGACTTCATATACTTTGATTACATGGCATCCATCTTCTTCCTGCAAACTCTTGTTTCCTTCTCTTTGCTTGACTGATGCTAAGATTGGCCTTCCTGTGTACCAAATCATTGAGATTTGAAAATAAAAGGCTGGAGTCTTGCTTAAGTTCTCCTTCACCACTTTATACTGCTGGTGAGGCAAGGAAGGCAGTAGTCCTCTTCACACAGTGAGGACAGGAGTTCCAGCTCTTCTATGTCCCTGGAGCACTCAAAGCAGCTACAGATTAGTGATGTGAACCCCACACAGTCAGTGAATGAAAGCTGGTTCCAGTTGTTTGTGTCTGCAGTGCATGAGGCAGAACTTCTTACAGGAGAGATTCAGCAACCACTCTAAGCAACTCCATCAAGGACAAATTGTTAGTCTGATTCATGTATGCTATTTTATTATTCCATTAGCATTCACAAATGTCTCAACATCCAGCATTTTTCCATTACACCCTCTGTAATTTGCCACTGCTTCTCCCAGGACAAATATTTGCTGTGGAAAGATGAGTCTGATTACCTTGTATTTAAGACTGTAGCCTTTTCCTTTCCTTCTTTTCTGATAGCTTCATTATTGTTTTTGGCATCTGAGTCACAAGAAAGTGTTACACAAAGGGTATTTACAGTATAATGAGTTCAGTGTTGTTGAAAGCTAAAGTTCATTAGCCTCACATTTAAGACTATTAGAGCAGAGAGGCTGTAGTGAAGCATTGTGTTTGTCATTTGCACAGTGTTTCTGAAAAGCAAACAGCACAGATACTCTGGACACTTCCTGGCTTCCTTTCTATCCTGGGAGCTGATTTTCATTTGCAATAGAGTCTAGTATTGCAGAATGGAGACTGATGGAACCATTCAGCACAGTGTCAGCAAGTGCACATCACCTCTGCTCTGACCATCACCAAAGTTACCAGGAGAATGAATCAGAACGGATTTGAGCAAAAGATGTTGTCGGTACCATAGTGACCACGCAGTTGCTAAGGATGTGATTAGCACTCGAATTGCAGGAACGGGAGAGTTAATTGCTATGTCCTCATTCCATTTCTCTAGGGGAATACCTGTTTGCCAATTCTACGAGACAAAGAACCCTGCCTCTTGATTTTACAGCATATGAAGCCAGCACCTGTTTGACCCTAAACATCTCCGTTATTAAACTAGAATACATAACTGTTATCCACTAGGTGCAGCACATGCAATGCTAACAATTGCCCTCTTTATCCATTTTTTTTTCTGTATTTCTCCCTCCCATGCACAACACTCACTTACTTACTCACTTCCCTCTGGAAGTTTGATAGCCTTTTTTTTTTTTAATGTAAGTCTGAAATGCAGCTATTAAGCTGAAGAAGGCTCAGGGAAATGAACTAAAATGTCTAGTGAGGAGAAAAATGGCACTGAAAGGATGGGATAAAAAAAAAAATCTCAGGGTAATAGAGATTGATCACTCAATCTGTCCATGCCCTCAAATAAAACTGAGTGAATTTAACATGTTAGGTTACAGTTAAGAAGCTGAATTGTTTATGTGGATAAAATATAGTTTCAGATTATCATGGGGGGACATTTATTTATTTTTGCAGATATGAGTCTTTTAGGCAGTCCCTTTATGTGAGTGAAAATATGTTTATTTTCCCACTCCCTGCTGTTGTGTGTTCTATTAATATCACACTGGTTGCAATAGACGGATAAACTAGAAACTATTTGATGTTGAGTTGGTTTTTCACTTTTTCTCTTCTTTTCCTTCTTCAGGCAGCTATTTTTATAAAGCAGTTCAAAAGCCCCCAGGCACTTTTCATACAAGTTTTCCTCCATTTTTAAAACAGGGCTTAACCCTGCAATAACAATCCACAAGAAAGAAGTAGCCTATGAAAGGTCTGTGATGTCTTTTATCCCTTTCAGACAAGATGGAGGTGACACTGTATTTTCCAACTTCCCAAAACAAAGCATTGGGCAGCCAGAAGTGGCCCTGCTTCCAGCTGCTTCTATTTGACTAAAATAAAAGGAAAAAAGCTAGAAGCTGTCAAAAGAGATGCTAAAGTGAATAGGACAGGAGTGTTTCTGTGAGATACATGGGTCCCTGTTGTTTACCACTAACCACAACTACCATCTCCCCCTCTTTCACTGAGGACATTCCTGGTAGCTGCCACCACAGATGCTGTTGCCTCTTTCCTTATGGCAGAAGCTAAAGGGACACTGATAAATTTGTTCCTTCTTATGCTCCCCATAACCTCTTGGAGGTTGTTTCTCTTTGTTCTGCCATTCCTATGGCTCTGTTTGGATTTCAGTAAATTATGGACACTCCAAGCAGGGATCTGGTGCCATATCATGCTTGGCACTGTACATACAGACTACAGTGAGGATACTGAAGAACTTATTATCTAAAGAGATGATGCACAACGGGTTTACAAAGGAAATCAGTGGAGAAAATGAATGCAAAGTGTTCCCAGCTGAGCCAAGCAGTTCCCAGCTGAGGGAGGTGTCAGACAGAGGAGAGCTCAAAGTCTAGGAGTTGGAGCCAGAAGATCTGACTTTCCAACCTGACTTGGCTGGTTTTGCTCATGTGAAAATGAGGGAGGGAATTAAAGCACCCGTACTTGATGAAAAATGCTTTCCCCTTGATGGAGGCAAGGGGATTTTACTGGGGGCTCCAGGCAGTTATCTGTGGGCTTCTGAACTCACATAAACTGAATTGTGCTATTCCTGCTGTCTGTAGCAAAGCAGGATGGCAATGAAAATGAAATCTACTTCACCCCCTCAGCCAGCATGACCCAGTTGTCTTGCAGCAGACATCTATCAGGATGTTTGCTTCTGCCTGTGACTGAGCAGCAAGCCTTCTTTAGTGTTCCTGTCTTGGCTCTTGCTTTGTCCCCCATTTGTCTCCCATTTGTAATGTGTCACTCTCCTTGTGCTCCATGCTGTCTAGGTTGCAAGGTGTGTGCTATCTATGGGGAAGAGCACTGGCTTTGTTTTAAATGTCACTATACTTTGTCCAGCATGGCCCTGACCTCTTGGTTTTGGTCTTAAGAGCTACAGAAATAGAAATTAATACATAAATTCTCCCAACCTAACAATAAAGGAAGGGTGGGCTGGTCGTGACCCCATAATGCACGTGAAGACTCCCTAGGGGTCTTCAACCGTACGTTGTCACTCCATGATGGAACACATATTTTGAATGTAACCTCACCTGCTTTCTCCTTGTGGGCAAGTGCTTCTGTCTTTTTGTTCTTTCTTGATCATATATCTTGGTTCACATACAACCCATCCATGTCCTTGCCCCTGCCAGTGGGAGGACAGTAATTTTGAAAGGGCATTAACAGTCTTATCATTTTGTACATGCTTTAGATACATCATTGAAAGTGCCAACTCTTCCAAAGATACCACTGGGTAGTAAGCAAATGTTACATAAAGGCAAAGAGCTACATATTATGCTTCAATGGCTTAGGCAAACAGATAAGAAGACATGGACAAGCTTCCTGGAGAGGGAATCTAAAAAGACCAGCAACAGGGAGCTACAGATAGGAAGAATGCATTCGAAGAGAAAGCAGGAAATTAAGGACAGCTATATTGGTGTCAGTCCCACTTTCCTAAAATCCAAGGGAGATGTATCAGCATCTACAAATAAGAGCAAGATCAAGACATAAGAACTTATCCCCTCACTGCCTATTGCTTGCATTGAATATGCTGATATTATCTACTTTCTCAGTTACTTTATTCAGCAAAGGAAATAAGCCTGGTAAAATGTGCCATATGTCTTCCCCAGGAACAAGTTCACATCATCTGAGTGTTTTTGATCTAGGACATAATTTTCCTCTGGTGTTACTAGCAAAATCAGTGGCATAACCCTATGAGTCATCCTGTACAGCAGCAGTTTTTGAAGGTGTTCTTCTTTCTAATGCTGCATATCTTTTAATGTCTTTTTCCAAAGTCCTCAGGCCCTAGGAAGCCAATTTATAACACATCCCTTTTTAAATGCGTGTGCCAGAAACCCACACTTTCAGCATGTCAAGAATGGGAGCTTGACGTTAATTTCTTAAACCTGTAGCTGTAGCTGGGATCCTAAAATAAGCACCAGATTTTTCAAGAGGGATGAAATCTAAAGAGCTTCAACCCCTGCTCAAGAAATTATGTATTTGGTCCTTTTGAAAAGCCAGAAAATAAAATAGATGGGGTTTGTAGCGCAGGACTCATTTTCTACCATGTGTAAAGTGTTGTACTGCATTTTACGCTGGTTTCTTTTTAGAGTTATAGCCATCCATTAGAGAACTGGACCAGGGTCCAGGAATTTTCAGCACCTCTTACGTTTGATCAGATCTCTTGGCTGCACTTTCACCTTCTATAAAATCAAGGGGGGAGGGGGGAGGGTAAAAATCTAAGGGGAAGAGAGGAAATTATGATGGCTAGATTTAGGAAGCAGATTGAGATCTCCTGAAGAAAACGAGACAGAAGAGTCAGCAGTTATTGTGGGGCACCATAATCATACTGGACTAGAATGTGTGCAGACAGCCTCCCCAGGAAAAGGAGAACTTGCTCTTATATTTATACAGGGATGTAGGTTTAATTGTTATAGGACTGCACAGTCCTGATGTAATGACAGGGAAATTGCTACTCTGCTCTGTGACTCTGTCTTATAACCAGCCCTCTGCCCCAGAAATCATTGCCCAGTTACATTGTTCTGCTGGAGAAATTTCTGTTACTGCTCCAAAAATATGAAATATATATATATTCTACCTGGCTTTCGGAGAGCAAACTATGGCTGTGCCTGGAAAATTACTTCCTTGGCAACTATTTATACTAACAAAGCATGTTCCTTCTGTGCAAGCAGATCCCAGGAGGCAAAAGCATTTAGCATTCCATAACTTGGGATCACAGTGGCAAGACTGGGCCTTGGGGTTTTTTGTTTGTTGGTTTGTTTTGGTTTTGGTTTTTTTTTCTGTTTTTTGTTTTGGTTTATTTGTGGAGTTCTTATCATGACTAGCAGTCTCCTAAGCAACAAAATGGTAGAAAGAAAAATAGCAACTAGGCTAATAACAAAGCTAAGGGAAATCCCTGCCTGAGTCATTGTAGAAAAGGGAATTAGCTGTCCCCTTGAGCCTTGAGACACTTATTCAATAGAAAAATTGTTCAAGTTTATCATCCTGTCACCTGATGAAGATGTGGGATATGTGCTTAACAGGTCTTCCTAATTTTAGAGCAAAAATCTCTCCTTGCCTTGCCTCCTGCTTGCTTTTAAAAAAGCAGCATTTTAACAATTGAAGAGCGAGACAGCCCTCTTTTCAGCAGGAGCTAAATTCGTAGAGACCAGATTTTGTTCCCAGATTGGTTTTAAATGGGAAAAAAATCTGGCATTTCTACAGGCTTGCTCTTACTTTTCAAGCCACAAATGGGAGCAGAATCTGACTCTTCAGTCAATTCCGTAAGGGCAGCTCCTGCATAGCTTGTAGTTTCCTCATTTCTCTACACAGGCCTCATCTCAGATCTCTTCTCTCTGAAGGATGTGGTTTCTTAGGGCTGACGCTTGCTTTATCTCTAAGCATTTATGCTGATGCCTTAAGCATATTCCTACAAAACAGAAGATTGTTCAACTGTGTTTCTAGAGCGCGCAATGGTCAGCTCTGAGTCAACACTTCCACAGGAAGCCACAGTGCAGTAATAAGGTGTTTCAGTTTGTCCAACTTTCCAGAGGATCAAGGAACTCTCAGAACAACCTTTGGCTGAACTCAGATATGTTCAAAAACACATACCAATTTTTGAATGAGCCACCCTTACTCTAAATGTCCTGCAAGTTCTTTCCTATTTTTGCAGCCTTTCAGAACATGCATTACTTTAATCAACATGCAGTGTAAGTTGTACGTTGATCTTAGCTCTTCTTGTGTATTATTATTACATGGCTTCTCAGTATTAGAGTTTCTTTTTTCATCATCCCCTTGTGGTTTTGTTCAGGCCTTTTCATGTTGGTAATGCAATTACCAGCTATTTCTAATAATCCTCATCATTTTTATAGAAAACAATAATACAACCCAGCAGCAGAATTAACGAAGTCTAGTTTCCTCTGAAATTGTGTCCCTGCCCACACACAGTCTGTAACCCACTTCTGCACAATTTCCATCATAAGTGTACCAAAACCCACCCACAATTTCCTCTGCTCTTCTCTTGGAGAGGCCCTCCCCTTGCTCTTTTCAAACAAGTCCTAATTGCTGACCTCAACATACACCCCTTTCCCTCTTAAAGGCACTAACATGGGGTCTGTACTCCACACAGTCACCTTTTCTTATGGAGCTTGCAGAACTTCTTACTTTTGTGACCTCTTTCACATTGCCAGTTTGGCCGAAACAGGCAGCTGGTTCACGAGTTATTAAGGAGAGGCTGAGAGATGGACAGTGTGATCTCCCAGACCTTATTTCTTCAGGAAAAGAGGATAAAACCAGAAGGTGATTAGAGCCCAAGTGTTTATGTCTATGGACCTGGGTCTTTAGAGCCATCTTTATCCCATAGAGCTGGTGATTTTGTTGAGGAGTTATTATGTATACTCCTGCATATTATCTAATCATTACATTTTATCATCCACTGAGGACAATATAAATGTTTTAGTATAATAGTTGATTTGTCTAGTTGGCTGTGAGGGACTGGGAATTGCATTTAACCAAGGCAACAATTCCTTTCTTTTTTAAAAAGCTTGGAAGTTTCCAGGGACTTTGTCTGATTCCTGATTCCCCTCCCTTAGTGTTCCCTGTCTTGTAAATTGGCACATGTTGCCCACTGCCCAAGGAGTGGATGGCATGGCTTCCTGTCAGGCTGTCAACATAGTTCTTTTAATCAGTCAGGGATTTGTTGCCGAATGAAAGAAATCTCCCCCAGACATCTTTCAAGTGAATGGTTTCCACAAAATTCCCAACCCAAGTTGCCGTGGGAAAGTGGGTAAAAAGGTTTTAGAAATCAAGCTGTGGTCTCAAGCATGTTAGGATTTACAGGGTCACATCCAGCATTGCTAAGGCCAGGAGAAGTCTGATAATGGACTCAATGGGTGCAGGATTAAGCCCATTGCCACTTAGCTACCATGGTGACAGAAACCTTAGAAATTTCTGACACACTGCTGGTGTGCTGGACTAATTTCAAGCTTAAATTTAGAATAGTCTGTGCAGCCAGTTTAACACTACCATTTAAATTATAGTCACCTATCTTTTCTCCTTAAACATATTAGATAATACTTATTTACAATATTTACATCTTGGAGGTACATTGTGGTTTTACCAATTCTCTTTCTTTTCATCTAGAAAAAACGGCTGCTCAACAAAGAGGATGATTTCTCTTTAAGCAGCTTCTGTTTCTACACTTGGGTTTGGAAAATGCTGTTGTTCTTTAGTGAAGAGCCCTCTGAAATGCTGGATTTCTGTGAGGTCAGAACTTGCCACCTGCTCACTGTAACCTCCTCCTGACACAGCATCATATTGATGTTCCTGGTGGGTTTCTCAAAAGCATCTGTGTGTTTTGAAGCTGAGAAAGAGGTGCAGCCAGTAATTTCACTGGGTACTATGGTACCATGTCAACATTTGTGTTTAGTCCTCTAAGTAAAACCTGCTGCACTTCATAGAGAAATCTAAGGACTCTCTCAAAAAAATGTGACCTTTAAGCAGGATGTTTTTCACTAGAATACCTGTTAAACATACAATCAAATGCTTTTCATGGTTTTTCTTTGGAAAAGCAGAATGGGAAATTTGCACTACATTGCTAAAATACTATGTGTGAACAATGTGAAAGGCAAAAAATATTGATTAGATCTAGGATGCTATGTGTTTTTAGAGTAGCCCTGTGGTTAGAAAGTTTCTTTTCCTTTGAAGCCATTTCTCATTGTAAAGCTCTGTGTCTCAGTTTCAATAGTACAGGGTTGTGAGTAGGGCCCATTCTGTGCTCTGTAGTCCACCTTACTAGGTACCCTTACACAAGCTGGTTCTCTTTCCCTTCAGTTCACATGTGCTTTGTTGGGTAGTTTCACTTCCTACTAAAAGTGAAGTGAAGACTTTCAGTAGCCATGTGGGCTTCACTGTGTTGACCTCACTGGAGGTACTGTAGTCACATAAAAAAAATATTTTTGCTGTTCAAATAGAATTCAGAACTAGTTCTGCAGTAGGTGTTGTATTTGATGTACAGGAAGGTGAAATAAATGGTGTCTATCCCTGAAAGGTTACAATATGGGAAAGTGCCATATTAGCCTATTCAGAAAATAAATAACCTGTTCTTTTCTGGTCACTTTTGCATCAACATAGAACCTCCGAGAGGACCTTCATCTGGACTAAAGAATAACATAGCTAGATCAGTGGGACTGACCAGACTGCCTAATTTGAGTGATTCTACACAGTAGGTGTAGGGTTAGAACAAGCACTGTCTCAGCAGCTGTCTTGGGCTAGAGAACTCAGCTAGAGTTCTTGATTTTCCTTGGTAGATAGTCGAAGAACTCAGTCTTCTGCTGATAATATAAAGAAAGCATACAGTAGATACAATATCAGATTCCTAATAACCTGGACAAAGTCTATACATTACAGATGAAAAAAGCTTCATGACCATCTTATCCATACAGTTGCTAAGGAAGTGACAATTTCTGGAATTTACTCTTTTTTAATCCCTGGCATACTGTGTGTCACAAGATAATCAGTGGGTGAAGCCAGTGGCTGTCCTTGGATCCTTGAAAGTCCATGGGATCCACAGAAGTAATTAAGACAAAACAAGTATATATATGAAAAATACATCTGCTGAACAGAGTCATAAATATTGGAAAAGGTTGAAAACTGAAGATGAACATACAACTCCACAGTTTGAAGGGGGACACAGAAGAGAAGAGCTTGAGACTTCAATGACTCAACTAGGCACCCATACCCAGAAATGTACCCCAGAGATCAATCCAAGGAGATAGATAGTCTTACATTGTCCATTTCTAACTTCTTGGATCCCACACATTTCCATGTCCTTTAAATAGAACAGGGCTCCTATCAATCTCTTGATCTGTTCTCCTGGCACACACAACAGCAGTCCTATGTGCAGATGGCACCACAGGGGTTTTACTGACTTTTTCCCCTAAAAAACATGTCAAAACTTCTTTTGGATTCACTGCTTCTCCACCCCATCCTTCTCCTACTTCTTCCCATTTCTTTGCTGATTACATTGCATGACTTTTCTCCCACTTGTAAGATATATGCTTTATTTTATAACGTTTCTCATGCACTAAAAAAACTGCTAAGTCAAGCAGTTACCAGAACTGGAAGATCTTCCTCCAACTGGCACAGCCATCATGTAGTAGCCATCATGTTAACTTTAAGTACAGATTATTATTAAGGAGCTTGTATTACCTTGGCTGTTTGCCCAGCATGTCCTTGATAACTCAGAGTCACAAAAAATGAGTAATACTCTGGTCCTACCCAGTAAAACATAGGATCATAATGATGAAAATGGCCTTAGCATTCAAGAGTCCTTTAAATTTGGCACTCCAAATTATATGAAAAAATGGTTTAGATTGCTTTCCATGGTTTAGATTGCATTTCCATGAATAATTGCTATTAACCCTTATTCCCCTTCTTGCCTCTTCCCAAGACTGTTATTGATTCCCAGTTGCTTGGATGATAAGAATATCCTTGAATAGTCTTTTAGGGATTTAAGGCACTAACAAGTCTCTGAAATGAATGGGACTTTCTGGGTAGCAGATGAAATACAGCTGGATAGATTTCTCCATGCACAAGTAGCTCAATATCTGCCCCTGAGGTGGGAGCAATACCAAATAATGCATTTTGACTGTGCAGACTTGTGCAATCATTTCCCCAATAAAAATACATTCTCCTGGTGTGGGATGGTTTGTTATCCCTGAGTATTTATAGTATTTTCTTGTCAACTGTTTGACACTGGGCTGGCTTTCTCAGATTTCTACATCTAGATAATGATCCCTTTAAGTGTTTTCACAATTATGGTATAATTGGTTCAGACCAATGTCACTAGTAACTGGTGAAGCAAACTCCAACAAATTTATAGACAGTTCCAGTATTGCAAGTGTTGATTACAAGGGACATTGTTAATCCCAAGAAAAACTCATTTTCCAAGTAGAAGCTAAAGCATAAGCCCCCCCAAAACTCCATAAAAAAGATCTTCATTTGTTTCTAACTAGGAAATTTTGGGGGAAAAAACTATCGACAAGCAAACCTAAATGCTTTGCAGAAAGAGTGACTGAAGTGAGAAGAGAATTTGAGATAAAGTGGCCTTTTTCATAGATTCATGTTTTGTGTTTAGGAACTAGGAACACAGACATGAAACACAAACATACTATTTGTGTGTTAGATGATGGCAGTGGATGGGGGATATTTGCTGCAACAGGTTGATTGACCTGCCCTGGCACTAGTAGTGAATGACATAAAGGCCTGGACTGCAATCTCAGGATGGGAACCTCTCTTATGTGTCTCTGGGAAATAGACCTTTACACCTAATTATTACAGAGTGTGTTGCCTGCTCTGTGTTCCTTGATGCCTGCTTATTGCTTGTGCTCAGTATCTCCCTCATTATCCTTCTTCTGCCCTGTGCCTCACTAATCAGAGCTAAGTAACATTCATCAATAATCCTTTTTCTTTCCAGGACTCTCCCAGGTAAAGCTGTATGGGTGTTTGAGAACAGGAAGTTTGTATTATAAAAACAAGGACTGTCTCCTTTAGACACTCATGCAGAAGAAGCTAAAGCTAGGAAAATGGCATTATTAGTCCATCTATGACTTATCCATTTCCTCTTTCCCACTGCTAAAGCCATCTTTGTCAGCACAATAAATTTCCAACATTTTTGCAAGTTCTGTTTTGCGAAAGAGATTTTCCATTGCAGTTGGTACTATGCAATCCTAACTAATTTGCTCTCTAAATTACACTGCCTTCATTTGAGGCACTCCCACACAACAGAGTGCAGCTGTGATGGGATGTGCCTTGGGTCAGTGTACTGAGATGAATTAAAAGATGTGAGGATGGCATTACATTTGCTCTTTCTGCTCACCACTGGCTGCCTTCTGAATAGTGCACTCATATCTTTTGCCAGCTTGCAGAAAAGGAGCGGGTTTTATGAATGCCTACCATGCACATAAACAGACTCCATGAGATTTGGCAGACAGGACCAAGTGATGACATGCTGTCATCAAATGATTTCTTTATATTTTGTACCAATAAGGATCATCCAGATTTTTTGGAAGACAGATACATGAAATATAAAATACATTTTAGACAAGATCTTCATTAAGAATACCCAGGTTTGCTAATCCTAATGCCTGGTCATAACACCTGGTAATTTTTTCTTATTATTTGTCCCCCCTCAGCTGAGTGATAATGAAAACAAAGTAGCCATGGCCAGCCATTCATGTGGAAGGAGATTGTTAGCACAGCATGGGTTCCACTGTGGGTTTTGTATATGATATAACTGGACATCCCATCTAGTCAAGAAAACCCAGCTCTAGATAAAGCCAAAAGAAGACACAGGGAATGAGATAAAGCTTATCAGGACCATGCATACCTACAGCTTGTCGGCTAAAGGGAACCCAAAACGAGATCAAGATACTTTGATTTCATTCAGAGCCTGACCTTTCTGTCTGAAGTAGGTTCCCAGACTACAACTGAAAAATTGTCTGGAACACACTGAGAACATCCTTCTGTGCTTCTGAATGGGTTTGTTCTGATTAAGACTCCTTAAAATTTTCATACACAGTGTAAGATGTTCAAGTCTGAGAGTTTTCCACTTGGAATAGAATCTGCACAAAAGAATAATGTTTGGAGCATAAGCAGATTATCAAGAAGTAACAACTTGCATTGCAAGTACTTCCCCAAAATGTCGTCTGACAGAGGTGTTTTCCACAGTCCCCTCAAAACTGTAGGTTTCTGCTCTTCTATCATATGATGCTCTAAGAAATGAGGCTACACACATTCATCTAATACTGTAGTTCCCTTGTGATATCTTCACTTTCCTTAATGAGGGCAGTGTTGCTAACTTGTTAGGAGCCTGAGGACTGTATCAAATTACATGGTGTGGAGGAGAAATTAACAGAGGAGCTTCTTGTGTGACATGGAATGAAATCACTGACAGCCCTTTTGTCGATCTTTATTTTTGTATTACAGACAAAATGTTAACAATTATAATATAGAACACCTACTCAGAATTGGGATGTCCTTTTTTTTTTCAGTAACCTGAATGACTAAAAGTAATTAAACCTTCTCAGTACTGATTATAAAACACAGCAGCCACAATACGGGTGTTTAACTGTGAGAAAGAGAGGAAAGGATCATGGGTCTTGGTAAAATTATTGGGAAGAAATGACAATGAATAGAAGACTCTACTAGTTTTTCATAACTTTTAGTTTTGCTTGTGCTTGCATGAGTGAATCGTAAGTAACACTATAGGAGTCTCAGTAGGATAATGCTGTGCTTCTGCTAACATGCAAGAAACCAGAATGCGGCTCTTTCCATACTTCATCATAAAGCAAAACCTGTCAAGGGTCAGAGAAAGCAATAAAGAAATGCAGGAGAGGGAAAGCCAGGATTCATGAAGTAAGGGGAGTTTCAGTAGAGACATCCCTACTGTGTTTTTCTTTAAAATTTTCCCTTGCAAAACATAGTTGGTAATATACACCCTCTCTGCAGTGATTTTTGTCAGCCATACATATCACTCTTTTACAAGCACAAAAGATACAGAGAGAAGTCAGCAAACTGGGAGGGTGTATGAAATAGAGAGGCCATGTAAAGTTTGTAAAGATTAATTTGTTGCAGCCTTGGTGGCCTTTTAGTGGTTGTGGCTTGCTTGTGCAATGTTAGTTCCTGAAACGGGTTGTAAGCACTAATTGCAGGATGTCTATTCTGCAGTGGCAATGGGGCAAGGTGCTGCTTTCACACACCTTCATTTATGGCTTCACTGTGCAAAGTGGGTGAGCCATTGCTAACAGGTCCAAGGAGCTGTGAGCCCAGGCATAATCAGTGTGCTGACAGCAGCAGACATTCTTCTAGATAATTATTATTGCCAAATATCTACCTTTTTTCTGTAAAAGGCTTCCTCTCCACTTCTATGACTCCTGAATACTGGGAACACTGGAGGCAAATTCCCCCCTCATTCTCTTACTTCTGTGCCATGGGCAGGGGTATCTCCCCATGCCTGATGGATGTTATTACAATAAGAGGAGCTAGTGAGAGACTGAGCCATTCCACAGAAGCCTGCAATTAACTTAAGGGCACACCTGGTTGTATCCTGTAGCGGTAAATATTTTTATCAAAAGATACCCACAATCAGCAAAACCAGGTCCCTTCCTCTCTGGCTCTAGGCATGGAGGCTGTGCAGCACCTCTGAATCCAGTGAAGAAGTCCTGACTGGCAGTATTTTTGCACCAGTGTAGTCATGGGTTAGTTTTGGAAAGCACTTTGTGGCAGCCCAAGCTTGGGTTGGCTTTGGCAAGATGAGCGTGTGGGCATTGGTTCCCAGAGGGCTCTGCCATCTGCTGCTGGTGGCACCGGGGAGCTTCACTGCTGTTTGCCAGCAAATGGCTACAAAACACTTGTGGTCAAACCCCACTTGCGTCAAGATATCTCACAGTCATGGGCCAGATGGATTTGTCTTGTTTCTTACAGTTCCAAAGACAGAATACACAAATACAAATATAAAGACTTACAAGTCACATCCTAAACTAAACGTGAGTTTGGGGACTGATGCTCCTGTGGGGGGAGGTGCTAATTAGTGACACCTGCTCCAGAGCCCAGCAACAGACGGGTCTTATTGTAAATGAGTGGTTGGTCTGGAAAGACAATGCCCTGGGGAACCTGCAGGAGTCAGGCAGATTTAGCTGCACCAATTGGAAATAATCTATGGACAATGAACACATGAGCTAAGACTTGTCAACTAATAGTACAGAGAAAAAATAGGATGTGCTTTGGAAAAATAACTGCAAGACTGCATCTTTTTTTTTTTTTTTTTTTTTTTTTTTTTTAGTACCAGAGTCTGCCACAGTCCCTCTATGAGATCTTAGTTAAGTTACTGAGTCTTGCTGTACTTTATAACTTGAGGACCGTAATGTTTCAGTTCTCTCAGTGTCTGTTATCTGTGAGTTTTCTGGCAGAAGCTCATGGTCTACGTTTTCCATCACTAGCCTTCATGCAGTCAGGGGTGGGGAGGGAAACATTCTTTCCACAAAGTTGGAAATATTTTGTTGAAAAATCTCTGGTTAGAACACTTTCTACTTTCAAGCACAATCTTGACATTTGCTAAGAAAACCAGACATTTCATACTTTTTTTTCCCCCTGGATTCTTCATTTTCTATCAGGACAAAAAAGTAATCTATTATCTGCAATAGCTAAGCCTGGTGGACATATTTCTGGGATGTGGGACTCCTGGATTCAAAAGCAGAGTAAAGGTTAAAATAGGCCTTCTCTATTTCAGTGAATGCCCTGCACCCTCTGGTGTTAGCTGTAACAACACAGAAGCTCTTTCCTTGGCATTCCCTTTTGAAAGGCTCAGATGGAGAGTCCTTGCCCAATGGGGTGAAACGTTTCCTTTCCTCTGGCACTCCACTGAGCTTTCAGCTTCGTATGAGGACCCCAGGCAGAGCCCTGCAGACAGCAGGCTCTCTCAAGTGATGGAGAGCCACAAAAGTGGGCCCCAGTCCTTCTGCAGAGTCAGCCCAAAAATGGTTTACAAGAAAGAAACCCTTCTGTAAACAGACTTTCTTTATGTACAATCTGTAATGAAAACCCTTAGGAATCTCACTTAAGGAGGATAATTGACACCACCAGTCACAGTTTTGGAAGTTGATGCAAACAAACCACTCTCTAATCTGCTCTGTAGAAATAGAACCCTATTCTTATCTTTCTTTTCCCTTTCCCTTTTGAATTTTTGAAGGATTTGGGCAGCTCCTATCTTCACTAATCTGACTGCATCTAAGTGACAAGGCCTCACCTCTTCTCTGTCCCCACACACTTGTACCAGATCAAATTTTACAGCTTGTTTCAGGCTGCTCTTGATGGTTTTCTGGTTATGACCTTTCACCAGCTTTTGAGGCCCTGTATTTTCTAGCAAACCCTGATGTGGCAGTTTAGGGAAGGGAGGTGGCAGTCAAGGAAGCCATCCAATTTTCTGTAGTGGGAATTGAGGACATTAAATTCTCACAGGCATCCTGCTAAGGTCAGCAAGACTCAGAAGACAGTGGGTTCAGGCAGTGGGAAAATTGGGACAGAGCAGGACTATGGCTGACAAGGGCTACATAGGTCCAGGTAAGCCCCTGAAAACATCCCTCAGAACCAGGGAGTAAAATGCTCTGTCCCCATGGGTACTTACCATGAATGTCTGATTTAAAGTCCCTTACAGAATAAGCAGAGCCAGCAAGTGAAGATTTGGAAATTGCCACAGCTCTTCATCCTTTCCTCCTTCCTTAAAACATAGCTATCAAAACCACAAGTGGATGCTTTTATTATGTGGGATGAGCCTTTATTGAAATACTTGACATTTAGTTCCTCCACTCATGTAACTTTGTATTTTCGAAGGGACACTGTACTTTGGGGTATATGTGAGTCTCTTGCTGGGCTCTCTAAGCCATTTTTAAGAAACAGTCCATGTAAGAACAATACTCAGGCAAAGGCTCAGGGCCAGGCTGCTGCAGGTCAGAACCACAGCCCCACCTGGCAAGTACTCCTGATATACATAGTCTATGATAGTTGTCACAGCCAACATAGTCTCCTCACATGTGGGCTGGATCTGGTCAGCGGGGAGAAGAAATCCATAAGTACCGTTGTCTCGCAGTTCAAACGTGTAGGAGAGAGGAATGCCAATCATGTGGGCCCAGTCCCGTGAGGAGCCTGAGTTATTGTCTGTGAATTTAAAAAAAAAAAAAAAGAGGGGAGATATTTGTATCAAGCATGGTTCTTTAAAAAATACTTCTTGCTGCAGTTAATGTAAGTTTATACCAGAATTCCTGGACTAAGCAGTAACCATATATCACTGTGAGATGAAAAACAGAGTTTCTAGGTGCTGCAATTCTTAATTATACTAAAAATCTTCCATGGAGTTTCCTAAGTCACAATTCTTCATGAGATGGTGTTGTTCAGTAACAGGAGATGAGTTTCAGGGATTCTGTGGTTTTAGCATTTTGCTGTGTATGGGGTACAAGGTGGATTGGCCATTTGTTTGTTCTGGTACTTCATTTCCTACATTGATACTGATTGGAATTTCTATTTATAGCTGTTTTTAAGCATGATATTGGTCAAATCTGAAAAATTTCTGGCTGCTTCCTGTATCACTGTTCATCTTACTCACGGATCTTTTTTCTTACCTATTCAGTATAAGTAAAAACCCTGACAAAATACAGCCCTAGGCAGGGGCAAGTTACTTTACACTGCATTGCTCATGCAGTAGGTGACTCAGAGACTGGCACTCCAGAACTGGGAGGGACAGACACTGGAATATGCAAACCATATGGATTCTAGAGGCAACTACTTACTGTTCTTGCTTACTGGGAAAATATTGAATTTACCAGGCAGCCTCTAGGGCTCTCTAGTCCTCTTTGTAAAGGCTGTCAACTAGTATCAGCTGTGATGTTGTGTTTGTGATGTGGCTATCCAGTCTACTAGGAACAAGGCTGAAACTGATATATTTCACACAGAATTGCAAGCAGCTGCCATGTGATAATGTCTGATGGAGTAACTATAGCCCTGATTGGGCTTTTAATTTTTGCTTGATTTCAGTGAAGACAAATAGGAGTTTTGCTGCTGACTTCAGCAGGGTCAGGATGATCTATAACCAATCTCCTTCTGTCCCCTGTGATGTATCTGTGAGGAATCCATGTAGGAACTTGCTTCTCTAATCAATGCTTCCTTCCTTCCTGCAGATAGCTTTATAACTTAGAGAGTTACCTTGTATTCAAATGACTGCTGCTTAGATGTTCCACCAAACCAGCCCTTTAAGTATTACTCAAGAGGAAACTCAGCAAAACACTACTTGCTGATGCCTGTGACACAAGAATGACTCTGTTCTTTGAAAAATAGAGCAATCAAAGGGAAAGGTAAAGAAACTTACATAAAATTAAAGAGGGTGGTCCTACTTTATAGCTGGTGCCATACTTTCCTGTCAGTGCAGCAGCTGCTTTCTTTCCAACTTGCATCTGAAAATTCAAAACAGGGACAGCATTGTCATCGGTGGCAGTATCTTCAGCAATTATTTTGAGTGGACCAAAATTTTTGTCTCTTTCAGCTTTATATTTACATATGATCAGCTTTAAGTTTTAATATTATTATTTCAGGTCTTTAAAGGAACCCATTCTAAACACTTGGACAAATTCTCCTTGATTTTTTAAAGATAGGGATTCTATTTGCTTTGTTGTGAGGCTAGAGGGCTGTACTTTGGAGAATTAAGAGTCCATGCTGTATAGCAAGCACACTGGCACTGACTACAGCAGTGACTGACCTCTTACTCTTGTTGCCATAGGCTCTGTATCCCACCATCTTTAGAAACTGAGCCATAGACAAACTAAATGACTTCTCCAATGACTCTTGAAGTCCAAACCCAAATCCCTCATGGTCTTGACTAGAGCTTCAGCTACTGGAATCTTCACAAATACACATGTGAATGAACTCAAATCAGAACACTCAGAAACCGAGGGGAGAAGTAACCAAGAAGTAGGTGCTTACTTTACTTCCATTCTCCTGAGATCACATTTGGAATACCCTTCCTGGACACAATCATGACAGCCGTATGTGTATAATGTGCTGGCATCCTAAAGTGCAAACTCATTCTTTTATGCAGCAAAAAATGTTGCTCTTCTCCATTTACCTTGCATTAGCCCTATCTGTAATAATTCAATTTTCCTGATTTAAGTTGAAGAATTGGAATTTCTGAGGCAAATAAACCTTGCTGATACTGCACAGAGCATCAGTAACTTTGGGAGCCAAGGCCCTGAATAAGCCCCATTCTTCTGAAGGAAAGCCAGAGGGCAAGTAGGGTTGTGCCACATGCTACTGCCTGTACTTGCTCTCTATTAGTGTAGAAGATTAACGTTTTGCCTACCAGTTCTTCATTGTTACTTGGAGGTTTAGTTGTAGAACCATATGGACTGAGGATGAGCTGTCCATAGGAGTGGATCGTTAAAAAGCACGCAATGTCACTCTTCTTCCTTCTGATAAGCTCAGCCACAGCTCTTGTCTCAGGTTCTGATTCTGGTTCAGAGCCACAGAAGACATTACTGCTGCAGTCAAAAGAAACACCAATACCTGGAGAGGAATACAAAAACTGAATCAAAGGAGAGACATAAAACACCAGTTCAGAGGGAACTGGGAAATTTATCTTGGAGTGTTAAAGCATGTGTTTATGTGGGCAGGGAGACTAGACAGCTCAGTGGGACTTTAGCATTATACTCTGTTGGTACCAACTAAAATTTCCTACAAGACTGAAATATTTAATGCACATTTACAGGATGGCTGCAATGAAAACACTGTGACACCACCACAGTGTACCACTTGCCAGGGAAGCTTTGGGGCCTCCTTGAAATTCATGGCAAACATAAATAGTGGTTGTTAAGTGATTAACTCCTAACATTGCTATCTAGAGCTGATGCTTGCTCTTGCAGTGAATTAGAGGTATAGCTACTTAAGCAGCAATTTTCTACTTACAAAAATAAATGGCAGTTGAAAGTCAATGAGTTAACACCGTTACAAAACAGAATTTTTTTTTACCTATGTCTTGATAACAACTAGATGAGTGTTCCTTTCTTATAGGACTTCATCTTTTTTTTTTTTTTTTCTGAAACTAGTTATTACCCTTGCTTTACATTTGTGTTCATGATCTGAAATACTTCAAACTTACTGCCCCAGGATGAATTGAAGTTTCGGTTCAGATCTGTCCCATAGCAGGTGCCATTCATATATGGAGAACGGTTTTTCCTCCACAAACGATCCTAAAGAAAGGTAACTTCTGTTACATAATAACAACTTAATGATCCACATGGCCCAGTAATAATAGGGTGTAAAGACTCCTTTATTTTAGACCTCTGCATTCTAAGTAACTCTTGCATTGTAAAAGTACAACTCTGTGTGCAAAGGTGATAAAGCTTAGTGATACTACAGCCAGGCTGTCATCTGCCACAAGCCTGCATGCACCCTGAAATGAGCTTCCTGAGCTTTTTTTTTTTAATTATTCTCTTTCTGTAACACTCAACTGCTTCCATGCCGTGTTGCAGTCCTAAGCAAGACTTGGCATTGTGAGGGATAAGAGACAATAGCTGAACTTCTGTTTGTTTCAGATCACAAAGATTAATTCTTTTTTGTCAGCTAACCTTGCTACTGCTCCTTGATTCCCTACTATACTCACTGCTATACTTGGTTCTGTGCAGACCTCACTGCACTGCCTTTATGAGCTTCCCAACTGAATCACCTGTGCATCCAAGTGCAGTGTGTGGTATGCCCCAAACCTACTGGAGACCTTGGGAGACAGCAGGATCCACATGGTGGTAGGCTGAGGATCCACATTGGGCCATGCTGAGGTCCTGCATTAAAAGGTGCTTCAACTGGGCTCAAGAGCTTGGAAGCATGATGTGAGTGGCTGAAGACCAACATTTTGCATTATCCTCTATATCAGAAAAGGACACAGAGCACACTTATTTTAAAGCCAAATAGCCCAATATTTGACCAATTCTCCTCCTGTCCCATGCAAAGGTGCTAAGACCCATCTGCTAGTTGAGATCTTTTGCAAAGAATGAATGGCTCTTCCAGACATGTTTCACTCCATCAACCAGGCCTTGAGCTGTTATCAAGGAAGTTAAATCCATATATGAATATAAGCCAGCAGTGCCCTGGCAGCCAGGAGGGCCAACCATGTTCTGGGATGCATCAGGCAAACATCACCAGCCGGTCAAGGGAGGGAATTGTCCCACTGTGCTCTGCACTGGGATGGCCTCACCTGGAATATTGTGGCAGTTTTGGGCACCACAATATAGGAAAGATATTAAGTTGTTAGAGAGTGTCCAAAGAGGGGCAGTGAAGATGGGGAAGGGCCTTGAGGGGAAGCCAATGAGGAGAGGCTGAGGTCACCGGGTCTGTTAAGCCTGGAGAAGAGGAGACTGAGGGGAGACCTCATTGCAGCTACAACTTCCTCGTGAGAAGAGGAGGGGCAGGCACTGATCTCTTCTCTGTGGTGACCAGAGACAGGATCCGAGGGAATGGCCTGAAATTGTGTCAGGGAAGGTTTAGGTTGGATATTAGGAAAAGGTTCTTCCCCCAGAGGGTAGTTGGACGCTGGAACAGGCTCCTCAGGAAGTGGTCACAGCACCAAACCTGACAGAGTTCCAGAAGTGTTTGGATGATACTGTCAGGCACATGGTGTGACTGTTGGGGATGGCCCTGTGCAGGTCCAGGAGCTGGATTCGATGATCCTTGTGAATCCCTTCCACCTCGACACATCCTGTGATACCCAGAAACTCAAAAGCAATTGATCCTGTGGTTTTGTCTTCCCAATGCTCATGACATATGCTAGGAATTTTTAGCTCTGCAATCTCAAGTGGCTGTTGATTTGCCAGAAGAAACAAAACCTCTCTGCCATGAAAGGATTTGTTTGGGTAATGTCACTGTTTTCTGTTTAAATATAATTGCTATTACTAAAAGTATCGAAGCATCTAGAAGTAACAAAACATGTCGTGCACTATCATTCTAGTTCCTGGATTTTCACTACTTACTGTTTTCCAGGAATAGATGTAGCCATCAATATTGAGGACTGGCAAGACATAGAGATCCAAATGCTGCAGAAATCTTCTAATCTTTGGGTCGGATTTGTAATTTTGAAGAATCTGAAAAGAAAAAGTACAGAGCACTGAGCAGATAATTTAGTGGTGATCACTGGAAAGAGCTAGTTTAGAACTATTATTAGGGAATCACTCACTCCTGGATATCGTTATGGTATCCAACATCTACTTGATCTCCCAATATGTTGAGATAAACACGTTTTGTCACTAACAAAGTAACAGGATATCCAGTGAGAGTGTATTTCATATAGATACAGTCTTGTGGGTATGAAAACTGCATGATAGAGTACCTGTGTGCCAGATACTTTCTGTATGCATGGAACATTGCTAGACCATAGCTTAGGGTTTATTTCAGGAGGATTATCACTTTGTGATACAGAAAGGCTTGATCCAAAAGCCACTGTGGGAAAAAAAGAGGGAAGGATTTTTGGAAGCATTTGGAAACGGTGCAGGTGGAGGAATTGATGCACTAATTAATTTTGCCCCATATCTCAAACTGTGATTTGGACTTAGGTCTCCACAGATATCTGTACTATGTACTAATTTTGAAAATCATATTTGAACAGAAAAACATAATTCTTGGTACCATGACAGAGAAGAGAACTGAAGTATCCAAAGTTATATTTTTTTTATTATCTAAATGGAAAAGTGAGAACTCACTTCTTTCACAAACCACTGACAGAAGGCTGGAGAGATCCATTCTCTGGCATGAATCCCACAGTCCATCCAAATTATCTTTTTGGGTTTATTTGATGGTTGACTGATCTGAGAGATTGTAAAAATAATAATTTAAAAACTGTTACATTACAATAAAATAGCCTAATGTAATAGAGAAAGTAAGGATGTGCCTTGAAATGCCATTGAGCCATCTGAGATTATTATTATTACAGACATCATTATGACAAGCTTTCCTTCCTAATAACCCCATCTCTGTAGTATCTCAAGGCATGAGCTTTAAAGTGTCTGTTGAGCAGAAGCGTCAATAGAACAGTTAATAGAACGGTTTCTCTTTTTTTCCCCTTTTTCATTTGTATTAGTCATTCACAGGAGTGGTTGTTCTTAGTTGGAGATCCTTTTTTTATTATATTTTTTTTAGAAGGGGAAGTAAAAAAAGGCAGGGAATCTAATTTTATGCAGTGATAAGGACAGATTAGACAATAGCTAACCCAAATATTAAGACTATGGTTTTTGCTAGTGGGCCCAATAAAAAATGTCATGGAATACTCCTAGCAGAAAAGCTATATACTGTAAGAAGTAACAAAAACAACAAACCAAAAGTCTTTATCCTCACACAGCTGTTGCCAAGCTAGTTTCAGCTTGATTTTTATTTCTAAACAAGACTTTAGTTAATTTGTTTTCACTACATAATAGCAATAGCAAGCTTATGGTGATAGTGTATATCAAAGTTGGCAAATCTTATTGTACTGTGAAGGAGTAAAACCATCTCGTGCTATCTTGTTAAATATCCAAATCCTGTCTTCTTCTGTGTATTTTTTTTCTTGTTAAGGTTCCTTTTATTATTAAGAGAAAGTTCCTCCTTTACCTGTAGATAATACATTGGTCGATTCTCAAATGTCATCCCCAGGAAGTTCTGAGTGACCAGCTCACTGTAGTTCTTCTGGATCTGAGTCATCCATTGATAAATCTGAAATAGTCACAGAGAATTCTTTGTGCAAAGTTGGAGTTTCCTTCTCTTTCCCACCTCCACTTCCAGATTAAAACATTTGCTTTTGTTTAGACAAGCAACGTTTTCCTCAGAGCTTATTTCAATCTATGATGTCACTCGTACTCGTGGAAGGTCTTTCACATGCATGGTCATATCTCACAGGGTGTTAAAAGATGACATCACTGCAATACAACATGGATACTCCACTCTGGATGTCATTCAACATGCCCATCCTATTGGGTATCTCCCTGTTGAGTTCACCAAATGTGAAGCCACACCATCAAATCTTCAAAACAGTATTACAGTCTCTTCCCTATCAGTACTGATTTTCCACATCTGAGTTCAGCAGCACGCACCCCAAATAGGTAGCTCAAACAAAATATACCAGAGGGTTGACTCTGTTCTCTCACTTCTATTATGCATCTAGGAGGAAGAATACCACCATGCTCTGCTTTTGCCCAGGTTTACCGACTCGCCTGTGAAACATAATACCAAAAAATCTTCACTGCCCACCCTTATGACATTATTCTCTCCCAAATTATCAAAAACCTGCCTTTAAAATATTTCTTTCTACAGGTCTCCCATGTTCACCTCTTCGTCCTCTCTGGGATTCCAGACACCACAATAGTTGTTGCACTTCACATTTGGCTCAGCGTCAAGCAAACAGGGATTTAAATGAATAAAAGCTAGAGACAATGATAAAGCATAACAGGGTAGAAAGGTAGCAAACCAATCAACTGAACCCCAGAATATCATCTGCAAAACAGTGTGGCTGCTTCATGCAGAGCATTTGGGTTTTGGTCAGTGGGGAACTGAGGATTTAATCACAATTAATGGCAAATCCATGTTCAATTCAACCACACCAAGATTCTAGTCAAAGAGTAAGGACTGATTCTGCAAAGAAGAAAGCCAGGAAGAGGTTCACTGACTTCAGCTGAGCTTTCTGCAAGCACAGAGTTGCCTGCTGTAGCATTTACAAAACTTAACAAAGAACACAAGCAGACTTGGGTTCTTCTTTACCTCTTCCATTGGATGATATTGGGTGTAGACATAACCTTCTTGGACCTGTTTATGGCTGCTCCTCTCCCTTGGCATGCTCAGATCCACAAGTTCCTGTACATCAGGTATTAGGACACTGAGGGGAGGGGAAGAGGAAGATAGAAAACAATCCCTAACAGTTACTGCAGAACTATCATGGTGGCTACACTGTACATTACATCAGCAAATGAAAGGGTTTAGCCCGTTCTGTTGTGGATTGCCTGGCAAAATCATCACCATCAGCATTATGGTAGCTTTCATGTAAGATAAAGTTCAAGATATTGAGATTTTTTCACAGGGTTTTAACAATAATGTAATCATTTTTACAAGATTTTTAAAAAAATTGCTGATTTTCTCCCCCCAAAAGTAAAAAGTTCAATATTTTTCTTCACCACTTCTATTTCTGAGCAAAACTCTGAAAATACCACCTTTTGGAAAAAAGAAGGGAAAGATAAATTTAAGTTTAGTGTTTCATTGCATTTTATTAAGACATTTTCAATTTGCCAAGACTTCAAGATGTGTTCATTGCATTCGGCAAAAATCAGAACAAACCCCTTATTTCCTTCAAGTAGCTCTTTTTGCTTTTTAGCCACAAAATTTGCTCAGTAATTAGTATAACACAGGTGCGATTCCATGATCAAGGGAGTCAATAAAATCGTTTCCTTGGCTTCAGAGGACTTTGGATCACAGGCTGTTCTTTCTCACTGCAATCAGCCCCTTGCTGTAAATCTGTGCTCATTGTAAATACTTGCGATAAGACAATTGCAAAGGCAGCTCAAACACTGTTGATCTCAAATGCTGTAAGTGCTAATGGGCTTTTCTGCTGACAGCAGCTGTGATCGGCATTTCTGTAAACTGCACGTAGGAAAGTTTTAAGAGTAGTTACAGCTGACTTTCACTCTGAGCTTTGATGTTTATTCACATCTAAACTTCAAACTAAAATTCAGGGAGGGCGAATTCCCATGAACTGAACCCACACACACAAAATACCTTATCAGTGCCCTGGAGAATTGAAATCCCAGAGTCTGACACAGTCAGAATATTGATGTCCTGATTATAATTTGCCATTTATGTCTCTATCATTATATACCTGACTGTCATGTTACCTTCTTTGCATGTCAGCTGCCTTCTAAAAGGCGGTTCCTGCTTTGAATGTATTATAGGAACTTTAACATTGTCATACTCATCTCAACCCCTTTGCAATTTCAGCTTGACTATTAATCTCATCTCTTTCTCTAGAGCCCTGTGTAAGGTGGATAAAGTTCTGGCCCCAATCCAAGGGAAAACAAAGTTAAGCTGCTAACTTCAGTTTACTCTTTAATTTTTGACTAGAATCAGTTGAAAACATTAGAAAATGAAGAGTCTTGACACAAAATAACATGTTAAATATCTTCTGGAATATTGTCCTGAATACCTAAACCTGATGCTAGATCATTTGCACTGGCTCCAACCTCATATATCTTCGTCTCTGGTTGTCAGGACATCACACTTACTAAAAGAACTCAATATACAAGATGTCAAGATCAGCTTTAATTCAAAACAGCTTTGAAGTGGCACCAATCCTCAAACTTATCTTTGATTGGTAAATGCCAGTGTATGTCTATAGGCCATTTGTCATCAGCCCTGAATGACTTCAGGATTGTTTATATTAAATATAGCTAAATTAAATTAGCTACTGGTTACCTGAAAGAGTCAGTTCTAAATGGGAACGGGACTGTGTGAGGAGTAGATCTTATTTAATCCCATTTGGCTTTATAAACACTCTTTGTATCTGGATTAGATCTTCTGGTTGGAAGTAGAAGATCTTCTACGGCAACATATGGCTGGGTAGGTGTGACAAAGCATCGTGGGCCATTTGTAGGTCATGGCCCTCAGTTGTGTGCACAGTGGGCATTTGCCACCGGGACCTTTGTCCCAAGATGGGATGTCTCTGTTTGGCTGGATGGTGTCAGGAAATTCTTACCAGCCTGGTGGTGGGGACAGGGGTAGGAAACTGCAGCCTTGAAGAAACTGGATGACTGTTCACTTTGAAAGGGCTCTTCTCCAAATCAGAGGAGCAACAAAAGGCAGGGAGGGGAAAAGGAGAGCTAGAAACTTCTCTGCAATGACACTGATTAAATCTTTGGGGTCTCCAAAATAGGAGAGCATTCAAATATCTATGTTTTCAAGAGCAAAGCATGCTCCTATAAATACTGGTTGTACCAAGTTTGACTTCCTGACTTTAGATTAAAAATTGAGTCATACATCTAAGTGCCATCTCTGCCACTGAGAAGGCAACAGCAGGAAACAAGACAAACTGGGCTGTCTCAGGTCCCAGCTCCAAATTCGCAGTCCAGGATAGCTGGAAGGTGAATAAATAGGGCATAGGGAAATGTGCTTTTAAAACTCGAAGGTTTATACAGCATCGGTGCATTTGGCTGGTCAAGGTAAGTTGCAGGTATTTGGAACAAAGTTTGGGTTCTATTGCCAGTACTTGCTGACTGTTTATTGGAAAAGACTGGGTCCTTTTGTGATGGTAAGGAAGATTGTTAGAGCCCACCTTTCCCATCAGGATATTAGAGGCTGTACCTGTAAGAGATCATATGCTGATCTAAGCTGTCTTTCACCTCCTGCACCAGAGGGGCTGGGACCCTTATGTGCAGGTCTTCTCCAGCTGTGATGTCTTCAGGCATCAAGGGCTTCCACAAATCCAGCTGTGCAGAGAGAAGAAAAAAATGCAGAAGTGAATCTCTGTTTTCAGAGTAAGAAAATGTATTTAAGATAGAGTAGCTTCGTATCAATAAATGAAAGAAGTTTTCCTTCTCCCCGTAACTCTCCCGTCATCTGTTCATAGAGCATGCAGCACAGGCTTAGTGTTTCTGTTGACTCAGGCACCACTAATAGAAAGCAGCACCTTCACAGAGCCATACAAGGAAACTAACTTCTTCACATAAATTCCTTCATGTAGTAGAAGACCAATTTTATCCTACACTAAGACCAAAAAAAAGTTAGGTAAAGCTTTTTCAAGTTTACTGTAACCTTCACTCCTGTCCAAAGCTACATGCACACCTGTTTTACAGCCCAAGACCCTACTCTGCTTTTCAGAAACATGTGGTTATTCTTACTCACCAGTAAAGTACTGTGAAGAAGCTGAAGATGCTGGACTTGCTGAAATGTTTCTGGCACAATATGCAAAACCTGATCCCTGGAAATTCAACGAAGAAACAAGATCAATTTTAATGTCTGTTAAAGCATCCATGATTTCATAAGTCAAAAGGAGATATTTTGTTACTTAGAGGGAAGATAGAGCATGTAACTGAGTGTTGTTTCAACAAAAATGTGTCTGAGTGATGAATTCCTGGAGTGTTTTAGCTGTAAATAAGACTAAGTGATGTGAGTTTTCTGTTGCTAGAGCATTAGCCACTCTGCTTCCTTGCTGGTGGCAATCCTTTATTCACCATACCAGTTTCACTGAAGCCAGCTGCTCGCATGAGCCCTGGTGTGTGTTTCTGCCTTTGCAGGACCAGGGCCAAAATGAGAACATTGGTAATATATGATAAACTATTTATTTGATTAGATGTCACTTCTCTATTTCCTCTCATTGGGATTTGTTCAGTTATGCCAGATTGACTTGATGCTTGGCTGATCTCTTTCAGCATGCAAAAACATAAGATAGTTAAGATAAATGAACATTGCTTAGAACCTGACATGTCCACAAACTGCTTGTCACGAAAATAGCCAATTTATTCCACAAATAGTGAATACTGTAGTCTCCAGAACTGCATATTCTTACTCAATTCACAGGAAATAAAAATTTCTGGTACAGGATCCATCATTTTATATTTCTAGAAAAGACACACAGATCCAGTGTCTTAGTATCTATTTTCATGAAGCCCCATGAAACTTTCGTTTACTACAGGCTTAATCTGACAAAAATATTGGAAGTTTATGAGGAACAAATCAAAATGGTTGGAAACGCAGAAAATAACAAATCTGTATGCTGTATTTAAAAAGTCCTTGTAATTATTTTTCTATTCTTTTGTCTCAGTGTTTGTTCAGATTGGCCTTCCTGGCTGATAGCAAGTGTGACATTTCTAATGAAAGGGTTTCAGAGTGAGGAGTGGATGTTGATTACTACATTGCATTACTCAAAGGTGAGATAGCACTTATCCACTACTGTTGTGATAGAATGGGGAATCCTAGAAATTTTTCTATTTGTTAGCAACCAACAACTACTGCTTCACAGTCTCACGTAATGGCTTTAATGGACCTTGGAGCCTTTACAGGACAAGTACCAAAAAAAAAGAACATTTTAAAGACTTTGTAAGAGAAGTTCATGTTGCAAAAGCCTTGCATGGCTTTTTATTAAAGCCATGGTCATTACAGTCTTCAATATGCTCTCATCACCTGAACTGCAACTGCCATCATTTCTGCTTCCATACAGAAATGTACAATTATCAGCTTAATAGACATGCAAATAGAATTCACTATTCATTCACTTTATCCCCAGAGAAATAGGGGGATTTTTGATTTTTTACATCTTTCCTGAAAATATAACCTTTGCTGATAGAGAACTTGGTAGTTGAAATGGGCCATTTACTACTGGTTTTCGAGTTGCTGTTAATCCCTTGTCTGTGGGGCAAAATGATTACATGTCCATTGCTAGTGATTGGTACAACAGCCATGATATCTTTGTAATAAACCTTGTAGATGTAGGATAAACATCTTTGCTAGCAGAATAAACATCTCAGCTGCAGTTCAGAGTTTATTTTCTCTAAATGCCTGGGCTTGCTTTGCTCTTTGTCTATCAGGAAGGGAAACAATATCCTATAATATCTTTCTATCCTCATTGACATTATGTCTTAATTACACCAAATCAGAGAAATTCCAGACAGTCAGATTGCTGCCAGATGGCCAGCTCTTATTTACTGATAAACCTTTCACAATAGCCAGTGTGGAGACAAATAATTTTTAATAGTAAACTAAGATTAGAAAGCACACGTTCATTTATGATTATGGACTAAGTTTCTCAGTGGAGAAGTGCAAAGTTAGCCCATGTGACCACAAGAGAACTACAGTTTTTAAAATGCTATTTAAGCTTTCTTACCAAATTAAAGGGTTGTTCTCAGGACTAGCTGTGTTTCCTTGGATTCTCATAGATCAGATATTTCATTTAAGGTGTTGAACAGAGCAAATAACAATGAAAATGGGCTTTACTAATAATTTCATCTCTATGCAAGTGCTACCCATCCAAAGTCACAATGACCACACGATACTTATTTTTAAATTCCATGCAAGTACTCAACAGGTTCAGTCCTGGACAGTAATTAGGAACAAAAATGAACACTGCATTACCAAGGATCTGCTGAATTCTATTCACTGAAATCAACAGGCTCTGACTGCATCCCTAATACAAATCTAAAGCTAAATATTATCCAGGGGAAATAACACATTTTAAATAGTGACTCTTTATGTTCTCCTAGAAGAGAGAGAAGAACATAAAGAGAGCTGTTGAGTGGTTATACGTTGAACTAACTTACTTGCCATAGGTATTGCTTGGGTTTCTGTCCTTTTTATGACTGTATTCTGGGGATTAATTAGTCTAGAGGCATTCAGCACTGGACTACTTTCTCTGTTTACTTTAGAAAATTCCCTGTATAAACTTATATGTGGATGGTGGTCTCCACACTGTGCTCCCGTCCCTCCTGAAAATCCCAGCTGCCGCAATGGCAGAGTGACCTATCATTCCTTGGAAGCTGAAGATGACTGAAACAAAAATAGTTTAGGCAAACATCATGATTTTACATCACTCATTTTCTGAAGAAGTGGAACTAAGAATGGAAAATACAGCAAAACTAGAGATTTCATGCTTTTCAGAAACATTAATCAGTAATAAAAAACGTAATAATCTCATTCTTTGAGTGATGAAAGATTGTCTGGAACAACTTCCTTAGCATTTTTTAACAATTGTTACAGGTTTCCAACAGGGCTTCACTATCTTTTTCAGGTAACCTAAGCTGTCTTTTATTAATAGATATAATTTTGCTCAGTCATCTCCCTTGCTTTATACTCAGAAAAGACATTTTATTCCTAGAACATCTGATTTCAAAGTTCATTATGAAAGAGGCTAAGCCAAATGAATTTCAGCTAATGGAAGCAGAGCATCCTGAGGTGCATTTGAGGACCATTCTGTGGTTCCTGCTGCTGCAGCTGTACCTTCGTTGGCTTGGATTTGATTCACTCATTCTTCATTTCTCATCTTTGTGTTTTGTTCACAACTCTTACAAAGCTTACAGCTTAGTAACCCTGTCTCCAGGTTTTCAGCTCATAATTGTTATTATTCTTTCACAGTTCCTGGGAATTTCACTGCATGCACAATTCTTCACGATACCACATTCACACTCACCTGTCATACTGCAATTTCAAGCTGAGTTTTCCAGGAATTAGCATCCCCAGAGAAAAGACGATCCCAAGAGAAAGCCACATCTTTGTGCAAAGCACCGACAGTGCAGGACTAGAGAGGAGGAGGAGGATAGATCTGGACTGAACACTTGATTTGTACAATTATAATATATAACTAGACTTATCCAGGAAGAAATCTGCCCTTGTTGAATCATTAACTTCACTTGTAAATAGTTCTACTTTTTCTCAATTCTTAAAGCTCTCTTCCATACCCCAAAACACAAACATAATTAGCAACATTCTCACTGAACCACTTTTTCTAAGAAGGAAGAAGATTTTTCTTTATGTCACCTTTCTATCTTTGAAAATGTTATGTGACAAAATTGGTAGTGCAAGGTCCATGTCAACTAGTGAAGATCAGTTTATAAAAATCATGGGGATGGGCAAGAACAAAAGAACAATGGTAAAAAAAGCTCCATCCTTACTCTCTTTCTTCTTGTGTTTATGTCTTTATGGAACAATTCTTTGACCTTTTAACTGCTATTCTGTCACTTGCCTAACTAAAAAGAGGACATAAAAGAATAGCCAACACTCCTGTAAAAGGGAAAGATGGGAACATCAGAGTCTCATCGAAACCACTTTCATTTGGACCAGATCAGTCTCTGGCCAGAGACTAACAACTCTACACTGTCATAAAGAGTGTCTCTGTGTTATATACTTAAAACAGTGGGCTGGTTACTATCTGAAATATTTAATTTCTTGTTAAGTTCATATATGAAGAGTAAACATTTATAGACTACAGTTAAACATACAGCCCAGTTCTTCAGAAAGCCCAAAGCTTACACCTTCAACATCAAAAGCAGAAGCTGTTTATTCTGTAGTGAAAACATTACTCCTATGATGCCAAATAGTTACGAAGATAGATAAGGTCATTTTGCTTAATGGGAATAGAACTCAGGAGAAATGACAGTTGCTTGCTAAGTCTTTGATTCAGATTCCTTTGAAATCTAGTTGATTTTAATAGCCTTTAAATGAAAGTACAGTGCAAATAATCATGGACATTTCTCTGATTTAAGAAATGGACTTGTTTTGGGATTTCAGCAGAAGATTTGTTCATAAAAGACAATACTTAATTTTGTACTTATGTTCAGCTTGCAAGCAGCACTGCTGAATTCAGAATAAAGGCCATTAGAGACATTGTTCTGCCAGCAATGCAAAATAGTATTTTGGGGTGAACAGTTAACTTCAACAAGCCTATTGCCCTCTTGGGCATAAATAACATCTTTCTCAGTAGTAAAGTCTGTTCTTTGGTCAGGTTCTTACTGGCAGCTGCTTATCTTTCTAGCAAATGTGGAAGGCAGCTTAATCCATTTATTCCCTCCTTGAAAACAGTGCACAAAAAGGCATGTGACTTTCTGGGGGGAGGAAAGGTCATAAACATGTGGCACAAACATGCCATATGAAATCGTGTGGTGTCCTTTCTTCCAAAAAAGTTTACTTTGCGCTGCTTCCATATATTCTTCTCAGAACTTCAGAACGTTTTATTCAGCATCAGTTTAGCCTCTTAACTGCCCTCTTAGAGAAGCAAATATTATTTCCACTACTTAAAAGATTAAGAAAAACAGGGGAAAAGTGGCTCCCCAAGGTGACATAGGAACACTGCTGCAGAGCCAGGAATAGAATTCAGATCTCCTGACTCCCTGTCTGGTGCTTCCTTAAATATATGACCATCTGCTCTCCTGCTGGAAGTATAGATACTATATGCTGACTCCAACAAGCTGGCTGCTAAGCCTGTTAGTTTATCCTCTTTCTATCCCATACTGATATAATCTCATGCTAAGCTTTTGGCCTGGAGTCAAAGTGATTTCCAGTGTTTGAATGATTCGACCTGCTTGTTATTGTTTTAACCTTGCACCACACATGTGCTCAGCTATTTGTGACTTATCTGCATACAGTCTGTGTAGCAACAGCCACAAGCTAGAACTGTTTTGTTTAAAGATTCCATACTGCCACGTGTTTTAAACAACTATCATACAGCAGTGAGTTGTTTGATCTTGGTAGCTGCTGCACCCAGATTTCCTACTGAGCAGCATGTAACTTTCAAGGACGAAGACCAAAAAAAATGTACACACTCATGTTTCTCCACAAACATCCATTCATTGTGTTAAGCTTTCTCAGTTAACAACTAAATTCCACACTGACTCCATCTGAACTAAAAACCTAAATGAACTAAACGGAATTCAACATGATTAACATTTTTTTAAATCATCACTTTGATTCTGAGAAAATCATCTTCCGATAAATCTCCTCTCATTGCTGCAGAAAACTCACAGTATGTGTCCAAAACAGAATTATCACTCAGTAGGGTCAAAACAGTAGCATGCAGACTAATGTGCCTTAAATCCTAGTCTTCTGCTCCACTGAAGAGAGCAATAGGTGATTCAGCTGTTTTACTAAAATATCCTCTGGTTATCACTATAGCTTTACTTGGAGGAAGCACACAATGAATTGACAGTTCTGTTTCCCATTGTCTTGTCAGAATAGATAGTATATTCTGTAGGTATTATCTTTTCTATGAGTACTAAAAAATATTTCTTTTTTTTCTGAGCAATGTTCAAAATATTCCAATTCATTCTAGAAGATTAAATATGTGGTTGTAATGCTATAGCATACATATATATAGCAATATGTTGTGTGGAATCATTGTTCCTCCAAGTCTTCAGCTTTCACAGCTTTGTTAGAGAAAGGTTTTACTGAAAGTCTCTGGATTCCATTGTGATTTGACAGTGCTAACTGTTCTCAAGCCTCATTAGCTCCAGCAACACTCCTAGCATAAATGAGAATATACTGGAAACTATGAGTTACAACAATTTTGTTCTAGAGCTATCTTGCTGAGATTTTCTTGTTCTCTTTTTCTGAGACTACTCTGCAAACACCCCATTAACCTTACATTTGGGACTTAAAAATAATCATGAACCAGAAAGAACTCCAGTTAACATACTCTAGATTAGAATGACATTACTAGCAAACCTTAAAATTAGTTTCATTAAGCCAAACTTGAATGTCCTGCAGATCATCAAGTGACACAGGATACATAAGTTTCAGCTTAGTGGAGCTAATTCAACTACTGGCACATGATCTAGTAATTTCAAGTTATTTTCATTTACAGATACTGTCAAAGATTTTTCCACAGATTTTACACCATTTATACACATGCATTCTCACATATTTGAGCACAACTGTAAATACAGTGTCAGACCTACACTGTATCAGTGTAGGATATAACGACTGCCTTTTGTCCACAAGTCCTGTGATGCAGTTTTTAGACAGCTTTGTTATCAGAGAGGAGCTTCAAGTACCCACCCAGCAAGCAGTTCCTTATGGAAGCAGGGGGAAGCGAGCTGACAAAATCTGTATTGTTTTAATTAGGTTGGCAGAGCAGCTTCCTCAGTCATCATTTTCTTTAACCAGGAAAGAAAAACATTATTATGGTATTGTCTTTCCTAAACAACAGGTAGCCTGAGTAGTTATTTTTACTTCATCCATTAGATGGCAAAATATCACTGCTAAGGACCTTGAGCTTTAACATACAGTCTGAATTCAAAATTATATTTACCACGTGTAATTAAAGGTAACAAACACTGTTGGTTCAGTTCTAGGAGTTAATGGTAATCACATTTACAAGGAGTTGTGCACAAAATCCTACACTCCTTATGTAAACACAGTTCCTATGGGAAATTTGTCTGCATAAGGATTGTGCAATTTAACTTTAAAAACTATTAGTAGTATATTTCAGGTGCAATGGTAAAGTGCTGAACCCAAAGTCCACACATACAAGCTGCAAAATATTGCCCTTGTAATCTGATCAACAGAAAGACTCAATTTGCTCATAGATTTTAATGTGCCTGAATCCACTATCAGAAAAATCAGTTATTTTTTTCTCACTCACCTTCTCCGGTCTTGAAAACTTCCCTTTATAAGAATAACTTCTGATGACATGATTGAAACTTGAGATTTCAGAGGTATTGCTCTGGGGGGAAGAGGATTTTCAGAAGTGTTTGATCCTGTACTGAAGTTCTGAGTGGACAAGAGTTAGGCAAGAATCCTTGATTTTGTGAAGAAACAAAATTTCTCATAAAGCTTTAGCTGTCAAAGTAATGCAGTGTTTGTTTTAATTAGGCCTTTTTAAAGAGGATGTCATGTAACATTAAAAGCCTGGCTTGTATTTTTAAATAAAATAAATACCTTTGTATGTAAATAAATTAGTATTATTTTATTACTACTAGCAGAACTGTAAAGGACAGCACATAAATCTTTATTGTTGCTTAATGGTTAAGAAACAAGCTTACTGCACTGTATCCTAGAATAACCAACATTATTTTTAATGAGTTCTATTACAAGCACCAGAATACTTTGTGATTAGGTACGAATATGCTTGCATGCAATTTCTTAAACTCAAACAATATACACTGTATAAAGTAATTAGCTTTTACGACTATAAAATATGTTCATATTTACCTTTGTCCTCTGTTCTATCAAACATGACACACACACTGAGCTTTCTGTTTAGTGACAGCACCGAGCATAAATAGCATTATTTGCATGCATGCAGTTATGTGTGTCCACGCAAGGTGAGTAATGCTACAAACCCCTCAACCACCCTGAGAATCTGTTAAAAATGCTTATGATGGCCCTGAGGAATCTCAGAGATTATTAATGAAACCAATAGTACCTGACAAAAGATCTCAAAGCAGTTCTTGTCTGTGCCAAACAAGTCCATTCTATGTAACTTGTAAGCCAGGTTTGAAGTGTGATATATATCTGTGGGTGTGACATGCAGTGGAAACAGCTTGTGTTTTGGTGCCTGATTTTATTAAAAATAATTGCTGCTAATAGTATCTGAGGGAGGGACTGGGTAGTGGCACTTTCAAGTGCTTGTTGTGATAGGGCTGGGTAGGTTGCAGCAAGGCTGTTGACATGGCTTACATCGGTCACAAGGTTTGGGGCTCTTCAGCAAAGGCAGCCAAGGCTTCCTCCACTCTAATGTCTGAACAATTCCTACTCTTTGTATGAGAAGCGGATCTGAAACATCAGCCAGCTCTGCCTAGGAGAGCTTGCAAATCCAAGCAACTCAACATGGGGGCGTCCCCATTTATAGACAGGGAACACAGACACCTGGCTGTGCTGGAACTCTGCCCCTACTGCCAAACAAGGCATTCCTTTGAGTCATGCACTACCAAAATGGGTGTGGAACCAGGAATCTGGGTGTGCCCCAGGGACCTCCTGAGTGACTTTCCTGTGGGCAGACAGATAATCAATGGCAAGCAGGAAGCCGAACTCAAGATCCCCCATGTCTCTGACTACTACCTTAGTGTCACGTAATTCATCTCTGTTCAGAGAGCGTGGCTCTTTTTTGGTGTTCTCTTTTTTCCCCTGCAAATACAGAGTTAGTGGATTCAGCAAATGAATATCAAACCTACACCAGCAGTGGAAAGTTTGGAAAGTTCTGTTTTTATTCTGTGCCAGCACAAATCTAACCAACCTTCATCCTCCTCAGTACTACCTTTTGGGGGAATTACTGCCTACTGAGAAGAAAGTCTTCTTGCTGTCATCAGTGAGGCATTCACCATTTTATACTGTTCATTGAACACAGACTGATACAGAGCAAATCTCCAAACACACATGCACGCACATATTTTGTCTACTTAACTTTTCAGATCTCCATAATTTTCCTTACATTTATACAGAAGTGACCCAGACTGAAGATTCATTTAGAAGATGGTTTGTCCCTGCAACAAATCATTCATTGGCAAAATAGAGCATATTCTAAACCAACAGACACAAATGCATCAGTGGCCTTTGCCCTCATCTTGCCGTGTACACTGTGGTGTGCAAGGGGTGTAGGTTGCTTTTGTATTTTCCAGAGAATTCTGTGTGTCAAGGAACTGTCTGTTGCTCTGATAAAGCTGATATCTAACTGCTGAGCCATTACAAAGGGCAAGTGATAACCCACTATTGGTCTTCAGTATGTATATTTTAAAAGATTAAGTAAGTCGTCTATTATGTGAATGACATTTCAAATGTGAACTCCATGCTTGGTTTCTCCTCCCTCCCTAGCTATTGTGTGCAATAACATCTAAACATACAAATATATACTCTCCTCCACAACACATCATTGTGTGAATCACGTCCCATCTGTGTCAGCACAAATCAAGACTTCAGTGACAATCCTCACCATTGACACCAGCCTCTGTGCAGTCAGAGGCCAATTCACCAGCTGTTCCCCACTGCAGAAGGAGAATGCTGGACTTAAATTAACAATTCAAGTTTTCTCCTTTGAAGATGTAGAGCCACTGCCTCAGCTAGTGCATGTTTGCTGTAGTGCCCTTTCCCCACAGTTACCACAGAGTTCCCCACCTTTCTAAAGGGTGGTCAAGTACAAGTGACATCTTATGTGCAGCAGATTGTGTACCATGAAAATCAAGTGGACAAATACAGAAAATTTAGCAAGTGCCCTTTGTGGATTGAACTAATAAGAACAAACTATGGCACATACTCAGGAATGAAGAGTGTTTGATAAATATTGCCCCTGTCTGGAGGCATGAATAGACTCCCTTACCTACAGCAAAGTAGGTAATTATTTTGAAATAGATTCTCCTGTTTGTAAAAAATTGCATGTTGGTTCATAAAGCAAGAGCTTATGCTGGGTTTTAATAGGTGCCATGGCAACAATGTTACTGGAGTATGCATAGGAGCATTTTTGGAAGGAGGGAACAGGGTGAAAAAAAAGGATCACTGATTATCTGTGGACACAAGGACTTTTGCTGCAGACACAAATACAGATTCTCCTTCTTCTTGTTCCTGGGTGGCTATTTACAGTCACCACCACATTCATACTTTCACTTTATACTGCTGTTGTCCAAAAATAATGAAAAAAGGGGAAAAACTTGTTACAACTAGGACTGATTTTAACCATACTTCAGAGTTCCATTATATTTGCGTCAGTTTTAATCAACCTCTTCTATGCAGAAACAGTTGCAATACTTGAGAAACAGACTTTAATTCTCTAATTCAAGCTCCAATTTATTTAGATTCTATTTCTTAACAGAAAACAAAGTCTTGCAATGTACTTTTAGTCCCTCTTTCCCAGTCACTTTTGAATATCTTTGAGAATATCTTTTGAACATTTTGAGAGCAAAGTGAAAGTTTTAAAGAGAGTTCCTGGATATTTTTGTGAATGAGAGGCTGGAATATTTCATACCCTGAGAAGGCTGGAGTTAGGGCTCAAAAATGGTTTTAGATGTAAGGAGTTCCAAGCAGGACAGAACTGCAGATCATCAGGGTCTGTAAATCCAGCTGCTTATGGAGACAATTTGCTTTTCCAGTCACTCATTCTCATTCTGCATTACTTCACAAACTTTGTTTTGATTTCGCTCAGATGGTACTAGTTTACTTTTTGTTCATGCAAGAACCTTCCTGACCCTTGCAGCCCAGATTTTCTGCCTTCCTGTTTCTTGCTCTCATTTTAGATCAGTTCACACATCCTTCAGTGCTTAACACAATCCTTCGGCCAGCAAAGTTTGCTATACACCTTATATTTGTAAATCCTTCTATGTTTTCTTTTTGATTGTGTGATACATGACAATGATCTAACCTTGTCACCCTTTGGTATGTAGAGAGCCTTCAGATGACCTGGAGATTTCACAGGATTACTCTCAAAGAAAAATTTACCAGATAAGCCAGCTTTATAATGGCATTTTACTGTTTTGTAATAAGATTTATGAATCATAAACTATCTAACAGCAAGCAGCATGTAAAACCCAGGAATCATAAAAGGCAGTATCTGTTTCTTGAGATTAGCAGGACAAATTCTGAAGTCCAGTATTTCAGAGCTCAGAATGAAGGAAAGATTTGTATGCTTCTACTTTTCAGACTTCTTTGTGGCCCAGGTATAAAATATGCTGCCTTCATACAAGTCTGGTCAAATATATGGTTGCTTTCTGCAGCTGAGTCCACTGTCTTTAAGTAACAGGTATACAATTACTCTAAGCCCTATACTTGCTTTAACAAGCCTTCAATTCACTGAAAAATCCTCCCCTGCTTCAGCAGTTTAGTTTACTTAATAAATTTCCTATTTTCACCTTACAGGGAGTTGGGAACCTTGGCCCTGATACAGATTGGGTCTAGGTTCCATCCATTGATAAGATACACCCATGGGCTGTATGAAATAAAGCCATTTGCAGCTTCCTTGTTCCTCACTCCTCATTGAGAAAAGATTTCCAGCCACTGCACATACAAAGAGTTCCAAGTATGAATAAAACTTAGAAACACAAGTTCCTGAGTCTGCAGGCAGACTATGAAAATGGTAAAGAAAGATGCAGCTTGCATCTCCAGTTAGCCTCACTGGCAGGTCAGCTAAAAACATCTATTTTTTATCTGTTTTGCTTAAAAAAGAGGATTTTGCACCTTTCACACCAACCACTCCATGCAGCGACAAACCTCATAAGTATGGGAGAAAAATAATTATTGTTGATCTTCATTGTGAGTCTCCCACTAATTTTAATAATTACTCAGGAGAGGAGAATGGTATTCTAAATACAGATTGTAATGCACAGAACAGGGGATTAGATCTTCCTTATTACATGAATTGGACACCTGAAAAACCTGGCTTTATTTTCAGCAGACTAGCTTTTTAGCATATGTGAAGATTCAAGAAACCCACAGCTCTGGAAGTCTCTGGCAGTAGCTACATGGTGCTTAGAACTATCTATCAGCATAGATGACATAGGACCAACATAAATTATTGAGAGAGCATAAAGCAAGAAATTTTAGTAAGCACAGTGATCATAATGGCAGACTACTACACTTCCATGCTGCTTGTATTCATTTCTACCTACTATTAAGGTGTTTAACAAAGAAAAAACACATGGTGATCAGCTACTTTAATAATGTGCTATGCCATTTTGTGCCCACTGGTAGCTAATTCTGTCCAGGCTGGTGGCATCCAAGAGGACAGTATACTTCCCTGCCTGTGTTTTCTCCCTGAAGGGATGGGAGTTACGTACCTACTCCTGAAGACCTGACTGAAAAGCTCAAAGCAGACAGAGGGAGCAGTTCCCCAGCCAAAGCGAGAGCCACAGCTGACACTGCATTATTGGTTTGCAGGGCTCCAACTTTACACAGTACCAAGTGCTTTCCCAAACATAGCTCTGTGCACTACCTGACACCCCAGCACAGAGTATTTCAGACTTCCTCCAGCACAGGCTGGGACCATGAGTCAGCCAGCTCAAAACAACAGAATGGCACTGACCAGTGTGCCTCACGGCTGAAATTGTACAGACAATGCTTTCTTAAAGTAGCAGATCCAAAAAGGGGGCATAACAAACTTCTCATCAAGTCAAGCAGATGAACTTTTCTCTGGTTGTTAAGTTTTACAATTGCATCAAATCTGTTCTCCTGTATGTGCTGCATTTCAGAGACTGAAATACTGAACAGCTCTCTCTGCTTTTTACGCTAGACAGCCATAACAATGCTGCTTTGGTTGCACTGCTTCCTTCACAAATATGCACTGTATTCTATCTACATGTTCCACAAGAAGTTGAGCAATGAATTTTTCTTAACATATTGCTTCTTTTCACCTTATGACTGCAATACCTTTTTTACCTCATCACTGTAGTAGTACCTTAACCACGTGTCCACGCTACTTCAGAGAGACAAAGAACGCAGTGCTTGTAGCTCAGCAAATGAAGCAAGGGCACCACGGTTAGGTAGCACGCAGTCACTGTAGCAAGTATTGCTGTTTCCTTCTATGCCAATGGGACTGTGGCTGTGGTGCAGCAGAATTGTGACTGAAGATCTGATTACTCCACAGAAAGAAGCAAGCTGTTGTTTGCAAATGTATTTTGAGCACTTCAGTGCTCTAAGTACTTCAGGAACTCCAGCAGAACAAAATGCATTTTATCAGTACGTTACCAAGAACAGAAAAGATGTATCAGTTCACTCTGCTCCTTCAGATAAAAGGCCCAAAGCTGCTTTGCACTTCTAGAATGCTGCCACCCTAATCAATTGCACCACTACACAACAGGCCAATGGAGATGCATCACAGTATGTAATGAACAAATCTAAGTATTGCAAAACCTCTTTGAATAATTGTGGAGACAGTAATATCAGAAACAGAGAGCAGGAGTCATTTTGTAAAGACATAGAAGACCTGTGTTCTTGTAGTGAGATGTCTCAAAATCTATTATGGTAGCAGTGAAACAAACAGTTCAAAAGAAAAAGCATACAGTTTACTGAACCATTACTGGTCTGAACTCCAGAAAACTGAAGGGGATTGATTTCTTCAGAAACTTTCCACATAACCAGATCTTTTAATACACCACTTAGGCCGAGTTATTTACTGCTTTACCATATATAGTTCTGCGTAAAGAACTGTATGAGATGTTGGGCAGGAATCCTTCTAGTGCCTAATTGTAGGCCAGGTTCCAATAGCACTTGAAATAGTCACATCCTTTCTCTGAACCAGCTCAAGAGAAGAGAAATTTGACTTGGAGCAGGAGGGGAAGCATAATACAGATTAAATTAAGACATTTCAACAGCAGTAGATGTCAGGATGCTTTTTGGATTATTTCCCTCTACTAGAGAAATTCCACTCCCACTTCACAAAAGAAAACCCCCACTATCAGCAGGCATCATTCATTTCACAAACTTTCTTAATCTGTAATACTTTGGAGCAGGCAGTTGTGTATAAAACTACTTATCTCTCCCGTTAAAACCTTACATTAATTACAAAGGAAAAAGAGAGATCAGGAGACCCAAAATTTTTAGTTTATTTTAATTATTATCCTGCACAGTTGCTTCAGAAGAAGAGGAAGTATTTTCTAAATAAATTTTTCCTTTCAAAAACTCAACTGCATCTTCATTTGTCATTTCCTGAAACTTCCTGTTCTGGATCTAGAAGAAAGTAAAAGGAAAGGGTACATTATTTCTATTATCCAAACTACCCTGTCCTACAAACCAAGTGCTCAGTGATGAAAAGGCCATAGGGATTTGCTGTATTTTGAAAACAAGTTCGCTTGAATCATTCACTCTATAAAAATCAAGGAAACAAGCCAGAGACACATAAGTTTTTTAGGCACAAAGGAATTCAGTGGCTTGATTTTTTTTTTTCCCCCCTCAACTATGATTATATTTATTTCACTGATAATGGTAAGTGGTGGCTTGTCTTTTACAGTTCCTCTGCCCTTTCTCGCTAGTGACACCATCACTCCGGTTTAACTAGCAAAGATATGCAATTACCACTCTGGAGAAGGCCCACCACCCCAGGTGAGCTTTCATGTTTGGTAGAACAATGCCTGTTCTACCAAATATGCTCATCACTACACTGATAAGAGAACCCAAAGAGAGAGAATAACCTGACTCTTCTTACCAGAATCACGTGATAGCCCAGTTTATTTAGATGCCGCTTCTTCATTGCCAGCTTCCCTTGGGGGTGCGTTGTACCCATGCAGAAAGTAGACAGAGGAACAAACAGAAGAGCCAATCTACAACCAAGAAGAGCACATATGCAGAACAAGCATTTTTAAGACAATGATTCAATGATGTCTTTTAACACAGCAGAATATACAGCTCTCTTTCTGGTAGGCAAAAATATCAGGACTACAAAAATTTCGAACTTCGGACTTAAGTAATTTAGACCCTTTCTTCTTCCATGAGCTCACACAACTTCCACCATCTACCCAAGTACCTACAGCAGAATTAAGTGCTTAGATCTCCACTTCTCCCACAATGAGAAGGTAATAGATCATTCAGCATTCTCCATTAATCTGAGAGATTCTGCATTTACTTTGATCCTTTGCTAATGATATTCAGAATCAGTTACTTCTTTCCATGAAAAGCTACTTGGAAGGGTGAGAAAAGCTGAATGGCTTGGAACACTGACTTTCTGTTACACAATTCACTAGCTCTCTTTTTACCAAAAAGCAAACTGTATAAAATACATTGTGCAGTGATCCAGCACATGAATGTTAAGTATCACCCAATTCTACTTAAGCATTACTTAAATGATATATGTCCTGCTTCAATTACTGAGAGGTCAGTCTTCTACACAAGATTAAATTAATCACCTAAAATGTGCATATGATGATCCTTTTTATTCAAAGTATATTTCAGTAGCTGAATTAACTGCCATAACATATCATTAAGATGCACATTTTTGAGACTTAAGAGAATAACTGAATGTTTAATTGGACACAGAAACACTTGCAATTTTAAAATTCTACCTGCATACACTACTAGCGTATCAGATCACTGTGATGTTTCCTGCCTCTTTCTCTGAAATGTTAATTTTAGCCTCTCTCAGAAGCAGGTATTGAGCTGGATGAATTGTTACTCTGAACTGGCACGGAAATTTTTGCGTATTTCAGTGACCATAAATAACAATTTAGTTATCTACTTTGCTCCTGCAAATCAGTGAACTGAAGGAGTAAGTGGATGGAATACATACAAATAAAACTAGCCTGCTAGAAAAAATATGGAGTAAAAGAGACACCTTTGAACACTTGGGTCAGGATGATCATCTGTTGCAGTTATAGGGAGCACTTTTTTTCCTTCTGAATCCATTCTGATTTCAAAATCTGAAAAATACCCAACAAAACATTTAACTCTGCAAGAGGTTACAATTACTGTTCTCATTTGAACACACTAATTGTTCAAATTGTTTTCAAATGAACAGCTCATTTGAAAAAGTTAATAGGCACCATCGCTGGTCTGTTTCTAATTGCTGTTCTCTAATAATTGACTTATTACTGATAGCTTTTCCCTCCCTGCAACCAATATAAACAGCTATAGCTTGCACATCTCCAGAAAAAATAAATTTGTTTCTGGAAACTGCAGATGTAACTTTATGGGAGTGAAATCATTGTTTAAAGAAACTACTCTTGATCACAGGCTGTCATGCCTACTCATATTTTCCTGTAGTCCAATTCCTCACTGGAAATATTTGGGAAGAAAATTATTACAAGTACAGAAGAACTGGTAAGCTGGATGGCTGACAAAAAAAATAAGCAACATCAAAACATAAAAGAAACCAAACCTTCTGAAATGATCACCTGTCAAAAGGTCACATCACATTTCATAAAGAAGGTGAAACCCAAACCTTAGCCAGAACTTCAGAGAAGAAACAGGTAGGGGAACAAAAGGCAGCTGCTGTTTGGCTTTGTTTCTAATGTAATTTAGTATCAACATGTCAACTCCCTCATACAGTTGGCCATACTGGATTTATGTACAATAACATCTGCTTGCTGATGCTTAACAAAAAGTCCAAAGCAGTTTTGTGAATAAGAGAAATCATTAACTTTTAGGAAATGGATTTAAATACTTTAACAGAAGCATCCTAGAAAGTAGATTCACCAATCAAGGACATCATTTGTTAAAAGACTGTCATCAAAAGTGTTACACTTTTAACCACTTGCATCCTATGCAAATTTATTACCACCTTATTATTTGGGGATAATAAATCTATATTAAAGAGAATTTGACAATAATTTAGCTTCATACCAACGTGATATTTATATGGCAGCTGAACATTTTGCCGAAACATGTTCTCATCTCCCAGAAGCTCTATCAGTGCCTCCTGAGCCTTTTTGAGACTAAGAGAGACCAATGAGGACGAATTCTCAGTGATCACAAATGCAGGCTTCATGAACGAAGGGCTATCAAGTTCCATACACGTTTTCACACAGCGAAGCATCATTTCCTTTTGTTCTTTGTAAAGATCATCTGAAAAAGGATACAAAAATACTACATACAATGCATCATCCCACAGGATTTTTAATTTTATTATCTTTTATAGTCTGTTCTAGCACAACAAATGAATTTCGATGTAAGAAGCAAAACCCAATTGATTTTCACTGAATATTATTGAGTCTCTTCAATGTATTGTTAAATACACACCATCAATTCACTAATTACCATATTAAAGTCTATGGCAGGGAGCTTGCCCATTTATGCAGTCTTCCCCCTCTGCTGTACACATCTCTGTGCATGCTGTCAGTTATCATGGAAGAGTATGCATAAAAACCATTCATAAAATCCAGACAATCAGGACGCTACTTATAAACCAAAAACGGATATCAGACTCAGCCAAAATTTTGAAACTGTACTTGAAGAGCATTAAGCTGTGCAAACACTAAGCAGTTACAGCTTTACAGCTTTCAGGTTGAGACACAGCAGGCCCAACAGCAAGACACAGTGTTTACACCAAATTTCTACTCCGCTCGACTATTCTACTACCTGTACAAAATTGTTATGTGGAAACCAAATTCTTCTACAAACCATTACAAGTACCTTGTTATAACTCAGAGCAGTCCGAATCTCACTTTTACTCATGATTCCAGGTACTAAAGTTAGTTTATAAAGGTTAAGACTTCCTATATTTTTAAAAATGCCTGAACATCTACTGACTGTAGAACCCTCGACTCTTGCACATTTCTACCACTTCCACAAATCCCATCTTCATCTCTGTTCATTTAACTGCACACCTACTATTAAACTGTTTCCACCATGGGGCCCAAGACAATAAGCTGATGCCCTAGTGCAAAGCCAGATCACTCAGACCACCATTACTAATTTAGCTCTGTCTTGAGGACTTCAAATTTAATATTAATCATGTTGGGGTTCTTTAATTTCAAATCTTTTAACACAATTACAACAAATTATGTACACAGGCAGACTATTCTTTTTAAAACAAGAAGATGACAAAGTAAGGTCTGACCTGACAGTATAAGTTCATCCTTGCTGTCCTTTTGCAGCAGCTCATCCAGTGCTTGATGGGGAAGATATCCTAAGATGCAAAGTGAATACGTTGCCTTCAGCAGTTCTGTGTCGGAAATCTGAGGCAGGCATTTATTCAAGCAGCTTTGAAGGGTCTCAAAAAACCTTTTCCAAAATCAGAAGAAAAGTATCTAAATACACAAATAAAGCTATAAAAACACATATTTCAAACAAAAATACAAGTTAGAAATCCTTGCTAGCTTGTGTTATTTAACATTAGCACTTGATTCTTGCTTTGAGGATACAGCTACCTATCAACAGATTTAGTAGCCTAGTCAGTCTAGAACCAAAGTCTTCAGCTAGACAAAAAAAATCCTATGTAGAAAAAATGTAAAAAGACAAAGTAAATTTACTTTGCAGATTAATGAAACGGGATTATGAACTCTTCCACAACTGAAATCAAATACTAGTTGCCATACATTACTCTATAATGACTACGTAATGTATTATCAGGGATCCTAAATGAAAACCTACCGATGCTTTTGGACTCTGGGAACATAGTTGAGTCGTGAATACACTCGGAGAACAATCAGAAGATTTTTCAAGTTAAGGAATTCAGGGTCTTCGGTCAGCTTCTCTGCAAAAATCTCCATCAACTCACTAGGCTGAAAGCCAAGTGCCTCACAGGCAGAAAGAAAAAGGATAATCTAAAAGAAAAGAGAGTTTTATAAGTCAAGAAAGTCAGTGAAGTAAATCCTACCTGTTGATATCATAAAAGGCATTTTTAATGAAAGCAAATTTTTCAAATCATAACACCACTTTTATTTGTTTCTTTACTTATCAATAAATAGAAGAGCATTTTCAAAATTTAACTATCAACTTCATCAGACTGGTATACCTAAAAATCTGTTCCCCAAAGATCAAGCACAAACATGAAGAAAGATAAGATGGAAAGCACCAGATACTCTACTAGTACTGCTATAAATTATTTGGTCTCAAACTCACCTGTCTTTTGTCCCAAAGGCAGGCAGTGGAATTAACATAGTCTGCTAATGCTGAAAACAGTTTTACATTACGGTACTGGAGAGTGTGACAAGCTTCCAGAATGAGAATTAACTGCCGAAATGGAACATCATGGACATTTTCTGTAACAGTAGATCAAAAAAGGACAAATGATACAAAGCAATGGGAGCTGTAGGTTGGAGACACTGTGGGAATAGTTTGGTTAAGGGATGGAGGAGGGAAAAAATCTGAGATGAAACTGGAACAGACTGAGACTAGCTAGGCAAAGCTCAACTGAGCTAAAACACATGAAGAAACTGAGACAGGAGAAAACAAACTGAGTTGGAATCAAGCTAGAACACATTAATCAGCAAAAGCGGACAAATTTACAAAATAAGCAAGAAGACTGTGTTCCCAGGACATCTTCCAGGTTTCTTGACTTTCAGCATGCACTAAAAAATGCTGAAAAAAGTCACTGCTCACTCTGTGTATGCCACCTGGCTGGTGTCCCCAGTGTGGAGGAAGTCCTATGGGAGAAGCCAGTATGTGTAATCAAACACTGTGTCCTAATATGTATAAAGACAATAAAGGCTATACAAGCAGCCTAAACACTTCTGGCTTATTTATGTTAAAAATGCTATTTTACTATTTTAATGCTTTATGAGACACAAATGCATTTTTATTTTAAGTATGAATCAATACATACTGACCACATATACTTAAGCAATGTATTGTAAAGGTATAGAGAGACACGAAAGCATTAGCTTTCATTTAATGTTTCTGTGGGCTACAGCATGAGGTCAGTTATTAAGCAGTACTCAATAATTAAATCCAGTTCTTCAGGGAAACACTAGTTTTCATTTAGTTTACCAACTAATCACACTAGGCTGCCAATCCATCCTGTGAGTTGTCCGTTTCCAATTCAGATTTGGTTTAAAATTTTATTTGAAATCTGTCTTTTCTTGATAGGATTAAATTCTTTTTCCTAAATCCTGTGTACAGAGAAACATAAACAAAAACTTGTAATTCAGGTAAATGTTAAGAAGGGCAGAGATGACAAGAGCTATTTGTTTTCATTATTTATTAGTAATTTTCTGTCTTGCTTCTTGTCAAATGGCTCCACATAACTATAATATCCTGTAAAACAAAGATGTTTCCTGAGTTTTAAAGGAAGTCAGAAAAGGGAGATGAGACAGTAATGAGAAAGAATTTGGTATAAGGAAGGGAAATTTAATAAGCATATTTTTTTCTTACCCTGGATCTTTTTACTGCAGGCAGTCAGGATTGGATACGAACAATAATTCATTGCAACAAGAGCCAAAAACACACGCAGAGCATTCGGAAAAGTCAGATGATCTATTTCTTTCAAAACTGCCATCTAAAGTGAATCAGAGTTTATTAAATCCTTCATTCTTCTCATATATTATCACTGCTTTCTGGTGAAGACATTTTCACCAAAACTTTCCCAAATTCCTTAGTTCAGATTTATATGAAAGAAAAAAAAGCAAAAAATAGCAAAAGCATAAAGTAACCACTTTCAATTTCTTCATATACAATTTTAACAGGTCAAGCACTCTAGAGATGTGTCACTATGCAAGTTCCCAGCAATTTGCCTTTATACGCTTCTTTTAAAAGAAAGAAGTCTCAGCAAAGGTCATTTCCAAATACTGTGAATATGTATCTTCTGTAAGTTCTTAAAAAAGTAGCAGAAACAAAAATGGCACAGTTGACTGATCTGCATGCCCATGAAAGCTGTAAGTCTCCAAAGTGATCCATAGTACACCAAGCGGCCTTATCTTAAACACCCAGCTACAAATGTGGACTGAGGCAGAAGTGGTCAGCTCTGTTGCCACAAGAGAGATTTCATTTGTTGAAGCAGTAATTAGATTGATATAAATGACAGTAAAATTGAGACTACAAAATATATTGGCTACTAAAATACAGTATTCTTACTGCACGCATATCAAAGGTTAAATACAAAATGCACCTACAACAGAAATTACACTGTAAAAAAATAGCACCCTGTGGGCTCAGAAAATTAGGAGCTCCCTTTAGCTAACAAGTGTAAATGTTATTTTCCTTTCAGTTTTATGATATTTCATGAATGCCATTACTAAGTGTGACCTCAGTGCCCTTCAGTTATGTGATGAAAACACAGCAGGCCTTGTTTGAAAAGTGGTTTCAAAAAGGATTTTTAAATCAGGCGACAAACCTCAGTATGCCCTGCCATAAAACCTAACGCCTGCTCCCAACCTCACTGCCATCAGTCCTCCATCCCCTTACCATTACTAGACACAGCCCCATCATAGACTAGTTTTCTGTTGCCTTGTCTTCCAGTCACAAGCTGGGCAAGGGAATCAGGGAATAGCCTTTAAGTGCTTCTATGAAACACCATGTGGCCAAACCAAAGAGCCAAGGGCACTGCTATTTTACTGCCTCAACTCCTTTTGTTCCCAACCTCCAAATTTAAGTTCTTCCTGCAGATATATCTGGACTATGATTCAAATTGCAAATACAGTTACCTTTCTATTATATTTTCTCTTTGAGAAAGAACCATACACAATTTATAAACAATGCAAGAGCACAGGCTCTGTGGAAGTAAAAATGAGCCTCCAACTAAACTTACCTCTAATTTCTTTTTCAGAAAAACCGGAACATCTTTTCCCATGCATTTCATCAGGTTTTGCAGAATAAAGATGTCTTTGATACTTGAAATGCGCTGCTCCACTAGTAACCTGACGAAGAAACACACACAAGAACTTTCCTCATTTCAGCAGAAACAGCAGGTACCCCCATTCTTCCTCACTGATGTACCCCTAAGTTAAAGCTGTAATTCCCTGCTCCTCTCCCACCTCCTTTTTTATGCAATATTGGCATAACTCTACATGATGTAGCTGCAGCACAGATATTTTACACATAGAAATAATTTTATATGCTTTCTTAACATTATACCGATAGATGAATGTTGTTGCTGATATATTAACAGCAGGGGCACCTGACCAGACTGCACATATGACTGTGTAGATGTGAGTCCCGTTAAGCATCAAAGAATTAACATCCTTATGCAGAAAAAAAAATTGCATATTTTTATGTCAGAATCATCTATGTGCAGACAAGTTCTGAAACTGCCAGGAAACTCGGGAACGGACACTAACAACTATTTGTTGCAAGTGAGGAAAGAAAACAAACAAGCAGTGCTTTTGGGCTGGAAGAACAGAAGGGGATATCACAACACAGAGGGATCATAAGCACAAGATGAAGGAATTCTGCATTCCTAGCACCTACTTTTCTGTCTCAGAGGGTAGTATTGTAATTGTTCTGTCCAACAGCCCTTAAATATACCTGCACAGCTACAAATTATGAAGTGTCACTTTCTAAGGCAGTGCACTGGTCTGAAATTCACCCCTGCAAACAGGCAAGAGCTCCAGACATCAAGACAGAGAGAGAGCTGTAGATGGCTCTCCTGCTTTGCACCAACTTTTAAGGCACATCCACCTTCTCAAAGTAGAACCTGACAGAGTATCAAAAGTACTAATCCATGGCAAGTTTTGTGACAGCCTCAGTAAGAACAATCTTATGGGACTGAGTAGCTTGGTTAGTCACATAAATCTCATTGGCCCAGAAAAAATTCACTACAGCCAAACAAGTTATTCTGATAAAGCACTACAGAGAGGGACTTGTTGGATGCAACTAATCTTCATCCTAATTTTTACTTACTAAATTAAAAGAAAATATTCCCAGGCTGCTAAATAGCATTTTTAATAATGAAAAATCAAAAATACTTCACAAAGTAAACTAGTCTCACTACCTCCCATTTACACATAGATAAAAGAGGGATAGATACGTGAAGATCACAAAAAAACCACACTGGTGGAGCTGCAGCCAGAACACAATCCCCTGTGGACCAGACTAGCACCCTATACTACTGGAAGCCGTCCTGCTCGAAACTGCAAAGACAATGCCAAAAATCACTGTGTAGGACAGCTCTTATCTCACGTGATCGTTTAAATCCTAAAAGCACAGTATGTATTCTATGCATAGACATTCCCTCAATGATTTCTAACAGACATGTATTCAAACAACATTGAAATAGGAAGAACACGTGAAAGATATGTTTTTCTCACTGTAATCCAGCTTGAAGAGCGCTCACATTCTTGTCTTTATCCATCCCTGATAAAGTAGTTGCCAAAACGGAGACACATCGGTTATCGAGTTGATTGAGCTTCTCCTGTTAAAGTTTCCACAATGTCAGATTACTTCAAACCAACAGAAGTTTCAGAAAAGTAAAACTGACCACTCTTAATCTGTACCTGTCTTTTTTTTTTCCCCTCAAAAGTCAATTCACAAGCTTTAATTCTGCAGTGGCCCCCACACGGACTCACATCAAATTCAGTTGATTTGAGAGGGGTAATGATTTTTGAGATTTCTCCTCTCTGTTAAATCTGAAATCAGGCGGCGGTTTCAAAAATGAAGGAGACAAGAAGTACACACAAATGAACTACGGGAACCCTGTTTCCATGGAACATCAGACTAAGCCAGGGATGTAACCCAGTTCTCTCTGATGCTGCACAGACTCCCAGAATTGCCCACGAGGTTTCAGCCCAGATTTAGGAGAAGGATCTTCACACTTACTTGGCACACTCTCAGCAAAGTCTGGACCAGGAGCGTGTTCTGGGGCACCCCGAGGTTCACCACGGCGTGCAGGCTGAACACCAGGTCCCCGCGCGTCATCCTGCGGGAGTCCCGCAGCAGCTGCTGGCACAGCTTGGCGAAGGCCGGGTGCTCAAAGATCAGCTGCTTCTCGTAGCGCTGCTGCTCCTCTGACATGTGTTTGAAGAGTCTCCACGCAGTGGTTAAACAGTTTGTGTAATGCTTGATGGAGACAGCAGACTCGGAAGCCAAGTCCAGCGCATCAGAAGGACAGGTGCATTTCCGGAGACTATTAAAGAACGGGTCATTATGATCCACGACGTGCTTCGCTTTGAAGCTCCCAGAATCATCCAACTTTTCAGCTTCCAAGGAGCTCTGGGAAGCCTGCTCACTCATCAAAGCCTCTGCACCTGTGCTAAACACGTCCGTCTTTTGAGACAGAAATCGAAGTGATGATCCATGCAGAGAAGGAAAAATATTTAAAAATAACTCCCCGAAGTTCACATTTCCTAAGGGATCCCTGTATCTGCTAATCCATAAAATGTGTTTTCTTGTTGTGCCTGAAGATCTGGGAGTCAACACAGAACTGTACCTATGCAGGTATCTAACAGTATTTAACAAATAACTTATTCTCTTATTCATTTTTGCTAATTCCTCATGAATAGACTTGAAATACCAACTCAAAGTAAGGGATCCGATGAAATTCTACCAGTGGAAACAGTTCTGGAGGAAGTGCATAAGATCACTCATCTGTAAAAGCAATTGAAAATTATGGGTTAGTTACCAGACTTTGAACTCCTACAATTTCAACTGCCAAATTTATGCACTTTTAGAGGAGGGGACAATATTTGGGAAAAGATCCCCGGAAAATGAGGGGCTTTTATTCGGTCTCCTACATTTCAGCCAAACATCTCGGTACAAGGCAAACTCAGCCCGGGTGTCAACTGTTTCCTCCTCTTTGCTGCTTTAACCAAAAGCCCTGCCGGGAGGCACAGGCTTTTCCCAAGTGACGTTTCCCAAGCAGACGCGTCTCTCGACAGGGCTCTGGAGGGTCCCCTTTAGCTCCGGGTAACAGAATCCCGCCTGCGAGCCTGGCCCGACCTCCCTGCCGCCATCCGCCGGGAAAGCCGCCTGCCCGGCTCACCCGCGGGATCACTCCCGGGCCGGGGACACCAGGCAGGGAGAAGCCGCAGGGTTTCGGGATCGCTTCCCCCAGGCGCCGGGAGCGCTGCCGGGCGGAGCAGGACGGCACAAGAGGACAGAGGTCTTTCGGCGGCTCCGCACCGGCTCGGAGCTCTCGGACGCAACGGCTGGGATCGCGCCGGGCCGGGCCGTGCCTGGCGCCGCTCGCACCAGCCGAGCCGTGCCGGGACCGGAGGGTCGGGCTGGGCCGTGCTCCCGGCGAGCGGCGGCCGCCGTTACCTCGCACGCGGCGCCGCCGCCATGACACCGCCCGCTCCCCGCGCGCTCCCGGCAGGCCTCGCGAGGGGGAGGGCGCGCGGCGAGGGACAAACTACCTCGGCGCGCGGCGCGTTGCTGCGCAACGCCGAAGCCACCGTTGGGGGGCGGCGCGCGCATGGCCAAGTTCGTGGTGGCGGGTGAGGGGGGACCCGGGACCCGGCGGGGCAGCGCCTCGTACCCGCACCAGGGACCCCGCGGCGGCCCCGGAGGCAGCAGCAGCAGCAGCAGCACCTTGTACCGGGACCCGGGGGGGAAGCTCCGCCGCGCTTGCAGCGGCCGCCCCTCATTGCGGGCTCCCCACCGTCCCCTCTTCGTGCTCTCCGGGCGCCGTGCCCACACGGCCTCAGCCGTACCCGAGTCAGCGTTTTCCCCTTATCCCGTCAGTGAGGCTTCATCCTCTGCTGCTGTCCCCCCAGGGGTGGCCTCCTCGGCCCCTTGAACGCTGTCTGAAGAGAGTGTTTCACCTCCAGAGCTACCTTTTGCTGGCTCACATTGAACAGTGGTCTTTTTAGCCCTTATCAGTCAGTGTCACAAAATCATCCATTTGTGCTACTGTTGCTGTGTTCACAGGTAAGGCAAACTGCCCTTACTATGCCAAAGCTGAACACTTGGCTGACTGTCTCCAGGCTACCTTGCCCAACTTCAGGGTTCACAAGATCACGCAGCACCCTGACAAGTGGGAGGTAAGGGATTGTAAGCCAAGTCACTGGTAGGTGCCCCAGTGCTCTACAAACCAACAAATGTGCTTATATGTACTATGTTTATTCTCTTGTATCAGTGGTATTATATGTGGGTGCAGGTGCTGCAGAAGCAGCTTTGTCTGTGAGAGCCAGCCAGAGGAAAGGTTTGAATGTTTTCAGCAACTGGCATCAGTGTGAGTCTTACCACAAAAGATGGGTACAAAGTGTGGGCCAGCCTAAAGGTGTGTTTTGTCAATAAAAAGTTCAAGGAGGGTTTTTTTGATTGGTCAGTTTTTTTGTTTTATGTATACATGGCATCTCAGCCTGTAAATCTTTTGGTCACTGTGATTCCATATGCCTTCAGAGTTGTTACTTGTCAAGAGCATTTCTGGCAGTCAAGGGCTTTGAACTGCTATGGAAGTATGAAGTTAAATATCACATATTTGTTTACAATGTGGATGTGCCTTTCTGAATATTTGTGCTGTAGACATGTTGCCATGTCTACCCTGGAGTTCCTATAAGGATCTGAAAAAAAATGCAGTCTGACTTCATGAGATAGACAGTACCATGATGTTTATTGTCTCTTATATTTTGCTTGACACCTCAGCCAAGTAAGTCAGACAGTTAAGTGGGAAGCAATTAACCTCTTCACCTTACTTATCTTCTGCAGCTAAGTAATCCTCGTGTTACTCACTGCTTCACAACATTATTATCTTCAGTATACTGAGACAATTAAGCAAAATCACAGCAGAAGTAAGACCTTTAAGTGAGGTATCACCGTTTATCACCCTACCTTGCTTTGTGCTGTTTCCCCATTTTGCACATACTGGTACATATGTTGTGAAGCACCTTGTAATTATGTATTGAGAGGAAATGGTAAGAATGTTTGTAGTTGTAAGATTTAAGTGTTATTTAAGTGTTAAAACCTTTTGGTGGGGATGTTTACATTAGCAGTGGCTTCATGACATTTGTGAAACGAATGGATGGGAACACAGAGAATCTCCTATCATTTGGAGAGAACTGTTGGACCGTGGAGGGAAAGGTCAGCTTCTGGGAGGACTTAATGACTTTCTGGAATATGCTCAGGTAATGAGCTGCCTTTAATACCGTAAATCCATGTTTTATAACAGTATTGTTCTTTATTCCTCCTTCAAATGTAAAATAAGGCTATTGTTTGTAATGGTACCTTGCTGAGTGTGGGCTGCCATTTGATTAGAGGTTGTCCTTTTTCTTCTTAGCAATATTATGGCATCACTTCAATGATGTTGAGTAAAGAAATGTTAGACATTGCTGAGGAGAACCTACAGGCTCATCTTGAAATTGTAAAAGAGGATGAAGAGATTAAAAGTCTTATCAAGCCCATGCAGATCTGGATCACCAGGTGAGAGTAAAGAGAATATCTATGAAGTTTCACTCAGCTTCAAAAGAATGCACTTTTTCCTATCACATATAGCAAGTGTAACCATCTGAAGTTATGCACAAATCCCTGTAATTTGATGATTTGAATTAGGTTCTGTACCCCTCACTATGACAAACAAACTACTTTTGTTACACTTTGCACCAGTTTAAGTGAGGGTTGTGAAAGGGCAACATTTAGACCCCAGATCAGTTTAGGGAAAAGCAAGTATTTACAATATAAGCTGGAAATTTTGTAGCGTAACTATCTTCCATTAAATATTGTTGGAAATATTTAAGTAGATAAAGTCTCTTGCTGTTCTACCTTTAGAAATTTCTATATTTTAGCAGTCCTAACAGAGCACCTTAAAAAATTGTCCTTCTATAAAGACACCAATTTTTAAGTGACAGCATCAGCTGAAATGTATAGGATGGAAAAACCTTCAAATTAAAGGAGGACCTAAATGTTTTAATTCTTAACCTGTTAAAATGACAGAAAGAGAAGTAAAGGATCCAAGCTAATGGTCTATTTAAATGTGATCAAATACAAAATACACACCTTCCAAACAAGCAGTGGTTCATTGTTAACTTTTCTACATCCTCCTCTTATCAGTGCATCAACTCCAGTCTGTTATCAACTGATCCCTCTGTTGGCAAATGGAGAAGTGTTTGGGATGACCACAGAAATCAGTATCCATTTGCTTGACACTGGCCAGTTTAAGGAAGTTCTTTGCAGTATTGTAATGGAAGCTGAAGACATGGCGTTCCCACTTCTCCGCAGTATTTTGGAGCACACTGAAATAGAGGAGGCTTTTATTGAAGCTGATGTTATTATTGTTCTTGATGATGTCCTCTTAAACCTTGAAGTCCAGTCCCTTGAGAACTACATCAGAGAAGTAAGTGAGGTCTGTCAAGTGTATGCTCCCTTGATTGAGAAGAATGCCAAGAGTGAGGTCAGAGTAATTTCATCAGGAAAAACCTTTGCAAATCTTAAGGCGACGCTGATTATGACGTACGGCCCATCCATTAAGCCTGAGAATATCATTGCCGTTGCGACATCCTGGGAAAGTGCAGCTAAAGCCACGCTGGCCAGGAAGTTGAATATGAGCACAGCAGGTGAATATTTATGTAGCATTTGGGGAAATCAGTGCACCTTTGGGAGTATGTATTTCATTGCAGAACACAGTTGATATGCACGCCGAAATGCAAGCACAGCAGTGCACCCACTGAATTGCATGGGTGCACAGAATGCCAGGGTGTTTTTCACTAGCTCTGGCATGCAGCCCTGCCACTCTGGTATGTATTTCATGCTGGAAATATACTAAGAAGGTCTGAGTTGTGTTGCAGATTAGGAACTAGGATATCAAGGTTGCATTTGCACTCTATAGTGCATTGTTATTTTGGAGACACACAAACTAGCTGTGATTAAACATGGCAACATACTGCTGGGCAGATAATGAGAGTAAAGTAGAACTGTGTTGTACTATTATTTTGGGGTTAATTAGCTTTCTTTCTCAGGTCAGTTGTTATAGCTTGGTTATATTTGCACAGTTCTGCACTGCATAGCAAAGGTGTGCTCTGACAGCCTGCTCACCATCAGGATTCTTTCAGTGTTGTAGGGGTAGAACTAGTCATTGATGACAAGCCTAGGTATTTTGGAGCCTAATAAAATAGAAAAGGAAGTTAGGCTGAGGGGCCTATCAGCAGGTTATTTGAGAAAATTCTTTTCCACCAAAGAAGATAGGTGTTTTTTAATGACTTTTTTATTGTTTCTGTATTTATTTTTACAGGATTTTAAAATTAATGTTGCTGTATATTTGCAATATGATTTGGTTTGGATTTTAAACACTAAGTATTTACTGAGGTTTGTCTATTATTTAAAATAGCATGATATAAGTTAAAGTTCCTTTTTCAACTTGCGATGAGGTTTCATATATTATGGAGAACTTGGTTGCATTTTTCAGATCAAATAATTTCTGCTAGCAAGGCAGGGCACTGAACTGAAGAATAATTAATCTTGAAAGAGATTTGTGAAGGTCATCTAGTCCAGCCTACACTGTGAAAGTGTTTGTCCCTTCATTAATATATTTTTTTTCCTCTGTTACAGGAGTTAAAGACGTGATTGTTTGGGGCAATATTACTGGCTCTAACTACATTGATTTGTCACATACAAAACTTTATGGATATGACAGTGCTATTTGGGGCCCAGCTAATTTTCAACGTCCTTTGTTGAATATGATTTATGATAGGTACAGTACACATTTATTTCTGTAAAGTAATAACTAAATAACTAAATTAATCCATATTTATCTGAACTGGGTGATAAAACATCAAGAAAGGTTTTTGTTTCCAAGATTTGTCTTTACTGATTAGCACTGTTTTAAAGGGAAACACAAGTTGAGGTATTCCATCCGTGAAAGAAGTTGAGTAGTTCCTAGCACTGTACATAGTTCTGGCTCTCCTGCCAACTTTGTTTATAACTGTATTTTCCTACATTTTAAGTGGGTTTCTCTTCTATCATATCATGGGCAGTTTATAAGAAGTAATGAAAGTCCAGACAGTGACTTAGATATCTAGTACACATGAAGAAACTTTGAAATAGTACTAAACAGATATTTGTACCTGAATTACATGAAACATTCGGCCTGAGCACACTAATGTTGTCAGTTTCTCAAAATAGACAATTTGTTAACATATGTGAAAAGGATACCTGGCAGTCAGATAGCTTCTTGTGGAAAGAACAGTAGTAGAGAAAGGATAAGCACAGTGAGAGGGCAGCAGGTGTGAGATGCACCATGGCCCAGCTATGTGGAGCTTCCACTCTGGTCTAAACCTGGCATTTACTGAAGAGGAGACATTTCTTTTGTTCTGTGCTTATACTGAGCCTAGCATAGGGGGATTATGGTTCATGGCTGGGTTCTTACATAAATCAGTAATACATATAAATTACAGTAATAACAGAGGTTATAACTTGAGTAAATAACCTAACTTTCGTAGTAAAATGGTGTTTGCATTACTTTTTGAGCTACTTTTTTTAGACATTTTTTTTAATGGCTGTAAATGCCTTGCCTCCAACAGGGAAGTTGGAGTAAGCTTTGACTGTTTTCTTTCCTCAGGTTTAGTTCTTTTTTTTGTCTAGGAAACTACTCTTCCTGCAATCATCTTAGATTTTCAATCTCTTTTTTTCGCCCTTTTGTGTTGGCAGGGAATGGATCCATTCAGAATTTTTATCTGCACAGGGTTCACTGCGTTCCCGAGTTGGTCGTTGCACAGGAATGTTACCTGCTCACGCGGTAGCCACTGTACTGCGGTACTGGTATCACGGCTCTCCTCCTGGGGAGATTGTTTCTGTGGGAGTACTTAGTGAAGGTAAATCTGGTTTTGCTTCTCGTGTTCTCTTGTAGCTTTGCACTACATATAACAGCTTTCCTCTATCTCTAACATTACTTTTTAATCAATATTTTTAATGTAACAAAAACTTGTAAAACAAATCACGTGAGGCTGAGAGTTTGTTTCATCGTAAGAACTTCCAAATCTAAGTAATTTTGCTTTCCAGGGCTAGTGATTTGATACTCACTTTCTAGAAGCATCTCTCAGGTTAATATTGTCTTTTTGCAGATTTTCTCTTAGTCTTTTAGCTTTAATGCTTTTCTGATGTATGTGTTTTGCCCAAGAACTCTTTATAGATCTTAGTACCTAAGACAGAAAAGCATGTTCTTTTTGCGTAGTTATATGGACCAATAAATGTAATATTTCACAACAGCCATTTAACCCCTGTATGAAATAAATAATTTTTCTCCCTTTTAAGATGCACAATTGTACATCTTAAATTTGTACAGTTGTACAAGGGGTAATGGTTTTAAACTGAGGGAGATATATAGATTAGATATAAAAAAGTTATTTACCAGGAGGGTGGTGAGACACTGAAACAGGCTGCCCAGAGAGGGGGAAATGCCCCAACCCTGGAAACATTCAAGGTCAAGTTGTACTCAGAGGAAGCTGATTTGAAAATGTCTCTGCCCGTGGCAGGAGGGTTGGACTAGAGACCTTTAAAGGTCCCTTGCAACCCAGACTAGTCTATGTTCTATGATTCATGTACATCTAACTAAAGTACAAGGTTACTGTAAAAGGGGAACTCTTTTTTGAACTGTAGACTGAAAAGTGCAGTCTCCATTTGTACTAAGATTTTGCAGTTGCAGACTTTTGCAAGTCTGTAGGATTTAATGTTGACACTGGTGAGGGTGTGTTTTGTAATAAGAAATAACATGTTGGGTCATTTTTTCCCTCTTCTTCAGGTCAGTTTTGCGTTCCTGAAGGAATTATCTTCTCTATGCCAGTGAGCTTCCAGAATGGTAACTGGGAAGTCATAAAAGAATTAGAAATTGATGGAACGACACAAGAAGTTCTGGGACGCTTAGCCCACGAGCTAATTCAGGTGAGGATTTCTTGTCTCCCCCGTGTGCCCATTCTGCCACCTATGGGCACATTGTGGTACAGCCTTGAGCACCGAGACCTTTACTCTCAATGTTAGATGTACACACTGCCGACATGCACTTGGGCGTGATAAAGATCGGGTCTTTATAAGTGTGAGGTAGTATTCGTATATTGAAATTAGCAATTCTGTTGCCCAAAAAAGAGATGGTAAAATAAGTTTACCTATGTACGTGGAGAATTTGCACTCCAAAGTTCTGCAGGCTTTGTGCAAACCAGAAATAGTACATTTAATTTAATGTTTCTGCATTCTATGCACTGATGTTGATTTTGCTTATGTGTATTCAGAGTACTTCTATGCTAGAAGACACATCTTTTGGCATTTTTATGGCTGTAACTCTGCATGAACGAAGGCCAGATATTACTAGAATTCGGAATTATTCAGAAAATACAAAATTGATGAGCACTAATTTCGTCATGAACTTTTTGTCACTTAGTGAGGCAAAACTAATTTATTTTTAGTATTGAAATATTAAAAAGATTGGTTCAAAACTCTACATTCTGGCTTCGGTCAGTTTTGGAATCTTCAGTCATACTAGTGACATGTAAGGATTATTTTTCTTTAACATATTTTAAGTTTGTGCTAGAAATTAGAGCAGATTAAAAGAATGGATGATATTAAAACTACCTTTTTTTTTCCCATTTAGGAAAAGCTCGTTGCACTAAAGGAAATAAAAGAAATACATCCATATGGAGAAGGCTAAAACCCCCACATCTTTTCCCAAGTTTTTCTGTGCTGCTTTTCCTACCTAATTTGCTTTTCAAGTTGTCTGTCCTCATTCATCAAAATAAGAGCAGATGAATTTAAAAGTGTGTTTTAGTTCTGTTTTTTTCACTTTTCCCCTATTCTCAGGTTCTGAAGTCCCTGCACTTTTCCAATGTTATAGCGATTTCTTTCTACTTTTAAATCATACAGACCTTTTTCCTAGTTAGTTTTCTTTCTCTCTTCCTTTGAATTCTTTCCAGTACTTTTATATCAGCACTTACCATACTATGAGCTGTTCTTCTCCACTAAGGGCTGAAGAATGGGAAAACTGTTTGGAGCTTGATACCCAGAGCCTGTAGCAAGCACATAAGCCTTTTGGTTATCCATGCTTGTTTCTTGGGAAAGAACTACAGACACAATAAAATATTCTTGATAATACAGAGTTTAATTATTTGGCTAATCATGACCTTGTTTAACCCAGACAGGAGATTCTCAATTAGATAACAGTGTCCTTCCCTGTCTGCTCCCTATGTCTATGGCACTGCTCTTCTGTAGAGCTGCCCTATTCCTCTTGTGGCTGCGTTAAACACTGAGCAGAGGCCTTCCCACTGCTGGCAGCTATCTGCTTAGTTGTGGTCTTCTCTTGTGACATCAGTATCAGGTGTTCAAATATTCCCAGAGTGCCCTGCTGATCTCTTTGAATGTGTAGGCATTTTAAAAGGCTGGCAAAAAATATGTAGTGGTTTTGCCTTTTTTTTTTTACAGAAATGGAAACCTTGCCTCCTGGGTCACTTTAGCCAGAGTTGTCTGGAGGACAAATCTGTTCACTTTACTACTGGGTCACTTTAACCAGAGTTGTCTGGAGGAAAAATTCTGGAAATTCCCATGCTAAAATAAGGCTTTCATTGCTCCAAAGAGCAAACTACAAAAAACCTTTAAACATTGTCATAGCTTTTGCTGTATCTTCTTCATAAAAAACTGGGAATTATCTAGGCAGAAAAATATTTCAAAATCAGAATGAATGTAACATTCTTAATCTGGAGATCAAAATAAAATTCCGACTGATTCTGTTGAGTCTAGGATTTCATTTGCATCCAACAGCTTGTTTCTTCAGACCAATAAACTGTTGCAAAAACATATACTTATTTTGAATGTATTGAAACACAGGACTTGTGTAATAATATATCTTCTTAGGCAAAATTGATTTTTCACACGAAAATATAAGTCCATCTCTCTAGTGACAAGATAATTTTTTGTCCCCATGGGGTTTTTTTATTTATCTCATGAGTTTCAAGGGAATACACATATGTTTTAAGTCAAACATGCAATTAATTAAGTCCTTGTGTAAACAGAATTATTGAGGAACCACTCTCACTTGTATGTCTTTGGGGTCTTAAAAAATGGAAACTGTGTTAATGAAATGTTACTGTACTTGCTGATTTTATCAGTTATGTTTAAAGCAAAATAGAAAGCTTCTGTTCTTTGAATCAGATACATATAGTTGGAATAAATTCATTATTTCTGTTCAAGTGGAGGTTCAAGTTCTGAACAGGGGTAGACTTCTTATATGAGGAAACCAAGAGGAGTATGTGTTATATATAGGAGGAGTTCACATGGAAATTTTTGAGGCAGGTGTAGTAGAAAATCTTGAAGAAAGGGGTTAGGAATCAGTAATTTCGCGAGGAAATGGTCTCCACAGAATTAGTTTCTAGTATATGCACAGAAAATTGGCTGAGTTTCTGGGGAGCATCTGGAGGTAGAACTCTCAGGAGAGCATAGTGGGGTGCTACCAGTAGTCATTATAAACTACCTGATTTGTTCCATAGCTCCTTCTCCAAGACAAGAGAGGAAAAGTTATCTTCTCTAATGTGTATTTACATTTGGGTTTTTTTCTATATGGAGTATGATTTGCCTGTGGAGATAGCAGTTCAAACAAACTGCAGTTCAAGCACCAACACTGCACAGCTGCTAATGAGAAGGCATATAACTGTTTCTGCAATATATAAACAGGCTTATCAGACTTAGTCACTAGCTGACAAGCTTTTTTTCTCAGAGGCTGGGAGGTGAAAGAAAAAAATGTTTGGGATGCCTCTTGTATCCTAAACTATTCTAACTGGATTTGCCTAGTAGCCTGCAGGGAAATTCATGTCTTCCCTTGTGGAAGCATAATAGAATGGAAAAGTTTCTTTTCCTAGCTTTGCTTGGGAGAGAAAGACAAAAAATAGCAGGAAAGCTAAAATATAGTGACGTATTCAAAGTTGGTTACAGTTGTAACACAGCAATTGACTCAGTCATCACTAAGTTTGGGTTTTCTATAAGTAATAAGCCAGTACACATTTTCTCACAAATTACCAAGTAATGTTATATATGCAGGATATTCATAGCACTGATGACTCCTACTGCCTGGATGTTAGAGTAGCTGTTGAAATATTTATGAAAAAGGGCTTTAAGCTAAATATATGGGTCTTACAAATGTTGTATATATTCTGCATAAACCCTTACATTTGGGTGTTGTGAAGAGTGTGTTAGCTTTCAGGTTGCTCTGAACAATCCTTATTCTAGGACATTACCACTAGGGCTTACTATTTTTCTTCTTTGTGTAGCTGCACCAACTGTTTATTACAGCACACTGTGCTTTCTGCATTACTGTGCCAGCTTCCACCTTATTTTAAGTCTCTATAGCAACATGTTTCTCAGCAACTGGGAGATGCTTAGTAAAGGTCCCTCAATTTAGAAATATTGCACTCCAACCTTAGAAAAATGCTTTGAAACACAGATCAAAGAAGTTTTATCTTTAATAATTCAGGATATTTATTACTATTTAATTAGTGTTCTCTGTTTTGACTGCTTAGACAATTACTTGATACTTTGATCTGGGCCTTTGCCAGGCATTTGTTGTGAGCAGCATTAATTTAAAAGCAAAACCTTTAGAACTGCATCTTGAAATCAACTTTTAAGTGCTATAAAACTACCGGACTCCTCTGGCAGTGTCGTCTGACTTTTGGGCCTCTAGTAAGTAATGAGAGAAAGGTAAGAGCAACTACTGTATTTAAGAGGAGACAATAATTTTGGCCTTTGAACAAAACATAGAATGTGTTCAATCTTCACAGGAAACGAAAGTAGCTGTAGGTTATTTTATGCATATTTAAAATGTTGATGATATGTTGCCTGATTTCAAAAGAAAAAAATTCTCTGTGATCAAGTCAATTGATCTGTTGGGAGATTTCTACCTTACTTCATGTGGCTTGTCTTTCTCTGTACTGTAACTTAATCATGTAGCATGTTTAAAAGTGCATTTTATTTGCTGAAGTACATATTCTGAGAACCAGTAAGGCAAGTAAAGTACATATAAGTAATCAAACATTACTTTTCTTTCACATTACAATAGGTTTCAAGAAAAGGGCTGCTCTTGTTCTGCACATAAGAGTATTCTTATTAATGGGACCAAGATTTATAATTGTAAAAATTTATTTTTTGCACATTCGTACGTAATTTTAATTTTCTCATTTGTTTGTTTTCTGTTTTTTCATTGTTAAAGGGCACAAGTAGCTGAAATATAACACACTGACTGAAATGGTGTATGAATGAGCAAAGTTAGTTCAGATTTGATGGCTGACAGATACTGCTTCTACTTTCATATTAAGTTCATTATAAGGTAGATGTGCTAATACTGAAGTAGACTCTGTTCATTTCAGATGTTTCTAACTGCACTCAAGATCTGGACTGTCCACAGAGTTTTGTATATAAAAATGTAGACTATACATACATTAATAATGCCTTTTGTAATGTTTTGGAGGGAGGATTCATAGGTATGATGTTGTATAATGGTGGGCAGTTTGGTAAAACACATGAACACATGCTTAACTTCGAGACCATAAATACCCTAATAGAAGGCTATAGGGTCTTTCCATATGTTGGACTCTGCACTGTACTGAATAGAGATCTTGTCATTTTACAGTATCAGGTGCTCATAGATTATGCATGCTGCATAATTCAGTAAGGATCTGTTCTTATTTGAGTAAGCGAATTCTAATGAGTTCTGTATATTTTTACATTCATTCCATCCTCTTTCTTTATTTTATGTACCCTTGGTGCAGAGAAAAACAGGAGGAAAACATGAGGCAAGCTGTGTGTTTGTAAGTTTGCCTTCTAGGTTTCTTACAAAACATGTAGCTTTCGATAAACACTTATCTTTAATTCATTGTTTAGAATCTTCTGATTTCATTGATTTGCCTACATTGACTTTTCTGTCAGGTTATGCAGAGGCACCAACTACTGCATGTATTTTAGGAGTAATTGTATCATATTTGCATATATATTGCATATATATTTGCATATGCATATGTATGTGTACAAAGTTACATGCCTATGTAAATGTTGGGCAGAGCTGTAGTCTTGCAGAACCCAGTGTTGAGTCCAAGTTCTAAATCTTAGTAAGGAAGAAAATAGAAGAACAGTGGAAAAGAAACATAGTGGTATTTCTTTCAAAGAAAGACTTAAGTAAAAACTGTGGCATTGTAGTCTTTAATGAAAAGTTGTGAAAGCAAATCTGTATCCCATTATTTTAAGTATTTATAGATTACTTAGAGACTGAAACATAAAGTAGCAGCTTTCACCAACTAAAATGGTGAGAAGCATATTTATGGTAGACTGAACGATTACAGATCATTGAATATTTATGCTTCAGAATTGGCCAGTATTCTGTCATGTTTATGTCAAGTGATCAATGATTCTCACTGGAGAAATGTAGTAAGTGAACATCTGTTTAAGTTAGGGTTTAACACCAAAGGTATTATTTAAGTTTTAAATATTTTCCAAGTATTTAATTTTTATTTATTCTGGCAAAATTTCCCTTTTTTCTCCACAATAAGCCATATATGTGGCCCTTGGAATCTTGTAAAACTTAGATCCGTTATACCTAATGTTTTGCAACTGTAATATTAACTGATAGTTACTATAATTAATTCATATTTTTATGTTTGAAAATATAATGTAGGTTAGAGCATTAATGAAATAAATCCTGAGGGGAGACATTCAGTTTCCATTATTATCAGGGACATAATTACTTTTGCTTTCAGAGTTGTTTAAAAAACAACTCTGGTTCATGGTTATCCTTCCTTTTTCCCTTCCAAGTCAGCTCAATAAGAAATAATGTCACCTCAGACAAAAACGTAAGTTCTGTTTGAAAATTTTAGGAAATACTTGTGAGCAATTGCAATCAATGAATCTTGAGGCTGGTTTTTATACCCTCTGTGACCTGAAATTGTACACTATGGACTGTGTAGTAATCCTGCATGTAAACACTGGACTCTTACAGTGAAAGGTCCCATTTCCTGGGACCAGTTTTGCCCTGCTAGAGTTTTGCAATTACTTGAGTTACTCCTACTTTATGCTGAGCAGAGTGTGTGCAATTTCCTGGCGTTTCTCTGCATGTGGCACCAGAACTGCTATGTTGTCTTATGTATTCTGTTTAATTTAATTTCTGAAATGCAACCAGTAAATTGCTCAGATTAAGAGGTTTTATTTGAATGGTTCGATATGTCTCTGTCTGGAATATGTGCTTTTACACTTTTTTTGTTTTGTTATAGAATGCCTAATGCCATCTGTTCATTTCAAATGGATCCAGACTTGCAGGGTGAGGATTTTTCTTATTTTTTCCCAACTTTTCTCAAGAGGCATTTCTGCGTCTTTTTGAACAGAAACTACTGAATTGTAGTGAAGTCATGCCACTTTCAGAATTTCTGTCCTGTAGCACATGAATGACAAATTACACAGCTGTTATTTCCTACCTTTATTGTTGGATCTGCCCTGGCACCTTCCTTGCCATTATCACATTGGCTCATGGCACACTGGGATCATCTTCCCTAATTTATAATACATATGCTAAGTTTTTTCCCATATTCTCGAATAGGCACGAAGGGTGGCCATACACTCCCTCTCTGAGTGCAAAATCTCAGCAAATGCTTCATCTGCTACAGAGCAAGTAGCAGAAAATGCAGAACTAGCAGGTAACCAGCTGAAGATGTCAGGGAACAACACCCTCTTTGATATGTGCAGGAGCTCCTTTCTCAGCTTCTCAACTAAGGGCATTGATGCTTCTTGAGGTGAAATTTGACCCACTGCAGAATGATTACATGCTGATTTTCTGTCCAAAGGGGAAACCCTGTTCCTATGAGATATTAAAGAGTTTAATGCCGCTAAACAGCCTCTCATAAATAATAATCCTAAAATGCTTTGTATTTTACTTGAGCTTTTTTTCTTTGCTATTTTACTTGTGTGCTCTCGCAAGTTAATTCTGGAACTGTGTTTGACAGGCACAGAATGCCTGACTTTGAGGCCACATTTTGTCTGTAAGGATGGACTTGAATTGAGTAGCAGATGGCTACTAAAACAGATTCCCTTCACTTAGAAAGTCATCTTGCACATGGAAGGTGTTTGAATTGGATGATGTGTATGTTTCTAGCATTTGTATTTGAAAATAAGCATTTGGAATTTAATCCACAGCCTACTGAAAACTGTGGGAGCCTTTCTGATACTTTCAAAAGGGCTTTGGATCAGTTTACTGGAGAAAGGGAACTGATGATGCGTGGAAGTCAAAACTCATTTTTCACGTTGTATGACATGCTACACTACATCTCCAAATAATATCACAAAACATAGTATGACAAGAGCAGGACTAAACAGATGGTATAGCAGTTATTGGCTTCTTTCTATAGCTTAGGCAGCATCTGGGAACCAGCAGAGCCCATAATTTGCTGACTATTAATATTAATCTGGTGTATTTGTGGGAAAGCAGTGCACACAGATTGGCTTGTTTCCAAACTGAACAGGTAAAGTGTTTTGTGAGTTATTTCTACTTAGTTGTGCATATTTATTGCTTATCTTTAACCTTAATCAACTGTGTGTAACTCTTTCTCTCTGAAGTACAGGAAAAAAGAGTCTCTGAGGACAAGAGGATAACTGATAAACCCCATTCTAGTTTCTAAAGTTTAGTGAACAAGCCTTTTTTTTTTTTTGGTCTTGAAATTCTAGGTATGTATGTAAAATATCAGGTATAGGTCATGTTCAACAGACCTTACTTTCCACTCAGGAAAACATCCTATAGCGATATGAAAGAAATGAGCTGAAATCATGTAGGGGTATGGGATTTAGTCAAGCAGCTTGAGTGGAATTGCTAAGCAGAAATGTCAAAAGCCAGTTGCTCTGGTAAATTGCTTATCTTCTTCTGCAAGTCACAGATACTTGACAGAAGATTTGTTTAATGCTTGAAACAGTATACATCCAAAACAATAACCCTGCTGTGCAAACTGACAAACTGTTCCTTGTCGAAGAGCATCTCTGATCAAGAAACCTGTTTGATTGAATAAATATTATTTCATTATGATCTTGGCTAAAAGTATGGGCAGTTCATAACCCTTTTCCTGATCCGTGAATAAACTCAATGCCCAAAGAAGCAGCTGTGCTCTCTATGGTAAATTCTATTTTTACAGCCGTGTCACTGGTTAAGAGATCATTTTTCCAAACTCCAAATTTTGTTGTTTTGATTTTTAGTTAGTTTTAAATGAACTGCTCTATTGTAATGTGTGTTTTTTTTCTTTCACAGAGGCTTTCAATGATGTTCAGAGCTCCGTCTACAGAACAGCCTTAAAACTACGCTCAGTACAGAGTCTGTGCCAGTGTTAGTAGCCAAAGAGAATCCTCTGCTTTTACAGGGAGAAGAATCTCTAAAAAATTTGCATTGCTGTCACCATGAGTTATTATGCTACTTTACTTTCTCATTTTCCACATGGGAATCTCAGAATGCATTATGAACACTTAAGATCTAGATAATGCTTCATACACAATTGATTTTTTTTTCCTTTTGAATGTCAGTGGAAATACATTAGTAAAATTCTAAACTTATGGGAGAATCAAATTGTTATTACAGTCTGCAACACTGCTATGTAGACATCACTGGCAATTATTAATCTTTGTGCATTGTTATGCTTGTGAAAAATCAAATTCTCATTTTTCTTAGTAGCTGATTTGTTGGAAATAATCATGGATCATTGAAAATGCATTGACTGGCATTATTATTATTGATACTATAAGTATTAATGAGAGTAAAATAAAGTACGATAGACCAGAAAAACCCTGGCTAGAATTCATTCTCCCTGTCTTTGAAGTGAGAGAGAATTCTATGCAAGCAACGAATTGTGGAACAAAGTCCTGCTCACTTAGCTCACTTTGAAATTACTGGATGTAAATGCCATATTGAGCTAAATTTTATGGAAATCCTTGAATTTTCCATCTGAAACAATCTGTTGCTGAAAAGGCACAATGTTGCAAGTGAGGTCTTGAGGGTAACACAGAAAAGATGAATAGTTTGTTGGCCTTGGCCATAGTTTTTTTCATTTGGGCACAACCAGAGGTACTGGTTTTCATTACCTCTGTTGCCTAGTCCTTCGTGTCTCCTCTAGGCAGTCAGAAAATCTACCCCAGTTGCTCTACTCCTCCTTGAACCCTTGTGACCAGAAGTGCACATGGGTTTCCAGATTGAGTTTCACTCACACTGCAGTGTTCCCATTTGTGCTGGAAAGACCACTGGTGACATAGTCTAGATTCTCTGCTGCTTCAGCAATCCACAGACTTTCAGTCTACTACAGTTTTTCACTTCTGAAGTTAATGCTAATTGATCATGCCTCTGTGGTACTGAATGTGGCCTATAAGAAGCCATAGCTTTCTTCCTACAGGATGTTAGTTATTCCATAGGACATTTATAATACAGCCTTCTTACCCCTTTCTTGGCCATAGCACCCCTCTTCTCTTTGTATTTGTGCATGAGAAGAAAGCTTACATCAAAGCATGAATTGTTTTCACAGGTGAGCTTTTTCCTGCAATACTGAATGGTGTGTCGTTTTATGCTATCTATATATAGAAAAAAACTTGCATCTGTAATTTGGATGCAGTTGAGCATACTATTTTCCTCTATAGTTTGGATGCAATTAATCATGCTGTTTTCTCTCCTTCCTACCTATCCCAAAATCCCATTCAGGGAATTTTAGTTGAGCTGTTCTATCTTTGTAGCCTCACAAGTTTTGCTAGATCCATAAACCCAGCAAGACCTTTCTCAGATTACTTCCTTTTTATGTTGCATACTGTTTTAGACTTCATTTTACAAACCTGTCCTAGCTAGGCTTTTCTGATACAAAATCGTTGCTCTTCCATTCATGAAAAGGCAGGGATTCTCATTCGTTTATTCCTTAATTTTCCCACAGTGGATTTGATTGATGTTTCTCTGATTCAGCACATCCTATCAAGTGAACAGAGCCAGAGGGGAGAGCAGATTTCTCTGAATATGCAGCAAATCTCTAGAATGTTGACAGAACTGTTCCGAAGGGCAAGATTAGAAAAACCAGGCCAGGTAGATCCGAGAGCCGCTGAATTCACGTTGAGTCTGCTCATTGCCATGTATGACAGGTGAGAAGAAGAATAAACGTAAATCCATCGTGAAGTATCATAGAATCATAGAATGTTTCTTTGGAAGAGACCTTAAAGACCATGTAGTTCCCACCCCAAGTATTGTTTCTACCACTCTTGCACCATTTCTGTATAAAACTCTCAACATTTGATATTTTTTTTCTTGGTATACAAACTAGGAGTAGTTCAGCTGTCAGAATATGAGGCAAAAGCTGTATCAGAGAAACAGTGGTCAAATGTTTCCAAAACTATCTGGAAGTCCAGTCTTCTGCCAGTCCATGCTGGCTTTTTCTCTGAACAGCTTTACAGAGTAGCTCTTCTTCTGACTGCCAAGATATTTTGATACACTTCTGCAAAGGAATCAGTATTTGCCTCTGCGGGGCAGCACCCAGAGGTGCAGAGGTCAAGAATTTTCCAGTCACTTTTCTTCATTCATTTTTCTCCAGCTTAAAAACTTAATCAAATAATTATGAAACAAAATTGATGTCTCATAACTAAGCTGATCAGCTCCTGCAAAGAGCAAATAGTTTCTGGAGGTAATAAGGAGGCAGTTCACAGAGTGTATTTTTCTCATGTATTGTTTGTGGATAATGAATTAATTAGCTAAAGGCAGGATTGGTTTGTGATTGTATCAGATTTAAAAGGCTAAATTCATTGTACAATTTATTTACCACGAGTGAAATTTATTCCCTTATATATTGGAGCAAAGTTTTTTACTCAATGTGAGTGAGATGTAAGTGGTCTCAGGACTTTTTCTTGAGTCAGTGTTCATTAATAATATGATCACTACTCCTTAATGTCCCATATTGTTAATGTTTGTTTACTTAGAAAAATCAATGAAGACTAAGAATAAACTGGTGTATTAAGAAAAAAAGCTAGAAACATCAAGAGTATTTTGTAATTTGTGTGCACTGTAGAGAAATAATTTAGAAGAATCTCCTTAACAGGAGTATCTTGGTCTTTTATTCTGGTTTTTTTTTTAAACTGTGTAATTTTCTTTTTGCTACCTTTTTTTAAATTTTCACAAATTTCTTGACATGTATATAGGATAGAAAAAGCTTCTTATAATTTTCTTGTAATCAAGTTTTCTCTGAGTGCTATTCTCCATAGTAACACTGGAAAGTATTTCCTAGGAGGAGCACATACTTTGAAGAGTATGTTGCAGCTTTATGCACTGTGGATTTATCTAAAGACTCTTGGAAAAAATGTTATGTAATGATATTCTGAAGTGCAATACAGCTTTGCAAAAGTGGTATCTTAAATATAGAATTCCAAGATTTCCTGATTTGTGCTTTCCAATTCATGTCTTCTTAGTCTTCACAAAAAAATAATTGTTTTGTTCATTAGGTGCCTATGTCAAAAACTTGGGTTCTACATTAATATCGGCTATTTATTATCTAACGGTCAAAACTGAAGTCCTGGCCCTGCCTATATCCTTTTGTTTAAATTAAGTTGCAGTGAAATTAAATGGAATCAGCCCAAGAAAAGCTCAGTGCAGATTTGGGGCCATAGTGAAGCTATGGCCTGATGTTATAATGCAAAAACCAGGTTGTATCCTGTGTTCTCTTCCATATTTGGGAAGGCTTTCCACAAATAAAGAGCAGATTTTTTTTTTTTTTTTTTAGGACGTATTGTAAAAGTAAAATTATATTTTACTTGGAACGTGAGGTCTTTGAAGGAGATGTTGTGGTTTTGTTTTATGATTGCTTGGCATCTTGGAACATAAATTATCACTGAAATGTTACATCAGTTATATTTATACATATAAAAGGGTATGAGTTTTGAAGTTGTCTCCTAACACAGCAACATTTTATTCTTTAGAAGTTTCAGTTTTTACATTCTTGGTGAATATATTGTGACTTATTTTATTTTCTTAGATCTGGAACAGGGTATGTCAAAATTAGATCTGCTGCAGCTGCCCTAATTGCCCTTTCAGGAGACACTCTACTGGCTAAATACAGAGGTGGGAAATATATGATTTTTATACACTGCCTGAAATACTGAACATCAAGAAAAATCTCCATTGTAATTTTTTTACTTTAGAAGAGAATACAGTTCTGCCATGCAAAAAGTAAATTATGTTGACTGCTCAGTTACAGAGAAAGGCTGATGCAGAATAATACTTTTCAATTAATGTCTGTAGCCATCTTTGCATAGTCTCAGAACAGATCATAGTAAAGTTTAAAATAAGTAGAGCTTAAAAATGAAGGCCATGTTCTATTTGCCTCACAGAAAAGAAGACTAGTTTTAAATTTCATTGGATTAGAAAGCCATTTTTTATATTTGATCCAGCAAGCTTTTAGACATTGGACAAAAATGCTTAAAGAACTAAGTATAACAGATAAAGGTGGCCCAGTGTAATGTGCAGCACAAAGGTTTCTACCTGAATTAAATGGCTAAAATGGAGAACAAATGGAGCACCAGTGAAATATTCATCTCATACTCTCCCACTGCCTACTGCGTATTTCCGTCCAGATTACAATTTGCATTTAGCAATTCACAATTTAAATAGAACACTTCTTGTATAAACATATTTAAATATTTTTCTTAATGCCACAAGAATGAGCTCATTGCTTCCTTCCTCCTTACCTGTCTTAAATGCCAGCAATAAGGAATTGCCATAAATTCCTTACTTTCCTGCTCTTTCCCTTGTCATAGGATGGAAGTATTGCCACAGCGGTCACTGTGAGCCTGTTAGATGGATAATAAAGTGGAACTTTATTATGGGGTTTATTTGGTAGGCTGCAATCACCATAGCAGTTTGAAGATAGCTTGAGGACACTTCAGGCTCTGCCAGGATTCCAGTTTCTTTCCTCTTATTTTCAGCTTTCTTCCAGTTTTATGCTGTCCCTGATGGGAAGGCGGCCTTGATTACCCGTAGTGCCCTGAGAAGCCTACTAACAGACTTAAATCAGGTAATGCCGCTGCAATGCTGCTACACAATGGATTTTGTAAGAGAAAAAAAATACCTGATTGATACATTTTATGTTTGATTACCTTATGGGACTGAAGTCAATAGGATACTCTGTGGTCATAGGGAACTACCAAGCAAAATAGGTAAAAGAATCAAATTCTGTCCCTTTTCTCCATCAGAGTAACTGCTTGGATTGGTGACTGCCTCTGCAGTCATGTTGCCTGAGCTTACACATCCTGGGAACAGCTGCATACAACTGTTTCTAAGGCAACTCCAAACTTCAGATGTCTGTACTCACTAGAATAGCTTGCAGTTGCAGGAAGATACCTTAGCATACAGGTATTTACAGCTGAACTGGTGCTGAAAATGGGACCTGAAAATTACTCCTGAAGTTCAAACCCAGTGTCCTTCAGTATTATAGTGTGGCAGCACAGTATGTTGATCCATATCAGTAAGTGAGTTGGAAGCAAATAATTCTGAGGCATGTTGAGCTATGAAACTGCATACTGATGATATGAATATGAACAGGTTTTCTTCAGATTAGTATGTAAAATGGCATTTCTGTAGATTCTTCACCATCTGTGTGCTGTCACCATCGCAGCAGAGCATGATGGGAACATCTGTTTTTTATTGAGGTGCTTCTGAGCCTTTCTTCTTAATGCAGATCCCAGCCATTGTGGGAGAAAGCTGCACTCTGTCTTGCGTGGAAATTGCGACTCATGACTGTTTCCATGGGGTGAGTGAAATTCTGATGTCCTGGGAAATTATTTTGAATGTTACTGATTGATTAAAACTACAAGTGTGTCACCACATAACATCCCCAAGTACCTGCTGTTAAGGGGCAGGGCTGACCAACAGTCTCACAGTAAAGGAGGATTTGCATCTATAGAAAAGGTGTTCAGTAAGATACTGCTGAAGACTTTTGCATTTATTCCAAGACCTTTAGAACCCAGTAACATTTTATATGAATGGAAAATCTGTGCTAGCAAGGTCCAATGTTAAAGATTTTATTAGGAGTTGTAGATGAAACACCTGTTCTTTTCAAATGAATGTATGAACTTGAGACATGTATTTTTTCTAGGTTCTGAATTCAGCTATTGTTGAAGAAAAATTCCTGTCTTGGCTGAGATCGGAGCCTGCTGTTCTCCTGTGGCTCCCTACGTGTTACAGATTATCAGCCACGGAAATGGTTTTTCACCGAGCTAGATGTAGAGTCTGCAAAGTTTTCCCCATTACTGGCCTCAGGTGCATCAGTTCTTACTATTGTTTGCATACCTTACAGGCTATAACTGATGTATTAAGCAACAAACTTTGGATGTAATCTAATTTAGTCAGTATAAGAGGGAGAGAACCATCGCAGGCTAGTGCTCAAGCCTGCATCCTGCTTCTCTTTAGCTCACTAGCACAGACATGATTATGAAGACTTGCTGAAGGTAAACTGGCAATTCAGAAGTAAAGCCAATTAAACCTGAGTTTCTAATTTCTTAGTTCTTTGTCCCATAGCCAGTTGTATTAACTGGCTAGTTAGGTTATCCATCTTAACATCTTGTTCATCTAAGTAATGGTATAAAATGGCATAGTGGTATAAAAAGAATGCTATCCATTACCTCTGACCAGAATGCTCAGAAAATCAATTTACTGTTACTCTTTTCTCACTAGTAGTAAGCTTGCAAGTTTAGTTTCTTGCATTTTTAGTTTTTTGCTTGCAAATCCTACATCAATCATGTATTATGTGTCACTTAACATTACAGTTCCATGAGAGCAGCAAATAGAGGTAAGCTGGCACATAAGAAGCATGTGAAGTTGAAACTGCATTCTCAAAAATTATCCTAAACAGCTGTTTCTTCCATGAACTGCATTTCAATGCAGTGAGTAAATAATACTAAAATCACTAGTGGGTTTGGAGAATAGTCCATTATCATTTGGACAAAATAACTTGCATTCAGAGAATGTTGAGGAAAGTCATAATTCTAACAAAGCTGTTTCTCTGCATTTCAGAGCCCAGGGATCTGTATTTTCAGTAGTCAAGCTCACTTACACCAAGTCCTTACTTGTGGGGAAGTTATTGAATCCCTTTGTTTTCCCTCACAGGTATCGCTGTTTGAAGTGCCTCAATTTTGACCTTTGCCAAGCGTGCTTTTTCACTGGCCGTCTCTGCAAACCACATAAGAGGTCACATCCTGTTGTGGAACACTGTGTGCAGGTAGAGTCCCATTGTACTGATTAATTTCCCTGTTCAGGTTCTTCCTGTAGGCAAGTAGGCAGTAGATTCTTGAACTACATTCATTATAAAATTATATGTGGGTTAGCCATAATGGCCATGACATATCAGCATTATTAATCTGGGCACAGTGTGACAGGAAAAGGAAAAAATGTGGCTTCTAACTTTGGAATGAGTGTTTTGTTCTGAAATAACTGAATAAAGCGATGAAATATCCTAGTGCAAATCCTCTTTTCAAGGACTTTAATGGCAAGCTTGCTGTTTACAGATAATCCTTAAACCTGTGTAAAGTCCCGTCAGTGTATCCCAGTGCTCCCTCATCCCAATCCCAATGCAGACTCATGCAAAAATTAATTCATCCTAAAGTTGTACAAACTCCTGCATGAAATGTTTTTTCTCCCAGAGTTTTCCCACTTTATTGTAAACCCCTCTGATTCATTTGTCTCTGTCAGTTAGGGATGTGGCACAAAGAGGCAGCGTGTGCCCAACCAAGCTCACCTACTTGGACTCCATTACAGGGGCAACTTGTGCTTTCATCACACTAGTGGTGAAGTATGACACTGGGAATTTGTGTTTGGAAGACCAGCTTCTCCTTTGAGCAGGAGATTCCAGATCTTGCGCACAGCAGCAGACAGGTGTTTGTTTGTTTTGGTTTTTTTGTGGATTTATGTAACAGTATCCTTCTGTTCCAGTAAATTAACTGAAAAGCCCTTAAGAAAGTTTCCCTAGAAAGCTTAACTTCATGGTTTCCTTCCCTACGCCCTGCAGTTAAAGATACCTGGGTAGCCAGTGTCTTCACTAAAACTAAAGAATGTTAGAGTGCTCTTGTAGTCACCCTTTGTCCAGGGAAATATTACACTGTTGCCACTTCATTGTTCTCTTTCTGAAGAGAAGACTAACACTAACACAGTGCTAACACTGTGAGAAACTGTATCTGGATGCTCAATATCTGCATTAAAAACAGTTCGTTCTTCCAAATATTTTTCCTTATTCTCCCTCTGTGATAAAGTAGGAGAACCAAATGGCAACTGATCTCCTCATGTGGAGACTTCTAGTAGAGACATTAAAATTGGTGTGAATGGGAGTGCCAGAAGGAAGGGCAAGAAGAATATAAGGCAGGAGGTGATGCAGAAGGAGAACTAGTATCTCTTGTCCTCCATGTTACTGCAAGTCATTATGGAAGGGATGGGGATAGCAGCTTACTACTGATTCTTTTATGTCCCACACAAAGGATATAAAAGTGGTACCTGTCATAGTGAGTAGCTTATCTTTTAATTTTGGTATAGACTTTGGCCTGTATTGTAATATTTGGCCTATAAAGTAATATTGACAGGGTTAATGGAGGATTAGGGCTTCTTGAAGTAAACCCAAGTTCAGTGATCTAGTTGCAATACTGCAGAAACAATGTTGGAAAGCTCAATGTCAGATAGTATAGATGAGGAAAGGGACTTCATTGTACAACAAAACTGATTTCACTCACTCATATTCACTCACAAGCACTAAATACATGTGTCCAAGTAGTCTTTCCAGCATTCACACACCAAGGTGTATGTATACACATGATATGACCATAATGACTTGCAGTAACATGGAGGACAAGAGATACTAGTTCTCCTTAAGCCTCCATGGTCTTAGTGTGACCCTCTTTCAAGAGCGCTGCAGAAGAAAGGAGGCTCAGAGAAGAAGGACTCTGGAGACAGTGGAGGAGAGGCACTTCCCTACTCACAAAAAGACTTTGTGAGTTTCATTTTCAGATGAGTTTATAATCTCTGAATGTCAGGATGTGGGATATTGCTTGATTATGCCCTTTGAATAAATGATTTTGTTATGACAGATACCATGTCATAATCTTTCTATTAGAAAGGGAAAAAATAACTGGGAAGTTACTGCACATTGTTCTATAGCTTAACCATAATTACCATGCTGATGACCTAATGACCAGTTGTCTTATAAAATATAACATGCTCGTGTCTTCCTTCCCTCCTTCCTTATGTTGTCTCTCTTGCTCTGTGCCATTTCCTATGCTCAGTCTAGGGTCAAGCATTGCAAATATTTAGTACCTGTCACAACTGCATGGGTTTTTAAGCAACTCCTCTGTGAAAAATTCATTGGAAATTAACTGTAATACTTTCCACGTGTGACCCACAGTGCATTCAGTGACAGTCATTCTACTCAAGTCCCACTGAATTGCAGGCCTGTGGGATTACTCACAGTAGTGAGCTGATCTCACCGTTCCAGTCCTTTCAGACCAGTTGTTTGGTGTGCTTTGGTTAATATTTAAATTCATTACTGTATTTCCACTGATCACGGTGGTTAATAATGAGCGTTGGAGGTTGTGTTGTGATTTTTCCCAATAGTTTCTCCTTCCTTGCTATGAGATTTTTGTTGATATTTAAGTGCAGAAACTGAAGGGAATGATTATAGGAGATAAGCATGTAAACTACAAATGTGCAAAGGGTGAGATTCCTTTCTAGTTATATAAGGCCTAGCAACTCTCTTGCATCTCACGTATGTTCTCCAAATGAGGCTTCAGTGAGACTGAAATAGGGAAAAAATGGTCAGTCCTCTCTAAAAGAATTAATTTCCTCTTTGTGCAAAGGAGGACAAAAATCTGTTTATAAAACTGGATTTTGCTACTCTGGTACGTTTGCAATTAGAAAACAATTTTTTATATGCTGTAAGACCAATGGATGATAGTTAGAGTGATTTTCATAGAGAATATTATTTCAGTGTTTGTTTTTTAGAATGTGGTGAAATCCAAAACATTTTTCGTTGCTAATATTTCCTCTCTTGTATTTAGCAACAAACCAATATGTCATCATTTTGAATGTCATTTAATTTTTCTGTGAGCAGTCAAGATTTATCTATAATTCTGTGGGGTTTTGCACTACCTACTGCTTGGGTAGCAATGGGACAAAGAAGAATTTAGGGCTGCTGTTACAGGTGTCACTATGGGACTGATAAATATCTGGCCTTTTCCAGGCATAAAATGGACTGAACAGCAGGGTACTTTGCTATATTTTTGTAGTTGAATTTCCCAATATATTTGGCTCTTGGTGAAAGGAAGCGTAGAAGAGAAGCAGCAAATTGCACTGAAACTGAGTGGAAAGAAGAACCTGTTGTTGGGAGAGTAGAATTCATTTATAGGAATTTCATTCTTTCAAAATGTGCCAGCAGGCATGGCTAAACCATACTTCTTGCTTCGTCAATAGCATAGCTGTCTGTCTACTCACAGTGCATTAGTTTTATTTTGTTCTTTCTTGATACCAAAACCATGTGAGTCTTGATCCTTTACCTACTCATTATTTCTCTCTTGGCACACAGTCCTCCTGCAGAACTCAGTGCTTCACCACTCCCTGGTCCTGAAAACCTGTCTTTCCCAGGGGATAGTTGTGTCCCAGAGTCACCCGAGTTCGTAGCTGAAAACAGGACTGTAATGCAGAAGAGTGAGAATAACAGAAAGACCAGAAAGACACTAGAGCAAGGCAAGACAATAGCTCAGGTGAGCAAAACATGAAGCAGTAATAGTGCTACAGCTGTGAAGAAGACCTACCAAGTTAACTATCTAATTACTAATGAAAATGTATTGGACATCTTCAGCTTTCTGTTAATTCCTCACTTATGGAAAAAAATGTGGAATATGAAAACTCAGTGAAGCTTGAATTTGATGTCTTCCCAAGATTAGTGACTAGTCTCCTTGATTTCCATAACCTTCAGATGCACCTGTAAGAATATTTGCTTTGGGTTTTGATGAGTTGTCTTAGATTAGCACGCTAAAGACTAGCTAAGACTGGAGTCTTCTCTCTATTTTAACAGACAAAAATTGCCATCATATCCTCCTACTGCTGCCTTAATTCTTTCTAGGTTCAGGCTATTTTTGTTACCATGGCAATAGCAAGAGGACAGAATGATCCCCTCTTAAGGATAAACCCAGAGTGGTGTCCACTCCAACTAAAATAGCTAATGTACAAAAGGTCTCCACTAATCTATTTCCAGCTTCCCTGCATAGAGACAATACTAGAAGAGTGGATAGGACAGTGTAGCTAAAAATAAGTATATGCAGGTTTTTGTTTCTATATTTATTTGAAAGATTGGCAGCTCTGCACATACTCAGAATATAGGGAACACTGAGTTGTGTTCGAACCAGTTTGTGTCATCTGCTCATCTTGTTCTTCCCAGGAGCCAAGGGGTGAAAACTAGCCTCTGTGTGTCAGGTCACTCCTTTGGCTGCTACTCCTGTGCTGCCCTTTGGAAGAGATGTCATTTAGGACTCTACTGCCCAACTCAAGGTATAGTGCCAGCCAGCATATATCTGCAGGAGAAGTTGTGGGCAGACTTAAAGTGCTTAAACATATAATTTTGACGGCTGGCATTTGTCATTTTAGGAGACAGCAAGATAGGACTTGCATCCCTGTACTGGGATTCTGTTGTGCATTGCTCATTTGTTCATTTTGAATCTGGGCTGAGAATTCTTTTTGAGCAGTTTTATACTGATTTCCAAGATCTTATAGTGCTTATTTCCACTTTGCTTCCAAAGATGTGGACAGTAAGTCCAATGATTGCTTTTATCAGAATTGATGAGTATGGAGGTCCTGGGGACCCAGCTCTTAGTCTCATAATTTCCTGGCAGCCCTGATTCCAGCCCAACTTATATCATGCCCCAAAAGCAGATGGAAAGCATTTGTGTCCTTGGCTTCTGGGTTACTGTTCCCTGCATGGCCCAGAGACTGTTACTTCCATGCAAAGACCAGGAGTTTTTCTTCTCTAATCTGCATCCAGTCTCTCTCTTCATCTCCTTGTCCCAAAGCAGTTGTGGGACTTGGGAGAGACTGTTCCCAAATCAGAATATTCCATTTTGCAGAAATTCTAGGGAATATGTGTTTTGTTCTAATTTAAAACAAATTCTCATAGACTTAGAATTTGTCATAGAACAAAGAACTTGCTCTATAGAATGAATTTTCCAGTCTCCTCTAATAGCCATTAGAAATACTTTAATGCATCAGTTGATTTCAATAAGTTAAATTTAAAAAGCTAACTAATAAATCGATAAGACAGACCAAATCCAAAATTTGTCATGCCCTCTTATAGTAAAATTTACATATAAAAATGAATGTTATTGCTGATAAGGTTATGACCAGATACTTCTTTGTGTTCTAGGCAATAGCCTCTTTTGAAGCAGATGTGTTAAAAATGCACGAATCTATCAAAAGCATTCACAGTGACAGCAGGTATGTAAATACAGTGGTACACTGACAGAAGACTGGTGGGCAGGGCTCAGTGAAGGGCTAGAAGACAGGTTATTTTTCTATACCTTGGAGATTCTGAGATTAAATAAAGATGCTGTTAAATGAGGATGAATGATAAAAACTCAGCAACAAAAATTGTAAATGGGGATCACTGGAAAAACAATGTCTGGAAAAGCAAAACATTTTCGTTTGCTTTCATCAGCATTTCTGCAATTGATAGTTTATATTTCTAAAGGTAATTTTGAAGGGAAAAGATGTTCATTCACATAAAAATACCAGAATAGCATACTTTTTCAAGTTTTTCTCTGAATAAGGCTTAATCAAAACAAATTTCATAATTTGCATAAAGTTTTTAAATCAAAGTACATTGTCTTCCTAAAAAATGTGCTGTACATCAAATAGAGATTAATAGGCTTAATACAATAAGTATTGGTATAAAATCCGTGACAGATTATCAGAGAAGTTCCTTCTGATATTCAAACCTTTGACAGGAAAAAATATTAATTCCTAAACTACAAATTTCCTGAGAGGTTTATTTGTTTGCATGGCAGGAGGGGGAGTTGCTGTATGGGCAATTATGCTAACCTTTTTCTTGCATTTTTGTCTTCCCCTCCTTAATTTTTGTAGTTATATATGAATGTGCTCTAGATAAAACCACGGCTGTGACCCCTTAAACTGATGGAATTACAGTGAAGTGTAGTATTTTATCCTGAATCTACTCTTTATTTCCTTCAGTATGTTCAGTTCTCTCTGTTCCTGTTCTGTTTCATTCTAAGTACAATTGCTGCTCCAAATTCACCCAAGGCCACTTCGAGATCAAAGCTAAACAATTGCAGTTCCACTGTAAGCCTGTGTCCTTACCTCACTCTCTGTTCTCACCTGGGCAAATAAAGAGATATGGCAAAGATCTTCAGCTTTTGTTTAGATTAGCAATAGCTGAGAGGATATCTGGGAAGCCTGCTTCTGAAATGCTGCATCACCCTCTGACCCAGAGCTTATCATATAATGGGGTGAATGAATCACATTACTCATGGGAAGCTCTTTATTCTTATTTGTGGACCAACTTCCAGCATTCATGTGCCTGTTCACAGAACTGGCTCTGAGTTAGTTGAAGGGAGTCAGCATTTTATGGTAAAGACCCCTTAAACGCTGTTATAAGGGACCACTGTAATATTAATCTTAATTTTAAATTATATGACTTGTTGTCCTATTCAGACAAATCTTGCATAATTCTAGAGAAATCTGCTGGGACTCTTGTCTCTAAGCCAAAGTATAACCAAAAGAAAGTGAATCAGATGAACTTCTGAATGTAACAAAGCAGGACAGATAACTATTTCAGCTCTGTGATATGAAGCAGTTGGTTTATACAGTAGTGTTAACAAACTTTACTGTCTCCACCTCAGCCATGAGGAAGGCAAAACTATTTCTACCCTGGCTTCTTAGAGAAATCCCAACTAGAACAGAATTACTGTCACAGTATTTTTGTCATACTGTGCTCTGAGTAGGTAATTTCTAAACCTCTGGTATGTGTGGGAGAGTGGCACTTCTTATTGCAAAAATCACAATGTCTTTTCAAGGACAAGTGGCCTGTGCAGGAACTATTCATATAATCAAAGAAACTGCATAGAATACCATGAGCAAGAAGAAAATCTATCAAAGGGGTAGAGGCTGCTTTTACTTTGTTGTTGCCTGTGGCATGTAGTGGGAACTTTTGCAGTTCAGGGAGTTGCCATAAATAGTTTGCTTCTAGGCAGAGGGACTGCTGTAATATCTCCCCTGTTGAAGCCACCTTTGTGGGAAAGGTAAAATGCAAGGTTCAGTCCTGGCCGTAGCTCCATTCAGCTCAAATTTTTCCTCATCTAGAACACTCCTATTCTTGCTAATTCCATGGATACAGCCCAGCTCCTGAAACACTGGTCTCTAATCCCAAAGCTGACAAAAATTTTCTAAACTGATAAAGGGGATAAAGTTTGTGCTAAAGTGCTAGCTCTTTTCCGTGACTGCATGTATTTGTGTATGTGTGATCTAGCAAAAATCCCACCCTCCTGTGTCTCTGGCAGGTACATGAAGAAGCAGTTCAACAAATGGAAGGACAAAATACAATTTCTTCACAACTGCCAGGAAGAAAAAAACTGCAAAATAGAGGCAAAACTCCAAAGACTGAGAGTAAGCCATAAAAACCTACAAATGACACTGCAGCAAATGGAGCAAGAAGTAAAGGTATAGTGACAAATATACCAATAATCAGAGCTATGGGCAATTACTGAACACTGACTACTGCTTCCTGCAGACCAGCACTCTTGATACTATTTCATGCACCTTCCACTAGTATTTTCAGTTATCTTAGGTTCTTGTCTTCAAAGAAAGTAGATAGAAAGCAGCAGGGATTTTCTTGTCATTCTGTGTATATTTAGCATCTAGCAGATACCCATACTAGGATGTTTAGATACTACTGCAATGAAAATAATGAGTATTCCAATAAGAGTGAGAAAATGGTTTCCAACAGAAGTGTAAGATACTCCACTGCAGTCTTTTCTTCAGAGAAGAGTCCTGTGTTGGCATTGAATAAACACTCTTTTGTCATTCCTAATTACCATTTTTTACTGGAAAGTAACACATACGTCTTACAGAAAATATTTTATTTCTTTTCAATTGTATTGATTCTTGGTCATTAAAATTATTTGTGAGATTCTAAAAAGGCCCTTATTTCACGGAGAATGTATACATATTTGCCACCTACAGCATTTTGTAGCATTTTCTGCAATGCTGCTTTAGTACTACTGGCAAGCCAAAATATCAGTTATTTTCACAATGTATTTTCTGTGTTTTGTCTGTTGTAGACAATGTTACAGTCATCAGAAGATCCTTTTGTGCTGTATCAGAATACAATGCCAAGAAATCCACATGTTCTGCTGGAAAGGAAAATGCAGGGAGGATTAAATCCTGCCCAAATAAGGCCTACTTCCAGAACATGTGCAGACTGGAATTCTTTGAGTCCCCCCAACCCTGCAAATAGAATGCAGCTTTTACAGACACCTGAGGTTGCCACTGCAGTGGACTTTATGTTTTCAGACGACCCACTGGAGTCAGTGTCCCTGCAGAGTGACAGACCTTTTATGGGACAGTATGAAAAAGCAAATGAGAATCAAACATATCTGCCTAAATTGACAGAAAACTCTCTCAGTGGCGTCATGAGGAATACAGTTCTTACTCCCCCTGCAGTGCCACTACCACCTGATGAGGAGGAAGTCAGAGAGGAAATGGAACTGCAGCAGCTAGTGATGGAACTGAAGGATGGATTGTCTCTCCAAACCCAACCAGGTATAAGCTCTCCCAGTAATCTTGACACTGTCTTCTCACCTTCATCCAGTTTACTCTATAATATTGTTCATAATCATTTAACCCTTCAAGGAAACTCAGAATCTTGCCTTAGCCATTGTAGGAGTATTCAAGCTCTGTATTGTAAGGTAGAGCATATTCCAAATATAACCCTTAATGTTCGACTAATTTGAAACTGGATGAGTTCGAGCTCATAAGAGAAAATCAGTCTCAGCAGTTAACTAAGGAGCAAAGTTGCTGGTGAGGGCACTGGTGAGGGCACTGGAGGTCTTTGCTGTTGCCACTTCTGTGACACTGCAACTATGACTCCAGTCGCAGGCAGACTTCCAGCAGTACAAAATCCCTATGTAATCAATGATCTTACACAGCAGGGATTTGTTCAACACTCAGGATGCCTCACTTTTGATAATGAGGATGTAATCAGGAATATGACATAAAAAGCTACCATTTCTACAGAGTTATCTTAACTTAAAGATTTATAAACAGTTTTCCAGGGCTCTGGAAGCATTCAGAAGCTTAGAAAGACGTAAAATCTGTTCTACTTTTCAGCCCAACAGACTACTTTGCAGCAGGAGTTGTTCTCTACAGCTGAGCGTGTCTGCAGGTCCTTTTCTGACCTCATCAACCAAGTAATTTCACCAGCTTGTGAATGATGGAAACCACCATTCACTTTACAGCTTCTCTGAACTACTTAAGGTAATTGATGCCATGTCAAACTCTTTAAAGAGTCTGTAATAACACAGCATAACAGATTTCTGCATTTAATGACTTCACCAGGAACATACTGGAGAACAATATTCCTTTTTTGTGGTTTCCAGCTCCTGTGCAGTGGATCCCTCAGCAGTGCAAATGATTGCCCATTTCTCTCTCTTTAGCTGATATCCCGTGGTCGAGTTACTTCTTTGTAAGTCACTCAAGTATTTCTTGTTGGTGCCAGCAACAAGGAAAACTTTTTTTTTTTTTGTAATGCACAGAAGTATTTTAAAGATCTGAGAAATGAAAATTATGCAGTACCACTTCAGAGAGTAAAAATATAGACTTAGTTACTTATTATCACAGTTCTGCAGGAGGTGCATAAAAAATAGTGAATGAGTATGTTCATGTGTGTTCAAAACCAGTTATGGTTCAAGAAAATATGCATAATTTTAAGGATTTTAAGGATGTCACTGGAAGTATACCAGCTTTTCGAGAGAGAAAATACTCCTAGTTATTACAGAATTTTTTCTGTGATTACTGAGAAAATAAATTTGGCTTGGGTAAAAGCAAAATATTTTTGAAAGCTTTGGGAGAAAAGTGAGATAAATTATATATTCTGAAGCTTTGCTTCACGTATAATCAAACAGAGTTTAGGCTGATGTGATTGAAAAGACTAGTGAAAAGTGTAGTGCCTAAAAAAAGCTGCTCAGCAGAACTCTTAGTTTTCCACATAGATTTTCCTTGTCTTGTATTTTCAGAATGAATTGTAATCATCAAGGTAAATCACAGAATCACAGAATATTCTGTATTGAAGGGACCCAAAAGGATAATAGAGTCCAACCCCTAGACCTGCACAGGGCCATCCACAACAGTCACACCATGTGCCTGACAGTATCATCCAAACGCTTCTGGAACTCTGTCAGGTTTGGTGCTGTGACCACTTCCTGGGGAGCCTGTTCCAGTGTCCAACCACCCTCTGGGGGAAGAACCTTGTTCTAATATCCAACTTAAACCTCCTCTGACACAATTTCAGGCCATTCCCTTGGGTTCTGTCACTGGTCACCACAGAGAAGAGATCAGTGCCTGCCCCTCCTCTTCCCTTCACGAGGAAGTTGTAGCTGCAATGAGGTCTTCCCTCGGTCTCCTCTGCTCCAGGCTTAACAGATCAAGTGACCTCAGCCTCTCCTCATTGGGTTCCCCTCAAGGCCCTTCCCCATCTTCATTGCCCTCCTTTGGATGCTCTCCAACAGTTTAATATCTTTCTTATATTGTGGTGCCCAAAACTGCCACAATATTCAAGATGAGGCAGCCCCAGTGCAGAGCAGAGCAGGACAGTCCCCTCCCCTGGTTGGTGATGCTTTGCCTGATGCCCCCCAGGACATGGTTGGCCCTCCTGGCTGCCAGGGCACTGCTGGCCCATATTCAACTTGTCATGGACCAGGACCCCCAGGTCCCTTTCCACACCACTGCTTTCCAGCCTCTCATTCCCCAGTCTGCCTGTACATACAGGGTTGCCCCATCCCAGGTGCAAAATCTGGCACTTCCCCTTGTTGATGGTTGGTGATAGCCCAGCCCTCTAATTTGTCAAGATCTCTCTGCAGGGTCTCCCTGCCATTGAGGGAGTCAACAGCTCCTCCCAGTTTTGTGTCACCTGCAGACTTGCTTAGTATCCCTTCCAGTCCTGTGTCCAATCATTTATGAAGATGTTGAAGAGCACAGAGCCTAAGATGGAGCCCTGTGGAACCCCACTAGTGACAGGTCACCGGTCTGATGTTACTTGAACCTATTTCTCCAGGTTGGTGAACAACCAGCAAACCAGTTTTTCTGTGGGCATTTGGAGAAAAAAAAAAAGAAAAAAGAGCAATGAAATATTGCTACATGCTCAAGGAAAGAAACTTTGAATGAGCAATTAAATATAATTGCCCTGGAAAGCTGAAATTTGTAGTTGCATCCAGCCAGTCAGGCAAAGGAAATATTTTATCTCATAAAAGCATGAAATGTTACCTGCCCTAAGTTATGTTACATTAGTTTAATATCAAATTGCCTCTTAGAGTTATAAATAACAGAGGAAACTGATTTTTCTACAAAGAGCTTGCAAACAAAAACAGAAGCAATTGTAAGTTATACATGAGTTTCTTGTATTAAACAGTTTAAATGAGAATGTGTAACATTTTAAGTAGTGTTTTTAATAACTAAGAATTTAGGGAAAATATCATAAAATATAATGTGAAAGGAGCAGAGGAGCTGGTAAAATCTGTTAACCCTTTTACTTTTGCTGGAAAACTTAAAATGTTTTTGGAAGGTATTTTTCATGTAAAAATATGTACTATTTTTCTTTTAGTAGGATGATGTCTTTGAGCAGTGATTGCTTTGTGCAAGTGTACAGCTACACATACAATCAGAATCACCATCTTGACTCTAATCCAGTCTTGGAACCAGAGGAGGGTTTTTGATAATTTCCTTCTCTGCTTGTCTGTGTTTTGTTGAAGGATCAGTTATTTCCTGTTTTGGCACCCACAATCGTGCCACGTGTGAATGGGTCACATGTATTACTGAGGTACACACAGGTTAAAGTAGACAACTGCTTATAAATCATGCAGTTTATTAAGGAGATGAAATTAATAGATAATTAAAAAAAACATAAGTCCAAGTTAATCGGAGATATGGTGCCCATGCTTACAGGCCTTTTTCATCAGTGAGGATTAGAATGCAAAAAATAAAGAGAAGTAATTAAAAAATATCTACAAATCAAGATCTTGAACTAAAAGTGTGATTTCCTCTTTTTTCCTAGCTCTCCAATGACTCTTCGAAGTAATGTAGGTCTACTCTTATGCATGTGGATACTTATTAAATCTTCAAATGAGTCTCTCTTCTTCAGAATTGGCGACCTCTGAATATGAGAAAATATCCCTGAAAAGTGACATGAAAATGCATATAAATAAATTATTTCCAAACAGCAAAGAGCAGCTGAATACTCAGTTTCCCACATCTGTTTCTTCTGCTTTTAGCTGCTGCTGGTCCCCATTTTATCAGCATTGCCCCCAAACCTCTTGCTTTGGTGATATCCATAACCCTCCACTTGCAAGAGTTGCCTTTCAATGTCAGGTCACTTTGATCTGGACCTTTGTGGACCTTTTCCTTCAATCTTCTTATAAAACTCTTCTACTTGTAATTAGCAGCACTTAAGTCTGCTCATAATCCTACTGACTCACCAGCTTGTTATCAACCTCCCTGCACAGTGCATGAGATCTCTCACACTGTTTGGTTGCAGATTTGTTATTTGCTTGAGGAACTATGGGACATTTTCTTTACAATGATCTCTAAAAGCCAGCAAATTGGTTTTCTTTCTTTTAGGCATATTTGCCTTCTGAAAAATTAACTGACTAATACTGCTTATTAACCAGACCTCAAATTTATAGTAGCATCTGCCCCACTACCCTCCCTGACACCCTGCAACGTTGGGACAGCAAATTATGTGTCTTGGGCCAGGTGCAAGGGCTGTTCTGAGCCTAATTAGCTGTACCTGTGAGGGAGGTGTGCACAGCTGTGGCCACTGAGTGGCAGAGGGGCCGCTGGGCAAGGAGAAAAGGGGTGGAGAGATTTTTGTGGTTGCAGTCTTCAAGTGTTTGTGTTGGGAATGTGCTACGTGGCCTCCTGAGGAGGATTTTTTAGCTGCTCTTCAGGAAGATTTGCTGTGAGTACAAAAGCTATGTTTTCCTTGTGGTTCCAAAGTCTTATTTTGGTTCATGGAGAGTTGTTACAAATATTGTGTAACTACAGTGTTGTAATATTTTGGAAATGCCTTTATGAAATCTGCTTTTTTGTAGTGTTTGGATTTTGTTAGGGGAAAGATGAGTTACTAAACATACCTTGGCCAGGTAACTGTGGAAGACTTTCTCTACTTGTCTCATTCCTCATCACTTTGCTAGGATGTGATTTCTGTCTGCAAGTATTACCAATTGATTTCTGCTTTCACTGATGAAATAAGGCAGTAGGATCAAGGGTTACAAAGATTAAAACAGCTGGCTTTGTTAAGAAACTGTGAGACTTGGATGGGAAGTTAGATAGCTCCTCCAAAAAATAAAATTTAGGCTGTCACTGCTATAAGCTGCCTGCTATAGCCTGGTGTAATCAGTTGTACAGAAAAATCAGATTAACTGATTATAATTCACAAAACAAAGAGGGAAAGGAAGGAGTCCTTGTTTTTCTTAAAGTATGAATACTTAGTAGTGCTTAAGATCTCTGTGTAAGTGTAAACAAAAGTCAGTATTTATCACGAAACCCGTAATTTGATTCTGCAAAGTACATCAGACTGTTATGCTTAATCTTGACTAGGAACAAAAGCTCTTTGTTTAGGAAAATCATGATCTGATATGGATATGAAGAGCTAGATGTAAACAAAAGTCTAGGTGGGAGTTCAGGCAGGGATATTCAAAGCTGCAATCCTGAAAACAAACATTAATCCTGGGCTTTCGCCTGATGAGCATCTAAGTTTTTAACAATACCACTGCCTCATGTGTCTAAAGCTGCATTCTCTTTGCACCCAAAAGTGCATCAGTCTGGTAAGGACTGAGCAACTTGTTGCCTTTGTGATGTCTAAGACCAATTGGAAACTGGAAGTTCCAACACGGTTAAGATCCAATCAAAGCAATGCGATAGCTCAGATTCTTTGTGGAGCAGGATAGGATACGCTCCTTGCTTTTAAAATGCAGGTAGTGGTTGTTTGGCTCATATTTTAGAAACTGACCCTGTGTGTGTGCTCTTCAGTCTGAGGGGATTGATTCAAACACAATTCCTATATCCTAGCTTAATGGCTACGACACTGTCTCTAGGTAACAGGGGTAAGGACCTCTTAATCCTTCCTGTCTCAAATCTCAGCTTTCAATACTCAAAAAAAATGCTGAGGTTTGTGGGCCAGAGCTGGACTGTCCAGTGGTATAGTGTCCCTGTGGTGCAGGAACCCTGAGTTCAAGTCCATTTTTAGAGATACTCTAATAGGTAATTGCCGAGAGAGGTTCTTCATTATTCCATGGACATTCCCCCCAAAATGCCTTAATAACTCAGATACTGATCTAGGAAGTGGAGATACAGGTCTCAATCTGCTGAAGTGTAAAGAGGGTTCTACCTTCTCACTGTAGGCCCAATGCACTACAGCTGTTGGTGATGGCAATGGACATTCTACCTCTCCTTTAAATTATAGCACCTGCCCCTATCTGGAAGTGGATATGCTCAAGGGAAGGATGCATCTGTTGGCAGTAGGATCAGAACTGAAGCCTTGGAAGGGACTGAGATTTAGGAAAAGCTATGCTGTATCTCCCTTCTGGTAATGGGGAGGATAAGTGACATGCATATGGAAGCACTTTAAGCCTGGGGGTTCTGCTCTGGGACTGGGAACCTGGAGATAAGGAATTCCAGCATTTAATGTCACACGTAGTGGTGTCTTCCCAAAGCTGTAGCTGTGCCTGAAAGCCTGCATGCATCTAGGTCCAAGTTCTGTTTCTACTATGTGTTGGGTAAAGTTACCAGTATGGAAATGGAAAATAACTAGTGTTTGACTGCTAGATGGCAAGTAAACATACCCTTCCTCTTCTGCTGAAAGACTACCATGCTCCCCAACAGCACCAGTGCCCTGCATTCCTGAGGTGACACACCTCTCAGAATGGGGAATTTGGAACTAGCTGTATTCATAGCACAGTAGTGGCAAAAACGCTGGTGTGGAAGAATATATTTGTATTTTCAGTTGCTGAGCTGCCTTCTTTGTTCTAATCCTCCTATGTTTCACTTTCTGAGCCCCTCCTTCTCCTTCAAACTGAAACTTAAAAGCTGTTGTTAGAGTTCAGGTTGTCTGGAGGTCAAATTTTTGCTGAGATCACATTGAACATAAACGTAGCTCTGTACTTGATTAGGAGGAGTTTGTGCAGCACTGTCCTCTGTTTCTGTACTATAACCACACAACACAATAAGACTGCATCTCTTTTCTTTTCCACTAGACTCTAGTTATTGCCCATGAGACTTGTATTAAAGGAGCAGTGACCTTGGTTTCTCCCTGTGAACTGAGAATGTAGAGTAGCAATCTTCTGCTCAGCGTCTGCTAGCTGCCTTCTCCCTAGGCCATGGGTTCTGGAGAGCACACAGTCCACATAGATATCCCAGAAGAGCTGAGCCAGGTCCCAGAACAAAGCCCCATGTTTCAGATTCTCTGATGATTTCAGAAAAATCATGAAGTCCCAAAAGCCACTGACAGAGTCAGAAATGCGAGGCTTCCTCATCTCCAGTAAGACAGCTGAGGAGGATTCCCAACACTGGGGATCTGCCCACCCAAGAGCTAGTGGATCAGTTTGACTATGGCAGAGGAAAGGTGTCATGCAGAATGCTGCCATGATTAGCAGAGAGCAGGTGAGTCTCATGTTACAGTGGATTCTTCCTCTGCTCCCAAGGTCCATTGTGTCACTAAAATATAAGAAAACCAAAAGAAGCTGAAAATTTTCTTGCTTTTAGATGCAGAATCATATAGAAGGCACTCAAATGTTAATTGTTTCTCTGCTCCTTGAAGATGTGTGTATGCTTTTTTACATGTGTGAATACAGATACTAGAGGAGTTGCAATACTGTGTGCAGCAGAAGCATATGTAAAAATTTGCTAATCATCTTCAAATCTGTATGATGAACTCTCTTTTTTGGAACTTCTTCACATTGAAAGTTTTTTACCTTTCTTGATTTACAGATCCCTACTTTTTCAGTAAAAATCCATTAATTTTTACAGATTTTAAGCCTTTAGGCTGTCTTAGTTTTCTCAAAATTTTACGAGACCTTTCAAATAGTCTTCAGAATCACAAGCATCAGTGGAGCAGCAGGTGGAAAACTTTTGTTGAAAATGTGTTTTAATGGTTCTAGTTAATGAAAGTTGCAAATTCATCCATTGACCAGTGGTGTTTTGCCTGCTAAAATGTAGTACAGTTCTGAAAAGAGAGTATAGCAAAGCCATGGCATGGCAGCTGTATTGTACAACATGTATACATGCACATGGAATCATACAACAGTTTGGGTTGCAAGGGACCTTTAAATGTCATCTAGTCCAACCCTTGCCCTATTGCAACAGGCCCTGCTAAAAAGTCTGTCCCCAGCTTTTGTATAAGCCCCCTTTAAGTACTGAGAGGCTGCAATAAGGTCTCCCTGGAGCCTGCTCTTTTTCAGGCTGAACAACCCCAACTTTCTCAGCTTTTCCTCATAGGAGAGCAGTTTCAGCCCTCTGATCATTTTTGTAGCCCTTCTCTGGACTTACTCTAACAGGTCCTTGTCTTTCCTATGCTGATATATCTATATCTATCTATATATATATATATAAAGTACAGATGCTTGTTGCAGATCACTAACAATTGTCTGTTAAAACTGTGAAATTTGAGAAGTAGCACCTATAATGGTTAGAGAAATCCTGAGAATTATAACTTTTTGTGGACAGAAAGGCCTAGTTGTCTCTGTCAGTTTTCATTTCTAGTATGTGCTTCTATGTTGAGTTTTCAAACATGCTTCTGGAATTTCTAAGATTCTAATGAGTTTGGGGATTGATTTTAGTGTTGTTCATGGCATACGGAGAACTTCCCATTTGTGGAAATCAGCAACATCTGAGATCTGTGTTTAGGACAAACAATTCTGTTTAACATATATGCTGACCATCTGCGTATTCACGCTTTTACATTTTCAGTTTGATTGTTGGCGGGGGGTAAGCTACCTCTCTTAATGAGCTTAACTTGATAATCAGCTGGCTTTTGGTGTAGAAAGTCTCTTCCATGAGTGATCATGAAGAGCAGAAGAAATGTTCCTTTGCTGTGTGAAGGAGAATACCAAAGGCAGGATATGGATGTGCAGAGGGATTGTACATGAAAGATAGCTCAGACACAAGCCTGTGTGCAAGACTAGAGAAGAGTAGGCTGCTTTGTGGAACATCTTTCATTGTAGAGCTAAAAGACTCTTCAGAGACTTCAGTCCTGGCAGTGATATTCTTACCTGGCCCCCTGTCTGGCCACCTGGTCGTGTTCTGGGAACATTTTTTAGGTATTCAAACTTTACTCTCCAACTGCTTACAGTCACTCTTTAATCTGAGTTGGGATTTTGTGAGAACTGGCTTAACAGCCTTGGCTCTGAACCTTCCATTTAATGAATAAAAGAGGGCCAGCTTGCTCTTCCCACCCTGCTCTGCCTAGTGGGATGTCCCTTATGACAGTAATGGGGCTGTCCTTGTGCTGCTCCTACGATCTCCAGTAGCATCATTCTCCTGTACCTTGCTGCACAAGGCAGGTTTTGATTGCTTTCTCGGAAGCAAACCAAGACTCCTGTGAGTCACTAATTCCTTCTTGTTTGTGCATCAGAGCCCTTCCACTGGGCAGCAGACACCTGTGTACGTATATGCGATGCAGTATGCACATATCTGTTTACTGAGACTTATTCAAGAGACATAATTGACTTTTTTACCAAGCTTCTAGTTTTCAAAGCAGCCTAGCAATCTCAGATATGACCATGGGGATGGGGAGACAGATACAAGACAGCAGGGGCGGGGGAAGCCCCAGCACCAAATAGTTCAGACAAAGGAGTAATAATAAAATGGGCTAATAATACTAAATAATAATAAAATAATACTAAATAATAATAATCCTTAGAAGGATGGTTCTGTGACTTGGACAGGGCCCATCTGGTGTGTACAGGTTAACAATTGAACAGGTTGCTTTGCATTTTCTGCTCCCCAGCACCTATCAGAAACTTTCTAAGTTACAAAACTGAGTAAGACAAGGGTTCTGGATTTGTCAGAACAAAGGGACAGCCCTGGGTAGGGCATTAATATGAGGGTGGGTGCCCTCAAAGGTGTGATGTGAATGCCATTAGTCAGGACCAGTAGCTAAGGTCGCTAATCCTTATAGTCTGACCAAACTTAGACAGCACTGTGCTGTTAGCCTTCCACAAGGTTCAGGATTTTATTTTTTAAAATAGTTGAGCACTGAGGGCATGCTCTGGAAATGCCAGATTTCATTAATCTCTTACTTGTGCCTGTGGTGAATGCTTCCATGCAATTCCCCACCCCCAATCTTTAGGTCTTTCTGTCCATAAATTGAAGTTTGTGTGTGTGCATGCTATTTACACCTTCCGGCTCTGACTTTTTTTCCCCCTCATCCCCGCTTCTCCTCGCAGTTTCCTCTCCCATTCCACTCCCCGTCATGAATAATGCCGTACAATAATAACTTAAAAAGTTAGTCAGTTCATTCGTTACCACCGTTTAACGTGTAGCTCTCAGTTATTAAGTTTCTCGACCCTGGAGCTGCCGCAGCCGGTCCGGCGCACCAGGGGCGGGTGCCCGCCCGGCGCAGCGCCCGCGGGGATCCCCGCGCCGCTCCCGCCAGGAGCCGGGCAGTGCAGCCACTCCAGCGCCGCTCCCGTCCCGTCCCGCCCGGCTGCGGCACCGCCCGCAGCCTTCATCCCTCATCCCTTACCTCTGCACTCCGGCGAGCAGGGCGGGCCGGGCAGGGCAGGACAGAGCTCTCCACGCCCGCTGCCGCCGCCGCGCTCCTTAAGAAGCCGGAGCGGGCAGCCCCGCTTAGTTTTTACGTCAGGGCTCGGGAGCAGCCCCCACCCCCGGGGCCCGGCCGCTGCTCCCGGGCACCCGGAGCCCCCTCCTTCCCTGCGCGGAGCTGCCCCTGCTGCAAGCGTGCTCTGCTTCTCTGCCCTGCCTGTTCCCCTCCGCTTGCGGACCCCGGCCCGCCCGGGAGCCCCCTGGCTCTGGCCGAGGGGAAGCTGTGCACAGGGGGCTGGAAGAGTAACAGACTTGGCAAATCTGCAGCCCTGCTCTTGCCCCCTCTCCTACTGGTGCTGCATCGCGGGGGCAGAAGGGGAAAAGTAGAAAGCAAGTCCCCCACCTCGGAGCTCAAGTTGTCTAGACCTGGCTCAGTCCTCAGGTATCTTGCTTTCTGCGCTTGGCTGCTGGAGGTCCCTCCACCCCAGAGCAGAAGTCTGTGTGACACAACTAGAGCTGTTTGCTGGCTAGAGGTCAGCACATTCAGCAGCAGGTCCAGCTCTCCTGGGAGTTGAAGCAGAGACCCAGACAAGAGCAGAGTCACAGAAGAAAGCCAGTAAAGGCATTAATTGCTGTAGTGGGGCTGAGATGCACTCACTGCAGCGCAATTTACGCAGCTTTACCTGAAGAAGAGCTACCTTGGAGGGCTGCTCACTTTCCAATGGAGAGCCTTGGCTACATTTTCCCTTCCAAGAAAAATTATGTGGTCTATTATTGCTGTGTTTTCTCTCTGTGAGGTGCTCTACTGGAGCCTCTCTCCCTTGTCACCTCTTTGTAGCTGCTATCAAACCTCTGTATGTGTTGGTGAAATGGGCTAAGCTGGTAGGGAAGTTCATAGGCCAAACCATGTAGCACTCTGCTGTCTGAAGCTGGTGCAGCTGCACCAGTCATACCTGCTAGGCAGCAACCCACTTGTTTTTCCAAGACTTTCACTGGCAACTCCCTCCTGTCTTTGCACTTGGAACCATAATCCCTTCTCCAGGAAGCAACTGTGCTTCAGTAGCACTAGTCTTATCTTTGTTAAAGTCAGTGGGGCCACGTTGGTTTATATCAGCTGCAAAGTTGTTGAAACACTGGTTTCTCTGTTGTTCGTCAATACCCTTATAATTTGAATTCTTTCTGTGCATCCAGTCCATACAAATGGTGAAGCATCTTCCTTTTCTAATCCTTGATCTTGTGATGTGCCTATGGCAATAAACACTGCTTTTCTCCTGATGCTTTATCTCCTCAATAAGCAATACCTGTGAAGGTGTATTTTGTGTAGGTAATGCTACTGTTTAACAAAAGTGAAAGGAAATTCCTGTGAGAGAACATCCAGATAGAACCCCTGTAAATAGCTTTATTGTAGGACTTTGGCAAATTTGCAAATGTTCCATTTACTTATCAAGAAGTATGGAGTTGGAAATGGGGGAATAGTGATCACCAACTGTTGAAACAGACTTCAGGATGAACTGAAGAGTGCAGTGCCTTGCAAGGGGCCCTTGCAACATGGTGGGGGAAGCCTCTCATATGTAGGATCTCCAACATTTCTTCTCTGTGCTATTGAATACAGGCTATTCCAGTAGACTTGCTTCTCCCAGGTTCTAGGGCTGAAATGATCTTTAAGAATCAGCTTTTTTTTTTAAGTCTGCTCTGTAGGAGCTGGTTCTGGGCCTGTGTGCAATTTAGAGCCTTTTAGGAAAGTGAGTAACCAGTGAACTACTCCTCTATGTTGAAGGACTGAACTGGGCAAGGGAGAGAAGGGAAGTGTGCCTGTAAGACATAGGAGTTGTGATGTAACCGAAAGGCAGCTCATGGGTAGAAAAGGCTCTGAGGCAGCTTGTGTTTGTGGATGGCCTGGGTACAGGAAGCCAGACCAGAGCAGGACTAAGATGCCGCAGGAGTGGTTTTTGCTGATGTTTCTGGGTCTATGGGGCATTGCTCCAAGTACTCTGCCCTATGCTGTTAAGGGAAGAGCAACTGGAAAGGAAAAGGTAAAATGTTTCTTCTGAGTTTATACATTTCTGTCAATGTGCAACATTTGGGGATTCATTGTTAGGAAGTGAGTTTATTTAATTGAGTCCCCTTCTGGGATGCACTTTTATCTGGTTTTGGATCAAGAACAACATTGGATTCATTGCACTCAGAATCCTGGTAGACCCCAAGGGTGCTGAACCAGGGGTTCTCACAGAAATGAGAGTTGTTGCTCAAGGGAAATACTGCTACAGATAAAATACTGAGCTCCGCAAATACTTCCTGAGCCTACTACACTCTGTTGCCTCTGAACCAGAGCACTCACGTTCTATTTCTGGGAAAGAGGTTTTTGATAATTAGATTGATCACCTCAGCTTCCTAGTGGAGAAGAAACATAGAAGGATTGGCCATCTCATTCACTTCCAGATACTCTCCCTCAGTACAGCTTTCTGTGCCCTTTTTAGGCTATCAATAATCGTTCTTCCATTGCAGTGCGTGATATATTCCCCTGGCAGCCAGTGTTCACATCTTCAGTGGGTCTCCATATCTTATAAATTTAATTCAGGTTGGCTGTAGGTCAGAGTAATTTGTAGAGGATATTTTTATCAAGAAAAGTTGATTCTTTAACTCAGGGATGAGACAGGGGTTTCAGATCATGTAACACTACAGAAAGAATGCTATTCCTACCAGAAAAATATAAAAATATAAGCAAAAGTTAAAACAATCATGTTATAGGAACAGGGGATGAGAATTGAGAAAAGTAGGAGGCCATTTCACTGGTATTTGCATTTTGAATAGAAAAAAGGCATAAACAGCCATGTGCACAGTTGCTTCCTTCCTGCATTTGCTCCTGGCAAATCTTCCGATGTGCTTTAACATTAGCGAGTAATAGGGAATGGTTTATGGGTTGCTTGACCTAAGTAAGTATTTACAAATTTAAACAAAAATTAAATTCAGCACTGACACTAAGAGACACCAATGTGTGATGGTATGTACAGCTTGCCTGTTACTTCCATAAGCAGCCATACCTGGACTTAGTATTAAGCTTTGTAAAATGTTCTGCATGATGAAAGACACACTTAAAAAAAATAAAAAGCTTTAAAGACATATTCTTAGCTGAAAGTTTGAGTTTTTCTGAATTGGAATCCAAATTATTCCAGCTTTCTGTGAAACCTGGCTAAGTGACAGCAAAGCAAAACTTGTGACTCTCAGAGAGGGGGAAACCCAAAGGTCTTTTAAATTCATGGTACATGGCAGAGGCTTGATTTCTGGCCCCCCCCCTTCAAAATCCACAAAGGTGAAGTGTGGAATCCTACTCCCATTTATACCTTTTTCAACCCTTTTTTAAGCAGGAGATTAAACTGTCTTTAAAGCTGGCTCCCTGACAAATAATACTTAAAAGCTTCTTGGAAATGAAATTAAATACTTCATCCAAAGTGTCTTTGTGGATATTTTTTATTAATTCTTAAAATTATATTTAAAGGGCTTTGAGTCAGGACTCTCAGTGGACTCAGTAAATGACAATGAAAGCCTCTGAATGCTGAACTTGTTTGAAAAATACCTGTATCAAAAAAATATATATTTTTAACTAGTAAATCATATAGGATAGCGAGGAGTCTGTATTGCTGATGACCTGAAACATCTCCATGGAGCTGGCAGACAAGACCTGGGACAGGCAGTCCAGTGTATTTCTGTGCCAGGAGCTGGAGCCCTGTGCATGCTCTGGCATGTCTCTGGCCTGTGCCTGAGAAGTGGACTTGAGTCTGTGATGACTTAGGCAAGCTGTGGTGCTCTGCTTCTGCTGTTTTTCTCGGGGGGGGAGGGGGGGGGGGGGAAGGTGTGTGGGTATACTTCTGAGCTCTCTTGGATTTCATGGTGTTTGAGAAGTGTTGGGGAAAACAGTCCTCTGAAAGTCTGTAGTTCAAACTTCTGCTTGCAGCAGGTCTATTACTAACACTGGATCAAGTCAGCTGTGGCTGGATTCCTGGTGTAATTTTTTCCTCTTCTATTTAGCTTGAGTTTCCTAATTGTGGCTATTTCCCCCTGTATGACTCTTATCAAGAAGAGTTTCACTCTTATCTTTACAGTTATTTGAAGGGAAGCTGTAGGCACTCTCTAGATCATCCCTTTGCCACCTTTTTACCAGGCCCGATAAGCCAAGTTACCTCAACCTGCCTTCATGGGGTAGCAGGAGACCATCTTGGTTGCCATATGTTGCTTTGGCTCTGTGAGAACATGTAACACCATTATTTTCAAAGGGCTTCAGTATCTCACCCCGCAGAGCTTGATAGTGCCTCTGACTTGTCACCTTCTTTGACTAAACCTTAGCCAGTTATAAGTTGCAATATTCAGGTATTTCTTTCCTGTTGCATGCTACATCTGCTATTCTCCTTGCCTGTAGCTTTAAAAGGCAGTGTTTCCCTTACTGTTAAGTCCTACCTTTAAACCTTCCTACAATGCAAGGCTAATCTTTTGGTTAATTTCTAGACCATTTGAATGCACAGATTTTTGTGACACTTAGAATGCAACTTGAGTCTGGAGCAAGTGTTTGTGGTATTTGTCTGGAATACCATTGGGTTTTCCCACTTGCTACTGATGATTACTTGTGTACTCAGAGAAATGTGCGTGCAGATCTTCACTATGAGCTGGTGATGCAGTTAGTATTTTATATAAGAAAACCATGCCAAAGCCCATCTAGTTTTTATAGGATTTATAGTGCTTAATATCTTCTTGATAAAGCTGATGTTAGGTGAATATTTGTGTGGCATGCAAGCCATGTAGTGTGTTTTGTTTTCTTCTCTGCTTGCCATCAAATGGGTCATATTCCTTTTCTGGTTTCCCTACTGTGTGGCAGATCCCAAGATCTTAGCACTTAGAGGTTTACCTCTTATTGCTAGATCTTCTCATCCTGTTTCAGCATTGTGCAGGGACTTCATTTATTACAGCCTTTCGCATCACTCGTGTACTTTGTCCTTAGTGTAAATGGGTCCAGTGTGCATTCTCTTACACCTACAGATTTCTGCTTCCACTAGGTTTGAGGAACTGCAGCTCCTTATTAGAAGAGATCTATCCTACCTTAATAATGTGTTTCTCTCTCTCTCCCTGTCTACTGGCTGTTGTATGTGAGCAATTCTGTCACTAGGATCATATTTGGAGTGTTTCCCCAAGAGTAAACTTGGGTGACATTTGTCAGAAGTTTGAAGTGGCTTCATCACTGACACTTATTTAAATGAATTTGTGAAACAGGTAACACTTGTTGTGGCAGATGTATTTACCAAAAGCTTTGAAGAGGCATGTGGAACAGGTATTTTTGGAAGTGCAGGCTAAGCACTGTTGGTTAGAAAACTAATATATGTTTTTGGAAATGTAATTTGGTGAGATGTGACACTGTAAATGCAAGTGACCTTTGTAAACAATGTGACCATATTTCTATCTAGACTAAAACATGCCAAGAAAATAATAAAAAAACCCCTAAACTGATTAATATAGTACATTAAAAGTTAACTGTTTGTGTCCTGTGGACAGGTTATCTCACATTAGCCATTCAGTTAAAGAATTTTTGATTAATTTTAATGGCATCCTGGATATTTATATCCACACCACTATTACTTTTTGAAATAAGGGGTTCATTGCCACTTGGGTGCTGGACTGATATCTCTGTATTCCAGTCACTGGTTCTTCCTGATTCAGCTCTCCTCCTTCCTCACATACTCACAGACAATGAAGAAAACCTTCTTACCTTCAGGCACTCCAGGCAGAAGGGAGAGTCACTCTGGGTATGTCACAGTTAAGAGTGGTTCAGTGAGACATGTTTTTGTAGAACTGCCACTAACATCTAAGAAAGCACAGCTATTATGGGATCAGTTTCTCCCAGGGCGTTACAGCCAAATCCTCTGGGGAAGAAAAACACTTTCACAATGTGCTCTTTCCTGAAGGTGAGTAGGATTGCAATGTGATGTCTCCTACCTTTTATTGCTCTAAGGGTGTTTCTTTCCTGCCATGCCAGGGGGCCAGCCAGGGCAGTGTGCCAGCCCTGCCACTGTCACAGTCGCCCCGCGGCACAGACACTCCCCTGGCAGCCAGGACCCAATGCTGGGAACCTGCACATTCAGATCCAAAGCCGTCTGGGGAAAATAGTCTGCAAGAAGAAATTGTAGTGAGGACAGCAAATTATTTAGGGCCAAAAAGTAGGTCACAGGAGATTCTGGAGAGTAACGAGAATATTCTGTCTCTTGTGAAAGGGATGGACTTGGGCAATCTGGCTTTTGTTGGTTACCTGCTCATTCTCAGATAGACCAGCAAACAATGTGCTTTACTGTGTGTTCTGCTACTAGTTCTGGCCTAGGGTTCCTTGGCACTTGTAAAGTACTTGTATCTCTAAACCACACTAATGCTACTGCTGTTGTCAGAGGAAAATGGTTTTTTTCTGTGCAAGATCTATCATGTATTATTTATTGGCAGGGAAATCTGTCTTCTTGAATGATTTTTCAGAGTGAAGCTCTGTCATTTAGTATACTTAGATGAGACAAAATCCATATGTTTTCAGTAGGGAACAGTGTTGATAGAGGCAGATAGAGCATTGTTGTGTTTTTTTTTTTAATTTAAAAAATCCATAACCCTTCATTTTTATTTATTTTTTAATAACTCGGACCACTCAACCTTTGAAACTTCCCTTTTTATTTCACAAATGTACCCTTTGAAACCTATTCTCAAAAGGGATGCTACAAAAGTGATACTAGAGTGGAAATTCTATGTAGCAAGTTTATCTTTAAATTGGAGCTTCTAGAAAGACTGTAGTTTGATTTAACTAGGTCCTTTCTCTCCTATTATTAATTAGGCACAGCTAAAAAGCTGCATTTCACAAAGACTATAATTTATTTTTTTAATATCTGTGTGTATTAAAAAGGTGGTGTCTCAAACCTATCAGCCAAACAAGTCTGCCCAAAACCAGAGCCCCCTTAGCTTGCTGCTAAAGGTCACCTTTGAGTAAGACAGTTCCTGTCCTAGAGATCTTATGTTTGAAGTGAAAAATGCCCAGCCAAATCAGAGGAAGGAAAACTGAAGCAAAAATGTAATGGGACCTGAATCTTTTACCTACTTGTCCAGCCTTCTGATGCAACAGCACATGGACAGGATTCTGCTATGTAAGGGAATTGTATCTTCCTTTCTGCAAATAAGGCAATTTTCAGTCTTGAGTTCAGGACCTCCTCATTACACAAAGGAGAACTTAAAATCTTTAATTTCCTGAAGCTTTTCAGTGAATGCTGGAGGGCACTATAATAGTTCCAGTTTCTTGGAACTGCTTTCTCATTGCACAGAAACCCTAGTCAAGCATGCATTGTCTGTACACTATGTTATTGATAACAATTGTTAACAATATCTGTAAGAATAACTTCATAATGGAGCAAGTCCTGCAATAGCAATACAGAGTTCAGATGTGCCTGAAAGGAAATAGGGGAGAAATGACCAACTCCAAAGCTTGTTTGTGCACTTTGCATCATTGTTGTCCTTAGAGCAGGGCATGTTGACAAGGGAAAAGGTCTGTGAAGGAAATGGATGGTCAGAATATGTCAAATGCCAACATAAATATATGAATGGAGTACAGAGGCTTAGACTGTGGTTCTTGTATTTTAGAAGTAGCTGGAGCCCTCTCTTTGAAAGCACTGATGGAGACTGCTTAATGTGACCACGAGCACTGCTACGGCAAGAGCTGTGCAGTCATTCTCTAATTATATAGTTATTGGTGTGTTTTGGAGCAAACCAGACTGCTATAAATCATGTTTTGGGGAGTGATCCTTGTCAGGGAGATAAACATCTCTGTTTACATTAAGCTGAAGAGATGAGTGTTAGTATATTTTTGTGACTGCACTAAGGCTGAAATTCAGGCTTTGTCAAACTTAAGTGCTATAGAGAGGTGGAGCTTTAAGTGTCCACCGTGCTGCTGCCACAAAGCCTGGCACACTGACTAGGGAAAAGGAGGGGGGTGTTGTGCCAGTATGATCTGGGCACTTCCTTCAGCTTGACAGAACAAGGTGCAATTCAGCACAACTCCCATTACCTTTGTGCAAGTGTCCTTGGACACTGTGCTGAGTAAAAGCTGCAGGGTCCCAGGAAACTCAGCTGGTGCTGATGGAAGGGGAAGAGGCATTTCTCTCTAAGAAAATACCTCTGCTGTTACAAGTACTGTGAATATTTGGTTGTGCTGCAGCTCCACAAGGCATCCAGATGCCCCATCACCTGGATTAGGCAGTAGGCGTAGATCTGTTCAGGTTTCTGCAATACTAAATACTCCTTTCTTGTAACAGTAAAGCTTTTATGTACTGATTAGGAGTGTTTCACTGTGCTGTGAATCCATAGCATCCCAAGTAATATGTGTGTTAAAGAATCCCCTCTAAAGAGCAGATACGTAATAGATGTCTAAAACCTCAGCAACCCAAAGACCCAATCTAAGGAAAACTGTCCTGAATTAATAAGGTCAGTGCTTATTCTATTTCAAGGCAAATTGTTAAATTTATATCTTGGATCTAACATGTGAGGGCAACATGCCTAAGGATACTGATTCTTGTTTCCAGTATGTACAAAATACTTTCAAAGGAATCAAATGGGGAGGCTGGGAGCTGTCAGTTGTTAGCTCAGTGATTCCTGCCATTTATATGGAACCAAGTTTAGCACAGCTGTCTTGAACTTACTATTTTAAAATTTATCTTAAAGCTTGTGCAAATAGCACTAGGTTTGAGTTATTTAGACACATTTCATTCTTGAGAGTAAATTGGTTGCCGTCCCAGCTGGAGATAGGAAACCTGTCAAAAGTACTGTTTGTTTGTGTCATTATTCAGCTGGACACTGCCCAGGTTACATTGCAGAGAAGCAGGGTGTGTTTGTGTGTGTGGACGCTTCCCTTCTGCAGAAGAGGCAAAACAGATGCTAAAAACCACAGCATATTATCAGTGTGTAATGTAAGGAGTGTGTCATGCTCATGCCTTGGTCACCAATTAAAATATAGTTTTAATGAACTCTCAACTTTCTGATGTAGTGCAGATGTAAACATATTGCTTCACAGTCTCTAAAATAAATTCAAAGCCTTTAATAGTTGGTCTGATGGCTCAGGAAATCTGTGAATGTATGAGGTATATACATATAATCTTTCTGAGAACTGGACTTGGATCAGAAAATTTGCTTTGTCTTCTGCCTCTCCACAGTTCAGTGTCACGTAACAGTGTGTATCCTGAAGAGGACCAAATCCTGGGTCAGTGCTACAGACTAAACCCAGTCCTTTGTGGGGGATGCTATTGGGAGACTGAGGCACTGGTTAGGTCAGTGCTGAGAGAACTGACCTGTTTCCCCCGGGGTTGTATGATGGATGTTGGGCACAGCTGCATCTTGCTTGCAAGAGCAGGTTAAAAGGATTTAGTTCCTTCATGCCTTGAGTTACCAGCTTTGATGGGGAAATTCTTATACTGGCTCAGAAAGTGCCACACTAAAGCATGGTCTGTTATAGTATTAGTGGTAAAGATGAGGGGTGTCTTGTGACTTATGATAAAAACAAGATCTTTTAAAAGAAAATTTTAACAAGAACAAATTACAGGTTTTCTACAAATAAGAGCATTCAGAATTATGCTACTCTTATCAGTTTGAGTTTGTTCAGTAATAACACATTTAAGTGGATGTCGTTGCTGGTTTGATGTGGAGTCCTTGTACTGACCTAGGGACCATGTGTCCTCTTGGGTTACATGCTCCCACAAAATAACTTAGTCAACAGGCCATGCTTGCTGAGTTCTGAGCAATAAATCACTGCACTGAATTATAGTATGTGCAGCTTCAAGATAATGTTTTTGTGACCTTTTGCTTTCAATAGTACCATTTTGAGCATCACTGCTGCTAAAATTCCTATTTACTTATTTTTTTCTTTAAGCTTTCCAAGGGTACTTAAACAATCTCTGTGATGCTACTGATGGATGATTCATGTTACATTAACTTTTCAGCTCTCATGGGTAGGAATGTATTGTAAGTGGATTTAGGAAAAAAAAGGGATTTTTTGGGTTTGTAAAAGATGGCTTGTTGTTGTATTGGTTTTGTTCTTGATACTTAAATGCCCCAGCATGATCACTCTTCAGTGTTTTGTGCTGTAATTCTGAAAGTTTTCAAAAACAATTCTAAGAATTTTTTCTGGTAAAAGCAAAAGTTGAAATGCATCTATCTCTATGTTGCTTTTCTATTGATATGCTGAAAAAGACTTAACTCTTATTTTAAGAAATGACTATTCTAATTATAGCCAAAACATTGCATGTTTGTGTTGAGTTCGTGGAAAAGTCCTAGACTCAAAAGACAGGAAATAAAAGTGGATGATAGTGGATCCATTAATGAGAGTGTTCCCTCGCTCTATAGTTCTAAATGAGAAACATGCTTTCATACATAACCTTGGGAGATATTAAGACAAAAGTGCATTTTGTTTCCCTGTCTGGAGCTGGAGAAAGCAAAACAATATCAGTAGTTATCTGGTAACTGTGACATGCATGCCTTTAGTTTTCCCAGGCTGGCGTCACTAGAGTTAGTCTGGAAAAAATCCAAAAAGGGAAGCTGAGTTTCATTCAGCTTATTATCTGGTTATTATGATGTAATTATTTTAAAAATACTTTGAAGGCCTCATTTTAGACTCTTGTCATTATGTCATTCAGATTTTTGAGCTGCAAAAGGCTCCCCTCGACTTACAAGTGCACCTAGGTCTCATTCAACTCAGTGACGCCAGCAGCTGGGACTGAAGCAGGCCTGGCAAGCCCTGGGTGCCGATGCTCTGGTTCCATGCACGTCGGAAAGCCTGCGTGCAATGTCCTCTCAGAGACAGGACCTCGCTGTGAGACCCAACACAGTGTTAGAGATCTTTGATAAAGGAAAACTCCAGTCAATTTCCACTACCAGGTGATGATTCCTTGAACACAGAAATTAAATAAAACTGAGAGAATAGATACAGGAAAAAAAAAATTGAAAATTAAAAACTACTCCGTTCCATGTTCATGACATTTTTAATACTCATCTTGCTAATATGCAGAACAAGGACTATTGAATTTCCATTCATTAGCAGCCAACAAGATATGAATGAGTATTAACTTCAAACAGAAACTTGATTTATAACAACATCAAGTTGTGCACTTAAAAAATAATTACAAATCATTTTAAAAAGAAGAGTAACAGTGGAAGCAGTAATGAATATAAAACATGACTGATTAGGCTTAAAACATAGCTTCAAGTATTCTATGGCATTTCCTTAGACATTTGTCTCATCTGTTTGTGCAATACCCATCTTTGCATAGTAAAGAAAAATTGGTTAAACTCCAGCCTTAAGTAATCTTTTTCTTTGAACATGCACCTATACAGCTGTTAATTTGTCTAGCAGACTCCTCTTTTAGGAGCATCAGATCAAATCATAAGATCATGCAGCAAACTGGAATGAGCTATACAGTTACCACAGTTTCTTGTCCAGCCGAGTAGGTAAATAATGGAGCAAATGTAGAGTGGATGAAATGGAGGCGGAGTCAACCCAGTCTTCTTTTGATGACACTTTGCAATGAACAAAGTAACACTAAACGGATATGCACTTCCCAAAGCACAGCAAAGGTGGGATGTAGAAAATCAACACCTAACAAACCCAATTTTTTATCTACTGCCACGGGAAGCACTTCATCCAGTACCTACTCTGAGCTGCGTTGTCACTTGTGTTGTGCACACACGGGGCAGAAAGCGAATGTGTTCTTCCACATACACACAATGGCTGATGAGTGAAGCATAAATTCAGTCAAGAAGTTGTAAGTCCTATGAAAGGGCTGGTGTAAATAAAAAAGTTACTCCAGCACTGAACATATGTTCATAGTAGTTGGGGACCACTGTGGTCTAATTTAAAACATCACATCACACACTAACAATGTTGTTTGTGAAATGCTTCTTCAAGGTTTATTACACAGGTAGTTTATGTATATCCAGTTGATTTTACTTATTTTTATTTTTGGTAACCACTAGTGTTCCTGTTCTGGGTTATGCTTGTTTTGGAAGCAGAACCCTAACAAAGTGGGATGTTATGAAGCAAAGCACTTTTAGATAACCATAACATAGTTGCAAGTATTTTTGCCATCAAAGGATTGTCACTAATGTCATTTTGCTTGAAGCCAGGTAGGAATTTTTCAGAATAAGATTTATAATTCATAGAAATGTCAACTACCTGTGTGCAGCACCTTTAACTCATAATGTAGTTGTGTTAATGTGATTATGTTAAAGCTGATTAAAAATATTTAATAATAACTGACAAGCAAAACAATATATTGTAGCTCTCTTGTGAGACTGTTGAATTGAACATTATCATAATAAGAAAAATAACTGAAATGATGTTTTCTAAGTCACAGGAAATCTGCAGCATTTTCTTAATGTTTTGGCTCTTAAAGCTAACTTGGGTAACGGATTTCACTGAACAAAGATGGAGTATGTAATGTAACTGGGCTTCTGTTGTTACTAATATTCAACCTTTAAATTACAGCCAAAATTACAAAAGTTTTTAATTCTGATTATCAGACGCAGCAATTAAATTTTCAGGTCACTTCACTTACACAAACCAAATTACCTGTTTTAAGCCAAGATGCAAAGGATGAGCCAGACTGGACAGCTCTATACTTTTAGGGAGGCCTAGACATCTGCCCATACCTTTCTCAAGGCAGATGCAGCCAGGCTAGCCTGGTTCCTGGGGCACGGTACTGCTGCCCAGGACTTCTCTGCAAAAACTGCTCGTATACAAGGTGTATCTAAAAGTAATAACAACACACAACCCCCTGAAATTACATGGCATTCTGTACACGTTGTGATGGTAGCTGGCTATCAGTAGCCAAGGGTCAAAGTATTAATCTTGCATTAAACTTTGAAAAGTGAGATGCATCAAAGAGATACAGGGAGTGAGTTAGAAATGTCAGTCACCTTTGCAAGTTGCTTTGAGTGGATGGGCAGAAGGCAAGAGAAGAATAACTCATTCCAAGCTTTTAACATTTTGTGAGTATTTTAAGGCTTATTTAAGTTTTTATTTTACAGGAAAAAAACTAGCTACACTTAAAAAAAAAAAAAAAGAGCTTGGCACTTCTGTGATTATCTTGAGAGGGTGTTACTTATCCTATATATTATGGAAAAGTCTGCATAAGAGCCAAAAAAAGTAATCCAGACTTATAGTCAATACATAGATATGCATTTATACATTTTAATTGTTTTTGGTTTCAAGCATACAAACTTTAGATCACATCTGTTTGGTGTCAGAACTCCCTGCATCTGCATGCTATTACTGCCTTTTTTTGAGCAAGCCCAGAACATCCGCTGTACAACATGCTACAGAAAAAAAGGGGAGGAAAAAAAACCCAAAACCAAACCCAACATCAAAAATAGATTTACATAAAGAATAGAACCTTTTTATATGGAAATTCTTTTCTCTTTTATATATATATATTTATATATAATCTGTGAAAATGATACATCAAAATCTTATTTCCATATTTACACTTTTTCTTTCTTGGAAAAATTCCATCCATCATTCACTAGCTTCCATAACTAACAGACTCCTGACCTAGGAGACCAAAACAAGGTGGACAGCGAGCTCACGGAGCAGGGAACCCTCAAGTCCAGCAGCAGAATGCACTGCATGGCTGGAAAAGCTATCGAAGCCTGGCACTGGCTTCCCAGTGATTTGTATTTATTGGGCTGCAGATTTTGCTTGGGGTCAGCTTGCTAACTTGGTTGTTTGTATGTGAGCCATGCAGGTTACCCTTTCAAAATAAGCTCCTCATGCCACTGGAGTTTGATAAGAAAAAGGAAGTCATGCGAACTCAAGTGAAGTTAAGAGTGCCAGCAGGCTGGGAAAAGAATCTTCTGCTATTCCATTATTTTGGAGCAGTTCTCTTATTGCACTTGGTCTGTGTGTCTCCTTTGTTTGAGGAAAAAAAAACACCTGATTTTGAAACAGTTTGCTTGTAACACTTGTCAGTTAATGTTAACAAGAGAAAGGTGAAGAGAGGAAGTATTTCCAACTTATCTCCAAAAAGGACAGTGTTCTACCAACTCAAATTCCAATATCTCAATATTGTGTTTAGTTACTGTTTCTCAAGTTCTTCCTTACAGATTTAGTTCCTGTGCAGCTACAGTGAAGACATCATACCCAAAATCCAGTAGTGCAAGAAAGAGCTTTTTGAATGGCATCTCTTCAAATAGGGCCTTGTTGACTTGGATCGAACCTTCGTTTTTTGACATTTCTTCCAGATTGCATCAAAAGGAGATGAGAACAGAAAAATGCAAGACATTAGTTAGATATAGCAAGAACAAAGTCATTGCTAAGGTCATAGTAAAGTAAAAGGCTCACACTGAGACAGTTTAACCAGTAACTTTTCCAAGGGCTAACTATTTAAGGAATTTAGTTGCATGCTTTCTGTAGCATAATATCAAGTACTGGATTCCTTATGCAGTTTAAAGATCATACTGGCATACAGAATACAGTTAATTCTGTAGTACTTTAAGTGGTGCTCTAAATTTGTAGAAACTTTCAGCTCCCAGTAGCACATGTTTCCCCAAGCCAGGAATGTACAACTGAAAAGAATGAGTCATAAGTGCCAGGACTGGAAATACGTCAGTCCATGGAGGCTTGAGTTCTCAGAGCAAGTGCCCATCTCTGGCTACACCAGAATTTAGTTTATGTAATCCAGTGTGACAAAAAAGTGAGTGCCTCTGTGAGCTCTTACCACACTATTGACCATAAGTGAATCTTAGTAAGGTGCAAAATATAGCAGAGACATTGCATTCGAAGGAGACTGGACAGTTTTGTTAATTGTGTTATTAGAATTGAATGTTAACAGCGAACAGCAAGCTGGTGATATCCAATCTCCTGCGATGTTGATGTCCTATGTCAAACAGCAAGACATAAGGAAGCAACAACAAAAGTTGGGTGCAACCTCCCCAGTATCTGGCTTTATGTGGGGCATCAAGCAAGGGGCTCATGCATTTAGTTTTAACATTGGGCATACACACCACTACCGCCACCAACCCAACATGCAAAAAATACAGAACAGGAATTCATAAATTCCCTGAAGATACAGACCAACCCCTGGATTTTCTATTTTCTGCAGCCCTGCTAACCACTACCATTGCCACAGTGTTTATAAATATTCTATACACAAGGTTTGTCTGGTGGTTTTAGAGACTAATGGATGTATGCAAAGACAACTTATTTTTGAAAAGTCTTCCAGAGGCTAGTGGCTCTTGGCAATCCTTTGTTTTGTTTTTTATTCCTTGGACAACTGTGCCTAGATTTTTGTAAGATGCTTGTTTAAATAACTGGGGGTTTCTGAAAGAAGATCACTGTATTCATCTTCCAGTCATTTCCCCTCCAGGAGTACTGTACTAATGCTCTTTTTTAATGAGAATGACGTTACTTCAATATCTCAATCCCTCCCCCTGTGTACTACAGGTAAATTTAAGATGACCAAATTTTTTTTTTTCAGCCCAACTTGCAGAACTGCATGGTAGGAAGTATGAATATAATAGAACTTGGTTGAATGTGAGTTAAAGACTGCTGTGTGTCTGCTCATCCTGCCAGTTTCAATGGGAAAAAAATGTGTCTGCTTCTCTTCCCCCTCCCCCCTTTTTAAAAGCTGTCTAGCATACTTGAATTCAAGCACTACCTATCAACAACTAACTAGTCATCCTTTTAAATCAACAACATATGTGAAAAATCCAGATGATGTAACTTTTCCTCCTACTCTACAGAAAGTATCATATTCCAGTTTGCTTGAAGAGGATGTCATTAGAATAGATGCTGAATTATGTTCTGTTACCTGAGCTTATTTTAGTTGAAGAAATGGGCTTTATAAGTCTTAGAACAAGGTGCAGAGGACAGATGCTATGCTAGTTTCCCAGTACAACTCTGTAACAAAACTCTTTGTTTTTTATCCTATCAATTCTTTTCTAATCTCACATCTCCACAAGTGCGGTATTCCAGCACAAACCTTGCCATGCATTCTGTGTCCAAACCATATATTTACTCATTTCCTAGTTTTATTCTGCAGAAATACAGAGTTTGAGGAATAAGATACTGACCAAAACCACTGCCTTTCTTCACTTAGGATATTCTGCTAACAATGTTATATGAGAAAGAAACATGTGAAGAACTAGAATAAGAGCCTGAAATATGGAACATGAGATACAGTGTCAATAAGGGAAGGTAGTACAAAGCTTTAACAAGACCCTGCCACATCTCTGTACTGCGATTGTAGCACTTCAGGGGTAGGCAGTCAGGTGTTACCCTGCAGGAATCCAAATTCTATTCTGATTCCCTGACCTGCTTTAACAACTTTGTCCTGAATTATCGACCATTATAATACTAAAAGGAAGACAGTAGTCTTATTTACTTAAATTGCCAGATAGAACAAGTTTCTGTCTTTCCCAAGAAAATTACAATAAAAGGAAACTAGGTAAGTACCAGGTCCTGGATATTTGCACCTCTTTATAGCTACATGTTCTAGTACTGCAATGTTCCTTCCAGTATGCTTCAGTTAAAAGATAAGGTGGGGCAGAAGAGTCCTCTATAGGAGGATACATAGGAGAATAATGCTGCTTCCTAGTTCTTTGATGGTTTATGTGGAAGATCTTAGAATATAAACTTATTTTTTGCATTAAATTTTAATGCCTCTTTAAATAATGAGGGTCAGCCTTTCAGTCTGTAATCCAACCAGGAAAAGAGTCTCTAACACAAAGAAAATTATAGGTGATTCTGCATCAAAAGTACACCATGGTACAGGACATCACTGCCTTTCTAACATGGTCATCTTTACAAACAAAAAATATTTCAGAAAAGAAAAACTGGTTTCAAAAAAGGCTGAATATATCTAAGAAATACCTTGCTGCAATCTGATGTGGTTTTTTTGTGCAGCTAACTGGGAATAATGTGGTCACAAAGTACATTACTTGCAAATGTATGCCTTTGTGATCACATAAATACAAAGCTTTATTTAAGTATTTAAAGATTTATTCAAAACCAGTATTTTAACCATGTTAACTAGCTAATGTTCTCATAGGCATTCCTAAATCATGGTTCAAGTGTTGAAGAGCTTAAATAAATGAACTTATGCTACAAAATTGATTCAAATTAACAGAATGAGGGACTAAAATTAGCAACTTAAAATAAGACATTGACCTTCCATTTATTCTAGTAGACTGGAAAAAAAGTGAGACAATACCTCATTTGATTCTAATGCTGACATCTGTGTAGTGATGACTATGGCCTACGATTCATATTGATGGTAATGCTGGTAAGGGACCAAAACCTCTTTCCTCACAATGTTGCCACCAGCATTTCACTGCCTTATCTTGTGGAAACCTTTAGGGTTTAAATGCAACTGCACAGACCAGTTAAACCTTGGCATCTGTTATATCTGGATAAGTCTTTGGTTCCTCCATTAATCTTCCATTAAAGGAGCAGAAAACCCTTTGGCTCTTCAGCTAAGAACAATTGCTGGAAATAGAATTGTGCCTTCAATCAATTCTCTATCTGCTGCTTTTGTATTCTGCTATAACAAGAGGCAGCTTTTCATGTGCACTGCCACGTTGCTTTTACTAGCATTGCCTGTTGGTGGTGGTATTGTTTTGTTACCAGAATTGCTTTAATACTGTTAATGTCAGTAACAAAAGCATTAATTAGCTTATATTATTGCAGTAGCTCAGCCGAAGTCAGCGATATATGCTAGAAATAAACAGTGTAGGCCCCTCAGCGACTCTAATGGTAAAAGTGTCCTTCCTATATTAAACACTGTATACTGAAACCTTGCACAGACTTGCTACACCAAAATTAACTTCACATTTCATGAATGCTGTACTTCTGTACATTACCTGGCAGAGTTCAGCAACAGGTAGGACTCCCTTACTGCTGTCTAAACACCAACAGTTTTAAAAGTACTATGCAAGGCTCATCTGAAGTAAAATCTACTTAACAAGGTTTCCACACACAGCTGTTAACTCTAAGCCACCTGAAATGTGTAATGAGGCTCTATGCCTCCTTAGAAATGTCATTAACTTTTTTCTTTCCTATTCTGTCCACACATTAACTTGATGACAAAAACTAACCTCAGATTCACTCTTGAAACTGGATTTGTTTTTACTTTGTTGATTTGTTTTTACTTTGTTTCTCCAAACTTGCATCAAGCCTTCTTTTACACTCCCCCTCCAACCCCCACCCCCTCTCAGTTCATGAACAAAGTTTTGCTTAGTTGCAGCTTACGTTTGATATGGACTTGACACCACAGTACCGTATGTTCATATGAACATCTGATAACCTGTGAAACAGAAATCACATCTCCCAGTTTGTAAAGCATTAGCTACCTTCTCTCATATTTGCAGAGACTAAACATATCACTTGCTTAAAAAGGTAAAGTTAAAATCCCTCTTTATTACCCTCATCTGTCCCTCCAGATCTATCTGAAGCCAAGTAGCAGGGGGTCTACATCTGCTAACCCTCTTTTGTGTATAAACCAAAAAGCCTTTCCAACTCCCCTCTGACCCCCAGAAGAAACATGCACTTCAAGCTGTGAGCTAGGCCAGGCCAGTGTATTTGAGGTTCTGCTACAGAATAAACAGTTGTATCTTGCTCTTGTGAGAGTAAGAGCTTCAGGACACGTTTCCAATACAGATCATCTATAGGGGCAACAAGCTTCTTCATTTGGGCAAACGAATGATACCAGGATGCAAAGCTGAACACTTGTGAGAGCAGATTGAGAGGTGTGGAACACAAAGAAGAAATAATCAATGACATACTGTATTGTTTCAGACAGGGAGGGATTCTTTTGCTGATCTGTTCATCCAAGTTGGAGCTGTGTCCACAGCCAGCCTGCTTGCAGCTGTGGGCAGGGGCTGCAGCTCTGATGCATGAGAGCAAAGGTGGTCAGGATACAAGATGGCTTGGAAAGATTCAGAGGAAGAAACTGACTACATCTCTATTTTAATGACATGTATTATGTTTTCAACAAACTACCTCGTGCAATACAAATGTATTATTTAGGGATGAGCACTCTGTTTCTGCGAAGTCTATGAGTTGCTGAGTAATAGACATACGTCTCTTACAGCAGAAAACTCATCCAAAAATATAGGCTGACATTTATTTTTTCCAACAAAATTTAGCTTGGTTAATTCCCACAGGAACTCACAATATCCGTGTTTCTAATATTACTGCTTTAAATGTGCGTGCATTGTTGTTCTCAATATACCAAAAATTTTAATCGAAATGTTAATGCAAGCCTTGCAGAAAATGTGGCTGTATTTATTAAAAAATCTAATTGCAGTGAAGTGCAGGGAAAAAACCCTCTGTTCTGCAACTTACTGAAATTTTTATGTATTGTTTATATGCTCTATTTACATTAAAAGACAACTAAATTATTTTACTGCTTATAAATATGGAAAATCTCAGCCATATGAGATACAGTGCAAAAGATATAGGACTACCTTGTTTAGAGCTGCCCTGTAGTAACTTCTAAAAATTGGAGGCTGACCTAGTGGTATTTATTGTACAACTAAGTAGATTGGATTTATTTAACTAAGAAGACATACGAGAAAACAAAACCAAACCTCAACCACAACAACAAACCCAGCAGCTGAAGGTAGGTCTGTAGTCAGGAACTAAAAAAGCTTTTGAAGATCATACACTCATGCTCACAGATGGATGTTTTGGTGCATTTTGTATTTACTCTTTTCTTACTAAAACAAAGGAGAAGCAGTGAATCCCAGGGCTGCTGCATGCAGTGCTGCAGGTCTTGCCAGTGTCAACTGGAAGCACAGGGAATGTTACTTCCCTCAGAGCAAGCACTTGGAGAAAAATGAATGAGGCAGGTGGTGAGTCTTTCTGAGAACACCTAGAATGGCAGGCAGTGCAACAGGGAGGGAGTAATTGCCTTGTCCAGGAGACAGGACAAAGCCTGTTTGCTGTTTTCAGCAGGGCTGAATGAGATTTTGAAGTATTTTGCTTCCACATGCATGCTTAATTAAGGCCAGCTGAACCTTTGAAAATATAAGAGTTTAAATTGGAAGTAAACATTTTCAGGTGACTTTTGAAAGTGAATTACCAGATAAATATGACCTGATCACTAGATTCTACTTTGATAGTGGCCTTAATCAATTAGGGAGTAATTTTTTTCTTCTCAACTCAGACATGAAATATGAATAGAGACTACAGAAAAAAATTTTTAATTATTATAAAAACCTCCTTGAAGAATTATGGTTTATTGTTTAATCATGGCTTAATTTCAATTCCTGTTATTGAATAGAAATAGCAACTTGAAATGCCATGAGAAATTACTTGTGCTTAACACTTCCATGATTTGTAAGGTTATAAAGTGAGATCCTTTTTATCAAATATGGACCATGCATGGAGGTAGACTGGACCCTACAAAAAAGGCAAGAATTAAATACCTTTGTACAAGACTCCCTTTTTGCTTTAACAGTCACAAGCAGAATGACTAGTATGTTACTCCTCATAGTTATAATACACACTGGACTAGAATTGGGAGAGAAATGCTTTCATCTTTCTGGAAACAGCTCAAGATTTAAAAATGTTCTCTCTACACTTGATTTTTTTTTTTTAAAGTGTACTGAGAATAAAAAAATAATCAATAACCACTAAAAAGTTAGCTCTGGTACATTGAGTCAACACATTTGTTGCTGAAAACTACTCTGCTACTGCCACTGCTGACCATTTACATGACATCTTTAATTATGAAAAAATTGAGCTGTTTGAAAGTACTACTGCATTCAAAAGAAACACTCCTCAAGACATGTATCTTTTGGGGGTTTTTAACCACTGCAGTCAGCTTCTGAGCACAACACTACTAAGTGGAGGTGAAAAAAAGACCTTGCTTCCTAAATCTTAGCTGAGTTAATGAAAATTAAATTAATTATTTTATTGTTGTTCAACTTTGCACCCTGATAACATCTGCCACTTTCAAATCCATTTCCTCCTCTTGTTCAGCGTGTGTGTAATTTTTTTTCTTGTTTAAAGCAGTTTGTTAGAGTTTGGGGGACAGGCTTAACTTGGAAATCTTGTAGCAGGAACTCAAAATTTAGTGATGTAAGCCAGAAATAGAAATGCCATAGCCACCGAAGAGAAGACATGCGGCATTGCTTACTTAAAGCCCCATCCTGTCCCCCCAAGGACAATTGCTGCTACCAGGATGGCACCAGCGATGGAGCCTATTATAAGATTGGTGGCACTAGGACCTGTGATAAAGGATTATGGTAAGACACACATAAGAACCAACGACTTTATTCACGTCATGTGAAGCATCTGAAGGGTAGTCAAACAATTCAAGGAATATAGACAGCACACAAGGTGATGCCTCTAGACAATCTCAACAAGCCCAACTTAACTTACTCTTCTTTAACAATAGGAATGAACAAAGCTGTTGGTCTCTGCATTGTGCTATGCTGACTTCTACTAAAGATAAAAATCTAGTATTAGACAGTGAATTCCATTGTAACTTACTCCATTATCTGGTGAACGAACAGTCAGCTGAGGACACTAAGATATTTGTGAGTAATCCCTTTACTTAAAGGAAGAAGTATGAATGCTGTATGTTTTAAGACTGCAGCAAATTAGAAAGAAAAAAAAAATCAAAAAGCCCTGTCTTTTTTCATGGAGCTTCTGAAAGGTGTAGATTTTTTAATGTGAGCTGAGAGCATTCAGCACCACTTGCTAATCATAATCCAGACTCCCTACAATTACATCAATGCTAAATTTACAAACAATTGTTTGACAAAAGCAAAGGATTATATAATAGGGAACAAAAGTTTAAATAAAAGCTGTATTCCTCCTAAGCTTTCCAAACATCAAAGCATCTCTTCATCATCCTCAAGAAGGTACTAAACAACAAAGTGGGGAAGGGTGGAGCAGGAAAAAAGAGCAACAAAAAGAAGCTGCACAAAATATGTTTGTGCAATTTTCTGAAGAGGGCACAAGAACACCTAAATAAGATATTAATAATTGACCCTTAAGTGCTCTACTTACATAGGGTAGAGGAAAACTGATAATAAGCTTGAGTAACATTTTAATTGCTCTGTACCGAAACCTCCTATCATGCAGTTTTTGATGTAAAGCTAATTGCATCTGAACTCAAGGCAAAAGGAAACCAACTCAACAGTTCTTTTGCAGCATGTTGTACACTTTTTGTTTAAACATTTACGTTTTCAGGAACAGCCTTCAGAAACAGTTCTTACCTCCTATCTCAGTCTCCCCAACCAAACACTTCTACACAGCAATGGAAATTTTCCTAATTAATTATTCTGAAACTGAGTTTGGAAAACTGTCAGACAGCTAATATAAGGAAGAAAGAGGAGCAGCCAGAGATCAGCAAAGAAAGAGCAAGGGCAGCTGCAACAACTGAAAATTTTAAGCTGTTAGGTCGGTATCACAAAACCTCCTGCCCAGTCCCACACACTACAATAAGCACATGTTGTAAGTTTTAAAATTTACTGCAGCAACCTAACTTCATTGCAGCCATTACATGTTTCCCACATCAGTGCTTCTGGAGATCTGATTAGCTAAAAGAAATCAAGTTTTAAAAATTGCTTCCTGCAGTTCCTATACAAAGAATATTCAGGAACATGAACAAAATACTTGGACTGAAATGAAATATAGTGAGCTTTACAGATGAGCAGTGCACAAATTTGACGAAGAAAATCAAATGGTAATTTTTCACAATTTGGAAGAATGTATCTCATTTGGACTTACCTTTAAAGTCACACCTGATTCAAATCAACAGGAGTGAGCATGGTGGAGGGTAAATGCCATTCCACAGGCATTATAATCCCAACTAAGGCTTGCTTGCAACAGCAGTCTAATGAGCCTAATGAGCTACTGTGTCTAACTGAGATCTAGGGTTTACTCTGGATTTTATCAAATGATTTCACACAACAAAAGACTGAAAACACAGAAAGTACTTTATCTGTAATAGATTTTATAAGCCTTGAAAAATTCTAAAGCTGATTTCTTTCTAGCCATAGAATGCTATCTTCCCACAGAGGTACAAAGATTAACTGATAGTAACATAGTCATAACTTAACTTAGATAAAGAAGTTCCAAATCACCACTTTTTACATCCCTCCTCCTCACTATATTTCTTGGTTGTTAAATGTCAAGGGGTGGGAGGGAGAGGGTGTGTATCCATTTTATAGTGCACATCCATTCACCAAACAGCAGTTTGTTCTTTCAATACAGAAAATCAGTATTGGTTTTGTTTACTATAAATATGGAAGAATTCAATCAAAATTTAAACAGAAGAGGATAATATACAAACCAATTAGGTTCAGTTAATGGAAAAGTATAAATATAAAACCCAAGCTGGTAGAATAGGTATGATGACTAAAACAGCAACCACTTGTTTCTGAGAACAGAGTCCTCCCAGCTGCTGAACTCCAGTTTCAAAACACAGAGATTTAAGAGGATCACTGGCAAGTTGTTTTAAGACCACAGCAGACTGGGCACATAAAAGTACTTATAATGGGACTACTTTTACATGTTATACCTTACCTTAAAGTTCTATGTCTTATGTTTTACTAAGCATTATCAAAAAAACTGTATTATTACTAAACCAGAATTTTTCTACCAGTAAAGTGACATTTACGAAGAAAAGTATAAATCCATATGTTTCAGCTCAATAAGCCTCTCTAGTCACTGAACTCAGATGCTTGACAGGAAACCAGAAGTATGAGGAAAGTTTTAATAACCACCATACTGTGGAGTCATTTTTCATCCAGACTATCACAAGATGCAATACTTGGGTACATTTGTTCTTTCCACCATACTACTGGTATAACCTACAGACAGATTTTTCAGGAGGAAACTCCTGCACAACACCTGGCACATCACCTTTTCCTGCAAAGCCTCTGCCATGGCTATTTGTACCATCCCAGGTAATCTTTTAGGACCCTGACACAAATCCTACTGAAGGTGTTAAAAACAGAACACACCTATAATTTCAGTAGACTCCAGACTATTCCCTAAGTCTTCATCAGCAGCAGCTAGATTCTACAAGAATTAATATATACTACTTTGAAACTCTGCTAGTATTAGAAGTTAAAGCTATTTCAGCACTTCAAACAAAGGTTTACAATTTGCTAGTGAAATGTTGAGGAAGGAGGAAGAAGGGCAGGACCTGACACCAGGTTGTGCTTGATGAACACACCCTCCCCTGCAGCCACTGATGGTAACAGCCACCAGGGACTGAAGGGTATTAAGAAAAGAGAGGGAATTTGGATTCCCCATGTGCTTTCTGTAAACCAAACAAAAAGTAGCAATGGCTTGCCTTGAATGTACATTTGTACCTGAAGGAACCAGAGACCAGAGAAAGATTGATGGGATGCAGGAAAGAAGAATGGATAGAAACACAAAGAATGAGTCAGGTAGTAAGTGATAAGAGCAGAGGAAAGATGAAAAAAAGCTGGACTTAGTGTAGAACTATACAGGAGCAAGAACAGAACAAATGGTCAGGAACGTTGGTCAGAGCTGAGTGGCTTCAGACAGCAGGTAAGGGGAGAGAAAAACAGAAGGGTACAAGGCAGAATGTAAGCAAAAGGCAAGTGGTCCTCAACCTGTAGGTAAATTTTCTCCTTCCAAATCTGTCCCAAACCTCTACAACCTTAACAGTTGTCAGTTTTTAGCAAAAAGCTGTAAAAGCCACCAGTAAAACACAGCTCTGATCTTTCTCAAGCAAATAATCTATTACCTTCTTCCTTCTATTTGTTTTCTATTAGTTGTCCCCTCTGAACACAAAGGTCACTACTCTTCTGAGAATCTGAGATCAGTTTCATGTACCAGACAGGTTCTTAGGGCTGTGAACTCAGACACACAAAATGCTGCCTTGCCAGACTAGAATTGTACATGGGTGCCTTTTCACACAGCCTGATTAGAAATCACAGACTGTCCTGTCACAAGTCCCCCTTCAGAGAGGTGCCACTGCCACATGACAAATGTAACATATAGTACTAGAAACCTGGTGAAGTTGGAATTCTCAGAGGAGCAAAATAATAGTACTTTAAGCTGTAGTTTGCACAGTGAACGCAGAATGAAGGGAGCTCTTACATGGGCCTTTTTATGCATGTGTGTATATATATATATAAACAAAATCTGTATAAATCATAGACATTGTTAAAATGGAGGTAGGGGGATAATACTTAAGGTTACAGTTTCCTAAAACTATGAAAAGACAACAAAAATTGCTCATATATATTCTGTATATGTGAATATTATACTTCAGCACTGTGCTATCTTTGGGTAACAGAATTCTAGCAACAGAACTTTCAGAAGCTTTACTGTAAAACTAGCTGTCTGTATGACTACCATCAGCTTTCATCTGCCTAGCTTATCATTAGACTGAAAGCCCCACAGACTGTAACAAACAATTTCTGCATTTTATGAAATAGTCCACATTACTCAGTCTGTTTTGTGAAATAATCACGAAATTCCATTTTTTCTCCATTATTTTTGTAATTTGGTGTAATGGAAACATTTAGACACTTAGTTTTATGGTGACAATGTAAAAAATTCACAAACTTATTGTTTTATGCCCCACATTATCCCAGACAGGAGAAGGTTTAACACTGCATGAGCAAACCACATGACACGGACACAGTCAAATCACAGGACAAATACGGTCACCACATGACAAAGCTAACGGGTCATACACAGAGGGCTCAGGTGCATACGGTTACCTCACACACTAGGCACCAAACATAAAACTCAAACTAAGAAAAATGCTTACTCTATTCCCCACCCTGTGCCTCCAAAAATCACCCCCAAGGCCAGAATGGTCCCTGCCACTGCACCTATTAGCCTGTTAGCGGCCATGCTCACTGTGTGGAGGGAAAAGGGAAGATTTTTTAAGGAAATTATCACATATATGTCTGAAATGAAAACATGAAACAATTCCTCAAAGGAATACTTTATGCTATAATCCACTGTTTGGATAAACAATTCAAATCTCCTCACAAACCTTTATTTACCAAATACCACAGCTTTAAAAATTCTGAAGGGACATATATTTGGTTTCCTTTGAATGTTTGCAAATATTTCAATGAGAAGTTTTCCTGTAAATGAAAGACTATTCTTTTTACCATTGTGATTCTATTATTTATTTAAAAGAGGAACATCCTGAACCTACTGCTTATTTATAACAGCCAAAATGTAAATAAATTACCAATAAGAAAACTTCCTTTTAATCACCAGAAACTTACTGTATCCACAATATAACTAAGCAAATGAAAACTGTTCAGAAACAGCTCCACTGCAGGGAGAAAAACCCAAACACAACTTTGAAATTCATTCCTTTACTAGATAGTAATATTTTCCTTTGTTACTGCATTTATTAATAGGACTCGCTATTTATTTATATGACCTAAAGACAGACAACACCTTTTAAAAGCAAAAACCTACCTTAGAAATATGATTCAGGTAATGCTCTGGAAATTCTGATATGTTCAGATAGTCCCTCTTAAGACATTAAGGCCTTATTTTTAATTTTTAAGGATACTTGTTTGAGAAAAAACATCTGTACATTTCCTATGTTAGACATTAAAAGTTTGATACATTCATTGACTCACAATAGACCACAAGCAAGCAGCTGAATTCCCTATCCAATGGGAACTCTTCCAAGGGACAAAAACTTTATAGACTTCATGATTAATGAAGTCTGTTTTGAAATGCTTTGGGTAATTTTCTTCCATAATTTTCTTCCAAAAGTTTCATAAATATACACACACAAACACACACACACACACACACACACTTGAGACATAAGTTTTATACTAAAATAAACATTACTTCACTAGTCAAATAAAGGACTAATTCTGCAAATTAAATGGTAAAGGAAGAATCTCGTATGCCAGTACTCTAAAGTAATTCAAAGTTTCTGCAGTAACCTAAAACTAACAGCAAGAACTCTTTGTCTTCCCCAAACTGCTAAATGCTGTGTACATCTTCTAGTACAGGATACAGTAGGTTGCTGAGTTTAGAATAATTCAAGGGTCATGTATTAACAGCAACATAATAATAAGGACCACTAATTTTTTTTAATCCTGAAATAGAAAATGGAGCCAAAAAGCAATTGATGGATGATGGAAAAGTCTGAAAAGTGCAGCAGGAGTAGCAGCCAATTGTCAGTTATCATAATAATATATAAATAATTAGCAATACTTCCTAACTATACATGTTCTAATTGTAGTAAGAAAAATGCTTGGATTTATGGTGTGAAAAATCTTAAACCTATTAGGCTTTAATTTTCACATCATGAGTGTTTCATTTCTGAAATGTAACAAAATTCAAACTTATGGTTAAGGAAAAACTAGTATTTTGGTTTCTGTCTCAGATTTGTAAACTGGCATATGACAGAGGGAGTAATAAGGGGAAAAAAGTTAATGGAAACTACTTGAGTATGTTGGATCTTTAAAACAGAGAAAAGTACTCCTGAATTCTTCTGAAATCTTCTCACAAAGGAATTCCTCTATAAGCATGCAGAAAGAAATCACAGTAGCTCTGTTAGTGTTCAGGGTCCTAAATTCATTTCTAGGGGATTCAACATCAATGAATTACTGTAACAATATAAGAAATATAATCCATCTTTTGAGATCATTGAGCCACCTTGTACAAAAGCATAGTCTGCCTTTTTGCAGAGGAATCCATTAAAAAATGCAGTCTAAATGCTGTCTGTACCTACTGGCAGAAATCCATGCACATACTATTCATTTAAGGCTTTTGCCCAAAATATTTCAGCATTGATGTATTAATTTTCACACAGGCATTTCCATTCTGAACTAGAGGAGTTAATCTGGCTTACAATAATGTAACCAAGGTAAGTATACCTCCTGTGTTGCCCTTCCTACAGACCTTTTTAAAGAGAAGGGAATTAATTCTTACCTACAGGATTTGGAAACGAGCAAAATAAAATTCATGTACTCTCTCAGTGTCACAGCTGTACATGCTGCTCTCCTCATCCACACACACAGAGAACTGAACAGCTCTATAGTGCTAGTCTCCATAATTTTTTTAAGACTCTGTAAGCAGCGTTCTACAGTCAGGAAGGTTTTCAGGGGAAATGGAATGACAAGTAGCTGTGTAAGGCAGGGTGCAAAACAGGCAGCTACACTGAACAGTGGTGGGATTAGAAATCCAGGAAGCACCTGTACAGATTCCCTCATACAAATCTGGACTGTTCAAGAGAGCCTCCTTCACAACAGCAATTTGTTTTAAGACTGTATCTTCAACAGTTCTTGGTAAAGGTCTACTGGAACCATTCTTCTAAAGGGCAACAGGAAAAGGCACACAGGACAGATGTAGAGCCTTTCATACCAAAATCCTGCCCTTCCTTGAAACCTTAGATATTTTAGACAGTAATCAATTAGAGTCTGATCCCTAAGGGCTGAATTTTTAAGCAACTGTATCTTTTTCCCATCTGCCTTGTAGAAAGGGCAGAAGAACCTGGAACTGGGACATGGGGAAAAATTTTGTTTGCGTTTCTCAGTTGTTTATTGGGAACTTTATCTGTAAATGCATAAGATTTGATGAATATAGTCTGATGTTGGACAATACCCTGATGACAAGACATACAAAAACTGGACAGCACAATCCAAAGATATTATTTGGCAGAGAAGTCAGAGAGAATCTCAAGTGCTTTTCTTCCTCTTTGAAAAACTTTTTTGATGAATTATTTCCTCAATACCTCCTCTTTGTATTTATATTCATATGCAGTTGAAAGTACATAAGAATAAGCAATAATGATTGTAAAAATAATTTAAGTTCTTAAAATCTTAATTTATTTCTTTTGTCTTTCATTGAAGTCCGATTTCAAGGAATCTGATTTGACTAGGGACATTCCACTTTTCCCTTTTTTATGCCATAGCTCTCTGAATTAGCTGAGAACAACTAAGGAAACTGGCAATCTCTAGTAAAACATAAATACTCAATTATCATATAAATAACAAGAGACACAGTCAGGTTCCAATCATAAAGAAAATTAATATTAAAAAATAGAGAATAAAGGATGAAGGAAAAAACATTACCTGTTGAAATCTTCCCCAAATTTATGTTAGAAAAATAAAAGTTTCATCAATTCTCAAAGTAGAAAAACCTACATCTACATAGCTGTGCAATAGTATTCTCTTTTTATATGCTAATTCTACTACCATGTATCAGTGGAAAAATGTCATAAATACTTGAAAGAACATCAAAACTGAAACAAAACACAAACCCTTGGGTCCTTCCTCCTTCTTGCCACCAGTATCCCTGACAGGATCATCAATGCTGCAGTCTGTCCCAGCCCAGGAGAAATTACAAATGCAAGTGGCTTCATTACTACAAACCTGGAAAAGAAAATAAGTGACAGCAGTTAGTTTTTAACTACATTTTATTAACTTTATTTAACATGTAATGAGATATTTAATTCATGACATAAAACTTACCCATTTATATATTTGTAACAATGGCACTGAGTAGTTGGAATGATATAACCCATCAATAATCTGAAAGTTTGCTTTAACCCTCTTAATACACTCAGATGGTAGGAAAAGCAGAACTGGTTCTATCATCACTTCCACTACAACCTGCACAGGTTGTAAAAAATAACAAATTTTCATCCTAAAAACCCTATCTTAACTAGTTAGGTTTAACTAACTTCACTAACCAACTATCTAGACTTTGAGCCTGAATGCCCAGAAGGAACACAAGCATTTGTGTGTGAAAAGGTTCAAGACATGGTTACACTTTACAACCTCTCATTTACAGTTTGCTCCCATGTAGAACAAAATCGATATATTTTCATTGGTTTCATTGGCATTTTTCCTAAGCAGCAATGAGGAGTGCTTGTTCATCTTCTAAAAGAGAGGTAACAGTGCTTCCTAAGTTTGCATTTGGTTGAAAGACCTCTAAAACAGGACTTAGGACTCTAAAATTGACAATAGATTTATGAGATACAGGAAAATCTCACCAATGGAAAAAATCAATTCAACAGGGAGAGTTAATAGCTATAAATTTTGCATACGAAAAAGAACATGGAGAAGTTACTACAGAAAAAAGAATGACATGAGAAACAGAAAACTAAGAGTGAAGTCAATCATTAGACAAACAGCTAACAGTATCTTCTGGACACTGGAACATGATGTGAAAAAAAACCCAGCAAACAACCTACACACTAAGTAGCATTTGTGATTTTTTTAATTCAACTTTTATCACACTCTGCTTCCTAAAGTACTCACTGAAGAATCTGATCTAGGAAGTTGAAGATAAATACATCTTATGGCAGGTTTGATCAACTGAATGCCCTTTTAAAATTAGGAATTGTAATAATCCAAAACAAAACAGGTAAGATGGTTCACTCACCCTTCATGCCACTCTCAAAAAGTACCAAGATGATTTCCAGACCTCCTAGATACTTTACTTTCCAATTTTAAAATTTTTCTTCTTGATTTTGAACCTAACCCTCCTCTTTTTTGAAACACTCAATTTCATATTCAATTACAGACAACAAGAAGAAAAAAAAACACCTTCTTGTATCAAGTCTAGCCCCTTTGGCAAGTATGTGTCCCACTGAATCCCACCGCGGAAAGGTTTTATCGCTATTTAAAACAGGAAATCTGTTCATCAAAACATACCTAGTATCTCAGACAAATGGAGTTATGGATACAATAACAGAATATAATGTGCCTGACTGTAAAATGATATGCTTTGGGTCTGTTCAAGAAGAATGTACCCTCTCTGTTGAGGACCCACAGTTTGGAATTTTAATTATTTAAGTCATAAAGTATAAATCTATGAACACAGAACCAACTTTACGAAGGTGATAGTATGCAGAAAAAAGTTTAACTGAAAATGGCAAGTGGCTTGAAATATGGGTAGTACATCACAGAAGTCTTCACAATAACTAGTGTCAAAGTTCCTTCTTGCTAGTAACAAACCAAATACCTCAGATGTAATTGGAGAACTAATCTGACAATTTTGCTTTCTAAAATTTTATCTTTGCTTCACAAAATGGCAGTTTTCCCCTGAATCTTAACATTTCTGCTTTCAGATCAACAGGTCTTAAGAACACTTGCAGGTAGGGAACTGCACGGGGTGCATTAGGATCAGGTAGAGCAGAGGGAGCTGGGGAAGCTGAGCTGCTCACTCCCAGTACAGACTCACCCCATGACCAGAACAGACTTTTCCATTAGAACCAGTGGGACAGCTGCTTATGTTCAAGGACTGAATTGGCAGGCACTTTTTGTCCAAACACATCATTTGAGGTCCACATGGAGCTCCATCCTCCACATAACCTAAATCTGTATCATCATCTAAAAGAACATGAGCACCACTAGGAGAAATAAGTTTTAAGATACTATTAGTATTATGACTGATGTCTCTTGAAAATATTAAAAACATGTCAGTGTAGGTACTAAAAGCCTCATATCTTTCTTTCATTTAAGCATACAGATAGACTGAACAAAACTATAGTTTTTCTGCCTGTCCACAGCAATGATAAGGTGTTCCAGTTGTCAAACTAAAAACAAGTCAAACTTAACTCCTTAGGCCTAGGAGATTTTTAAGCCTTTGACAAGCCACGCTTTTCTCTTTTTTTTTTTCTTTTTTTTCTTTCCTTTTTTTTTTTCACCAAAATGCTGTGAAATACTAAAGCTAGAAAAATATCAAGAACTAACTTCCCATATGATGATATTTAAACAAAAACACTAGTAGAATAATGGAAGAATTAAGAATCACAGTTCATTCAGGACCTAACTATGCAAGAGAGTATTCTTAGCATGACAGGAATGTTGCCAATGTCCTTAAAATACAAACCTAGTATCGTGAAAAGCAGACTAAAACCCAGACTAAAAAATATTCTATTTTTCTACCTGTCCTTTAACTGAACTGTAGCTTAATATCTTATCCTGACACAACTCTGCAGTTTCCTTCCTTTTTGCCTTCACTTCCCTACAGCTATTTCTCTGAGTATTTAATACTCAAAATCATTATGTTTAAAATATGGGTCTTTGGCAATACAGACTTTCTCCACCCCCAGAAAAACATAATGCTGAGTGTTATCATTAAGCTCTGACTGTGAAGTTCTGCTATTGGAGGGATCAGATACAGTAATCAGAAGGATAACCCACATTCAAATGTGAAATATTAGGCTTTTATGTATTTTTTTAATCAAAAGAAATACCACTTAGAATAATGACTTTGCTGCAATATATTAATTACCTAAAATTCACAGAATTTTACATTTATGTTTCTCTTAATTCAATTAGGCTTGACAGAGCAAAATCACGTTGGAATACTGCATTATCTTTTACCTGCAGTCCACTATGCGTCCTTGATGATAAAAAGAATTTGGGATAATTTCTCCTTGAACTTGACCAACTCGTGGAACTCTAGTAAGATTAGTACAGAGCAAAAAGCCACAGAAAACATCACTGTAAAATGAAAACATAAACCAAAATATTACTGGAATAATATGAGGTAGACTTACAAAAAAGAAAGTCTGGCAATGATGCTGCTGATCACAGTAATATATTACCATAAGCCACATGATAGAGTTTCAGAGTACAAGCCTGGAAATAAAATATTATTTTATATAAATGACAAAAGGCAGAAACAAGTCATCATTCATTCTAATGGACCAGTGAATGTTCACATGAACAAAGAATGTATCTGAGTTCTAAGTACAATACTGTACAATTCAGAGGAGCCAAATCATACAAAGCTTTGTTATGTCAGGTTAAATTACTTTTCACTCTCTCTAGCAGCTTATATGCCACACATTAATGTCACTTTTGAATTTTTAATTGAATTTTATTTCCCTTGCAAGACAACAGAACCATAATAGCAATCATTAGCAGTTGTGTGTGCCCAAAATTTCATTAAAAATCTGCTTTATTTTATTTTGTTTTAGATCTAAATATATTTCAATATATCTTACATAAGATACACAAGATAACTCTTCTATCTTCAATAGAAGGATATCAGCTAATACTAATTGTCCTAAGTCACAGAAGCAGCTGGATGAATGATGGAAAATGCCTTTGTTAAAACTGCAAAAAATTTAAATAGCTCTTCAGTTAGATCATTTTCCTGCATCTCTCTACCAACAAAGAAAAGCTTTTACAGAAATGAAATTTTTAATGTGCACATCAGAATAACACTATTCCCATCTAAATATATTTTAAACAATTCATTAAACGACTCCTTTCCTTTTGATCCTATCTGAAAAATAATTTTTAAGAAAGGCACTTGACAAACATCAAATAGTCAAAGAAGGAAAACACCATTGTGAGACTGAAATTTGTATGTGCATACTTAAATTTCTTCTGATTTATTTACTGTAATTTTAAAGTCTATCCACTAATGGTCATTAACTAGAAAAGTAAATTTAATCAAATATTCATCTATTAATGATCACATGCAAATGAATCAGCCCTTTTCTCTATAGCATCCAAATGTCTAATGGTCCTCTCTGATCAAAATAATGGTTGGAATGAGTTTGAAACAGCACAATCTGGTATCAGTCCTAGAGCAGGCAAAAACAGCATGTGCATTTGCAGCCTAGTGTATCACTACCAAGTCTGCGGTGTTTGTACATTATAAACTTGTGCATTTTTGTTGTGTTGTCCCTCAGCTCCTCTGAAATAATTAAAGTCAGTATATTCTTCTGAAAATCTGGAATTCTTTCCAAGTGTATTGCTGAGTCACCCATGGATTTGTCAGAGTGGAACTTTTTCAAGATGCAAACCTTGTGAGGGAAAGAAGATTCAAAATAATGCAAAACAAAGTGCTGAAGCATTCAAGAAAAAGTGAAAAAATTAGACAACATGAAACCATTATCAATCTATTAACATTACAAATAATCTCTACCAAGATGAACTTACTGTTTGCTGCACTGAATCCATCGGTCTCCATCTTTTCCACAGTTTCCCTTTGTTGTGCCTTCTGTATTAAGCTTTTCATAACAAAATTTGTCAGATCCTGAAGACTCTGTTGATGAAGAAAAAAGAAACGTGCTTTCCACTGGCAACATGAGAGCTTTGAAACCTGCATAATTTATTGCAGCAGTTCTCTATAATTTAGTACAAAACATCGATCTAAAGACACATGTATGTGTAGAGACCGTATTTTCCAGTGACTACAGCAGGAAACCACCAGGCTAAACTGAAATACCTACTGATGGCTTTTTTAACTAATGCTCAATAATTCAAAATTTGCTCTGAACTTCTAAAAATGTAGCCTTCACAGTGCCTGAATTTTCTTCTGCATATGAAATTTACCTGCAGTCTAATTTTGTTAACTTCATAACAATAGATTTAAATCTAGTTGTTTTCACTGATGTCATTCCTGATCTGCATTTTAGAAAATCAAAGATTTTATATATGACATTTATGATAAGCATATGTTCTGAAATCAACTCTATGCTTATTTTCTTCTATTTTTCAAGTGTTGATAGCAAAACCAAAGTTGAACAGCCAAAGTGTAATTTCTACTTATTTTTAGGAGTAAAAATCTGAACAAATATGTTTTCAAACCCACAATTATTTACTAAGAAGCTCATTTGTTTTTTTCTAAAAATGAATTAAAAAAAAAAAGAAAAAAGAAAAACACAACAATATATAGAGGAAGGTACAATAATAAAGACAAATAAGACAGAGTAGTTTCAGTTAGAATTCAGTCAGATGGTTATAATTAGACAAAATGCACAAGAAGACTCTGGTAGTTCTGCTCTGCTGAATTGTCTCAAAATCATTACACAGAACATTCACCCCCTTTAGACTTAAATCTGTACTATGCATATTTAACAATGTACTAATTTTCCTGACTTGCAGGATGTTACAGCAAAGAGAGGCAAGGTGGAGCAGCATGAACTGTTGCCAAGATAATGGGATTGACAACTGTCATTTAAAAACACGCAAAACATGTGTTTTTGAACTGTACTCAAAAAATCCTCAAACCCCCTCACCCTGGTAACATTTGCTGCCCTACCTAAGTCTGCAGCCACATCACATCAGAACAGTCTCACTGACACCACTCCCAGACACAATTCCACCTGACAATCAAGCCACCATTTCCCACTGCAGTCTACTCACTCTACTGATCAGAAGACTTTAACTTAGAATGACAAGAACAAAAAATAAAAATACTGAAAATACAAAACAAAGGCAAGAATGAACCAGAAATAAAATATATTTAAGGTAGTTAAAGTCAACCTACTAGATCCCCAGATATATTTGCACTGATTATCTCTTGTCTTGCATTCACCATTATAGCAACGACCCTAAACAAAACACAAGATGTTAGCAATGAGAACTGAACACTACTTCACCTCCTTCCCCTCCCATGACAAATGCCTCATTTTGACTCTTCACACACATGTTGGGATCTATAACAGTTTTCATGGATTTGGGTAGATGGAGTACACATTTTGGCCCACATTCCCAAAGCCAGTTTGTGTCCAATACATACTGACATTTCAGCAGTTGCTTTATATTTCCCCTTTACATAGTTATAAGGAACTTATTAATATGGAGTGTAATAAAAGATCTACGTGTAAAATGTAGAGATACCAAGTGGATTTTATTTAAAGTAGAATTCTGGGCTATTCATAGTGTGCATAAAGCACAAGCAACATTGATGTTGAAAGGATAAAATTTATGAAGAAATATGGAATACAGAATTTAAAAAAAAAAAACAACTCCAAAACAAAAATGTGTATTTGGTTGATTTCTATATGCTGATGTGCAATCTTAAACATAGCATACCTGATTAGAATCACAGGCATACCCATCTTGTTTATGAAGATTCGGTGGACACTGAAAAAAATTAAGATGTTTTACTGTTATGTGTCCTGTAATAATACATCACAGTATCACATATGGAATTTTCCTGGGTTTAAGACAACCACACAACATATAAAGGGGGTAGAGAACATAACTGGTGGTGCAATCTTTATAGTTACAAATACCAATGAAAATAATCAACATCTTGAGCCACGAAATACGTGGTTCTAGTCTAACTTTCTGCATATTCTAAGTAAAAATTAAGGAGTTGAGGAAAAAAGGAAACAAGGTGTTCAGTAGCAGGACATTTGGTAGCTAATACTGGGGCTGTGTTTGCAATGCTGCCACTGCATTCATTTCAGCTCCACTACAAAAGTAAGCAAGCACCTAGTTATAGCCTAGCAGCCTATTGCTTACAGAGATTTGGGGGGGTTTATGATATTATTTCTTGTGTTCTCTTGGCATTGGAAACTTTTTTGGTCCAGAAACCTTAGACTGTTAAAGCTAGGAGCAAACCATTCTCGAAGTTTTTCCTCATCTAAAATGGACCTGTGAAAATTTGGAAAGGGTGTGCTGCTGCAATGTGCCATATTAGCCAGTACTCTGAGAGCAGCCTTCTAGCTTGAGAAAGCCCTTCTCCCTCCCATTAAGAATGCTCTACCTACAGAATAAAAGATTTACAATAAAATACTAGCAATAGCTACTTATCTGGAAGTATGGGTGTCCCAGATGATAAAATAAAAAAAAAGGTACTGTAATTTATTGGCATCTATAATTACAGCCAGTGCCTGAAGAGAATGTGATCCATCCTGAATCTTATTTCTCCAAAGCTAAGAGCTTGATGCAGCAGATGACTGCATCAGTTATGAAATTCTCATATAAACTTGAAGTTTATATAAATAGTACTCAGTATTGAAAAGGTGCATGTATCACCTAAAGTATCAAAGTTGCTGTGAAAACAGAAAATGTGCAGAACGTTGAGTGTTTAAAAGAATTCAAGTTAAAACATGTTGGTTGCTGTCTATTCCTTAACTTCTGCGTATTAGTGAACTGTTTGCAGGAGAAATGCATAATAAGATCCATAACTTTTAAAATTCTCATACATGTGCACACCCTTAAAAAAAGTAACACTTCATACAAGTCTTAGGGGCAGCAACTGAGGGAGTTGGGGTTGTTTAGCCTGGAGAAGAGGAGGCTTGCAAGGACCTTCTTACTCTCTACAACTACCTGAAAGGAGGTTGTAGCCAGGTGGGAGTTGGTTTCTTCTCCCCAGGTAACAAGTGACAGGATGAGAAGAAATTGCCTTAAGTTGCACCAGGGGAGGTTTAGATCGGATATTAGGAAAAATTTCTTCACCGAAAGGGTTGTCAAGCATTGGAACTGCCCAGAGAAGTGGTAGAATCACCACCCCTGGAGGTATTTAAAAGACACACAGATGTGGCACTCAGGAACGTGGTTTAGTGGTGGACTTGGCAGTGCTGAGTAATGTCTGCGCTCGATGACCTTAAAGGTTTTTTCCAACCTAAATGATTCTATGCTTCTATACTCAATTAGTTGTAATTTTCTACATCTATATTTTAAACTATTTTATTTCATAAAATTTTACTGTTACCTTTGAATACATTCAAATTTGAAGTGTATTTGTATTATTTAAGTTATAGACCAGGCAAAGAGTAAAGGAGGATGTCTGAGAAATATTATACACAAAACCCCATGAGTAGTAAAAAACCAAATCTACAGAAGTCTTATTATAAGTCCACTTAGATTATTTTTGTGAGTTTACAATAGTTCATTCTTATGTTTAAAATTTTTTGTTAGTATTAAGAAATACTCACCCACACACCCCATCATTTTGAGTATATGAATGTGCAGTTTGTTAATCCAATTTTCCTCTTGAATGAACACAAAAAAGAGTACAAACAAGCATCAACAGTGTAAGCAGAGAAGGGTTCTGCACACATACCTGTCCAGAATCCCCAGTGCAGAACTCTGCAATATCACATTCATTCACTGCATAGCGACAGTCGTAACCTCGTGGGAAAAACTAGAAAGTGAAGAATATAGTTCAGGACTAAGATTATATCCACACAAGCTGTTCCTTTTCATTCATAAAACATGCTCTGAACTTTAACAGGCTGCATGTAACCATGGACAACCGAAAAGAACAATAGATATATGGCAGCAACACTCACAAGACATGATGTATTACAGCAGGGTCCATCACTACAGTGAGCTCCATTAGAAAGAGAGCACTTCTTACAACAGTCTGCATAGCATTCCTGAAGAAAATATTAAGCAAAAGTTTGTTTTTTCATTTTCAGCAAGTTTTTTCTTCCTAATCTTTCCAACAAACTATTACATAGCAGCCAACAAAAGATTCAGTTTAGCACTGATGACCTGAAACTATCAGCTGGAAGAAGACTTTCCAGTACTCAAGTACTGAAGTAAAGGGATAATATAATGCTATAGCAACATGGAGATTTACATCTTCTGAAGCCTCTTCATAGGTGTGGAACAGCTGTGCCAAATGCATGCTGCTTAATCATATTCAAAGCAGAAAAAAAAGATTAAGAAAACTAATTATGGATACAATTATATTTAAATACTAGAGCTAGGATTCAAATTTACAGGGTGGATTTTTGCAGAAACATTATTGGAATATTCCTAGAATAGAGAAGAAAACAACAGTTTACTTGTTCTGTCCAAACCCAGGCACCTATCTCCAAAGTATCAATACGGAGTCTCCTATTCCAGACACATTATCTAGGAAAAGTAAAGGGATAAATCACTTCTACATTGCAAATCAAAAACTGGAAAATGGCTGCATCTTGTCATTAGTATGACAGGAACAGTTTTGAGGACACTCTCTGTCTTTGCACTCATTCTCATTTAGAAAAATGTTTTCAGACTGTGCTTTAATGAAATTGTTCCCAAACAATAAGAAAAACAAATATTCATAACCTTTCCCCCCTCCCTTACCAATCACTTAGTTTATCTTAGTATATTTTGTAAGAAAGACTTGTGGAGTAATATATCTCAACTTGCCATTCGGAAACCGCAATCACATTCTTCTCCTGCTTCTACATATCCATTTCCACACTCTGTGGTCTCAAAGAGCTGAAAGAAAAAAGCCCCCACCACAAAGTAAGAATAAAACTAGTGTCAAATGACTTTTCTGTCACACACAACCCATTTCTGTGGTGCTACAGACATGCTGTCACGTGCCGTGCTTTGGCAATGGGAAAGGCAGCGTGTTTTTCAAGTGCTGCTATTCAGAATTGATCAGACATGAAAGATGTACAGCTAAATCACATGGATGCTAGTCCTCTTTAGGACAATAATGATCTCAGGAAATGATGATAAACAGAGAGACACTACAATGACACACAAGGGGACAATATCTGAACTTCATTCCTGTTCTATGTACTTCCAGTTCTCTGACAATTCCCTCAAGAAATTAGTCTGCAATATCATGTCTGGGATCTACTCAGGTACCCATTCTTGCTCATGCAATTACCTACTGTCTATTCCTGTGCACCATATTTGTGCATGAAAATAACAAACATTAAAAAACACCACCAAAAAGAAGTTCCATGTGCCTTATTAGTAAGTTATACACAACCACATACAGATACTAAACAGTGCTAAACAGTTAATCCTAGGACCAGACATATACAATACAGATAAATTCCACAGTTCAGGATGACATAGGTTCTATACTGGTTTCATATATCATAATTCTGATTAAAGGTATTTTTCAGTCTTGTCAAAGATATAATTTTGAAAAAAAGCTTGTCTGTTATCAATTATAATTCTGCTTTAAAGCAATAGTAAAAGTAAGAATATACAGAATCTCCAGTTTAACTGAGATATTAGTAGCAGAAACACATTCACTAGAACATGGTTGAAATGAGAAGTTAAAAGTTAAGTTAAAATGAGAACAGATAAATCTACAGCTAGACAAGAGTGAAAGATGCAAGTAAATGTTCTTTCTAGTAGAAGGAAGCTGTTGAGGATCACACAGATATGAAACATAACATGTAACACAAGTGATACATAGACTTGGATGGAATTCTTCTTTGGAGTACTTTGAGGGGGGAGGGCAGAGGGGAATCCTAATGCCTAATAAAAAACAAATAAAACATTATGCTTTTGTTGCATAAACCACATATGTAATCAATAGCACCTACAACTTTGTGTACCAAAAGTAAAACTATACTGAAGCAATATCCATATGTACTCTTCTTCAGTAGCAATGTTGTCATGATTAAAAAACCACTGAAATCTCTCATTCCTTCCCCCTCCATAAGCCACTGTTTCTACTACACTTCAGAGGAAACAGCAAGAGCTAATGTTCATATACATGTCAGAACATAACTCAGGTTGTAATTTTAAAAAGTGACTGCTTAACAAGAACTATGTTTTGTTTACCTAAGAATTAAACACACCATTTTGAGCCTTAACTCCTAACCTCCAAATAACAGGATTCTAAACATTCTATGATTATTTTTTTCCCCAAAGCACTTCAAAGTTGTAAAACACTGACACAGATAATGTATGAAGACCATTACCCTGGGAGCATTTTCCCCAAAGTAAATCAGGTTTTTATTCTGTATAGAGTTGACAACTTCTTCACATTACTTTGCTAGATAACTACCATTAAAAAATGAAGCTGTGTTTTTCTATTTCCCTACTTACTCCTTTCTGTAAAAATTCTTACATTCTTATTCTATAAGCAAAGATTGCTACCCTGGAAAAGATTAAAAACACTCAAACGAGTCAAACTGATTTTAGTTAATCATGCAAGGTGATGGTCTACCAAAGGATACAGGACAGTAAACAGAACAGCCTAATAGCCTCGTGAGATACTAAATTCTACAAGGACAGCAAGTTTGACACCATGATTAAATAGAATATTAAGGCTTTAGATTGCTCTTATTTGGCATAAAGAGCCACATTTTTATATTTTTATACTACTCTGCTTTAGAAGGATGTCATGCTAACATTGCCTTAGAAAAAGACTATGACCTTGCTAAGTTTTTAGGTGAAAAAAAGCATTGGATGGTACAAGGAAACAGTTAAGAATTACAGGGTTTGCTACATGTACAGTTGAAATGAAATGAAGTTAACTTTGAAAACAACCACGAGCTGAAATGAAGTTAACTTTGAAAACAACCACGAGCTACTACTGTCTACATGAAATGAGCTATGGATTGATTTTTATTTCCTAATGTGGTAATTTTCAATCTTTTTAACAACTTCAGGCAAAAAGTCCAAGAATTAAGTGCATGTGAAGCATATACTATGACCTCACTTCTGGATTTATTTTACACTGCTTCCAGCTTAATAAGTAGTGCATTTATGCTGATGGGGATTTAGCTAGTTGTGAAAAATCAACTGCACTATCTGTCATTTGATGGAAAACAAGTTGTGTTCCTCTCAACATTATTTTTAAATGCTAAGGGAATGAACAGGCAGCTAATTACAAACAACCTCAAGAAAATACCCACATAGACATCTGAATAACTTTAGAACAGATGTATATTTGTGAAATTATTACATTTTCACTGCAATATTTAGCAGATGTGCTGACTACCAACTGATTTATTACCTTTGTTGGCCTGTTAAAAAGACAGGCACCTCCCCCACGAAGTAAAAATTCTTTGTATTCTGCAATGCTGCATTTGGAGAATTTCCTGGAATGGTATACCCTAAAATGGCAAAGAATTAGCTGAGTAAATGACTTCAAACACCACCAGTTACTGGAAGGGGGCAAAGGGATCACAACATTTAATACTGTAAATCCCAGTTTCTTACAACCACTGTGTGCAACAGTATGACAGTTCAGTCTTATTCTCAAACAATAAAATCAGAACAAAAGAAGAAGTTTTAAGACACTTTGCATTTTTATATATCTACTTTATGGGTGTAAAGTATATAAAACTGTAGTCTTCTAATCTTCTCGATAAGGTGAAACCACACTCTCATAATAGCTGCTATGCATCTTGCCGATTGCATGCACAATCCAGCGTCCCCTTGTGTTTGTTTTTAGCATCTACAAGATGCTATAGCAAGAAGTTTCACAGATTATTTACAGACTGGTAGAAGAATAATTTCATTCCATTTTTTAATGTCATATTTGCTAATCTCATTTCATGTCTCCCTAGTTCTTACACTGGAAGAAATAGTAATCACTTGCTCATGATGTTACAGACTTCTCTCACATTTCCTCACTTCCATCTTTTTCCCAGACTAATGAAAACGTACTTTATTAGTAATTTCTCACACAGAAACGGTTTGATATTTGTATTAGTCATGTTTTGAGATCTGGGAATAAGATCTATTCACACTGTTAAAGATGAGGGTAGCCATGCCATAAGGAGGTTCTTTATCCCTTTCCTAGCTGCTCACTGCTGCCAAGCTGCCATATCTCTACTGAATTGTTCTATATATAAAAAATGCCTTCTGAAGCCCCAGTGATGTGGTTAAGTGAAAAGGCTTGAAACTGCAGCTAATTATTTGCTCATTTCATTAGTCAATCCTTTTTCAGCTCCTGGCATTTTTGTATACTGTTACCTTTTCTACAGAAGAATATCTTCTCTACTGCTACTGAAGTATCAGCTCAAGGCTGATACTTTGATGAGTTCACCATGGGAAGGAAGCCAGTATCTATTCTGATCAATGCCTTACTTAGGATTCCAGAAGTAAACTTATGGAATGATTTTCTGTTGCATTCATACAGTGGCTGACAATTGCAAGTCTACAGGGAAGTCTTCAGTTATTCTCCTGAAGGACCAATTTCCAAATACCATATGAAGAAACTAAGCTCCTTCTATCTTATTTGTAGATAGTTTTCTCCCTGATTTTTTTCAGTCAAGCTTCCATAGTGAGGATGATACTGCCAGGAAGTGATTTATAAGACTCAAAATCCTATGTTTCAAAAGTTACCCTTTTCTAATCAATTACAGTACAGAGAAAAGAATCTTTGGCAGTGTGTGAGGGTAGAGGGCAATGAAATTCCTCCCATAGAGATGTGCTTTCCCCTCAGAGTTCACTGACCCTTTAGCTAAGGATTGAGTTCCAACTGTTTCTAGTTTTTCACTTATTAGCATTAAAACACATGGATAAAACCCAATATATAAATATTTCTGTCATAATGTAAACTATGAACCCATTCCAGAGTCCTCAATTACTGACATTTATGACATACCCTGTTTCCTCCATGATGCAACCACCCCAGGAGTCAGTGCAGTCACACTCTTCTCAGACAAGACCAAAATACAACAGAAAAGGAAAGAAATTATAAACATGCTTACAATAAATATAAAGTACTTACTGTAAAAATGGACCTTGACTAATTATACAAAGATCTGATGGTTGCTTGGCTGTACAGACTTAAGTCCCAAGAAGGAAACCAGCCCACTTCAAGACATACTAATATACTTAATAAATGTGGTACTTTCAAATTACCATATGTGCATCCTCTTAGTCTCAGCACGAAGTTTCAGGCAGTACAGAAAGCTAAAAATAGCTGGCAACGTTCTTCCCTACATGCTCTCAAAACAGGCAGCACAAGGTTGTGTGCAGTACACTTAGTATTGAAGATTTAAAATATTTGCATTTCCTCCTCCCTAAAAAGTATGCAGAATACCCTGAAAGAGAATTGTTCCTGGACAAGCCATTTCTTTTCCCTTTGGAATAGAATTATTAATAGTAATACGTGAAACAGCCAATCAAACATTCATTGGAAAAAGTAGTTGAATGAAAATGGATTTACAGTTTACTTACAGCTATAGCATGTAAGTCAACAGTGACCAAATTCATAACATAAAAGCAAAGGATCAACACCTTATGGTTGGTAAAACAGAAGTTACAAATTACTCATAAAATTATCTACCAAAGAAGTAATATTTTCAAAAAGAAAGGTTCTGTATTGTAATTGCTACTGGAAAACCACACTGCTTGTCCATGGGTAATATTCACAGATAATTTTTATGGTTATTTCTGCTCTATCCAGGTCTTTTACTAATCCTTCTCTATAAAGGACATCCAAATAAGGAAACTAAACTATCATATCAAAAACCTTTATCTTACAGTTAAAAACACGTTCTGATTTCCAAATTAAATGAACTCTGTTTTACCTGTAATGAAAAACAATGATATAGAAAATGTCTTAGCAATTTGTCAATTTACACAATTCAAAACCAATGCTTTACAAAACAACATTCCCTAAACATTGTTTTCTAATCCACAGATTTTTGAAGTGATTCCACAATGAAGTCAACTTTATAACTCATATTTTTGAAGAGGAAACAAAGAGAAAAGGTAGTCAAACTGCTTACAAAATGCAAGTAAAAAAACCCAACTATTTTCTTTAGCCTCAAAAAGGGCTTTGCAGTAGTTTTTGTACTGACACTACATGTGTTAAGGCCACATAAATCTAATCTGGCTGTGAAGCAGCAAAATAAGTTGAGTAAATGTCACACTGGACTAGGTTACAGCTCCTTATCATTTCTTCAAATATAAGTCAGGTATTTTTGCATTTTAAGAAGTCAGTGATTGTGTTATAAGATTTACAGACTTCATTATAATAGAAAAGAAGTTCTAAATTAAATTAATGGTGTTTTTACCAATATACCTTTGAATGTTGGTTATGAATCTAACCACCTGACACAGGACATCACTGAGGTCATTGCTAAGTAAGTGCTAAACTTGTGTCTCTTATTTTGGTTAAACTCAAATCCTAGTGCATAGTGCAAAAGCAGCAATTCTTGTTCTACAGTTACAGCAATTTTGGCATTTCTTTCAAACATTACAAAGGAAGAGTTTATATGCTTAGCTAAGAAGACAAAAGAAGACTCTGTGTCCATATACATACTCGGTTTCCTTGTAGCTGGGTCCCATTGTATTCCAAGGTTCTGAGCAAGACTTTGTGCTAGTTCCTGAGCCATGGGCAAAGGGAGGCCATACTGTATTTCAAGGGGAGCAAATTTAAAAAAAAAAAAAAGAAAAAATTAATTATTGTAACAACACTACAGTGACTCATTCTGGCTTACCACATACCTACTACTTCAGTAATTCAGTACCGTCAGTCACAATTCTGTGTCCATATGAGGAAAATAAACTCAGTAAAGTTGAGTTTAGCATAACAGAAAAAAATTTCCTCCCTTAACCTCAGGGAATCTCTCCCCACTGGTTAACCTAAAGAAAGAAGTCTATTTGATATATATGTAATGCACTTTTGTACAGTATGATTAACTCATCTTAAAACAGGAGACTTTAATTATCAATTTAACATTACACTGAGATAAAATAATAATAATAATAATAATAATAATAATAATAATAATAAAAAACTCAGTACACCAGGACAGTTTTTTTCTAGTTTCAATGTTAAAAAAATTCAGGAAGAATTACATATCATTGGCACCTCAGAAGACCAAGTCTCTTACAGTGAGAGGACCCAAAAAAATATTAAGTGCTGAGTTTCAAACACTCTGGAGATTTTTGGGTCTAAATTTATGTCAAATATATTAAAAGTCAATTTAAATTCTTATTAAGACAATAATACAGACAGGAAAAATGCTTTTTAAAAAGAAAAGTACACTGAGTAGTAGTTTAATAATGATCAAGAAGGCTGGCTGTGAGAATCCTAACTTTTTAATACACAAGTTATCTTTAAAGCCCCGAATACTGAAACACATAAATTCGGAAGTTACAATGTGCAGATTCTATTTTATTTCACCTTAGTAATGAAAAAAAAATTACCTCATTTACTCCAACTCCTCTGGCCACAGAGCAAACCCCTCCAAAGTAACTTAAGCTGCTCCTTTTGTAATGAAATGTCACATTCCTTACAAAAAGATAGAAATGAAGAAAATATAACACATTGACATTGGGCACCAAGAGCTTATTGAAAGATCATACTCTCACACATACTATGATAGATTGCATGTACATACATCTCCTTGTAGCATCAAAAGCAACTGAAAGCTTACAAACAGAATACCTACATTGAAAGAGAAAGCTTCGAGAAAAATACTATTTTTATTTTGTAGAGTCAGAATCGGTCTTAACCCACAAACAAACCAAGCACAGAAAGCTAGAGTACCAGACTCCTAAGACAATAAAATGATCACATTTCTTTAAAAAGTTAACAATATGCTCCAATTTATAATCTGTCAGGAAGGAATGCTGTTCTGAAATGTATCAGTGTGGAGAATTTTTTTAATTATGATCTTAATCCAAACCAATTCAAGTTCTAGTTTCAACTCCAAATGAAAACACTAGAAGTATGCCTAAAGGGAAAGTAACTTAATACTGTTCTTTAACTCTGCCTACTTTCAATTATTGTTAATAAGCCCCAAATAATTTAGATATAATAATTAGTTAAGTAATCTGGAAGACCTAAATTATTTTATAAAATGCCTATAAATTACTATGAATAATACCTATTTGAACTTCATAGTCGTAATAATAAATCTACACTGCCTACAAATGACCTACAGTGACCTTACATGATCTAAAAATGACCCTAATCTTCAAAAATTATTGTTTTTTTAAATGAGAGGATACTCCATACAGGTATATATTTACTTTTCAGAACATTCTGACAGCCATCAGAACTTTCAGACTGCAGCCTAAATAAACACTTACATCCGGAGCCTTTACAGCAGCCAGAATCTCAGTAAGGGCTGAGGCTGACAGGCTCTTCTGGAAATGGTCTAGTTCAACCCTCCTGCTCCGTGGAGGCTCAGCTGGAACACGCTGCTCAGGACCATGTTCCCCTGGTTTTGGAATATCTCCGAGCATAGAGAGTCCACAGCCTCTTCAGAGCAGCCTGTTCCAGCATCTGACCACCTTCACAGTGAAATGGGTTTTTTCCCTATATTTAAATGGAATTTCCTGTATTTCAGGTTGTATTTGGTGCCTTTCACCATGCACCACTCAGAAAAGCCTGTTTGCTCTTGCTGGCAAATTCCTCAGCAAGAAACATGATACATGCATGAAAATCATTAAGAGTGCATGTCAGCAGCACTTCACCTACGTTAACAAGAATGCAATTAGCATTGTGTTGTGATGCCTGTACTAGGGAAATCTGGAGGAAATTCTTCAACCCTTAATTTTATCCTCCTCTGCAGAAGATGAATTATAGGAGAATCCCATGGATGACATTTGTCACTTCGTCCTCATAGTATGTCATGCTGCTGGGAGGTGGCTAAGATCTTTATGCTGCTCAGGGGAACACACATTTCCTCTCTTAAAATGCCGTGAAGCAAAAAAAATACTTGTTCAAAGTTGAAATTGTGCCTAATGATGCAAGTGGAATTTCCCCTCAAAATGCATTGTGTCTCAGAGAACAATTCATTCCAGTTCTAAAGGAGGAGACTTTCCACTAACAAATCATCTATGCAGCTACATGTGTGAATAAATATACTAACTGGAATGCTCTTGCAGCAACACATAATACTGTCAGCTCTGCCCTCTCCTGATCCTTATTGGGAAAGCAGTACATTACACACCTGATCAGCAAAGCTAGGTGTCCTTAAGGGCTCATCAGAAGACACTTCAAATATGTGACACTGTCTCCAGGCTTAAAGACATTCAAATTTCATTACAGATGTACATCAACATGACCATGGTATATACAACACCTATTAAAAGCAGGCTAACATGTTACATATGGATTAAGTTTCCTAAGTAAGGCAGATGTTGATTCATATAGTGAATATACTGAGCAAAAAAGTATGAAAGAAGAGACAAGTAGAGAGGAAAGTATATAAAAGTGATATTGTAAGCCATCACATAATGGTACGTACGAGAGCAGGTGCACAGCATCAGCGTGCTGTTTGATGTAGTGCTGTCGGTATTTGGAGAAATCGTGGAGCATCTGCAGAGGGTCCGGGTGAATATTAATACGATCTCTGTCTGTCCAAGTTTCCACAGCAACAAGAACCACCCTGGTGTTCAGCTGTTCCTTGTATATCTGAGGGCAGAGACAGGACAGGCACAGGAGTAGAACACTGGGTCAAACATGCACAGTTAGCCAGTAAGAGTAAAGCGGAAGGACAAGAGGGATAAAGCAGGAGGAAAACATGGGGAAACAGTTAGCTGGAAATGCCTTGGATTTCCTAGAAGTTAATATTCTGATCAACTTAAATTTTATATTTTAGAGGACAAGAACATCCCTTGCTGTTCTTTTTTTTTTTTTTAGCCCTTCCATTTTCTTTAAAATTCTCATGTCAAATAATTTTGCCACTGAGTTTTGCAGAAAACCTGTACAACAATCAGCAAAGAAGAAATGTAAAGGTACACTGGGTGATCTCAAAGAAAAAAAAAGGAAGATCTCAAAGACAAAGAATAGCCAAAGAAAATCCTTAAGTGGAGATTAAATAATTTCTCAGTACATCCAAAATTCAATTCACATAATGCTTGATTTCCATTTATATAGTATGATCACTTAATACCACTCAAGCAATGTGAGGATTAAGTAAAAATATTAATTTTTCTATTTATTTTAATGTCACTGTAGTAATAGACAAGGAAACAACAATCAGGCCCTAATAATAACAAAACAGTTTTAAAATAAGCTTTTTAACTTTGTGCATGATACTTGATTCTGACATAACACTGCTGCTCTCTGTAGGCTCAGATAAAAAAACTGTCAAATTTTACTAAGGTTATGCAAAACTTTCAGATCTACAAAAGATGCATTCCTTATCCACCCTGACCAGAAAGCTGGTCTTTTGTATCAGGACAGTATTATCCTTATTAAAAAGTAAATGTATAATATTTGTCTCAGGAAAAAAAGACAATAAATGTGAGAGCACAAGAGAGCAACTAGTTAAGCTCAATTTTGTCCAAGACCCTTGAAGGAAAAAAATGTTTCAATCTGAGGAAGACAGGCTGACAACATACACAGAAAATGGTATACAAAATGAGAAAAATCCATAAAATTAACCCCCCTGAAATTACATATGGGTGGATTAATAAAGACTTTACTTCTGCTTGCTGAGAGGAAAACTCTATTTCCTGAAGTAAACAGGAAGGAAAGAATGGAAGAGGGAGCAGAGAACCTGAAAGCCTCTGAAAGCCAGGATCCTTTTCCCAATAATAAATCAGTAAGAAATACAGCCCACTCCCTATGGACACAAGGGAATAACAAGGCAGAAATTCCTCCTCTTTGTCATACTTTATTTAAAGAAAAGGCCATTAAGATGCCATTTTGGAAGATCTCTATAAGGGGACTGAATTCTACACTGGAGTGAAGTTGAATGTTTCTGCATACACACACACAGAGCAAATAAAAATGGAAAGGCAGATGGAATAGTCAGAGAAAGGAAAGACAGATGAAATAACTTTTGTTAAAATGCAGAAGAAATGCCACCTTTTCCTTGAGAATAATACAATATAAATTGGAGAAATATTATTTCAATTATTTACATTTTTACCTGCTCTAGTAACTTTTCTTTAGACTACTGGCATTTTCAGACCACTACAGAAAAATATTCCAAAACACTTCCCATATTTCATGTATTATAAATATATTCACCTGAATTTTCAATATACATACAGTATACTTTATATGTAAGATACTAGGAACAAAGACCATATTGCTTCCTCTGAGCCAAACAAATTGTTGACGATGTTTTGCACTGAATCATATCACACGGTTCCATTGGTAGCAATCACGTCACAGGGAAAAGGGACTCAGAGTCAGCATTTGGTAGCCTTTGTATTCATAATTACTAGAGAATCAATCCTGTTTTCACCACAAACAGAGCTCTGAAATGTGTGGTCACTATATCTCTATCAAAAAGTGGGGAGAAAATCAAATTTTACCACAAATATTACTTTTAGTTTATGCGCTGTATGCAAAATTGTTCTAAATTTAGTCACAGATACAAGTATGGTACCTGTGTCACTTTCACCCATTTATAATGAACTACAGTGGGATTTTGTTTGTTAAGCTACAAACACAGATTTATCAAGGAGAATTTTTTACTCGCACTCTTTTTCTCCCAGTAGATACGTGTACTCTTTGTGGACTATACTCCCAGTTTCAAACACTTGTGGTTAGATTTGTTTCACAAATCTAAACTTGATTAAATATCATTCTTAATTGGTGACAGATACTGAAATCTCCTTTAAGTTTGAAATCACCTCTGCTAAGGGCAAACTCTGGCAGCTGCAAGCTTGAGAAAAATGCCATGGAAAATCTGGTGGTTTCTTATACATTCACCCCAGGCTATTCTTCTGCAGAGGAACTGGAAATGCACTTTAAAATGTAATTTTCATAGCTGCCTTTTTTTTTTTTTTTATCCTGGTATTTGAAAATGTTAACTTTTTTACTAAACTAAAAGTCAGTGAATCAGTGTTCAGAGGAAACATGGATACTTACAGCATCTACAAGATTTACCACAGACTTTGCAAAATTGTTTGTGTATGCATTTGAAGAACGGTGCCTTTTGAACTAAAAGGAGAAAAGAAAGTAGAACACAGTAAGAACTTAAATATTTATTACTAATTCTTTATTTTTACAGCATGAAAGGAAAATTAATATTTTAAAAAAGAGTAAAGGAAAAATTCAAAAAGCTTTTCAAATCACAGCCTACATCTCATATTCAAGAATCCCTGGAAAATAAAGGAAGCCATGTATGCTAGACAGCCTTTCACATCTGTAAAAGGAGCACTTAGCCTAAAGAAAGATCCTATTTATAAATAGAGTTCAAATGTTTGAGATAAAATTACAGATAAACATAAACATGAGCTCAAGATTGAGAGGATACTGTGCCCATTAAAAGTGTGCTTAATTTGAGGAGTTACCCATCAGACTGTACTAGACACATTATATGACTATAAGACAGGAAGATTTACCACTTGTCCTCTGCACTGCTTTTTGCAAAGGCATCCTTTCTCCACAATAGCACAAGACTCTTATGACAAGTAGTATTAGTTATACCAAAAGACAAAATGGAAGAGGGAGGGCACAGTAAAAGTAAATATGTGAATGTGAAAAGAGTTGAGCTGAATATCTTAAATTTTAACTTTAATTTTGTTTCTATTTTTATAGACTTAGATGAGCTGTATTAGAAGTTCTGCCTCCTAATTCCTGTGCATGTCATTACAATGATTTCATGTCTTTCCTCATCCTGCCCCACAAGTTCCTTCTGTTCTAAGTCAAATTTTTTAGAGATGCAGCTATGGCATCTGAACATGAATCCATCACTTTCAAGAAACCGTAAAACTATAAACCAAAACTACATTACACAATATCATTTGCAGACAGAAAAATAAGTCTTCAAAATTTCACAGAAAAGGCACATAAAATTGCTTAGAACAAAGAGGGCAAAAAGTCTTCACAAAAAACCTTTTACTAATTTTAACTACTGGTTGAAAGCATCTAGTGAAGAATTACAAAACAGACAAATCCCCCATTTTCCAAAATTATGCTTGGTGTAAAGGTAAAAGTAACTACGCTTTTAAAATTAAATAATTTGTTTTTGAAATTGAAAGCAGAAGAGTCACACACACAAACACACCATATTATTAGATGATAAATTTGCCATTCTGTTAAATTCAACTTATTTTTGCACAATCAACCTAGTTTTATAAGGATGAAATGCCATAGAAATAAAAAAAGTTCATCAAACTTAATGGGGACACTCATTTGACTGCAGGAAGAGAATTTTTTTTACAAATGCAGTTATTCACTCTTAGGTTCCACAATGCTTCAGCACAACCATGGCAGGTTTTAATGCCCAAAGATCCTACAACATAGGTTTGCAGAGACCCATTCCCCTATAACTATTCTCAAAACAAAGCATTTTCAGGTACAGTGCTAGTAGATGCTTAGGATGTACACTGAGAGGAATGTACATATCACAAGACTCTGCTCCCTAGGGAACCGTGACAATGGGACAGGGAGGAAAGGGCAGCTTTGGCTTTATGTTTTGAGCCAATTCCAAACCCTTCCAGAAGTGGAAAGGTAAAATAATATGCTTCGGAAAATGTTCTTGGTTTTTGTGAAAGTACTAAAATGCTAAAATCAATAGCAATATACCACATAATATGTTTAAACACAGCTCCTAAACCAGAAATTAATCTAAGCCAGTAAAAAGTGCAACGACCTAATTAAACATATTTAGTTGTGTCTTTATTGCTACAGGAAAGGAAAATGTGAAAATACATAGTATTAACCACTCAACACAATGGTCAAAGAGGTTTAAGATACTTCTTCCAACACAGACGTTTGCTGCAGGGGAAACCTGCCCTCTCCTGGTAAGTAGAAAACCTCGAAAGTACATTTAGTGAGCTCCTGGACTGGCAAGTTGTGACTCTTGTGAACGCTTCCTTAAGTACATCCATTTTATTCCTTGAAAAGATTTATTATCTGCTTCTGAGTCACTGACAACTCTGGAACAGAAAATCTTGTGGTCTAAAGTTCTAACAAATAAAGCATGAGGGGAGACAACAGTTAGTGTCTGTAACCACTGTAGTGAACAGAGCAGTTGTCCTTTAAGTATGTCTGTAATAGAAGAGGCCAGAGGAAACAGACAGACTAGAAAGATTTTCTCTTCATAAGGAACATCAACCACAGACATCAAACAAGACAACACAACAGCCATAACTTCATCTATTGTGCCCTACTGCTGAACAACTAACACCTGAACACTCTTACAGTGGTTTTCTACCAGGTAGCTTTACAAATGAGAACACTCTTACAGTGGTTTTCTACCAGGTAGCTTTACAAATGAGAACAACTCGAGAAATTCTGTCCTACGCTTTCCACCCACTCAAATTCCCTCCACACTGTTAACCTCCAAACATAGGTTATGTTTGCCCAGACCACTTCTATGATTTATTAGACAGATGACGGAAGGGTATATTATCTTTCTATTCAGCACTAGAACATGTACAAATTACTGCATCCTGTTCTGATATTAGCTGTTTCTTACTCTTAAAAATTATTCTTCAGTGTTGGCAAAAGAGCCCACAACAACATAAAGCATCGGGAAAACATGCAGTAGAGTGAGAGACACAACAATCTCTTTACTTGCAAATAAAATAAACAAAAACTGTTTTATTAACAGAGTTTAGGGTTTTTTTTAAAAAAAGGTCTTGCTCACACAAATGTCACTCCGCTTGACATTTTGACATTTTCCAGTCATCTTTCAAGAAAAAATGGGAAAAAAGTGGGCTTTCCTCCCCCTGCTCCTGGGATTTTTTTTAATGACAATCACTTTCTCAATCAAACAAACAACTTATCTTGCACTTCATTATGAATTGCAGAATACCCAGGAAGAACAACCATGAGAGTTTTGTCTATATGTTTTGCTGCATTAAAATTTAAGTTTGTAAAACTAAACTCAAAGTAACAAATTCTGACCTCTTTCTATATAACTTTAAAGATGTAATTTTAGAACATTTAGTGTGTTGGTTCTGGACATAAATGTTTTGTTGCTTTACTTCACTGGTTATGGGCATACTAAATTATCCATACGATACTAAGATGTTTCAGATTTATTTTGAATATATAATTGCTGTAGATAGGCAACATTAAGCTTCATTAGGTATTATGGCCTATACTGTGTCTTACAGTACAGCTGTTAATAGCTGCTGATAAACAAAATACTGGACCCAAAAGTAGCTTATGCAGCACAATGCTGTGCATCAACCTACAAACTATCACCAAAAGGAAGATTACCTTTGAATTGATATACTTACCATTTTATGGTCATTGACTATCATGAGCTCCAGATATTTCATTTCTTCGAAGACACCACGAGATATCTGACAGATTAAAGAAACTGATTGAGAAATCATGAAGATTTTCAAAAATAACTGCAGTTGATTTATATTATATATACATATTACATATATATATGGGGGGGTAAACCTGTAAAAAACTGGGTCAGACATTCAGCAAGGGTGAAGAATCATAGTCCCAGTAACTTAGTGAGTTATGATAGACACTGGCTGAGAATCTGAGTCACATCACCAAGAGCATTCAAAGTCTACTCTTTTTGGCTCAGTGCAGACACCACCACTTCTTCCATCCTCTTTTCATTATGTACTATTCATCACGGATTTAATGAGGAAGGAAGTTACTAAAAACAGATGCACCCTCAAAAACCTGCTGTGGATTGTGCAACTCAGTGAAGAAATACAGATTAATGTTCCTTAACTCAATTATTCCCCTAACTGACACATATGCATGTGAAGTTCATGAGGACTGCCCACTTATGTTCTCTGAATAACCCAGTTCTGGGTGTCCTCATTTGGACTTTTGATTTAATCGTGCTACTTAATGAGCCAAATGACAACAAAGTCAGATATCCACAAAGTAGGCAAAAGTTCATTCAAAATTATTCTTTACCCTCAAGCAGACCCAAAATTTAAAATTCTAAACTCATTCTCACTACTAAATTTCCCCTGAATTGATGTATTGTTGTCACTTTAGAAAATTTACCAACTATTTTCCAAATATTCTAATTTTAAAGAACGATTTTATTTTCTCACTTGATAATTGTATTATGTGACAATGTTAAGGTACTAAAAATATTAGTTTCCTAAAGCCTATGTTCTCTTGACATTAAAAACCACAGAAATTAGTGGGTTTGGTTTTATAAATGGTCTTAACTCAGGGTCACACTTTTACTCACTGCTCTCTTTCTTCTCTTTCTCCTCAGCCACTGAAGTTCAGACAGAAAGGGCCATTCAGAACTAGAGTCAGTCTCTGTACAAATTACAATTTAAGAATTTCATGGCATTATTTTAAACTACTTAAGTACACTGAGCAAACCTAAAGCACATCATCAAAATGAGAACCACCTTTGCTATTGAAAGGTTCATTTTTTTAAATATATATCTCATATCAAAACTCAAGTAATTTAGAAATCTGATAGTTAGAGTTAAAGCATGCAAGGAGAGATAAAGAGATCATAACCTGGGCTTAGAATATATATATGTTTTCTTCCATCTTCTGTCCTCAAAAGCATTAATATCAATGAATACATTTAGTGATTTGCAGAAGAAAGCTAAATACAGGTCTTGATGGATGAAAATCTTTCAGCTGCTTATTGAAAAATCTAAATTCCATTGCAATAATGGTGGAAAAAGTCAGGTTAGGATCTATTTTTCAAGCTTTTCTAAATAATCAGCAATTTTATGTACCCTGTTAGCCTAATTTTCAAATTTTTCAAGTTATAGATATGATTATTTCCCCTGTTGAAAAACTCATAACATAAGCAAAAACATACCAAGGTCCTGCAACTGCTTGGAGGCTTGTGTTCCGTAAGTTCTTTGGATGATATGTGGCCTACTTTTACTTTCCTGATAAGAAAAATATGTGAAATTTTCCTCTAATTAATAATGTCAAGTGAAAGACGTGTCACTTCTTTCAGCATTTATCATTTTTATTGTTTTTTCAATAAAATGCAAGCAACCACAGTATCAGTTTGGGACAGTACTAATTTGAAGTAATCTATTTGCAATCCTGAGCAAATCATGGAGCCTCTCTGCTTCAGCACATTTACTGCCTACAAAACTGAAGTATCACAGATGGCTTTGAGATTACCTGAAAAAAGCCACTTAAAAGCCTTACTGTTAGAGAATACAGATAATTTATTCCAATAAATCAAATTAGAAAGTCTATATCTGGTTGAAATCTTCCTACCACAGATGAAAAGCCACTTATTACTATTTACAAAAAAATCCTATCTAATTGCAGCAAAATGCAAGAAATCAATCAATATGCTATCCTTAAGAGGACTATTTCACTCTGTTTTATTGGTGTGTACAACACTTAAAAAGGTTACAGCTTTTAATGTATATTTTCTTTAGAAGTCTGACATACTCCAAATTATTACATTTTAGTATCTACTCTAGAAAACAACTCTTTTCTTCCAAAACACCTCCTTTGCAGAGCCTGCCAAAACAAGCAATTCTTTTCAAAGGGCAGGATGCAACTGTTCTGTAACTTTCATAAGAAATACATAACTCACTGAAGGACAATATTGCATATTTTTGCTGAATTTTGGGGGGAAGAGAGGGAGTTTTATATAGTATCTACTACAGTTAAGATTAATCAAGCTGAATAAACTACACACTGAAGGCTGTGTCCAAGATATATATCCTGCACAGTGCAATCAAAAAATGAGCCTCTGAAAGCTCTCTGTAGCTGTATTATTTTATTTTCAGTAGTTTTGAGAAAAATATGCATCTCATCTGTCTTCTTATCATCTAGAATTCAATATGAATCCTCAAAGGAGTTGGCAAATGGTATCTCACTTTCATAACCAGAGCTTCTCCTACACTTAAAAAGTTTTACTGAAATACCACACTGAGAGAGAGATCCTGATTTTGTTTGTTCACCCAAGCAAGAAAACAGTTCAGTCAAATTCTCTTCTTCCTACTATATGGATACCGCTGTATAAATTTAATCTCCATGAATTTACTGTGTCTGTGTTGTCAGTTTTCACACACAATCTTTATGAACATGTGCTACACCAAACATAGACACATGGAATGGAATGTTGCTCCTGGGGAGACAGAGAAGTTTTTTAGGATGTAATATTTTCCTATGTCTCTAAAGTTTCATTTATAGTCCAATAATTGAACATCCAATTGATACTGATTCCTCCAAATGTTGGTCCAGTTTATTTGACAGTATCAGCCAATGAATGATTTTTGCAGATCTTTATTTAGAATGTAAGTTCAGCATTACAAGCACTAAAACTGGTTCTGCAGAGTTAATTATTTGTCATATACTGGTATGTAACAGAGCGAGACGAGCTTCAGAGCTGTGCTACAGCATCTGGAATACATTCTACAGACCAAGAAGGATACAAACCTTAAGAATTCTCTCTCTTAATGTTGCAGAATCATTTCACTGAAAATAACTCAAATATTTGAATCATTCAAGAGGTAGAAATCTACCTAGTTTTACTACTGTCTATGAAACTGTGTCAGCTCCAACAGCTAAATTTTTAAGAATAGCTGTATTATAATACTTAATATGAAATACAAAAATAATAATAGCAAGATATTTGCATAAATGCAGTCCTACATGCTGACCCAGCATAGTCACGTATTTGAATATGCTATATCAGAATCATTTAAGCTATACAGTGACCACTGAGATAACACATGCAAAGTGTAAGATACCCAGACAGAATTATCTACTTAATTAAGCTCCTTGTGGAAACATGGTAGGTCAAGAGCAACCTGATGCAACTATCTAGAGAGGAACGCATAAACGAGTTCCAGAGATCCCTTCTACGAATTTATAAATACTTTAGTTCAAGTACTAGAGCAAATTGATAAACACTTTTAGACAGTCCATAACCATGTGCTACAGAAACAGTCTTATTAGTCTATTCCCAGTATCTAAATAATCAACAATAAGTAAGACAAAAAAAATTAAAGAGAAAAATCATAGGTAAATCATACTTACAAATTTCCTGCCTTAAATAAATTCCAATCAAGTGTTTTAAAATACTTTTGGTTTTCATATGAACACATGAGACACTCATTTATTGATTTGTTCTAATGCTTTCATTTGCTATTCCTTGAGCACTCTCCCAAATCAAACAAATTAGATAAAAATAAACTTACTTCACTGTGGGTCAGTTCCATCGGTTCTATCAAGTACAAATAAGTACTATCTTCAAACATGCCACTAGAATATGGAGAAAAAGAAGTGATATTTAGGATTACATGGCAATTAGTTTGACTCCGGGATATGAATTTTGATGAGACAAAAGCAAACTTAGGGCTGAAAACCTGACCAATATTAAAATAAATTCCATATATGTTCATTACCACCACATGTAGTTAAAGCTAAGAATATATTTTTTTTTAAATATGACACACATTTTAATGAACCAACACTAAATGTAATGGCAATGCAATGATAAAGTACCAAAAAGAGTAAAGATTTGACCTTGGAAAGAAGAAGTACTAAGATACACATTGCCATGCAGAATATAATCAACAGCTGATTGCACTTAACAGTAACTAGTTCTAGTAAGGACTAATTTCTCACATTTTTTCTTTGTATAATCTAACAAAAAGATCAATTTTTCTATTGGCTGACAGAATCATACATGAATATTGACCATGCAAACTTCTAAAGTACAATTCTTGTTTATCCTTCACCATAATAAGTTATCTGGGGAAATATTTATTTGCACTTACCAAACTCAAAGGTTTTACGAGAGTTAGTATCAAAATGCTAATTCCAATGACATTAGAAAAAAAATGCTAGCAGTTTGGCTTAGCTGGTACTGGCATTCCAAAACATCAAAATCTTTGGGCCTGTAGAGTTTCAGTCCCTCACATATTAAGTGATAATATTCAAGAGTCATAAGCAGTTATAGCCTTGTTTGAAAAATGAGAACATGCACTTACTGAAGCCCATTACAAGTCGAAAGAGCAACTTTGGAATCCTTGATACCTCTGATATTTCCATGGTAGTAACAATGCTCTCCCCCCTAATAATGTTTAAAAACAAGCAGTCACACACAAAAAATTACCCCGATTTAATGTCTGTTACTTAAAACCAAGGCAAAAAAAGATCTAACACTAACAATACCCATTTAGTTGATTTAAGTAATATCTTTACTATCTATTGCAATAAACCCAGCTAAATTAAAGATAAAAAGTATTCTCAAAAACTTTTATTAAAATCCCTTAAGTGTGGTTCTTTCACACATTGTTAGAAAAACCTACCATTCATCATAAAAATATTCTTAATTCTGGTGTCATGTCATCTGAACTCCAACAAGCATATTGAACCCATTCCTTATGCAATTATTATAATTCAAGAAGGTACCAAAAATGTAAATGCTGTTTGTCTATCTATGCACAGCATTACTTCCACTTTGCATCTTATTTAATCAGTTATTCAGATTCTGAATAAAATTCCTAACAGGCTAGTGCGCATAACTAAATCAAAGTACTATACAGAAAGTAATCACTATGTGTTTACCTTTCCATAGTGAGAATGCATAAACCATGCTTTTTAACAGCTAAAATGTGATCATCTCTCTCACAGAAGATTTTTTTTTCAAGATGATCATCTGAGTAAAGAAATTGTTGTCTGTTCTTCAGTCATTCTTGTAATAAACTACCCCTTTCTATAAAATACAGCGCTTTTCATTAAGATCTCACTTCTTTAAATCCACATTGGGAAAAAACCCAATCTTGTACCTACTTAGGCCTAAAAAGTATTATAAGATACTGCAAAAGACCAGGATACAGTCCTTATTTGACCTCCTACACAAATTGCGTGTGTATTTTTTGAACCCATAATGAAGCCTTTTATAGATTAATAATGTGATCTCAGGAGCTCTATTGCTGCTTCTAAATAACACAACTCAGAAAACATCCCTTAGGAAGTTTGGATCAAGTTACTGCAGCATGCAAAGGTAGCCCATTTGCTGAGTCTGAAGTTCTAATATAATTTTCCAGTCAGATTCATGATTCAGCAACCGCAGTGCTCAATACTAGTGCTGCAGCTGACAATTGCATGAGCTTGTCTAAGTGCCAATGGGAATTGTTTTCTTGCATCATTTAGCATTTTTGCCTATTCTGCAGAGCACTGAGTCTTAATGAAACAACTTCCTTTGTATGTTACATGAAATTATTTTTCCTTTACAGTGGAAGAAAACAATTTTAATAATTACATTGCAATGTAATTGTTTAATTCTGCAATGTATTATTTTATTTGAGATTCTCCATAACAAGGGCAAAATAATAAACTGGATATCTAATACTTGGACAAAAACCAGTCCTGACTTTCTGAATGCATGAATGCATAAATGTAACTGGAATGTTTGCTTGCCTCCACTCTAAATAGAGATATATTTCACACATAATAAGTTCACAATATTCATACCAAATACGAAAAAAGTAATTCCCGGAAAATGTAGTTAACCTTCCTAGGATCATACCAGCCCTCATTTTGTTACTAAAACAAACAAAAAGACTGATGCAGTTCCCTTAGGGCTGAACTATCTTGCATAACTTTAATCTGCCCTTGGATTAATAGCCTTTGGCACTGAATTCAATTTGGTAGCTTGTTTGACAAACTTAATTAATTGGATATCAAGCAATATGCTGATTTTTTAATAACTCCAGAGGTTAAGGTTTCAGTTAAGTCTTGCATTTTCTGTTTCACAACTGTACAATTCTTGCAAAGAAAAGTCACTGCCAGTTTTTTTGTTTGTTTGAATGTCTTACATTACCATTATCCCTTCTCCTTGCACTTTGTGCTAAGGACATGTGAATAATTAATGAAGATTAATCTGATGGTGGCTTCAAACGCTCCACCTCCTACATTTTACAAGATGTAATTGTTCTGGCAGTAACTGGGTCATCTTCACTACTACCACCTACGAATGCCTACCCCTCAGCCCAAAACACAGCTTTTCTTCTTTGTACAATTCCTCTTGTATTACCGAGATATCCTTACAAAATGAGATCACAGTTACCTTGTATGTGTGGAAAAAGAATTTTGGTGAGTTTAAGTTTTGCAAAACTTTTTTTTTAAACATTTTATTGGCACTGTTCTCTCAAAAACACCATTATGATACAATTTAAGAACACAATACCTTAGAAAACTTTGGTTTTCCATCTTCATAGTGAATCTCCACATAATTGGAAGATAACAAGTCACTGTCAAAGGAAGGAAAAATCAAAATGAGAAAAATCTAAATACTCTTTCCACTACTATGGGTAGGTTTCGGGGGGGGTGTGTTGCTATAATTTTGAAACCATTTTTGTTTTCCCTGTACATTAGGTTAAAAAAAAAAATCAAGCAGTTTGTGTCCAGTAAACAGTTTGACAGTGCACTGGAAGTCACAGTGCATTACAGAAAGGGGAATTTTATTCTGCAATCTAATCCCCTGTATTTTAGCTTTACAATTAGATTATCAGCCTTTTAAATATGCAAAAAAAAAAATCCCATGGCTTTAGAACTTTTTTTGCTGACAGTAACTTACAAAACATAGGTTTAGTTTATTACCATTTTCAAATAAATTTTACATTTTATTGAAAAGTCAAACAGAGTATATGTAAGGCTGAACAAATACATACACAGCTGTTTTGAAGACAAAAGCGTATACTCACTTTCACAACTGCAAATACTCAATTTTTTTCCCAAAGCAGTAATGTTCCTTAAAAAAGGCCAAAACAAAGCACATCATAAAACACCCTTCATAATACCCCTTCTCGTATTTTCACGTTTTATTCTGATATCTTTCTCACTCTTATTCTTTCCTAACTCTGGCAAGACAAATTTCTGAAGCATAAAAATTTCCCATACTGTGTAATTTACAGTTCAGATTTCTTCTTCTTCTTTATTTTTTTTAACTAAGATTTTTTTAACTAAGACAGCCTGCACATATTCTGCAATAATCTCAATGCCCCATTCACATCCCATCCCTTTATAACCAAGGCTGCAGCACAGTGCCCAGGGAGAGCAAAGCAGTTAAACATGCTAAGTGGCCCTACCAAATATGCAAGATAAGCATTTTATTTAATGCAACCCAGAATTCTCAGCATTTTTAAAGTCTCTGATGTACCCTTTCAATTTAAAAAAAAAAAAATCATTAAAGGGTCTGATAGCAGTACATATATCAAAACAAAAATATCATTGCTATAAATAAAAGACATCATTATGGAAGTCTGGTCTGACAAGATAGCTCTGATGGGAATTCAGGACTAACAACAACTTATGATAATGGGTATCTCAAACTCAGATTAGGCTATTAGCAGTCCTGATAACACGCTAACTCTGGGACTCATGGCTCATAAAATCAATTCTTCATGCCAGATTTATCAGGCACTACACTCAGAGAGCATCCTGCAGAAGTCAGTTACCAGCGGTTCTCTTAAAAGTCTTTTTCGTGGAACTGAGAGACCACACTATGGGCACTCTGTGCCTGCAAAACCAGTGCTAATAGCCCTGAATAACTATTGAAGTCTCATAATTTGTGTTAAACATCACTTTGGAGGCAGCATTTAATAGATATATTTTTAAAGCGCAGATTTAAAAATAAATTCAGTTGCATAAAATCATTTTAACTTTCTCTATTTGCATCAGAGTAAGTTAAAAACATTCTGCAGAAAATACAAATGCTGTATAAATAGTGTAAGCACTTGACTACAATGCAAACAGTCATTTCTTCAGCGTGGTCAGACTTGAAGCTTCTAAAAAGGTTTACATAGACAAAACAAACTTTAAAGTGTTGATAATGTAATTTTATTCTTTGCATTTTTTATACTTGTTATCAAGCGTAAGGACTGCTGTTCTCTGTACTTAATGGGATGGTAGAGACAAGGCTGCAGAAAACTGACACAAGTAAGAAAATGGAAAACTCTGATTAGGATATAAGTATTTAAAAAAAAAATCACTGAGGATTGTAAAACACAGGAACGATGTTCAACTCGATACAGCCTTGACCAGATTCAGATTTTTAGACACTTCTGCTTGAATTCACCAAGACTATTTGGTTTCCTCAAACCAATTCCAGGATCAGCATTTATCTACCTGTTTCCAAATCAAATCACACTTTCACACCCTCTTTTTTTCCCCTCTTCTAGTAACCTTGCACGACTGAACTCAGAACTGCTTTCTGTGCTTTTTGCATCTCATAAGACTTGCAGTAGGTGATTCCACACTGTGTGTACTGACTCACAACTGTAGTCTAATTACAGCATTTGTCTCAGATTTATCCCATTTCATGTGACACAAGAGCAGCTCAAAATTTCTTTAGTCCATCCGTTGAAGAATCTTTCCAGAGTTTAGTACTCTTTCTGGGGCTTTGGTTCAGCTTCTGTTGTAACACAGTTAGTTGCCTCATCTGCCAACCTTTTCTGTTCTTTAGTTTATCATTACTTCCACTGCAAAGGAATTCCTGATCCAGGTAGTGTCCAAATAAAGTATCCCACATGATAGGATACCTAACATGGCATGCTTATGATGAAAAACTCCTATATATATATATATTACAAGTACAAAGCAAGGAGGCAGCAGACAGTAAGTTTCCAGTAGACACTCTCATCATTGACTTTCCAATATGTATTGGGTTTTCATGGTCACCAGGTTTTGATGGTGGGGGGAGCTATAGGAGTGGCTTCTCTGAGAAGCTGCTAGAAGCTTGCCCTGTGTCCAACAGAGCAGTGCCAGCTGGCTCCAAGAGGGACCTTTGGGACCTACTGGTTACAAGGTACATTAAATTCTCCATACCAAACAAATTCCCTGCAATGAAAATTAGTTAAGGCCTGCTGTTCATGATATACTGCCCATGCTGTAAGAAAAATGCATCTTTAATTTCTGAAGCACCCTTTTGCCAAATGTAACATAGTATCCACCACCTAGAAGTTGGAGTAGAAAATCTTCTGTAAGACTTGCCTTTCACAAACCTGTTTCTCATGCTATGTTGGAACAGCTGGAACTAGATCACTAGTTTCTGATCATTATTGTGTTTTTAAGCCTGCCACACATAACCACCAAGGTTACTCAAGGGCATTGTTCTCTTAACATTTCCCTCAGGACAGCAAGAATTTTGAACATTCCATGGAAAAAAAAAATAAATCTGTCAGCTGCTCCTTAAACTGTATGCCATTACCTCGGAAGGTATCTTATTTTTGTCAGGTACCTATTCTTTTTTCAAATATCTGCCTACACTAGCAAACATCCTAAAGAACACCTTACTTGTAATCACTCAGAAATCCCTCAAGGTATACTGCTAATCTGAGAGAATATCCATCTTATTCAGGGAAAGAGGGGGGAATGGGAGCAGAACAGTATTTTTGCAGGCTTTTTCTAATACAGCTTTGCTAGTATACACAGCCAGTTGCTTCTATAATAAAGCTAATTTGAGTCCTGTTCTCTATATTCATATCAAAATCAGTACAAACACAGCTAATACTAAATGGTTAGTATTGAAATGTGATATTGCAGAGAGCAGCCTAGGACCAAAAAATTCAGCAAAAATGTTCCACTACTACTGCAAAGAAAAATGGCAGAATTTGGGTAAGGGAGTTCGTTCTACATTTTGCTACAGCTCCAAGAATAACAACGGCTGTAAAAATATATATAAAACTGCTCCTGTAAATTTTCCCTACCAAAGCTTTTACCTGTTATTAACACTGACAAATATGACAAAGACATGAGAAATTATTTAAGGAAAAGAAAAAAAATTAGTACTTAACCAAAATAACTTTCAAACATCTTTTCCTACTCAAAAGATATACGTAGAAGAGCATTGTAATTTCACCAGGAGGTGTGATGGGATTCTTCATGAAAACGGCATCAAAAAGAAAGGCCTAGAACACACTGATTAAGAGTTCATGTAGAAGTACAATTTCCTGAGGAGTGAGGCACAGAACTCACGCGTAAAGTAGGGGTCTCCACATCACAAAATAACTTTTCTTCCTTTGTTATCATTTACAGAGTGGATAAATTAACCTCTGAAAGGCAGACCTGAGTTTTACAAAATGTATTTTACACCTCACCTACTCTGGACTGTTCTGCCACCTTTGATCCATTTTGAGCCATTTACATTTTGATTAGAGCAGAAATGTATCCAACACAGCAAATTTGTTTTTCAATATTATGAGCACCAGAAACAGTGCAGGATTTAACTAAAACAATCTTCAGTCATGACCATGTCAGACAAAAGTATATTTACACAGTGACACATTAGTACGATCCTTTACAATGAACACATCAAATTACAACACATTGAATAACTCGTGACAAAATAATTTGTCTGCCATGTCCTTTTCTACAGTTTCTTCCACTCTGCCTTGTTTGTCTTAGATAATTGTACTTATTAAGCTGTCCTGCACCCCCAGCTCTTCTGAGTTACACTGAGAAATGCAAAATAAGCAGCAAAGGGACATGCTATTCCCAGTAGTTGCTGCCTTTGAAGACACAGGCCAGCTGTTAAAGCCAGCAGCAGATGCTTTCTGAAGAACTCACATCCACTTCCCTGGCACATAGTTTAGTGCTGATGTTTTCCTTAGCAGGAGAGCTGCAGAGTGAAAAATGTCTTACCTCAGCTGACATCTAACTATCCTTATGAAGAGAACTGATCTGGATAGGTAAAAGCTATGAAATTACTAACAGGTATCTCATATACAAGTAACCAGGTTAGCTTCCAGGAACATAGTAGATGGCCTGCAGAAAATCAGAGTACAGCTGAATTATCCTTCTGACATACTTCTTAAATTATCTTTATACTAACCTATTACCAGGCAATATTTTATTATTTTTAAGTATTCTGAAATTATTCAGGTTCAGTACCACTGTCTGAGCAACCTAGTTTAGTTGAATTATTTAACAGAACGCCCATCAGATGTTTTTGTCCATTTGAGAGATATAGTTTAATAGCATAAAAAGATGTAAAAAACAAATAGAGACCTTGCTGCAACATTCTGTTAGATCATCAAGGTAGTGCCATCTAATGCAATGGCCATCTACAGTCTTGTTTCCATTACCAGTTTCAATTATATTCACAAGCTTTGTTGAATTGTCTGTTCTTATAGGAATTTATTAAGTTTCTAGTATGTGTTTACATTAATCTTTACTTGGTTCTTGTCTTTGAAGCTGCTCTGATAAGAGTGTCTCCAAGGAATGAATACACTGCAAATATTCATTGTTATTTTTTAAAACACAGTAAGGTTTTACTACTTTTCTTATATTACCTTGAAGGAGCTTAAAAAATCAGAACATGATACTGTGGATCAAGCAACAGTGATTACAAGTAGTTAAAAGAAACAACTGATGATGCAAACATAAGAGTTAACTTTTTTAATAACTATGGAATAGAAGAAAGTCCTCACCCACTTCTGCTATTAATACCATAATGATTCTGCAACAGTAAATTGTACACTTATTTAAAAAAATCACTTCTTGCATGGTCTTCCTATTGTTGCTTGGTTTTGCTTCATTTGTCTTCAAGATAAGAAAAGGATGACTCGACCACAAATTTATAAACTGAAATTACCTAGGTGATCCCTCAGGAGGGCCTCAAAAGGGGAAAAGATCTCCAAAAAAGACTGACAGGAAAGCATGTAACAGAATGGTATAGAACTTTCATATAGAATGGTGCAGAAAATGCTCCAGATTTATTTACAGATCAGTCTACTACCCCCAGTGCAGGAAATCCTGAGTAAGTTCAAGGTAGCTCAGGAAACAAATTCTTCATGATCCTTTCTCTAGCTTTGTCCTGAAGCTCTCCAACAGAGAATGGAACATGCTGTATTTTATTGGCTACTTCAGCAAGCATTTTGCAGGTAGCAGTTTGAAGAGTTTTCCAGAATATTAATAGTATATTGGTTGGTTTCCACCATGTTTTCATTTACCATAGCACTGAAGATGATATCACTCTAAAGAGTGCTATGCAGAAGGATATGCAAACACAAATGGATAGACAATATTACAGAAGATTAGTTCTATGCCATGCAAAACACTTCAGTGCAATTTGCTAAGACAGAAGTTTCTAGAAGAGCAACTGTTTCAATAAAATATTTTGACAACTGTTCAAGTTTACTCAATATTGCCTTTTGATTGATCCCTTTTCTTTACTCACCAGCTTGGAAAACTTCTGAATTATCAATAAGAATTTTATTAATCTGTAGTGTAAGGTTGAGGGCTGCCACCTGGCCTTGCCAGAATGGTCTCATCCAATGGTAACCACATTTGCTACAGATTCCTTCATTTGAAGAAAGGTTTTTTAGATACTAAAGAAACTCGTGTTTCCTCTTAAACAGTTCATTGAATGCTCCACATGTTCTGATACTTCGTGTGGTAACAGTCCAGTTTTAAACAACTCTTACCATGAAGGAAAAATCCAACCATGGGTGTGGGGTTTTTTCCATTATTATTTTATTTCTAATATCAAAAAGAGTGAAATAGGTTTATTTATACTTATAGAGAGCTGACTTGAGCACCTTCAGATTATATTAACAACTATAGCAGAACCAGAGATACACTTTGGTATTCCAGCAAACTGGAAGTTTATTTTGGTTCCCTTAATCCACGTTTCCACTTTGATCTATACTGCACAATTTTAGCCTTGTCATTGAATCAAGTTAAATTTAGTTATATAGGCTCTTAGCAGCTCCAAGCATGCACAGGCTTTATACTAGCTCCAAATGCAAAGACTTCAGCCTGACCGCAACAGAATCCGAGATGCCAGGAATGCACTTCAACATAAAGATCTCACTACAAGCCTGGACCATATCAGAAACAGACTGAAACACCTATTAGATTAGAAAGATAACAGTTCTTCACCGTTGCCATGTTACAGTGTTTACATGTGACCAAAGAAAGGATGCATCAAGCCAGACAGCTGCTTAGTATGCTGTCTGACAGCAAATACACAGATATAGCAATATTTCAGGTTGTTTCTCAGCACCCAGTGATCTGTGACACCAGGATTTCATAAACTGGAATTAGTACAATTGTCTTCAATGGCTCTCAATAGATTTCTTTTCTGTAAGTTTTTCCAGTTCTTTAATTTTTGTTTAATACGCACAACATCCTGCAACATCTGCCCTAAGACTTTTTGCACATGAAATGCCCACTGAGGCAATTGATAACTTTGATAGGTTGCTTCCAGCTCTGGGAGTGGCAAATAAGGCAGTAAAGCCCTGTTACCTACAGCTAAGGAACTCCAGACTGCACTTATAGGAGGGCACACACATTGTTGTAAAATCCTAACACTGAGGTCTTTGCATCTCCTCTGTAACAAATTTTTAAAAGCTGACTAGAGTTAAACTTTTCGCAGTACTATTATCACATTTAATTTAGCAGCTTGTATATCTCACAGGATCCATTTAATACCCTAAATGTTTGAGTGTTCATTTAAGAAAGTGTCATAAATATTTGAAGATTCCTTCTGAAAAACTGTGACTAGTTTTCACATTTCCATTAAAACAGAATTTAAAAAAAAACCATGAGAATCAAATAGTTTCTCAAATAAACCAGTTACTGCCCTACTGTTTTCAAAATTAAGCTAACAATGTAACCCCCTCTAGGACTATTCTCAAGTTAATTAAGCCCTACAGAAACATACACCAAAAAATGTAAACATCAATTATAAGCTTTAAACTGATAGATAAAATTTGCTGTAATGTTGGCTGCACTTCACATAAGAAACTGACTTTTCACAATACTCATCATATTTTAACGTCTCAAATATTTAAGTTATGTAACACTAAAATGCAGTGGGATTGGGCTTTTCTCAGTTCATGCCAAAGATGCCAAATATTTTTCATATGATATCTTCACTGAAAAATCCATTTTCTTGGAAACAGTTTCCTGGAAAGATGGACTTCCACAGAGAAAAGAAGGAAAAGCTGAAAAATATAGGCTGGTTTTGGTGATTTTTTAAGTCCCCTTCCCCCAAAATACTACATTTTGAGGTAAGTTTTCAGTAGGGAGAGAATTTTTTGTCTTTGGTTTTTAACTTCTGCTTCTGTCCAGCTCAGTTAACTGATTCCCTATTCCTTGTGTGTGTCTCAGCCACCACAGTCCCAGTGCTGAAGTTTCCAGTACAGCCCCAGCACCCTGTGCTGGTGGAGACCTCTTTGTTTAGAGGCTGGAATAGACCATGTCTGAAAACTGCCAGACAATATAGTCAACTTCCCCCAGCATTAAAAACCCAGCAAGTAGACATTTTTAATTCACTGCTTTTGGTAGTACTGCTCTTTAATGTGTTTTAGTACTACACCAGAACATAAAAACTGCTACCTTTAAACAGGACATAAAAGTTACCCACAGAAACTTGTCTTTCAATAGAACAGCAACTTAAAAGCTTTTTACATGTTGATGGAAAAGAGATCATTAAACATTAATTTGCTAGCACCTCTCAGACATTTGTTTATGTATATAATGCATCAATGAAAAATAAGAAACTGCTTGGATATACAAGGATCATTGATTAGCAAGTGCACTGTTACAATGAATGGACTGACATTATTGTTTGAGGACAAAAGTGAACCTACTGAAATTAATTCTTTTAAAGGTTTTTTATAGAAATTGTGTTTTAAGACAATGCTACATGTTACTTGTTGCACAGGGAATTTATTGAGTTTGGGCAGACAATCATAGCTGAATTATAAATCTAACTTTTCAAATGGGATTGTGACACCACTAGTATCCTATAAACTTTCATTTTGTACTAAGAGCATTAACTAAAAACTTTATTTAATCCATTACAGATTAGAAAAAGTATTAGTTTTTACATCGAATTATTTTCATAATACACATATCTGCAATTACTATGCATTGAAATGACATCACATTGACAGCCTGAAACTGGTCACATATTTAAGTGTGACAAGAGGCAAAATGTCTGAAACAGAGTAGCCCACCTTGTCAAAGTGTTAAAACTTGACCTTTTTTCCTGAAAAAAAAGGTAAGAAAAAGAAAAAGCTGCCAACAATCACCTTTAGGATAACAAATAATATTTTATCTGGTTTAGGCCTTGTGCAACTGGAAAGTTGGTTACCCATTCAAACTCCATACAAATCTTATGTGTGAATTTTCTCTGTGCACTGGATTCAAGGGTTTGATGGGCTTGTATTTCTTTCAAGTTGTTTGTGCCATTGAACTACGGCAAGATGGAAAGTTAAATATTATAGTAAGATGCTCCAGAAACTTCTAAATTGCCACCTGTTGTTCTTACAATTTTCTTCACTGCCTGGTTATAATATTTGCTGTGAAAAAAAGAGCAGCTGCAACACAGAAGGCAGGTAATCACACAAATTCCAACAGAGGTAAACAAAACTTAAAACTAGAACCTGTTGGAGTTACACAACCACCCTCGACTTTATTTTTATATATTTGGAGAAGATTCAAAAAAACCAGAAGGATAAAATGAAAATATACAGAATACATACAGAATAGGTGGCACTAACTCACCTTAGAGCAACTGATACAAATATAAATTCAACAAATACAAGGGTATTGAGGATTTTGAATACATACTCCACATGCAACTGGATTATGTTGTCCAATAGCATGTAATAAGTGTGGTCCTGTTGTTCTGCCTTTCCTTCTAACTGGACATTGGTAATACCAATGTGTCAACTAAAACTCATTGTCATCCAACATAGTAGCAAAAGACCGCATTTTGCTGAACATAAATGTAACTGAAATATGAGAATGGGTCTTTTTCAAATCATTGTCTACAGGCATTTACAATTTATCTTACAAGTTTTATGACTTACAGTTTTAGAGTATTATGTCCAGTCAAAAAGTAGGACAGGTTTTTGAAGTCGTCATTTTCTGGAGCAGCACCAGATAAAGAGTCAAATATTTATAAGTCAAAAAACACTTAGGAAGCTAGGAGAAGAGCTAATGTATAAAGAGGTAAGCAGTAAGGATACCAGGAAGGCATCTGCACACCCTGCACCTTATGTACAGGCAGTAAGAAAATTCCTGATATCACAAGAGCAGAACTTCTACATCAAGTAGTCTCCCTCTCTCTTTATGAGGTGAAGGGCACTGCATTTTTTGATTGCTGATAAACAGCCACAATTAGAAAAAATATTCATATTCTTTATGAACCATCTGTTGTTCAAAATAAGCAAGGACAAACAGCAGGGATGGACAATGGGTAACACTGCAAGGATATGGGGAATGTAAAGCTACTAGGTTTGTGATCATATTTGGATAATAGCCATTCAGGATGAGACTAGGACAGGAAATGCAACCAAAACCCATGCCCTAATGAACAGGAGATAAGAGTTCTGGTCTTCATTATTATCTCTGTTAGGTCACTGTCTGATGGGCCATGGAAGAAGCCACTTGGGCATAGCCCTGAAGAGATTCAACCAGAACTTTAGAACAGATAAGAAGTGGTAAACAACATCATTTGTCTCCTGGGAAGGAACAAACTTATTTCAGGATGCCTGCAGGGACTTGTGGATATGTGCAATCACTTTTATGGAACATTCAACGGATGTGCCAAAGATAGGGAAGGTGAATCAGGACAGAACAAGTGTCAGAAAATGGAGAGGAAGTGGCATATAAAGGAGTCATTAGTGTAAGATGCAAGACAGTAGGTTTGTTTGGCACAACCCCACACCTGATCACTGCAGTCTGTCCTATGTTAAGTCCTATCGGCAATATTTCTTTTATGACTTTGCTTTCTATTCTGCATAGGTGTGATGTGCAAGCAAACTTGAGAGTCAGTCAACATCTATAAGGAGACCTGTATCTGCAAAGACTAAGGCCTAAGCCAGTGACCAAATAAGACACCCCAGGCCTAGGCATCAATGTTGGATGAACTTAAAGCCCTTGATAACATTTGAGTCAGTGAATGTTGGCATGCCTGTGAATCAGGAAAGGGCTGGTGCATGTGTTTCACCAGCAAACTTCCAATTCTCATGAGCTGGAGAAGAAATTTATCAGGCTGTTTGTATTCTTATTCACCTGAGTGCTGTCTGCATTTATATGTGGTGCCAGTAAAGGCAATGCTTTTCTTCTGGGATTGTCTGTGTGACCAGCCATACCCTACGTATAGTGCCACCTTGGGAATGTGTGCTCAGTCTTACTACTGGCTGGACATGCAGACAGGAACAGTGGCAAGCACTGTGGCAAGAGAAGAAATTCCCTGTAGCTTAGAGGCCACTAAATATACATTCCCTTCACAAATATGTCATGATTATCCATTGGACTTAATAAGCATGGGTCCAACCCTGATAAAACAACAGTCTTGTACTATAATACAGAGTCTATAGAACACATAGCTATCTTCAAGCCTTCCTTCTCCTTCAGTTCTGTGTGACATTCCCAGCCTCTGCACTAACTTATCTTTTGCCAGCCACTCAAGATTTCACATAACCTTTTGAAAGATCAAAATGCAAGAGCAACTTAACGTCAAAATTATGCATGGATGAAGGAAAATGTTTCCAGTTCACCTTTACAGTAAAACATCTGATAATTAGCAGCCAAGCAGCAAAATACACAAATATAACAATTCTGCAAATTTTATAAATGCTGCTTTGAAAAGCTATTAGATTTAATAAGTTTGCATTTTTCTCCCTAATAAAACTTCCATTACATGACAGTCAAGACCAAAATAAGACCTCATATGAACCCCAAGAGCAGAGGAACACATTGAGTTTTTTAAACCCGTAAGCAATTTTTTCTGTAAATTTGTTTCTCCTTTTTTAATCATGCTGAAAGTCTCAAGGGCAGTAGAAGGGCCAAATGCACTTTTGAGCATTACTGTACATAATTTTACCTATCCAGTATTTGGTACTGATTTTATACTCCTACCTTATTCTTAAACTTTCTGTGGCAAAAAAAACTTAATTACAATTTTTAGAAAAATCACATATTTCCATACCTTCAGCAGTGGATATAAAAGCACGTGTGATACAAACAACTAAACCACCCCTGACCTGTATGTATTACAAATCAGATCTTCTAGACCTCACGATTATGTAAAACTGTTTGTCTCACAGGTAAACAGACTCTAGCTGCACCTTTCAGTACAGCCACATCATCAAGATTCCCACTTCATCAGGAACTTCATGATTGCAGTGACAACAGCATCATTCAAGATAACCCATTCATACAAGTTTTTACAGTGTTCCTACACACTGACTTGAGCAACTAAAACATCTCATGACAATTTATCAATAAGTACAAAAAAAGCACAAGAAAATCCACACCTTTCAAACACTACCAGTACTGGAATTTCTCCATCTATCATAACTTACTTTATCACAAACAATAAAATTTTAAAGGTATCTATGCTATGAGTGTCAGCAAGGGTTACTGCTACCTCACATAAAAACAGTTAAATGTAAACTTGGATAACAGCACACTTTTCAACAGATCTTGGAACATCACATGCCCTGATCTTGTACCATAAGTTAAAGATAAGAGCAGAAACAAAAGAAACCTCAAGTCATGTACTTACTTATTCAATGCGAGGTCAAGGATGAATTTGGAGCCAAAGGCCTCGATCTGGAAACTTGCCTCGGCCAGATGTACAGCCTGTAAACAGGAACACACAGTTGTCAAAAGATTCACTGAGATTTATATGCAACAAATGTGACTGTGAAAAACAAAGTTATGGAAAACAGGTTTATTTTAATGAATCTCATAGGCATGTGAAAACTTTTGCCCTTGTACCATATTCTGATTCAAAAGGATTTGCCTTTTTAGAGGATAGAGAGAAGCAAATGGTACCTGCAAAGCATGATTTCAAATACACACTCATTCCTCACAGAAAGAAATAAGAAAAAAAAAAAGTTTCACACAAATGTCTGTATTTTGCCATAACCAGATGGCTATGTAATAAAAGCATAAGTAATGTAGTATAGTGTTCTTTTAATTGAGTTATTGCATTCATTCCCTTTAAAAGGCCTGAAATAATTAAAGCATTTGTAATATACACCTTCAAATACTAAAATCATGGCAAGGCTGGTATTACACATTATGAAAGACTCCTTCAAAGTAATCCCTTCACAATTAATGGCTTTGTACTTTGCATTGTAGCTAAACCAGTACTCAGAATACTGATGCTGCTCAACATACAACAACAAAAACAACAACATTAGCTTGTCTCACACAGGGAGTTAAGTTTAACTTTCAGGATATTCAGTTCTTGTCAGATGCATAAACTGTATTTTGTATTCTTCTCTGTATTGCTGTTAACTTTAGACAAAGACATCTAAAACACGCCTCTCTGTTTTCTAGAAAAATAAGGAGATGGTAAGAGATGATCCAGGAATTTCCTTTGAAGATACTGTTCCAGCAGGGTTGAAGAGATTAGATCTGAATTTCATAGAATCTCTTTCCTGATAATGTTCTAATCAAATCATGTTCACTTATACACTAATTTGATACAGCATTAATAATTACACAAAGTTGGGATATTATGACTAAGCCCTTTAATCAAAAGACAAAAAGATACTATTTTTATTAATTTCAGGTATGTCACAGAAACTATATAAAGTTCTAGGTAGTTTATGGCATAACTTAAATTGTAGGCCAATAAGGCCTACAACTTTGTTCTCCTTTGGAAATTTTTCCACAAAGGATAAGCTCTTCATGTTGCTCTTCCATTCTTGCACTACACAGAGCAGCACTGATTTTCATCTTATTTCTCAGCAAAGTTAGTCATCATCTTTCAGTAAATTCTTCAATATAATTTAAAAAAAAAAATTCTAAAAGTTGCTGTTGTAACTAAAACCAGCTCTGATGTTTCCTCTACTATTTGATCATTCTTTGCCCCCAGAATTATCATTTCCCTTTCAACAGGGTCACACAGAGCTTTGTTGTCAAGCTTCTTTTAAAAAGAAGTCATGTAGTTACAAAATATTTTAAATACCTTTAACATCATTAAATAATCTCTTAACTAAAGACAAAACCAGTATCAAGCTTTCTCTCCATTACATTTTTTGGTAAAGGTATATTTTTGTCTCACCAGTTCATCAATTTGCTAACACTGGCCTGACAAACTGAGTTCAAGTATTAAGACAAACCAGTGGCATAATCAAGAGAGAATCTGCAAGATGAAAGCTAGCATATGCATTTAAAAAACCGAAAAAAACCCTCCAAAACCACACACCCAGAAAATAAAGAAAGTAAAAGCAGAGAATCTTGGATTAAATGCATGCCTAGTAGGAGAGGCTTTTAAGCCCCAGCTCCATTTTTTTTTCAGAGTGAAATCAAGGAACAGTTGTCACAAGGAGCTTTCCAAGAACCTGTTCATGACAAAAACCTCATTATATTTCCAACATGCACAGCTACTAATTTAATTTTTTTTAAAAAGCATGTAAATTTGTTGCAGGAAGAGGGTTGTAATTAGTTTTATGCCAGAAAGATTCCACTTTAGAGTTACAGGAGATACTGCTTTGAATCCCCTCTACATATAACATTTACCTAAAATGATGTGTCTAAAATGATGCCACAAACAAGACTTCAGTGACAACTATCTGGAAAATTTAAAAAAGTGTGTACTATTCCATTAAGAGCATCCTGACACATGATAAATCCCTCCATAGGCATCTGACTGTTCTTAGGGACAGCTAGATGGATGACTAGTCTGATTCCCTATAGTTTTTCTGTTGTTCAATCAAGCCCATTCAATGATACCCGTGTATCACCCTTTACGTTTCTAAGCCATCGACCACGTATTCTTTATCTTTCTGCAATTTTAAAGTACTAAAAATAATTTGTATTCTTGGTCTGCAATATTATTAAAAAACTTCATCTTGTAGAATTAGCTATAACAACACTGCTATTTCTGAGAACAACTACTTCGGTACATAAAAACACTACTTGCTCTCTCTCACTGTGACTCACAACAGATGTAGCCTGTACACACAAGCAATTGCTGCAAAGCAGCTGACACTAATTTGATGCCCTGCAGTAGGGCATGTTCTCCACCAAAGTCAGCTCAAACCACTGGTTACGAAAAGAACACTGGATTTTAAATCCCTGCAGTTTAGCAAAGACACTGTTTTGAATTCAGGTGAATGTGATACACCACAGCTGCAGTAAAATACAGATTTTGTTAAGCCAGTTTAACAATAGATAACCAACCATGAAAGTCATAAGCCAGAAATCAGGTGAAGGTAATGAGAGTAAAGTTTTTAATCCTGAAACTGAAAACTTCTTCCTGCAACAAGTTTACACAGAAAGCTACCAGTGAGTTATCACCACGTGTTTTAGGCATTACAACCATCATGTACTGTACCAAGATGGGAGGAAGGATTTCAAAAAAGTATCTGTGTGACTCTGTTTTACAGCTTATAATTTCACTATATTCTCTCCACAGCTACTGTGTAATACAATGCCTAAAGTAAAATTTGAAATATGGTGTTCTTCTCATTGGCATAGAAATACAAATTCAAACAAGAATATCATGTAGATCAGCATATGTTTTGAAGAACATATACATTTCACAGGAAAAATATTAAACATCATCTTCTTGTACCACTTGCACACATGTATATGCTCACACCTGGATGAGTATTTGCTCACATAAACAGGAGACAAAGTTCCTTTGTCCGTGTTTGCCTATCATCTAAAAACCTCTGCAGAGGTTCCTGCTTTGACAGATATAACCTACTTCAATGGCAAAGCTACAAAATTATATAAAGTTTTTCTGCAGTAAAAATACTCATGATGTATAGAGAAGTGGGTTGAAGGAGGGTCTGAGTCTTTCAAATTCTACCTACCCCCATTCCCAAATTTTACTGAGAAAAAAAAAAAATCTTCTTTTCACTGTTCTGGCAGCTCAGATTACTAGTGTAGTCACTGTAATAAGAGATTCCTCATACTAGGGACATTCTAAGAGTGCTGTAGCTGCTTGTGCAAAGAGTAGCTCTCAGGGGTTTTTCCAAGCTGAAAATCCATATACATAAAGAACTCCAGTTTCTTTCAAATCAGTCATTAGCTTACAGTAGGTTTTAAGATGGAGGTGGACAGGCTGTAACTGGAATCTCAGTTCTACTGATCTATGTCACAACTTGATTGTTTTCATTATTGCATTTAGCCATCATTTGTCCATAATTCATTTTTTTCAGACTTCCAGGAATTTTACAACCAAAACTAAAGTACTATATGGTTTTGCTTTCTTCACAGTAAAACTATGCCAAATGCAATAATGTGTTATCCCTTCAAAAATATGAAGTTCTGTCACAAGTCTTTAAACAAAAGTAGCAGCATTATTTAACAGACTGATGGTACCTAAGGGTCTTTTGTTATATTCATACAGATATGATCTCCAAAGGACAAGCTCACTGCTTTTAGAAATGTATTTTTGCATACAGTTCTGCTGACTAAAATAATGGCCAAAAGCCATCTCTCTGAGTGCAGAAGCTGAGCAAGGGGTTTCATCAGTCTCATTTTAGAAGTAGAAATTTAAGTCAGATTTAAGTGGATTTTACACCATTAAAATATTTTTTGCTCTAGACCTTCATGCTGGTAATAGCACAAGTGCTGTCACAAAGGAACGTGACTTACTATATATTAGTTCCTTATCCTTATTTTAGCTTGTTTGCCCATTCTTGACTTCATACAGAAACCATCCTTCTTTTAGTGTTTGGTTAACCTCTACGACGTGGCACATATACCAAGACAACCTTCCACTATTCCTTGGAAATAAAGCATTTCATATTGAAACAGCATACATAAATGTCACAGCAGCATATGAAAACTCACACTTAAAACATACAGGATTTCAGAAAACTTCCTGTTAATGATTTGTTTCTGGTCTTTAACAACTAACAACAGAGGAGTTAGTTTGATGCACTTGAACCCCAAGCCTGGAAGATTGTTCTTTGTAAGAATGGTTGTCTGGCATGTGAATAAAGACCCAGCCCTGATTCTGGAAACAACCCTACTGTTGTGCTTATAATCCCAGGGGCCAGAACTCACTATTCTCTCCCAACATGACAGTACCTAGATACCCATCTGTAGTGACACTGGCCTCCAAAACCATATTGCTCTTGAGGTTTTGTTCATAAGACTCTACAAAATAGTACATCCATTGCAGTATCCAGCTTCCCACAAATGCTAGAAAACCTACAAACTTAATTTAGTTTTATTTCAGATCAAGGCATAACAAGTACAAGTGTTGTGCTACCTAACACTTAGGAACCAAAACCTTTTATAGGTTATTGTGTGAAGCTTATGAGAGGACCCAGAAATACATTTTTAAAAAAAAGTCTTTAAAAAGTTGTGGAAATATCATGACCCACATTTCAACTAGGAAACAAAGATCTAGATCTACTCAAGGAGAAACTGGCATAAGGAAAATCTTCTATGCCCAGAAACCAAAGATAGGAAGACTAATTGCATCCTCCTGTTAGTCAGTAACTACTGAAGACGCAGAGTCCAGATAAGCCTTTTGCATTAATATAAATGCAATATGAAATAGAAAAAAATACGAAGTACACACAATCATCCATTTACAAGAGAGCAAACTGAAGCTGCACCATAGAAAATTCTGAAAGAAAAAAGCAAAGCCAGCTGAAATACTACAAACATTCTCCAATGGTCTTATACACATAAGCCACATGAATTTCATTCATTATTTTGATCAGTTTTCTTTACGTGGGGATTACAAGTGAAGACCTGGCCTAAAATAGGCAAGTAAAGGGAAGGCAATAACTAGCACAGAGGATTTTTATTTGGATTTTAGTAAAAGTTCACGATGCCACCTCTTGAGAGTTTACTAATCATGATCTTTCATCTTTTAAAAAAGACACCTGATTTTTCTTAAATACCACCTCCTTTGACACAGCTGTGATACAGTTGTTTTCCTTTCATCTTAAGGATGCTTTCCCAGCCAATTTTTATATGCTACATACCAAAATTACATAGAGGATTGAGACAGCACTGCATCTCAACCATTAAAGCAGGACAGCTGGTAGGAATATTTTCTTTATTTAAATGACAAACAGCTGAGCTGACCAGAAGCACCTGGAGTTTTCACCCCATGAAAAATAGACCAAAATAAATATAATTTTTGGGGGAGGAAGGTGAAACTGTTTTCACAGTCAAAAGTACTCTAGCTTATTTTTTCCCCAGTCTTTAGAGCCTGCAAAACAGTTTTCTTAACGCCTCTCTCCTCCCCAAAATTACACTAACAGCTTAGAATTATGCATGAAGACATTGCTTCTTTACAGCTTCTGAAAATTTATGATTCAGAAAAACTGTCCAGCGGATAGAGTCTTCTTTCATATGCACCTAGTTCAAGCTGTTTTCCACTCAAAATTTGCTAAAGTTGCCCTGGGCTGTTTCTCCAGCAATCCTATTATTGTTAGGCCACACCTTGTGTTGCAGGATTTTTCACTCTGCTGCCACCATTAAGGACTTGCTCCTTAGCCTTTTGTGACAAGTTGTGCCCCCTAAAAATCTTGTGTATGTAGCCTGTGAAAACGAACCAAAGCAGTCATCTGGTTCAATAAAGAGTTTACCAGTTCATTCAAAACACTACCCTCATCTGCAGATGTTTAAAAAGACAGAACACAGATGACTCAAACCTCTTCAGTAAGTTTAATGATTTCTGTGAGCTTCTTCAGTCTGTTTTTATAAATAGATGCTCATTTTTGAGCATTTTCCACTAAAAATAACTTCAGAAGAACTCAAAACCAGCTAGCCTTAATTTGACTATGAGGAAACAGGTATGCAGATTTTAGAGTCCTCAAGCATCAAGTATTTAAAACCTATATTTTTAAGAGCATAAAGCAAAAACTGAGTATACACTAGAACTCTGTCCCCCTTGGAGATAGATCATTTCATCAAAACTATGGTGAACATTTCTTTCTTTCAACTGTGATAAGAAGCTTCTTCCAAGAAGAAGGAATGAAAGAGGGTCTACCAACATTTTTGATCACGTACACCTCCTCAACATGATGATGTTTCACCAAAAGGGGATAGAGAGAATCAGTGCTAAGAAAGTAACTTTTTGATTCTCTGGTGCACTGTTTTCTCCTCCAGTCTTTCCTTTCTACCAACATTTCATGAAGACGGTTGCAGACCCTTACTTTTAGGATGTGACTTTTAAAAATATTTTAAATAATTTTACATAATTCTATATTCCTAGCTTCCTTTCCACATGCACACAATTTCCTCTACTCTCACTCTCTCCTCATAGTGACTCAGCATTTCTGAGGCATTCAGGCCTAATCCCATTAACTAGACATATGACTCATATTATTCTGGCCACCATAGTGAAGTTCCACAGAGAGGCATCTACTGAATAATATCCATACTTAGGGAGTAGATCCATAAGAACAGTGAAAGAAAAAAAAATTGTATTTTTTCCCCTCAACTGTCCACTGTATCCATATATCAGGTCATCATATCTGTCTTTACTTTTTTCCCATGCTAAAAAAAAAAAAAAAAAGAAAGAAAAAAATCAATCCTAAATAGACCTTTACCTAACTATAAAGGTATTTTGGCTATTTATTACCAATGTGGAAGTAATCAAAATCTCACAAGCAGGACTTATTACAACAGAGCATTTATTTTAACTCTGGGAAAGGATAAAAGCAAGTACTAAAAAAATCCTCCCCCTAAATCAAAACCCTTGTGTATCTTTCACAATCAATTGCATTCTATTTTGTTTATGGGTTGCTTGGGTTGTTTTTGTTTTACACCTTTGGCAGACTTTCCCCTGTCCCAAATTATTGTTCCACAGAGAAGGTTATAGTCAACAGAACAAAATAACTAAAACAGAACAAAATATTTGTTATTATATTATTGGTAAAATAGATGAAAGGGGAAAGAAAATGCTTCATGCAAGGAAAGGCACAAGATGCAAGTTCAGGGTGAAGGTGTCAAGTATGATGATCTGGAAGCAAGACATGCAAAAATCCATCCAGACAATGAACATAATCCACCCTTTCCTTCTATTAAACGGATCAAAACAATAGAAATTTCATTCCAGAAGAATGAAGTCAACATAGTGTCAGTCTCCATAAAGACTCAAGATTAAAGAACCCTTCTGCGGGGAAAAACTGCAGCGTTAGCGTTCCCTATGCTTAAAAGGGACACAGTGAGTAGAAAGAAGATCCACTTTACAGAATACTCAGCAGCAAGCATGCCCAAGGAAATCAATACCCATTCTGTCAGCACTGATTTCTGCAGAGCTTTACCCCAACAGGTAGAGAGATACAAGGTAGGGCATAGGAAGGATAGGCAATGGCAGCAACATTCTTGTGGGCAATGCTGGGTAAGCGGAGAGATTGGTGGATATTCTCCTCTGTGGCTTCCCAACAAAAAAACATATCTAGAAACACGGAGGAAGAATTATTCCCAAAGGCAGGTCTGCAAGCACTTGTAAATTCCTTTCTTCCCACACCCGTCTCCAAAGTGAGGAGCAGCAAGCCCCTAGTGTTTTAAGTGTATTCTAAAAACTGGTCTCACTTTAAAGGGGTATTAGTTCTGAATGTAGTATTCTCTTAGGTATCTTGATCGTTTCCAACAATCAAATAGTTTTTCTGTGCCATCCATAACATATTGGTGTTTTTAGATGCATCCAAAGGCACATAGTGGTATCAAGGTAATAATAAGCTAGGAAGAAACCCCTTTTCCTTTTAAAACCTCAAAACTATACAACTATCTCATCTTTTTTTTTTAAAAGATTATTCAGTGCCTCCATAGTAATTCCACATCTGAAATGGCATATAATCAATATCAACAAAAGCATATATAATGCATATTAAATTTGTTGTTTAAAATTTCAAGAGAAATGCAATTTAACAGGTAGGAACTCCATTACAGCTAAGTCCTTCAGTAATACCATACACACTGATCTGCATTGCTGTCTCTTGTCTACCATGGTAATCTCTTCCTATTCAAACCATCTTTATCTTCAGTTTACCTTTTATCCTGGAGGAAGGAATTAATTTTTTAAATAAAAATTTATAAAAATAGGATGGAATCATTCTAAAGGGTACATCCTGAGTCATATAGTTTAGACACATTTACTTTGTTACCAAGTTATTCCACAAAGCCAAGGTTTGTTCAATTTCACACAATTTCAGAAAAAAACCCAACAAACAACTTACTATCTGCATCTGTACAAAATGGAATATTAGATCTTGTCATTAAAAATTAAGAATGAGGGTGTTATTTGACAAAAAAATGGTAACACTTTGCAGTGGTCTTCAGTGGTCATACTGGCAGGAAACTAATATTGCATTTATTAGGTAGTGCATGGTACACCCAAAGATAAGTAACTCATGCTGCAAGTTCAGGATTCTAAAGAAGCTCCCTATGTAGGCATTTCTGCAGTCTAGAGCTATTTGGGAAGAAGCATTTTGTTGATGATGGTATACCAGAAGTGAAAACACCAGAATCTATGCTGATCAGACAAGTCAAATTTGCGTAATTCCCATTTGTTTTATCTACAGTTCAGCTTCTGAACCATCCTGAAATTGAAAATAATTATTTTTATGTTAACACAAGGGAAATTACACTCTTGCTTTAATTACATGTCCTCCTTTAATTCCTAAAAATGGTGGTAAGGACCACCACTAAGTCTCAAAGATCTACAGATTTAAACACACACAGTTCCACACCACACATCACTGTTTTGAAAATTCTGCAGATGAGCCTCTTTTTACTCTACCTTGTCATGTTTCTGCTGGTGCCTTGCCCTAGTATCGAGGATATGGTAAGGGGTCTCAGAGTCTTTGTTGATGTAATAGATTAGTCTTGAAGGCAGTGTGATTTCTTTCTGTATTGCATTGCTGTAGCTGTTATTTTTACTGTTACTGCTGTTACTCTGTTGAAATGTATTCTCTTCATCTGCCAGTTCTCCCTCTATACCGCTTGCTGTTTCATTCCAATGCAGGCCTGGGGAAGAAAGATATGCCAGCCATAATTTAGATGGCAGAATGTGTTTATTTCCATCAAAAAGCTACATATTTGCTTGCAGTTTTCTAACATTTTACTAATCACTCAAGCAAACAAAAAGATAGCTTACTCATTGAGCTAGATCCGATTCATTTTTCACACATTAAATAAATAATGTTCTTTCTGAAACCATTTTATTGCATGTATATTATCATATGCATACACAGATTATAAATATTTTAATGCCTTCCAATCTCCAAAAAAAACCTTAATGGATATGTAGTTAAGCCCTACACCTTTTTTGACAGCTAAATTCTCTCACTAAAAAAAAAAGATTAAAAAAAAATCTACAAAAGGCTAAGAATACTCCCCATGTTTCTACGACAAACTGAATTCAGACTCCATGTGCACTGAATGCTAAACTTCCTATTATGTAAGGTGAATTGATTTCTACTTCTTTTAACTTTGACAAGGGCTCTTTTCTTCGGTAGCAGCTTTTCAAACGAAATCCTGTATCCCTCCTCATTGAAATTTCAAGATACAGTCAATCAACACAATGTAACAATATAACAATATTACAATGTAACAGCAGCGTAATAACAGTAATAACACGACGCACAGACCGGCTACATTCACTTTCCACATGTCATCTACGTGCAACCAAGAGCAAATAAACAACAAAGCAACACAAGAAAATCCGATCCCGAAGTGACAAATGAGCAGATCCCCGTCCACACGCGCCGTGACACACACAAAGCCCACCCCAGCTTTTTGTGTCGCATCCCTCAGCGGCGGCTGTCCACGCACAGCATCCCTGCCCAACACACTGCAGCACCGGCACCGCACGTACCTCTCTTTCGTGCAAGCAAACCAAGGGAATATTAGCCGAGCCCCGGGTTTACACACGCCGACAGACACGTATACTGAGCTGGAAGCGGGGAGGGATGAAAGGATGGTTGAGGGTAAATGGATGTTGCCAGGGTTTATGGCGGGGGACGAGGGCCCGCAGGCACCTCACGCACAGACACACACACACACTCAAACACACACACACACACTCACACACACACACACACACACACACACACACACCCCGTACCCACCGGCGGCCGCCGCAGCCGCGCGGGCCCGGGGACAGGAGGAGCCATGGAGGAGCAGGAGCAGCGAGACGAGGCGGCCGAGGAGCGGCAGGAGCGCGGGGCGGCAGCGGCCACCGCAGCCAGGCTGCCGCAGGGAGATGCTGCCGGGCGGCTTCATGGCTCATAGCGCCCCGGGGCGGGGGGGGCAGCGCGGCACAGCCCTCACGGCCGGCGGGCTGTGCCCGGGGGGCGCGGGCGGAGCGGGGCGGGCGGGTCCCCGCGGCGGCACCGCCCGTCCGGCTCCTGCCACCGCCGCCGCCGCCGTGAGGGACAACGCCGACACCTCAGCGCGGGGGCGGGCGGGCGGCGGAGCGCGCGCACCTTCCGCGCCCGCCTCCGGCCCCGCGGCCCCGCGCACGCGCGCACGGGGCCGGGTGGGGCCGCGCGGCCGCCGCTGTCCGATGTGCTACCGACGGGACCGCGCACCGGGATGGGATGGGATGGGATGGGATGGGATGGGGCGGGGCGCACCTCGCCCGTCACGGGTCCTGCCGAGAAGCCGGGTGGTGCCGCCCGCCCGCGGGGTGACCGCCGCCAGCTGCGCGCACAAGCCGCTCCCGGCCGCGGGGTCCCGCGGGTGCGCCCGGACGGGCTGAACCGGCAGCCAGGAGCGGGTCCGTGACTCCCCGGGCGGTACCGCTGGGGCACCCGCCCCCGCGGCGTGCACAGCTGAGAACAGCCCGGCTTGGGAATTATTTTAGAGCTTTAGCGCAGAGTGAAATTACTTTGAAATCCGGCAGCCCTGAGGAAAGTTGGGAGGGTCCGGAGACGGGTCGCCTCGCCTCGGGCGGCTCTGCAAGTGAGCCATTTCACAGCTGGCAGTCCCCAGCTGCTGCAGAGGGAGGCAAGGGACCCTTCCCAGGAACAGCTCCTGCTCCAAGCGTTTTGTGAAGCTCGCCTCCGCTCCCTCCCAACGCCTCCAGCTCATAGTTTGCACCCTCTCACTTCTTCAATCCTTGTGACCCCACTCATCCTTACTGACTGCAGCCAACCTGCAATGAAGTGGGTGTGGAGGTGAGAACCAAATGTTACCAAAAAAACTGTGCGTATATTGACGAAGAAAATGGACAAGTGTACAATAAACAAAGAGAAGGACTGCAGTGAGGTGCATAGTCAGATTGTGACCTGGTGTAAATCTGCTCTGGCCTGCTGTGTTCAGCAGCAGACAGCCTGGACCATGAACAGAAGGATTAGTGCATTTCTGTGCAGTGAATAGTACCTCTCATACTTCAGTCCAGCATGCCTGGGGTGAACCAGCAATATGAAGAATAGTTGCAAAGATAAAAATAACTTCAAAGAGATATGAGAAGAGGAATCTGCTGCTTTGTATTCATTCCGTGACTTAGGGAATCAAAAAACCAGAGTTCAGAGACAAGTTTAGATATGGAGTTTCTTAGCAAACATTTTGCCCAGCAGACTTCTAATATCCAAGAATAGATATGTTTCATTTTGGTGCAAGTCTTGCTGCTGAGGAAAAAAAGATGTTTCTCCTTTTTTTTTTTTTTTTTCCTGGATATTGCTTTGTATTTGTCAGCTTATTCTTTCTAATCTGAGTGTATACCACATGGATTTCCAGAAAGATAGGAATTTTCTCTGTTTCGCATAATTTTCTCTACATTCCAGCCTGAATTAATTATCATTTTTAATTTAAAAAATATAAGCAGATCAAAACTACAATGCAGACTACTTCATAGCAGTAGTGTTATTCCTTTTTAAAAAAGTTAATTCTGAGTTCTCCTGCTGGGCAAATAGATCCTGCTTCTGGAAACTCAAATCTAGGTGTGTGACAGCAGACAAACACATAGAAGGGACAGACCCATGGGATGGCCAGGTGTGAAAAAGAACAGAAAACGTCCCTTAGGATTTCTCTGGGTCTAGGGAGAAAGCTGTATCAATTTTCTATATGAAATGGTCTCCCTTAAGACTTATGTTCCCAGACATTTTCCATGCAGCCCACCCAGCCCAGCTGTTCCTCATCATTACATATCACTAGAACATTTCAACCAACAGCAGCTCCTGCTTCTTCCCATAAACATATAAACAGATCAAAGGATCAGTTATGTCAGTGCAACTAGATCTAAAATAAATAAATACAATTAAAAACTATTTTAGAGCAAAGAACAAGAGAGTAGAATGACCATGCAGTTAAGAAAAGAAATCCAGAAACTAACTTTCACTACACGTGGAAAAAAACCCCAAACTAGCAATGATGAATGCTAGAAACATCTGCTCTGAAAAAATCAGTTCTTAATTTTGGTGGCCAGATTTTGAGCAGAGGAAATAATGATTGCCTCTTTCTACCAAGGTTGTCTAGGATAAAGATTTTCTAAAGTTCTTTTAACTCACATACAAGCCTGCAGCAGAAGTAATCATCTGAATAACCGTATAAAGCAGACATGCCTAGTCTCTCAGGCCCTGGGCATGTAGCTCAAGCTGTGCCTCATAAACCTGCTACAAACCTTCAGATGGTCATATGCAGTTCACCGAGCATAATCAGCTCAAGATGAAGTACCCCACTAGGAATGACAGCTGCTTTTTGTGTTGGTTTTTTTTTTTTTCTTTAAACTCACTTTCAAGTTTGAAAGCCACTATGAAATAATCCCAGATAGATTGCACTGCAGATGTCTAAAAACAAAATACCAGAAGTGTGGATTATCATAGCAGCACTAGCATAGTCAGTCACTTTAGTAATAACAGGTGACACCAATTGGGCAGCTCCTGACTGACCTCGGGCGATGAAGGGTACAAATGCCATGGGGAGCACGCAGCAAAAATAGCACAGCAGAAGCAGCCATTGCTGAACTCTGATCTCAAGGAAGGGCAGTAGTCACGTCTGATTATGATTTATTCATATTACTGTAGCACTAGCAGGCTCAGCCGTAGGCCCATGACCTGCTGTGCTCTGTGCTGTACAGACACAGGACAAAATTACAGATCTCTGTTAAGAGAAATTTCCTTTTTATTTGCAGTAGCAAATAACCCAGCCAGTGCTGTAAATAACAGAAGAAATCTAAGAGCTCTAGGAGGGGTACCAAGCACACTGCAAGTCTAAAAAGCGGTAATTACATAGGGGACATTTAACAGTAGACCCTCATTAGCTGGCACATAACTAATCCACATAACCTGTAATCTGTGGTATCCATTCTCTGTTTCTCAACAGGAGGTTAACAGCTAAGACAAAGCTGAACTGAAACTTCATGTCATCCATATTTCTTTACTTTATATCATATGCAGTGTAAGTATGGAAAATTTATACTTAGAAGAAAACCTGATAATTGCAATGAACAATGCATTGCATTAGTATAACTTCTTTTCTTAATCATACACGTTTGAATACTCACCGATTCGCCACGTTCAGCTATTCTCAAAGGGTTCCTCAGTCAGTAGAGTGAAAGAGAATATTGCTATTTGAAGGGCTGTTAGAATACTTTTTTTAATTATAGGACCATCTCTTGCTACACATGCCACCACCTAACAATGCAGCAGCAAACCAGTATTTAGTCATAAAAATAAGTACTTTTCATTTATTCTGTTTCTTTTAGCTTCTTTAAATACTTTTTAGCAACTGAGGGGGTGTGTGGGGAGGAAGCAGTAAGTGATACAGTAACGTGAAAAATGCAAAAGACAGGTTCAGGAAACAGAGCACTGACTCTAGATTCTTCAGAAGCAAGCATTACTTTTCAAACTGTAGATCTAAAAGAACTGGGTTTCCATTAGTCTTCACTTTTTCATCTTCTTATTTCAACCTAATACACTTCAAGAGGAAGAGCTTTCTCCTTATTTACTTTGTAGTTCAACAGAGCCCTAAACCCAGTTTTCCCCTCCATGTACAATAGTGTAACTATGTACAATATTGGGCATAACGCTATTTTAAACACAGTAATACTATAAAATAAAATACAGTAAAAATTCCAGTTTTCTCTCAGAACTGTCACTCATTTACCAATGTCACTCATTAATGATGATGTGTGCACATCATCATTAATAACTCCAGAGGTACTGCCCAAATGAACTCTTTTGTGAGTACTCGGTGTTCCACTTCAGGGTAGATTATACACAGTAATTAGGATATACTTGCCAGCCCCCTCCCCTCACCACTGTAAAATGTTAAGGTTGAGGTCAAGTGAAGAAAGTAAGATTATAAAAAGAATATATCTTACCAATGTTCAGCAGGAAAGGAAAGGGAACACAGCTGGGCTGCTAATAGCAAATGGGTCAGAGGGTTCATTAATTGCAGTTCAAGTTGTATCCAGGTGCAACTCGGCATCAATCATTTAATTCTGATTGGAGGAAAAATTATTTTGAACAAACCATGACAGACTAATTTCAGAATTAATTCACCATGTCCTCTTGTATAATTAACTAAGCATTCACAGGCAAAGGATTTTACAAGCTGTTTAGTAGGATTCCTCAGCAGTGTTTAAACAACCGCATATAGGTAATTTCATACAAGATACTGCAGTGAGGGTTTATGCCATCAATGGAAATATTACGATACTAAAAGCTCCAATTTTTCACCATATTGTCCAAATTATTACTGAGAGACAGAGCAGCAGCAGAAACATGCTGGTCAGTGAGGTTACCTAGAACATGTTTGTCAACTGTTCTGATACAGCTATACTTAGCAAGTAAAACATAGGCCACCAGCAGGAAAAAAAAAAATTGCTGCTCTTCTGATAAGCAAGCACTTTTAACTGTGGCTGTGACAGCAGCCTCCTTCTTGCTAGCTTGTTTCACTTTTGTGAGGTAAAATGTAAAAACAATGTCAGGAAAGTAAGATGGGGTGGCAGGGGAAATCTTACTTAAATATGTACTTTGATTTTTATATCCTTCAAAATAAATACATTGAGTTCATGTCGCAAAGACTTGCCACAGCTGATCAAACATTTCCAAGTGGTAGGTTCTAAAAAAGCTAGATTGCAGCTATTCCAGAGCACCTTTGGAAAGGGAAGGGAGGATATTGTCATTCATTCTCTGACACACTTGTACAGGGCAGAAGAGGACTGCAAGAGATCTCTGGAGTCATCAAGTGCAGCCCCCAGCTACCACTGGCTATCCATTGTACAGTCCATACATTGTATTTAAAAGTAATTGGGGGTTTTGCTCTTCTACTACCACTGAAGGCTGTTTCATAAGCTCGTGGTTAGAATCACTAAGTAAATCCTCCTACTTCCAAGCCTAAATTTATTCATGCCCAACAGAAACCCATTTGTTCTCATGCCAACGCTAGCACTAATAGCTTGTTCCCCCTGTTGGTAAAAATGACCAGGCTCCCAATGCTCACAGCATCTAAGCCCAAGTGGTAGGTGAAAATTTCATGAGACTGAAGTTGAAAACATCTCTCAGCACAGAGAGGCCCCAAAGAGAAAAGGCTGCATTAGCTTGAGAAGCAGAACGAGCTTACTGCCTATAAGCTACTACTACTTGGAAGATGGTTCACTGGGCACGGATATGCAGAATTTAAAGGTGTTATAATTTCTTTTCTAATGTTCACCCAAAAATAAATATATTTTTCCTTCAATAATAGGCAAGTGTTGAGGTGCTGCTCAGATACACAGTCTTGTCTTCTATACAGACCTGAATTCAGCAGAGACACCTGTCCTGATGCTGGTGTCATCACTGCTGTCATCCTACGCTATAAAAGGTAGGTAAAAATGCTGAGAAGCAGCAGTGCTCATCAGATGGGGAAAATCCTGGTGTTTCTATAAAATGCAGCTCTACGAAACAGGGGGGGAAAAAAAAACCTAGAAACTGTCATATCCAATTAGGCATCCTGCCTTTTCTTCACAGACAAATTTGGACCAGTTTCCCAGCTTCTTTCCTAATTAGGCATAGAGATGAATCAGACATAAAACATGCTATCTTGAAAGATTCCTATTTGAGGTTGTATCTAGGCTTTGGCACTGATTCCTCAGAAAGCCTAAAACATTTAATCATAGTTTCTCTAGAGAGATGGCCTGAACCTTTAAGAAAAATCAGTGCAAAGTATTATCAAACTGTTGCACTGACATCCTAGGGTGTCCCCAACACTTTTGAGTTATAAAATACGTTTTTTCTCACATAAACAACTTGCAGTGTTTGACATGGTTCACAGATTGGTGTGTTATGATCCTCACACCAAAGACCTGCTAAACTAATATCCTTACACATTTTATATACAACCAAAGAAAGTCCTCTTTTACCTTTTTCCCACCAATCAGTCTGGACCTATGGATTCCCAAATTTTAAAGAGGTCAGTCACAGATTTGGTCACTCTCATGATATATCTGCCAAAGAGAGCATCTGGTAACATCAACATGGATGTTTTGTAACATTGCAACAAAATTATGCACAGATCCTAGCGAATGTTTTGCCTAACTTCTGCTGTTAGTTCCTTGAGCAGATTCCTGCTTCCTAAGGAAGATTGAGTAAGTTTTCAGTCTCCCAAAGCACAGAAAATCACAGTCCAACAATATTTTACTGAATTACTGGACTCAAGCTGCCAGTGGTATAATGCAGTAGATACTTCAGGGGTTTGCTTCTTCTGCTTTATCATCTTTGTACAAATGCAAATAAGACCCAAACAGTCTTTTCCAAATGTAGCATGAACCCCTCAGGCTTCTTGTTAATTTTCTGGACAAAAATCTCAGCCACAAATCTTTAGAGCACAAAAAAACCCCCCAAGTCCTCACAAACATGGAAGTGGATACTCTTCTCTCACACCCACAGGAGCCACACACAGCCTGACCATGTGGATTGTCCATATCCTATGAAAGATGTGAAATCATGTCCTCTACCCCTCTGCTTCCATTTTTCCTCTCACCCACATGAACTCACACTTAGTCACCCTTCAAAGATCTTATTATTTCTTTATAAGCATATGTTCCCCATGATTTTCTGGAATTGCTTATCCCACTAGTTAACCATAAGTTTAAACACACATTATTATTATTTGTTGTTACTATGGAAATGTAGCATGATTGAAAAAGTGCTAGTTTTCCTATACTCCTCTCTGCCAAGAACAGGTTTATTATTCAAAACTCTTGGTTCAAAATCAACTTTTTCTGTTATTACTTAGAAAATTGCTTCTTATGAGGAAATAATCAATTTGCTTTTCTCTCTTAATTCCATCCATACCTTATGGCTAAGAAATGCTCCAACATTAACCACTTTTCAATTTCTCATCTCTTCATCCTGTTTTTTACATGTGGGCACCAGAAGCCCCATAAATAAGGAAGGAGGTCACTTCCTTTCTCAAGGTTGTTGCCTTGAGAAGCCAAAGGCTTCAACACATAACGATGCCAAAACTACTTCTTGCTGCAGATGAGCAAAAGGAGCATGGCACAGTTTGTGTGCACACAAGTGCCAGCTACTGCTCAAAGTGAGATGTCTCCAAAAGCAGTTCATACCTCCAGTGAAGGTTCAGTTGCACCATCTACAATATCACAGTTAAAGAATTTCACATAAATATGAAGAAAACTGTAGGAGTGCATTAACTTGCAGCAGAAAATATTTGCTTATTGCAAGCAACTCCAGAAAATTAGCTGCTCCTACTTGTAGCTGAAAGGGACCAGTTTGCTGATAATCAAACCATTACAAGCATCGAGTGCCTGAACAAGAACCAAAAAAAAAAAAAAAAAAAAGAAACAAAAACAAACAAAAAATCTCACTGCTGACTAAATTGCATTTCAGACCAAAACCTATTCTCATATCAAATGCATACACAAAAATTGGATCATAGGGCTGCAAATTAAAGTATTTACTCACAGAAACTTGAATTATTCCTAATTTTTATTACTGTTCTCATGTGCTGATACCTCATGTGGAGCTTGGATTGCAAAATAATTTCTTAAATAAATAAACAAATATGCTTCAACTGGCAGAGCTTGATGGATTGAAGCATTAAACAGCAGGAAACATGCCCAAAGGTACAAAGCAGATTAACTGCACAGTCCAAAGGACAATCTGACCTTTGACAGCCAAGGGTAATTCAAGGCCTTTCCCACTGGAGAGTGCTTTTCTGCCTCTTTTTATTAAACATTATTTTAGCCCCATCCCAAAATTTATGTTGCTCTCCAAAATAGTTGCATAATCCTTGAAACTTCCATTTACCAAAGAGATCCTGCTGAGCACAAAATGTCCCTTTTTCCTCACTCTGCTTATAGATAAATTGACTTTTCTTTTAGAAGAGAAAACTACTTCTAAATAGTCTTTGCCATCCATTCATTTGATGACTGTTTAAGCAACACAAAAGTATTTCACAACATTATACCACCTACAAACATTAGGATGGAAATAACAATAGCTGAAAGGATAGGAACAAGGGGCGTCACTGTAATAAAAAAATTTTTAAAAATTCTTAGAACAAAACCAGTGTAATCAGAATTATATTATCTCTTTTGTATTATTTTGCTAAGTAACAACCACAAGAAATCTGTGCAATTCTATTTCTGGTTCAGGAAGTTTGGCCACTCAACAGTACAGTTCACAACGTCACCCTGTTTTATGATAGCTAAAGAATGACCCTATTTTCTTGAGCCTAATTGTTTTAAACTCAACATTCTCAATCTACACTGCAGAGCAACAACTAGATCAGTGTTACCTCCTAGGACCTGTACCTCTCTGGTTTTCAAGTGTATTTAATAATTTCTAGTGCAAGAGAAGTCCTTACAGATGTGGGCATACGGTAAGAGCCCTCAGTGTTGGCTTAGATAAGCATACTAATAAGCTTCTAGTGACATTTAAATGCAGGTTTCTGGAACCCTTTTTGGTACCAGACATATGTGTGAAGGCAATGAGTTGAAAAGCCAAAACTAGAATCTGTACTGGAAGCACTAATATGCTTATCCAGTTGCTTATCTAGTCAGGGTAGAAAATGTAATTTGGCTGATATGAGCTGTCATGAAGCTGAACTGAGAGCTCAAATTTAAAATATTCATCATCATCCTAGCAATCTTCCCCTCCCCTCCTCTCCAAAAGAGCAATGAAGAAACAGTCTCACATTTTCAGATGTAACTTCTACTGAGGGAACATCTTTTGTTGCCAAGCCTGAGTCATCCCTACAGACTCATTTCTCGAAGAAGCGTGCACATAGAACTGACAGCTGATCACAAGCCATATCCAACTTCCATAAAATCTTATAGGTTTTAAAGCAACCTAGTAAAATTAAGACACAGTAACCTTTCCTTTATAGTGGCAAACATTAATAAACTTCTCTGTTGCTATAGTTATGAAGAGGGAAGACTTTTTTATTCATAAAACTAGGTCACTGAGGAAATAACGTGCTCACACAGCAGGGGAACGCTATCCGAGTGTGCAGATAGCGTATTTCCCAGTTTTTTATTGCAGCTTGGAATGCCACATTTACCTCTCAGCTGCTCCCACCGCAGTCCTGGTGCTGCACCTTGCAGGTCCCTCAGCTGCAGTGGCACAGATCAGGAGCAATGGACCTGAGAGCTTAATCCAGTAGGGTTGTGAGCAGAAATGAGACCGAGTGACAAGTGAAAAGAGTCAGCACAGAAGCTTTAGCAGCTGGTATATTTAGAGTATTAAGATGGCAAATAGCAGGTAGTAACAACTTCAACTTCTAAAAAGCACAGATATTGGGTAAATAACAATCTTCCTTTGGGATTTCTTTTTGGCTAATGTCACCATACCAGCCAGAACAGGTCAATATTGCCCATGTAACCTGTGGGCAGGGAGATTGTCCCAGATGGCTTACTGCCACAGAGCAACTCCAAATGCTGGGTTGCCATGTGGCATCCACCTTCTGGGGACAGGCTTGGGCAGGGATGGGGGGGCTTTTTTGGTGAGACTCAGCTTGACAGAGTAAGTTCCTGCGTGAAAGACTCCGAGGATACACAGGGAAAAGTGCTAAAGCGTCACGCCCAAGAGCTGCAGGGTTCGGATGTGAAGGCCTTTGCTGGAAATACAAAGACAAGGAGGCCCTCAGGTGACTGGCTCCCTCCCAACAGCCCAGAAGGCTCCCCACCAAATGCTCACAGGTAGGTATGTGGGTCAGGCACTCAGCTCCTTCTCTGGCCCGCTGCCATCTCTCCTTTGGAGGAAATCTCACTGCCAGTGAAGATGCTAGTCAGCTTCTCTCTGCCTTTTCCCAGTCCTTGCTGCCAGCCAGATCAGGAAGGAGCAGCCCCACATCAGACTCACTGTTGCAGCCAGGTCACCTTTCACGCTCACTGCTGTGCTGAGTGGTGTGGCAGGGGCAGAGAAGGGCTCAGTAGCTGTAGCAATTGGGTAAGGGCAGCCAGGCCTCAGCAGGCACTAGAGTGAACACTGTATTCTTTTGTCTTTCCCACTCCTTGGCTTCCTGTCATGTCGCTGTTGGAATTGAGGCAGCTGCAAACAAGACTTTGGGTCAGCACTAGGGGTGTCTTCCCTATCTGAACAGCTCTGGAAGGACCTGGGAGGACAGGAGCTCTCTGGGTTGCTTTCATAGTGGAATGTCTCAGGTTTCATTGAGTGATTTTCCAGTGTCAGGCAATTGGTGTTTTTCCTGGTCTCTTTCTGGCTCCTCTGCTTCACTGTTTCATTGTCAATTCAATGAAACTAAAATAATGAGACAAGAAGTGCCAAATGCTCATCTGGTAACCCTCCTACCACGTTCACAGGTCTCAGATGGCTGTGTCAGGAGAAGATAGAGATATCCTTTGCTGCCTCCCCTGAAAACTGACTGTTTTGATGAAAGCAGTTGCAATCTCTTCCCACTTATCCTGCCAAAGCCAAGCTCCACTCAGCATGAATCCTTGGTATGATCTGCATTAGGCTAACAGGAAGGCCTGTTGCTTTTCCAATTGACATTTGAAGATAGTAGAGATTTCTTACCTTTTTTTTTTTTACAATAAAGATGTCCTCAAGGAATTTACATGGAGATCTTTCCATTACCTTCTCCAGCAGACATTTCTGCCCCAATAGGAAAAGCAGCTGAATATCTAGAAGGCTCTTTGCTCCAGGCACAATTAGCATTCCTTGTGCCAAGAGGGAAAGGATTAGACTCTTCCCAACCATCTGCCGAATATGCCTTGCCAATGTCACAAGAGCATTTTGCTATATAAACAGCACAAAGCACATATCCATACACAATTTTGAAATTTAGTAATTTTCCATTGAAAATAAAATATGGTTTTGCATCATGCAAAAAGAAAAAGCAGAAATGCAACACAGCATAGTAAGACACACAGAGTGATGTTACTGAATCTTAAATTTTAACTTTGAGCACACTGACACTAGTAGTTAAAAATGGCCAAGTAGTGCAAGTTCTCAGAGATTTCACAAATGACCTTCATGACATCCATACTCATTCAGCAAATAGTTTCATGATTAACCTGCTGCATAGGAAAATTGGAACAGGCTTATGAAATATAAAACAGAGACTTCTACATTTAGTTGGAAAAAGTAATGCTGTAGGGCTTGGAGAAAGAGAGGCCCACGTTCTCTCAACTCTCATTTGTTACACCGTCCTTCACCAAAATATTTTAAGTTACAACAACAGATAAACTGTACTCTGCAGAAAGGTAATTTCATTTTTTGGCAGATTTTTATATATTCTTGCATTTTGTTTCATTCCAGTCTGGAGCAAAATAGACTTGGTTTTTTTTCAGTTGCCTACCAAAGAGGATGGAGCTACAGTTCTGGAAGAGCCTATGTCTCCTGTTCAGAAGCTGAGCTGCTCAGGATCTGGCAGATATCATTACAGAGACTTCTCCACACCTGACCCTACTCCACTAGCTCAGGATCTGGAATTGCTGGATAGCAGGTACATTGGTATCCTCCATGTAAATCATGGAGAGCTTGGGAGTAAGGACTTCCAAATATTTAGTCGGCAGTAATTCACTAGCTATACCCCTACGTGTGGATCTTCCTCCTGTCGAGCAAAACAGGATCTCAGTGCTTCTCTACCTGCAGCCCCTAATGCAAGTAATAGAAGAAGCAGAAGAGAGAGATGACATACAGCCTCTGCCAACCTTTGTCCTGTGTCAAGGCACTAAATACCTGTCGTTAAATTAAGACTTAAATACCAGCTTTCCTCTTGCTTCATAGGATCAATCATAGAATCATAGAATCAGCCAGGTTGGAAGGGACCTCTGAGATCATCAAGTCCAACCCTTGATCCACTACCATCGTGGTTACTAGACCATGGTACTAAGTGCCACATCCAGTCTCATCTTAAAAACCTCCAGGGACAGAGAATCCACCACTTCCCTGGGCGGCCCATTCCAATGCCTGATTACCCTCTCTGTAAAGAATTTCTTCCTAATACCTAACCTAAACCTCCCCTGGCACAGCTTAAGGCCATGCCCTCTTTTCTTACTGATAGCTGCCTGGGAGAAGAGACCAACCCCACCTGGCTACAACTTCCTTTCAAGGAGTTGTAGAGAGTGATGAGGTCTCCCCTGAGCCTCCTCTTCTCCAGGCTGGACGACCCCAGCTCCCTCAGCCTCTCCTCATAGGACTTGTGCTCCAGTCCCTTCACCAGCCTTGTTGCTCTTCTCTGGACCTGCTCCAGCACCTCAATGTCCTTCCTGAACTGAGGGGCCCAGAACTGGACACAGTACTCCAGGTGTGGCCTCACCAGCACTGAGTACAGGGGAAGAATCACTTCTCTGGACCTGTTGGCCTCACTGTTCCTGATACAGGCCAGGATGCCATTGGCCTTCTTGGTCACCTGGGCACACTGCTGGCTCATGTTCAGCTTCCTGTCAATCCAAACTCCCAGGACCCTTTCTGCCTGGCTGCTCTCCAGCCACTCTGTGCCCAGCCTCTAGCACTGCCTGGGGTTGTTGTGGCCAAAGTGCAGGACCCGGCACTTGGCCTTGTTGAACCTCATCCCATTGGAATCAGCCCAACTCTCCAGCCTGTCCAGGTCCCCCTGCAGAGTCCTCTTGCCTTCCAGCTGATTGACACTCCCCCCTAACTTAGTGTCATCTGCAAATTTGCTGATGGTGGACTCAATCTCCTCATCTAAATCACCAGTAAAGATAAACAGAACTGATCCCTGGGGGACACTAATATGCACAGCCTACTACCTGTATCCTGAAATATGATAAAAACTTACAAAGACCTGCTAAGCAGCTTCAACATCCACTGATTTCAGAAGCAGAATATCAAATACGCTGTAAGGACCAAACCTGGATGGAATTTTATGCCTGAAAAGAATTTTTTCTATCTCTAATTTTTGTAAGTCCTTTAAAATCTGTACAACAGCTCTGTTAAGCTTCATGAGCCTTGTCACAAGTACAAGGCTTCACATTGGCACATTTTAAAAATAACCAGTGAGTAAGATCCTGTTCTCATTTCTATAAAAACTCCCCTACTGATGATAAAAACTGGTTAATAATTAAACAAAGTAATCTGAGTGTTCTAAAAGTGGCACAGAGCCGTTTATATTTAAAAGAAAATGTTTAGTTATAGGAGATTAATCTGTGAGAGAGGTCTATTATTTAATAAAGAAAACACTTCCAATACCATTTGCATAGACTACTAACATCACCTATCCATGGGTAACTATTGGCTCCACTGAGAAAAGGCTGGCTACTTACAAACTGAAGTATTACCCACAAGAGGTTAGTGAAGTTCAACCTACATAAACCAGATCTAAACTCCACAACTTTATCCTGGCCCCTACAAAGTAGTAATAAAAGTTAAGCCCTTTTATTGATCCAAAAATCAGAACAAATTGGAAGGTTTGTTTTCTTTTGTGGATTCTGGAAGGTTGCTTATCTCCACATGATCAAGATCTCCATTTATGTTGAATGGCATTTTTATTAATATTCATTTCAGGTTACCTAGGGCCTGATCTTCATAAATATCTAGCAAATATTTGGACCAGCATCCAGACCAGTTAAACCTCTAACATTAGTCAGTGTGCATCTTGATTTGAAACTGAAGAAGGTCCAAACTAGTGAACATGTTTAAAATGTTCCTCTTAAGTATTTTACCTCATTTTTCCAGTCCGGAAAAAATAAATATGCCTCTTCTTTATTTGGTTAGTGCATCTCCACATCCTTCATGATTCATCTTACAGGTAAAGATATAAAAATATTTTAAAATGTTTTATGACTGATACCTATATTCCTAAATTTTAATAGGTTAATGGAGGGGAGGGGGTTGTTTTGTTTAATATATTATTTTTTATTATTTAGACAAGTTTAAATTTTATAGCCAAATATGTGAATATGGAATACTAAGCTTCTGTATAGCTGAAAGTGAAGCCTGAAAGAAAAACTACAGTTCCAAGGCATTTTCTAATTTGGTTTATAAATAGATGGCTTTGACACACCACTCACAAAAACAAAGCTATAGTTAGCTTGCCTGAGGCAGCTGCACAGCTGGGAGAACGTACACTGGCAGCCTCGCTGTGCAGTCGCCTGTGTTGTGACACATGCTATCAAAACACCAGTTAAGAACACTGGAAGAATTAGCATTTTGGCTCAAGGCAGAATGATAGGAAACGGCCTTTGATTTTACACTATCCAGCACGTAAGCCATTGAAGAAAAGCAAGCTAAATAGATTCTTAATTAGAAGCAGCAGGTAAGAAACTGTAGCATGACTGACCTTCCTGGGTTAGGCAGGTGGACTCATGTCGAAATTACTGTTTGCTGTAGTTGTAAAGCTTTTTCACTATTGATAACTCTGTATCAAAATGATTTACATATTTAAGTAAAATGAACAAATATTCTTGGGGTATGAATAGTGGAGTGGCACATGCTGTCTGAGACCTCATCCAAGCTCATTTCTGACACTGAAGGTTTTTGTGTTGACACCAACTGATTTCAGCCCAAACACGCGGATGAATATTCTGCTATACCTGCAGCACTCTGGCTCTGAATCAGCACAAAATGTTACAGATTTCAGTTGCAGCTCAGAAGTAGGTCCCCTTGAACTGACAGAAGTTTACTGATGACAGAAGCTAGCTCTTAGATGATTTGGGCTCTAACTTACTGGATTCATGTCCTATTGCCCTCCCTTGACTGGAACAGACATAGCAACACTGAAGTTTATTTTGTATGTATTAAATTCACTTATTCAAACTGCAAAATCAGGATCTACATCCAACTTTCCAAAATCTCAGTTATTTCAACGTAATTTGTTTCAACATCTTTTGACTAGATACTTCCTAGCTGACAAATAAGCTCATTGTACAATATTTGTACAATGTACAAATATGAATGGATAAAACCTTGATATCACACAGTGAATGCCATAAAGACCTTTCATATATACATATATTTCACCATATGCAATAATCATTTTTTTTTAACCAAGTGTGTTTCCAGACCCTTACTACTTCTTCTAACATTAATTTTGAGTGTAGTAGACATATGCATTTTGCAATTGCAAGAGAAAAATCCTATGTGCCTTAAATGACATAATAACAAAAGGCCAAAAAAGAGCAAGTATTCTCCCATGTACTGCTTACAAAATGGTCTCTTGACATCTCAGATGCTATGTGATCTGCACTTACATCAAGTGCATTACGCTTAAATATTTACTTTAAATAAAAATACAAACCACCACAACCTTTCCTCACTGAAGCATCCACACTTAGCATACAAATACCTTTGGAATTCGTCATTTAGAAAGAAAATTTTTTTCCTTGAAAGTATAAACCTGAGACTGTGATATAAGTGATATTCCTCTTCACTTCCAAGTTTTAGAAACATGAAAATCAAAATTAAAAACAAGTCAACTTGTGCTTGAATTTCACTACTCAGTCCTTTAAGTCCACTGATAGTCTGAGCATTTTGACTATCAAGACATTGCTAAAAGCACAAAATAGCTCTTTAAAACAGTGCTGAAGAAAGAGAAAGGAGAAAAAGAACTCAAACCCATCACAGCTTAAATACTTCACGTAAAATTTCAGAGTGAGTTCCAAACTCATGTCTTCCCCACTGCTTCAGTTGTAATTAAAGAATTTGGAAAGTTAATACAAAATGATGACAGTGGAGCTCAGATTTGCAAGTCACCATTTGGCAAATGTTAATTCTTTCCCCATAAATACTTAGGAGAAATGAGTATATTTACAAAGAAAAAATACAGCACTCTCATCCTATCTAAGAGGGACTAGGAGAAAGAACTTAGACCAATGGCAGAGACACACCACAGTATTCAAACAAATAGAAAGCGAAAACAAAATGCCCTCTTAAAGATAAATCGAAGCATAAAAAGAGGCACAAACAATGCAAGCTCACACACCAGGCACATTTGTAACTTCATCTCTCTGATACAAATCTATCAGGTTTTTTTCCATAGAAAATTTAGGAGAGAGTGCAATAGCAAAATGTGCTTATCTAATGTTACTGTTTTAGTTGTTCTACAAAATTTTTTAATCTAAACATCTGTATCTTACAGAGTAGAGAGAGAGATAGTGATAAAAATACTACTTATGCAGCCTGGGTCTTTGCACAATGCCACTAGCCTGCTTGGGAGAAAGCAATGGCAGCACAAGTCAGCAAAAGAGGGCTCTTTTAACTCCTGTTCCTTCAGCCCTTCTCATCAAAAGCTATTTAATGTTATTATCAGCAGTGGGAAACCAAACACAAACTCCTTACAAACACAGGCAAGAAATACAATACAAAAGAAAGAAGCAAAACAATAAAAATTCATAATGTAAACAAGCCCAAAAGAAATAAGTCACAGCAAGTTACCCTGAATACCATGTTTGTAATATATTTATCAAACCAAATTAACACTAAGCCAAGTAGAACAAAATATTTGTCTCAGTGTAAACTAATACAGAAGTCTCAATCAACAGTAAATGGAGCTAAAAGCAAACAGGAAAAAAAACATTGAAAGAATATACACAAGGACTGTATAGACTTGTAACAAATTTATAATTGTAGCACACAAACATGAAGGTTTAGATTTGCAGTCAGCAAACCCATAGAACTTGAAATATTCAAAAGAGAACAAAAAATCTAGTGGGGAAAAAGAAAAAACCAACAAAAAAACCAAACAACCCAACTCCTGTAGGATAAAAAGAAGGATTGAGCCTTAGAAAGTTGGTTTAGAGGATTCATTTTGCTACAGAAGCCAGGTAAACCTCAGGAAAACCAAAGGTCCTCATTAGCACAGTTGTTTGTCACAGTCACCTTCACCTTTATGAGCTGGGCTCCTCACTTCATGAAAATCTCCGCTGGCACAGCTGGGCAAGGATTTCAGTGCCAGTTATTCTCCCCAGCCACTGTGGACCGTGCCAGCACACCGGGAGACACACAGCACGAGCAGCAGTCCAGCTGCCAGCCAGCGAACAGACATGCAGGGCACGGTAGAAGGACAAGAGGTACTGAGCACAGATTGAAATAAAGGAAACTCTGTTTAAACACAGAGATAAAAACCTTTTTAACTGTGCCAGAGTGGGTGGTCGGATGCTGGAACAGGTTGACCAGAGAGGAATGTCCATGCTTGGAGATGCTCAAAATTCCCTGGGATATGGCCCTGAGCAGCCTGCTCCAGCTGAGTCTGCTGTGAGCAAAGGACTGGAGCAGATGGTCACCAGAGGTGCCTGCCAACCTCAGCCCTTACTGTGGTTCTGCAAGCTTAGAGATGGTGAGAACACAAGACTTGCCAAAATGTAAGCCAGATTTTTGTTGTTTCCCCACACACAAGAGAATGTGAGTGTCTTACAGGAAAAACTGGTTGAAAATGGTTTCAACTATTTTTTTTTCTGTGAATTAAAAATATTTGTTTTCCAACGTACTGTAGAGCTAAATGAAACAAAGGAAACGAGGAGCTGACCCACTGGCTGCACTAGGGAGCTTGAGAAGAATGGAGTAAGCAATAAAACAAGACCGAAGGACTAGGGTCAGACAGGGATGCTTGGCTCCACTTCACAGCTTCCATGAAAAGGCAGAGATAGTTATGAAGGTATATGCAATAACTACAGAATTACATAAAACTATATCCATGGTATAGCCAAATGACACTCATCACGCCCTACTCTGAGAAAATAAAGATGGAGAACTCTGCATTGCAGATAAATTCTTATTTTAAAATGGAGGAGTGTGAGGGAGGAAAATAGAAATATGCTAAGCACAGAAAAAGTGAACAGTCTCTGTATAATTGAAAATAAAAATACATAAAATACTATTTCATTAGTGTTCTCTTTTAAGCTCTAAAAAGAAAAAATATTGTGCTTATCCATGACACAAATACACATGTATATTCACAAAAATACACATGTATCAATGTATTTCAAAAATACATTGAACAGTAATGTCTAAAATAAGAATACAGAAGATAATTCTTGGTAATATTCAACACCTAAGAGTTCTTTACATTCACAGAAAGTGCTGTATGACCAGTCACTAATTGTGGTAGGTGAAAATATGCTGACTTCGACTCCAACATTATCCTGACTTCAGATTCAATCAGAACTACCATGTATTGCCAATAACTCAGGAAATGACAATTTGCTAGAACAGACCGGAAAATTAAAGCATTATACGCATTTAGAAATCAACAAAATATCTGTCACCAAAAAGCTAACATGTTTATTTTTAATTGTATGCAGATGGAGTCTAATCTCAATAAAATGAAAAGGACAAGTGTTTTTGTCATCATTTGGGCAGCTGATTGATTACTCATCATTAGATCTGAATTTTAACAGAGCTCCTTTTGGTGTATGGAAAAATCTGCTAGTAGCCATGTCCTGCCTTAAAACTTTTCTCTTTAGCCTTGAAAAAGCAGCAGTGCACAATCTCTGTTATAATCCCCTCTTAGCAGTGGCTGAAAGGACAACATGAGCAGCAGTAAAGAGAAGTGTTATCCATGCATTAAGCAAACAAAAGCAAAATACCAGAAGAAAGCATAATGGAATCTGAGCTGAATCACTACAGGAAGTGGACGGATTTTGACAACTAAGGTTTAGACAAAACAGAGATAAACACTAAAAAAAAGAATGAAAACTGAATGTTCATTTGTCTAGTTCCAATCTAAAATATATATTTAAGTTCTTATGCCTCACTTCTACCTCCCTCTTCATCTTAAAACTTCAGTGTAATAAAAAGCAAGTCATGCAAATGCATTGCATCCACAAGGGATGCAACATGTATGCCAAGGACTGTGCCTTCAGCTTTGCTGCTAATTCTTACAGCACAATCTCCAGGCCAGCACACTGTCTAACCTCTCTGCATGAGTAAGCAAGGCTGTATTTCGATTCTGCAACTTGTTTGTACAATATTAATCATAACTAAGCAAGCTATAACCAACACTGTCAGATGCACCAGTGCCAACAGTAACAGCATGACACAGCAAGTGAGAGGCTGACCAGCTTTAATACATTAAAGTATCTTTATATTTGAGGGTGTGTGATATTTAAAAACCTTTTTATGAATGCTAGCATTTGGGAAGAATGGTTTTTCAGTTTTCCTTAAGGGCGGAACACTGACAAAGAATGAGCCTAGGTTTAGAATTGCTGATGCAAACTGCAATAATACATTTCATCCAAAATGCTTCTGCACTCCTAGAAAATAATTATGACTTCCAGAACCACAGAACCATAATAATAACAACACTAATTATTCCAATGAATCCAAAGCGAACTAAAACTATGCTATTAATTTCATCGTAAGTCTAAAATATGCCAATTTGGACTAGATCTCCATTGTACGCTCTATAAGCATATTGTTAATCGCTTATATTTCCCATGAAAGATGCAATCACCTGACTTAAAATTTGGTTACAGTATCATGTTTGAAACTCCAGGTTTAGATGGTTGAACAATTATGTCTTTAATTAATCATTATTTGATAGCACAGTAATAACTTCATTCAGCCAACCACATAATACATAGCAATCTTCAAGTATGGATTGAAAACTGCAAAGCATGCCTAAAATTTTATGGCTTATTAAATCCTCAGGAAACCACATGGCTATGCCCTTCAGCCATTTATTGATCCAGACTGACACATCTGTGTGCCTTGCTCCTGCAACATACCACGCTGGTTTAAACAGGCACTATTACAAACAACAAATGACTACTAAATTTACAGAACAAGGTATTCTACTGTTCAGGATATTCTAATATTCTATCTATCAGATATTCTTAAAAGTATTGTTCCACACAGCTTTGAAGACAGTTCTGCATGCATTAAATTGGTCTGTGATTATGGAGATGCCAAACCATTTTGCATAAAGTAGAAAGCTGCTTAACATTATGATCCTTCCAGTCACTGCCCTCATTTAATAAGCGCACATTCTGAAAAAAAACTGTTACAGAGTAAGCTCTACAAGGATCTGGCTTGCCACGCAGTTGGGGCTTCTTGGTTTCATGCTGCCAAAATGAAGTTAGACACTTCAAATGTACCTGGTGCTTTTTCAATGCCATCCTAGGGTGTCATTGCTTCAGCTGGCACAGAATAGGATGAATCTTGGCTTCACTGAAGTCGACAAAAAACTTCACTGAGTCAAGATATCATACAGTTGTGAACAGCTGTTTATGACTGTCTACCTTCACAGTACTAGCTTATTCCATAGCATTCTCTGGAGTTCTTTCCACAACAAATTATGGCAGATAGCTCCAAGTTAAATTTCACTTCAAGAATAAAGAAACTACAAAAATGCATATTCAGTCTTTATTTTATTAAAACAAGATTTGTTCTGCTGAAGGAATGAATGAATTCATAACCGCAAAACAAACAAACAAGGAACAAAACCTTTGTTTCTGGGCATGCTCAGAGCTATGCTATTACAAATTTTTCTGAAAAACATTATCAGCAATGCTTTAATTCATAGCAGATAAATCATCAAAGGCAAAAATTCTGGGATTTTAGTTACATTAGTGAAACACATTTTACTTTTCCTATCTGTCCCCAAAACACCAACAGCTGAAACACTTCTCTTTCCAGTATGAATTCAGATACTCTGTTCTCAGGCAGAGCTGACCCTAAGAAACAAAGAAAGGAAGACCACTAAAGAAATCAAGAATCATCATGCTGCTCCTGTTTCCCACTATTCAGTGAAGAAGACTCCTGAGCACAGGAGCAGCACAGGTACCAGCTTGCCCTCTACACTTCAGATCTTCTGTTTACCTGTCACTGATTTACTTCCAAAGAGAATACGCTGTCCTGTAATTTAGCTCTTTACAATATTAAAAAATCCAAATACATGACTGAGAAAAAAAATGGAAACAATAAACCTGAAATTAAATGAGCAGAAGATACAAAGAAAAAACATCCAGCACTAGCACTGGACAAGTTTGTAATATTGCTGTATCCTTACAAACTCACAATGTGTCAGATGACCACAGACAGCAGGGACAGAGAAGCAGATAACAGATTACAGCATCAAGCAAAAGTATTGCAAAATACATTACCAATAACAAGAACATGAAAACCACAAAAACACATATTCTCATTTGGGCACAAATTTTGCATGAAACTTAAACACAACTTCAGATTAAGTTATAGCCTTATTATAAACAGAAATGCCTCATTTTATCCGAGTCCCAGAGAGGAATACTTTCATAATACAATTATAACAACACTGGATGCAAACTTGTCAGAAAGAACAAGAAAGCAAAAAATCCTATCAGAAAATTAACTGAAGAACTGCTTGGTGCAAGTGTAAGACGTTTAAAGTTTTGGGGGCTTGTTATTCCATGTTTGGTTAGCACCTACCACAGTGTGACTGGCTCACACTCATGGTTCACAATACTAGTGAATAATAACAATCTAGCAATCTTAGAATAAGATTGTTTTAAAAGGCTGAATGAGTACTTTTTGTGGAGAATTTTTAAAAAATACGAAATGTATTAAAACCAAAAAAACCTATGAACTTGCAGAAGGTCAAAATTGCATATGCACTGAAGAAGAAATTAACATTTTTCTCAGCTATTGTAAAATATCCTGGTTCTAACTGCTGCCAATTAGAATAAAAAAGCATGACTTTATTCCTGTCTTTTCTTGCTTCTCTATATTAACACATGCAAACATACTGACAAAACATCTTTGTCCACTAACATTAAAAAAAGAAAAATGAACCAAACAAAAATCTAAACAAAAAAATCTCACCCCAAACCAACCAACACTCCCATCAGTTTCAGAGAGAAAGTATTTCAGCTCTCAAGTTTGCCCTTTGTGTAGACTTCACAATCATGTTTTGAAGTTTCACGCTGCTAATGAAACAACAAGGTATTCAAATAGGGTAGCAGAATATGTATTATTTATCTAATAGGATCTATCTAATTTGTCTATTTCTATTTGTCTATTTCTCAAGACCCCAGAAAACTTCCCTTTTCTCCTTCTTGTACATGATATTGAGTGTCTCCGAAATAATTTATGTTTTGCACATACGTTCATTGATTCTCTTTCCAAACCAGTTTCTGTATTTACTTCTCCTATCACTGTCTCTCCTTTTTTTCCTAGTAGTCATTGAGCATGCACAGAAGAGGTTTCTGAACACTCAGAAGCGAGGCACAGAATAACATCCAAACCTACAGTAAACCTTATTTTGACACTGTCAAACACAGAAATTCTTCCAGACTTGTATCCCAAATCTTGTCCTTCTAATAAATTGCTACATTTCATACTTTTTTTCATTTTTCTTTTTTTTTTTTAAGGAAAATATGTAACTACTTACACTTTTATTTAAATATAATACACTTTTATTCTAAAAAACCACCCTGACAAGGGGGGTCTATTATTAAAAACAAAACAAAAAAAGGCATTACAGTCTAAAAATATTAGTCATTTTACAGTCCTCAAGATATTTTTATTACTTAAGATTTCAAGGAAAAGTAGGGTACTGGAATAAGACAAACTTAAAATGAATGAGTATGGAGAACAGTATTTTGACTCTAAACAAATATGCACTAGTGATCTTAAAGTACAATGTGCACTAAAACTTATTCACACATAAAACAATTCATGCTCTTCATGTGTAAAATACTGTGAAAAATAAGATGGAAGAAACTGGATAGGAAAACATTCGTGTATCATAAAAATATTTTAGAATGGGACTTATCTATAGAGTTAAAGCTTTGCTTTAAAACAAACTTTATTTAAAAATCTTCTTTTGCTTTATCTAAAAAGTAGCCTTTCTATAAAAACCATTCCTTTAAAACTTTGCTTTAAAAACATCAGTTTTATATTAGACAAAATATTAAATTATACAGGCACAATTAGTTAAGAGGGCTATAAGAACTTACATTATAACCCTTCATTTTCCAGTGACTTGCAATACAGTCATAAGATTCTGTGTCTACTGACAACCATAGGAAAATTCATCCGTAGAAATAAACTTTTATTTAAAAAATAAAATAAATTAAATCAAAACAAATAAATCTGTCAGACCATATTTGACTTGTAAAGGAACTTTCCAGCTGACACACGCACATCTTCTATTTAACGTGGGAAATATGCATATACATTAAAAATACCCCAAAAATATTCTTTGAACATGTGGTTTATGATGACAGCTTTTACATTTCCTTCACATACTGTATATTAAAATAAACCATTTCCAAGTCCACCTTTATCTCAGTCCAAATCAGTGATCCTCGACACTTCAGAAAATGAATTAAGAATAGTTTTGTTTTCTGAGGGGAAAATGCACATACACTATGTTCACTGGCAGAAACAGCAGAGTCTGAGCTTTTCCATGTTTTTCGCATGTTCTGAAAAACATATTGTACCACTACAGAATATACAAAGACCTCTAAAGTAAAATAGATTATATAATATACCAAATGGAAGATTTAAAAACCAAAGTCCTGATTGTGATGATGTTTAATTACGTGCTTAACTTACTACAAATCAGCAACTAATCTTGGGTTTTAGAGCAAAGAGACACCCGCAAGACTGGGGGTTATGTCTCCTAAACACATTAAATAAACTATCATAACAACTATTAAAAAAAGAAAAAAACTAAACCAAAATACCATGGGGATTTTTTTGCCATAAAACCATACTGGTTGGAGCATCAGTGGCCAAGCACGAATCTCTATGGAACATAATCTTAATTCACCTAAATATTTTAAAAAAATATTTGAACTCTTAATACGTTTACGTGGATGATACTTTACGTTTATTTAAGTATTTATTTGTTTGCATTATTACTTTTCCATTCCCCCCACTAAGGAATGTGAAATTCTCCTATAAACTTTATCAATAAGCCACTAAAAAACAAACAAAAAAACCCCCAAATCTAAGCCTATATTTCTTTTGGAATTTGCAATTTCACTTTAGCCACCACCATTTGAACAGTTCCCTAAAGATTCATATTTCCTTACCAACACGGTCCATTATTGCTTGATGAGAGCCCACAGTGACTTTTTGTTCAAAAAAAACTGCTTTGGACATGGTTTCAGGAAAAAAGTCAATACAAAAACGTGTAAAATTACATTTCATTTCAAGAAAGCACTGAATTGATCTGAATTGTATCATACTGTATTAATTTTAATGCCATTCCACAGGCAAGTATATATATTATGTGTTGAAGAAGGTGCGCATATATACAAACACAAAATACATACACAGAATTCAGCCCAAATTGATGTATCTTCATTTAATTTCTAGCATAACAACCAAGTCATTTTTTGCACTTTAGAATTATGTGAAGAAATTAAATTAGGCACAATTAATTAACACAGTTTCTAAATTACCTTATTATAGTGCACTGTCACGCACTGATAATACCATAAAACCAATATGATACTATTCAAGGTCATTTTGCTGATGTACAGGTGAAGTCTAGTAAATAGGATTCTAAGTGCTTTTAACTCAAATCTACAACTTCTGCAGCTTTACACAGTAGAACAGTGCAATACATTATGTCCCCACGTTCCAGGAACAAGAGCCGAGTTTACAGTTGTCTTTGTTTCACATTAGACTGGCTTTGCACTTTCTGGAGCTCTAGCACTTCAACTGCGTTGTCCACGACCTCCTTTTTTCCCCTTTCCTTTTTCCAGGTGCTGGCTATAAAAAAAAGAAAAAAAAAAAGTTCTTTTGGTAGCTAGCTCTCACCTGGCAGAACAAGACAAGTTTCGAAGTAACGGTACAGCAGTTGTTCTTCGAGAGGGTCGGTTCACAGTGCTAGGATGACCCCTATCTCCACTTACTCCCCAGTTCCTGACTTTGGAGGCAGCTTGCTCTGGTTTCTTGGGAAAAGATTCTGATGTGACTTTCTGCCTCTTTTCAGGAATCCCTGTTACAACTGTTGAGCTCAGAAAGGCCCTTTTTGGTTTACTCCTCACCTTTAATTTTTTAGCATCAGGCTTTTCTTTCTTAGGGTGCTTTCCCACTGTAGTCCTCCTTGTCTGGCACCTATGGATGGAGAAAGCAGATTTCTGGGCACGAGGATGAAGTTGTCTTCTCAACCCCTCTTTTTGTTGTTTTTTAGTTCGGGAAGTCTGTTTGCCTGCGGTTACCCTGTTTCCTCTCCTCCCAACAGTACGTGTGACAGACTTAGATCCTGAAGCCTTTCTGGAAAAAACTGGTTCTTTATTAGTGCCTTCTTTTCTCTTCCATATTGCCTTTGGATTCTCCCTCTCTAACCACTCACTCCTGATGGAGGTCAGAGGAGTTTTGGTAATTCTATTAAACGGAATTAATCTACAATCTCCTTCTACCACAGAGTTCAAAGGTGAAATGATCAAGTGTTTAAAAGAGTTCTCAGAGTGACTAGACACAAGACCATCTGTTCTTTCTGTGGAAACAGAAGATCCATCTGCCTTTTGACTTGAGGCTGCATCATTCCCTTTATCTGGATCTGTCAGGAAAGATGCTGAAGATGAACTATAGTAGTCTGACCAATTGAGTGACTTTGATGGCGTGCTTTCTCTCTGTGCATCCGCTAGTTTTTTCATGTTTGCATCAAAGCTGAGGCTTCTGAAAAGCTGTCGAACATGGGAGGGCTTTTTGGCCTTTTCTCCAACTGTACTCTTGGGAGGTGTTTTCAGAATTCGATTTGTCAGTGGGTCATAATACTTGAAAGAACACTGTTTGTATTTATACCTTACAGAGTCCTTGCTATCTGCGGAGTTTCGATTTTTCCTCATTTTGGAAGTATCTACAGGTTTACCTTTACACTGTTTTACCTCTGGGCATGAGAGTACATACACCACTGTCTTGGGCTGTACAGGACTCATAATCTTGCTGTAGGACTCTGGAAGTTTAAGGGCACATAGTCTAGTTTTCATGTTTGGAGTTTTTTCATTCTCCAACCACGTGACGCTTGCTTTCTGATCAGCTGGATCAGATTCTCTTCTAGACATTTTCCTTTTTGCTACGGGGTAGTTCAATAGACTTGTTTGGGTGCCGTGGCTGACTTTAACCACCTGGCATCTTGAAGCCAGGCGCCATGTCCTTTTCCTAGGCATTTTAAGTATTTGTGGTTTGCATAGTGTATCTGAGGCTAAAGATGGGTTATCAAAATCAGAGCCACCACTTAAAGCATCATTAAATTCTGGCAATGCTTTAACTGATGCACTTTCTGTTCTGTTACCCTCAATAACATTGATCCTTTTTTCATCCTTCTGCTTTTTTTTCTTCATTCTCTTCCCTGCACAGTTGGCTGACGATTCACTGTCAAAGTAGCAGCGAAAACGACCCTCCTTGAAGTCACGCACGAGTTCTTCAATTTTTATATCATCTTCATACATTATTTGAGACCAAGTCTTTCCCACAAAAGAAGGAGGCACATGAGGCAGAGCTGGAAGAACTGGTTCTTCAGTATGAACTATGACATCCTGTTTCACTGCTTCTGTCTTCTCTACTGACTCAGTTTTTAAGACAGAGTAGAGCTGTGTTCCGTAGTCTTTATCTTGCAAACTTACTTGGACCTCTTTCAGGAATTCTATATCTTTTATAGCTGCCTTAGGTAAGTCTGTTCCTGCCTGTATTGGTGCATCACAGTCAAAACTCATTTCAGAGCCCTCTAAATTAGTATGGTCCAGAAGTGATGAAAAAGTTAAACAGGGATTATTCTCTTCTGTGATATAAATTTCTTCAGATGTAGTTTCATGGCAGTATTTCAAAATTACATCTTCAATAGTTTCATCCACTGAACTTCCATCATCTCTGTTTGTCTTCACGTTTTTGCATCTTGCTAATTGTGGGGATGTCCCAAGATCTAAGGAGCTGCTGATACCCACAGTATCCCTGAGATGGAGATCAGACACCAAAGTTTCATCCTGAGTTCGTAAACTATCTCGCTTTGAGAGAGATTGACCTGAGGTAATAAATAAAGAATTGCTGTGGCTGCATGTAGGATTCTGATGAGAAACTGAAGGGCGTTTTGGGTGAGCCAGTGCTGGAGCAGGATTCAAGCATGGGTTCAATAACACATCACTACTGGAAGCCTTCATTGCCTGTTCATCACACCTACTACGGAGAAACAGATTTGATGCTGCCAAATCCCTAACATTTTTTCCTGTTTTAGAATTAACAGAAGAACTGTGGATTATAGGACTGATGGAAAATTGCTGAGGTACAGGGCTCACAGCTGTAAACTGACCTTCATGGCTATGATTTGCATTTTTCAGAGTAACCCATTTCTTATCGCTACAGATGCCAATAGAGCGCTGGGATATTCCTGGAACATGCTCCTGGCCTCTTTCTCGTTTTTGAAAAACTGCTTGTGTTACAAAAGCTTTCTTTGTGCCCTCATGAGAAAGGCATGGAGCAGAAGAGTGTATTTCACCAATGGACTCCTTGTCTTTGCTGGAAATCTGTGTGTCACTGTTTCTCTTTTTCTGCATCTCTGTTGGGGACAGGCAAGAAATCCTAGGAGCCTCCAGAGTGATGGGGAGTGGCATGTCATCATATGTTGGTCTAAAAGGGAGGGAGGGAAAAAAAAAAAATCAGCCTATATAAATACTGTAAATATACTTAAGATTTTTCAAACAATAGCAGTGTATGGGGGGTCTAAGAGTAATTACCTGGAGTGCATCACTTCTAACAAACAAACTCAAATTACCAGCTCTGCTACATTAGCAGACATTGTGAATTTTAAAAAATTATGGAGAGGGAAGGGGGAATGTTCCACAAAGCTAATTTGTGTCTGTTACCCTCTTCATGCCACAATCAATTAAGAATGGCCAAAAACAGATTACGATAATTTTATAAATACAGCAAAGGAAGAAAATGTAAAAGGTATTTCCTTTGTTTGAAGTTGTAGACTATAAAGAGGTTACTTCACTGGTCATCCTATCATTCATTAAAATTGAGAAATTGAAAAAATTCTTTTGTAGAGAAATAGAAAATAATAATACAACACAGTACAAAACCGCTATTGAGTATAAATGCCCTTTTCCCTACAAAACATGGCTGCCTGATAGGAACCCTGCACATGTTGCCAAGGAATTCCATGTTTACTGTTTCTCACAGACATACCACAGCTTCTGACTCACTTCTATAAGAAGCCAAGTTATGATTGTTCAGCCCCACTCTGACAGCAGATTTTTACATATTCTGTAACTGGCAGTTCTGTCTTTAGGACTGCCTCGAATACAAGGGGTTGCATCTTGTAGAATTAACACAACTGACAGATAATGACTATTTCTCTTATGCAATACAGGAACCCACAAGGTTTTGTTATGTAGCAGCTGGGCAAATCCAATTAAAATAATTTTGAAAATAAGTAGATATAACCGAAGAAAAGAATATAATGTTTCATTTGAAAGTTATAATGAGACTTTGTGAGACACAAATGAATGCTTATTTTAATAAATGGCAGACATCAGCTAACAGAAGTATCATGAATAAATTTCATTGCACAGGAATTTCCTCAGTTATATAATTCAGAGTACATACAGCTCAGGGTTATAGGACTGATTGAGCAAGAGAAACTTCATATAATGAAACAGTAAAAAGAGGATTATTTCTATTACTATATAAATGCAAAGTAATCAAATACATTAGATGATCAAACAATGCCTGCCAACTGAACTGCTGTGCCCTACTGCTGCATGAATTCTTGGCCACCTAAGCTCTGAAACAGGACCTAAGGGGAAGGCCAAAGGCAGTAAAAATAATTCTTTAACTTTCTCACTTAAAAGTTCTTACATCTTTGTGTGAAACACCTGGCATCTGGACACTCCTGAAAGACTCAATATAGGACTAAATGGACTTTGATATAAATAAAATATAACAAATGTATAGGTTTATAGCTCAGTTAACAACCTACATCCACTTTTCAAAAATAACTTATAAGCAAATGTCTCTGGGGTGGAGGAAACAGAACTAGAGTTTTATATAGTTAGGTACTTCTGATAGTTTTGCTACAAATTACCCCCAAAGGTAGAGGGAAGATTTACTCTCTTAAATGCTCAGTATTATTTCTTTATGTAAAAAACTTATACACCAAGAGTCTGGAGGAAGGAATGATTTAGAAGTTTGTGTGTATCTGGTTTAGGTTTGGTTTGGTTTTTTTACTGGGGGAGGGACAGAACAACAATATCCTTTGAAATTCAGTATAAGGCAAAGCTCTGATGAATTTTTCCACATTACTACTAGGTATACTGGTTCTGCAAAACAAATCAAGACTCAGAAATATTTCCATAATCTTTTAAAATGACACTCTAAAGATCCCTTGTGTGAAATCAGCTAAATAGTAAAAACAGTTATTTAAAGAACTGAGCATAAACTGTATATTAATCCAAGAGTTTTAATGCAAAAAAAGAGAATCCAATTCTTACCTCAGATATCATTTAAGACCATGACTTTTTTTTCAGAGCAGGACCACAACATAAATCTATTCCTTGCTTTTCCATCTTTGCTTTTCTTCCTCCAAACTCTGTCTAGATTTGGGATTACTCTTCCCTCTTCTTCCTCCAACTTCATCTAGATTTTGTACATTATTTTTCTCATTCCATTCCTTCTTCCAACAACTTAGAGGAACATGGGTAGCTTGTTTTTCCTAGTTAGTAGGTTTCATTCACCAAAGGAATAACCTTGTATTAGTGACACCTCAAGAGAGGGTTTTTTCATTTGGATGTTGCCTCAAAGCGAATCTTATATTTTCTCCATGGCAAAAAACTGTGGATGTTCTTAAGAGGTTGGGTTTGAATTTATTTAATTGAAGATGGAAGGATTAATTTATTTATCTGTAGTGATGTGTATATGCCCTGAGCTAATTTGGCATAGACATGCATATTAACTTATTTTGTCACATCCCTGATAATATCAATATGACTGCATTCAGACAAAATAACCTTCTATTCTACCTCATTTTTCTAGAATGAGATTTAATTTATTTTCCTTCATCTACAGAGAAAAACCTAACACATTGACCCTCTTATCACTCTTAAAACATGCACATGATAAATAAAGAGAACACTTTTCAAAATCTGAGCATTAATTGGCCAATTAATGTAATTCAAGTATTAACTGAACATGTGAACTGCAAGGATGATAAAATAAACATGTAAATATTTACCTGAAGTTATCCACAAACAACAAACAAAAATAATGAACTCTTTCAAAACATACCATAAAATACACTGCTAAACATATATATTAAGCCCAGAATAATAATATTTATAACAAAACATATAAAGCTCAAATTATAAGAATCTGTAAATGCATATGAGATTGTACAGTCTGCCATTACACCTGTTGACCCATATACTCCATCTTTTTTTAGGTCTTCACACTTAAATGCTATCAGTGGTGTTGTCTCAAATCCTTAAGTAGTGAAAAAGTTTAAAAGTGAAGAGACAACACAAAAGCCATACACTTGCATGATGTTTATCTAAATACACTTTTTTCTAAATTGTCTTCATTGAGAAAGTTTCACCTCAAATGGGCAAAATTTACTGGTCAGCAGTATAAAAGAAACAGGAATTTGTAATACATGCATTCAAACAACATACACTAAAAAAAAAAAGCCATCTGTATTATACCTGTTGTCATGGTATCTGTGAGGATGATGCTGTAAAACATCTTGCAGGAAACGCTCCATCAAGCTACTGCTACCTGTACGATTCCTACAGTACGTGGTAAAATGTCTGTGCTGGGAGCTGAAAACATGCTGGTGAAAGATAAAACAGATGATTAGTCTAACACTACTGTACACTGGCCTATTCCTAAAAATTACTTCCCTGGTTAAATCTTTGCTATGAAAATATTTAAATAAAAAGAAAAGTCTTCAGCCTTTTCTACTTTACAGCCTTGATTAATAGAGATTTTTAAGCATGCTTAGGGAATCTCAAATAATACTAAAATGTATTGAAATATCTTTCTGAGTTGGAACTTAAATTAATGGTTCTGATAGGTGCTGACAAATGTCTTGTAAGTAGTACAAATGCTCTCACAAATCTCACAGCTGCTCACAGGTCTTTTAACTAGAACAAATACACTAAATGTTTCTATAAATTACTTAAAATATTCTTGAACTTCATATGAGTAAACATTCTATAACTCACTCTAATTAACAAGGATTTTCATAAGTGTAGAATATTAAATAGGCTTCTACTTTCTAATTAAAAAATCTAAAAGACAGGAGACTGATAGAGCTAAAGAACAGAAAACAGTTGATCAAATGTCTTCAGCCTTGATATCAAACATATTACTATAACCTTAATAATTTACAGTACATACAGAACTCAAGACTAAACACACAGAAATAAATGTAATGGATGCAATGCACAGCAGTGCACCGCTTCAGAAAAGAAGACTGCAGCAGCCATGCCACTTCACTGGCATCTTTTTAACAGGTAATAGACAAGAAGGGTATCTTTTTCTCAGTGCACACATCTTGCAATTCAAACTGCCTATTTTTCACTCAGTATTGGTTATTCAGTGTAGCAGTTGATATTTTAAAAGCTGATAAAGCCTTTTGGTACTCCTTGCTACCTGCTGCTGAATTGTGCAGAAGCCATCTCACCTGTTCCAGATTACTGTAGTGTACGTGGCAACAGCTGCAGTACCCTTGTCTATTCTGCACAGTGGATACTCCAGGCCAAGCATGTTCTTGCCCTCTTGCCTGTGAACTGAAAGAAGTGTGCAATATTACCAAGACATGTTGGGTTATTTAATGCACGTCCTTAACATGGAAATTCTAAATATCTATCTTACCACAGCGATGGAACAAACTTGCAAGATGAATGTTTCTATTTCAGAATTGCAATGACAAGTAGGACTACGTATTTTAAGGTATTCCCAAGCAAATTTCACTGGAGAAACTTTTTCTTAAATGCAGAACAAAGGATAACAGCTTGAAGGCACAGTGGGCTGAAATGTGAGAAGAACTGCCTCTACAGGAAAAGGCAGAGTCATCTTCTCATCCTTCTATTTTTTAGTATTTTGGAAAAAAAAACCAAACCAAAACAAAACAAAGATGCCTGACACTCAAACATTAGTTTTGGGCACTACAGTGTACCTTCCCTATAATTTTTAATAGTGTTTGGTATAAGATACAGAGGACCTCCATCACACACTTATTGTGCCTCACTGTCATCTTTTATACAAGACAACAGATAAGGCTGAAAAGCAGATTCTTCCCAGTTTACCTTGGTAAGCATTAAGCTAGACACCAGTTAGATCATCACCTAACTTACCTGCTACTGCTGTCCTGTCGTAGAGAGCCTTCAGCACCATGTCTTTGGATTCCTACAGAAAACCAAAAACAAAACAACCAAAAAATAAAACAACCAAACACACATACAAAACAAAACACAAAAAGCAACAGAATATCAAAGAAATGGAGACAGTTTACCTGCAACTAGCTACTTCTCTTACATTGCATTTGTCAAAATTACTATTCTAAAGGAAGGTAAAAAGGTTAGTAAGTTCAAGAATCTTTTTGTTCTCAAAGTCCATCCAAGAGCTTCACTCTTTTGTGGCTGAGTGTGAATTTTTCTACTGATTTGTCTGGGTTCAAGACTAGGCAATCTGCATTGGTATTCCTACATCCATGATCACTGAGATAAAATGTAACATGTCTTAAACAGCTTATAACAGGAGAAGACAATTACAGCTACATGGAAACTCTTTGGATGATTCAGGAGTCAGACCTTCCATCCAAGTTCCATAACGGAATTTAGGAAATCAAATTATGCGATACAAGGTGATCTAATGCTTATACTGATAGTTATTTTTTTTTAAGAGTAATTCCGTCAAAAACATCTACTTTGAACTTCTTACCCTGTGCTGAAGAAGCAGAAGCTTCATCAGATCGTCTGATTCTGTCAAACATCTGTAAGCAAAAAAACAAAAAAACCTAAGTTATAATAATAATTAATATCACATCTAACAATGTTAGCATTGCTAGCTTTTGCAATGTTAGCTTTGCTAGAAGGGCCTAACTTCTGATCTAATTAATGAAGTCAAATACTATACTTATGAACACAGCCCAGACTATGAGAAGTTATTAAGCAATAACCTTGTCAAATTAATTTAATTACTTAATTTCCTAAGTTGCCTTTACACTTAAGAGATATATGCTAATAAAACCCATACAAGACCTACACCACACAATATACTCATCCAGTCTGGAAAAGCAATCCTTATTGATCGAAAGATCTGCAACTCAAGTTCGAAACCCACAATTTTTAATTAAAATATGACTGCAGCACCATGTGTTTACATGTTTTAGGGCATCTAAACCCAAAGGGCTTCCTAGTGTCACACAGTCCCTTTACGTTACAGAATCTACATACCTTAGACTCACCAGCCTTCTTCATCCACCAAAGCTGACTCCAGACTAGCAAACGATCAGTGTTGAACAGGAGGCCATTGGCAGTGCAGGACAGGGGTTTTTTTCATCCCATCTGGCAACAAGGAAGTCAAAGAGCCTTTTAAAACAGAGTTAATAATGCATGTTTTCCATGCCCTAAGGCATGTAAAGTTTTCTGTACCACTTTGCAAACATGTCAGTCGATAAAGTGGATAAATCTTTCTGAAGTCTGCAGTACATTCTTCTGTTTAATATGGAAGTTGTTTTGACAGTCTTTCCTACATAAATGTTAACCACTCCTTCTGGAATAACTTTGTTCCTTCTTTCTTCCTCACAGCCCCCATATCTTAAACATTATTGTCATTTTGGATGCTAGCACTCATGAAATAAAGTATACTGCTACAATAACAGAAAACAAATTCCTTAATACTAACCAAACTGCAATGAATCTATTTTGTAGATCATTCATGAACCTGCTCAGAAAAACAATGTCTTATTTTGCTTATGTTACATGAGCTAGTTACATAGTGCATAATATCACAGTAGAATGGGTGTTCAAAGCATTTTATAATTTAATTATTATATATTCAATGAAGTATTATCATTAGCATAACAGACAGGAAAACAGAAAGGCTACAATAACTTGCACAATCACTGTCACTAGCATCATCATATCCTGCTTCAAAACTCAGGGCTTAGCAAGTCCAAGATCTGCTCTTTGCTTACCATTTCTGTAATTACGTGATAACAAAGTTTCAAATCAACCACTTTTATTTTTTATCTTTTATAAACTGTCTTAACAAGACTCATTCCTTCCCTTCTCATTTTTTGTTCTCATATATGCAGAAAAGTTGCTCCTATATGAGGCTACATACCATCAAGCTTGACAGATGTGGGGTTTGTTACTTGTTTTCTTTAAACTTGTTTTGTTCTTTCCCAGACTACAAACTGCTCATTATAAAATATCTAGGTTGTTATAGCAGTTATGGTCAGAAAGAATATCACAGTAGCTCAACTTTAAACACCACCCCCACAAAAAAAACCACAAAACAATCCACACAATCGAAACACCAGACTCATTCTCCTCCTCACAGTGTATCAATTTATGTAATAATATTAAAAAAACAAATAAGCAAGGAACCCCAGCTGTTCTTATAAGCCTTCTCATCAGGCAACTGAGAAAAGCCTTCTTGATAGAACAACTTATCTCAGTTATGTCCTGTTATGTGCCCTATACACAGCCAGGATCCAAAAGAAAGTAAAGGAAAAACACAGAAGACTATCTTTCATGAATGATGCTTTATGTAAAATAACTTGTTCCATGTGCTTGAGGTCAATTTTATCAATTTTTTAAGTCTTACTGTGCACACATAATCTTATGACAAAGCTAAAAGTGTGGCAAGAGCACAGGAACCACAGAGGAGGCACAGACAGGGCAGTCAGACAATGGTTCCACAGTCAGAAGCAGCTCCACAACCACTCATCTCCATCCACTGCCCCAAAAGGCGATTAAAGCACCTGATATACAAATGTCTGATTTCATCTCAGAGATGCCAGGTAGTGGGAACTGCAGTGTGCTGGGGGATAATACTAAGACAGTTTGTTACTTCCTTTTTTCAAGGACTAATTTCAATGGTGGTGTGCTACTGAGAGCTCACTCAGCTGCAAGTACAATGCACATTTAAACTGAGTTAGGAGAAAAGTAACATTAAACAGGACAGGACTATGAAAATAACTATACTGAACTATTCCAGTCTGGATCTCCTTGTCATCTTTTTACAGTTCAAGGAGATTCAATGGACCAGATTTTCTCACCTGGAGAGAGGTTGTGCTAGGTAAAAGTTGTAAATGCCCAGCTATTGCTTAGTAACTGACAGAAAAACATCAGAGGAAGATCTTTCAGGGATATTCTCCTCTCGTACAAAGCTGCCAACAGAAGAAAACTTCTCCCTATATCAGTTTTTTTTAAGAACACTAGCGTACAGGAAAAAGAAATAAGTCTGAACTCTATACACAGCTTGCTTACCATCTGAAGTCAAGTTCAAACCACAAGATAGTAATGTGAAGGACATCTGTTATGTAGATACCTTATTTAATTTGCCAAAATCTGGACAGCCTAACTGTAATCCTTACTTTTTCAAAACAGAAACTGCAGCTATAAATTCACAAATGATTTTTCAGATGTTCAGGCAAAGACTGTAAAATTCTACATTAGTTGAGATACTTTCCCCTATAAATATCATAAACTGTTGGATTAAAAAAGTAAATTATATTTGTTCGAAACTTAGCTTAACCATTTCTTCACCGAAAAAAAAATCTTGTAAATTTTAACAAATGTAGAAACAACTGGATAGACACAGAAGTGTTTGATTTGGTAAATTTCTATCCAGGTTACTTTATCAGCTGTTTCCAACATCCGTGTTTCATTCCAGTTTTACTGAATTACACTGCGTACAGCAGCCAAAGAATGAAATACCTCGGATAATCACATTTAAAAAGAAAAATCCACAAAAAGGTAACCAAAAAGCATGAAATGTACACATTAAAAAACAAAACAACCTCAAAACAAAACAAAACAAACCCCCACAAACAATCAAAACAAAACATTTAAAAAAAAAAAAGCAGTGGTTATGACAGTACCCGAGTATGAAAGGCATCAGATAAACTCTCCAGACAGCGTCACTCTTGCAGTGCAACAGGTAAAATAAAAAGGGCAAAAAGCCAATCAAAACTGCTCCTCGAAAAACGCCTCACGAAAGCCTGTAACGCCCCTTCACCTGCGAGCGACTGTGCTCGGCAGAGGGAGAACCAGGGGAAAACTCTCCCCTAAACAAAGTGACTTGCCGTCCCACAGCACCACCACCAACAGGGAGGCTGTAACTCATTCCAGGAACGGCTTTTGCCCCACGGCCGCACCGCACCGCACCGGGGTCCCGGTCCCGCCGCGCCGTGCCCGCCTCGCCCCGTGTCCCGCCCGGCCGCCGCCAGCGGGGTGGAGCCGCAGGGAGCCCGCGGGGCCGGGCGGTGCGGAGGGTCCGGGGCCGTGCCCGGGGCTGTCCCGCCCGCCGGGACCCGCCGAGCGCTGAGGGGACGCTGAGGCGGACACACACACGCGCGCGCGCAGCCCAGCCGCTCCATGGGCTGCTCCCGGTCCCTCCCTTCCCGGTGCCTTCTCACCTCCATCATTCCCCGTTAGCTCTTCGGTGCCGCGCTGGGGTCAAGGGACGCCATCCCGTGCTTCCTGCTCCGGGTCGGGGAGCCGCGCCCCGCGAAGGGAATGGCGGGAGCTGCGGGTTCCCGCGCAGCCGCTCCCTGCGCGGCGCGGGCTCCTCCCGCCCTGAGCGCCCGGCTCCGCCCGCCGCCGCTCCCGGTGCCCTGGCATCTGTCAGCGCGGCTCACACCGAGCCCGAAAAGCCCCAGTTCCTTCAGAACACCGCGGGGCGGCGTCTTTTTGTCAGCCCCAGCCGCGGTGATTCCGGTTGGGAAGTAACCTCTTAGCTAAGTTTCGCTTCAACAATTGTAATAGTTGTTTTCTCCTTCAAAATGTATTATTCCATGTGCATGAGAGCAGGCTGCAGGGTTTACCCTTTTATTTAATTTTCAGCCGTTAAAAGTAGCTTGTTTTTCACAGTGTGCCTTGTTTAGGTAGGCTTTATCAGAAAGTTACAGTCTGACTTCATCGGAGTTAATTATGCTAGATCAGCTTTTCTTATAAGTGGGCTTGAGAATGCGATGTTAGCTCGAGTTCTCTTATTTTCAGCTGTAGGTTTTTGAACGTTTATCTAATCTCCCGTGGGAAAGCAGCTATTGCATATTTCTCTCGTTATGCTGAAGCAGCAGGAATTTTTAAGCAATCTGGGCAGACACAAAGTCAACACAACACCCTTATGTGTGAAGACAGGTGCAGATACAGGCTTGGATTGTGCAACGGGGGGAAAACAATCTTGAATGCGCCTTAATATCGAAAATTTAGAGAGGCTGTTCTGTGGTTATGAAACCATAGCTTAGAAATGTCCACCCACGCTCAAAACCGAATTGAACACAAATCTCAAATGACAGATGAGCAGGAGAAGGCTTCTCTTTAGGAGGGCTGAATTTAGTTGCTGTTGAATTCTTTTAATATGTGCAGAGGTATGAATATATCTTTCTTGCTGAAAAATTATTATTATAGGACTAAAGTTGCCTGATTATATTTTGTTGCCTATTATAATACACAACTTGTAAAAACAGCAACTTTTTGTGGAGAACATTAACATGCATGAAGGCTCAGGCACGTGCCCAAATTATTGCATGTCAGCACAGCTGCATTGTTTAAACATGTGGCAAACACATATATAGACATGTTATCTGAAGTTAAAAGAGTTTAATTTTATGGTGGTTTACAGTAGGCTTAGTGAGTTTCTGTGGCTCGGCTAACCCTTCATAACTTGTTGAAACAAAGTAAGCTTGGTTATATAGCTGAGGCACTGACGTTTCTTTTCCAGAATGGCTGATGTAGAACATAAGTCCTTCTTAGCAAAGACAAAGCACTATACAGTCAGTCTTATAATCCCATATAACTTCTCCCCAGAATGTTCCTGAATATTTTGCATTCTGTTACATAGAATGTAATATTCTATGTCTTGGACTCCCACTCAAAATTAGCAGAGCTTAGTCTTGTGTTGCCAAGTATTTCTTGGCTTTCAGCTCTTTCTGTATTTATGAACTTGAGGTTGCACCTTGGTTCAAACTCAATTAAGATATTGAGAGATACTCCTTTACCTCAGTCTCCTCTTCACCCCAAGGAAACTACTTTTCACGTATGTGCATGAACACTGAGTAGGGCTGACAAACTTCCTTTCCCCTTTAAAAATTATTCTCTCTCCTGGTCTGACTTTTCTCACACTTTTTTCCTCTTTGGTGGTATCTTTACTTATCTATTGAGTTTCTATAAATTGCCCCATATACCTTTCACTGCTTTGCTTTCTACTTCCACTTTGATTTATTATGTTTTTCACTTCCATTAGCCAAATATAAGTCAAAGGTGTACCTGTTAAAACATTAAGATAAATTGACAAATGCAGACAACAGCTATTTTCCTCAAGAGTCTCAAATTTCTTCCAGCATCTGGGTTCAGATTGGAAAGGGAGAATGTGATGAAAGAAAATCAAGGTTGGTAAAACTGGCTGGCAGGAAACTCTTGGCTAGATTTTTAGTTTGTTGCATATGTACTTTTTACATTGTGATGTTATAAGCCTAATTTATCCTTATATTGTTGTTTTGGTAAAGTTCTTCAGAGGGTTTGAGCTAAGTGTTGACTGACAGCAGTTGAGGTCTGGGGTTTGACCCATGCAGAGATTACTTTTGCCAAACATTCACAAAAATGGGTTTTTAACTCTAGCCTGGATTCTAACAAGCACTGCAACTTTCAAGGCAGTCTGAGTACCTATGTAGATTTTAGAGAACTTCACATTCTGAGTAACCTTGAGGAAGAAGGATCTTTTCAAATTTATGGTAGAATGGATGTTCCATAATGCCTGGCACTATATTAAAACCTTTAATTACTGTGAAGCAATTGTCCTTCTCTGAAAAATTTGATGCTGGCCACTGCCTGATATCAGATACCAGACTAATGGAGCAATTATCTGATCCTCTGTGGTATTTCAATTTTCCTCCTTAGTATAAATTCTGTGATTATTAAATACAGGTTTTCAAAGTAAAGGAAAATAATTCCTCACCTGTGTAAAAGGCTCTCTTCTCAAAAGAGAGCTTCTTGTTTTCTTTGCTCTGCTTTACTCAAACTGTTTGCTGGGTTTGACAGACTGCTGTTACACATTGGTTTTTCTCTGTTAAAAGCACTTTTCTCATTTTTAAATGAAAACCATGTTTTTTAAAAACAATGCTGGTCTTTTATTTACTTTGGTATGGCACTGGAATTAAATGCAAATCAAAAAGACAAACAATTCTTAAAATTCTTTTTTTTTTTAAAGAGAGTCCTATCTTACAAGAAGACAATCTTATTATGGGCATTCTGCTCACACTCTCATTATCTAAAACTGAACTTTTGTTTTGTACTCAAAGGTTTTTTTAATTTTATAATAAGAGCTTTACCTGAGTTAATGATAAAAACATCCTCGATACGCGGGATATTAGCTTAACCCCCAAACTTAAAGGATAATCTAAAAGTTGTTCTTTCTATTTTTCATTCTCTTGCCAGAACTACCTTTTAAGATTAAAAATTGACAACTTAAATTTTTATTTGAATTGCTTAATCATTTAATCAACCAAAAAGTTGTTATAATTGAAAGAAAGAAGTTTCAAATATCTTTTAGAACTGAGAGTGTTTTAAAAAGCACTTTTGAAATATGTGGACCAAGAATTTTCTCCAAAGAATATTATTTTACTTTCTTATAATTGGATCTTAAATTTTTTAAAGGTTACTGGAAGCACTTCACAGTGTGACTCTTTTTGCAATATCTTATTAGAAGCAAATCTTCACCTTGTCTATTTTTTACTCTTCTTCAGAGGCCATGCTGCTGTTTTCACAGGCTTATGTTGTCAGAATTTGTGGGATTTACACATTTCTTTTTCACTGAAATTCCTCTCTATATTATATTTCTGTATACGTGTACTTTTGAGAATACAGAGATTTTTATTATGATAGTGCTGAGCAAAATTCTGGGGTACACTGATCCCAGAGTGGTTTATTATTCAAGGTGTTTTATTAATTGCTGTTAGAGCTGCTGTTGCTGTTCATTTGCTGGCAGGTCATCCAGAAGGAACAGCTGATGAGACAATTCTAAGTGTGTCACTTTGAACAGTACGTCTACAAAATTTATCCAAATCCAGTCTTTTCAGAAAGTTTCTACATTATGGGCTACTAATGATCTTATATTAGATTTCAAATTCATACCTTGGCATTGCTGCAATTGTTTTGTATCTCTCCATTACCTTAAATCAACATGTTTTTAGGACTTTCTGTTCCAAAAGAAAATGTAAAGAAATTAAATCAGCAGCTGAGAAGTTTGAATGCTGAAAGAACATTCTGCTCTCAGAGAACGACTTTCATCATAAAAGGCTGAATAGTTTGCTGTTACATTCACAGTAATTTCTGTTTTCAGTTAATGATTGTTCAGTCAGTTCATCTCTCTGAAATAACTCTCCCTATTTTTTTAGGGAAGTGACACAAAGAAAGGTCAGAAAGTGGGTTTGCAGTAGCCTGTAGGTCACTGCTCATGAATCGCAGGATATTCTTTGACCTTTGTGTTGTGCATGGAGTTTTTTATAGCTTCAAAAATAACAATTCCTTAGAATTTCTCTATTCTATTTTGCTATTGTTTCATACTTATTTTCAAAAATAACACTGATTTTTAATTTGTCTGGTTGATATAGTCAGTTTGGCCTCTGAGAATTGCAAAGTTTTCATGTAGAATTGTTCATTACCAAATTTCTGATATGTACATACTGGAAGATACAGTGGAAAGCTGTAAAATTACTCCATTTTCCCATGCTGAAGGGAATTCTGCAACCTGAGAGTCTTCAACTGAAAGACCAAGAGGTTCTTGTGTTAACCACAGTCAGATGCCATGACAGAAATACACTTACACTCGGAACAGAATTAGTCTCATCTGCATGGCAGTGTTTTCATTGGCGTGTTTTAAACTGTCCTTTGTTTCATTATTATAGATAAGGTACAAAAAGAATGTGGATTTTTTAATCAGATGCTAATGTGAGAGTCTTGAAGTATTTTAAATAGGTATGGTAGATGACTAATACTCCCTTCTAGCCTACCTTACATTCTTTTATAGTAGGAACTCCAAAGCATTTTTGCATAGGTAAGTATGAATTTCCATTAGTAAAGCAGAGAATAAGGTCTTTCTGATACAAAGAGATTATTTTCTCAAAGCTTCTTGGAGGGTTATTAATTCTGTTTTTCGAGGATTTTCACACTCCCATAAGTTGTGAACCTGCTTTGACCCCTCAGAATATTCTGAATTAGATGTTCATATCCATCCATTTCAATGAAACTTTTTTGATTTTAAATAGACAGAGATCAATTTAAGATGATCCTGAACGTATAATACTTCTGCAGCTTCCTTGTCTGTAGTGTAATTTATAGGAGTAATTTATAGTCACTGCATGTTCTGCAGGCAGTTTAAGGTGGGGTCAAAATATATTCCCAAGGCAGTTAAGTAAGTGTTATTTTCCTCTGCACTGGCTGTTCTAAATCATGTTAAATTTTTTTGATGTTCCTACAATAAACCATGTAAGGTATTTTCTTACATCTGAGAGCAAGCAGACTCTAATTTGCTTTACTCTGGGAATAATTTAAAGAAAGATTTCTTTATCCTATTCAGGAAAAAAGCAGAAAGTTAAACAAGAGAAGTTCTGTGGTTTTCTTCCCAGGGACAGAACTTAATTTTAGGCTAGGAATGCTGATAAGCAAAAACATCAGCCTTTGAAAGAAGCCTCTTTCTCTCATAGTTTGAAAATGTAGAGTTTTTCATGGAAAAATTTGAAAAGAGAGAAAAAGAACTTTTTGTGTTTCTTCAGCATTTCACACACTATTACTTTCAATCAGAGTTTAGCCTCTCTCTTTTTCTCGTCCATCAGCAAAACAGAAGCCTAGTCTATGTTGTGAGATTGTTTGTGTTTCTAATACTGAAGTAATCCAAGTTCAACTTCTCATTTGCACCCAAGCTACATACAATTAATGGAATTCCCCTTTGCCTAGTTTTTCTTCCTGAAATGAAGAAGTAGCTGTTCCCTTCTACACAAGCTCCCCTCTCTTGTCTTGAAAGAAGGGACCCTTAAGTATCCTTTACATAAAATGCTAGTTCTAGTCTCTACATTCATGTAAATTCCATATTGAAGTTCCTGCTAACTGCTGAATTTGGGTCACATAGTCTTCTCCAAAAAAATAAATTGCAAAGTAAGAGGGATTTAAAATTAACCTCTGTGTGTCTTGATGGAGCTTAAGGATTAGAACTAGAATGGACAAATAAATATTGGGGGTATTAGCTGTTTCTTTGCTTAGGCTGATTTCCTATGCCTCATCCTCTGAGCCCACTGCCCATTTATTAGAGATGGTGCTAGTTTTGCTTTCATTGAAGGCAATGGAGGAGATAAGATTGACTTGTACACTGAGCCTTTAACTAGCAAAGTGTTTTTCAGAGCTTCTAATAATTTGCTTTACATCTATCACAAGCAGCAGGTTTTATTGGGAATTATCATCTTCTGTCTCGTTAGAGGCTGAGGGCTGGGTAGGGTTTAGAAGCAAAACTGTATTCTCTCTTTTCCATGTCCATAAATCCTAAGGAGTGTCAATGGCTGGTCAGTATGGTAAAGAGCAATCAGCAGGCTCCACGAATCCACATGTGCACAGGTGTTTCTCTTATTTAAGATTTTGAGTAGTAATGCTGCAAAGCAACAACCTTGCTTGATCACGTGAGTCCTGTATAGACACCCTGCCTATTAATGTATATATTTCAGGGACCTGTCCCAGATTTTGTACCAACCCTCAGTTTTGCTCTGCATTTTTTTGCAGAACTCCTCTTCAGTTTCCTGGTTCACATTTTGTTAGTGTTTAAGACCAGCTGTGTCTCAGTGAGCGCAGTAGCCAAGAGCAATTCACTAATTGCAGAATAGTGATTGTCTCTTTCATGCAGATCTGCTTGTTTTATGCATTGTTATTAATCTTAACAGTCTTCAAGAACTTAGCTGTGAGTTGTTATTAGATGAATGCAGAATGAGACACTTAAACACCTCTTGGGTCACAGAGCTGTGTCCGTTGTATATAGCACCAAAATGTAATCCTATTTGTACTGTGGATTTGGGTCTTTAATCCAAAACACCTATTACATAAAAGATGGATAACTGAATCTCCAGACTTTGCACTTTAAATGGAAAATAACTCTGTTGGTTGTAAGAATAGGTGTAGCAATTATGCTGGTGACTTGGATCCTCAGTGGGTGGAGGCAGCTAAAATCCTGAAGAGGTGTGGCTCAGGTTTATCTCTCTGCTTTGGGTTTCTTTGAACATAGACTGTTGAGGCTTTGGGCAGGTTTTGAGACACCTGACTCAATGCAAGATGCGTGATATTAAATTCTGGCTTCACTCCTCAGACCTATCTAGGTAGTTCTGTAGTTCCTGGCAATTTTTGTGAGGTGAAAAAGTGCAAGTTGGTTAATCCCTATATCAGTACTAAAAATATGAAAATACTTTGTGAAATATGCAGTGAAACAACTATAATTTGCATAGCCTTATTTTTGTTTCTCTAATCTCTGTAGATATCTCTGAAATTATTTTTCCAAATGCTGGCATTCCTTCGTATGGGAGGAGACAGCACTTCGGCTAAAATGGAAAAATACTGCTGTCAAGTTGGCTGTTTAGCTATTTAATGACTATAATCTTAAGCACTCAATGACATATCAGAAGTTTCATTGTCAAGATACCCTCTGAAAATTCCAGTGATTTCAAGTGTTATCTAAATGGCAGGTATAATCTCTTATTTTATTGTCATATGAATATAGAATTTCAATAGCTGTGGTCTGAAAGTTATGTAGAAAATAATTCCTACTTATTAGTGGAAAATCAGAAAAAATGCAAGTATTTGCATTTTTGCAAAGTATTTGCATTTGGAAAATCGTGGGGGGGAAGCCTATTTCTGATAGTATTTTTTCGGAGTATCATTCTTTATAAATATATATATATAATGCACTAAATTTTTGTCTAATATTAATTATTTCACATAATGCAATGCCCTGCTGACTGTATTTTTGCAGGAGTTACATGAAGTGCTGCTGCTTGAACTGGTATGTATATACATACTTTTATACACATATATCAATTCATTTATATGCTTGTGTTTTGACCTGAGTAAAGCTATAGATGAAGGATTTTGCCTTCTGAAAAAAATGCTGAATTTCTTTGGGGAATTATACATGAAATGTTTCAGATCTTTAATATCAGCATGGAAAGAGGATGTGGACCTGCCTAGGTGAGCCAAACCTCCCTTCCTCGGGTGGTTTGTTTGAATGTGTCGCTGGAGAACTTTGTCATAGTTGCTGACTGTGGTATATAGTGGGCAGTTAAGCCATAAGTAAACATTACAGCTTTACCAAAAGGATAGGCATGAATAGCCATTAGTTTCACAGGAAGGGAGGAAATGACCGTTTTCCTGATTGTCAGGTAGTTAAACTCGGTCTTTCCAGAGTGGATTTTAATCGATGAGGTATTCAAACAGTGAGGACAAAGGAACAGTGAAGAACTGCTTTTCTAAAAAAAAAGACCGAATTGTAAACAGCAGTAAGTAGTTGCTTTCTTGTGTTGTCCAGCTAAAATTAACCTTAAGAAAACAAAATATGTTTGACCTAATTTGCAATTTATGGTTGGTACGACTTAATTGAATTAGTGAACACTGAATTTAGTTTGGGGTGTTCCTTAGTGCTGAGATTTATCTGCACGTACAGATAGGCAACTTGATAAGGTCCCAGCAGTGGGAATAATTATCAGAATTATCAGGCAATTGTTGGCAATTCAGATAAATTACAGCTACTTTTGGGTTTTTTATTACTTTTTACTTTGTGTTTTGGTTAATACTGGTAAAGTGTTCTGAAGGTTTTTCCCCTGTATATTTTTTTTCCATACATCCTCTGCCTTTGTTTTGTTTTATAGGGTTAAAAAGCCCCCAAAGAATCAGAAGTGCTTTTAAAACTAAACTCGGGTTATTCACTGCTGGACTACCCGATATCTACTATGTGTATGTAAATGCTCTCCTCTGTTCTTTTCCCATCAGGTATAAAGTAGTATTTCTCTGCTTTGCAAGTTCCATGTGCAGTGTGTGTTCATGAGTGCATGTCCTTCTTCAGTGCTGCTCTGGCATATTGCCATACTTAATGTAGACTCAAAATTCCAAGACTCTGATAACTTACCCTGTTGAAAAAGCACAAATGACATGGCAGAATAAAATACAACTTCCAAACAGAAAAAGGAGAAGACGTGAAAGCAAACAAGGTACATTTTTTGTCACTTATTTTCTTCCAAGCATCTAACTTTCACAAAAATATCTGAAAAAATAACACTAAAAAATAAGTTATGTCAATGGTTAATGGGTTGCATTAAAGTTTGTATTAAAAAGCCATGTCATTTGTGCCTCACATTTTCACTTTTTCTGAGCATAGAAGGAACTAAAACAAGGAAAGATTTGGGGTCTAATCTTACATTCTTCAGGGACTTAAGATTCCCACTGTGGTTAATCAAAACTGTAGGTGACTAAAATGGTGTATTTAACTCTAAACAGAAAACAAGCAGAACAAAGTCCTTTCAGAGTAAATGCAGTTTTGTCTGTAAAAGTCTGTTCTCTTTTCCTTTTTTCCTCCCAGTTGTGTTACACATGCTGATTATACTGTGCAAATGGGACAATTGCTCATCAGAGCAAAAGTCCCTTTCAATGGAAAAGGAGCAAATGTAGGTAGGACAGATAGGTAGAAAAATTATTTTAAATGCAGTAATCTACTGTTCTTGAAAAAAAAAATTCTCATTTCCTATGAAAACTTTTCTCTGTAAAATGTCTTCTGGGCCCTTGGCATTTGGGATTTCATATTTGGTATAGTGGTAAGGAAAGGTGAGGAAAATAGCCATGAGAGGTTTAATCCTCCCTAATGAGGATAAGCCATCATCACCAGTATATGTTAGAGTAGTCACAAACCTGTTTTAGTTTATGGTGAAGTAAACAGCACCTTAAGGACAGTTCCTCACTACCCCAAACTGCTAGACTCTATTGCATTCTCCAGAAGAAAGAAGAACATTTAGCATATGTGTGACTACTTTTCTTGCTGTTTTGTTTTTTTTTTTTTTTCTTTTGTGTATCATGTGAGGGTTATCTACCCGGTAATTTCCTCTTTTGTCCTACTAAAATAGTACTGAGCAAACCCTTGAATTAACTGCCTTACAATAACTGGATTTGGCAAAGTACCTAGAGACACACAGACTCATGTGCCATTACAAGGAAAAAAACGTCAGCAGATCTGCTGTTAAGTGGTGCCTATAGTTACCCTATCCCAATATTTACAAAAGAAGAGAACTACTGTTAAAAGAGATTTTATCAGTGAAGGTTAACCAATCAGATACCTAGAGAAAATGGGAAATCTTTAAAATGCAAGAAATAAACAAGTGAGATCCTTGACTCTTTCCATGTGCTTTCCTCAGTCAACCCCCTCTGTTCATCTCCTGTCTTATATATTCACAGGAATCATGTCCCCCTGTCCTTTTCTCATAGTCCAGGGCCTCTGTGCCTCACCATAACATAATCTCCATCCTCCTTTCATAGAATTAGAGGATTTTGCACTCATGTTCAAGCTATCAGTGTTTAAAGTTATACTGGCAGAACAGGAAGAGTTGCCATGAAGGAAAAACAAAACGGGTTAGTTTTGCTAAAAAGAGGTTTTGGTTAGTGTTAAGAGAATCTGTGATCTCTGAAATCTGGAAAATTTGGCATTGACTAGATTCAATCAGTGTTGAACATGTTACATGTTTTGCATTAGTGATAGAGGAGTAACACTGTTGGATTATTGCTCCCACTAGAAGATTTGATTTTGGTCAGGGTAGACTGACATGCTCAGCTGATTTAAAATGGTATGATGAGTGTGATACCATCAGAGTCGAGTGAATCTATGGTAGGTTGAATCCAGTGGAATAATATTCCCATTTTACTGACTGAGAAACTGAACTACATGGAGATCATGAGGCTGGGCCACAAAAGTTCGGCAGGCTCTTTACAGAGTTGGGAACCAGCCCAGTCTCCTAAAATCCAGTTCAAATTTCTGACCAGTGTTACACTGTCTGACAAAGAATCACTAATCAGTGTTTTGAGGAGCTCACTTCTGTCTTACACACAGAAGGAGATTAATCTACTAATCCTAAATAAAAAAGGAATGTATCATGCCATACAGTTACAAAATGATGCTTTCAGTGTGACTTTTTAGGCATCTTTCAGCTCATTCAACATTACTTTCTATAAACCAGAGTGCTTACAAAGAAATACTGTTCAGCCTCTTCTCTGCATAACAAAAAGCAGCCCACAACTGTAAGGTCTCTTTCCATTCATCAGTCACCACATCTGTTGCTTGCTTGGACACTGACCAAAATGATTCATTCACATGTCTAACATTTATTTTTGGTGAAATACTGGGATTATACAGAATGGCAGTATTTCAAAAATTGGTCTAGAAAACCAAGGGAAGTTGGAAACAACTTCCTCAGCTGAAAACAAACACGACGTTATATCATTCTGCAGCTTTATTAGAGGGAAGGCAGTAGCCAAGTGAAGCAGCTGGAATCACACTGAAGTCACTCTGAACTCTGCAGATCATTTCATTCTTCCTTCTGCTACAGAGCTCACGTCCCTGATTTACGGTGCCTTTTGTTTCAAAGAACTAAGAAAGGTGGGTCAATCTCTCTTATATTTAAAATCTTTTTCTCCCTTCCTTCTAAATAATGTGTCTCTACAGCTACAACAAGACTTGCAGGCAAACTCTAAGATGATGTAGCACATACTGGCCAAAACAGCTTCTTGGAAGAAAGACTGTGATACTCACGTATTTCAAAGATTGTTTTGAATCACCCCAGCAGCAAGAAAAGATATGAAAGTATGCGTGAATTTAATTTTTAATGACTTCTGAATATGTTTATACACACTTCAAGGAGTTTTATCCTGTCAGAGAATGGTAAGTGACCTTGATTCAAATCTCTCTCTCCCCCCCATCTCCCGTAGTATGCAGGTTTTTAGGTTTTTTATTTGGGTAGGGATAGTGTGTCTCCCACAGCTATAGAGATTCCCAGTATTATTAGAAAAAAGTACACCAGTTCTGCTCTGAACTGATTCTAGAAACTGGAAATCATTTCAACTTAACAAAATAATTCTGAAGAATTACAGTCATGCAGAATTAAATAAGGTTTCTATGATCTCAGCTGGAAAGTGTGTATGTTTTCCCTAATCATTGTGGAATAAGGTAGGACGTGGATCTAGTTCATTAAGTGTATTAGCTTGTTTCCTAGAAGTGACAAGAAGATCTGAAGCCTTGTATACTACCACACAATGAGACAGGGCTATATTCCACCACTTATTCAGACTTAATGATAACAGTGTCGTTGTCACCTGTTACCTTTCTAAATGTGATCTTGCAAAGCCCAACAATATCACAGACCTGTTTTTGTAGACTTACACAACATGTATACATTGAATTATGCCTATGTTCATATGTCTATGAATTAAAACACATCAAAACACATTTTTTTTCTAGCTGAATGAAATGGTATTTCTGAATAGTTTTAAATGTTCATTAACTCATAACTAAGGAGAAGAAAGTAAGGGTATATCACGGTACAGGAATTTGTTGGAGCAGCTTTGTAGAAACTGCTTTCAGGATTAATTTGCTTATGATACCTTACTTTCACTAGCATCATATTATCGTCCTGCTTCAGCTGAATTAGGAAATGCAAATATTTTGATAACCCAATTTACTTTTGTTTAATGTCATTGCAGCTTCTACCCAAATTTAAAATATTATCAATCACTTATGCCAGGCAGACAGGATAGAGGTCCTACCAAGTTTACTTCAATCCTAGGAATCCCTATATGTGCAATGAATGACACTACAGTCCACTTCTACTGCACTTAAAATCTCCGAGTTGGTGCAGTGGAAGTTATTTAAGCCTGGAGAATGAATTTATGGTTTGGATTCTCGAATTGCCTTTGTGGAAAGGGATCATATGTCAGGAAAGCTCTGTATAAGGATTCTTAGGCAGAATCTGATCACAGATTTTTACTGCTCTGGTGGGGACAGAAGAAAAGTACTGATCAAAATAATAAATTTCTATGTACTGTACATTATACATTCTTTTAATTTTACGAATTTCGTTCTCTGCTGACAATCTAATGAGCAGCATCTGAAATGCTTAGATTTGTGTTTAGTTCTGATAGATTGATTAAAGAGGAAATTTATATGTTTCCTAATAAAGCCAGTTGCCTTAAAGAATTTTCTTCTCCTTCTGTTTCTTAACAGACACTTGGAGTTTGTGATCTGTTATTAGATGTTAATTTTGTATTAATAACTCTGCTATTCCAAGCACTAAGCAACAGCTAGGTTTGCAGAGGATTGTAATCTATTGAATGGTCTTATTATTTGCTTATTTATTTATTTTGTCTTGTGGAATGTGCCAGCAGTTCAGCTGTCTCTCTTACTGTGGTGGCTGATTGTCTGGCTAATTTGCACTCATTATTTCTGATAATTGTTTGACTTGTGTTCATTCAGTCTAAAGCTAGCAGTTTCACAACACTGCAGGGCTCTGTTGTTGTTGGCTTTGCAAAAGAGAGCTCACTGGAAGGAACAGCTTCTGGTGGCTTGTTACCAGAAGAAAGGGATTGCTGTGGCTGTGGTGGGCAGTGACCAAGACACATTGTTTTTGGAAGGGAAGATGCCATAATGCAGAGATGAACTCTCCCACACTTGCTAGGCTCCTGAGACTAAAACAAAAGTTTTGTGTCCTCAAAAGAAACATATAGTTCTTCCAGGGGAGCCCAACTAATTCTGTACTCTTTGTGTCTTCATTATGTTCCAGAGCTTGAGAACCGAAGACAGGAGCCAAAAACCCTGTATCAGCCCCTGGCTGCTTTTTTCCAGAGAAAATTGCTGCTGGCTTATTGCAGCTCTCTTATACCTGGCCCACCATTTTACTGCATTACAGTTCTTTGGATAAAACTGAACAGACCTGCTGCAGATACAATAATTTTTTATTACTGGGCTCCAAGGGAAGCTAATAAACCCATTACTACAAGTCAGGTTTGTTTGCGAGAGTTAACTGCAAAAGCCAGCACACTAAGTCTCTATTTCTTGGCAGGGACATTAGCTAGCAACAAGTTTGCAGCATTTTCCTGCTTCCTACCCAGGCTCTCTTGTCCCTTTTTGATACTTCTTGAAGAATGTATTTCAAGAATCACAAGGCACAAGTATGAAGAACCAGCATCTTTTCCCTGTGTCCACAATAGATACTTCCCTCTTCACTCTTTCAGCAAGGTCTGAATTCTGCCTCCAGCTCTACCTTTGAATCTACCATTTGGCTTCGGGCAAGATGTTTCTTCTGTTCCTTCTCATCTCTTCTTGTGTCTGTTTATTTTGTTTATTTATAAACAAAACAGGAATTGTCTCTCATTATGTTCTTATAGTGCCTAGATCCAATGAGGCTTTGATCTCGAAGGCTGAGGCCTTTGGGTACTATCCCCAACATAAAAAACATGCTTTTTCAGCAAGTGTGAGCTTGGCATAGAAGTTTTATTCCTTTCTGAAGCCTTTTAGATGATAGAGGGAAAGGAGTGCGTAGTAAGTCCTGTACCATCAATGTAATATCACTTTCTACACTCCCACTCCTTCTTTCTAATGATCCTCTTTAATGAGCTCAGCCCCTCATCATTTTAATGAGATGTTTTGAAAATATTAAGAATCATTGCCCATTTAAGAAGCCTGAATAATGTTAACTGAGGAGTTGTGCTATATCTAGCAGAGTCAAGTGAGAAGTGATTTGCAAAGCTAATATGGGAAGCCTGTAAAACCAGTATTTCCAAGCTCCTAATTTGACACCTTAATCATAGGTACCATCTATTCCTATCAGTGCTAGGGAGTGTTGCCAGTGTCATATTAGGGAGATGAATAAATATCCAGTCCTCCTGATATTAACATTATGAATTTTTCAGTTTTGCAGCAATACAGGCAGTGCTTATTTTAGACTTGATCTTAAAGTAAATGAAATAGTTAGCTTTGTATGAGTAGGAATATTAGAATAACACTCATACAGAAGTAGATGCCTTTAATCTACTGTACACAGTGATTCTAGTATATTAATGGTGAGGACATAATAAAGTATGTTATCCAAAACATTTCAGTTGATAAGAAATGTACTAGCGATATTTTAGAATTGGATGTTCTGATTTATTCATGCAAGAGTAGGTGTCAACAGTAATATAATCACAGCAATATTGCATTCATGAAAGAAGAAACTGCTGATGTGTATTAATGAGGAGTAGAATAAACCTAAGAGAACAGACCTCAATTTGGAGGACAGTACATAACCAAGCATACTGTTATAAATGACTGGGAAATTTAATATTTCTGGAATAGAATAGGATATAAGAAGGCATATTAGAGGACTGAGTTGTGGTGCTAATTTTCTCTGGGGTTAGTTCTAAACTCTTCTTGTTAAAAGGACAGTAAGTGTAGCAAATTGTAAGCTATTTTTTATCTCTTATTTCATAGATATTTTGTATCTTGCTGGAGAGAGTTATTTTATTTTTTTCTGTAATGACTTGTTACTCTGCAGTACCTTTAGGATGGCTGTTGTCTAACATGTTTAATTGTCCTTATTCAGTCTGCTGAGACAACAGTTGATAATCTGAAAGAAATATCTTCATACTCTTTATTCTCTGCTGTCACTCTGATACTTTCTGTTAGGAGGGAGTTGTGGTAAAGTGTGTGTTTGAAGGAGTACGGCCATGCAAAAAACATGCTCAGAGCTGCATGATCATGTAATGGCACATAAATGGTAGTCAAAATCATCTTTCATCACAAATATACAAGACAGTTGCAAAATAAAATTTCCAAGTAATTTATGCTTGAAAACCTTTAAAAGCCATAATTAATTAAAAATGCAAGCATTTCTAATTAATTAGTCAATCTAGTCACTGGGAAGCTGAGGCACTTACAGTTTTTTTAATTGGATATCTCTATTACTCTAGGTATGTAGTTATTATGGTGGCTTATAGCCAAAGAAAATACTGCTGGCATTTGTGGAGGAATAGAAAACACATGATGTCTGCCTGGAACAATACTTCATTAGTGTGCATATCTTACATGCTGAGGACACAGCCAGTATGATATGTGGTGTACCTGCTGGGCTCTGAGAGGTGTGCTTAACAGCTCTGAGGTATGTCCTGGGTCTGCAGAGACAGCTTAGTGTATGTGACCAGCAAATGGTGGAAATCCAGATTCATTTTCTCTTCAGTGCAGAGGAAGAAGATCAGAACCTGTAAGGGCTGCCCAAGTAAGTGCTGTCTCCCTCCAACACAATGGGCATGACAGCTCAGGGAGAGCCTCTCTTTAGGAAAGGGAAGGTCTCCCAGAGGTGAAGCCGTGGTTTCTTTGTTTCATCATGAATGAAGGGACAGTGTTAAGTTTAAGAAAGGAGGATAGGACTGTGGTTAAACTACTAGGCAGGGACTCCAGGTTTAGCACTTGGTTTGATCAGAGGTTTCCTGTAGGTCACTCTCAGCATTCTTGTCTGTAAACCAGACTGATGATGCTTCTCACTTGAACCTAGTTTCGGTAAGGGTTATGAATACTGAGGGGTTGAGACTGGTTATGTAAATACTTTGGCAGTGCTGACACATACAATATAAGACGATATTTTAAATCTCAAGTGGCACTGTTTACCTAAATGTCTATTTTTACCTACTTGTAAGAACATGAGAATATTTTTTTCTGCAAAAAAGGGACTACTTTAAGTGTTCACAGGTATCACCAGTCATTTTCTTGACTCTACTCTACTATCTTTGAGGTCAAATGATAGACTTGCAGTGGCTACAGCAACTCCTTACATTCAAAAGGAATATTAAAAAAGATATTTTTACTTTTAGCTGTGTTAACAGAAAGGAATAAGAGCAAGAACAGGCACTAACTATGTAGTTATCAGGTGCCCTCCCCTTCCCTAGTGTGTATCCTGAGGACACCCGGGTTTCTTTGTCATCTTTGGGAATAGAAGACCTGGTGCTTGGGATCAGGATGAAAATAAATCACTTTTGATGAGATGTGGTTACTGGTTGCAGACATTTATTATTTACCTGACTGTGGTAATGGTAAACTGCTTAATTGCAGCAGTTGTCTGGATGATTTGTTATATTAGGGTCAGACCTACTGTAGATACTTTTCCTATTACAGCAGCCTTATTTAGATATGAAGTTGGATTTTCCATTTGTTGGTTAACATTTCTGTGTTGGCAAAACTGCTGACCTGAAATCATAACTTTACCAATATTAACTTCGTCTGTGCTAGAGGGGTTTGTTAATCTCACTGTAACACTCAATTTGTGTAAAATGTTATCAGGCTATTATTATCTGGTCAAATGACTTAAATACCACAGATGAAGTGATGTGTTATGACTAAGAGTGTCATGTTTGGCCTTGCTCAAAAAAAGCTGGGTTTGGCCTAAGTTTTAGGAGATGTCTAGCTAGTACATTGCATATACATTTCTATCACTGCTTCACTGAGAGACATAGTGGAGAATGATGGTTATTTGCATTATTTTCTTGTCTGCTAGAACAAATACATGTATATTGCGGCTTGAAATGGTTTCCAGTCACTTGTCATAGCTACTGTAACCCATTCTAGTTGTTGAATTCATGATGGCTTCTGAAGTAATTAGGTTACCATATGTCTAGTGACCATTAAAACAATAGGCAAAAGACAATTGTTTGTGTATGTGTCTGTGAAAGAGAAAACATACACACAAGCCTTGATTCTACCTTTGTGTGTAGTACCTTAAAATGCTTGTGGCTTGGTAGCTTTGACTGCAGGGTCAGCTTTAGGCTTAAACTCTAGCATAGCTATGATTTAATTTTGTAGTACAGGTGGATCAGGCACTTGCTGCTATAAGAAAGTTTCTACATAGAGGCAGGTGGTTGTCTTGGCTTTGTTCTTTTAGAGAGAAATATGAGTGTATGACAGTTTGTAATCTCATCAGTATTCCTTGTGCATTTTGTAATCTTTCTTATATCTTCGTAATATAAATATAAAAATATAAATATAAAATACAAATATAAAAATATAAAATATAAATATGTAGAATACATATGTACCTCTAATGAATTTAATTAGCCTTCTGAGTTTTAAAATTTTTAGATAAACTACCCCGTGAATTTCATGTTTTGTTTTTTGAGCTAGATAAATTCAAAATTTGTCACCTCAGAAGTTCCCAGAAAAATATTTGAGGGCTCTCAAGTGGATTCAATGCCCAGATAAACTTGCTGATGCACAAGGAGGCTTTTTTTTTTGTGAAACTAGTTGTTCTCCAACATTTGGTGCTTGCAAATGACAGACGTTGAAGCAACTCAATCAAATAAGCTTTCCTTTAACCACAAATAATACACATGGAATGTGATATGCTCAAAATTATTCATAAAGACATTAAAAGGAGAGTTTGTGTGATATATTCCCTCTATGAACTGAACTGTTGAGACAGCCAACTCTGCAAACTGTGATTTTCCTAGTAAGTCAGAACTCGCTACTGTGACCTCTGAAACCAATCTAGCTGGCCAGGGGCTCTGAACAGTGTTTATCACACTGAACAAATAGATTTGGGGACTACCACTCAAATATTTGTGTTAACTTTTAGCTGACATAGGCAATGAATAAACTCTTTCCTTGGACCTCTGTAAAATTCAAAGATAATGAGGACCAAATGTGAGAGAGAGGCTGTGTTATACCAAATGTGGTAAAAACTGCCAGTGTAATTCAGTTGGGTCCTAACTTGTGTGGTGCCCAGGGAACTTTGAACCCCCACAAAGACTTTGCATAAAGTGAAGTGGGAGAAAATTGCAACTATTTTGTTTGTTTTCTTCTATTTTAGACTGAAAATGCAATGTAATTTAATTCCAAAGCCATTCCACTGACCTCAGGGCTGAGGTGTGGAGAGGTCAAACGACTTCCCCTGGTCAAACAGGGTGCATGTGGCCTAGCCATGAATAGATTCCAAAGTACCGGTCCCATGTCCTAACAGCCATTCTTAGTGTGACAAAAGCTATTCTGTTTTAGGCAGATCCAACAATTTGTCCAAGTTGTCATTATGGCTTAACTACATAGGGGCAGAGAAAACAAACTCTAGGTACTTTAAGTAAAAAACTATGAATATGTCAACTGAGATCCAAGTTTGTAATTCCCTGCTGAAATTCAGAGAAAGACATTTTGTGCAACGCATAGTGAAGTCTGTTTTCAGTAGTTCTGTGGCTTTGTATTTTAGAAATTTGTCCTAATGATTTGTATTTCCTGCTAATTCTGCTTTCTGCCCCAGGATCTAGAAGCACCAAGTGCTAGCCTGTGATATTCCTATGAAGTCGTTCAGTAATTAACTTCTGTTTTACAGAAGGGGACAGGAAATGAAACCTCCTGGTCAACTATTTTCATAATTAAGCAACTGAATCAAGGAGGCTCAGTTTTCAAAGCAGCTTATGGCCTCAGCAAACAGGAACAGACTCGTCAAACCACTGCTGAGCATACACGTTACACAGGGTGTTTAGTATTTAAAATAAAATTTAAAAAAAGGACAGGATGAAGTCTAAACTTGGTTATATTAATCCATAGGCAATACAACACTGTTCTGTAACCTGTGGCTGCTCCCAAGTCTTATTGGCAGACCTCTAACCACACTTTCCTGTTTATTGAAAAATATTTTCCATGCACTGGCTCCCCAGACCAGCAGGGACTGAGCCAGCGAACCGCACCAAAACTCCCTTACCCTTTCTAACAGTTGCCTGAAAGCTAAGAAGAAACTGCTGTCTAAAAGTATTGTTTTCTCTACTGAGCCTCAGTTTGCAGACAGGTTCATGAGAATTTTTTCCAGCTTGGAAATTAGGCCATTTATCAAAGACCATACAGGAAATCAGTGTCAGAATGAGGAATACAATTAGATTTCTTCGCTTTCAAGACCTGGATTTGAACTGCAAGACAGCTCTGACTCTGAAAATTTATTAATTTCAGAGTCATGTATTTGAGATAGTGTGTTTTAAGATCACAAAGAAACATCCCTGCTGAATGATGGTTAATAGAAAAAAATCTGGGTCCTTATTGGTAAACCAGAATAGCTCCCTGACAATCACCTACTGCTTATCTTTTTCTGAACAGGGCTTAACACTCTGAGTCCTGTTACAGAAGTACTTCATACATGTCAGTGCCAGAGGTAAAAGTTCCTGGACTTCGCAAATGTAATTGGCAGTCTTTGCTGAGCCCCAGACACAGAGTTTAGTTTCAGCATCTGTGCACTGAGAGCAGTGGTAAACAATGTTCCTCCTGCTTTCTTACTCCCACTGCAGAAGAGTCATTGCATTGGAAGACTAGAGATAAGGAAACATATAAGCTTGGAAAAATAATTGCATCCTGAAGGTGTGCTCTTTCAATGGAGTTTTAAACTACTGGAGGCTTGGTAAATATTTGGCATTTATTTACATGTGTTTTCTTTCTCCTGCTATACATCATCTTTGAAATACTAAACATAAAATTAACATTGTTGGGCGATAGGCAAATGTTTGTCATTATGGTTTTTTTAGCAACATTACGGAAAAAAAGTCTGTGAGGAAACGTTTGAATTCAAGTATTATTTTGTTGTGCTAACTCTTAAAAGCAAAATTTATTAGTGTCTGAAATAGAGAATGTTATTCAGCAAGAATTTAAAGAGTTGGAATTTTTTTTATTGTTTAATTGCAAATGCAATCTGAAGATTTTGCAGACTTGAAGGTATAGTTCTTTATATAGGCAAAACCACTTAAAAATCCAATTATTAACCTGACTGTCCTCTGAAACTGTCCAAATACAATGTTGTTCCAGATGTTCGTGGTACTGTTCCATGTTTATACTATTCTCTCAGCAGCTGTTGGGCTGTTTGAAAAAATTACTCAGATGGGTGGTAGTGGTATTTAATGCAGAATCCACCCTCAAAAGGGTGGATTACATAATGTAGGGGTAATTACATAAATGTAGCCCAATAAGTATCATTTTATCAGGACAGCAAACCAGCTAACATTCCTTCAGCCTGATGTAAATTAAAAAGGGCAAATGCTATTAGAGCCTCTTGATAGAACAGGCTGTATTGATTCTTACTTACTACATCTTTTTTTAATCAAGAGATATAAAATTACACAACCTTTTTTTTTTTTCTTCCTTGTCCATCCATCTACAAATGAGAAATCTAATCCTGCTAATGCGTGTGCACATGCGTAGCTTCACTTGTGTGAGTAATCCTTTCAAACTGGGAGAACTACTTTTTTGGAGGAAAGGTATGTACATGACTGCAAGCTTGCAGATGTCGTTCTGCAGGCAGTGTGCTCAGGAGACCCCTCTCCTGTTGTCCTTAGCATGCTGTAATGAATGGAATTACAGGAATGCAGGGCTGAGTTCCAAAAGCTCGGGCTGAATTTCGGTTTGGGAATGGAGATAGCACTCAGAAGTGTAGCGGTAAGATCATTCATAGTACAGCTAATGGACTGGTTGCATCCTGCTCTCAGGGACAGGTTCTCAGTGCAGCTGAGTCCAGCCAGACAATATAGCTTTAAATGATAACAGAACTTGGCAGAATAATTGTTTTGACCATTGCAGCTACTTTTGTCAGACTGTGGCCACCTGTACTGTGCTGCAGCTTTGTCACATAAATTCTGACTGCTTTTTTTTTTTTTTTTTGTTCAACCTCTGTTTGCTATCTGTTTTCTCCTTAATATACTTTTGTTTCTAGAGCTTTTCTTTTGGTTTATATTCCACTTTCCTCTCCCCTGCTGCCTTCTCTCCCTCCCACATAAGAAAATTCCTATATGAAAAGTTATGTTGTACTTGTAAGTTCCAGACGCTTTTGCAAGAGAAAAAAACTGAGAAAATTCTGAAATTTCTGTTTTGAAATAAAAAGAAAAAAGGAGGCACGCACATTTTCATCCATAGCTTTTACAGTGTCTGTTATATTAATGGGAAGCTTTATTTTCTTTCATCTATACCTGTTTCTCAGCTCACTGGTGGAAAAATAGTATAGTTGTATGTATTATCCCTGAAATATGTTCTGTATGTTTCTTTCTGTACATCTTTTGCTGCATTGAGGAAATCTAATATGTTGAATCATCATTCCTTGATACAAAGATACATGGTAGAGATTAATAAACCCATGAACTTTTAGTTGCTTGAGAAATCACTGTAATTTTGTCAACTATAATTTGAGGTGGGGGTGGTGGGTGTAATTTTATAAAAAACACCTTCCTGATGTTTTAAGTGAACTTTTTTGCCTACATAGGTGTCTGATGCTCCTCTGATTTTAGACAGATATAATCTATAAAACTTGCTTCATGTAGGAACAGAGCAATAAAGTATGAAACTTGACCAGAAAAGAATAGCAAAACCGTTCTTTTTCTATCATTTGGTAAAATTTTGCATCTGGTCACCTAGAAATTTACCAGTGATACTGTGCTCAGTGCTGTCACTGAGAAGTCAATATGTGGAAAACAGTTCCTGAAGATTTCAAGTGTTGTTTTGATTTGAACATTCCTTAAAATGCCTGTGACCAGAATTCTTCATGAGCTTTGTGCTAGGAACTGACATAAAATGTGATAGATATGTAAGTCAATGTTTTGGGGTTTTTTTATGAACAAGAACTTAAAAGAATTGCAGTTTACTATTTCCAGCACAGTAAAACTTTTCTCTTCTTTCTTTTCTTCCCCAGAAAGCAACTCTGCAGCATGACATTTGAAGATTTTGAGAACTATTCTTATTTCTACGACCTGTCTGAGGAAGATGAGTCACCCCAGTCCTCCCTCAGCATTGCCCATATTATTTCCCTTTTCTTTTACAGTGTGGCATTTCTGCTGGGAGTGCCAGGTAATGCCATTGTCATCTGGTTTATGGGCTTTAAATGGGATAAATCTGTTTCTACCCTCTGGTTCCTCAATCTGGCCATTGCAGATTTCATTTTTGTTCTCTTCCTGCCCCTCTATATTACATATGTGGCAATGGGCTTCCACTGGCCTTTTGGGAAGTGGCTCTGCAAAATGAACTCATTCATTGCACTACTTAATATGTTTGCCAGTGTTTTCTTCCTGACGTTCATCAGCCTTGACCGCTACATCCGCCTTGTCCACCCAGTCTTTTCCTACAAGTATCGGACTGTAAGGAACACCCTTGTTCTCAGTGGGGTCATTTGGATGTCAGCTGCAATTATTGGTGGCCCTGCCTTATACTTTAGAGACACAGCTACGGTTCTGAACAATGTCACCATTTGCTACAACAACTTCCATGTGCACGACAGAGAACTTATTTTGCTGACACATCACATTCTCATTTGGGTGAGGCTTGCGTTTGGTTACCTCTTCCCTTTAGTGACCATGGTCATTTGCTACTCATTGCTGATTGTTAAAGTGAAGAAAAGAACTGTATTGACTTCTAGCAGGCTTTTCTGGACCATCATTGCTGTAGTTGTAGCTTTTTTTGTTTGCTGGACACCATATCACATATTCAGCATTGTGGAGTTGTCTGCTCACCATGACGAAAACTTGCATGACTTACTACAGGATGGCATTCCGCTCTCCACTGGCCTTGGTTTCATCAACAGTTGCCTCAATCCAATCCTCTATGTTCTGATAAGCAAAAAGTTCCAGGCCCAGGTCAAGACAACAGTCTCTGAGGTGCTAAAACTGGCTCTGTGGGAAGTGAGCCGCTCAGGAACTGTCAGTGAGCAGCTGTGGAGCTCGGACAACAGCCATGCGCCTGTGCACTATTGTGAAACTGCCCAGTGACTGTTCTCGTCAACATCCCTCTCCAGAAGAGAGAGAGATTTGGAGATGTTCTTGACTTCACATCTGACAGTCAGATATGCATCTTTGCATATACAGTTTTCTATAAACAGCTGGCTTAATTGCACTTGCTGCTTTAATTGAAAGGTTGTTAACGGACACATCATTTGGGTGTGGTGTCCTCGCAATGCACATACAGCCTGAGCTGAAAGTTGTCAGCATAAGTGGAATTACTCCAACTGGGTTTTTGATGAGGAATATTGTTTTAATCCCATTGTTTTGCTATGGTTCCATACCTCATTGATATCAAAAGTGCACATAATAAAAATATTCCTCCTTGCCATCACTGATACCTCTCTTGTTTGAGGCAGTCTCATCCAAGAGGTTGTAGCCATACATCAGTGGCCATGAGTCCCGATTGCCGAGCGCTGCCTGAAGTAGGAATCACCTAGCTACCTCCCAGCTAAGTGAAGTGGCTCCACCCTGCAGCTGGAGAAGGATCCCAAGACAGAGAACACTGAATTGCTGCCTTCTCTTGTCAAAAAAGAAAAATACGGAAATAAAATCTGTCTTCTCCCGATGCTCTTTATCTTATACTCAAAATTAAGACAGGAGACCCTATGTTTTCTGGTCACTTATTCTTGTGCTTTTAGCACTAGCTGGGTGTGAAATACTGAGCAGATGTTTCATACAGGTATTAGGTTCATTTGAAGTGTGCAAAGAATTAGTGAGAATATTTCTTGCAGAAACTGAGATTAAAGGTCCTGTGCCATACTTCTTTTAAGTTTTTAGGCTTACAGTGGTTTACAACTATTGGTTGCTTTTTATTGCTCTGTCAAGCAAAGATAAAGAAATAACATTTTGTTTGCCTTAATGTCAAGCTTCAAAAAATGGGTGTAGTGAATTCAACAATATTCCATTACAAGTCTGTAGCCAAATTTGGACTTTGTTGCCAAATGAGAGGCAAGACAGTTCATCCAGGAAATGGAGTCCACTCCCATAGGAAAGATGAAGTAGTCCCAGTTATGCTGTATTCTGTTCCAACTTGTTGCTTGCTGCAGAATCACACACACCAATGCAAATATATATACATACAGATATGCTATGTGGAGTGAATCAATTTCTGATGTAATACCACTTAATTAAAAAGTTGAATGTGGGACGAAACTCCACTAAAAGTAAAAGCACAGAGCTTTGGGTAAATTTGAACTGTTTTTAACTTGCTATTGGCTTAGGTATATAGAATAAAATTGCCTTTCAGATAATCTACCTAGTTTCTATGGCCTGCCAACACACATTAGTAGCATTTATACTGTAATCGAGGCCTTTTATGTAAATACATTTGCATTTGTATAAAATATATATATGTATGCATGACCACACCCAGTACTGGTAGCTGTACAAATAGAAACAGTCTGACTGGTCTTTAACTATTTCTTTGGGCTCTGGTTTCAGAGCCTGGGAGAGTCAGGCAGGATCAGTGGAATTTCAGCGTATTTCACTTCAGGCTAGAAAGCTAGTAAGCAGCGCCCTTCCTTTGAGTCATTTGCTGCCTGGTACATAGTTACTCACCATAATATTTTGGCACTGTGCTGCTGAATATGCCTAAATGAAACATCTTGGAGTTTTTCTTCACATGTTCCCTGACATCTTTCTAGGAATGATGTACTTTCCTGACTGTAGTCCAAATGAAGCAATAAAATTTTGTTGTTTCCAAAGAGTGTGTTCATTTGCTTTTCTTAGCAGCAATATGCGGTAACTGTCCTTTCTTATAACAGCTCCTTCCCAAAGATTTTGGAAGATGAAAGCAAGCGCTGACTCTTTCTACTATGGGAATTAAGGTTTCTTGATGCACATCAGCTATGTGCACACATATATTCCTATATTCAGTACAGAGGCTGATTTTCAAAAGGGAGAACATATGTGCTGTCTTGCACAGATGATCAGAAAGCAAGTCCTGAAGCAGACAAGAGAGAGAATAGAATTGAATAGGGCCAAAATCAGCCTTGATCTATGGAATTAAGTGGATTAACAATTTTGCAATGTAACTACTACCATTCACACCAAGATCAGTTGCAGAATTATCTCCAGATTATTTCTTCAAAAGTAATGGAAGATACCTAAACAAAACAGATAATGCTCTAAGTTTCTGTTTCCCAAGTGTCTGCAAGAAAAGACCAACAATTCTTTGCTGCTTGGACTGAAGGATGCTCGTTCAACCCACTAAAACAGAAAAGAAAAGCCAGAAAAGGGGATCTATCTGATCATGGTAAGAGATACTATGGAAAGAGCTATTGACATATTTTATAATAGATAGGTTCTGGTTAATTTTATCTCCTTCCTGGACAGTTTGTGCTTCTGAAGGTTTTTATGTGGGTTAGTTTTTCTTAAAACTCTTTTCCCAGTATTGCCATGTATCACACATTTAAAGTATAGAAATTTCTACTGATCTTTCTGTTATAGGGTGCCTTGTTTACTCTAAGATGCTGATTTTTCACAGGGACAATGCCACAGTAATACACCGGCACATACCCAAACACTACACAAAACCCCCTCATGTGGATTATATGGAATTCTCTTGTCCACATGCCAATCTATTTTCTCACTGGGGAGACTGTGCTCTCTAGGGTTTATTTTATTTTGTTCTTGTGCAGCAACTTCCCTTCTAACATCAGGGGAAAAAAATCAGCAAACAAAAGAAAAATCAAACACAAAAGAAATCCCAACAACTGAAGAGTTTGTACGTGTATGCTTAGCAAAAATGTAGCACACACACAAATCCAGTCTAGCAGGTCACATGGATGGCTCATGGGGCTGTATTTTAGCAATGTTACTGTCAATAAATTAAACCATTATATCCAGTTAGAGCTTTAATTTCAGGGCCAAGGAAGGAGTTTAAAGGTAAGCAGCATATCGAAGGGGAAGTCAGAAGCAGTGATGGCCAAGGATAATAAAAATTATATTTTTGTAGCAGAATTTTTGTTTTTCTGATGAGGCATTTGCTAATTTCTTGATTTTAACAGCAGCCATGACAGAATTGCTACAACTAAGCTACCTGATTTAGCAGAAGCAACAGCTAGAGAATTGCCACAGAAGTGGTACTGTGCATTAGTTACACACAGGATGAAGTTAGCCTTTTAGGAGTTTATGGAAGGTGGCGAGTGAGCCTGTAATTATACTTATTTCAAATCTTTAACCGTGCTTTAAACCTGTAGCAGGCAGATTTTTTTTTTCTGAGACAAATTATAAACAAAGATCTTTCATTATCTGAAGCTGGTAGACCTTTAGACAAGGAGAAACAGGACCTGCTGTGCCAGATAACCACACAAATGCTCTCTGAAGAAAAGAACAAAAGGATTTATCTAAGCTGCTGCTGTCAGGGTTTGGCACTGAGCATCTTCATCTCAGAGACCAATGTGGCACAGAAAAGGCATCCATTTCATGGTCACAATAAATCCTGTCAGTCCAATGGAAGGCATAGAACACTGAATTTGTCTAGAAGCTTCACAACTGCAACAGCTTTTACATTCATATCATTCCTACGGAAATTTTTTTGAAAATAATTTATTTCTGATTCATTCTTCAATCATTAAAAAAAAAAAAGTCAGCATCAATCTAGAAACCAACCTAGACCCAAGTAAGCAGCTCAAACTGGAGTTAATTTTGCTACTTTATATATTGGCATTTTATTTCAACGATTTTTTTTTAATTGTTGTTTTTAGCCAGGAACACGCGTCAAGTTTCTTATATAAGTAAAGCAGACATCTGCATTAGCTGCAACCCGCGGGCAGCGCTCCCGTTGATCCCTCCCAACGCTGCCCGGCTCGGACACCGCTGCCACCGAGCTCGCAGCGCCTCCCAGAGGCGCAGTTTATGATCAACATTAGTTGCTGTACCAAGAACCCCTGGGAAAGAAGCAAAACTCGACATTTCACTGCAAAGGTTTCCAACCCTCAGAGGAACAAGTCACACAACACATGAGAAAGTACCAGGGTAATCCCAAGTCCCATTGAGACTACAGTTGATTCAGTTACCTTCATCTCACTCTCACCAAAGCACTGGTTTAGCCTTCAACAAAAGCCACGGTATGTTTGGTTAGTCACCACCCTTATTAAACAAAAGGAACTTATACTGCTTATCCACTAAAAAGTTATTTGCACTTTGACTGAGCCCTATTCTTTTCCCTTAAAGTCATCCCTCCTTCCAGAGGAATCACAGACATTTCCCAAGATGCAATTTCCTCTGCAAGTGGAGCAAAGAGCACTTGAGCATGATAATGTTAACTCCAATTTGATGGTAAATGTAAATTTTCTATTTTCTCTGCTCATGCTCTTGGGTACTACAGTGGGGTGTCAGAGCAACCTTGAAATTCAGTTTCAGCTTCTACTTTGCCCATTAACAAAATCTTACATTTGTGAGTTGGATTACTCTGTAATTTTGAATTAAGCACAGGCACAGCACATTTTTTGCAACAACATTTATTCTAGATATATCAAGACTTAAATCTTATTGAAAGCAGCTACATCCATTGATTGTACATAATCTTCAAAAGCTGTTATTCTCTCTTCCAGCATATCTGTTCCAACTTTATCATCTTCAACAACACACTGGATCTGAAGCTTTTTGATACCATAGCCAACAGGTACTAGCTTGGCTGTAAAATAAAAAAAGGCATTTAGTACTCCTCAATTGGTGGAATCTCTTAAAAACACCGATCTAAGATTGAACTGATCAAAGGAGTTTGCAGGAATACATAAAAACAAAAACATCATTTGTTCCTCATTATGGACTATCTAATTAACAATGGAGGATTCACTACAAGTAATTGAAAAGGGACCTCCACCTCCTCTCCAAACCAGTGATGTGGCTGTATGGGTGTTTGTCTGCTGCATCAGGGACAGGGAGATGCAGGATAAGAGCATCTTAGGTTTACAGTTTTTAAAATCTGTATTTGATTCTTAACTGGGCCGTTGTACTAATCACCTTTTCTGACTATGTCAAGATACTGAAGTACAGTGGTATTGCAGTTCCCACCCTGTTTTAGCTACATTTTCAGAGATCAGCAGTGACCACAAGTCTAACTATGCATACAATGTATCCTAAGGGACTACACTCTCTCCCTGCTCCAGAATCTTGTCATACTTACAAGATCCCCAAACCAGGCCATCTGCTTGAATGCTTCGAACACACTCCTCTAGTTTGGCCATGTCTGTCTCATCATCCCAAGGTTTCACATCAAGCAAGATTGATGATTTGGCAATAACAGCTGGTTCTGGGGGAAGAAAATTGCCTTTAAAAGCTAGGAAGTTTTCAAACACTCATGAATATACTTGCAAACTAGTTTTACTATGTGAGCAACTTTTCCCATTCCAGGAACAAGAACCTCCTCACACTGCTGTGCCAGGCCTCTGGTACCAGTGTACACTTCTGAAGTACTGCGGCTACGTACATCCCAGCCTTCGGTGTGTAAATCCACTGTGCTCTTAAAAAACAAGTCTCAGAACACAGATTAAGCACCTGACAATGTTTGTTACATAGGAAGTCCTTTTCAAAGGATCTGAAAAGGAGCTCAATGCTGTGTAACAGTTTATTTTCCACAGAGGGAATACTGCAACTGCTACAGTTCTGAACAGTTCCAGACCAGTAGCTGTGGAGGGACTTGCATATTGCAGCCTTTTCTCCGAACTCTGAAAGATAATCCTTGAGTTACATCTGTTTATACAGAAAGCTCAGCCTCTTGGAAAAACAAGCAGGAGTGTACTAAGCAAGACAAAAAGTATGTTAAGGTTCCCATTTACTATGGGAGGACTGAGCATACAGGCAATTCAAAAAAGCCAATCACTCCCGTCTCATTTCAGTCAAGCTGATCTATTATTACAGTTAATTAGTGTTTCCAGCCACCCTGTTCAAATGCATGAAAATTAACCCAAGCACAAAAAATTAAGAAGTTCTTGGCACACATACTTTTGGACTTCTTTGACTCATACTGTGCCAGGCGTTCTTCCCTCAGTTTCTTTGCTTCTTCGCTTTCCTGAAAGAGAAATCTACAGTTACAGAAGAGCACCAAAACCTCACATCCCCAGAGCATTACCAAACTGACTGGCATCTACTCAGACAAAAACAAAACATCACAACTGTCAGCCGAAAGATGGTGATTTTTTGTTTTATTCATCATGTAACCAGTCAAAGTTGTACAGTTGACCTCATTGCAATACAGTATTTTCTAACAAGTGTTTACCCTCCAAGCTTTCCTGTTCTTCAAAGATAGCTGAATTTGAGAATTTCAAGCAGGATCTCTTATCAAGGTTACAAATTTAAGTAACTTAAACTAGCTAAGGCAAAAATCTGCATACCTGGGTTAATTTCAAAAAAACCCAAACATAATACTGAAAGGTCACAAGTACCTCCTCATCATCAGATCCAAAAAGGTCAATGTCATCATCATCTTTGCTATCTGTGGCTGCACCTGTTGTGTCCTCAACATCAGCAGGACCGTATTTCCCCAAAGCCTTCTTTACTCCTGGCAAGCTGAAAGAAAAACGCAGCTATAAGGAACCTACTAAAATGTTGGTACAAATACCAGCAGTTTGTCAATGCACCTACAAGTGCATTTGTAACAAAAACACTGTGTTAAAAAAAAATAAAAATCGAATCCTGCTACTTGAAATCAGAACCTCCTCCTAAGACCCAAAAGACAGCCCCCAATGCTCGTGACATGCTTGCAGAATAATCTGTGAATATGGGATTCGCTATAGCCTCACCAAAACTGGCATGATCCCACCGAGCATTGCTGCTCCAACTAAGCATGTGGGCAGTAAAAGCTTTCTTACAGGAATAATTTATCTACAACATATTCCATCTAGGAGGAGTCACCAACTTCTTGTTCATGCTTTCCTAAAAATATTCTCAATTAAAAACTACTAAGTGACTGAAAACATACTGTTGCAAAGTAACCGCTACTTTTGGAAGTTTCAGTGAACACTTTACCCTGAATGCTAGCCTTAAACAGCACAAGAGGGACCAGAATGCCCTGAATTCACTTTCCCCTGTAGCTCATATAGTTCTGTAGTCTTAGAATAAGCTCATAGTCCTACTGCTACTATGAACTGCTGCTACTGGAGCCATAAAACTAGCTTAAAATAAGCTCACAGTTCTGTTACTGTGAACTGCTGTTACTAGTCATAAAACTAGGCTCTGTTTCCAGGAACTGTAAGTACTTTCCACAGTAGATGTGGTGAAGCAACTTCAGAATCTCAGTTCCCTTCAGAATTATAAAAGCTTCAGAAATAGGCTGGTGACTGAGCAACCCAGCTTCGGAAGAGTTTCCTATAAACACGACTGAGGCTTAGAGAAAGCAGTGTAGCAACATTTACCCTACCTATGCTGTACCTTTTTAGAGGCCTGTAGTCTCCATGAATGTCAATATACAACCTTCCACGAACATTTAAAATCAATAAGAAAGATAACGTTTACTTTTATATCTCCTTTTCTTTATATGTACTTCTGTATTGCAAATCACGGATTTTTTTTTATCTTCCAGGACTAAACACCTCAACATTGATGTGCTGTGTATTTATCTGTAATGACTCCTATAATACTAATCCATTTTGGTGCTGCCTTCATAGAGCTGATTACTGGCAAGTAATTCCCGGCTCTCAGCACAGTTATCCGTGTAAATGGCAGCAATAAAACCCAATTCTTTTTATAAGCTTTAGCAGAAATGTTAGCAACTGAACAGAGACAGAATTTAGGCGAGTAGATTCTAAGTGAGAAATGCAATGTTCTGACAGAAAAGGTCTGCCCTGCTTCGGGACCTGCTCGTGTGCCAACGGCAACGCAAAATGCCACGTGGTACCCCCGAAAAACAGTTTCGTACAAACTCGAACAAACAAACGCAGCACTTTGTAGGCCAGTTCGTAGAGATATTGCAGCTTCGCAGTTTAAACATACCTTGCCTTCTGCTTTTCGTACGACTTAATGTGATTGTACCAGCGGAGAGCATGAAACAAGTCCGCAGGCGGAGGAGCAGCGATCGCTTCAAAAACTGCGATGTCAGCCTGCGAAGGGACGTACCTGTGGAGAGCGAGCCCAAGTTAAGCCGCTTGCTCGGGACACGCGGGGACACGTGTAGAAGCAGCTGGCGCGGCACCTCAGGGACCCCCCGCCGCTCACCGTCAGGCCCAGCTCAGCTTCCCCGCGCCCCAGTGGCCCCCTCCCGCCGCCTCTCACCCCTCGATGTAGCTTCTGTCAGCCAGGAAGTCGTTGAGGACGCGGAGGCCCGCGGCGGACTTCAGGTCGCCGAAGCCCATGGCGGCGGCGCGCGGCCCACACGCAGGGCCCCGACAGAGCGCGACAGCCGCGGGAAAAGACCGCGCTGCGCCTGCGCCGCTCTTATAAAGAGCCTGGATCCCTCCGCGGATTTCTGCGCACACGGATCCCTCCGCGAGAACTAACCGCGAGGTAGTTCCTCACGGGTTGGCCGCTCCAGGGCAGGGAGTGCAGCAAGAGGGACACGAGAGGTGCGGGAAAGGGTCGATGTAATACATGTGAGCCTGACTATAAGCTCCAGGAAGGTGTACGGTGCTGCAAGGGTTTTGTCACCCCGAACTGCCGCCACGCCCCGCCCCTCTGGCACAGCGGAAGTTGCCGAATTGGGCGAAGAAAGAGACGGAAGGAGACGGGAATTGCCGAGGGCAGGACGGTGTATGAGTGACGGTGGCCGAGAAGGCGCTGAGCGATTGGTGGAAATTGCCGAGTTCCCTCGTTTGCCGGTAACCCGCCGGAAATTCCCGAAGCGGTTCTTTCCGGAGGTTGCCGAACGCCTGCCGTCCTCTCCGGAGGTTGCCGAAGGGGGCTCCGGAGGTTGCCGAAGGCGGCCGGGGCAGCGGCGGAGAGGCCCGAGGGCGCCGCCATAGAGGCCGAGCGGAGCGCAGCCGGTCCCGCGGCGCCGCTGCCCGTCCCGCGCCAGGTAACGGCGGTGCCGCCGCGGCGCGGGGTCCGCGGGCTGGGGCGCGCTCCCGGCGGCTCCTCCCGCCGCTGCTCCCGCTGCCCTTGGCGGGATGGGCGGCGGAGGAGACGCCTCCAAGGTGACCCCCGCGCCGGGCAGCGGTGCCGCCGCCGGGCCCCGGGGACGGTGACACTGACACCGAGCCCGCCCCGCCGGGCTGCGCCGTCCGGCCAGTGGGGCAGCGGGGCCGGCGCTCCGTTGCAGGCGGAGAGGCCTCGCGGTGCCATTCGTGTGTGTCATGTATAGATTGTTTTGATTTCCGTATCTTGCGTTTGAAGGAAGTAACTTATTCTCCTGTAACTGTACCTATTGGTGCATACGTACCTTTTTGCACCTGGTAGATACAGGTGTTTACTCTTCCTGTTTAAAACCCGTCAGCAAAAGTTCGAACTGATAAAAACAGTGCTGTTTTCTCTCTTACCAAAGCACCATGCTTCGACTGCTTGCTGTCCCCAGGACCTTAGCTGGGGTCACCCAGTCCTCCAGAGTATGTGGTAAGTCTGGTTCATACGTGTGTCTGTGGTGATAAATGTATGTGTGCACGTTAACGTATGTGCAGGTCACTTACTGAAGGGCACGTATGCACACTTCATTTGCAGCTAAGGAATTGTGCTGATTCTAGAAATGGGATTCTCTGAGCACTGTATGAGTGTCAGATAAGGGAGTGTGGGGTCTGATGTTTGCATCCAGCAGTAGCTGAAAGTTTGTTTTTGTTTTCTTTTTCCATGTCCTTCAGGGCGCACAACTGCAACAGCAGCCAGCAACCAAATAGAGGTGTTTGTGGATGGCCATCCTGTATTGGTGAACCCTGGAACCACAGTCCTTCAGGTGTGGGGAAGGGCATTCTGAATTTCCTTAGACTCCCCATCTCACTTTTTGCCAGCCTGTTCTGTTCTATACAGCAAAAAACCACCCACCTTTACATTATTTCTTGCAATTCTTTAGGGGCACTTTCACTGACTGTGATGCACTTTCACGTGACAGAAATCCACTGGGGAGCTCATTGTTTCAAAAAGAAAAATCTGCCATGGTTGTCTGGAAGAAGATGCATGCAGCATCAATCCCAGCTGCAAATATTTATGCAATGCAATAAGAGACTTTGATAAGTTCTGGTTGAAATTCTGTCTTTGAACACTACGTGACTTTGCAGTCTTTCAGAACCTGTTAATCTTGTATCTTGTTAAAGTAATGTCTCTGGTAAATGAGGGATTGCCTCTTTTTAGTTATTAGTTCTTATGATTCAGAGTGCTGATCCTTAGCTGCTTTTATTATTCTTGGTGCAGAAAGAAAGGAAACCTGGACCTCCCAGCCTGTACTTAGCATTGTTGCTTTTCAGGCTAAAATTTCAGGTAGAACTTTTTCCAGTCAAACTTCTTTTTAAGAAGCTGTTAAATGGGGATGCGATATAACAGGTACATAATATGTACATTAGAGTACATAGTTTATTTCAAGATATAGCCCTCACTCTTTGTATAAAAGTTACTATTTAGGCATTAGAATGCCCCCAGCAGGAGCATAAATTTTTCTTAAATGCTATTTTTTTATTAACTTTTCAGTTTTGCTAATGTGATTTTTTTTTTTTTGGTAGAAATTGTCAAAAAATTATATTTGTTCTTTGTTATTGAGTTTCGTGGTATTTTTGGCAGGCATAGCTAGTGCTATAGCATAGATTCCATCATCTGTGGGGGTTTTATGCAGGAAAGGTTGTCCTTATCTGTTCTCTGGAAATCTGTTGTCTCTGTCCTCCTGTCTCTTCTTCAGTCCTGGCATGCAAGAATGTTTCTTTGAGTTTAGGGTCTGCTGAAGTTGAAGATTGACTATGCTCAAGTACCCTTATACAGAGCATCCATGTTGTTGAATTACCTGAAATGCTTATGCCCCTCGTTGTTCCCTTTATGTTTTTCACTTTTTACTGTGATGCACTTTTCTTTAAAGAATGTATGTGTTCTTTAAAAAGTTAATAGTATTGCTAGTGTCCTATCTGTTATAGAGAATTCTCTCTATTATTGGGGGAAAGCATGAAAGAGGTCAGTTCTCATTTCCTCAATCAGTTACAAAGGTTAGAAAAAATATATTTATAATTGATATCGTGGTATTGTTCTGCTTCATCACAATTTTTTATTTATGGTCACTTCTTAAGATAAAATGTCGAATGTACTGTACTCCTGACCACTAACAGTGTTAGTCGTCAGGAGTAGCTGCATAATGTTTTCTGAGGTGGAATTGAAAGGTATAGCTAAGATTTAATTTCCCTTTGTTTCTTATTTTTAATAGGCCTGTGAAAAGGCTGGAGTTCAGATACCTCGTTTTTGTTACCATGATCGTCTCTCTGTTGCTGGAAACTGTAGGATGTGTCTTGTGGAAATAGAGAAAGCTCCAAAGGTATTTTTTGTGTTTCATAGAAATTGCAATTTTTTTGCTGTGCTTAGGGCCTAGTTTAAATCTTGTAAATGTTTGTATTATCATTAGCACATGAATTGTTGTCATTCAGCTGCTCTCATCTCCCCACTGGACTGCGGTGATTGCCTGTGGATCAAAGTCAGTTCTCAAGTTATTATGGATTATCTTGCTCCTGGACAAGATAATTTTTCCAAGAACATTTGATAGCTGTGTATTTGCAGTCAGACATATTTTTATGCTTTGTAATTCAGGCTTCAGCCACACATTTTCAGCTGATAGTACTTGAGTAGTAAACTTCAGATACTGTATGAATTCAGCTGTAGGATTAGTGTCTGCAGGTTTGTTCTGCCTAAGTAGAGATTGCAGTTATTTAGTAGTTTGTATTTTAATGCATTGATATCTCTTCTGAAATACTAGTTGATGTCAGGACTGAACAGTGCTATTAAGAAATCTCTGCATGTAGTTGAGGCATTCGTTTGGAGTTCAGTCCTGGATTACACATTTATATTCACACATAAAATTTTTTTGCTCATCCCAACTTTGGTTCCATAGTTTGAGCTTTGTGTCTCTGGAAAGGTTGGGTTATCACTAAAGATGGAAGTCATGAGGTGATTGAAAAGTAGGAGGGATTAATTTACTCAGCAGGATTTTTTGTTAATCTTACAGTAATCTGTAAGATTACAGTGAAGAATTTTTTTCCAAGACTCTTTATAAAGGCTTTGTGCAAATAAATATCTTGATCCATACTCTGATACATTCAGTTCTAGAGGTTTTCCAGATGTCTGCTGAAGCTTTTTGATTTGCCTTATATTTATTACAACTGACATTCTTTCTGCTGTAACTACTTGAATTGAAAACCAAAAGTGTAAAATTTTCAACTCTTAAATAAATCATAACTAATTTAACCTTTTTATATAGAAGATTATTAATAAATATGGCTTCTAATGACTTTCTTTGCAGACCTTTTTATTTGTACAACATGTTAAATTAATAACGTACCTGTGTAAGAAGTGGAGGGAGGAGGTTGGGGTTTGTGCCTATGCTGAGAAGTATTATGCTGTGTTCATGCTTGCTTTTTATGGTGATTGCAGCCAGTTGCTGCTTGTGCCATGCCAGTTATGAAGGGCTGGAACATACTGACAAACTCTGAGAAGTCCAGGAAAGCAAGGTACCTTTCTTTTAGCCTCCTTTAGCTGATTAGTTGTACTATCTGCTAAATAAAGTTGACACTAACTTCATTTTCTGAACCTAACAGAGAGGGTGTAATGGAGTTCCTGCTGGCTAATCACCCACTGGACTGTCCTATCTGTGATCAGGGTGGAGAATGTGACCTACAGGTACAACATCCAATTAAATTGTGTAGACTTATGTATTAATACTCCTGTCTTAGATGAAATTGTGCTTTCCAGCAGCCTGGATATGTCTGTTTTCTGTTGTCTGTTCTAGGATCAATCGATGATGTTTGGCAGTGATAGGAGTAGATTTAGAGAGGGAAAACGTGCTGTGGAGGACAAGAACATTGGCCCATTAGTCAAAACAATCATGACTCGGTGTATACAGTGCACTCGATGCATCAGGTAACATCCTTTGTTTTTCACTGGAGAGCTTACCGAGCAGGCATATTTGTATCAGTTGTTACTTGTGAAAGAAACACATGAAGGGTAATCAGTTTTTTTAAAATTTCTTTTCTGACTGTACTTAAGAATTTTATTTCTGGTAGTGAATGATGGCTGGTTTCCTGGAGCTACCAGACAGGTGTTATAAAGGAAACAGATATGGCCAAAACATGAAAGTGAAATCAGAATTCTACAGGGCAGAACTGGTCCCATGGTGTTAGTGCCAGAATGGATACGTGCCTTCCTCAGCCACAGTTACAAGATTTATTTATTCTTGATAGCATCTGGTAGCTATATTTATGCTGTTCTGTAGTCCTGAAATGCAGTATCAGCCAACTTGAGCCAGGTGGAAAAGAATACCGTGTACCCAACCAGTTCTAGAAAGAACTTTTTAGTTAGGAGTAACATTGGACTCAGTTTGTGAAATTCACTGAGTACTGAACTGCTCTGTTTTTTGATACAACTCCCCCTAGTTTTTGCAGCCTTGTGTAATGAAATTCTGCAGATGTATGGTCCTGTATATGATGGTGCTGACTAATGCATCTGAACAATTGTTTTCTTCTTTCAGGTGTATGAATTAAGGCTAATGTTTTACCTTAAGAAAACGAGATGAAGGCTAAAAAATGTTCCATGTGCTGTTGTACATTGCAGATTTGTTTTTCCTTCTTTGTGCATCTGCCAGGTTTGCCAGTGAGGTTGCAGGGGTAGATGACTTGGGAACAACCGGAAGAGGGAACGATATGCAAGTTGGTACTTACGTTGAAAAAATGTTCATGTCCGAGTTATCAGGAAATATTATTGACATCTGCCCAGTTGGTGCTCTTACCTCCAAGCCATATGCCTTTACTGCACGCCCATGGGAGACAAGGTAAGTATCTTAACTCACCCCAAAGACAAAGCTTTCTGTTTGTCGTATACATTATCTTAGTCCATTTATGATACCAAGGGTTTTCTCTGACTTTATTTTCTGTGTTTTTGTTGTAGACTTTTCCATAGACTGAATCTAACAGGAGTTCTGTTACTTACAGCATTTTCAAGAAAAGAAAGAATGTTATAGTTTGTAGACTGTTCTTCCCTAATTTTTACCCTAAAATGTACTGATGCTTAGTAAAAGATGTGTGTAAAGGAAAATTCAAATTTGTTAACTCAGTAATTGTTAAGGATGTTATTTTAAATATCTTGTGAAACGAAGCTCTTTTATTTGTATCTAAAGCTAAACCTACAGCACTTTGTTGTTTTGTTATGTACTCAGTATAACTGTTGGGCTATATATAATGCACCCTCATGTTGCCAGTGCAGATCCGCTTGAGCCACTTCCAATTAGCAGACTGATCCACCTACTGGTTGTTTTGATGGTCTTCAGTGACCCAGCTCCTGGGTACATGAACATCTATGTGATGTACCTTTACACCCAGGTTCTCTACCTGAGCAGCAGTATCATGCCAGAGTTCAGTACAGCCATGTCTAAAGCCACCTGGATACTTTCACCTCTGCATCCTGACTCGATTCACCTTGTCCTTCAGCAATTTCTGCAGCTTGCTGTGTGAGGCTCCACACAGCAGCTTTCCATCAGTGAACAGCTCACATGGCTTCTTGTTTTCTGATAGTTCATTATACAGTGGAGCTTCTTCAGCACGTGCCACCCCCTCCTTGGCAATATTCCGAAATCTTTGCCTTCTGGCCAGCTCATGATCACTTTCCAAATTCCTGGTGATTGGAGTTTTGCGTTCAACCTTGTTTTGTGATCAGTGTGACTCACTTAACATCATGCAGCTGATGCTACATGGACTGTCGAGGGGATACCCAGCCCCACACCAGCAGTCAGGGTGCCAGGAGGAGCTGTGCTTCTGTACCAGTCACTTCCGAGGCGCCTCGAACACCTTCACGCCCTGCCAACATTGCAGGCCTTGGATCCTCTCTATCGACGGCTCCAAAACCCTACAGGTGACCTCGAGTCTCCCCTGGTGCTCTCTGTCAGAGGCTCCAGGTAGGGCTGTTCTCCCTGGCTATGGTGTAGAGCACGTTTTTTAACATCTTGTCTTGCCCAGACTGGCCCAAGGGCTACTCCTCTTTAATTTGTTCAAAGGCTTGTCATTGCTCTGGGCCCCATTTAAAATCATTCATCTTCTGGGTCACTTTATATAGAGAGGGCTTACAGTCAGACTGTAATTTGGAATATGCATTCCCTGAAAACCTCTAAGGACTGAGAAGGCTTGTGTTTTCTTTATTGCTCATGAGTAGAGACATAGCTGTTACTTTGTTGATCACATCCATTGGGATCTGATGACATCCATCTTGCCATTTTATTCCTACAAACTGGATCTGCTGTGCAGGTCTCTTGACCTTACTTTATTTTATGGCAAAACTGGCTTTCAGAAGGATTTGGACTATTTTCTTCCCCTTCTCAAAAACTGCTTCTGTTGCCCCACATGATGATGCCACCAAATGCATTGCAGGTGTTCAGAGCTTCACAGTGTTCCAGTGCAGTCCAGATCAGTCCATGGTAGATGGCAGGGGTAGTTTCCACCCCTGGGGCAGTCTATTCCTGGTGTACTGGACGCCTCTCCAGGTGAAAGCAGGTTGTGGCACCAAAGGGATTGAGGAAAACGCATTAGTGGTATTAGTTGGGGCATACCCCTGGGCTGCTTCTGACTCTAATTCATACTGAAGTTCCAGCATGGCAGCACTCGGCAGTGCTGCATTTAGGCCATTATAGTGCCAGGCCACTGGGTCCACACAGGCTAGTTATCCTGGTTGTCCCATTCCTCTGCCTAGCTGGAGGCAGTGCCCCTCTAGTCCTGGTCATAGTATTTGCTGCTCACTTTTTGCAAATATGAGTGAGAAATCCCTTCATCAAGAATAGAAATAAGATCAGCCCTTCTACTTTGTCAGAGTAACTGCCCTCTGTAGACTGGAGGAGCAGTTTTCCTGGAAGAACCTCATTTGTGATTGATTGTTTATCCTTAAAACTCACATATGCTTAAAACACTCAGATCCTTAAAACTCACATACCTGTGACTCTAGGGCTGAGGTAGATTTTCCATTTCCCTTCCTCCTGTCCTCTCCGTGGTCATGCAGGTAAGGCCACAGGGTGGTTACATACCCACTATATCCTCTCTCTTGAGTAGAGGAAGGCTTAGCTCCTAATAGCTGAGATAGAGGTGAGGAGAAGGATTTATCCTCTTTGAGTTGCCGGATCCATTTCTCCACAGCTGAGATGAGGGAGGAAGAGAGACTTTCTCTGTGTTGCCAGAGTCAGCCAGCCAGTTCATCGTCCCTTTGTCCCTCTCCGTCTCTCCAGGTCATTAATGCCAGTGAGTCGGTATACAGTGATGGTGTGCTCCATACAAACTTCCACCACATGGGTCGCGTGTACCTGACTTCAGCGGGATCTTTGGCTAACTGCTTGTTGTCCAGGTCTTCATAAATCACCTCCCGTATGGCTAATTCCCTCAGGTACTGGATACTGTTCTCTGTGGTGGCCCACTTGCCTAGGTGACGTATAACATCTTCCTTGAGGGGATACCTTTCCTTAACACCTGACAGGAGTCACCTCCAGAGGCTGAGGACTTGTGCCCCTTTTCCAATTGATTTGTCAATGCCCCTTCCCTAGAAAGGGATCTCAGCTGTTTGGCTTCCTTAATTTTAATTCCAGGCCACTGGCCCAGTTATCCCTACATTGAAAGCTGCCAGTGAACAAAGTGCTTGCTTGAATAATGGCTGCAGTCTTTTCATATATCTCGCAGCTCACTCAGGAATGGGGATCATGTGTTTACCACCTTGTTTATCAATTCTTCCTTTTCCTCTTCTCCAGTAAGTGGCTGCTTCTCTTTCTTCTCCTGTTCTTCTGATGGCCTTGCTTTGCAGGAGTCTGCCTTTTCCACTTCTTCCTCCTGCTCTCCCTTAGAAGAAGCTCCTTGATCCCTTCCTAAATGAGCCAACTTCCACTTTTGATATTTCTTCTTGTGTATAGGGGTGACTGATACTGGCACAGTTGGTTCTTTGGTGTATCCACAGTGCCCGTTGTGGGGGTTGGTGTAGCAGAAGTGCCTGACACTTTGTCATCAGATCCTGTGACCTTTTCCCCCTGCAGATACTGAATAGTGTTGAACAGGATTGGATAGGTCTGGGCCAGGTCCCAGCATGTTGCAGTGATTTGTGTGTCTCTGGAATTGCCAGCGTGACAGCATAGTGTTTCCAAATATCTTACTAGTTTTTCAGGATTCTGCACTTGTTCTGGGGTGAAATTCCAAGATGTTGGAGGTGCCTACTGTCCTAGATACTTGCTCATGTTATCTCACACACCCTACCACTCATAACTGTCCAGGCTTGGGGCAGATGTCCGGGTGGTATTCTAAGTAGCTGTTTAACCCTAAACAAAACCTGAAACACATCCAGGAGACACAGAATCATAGAATGTTAAGTGTTGGAATGGACCTTAAAAGATCATCTGTCCCAACCCCCCATCCCATGGGCAGGGACACCTCTCACTAGACCAGGATAACCCTTATCCAACCTGGCCTCGAACAGACGAACATGCTGGTTTGAACATCCCAAGGATATTTAAAATCCTCAAGAGCTATTGTAATTAGTCTGGAGGAGAAGGGGAAGGTGGAGGAAGGTGTTTCCCAGTGGATTGTCGCTCCGAGAAGGTGAAGGGTGTAATTACTAACCGTGTCCGCTGGATGGCTCCCGGAGCACAGAGGTGGCTGAGTGCAAACATCAGATCAGTCTCACGACCAGGAATTTTGTCATGTCACAAAACAGTTTTACACAGTATGACAGAATTATGTCCTTAATCCACCCTCCAGAGATCATAACCAGCAATCAGGGAACATATCTAGCCAGTAAGGTGTTAGATAGCACAGCTCTGAGGATGGGTGCAGCAACTCCGAGACCAGCAATTATTAAACTAATACAATAAATGCTTATAACAAATTTGTTTTAACATACTCTGGTCAGATCTGTTGTTATCTCAACCCTCAGTGCCCCACACTGGGTGCTTAAAAGGACTGTTGTGGTTTAACCCAGCAGGCAGCTGAACACCACACAGCTGCTTGCTCACTTCAGCCCCTCTTGCCCCATGGGATAAGGAAGAGAACTGGGGGGGGGGAGGGAAGTAAAATTTGTGGGCTGAGATAAAGGCATTTTAATAGGACAGAAAAAGAAAATTATAGTAATAATGATAAAAGAATTAGAATGCACAATGCAATTGCTTGTCACCTGCCAGCCAATGCCCAGCCAGTCCCTGAGCAGCAGCCGCTGACTAGCTTTCCCCCTTGTTTATATACTGAGCTTGACTTCATGTGGTACAGAACATCCCTTTGGCCCGTTGGGGTCACCTGTCCTGGCTGTGTCTCTCCCAGCTTCTTGTGTCTTCCAGCCTCCTTGCTGGTGGGGCGGGGTGAGAAGCTGAAAAGTCCTTGATTTGGTGTAAACGCTGCTTAGCAACAACTAAAACATCCCTTTGTTATCAACAGTGTTCTCGCCCTAAATCCAAAACACAGCACTGTACCAGCTAGTAGGAAGAAAATTAACTCTATTCAGGCCAAAACCAAGACACTGTTGCTGCTTGTGTATGAAAAACTGTAAGTGGTTTATTTGTTCTTCTAAACAGGAAGGTAGAGTCAATTGATGTTCTTGACGCAGTTGGAAGCAACATTGTAGTGAGCACAAGAACCGGAGAAGTGATGAGAATTTTGCCAAGGCTGCATGAAGATATCAATGAGGAATGGATATCTGACAAAACAAGGTGTGTGGGAAGTGTTTGTACCCGCATGTGTGTTTAAGCAAGCATTAAAGGCACACTTTGCAGAACCAGAAACGTGAATGGTAGCACTGACTTCTGGTTTCAGCTGTTAATATTGTAAAGCTACAGTGAAAAATAATTGGTAAAACATGTTTTTAATTCTGTAATTGAAGTTACTGAGTTTTCTAATGTTCTGATTTTTGTAGCTTTTTTTCACAGTAACTTTTATTTGTATCGCTGATTGTTTTGAGTGTTTTTGAGAAAAAAAAGTTAAAACTTTCAGGGGAAATATTTCTTTTTCTTTTTTGTAGCAGTCTGCAATTATTAGAAAATTTGGTCACAGCATGTATTTAGTATACACAATTATCTTTGTCTTTGCTCTTTAATAGTATTCCTGGTATTTACTTAGGTTTGCTTATGATGGTCTGAAGCGTCAGAGACTAACTCAGCCAATGATCAAAAATGAGAAAGGACTGTTTGTTTATGCCTCATGGGAGGATGTATTAACTCGTGTCGCTGGTGTGGTAAGAACAATTTTCAATATAGGTAGTGTAAAATTAATTTCCAAAAGTGGATGTATTATTAATATCAAGCCAGCTATATAAAGAAAGCTTTTGACTTTAGGGTTAGAGGGGAGCATTTGACTTCTAATCCATTATGTTTCCACTTAAATTTCTTACTTTGACTGTTATTTCCTGTTTCATGGATTGGACCTTCTAAAGAACTTTGTGTTATCATGGTTTCATTTTGAGCATTGGGAGAGAAATTACTTTTATTTAAATAGGAAAGTAAACTGCTTCTTCAGAAATTTAGGAGGAAGCAACTTTCACAAATACTCTGATCTACCTGAAGATATTTTTAAATTTATTTAAACTATCACCGCTTTTGCCATCAAAGCCATTAAATCTGTATTACTTATATCTGAATTGTGCTTTCCTCAGTGCTTTCTCTGTGTAGTGATTGATTCTGCAGCTCAAATGAAGTGCTGCATGACTGCTCTGGATTTTGATTAAAAATTTTATGTGGGTGAAGTAGAATTGAATAACTGTAATTGAACTTTCCTCAAGGATGTTTTTGCCCATGGTAAAGTAGCAGGGTTTGTTACGAAAGCTATTGCTTCTCATATAATACTTTTGAGTTAAGTTTACTACCTGAGACTGTGTTACAGAAGTTTGTATTCTGTCTGCACTGTGGCTTCATTAAAATAAAAGCATTCACCAGTCTTTGTCTCCTCACCACACCAAATGAGAATTAGCCACATCTGAGCAATAACTCAAGTGGGAGAGACCTGCATAGAATACAGAGAGCTGTTCTTTGCTTATCATGAATTCTGAAGCAGCTGGATTTGCTGCTTATCAGTTTGTGCTGCTCCAGGCCAGTGGTTGCACCACTGGCTTTGGCACATCCTAACATAACAAATATTTGCCTGGGCTAAATGAGAATTTACTTCAGTGGTTTCCTTCATTTATGCTTATACTTACTTTCTCTCCAGCTACATGCAGTTGAAGGTAAGGAAGCAGCAGCAATTGTAGGAGGACTGGTGGATGCAGAAGCACTAATAGCTCTGAAAGACCTCCTGAATAGACTAAATTGTGATACACTCTGCACTGAAGAGGTATTCCCTACTGCTGGAGCTGGGTAAGATTACAGGCAAAGTCTGTCTGTAATTAGTATGTTAATAAACTTTCCAGTTGGCAGATTGTCTCTTGGCAAGATTCTGAAATGACCAAGGATAGCAATTGCTGATGCATTAGCAGGATTTGGTCAAATTTACAGTACTCACTTATAGAAGATATTTATAGATTGTGAGTTGATGCATATAGCACTCCACTATAACAAGGATTGCACACTTTACTGTATGTTGTACTTTATGTACTGATGCTGCAGTTTAACAGTCAGCTACTGAAAGCCAATTGCACTCTGTTGTAAATTGGATTATTTAGTCTGTTTCTGTTTGTGTTGTGAAAACTATAGTACACTTATGATCTTGTAAACTGTGAAACAGAAGATTAAGTTAATGAAGGCTGTCAGTAACTGTAAATGTAGGAGACAGCTACATTGTAATTTAATGTTTTGCTGTGTCTCATGAAAAACTCTTCTTATTTGGGTTAGTAATTTGGATTGAGAAATCTCTTCTTTCCCTTTCTTTTCCTGAGATTAAAAAAACATTTGGAGCACCTACCGTCTTTACCACAGCTTCATTCCTTTCCTTTACTGAATTCTCATCTTCTTCCTTACATCTTTTGTTATAGCACAGATTTACGCTCTAACTACCTGCTTAATACTAAGATTGCTGGAGTGGAGGAGGCAGATGTCCTTCTTCTGGTTGGCACCAATCCACGCTTTGAGGCACCACTTTTTAATGCTAGAATTCGAAAGAGGTTTGTATTCCTTGGTGGTGAATAAGCATGTGAATCCATCTGGATTTGATGGAATGCTTTGTTGGAGCTGCAGGCAGTAACTTGGGAGCATTCATTTAGATGGGCTCATTGGATTTAGTTCACCTTTTAGTAAAGGGAATGGTGATTCATGTGTGGAAAAAGGGTGTCTCGTCTCCCTGTAGTGTAGAGCTAGTTCATTCTCACTTTGACATTTTACATTAAGTTCATCTATTCAGACATTTATTCCTTTGTTACATTACACAGACACTTCAGATTTTCTGTTTTATAGAAGTTTGTTAAAGCATATTCCTTAAAGATTTATATTCAGCATCAGTTTGCTCCCTTTTGTAGTGTTGTAACAAATCAGATGTGCTGAGTTTAGAAGCAGTGATTCAAGTTTAACATTTTCTCTGGCAAGTAGTGTGGCTTTCCCAAACTTTTGAACATAGCTAATTCAACATTGATAAGATATGTCAGTATGAGACAAGCAAGGTTTATGAAAGTCCTGTCCTTCTTAATGCTGGGATTTTTGAAAATACATAATTTTAAACAATAGTGGCCTTAAAATTTTGAGAGGAGAAAATGGAACAAAATGTATGAATGTATATAATTCATATATTTTTATAAGTCTCTGCTATGAGAAGCTGCAAAAAAGAAAAAATTTCTAACCATCTAAATTTTTCTCTGTTTATCTAAAAATAAATGTATTTCTAAAACTGAATTGGCAGAAGTTTGAAGGGTGAAGGGAATTGAGTTATGACTTGTCATGTCAAGTGTGTTGCTGTACTGGTCCTGGAATGTATGTAGAACAATAGTCCTCCTTAAAAAAACTTTAGGTTTGCTTAATAGTCAGAATGCTGCTAAATTGCATGCTACCAAAGCAATGAATGCAGTTTAAATTCCTTTGAAATCCTATTATTTCAAGTTATTGCTAAAATTACAATTAGTGGCTTTGGTTGAGTAAAACTCTATATTTCTTTAATTTTTATAAAATATTTGCTGTGTTTTCAGCTGGCTTCACAATGACTTGCAAGTGGCCGTTGTTGGCTCTCCTGTGAATTTGACCTACACATACAACCATCTAGGAGAGTCCCCCCAGATACTTCAGGATCTTGCTTCTGGCAAACATGCATTCTCCAAGGTACACACAGCTTAAGAGTGTGATGCTAAATTCCATGTGTATTGAGTAAGAACCTGAATTCCTCCGAAACAGATCAGAAGAAGAGTACCGTGTTGTATATGGGGTTATTTGCTTTTAATCAAATGCACAGATGAGGTGATGATTACTGTGCACCAAGTATATGTAAACTGTTTAATGTATTCAGGTGTGTAAAATTTGCAGTGCAGGAAACTCCTGACTTATTTCTTGATATAAAACAGGCTGTTTCAGGTGCCGCTGTTTCCAGCACGTGTGGTTATCAAGGTATAGTTCAGTATTGACGTGGTAGTTTACTGCTTATAGCAGTTTCTCCTGGCTTTATCTCCAAATGAAACAATGACCATTTTGGAACCATAGCTTTGCACGGAGAAATTTTGGGATTTATTACATTATCTGTGGAATGAATTTCTTGATTCTTTACCTGCACAGGTCCTCGACCAGGCCAAAAAGCCCATGGTGGTGGTGGGCAGTGCAGCCCTGCAGCGCAGTGATGGAGCAGCTATCCATGCTGCTGTGTCCACCATTGCACAGAATGCCAGGACTAAGAGTGGTGTTGGTTCTGACTGGAAAGTCATGAACATCCTCCACAGGTTTGCTTTGAAACTTTTTGGGGATGAGCTTTCTTTTAGATTGGGCCTACACAAGTTACCACAATGTATGTGTGCAGATTTCTTTGTGTACACACAAGCAGCTTAGTGGACTAAACCTATAGGGAATATAAAAAAAAAGAAGTACAAACTAGCAGAAACTTATTAATAAAAATAGGTTCCTTGACCTAGCAAACTCCATGAGATTTCATTAATCTGTTATATTCAAGTGTAGAATTTAAAGTTTCAATTTAGAGGTATAGAATACAAGAGAGCTTAATAATATCTACCACAGTGCTCAGCAGGATGCACAGCAGACCAGTGTCACTTGCTAAATGACTGCACTTTATCTTGAGGAAGAAAACAAAACGGCAAGACTATTTAAATAATATGGTTTCTTTTAATATTCCTCTTACTCTGCAGTTTCTTAACTGAATAGTTATTAGAAAAGCTTAAAATGTTTTCATTTTAGAGCTTTTGACAGTAGTTATTCAGTCTGTTGTGACCCTACTCCTTTTAATAGGCAAGCTTCTCTTGGACAGTCCTTCACCACTCCCTTTCTGAAATTTCAACTGTCCAACTGACAGTTTTTCCTCAATAAAGGAAAAATTATTTCAATAAATGTAGTGGCGCTCAATTCCAGAAACTCAACAAAGTCCTTCTGCCAGAAGCAGCTTCATTCATGTAAAACTAGTGTAGTAAGAGCAGGGCTTGGTCCTCTGAAGGAAACTTGAATATAAAATCCTATTGTTGAAACTGAAATATTCAGTACCAAAACACTGATGAGTTAACCCTCATGATACTTTTTTTAACTGTGGTTTAGCAGTCTTGGATATTATTGGATATTATTGACTTCCATAGTTAAGGTGCACCATCCGTTCTACCTTAAGTGTACAAAGCAACTTATTGAAACCCCTATGTCTGACTGTTAGACAAACATGAGTTACACTGGAAAATCTGTTCTCTACAGAGAGAATCTTTTTTTGCTTTAAATAGAATTGTAAGTCTGGCACCTGATTATGCAGGATTATGCAAAACTGTTTCTTTGAAAAAGGAAAAGACTGCCAGAAAATGAGAATTATTATTTCATTCTTTCAAAAGTATTTTTATGTGTGAATAAATGAATAGTGATGAAATAGTGGTCTTAAGTCTTTGATGATTTAGGGTAGCTGATGGCCCAAGAGCTGGTCTTTCATCTTCCACGAGTGCCCTAAATTAAAGGCTTGATGAGCTCAATTCATAGCTGAAATGTCATTTGGAGCATCAAGATTCACCAGTGAGCTGCCTGGCACTAGGCCCTGACTTGGAATGTCTCCCTTTATTTTTGCCATCCCATCGTAAATAGGTGGGATTCGGATTCCCTGTGAAAACTTCAAATGGCATCAGTCTGCCAAAATGCAAAACTGACTCAGTACTCTGTCAAAAATTTCATCTGCCTTTGTGCTTCTTGTTTGTCCTGTTACTATTAGGAACCTCTTATGTCCCATAGTTAGAAAAAGAAGTTAGGTCTGTTCTGATGGGAGAGGGAGAATTGTGAAATAACTTAAAGTCATAATGTGTTTGTTCCTACAGGGTTGCAAGCCAGGTAGCTGCTTTGGACCTGGGTTTCAAACCAGGAGTGGAGGCAATAAGGAGAAATCCTCCCAAAGTGTTGTATCTTTTAGGAGCAGATTCAGGTTGTATAACGCGTCAAGACTTGCCAAAGGATTGTTTTATCATCTATCAAGGTAATTATTAGATGTAAATTAAGAAATGCTGCTATTTTAGTAGCTGGAGAAAAAAAGCCTAAACAGTGACGTAAAACCCTTTGAGAAATTCTAGACTTTGTTTTCTGCCAAGAAATAAAACTTCTAACGCATAACTGAGATACCGGTTGCCTATTTCTTGGGTAAAAATGGGAAAGTGTTGATGAGTAATAAGGGAATATAAACCAGTATAGGTCTTCTGGAACACAGCTTCATACTTGGCAGACAAAATGGCATTGGTTTCCAGCTGTTTTATCATATGAAAACCTGATGTTGATTCACTACGAATCCTTGTTCCAAGAGCTCCCCAAATCTGAGTGACTGTAGAGACTGAACTATCATTTATTCCTGCTTGTAGTCCATTAATTCTTCCCAGAGTATTTGGCAAGTAAGACCTCAGAGCAGTCAGCCTAACAGGCTTCATACTACTGGTTAAGCAAAACTTAGAAACTTCTTTTTTTTTTTTCTGGGAACACAGAAATTCTGTATTGTGTTAGTAAAGCATTTCTTTTTATGTTGACTTACTTACATCTTACATGGTTGTGTACTGTTTCCTCTTTCCATGTATTTAGGGCATCACGGTGATGTGGGAGCTCCCATGGCTGATGTTATTCTCCCAGGAGCAGCATATACAGAGAAGGCGGCCACCTACGTGAATACTGAGGGTAGGGCCCAGCAGACGAGAGTAGCAGTAACGCCTCCTGGGATGGCAAGGGAAGACTGGAAAATCATTAGAGCTGTCTCTGAGGTACTGCTGCTGTTATAAATTGCTTCAAGTAAAAGTATACTGGGAGGTTAAGTTCCTTTTCGGAAACGCTTCCACTTTTTAATGTAAAAAGAGGTACATTTTCAGGGAAAGACATAACTGTAGTTTTAAGAAGTAATATTTTGTATTGAATCCTTTGTTATTTCTGTGAGTTAAATAATATTGTTTCGCTTTTGAGGATAGCGCTAACATTGTAGCTGCTGTATGCTGCTGGAATGCATAATGGGTTAAGCTTTGTCTGCAAATTCTGTAGGTCTTCATGAAGTGCTTTAGAGGAAACTGTTGGGAGGATGCAGTCTCTTGCTCTTTAGAAAGAAAACAGCATGGACTCTTGAGGACAGGATCTGATAAGAATTAATAAGTCAAATATGTGCTTACTAGTCACAGGGAATAAGATGCATTGATAGTTGCATCAACTTTTATCTCATTTGGTGGTAAGCTGAGGAAAGTACAGGTGACATCTATATGGAAGGAGAAAAGTACTTCTTTTCTTTTTTCCTTTGTATAGCAAACAGGACAGCCTGTTTTTTAACTTAGGGAAGTGTTGACTGTGTAGGCATCAGAAGTCCAAAAGAACACCGTGACTTTGCTTTGGTTTGTACACTCTAACTGCCTGTGTTTTCAGGAGTGTAGATTTTTCCTGATTTTACTTTAGGTATGTTAATGGATTGGTAATCTAAACCCCTACAAATCAAATCCCTAGATTTGATGGCATTTCTTTCTGTGAATCTCTTAGTTGGCTGGTATGACCTTGCCTTATGAGAACCTCGATCAAATACGGAAGCGTTTAGAAGAAGTATCACCTAATCTGGTTCGATATGATGATGTGGAAGAGGCTAACTACTTCAACCAGGCAAATGAATTGTCAAAGGTAACCGAAACAGAAGCATCTTGGCATGATTTAGTGCTGTTATATAGCTTGATGCCTTTTTTAAAATGGGCCTTCTTCGTATGTAGTAGGACAAGCATTCTTTGACCTACACTGAATGCAGAATTCCCTAAACAAATGCTTTGGTAATGAGTTCCTATCATAAAGGTGACTTTCTTTCTTTTCCTTTCCCATCGCAGTTAGTGAAACAACAGCTTCTTGCTGATCCTCTTGTTCCACCTCAGCTCACAATTAAAGACTTTTATATGACAGGTATGTATAGTGTGGCCTTTCCATTCTGAAATCAGCAATACATTGTATGTAGCTTTACAGTAAGATTCTTATGAGGCATTTAAAGTTTTCCACTAAGAGTGGAAGTCTTTTGACTTTTTAGTCTTTCAAAGAAACAGAATTTTTCAGTAAAATTATTTAGAATTTACATAAAGCACAGACTGCATTTTCAGCTAAGCAACTTAATATTTATTGTCTTTGTATCGTCTTGTACTAAATTTCTTTTATATTGTCTCTGCATACAATTTTTAACATAACAGTTACAACACACTGACGTTTGGATTTTTTTTTTTCAGATTCCATCAGTAGAGCATCCCAGACAATGGCCAAGTGCGTGAAAGCTGTTGTTGAAGGTGCTCATGCAGTAGAAGAGCCATCCATCTGCTAGAGACTAATCAGAGTGCTAGCACCTCCATCCAGCTATTTGTTGCAGTTAACTGCTGTGACTGATACATTTTTTTTTCTCAAAATCTATTTGACAGGCTGTTGTATTTTTTTTTTTCTTCATTCACATTTTCATCACTTCAGATAGTCCCATAATATTACAGGACTGTTGTTTTGTCTAAGAGAACATGCAGCACTCAACGTACTGTACCCAGAGGCAGGGTACATGATGATTGTATACAAATAAATTATAATACCAAACAATCCATTACCTGTGTAATTCATGTAGCTCATGTTTCTTCCATGAAAAGAATTCAGTAAGAAACTCGGACTCAGTAAATCTTGATTTGCTAGGAACAAGTCTACATGACAAAAACCCTAGATTGTAACTTTCTTCCAGAGTATCCAGGTATCTTAATTTTAAGCCCTGGTTAGAATGTGAGCATGCTGTTTTTGTAATGTGCTTTCAAAGCCAGTTGCCCCTCATACCTGGTTTTGTCAGTGTTCAGACCTATCACTCCTCCAGATATTGGTATGTTTCTCCATTCCGTTTCAGTTGAGAAGCTACTCAGGTAGGAAATAATTTTAGTGTGAAAAAGAACAGCAGTCTTCACACAGCTTCCACATGCTTTAAAAATCAGCAATCAGATAAAAGCCCTTTACACCAGTTCAAATACAGAAAAGATCTCAGAATAGTTTCACTGTGCACTGATCTTTTTATAGCAAAGTGGGGGAAGGGGTTGTGTTTGACATTTTTTGGTTGGTTGGTGGTTGGTTTTTTTTTAAGCTTTAGAATGAATTCACTGATTCTCTACTATAGTGGTTAATGTAAGTTTGGAAGAAGGATAACTTCCTTTTCAGCAGGGCTTAGAGTAATTCTTCCAGGAATCATCTAAATGAGAACAGTACCATAAAGCCATCACTTCCACTGTATTATTTAAAAAAGAAAGTGTTAATTTTGCATGAGGAAAAGCTACATTTTTCAGTGTAGTATAATCATGAGTGCATGGGAAGGCTGCTGTAGAAGCCTTAGCTTTATAAATTTCTTTTTTTCTTCCATGCTTGAAATTTTTCAGTAACAAATAATTTTTTAGAAATTTTCTTTCTGCCCCGGAAAACTTCCTGGTCATCCTGGTATATCACAGTGCTTACACGAGCTGTCTTAAATGTTGGGTATTGTTTTCTTGTCGTGGTACAAAAAAATAAAGGCAACTATTCACTTTATTCAAAGATACTATAATGCTTGTTAGTGAGACTTTGAGAGATACTGCGTTCTGTTTTTAATGTGGCAGTTCGCAGGACCTCGTAAGTGTGTGTATGTGACCAAGTATAGCATAAAACCTTCATACTGTCCTTGTGGAATGTTACTTCTTTAGAAGGAAGAGGGGTTTGTTGGCATACAGAAATAGAGATATGGGACATATCTCAAATGGTTTAAGAAGAAAGGGTGTAGCTGAATCCTATATTCAGCAAAACATTTGGTTCTTAGGTTGCTGGGATGAAAACTTTTTTTCCCCCTGAAAATCCATGTTGTACAAACACAGAAGAATAAGTTCAGCTGTGCAACAAGTCAGTTACCACTTCAGAATTTATAAAGGTTCAAAGGCTTTAGATATTTTCTTAAATGTTATTGCATTATTTAACACTTTTTGGGGTTTTTGAAAGCTCTACATCCTTCAGTTAGTATGTATAAAGATTCAAAAAGTGTCCAGCCCTTATCTGGAAAGGCAAAAAAGATAAGTACATGTGCTGCTGCCTTGTCCTCTTTCTACCCTCTTTCCCACCTAACTAGTCAGCAAGTACAGAATTTTTCAGCCAAACTTGGTAAATAGCAACAAGGCTCTGTACAAATTTGACTGTTAGAAACTAGATAGTAAAGACAAATCTAAATTAGCATTCTTATCAACTGAGCTTACAGTGTAGCCCTTCCCTTATCTCTTCTGTTTGCTCTGCTGGCTGGACAGTCAGTGCACATGTGGACTTTTGCCCAGGCAGCAATGAAAGCATAGCAGGGGTCTGCAAAAGAAAGGAACTGACACAGACTGGGCAAACTACTGGAACAAAAATTACAGAAACAGGGCTATTCATGCAATTTACCTCTGCTTATTTAAAAGAGAACGTTTACAGTTAGTGCTACTACTTGCTAGTCCTGAAGCTGCAACCTCAGATTAGAGAATTATGAGAAAGCAGCGATGAAGAGCTGGGAGATAAACACGCTTCACGTATGATTCTTGACTGTTAAAGTAAGGGCTGCTCGGCTGGGTGATGCATCGCCTGAGCGGTCAGTGCTGGAGGTGGGCGGGGGCTTTGTTACGCTTTGGTTTAGAGCTGAGCCCAGATCCGCCCGAGATGCCATTCCCCGAGTGCAGCCCTAGTGCCACCTGGTGGCCAACCGGCAAAACTTCTCACCGGGTTCATCGTCAGTTCTTATCTCGCCTGTTCCCGTCGCTCCTGCCTGGGGGCAGCCTGACAGAGAACAGGTACGTGTGGGCACAGATGGATGCGGTTAGGCATCCATGCTCCGAACGCAGCACCGTGTAAGCACAGCTCGTGCGTGCAAGCAATTAACCCCAAACACGACACAGATTAAACCTGCCCCTTCTGTAGTCTTGTCTTCAGCAGGTGGTTGTGAGGAGTGGAGAAGGAAAAGGGTGTGTTAATTCAAGGTAAAACCCTAAGCACTTACACTTTCAAACAAGTTTAGGCCAGGTGCAGTCAGATCAAAGAGAAACAAACTGCAGGCAGATTTAAGCAACTAAGCCTAAAGCTGCGATTTTAAAACAAACAAAATCAAAAAAAAAAACAACCCTGTTCAATAGCCACCTTACTGAAAGCACGAGCATCCCACAGGTACATCCCTATAGTTCCAAAGGGAGAGTGATTTAAACCCTGGGCAATGCAGTGAGCTTCTTCAATAAAAAGAATGTGGTCCCAAACAGAAGTCAAGTCAAACAGATACGTTCTTAGTAATACTCTGAAACATCCAACAAAATTAGGCCAGTCATAAAAATAGTTCTAACTTATTTTTAATGTATTTTGAAGCATAGCTAAAGGCAGAAAAGGAAGTGTCTATAGCATTTCCCCAGGAAGTAAAAGATTTGGGATCACTGCCTCTTCTGAGGCTGACAGATTCTTGCAAGACTGTCTGCTACATGGTGCTTGGGGGATGTGCTGTATTTTTCTATTGAAACCAACAGAAAAGCAGCTCAGGGTCATAGCTCTAAAGGGAAAGCGGATTGCAGACTGGCATCAGCCTTAATCCAAAGAGAAAAGGTAATAAAACTTCACTTCCATCCCTGTCCCTACATCCCCGCTCCTCATAAAATACTCCAAACAATCGTTAAGCCAAAACATCCTCTCCCAAAAGAAGACAGTCTCTTAATGATGATTTGTTGTGTTGTTCTTCGAATGTTCAATTAGATGAAATCACCTTTGGTGATGAAGAGTTGAAAGACTGACTCTTTTCAAGCACTCACAGGACAAACAGAGAGTGCTAACAAGCAAACCAACAGAAGAGGATTTCATAGGGAATACCAACATGGAAAAAAGGTAAGAATAAGTAAATGGGGAATTCCGGAGAGCAGCTAAAAGTTAAGGACTTCACTGACAACTGAAGGAAGCTTTTTATCAGGAGTATAAGAACCTCACAAAATGTCAAAGCATGTTAAGTTCTCCCAGAGTTACCTGATAAGTTGCATTGCTCAAGAAGCAGCTTTTAAATTCCTATTTAAAACCAACAACAAAAAATAAACACAAAGCCAAACAAAACATGCTATTATTAATAGATGTTAACATATTGTTATTATTATCCATAAAATGCTAAATGGGCCCAAGTACCTTTGGGAACAAAACACTGAAATTTACAGAGTCACAAGGAAAACTTTGTTCAGAAATGTATGCCAAATCCTTCACTCTGTGCGTGGGCTTACACAACTCATGGCCCTCTTCCTTGTATAGGTTTTATCCAAAGGACACTTTACAGTAACACGTATTAGCTGATGGAATGATGTCAGCAACATGTCAGGTGAGCACAACAGAAAAATGGCACAGAGAATCCTAATCAACATATATAAAACCTTGTGATTCAAACAATATGAGTGATTCCATAATCAGCAAAGCCTGCTATGCTAAACACTGCTTATAATTTTTGTTTTCCTCCAGCTACATGCAAGAATCTATTCACAGTACCTAATGCTGAGAAGCCTACTGAGATTTAGAAGCATAATAGCTAGTAGAGATATCTCCTCACTCAGCCAATACTGAATTTTGAATATACTTAACTAATTTAACTTTTAAAAAAAGTTTTATTTCTTCTTGTCACCTTCTGTACACCTGTGTTTATGTTTGAAATGGATCAGAGATGAGAATCATGTATCAAAAAGAAACAGTAATACTAAGAGCAAAAAGCTTCATGTATAACAACTTTCAAAATCCACTGGAATCTCATGACCCTCCACACTAATTAAGCCTTATGCTTTGATGTTAGCTCAGCTCCAACTATTTCTGAAAAATCCTGCATGCTTTTCATTTCTCAATTATCCATCATAGGATATTCCACACTTTTGTTGGAAGCTACTCTCAGAAGACTAAGAGACCACTGATCTGGTCCAAAGTGGAAATTCTCATCTTTCCAATTTGCAGTGGTGACCAATACCCACTGTACACTGAATGTAAATGAACATCTGGACTAATAGCAGAAAGAAGGACTGGTGATAAAGTGTGTAGCTTCTTAACCACTACAATTACAGTTAATGAAATATCAATGGACAGACGCAGATAGTAAAAATACAATTATATACTTTGAATTAACAGTGGGCTTCCCAGTAAAATGGGATGGTATTAGAGCATCCTGTTGGGACAGTTTATTCCATTCATTTGTCTATTTAGAGGAGTCTCCACAGATGCCCAACGTACTCTGGACAACCTTCCCACAATTAACAGTCTTACTATTTTGTCTTTGCTGAGCTTTAGGAAGACAATATCATTTATTTAATGCAGATTAAAATACACATCGATAATGAAGAACAGATTAGTGAAGTCTTATTTAATTACTATTTTCAGTACAGTTCACTATCAATTAATTATATTATCATGTAATAGCTAGCATACATCTTATCCCAATTGGTTAAACAGTTCTGCAACTATACTCCTACTGAAATCCACAGCGAAATTCCTATTGCTCAAAAAGTCTTTAATGAAGCCCCTAAGACTCAGGAAAACAAGGCCTGTCATCTGTACTTTATGTTGCTTTGCTAGCATCTATGACTTTAAATGAAGTAAGGCAAAGTTACTCGGTTGTGCATATGTATGTCCTACACTTTCAGCTGTGCTATCTGCCATGCAGGAGTGCACTAAAACATGGGTTTGAAGGAGTTTAGCAGATGAATCAGGAAGCTCAATTTATGCCATAACTTGGGTGTATTTCCTAGAGAAAAATCCTCAAACTGTAGACATTTTTTTTAACATAGGGACTCTGATGTTTGGAAAAGTGGCAAAAAGCATGCTGGTTATCAAATACATGTGACTGCAGCAGACAGAATAACTGAAATCCAGATATGCTAGAGACAACCATTGCTATACAATTTCCATGTTAAAGAACTGCTGAAAAATAAGAATAACCATTTTTCAATAGTACCAATATGCTGGGGTTCAATGGTCATCTTGACCCAAGAATTTGCCGCTATTAAATAAACCAATACGACATAACAGCTGCTCAAGACATTGCTTAGAGGAATGTATCGGATCATAACTGGTTTTTATTTAATTTGTCACCCTTTTCAGTCTTTAAATGCCTGAAGACAAGATCCTCTATACAAATGTGGCTGTCCATATATGAAAGTCTCTATACACTTCTCTTCACAACATTCACCTGCATTTTAAAAAAAATTGCCGATCTCAAGCATTTGAAGACATTGGAACTGTTTCCTCAGACTGTGTGTGTCTTTCAAGGAATAATACCAAGATGCTGACATTATAACACTATTTGTGGAAAACCCCAGACTCTTCATCATACGCACAGAGCCTAAGTCATGCTCCAGAAATTCTTGAGGTCTGCACTCAGGGTTAGTATGACCTTGTGAGAGAGTCAAGGTTCATTTCTTGATGCAGTTTCCTCCAGTAACTAGTACACAACCTAAAGCATCTATTTCATTGCTTTTATTAGACTCACAAAGCTTATTCACTATGTCCCTGCCCTTTGTCTCACTATTAGTACGAGTGAGACACATCAGCGCAATATGCCTCATTAGCCAAGAACCAGTGATTTACAGAACATTCATGTTCTCTGACCACTCTGTGCTCAAGCATACAATAAGTTTCCTGGCTGGAGCAGTTGATCCAGGGATGTGGCTGCTTTAAAGTTAAGGCAGACAGACCTATTCTGTTATGAAGTAATGGAATTTACAGAATACAATTCTGCATGTTGTACAGAGAATGTTTCTGCTTTGCATTCACACACTGTCCTTGCACAGTAATCTCATAGCCCAATTTCTTCTCCAGCATAATTTCAGAGCATTGCTACTCTATCAAATACTGCATCTCCCAACTTAAGAGTCTTGACTATAAAGATAAGTAAATCTTTTTCTAAATCTTTTAATTCTACATTTCTAAAGCTAGCAGACTCTATTCCTTTAGGTTATTACTGTGTAACATTTTATTGTAGCAAAACAAATAAAATAATATTTGCATTTTTAGTAAGTTAATGAAAAGCAAATTACTCTCAAGTAAATAAAGACAGTTTTGTTAAATAAATTCCTCCATCAAGGATAAATTTTTGTTTCTCTCTTGAATGATTACACAATGGTCCACGTAACTAAGATCTACCGAATTTTTCCTCTTTACTTTGTCTTCCATTTTTTTCGTACAAGATACTAAAAAACATCCCATTTCAAGTTTTCCTATTCCAAACTAGATTCAAAACGTTTCTCCTTTTGCTTAGCATTATGCTTCTGGCTTCACAATTAACACACATCAAACAGATCTCAGGATGTCACCAAAATGTGTAATGCTACTATAATGCGTGTTTAAATTTAGGCATGCAAGTAATCCGATTAAAGCCAGTATCTGCAAAGTCAAGCACATAAGCCAAAGAAAAGGTTCAATATTGTTTCTGTGTTCAGGTTCTCAAGTGCATTCACAGCCACTTCTCTAAAATGTTGTATCATCTGCATTCCATTAAAAAAATACTATCCCAAGATACTAAGCGTGTTGCACAGATATTCCCAAGAGTACCACAGAGAGATGCAGCATAGACTGGTTGTTCACGGTGTGCCTCTCTTCCTAAAACATAAAAAATATCTTAATAGTCCAATGAAGAGAACTTGAATTATACTTGAATTATAGTGATTACAGTTAAAAGTAGGAATTCTCTTGTTTAACACAATGGTAGATTCAAATTTGTGCACAAAGTAATGTCTTGTATTTGGTATTCTAGCAAATCCTACTGACTTGGTAAGAGTTTTATGCAAGGAAGTATAGAGGGATCCTTCAAACACTTCTGAATTATTAATCAGGCCTGCAAGCACTTGCAAAACTGGGGCTGAGAATTTGGCCCTTTATTTATTTAGAATAAAAGGAAATTAGATTATGCTGCATTTGTTGAATTTCTAAATCCATTGAGATAATTTATTTGTAATATTTCAAAAGGTTTGGGTTTTTTTAATCATCTCATACCTGCCCAACATTTGTAATTCCTGTCGTTCCCACAATGAATTCTAAGTATAGAATTTAAAAGTAGTTTCTGTCAAAATAGCTTACAAAAAGAATCATCATACTTCATGGTCCAAAGCACACAATAACGACTGGTAAAATTATGAAGTACGCTAATTATTGCATTACTCCTATACAAAATCTTTTGAAATACAATAAAGCAGCAACATAATTGATTTTTATTTTTTTTGCTTTTCTAATGTCAGAGCAGAATAATGCATTTAACACATTAATAGTCTGATACAGAAGAAAAACTCCTATGCAATAACTCAACAGAACACAACACTGGACTATTAAAATGTGCAAGGCAGACTAACCATAATTTAAAAATTTCCAGCCAAACAAAAAATAAAGTTTGATGCGGAGACCTGCTGACTTTTAACTATACTTTAATTCAAATTTGTTTATCTAAATGAAAAACCCACTATCAACACAAACTACACTCACCATAATGGGCTGGGCAAACTCAAAGTGTATTTTGAAATGTGGCTGTATACAAAGACAGCAATTTTTTTTCCTAACATTAAAGGAACGGAACTAAACCAACATATTTCAGATTTGACAGGGGAGAGGTTGATAACATGCTAAGTAATTCAGTACCTTCATTCACGTGACCTTAGTCTGACTGCAGTTCAACTAGCCTATACCACCTGAATAATTCTCACAAGGGAAAAAACATAAATTAATGTATAGCTCATTAGTTTCTTAATTATTTTCCCTTTCTTCGAGACAAATAAAATGGCATCTTTGCAGTTCATCTCTGTGCATAATACTACTGCAAGAAACATTATCATAGGTCTGCTGAGTACAGAGATCAGTATCTTCACCTCTAGATACGCCATAGCATCTCACATTGTTTTGACAGCATTTAATATATCTTTTACAATTTAATAAAAGCATCTGCAACACCGCCCCCCCCACCACTATTAACTTCTATTACAAGACACTGTAATATAAACTTACAGCATTTCTCAACTCTGTAAGTAAGTCCGGAATAAGATTCATAAATGTCAGGAACAAAGCCCCCAGATCAAAACAATAACTTAAAAAAAACCAAACCGAATTATTAGAAAGTGCAAAGTGCTTTGAAAGCATTAAAACCAAAACTCAACTATTGCCCCCAAATTTCTTGCTATGAGTTCTGTTTTTGCACACCCCATCCTGAAGGGCAGACAATGCTACATTTATGACAGCACAATTTCTCTGATATATATATCTCACAGGTTTCCCTCACTTGCATTAAATCCTCCATAGTTTCTCTACATACACTACTCTAGAAAAATTTAAAAAGTAAAAATAAAAATATAGCATTTTTTCCTACCTGTACATTCAGCTTTATTTATAATGGCTCGAAAGAGAGAAAGACGTAATGGTACAATTGCACCAAACTATCCTACATCCACCTCAGCTGTTCTACTGACAGTATGAGTACCAAAAAAAAGTTACATGAACTTTCAAAATTACACATCAATTTTTAGCATTATCACACAATGACAAAAAAGTTATCAACTTTATACATATAGAAAAAAAAGAACATTTTTTAAGAACCACAAACTTACTAAAAATATATATTTTACCATACCTTTTTTTTTTTCCCAGAGAGTTGATCTTAACACGTTATAAAGAAAATTATTTCTTCAGCCACAAGTCTTTGTATTTTATTTTTATTTAAAATAAAAAGTCACACAAATGATAAAATATTTTGTTTTGGCCATTTGGCTCCCTCCTGCAAATTGACACTTTATAAAAACCTTCTGTACTTTTTTCCCCCTCCCTCTCTCCCTCTCTACTACCTCCAAGATGGTAGGAAAGTTGTTGTTTTGGAGGGCAGAGGAGCCGCTCTCTGATGTTATGTCCTCTCGGTGCCTGTAGTGGTGCTGTAGGAGGCTGCTGGCTCTCTTCTTGAGCAGCCCCAGCAGCCCTGCCTTCTTTGCTGGAGAATATATTCAGGGATTCCCCTTAATAATCACCTACCCTCTGAGCACTTTGTAGTTTTAAAATAATAAAGAGCCCCCAAAGCTTTCTCCCCACAAAAAGCAGGATCTTCTCAGAGACAGGGGGGCAGCAGCTCCTCAGCACAGAGCCCGAGCACATTCCCAGTCCCTCTGCTGGGGAGGAAACTCTGATCTGTCAGCCCAACAGAGGGAAAGGGGGGAGAGGAGAGAGAGGAGGGAAAAAAAAGCAGCTGGAAAGGTAAGCCAGGCCCGGCCTGCATCCCCGGGCTCGCGTAGCGCGGCAGGCGGTGCGGAGGGTGCAGGGCGGGCGGGGAGGTGGGCTACGCGAGGCCGGGGATCGGCCGGGGCGGCGTAGGCCGCGGCGGGGGGTGCGGGGAGCCAGGGGGCTTTTTGAGCCTTTCGGGCGCCGGGAGGAGTGCCGGAGGGGGGTGAGACGGCCGCCGGAGCCCAGCGGGAGGGTCGGGGTGCGGCGCCTTTGCCCGGGAGGTGAAGGGCGGCGGGGGTGAACGGGGCGGGGGGGTGCTAGGCCTCGGCGCGGCGCGGCCCGGCCGCTCCGCTCCCCGCCCCGCCGGGCCCCCCGCGCCGGGCCCCGGGCCCAGAGCGGGCCGAGCCCCGCCGCCGCCGGGGCCGGACGGTCGGGGGGAGGCGGCGGGGGCGCCGCGGCCGGGGCTGCTCCCCCCACCCCCCAACCCCCCGCGCGGGCCGAGGGGGCCGCGGGACGGGGGGCTGGGGGCGGCATTAATTTGCCGAAATGACTTTTAATGAGCGGCGGGGGGGGGGGGCGCACCCCCTCCCCCAGCCCGATGCGGGGCCGTGGCGGCGGAGGCGGTGCCGGTCCCGCGGGGCTGCGCCGGCCGCGGCCTGGAAAGTTTGGCGGCGTTTTTGGGGTGCCTTGCCCCCCCCCCCACCGCCGCCGCCCACCCCCCGCCTGCGGCTGTGGTGCCGGTGCCGGCAGGGCGGGGGCACCCCGGGATGCGGCCGCGGCCCCCCCGCCCGTCCTGTGCCCCCCTGCCTCCCCCCCCCCACCCCGGTGACCCCCTCCGGCCGGGCCGGCGGTGGGCGGATTCGCCGCACAACTTTTTGGGAGGGAGTGGGGGTGCGGAGATGCCCTCGCAGTGCCCCCCCCCCCACACACCCTACAAGCTGCCGGAACGTGTGGCCCCGGCCCGGCCCCCGGGGCCGGGGGCGAGGGGCAGGGGGTGTCCCGGCCGCACCTTCGCGCCCCGACACGTGCGGGGCTGACGGCCGCCAGAGCCCCGCCGGGCCTGGGCAGGGGTCCCTCAGGCACCCGCACTGTCCCGGGACCCGCTGGCGTTATCGGGACATGGGCAGCAGCGCACGGGCCCCTCAGCCAGAGGAGGGAATCTCCTCAGCAGCCCCTGCACAACCAGGGCTGTGTCTGGCCGTGGGCCCCGGCCCCTCTCATGTCCCCACTGGGGCACCCCGGCTGTCCCTGTGCGCCGGGGACCCGCTGGGCTGGGGGGGGTGTGTCTCTGTGAGGTGCTGCTGCCCCCCAGGACTGCAAATGAAAGGATCCTTTTTTTCAGGGAAAAGAACGTCTGGTAGTTGTGAAGTGAGTGCACTGGGAGACCCGCCAACGCGCTTCACCCCGCACAGGTGAAACAGCTCCGGTTTCTAATGCGGGAGGTGGCGTGTTTTGGTCAAATGTTCCTTAATATGTCTTTTAGCTCAGAATGCTAATGGCTTTGTACAAGTAACCTCAAGTGAATTTTAGAAATTGCGGTAACACTCACCTTAAGCCTTATACCATCTGATTGAAATACATAGATCTATAGTTAGTTCTAACTTTGTTACTCAACAACATATGATGAAGGTTTATTTTAAGGCCCTTTTCAGTTTTTGAGGATTGGGAGACTTAAAAATGGAATTGACAAAATTAGGGCAGTGCGTAGGTGAGTGCCCTGTCCCATTGACACACCTGTACTGGCAGTGTTTCATGCTAAGACCATCCCCACCACTGCTGATTGCTGAACTGGAGTGCTTGTGTTTTGTATGAAGCTGTCACTTACAAGCTGGCGATGTTCAGCCTTTTACATGAATTGTTTGTAATATATATGACGATCAGGCAAGTTTTATAAATCGTAAAGCTAAATTATCTACAGAAGGCCACCCAAAATTTACTTACTGAGAGTTGTTTTGATGTTCAGTATTTTTGTGATGAGTGGAATGAATTTGTACGTAGGGCCTGGTCCTACAGAAATGCATATACTTTGTTCTCACAATATGGTAAATCATCAGGAGATACAAATTTACTGTAATACTACACTGAAATTCCAATAGCTTATAACTGCTGAAAGACTGCTCTACGAGGAGCTCTACTCCTTTATTTATTGAGTATTCCTTCTGGAGCAAAAATAATATTTCTGTTTGCCTTCATAGTATTGGGACTAAAAATAAGACTAAGGTATTTTGTTTAACCTCATATTCAAGGGCAGGTTATCTGTTATTTGAATGAATAAAAGACTTGGACTTTTTTTTTGTTCAAGTACAGATGGTGGTATGTTTAATCTCTGCTTTCTTTCAGGATCATGGTTTTGATATTTTGAGATAACATTTTTAAAGTGCATTTCTCCCATGTTGCAATGGCCTAGATATTCCATTTCTTGCTGCATCTGAAGGCTACCTCTCTGCCTGCTCACTGTAACCCTAATCTGGGCCTGTTTAAAACTGTGTTGAAATAAGTGTGCCTCTGTGCAAGCGTGAGCATCTGTCTGTGAGGATGTGATTGCAGGACTGGGGCCTGAGACCTTCTGCTCAAATAGAGAAGTCCTTGTTCAAAAGACTTTCAAGATATGGAGCTCATCTTGAACCTTAGGTCAGGAATACCAATGTCTAGAAAATTTTTTGAAACTTATAGGAATGTGCTCTTGGCAATAGTTATGAATCTTCCTACCTAAGACCTTTTCTCTTTAGAAATCCTTCGAAGTTTCTAAAATTCCTGGAGTCTTAAATATTTGGTTTTAGGCTTTGGGATATCTTTGTCAAATTTTCTATAAGATACTATTTATCATTAGTGAATCAGCTGAAATGAAAAGTTCATTTGTTGTAGGAAAACAAAAAGAAGAACCTGGTCCGTTTGGTAACAAAATGAGTTACTTTTCCACCTCTTAGTTATGTTTTCTGCTGTTGATTTGAACTAGTTATAAGTTTCTTAAGTTCTCTAGTGGTTATTACTATTAGGAATAATACTTCAATTCTGTATTTATTACATTATATTCTGGAACATAATCTGTATTACCAGTGTTGCCTAAAATACTCTCCTGCTTTTCTCCTAATATATCTGCAGTATAAACTGCCTTTTTCCAGAGTTGAAATAATAAGCTTTCTAAAAAGGCAGAATGAGGGCAATGTTGCTTCTATCTTCCTAGGTAGATCTTAACATATGAAAAAAGTAGTCCAAAATATGATTCCAGGTGGTAACTAAAAATATCTAGTAAGATCTTAACATGTTGAGTGCCTTGATCTGTCAGGTTACTTCCATGCATGTTGCAGTACCTGCACTTCATGGGTCTTCTTGAGTAAGGATTCTAGTTAATAAAAGCATTCTGTACAGGAACTCTTGTAGTTGGCTTTGGTTGCTTCCCAGTGTTCTCTGTCTCAGTATGAATGCTTTTACTGACAAAAAGACACTTGTTTCCAGAATTACAGAAGTCTTGGTTTGGTAGTTGAGTATCGTAGAGAATTGAGCTGTTAAAAGACTAGAACTAAGCCAAAGTTAGGGTTAGATCACAGAACGGGGACGGAAGTTACAACTTTGTAGTGTTGATGTTGATCACAATTAGATGTGGTGCAGAACAAAGCACTTCAAAGAGAGGTATTAGTTGCTATGAAACAGAAAAAATGAATCTTTCTGCTTTCCTCTTAGAAATGTAATTTTTATTAATACTGATTGGAAAAGTTTTGCTATAAGTCAGCTTTAAATGCATGTCTTTTTATCATGAATTTTATGGTCTCTGTTCATCTCTGAGTGGATTCCATGTTGCCAAACATCTTACACTCTGTGTATTTTCTTAGTCTCAGCAAAAAGGTCAGACAGTGGCGATGCAGGTAATTGTTCTTTCTTGGTCAAGTTTAGGAATGGACAAAACTACTATTTGTGCTGTTTGTGTTTGTGGAAAAGCTGAGGTTCTTATAGATCCACGTTCCACTTCTGGCCCCAAGTTAATGGTTTTGGAAGCATATGGAGAGGATTGTACCTTGTCTATGTCTATGCTGTGTCCATGAACACAGCAAGCAATTTAACATGAAATTTGTGCTAATATTAGCAAAAGCAAAACAACACAGTTAAGACCTCTGTAGTCGTGCCTTTTGTTTGGATGCAGTGTGTGAAGCTCTGAGCTCAGTCCTCTTAATTATACATCTTTTAACCACCAGCATATAATTGCCTTGCAATTTACAATGCATTTGGGGATTCCATTGCCTAAACGGGTCTTACGTACATTGAATGTTAAGTTCTGAGCATATGTTTAAGAATGTATCAACCCACATGATTTAAAATATTCTAATATTTTTGTCGCAGCATTTGCTTAAAATGACTGATTTGAGTTTTGAGGCTATAATGCTTTGGGCTTTCTCGTAGTGACTAAGCCAATAACTTCAATGCAGACTACAGATGATGTCAGGTACCAGATTTCTATAATGCTGGTACTCAGGTATGGTATAGCAAAGATTGCCCCTAGAGTTTTCTGCTGCACTGTTTTCTAGGCTCTCTGAAGGACTGTTTAAGTGTTTTGGAAAACGGTATATAGAGTGCAGAGCTACAACTTTGTTGTCTTGGAGCTGATGTGCACCGCAAGGTAGCTGATTATGCCTGCTTGCTGCTACTAAAAGCAGCTGGGAGCTGGCTTCTTCCAGTGTATGATAGCAGGTATTGGCAGTTGCACAGGTGTGTACCTCTGTGTATTGAAGTCTTTAATTTGTCTTTTTACGGTCATTTTGCAAACCACCTTCTGTTTTCTTATGGACCACTAGTGGCTGCACTCAGCAGGACAAGTAGCTCTGCTCTAAGTGCTGATGTCTCAGAGTGTGGCCTTGCTCTGTGTCCTGCCTGTCCTTGCTAGGGTGCTAAGTTTGTTAGTATTCGCATAGGGCTTTAGCCAGAGGGAGGAGATTTTCTTCCAGTCAGCTGCTCAAGAATAAAAAATGGGAGAAGGGGAGAAATTAATGTGTTATGAAATGAAAAGTGTTAGTGGTAACCTCGTTAGAACATGAGAAATACTCTGCTGGATCAGATTGGGTTGAATCCAACCTAATGTTCTCTCTCGGACAGTAGGAATAAGTGATGCTATTTAGGAAGAGCATGAAAGCCCAGCCACTTTTTTATGTTTTCTTCTCTTACTCCTCTGCCATCCATATTTGTTAAATTGGTCATGCTAGCAAGTACATTGCTTATGTCCCCATTGTCTACGAACTTTCCTATTGTCTTTTTGAACCTGATGGTACTATCTGCTTCCATAGCCCCCTGTGACAGCAAGTTCTAGCAGTTTACTTTAATATGTTTTGAGTCAATCTCTTAGTAACTTCATCAAGCATCCCTAGTTCTAATATTGTATGATATGGTATATGACCATTCTGTATTCACCTTATTTCCTACCATGATTTTTTAAACCTCAGTCATGTATTACATCATTTGGCAAGGATGCACATTTTTGGATTCTCTTCTGTTCTTTGCCCTGTTGCTTCTAGCTCAAAATCTTTTATTTAGAAGCAGTTGGTTAAGGCATGTCTAGGTTCCTCAAGAAGCAGCCTCTGGTTTCTCATTCATGGGTTGTGGCTAAAGCTAGTTTGAGCACATATGGGCATAACTTATGTTTCTGTTGAACCTTTCTACAGCTTTGGTGTAGAGTATAAGTGCAAATCTGAAACAGCTCCCGGAAAGTTTTGTATCCTGATATTTTTACAGTGAGTACAGCTGCTTAAGCATTTGATTTTTCCAGGGGAAGTCCATGTTTCCGTCATCTCTTACTGAATCCTGTGGGACAAAAATAATTTCTCCCCCACCCACTATTTAGCTAAGTGTAGTTTCAGTTCTCTTCAGTTAAGTGACATGTGCGTATTCCATGTTCGTGCTACTTTTTATGTAGCAGCAAAAAGCTCTGTTAAGAACTCCTGTATATTGTTAAAAATAAAACACTGCATCAGGTTAAATCAGAATTAATAGATTTAAATGTCTTCATTATTTTTGTATATGTGTGTGTTTATATATATATAAACACACACTTACATGATGTGCTATGGAAGTAAAAAGAAAAAGCTCTTTTTAGATTAAGTACAATTTCAGTCTCTGATCCTGGCAGTGTATCTGCATAGTGACATGTCTTTTGGGGAGTCTCTGGAGGGATCTACCAATAACGATATAACTGCAAGTTTGGGAAAGTTGCTGTGGATTTTTTTTAATGTAACATTGGCTTCTAGGTATATTAGCTTTCTTGTTCATTGCACTGTAGTTGCACTAGTTGATTCCTATCGGGATTTTTAACATGGTTATATTTGCATGAGCTTCTCTTAGTGTATATATCGACCCAAAAATTCATGTTCATGGTCATTGGTTTCCCTGGGGATTATTCTCAGTATTTTTGCTTGAACATTTTATATGGCATTGTAGTTATACCCTGTATCTTTCAGACAAGTAAGAAGTAAAATACCATGCCTGCCCTAACACAGTCAAGTTAAATGCAAAAATAAGACATAATTATGAGTTAAATCCAAAATTAAGACTGCAGTCACAAGAATAAATCTAGGATTATAGTGGCTGGGAACTGTGGAGCACTTTCTTTACAGAAGCTTAACAGAGGCACACAAGGTATGCATTTCTTGCTGTTTACTTTGGAACCATCCTGAAGAACTCTTTTTCTTTGGTCTGTTGCTTGATAATCTTCAGAAAAGAAATATTGCTGGGTTGTGCGAAAGTGAGAAGGTCATTGATCTGTCAGAAACTCTGCAAAGCATGATAGTAGTAGCTTGAATGAAGGTTGTAAATAAACCAGAAAGAAATAGAGAGCAGCATGTGAATCACCCCAGCTGCAAGATGCACTTGGTCTTTCAAGTTTTACATCCTGTCCAGTATGCCACCAAATACAAGCTTTGGTTAACTATTGAGAGAAGCAAACTCCAGAGCAAAAGGCTTTCTGTCAGCATTGTTACATGTGTGAGATGCAATTAGTTAAGACTCATTTGATTACTTTTGCTGCCATAGTAATGAAGAAGTCTGTCTCAATCATATGGGATCCAAACCTGGATTACAACTCCTGTATGGGTCATCTCCCCGTAGCATTTATGTTTTTCATTCATGTCATTGCTGAATAACACTGAAGTGTATGTCAGTACCTGCCCGAGCACAGGTGTCTGAAAGGATTATTTTGTCCTTAACATGCTAAAGAAGAGAGAGTTCCCTCTTCCCATTCTGTATTTTTGAAGGGCACAGTCAATAGTGAGCTTTCTTGTTCTTGACTGATGTGTTGTGGAAAGACATAGTCCAATGATCGGTTTCAAATATGTGTAGTATGTGCTTCCATGCATTGAGAAAAGCTGGGAAAGGTGATTGGAACTGGACTAGGTGTCTGTGCTTGTGTTGTGGCTACCTGGTGTAAACAAAGCAGAAGGCCCCTGCCTCTGGGGTGCATGCTTGCATGTGTGCTTGGAAAGGGAAAACGTGTATCAAGAGGAAATACAAAGTTATCCTCATTATTGTCTGAAATGATAAATCAGGTCACTTGTGGTAGTTAAATTTTGTAGCCCGTCTCCATTCTTTATGCCGTATATGCTGCACGTGTGTGTATACAGCTCTTTCAAGAATTTTTTAGCATGTTTCTAAATCTTAAAGCGTCCTTCTGCTTCTACAGCTAGATATATGCTAATGAAAGACCAGTTTTGTGCAGTTTACTCCTAGATGTGTGATACGGCGTTTTGTTTTGCCCTAGTGACTTAAAGTTGCTTTTCTAGATCCCCCAGAGCCATTGTGCTTGTCATTTTCTCAAGGCACTTTTATACAGCAGAAGGTGAAGGCTTGTACCTTTACAAGAGGAAAGTGCATCTTTCCTACAAAGTCTGTGTAGGCTTCCTCCTTCCAATCATGTTCTTGCCATTTTGGGCCTTGGGAACGAGTGAGTTCACTGACATGGTATTCTGTACATTTGTCACATGCCTCTAATTTATTATGTATTTCCTGAATATCCCCTCTACGAACATTCCTTTCCTTGGTGTATAACACATATGAAACTGAACTAAGTACTGAATACACCATGTTTAAAAGAGTTCGTTCCAGTGCTTCAGGATGGCCTTTCTGAATAAAAGCTGCCTTAAGCTTAATGTAGCAGAGTAGCTGCAGAATATATATAATGTTAATTTTATTTGGAGCTACTTTGAGATGGTTTGGGTGTTTTGTTTGGTTGGTTTTTTTTTTTTTTAAATATGATTGCTGAAGACCTCCACAGTGTTAGGAACTGAAAAAGTACCTTATGATTGCATGGATTTGCACTGTAGGAGTGTATTTTAGGGGGGAAACCCCCCAGCCTCTTGTGGACGTTTCTGCCCTCCTGGCATTGATGGGGATACAGCCTCTGATATTAATACCTGCTTTCCCTAAAATAAACGCAGTGAGGTAGGACAAGCACTAAAGAACCGTGATGACCTCAGGAAGGACTGCATATTGATGCTTGCAGAAACTGTAAGCAGATACAAGAACTAGAGACTGATCATCAAATATGGTAAAGGAAGCTTTTTTTAAAAAGAAAACTTTGTTGCACTGACTGATTAAATAATTTTGCAGAGCAAAGACAGTCAGTGGTGGTTTTGTAAGTATAGATACTTGAAGTAAAACCTCTGCAATCAAATGGGTTGATCATCTTTCAACTTGATTTCTGAAAGCAAGTGATCTGACATTTAACCTTTTTCAACTTGTAGCTTCTAATCACCTTCTGGTAGATGAGTGAAGTTTTGTTTAGGAGGTTTAAGTGTGATGGCAGTAGACTTTTCTTTTCCCCAGTAATTTCCCCCAGTTTTCCAAAGATCTGTAACTACTAATTGAAAACTGTTGGGCTAGTGGATTTGGCTTATTGGATGCTAGCTGAACCACAGGTTTGGTGACTACATCTGCCTGCTTACTTACTGAGCACTAGTAATATGCATTTTACTCTGACTGACATTGACCTTTTTGATATTTTCCTTAGACAATCTGCTTCATCTTGGTTCATCATCATTCCAGGATAGTGGTGTCCTTGGGGCTCTCTCTTGACATTGATATGGTACAGAAGATTTAAAATCAGGTATTGTTTTGGGTCCTTCTTTCCTGCCAAAATGGAACATGCAGTCTAGAACTGAATGCATTTCTTCTTTCCTTACGTGATTTGTCTTAACGTTTTGGTTCTTTCAGCTGATGTTCACAAGGAATAGAGTCACGTGATGTATGAAGGCAAACACATACACTTCTCTGAGGTTGACAATAAGCCCTTGTGCTCATATAGCCCCAAACTGTGCAAGCAGAGGCGACTTAACGGCTACGCCTTCTGTATCAGACACGTTCTGGAGGACAAGACTGCCCCCTTCAAGCAATGTGAATATGTGGCCAAGTATAACAGCCAACGCTGCACCAACCCTATCCCCAAATCTGAGGACCGTAGGTGAGTTGTGGTTATCTCTCTGCAAAGTGGGAAGTGCCTGGGATGTTGACACGAGTTTTCTTTGAAGTTGCTGCCTGGCTTCAGGATGAGGGTGGAACTGGCTTGAGTGAATTGTATTCCAGGATGTTCCTTTGAGGATTTTGTTTTAAGACCAGTAAACTTTATTTTATTTTCTGTGGGAGTCAAGTAACTCGGAAGGGGGGCAGTAACTTAGTCCCAAGGAAGTTTATGAGAGAGTTCATTGCTTTTCTCAAATTCACCATAAACTGTGGATCAAACCACAGTATCAGCTGTTCTGACTAATTTGCTTTGTCAGTCACAGTACCTGCTCTTAAAAAGGCCTGCTTGTTTAGCCAGGAGTGCCAAAAGCACACTTCCATCTGCTTTTTCAGGACAAACAGTTGAAAATGCATATCTTCTGGGCACAGGGAACAGTGACACATAGAGACAAATCCAGAATTACAATTCAGTGTTTGTGATTTGGTACCGATCTGTAGTGTTGTATTACTGGAATAAAATAAATATTACTTGATAACAGATGAGCCAGCTGGGAAAGTGCTGTCCACTCCCTTTCTTCTTTGCTTCTCTCCTTTCTCTCACCCTCCTTGCCCAAATGAAGATGCCCAAGGTGTCCAGGTATTAAATGCCCTGCAAGAGATAGTGCTTGAAAGTTGTTGAGAGCTGGAATTCAAACTAGATTTCCTGAATTGCAGCCCATACTGTAGCCACAAGGGCATTCTTCCTTGCTCTTTAAGGCTTCCTGAACACTAGTCTCATTGGTGCTGCTGGGGCTGAAATAGCAGAATTTGTCTAATCTTGTCTGACAGCTATATATGACTTTATTTCTTTGGAGTTGTCATTGCAGGGTTTGCCAGTAATACAGTATTTCATTAATGTCTGTGTTAACTATGTGAGGCTTGTTCAACAAGAAATGCTTTTTAAACCTAAAATATAAACAAAATATGCCAAAAAAAGTCAAACCACTATTCACTGACCTTTCACATTATTAGCTGCCATTCACTAACCTTTTGCATTATTAGCAGTGTTCCCACTGTGCCCTACATATAACTTCCTTCTCAGCTCACAGCTCCCTCTCTTGTCTGAAACAACAGTTGGACTGTGCTCTAAATTAACTTGCACTTCACCTGCCATTTCAGTTGAGGAGACTGATGAAGTGAGAATAAAAACATGAATGTTTGTCAAAAGCTGTAGGGCAAATGCTCAAATGGCACAAGATGAATAACTTTAAGCTGTAATTTGACAGTCGGTGAGTGTTTCTTTGCTACTGTACAATTGAGGCTCTTTGGAAATAAGCTCGCAGGAATGATCATGGAAATGGTTAGCACAAATGGTATGCTGTAATTTCAGATGCAAGAGCTGACTGAGCCAGAGTTGCTGTTTACCAGGGGTCATACTTGAAAACAATAGGAGTAATAGTACTTAATGACACTTCTTTATGTCTCATATGTTCCCATGGAATTTGCGATTTTTCTTTACACCTTGAATTGAGTTCACACTTTGTTCTTTTTGATTTTTCTCAAGTTAAAGTGAAGTGTGGTCATGACATCTGGTGTATGTTATATTAGAATAATTCAATTGCATGTCGAGTGTCACATTACAGTACTTGAAGAGGACAGCAGGTGTCTGAAGGAGAAAATAAACTTTTAATTTCAAATGAGAGGATGTGATAGTTTGAAGGAATATTTTAAAAGACTGCTTCTCAGGGCAGAGTTTAGTTTTAACAATAAAATTTAATGAATGCTAGTGATAAGACTGTGGCTCCTCTGAACTTTTTTTTTTTGGCAGGCAAACCTGTATCTGTTTCTTAGGAGACTTTCTTCACACTCCGTTCAATATAAAGATGTTTACTGTGTCTGAGTTCTTCACTCATAGCTTTTAATTTTTTGTATACAAAATTACTGTCAGATGGTCATTTTGTCACAGTTTTACACATGTAACTGTACATGATCAGAAGCAGGCTGTATGATGCTCTGACAGCTATCTTCTTTTTATACTTTTAAAGATTATAAAAAAAAAGTCAAGAAGATGCATGCATTATATGCCAAAAGCTTCATAGTCTGTCCACAGATAATTAAAAAGAATTATCACTTGACCCTGACAAATGAGATGCTACCAGCCACAAAGATGTTTTATATTGTGCCCATATTATTAGATTTCTTATTAACCGTTAACATTAATAGATCTACAAATTAGATCTATTAATAGTGTGACTTCAATGCCTTATTTGAAGTCTAGTTTCTCTATTCACTATCTTGTTTTTTTTAAAGAACATATCTATGAGAAGATACAGACATAGGTTTTGTATTTGTATTTTCTCTGAATACATCTCCTAATTCTTTCTTAGCCAAATACAGACATACATAATGAAGTTCAACTTAATTTTTAAATATAGGGTTATTACAATTTGGTTGGGTTAAACACCATTTAAAATCTCCTCTTTCAAGACAATCTTTAAATATTTTGTTTATATGCAAGCTGTTCCCCAGTTTATTGGATCTTAAGTAAGTGATGGAAATCGATACCAGTCTGGGATGTACTGAGAAGCAGAATGCAGCTGTAGGTAGAAAAACTCATGGTCTGAATTCTTGTCCTCCTAGTGGATGAGGGAAACTGTCCAGCTGAAGCCTTCAGAGCCCATCACATTTTGTGTGCTTCATGTTTTGATGATTTTAATGGATATCAACCCACTGCTCTTACCGTTTGTGTGGACTTCACTTGATCTTGCACACAAAAAATGCTTTTGGCACTGAGTAGGGAAGGGGGCAAAAAATTGTATTAGATACTCAATGTGATACTGTCAGCTGAGAATAACTCACAGACAGGTTACAGAGGTGACAAACTCAGCCACTAAGACAGGCATATCAGAACTGGCTCTTATAGGCCCAGCTTGACTCTAATGGGTTTCATGCTCAGAGCTATGTGAAAAGCCTTGTGCTACTTGCAGGTGCTGTACTAGTCTTCCCAGTAATCTGACTTCATGGAGCATGAACTATTAATGCAGACTCTGCAGTACTGGATAAAGTCAGAGCCAGTTGGGTCCAGGGCCAACTAAAAAGCCATCCTGGAAACTGAAGGATGGGGGACTGGGTGTGCTTGCCCCCCTCGCTCTGTGTGGGACCAGCTAGAGCCTGACAAGGTCAAGGTTGAGTTGGTGCTAATCTGCTATGCCTAGCCTAGCCCAAACTGCTTGTGTGTAGTCTTCTTTACCCAGAGGAGATTGAAGTGCTCTTCCTGGCTTCTTCCTGCTCCTGTTAGTCCAAGATATTCCCGCATCAGTTATGCTGGAAGACAGAGAGTTGATAGAGCCTTAAAGCACAGAGCCAAGTCGTTGTATACTGGAGTCTGCAAGTGCATGTGATCTGTATGTTGTAGCCTGACATCTATAGGTTTGTGTCCAGTTGGCTTTCAGTGGTGCAGTATGGTCAGTTTAAGAGCCAAAGCTTTATTCTCTGCCATATAAGAATTATTGTTTTAGAGTTAAATGAAAAAACCAAAGCCTGAATAGCCTAAAACTCAGAGACTTTTAACAAGCTTATTACCTTTTCCTAGCTTTATTCACCTTTTCTATTTTTTTCTTGTTTGTACAATGAAAACAGACTATCCAGTTTCACATCAGCAAAAGCACAAGATGACAATATTTAAGTTTTGAACAATATGAGAAGCATTCACATTGAGCAAAACACTTTTTATTGGCATAAGAGGGAAAAGAATTCCCTGGTGTTTGTTTTGTCTATTGTTTTTTTCTCCTGTCATACTAAAAGTACTGTTGTAACTGATACCAGTGTTGTTCAAACAAAATATTTTAAAAGTGCATAATTTTAAACATGGAAACAGTGCTTGTTGACTTTAAGGGAAGCTTTATTGAGCCCTCATTATATAATTTTATTTTTAGAAATGTGTCTCTCAGTATGAATTTACAGTATTCTAGTGTGTTCTAATAAGGACTCCACAAATTGCTGGCTTTCAGCTTGCCTCATCTAGCTTTATTTATTACTTACAACATAATATAATCAAGAAATTATTTAGACAGTAATAAGTAGCAGTACTTTTCAGACTTTTCTGATTTGTGAATCCTTATGATGTGGAACCCTCAAGAGGCTGTATATATGGAGATCATTAAAGAGCATATATGAATTTGATTTCTCTTTTTTACCTTTTAAGGACTCTTTAGAAGCTTCTCACACATTGCTTCTTTAGAGATGGGCCAACAGTTTGAAAGGCACTAAGCTGAAGTGTTAAACCTTTTGTGATGTTTGGTTTGGGCTTTTTTTTTCTCCATAAAGACCAGGAATAAATTAATTTTAACCTATTTGTTCCACAAAACTTACTTTTCTCAGGTTTGTACTGATCAGATTTTAAAGAATACCATCATGGCTGTTTCCTTATTCATAAATACTTGGATGTAGACATCACTTTTTCCTTATATCTTTGTTTTCATCTATAAGCTGCAGGTTATAGATGGGATTCTTCAGGGGCAGAATTCTGATGGCTGGTAGCATTCTACAGAGGCAGGAGTGCCTGCCTGTGGGAAACAGGAAAAGAATCAGATCATGATTCCTACATTTCTATCACCTGCTTGTTTTAATCAGATAAAGATTAATTTTTTACTTTTTATTATGTTATCTGTGGACATAAATTGTGATTTTTTTTTTAAACTTTTATGACAAATTCTCAAAAACTTTTTTTAATAACATGGCTTCGAAAGTCTTTCACATTAGAATTTAAAGTCTATGTTTGTGGATTGTATGCATACATATTCTTGGCATTGTGTAAATATTTTCTAGCAGGAGAGAATTTGTTTTTATAGCTAGATTTTTATTTGCAAATAATGACCCTTTGCAGCAGATATCTAGTGAGATTTTCCTTATAAGAAACTGCTCTCCCTACTACAGTGGAATTCATAATAATAATGTGTGCATTAATGAAAATGTTAACTATTTCCACTGAACAAACAGGCAAATGAAAGGAAGTAGTCTTCAATGTAATATTTCTTGGGAGCTTTTGAAATGATCGGTTAATGGCTTAAGTTCTTAATGTTTTATGTATCAGACAGTCCATTTATTTTGTTCACTTTGTTTTGTGAGTATTCACCCTATTGGAGAGTTAAGATTTTGAATGACTGTGTGTGACTCTCCTATGACTAATGAATGAAGACTTTTATATCTTAAGATTAGAGATTGTCCCTTGTATAACCTTTTGTTTTCTGTTACATGTTGGGAGCACCACAGTTACCTGTTTTATTAGAAGCAGTTGTGTACACTTCTTATAAAACCTCTTGTGTTTCGATTTATATTTGCTTGAGATGTGTGTTTGGGTTTCCTTTAAGTGATGTCTTTTCTTCCTATTTTACTTATAGGAGTTTAGTTAATAATTGACTGCTTTTATTTTTCAAAGGTACTGCAACAGCCACCTGCAGGTACTTGGCTTTATACCGAAAAAGGAGAGGAAGAAAAAGAATGATCCCATAGAGGAGGTGAAGGTCAGGCATCAGATGGATGCTATGGCCTTCAGTCTGACAGTGCCCACCCTGGCCTTGAAGATGCCCAATGGACTGGATGGGATGTCCCTCTCCCCTCCAGGGGCAAGGCTTCCTCTCCACTACCTGGAGGCAGAATTAGAAGACCCCTTTGCTTTCAATGAGGAGGATGATGACCTAAAGAAAGGGGCAACAGTGAGGAAAAAGTTGCAGAGCAAGTTGGCTCAAAACCGGCAGCGCCAGAGAGAGACAGAGATTTTAAAAGTTCGCCAAGAGCACTTTAGCCCCATTCCTGCACCTTTGCAGCAGCAGCCTCTGCAGCAGCAGCAGCAGCACTCCCATCTGCCACCTTCATCAGCTTCGTTAAAGCCGACAGGGCTACCGCAGGGCATCGTCTGCAAGTCACCTCAACCTCTGAACACCAGCCTACCAATGCAGGGAGTGGCACCCACCACACACACTATAGCACAAGCCCGGCAGTTGTCTAACAAGAGACCTCTGCCTCTCCTGCCACCCGCCAGGGCTCCTGTCACGGACCCACCAAGGACTGATCGGGTCCTCATGAAAGCCACAGCCTTCTCTCCGCACTCGTCCTGCATGAGCCGGCTACAGAGACTGGTGAAACTGTGCACTCGAAAACAGCAGCTGGACACTGATCTGTTTCCTCATTTAGGTGAGCAGATAATAGAGGCACTGCAGCCTTATTTTTTAACCTAAAACCAAAAAAGGCGAAGGTCTTCTAGCCCTGTCCTGCACTCGTGTGCGGTCCTCACAAAATAACCTTGAGCTAGGTAATCTTGGCGTTTTCTTTAGCTCTGTTCTCTATGAAGGGAATGCCTGCATCCATCATATATGGTTTATGGCATTTTGGCTGGTTTTTATTCTTAATGTTCTGTTAGCCATTTGAGAAATGAAACTGAGGTGTAGAAAACATTGCTTGGATGATAGAGACATGATATAGAAGGTTTGCAACTCAAGTAGTAAAGGTGACACTAACTGTACCTACATGAGTGGACAAAGTTAGATTAAATATTAGATGTGTGACATGTGCACATTACAAAATGAATGCAAGTAGAAGTTTGGAGATTTGACCTGTCGTTCTCTGCAATCCAAATTTCCAGCTGACTTGATTGGAAAATTATAGCACAAGAGAATTTTTCTTGACCGAGCCTATTAGTTTATAGAAAGCAGATGAACAAAAAAAAGACCACTGCAGGAGAGCATCAATGTTGCAGAAGGTAATTGGAGGGTGGAGTCTAGTCCACATATCAGTGCAGGAATAGTCTTACCCTTACTTATTATCTAGAAACCATAATTCAATAGCTGCTTGTGAAAGTGTAAGGAAATACAACCGACTTGCTGGTATGGTAGTAGTGCTCTATGAGGCTTTGAAAAGGCAACTGACCTTGTGGTTTATTTGTCTGATGGTGAATACAGACCTAGGCACACCTATCTGCCCTTTTTGTCTTCCTCACCCACCAAAGTTACTTTTTGGCTTAGTTTTAGATTGTACTTTTCTAACAAGTAAAATACTAAAAGGGAAATGGAAATGTGAGTCAGTGTGTGATATTAGAGCAGGAACACTATTTATGATGTTTTTTAAAAAAAAGACTTCAAATAAATCTAGACATTCTTCATATAGTGTCTTATTTAATTGGAAACATCTGTAATTTTTGCTATTTCAATTAACCTTTCCTTAATTTGCTGTTAAGATCTGCCCTTTGGCACTCATGGGATAGCTTGACTATTTGTTCAGAAGATAATTAGCATACCCATAGCATGTCTCCAAAGGATGTTGTTCTTCAGAAAACAGCTTTGATGGTCCTATATATAATGCAGGTCTTTAGAGGAATGGCAACACCAGAGGCTTTTCTGAGTGTTACAGACCCCAATAGCTTCGAAAGTGACCTGTGCTTGAAAGACTGTAGAAAGATCTTTTCTGTATTTAATGTTTTACATTCTCAAGTGGTGAAGAGAATACATTTTACTAAAAAAGAGGCATAGTAAAAAAACCAATTAGACCTATACATGTACAGTTATGCAGATGCATAACTGTATGTGTATGCATTTAGAACAGTTTATATTTGGCAAAGTAAAAGAATTCACATATAAGTTACATGAGAGTGGAAAATATTCATTATATGTCTTAATATTAAAGACTAGTTATGCCAGTTCAGAGAACTTCAGGATTTCTTTTTTATGATAGAGTAGCAGTAGAGATGACTGCACAGAATCTTTAAAAGATTAAGCCAGTTTTATGTGTACCTACATCAGAGCTGTGTAATTGGATATTAATGTAACTGCAGTCTTCGGTGTCAGTATAGCTGAATCTGGATTAGATTTTATTCCTTCATTTCTGCAGTGCCCATTAGAAGCAAAACAACACAACTTCTGATTTTGTTTTTAAATTTTGGGTAAACAATTTGTTACATGGTTGTCAGTTGTGGACATCTTTATCAAATGATGATTAAGTTGTTTTTTCATTCCTTTATGAAAGGGGCATGAGGAAAAAGAACCACTTACCTTGAAAGTATAATTCTGACATCTCATTAAATTTCTTAATATGTCTTAATTTTGTTCAAATGCATGTCTTAAAAAATAAAAGGACACTGAAGTTCCTGAAAAATTTGGTTTCTGATGTTTGTGGTTCATGTTAAAGTGTTGCTTCTATATGATGAAGATGCTCCTAACGATTACATTCCAAGCATAGGTGTGTGTGTCTCTAACTGTGAAAGTAGGTGACCAAGTACTGATGTATTTCCCAAATTCAAGCATCTGACTTCAGAATCATCTCAGATGTAGTTGTTTAGTTTATTTTTAACAAAAATAAAATGCTCCTAACTCTTATCCCAACTGCTGCTCCATTTTCAAGGAGCACAGAAGGAAGCGAAAAAGAAAAAATGCTGACTTGCAAATGCAGCAGTGGAATTTTATCCCACCTGCTGCAAGAAAGTGGCAAGAATTTCACTGGATGTGGGAGAGAGGGTAGGAAAAGCTGTGAAAGATGAAGTTCCAGACAAAATGTTTCACCTGAGAACTTACTGGCCTCTTTCTGGTTGTCATGCTCAACAGTTGTGTGTTGATTGACTAACTGAGGCTGCTGGTGCACACAATACTGCATCATCATTAAATGAAAACGTGCTGCTTGGTAAAAGTGCAGGAGTGTTTTTGTCTCTCCCTTTAGCTCTCTCTTCGTGCATTTGGCCGGCAGTGACAGGAACTGAGCAGAGGAACACCCTGTGTAACTGTGTATCTATCTCTGTCCGTGATACTGTGTCTTGTGATTTTCGTATTCTTCTCTGTGTTAGGGCACAGTGAAGGGGTCAGAATATAAACAGAAATGAAATTGGCCTATTTAGATCATATAGTATTAAAATTTACCAGGTAGTCAGTTCTTTGTGACAGGGACTTCTCCCTTACCTTGTCTCTAAAGTTCCCGTGTGCTTGGTTATGAAAACTGTGATATTTTTCTGTGGGTAAGAAAGCTGGTGATTTTTCTTCCTCTGTTTATGGATAAAGAAGTCAGTAAGGATTTAAAAAAAAACAACCCTTGCTTATGACAAAAATCAGTGCATGCTATTTTCATGTTGCAATGGAGCCGCTACTGTAACTTTTCCTGTGTAATTGAGAATATTATATAATTTAATCAAACATAATTATGCTTGTAACTATACTACACGTTCACCTCTTATGCCACAGGTTGCCCAGAGGTTTATATAAGGTAGATACTCTTTTCATCCAGCTTTCATGTTTTCAATTCCCTTAGGGCTGGATTGGTCTGAAGACAGTGGAGAAGAGTTGGAGGATTCAGAGCAAACCTCCCCTTACCAGGTTGCATGGTCCATCCGAGAAAGCCTCGGCTATGAGAGACCTGAGTGAGTATCATTCTTTAGTATTCATGCTGGCCTTGATGGAATAAATCATGTCAATGTGAGTTTCACTTCAAGTGGAGTCAGTGGAACCTAAGTACTTGTTCAAGTGCTTTGCTGAAACAAAGGATTGTTTGAACTCATTTGTTTGTAAGAGCTATGAAACAGCTTGTTGCCTTCTGTCCCAGTTTTCAGCTAACTTAGAGACCTTTGTGCAGTCTGCTATCAGAAGGATGCATCAGGAAAGGATTTAAGCTTGTTTGTCTAAATTTAACTGAGTTTAGTGGGATTTATTAATTAACTTGTGTGCCTTGCTGAGTGGAGGTCCTGAATTATAACCAAATGGAGTTGGTATGGTTTCTTGTCTTTCCTACTGTTTGTGAATAACTTTGTTAGTAAACTTGCTACATTTCACTCATTAATCCTTATAGTATTTATGCAGGCTATTGTTTTAATGTGGTTTTTTTAAAGGCCATGGTATTTCTTTTCTTAATTAAGTGTTGTCTTAATTAAGTGTCTGTCAATACTTGTGAGCATTGAAAGGAAGTGATGTGATCAAAGGGATAAGCAGAGCAGGTATTAGCTGCTGGTGCAGAAAGGCTTATGGTGTTCTCTATATACTGCTAAACCATGAATCTGAACTTACAGCAGGATATGATAATATATGTCTATTAATATAAGTTTTAAGGTGCAAAGTATCCTGAGCATAGTATTGTAACAAAGAATGTTTTTAAAAAAGAAATTTGAGTCTCAATAGAATTTGATTATAATTTCTATAACATGATTCTCATTTACTGTGCAACTGGCCTTTTGGTATTACAACTTTCCTTCATTCGTTTAATTTTTAAATATAACACTTAGAATAATGGTGTTAATGAAAGTTTATTTTGTTATTACATGGAAATTCTGAAACTTGCTAAAACTTCTTGCCTTCTCTAAAGATTGTCCTCAAAGTGAACAACAAAGCTGTATCTGTCATCAGGACACACCCCAGGATGCTAAATACTAAGAGTCTTCAGTGAATCAAAGCTAATAAACAGTGTGTGGGCTTTTCTTTTCTAAAATAAAGGTGGTTTTTTTTGTTATGAATGGCCATCGTTTTTTAGGGCATCAGCAGTCAGAGAATGAGCTTTCACAAACAGTTTTAGCTTAAAAGACAGCTTTTAAATAAACTCTTTTGGGAAAACATGAACAGACTTCAGAATTTTAAATCATACATGTTTTTTCACAGCAGATATATCTATTAAATAACTTCCCTTACACTATTCTCTCTCTGACATTTGATTTTAGTCTTCCATATATCCCTATTTTTTTGTCAACTTATAAAGGTCATCTCTGTGTGTTTTGTTTTCTATTTGTCTTAACTTCCTTTGGATTCTTCCTACTCTTTTCACATATTGAGTGAAAAATAGTACCTTGTCTTGACACTTTCTGTTCCGTTCTAGCATTTTGTGCACCTCAGTTAAATGCTGTCTTAATTAATCATGATGGATAAAATTTTGTATGCTACTGGCTGCTTTTGTACTTCCATCAACCTACCCAGTGTTAGTCATTCAACAACTTTACTAATTTTGATTATGGATAAACATTCACTTGATGTAAGCCTTCTAAAACTTTAATTCCTATTCTACAAGCTTCTGTAGAGGTTTTTATTACCTGAAATGTTTCACTTTGACACTTCTGCAGTGTGATCTGTCTGCTGCTGAAGGTGATGAATTAGTTCAAACTATGTCTGGGGAGATTTGATTTGTCAAAATAACTCTGTCTTGCTAATCTGGCAGTGCAGACTCGTGGCTCCTAACTTAGTCAGCCAGTGACTTGTTACAGCTCTGAATTTTGGAGACTTATTTTGCCAGAAAATCAATGGAGATTGTTTCTTAAAACTTTTACTTTCTGAAATCACATCCCTTACGTTACGGGATTTAATTGCTGTTTTTTACAGTAAAATGAAGGCTATTTTTTCTCTGTTCACTTGTGTCTGAGCTTGTGGTCCCACCAGCCAACTTCATTCTGTCCTTTTCCATTCAGCTTCCTGGAAGACAGTGGAAGGGATGCTTCTCAGAATAGACTACTGAAAGAAAGTGAACAGTTAATTTCTGCTTTCCTGGACAGCTGGTTCTCAGCATTTCTGCTTATGTGATTGTGGGGGGAATCCTCTAACTTTCAGTTGAACTTCTTGTGTGACACTCCAGCTGTTCTTAACCTCTCAGAAATTCACCAGATTCGTTTAAAGTTAACCTCTTAACAGTGTCTGGTGTTAGCTGCGATAGTGCTTGTTTTTGTCTTACTAGCTGATACAGTGCTGTGTTTTGAGTTTAGTATGAGAATAATGTTGGTAACACCCTGATGGATTGATTGTTGCTAAGTAGTGCTTACCCTAAGTCAAGGACACTTTGGTTTGCCATGGTCTGCCAGAGAGGAGGTGCACCAGAGGGAGTGCAGAGGTGCAGTGAGGGAGCACAGCTGGTACAGCTGACCTGAACTGCTCAGAGGGATACTCCATACATCATGACCAGTGTATAAACTGGGGGGAGTTGTCAGGGAGGAGCTGAGCACTGCTCAGGGGTGGGCTGGGTATCGTTCAGTGGGTGATGAGCAGTAGTATAGGACATCACGTGTTTTTCTTGGGTTTTCTTTTTTTTTTGTCCCCAATTACAGTAAATAGTAACAGTATATTTTACTTTGTTTCCATTATTAAACTGTTCTTAGCTCAACCCACAAGATGTTTTTTTTCTGATTCCCCTCCCCATCCCACTGGAGGGAGAGTGAGGACGCAGCTGCCTAGTACTTAGCTGCTGGATGGGGTTAAACCACGAAAACACTAATATATTTTTTTGGTTCACTTACCTTCTGGCCTTTTAATCTGTAAAATTCATATTGTTGCAATCACCTGTGGAAATGCAGGCCAAATGTTTGCTTTTATTATTCTGTGCTTTAATTTTGAAAAATCGCGTTCCTGTGCTCCCAGGATTCTGGGATGCAGTGCTTTGAGGCAGGCACAAATGTTTGAGTTCAAATAGTAGCTCAGGGCTTGGTAGTGGGCACAGTGCAGGCTGGGTGGCTGGCAGAGAAGGCTGCCGAGGTGGGAGGAATCCCTTATGGGAGCAGCAGTTTGGAGAGAAAGCATGGGCTGTTCCCTGCTGCAGATTAGTGAAGCTTTCCCCTAGATTATTTGATTTCTGGGTTTGGTAGCTTGGAAGGTACTGGAAAACAAGTGACTTTATAACAAAGTGGTTTTTCACTTTGTACACTGAAATATAGATAAAGCAAGCGTTTCAAGTAGCAAGTTTGAAAAAGGAGTGAGTCCCTCCTCATACTACCCCACTCAAAGGAGCAAATATCAACACTGTATTGTCAAAGTCGGATTTAATAACTCACATTAACTAGAATAACTAAAAGAAAGAAGGGAAGGTTCTTCAAAACTTCTCTGTAAGGAGGGATTTGAAGTATAGTTGTTTGGGTATCTCAGAATAGAGAGAATGTTCTCCTTGTTCCCTGGTGGTGCCTGACTGCTCGTGCTACCCTTTTGCTCTTCCTTTCTGCTGCTTTGTGCTGTCTTTGTTTTCTTCATGAATACTCAGCAATAATTCCCCTGATGTTCACACATAACAATCTGAAAGGGAAGAACCATTTTGGACTATCAAATGGCTTGCGTGCACTTCCAGAAATCTTTTTAAAAATTAAATGCCACGCATTAAGTTGAACTTCAGAAGCTCTGTATGCAGTTTAAGACAATAAACTAAATAGAAGTTGTTAATCTTGTTTATGAAAGGACAATAATAAAAGTACCTTTCGTTTTCAGTACTTGACTACTGAAAAAATAAAAATAGGTTTTATTTTGGTATTTTTAGGTTTCTCTGAACATATAAACATTTTGGTTAATCTTACTGGCCTGAAAACAAAATTCTGAATAGGTTTTTAGAAACTATTTGGCTCAAAATAAGCCCTTGCCCACTGCAGGCATGATTTCTTTCTACTTCTTCATCTACTTTTTAAAAAGGTTTTCATAAACTGCATTTCAAAAATATTTCAGTGTACAGTGACTCTTTTCTGACTCTTTCAATGTGAGGGAAGTAAAAAGTCTTAAATATAGAGAAATTTACATTAAAAAATGCTGTTTCCACTTTTTGTTTTCCCCCAAAGAAAAAGTATTTTCTAATTTTTAACCATATATAAAATTAAATCAGTATATCTGCAACTTTGTTTAAAAGTCTTGGCCCAGAGCAGTAATGAAATATCTACAGATGTTAAACCTATCTATAAATATATATGCCATCCATGTATTCCCAGTTTTTATTAATACATTGGAAGAAGGAAAATCTATATTAAATAGCCCAGAATTAATTTTTTCTAAACAGGTAGTTTTTCCCAGTAAACATTCTTTCCTAAGAGATCGCAAAAGTGTATTTTCTTTTAATTTTCAGTGTAAAAATATTTTAAACATTACACATGTTAAATATTTTTAACAGGCTGTATTTGCTGCAAAGCATGTAATTGCATAGGTTAAATACTTGTAATTTATGCTTCTAGAAAATAATAATAATCTGATTTAACAAACAAAATACATGGAATGGTTTACTTTACATAAAACTTCATAAAAACGTGCATTTGTGTCAAGGCAGTGTTTGCTGCTGCAGAGTTTTTGTGGACAGCCCTAGTGGAGATGGCTGCAGTCTCTTAAATTTGGCCTGCATATAAATAGAGTCAGAGTTTCCAGAAAGGAAAGTAGGTCCTCGTCATATGGCTTTTCAGGGGCAGGTCTTCTATCTGCATTTCTGAATCTTACTGTATTTAGTAAATATCACGGCTGGTATTTCAGATCTCTTCTATTTCAGCTAGTTCTGGTCTGCTTTGCTGTGTGCAGGTTTGGGGGTCAGCTCATTCAGTCTTGCCAAGCTCTATAGTCTGAACCTTGTGAGCTTTTGATTTGCTTCATTTGCTTGGATTTCTCTACTTTCCCCTGCCCGCCCTTTGTGTTACGGATAGGAAAGTTAGCATAAAGTCTCTCTATTCTATAGGAAAAACTTAAAATTGAACAAAACCTACTTTTCTTAGATTCAACATATGCACTTTGTTGCTTCATGAACAAAAAACTCATTCTGCAAACTAGAGCTTGTTGGGGAGGACTTCTGAGTAACTTCATGGACCTTGTTTTAGCGAGTTCCAGTGATGATTTTCTGTTTCATGACTTTTACTTCATTTAACTGAATGTGTTGACATGGTTTGATGGTCTTGTTGATATGTGCCTGGGTGTTCAGAAAGCCAAGATAAATGGGGAAAGGCTTTTTAAAGCAAACAAAGAATTGGATTTGTCCTTCATCTGGTCGTTGCTTAGCCCTGGTCTGATTTTTCCATCACTACCGTTGGAGTTACATGTGAATTTCTTCTTTACTACTTACAGTAACTCAACTTTAACTCTGCAGCAAGGAGAAATCAGTATCCACTGTGTTAGTTTGTAATTTGGTTTAGAAAGCAGTACACCACCTGGCAGAGTAAAAGGAATTGGAAAAAGTCAGCGGTTTTGGTACTTGTTAGAATTTGACCATCTTTTCCAGCATGACCTTTCCTCAATAAATTTCCACTACACAGTTCTCCACCCTTGTCCTCTCCATTAATTGCACTTTGATTTAAGCGTTTGTCTCATTTGCCAAGACATTTACAGTAAATAAAGGTTAACAGTATAGATTTTTTTGAACAGCAGGCTCTAGACATTTAAATGTGTCAGACTTGATGATAAATTGATGTAATCTCTAATAATGACATACTAAGAAGGGCAAGTACCTTTAGAATTTAAAAGAGATTCTGCTCTTACTATTTCTCAAGCATCCCTGCCTGATTTCAGTCTTTGGATGTTTGTGTGGCTAGAAGATGGATGCCAACTTAACAGTTCTATTAAAGTGACAAAATAGCTTCCGTGGAAAAAAAAGGAGTAACTTAAAGCCCATTTGTTTTTATTTTCCTTCCTTCAGGTCCGATGATGACAATGCAGATGACAGGAGTTCCAGGGTGACCAGACTTTGCACTTACTTTCAGCAGAAATACAAGCACCTCTGCCGCCTGGAGCGGGCAGAATCCCGTCAGAAGAAATGCCGGCACACGCTCCGGAAAGCCTTGCTGCAGGCGGCCAGCAGAGAGCCGGAGCGTGCTGGGCAGCTCATACAGGAACTCCGAAGAGCTACATGTGCTTGTACCAGGTTAGACCTTCCCTTGTGACTGCAGTAACCTGGGGTTGGGACAGGGTGGAACTGGGCTGAGCATCCAGCAGCTGAAATGCTGAAACAGGTAGTAATGCACAAGGTGGAAAACCACGACACATGAATGCCTGTCGGCGGAGTAAAATAAACATGGCATACAGAGTCTTCCATGAAGACAGGCCTTCTCCAGCTTTAAGTTTTAAAATATGGATTGTTTGTCCAGCAGTATCTGGGCCCAATTTCTTAAATGTCACAAAAGAAATTAGTGGCCTGTTAGAATTTATTCTTACTAATTAATCTATGTATTTTGGCTTCCTTCAAATACCTGGTACTTTACTACGCCCATTTCTTTAGAAGGTGTGCGGTCTGGTCTGTAGTTCACTGCTTCAATTCAGATTTTGTTTTTCAGACCAGCTTCTTTTGAAAAGTCTGTACCTCCTCTTAATTATCTTCCCAGCAAATCAAATTTAATCTCATGCTTTTTGTTAGATTTAACTCAATCTAACATTAAATGAAACTTGGCAACAAAATAAATATCTTCTAACAACTCTGAAGGTTACCTTCTGTGGGAATTCTTTCTAGATAATGTCAACATCCCTCCAGCTCTCAGCATATGGAGAGTTGGTTGATTCATATTTGTGCAGGAACAGACTAAGTCTGAATCCTGGTGTTATGTCTGGAGTATCAGCAGCATCCTTTTGCTGTTGCAGTTTGGCTTTACAGGATGTGCGACTGTGGATAAAATATGAAATGCAGACTGGAGCAAGTTACTGAGAGTATGGTTCATGGGATGCATTTGTTCCTGGGCAGTGGGCTGTGGTTCATGACTGTTGGAGGGTTTATTGTTGGGGAGGTGGAGTGGTGCTGAAGAGCTGCTCAGAGGTGTAACACAGAACTCCATTACTAGTTTACAAAGTTGTGGAAATTTCTCCAAACTTAAACTACAGCAAAACTTTACCAGAACTGACAAGCTCTTGCTGGTTTTTCACCCATTATTTTTGCCTTTTATTACGCAAAAAAAAGATTATGTTGTTTTGGGTAGACCAGCAAAGCCAGGTGTGCCTGTCATCACTGCTCTGGTTAATTTAAGTAACCAAAGAGTCTTTTCAGTTATGACATTTTTCTCAGGAGTAATACTGCTAACTAAAACTTTGCTCAGTCAAAGTGCAATTGATGACAGAACTGGCCGAAGAAAAACAGTCAGGCTACAGACAGCTTTTTGTCAACCTAGAAAACAACGTGTACAGAGGTGAAAGCCAGCCCTGGAATCGCCAGCTTTCCACTGAAGGTGACACATGCCTCGAGTGCAGGCTAACACCAAGCGAGCTGTGTAACACTTGCGGTGCTCGTCCACACTGCTGCCTGGTCGCCTGCTTGCAGCTCAGGCTCAAAGCATAGAGGCTGTGCTGAGGGAGTGCCCAGCTCTGGGCACCTGCTGGTGGATTGGGCTGTAGCACGTTGATGAAGGAGAGCTTTTATCCATGTTGAGCACGCTCAGGCTCTGCCATTCCAGAGCTCAGTCTAAGTTTGTCTGAGCACATGCTTGCATGTAAGCTCTGGGGATGCTCGGCATGTTTTGATTTATGAACAGGCTTGGAAGTGCACCTGACTGCCCACATAGGCATACCCAATACATTGTATTCTAAAGATTGACCTCCTTTTGAGAGTCACTGTGTTGACACTCAACTACTGCTGCCCTTGGCTCTGTTGCAGGGTGTTGTAATATTTACACAGTCGCAGCACACAGCACCTCTCATTACAATTACGGCCCTGTGAAATAAATGAGAATCCTGTTACTGCAGTCACACCTTCACCTGTCATTGACATCTATTCTGTGTCCCTGTGTAGAGTCTGGTAGTAGCGTGCACCCCATCTGGATCATGACACACACATGTGTGTTATAATTTTCCATCCTACTGTGCCACGTTCAGTGCAATAATTGTGTTAAGTAACCACCCAAAACTGGGGCTTTGTCTCTAAATTCTTTTATGTTTTCTTTTCAGCACAAGCCAAGTGAGGCAGAGAGATGCAGAACCAACAACCTGTAGCGGGACTTTGAAGGGAGAGCAGTGCACTAACAAGGCCCTTCCATTCACCAGGCACTGTTTTCAGCGTATCCTCTTAACTCTTTGGGAGTTGCATTCAAGCGTGGAAGTTCTGTTTTAGGGGTTTTTTTGTTTGTTTGTTAGATTTTTGCCTTGACAAATAAGTTTTCACAAAGAAATACCTATTTGTTAGTGTGTCATAACTACTTTGCTTTTAACTTTTCTGGGTGATTTGGGTCTATAGACAGTGAAGATATGTAGTTTGCCACTGGTATCTATTATAGTAACATCATTTTACTTTGTAATCTGTGTTTGATAGATGCAAGAAACCTGTACAAAAATGATCATCTTTCACGATGACTTGGTGCAAACCACGTGGCTTTCAGTTTCTTGGTTTTCATGCAGTTCTTGTTAGGTTCCAATAGACTATCTTCCTATGACAGTGTTATTGGAACAGATTTTTATACATAGTATAAAAAGATGGCTTACACTGACTAGAAAGATGGAAATCATACTTTGCATTGTTCAAAGCAGCAGAATAGAAGGGGTCACAGAACCTCATAGTCTAGATGAGGAAGGATTCCCAGTGCTTGGAATTTCAAGCAAAACTTGAAAAGGACGTTAAGAGTCAATGGATAAAGATCACAGAAAGAAGAGAGCACATTAGAAGTGAGGTTTTGTTCTGAAGACTATAAACAGACAGACTTATGACGTGTAATACTTTATCTTTTTTGGTTTTAGCTGAAGAATTATTGGTGCTTTTTTTGAAGTGACTTCTTTTGTTGAAGCTTTTGGTTTTGGTATTTTAAGTGACTAGTGCTGATCTGTTCTAGTTACTATCAGACTGCAGCACCTTTTCAATCTTTTTGTTTTGCTGATGCCTTGTTTTTCTTGGTTGACTTTTTGCAGACCCCTTAAAAGTGATCTGCAGAGCAGTTCAAAATCTCTGTATGAGAGAGCACCATGGTGTGCAGTTGTCTTTGAGATTTGCCTCATAATTCGAATGGTTTTATTTTTTCTTTTTTTTTAGTTTAAGTGGTCTTGCTTGTTGGTGTGTGTAAAGCAGAGAAGTCAAGGGTAGTGATTTTGCATTTATGCCCATTTTTTTCTCTCTGCATTTTCTTCTCAGTGGAAAGAGTTTCTCCTAAAATGAACAGGCTCTTGGTTCTGACCCATCTGTCCAAGTCTGTTACCTGGACTGTTCAGCAGGTTTTTTATTTTCTTTGTCCTTTTTTCTGTGTTTGTGTTTTAACATTTTATGAACATACATAGTGATGTTGAAGTCTGACGACTGTTCAAGATGGAAGGAGTTCTTCTAATGTTGTTAGAAAAAACCACAATGAGATATCTGTTTGATTTGCTGTAAGTCTAGAAGCATTTTCACTCCTGCAAGGGTTTTTTCTGAAGGAAATCTCAGCAAGCTTACGTTTGGATTTATTTGACCTTTCTGTCTGATTGCACATCTTTTTTTCAGAGGAGCAGGAAGGATCTTGAAACTTCTTTTTCTGTGCTCTCTAAAGATAAATGCCAAGAATGTACCTTAAAAGATTGAATTAAGAAATACTCTTTCTTTAATGTTTCAGTATGGATTGTCATTAGTCTGTAAGGAAATAGTCCTGTTGACTACACTGTTCCAACTGCTATTGATCTATTGATTAAGACTCCAGGAAAAGGCTTCTTTTCGCTAAGAACTCATTAGTGAAATGCCTGCTTTTATAAAACTATCTCAGCATATAATAAAATCATTAGAGATTCTGCATGAATGCAGTTTTTTCACCTTAAAAGTTGGGTTTGAACCTTACCTAGCTTTGAACTTGAATAGCAAAGTTAAGGTACTCATTAAAAATAACATCTATGGACAGATAGAGTTGAAGGCTCTGATCTTTATCAGATTGATAAATCAAAGGGCGTTCCTCCATCGTTGTCTCGTGTTATTCCTGATGCAGAAATGCACAGATATCTTATTGAACCGTTCTCAGCAGCTCTTCTCAAGTTGCACAGCCAAGTTTGCAGATGGTCAACAGTGCTCTGTGCCAGTTTTTGACATTACACATCAGACACCTCTGTGCGAAGAACATGCCAAAAAAATGGTAAGCACAAAGCCAAAACCGTATTTATTTACGTATTGGGATGATCAGGAGTTTTAACCCCAGTTTTCCTATGCACTCTTCCTTGATAATTAGCAAGTTTATGAACTTAAGAGCTCGTATCCTATTATTTTTCTTAAGAGGGTAAAATATGCCAAACGTTCACAGTATAAAGTATGTTGTGAAAATCTTTTCCATAGTTTTAAGGATATAATAAAGTGTGCATGAGAAAATCCTTCACTGGAAAAAACCTGAATTCTTCTCTTGAACTGAGAAATGGAAGATCATTGTGAGATTCCATGGTCATTTTATTTGGGCTCATTCTTGGTCCTTGGATCTGAGTGTGAGCGTGGTATTAAGAAGTCTGCAGCTTAAGTAGTCTCAGTACATGGGGCCCAAAATATTTTCTAGAGGAAATGTAGATAGCAATTACAAGCATGCAGATAATGGTTTTGCTACGTTATTTACCTTCCAGTAACTATTAGAATTTATCTTTAACCTCCTTTGGGGATCAGTGGCCTACCTCAAGTTCAAAGAATGCAGAAATTAAGTTGATGTCCTCTGCTCTCCTTTTATGCCTTCTATTTTCCAGAAAAAAACCTTAAGGATAATTCACAAACCTGCTTCTGTCTTGTGCCTCCTTCATGGTGTCTTGTCTCACTTCAATTAGGTGTAAAACTGCCTTTGTTTGTTTGTTTATTGGGTTTTTTTTGTTATGTCGTTGGGTTATTGTGTGGATTTTGTTATTGCTTTTGTCCAGGCTCTCCAATAGTTGTGAGTTATGGAGTTTTTTGGATTAAAATGCAAGAATTTGTGCTACACAGATTTGTATGGGATTTTCCCCCTCTTCTAGGCAATCTTTCATGTCTCAAGGTTTACTTCTGTAGCAAATACAGTCCTCTGCCATTCCCAGTATGATGGCATCTAAAGAGTGATGATAGTTTGATTTATTTTTTAATGGGTCAGTGATTGCTATTCAGAAGCAATGAGGCCATAGTTGTTTACCCACATCCTTACCCGAGTCCAACAGTATTAATTCTGTTTCCTCAATGCTGTCCCTCTGTTATGGCAGCGGACACTTGGAAGATCCTGGCTTCAGCTGCTGCAGCTTATCTGCGTTAACACCAACTCATAATAGTGTTTGGTCTTTAATACTTACAAGAGTGCTGCTAAGGGTTACAGTTTTACACTAGTTTAGTTAGGTTTTGCTATGACAATTTTTAAAGTGATACTGCGTGTGTGATAAACTGTTTAGCATACCTCATAATTTGGTCTATGTTGTTTTTGCCATTGGGATCAATGGGGAAGGAAGCAGATCAAGTTTTGTAGCCATGCCTGGGTGTAAGTTAGCAGTCTCTCTTACATTACATGTGAATGTCTGTGGAATGGCCAGGGTGAAAAAAGCAAGGAAAGTAACACTTGTTCTCAGTATGCTCTCATTGCTATTGTTTTGCTCCCAAAGGATAATTTCTTGAGAGGAGACAGCTCCCGTAAAGTTCAGCACCAGCAGCAGAGGAAACCCAGGAAAAAAACGAAGCCACCTGCACTTACCAAAAAACACAAGAAGAAGAGAAGGCGAGGCCCACGCCGGCCCCAGAAACCCATTCCTCCTGCAGTGCCCCAAGGGAACCTCACAATGCCTGCCAGTGTCTCACTGCCAGTAGAGATACCCCACATACGGTCAGTGGTAGGCCTGCCCCAGTTTCCCACTGTTGGCTTGAATGTTGTCCGTGAGCACTGGAGAAAGGTGTGATTTTGCTGTGCTGATCAGCATCTGGAGCAGGGCTAGAAATTGCGTCTCCATTGACTGTTGAAAAAAAACTTCAGAGTGGGTCATTTTGGATTTGAGCAATGATCGGGTTTGATGGATAAAATATTTTGACCCTGATGTCACATCTTATGTACTTAGTGAGTAGGCTAAGCTTCCTAAAGAAACTTCCTAAATGCATTTTTTCCAAGATGATGGGGTTAAAAAATATGGGGAAACATCCGTTCTAGATGGATATGCATTCATAGTTGTCTTTTGGAGGAACCAGAGTTGAACAGCAAGGACTAATGTTACTTTCTGTTCAGGAGCCCCTCCACACCAGAGCTGAGTGCTGATGAGCTGCCTGATGATATCGCCAATGAAATCACAGACATTCCACATGACTTGGAATTGAATCAGGAGGACTTCTCTGATGTCCTGCCGCGGCTGCCTGATGACTTGCAAGATTTTGATTTCTTTGAAGGTACCATTTTATTTTATGCTAGCATGAACACAGTCAGTGAGCTGAAGAAGTGAGTGTTTCTAAACTGCATTTTGGGGAGTTGCTTGCTTTCTTACAGTTATAAATTCTAGAGAAGGAAGTGTGCATTTGATCTATTGTTTGTGAGCTCTGAAGTAAAGCAGACTTTAAGACGGCTGTGTATAGTTCTCTGCTTGCTCAAATAATTACTACTTTGAAAATCCTAATTAGTTTAGTATTTTAATAATTCATTTTACATTTTTACTGCCTGTCAGTGTTACAGTTTAATCAACAGTATTCACAGTAATGGCATCTTTCTGCCATTGAGTGGGGCTGGAATCACAGTCAATATTGGCCTTTGATAAAAAGAGAAGAGAGAGAATAAAATTTTTAAATACGTTTCTGAAACTAGTTCTTGATCAGAACTGTGCCTGAATTTCTGCGTTCTAAAGCTCAGCACCTATCACATATAACACAGAAATTAGAACAGCCTGGAGTTGGGTATGTGATTTCTTTGGTCGTTTTCTGATATAACATGACATCAGACTGTGTTTGAGTTGATATTAACCTAAATTATACTGTCTGTGTAAATTTTAGGTCCAGGCTGTAATATTGGTAAGTATAGAAAGGGGTTTGTGGACTATTTGTGTTATTGCAGCATTGAAGAAAATCTTACTAGACCTAAAGTAAAAATGTTTAAATAAGTTTAAGAGGCATCTCCCATTGTAGTATGTGGAAAAGGACGGTGGAGAGGGGGAGTTCCATTGAAGAGGAAGGTGTAATTTCTTGGTTTTCTTACCTTGTTTACGTAGTGAAGACTGATGAATGATATTTTCTGTGTACTGCAAGCTAGGCTGGAAGGTTATCATACACTGCAGCTCTGTACTGCACTGTCTGTATATCTGCATCCTTAGAGTGCCAGTGCCAGTCTCACCTGAGAGGTGAGTGCTAACTCATGGTGTCCCTGTTTCTACAGGTAAAAATGGAGATCTCCTTCCAACTACAGAAGAGGCTGAAGAACTGGAACGAGCCCTACAGGCTGTAACTTCTCTTGAGTGCCTGAGTACCATTGGAGTACTTACACAGACAGATGGTGTGCCAGTTCAGGAGCTGTCAGATAGAGCGATAGGGGTGTTCTCTACAGGTGCTGGAGCTCCAGGAATGCAGTCCTTGAGTCGAGAGGTTAACACGGATCTGGGGGAGCTGTTGAATGGGCGTATAGTACATGATAATTTCTCCGGTCTGGAGCTGGATGAGAACTTGCTCCGTTCTGCTACCTTGTCCAACCCACCTACGCCCCTGGCAGGGCAGATCCAGGGGCAGTTCTCAGCCCCAGCCAACGTTGGCCTTACTTCTGCCACTCTGATAAGCCAGAGTGGCCTTGGGGAGAGAGCCTTCCCGGGACAGTTTCATGGACTTCATGATGGCAGCCATGCCTCCCAGAGGCCCCACCCTGCCCAGCTGCTGAGCAAGGCAGATGACCTGATCACCTCACGACAGCAATACAGCAGTGACCATTCACACTCCTCACCCCATGGAAGCCATTATGATAGTGAGCATGTGCCGTCTCCCTACAGTGACCATATCACATCCCCTCACACCACATCCTTCTCTGGTGATAATTTGGCAGCTACCTTCTCAGCAGAGATGCCCATGATGGCACAGCACTTGCTCCCAACTCAGCTGGATGTGCCACTTAGCGGGGTGGTCAACCCCAGAACTCACTGGGGAAATCTTCCTGTCAATCTTGGGGACCCCTCTCCGTTTAGCAACCTTCTTGGTGCAGATGGACACCTCCTGTCCACCTCCCTGTCCACACCACCTACCACCTCGCACTCAGAGACCACACAGCCTGCCTTCGCCACTGTGACCCCCAACAGCTCCAGTGTGCTTCCGGGGTTACCGCAGACCAGTTTTAGTGGCATGGGTCCTGCCTCTGCTGAACTCATGGGCTCCACCTCCCCTAAACAACAGCTCCCTCAGTTCAGCGCAGCCTTTGGGCACCAGCTGAGCTCCCACAGTGGCATTCCCAAGGACCTGCAGCCCAGCCACAGCTCCATAGCTCCTCCCACGGGCTTCGCAGTGACCGGTGCCACCGCTACCAGTACCAATAACGCATCCGCGCCCTTCACCACCTCCAACTGAGCTTGTCTGCCTGGCTCCATGCAGGTAGATGGGGGACCTGTATTTTCTATCTTTTCTTTTTTCCTTTTTCTTTGTTTTTTTTCTGTCCTCTCTTCCTTCCCTGTTTTTTAAGAGGGGGTTGAGAAGAAAACCCCTGCCTCAGTACTGACCAGGGTTAGCCCTCTGTGAACCTTGCTGTAGCGTTCACATGTGCTTGTTATGCACTGGTGCTCATTTATTGCAGGCAGGTTCACCGTTCCCCAATAATTCCTTAAGGATACAGCACAGTTACTGGATGTAATTGATCTTAGCAGTAAGACCTAGAAATGGGAAGATACCTCAGATCATTGATGCATTTTACTGTTCCCTAGGGTTCAGATCAGTGCTTGCTATCCCATTAGCATCTGGTAGAAAGTTTTCCAGTGGGAAGAAGTCTCTTGTTTTATTTATTTTATTTTTAATTTACTTTTTTTCCAAAGGTAGCATCTGGCATGGAAAACTTGGCTGCACACATTGATTTGAAAATGGTGCGCTGAAGTCCTAAATCAAGATCATGGTTCAAGGATGAGTTTGGCAGTTTCTTAAAATAGTCTCTTGACCTTCTCTGTGTGCGTGTGTATGTTTGGGGTGCAGGGAGCAGAATTCCTTTTCTTCTTTTGGTGAAGAAGTGGGAGTTGTCCCCTTCCAGAACTGGTCACTGTTCTTATTGCATGCTGATTTTGGAGTTTTTTTATTATCATGATTTGTAATTAATTGAGTAGCAAAGGGATCAGTTGACTGGTTGCCCATCAGTTTGAAGGCTGATATGAAGTTAGCCCAGGGAAAAAAAAAGAAACAGGATTGAAATAGACCATGGATTCCTGAAGATTCCTGTGCAGAAGTTCCCTTCCTTGCTGAATTACTGTGGCCTTGTAGCATTGATGATTTGCCTTTTCAAGTGTGTCTTTGTCCAGAACTCTTTGCCTGACAGGCTAACAGGTATTTCCCAGCTGAAACCCGAAGAATTTGGTTGGTATTCTCCCTGTCCACACAAGTCTAGGTCAGACCCTTTGCAAGTTTCAAATGGATGCATTTCTCAAAATATGTCTAGCTAGTGAGACTTCCTTGGATAGTTTTTAATCCCCTGAGAGCCATATAGTTTTTTTGACATGTGTAGGATTTGATCCTCTGTTTGGGAAGCTGAATGTATGTAAGGAACTAGCAGGTACCTGTCAGCAGTCATGGCTAACCAAAAGAGAAATCACTAAAGCAAAATAGGTAAGAATTCCTTCTGTCTGCAGGATGGTTTTGTTTGTACTGATCACCTGCTAAAGATAGTATTCAGACTCTTTGGTAGTAATTTCAGTTCCTAAAGAAAGAAGTCAGCTAGGTTTTAGAATTTTTTAAAAATAATTTTATTTTTTAATTTTACCTTTTTTAAACCAAGAGATAACAACAGCAGAAATTCTGAGGTGTTTACTTGCATCTTCTTATCAAGAAGGAAACAAAGGACTTTGCTTGTGACTCTATAGGACTCAAATTTGCTCTGACTTTGACTGTAAAAGTAGCTCTTACTTAATATTACAGATCTCTACTCTTGGTTTGTTTCTGAGATGCAGATGAGAGAAAATAGAATATTCTTCATTTCAGTCTTTTACTGTGGAAGACGGATTTCATTCTACCTTACAGGAAAAAGTCCTACCTACATGTATTGTAGTCTATTTCAGGAAATTAAGAGATAACCAAGCACATGTAATAGGGAGGCCTAATAAATTTTTGGAGCAAAGGATCATTGACCGAAGTTTAGTTGCTATAGAAATTCATTTTATTAGCAGTCAAGCACACACCAAAATCTCTGACCCAAACCTCTCCTTCCATCTTCCTAAGAAATAGAATTTAAATGGGATAGGTCTTGTGTCTTACTATTGTAGCAATCATACTATCCGTCTTTTCTTGAAAGATCTCTCCTCTTTAAATATAAAAGAGCATGGATGATGCATATGTCCTTTTCTGAAATTGCAAGTGTATGTGGGTGGAGGAAACAAAAATTATTTTCATGCTTCTGTTGTTATGAAGTCATTATTTCATACTTGGTAAAATAGATCTGAATAATATAAGCTGAATATTTTTAAGTGGTGATTTAAATATGTTTGTAACATTTAAATGTTTTTTAAATCACATAAAAAGTTTAATTGAAGCCTATGAAATCCTGCTTGTGATTGTCCTGCTGATTGAGGAATTGTGAATGAGGCAAATCTGATAAGGCTTTTATTTATTTTTGTGTTATGTTACCCATACTTTGTTGAGGAGACAACTGTTTGATTTGCAAATGATTTTTGTTGTGTCCATATACCTTCTTCAGTTTGTTCAGATGACTGAAAAAGAGTGGAGAACTAGTGTACCAAATAGTTTATTCTTTAATCTGTTTGTGCATTCACATAATTTTAGAGGGTGTCAATTTCTGTACATTGGTTTCAGGACTTTGGTCTTGAAATGGTTCTTGTGCCCATCAAACTAGTGCAGAGTATATTTGCCCCACATCACATTTCTCTTTCTTAGAAAATGCTGGGGAGAAAGGGAGGAGAGGAACTGAGTGCAAACTTCTCCTGGGTCTCATTGGTATAAATTACAAAGAAGCTTTTTTGTCTAAGGTCACCTTGAGTTTGTACTGATCTAACTCAGAACAGAACCCAGCTCCTGATCTATGTGTTGATCTAGATGGGAATTTCAAAAGCTGTCAGAGGTGTGCAGGTCCACAGTTCCCATTTGAAATCAATGGCCTTTATGTACCTGCATTTCTATAAAGTAGCCTAGGATATCAACTCTCTTCCCCCACTTAGATTTCCATTTCTGTATATCCCTTGATGACTCTTCAAAAGTGACTGCGTAACATTTTTCAATGAGCAAACTAAGTTTGCAATAAAGCTGCACTTTTAAAAATAAATTTCAGTTTGTATACATTTGAAATAGGAATCCCTCTGTCCTGTTTGATGCAGTGTTCTGAAATGGGCCACCACTCTTGCCTTTTTCTGGTTCACCTCCCATTTTTTTCAATGCCACCAATGTCATGGTTACAGCCTAACAAGCAGTTACGGGTCTTGATCTTAGCTTTACAAGGTGGATCATTCCAGGTGGACTTCTACACCCACACAGCCTGTTGACTTCAGTGCATCAGTGTCTTACTGTTGGATGCAAGAGATCCAATTGAGGGGTATGTGCAGTCAGAGATGTTTCATACCTCTTCCTCTGGGAAATACTGCACGTCTGGTTAAGGTAGTCCTCGAGGCTGTTACTTATGTGGTTCCCAAGTAGAATCTATGCTCCCTCACAAAGGTTTTTGAGTATCAGCTCTTACAGCAATTAGCACTCTCATCACACTTTCACCAAAGAGCCAGTGTAGCAATTTCAGTTCATTGATTTGAAATGCTTAATACCTGTTGTGCCCTTTACATGTTAACAAATGGAATAAGTCTAGTTGAACCTAAAGGTTAATTTCTTTACATAAGATTTGAGTTTTAAAGAACTGAAAAAAAATTAGAATAGAATAAGTCACATCACTTTTGGCAATAATAGCACCTCAATTAGTCTTTGTACGGAAGTACTTAACCCAAGATGAATTTTGACAGTGTTATGGAGGCTTATCAGGAACAGCTTCATGCTGGCCTGGTATTTAAGGCATTCTTTACCATGTGCTTTTATGTTTCCTTTCACCTGGGAAGACTTTACACCAACTCTGAGGGGAGCCATATGTGCTTAGATAGCTCAAAACTGATTTGTTCTTTGCCCTCATAATTATTATGATACAAGATGATGTATATGTGATGCAAGAAGATGGAAAAGATGCGTAATTTTGTTTCCTCCTGCCTTCCAGTTTCTCCAGGTTCTTGCTTAGATCCATTCTTGTTATGGTAGCATGCTTCTCCCTATGGTTGAGCACATTGATAATGCTGAGAGGTAGCACAGTTGCAGGTCTGCCTCAGGTACTGTGGAGAAGATGGCAAGAGCTAGGTTTCCCACTGAAAACGGGGATTTGCAGTTCTCATTTGGAAAGCATTGGAAAGCCCTGAGAATCTTATCACCTGCTAGGCAAAAATCAGGAAAAATCTCTCAACAACTCTCTCTCAAAGGAGAGTTGTACCTAGTAGCAAAGAGAAGCTAAGGGAACTGGCTTTTTAATTTTTAGTTATTTTTTTAAAGAGAAACATGACTGTTGGGAAATTCTGTTGTGAGCTGTTAGCCATGGTGTGATGCCACTGGCTTTAGGTGTCAAGACAAAAAGCCTAGGATTGAACCTGCAAACCAGTAACCAAATTCAGTTTGAAGCTTTGTTTTGCTGTAACCACATCTAAATACAGTCTGGGTTTGAATCTGGTTGCTAGAAGAGTCCTACAAAAGTGTACAATAAACACTGGATAGATGTCTTCCCTGAGAAGCTTGCCCTGGTGGCTACCTACACTGCTTTTGAACACCAGCTCCCTGAGCTCCTGCAGCCTCTTTGCTGCTGCATTTCCCTGTAGGTATTGGCAGGCCTCCAAGGGTATTTCTCCCTATCTTTGTGCTGCACTGAGCTAAATCATGAATTCTCCAACAGTATGAGCCTTTGGGCAGAGAAGAGGGAAGCCTTTTTAGAAGATCCAGCTACCTGTAGTTGGACCTTTCAAGACTTGCGGAGTGCAGAGACAGTGGCAGGAGGTGCTTTCAGCAGACAAACAATAGTAAAATTACCTGCAGTGATTTTCTGCAGTGAGATGTTTGTGTGGCTGTCTGGGCAGCTTCCCTGGTGGAACTGGTGTATTTTTGCTTTTGTATTTTTACATGTGAAGGACTCTCCTGTGCAAAGTCCAGTGGTGGTAGAAACAGCAACTGAAGGAATAGTTTTGGGCTAATGTGCTGACCAGATCTTTAGGTCTTTCTCATCTTCTGATCACAAGGTCTTTCTGATCTTTTGGGTAACATTTAATAAGGGGAATTTGTGGGCTACTTCTTGTACCCCCTTTATTTCCTTTCACTCAACATTCTTCATCATTCTTGCTTCTGTTTTCCCATTCTCAGACACTTCTCCAGTGTAAGTGCCAACTGGTAAGTCTTCCATAGTTCTGGGTGAATCTGATTGTAAAATGAAAGGGAGGAGAGATTACTGCAATTCATAACATACATTTTGGATGCTAGAATGACAGTGCAGTAGATCAAAGTATTTCTCAGATCAATGAGTAAGGAGATGTTTCACAGCACACTAATATGTCATGAATTAGATGCTGAGGATACAACATTGATCATGGGAGTGCACACACTAGCAGTGAATATAGAGGTACTTTTAGCAAGAGTTTACCTTCTCAGAAGTTCCTCTTCTTTTGAGAAGTGTGTCAGTAGAAAGTCACAAAGAAAAATTTAAATTATTCTTTCTTAATACGCACAAGCCCAAATAAAAGTAAGGAGGGTTGGTGAAAAAAATCTATATTTATATTTACTAAACTTGGACTTTAGGGGAAGTCTGGTCATGAGAGACCTTAGCTCTTGTCGGGTAAAGTTTTGGTCTTGTCTTTAAAAGTAGACAAAAACACTGTTGTTGGGAAGAAAAGTTTGGTGGAGGAGAAGGAGTTAAAAAGATGCATCTTAAAACAATTTTCTCTCTCATGTCTTCAGCCTCTTTTTTAAAAAAAGCAACAACACAGTAGTGACTATTTTGGGAGCTTTTCCCTTAGCTGTTCTGGTACTTCTCACTGTTGTTGAGTTCTTTGCTTTCCCCTGTTTTACTCTGCATTCACGTAGTCCTTCTCTGGCTACTATGGAATAAGTTAATGTAGTGGAAGCATGAAAGGAGAAAGTGGGTGTGGCTCTATGTTGAGAGCGATAGTTGGAGAAGGCTTTCTTTGTATGTCTCCTTGAAGTAAGTGTTGGCACCTTTTCAGTCTACTCTAGGTCACAGAATTTGGTTTGGAAGTGAATAGGATGAAATTTGGGCTTTTGACCATAAAACTGTATTTACTCGCTGTAGAAAAATGCATTCTTCATACTCTTCCCCTTGCTAGTCCCCAAACACACACACAGCGAGATGTCCAGAGTGCCCGCGTGTCGACCACATAGGCATGTTGAACTTGGTCCAGTAATGCTAATGTTTAACCTGCTTTCTGTCGTTGTCAGCTGGTGCCCACGGAGATGAACTCGGGATAGGTAACGTTCCCAGATACCCTCTGGAAAACTTTAACTTTGGTGCAGATTGCTCTGATGTAGCTAACTGCGATGGCATTGGCTTCTACCTTGGAGTGGACTGATTTACCCTGAAATGACTCTCTAACCTGCATCTTAAACAGTGTAGTTGGTTCTGGTGCAAATAGATTAATTCTGAAGTGATGGACATTTTGATTCTCATGCAAAATAGCTACATCCTACCAGAAGGGGTTGAACCAGTTTCTCTGAACAGTGATGACCTTCACTGTACAGTTTTGGGTATGTCTCAGGGATTCCTTGTGGAAATAAGGGCATTTAACAAAAAAAAAAAAAAAAAAAAAAAAAGGTAAAAAAAAAGTAAAAAAGTAAATAGTTTTAAAAGAAAATAATAATTTAAGGTAGAGCGTCACCGAAGTGAGAGCGCAAGAAGGAGAAATCTTTGTTCAGTTTTATAGTCAACGATGTCTGGCTTACGGACTCTTTCTCTTCTCGGGGCTCTCATCTCAAGTTCAACATACAGAATCTTTTTCATCACGCTCAGCTTTAAACTTTTTATTTAAAGATACCCTTCCCCAATGAGCTTTCAGAATACTTATTGTAGATTTTAAGAGAAATGGTATATTAATTTATGCTATTAACATCACCTCATAAATTATAAGTTTTATACTAAAGCTGTATTGAGTGTAATGAATTATGTTGCATATGTGTTTTTAATAGCTATAAAATTATATACAAGCTTTTTTGGAAAAACAAACTAGTGAAGCACCTTTTTACACTGGATCTTTGCCGTGTCAAGGTGTACAGCTATTCTTTGCTACCTTGCAGATATCTATATCTATATATAGATATATATATAAATAAAATAAAATGGTATCCTGTATCAACAAGTATAGAACTCTTTTTAACCCTTATATTACTGTTCCTATAACTCTTTTTAAAATTTGAGTGTTACATTCTGCAATAATTTATCCGTGGTTTGTACCTATGATTAGAAATTTAGTTACAGGGTAAATAGATCAAATTTTAAAAATCCAACTACTGTAGCTGGAAGTCGTGAACCAAGTTTGTAAGACCTTTTCTTTTTTTTAATGTATTTATTTCCAGTTAGCTCTGTGAGTTGGAATTTGAAAAGTTGGAACATTAGGAATCTACAGTGTCTTATTCAGGAATTTTCCCCCTCCTTTCCTCACAAAGGAATTCCCACTGTGACTTATAAATAGAATTAGACTGCTTGTGTGCATGTATGTATTATATATACACACAAAAAATATGCATTGGGGGGGATGTATGTGCGATACGAATGTGTATATTGTATGTAGGTCATAGTTTTGTAAAGAGAAAAGTAGTTGAGAGGTGATGGAATGTATTGTAGAAATGTGATTATTTAGTAGGGGGTTGTTATGTCCTCACTGTTGTATAAATAACTGAAACTCTCTACTATATAATCTTCTGTTATAAGGCTAACTCTGATATCATGTCAATTTTACTGTTTTTCAAATGAGTTACATTGAGCCCTGTTTAAAATGCCATGAAAATACCAAGCTCCCAAAGACAGCCTTTAAATAAAACAAAGGGGGGATGAAGAATGATGGGAGGAATGAGTTTTTCGGGAGAAACTGAATGGGAAGGTTTGCATTTGGTGGGATGGGGAGGCATGAGAATTGCTGTATCTTTGCAAATTAATACCCGAATCTCCTGTGGTCTAACCTGGAAAATGTTGTCAATCAGTGTACTTGTGTTTTCCAATGAGGTTGTAAGGGGCACTGTTTGTGGAGTGGTCTCCATTCCATAAAAGGGTTTTGTCTTCAAAGTAGATATTTTTCTTTCATGAGGATCTTTGTGTATATCATTTTGCCCCAGAATTGCTGCTGTGGGATTGCAGAACAAAAAAAAAAACATGAAGTCCAGGGAGTTTCACTTGTGCTGTGAAATTCTAAATTTGATTGTGGCCACTTACCTGTTTTTTCATAATTGGAGAAGGAAGGTTTCTTTATGGGAGTTCTCACTTGAAATTGTGAGAAATCAGAAACATTCCTACAGATTGGCTTACTCTTCTTACTGTTCTATTTAGGCTGGAGAAAATAACCTAATTGTTATTTATTCATACAGTATCACTTGTAATTATGATGATCCTGGTGACTTTAAAAACCTGTTTAGAAAAACAGAGCTTCCAATACTGCACAGAAATTAGAAATTTTTTTCAATTTTTTTATATCCCCCCTCCCTATCATTTGTTGATACCCTCCCGACATCCCTCCCCCTTTCCTTCTCCCCACAATTTGTTTCTGGCACATATGCATACAGGCAAAAGGGCAGGGAGGTGGAAGTTGTCAGAGGCCTTTCCTTCTGCTTATTTGGTGGTAATGCGAATTAGAAGCATAAATCTTTATGCCTTTAAGGGGAAGAATAGACCCATTTTTGTGTATACCTGTACAGAGAGATTATCTGTATATGAGACAATGGTAGCACTTGGCTGAATGTGGACTTGCCCTCATGATGTACAATAAATACTTATGAATGCAATCAGTCTAAATCTATATATACGTGCATACAGATGTATAGATGGACTATACGTTGTGTCACACACATGTACATTAGTTGTAACATGAGTCAGTGTGTGAGCTAAAGAGAGGGACTATCCACGTAACATATGTGTAACAGGTAAGCCCTTGTGCCAGACGAGTTTTTGTTAATTCTTCTGAGGGACCTGGATGACTCAGTGACTGATCTGATCTTGGTCACCGTTGGTTTGTGTTACCTCAGCCCTCACAGTGCAGTTTCCTTGGTACCTCTCTGCCTTTGTGTTATATTAAGACTTGTTGAGGCCTCTTGCAATGCCAACCTCTTCTGCTTCTCTGTTCCATTGCCTCCATTCCAGCTCCTCCTTGTCCCTGCATCTCTACAGTTTCTCTTGCTAGCAGCAATCAGCTTTAATGGCCCAATCCAGCTCTGCTTATGCATTAGGGAAATTTTCTTGGTGATTGTAGTGGCAGCTGAATTGGGCCCTGAGCACCTGCTTGAACTTATGCAAAATTTCCCAGCTATTCAGATGTGCTTCGGTACAACTGCGATTGATTTGCAGATGAATACAAACTTTTCATAGAACCTGATGCAAAGCTCCCTAGCATATTAAAAGGTTAACCCAGCATCATATTTAAATAGTCTAAATGAGAAAGCCCTACCCAACAAAAATTATCTTCTCCAGTTTTCAGCCCCAGGAAGAAAAAGGGAGTTGGGTTTGTGTTTCCCATAACACAGGCAGTAAGCAGAAGGCAGCCCTGTGCTCTGAGCAGCGGGGTTGTCATCAGACATCAAGAGAAACACAGTTTGTTACACTTTACCATAAAACAGGTTTTAAAACGGTGTGCAGAGTTGACCATTAACATGCTAGCACTTTGCATCTAATTGTGTATTGGGTGATCTTGCTTATGCAAGTAAATTGTGGTTTTAAGTGTTTTATTTTCTGTTTTCTGGCTAAATGGAGCTTCTGTATCCTTTTAGCAGAAAGCAGCTGTCAGCAACCTGCTCAGTCACATTTAAGCGCTGTGTAACTTAGGCTTCAGTTTCAATGGAGAATGCTGCTCCAGTTCTGTCATCGAGCCATACTGGATTCCATGTTTTCAGGATGGCTATGACACAATTTTTCTTGGCCACAATTCAGCCATGGAATTTTGTCTTCCTTGAATTTCTGTTAGGAAAAGGTAACTGGTGCACTGTTCCATCTGAGCTTTCATGCAGTCATACACAATGATTTCTATAATACATATGTTGGGGCGTGTGTATGGGTATGTCTGTGTTCTGGGTGTGTATAATGTATATTTATACACACACGTCTATTACGCTATTTCAGTTTATGTATGTGGAGAATGTACCTGTTGGTTATCTCCTGATATATACTCATGCATACGTATATTAAATATGTATATAGAGTGTAGATGTCCTGCATATACATATGTATATGTTATGAACCTTGGTTGGCAATTTTTTCCACACTTTTTTGCAAATTGCTGTCCCTTATGACTTATTTTCACTGAAGCTGCATTATATAGAAGATATGGAGAAATGTGTTATCAAAGTTTTATTTTAAAAAGGAGACTTTTAATTATCTAAAGCCATTTGTAATTGTCTTTTGAATTTTTACTAGAAGGGTTGTTAGTTTAAAAAAGAAAAAGAAAAAAAAGAGAAAACAAAAAACCAAAAGCAAGCAGACAAACCCTTAGTCCCACCGTCGTTTAGACGGACCTAAGAAAGAAATGGAAACACAAGTTTTTAAGTATTTTCTTCAGGTGTTTCTGAGGCATACTGTAGTCGCATTCTGCCCCATCCCCCTTTTATCCAATTATAATTAATGATTCATGGTTTCTTTTACACAACTTTTTCCGTCATTACTTTTGTAAATCATTGTTCACCTCCTACATTCAGTAGTACTGATATCACTAAGGAGATTTCATGTCCTTCTGTCCTTTTTAGGAGAAATACCAGTGCATCACTATTGTGTTACATTTTAACATACTTTGTGGAGGATGGATGTTTTTATTGAAGATGTCTGTAACCAGTCTAACTTATTTAATGTGAGGAGCCTTCATTGGAATCTATCGTCTGTTGGTTTCCAACAAGTTTCTGCAACTGTTTTTTCACCAACATGTTAAATAATTCCCTTCTTATTTGATGCCTGAGGTTTTAGAATTTGGGTTTATTGTTGTGGGTTTGTTTTTTGGGGGTTTCCCCCCTCCAATTCCCAAAAATGTTTATTTGCAAGTGGAACAGAACAGATGTCAAAAGCTCAACCAATATACTTTTTGCAGTTAAGGGTAAATATATTTATCCTAGATTTAATAAAAGAAGGTGGCAAATGGACAATCTGAAGCGCTTAGAGGGAACGCTCACTCTTTTTAAGGCTGTCTCCGAGAAGTTTGTGTTTGGTGTCATTTTAAAGGTAGCTTGATCATGCTTTGATATCAGAAACAGCCTTGTAACAAAGAGCCTCATACAGTTGTTCGGTCACTAGAGTTTAAAATGTAAACAAGTTGCAGTGGGAAAGCAAAGGTGAGGCAGTGTATTTTGAACCAGTGAATTGTAGCTTGCAAATGTACCTGATTTTGAAGTAACTGCATGGTAGCAAGGATTAGCAGTCTCTTACACCCCTTCCTTTTTCCCCTCTCATCCCTGACACGTGTTCAGCATACCGTACATTGGGAAAAATAAGCAACTTACTCCAGCAAAGCTAATCCACTTAATGACTGCTTAAAGGGAACATACAAACTTGCATTGCCGCAGCCCGTCTCATGGTATTAGCTGAAGGTCTAGCTAATACGCACAAAAAGCCCAGGCCAGGCGGCTGCTGCGGATGTGTCGCTTTTGGAGAGTGTGGTGCATGGAGATGCCCAAGAAGAAGGGTCCCTTCCTTCGGGGTCCCTGGCAGCAATGGCAACTTGCACTACTGCTTCTAGTGCTGGAGGCTCACGGACAGCATTCCAGGGGCGGGTAGGAAAGCTCGTGTTTGTACTTTCCCTTTAAATAGGAAAGGTTGGCTCACATGTTCCTCATACTTCTCAATGAATGTACTGTATTACCATTAAAAAAAAAAAATCAATTAAATGATGATAGATTGGTCTCCTTTTGTTATCTGGTCCTTGTTTAATTTGTTTAAGGGTTTTTGTATACAAAAGTTTACATTTTTATGTATATTTTTCTTGTGTAAAAACTGATGTAATATGTGTATAAAACACTGTATGTATTATCTGTATATAGTGTGACAAAATGATTTTCTTTCTTTCTTTTGGATGTATTAATAAATCTTGCTGTGAAGTAGCTGTGTTTACTATGATGAAACCCTCTTCTCCAAGCCATTTTGCTAAGTCCAAGATGTATGGATATTGCCCAGGATGAAATATAATCCATAAAGTGATTTCTTTTTTCCTTTAAAACCTATCCTAAGTACAGTTATTAAACTGTCCTTTGCTTAGATTGCTGTAGAGTCTGATTCTGCTCTTGGTTATTCTCTGTTACTTTGTAATAACATTAGCTAATTAGTTTTGCAATCAACTCTGGGTCTTCAGTCTCTGTCCTGATTCTAATTATAGTGCTTTCTAGCTCTGGATCACTGGTCTGGAGACCAGATCCTCTTCATTTTGTCTTCTGGTTTGAGGAAGTATAATTCAAGGGGTATAGAATAGAATTTTGTCATGTATGTTGTTACATTTTCTGAGATTTAAAAAATATATACCTGCTTCATCAATGAAACTGGTAAGTTGGAGTTTGGCATTATTTTGAGGTTTAGCATGTGGATGAGAAATGATGGTCACTGAGGTGCTGTGAGGCTCTGGTCAGTTCGAGGGCAGGATTGCCAGGCCAGGGCATGCATGTGACCTGGACTGGTCAGACACTGGGAATCACCACTGCCTTGTTCGGACACAGCTGCGTGCTGGGGAAAGGCTGCCATTTGTGCCACCTTGCTGTGACTGGTGCAAACAAGACTGCCTTGGCTGGCAATAACCTTCCAGTGCCAGGATTGGTCTCCAAGAGTGGCTTTTCCACAGTAGCTTGAAGGATGTCTGCTCTTTAGAACTACACCCTGGACACTTCGCAGTAAGTAGAGGGATGCTGCATCTCCCTCTCACCATTTGTTTTGTGAAGTCTTTGCCTCTGCTTTCTGACATGAGGGGATGTGCTTCCACTATGTTTGCTTTGCTAGTCTCCATCTCCAACGTGTTTGAGGTTGTGACTTGCAAGGGAGCAGTTGTGTCCTTGGTAAGACCATCTTCAGGTTCTGTTTTTCATAAACAGTCTCAATGCTGACCTGGTCATCGAAATAATAACCAGATTGATGAGAGAGAGATTCAGTAATTTGACTTCTCTTTTAATGAACATGGCTCAGCTATTCTAGACAGTGTAATTAGGGCAGCATTGCACAGTGCCTGGTTGTAATTCAGGCCGAGGGGTAAATGGTGTCAGTGAATGATGCAGTCTTCCATGCTAACACATGCTGCAAAGGTTTCATGGCAAAGATGAAACTGTTTGTGCTTTAATACCTTGTGTTCCTGGGAGATGGAAGTACACTGAAAGTGTTGCATCCAGACATTTATCAAGACAGAGTAATGAGAGAAAAGATCAGATACTTAAACAAAAGGAGAGCACAGCAGTGTAAGTTCAGTGCAATATGGCTAGAGGAAATCTACTCCAGGCTTCTCCTTTCTAGGGAATTTTCAAGGTTATGGGCCTGAGGCATTTGGACACTAGGGGTAATAGTGTGAGGCAGTTCTGGGCTGTTACAGATGCAATTCTGGCTGTGCATATGGATATTACAAAGCCGATCCTTCAAACTGCTCTATCTCAAGAAGCACTCAAAATGGCAAGAGCAGGAATTGATTCTTATGGAGAAAATAGTTGTTTAAAATCTACTTTTAACAAAACAGCAAAAGTAAGTTTCTGTTTGCTGTAAGATTTGAGGTCGTAATGAGGACTAAGAAGGTGGAAGTTAGGTAAATGGGGGCTCTTCCCTGGGAATGACTATCTTACAGAAGCAGAGGTGTCTGGTCTGGTCCCGAGCTGGGCATTCCCCAGTGTGGACTTGACAAGAGATGGGTTGAGACTCCTGCTGACTAAGGCAGAGACTGACTTGGTTCACCTGGGGTTTTTTCCCTGGTATTTCCATGAACAACAAAGATACGTTGCTCTTGGGAAATGATTGCATGGCTCTCAGTCTGAAACTTTACAAAAACAACCAGTCGTTGTTCTAGTGCCACATTTCAAAACAAAAATAGGTTTTGTTTGAAGAATCAATTCAGGAAGAATGTGCTACATTTTACTTTGTATTTTAACAGTCCTCTTGAGCTCTAACAGTAGCCTTTTAATAGTTGGCAATTATTTTCTCAGGAAAGCTCATTTAGTTTGTACTTGAAAAGCAGGTGACATTTTGTTACAAGTGTTGCTGTTGTATTCAGTGAAGCAGTTGGAAGGAGAAACCTTTATTAAATTTGGGAGCTGGCTTCCTACAGAGGTGAAGACAACCTCTCTCTTTTCTAGTATAGTCACAGGCAATTGTCCCATCTGCAGGAAATAATAGGGACCATCTTTCAAACCCCCGTGGCTCCTATGCCCCAAGCACAGGGCTGGTACTCTGCAGCTGTCAGGTCTGAACTAGAGATACAGGATGCTTGTTTTAAGGGGCTAAGAGGTGATTGCCGTGTTTGCAGGTGGGAGGTTCAGCCCAGGAATGGCTGCCTTGTTTTATTGCCATTGCTAATTTATAACTTGCAGAAGGTGCCAGTGAAGTGTCTTAGTACCACTGAATCTAGGAAAAAAAATTGAAGTGGTGTGCTAAAAATGTCCCTGAAAGCAAAGTAGTGTTGATATTCAGGTACATTCTTGTGCTTCTTTAGGGGAACAGAGTACAGAAGTTCTATGTCTGCATCCAATACCTCCCTTGATAGATGTCCTTAGGACCGAGAGACTCATCTCTTGGTCACTCCTCACGTCTTGTTTGGGATGGCTGACATAGCCACCAGTGTGGAGGAGAGTCCTGCAACATAAACTCAATCTGGCTCTGATAGTTTCTGCTCAGCTTGTGCTCCAGGTTCATGCCTGTTTAAATTTAAAGTGCTTACTTTCATACTGTGCGACTCTTGGTGGAAAAAACCCCATGTAATCAACCAGTCCCAGGGTGCTCCTACAAATCTAATTTGTGGGGCCTTAGTGTGGTGCCTGCCAGGCAGCTGGCACTGATTGGGCTGCTGATACAGCCGAAAATGCTGTCACATTGACCAGTACTTTCTCACAGCTCTCTTGTGTTCTGCAATCTCATGTTTCCTGGGAGGGTGTCATGGACTTCAAACACTTCTAGCTTCTCCATTGCAACTATGTTGGATGTAGTGATGTCCCTTTGCAGCCAAAGAGAAAGTGCTATGGTGACAGGGAAGGGAGAGCGTCTTCCCAGGTGCAGAGCAGTCTGTGAGCCTGTGCTGTGACCCCAGGGAGGGCAGTAAGGCTTATGTGGGGCACAGCTGGCATTTGATGTGGCACCTTCCCCTACCTATCTGGTCCTTAGAGCATCTACAATATAGCAGCATATGGCTCATCCTAAAAAGAACATCACAGATGGAAAAAAATCCTGTTTTTTCTTGGGTTTTAAGTGTGCTGGAGTTTTTGTCTTCAAACTGTGGCTTTCTTGAACCACAGCTTTGCATGTGCTGAGAGTGGCAGCACTGATGAAGGAATTCATTGGGACCAAACTTCAGCTGAAGGTGAAGGGGTAGCAACAACTCTGCCTCACCCAGCTTGTGCCAAAGCACCGGCAAGAATAGAGAGGCTAATTAATGGCAGATCTGGGCCAGTACTCTGCCAAGGTTTGATTTCAAGCTGTGAGTCTCAGTTATAATACTGCCACTTTGGCAGAGTTGGTCCATGTTTGTGCCAGTGGAATTGGTGCAGAACCAGATCCTGAAATTGTTCACAGATATTTCCCAAAGTGACTGTTGTTGCCATTTCCATATGGTACATGTGGTACCTGGTTACAGTTCCCTGTATCTCTCCATGGTGGTGCTGATCCCTTCCAGTGCTAGGAGAGCTGCCTGAATCTGAGGACATTAAAGCTCTTTCAACCAGTTTTGGGCAGGTCTTCCCAATAATGCCCTTGTTGGATATTATTTTCCATTTGCTAGTGAAAAATGGGATGAACCCAACTGGGATAGGGAGAGGGGTTTAAGGGGTGATTCTTTTAAGTGCCTAGAAGGATATGGATGGGTAAGATCCAAGACACAGGGTTTTTTTCTCTGCACATTCCTGTTGCCTGTTGGTGCAGACATTTACACTTGCTGCCTGAATCAAGAGACAAGTATTAGCATCAGCAGAGAATAGCTCCTTAAATGTGTAGTCTTCTGTAATTTGTGCTCTCAGCAATTTGCATACATATGTTATGGTTGCTTTAGTGAAGAGCTGTTTTAGTCCAGCTGAGTGCTCAACTTAGTAAAACCACTTGACTTATACCTGAGAGCACATGATTTTGGGTTTTTGTTGGGTTTGTTTTTTTTTCCCCCAACCAGTTTAATGCCTTGTTTAATCCTGCAGAATTTAATTTTCCTGTTAACTACCATTTGCTCAGTGGAGCCAGACAGTTTCCTTGGTTATTGATCTCATTTTTTTCTGTTCTCCCTTGGGCCCTACTGTTTAATATAGCTTTTGGTTTATTTTTTTCTTCTCTTCCCCCCCCCCCCAATATTTTGCCTATTTTATATAATGTTTTTGCCTTATCCTCTCCATCTCTTTTCCCCTCAGACTGCAGCTAAAATTGTTGCTGAAGAGACCTGGTAAGCAAAATTAGATTCCTAGAACTCAGAATTGTTCCTTGTTAACCTTATCCTCTTCACTCGGCTCTTTTATCTCTACCAGCTCTGCCCAGGTACAAGACCTTGCTTGGCAGAGCTATTCCTAATATCCCTAATTATGAAATTAGAATCAGTCAAGGCCTCAGTCAGCCCTTTCAAAGATGGTGGAGATGAAAATCTTGACAATCTCAGAAAAATTTAGTAAAGCTTCTGTGATATTTCACTTGCCCTGCAAAGCTGGCTGCCTGTAGCAAATTTTCTGTGATGACATGCCAAAAATATGATGCCTTTATCAGACACCATTTCCCATTAGCAGTGCTTTAAAAACTACCAGTCCTGCTCGTGTGGGTTCCTGGTTTGCTGTGATGTCAGCTACTTTCACGCAGCCCTGTGCTATGGAAAGCAAAGAGATTTCAAAGAGATTGTGCTATGTCTCTTTGAGTATGTCCCTGGCTTTGGGCAGACTTTGCCCACAGGCAGCACTGATGCCATCTGCCTTTGCCAGGTGACAGAGAACAGGGCTGCTGGGTGGCAGCTTAGCTCTCAGTCAGTTAGCTGAATACTTGCAGGCACTCTTTTCCTTTATTTCGCCCCAGTAACATGGGATATTTATCCAAAAGCCTTCTGTCTCTTCCTGCTTCTTCCTGGATTTTATGACTGGTGCTCTTAACCAATGCCAGAATCCACATCAGGCTGGTCTAAGCTGTCCATAAGAGACAAACAATGCATGGATCTTCTAGTGGCTCTAAATGTAATCTAAACTGTACAGAAAATGATGGAGGATATGAGCAGAAAAGAGAAAGTGACTCAGTGTGACTCAACCTGTTCAGAATCTGTGGGTGATACAAAAAGATGCTCTTCTCATCTTTCAGTTCTGGTGCTGGCATGCACCAGATTGGAAGTCCACCTCACTGTCCCATGCACCTCACCATCTCTGTGGCGCCTGGGAGCACAGCTGGCTTCACCGTCACCTTGTATACTCTCTGCTCCACATCTGCCTACTTGTCTTGTGTGCTGCCTGCTGACCAACTGTCTGTGGTGGACACCCTGCAGATTTTGCTGTCTTATACCCTAATCTACCCCAGTGGATCCAAACTCTTGCCCCTCTTGCTCCCAGCTCTCTCTGGTCTGCTTTCATCTCTTGTCCAAAGCTCCAGTTTGCAGTCTGTGCAGCTATGACAGGCAGCATTTGTAATGCTCTTGCTGCCTTATCAGACCCCTCAGCCCACATTGCACACCCTGTCCTATATGGCTGGCCATCCTAGTGTGAGGCTTCCTGTCTGGAAAACTGGGTGTTTTAAAACATTGTGTCCCATCCATTGTTACTCTCTGGTCTTGTAATTTAAATGCAGCCTGTAGTGAAAAATTCTTAAATACATCAAAACTATAAAAGAAGCTCCTCTTTTTACTTTGGTCGCCTCTAATGCCTAAAATCAAATCTTTCATATATTTCACAATTCAGCCTTGTTTTCCTTCTGCCATCTGCTTTTCCACCAGCTGTTTGGGACTTGATTTGCAGTGGAAGGTGGTGTTTGATAGAAGGAGTACATGGATGACAACAAACGGCTTCAACTTCTTACACCTGGAATATTAAGTTTTATGGCTTTCCCAGTGCTGTAAAACCAACACATGCTATTTTATTTTTCATTTTGAAAATCATTGCGTTTATTTTTCTTGCAAGGTTTTATACCAAGATAAGCATTCTTAGAGGTTTTTGTTTACTCTTGGAAAATGGCTTGGTAAAGGAAAGTATTACTGTGCAAGGCCTGCACTGTGAAATTGCTTTTTATCTGTAATTTTTATGTGAAAGATGCCAGACTGTTACCAATCAAGAATTAAGTTTTCTACTTCTGTTTTCAAATTGGTAATTTGCTAATTATTTACCTGAGGATTGTTCCTTGCTAATGGCCTAACTGAGTGCATGGTATACTTCTAATAATCCTACTGTTATGATCTGTGCAGGATAGAAATGCCATTCCCAGGGTGGAAGTGCAGAGTGAAAGAATGGTGAGAGGAGGGCAGCAGTCTCTGCAGCTGCCCCGACTGCTTTGCTGGGGTGGATGCCTGCAGCATGCGGTGGTCAGCAGGGACCCAGTGTCTTCTCAAACAACATAAGCTGGTTTTAACACTGTTGTTTGCAAAGGTCTGTATGTGCCAGCTGCAGGGTGGAAGCTCCAGGTGGAAGCAGCCTGCTTGTGCCCACTCCAGTGTGGAATGGTGGAAGAGCACCATCATCGCAGATTCAAGTGCTGCTAAGGCAGGACTGTGGTATTCTCTTGCTTGAGATTCAGGCTGAATGAACCTTGATGGCAGTGCAACATGGCTCTCCCTCTTCATCCCTCCATGTCTAAACTACATGCAAATGGAGCTGTGTCCTCCAGACCAGCACCTGTGCCAGTCTGACAGAGCTGTCTGAAGGGACCTCAGTCAGAAGTGTGGTCCCCAGCAAGTGTGTGGGCACTGCTGCAGGTGATGTCAGACCCTATGTGGGAGCAAGCAGTGAAAACCCAGGCAGATGGCTAAGGGCTGGGCAAAGGTTCTTCAGCTTGCCACAGAGGGGGTCTTGACCTACTTGGTCCATCATCTTTGGTTTTGCATTTCTGGTTTCATTTCATTGCCCAAACTCTGCAGGGAGCAGCAGACCTTTGTAAGAAGTTTTTGTAATATAAGTATTGCCTGAGTTTTTAATAATCAACCTAAAGTAGTTCCTGTCCTGTGCTGGGGATGCTGACAAGAAGGACTGGGCCCTCAGTTCCAAACCCAGAAATTACTTCCTGAAATATGTGGTATAGTCTGCACAGAGACTCATACATGTAGAATCAATGCTGCCCAACTGAGATAAGGGAGAGCACTGGGAGGTGGAATATCTTAATTACTTTTTTCAAGGGGAGATACTTTTTCACTTTGCATTTCCTCTTGTGTTTTCTTTCTGTATTTGTGCTTTAACATTAGGTTTGATTCTGTCTTTATAGCATTCAAGTGAAGGCTTACATATTTCATTGGGATTATGTCTCTTGTTTTCATGACTGAAAGTCCCAAACAATATGAAGCAGTCACAGCCATGTGCACATCTGGAGTCCTTTCATCTGCTCCAAACAGGCACTTTCCTTTATTCCTATTCACTCTCATTACTTAATTTCCCAAAGAGGCTGCAGCTCTTCAATGCCTGAGTGACGTATGTCAAAATGTCTCGCTAGGCTCTTCCACTACACGATAATTCAGTATATCCTGTTTCCAGAGCTGAGGAAATATATTTCCTTCACTTTAGCTCATTACTCTTTAGGAAATTGCTTTTCTTCAATTATCCTGACAACCTGGATTTCAACAGCTCCAGACCTCACTGGGTGAAGCTCCGGCATCTCTGCAAACACTTTTTTTCCTTCAGACTTCTCTGTCATCTATTATGTCCTTCCTAGAGAGGACCTCTTATTTGGGACTTTTCTTATGTCTGCCACTGGAGACTGGGTGTCAGCACACAATTTACAACACTGATCCTGAGGTTTTAAAATAAACCTGGTTTACTGTCCCCTCTCTGACAAGGTAATGTGTGGCTTTGCAGGCTCACAGGATCTCCGTAGGTGAGGTTGTAGCTACCCGCCCTGTGCTCATTCATTGTCTCGAGTAGGATTTAAAGGAAGCATTAGCAAAGATAAACTACAGGGAGCACTCCTCAGCACCTTCTAATCTGAGAGTCACTTAACTTATTCAGAGGAAAACCTACAGATTATCTTGCAGAGAGCACAGCCCTCACTATGCTGGTTCACTCAGCAACTCTTTCCCAGTGCTTTGTGGTGTTCGTTGAGGTTGTCTTAGGAGGCTCAGGTCTTGAAGGAGGGTGGCCCCATACTGAGACACCTGGTCATCTCATGGCTAAACCAGAAATGTCCTGTGCTCTTGCACATGCTTCTTGATGCTGTAGGCTGCTAATTGCACCTTCCTACCTCTCAGGAATATCCTGAAGAGAAAGCATGTGACTGTGAGGTGTTGCCATGCCATGTGATGGAGGAGGCAGCACAGATGGAAATCTAGACCAGTTCCTAAGACAAAAACACTATACCAACATGAGGGACTATTTATACTTAATGAGAATTTTGCATTTGAATCCCATGCCTTAGTAAACCAATTTTTAATTCAAAACTGCTTCACTTCACCTGCACGAGAGTCACGATTGCCATCCGTCTCACCCCTCCTACAGGCTGTCCTGACCTACCTAGTCAGTCATCTGTTTGCTGCAGAAATCCCACTTGCAAGCAGAGTGATCCTCCTTGTTTTCAGTTTTCATCAGCTCTAGGTGAATAGAAGCACATGGCTTCCCACAGCCTCCCTTGGGAAGTAAAAAGCTCCCAGCTCTTCCCTTTCACCATATCCCACCAAGAATTTCATGTGTTATGGTAAGGGTTCCCCTTCCTTAACCAACCCTTTGCTGGGGATGCTGGGTAAGATGCATTTATTTGCTGGAGACCTGCAGATTCATGTTGATGTTACTCCCTTCCTAAATGCTGCTCTGAACATGTATCTCATCTTTAGGTGTAATGAACCTCTCTAAGCTTTTCATCTTCCACTCTGAACATTTTTTGGCAGTTAGCCGTGTGACAGTCCAATGGGAAAGAATGTATAGATGAGCATATTACTTGCTGATTATTTTTTTCCTCTTTTGTGATGAAAAAGTTCCTGTTGGGTATTCATCACCTGGGCTCTCTTTCAGCAGAGAGAACAGACTGGCCAGCAGCAGCTGCAGCATTAACAGGCTGTCAGGTACGTGGGTCTCATGGTTCATTTAGGGACACGGAAACTGTGCCTACTTGGCTCCACAAGTGACAATAGCTGCCCTGTCCTGCTGTGGTGGCTCTTCTGCAGGCTTCACCAGCTTGCCTTAGTTTGGTTCTTAGTTTTGTAGCTGTTTTGTCACTGATTTTAAGGCAGTCTTAAAAACGCAGGTGTGCTCTCCTGTTGACAATTCTCTTGCCTCCAGTTAACACCAGACACCAAACTGTGGGGAAAATTAATGGCACCTGCAAATTCTGTGCACTTAAATACTGAGCTGCTTCATTTGCCAGTACAATTAGGTATTTTGGTGTCTGAGGCCTGTGCCTCATGCATCTGCATATCTTAAGCATGTAAACAGCTGGAATTTGCTCTGCAGAGCTGCTCTGTTGGCTGGCAGGCAGGCAGGCTGGTGTGGCTGTGCACAGCATAGTGGAGATGGCTCCCCAGCATGTGCAGCACTGTGCACACGATGCCGATGATCCCTGCCAAAACAGCAGCTCCTGCTCTTCCCCTGTCCTCCAGTGGCTTTGAGAACAGCTCTTTGTGGTTCCTTTGGGCACACCTGATTATTGCTGAGGACTCAAGATTCACCCTGGACCTCATACTGGGGTACCCTGGCGCAGCTGAGACGCTATACCAGAGACCCTGTACCAGAGCCAGAAGGTAAGATTTATGTCCCGGGGACCTGCTTGGTGCTCACTGATCCCACAGCCTTGGCCCAGCACAGCCTTGGCCACTAGATGCCCTCAGCCAAGGGTGCCATTTTCTGGAGCCCACCAGGGCTTTGCAGAAGGGCGGTGTGTGTGTGGTGTGCAAGCAGTTAAATTGAGCAGGGATGCACCGTGCTTCCCCTCTCTGTTGTTTCCCTCCAGCTAATCTCAAGTAATTTTGAAAGATCATATTTTGATCTCACTATATACAGAAAACATAACAGCTCCAAACCCTCATCCCGACAGCACGCAGGAAGGCCATTGCTGTGCTCTCTGTCAGCACACACGGCTTTCTGCCATGTCCTGGGGCTCGGGTCAGCAGGCAGAGCTCTCTCATAATGCTCCCAGGCTAGCAGGAGCTCAGGCATCTCCAACACCCCTCACAGCCCATCCAGTGGGACCTCATGCTGGGGAATATGAGTGGAGTTTGTTCCCTGGTCCCTTGTGCTCCTCAGAGACAGGCAGTGAAAACAGCTGTTTTCTCAAGGAGCAAGGAGAGGGGAGCTTCAACAGTGGGCTGGGGAGGGGGATGCACAACTGGCCAAGGCAGCAGCTTGTTGCAGCCCTGCTGATGGCAGCCCTGAGCTCTTACCTGTGGGGCTTCTGGGGTGAGGCACCACAGGGCCTTCCCGGGGAAATAAAATGTTGTTCTTAGAATCCAAAGTGACGTTTTAGACACCTCATCTGCCAGGTTGCTTTGTGGGTGGCAAGTCGGAGGCTCATGGCACTGACCTGTCTCTTTGGCTCTCTGCTGCCCAGCCAGGAGCCAGAAGCCCCAGGGACACATGGAGCACAACACATGGCAAATCCTAATTTTAATTCTAACGTTCAGTTGCTGGAACAGCTGCTTGACCCTCAGGCTCCTCTGCCCTCCATCTCATAGGGGTACAGCAGAAGAGCTGCCTGCAGTTCCTCCTGCATCTGAAGCTGGTGACGTTTCCTGAGCAGAGCAGCCCTGTGCTTGGCCATGAGATGCCAGCTACCCTCTGTCTGCTGCCCTGGTTTTCTCATTTCTCAGAAAGGGCTGAGGCTGCCATCTCCACCATGGTCTGGCTGTGGGCAGTGCTGTGCAAGGCTGGCACTCACAGCTTCACATCTTGGCCCTTGTGCTGGATAAGAAGGAAACATGTTTCCAAAGCCGAATTGCTGAGAAAACACCAGGTTGAGCATGCGGGTGGGACAGGCAGAGTGAGCTGCCGTGGAGGCGGCTGCTCCACAGGGCAGACGGACGATGAGAAGTCATTAGACAGGTGAATGAGCTGTGATCAAATGGAGCTGAATTACCTGCAAATGCAAAAAAAATCAAAGTGTGTCAGGAAAGCAGGAACACAGAAGGGATAAAGAGCTCAGCATTAGCCTCCTCTTGGGAAGAGTGTCAGGTCAATAATAACTTGCCAGGGCTTTGATTTCTGGCTAATGCCTATGAGCAAGTGATTTGTTCGCTGATGGTGGAAGATTTTGTTGGGGGTAAGGAGACCAGGGGAAGCAGCCCACACTCATTGGCTCTCTCCAGATAAGGAACCACTTAATAATGTGGCATCTTTGCTTTCAGAGTGGGGAGAGCTCATGGGCTGCTCTGCACAAGCAATTCAGTCCAGCTGGCAGCACACAAGGTCCTTTATTACTGTTTCTTGTGATCATTGTAATTTTTGTTATTATTATGATTACTGTTGTTTGTTATTACAGACACCTGCCAAGACACACAGGCCATTTTTTTTGCCTTCCTAAATGCCATCACCTAGTTTGTTAGCTGTGAATCTGTGGATAAATATGTGAGCAAGCCACAGCCTCCCCTGCCAGTGTGCCAATGTGGAGGCACAGGATTCCTCAGCATGAACTGAGCCAGGTGTGTTGGGTATGTGTGTGTGCATCCATAAGACAGATGCACACACACATCCTTTCTTAACCATCTTGCTCTTTCCTCCATACTGCAATTTCCAGACCGTGTAAAATCAAGCTTCAGTACATGGAGAAATGCATTTCTCCATATGCTTTTACATGTCCAAGCCTTGGTGTCTCACAGAGCTGCAGGCTGTGTGTGTTTGAGTCAAGTTCTTGATACATCCAGGGAAAGTCAGAGCTAAAAGACTTTAAGTGGTGATGTTTTCAGGTGCAAAAAAGCTGACTAAGACCATTTGGCATTCTCTGCATGGGCTTCTGCCCTGGAGTGTCAAACACAATTTGGGAATCAGGTGCCTGATGCTATTCATGGGGAAGGTCAGTGTATGTTTCATCTACACCCCAGATAACATGGACAAGGGTAGAAGGGGTCAGACTCCCTTAAAAGCAAAGCAAGACATTGAGTGGCTTAGCTGGCATGGGGTTGGGCCAGGAGAGGTGTTTAGGTGGAGGGATTCATGATGCAGCCTCTATAAAACAAGGTCAGAACCAACCCTGCTGCGACAGGTGGGCAGCCAGGGTGCAGGCAGGAATATCATTGGTGACACTTTTGCAAACCCTGATTTACAATTTACTCTGTCTTTCCTGGCACAAAAGTGCACAGAGGAGGTGGGTGATGTCTGGACTCATTTGATTCACCAGGTGGAAGCAGACAGCCAAGGTCTCTGCAGCGTCTGAGGTCTGTGTGCTGGCAGACCACCTTGCTGGCTCGGCCGTCAGCCCTCCCTGGACCTTTCCAGGTGCACGTGCAGCATGTAGCATTGGCTCTGAAACACACTGCACTCGAGACCATGGGAAATCCTGGGTCGCTGATGAGGCTGTTAGTGCTCTTTCAGTTCTTTAACGTGCAAGTCCTTATGAGAAGACACTAGCTTAATCTCAGCTCAACTGGAAAAATGCCGATGACTGGAAATGTCATCAGCTGCCTGTGGGCCAGGCTGGCCCTGAGCTGATAAGGAGCAACGCAGAATAAAAATGTCAGCACAGAACTGGAGAAACACAGAGGCTGGTTGCAGCTCTTCTCCATCCTGCAGGAAGCAGGGCGCCTCTGCTACCGGTCCTTCCAGCAACTGAACTTTACCTAAAGCCTCAGTGAGAAACATTGCTCTTCCTTAAAAAGAAGAAAGGTGGCTGCTCTCAGTGCTGCAGAGGAAAAACTAAACTCTTGCCCCATTAACTCAGATGAAGACAGTAAGTAAACCCAATATTTGTTGCTTTCTTTAACCTTTTAAGGCAAATCTCATGATGTTCTGTGTTGGAACCTTTTTTTTTCTGAAGATGGTGGGGGAACAAGACCCAGCCAGCAGGATGCCTGATCCACCTCCCTCCCACTTGGAATATGGGCATTAAGAACACCACCTGGGCACTAGGTTTGGGCAGCAGGTCCTCTCACACCATGCCAAGTATGCACTCAGGACCCCATAGGAACACCAAATACTGTGGTGTTTGGGCAAAGAGTAATGCCAGAAGTAACTATCTAACCTTCCCTCTGTAGTTGGAGGGACATGTTAATTCTCCATGGGGTTCAAAGCTCAAACCTTGTGATTTCAGGAGCAGAGCAGTGTCTGAAAATGTCATGTGGCTCTTGAGTCTGTCTGCATCCCTTCTCCAAGTTTATAGAGAAAATCTGAAGAAGTCTAAGGAACTATACTTGCGCAGCCAGCAGGTTATAAGTAACTTATGGACTCATGAAAGCAACCTGTGAACTTTTTCATCAGTGTTTTAGTGTGTAATCTTTGAGGGAGAGATAAGAGCAAGAGAGAATAGAGAGGCAAAGTTTGATTTAGAAAGCCTGCAGTCTGGTATCAGTGCTGGCTTTATGCCAGTAAAGCACTGGGGCTTGGAAAGGGGGAAAGATGCACATGTTCCTCACCCCACTGGATTTCTTGGCCAAACTGACCCTGGGACTTGCTTGCTCTGCCCGAGGTACAGGAGCCTTCTGGGTTGGACTCCTCATACTTTCCCACATTAACCTGTATGCCAGCTCTGCCCTGCGAGGCCCTATGGGCTGCTCTGTGCATCGTGTGCATCTGCCCAAGGGTACGTGAGGCTTGTGGATGGTCCTTTAGAGGCCATTCCTTCTGGGGCCGGGTGTGCGGGGACAGCCCTTTGCCAAGTTCCCCCATCTCCCTTTTTTGGCAGCACAGGCTCTCTTGCCTGCCATTACGTGCTCATCTTAGAGATTAAACCCCCGACCCCTCTGCCTGGCTCTGGTCTCCTCTGCACAGACACGGGCCCCGTGGGCAGCCAGGCGGCGGCGGGAGGTCTGGGCGAGGGCTGGCAGAGCCCGTCAGCAGCAGTGTCCCGCTGCCCCGCGTCCCGGCCCGGATAAGCCCGGCCCCGCTAGGTGGAGCTCGGGGCTCAGGCACCGAGCGGGCTCCGCGCTCCGCCCGCGCCAGAGCCCGCGGGGACCGCGCCGGGGACAGCCCCGGCCCCACGGCCGGGCACGGCCAGGGCGGGCGGGAGGGCGGCAAAGAGGATCAAGGCTGCGACCTGCACTGTCGAGCTGAACCCAGCAGCCCCCTGCGCTGAGGAGCTGGAAATGGCAGCGCGAGGGTCGGGGGGCAGTCACGGAGGAGTGGGCAGAGGACGGGTGTTAGGACAGTAGGGGTAATGATGTGGTGGTGAAGGTCAGCGTGACAAATGTCATCCTCGCTGTCAGCCACCGCCACGTGCCTTTGAACCGCTGCGGCAGAGATGGGCTTTAAGGAGAGATGCGGTGGCGCGGGGAGAGGTGGCCTGGCAGGCACTGAGCTCCTGATGTGCGGATGTAGGAGACAAGAGAAAAGCTTTGCTAGAATGCTTGCTTTTTGAATGGATAATTTAATCAGTGACATTAAGTCCTCCCAATTATTTCTTGCCATGGGTACTGCCTATTTATTAATTTACTTCATATAAATCCATCAAGCAGTTATCATATGGTAAGTAAACAAAAGCACCCCATAGTTTTGTTGGGAAGGCTTAAAAATAATCGAAGAGGTTAATTATCACTGCTAATTAATTGCTGTGCAGATTTGTTTATACATAGTATCCCCTGCTGCCCTTAGTGCTGGGAAAGCCAGGGGTGATGGCAGCAGCAGAGGCAGCAGGCAGGGTGCCATTGGCAGGGAAGTCGTGGAGGGGTGATGGTCAGGTATCAGCATGTCCAGTCTGGAACAAGAAAGTTTTGTGGAAGCCTCTGGACACCATGGGTGTGACCAGCAGCATGTTTCCTTACCTTCCAGAATGATTTGCTTAATCAGCCTTGGCTTCCTGCTCAATCAAGCCAGCTCCTTTGGTGGGGAAGCTGGCCTGAGGGGCTGACAGGAGCTGCCCTGGGAGAGAAGAAGGTTCAGAAGCTGGAAAACTCTCCCTGGAGGGAGCCATGAAGGAAGTTTAAACTAATTTAGCATAACAAAGGAAAGGTTAAGAGGTGACTTGGATCATCATCTCTAAATACTTATTTAAGAATGAGACTTCTGGGAGCAGAGAGCTGTTTAATTTGGAGGGCAAAGGCATAACAATATACTATACCTAAAAGATGAAGACAGGTAAAATGGGGTGACTCCCTTGTTAAGATTACCTACTAATGTACTTGGGGATAGTAGAGTTTCCATCCTTTGATATCTTCAAATCCAGATTGAAGATCTCTCTAAAAGACAAGCCTGGGGTCAGACAGAAATTACGGACTTGTGTTTCCGTGCCCTGTGTCTTGCAGGAGTTCATATTAAATGATTTTATCTGATCCTTTAGCCTTCAGATCTATACATCTCCCTGCAATAGCTAACAGCTGCCACAAATCTGCTAAATCCATCTGGTAGTTTGCAGATGACCATGATGTGATGCACTTTTTGTCTGCCTCACCCCAAAATGCAGTCCTGATGTACAACGGGGACCTCTGTGCCATTGCAGACTGCAGAGCCCCCTATTAGCCCGCCTTTCCCTCAAATGGATTTCAGTGGTGCAGCATTTTCCTATGCTATTTTTTTGTCCAGGAAATGGCTGAAAACTTGTTGCTACACAGTCTAATGAAAGCATGTTTTGTGGTCCAGGCTCTGCTGTTTGCTGAGGGCTACTACAGTATCCATCATCTGCAGAGGCCATAGGATTTTATTTCTGCTGAGCTCTGGCTACTCTGAAAGCGACTGTCACTGAAATAGTGGGAACCAATACCTGCTTTTACAGAAAACTTTACAGTTTGGGAGAAGGAGCCCTCTCTTGCCCCACCCCCCAAATGTTTGTGTTTCTGTTGGGCAAGTCCAAATTTGCCTGATGGGGGCATGAACCTAAAGCTCTCAGCGTCCAAATCCACCTGATTTAAGGCTGCTGCATATTTGAATTTTCTCTCCTTGGAGTCCTTGAGTTGCTCAGCTGAGCACTGTGTTAATGCTGGGCTTTGAATTTGCTATTCCTCCCTTGAATCGCTATGCTCTGTTGCCCAACCGTGCAGTAGTTCCTCAGCTGATGTAAATCAGTTTAGCTCCACTGCCTTCACTCCTCTGTCACGTACCCAGGCTTACACTGTCTCCCCACAGCCCGGAGCCCTGAGGGAGCCACCTCAGCAACCCCACTTGGCCCCACAGGCCCTGCATAGAAAGGTGAGGTTTAGCTGGAGTTTCAGTTAAAGCCCAGTTTGCTGGGGCAGAGCTTTGGTGGAGAGGTTCTCTTGTCATCTCAGTCCTATGGCCAGGACTGGACTCTCATATCTGCCACCCTGTAGAAAAGGCAGGTGAAGTGTTGCTGGCTGTGAGCCCCCTTGGTGCTGGGGGTGTGGAGGATCCGACCTGGTGAATGTTGCTATGAGCAATACATGAGAAGGCAGTGTCTCTGTGCTAGGTCCTTGATTTCAGCAGGCTTCCTAGTGGATTCGGACTTACAGCATGACTCAGGGTATTGCAGTGAATCTTCAAGATAACATCTTTTGCTTGCCAACATGTAGGCTGGCTGCCAAAGGTGGGGGAGGAGATCTGTTGTGAGTCTTTAGTATGTGCTCATAGTAAATAGATACATGCCAAATTGATTACACTTGCTTTTCTATTTCTCCACTAGGAATTGAAGGAAGGGAAGAAGTAGTCCCCTGTGGTCTGCCCCAAACCACTGCCTCACACTGCTTGGTTTCTCAGGTGCCGGTAGCTGCCTGCTGCTGCTGCAGCCAGCACACACCCCAGAAACAACAGCACTGGGATCCAGTTTTTGCAGTGTGGATCAAAACCTGCTGACCCACTGACCAGGATGCTCTCCCATTCTGCATCTGAGCATACTGCTGGATGAGAGAGGTGCAAGTGTCCCGGGTGATGGGTGAAGGGAACCAGAATGCAGCAAGGCAAAGTGACATGGGGTGCTCCTGGCTGGGGTCAGAGCTGCCCGTGGCAGGGACACCCTGCCTGGTTCAGCCCTTGTCCTGCAGAGCATCAGTTTTTGATCTACTGCCTCATTGCCAAACCACTTATTTTTCCAGTTTAAACGCTTAATGCAATAGCCTTATTTCAAAGTCTGCCAGCTGAGCTGCCTCTGCTTAGGACTATCATTTCCAACCGTTCTCTGGCAAGATTTCTCAAATGATTTAAAAAAAAATAATCAAAGTTGTAACCACATCTGTGGCTGCCTTTGTCTGTGGGAGCAGGGAAAATTAGCTCAGAGGCCATCAGGTGCTTTCTGAAATGGAAGTCTTCTCCTGCAGATGGCACAGCTCATGGCGGTGGAAAGCCCAGCCACTAATGTGGCTCTTGCTGAGATTCTGGCACTGGTGTTTCGTGACTGAGTGAAAAGAGCAGCCTAAAACCCACCTGATTTAGGCTGTTATCCTAAATCAGCTATGGATTCTCTTCACGTACACCATCCAGCTGTCCTGATGCATTGGCAGGCTGACCCGGTAAGAAGATCTATAGTGTTAGCGAGTGGTTTTACTTAAATGCTTCTCTTTTCCTATTAGTTCTTCCTAGACCACAATATTGGTCCGCCACCCTTTCCTAGCACGTCTGGCAGAGGAAGCAGCAACACAAATTTTTGCTTCCATGGAAGAGACTGGCTAAGGTACAGAGCAAATTGGGAGCATTCTCTATGACATACCAATGAGGCTCCACTGGTTTACTGCAGCTGAGGCTCTGTCCTTGTCATCTCTAGGAAAAGTTGATTAGGTCCAGTGGATTGCTGACTTCTTTTATGAAGAAGCTGTAAAAAGTTCTTTTCTTCTGCTAGTGCTTTTCTCCAGGGAGTTGTTGGCAGAGAGAGGCGAGTGTCTCAGCAATAATACATTTCAAAGTTATTATGCCAGCAGAAAAGAAACAAGGATTTGAACTTGGTAATATAAATTTCTTTATGACAGGACAGAACACTAAAGGGCTTCCCCCCTCCCTGCTGTGCAGACCTCCCTGGGTCTGCAGGGCTCTTGGCTGGCTGCCCTGTGGGGTGACGGTGGCTGCAACTGGGACCCTGTTTCAGGCCTAATCCTCAGGGAAGGTTCTGCCACTGAGCTGGCTCCCATGCTGGCTGGGAAAGATGGCAATTTGGATGGAATTTGTCTGGCCCTTGGGCATGTCCCTTCTTCTGGCTGTGGACAGATGGGGACCCTTCTTCCTCCACCTACCAGTCACAGTGATGCATTCAGGTACCACTAAGCCCAAATTTTTGTGCTGCTGTGGTAATGATAGGGCTTCCACATAGGAAATGAGTGAAATGTCAGCTGAGACCTCTTCTTTTTGTAATGATTAACCTTCCACTAATGATTTGATATAATATTGGGCGACATTGAGTGCTGAGTTATTGATGTTTAATGTGTTCTGAAGCAAGGGCTCAGGAAGCAATAAAGATTTACTCCAGTTAATGTGTGAGGGCTGGGCTGTCCCTGGGCCCTGTGCTTGCTAATGGCCTGACATGTTTGCCGTGGTGTGGCAGCATCGCCTAACAGAAGCTGAATTTCTGGCTAATAATTTAATTAAGACTTTGCTGTATTTTCAATTACTGGAAAAAGCCATGATTCTTTTCCGTTATGTGTTATAAAATCAGCCCTTCATACTCCACAGAGCCAGGGAAGAGCACCTCATACCTCTCTTTTGGCTCCTGATCAGTCCTGCAACAAAGCCTGCTTGCCCCACAGCAATGTGTTAGGCCACATAGAGGTGCTGCCCACGGGGCTGGGAAGTGGCTCCCAAATGGAGGAGAGTAGCAGAGGCAGAGCACCTCACCGGGGCACTTTTCCAGCCCCGAGACCCTCCATGCCCCACACACAGCTGAGGTAGATAGAGCTGGCACAGACTGACACCACAAATAAGAAGGCGTGGGAGGAAAACTTGGAAGGACAAATTACTGTGAGTATTGATTCCCCTGGCTGCTTGCAGAGGGATTTCATTTAGCAACACTGCCAATGACATTATGTGCAGCATCTTGTCCATGGCTGGTTCCATGGCATTAAGAGAATTACTTTGGCCTAATGAATAGGAATAAGAATATTTCAACCTCCTCCCTGGAAAGTAATGGTGGATCATCAAGTGTGCAGCCAAGTTCAGGTTTAGTCACTTGCCAAGTGAATGCAAATGACAGGGTGTTTTATTTAATGGAGGCCATGGTGTGTTGGCCAAAACTGTTGTCTCTTCTCTCTGCGGATTGGTTTTCCCCCCTCTCTTGTAAGTCAGACTTTGTCTCTACTCCTGATTGGCTTTTTTTTTTCAACCAGAAGAAATTTTTGCTGACTCTTGTACTGAAATCTGTTTCTAGATTGAACCAAAACTCCTCTATCAGCTGTATTTTATGCTGTGCTATGGGAAGAGGCAGAAGCTGATCTGCTGCTAGTGGTCACTGCCAGCCTACAGTGGGGCTGCAGCTCCCTGTCTCCTTCCAGCTCGGAGCTGGTGAGATGCTCCATTGATGTCACTGCTGCCCCATCTCTCTGAGACCAAGGGGACATTGTGGAGCCCCATGCTCTGGCATTGGGCCCTTTGCTGGCATGGTGGCATGGGAACACCTGGGCTGTGATGCACTTGGGTTTGTATAGACCACTCACTCTTGCAGGGCACAAACACCTCTACTGTCAGCTGCCATTCAGCTGGCTGCCCACCAACTGCTCCCCTCCAAAGCCTTCCTCTTCTGGCACAGCTTGTGGAAGTGCTACTTCCCTCAGCCACTGTTGTTGACAAGAGGTTTGCAGGGGTGAAGTCCTTGTGAAGAACCAGCCCCTCAGCTGCTGTACATGCACCCAGCCCAAATGCCAGGTGGGTGCCTTGAGCAGCAGGGTCCGGGCAGTGCTAAAGCAAGGCTGCACCCCCAGCCCACCATAGGGTCCAGCAAACTGAGGCCAGGGGTGCTATAGATGGGGGGGTCCCATCCCCTTAGGGCCTGGATTTAGTGCTACACATACAGTGACTTATTAAACTCTTCAAACACAGGCTGTGCCTCGCCATGGCTCACAAATTAGATCAGCATGAAACAAAATCGTGAACTAATATTTTCAGATGGGACGTGATGTTTTGTTTCATACAACAGTGATGATATGCAATGGCTGAGGGTGGGCTTTTTCCCTGTTCTTTTGTAAAAAACCAGAAAGTGTTTGCAAAGTAAACTCTGACATTTCATCTGCAGACCAGTCACCTTTCAAATATAATAGCTGTGACTGTTCACTGGCAGTTAATCCTTGCACAAAAGTTTTTGCTTAAAGAGCTGGAGGGAGGTGGGATTTTTGCTTATTTGTTCAGAATCAGGGTTCTGTCCTAATTAATTTTTTAGTTGACAGGAAGAACAGGTTTCTGCTTTGTTTTGCCAAGTATTTTGATGTATGAACAGAGATGTCGCACGGGATGTGTGTTTGCAAAAGAGGCTGATGGGAAAGATCAAAACTGATTTGTTATGTTTGCAGAGAAAGAGGCTCCATATCCGTGAAACAGAGCAGGGAGTGACTGGAGGCCCCAGACACCAGCATTTTGAAGCTGAAATTGTGGCTGTAAGCTGGTGACCAAAGTCCTGTTGACTTTGCAGAAGCCATGATTTCATACCAGCTGTCTGTCACATCCTGGTGCACCCCCTCCAGTCCCAGTATCCGACCTGCCCTGGACAATGTAACTCACAGATCTGGGCCCTTCTCCTGTGGGATGAGCCCAAAGGCTTTTCCTCCTCCAAGGCTGAGCACAGCCAGGTCTGCTGGGCGAGCTGGGCTGGGAGAGATGCTAGGCAGGTCTCTGACCATTTGCAAAAAAGCTGCAAAAATGTGCTCACAATAGGGCTGCAGAGCTGCCTTTTGGCTGGAACCATGCCTGGAAAATGTATTTCCCAAGTGGGACTTCAGCCATTACAAAACCCTGACTGATGTGGTTGAAGAACATGGCAAACACATGACCCGTTGCCACGATCCCCCAGACTAGATCCTGCTAATGTACTTGTTTAACCCTCTCTGACACCACCCAGAAGCTTCTGCCTATAAATGTCACCAGTGTCAGCCCTTCCTAGTGCGAACCCTCCATCCCCACAGGCACAGGCAGATGGGAGCATCCTGGAGGAGAGTTGGCCTGGCTGCTGGGAAAGCAGCAGCAGAGAGCATGGAAACAGGCAAGGAGCTGGCTGCGTGGCTCCCATGGAGCCTGGGAGCAAGTGCTTGCTGTGAAGGCTCACCAGGGCGGTGTCATCAGTGCAGAATGGGATGGGTCAGGGGATTGTCACCTCTTTCCTGACACCTCACTATTTCTGAAGGCTGTTCGTCCCCCTGGCTCTCTTTCTGCTGCCTAATTGTTTGCTCACAGCCTTTGTCCTTCATGGCAAGCCACTACCAGAGTGGGTGAGCTGTGGTGTGGGGTCTATGCTGGGATGGATAGGGGTAGGATAGCAGTCCTGTTTGGGCTCCATAGCCAAAACCTATGCTTTATGGGCATGGTATCATGGCTTTGGGGACCCTCAAGGGCATGGGCACCATGGGGGGAGCTCCCTTTTTACACTGCTGCTTGCTGAGGATGTTCATCTCCACAGGCAGACATCAGCAGTGAGCTGTCATTGTCCTTCACAAGCTATTCTAACTTGTCTCTAACAGGTCTCCAAGAGCACAGTCTACCTGGACTGATTGTCATCCACAGCAGCACTGTGGCTGGGTCTGAAGCTGGTGCCAGCTGAGGCGCTTGGCAGAGATGCACAGGCATGGATCTGGGTTTTTTCAACTCTCCAAAGAGCTGCAGGGCCATGTCCTGACGTTGGCATAGGCTGGCACTGTGCTTGGTGAGTTCAGAGGATGTTTTTACACAATTGGGGCTGGGAAGGCTTGAAGAGGGTTTCTTTTTCTTCATCTTTTTAAACAATAGATAACAGCAAAATCCATCCCCTGCCTCTTCTAAAGACAGCTCCTTTTCTTGATGGGTAGATAGATATAATGAGATTCTCAAACTCATAAATCTGCTGCGACTTTATTACCTGCATCTGTTGGAGATGATGTGAAGAGAACTTCATACAGAGAGGACTCTTGAAAGGTTACAAAGGGAACTAGCATTCTTCAGAAAATCTTCATCTAGAGAAAACAGCCAAGAAAACCCATATAGAAAAAAGCACTTGAGCTGGATGAATAGGTGTCAGGGCTGACTGTAAGTGACACTGGCAACAGGGTATCTTGTTGTGAAAGCAAATGAAGCCAGTCCTCTGTGTGGGGTAGCTCTGGTGCAGGAGCCAGCCTTTGGCTGCTGTGCACAGCCCTCAGCCCGAGGACTGGGTGTGCAAGGGGCTGGTCGACACCCCTAGGCTTGCACACCCAAAACCCCTGTGCTGGCAAGGGGAAGACAAGAACAGTAGCTGAGCTGAAATGCGCTGTTGCTTTTTTATTTGCCCTCTGGTAGATGTGCCCCCATTGCAGCTCTACCCTGGGGCAGGGACACTGGTGAGAGGCAGACCCATGGCTTACACCCTGCCCTAGGCTGCTGGGTCTGCCACAGTGGACAGCCCTGTGGGTGGGGTGATGGCACACCACAGCCTCACCACATCCCTATGCTGCTCCACCGTCCTTCTGGGCTCTCACAAGGTCACTAGTGGAACCAGTGATGCAGGAATGGGAAGTGGTGCAGGAAATGGGCACAGGAAATAGCTATTTGTTAAGCTGGTCAGAAAATCAGTGGGGGTCTGCCTGGCTCCCAGGTGAGCTGGTGGCAGCTCTGTGCTTGTTGTAGAGCCCTGGTCCAGGGACTGGCAAAACTCTTGAAAGATCCCAGTAGCTCCTTAGCGGGGTGGGTACTTCTCAGATGGGACAGGTACCTGCTCAATGTGGCTGTGGCCAAGAGAGCTGTAGGAAACTGAGAATGTCCCAGACTGGAGCTTGCCCCGGGACCAGTGGTCAGGGAGTTGTGATTGCCAGACAGAGCACTGCAGTCAGTTAAAGTAGGCTGGAGATGGTCCTGGAGGGTGCTGCCTGCTCCCAGGGCACAACAAGCTGTAGTGAAAGGTCATGTCTGCAGTGTGATGCAATGATGTTTTCATGATGCCATAATGCGAGCTGGCACCTATTTTAGTGGCAGAGATTTACGCTTCAACCTTCTACTCCCCATTGCAAGGGGGAAGATGTGCTTGCTGGCTTTCCTGCCCCAGGTAGCTTCTGCTCCCACTGACACCTGACCCTTGCTGAGACAGGGCAGCAATCCAGAAAGCAGAGCTGCAAGCAGGGAGAGAGCAGATGACATCTTTAAGCTGTGATCATTGAAGAATATTAACCACTCTTGGGCTTTGTCACTGCCAAAAAGTGATGCTTGAGCAACGTGGCGCCAGGAATCCTGAAGTCACTTTTGTAGCCTTGGAAAATGCAGCTGCTTTGGGATTTCAGCCCAAGACGGCTGTTATTATCCACTGTGCAGAATGAAGCTTCTGTTGGGAGCTTCTACAAAGGCCATCAGTCTTCCCAAATAGTGGTTGTTTTTATCACCTGGCAGTAATGATACTCTCTGGTCCCTTTAATATCCGAGTCTGTTCCCAAAGTGAGACCGGGAAACTCATTTAGGGCTCACCCCCTCCGAGGAAAACAGCTTACAATTTTCTACCAGGTAGCCATTCCGTTGTGAGAATGGGCATGGCTCACCTAATAAAAACCTTGCTGACAGACAGGACCTCCTGGAGGTTTATCTAAGTCGTTTGTTGCAGAGCAGAGCAACATATATCAGGGCTGAAATAGGTGCCAAGCAGCAATCCTAATACACACAGTGTCTCTGCTGTAATTGATTCACAGGCAGGACAAATACCCGGTGGAGAGTGCAAGGGGCCCTGCCTACTCTCCCAGCTAAAACGTTATAACGTTTTGTGAAATAGTATTGCTGAAGCCCGTGGCTAAAATCCAGCTTGTGGGCTGGCTGGCTCTAAAACTGCATCACCCAAAATATCCCCATCCCTGCTTGCATTGGCTGGGGCATTCGGGGTCCAGTTCAGAGGGAAACATATTAAAAAATGGATCAAAAGTAGTGATTCTTGCCAGTAATGTGTGTGCAGCATTGCATGTGCATTGACTTTCATTTTTTGGCTAATGCTGTTTTATTGTTCCTCAGGTAAATGTTCAGTGAGGAAAGACCTTGTTCAGTTCCTTGTTTTCCTAAGCAGCCTCCCCAAAAATACAGGCTGGCTGGGGAAGCAGGCAGCAGAGAAAAGCTGCCATATCCTTCAAGCTTCTTTATTTCATCAGCTGCACAGGGCTGCTTTGCCATGCATCCCCCCTGCACGGGATCAGGTGGTATTAGAGACTTGATCCTTGGGAAGGGCTGGGGGAATGTCTTATGGTGTGAAACCAGGGGAGCTCAGCCTGTTTAGCTTATTAAAAAGAAGATCAAGAGGTGACTTAATTGTGCTGTGTGAGGTACCTTCATGGGGAGAGAAAGGCAGGTATTAAAAGGCTGTTTAATCTAGAGGAGAAAGGCATCGCATGAGCTCACGCCTGGAAGCTGAAGCCAGACAAATTCAAATTGTGAATCAAACAGACCTTTTAAAAAGCGAGTGTTAATAAAGATTAAACTACCCAGGAGAGCATCACATTCCCTTGCCTTTGATATATTTAGACCCAGACAGGACGCATTTCTGCCCCATACACTTGAGCCAGGCAGGAGTTACTGGGCTTGGTACAGGAGTAATTGGATGCCAAACTCAGCCCTACATCAGGGAAGGTCAGGCAAGATGATCTAATGGTCTCTGCTGGCTGTCAGTGCTCCCATGCCTGGCATCTGTGATTTGTGTGCCTGTGGCCAGCTGGCTGGCAGGGATGTGGCTCTACCAAGAAAAATCGGTGGGGAAACACAAGGAACATGGTACTGTGTCAGAAGGGGCAACGAGGAGACAAGTGAACACTGACACCTATGGGGAGAGTCAAAATATTAGAAAGGAAAGGGTTTTAGCCAGAAAATGTCTTTTTATTTTAAAAACAGATTAACTCTGTGGACATTAGCAGACATGTAAATTTTTTGTGCTTATCTACCCCTAATTTTTCTCACAATTCATTAAAAATAAAATCACCCCTCAAGTTTTATGTTGACCAGAAAATCAAGGTTTCAGTAGGAAAACCTCATTTGGGGAAAAACAAAGATGAGTCATATCCCAGTTTCATGTAAGTAGGGTACAGTGAAACAATGCCTGAAAACCTTAGTGAGACCCAGGAGTGACTCAGGAACCACTGCTCACTTGACAATGTTGAAGTATGTTGTGAACTTAGTTTCCTCTTTATTTTTATCATCCACTCCCGAGGGCTGGCTGGTGAGTATGGCTGCAGAGAGGAGCTGCTGTGGGATGTCCCTCATTGTTTTTTAATATTATTGTGATTCAGCAGAGCTCATCTCCTACTCAGTGCCCTGCGTCACTGTTCCGGCCCTGTTGGATGCCATGCCCGGAGCAGGATTCTGAGATGTAGCACAAAAGTGTGGGGTGATGCACTGAGCCTCAGATGCTCCCAGGCTGAGCAATGGGCTCCTTCAGCGAAGGATGGAGCCTGCAGAGGGCTCTTGCTGAGAAGTTGTTGTTCAAGGTGCTTTTCATAATATTTAAAAAATGTGTTTGCTTCCTCTTGCAAATGTTCAAACATCTTTAAAGTGTCTGCGGTGCCAAGCTGCTTCTCGCCCTGTTTTAAGAGAAATAAGCTTTCTTTATGGAAAAGGAGCCACAAAAAGCGCAGCAAGCCCAAAGTTAACAGTGAGCAGACCGAAACTAAATTAACACCAGCAAGATTTCAGCTGCCCCTCCAAAATATTGTGTCTCACGGCAAAGGGTCTGGGAAAAGATGGGAGAACAGATTGCTTTAGCGCATCTTCATGGTGTCTCTGCGGCACAGATGAAGCTCAGGCTGGGTCTCCTTCCCCTTGCCAAGCCTGCAATGGGGACTCACAGCCCCTAAAGGTGGACAGTCGGAGGCACAGGCTCGACAGTGCCATGAAAACTCATGGGTGCAGCACCACAAGGGGATGCAACTCGGGACACTGTAGCCAGATAGTTTAGAGAAGCATCACCTGCAAAATCAGATCATGAGCCCAAAACAGGAGCAGTGAGCAGGAGGCAAGGGACAGGGAGGGAGAGCCTTGCCTTCTCCACTGTCATAAAGGTGGAGGCAAGAGAATGGGAGTGTTAGCCATTGGCCATGGTGTCACAGCTCCATGAGGATTACGTTGGCCAGCTTCCGTGATGAAAATAGGCAGCTAACAGTGAGTTCCTCTTTGTAACAGAAAATAGTCAAAACAGCTTGAAAACCATTCATAACGAGAGCTCTGAGAACAGCCAATGCTACACAGACAGAGTGAATACTGTCATTAAGCGCTCTTTGGATGACAGTCCTAGCAGTTCATTATCCCCCATCACTGCATGGGGAGGGTGGTGGAGGAGAGAGAGGGGTGAGGGGTTTTTTAAATAATCCTTTTTTTCCTAAATTAATCCCCACTGTAAAGCAGAGCACCAAAGGAGCAGTACAAAGGCAGCATCATGCCTTGCCAGTGCCCTCTGAGGCTGGAGCGTGAGGTTCTTGCAAGAACCGATGCCACTAAAACACAATTCCAGCCTTGATTCTATTTAATTTGCTAATGGATTGTATTTTTGTATTTATCTCTGTGCTTTCCCTCTTTTTTTTTTTTTTTTTTTAAGATGTGGTTTCTGGGTATATTTTCTTCCTCTGGAAGTGCAAACAAAACTTTACTTTTAAGACCCTGGCTAACATTTCTGACTCCCATTAGGCAGCAGCTCCAGCAGATGTCAGCTCCAGCTTCACCCCCCTGGTTACCATGAGTGATACACCAGGTGCTGGGAGCCTTCTTCTCCATGCTGGGAGCCTTCTTCTCACACTTCATGCAGACTGCGACTTCTTCGTGTGGATGCAGGTGGGTGTCCCAGGCTGTGTCCCCGAAGCCCCTCCACATGGGGACTGCAGGGCAGGGGGGTAGCAAGAAGGAGCAGGTCTCCCAGCTCTTGTCCTGCAGTGGATTGAATCTGGTAGTTACCTGTGCTTAGTGAAGAGGTGCAGGATACCAAGCCTGGTATGGGCACAGGGCTGGCAGTGCTGTCCATGTTTGCAGACTGAGCCAAAGTGTATCCTGCCTAGGCTAGATGGGAACATCAACTGACGGTGTTTTATAATTAGCCTCCTTGTTTGAAGAAGAAATGGATTGTTTTTGTTAGGGACAAGGTTATGATGCAGATTGGGTCTCCTGACCAGAGGTTTTTAGGATGTGAATATCCCCATATGCCCAGAGGAGACCTCTGTGCTCTTTCCTGGTCATAGGAGCCCAGCACCCTACCATTACCATCCAAATTCACCAGAGCATCTCTCAGGCATCAGAAGGAACATAGACGGCTGGGCTTGTTGAAACTTGTGCAAATATTTCCCTAGCCTGCCAGGTCACCTGGGCAGCTGTGATGAGTCACTGTAGTTGTGCTACAGCTCCCTGCGCTTCATCAGCATTATCTCCCCTTCATCTCCAGTATCTGGGGAAAGCATCATCATTTATTCCCGAGTCAGAATGCTGAATCTCTTCAATTCCGGCAACATTGCTGCATTAACAACCTTGTCACTATCCTGAAGCTGATAACCTCAGGCAGAGGTGTTCATTTTTTAAGTCATTGAGCAATGTCCTGTTTGCAATACCAGAACTACAAGATACCCTGGTACAAGCAGCCCTTTCCACCCCCCCAAATCACTTGCCAAACCCTCCACCATTTGACCCAGCCTCACTCTCCTCTTCAGCCCTTGAAACAGATCCTGGTTAAGACCTGCTCAGCTGCAGGCCCTATTACAGCCCCCTCCTCATGTGCTACGGTCTGGCATCACTGCTTGGCGGGGACTGTTGGAATGGTTTTATCATGACACCCAAAGCAGTACACTGCTTGTTCCCCCGTGTGGCACTGCTCTGGTTTAATGAGCTTTAGAGATGGCACTGGCAGCACAGCCCTGGCTGTTTGATGATGGTCAGTGGGGCTAATTAATCCTGTGTGTGCCCAGAGCCCCGTGCCTGTCTGTGGCCCTGGCTGGGGCAATGCCAACAGAACGACTGGGCTGCAGCTGAGATGTGAAACTGCCTTAAAGGGGCCAGCTCTTATCCACCTTTTCCTCTTGAATTGAGGCTAACATTGTTTCTAATCTCAAAGTCCAACTTCTTGTTTTGCAATAAAAAACTAAAAAGACAATTTTTGAAACAGCATCCAAGTGGGACTCTGTGACTTGCTCTGTGACGCCACCAAGCCCCGATTAGGATGCTCCTTGCTGGTAGCTGTGTCTACATCTGGCCTCCACAGAGCTGGCAGTGACAAGGCTGGGGCTCCTCATCCCAGGGAGATGGGCCAATGTGCTTTGCACCACATCTCTCCTTAAATCCCCAAGGCACATGGACCCATGGGGGTTAACTGTGCTGCCACCTTTGCTTCAGCGTTTCCCCCATGTTTCCTCCAGCCCTTCGGAGCATGTTGGTGCTGTGAAGCTGGAAGGAGCTGCTTGAATGGCACTGATGTGTTTTTGTATTTGAAATTCAGAAAAGCAAGAGTTACTTAGATAGCTTTCCCTTTCCAGGAGGAAAGCCAGAGCTGGACTGGCCTTTTCTTCCTCCTTCTTTCCCCTAAACCAAAACAAATCCAAGTTTGTAGCTGCTTCAGCAGCCTCTATGTCAGAAAGAGCCATGGTAAATGCCCTTTGCTTCATAAAACTGAGGAGGCACATCTGTCACCCTCCTTGACACAATCGGCTTGCCGTGTGTTGGCAGGGAAGTGGCACCTTCCGGGCACCAGGATTTTCTTGCAGTGGCAGCAATGGGTAGCAGTGATGGGTCAGCCCGCAGCAGGAAGTGGCTCCCCTGCCTGTCCTCATCCTCATGCCTGTCCAGGCTGTGAGGGATGGGTGGCCTCAACATGGTGCTTTTGGCAGAGGGCAGGAGGCATTTAGGCAGAGTCACCACTACCCGTGAAAGCCCTCTCAGCAGAGGACCAGGCTCCCATCACCCCCCTGAGTCGGTGCAGGAGAGGGATGCGGTGAGGACAGGGATGGTGAGGACTGGGACGAGTGCATGCAAGCCACACCTCTCTGGCTGAAATGGCCTGTGTCATCCATAGGAAGCACAGGCCTGGTTTTCTAGATGTTTGCAGGATGTCTTCTCGTCCAGGAAAATAAATAAATGGATAAATAAGAATTGCTAGGCAAGATGTGGTGGCAGGGTGCCAATCCCAGCCCAGCCAATTCATTTGCAGTTCTCATTAATTTGGACTGACCTTTGCTCACATTTCCACCACGAGCACGTTCAAAACAAGGCAGACATTTAACTCTGTTTTGGGCAACGTTACTCTAATGTGGCTTTTTTTTTTGCATAGCTCTCTCTTTTATGGTAAGCAAATGTACTGCCAACTTTTCTCTTGCTATGTACACCAGCGAAGGGAACCAGATGCTTCGTGTTTTCCTCTGAAATGTATCTGAATGTTGTTTTTTGTTTAGTATTTTGGAGGGAGGGCTGGCTTACAGACAGCATTTCATAAATCCAGTCCTCACTGCACGCTGTTTCCCAGCTTATGGTGGGTCCTGGCTGTGGCTCCTGGCTGGATTTGCAGTCTCTCCTCACACAAAGTGGTAGCAGCCCCTGCGGAGCTGAGGGGACAATCCCCAGCTGTCCCACTCTCAGTTGGGCATGGTTGCCACCAGAGGAGACCCCCCTGGAGGGGTCCCTGATGATGTGCAGTGAAAGGTGTGGGGATGGGCAGGCTCATCCCACTGACTTCTTGCACATGCAATGGCCACGGCTCACAGGGAAGCTCTGGGATCAGCCCAGAGACACATCTCAGGGGAAAACCCCCCAGTTCAGGGATGTGTTTTGCTGCTTGTGGGGAGCAACATGTGTGGATTTGCCTGGTCTGTCTCTGGAAATGGAGGGGTTTCACTCATCATGCCCGAGGACACAGGGGCCATGTGTGGCTGCCTGTGCCCACCTGGTGTTCTGTGTGGTGGGGGCTGCTCCTCCTTCTGTCCATGCAGGGTCTGAGCTGTTGAAGCCCACCCAATAAATTCTTGATGTGCAAAAAAATCAAGCAGTCTTGGACAAGATTGTCAAAAATACCTGTGCCACCAGGGCACTTTTGGCCATTTTAAAAAATTCTTTCCCTCTACCTCCATTTGTACTTCTGCTGCTATTTTTATAATCACTCTTCTGCTTTCAACTGCTTATCTTCCTTAGCTTTCCCTTTTCTTTTCACACTTCAAGCCTTAAAATCTTTTCATCACTTTTTTTTTCTTTGGGGGGGGGGGGCGCTGATTGGGCTTCATTTCTTCTCCTCTGCCAGATTTATGTGAGTTGTCAAGTCCAGCAGCCGTTTGTCTCTGCCTGATGACAGACTTGCTTTCCCCCACTTCCCCCCGTACCCCCCCCATCAGATTCATGGTTGTTCTTTAAGGCCCTTTAATATTTTAATGCTCTGACTATAAATTCCATTTTCTCTAAGCTTCAATCCTTCTGTGGGCCTTCCCATGGAGGGCCGGCAGCTGCCGCCCCCACCCCCGCTCGCCAGCGTGATTTGCAGTGTGTCACAGGCGGCGTTTGGGGTGGCTTTGCTCCGTGCACAGGAGCGGAGGGCAGGGGAGGGGAGCGTAGCAGGAATTCTCTTTTCCTTAAGCTCAAACGATCCTTCAAAACTTGACAGGAATTGACTTTTTTTTTTTTTTTGGCTTTCAAGACATGATTTGTTGTGGGCTTGTTGTGCTTTTTATTAAAATGCTCTCGTGGAGTGCTTAGAAAGGTTGGCTTTGCACAGCCCCAGCTTCCTTTTTTAATAAATGCAGCCTCGGCTTACAGTTTTTCCCTCTGATGTGTCAGCTGGGGGACTCGCTTTCCATCTCAAATACACCCAGACTGCTTAAATCATCCTTATTTCTCTCACAGGGAGAGAGACTTTTGCTCTCCAAAACTTTTCACGCCCTAAGTTAATAAAACTTCTCCACTGAAAGGGATGGATGTGACACTGTGCTGAGGATTTCATGGCCGAGCGCTGGATTATTGCTGTGGTGTAAAGGGCTCCCCAGCCTTGGTAAGCACATTGAATGTCTTCTTAAAATATGAGGCTGAAATGCATTTGGCAATAGCTATCCCTGAAAACTGCTGGAAGAGCTCACCCCCTTTGCTGGTGAGGAATGCTTCCCAAGGGGCTGCACAGCCCAGGGCTGCTGCTTTGTTGCTCCAGACAGCCCATTGGTGAGGTGCCCTGTGCTTTTGCTGAAGGCCACTCTGCTTGGCCGTTTGCTTTTAGGGCTCTCCAAAGAGAGCTGGGCTGGAAGCCAGGGCAGAGTTACTCTGTATAAACACGAGAGACCAGGAGGGCAAAAATAGTGCTAGAAATTTTGACAGTGTTTGTAAAGAAGTCAACTCTGTTATTACGCATGAGATTGGCAGCTGATCTGAAGGTGACAAAGCAGCCCTGCACCATGCCAGGAGGGACCTGATAGGAAATTCAGAAAAACATCTGGGACGGGACAGCTATTTCCTCTAGATTTGTAAACATTTAACCAAGGACATGTTAGCAAAGTCTTTTGCAGCAAACAGTCCTAAGCTACCAGCCTGCGCTGGCTCATCCCGCAGCCCTCCACTCACCGCAGCAGCACAAAGAAGCAGGGCTATATTTCTTCCCTTGATTTTTGGCACCAGGGCCAAGGCAGGGGTAGAGCTGCTGAGTGTTTAATTCAGTGCTTTCCATTTTAGATATTAGTGCTGCAACTGAATTATGATACAGGAGCCTAGAGAGGAATCATTCCCTCTCAACACATTCTGGATTAGTTATTTTCCTATTAAACTGCTTTAGACATGGTGAGTTTGTTGCCTCAGATGGGTCAGTGCATGTAACAGGAGTTGATAGGAAAGCCTAATCCTACCTGATCAGTGTGAGTGACAATAGGGACCTATTGAATTCCATGCAGATTTTGCTATAGATGTATACAGACCAAAACTCAGTCACCCTCTGTATTTACACCACAGGGCTGTGCTGAGCAGCCAAAGTAAGGCTGAAAGGACACAGCAGGGATCCAGCAGTGGTGGCACTGGCTGCAGGAGTCAGCGCTTGAGGGTTCACCAACAGCTCTCATGGCCTGGTGGGTTTGGCCCATTTAGGGTGTAAAGTTGGAAGGTGTGAACTATCTCTGCTCAGCTACAGTAAACAGAGCAATCCAACTTCCTCGGGGAGGGGCTGTGGGGAGAGAAGGTGCCTTTATGGGTGCTAGTAGTCATGGCCTGAGCCTGACAGTTATGGAGATGTAAAGGCAATATCCTGTAATAGACAGGCTCCTCGTGGTCCACGCAGAGAGGAGGTGGGAGCACCAGCCTCCCTGCCTGCCAAAGTCACTCTCCATGGCTAAGCTGGCACCAGTTTTCACTGAATCCTGTTGGATGGTTGGTGACAGTGCCAGGCTCCAGGGGACAGAGGAGCTTTTCAGAGAGAGACAGAAGAGAGTGAGGCAACGGGAGGCTCCACTTGCACCTGCCTGCAATTAATTAATTACGAATCCACTCATTAGCTCAGCCCCATGGCTCCCCTCACTGCCAAGCCCCCAGCTGTCCAGAGAGCAAGTCATTATTAGAAACGATTTCCTATTAAATTCAAAAGCAAGGGAATATTTCAAAGAAGAAGGGGCAAGGGAAACAGCAAGGGTGCACACACGATTGCAATCAGCTCTTGAGGATATGCTGGAGTGGTTGGATCCCCATCTTGCAGGAGCCTGAGAATGGTGAAATCTATTTCATTAGCCTGCTCAGCCCCTGATTAGTCTTGTGCCACAAAAAACACCCCTGTGGCCCTCACAGTCCAGCCTCTGCTGGCAGTGAGTACCCGTGTGTGCATGGCAAATGCACCAAGACACCCCGGGTCCCACCCTGTCCTGCTGGCTGCAGAGCAGTGCCACCCAATTGCAATCCCACCTCGTGCTGAAAAAAAAAACCCTGAAGATTTCAATTTCTTGAAGTATATGCCTGCCTCCCCTTGGTGCCCAAGAGGCAGCTGCAGCCCAGCTCGCAGGCTTTTAACCTCAGCCGGAGCACACATCTGCTTTGCTGCCCGTTTTCCTATTACCTGCTCTCTGCTCCTCGTGTTAGCAGAGGCTCGTCTTAAACCCCAGTGATTTACAGGCGGTGCTACGGCAGGACAGGTCTGACACTGATTGAGTCGCTTATCTGCCGTCTCCGTCCTGCTCTCTGACAGCCTCTCCCCCAGGTATCAATCTGCACATCAGTTCTTTATTCCTGGGTGAGGGGAGAGCTGTCAAGGTTGCAGCTACACTGTCATCTTCATCTAAGCTGCCAGCTGCCCTTCATTGCTTAAAGACCCTCTTTAACACACAGGTGCTTTGGGAGGGGGCCACCGTGTTGGAGACAGCAGCAAAATTTCATTTGCTCTCAGGGTGCTTGGGGCTTGATTGATTGGCTCTCATTTGTCAGGGTACCCATACATAAATGTTTCCAAGCCGTAGGTTCAGCCCCACTGCTTCTCCCTTCTGCACCCCCTGCAGCGAGAGTTGGCAGGGTGTTAGGACCCCTGTGAGACACGAGGTTCCCTCGTGGGGCCACCATCAGGGTGGTGGGACAGAGCAGAGGGAGGGTAGAGAAGAAAAGTATGCAGAGCCAGGCTTAGCACTGAGGTTTGCTAGGAGTCCCCACTGTCTTGTGCCACCTAAGGATGGGGCTGAAGCTGAACTGCAGAAAACCACTCCATTCCAGTCACTGCCCCTTTTTGCATGTCCATGGAAACAGGACAGGGATATGCCTGGATACCAGCACCTGCACCCTGGTGAGTGGACAGACTGGTACAGGCTGACCCCCACTGTGTGCACTTTAGTTCCAAATGATGTTTTTCTTAGCCTAAACCAGCATTCCTCTCTGGGATTGCTGGCAGCACTGGGCAGTGGCACATGGTGAGAAGAAGGGACCTGTGTCCACTAGTGGGTTTGCTCTCAGGTGCTGCTCTTGGGCCAGAGGAGCTTCCAGCTGTCCCCACCTCTGCGAGGCTGTGTTAAAGCCCCACATCAGCTTGATCTGAGAGGCAGCCTGGGGTAATCCAAAGGGATGGGCAGTGAGCAGCAAAGGAGAGCAGTGGGCATGGCTCTGTGTGCCTCCAGCGGTGCCTTGTTTCATTGGGGTTTCTGCCACTCACAGCCCTCTCAGTTTAGGTTCCTTGTTGCTGCTTTTTCATGAATAAAAAAGTCACTGAAACATAATCTCTACCATAATGTTTATTAAATAGTAATTTTAAAAGGTTTTTATACAAATCATATAAACACAGGGTTTTTTTGTTTTGTTTTGTTTGTTTTTTACACTGAAGAATCACAGTAAAAGCTCTTTAAGTCCATAAGTCCTGGCTCAGCCAGTGAACGATCAAATACCTTGAACTGCAAACCTTGGAGAAGTTCCATTTCTGCATATAATTTCTTAATGGTTTAATTCCCATGCTCACCTCCGGCACCTTCCCGCACAACGAAGTCACCCAACACTACAGCCCATCAGCAACATGTCCTCGCCATAGGAAGCGTGTGGAGGCAACAGCCCGTTTAAGCAAAGGTGTTAACACCGGTTTTTTTCTTTTCTGAATTTCACAGAGGGAATTGTGATCAGCAAACCTAATCTATTTGCAGAGGAGGATGCAATGAATTGAATGCACTGATGACTTCCCCCTACCCCCGCCCCCCGCCCCCCGTTAAAGTTACAATCAAACACAGTTTTCCGTAGAACAGTAAAGCACCCGGCAGAGGTAAGTGAGGTATTGGCTGTGCAGCATTTTCGGCCTTCTCCCACCTGGCAAACGCACACGTGGGCCCTGCCCCATCTGCAAGGGGCAGGCGGGACACGCAGGGTGGGCGCTTCGCTGGGCCCGTGCCACCTTAGTGCCAAGATCAGCAGTACTCTCCTGCCCCAGATCAAGAGATACATTAACACGAGTCAGTCCCACAGAATAAGTCACATACACGATACATACAGAGAATTCACGTGCGTGTGCAAACACACTATTTCTGAATATATGTATATATGAACTCTTCTCTCTGTACGCCTACTAGACACCATAACATCACCTTTTTAATTATATATTTTCACCTATTGTTTGCCTAAGTTGGCTTTTCTAGTATATGGTCCTTTTCCATTCATCCTTCCCCTCTCCTGTGATGTGAAGGGGATAAAATCATTGAGCAGCAGCAATCCAGCTTTGAAATGGTCTGGTACATTTCCTCTCACTGCCTCTGTTTCTTTTGTACAGTAAAATAACACCCCTGTGGAATTTGTCTGCGAAGAATGCCAAAAGAAATAAGGTGATTCAAAAGGAGAATCAGAGATACATTTACTGTTTCTGTCGGGTGCACAGTGTGAATTAAAAAACCAAAGGCCTTTGTGTGTGCGCGTCTCTGCGTGTGTGTATGAACCATGGATGTTCTGATGACGCAGCTGCTGGTGTCTGCTCCCCCAGTACACCTGCGTCTTTCTTACAGCAGAGAAGTCTTTTCTTTTTTTCTAAAAACTTACTGTCTGAGGGAGCTCTTCATGAAACACTAGACAAATGTTCCTATTCCCACAGTACCGAGGAGCAGCTGTGGCACCGCTCGTGTGTCCATGCTCATCTTCTCTCCAGATGTTGCTCCTCTCCCAAAACACCTGGCCTCCTGCACAATATGTTTGCAGGGGCTGGGCAAACTGAGCTTCACAGCACATCACACCTTTGTCGCTCTAGAGTTAGCGAAGAAAAAAGTTCCATCCCCAACCCCAACTATTTGCCAGGTGAAACGTACAAATCAAGACACGTCAGGTATTTTCTAGGAGCCCCTGAAAAAGGAAACCCAATGTGCTGGAAAGGTTTCTTGTTTACGTATGTGCAAGCTAATAGGGGTGATCAATCTGTACTGAATTGGAAATTAGGACATCGGTTTGGGACCCAGCATTTGAATTCTTTTTCTCCATTCAGTTGTTTTCCTAATGCTCCTCTCCCACAGCACAGTGGTAAGTGGAGAAGTATCAGCTGCCAGACAATGTAGTCAGACCACTTGAAAGTAGAAGGACCAGACTTGTTCTACTGGGCTCTACCCAGCAGAGAGTGGTGAAGAAGAGTGTTTTGCAGGGAAGGATGAAGGCCTCACTTGCTGTTTGATACAGCACTGATCATCAGATGGAGGAAAAATACTTCTTCTAAGGCACTTGTTCAAAGTAAAAAAAAGCACAGCTCATAAATAAAACTTGGGGTTTTTGCTACTGATTAGGAGCAGCGCAGCTTTGCTCCAAAGGGAATATGGCAGCAGCCGTTTGGTCCAGCGGTGCTGGTGGCACCAGTTCATGCCCCCCAGCTCCAGGGAGAAAGGCAGAACTGTGAAAGTGAGGGGGGCCAGTGGGTACCATGGCCAGGCTCTACCACAGGGGCTGTGGGTACGGCTCCAGCCTCCTTCCCTGTTCATTTTCTCTCCCTGGCACTTTGGAGAGGCCTTGGCACTGTACCTCAAGTCAAACCCCAAGTGAAGCCCCCTTCCCAAAGCTGTTGCCTAAGTGCCGGACACCTGACAGGCTCTATCTTTTGTTTGCTGCAATTTTCTCATTATAACAAAAAGAAAAATGGCAGGTTCAAGAGGAGTGGAAGATTCAGAGAGAGGCCTTCCTGATGAAGGCGTCAGTTGTTGCAATCAAAGATCTGGATTTAATAAATGGCTCTTATTCACAAATCACTTTAAGGCTCTTCAGCTTCTCTCAAAGAGGTGCTTCTACATATAGGGTTTCCTTTCTATTTTATTTCTTAATGATTTCAGAAAGCACTGTTATTACCATTGACACTAAAGCCAGTATCCCACCTTTCCCCCACCACCAGGAGAAGGAAAGTTGAAGGTAACAACATACTTCCATTTTCAGGACTGCAAACTGCAGCTTCCTGTTCTTAGTGTGAAGTGCACAAATCCCTACAACAATATCTGGATGGAGTATAAAATAGACAGGGTCTCTGCGTGTCTGTGTGTGTATGTTATTTCTAAAGAAATCCCTCAGCCTTCTCAGCAACTCACCAGAGAAAGGAGGTGGGAAATAACAATCAACATTTAGTTTCTCACATCCAAAAGGTAAACCAGTCTCCCTCACCACATCCCAGCCACTCACATCAGCAGAAAATGAAGATGAACCAGCAAACAAGGGGCTCATTACCCCCTTCGCCCAGCACAGTCTGGTTTGCAGGAAAACCCACTCAGTCCTGGCAAAGTGCAACTCGCCAGCAGGACCTGGTGGCAGGAGCAACAACTCCCCTCATTCCCTGTTATGGCATTCAGTTCCCATAGAAAACAGCAAAAAAAGTACCCCCTGCCAGCCCACCTCATGGGGCACAATGCCAAGGGTGATCCCCAGGCACCCATCAGGCCTCCGAGCAGCACTTCTGGTGGTTCATCTTGACCTTGTGCTTGATGCCGTCGTACAGTTCAAAGTTGTAGTTCTCCAGCGTGGTGGAGCTCCGTGAGGACAGCCCGGCATACGAGCACGTGCAGTAGAGGAGCAGACCAGCACAGATAGCCCCGAGGAGGACGCCGAGGGAGCTCATTGCTATAATGGTCACCAGGATGGGATCCAGGGTGTATAGCCAGCTTTTTTCTTTGTCCAGCTTCGGGGTTCCTGGAGAGTTAGTAGAGAACAGTGTGTCGTTCCTATCCGATCCAAAGTAATCTGCAGTGGAACGGGCACTTATTATCCAGGGATCACTTTTTATTCCCTCTCACCTCTACACATTACTTACTTGGAGTTGTGACAGCTTTAAAAAGGTATAAGTATATATATGAGAATATTTCAGCAGGATTCACTAAACCAGGTCTAGAAATACTGTGAAACACTGAACTACCTAGAAAGTTAGGCACTCTTAAATCACTTTTACACATCAGACCATTTACATAGCATGCTAGCAATTTACACCCCCTGAAACTCTGGCCCTTCCAGTGCCACTGGGTTCGAAGCTATGGAAACAATCTGTCACAGTTCTCAGACTTAATTTTCTTCATTTATAAGTCAAAATGCTATGCAAGCATCAATTAATGCTTGAAAGCTCACTTTCACTTGTTCTAACACAAATACAATATATTGACCTTGCAAGGTTGCTGGCTGTTGGAAAACAGGAAAAGAAAACTAATGTCTTTGTCCAGACACTAAGCCACCTCTTCAGTGTATGTTCTTAAGTGTGTTATAGCTCCTAATACCGACTAAAGCTGAGGTTTGTGAGTAATCATAGCATCTGATACTAAAACACAAGTTGCCACAGCTAGATTGCCCATGTGGCATTTGGGTACCAACCTGGATCATTGTCTTCAAAGTCTTGCTCAGAGCTTGGAAAGTCATCCTCCATTCTTGGGAAGTTCACTAGAACAACAAGATGGGAAGCACTGTTTGTTAAAATAGGCCTTTTTGGGGGTATTATTGCCACTGGTCACTGGATTGAGAGACCAACCAGAAAAAAAGTAACAGTTAAAACTACTACAATGCTCTTTCTCATGGAAGGAGGAAGAACTCTTTCTTTTCTTCCTTTGGCCAAAGTCAGTGAAGACTCTTGCACCTTTGAGAGAATGGGATCTTCCCACTACATCACATTTTATGACCACCAAATGACCAGCTTTTAAGAAGAAAAGAGAGTGAAAAGCAAAGAAACCAGACAACCTGAATAGCACTAAAATATTGTCACTGGTGCCTGCATAATGGCCATAATTCACTATTAACATACTCCTGGGTATTAGCCTTACAACTTTGAATAGGATCTTAGTGCCTTTCATTACTTGCCACTAATGCTGGATCCATTTAGCACACACTCTATTTTTCATCTTTCCCCATACATTTTACTGGATACAGAGCTTCAGTGATCCAGTTCCTCTTTGGGTTTCAGATAAATTCATAGTAATTTGAGGAATTCGTGTATCATCATTACATGTTTTAATGCAAAAGCTGGTTGAAATTGGGAGAGAGGCAAATGGGTGTCCATATCTAGGCATTTATGTTAATATTTCTCTGATCCAAATTCCTTTTAGTGATGACATTTCTTTTTATTGTTCAGTACAGACCAAGGACTAGTAACCAAATGCACATACTATAATCTGAACAGAAGTAAGCTATTTTCCTGTGCAGTCTTCCTAGCATTATCTCTACGTACAGAGAGATTTTTTCACTTTTCCAAAAGAAAATGTCTTTTCATTTCAGTCTGCCAAGACTTTTCAAAGCTGACTGTAACTTGGGGTCCTCAGCTGAGAAGGTGTCTTGAAATGATCAGGAATGCAGAAAATCAGGGACTACTAGAAAGCGATAGAAGTCACACCCTTGAAATAGTTGTGGTTGGAAACCAAGACTACTTTGCGTCTTGTGCAAAAATGGCAAGAAGAGTTTAAAGAGGTTACTTATAAACAACCAAAACCAAAGAATGTAACTTGTGACTAAAAAAACAAGTGCAAAGAAATTATTCAAAACCTTATAAGAGAATATTTCTGCATATTTGCATGGATATTTAGGACTTGAAAAGGCCTCTTGAATTTTCAAATCCATTTTTTGCTATCCCAGGCAACCATATCAGGCAATTCCTGCCAGCAACCTTTCAAGGTTCACTTCCAGAGCGGGGGGCTCTGCTGAACGCCATGCTGCCCCAACACCACCTTACACTTGACTGCAGAGATCCTCTGTGCTAGTACTAATGATACCTTGCCAGATACCCATTCCTTGGGCAGAACTGTAACAACACTCAAGGGATTAAGGGATTTCTTTGAATTTTCAAGTGAATCTGGCAACAGGAACACACACAATCCTCCTGATGATGAGTTCTGCTTTTAGTGAGTCAGGTAGTTAAACTGACTCAAGGCTGCTGGGAGATTGTTGAAGAAACATAGGTGCATGCTGTCTTCCATAAATCCTCACTTTAGCAGCGAGTTCACATGATTTCTCAACATTTCTCGAACTGACAGGCCCAGATGGCAACATCTTAGGGCTGGGAGAACTGCCTGAGGGCTTCTTGCAAACATTTAGAACCAAACATGTGGAAAAATAACTTGCAAAGCAGTTCACACGTGGAGTGTGCATTGCTAGTCGTCCATTGGAAGACAAGCAGTGAGATTTGCCATCCATGTCACCCACACAACCCTACAGAAACTGTATGTTGCTCGAAGATGAGCAGAGGTTGAAATCGGGCCACAGTCTGCCCAAGGAGTCCATGTGTGAGGAAAGACTGTTGGAAGTCATTTGCCTTTCCATATTGTAGCTGCTCTAAATTTTGTATGAGAACAAGCTAGCAATTTGGTCCTTTTGTTATTTCCCTGGGTAACCTTGAGGGAAAAGCCAGGAAAAAAGAAGTATTGGTTAATTAACACTTTCAAAAGAACACCAGTTTGTCCAGACTAAAAGGAAGGAGCGCTGGGAAAATGTGAAAAGAGAGAACATTTATACAAAAAGCCCAACCCAGAATCTATTTACTCGTCTAGCAATTTGCTCAATTCCCCATGCTAATATGACTCTTAAGTCCTGCTTAAATGATATCTTCCTCCTTGCCCATTTTCCTTCCTCCTCAGGCCCTCATTCTTCTGTTCCCCACATGCCATTTCATTGCTATTCAACTATATGTTATCACGCAGGGCTCTACACCAGCTTTGGAAAAACATAATTTGACATTTCTTTTTCCATCCTGGGGTTTCTCAAGTCATTAACTGAATCAGCTGGGGCTGTGTGGGTGTCTGTGAGAACTGAAGCTGGTGGTCTCAGTTCAGTTCCTAGTGGAGATGATTTGGAATTTAGCCTGTCACAGAATCTAGCCTGCTATTTGTCATCAATGAGGCTCCTCTGGAACAAGTCTCAGCAATACTGTCACAAGTGAAGCAGGCCACAGAAAGCAGCCCTCTTGGAAAGGGGTCCCCAGAAAAGCCCTGCAAACTGCTGGGCGGAATGGGAGAAACATGGATCACTCTGTTGTGGAGAGCTGCTTCTTTAAAGGGCAGCTTCCAGGAACAATTTAGTTTGTATTTTAATGGAGAAAAAAATATATTGGAGAAAGGGAGGCAAGAAAGTTAAGGGGAACTGGTTTTAAACATGAAAGAAGAATGCTTTCTCCTTAGTGAAAGGCACTTTTTAAAGCTTGCGTGCTGAATGATGGCTGTGAGCACCTAGCCAGTCATGCCCAAAAGATGATGTTAGCAAAGATGCTGGAAACAGCCTGATGCCAAGAAAGATTGTTATCTGTTGGATCTGAGAGCACTACCAGCTAAAAGGCTAATTTACGGGACCTGAAAAAAAGAAATATTAAATTCTAATCGAAGACAAGGACTGACTTAAGTACCATGTTTGTACGAACTCACATGGAGGGAGAGGAGGAGAGTTTCAGTGTACATCTGTTTTAAAATAGTAGCAGGGCTGGGAGGAATTGGGCCAGGGCAGATGAGGGAGGCACAAGGGCAGACAAGGTTATCTGGTGTCCCACCACAGACATGTCTGCGCTTCTTGCAGGAAAGTTCTCCAAACCTGAGCTCAGCATGAGCTCAGCATGTCATATGGACTGGCATGTACTTCCCATCACCACACGTGCTGGATGCCAGCTCTTCTGCACAGGCTTACCAGCAATGCCCACCACCTCAGGCAGAGACCTCTCCATAGCAATAGCTCTTGGCTTGGTGCAGAGAACACCAAGTTCTGATTGCTGGAACCTGGACACATTCTTCCAAAGCAAATGACAACCATCAAGAAAAAAAAGTTGCTGTTTCTTTCTAGACTGACTCTGTCTGGTTTAAATCCAGGCACTGAGTGCTGCCTCCTGCTGGGTCCTCCACAGTGGGGCAGAGCTCTATCAGCCCACATCTCTTTACACATAGGCATTTGCGGGTGGTGGCCATGGCGCCTCTTCAACTCTTTCTGGGTGAACAAAATGAGCAGCTCAGCAGGAGGTGCCTTTCCCAAACAATATATTGAACTTGCAGCAATTTCCAGCTCTTTTTGTTGCCTGCCCACAGCCGCTCTGGCACAGGGGAGCCTGGCCTGGAGAGCACCCAGGATGCACTCCCACCATCCCCATGCTCCTGCTCCCCACTTTCTGGAGGGGTCCATGGGCTCTGGGGATGAAGGGGATGCACCAGGTGATGGTGGTTTGCGAGCATTGCTACCTACCATCTTTCACTCCACAGTAACATCTGTGGCTATGCCTGTTGGTACAAAAGAGCAGAACACGTAGGAGGAAGGAGGAACAACAAATTGGTCTTTCTGGGGAAGTGAGCAGCACATGGTTGTTTCCCCACTGCGTAAAGGACCAGAGGCAGCCATCTACATGCTCACTCCTCTCTCCTGCTGCTACAACATCCCTCTTGGCCAGTTGCTATCCGGCCCAGCAAGGAGAGTGTAGGAGGTGCATGACTGATTTGCTGCCAAACAGTGCCAACAGTGCCCTGAAACATTAAATGTGGCCATATCCAGGAAAACGGGGGCAGAAACTGCTACTTCCCAGCCTTGGCAGGGAGAGACAGAGCTCTGTCTCCGCACTCATCCTTGCTTTTCTATCTTTGCTCATTCCCAGTCCTTTTCTCTCAGCAGCAATAGCGTGACTCCAACACACATCATTTTGTTTTGACACAGCCGAGCAGCCGCGGTGGCCTCGCCTTGACACCGCTCTGCTTGGCAGCAGTGCAACGTTGCTCCTCTGGCTGGGAGCCCCGGGGGCTGGGGGTGACACCTCCCACCCTCAGTGAATGAGGAAGCACTTCTCAAAGCAGGAGCACAGGCACCAGGCAGAAACACTCCCTCTGAATCCCTCATTGCTCTATTTCCAGCTGAAAATCCACCTCACTTCTGTCTTCCCCACTCCTCCAGAAACACAGAACTACTTTAGTTTACAGAAGGACTAAGTCCCTGCCAAATTTCAAATTAAAACAGTGCTTTGGCTGCAGTTGAGCATTAAAGAAAGCAAACAAGCAGCCACTCTCTGGCCTGGCCGCCCTCTGTTGGTGCAGGAATCCTTGGACCTTGTTCTCAGATTGCCTTGGGGCTGTCCTGGCAGTGGTCAATAGTGCACACCATCGAACCATCTTCTGGGGGGCACTGAGGAGCCTCTTGCACTCCTTGGGCTTCCCATGTGCAGAAAACACGTGGAAGTGTGGCTGGGCAGCTGAAGACCCCCCACCAAATGAACTTGGAGGCATGAAGCCAGGCTGGGTGCTTGAGGCAGAGGCGGATGTGAGCAGGCAGCTGTTTCCAGCCCCGGTGCTGCCCTCCAACATGCGGCACCCTGCCCTGCTGCACACATGGCAGATGACCAAGGTGGCTGCCCAAACAAGGACCCTGCCAAACCCTCTCTGCAGCAGACATGTCCCCTGTTGCAGCCTGATCTCTCCTCCAGTGTTCCCTGCTTTTGCACCTCTCCTCTGCACCAACACCAGGCCAGGGAAACAGTGGTGGTGGCATGCTGTATGCACGACAGTGGCATTACACAGCATGGTTTTCCTCTTCCTCTCCCTTAGTGCTGGACTATCTGGGTAAGGACACACTCAGGTTCGGCTCCCTGTGCTAGAACTCACCAGTCCCAAACCGAGTAGCTCCTTGGTGCAAGGGCAGCACTTGGCACCGTGCAAGGACTTGGAGCTGGGGGAGAAGCTGGCAGCTCTGTGGCATCCTGATATGTTTATCACCCTCCCCGTTGTTGCTGTTTGTTTTTACAGCACAGTGGCTAACGACATGATTCCTCAAAGTGGCAGTCACGCCTGCAGTCTCTGCTAAGAGCCGCCAAAGCCACTGATGGAGGAGCTGTGGCGGAAAGCCAAGCGGCTGTCCAAGCTTGCCTTGGGGCCTCGCCTGCTGTCTGTGCGCCTCACTCTGCTGCCCTGACACAGAGTAAGCGGGGGCCGGCCCCGATAAAGTCAGTAGGTTTTCACAGGGTTTCTAGAGGGGCAAAAATCCAATCAGAGCCCGTGCACAGTCTGGTTTCTACCTTGTTCCCTTGCACTCACCAACAGAGGCATTTCATCCCTGCCAGGAAAAGCCAACCTCGCCCACACAGCCCGGAGGGAAGCGGCTCTGGCGTCCCTGTGCCGAGTGTCATTCTGCAGGTGCATGTCCTGGCAGGAGGCTGACCCAACTGTGTGGCCAGTCTCTCGGCTGGTGAATGAGCACTGCACTTTGCAGCCTGAGCAATCAGCCATCTCGGGCATGCTGACATTGCCAAGGCACAGCACAGCCCTCCCTTTCCCACAGTGCCCTTTGCTTTGCCAGGCCAGTGCTCCATCTCTCACATCCACATTAGGCACTGGCTTTGCCCCGTCATTTACAGAGAATGCCCATGGACCCCCTTCTGCCAACCGCATGGCATTGCTTTCCCTACAACACAGCAGCAACCGTAAAGATAAAAAGAGTGACACCATCACCCCATGTTCCACGAGGGAGCCATGCCCAGAGCCTCCACACGCCACACAGGAGACATCTGGCTTCCACCCCTAATACTGCTCCCTGAAATACAGAGCCCCAACAGCTACCCCAAAAAGTTTACCCCTTTTTTTTTTAAGTAAACACTTGAATTCATGAAGTTACTGGCAGAAGAGTTTGCATCAAAATCACACTAAGTTCTATTTATTTCCTTAAACAAAGCATGCTAATTTAGCTGCTTTCTTCCCTATGATGTGCTTCAGCCTGAGCAGCACCCAACTCTCTGGTCAATCTGTCTGTGGCTCACGTATGGAATAATTAGACCCTGAATGATTCCTCCCTTTTCGTCTGTTTACTTAACAGAATTTTTTTCTTCCTTGTTGAGAAGCCATCAGCTAGTTTCTCTCTCCCTGTTTTTCACATGTGCATATTTGTTTTGAATTTTGCCTGAACAGTCGCTGAAGTGTACAAAATGCAAATTACAAGTGTATGGGCTTTGCTGTACAATTAGAGCAAAAAAAAAAAAAAAGCCCTCCCCCAGAAAAGCAGCATGTGTCCTCAACTTTGCTTGTGTTTGAACAGCCAATGTGAGGGATCACATTTGAATTATTTTTTTGTTGATGGCCTGAATTCCTAGTAAAGTCAGGAAGTTTCCTTGCAAAGCTGAGCTCTAAGCTAGGGTAAAGAGTATAAAAGAAGGAAAATAAATGAAGGAGGGAAGGAAAAACTTCTCAAACTGGCAGCAAAATGTATTTCACATGAAAGGTGATGCTGCTGACTGCTGAAGGGCTGAAAGGTGCACCTAGAGAAGACAAGAAGCAGAACTGCTGCAGCAGAGGTCCCTGTAACAAGTTGGGAGGGCTCAGGTAAAGGAAAGGCAAGGGGATGCACACCTCTCCAAACACTCCGTGCTGTGGCACCCAGGCCACTCCCGAGGAGGTCTCCTGCACAGTCTGACATGCAGAGGAAAGGACTGCACAGAAGAGGAACACATTGCTGTTTTCATTATTAATTTTAGTAACGGCTTACCCTTTTTTTGCTGTGCTCAGGGACAGTACAGCCGGCAGCCGAGCCAGCCGCAGGGGCCCTGGGAAGTTGGATGTCCTGTCTCCAGGGGCCCCCCGAAGAAATTCTGCATAATCACATTGAGCAATTTAGCACTTAGGCAACGTTAGTGAAATCCCCAAACAATCCCAAGCGTCAGTCCAGCTGCCCAAAAGTCCCACTAAGGACTGTTACAAGTGTAATGGATCTAAAAGCTGCTATTAATGGCCTGATCCTGAGTGCAGCAAGGCAGGGTGCACACAGCAGATGCGCTGCAGGGACCTGGGTCTGCACAGGACAGGAGCTTCACTTTGCTAAAATAGCCCTGATGCTCCAAAAGAAAACACGGAGTTTTGAAACTCAGCTTTGCTTCAACCAACAGCATTCTCATTAGCAAAGAAAGAAGAAGAAAGAAAAACCCCAGATATTTGTATAAAAATATCATCATTTTATTACATTCCACACAATACATCTTCAAAGAATTTCAAAATTCCACAAGATATTTTTCACACACAGGCAACTGGGCAATGCTGGGGATGTCAGGGCTTGAGGAGCAGGGGAGAACTGGGAGTAAAAATCTCGAAGTGACCTGTTTTGTCTTTGGTGATTTTGGTTTGAAGGACAGGGTGCCACATTCTCCTCCCTGACACGCCGATGCACACTTGCTAAGTCCATAAGGGTGAACTTGGTCAAAGTGAGGAGATCATCTGAACTAGGGAGACTGAACTGACTTTGGAAATGTGACAGTATCATCTGCTGACATGGCTTATGCCGACCTGATAATGCAGCAAGGGCATGCCAGTATTTCACATCTGTTTTAATTTGCAGCTGGCTGAGGGGGATAGGATTTCACATCCCAAACCATATGCACCCCAACACCAGTGCTGTGTGATGAGGAGGCTCATGATGAAAGCACCCTGGCCCTGAAGCCCCTCTCCAGGGACCCTTAAATGGTACTGCCTTTAAAGTGACAGGAGCTCCCCAGGTCCCTTCTGGCCCTGCTGAGACAGGCATGTCCCTGCTGCTCTTGAAAACCTTGTGGGAGCTGGGCCCGGCTCCCAGGTGCAAGGCTGCCCCGAGCACCCACCACCCCAATGTGCTCACCATGGCACATCACCCTGGTTTTTTTCTGCACTCCCTGCATGTTTTAGACACTTGCTGCTGCAGCTGAGGGGGTCCCACTGAAATCTGTTGTGGAAACAGCATGGAGAGCTGAAACTGGCTGCATGAATTAAGGCAAGGAGGTGGGGGAGAGTGACACCCCCATGAGCAGAGATCCCTTGGGGATAGGGCTCTGCTGCCATAGGGGCCAATACCACTTACGCACAGCACCGTTTGTATTTCTACTTTTTTTTCCCAGACCAAAAGGAAGCTCAAGACTGCAGTGAAGTTAACAGAGCTGCTCATCTTGATTCATCTTATGCAATATTCATGGGCAAAGGAGGGATGGGCACTAGCAAGTTTAGGAAGGGGGAGGGAATCTGATCACTGATCACAAATGAACACAAACAAGATGGAGAACCTTGCTCACCGGAGGTACTTTTTTTGCCTGCAAACAGATTAGGGTTAACGATTCAAACCACTTTTGCATGTCATCATTCAGTAATTTATATAAGGCATTTCCACTACAATATGCTGGGCCATTCAACAGTCAGAGGCATGTGGAGGCTCCTCCTTGCCTCCCCAGTTAAGCAGCAGCAATAGCTGGGCCCCCCAGGCGCACAGGCTGGGCTTTGCTTGCTAGATGTTACTGGCACTCTAAGAAGCAGAACATTAGCAAACGCAAAACTGATATTCTAGAAAGTCAACTGGCAATTTTTATGATTCAGCAGCTATGAATTGGGCAGAGGAAAAAAAACCAAACCCAGAAAGGGGAACTATACTTGTCCCTTGAACATTTCTAGCAGAAAAACAAGGAGGAGCCCTCTCCCCCTTCCCCCTGTAAAAGCAAAACCATCAGCACCCAGAGCGAGGATACTTATTAAATAAATAAACCTTCAATTCTCAAGAAACTACAGTATTTAGCATCCACTAAGACCTGCTGAAGTCTATGTGTTACCCTAAGGCTGGCTTTAACATATACAAACAAAACATTCATTATGAGCTTCTCTGATATAAGGCAACTTCAAATAGATTCACTTGTGGGTGGGGGAAGAGGAGGGTTTCCCCTCCCTCTTCCATACAATGGCTGTGTTATCATGTTGGTTGCAGAAAGAATAAGATGTAGAGATCTTACTTTTTGAACATCTATGGACCTCTCTGGATTCTTCTAGCCATCTGAGGTGGACATTCCTACTGTCCAGCCTGGCCTCTTCTCAATTTGCACCCAAGACATTTAACACTATCAAACAAGAAACCCAGCCAAAGCTAGATAAGGCAACAAAAAAGCATTGCTCTCTTCCCCAAGTAAACAAATCAGGACATTCACCATAAACACATCCCAGACCTTCCAGAGAGGAGGTGGGAAGGGGGGGGGGGGAATTAACAACAACAAAAAAGCATTCCCTGTGCAAGTAGAAGCAACAATAAGCAAATTAAAAAGGGGCTGTTTCTAACTACACAGTCAGTCAGTCATATGCACTCCCATACACACTCTCACACACAGATTTAGCACGCATGCGCACGAGCCTCACACACAAGCTTCCAGGCTCGCCATCAAGTTCCCTTGCAGGCTGCCTACTGGGAGGAGAAAAAAACAAAAACAAACCAAAGAAGCTGACCAACAAAAAATATTCCCCAAATAAACACAACAAAACAAAACAAAAAAACCCCCCAAGACTCCTTGAAAAGTAATCGAAAGGGAGCATTCACTTCTGAAGTGAAGGGGCGGTGTGTCTCTTCTTGCAATCCAAGATGCAGCATTAGTTTAGTTTGTAAAAGATTCGGGGAGGGTTGGGGGACGGAGAAGGGACGGAGATGTCTAAGAGTTCACACATATGCTAGGTAAGGAAAAAAGTGCAAAACTGAGGCAACGTATTTGAAGTCTTAGTTTCTGTCTGTCTGTCTGTTTTGTGTTTTGTTTGCTCTCTTGTTCCTGTTCGGCTCTCAGCAGCGCGAGCTGGGGTCTTGCTCTAGTTTTATGGTTAGGGTGGGCTCCACGGCCACGGGGGCCCCGTTGGCATAATGGGAGGTTTTGTAGGTGATGGAGTGATCGCTCTTCTTGGCCGCATAGCGGAACCGGTGGTAGTGGAGCACAAGGGCCAGCGCGACGGAGACCAGCACCACAACAGCACCTCCGGCGGCAATAACGTAATACCAGTAGGCTGGGATGGGCTGCACTGACACCGTGTCCACTGTGGGCTCGGTCCCTGGCAGGAGGGTTGCCCCTGGGGAGGAGACACAGAACAGGGTTGCTAGGTGGGAGGCATGCAGACGCATAAAAAGAAACACACATGCTTTCAAGAGTACAGCACGGAGCAACACGAGGTCCCACAGCCGCCTCCGGATATGGGGCGTGCTCCTAGGGGAGGGCACAGCCTGGCATTTGCTGAGCCCGCATATTCAAGGGCCTTTTTCTTCCCTTTTAATTAATCAGGCTGCCTGGATCGCAATACAAATTCCATATGCACGCTATTATTACTGTTATTTCTGGCATCAACAAATGTTTTTTTCCCTTCTTTTTTTTGGCCATCTCCAGATCAGCCACCTGGTTTTGTCTCCACATGGCAGATGTTGTCAAGCAGTGACAAAACACATCATGTTCCTAATTGGAAGAAAAGCATAATCTCAGATGGCCAAGGAAGTTACTACAGGAGACTGGGAAAGAGATTACAAGGAGAAGCATTTGTTGTTCTTACTGAAAAGACAGAGAAGAAGATCTCTGTTTGAAAGTGCTCTGCACACAGATCTAGTCTCAGTAGGTGCCCCATTCACAGACCTACAGATTTCCTTAGTATTTTTTAAAGTGAGAAGGGATGGTTATAATTATTTACATGGCACGGGCTGTGAAATTCAACCCAACACTCATATAAGAAACTCATGCTCTTTCCAGTTTAAGCAAGCCAGGATTATGAATTCATGCTGGTAAAGCAACATGTCTAGGGAGGGCTGGAAAAGCACGTGCCTCCCTTGAATCCAAGGGCAGGCAGCGCCCATCCTCAGCTCAGCGATGGTCAACCCTTCCTACTCTTGCAGCTGTAGTATGTTGCAGGGCATGGCTGCAAGGCGCTGCTCTCCCTTCCCAGGTCATCCCGGGACAGCTCAGCACACATCTGTTGATCAGACACGCTGGGCCTCACCACCTGTCCACAGAGCATGTCCACACACGCGGCTCTGCAGGCACCGAGCACCGGGGTCGGCTCACGCCCACGGCCCGCGACCGGCTCTGCGCTACTGCTCCTGCACACGCCGCTCTCACCTCCCCAGCAACACTCGTGGGAGAAAGCTGTAAATAACTATGGAGAGATGCATTTTTGCACCACATTTATTTACTGGCTATTTCAAGGGGGCTGGAGTCCCCAGGGAACTCTCTCTGAAGGGTTTGCTCTGATGCAGAACACATTGACCCCCAAATCTGCTCACCCTCTGCTCTTGCCCCTGGCCTGCTTGTGGGGGGCAGCCCCCTGGCTAGGTGCTGGCAAGCAGAACTTTGGGGGCTCCTGCGTTTGGTGTCAGCATATCAATGAGCTCTGTGCTAACCAAACCCCAGCTGGGTTTCCTGAGGAGGATGGCAAGGGGAAAATACAAAACAGCTCAGGATTCACTCAGCTTTGCTAGCAGCAAGGGCATCTTGCAGCACACCCTCTGCCCTCCCCTCCAAACACTGGCCTAATAGCAGAGCCACTGGCTGGAAATTTGGGATGGCGATGGCTTTTCTTCTGCTAGGAGCACAGGAGATTAGGCAAAGTGATGGTTCCTCTGCCACTCACAAGGCTTTCCTTCCCTCCCCTTTCCTCAAAACCTGGGCACAGGGAGTAAAAATAAGAATGAACACTTCACCCAGATGAAGAGCTACAACAAAAAACCCCCTCAAAACCTAGAAAAAAACCCCACACAGGCAAGACAAATCCTGTTTTTACAGAGCAGGAGGCTGGGAACCACCCACATATTTGTCACTGAAGGCAAGAAATTCAGATGTCTCAGGAGAAGGCTAACTGCCAGATATGCCACCCTCGACCCATCTCACCCCAGCTGCCCCTTGCCATCAGGAATGGGGGTGGTCCTGTCCCTCCTGCCCTCCAAAGGTACCTGCAGAACAGGGATACAGGGTGGGCTGTGTGTTGGGGATGGCACAGGTAGGGAGCAGGCAGCCCTCTGACCTCCTTCTCTACCTCCACTGGCTACCCTGGTGGGGGGAATTAAAGCAGCACATCCCTGCGCTTCCCAAGCAGCTGCTGCCCCTCACCTGTCTCTATGGGGGGTGGCAGTGTGGGACACCCCATGGGGGCTGCTGCTTGCTCCCTATGAGGCTGAGCATGTTCAATGCTGCCTTAAGCTGCATTGATAAGCCACCACTGTCTCCCACCACAGATCCAGCTGGGCAAGCCGCCCCAGATCCAAATGTGACCCACCACCATCCCCAATGGATCAGCAACACCTTGCCTGTGCTCGACAGCACCAGGGTGCAGGGCTGACCCCTGCAAAGATTGTGGGGCTGCTCGCTGTGCAGAGGCCACCTGTGTTTACACTTAGTGACACAACTGCTTACATAGCGCCTTGCTCCAGTGAGAGATTTATGGGTGAACAGCCTCTCACACCACTGATATGCACCAGGCCCCACCAGTGGAAACTGAGGTGGGGAAAGGGGGCAGGTGCCAGGGATGCCAACAGCTCCTGAGTCTCAAGAGAGCAGGAGGAAGGTTTCCTCCTGATGGCTGTATATTGTCCACTGGAGGACTGGGAGCACAAAGGGGGGTCTGACCCTAGAGGAGCATGTGCCATGGTCCCCAGCCTGCAGCCCCTGCCCTTTGCCCATGCACTGCTGTCTGCCTGGGGATGGAGGGAAGCGGCATGATGCGCCCCAGATGATCCCGCTTGTGGGAAGGATCCCTGAGGATCTCAAAGCGGCTGTAAGCCAACCCCTGCTTGGCCCTGACCCACTCCAGATGTCCCTGTGCAACAACCAGGGCTGCAAGCATGAGGGGTGGTGCAGAGCCCTTCCTTAGCCCCCATTTCCGCACTGCATGGCCCTGCTGAGGAGATAGCAGAAGTCTGGAGAGTTCATTTAGCAACTGAAGTCATTAAGGAATCACACTCAGTTGTCTCTAAGCCCTAACGAAGCCAATTCCCAACATTAATGATTGTTCTTCCTTACATTGCCAGCCACTAAATATAGCTGCCCATCCACTCAGCACACAGCACTGATGTTATCTGCTCTGTTTTTACTGGCTCTAATGCTCTCTGCAAGTTTTCTGTTATATCAGTGGAAAAGTTCATTGCTCAGGGAGATGGAAAAAAAAATCCATCTTCCTAACTTAATAATTTTTCCACTCCCCTTTGCCTTCCGCCACACACACACACTCTTGCCCTTCCTCATTTATTCACTAGTGCTCTCGTCTTAATAAAGAACTGCCTCCTGCTGTTGCTGTCAAGTTTGTGGCTGCTGTGTTTATGGCACAGCTTGGGACACCAGTCAATGGAAACTGGATTTAATCCCTACAGGGTGGATATTTCATGTGGGTGTGCTGCTGGTGCTCACACCTCCCACCTATCCAGGTACAGCCCCAACCTCTTTCCAATAGGGAAGATTCTACAGGGATCAGTTTTGGAGCTCTGCAGCAAGAATCAAAACCCAAAAGAAGGAAAAGCATAAGTCATCTGGGGAAGAAAAGGAGAAAATCCTTTCCAGAGAGCCTCCTAGAGGGCTGCCTGCCTTGCTCTGCCACTTCTGTGTCACGGGTAATATTCCTTTCTGAAATCACTGACATTAACTGCTGTGGACAAGCAACACAGCTGGACTTTTCATAGATGGCACAGATGAAATCAAGTATTACACTCATCTAATCTGAATGCTACAAAACCAGTGTCAGCCTCAACCCCATAACTGCCACCTGTCATTTCTCCAGGAAGATATCTCCATCTTGATTTCAAGATACCTGGTGTGAGAGAATCCACCAGTCCCAAAGGCGAATTCTTCCCATGGTTTGCCTCCACATTCTTTGGAATACATCTCTTATTTTTAGCCTGGTATTTATCTAATTCCTTGCTTCCAGACACTTGTTATACCCTTTCTTTAAGGGTGAAATGCATCAACTCTCAATTGCAGCACAGTTTAAACACACTTACTGGTCTTGTAAGATCCCGACCCACTAGCTGAAACGTATTCCACCTACGCAGTTCTCTTCTTATTATTTGCCTTGTGATCCTGGAGCCTGTAAGGTGCATATTTTCAGCTTTGCTCACAAGCCAGGAGAGGAAGGATTTGCTATTATTTTTAATGACATCTGACTTTGTCAGCTCATCATGTAATTGCAGGGGTGGGGGCTATAGAACATCTCAGTAATTTCTGCATAGTCTTTCCTCTCCAACTCCTTTTTATCCAGCCAGGGATTTCTTCCCCTCATTTTACCCTCTCCTTCTGCTGGGCATCTCTGTCTTTCCCTCATTTTAATTATTATCATGTAATTGCCTCCAGTCTTACTTCTTCATCTTTTCCCTCTGCATTTTGCTCTTTCCCAGGTCACTCCATCCCTCTGTGCCATCCATTCCTGCCTGTCATCCAGGGAAACCTTCTCAACCTTTTGCTGCAATTGCTCCCCTGTTAGGACCAATCCTAGGATGTCCTTGAGGGAGCCAGGAGTGGGCAGGAGCCACTGGAACAAGCTGGCAAGTTCCAGTGTGAAGGGGAGGTGTGCCTGTAACAGCATCTGCCCGTGCTGCTCAGGGACCTCACTGTGGTTACCCAGCCAGTGTGCCCTGGGGAATACGATGGGGAAATGGAGGCACGTAGGCAGCAGGGCAGGGGGTGATAGGAAAAAGAAACAACATGAGTTAGCAGCACTTCACAACAGACTCAGTGTGAGGACCCAGAGAGGTTCAAACTGAAGATAACACACATGTAACAAAAGACAAGGATGGTGTTCACAAAATAAATACCAGACCAGGCTTAGGAGAACACAGAGCAACGATGTAAGTAAGGAAGGGTTGTGAGGCTTTAACTGTCAGCTGAGAATACTGCAGCAGCTTTTCAGTAACGTCACAAGCCTGGATATCAGATCAATAAGCAGCCTATAAATAAGCAAACCTAAATTCCTAGATGTTACAGTATGGGTGTGACTGTAAAATACAGTGTTACACCCTGCACTCGTCCCTCACATTGGCAACACTCCACAGCCTGCATCCCTAGGGATGGAGTTGACTTCAGTTTGTTTACTTTTCCTTTACTGCCACAGATCCCACTGCACATACCCCATGAGAGACAGCTTTGCCCACACGGAAATGCAGTTGCTTCTAGGGTAGAGTCCAGCCATACCTTACAGTTCACCAGCATAGTAGGGGAGGGAAAGAACATCACGTTCAAGCAAAAGCAAAGGGCATGTTGACTGAATTGACAAAACAACTTTAAAGTTAAGGGGAGCCCCAACTTTATCACAACAAAACCCTCAGACACATTGCTGACAAGGCAGGCAGGAAAACAAAATCCAAAATCAAAACACAGGGAACCCCCCTCAGACTAAACTCACCTTCTCTGCAAAAGCAGATAGCTTTTCCCACCCCAGAGCAAGACAAACAGCATCCCTACTGACTGCTCAAGGGGAAAGGCAGTTTTTCAGAGTTCCTCACCTTTTCTCTTACTCTGTAGGTTTGATCAGAGAAATGCTGGTTTCTGTGCTCCAGGCTAGTATTAAGCTATTAAATGCACCATTTCACCTTGTCTTCCTTTTATTGACTGTCACCTTCAGAGCTCCTCATGGCAGTTTGCTCTCCCACTTCTACCTCCCAGCTCCTTTCCCCTTCCAAGCAGACCGGTCCCACCTTCTATCACCAGCATGTCAAACACCACCACTGCCAGACCATCTATGAACTGGAGAACCACTTTCCCAGTGTGAGTTACTGCCACCAGATTTCACTTTAATTGGCTACTTTTTTTTCATTTAAGTCATTTGAAAACTACTCCTCAACTTTCCCATTTTGAGCTTAGCTGCTCTTCAGGAGGCTGAGTGCCTCTTGTGATGGTTTCCTAGTGCTATTCAGTCCCAAGACAGGGGGACTTGCCTGCTAGCCTGCCCTGTCACCTAGCAGGAGTCACAGGGTGCCACCTCCTGCTGCTGTGGCGGGGGAGGTTTAGTACACACTTGCCATTTCAGTGCTCAGATCATTTGCTGTTTGTACAAGCACACACATTGCTTTCCTTCGATGTAAAAGCCCATGCCAGCAGAATAAAACCACCGAGAGAAGTGCAGTTTTACCTGGAAAGTACGAGTTTTCACCTGGGAAAGCCGTGATGGGTTCTGCAGAGGAGAAACAAAACCTAGTATTAGAGAGGGGAGTATGACACAGAAGGCCCCTCATTCATTTCTCTACTGATCTGCAGTGGCCAAGTGGAGCAGGCATGTGGCTGTGCCCCACAGAAGCCACTCAATGGGAACAGCACAGAGAACCAGCCAACCTCACCAGGACGGGGAGAAACCCAGCTCAGCTGGGGACCAGCCAGACGCAATAAGCTTCGACTCAGACGCAGACTTAAGAAAAAATATGTCTGAGGTTGAAGGTCATTTGGATCCATCCTGGCTGGGCTGAGTCATCCAATGACAAAGCCTCACCTGGCCCAGTGATGAAACCCTGAAACCCCCTAAATTTCCCGAAGTGGTTTGGTTTCTGGCTCAACTCTGGCACTGTTATTCACACGGGAACTATGTTACTTCTGGGCAGTGATGCCATGCTGCTCTCCATCTCACAGTGACAAGAAACAAAAGCAAGTGATTTTTTTTCTTCTTTCTAGATACTTTGAAGAAGTAACCTATTACAAATTACTGGATCTGAAAAGCAATAATCGCTACTTACTACTGATTACTTTCTCACAGAAGTAATAGGCTTCTGATTATTTTTAGATTACTTCTGCATTATGCCTGTGAGTCACAGAAGCAGACTGGCTCGACTGAGTGTTAGGAAATCATCACTCGGGTTCAAAATGCGAATGACACATTTGTCAAAGGAAAAAATTATTTTGACTTATTAGCGTTCTTTCATGCTAAAAAGGAGTCAGATTACTTCCAAAGATTATGTCTGAAAAGACAGTAGCCTGTGCTGGAGTCAGCTATTCTCATGGCTCTGACAGAGAGAGAGCAGCACTGCATCTCTACCATTTCATTATTATTTTGGTGAAATCGGAAATGACCCCTTAGTTATGTTAAAGTTTGCAGTGGGAGCCCTTTGCTGGAAATGATCTGAAACAAATGTTCCTTATGGGTTATAAGATCCACATTCAACTTCCTAGATTGGGAAAAATAATTTTGTGTAGCAGTTTGGTGTTATTTTTAGGGCTGGCAATGCTTGAAACTTTGTAATTTATTAATGCTTTTGTTTTGGAAATATTAAGCTTTAGGTTCATGAGGCCCAAGATACAGTAACCCTGGAGACAGGTGAATTGCTGAGCTCAAAAGAAGTCAGATAGGAAATGCTATTAGTGTTAATCATTGGTCTTGCTTCTCTTTAATGCCATAGAAGGCAAGGGATTAAAACACCACAGTAAAGCCTTAAATACAGGGAATTTGACATCTGAAGTATTAGCTCCTTTGGCAGATGGGAGACCAGCAGAGTTCAAAGCATCAAAGAAACTGGGACTGAGCACTCAAGAGCATCTCTGGGGCAGTCCTAGTCCTCTGTTCTATTATCAATCCTGGTTACTGCACTGTCTTTGCCATTGCTTGCCTGCACACGATGGCAAGCCATGGGACCAGCCTTTCTCAATCACAGTTTGTCTGGTGCTTCCTCCCCTGAGAAACCCCTCTTTGAAGAGTGTTTGTCTTGCTTGAGTAAGGAGGCACTGGGATCCTTCCTTGGTGGGGGAGAGGAGAGCAGCTTCCTTGAATGGAGCCTTTCAAAGCCCAGAAGGGAGAGAGGCTCTGCTCCACTGACTTCTTCCATTGGCTTCAGGATGGGTCAGACACCTTGCAGGTGTTTAGCAGTAAAACATGCCCCCCCCAGGTTGTGCAGAAGAGTAGGACCTAGTTACTGTGGGTGGGTCTCAGCACAGATCCCACTAATTGGATAACTGCTGGTCCCATGATCCACTGGGATACCTCTAAATCCACACTCGAGCTAGATGGCAACCAGAGCTATCAGAGTGCCTGCATGGACATGCCAGCTAGAGGAAAAGGGTAGGGACGGGGCTCCACCAGCAAACTGCTGGACACATCTTTTTTTTTGCTCTTTTTTTTTTTTTCCAAGTCCTCTCTGTCTTTTACATTGAATTATTCCACCTGGCTTTTGGCCTGGTTTGAGGAACAGTGAATTCTAGGACAAAAATTTCTTTTGTTATTCTGTTAACGTTGCTGTAAAACCCCTCTGCTATTTTCTTTCTTGTTAGAGAAGACTCCTTTTGAACTCATCAGCCCCTCTAAGCATGTAATGCTGACTGACAGCTGGTTTCTTTTGTCAAGCACTTTCCTTTTAAGTTCAGTGTATGTCCTTATCACACAGAATAGTCCCCAGTAACTGTTAGTGCTGCTCTTTTGGCTTTGCATGGAAGAGACGTGCTTCCTTCCTCTCACACCAACGCAGGCAGAGCTCCTGTCCCCCAGAGACTGAGTCCCCCTCATTTCTTTAATGGGCAAGGGATGTCCCAGCTGATATCCAGAAACTCCTGGTAACTCAAGCAGAGGAGAGGTGTCCCACTGACACCTTGTGAGCAAAGGCCTTCCAGCCCCAGCTTCCCCCACCCCCATCCCTGACCCCATGGCCGGAGGCAGCACATACCCATGCAGTTCTCCAGCGGGATGTCAGTGCCGAGCCGGATGTCATCGAGGGCGAGCTCTCCTGAGTGGCCATTGCGTATAAATCCCTCAAACACAATCTGTGAGAAATTGGGACAGAAATGTTAATGATGAGCTGGGAAGCAGAGGGTGGTTGCTGCTCCCAAGGGAAAGTGGGGGCATACGTGTGGATCACCTGAGTCTAGTCCTGCTTCCTTGCCCTGCCTCTGCCACCCCTTCCACAGGAAAATCTGATGTGCAGGGATCGGTTTGGCAGAGAGATCTTTACCTGGCAGCACTTGGCTTGATTTTGTTCACTTAAGTGCTTCTCATAAGGAATAAAGACTCAGTGAACCCCCCTGGCCCTTATACAAATGGTTCAAGTGGCACAACACTGAGTTACAGCAGCAGCAGCTTTGGCCCATGGTATCAACCAGGCTATGATCAGAAAAAGGAAGGGAAGGGCACAAAATGCACGGCTACATTAACCATAAAGTGATGTTCCCAGCAACATTACATAAGAAGTACTGAAATGTTAGAGGAGAAGGGTCAATTTATTCCTACTTAATCACAGGCAAAATATATTTACGAAAATAAGTAGAGTCGTTAGCTCTAAGAACTGCTGAGCGGAGACACTTGCAGTATTTACATAAGGATGCTGTTATTCAGCTAATGCTGATATATTCATGTTTAACACACAAAGTAGTCAGCCAGCGCCCATCATTCTTATATAGGCATATTGTGTTTACTGGTATTTTATTAAAAAGCCAAACCCATATATGCAAACTAGCCATGCAGCTCCAGTGCAAAGCTTTTGCTTTATACCTCCACGCCTACTCTCAAAGCACTGGAATAGGCTGCTCAGGGAAGTGGTGGAATCACCATCCCTGGAAGCATGTGGATGTGGCACTTGAGGATACGCTTTAATGCTGAACAAGGTGGTGCCTGGGTTAACAGCTGGACTTGATGATCTTGGTTGTCTTTTCCAACCTTAGTGATATTATGATTCTAAGGGTCCAAATAATTTCCTAGGGCTATGTATTTCACAAACTTCCTCTCCCCATATTAGGTGCCCCCTTTTATCTGGAGTGCCTGAGATCCACATCAGCCTGCTGAGGACACCTCCCTGAAGGGCTAGGCATCTGACTGTGCAGGGGATGGAGTGTCTGAGTTGTGGGTCCCAACCTCGGGCCATCAAGCCACATGGGAAGCAGCAGTTTGGAGGGGTCAGTGGCCTGACAGCTGCAGTTCCCTTAGTCAGAGTCAGGGCTGGGATCTGGCTGGAGCATGGCTCCCCAGCAGGGTGGTCATTAAAATGCTGCCTCAAGCCTGCAAATACATTTCCTTCTGCATTGGAGAGTGCTGGATGCTGTGCTGATGCTCATTAGCAAGTGACAACAGTAGCCCTGGCTCCCTGGCAAACATCACGCTGCCCAGAAGGGCTAACCATGCCAAAGATGCTCCTGGAAGCAGCAGCCTCTCCACGGGGTGCTGGTACAGCTGTGCCATAGGGTCTCAGGCAGCCATGGTGAGCAGCACAGCTCCCTTCCTCCCTTCAGCTCATCCCTTCTCTTCCACTGACCTCCTGACAGTGGGACAGGGCCTTGATCCCACAGCACTGTACCCAGCCCTCTGATCTGGTCTATGGTATCCGAGAAGCGGAATTACAAATGAGCTCATGTTCCCTCTTCCTTCTCCCATGTCAGCACTTGCAGCTGAGGCTGGAGAATGGCTGTTTGCTGACACCCTTAAGAGCTGGCTCTGCTCCCTCCTAGCTTTCCACTTCTCCTGGCTGCAGGGTTTGCTCCCTAGAGCTGAACGCCTGCCTCTGGTCAGACTATCTGATGACCTTTAGTTGGAGGGCGGAAATGCACAAAACAAAATGAAAAAAAAAAAAAGGGAGAGTATTTGCAAAGTGGGAGATCTGAGGAATATAAAAGGCAACAGGCTGAACAAAGGCCCAAGTCTGTGCAGAAGACAGGCACTCTCAGAATAACAAACACTGTCGTTTAGTTACTATGGTAACTTGAGAAACACAATGAAAACAGCCACAGTCCCTAATGATGAACGGGCCCTGGCTCTGAAACACTGAAATCAAGATGCTGTAGATGTATACCTGGCCTAGCACACCTTTCCTGAGCATCTTACCCGGTACTCCATGTCGTAGCTTGGCAAGATGATGCGACCTTCCCTCCACTCCTCCCCTTGGTCCTCTGTGATGACCCACAGTGCCTTGTGCTCCTGGCTGGCTTCCCGCCAGACCCGTAGCATAACCCCATTGCTGCCCCATGCCTGGTACTGGAAAACCATGCAGACAGCGCTCTGGGGCAGATAGATGGTGGGGCTGATGAGTCGGGCTCGCTGTCCTTCCCGCCTTCCACTGCTTTGCAGCTGCAGGTAATTCTTGACATCTGTTCAGAGAGGAAAACACCATTATATTATTTTCTGCAGCCACTGGCAACAAGGGTCTCACCTCCTGCCAGGTGGCTTTGGCAGTGCAGCCCCATGCCTGCAGAAGTGGGGTCTCACACCAGCACCCTCTGTATGCTCATCCAGCTGTGCCACTGCTGCACCCTGTGCAGCCCAGGCAAGGCATTGAGTAGCATACTTCCCTCACCAGCCACCACCCTCTGGTAGGAGACCAACAGCAAAACCAGAAAGTGGTAAGATGAAGACTGACATAATTAGGAGAAGTTAAAGAGCAGGAGCAAGCTATTGTCAGAAGAAGTGATGCCACAATAATTGCACTGGCAGGAGGTATGTGTATTATTCTTCTGGGAGCTCGCTCAGTGAACAAGCCTGAGGTGGGTTTTTCTAAATGCTGGTGCTGACAACTCTTCTTGTTTAGAGGATACACACAACAAAATTAAACCCTGGCTCTCAGTTTTTCCATAATACAGGAAAAGAGCCCCTAAAGCACAGCCCAGAGGAAGGACGTGGTCCCAATGAGTGAACCATGCACAGGTGATGACTGGGTGGTTGCAAACTTGAAGGTATTTAAAATAAATACAGCAGAGGATTCACTTCCTTTAATACTACATTTAAATTGTGCCATGCTTTTTGTCAATCCTTGGGGAGAAGATCTGATACGTCTGATATGCCAGGGGAAGTTTAAGGCTGAGACTGGAACTGGAGATATTTGATCTGAATACCAATAGCAGCAAAAGCCCACGGATACAAATCCCTGGGCACACCTGACTTCATCTGGAATCAGTGGTTTCCAGCCCTCTCTGATGAGAAGCCTCCTCAAGGAGTTTCCCATTTGCAGCTTGGATGTCTGAAGTCCCTTAGCACAGACTGAAAGCCAAGTCAAGCTGAAGTGATCCTTACCTGTCCCCCCATCATGACCAACATCAGGACAGAGTCCCTTGGGTTGCTCTGACTGCAGTGCCTGCAGTACAAGGCAATACAGACAGGTCAACTACAGATATTGCTGGATTTTGTATTTTGCTCAACAGAGGGATGCACATACTTGCCCTTGCTAGACGGTGGGCAAGTGCCACTGGTGCTTCATGCCAGAATGTGCCAGCCCTCCTACAGCCTAGGAGGGTTATCTCTGCCCCAGGACTGCAATGAAGGGTCTGTTGCTTCCTTTCCCCATCTCTTAGCCTGCTGTGCTTGACGGGCAAAGCTCTGAACAGCAGCTTGCCTCCTGCTTGCCCTGCTCCCTCGGCGGTTTCAGTGCCCACAGCAATGGCAAGAACAGCAGTGTCCGCACTTAGAATGTTTGCAGAGCACACTCAGAACACCTTCAAAACTTAAACCAGAGAGACCTGAACTTGGAATCCATTGAAAGACAGGTCCCACCCAGGAAACGGCAGCTGGCCTCGCTGCTGCTCAGCAATCAGATGACATCCCAGCCCAAGGGAGATCTATCAATGGCCCTGGCCCTGTTGCAAGTTTGTCACTGCCAGAGAACTGAAACCAACCACTGTGAGTTGGTTTCTAAAATAAATTTAGGACAAGACAACAGGAATATTTGACAACAGTCGACTCCTGGGATGTATTTCATATTTCAACAGTGTATCCACTCCTATGAACTTTCACTGATTTTACTGTGTGAAGGACAAATCTGTCCCTGACTGGCCACATAAAGAAAGAGCAACATTTTTTGGCAATATTTTCCAGTACCTGTGAAATGTACCTGGGCCACTTGGCACTTTACGCCAACAAACAGTAGCAGAAAAAAAGATGAAAGTATGTTTGCCCACTCCTTCTTGAGTGAAATCACTTGAAAAAGTACCATGCCGTTCTCTAATGGAGGAGTGTTCTTGTGATTTACCTCAGAGTGGTAGTAGTGGAGGAGGAGATGTGGGAGATAAACAAGTGGAGGAAGAAAAAAAAAGAACAAGCTGTACTCCATGCCTAAGGAGCGATAAGGCATAATAAGTCATCAAGGTCTCCTGAATTAAAATCCTCTTTTTGTAGTTCACTACAAGCCTCTTCAAATAAAAAAGCAACAACAAGAAAAAACCAGCAACAACAAACAAGGTAGAATATCAGACTGTGGTCAGACACTTATCTCGCAGCTGAAATGGTCTCACAGGCAAATCTTTAATAAAAGCACCAGCCAGGCTCAAGAATGATCAAATCCAGATCCTCAACGTTCAGGACCAACCTTTGGTGCCACTGCCTAGGCAGCCTGATTGAGTGCAGGGATGTGAGCCATCCTTAGATCCACCCAAAGCCTACAGCTGACCTCGGGGGACTATGCTAATTCTGCAGCTGGACACCTCCCATGGTCTGTACCCTGGGAGCTGGTGGGACCCAGTGTCACTGCCTCTGACACTTCACCAAAAGAGCCTGTGTGCATCTGAATCACATCCCTCCTGCCAGGGTTGACACCGCCCTTCTGTTTGTTCCCATTCCTATCAGACTGCAAAATCAAAGAAACTCCTCAACTGCAGCCAAAACCAATGCTCCCCTCAGCCACACAGGATCTTTCAGAGCCTTGGGAACCCTCCATCTCCTGTGCTCCCTGCCCAACTCTTGCTGGGGCCCACAGAGATCTCCAGGACCTACTGGCAGTCCCAAGGGCTGCAAAAAGGCTTAGTCTTCAGGTGATGAATCCAGCTGCTCCCCTGCAAGTAGCAGTGGGTTTGGGCACCACATGCTCTCACTCCTGGTACCAGTTTCTGGAGCGAAAAGCTGAGCACAAGCAGGTATGACTTTTTATGTCATTTGAAGATGAAATGGCTGGATCACTCTAATGGCTAGCTGGACCTTCGGAAAAGCCCCACGAATTTGCTGAGACTGACTGAATAAGGGCACTGTGGAGCTAATTGTTGGAACAGCATGTGGGAGCCTGGTGGTTCCAGCAGTCACTCTGTTTGATAGAGTAGATGGAAGCCTTTGGCACAGAAAGCACCTGAAAGGCTGATTTTCCCTGTTAAAACACTTGAAGGGAGCTTTGCAATGATGAGCTGATCAATTCTTCCAGGATCAGAAATGCATTTTAATCTCTTTCCCAGAACTTTGCTTTGCAGTCTCTATTCCAGCTAACACGACAGCTATATCCCCCACAGAACTGGCACTGGTAGTTCAAAGCACTGGCTCAAAAAAAGGCAGGACAAACCTGCTCAGGCATTTTACCACTCTTTTGCAACTGAGGCTATGGCATAAATCTCATGGAAGATTTATGGGATCATCTGGATGTAGGGGAGCCAGTAGTGTGAACATGGAACCACCCCAGCCAGATGACGGCAGAGCCCCTCGTATGTGTATGGCAGTGAGTCCCGGATAAATCACCAGCTGGGCTCTGCAAACCAACCATCTGCCCAACACGGTTTCCTCTTGGCGCACCTGTCCCCTCCTGCTAGGAAGCCATCTGAGAGAACATTAAGGGCAGCGGGGGATGAAGCCTCACAGTTTGGGTCAGGCTGCAAGCACAAGATACAGCAGCCACCCTCTCTGCAAGGTCAGCCTGCCTGTGCTTGGGTCCTGCATGTTTCACCCTCTCTCCCAACGAAAGCACCCTCCCTCATGAATCTCAGCAGAACATATGGAGGTGTTCCAGCAAAACATGTTGGGCAGCAAGTACACAAGCAACTATTGAGTGTTCAGATGCCCTCCACATTTCCCCCTCACTGGATATTGTTGAATTACAGCTGCCGCTCCCATGGAGGGACCACGCTGAACTGCCTTCACTTATGTCCCTCCAAAGGTCACTGCACTCTTCTTCATTGCAGAGTTTATTTCACAGCGTGCTTTAGTGGCAACACCACACTCCAACAGCAGCCACCTCTTGAGGGTCAAATCCCATGGGTTACAACACTGCTCCACGCAGTGTCTTGCTACTTGCATAGCCCCAAATACCACCCTAACCATGCTGTGTCACACCCAAGGGGACATCCCAGTGGGGCCTGATCCTGCCATTCTTCTGGGGCATGTGAGTTGGAGGCTGCATCAGCTTTTGCCATTCCTGGGAAGCAGATCCTCTCAGATCCCCTCAGGGGATCTGGTAGCAAGGGAATGGCAGCTGCATGAATATGCAGACTGAAATTGGATAGTTATTGTATTTTCAATTTTTTTGGCAAATCATGCAAATTCACCTTAAAAGGCTGCTGCTGTAATTTCAGTAACAGGCCTCTCCTCAATGACAGACTTTCGTTTACCAAACGAAGTCAATCCTCCATAAAGCTAATATTTATATTAACTAGATCATTGTGTCTGCTGGAAAATCCCCTCAATTTTGATTATGTGTTAATTAGCCTGCCAAGTCCTTGCCATTTCAGTCTCTAAATCAGTCCTTCAAAAGGCATAAAGCCCCACACTTGCCCAGAATCAAGCTTTCCGCCTGCTTTCTGAAGCCTTTCTAATGGACCAGCCATTACATCCTCTCAATTAAGCCTCACATCCTCAACAGCACTGTGCAACTGTGAGTCCTACAGGAGCACAGGGAGGGCGCAGTGTCCCTGACAAATCAAATGCCCATTAGAGCCTGACGTTTATGCTAAGTGAGCTGCCTGTCACTGAGCTTCATCCTCCGTCCTCTGGCAGCCCAGCTGGCACCCTGCATGCCCCTACATGTAAGGGTGTGTGCAGACCCACCTGTGCCCAGTGTTTGTGCATGCACCACTGAGGGCATCAGCCACTTCCACCGCACAGTCTGCTCATTGCTGCTTGCTCGTGCTTGCACACGCTTTCCCAAATCAGGCTCTGTGACTCACAGGCTGCTGAGGCACTGCTGTGAAGCGACAAAGTGGTGCCCACACTAAGGTTCGAGAGATGGTGGCTTGCTTTCCAGAGAGCATTCCAGCCTGGTTTTTTAGGCAGTGTGTGTCACTGGTGTTTGGGTCCAAAAAGTGACTAAAGACTCAGGCAAACAGTGAACAAATGGGTGACCCCAGAGGAATGGTTTCTTCTCCTCTGCCTCCAGCCCAGCCCAAGTGAGTGAGAGCTTTGCTGGAAATGCAGGGACAGACCATGGCCATATAACCCTTTCTCTCATGAAAGATAGTATGGACACAAAGACAGCCACAGACCAGCCCTAGCCTGCAGCCAGGGAACTCCCACAGCCCAGCTGACACTCAGCAAATCTCTTGTGAGCTGGGTGCTGGGGTGTCCCAGCTCTACCGTGCTGCAGGTGGCCAGGGCACAAAGGACTTTTTAGCATTTGCTGTCCTCACTGTGCAAACAAGAGTCTGGAGAGACCTGTACAGCTTTGCTGAGAGGCAATCGGCACCACACATGAGGGGAGTGAGGCGAGACAGTGCTGGATATGTGGTCTCCTTCCCACAGCGTGCAGCTGCTCACTCACTGCACAGAAGTGCTTGACTTTCACACTACCCCACATGTAAAACTCCCTCCTACTTCAAAGGAGAAAGGATTGACCCTTGAGGTCAAAATGTGTCCCCAAGGCACAAGCCCTGAGATTCTCATGAGAGTAAGTGCAGACCCAGTTTAGTCCAGCCCTGCTTGTTAACAGCATGAAAACCTTTCTGCTGGTTTGGACACAGTAGAATCAAGGCCTTCAGGCAGCAGTTCTCATGGACTGCAGGAAAAATATGAAACTTTCCCTTTTAAAGATCCCATGGGAAAAATACAAGAATGGTAAAGGGGTCACCATCAGCTTAAAACCAGCTCAACATTTGTTTCTCTTAAAAAATAAGCTCTTACGAAATTTCAGAGCACTACAAACACTCCACTGCTGAAAACACTTTGAAACAAATAAACCTTTCCCTGCACTGCCCACAACCCAAATGAGCAGCATTCCTGACCCTCAAAGGCAGCTAGGCTTTGGCCCAGAAGAGAAGCTCTCAGTGGGTTTTGCAGCCCAACCCAAGAGCTGTGTGGTCAGGAGAGCTGCAAGGTTAAAAGTGCTTCCTTTTTTGTGTGCATGTACAGCTGCCAACAGCCAAACAACACAGGATTCACAACACTGCCAGGGCTCTGACCCTGGCGCCGTGCTCGCCCAAATGAGAAGCAGTACATGGTAAAGCTGCAGACCCCACAGTGCTCTTCTAGGACCACAAGGTATTTGCTTAAGCACTGCAAGAAAAGAGAAGGGAAAAAACCAGGCAAAACACACCCATTCCAGCTTTTCACTGCTGGCTTATTAGTGTAGCATCACTGAGAGCAATGCAATCACACCTGCCACCTAAGGATATGACCCCAGGATCTTTACACCCTTTAGGATCAAGACTCCAGTGAAATTCAAAGATGGTGAAGAGTTGAGGTGCCCAAGTTATCAACTCAGATTTATTTTCAGGTCTTAAGACCTTTATCTTGACACCAATGGCATGCTGCCATTGCGTGCAGCAGGAGGGGGGATGAAATCTCATTGAAACCTGAACTTGTTGCTCCTTGAAGCTTGCTAGGTGCAGCTAAGGGGAATCTTTCTAGGGACGGGAAGCATCTTAAAGTCCATAGAGGGAAAAATCCTGGCAATCTCCTGTGGGGGCATGGAAAAGGGAGCCAGTGTTATTTTTTAGGCTTGCAAAGGGCAGGTAGCAGTTGGAACCATGCTGGGCTTCTGCTGAGCTGGGCACTTTGGGTGCACTTTCACCAATGAGGTCCCCAGACGTGTAATGGGAGACTGCAGGAAAGGACGCTGGAGTTAATCCATGGTGCGAAGAGCCCAAGGAACACAGGGCTAAAAAAAGAAATGCAGAGCTGCCTGAAAGAGTATCCTGGAAATAAAAATAGTGGAATGAGAGCAGTGGGTGTCTTGTCAGTCTTGAGAAGTTCTCCGTGCCAAAGACAAGGAGGAATTGCACACAACGCATAAAACGAAATTGGGAGATATCTGAGGAATTCAGGCTTGTCTCTCAGCAGACTTTTCTAATCAAGTGCCTCACAGAGGATATTTCACCATGGTCATTTCCTTCCCCCTCTCTCTTATGTAGACTGAGCCAGGGCTCCTCCTTTCATTATTATTTTTTCCCTTTTAATTTTAATTTTTGTTTTGCTATTTTCAAAAGAAGCAGAAACACATTCCACATGGCTCTTAAAGGCACAGCACACTTCCTTGCTACTGTGGGGCAGCCAGGCCTCTAGCCTGGGCCAGCACCTTTAAATCAGGGTAAATTGGGCTCCAGCAGCTTTGAGTTCCTATTAGCTTTTGCCCTGTCTCTAACCAAGCACAGCTGCTCTCCTTCACCCAACTGCTCACCCCAGGGTGGGGAATTCATAAGTAAAGACCACCCCGAACAACAGCTTTTCATTCCTTGCTCCCTAGAGTCTGAGCATGAATTTTCTAAGCAGAAACAAAGTGCTGGAGGGAGCACAAGGGAAAGGCAGGGGAAGAATAGGGGAGTGTGAACCAAACAATACTTTGATTCTGTCCCCACCAAGAGCTGGCATCGCCTCTTTTTCACGTCTCTAGAGTCGCTTTTAAAAGCTGCGCGGGGAGGAAAAAAGCAAATAGTTGCTTCCTTTTGTGTCATGCCTTCTTAATTTCTAAGAGCAGGACCAAAGAGAGGCATGGCAGTGACACCTTTGTATCCCAACCCCTCTGCAGCCCTGTGCTGTGTGGGCAAGGTAGTGGCAGAGATGCCAGGAGGGCACAGCCCTGCCCAACCCAGTCAGGAGGCAGATCCCATGGCAGCACCAATGACAACTGCCCAGCCTGTGCTTGGGGTCTGCTGCTGACTTCCTCTGCTGATATGGGCAAGTCACTTCAGCCTCCTGGAGCCACTACCTCGTGCTCTTCCTCTGCCTGTACAGCCCGTGACTTGCCGGCAGTGCCTGAGCAGCTGCCTGCACCCCGACAGTGCTTTGCTGCCTGACTCTGCACAGCACTGTAAGGGAGAGCTCTTGCACAAAAACAGATTACTGAACTCAGCAGGACAACGTGCCCCAGCCCCAGTGATGAGACCTTGCAATTCATAACTGAGAAAAAGGAGAGAGAGTAGAAGAAGTGTAAAAAACAGAACTGCATGCTGAGCTGTCTGAGGCAGCACCAGCCTCTCCTGGGCTACAACAGAGTCTTCTAAGAAACTATGGCCAACTAATTGTAGGGAGACTCGGGGGAGAGGAAATGAAATGAAAAATTGAGTCTGAGTTATAAAAATAAGTAATTTTTATCCTACTTGCAGGAGACTTATATTAATTAAACATTATTACAGAGAATGAGATGGGGAGGGTTATTAAGTCTGGGGCTGGCTGTAAGTGTTCTCTCCTATTGCCTGAGGCTCCACTGAGCTCCAGATATTAATCTTCTAAAGCACTCAAATGCTGAAGAGATAAACACTTGAAATATGAAAATATTTTTCTCCATAGCAGACACTGTGTCCCTATGTCACGCCAAAGAATTCGTCAGATGTCCATATGGGCTGCACTTACAGCATTACCGTGTCTCTTAGAAAAAAGCTGAGCACCTCAGGAGCTGAAGAGAAAAATGATGTGTGCATTTGTGTGGGGGTGATTTGTGTGTGGAGATGTAGCAGATTCTCCTCTTCCCATATGTTTCTGGAATACATATTTTCCTCTTTAGCACTGCCTACCAGGTGTTGGCTGCATGGCTTTCCAACTGGCTGGCGGCACTGCCAATCTGGCCAGCGACTCTGCCAGGTGGCTAACAGGTTCGCCTGAATGTTTGCATCTCGAGACTCAACCTTACCAAGGGGAGGGCGAGGAGGAGCCCACAGCATGCACGGCTCCCTGGGAGCATGACATGCAGACACTGGAATCACCGGGCATCAGGGCAGAGCTGAAGACAGGTAAGATCGGCCAGCTCCCCCGGGGGGAGTCTTGAGTTTCACGGGCAGTGACTGATAGTGAAGTGATGCTACAGTGACGCAGTCTACTGTTATAAGGAAACTGGCAAGTGTTCTTCAAGACAACCATGCCACAAAGTCAATGAGGGATAAGGAAAGTGCACTAGTCTCAGGGTGAGTTCCAAGATGTGAAGCTGATCAATGTGGTTGATCTATCAACCACACTGCCAGAGGCAGGCTCCCTTCCAACCCATGCCAGCACATCTCAGTGAGGTCCTCCATAAATTAGGCTCTGCTGCACTCATGAAAATCTTCTGCTTCCAAAGTATGGAAGAGAAAAAAGTCAAACAGCAAGAAGATGGCATTTTCAGCATTCTTAGGGCTTAACTAATCCTTCACTTGGAGGAGACTGAAATCTAGCCTATGCAAGCCCAGAGTACAGAATATCTGAAGACTATGGGCAATCTGAGTAACATATGGGAGGAAGAAGTGCATTCTGAGGAAAAAGCATTGGATCCTACAGAAGACATTTGGGTGAGGATGTGGAAGAAAGCCTGGGCTAACCCTCACAGTCACAGGGGGTTCAAAACCCACTGCTGGATTCAAGGCTATCTCAAGAGGACAGTTGGAATAATTCAATGCCAGTGGTCACAGTGCTATAAATAAATCATAAACCATACACCAAAGCATCTGAATGCTTCCATAAAAGAAAACGTTCAGCTCTGCACAGCCTTCAAAACTCATGATAGCTGTTTAATAATCATTTATACTGTTCGCATGGAGAAAGCCCCATCAACTCCCTCTTCCCTGCTTTGGTATTAACCATCTTACCAGGCACAGTCTCAGGGCTTGGTTCAGAGTTGCCAATCCAGGTGCTTGTAGGCTGAAAAGACCATGTATAACCAGTTGCCAAGTCGTGTGACCAGCCACAGAGGTCTTCAGGAAGATCAAAGTTGCAGTTAAAGTTTGCAGGGAGCTGGAAATCTTATAAAAAGAAAGAGAAGCAAAATAAAGTTGGATTAAAAAATGACCTACCCATGAAGGGTTGCTATTGAAAACCAGCTGAAAACTAAAATAGCTTGCAAGCCATCAATATCAAAGAAAGCATGAAATCTCACTCATACTGATGCTTTTAACCTATCTCACACTTCCTCAGCTCCAAGGATCAGCCTTAAGTTCTGCATCATCAAAATGTTCACACCACGTCCTGTGGCTAATCCACCAAACTAAGCAAATATAAAAGCAAGTACCAAATGCCTCCAGACTCTAATCTAAGCACCTTTTCTTCATCCCCTAAAGTGGTCAATATTAAATGCCTTTTTAAATGTCAGGGAAGAGTGCTTCCTGAGTGCCCCGTGCTCAGCAGTTCCTGCTCTGACTCCAAAAGGAAAATCTCAAGTGCTCCAGAAACCCAGCTCCTGAGTGACAGATCTAGCCACTTGCACCAGACGGGAGCTGTCTGTCAATGTGGAGAGCTGTCACTCACCGCTTCCTACCTTCTTGTGGAAACGCTACCAGGGAAAATGTGCGGCCACCATGAGCTCAAGCTTTTGGATCCTGAGTGAAAGGAGACAGCCTCTATTTCTAGCTCTGCTATGGACCCACCACATGGTCTTTGGGAGAGTCATTTAACTTCTCATCTGTGAAACAGGAGCAGAGCTAATTCCCCTGTGACAACAGCTTTGAAAGCTCTGGAGAGCTTTCCTGCAGAGACAGGGCTGTGGGCAGGCGGGCACATGCCAGGGGCTGCATGTAACAGTGAGCCAGCTGCTGGCTCCTTTGGTTGAGGGAAGCAGTCATAAGGCATGGAGGCTCCAGAAATGGCCTGAATCCATCCCAAGCACTCAGCGGACATGCACGTCTGAGCCTAATTATAGGCCAAGTTTTTCCTGAGCAAAGAGGAAGTTTTAAATCACAGTGCCCACAAAGTGAGAGAGAGCCAGAAGGAGGTGACTCCAGTGATAGCCATCAAGGGAACTTTGCTGCAAGGGGCAGAGGACTTTTTTTTTACATGCTCCCACTCCAAAATAAAACAATGGAGATCATGGATCCTTTTATTCCAATCTCTCATACCCTGGAGAATAGCATTGTTTCTATTTGGCTGTCATAAATCTGATTGTCCAGAGAAACACACTCATTGTTTCATGGAGTATGAGAATGAAAATTGTTGCTTAATCTGAGGGAAGTTAACAGGGAGGTTGGTTCCACGCTCCACAGCATACTCTGCTTGCTCTCTTGCCCTGGACTGCACCCAGGAATCTTGTTGTTGCAGAGACTATTACTGGCCTAAATTTCCTCTCAGCAGTTTTCCAAGTGCCTCAACGGTTGCAGGGTTACACAGGCTTATCACTGAGGCAAAGCAATGAGAATCAGGCCCTTTGAGCTACTTCTGTAACTTGCATTTCCAGAACTAAACTACAGCAGAATCCCCAGGGGAGGTGTGAAAAAGCCAATTAATGTTCTTTTATTTATTTATTTATTTAAAAACCCATTAATTTTTCCTCTGGGACTGAAAGCTGAAGTGACAGAAGTCCTAGGAGCTATCTCAAAGGATAGTTTGTGAGATTCTTGTTGAAGTCCTTGTGTAAATGCTCCAGTGCTGAGGCCCAGGCTCTGCTGTTGTGCCCAAGGGAGTGCATCTCCTGCATACTGCACTGTACAACTAACCTTGCTCAGCTCTGCCAAGCCCTCTTCTCTTCATCTGAGCATTTCACAAACTTTAGATGCTCACACTGCCCTTGCAAGGAGCAGAAGAATATGATGTCTGCTTGTACAGGTAGGGATCTGAGGCAGAGAAGATTACCCTCTCCAAGCACCGGCTCTTAACAAGCACAGCATGTAGTCTAAACTAACATTTGGCCTCTTCCATAGTCAGAAGAGGCAGGCAAGTGCCACAGATATCAAACCATTTCCTGTACATCTGACAGCCATCTAAGACTGTGTGGATGAAATCCTGCCTGGAGTGTTAGTGTTCCTCTCTCTGTTGCCTGCACAAGGAGCCCAGGCTGTTCTCCTACCTTTTAAGCCACTGATATTAGGGAAGATGATCCTTACACAGATAAGTGTTCAGGACATCAGTCTTTGATAAACATTGTGATTTACTCCCACAGTTGTGACTTCTGAAAAGGAGCCCTGCATACCAGGCAGTCTGAATCTCTCCTCTGAATCACCTTCTGAATTTATGACATCCAGCCAAGGGGATCTGGAATGCAGGTGGCTCTAAACAGGGCACTAAGTGAGTTTCTTCAGGTCATGTAAGGAGGCTTGGAGAGCAGCTCTTTGTGTCTTGTACCATAGGGACACAATTAGTTGCTATCTCTTGCTCTTCTGTCCTTCCTTGATATAACTTATCAGATTTTGGCAGGTTTTGTTTATGGTTTGGTTTGGGGTTTTTTTTATCCTGGCCTATCACTAATAACATTACTCTAAGCTTTCCAGGAATCAGCCCTATGTATAAGAGCTAATAGGAAGATAAGAGTATTTGCTTAGCTCTTAACCCATCACTTATTGAGATAAAGATGTGCTGCTCTGATACATACCCTCCTCATCTCCACAGCTATCACCACACTCAGTTGCATCTTCATCAGTTGGGTATGGGGTGGTGGTCTCTTCGCTCTTCAAAGTGGGCACCAGCGTCTCTGCAGTGGGCTTTACATCTGAAAAAAAAGGAGTAGAGATGCTGTTTGCAACAGACAGTACGAGAAGCCCAGGTAGTACGAAACAAGGGAAAAAATCTTTTTCTCATGTTCTTAAAATGGCAGGAAGAGATAAAACAAGAATACTATGAAATTTCCACGCGCTACAGATGTCAGCATGGTTTGAACTTCAAGTGAACTGTCTGTTTCCATATGGGAGTTCTACGGATTTGGAGTTCCTGTTGGACACACTACTTTTTCTCTTAATTTTTTAATCTACAATCTACACTGGTGTTGGCAATCCACTTAGCTGTCATTACTGGATAAGTGAGATCACAGGCAGAACATCTTTTTCTTTCATAAAGGCATATGACACGTTAAAAAAAACACACACGACATTCTCAACAATTGTGCCAATTTATAGAACAAGTCACTCAAACCCACAAATGATGTAACCGCAAACGGACCCAGAGGATCCCCTAGTGCGCTCTGGCTCGCTGCAGAAAGCATCTGGTTTCACACTTCAGGCTCCTGACTATGCCTTCAAAGGGTCTCTGTCCAATTTCCCTTTCTCCAATGTGGTCCATGTGAAAGAACCTCCAAGCAGGTGTCAGGGGAAATTTAAGCAAGAAAGGGAAGGATATTAAGATCAACAGTAAATGACATTAGGTTCCAGCAAACTCTCCTTTTATGGGTGCATTAAGAGGAATACAGCAGGCTTGATTCTTTCCACTTCTAAAAAGAGGCAGCTTTGCTCAGTTATGTGTGATTGTGTTTCTTTGTCGGCACCCTTCAGGATATCATTTAATAAAGCCATAAGCAGGAGGAAATGGCTAAATACATTGAATATTTTCCATAGGCTCCTTTCGGCCCTTTTATTTTCCTGTTATTAAACATGTTGTACATAAACCCTCAGTGTTTTTTTTAATCTTTTTTTTTTTTTCCCCCAGTGGCTGTCTTTTGTTCAGGATAAAATACCAAATAACCTCAAAGTCTTTTAATTTGTAAGTTCAAATTTGTTACAAGCCCATAAAACTCCAAATGCAACCAAGAAGCAAATTGCAAGCAGCCAGGCACAGAAAAATGTCATAAAAAAAGAAAAGAAAAGAAAAAGTAGCAGGTGAAGGCAACATATCAAAAGCTGAGAGTTATTTAGAGCTGGTACATTTTTTTAGATTGTTGTTCCTGTATATTGAGATTTATGGCTGAAATGTGACAATGTGGAAGGACCTTGAAAGCCAAGTCCCATATGGGACACAGATGCTGAGCGGATGTAAATCAACAGTGTTGCATTGCCCTGGACAAGCCGCAGAAATATATCTTGAAAAATCAGTTACCATGGCAGAGCCGCAACACGATGGTTACAAGAGATAATGAAAATAGCAGACAGGACAGCGTCATGTGTGAAATGGAAAGCGAAAAAGAGAGGTCTCGCTTGCTCGCTTTCTCTCCCTCCCTGGCCCTGCGAGTGTCTGTGTGACTGGTGGTAACTGCTAATCAAAATGCAAAGTCACTGAGCAATTGAAACCAGATGTTTGGAACTTCAAAGGAGAGAAATCCAGCTGCAACTGAACATTCATCATTCTCCACTCTTCTGAGGAAAAATTTTGGCAGGTCTTTGAAAGAAGCCAACTGCTGACTGCCTGCTTCCCAATTATTGAGTTACTAGCCAACTAGTTTTGAGCCCAGTTGTGGCTGTTACCTGTTTAACTCAGTAATTAAGATGTTTATTGCTGATAAGAAATAGAAACAGCTGGGTGGGGTGCACATGGGCTTAGACCCTAACTTGAAAATATTTTTAATCAGTTTGTTTTAATCCATCTCTTAATCTTGTTCCCAAGCAAGTGCGACTGCCTGGGTTTTTGCAGCCAGTTCTGTAACATGCCTGGGTCCTCCCAGCAAAGGAGGACTGTATCTTGCTGTTGTCAAGGGCTGCTGCATGTAGCCAGCCTGGATTAAGCATGCAGATAATGCCATGGGCTATCTCTGCTCCCCAGGTTGCATCAGGGATATAAATGCTTTTTATGACATGGTGAATCCACAAGATTACAAGCCCTGCTCTGATTACAAAGCCTGTAGATTAATAAAGCTATGGATATTTGTGATTTGGCAGTTGAGTTTTAAACATTACAATGTACAAATTATTACCCAGACTGGGAAATGACCGTAAAGCACCCTGCCTGGAAAAAACATGGGCTGTTGCTACTGATATTGAAACTGAGTGTGGACATAGATGTAATAGCAAATTTGGACCAAAAACAGCACAAGAAGTTGAGGATGACAAACCCTTCTTATTCTCTAATTTGGAGGAATGCAGTGGAAGGGCTGACAAACACATGGTTAGAAGTCTTGTGTGACTGCCTCCCTTTATGGCAGTGATGCAGCGCTGTGATGCACCAGCCAGCAACAGTCTGCAGAGATCTGGCAGCTGGAGACTCCTGGAAGCTGCAGGGAGCAGCAATGTGGGAGCTGCCCAATCACTTCTTCACAGAGCCTCAGCTGCTGTTGCTTGCATGAAAACCATGACACCTACTTCTCCCACAACTTCCTAAGATGTTGTAAGATTTAAATTAAGATCTAATCATGATTTAAAGTTTAGATAATTTACAATGGATTCCCAGTCCAGGAGGATATTTACCATTGACTTCAAAAGTGACAAATTATCATTATTCTTAGTGTGTACGTGTGTTGTGTGACTCACTTTAAGAGATTGTAATGCATCTTGTGGCACATCACAGGAGAAAATGCTCTACGAAAGCTCTGTGCCTTTTAAGCTTCCTAGAATGGGAATTCTAACAAGAAAATGCCTTCTACAGATGTGTTTATAAAGTGGAAATCATACCTCTTTATCACTGACATCTGGAGACCAGATTCAGATTTAAGCAGATTATTAAAAAATAAAATAGATTAAAAAAGGGGTCAACTAGCCCCTGGCACTGAAAAGTTATCAGACCAAATCACCCATTGGGTGCATTTTTTGCTTTTGGGGATGAAACTATGGAGCAATCATCACCACTGAGCCTCAGAGGGTTAGAGGCACAACCTCTACTGATCCCAGTGAGTGTGTTAGACAGTTTTCATCTCTGTATTAAAAACAATGGTGGCAGCAAGGCATACCATGTGTGAAAAACAGGTAGTCAAAACTGAACAAACTTCCCTGGTCTTAGAGATGGCATAGAGTTAAATCCCCAACCTTGTCTGCAAAAGGGAAGAGAAATAACCTTAAGTTTGCACCTTGCTGGTTTAGTGCCTGACGTGGCCCCAGTGCAGCCAGTGGGCAGAGGCGTAGGGGTTCCTACCTGTCCAGTCACAGCCCAGCACCTCCAGACGCATTCCTATTCCCGCTGGGGACCACCTCTCTGGGTGCACTCGGATGTACTGTGCAGGAACAGGGTCAAACCTTCGGACTTCAGGGATATCATAGTGGATGTTGCCTTCAAAAAGCTACAGAGAGAGAAAAGGCAAGAGATGTGTGCATCTCACATGCTCTCAATCAGACCTGATATTTTGTGTCTGGCAGGATGTAGCCACAGTTTGAAATAGTCTGGCTGTCCAACTCCAGGCCATCGAGCCCAGATGAGCAGAAATTGGGCTGTTCCTTCTCAGTTTCAAGAGGACAAGACACGCTATTTCTAAGAAACTCGCACAACCTCTCCTGGCCTCTGCTCAGAATCCAAGGGTCAGATTCTGATCTAATCCATGCAGGGGAAGTCTGGGGAATATCCACTGACTTTACATATAAATGAGATCAGATTCATCCTTTGGTAAATAAAGAAGCTACTGCATGTTCTAAGATAGTGTAAATGCTTCGTTTTCTTCACAGTCCAAGTACTGCTGCTTTTCAGCTCACACGCACGAACTAAAGTCTGTGGGGAATAAACAGAGGACTATAGATAGCATCAGCCCTCATTTGTAGGATCCAGAAAAATTAAAATTTACCCAAATTTTAAGCAGATGAGTTTGCATAAAAACAGAACAGGCAGTAGCAGAGAATTCATTTATTCCTCAGGCCCCCTACCACTCCCATACCACTAAGCAAGAAGATTATGGGGAATTCCAATGATATAGGAAAAATATGGGGAATTTCAGGGTCACATCAGTGTGGCAGAGGGACTTCAGATATAGCAAATTTCCCAAAGAGAAGTTGTGATTCATCTTCCTCTTTTAGAGGTGCACAGCATGACAGCCACAACTTTCCTCTTAAAATACATAATTAGTGTCAAACATAATTGAACACACCATCTTGTGGGCTCTGACCTGCAGGAGCTGGGAGAACCAGAAGGTGATGTCCACATCCCCATGTCTGGTCCACAAAAGGAAATGAAAATTGTCATCCCTGGGGAAAGGTGGAACCTACAGCCTCTAGGACAGATGGGGAGCAGCACCAGGGCATACAACCTGGGATTTCATGGTGACAACTCAAACTCCCAAACTCTGTGGGAGTGGACAGCCTATTTCCCAATACTCCATCAGGCAGATTGAAGCTAGTCAGAAACATATCCTGTTTTGTAGCTGCACCAGACAGTGCCTACCTTGGCTTGCATTGTTTTGGGGTCCTGGATGAAGTCCCAGTCCTTTCCATTCATGCTGTAGGCCACCTTAAACTTCTTCACAAAGGAGCGGGACTCGGTGGTGGTCACACTGTCCCCTCCACGAGCCCCTTGAATAATGACACCTTTGATATTCTTTGGGACACCAAGGTCCACCTGCAGCCACTCCTCCCCAGGCTGGGCTTGGGGGACACGAGGAAACCAGCCTGAGCGGCTGCTCACCAAGCGGGCCATGCTGGGAGACCAGTCATAGCCTCTGATGGAAGAGGCAGAGATCTGCGAGTCAGGAATGAGGCCAGAAAGCATTCCCAGCAAGTTGGAGCAAGGTGAATCTGCAGGGAAGGAAAGGACATGAACAGTCAGAGTAGCTGAAGGGAGATGCTTGTGGTTCCCTCCACAGCTTTAAGCTCTGGACACTAAACCAACACCAACACTGGGAATTTCCCCCTTTGCATCTGGGACCTGGGTCCCTGTCCCTCCAAGTGCATCCCATGCCATGGGTGCTCCCATGCTGCTCAAAGTGTCACCATTCCCACCCCAAGCAGCCATGACAGTAGCAAGGGACAGAATTGCAGGACAGGCTGCTGTAGAGGCAGAGAGGAGGGCTGAGGCCAAGGGGAGGAAGGAACCCTCACCAGTGATGCGGCAGCCATACAGCTCCAGCCTCAGGGCGATGCCATTGTGCCAGGTCTGGGGACGGATGCGCACGAAGCGTGTGAGCAGCGGGCTGTGGATCTTGTTGAGAACCACCTCTGTGGCATCCTCATTGGCCTGAAATGTCTGCAAGGGAGAGAAGGCACAAATACTGTTACATCCTCACCAGATTAGCAGTCAAAATAATCTCATCAGGGAAAACCAAGGAGAAGCCTTCTGGTTGGGGACAGACTCCAACCAGGGCAAGCACCCAGGGGGTGGCAGGGAGATCTGAGCCACCGGCAGGACAGCATGATGGATAGACTCACCTATCAGGCAGGACACCGGAGAGCTTGCTGCCCCACAGCCTCTTACAGCACCCCAAGGCACCTTGGACTATGAGTCCTCAGCTGCTTCGAGCTTGCCCCCAAACCTAGAGCTGCTCCAAGACAAATAACCAGGTGTTCCCAAATGCTGTGTGAGATCTTGCCTCCCCTCCGCAGGTAAACAGGCTGACATCCCGACACATCCTTGCATTGAGCTCCACCAAAAAATATCACGTGAAAGCAGTGATGTGAGCAGGGAGGATGCCACCTCTGCCTGGGGTGACAAGCTGCTGCCTCGGCCAGCCCCTCGCCTCTGCCTCTCCTGCACACATGCACCCTGCCACACGGAGACAGCCCGCCACACAGAGACAGCTTTTCAGGAGAGTTTATGATCCCACACAGTATGAAAAGGCTGCTGCCTTACCAGATGGCCATAATCAATAACTACCAGATGGATGTTAGATCCACCCCTTCTGCCCATTTTTTTAATAGGCCGGACAAGGACTGCATACTTGTGTTTCTGTTTCAGGCTGCAAAGCCATAGCAGGGAAGAAAAGGAAATACTCAACCCAAGGGTAATTTTCAATCCTTTCTCTGCCCCAGCATAAAGCTCCAAAGCTCACAGACTGAGGCTGCAGGCATTGCTGGCTTTCCCTCCAAGCACGCAGGCTCTTCAGGACAGGGCTAGAGCATCCTCCAGCCTCAGCCAGGAGCCACATCCACAGTGAGATACTGGCTGGGTTCTTCTGCAGGCTCCTACCACGCATATGCGTGCTAAGCACAGGAGCTCCCACTAAGTTTATCTCAGAGGAGAGCAGGAGAGTGTAATCTCTGGCACCAATCTCCTGTTGGAGGGAAGAGTCAAATGATTCAACTGCAGATCCCTGTACAGATCCAGGACAGAAGAAGGGGGTGAGGCAGTATCCTGGCCTCTTGCCTTAAATAGCAGTTAAGAAGCATTTTATAAGCCTCTCGTGGCTCTAGGCTTGCAGACAGCACATGTTACTGCTCTTCTCCCAGGATCCAGCACGCCACGGCATGCAGAGGGTGTTTACAGGGAGGGACAGTAGCTGTTTGCAGCACCCCAGTTAGCTCCGGGCTGACCCTGCACACCACCGCCCAGCCCGAGACAACAGTACTCCTTTAAGGCAGGGAGCAGCCATCCCACAGAGAGATTTGGTTGCAAATCTGGCTGGTAATTGGGATTTGGGCTTGATGTGAACTTGAGCAGAAATGCTAATCTAGAGAATATATATCATGCTGCTACCATTTAGCAACACAGCATGGTTTATATGTTTTTAATATCCTATTTTATCCTGTCTGACCCCACTTCCCATCATTTTCCTTGCTCGGCAGACACCAAATAACCTTTTTTTCCAGCAGGAGGGCTATAAGAAGAGTGGTTACTGTGAAACACACTCCAGGAATGTATGTGTGTGTGTCTCTGTTTGTGTGTGTGTCTTGTAAACCTGTGGCAACACACACGCACAGAGTCTGAAAGTATATATTTACACACCACAGCAAAGCCTCCAGTGTTATGCCAACACAGAAGCTGACACACAACACCTTACCTCTGAACCTAACACTGGAGGACAGGAAATGTTTATCTGAGCTGGTGCAACTATTTTAGCACAAGGAGCAGCATGTCAGGTCAAGCCAAAGGCCCCTCTGTCCCAGAGGGTGGCTCCTGATGGTGGCCCCAGCAGATGCCCAAGGGCAGGAAGTCCAGTGGAGTCTTCTCCTGGCAACCTTTATTCACTTCCTACAATCAGCAGTGTGAAGACTCCATGAGCCAAAGGTTGCATATGGACCAGTATGTTTAACAGTCACTGACGAGGTTTGCTGCTCTTTTTGATTTAACATATTTCAAGTTTTGTTCTTTTTTAGCTCACTTCACACATACGAGCATCAGGGGCCAGAATCCAAATTTACACCAGCATAATTTGTTGCTGACTTCTGTACAGTCAAGCTTGACAGAAAGCAGAAGCAGGACTGAGCCCAAAAATTTTATCACTACCACATGCATTGCTGAAAGCATCTCTTAGACGACCCTGGTCCCAACAACTTGCTTCCAAGGAGAGCAACCTCAATTCTGCTTTAGATTTAGAAATCGATAATTTACTCAAGCTAGATCACATTCAACAAGCTATGAACTCTGAATCTGGGCCATGACACTCCAGATTGCCAGTCTGAAAGGACAGAATCAGCACCTGACTTCCAGCTCTGGTATCAGCTGCACTGGCAGGATCCATTGAACCTTCCTTCTGAAAAGCCACAACTGATCACAGCAAGTCATCGCTTTGCACCCCGTTCAGCACAACAGAAAGTGGCCATTTTCAGAGGGCATCTGCTTAGTGCTCTTAGAGACCTGTGGTCTTCCCGTGTGCCCAGTCTTTCAGCCTCCTTCCCAAGTGGAAATGCACTGTGAGCCCACAGGTCCCAATGCTGCTGACCAGGGTCTGACCCTGTGCATGTGGTTTCTCTGCACTGAAAATGCCGATCTCAGAGCCCCAGCACACTGTGGAGAGAGTCCCATTGACTTGAACAGGCTCTACACCCTGCCTCAAATTAGCACTCACAGCATAGGAAGAACTAGCAGGAAAATGTGTGAAATTGGGAGTGCCAAGAAAGCAAAGATTTCTTCCCTCTTACCAAAATAGAACATTGCTATTCCTCCCATCCTATCTGCTTCCCATCCCACTCAGCACATATTTTGAGCCAAGTCTTCGAATGGTGTAAATCAACATATCGCCATCGAAGTATAAGAAGTCACAGTAATTTACACCAGCAGAAAAAAAAATACCTGGCTGTGATCTAGGGAGATAGATAGATAAATAGATATACACTCAGCAGAGAGCACACATGTGTATGCACATGAACACACACTGAAGGGTGACTGTGCCAGAAGACGGATGGGAAAGCCATTAACAAATTAAAAGCACCTTCCATGAAACAGTCAAAGGAACTCGTTTCCTCTGCTGCATCAAAAAGCTGCCCATCTCCTCCCCATATACTGTATGTTTACTTCCGTTTTAGTCCAGACAGCAGTTCTACACGTAAAATTAAATTGAGAATCAATGAGAGCTGACCTGCTTAATTAATTTGCTGCAGAAAGCAAGTGGTGGGAGATGATGTCTAGGCTAGAGTAGGACTGTGAAAGTTTTCCTGTGTGGATACACGCGCAAGATCCACACCAACACAAGTTATATTTTTGATATGCTGGAACCATCATAGGGTGATGGGGGAAATTCTGAAGCTACATTAGTTCCAGTGGATATGGGAATTGTGCCACTGGCAGTTTGGAGTGAAGGGAGTGAAGGACAGGGAGACAAAAAGTACCATGAAGTTGAAGAGGCAGTGAATCAGGGAGGGGGGACGGGGTAACCTCTCTCCTGCTCTATTTATTATGCTGCTTGGCCACTGCGCAATTTCTTGGGGAGCTAAAGAAAGGAGCTGAGGGAGGCAGAGGAGAAGGCCAAGGATGGCAACAGCCCTGCCTTCGTCCGTATGTATGTGTCTCTTTGGACCCACTAGATTTACTGCAGGATTATGTTACTCCTGTGGAGACAGAGCTCTGGAACAGAGCATGCTAACAGGATTAGGGCTTCAGGATTTAGACAGAGAAGCATGAAGGAGAAAAGTAGAGGAGATTATTTTCCTTGTCAGATAGGAAAGGCATAAAATGGAGCATGTTTGATGGTAGGAGAATTCTGGCTCAAGTGGAGGGTGAATAGTTCTGGATTTATTAAATCCAGGAACAAGGAGTTAAAAGAAAAATGATACTTGGCAACATTCAACAAAGCACAGTGTCTGGGCAAGGCACAGTGTGCTGGGTTGGGCTTGCCAGCTCCATGTCTTTGAGAGGCTCCACTCAGATTTGGGAGTCATCAGGGACAGGAGGAGTGGCACTGTGTTAGCCTGCAAAGGAGATATCAGGCCTAGAAATACAAAGCTTCAGCCTTGCTAGGAAAGCCAGGGCTGTAATTCTCCCCTGGTACTGCACCAAGTGTGAATGCGCAAGGCTGCCTTTCCCAAAGCCTGATGTCTTTGTCCTGCCTGCAAAAGCAGCAGAGGCAGGCTGGGACCTGGATGCTTCTGGGCAAATCCTCTGTACCATGATGTCTCTGTGCAGAAGCACTTGTGGCATTGTGGCTGACCATGCAAGCTTTTCCTGAATTTTCCAAATAAAAACCCCACAGGACTGAAAGTTTTTCTCTCTCCCCCCAGGTGAATGAATACAGGAGACCTGATTAAGAACTGAAAAGACAGAGAAACACTCCTAAGAGAAGGCACAAGGGTCTCCAAAGAATCATCCTCAATATTGCCTGCCAGCACCAAACACCTCTGATGTCCCCAGCTCCATGTAGAGCTGAGATATTTGGCTCTTTGCAGCAATTCAACCTTTGTGCACCCACCAGCTGAACTACCACCTAGGAAGGTTAGCTGGTAACAAGCACAAAGCAGTCAAAATGAGTAGGAAATGAAAACTGTACAGCTGGATCTTGCTGCCATTTCTCATCCATTGACTTCTACAGGTTCTGAAAGCAAATGTTTCAGTTGCATCCTTTCATTTTACACACAGAGCAATGAAGGCAGCAAGAGCACTCATCATGGTCCCAACCCACCCCAAATCCTGAAATCCATCCCATCCCCCAGTCCCTCACCCACTAGATGAGCTGATCTTCACAGTTTTTAAGACAGAGTGGCTCAGACCACACAGGAGCTGGAACCTGAGACCTACAAAGAAGGAGGAGGTGGATCAGAATGGACGAGCACTTTGTTTTCTGATAAAATCCTCAATAGCTGAATCTGTCCGAAGAAAATGGACAATAATAAAAGGTCAAATCCTGCTAGGTGAAGAAAATGGCCAAAATCAAAAGGTCAAATCCTGCCAGGTGCTCTTTTCCTTCCCTGAGTTCAAGAAGAGTTGTTGTTTTCTAAAGACATTTCCAAACCACTAGATAAGATCTTAGCACACACACCAGGGCCGCTGCCTGGAAGATAACAGAGGTGGATGCAACAGGGAGGGCAAGAGCTGGACTAGCCTTTCTGCAGCAGAGTTTGTTTGGCCCTGTCCCATAGGGACATGCTAGCGAGTAATATGGGGTGAGTATGGGACAACATGTGGTGGTGGCCACTCTCCTCCCTGTCTCCTCCCTCAGGTGACACAAAGTAAGACAGCTCTTCATCTTTGTCCAGGTCACCCGGTTGGCCTCTCCCCCTGGTCCTACCCCTGAGAAAAGGACAGGGGTAGGTCTGGAGTGTGCTGAGCTGGGCTTTGTGGGGAGTGGGCTGCCAGGCAAGTGGAAAGCCTGGCAGGGATAAGGTGGGGTGGGAAGGGATGGGTATGAGAATGGGGTTTCACTCCTGCCGGCTGCCTTCCCACTGCTTCCCCATCCCAGAAGCACAGCAGCGCTTGGCACGGAAACAGCCCAGCCAGCCGTGTCTGCTGCGAGCACATATTAATCATGTTTTCCTCTGCTCCATCCTGCCTTTCCCGTTTCCGTCGCTGTCGAGTGCCAGCAGCTGGGGACTCAAAGGTGAGCCATCACATTTTGCAGGGAAACACCCTGGCTCAACTCTCATCTGAAATACCAGAGGGAGGGGCAGCAGGGGGCATAAGAGAAGAAGTCGGAGCTCCCCATCCTCTGCAGAGAGCATCATCCCCTCCCCACCCCTCCCACACTCGCTGGTTTTCTCTTGCTTTAGCTCCCTGATGAAGATGTGAATGTTAGCTGACCCACCCACCTATACATGGCAGAGCTTTGCTTTTGGCCCACAGAGCCGGCAGAAATTCAGAGCAGTGTTTGATACACCCCATATGCCTATGTGTGCATGTGCATATATATGTGTGTATGTGCAGATATACGTATGTGTGTGTATATATGTATGTGTCTATATATATATGTATATATCTGCATGTATATAGAGAAGTAGAGAGTCCCTGTCTGTCCACACCTTCCCCTCCCTCCCTGCTCCTTATGGCACCAAATCAAGCTGCGGCAGACTTGACAAATCTATTTGGCATGGTTCACTCCACCGTTGCAGCCTGAACCGTGCGGAACACCGCACTGACGCAGGGAGGAATCTGCGCCTTGAATACAGACATCTGGGAGCTTGCTTAACGCAGGAACAGTGGGGATTAATGCGGGCAGGGAGTGTGGGGCCAGAGCCCACCTGCAACAGGCCTGCGAGCGCTGCCCTGGCCTCACCGTGGCTCAGCAGCTGGCAGACAGTTGTTTGGTGAGGAGGGAAAGCAGTCACCCGGATGCAAGGGGTAGGTGAGGCACCAAAAAGCAATTACTTATCCTCCAGCCTTGGGAGGTGTCTGCTAAATTGAGGTCAGAACGTGGGAATGAATTTAGATTGGAATAAAGGAGTAAAAAATAAGAGGTTTGTTTTTTCCTCTTTTTTTATGAAAAGAGAAAACAGAGCAGGACTCTGACAGGACTCAAGGCCAAATCCTGAAATGGTTGCAATTCACATGGCTATAAGGATTGGTTTGGATTGACACCAGCCAGGGTTTAGGGTCTTGCTGGAGTGATGTAAATTTGCTCAGCAGCACTGAAACCAGCCCTGCTCCACCCTGGCTGAGGATTCAGTGTTCAATGCCCAGGACCACAAGGATGGGATATTTATGCCTCTCTGCAACTAAAACCAACCACCAGGCCAGATTCTCGCTACAGTTAGACTCCGAAAGGTAAATTTATTGCTAGTGATTATTTGAAACACTGAGCTGTGTATTTAGCCCATCTCTCTGCCCAGCATGATGCCAGTCTCCTGCCTGTTTCAGCTTACAGAAATGGTCCCAATGAGACCTCAAACTCACCCATTAGCACAAGGTGCCCGCCTGAGGAGAGGTGGCCCTGGTTCACAGATAGGTCTACTGTGACCAGTGGGTCCTGGGAAAGCCTCCACACCACTTCATGGCCACTGCGTTAGAGGTATACATGAGCTCTGCCATGAGATACTGCCCTGGAGCCAGTCCACCTGAGATCTGGGGGAGCCCAGCTGCTGACCCTCCTATTTTGTGCTGGGCTGCCCTATGCCTCCATTTCTCTACCTCTAAAATAGGACCAACACCACCTCACTGGCATGCCAGGAGCTTCAATACTCCAAATATTGGAAGTATGAGACCCTGATAGGGGGGACCTCTGCACAGAGACAACTCATTCTGGGAAGCAGAGGGAATTTGAACCTGAGACACACATGGGGGGAAGGGGAAATCACACAGCCCGGAAGGAAGGAAATGTCTGGATGAATCCCGGACAAGGCAGGCTACTGCATTTCATGTGAGCAGTGCCTGTGCCAGCAAATGGAGGGGACAGCTAATTTAATAGAAGTGCTGAGCAATCAGTAATTACTGGGATGTGCGTGTGGGGGGAGGCATGTGGAACTCCAGCCACAGAGTTCACACAGACAGACTATGGCACATCAGTGGGGAGGACCTGACTGTGGCAGCAGAGCTGTGGGCACCACAGAAGAGCAGGGAAGCACTTTCTCAAAGCGCCCTTAACCAGGGGACAGCCACATGACCAAAGCAATTGACAGAGCAGGACCAAACAGCCCAGCACCGTGGCTGCCTTAACCCCCCTGCCCATACAGCAAAGCTTCCATGCAGACCACACCAAGTTTATCTTTCCTGGCCACATACCAGCACCTCCAAGGCTTCAAACAGCTCACCACCCGTATTTACCCTCCCTCCCCCTCGCTCTCACCTCTGTGTGTGTGCCAGAAACACAGCAAGAGCATGCACAGCTCCCAGTGCTCAGAGCACCCTTGCTGACCATGCCTGCTAGCACAGATCCCACAGCTCTGGCAGCCTGAATTGCTTCTCATTATTTATTGTGCATTTTGTTCTCTGGGACAGTGCGATCGCCTCTTAGGATTTGTGCCCTTTCATTTCCAGGCCTCAGTAACTCCTGAACTACAGTTTCATGTGGTTTTGTGATTGTTAACCCAGCATGCAGACGGGTGTACGACCATAAAAGCTCAATGAATCTTGTATGGCAAAACACAGGCTGTGAAAGCATTTTCTCCTTCATTTGCAGTCAAAGAACATACTCTAACTATCACGAAAGATGCAGCAGCAGCCAGGTTTTCCAAGGAATATGTTTCCTCATTGCTGTGCAGAGGAGAAAGGCCTATTTCTGCTCAGAACATCATCAGTCTTTTAGCTGTCATCAGAAGAAGGGTCCCTCACAGATTAAACCCTCTGGGCCTGTAAAATTTCTCTGTTCTCTTCCCTCCTGTTGGCTGCAAGACTCACCAAGGTGCAGGCAAAAGAGACAAAAAGGTCTTTACCTTGTGGTTTTTCCCATGTCGGTACATCATCCAGTCCTCCCCATTGGTGCTGACCTCCAGCTTGTAGGTACGGACATAGTAGCCCTTCTGGGTTTCTCTCGAGATGGCACCCTGTGTGGCAATGGCTGTGAGAACAGTCAGGAAGTGGAGGTCCACCTTTCAAGGGGAAAAAGGGACAAGAGAGAGAGTGGTAAATACCTGAGAGCCCTGAGTGGTTAGTTAGTTCCTCCCTCTGTCTTTGAAAAATGAAAAGGTGCAAATTCAGCCTGTCTCACTCTATCTGTAGGTGCTCAGTTCAACAAGCACAACCTCCCCAGGGTGACTTCAGTAGAATAGGAACTATGGGACAAGAGTAACTAAGGATCTTGATGTCCACTCGTATGGGACCACCACAAAGCCTTCCTGCCTCAGACCAAGCAACAGGATCTGCACAGACGCTCATGTCCATTAAAGCAGGACAGAGACTAACTTTTTCCATGTAAAATAATCCAATTAGCAAGTGCTGCAGTTCGTGGTTTTCCCTTGTTGGTTTTTTCTTTTTTTTTTTTTTTACAGTGTGGGTTGAGAAAGGTCAGCAGAGCTGGCTTCGTAGGCCTGCCATGAATGAAGAATGAGACGTCTGCTAGAGGCAGTGACATTCACCACCTCCCGCTCCCAGTGCCCTTTAGCAAACAGTGTCTCCCAGCACTGTGACACAGCCAGAAGCCCTGTGTGGACAGACTGTGGCTCTAACCAGCTCAGAGGGAAAGCCTTTGCTCTGTCAGCCCCCACCTGACATTAGCCTGCTCATTCTCTCTGCATCACTGATGAGATAAATATTATTCTAGCTGTTTTTCCATGCACCCCCTGGAGACTTTGGTCCTCAGGCCAGTGATGGAGTCAGTGGCCCCTGTAAGTGGTGGAGGTCTCTCGGCCTCTGTCAGTCTGCTGGAAAGTCCATCAAGGTTTTGGGCAGGAAGGAGGGGGTGGGAGAGGGACAGAGGATTGAGTCAGTCCTTGGGTGGGCAAGCTAATGGGGGAGCCAGCCCCTCGCACTTCACGGAGGCACTGTAGCTACCCTGCTGCTTGCTCCCCATGAGCCACAGAGGCAATAAAAAATTCAATAAGTCTTACGGTCAAGGGGCAGTTTAACAGCATGACACTCCATTTGGTGGGGGAAGACACAAGGAGGCTGGAAAGTGTGCATACCTGGAGATACTCTTTGTTGCTGTCGACATTGGGGGTCCAGCCATTGTCATCACTGTTGAGCCGGCTCTGCTGAGGGGTCCATCGCCCATCTGAGTAAGTGGAGGAGGCACTGATCTGCATGTTAGAGATCCTGCCAGACTCCATTCCCAGAGGCACATTGCACTGGAAGTCTAGAGCAGACACACACGTACACAGAGATCAGTTTACAGCCTCAGTACTTCATCCCCAAGTGAAAAGCAGCCCTGAACTAATCTCCCCAGCTAACCCTGAGCAAAGCTGCCTGCCTGGAAAGATGAACAGATCTGCACCATCTCGAAGGTTGTGTGCACTCACAGATGGCACTGGAAAATTAAAGCTTTATGTTTCTGTGGCACTCTGAACAGTAATACAGTCCAGATCTTTCTCTCTTTCTCTCCTTCGCCTTTGCTCAGTTTTGACACAATTCTGTCCCTTCCCTCACTCCATCTCCACCAACCTGTCCCAAGTCCCCTTGTCACAAAGTTCCCATCTTCCTGAAGGCTGTAGGTGAAACCTAAGCACTGAAAAGGTAAGGAGTACAAGCAGACACATCAGGAGGGTGCTTACTGCTGTGCTGCCAGCAGGAATGTCAAGGACTGGAATGGGCACGTCTAAAGGTTTAGTGTGCGTGTGAGAGTATGGATGTGTGTCTGTATTGCCTATGTGCATGTGCTATAGGTGGTATCAGGCCCATAGGAATTAACCAGACAAGACTATGAAAGATTCTGGTACGCTTTCGTTTGGATCTCCTCACTTCTAATGCTTTAAAAGTCACAATTAGCTCAATTTTATGGTACATCTCACATGTTTTATGGCAGCTGTCCTGTGACTGAAAATATTGCATGGGCCCAAGAGTATTGCTGCTATAAACCAATGGGGCTCCACTGAACTGTCTGTGTTTTTAATGTGGTCAAGTCAACCCTGGGTGGGAATGATGGACCAAGTTAAGATGTCAGTGGTATTATTAAAGTTTCAATTTACACCACCATAAATAAAAACAGGCATGGCCCTTTAACACTTCTTGTGCTTGATTTTTCAAGCTCTGTGTTTAACATCTTATTCTCAAATCCTTTTAAAGAACGGAATAGAAAAGGGATTAAAGAACAGATCAACTGAGTATGGCAATAGGTAATGGTGAAGATCTCATGCTTGTCTGTAACTCTCACAGCCTCAGCAGAACTTCCTTTACTCAATCACAGAGCAAGAGCTTGTAACCCTACTGCCCTAGTGCTGCACAACCCCTACTCTGCCCTGCTGTCTATCATAGGCTTATCAGCAGTAGGTCAGGGACTCCTTCTCCTTCTCTGGGACTGAGGAGTGTACTGAAGGCTTCTTCTGCTGTATCACAGGTTCACTGAGAACAGAGGTCGAGAACAGTAGCTCTGATGCAAAAACATCATGGGAAAACAAATGGAACCTTTCCTGGTCTGCAAGTGTTATCACAAAGAATCAAAATGCTCTTCATTCTCAAAATACACAACTTACTTCCTCACTCCACATCAATTTACCTCCCTTATTAAGGGTTATTAAACAAAATTTGGCTTGAAATTCTCAGAGCTGTAAGCATTTTTTAATTAGACAGCCAAGAAATTCCAATTTGTGGTTTGGGGCTGTGAATCTTTGGAAAACTAGAGAGAGAGAGTGTATTTTCCCCCATGCTTTAATGAATCTGCTGCACACGCTGGGCTGAAGTCTTCCCCTAAAAATCCTTTGGGCTGAGTATATACATGAAGGATTCTAGCCCAATAGGTATTGAGAAGACTTCAAATGCAAGTGAAAAGTCAAAAAAAAGTCAGAAAGTGAGAGTCTTACTGAAATCTTATTTCTATCAGAAACACCTAAACTGCATTGCTGGTGGGGAACCAGCCCCTGGACACACTGCTGCCTGCACGTGCCAAATGAAAGACAGGAAAAACAGGTGACACAACTAGGTCATACACACACATTTCCAACTTACTTTCTGGGACTTCCTGATGTATCAAGTAGTACTGAGCAGAGAAACCATCCTTAGCCACAGCCAGGTCCGTGTGGAAGGTGAGAGAGAGGACGCCGGTGGTTGAGCGGATGTCTGATGGCATCTTAGTGCCACAATACCTGCCTATCAAGGGGCCAACTGCAAAAGAAAGAGCAGCAAAGGTAATGCCTGCTTTTCCACTGGCCTTCTGGATCATCAGCAGATGGGCATCACTCAGCAGGGATGCCTTAGCAGGACTGATTGGGATAAAAGAAAGGCTGTAGAGATGGGCTATTTTTTACATCCACTGGCCTGGTGCCATGCAGTATGCCATGAAGAAATATCCACTGCAGCAGGCACTGCTCTGCAAATGCTGGGAAATGCTCCAGAATGCACTGTTTCTCAGTGGTACAGGGTAGGGAGGTTCTCCCATCGTTGCATGAACCCACTGCCCTTCTCTGAGGGAGGACCAGTGGTATGTTGTGTCCCATGGGGCTTTTCATATCAGTGGGTACAACAGAACAGTAGTTTGGGGTTTAATGAATGCAGCCTTCTGTAAGTACACTGTCCCCAAGCTGGCCACAGAGTGCCCTGAAGGCAGGTTGCATGTTGCAGGTACCTTTGAGGTTAGACACCTTTGGTGTTCAGACACAGACTGCACAGTTTTGGAGCTTTGTGAAACACCAAGAAGGGCTGAGGATAGCAGCACAGCACCCCATGGCTTACCCTGAGGGATGCCATCCCAGATGTCCAGCCAGTCGTACTTGCAGTCTCCTTCCCCTGCCTGCAGTGGGTCATGCTCGAGGTCGAAAAGCAGAAAGTGGAGGAGGATTTCTGTCTTTGGCTTGGCTATGATGGTGAAGACACAGTCCAGGTTGTGTGGATACTTGTCAGGGAAACCTGGAGACTCAATAGTGCCGTTGGAGGCAGTGAAGTTTCTGGAGCAGTCCTCGGAGCCTGTAGCAGCAGGAAAAAACTCAGAGACTTAGCAAAACAATGCAGCTTAATGCTGACAACTTGACAGTGTGGAAACCCCATTTTGAGCTTAGCAGGGCTGTGTATTCACTTCAGGAAATGTCCTGTAAAGAACCATGTGAATTCCTGCAAGAAGTGAGAGGGTGATTTTCAAAGCTTTCCACAGGTGGAGAGCACAGTTCCAAAGCCCTCAGACAGCTTTGCAAGCATAACCTGTACATCACCGCTGATCCTCCTGACAATTATCTCAAAACCAAAGGACTAAAAGAGTGATCCAATCCAAAGCCATGGCTGCAGTTTGGCAGGTCAGCATCCTGCCACATCCCCCACACTGGAGGTGGTGGTGGAAAGGACGGTCACACTGAGCTGGCCTGGCTTCCCCAGCTGGCTCTCTCCACTGTAACCTGGCCCCCAAACAGTGACCTGCCGGCAGACCCGTGTCTGCTGCTCCAGAGCCTGTGGAGATGCCAGCCAGCACACAGGGAGTTGACCTATGTAGTCCTCATTGACACAGCTGCCATCTGCAGCCATGGAAGTAAAGGGCCACAGCAGTTCCAGGTCTGATGGAGGAGCCCCTGTTCAGGGAATGGGATGTCTGGGATGGGGCAGAGAGGAGTAACGGGATGTATTCTTTCTTCAAAAGCTGCCCCCAGGGGCCAGTCTCCTGCAAACTTCACCCTTCTGGCACCCGCATACGTGCCTCAGTTTCCTTTTGAGAAAATAAAAGACAAATATTTACCCAGTGAAAGGGCCTGGGGAAGGGTGCCAATGTCTCCACTGTTAGCTGTAAACCCTCAGGAAGTGCACAGTTAGCCTGCAGCCCCCTGAGACCCACACAAGGGACACGGGCCAGCTCCAGCATAGATCCCCACAACGTGGTTACAGCAGGAGTGGGGTAACAGGGGCCATGGCAGCGGGGGTCTTTGCTGAGAACAGGAACAGAGACTTCTTTTTCACAGAATGAGCCATCCACACCAGAAATGCAAGTTATTTCTATCCTTAAGGAAGACCTTTGCGTGGTGAGGAGGGCAGACAATGTTGTCTCTTATTTATTGCTGACCTCAACACTGGCCTCGACTGCAGCCAGGCCTGCTCGGTGCCCCCTCTCACACAGCCAAGGTGCCTCGGGGTGGCTGGGGAAAGGGGAATTTGTGTGGTATTCATACCACGGTGACTTTGAAACCCTTTAGCTGTGGACAATAGACAACAGAAATCTGCAGCCTGGAGCTATCAGAGGGGAAAGGGAATGTTAGAAAGGCTGCTGGCCACTGCTGCAACCCGGCACTAGCATTTGCAAAGGTTTCTGCTTCACTTTTAACTGGGACACTCTCCTTCTCCTCTACAAACCCTTCTGCTCCAGCTCTTCCAGGCAGCACAAGCCTTCCCGGGACTAATGGGAGACTTGTTATTCAATTCAGCATTAACCTACAGGAGTCAGGCCAGCAGCCCGCAGTAATAGCAGGATCTCACACTGCATTATGCAGTGCCTGGCTGGAGAGCTACTCAGGAGAGGCTCTTAATTGACTACCTAATGAAGCAGCCAGCTTTTCTGGTGTGAACCTGTGGGGTAAAATGCAGAGTCAAAAAATAAGGCCAAACACAAATCACAGCATAATGCCATGAACAGGGATAAGGGTGCACTTAGTTCCAAACAACTTAAAAGACAAACAGATAAATCGGGAAAATAACACAAGCTCCGAGCTAGGGAGAAAATCAAAGACTAAACCCAGAGTCAGGGACTGTCCTCTAGAGACAGGAAAGAGACGTAACTATGTCACCACATTAGACAACAGTTTCCTCGTGTGAGGCTCTTATCGCATTTGGCATCTTTGTCTACATTTTGGTTGACAGCAGCAAACACAGCGATCAGCTTTTTATAAGGAAGCTGCAGATAATCAACGGGATTCATGCTGGCTTCGGCAGCAGGACCAGCCTGAGAGGAGACTTTGATGCCCAGAGCTGGAGAGCTCAGGCCAGCCCTGCCAAACCAGTTCACAAAGAGCGCAGCAGGGAGGCTGGACCAGCCAGGGCAGGCGGCTCTTTTGTCAGCCCAGGAACCGCTGACTGACACATATCAGAGGATTGAAGACTGGTATGCGGTTGTTTGTATGCAGATTGCTCCTCTCTCACACTGTGATAAAGGAAATGTAGCACAAGGTGTGGAAATAGATGCTCGATTGAAAAGAGTTGTTTTTTTAGGTCACCTTTAAGAAAGAAGGAATCTGCAGGCACTGCTGCCTTTACTGATGTGGACAATGACAATCTGATGACCTTTAAAGCTGGTGACACCCTTGCTGGTTTCCCTGACAGCTCAGACAGAAACTTGGCCCATGCCTGCCTGCCTGCCAACAAAAGACAAGGTTTGTTTGTACTGTGGTAGCCCCGCAGCCAGCACTGCCCTCTCTGGGAGTCCTGGCAGGGACAGGGGCTGTGCAGATGTGCTATGGGATCAATCACAGGCTCATCCACACTCCTCTGCCAAAACCTGCCTTGCCAGGCTGGATTTCATGGGGTGCAGCTGGAAGAAAACATGGCTATTTCTGGAGAGGATGGCTGTCTGCGGTGGGGTGGGGGTGGCAAAAGGAGCCCCAACACCACTTCAGACCTGAGGGCAGTGCTGCAGGAACCTACACCGAGGGACACAAACTCAGCTCCAGCCTCCATTCAACACCTGCTCTCTTCCAGATCAGCCCTTGCTTCCACTCCTTCCTACCAGCAACATCTCCTTTCCCCATGAATTTGGTGCCTTGCTGGCTCCCACCTAGAGAGACAGGGTTCCTGCCTGCCATTCCTTCCCACAGCATGGCCTGGCCACCTCAGCCAGCTGGACCACCCCACTCAGGTCAGTGGGTGCCCCGTGCCCCAACTCAGGTCAGGTACAACCCAGCACAGTCTGCTGGGCTCATCACAGGTGTGTACATGGACCGAGAGGCAAGGGGGGCTGAGATGGATCAGTGGTCTTCCCATCTGTACACAGGCATTCTTTGCCATCCTCTGTGCTGACAACTGGCTTTAGCTAACCCCAATAGCCAGCTGAACCACTAAACGCTTTCAGGACTAATCTGCATCCTAATCATCAACTAACAGCAGTGGTGAGCTGGCTGCACAACAGCTCAGTGGCCAGTTATGCAGTCCAGGCAACCACCAGCAATAGCACTTTCCTCATCCATCTGAACCTTCATACATCTCCTGTCCTTATAATTTCACAACGAATTTAGGGAGTCTCATTCTCTTGCAGCAAAGTCTCCACATTCACATCTACCTGTGGCCAGGCTGTGGGCTGTCTACACATCTCTGCCTGCTGCATAGCTGGGACAGGGACCCTGGGCACTGGTGCCTGTGCTCCCTGTCTTTTCTTTAAAGAGGCTGGATAAGTAACCCTGTTGTGCTCCTTTCTGGTTCTTCACTGGGCACGGATTTTTTTTTTCATGCTGGATGCAATGACATGAAAGCCGCATGTGTGATTTCTTCCAACACACCACCAAAGGAATGAAGGCACGGGGCAGGCGTCTGCGTATCCATGCAAAACACACTCCTGCTCCCTCGGCATGCATGCACACATCTCTCATGTGCACATACAGAGGGTTTTATTTTCTCAAGCCTCCTTCTTCCCACACACAAAAATTCTGGCAAATATTTAGACAGAAACACTATTAAAAGGCCTTTGAGCAGCTTTTCTTTTCCTCAATAATAGTTTGGTATTAAACAGAATTATGAATAGTTCCTCTTATATCAGCCTGTAAAGGCACTACCTCAGACCTTGAGAGCGCTGCTGACAGCAATCATTTAAAAAACAGAGCTCCCCAGTTACAAACCCCACTTCCAGAGAGAGAAAACACAGCGTCACTGATCAACCCTGAATTGCAACTCTACAGGATGGGGAGCTCCATGCCCTTCTAAAGAGGGACAATCCCCTAGCCCTAACAAACTCCACATGTCAGGGAGAAAAGATATATGTTTCTAGTCCTCAAATATAAAAGAGCATTTAAGGAAGAACTCTGCTTTTACTGCCACGCTGTGATCCAAAAATGTGCTGTCATGTGCTACTAATATCTTTACCTTCTTGGAAATGCTTGCTTAAATTAAAAAAAAAAAAGTCCTTTATCTCTGGATAAGATGCGAGAAATCAGATTGAAAATGTGGTCAAAGACATCATCTTGTGAAGATAATTGTGACAAACAGCCCGGGAGTCAGGCACTGACTCAGACACTTACCTGTCTTGTAGATCTCATAGCGCAGAGAGAAGCCGGCACCTTGCCGTGCGTAGTCTGAGGTGAACTTGATATAAAGAGAGGGGCCAGAAGAGATGATAGTAGGAGGTGCTATGTTCCCACAGTGCTTGCCCAGCAGGTCTGCTGCTTCACTGTCCCCATCTCGGATCTCGATGTAGTCATACCTGCGGAGGCAGGTGAAATGGCAGTGAAACCATCTGTCAGGGGGACGCTTCAGGATGCCGGCAATGAACAAAACCCACTTCTTGATATCTGCATGTTTCACAGAACATCTTCCAGACAGGTACCTGGGACTCTCTTATTCACACCACACCACAGCCCCCCAGTGCATTTTTTCTTTTGTCTGGCTATGGTTAGGTCCCTTCCTCTGTTGCAATTCACATAATTTATTGCACACACATCCACTCCAACTTCAGAGCCAACATGCAAAATTTAGGACACAATTTACCTCCATTTCCACAAAACTCCTTTGGCATGGGAGAAGCTCAGATACAACTCTCCTGGGGCTACTCTCCTCCTTTGACCTCTCTCCTGAAGTGCCATTGTGCTATTTGGCACACCTTACTTTATTCCAGTATCCATGTGAGATTTGGGCAAGCACGTGCCAAGCGTTAAACTGTCAATGTTCAATCCATGTGAGCATGTAGGACACCACACTGGTCCTTTAACAAGCATGATCAGTACACTCACTTAGCACTTGGGCAGTAATTAATATCTATTAAGTGCTAACAAAGAATTTCTGTGGATGAAAAGTGCTGCGTAAGAGCTGGGTAACTGCACTCACTCCTGCTGATTCTTGTACACCCTGTAACTGCAACCTGCCTTTGCTAAACCCTACTTGAAGATGTTCCACCTTCCCACTGGAGTTGTTCCTGGATATCTGACTGGTCTAGTGTAGGGTTAGAAGAACTGCCTCCTGGTGCAAAGACAAGCTTGCTGAATTGCCTCCTGGTGCAGAGAAAAAAGCTTGTTGCAAAGTCTGGATGGAAGGTGAAACACGTTCCTTCATATTTTCTGGGCCATGACTAGGCAAGGTAGTAGTATCAGGCTCTGCATGCTGTGAAGAAACAAGCAGCTTTTACGTGTACATCTTGTTCTTCAGCTGCTTTCTAACACCCACGTTCTCCCGCTCCTCTCCTCCTCTCTGGCCAGCATGCTGCTATTTACAGACACTGCCCATCTCTCTTTGACTGTTTATTCGTTTTGTATCAACCTGTTTGAACAACATGCTACAGCTCTTCTCATGGGGCCAGGGTGGGAAAAACCATTTCCAGGCTGCCAGGAATCTGCCTTTCTTCTTTGTCATAAGATCTTCTGTTTGGGAATGGACAGTTGAAAGGAGAAGTAGCTTGCTGGATACAGAATGATCCTCATGTGACTCATTCCTGTTCTGCAAAGCACATATCGGCAAGCAACAACCTCAAAACAAACTTACAGGGACTTAGTGTGCTCCTCCACAAAGAAAGATGGCCTGGACAGCTTTGGTTTCACTCCTTTCTGGGACTAAATCAGGCTGAGAGCCAGAAGCAAAATTCCTGCAGATAAAATCCTGTCTATGCTGGAACCGAGCACTCAACTAGCTGCAATTGCCCAGCCTTTAACTTCATTACAGACTCAATTGGCTTGGTCAAGGTGAAATTCAAGCAGTCTTGAGAAGTGGCACTCGAATAGGAAGAGCATTTGGCTTAGCTAGTGTGTGGACACACAGCGATGCAAATAAAGATCTGCTCCCTCCTCAGCTCTGCCTAGCTCCCTATCGCCTTGTGACCCCTTATTACCCTGACACCATTCAGCAGCACCCTGCATGACCCCCAGTAATGTCCATCATGTGAGGCTTGATCCTACCATCTCCCCAGGGAGTAGGAACATAGAGGGCAGTGTCAGTGCTTCTTCTAAGTAGAATTTTTTTCTCCTTGTTTCTCTATTTGTTTAAAGTAGTACTGAGTAAACAGCAGGGACATTTTGTTCTCTAAACAACCACTTGCTTTCAGTGTGCTTGCAACCCTTTCGCATCGGAAGTGCACATCTGTGCCGCAGGACTACTGGCTACTAGAGAAATTGTGAATATGTGGCAAAAAATTAATTTGGCAGAAACACGAATGTTGGCAAAACACAGTTAATGGAGTGGATTGTAAAACCTGCCATTTGCATGGCACAGGCAGAGGTTAGCAGCATCCCAGGGAATCACATCTGTTTGTGTCCTCGTGGGGTTGTAACTTGCCAACACAGTACACGGCTTCAACTACTTGACTGAAATGATCACAGCTTCTGCTGTAGCCAGCATACCAAACATCCTAGTGCTGTCCACATGGCTCCTCAAGATACCCAGTGCTGTAGGAGCACTGCAATTTCAGAAGCAAGTTTGGGACCGAGAAATATTTGCTTATTGAATGGGAATGACTTCCAACAATATATAAGATTTGGGAATATTGCAATCTGCTCATGGGCAATCTGCAAATGGAAAATTGAAAGAACAAATCTAGTAAATAAATCATCAGGAAATATTTGCCTCTCTGAGCTAAACCCTGTTTGGCTTCATTCACGCATCTAACTGAGCTTTCTCATACTGTAGCTAATCCTTAATAAATCAAATGTTAAAAACAACCAAAAACAAGCCCTTAAGAGAAGGTCAGGGAATCATTTTTGCCAAATGTAAAATGAACATAAATGCATAGGAGTTTTCTTCCCTAGTTAAAAAATCTTGGCCCAAGTCCTCTGCTCTTTATGAGGCAAAATTCTTTTCTTTCAGGTCATATAAACAGAGTGTGAATTGGGGAAGTATTACAGTTGGGAGATAGCTCCTACCCAGACGAGCAGGAACACCTACTTCCTTTCCACCACAGCAAATAAGCTTTAGGCTTTCAAAATGAAACACCAAAGACATCCAGTCCAAACTGTTAAACTTCCAAACTTCAGCAAGAATGCCAGCTAATCCCCACCACAGATTCTTTTGGAATCATGTGCTTCAGACACGTAGCCCTCAATCAAACAAACTGATAAACCCTGTTCTCCTCACGCCGGTTCGCTGGACACGTTACAGTCTAATCTGGCCAAGCCTTTGCTCCTGTTAAGCTTAAGCATGGTTTCCCGACTTTCTTCTTCTCATGTGAAAAAGAAGGAGAAAAACTGTAAGGAAGAAAACCCAGCCCTGGGGGTGTTTTCTACTCTAACCATTTCATTTTTGGGTAACTACAGACTAGAGCACAGCTGGGTGGGACACATTCATGCTGCAATGGCACCCGAAGAGTCTCGTACAGTGCCCAGCAATTTGCATTTCACTCATATAACCAAATGCATTGTTTCAGTCATCATGCACCAACATCCTTCTGGCCTGGCCTCTCTGGCATTACCTCCACTGGGCAAGCTGCCATCTCCAAGCACTTTGATGGCCACTTCTCCCCACCTAGGCATTGCTCCAATGAGTCAAGCATAATCATGTGAGGGCAGGGTGCAGCCTCCATAGCCCATAAGTGTAATCAATGGATTGACCAAGTCTTCTTTTGTAGGGAAGGTGACCACAGTTGGCTGCTCCTCCAGTGGCAGGATATTCTCAGCTGCTGCTTGAGTAGGAAGGCCAGTGAATTGGTTTGAAACTGCCTCAAACAGCTTCCCGCCAGGGAGTTTTGAGGCAGACAGGCAAAGCTGAAGCACTTTCAACTGCCCAGACAATGGAGGTTGAGATAGAAGGGAAGCACATTGCTTAGATGCTCTTCTCGGAGCTGTTTAACAAAATTAAACATTAAATGTACAATGCTTACAAATACTGCTGTGTTTTTATTACAGATTTTTAGTAGGAAGTGCTTTGCTGATGTTAAGAGAGCTTTTATTAACTAATTATAAAGCACTTCTAATGCCTGTATTACTCATGCTTGTTTGCTTGCTTTTTCCTCCAGTCAACCTCTCTGCTTCCCTGTTTTTCCTTTCTATTTTCCCTAAGTCACTTTGCTGCTGACTCTGCAAATGAGGTGCAACAAAGGCAAACGAGCCCCAGTTGTAGGGATTATGAGATTATGAGAAGACCTTCACCTTTTCAGTCCTCCATGATCCCCTGGGGCCAGCACAGACCTCCCAAGTGCTCACCCAGGCACTGCTGAGTCCCAGAAACACTACAAGCCACCTGGGGAACAGCTCTGGGTGCTCCTCTTCCGAGGGACAGGACCCAGTTGTGACTCATACTGCTTTACACATAATAAACAAACCTGTTGCCCCTCAGCCCCAGGTCCTAAGAGATGCTGAGTTCTTCCCCACTGAAACATGCTTCAAGGGTATTACATGGACATTAGCTTAGGATGGGGAGAAATACAAACAACAAATTATTTATGTGTTCACAGTCCTCTCGTGAGTCCTCCCAACACACAAACTTGTGCAAGCCTTGCTTCAAAGCCTGAGGAAGGCTGGCTCCCCAGGCCAAGCTCTGACCTAGCTGGCAGCTTTCTCAGTCTCTTCCTAGAATTATGATTTGAAGTAGGTGAGGACCTGCACTCAGCAAAGCCTGGTTTCCAAAGCTTGCCAGGGCTGGAGAGCGCTGCAAGGCTCTAACCTGAACTTTCCCAATGTTTAATTTGGAGCTATTATTTATAGGTGTTTCCATGGGGCTCATGACTGCAGCTGGCAAACAGTAGTGATGGGATTCTTAAGAGACCCTGTGAGGTAGGAAGGCAGAGAGGAGCAGTGTCTGGCCCAAGGTCACACAGGAAGTTTGCAGAACAGCCAAGAATAGAAGCCAGCCTTGATTGGACAGATTATATTATATTATATTGGAGAAGTCTGGCCTAGATAGACAGAGAGACAAGTAGGTACTGACTGCATGCCAACAACCCCAAATTTGGGAATGGCCAGTGCTGACCTGAGCCTTCACGACCCCTGACCTGCTTGAACCACGTCACAGTGTCTTGAATGCATCTGCTGAGGACAGGAAGAGAAACTGCAATTCTAGCGAAATTCAGCAATCATTAATACTCTGCAGGTAGCTGGGGAAGGTCTGTGTTTAGCCACAATGGCAGCTGCTAAATGCAATTGTTTCCCCTTTGAAAAGGTGATGGGTGGTTTGTTTCTCAGAAATCACTATAAAAATGCATAAGGAGTTTTAAACACCCTCTAAGAACAGGGGGTTTCTTAAAAATTAAATAGCAGTTGCAGTATAAAGATAGTTAGGAAACAGTGAACCTGCATCTCTGCGCTTGTTTTGCAATCAAGAGGTGGCTAGAATTAATGTCCATTATACACTAGCTGGCTTAGTCGATTTTTCTGTGTCACCACCCATCTTCACGCTCTTTTGTACACCACCTTCAAACCAAATCCTTATTTCATGAGCAGTTACATTGTGAAAGACAAGAAAACTTTTCTGTGATGTTTACAAAATCTCGAGCAACTGCAGGACATACCTTTCAAAGGTTAAATTGTTCCAGAAGCTACTGAGGACTTTTAAATGATATTTTTTTCATAGCCATGATAGCAAAGGCAAGCACCACTGTTGTCTGATGAAACAAGAGCAATGAAGTTTGATCTTAGCTGCCAGCCCTTAATCAGGGTAATTAATTATAAATACAGCAGATGAATTGGATTCTCCTTTGACTTGAACTGGTTTTACACATGTGTAACTCATCATTTTAAGGGTAATCGCTCCTAATTTATCCTGTGAGACGAGAATCAGTCCTCATAGACACAGATACTGATATAGATTTGTGCACAGACCTAAAAAGCCTGTATCACATTTAGCTTTAGCCAACTAAAAGTCCTCTGCTCTCAGTGGAAGCAGACTTCTCACACCCAGCTTGAGATGGAATTAATCATTCTTCTGCACTGACTACACAGGTATTTTAAATCACTCTCGGTGACTGGACCCGGACTTTGGGTGGCTGAACATCGGAGAGATGAACTGGGTCTCAGTCTGCAGCTTTTGTGGCGGTTTTTGCCCATGCTGAGGCAAAAGATGCTCACAGAGCTTGCCCTTGTTTTGCCCTGATGGAAATAACTGTCTCTGGCAACAACAGAGAGAAATAAGCTATAATTCTCTGAATCTTAAGGGATTTCACTGGATTTCAGTGACTAAACTGACAAAAATCCAATGGCAGCAGGGGGAGAGCCAAGCTGGGAGGGGGGCGTGGGGTGATGGCACAGGCTTAATTGCTTAGGATTTCTCAGAAGTTTGTTTTGAATTTGTTGCATCCAATTATGTCTTGTGTAATCACAGTATTGTGGGGGGTTGTAATCATTATACTGTGCTTTGGATTATTGTCTTATCTCTTAAAAAAATCTGACCAGAATTTCTGAGAAATGAAAAAAATGCAGTTATCCAGTCAAAGAGAAAAGAAAAAAAAAAGAAAGGAAAAAAGGAAAAATGAGAAGAAAGCTAGAGAGAGGGAGAGAAAATAACGTTATCAGATTGGAGAACTTCTTCAAAAATGCCTTGAAGACAAAAAATGAAAACTACAAATAGTCTCTATTTATACTCTTTGGGTAGTCATTTTCACCCCCCTACAAGTACCACCGATGGCAAGTCCTTCAGCAGTTACTGCTAACTTAAGCACAGGGGAAAAAAAGTAGCCAAAATACATCTTGCAAAGGGAGGAATAAAACATAGCTGTAAACTGCTCCTGTGGCAAGTTCTGACTCAGGAGGGAATTTCAGCTCCTAGCATGCTGCTGCCCTCCCCTGAGACAGGAGAGCAAAGGCTCCCCCGCTCTTGCCGGGGCTGACTTCTTCAAGCTGTGTTGCCAGATCGTTGCGGAAAGGCGCGTCAGAGTAGAGAAGTGCTCTCATCTGGGGCATGTCTGGAAAACCTTTCGTTATATAAGAAAAAAAGAGATGTGCTAATGTGCACTTCAGGGGTTTTCTGCAGGCTGTTGTTCAGGAGTTACACATGGCTGTTTAATTTTATTTCTGTCTCCAAAACCATCTCTATAAATTCCTCACACATCTATCTTTAGCTACAGGGGCCTTTTGTTGCAATATGTCTTTGGTATTCTTGGGGGGGGGGGAAATCATGGTGAAATCAGGAATAAAATATATAAAGCATGGTAAGAATAAGTCCCCTTTCCATGGCATTCTGCCTTCTGTTGCTGCTCTAAGGGAACTGAAGCAACTCACAACCCTTTCATACCCCAAAATGCAGGACACTTGAGAAAATGCATTTGCACTTTTCTCCTTCTGCTACAATCCATCTGTGGAAAAAATTAGACTTTGGTTTCTATGTCATTTTACTGTCACTACTCACAGGCACTTGATCACTAAGAGAAATTAAAAAATGTATATAATAAACAATAACAACCATAAAAGGAGAATTTACTGCCGAAAAGCAGCAGAGGGCAGGGGCAAATGCTTACTTTGCTCACTTTGCAGTGGGGAGAACAGGTTTCCCTCTCCTGATGGAATCCAGTGCCCAACAGCCCAGGTAATGGATGGAGATGAGCTTGGGCCAGGCTGGCCCTGGTGGCTGAAGGTCTGGGGTGCTGATGAGTATTAGGGAACTCTCACATGGTCTGCTGTGCAGCCCTGTTCCCAGAGGAGCAAGTGATATCCCATCACACCTCGATGGTGTAGTGTCAGTCAAGGGCTTAGACACAACATGCATTGAAGAACAAAAGAGATGGTAAAAACCGGGATCAGATGGGAGCTTTGTAGCTGGGCTTTCCACTATCATTCATTTGCACTGGCTTTTTTTTCAGCACAAAACTGAAATAAACACCTCGTTAAGCACCAGTTGTATAAAGGAGGTTGTAAGAACAGAGACCTGACCAACCCTCCCTCACTCTCCTAGCTGTCTACATCCCTCGTTAATGAGTGATGGTCACCCTGGGACTGGCAGACCACGGGGTGGCTTTCTGACCCCACATTTTCTCAGACACAGCCTGTCACAGCCCAGCTCCCGCCTTAGCTGACGCACAAGCAAGTAAAGCTTTGCCACCAAGACTGGCCTTCAGTCTCCACTATTTGAGCACTTCCACAAGCCGACCATGCCAGCTTGCAGTAAGAGCAATTTCTGAGGCAAACAGCACACCAAATCTGCTGATTCCTCCTTGAATACTGTATAGCTAGCACAGCACCTCCTAACCCTTTCTCCCCTCAAAATATGGGCACTTGCATCTCAGTGGCCACCTAAACCGAGCAGCGCCAAGGCTCTGAGCACAATCAATGCCTGGACGAGGGCGAGCGCTCTGCCATGCACATGCCACACCCTGCTATGCTTTTGCAGCAGCAGTGACCTCCCACACTGTTCTCAGAGGCAGCAATACCCATTTGGGCGTGTGGGAGTAAATAGCCACTGGCGGGGGCTGGTTGGTACCCCTGAGGTGAGCTCAGCCCTGCCTGAGACAGCAGGTCAGAGAGGCAGCCACACCAAGATGGAAGAGGGAGACAGAGACAAGAGAGTGGAATGCTGCATGAAGCTGGTTGGTACCTTTTCTCCTTGATGTGCTCTGAGAACACGAGGATGGGACCATCCCATCTCTGTTTCTCCCACAAACAAGGGCCCTGCCACTGCTTTGTTCAGAAAGATTTTATTTCAAGCAACCCTTTGTGTCACCCTCCCGTTCAGCCGTGGCAGTGTGTCTGCTTTGTCCTGCCAGCTCAGCCATGGAGTGTTTACAAGCCTCCCTCACCCTTCCAGGCTGTGGTTCAGCTCCATTGACACCGAAGGCAACAGACTCCTCTCTCGGCTTGTGATGAATCAATTACTTCCTCTGACACTCTATTACTATAGCCCTTACATCTCCAGATTGCAGATGAAAAGACAGGCTGAGAAGGGGGACAGGGAAGGGGAGAGGTCTCCTGAGGTCTCCTTCAATTGAGTTGTTGGACATCTGAAGAAATCCCCATCTGCCATATTTAAAGACACAGAGAGATGTTTTGCTCCTGAACGGCAGAAAAATCAGAGAGTTTTCACAAAAGAAAACCTAAGAAATCAAATGGGTCAAAAAACTTCAACAAGATGCAATGAACATAGATCAATGGTGAGTCAGTCCTCTCTGCTGATGGAGATCCCAGACCTTGTTCCTGCCCATGATTATCAGCCAAATATCAGTAGTACCAAAGAGACAGTCATTACACCTTCCCTTTTCACTGCAAAATAACAATGTAAATGAAACCTCACACCAACATTTACAAAGGAGGAAGGAAGCTGAGCACATGCCTCAAACTCTCATGCTGCTGGTGGAGGGGGGAGGGTCCTACTCCTTGTTGAACATCCATCAACAACCCCAGCTCTGAGGGTTCCCTGGAGGTTTCTAATGCAATGAGCACTTCCCATGCAAACACCCTGCACGCAGCACGGCCTCGGCAGGCATGAAGCTGAGCACAGGGGTTCTCCCACCACCAGTGAGCGAGTGCTGCCTGTCTCAGGAAAGGGGAATTCCACTTCAAAAAATTAGGGGTGAAATTAGGGGGGCACCCTTCCTCACACCGACCACAGTGTCTTCCGTACCGCTTCAAGAAGTGACATTTGGGGCAGTCACAGAACAAACAAGGAGCAGCCACCCTGTCAGTTTCTGTGCCATTTGTAACAGGACGGAGACTTCAGCATAGGATTTCTGCTCTCAAACCCCACTACTTCAGGCTCTGCTTCTAGAATTCATTAAACAATACCATCTCCACGCCTGACCCAGTGTTACTTTAAAACAACACTATACAACTGTGCTGTAATTGCTCGGCAACGCCGTATGTAAATCCCAAGAATTCCTTGGGATTCAGAGGCAGGGGGGAAAAAAAACCCAACAAAACCCCTGTAGGTTTTTCACTTTCTAATGGTCTACTGATCTACTCACTAAGCCAGCATAAGGAAAGTTTTCTATGGTATGTTTGAACTGATACATCAAAGACAGTTGCCTAAAACATCCTAGCTGTCATTAGTGGACCATGACTACTATTAACTTATAAGGAATTCCAGGATCACTAGACTGTGTTTTGCAACATATTATTACATTGCCATTCAATGGTGGTGTGCAGCTGCTTGATTGAAAGAAAACAGAGAACTAGCCTCAGACTAAAAACTAACCTCACCCAATTCCTTCAAATATGCTCTATGCTGAGCTCTGGCCAAAAGCAAACAAACTTCTTCTGTTTTTCAGTCAGCTCTTTGCAGTCTGTTCTTTTTATTTTGCATTCATATTTAACTGCAGAATTCACACCTAGCCAGAAAAGGCTGGGAACAAACCAGTTGTTGTCTGCAGCACTCTGACCTGCTCCTGTGTGATGCTGCAGTAGCCTTTGGAAGCGAGTGTGCATTGCACTATTGCTACCTAGACTGGGGTTTATGCCTGCAGATGCCCAGGTCTTCTTTATAAATCAGGGAATTTAAAGTGATTCACCAGTGCAAGAACAGTAAATCAATAGCAGAGAAGGGGAAGAACCCAAATCACAACTCCCAAACCTGGTATTTGCTGGTGAATCTGCCCTCCTCTGTTACAGCCTGACAATAGGGATGATATCCATTTAGCTAAGGCAAACAGGTTTTACATAAATCAATGTAAAACCTCACACTGTTTTTACTAAGCTTTGCATCTGGTCCTTAAAAAAAAAGGGATTTTTTTTTAAAATTAAATATCATTCTGGCACTCTCCTTACATTCACTAAATCTTCTAACTCCTGCATCCAGACAGCAAATCCATGACATGGAAGAGCACTGCTAACCCCACCATGCAACACAAAAAAAAAGTGAACAAGACTCATATCCCCACAGACATTTATTTAGGCACCTGAAACCCACCAGTTTGGGATGAGCTTCTGTGAATGGTATCACCTGGTGTCACACAGTGGGCTGGAGCACTGTTGCAATGATAGTCAAGGGCCTCAGGCTCTGTTGAAAGCATGAGCACCTCAACACTGTGGTTAACAGGCCATTTCAGTGGGAGTGCATTACTGCTATCCTATTGCATCTGTGCTACAGGGGTCAGCAAAGATGCAAGGGGCTTAGAGCTGGAATGTGGCTTACAGTGTTCACTCAAAAAAGGCACACATTTCTGAGACTTTCAGCTGGATTCTAAATCCATTTAGTGAGGAGTCACCACAATCAGCCCCGTGCTTGCTCCCTCTCCAGGTGCTGTGGGGTCCTGTTCCCTCCCTAGCTGTACAGAGAGGCTAAGAAGTGAGGACACCACTGCCACCAGCTCCTCCCCCGACAGCAGGAAGCAGGGGGAGAGGTCTCTATCTCTAGTGCTATTGTTCCCAGTGTCACCAGCTGGCCCTCAATTTGTCATCATGCCAACAGGAAACAAGGTGCAAAATGAGATCTGACTCCTACACACCGGATGTTAGTGAACTGGCGAGACACAGGAGACCCCACGAGAGTGCATTTGGGGCCACCACCTTCTGCAGAGCCTGGAATTGGTCTGTCCCTGCAGGGAGGTTCTGGGGCACAGAGAAGCACAGTCACAGAGCAAGCAGAGATGGGCAGCACGGAAGAGAGAAGTGAACAGCTTTGAGCTGTTAACTCATGTGGCTGGTCTAACGCTGTTACAGCTAACCCATTCATTCATGTTCCATTTTGGAAAATGACCTGGGCTTGACGGGAATTGTGAACCATACAACGGATGCAGGATGGAGTTAAAGAACAGTAGAAGCTCATTTGAAGACAAGTTGAGCTGCAGTGTCATGTTACCCAGACTGAATTATTTCCTGTACGTTAGAAATGTTGCTTCTGGCTACCCATACCACAAATGTATGAGCAAGCAAATGCCTTCCTTAGCATCTCATCTGTGACTTCCCCTCTCTGCAAAGTTAAACTTGACTCCCTCAGTGCTGCAGGAGATGCAGTCACTTCCCCTTGCATCCTAGTGAAGAACACCCCCAATCCCTGGCATTCTGTAGTGCTCCAAATGTACTTCTCTTTTTCAAGCATCTTCCCAATCCCAAGATGAACTGCATTGTTTCTAAAATGTTTACTAATAAGCTAATTATGCATACTTTTCAAAGCATTTACTAATTAGCTGTCCATAATTGCTGCCTTGTCTACTCTTAACCTTCACTGATGGAAGGATGGTTTCTTGCAATATTATGCTCTTGTCTGAAGGAGATGGCAAGAGAGGCAGGTTGAATGCTGCGGCCACCAGCTGCCTGCCTGTCTGTGGGCACTGGGTCTGGATGCAGCTCTCCCCACCACCTGAGCAAGGAATTTGAGCCAGTATCTCTGCTGCTTTCTAGGGAGGTTGCAGAGCTGTTTTGTTTCAGTGCCCAGCTTCCTGGAAGCTCAGGAGATGGCCATGCTGCCCTAAGAGGCCTTCGCTGGCTGGCAGAGCCACATCTCGCCTTTGGTACCGTGGCATGGGAACATCAGCGTGTTGCTGCCAGTGTCCCCTGGCAGGCAGTGCTCTGTGAGATGGGCGCTAGAAGTGTGCTGTCTCCCCCTGCCAAATCTTGGTTCCCTCTGCCCTTCAAGTTGGGAGCAGGGGTATCTCCTGGCATGCCTGCCCTGTATCCAGCACACACCACCAACATGCTGAACTTAGTTCAACTCTCTTGGCACCACTGTGGCACTTATTAGGTCACAGTGACAAATGCATAAAATTTCCTCACTACAGTGGCCCCAGTTCCTGTTTCTGGAAACCCTCAGGGCTTGACAGTGGGAGCCAAAGTCAGGAGGAAGAGCCTGACTGCAGCTCTAGACTGCTTCCAATTTGCCATCTCCTGCCTGTTTTGGGAATCACTGGCCCCCGTCTCCAGAAACCTTTGCCAGCATTTTGCATGTGCCACCAGAGGGGGCTGCGAGCCACAGCAGCGATCCCCCAAATCCCTCCCAGGCAGGGATCCCACCAACTGCAACCCAGCTGCAGCATGTGTTGCAAAAATGGCTACAGAAAAACCCGCTGGCATGGTCTGATTATCAGCCAGGCTTTTTTTAAAACAACAGCGTGCCTCTGGAGCAGATGTTATGACTCAGCTGAAAGGTCTTCTGCTTGCAGAGGAAGCACAAGTGTGTCCACTGCAGCTTGGAGGAAGTGTGGCTCTGCTGCGTGTGTACACCAACATCCCAGCACTCAACACTGAACAGCAGCAGGGCCCAGCCTAATCCACTGTCAGAGTCAGCTGAGTGTGGCTGGGGGTGGCACAGTCAGTAGTCAGTAGCCTCCCTCTCAGGAGGGAGGTTTTAGTGGTCCAAAGAAGAGACCAGCAGCGGGAGGGCGGCACAAATGGAAAAGGTGGTTGGTCATAAATGCAAGGATTCACTCATAGCTGAGGTTTCTGACTTAGATTTTCCAAGCAAGCAGCGCAGACAGAACAGCAAAATGACAATTAAGAAAGAGTGGACAGTTCAGCTACATGGCTGCACAACCTGGGGGACAGCTGCTCCTGTTGCACACGTATTGCAAATGGTTCAGGTCACTCCTGGGATCACAAATAAACCCTGACATGCACAAGGCTGCCCAGCTACCACCATGCCACACAGGAAGTGGAAACATTTCACCACAGCAGCAGCGTGCTCTTTTCCACTGGATGACACTTCCCTGTTCAGGGAACACATACTGATGACACAGGGCTGCACTACCCAAGCAACAGCTGCACTTGCAGCACAGAGAGGAAGAAACAGCGAGCAGACGGACTGGTACAATTATTTCCGAATAGTTCGGCAGATCTTTTATCGGAGCATCGAACTTCCCTTTTGGCTCTGTCATTACTGCTGTAGCCCCACAGCTGCAGGACAGCACAAACAATGGCCTGGATCCCATATTCCCTGCCACGGCATGCCCACCCTCCCCGCAACAGGGATCCCTGCTGGCGCAAAACAGTCACAACAGCAGGAGGAGGCCAATTTTCTTAACCTGGTGAGAAAATCCCAAAGCAAGATGCTTCCTTGGAGCACAGATAAAGGGCAGAGAGAGAGAGAGATGTTCTGGGGCTTCAATTACACCAAATTACTTCTTTCATGATGGTGGTGGTAGAGTGCAGTTACTTCTTAAAGCAGCTGGACACAGCTGAAAAATAAAAGCCCAGATGTGCCTCCAGAGAAAAACAGCAACAAGCAGCACAGAGCAGCCACCCCTGGCTGCCACCTCGGGCATCCATCCCAGGCTGATGCTTCCACCCCCTCCAGGCTGCTGAAGCTGCTCTCTGCAGTCAGCTCCTGCTCTGGCATCTGGGCAGCACCAGGTACGCAGTCCCTTCCGGCCAGCTGCTGGCTGAAGGGAAATCGCTGACCTTTCCACAGACGTCCCCAGGGTGCCTGGCACTGCACAAAACACAGGAGGAAATGCCTCCCATCCCAGAGGGAAATCTAAAGCAGATACAGGGAAAGCCAGAAGGGACACAGTAAAACTAAAAAGACTTTTGCGGGTATTTTTGTAGGCTTTTGAATGGATTTTAGGAATGTAAATGTTATGCTTCATGAGGGAGAAACTTTACCCTAATAAGGTAAAATGAAATGTCGAAAGAAGCAGCAACAGAGGAAGGGTTATGGTGTTTACCTCTGGCAGCTGGAAGCACAGACTGGCCCCACTGTTGCTCCAACAGCTGGCAGGTAGCAACACGAGAGCAGGGGGACCTTGTCTACCCACAGTCTAAGTGCCACGATGGAGTTCATCAGCCTGTCACCTTTGTGTGAATGTGCTCTATATTAATGATGAGATGTCAAAAGGAGAGCCCTGCCCTGACACTATGTCTTTGATGCTGAACTCCTGTTCCTGTTAAGATTCCCACCTGCAGCTGCAATGAGGTCTTAGCTTCTTCATAGAAAACCCTCTGACACTTAGATGAGATTTATTACTAGATGGTCACCTATTAGTACTGCTTAATGCTCAAGCATTCCACTGTGTTAATATTTGTCTCCTTCTGGTAGATCACTTGGAAAAAAAAAAAAAATCTCCCTCCTACCCGTTTCCTTCAGACAGTGTTTATCACACACTGTTTTCATTGTTTTGTTATGCTTCCTATCAAGCACTGTCCATGAAGCTCCTTCAAACCCACTCCTGTGCAGTGCTGGCTCGAGGGAGCAGGCACCCTAACACAGCTTGACTCTCAGCTCACAGCTGTGGCCAGCAAAAGCTCAAGTGCACAGTGGACGAATCCTGTTTCACTAACGGCTTCCTCGTGTACGTACACACAGAAAGGGAAAGGATGAGACCACATAGTAGCCACTTGGGAGATTGCCACAGTAAAGTAGAAAGCAGCAAAGGGATAACATCTCCAGTGCTCGGGCAGTCCTCCAGCGTACACCACCTGCAGCTTGGGACCAGGCACTGCTCTCTCACAGGCAGCAAAACATGGCAAAAGTTGTCCACAATGCTCAGAGCGAAAACCGACAGCTTCCCACAGGTAGAGGAAAAACCAGGAGGCCATGGGCGTTTCCATCTCTCTGACCAACCTGGCTTTGCTTGCCTGAGACCTTGAAGAGGCAGAAGCTGGAGTCCCTCCTGCCCAGCTCAACCCCCGCCCTGCACACAGCATTGTCCTGGCCAATACATACGGCATATCCTGCAGACTGCAAGTATAGGCCTATAAAGCTTTTATTACTGTGAATTTGGGGCAACTACATTAGTTACGAGAAAGCTATGCAATTCAGCCTGTGCAAACAATAATAAAATCTGATGGCAACCATCATTCTCACATACACTGCGAGGCCTTATTGTGTTCATCTATGACCACATTAAGTCTTTCTCTACCTTATCTCTTCTTTATACACAGGCCTGATCCTGCGAAGTGCTAAACGCCTTGCACACACAGTGACTTCAGGGAGAGTTCATGGTGTTCAAAGCCTTATTAGCCCAAGCTCTATCTGTAGGGGGTGACAAGATCCCCAATGACATCAATCAGTACACCTTAATTAGAGTTTGAGGAGCTATGCTGATTTTTTGGTAGCTGTGAGGATCCAGCTCTGCACTTCATAACCTTCAGTACATCAATCATCAAACCCATGCTGAATTCTTTGTTCACCACAGGACTGATTCTGCAGCCCCATAAATGCTTCCTCTGTCCCTCTGTCCTTTCTTGCAAACAGTTTCCCTCTCCATATATAACCCCCTTTTAACCAACAGGAACAGCGTGTCTAGCAAGACTGCTGTGTCAGGCCTGTTTTAGGAGATCCCAAGCTCCCTCATGCTCAGGCATCCCTGCAGCTGTCTGTGGATTCCAGATTAAACACACAGGTTTATATGTCCACTGAGACCATGTTATTAACTCCGCCTTTTACAGTGCCCTTTGATGCCATTAATTATTCTTTACTAGTTGTTAATTGTTTTTCCTGGACATCTAGTTTCTGAATCACTTCTTAGGAAAAAAAAAAAAAAAGAAAATAAGCAAACAAAACCAACCCCCCAGTTTGCCAAACATAACAGAAAAAGCACTTTGGGAAGTCAGATACAGCCCAAACAGCTCAGACCCCCAAGCCTCCAGCCTCACATGGCCCAAACCTCAGTCTCCAGCTGCAGGGCTCTCTCTGTCATACCTCTGCCTATTTACAAACCGGGAAATTGCTCTGCTCTCCCAGCATGGTTTAAAAGCAAAGTGAGGCCACTCTGACACAGAAAAACAAGCAGCCTTTTAACCAAAGTCAAGGTCAGCTTGAAAGCCAGTTGGCTCTTGCTTTCAAGCTATATCAGGTAAATTAAGAACCATCCAGCGTATCATCCTATGAGTCCGAAGCAGCATCTTACAACCTCACAGTCAGCAGAGGCAGCTCTTGCTCCTGAAACGCAAGGAAATGCAGTGCTGTGGGGGCTCAGGATGATGCTTGATTTCAAGTGCAAGGAAGCATGAGACCCATACCGCTAGGCAAAAGCAGGAAGAGGAGGTGACTATGTACTAGAGAAGAAGAGGAAGGCTCTTACTTGCAGTCATGTTTTTCGATTTCAAAGTGAGGGTTGAAGTTGAGAATTATCTTCTGGTTGGATTCAGGAGCGTAGATGACCCACTCACAGTTCTGGTGGGAGGGGTAGTCATTGGGGTACCCTGGGGAAGTGATGTACCCGGCATCCTTGGAGTTCAGGCGACCCCCACATGGCTGAGCTGCAGAGATACAGAAGAGAATAAGGCATTGAAACAGGTTCTGGGCATCAGCTGCACACAGCACATCCCGCCAGACCACTGATAGGGGTGGTCTGATAAAGACCATTCTCCAGGCCATTGACATCCCTTTGGTACTCTAATATTTGATATTAATCTCTGGGCAAGAACAATTATTCTACAGAACAAACATATGCCTTTCCCCTCCACCTCCTGCCACACTTACATACCACATTTCACACAGACCAGAAAAGAGAAATGAATGCTCTTGCCAAGGCAATTACTGAGCCATAAAGTAAGAGACAGATTGATATCAGATCATCTGGAGCTGCCTCATTTTATCCCTTCTTTTGCCTCCTTTGCAAGCTGCTCTGTGGCAGTCTCCCACAGCTGCCTCGGGAGACACCAGAATTTGGACACGACAAATTCGATCCAGCTGCAGGAGGGCAGAAAGCTTTGCTGCTCCCAGGGAAGGAAACTGAGGCACATCAGGGATGATGGTGAGCCCAGGCCCACTCATGTTGAGTGGCAGAGCTAGGGACAGCATCTGTCCCTCCTGGTCCCAGCCTGCAGCCCCATGATAGCCCCTCTCCACTTGCTGTGCTCTCCCTCCCCAACCCGCCTGCCCCAACAAACCCATCTCAGCAGACTGGCCTCCTGAAACCTTGCAAGCAAATCCAGCCATTGGAACTGCAGACACAGATAATCAGCAATGGTGGTTTTGTGGGACTAGCCCACAAATGGCTGGCAATGGCTGCGTGGTGAGCAGAGGAAGCTCTCTCAGCTTTGGACTAGAACAGGCTCTAGAGGGTGATTTCATAATCAAAAAAACATTTAATCTCATGAACACTGCAAATCAAATTACTGTATTACTTGCTGAGAGGAAAATCTGCATCATGGGGTCACTTGATAATGCACAACAAATCCCAACAAAGCCCCTTTTTCCATGGGGCTCCCATCACATGTGTCCTGCTGGCCCCCCTTCCCTGCCACCACCCTGTCCCAGCACCACAGCCCTGCAGGCTCAAGGACTGCTCACAGAAGACAGCATTGCCTCTTCACACCCAGCACAACAGGCAAAACCCACCAAAATGGGCAAAACCTCCAAAAAAACCCAAGTGCCTCCATAGGGCAGGCTGGCAGGCATACAGGGTGACCCTGGTCCTGCGTTGTGGAAAGTCTTTCCCTCCCTGACAATAAGTAATGGGGTATAATACGGGATGCAAACCCTCGTGGGTTGTCTGCACTGTGAGGCTGTCCCCTCAGCCTCCCCACAGCCCCAGAGGACTCAGGATGCACAGAGGGTATGAGTGGGTGTTCCCGAGGCCCACATGTGCATGCTCTCAGATGGAACCTGAGGCACTTCCCAAACCCCAGGGGAGTCAAAGCACAGAGAAACATCACTCTTGGCGTAGGAGAGTAAGCACACAATCCAGATCCCATCAGCTCTGTGAGCCAAGGGTCTCCACAGTGCTCCTCACTGCCTTGGTCCTCCAGGATGTTCCTGTCCTTTCACAGCAGCACTCATATGGGCTCAACCCCACGCTGCGGGTCTGGCTCTGTTCCTCTGCCATGGGGTGTGACAGGCCCCAGGGGTGTCCCCTGGCAGGCTGTCACAAGTCCACCCACTCTCAGTAGGGACATCCCAGCCTGCCTTCAGACTGCCTCTTGCCAGAGCCAAGGCGAGCAGCAGGAGTGAGGCAGGACCCCTCAGCAGTAACGCTTCCTCAAAAAAAAAAAGCACTTTGAATAAACAACCTGCTGCCTGTACGCTGCCTGCAGAAAATGCACGTGTCCTGTGTGAAAAAAAGGGCAACAGGAGGGCCCTTCATGGGGCAGCAAGGCTTCCTTTGACATGAAAAAGCACTGTCTCAGTTTTCTTCATGTTTTTCATGCCCTCTAACACATTCATTCTTCAAAATAACTTTCTTCTCACACACCCAAAGGCAGCTCTGCAGCCTTCCCTTTTTTCTTAAAATAATTCTGCAAGTATCCTGAAAAATATGAGAGGAAAAATCACAACACTGCCACGATGAGCTGAGAATACCAAAAAACATCTGGTTTTGTTCCACAGGAGAGCTTGCTCAACACACAAACATTTACAAACCTACGTTCTTGCACAAATCGCTTCTCTCAGCAAGGCATATTTGCCCACACGTGTCTATGTGGGTTTGGAGGGAGAGAGAGAAAGAGACATTCATATGGAAAGAAGAAATTCACGGACTTGTTGACATCAATGTACAAATAGACGTGTAATTCACACTTCACTCATGTGCGCACTTTCACACCTTCTCATAAAAATTCACACCTCGTTTGCACACATGTCCACCCCCTCCAGCAAAGAAAAATATTCAAGCTGCAGATTATTTTTCTTGGAAAGGGCAAAGTCTCGAAACAATGAAAATACAGTCAATCCTTCCACACCTCATCATCCCCTCCCCGTCTCTCCAGCTTTCACACACATGCTACCCGCTAGGCTGATACCACCAACATCACCCCCCATTCAGAAGCTGCTAGCCCCTTACTCACACTGGATACCGTGAATACCCTGTGAGCCCTTGCAACTCAACCAGTTGGAGGGGAACTGCCATGTTAACAGAGGTGTCAGGCTCCAGCTTGCTCTAGCTCTTCCCTAACAAATGAACTCAAGAGCAGAAACAGAATTTTACACTGACCTTGAAACTTCTCCCTTACCCTGCAAGGCCATCACAGTGCAGCAGGACCAAGCTAAGGAAAACCCTAGGCTTGATCCTAATTTCAGGTCAGCTTGGTGCCCAATCAAAGCACTGGTGCCAGTGAGGACAGGCTGAGTGAGAGGGGCTAGAGCCCAGCTCTCTGGAACTGAGATCTCTCCAGCAAAATGGGACAAGAAGGTGAAACCACTGAGTGAATAGGAGCACCAGCCACATCCCTCAGGTGTTCAGATACCACCAGGAATATGTCACCATCTTTCTGAAGCAGGTAAAGTCTCCCACCAGCAGGAAACCTTATCTGTGTCACTGAGAGGAACAGATTTTGTCCTCTCATTCATCCATCCACAGGAAGATCCAGAGAAATGAAAGGGGCTACTTTAGTACAGCACAATAGCATACTGGGGAAGCCGGGGCTTCTTAGAATTATCTGAAGAGGCAAAATGACTTTAATATCTCTGTAATTGTTCTGTCAGGCCTTTCCTCTTTTGACTCACTGGTATCCAGCAGATGAACATTTGCAACAACAACAACAACAACAATAAAAAAATCTATCACTATGCCCACTGATGGGCAAAGGGTTTGCCTCAACAGTAATACCAACTACTGTTTTTCTGTATAAAATATAGCCTGTTTAGTACACTGTAGAGAATGAGTGCCATGGCTACTGCTCCGACTGTACGCTCTGGAAGCAAGATGTGCTCCATAGCTAATGGGCTCTGGCAGGTTTTGCCAGCCCTGAATTCACTTAATAAAATTAAAATTAAATTCTGAAGTACAAGCTAAGCTTGCCAGGTGCGTGGGACATCCCACTGCTCAGTAAGCAAAATGTAGGCACTGAAAGCAAACTGTTGGGGCCCCTGCCAGTCCGCAAGGTGGAGGGGCCAGTGGAGTTCTGTGCTAATGGCAAGGCCACAGGAGAGCAGCAGGGCTCCTCAATGGAGGCTGTGGAGGTTGACACTCCCAGGCAGTGGTGGAGCAGGCTATGTTCAGGATGGAAGATCTGCAGATCCCCTCTTTTGTTAAGGATCACCACATAACTCATCCCTGCAGCCCTCTCCATGCAGGACCATTTCAACAGGGTAACTACACCAGATGATGACAACCAAGCCACAGGGATGGGAAAAGAAGACCTGGAGAAGTTCACAAGGGGTGGACTCCTGCAAATGCTGCAGTGTACAGTGGGCAACTCCAAAGTTTCCCGTGGAGAAGGGTATCAGCAGTTGAGTTCCTCAACCTTTGCAAGGGGCAGACACCTCTTTCTCTGCCCTAAACTGCTGAAGACACCCAGGCTGATGAAGTCTCCTCCTGCCTCCCCTAGGCAGCAACAAGCAATCATCACTCAGGGGACCCAAAAAATAACAGCCAGGCCCCAGGAACCTTCACCCACACTTGGGTTTTTTCAGCTCTGCAGCTCATCAGGTGCATGCTGAAACCTCAGGCTGGGAGCAGGGTATTCTCCTACTTAAATTTCCTGCTGATTAAACCCCACTGGATTTTCCTCACCCCAGGAGAGCAGGGCTCACTGTTATTGTTGGACCTTCCACACAGAAACTAAAGCCAACTCTGCCTGTAACAAAAATAATCATCACCAGAGGTCTGTTTCACAACAAACACACATACTACAGCCTCTCAGAGCTTGTAGCGTCCAGCACAAAACTATCACATGTTTTTATCTGCTGAGTTCAGTTTACTTTGGGATGTCATTCAGGGCTGTGCACAAAACTTAAGGTGTTCTGGATGCCTTAGCAGCAAGCAGCAGCATCACTGTGCTGCTTGAAAAGAGCAGCCTTTGAGGATAGCAAAGGAGCAAGGGAGAGAGATCCTGGGAGTTCCACAGCATGGGAATTCCACAGCAGGCGGATGCACCAGCTAACCTTGTCACTTCTCTTCCTCACATGAGGCCCTCCAGCCCAGCTCCACACTCTCATTCAACCACTGCACAAGATTTCCATGTCCCAGGATTCAGCACTGGGCAGAGGAGATTTGCCCTGCCGACCCTCCAACAGCAAAGCAAAATACAGGTCCTGGCATGCATGACCCACTGCTCTCAGAACTGCTGAACTTGGCTTCAGCCCTTGTGCAGGAAACCCTGTGTTTCAGTCCAGTTAAACAGCTCTTCAAGAGGCAGAGTTTTTCAAGGTCCGTGTGTGTCCAAGTACTTTGCCAAATCCCAGTATGGAGGAGACAAACAGACCTCTTCTGCCAAGGATTCATTACCGTTAATGTTTATTCTGCCTCATTCCCTGAGCTCTGACCCTGGCTGGGCACAGCTAATGTGGCAGAGGCTCTTGCCCCAAACTACATGGCACAACTTTTGCATGAGGCATACAACTTTTGTATGAGCCCTTGGATATAAATGATACCGCTTAGCAACTGGCCAAGGAGAGAGACACAGTGCAGAGGAAGCTAATGAGATTAGTTATTTTATCCCCAGTACCGTACATCATTTTAGCAGAAGCGTGTTTGCTTTGGATTGTAAGATAAAGCTTCAAAGGCTTCCTGAACAAATTAATGGACAAACACACCCAAACACCACAAAGGACTTACACGCACATTTCATTCCAGAACACTACTCACATCCACATCTTGGGATTTCACACAACCAGAGAAAGTCCCCTGAACATTTCATTGAGTACTTTTACCAGTTTAACTAAAATTTCACTTAAAAGTAGAGGCACAGCAAGCAGAACTTAAAGACTCCTTTTGTGATTTGAACTAGGATTTTGTTCAGCTCGAAGTGTCTCAAGCCTGTCACGAGACAAGCTCATAAAAACACTGACTGGGCTTAAGCAAGAAAGGAACGCGCCAATCCATCAGTTGAGGAATGCAACCATTTGACTGCTTCCTAAGGCAACTGGGAAGGGATGCAATATATTCATTTTATAGTGCTGGACAGCAGTGAGAGGGGAATACCAAAAAGCTCACCAAATGGAACATTTTAGCTGTGAACCTTCGCAAAATGGAACATTTTAAATTATTTTTAAAGAAGAGAGTGTTGAAGCAGGGAAGAGAGAGGAGGAGATTTGGAGACTTCTGATACCTGCACTTTTTTTGCCATGTTAATCCACAAAAGAATTAAGTGGAAACCTGAAATAGAGACCTACTCAAGCTTCACCGTGGAAAATGAGAGGGCCAAATCCTGCATGCAAATCCAGGTAATTCGCTTTGAAATCATCGGAGTTCAGCTGATTTCCACCCCTGAGGTTCTGGACAGCCTTCCAGGGGCTGACATCATTTTGTACCACTTAAGCCAGTGACAACCTTGACCTTTAAATGTCCATCCTGTCCACCCCTTCTCTTGTATCTTTGATGAGATTTTATATCCTGTTTTTACATGGTGCCACCTTCACTAACTTTATTATTTGTCATCTTATATCACAGACAAATGCAATTCCAATAGGGCAACCACCTTAATAGTGTTAGCCTTATATAGATACATGTGCACACAATTCTCCCAGCTTGCCTGCAAATGTAATTGGTGGGTCTAGAATTACAACTCCTGGCTGCTCCAGTAATCATTCCAGAGAGCATGCAAGTGTGTGCGTGCATATGCAAGGAAGGAGGATAACTGCATTTTGAACTTGGAGAAACCCTTCCTGCCTCTCCTGCCTCGGTGTTAGGCTCCCAAGGGTTTGAACTCTCATGGAAACATACTGCCATCTCCCAGGAATAGGTGGCAGCTTTAGGAGACATTCAAGCTGCAGGTCAGGCAGTTTCTGAAGAAAACTTGCCAATACTGCGGGCAGGGAAGCAGATTCAGGGAAGCTTGAAGGCTTTTTGCATGGCAGCCTGCCACCCTACCTTATAGGATACGTTACGAAAAAAATATGAAGATGAAACAGTTTGCTGAGCCATCCCTGTGAATGCTGCCAATAACAGACTGGTTTGAGGGCCATGGAGACGAGACATTTCTAGTAGCACACATGAAAAAAAAGATTCACCTAGGATTCCTCTCTAAAGAGCTTCAGGCTTGATGAAAGGTGTTCAATGCCTCTGAAATACTAATTAGTGTTATTATTACAAAAATTCTAAGAAGAAAAAAAAGCTTATCTCATCTCTCCCCACACCCTCACAGCTTCCTCACTTTGAGTCATCTGTCAGGGTCCTGACATTCATCCACTCTGAAACTGAATCCTGCTTTTCCCCACCAGGCAGTGGCAGTTTACTCCCGTCTCTTCCCAAGGCAGCTGGCAGAGCCTCTCTGAATCCCACAACACCCCTAGCTTGGCCCTCCCTCCCAGGGGCCCTGTTGGAGCCTCAGGGCAAAACACGGTGCCTTGGCTGCAGTCAGCCCACGGATGGGACAGGAAGGGAAGCAGCACCTTTGGAGCCACCTGGGGAGAGCCCTATCACAGCTCCCTCCACGCACACTGCTGAGCAGCAGTGGCTTCAGCCTTTTGACAGCTTGCTCAAATCCAGCTACTGCTGAGCCTCACTACTAGCACCAAACTTATTGCATATTCGGGCAAGTGTTTTAAACACATTGTTACCTGCTGAGCACATATTCAGCAGTAAAACAGAAAGAGAGGAAAGCAGGAACAAGCTTGGGGGTGCGCATGAGGGAGAAAGTTGCTGAGGGGCTCTGGGTGTGTCAGGGAGAGTGCAGGAAAGGGAAGGATGCAGAACCATGTGTGTGCGGCAGGCAATAATGCAGTTTCCCCCAACTAGAGGGCCTCTGTGTGAAAGAGGAAAGGTAGAGATCTGTAAGCCTATGAAGAGAGAGAAAAAACCAGGGAGACTGTGTGTGTGTGTATGTGTCTACATGCACAAGGGACTGGGGTTTTCCTCCCTCCTCTTCTCACACACATCCTTTAAAAACCAGGGCCCAAAGGAGCCTTTCAACAAAACGTAAGCAGAGTAAAAGGACAGCGTCCTTTTGGCTTCACCATCTGCCTAGGAGAGACATAGAGAAAGGCAGCTGTTCAAGCCCTACACAGACAGCACTTCACAGCTAGGGGTGACCCACCAGAACAGCTGGGCAGATGTTCTGCCTTTGTCTCAAATGCACGGAGAGAAATGAGGGCAGGTTTCAAAGACCTGGAGCCCAGCACTTCATCTCTGGAACCCTTTTTCTTTGACTCATCAAGTACGAAGAGAGAGGAAGAAGCATTCAGACAAAAAGTCCCTACAGCCATCCAGCCCTGCAAGTAATACTTCAGGCTATTCTGCATGCCAACTTGCTGTTTGTACCCCCTTTCGTGACCTGTTTGGGAAGAAGCTGTCTCACCAAGGCTGTGGTTGGAGCCCTCACCCCCCAGCATTACCCTAGCTGTCCTCCCCAATGCATTTCATGGGCACCACTTGCACACAGAAAGGGTTACAGATCCAAGTTGTGATTCCAAGTGTTTGGCCCTGTGCCTGCCGACCTCGTGCTGACAAACCTCTCCATGTCTACTCTTGTGTCTTTTCACTGCACAAGCATCAAACCTGGCGCAGGATCTGGCCTTCTGAGATTGCGATTTGGCTCAGACAGGGAGCAGGCTGACCCTTTGATTCTAAGTGTGATTAAAACCACGCTACTGTAGCGCTAAGCCATGTGCAACACTGTTAGCAACAGCCCTGATTTATGTTGTTGCTAGTATTGCGGTTTCCACCAGGGTGTAGACAGGGATTTCGAAAATAGCCCAGCTACCTCTTTGTCTGTGTGTGTATTATAATTAGAAATGTGTCAAAGGGCTGTTACAGAGTGAGGATAGAGCTGGAAACGTTCACACCCCACTTCTGCCCCCACCTCTGTGCTGACACCATCAGTCCCAGCTTGGGTGTGTGCAGGCACATCAGCTCTGCACACTTCCCGGATTAGACAACTGTATTCCCGAGACCCCATGGGGACACAGTGGTGGTGACTTCACCACACAATGGAGAGCAAGTTTAGCAGCTTCCAGTTTGCTCTCGGGCTGCTGCAATCTGCCCCAACCATCATGGCTAAATGACAACTTTTTTTCTATTTCGATTTCAGATAGGATCACGGGTCTCAGATGTAGACGATTTATTTTCCTAGCACAGCTGGTCTGTCAGAGGTCACATAATTTGGCAGCAGTCCCAGTGCTTAAAAATTAATTTTTCCTTATTAATACAACTGGGGGTCCCACAGGATAGGATCCCAGCCTTATCTGAACCTGACAGCTTCCTAAACCCCATGAAGGATGCTTTCTCCTCTCAGGCTATCTGCAGTACAAGGCCACCATGTCCTGGAGCCTGGCGGCACTGGAGGTTTCTGCTAGGAAACCAACCCACCCCCTGCCTGGAGCAGCATGCTGCTGGGACGGGAAGCGCTGCCTTCTCGGGCCCAGCAAAGCGGGTTGCTTTCTCATTTTAACCTTCTAAGCCTTGCATGAGGGACCAAACAGAGGAGGTACTGGGAAGGAGGCTGGGGGGGCAAAAGGAGCACGGCAGGGAGATGAGAAGCACCTCTGTAGAGCCCTCTGGGACCAGTGTGCATGCCTGTCACTCCAGATACCACACACCACGATTTTCTGCAGCAGTAAAATTAGGAAAACAAAATGCACCATCCTAACCTGGGTCAGAGCCCCTCACTGAGCTTGTATCAGTCGTTTTCAGTGATGTTCCTGACAACTATCTGATTCCTAGTCTAAAAAGGCTTTTGTTCCCAGTAAGAGCTGAGTTAACAGCACACGGGCATAAGGCACTACACTCAATGCTTGCGTGGGTGTGTGTGTGCATGTTTGTATGTGTGGCCGTGAGCCTGCTTGGCAGCAATTTGTTTTGGTCCCCCTCCCCACCTTGCTGCATCTCCTAAGTAATTACTAAAAATACTAGCTTTTAAGTAAACTATTTGGAAGGCTTCAGAGTGAGCTTTGCTCGGAGCTGCATAAACATCATCTGAACGGCTCAGTACTTGGGTCACTCAAATCTGTTACTTTCTTACTTCATTTCTTTTTACGGGAAAATGAATAACACACAGCCATCCAGCCTTCAGATTTATCTTCCCGGGTCTCCCACCCACTCTCCTCCATGGTTATCTCAGGGTTTGCTTGGCTACATACAAATTGGCAGCTGCCCTGTTTATCTCTTACTGTAGAAATATTGCATGAGGGTTTTTTCCATGTGGATTATCATATTATTGTCTATTAAAAACGTCTCCCCTCTCTACTAACCTCCCTTAGGGAACCTAAAGAGGGACTTTCATAATGGGGGAAGGCTTTCAGATACACCAGACTGAAACATAAATCCATCTACCTCTGGCATGTTTTCTTTCCTAGGCTGGCTAATTTACTGGAGCTGAGTGTAGCCTGATCGAGGTTTGCGTCCCATTACCCCGTACTTTTGCTCGCTGCGCTGGCAACAAAGTCATTTGACCGGGTTTGCAGCCACACAACATCTCGGCAAACAACCGCTGGTGTCAGCCGCAGGGAGACAACTTCCTTGCTGGCTCCAACACCATGTGATGCTCTGCTTAGCCGGGAAAACCCCGCGTTCAAATAAACACTTCTTACAGCGACTGAATGGCCTCAGAAACATGGTTGGCTCATAAAACCCTTCCTAGTTAGAAGTCCTGATGCCGGACTCACTCCAAGATATGAGGTGCACGCATGGACAGAGATACGCTCGAGCTCAGCAGTCAAAGGGATCGCAGTCAGGCTGTCCAGTGCACCCTCAGGAGCCAGCCTCAGGTTACAGCCCGATCTGCCACAGCACAAAACCCACTCCAGTAGACCAGACACTGCAGCAAGGGCCCTCTGAAAAGACTGTTGCACTCAGCAAGTGCCTCCTAGGACACTGTCCTTTCTCTTCATCCCATCGAGTGCCTATTTGTTTTCCTACTTGAACAAAAGATGGGATTTTTTCTTTCCTTTATAACCATAAGGAAAGAGGTGATGCCAATGGGCAAGCGAATGTGTGTCGGGAACGTCTGTGCTTCGCTGCTGCAGAAAAGAGGGATTTTTTCAGGCAGCAGAGACTCTCCCACTTCCCTTGTCAAGGGGGAGCTGCTGGCTACGGAGCTCCGGGGCAGCAGAAGGCAGAGAGGCAGGAGAAGGCACACCGCACTGCCATCATCTAACACTGCTCGGGTCAGACCGCGGCTCAGGGCCCTGAGCCATGTCCCGAGGCCCCGACTAACGGGAAGGCAAAGCCACAGCTCAGCAGCTGCTGGCTTGGCACCACCGTCCTGCCAGGAAGCTCCTGGGCTGCTGAGCGCAGAACTAGCCCCCAGAGAGCAGTGGACGGCATATCCTTTTCCTCTAGGGACTACTCCAGGTCGGGACCCTGCTGCCCCCATTAGCCAGACACAAAGCCAGTGCCCGAAGAGCACAGGGCCCAGCCTCAGCCTGCTGCTCTCCTGTCCCCATGCCGAATCAACGCAAAGACCGGGGCTTGATCCCAGCGCCTCCTGACAGCCCAGCCTAGCTCTTCAGCGAAGACCAGAAAAAACACACTCACGCCCCAAAACCTGACATGAAACCGCCTGGTCCCGGGACAGCCCGGCGTTTGCAAAGTAACTGCAGGTCCCGCACGTACTGCGGGCAGCTGTTCCCGGGGGGCTGCCCGAAGGGTGCCACCACCGCTAAGCTTCGCCCACTCCCAGCGCAGCCCTGCAAGGCTCCGGCTGCCTGCTCCCTACCAGATGAATTTGATTTCTCACCTAAAGTTTCCCGAGGTTGCAACCGGGCACGCGGACGCGAACATCCGGATGCGGGTGTCCGGGATGCGGTTGGTCCCTACTGGTTTCCCACCCTTCCCCGCAGTCCCCCAAAAAACCAGTACGCAACTTTCCAATGCGGCTCCGTCCCCTCGCCCCTTACGCCGGGCGATGGGAGCCGCGCGGTTACAACCGCTGCGTGCTTTACCGGGGGGCTGCGGCATCCCCGCCCCGCCGCACGCACGATACCCCCCAAAACCCAAGCTGCGAAAGCTGCGTGGTGCGGCCAATCCTTCATGTATTCCCTAAATTTATTCCCACGCAAAGCGTCTATGCGTGCGCCCGAGACCGCGCCCGGGCACCCAAAAGTTGGGCGGACGGGGAGGGTTCCCTTGCCCACCCGCAGCTGGGGACATCCCTCGTCCCGGAGGGCGCCTTACCTGTATCTGCCGTGCCTCCGGCGGCGGGCAAGCACAGCCCTAGAAATCCCCACGCGAGAAGAAACGTATCCATCCTTCGGAACAAATTATATTTATAAAAAAACAACCACCAAACCCACAACACACGACCCGAGGCTGCGGGGCCGGGCTTCGCCTCCCTACCCCGGCGCGCCGCGCCGCGCCCCGCGTGGGCGCCCCACTGGCGAGCGGCTCCGGCGGGGCTCAGCGAGGGGCGGCGGCGCTCCCCGGGCCGGGGCTGCGGGGCGGGCGGTGCCGGCGGAGCGCCTCTCCCCTAGGGCGACCCGCGGGGCCGGCGCCTCGGCATCCCCCGGGGCGCGGCGGCGGCGGTGCGGGCTGGGGCGCCGTCTGCGCCTCCTCTCCCTCCCCGCCGGCGCCTCGCAGCCTTTTCAGGCAGGGCGGCATGTGGCTGTCAGCGCCGAGCGCCGGCGCCGCCCCCCGCGCCCCCCCGCCCGCCCGCGCACCGCCCCGCGCCCGCGCAGCGCGCCCCGCCCCGCCCCGCCCGCGGACACCGCGGGGGCCCCGCAGCGCCGGCGCGGGGGCAGCGCGGGGCGCGGAGCGGCCCCGGGGAGCCGGGCGCGTCCCGGTTGCGCTGCCGTCCGCGGGTGCCGCCGGCCCCCTTCCATCCCCGCAGCGCGGGCAGGAACCAAACCCGATGGAAATAACGGCAAAAGAGCCGGCGGTGCGAAGGGAGACACCCAGAAATTGTCGGATGGGGGAGCATCAGGACAAGGATTGTCCCTGCTCGCGGGCTTCCGCCGCTGCCGGCCGAGACCCAGGAGCGCCGAGCCTCCGCCAGAGCCGCCTGCCAGAGCGGGGAGCGGGAGCGGGAAGCACACGCTGCCTCACTCCTGGCACCCGCGTTGCGGTGCAAAGGCTGCTACCACGGACAAATGCAAACCCGCTCCGGGACTGCACCGCAGTTGGTTTTCACGCTCCAAACCCGTTTTCTGCAAGATGCTCTTTAAAAACACAAACCGAGAACAGCGTTCACATAGTCACCCTAACACTGCTCAAAAAGTTTGTTCGCCTTTGACTTGAGAAGGTTAGGAGTCTCCGCCCGGGCTGGAACCGCCGGGATCTTGCGTTTACTCGTCTCTTAAATTCACAGACCGCAACAGGCTGAATGGTACCTGGCAAGCTGGGGGCTAACTCACACCGCCATGCTGTTTGAGAGGTGAAATTTCAAAGCATAGAAGTGAAATGAGTCCTAAAACCCCGCACCAAAAAGCTGTTTAAAAACAAATTATTTATGTTTTTGATCAGTCCTTAGATTGTAGATTCCAACTTTCAAATAAACAGTAGACAAAAGGATTAAAGCTACGTTATCTCAGTTTTTTTAAGTTGGTAATTAGTGAAGAGATACTGGCATGTGGCAGAAGTGAGATACATCATTGTGTGGGTGAGAGGGAAAGTAAGAACGTTTCACTGGTATTCATTTAGGGTGATGAGACTAATTATTTTGTACTCTGCTGTCTATCAGTTATGGGTAGCATCACCAGCTCACGTCAATGAAATCACGATGCCAACCTGTTTAAAGTGCATTCACACGACACAAGTGCATTGAGTTCCTCTGAGGCCAGTGGAAGTTCATTGACAGCAACAGATTTGGCCTGACAGACAGATCTGATATTTCAGCCGTTACCCCAAGGGCTGTAGCATCCGTCTTCCTTCTCTGTGTTTTGATACCTGATTTTGCATCTTCTGTGTCTCGAATGTGCTCCAAAACCTGCTGAAGTCAATGCAAAGCCAGTGGCAACAGAGTCTACTGCCTTATGTATTGTATTTTGACTTTGAATTATGCAACTATTATTTACTACTCACTTATAGTTAGACTACTATCAAGCTAGCGAAGTGTGATTTTTTGTGTGTATAAATAGCCCTTGCAAACCATAACACAGATATCAGAGCGTAATATAAACCCACAGCATGAATCATTCCTCTCTTAAAACATGCATGGAAAAGGAAGAGGTTACCAGGCCCCATCTCACATGTGATAGAGCACAGGGGCAGTAGTTCTCCCCTTATGTTCAGTTTCCCCTGATTAAGGCCAATAGAAGAGTGCAAACACAACCTCGAACTGATAATAGCTCTGATCTGATATTGAGTGAAGAGAAGATAACCCTAGGAAAGAAAATGGTGGTGGGAAATGAAGTTACCTGCTGCTTCACAGAGGTTTCTCTCAGCTGTTTTTCAATATCTCTCCACAAATCCAGCCCTCTGTTTTAGTGTCAGATCTCATGTTTCCTCTCCCCAACATGTCTCTGTCAGGAAAGGCAAGGCACAACTAAAGTACCGGCCAGTGAGACTGCAGTTTCTACCACTGCAGGTGTTAAGGACAGGATGATAATAGAGCTGGTGACACCTACTAGTCCAGCTTAGGTACAAGAGTGTCAAAAATACTCCTTTGGGGAGCATTTAAGACTCTGATCCTCCCTCAGGTTTGAAGGCACTGAGCACAAGGCGATGCTATGTACCTTGAACTTACCTCTGCCTGTTTCCAGGGGCAGCTGCTGCTGCTGTGGGCATTGCTCTGTGCCCCAGGCAAGGCTGGACCTCATCAGCTCTCTGTGCCGGGAAGTCCTGCTTCTGCCAAAAGGCTCAGGACTCTGGTCACTGTTCAGTTGTCCTGTGGGTATTTAAAACCCACAAGTAAGTGCTCACCCAACCCATCGGGAACTGCAGCATTTTTCCATGTCTGTATGTCAGAAACATCCACAAAACCTCACTGAAAATGAGACAGTATGTAATTTAGTGGTACTGTAATATTTAATGTACCATCTGCATTAAATTTGGTTGAAGGAATTTTGCAGCCCAAGCATTAGTCAGAGCTGTGACGCAGTGAAATTTCTCCCATCTCTCCTCCCCTCCAGCAGAAAGCCTTTGCCTCCTCAAACGCTGTCTAGTTCCCTGCTGCTGACCCGAGGGCCTGCATACCTGGGGTTTTCCCTGGCACTCTACAGCTCTGCTCTTCTCTTCCCTTTAATTGCAGCTCCTTTTAAACACTGATCATACAGCCTCATTTATTTTCAATCACAGCTTCCTTTTTCTAAACGAGTCCTTCTCTCCCCACGAACTGACCATCAGGAGGTGTCTGTAAAGCAGGAAACCCCCAAGTTTTTCCTTAGAGCCTTTCTCAATCCTGATTTAAAATAAAACACAATTAAAACCAAGGCGCCATGTATTCCCATAACCTTCTCTGGGCTCCAGAGTAGCTGGACAAACAGGGTGTCTCCCCCAGTTTTATGTCAAAACATACTATTTCCAATGCAGATCTTGACAGCCTTCCAGAGAAAACAACACGGCAGGACTGAAACAGGGTTAGGAATGAGAACAGGGAAAAATGATACCCGGCCCAGATAAAACCGTAAGTATTGTCAGTCAGCAGGAGAGCAGGGACTCAAACATTTTTGGCAGGGTATCCAAGGAGTGGGAGCGCAGGGCATGGGGGCAGACAGCATGGGTTGTCTCCCAACTCCTCACAGGACCGCAGACTTTTTGTTGCAGTTTTCCTCTTTCAGACAGTGCTTTGAGATCCTCAGCTAAAAAGCTCTAAGTGCATCATATAAAATGTTTTTATTAGTCTATCAGGTGCATGATTACAAGATCTCGTTTTATAGCCACAAATAGCCAATAATTACCTTAGCATCCCATTAGCCCTAGTTTTCAACCAGACTATTTACTGGGGAATTTGTCCATACTCAGAAAGCAGTCCAATATCTCAACTTGTAGAGAGCAATTTGGCACATTGCATTCAAGTCCATAAACTTCTAGTCTAGAGGTGGCTTAATTAACAACCTGCCCTGTTAATTTTTCATGGGGAGCACCATGTCTGCTAATCTGCTAAGCAGTGGCTGCAGAGCAAGCCCAGAGGCTGCCCCTTCAGCTCTGGGGGTACTGTAGCAAGCAAGTGCTTGCCCACGCCATTACTGCCCACCCACTCCCACTCCTGTCCATCTCATTACTGCCCATTCATCCTGTTATTGCTCCCCTCTTTCTAACATGTCCTCCCCCATTTTTCCAGCTGCCAAACTGTCTACGGGGCATCAGGGAGCTACCTTCTCCCCTTGGCTCTCCTGCTCACAGATATTTTGTACAGGAGGAGCATTGCTACTGTGCAGAGGCTACTCCAGTGCTCAGGCTGCCCAGCTGCAGTGTGGCCTGAAGCTCAGGCAGTCATGTGGGGCCCGGGCCAGTACTGCCCTGCTGCAGTGCCAGGAGCTGGCAGAGGGCTCTGGGGAGGGTAGGAGAGCAACACTGCTGCAGGGAAAATGAGGGGAGTGCTGAGCCAGCCAGGAAAGAAGAAATGGAAAGAAGGAGGAAAAAAGCAGAAGTAAAAGGAGAGAAGAGTGGAAAAGGGAGGTGGCAAAAGAAACGAAGACGCAGAACAAGAGGATGGGGAAAAATGAATAAACAGCAGAAAACAAGGAGGAGTACAGAGGAAGCAAACTAATGGAGTTAAAATCCATCTTCGGATTAGCGGAGAGAGGGAGAGTGATTCCTCCTGGCTCTGGAGGTGCTGAGCCATGGGAGGGGTGCAGATTTGCTGCTGGGGGCCTGCTCTGAGCAGCACCCTGTGCAGGGGGGGCGAGCAGTGGTGCCGACCGGGGGCAGGAAAGCCCCTGCATCTACAGAGTTAATAAAAAAAGCTTTCAGACTTCAGCAGGCTGACTAAATTAGGCAGAATATAAAGGTGCTGTATTATTTCTCAATACAGCAGTGGTATGAAAGGAGGCAATGGGTTTCTTTTGAAGCAGCTGCTGTGTAATCCAGGGCTTTCAGGTGTACTTCAACCAAACCCTCTCCTGGTTTCAGCAGGTTAACTTCATTAAAGGCTCCATCTACTGCTTTAATGTTCACTAAAATCCCACTGGGTGGGTACATTAGGCAGAAATAACCCCCACAAGATGATTGCATGCTGTTGTTTGGCACAGTGAATGGACCTGGAAGGGGAAATGGAGGAGGGGAGGGGGCACACGGTGACCAAGGCTGGAAGGACAGATCCTGAATAGCTGTAGTGTGCCAATGGGCCTGGCCTTTTTTTCTAAGGGCATCAGAAGCCACTGCAGCAAAACCCCAAGCCTGCAGGGAACCATCCCTCCTGATCCCATCTCCACAAATAACGTGCTTGGTTCCCTCTCTCCTTTAATATGCTCCTTTGCCATGCTCCTTCACCATGCAGTCACTGGTGCTGGCCCACAGCTTGCGAGGAAGCTGTTGATCCTCCACAGCTTCTCCTCACTTGCAAAGAGGAGACTGTGGAGCTGTAAAGGCCATCTGCTCCTCCAACAGACCCTGGCAATTCTGTGGGCTTTGCTACTGAGGGCTTTGAATGGAGCTTGAGTTTCTTACCCCACTGTAACTCTGAGGTGCAGTTAAGTCTCTTGAAAAATCAAATAACCTCTTGCTAGTATGAGGTGACCCAAGCTCTGTGTGTTCAACTGCTAAAAGCACCCAAAATGGCCCATTTTCCTACCCACAGGGCGGCACATGGTCAGCTTCACGCTGGAGAAGCTCCACTTGGATCACATTCCAGATAGGATCAACAGCAAATTTTCCACAGACTGAATTAGAGGGACACATTTGTGGACCTCTACTCAGTTACAGCCACAAACCAAGGGCCTCATTTAAAGACTGCTGAAGCTGATGGGAGTTTATCTATCAGCTTCACTGAAGACTGGATGTGACTGGATGTGACCCAAGTGGTTGAGCTCTGCAAAGCCAGCATGACATCTTTAACTGTAAGTGCTGCTGTTGGCTGCTGGTGGGCTAGCTCTCATGGTGTGAGTGTCATGTTCTGTAGTAAGCACTTACAGGGCTGTGTGCTCAGTGTTAGAAAAGGCCATGCCACAGTCTTATTAAAACACCTCCTTAAAAATCCACAAATTCTTAAACCAACAAGTCACTTAGACCCCCCCTCGTCTGAAACTTGGCAAATAAATTCTTAGGACAGAAGCTGTTTCTTTTTTCTTATAAACAAAATGCCATTACCATGCTTTGGCTCTTGGCTTGATAGATCCTGGCAAGAAAATGCATGTGTATATTTTAAAGAGAATTCTCCTTTGCTTATCATGGTTTAGCTTTTGACCTCACCCTTCTTCCCCCTCCCTCCCATGCCCAGGCACATTCCTGCATTGACTTCCGTGGTGGTGGTAAGTTGCACAGCCCTCCCAGCAACTGGGGTTAGACACCCTCCAGCAGATAGCACATTCTTCTGGAGCACTGTCATGGGGGAAAACCTTGAGCTATGAAAGGTTTTCTTTCCCTTTTAATCTATTATTTTCTTTGATGTTCATTTTAAAATAAATTATTGTGCCTTATTTGTATTATGGTACCTGGCTGTGCAAGGACTGGGACCTCTCTGCTGTCCAAACAGAGAGTCAGAGACAGTTCTTGCCTCAAACAGTTTACAATCTGAAGAGACAAAGCAGACAAAAACCAAGAGCCAGAGACAACATGGATGACAAGCCTGTGGATTACTTTTGCATTTAGTTAAGTTGTAAACTGTTGAGGGAGAGATTGCCTTTTGACTATGCCTGTGAAATATCAGAGGTAGGAACTTCTGATGCTGCTGGATACCCAGCTGTTTGGAGATGGGTTTTTAACACAGAACACTCAGGTGAGGATGTCCCAGAAAGTCAGTGATTCCTAAGGGCACCACTGCTTTTCACTTGATGTCACATAGCAGAAGTCAGTGATCTCAAAAAGCAATCTCATAACAGAAAAAGCCATATATAATCTGCTAATAAAAGACAGATGAGAATAGATCTAGAGGATCCCAGCTGATAGCTGGAAGCCAGGCTGAGCTGTTTTCATTATAGCCAGGCACTCCAGTGTTTTGAGAACATTTCAGAGCATGTTTGGTGCAGAACTTACGTACATGCTTACCTTCCTAAAAATTTCTTAGTGGTGCTATGATGTTATTCAAGACAGCTCTGCTGGATGTATCAGGCTGAAGATCATCTTCATAATCCTCCCTTTGACATCTGTGCACATTTCAGGTCAGACCTCACATTCATGCTGCTTCCTAGACAAGAAATCTCTAATCTCATAGGAGCTCTACCCTTTCCCTTTCTGTGAATGTTTTGAGTAACAAAACACATCTGGGGATGTGGCTGCTTCCTTATCATTGCAGAGTAGATCTTTTTCCCAAGGGGTGTCACCCCTCTCTCCTCAGGATCCTACACAGAGACTCCATTGATTTTCTAGTGTAACTTCTCATGGAAATCAACGGTGCTGAGACTGCTTTGCAGTCAATGGGGTGGCACTGAAGTCCATGCCTCAATAACTACACTGGATGGTCCACCAGGGAACTGGACCTGAAGAACAACAGTCAGGAAGCAGACCATTTTCTGGGCAGCTCCTACAGCAGGGCAGTGTTTTCACTCTGTGCTCAGCTGCCTTCACAGGACCTTAGGAACATGTGGCCCTCTGCAAATTCAGAGTGTGCTTTTCAGAAGTTCAAACTTAGGGCTTACCAGCGAGAATTTGCTTAAGTAAAAAATGCACTAGAATAACTATTATCAGGCACTCCAAACTGAGGGGTGGGTTTGTGGCCATGCTGCTTCAGATTTGGAGAATCAGTAGGTTCTTTTGGTCTTTCTGAGACAGACAAGTGATCCAAGACCCACTCCGGTGTAACCCTGTCGGGTACCCGACCTTTTCTATGGCAGTACCAGACCTTTACTAGACTTTGTTTCATTTCCACGTTAGCAAAATGGGACTGCTAATATCTTTTCTCTCCCATCCCTTGGTCTGACTTCTCTGCTCGATGTTGCACTCCTGAATAGTCTCTCCCCATGCACAGCACAGAGGGTCCAGTGGCTACTGTAATACAAACAATCCCCAGTTGCAGGTTTTTCTTTTTCCTCCTCAGTGTGCTACATTTATCAGCATCAACCATGAGCCCAGCACTGTCAGGCTTTCCCTTGCTCTCAGCACCTCAGAGCATTTGGGTTCACAAATCTTGCTATTAATAATACATTGTGCAAAGTTGGTACAGAGCTCAAAGTTTTCCATGTGTGTGCTGCAGTTTGATTGTAACTGTGGGGATCATTATCATCAAAGAGACTGAGGAATGGCAGCTTTTAGTTAAACAAATGGAAAGCTGTATTTAGTCTCTTTTGCCACATTGTGATAGGAAAGAATAAAGGCTTTTAAATATATTTTACAGCTGCCATTTCTTAGGTTTTTCTGCCTTACAATAGTCTTCGTGATTCTGACTGGGAAGTTGTTGCAAAAGCTTTTTGTTTTTAATCCTCCTATTGAATTAATACATATTAATTGTCTAATTCCTGAGTTTTTTGTTGTGGTTGGAATTTCAGATTGGGGGGGGGGAGGAGGAGGAGGGACAAGCTGTAAAGCATCAACAGCTGAGAGAGGATGCCCTGGGTGTGCAATGAGGGAGGAGGCTTAGATAACACACTGCTAGCAGAGTGTGAAGAAGAAGAGATGTCTCCCTAGAAAGTGAGAAGACAATTGGCAGAGGAGCCCGGGGCTCTTTGTGTGGAGCAGGGCAGAGGCAGAGCTGGAAAGGGGGAGCTGAAAGAGCTCAGCAGGGAAGCCAGGTGGGAGCAGGGACAATGCTAGAAAGGAGCAGCATGAAAGCATAGTCTTTGATGAGAAAAAAGACCTGGACTTGTCATACTGTGGCCACCAGAAATGAATGTCATGAAGCAATTAGTTCTGTGAACACCGGGACAAATGAATGCTGCTTTCCTAGAGGTGCTTAGCATGTGGTTGGATCCACGGACGTTTAATAAAAGTTGAACTCAGGTTTTTGCTGATGTGATGGCACTAACATGGTTCCTCTGTCTTATCTCCCCTGCTCTTTTTACAAATCTTGCAGGAGACTTGTATTTCTGATGAAATTGCCCAATTGTTCAAAAGTTGCTGTGGCAGCAGCAGAGAAACACATGGTCATATACTATATATAAGCCTCTTCCTTACACACTTAAGCTAAAAGTATATATGTATATCCTAGTGCTTGCAACACAGTGCTATCCCAAAGGGCTACATGTAGTTTAGGAAAGCCAGAGTGGTTGCAGTTACCCCATTTTACATGACACAACACAGAAATACTAGACCCATTCCAGGCAGAGCAGAGGTCCCCATGCTCCTCACCACCACTCACCTTGTTCCTCTGTGCTCTAAGAAACATTTTGACCTCTCACCTGTTGAAAACATGAAATCAGTGGCTTTCTCTTCCAAGTGCTATAAGACATTTGGACCAAAATGGCCAAAGAAGTCCATGTGAGCTCCCTTCTTCTCTCAGCTCAGTCTCACAGCACAGCCACAAGTCCCATGCACACCAGGTCCTGGGGGGCTATTACCCAGCAGAGACTGGTTACAGTGCTGATGCCAAACAGAAGGTGAGCAGCAAAGAAGCCCCATCTGTTAAACACATGAAAGGTGAATTGACATGAGCTCAAGCCAAGTACTGAAATGTAGCTGTGAATCTGAAAGCTTTGTTCCAAAGAACAAAGTCCCACTTTAAAATAAGTCCAAAAAGTCCCATCCTGCTTCCACTGAAGTCAATGGCAAAGTTCCCACTGGTTTAACCAGGAACAGAATCAGGCCATTCCTAGACAGATCTACAGCCAACACATGCTGTAACGTTTGCGTACTGCATGTGCTTACTTCTATTTCCAGCCATGTTAAAAAATTATAGCAAATGCCTATGGATTTGTGCGTATGAGTTATTGTGCTGCTAATGAGAGGAAGAATTACCAGAACATGGTTTATATGGTCATCCTTTGCCAGCACAGATGAAAATGCTGGGTCATTCACCAGCCTCATATTGCTGTTCATCCCATTAGCATTTCCATTAGAATTATTGCAAAATGTAACTCAGTTTCTTTTTTTGGTTTTTTTTTTTTGGTGGATGTGGGGAGGGACTGTGTTTGTAATTAGTGCTCCTAAGGAACTGGAACCTAAGCTGAAGGCACACTCTTGTGCCACACTGCAGCCACTGATGGGACACTCCTCCAACAGGAACACTTGCTTAACTGGAGCAGTAGGAGAAGTTCTAGGTATAGAAACAAACAGAAACAACTTCTTACAGCTGAAGGCCTCTACACATGCTACATATAACGCACACATGCTCATGCATTAGAAAACTTTGCCTAATTCTTTCCCACATGCTCCTTGCTTTGGGCAGCTGAGTCCATCCCTCTTAAATGTTAAGAAGTTTGCAGTCTAAACCTCACACAGATCTTGTTTTTCAAAAATGCTGCCTGCAATGAGAGGGTTTCTCAGAAGCTGCTGTTTGCCAGTCCCTTTGATAACTAGGCCTCATGTTCTTTGCAGCTATTATTACAAAAAAAAAAAGAAGAAAATCATTGCATGGCTGAAGCCTCCCTCCCCTCACTCCTCCCACTCAGAAAAAAACACCATCTATTGTTTTCCTATAATTGATCAAGCATAAACATTCAGCTCTACAGTTTTACGACTAATCGCTCTACTTCTAAGACACGTGTTCGCAGCTATGCAAGGCACCAGCTGCTGTCATTCCAATGGATATTAATTTATATTGTCTCCCACTCCCGTCCTCCCTGTGAGGATGCACAAAGGGAGTGGGGTGGTGGCGGGCGCTTTAGATGAAGACATCTGCTTGAAAGGCAGACAGTAGCCGTGCTGCTGAGATTGCACCTGGACTTTCACTGGAAAATCAGACACACTAGTTGCTTCCTGGCACTCCAGGCTTCAGTAATCACACAGGGTTTTGACTACAGTTATTTACTTATTTACCTCTCTCCAAGGGAAATGAAATGTTTGGACAGAGGGAGTGAAGCAGCTTTCAGGAGCAAAACAAAGCTGATTGAAATAAAATATCACAAACGTGTGGTGCAGCAGCAGGTGGGTGAGGAGAGGGAAAGCTGAAGTCTCTAATTTTGTCCCCTGCAAAGGTTCTTTCATGATGGTTGGCTATGCTGAGCTCCCCTCTGGAAAAGCTAGCAACTGCCTGGGCTTCTGTGCAGGATGAACTCGCTATCTGTAGTCTTGGGAGGAGGACATGGAGAGGAGGAAAGAGGACTTGTTGGTTGTCCTTCTGTGACATCTCACAGAGACGGACAGAGCTCAACACTGGTAGCTTGAGCTGGTGACCCTGCTGCAGCATACAAAGTTGGTCTCTCTCACCCCAAAGTCATCTTCCAATAGTCAAACTTGAAAGCATCACACACGAATTCATGAACTCTCGCTATCTGCAGTGTGATGGCCACAGCCCTGCACACAGTGGGCACATGGGAGGCTCACAAACCACCATGCAGTCTGCCACAGACCTCCTCTGGGATTGCTGTGAGCTGCTTCTCCTTCAGCTGGCACCCCAGGGTAAAGCCCTGTGCACAGGGACATACCTAGACAGCCTGTTCTGCTAAAGCATTCAGATGCTATCTCCCAGATAAAAAAAAGCTGAGGGCTTGACTATAAGGGATATGAAAGATTTCTTTCTCCTAAGAACAGAGCTGTTTACCAATCCCTTCGTGTTTGCCAATCAAATACCAATGTAACTGGGGTCACATTACACTATGGCTGTCAGCTATAAGTGCATACTGTGTTTGTAATGTCCCATCCTGGTCTGCTGTGTTGTGTTGCTGTTTCACCCACAGAGGCAGCACTTGAAGACTTTTCCTTATTATTTGCCTTGTGATTTTGCTTTGAAGTCCTGATCGAGGCTTGGATCTGGTGCTATCACATCCCATGCAAATGACTAGTGAAAAGTTTACTAAGCAAAGAAGCTGGTTAAGCAGCTGTTCTGTGGCATTTAATTACATTAGTAAAGAGCTGCGGGGCCGTAGTGTGCAGTTCAGATGTGAGGTGCTGCTTGCCCACACTTTCTGCAGTAATTTTTCAAAATAAAGAACTCAGCTCAAACTGGAGACATATTTCACTCCTTTTAAGAAATGGACAGACATGAAAGTTTGGCATTCTTTTTTTTACAGTGTCTGAGCTAGCAGGGTTTCTGAGACAAATCTAAAAATCCTTTCTTGTTATTACATTACATGCCTGAATTCCCAGTGCTGTATACCACATGAAGTCACTTACCCTCTGCGAGTTGGTATAAAATACTTCTTCTGGTGCAGAATTCATATCTAGTCATGCTTTGTTTTTGACCAAGGTAAATGAGAATGTGTGTGTGACATCTTTCTTCCCTGATTTTTTTTTTCATTAGCTTCAGCTGAACCTATTGATTCTTTTGGTAATCACCTCAGAGCCTGTAGTTATGGGAGGTGACACAAGCATTTCTTTTTGCTCTGCAAAATTTGCTCCATTCCCTGAGCTCATGGTTTCACTCCTCTACTCTCCCTGCAGGTCTCCAGAGATCTCTGCTTCCCCAGGGATGTGCTGGTCATGAGGCACCAGCCATGCGAAATATTAGTGTCCCTCTACATACACACCTTTAAATAAGTCAAGGTATTTGGGATAAAAATGTTATTTTTGGCATCCCTGTTCCTTTGCCGCAGCCACTGTGAAGAAGAAGCTAAGGAGCACTGACCGTTGTGCCATTAGACAGTTTTGATTGACTAGTCCCACTAAAATATATGACTTCTCAAAAATTATGCTGGGAAGCAATTCATTTTAACAGACGCTCACCACCCCCTTCTTTTCTATAAACAGAGAAGACAACTCAAAGGGGCAGGCTGCAGATGGTATTGTTTGTCTCTTAGTGACACTCGTATCCCAGGTTGAAGTTTCACGGGTAATTGTACCCAGGCCAGTGGTAAGTCAATATCTCTGAGGTAGCATCCATTTAAGGGGCTGCTTTCTAGCTGCACTCTTAGGCAGAGACCTAAGGTCTCATGGCAGATCGGAGAAGAGTCATATTTTGCAGTCTCATGTTCCCCAGAACTCTTCCACTGGATTTCCCAGTTCATTACCCACACTTTCTGTCAAGGTTGTCCAGATTCCTAAGAGCTCTGAGTCAGATGATATTGGAATGATTTACCGAGGGTGTGAGATGACGAACAGACTGGCAAACTTCTTCTTGTGGCCTTGGCCACTCAGATAGCTTGGAAAGAGCTTGGGGAATGAAAAAGGCTATGCTATGAAGCATACACAGCACAAACTTCCACTGCTCCAGCCTATTCCATCCGTATCTACACAGAAATCCTCACAGAGCATGCATACACTGAGGGGAGAAGCAGTGTTTTTTTTTTTTATTTTATATTAGATAAACTCTTAGATGTAATCCGGGATCAAAATCTTAGAGTTTCCCCACCACACCATACATTGCTCTGTTTACTGCACCCATGCAATACAACTCTATGTAGAAACCTGTATTTGAAACGACAGTTGTCTTTTTTTTGCTTACCTGCGTTTTGGATTTTGCCAGAGACTTCTGTGTGCAGCCAGTGCTCCCCTCCATGCACTAGATAGCAGGATCTCTCTCTTGAAAGGGTTAATTGTGTTGTGTTTGTAAAGATCTTGGAGAGCTCCAGTCTGCAAGTGCCAAATCATCTCCTTCTTGGTCTCGCTTCCAAGCGCTATGATTCTGTGGGCCAAATGCAAGTTACTTTTACACATACTGTAGCTCAGTCCAAGGGAGAGTAAAAGTGCAGCTGAGATCTCCAAGCCCTCTTCTATACATTAATGGTGCCTTCATGCTCTGGGGCTCTTCTGCAGGAGGGACTCACGTGGGTCAAGCTATTGGGGCACCAAGGCTATGGGGACACCTGTTTTAGGAAGGCACAGAACATCTGTAAAACAGCTACACTAGACACTTTATCCAGCCTCCAGGGCCTCGTATCACAGAGGTGAAAGGGGAGAATTTCACCCTCCAGGGGACAGGAAAATCCCAAGTGCCTCTGACTGTGGTCAGACTTCACAAGTGCCCAGGAGAAGTGGAATTGAAAAATGATCCTCTCTGCCCTTCCATCACTTTCCTGTCTTCCCACTGCTGCCAGCACCTCATCATCTCTCCACTTGCACCATGGCAAGAGGGGTCACAAAGGACACAAGGAGCCTCTTTCAGTGGCTTATCACAGGAGATGCAGATGAATAAGTGGCAGAAGTAGAGGGATGTGCTGTGATGCCCAGCACTGCAGGGCTCAGAGTGGACATGGACCTGCTGGAGCCAGGAGAGGTTGGGAGGCAGGACCTGCCTGGGGAGGTTCCCACATTGCTCTCTCGACAGGGGTGAAAGGCTGCAGAAAAAAAGAGTGGAGGGCTGGGAAGGGGCCAGGCATGATGCTGCAGCAGGAACCTCCTCCTAGTCAGTGTTCAGCCATGTTAGCAGCTTGCATGCTTGACCCTGGCTGATCAAAGCCTCAATAGGACACTGCCTTCATCTTCCTGCCCTGTCATTGCCAGCCGGGGCATGAGTTATTTGTCTTTTGTGTGTGAGGCCCTCCTCCTGGGGACCTCATCTTCCCTCTAATCAAATAATCAGATGTGTTTATTGTTGTGGAAATCATGCCCTCCCCTGAAATGCCTGGCCAGCAACAGCTTCCTGGCTTTGTCTGACGCCTGGATCCCACCTCTCTCCTGGTGTGGCCTTGGGGGGCTGCGTGGGGGCAGCCAGCTGCTCACACCCAGCTCAGGGAGCTGGTCCTCTGTTGTGCCTCTAAGGGAGGGGACCCCAGCAGACAGAAGTAAAAATGCACCCACATGACGGTTCCTCTCTTCATGACCAACCTCTGCCAGGGGAGAAAAGCAGGCACATCCCAACAGGAGGTTTCTATTTGGAGAAGATACTATGGCACTGGGACATGAGTGAGGGAGAGGATAGTCACAACGATGGAGCTTCCCCTGTCTCTGCAGAACTGGCTGAGAAGCCTGAAGGCTCTCCTTGTCTAGCCACAGTGGCTGTGGGGCATGACAAGCCAGCTGTGCACCACAGCCGGTCCTGCAGTGCCTCCTTGCCTTTCTGCAGCCCTGGCTTGGGGGACACTCTGCTGCAGGGCCCTGCTGCTAAACTATCTCATCTCACAGGCTCTCCTGCTCAGCCAACAATGTTCTTAATTTGTTTGCTGACCCCCTTGCCCCCTAATACACATTTCATAATCCATATTTTTAAACTCTGATCCCATATCCTCAGGAAAAGAAATGTCCTGACTGCACAGCACCAGTCTGAATTTTTTTTTTTTTTTTTTGAGTTCTTTTCCTGTGTTTACAGTCTCACAGTGCAACATTTATTAATCTGAGGATAAGGACAACTTAAAACATCTTGGCTTGTGCAGGCTGACAGCAGGGGTAAAAGTAAACTGAGCCCATGCTCTGCGTAGTAATATGCCAGTTCTGGCAAAAACTGGCCAGGGCAACCCCCTGGGGCCTGGGACTCCCGCAGGCTGGGACCCCCTGGCAACCGTGCTGCCCTCCCCTGCGCACAGACCCTCTTGGACGTGGCGGGGGTCTGCATGTTTGTCCACCTGAAGCTGAATCACTGTATCTGGAGCCTGCCTGCCTTGCACAGGCACCCACTCAACGTGCCTGTCTGTGCTTGGCGTTTGTTGGGCCTATTTCATGTTTTCACCCCAATCAGTGCTCTGGCTTGTGAGCTGAGGCTCTGGTTATAGGAGGTGTGGGAGAAGGATGAGATGGAGGAGAAAGGAGTAGAGTGAACTAATTGGAAATGTGGGGTTCTTTTAATAAATAAGGGATTTCTTAAAATAAAAAGGCTTAGCAAATTAAAGCAGACAAGCAGGTTACTTGGCAGCTAGAGAATAAACCTGAACATCCTGGGCACACAAAGCATCAAAGCATTCCCCGAAGCAGAGAGCCCTGAGAGCTGCCCTCTGGGTTTGGTACCCTGACCCAGTCCAGTGAGGCTGTTAGTAAAGCCTATTTTCATTCCTGCTTCTGAGAGCACATGGACATGCATGTGTGCCCAGGGCAGTGTTGTCCTCAGGCTCTCTCAGGATGAGGCTGCTGATGGGTGTGTTGTTGGCTCTCTACACCTAAAGCACAAATCCAGCTGGACCCAACCTCATTGAAATCCATGAGAGAACAAGTGCCTCTTGTTCAGCATTAACATCCAAGAGGAGACATGTAACCAAACAGCCAAAACAAAAGCTGCACTCCTTGAAACACTGCCCCAAAGGCTGCCCATGCGGGCCAAGGGCTCCTATTGTTCTTCCAGAGTCTGGAGGGCCAGGGAGGACCTGAAGCTCAGCTGGCAGACAGGCTCCTCTCTGAGGTTCAGGGAGCACCAGCCAAATACCACTGCTGCTGGCCAAACCCATGACTGATACAAACCGTGTTGCAGGGTGACGTGAATCATTTGCTGGCATCCCCGAGCCAGCCCCTTCCAGCAGGACAAAAGAAGTCCAGAAAACCCACCATGACAGAGTGGAGGCTGTGACAGTGATCACCCCGACTCTGCTTTAGGACCTGCTGGCTGCCTCCTCACTGGCCCCTGTCCCGCTCTCACGGGAATCCTGGGGAGCAGCCGTCTGAGCCGAGGAAGCCCAAGCAGAACCTCAGCATGCCCTGCACAGCTGGACCCATGACTGCGCTGCCTCCCTGGCACCCTGTATGCCCAGACCATTGAGGTGATTGATGGGTGTGTTGCCTCTAGTCTGCAAGGGGGAGAGGGTTCTCAGGGATCCCTGGTGCCTCCATGTGTAAGTAATCCCAGGAAGGAGAAAAAACAGAACCTATGAAAAACCTCAAGTTTTCCCTTCCTTTCCTAATGCTAAACACAGAAGAAAGTCCACAGGCGAGAGTCTCAGGAATTCAAACTTGGTGAATGCTGTCTCTGCTCTCGGGAAACTTGGCCAGAAGTAAACGTGCAGAGGAATGTAACTGCTGCAGAAGACAGTGCTTGACTTTTCAAATCCAAGCCTCTAAATACACTGCACTCTGGCTGTGATTTAGTGTGCTTTTCTTTTCCTTTTCTGTTTTGCAGTGATGGCAGTCTACCACACTCCAACCCATCCTCAGCCCCCAGCCTTGTTCCCCTCACTGCTCCATCCACTGTTGTGCCATCAAAGCAATTTAGGGAACTGAGTTGGGAAATGATCCGTGTCAAAAACAGCCCAGCAAAGAAAAAACAAGTCAGTCTTTTTTTTTTTTTTTTCAATAGCAGCTCAGTTACCTTTGTCCTTTCATAGCAATGAAAATCCCTACAACTGGGGAGGGAGAAAGGACATGGGAATGTGATGGGATCAAGTGCTAGGAGAGAGGGATGGGGCAGGAGAGGTAGCCTGGCAGCACAACTGCATTAAATCTTTGTTGGACTGAGGCCTTATTGTCCTCTTGTTATATATAAAGAAAAATGACTGGCCTGGAGGGCTTATTTACAACAGAGGGGAGAGAGGAACAAAGAAGGAGGGAAGCAAGGAAGGACATTCTCCATGGTCAGGAGGATGTGTGCATGTGCCTCTGTGAACAGACCAGGAATACCCTTCTTGAACCTAACATTACACTAACTGAATTAGTTGTGACTTATTTGGCAGAATTTGAATACAGAGATGGAAACTGAGCGTGGCTTAGAGCGCCTTTGATTTCCTCTTCTTGCCAAAATAACCAGTACGCTGTCAGGCAGCAATCATAGATTCACACAGTCTTAGAGCAGCCTCATGCCTGCTCTAACTTATGCTCTGGTTTCAGCCTCCCAAGAGGTGCCACCCGCCCTTCCCGTCCTGGCCAGGCACTCACTGGTTCCACACTCCATAGGTAACCTTACACCATGGCCCCAGTGCCTGCCCAGGAGTGCTCACCACTGCAGCAGCCTTGCAAATCCTTTCCACAGCTGGGGCAGGGACCTCCCTGCAAACTCAGCCCACCTCTGCAAATTGTCACTTACAGGAATGCAGGCACTGGAGTGACATGCAGCATGTGGAAATGCTGCTCTGTCTGGAAATTTCCTCCTCGCTTTGCTGTGCGTGGCTCAGTGGGTCTGTACATTCATCCATTCACGAACCAGCTGGTCACTGTTTATATCGCTTTTCTCACGTGCATGTATCGCTGTACCTGCTGACTCCTTCAGAGAGAGGGAATGGCTAGAAATAAGTTAGAAAAGTAACCTTTTAGATCAAAAGCTGCTATATATACATGCATGTATGCATGTGCATATCTATACTTAGGAGGAAGGAAAGGCTGGTTTATTTATTTTTATTTACTTACGAACTAGTTCCTTCATATTTGCTCTATTTTTTATTCTTTTTTCATTCCTAGAAAAATTATGGCAGATGAAACCTCTTAAAATTGTAGCTTGCTAGTTTGAAAATCTAGGCTGCAATTTTTTTTTTCCTTTGTGCTCTGGATTGAAGGATGTGATGTATGAAAACTCCAGTTTAACAGAGCTTAGAGATTAAATCAGACTGTGTAGGTAAGGTTTTGGCAGAGAAGCAGGTACTTCTTCCTAACCAGTATCACGAATTCAGAGAAGAATGGGGTAGGTTTTAATATAAGTTTATTTTTCTTGCAATGAATTTTAATTACAGTTTTCATGACTGCTTCTGTGATTCATAAGAGAAAATTAAAAACCTACACCTTGAAACTTATACGACAAAGCTGCTAACATCTCGCAGCTCCTGGCATTATCTTGGAGAACCCTTCAGTCCTGTTTCTATGCCACATTGTTTTCCACACAAAATGTATTTTAAATATAAAACACTGAATGTTCATTCCTTCTTTATATCATTTTTATTCATTATGTGCTGGAGGCAAAGGGCATGTTTTTATATGGAATCCTCATTGAATGTCTTATTTTGCAATTTTACTCTACTGTACATATTTCCCAATAAATTATTTTCTTTCATATGCAGATATTCTCCTGGAAAAGTGAAGCAAGGCTGTTTCCTCTGGACAGAAGTTTTTCTTTGCCATAAGCACAGCCAAGTCGTCTGGCCTGGGTTAGTTTGTCAGGCATATTTTGGGAACGGTTTGAGAATTAATTCTGTTTTAAAGACTATAATCACCTTTTTGGCCCTTGAAAGTGGTTCAGGGTTTTTGTGCAAGACCAGCAATAAAACAGCTCTTGCACATGTCAAAGGCTTGTTCTAGACAAGCAGAAAGATGGTGGAGATAAAATCTGTATCTTTTCGCAATCTGTATCCACAAAGCAACTGATTCAAAAGTGGCTGCAGCTTGTCCCTGAATGTAAGGAAGGCAGAGTCCTGGCCTGCACTGTGGAGATGCTGGCCCTGGGGGCCGTGTGTCTTGACTCTGTATCACTTCCAGGTGCCAGTAAAATTACTGGTGTTGGTTACCTATGCTCACAGATGGTGCAAGGCTTCTCAGCAGTGAAGGCAAAAGTTGTGTCTGGAGGTCAGCATGGCTTTGGGGACATCAGAGATCAGGGGGAACTGTGGATAAAAGAGGCAGTTAGGAAATGAGACTTTGTAGTGTCGGTGGTACCCAGGGAGGTGAAGGGAGGTGTGTGCAGAGCAGGCTGTGAGATTGGGATGCCAAGATGTGATCTAGGGGAGGGGGCAGTGATGTGTGACGGGTGTCTCTCTCCCCATACTGGTTGATGGGTTTCCTCACAATTCCTACTTGCCCGTCTGCTTCCTCCCTCAGGCATGGGTAGCTTTGTGCTGCAAACTGGTTTTGACTCTGGACACAGTGGAAGGGTGTCACAGGTCTCGGCTGCAAAATGGAAATTGGGGAGCAGCAGTCAGTGTATGACAAAGTGCCACCTTCCTTGTTGGTCTGTGAATTTCACACATCCAGACAATCCCCTCTTCTCCCCACCACTTATTTCTTGTTCAGGTCTGATGCCCCCTCCAGCCTCCCTTCCCCTTTCCAACCTATTTTAATTTCTTATCTCTTTTCCTTTGCTCCAGTTGCCTCTCCTTGTCACTTCCCACTCTCCTCCCCCTCACCTCTCCTTCCCCGTTCCCAGAGCAATCCCGTCTCTCTGGTTGCCTGTGTCAGACATTCTCTTCCAACCCTTTGGGAAAACCATCAGCCAAGATGGCCTCCCTGGAGCAGATTCTGTGCTTGGGAATTAGGATCTCTTCTCAGTCTTACTTGTTTCCACACTTTCCCAGGCATGCCTCAGTGCCTCCTCACCGTCTCTGCAGGGATGAGCACACCAAGTGTAGGGAGTCTCAGCAACCTCCTCAGGAGGCCTCCAGAGCCTTTGAGCCAGAGGCCTTGGGGACTTATTAAAAGCCCTGAATGCCTCCTGGGAGGGTGCAGGAGCAGCTCAGCTCTGCTCCAGTCTTGGTAATGGTATTTTGCTTCCTGAAAGCCTCCCAAGCAGCACAGCTGCCATGTTCCTCATGCTTGAGAGGCTGCTGTGCTGTACTCTGGGTATTGCTCAACTGCTGCCATGTTGCAGCAGGTCACTGCATTTCTGCTGGGGTAACCCAGCTCTGAGACCCTCCATGTGGAAAGGCACTACCTCCCACTCTGCTCACAGCAGAACTCAGGTCTCAGGAGGGTGCAGTCTTGTTCATTAAAATTAATTAACAATCAAATGGCTCCACATACTTCTTTACGCAGATAGAGCAGTGACTGCAAAATGGATTTTCACTTGAGCCCAGGTCCCAGGGAAGTGAGTGCTGTCATGGGGAAACCATGGGAGATCACTGCCAAGGCAGAAGGACCACCATCTGAAACTGTGATCACTGAGTTTCTAGCTTCTAATACACTCCTACTTTATCTTTTGCTACTCTTTGTACAGCTCTGGCAGAAGAAAATGCAGGTATCATTTTTATTTGTCCAGTTTTTAGCTGTGTCCAGTTTTTAGCTTGCACTTGTGAGTGCACGTTATAACCTGATAAGTTCTAGATTGGCATCTATGTGGATTATAATTTAAAACATGCTAAAATTGACTGACTGTTGCCCCTGAACAGTTTTGGCCATAAATACCAAAAAACCTGCATTTAAAATGTTTTTGAGTGTAGTACACATGTATTTTTATTGACCCATTACTGCAATTTCAGTTATACCTTGTGCTGTAAACCTGCAAATTTCTGTCTCTGTTTGGTTCTTTCACTCTTTCCTTTTTCTTTGTAGTAAACTAAAATTTCCCTCTCAGAAAGGGTTCAGTCTTCCTTCTCCTTGTACTAATGACTTTTCACTTATCTGCTATTTTGAAAATTACTCCATGTAACAAAACACTCTTGTCTGTATCTCAGTACAACCCATAGCTCTGATCCTACAAAGATTTACGCTTGTGCATAATCTGTGAAAAGTAGAGTCAACAGCTTCAATGAAATTACTCATGCACCTCAAGTTACATACCTGTGCAAAACTTTCAAGGAGTCCTAAATCTCTGGCAAGGCGGTGCTGCAGCCATCCCAGCTGGCTGGACCTGCTACCTGGCTGCACAACACCTCGGCTGACACCAACAGGAACAGAAGAGCTCGATGTTGAGAGGAAGCTGTTTGGGGAGCTTTAGCAATGAACATGCAGCTGCCTAAGATGAAATTCTCCAAGATGTCAAGGGACTTCTCTCTCACTTCTCTTTTCATTCCTGGCTATGGAATCAGGATTCAGGCTCTACCACTGAAGACAATGAAGATTTGAGAGGGAATCAAGCTAAGCCCTGTGATGCATTTTTTTTCTACAAAGCAGTACATGGCTGTTGTGGGTTGTTTTTTTTTTTTTTTTTTTTTAAAAGTCATCTTACCAATTCTGATGCAGTGTGGATTACACTTGATCTTCTAATATCAAATCACATCTAGGGCTGTGCATGACTTTGTAGACACAAAAAAGAGAAAGACTCTACAAACAAATACATAATCATATATAGTCTTAAAGCCTTTATTTTAATGCAAAATAAAACAGGTAAAATTTATATAGCCATATGTAACAAAAGATCAAAATCTTTGACGTGGTACTAGAAAAAACCTCTCGAATTATGTGTCAAATTTCTCCCCCAAAACAATCACACGTGATTTTAAAATCAAGTTTCACTTAAACACACAGGTATTGTCAGGATCACAAACACCTCTCTCTCCCTCACAATAACAGAGTAGTTAGAAAGCCTTCTCTTCTATGCAGACATAGTGAATAGTGCTTCTGATTTTGCACATAAGGCTTAAGGACCCTGCAGAACAACTGTGACCAGGGCACAGGTGTGGGGCCCTTTGGAAGCGCAAAGCAGCCCCTGCTCAGAGCAGAGCATCAGGTAGAGCAGTCGGTAGGATTCACTCACAGCACTAACTCTCTGATAAACAAATCTATGATGGCTGGGAGGAGGAGGTAGCACAAGTCATCTGTAAAAAAATTAGGCAGCATGTGAAGCTATTTCTAGATCAGGAAGCTGGAGTGAATTGGAATTCAGGGCTACATGCACTTTTTCAAGGCAGGAGCCTTTTTTTTTTTATACTTAGTTCTCCCTTTTTTTCCCCCAAAAAAGGGCAATTGATACTTCTTTATGCATAGGGGTGCCTAGAGACTTCTGCATCATAATATATCACAGTGGTAATGTTGACTTGCAGGCCAAGATTATGGCTCACTAGTGGGTGGTCACTCAGAAAATCCACAGGCTCTTTTTCTATCTCTTAATCTTTCAACTGCTGGGCCTGGCTGGCCTCATGCCAGAGCCAGAAATGCAGGCTGCACGCCACCAGCTCAGGAAATCAAAGCTTCCAGCTTCACATGAGCGCGGGCCTCTCTCCCTCTTGTCTTGACTCCTGTTCACACGCACACTTACAGCACGCTGCTCCTGTGGCAAACCCAGCTCTCCCTTCACACCCACTACGTCAGTAACTTTACTGCTGGACTGGCACATTTTGGATGAGGGAGTGTGAGGCAATTACGTGTCAAGAGCGTTTCAGACTCATAATTTTCCCAAACATATGGACATATGGGGAAAAGAACAACTTGTTACTTAACGGCTCTTTTGGATTTTGCAAGTGTGTATTTTCAACCGTCAGTTGTAGCACCTCGTGAATTCTGCACGGTACATATTTTTCCACAATATGGTGCTAAAATCATACATTTTACACTGCAGAAAATCTGACTATATATACTGTAGTTACACATTATACTTTTGAAAATACCGTACCTCTACCAGATATTAAACCAGAAAACGGCAATTTTCTTCCAGAACAATGGCACCAGAGATTGATGAGATGCTCTGTAATACTTTTTGGTCTTGTTCCCCCAGCTAGGTCACACTGTTCTTCCTCCTTAGCTCCTTACCTGTAGGATGCATCCATATATTATAGTTATAGCACTTTTTTTTTCTTTTTTTTTTATTGGAAGAAGCTCTCCACTGACTTTTGCTTACTGAGCAGAAGCATCATTTAATAACCTGTTGGGTAAGATTAACAGCTCAGAAGGTGTTCGTTTGATCTGTCTGCCTCAACCGAGTGGAGCCGATGCAGTCACAGAGAGCTCTTAAGGAAAGATTCGGGTTACGGGGAGACAATTGCACAGGTCCTTCAAAGGCTATAAATAACCCAGGAACTGTTTTCATCCAGATTTTATTTGGCCCTGGCTCATGAAATACTGTAAATAAGTTCTGTTCACTGTGCTGTGATGCCATTTGAAGGGTTAGTTAGAGTGATTTACAAAGGCAGTAGCTTATATTCAGAGCTGTTCTTAATTGTGGCCTGGCTTGATAAAGCCACTGTCGCAAACATATTAGTTTCTTTACAGCTGGATCAAATGTATCAGGGGTTATATTTCAAGGAGGGAAAGGAAAGTATTTTAATTTGTTTTTGCTTCACTTTCAACAGGCCTTTGTAATACCAGCAGCTATCCTGCGGCTGCCAAGTCCTGGCTGAGTATCCTAGAGCATTTAAAACTCTCTGAGAGAAGTACAAGGCTGTGTAAAGCACGTACATGACAGGCAGAGTTTCCTTGGGGAATCCGCCTTATTTATGGCGGGTACTGAGAGACATCCAGCTTTTCATCCAACACTCCCTCCAGAGGTTTTTCCCTCCTACATTACAGGGAAGAGGGCAGAAAGAAATGGAACAAGAACCAAACGCACTTGCTTCATAATCGGTTGCATTCCTCTCCCTCTCCCACTCCCACCAAAGCTTCCTCCTGACTGGGTTTAAAATTGTGCCTGCCCCTACCCCAGGGAGTCCAGCCCTCTCTCTGAATCACGCTCCCCCCACTGGAAAGCTGTCTCCTCTCCCCTGCTTCCCAGCCTGGCTAGAGCCTGCTGGCCAGTCAGGCAGCTGCAAGTACTCCCCATGCCTCAGGGTTATGCCAGTCTCTCACCAGCATCTGCAGCAGAGAAGAAATGTGGGCTGGGATTAAATGGTGCTTCTCATCAGGGTCACTACCTGCTGGTGGGAGACACTCCTAGCAGGACAAACCTTCCGGGTGATATTTAATACCTGGGAAATTACCTATGTGATTTAATCTGTTGCATACCTAAGGTGTCAAAAAGACATCAAAGAAATCCTTATGCTTAATCCTTGGCCAGGTCACAGTCTTTTCCTGATGAGGAGAGGAGGCCTAATGGTTTAGTAACACTCCCAAAAGGCAGAAGTTGAGGAATTAAGGACACTTGGAAATAATATATTTCTAGGTCGCATGACTGCATGGTTTCCCTGTGACAAAATCCTTGAGACAGTTCTCTAAGCACTCACAACCCTCTTGGGCCAGGTTGCACAGGTCCCTGTGGCTGGGACATGCATTTCTGACCTCTTCCCAGGTTGGGTGGCTGCAGAGCAAGCTCAAGCTGTGTGGGGCAAAGAGTCAGGCATGTACCCCGATGCCCTGTCCCCCTACCTGGCTCTGCTGTGCTGCTGGTGCCCTCTCCCCACCCTCACCTTCTCTCTTCCTATGCACTGCTGCAAACAGCTTGCTACAAACAGCTATTCTCTCCTCTTCCTGCTGGGCTCCAGGGTCTTGAAGGAGTTGCTTTTCTTGTATTTTCCTTCACCCCTTGCTGTGAAAAGCCCCTTCCCCCACTGACCTGATGGCCGCTGGCTGCAGGAACTTGTAGTTTGGCACTTGGCACGGCAGGGTCAGGTGTTGCCAGAGGCTGAGCTTCACTTGTGAACTGAGGGTGGCCCCACACCAACAGGTGCCTTCCCCTGGCAGCAGGCAGCCAGGGCACAGCACGCTGCTGGCAGGCACTTCGCTGGAACACCGGCCGGAGAGGGCCGGGAAGAGGCTGCCCTGATGGAGCCAAGGCAGCACTTAAGATGCTTAAGATATAGTAACTTAAGATGAATTATGGAGTTCATGCCCACAGTCACCTCCTCAGCCACTTCTTACAGGCCAGCTCCACTGAAACCCCAAGAACAACACACAGGAGCTGAGGATCTGATCTCCAGGGTTTACATTTAAAGACTGCACACTACATAACTAAGTAACATTCACAAGCACACACACACACAGAGACACAGTTCTCAGGTGGCTGGCTGGCTGCCTGTCCTCTGTGAGCCTGCCCAAGCATAAAGAATAAAGCTTTTTGTCTTATTCCGAATGCAGCAGGTGCAATAAGAGGAGACTCTTGATACACAAACTGCAAAAAATAAAGGCTACAAGATAAATGCTGCCACCACCAAAAAGAAAGAGGAAGACAGAGACCAAATGATAAATCTGGAACTGCAGCATCCTTAAAGCACAGAGCTGCTGGAATGTGGCCACTACCTCTGTGGTAGTCCCTTGTCAACTCATGATCACACACTGGATTACACAAGACCCCCAGCTCCACATGAAGTCCATACTGCATGCTGTGTTCTCACTTTAAAGGCTCTACAACAGTGCTCTGAAGTAAACTCTGGTGACTCTGCTGCCCTTGCACAGACAGCTATGTACTGTACAGGTGTAACTGGATTCGGTAAATAGCCCTGAGGTGTATTTAGTGTTGTGTTTCATTTCCAGCAGCCACTTTCTATTTCTAAAGGGAATTAAAAAACACACAACTGTCTGGTACCTCACATACTCAAAACACTTCGTACCTCACGTGGCTTTTAGTTCGCCTGTTAGAAAGCACCTACGCTGAGCCCAGCTCAGTAAGAACGACTCCAGGTCTCGTGTGCCATTCTTACAGGCAGCTATGCTTGGGAACAACTCTACAGGGATGATGTCCGACGGGACTCCTCCTGGGCCGTGCTGGCGAGTCCAGTGCATGGCTATACAGCTGCAGTCATGGGGTTCTTCTGCCTGGGATCCTGTTGCCTGTACTGGTACTGGTCTGGACTGGTCCCACGGTGTCGGACAATTTCATGATAAGCTGGTGCTCGGTGGGACTGAGGAGGGGAAGGTGGCACGTCCTGCCGGAGGGGTCCTTTATGCTGGTTTGTGACGGGCTGGGTTGGGTAATACTGGGGGTACCTCAATTCTGCCACTCTTGTGTCTGGCGCACGGATGTGGTTCCCCTTAGGTGGGTGGATAACAGGCTGTCCTCCTTGGTAGTAGGGAAGATCTCTCTCTTTGTATGTTACTCGTGGCCCTGTTAAATATTCTAGTGGCTCTGCAGGTCCACGCCTGAGGAGGAAAAAACATAATAAAGCACATAAAAAGGCAGTCTACTAGGCCAGTGATACATTATTGTACTTACAATCTATGTTTACTTTGGGAAAGGAAATGCCACCTCAAGCATGACAGGTCCCGATGAATCAAAAGAACTTCTGAAGGATAACAAGCCTCCCACCTGCACGCTACAAAAGTCAGTAACATGCAGGACACTGGAGGAAGGGTCCAGTGCACATCACAGCCCTTTTACAATGGGGGAGCACTGAAGCCCTTCAGCTCCCAAAGTCAGTCTCCTGTGATCCATTTGCCATAATGGAAACAAAGCTCCTTTAAACAATGCATGTTTGACTGAATCTTATCTAGCCTGAGGATAAACAGATGAATTGGGTCTGCAAGTCTGCAAATCCCATAAGCTTTACATGCACAAATATTCGCACTTTCCAAGCCATTTCCCACTATTCTCTCCTAACATGTCAGACTGTAAAACTTTCCAAACACCATAGTTGGAAAAACTGGAACTCCTGGAAGAAACACTATGGATGTCAGGCTACAATACCTGTGTTTAATGGGCAAGCTGCCAATGAGGTTTCAAAAAACCTGTGATATAGAAGGCCTGCTATTACAACAGCCCTGTAACTTGTCTGCATCAGTATGGATCTGATAGCCTCTATTTCATGTGAAAAGCAACACGTGAACATGTCATCCCTGAGGATGTGCCATGGAGCCCTCTCTGTATCTTAATTTCATAATTTGCACTAATGAAGCATTGATATTTTTTCCTAGTACAACTTAACTTATGATACCTTTAAAATGGCAAAAATAATTGTTCTCACAGATGTGTCACCAGAGCATCCCCAAAAGTTCAACTCCATTAGGAATTTTTGCCTGTCTGACTGCAAATGTCTTTGCACTTTGGGCAAAGCCTCCTATTGAGAGCTGAAGGAGGACAACAGGGTTTTGACCCAAAATAGGGGCTGAAAGTATAAATCAATTACACCTGCTCTGTGCCTTTGGTACTGAACTCACCAACTGTTTAAATATCCTTTGCATATATTATGAAAAAAGTCATTCTGGTACAGCAGATCAGGTGTTTAAATTTGTCAATGACTCTCTTGTTCACACAGAGATTTTACAAGCATGCTCCTCCTTTCTAATCTGGGCTCCCAGACTCCGCTGGAACTTGTTTAGCATGTAGTAAAACAAAACGTGGTTTTCTGCTGCACTCATTTAAGCCCATGGGGTAAATCATGGACACAGGCAATGAACAAACATTATCTGCCTTGAAATGAACCTACAATTCTCCTCCTGGAATAGCTTAATGCAAATGTTTCCTGTTTAAAATCGAAAGAGCAAAAGGAAGCATTCCAGGCCTTGGACTTTTAGGACTCTATGCTCCCCAGAGACTTTCTGCTTTAAAACCAGAACATTATAAAAGACAGGCACTCCCAGCTTCCCCCCCCCACCCCACACCTCCTGGTGAGACAGTCCAGACAAAGTGCTGAAGGGCCTGAAGCCACCCTCTGAGATACTGAACCACTCTTAACTGCATGTATTGAGACAACTGCTGTCGCTGCTCACACACCTACGCCTTGCAACAAAGTCTAATTTCCACAGAAGGCCAAAGAGCTGCTCCACGTATTTCTACGTGAAGTCTTTTTCACTAGTCTGTCCCATCACACTCAGCTTTAATTCCTCTGTGCATAAAAATGTACTTCCAATCATAAAAGGCTCTGCAACGGTGGGAACTGCTTTGTGTCAAGGAGCACAGCTTTGTGTCAAGGAGCACACCAACAGAAACAAATGTCAAACTTACACCCATCACCTTTTAATATAAGGATAATGCTCAAAATCCTGTATGTTAGGTTTTATAAGATGTTCTCATCAGCAGCTATAATCAAGCAAATTCTTGTGAATCACATTACCTGAAAAGCCACATAGCTTTTGCACAGAGCTCTAACTGCAAAGTTGAATTACTCTAAAAAAACAATTTCAAGATTAATTGGCACCAAAACGATGGTTGAGAACAGGACTGACCTACCAGCATCACATACTGAGCCTTCTGTACACAGCTCAGGCCTCAACTGACACAAGAAGCTGCAGGGAAAAAGAGGGATATGTTCTGCCATCCAGCCAGAAGAGCAGTTCCTGGGAAAGCTCAGCTGCTGCAGTTCTAGAAATCAGTGCAACACTGCTGCCACAGAAGTTGTTACTGTGCAGAGGGTAGTGCATTCAGGCTGCTCTGACCTAGGACTGTGCAATGAAGATGAGCCTGAGCAATCTAAGAGTGCCAGACATGAAAAATGGACCCAAGCTGCCTGAGCTTGTGCCATCAGGTCTCTATTGCTGTTACCTATCCTACCAAACTAAATCCACCATTGGTTCACTTACAGCTAACACCATCTGTGGTCGTGTAGACAAACTGCAGATGAACATGTGGGAAGGACAAAATCTTTCTTTAAAAAATAAAGAAACATCCAAGTTGTTCATTCTCAGGACCAGTTACCCTTCTCTGAGGGTGAAACATCCATATGTGGTATAATTCTTGAGTGTCTTCCCCAGAGACAAGGCTTAGCAGCTGGAAGGAGAGGTTGTACACAGAGATCAGACTTGAATCCACCTCAAGAAAAACCTAAGACCAAAGGCACGAGAGTTTTTTTAGCAGCCTTAAGGGTAATAGAAGCAGTGATCTAACCAATGATTACCAGAACTCTCGCACGAGTAAAACTTTGGGAAGCAGTAGTAACTGTCCAAAAGGCTGACCTTGGGTAGCATGACTGAGGGAAATTTCTCAAAAGATATCTGCACCACACTCTCCAGCTCACTTCCCCAAGTGATCCCAGTGGCTGTTACGTGTGCAGATACACAAGCTACAATGACAACACTTTTCTTCCCTTTTACAGCCAGCATAGCACGTTGGTGATGAATTATTTCCTGAGGATTCATTCTTCCCCGTCTACCAGCCACGCCTGATCAAGTCCATTCTTAGGGAGGTACTCACAGTGCAACCAATCAGCCTAGGGAGTCTCCATGAACCTCTATGTGACAAGTCTTAAAATACAGGAAAAAACAGCCCTTCTCTCCTCAAGTGTGCCAAATTAACCATAAGAAAGTCAATCTTTTCAAGGTAGAAGAAACAGCTGCAGATACCAAGCTCTGGCTGTAGAAATGCTATCACCATTAGCAGTTAAGTCTGGGACACTGGGGGCAGTTCCCAGCAGGAAGAGCAGGGCTCCTCTGAACCAACACCCTTTTCACTTGATAGCCCATGGTGTAAAAGTATATGCTGTTGTTTATCCTTAAGGAAATTGCCATAGCAACTCAAACCAAACACTTTCTACTTGGCAGCCCCTTGTAGATGCTGTGCTTGTTTCTGCAACAAGGCAAGCAAGTCCCGCCTTTTCATTTGTCAGACACTACCACCTCTGAGGAGGCCCTAATGAAATCCTTCTCCCCTCTCTCACTGTTTTTGTTGGCTCCTGATGAGTTCAGAGTTCACAGGGGCATATCACACCTCCCAAGTGACCCACAGTGTGGGGGTCAAACCAATAACCTCAAGTGGAAAATCAGTGACCCAGGGGAGTGATCAAAAATCCACAAATTGGGTCAAGCAGGTCCAGCCACTCAAAAGGACCAGGCCAGGAGCGTGCCCTCTGAGAGGACATGCTGGGTAGGAGCTGCTCTGACCATTAGCTGTTTTCCAGATTTTTGGCCAGTTGTTTGACCTGGGGATACAGTGCAATGTAATGGCACAACATCCTGGGAAGTAACTGATCTCAGAGCTCAAAAACTGGTTTTGCTGATAGTTCAGCTCTGCTGGCTCCTATTAGAAAGTGCATTATGGATGCAGGTCTAGCTAAAAGCAGAAGCTGCTGCTGAAAGAAGCAATGACAGGAAGGGAGGGAGAAGCACCAGGTTCCAGAAAGGAGTGAAACTGGTAGGGAGGGCACTGTGAAAATGTACTCCTCAAAAATGTCACAGACAAGGTGCCCCTTAAAATGTTTGTTTTATTGTGAGGAAGCAAAATCTCACCTTCCCCTGTAGGGAAATTACAGTTCATACACACAGGTGGTTGCAAATATGTTTCACTGTATCATTTCATATGCTGGTTAGCAGCTCTACTGGTTAATCGTCTAAAATTATTCACCAGGTAACAACTGCAATCCATTTGGAGCTTTAAGAGCCAAAGTAGCCTTGTCTAAATAAAGCAGGCAACTTGTGACTGATGTTCAATTAACGTGTTGTTATTTTCTCTATGACAAGTAAAGCCTAAAGTAGTTTGTTTTTCTATCTCTGCTTTATTTATCTTCCAAGCACAGAATACAAAATCTAGTATTTTTTGGTTTTGCTGCAGAATTTTTAAGAGTTTCTGGGTTTATTTAAAACTGAACCACAGGATTTGGAGTACTTAAGAAAGCCTTCTTCAACCCAAAATATTATTCAGTCATTGAAGTTAAACAGGTTTAAAAAGCCTAACTAAACAATTTTCGCTTTCTGCAGTTCCTTTTTGTGTTTTGGTTTTTTTTTTTTAACCCTCGTTTCAGTAATTCATCAATTGTAGAAAATCTTACACAGCAGACTGGCCTAAATACCCCATGCTTCAGAAAACAATCAGAAAAAAAGTAATTAAATTTCAGGTTTACTGCATTTCATGGATAACCCCCATTTGCAGGTCACCTTTAACATCAGCCAGGAGACACATGCTTGGGCTATCTAAAACGAAAGGAAAGCAAAATGATGGTCTAGCTGTTCGTGCTGTGCCCCATCACATTGGGGGGTTGGATTTCATCATGACAAAGAGTTTTTCTTCCCTCTGTTCTATAGGGAGAGTCACAGAGGTCACCCTCTTAGTACCTCGTAAAAAGCAAGGAAGGGAACGCTCTCTTCTTACATCACTGTCTCCTCCTTGCTGCTGAGGGAATATTTTGCAAGGGATATAATCTCACATGAAAAACTGTCTTCTTACTTTGTCAGGGAGTACTTCTTGAAATAAACTTCAAAGACAGCCACAGACTAAGTGGCAAATGGAAAGCCCACATTTGGCTGCAGTCTCTTTCATGTCTAAGCAAGACATACAGAGACTCTGGGTGATGGCATCAGGCAGCTCAGGCTGTGATTAAAGAACAGGAGAAAGCAACAAGGTCCTATCTGGGTCCAAATTCTCACTGAAGAACTCTATTGTATGCACTGTGATTGCATGCTGTTTGTTCTCAGCCAGGAGGATCTACTTTTAAAGAAGAAAGGAAAAGGTGATGTAAGAATTAAATTATGTAAGCAAACAATCTTACAGTATCAAATACATTACACTGTGTCTTTATAAAGCTCTTCTCAACATACACTCAAAACAACTGGCTGAAAAGACCATGTAGTTCCTCTCTCTCCAGATACAGTATTAAAGATCCCACAGTGCTGCTTGTAGTCAGTGGCACTAAGAACTTCTGTTGCTTAGTATTTAATGTGCATATAATGTAAAATAAATAAATAAAGGAAATTTTAAATCACTGCAGGTTTCAAAAAAAAAAAAAATCACTGCATGACTCCAAGCTTCATTGAAGTTTGTATCTTAATAGGTGAGATACTCCTGTCACAAATATTCTTTGTCATTTCAGACCAATACTTCCCACAGCCAATGAAGGGTTTGCATTTAAAATCCACTGGGATTGAAATTTGGTGTTTTAGCACTGGGAAGAACCTGCACCACAAGGAAGTGCTCAGTGGCTGCTGTCTGTGAGCGAGGCTTGTACCTCTCAGAAGGCAGCAGATGTCTAGCAATGTCATACTAACCTCAAACACACCGTACACAGATTATTTATGGGCTGAGCTGGTGGAGGTGTTTCCTTCTCCTGTCCTTTTATCAACAATACAAGGCTAAAAAATCAGATAACGTAAATGAATACAATCCCTGGCTCTCATGTAGCACATGCCATGCAGAGAGAGCTGTTTTTAGTTTGAGGACTGTGTTTGGAATTCCTTCAGTGTCAGGTTTCCAGTTACCAGACCCTCATCCCTGGGCCAGGCACGACTGTGGTTGGACTGGATTAGCAGAACACTCTGCAATGTGTATTACATAGCTTTGACTTCTATAGGCTTTGTAGACCCATAAAAATAATGATCACTTCATGACCTGCATTTCTGGGGGGAAGGAGGGAGGGAGTGATGGCTGTAAGAGTGGAAAAATCTCTCTTCCTTTTTGAAAGAATTCCTATTTGGTTTGGATTTGAAGAAGGAGGGATCCATGTAAGTTTGTTTCAAATTCAAGCAAGAGTACATTTCAGATGCAATGCAGGCAGGCCTGATTCTCTCCCCTTGCATGCAGTTTTGCAAAATTTGACAGTTGTGCTAACTGGCCTGAACATAAGAGTTTATATGTACAATTTCTCTCTCTCTCCAGTAATACAGCTTGAAATATTTCGAAACAAACAGCTAAAGCACCACAATCCCAGCAGGTAAGTGCATAGATATGTTTACTCTAGTTGAAGTCTAGCCTTAAAGCAGTTGGAGAATTAAGTCCTTTATTGTTTGCAGAGGGCCACGTTTTGAGAGGTGTTGGGCCTCAGCTGCTCCCTGTGCAGTTTTTAGCAATTGGAGACCTTTAGATGTCACACTTGCTTTTACACCTAGGACCAAGTATAAAGTTTAGTCAGATACTAGCTTTCCTTGCAGATAAACAGACTGAAGAAACAACTGCAAATCAGGAAAACAGTGTCTGACAGGTTTAAAACTTTACTGTAAGATTATGCAAGACTTCTTTTCACAGCATGAACATCTTATTTTGCTTGTAAGCAAATAGATTGTTCTCAATCCTTAATGGAGCAAACTATATCATAGACTGGTTACCATCAGAATTTAGAGTGCCATTTAATTAAACTCCCTCCCATCAGCAACAAAACTATGAAACAGTATTGCTTACTCCTTTGCTTTAGCATTAGTTTATTTTCCAGAGCAGATCTCAGACCAGCTTCTGATAATCCCATCCTGCAGGCAAAGCTCCCCTTTCTTTCCTTCCCTAAATCCAACCTACAAATACAGGAACTGTGATAATCAGGATTAAAATCCTCGAATCAACAGCAACAAAACCCAAAAATGTGCTAGCTGGTTCTCTGTAAATGCCCAATAAGCATTCAAAACAACTAGTGCAATAATCCTTCCTACTCAATTCCTCACTTGTTTTGTTCATATGCTTTCAGGCATGGTACATCTCTTCTACCAGGAGGCATAAAATAAAGTAGCACCTATTGAACAAGACATCCTTATTCTGTGATCTCTTCAAGCTTAAAGGGATCTTAAGTAGATTGGTACTTTAAGTAGCGAGTCATTACAACATGTGTCATTTCATATGTTACTCATTATTCAACACAACATAATACCATGTGAGTCATTAACCTCTTGGCATTGGTAACCTACTCTCAATGCTAAGCAGTCATGCCTGTTGCTCAGAAACCCCCATGGCTCCATCGGGGAGAGACCTGGCTGAGATTTTAAGGTCCCTTTGGTCTTTTGTTTTGCAGATAAGTGGGGGCCAAAAGCTCTTCCTATAGACTAAAAGAGTTCTTGGCCTTTGGTCTCGAGTCACGTTTCTGAGATGATGCCAGCCAAGTTATGTTGGAGGGGAGAAAACTTTTTAAAGGACATATGCCTCTTAAGCCAGCAAAAGAAGCAAATGTTTAGATTTCTCAGTTGAATTCTGCATTTCAATGCAAACTCAAACTAATACAAAAATTTACTGAATGCACGGGCAACTGCTACCACGGGGGTGAGATGCTGAAGTGAAAACTGTGCTATGGTAATATTTGTACTGTGTTACTGTGTAGCAGCTCCAACAAACATGGGGATCCTGCTGCTCTGCATGCCATGAGAAAAAAAGCCAGCTACTTCCCTTAAGAGCAGGCAATCAGTGAGAAGGGAGTGAGATGCAAAGGCAAGACCCCAACACGGGCCTCAGCGCAGCAGCAGCACAACAGCCAGAAATACTGTCTGGATCTCTCTGCCTCATCCTAACCCCAGCTGCAGGTCTCTGCTTTTTTGAAGGCTATCAGAGTAAAAATTAAAGGTCCTGTGGTGGTACAGGAGCTTTTAATTTGATTTAAGAGAAGTTCTGTTGCCATAGCCAAAATCCCTCTTCAGAAGAAATTGATCCCACTCCAGAACAGCTTCTCCTGAGCAGGGAAGCCTCCACCTTCGCCTATCCATTCACAGCACTACTGCTATCCACACTGGTTTTGTGAAGTGCTTTCAGAGATACTTAGACCCAAATTCTACCCTGATCTCATTTTTCACATGAAATAAATTTAAACATGGTGACCATTCAGCTGTGCTGTTCAAATGATTTTCAACAAATAGCAGAAATCATTAAAAGAATCTTTCTAAGTCATAACAACCTGGGCCCAGGTCTTTATTCAGCCGCTGGGACCTTAACATGCTGTGTGATCTTTAGTGGGCTAGTAAAAACCTGTAAGAAGTGGTTAATATTATTACCAAGCTTTTAGGCTTTTTTTTTTTTTCTTAGAGCATCTCTCATTTAAATTAAAGCATTCCTCGCAGCATTTTTCTCCCACTGGCATGATAAAGCATGGCTGTCAACTCTGCCTCCAATGGCACAAACTGGGTAGTAAACCCATGCTTCAATAAAAAAAGGAAAATTATTTTTGAAACTGATTGTAGCTGATTACTTTTTCCTTCATTTTGTTTCTTTCTGGTCCAGACATTCTGTTAAACTCACTGAGATGTGTCATTCCCTTTTTGCCCCTGTGCAACAAAGGCAAAGCTCAAGATCCAGAGGAGAAGAATGGCTACTTTTTGGGGGCTAGAGGGACCCTAAAACCAAGCAGCTCTTATTTCTTTCTTCAGACAGTATTTCAGTCCCCATTGTTCCTCTACTGCTCATGTACTGATTTGCTCCTATACAGCACAAACAATCTGCAAGTACATCCTCCACCTCTTTTGTTAGAACTGTTCATTTCTACACAGGCATTAGATTATACATTTCCTGGCTTGCCGCACTCCATTAACACTCAGGTAACCACCCATTTTCCAGCCAGCCATTAAACACCACCTTTCATAATTGAGATTTAAAGGCTCAGGGCATGATAAACGGCTGAAGTTATAACTTTACAGCTGCCTCTACAGAATGTGTAAATCTCCAGATCTGGATAGGCAAATCAGTTAATTAGACTTGCATTAAGTCACAAACTTTGCGGGTGCTCTGACAGCAGATGTCCTGAAGTTGAGCTTTAAATAACAAGGGTCAAACCCTCAATCCCAGCGGGCTAGGAGAGACGGAAACGTCCCACCCGGTGCCCAGAGAGCAGTAGCTCTGACTGCAGCTGCTGTGACTTGCAGACGGCCGCAAGCGCCCCGCGACTGCCGCCCGTTCCAGCTGTGTTTATGCTGGCTTCTTCCTTCAGAGCTTCTACAGTTACACGAACAGCAGTGCAGCTGCAGTGAGCAGAGAGACTCCTGACTGGATATGCTCTACCTGCTGCCTGTGGTGGAGACAATCCTTGTTTTACTACCATGCATTTTCTGCCTGCTCAAAGCTCTCAAAGCGGGACCTACAAGTTGTGGGACAGAGCACAGCTTCCCTGCTGTGTCTGAGGAAACTTTACATGGATGACTCCGAGTCCTGCTAGCCAGTAAATGTTCAAAGCTGCTGAGATTCGGAGCTGCAGGCTACCACCCTCTTCAGGGACATGGGGAGTAAGAGGTTAACCTTCAGTCGTGAGGCCCAAGGGCCTGTGCTCCACCCCTGCACGAGTTATCTGCCCCTTGCTGCATTTAAAAATACTGTATGTAATTAACTGTTATCAGGTTGTTAAGCAGTGTGCTGAAGTGTGAACTTATCATTCAATTGTTTCCTTTATTTACAAAGTCCCTGCCATTCTCTGAGGCGGCAGCCTGGGACCGGCTGTTGACTTGCTCAGATGAGGGGAGTTTAGCATACCAGATCCTGGGAGCAGAAGCAGATTCTGGAGAAGTGAGACACAGACGTGAATCAGCAAACACCCCCTCAATATACCCGGCAGAATAGCTGTGCTTGAATGAGACACTTACACCACCACTACCAAATACATCACTGTAAGGTTCCTTTGAGACTTGAACCACAGAGGAAATGCACAGTACAGCTCCAAACCACTTTATGGGCACAGGTGGAGTTTTTACTCCTAGACATGGTGCTAGCTTTAATGCCTACAAATATACACAAGTCATATATTCCATTCACAGATTAAGACAATGTAACTGCTGACTTTCATACACTTCTGGGCTCAGTTCTTCCCTTTTTCATTTGCAGGAGTTTGTTTCTTTAAGCAAATCTGGAAATCAGAGGTCATCATGCTAGACCACGGCTGGAGATGGGTGAACATGACAACAGGACAAGATGCCACATCCACCACATCCACTGCTGAGGAAGGCAGAGAAGACCACTGTCTTCTCTGCCTCCCTCAGCAAGGCCTAGGTTTGGATTCCTGGAGCCCATGGCACACACCATGTTTTTTACCACTATCTCCTCCTGGCCTGGCTACTGTTCTCTTCTTTGCTTTCTTCCCCAGCAGCACCAGCCCTGGCAATGCCAGCAAGCAGTCCAAGATGAATAAGACATCATCAGATTTATGTGATTTTCTTCAATGCATTCCTGTCTGGGGCAGCACCACGCACCCAGAAGGACTTACCAGAAGGTCTTTGGAAACTGGTGCAATCGTCAATATTCCAGATCCATGTGCAATCCCTCTAACACTTGTAACAAACAAGATATGTAGCTTCTAGACAAATTTCTTCTGTGCCATCTGCACACTGTGCTGCATGACAGATGACAAGATAAAATTTGCAACAGCAAAGTCCTTAGAGCACAACAAGCATTTAGAGAGAGCAAGTACAGCCTGTTGCAACAGTTCAATCAGCTTAGTCATGTATCTAGAACAGAAGACATCCGGAACCTGAAGCTGAAAGCGGAACACACAGCGGAAGATGGAAAAAAATGCTTTAAAGACAAATCAAAACACTGCATCCTTGGCAAAGCAATGCCAACAGCTGGGAATTAGTGATACCTTGCAGAGGTGACAGCACAGCAGTTGGAACACAGGGGCAAGCCAGCACTGAGATAAAGAGAGGCTTTGGACAGCACCGCCTGGTATAGGTTTTAGTTTCTTTTGAATGTTTACATACAGCATGTATAAAAGACTCTGTACCATGTGCAGTAGAGTCTTATGTGCAAGACATGATACTGTCTGCAGCTTCAGCTGACATTACAATCAACAGCACCATAATCAGAGAGGCATCCCTACTCCACCCAGGAAGGCTACTATGGTGAGAAAAAGAGAAGCAATAGCGCTTCCTGATATGAACCTGGTAAGAACCTGGCTAAGATTCCAGACAGCATGTCTCAATTTGGCTGGGGGAAAACTTTTAAAATAAAACCACCCTCTTAACTTGAAACAATCTTTTACATAATGAATCAATCAATTATCTTTACTCTAGTATGTTCAAATCAAGGGAATCATAATTGAAAATAACAACCAATTTATATAGCTCATTTAAAGCCACAGTAAGCTTGGCTGCTGATTCACTAATGAACAATAAAGGTCACTACTATAATATCACTCTAAGTATTTTCAGATTGTGTGATGTGATAGACTTGAAGTGGTATGTTCATAAAAACACATCAAGATACTTTGCAGGGGGAAGTAAAGATGGAAAGAGATCTGTGCTCTGCATAGATACCAGACTGAGAAGAGGGAATAACTTTTGATGCAATGAGGAACTTCGTGCCCCAGACTCATCCGGCCTCAGCCAAAGCCTCTGGATGTCAATGGAAGCATTTCAGTGGTCATTGGATTAGGCTCTTGCATAGGAGAATGGTATCTGAAAGGGGAGGAGAGGGCAGGGAGAGAATGAGACATCTGTATCCTGGAATGAAGTCAGGAAGTTAAGGCCTGACAGCCTTAGACCTCAATAAATAGCTCGGGTGCTAGATGTGGGTTGCTGAAATGCCTCACTCCCCATGGAAACATTCCTTTTCAATTGTGTCTTTCAGGTAGTCAGAAAAAAAGACTGATGAAAATGCTGTTAATTTATTTTTTACTTTTTGAGTGCCCATGATCTAGAAAAAGGGAAAATATATGCAATTACTAAGAAACGACATTTTACCAGGTGAACAGCACATCTCTGCTACATGGATGTTACATTTACTTATTTTACATATTAACAGCGTGGTAACTGTGGCAATGTAGTGGAGTGTGCCTTAATCTGCAGCATCACATCCATGACTATTACCAGAACCAGATGTTTCAGAGGAAGTTGCAGTTAGTGGACAATTAATAGTTTGCACAGGTCTTACAGCACAAAACAACCTCTCCTTTCCTCCTCAGATGCTAACTCAAACCAAAGCAACTATTAGTCTAAGTCCAGGTTTGCAGAAAGGTGCAGGTTTCAGAAACACAAAACACTTGATGGTACTTGTGTACTTGCAAATGTTGATACAACCCCCCCCAAATATGGTAATATTTAACCTTGACAGGCGTACTAGTTGAAACCCAGAGGCATAAAGCACAATACAGTAGAGAGAGCCTGTGGAGAGTTGAGAATGATGTCTTTTCCAAATCTCAATGTTAAGTCTTTAATGCTGACTTGGGTTCCTCTTAAAAAAAGATATGTGCAACTCAACTTCCAGTAAAATAGGATTTTCTTTAAAAGAACTTTACAACATTTCAAAGGTCCCTCTTTTTAATGATCCAAAAGTAAAAGGAAGAAACTTCATATTGTATTAAGCAGCTACAATATAAACCATTACTCAAGAACATCACTACAGTTTTTAAGTCAGAAAAGCACAAAGCAGCAATACCATTCTGAGGATGCAAAATTGCCTCTGTATACTCAAATCCCTTGAAAAACTTACAAAACTCGTGGTATAACCTAGTACAACTGAAAATGTCTAAGGAGGAAAAGACAAGGGTTAAAGGTTCTGTATTGATTTTTTTCCCTTACATTGAGATTAAAGTGATCTCAGCTGGGACCCAGAATTACAGATGTAATTATAATTTCAGTTTATATTTTTAGACTGTGTACAAAGAAGTGTAATAATGGACAGCTGAAAATTTTCCATTGTCCATTAAAACCAAAATGTTTCTGATGAAACCTCTGTAAAACCAAGTACCACGACAGTAATCTCTCAATAATAGAGCTTGCTTCAGATGTTTGGTGACAAGAGAGAACGGAGAGCTGTTACCCCTTCATACAAAGAAATCAAACCAAAATGACACTAAGGTTGTTATTCCCCCCCATAAGACTAAAGAGATTCCAGGTTAAGACTACTAACGAGTCTTTTCAAAGAAAAAGTCAGATTATTCTTTAAATAACTTTTCTTCACACTATTTACAAGGTATTTAACAAAAAGCATTGCATTAAGCAGGCATTATTTACACCACATAAAGTGCAGAGAGTGAAAAAAATGAAATTTGTCCAAGTACTACTGCCTGTCTGCCATCCGTCCTCCATGCTTTACAATGCCCGTTTAAGCCCAGGTTTCCTGGAGGCCTCTGATAGCTGAGCAAATGACTAATATTGAAAAGCTAAATTCAAGGTAAAGCAGGTGCTTAAGTGCTCTGATGGATCTGGGCCTAAAAAATCAAGTGTAAACCCCAACTCAATTTCAACTGACTAATTGAATTTGCCCTTTTTTTTTTTTTTTTAAATTCCCTTTCGTTGCAAACTGATCTGCTCTGTGCTTTCTGCCATCCAGCGCGGTGCAGTCAGTGCCGCAGCACAGCCTGCACCACCGAGCTGCTCCCGCTGGCCATTCCAGAGGGGGCTGCAGCATGGCATGTGGTAAAGGCATCCGTACAGAAAATGCTCAAAACCAGCGCTGGTATGTTCAGGCAGCCTAAATTCAGCCTAATTCCCTAGTCAGTGAGAAACCCAGATGCCTTCAGAGACTCCTACAAAGCTAATTAGAAGACTACCAGAAGTCTATGCACAGAGAAGTCGCATGGGTTTTCTGAGCACGGCTGCTGGGATCCTCAAAGCTTTTAACTGAGTCTGGAAATCTTTAATTGCTGAATGTATAGTTGTAAAATGTGTTTGCTGTTTGAGGATCTTTAGAGGAAGGATTGTTAGCATCCTTTTTCTACTTGTTTTGTCCCAGCTATTGTGTTGGGTGGTTGAGTTCCGTTCAAGAGCATATCACTATTACCTCCTTCAAAAAGCAAAACAAAGGGAAAAACTGTGACCATACCATGCTGCTAAAAAAACACACTCTTTTCATACTGAAGACATCTCAGTTCTCAGTAAACAAACGTCCCTTTTCCTTAAGGTACAGTATCTCAAACTGAACCAAAATTCATAGCAAAAATGCTAAATGAGGGACCATAACCTGCGGATATGTGGGTATATACAACAATTCACTAGCACCTAGATCCAAGCAAAAAGCCATTCACATGGATTTTCAACTGTGAAATCCTGCTGATATTGGTTTTGCTTGCCAGATTTTGCCATGATCTACAACAGACTGCTCTCAAAGTATCTCCCTTCACCTGTAAAACGATTGTTCTTTAAATGAAGAAAAGTGCCAGCTACTCAATATCCAAGGACCTGCGCTGGCTTGGGGTTTTACTTGATAACCTGGGCTGGGTTTTGTTCACACATTTCCTGCCCTCTGGATGGAACTCTGGCTGCCAATTTCCAAAGCACTGTTTTACACTATCTAGTGCACAGATCCAATCTCCTTGCTGAATTACATCTGAGGTGGAACAAAAATGGCAGATAATTCGCTTTCTATTAAAGTTAACACTCTCCTCCACTTGCTTCCCACGTATATTATACAGTGGACGTGTTTGCATGTTCTGCTCTATTTTTTCAGCTGTTACAAGCACATAAGCTATCAATTACTCTCTGTGCAGAGAGAAGATGGTGATTTGAGGAACAGCTTCCAGTTTACATAACTCCTCACCTCATCACTGCTCAAACTTTTAAATGAATGCTTTTGGGCAAGAGGCCTGAAGCAGAGAGATTCTTTAGGTGCTCTCCCCCCTGCCATTTCCCCCCTCATTGTATGGTTAATCAGAGTAGCATAACTCTTTAAAACTAATATTTATTCAAACAGCTGTAGGATCCCATCTGCTCATGCAGAACAGAGCACAGAATCAGTGGAGGCCACAGCAACACCAGGCAGAAGCCAGCAGAAGATATGAGTTCTGTCAATATCTCTATAGCCAGCCTAAGTAACATTTGGCAGACAAAATTTTTGAGTACAGCAAAGACACTACCATCACCATAAAGATGTGGTTAAGTTTTTGACATATGCATTGTGGTATTTAATATATTTCCAAAATAAAGCTTGCTGAAAGCCTGACTAATGGTCTATGTGCTATTTAACACCAACCACACGCCTACAAAGCTTTTCTGGCGCGATTCTGGCATATCCACGACATCTTTACCTCTGGTAATGATGCTCAATAGCTTATGTAGATTTTCTCAAATAAGCATCAACAAAAGAACAGTGTCATTGTGCATCTTATGCTTTGTTTATGCCATATTTGAGAGAACTGTTCTAGTAGAAAATTTTGCACAGGTGCTAAATGACAAAGCGCTAATTTACATAACTATTAAATGCTAGAACAATGCAATCTTTTCCAAGCCTGGAGATGAGGGTAAAGATTCTCAAGAAAGCAGGAATTAATCTTTTCTAACAGGGCACTACAGGAATTTTAGCTCTATGCTTGCTCTTAACAAAGTTACTGGTCCACAACCACTAGTGATCTGAACATTTGCAATTTTTCAACAATTGAATTATGTTAATTTTTAAGGAGTACTTTTACTTCACTTATATTTGTGATAAGATTGGATGGGCTGAAGAACAACTTATCAAGCAGGAAAAGATGTATTCCTTTTACTAGGATCTCCAAAATCTGAAAACTGCTAACATTGGTGGGCCAAAAAACCAAATAACCTAATCACAGCTTATGAAATTACTACCAGGCTGACCCAGACAGTAAAGAAATCAAAGAATATGCTCTAATGGTGGCTGCATTTCACTCTAAACCAACTGCTGATTGCGATCATTAGGAACACATCCATGGATTGCAGTGGTTCTGGATCAGATTCATTCTAGCTTCTATAACATTTCTAGTTGTTACTTAAGCTGGATCAACCCATCCAAAGCATGACTTTCTAAAGCAATGTAGCTGAAGAGCAACATAAAAGCCTTTGGTGAATATATGAGCAAAGGAATTTGGACAAAACCTTTTAGAATTCAGACTATTCTCCTGATATATTTAAGACTTCTGTGCAGAGAAATTAAATATGTCACCTTCTTATGAAATGGAAGCAGTTTGGCTGCCAATTGTATGAGTTGTGTTGAAACAGCTGCTCTAGCAACTGTTTTTCCTATTAAATTCTTTAGTGATTCTCTTATTCCCAAATTAGATACCTCTTTCCTTTAATCACCAGTTTATGTAAAAGCTCTTTCCTCACAAGGCAGGGTTTCACCAAGGATAACAAACAACGGCAGGTCTGCTTAACACACCGCCCTTGTGTTTCTCTACCGCTCACATCTCCCCCACCCTGTTCCTCCTTTCTCAGTGGGTGGCACACTGAGTCCTCACGACTCTGTCCCCTGCATGTTTGTAAAAGGACACAGGAGTATATTTGAGGTCTTAAGATTTCACAGCCTGTCATTACCTTGCAGCATGCAATTAAGACTGTCCACATACAATTCACTTCCCTACTTCATCATCATAATCTCCTTTCCTCTTTCTAAACATGTACATAAGAACACCTATAAGAAACTCATTTTAAATGGCTTGCTATCAGAAGCCTGAAATTTGCCATTGTGACAGTACAACGTCCTTGTCCTTTTTAACATACTTCCTGTAGGGTGGTGGGGTTTTTTTGTTTGTGGTTTTTTTTTTTTTTTCCTAAGCACTCTTTGCAAAGATTGGATGGAGACAAAGGAATTGGCTGAGAACTAATATGGAGAACTAACTGCAATCTGTTTTGAGCAAAAGGTGCAGTTGCAAAGCTGCTGTTTGCTCACAGGAACACAGCTGAGCAGTCACAGAACATACAGGAGGCTCATACACAACACTGAGAGCTGCAGGAAGCTCACTCAAAAATTCCTGATCCAACATCCTCAAAATAATACATATTTACACCTGATACTGTTGGCTTCCTTCATTTCTCCTTTGTTAGCTGTTTTTAAAGCACGTTTGCTGACAGCCATCTTTCAGCCGCACCTCCAGAGATATTTATCAAGGGAAAGCCAAAGCCAAGAACGGGAGTGAAGTTGCCTTACTTTACAGTGCACTTTCTCACCTTTGCAGCCTAGAGCCTGTACTTTTTGATCAGTTCTGAATTATAACCCAATATAAGCAGGAGCATTTTTATTCCAAATATCCATACCTACACAGCAGCCAGCTGAGCTTCCCAGTCTGGTGGTCTCCTGAGCAATTTCAATATCCATCTCAACAATGCAACGGATGCATTTGCATTTTGGAGCACACATCTTATTCCCCAGGTTTCACTCAGCACATCACTCTGTTGATGCATTCTATGGGATATATCCTTTTGGTTTTTAATTTAATCTTCTTTTTAATTTGCATTCACTTATCTTTTTTCCACAGATCCTTCATCTCAAACTAACCATTTTGTACTGACACTTCTTTCTTTCATTAATATTTTGTTCCCTAACAGTTGTTTTGTTCTTTTACTCACTGGAGGCATAGTTAATACAGCTTTCTCTTCTGAGGCAATGTCTCCATGACTTCATTAAATTTTATAATATTAACTCAAGCCCTTTTGTTCAAAGGCAACATTTTCCTCCATCTCCTGTATTTTTAAGCTGAATTTGGTGCCCTTAGTTTGAGTGGGAGGTCCTTATGCCTGATTATACACTAAAATTCATACCAGATCCATGTTTTCTGTAAATGTGACACTTGAAAGTATTTTTATTTACTCCGGATAGTATGTCCTTGCAAAAGGCCGGCTGTTTAGTTTCAAAATATTAATTGACTTTTAAACTATTCCATATTGCATTAACTGGCTTTTTGCTATGAGGAGTTGACTGACTTATTAGGAAAATTGACAAACCCCATCCCTGTCTGCCTCCTTCTACACTTCCAAAGTATTCTTCTGGGACATCTGGCTTTTAGTGGTTTTTTTCAAGCTATGTCCCAGTTGTTACAGACACTTTCTTTGGTCAATTTTCTTTAGTTATTCCCATGGAAATTACAGAAGTGGCCTGATGGCTGCAATCCATGATTGATATCACGAACCTTGACCTTTCTGACTTTCTAAAGTATACTTTTTCAGTATTTAGACATACTTTGGCTTGGATAGAGCCATCATGTTCATTTCAAGTAATATTTCTATTTTATTAGAAAGCTGAAGGTATGTTTTACAACCCTTCCTTTTGTGTTCACCACAGAGATTTCTGAAACTGTGATCCTGTTTACAAATTTCTTTCCTCCTTTCAGTCAAATCTTAGAGACACAAGACCATTTTTTAGAAGGTCTATAGTACATTGACCCTTTTCCTACCTGTTCTGCTTTTAATGCCTGAAACTCTCCCTGTAGAAGACATAACACAAGTTATTTATGAACTCTGCACATTTTTGGAAAAATGTCTTTTGACACTATATATGAAAAAAAAGCCTTCAGACTTCACATATGACACTGAAGTGATACTAGTACCATGGCACACTGCAGCAGAGGAACTCAAACTGAGATGGAACAGAACAAGTTGTCACAGAGCACTTCCAGCTTTCTGCTGCGTGTACATATCACAGATCTGGTGTCCTGCTACGGATTTGGACTCTGTCCTTCTTGAAATACAATGACTTTCCTGACATTCTTAGATGCTGGGCAGTTTTCACAGCAATCAGTTTTACTGTCTTCCAGAGTTAAGAAAAGTTAGTTAAGCAAATTTTAAACTGGATTTGAAAATGGATTTAAGGTAATCTTTTCATGAGCACATCAGCTTGGTTCTCAAGCTTGGGCTCTAGCATGTAAGAATGATCTTTTTTTCTTTGCCTGTATTTCATCTTGGCTGGTTTATTGCAACATATCTTGGAGGTCCTTGAGTAGGACCATCATTTCCATTAAAATTGATTCTAAATTCACCTGCCAGCACTTAAAACCCAACTAAAACCATACACGTATTTCATTTATAATGAGATCACCACACTGGAAGATACAGACAGACAAGATTTTGCTGCATTTTCAATAAAAGCACAGCTGTCAAGATAAAAATCATATTTAAAAAAATATCCCTGAGTTACTGATACTACTTTAGTTGATTAAAACAGAAGAGAAAGTTAATAATCGAGTATACTGGAGAATGTACCATTTGAATATTACTTATATTTCATATGCCTAGGGTGATAAAATTAGGTGGCCCATTCATTTTTTCACCCAACTCAGTTTTAATCCTATTTAAGACTCCAAATTATCAAGTCTTCTTAGTTTTGCAGTTATTTCAGGGAGATATTAAAAAAATATGATTTATGTAAGAAATTTAAAAAGACCACTTACAATTCGTTCTCAAATATTCCTCTGGATGCTCTTATTTTAATCAGTAGGAGAAATGAGGGAGATACAGACTTTGTTCAGTTTCCTGGAATGACAAAATATTTTCCCATGTCCTGCCCTTCACCGGTTTCCACCCCTTTGGAGGAAAATCCTGGGCACTAATAAAAATACTGTGTATTATATTATACATCGAAAGTTAACAGGCTTGCTTTGTAGCTGTGTAACATATGTCCAATAACATGGTTTCACTGACAGAATAAAACTTGGGTGATTCTCAACAGGACTGATAAATTATTTCACTACCATTAAAGTTTTCACACCCCTCCTTCCCCCTTTATGAAAATATATCACAGATGCTCTTTTTAACCAGATGAACAACTCTCCAATTTTAACAGTATTAAAAGGTAGCAATGGCATTTGCTGCAGTCTGCATCAGCATTGTCACCTTCTACCTGCCATAAAGCACAATTTTGTGCTAAAAAAAAAAAAAAAGGCAAATTCAGTAGAGCCACGTAATGAAATCAACTGAAGAGAGGAACAGTGAAAAACAGAGAGGCAGACTGTTACTAAGAAGTGTCCAAGCACCAAGAAGGTCTCTGGCAGATAACTTGGCAGGACAGCAGCTGTACTGTGGGACAGAGCAACACTGTCACTGAGAACCCCTGTGCCACTGCATGGCATTTGTCAGGGCAGATGGGTCAACATCAGAACCAACCAGGACATCACATCCTCCAGCTGATGGCTACAACCCTGACTGCAATGCTGGGTCAATGCTGTGCAACAAACTCTTGGACACCAAGGGGGAATGTAGATGAAGTATACAAAATAAGAATGGGGTCAGATTTTTTGCAACATGGGATGGAATAAGTTAAATCAAAGTGATTCAAAGCAAAAAAAATTAATTGTGATTTAAACCAACAGGCAATGAATTTTGATTTAAATAATTGATTTTAAACCTTGCTTTTTCATCTGTGGTCCTTGGCTAGTCAAATCCCAGAGGCTGGGAATGCTCTGACAAGTTGATTTACAGCTAATTATAGTCTGCACTAAAATTGTGATTTCTTTTTTGTTAACCAGGAGAATATACCATATACATATTTAAGTAATGTCAGTATATTAATTTCAGATTCTGCTAGACAATGATGAATGATGAGCCTTATTTAACAGATAATTAACTTTTTCTTGTGATTTGTGTCAAGTCACTTTCTGATGATGTTTTTGGGATTCAATTAAATTACAGAAATCCTGCATTTTGAAATACAGTTGGTTAGTAAAACAAAGGCAAGAACACTCCAGTGCAAGAAGAAGCTAATGAAACCTGCTAAGTAATCCAGTCCTTATATTTGAGGAACCTTATCTCTTCATGACACGGCTATTACCAAAACTTTGCTTTTGATGCAAAGAGCTGGAAATGTTTTTGACTTAACTCTAGAGGCTACCTCATAAATTGACTGCAAGGGTACTCCGGCCCCTTGAGTCAATGCTGTTTTTTCATGCTCTGTAGTGTGTTCAGTCTATTTAATTTATTGAAAGGGAGGTTAAAAATACTCAAGGGGAGGCATTTTGCAGGTTTGGCTCCTAAAATCTAGCAGAAAAAATATTTACCATAGTATCTAGAAACTGAAATTGGGTAATGTCAGACTTCAAGAAAAAAAAAAAAAGGCATAATCTCTTTAAACAGTAAAATAATTAACCTCTGAAGAATGTAATTAATTCTCCACAATGTGACATTCTAATTCCAGGTTCGATTCTTTTGTAAATACATTTATAAAAGTAATGCAATGGATCAAAATTGAAATTTAGTTTGATGCAGAAATGCAGAAGGTCTTGGAGGGCTCAGGCAAGGTGATCAAAACTGTCCTTTCTGTATCATACCTAGAAATGGAGAGTGTGCTGCTTTTAGCTACTGCCTTAAGAAGTGCAAGTTACATGGTCAATCTGAATAGAAGCTTCCAGCATGGCAAGACTACCCAATGCCACTGTATGGCAAGGCTGCTTCCTTAATACACTTCCAAGTTTCCCAGTTTCACGCTTGTGAGTCAATTACCAGTTTGCTCAGCAGTCTCCTCCCAGCCACAGCAATACAGCTGAACCCATCTACACAGCCTGAACTCGTTTTTCCATGCTAGCAGTTCTTTTCTAATGCTCTTACAGCCTTTCTGTTCCCACCCCTTTTCTTGACAAAAATGCATTTTTCAGTTATATGAGGATTCCAGAGAAAGCCTGAAGTGCTAGTTTTCCGTTGGAATCAGCATTTCTTACTGGGAAGATGGCTGAGCTTTCTAATCCACACTCATCACGTCACCAGTGTGCCGTCTCAGTGTCTGTCAGTCTGCTTTTGGTCACGGCCAGCTTTTCCATCAACGCAGAAAAGAACATGTCCTTGAACATGAGATTTCTCCAAACAAGGCTGCCATTAGCAAGACTGTGATTTACATTAAGACAGACTTCCATAAAAGCAAGCTCAAAAATAAAACTATGAACAAATAGAGCAGCTTCAGCTTCATATCTGTTCCACAGCTCCATCAGGAAAATATGCTAGATTACACCAAGAAAACAGGCATTAAAAACAGTTTAAAAGATATAACTGTTTTTCTGGCTCCCACAGCCTTGCCCTGCTCTTCTTCCCAAAAGAAGAGGCTAAAAGGTATAAGAATCAAGCCATTCTCCTCCTAAGCAGGAGGATTTACCATTGCTTAATACTACTACTGAGCACTACTTAGCTGTAGCCTCAGGGCAACATGTAAGCATTGAGTGCAAAGAACTGTATCTCTCTTGCAAAGCCTTCCATTCTGCCTTTCCCACTTTGCTGCTTTCAGCAGACAGAACAGCACAATGCAGTGAGAGATGAAGACCTGCCACTCTCCTGCCACAGCCACTTATCATCTAATTCAGCTGTTTGCCTCTGTAGACATTTCCACAGCAAGTCTACAGGATGGCATTATTTTACCTAGAAACTTAACTATGCACCTCAGCTTGCCACTCCTTAGGCCAGTCACATACAAAGCCTTTCTCCAAAGGCTGCTGCCTTGTTTTGAGCCATTAATTAAAAATGTAACCTTACAGAGGAACAGATCCTCCACTCAAAGGCAAAAAGGTCATCGCTGAGTTCAGGGAGACCAAGACACTGAATTTGCTGTGGTAACTACTGAAAAGGCAAACATGTTTGACAGCTGAATTCCTCAAATACAGTTAATACAGATCTATATCACCTGAATTGGGCCAATAATATATAGACTTAAATTAGCAGCTTCAGAGAAAATCAGAAAAATACACCAAGAAAAAATAAAAAAGGCAAAGTCACAACGATGTTTCAAAGCTTAGCTTAGCTTTCTACAACCCAGCAGCAGATATGTTCAGATGCTGCTGGCAATCCTTCTTCTCCTTCATGCAGGATGCATGCCTTTGCAAAGGAACGGGACAGTGCCTAAGGGGCATCAAATATTCATAAAGATATTTGGCAGATGAATATTCTTCCTTCTTGCCCTGTGGGGAGGAAAACCAAAGCTCTCTTACTCAATTTGTCTGTGCCCACACACACTGGCATGAGTCCTGCTGGCTTTCAGGTGAGCAGAACAGTTTCACTGTGTAGGTCCCAGCTACTCTTGACATAGCACAGATCCCCTCCTCCCTCCTCATCCTGTGCAACTGGATGCAGTCCAAGTGCTTTCCTTGTGTGTTCCACACCAGAGCAGCAGGCAAAGGTCATATCCTCCTGGATTCAACACAATATTGCAATAAGAATTTGTTTCCCACCATCTACAACTCTCATCTGAAGCCTTTTTGAGTATCTCTTATTAAACTGGGCTTAAATGGCTAAGTATGCAGACAATTATATACCAAATGAGGCTTGGTGGTTTCACCACGGTGACAACAGGAAAAAACAAGGAGTGGAATAAACCCAAAGGCAGGAAACCATGAACTAATACTAAAATGCTGGGGAGAAGAAAGCTACTCTTTTGAGGAAATATTACCTCTGTATTTCTTTCTACATTCCCATTTCTTTCTCTTAATTTTTTTTTTTTTTTTATAATGTTACCCATTACAGTAGTTTTCATGGATCCTTCACTGAGAAGAGGATGGCAAATGGGTAGCTTTTACCTGGATTCCTCTACACTCCTGGGCAGTCAGCCATGAGAACAAAAGAAATCACTCATTTCCATTAGTGGCTGGCAATGAGACTGCATCCCCTTCTTCTGGATTTAGACTTCACTGTAGCAATCTACTCATTTGTGACTGCCAAAGCTTAATTACTGCAGTAACATGAAACTGCAAAACTTACAAAACCTAAATATAAAAAGCAGCAGCTGATTGCTGGACTGCAGGCACACCCAAGGGTGTGATGTCCCAAAGCTCTGTTCCTGCCAGGGTGGAAATCCTCTGGAGACGTGGCAATGGCGTGGCCTGTGTGCAGCAGTGCGAGTGTTTGGGTCAGGAAGCACACACAACCCTGCTGAAGTGCAGGTCTTCTCACTCTCCAGCATAATCTCCTTAGGCACTGAGAGAAAAGACACTCTTCAGGCTGATCTTCAAAAGCTTAGTGAATATTTGGATGACTTCCTAAATGGAGAGTCCCAGCCAGCTAAATACTCAAACTTGTCACAAAAGCTGGAGAGTTGAGTTTCTAGCAAGTTAAATGGAAGTTTGGGGAAGAACACTGTGAAATTCATGATCTGATTCAGACAAATCTACTTTAAAAAAAACCAACTAAAGCAACCAAACAAAACCCACAAAAACATAGGTTGTAGAGACAAGCAGTACACACACCTAGGGAACATGTTGAGGATGCAGCAGTTTGGAAAGGAACAGTATAGAAGGAATACTGAGAACACCTGCTACATAAAGCAAGGGCGTGTCTACCTCTGCACTGCTGTGCTCACTTCTGGTCATCCTCACTTGAAGGAATACTGGTGAAATAAAAACAATTTTGGGTGATGGAAGTTACTTCACTGGAAAATTTCCATTTTATAACGCTTGAAAAAAATACAGTCGATTTTCTTAAAAGGAAAACGAATAAAAGAAGACATGACACACAAATACGAAAATTGCTGTAGAAGGTTACACTGGGCACCAATTACTCATTTAGTCTTGTAATCCACAAGGAAGTACTCAACAAAATTGAAGTTTAAAATAAATAAAAAAGATCATGTGTATTTAAACTACATCTAACTAACATGCAAAAATCACTGCTAAAAACATGACAGGAAACGTGAGTGCTGAAAAACATAAAAAAGATGTCTATTTACCCAGAAAAGTAAGAATATCCATAGTTAGACAGAAAATACATACAAGACACACTGCTGTTAGAAAAGCCAGTTACTGCACAGGATGAATCTCCAGAAAAATGGCTGACACAAATATAATTTGAAGGCAGTAACTAAACTCCAGACACACCTCTCATGACACCTCTGAATGGAAATAGCTCAGTGGAAAAAGAAAAACCAGCAAAAAGAAACAATTCTCTGATTTCTTAAATACCAACAGTACTTCACAACAAAGAATCTCTTCTTACTTGTAAATAGCTATTTTTGCTGTGCTTTTACAAATTATTCTGCTTGTAGGTCCAGGAAGTGGACTAGGCAACTCCTCTGAGGACTTGCCCAGCCCTCTAATTCTGAAGGTGGGTTATTATTCTATTTTTGTTTTCCTCTCACTGCTTCCCACTATCTCTTCTAGTATCCTCTCACTCCCCTTTCTGGCTTGTTTTATCTTACACTCTGCTATTAGAATTCCCATAGAAATGGGACTGAAATCTCTGAAATGCTTCCTTTTTGTTATGCCCCACTGGTTTCAGAGTAGAATTGCTCTTCATTGAGTTGATAAGGATTAAAAATTAAAAAAAGCCCTCAGAGAATTTACTTGCAGTGTTCAGTTAAAGCACAGAGATGCTCTACTGCAATAGGACTGCTCGTCAGACAGCCCTTGCAGCAGCAGTGGGACTTCAGGAGCTGTGGCTGCTGTAGTGGAGGCTTTCCACAGCACCACTCTGTCAATGCCAGCTAGAATTATATCACTACAAACTCAGTCATTTATGCCCTGCTACGACCTGTTATAACTCTTGCAGAGCCGGCTCCCTCAATGTCATGTTCTCTACCTGTGGATCATGACTCTTACTGACATGTTCAATGAGAGACCTTTCTTTAAAAATTCAAAAGTTCAAATTAATAGTACAGTTATAAAGATGATACTAAATCAGCAGCAAAAGGTGACAAGACAAAACTACAAAATAATCTCTCATGTTAGAGCCAGACATCAGGTGTGGGCTGCTTTCCCTACCCATCAGAAGGAAGGTGAATCAGAGAGCGTGTATGAGGCTTGGTGTTGTACCTGGGTAAAGATGCATACTGCCTTTCCATCCCCTCGAAGTGAAGATTGTATGAGCTCCCATCTGGACCTTTTCCAGGCACCTGTGGAGAGGAGAGTAATTAGAGATGAAGATCAATTATGCAGCCCAGCTACTAACAATGCATCTCAAAACGATAAGCAGAGAACACATGATGCTGCAACATGCCAAAATCAACAAAAGAAAGGCAGGGGCTCAAAGAAGCTCCAAATCCCATACATAATCTTATCACTGCTAACAAGAAAGGCTTCTGTATCAAAGAAGTGTTTAGAACAGGTACAATTTTCAGAGCCTTTCCCTCATCTGCCCACTAGCTGGGATATTCTCTCTTCTTCCCTGGTTAGCCTTCCTCCTAGAATTCAGTAACATGAGGACATAATCTAATTAAGCACACCCTTCTGATTACAGTGGCATAACTACCTGAATTAAAGCTAACATCTTAGTCCCAAGTTTGCTTTTTTCCCCTCCACTTGCATGTTTTGCTTAACTATAGAATATGATATAAACGGGCTTGCTTTCATTCTTAACGAGAATCCAGAAACTTTCCCTAATGCCACCGCAAAGCTAAGTATCCAGCTGGGAGTTAAGTGCACCTCTGATCATCTGGTGCCATTTCAGAAGTGAAGCATTAGTGCACTCAGTCAAATGCCAGCTCACTACTTGGTTTGTTTTCAAGATGGCAACTGGAGTTGGCTGGGGAGCACAATTCTATCAGGAAGGCTCCATCGGGTACCAAACGGTGAACTTCGATGCTTTTAGCACACAGGAGCTCTCCCAATTTCACTCACTCAATGCCTGCTGATGGCCCAAAGTGTTAAGAGCCTTGTTAAAATGGAGCTATTAGTCTTTTCCTCCATAAATGGAGTAGGCTCTGACTGCCTTCAGTGTTTCCTACATTAGTATGTATTCCTATTCCGGTGCTGCTAGAATCAGCAGTTTTATAAAGCAATATACTAAGAGGCCATTTAAAATCTCCTTTCCCTTTTACAGATTAATAGCAGAAAGGAAGATTTAATGCCTTTTCAAACATTTTTAACAATTCATTAAAAAGAAAGTAATAAATCACACCAAGCTTTCGGCAAATGCCTGATTAAAAAAAAAGAGAAAACAAAAATTAACATGTTTTTTGCATTCTACAGGTTAGAGTACATTTTTGTCAGCCCTGTAATTTATACACAATACACCATTTTCACTGAAGCAATGTATAAGCCTCTACAATGAGAAAGGTTGTGCATTCAGGTGTCGGAAGTCCTATCTACCTTTACAAAGCATTTCTGTGTACATTACATAAGCCAAGTCCAATGCAAAGAGAGGCAGTATCCTTTGGAGCTACCAGGCATTACCTTAGGAATTATCGCAGACAAATACTGTTATGTACCTTGCCACTCCTCAAACATCCAAGATATTCATAAGTGAAAAAAAAATTATTTAGTACAGGCCTCTTGCTAGCTCTCCTTTCTCTGACTCAAAACAGAAAGGAGTCCTCACAGAACTGTTGGCCACAAGAATAACCACCTCTGATTTGAAATGACCCATGCTTAGCAGTGCCTGACTTTGGATGAACAAAAAATAACAATAATTGCCCTACATTTCAAAAAGAGGGCAGTAGGCTAAAGGGATAATGCATTCATTTTTTGCCACCAGAAAAAGTGACATGTATAGAGACTTTATAAAGACAGAGTCACTTAGGTGAAGAGTCGCAGCCACTTTGGCTGTTCTTACACTGCTAATTTCATTAGGTTCATAAGTTCCATTAATTTCTCAGGTATGCTGGTCAGGGAAGAGCCTCCAGATTTCTGCTGTTTTACAAAGAAGATTGAGGGGAGAAAACCCAAATGTATGATCTGGTTCACTCAGCATAAAAGCCACATAGTATATGGTCTAACTGCGGCTATAGATTGGTTATTAATTATGCGCAACGGCAAGACATTTATGAGCTGAAGGATGTGCCTTGTAGCTGTGCATTTACAACCCCATGTGAGTTTTTTGCACTCTCACACCTAATAGGAGAAACAGCAGCCAGTCAACATGAAAAAACACAAATGGATTCGGAACTGCGCCAGCATTGAGCAGCAATCCCCAAACTTATACTGGTCACCAAAAGTATAAAATATTTACATCACAAGGCCTTTTTGCAGCAGGAAAACTCCCCTTTTTTGATGGTTTCCTACAGACAAAATAGAAGGCAATACCCCCTGCCAGGTCTGTTTGTATATATGATTTGAGAGACAGTTACCATAGAAACACCCTGGTGGTGGATACACAATTTTGCTAATTTGGATCCATTGAGCGGCTGAATCTCCACACCCTATATAAAACCCCCAATGCACTGGAAAAGCATGCTCTGGCTCTGCACAGCTAATTAAAGGCTCAGCCATTTCTTCTTCTTTCCCTTCTCCATCTGTGCATGCGACAGTAAAAACCTATCATCTCTCAGCCCGGAGTGCCAAAATGGTGCCTGGAATAAAATACTACCCCTATGAATGGAGAAATTATGAAAATAGAAACACCTCCTTCGTAGAAGTTATTTATGTTTCAGAGAGAGTCAAAGCAAAGGGTTCCTTTGCTGCCTTCTACAACAAAATAAGCTAAAAATTGGCATGAAAGGTACTAATAAGCAAGATCAAAATACTCCAGCTTCTCCTCCTTTCCTGAACTAGGACATATGTTGGCCCTCCAGCCAGGTGTGGAGGTTTTAACCGCATAATTAATCATCACAACATATTTAGGCAAGCAAACAGTAACCTTATTAAAAAAGGATTAAAACCTGGAAGTCCAAATGAATGGTGACCATGAGGTGGCCAGCAAGGCGTGGGAGCTGACAGAAGGTACAGTACTTAGCTGAGTCCCTGTCAGAGGCAACTGGAAAAGGTTTTGAGCTCAACATCTCAATCAGTAGAGAGAACCCAACAGCAGATGAAACACACATTTCACAAAGATATGGTAATGCACAGCAGAAAAAATGATCCAAAACATGCTCCTGTATTTTTAGGGTTTAAATAAACAACATCAACTTAAATAAGTGCCATCATTATGAACAGTTCATCTCTTAAGAGCGGCCTCAACTAACAAGCGAAACATGAATATGCAAAAATAATGGGACAGTGATAAACACAGAAACAGCCATCATCCTACCAGTGCAATTAAAAAAGCAGCACACTCAAATTGAGGAAAGGAAAACAACAAACAACTCATGAAACTTAACTGTTGCAAAGTATTGGTATGGCCAAGCCCTCTGTGGAATGTAAAATTAATAAACTGGATAGACATACGAATCAAAACAACTAACATCCACTTAGTAGAAGACAGTAAAGCCTTTGACAGGTTGAAGAGAAGTAAAGCCTCAAAGAGCCTGCCATTCCTTGAATGGGAGAGTAGGCAGAAACCTCCGTACCAGCAGGTTATTCTCCTAATTGCCTCTTTGGGAATCCCAGTGAATTCTCTGAAGCATACAGCAGTGGCCACACTTGGAGACAAGGTACCAGATAAACTGGCAAGATATCACATCCATATAAGTCAGTGCCTTTATGGTCAGAATTTTCTGTGTGCCAGAAAGCTGTTCTTTCTACATGGATAGTAACATTTTTGTTGTTCAAGTCGCTTTTTTTAAAAAACCAATAATTTCCACTAGCAAACAAGATTTCTGTGATAGAAAGGTGCCACTTCAGAAAAAAAAACCTATGACACCTCAGCATCCTTAATTAAACCCCTGCCAGTTCTCAGCAGCAGAACTAGGCCAGGGGAAGTGCAGACTAAAGGACAGTGTGGGCACTTTGGACCTCTCTCCACGTCCACAGCCTTCAGCAGGTGACCAACCTGAAAGGCCAAAAGGCAGAGAAGAATGAGTGCAGGCTGGGGCTCTCTCCACTTCCCTAGACAAATGGAATCCATATTTTTATTAAAACAGAAAACTGTAGAAAGATTATTAGTTTCATATTTCACATGCATATCCAAAACACACAGAAAGGGAAGGCAACTGTAAAAAAAAAAAAAAAAAAAAAGATAACACAAAAGCAGTGCAGGTGTCAGTGCAAGCTATGTCCCTGGCAAAAAGAGTAACTGCAGAGCACTTTAAGGAGTTTTTTAACACGTGGAAGTGATAAGCTGGCAGAGAGTATCTCTAACCTGCTAATTCTTTCTAGGAGAAGGTCCCATGAAAATAATAAAAAGAGGTGATATGAACCCGCACCGGTAGATCAAGCTAGAGACAATTCTCATAGAGCATTCAAATATCTGGAAATAAATTATAAGGCATAAGTAGAGTATACCTGCAAGCAGGTGTCTTGAGTAAATCTGGGATTTGCCTACAGGAGAATTCTGGGGCTGCAGAATAACAACTCTTTAAGGGAAGGGAAAGGATTTATTTAATCCTGAAGCTTGTGACTATCTTGAAAACTGTACAGAAAAGTGTATGAAGCTGTGTTTTCTTCCCAGGAGATGCTCCATTTCATTCCCCCTCACCTGTCTTACACTGCCTTCCTCCTAGAGCATTTGTTAAAGGCTACATTACTAGCTGCTAGCAGGAACGCTTCCCTTGCCCCTTTTTCTTAGGGATCAAGGCGTTAGAGGTTGGACAGCTGTTGTGGTACGAAAAATAACAACTATAGCAATGTTTTTTGAAGCTTAAGCTTCATGAAACCAGAACTGACTTTTTCTTGTGCATCCAGACACAGCTCAAGGTGAGGGTTCCCACACTGCAAACAGAAATCAGCAACAACTGCTTGCCCCTACCAGTGGAATTCAGCAGGACAGTCTGTTTTCGCCTGGGGCCCTACCTCTTCTCACATCCCACCTGACTCCCTGCTCCAGGTCTGTCCTGAGTGAAGTTGGCACACTGAAGACACAAGACCATGGGTACTGCTCATAAGGAAAAGAACAATGCAGAGCCATTTTCAGAGTGGCTCTCTCAGAAAGTTGCAGTTACTGTTCTCTCTCCTTCAGGTATCTAGAGCTGCACATAGTAAACTTCATCATCTTTGCCGAGATTAATTTGTTAAAAAAATTGTTTTAAAGCTTCTTAACTAGCTATAGAAAAAACATAGCTCAGAGGCAGAAGTTTCCCACTGTTAAAAACCAGAATAATACACAGTGAGCATTGAATTCAGGCTTATTAATTTTTCACATATATGCTAAATATCTCTGCCCTTTTACTTTTGTTTTTTAACCCTTTGTTTTCCCCACTTCTGAACTACAAGGCTCCTGCAAACATTTCAATTATCATTAAGATCAGAAAGAAAATTAGAACTGTGGGCTGCCCGCTAAATAAGTAGCAATAGTATAACTTTATCAAGGCTGATATGATTTTAACTACCCATTTGTGAATCCACAGCAAAACACTGCTAACTCCGTTGGAGTCATACCTGACTTATTTAAAATTATGGGAGATCAGGAAAAGCTTATGAAGATAGGAGTCATGGGACTCCTAACTTTTTCACTTATTCACTGTGTATGCTCAGAAAAGTCACTTGAGCTTGTGCATTGTGGTTTTCTATCCATAAAAAATGGCATGATACTCACATTGTATTTTATGTCTGACATGCACTGTAAGACAGGAGCCACCCCAGGAAGGCTGCAGAGAGAGGCTTGTGCTCTGCCATCACCCAAGTGCTTTGAAAATGCCACCCAGTTCTGCTTTTTGCCTGAAAGTCTGTGTATAAACACGACACACAGAACTGCTGCATTGCTTAGTACATTTTTCAATAGTCTTGTGATCATCTGTTAAAGGACTTGATTCAGATGCTGGTTTGACCTCTGTTCTCAAAGCTCTTCTTTTGTCTGTGAGCGTTTCTAATCACATGGGTTGAGATTCAGCATGCCAAAAAGAGCCGTGGTATAACGGAATTTGCCCTTTAACCTTCAGGTCTCCCCTCTGCTGAGACACAGTTGGTTTTTGTTTTCAATTAAGTGAAAGCTGAAGAAAAACGGAGAGGTAAAAGTGGATTTGTTCCCCACCCTGGTCTCCATGTTTCATACACAGGTGAAGCATCAACATTCACCCATTTATTTTTTGCATTTCAACAGTCTGCCTGGTTCTGGAAATTTAAGAACACAATTTGACTCGCTAACACTTTCTATATCTGTTAAAACAGGTGGGGTGATGTAAGGCAGTCAGCTGGATGTTCCATGTGAAATGGAGGAAGTTGATCGATGGGGTCTTCTTAATTCCTTACTGCTGTGATATCCTCATTATCCCATCCTCAAAGACCTCAAGCATTTCCACAGACGGCATGTTTTCCTCCATCCAGCTTTTTTACGTTTTACATCAAAAGGTAAAAATTAAAAATTCTACCAGTGTCCATGATTCAAAAGAATTTTTCTGATGTTTTCCTTACATACACAAAGAGGGATATATTTTGCTTTCCTGGTTTTGCAATGGAAGTTGAAACAGTGATTTTGCGTTATTATAACACTCATCATTTCTCCCTCTAATTTGGATGGTTTTTAATAAAGCTCCATTGATTCCACTGAAAGAAATCCCTCCTGGCAAAAGCAGAACACACACGCTGATTGCTAAATATGCAGCAATTATCATATTCAGCAGCGCACTTTAATATCTTATTTATAGATGTATCTATCTATAATTTGCTTTAATTAAGTTGCATTGATTTTAATGGCAGGAGCAGTCCTCAAAGAAGAGTCTAATGCTATATGAGCCCATCAGTACTGCTTTACCATTGTTTGGATATAAGACAGCACCTTTAATATTTCTTTTTGATATTCTTAGTGGTGTTTTTCTTTGCTAAGTGGCTGCAATGGCAAACCAAGATGATGTTCCACAGGAACTCTCAAAGCCACCTCCACCACTGAAGAAAGAGAGCACTTTAAACTTCCCTGTTACAAACTTGTTCATAGGACATTTTCCAAGAATAAGGAAGGAAGCAGTATCTTCCCAGCAGGTCCGGTGACAACTTGTGTTTCTGTTCCTGCTCCATTTTACAGATATCTCGTGAGTGTAATTGTTAGAGATTCTCAAATCATGGTCCAGTGTCTTCAAGTTTGTTTTGGGTAGTGGGGCAACTAAGTAAAACTTTTTTATTTTCATGTCAACAGAAAATACAGGGTAAATAATTTGGGAAGGTGAATCAGTAGATAGCTATAGTTGCCTGTTCACAGTCCAATCACCAAGTCACAAGTCTTGCAGACTCCTAAAGTTCTGTTTTCTGGGCTCAGTTCCAGGGAATGGTGAGCTTTCTTTTTGTTAAGCACACACTCACTTTAAGCATTTTATACTAATCTGGTTTGGAGATTATTCCAAAGAACACTTGATGCTATTAGAACTGTGACTGAGTTTGTCAAAAAACATCTTGAAGAACAAAAGGAAGGTATTGCTCACTAGGAGAGTCTAACAGCCTTGGTTTCTGCTGGGTGCCACCACATACCTTGGCCCTGATTCAGGAAAGCATGCTAAATACTGATGAGGGGGGTTTGTTTTAATTTCAATAGCATTTGATTCCTCTTGGAGGCATTCCCAAAGCTAACATACACCTGCATCTCTTGGTGGCTTTATCTCTTTTTTGGGTCAAAATACACAGGAAAAACACTTGTATCTGTGTATCCTGAACATGTCTTCACACACCTAAATGCAGCATTCTAGTGGTGATGATTTTGGCATCTCCATCTCTGAAGTAACTCAATAAGAAATTACTGGTTCATATCATTTGAGACTGTCTCAGAGACTACCGAGGTAGCTTTATAACATTACTTACGCAGATCTTAATGTCTCATTAACTGTTAGTATTTTTTTAAAAGCAAAAAATAAGTGCTGGCTTTTAAAATCACTGCCTTTTGGAATATATCAGCACTAATTTTATAAGAATTGTTCATGTTAAAATGCAAGGGCATGATCTCAAAGGAAAAGCGCCAAAGTAGCTATGCAAGTACATTTTCAGTTTCTGGTCACCATTTTTCATTCACTGATTATTGCTTAAGTGTTGATTAATAGTTATGTTCATACTGCTAGAATGCATTTCCCTTGCATGAGAAAAACATCCTTGTCCAAAGGAAAAAAGAGATAGTAATCAAACCATCCGTCCTCTTCTCCAGAAGAAACACAGACACACACTCCAGAGTGTTTTGCTGGTGAGTAGGTTTGAAAATTTTCACTTAGAAAATCAGCTGTATGCAATCAGAACACTACTTGGTTGGTCAGATTGCAAGGCAATTAAATGCTTCCCCGTCTGACTGTCTCTCTATACCCCTATATACACTCGTGCACACACAAATGTACATACTTAGAGTCACTGTGCCTTCTCCCTGTGCAGTGAACATCGGGAACACTGAAAACAGCAGTGTTCCATGCTGGAATTAAGCAGGGCTGATTATCTCAGGATTTACTTTTCCTCTTCAGTAATGCCCTACCTCTTGTTCAAGGAGGTGAAACTAATGGTTTAGATTTAGAGGGAGCGGAAAATTCTCTATAAAGGCAATAGACTGAGGGAAATACACACACAGATGGGAAGTTTAAAAGGGAAACAGGCTGTTCCCATAACAGTTTAAAAACATGGCAATTGCCTTAGCATAGTACAAAACAAGCTCTCAGCATTTGCTGTATCTTGCAACATTAAGGAGAGAGAAAACAGCAAAGATGGAGGTGAAGCCAAAACTGCAAATTGTTTTTGCACAGCACCACAAAAATAATACTCTGGTTTCTGAACCCTCGCTTCACGATCCCCCGATCCCTGGTGCTGGAGGACTATGGTTTTCTGTGACCATGCAAAATGAGATCATTTCCTGGCCTGTGTCCGTCTCTGTGGGTGGCTTCTTTCTGCATTAGTCGTATAATATGTTTTGGTTAATTCTATCTCTTAATTGTCTTTAATGAGCACCAGATTTGCGACACCCTCACTTGCAAACCTATTCTCCAAGTAGAGGCAAACAGAAGCACTTGAGTTGAGAGAAAATCTTAAAAGCAGCAAAACAAAAAACCCACAGCACCCATCAGCATTGATTCTTTCCAACTACAAGGAGGCATTTCAATTGCTCTTCCCCTGAACCAGGCCAATGCAATTATTCTCTTCCCAGCCACTAAAGAGAATAACTTAACATGTCACATAAATGCAACTGTGATGCAATGTACGGCATACATACGTGTGACTACATTTCTAAAGCAGGTCTCCTGTAGTTGTTCTACAATACTGTGCATAATTCCTCTCCCCCCCATGAAACCAATCCTCTGCCTTAGCCTGTTTGAAAGTAAGCTGCTTCTTGTTCCTCCCAGTCTTGCATTCTTTGCTTCTCTTCTCACTGTAATTAGTTTACAAGACTATTTATCCAGATGATTACTGCTTTTAAATGACAGTCGTCTTTTCTTTTGCTCCAGTTCATTGTTGTGTATCATTTTGTCTTGCTCTCTGAATACCCAGTTCTCTAAAGCATTTTCTCATTATGTTATCTCCTGATATAAGGCATTTTGAAATACTTCATGAGAGACACTGTATGAAGTAAATTGAATTGAATTTTCTCTCAAAGTCACTGGCTTTCAGCATCTTTCTCTAGCTAAGTCAGCAGAGTTCTTGGCACCAATGCCAGGGTGTAATGGCCATGCTTTGCAGCCCAGCTATGAGCTTGTGTTCTTTTTAGGGAAAATGAAATGGCAGTGTCAGTACCTGGAAAGCAAACAGGGGACAGATCAATATTTCCATTTATGATGAGGATGGCAAAACGAAAATGTCTGGTGTATTTTTGAGGGTTTTAACGCACACATTGAGATAATGCTATTTTGCTGTGTCTGTCTACATCTGGTCTTGGTACTGAATGTGCATGCAGGGGGTAATGTGCACGTGTACGTCAGGGAAGAAAAGAGGGAGGGAAGGGGAAAATAGCAGGGCATGGAACTAAATTGCAAAGCAAGTAGTGGAAATAGACAGTGAAAAGCTTCCTGCAGGCAGGCAGCTTCACAGGGGAGAGTGAGCCTTTCATTGTCTATAAAATCATGCCTTGCTGGAGGTCCTGAAGAGTAGAAGGGGTAGCACCTAGAGGCAGTAGATCTCTCACTGTTGTATTATTGCATTCTATGCATTTACCTACTGTACAAACCAGCATGCCGCTTCAAGAAAAGAAAAGGAGGAAGAAGGGGGGAAATGCCCAAAGGGAAGAGGAGGAAGATGGCAATAAAACTGGAAAACAACCCCCTGCCACAGCTCTCCCCAAGAATACTTCACATCAAAGAAAAACAGCAAAGTAAATCGTCATGGAGTTAAAAGTTAACCTCAACTCCTTCCATTGTGATTTGACACCACTATGCAACGGTACTCCTAAAATTTGAATGGTTAGTCTGTAGCATAGGCTATTAAATCCACCTTAATCCTGTTAAACATAGATGCCAATAAAGAGAGGTGCTCTTTCAATGGCATTGTGACAAAAGCTCTCCACACTGCAAATTCAATATGGTTAGCCAAAAAAAAAAAAAAAAAAAATCCCAAACCTGGATTAATACTGAGCAAACAACAACATCAGCATAAGCAGGCTTAGAGAGAGGAATTGCTTTCCATATGCTGTGGCATCAGGTTCCTCCGGATTTTCAGATACCAGTCTGTAAATGTTACAGACATTGTTTCTCCTGCTTGCAACTGCTGTTGGGTGGCGACCTTCTTTGCTTGCTGATACCAATTTAGCAGTTGGTACAGTTTTTCTGTGATTTGGTACTGTCTGTTGTTTGCTGGTACCAGATGGATACCAGATGGGTAACTGTGGGCAATGGTTCCTCTGTGTTCCAGTCCCAAAAATCACTGCCTATAGGGTCAGTCTTGTCAGTTGACTCCTCAATGGCACTTCAAAGCAGCATTCTGAAAAACCTCAACATCTGTTCCTTACTCCTAATGACCTTAAAAATGTTGCAGACATACTTTCCTTTAGCCAGGAGTTACTGTGCATCTGCAGTAAAAATACAACCTTACAGATGCTTGCAGCCATCAAACTCACTCCTCGCTAATGGCAGTTCCAAAGCCACCACCTCAACTCTGAAAGTCAGCACTGAATGTGAAGTATAATCAATATATTCTTTTCTGTGGTAGCTCCACAACACAGGAGTTCAGAGATATTTCAAGGCATTTTTCAAAACAGTACTTTCAGCAATGAAGTGGAAGAACAAGAAAACAAAAAAAAGTGCCTTTGAAAGGCAGCAGGGATACCTGAGGGCTAAGTGTAAAACATGGAGGGAAAGCAAGGAAAGAGAAAGTGATGGAAGAGATCTGTTAAGTATTAATTTGTGTTTGGTGTTTCAAAATGTTGACCTAGTTGTCAAACTATAGACAGGAGCTAAAAGGTCAGTTAATGGTGTTGAATACCGCCTATTGCAGTTCCCTCCTGTGTTATTCCATATGACCGCTTCTGTTTCTAAGAAAGGAAAAAAGTTTATTTAGGACAGTACAGGAGCATTTTGGTAAATTCTCTGTATGTGCTACAGCAGAATGCTGTCTACAGAAAAACACAGCTGACATCAAAGCATGTTCCCCACCCCCTGTCTTGCTTCATGAAGAAGTTATGATAAACAGGTTATGTGTTCCCTAAGGTTACCATGGAAACTCATTCTTTTCAGGCCATCATTTGCAAAGGTAAAATTTGCATTAAAATGTGATGGAATTTGATTTTGTGCATGTGTATGTAAAACTCAAGTGGGGTCATGCTACCACGCAGTATAGCTATTATTTCAAACCCGGGAGCATACGCTTAAGAGAGAGATCTATTAATCCATGTAAACACCTCAGTGACCAAATTACAGTTTAATTGCTACCTTGACAGGTATCTTCCTAGTAAATTAAGAGAAATACATTGAAAATTAGCTTAAAATGCAGATGTAAATGTTCATACTGATCCACTGGTGGGTACCACTAGATAGCATTTTGCTAAATTCCCCTATAATCATTCCACAGGAAAGATTGAATTTAGATTGTCAGAATGACTTTGTTTTGATGATGGCAGACCAGGGATGGAAGGCACAGGCATGTATTTCAAATTATAAATTTTTATCATATCTTGAAGGAGTTATCATCAAATTATGACCTGTAGAATATAATTTGATATAAACCATTCTTACTGCAATACAAGAAACTCTTGAATTTCCTCAGAATACAAATCCAAGTGACTCACATTGGTTTGAGTCACATCATAACTTCAAAGTCAAAATTTCCCTCTAGGTATCTCCTACTCTGACTTTTCTTGGAATACCTGGTGGTGTAAATCAAACACCTAGTCCAGGTTCCTTGAGAGCCACTGCCATTACTTGCTGCCATGTGCAGCACTGATATTCCTAACACAGAAATGCATTATTTGCCGTAGTAATTTTGACAACCATTATTCCAGCCTAGCAAGAAAACAGATCAATAGATTAAACCCAGAAAAATCTTACAACTGGTGACCAGACTGGATTTTAGAAGAGATACCAGTATTTGTCCTCTTGCTCAGTTGTACGCATTCACAATTTACATGCTGAATTTGATATACTACTTTAAGAAATCTATGCTACTCTGGGACACTGGATTATTCACATATTGTCAGTCTTGAACAGCAGGACCCCCTTGGAGGCAGCAGGGCCAGAACTCATATTTCTGCTTGCAAGGCGGACATTCCAATATCACCTGGATTACAGAAGACTCGATATCTCCCATGACAGAGAACTTATGACATACAGTTCAGCTGGAATGACTCTACTTAATATTGGACAATATGACACTTAACACAGCAGTCAGGCTATTTGATGAGGAAAAAGCAGCAAAACCACAGACAGCAGTATGTGTTCTCTTGCTTTCTTAGTGTTTAGTGTCAAAACCACTTGTTTAGTCTCAAAAAGCTTGATCAGTGTCTCAAAAACACACAAAAAAATCAAATAAAAATCAATCCTTCAGATTAGTTTGCATGGTGCCATTCTGCATTGGGAAATTCCTGCTTACAAATTCAATTTACTAAACAAAGCAAGAACATTAAAGAAGTTTTCAAAAAAACAAACTCAAACAAAGATTAAATTGATTACTAACTTTTGCAGAACTTCTCAGAACTCAGCACATTTGATAGAAGGAATGTGTTCCAGTTGGATTCTGTGTTGAGCAAGAAAAAAGATGCTAGTGCTCCTTTTTCCAAGTGTTTTTTAAGAGCCAGATTTAGGGCTGAAAGTTGAACAGAGCTGGCCTTGAGCAGAACAGTCAAACTTACGCACAGCACAGCCTTACAGGGTAAATGGAGTTCTCTTTTTCCATATTTTTTACTTTATTTTAATGCAGTCTAGATATTAGATTAGCATCTGCACTACAGACCTTAGACTGGGAACTAATAAAGTTATCCACCCAATCTCTCCATGTCTGAGTCACTGACTTTCTTTTTCATTTTAAATAATTATAACACTGTCGCCTGTTTGTTGAGAAAAATAGAGCCTTTATATATTCATAGATAATTGCTTATACCCAGCGATACATTCTAATTACTATTCACACCTTGGCTGTGAAGAAATCTTGAACTTTTTAGTGTTTTTTAACTGCAAGACAACAATGTAGCCAGAGCATTGACACCCTGACTATTGAAACTGTGCCTAGGATGGAATTTAACAAGCAGTTCTGCTAATGCCTTTTGCAGTGAGGAATTTTAGCAAAACTCAAGACGACCCAAAGCCTCCACCTCAGATCCTGTGCTGCAATAATGAGAATTGCTGCACAGATATACAACAGAAGAACTCAATCCAGAAATCAAAAGTAATCAAAAGTCCATTATTTCAGTTGGCTTCTGTCACATACTTAACTATAACAAATACAAGATCTGTGCTCTGTAACAGCCTCAATGACATAGTTGTATTACTTGACCCAGCTTCTTTCAAGCTCGACCCTGTTCTGCACACACTGGGCAATCGTTGCTGTTTGCCTCACTGAGGTCATTCTGCTTTCCCTGATGTTAAATGGACAAATTTTGCAGTCCTTTGTCCAAACCACTCTCTATTTTAGCGGGATCTTATCCCTAGCAGGCATGGCTGGACAGTGAACAGCATCTTTAGGAAAGGGGGGTGCCAGTAGCCAGACAACTCTTTAGTTCATTGGTATTTTTTAGGGAAGAGATTTCTTTTTAATCAGCAACGCACTGAACATGAACATGACCCAGGGAGATTAAACTGTAAGAACTGAAAAGAGAAGTCAACTGAGTCTCCATCTATTTGATAAATACACCAGATACCTGGTAGTAAAGGCCAAAGCTTGTGCCTAAGAAAGGGTAAGGTTTGAGGCCTGATTTCAAGCCTGATCCAATAATTACCTAAGCACATGCTTAGTTTCAGACGTGAACTTCAATGGTATTACAGACTTGTCTTGCAATTAAAAAAAATTAGTGTTGTAGTAACTGGGGCCCCTTTCCAGAAGTTGAAGCAGGCCTCTTAGTAATGGCCTGAGGAAGAGGAGGTCAATTTTAAAAGGAAATCTACTTTCCCCCCTCCCTTGTAGCCAGACCTGTGAGCAGCTGTATTTGATTCTGTGGTATGTGGGGCACTGAGTTGCTAGGGGTTGGGATCAAGCTGTCATGGAGAAGTATGTATCACTGAGCCTAAGTAAGGGAAGGCTCAGAGCAAATACTGGCTTTAGCAACCCCAAGAGCGAGGCCTCGGTGTTAAAAACTGAGTCCTCTTCCAGCTTCCCCATGTGATGCTTGCCTGAGATTTGACATGCTCAAGGCAAGTGGCCACACAGTCCCCTATCTATAGAGTGATCAACAAGTAGGCAGAAACCTGTTAAAGCCTATACTGGCAGAAGCTTGCCAAAATGGAAGCAAATTACAAAGAGCCAGCTACTGTGCTACTCAGAACTGCAGGCAAGCCAGATCGCAGCCTAGCTCCAAAAAGGCTTTTTCTGTGCCCATTCAGCTGTGCCCCATAGCATGAAGGCTGCAGAGCTGAGGACTGACTATATGCACAAATGCAGTAACTGTTCAGCATACTAAACAGCATGGGGTACCTGTTCATGAATTCCCCTCATCAAAATAATTACCAGTTGGAGATTTGTGTCTTGCCTCCCTTAACATATTGGCAAATTAGGCAAAATATATACAGTGGAAAACCTCTAGGGCCTTTCATATCATATCAAGATGATCTGTGGCAGCTGTCATGATCTCCGTGATGCCCCACTCAAGTTCTCTGTTTGGGCAACATCAGAAGAACCTATCCTAACTGCAAGAGACATGATTGCAGGCACATGTGTTAATTTGGAATCTCTCAGTGTTGTGAGCCTGCAAGGATGGCCACAGCCTGGCAGCACTGTGTGTTTTTCTCTGATTTCCTTCAACTACTTCTATGAAATAAGAGAAATGCCTAATGTTTTTCCTCCTCAGAATCACCCCCCTGACTTGGAAAACAACAAAAAGCAGCTGTGTGATGGGGCACCTTGTGGAATGGATGGCATGATATATTTCTGGAATTCACATAATATTGTAGGGTATAAACAGTACCAGTGGGCTTTGCTAAGATGACATATGGCACTGGAACTGCTTCCCCTGGTAAATAAGAGCATGTACATAGTGCACGCATGAAGACATGAACATTTCAGGCTCCCTTCTGGTTCAGATAATCTGTGCCAAATCCAACCTTTGTGTAAGTAGGAATGACTCCAAACAAGTTATAGGAGTCACTCTTTATTACTAGTATTAATGGAAGTGAATTTGGCTCTCCTTGCATGTGCCATTTGGAACAGTTTATTTTTCACATGAGGTTTGGCAGGGATTTTTCCCAAATAATTTCCCCCCAAAACTACCCCCAAAAGCTGGCCTGCATATTTCAAAATCACTCTGCTTAGTTTGGACAGCTCTGTAGAATACACCCCAACCTGAAATCTTCATTATGCAGAGATAAGTAGTGACCATAAAAAGTTCTTGATTGGTAAGTTAATCATAAATCCTAATACAGTGTTTTGCATACTCAATTAATATTTTAACAACAACTAATTCTGATCCATGGTTTTCAAAGCAGCTATACTTTAAGTAAGTTATTGTCCTTTTATTTTTTTTTAATTTAATGTTTTCTACTAATAGTCTACGGACTCAAAGTCTGGAATTTGCATCAGTTTCTGCTATATGGTTTCACATAGTACATAAAATTGTCAGCTTCTCCCATTGCGCTAGAAGACAGGAATGTTACTATTCTAGAAGCTGGAATTTTGGTTTCTAACCATGGTCCAACAAAAACGTTTGTGTGTTTTGGGAACCTAACCTATTTGAAATGCAACATCCTGAACCTGGAATTAATTGATCATGAAAAGTACAAACAGCTCCTTATTCATCCTGAAGCAAGCGCAGAACCCTTTGACACATTATGGAAAAATAATGCAGTTATTAATGCTCCTTTCTTTGTTCTGGTTGATTTTTAGGCTTGGAACCCTGCCAGGCACACAATAAAGTACTTGGCCTTTAACACAGACAGGCATGATTCTTCTTTCATACTCTCAACATGGAACTGACAAAACTCAGTACATTACGGATTTGTTTCAACGGAAATGTTCACAGCTAGTATCCAAAGACAGGTTTTCTTGTATCTTTAGGATATTTACAAGCTTTCAAATCTGATCCGCAAATAAGGAAATGGCTTTTAGACCCAGTTAACACAAGGTTTGGTACACTGAAGCAGATGTAGTCACTAACAGGTGAAGAACTATTTGCAGTGTGGCTGGTATTACATGCAATCCTTGAATGTACTTTAAAAAGATAAAGTTTCAAGGATTTGCTGCCACCCTGAAGGAAAGAATTGATGTTTTAAGTAACTGGATTTGTACAAAGTCTGTAAGACAATCCAAGTAAATCCTCAAATAGATGATTAATTCCTCATTATTTAAATGCCTTTAAATACAAGTGCAGATGCTAAGTGCACAGCTTTGTCTTGACAGCTCCTTAGCTATTTCTTATGATCTGCTATTAGGCTGTGACTCTAAAGCCCTGAAAAAGAGCGCCTATGAAAAAGCCTTCCAACTCCTAGAGAGACTAAGTTCTTGAAGCTTATTGCTTACATAGTTCTCTCAGGGTCTGACTGATACTGCAGCTATGATAATAGTACATAAACATCCTCTGCATCATTCAGTAGACCCAGATTAGGTTTGTATTGGATAGGTTCATAAGTACTTTGAATATCTGATGTCCCACTAAGACATGAGCATGTGTGCACATGCCTAAACTCTTTTTTGAGCTGATACATCATAATATACTCTAGCTGTCAGAAAATTTTAGGCTAATCTCACATTACACTGACAACAATAGGCATTCATTTTCCTAGACAATATTTATACTTATCATCAGCCTGTCCTTTGGTTAACTAGCTGAGGTCTACTTTAAGCCTCGTGATCCACTCTACAGAATTTGGCTTATCATTTATCCTGGTTGTAAACCTAAAAAGAGAGGGTGGGAGAAGGGGGGCAAGGGGCAAGTCCAAAGGATGCAAAACTCAACAACAAATGGAAGCACAATAGAACTGGAAAAGAATTTCAAAGGATCTGGCTTTATAGCACAGAGAGTGCTATATACATGCGTCTGTTTATGGAGACACACTAAACTGAATTATTCAGTTCCTTACAAAAAGAAAAAGAACAGACTGTGGGGAAGAGAGAGCAGAATGAAGGCGCAAGAGAGCAAAAATTCATCCAGCAACAGATGAGAAGAACAGAGAAGAATTGGAAAATGGATGCAGGGGGGAGGAATGGATGAGAGAATAGCAGGCCTATTTAAAATGAATTTTTGACCTTATTTTTAAAACATTTATGGATCCCAATTGCCTGTCATGAGATCATTTCCCCCTACAATGCTAGCTTTTCAGCCGGCTCTGCACTTTAACTTGATTTATCCCACTTAAAAAAAGTAGATTGTTAGAAATACCCCTTCTACTAGAAATTTTGTCCCATTACAGTGTCAGCTAAAGGCCACTTGTCAATGTCAGCTTTATCAGATAGAAATTTGCCTCATGAGTTTTTAGATACTATTTTGGAGAACAAGACCCAGGGTCCATTTTTGAGGCTGCTGATTTGTGATGGGATAGTGTCTTCTCAAATTATCCTCTGCTTTTCCCAACTTATCTGCATGTTTCATGAGATGGTGGGAAGTGATTACAGCAGCTGCTGTACATTAGAAAGACATCTTGTAGGAAAGTTGGCTTAAGTAAAACAGTTGACTGAGAAAAGCAAGGATAGAACTAATCGAGTCTTAAAAATACATAGAGAGACCCAGTATCTCTTTTCCAGCTGCAGCTTCCCTGGTGCCATAACCTCCTGTGGGAAGGAAGAAAACTTATAGCAGAAGGTTTTCCTCCTCCTCAGCTGTCTGTTGACTCTTTAAAGAAAGACCTGACATCCTGAAGATTAGAATAAGTTTTTATTTATTCAAAATCATGCAATTAGTCATCTTCACTGATGAGTAAAGGTAGAAAAAAAATCAGCTGTTGTTCAGTCTGTGTTACCACAGTACTGTTGAAGGTCAGTAGCCTGAGCTGGGAATGATGGCTTTGCTTAAAAAATATCTGGAGCACTCTTGTGGTAAGATGTTTTGAGACATTTGTTTTCTTTTTAATATTTTGATTCTATTTTTCTTCCTTCTTTTCTGTCTGAGTAGATTGATGTAACATAGGTATTTTAAGGGTAAAACTACATATAAGAGTAACAAATTTCAGCTACGAGTCAAAAGAGAGCAAGCTGTGGTTGCAATATTTTCCAGACTAAAAGACAGTGCCTATGAAAGCAAGGCTGGATGGATCAATGGGTAATATTGTTGCAGAGAAGAGATCAGAAGTCTTGGAAATTTATAAACCACTTCAACAAGAACTGTTGCAGCAACAAACTTCAGAGCATTAAAGCCCTCAAGGTAAACTCCGATTTTTGAGCCGACTGCCATTCCTCACAACAAAAACATTTAAAAATATTCTGCACTGGAAGGACAAAACACAACAACCCTCGTGCCACTGTTATTAATCATTTCAAGATTGAGACACTTAAAGCGCCCTTTCAGGTGCTCTGATTAAGGACAACGTGCCTCACAGGAAAAGCAAAGCTTTGGAAATCAGTAATCTCTGGGCATTATACCTAATAGGAAAGGCTTAGAAAGGATTACCTAGAAGAAACCTTTGTGAATCTTGTGAAACTACACTGGACCATAAATCTCAACCTCCTCTGAGGATCAATAAAGCTTTATCAGTTTCAGATAAGAAGTAGAAATCCTCAGGTTGCTGAAGAGGTACCACTGACCTAGTCTGAGGGCTGTCAGGACACTTAACACAACATAGCATTTCAACAGAAAGACACATTTGACGCATATTCTTATTTTAGTTTACAAAAGCAATTCAGAAAAAGAATAGCGGCTACATTGGCTCCCAAATTTGGTTCACAAAATTTAAGGCAGTAGATTACAGTTAACTGCTTCAAGGAAAGAATTATTTTGCTGAAGATGACACTTTTGGTAATTGAATCAGAGGAATATATACAACAACAGTTTTGGAGTTAATGAACAAATATATATGATAATTTATGTAAAAACACCCCTTTCAACTCTGTATCTCTCTGTGATTGCAATAAAGTCTAGTGTTGCTTAGGATTTTTTGGACTACAACCTCAATCATTGCAGATTTCACTTCAGGATTCACAATGATAGTTTGGAGACATTAAACCCAACAACGTTAGCTCAAACTTTACATGTATATAGATTCTTGAGATTTTAACATAATTCTGTGTTTTTTTAAACTAAAATTTCAAATTTAGCATAAACTGCTTTTATCAAAGTTACATTTTTGAATGCAGGTTGATTATAATTACTTCTAAAGAGACAGAGTCCAACTCTGAAACCTGCTCAGGCAGAGCTCTTGAGTACTCATAGACTATAGCTGTTGCATTTATTTAACACGTTCAAAAATCTGGCACTGTAGATTTAATCTCTGATTCTACCATGGGTTATAAGTTATTCTTCAGTAGAGGGGTAGATAATATGTCTCTGTGTAGTGTGAGTTCTAGATGTAAAACAGGGAATACAGCGTGCCTATAACAGTTCTATAGCATTGGTAGAATATTTTAAGATCTTTTGATAGGAGAGGAGCAAATTATTACATTTAAAAATTAACAGAGGCTGTATCATGGCCAGATTGCTACTGTCCAGTGTGCAGAAGGAAGGGCAGGAGTAGACATGCCTCTATTTCCTCCCTCTCACTTTGCAACTAAGCACAGGGAGAATCTGCTCTTCTAACGCTCTTGTTAACCCAGAGAATCACTGGATGAACGGCAAGAGTATTATAAATCCTGCTGAAAAGCCCTGATGCTACCACTTGTGACACAGTTTGGCAGCGACTCTGTAACTCGGGCCTAAAGAGAGGAAACCTGGGCCTAAATCAAACACAGCGAACAGACAAGTTAATTTTAGTCAAGTTCTTGTTATTAACATTTTCTTTGATGGGCTGGCATTAAGGATTTCTCCATTTCTACAGACTTCCCAAATTCATGTTAAGCTGATACAGGATTTCTGGAAAACAAAACCAAATCAGCACCTTTTGCTAACCCTGAATGTTGCAAAAGCACTTTGCATCACGTTGTGGACCTACCCAACGCTGGTCGTAGTCAGACAGCTGTGTTCTTCCTTCGTCCTCCTCATAGAAAGGTAAACCTTCTCGCCTGGCCTGGTGGTACTCCTTCCGTAACCTCTGGATACGGTCAGCATTCCCACTACCTGTACAGCCACTGAGAAAAAAAAAAACCAAACAGTAAATTAAATAAAACTTCTATGAACACACATATCTAATACCAGGTAAACACACAGAATTGCTAGACCTGAGACAAATGGATTATGTTTGATTCGCCTGACTTGAATAGTGTCCACTGTATCACCCTTATTTTTGCTTTCTTATATTAATAAAGCTGCTAATTGTGAACTTGATCCTTGTTTTCAAAAAAGTCTGTCCCTGTCCAAAGAACTTAACAATTCCAGCACAAGACAGGAGACAACAGATGGATGCAGACAGATGGGGGAGCACAAGAAAACTTTTAACATTCCTATGAGCAGCTATAAATGGCTATCATATTTTAATAATAATGATGATGATGATAAGCTGACAAAAACAAAAGTTTCCTTTTGCTCCCACACTAAATGTGGAATTTCCCTAAAATTACATTTGTTCAAGGTAAAGAATAAACTATTATTCACAGAGAAGCACAGAAAGAAGTTTTATGTTATAAAAAAACAAACTCTCTCCTAATTATACAAAGAACTCAAACATCAGCCATGAAAATACAGAGGAGGCAAGAGAGATGGGAAAGTACACTATTAAATCTTGACATCACCTTTTTAAAGTGGTAATTAAACAGTAATCCATTTAGTAATCCACAAAGACTCACCTGTATGCTGAACTGCATACACCGCAAACTGCCATGGTAAAGCTGGTGGAGTTCCTTAGTTTACCTAGTTAAACACATGCCTTTCTGTGGGTTTTGACCCTGGTAAGCCTTCTAAAGCCTTACAGCTGGATTTGTACAACTGTGGAATTTCAAGCTATAACCTGGAAATATTAAATGAAATCCTGAAAATGGCTAAGAATTCAAAAAATTTCGATCGTATTTAAAACTAATAAATTAAGTTTCCTGCAGCTATTTCCAGACCTGCTCTAGTCAGCACTAGGGGGGAAAACTGACTGTATGGCTCAGTAGCATTTACTGGCATTCATGGGTAATTATCATACAATAATTTGTGGCTGGTCCTAAACTCAAACCATTGTTATTGCAGCACACCATCATATATTCTCTTAATCTACAACCCTAACTCTGTCTCACCAACAGTGGATTACAGAGATAGAGATTTATTCACATAAGCACAGATTCAGTGGAGCATCTTGATACACTGCACTCCCCTATGAGTATGCCAGAATTTAGAGAAGCCTTTTATAGGATTTGCATAGCAAACTGAATTTGAACAGCACATACAAAATACTGGACATAAACCTATCAGTTCAATAGTAACCAGTTAGAAATTAATTGCCAATGAAGGGAAATTCCATGTAGGCTGCAAAGGGAACTGAATATGCAGTCAGGATTGGACATGTTTGCTTGCAGCATCAGTATGTTTCCATGAAAAATAAAATTACTTCCCTTTCCTAGATCTAAGTTATCCATCCACTGTACTCTATGAAGTCCCTGAGGTTTCAAGCTTCTCTGGCCAACTTACCCAAGTCTTCCAGAGCATATGAAATTTTTCTCATGGTCTGCCAAGACAGTGCAGAAAGCTTGCACAAACTCTGTGGACTACTGAGGGGAAAAAAAAGTATATTCCCTTTTCCCTTTTATTCCTTCCACAGATAAATGCCTCTGCTCCTTGCATGAATTCTTGTCAAATAGCGGAGAACCATTTCCAGTTTGCAGAACACTGAGGTGTAGCTAATGGGGACTATCACTTAGAACAGTGAAGCTTGGTCCACAGCTCATGAGCAGTACAATAATGGTGAAATCCCCTGACTTTACTTGTGAGTACAGATAAAGCATTTAATTAGGGCTGCTAACATACAGATAAGGCCCAAAGTATTGTCCCAGTTGCTTTGCCAACATCATTGCCCAAAGCAGCACTAGCTAACAGGGAAACGCTGAAATACAGGCAACAGTTCCAGTTTGATTCCAGCCAATCTGACTTCCTGCAGCTCTCTGCAAAATGTATTAGCACCTGCCACCAGTGCCCTAATGGCCACATACCCACTTTCTACCTCCAGGTATTTTGTCTGAAGAGGTAATCTGAAAATACCACATAGGTTGGTTTTTTTCCCCCTCTTTTAAAATGAAATCTGAGATTGATATATTGTAAGAGACAGTAACAGCAGTCTGTGCTTCACTGACTGCAGATCTGCTGTAGGTGAACTTCCTTCTGCTCAAACCCATTGAGCCAGCAAGTAGAAGTGGTGCTGCAGAGTTCAAGTTGATTATATATATTACAAGACAGGGCCTGACACATTGTGCTTTGGCAAACCTTTACCACATTGTATTAAAGTACAAACCCTAACCATGAGAATGAGTAGGAACATTTGAATGAAAGATAGCAGCACATGGAAAGTTATCCATCTGGATTAGTGTGAAAACACAAGCATAATCTCTGTGGAAACTAGCAGCTCCGTGAAGTCTGACTTCCTGTGCTTCTCTCCTGTGGGTTCTCTGGTGTCTGATAACTGTTCACACTGCAGCGCTTCACCCCAGCAAGAGCATTCATCTGGGCCTCTCTAGCAGGCTGCTTGTTTTCATAAAACTTAGTGTTCCAGTATCTCTTGAACATCAAGCCACCAGTCGAGTCTAGTCCAAGACAGCCAGCATGTTCAGAATTTGTTAGAAAGGTGGGGTGAACAGGTTGGAAGAGGGTCGGTCAGCACATCCCCTTTGCTTTTTCAGGATACAGTTAAAGTTCCACAGGTTGGTTTTTTTCTTTTTCTTTTCTCCACCACAGTTTATGTAAAGACATTGGCATTTGAAAGAGCTGCATTCTAGCTTACCATGAAAATTTTACCCACTCCTGGGTGAAGTGAGATAAATATGATGCCCTGTGCAATGCTCATGAAACAGTTCTGAATTTCAAGTTGGCTCCTGACAATTATGTGAATATATGAACCACATTCAAACTCACCAGATGAATTCAATCAGCACTGTGCAAATATCGCATACATAATCTATTAGTTTACCCCAAAGAAACTGAAGCATTGAATTCAAACAGAATGAAGTCATCAGTAATAAAAAAAAGAAACTGATAAGGCAATATTAAAAAAAACCCAACACAATATTCCAAGATTTGCAGAGAAGATCATACATTGACTGTAAACTATTCTCCCATCTGCCTATAAATACATAATTAAAAAATATTGGTTTGATCAGATAGCAGTTCTCAGACAGGGAAACAGCAGATGAATACCAGTTCAAATGTTTCAGATGCATGACTATTTACACTAAAAAGAAACTTGAACTTACAGAGGAAATATAAAAACAATACTCCAATCAAAGTCAGTTTATATTAAGGACACTTACTGAAGCTTTTCAGCAAGCCTAGTAAACACAGCAGACAGGTTTCTTTTACAGTAGCTTTACATTTAATGCAGTGATCTCCTTGAGGAGATATAAATATTACAGTTCTCATAATATCTACAATTTTGTGCACTGACATGGCTCCACAGCTGTGCTATAGGTTCCTCAGAGAACCTTGCAACCACACATACATGATCCCCTCCACCATCCCCTGTTCCCAGGATCTAACATTCAATCTACCCACGGACTTCTCTGTGTCACGACAAGACTGTAAGAGAACCATCCACTCTGCATTCTGTGATTGATTTCAGAATGATTTCCTAAAGTTGTGCTACATGTAAGGAGATTGATTCAGAAATGACTGATACTGGGAAGTTTTAAAATAATATCTAGGTGAGCAAATAAATCTCCGAGAAACTTCAAAAAGAGTTTAGCAAAGACTCAGGTGCTGATTTCAAACAACAGTAACAAAACCTGTCCAAAATCCCAAGCCATAAACAATATTAAAAGAAGTTCAGCAGTTCTTCAAATATGCTGCACACACTATAAGGTTTTGGTTGTTTGTTTTTGGGTTTTTTTAAATCTACCATGAACATTGAAAACAGGAAAAAGCACATTCCTGTCAGCCATTCTGTAGTTTTGTTAGATACAGACCTTAAAACCAAAACTTTCTTCTCGCCTGGGAGAAAGATAAAAAAAGTCTCAGTGATCGTTCTAACCCATGCTGCTGGGGCTGTACTACCAACTGAACAAACACCAGATATCAGCATCCTCTGCTCTGTGCCTGCCCCTGTCAGAAGCACTATGCAGGTGCAGGTTACACCTTGTCCACTGCGAATGCAAAGGGACCTGCTATGAAACAGTCACTCAAGTGATACAGCTGGAACAGGCAACCCAAGAAAAAAAGGAAACCATAATGTGGCACAGACTTAGCTTCAAGCTATCTCTAACATTATGTAAAATATGACTATGAAATTTCGTCCCATCATCTCTGAAGAGACAGATGAACAAGCACCATAGCAATAACATTTTATATCTAATATGACAGACAAGTTATTTTTTCAAAGAATCAAAACACCATAATCAGTGTTTAATACGTATGGCTCAGGTTTTGCACAATAAAATCTCCCCTCTGTTCTTCCTCTGAGTTGCTAATCAGGATTTCCATCATTCAGGTTAAAATGACAATTTTAAATTAGTGACTTCTTGCTGCAGCTTTCTTGATAACACAAAATTAAAAATAAGTGTTGCACATACAGAGTAAGATGAACCACTTACTGTATATAAACATATATTTAAGGAGGCAATAGACATTTTATTTCCAGTGGTTTTCCTAAACACATTAATATTGCTTTTTTGCCAGCCACTTCTTTCAACCAGCTGACTGTCAGCCCCTAAGCAAACAACTGGTGCTCCCAAGTTAAAACAAAACAAGAAAAAAAAAAAGAAGAAAAAGAAAGAAAAGAAAGATTTCTCTTTTAGTGAATTTTCCTGTAACAAACAAATCCAAGACAAAACGTGATTCACAGACTCTGTGATTCACTTAGGATAAAACTTTCATTTTGAAGTTATAACAAATAAATATGTGAGTAAGTTACTCTTTCAGTTCCAGCCCTTGTCTTTCTACCCTGAAGTATTACATTGCTCATGAAGATATTTCTGCAACCTCAATAGTAAGAGGGAATAAAAAGAATGGTGGGAAGTGATAAAAAGAAAATCAATTATAAGAACATAATTCTACAATATTTCAGCTTTCATCTTTGTCACCACCAAGAGAAAGAGACTTCGGAGAGAAATGAACATTTGTTGTTTTCATATGCACTTGAGTAAAGGAATGGCATTGTAAGGAACGACTTGTCAGAAATACCTTGCTGACACCACTGATATTGCCTTGCAGGTTCCAGATTCACTCTTTGATATTCAGTCAAAGCCAGCCTGAGTTTTGGCTACACTTGATTTGGACACCTGTGCAAAGTGACTGTAAGATGACTTTGAGCCCTGTTGCATTTAGACAGGACTATCTGAGAAGGTCTGTATAGATGGGCTGACGTAAGGAGCATCGGATGGATATGTTTCTCTCTATGTACATAAATACATATAAAGAATCATAAATAAACTGCAGAAAAACAAGTGACACTGAAGAAGCTATTTATGCTTATTTGAGTTTATTTGAACCTGTATATTAAAGTCCCTGAACCTCAATCTGCTTTACAATATTTTAAAAAATCATAAATGTGCTTCGGTTGTACATAAGCTGTCACCTTTCAATTCTTTAGGCTAACATAAAAGCAGTACAACCACTTCTGTCCAAAAGGTCAAAGCCTCCTAGGGCAGCACAAGACTACCATTTGTCTGGATGTAAATTGAGTCCCATTGACCCTGTAGCATCACTACTGACCTCTTGACATTAGGAGCTTAGTGGAAAGAGAGAAGATGATATTCTCAGGTTCCTACAGACTCATTAGGAAGAAAGAAGGAAAGAGAACCTGGCATGATATGAATTAGCAGTGTCATTAACCTTTTCTTTCCCCAAATAGCCCATAATATGTTTATAGTAGCCTCAAAAGAGCCATCTGAAGATTGAGACCAACAGATTTGTATCACTTTCAGTTTTTCCAAACTGTTTATAAAATATCTCAGTGGTTTGACACAAAGCATCCTTTTATGTTTCCCTCCCTTCACATGACACACACCACCTTTTCCTGTTTGTCATGGCAGATGGCCTAGACATTCAAATGAGCATCATCTTTTCAAACCAGGCCACTTCTCATTTCCATTACTCTCCTTCGTAACTTATAGTTGACTACAGCTGGCCAGAAATAACAGGAGGTATACTCCAATTTGTTGTTTTATGGAAACAAAACTGGCATGCTGAGGCTTGACTTCACTGTAAGCAGACGTGGTATGTGCTACTCTCAACAGAATCAGGTTATTTGCAAGCAAGTAGAAAGGAAAGAAAAAAAGGCAGACATTTTCTTGTTTGTAGCCAAACTGTCATCTTTCTTTTAAAGAAAAGACTTTCTTTTTTTCTTTTTTTCTTTTTTCTTCTTTTCCTGTATTGTGCCTCATCAAAGAAGGCAATCACCAGATCTTAACTAATAATAAAAAAAAAGATGCCTTTACAGTTCAGGCTGGTTAATGGCAATGTCTGTTTCTGGCATGGGACCAGTTTACTGCTGTCTTGTTGATCTGAGATGTGCACTTGTCTCTGAAGGGCTAGGAAAGCAGGGAGATTAGGGACTCAGCTGCTGACAACAACCAAACTCTCTATAAACAATACACAATGAAAATAATGAAAAACAGATTTTCCTGGTATTTTCAGTAGCCTCTAGACAATGCAACAGTTTCTGGTTTCTTCACTAAAGATGATATCAATTATGCCTTTTATCCATCACGCAGAAGTCACGTGTGAGGCATAATTGAAGGCCTTCTCTCCAAGGTAATTTCATCTGGATTTACACAGCAAAGTACTTAAATTGCCTTTTTTGGCACTTTGTATTACAACACAGCTTGGGAGGGGTTATTTTACTTTACTGATGTAAAGCAGCTGGCATATTTACAATAGATAGGTCACATCAACACAGAGCAGATTTTCAACCCTCCAAACCCCATTTACAGCAGCTTTAACAATTCAGCAAAGCAAATGCTGAATGCTAAACTCTTGTGTAGAAATGTAACTCTATTTCTTAATGGTTATCACACCTGCCTGCAACTGGCAGCTAGGTTTTTCCACTTGTAGGCTATTGCTTTTTGCAATAAGTTTATTCAACTTATCGCTAAAGCTGAAATAATAAGTACTTTACAGACTTCCATTGAATTAGCCATTCAACAGTCCCTCAGGAATTCTCTTTACCACACACAAAGCAAAAGCAGGAGGGAGAGAAGGTGACAATTCAGTGCAGTCTTAATTTCTGCACTCCCTTCTGAGAAAAGAATCGAAGGTCTACGAATTTGCTCACAGTAGCTGCTTCTGCCCATGTTCTAAACCAGATTTTGTTGAAAACTACAAAGCCCAGAGTAACTATCCATTTTCTCCCAGAAATTACCTCTCCAAGTTTCACACTAGAGACTATATCATCCTGCTCTTTGTTCACACATGCCAATCTACGCCATCGTCGAAGTGGAGGCAACTAATCCTCTGTGTGGGTTGCTTTTTTAATACCTGGCCTAGGTAGAAAACTCAACCTCAACTAAAAAAAGAAAAAAAAGTCTCTGTGTCTGTAATTCTGTGACAGATATAGCTTACATTTAATAAAAAAAATTCACACCATATGCAAAGCATCAGGGAAAAGCACAGATCTCAGAGCCAAAACACATCCAACTATAAAGTTGGCTTTTTTTGGGTGTTTTTAATGAATGGTCACTATGAGGATAACATTAATTCAGCAATAGGACTTTACGGGAAAAAAAATACAAATGTAATTTATCTTTTTTAACTGTCAGCTGCATTTCCAAAGCTTTAAAGTCTGTAGCTTCCAGCGGCCTTTTGTCTTCCTGCCATGGCAGGAATATCTTGGACAGCTGTAAGAGCTTTGTAAGCTATCTTTCTCAAAATCCATTAGCTAATTCAAGGAACCTAATTAGAGCTGCCATTTTGATGGAGCATATTGAATGCTCTGTATAAACTAGTAACACCATCAATGTTTATTAAAAATTGCAAGAACCAAAGCTCTCAGTTCCATATAAATATTAACGGACTGATACACAATAGTTATTGAAATATAGATGGCATTATGACCACAGAAATACACACAGGTATACTTACAACCCAGTATGATGCATTTATGCACAAAGGCTGAAGTACAGAAGCAAAACCTAGGGACAATTTTACACAAACTGTTGAAAATTGACCAGCTTCCATTTACACTATTCTTATGTGCATTAAGGGAAGCAAAGCACACTAAAGATGATTTGTTTCTTGTGTTTTTCCTGAGCAGTGTGCTGACAATTTGGAGTGTATTTTGAGCTTACCTCAAGAATGCACTCCAGCTGGAACCATTTTATAGCTCCTCTTAAACCAGCCACTCCAATCACTGTACTTTGTAGACATTTACACATATTCCAGTACTATACTGTTTAAGGGTATCCAAAGATTCAAAGGGAATTTGCACTGTAGAGTTAAACCTCAAATTTTGCTGTAGACAGCAACAAAATCGGTGAAAGGAGCCAGACATCTGGAGCAATGCTTTCCTACTTTCTGCTGCGTAAAAGCCCAACTATAATGAAAACACAACTCGCAGACAATGATACAACACATGATATACTGACCACTCTAAGAACATATCAGAGACCTAATTAGGTTAGGCTGTACAAGCACATGCCTTTGGCTGCAGAAATAAGAAGTTTTCTGGCTACTTCACAGCTTTGTTTTTAACTTGGTACTTCAAAAATGGAACTGCAGAAAACCTCATATGCTACCATTTCAATCTGGTGTACACTTCCATACGCATCTAACAGTGCCTGGATTCTATTTATATGTACAAATAAATATACATGTATAGAAAAATCATCAGATTTGCTACAGAAAGACAGCAGATGTTCTTATTAAGCCACTGGCACATGCAAGGTGAAGCGTGTAAGCCTTATATGGAAAGCATTTAACGTTCCAACTACAACCTAAAGAAAAGCACAGACAACAAATGAAATTATTTCTAACATACTTTACTAGCTCGGAGTGCAAGGCACAGCAAAATGGAAGCACTGTTGAGTGAGCTCAAATGACTTCTAACACATGGGGCTTCTCACAGAGGGGTATAATCCATACGCACTCTTCAGAACATCCTATCTCCAATATAATGATCCAAAGTTCACTTATTCAGAATATATACTAAATTGACATATGAAACATTTAACAGATGTGCAAGTGAAATGGGCTTAATTGTATTTTCTACACTGTAATAGTGCAAGGGGCTAAAAATTTTATGACAATCTTACCGTGGGGACAACCCTGAAGGTAAACTCATTTTGGTTCTCTGATAGGGCAGTATTTTCAAACTACAATTGAGATTTGAGCAGTTTTATAGGAACAGACTCAAAAATCAAAACATCAGTTACTACTAGCTTCTCTCAGGAATTATATATGGCAAATTTAGCTTGTGGTTACTGCTCAACAAAAACCCTGCCAGATGCTGAAGTGGTAGATGGATTTTTGCAAAGTTCTGCTGCCTTCAAGGCCACCTTCTTCCCTTCCAGCTGTCTCCCTCCTTGGGCACCTCTGCCTGGTGCAGCTGGGCTCTTCAAAGCACAGTTGTTTTGCTCGCACTTGCAAAGACTGGGGAGCGCACATTCCTTCAACTAGCTTTCATCACAAGCTCCCCATTGACAGAATTAAACACTTTATAACCAAACTGCATTTTGGGGAAGTGTTTCTGAACTCAGGGGCCTAAAGTTAGCAGCATAACTTTATTACTTTGTATTATGCGGGCAGTAGAAGCTCCTGGTCTTCCAAACATGCACTGTTTTTCTAGCTCTTCCTTATAGCTGCAGCTCCGCTGCATCTCTGACAGGAAATTACTCCCACTTTTCCAGTTGGAGAAGACAGGGCTGAATTTCAGGTGCTTAAGATTGAGGGTAAGCACTACGCTCTATTAATAACAAAAAAATGTTAAATTAAAATGGAAAAAATGAAGTAACGGAATCTTCAAACTACATAGAACCGTTTCTTAGCATAGCTTGCCTGGGAAAAGAAGAGTGAGTCTATTGCTGGGCATTTGGCTGGGAAGTACCAGAAATGCTAAAGCAACTGTTCTGGTTCAGGCCCATCTCTGTCTCTACACAATGATTCTCATATGTTTCAACTGCCGTGTTTAGAGACACACCTTACAGGTCCTTTCACATCTGTTTTTGTCTTGCTGCCTCAATTCCCGGTTCTCATCCTGACGTTAGTTTTTCCCTTCATACCTTTCAGCCAAGGATGCCGATTTCCTCCACCCATTATTGGCTTTCCGTACAAGCAAGTCTCTGCTCCACAGGCAGCTCTCCTTTCGGCAGTCCTTGAGTCCCATATTCCAGAAGCACTTCCTAAAGCAGCCTGACAGTGAGGATGGGGCTTCAGGTGGCACGGGACACCCAACAGCCTTTCTCCCACTCTGCACTGTTCAAATGAGCGTGCCCATGTCTGGCACATTAACAGACATCAAACTTGCAGTACCAGTAAACTTCTCTCTACTCTGAAGCACTCACATAATGTCCACAACTATGGTCTGTCCTAGCAACCCCTTTTATTCTCTAGCTGCTCCAGCCTCTCCTCTGTTCGTATTTTTGTCTTTTCCCTCCATGGCATTTTTTAGTGTTTTGGATCAGCTCAACTTTTTCCTCCGTGGAAGGGAGGGTGCAAGGATATGGGAACACTGATCATGACACCTCATCCTTCACTCCTGCAACAGGAGTCTCTTTGGTCCCTATAGCCTGGAGAACCTATTGCTGGAAAAACATGTATAGGCTCTGGCAGTTAAGGACAAGCACTTTTGGTGAAGTTAGCAGCCAAGTTTCTATCATGTGTGTGGGAAGTACTCTAAATCTTACAACTTAGTCAAATTGTCACCGTTCAAGGGGTGGCAAAAGGCACAGTCTGGTGTAAGACTAGGCTGCGTTCCCTTCCAAAATATAAAGACCCCATTCCAGCATATGGAAAGACTACAGATTCTTGTTGAAAGAGGATACGTTGCTTCTTTTTATGTTTTGCACAGACAAAACAACCCCTCGTTTTCTCCTTCCAGGCCCCCTCAAAACAGCTGTCATCATGTTTCATAAAAATTCAGCTTCAGCACTCCTCCTACATAGGCATTTTCAACCCAAATGGTTTAAGGTTGTCTATTAACAGGTAGAAATACAGTTTTCCAATGGAAGTTAAGCCAGCAATTCCCCTCACACAACAGGCATAGCCTGGGTTTCTGTGGCTGTCCCCCTCCATGCCCTATGGGACTTCATACTCCATGGCGCAGTGGCTGGCTGCATGTTCCTGAAGGCAGCATAAAGCTGGCTTGCTCCTGGCATCTGCGGGATGAGTGCTCCTTAACAACCACCACAACACCTTTGAGGGTACAGCCTGGTAAGCAGATACTACTCCTGCATGTGCTCCAGACTAAGCTGTAGTCAGCTTAATTAGAAACTTAATTGATGAGCGCTACTTCCTTCACTTGTCCATTAAGATAAGTACAGCACATGGACATTTCAACCCATCAAAGAAGAGAAAATGCATTAATTTTGGTTTTCTTAGAGCTGTTAATAAATCTGACACTGTCTGGCAGTTTTCTTCATTTCCTACCATTTGACAGATACTGTGATCACAAGTTACAGAAGATGTTTTTCCTCTGAAATTATCACTCTGGTAATACAAGCCAGAAGGAAACTTTATCAAGATACCAAGAAGCTGGGTATCAGTTTTATTTTTAACTTTATATGGCTGGTTTGTGAATATCTCAATGTGATAAAAAAATAAATTCCATCCGGTACTATTAAAAATCACATACACATGGAGACACATTACAAATGACTGTATTACAGCAAATAATCACACCATGTATTTATCAGTAAAAGCCTGTATTCCTCTCATATAATCAGCCTGGCTCTACTTAGACCCCTTTACTGTAAGAGCTCTTGCAACTGTTTTCTTCCTCTTTCTCTCTCTCAAATTGACATTTGTATGGAATCAAGAAAAATCTTCCTTAATAATTTTTCATTACTAATGGCTTTTTTTGGTATGTGTATTTGAGAAGAGGGAAGGCAAAGGGCAGGAAAAAGGAGCTTTAAGTGCTCTGCAAATTATCCTCCTGAATCTGGGCCTCATAAATCCTATCAAATGTTATATTTCATCAATAGGCTGAAAAAGCTTTTTTCTCTGTAATGATGAAGCCTGGGTTTAAAATTTATAGTTTCATTTTAGAAATGGACTATAAAAAGAGTCTGCCTTGGCTGTCCATCAACTGTAGCTGACATTAGCAAGTTAGGTGTGGACTTTCAAAGTGTTATATGTATTTTTTATTTATTATACATGTACATACATACATATAGAGATATATGAGGACATGTATATCACTGTGGGTTTGTGTGTGCATAAATTCACAGTTGGCTTTTAAAAAATTTTGTCTAAAAAACCCATTTTCTTTCAATGCAAGAGGATCTGAGATATTCAGCAGATTAGATTGCGAAGTGATAAAAGTGTCCAGACCAGAGTTGGCTCAAAGATCTGCAGCAACACAAGCAAATTGCATTTTGCTGCCCAAATGATTGAGATAAACTAGTTTAATTTGTTCTCATTCGTGGGGTGGCAAAATGCAATTCAGCAATGGCAGAGCAAGGTTCAGAGGGAGGCAGGGAATATTTCAATAGGTTGTGGGAGATAAAGGGAGGAGAGCAGGCAAGGACCAGAAGGTTTTAGGTGAGGGAAGACAATTAGCAAAGGACTGACAGATTGGGGAAGAGGGAGTGCAGAGCTTCTGCACCTCTCATGCATGGAAAGGAAGGAAAGGAGACAGCCTCCCCTGTCTTCGTGCAACTCTCTACCTCTAGTCCCTTTGCACAAACCCTGGAAACAATTCTGACTTCCCAAAGCTCCTACTTGCTCTCCTGCACTGCCCATAGTAGAAGAGTGCTGAGATTATGGCTTCTATTCCTGTTGCTGCCACCACTGATGGCTGTCCTCTAAGAGCCCAAAAGCTTCTCTGGCAGCCACAAGAGCAGCTTCCTCAGATGGAGGAGGAGGTAGTCTGCGGATGCTGCCAAAACACCCACTCCTCTCTCCCCTCACCACCAGAGCCAGAGGTATGCAGCCAGTGACTACTACTCAGTTCCCCCTATGCTTAAAAGCAGCCTTAAAGATAACATTTCTAATAGAAGCATTACTGCTCCCCAAAATCCTCATACTTGTAAAAGGAAACTACATTTAAAGCAAAAACCAGATAAATAAAGTGATATAGCTGCAGCCAGAAAGTGAAGTTCCATTCTGAAGGTAGGGGAGCCCATCTCTCTCCATCTGCTACTAAAAAATGTAATTTTGTAACTCAAAGAATTAATGATGGATTATGTAAAAACAGCAAATCAGATCAATTGTTGAAGCGTTATATGAACTAAACAGAAGAGCAGTTAATCTAAATCACATGTGGGATGGTTATTATTGCGTGTTGCCATCGTTGCTGCTGAGTCTGGCCGTAACATTGGTTTTGGTGGCAACACACAGAAAAACCTGAACATCCTGTTCCTCATTATAAAATGAGAAGAAATCTCACCCTGGGGAACTTGGTCAAAGCTGACAAGCGAGTGCTACAGAAAAGACTGGGCAGACGGAGTGGTTAATGGCAAAGGTATTCTGAGTCAAGACCAAGAAAACAAATACCTTCTTCTGTTGCCTCTATTTGGTAACATGAACAAGATGAATAAATAAAAGAACCCACCATTGATGCTTAGGGCACATGTATACTGCAGCTTCAGATCATTCCCGAAATTCCCTGTTGGGAGGATGTTTGCCAAGGTCCCTGTTGCTAGCCCTGCTGGGAACAGCGGATGGAAACACTGCAGCAAGGGTAGCACAGAACCCCAGCTGCAGCTCCTCAAATGCACCCACTGCAGGGCATTTGCTCATTATGGAGGAGAGCTGGCTACGCTTCCCGTGGTCAGTGATGGCACAGGCAAGGGATAATCACTCATTTGGTATTATCCAGCAGGGAAGCAGGTAGGGGAAGTATCACCCATCCCTATTTTGCAAATTAAGATGTGTCCTGCTTCTAGTGCTAAGATTCCACTGTAAGTATACAAAATATGTTGTGCTTACACCAGTTGATGAAAATGAGGGGAGCTGAAACTGCCTGTATTTCCAAAAAAAGGTATTTCTATTAGTGAAGGGTAACTTTATCAAACCTTGGCGTATCTCTGGAATTCCATGTTTTTTACTGAAAGGCGGCATATAGGAGTGTCACATGAGCAGAAGTTACTTAAAAAAAGAGAATCTTGAACTCTTTCAGATTCATACAAGTTAACCCCCTTTAACATTGACATTCAGGACACTAAACCAATACTGACATGATAGCATTTTCAAACACAAATGCACTCATCCAACAGCACATCAAGAATATTTCTAGCAGCGTATTTTTTCCATAGTTTTCCTGTATGTTTCTCCTTGAAGGTTTCTAAGTAACCAAGCAATTTAACTTTTTCTGTAACTCTTGGACTTTTTCAAACCTGAATTAACTCTTCTACACACAAACATCTTTCTGCCAGTCTGCAAAGAGAAGCTCCTGTCACTGTTCAATCCTTAATTTTTTCCTTTTAAAATCTTTTAATCTGCTTTTCCCCTCCCCCCAAGAATGCTTTGTTTAGTGTTGTTACTCCTTCTTTTCTTGTCTCCTTATTTCCTCACTTCTTCCCTGAGACTCCCACTTTTCTTTCTCTTTTTTTGTTTTTCCCTTGAGCTCTTACGAAACCCTGACCTGTTTACAGATAACAACTTACAGAGCTTAAGGGCTAATGTTTTACCCTCTACTCACCATTCTGTATCTGGCTGCAGTCATCAGTAACCAGAATTCATCATCATCAATGGATTTTCAGTGACATGCACTGTATTTGCTCAGATAATGGCCCCACATATTGCCTTTGAAATGAGGGTGTGACGACTGCTCAGAGATATTCTCAAGAGTCAGTAATTGGCATTGCTGCAGGACACATTTTCTTCATGTTTTGAAGGCAGACCTGCAGAAAAGCAAGCTCTGAAGCTTAGGGTTTTTATGGATGGTATTGCGCTCTCAGAAGGACACACCAATATTAACCTAAACACATCACCTTTGGATTGAAGCAGGTCACTTGCTAGCTGGTTTGGACCACAGGGGAAGAACTGGCATATGCTGTCTCTGAAAGGTCAGACAAATACATGAAGGTACAGATCTTTTCAAATTCTGTAGTGAGGGCCAGACTAAACCATGTAGGCTGGGATGGCCTCACTCCAGGTTCTGACAGATATCTTTCTTGCCTCCCCATAATTTTGGGATGGCCTTCAATCTTTAAGACTGCCTCAGGAACACCTGCAGACAAAACACCACTGCAGCATCTCCACCAGAGATACAACTCTCCTTGCAATAGGCTCTGCAGAGATGTGTAATGAAAAGACAGTCCTGTTCCCATGCAGAGCAACGGAAACAGTAAAGCAGGTGGGGGAGCACAAGATAATATGGAAACAATACTGGTCCGCAGGATGCCTGATAATGACACTTGGAAGGAGGCAAATGTAACATGCCTACACAGGCTGCAAAGACAATTTCAGAGTTTGTGAGCCTCAATGCTGTTTAAAGTCACTACAGACAGAATACATTTTTTATTTAGAAGAACTAAGCACATGATAGAGCTACTGGACAAACAGGATCAAGCTTTTTTTTCGTGTCAGGTAACTGTAAAAAGTGCAAAATACCTGTGAGACTGCAGCCTACAAAATTACTACTGTAGGATATTACAGTGTAAGATAAACATCCCTTCACTTCTCTAGTCCTCAGCTTTATAAGCTTGCCAACCAAGCACAAACGTGGCTCACAGCTTCCATTCTTGGAGCAGGAGATAGATGGGTATGCTGTATCCAGTCCAGCTCTGTACACTTGTCTCACCTAGAGAGGAAAGCAAACCAGCCCACCAAGACTTGGCAGAAGGAAAGATCGCTTCCATCTGCTATATTTTTTCTGCAAATGTCAAAGTTTAAAACCTCATGGATGTGCTCTATCACTAACTTAAGGACACTGACCATAAGATTTTTCTTTCACTCATTTTTCTGCATTAAAGTATATCCTCTATTAATGCACAAAATTACCCTTCCCTCCCCCCCATCTAAATCACTACTCCCCAGGGGATAGCCATTAAAATTGATTTATGAATACACTACATTTACAGGCAGAAGTGGGGACAGAGAAACCCCCTCCCCATCATGTCACTCTCCAGGAAGGAGTTTGAGACACATTGAACAAAGAACTCTCAAATCTTCTGCCATACAGCTTAGAAATCAGGATGTGATTTCCAGTCTTTATCTCTTGCATCATTACAGACGATATAGTCCTTAAAATAGGCAATTCGCTTTGACCAGCAATGTTTAAGGTTTTAGCTTTTAGTTTTGTTTTTCTGTAGATTCCACACTGCATCAGGCAGCTTCCCTCCCTCTTCCCAGTCCTGCACCCCAGCTCCATGTGCAGCAGTGAAGACACTTAAAGAATTCGGGCAGCTGGAGAAAATGTAAGACCCCAGCTCTTGGGCCTCATCTGTGTTTCACTCCTTTCACTCCTGAACATACATCTGGATTTGACAAAGTCATGCTTATCAGATAGATCAGCAGATAGTCTCCTATCTGTGCTGTGGTGCAGAATTAGGTCAGAAGAGCATTCTGCCAGCTTGTGTTTTGCTGTTTAATCCTCCATAAGTAGTTGTGGAGACAGCAATAAAAGACAACTTATCACACTAACCAAATTCTTCACCCCCTAATCCTGGTCAATTTTCCGACCTTGTGAGGAAAATGAAATAAAAATCACACATCACTACTATTTAACTGCACATTCCAATAGCATAACATTATAAGAATACAAGCGAGGCCAGAAGGCAAGTTTATTTTATGAAAATGTATCCTGTTTGAAGGCAGATTGAATGCTATAAAAATAAAGTCTGAAGAATAGTAGTTCTGAACTTTTAAGCTGTCTTCTTCTGTGATGCCATAGCTGGGTCTTCCAGCCGGCCTCACCAGATGGCCACTCTGGCCACCATCAGAATAGCAGTCTGGAAACACGTGCCCTACAGCCCTGCCTTAGCATCTTGGCTGGGATATACTCTGAGGCAGCAGTTCTGTACTCACAGTTCAGAGATATTCCCACTGCACTTGCTTAAGAATTCTTGAAATTTGTGTGAGGAGATTAAAGCCAAACGTTTGGTCCAATACAGGTCAAGGAAAATAACAGAATGTTGGTTACCAGCTTTTAAATGTTAATCATCGTTCCCACTAAAACCTCATTACACTAAAAACAACCCCTTCCCACACCAGCATACAGTATGAAGATCTGCTCAAAAATAGTATATATAAAAGAAAGGAATTTTCTCTTAAGCAGTGGGTAAGTTTGGCTGCAGAGGATTCCAGCAGCTACAAACAATTTTTGTTTCATGGAAGCTGTACAACCATTCCCCCTCTTACATACAACTGTGCAAATCGGTGTGTTAGTGATGCTTTTGTAAAGAGGGTTTGACAACAATAGAGAGTCCCCAGCCTGCTAAATAAGAAGTGACAACTCCATTTGAAAGCTGTCTCTGGATGTGTTTTATGTGCAGAAATTATCTGTGACAGTTCAGATCAAAATAGAGTTTTCATTTCATGTGGGAGGTAAATGGACGATAGAATAGGTTACTTTAAATGCTGCAGTCTAGTCCAATTAATGTTTCAGACTTTTCCATATTCTGTGCTCTAAACTTCGGGGTAAAAAAAAATGTAAAACTCATTTTGTCAATAGCATGATGCGAAGAACAGACCAAAAGGTAATAAAAGTGGTTAACAAAAACAGTCATGGAGAAGTATGACAGAAAAGATCAAGTTACAGTAACCTGGCTGTGAAACTAATAAGTATAAAACAGAAAAGAAAATATCACTTCATTCTTTCAGGGAGAACCAGGCAGGCGAATCAATTCTGATTTCCCATCTCAATCAACAGAGATTTTGCCAATTACTTTGGTGGAAACAGGACTTGCATATTAGTCATCTTTCTGAGCAGCAGACACAAATCCACATGCTATCATTTGCTTTTCACACAGTGCAACATAAATTTACAATTTCTAGCTTATGTAACTATACAAATTGTACTTTAAAAAAAATGTCAGGTCCTAGTTGTTCATGTTTGTTACCTGTAAATCAATCTGTTGTTTCCTGACCCATTTTAAAGAAACGTGTTTTCTTAAAGGTCTGGACCCACTGCTGTGTTACTCAAGCACAACAGTGGCTCCGATGGGAGCTGTGCTGATACAGTGCCTGTAGCTTTCTAACAATCTTTTTCAAAGTCGGTGTGGAAACCAGTAGTTCATGCAGGGCTTTTTAAATGTAAGTAAAAAGTACTGATAGTAGAAAAGGTATGGACCCATGAGTGAGTGATCTCATCCCAAACAAGGGCCCATGAACCTTACATAATCTATTTTGTTTATGCAACACTTTAAGCAATGCATATTTTGATCTTTTCTGAGAAACAGTATTTTTCTTGGCACAATTTTCAATTTCCACCCACTTGGAAGAGCAGGTGTCTTTGTGTATCATTGCTCAATCCTGGGAATAAAGAAAACATTTTAAAAAATGTTAAAATTCTTTTGCTAAAGTCAATGGACATTAATTTAAGGTTCCATGGGCATTACAGAAGAACAGACTACTATAAATGCACTGAGCTAGTAGAAACTCTGAGACAAATAGTTCAGAAGATATAAGACCTCAATATCTCTACTGGCCAAAGTCTGAACACTGGTAATCTTATTCCTCAGAGGCAAGTTTTAACACAAAAGAGAAATTAACATCTATCTATGCACTAGGGTCTTGAAAAGAAAAACAACAGAACAATGAAGCTGCTCAGACATCTGGTATATTTGCCACAGCTAACAGTAATGAGATAGCAGGCAGAGTGCAGAATAAATGCAAAAAGGTATGAAAGAATTCTGTTATTCCAGGAGCCATACAGACATGTAAAAAATACCAGTACTCAGACTAATGAGTCTAAATTTTGGGAGGAATTCTCAAGCACTTATCATGTTTAGATTGATGATCTGTTCGTAGCAGCTTTCAAAGAAAGAGAATGAGACTTCTGCCTATTCAGTTTTGGAGCCTGAACATGTCACTAAGTGCAAGAGACTTTTCAAGCTCTGTAGTAAGGAGGTCAAAGCATCACCACTGATGCAGACAGTGGTATTTACAGAGAAAAGGAGGAAAAGATCAATCCCTTCCCCCCAGTCCCCTTTACTCTCCCCCTCTCTGAAGCAGCTGCTGCTTAAACATTGCCGTTGTATACAGAGGCACAAAATAATTGCCTCTTGGTTTGTTTGTTTTTGTTCCCTCCCCCCCCCCCAATCAGGGACAGAAGATGTTAAAGAAAAAAATACCTTATTCAGGTGAAGGACTACAGACTGCTTGTCATTTGTGTACTACCAATCAATAACAATTAGGAACAGGTTTATTGCTCTGAAGCTGTTTCTCAATCCTCCTCCACAACCTCACGCTCTCTTGCCATGTTATGGAAGTGTCTGCTGACATGTAAAGCAGGGACTGCAGCCACAGAAGGCCTCCTCTGTCATTATCCGAGAGCAGAGCAGAAGCAGTCCAGGTCCCCTGGTTTGCAGCACACTTACAGCACACAAGTGCTCAATTAAAGCAATCCTTTCAGACAATTATTGAGCATTATTGTGACTCAGGCATAGGAAACAGCTGCCCTCTCCCCACCTTGCCACAAGACGGATCGCATTTTGAACATGCTTCCATTCCTTGAAGGTGCACTGCTGCTGCTTATTCTTCCATTGCCAGGCCACGAACAATACTTGCATTAGAAACATGTTCCATGCTTAAACTTACACGCCAGTCTCAAAGTAATTGTTTTACATGCATTTATGTAAATACCATAATGATCGTTTACGGTTTATTCCCATTTACAAGGTAATAACCATATCCAGGACCAAGAAGGGATCTAAGCCTAAGGGCAGAAGTGTTTATAACAGATAAACTCCACAGCAGAAGGACATGTTCTAGCTAGTACTGGTTTGAGAAGAAATGCCCCTAAGATACTATTATGCTGAACAATTTTATTTAAGATTAAAATTAAGTGATTGAAGGAATTAAACCATAAATATAGGTCAAAGACTGAATGATAAGATGTTGTTTGAAATTTTAAAACATTAGTTGTCCCTTTCTTGTTTCTCCTTACTGCTTCCAAGTCACTGGAGGGAAGGGGCTAACAACCCCCCAGAGTGCACGTTCAACAGAGGGCTGTGACGCTGCAAAACTGTCACACTGACCTACTGGTACACAAGTAGGAAACTGGAGAGAAACAATAAGGGGAAAAATAAATTAAGAGAACATTTATTTCTCTACAAGAATGTTATATTTATTTCAATTTTAGCACTTTCTAGAGATATCTCACACTCACTCCTCTTGCATATCTTTTATCGCGAGCTATTTCTTTGGTTTTCTCCGCTTCAGTTTGGCGGAAAGAAAAAACGAAGCTATCTGTTTTGCAGGCAACTGAAGAGAATAAAATCTTTCATGCAATCACCCTCTACTGCTTTCTAAAAATGGTCTCCAGACATCAAGGACAAGTTAGTGATAAAAAGAGAGAACCAGCATAGCTATCTGAAGCAACATCATTTTCTCATGTCCCTCTGTCCTAATGAAAGACCTCACTTTCTCTAAGATGCAGACCACAATGTAGTTTAAGACAAGTTGTTTCTTTCATTTTCTATAAGAATCTAACACCACTCTCCACAAAACAGTCACAATTCTCTTAGACCATCCCAAGATCGATACCGATACCTTGATCAATGTCAACAAATGCTCTGCTGCTGCATGACCTGCCAGAGAAACTGCTCCTTAGCCACAGTACACGTGGACTCCAGATGTACTCCAGACGCCAGGTCTCCTCAAGGGAATGTTATGGACAGTCACAGAGGTTCAGAGTATATACCAACTTAACTACATCAGAAGACTTGAGCTGATGAAACAATAAACTATTTCTTGGCTTACTGTGACCCCTTGGATTACTGGCTGTGCCAGTGGACTTGTGATCATGGATTGAAAAATAGCACGCTTTAGAGTTTGTCATCGACGGTACACTCTGCACAGCTGTCAGACAATAATCACAATTATTCTCTTTTTATTCAGCATCCTGTTGCCTATTAAGCCATTTCCATCACATCTCATCAGTCCTCCCAATATTTTTGCTAGCACAATATTGAGTGATTTTCAGCTTTTCAAACACAATCAGTTTTTACAGTTTTCTGCTACCCAAAAGATCCAATTCATGCTTTTGCCTTTACTTTCTGTCAACAATGCTCCCTACTAAGTGCTTGGGTAACTTTTTGCCCCTGTCTTCTTGACACAGGCAGGGAACAAGGTTGTGGATAATTTTTAGGAGCAGTTGTTTTATCCTGCTATTAGGTGCTTGAAACTTCCATGAGAAGGTTCCCACTGACTCATTTTGAAGTCAGATCTGTGGCCCCCTTAGACCTTTAATATCTTATTATGCTGGAATTAGGAGTAAAATCTTAAAGATCTCTCAGTGTAAACTCCAGGTAAACTGGGATTGCAGAAAAATCAGTGTATAGTAAGAATTCCCTACATCTTATGGACGTATAGAGATAACAACAGTTTCCATTGCAAGTTTTCCACTACACAGTAAAGCTGTGTGAGTACCACACAGAGCTAATTACTTTACCAGGACATGAGCAGTCATACTGGAAAACCCTACCAGAGCCACTGCATTGTTCCTGGTGGCAGCATAACCTGGCAATGCAGGTAGGTCTGAGGTGTGCCCCATGGTTCCCTGTGCTGCAGTCTTCTCAACTGCTTTAAGCGGTTTTCCTGGTGATCTAAGAAAACCAACTGAGTATTTTGAGAATATATGATAAGTTGTGGGATGCTGCCTGAAGATTCCTAGGACTCTGTTATGCTCCTCTCTGCTTTAATGAGGAAGAGGGCTGAGGATTGCTTTAACTGTAACTCGGAGGAACCTGCCAGCACAGGTCCCACCGACCTTAGACAACCTCAAACTGAAGTGAAGATGCTGAAAAAAATTCTCATTCATGGCTCCAGTTAGTCTATGTCCTTTTTCCCTGTTACATCTAAGAGTTATTTCTCCATCCTTACTAGACAGGTATCATTACTCTTAACTGAAGCTAATTAGCATTTTGAAGCAGTCCAGTGATAAACCTTTTTTCTTCCTCTTCCAAACTTATACCCTTTGTCCACAGTTTCAGACTTCAGGGAAACGATTCTTTGTGTCCCACTAAACGTTGACTATTTTTTAAGAATAGTTTGATAAATTATTTATTCAGCAAAATAAGAAGTCAAACCAGAACTTGCTGTGAGCTCATGTCCATCACCTGGAGTCCAAACATACAGATGCTAATACACATGAACTGGACTGTGCTCCTCATGTCCAAATCTTCCACCTCCAAAAAACAGAGATTCATAATATTCACAGACTTAAAAGTCTAGCACAACAAAACCCCATGCCCTCATATTCTTGTCGGTTTTACTAAACCAAGATTATCTCTACAATGAAAGAATCCCTTTCTACCATTTAACTAGCAGCAGCTAGAAAAAACCTTAGCTGAGGATTTTTTTGAAAAGTCATTTGGAAAGAGTGTGAGCTCCCTGAGATCAGCAACATAGATTTGTCTTACAGTGGGCTGCACAGCAAAGTCTGCACAAGGCCAAGTCACCAGGGTTTTCTCTGAATGACTTACGTATCCAGAAGCTAGGAGATCATATGGCAAAATGACAATGGCAAGAAGCTGGGGGAGAAAACAGGAGATGGTTAATAAAAAGATTGGGAACTGGGATGAGCGAAAGGGAAAACAAAAGAAAAACAAACAGTTTCTTGGCAAAGGACTTGCTGGAAGGACAAGCCTCACAACTGTGAGCAGCATAATGACCTTCTGCTTGTTTCTCTTCAGTCAGGGAAATGGGATTAGGTTCACATTCATCATTTAACCAGAACTGCAGTACAGAATAAACCTGACTGAAACATATTACTTTTTTTTTTCTTAGCTAGAGCAACTCAGCAAGGCTAATGATGGGGCCGAAGAGACTCATTCTGACAGAAGACAACCTGGAGCAATGAAAAGTTGGCTATTTTGAAAATCCTAAAGTGTATGAAGTAGAACAGACTACTGGAGAGTAGTGGGAAAACAGAACCACATCAGACTTAATCATATCCTTTACACTTTAATTAAAATAAGATTTAGCAATTTTATTTAAGATTACCAAATTCTCAGAGGAAATGCATGCCTCTTTCTGTACTGCTACCAGACAACTGTTAACTAGGAAGAAGAAAATACAGTACACAATGCTACATCCATCCATCCATCCATCCTGTGTATCCACTAAAGTAGACCTCTTTGTTCAAGAAAAGCATGCAGTTATATTGCTTACCTACTAAATGGAAATACCAAATGCTATTAGGGTTTGCACTTTCAGTATGGAAGTGAGTGGCCTATAAACAAGATTTTAACAGCTTCTCTTTTGAACAACTCAGTTTAATTAATCTTCAGCCATTAACCATTCATCTAAAATGCCACTTACGAAATTTTAATTTTGCACATTATCAGCTGGTTCACAAATAGCTATCTATGAGCAGAAGTGTAATGATATTCCTCTCTCTTTCTTGGAGTTTACCAGCCTTATAGTCAATTCTGGCTTCTTAATTAACCACACACATGTATTAGCATTTAAAATTAAATGGTGTTTTGTTAAAAAAAACATTCTGCAGAGAAAAATTAATACACATTCTGCTGCTGGTTAAAAAAGCAAGTATGAGGTTTTGGTCAAACAACATCCTGCATAAGACAGAATTTAGCATTTCTTGCTCACACTAGGAAACACTCTATGGCAGGAACACATGCAAGGCCATATGATTTCATTCCAGCTGCATGGACGATCTCATTTTGTCTTTATTTGTACATTTAAGAGGCTGACAACACCATCTGCATTTCCCTCTGTATTCTCTGGTATGGTCTCATCTTCCAGTAACAGACCTGGCTTTCTCTCCAGGGACCTATCTTTTGCATTTGTATCCAAACGGCTGAAAGAATAGGACATTACCAATAAATATGCAGAATTAACGTAAAATAATTCCATACAGTAATATATCACATAAGAAGAGACAGGGCTGGAGGGGAAAAAACCCAAGACAAACCTGAATGCTTAACACAGCTGCCAAAACTCAGGCACACCAGCATCTGCAGCAGGACAGTCACAAGGGAGTTGTGGGAGTGCAGTATATAAAATTTTACACATCTGTCAATAAGTGAGGTGATCCAAATGCAAACCCTTGCAGGCAGGATGCATGCAGGCAGATTTGTGACTATTCCTGACAGAATTTATTTCTGCTGAAGAATGCATGGCCTCGAACAAGCATGCACACATTACATGGCAGCAGCAGCAGTTTGACAACTTCCTTCTGCTTAGACATGCTCCAAAGTGCTCAGGGTCATCTGAGTTCCATGAAATTTGGGGTTTCCATGAGAAGTGAAATGATAGGGCTCAGGTCCCAAAGTTAGAAGATCTGGATGAGGGGTTCCTGGGAAGTAGCACAGTGAACTCTAACTGTAAAGTAGTTTTGCTTGAATGCTATCAGGAAATTTTTTTTTCCCCCAACATAGGTGGGAAATAATCCCAAGGCTAGTTTAAACATGTCCCAGGTGGTCCAGTTACTCAGTGTTACCCCTAGTTAGCAGGGAGTATGCAGCACCCATTTATCCTTTCTGAGGAAGAAAATTGCTGGTAGAATTAGGATAAAAAAAACACAGTACAAGTGTAGCTCCAAACAGCACAATCTACACTCCTGTGGAACTAGTGGCCAAACATTAAGTTTCTGGTTTTAACATTATGGGGAACAGTGACCAGAATGCAGCCAGAGGTTCAGAAGGCCCTGTGGTATGTTTCAGAAAGAATAAATTCCAGAGGAATCAAAGGAGAGTTTCAGGGATGTAGAGTAGTATAGGACACAGAAACAGCATAGATGATTTTAGGACACTGAGTGGAAGAGGTTGTACAGCAGGAGAGAGTACACACCTTGCTTGTACTTGTCACACTTTGTAAATCAAAATAGGCCAATGCATGGCCATAATTCTCTTTCCACAGTAATGCAAGGGACAGTGGCAAAGGGCACGTAGGCATTACACAGCCTTATTCAATTTCCACCTTGCCTCCATGATATCCATCTTAAAGAATAATTCCTGAGTAAAGGACCATCCATTCCTACAGCAGTGCATTGCTTTCATGCTAGTCAGTGACAAAAGGTGTTGTAAATGGCTGCACAATGAGCGATGCCCACGGTACTCTGAACTGAGAACAAGAAAACTTCAGGTTCTGGCTTATGAGATATATAGAGCCAAGTAACATAACAAACTGGGTAACCCTAGTTTGCCCTTTTTGAACAAATCTTTTCCTGTGCAGCTCTGAATTCCTATGGTCTTGGATTGAGCAGGATGGGAATAGCCTACACCTGCCTAAAAGACAAGGATTTAGTCTTTCACTAAAAAGCGCTCCCTTTGCTAAATTTCAAAACTCCAGACCCTTTTTACTCTCCTCTCAGGCTTACACATAGCTTACGTTTGCCATTTGATTCCTCAGACACGCACAGCAATTTTACCCTTTTGAGGGAGAGGCAGACTGCTCAGTCATGCCCCTCTCACTCTTGACTCTGGCCAGCTCTGAGGGCGGGATGTGATGGATATAGTTAGGGTTGCACAGAGATATGGGTTTCGTTTTCCCATTTTCAACTTGGTATGCTGCTAGACTGAGCATTCTGAAAGAGTGCAAGTTGCCAGAAGGAAACTTTCACCCAGGAAAGAAGATCCATTTTTCAATTAATTAATTAACAGAGTAGAAATTAAGATCTTGCACAGTGGGACCCAACACAGAATCTCCAAAAACAAAAAAAAAGCTGGATCAGACTGGGGCTGTGGACTTTACTCCTACGTAATAAAACAGTGCCGGTTTTTTATTAGTAATTTTTTTAAAACTGCAGCAAGATACAGCTCTGAATCTATTCTTCCTAAACAAAGGAAAAATGTATTCTTCTTTTTTAGACCAGCACTTTGAAATTCCCCAAGATAAGATACATAAATAAATGAAGAATCATACTTGGCAATGAATTTGGCATCAGACTTTCAGTGTTTCATAGTTCTGGGCTGAGAAAATAAGTTGAGCAAAGTCTCTAGAACCTTTCCAGAGATGTACTCGGAGTGTTTGGATATACTTGACAGCACCATCTTCACAGGAGGAAAAAAGAGGAAATTGTTTATTTGAAATGTGAGAAAGGGTTGCACTGTGTGACATGCCTGACATTTAAGTGATAATAGTGTTGTGCATCTGCTCTTTTAGCTTTGGTCTGACACCTAGGCTCTGCCATGGTGCAACTTAGCACTGTCATGGCACAGCCTTGATGACTAAACTCAGAGATGTGACTTGCCACCCACTTCAGGAACATATGGGCCACAGATCACACAGCCTCTGCCACAGGCTGGGAAACGTACAGCGTCTCAGGCAAAGACCCTGCGAGTTCCCCAGCTGCACAAGGTGGCTGTGCAGGCTGCACCATCCTTAGGGATGCCATTTGCATTACAGAAAATTGTGGCTAATTAGAAATAAACAGAAAAATGCTTGATTTACAAAGAAATGTGTGATTTTGCCAGCTAATTTTTTTTCCACTCCAACTTAACATTCACAGAATACACTGATCATGCTAATGCTTTCGTTATATTCATTAATAAGGACAATTTACATTTATATAGCACCTCTCTTAGCTAAGAATTCCAAAGCTTTCAGCAAAATATACACAAAAAATTACTTCTATTTCACTGAATATAGTCATCGTTGGAATGAAAATCAACAATTGTGAAGCAGTGCAGAAGAACGTTACACAACAGTTGCAAATAAGACACAAAGCAAACCCCCCCAAAAACACAAAGCAAAAAGCCCCTGAGATGCCAGATGTAAGTGGAAGTAAAGGGGATGTTAGTACATGAACAGCAACGTGAAGCAGGTCTCTGTGTGCCCTGAGGAGCAGTGCTGGAGGCAGCAAACATACTTCATAATGATTACAGCAACAGACTTCATACATGTGCAACCTATTGCTTTTCTGCATAGGGAGGGACATTCTCAGTTTAAACTGTGAATTTACTGTGAAGAATGAACCAGGAACACTTGATGGATTCTGGTGATGAGAAAAGGGGAAGTAAGTGCATGCAAACCGTGAACAGCTCTTCTCTGACCACTGAGCTTCATATTTACAAATAGCCTCTGACTTCTAAAAGGCATTAATTATGCTAATACATTAGCCTGCAAAAATAATATAAAATAAAAATTAATGTCTTGTTTCAAATGATGAGTTTTAATTCTCTATCATAATGGCACATAACTGGAATTCTCAGACCAAAAAAAAGTAATTGATTCTGTGTTCAAATCCCCCTTCTACCCCTAGCCCCATTTACTTTAGTCACTGATCAAGTCTCCACGCACTATATTACAACTTGAGAGTCAAGGGTGGAAGAAAAAGCCATCCATCTAAAGTAAAATTAATAGCAAAACTTTGAGAGAAGGCATGCACGCGTTAGTAAGACCAAAGCATAAGCGTTTACATGACAAATATGTTGATAAATGTTCAGCCCTACAAACACAAAATAACTATGGTTTGGCTTATAAGCGTCCATTCTTGCCCTTTCCCATCATTTTGAGGCAGACAAGGTAGTTTTCATAACTGACCCTTAAAAGCAGGGTTTTTTTTTAATTACCATGTTATCCAGGGATTTTTCTTTCCACATCTCTTTCTCCTTTCAATAATCTCTCTCTAGCACAGAAAGATTTCCTTGCCTGAAGTTGCCACTTTATTCAACAACTGTTGGCTGAGACCTCACGACCCACTGCATAAATTCACATAGAATTATTCATGTTTGGCACATTTCTGCTGGTGAATAACAACACCATTTTGTCTCAGACAAAGAAAATAAAGATTTAAAAAAAGAACAAAGGCAGCCTAATAAGAATTCCACATTCCCTATTTTTTTCCTGATCTGGTTAAACAGCCTCTACAAGCCTGAGAAATTCAACAAAGCAAAGTTGTTGGGGGCTGTTGGTCTTTCAGTACAGAATCAACACAGATGGAACAGCCTCTCAGCATGATTCTGATCATGAGCTCAGCTATGAGGTAACTTTTCTTGTCTGTAAGATGTTTTCATTTTAGTTTTTCACTGAGTTATCACGTTATCATGCAATTACAGCTAAATTCACACCGAAATCCAGGATCCCAACACCAAATCCAAACTTGTTTGGGACCCCAATAGCAAATCAAGAGTTCATTCAGTGTAATCAAAACCACAATAAAATCGATCAAGTAAAAGAGGCCAGAATGAAGGACTGAGCATCTCTTTTTGTTGCATGGAAAGACAATCTATAGGCTACACTTCAAAACTGATGATATTTTTTAAATGTAAAGCCACAAAGTTCTGTTAAACTGAAATTATGAAACAACTTTTATAACAATGTCTTACTCCAGCAGAGTTACAACTGTACGTATTTATATTTGAAAGATAAACAAACCTGAATTTAGACTCCCACCCGCTGGGAATTCTCAGATCTTGGTTTATTGAGTTAGTACAAACTCAGTTTCTGATCCCTTTACTACAACTTCTGTGTGACTGCAGTGACAATCACCTCAAGACTTTTCTAGGAAGAGAAACGTGCTAGCTGGCAAAAAGCTAGGATCACTACCTCTTACTTCATGCAGTAGGGGAAGAGTTAATAACATGGAAGAAAGAAAAAAGCACTGTCATTATGTTTGGAAAGAACTCTACCATACTGGATTTAGGTGAAAAAGAGAGGTACTTGGCCCATTCCCTACTACAAACTTAGATTTATGTCAGAAATGTTTTATTACTATTTATAACAATGACTCAGTAGACGTTTTTAAAGTACTGTGACGCCACAAACTGGAAACACTCCTATATCTGTGCTGACATATTTCTCCAAAATTAATGAGTGTGGTATTACATAGCACAGATTGAGGCTATAGGGAGACACTACACACTGTAATATGAACTCAAAGCATGCACAGTTCCTTAAGTCCCCCATGTCTGTCCTCTGTCAGCTCTTCTTTTCACATACACTTGTATATCTTGCCCACACATTCATATGTCGGTTTGAAAAAGCCAACATTGATATATTAATGCCATAATAGTAATGAAGTCTCATGTTCTTTTAGCCCCAAATTCCAGAAGCAACCAATTTTAAAATCATCATAATGGTGGGTACATCATCAACTCAAAGGAATTTCTGTTTTCCTTTTAACCCAGGAAAAAGCTTGACCATCTTTCTTTAATGCTGGAAGCTTGACAGTAAGGATTAAAAATTGTTCTTTCCTTACCACTTAGTTATTGGAAAGGCCATGAAAGGCAATCAGTCTTGTGAAGCCACACTTCACAGCCCGCATAAAAATGCCATGATTTCCAGTCCTCTCCCCAAACTAATTGAAAGTGTGTAATATCACACAGCTGGGGAAAACTAAGCCATAAACATATGCAATATATAATACTATCATACAACACCTGTTACTAATAGACACTTGATGATCAGCAGGATCGACGGGGATCTTGAAAACTGAGATTATTTTTGCTGCAGGGTAAGAACTTTTCCCAATTGAAAGAGGAAAAAACACTCTCTCAGCAGTGCAGGAATTGGACTGGAGTCAGTTCACTCATTCTGTTTGTGAAATATGGACTTTTCTTTAATGATTTCTGTTTGACTGCTGCCTTGCTCAGATGCTCTGGGGTTACTGCTGCAGCAAATCATGGTTTTGGTTAAGAGAAAATCCATGGCTTTCTAGTCAGTACATACAGGGGTTTGGGGCATCTGAACAGTCCCATGTCTGAACTCCTCTGCCCCCTGCCAAGGCCCAGGCTCCCTCCCCCACTAACCTATCATTTTATGTAATGCCAAGTGGCAATATTACCTGTCACCAGAAATCTGTGGGTAGTGCTGCTTGTTTATTTTTGCATATAGTCCTTCCAAATGTTCCCTCTCCATTGGTGCTGAAGGAGAATCACGTGGATATACAAAGGTTTCTGCTACTGCTGGTGATGATGGCCTGTAGATGCTTGCTGATGGATAAGCCTCTCGGAAGTGGTTTACTCTGGCATAATTTGGATCCACCTCATCGTCATCAATGTCAAGTCCTCCAGGACCAGTAGAATAATCACTCAGACCTCTCAGTTGCTTTTGCCGTAACTCTTGATGTTTTGCACCAATCCTAACAATGAAAAGTAAAGAACAAATATATAGTTGGATCTGCTTCAACAGCAACCATCACACAAATTTGAAACACCAACCCTGAACCCAACTGTTTAGAGCTTTCAGTATACTGTGAAACTGATGCCAGATAAAATGCTGCACACAGCAATTTTGTTCTTTATCTCTGGCAATCACCTTTGTAATCAAGGTTGGTCATCATTCTGATAGAAAAATTAATGCTGAATATAGCATGGCTTTTCACAAGTGTGTGTGCATGAACACAGACAGGTTTAATTCTACACCTACCTTTCACTTTGCAGTTGAATATACCTAACCCAATCCTGAAACTTTTTATCTAAATTAGCCAGTAAAATTGTTAGTGCCCCTTAGTTACTTGACCCACCTAGCTTCTCCTAAACACATTAACTGTGAAAAGTGGATTAAATGTGAACGCAAATGGAGAGATGGCATAGTTGTCTCAAATCAAAGGACCACAATTAATTTACTGAAGATTTTAATTTTTTAAAAATTTTATTTTGGCTACATAAATGTGGAAATCATGTCTTATTATATGGGGATAGGGACAAAGTAAAACAGCAGAGAAATTAATAGAAACTTGACAGAAATGAATTGGTACATATAAGTGAATTAAAGACTGTTACTGGCACTATTCCACTGTGATAAAGCCTTAAGTGGTATTACAAAATGCTGCTGCTAATCAGGGCCATTGTGCAATCTCTTTGGAATAGTAAAATATATTCAGGTAAATTTCAACCCAAAATGATATTCAATGATCCAACATTCATGTTGGAGGAAAAAAAAAAAAAAGTACAGCAAGGCTCTGTGAGCTCTTCTGTTAACTACTCAGCTACTCTTCAACACAGTGTAATTAAGTGCACTGAGATGGATCTGGCAGAATGCTGACCACAATATGCAATAAACAGCACTTACAGAGAATAACAGAGCATAGAAGAAGACAAAAGAACAGAAGAAACACACAGAGATGCAATGCCTGACAGAAGTCAACATTTGCTGTTGACTGTACCTAGAAGTACAACAGCAGCATAGAAAGAACAGTATAATTTGTACCATAGGAGTGTAAGTGAAAAGGGTTTAGCAGACTTGGTTACCCGACTAAAACTGAATGGCCTCAGGACTCTGCATACTGAAAAATGAAGATGTTCTGGAGAAAGTCTTTAAAAGGCATGGCGAAAAAGGTTCCCTAAAGAAACAGATGAGCACACTGGGAGCCTCTGTCTGACAGGAGCTATTAAGTGCAGAATGTGATTCATACTGCTTATTTTGTTTCATTAGAATCGTATCATCAAAATAAATGCTAATACTTTTCAAATAATTTGTAGATAAAAAGGTTCACAAATAATTCTAATGAGAACATCATGCTGTTCTACACATATACTTGAGTACATCAATGTGTATTACACATGCTTTCCAGTCACACATCTCCACCAATTGTGCTAGGACAATATCTAGAGGTGATGTTAGTTTTTAACATTTAAAATGTAATCATACTTTAAAGTGGGATGAGCCTGCATATATAATACAATCCTTGACAGTCAGGGGGGTGCTCACTATCCAGTCTGCCTTCTTTCATTAAAGCAGATGACCCTTCTCCTCTCTAGTACTCAAAAACTGTGTGCCCCACCTTGAGTACTGAGTGCAGCTTTGGGCACCTCAGGGTAAAAAGGCCCATCAAACTATTAGAGTGTGTCCAGAGGAGAAACCAAGATGATGAAAGGCCTTGAGGGCAAGAGCTAGGAGGGGCAGCTGAGGTCACTTGGTTTGTTTAGCTTGGAGAAGAGAAGGCTGAGGAGTGACCTCACCACAGTCTACAACTTCCTCGTGGGTGGTGGCAACAGAGGAGACATGCTGATCTCTTTTCTCAGGAGACCAGCAATAGGACATGAGGAAATGGCATGAAGCTGCATCAGGGGTGGTTAAGATTGGACATTAGGAAAAGATTCTCACTGAGAGAGTGGTTGGTCACTGGAACAGCCTCCCCAGGGAAGCAGTCACAGCACCAAGCCTGTCAGAATTCAAGAAGTGTCTGGATGATGTTCTTCAGTCATGTCATATGGTTTTGGTTTAGGTTTAGTTTTGTTTCCTGTGAGGAGCAGGAAGGTGGACTCAATGATCTTTATTGGTCCCTTCCAACTTGAGATATTCTGTGACTCCAGCAAATATTGTACCATAAGAACCATGTGAGAGAATAAGATCTTCCTAACACATCATTCCAGGCCAGTTAGTTAATTTTGTTTCATTAAGACAATATTAAAAATACTCACAAAGCCTTAGTGTAATTTACTACAGTGGTCTTAGAGATGAAAGGATAATAAGAAGAAATATGCTACAATCTGTCTATATACTTAACACTGAGGCTTCCTAAGAACTTCTTCTTTATTCTTTCTGGAGCTTCTCTTCCCTGCACAATCACCTCCTCCTCCTGTAATCTTCACTCCACTTCTCTTTTGCTTCAGGTTTTCATGCCACACACACTCCCTATTTTGCACTGTAATGGTGGCTCAGGTTGGGAAAGCACTATCCTCAAGTGAAACTTCATCCAGGCTGAGGCAGTGTCTTGAAGACGTCACAGACTTCAAAACAATTGACAGTGGTTTTGCACAATTCCGACCCTGTCCACAAGGGAGATTCCATTGGAGAATCTTACGGAGGGTATAGCCTAGTATCAATATGTGATAAATTCAGCTAGTACAGCATATATTGTAGGTGAACACAAGACCTGTTAATATATTATCTCATTTTACTGCCATTTGCACTGGCTTAACTGGCTGATGGCTTCTTAGGACAGCGAGAGTTTAATGGCATTTGCAGAAAAATGGGACATCCAACTTACTATTTGTAAAACTAATGGTGACACTGGTATAGGCTTTGGTAAGGTCATGCTTTTATTCAAAAAGCAATAGACAATGGCATGGGGAGAAAGTCAACACTGAGGAGCTATACACGGAAATAGAAACTAAAAAGTAATGCTCAGCTTGCATTTCCATCTAAACTTCAAACCATTGCTAGCAAATGAGCAACAGTTAGAGAGCAGCTGAAAGTGTGCAAAGTGTGAATAAAGGGAAAAGATTATGCAGCAGGAAGTGGTGGAGGGAGCAGGCCTCCCTGTGTCCATGAGTGAAACACCACATTCATTATCGACATAAAGGAATCTGGGGCAAAATTACTGCTTGGCCCATTCACATGAAAACCAACTTTTTCAGGTAGTTCACTGTCCAAGAGCACTTGTACTACAAGAACAGGGTTGGATTTCCATTGCAAAAAAAGCCTTAGACATCAGTGAAGCACATAGTGACGCCTACATTGATGATTTCCATCTTTTATACATACAGGTACTTCAAGAGAAAACCTCTTGCAGAAGGATTAATATTTTACATGTCACACATGGGATTATGTCAGAAATGTAAAAACAAAGGCACCATCATTGTTTAGAACAAATGATGGAAGAACTGTTGGCTCCTGCACCCAGAGCCCAGAACAACCAAAACTGTCAGTAGCTCTTGCCCCTGATTAACCTGCTGCTCTTCTACCAAAATGTGTGAAGCACTTACAGATTGTTGCTGTCTTTCAGATTAACTCTGAAAAAGCATCAAATATTCTTAAAACCCTAGGAAACTGTGGAGTGCTTCACCCTCAATTAGTGACCAAAAAAGCCTAAACACAGAATTCAGTGCAGGAATATATCGTATGAGGTACAAGTTTTATGGCACACATGGGTGCATATACACATGCTACACAGGCAGAAAAATGGGAGGATATACTGCATTTCAAGGAATGGTTTCATCACATGTCAGTGCGGAAGGCATGGCACACAGTCCTGAGACAAGTCACAGCAGTTTCTCAGAACATTATAAACTCTAATGTTCTTTGGACCTGTGCATCACCGGTCCCCTAGATATTAAGACCCCTTTGAAAGCAAGAGTAGTGCAGCACAGCAGCATCACACAAATCTTGCTTTCATGTCTGACAGTAAGAGTAATTTGTCCTGCTATCAATACTGGTATATTCTGCTCAATAAAAGCTGGAATTAGGTCACTACAATTTTCTTTTGTTCCTGTGAATAAGCCTAGCTTCTTCAACTTCTCCTTCTGAATGCAATCTTCAATTGCTGCCAGTATTATAAGTCAAATCTTCTCAAGAACAATTATTTCCATTCTATATTATATAGACCAGTCAATATCAGGTTATGTGAAATTCTTCATGATCGGTGTTTTATCTTTTCAATACATCTATTAAAATTGCATTAGTATTTCTTGTTTTCCTTTTAATCTTCCCCACAAATGTATACAATTTGCTTGATGACGTCTTTTTCATTTCAAACCAAATGTTCAAACATAGGGAAACAAACTATCAGATGGCTGGTTTTTCCCTCTTTCTATTTACCTGTCCTTCCATGTCTTCTTGTATGTTTTTCACCTCTGAAATTTCTTCACATTTTGTCAAGTTTTAAATTTCCTCACTGTATTTCAGCATCATGCTTTCACATAGTTTTAAATCAATCTTTTCCATAGCACACCCCAGTAGGTGCCCAGGAATTCTTTACTGAGAAAAAAAGGAAAAAAAAAAGAAAGTACCGTTCCTTCCATCACTCCTATAATGCTATGCCAACTCTACTAAGCAGGGTACTTCTGCTATATCCCACTCTAGTCATTCACCATTTCTGCACCTCCCTCTGCAGCTATCCTTATCTGAAACAGCAGAATCTTTACTCCCCATCACAAAAAAAAATTAAAAAAAATCTTCCGAATTAACACAGCTATAATTGCAAGCAGTTCATTGAACAATTATCATAAGAGAGGCCCAGACTCGCAGCACAGGATAGGTCTGGTTAAACAACTGGTGCAAATTTGTGACTAAAGATAAAATGTCACTCAGCACCACGATGCTGGCAGTGAAACCAGAGACGAGGAGGGGTACAGTTCACCATCTGAACAATTTGGCCTGGCACTGAAGTTCTACAAACTTCCTGATGAGGGAAAGGGAAAAGAAAAAACAAACAGAATAAAGGGAAGTTAGATATATTTCCTTTTGAGTATCCCATATCAATCCTGCTTGCTCTCTTCCGCCATCTGAACACTGTGCTCTCCAGTTAACTCACTGCACAACTGCACCAACTTCCCTTAGCTGTGTTTCTGTAAAAACAGAGCCTGGGCACAGAAGCAGTGAGAGGACAGACAACAGAAGTGCTGTATCAAAAAGAGTCTTTTTCCTTGTGATCCACCTTATTCTCAATAGCATCCAAATATATCCTATCTTAACCTTTCTCTACAACAAATAATTCCAGAAAAAAAAAATAGTTTGATAAAATATATAACCTCAGCAGAACTATAGGCAACATTTTCAAAACATGTTGCATTTCTAGAAGTCAAATGAAGACAGGATCTATATACCTACTGTACTTCTGGAAGTGGGACATGGTATTTTGAAAACACTTCTCTACACCTCATGTACTGTTCAGTAGCATACCCCCAGACTATAAATCAAGGAATGCTCTCATTATCCTTCAACAATCTTCCCATCTGAGATATCTACACAAATCATACATGGTGACTTCTCATGTACCAACACATGAAAAGATGCATAAACCTAGAGTGCAGAAGCCATGGAAGGGTTAACAGCCCAAACTGCTCCTTCCAGCTGCAGCTCAGACACACACGATTGAGTTACTGTGGCTTAACAAGTTATTGTGTTTCTGCCGAGCTACTGTCAATGACCACATATGTATTCACCGCCTGTGACAAACACAATGTAAAACGCTTTAGTCTGACATCAATGACAGAGACACTGACAGGCAAAAGCTGGATTAGAAGACTGCAGCATACACAGAGTGAAGCAGCTGTAGGAAGGGATGTGGATTACCTCAAGAAAACTCCAGAAGAGCTGAGCAGAAGTGACTTTTGGAGAAGATCCAGAAATGCTTTTGCGAATGGAATGAGAGGGCTAGGAAAAGCTGTAAGAGATACTTCTCATCTCTTAGCCCAGCAGCTGGAATCTGGGTGGGTGGGTGGGTGGGTTACTAGTGGGTAACAAGAAAATGTTGGAGCTTCCAAAACTCTTTAAAAATTAAAACACAGTACTTAATGTTGCCAGCTCAAAAAAGGGCAGGGTCATTAAAAGCTGTGGAACCCAACGATGGCCTTCAATGGGAAACAAACAGCAAAACACTGGCTGCAGCCCAATCTGCAGTTCTGGAGGCCTAACCAGCCCTAGCTCAAAAGGAGCTTTGCACAGTGAGTCACCGGCTAACAAACCCTCACCTTGGATCAGGACAAAACTTGAAGATGTATGTCCTCCTGGCTATGCCACCCCCAAGCAGGGAACAGGGTGCCTGCTGCCCCACAGGAGACAAGAGAAGCAACTCAGTGGCACCAACAGCTGTGAGATCTGACCACAGTGCAAAACCTCCGTGTGGCAAGCGTGGCCCAGGAGAGACTGTGGGCTCTCTTACTCAGAGAGCTGCAAGGCTGCACTTCACATGAGAACAGTTTAGTATAGGCACAACCAACCAAAATAGGCCCACAGCAAAAAGAAACATCTTTCCTGAGGTGTTTGAATTCTTCCCTTGCACTCCCCATGAACTCTAGATTATCCCATTTCTTCTGACTTACCAGGGAAAGAATAAAAGTGATGTAACTTTTTTTTTTTTAAATTTACCATGCACTGACCAGGTGCTTAGTATTGAGCAGAGCACAAAGAATGACATGCTTTGAGCCCCACAGTGTCTACCTAAGTAGTCAAACACAGGAGGGAAAATGCAGTTGCTAACCAAAACATTGTATTTCACAAAGGGACCTTGTTTATGCTTCAGATGAATACAGCAACATTTCTTGTATGATGGATTAAAAGTAACAGACTTCGTGCAAGCACAAACAGGTACATGAATGAGCAAGATGCTGGCTAAGTCAGTGTAAGATATTCCTGGAGGAGAAGTATGAATAACAAGCAAAGACAAAATATGTAACAGAAACAGGGCCATAGGTCTTTTAGGATAATTTCTGTTCCGTTTGCAAGAAGAGTAGCATAATAAAAGCAGGTAAGCAAGAGTGCATACAGTCAGTTGGAGGTATACCTAAACTTGAGAGAGGACCTGATCCTTTAAGTCTTTTGAGATGACTGAGATGCTAAACACTCTTCCACTGAGTTGGTTGTTCCTTGAGGACTGCAGAATAAAAGCTGCTTCACTGCTTTTTTCCTCAATCACGTGACTCTCCCCAAGATCTAGATACCGCAATGATTACTCAATTTACATCTGATTTACTATCTGCTTTTGTGTCTCATTTACCTAATGCACACACATATTGTGTAACTGGTTGTCTAGAGGATAGCAGCTTATTTCTGTAGGAGGTCACTTAGATTTCCATTGGGTTTAATGTTTTAATTCCTTTTTAGCTGTTAGCAAAATATATTTTGGTAACTAAAATCTTGAGTTTTTTTCATTCATTTACATAATAGTGGACTGAATACATCTTGTCTTCGGATATTCATAAGCCATGATCACTGATGGGAATGGGCAAATTTCAGTTGAATATCTTAGGAGATAATTTCAGTACAGTGCTTTTAATTTTTTATTTTATAATCTTTTTCAGACAGGTATGGTCTATAATGACATTAACAATCCTATTCAAACCTGCATCTTTTATCAGGAAAAGATTCAATTTTCTTTTTCAAGCATCATCACCTAACAAAACTCGAGAGGCAGGGGAGTCTCATAGTAAAAAAAAAACAAACCAAAAAAATCCACCTCTTGCCAGTAAATGGAGACAGTGGATATGGACTTATCAAGAATCAAACAATATCTAATTCAGTATTAACTTTCAGGGTATTCTACTGGATGCGTAGTTGTCAGAAATGTCTTCCCCATAAGCTATGCAAGTGTTTCTTCATTCCAGCTCATCCTATTGTGCTGGATTTGAATATCTCCCCCAAAATTAGCATCTGCACTTGTAAACAAGAACAGAAACAGTCTCAGAAATAAAAAAGGGCAAGCCACAAAATCAAGTGAGTAAGAGACTTTAACTCAGGGTAACAAGACAGATCTGGTAACAGCATTAACTGCCCCAACAATAAAAAATCACCAGGGCATAAAATATTGCCTGCTCTGGATAACTACCCGTACCTGTAAAATACTGAACTGACCAGAGAAGCTGCCTTTGGAGGGTTTTAAGTAAAGAAAGGGAGGACAGAAAAGCTTAAGAAGGAGATAGAGCTACACTGACCTTAAAACGTAAGATTACGACAAACTGAAGATGAAACACAGCCCTTTCATACCACAAAGTGCGGAGTGTGAGCTTTGGATATTCTTCCATTTATTTCAGAGGTGACAAGGAGTGATTACCAACTTACACAGGATCCTGCCCTCTAAAGAAAATCCTGGCTCTAATGAGGTCACTGTGTTTTCCCCCACCCTGTGAACTTCAACAAGAACAGGATTTTACCTTTGCTGTTAAATCAGAAAAAGAAGTTTTCTGGCCTCTCTTTTGTCCACATTAGTTGTACAGCGAGTGAAATGCAGCAGATTACAGAAAGCAAACCATCAGAAAAGACAAGTATATTATAGCCTGTATTTTACTGCATTACGTAATTTTCTTTACTCACAACTACCCTAGAGTTATTATTTTGAAGAGACAATATCAGTAAAATTTAGGTTGTAAGGAACCCTCTGAAGGTCATCCTGCTTAACCTCCTGCTGAAAGCAAGGCTGAGTGCACAGATCAGGTTGCTCAGTCTCCTGTCAACAGGATGTTCATTGTTTTGTGACAATGTGGATTAGAGAGTGGAAACATTCCAGGTTTGTCAAAATTACTCTGACATCTTTCACGTGAGATCTTCTGATGCCTTTAAGAGCTCCTCCTGCAAAATGGCCTTGAGTCTGCAATAACTTTGCAGCCCATAGGTAAATTGCAGGCCCAATTCTCAGCGCTGACTAAAGGAATTCTCAGGCTGCTGCCATTTGTACTTTTCCATTAAAAAGATAAATACGGTGCTGTGCATATCATATCTGAGTGATATGATATAATGTTCACCTTGTGAACATTAGCTCATTCTGGAACAAATGGTCATGAAAAGAGAATCAAATTAACAGAATACTCTTGGAAAGTAAGACTTAACTTTGCTTATATTTTAGTAATTGGGAATTTAATGTCAGGAATGCACACAATAACAACTGCAGTCAAAGCCATGTCACCTCTACAACCTCTCCAACTGAGACATCAAACAAACTATTTCAGAGAAGTTCATCAGATAAACAGTGAACAAGCATAAAGTAACCACAGTATACCTGCAGAAAAACTATGGGGAGACAGAAACATCCATCTATGAACTTATTCACTGCCAGTGACTAGCTCAGCTCCAGCAATTGCTGTAGTAGGTATCAGTCAAAACCACTGAGGATTGTTAACACTGTCTTGAGAAAAATACCAGACACACTGTAATGACCATGGGAAGGCACAACATTGATTTGACAGCTCATGAAAACCCAACATTCACAACCATATGCAGTAGCATAGCTCAGGACAGACCCAGGAAGACTGGCAGCTACAGAGTCCCTGGGGCTGTGTCCTTTAGTAAGTGGGTATTCTTGGAACATTTCCTACATAGATACTCGTAGCTCCACTTGCTAGTGAGACCTTATGAGTTTGCACAACCATCCCTGCAACTGCATAAACATTATGCCTTCATTTGAATGAAACTGTAGTAGCAGAAGGAGCTAGCCTAGCTTCATATGATATGATATGATTCCAGGCACATTTCTTTATTCTACACTTACAACATTGAACCTGGAACCTATTGAACAGAATCTTTCTGTACAAGAACAGGAATAGTCTCCATCTGTTAGTCTGGGATTCACAGGTTGTTTCTAATTAACAGTCCTTGATTAGAAAGCAAAATTCAGCTTTGACTGAGCAGTCAATGCTTTAAGACTTTCAGGTATTTTGGTTTAAGATCACTATGGAGATTTACACATGCAAACAGATTTCCTGCCTGTCTATCCCCATGAGTCGCATTCTCATTTTTATCCTGTAGTAACTAAGGGAGTCTGAGAACAGGAATTCTGTGCTGTGGCACTACTTCAAAGTGCATGCCAAAGATTTATGATAGACTGTCATAAATCTCAAATGGAAGAGCAAGGAATGAAATGCAGCTTCCAAGTAATTCTTACGCCCTTATTGATTTCAGAGTGGGCAAGAGCTGACCTACATTCAGTACTGCATCAAAGAAATCCCTAGGCCAGAATAGTCTGTCTCCTAGAAAGCACTCTATTGCTTTGGTTGGCCAGTACCCTGGCCACTTCACTAGCCTGGCCAGTACAAGTTTCTAACAGCAGCATTTCTGGTTCACAGAAACAACAAAACCAACAAGTAATAAAACTCTGTTATATACAGAAAAGAACCACACATTGGCCCATTTAAGCAAGCAAGAGCCAGGCCATTGCTCCTGAGCTGCTCTGACTTTTTAGGTGGGCAGGTGGCACAGTTTGTGAAAACAGGCTCTAGAGCAAACCAGTGCCTTAATGAAGGGCAAAACAAGGACACTAAATGGCTTGCATGAGAATTTGTGTGCTTACATTTTGAGAGTACAGCTATGACACCTAGAAAGTGCTCTTTCCATCAATCTGCAACACCTGGAATAGTACTGTGATAGTTAAAGAAAAAGGCCAATTCCATGTGCCATTCTGCTATCGGTTCCTAATATTCTTAACCTGGGACAATCTGGGATCAACCATAGACCTAATATTGTCTTAAAAATGCCCTCCAGCAGTAGAAAAGCCACACAAAGCAGTTCAAAAATTGCTATTTGAGTCTAAATGCTACAATGAAACCAGTGAAAGGTAGGTGAGACCCATCTACCTCAGCTACTTATAACCAAACATCAATCTCCCAGAGTTCCGTGGTAGGCTTTTATTACATGTTCTGGTATGCAGAACAGCAGCAGATCTAAAATGAGAATCATTCAGAATCAATGAGTTGGGATTAGTCTGTCCTCCTGTCCAGTGCAAGCACTGCCACAGTAATAAACAGAAATCTGATAACTTCATACTGTCAGCATAAAATGAAACTATGACCTTGACCTGTGCAACAGCATCCAGTAATTTTTTCATAACTTCAACATACCATACTACACGGCTATGATCTAATAAGAATCTAAAAGTAATTAACTGGAATTTTTGAAAACTGAAGCCTTAATCAAATATGTATTCTTATCAGGGTTGCAAGCCAGCAATAAATTGGGACATTTAAAAAACTGGGATCCAATCCAATCCGTGATCTGATCAGGGTTCAATGGTTATAATAAATTGGGAGTATTAAAACTGGGATCACATCCAACACTTTATTTTGTCTAAACCACAGGACCTAGCTGTGCTGCAAAGTCAGGAATACTCAATGAACAGATATACCATGTTGGATTAACCCTTAATAAATAATGATGCACAAGCTCAGGAGTCCCAAAAACATGTGGTTTAGCACAGAGCTTAATGGTGAGAATAGCAATTACCAGCATTTATCAGAGATCAATATGAACTATAAACAGCCATAATAATGCTTTCAGACTTGGCAAGTGGAATACACAGGAACAAAAGCTACATGGTGTTGGCAACAATGTGTGCATGTATGAGTGTGCTCCAAGACGTATTATGCATTTTAAAAAAATCATACTTTGATTTTGCAACAGTCTGAATTTCAATTTTTGATTCAAATCAATTTGGCTTTTCTACCATACTGCCATGCATGCAGCTATTGTTTTCATTTTGATTTCCAGTAACATACAAATTGTTTGTAATTAAATATAACGAAACAAATGCTGACAGAAGGGGAATGAAGTTTCACTCCCAACTAGTCTCTCCTATATAAGTGGACTCTAAATATTTTTATTTCTGTAAGATGCATTCCCTTCGTGCAGGGATCTTGCAGCTGCAAAATTAAACCTCTGTTTGCCAAATATCAAAAACATATGTATTGATTTTTTAACTATGGGAACAGGCAACAAGCATCAGAGCTGATAAAACAAGAGAGAAATCCTCTTCAGTTGCTGGAAGGTTTCTGAAAAGTAAAGGAAATTCAGTCTTCAATATAAAAACTGAAACCATTTAATTTTTCCCAAATTTGAGATACCCTGTAACTTTGGTATTCAGTTCAGACATTCAGAAAGCAAGGTCCAGAAGTTCCTTCTGTTTCTCTAAAACTGTACTCAAACCTTAATACTATTAAAAAAATTCCTCAATTAATTCCAATGAGGATTAAAAAACCAAGACTGTTTTAACCAAACAACATACTACTCCCCCCAAAAAAGTGCAGAGGATTATATTTTACATAGGCTGCCTCCTTATTAACTAACTCTCATGCTACTTTTAAAAATCATACCATTTTCAACAAGGTACTTAATTTTGTAAATTTTATTCTAATGTCAAGTAAGTGTTCAATTCTACTGGAAGAGAGACTTAGGGTCTTCATAGGAATATTCCAGTTAAAATAATACTAAACAAATAGGAAAACATAGTTTTCTTTCAATTGATAGATACTTTATTTGCATCTGACAGGCAAACAAATTATTATGTGTAAAACTCAAGCATCTAATATATTTATCCAGTTTGTTTTACAATGATTTTCAAGTATTAGAAAATCAAACTACAACCCCAAATGAGTGGGAAAAAGATGGAAGAAGGGATGAAGAGAAATATTTTTGAGGGAAGAGACAAGACCTCTTTCAGTATTGAATAATGTAGCAAACATCTTGTTGTTAAAATGACAAATTCTGAGTAATTTACACAGAACACACTAAAAATACAGATTTGAGTCAGCTTGATCAAAATAACCTTCAGATATAGCATTTGCTTTTTCCTTTTATGGGCAGATTCTCGACCTTTGGAGCACATGCTTTATTACAGCCAAACTCTTTGAAGCATGAACAAAATGATGAGTTTATTTAAAATAGGGCCTCAGTCCAATGACGCATGTGACTTGTGTCAGGAAGGACAAAACACTGCCTCAGAAACTGTATAACCAGTTAAGTCAATACTCCTGACCCATCACGAACTTCTGTCTTTTTCTAGTCAAGTTTCAGTGACATTGCATTGCTGTGGCACAATGAAAACTAAGGGAGGTAGAGGGAGAAGAAGAAAATAATTTAGAGGAGGTGCCAAACTCATATTCAACTGGACACAGATAAGGCTATTACTAAAGAAGGAATGCCTACCATCCTAAGTTCCTCTTCACCACTTGAAGCTTGCAGAAGTAGCGGTCATATAATAAAGTATTGGCTTTGAAAAGAAAGGAGGCTTGAGGCTGAGGTCTGGAATGAATCCTTAGCCTGATAGGGACTTTTCAGGAACCTGGACAAGCAACTGCACTGCCTGCATGTCAGACTTCCACCCACAGGGCACTTTTTTTTCCTGCCAAATTTTCTCTTTTCCACCTCAACTGTAAGTGCTCAGGGTCAGGCCCAAGCTTCCCTAACAGCAACGAACACAACGAGACCTTGATCTTGGTGAGAATTGCTAGGGAATATAAGCAGTAAAAAAATAATGATGTCAGCATTTCAGTGCAGGATGTGGAGCTGCTTCAGAGAACTGCGTCTACAAGACAGCACAGAGAGTTGTACTGAAAACTGAGACTAGGACAATGTGGAATGGAAATAGAAATTACTAGGCTAGCGAAATACTAAATTTATTTTCACTTTTTGAGGTTAAAATCTGAAACTTGGCAGCCCATAAAAGGAGTTCCCAGGCAAGTTTATGCTGAGGACCAAAGTTGCAATCAAGTCCAATCCTTTTGGGAATCATCTGCACTACAGAGTGAGCACTCTGTCTGCATACGCCTACTAGCTCTAACACATTCTGGATGTGCCAGACTTGTTGCACATGCACTGTTCAATTTCTTCTCTGTGCAAGCAGGAAATCCAACCTGTTCCAAGCATGATGGACTTACACTCATGCAGCACACCTACGTAAGATCTGATGTTTCCTATCAGAGCCAGAGTCCCTGAGTTTGTACTGCACGGCCAGCCCATAATCGTGTGGTGAACACATCTGACATTTCTGCATGTCTAAAGCTTGTCAAGATTTCTGGAAGAAGGCTGCAGCCTTTACAGAAAGCCTGTCTCTGAAATGTTGTGAAGTATTATTGTGCCTATCCAACACCAATCAAAAAACTCTGCAAAACTATGAGAGATGGCCTACTCCTGTAAACTGAATATGCACTTCCTACTGAAAAATATTTCTCAGCTGAGAGCTTGGAACAGTTTTCTGCTTTTTGGAGAGCTGCCAAGCATATACTGCATGCAAAACGAACATCCAAAACCATGTGAGTTCCACAGCTGCTAAGATGCTGAAAAGTATTTGATCATTAATCCTGTCACACCCAGCCCAAAAATCAACTACTCCAAACTCTTCCACTAGTGTCCAAAATGGACAACATGGTCTGTGAAAAAAAAAAAAAAGTCAGATGAAAAAGCATAGTACCATTCAATATGACAGATGCTGAAATACTTAGGCAGTCAGCATTTAAGAAAACTGTTTGGGCAAAAAGCCTGACTTTAAGACTGTAATAATTGGATTGAGGATCTGAACAAGAACTTATACAGTTAATCTTGGAAAAGTAAAATTAGGTGTGTGTTGATTCTAGAAAGGTTAAATGTTAGAAAAGCAATTTCTATTTTGTTCAAGTTGTTAAATACAGGATTTGATCACAGGTATCAGGGGACAAAACTTTCTACATTTCTGTAGTCTGTTCTATAGTCTGTTCTACTATTACACCTCCAGTAGTTTTAACATACGCTCATTTCAGTCTCAACGAGAACAGAATTGAAAATATGACTGTGTTCTACTAAGCTTCAGTGAAGCTTAGTTTCATAAATATGAGACCAAGTATGCAGGATTGCAGCTAGTGAAGTCATAGAAACAGATGATCTATGGTGTGGATGTGCCATAGGATTTTCTTTGCCAATATGTGCATTAAAATCTTGGACTTGAATTATAGAATTACTAAATTACAGAATTACTAAATATTGGGACAGAGCTATAAAACTTGTCTTATTGAGTATCATCACTAGATGAACAGTCAACAGCCAAGCAAAAGGACTGAATTACCTTCAAGTCAGGTAATGTTTCCTTAGTGATTTTTATCAATTTTACAAACAGTTCTTACCCACAGATGAGAAGTATCTCCTTTATATAATTTTTCAATAATAATAATAATAATAATAATAATAATAATAATAATAATAATAATAATAATAATAATTTCCTCTGATAATAAAATCTCTTCTGTTTTATGATCAACTCAAGAAGGGTTCAGTTGTCAGCCTGTAAGTAGTATTATGTGAGCAAACATACAGAGCCATGCTCCTACTTGTTTTTACAGCATGTGTTGCATTCCTTTGAGGATAACAGAGAAAATTTCTTCACTCTTCTTCTGTTTTTCTTTCTTTTTTTTAATACTTTTTATTTTTTAATTTTATTTTATTTTTGTGGCTTTTTTCTTTTTCTTTTTTATTTTTAAATTTGAATCCTCCAAACATATAAGATGTATTACCTGATATCATCTGATATAAAAGGGTGATATTTCTATTCTTGTGCCTTACAGAAGAAGAATCAAATAAGTGAGTTAAAAATATCATCTTGTTCATCCACTTCTCAACACACCTGCTGTTCTCCATTTCAGTCACAAACTCTTCCAGGTCAAAACTTAAATCATTACTAGAGAAACCAGAATGATGAAGACATTGAGCTGCCAGTTTCTAATGCAGCCGTACCAAGTTACTGTCAATCAGTGACTGTAATTAAAAAAAAAGCATGCAATGCTAAAGAAATATTAAGAACAATTATCTTGTGTCCAATTGGAACGTTAGACCCCTAGACAGAAGGGTTCATTCCTTGCAGCCTGCCAACATTTTAGTAAATGACACTGGCCCTTTAACAGATGGGATACATGCTTCTTAGCTTGCCAGGATCCTAATAAAAGACACTGGCTTCTTTAAAATGAAGGACACATACCTCTCAAATTGCCAGTATCCAAATTGGGAGTCAGCAGTTTAAAATAAAGGCACTCATCAATCTGGCAAAATCAAGGACACGGCACAGAAATTTTAAAACAAATGGTACAAAGTTTCTCCTGACACTACTTAACTTAGATGAACTAAATACTTAAAGCACTGGCTAAGCATATCCAGTAACAGCACTACAGCAACTAGATACCTTACTAGCTTTTAAAGTAGAAAAATAGTAAAAATTAACAGCAGACTTCAAGAGTTTGGATTTACTTCTTTCCCCCATCAAACCCATTAGCTCCCACTTAACACTGACTTACACCAGGCTGACCACTCACTGCACTGCACGACTCAAATGAAAGCAGGGTGTCTTTTCCCTGGGCACTGACCAGTACCACAAAGGTTGACCTGTGTAGAAACACTCTGTCTGCCCAAAAGGAACCATGTCTGTTTTCATTCTCTCTCCCAGGAACAAGATGCTCCAGTGAAGGAAAGAGACCTCTCGAAGTTTTCCCCTTGCCCTGACAGTACATATTACTACAACTTGGAAAGTTTTACAGCAACTGTAAACACCTCTGGAGAGCCAGCAAGTATGGGCTCTTTAACTTTTCTAAGAGCAGCCATCAGATGGAAACAAAGACCTTTCTCAGCGTATCATGAAGTACTTCTGGATGAGTTGGGGAAAGGGAGAGAAGGGGTTTCTGAACCTTGTTGTCACTAACAAACTGTTCCCAGTTTCTGAAAGGTAGACATGTGGAAAACTAGAAAACTAAATTCTCTTTGACTGGAAAGATAAAGAAGTTGCTAAGACGGGGCCTAAAAAAGCATATTTTATGAACAAGACAGACTCCCAGGGCCTTACTTCAGAAATACAGCAACTCACAGCTGGCACACATCCAGCTTCTTGCCTTGCCCATCTCGCCCACACCACTGCCAGCAGACTCCTGCCTCTTCAGACTCATCTTAACCATTTGAATCTACTTTCTTTCAGGTGTCCCTTGCCATATTCAGCACTTGCTGCATAGATATTTCTGCAACATGTGGCTTACCAGCAAATGCTGTACAGAAAAGAACAAACCTAAGTACAAAAACTACCATTTGATGGCACAGCCAGCTGAAGCCAAAGAGGTCTGAAGGGCTGGAAAACATGGCAGAGGCTGTCAGGAGAGAAGGGAGGAGGTTCTTGCTGCGGAGAAGTAGAGGAGAAAATTGCTAAGTCAGATGGTCTTGGGAATGGGTAGAGGGGAAATAGGTGTTGAAGGAACTGATCTTCACCAGCTTAACAGAAGTTGGGATCTGAATGGTACAGTGAAGTGCACAGAAACTGCAGGAGAATAAGTTCCTGCTGCACCGAGCCTAATGCTCTGGGTTGCCTGGACCTGACCACCAGCAGGCACAGCCTGGAACATCTCCAGCCAGGCTGGCTGGCTGTTACTTCAGGCAGTCACTTGCTCTGAAGTTTTTCACTCAATGAACAAAGATGCTGCTGCCATTTACTCACCTTTCACGTTCATCTTTCATTTTCTCCAGCTCCTCCTCTTTAAGCATGCCTTGCTTTGGATTCCCCTTCTGATCTGCTTTCCCACTTCTATCTTCTTTTTTCTTTCCAAATCTGTTAAAGATATCAAGGAAGGAGTCATGAGGAAATAACTACTAGAAGAAAAACCAGTACTTATCTAAACCACAGAAATTTTACGACAATAAAAGCACTGGGGTTTTATCTTAGTCACTCATAAATTTCCCACATTGCAAAATAAGTTATCAATATTACCTGGGCCATATGCAAGAGAAAGGACTGATTACCAATTGATTTGGACCCTGTACTTTTGAAAGCAATTGCTTGAAACAAAGTTGAAAAGTCCCACCAAACCTGAAATGCAAGGCATTGCAGGGCTGGAATATTAATATGGCACATATTAAAGTGGTTGAAGGTTCCTTTTGCCACAGGACAGCTCTCTGAAAGTAATCTGCAGTGGCTGTGGTGTCAGCACCCAGACTGGACCACTTGTTCTGCTCTTAACAGTAACTACTGGCTCTCATTCATGATTGACCCTAATTTCTGGATTTGTTCTTTGCTTAAATACAGAAAGAATAAAATCTATGTTCCAAGAGTACAAAACGAGACAGTTCCTAAGAGCTCTTTTTAAAACTTCTAGGGTTTTCTTTCTGCCTAGTAATATACTATCATGTAATATTTATGCTGTGAAAGTCCTCCAGAGGCCCCAGTGGGCTCAGGGCTTCCACTGCTGTTTTATACACTGTACAAATATGCATAACAAGTCTGCTTTACACAGCCTATAAGGGGTGGCTGAACTGGGGAGCTGCATTTAATTTCTGATGAAGCTAGATAGAATACTGGGGTCAAATATGCTCATTAAGTATAGACCAAAAGGTATATAAAGCTTCCCTCCTCTCCCCCAATTTGAAATTCTCAGTTCCACAAGTAAGTAAATGATCAGTCTGTGTCTTCCCCTGCAAATTAATATATCCTTGCATGCATGACAATAATGTAAAGAAAAGTAATTATTTTTAAATTAAAAATACTATATTGCAAACTAATTACTCTGACACAAAACTGCAAACTCCTCTGTGAAACTCTGCAGCATTGCCTTGGTGATTTTTTTTTTATTTTTCACGTCAGCCCAAACTGCCTCAAGTGGAAAAGCTGAACTACTGTGCATATACTTAAGCTGTAAATCATTGACTTTAGGTTTCTCCAATGATGAAAGCAGAAATTTTGCAAATACTAAGTCAGGTTCATAAGCTAATGATCCAAATTTTTTGTGAATTTAATTAATAATTCTGAGCTTGTGGTCAAACAAAGTTATCGGGAACTCTGCAGCAGGTCTCCCAGACAATATGAACTTGGAAAGGGAATGATGGCTGTGAGAGACAGACATGGAGCATGTGGTGTTAATAAAAAGGGCAAATACTACAGGTAGTAACATGAGATGCTTTATCATAGTTCTGTCATGGACTGTGCTGGGGAGCAGAAAGAGTCCTATCAGTGCATTGTTTTCTCTTTTTTCCTATGTGTAGCAATGGAGATAGATTGTGTTGTGTACTCTTTGAGGGATCCTTGGCTCAAAACATACATACATCTCATCTACAAACAATCTTCAGTTCTTTTTTTATGGTCCCTACTCCTTTCAGTGTTTCCAATAACACAGCACACACTTTCCACACTTTTGCTTTTCCTGAGTGTAGAGCAGCACACCAATTTCACTGCTACTTTCTGAGTTCCAGCGGTTCCAAGAGACTGTGGAGTCACAAACCCCACCAGAAGGTGGTGGTGGCAGTGAAGGCAGCAGACAGGAGACACGAGAGAGAGGTTGTACATACAGAGTGAGAAGGGCTCATAGATATGAAGTGACCCAGGTAAAAAGAAAAGCTGGATGAAACTGCATGTATGGCTCTCCACAGAGATGTCAGGCAGCCAAACAATAAGTCGCCTGGGGATGAGCACCAGCAGCCTGCTCTGGGAACACCCCTGCTTTCTGACTCTTGCACAGGCAGGGAAGGTCTCATGGTAGTTTTCTCAAGAGGCTGAATTAGCACTTGCATCTTGGTCATAGTCCAACTCTGGTACTTTGTTTATATTCCGGCTGCCTGGTTTTCTCCCAGAGTTTCAATTATGGGCTTGTGGAGTCTCATATTTGACTGTAGCATGTATTGATTTTGAAAACATTATTCTTGGGCATTTTGTATTGCTGCAGGGAGTTGAAGTTGGATATGTTGCATACTCGAGAGAAATGTAAAAAAATCCCAAAAAATCTTTAACATACATCCTTTTCAAGTCTAGATATTATTTCTTGCTTACCAGGGAAATACATTTTAAATAAAAGGAAGTGACAATTTTGATTGCAATAATTGTCAGCATGACAGCTTTCTGCAAAAACATTGCTGTTTGCTGGTAGAGCTGCTCTTGCCATAAAATTGGCATGTTCCGGTGTAATTATAAACTGGGAATAGTGAGTTAGTATTGATGAAAACAACTTTTGTTGTTGTGTTGCATCAAAAGCAGCGTGGGCAGCAGGTTGAGGGAGGTGATTTTGCCCCTTTGCACTTGCAGGACCCCATCTTGAGTACTGCATACAGCTCTGGGGTCCTCCAACATATGAAGGACACGGACCTGCTGGAGTGAGTCCAGAGTTGGGACACAAAGATGATCAGAGGGCTGGAGCACCATTCCTACCAAGACAGACTGAGAGGGCTGGGGTTGTTCAGCCTGGAGAAGGCTCTAGGGGAGACCTTATAGCACCTTCCAGTACCTAAAGGGGGCCTACAAGAGAGCTAGGGAGGGACTTTTTACAAGGACAAGGAGTGATAGGATAAGGATAAATGTCTTTAAAGTGAAGGAGGGTAGGTTTAGACTAGATATTAGGAAGAAATTCCTCACTGTGAGGGTGGTAAGACACTGGTGGAAGTGTTCAAAACCAGAGCGGATGGGGCCCTGAACAACCTGGTCAAGTGGAAGGTGTCCCTGCACACGTCAGGGGGGTTGGAACTGGGTGATCTTTAAAGTCCCTTCCAACCCAAACAATTATATCATTCTCTGACTACTTTTTTGCTAATTTTGGGTTCAGATAGGATTTGAGCAGGCTTACAAGATTTGACCTGTTATACTAAATATGCAGCACATTGCTCACAGCTAGGGAAACATTCAGATGTGGGGGGTTTTTTGCCTCTTTTTGCACATTGCTATACCATAAAAATCCATTCTATTTATTATTGTTTTTCATTCCATTCTCTTACTGTTGTGTTTTTCAGTTCAACAAAATCTTGCACAAACATTAGAAAATAAAAGCAGCAAAAAGTTTAACACTGTTAAGAAAAGTGATATAATGCAGACAACCTTAAACAACAAAGAACCCAGTATTATCTCTGCCTGAATTTATACACCCTGCCCTAAAATTTATGGCCTGCTCATTGATGTAGTCTAATTACCATGGACTTCCAATGATAAAATTAACTTCCACCCATTGTAATTTTGCATGGGTTTGTGCACTACAGGCTTACTGGTTCTCTACTGCCTATAGGAACAACAACAACAAAAGTAGTAAGGGTACTTGCTGCCCAACTAGGTGTGATCATGTTGTCACTGATACTGGAGTGAGGCCCTACACTGATTTCAACAGGGACAGGATAAAATCTGTTGTCGAAATTATACTATGAAATAAATCAAATCCATATTAAAATTCTACGAAAACTGAACGACTTTAGGATTTGAAATTTCCAATTCTCCAGGCAACAAATAATTGAATTGTGGTAAAATCTGCCTTCTGTATTAATACTGTTGTCAGCAGAATAAAAACATTAATGAAAAAATGTACATGAATTTTTCTGTTTTGCTATACTGTGCAGTCAAATTCCCTTGAACTTAGTAACTGATGGATTTATTACTCTGAAAACCTTATATAGAAAATGGAGAAATATAACTAGAAGACCCTAAAAAAAAATGGATCAGCTGTATCCTCTCATTCTATATGCATCTATAATCAGTTTATGTCAAATGAAACCACTGGTAATCGTAATGACAGTAAGGAAATAAATCCATGTCTTCCCAGGTTGAGTGACTGCACCAGCTCTCTGATAATCTACAGTAAATGCCTGGGAAGTACTGTTAAAGATGTTATAGCCCTATTAACCTTAGTATAATTTTCAGTTGGAAAAGTTAATATTCCACCTACTCAGAGCATAGTCCTCCTGTAAATAAAAGTATAAAGGGATTTTCTTTATGTGATCAGACCTTTGAGCACTTCTTCCTTATGCGAAAAGCCCATATGTGACTGTTGAAAACAGGCTGCGCAGAAGTGAGGCATTATCCTGTTTCTATTAATTTCAAAAGGTGCCCTGCAAACAACTAAAATTTTTCCCCTTAGAAACATTAAGGGAATAAAGTATCCGAATACCAAAGATATGTTGTCTTCCAGCAGTATTTATAGCCATTCTACTGGCTATAGCATTAAAGCATTTGCATGTTTCTTTCCAAGGATTCTAAAGGATAAAAATGAAAACAAACCTACTATAGACCTGCTCTGTTATACTCGGGATAAATGTCTTGCATGCAAGACCTAAAACTGTGGTCATGGCAACACTTCATTTCTGTGTGGAGCTGGGGCCTTCCAGATCTCAAATGTGTTGATATTTGCTTCAAGGATTAAAAAGCAGGCAGGTCTATAAAGTACCAGACTTCTAAGCAGAAGAAACATCTGGAGGGTGGAACCCCTAAGCATCTTGCTGACTAAATTCAGTCATTTGGATTTCTTAGCCAATTCAGTTATCCCAGATCAGGAGGTGTCACTGCAGCTAACAGGGTACATAACGAAAGTACAAACATCTGTGGGAAATTAATTCAAGAGAGCCTATGACACAGTCAAGCAAGATACAAAGCCTAACGCTGTCATAAAATCTTTACATCTCCAGAAATTATCTGTAAAAAACCAGAGTGATCTGTAAAGTACATATAAGAAAAGCTCTGACTCTTAGTCATTTCACAGCAAAATGGAGGAAAATGCTGAGATTATTAAAGCATGTCCCTTATGAAAGACTAGAAATAACCCTTAAAATTAAATTTAAATGTGAGTAAGAATGAATGAGCGAGAAAGAAAGATAAAGATACTAATAAGGTATGATTTTCAGGTCCACACAGGGACTATAAAAAGCTTATTAACTGCCACTAGTACCGTGTGTTTTAAGTTATTTTATCACTCAGCTTTTATGGCAGAAGAAATACTCTAGAAGCAGCGCTGTGCTTTGATTAATCACTTTCATACATACACTTTTACACAGTATTAAACATTGCTGTAAAGATCCTTAGTGAGTCAGACTTGTTGGTGATTACAGGCCAGGCTCATTTTACATTTATGTTAATAGCAGCATTAATGAAATACATCTTTCACATTTTAGTGTCTCTCTAAATACCTAAAAGGTTTGTTACTAAATGTTTACTTATTGGACAGAAGTATGCCACTGAGTATTACACCAGTGGGACCAAGAGCTTTGCAACAGCTGAAAAAGCTACAGAAAAGAACATGTTTTAGTAAAACAGGTTCGACAATTTGAGAATGGAACACGCACAGCAAGGGCTGGGCAATACTCTTCAAATCTTCACCAATACCCCAGAAGATGAAAGTACCTCTGTGACATGAGTTAAACTTATGGTAAGAGGACAGCCAGGAGGGGTAAGAATCTCTTTTCCTTGCCCCTCTGCCAGGCCCATGCTTCCAGCGAGTGGATCCCATTCCCTCTGTGGAGGATTTAGCTCCAGAAACATCAAGTTGTCACCCCCCATCTAGTGTGCAAGACCCATTGCAGTAAGACCTCCCCATGACAAAGCCTTGCCCGGGAGCAGGTTTTGACCCAATCTCCCTGCTTTGGCAGGGTGAGAGCAAAGCCCCGATAAGATGATGAACACAGGAGAGGGCTGTTTAAGCCCCTTCTGCTCCCTGCTCCTGGGTGGGTAGTGCCTCCAGCTCTGGGTAAAGGAAGGGCTAAAATGGGACCACCACCACAGGGCTGGGAAGTGCTATGTACAACACCAATACTGTTGGGTAAGCTGAAAAGAGATTTGGGAAAGTAAAGGGAAAAAAAATCCCCTTTTAACTAGATTTGGTGAGGTTTGCTTGCAGGAGAGAGTTTCCCAGCTAGGTTGGTGCTCCCTGTTGTCCCACTGCTCATTCCCAGGGCAGCACCAAGGGAAGAGCAGCAAAAGCAACAGCTTCTTGCAGCAAAAAACAGGGAAGCTTAGGCAACCAAAAACAACTCACCTGAAAAGGGAAAAATGACCAAACCTTTGATTTATTACACCAGTGGAGGCATACAACAGATTGTTCAAGTGTGCTGTTCTACAATTATTATTTGTATTTCACAAATGTAGCTAAACTTCATGAATGTGAGTATCCTCATATTTAGCCACCTTTGAAATATTTTGGGAGATAAATCACCATTATCAGAGTAAAACTGATTATGATCAGCAGGAAAAGAAGCTATGCAGAAATTGCAAATATAAAGAAATCCACCTTATTATGCTCCTCTTATGTCAAAATAAAGCAAACAAGTGCTATTTTTTAATTTCTTTTACTTTATTTTTTTATTTACTGTATCAGACTGCTGGAGCTAGAATAAAATGACTGAACTTCCAGAACCAGTCTAATGGGAGTAAAACTTATCTTTCTAAAACTCTGATTAAACAAAACCTCCCCCCACCCGTTTATTTCTTTGATGCCCAAATTAGCATCTTTTCTGCAGCATGCTGAATTAATTAGTACAGTGACAAAGAATTAGTCCAGATAAGATCAAAGCTGAAACCATATTTATCTGGAATTTGAAATTAAGAGCAGAGAGTATTAACCCTCAGCACTTCAAGGAGCTTTCCACATGGCATACTTAGTAAGCCTTCCATGAGTTCATTCAAAATAAATCAACAGTGCAATTTTTTTCCCCACTGAAGTTTTGCTAAAAGGAAAATAAATTTGCCATGAAGTCTGCTACAATGCGGAACTGCCTTTAATGCAGACCCTGTACATGCTACTCATTATGTAACTCGTAGGCATCAGTAGAACAAAGCAAACAAAGCCGAGAAAAGACAGTTAATCACATTTGTATTAATGCTTGGATCATCACATTGTTCAGAGTTTTAAGGGCTAATGAAAGAATTCCCAGCACTGAATCCGAGAAGCTGCTTGCTGTAACACCTCACAGGTAAACAATCCATAATCTTCAGTGGAGAGGGTCACACATAGAAACGAAATGTCAAACAGAAGCCCTAAATTACATAGAGAAGTTTACTCTGAGAGTATCAACCATATGAACAGCAATAAAGGAAAATCTTCATTGCTGGTATCACTGCCTCGGATATTATCTGTGTTTCAGTATCAGATGAAAGACTGGAGGCTGTTTGCCATGTGAAATACAAGAGGTCGATCTTCTGCCTAGAAATTTTTGCAGAACAGAGGCAGTCTAAATAATTACCCCAAAATCTTCTTACCCATCTTCCAAAAGCCTTTGAGCCCCATAACCTTATTTTTTAAATGTAAAACTTGCTCTTAATTTAGACAGAAGTATATATATACTACACATATAACTCATTCCGGTACTAGGAGATTCTTACCAGTGGGGCAGTCCCATTCAGCTGTACCATATATCAAATCTTACTTTGCAGTACATAAAATGACCAAAGACAACTCCCAAGGAACATGATAGAACTCTAGGACTTGGGGCACCTGAGTCAGAAGTGGTTGTTGCAAAACAATGAAGTCCATCTACTGAACCAATGGAATGGAATAACTCTCATCAAGTAATATGTAAATATAGACAATAGAAGGCAGATGTCAAGAGTCATCCTTTATACTTCAAGAAACTTATTTTTAGACAACATGCTGAGGCAGTCTGACTGTTGAAGCATTTATGAATTATTATCTATTATTATCTGACCAGGAAAATCGTGATGTTGAATGGCAGCTGTGCACCTATTTCCATGAAATGATGTTTTAATCATCCAATGACCATGTTGCTAGTCTTTTTGGTCACCAGGACAAGAATTCTGCATCCCACATCATATACACAAAAAAAAAAAATCTGCAGTAAATGACGACAGCTGTGATTTACAGCTTGATCAAAAGGAGGAAAAAAAAATCAATTTATGGTCTGTCCAATGCAACAAGCCCTGCCTGTTTGTCCACCAGACTGTGGAATTACCCTCCAACCAAGTAAGAAATTATTCCCATATATTCTTATTTGTCCCTGCTTTCATACAGCATCATTTTCCCCTCTTGGTTCCACCTTACAGGCAAGTAATTTTTTTCTGAAGCGAATACTAATTCTGTTTCAGACAGTGCAGGGAAACATTGCTATACCTATTCTGTATGGAGTTTGCAAATGCCAACCTGCCAAGTCCAGAGGAACATGACAATCACACCCATGTCTTGGGCATGGCAACTCCATACTCAAAGCAAAGGAAAAGGACCAGATTATTAAGCCCTTGACTGCTTTCTTAATTTCCATTTTGTAGTAACCCATTTTCTCAACTCTCCACAAAAAGAGAATAAAAGAAAGAGAGAAGTAGGCAGTTAGGCCAGCTACTAATTTTTCTGGAAATTGGTTATTCTCTGTCAGGCAGAAAAAAAAATAAATGCAGTTTCTGACTGAGAACCACTTGAAGGTGGTCTTTTCAGGGAAAAGACCAACTGAAAGGAGCTAAAACGTAGCTCTTTGAGATCCAAACATGACAAGAACAGGCTGCTGAGTTTCTTCTTCTCTGTTTCATGTTTTCTCCTATGCTGTGTGTCTCTTTCCCCTATTACTAGCCACATGAACCCAGAATTCACTTAAGTATCAACTACATATATATATGTAGTATATGTATGTATTATGCATGTTTATCAGGGGAATGACTTTTCATTTCTCTTATAACTCTCATGGTATTTGGTGCTTTTCTTAGTATTTCAGTTACTGATGAGTCTCCACTCGCACTACAGAACTTCTTGCTCAGCCCTCTTGGCTATGGAAAAACAATATAAAACTGTGACATTATCAGAACTGCGGATACAAAACTCATGAGGCAAATTAATTATACGACATTTGCAAAACAAAACTGAAAACCTGCTACATTTGCACTCAGAGCCATGATATTTCGAGGTGTCAGACTTGCTAATCATCTCACCACTGCAGTGCTCACCTTCTCAACCAAATCACGTGCCTTCCTCCCCTTACATGGCGCAGTGGGGATTTGTTGGGGCTTATCTGACTTTCATGAAGTGAAACTGCACATTGCAGGTTCCAACGAGATCTCCAAGGAAAAACACGACCCTTGAAAAACAGCAGGAATAGAGAGGACTCCTCTCCCCATGTTTTAAATCAGACAACACCCCAGACTTCATGAAGGCTCCATTCTCTATGGAATGTAGAGACTCTAACGAGCAGTTAATGTCGAGCGTATTTCATCATATCCATTCTAAAATGAAGAAACTGAGCCAGGAAGAGTAAAAATTACTTGCCCAGTTTAAAAGATCCTATTCTCTCTGTCTACTGATCACTTTGGAGCTATGATTGCATTATCACTGCATATCTACCTGCCTCATTTTCCAACCAGATTGCTATGATGCTTTTTCCCCTTGACTATGTCCCCCATATCTCCTCGAAGTTCTCATTAATTTCCTTTTTCTCCCCTAACACACCCTCCTCCTCCTTGCTCCACACTCCTTTCTTATGCCCTACTGCTGCACTGCCACAAAAATACCTCTTCCTGGAGATTTCTACTGGAGACTGCACAAAAGGAATGTCTTGGGCACGAGCACTCTTGCCTCTGAGGAGCAATGTGCAGCAAAGACATGCAGAGATCTCTACAGCAGCTGAGCTACCAAAATGGTCTCGACTCTTTCTCAATGGGATGCATTAGCCTGTGTTTGAGCTCAACCTCAGAGAACTTGAAAAACTCTGAGTTAAGAGACAGTTCATAGCGAAGAGATGTTTTCAAAGGGAAACTTATAAGAGGGAGTGGGTTGGCTCTTAAATAGGAAAGGGAGATTGTAAAGGCAAAGAAAAGACCTATGATGACAATGGACTTCTAAAGTTAAAGCATCACAAATTCCACCTCTCTGCCTCTACTATAGCTGGCATTTTTACAAAGCAGTAACATTCAAAACAATGCCAAAGTAAGAGATTTACATATATACTGTATTTTGAAAGATGTGTTTTGGCATAACAAATAATAGATGTTTGTGCATTTTTAAACTGTCAAAATCAGTTCTTCTGATAAATAATACCTTCCCTCCCTGGCCTTGGCTATTGTACATTACTAATTAGACATAGTAGTTTGTGGTTAACATCCTTCCCTACAGATTTATTATTAGCTTCTATATTCTTTTCAGTAGAATTGTGCTAATGGTAAGGTCTGCTGGAGGCCAACTGCATGAAGCCACTGGGAGGAGAAATCTGTTTGCCTGTCAAAACAGTGGCTATCAATTAGAACTGTAAATGTGATTCCTTTAAGTGTCTTGGATGGTAGCAGAGAATTCCAGTGATGGATTAGGGGGATGAATCACTTTCATATTGAAATAAAGGAAGCTTTCAAACAAACACCTATCTGCATGAAACAAATTCACCACTATTTTTGAGCAAGTCTAGCAGAACCTGTTTGACCTGCCAAAATTCCCCTCTGCTATTTTCCCAGAAATCGCAGATTTTCAGCACTTTATGTGGCATACTGACAAAATTGATACTAGATTATTCCGTGGTTTTCTTAGGAAAACTTCGCTTAGGACAGCTACAGCAATAGAAGAAAAAACAATGATGTTGCTGAAAGACACGATCCATAAAAAAGAACCAGTGAGACGATGCAATTCCACTGTTCGCTGATTCGGGATGCAGTCTTGGCGCACAGATAGCAATTTCCCCTTTGATACAAGCACCCAGCTCTCATTAGCATCACTAAGAGTTGTATGGACACACTGATGGGAATATGTTCCCCTGTGTTTCACAGGAAATTAACACCCCTCACTTGGGGACTGAAGGAGGCACTGTCTGTCACTCTCAGGCATCCTCTCTGCCAGTTAATTAAGCAAAAACCTCTGCCACAACTCTCAAGAGGAAGCTCTTCCCTGTTCTCCTCGGTACAGCAAACCTGACACAAAGCAAAATGTCAGGAGCAGGAGCTAGGAAATGGTGATGTTCAGGGAAGACGAACTTAAGCCTGCATTTGCCAAGCTGTTCTGCCATTAGATTTTTGTGGATTTTGAAAATAGTTATTAGAAATCAAATTGATTAGTTATAGCTGAGTTTAAGCTTTAAGAAAGATTTAAGAAAGTATCTTCATCTCTCATACATTGTGGCTTTTGGTTACCGGTTATTTTCAGCAGGAGTAATTCTAGATGGCACATATAAAAACCAGTCAGCAAGACTGCTAACCCTCCAGGACTGCTATTTTCATGCCAAAAGAGTGACTAACCAACACAGGAAAAAGCAAAGGGTTCAGTGACATTCACAAAACATGGCTCTGGCAGCTGAAGGACAATGGTTCAGGATGGGGAAGGTTTCATCTAGTCATAAAACAACAGACTCATCGGGCTGAGAAACTAAACTGAAGGTATAAAAAATTTTCCTCAGTGCCACTTTATAAATAAAGAATAAATACCAGAACTAAGTCACTGAAAGTTTCAGTCAATTACATGAACTACACAGCTCTGTCATATCTGTTTGCAAAAGTATTGCTCATGAACTATGAGCTAGCAGATGTCTTTGTCAGGTTTCAGTGAAAACCTGGCAATCACTCCTGTTTCTTGAATCTTAAAAGAAGTAATTCTGGTGCAATCAGATAAAGAAATACATTTTACTGGACAAAGTCAGAGAAAATAATTAGAATAGTGTTTAAAACCACAAAGTACTTTTACTTTGCTGGCTATTACAACCACGTAGCTGGAAGTTGCACAAACACCATAAACAGCCTAGATTCCCAAAACTTTTTCCTTATTGTATATTTCTTGCCTTTCACACATTGACTCCCTACCACAGATGTTCATACACAATTTTAAAAGAATTATTTGCTATTGGTGTTTGTATTACCAGCCAGTTAATTTTTGTGTAACAATGCACAGAAAACTCTATGCTTTCCTGTTCAGATACAGCAAAGTTTTGTTCACCATGCAGAGGCTTTGACTTCTTCTCTCATTACCCCCACAGCTCCGTGTCCTAAGGTTATATTCACTCATTCAACTATTTGCAATACAAAACTACTGGTGCTAATTTTACCTAGTGACCAAAATGAGCACAGATACCTTAAAAATTCTGAACGTTATCAGTCTTAGCTTAAAGAAGTTAGTCCAAAATAGAGCTGCATTATGAGGGTGATAGAACAAATGTTAAATTCAAAGCCCACATCAGCATAGAAAGCTGAAGAATCCAGATGAAGTCTATCACTCATTTCATTAAAGTTTTGTCACAAGAGCTGCCAGTATCACTGCATGAATAAAAACTAAATGGTGTTGATAAAAAACTACTCCAGGGTGTATAGTCAGTCAATGAACTTAATTCTCTTTTGTCTCCAAACTGTGCTTGATACAATCACAATTTTTCTTGAATGTATGAAAGATTAGCCGTCGTCCATCAAATAATTTGTAGAGAAAAACTCTGGCTTACAAGTTACCCATGACTTACTGAAAACAATCAGTATTCATTACAATGAACGTTCTGCTTATTCATCATTAACTGCAACTGATCACATGTACTGTTTCTGTTTTTTAACTTGATAAATCATTGTTTCAAAACTACCTTCACAAGCAGAGGGGAGGAGAAGCCACCCTGCACTTCTTGGAAAACATGTTTTGGCAACGGTCCCAAAAATTTACTGCATAAAAAACCCCACAACCATATGAACACAAATTTCACCACACGAGCGCTCACAGTTGATGAATTACATTTAGCTGAAAGTATTTAATCTGTAAAACAAACTAGAGACCTGATTGTGAAACAATTTAAGCATCTTCATTTCTATTTCTCTGGCTGTATCCCTGGTCTCCTATCACAGGAAAGAGAGAAAAAGAGTGCCTAATTTATCAACTATATATACCACTCATAATTTGATCTTTCTATATTACTATTTATTTTGATTTATTAGATACAACATTTAAAACAGATTTTTTGTCATGATAATTGAGTTGTCTTTGTAGTCTCATACTATTGTTGTGTATCTAGACCACTGTACAGAGTTATTTTGTCATGGTCTTATAACTAAAAAGCCCAGTTGCCTGGCCTCAATTTTGTTTTTCTTCTCATGTGGGCAAAATGAAATCCTTTTACCCCTTTCCCTCCTGTACAACCTTTTCCTGTCATCTTCTGTCTCACTTGTACATGGCTGTTCACTTGTACCACTGTCTCTTTTCCAGCAGCTGCTCAACAGACAAGTATCACAAATATATAAATACAGTCCAGTGATCCTTGAAAAAAATAATTGCAGGATACAGGAATATGAAGCAGAAATCATGGTCAAATCCAAGGTCCTGAATTTCAATAACTGGAAAGCTGTACATCTGAAAAAAACATTCCCCCAAGTCCACTCACAATAGCTGGAATTAGCAAGTACATCTTTTGTACTATTAGACACACTTCCTCTAGCAATTAGCTGGCATATTCTCTAAATAAGCAGAGTTGTAAAAGCCAGCTAATGCCCCAGTACTTCTATTGGAAATCTTTAACCAAAATTGCTAGTATTTAAGAGATTGGTTGAAATTTGGTTCCAAATTGGGTACCTTCTTGTTATGCAGAGGATAGTGAGAATTTAATCTTACATAATGTGTCCAGTATTGTTTGAAACAAATGAAAAACGAAAAGTAATGACACGAAGATACCTAAAGGTTCTCATCTTGCTCAAGAAATATCCAGAAGATGGAATGAAGAGTCTGAAAAATAAAATGCCTGGACAAGGGAAGAAACTAAACAATAGGTTTAACTGCACAAATTTCTTGATTTGAGTATAAAGGAACTCAGATGTGGTATTTAGGCTTAACCAAAAAAGACAAGGAAAACATACACATTGCATGAACAAACAACAAATACCTGTGTGACTTCTGTTGCAGAGAAAGAATGTTGGCAAAAGAAAACACTGGTATTGAGACAGATGCCCAATATCACTAATGTCTCTGTATTAAGTATCTTGACCTGCAAGTTGATTTTACATCTGTTAACTACATTTTTTAAAAACATATTTAGTTGACACCACATTCCAGTTTGTCTTACTAGCACGGCTACTCAAAAACAAATATGCACAGAGGCACGAACAACATCCTGCCTGGGAAATCCCTTCTCGCTTTCCAGTAGTTACTCCCTGAATTTGAGCATGGCCTAGGAGACAAACTCAAGATAAGCTTTCCATGTCCTCGTGGTTCCAATCACAGCACATGCTAAGAAATGTTCATTTTCCTGAGGCAGGACCAAAGGAGAAAGGCCTATTTTATTCTAGCCCATCTTTATAATTCCCCCAGTAGATGCAGTGTTTACCATTTTATAGAACAGCTGCTCAGAACAAATGCAAACACCAAGTTTGTCCAGTGATATTTAAGTTCTCACACCAGTGAAACTCCATGTCTCCTATCAAAAAATGAAGGTATTTCTCAGATGCATTATTTTCCCAAATATCAAACACAGAGAGCAAACTGGTTGAAAATATGAAAAAACTTCAACTTCATCAAGACATAGAAAAGTTCTTCTAAAAGGAAGTCCATTAAGATAAACCAAGAAAGGTCTCTCTTATCATCACTAAACAGTAACTTGAGCTCAGGATTAAACTTAGCCATATCACTTATGCCACTGATAACCTATTTTTTTGGAACCAATCTGCATCATATTCCTCAATGTTCCAGAAATAAAGCAAACTCTTAGACCCCTTCCCTCCTGAATCATAACCCTATCCAAGAAACGAGTGCATTCCTCCTTTTCTGAACTTTATACCTAATCCCAAATCAGGACCCCAAAATAACTCTAAAATCTGTATTCACAAGATGAAGAATCATCAGTCCCACTTAAATTCCTTTTATTACTGCTCTTCACCATTAGCCTCTGGGCCCTTCAATACCCAGCAAGAAGCTCCATTCTTTGAGTTCTCCTTTCAGATCCAAACTACAATCTATTACCAAAATTGGCTCACCTTTGCCACCTCTAAGCCATGTCACTGCAACATATCCTTGTCCTCACACAGCACCTACAGAAGTCAGCTGGCATAAAATTGAGTTCATTCCTCATTCCTATTCTTGCCTGTGCCCTTCAGGCTATTGGCAATTATTTCAGGCTGGGAGCATGGCTGTCCACTAGAATGCTTTCCACTTGACACTTGCTCATTGTGCTAAGACCAGCTTGGGATCCTTCACTTGGAGACTGACTGGTACAATTTCTTACTTGAGAGCCAACATCTGTGAAACATAGTGAACTTGGAGAACTGTCAGGTCCAGACTTCAGACCACAGTCTGAAGCTGATGTTGAAGTGATGCTCAGAGAAGAATATTTTCTTTAAAATTTTTATTTATATTTTTTGTATGTGATAAAGGACAGAGGGGGGAGAAAAGGGAGCTGATGTAGATCGATACTAAAGTCAGAAAGCATACAGTAATGACTATGAAGGGGTTCAAAGCCTTCTGAAGTTTTACAAGATGAGCTACATAACAAGGTAAGTGCTTTAAAACAGCACTAATTTGAAAAGCACAAGCTATCCTCTTATTTCCTGGAAAGTCATCAAACATTAAGATAGAAAAGAAGGACGAACTCAGTGGGATTGCTCATTGTTAAATAAGAACTAATCTGGCTTCTTTCATGAATTTGCCATCATGTAAACTTTGTGATCTCTCCACTCTATCAACAAAGCAAAAGTTTAATCCATATGAATAAGTTAATGTATCAATTTCTAAGACTCTCTAAAGCTCATTAAAGCCTGCAAAACTAAAAAACCTGACGTTTTCAACAGGCATTTTCCACTGGTGTGAAACATGCTCCTCTCCCCATCCCTTCTTAACTTTGCCTATATAGCATGATTTCCAAAAGCACAAAGTCTGGCCTCCCCAAAGCTAAAGAACCTGTCAGTTCTGTCCTGCTGTCCCCATGTGCTTTTTAAGGTTTTCCACCAAAGCAAAAATCATTTTTTTCCTGAGGTGTCTTAGAAAAGTGATTATTTCGGCAAGAGTAGCACTTCTGAACTGAAATGGATAGGACCCTATAGCAACAGATTCCTTTGTACTTGGAAGGAAACCCCATCAGCAAAACAGCAAAAAAACCAAGAATGGAGGGTGGAAACTTCTTTAGCTGCCTGGATCCTTACAACTCCGACTTTCTTCCGTTTCTGCCTGTTATCCTCATCCAGAACAAATTAAAAGCAAAAAAAGAAAACACTTGCTGTGCACAAGGACATTCAGCAAGTCTCCTGATCACCTGGAGAATGTGACAGGCCATAGGCTTAGGGGAGAGACAAAGCCTAGCGCTCCAGTTGGAACGTGGCAGCAAAGGGGCTGCCAAGGAAGCAGTAGGCTGCAAAGAGAATCCTTCTCACAGAAACTGTTCTTCTGGGCAAAGGCTGGAGGTCTTGAGGTAAAGCCAAGGTTGAGATAACAAGCTGTATTAGCTACTAGGAGATGAACCAATTTTCATCTATGCTGCCTGCATACTGATACACTGTTATCCACATCCCCCCCAGCCCTGCTATCAAAAAAAGTCAGTACTGGAACAAGTGGAACTGAAATCAGAATACACGAGGCTGTTTTGATCTGACATCAACTGTATAGTAGAACTTGTTCTCTGCAATGAGCAAACTGTGCACACCAAAGCTGAAGAAAAGTGAATATAATAAATATGGTCAGAACTTTTTTTGGTTTCACCTACTTTTACTTCAAGAAATCCTTAGAACTTTTCATCTGAACTCTTAAACCCACACACACGCAAGACCATGTCTTGTTCAACACCACAATGAAAAAGGATGTTGCAAGGTTGCTGTCCAATTTTCTTTTTCAACATCCCTCTCCCAGCAGAATGTGTTCATAGTGGAAATGTCTCACTCCGCTTTTATTCAATGCCAAAAATGCACCTATACAACTCTAGAAGTTCATAATTCTCTGTTTGATAATGATGCAGAGCAGGCAGACTTGACTATATTCCATAAATCTAGCCTAGCAAATATTTTCTCCTGTTACTGACTCACTGATGGTATAGAATTTTCAAGCGCTACAGAGAATCAGCTGCAGTTGGATAGAGGGGATCAGCACTAGCCACTGCTTGGGATCTCTCTCCCAATGCTGTGCTAGGAACATATTACTCCCAGCTGTCTCAGATGTGATTGTGCTTTGTCACTGACACAATTGCAAAAAAACCCCCATCCAGATCTTTCCCATCCCTATAATCCCAGTATCTCCCCCTTTACATCTTGACTCCGCAGCCAGTAACACTTGTGCGTTTCTCTCATTATTACTGAAGCTTGCATTAAGTACTTGACCTTCCCCTCAAAGGATTCAAATAATCACCTGCCTGACACATCTCTCAAGCCACTCAGCACAGCTCCAGCCAATACATGGCTCAGCACTCCAAAAATCAGGGCTGGCACAGCAGCACTTGCATCAGCAGGCACAGGAGAGCAGGGCTGCCAGCCAAGCACACTGTGGGCTACAGCCAGTGACCAGCACCATTGGCCACCCAACAGCAGAGCATATATAGCATCTTGAACCAAGCAGTGCACATGCAGCCAAGCTGCAAATGTGTCCTTTCTCAACTCCCTTCTGAAGCAAAAGCAAACCAACTAGCCCAAAGTAGGCTCTGGGGAGAATACAACTAGAAAGTTACCACTTACAAGCGTCAGAAGTAAACAAAACATCTATTTTTCAAAACACCACTATTATTTCTCAGGTAGTTAGTCCTGCCTAGTATCAGGTACACAGGGAAGGATGGTAAAGACTGACTTAGCAATTTAAAGTGCTACTTCTGCCTGTCTAATTAAGAGACAATTAGTGATCACTGAAGTTATAATCTCCCCTGACCCTCACAGATGGGTCACACACTGTAAGTCAGGAGGAATGGGAAGTGAGCTGTGGTGTTCTTCATGGTTGGGAGCTGCTTGCTGGCTGGAGACACTGCAGGAAGCATCTCCATGACCAGGGCATAGGGCAATGAGCCACCTGGAAACAGAGTACTCCGTGCAGGTAGGCATGTAAATGTTTGCCTACTTAACTGTAAATGTATTTAAATATGCACATAATCATACGCATATGTAAATACTCCACATTTTGCAGTACACACTTATTTAAATATGTACACACTTAAATCACAGAAACCTAAGTAGGTGTCTAACTTCCCCCATTCTCTCATCAATGTGGGCCCACCGCAGTTCTTTACGAAACAAACTGGAATTTGTAAATTGTCTTCACTGAACATTAGATTAGGTCTCAGAAGTCCCCAAGGCTCCCTCCTGCACATACACTATCAAAATTCTCTAACAGCTTAATATTTCCAGCGGCCACACATTACAATGATCAGTTCAGACAAGGGAATATCAGGACACAGAAGCCTTGTGAGAAGAGAGGTCTGGGAGCTTCGGGCTGGTGAGAGAGTTGAGATTTCCGCCTGTGCTCCTTTCAGCACGTACTTTTTCATCAGATAAATATAAATAAGTACTACAGCAGTTGTTTAGTGAGCAGCTTAGGGACATATTGTTCCCAGTGTCCTAATTTTCCTGACACAATTGGTAAATTTAGACATCTAATTAACAGTCTGTGCCATTTATCAGGTTACTTGTTGCTGGGGTTTTTTAAGGCCGTCAATTAAGCTTTCCATACCTTTGACATACTCTTCATTTCCAGTCTGAATCCTAGGCCTCTAAGAATGATTATGAATGCTTCTAACACATCCCCATTCTCTTTATTTGGGCTTTACACAGTCCCAGGGAGATGACCCAGGGTCATCTCTAAAGCTAGTCTCAAAGTAATACTGTAACACCTGCATTTGTGGGATGGAGCAACCCAAGCACGAGAAAGAATGGAAGAATTTACAGTTCATCTCTACAAAGTCAGGTGGGGTACAAGGTCATCCAGTAAGAGCCATATTATAAAACATCTGCATATTTGTTGACATTTTCAAAATTATATTTGCAACTCTCACATTTTAGGTCTTGCTGTTATAGGCTTATGAATGTACATTTTTACCTTTCCTTATTTACCCTCTTTTGTGTCAGTAGCTCTTGCCTTTAACATGTAAGATTTTTCATAGGAAAATATTTAACCCAGGTGGTGACATTATTTAATAAGTCCCTTTCATCGCAGAAGGAGAAAATGAAAGTAAGAGAATTCAAATAAAAAGATCTTTTACAAGTTCACTGCCACATGCACATACAAAATTAGCTTGCAATGCTATGACAGATACACCAGTTTTGTTTGCAAAATGTCTTTGACCAGACTAATGCTGCAGATCTGCCTGAATCCTCTTTACAAGCAGTGTGTTTATTATCACTTAAGAGTAACAATCATATAGCATATAAAGTATACCCCCTCACTCACTCTCCCCACACAGGTAATGTAAAATGGGTGTCCAATTTTATGCTTAGCTAAAAAAATACACCAATTTTCTGTAATGATATTCCAGCCTGAAACAGGTGATACAGTGTGAAAAAGAAAAGTCCCAAGAAAAAATGAAGTTCTCTTCAGCCCTGATACTCTGCTCCTGGACCATCTTGATAACTGTAAGAAAACTACCAGAAGCAGGCACAGGAAAAAAAAACTTGGCAAAAGTAGTTATTTATACCTGCTCACAATGTGTTTATTATGTCAGCAGTAACAACCCAACTAAAACCACAGAGGAAATCTCCTTCAGCATCATTTGTTGACGACATGAACCCTGGTTACAGAAATGCAGGACACTAAAAATCAAAAATGCCTGCAATGAATGTTCAGGAGGCAAAGACACTCCATAACATTATGCAGTGCCAAAGAAAGCTTTGATACATATGCTTTAAATGTTCAATTTTTAGGGCGGAGTTGCTGTTTGCTTTGGCAGCTTCTATGAAGAAATTAGAGCGTGCAGCCCTCCCGCAGAACTGGAAGGAAAAATTCTGACAAAGTTTTTGTAGGAGATTAAACACTTTGTAGTGAAAAATCCTGTCTGACATCAATCTAATATCAAGTAAGAAAGGCCTCCATTATGCCTCTTAGCGGATCATCTGACCTCCTCTGACAAAAGTCTGACCTTACAGCCTGCAGTTCCAGGACAGACCAGCATTTCTGCTCTCTTGGGTCCCAGAGCCTTGGAAGGAGCCATCCAGAGCTGCCCCTGAGCAGTCTGCTAGGGAGCTGCCCAAGGGAGATGGGAGGAAACCCAATCACCCTCCTCTCTTCCTCCACTCCACTGCTAGCAGCATTGCTGCTGCCCTGTGGCAGCTGCAACCTGCTCAGAGAAGCCAGGGCTTCCAGGATCCTTAACTCTGCAACAGCTGACCACTTTGAGTACTCCAGGCCCTCTGGAAAACAATCTTGGTGTCAAGGTTGGGTGCTCAGGGAAAATGAATTGAGTTTTCAAAAATATCACTAATACTCTTCAGTTCCTTCTTCACTCCTTGAAATATCTTCAGCTGTGTTCAAATTCCTGTATTCTGCCTGGAAATGAGGGCACTTGAACATAATTTAGTAATAATAAACTGGGCAACATATGAGTTTCAAGGCTTTCTGCTACAATTCTTTTAGCAGTTCTTTTGTGCTATGGACAGATTTCTATAAGAAAAGCAGTTACCCAAGTTTGCTGGAATTGTGTTGCACACATGCTGGGAATACAGTCTGGCTGATATAAAGAAATTTGTAGCATTTCCTATCAAGATATTCACGTTGGAGATAATCACAGAACTCCAGAAATTCAGGTCACAAAGAAGTTTTTTTTCCTGAAAGGGATAAAACGTTAGGATTCAAAATAGAAAAAGCATCTTACAAATTTAAGCAAAAGGTTGCCACCAGTGGTTGGTGAAAATCTACACAATGTCTCTGAAGAGAATAATTATCACTTGTTGCCAAGGTGAAAGGTAGCACCTTTGACTGAAGAGTAACAACTAACTTGGGTTAGCAGAAACCTTAATTGAAACCATTGTATTTTACTCACTCTCTGTGGTTGATCATGCCTAGGGAGACTTCCTTCATTATATAAAGCGTGTAGGAGATAAATGGAACAAAAATCTCTAGGATAGTTAGGTCAGATGACATACACCACTGTGACACATTTTCCTCTATGAAGCCAGAAATTTCCAGTCCTCAGACGTGACAGATGTGTCAAGTTTACTTTTCAGGGAGAAAAAAGGTGCTGTTATAGTTCTGGCTAACCTTTGTAAAAACCCTTAATTCACAGAACAAGTGTGGAATCTTGTCTGGGAAAAGCTGATCTCCTGCTTCATGCCTTGAAGCTACTACATGCCTTAAGTACCCTGACAAGATTTTGAATCAGACAATAAGGATGAAAGAGAGGAAGAGAATCTGTTGGGGCACAGAGAGGGAAGGGGGGTGGGATGGGAACAGCAGATGGTAACATTTGTTACATTTCACTTTCACAGTCCAAATAAGTCTAAAACCCAAAGCAGCTACGTTGCTCCAATGTAATTAAGCGCTTCACTAATATAAAAAACCTTTCTTTATGAGACACAGCAGAGTACAGAAGAAGGTTGCCTCTGAATGGCCACTCCAAAAAACCACCCTAATCAAAGACACTTGCCAGCCTTATCAAATACAGATGTAGAAAGTTTGGGGCTGCAGAACATCTCTGTTAGCAACAAAAATTGGCAGTAAGTCATGGGTATATTCAAGTACCTTAAAACAGATTTTAACTCTTTATCATACCAAATCATAAATAGATTTGGAGGTTCTTCAAAGTCCAAACACACAGAATAATGTTGAACACATGCCTGACTTCAGTGTACTTTTAACTCAAATTCAAGCATTCAATCAACTAGTCCAGACCAAAATTCTCTAGTACATGAGAAATGAGTATGAAGTACTGAACTTGGTGGAGGGAAAAAAGCAGAAGTTGAAGAGGATCCAGCTACATTCAATGCACAAAAAAATGCCCAGCTTCCGCCACTGTTAAGACCTTGAAAACATTAGTTCTGTAGAGTTACAAGCATGTTCCAAAAAACTTATGAGGTGCTGCACTTATCTCCATAGTAAGAGAAAACACTCCTTTCTTTGGAAAAGAAAACAATAAACTCCACTTTCTAAAACACATCGTGGGTAAGACTTCATTCTATATTATGGGTGAAGAATTAAGTACAGCTATCCAGAGCACAAAATATAACTCAAAAGTAATGGACTCTGTGATAAATTAAGACGTTCCTTTCATAGATTATAGTGCATTCCTGTCACATTAAGGCATTTTGAGTTAAAAAGCCAACCTAGAGATTGATTGGACTATTTTTTCAATAACTGAAGGGATTATATGCCAACATTTATATTCCAAACAGTTTCCTTAAACCTCATTGAGGATATTTTTCTGAATGTTAAAATGAAATAAAATCAGATTTATGATTAAGCACTGTATTACCAAGCAAGCAAGTTAAACTTTGGAGCAATGCTACAAAGGAAGAGGAACAGTATGTGTAACTGACTCGTGTATTTGGAAAGAAGTAAAAGTTACATCACTATAAATGGTAATATTCAAAGCTCCTTTGAATTCCTCTACCTCCCAGCAGTGTTTTATTAATATATAATCCATATTATATACCTATGCAGACATTAAAATAAATTTGTATACTGATATTATTTAATAAAATTATTACAACACTCCCTCCAAGACAGATTAGCTAAATCTTAGATGCAAAAAACCTCCACTAAATAAATTTTACTAGATATTTGTCTGCTCTTCAGCCCACTTCCTAATACCCACTAAGAAATTCAGCTGCCTGACCTATGCTGCCCAAGTTCCCTAAACGAATACTTGGGAGAGGCAAATAAACAGCATAAAACAGTAAAGCTAAAGAGATTACCCATTTTTCTCTTATTTCCTGCTGATCATTGCCAGACTATGTTTCTGCCCCAAAGTGCAGGCATCATTATTAAAGATGGACAGAATACAAGCATATTCAGCAGAGGCCGGCTGTTCAGGAAATAGCTATAATTTGGTAAATAGCATAATAAACACTTGAGCATCCTTGATGCAATGGGTAATGAGCCAGTGCAGTCCTAAGTATGTACATAACAATGTTAAGATTATACTGTATTTCACATATATCTACACACACTTACACATGTGTAGAGATGTCTGTATAATATTTGTTTCCCTCCTGACATAAATTTATTACTTTTCCCTCTGTACTCAACTAGTCATTTGTAAAATAAAGCAACATTTTACTTTCATTCTTTCTCTTTCATTTCACTTCTAGTATACCTACATAAAACCATCAGAAGCTTTTGTTCATCATGGCAACCAAATGCATTACACTCTGAAGCACCAGAGATCCTGGAACTAAATGCAATCTCACAGCAAGTCATCAGCATGTCTAGAGCCCATGCAGTGGAAGGCGATTTAAATCCCCAGTCTGTTCTCCTTGCCACCATGGAGAATAATGACAAACCATAACATATCCCATTCATCTAACAGCTGAAAGGGTAATGAATTACAGAGATAATTCAGCCACTCATTATTAAAAGATTACAACATTAAAAATGAAGTGGGTTTTTTTTAAAGGCAAATGATCATGTTTTCATATAATGCAAATGAAACTATACCATATTATTGATTCTCAGCTATAATGTAAGGGGTAGCTTGTAACGAAGCCTTCATATTGAATTAGATTTAAAGTCAGCACTTTTCTAGCCTGAAACTCAATCCCAGTTCATAGTGTTTTACTGTAAATACTGAAAATACCAGTATTTTTTAACAGGACCCTCTAAAATTTGTCAATTTTCTCTGACAGCATTAACCATTTTTAATGAAACTGCATGCACACACAGCCAGTTTTGCTTAATACCATACTTGGTCAGGATTTAAACAAACAAACAAAAAACCCAAACAAAAAAAAAAAAAGAAAAAAAAGGAAAAAAAAAAAAAAGCATCCCAAAACCACCACCACCACAAAACCCACCCAAAAACCCCCAATAACAACAAAAAAACCACTCCAACTCTCCCCCGGAACACCTCTGCCCCAAATCAGTCTACATTACACAGTGCAAACTATGAAAAATGTAACTGGAACAAAGTCTCTACGCAATATGCTGGGCTTTTAAGCCTAGGCAGTCTACGGTTCCAAGTGAAATATCAGTGGCTTCGTTTCAGAACAAACCTGTTAAGTTTTAGTACCAAAAAAAGTTATTTATCAAACAAGCATCAAGCCAGCCCTTCCATCCAAAGGATCTGGTTACCCATAGACTTTCCAGGTTAATTCAGTGACAGATGAAATATGTACATAACTGAAACTGCTCCACATGTACTACGGGTAAATGCATGTTTCCACAGGAGACTACTCAATCATTAAATGCAGGACACAGCATCATCTAATATAAAGAGACTTTTTAATACAGAACATCTGCAACCTTTCTATCAGCTCCATCTAAATGTCTACACACGGTCAATTAAAAAATACCTCCAAAGTTTGATTCATAACTTTTTCATTTTCCCAAATACATTTCTGCTGTTTGCAGGATACGAATTGGGAGGTGGCGAGAAGTGGGAGGAGAGGAGAAGGTCTACAAGAAAAATTAGGTTGTCAGAAAATGTCAATAGTCACAGCAAATCTTCTGTAAATGATTTTTGGAAGTCTGTTTCATTTTATGTATAGCTGAACAGTAACAAGCATAATGCCAACTTTCATTCTGGAAATGAGCTGCGAAAGGCATCTGTGTATGGACACAAATTGTAACCAGTTAAGACACAAGACAATCCTGCACTGGGACTTCTATGGGGCAGCCTTTGAAGAATATTCTTGGCTTGCACGGGCAGGGAAAACCTGGAAAGCTACTGCTACAAGGCTCAAAGTAAAGGAATGAAAAGTGAACATTTTATCCATAACTGTATTTCCTTTGTTCATTCATTCACATTACATGGTAGACTTCCTTTCAGTGACTGGGAAGGGCTACTGAAGGATGGATGCACTTGTCCTGCTGTCCCTCATCTAACAGGACAGGGCACTGTCATCACTGTGAACACAGGATGGGGCAAGGGGGATCCAAAGAGGGGAGTACTACTGAGGAAGCCCTTAAATTAGTACTCCTCTCTTTAAAGAAGACACACAGCATCAGTTTCACTTTTAACAAAATAAGAGGCATAAAGGAGGGCAAAGACATACCTTGATTTTCATGTTTAGTATTCCCTCTCCACTCCTGGAGGGTTGCCATGATTCTTCACTACTCATTTTATCTTATAACCTTTCAGCTGAATCTGCTGAGTGGCCTTCCTATGAGTATGTCAATTAGCCCATGATATTTGGTTTTACTTTGACCAGGGTTCTTACTTTCCTCAGAACACTTTGAACGCCACAGTAAATCCTACCAGATTCTCATGGGCTGCAGCAGGGACTTGACTGGCCATCAGCATCTGTTTTTCACAGCCATGAGTAATGCCTTATCAGAAGTTTATTATTACTACTATATACATTTTTTGGATCATAAGTTGATTTCACTTAAAAGTTCTTTTTAGCTCTGCTTCATGTTCTAGAAATGTCACAGGCCAGATTTTTAGAATTAATAGCAGCGATGACTACACAAAAGAGGTTACATTTTTCACTCCCATCATACACACTTTTTTTTATGTTAAACCTTGGGTTCAGTAATCAGTACGGTCCTTTTCCTGAAGTACTATAAAATACCATTTCTCTTTCCTAAGATGGTACACTCCACCAAGCAATCAGAGTGTAGAGGTTACCAGGTTTTCATATAGTAAGCAATTTTTCTTTGTTTTTCAGTAATGTCACAAACGGATTTTTAAAATGGTCAAGTTTTCTTCTATTTTCACAATAAGCTGTAAGGGGATTTTAAACAAAGTGACTCTTCAGATTAATATCCATCTCAGCCCTTATTAAAAGGGTCTGAAAATGAGAAGGGAACATAAAAATGCACTTTTTAACTGACCTAACCTTTTTCTTTTTCAGAATTATCCCAATAGGGGATAGTTTTGAAACTGCTGTCTGAACCTAGGCAAGATATTGTATGAAAAATCTAAAAATTCCAAGGGACAAAAAGACTCTTTCCTCTCCTACCCAACACTGAGTGCTACATAGCAGAAACAGAGCTTCACAGATCTGCTTCCTCTGGGAATTCTGTCATATATTAAGTAAATAAAATTAGTTTCCCCAATTTTTATTCCTTTTAACCATAAACACCAGCAAAGGTAATAAACAAGAGCCTTCATTTTATTCTTTTTTATGAATTGCATAGGCTAAATTCCATCTGTAATTATTCTTGTGAAACACAAGTCAAAAGAATGGGATTGTAAACATTCACCTAAAAGATTAATTTGGTCTCAGACATCTTTGTATACTGGTGAGAATAAATGAGTAGCAGAAATACCTCTAAGTTTAGACTGCAGTTTTCAGGATTATCAGTTAAAATGTATTTCTGAATTAAAAAAAAAAATCTGATATTGAGTTACTGGAAGAAATACAGAACCTTTTCATAGTGATGTTAGGCTCACTATTCAGGGAAGAAGTGGATCTTACGAGTTCTCATAGTCTCAGGTTAGGATTTCCCCAGCAAGTCTGAAAAAATATTCAACACTCCAAAGTCCACACAGAACTGGGACTAGAGTTAATTCTCCTACACCCTTACAACTCAAAGGAAAAAAATAATTAATCACAACTTCATGCTGGCTCACTTCAATCTCACACGTGTATATGCTCAGAAATGCTTTGTGAGTCTCATCCAATACAAGACTTCCATGAAATACAGCAAACTTTGACTGGAAAATTTTGCCATAAAGCCACTATATGTTTGTATTTCTGTGGTTTAAGACCAATTCCTATCTCTTTGAAACATCTGATGGTTTTTATTTCAGGGAGAGCAACAGGCTCAAGGATGTTCTCCACTATTTTGAAATAACTGTTCCTTATTTAGATTTCTCAAATCCTTCCTTCTGATCACTCTGCTCTACCTCAGTTGGTATTTCCACTACGTTTTCTGCAATCAGGTCTAGTATCTTGTGGAGTTGATCTCTATCCCTTCCACTTCTACCACGAAACAATAAACATTTTTACCCTCAATTTCATCACTGTCCGTGCAAATTCAGTCTGACCACCTGGAATTTTTTCTTTTGTCATTTAAGTGCACAAACTGTACCTGTGCTGAAGTAACAGGTTATAAAACTGACTTGCTACAGTACTTTATCAGCTTTCTTTGTTCTGTGTTTGAGAACTGCTACTGTATATTGACTTTATTAAAGAGACCAACACAATTATTACAAGTCCGAGTTCCAAAATGGACAGATACTGAACTGAAACTGCTGTATTAAAGGTCTGTAACGATCTTTCTTTGCTCAGCCAAATGGACTGTCATCTGTGTTGATTCAATGCAACTCTTCTGTGCCACTCAATACAATTGATCACAAGATGCTTTTATAAAGCATTTGGTTATCCTTGAAATTTGGTACCCAGGGGTCCTGGAAAATGCCCACAGCTTGAGCTGTCCTTCAGTGAATACCTTTCTCTGTAGCCGATAGTAAAATTGTTCTTCTTCTTATCTTACTCCTAGAATTCCCCATACGTATTCAGAGAAATTCTGTTTAAGCCTCACTGTCTCATTCTTGATAGCAACATCCACTTGGTAATTTTAATTAAATCTCATGGCTTCAATTATCTGTATACAGACACTGTACCAATTTAAGTTGCTTTTCAGCATGGCTTTTTTTCCTCATCCCCAATGTTTTATTTTGGTCTCACTCTTCTGTTCGGTCAGCCTTTGAAACTGAGAAGTCCTTGAGAAGGCTACCAACCACAATTTTACTTTTTTTTTTAAATTGCTTTTTGAAGCTAATTTTAAGTCAATATTTACAAACAGACTGAAAACCTCATACTTCACTGCTTAATTTACAATCTTCTTCTTTCGTTTATAAATTAGTGCGACATTTTATGCAACCAATTTAATTTCATATTTTTTCTCCTTCTCTGATCACTGCTGTACGTGAAATTTCCTCTGATTTATATTACAGATTTCCATTTCAAAGTTTATATTGTAAGGCTTGTTTCAGGACTGTAACTGCTCTGCATGGAGGTTATTAAACAGAAACCTAGATGTTCAACATAATTTTCCATTTCGTTTTGTGGAAACTTAAGGGTGGAGCTGGTCTAAACATGGCTGGACAACATAAAATGTTAGCCCCCATAAACAAGGATTTCCCTTTCCAGAAAATCATGTTCCCAGTTTCAGTCTGACTTACATTTTCTAAATAAAACATATAAGACTCCTCAGAACAAAACCTGCTCGAGCAATGACAGCCCCAATTCACCAAGCTGTCGTCTGTCTGGAACAGTCACATTAGAACTTTCTATTGAGCTTTAAGGATGGTGCGAAGTTATTACAATATTGCTGCAATAAATATGGTATCAAAGCCAAAAGACACCAATGCCATCACAAGCAAAGAGCCTCATGAGAGTGACTTAACCTTTGACCAGCAAATTTGAACAGTTATAAGCAATTTGTGTCCCAAGGTACACAGTGAATGGCTGATGTACACAAAATAAACAAAGACTGAGAAAGACAATAAACTGACAGCCTAGATCAACGAAAGGTTTTGGTGTCCCATGAAGCCATTAATACAATACTCTGTTAAACATGCTTATTTTCCATGTGTGGGCTGTTTCAACATCTTTGAGTACCTGTGTGTCCTTGAGAAGATGAGGGAGATATAGTGATGTGACAAGACTATTCTACTGTAAAGAAGCTCCTTTTAGCTGACTTAGCCCTTAAGCACCTCCTTGTTCCCCTCCCCCAGAGTATTTAGAGTATGCAAACTCATAACTCCATCACCTCCTCTCCAAACCTTTTGCTTTTTTCATTATAGAGACAGAAATAGCCTGGCAATGAAAGAGACCCAGCCTTTACTTGACAGTCTGGAAATTAACTATACAATACTTCCAAAGATTTTTCTGCTAATACATCAGTCTCATAAAAAATACAAGAATACAGGTAACAGGTTAAAGTAGCAAGGGTAGAAAATTTTGAGTTTCTACATGTGAAGCATGAATTATACTCACATACACAATCCCTACAGATAATCAACAGGCTTCTCAAAAGAGTTACGTATGAATTTTAATTTTAGTGCCACTGTAGCCTTTTACTATGGTGTGGATGCATTGTTTTAAAAAAGACCTAGAACAAAGAAGACAGAAGCATATATAATACTGTAGTTAATTGCTTTGCTCTGATGGATTGAGGCCTCAACACTGAGGTAAGTCTTAACTATCTAGTTATTCTGAACCTCAATCCTCCTTTTTTTTTTTTTCCTGCTCTAGAGGATTGCCGGTTACTTCTCTTTTCATTCTGTTTTTAATCTTCCCCAGTGAAGGATCATTTTGTCTCCACTTTCAATTCCATACAAGTGCATGGACAGGAGTTTATGGTATAATGCAAGTTTTCTGCAGCAGGTCTAAGGCCAGTGAGTGATTCCTCTTCCCACTATGACAGGAACATCATCTTTCAATTTCTTTAAACTCTAGCCTAAAACCAAAAAGACTAAACTCATTCTCTCGAATATGAATACCTCCACAAGACAGAGGAAGCTGGTATTCAAACCAGAATAAATGTTAAGAGTGAATTAAATAAATATACTCTTACTGGAATAATTTTGTTAGCATACTTTAGACTGCCTAAAACTTGGTGTGCTTCTAATTAGATCACGAGAGCACATATTTTGTATGAGTATGGCTTCTTTCCTCCCCTCCAAGCATGAAGACAAATGTAAGTCTGTGTAAAACACTGAAATATCTCTAAGACACAGATTTTAATAGTATTTTCCATGCAGGAGATGCAAGAAAACCAAATTTGCTTCATTACAGCACTGAGGACTAAAGCCAGTTATCCACTCAGAATTAGCAAGCTCACTTGCCAAATCAGTTTGCACTACTCACTGGGTGCAACAGACTTCACAGGCAGGTCAACAAATTTTGCAGTTTCCAGAGGATCAACACCATAGGATTTTCAGGTCTCATCGTGGTCTTACAGAAGGAACATCGTCAGCATTCACACTACACATACGTAAATACAACCTCCACTTTATGGTTACTGAAATCAGCAAACATCTCACATGTAGGAACAAAGCAATTAACAACACTGCTACAGGCAGAGAGAATTCAAAGCAAATCTGTACCTAGAAATTTCTCTACATATCTTCCCAAGCCATTTCAGCCCAGAGCTCCTGGAGCTTCGCCTGATCCTCCCTACAGCACCCTCCACTGCTGCAGATGACTGACGGTTTGGGAAGCAACAAATGACAACCGAGCTAAAATAGCCTAAATAGGAATTCATTACAAAAGAGATGGGGTGGAGGTCCTCAGAGATGAAGAGGTACATTAATCTATTGCAGCACTTACAATCATAATAATCTGCCTTTTTAAAGGAAAGAAATATTTGCTAATTTCTTTTTGAATAACTAAGATTAAGTCACTCTCTGGTGAATCTATATGCACACATAGTCAATAAAAATCTGCAGCTGTATTGTGGAAATTTTTTCTCAAAAGCAGTGCAGTTTGATTTTGTGAAATCTTCATTTTGACAAAGTTTTATATAAAAACTTGTATTTTACAGTGCAAACTGCATTAAATCAGACAGACAAAAAAAATCAATCATTTAAAAACATGTTTTGCTAAAATGACTAAATGAATGAAAGTGAGCTTCCTTGAGACTCCTTCCTTAGCTCTCTGTTAGGGAGACTGAACAATCCAAGAGCATGTGAATGGAAACAAACACTTCCAAATGCAGAAGAGGATATGGAAAGCACATTTGTGTGCGAGTGTGTGTGGAGGCAAAAAGGAAAGCTAACTTCTTTGAATTGTGTACTTCCTCAATCTAATTTTAATTAAAAACAGAGCATTAGGAAGTCTGTTATACTAAGCTACTGTAATACAGATTTCCACATTACAGGATAAAAAACTAAACAAAAAGATGACAGAGGTAGAATGAACAGTGCCTGACTCATTACTCACTGGGGTTCTCTGGCTACAAAGAAAATAACAAATAACAATGGCGGCCTTCTGTCACCACAAAATAGCTTTACAATTCTATTTACACATTACTACCAACCAACCTGATGATGATCTGGGGTTAGTGTGAGGCCAGTTATTCACTACTTTCAAATAAGGGACAATGAATGGCACAGGCATACAGCTCATTACTTCAAACCTAATACTGAAGTTAAATGTAAAGAACTATAGCAGATACTTAGTAGCCTGTGTATCTTGTACTACATATACACACAGAGACAGATAATTTTTCACCTTGTGAGTCAACCTTCAAGAACTGATTTTTTTTTTAAATTCCTTAACCGCATATCTCAGAGTTCATATAATATATACACAGAGAGGGTGACAGTTTTTTTTATGTCAGGATTTGGCTAACATTTTTTATATTTGCCCAGTTTACTTTTTATTTCTTCTTTACTGTTTCTTCTCAGCAACAAAATAGAGAAGCGGGAAGTTGCAAGAACAGAAAGAGAAAAGGGAGAAGACATCTTCATTTTCACCTCTATGAATTATTCCAAGATCTCTAAAGAGCAAGATCAAATTCTTTCAAATGCCCCAGGGGGCAAGCCAAGACCCTAGGGATGTCATTTCCACCGAATAAAGGAAACAGGAAACAAGCAGAGGAAGATTCTTTCAATGTAAATATTTCTCTGAGGGGAACAGTCAATAGCATAATTGGTAAATGCCAAGCAGCACCATGACCACTGAAAAATCAGACAAGGTGTAGAGTAGAGGCAACACACACTGGGGTAGAGCCCAAACTAAGGAACTCTTCTAGGCTTATTAATGAAGGCTCTGCATAAGCTGGGTGACAATTAGGACAATGGACAGCCCAGGGGGCAGAGCCAGGTAGAGGGAGGAGGAGAAAGTAAGAGCAGAAACCTGGTAACAAACAAGTGTTGTTGACACTGAAGGGCTGGAGGTGATAGGAACATGAGTTAACTGCTAAATTAACAGCTGAATGAGCTGGAACTGCTGGGGAAGGATCAATCCTGCACCTCTGCATTCACATCCAAACAAATGAGGAGAGGTGTAGGTGAACGGGACACATCCAAATGCGGTGCAGAGCAGCAAGATGAAAAGACCTTTTCTTACTACTGGTGGACAGAGACGGAAAGCAGGAGCTGGGGCAGAAAGGATATAAAACGTTACTTCATCACTCATTTAGCCTTGGGAATGCTCATTACACATGGTGGAAGTTTTGCAGCAGAGGCAACTCTCAGGGAAGTTGAAGGGCCATATAAAACACTTTCTGCCCAAACTCGCTGCAACACGTTGCAGTAGAAAGTGTGCTGCTGAGACAGGCTGTCTGGTAAGTGTTTGTGGTTGCTCAAACCACTGTGTAACCACACTGGTCAGCAACACAAAGCAAACCAGGAAGGAAACAAAGCTGGTGCTGTGCTGACAAGGGCAGGCATGAGCAGTCAGAACTGGACCAGCAGCGTGTTCCACAAGAGACTGATTTCTTTCCATCCATGTTGGTAAAATACTGGATCATTCAACACAATCTGGAAGCAATAGGAGTCCAAGCAGAAAGGGAAGAAACTTCTCTGTGGTCAAGTCTTCAGTGTGTTGTGTAATAAGTGAGCAAATTCTAGACACTGCCCCACTGGGTTTAAGGTTCACAAAAAGATGACATCCTATATAGGGGCTTTTGTGAAAGGGGGAAGATGATAGAGTAAGGACATAAAGAAGAATAATCTGCAGAGAAAAAATTAGTTTGTCCATGCTAAATTTGAAATGACAGATCTCTTTTTTTCCCTAACAAGACAACATAACAAGACAACATAAAATCATGGTAAAAGATAGAAGGTCAGCTATAATTCTGAGGCATTACATTCCAAAATGCATTTCCAAAGGTAAGAGTGTCTGCAGCAAGGAGGTAGTAGAGAGAGGGGGAGGAAACCCCAGCTTGGCATCACATGAACTAGCAGTAGTGAGAAATGAGTATGGGTTAGCAACCCAGTCCTCTGTGTCAAACAGCTCTCAACAGCACAACAGCAGAAGGTTGAGCCTGCAAACTGGGATAGGCTTGCTTTGTATTGTTTTTCCAAGGAGAGAACTGACCAAAGCTTGCTAAAGATGGATGGGAAGCAATAATGGGACAAGGTTACAAAGATAAAGAGGGATGCTAAGTGGAAATAAGACACTGGAAAGCAGGAGATTAGCAAATGGGAAAAATCGGAATCCCTGGGGAAAAAGGCAAGACAGTGACTCATCCTCAGAGAGAGATGAAAGAATCCTAGCAACAGAGGAAAATTAGTTTGAGCAAAATCACATGAAAGCTTACTACTTTTTCATTTTCATTTTCTTAAGAATAAAACTTTTTGCCTGCTATATTGTTACAGGAGTAGCCAATTAGTTTTAAAATGTATTTAACTGTTAACAGGTTTAGCTGAGCAGTGGTAACATGAAGCAGGGAAATGTTGTTATTTTTATTTTTTACAAGCACAGAGAATAACTTTTGTGTAAGAACTGTGGTTCAGAGCAGCTGAGTTAACCAGCGATACACAAGAAATCAGAAGCAGAGCAGGCATTTGAAACAAAGCGTCTCTCAGACTATCTTCTAAACCTTTTCCTATCTAACCCCAAACCTAAAACCTTTCCTATCTCCTAAACCACCTCTTCATTTTCTTTCAAAAATCCTATGTGGAAAAAAAGAGGGAAGAAAGAGACAGAGTGGTTCAGGGGGTCAGTTTTTTCTGAAGCTAGCATACTTCATATGCTCTGAAATTGTGACTACCCCAAAAGCAGCTTTGTTCCTTTTATATGTCAGCAAAACAAAAGGTCAGCCTATTGAAATATTGGTCAGGTCTGACTTTCTTCTATTAATAACAAGTTGAGACACATTTTTTAAAGTAATAGTTAAATAAATGGCCACATGTCTGCAATCATTTCAACTTAAAATGTCAACTGGATTTGAGATGCCATGTGCATTTAATCAATGACTCTGCATTATAATATAAATATTACTTTGGTTTGACTGCTTTGTGTGGCATAAATCATAATTCAGTGAGATGAGTACATTTAATTTTCTCTACAGATGGCTGTTAATGGCAATACCTATTAAACTGGCACCTGCTAGCACACTGCAGTTAAGGAATCTGTCAGGAGTCCCCTTCTGTATCATTTCTCTGTTAATTGTTGTCTATGCCCCTAGCTCCCCCACTTACCAAGTTCATGTCACAAGAACTATTGAATCAGAAAATCGGCAAAAACCTGTTGGATTTTTTGGTCTCAAGGTAGAACTTATACTCCACACTGTATTCCTGAGCAAAATACATACTTATTGGTTAAAATGCAGCTCAGGAAGCCCTAATTCAAGTTCTTGTGAGCATGACTTTAAACCCTCAAGGACCCTTGACCATAATGCATCTGTACTACCTACAGAAATAACCAGTGTACAACAATTTATATGGAAAATCTGGAATTCAACTTTTATCTTCAAATAAGAGATGGATTTTAGAGCAAGTAACAGCCAACTATAGTGAATGACGGGTAAACATAGTGCTGCAGTGCTCAGTATTCATCAAGAAAACACTTTGCTTTCTAGGACTCTTCTTACAGAAGGGATTTCTTGGGAGACAGGAGACAGACACTTAGAAGAAACATACTGCCTCCAGAAAATACCTGGAGTTTACTTTTAGTGGGTGTGGTATGCACAGAGGTCAATATTAAATAGGCAAGTATCCATAATGCACAAAGTTAATCTTTATAGACAAAGTACACTGCTTGGTGTTCGGCTTTTTTTTTTTTTTTGGCTTAGTAATGGCTTGAATAATGATATTTCAACTTGAAGTGAACATGCAACTATTTCACAAAAAACATGCTCCTTGCAAACAGTTTGCAATTTCGAGTCCTTTTAAATAGTCAGAGGGAACTTTCTGCTCTGATCTGTTAAGTAAATACAAATCTTGTTATCCAAGTTCAGTAATGAGAGTGAGGGGTCTATTCTTCTTCACTACACTTGCATACATCTAAAGTTAATGAGATTTATGCATGCATATTAAGGGGAGAACAGATGCTTAATTAAACAAATCAGCCTTTAGTAGGCATTCCACATGATCATTTTTAGTACAAAACCCCCTTATTTTCTCTGTTTTAGTCTGACTATGAATGCAACCAAGGAAGAATTAATATGGTGGAGGAAAAGTCATACATGTAAAATGAAATGTTTGTTTGTTTTTTTCAGTTTAAAATACTTGACAAACTTGAAGTACACTAAATTGATTAGGTATCTCCTCTCTAATGCTCTTGCACTCTTTCAAGCAAAGAGGAGTTTTATTTATTAATATATCTATAAGAAAAGTGGGAATTTTATTAGGCAAAAAGAAATCAAGGCCTCTAAATAGCTCATCTGCTTCATTAACTGATGCTGTCTATCAAATACACATGATCTATCTCAGATCATTTTCCAGTTGAGGACAAAAAACCCCTAAAATAACTTTAGCCTAATTAAAACATAATTTAATCTAGTTGCATTTTTTTTTAATCTATTCATGTCTATACTGATTTCCAGCATCATACACACATAAATACATTAAAACGTTATTTACACTGCCTCTCTCCAATAAGTCACATCTTTATTATTTGCTCCTTCTTCATTATATTGTTACCTTTTCTTCTACAACACTCAACTTCTAAGGGCAACACAGGGAAGAAAAAAAAACCTCTCCATAAGTTATCGTAGTGCCATACTTAGTGGAAGTCAATATCTGTATATTATGCTATCTACTCTGCAATACCATTACAGGCTCAACAGTGCTGGTTGTAAAAAGTATCATTCTGAGCACAAGGCCTATAATAGTAGTAATGAAAAAAGGGTCATTTCTGTCTTCCAACTAGAATGAAAAATTAAAATCACTAAGGCACTTAGCTCAAAGGAAAATTGGCAAATTAAAGGGACAAAAAATAAAATATTCATGGCTCATATTGTGAAATGGAAGGTAAATAATTTAAGATGAACTATTATGTGGGAAATTGCACTCTTTCTGAAGAGGAAAAAGCAAATCTAACTAATATACACGTATATATTCCTGCTTCCTAGGCTTGCAGTTACATATATATGTGCACAAATAAGCAAGTCATGGTTGATGTGCAGTATTGGTGGGGGATAGACATTTTCTCACCTTACTAATTTAGAAAACATTTGCTAGGGAAATAGTCAAGTTGACAAGTGCTGCTTTATATGAAGAAGGTTGGTTGTTTTTTTCTTCCTGAATCCAGCCTAGAAATGAAGACTGAATGAGAGGGTGCTCTCCCTCTGCACTCCATTTCAGCATAACTCTTTACTCTGAGTCACCATGTACATACTTGCTCTTAGATTCTTATATCACAAAAAAAAATTATGACTTCAGCCTCCTGGTCTCTGCCTGGGGGAGCTACCTATTAAAATGCCATTGGTGTGGCTGTAGTCCATTAGCTATCTTACCTTCATACCCATAAAGCTGAAAGGGCTGCCCAGAATTTTTACTATCGCTATCTGGAAAAGGTAATGGGAGAGCCATAGACTTATGTTTATTACACTCCAGCACTGTAACAACTGCTATGGGATTAGGATACAGAACAGCATGGCACAGCAGAGGTCACATTTCCCTGGTGATTTAAAGTTTCAGTCTTCTGCCAACTTAGAAACACAAAGCTTACCTTTGTTAGAAGAGAATATTTTGATAGTATTTCAAAGCATGGCAATTAAATAACTATAGATCACAAATTTAAAATCTGGAGTTCATCACCTAGTAAACTGAGGAATAATTTTTTTATTTACTTTATTAACCTCTTGGTTAGATCAGCTTTGCATTCCTGTCCTAAGTGATAATGTGCTTTCCATTAGTGGTCAGCATCGGGGATTTTTAACACCCTGCACCAACAGGTTAATTAACCCTTCCAAACAGCCTACAGAGCCCACCTCACAAAGCTTTTGACAGTTCTAAACCAATGACACTACACACTACACTTTTATTCAAAGGCACAAATATGCTGTTTCACTGTAGTGTTTCTCCTGAAAATACTAAACACCTTCAAAAAAAAGCAGAGGGAAGCTCATTTAAGGTCCAGCAGTCTCTAAGACTCACGGTGCCTTGAAAGAATCAGTCAGCTCAATGTGGGAAAAGGGATGAACCAAAACCGAAATGTGGCATTGTGAAATCTTGTTGATCTTATGTGTCTGCACAGAACTCGGTATTATTTCTGTTCTGACAAAGATTCAGTACAGATGCTAGACATTAGCTTTTTCCTGAGACTCAAGCACACGTTTAGTCACAGGTCCAATAATATAAGTATTTAATGTAGTTGTTTTCTTGATATGCAATATCAATTTACTGAGTTGTCTGTTGTCTAGTGGTGGGTTATTAGTGAACGATGACGGCACAGTGAGCCAGAAAACATCAAAAAGTAAAATATAATGATCCTTGGCCAATGTTACATAAAACAGTTAACAAAGTCAACTTCTGTTGTTCTTTGGACACACACACACATATGCAGAACTAAGGCAGGCAATACATGCATCAGAACCAACCAACCAAGGAAAACAAACACTGTGCAGTTGGCACCACAGTAAAATAGCACTTTGGATTATAGAGACTTAACTAACCAGTGTCATCTGCATTTCAAATCTCCAGTACATTAACCTACTTTGCCCCAAATGCCACAGTCATTAATATGCTCCAGCCAAAAGTTTCAGTTAATATGAGGTGAAAAAACGGGACTTTTTAAAAACAATGATTACAAAAATAAAAGCATGATTTCTTGATGGTCTCTGAATCACAGTCACCTAAATAAAGCTTCAATCAAGGAAAAGCTTAGCAGGGAAGCAATCATTCTTCTTTTTGTATGTGTAAAAAAAGACCAGAAACTACAAGTAAATAGCAGCTGAGCAACAGATGAGGCACTAAGTGAAATCTGTTAGCAACTGCTAACAGCTTTGCTATTTTCTGTTGTTAAATTAAAAAAAAAAAGGCAAAAACCCAATGCAGTAGCAATTCCAATATGTTCAAAAATCTCAGACGCAAAAGACTAAAGCTCAATGCTTCTTGTACTACAGATAAATACCTGGGTTTGGTTTTAACATCTTTAAATGCTTTGTTATTGATCATAAGGCAGAAGCCAGCAAATTCACATGGTCATACCATCAAGGTAAAACTTTTAACAGCTGTATATGTGACCCAGCAAGTATAGCACAAAAATCCCACCACATACAAGTGTGACTTTTTCAGCAGCTGTTTTAGCCTCAAATTCCACTTTCTTTTATCCTTTGACTTTTCCAGCAGCTGTTTCAGCCTCAAATTCTACTTTCTTTTGTCCTTTACACCTGACCCCATGTCATTCGCCAGAAACTGCATGTGTCTTAATTAGCATTGCACTTTCTGGCAAGATCTCAGAAATATTTCCATTGTCCTGTTGGTCCTGGAGCTTTCACTACAGATGATCAATTCCTGCTTATCTCAGGCCAATCTTGACATGGGTTCAGCAAGTCTGTTTTTCTGTTTGGATGCATCTACACAGCACAGTAGCACTATGCAGGCACAGCTGAAACAGCTGTGAACAAAGCTGCCCAAAAACCACAAACAGTATGAACACAGCAGAATGGGAGTTCCAGCTCCTGCGAGGATCAATTAGACACAGGGCTGCAGTCACTCGATTAGTTAAAAAAAATTCATGACATTGCCCGGTCCCAGGCAGATATATCCTCTTCCCACTCTTGCCAGTTGCCATTGTAACTTGTTTTCCCTTGGCTCTTTCTCTTCTGTCAGTCTAGCAAGAGCTCTGTTCCTTGTTTGTCCTTTTGGTGATCCCACAGCACAACCACCACTGTATCTACAAAAAGCACACTACAGATTTCCTTCTCCATCGAGCTTTCTGCTCCCTTACACTGCTTACTTTTCTAATACCTCCTATGGCAGGTTCCCTTTCCAATATAAATTCACCATGTCAAAAACTGAGCTCATCTCAGTTTCTAAACACTTCTCTCTACTTCCTTCTCTTAAGCTACCAAGAATTAGTAGCCACCTTGCCTGCTGCAGAAGCTCACAACTTTTGTCAGCTTAAACTCCTCTCTTTCCTTCCACAGATGTTCTACCAGTAAAGCATGCCAGTTTCATCCCCACGACGTCATTAAAAAATCTGGATGTTTCTTTCCATCCGTGTTGCTAAAATACTGGATCATTCAAACCTTCTTACTGCAGTCTCCTCCTCCCCAGCCATCCTGACACCCCTCACCCTTCACATCAGTACAAAACTCCAGTTTGAAAAAACACCTTTTAAATCTAAAATTTAGTCAGTATTTCACCCGTTCTAAATTCCACTATTAGTTCCTATTATTTATTTTAAAGACATTCAGATTAATTGGCTTTGTTTTTCAAGTCATAAACAGCAGTTTCTCCCTGAAAAAACACCAGCCTGGATTTGATCATCTTGAGCAGGACATATAGTCCCCAATTCTTTAGTAAACTCACACTGTTTTCTCTTGTTCAATCTTTACTTCACAGGTCAGCACTCTTCTTTCACATCTATCATAGCTGGGATTCCCTTGGACTCTTGCCTTTTCAGGAAGGAATTTCTTTTCAAGAACAGCTTTATAAATTCTAGAAAGAAACACCAACAAGAATGCAGAACCTCTAAAAAATCTCCCAGTTGAACTGTTAGCTCTTACCTACTCCTCCTACTCTGTTTATTATAACATGTCGCTTCCATCTTTGTTGTTTTGTAGAGATTTTTAGTGGTGTGGGAGAGAAATACCCATTCTTTGCTGCCAGACAAATAAATATTATGAACAATTGCTGTATGCTGGGAAGATTACCCATCTAAACCAAAGACAAGCTTATGGAAAGAACAGATCTATAAACCTTGTGTACTACCAAAATGGGAAATATGTTCTGAAAAACGGAATCACTAAGAATGGTAACCTATCATTCCCAGCTTTGCATATTGACCATTATCAGAGTTTTTGTCAACTACAATAGCTTGTTCTAGATTCTGATGTCATTCCAATGTTCTTTCTGGCTCAGGTATCATACCCCTGTAAGACTTAGCAATTCAAACTTTGATTCTGCCATATATCTGTTATATATGAAACAATACTTATCCTTTTGTCACACCTCTGTGCCACTGCCCTCCTGTTCCCTATTCACACCAAAGAGTTAAAAAGAAGAATGAAAATAAGATACACAAGAGTTTTTGAAGTCACCCTCCTAATTATTCAGTGTTTTGACTACTGTTCCATGGTAAGCCCTATTTCTTTAAACAGTGTGAACACAAATGCATGTGCAATGCACTGGTGTGCATACAAGTCTCTGTATTCCTGAAGAAGCCCATTTGAAAGCAGACTGGTATACCCACGCACCTTCATCTCGTGAACACTAACAACTGTTGCAATCATGCAAATCTGGCACATAAACATGCCTATATATTTTTTACGCATCTCTACCGAGTTCAAAAGTTGATAGGACAATTTTTAGAGGATTCCTATTGCTGATACAAGGAAGAAGGTCAGCTAAAACCTTCCATGCTAATATAACACAAGTAATTTCATTCCAGAGGACATAGCAACAGAAAGCTGTAATGCAAGTTCATATACTAATGTCCTAATGAAGATCATTATCAGTGAATGATCCTGCAGATGAATGTCTTAGATTACTAGTTAAATGTAGCTTTGCCTAAACAATGACTGTGGCTTTTATACATATCTGGCTTGTCTACAATACAGCGTGCCAAGAAACACCAGTAGCTGACATTAAGTGTTCAGGGCCACAGGTAACCACATGGTCATACAGTCTAACCTTCTCCAGATGACCTTAAATTTCATCACATATCCTATATTAATTGCAAAGATCTATTTAAATGGAAACCATTAACTCCTCAATAGAGTCAACAGGTACTTGAGGCAGGGGTGATAACAACCAGAGTGCCTACAGCACCACAGGTTCCAGTAAAAGCAAGGAAACAGCCTGAAGAACTCTGATGATTCCAGAGTATAACAGCCACAGAACAAACAGCCAGAGAAGAAATCCAAACACTTGCATGCTGGGCAAGGAGAACAGTGAGCTTTTGTGCACCACAGGCAATGGCTGAAGCTACAAAGCAAAAATTCTATCATAGCCAGTGTTTTTCAGCAACTGCAAATGTTATAGACTGTTTACAGCAACAAAAGGAATCCTGCTCTCCCTGCAGCCCAGGAAGGAAGCAGATAAGCAAGGCAAAGGTCCGAGTGTGGGAGCGGGTCTTGTGTTACTAAGAAATATTCCTCACAAATCCTTCCCCACCGAAACACACTTGTTTTAAGCCTGAAAACCCTGAATCTTTTCTGACATATGGGAATGCATTTCAAAGGCACAAAAAGACATTTTGTCTGCCAAATGTCTTCTGCCGCAGCTACAAGTTTGGTGTAAAAGTATAAACTGCTTTCTTTTTCAATAACATCAACATTATTTGAGTCCAAGTGAAATAATTTTTCCACTACTTTATGAAAGCATCAGTTGTTTCCTATCTTATGATGAGAATGGGTGGCTGTTTTGCTTTGTAAAATGCCATACCTCAACATGACACCAAAGCCTTTCTTCTTTTTCTTTTCTGGATCTTCATTTTCTTCCTTCCTTTTCTTCTCCTTGATTTTAGATTTGCCCTTTTTCTTCTCTTTCTCTCTATTTTTTTTGTCTTTTTTTGCTTTGCTTTCTGCATCTTCTATTTCAGGGTTCCCTGGAGGGCCAGATTCCACGTTCTGAGCTTCTTGACCACAGTGAGAGCTCTTATCAGAGAAACCATCTGCACAGAATGAAAAAGAAGCAGTGAGGATGGCTACGGGCCACTGCAATGCAAACACGTGAAATACAGCATGAGTGTCGACAAAGTGCTCAAATGACTCACAGTACTTACTCATTTAATTGAATAATTTAAAAAGCAGACTAAACAGATCTAGTGGATTCAAGCAGATTTGTATTGCCAATTAAATAAAGAGTTATTTTAGTGAATTGTTTTCCAGTTATTATTCCTGACTCAAAAATCCTGACACGGTAAAGCACTATTCTATTTAAAATCTAGCTTATTAACCTCCATCAGCTCAAGAAAACCAATGTGCTAGGATGCAAACATTGAGAGCTTACTTCAACAAGAGATTCTAGTGACTGACATAACCAAGCTATGTAGCAAAATTATTTCATTCACTCCCTGGAATCTTTCTCTTTTAATGGCTGAACAAGAAATAGATAAACTGTTCTGTCTGGTTGGAGAATAGTTGTGCTGTTGCTATTTGGGGGGCTCAGGATCCAAGCACAGTTTTATGCTCCATGCTAAACGAGATGTATTTCCAGACTGGGGTTTATAAACCCATGGTGATAGAATGAGCAGCAGGGTGCTATCAATACACTCTGCCTTATCTACAACATGAAACAAATTTCCTGGTTGGAAAAGGGGGAATTGTAAAACAAGCAAGATAATTTTTAATGTAATCTGAAGAAAGCAGCTGCTTCTTGAAGTTGAAAAACATAATTATTTAAGGATTGAGTTCTAAATCCTCCAACCCACCCCTGCCCCAAAGGAGATCAGTGAAAGACTTTACACTAAACCCAGTCAAGGTTGGATGGGGTACTGCAAAGACAGCTCTATTCAGTGGAAGACGTGAGCAGCTTTTAAAATGTGATCAGCTTCAATTGGACTAAATCACTTGCTCATGGTGCTTTATTGAGCTGGGCCTCAGCGGTGCTAAGTGATGGTGGCTCCCTCAATAAGTGCCATCAGCAACATACCCTCTTCTCCATCTTCAGGTCCATCGTAAGACTTGTCAATGGCAGCTCGGAAACTCTCATTACATCCCCGACCCCGGACCACGTGAGGCCTGGGTCTGTGAAAAGGGAGTTCATTCTTCCTAACTTCAGCCACGGCAGTCTGAAGACTCTCAAGAGAACTGGACTTCTTTAATCCCAGAGTAGGACCAAAATCTTTGCCAGAACAGTCTGGAAAACAAATAGTTAAATTTTTATACCAAAAACCACACAGAGAAATTAAACTAGTCAGATACATTTAATTGTGTTCTTTATTACTTGGGGCCTTTGAAATAGTATGCAATCAATGTAATTTGTTCTAAAAATAACATCAAGTTAAACCTAGTTCAGCAGATATCCCCATTCAGACTTGGAGGGAATGGCACATAATTTACAGACCTGACAAAGTGATGCACAATAGCTGGCTAGCTCTGCACCCCTGTAAAGCCTATGCCAGGGATAAGAATGGGGTTGCTTCCTCCCCCATTGTCAGCAATGTCCAACTGGACACTGCTAACAGTCTCAAGGAGCGTTATCTTAAGACTCACAAAAATAAACACTGCTACACAACAAGGGTTTTGCCTTTTAGAATGAGCAGGTTGTATGAATGGTTGATATTTTCAAACACATTTCTCCTGTGAAAAGATATTATTAGTTCTCTCAAAGTCTTATCCAACCTTTTTCTTCAAGCTGAAACTGGTGCTATGATGCCAACATGCACAGCAGGTTTTTCAAGAAACAAAGTACAGCTTAACATAAAAGATGTTGCTGTCTCTTTCCTTGTTTGTAGGCATAAGAAAGCACTTAATAGAAAAACAGAGCAAATACCTTTCCAAGTCTCTCAAACCTTCCCTCTCTTTAAATGCTTGACTATCTGACCTTAGAAAGGCTTTATTTTGTGGCAGCATTTGTGTTAATTAATATTAATAAAATGATAGTAGAATAGGTAAAGAACAAAGTTCAACGAATACGTGCACTCCAATCAATGAAGAAACTCACAGCTTAATTTAAAAGCCTCTGTAGCATCTACTTAGTTTTTATATGGCAGAACAGTAAATGTGTCATAGAAACACTGAGGAAAAGACTTTGCCTTGCAATATGCCTTCTGTCTTTGAAAACACAAGTGCTTTTGCTTTCAACTTTTAAGTGATACTAACACAAGCAACAGGAGAACATAACAGAAGCCCTTCACCTACATGTCCATGTACTGTCATACCTGAAGGGATTCAAGGGTCACAGAAAAGAGAGATATGTTAGTACTATATGTTGTGATTTTAGCAATCCTACAGTGCAGGTAATTCTGAACTAGTAAAAGTGTGATCGGTGAATACTCAAGAGGAAAAAAGCTAAGACTTGGCACCAAATAAAGACTTGTCAGTAGTGCCTACATAAAGCAATTTACACTTCCATTGCATGCAGACTCATATGTAGCTGAAAACAAGTGGGGAACTGGGTGTGTGTGTGTGTGTGGTGGTGTGTGGAGACAAAGTTTAAGGGAAACTGGTTGCTCAGTCACAGTGCAACCTTCTTCTGTTTACTGATTGCCATTCTGGAGACTACCATTATTGCCAAATTAGCAAGTGCTAAAACAGAGTTAGAGAAATGACTATATACAACATAAATGTGCTTAAAATCACTAAAAACATGAGCATCAGTAAGAGGCACTGTGGTGCCTATCTCAGGTTGGGAAGGAGCAAAAACAAGGGGACCATAATGGTGTAAAAGATGGCAAAGTGAAAGCCACTGATCAGCAGAGAAAAAGCTTTTGCATTTTTCAGTTGGCAGCCTGCTTTGGTGGGCTGTTGGGCAGGAGACAGGGCACAGCAGCCCCCTGCCAGGGTTGCAGACCCAGGGTGGCCCAGCACCCAGCCAGGCTGGGCCAAAAGCCAAGGGCTGCCCGGGGACGGGGGTGAAGGCTGCTGGGGGCTACGGCTCCCACCTCCGCAGGCAGTGGGCACCCAGCACACTTGGTGGGTATCAGGCCTCCAAGGAGGGGTATCCACTGGGGATGGTTTCAAGGCAACTACAGTGTCTCCAGGGAAGCACTGGCCATGTCCCCGCCTCCTCACGGCTCTGGGAGGTCCAGCAGCCGGTGCGGACTCCAGGCTGCTTCTACAGCCACCTGTCTGGCCAAAGGAGCTGTGTATAAAGCCCACACAAAGGTATTTAGACACATATCCCACTGCACTGAATTACTGCCCTAAGCTCTATTACCTGAAAAAAAAAGTTTCAGGTTAAATGCTGATTACAGCCTGTTTTATATAAAGCTGAGCCAATTACTCAAACTGGAAGACTACCCTTAACATATGAAGGCCATTCTTATGGAAATCCAAGACAACACCTAAAGTTTGGAGTGACACACCCACATGTTACATGCAACAGACAGTAAGCTGTTTGCTCAGCCTCCCCGCACTCAGTCCTTAGGCATCTGGTCAAAATACGAGGTGTCCTCATTTATTCAAAGACCTACTGAGAGCCTTTACTCACAGATTAGTATTAAGAACCTTACCCGTTCTAAGAATGTAATACCTCAGTCTTAAACTTCACAAGCAACACTGAGAACTTCATATTTTTTGCAATTCAGCTTTCATTTCTTTTTTTTTCATCTTAGGGCTGTGGCAATCACATATTAGAGCACAGCTACACGTACAGGAGCTGAAGAGCTTCCCTAAGCAGGGAGACCTGTCCCCTTGCTTTCTCAGCCAGCATCTATTATTGGGTGCTTTGCAGAGAAATGCACAAGACTCCGTAATGGACAAGTAGGGAAATTTCCTTCTCCTGCCCATCTCAATATCTTTTCCATTTGTGCAGACAGTTAGAACTGCCTTAAGCCTGAAAACATGAATTTTTCCTCATGGGTAAGAAAACCTCCAAACCAACAAATAAACAAACCCTCTCATCTTTTACAAGTTATTAACAAGCATTTCTGGGGACACATGGTGTGTGTTTGTATCTAGCCCTACCCAATTGTGAATATGGAAATATAGTTTGGCAACAAGAAATTCAATTGTTTACTGTGTAAAAATGCTTCTTTCTATGAATTTTAAATCCTTGAGCCCTCCTTTTACTGCTTCTTGTAATACAATGATAAAAGCCAACTGAAGCATCCACTTTATTATTTTTATAAATGGTGAATTACTTAAAGCATCTCTACTGAATTTATGAGAGAAAACAACAAATGATGTCACCACCTGCCTATGACTGGCTGAAACCAAATTGTTGGTTCTTAGTGGTATCTGTAACTGATCATCCTTTAACCAAAAGACGGTATTACACATACCTTTATTTTCTGCTTAATGTCAACATGGTTAACACAGATTTATTTTTTTTTCTTAATGTAAAAGTAAACATGCTTTCTGTTCTTTTATTACCACCATTATTAGTTTCAGGTATTTCCAAGATTATCTTTCTCCCACATTTGCACACTCCTTTCTTTATTTTATAGCCCAGCAGAAGGAAATATGCCAAAAGCAAGATGTCAGTCATGAAAATCAAACAGAAACAAATGACACAGCCTTGTGGGCAATGTAAGCCACCCCAAAGGCACATGCAGAGAGAGTGGAAATAAGAGAAGCCATGAATCGCTGCCACTCTATGTGAAATACAACTCCTAAGACACCCTAAAGAGTAAACATTTTATATATTTATCATTAACTTTTTTTTTAGATAATGTTTCTTCTTGAAAACCAAAACTATAGCAACATGCCTAAAGGAGAATATTTACTGGAACACATCTGTGGGAGCTAGACTAATTTCCTATTTACATTTTGAAAGATATAGTGAGGTAAAAAACAGCTATAACGGAAAAAAAAGGAAAAGCATCACTGAGACTGAGAAAATAGAATAAACACAAAGTTGTAAGAGTTTATAAATAATTTGGCTCTGTTTTTACTAGTCTCCTAAACACACACATTCCTGGTTCCTATTGCATTGCACATGATGGAGGTTCATGTGGTACTGGGGAAGAGAAAATGGTTACGAAAACAATGAGTATTCTGCTCTGTGGATACTGGGATGCTGGAGAGAGCACATGACTGCTTTTACCAGGCAAACAATTGTTTGATCATGAAGCACTAATGAGGACTTCTTTAGTGGTAAGACTCAGAGTGAGATGTGCCAAGAGCTTCTAAGGAAGCAGGTACAGCTCAGTGCCTGTTCTGCTTTGGACACACACCCTGAATAACATTCATGGTGCCCCACTTGGTCTCACTGAACTCAGGTCTTCCTCAACCTAACTGATCTAACTGCTCACTCCACAGGATTGCAACATGATATGGGGACTTAAATTACTCCATGTTCCATTCTTTCTGAAACATTTTGTTTAATGTACTTTCATTTATTTCTGGTAAGACTCACAGTATGCACAACTACAAAGGATTTTTTCCTCTCACTTTTATTTTTATATTCAGATACTTCCTCTATCATCAATCAATTCAATGCAGAGAATGATGTGGGAAAGAGGAATCTGAAAGTCATTACATCATTTAGCTTGCAATTTTCAAATGAAAAGCTCTAATACAACATTTTTGTAGAAAAACCTTAGATTACACTGTAGCCTTTTCTTCAACACTAGTTTATACAGGTAGCACAGAAAAGATTATGAAGGGCTTGATAAAAAGCAAGAGAAAAATCACTATCTTGCACTCCCATATTAAAGACCACATATATTGTCTGGCTCATTTTATTATACCTCAATCCAAGCATTCCAAATTAGAAGCAGAAATACTGAACACAGAACAACCCCACACCTGACAGAAAAAAAAAAAATCTAATAAAGAGAAATCAAAGCATGGGAGAATTTAACAAGTTCTCTGATTAAAAGAGCCAGCTACAGTCTTCAGATTTACAGATATTTCAATCTATTTTACTACATATAATGATTGCAATTTAGCCCACATTTGCACAAACTGCAATTTCAGCTATGAATAATGACAGTTCACAATTTGGGGCCCAGAAGGTACGCTGAGCTTTAGCCAGCTGAAAGGGAAATGCTTGGAATAAGGCAGCCATTAGACAAGAGCTGAAAATGCACTACTGTCACCTTAGAAACGTACGCTCGTGCCACTGTTTTCTATAGTCTTATCACTAACAAACAACACTGCAACAACACTGCAATGAAATGTGCTAATATTTCAAAAAGAGTATGTATAGCATTAAACATGTCAAAAACACTAACAAGTTTCACAGTGCACCAATATTCAAGCTAAGAATTAGGGGCAAACGTAGAGGTTCAAGCAGAAATCTCAGTGAAATGGCACGTGCATTTGCCAGGGTAGTGCTGAACGTCGGGGCAAAATGCAGCCAAGCCTTTCTTTGCGCAAAACCCCTCTGATCTTCTCTGTTGAAACAATTTGTTTTCTTCATTTGGTTACACAAGTTTAACCTCTCACATAACCTTCCACTTCACAGCATAGCTCTGCATCCAGTGAAAAGTTTTCCTAGGCATCTGAATCCCTACTTCTCCAGCAGATTAGTGTTCTCCCTTTAGTTGGTACAAACTGAAGCACTGGCCATACAAACAGGTCCCAATATAAATCAAGTTACCTTATCTTCTACAAAGCAGGAGCTTTCTCCTCAGGGATATTTACGCAGATTAAGCTGACTTTAGATATAGCTGTTACAATCTGCTGGAGGAAAACTGCTATAGGAGAAGCAACGCATACAGGAAAAAGTCCAGTTTTTAGAAAATAGTGATTTCAGGCACCTTGTAAATTGATCAGTCTGGAACTGAGTAGTAGCAAAAAAATTCCAGTGCCCTGTGATTGCTTTATTTCTACTTCCACACCCGCCCTCTGAAAAGGTCAAATCCAGCTTTAAAAGACTGTGTGACACTTTCTGAGATTAAATGATATAAATTACGCTTCTCAAACTAAACCAACATTTTTGTTCCCAGGCCAAAGTTTAACATGAAGTAAAGAGTCCCTGCACTAATATTTAAACAAAGTCACTTTCACTGGTATGAGACATTACCTTTAATTTGTGGGACAGACAGGGAAACTTCTTCAGTAGCAGAACAGAAGCAAGCAAGCCAAAACTTAGCTTAAATTCATGGCTATGATCTACTTTGTTAAGTCTTAAGCCTACTTTGAAATAAGCTCCTAATTATTACTCAATCTTAGTCATTAAGCCTGAAATAGTATTTTTTAAAATTACTAATTTAAATCAGAAGTAACAATGCAAAAAGTTCATATTAAGCTTTGTGTTTTCTTCACTAATTCAAAGCTTTTTTGAGTTCTTTACATGTGAATGTAGAAAGAAATTCAATAATCATGTTATTTTCTTTTATAATCATGTTATTTTCTTTTTCAAAGAGTGGTATGTCATTTCTATGCATCAAGTTTTGGCCTAGACACATTTTTATAAATACTTACATGATCTGCGTGTTAAAGATTGCATTAAGCATTGTTTAGGGATTAATTTAGGCTATTGAAACAACAAGGAAGAGGATCATTGTAAGCCAAGGATCATTGAAAAGCCAAGCCAAGGCAATAAGGAAAATACATTTAAATATCAGCAACTTACTTGCAATTAAAAAATGAATCTTCCTTATCTGTGAACACTAACACTAAGAAAAGAGAGATTTTGAACAAAATAACCAGGAAAAGGATACCTTTTGCTAATAATTACATTGCTTTTGTTGCTTTTGTACACCTGCCCACACTCCGATCAGTGAATCCTACATGCTTGAGATATTTATGAGCTTTTTTTATTGCTAACCCCATCACCACCAAGCTGCCCAACAGTCGCTCTAATTTAAGATGCTCTAAATATTGTTGCCATGGGTGACACACGAACATGGAGCAAGGCAAAGCTCTGCTAATAAAAAGGCTTTCACAGCATTTCAGTCCTTGCTCATAAGTAAAGTTAAAATTTATGGCTTTTAAAATACTGGATCTGAGAGAGGTCAGGTTAAATGGCTGCTAGTAATAAAAGGAATCAATATGCCACAGCATCTGAAGCAGCCAGCAAACTAAATAAACACTTCATCCAAATCCACTTGGCCCTGAATTAAAAGAACATAAAATACTGTATTTATTTTGTTTGCCCTCCACCAGTCTGTAGTTTGCATCACTACATCCGCTAGAATTCTACACAGAGCAAGCAACAAACATATGTTGCCCAAATAGCAATTAAACTGTGTGTCAAGGCTAGGAGCAATTAACTGGGCATTAACCTTATCAGGAAACCACTTCTGGATTAGCCAGCTACAAACAGGCAAACATCTCAGTCTGGGAAGATTCTGCAACGTGTATTTACAAAAGCTTCAGAGGACTCAGACTTTCTGTCTCAGGCACATACAGAGTAAATGAGCCATTTCCAGTAATAACCTTAATTCATAAACCCTGAAAAAAACCAGAATCACCTTGTCCAGTGATTAGTGTGTCCTATTAGCATAGGAATGCAAGACAATTTGTTCCTTACAGCACTGCAAAATAAAGCAGACCAAATAGTGAAATTGCATCTTTTGCTCCTAATCTACATTTGGTTCAGTTTATAGACTGACTTTCAGAAGAAGTTATGAAAATCTATTTCATTCTGTTTATCTATATGTATTTCAAAGGAAAGTGCATGGGTTAATTTTCAGTTTAAAAAATTAATGCACATTTTGCTTGAAGTTGCCATCAGATAACCTATTAAAAAGGTACATATACACCTGTAATCAACCTATTTCTGTATACACACAAACACAAAGGTCATTCACAAAGGCATGCATATTTTTGAAATTGCTTTGTTTGTGAGTTTAGTAATATTTGTCTTGAAACAGTTTTGAAAAGTTCATGGTAAAAATCCAACTCTTGAATGACAATATGCAGAATTTTGTCAAACCTACTATTAACTAAGAGAAACAGTTGTCCTGCACATCTCAAAATCCCTACTGAACCTGAAAGGATTATGAAGGTTTTCAGGAAAAGTCCCCAGGAAAGGTTCCCTTTTATTTCCTAGTGAGATTTAAAATCATTTGAATGCTTATAAAGTCAATACAAGTATTTTATTATAGATGCCCCATAGTTGAATCCATAGTTGTAGTAATAGTGGGTCTTTAACCAAGCTTTTACTTGCTTCAACTTTTTTCTTTTTTTCCCCCCCTTAAACTATCCTCTGTAATGAAACTTCTTCTCTTGCTCTCATTCCAGAGATAAGGATTCTTTTTAGAAAAATAAAAACTCCCAAAGAATACACCTCCCTCTTGCCATATCTGAATAACTGAGGAACAGGAAAAATGCTTCCAGCTGGGTAATAATTTTTTCTCATATTTACCACTATACTCAAAAAAGACTGAAAGGAAACCTTTCAAGCTTTGCACTCAAGTAGGCTGTGAACTACATCCTTCACTGCAGCTTTGAGGGATGGAAAGCTCAATTTCTATATCTACATTCCATGTTCTTATAACATTAGTTGGATCTGGGTATACTTGGCCATAAACTTGCGCCTGAAGTACAGGAACAGAAATGCAGATGCACTCTCACAGGTACATGATATTCCATGTGCACATTTTCAGCAACTACAATGATCCCATCTACTGACTCACCAGAAGCTAGAAAGGAATATTCACACAGGCTCCTCAGCCTACGTGTTTAAATAAGTTGCAGAGTTCAGTAAGAAACTCGAGAAGATGGAGGGTTTTGTAAGCAGAGAGAACATAAGTAAAAAAAAAGACTATAGTACTGAGACCTATTTTGTAGGTCTTAAAACATGAAAAGTATTTTCAAGGCTTTCTTCCAGAAAACTGAATCCTTAGAAAAAATATGTCCATTTCATGGAACTAATGGCAAGGAAATTTCCTTCTAAACAGTTGCAGCAAAGGATTTTGCTAAACTCTTCTGTAGTGTGCAAAGATACAGACTCACACCCAATAACATCTGGCTGGCGTTTTAACAGACATGATTCACAACTGGATAACACTCCCAGCCTTCCTCAAAAATAAAGACAAAATACTACTTTAGCTATTCTGGTTAACTTTGAGGCCTAGTCTATACAATTTACTGCTTTACACTTTACATATGTTTCGGCATGTATATTACAGCCCTTCCTTAAGAGGTTTGCAGCTCCGTTGCTAGGTATGTCATGATGTGTCATTTTAATGAAAAGGTCGTATTTTAAAAGAACACTGGCAAGAATGTAAGATATCCAATAAAGATGGTTTCAAAAATCTGTTTTTTTTGAAAACTCGTTGCAATCTCATATGTTTAACAAATGTGCACCCAGCCTTTAATATTCCCCATAGAAAAGGGAACCTCCCCAGATCCCTAAGTTTAGTTTTTCCTGCAGCAATTTTTAGTATCCTAAAAATGGTATGTTACTAATTACTGAATTATGTGTTTAGGATCTTTTCAATATGCAGTTCTGTATTGCTACAATGTGTTTAAATAGCAAATTAGAAAAATTAATAGAATTGCTACATGGAACAACTTAGAATACGATTAACAGCAAATGAATACAAACTTTTCTTACCCATTTTTCTTGTCTGTGTACAAATGACATTACTTTGTTCCCTTTCACTAGCCCAATAAACAGAGAGTAGATAAAAACATGTTCCCAAAGCAGACTGCAGAAATGTGGGGTCAAAAGAGAAGAAAGGGTCATTCCATCTTCTTGGTGATGTCCAAGAAGACCAATTGACCAATGGTGACATTTCTGGAGAAATTAATCAAAATACTATCCTAAATTAAGATAAATTCCAAAAGTCTCCAAGTTTAACAGGAAGGTAAGGAGCAGCCACAGTGATATTGCAACCAAGATATCACAATACAGGTTAAGCATAGCCAAATGACATTTTAATACAGACAAATCCAAGGTGGCATATCTTAGAAAAATAAAAGTTTCCTCTAAGCTGAGACTTGATATTACTAGACCAGAGTCTAGTTATGAGTAGATCAGGATACCCTTGGATAATCAGATTCTTAATCGATCGTGCCAGAAAACTGAAACATTACCAAGGATCAGGTGCAAAATTCATCGTGGTTGGATGCTTGGATGAAATTTCAATATCTGCTATTACAAAGGCAGGAACAGGTTCTTACAGTAACAGGAAGTTTTTTTTGAACAGGCAGCTTTTTTTAAACAGACAGCAACCCAGTCAAAATACATCAGTACAATGAAATATCATAAATTAATACTGAACTGTGATCTTGGCATAGAACAGGGTTCTAAGTAATTGATATGAACTGCAACTTCCAAGAGCCTTACTCCAAGATCAAAGCCTAAGTGTGCTCAAAGTAACAGGGACTCCAGAAGTGGAACACATCGGTTCATTTTCAATCTGGTTCAAACCTAGTAGCAAATCCTCAGCTGGAGTAAATCAACACTTTTCCAATGTCTGCCAGCTTATAGCACCTGTATCTGTCTTTTGATCATTGCACTCTGCAAGCTCCATACTCCATCATTACACATACCTGCCCACAGAGAGTCCAGCAACAAGAGCTCATTTTCTGTAAGTTACAGCAGGAGTGTCAGATGTCAGTAAGTTCAGCCCGCGGGGGATTCAAAGCAGTGATTTGTATATTTTAGCAATCCAGAAAGACATCTTCAGCTACACCCTGGTCTTGCTAAAGGACTACGAAGAAACGAATGGGTTCATACGCCTTTCAGCAGGAACCTGCTTACTCTTTGAAAGTTCTGTTTTTACTTAGTTCAAGGAATCAAACGTCTGGAAAGAAATAATAGCTTTAGAAGTATAAAGACACATCATCATAGATTATCAGTAGTTTTGAAATATTACTTTGTGCTTTAAACACATCATCATGTGAACTTTCTGAGGCAAGAGCACCTCTGCCAACTGCAGTTCACAAAAGTAGTTTGTTGCAGTGTTTTCCCCAGATTATTTTTTATCTTGTGTGTGCATCTGGCGAGTGCAGTCCAGATGAAAAAAATAAAAATAAATATTTTTGGAAGATAACTTATCCATGTTACAGTAATTTTTCACTCTGTTCTTTTTCCTAGCTTTACAGCATTAAAAAAAATTAACAGGTATTTACATAATTTTTAAAAAACACTTTCCAAATAGTGTGTTTTGATTTGTTCTGTTTCTTATTTTAAGTAATGGTTTCCTCCTTTTTTTATGTTTTGCTGGGTCTTTGGTCAAGACTGATAGAATCCATCCAAAATATGCTGGACAATGCTACCTTCTGAAATACTAATCTGCAGATCCTTAATCACAGCTTTGCTTTTGCTTTACACTGACATTATCTTTAGCAGGGTCTGACCTCTAGGCAGAACACCTTCATGGAGACAAAGTAATGACATAAATGAACAAAGTATGAGTAACTGTTGATCATCACCCAACCAGGAAATAAATCTGCACACAAAGAAATGCTGACACATACACAGCTCGAATAAATAGAAAGAACAGGTATTTTTGTTACCCTTTTCTGTTATGCTAATTTGAGAGTTAGCAGGTTAAAAGTTTTCAAATTCCAATGTGATATTTCAAATGACATATTGCCATTTAATACCTCGAATCATTTGCAACAATACCTATCTTCCTTTCTAGTAATCTCATTTTGAACTTCATATTTTGCTTTTTTAATACTAAAAGGAGAGCACATTGATCCTTCTTCGCCCTCAAAATCCAGATACTGAGTATAAACACAGTTTACTTACACATGAAGGCAAATATATTTGGCTGTATATACAGTCATACAACATAAAAGTATAAAACTTCATTCCTTACAAACACGTAACTTCTCAGCTGCATTTCTAAAGGCCATGACAATATAAAAATTAGATACTACTGTTTGTGTTACTAGCCCACAAATATTTTTGCCTTCTTTAGCCTTTCTCTGACTGTGGACCAGTATTTTCTCCTCATTAAGAGGGAAATTTGGTTAATTTGTGTAACGCATGACATTCCATTTCCTCAAGAAGATAATGCATAGGAAGCCATACTGTGTCTGAGTACAGACTTAAGGCAATCAATTATTGAAGTATTAACATAATTCTTCAAACTTCACGCATATTACCACATGGTTAATCAGAACTGCTTGACAGCTTCTTCCCCCAACCTTTAATGAGCATGTCAACCCTCATCTTGGATAGTGAAACATACTACGGAATTTACTTCAGAGCAGAAAACTAAAATCAGATTTTGAAACACTGAAACTAATGTTATTAGAATAAAAAATGTAATGGTGGTTCTACCATATCCTTAATTGGCCCCCCTGCGAAAAAGCAGTCCCACAGGAAGGAGCTGAACTACTAGTTGGGTTCAGATCTTGCTGGAAGAGTAAAAGAAGAAATGGGTAATCAGTCATAATTTCTCTTCACAGTAATAACCCTGATAAACATTTATGTGAATAATATGTTGTTGTTGTGGATACTAAGAGTTCACGTGTTCAAAGGGAAGCAAGAAAACTCAAGAGAAGCAAAATCTATTGAAGATTATCAGATAAATAGAAACTATTCTTGCCTTCAGTCTTTGAGTCCCTGAATATTTGAACGCAATGAGAGCTCTTCGAGAAAAGTAAGACAAACTTGACATATATTTGTATTTCTCATAAGGCATTAGCATTTGATGATATCAGAAAAAGGACACAGGCCACATAGATGTTTTGTCTGACCCAGTATCACCACGCTAATTTCCTGGAATATGTTACACATGAAACATGTCCAGAATAACAAACAAGAAAACCCCCCAAATGAAGACGACACTGCTTCCTGTTCCTAGGAATTCTTCATTACCTGCGTAATGAAAGTGCACAGAACCTCTCTAACCACAGGCCAAAATGCCACTGCACTGGGTGTTATACCAACTCCAAACAGAGTTAATGTTCAATACCTCTGATAATTTTTGAGAGCAAAAATACCCGTATTCCTGCAATACTGGCTCTCTCTTGAGTAGCAAGACTATAGATCTCTGCACAGAATTTCCTCATGTTCTCTTAAACTGTTTTTGGTATTTGTTTATTTCAAGCTAGTTCTGAAAGAGTGGTCCCTTCTTGCATAGATGCTCTTCACAGAATGGATTATTTTTTTCCAACATAGATTATGAAAAAACCCAACAACCCTTAAAGCTGTTTCAGCACAGAAGCCCTCTGATTACGAGCTGGTGTTTTGTGGCAGCTTTAATACAGTCTTATTGCTGACTTTGTCATTCTTCAGTGTCTGTGCTCTTAACTCTAGAGAAGACTTAGATGATATTCCCATATGCTAAAGCACATTACAAACATACTGCCTTCTAGTTCATTCAGTTTGATCTAAACTCAGCTACTCTGAGTAAGAACTAATATTGATATTGCCTTATACCATATGACTGTTAAATTTTAATCACTAGTTTTCTCAGTCTAATTAAGCAATTAAACTGCTTAACTGAAAACTACAGGCAATTGATTCATATGAAGGTACTAAGAAATTCTATTTGAAGTTTAAGAACAATTCCTTACCAAAGGTTATAAACACATGAAAGCTCAAATTGCAAAAGTATATTTCAGTATTAGTCATTCTAGTATTGTTGGAATTCTTATTGTTAATTAATGCTATTTACTCGAGCAGCTATTCCTGGCTTCCATTTTCTAAATATCACTGATAAAATGGGCACGCTTTTCTGCTAATGCAAATTACAGGGCAAGTCAAGACTCTTCATGCACTGTAAATGTAACTCATCATTAAACCTGGAGCAGAATTATTGCTTCTGCTTCTTTAGCTATAAAAACTTCTTTAAAAATATCGAAGTTCCCTTCTTCCAATTTGGATCATAAAGTATTTCCTATAAGAAAACTGAAGATGGAAAGAAGCAGAGCTTTTAATGCCAAGTCATACAGGTCTGAAAAGAGTTACTGTTGCAGACATGTGTTGTCACTGAGGTCTGGGGAACACTGAAAGGAGCAGGACTACCTGGTAGGTCAGTAACTGCTCAAAACCAACAAGGGCAGAGTTTTGGTCTACATTTGATCACTTTACTGTGTCTTTTACTCTAGGTGAGAAGATTCTTGTATCTCCAGTTGACAAGAAGTACAAATCACCAGTTGATGTGAAATACTAAAAATAAAGAAGAGTGTCAGAACTTCATCAAGACTCCCATAGAAAGCCTAACCTACCAAAAACACCCCAAAACCACCACAAAAAGAAAGATGTGTTGATCTGCATAAATGGTGCTAGGAAGTTGGGGTTTTCTTGTAAAACAGAACTTAAGTGAACGTGTTATTTTGGTTTGAAGCAATCAAGTATAGATCCACATTTCTTAACACTAAGAATGTTCACTACCTGCATGTACTTCCTCTGTTGCTTTGGCATCTTGCAGGGTGAAGGACCAGTATAAAATGACACATAGCACTGTGATGACTGGTGAGTGTTCAGGTCAGAATTTTACAAGATTACCTGTGAGTTCTTCCATGACGGGAAGAAGGGTATAAAAGGTGAAACTAAGCAAGGAGAGAGTCTATGGGATTTTATAAAATATTAAGTACTTGATCTCAGAATAGGAATGTTTTAAGGTTTCAGCTTCAATCTTTGTGCCCCACAACTCATAACATTTCCCCCTCCCCTTTAATTATAATAGCCAAGATAATTAATCCCTTTAACGGTGTTGCTCTATATTGTTCCAAATCCAGAGCTTTGATCCAGCACTAGCTATTTAAACTTGAAGTGATTCTTTACAGCCTATGCAGTTTATAGACTACAGCAGGATCTTTCAACATAGTGTTTGTTATATTAATAATTTTTATTTGTTTACACATACAGTAATACTGTACCTACTACATACTAAATAAAATGCATAATTTATTTGCATTTTCCCATCTGATTTTCTGAAAAGGCTCATAAAATTTTAATGAAAGTGGTTAAAGCAACAGACTATGTATTAAAATCATATACAAAAAATGACCTTAAAGGAGTACTATTAAAACTGCAAAGTAAGGCACTTAGGTTGAAAAATGCCATAGCAGAGGTGTCCACCGTTAACTTATTTCTCTCTATGTGCACATTCTAATAGACTTACATTTTATGTCCAAAATACATCATGACAATTTTATTTACAAAACTCCAGTTTCTTTCTTTCAGCAAATATCTGATCTTTTCTTCCACAGGTAGAGCAGTTCCCTCCATTTCATACTGAGCACGCACTTTGCTAGCTGCTCTGGTATCAGCAGTAAAAAGCTTTCATGCCTCTTTCTCAAAACCTTAGTAGCAAGGTTTTTTTAATAAACACTAGTAACGTCATTTTAAGATAAATGCGTACAGTCTGTGTCTCTGTGACAAGGAACTGAAACAGGAGGATGAAGATCAATTCAGGTTCCCATTTTAAAATTCTCAAGGCTTGATTCCTCCACCTTTCACTTCCTTTTCTGAATATGTAACGTCTAGCATGACCTGGGTTCACAACACTATTGCTACTGACTTCAGTTGCAGTCTGAATACATTCAGCACTCGTGCAAACCAGCACACATCCAGGCCAGGCACCGAGGTGGAGAACACATCATCTCACTGAGTGTGGTCTAAAGACACCTTCTGGCCCTCCACACTTCTGAGGTCCAGGAAGAGCTAGAAAATCATTTGAGCAGCATGTAAAGGCTAGAAAACAGAAGTGATGTTTCTTTTTCCCTAAGATCTACGCCACTAACATCACATCCCCCAGCCAGAATAAACCAAACAGCAACACACCTTTCCACTTCAATAACAAATGAGGTGAGGGCTGGTCTCAACACCACAGCCTTCGTTACCCTGAAGCAGATCCCTCTTGTGCTCTGGCAGTAAAGTCCCTGGGAAGTGTTAGCATTTGATTATATAATCGCATGCCACCAGCACCCACTTGCCTTTGTGGACGTCCTTACAGGCAGTGCTGCCTACTTCAGACACCTTAAACCTTCACATTTATATTCTTCTAATAGAGTTTGTATACAAGGTTTCCTACATGCGGGGGTTAGGTGGTGGGGTTTTTTGATTGTGTTTGGTGTTTTTTTGGTTGTTTTGTTTTCATTTTGGTCTTGTGTTGGTTTTCGGCTGGTTGGTTTTGTCTGCATTTAAAAAAGCAGAGTTTTTTATTGCATAGCTGGTTGCCACATTTTCTTTCCCCCCCAGTTTCCAGATCCACTGTCCTAGATCAGCACAAACTAGTCTCCCCCTCTCTCTCAGTTATGTCACTCTTTCCCACCCTGCATCTTCTCACACAGCGACATGGTCAATCTCTCTTTTTCCCATTCCCAGCATCATTTACTAGCTCCTCCCATCTTCCCTAGTAGCTTGCTATCTTCCCAGCCTCTAGCCATATATTCTTCCTTTTTCTTCTCCTAAACAAAAACAAATATCAGAGTTATTTCAGGAGACAGTAAAAGAACAATCTCTGTCAAAAAAAAGGCAAATAAAACCCACACTTCAATTGACACTTGAATGGAAAGGTTTACTTCAAACGGCTCCGGTTTCATAGAATCTGTAATGGGATGTGTCACACATGACACTTAACAGGTGATAACATAGTGACTACTGCACACTACACCTATATGCTATATACAAAGAGAAAAGAAAAACCAAACCATGAGTAAAGGAGAGCAAAGGGTTTTTTCTGAGACTTAATGATTTATCCATATTTCCTACAGAACAGCAGAAAAAGAAGGACGGCAAGAAATCATTTTTCTTCTGTATGTTTTCTTTTTCTTTAACGTGTTTGCTCTTTTACTATAAACTCAGACCGAGAATTATTCTTTGCAGCTATTTTGTGATGTACATTTCAGTCATAAGCAGTGAGTTATTCGATGCAACGGCTGACAAAATTTAGTCCTGCATGTAATGTTATTTTCACTTTTTTCCCCCCTTTAAAATTAAACCACTGTGCTATTTTTTAGAAAGGAATTAAACTCCAGAAGCTTCGATCGAACAATTTTGTCATTTTGCTTTTGGAATTAGGCATTTGAGCAGATTATAAAGTAATATAAAAAAAGGCATCTGATTAACTACACTATATTGGATTTCTCTTTTATAACATCTCTGTTTGTCAACAGCAGCATTACAACTGGCAACTGAAAGAAACAACCCCTTTTTTGAACACAGGAATTTATGCCAACTACAGATAGCAACAAAAATTGTAATTACATGAAAGACCCAAACAAATCAACGCCTGATCCTCTGTTCTGGTCCTTCTGCACACAGCAAGTTAACTGAGGTTTTTATTTGCAATCTTTGTAAGTGCAATTACCCTTCAGCAGTGGATGCAAACTTCTAGTGCTGAGTTCCACTTCTGTTCTTTTTGGCCCTCTGCCCTTTGCCAGGTCCTGCCCCCAGCACTGGAAGGGACATGATCTCTATTTAAGTTTTCAGTGCAGAAGAGTCAGGTTCTTGCTGTTATTATGGCACTAAGGAAACCAGCATTTTGAAATTGGGCTAATTGCAGAATTAGCATCTGCCTCTCTCCACTGAATTCCCTGCTTTGCCCCAAGCCCACTAGTCACACCAGACAGAATGGTTCCTTCCTACGCTATTCAGCCTGTGAACTTAGTAGCAACAGAACAGGAGAAGGAGATGATCTAGAAAAATAACGCACTAATACTGAAACATGCTGTGCAGCAACAGTCCATGGGACTCGACTATGCCCTGCATGCTCTCCTGCTTCTTGGAAGTCTGGAGGTGAACCCTTCAGGTCACAAATCTGCTCAGATATCCATCCCACAAAAGTTTTTTTTAAGTATGAGAACCAGCTTGAAGATGGGAGAAGTATTAAAGGCAGAATTTTTACAACAGAAGTTGAATAATCAAAAAGTGCAGAATCAGATATAGATTAGCCTCAGTACAGATGTTACATTACTTGGGGGGAGGGGTTGGAGGTAGGAACTGACATTTAAATTTCTTTTAAAAACGCCAAACAACCACAAGTTTGATCTCATGTCACTAGGAATCTGCTGTGCATTCACAGGGTTAAGGTACCAATCATTATGCTTATTACCTGCAGGCCAAACCAAAACCATTGGAAACTACATTACCCCATGCAAGACTAAATTAAACCTAATGAAATGAAAAAGCTAACTAAATGAAAAATTTCATCTATCAAGACATCAGGCAGAAAAAAGGGTAAACACTAGAGAAGGTATATTTTGAAAGGGCAGCATGGTGCCATGGCCTGAGGTAGAAGGAAATTACTTGCTGATAGTTGATGTAACTCAAGGAAGTGCTTTCTACTCTTCTACGAAATGCTTTCCATTTGGGTTGCTCCTGCTATGTACAAAAAAACTCTCCTCCTCTGCTCTTAGGCCAGAAAAAGCATTTTAGTAGGACACTTAATTAGGGATGATGTTCTGGTTACTTTCAGAGTGCTGTGTAGGTAAGCACTAAGTAGCATTGATGTATTGAAGGACCCACTAAAAATAACGCTGTTTCATGAGATATACAAATAGCAATATAATTCTTTTCTTCAAAGTTAATTTCTGAACCATTCTGCACTGCACAGCTTTTATTACACAAAGATGTGTATTAATAAATTGCACCAGAAACCCATTTTATACAATGAAGCCTTATTTCAAATGCTGTAGGAGGCAAACACGGTACAAGATACTATTCCAGAAGTGAGCTGGACTAGAAATATCAATTACCTTCAAAATCCTTTTTACTGACATGGCAGCATGATGGGACTTCAAAATAAAAAATGAAGGAGAAGAATCATTCAAAGTGGAGAATTATAAATGCTTCTTGGTTTGTATTCATGACTCAGAAGGTAATGCAACTGGCAAATACACAGTATTACAAAATTAAAAACAAAAAACCAACCAAACCAACCACAAAACCAAAACCCCAAATAAAAACACAACAGTTAAATCTTCTGTGGGGCTATGTAATTTTTAACTTTCAGTCAACTAGTTCAAAAAAATAAAAGTGCACCCTTCTTCTCTTCAGCCAGTAGCTCATTTAGTTCAGTGCTCTTCTTTCTACGTCTCGTACTTCATGCTCCAAAATGTAAGTTAGAGGGCCAGATGTATTATCTGGGAAGTTTTCCAAATTCATTAACTCCTTGGCACCAGTGACTTCAGGATACCCGCTGCCAGCACTGAATATTATGCCCAGCAAAAAAACAGCTCTTGAAGGGAAAGGATTAATAAAATGAGGCATTCGGCAGTGGCTGTTGGTCTCTTTGGTCACAACAAGCAACTGAAAGAATCACAGTAGCTGCCAACACTGATCACAGCCAGTTTTCACCACCTAGTACTCAGAAGGTCTTTCCTGACTATCTGCAGATCACTCACCACAAATGTTGAAAAACGCACAGGTACTGCTTGAAGGGACATGAAACCAATAGTAAGAGAAAAGACTGGCAGGAAGGCTGTGACTCCTGTTCTAACTGCAGAGGGGGGAAATGTTACGCAGGGGTGTTAGAATCACATCATCACTTTCTCCTCAATTACAGAAGATGCAGACTGAGGGAATTTGTTTTGCTTCCTGAAATGGATGCAGTGCCCTAAAAATGCAGGAGAGCTGATGGATCCACTCGCTGTTTTCAGCTTTCTTCTTAGGGCCAAGGCAGGAGTTCCACAAAGGAAACAGCTTACTATCAGTCATGTAGGCACTTTCATGAGCCATTTGTTCAGGCACCATCACCAGAAAAGCTCTCTAATTTGAAGATCAACATATAGCAAGAGGTCCCAAGGATTTTAAACATTAAACTTGTTTTGCTGGCTGCTGTGCCTTTGAATGTCCACAGTTTTACTAAAAGCACTATGATTTCTTTACATTCTTTAAATTTCAAATATGCTGTTTCTTAACCTTTGCTTAGGCCTAATGCCAGTTTTCTTGGTTTTTTTTTTACCATCTCCAATCACTTCAAATTTAGTAACAATTCTTACTGCGTGTGATATTCCAGGATCCAGAGATACCAAGATGTCAGGTCCTAATAACCACTTCTGCAATCTATCTGTAGCATCTATTATCCTGTGTGAAATTCTGCCCTAACACAGTTACACTGCTTCTTTCAGACAAAGCTTTATTTCTGTCTGATATAGAACTCCTCATGTAGACACATCCATATTTACATATTTACAAGCTCTCCTATGCTCATGTCAGAAGCAACTTGGAATACAAGGCAGTAGGAAGCTCCAACTCGAACCAGAAACTTTCAGCAAAGACAAGAAATGTGGCAGGCTCAGCAAAGACAGTCACAGGGGAAAGTATTGCCAGATCTCAGGAAGAGAATACATGTCCCAAACAGCCTACAGCTGGTAACTCCTGCCAGCACCACACCATTTACTAGAGAGAGTATTTCAGCAGCACCAGATACAGACTCTGTAGGCACACGGCTCCTTCGGCCCACCGTGGGCTGACACAGACAAGGGAATTACCACACACAGATGACCACTTATTTCAAATACTAGCAGGCCTTACCTTAAGTGGATGCACTCATCACAACCATTAAAAGTCTGTGCTTCATTTTGTACTACTTAAACATTTCGGGGGTTTTAATACTCTCTTGACTTGCTTCACTGAGTTCTGCACAGTAATACTGACCTAGGGGAAAAATAGCAACTATGGAGTGTGAACACCAAAACCCACCCCCCAGCCTCAGTTAACACAACAATTTGCCCAGAATCACTTCAGGAAATTAAGAAGAAAGAGGGGAAAAAAAGGAAGTAGAAGAAATATGAATGTATGAGTACCTTGGCTGGAAAAAATTTCTGTGTGTTGGTTTTTCTTTTTCCCTAATCACTTTTCCCACTTCTGTATCATAAAGGAGCTGTAATACTGGGTAACTGTGGAGCATGAAATTTCCCAAGTCACATTTAACAAAGTTCCTATCCCTTTCTCTGCTCCTAGAGGAAAGAATACTCCCCAAGGAAAAAGGCTGTTGGTTTGCAATCCCTAGATGTCAACAATTCATACTGGGTAATGCATAATTCCCATATTATTGAGATGTGATTGAGTAAAAGTAAATCTTTCACCTCTGTTGTATATTTTTGAAGACTGTAGTTTGGATATCTGCCAGACCAGGCCTTCTCCTCTGGGAAAAGGCTGTCCTTACTGCCATGTAGACTTTCCCCCTTCAAGTTTACACGCATTTAAAAATAAGGCATTCCTGCCACGCAGAATCACTCTTCAACATCTTTCTCTAATAAACTAATGTTGCAGCTTCAGCAGGGAGTTCCCTGGCTATGTATTCACAGCAGTGCTCTGTATAGTTCCAGCCTACAGGAACTTTTAAGTTTTATTTCATGCTGGTCAAATTGAAATATCTTACTTTGGTCCACTTTTAGGGCACAAGCTTCCTTCACAGAGAAGTTTGAGTTGTTAAAGACTTTCTTGGTAGATGTACAGGCACTTTTGTTCTTAAAGAGGGAACATGAAAAGAACTTTGTTGTTGAAGTTAAGTGTTGTTTTACTACGCCTTTGTAGTACAGATAATTAACTTTTTCTGAGACAGAGTGAAATAAATGCTTCTGCTCAACTCTTACAGCATCACTTGTTCTGTGGTTCAGCAGCTTTCTGCGATCAGTTGGATTGAAAGAAACCCTACCCAGTCCCTGCGGTTCTTAAGGAAAATTGTCCTTCCTGTCTGAGCTGCCTGTTCACTCCATCTGGCACTTATGAAAGCTTCTCCCAGCTTGTCCGACTCAGCTGCTCTTAAGAACTCCTCAGTCTTCTCTCATTCCTTAGGACAAGACCAGACCCAGAGTGTAGCAGCTTGAACAAGACTAAGAGACAGTCCTGGTACTTTAACAGCAAATAAGATCGCAGTCAAAAATACACAAACCCAACTGTCACTGACCATTAAACAAACCTTACAGAAGCTTGCTTTCAGTTTAGACTTCGGGACAATAAAAAGAGACTCACACTTGCTCCCCAACTTCTTTTCTTTCAGCACAAAGACATCTCTGAAGATCCGCAAATCTTCTTTCATCCACGCTTTTTCCCTTAGATGTGTCTGCCCACCCCCTCCACCCCAGCCAACTTCCTTCAGCTTAGGCTGATCCCAGGATCAAAAAATGTCAGTTACAAAACCATTCTTCTCTTTTCCTGAACTTCCTTTTTCTTGCTCCCTTGACTAAACCAGAAGAATACTATTCCTTTTTGTAGAATTATTTTTCTGCTAGGTTAGCTTCCCCCAACAGCTCATCATGGAATTATAAGAATAATAAAGCTGGCATAGAGAGAAAGGGGGCAGAAACATGTGGCTAGGCATTTATGAATACAAGGATATCATGGGATCCTCTTGAGGTGACAGGAAAACATTAAGTCAACTATGCTATTTTAAAAAACCTCAGTTAAAGACCCCTTGAATTTGCATCTGCAATGTGTTGGTCTAAATTCAGATCTGCTCCAGATCTTAAATCTCACACAAGAACAGTGAGGGAAAACAGGTTTCTCCTGCAAGTTTGTTATTGTTCTCAGCAGATCAGATCTATTCACTTTAATAATTCTAGTTCAAAGAAAGATCAACGGGCACTGCTTTGCCATATCTTCATACAGTGCACACTAAGAGTCACAGAACACAAAGCATTCATAAAATCAAAGTGAATAAGTGATTTAAGAAAAGATTCTTGCAATTAAAGGATGAGACAGTAGGAATGCTCTTGTTCAGTTTGCACAGGTTTACTGCCACTTTCATTCCAGGACCACTTGGTCCTGCCACAGAGGAAGTGATTTTATTCATGGCAAGTAAAATAGCCTTAAAAAATAAAAAAGTCAAAACCCAAAATCAATGCAAGTTTGGCATTTGAATTTAACAAGGATATAGTTCGACATGGCAGACAAGGGGATTTGATAGGCAGCTGTCTTAAAGTCATAGTTCTCACATCCATCCGCTTGCTGAGTTTCTCTTCTACTGGCACGCAAGATTGTCTCTCTCAAATGAGTGGTTCAAGGAGATAAACTCAGCACTATTCACTTTTGTCTGTCTTGTTTTAGTTTTTGACTGGTTTAGCTCTCTCAACCGTCTCACCAGCTAAGCTGTGGGACTGGAATAAAGAAGTAATGGAAACCAGGCAGCTGCAGATAGGAGGTATGGTGACCAAGACTGCCTTTTTCAGCAGCAGCAAGCTTTTAGATCAACATCATAACATCAAACAGCACCCTCAAGTGAGGGATTTTTATCTATAGATGAGTTTCTCAGGACCTAAAAAAAACAGGGGTCACAACAAATCATCATCACACAGCTAATAAAGTCTTAGAAAAAAAAAAAAGGAAAAACAGCTGTCAAAGGAATAGTTACAGCTGGTGAGTTACTGGGGGCATAAAACAGTTCTTCTCAAGAGTAAAAACGAGTGCTTGTTTCCCCCCATAGAGAAGAACCATTTAACTACATTATCTGAGAGCTGTTTATCAGCCACCTAGACCTGGCAGGCAAGGAGTACTGTAAAGAGCCCCAGCCTGACATTCAGGAGAGGTTTTGACCAACAAACTGCTTTTCACTAAAATTCAACAATACAGAAAGTTCTGTTAATTTAGAAAAATGGTTTGAACCACAGGAACTGCTAAGAGTCCAGCCTTCCTTTTTCTGAGTCAGTGAAAAAGCAAACTTCTCATGCAGAAATATACACAATTTTTGTGCAACTAGCAATGTTAATCAAGCCTCCCCACTCCCTCCCAGCTCTAAACAATGACAATGGTTAGAACAATATATAACACGGAAACTATTATACATGTTAAAAAATAAAAAATAAAATGCACTACAAAAAGGGTAGCAAAGCCGTTTTGGCATAGAGTATTAAGCACATCAGTGCATCATTGACTGGGCAAGTTGTGTTTGAAGAAAAGAAAAAAACAACAGTAGACAGAGATCAACCTGCAGGAAAAAAGGAACCATATTTTTTGCTTCTCGGTTTCACGAGCTGATACAGATTCTCAGATGACAACAACTTATTTGAAATTATAAGTTCAAAGGAACACTTTACTTGGAGAATCCTAATCAAAGTTGATGATGATGATAATAACACCACCACCACTACCAAAAGAAAATAATCATCCAGGGAGAGAAGCCCAAGGTGATTGTAACAGTAAAAGAGTGAAAAATCTTGCAAAAATATTCCTCACAATAAAACATCAAACATTATCCACAGCTTAACAATTCAAAGCTGACAGAGGCATGGGTTGTGGGTGATTTAGCATACTGAAGCATCATAGAGAGATACTTGCATTTGATTTTGTGCCAGTCAAACTAAAATAGCACCAAGCATCAACTGGCTGAACTAAGGGAAAAACCACAATGTGCACCTTCCAGCGACACCACAGTTTACTTATGTCCAATACTCGAGCCAAGACACAAAGGTTAGGCTACACTGGTATTGTTAAAGTATCCTGCAGACTGTGAAGTAGACAAGTCCTCTTCACACTTGAAAGAACAATTGATGCAGACTAGTATTATGTTCTTACTCTCAAAGAGAAATAAAATGAACTAAAATCAACCTTTTTTCTCCTCTCACAAATGCAAAGATAAGTGTCAGATTCTATAGGCTATATGTTTTCAGTTAGTGGCAAGGTCCTTGTTTGGACAGGCACTTCACTTGCATACACCAGGCAGCTCAGCCATTTACACGAGTCTTTTCTACTGTGCAGCTAGTTATTATATAAATCCTTTTGAACTCAGTACTAAACCCAATGGTCCCCTTTGAAAAGCTCAGCTTTAATGACATCTACAGCAGTAAGAAGGTTTGTTTAACAAAATTACAAGATCTGACATGAGGAGAGGAGAACAGCACTTCCCTGTGCACCTCGTCAGCATAACCGTGTTACCTGCAAATCAGAATCAAAACAGAAGTCAAACTTGCTACAGTGGCAAGTCTCAAGCCTAGCAGCATGCACTAAGCCTTCTGTAGTCTTTTCTAACCCCACTATTAACCCCCACTGGAATCCTTGATTAAAATGAAGCCTTTTGTGCTACATAAGCACTGGATTTCGCTCGTGTTCCAACAGCTCAATCTTTGCACGAGTCCTCCAGCTAAATAAAATAAATTAAATATGTTCTCCAGTTTTCTCTGCCCTTCCAAGTCCGAACTGAAGTTGCAACAGTAAGCTTAGCGTAGTTATTATTCACACTTTTATCAGAATAAACTTTAACACACTGAATTCTGCCTGCATCAGACTATTTTGTCCCTGTGAAAAACTAAGCTGGAGTCCTTGAAATCACAGGTTATGTTTATATTTGCAAATTTAGCAGTGTCTGGGCACACCTATGTTTATTAGAATGTAATCATCTACACTACAAAAGTCATAACAGCCCTTCTGCTCACACAAACACTTCCTAGAAATGCTTCAGGAGTTAGGATATGCCAGGCATGGCTTCTTGAGGCGACCTGAAGCCATCTTACAATAGAGGCTCAGAGCACAGATGGGGATCACCCCATGTCACTCAACTTTAAAGCCAAATGGGACATTCAACTTACACTTTTGTAGATGCAACCTGAGCATCTCATAGACTTATTTCACCTACTAATGCAACCATGCCTTTTGCAACAGGATGAAGAGCCTATTCTGAAGGTTAGGAAGCTTAATTGTTTGCACTTTCCATACCCTATTTCAGTGGGTCATATAAAATTTACCAATAAACCTAAATTTTCAGCCACTCCTGTGTTCTAAACCATAATCTTAATCCTCATCCTTAGCCTTAACAAAACCTCAGTAAAATGTATTTAATTCAGAATACATCCTGGTAGAGAAACACTAAGACCTTTAACCTGCCTTATTCCAAACTATCTCCACTTCTAATCTGAATGGCCATTTAATCCCAACCCAGTTACCTACCAGCAGCACAGACTGGACATCTACCAGATGTGACAGCACTCAGGCCTCATCAAACCTTGCAGGATTGAGCTGTACATTCACCTCCTCGAGCTTTCTTTCGCAGAACACTAGTCCTACCTACAGGCTGAACAGCAACCTGGTACCTGCACAGTCATGAAAATTAACAGTAAGGGGCAGAACCTGACCAGAGGCATCCTTTAAACCATCCCAATGGGCCTTTTCCTACTCAAGTCCTAACCGTACCTCTTGAAATACATTGTGGTTTAACCATATAGCATTAACTCAAATCTATCTTGGTAGCACAACTACTCTGTATCACTCAGCCTTGCTGGTACTAATCTATAGCTCAGTCATATGTTCCTCATACAGCAGCCAACAAGAAAATAAGATCTTACTCATCTTGTCTCAAAACATAACCCCAGCCAAAAGCATGGTCTAGTGCCATTAAAATAAAAATAGGAAAGCTTTTTTGACCATTTTGCTAATTAATATGTCAGAGCTCATAAAGAAAGACTCATCAGCTTTTCTCCAGCACTGCATCATGTGAAAGAGCTGTGTCAGCAGAGATCTCAGCAGACAGTCAATACATACTGAAAAGTGTTCTAAGCATTAAATCAGAACACAAAAAAGAATTTCAGAAAAAAAATTAAAATAGCTGCAAAGAATTCAGTACTCAATTTCAATATTTGATATAAATATTCAGGTTGTATTTGATATGCAAGTCTTGCCCTTCCTTATGAAGAGTATCCTCCTAGCTGTCCCAAAACTGCTTTTCTAAAAAGCTAAGTGTTCATGAAAAACTAAGCTAAAGTTTGCTGATTTTTCATCTTTGTGAATTTTCAGGGATCTTCTCTGCTTTACAACTGAGACACCACTTGTCTGCTTCTCATTCTCATCATTGGAATTGTCATACCATTGCTAAACACACAGGAAGGTTACAGAGGACAAAATTCCTCCTTAGAGGATTCAGAGCAGATGCCTTACACACAGACACACACACATACACACACACTGAACTCTGTTTTTTTCCAGAAAGGGATGAGTAGGCTCCATCAATACAGCATTCCAGTGCTTTTGATGATGGCATTGAGGAAAACATTCGCAACAGTAAGAACACCTGTAAGCACTGCAGGAATCTTCCATCCAGTAGGATGATGGACAGGCCAGGTATAAGGACCAGAATTCACAGATGCATTTCTGTGAGGGTGATATACAGGAACAAAGCTGCAGCCATCTTCCCATAGAACATGCTTACATGCTCAGGGTGTGTCCAGACATACTTCTAAAAATCAAATCTACTTTCTAAGGGGAAAAAAAAAGGTACTACTGTTTGCGAGTGCAATATATAAAGAGACAGATGTAGAGGTTACAGATCCTTCTAATGTCTTGGATTTATGCAGAATTGTGATATTGCTTTTTGAAATGAATGCACGCCTCTAACTCCTGCTGCTCTTCAGTAATATGTAATATGTGAGGGATACAGTAGCTGTACAAAAAGCTGAGACTAAATGCTTGAAGAGCCACTGCCCCAGAAGGAATAGAAGGGATATTTCCCTAGAGAGAGTTACTCAACTGCATACTACAAAGAACAAGTCATGTTGAAGGAGAGAAGGGATAATTGCATTGATTGTTAGTAGGTGATAATTAATTCTGTAGAGAAACACGTTTAATTTCCTGAAGTCTAGAATAGGATGGAAACTCTTCGTTTTGTAATGAGAAAATAACCATGTTTTGCTCCCAGCACAAGGAGCCGCAATGTCTCCCTTAGCACATTTTCTAAGGTGCCTATAGGTAGGCAGGACAACGCACAGTGTTAAAACAAGAGTTCTGTCATGTGACTGAATGCCAGGAAAATGCACATATGACATATAATTCCAAAACGCATAGAGTAAAAAGGGACCAGAGCAAAAGAACACCACATTCCCGAACAAACGTGTAAAATAAATATCTGAATATGTGAAAGCCAAAACTGCAGCTTGATTTCTCTTTATGAAGGGTTAGGAAATTGAACACAGAAAGGGGAGAAACATTTTTCAGTGGTATTTGAACAGTATTTAAAGTCGATAGGACTGAGTAAAATAATTTACACTCCAACCTTCTCAGAAGTGAGCTAGCTCCTTCTATTCTGAGCGGGAAAAAACGCCAACTTGTGGGATCTTTGTAGCTATTCCTTTGGTCATCTGTTGAGCACTGATTTAAGTCTATGAAAAAAGTTCTTAGGTACATGTGAGAGGTCTGTGAAGACTAAGTAAAGCAAACAAGCCAAAGTTCACTAAATACGGGTCCACATTTTCATGTAAAATTTGTAGATGTCTTCAAATAGAAAACTTCAAAGTCACAGTTCTCAAGAATCTGCAGAAGTGTGCAGAAGAAAGATCAAACACTACAAAAAATGATATTATAAAGCTTAACGTAGCTTTAACAATTGATTGCCAAAGAGTTATAATCTTACCAGGTTCCCCTCCAATACTCTTTCATAGCGGTGAATTCCATTGATCTTTGGTAAACTGCATGATGCTGCAATGTTTGTAGCAATTTTTCTGAGCAGGGAAAAACCCAAGGGCAACACCCTTAGCTTCTTCAAGTTGACAAGATCATTTCTTTGAAGCTTTCACATTCCCAAAACAGAAAGTTGAAAGAATTTTTTTCTTCCCAGGAGTGATAATGTTACAAGACACATGAACTACTCCCTGATTCAGAAAGAGAATCCAAGAAGTTCACAGACTTAGGAAAGACGCCAAAAAAATTTAAAAAGAATTTGTCTACTAAGTTCAGGAAAAGGTCTTCAGATAAGGAAAATCCACACCAGAGAACTAAAGAAGGACACCCAGTTGCACACAGAAGGAATACCATATCAATCAAAAATCTCATAGTCAACCTTCCTTTACATGAATTCTGCTTTTTAGATCTACCAAAGGAGTGGAAAAAGCCGACATACAATCATGCTACAAAAGGGCAGTCTGAAACTTCAGGGTTATCTAACATCAGAAGAGAATGCTGAATAACTAAGGTTTTCAAGGAAGTTCAAGGTTTCTCATGTCATCTTACCAAAAATCATAATCTTACGTCACGTTGCCTTGAAAGTTTTTTAATAAAACAACTGAAAGTTGTGCAAGAGCACGGTGTGGTTGGCAGGACTTAGGTAGTAAGTAGGTACAGTAATGACAGCAGTATGGACTAATTTTTTTTATTACTATGGCCTGAAAGTTTAAGAAGAAACAAATTATTTCTATTGCACAAACACAATGAAAGGAAAATCTCCAACACTCTTTATTTTTACTCTATAGAATTTTTTAGTGTTGTCTTCAATATTCCTGCTAATGGAAGTATAACTTAGCACAAGAGGAAAAAGCAAAGAAATAGTTGTATTTTTCAAAATGTGTACTGTTTAAGTCTCTACACTCTACAAGACATGTTGCACTTGCCCTTATTTGAAAGGGCATATTCTCCAGTTTACAACACCCGCACTGAAAAATAAAGTTACAACTCTTCCTGCAAATGACTTGGCTACATACACTGCCGGGCTACGAGCAACCCATAATTCATCATCGTTCAACTTGGAGTCAGTGCATACAAAGTAACGCCTTAATTTGCAACTCTCTTAGTCACCACAGTTTCTGTAAGCTGATTTCATTTACTGCCCATGCTACTTTCAAGTTGCTGACTTTTTCTCCAGAATAGGAGGACAGCTTACCCGATTTGTGTCCGGCCAACAAACCAACTTTGCTTTCATCTGCCACTGGAGAAATAAAAGAAAAGACATAAAGATCAGAAACTTATTTAAATTCACAAGCCTTTGAAACACTGTCAAATTATTTCAGACACAGTATCCTTAATCTTTAAATTACAATAATCTGGAAAAAAGTGCCTTTCTTTACCTAATCCACCTGGGGTGCTTCAAAGTCCAAATATCTGAATCAAAGCCCTCTGAAACCAATAAAAGGACTACCAGCAGTCCTTGTAGGTTACAGATCAGGACCTCAGCACTTACACATTCAAAACTGAGTTGTCGGAAGAGCAATTGCATTTGTAAATAACTCATCTTGCCAGACAAATCACAGGGCATAGGAGAGTTGTAACATTTTCAGATCAAAGACCTCAATTGTAAAAAGAATCCAGATGTGGAAACCTTCCCATCTGCAAGACATCTCACTGACTTGCAGGACCCTCTGCAGACAACGAGGTCTCTCAAAACCTGATCTTTTCAAAGGCTTATGCATTTTCTATGTTTTATTTTTATCTGCAAATCGTAACTTTGTAGTATTTCACAACATTTTATAAAGATGTTTACAGTTGCAACAGTTTGCAGACAGAGTAGTGGAAGAGCAAATTCTGAATGTAACAGAAGTAGTAGCATTTGCTCAGTAACTTTACTTCAGTTTATTATCATATATCTCAAAAAACTAATTAAAGTACTCTCCTGGAGGGCTGAGGGGAAGAACCAATCACCATTTCTTAAAATGAATTCTATGCAAAGAAAGGGTGTTAATGTAATGTTAGGGATGATAAAACAAGCACAGGAAATGAATGTCAGGGTTGAAAGCTTATCCTTCAACTCTGCCTGCCCAAGCACTCCCTTATAACTCGCCTTAAAATGTAATCTCTTTATATGATAAAATAAACTGTAAAATCATACCAAAAATACTACAAATGCAAACTTGAGCTTTGCATAGCGGTCACTATAAAAGTTTACACAGAGGGTTATCTGCAATGAAACAAGAACCTGCTATTTTCTACCTAGGAAAGAGCAGTGTAGTAGTTAATGACATTTAGGAGCTATGGTAAACATTTTCTTCTATTGTTTCCCCACTTCACTTTTAGGGAAGCTCTTTCCCTCAAAAATCAGCATCAAATTCAGGACTGGGATTCACAACTAAAATCATGAATCCACAACTGATCACTGTAACTCTTTTCCACTTTTGTAATCCAATTGTCACCTGATTATCAGTAAATTGACATAGTGTGGTTTTTTTGTAGGATATAGATGCTATTAAAGTGAGACTAACACTGTTTGCAGTATTATGTAAAGATGCTGCTAAACAAAATAGCAGCAGGGCTCATCAAAATTAGAAGTGCAACCAAAACTTAAGGCAGTTCTGCACTCCTTGGCCTTTAACCCTTCATCTAGTCCACGGAAATGATAACTATTTAGCTCCTTGCTATGCAGTTTGATCCTATAATGCAAAATGACTGGACAAAGGTTTGCTATAAGGATAGTTCACACTCCTTTTCCTCTTCCCTCCCCCCAAATTTACCTCTAAGAAAAACAACTGTGGAAAACTTTAGTCCCAAAGGTTAGTGCTTTGACAAGTTATGATTGTGTGAAAACAAGGGATTATAATGGAAACTGATTCACAACCTTAATTATAGCAGTCACTAATGGCAACCAGTATAATATATGATAATTACTTGGAGCAGGTTATGTTACAGTACATAGGAACTTAAAAAAAAAAACCAAGGTTCACTGTGTTTTTTTAAAACTATGCTGAGGCTTGGCTTGCCTGAAACTAAGTTTTACATTATTAAAAGGGATAAATCCATTTAACTTAATCATACTTTACACACCAGCTTCACACACAAAAATTAGATTTTAATACTGGAGGGAAAAAAGGAAGAACAAAATGATTAGAAAATGAAAAATAACCTTACCAAAATACAAGGTTAGTATTATGAGTTTAAGCACACACATGCACAAAAACTGGAAAATGCAAATATTGAAGTTTTATATCAAAGTTTGAACAAAATATGTGTGTTCCCCCACGGGGTAGTTTTCATTTCACGGGATATTATGCTGAGGCAGTGCCTTCTAGGTTTGCCATCTTTCACTACACTGAACAGGAGTGGCACAGACAAGTCCATTCCTTCCCTCTGAGGACAAGGAGAAGACAACAGAAAAACAGAAAAAGGCTAACAGGAGAAAAATACCATGTATGTCAAAGTTGAAAACTTTGTAACTGAAGTTTTCATTTAGGAAGTACATAGGACATCCTGTTCCAGAATATAGCATTTGAAAACACTTCTCTGCACGTTGTTAGAAGTTGCTGCAATCATTCAGTTATGACAAAAATAGTCTTTCTCTAGATATCTTTCTTGGCCTTTGAATAAAGCAAGAATTAAGTGGAAATTTCTAAGATTCTACTAGTGCTGGTCTTCGTAGAAAATCACCTGGAAGATTTTACACAAGGAAAAAATACCACCTCCTCTTAAAACTGTAGGAAAAAAATTCTAATTATTTTTATATTGCAACATCAAAAAGTAATTACATTGCAAATAACTATGAAAAATTTCAGCTCAAGAGGATCACACTTGGGAATGTGCAAACTGTAACTATTTTTATGAAGACACTAGAATTACTATATATTCTTGAGCTAGAATTATTAAATGCATAACATTAAAAAAACAGAAACCACCTAATTTGGGGACTGTAAAGAAAAAACTCAAACAAAAATCTTGGAAGGACTCATGCAGGGGAGTAAGCACATTCATAAATAAGACGACACTTCTCCTTAACTTGTGAATAAAACAAACACTTCACATTTTGAAATGTCCCTGGAATTCCAGGGGATATTAGAAGTTATTAATGTTTGCCCATGGAAAACACACTAGCTCTTTTAAAGTAACATCTATAATTTAGGAACCACATTTTCACCACAGAAGCCAGTTACGTATTCATTGTCAGAAGTCAAAGTAATTGCTGAAATAAAAGATGACGGAAGTTCTGCAGCTATTTAATAAAAGCATGGATGTTTGGGGGACTAGCAAGACCACAGATTATGAAAGATGGAATACTACTAAGCAAAACAAATCTGTCCAACTGACAGCAAACAACTGATAGAGTTTTTTTTAAACTATGCCAACAACCACTACAGATGATAAAAACCCCAACTCTCTATGCCATGAATAATCAGATTTTATTAGTATTTCCTATGGTCATATTCTGGAGTGCTGTTTTGCTTGAAGAAAATAAGGAGTATTGTTTAGCAGCAGTAAAAGCACCCAACATGCATCCATGTTCTTCCATATAATCTTTTGATTGCCATTTCTGTGCCCTGCTCAAGACAACGAAGGCAGCCATTTTATTGGAATTGCGTGACTTTCAATGGTTTCATAACAACACATCGTCAGTACTTTTCAAAGTTTGTGTCAAAATACAGCCCAGGCATATTTACAGGTCAACAATCTAGTCCCCAACTATGGTTCAGAGAAGCACAAATCAGTGCTGCTGCCAGCTGTGATAACTGACTTCCCTTCTTTTTCCCAGTTCAACTGAACCATTATAGTATTCTTCCCCAAAACAAGAAGTTACTGCTATTCACAAGACACAAGGTACTACTATTCAACTCAGTGACTTTTTTCTGAAGGATCAGTTTTGCTGATTGACTATGAGCTACTAAAAAAATCTTCTAAACATGTGAAAGTCGCTTGTGTTCCTGCTGGACAAACTGACACGTACCTTTGAAGACCAGCTGCAGTTCTGCACTCAGAAAAGAAGCAAACAAGGATTAAAATTACAGTTAATGAGAAATAATAATACGAGACACCAAAACACCAAAGAATTTCCTAGAAAACCAATTTCCTGATACCTTTATTAGTTAATAGGAAACCAAATGTAAGGTTTCTTAGTGTACAATAATCAATTCACAAGGGCTGTATTCTCAAACTATGTATAAAAATGATGCTTCTGTACTTTTTAGAATCCATCAGTTTCTATGGTATAAACACATGAAAACAAAGCAAAGTCTCAAATTGGTCACTGTTTTTTCCTGATGAAGTGTATCCTTACCCAGCCCTTTCATCATAATGAAGGCAGTGCATCATCAATTAGTTTTAGTCAGTGATAGTGCCAATGACATAATTCTCCTGCCATATTTATTTTCTTGGTGAAGCGTTTCCCCATCTAGGAGTGGCATAAATCACCTGGAGAAATTGTGTCAATTGTTGGCTCACAACCATCACTTAGAAAATGCTGCTTCCTGCTCTAGGTTTGCCCTGAAGTACCACATACAAAGACCACAGGCTTTTATACTAAAATCCAGAATAGCAATAAAATGTGTGTATCACGAAGGGTAAACTTGCACTGTCTTAAAATATTTTCTTTCACTAATTCCCCCTCCCCACCTCTCCACTGAAACTTCACATAAGGGCATGTGTTCTGGGGTCACCTAGATATCCACCAGCTACTTATTCTTAAAGGATTAAGAGTCCTTGATAGATTTCTGTTTACTTCAGGGTTGAAAAGCACCAAGACTAACAAAAAGCTTGCTCAAGGGGCAAGGATAAATTATACTTAGCGGTAAGAAAGGTAAACCTTTTCCAAAATGGCATCTAACACAACATTTGGGATACCCTCTTCAGCACATTCAAAGGCAGGAATAAATCACATCCAAACCAAGATTCTGGATTCTTTTTCTCTCCTGTACAAGCTTTTCTCTAATTAGATTTTTCAGAACAATTTTGTTAGAACTGATTTAATACTTCAATTCAATTGTGTTCAGAGAAGATCCCCAAGGGAAACATCTTGTGTGTCAGCACATGAGAATGAAAATGCTTAAGCTTGCATTCACTATTACTACTTCTTGTTGTTGAAGAACCAGCAATACAGTTGATGCTGTCCACTGGACGCATTTAGCTTTAAATGGAAGTTTTTCTCCTGGCAGAAAATAACATTGTTTTACAATTTCCCAGGCAGCATGATGTAAATTTCTTCACTTTCTTGTAGTGGCACAACTACTCATTCTTGAAGGTTACACTGCTAATTGAGGCCATCACGGTTTCTTTTACACTTTTGTTGTCTTCTCTAATCCTCTCACCTCTGTTCCAGAGAAACTGCACAAGGCTAAAACTCCCCCGCTACACGTCTTTCGCATGTCATTAACACTTCTTCCAAACTCCTAGGGTTAAACTACAAGTTCCTAATGTAATCTGTCATTCTCTGGTTGAAAACATTGATAGGGAACAGATTTAAGACAAAGTTTAGAGAACAGATTTGTAACAGTGTTCTTATAAGTTACTTTACTATCATCTTTCTTATAGTAGCTATACATTAATGTAATTGCTATTTTATCCCACTAACACTTTAATAATATAAATGCATTCACAGATCAACTCAAACTTACACTAAAACAGTCTAAGAAAATAATAACCTCAACCATGAGTTACCATTTTCTCAGCTGTGTCACCATCACAGCTCATACAATGCTCTCAGTCTGCTCCACAATAAGCTTCCTCGAGTCTTAGACAATCTCTACAAAACCAGCCCAGAAAGTTGATATTCTCTTTTGCCCGCTTCTGTCTTTATGCCACAGCTCATCGTCCCCTCAACTGCATCAATGCAGACTTGGTGTAAAACTGAGTAACAAAATTAGCTGTGTTAAAAGTCTCTCTTTTCGCACAGAATAAACCTAATTTCAGTCTCATTTCAATTCAGTTCACAGGGTCCCTATCACTTAAGAAATGATTTTGTTTCATTCCCTACTTATAGATCTGACAAACAGAAATTTGAAAGTTGTCTGAACTAAGAAAACTACATTGTATTCATTTCTAAAAATTGATTCTCCAGAGTGGCCTCAGAAAATACATATCTAATCTGACAGTACTAGAAAGTTACTTATGACATAAGCTAGAATAATTTTAAAATTGCTCTTAGCCCTTGACCCTAAAGACAATCACAGCCATAAGCAATACAGTTTTTCCTAAACACATGACATTTTTGGTTTTGGAAAGTACTTCTTTTCAAGAAATGATTTGTTAAATTAGTCTTATAAGCCAGTAACATTGAAAAGACTGCTAGAATTCTGATCCATCTTCTCCATTTCCTCATTAACGTTCTAATGAACCTAACTAGGTCCTAAATGCAGTTCTGAAACTGGTTTCAAGTCAAAGCAACCAAATAAATGTATTCCGTACATACAACGTGGCTAGCAAAATGACAATTTTAAAATACCAAACCGCCTTTTGGCCCCACTGATACTATAACTCTCACTAGGGACCTCCCAAAATGTATTCTTTTAATTTTATCTGACTCAAAACATTGCTTAAAAGAGTAATCTCCATTAGCTCTGTCTGGTCCTCATTTGGCTATGTTTTCAGATATTTATTTCAGGATACAAAATTACACTCAGAATAACAATAATCTGGTTCAGAGCAAATCATGAAGCAGCTAATAGCATCTTGATTGCATTTTCCACATCCTTCTGGATGTGAAATACTGGTTTCCCTTTGTTTTGAGGTGTTTTAAAAGAATGAACTGTAATTGAATGCAGCCCTTCACTAACAAAGAAATTAACATTTAGTTAAATATTGGCTTCCTTGCAGAATATCCCATACCTTATATCTTGCATATTTACTTGCTAATTATTCCTAAATACATAAGTTGGCCTATATTTCAATAAATACGCCCCAAGGTTAAGGGACTCCAAGTATGTCTAATGATGTTTTAGCAAACAATATTTCACTCACATTTAAAATCAAGTGAAGGACATATACGTTTCTTCAGGCTATAGAGCTTAATCAGTTAAGATTTATGGGTTTTTGCTTTAGATGGGGAAAGGAAGAGGGAATTAAGTAGCACCTTGGGATAGTGGTCATGGGTTATTATACCAACATCCTCAAATATCTACACAGTACTTTGCCTGAATTGATACGCAACAAAATTGCTATATATTCATATGATTCAATTTCATGTTGCTTCAGGTTAAAACAAGCCACACTTTCATGTGTTTGCATACAATTCCCCTGGCTGTAGTTTTTACAGTACATTTATGCATAGCTTAAATCACTCCTGTGCATAAAGATTTATGGAAAACAGGGGTGTTGGAAATAGATAATAAGACACCTCCTTTCCTTTCGTTTTCTTAGAGCACACAGATTTACACCTTTCGATACAACATGAAAAAAAATTTTCACATTAACATTGCAAAAATTACATTTTTAAGACAGTTAAAAGAACAAACACTACTGAAAATAGATTCTGGTGAAATATTATATAGAAATTCTTCTCTAGACAACTGCGGTAATATAAGGAAAAATGTGTGCATATAGGAGGTTGTTAAAAGAAAGGGAAAATCATCCTTCCAATGACTTGTATAGAAGTCATTGATTTCTTCATTTTCAATCTGCCCTTAAGTTTCAAAAATAGTGTTCCACTTCAGTGGGAAGCTACAACGCAACATTTATTTCTATGATTTTCTACTTTGTTTTGCATAGTTTTAACACTGTACTATAAGCATAAGTCCAAACGTGGCATGCAGTCCAACTCTGGTCAGTACAAGCATTCACTCCAAGTCAGCCTTTGTTTGGCCCTGCACAAATTCTCGAAGTCACAGTTATAAGAAGGGTCTGTGCTTTGTCAACATATGGATGGTCGTGTTTTAAGAACAAAAAAATTTATGCAACTGAGTAGATGCGTCAAGTGTAAGGATTAGTAGAAGGGGGGCTGTGCAATTTTTTATCACCACCAGGTTCAAAATAAAAGTAGACAAGGCAAAGAAAAATATGCCATAAGACACAGGATATGAACTCCATCAGTGATCCAGAAAGTGCTGTCATTATCTCAACACAGCAGCAGGGAAGAACATTAGGACTTATAGCTGATATGAAACTAATCTGTACTCTATTGCTGTGAATGAAGCTGTAAATTTTGAGAGGCATTTGAACACCATGGAAGTGATGGATGCTAAAACAGAGAACCAGTCACCCTGCCTCCATATACTTTGCACAAGGACATCTGTACATATGAGGCACGTTCTGCTCATATCTGCAAACCAAAAACATTATCATTACCACTAGACTTGCCTTTTGTATTTTTTTTATTTCCTACAACGGTAACTCAATAAGTCACACGTAACACTGATGTTTTATTTTATTTTAAAATAGGTGTAAGCAAAAACTAAATCGTCTGCAAATAAAGTGAGTTCTTGAAATACACCGACGATTCGTGCTATTCATTAATTTAGCAGTTAAGACTTGTGCCAGTTCATAGAGCTCATGGCACGCACATGGCAGCACAGAGCCCTGCCTAAGCAACCAGGTGCCAGTGGCTCGTGCCCTCTGCTCCTGTCCAGCTGCCCAATCACCAGCGCAGAAATGCACCAAGTGTCAATAAACTAAACTACGTCTGCCCTACTGGCAAGTAACCTGCAGCTTTTGCTGCACATGCCAAGTTCCTTTCATTGCAGGATTTGCTCTGGTGAGTGACAATGACAAATTGATGCAATGTGTTAGCAATACTGAACTATTTTTGGTCGCCCATTCTTATTACCTGATATTATTCACTGAGCGTATTAATTTATAATATTATTATTTTGTAAATAGGTATGACTGGAAAACAGATTAAGCACTCAAAGGTTTCTGAGCATAAAATATATAAAACTGAAAAGATAAACATCAATGTTAAATAGGTTTCCATTGTGTACCCATGTAATTATAGACTAGTCTTTACTTAACAGATTTGCCTCTTCTGTATACATCAACCCTCATCAAAGCCAGAAAGACCCTTATTATACAGATTCACTAATTCCCTAATTTACTGAATTTATTATTTTCACGTAAGGTTCATAATCTATCGTAATATCTGGATTCTCTTGCATTTAAAATTTTCTGTTACCTACCTTTGATGATCCTTTGGATGGCAATGTCATTATGTAATTCATATCTTTATAACCTTATAATTAGCCAATGGATGCATTATACATATTTCAAGGTGAAGTAAAATGTTTCATAAGTGAATAGCAGTAGAGATTTTTCATTTATGCCCTGTATTACACCAATTCTGTTGTCTACTGAGTCTGTGATGTTATTCTGGGTCTCTAGATCCAATCTGCAGGTGATTTCCTAGATCTATGGAGACACCTGATTCAGAGACAACTTGGTTTCAAAAGAAATAAGCTGCATCTAAGTCACATTTTCTAAGGTCTCAGACCTCTCCTTCTGGACTCCAGTTCTGTGTTCTTTCTGTTAATCATGTTACATTTTCTTTTTTGAAGGGCCTGACAGAACTTGAGAACAAAAGAAAAGCAGTAAGTGGACAGCATTCTACGACTCCTGGAAAAAGAGGCCTAGCACTTTTCAGAGGGGACACCTCCTCTTTGCTACCAAATTTCCTGGAAGATGAAGACAGCAGCACTTTTTTCTTTTTTTCAGCAAACAGTGCACTGGAATCAATAATGGATACACAGCTGCAGGTTGGGCTGAGAAGTTACTATGGGTCATGACTGCAGTTAAGCAAGGAAACAAAAAAACAAGTTCCCTTTCCCAAAAATCCATTTTTGGAATGTGAATTACATGAATGTTTTATTTGGAAGCGCGCTTTTATACACTAAACTATTGGGATTTTATTTGTATTAGAAGTACTTTATATCGCAGTTACTTCCCTTGAGATTGTCATGTTTCTTTTTCCATTTCCCGTTCCAGCTAGTAGCTTCTGCTTCAAATCTTTCAAAAGCTGGAAAGTCAAACATGGTACTTCACTGCTTGCTAGAGAATGGCTGTAAAAGGTCCTAGCTTTCATCTTCCTCAGTTTTATTGTTTTTATGCTATGTGCAATGAATTTTACTTCATCTATTGTGATTTATAAAACAATATGGTGTTGTTTCAGAATCTCTCCAGTTCTCTACATGACTGTCTCAAGTAACAGATCTATCTTCATATTTGTGCCTCTAATCAGACTGATTATCACCCCTTTCATTTTTTACTTTCATAACAGAAGGTGCATTTTCAACAGCTACCTTCTAACAGGCAACAGTTTTTGAAAGATCTAAAAAACATATTTGTATCAATTTTTTATTTTATTTTTGCACCTAATTTTATTTTATTTTTTAGTCATCATGATTTAGTGACTCATATACATTCTCAAAGCATTGCTTCTGGATGTCAAGAGCAGATTGCTTTATAGAATTTGAAGTATAGGTCACCTGGCAGTTCTGAATATGCTCTCAAGTGCACTTTCATTGCCTAATTTTACACTGGTGCTTGTGAGCATTCTTCCTAGTGACTTCTGTGGGAACTGGAAGTAAACTTTTAAAAAGACGACTCAGTATAAGTTGAACATTAATTTTTCTAGTAGACTACATACAGTCTATGTTTAGACTCAAGTCTGTAAATGCAATCATTTTTTGAGGAGCATTTCCATTCTTAAAAAATACCTAATCCATTACTCTTAGTTAAAAACAGTGGAACAGAACTGCAAAAGGGCTGGGCTGGTCATGCAGTAGCATTAAAATTCTGCCTTAAAAACTCTCTTAAATTAATTCATATCCATTCTTATCCCACATTAATAACTGTCTGGTCCCTACATGCTGTTAGAGGAGTAAACACATTTAATGTTACATTAAAATATTCCATTAAGATGACAATGAAAATCGAGAATAAAAAACATAAGACTGATCTAGAGCATTTCACAGAAAAACAAATCAGCAAGGTAACAAAAAGCTACCTTGAAACTATATATGAAATTAATAATTTTCTATTAATGGTGTACAAAATCTGATCCAACGAAGTGCATAAATCTATAATTAAAGATATCCTAATGGTAGGTCTCAAGGTTTCCCCCTCAACTCCTGAATTTGGAAAAAAAACCAGATAAAGTGTGGCAAAGGAGAATTAAAAGGAAAAAGAAAACCTTACTTGGTTTACTTTGAGACTTAAGAAGTTTGTGAATTTTTTCTTGAACCTTCATTAAAATATGGCTTGGTTTCCAGCTGCAAAAACCCTTCAATCTTCCACCTGCAAATGCTTTCCTGGTATTGAAAGAACCCTTTACTTTCTGCTTCACCCACCCTGCAAGCTTTTCTGCACAACTCTTGACGGGTAAAGAACCACAACCTTACACTCTTCAAGCATTTACAAAGATCTACTGCAAGGCTTTGATTGCCTGTGTTTTCACTGTCGATGAAGAAATAAACAACTTGTCTGAGGAACCCTTTGTCCAGTTTTGCAATCTTTTCTATTCTATAAAAGAAATTACTTTTGGTATTGCTGGTTTTGCTATATATTTTAGACACACAACACTTGCACAGCAATTCTTTCTGCTCATTTTTCTATCATTCTGTCTTTTCCTCAGCTAAGATTTCAATACAATGGGCCTCCACCAAAAAACCCCAAACTTTCTTCAGCTTCAAGAAAAAGGGTACTTGCAAATAGATGCTACAGGAGGCTGACCATTGTCCCCATCACTGTAGCTCCTCTGCAGAACTTACTCCCTGATGTTACTGTTAAAGAAACAAAAGCAAGAAAGAGAGATGGGCTAAGGCTAAAAAGCTGACCTGTGTGTCACCCCACCCCTTCTTACCCAGATCCATGCTTTTTGAGGCTTTCAGATTAATTGATTCAGACTGCTTGGCTGGTGTCAAAGATCTGAAGTTGATGTGCTGATCTGTTAAATGCACTGCTGAATTTATGACAGGGCTGTAGGAACTAAAAAAAAAAAAAAAAGATATGCAAAATATTAAGGCACCAGTTCAAACCACAAGTGAACTAATTAAAGAATGCACAAATATACATGTGTTTCTTCCTCTAGTTGCTTACAGTATGCATTTTTAAAATCAGATATTGATCCTCAGCTTCCTTTTCTGAGATTTAACACCTTCAGTCACTTGTTTTTCATCATGGATGGAAATATAAATGTAAATGATTAGTAATGATTTTTTTTTTCCATTTTGCTACTTCTATCTAACCACTGCATTTCCAAATAACATGCTACAGAATGTTGGAAAAATACTGACAATGTACCTGGATCAATTCTACTTCATCTGCTAATATAAAATTATTTTATAGCTTTGCACCACTTATGTAGAGGCTGGAGGTCTTATGGAGGGTGCCATGACCTTTTGAAGAATTCCAAAGTATCAGGGGTTTGGTTAGTTTGGGTTTTATTTTGTTTTGGTCTTTGTTTAGTTCTTCTACTTCAAGGCAAATTTCTAAACATTTCAAAATTCTGCCTGAGTGAAACTCCAAGTAACTTTCAGGTGTGAGGAATCGAAACACTTCAGTGTAATCCATTTGAAATCTTCCATGTCTCTTTTTGATTAGAAACAGAAATTACTATTTTTTAAAATACTCTTAAGTAAAAAAGCAGTTTGAAAATCAAAAAACCATTTATTTCCAAATTGTTCAATCAAAAGGTTGGTTTTACAGCATCAAAATACTTTCCCAAGTGTTTTGTTGAAATGCAGTTTCAGTGAAATCAGCATGACTTGATACTGCAATTCAATTTCAAGAGAACTTAAGTTCTAAATGGAAAAACAATACAACACTGAAAAAGTCGGTGGGAGGAAGGGCCCGCAAATTCATCATCCTTTTAATACATTTAGGAGAATATTTTTCTCCTAGCTTGTTGAAAAAATTAGGAACAGATTCTAGCAAACAACTGCAGTTGAGAATTTACTGCTGAATTACATTAATTTGTGCAGACTTTTGTTTGTTTACCACGTAATAAATACCTGTCTGGGACATCAGAAATTATGAAATTATTCTAGTGAAATTACTCTGTGTTAGCAAAAAGAAAAATAGGAGAGTCTTCTATGAAGAATTCAAGGTATCCATAATAAAATATATCTACTCTTTCATACTACATGCAAACATTTAAGGGTAGTTTTTAATCACATCCGTGCACACAAGGACAGACACATGGCTAAATTTTGAGTTGAAATGCATATTTTCCTAATATCATTGCAATAGATGCATGACTATCATAACTGAATACACAGAAGATGAATAAACAGTATTCAACACTGCATTTCGGCATCACAGGTAGGATAGGTTGAAATTATGCTTTGATTTGAATCCTGTGCTATTATAGACAGGAACAGTATGAGCCATTGTGAACTTCAATGTGTTTACACTTTTTTCTGACCTTCCAAACTTCTGTATTTACTAAGGAAATTAAAGCTTTTAGCTGCTATCAAGTACATCAGCCTTTACAAAAGCATCTGAAAAATCTACTTAATGCATTTACAGCTGGTAAAGTGTTCATTAATTTTTCCCTTACACATTTCATTGCTCAGACTTACTGAAGATTCATTTTGTAATCTCAAGAATGTCTTTGGCTGACATAAGAAGATTCACTTTACTACGAACTGTGTTTGGCTAGGACTTTTAAAGCTTTAAGAGACTTCAAACTGCATTTACACATAGCATCCACCAGTACAATTTTAAATTAACTTTTTTTTTTTTTTTAATAGGGATTATGCTTTGGGATTCTTTCTGTTTTACTGGGTATCATATATCATGGAGAGCAGGCATACTGCAGCCTATCAACAACTGAACTGAACAACACACTAGGTGCTGAAATAACATTCCCAGTTTATATTAAAGGATCTCACAAGTGACAAAAAAGAGTGGTACAAATTTTAAAAAAAAAAAGTTATTTTACAATCAGTTAGAACTATTATCACAACTAGTAATCAGGAATTAGTGCTGGAACTATTAAGAAGAACTGAAGTCCAACCTATGATAATTCTCATTCAGCAGATCCTCGCTGGGATGTGGCGGGAGAGGTGGAGGGGTTTCGTTTTCACCACTGCCACGATCAGACACTGAAAAGTCTGAAATAAAATTTAAAAAGGGGTTAAATAAGTCACAGGAACAAATACATTACACGAGTTCACTGACTGATGACTGGACTGGAAGGCCTCAAGCAATGCTGAAGTGAATCACAAATTATTCAAATCCCTAAACTAACTAAACTAGAATTAAAATCACACCAAGCAGAAAATGCACCCCTTGGGATTTCCTGAAGAGCTGATTTCCAGATTTGCATATGCATAATTAAAGGTAAATATAGGGAAGTTTTGTACTTATAGTGAAGTTGAGTGCAAGGTACAATTGCTTTACTCCATTTGAGTGGATTTTCACTTCTACATAGCTGCATCCTAACTGATTGTAGGTTCATGCTTTCATTCCCTTTGATGGGGAGCATTTATCTCTTTTCATGTACAGAAGAGAACATATTCTCAGCTAGAAGAAAAATTTCTGTTATTCTATGGCAAGAGAAGAAAGAGGCATTTTTTAATTACAGTCTTCGCTTTCCTACCATTTTGGTAACTCCTCCTTTACCTTTACAAAAAGCATTCAGCTAACACCAGAAAATTACTTTGTACAAAGACAAACATGAACTACTCAAACCATTCAGAGCTTGAAGTATTACATACCTGCAATATTTTATAACACTGCCATGCCCAATGTAGGTTAGTTCATTATTGTTGTGTAAATTTACTTCTCGTCTAAAGGTCTGAGCTTAGAAAAAGTCCCTACATCTTTCAATGTAGAATCTGTCTTCAGCCCTCCAAAACTTAATAGGAAACATGGACACTTTCTTGGCTTTCAGTGGCAGGTAAGCAATCTACAATACTGATGTACCACACTCACATGAGCTGTTCTGTTGCACGGAATGTTCGTAGTCTTTTTGCAAAATTGTGTGTGAAAGCACTAATCTGACTTGAGAGAAAAAGGGTCTAAAAGGAGAGATCACGGCAGAAAGCAATAGATCATATTTATTTGATAAGAACACTGAGATCGTTCCCCTAAAACAAACAAAAAACCCCAATCCAAACAAACCTACAGTATTAGCTCAAGGATGCTATAAAACTTCTATTGGCTGGATAGCCTCCTCAAGATTAGAATGATAAGAAATAGCTCCAACCTTATATCTCAGGAAAAGTGTGAATGTCATCAGAAGAAAGTGAAGATGAGCAGATGAGAAAAGTTTTAATGGGACCTTAAAAATTATCAGTTGCCAGTCTGACATAAAAACCAGATATGCTGCCTAACATATGCACGCTGGCTTCTTGCAGTGTGATCACATTCTTTCAGGTTTGAATTTAAGGACAGGAAACAGATGAGGAGTAAATGGCAAGTTTTCACAGTAGAAAGAATTTAGAACAAAGGGGATCTCATACTGTTCAATGTAATTGATTTGCAAGATGAATCAGAAGATGAAAATATTTCCTCATATGAAAAAAACACTCAGAACTATCAAAAAGAAACAGACTGTGAAATTCTGCAAAAAGATTGAATGACAGGTGAAATTCCCTGTCAGAGACTGCAAAGTGATACACATTGCAGAAGGGGAAAATCCTGAGACATACATGAAGGCTGTTACTGTAGCAATTATCACTCTGGAACTGTACACTAGATGAGCCATGGATTGTTCTTTGAAGATATGCTTAGTGAAGTCAAAGGGAGACAGCCTTTTACAAGTCCAAAAAAGTCCAAACACTCCAACTAGAACTCAACAGCTAACGGTGTGCCTAGTTTTGAAATAGGATCTGAGGCTTCATTATTTTATCTGAAAACCATGTAATACAACTAAGAAACATACTGAAAAGGTAGCAAGGGTAGTTGGACACATGTAGAAACATTCCTACAAGGACCAAGGATTAGGATTCTTTAGTTTAGAGTAAAAAGCAATAAAAGGGGATACAAGAAGAGTCTATGAAATTGAAAAGGCTACGCATAAGGTGAAAAGCAAGCTCTTACTATCTCATACACAGTAACAAGACAACAATCAGTGTAACTATCAAGCAGCACACCTAGGACAAACACGAAGTAGTATTTTTTATAGAACTCATTGCTATGAGAATGCTTTGGGAACAAATTTTTTAAAAAAATATTACAAAATGTACCAAAAGTTGGAGAGACAGAGTCTCTGACTTAGTAAGTCCCTAAACCACTGATTACTCAAACTAGGAAAGAGATATCTGATGGACAAAAAAGAATTTAAAAACCTAAAAAAAAAAAATCACACACTCTTATGCTGTGCTCAGCCTCTTTGAGCAGACACCTATAGCCACAGTAAGAGGTTGAGTAAATCAGGTTGTTATTTTAACTTATATTCACAGTACTTGAGACATCATTTCACTAAAGCTGTTTGGTGTGGGTTACCACTGGTATTTTTCTTGCAGTAGACAAATGGTACACACAGAAAAATGTCAAGATTTCCTCAGTGAATTGGAAATGATCACAAGGGACTACAGCTCCCAGGAAAATGGGAGCAGAAGCCAGAGAGTGAGAGAATTTAACCTAAGGGGCAGTCACCGGCTCCATGTTGAAGACCTCAGGAAATGACCTTAACAGATCCAGAAAAATCAGAGGAACTTCTAAGCCACTGAGCAAGATGTACTCAATTTTCAGATACTACACAGAGTAAGAGAGTAAAAAAGATAAACTTAAAGAGAGTAAAAATGGATTCTGTCTACAAGACACATGCAGTGTTTACAAACAAAATCTAAATAATTAAATAAAATAATTAAGAATGTCATTTCCTTATTTTCTATTTTGACATTACCACATATGCATGAAAACAGAGATGCTTGTACAACCATGAGGACTCAGTCTATGGTATTAGAAAAAGTTTGATTGTTCTACTACTTAACCAGAGAGATGACAGCATTTCCCCTATAAGTGTTTATAATGTAGGGTTATAAGAAATATATTAGAAGCTCTAATGAAACACATTCCAGTAATCTTTCAACACCAGAAATGTAAAGCTGCTGGCACTGAAGTATCAACTCTCAAAGAGGTTGTTCTAAAAAACACTGCGCAACAGCTTGGCAGCAAAAGAAGTGAAGACCTGAAGGCAGTAAGTATTATTCATGCAAAAATAGAACAAACACTGGCATTTCCATATTGAATCAGTATCCCCTCCCCCTTTATTTAAATATCCACAGGCAAGACAAAATTTAATGTTTTGGCTATAAGCACTTTTCCCCAGATGTTAGTTTTTCTTGTTCATGTATAATAAAAAAGACTCTTAAAACAGACAGCAATATTAGCAGGTTGAGCTTCAGTGTATTTTTGCTGAGATTTTGTAAGAATTTTATTGGTAGGAGGAGTGAATGGTACTGGAAATAACTTATTAGAAAACATTAATTAGGAAAGTGACATTTTATTAAACATAATAAAGCTCCTGTCATTAAATTCTTACATTAGATTCTGTATTATGTTAAACATCTCTTCTGTCTTTTATTATTCTTTGTAAAAATGTACCAACTGTACTTCCACATTCAAGATCTGGATGGTACACTGAGAGCATGTATAAAGGACTGCTTCTGCCCATCACAAGAAGCTCACTAGGTCTTTGACTCATGTCCTTAAACAGACATACAACCAGAAGTTCATAACTGAGTTGAAAAGAGGGTTGTGCACAGGTGTAGTGTTTTGCCTTTATAAATGCCTTGAAAGACTGAGGACAAAACTTTATAAGAGACAATGCAAAAAAAAATTTTTGAACCGGTGATGGGAGAAAATAACTGACAGGCTCATATGGAAAGCAGAATAAGCATTATCTCAATAATAATTAATACTGTGAGTTCAAAATAAGAGAAATATGTGAGACCAATGTAAGCCCAAAGTGTCTTTCACCAACATAATTTACCAGGTCAGCACTGCAGCCACCTGTTGCTGCAAGTGCCTCTGCAGTTCTCCATTAAGATCACTTCAATTTTACTCATCAAATGCCAAATCTTCAACTGAAATAGTAGTACAACGATACTTCTAGTAAGTGCTAGAAACATCTTTGGTATTTGCTGTCCACTGGGAAGACCTAGCCATGCCAAAGACCTAGCCTGTACCAGCAGCACTCCAAAGCATTCTTTCCACATCTGACACATTCTCTTCCGAGGCCATCACATTTCTTTTGCTAAAACGCCTTCTCGCCATAATTCTTTAATTAAAAAGATGCCTATTGAAAATGATTTTATGATTGGGCTGCAAACTAGTCATCTTGATTTTTGGATTGCAACTGTAGAACCCTTATCTGAAAGTACAGTTTTTCCACACACTTTGTCTTGAATTTAAGTGACAAGTTACCTGTTGCCATTCACCTGTATCAATGACTCCAGAGCATTTGCCTATATGTTCTTTAAGGAAGTATTTAAAGGTATTTGCTCCTTTCTGATCCTTTGGCAACAACTAACTCTACAAAGCAGATCCAAGGTAGAAGCTCCTTTTCTCCTGTAACTACAGAATCAGTGTGAAATCCATAACAAGCAAAATGTAAGGTAGATCTAAACAAAAGGATCTGATCTTTGAATATTTATAATGCTTCAGCCTGTATCTAATTCTTTGCCTGGAATCACACTGTCAAAATATTGAAGTCAACACAAATAATTTACCCTTAAATTCTGTGGGAGTTTTTCTTGAATTTTTCAGATAAGGGCTCTTTGGTTTTGACTAAAAGTACCCCACACATAACAGCCTATGAAATTACTTTTTGCAGGCCACCCTGATTCCACAGTTGTCTACGGAAGTGGGAAAAATCATGCATAATTCAACTACATCAAAGAAAAGCTTTTTTTCCTACTGGAAGGTATTTAAGTATGTGCTTGGCTTGAAGGATGAGAGCACACTTAAAAGGATAGGGGTCAAGACCATCTCAAATACTTTAACTTTTCAAACAGTTAGTACCTTGCTGAGTCAGGAGCAAATTGGACAGACAGTACAGTATGCCATCGGAAATGAAAGAAGATGGGAAAAGAAGTGGCCTTAAAAGCTCTTACGTACATATGCTCGTACATGTATATTTTCTGTGCACAATGTACATGATTACTTAATTTTTTTTTAATGAGTTCATTAATATCATTCCAATTTGTAAATTAAGGGAACGTTTCTAACCTCTGAACAAATTTTACCTTAAATCTAAAATAGCAAGTGTACTTTATGAATATCATGTTTTAGTATAAGTTAATTTAGCTTATAATAACCTGGGACATAATCTAAAAATTAACTGCAAAAATCACTGCACTCATTAAAGACATATAGAAAATAAACATTTTGACAACATATATTTTGCACTCATCATTTGTTTTTTATCCAGCCTTACGTGTTGGGGCAGCGAGCTAGAAACTGTTACTTAAACTGGAATTTGTGCCAGGAATCTAATTCACAACTTCTGAGTCAGCTCTCCCACCCTCTCTGGATCTTCAAGCCTCAAAGTAACATAGTGTGCACTTACTCTAATTAACTGCTTTTCTAGTGGCTGTGGATTTCAGAAAAAAAACCCCACAAAGCACTCTCCTTCAGCACAGAGAAGGATATCTAGAGACTACCTTTTATTCCCTCCTGAGGACTGCATGTTACGAGTTGCTGAAGAATGGCATCATTGCGTCGGGAAGCAGCTGTGAGGTTATGACTCCCATCAAAGGCTGATTTTTGAAAGACTCCCTGGTCTGAGCGCTCCTAAGGGAAAAACAGAACCGCACATTGTGACAAAATTTTCCATGTTCAACAATGCAGAAGAGCACCCACCACTGCAGCCAATGCACAGATAGAGTGTGATGTCACGTGTTCACTGTACACTGCTTCCTCTCAAATGAGAAACTCGACAGATCGCTTCAAAAGTGCTGTTTGTGTGTGCTGACCATGAAATAAGACAACATCTAAGCAATAACAACCATTAAGAATGATGCACGAAAATGAAGACTTTTTTTTTTTTTATGACCCACAACTGGCTTCATTCAAATTCTCCATCTGGGAGGGCAGCTTGTGACATTGTCAACACAAGAACACGGGCAATGCCAATGGTATTTTTCTGCCAGCCAGCTGGTTCCCTTCTCTCTGAGACTGAGTGCATATGTTCTGATGATCACACACTAGAACAGTTTTGCAAGTAAGGAGTTACACCAAACTCCCAAACGCAGGTCTTCTGGCTAGCAGCTAAACAAACTCCTGTCACACCTCTAGTCAGCTTTTCTTTTGAGACATTTCCTACCCCCCATACATGCCATATCGCCTAATTTATTCTCTTGAGCAGTTGCTCAAAGGAAAAAGGTTGGGAAAAAAAATAAAAATAAAAATCACAGTTTCTAAAACTGGGACAGACCCAGAAAGACATTTCTGTACTCGTTATTCAGGGAAAACTGAAAACCCACACAGGGGAATATTATGGTTAGTTTTCAAAACAACCTTTATATTTTCTTTGATTTTATATCTGTTTTTTTGAAGGAGGCTCTAACTGGCTTCTATTTTTAAACTGCATGTTCATCATGCCAGCAAATGTTATACTAAATATATAATTTGTTAAATTTTATAGTCATATCTACGGAAGAAATACTTGTATTTAACCCATGTAATTTATTTTTAAAACTATGCAAGAGGTGTAATGTATTGGCAAGTGATTGCCAGCAAACCAACACATAAGGAAGGACAGTACGTCACATCACCTTGCAACCTTGTCTTTCAAGCTTAATAATAAGAAAAATGTAACTTGATAAAAATGAAATAATAATAAAATAATAATAGAATAATAACAACTAAAATAAGCATAATAAAATGGCAAAAAATGCAGCTCAGAACACAAATCAATACTGGGATGCTCATGGTGACAATATGGCTACAAATGCAGGCTCAGTGGAAAGCAGCACATGCAACACTCAGGGCAGCATAAGCCATGTGAAAAGGCTATTTTGAACCTCTGTACAGAAACACGCATGCACCACACAGCCACTGACAACTATGTTTCTTCTTGTAACTGGAAATCCTTTAGTTTACATTCTTTACATTGTAAAGTCCACATTTACTGATTTTTCATGGATACTGCTAGCTAAATTAAGTCTTGCAACCTCCGAACCATCCATCGGAGACTTGTGTGGAGTGGGATAAGGAGCCTTAAATTAACATCAACAACAGCTCTGCTTTTCCAGCTCTTTGGTAAATGACACAATCAATATCCCAACAACTGATCAGTAAGCAGCCTAATTCGAGTATACATCTTATAAAACATAGCTGTCATGGAAGACCTCCATTAGTGTCCTGACCAATAAAAACAATAATGCGTTTCTAAACATATTCTCCCTCTACCAAGCTGAGATGCAGTACTCTGGTAGCTGTTTTGAGAAAAGGAAAGAATGGGCAACAATGCATTTCTGCTGCGTTCTCCAGACTCAAATGGAATTACAATTGAACCTAAAGACTATCCTATAAAAATTAATTCCTGTTTAAAATGAATTTGATTCAATCAAGACCTCATTATGCATTCTTCATAGGGCATGAGTCAAGACTATTTACTCCCTTCATACATCTGGATAATATTCAAAACTATACACTTAACTACAGAAAGCAGCCTCATACTTTTATTGGGTCAACCTGATTGATTGGAAGGTTTTTTAAAAGAAAATTGGCTTTTGTGTAATAAAGAAAATTTGCAGGAGTGAGCCTTCTCTGAAGGTGAGCTATCTTTCTTGTATCACAAAAGTGCACAATTAATATAACACATACTTTATAATTCTTCCTTACAGCATGATGCTGTCACATATAAAAGGAAAGCAAAAAAGGTGTTTTCCTCTAAGATATGCTAGATTTTCATCCTCTTCCTCCCTGATATTTCATGTGAATACACCCACAAACATGATTGTTTGTAAATGTTCCAGTCATGTTTACTAAACAAGAAACTAGTAATAATACCTTGGAATTCTACAATGAGATTTATTACAACCTTTTATACCCCAAACCCACTTCTAGGCTCTTTTATTTTTAAGAACTGTACAGATGTTTAAAACCTATTAAAATATTTACTCAAGGGTTAGAATCAAAACTGGGATCAGTAGAAAAGGCAGCCAGTATAACATGTATATTGTCTATGTAAAGATGAGGAGAGACTGTGCATATGTGCATGCATGCATAAAAGAGGGAGCAAGGGAGATCATAAAACCAATCCTTTTCAAAATAAGAGGCAATTGGCAAACATCAATTTATACAAGGTCTAGAAAACATAATGGTTAAAAATGTCTTTCTTCTCTTATTTTGTTACCTTACTTAAGCAAATTTTATGTTAATCAACTCAGAAACCCATCCTGAAGGGATCTTCATCTGACCAGGAAAAGTAAAATACTAATTCCTTGAAAGTCAAAAATAAGAAAATAAAAAAGGAAGACAGGACCAGAAAAACACACTCAAAAAAATAATTAAAGTACTAATGAAACTAAAAAAGAGAGAAGTAAAATCCAAGTCACACTAAGATACTAAGGTCTCTGATTATAACAACAAATGAAATCAGAATAATTTAAAGTGTCTGTACCCCAGCTATTGCTTCGAGGAGGTAGCAAACAGTCAAAACTACATCAACACATTAATCTTAAACTAACCCTTTTTGGAATCACGTTTGCTTTTGTTCTCACACTTGTCAAATTAAAATAAGAGGCAACTTTTAGCCTAGTCTCAACAGGAACAGTAAGACTAGAAGATATCAACCGAACATTGTGTGAATCCTCTCTCCATAAAGTCAAGAATTCCTTCAGCCAGGAGAAGCTCTCTGCGAGCAAGACTTTAGCCATTCTCTTGTATGCAAAACCACTGGGACTGGAAAGACATTTATCTAATAAATGCATTTACTGCTTCACCTCTGTCTGCACCTCTAGTCTCCGGAGAACTACCAGCTGGATCCTCCCCCGAATGTTCCCTTCCATGGACATGGAGCGCCTCAGTGTTTCCATGGCCTCATGATTTGACTTGCCCAGCAGCGACTCCCCATTAACTGCAACAAGTTGATCATTTACTCGTAAACGGCCATCCTACAAGCAAAAAATAAAAACAGAATTTTTTTTAAAAAACCCAAGAATTAATTGTTAGGCAGAGGTTCTACATACAGGAAAGCAAGATGAAGACAATCTGACGATGTTTCCTATAATTCAAGAAACAGGAGACTGCATAGTGCCGGAAATAACTTTGTGTCCAGTAATTGGTCATTTTTTCCTCTATTTAGTACATTTTGTAAAGAGTTCATAGTGCAAAGACAAACACAGAACGCATGCACAGACTGCTGTTTTTCTCACATGGACAGCTTTATTTATATCAGTTAAAAAACAAACCAAACCAAAACAATCAAACCCTCAAAACCAAAATAATACAAACAACAAAAAGAACACAATCCCCCCCAAAAAAGGAAAAGAAGCTTTTGGTTAGTTAAAAGGGCCCACATCACAGCTGTTAGTATCCCCATTTCAACCACAAAGGAGTACTGCAATTTATTTTCCCTGCATTATCTCCTGTAAGGTCTGGTAAGAAATAGCTCCAAAAATTTTGTCTTAGGGTCTTACTAGTGTCCACCTTCTCACAATTACCATGTCATCATATGGACTAGACTTCTCAGTTCAGAATGGTCACTAAGACTTAAGCATCCTTATTAATTAATGCTGTCCCTATATTACAACATCCAAAACTGCTGCCAATAACAAAATTAGGGTTGAGCCACATCAAGTAACCTATGCTTTGAAAAAGTCATTTAGTTTCATTTGCCAAGGTTAACCGACATTTGTGGATGTAATAAAATTGTGGACACTGCTGTTTTTTGATTTAGGAATCCAATTGCTGTTGTCCTTATGATCTGTGATTTATTTCTTTTCATAAAAGCATGTGCCATGGACTTCTCTCTTTAACAAGAAAACAAGGTCCATATAATTGAGACACAAGAGTTTCTTTTAAAGCTTGTCAAATTCACAACTATCAGGTTGGCATCAGACCTCAAACAAGAAGGAGAAAGAGTAAAAAACTGAAGACATCCAATAAAAGGCAGTGAAGGAAGAATAGCAGGGAAAGCTCTTGCACATAAATACACTGCTTGGTTAAAATGAATCTGGTTAATTCACAGGCTCATCACAAACTCTCCATAAGGCACTCATCCAAACTGTTTATATATTTCATGCATCTGAGTAATCCAAAATATATATACTATCTGATTTTTATTTTTTCTATAACTAAGATGTTCAATTAATTATTCTGCCAAGTCTAAGTTATTTTTGCTCAAGTGAGTTGCAGTAGTTGTGACACACCCAGCTTTACTAAGTGTTATTTTTGTTGGAACCGAGTATCATTAGTACCACGGCAGAGTAGAGATAACCACTGAGCTGAAGAAGAAACAGTATATACCAGAATCCAAAATAAATTGGGATGGACAAGAAGATGGAAAGACAGAATTTAGAGGTAAGTCACTCAGTGAAGGAAAACAAAGAGAAATAAAACTTTTCTGAGGAGAGTGTGGGAATGGAGAACAGAAAACAGCAATGCCATTTGGAAGAGATATTGAAATCTCTCCCACCCCTCTGCTGAATGTTTCATGTCAACTTAAATGTACATATGGCCAAAGTAAGTGAACCCCACTGGTTCTCTACATAAAAATGATGTCATCACACATGCTAAAGTTTAGGGAGAGAAGAGTTAACACTGTTAAACAGTGAATTTTATTATTTGCACATGTTGTAATTCCTTTGTGTTCTATCAATATTTGCTGAAATGAATGGAGCTATTCACAGCAACAGGAGTTTGAGGAAAAAATGGTGGGGTTTTTTTGTGAGTTTCTGTGAGACAGAAATTTTACAAGTCCTCGTGTCCTCCTCCTACTGTCCCACAGGTTCTTGGATTTCTTTTTTTCCTTTCTGTGGATAAACCACTATATAAATATCTGTTAAAGTTTCTTTCTAGTGCCAAATGCATCTTGTCATGACCACATCCACTGACTACACAACCATCCTGAACACAGTGCATATTCTTAAATGAATCACTGAGCCTCAGAAAGTTCTCAATTGGCCCAATTTCTAATATTCCTTGTGATGCTTTTGTATGAGACCTTATATTTATTTACATTTTAATAATGTTAATTCTTAAAGAGCTTCTTGTGATGCATCCGCCTTTTTTCCCACTCTCTTGCATGCAACATTTACATGAAGAATTCAACATTTCAACTGTGATCAGAGAAAAATGGTGTGCATCCTTTATAAATGTTGATCAACCCCACTTGCTAAGTCACCTGTCCAAGACAGGCTGGAAGACAGCTGAACACTGTTTTCACACAAGCTCAGGTGAGAGTTATTTCACAGGAAAACCTCTTGCCATTTTAAAGACCAGGGAAAAAAATCCCAACGTTTAAAGAGTTTCCAAACACAGATTTTCACATCCCTTGTGTTATGGCCTGGTTTGGAAGCCTGAACTGCAAGAAAATCTGCTTGGCTCAAAACAAGCTAAATGTTGTTTTAACACGTTTCTTCTTTCATCTCTGAGAGGTAGATTTCTTTGTGGCTTTTCAGCAGAAAAACAACATTTGGCATTTCAGCAGAACAGTTTTCAAATGCCACCTCTGAAACTGTGAGTGAGCTATTCTAATAAGGGGTGATGTTCCTCCTCCCTTGCTTATTCAAAAAATGCTGGTTTTTTTAATGAAGACTCACAGCAAGGGATAGAACATACCTCCACATGGTTACCACATCCTTCACATAGTCATTCACAAGACTTAGGCTTTTTACAGTAGAGCAGGAAGATATAATGCCATGTTCTTCAAGGACTTATGTTTTTAATCAAAGCACAACTAGTTATTTCCCTTATCACATCAATGACATTTCTCTCAGGCATTCCCTGATGGCATTTATGGGAATTATCCAATCTCCCAATCCACTGCACACAACAAGCAATGTTTACTGTAGCAGCAGTAGGACCAAGAGGTCCTACTCAGAAGGACCAAGGAGGTCCAAGCTACACCATGTCTGATTTGAACAATGCACATGTAGGAAGTATTCCATCATTTCTTATAATGGCTCCGCTGCAGTAAACTGGAAGTACCTGATCATCAGGAATGCATCACAAGTGAAAAGCCAGGATGTGTTAAGATGAACAAGGCTGAAAACCTTTAGGTTACAGAAAAGATGCTGCATTTAAACTCAGTCAAATGTTAGTCTTCTTCACATGAAAGGCTCTGCATAATTACAAATATCAAGTATTCTAGTAACCTCTTATCTTAGGGATGATAAAAAATAGACACTTCAAAAATTATAAAAGGATGTTAGGAAGGGACATAATGGTTCAATCAGCAAAAGCAACTGTTTTTATTCCTGCAGGATACAGTGTTAGAATACCAACTAGGAACATTAAGGCATTTTTATTTCTTTTGGTGTTGTAGCAAGAGCAGTAAACAGAACTGAGTCTTACTGTAGCATGTATAATGCTTCATGAATTGACATTTTCTAAAATCTTTATGTAGGACAAAAAAAAAATCATCAACTATTGCATTAAAGAACTAAATTTTCCATTATGTTTTTTTTTTACAAATCCCTTACCACACTTTGCAATGCCAGTAACACATTAGAGCTGGATTAATGTGTTAACGTGTCAAAAAACTAAAAAACCTTGGTCTCTCTTCAGACCTTTGGTTCAAATCAATAACAAGTAACAGCAACCAAACAAGATGGTTTGCATCTCATTCATTACTCTTCACTCTAAAAAAGACACTGGTAAAAGAAATTTAATGTATCAAAACCTTTATACAGCATTAGAAGGATTAAGCATTTTCTTCATCAGTGAAACAAATGTGCTGAAATTTGATGTATTACTTGTCTTCTTTTGAAGACAAGCAGTGACTTTATAGACAAGGGGATAAAGTTCCCACTCACATTAGCATGATACACCAAAACTGAACAAATTTTAAATTCTAAACGCAGAAGTGAGAAATAGTGAGAGAATTCTCATGTCAGTGAGCCTTATGATTTCCTCCTGTGACAGTTTCCCAAGAAAATATTGTACACTGAAAAGCAAATGCACATGTCTTAATCCATAATAATCCATTTCAGAGAGTAACAATGAATAGCATGGGAAAATGCTCTGGACAACTACCATCTGGAAAGAAAGGATTTTCATTTCAAAACTTGCTCCAAGGAGAGATTTAAAATAAGGACAATAGGACATCTTTAAATATTTATGCAGAAATATGTGCACACTTTTAAATTTGATACAAGAAATTTTATTAATTGTTAATACCCACTGATTAGGCTGTGTTCTATATAAAGGTCATTAAACAGAAGAAAGGCAGCTGTTCTCCATTGCATACACAACAGTGAGTCTTAAAACACTGCCAAAATGATTGCATTCTGTGAGCACTTGTATAAAACTCAGAGCAAAGTTTCTCTGAACAGTTCTGGTTGAAGTTACAGCCTCAGCTACTGTCTCATTTGCTCTGGAGCCTACATTCAGATCTATTGCCACAACACAGTTCTAAGTGGTGAAAGGGTAGAATAGAGAACAGGTCACAGGACCACAGGCTATCACAAGACAAAATAATCTTCCAGTGAAGATGGCTAACTGTGCTGGTTTACTTAGGTGTGAGCACAGAAGTTCTGCTTTATTAGTCTGCAGATGTCACAAGCCAAAATCAACTGCTCTGGAGTGGGTCACTATGGGGGAACAGAGAGTGATAAATATACACAGCTAGAAAGGGTTGTCTTATGTGTCTGTGATGTGACAAGTCAGGCAGCCAGCCCGGAGCACGGACCCACAAGCTTTGCTGTTGAAAACAATGAGTTCATCTGTGGCAATATACACTGTCACTGCAACTGGTGTGGACAATTACTCAGGGACACAGAACTGGGAAAACAAAGAGGGCAGCCTCATTTCCACAGTTAAATGAGTCAGACTCTGTAGCAGACATGCACATAAATTGAGTTTATCCAGCCCTAATTTGGCCAACTGTGCCTTAACTTATTTCTAATATACACCAAATAGATGAAGATCCAAGCTTTGAAATAACCATGGGACTAGGACAGGTAAATAACAGAAGCAGGGAACTATTAAGCATTCAGATCAAAGCTAAACCCTGATTATTGCTATTTACTAGCTGCTGTAAATAGATGATCATGAAAGTTTTAATGCTGTGAATTGTCTTACTCAGCAGGTTGATGTCAGCAGAGTAATTTACATACACTGAATTAAAAGGTATTTTTACAGAAAAGAAAACTGCAAGGAATTGCTGAGATAACAGAAAAGACACAAAATTACATTATGGATCTACAAGAGTTAAACATACTAGCCCTGAAAGATTAAGTCTTTTGTTTCTAATTTCAAAAAAGATTACATTTTTAAAGTGGTGTTTGGGGGAAAAAATGCTGTCAACAGATTTTTTGAAGATTAAAAAATAATTCAAAAACTTTTTTATCATAAAATATACAACAGTCCTTGTACAGCCCTTAGAGGGAACAGAACATCTCACAACACTGTCATTTACCAATTCAGTATTACCAATTCAATCCACCTCAGGAACAATTGGTAACTTCTGCACAATTGATGTTGAGTTCAGCCAAGACACGTTTTTAGTATAGTGGTAAAAAAATATTTTTAACAAAAAGAAAATTATAAGACAGTTTTTTATTTACAGAGACAGTGTAGGTATCAACTTCTCTGTCACTAAGTCAATTGGCACGCAAACTTTTCCCTTTCTGGAGGCTGTGGGGAAGCTGGAAGGCAGCCTCTACTCATAACTACACGTCATTATCCTTCTTCCCTTTCGCCCTTTTCTGCAGCATCACAATGTCCCCCAAGGTTTCCACCAATTCACTTTCATTGTGGTAAACCCTACCACAAGCAACACCAGAACCATGGGACAAAATATTAGATTTGCAGCTCATCTAAAGGAATGAGTGACCAAGGTATTCCTTCCTAGAATGCTTATCAACTGTGATTCAGTATTCAACACAGAAATGACAGAATTCTAACAGTCATCTTCTGATGTGCTTCTTCCATACCTTAAAAGCAGCACCTCCGTGAATAACAGATTTGATGAAAATCCCAAGATCAGCTCCAGTCTCACGAGATTTGTTGCCTTTCAAACTCACACCAAGTCCAGCAGAGCCAGAATCATTCAGAGGAATCTCAAAGGTCAGCTGCTCTGTGGTTTCTGGAGAAAAAATACTGCAGTTTGGCTCTCCTTTCTGTTGGAGAAAACAAGGATGAAAGCACAGGTGAAAATATGGCATGAGTTGCATCCATGGGTTCGTAAGACAAGAAATAGTCTTCTTTTCCAGAAAGCTTGAAGAAGCAGCTTTATTTATAACCAACAATGCATTTAGCTGGCATTTTGTCACAAGATCTGCCTTAAAATGTTATTTTTAATGATACCTGGGAATATGCCTAAATAGAGGGTAAAATAGCTTAGTTCCACATGATATAAAACTGATGTTGCAGCAGAATATAGAAAAGACATTTAAACACAGCTGCATAAAAAATGTAAGCCATAAAACTCTCAACATCTTTACATGCAGCTCACAAACTGTAATGATAGTTGTACTGTTAAATCCCATTCCCCTCTGAAAATTGAGTTTCATCCTTAAAAAATTATCCTTCCCTTAAACCTGTCTGCAGAGGAAAGCTGGTGTAACAAAAGTGAGGGTGAGAATTGAAAACACGGTAACTTATTCTACACTAACTCCCTTTGTACATACTTTTACTCCACAGAGGTTTGATTGTGCTTTCTTTTTTTTTCCTTTCTGGTATAGGCTGATCCCAAGATTTTCCCCGGATTAGATTGCTGTTTACAAGACTGCCAGGTCAAGCATCCATAGCTACAGAAGATCAGAAAGAACTTTCTTTTACTGTATCTGCAGCTTTGTAGGGCTGTTGTTGTTGGGGGGGACAGGGGATGTGTAGTTGCTTGGTTTGTCTTTTTTAAAGCAGGTTAGAATCATGAAGTTAAAAAAAAATCAAATTCTTGCTCGAAATATTTATTCTGGCACACCTCAAAAATAAAATTGGAATAAGGAGACATATTATGGAATAAAGTGTTCATGGAAGGTGTTAGTGGCAAAGACCTTATGCATCACATCCCATTTTATTACACTCTTCCTTATCCATGTAACTCTAAGACAATTAATTAGCTTTTGTTTCTTGTCACTTGGACATTTTCTATTCTTTGAAACATTAATGGGAAAAAACCTAGGAAAAGGAAACACACAGACAATTACAAGTTGAAAGATGAGAGGGTGCTGCCTTCAAGGGTGTCAAAATCTTATGTTAAATTATCAAGTAGAGGCCACATGTAAGGAGGAGTAGTGCAGTATCTGGGCCAATCACCCTTTCACCTAATGAGGGATCATTTCTTGTACCTAAGCTGCAGTACCTACAGTATCAATGCAATTGTCAGCAAAGCTGCCAGCAGTACAGATGTTTTCTCAGCAGCCAGAGTAGTCCCATGTATTCAGGTATCATGCTGTCTGGTCAACAAGAAGTACGATCCCACAAATAAGTGCAGAAATTAATACCCTGAAGAAACAGTAACCACTAAGTACACTTTCATTTATTTCAGATGCCTTTTCACTGATGAGAAGTAACTGCTGGCTAGAGAGGAATCGCATCAACCAGAGAACTACCACCATCAATCTCAATCCCAATATGCACCATGTTTAAATTTTTCCTGGAATGTAACTACATGATATTAAAGTCAATACAATTTGCCTAACTGCCAAATATAAAAATGACATAGCACAAACACTGACAATTGTCTTGATACCACCATTCATCTCCAGCACCTGTGTTACTCATTTGTTCTTCTTTGTTCACAAGAAATACAGAATTCTCAGTTACAAATCTGTCAGTTTTATTTCATAGCTGTCAGGATATAGACATCCTGAATGTAATGCCCCCAAATCTATAAATTTGTAACAACTGTGAAAAATACAGAATGATAATTTGTAAACACTCCTGTTCTGACTTCAGAAGAACCAGTACAAGGAAAAAACCACTATTACTGGCCTTCTAACATAAGCATTTTGCATTTAACTTTCTCAAGGTTTTGGAGGAAAGACTTTCTACCCAATCTTTTGGTTTTTGTTTTTTTTTTTCAAACTGCACATATTCTTGTCAGTCAATTCAGAACTCTTAGATCAGAACTCCACTCAAATGGTACATCCTGTCCAAATCTGGACAGCAGAAATTCTTCTCAGGGCCCCAGAAATGTGATGTCTCCTGCCTTCAGGACAGGAGGTATTACCTTCCTGGTCCCTTAAGCAGGACAGGAGGTATTACCTTCCTGGTCTCTGATGTTTTTTCACTTTAATCCATGACACCTGCATCAGACTTGTCCCTTCTCTATGTCAATACAGTGAATATGTCTTTCCCAATACCACTAGAAAAACAGTGAGGGGGGTGTTATCACAGGACATAAAAGCTCCCAGTGCCCATGCCTATCTTAACCAGAGCAGTCACAAAGTGCTTCATAATGCTACCTCAATACAAACTTGGATTTCATATAAAACTGAATTTGGTCACTTTCAGATAAATTTTTAATGGGAATAGCTGAAGGTAATCCCTGGCACAAAGGTCTGGAAAAAAAAAAAACTTTCAAGGAAGAGATGGCACAGTATTTTTGCCAGGAAAAAATTTTGTGTCTTTTTGTTAGCTTCTTTCTCAGGAGCACCTTGTTTCACTCTAAGCTCCAAGATGCACATTACTTCTAGACTGAGGACCTCAAGCATTTGCTACCACAAGCTTGTAAAAAACCAAAGACAACAAGATCTATACATGCCCCTCAGACCAATATATGAAAACAAACCAGGCAGATGAGCCTGCCTGAATTTCAGTCGAGCGCTGGCAAAAAAAGACTGACTAGGTGGTTACTAGAAGTCTCCACTGTAAACTTACTAAGATAATGGTATCACACAATTTTTCAGTATAACCTAGTCCAATTTTAGATTCTGATGCAAACAAATTGCTAGAAGCATAGTCATAAAAAAAAGGTTACAGAGTTGTTCAGTGTTCTATATTTCCCAGCTTGTTTTAACAACACCATGCCATGCATTAGCCCTTGTAAAGTGACTTAGCACATCACTGTCTGAATGCTTAGGTGTATTCAGCAGGACACCAGAAAAGTACAGTAAATTTTTGCCAATATTTCATTTCCTATGTTTTCCTTAGTACCTAATTTGGAATCTGTAACATTTGTCTACCATTTTCCTTGCTACAATTCTCTGTGAAACAGATAATTTCAGCATATAAAAACCATAGTAAATTTAATTTAAGCTGCTTTTACCTACTACTAGAGAACTCTCTAATCTTTTCTAACGTCCTTCACAAGTTTCTTGTTCAATACAGTCCATCATTCTAAAAATGTCTCCTTCTGATTATTTATATTCAACCTCATTCTAAGATCCAGAAAAAGCTGATTTAAAAATAACGTTGAACTGTGTCTAATAGTACTATCAAAATATTTGTTACCCATAGTGGAAGCTGAATGACAATTCAATGATTTCACAGGGATGGGTAAGAGAAAAGGAGATGCACATCTACAAGTCAGTGATAAATTCACTGTAAGGCAAGTAAACTCTGTCTTTACTCCCTTGAAATTTTCATCTGCTACTCATTGTATGGCATCTGATAGCAAATGCCTGGTAGTCAGTCTACAACATCAAGACTATTTGGTGCAAATACAAGATTGAAAACTTATTTGTGTGAGGATGTGAGAAGCAGCAGAAAAGAGCAAAAACAGAGGAGAAAAAAAGGAATGAACAAAATCTAGAAGCCTGATTTCACCTTCTACTTGCTAAATGGTTTCAAATTATTACCTTGATGACAGAGCTCTTCCTAAGCAATGCCTTTTCACTGATGACCAAAAAGAGCTCTAGTCATCCTTAAGTTAACAGCTCATCAATTAACTGCTTCATCTGGGCAACTAATGTAATGAATGATGGCCCCTGTTCCTAGAATATGCAGGTATGAATATTAAATACTGATAGTGACTCACAGAGCTGGATTCCCACTGCTTCTATTTCCCTGACTGTGCTAAAACATTATCCCAAGACATCAATACTTTACAACAGAGCAACCACCATCAGCTGAATTATGGTCTGGTAAAAGAAATCCTCTCCAATGCACTAAACCTTGAATTCTATTAGAAATACTTCCTACCTCAAAATCATTCTAGAATCTAAATTCACTCAAACACAGAATGAATGAAACGAACTGCAACACAAATATGTTTCTAGCCTGGGAAAAAACTTACAGTTTAATGTTATAAATTACTGGGTCAACAACCACATCATGTATTTTCCATAACAAATGTATCATACCCCAGCAGTTCAGGAATTAAATGATAGTGTATCACTAAAGCTATTCCCTACTGCAGACATAGGAAAGTAACTGAATGGTAGTAGGATAAACAAGAAATCTTCACGTAAATCAAAGTCCAAATAGTCAAGTTATGAGTCCTCAAGATGGGCAGAGCTTTGAGATGGCCTGGCCTGTCCTTTTCACAGAATCACAGAATGGGTGAGGTTGGATGGGACCACAGTGAGTCACCTGGTCCAACCCCCCTGCTGAAGCAGGGTCATCCCAGAGCACGTGGCACAGGATTGTGTCCAGACAGTTCTTACGTATCTCCAGTGAGGGAGACTCCACAACCTTGAGCTCCTTCAGCCTTTCCTTGTAAGAGAGATGCTCCAGTCCCTCAGTCATCTTAGTTGCCCTCTGCTGGACCCGCTCCAGAAACTCCATGTCCCTTTTGTAGTGAGGAGCCAGAACTGGATACAGCACCCCAGATGTGGCCTCACTAGGGCTGAGTAGAGGGGCAGGATCAGCTTGCTTGACCTGCTGGCAATGCTCTTCCTAATGCATCCCAGGATACCATTGTCCTTCTTGGCCACAAGGATACACTGCTGGCTCACGGACAGCTTGTTGTACACCAGGACCCCCAGGTCCTTCTCTGGAGAGCTGCTTTCCAGCAGCTCAGCCTCTGCTGGTGCCTGGGGTTATTCCTCCCCAGGTGCAGGACCCTGCATTTGCCTTTGTTGAACTTCAGACAGTTCTTCTCTGCCCATCCCTCCACAGCCCTCTGGAGTATCAACCCTGCCCTTTGTGTCCCCAGCAAACCTGCTGAGGAAGCATCTGCCCCTTCCATCCGTGCCACTGATGAATAAGTTAAAAAACTACTGGACCCAGTATTGAACCTTGGGGGACACCACTAGTGCTAGGCCTCCAACTAGATCCTGTGTCATTGATTACAACCCTCTGGGATCTGCTGTTCAGCCAGTTCTCAATCCACCTCACTGTCCACTCATACAATCCTCACTTCCTGAGTTTGCCCATGAGGACCCTGTGAGAGAGAGTGTTGAAAGCCTTGCTGAAATCGAGGTAGACAATGTCTCTCATCCCTCCAGGTAGTTGCCTCATTGTAAAAGGCAAGCAGGTTGGTCAAGCATGATTTACCTTTAGTGAATCCATGCTGACTACTCCTGAAAACCTTCTTGCCATCCATGTGGACAGAGTACCCTGAGTCCTCCTTCTTGCTGTTTTTGAAGATGATCATGAGTGGCCTCACCAGTTCTCTCAGCACTCGTTGATGCATCTGTCAGGGCCCATGGACTTGTGGATGTCAAGTTTGCCTAGGTGTTCTCTAACTCAAATCTCCTTGACCAAGGGAAAGTCTGCTTTCCAACATTCCCTTACCCTGCTCTCCTGGGTCAGAGATTCCTGAGGGCTGGCCTTGTCAGTGCAGACTGATGCAAAGAAGGCATTCAGTAACTGACTTCTCTGTTACCAGAGTCCCCTCTCTGCTTAGTAATGGGCCCACATTATCCTTGGTTTTCTTTTTGTTATTGAAGTATTTGAAGAAGCCCTTCTTGTCCTTGACATTCTTGGACAGATTTAATTCCAGATGGGCCTTGGTCTTCCTTGTCTCATTTTTACTTACTCTCACAACCTCTCTATATTCATTCCAAGTGATCTGACCCTGCTTCCATCTCCTGTGTATTTCCTGCTTATTCTTGAGTAAGGACAGGTGTCCTCTATTCATCCACAAAGGGTCCTTGCCCTCTTTGCCCACTTTCTTGCTCATTTCTTTCCTTTAAGATGGGTTCATTGAAGGCAGAAATACTCTTAAATATTAATAAAATTTACTCAACAGAGACACAGGTTAAAGTTAAAATCAAATCAAACCAAAAGAAACACCTCATAACCAAAAAAAACCACCAACACAAAACCAAAAAAGCACCCAACACTTCAAGAATCAGTCTCCACTGCTCACTTTGTCCTTGCCACTGTTCACTTTGTCCTTTTTGGGCAGTTTTGCTAAATCTTAGCCTGTCATCTTTCAATGGCTTCCACAGCTGCAACAAGCTCTGAGCAGTCCCCTCTAGATATGCACATCTCTGTTCCCAGTTGTCTCTGCAGGCAGCCTGGTAGTGTTTGTTCTCTAATATTTATAGGAGTCTGTGAGCCTCAGCTTCTGCTCAAAGCTGGTTGTACCATCCAGCATTCTAGAGAGTTCCCAACCACTCTCAGTTGCTTGGGGAAGACAAGGATCTCTCTCTGCCGGACCAGAGGGCAGCGGGCTGACGTTGTCTAAGGGGCAACCCTTCCGCCTGACGTGCAGACTCAGCGCTTAAACACAGCAGAGCAAATAACCAAACAGATACCATCCCTCACAGGGGAAATCAGGACAGGAATGTTTTAATCTACCTGTACACCTGCATGGAACTTCAGTAAAATCAATTCTGACATTTACTAAATCACCAGAAACCAGACAGAAAAGTTCAGAAGAGTTTACATGAAGGTGAGAGAACACAGAGTTTGCTAGATTTGAGAGCAGAAAGCCCTGATAACATAGTACTAAATAGCATTCAGCAGTGCAGTCTGAAAACCTATATCCAAGGATACATTTGATTCATTTATCTTCTACCCATGATTTTAATTTTTAGAAGCATATCTATACCTGAGGTCTCTGACTATAAAAGACTATAATAAAGGATTCTTAAAAACAACTAAAACTTTACTGCTCTCACTAATAAATTCTCAGTAGTTTAGAGATCACATAGAATACACTTTTAGCCTTCTCCTACTCCCACAACAGAAAAAATTTGCTCTGTTCACCAATGCAATCAGAACTGTAACCTTTGAAAAAAGTACTGTGCATTTTATTCTTCCCATTTCTACTTAGTCCATAGTTACATTTACAAAGTATTGTGTTAACCCTCTGTCTATCATGGGACACCACTTTCAGTTAGTCCTTTTATTTCATTTTACAACGCCTGGTCTCATTGACCACAGCACTTTTAATCTGTGTATTTATGATAATCTAATGCTAATCTCTCACTGGAAAGGTTGCCTTATTTATCCTTATTGTTCTTTTGCCAAAAGAGAAGCTTACAAAAAAAAATTAGCTCTCATTTAAGGCAGGAAGGAAATAGCATTTGTTTAACACAACAAGAGACCTTTCACTACCTGTCTTGTGCCCTTGACCAACACACTATTATGGCCTTTCAATATGCTGGCTGCCCCTTGCCTGGCTGCTCGTTTCTGATAAGAGATGTCATCTCCCTGGGGTGCCATTCAGAGCCAAGCGCAAAAGGCAAAAGACCCAGGAGGGTTATTTTCAAAGGTTTATGAAGGAAATAAGACATTTGCATGCTTCTGCAATTACTTTCTGAGAAAAATATTTAAATTGTGGCACCATGTAACTATTATTGGCAGAAAAGCTTGAAAAGAAGATACCCCCTTACCCTGTGCTAAATGTTCTTTCCAAGTGCTTAGCCACAATTAAGAAATACTCTGCTGACAGTTCAGTCATTCACTCACTATAAAAATCTGTGCTGTATTTTGCAATAGCTATACTGTAGTGCTCTTGAAAATAATACTCAAAGGTAATACAGTGTTGTAATCTTGTCACAATCTAGTAAATAACTGGAGTCATTGCTGCATGTATTCATCTTTAGCATTTTGACAGATGCTTTCATGTCGGCTTCTTTAAAATCACCTGTACTCCATACTGCAATAAAAACTAAATGGTCACTAATGGCACACCCTGCTAAGACAAAAAAACCAATAGCAAATCCACAGAGATATATTATACTGTACTTGGATACTTTTAACATTAACACAGTACGCTACAAATTTGTGTCATATTAGATAGAATGGGTCTGGTTTGAATTATGTAAACTCCCTGGAGTTAAAGCTTTGAAAAGTGACAAAACTAGATTCAGTTCTTCATCCAGTGCATATACAGTGCATTTCAGTTTATTACTTGATGTCACCAGACACATCAGAAATGAAGATTCTCCAGTTTGCTTGACATGCATATTTGAGAACACACAGCAGATTTTACCCATGGAAATGGTTTGCCCTCACAAAAGCTTTGTATTTGCAATTCAGTGTGCATTGTTCTTCAACTTTTAAAAACACAGTCTCATTTAACCTTTTAAGTTACATAGGGAGATACATAGGGAGAAAAATTAACTAGTTCAGTCCTCAGTCAAGGCAAGTGTCACTGTGAAAACACCCATTTTCAGTACACATATGTGGTTAGCCATGTGCTTACGCACCCTACTGAGCTGGAGCCTTATGCAGTTAATATACCTTGGCCCTTAGAACCTTAAAATCTTATCACACATGAAGATGGAAGACTGCATGGTATTTTCTGGGTGAATTTAAGATTGTTGCTACTGTGTAATTTCAGAATATATGCTGGGCTAACTGGTCAGAACACTGTGATGTACAAATCCAACTCTCTACTCCTTTTACTGGTTACTGTTTTAAAGGGATGGTAAACAAAGCAATAAGCAGTGTACAATTCTTTTATGTCTACTTCAAACACCACGTGCACACGTTTTACATTAAGGCAGCCTAGGAAACCTTTTGTCATGGATTCTAAGGCAGATAGACTTTTGGAAACGTTCATATGGAATATGGAATAAATCTGGTGACCCTTGTAAATGGCAAGGCAAGACTTAACAAATGCCCAAATACTTTGGTTTTATTACATGCAAATACTGCAGATCTGGATAAATGGATATAAAAATATATGAAGACTCAATTTCTGTTAAGAGCCAAATTTTATATGCCTCTGTTCCGATGTATACATACTTATGATTTCATAGATCAAAGTGGGTTGCCAAACAATTTTGGGCAACCTCAGATCTGAGACTGATGCTACCAAGTAAAAAGTTTTCATTTCCCAATGCTCTGAGGTAGGGTTCCTAAACTTAAGAGTTTTGAGCAGTAATCGTATAAGCAAATATATTATCTCACGGTACAAGTAATATTATCCTTTTCTCTCCTTACTTGTATCCACTCTAACTTTTTCTTTACCACCAGGCAGAGCACCATCAGAGGTTCTTGCAGGCAATGAGTTTTATTACCAGTTCTTTCAGATCATCCATTTCAGGTTACTCATATTTGCTGGAAAATAGGAAGAGTGGGATCTGAAAGACATATCATTGCTGGATCATAAGACTCTGATGGGCTTGACAGAGAAAGCAATAGCAGACCTGTTACAATAAGGTCTCTGCAGCCTCGAAAGGCTGACAACTGCTATCACATGGAAAATCATGTTTGCTGTGCTGGTAGCTATAGGGGCACTTCACTGCATTTGAGAGATCAAAGATGGGCCACTTTCTAAAGACACATGAACTCCTCAAACAATTTATTCCCCTTTGATAAATTAGGGAGTCCCACCGAAACCGGAGATAAAGTGACACTTTGTGCCACACAGGAAAGATTGTCACGTTCCTTCTTAACAGCAATCTCTTACTGACTCTTGTAAAGACCACAGTAACTAATCAACAAACCTCAATGCACAGTTTCCAGTACTCTAAGCTGTAATGAACTAGTAACCATTTTCTGAAATATAATGAAACCTGAAAACCTTTGAGGGGCTGCACTACAGAATATTTTCTCTTTAAAAATATACATTTGTATATAGACGCAATCCACACTCTTTCATCATTCGAGATGAAGAGAAACTACAGGTCCAAAAAATACACTTCCCTTCAAAAGCCCTCATAAAAAAACCTCAGGATTTTTAAAAAATCTTCATAGTTTATAAAGTTTTTCACAATGAAAAGTGCCGTGTGTATCCTTCACTTCATTATGCAGAACAATTCAAGAACTCCATCTTGTGTATGCTATTAAAGTCCAATGTATACTTCTTTTTTTCCTATCCAGTTCATCTCCCTTTGAATAGAGATAACACAACAGAATTGGTACTTGCTGGAATCCTTTTCTGACTGAAATTTTTTGTCCATTTCGGGGTAACTGAGCACTAGAATCACAGTTTTGACCTACAAAAACAGCTGCAAAAATGGTTAAGTCTAGGCTATAATTTCACTTATTATTTCCTGCACATAAAGAGGCAAGCAACAATTAAAAGGAAGTAATAGAAATTAAGCTTTGAATATTAGAAACAAGAAGGCCAACTGGTTTTCCTTCAGGCATGTAAGTTCAAGGCAGTGGAAGGAATTAACTAGGGGAAGACTAAAACATAAAAGTTAATCACACGGTAAGTAGAAAAAAATGCTTGATTGAACTTGTCACTCATCCTGCTTCCTTCTCTCCTGTGTAGCACATGTGTAAACAAAGACTTAAAGACCAATGCTACATTCAATAAATTGTTGTTCATTTAGCTTTTGTTGTAAAAATGCTAGTTTGTTCCCTTTCACCCTACATTCTTCAGGGATCCGTGAATATGCCAAGAAACCATAGAAATAGTGATTACAGTTGAAACTGGTAAGTCAAAGAAATCTTTAAAACAAAAAATAAAGTACATGCAAAACTTACACTGTATATGCTCCAACTTACAGAAAAATGCATGTAAATATTTTTTGTGCTATACTCTTTCTGGCAATTGCAGACCAGTCACATTCCTCTGCTTATGTGCACCACATAGAATAAAAATTGCAAAGGGTCATGGCATAGAATGGGTTACACCAGAGCTGTTCTTATTCAAGTAGCTTTTCTTTTTTTACCAATGCAGGGATAAAGAAAGAGAAAGGGGAGTGAGAGATCTTTATATCATTATTAAAAGAAATGGTACCTTCAGATCACACATTTTCCCTAGAGAAAAAACACCATGCAACAAATATACATGATCAAAACACTATTTTCAAAACACAACAGAATGATAGCCACAGTTTGATGTGCATTCCATTTACTTGGAAAATCTAAACCTCTTCAGTTAAGTCAGTTTTTCTCTGTAATATTCACCATCCTTCAGAAAACATTTTTACACAGTTTAAAACCCAAATGCACCTTAAAGAACGCACTAATCACCGGCCACTCTGTAGGCTGTGGTAAAGTGAATCAAAATCTTCCCCTAAGTTTTGGAATTAAGCTCCTTACTTAGCTGCTACACTGTCAACAGCTGGCACGAATTACTGGGAACATTTGGCTAACTGGATAATAAGGAGGATGGGCTGTGGTTGGTCCAAACACTACTTCACTGATCTGCTTCAATATATATATATAAAAAAAATCTCATTAGATCCTTCTTTTCTTTTTTTTTAAAAAAACTAATAACCCTACAAAGATTGGGTTTTCAATTTTATTCCCTCGTTATGTGAAAACAATGTAACTGTATAACTCTCAGATGTTGCACAGGCTAGTGTAACCAAAGCCCAAATTCCCTATAATTTAATAATGCCTGTTTGCAACACTGATTCATCCTCACCCGTATCACATCTCCACTGCTGTGGCAAAGCTTTACTACTCTGAATATATTTTTCTACTTGCTAAAAATTCATAAGCATAGATCACTGTAACAAAACCCCCAAACCCTGCTCCCATCTATCTTACCAAAGAGAAAATATTCACGAGACCAAGCTTTCTCCAAGCCACAGCTTTCAAATTATATTATTACAGACCCGTGCAACCAAATGCCACCCATTGTGACTTTGTCACATTATTTGCCTTGTACCCACTCAGCTATCAAATTCTCTCCAGAAATCCAGGTAGAAACCCAGTTCTAGTGGAGCAATATGCTCAAAAGTGGGTTTGTGCATGGCCCCTAGGGGGTCCAACTTCCAGAGGCATCTTTGCCGCAGGAAGCTGCAGGGGAATGGGCACGTTTACTAGGTGGTCCTTCTCCTTTTCCTTTCCACAGGTAACATAGAATCTAAAGAAACCATCTCAGATTACAGTCCCTGGAGAACTGCTGAAAGCAGGAACAAGTCTGATATAAAGCAATTACCCTATTATTGCCAGGCATTAACAAAATCCCCAAATATCCAGGTAAATTCTGCATGCATGTTACATAGTCAGAGCATTCAGTTACAGCTGTCCTTGAAAAACATTGGATTATCCACTGCCTTTCCTTCCAAAAACAAACATTTAAAGGGCTGGCATTTTTCTCCTCTTTGATCAAAACAGTACTGTAACTTCTGAGGCAGAAGAGGATTAGTCCAATGTAATATCATGACTAAAGCTAAAATCAAACAACAAAGCTAAACCAATTTTATTTTTTTTTTAATCTTTGCTGAGACTGTTCTCAGACATCTCATGAATTCTAACAAGTATCATGTTAGCATCAACATCTGGTAGGTTAGTGGTATGGTAACTCACACTTTTGCTGTGAGCTACCAGATGTTGCTGAAGGGCTTTTTAATTTAGAAGGGCTGGGTCCATAAATTTATCTAATGTATTTCAGTAATTCACATTTGTATTATGTTGAACTTCATTGGGATAACAAGACACACAGAGCAGCATTAGAATTCACATATCATCACTGCTACAGTGAGGGCCATCACTTGTGCAACATTTTTTCACAGAGAAAGCAATCTAAGCGAAGGTCAAGCCAGAAGGATAAATGTGGCTACTTTCTGGATTTCAATCATGCCAGTCATAAGTAAATCACCTTTTGAAAGGTACTTAATCCTTGCTGTAGAGACTGGAATTTAATAGCAGGCAATTGTGGCAGGTAAAAATTATAAATGGCTTTTAGATTCTTCAGTCTTTTATACCCACACACTGCTACAGTGATTTCCAAGAGAATTTGTACTATGACAATACAGAATAACACACAATTTTGGGGGAAGAGGAGAGGGAAAAGATGAATACACACTTTTTCAAAAAGTACATTTTCAAAGTAATGTGCTTTATAACTTAAAAAACCAGCAAGAAAAAAATGTTGATGGGTAGCCTTTTCAAAAAATAAGCTCTTATTTAGAAGAACTTGTGCAAGCAAAGAAATCCTAAACTGAATAGATAATTTCATACTTTAAGACTCAGAAGTTTCCCTCTGATCTACACAGGCACTGAGTGTACTAAACAGAGCAATACAATGACCGACTTTGGGGCTTTGGGAATCACCACCAACAAATGCCCACTTACAAGGCTGAAAACTTCCATTATACTCCTTCAAAAATGACACAATAAAAAAGGAAAATGAATATAAAAATAGTTTTTCCAGGACACTTTACAACTGCTCTACTACAGGAAAAACTGGCCACCAGCAGCACAAGAGAAAAGACTGACATGAGAGAATCTGAATTCCCCTCCAACTTCCTATCCTACCATAGGCAACCCTGACCTCAGCAAGGTCCAACTGGTTACAAGGAAACAAGAGAAAAACTGTCAGCAATGTTTTCTGAGGAAACATAATGGAGGATTTCTGTAGAAGATCCTGACAACAGTCTAAAGCCAAAGGAAAAGCGAGAAGGCGGCATCTTAAGAAAAGGATGAAGGCGGTTTGTGCTCTTTAAAGGAGATAAAATGAAACAAAAGCAGGAAATGCTGTCCTTCCCTTATCCTGAGGACTTCTTAATGAAAGGTCAAGTATAGCCATCAATCAAGATAAGGAAGAGGCAACCAAGGGATGACCTTCTTTGAGGGGAAACAAGTATGTATCAGATAGCACTTTTACACTGATGCAGTCCTCCTCCGTCTATGTGAGAGAAAAGAGAACACAGTTTCATGCCAGTGTTAATCAAAAAAAAGTGAAAACTAAGCACTTGAGATGGAACAAAGACATGCAAAAGCCTATTAAGTCAAACACTAGCAGCCAAGGAAAAGCTTGCTTCCAAAATTCACGAGAAGTGCAATGGAATTCTATTCCTCACCACTCCTGTAGTTGGGCACTTGGCTTAGGAAACATCTCCTAGGGACAGCCACCCTCACTAGTTGTTGATTAACATTTTCAGTTATGCCTGACCTCACACTTACAAAATTAATTTACAGTATTCCCCTGTGAGTTATGCTTATAATATGTAATTTTTGGGGATGAAAACTCAGAATGTGTGGAATTGCATCTAAGGTAGACAAAAATCAAATATCCCTCAAAATCAAATGTAGCTATAACCATTTCTCAAAAAGAAAGCCTATATGGTTACCCTTTGCTGGCTTTCTCTGCCAACAACAGTTCATTTCTATTTCTTGGGTTAGTTTTAAAACATAGAACTGTTTCAATATCACTCTTTGGAAAGAATAACAAGTTTACCAGCTCTCGAGGTAGAAAGGCCTCCTCCTGACGAGCCACAATCAAAGAGACAGTTTCCCCTTGCTTTGTGCTCCTCAGCATAGCTACCAGCTCTTCCTGGGTCCTGCCAGTGATGTCCCGTCCATTCACCTACCAGACACAGAAGAACAGAGGATGTCATATCTGTGAATATAAACTGCCTTTTATCATTTCCCCCTCACCTAACACAGATGTCATTCAGTGACTGAGAGCAAAGAACAATTAGCAACAGCTCCCACAATGTCTCCCCCTCTGGCCCTGCACAGATCACTTAACCTTTTCCTCCTCATTTTCACCATCTGTTAAAGCAGCTCTGTAGTACTTACCCACCTTGCAGGGGGTTTGTGAGGCTTAATTAGTTTGTAAAGCACTTTGAAGATGAAAAATGCAGAAACAAGACCTAAGTATTAAAACTGTTTACCTTAAGAGCTTTTTGAGGTTAGTAAGTAGAAATAACCCATTAGATAATGAGATTGTAACTCACAAGAAACCTGAAAATTCTAAACAGACTGATTCGAGAAAAATTGCCTTAGAATGAGCACTTAACAACCTCGATATTAATTGGAGATTTTTGGACTTGGCTAAAGAGGTAAGATTTTGTTCCTACACTGATAGGTTTATCTGCTTTAAGCACCAAGATGTTATCAGGTTTCTCTTGTTCAAACATCCCACGGACCCTTGTGAAAAGAACCATTTTTCCAAGCAGAGGTGTAAAAAATACTTGTTGACAAACAGCATAGAAGCCATGAGACTGACTTTAAACCAAGAGTAAGAACTGCAGTTCTACACATCAATAGTATGTATAAGGAAATAAGAGATTTATGACAAAATTAGCAATCAATATTCAGCAATGCAATTACAATGGATGTTTATCCTAACCTCCAGGATTCTGTCTCCTGACTGCAAACGACCATCTTTTACTGCTGCACCTTTCGGTAAAATATTCTTCACAAAGATTGGACCAGGACCATGTACTGAAGAGTCTCTGGTAACCACAGTGAAACCAAGTCCTTCTGGACCTAGAATGTGAGATAAAGAACTCCTAACATAAATTTCAACAAGCAAATGATGATCATGAAAAGTAAGCAAACAATGTCAGCGACATATCACAGACACTCATTCAGCTTAGCTCTCAAAAAAAGAAAGCAAACAAAAAGCTCTAAACATGAGCCAATTTTCTGCAGGGTCTAGAAAAGAAGTCTATCTATGTCAAAACACATACCTAAATCTTCCTGCAACAGCTACAGATGGAAATACTTTTGGTAAGCACACAATAATACAAAACAAGCAAGAACTCTCTTTTTAAAGCGTTTGCCTTTTCTTTAGATTTAACATTAGCCTTCACATTAATGTCAATAGTCTTTCATAGAATCAGAGCAATCAGAGGTGTTTATGTATCTATATATTATAATATAATATAGCATAACAGATTTTACAAAAACTTGGTAAATGGGGAAGATGTCACATGATTTCAATGCAACTGCTGACGACGTGCTGTTAAGAAAGGACAAAGTGGTATTTCAAAGCTTCCATTAGTGAAGCTGTTTGCTTCTTGGAAGTAAGCAACCTCAAGTCTTAGCAGATAAATCCTATAAAAAATAATTAGGGAGTAAAGTCAGTATTAGTAGATATTGCTTATAAGCCACCAAAATCACCAGGAATAGCAGGGTTCATAAAAATCTTTTTATATTGAGCAGTATTACTACCCATGTGATAAGTTTTCAGAGATACCTTCAGAGATACCATCATGTCAGTGTCACATTGCTCTAATTTCTAAAAATATAAGTTAATGTTTCTAAATCAAAAGTATTAGATCTAAAATGGGGAAAATTATGAAGCAGGTTTTGTTAACGCAAAGCTGAAGAGTTCAGAAGTAAAAATGAGTTAAGAAATAACAAAAATTAAGAAATGAGAGCTTGATTACATTCATTATGTGTTAAAAGAATAAAGTTACAGACAGTTTCTAAAAGGGCCACTTCTATGATCAAATTTAACTCTCAGCCGAATCAGAGACAGAAATTAAACAGAAAACATAAATGCTAATTGGGATCTGCTTAAGCCCATTTTACTACATGTGCATAAACCTGTTACTCCATGCAAAGACAGACAGCTGCAAGGAGCAGCAATTAAAGACATCCACACTAAATCCTGCTGCCTGACAGCTGAATACATATAACAGGAGAAAAAATAAAAAAATATTCAGAAAATAAACCAGGGAAATTTAGGTAAATTTGTGGTCAACTTCCTGGAAAACATGAAACAGAGCAGAGTATACTTTAAAGGAATGTTTTAACAGTACTGTGGCCAATTAGCAGATATGAATAAAATAACAAAGATCAACATCAAACAGTTCAAATTTTTATTCTTTTATGTACTTTTAAAAAGGCTGAAGCATCTCTTAATATCACATGTTGTTAATGAAATAGCTTCCAGAGATGTCTTAAAAATCAGTAAATCTGGAAAACATATATCCAAAATTTGACTGTTTAGATATCCAATATCTCCATAAACCCAAAAGATGACTGTTGAGAAGACTGCTGTTAACATTTCTTTACCTTTTGGAAGTTTTGGAACTTTTAAATGGTAAATAACTTCCTTGTACTTTTAATGTCACTAGTTAAATTAAAAGTTATCATATCACTATAGGGAACATAATACAGAATTAATCATACAATCTCCAAAGACTTACCTTTTTTCAGGTCTATCTTTATTTTCTTTGCATTTTTTTTATTGCCAAAGCCCATAAGGGGAGACAGTGAGGGAGAAGATGGTTTTCTACCCAGACGTGGGAGGTTAGGGCTCTTAGCTTGTTGCAGCATTGCCTGTGCACCTGTCTCCAAGCTGCTTGTTCCAGAAAGATTAATTGTTTTCAGAGCAGGTTTTGGATGAATAGGAGGTGGTATCTTTGCTTTTGGAACTCCTTCTTCATTATCCAGAAACAGAGGAGCGATAGCAGACTTCTCATACTGTTCTCGATTATAGGGAGGAAGGACTTCTAAGATGACACTTTGAAATTTCATTGCCTGACGGAAGATGTCCTGAGCCCTTTAAAAGAAAGGTATGAAAATTCACATAACTAATCAGAAAATTTGGACCAAGTCTGAAGTTGTTTACATAGAATAAGACAAAAATTCACCTTACCTTCACATCTACATGGTCCTTTTTCTAAAAAGCACACATGAAATAAGATTTGTAAACTACAGCATTTACTTACATTTCAAGTAAGAACGGCATATCTGTCAGAATTACTAAGCTGCTACGAAAACATATCAGCCAGAATAAACTAATGAACACAAAACTTCAGGAAGGGAAGTTCTCATGGCAAAAGCTCATCAAAACACTGCTGAAGTTATAGCTTGCTATTTGTTTCAAGCGTTTGTTACATATTTTCTTGCTGGCATAGAGGTACACTGAGCACTTCTGATCAACTGTTCTTGTGAATACATCTGCTCCAAGCAAGCTCAACTCTCCATGTTTTTCCAGAGTCCAGTCTAGTGCTCCTCAGATTCCTTCATAATCCCCAATGCAACTGCTGGCTGATTTCACAGCAATAAAAAAGGATGAAGGTATGGGATAAATGGACATCATCTGAAGAAATATTGTAACTGTGAATAGTGCAACAGAAAAGGATGATGGCTTGGGATGCACAGAAATCAGAAAAAAACCTTGTGACCAAAAAGGTGCAACTATTTGTATGTTTCTACATAAATGGATAAATAAATAAGTAGATATTGCTCCCATCTTTCAAGCAGTAACCTCTTGCTAAGTGGATATGGGGATCTCACTTAATCTATGTCTTTAGAGATGTGCTCAATTGCAACATCAGAAATTGAGTTAGAGCATTAATACAACTACACCCCTGGATAATTATAGGACAAGGAGGAACGGTTTTAAACTAAAAGAGAGAAATTCACGTCAGATGTTAGAAGAAATTCTTTACTCAAAGGGTGGCGAGGCACTGGAACAGGTTGCCCAGCGTAGCTGTGGCTGCCCCATCCCTGGAAGTGTTCAAGGCCAGGTTGGATGGGGCCCTGATCTACTGGGTGGCATCCCTGCCCTTGGTGGGAGTTTGTAACTAGGAGATCTTTAAGGTCCCTTCCAACCCAAATCCGTGGTTTCTTTGAATTGATATCATGGTAACAATACAGTGTTCAGGTTCTCGTGCATTGCAAGGTAATTAAGACAAGTTGGCCAAAAGAACTGTTCATAAAGCCTTCCCTGGATTTTGAATAACCTGTAGATTTGGTCAATCAGGCCGTGTTACAAACCCTGGATTCTAAAGGAGCAAACGAGACTTCTCTCTTTCTACGCTTTCCTACCTCCTGTTGAAGCAGACAGGTTTTCTTCCATCCTGCGAGTACAAACAGAAGTAGTAGCTGAAGCACATTTTGAGAACGAAAAGACAAGAACTGCTTAGCTGAATTGGGTCAAGAGGGGAAGTAATGGCTCCATTACTTTTTAAATAAATCATGGGGTCCTTTTAAGAACGTTTTACTTATCTCCTACCTTTCTGTAGTGTGCTTGTCAGTCTAAATCAGTATTCCACTGAATTCTTGGCTTTGAATTTATACTCAGTTATGTAACAGGAGTCAATGCTGAAAGTACTTCTGCAGCAAACATTTTTGTACAGTGATACAGAAAGGAAGCCACCACAAATGTTTAACATCTTGAAAACACACCTACTCCTTTCCCAGATCAACAGAGCCACACAGTGCCTCCACCTCGAAGCTTTGGGTGGCAGAAAGGAGGGGCTGTTTAAAGAGTGTTTTCTGTAGCATGAAGACATTGAAGTCAAGGGTCAGTCCCAATGGATACTGCTGCGGGAAAGAACTATCTGGGGCCACGCTGAGTGTATAAGCATCAGGAGTCAGAATAATCACACTCATAGACAGGAGACACTGCTAGAGACAAACCTCAAACTTGGAAAAGAAAGGTAGCAAGGTTGTAGGAAGGTATTCTCTCAGCATCACCTTCAAGGAGCTGTAATACCACTGTCCCCCAGTGCATCTACAGAGATTACAGGTTATCTGTTCACCTATAGCCCAGGAAAGTTTTCAAGGACAGACCTTACCCTGATAGTAGAAACCATGGCATGCTTCCAGCATAAGGATGTAAAATCTTAACTGGGTTTCTTTCACACCCCATCTTCATCCTTGCAAGTAGCCACTTGGTCATATGTTACAAAGTAATTTAATAACTCAGTTTCAAAAGATTAATATTTAAAATACATGCAAGAGAAAATATAAGATCTCCTTCAAACAAAAAATAGTGGAAATAAGACATCCTATGGGAAAGCCTAAATGCAGTCTTCAGGGGCAAAATAACTGGCTGCACTTCAAAGAGAAAAAATAATGAATGGAGAAATTTACATTTCTTGAGACCCCAAATGCATACTTTAAAGAAATAAGGGAATCAGTTAAAAGAGGTGCTAGAAACTCTGCAACACAACAGAATGTAATTGAATAGATTAGCAGTAAATGAAAAAGCAGACCAACAGTCCCAGTATATAACTATTATAAACATGGGAATACAGAAAGTAGGCTGCTGCTGTTACAGCTGCAGAAGCAGCAATCATCAGGAGCAACACTAGAAAGTCTCTGCTGAAAACTAGAAGAGACAGCATGTAGCAGTCTCTGCTAAGTGTTAAGTGTTAAAACAGCTTTTACAAGGGTTACGCAGAAACGTCAATTTGAAACTAGCCAACTGATTTTCCTCTCAAAGGAGAATCTGATTGCTGTTTCTGGGTCAATAGTCATTGGGATGATACTTTCTCATATCTTTTACAATTATTGCATTTCTGTAACTTGGACTTCTGTCAGGTTATGTCATGCCAGATGAAAACTAAAAAGGCATATTCACTGAGATTAGTTTCCAACTCAAAAGTAGATTTTTTTAGCCATTCAGAGTCAGGAAAGAGAGATCATGTAGAAGGCTTGTCTGGAAGACAATTCAGCAGAACAATGTAAGACTTGGAAATAGGCTAAAGCTCATCCAAAATATTCCCCTCAGTCCCCAAACAGGTGCTGAGTCCTCACTACCCACAGTTTTTCTCCTCAGATCCAATGCAACTGCAACCACACTACTTGATTTTGTAACATAGGGAGACTCAGACCAACTAAATTGGGTTCTGCTCTGAATCACCTTTAAGTCACTTTTCACTCTCCCAATGACAGAGAGATTGTCTAACAACTGGTCTCTCTAAGCTAGCTCTCATGGTAAATATTCCTTCCAAGTCCCAAAACTTTACACAAGCTGCGAGAAAGCAAAATGTCCTGCATTTCTCATTTTGAAGAAAAGCCTGACAGAGAAGTGGAAAGTTTACTGCATTATTTCTAACTGTCCCAAAATGTAGCAATCTTATAGAAAAATATGCAGTCCTTCACTCCACAAACATCTTGTGGGGTGAAAACCTCTGGAGATCTAGCTACATTGAGAAGAAAACACAAAGAAGACAATCAATTTGTGTAGAAAAGATCACACACTATTTTGAGAAGCAAGGTTTTGATTCAATCAATCTCATTTGAGAAATTTCATTACAAAACTACACAGGTGAGGAAACAAATGTTTTAATAAGATATCAACACTTATGTTCTGATAAAGTTGATATCTTAGGAATTTCCATGGATTGAAGAGAATGGTGAGTTGTCCTGTATCACAGTACAATGTCTTTACCACCAAATATGCAGAAAGTTGTAACTGAAAAGCTATCAGGAGGCAAAAAGCACAGTCTCAGAAACAAGAATACCTATGCTACAGAACTACACTGGTTTCATTAAAACCTATTTTGCAAATATTTATCTCTAACTGTGAAATTACGTATTTGATTTTAGTCTGGAAGTCTTGAACATTTGGCTTACTGTTTAGAAAGTTAAGCCTTGACTCCCTTGACATCTCAATAGGTTTTTGTTATATTATAAACAATCACTCAGCTGTCTAAACATATGGATTAAAAGCAAAAACAAATTACTATTTAATTACTACAGCAAATATCTGTGATATTTGAGAGGCTATTCTTTTGTGTAACTATGTCACATTAATTGACAGACGATCAAAACAACCTGTTAGTTAAAAAAACATTTGAAATAGATAATAAATGTCAACAGACTTTTAATAAAAGTCATAAGAAGTGAGACCTACCATTTAGCTCAACTAATCATAGTCTGACAGTAGTAGTATTTATAAAAAAATTTAAATGCTCAAATAGCTGCAGCACAAAAAAAATCTTATGTCATTTGCAAAAGAATGTTAAAAACCATGCTGTGAAGTCGACTCATTCTGAAGGTCTTATGAGGGAAAAATTACAAGGAAAATATGGTAAAAATAACAAAAGCGCTAGAAAGTGAAGAGAGGGATTACAAAACTTAATGCTACTCAAATTAAGGAAGCCCAGTAAGTTCACTAAAACTACAAGAACATATGTCTCCTCAAACTTTACCTTATTTGGAGGTTTCAGAAAGAAAATTGCAATGTTTCTGCCAGGTATCAATTTTACAGGTATTTTCTCTCAAATAGGTATTAATCCCTTTAAGAATCACTTAAACACAGCACTGTATAAAATCCTGGGTAGTTAGAAGTATCACTGAACCAGCACTTACTGTGCAAAGGTTTTATCTGTGAGGTCCACGTGGTTAATCTTCACAATGCATTCATTTTCATGGAAAAGACCATCCCGCCTAGATCTGCTGTCTTCTTCAATACCACGGATGAAGAGTCCCAGCATCCTAAAAGGCAAAAACTATCCTTATTGTGCTGATATGAATTTATAGCAAGGAAACATAGATATTAATCTCTGTGTAGGAGATGACAGAGGAGATGGTTATGAAGTGCTTAACCTAGAGAAAGGACTTTCAGCTCACTTATTAACTAAAAAAGAGGGGATTCCAAGAAATACCAAGAAAAATTGCTGGACACTAAGGCTATACTACAGAACTTCAGAAGCATTAACTTCTGTAGGTCATACGTGGAGAAAGCAGAAGAAAACACCTATATCTCCACTCCAGTTAAAAATGCCAATGTAGCTTACGCAATATTTTTCTTCCACTAAGTAAGATTACATTGATCCAAAGAAAAGAAGAGATTAAAAGTAATTTTCTACCTTAACTATAACAAAATAAACAGGTGTTACAATAAGATAAAAAACAACTGACATTTCTACTTCTGAAAAGTCTGTGAAACTTTTTAGTTGCCAAAGCCCCTTGCTTTGTACAAGACAGTGATACTACAGACTCATGTGGCAGAACAGCAGCAGAATTTTAAAACCCAAGTTGTTTGTTAACAGGCTAAGTGCAAGCGAACACTGAGGTGCAGCACAGAATAATGCAGTAAGTGAACATGTGTGGGTGGTGCAAAATTCCAGTGTTGATAACTCTGCTGGGAGCGCCAGGCTAATCCTGACCTAGCTGGGGCATCTCTGTTTTGCAAACTATAATTCAGCAGAGATATAGCCAGTGATACCAGTACAATGCCCAAAAAACCCCTGACAACCGTGTGTTTGTGAAGAACTTTTATAATCAATCTTTGTCCACTAAATTCCATACCACATCAGCATCAAAGGCAGATGACCTTTAGAGACCATTTTCTATTGGTTAGACTCCATAAAATATTAATGTGCAATTTTCAAGGTGCCAGCACTCCAATCACAAAACAGAGGTCTTGTATTTTTGTCTCAGCTTCATGAGCCCCTCATATATAAGTCCATTCAACAGATTTGCAGCATGCCATTAACTATTTCAAATGACACTATATTCACTGTGCATCTGATTTTACATTAACTGTATAATAAGATTTAAAAATTTATACTTGTGTCCTATAAATTACTAAGTGAAAACTTGGTTCCTACTATAAAGATTCTCTTGCAACCTGTGTTATCCTTCATCTAAGGACTCCAACAGACAGTGGTGAGGGGCCACAGCCCTTCTGATGACAATCAAAAACCTAAATCCTAAGAACTAATGAAATATAATTATGTTAAGATGCAAACCAGTAAAAGTAGAGAAATAAAAGAAATTACAAATTAAGCTGGTTGCTTACTATTCCTATGTGCTTAGACACTGCATACATATAATGCAATAGGACAGCCCAGTTATCTGAAACTTGTTGTGTTTGCTGCACTGACTGAGTGGTTTGAGTTACGTATGCTGTGGCAGCGTAAATTCATTCCTCCATTACTTTTTTTACACAGCCTCAATTTTAGCATTATTTTAATGCACTGTTAAATTTTAATTTCCTTTTTTCATTATATTTAAGTGCAAAAGAAAGGGGGGAATTATTTCCACTACTTTTGTAGTTCTGTAAACACTAGGATTTTGTAATTTAGTACTATTTTTTAATGACCTCTTAAAAAAACTTTGGTGTGTGGCAGCACCAGGCTAAAGCCAGCATTACCTTATTAGATGATAACTTTACAATTGAAATACCAGACCAAGTTAGTCATGGCCAGTATGCCCCTATAAATTCTATCATTTCATTAACAGAAACAAAAGATGCTCTCCTGTACTTTCTCATGTTATGATGAGTTACAGTTTATACACAAGTCTCGGGCTTGATTAAATAAGAGGGTCAAGTGATTTAAGTCGCTCTAGTGCTTTAACAAAGGTATCAGTAGGGTTCTGCCAAGGGTCATTAAAATTGCTAGACAACTGTCTAAACAACAAGTAGTTAATCTCTCAAAGACTATTCTGCTCCAAGGGATCACCAAAAGCATTTGTAAATAGGGACATATTAACATGCATGTAATGTAGACCAAAGAATGCCACTTCTTCATGGCTTTAAAGGTTGCACTCAACACAGTGATACTTGAGTACAGAACTGTATTTCAGTCACAATAATCACTGATTTTAATAGCTTGTAATTTCATCACTTTTTTTTTTTAATGAATTATCTTGAAATACAGTGTACACACTACAACTTTTATGGTATGCCTATATAAAATCTGCATTTCATAGTGTGGTAACAAACATAAGTGCCTCTTTCAAGACAAACAGGCAGCCTGCACAGCCAAGGACACAATCTGGACCTCCTACAGTTCCCATCGAAGACCAACTTTCTTCTTGAGACAGTGATGACATTTTTACAGGCAGCAGGTGGACATCCATTTTCCCTTTCGGTAAATAAAACAATCTTAATTGATTTGGGTCCACTTACAAACTCAGATCTTGCCAAGAAAACATTTATACACACAGATCTTTACAAGGTAATTCAATCCTTCACATTCTCTGTCCTACATGGAAGTTGACAGTAAAGAAACATTTAAGAATTAGACAAATTTTACTTTTGCAATAATTGTCTTTGTGTTACAGACAACCATTTTACTATAGAGTCATTTATAGCTCCTATTCACGGCTGCCAGGGGCAAATTAACTCTCTGGCTAAGCCTCTGTATGTAAAATTTCAGGATAGATTTTTTTTTTTATTTTTTTTTTTAAACACATCTGAGTTACATAGCTTGGAAAACAGTCATAATAAAAATGCTGACGCAGTCTTAACTACAGCACATCAATATGAGCACACTGCCATAATAGGCTTTTGTGATCTCAATGGACTATGTTAAATCATTTATAATTAAAGTAATCGCATTGTGACAAAGAAAAGTTCATGATATAGTGCACATTTTATAAATGTTATACAACCAAATCTGAAAGATGGCTTGAAAAATATGAGACGTGAACAGGCAAGCAATTTTTTTGACTTTTCGTGTCTGTTATATCACTAAGGAAGGACCTATGCAGAGACATCCAATTAGGAAAATCCAAACAAAACAAACAACAATAAGCTGGAAGAAAAACAAAAAACCAGCAACACAACCAAACACCACACAAAACTACAGTCTAGCTTACCATTCAAAGAATAAAAACAGAGGCAATTAAAAGGACATATATGAACAAAGAGGGTGGTATTGACTGAAAGAACAGGACATGGCACTTAGTGCTATGGTCTAGTTGACAAGGTGGAGATCTGTCAAAGGCTAGACTCGATTACCTTGGAGATCTTCTCCAACCTAAATGACTCTATGGTTGCCTAATACAGAACTTAGGCTAGTTAATATTTCAGTAACAGAAAACAGTGTCATACACCAATTTTCTTCAAAGTATTTGTTTTCCTTATGGTAAAAAGGAGGTATTTGAAGACAAGCACAACTGAAATCCTTTCATTAATATACTTCTTGAGCAATGCAGAAAATATCTTACCTTCCACTCAAAGATGAAAAAAAGGGCACTACATGTATTCCCAAGGGTCCACCTTCCCCAGAAATCTCCACTGTTTTTGTCATTTCACTAAAAAAGAGCATAGGAAAACACATCTCATATGCTTATTCACAGAATTCTCTATGTTAAAAACAAATTCCTGATTGATCAGAGAGTGGAAAGGGTAGAAAAAATATTTGACTCAGAGTTCACTAATATATAAAAATATGATGAAAAGTAAACCAGCTATGCAATCCTTTATTTTTTTATATTAACATTTTTGTATTTTAAAAGGGAAAGAAATCAGTTACTAGATATTTTCCTAAGTTAACTCCCAAGTAAATTAATTAGAATATTAAAGAATAAGCTTTTAAGTGAGGAGAGACTTCATCATCAAAAAAAAAGAAGGGGGGGAGAGGTTATTCTACATATTCTTAATTTATGCTCCACATTAGCTGCTTCAGTCAATTTCCCCATGTGGCCACATTATAAACATGAAGATCACACACTAAGCACATCAAGCCTATAAGCATATTAGTCAAATCATATTTAAATATCTTGATTTCTGCCCTCAGTTGCGTACAGCCTGACAAACAAAGAACAAAACAAATTGTAACCAAAAGTGCAACTCAGCTCATTTTATCAAAAAGTTTCCTTCCTTAAACACCATTATCAAAATCCTCTATGTTATCTCTGACAGATTTTTGCTGTTTCATCTCCTATTGAGTATTTGACACTGCCAGCCTTACAGTGACCTTTTCTCTATTCTGGGTGATCCTAATTTGAAAAGGAAGGTACTTCAATTGGCTACAGCATTCAAAAAAGAAATTAGTAGCAACTATATTTCAGCAGATCACATTCCTTCTCTCTATACTAGTGTATGTCTTCTGTAACACCCCCTTCCCTCATGTTGTACTGAACACCATCGACAGGACTAGTGGCAGTGGACAGCTAGTGAGTATTTCCACTCGCATCAGAACACTCTTACACCACAAGCTACAAGCTCACCACGTGCATGCCAATCCTGCAGCGCTGACAGAGCACGGCAAACTGAACCAAATGGCCACTTCATCCACTGCCAGGAGTTAAAGATTCAGTCTAACTGATGGAAGGGCAGGCTGACAGTGGGGAAAATACTTCTGACCTTCCTCCAAAAAACATAACAGATCTAGAGGGCACATGTTTGCAGAGTAAGATGACCAAGCTGACTCCTCCACACCACCCTGCCCTCCCCCTCAAATTATTTTTCCCTAGTACAAGGACTTCCTCTGGGATCAGCTGACTGTTTTTGCTGACCCATGGTCTTATGATCATTTGATATGACGCAAGAATCAGCAAAAATGTACCGGTATAAGGCAAGACTTTGTGACCAGCCTTCAAGTGGCAACACACAGTTACACCACATCAGATACAACATAAAGACATGTAGCACAGCTAAACCCTCTCACAAGGAGCACAATTACTGCAAATGACAAGAGTAAGTTTTGGGGAGGTTTTTTTCTTGTAAACTATTCTTCCAAAAAGGCCGATGCTGTAATGAATTTATGTTCCATAAAAATGAAATAGAAAGACCCTGAGCAACAAACCACCACTGATCCCAAGGCAACAGGTTTACATACTAATGTATTTATAACACAGGCACCATCAAGAGGCATTTGCAGATTTTTTTTCTTTCCTGTATTGCCCCTCCTCATTAATCAAATTGGGAAATCCTGACAAAATCTTCCTCTAGGTTTTTTTACATATACTATTTTCTAGGGAAACTAGTCAGAAAAACTAATCAGGGTCGTTACCAAAAACCTCAACAATGAATTCATAGGAAATTAACTCCTCTTTCAGTTCCATCTTCTACTTCCTTCAATTCTCTTAATACACAAAGAAAGATAATTAAAGGGCTACTTTTATTGTCTTTTGAACTTCTACAGCATCAAAATGCATAAGTAAAATAAGTAGCCAAACCCTACAGATCCAGAAAACAATCAGAAGTAGTGAATGTCCTTTCATTTGTACAGGGAAAATTTAAATAAGTTAGTTGTCCCCAGATAACCCTGCGTGTTGCTTAAGTACTTCAGGGAAGAGTTGTCTTCCTGAGCAACTGTGAAACAGAGCAAGAAGTTTTTTGAGGGCTATCACGACAGACAGGTTCACTGTCATATTAAATCAATGCATTTACAGTTATAAGTAGGCTCAAAGCCAAAGAAAACAAACAAGCCTATTTTTAAATCTAACATGAAATCTACACACTAAGAAAAATAGGTTTCTTTGTGTAAACCAATAGCCCACATGTACATTGTGTATTATTTTTAAACACTGAGGTACATCCTAAAACTTATGGATGTTCTAAATACGCAGAATAAGACACTCTGTATGCATATATTAAAAAGGGTACTTTGGAATTACAATTTTAATCAAAAATCTATGAATCTAAAGACTTCTCTTTCTCAAATGTGATTCTTAATTACATCTGAGAAGAAAACTTCCCTTCAAACCAACTTTCAAGAACCTTTGAGGACATTATTTTTATATCATACCTATGAAAGCATGACAGTTAAAAATTTAAAAACTGGGACATCCGGGGTTTGGTTTGTTTTTTATTTGTTTAGTAACTTCAAAGATTAGAAAATCAGACAAATTTGGCATCATTCACTCATTCTGTCCCTCTCTGGGCAGGTTTAATCTGCCCATGAGAACAGCTGAACTCATCAGTGTACTAGTCCACATTGGTTTACAGTTTATACTATACTGGAGAAAGTATTCAGGAATAGGGCATGCCTGAATGAAATCCTAAATAGGATGAGCTTTAGGAATACTAATTACTCAACTCCACAGGCACAAGGGACAAAAAGATGTTGGGACTCTTCAGTTTGACAGAGTCAAGTTAAAAAAATTTAAAAAGGGAGTGGGAGAACGCACAATTGCTTTCCACTGCAGGTTGATAACTGTGATATTGACAACAGAGAGGGTAACTTATAGATTTTCTGCAATATTCAACACTTTTAAGAAACAAACCAACCCCCAAAATAGGAAAAAAATTAAATTCCATAAGTTAGTAACCCACTAGTGACATACTCCTATTTTAAATCTCCCCTACAGATCTTAAATGCCTTTTGCAGTAAAAGAAAACACAAGTCTGGCCTATCCAGTGTAAAAGTCATGGAGTCCAATTGCTAGATGGGGAGGAGAGGTTGGAAGCATTGGTGAGCAATGTACAGAGGGTGCCTCAGTGTGTTACTGTTTGTGTCTCCTGTACGTTCTTCAAGGAGCAGACAGAGCTCCTACCTCAGAAAAGACTGTCCCTGCTGAGTTTGGAACTCAATCTCTGTGGAACACATACAGGTGTATTCTTACAGCAGTCAAAATAAGTGAACTTTTAAAAAGCATTTATGTGGGTGAAATTTATCAGAACTGCAGGGTTCACACCAATCAGACACACAGCACTCAGGCTTCTTCAAATGCATGCCCCTCACTGCACTGAAGGTGCCTCAGAGGCCTCACTGAAGAGAGAACACCTGCCTAGTATGACCTGATCAAAGACCACATTCAACACTGTTCTATTGATTTTTAACCTGAGGGAGCTGTCATCATTTACCATTTAAATTCTTCATCGCTTGATGTTATTGATTTCTGACAGATTCTTTACCGTCTATCACATTTGTCTGGAAGGCTTGCCATGCATATTATTAAAAATGCTGATGAGCACTGTTTAGCAAAGAGAGAGATAGAGAAGGCATACACGTGTGTAGTGAGCATGCTCAGCACTGGTAACATGGAAAGCAAAATTTAAATGGAGTGCTGCACATTCAGCGGTGTATATTTAGTGGTGAATCAATGTGATCCTCAGGTTGGCAGTGTCCTCGCTGTCGAATACTATAGCTCCCTCTCCTGAAATCTGTATCAAAAATTAGCAGTTTGTCAGTTGTGCAGTGGGAAAAGATCTGTCAGCTGAAAGCTTCTCTGCAAACTACCCAACAACACTCACAAACTGATCCGAGCCACTGAGAACTCAGAGATGCTTAAAAGGGAACTCTCTCTAGAAATAAATGTTTTAGAGTTTTGCAGCAGGGCCTGGTTCACTAAGGTACTTTGACCTTCCTCAGTTAAAAATGCTAGGAGAATCTTGGTAGCATTTCTCTTGGAGAACGCAGCAGACACAGCCTAAAGCAGATTAATTGTTTTGCAACACACTGAAGACAGTACCTTGGAAAAGTTGCTTTCTGCATGGGTTAGCGGGCAAAACTTGTCATCACGTGTATGTCACAACAATCTACTGCCTGAGTAAACACAGATCAAGTATTTATCATTCCAATGGTATTTTCCTTTGCAATTTTATTCAACACTTTCTCATGTGTTTAAGAAAAGGTACAGATTAGTAAGATGCTATATCTGAAAAAAAAAATCTTAGTGCAGGATGTCAATGTTTCCCTTGCAAACAGAAAAGCACAGCTGATATTCCAAACATGCTTTGTGGTGTTTTATTGACCTCAGTCAAGTAAAAGACAAAATAAATGTTACTCAAATGTAGAGAGTTCACAGATGAAGTTATTAAGCTGCATCTCTTTGCTTGTTCTTCACCGTGCCTCCAGCCCCACCAGGCAATTCCAGCAGAGAATCCATCAGCAAAGGGTGTTGACATTTGGTAGCGAGCACAGATCTACAGGTGATGTCAAGTTCCCAAAGGGGACTTTAACAAGGAAGATTGCACAGATTTATCCAAATAAAGAGGGTGGTGATTCTGCCCATGTACTTTTTTCACAGACTAAGCTAGTACAGTTACTGATGGTAATAAAGTATTTGTACTCATTCTTCCAGAGTAGTCAGCAAAACCGAACCTGTCAGATAGTACACTGCCCACCCATCTCTTACCCCTTTTCCACATTTTTCCTTCCATCTTTTCAACTAGGTACCTAAAGGTCTGTTGAAAGCCCTGAAGAAGAAATTGAAATTCCAGATGTTAAATAACGTGGACATACTCAAATGATGAAAATCCAAACAATAAACAGGGATGGAGAGCACCCTACAGGGAGAGGAGAACACAGCTGAAGGTGGAGTCAAGGATGAGCTTTCCAGGTACAGTTAAGGAAACTGCTCACTCTTTTACAAGAGACAGGCAAGCTTCAGCTGCTCCATTCTGCACTAAACTAAACAAACAAACTACCCACAAAGTTCAAATATTTACTATGAAATAAGGCCAGATTCTTCCAGTTTCAGTTTGAAGAGGAAACAAATCACCTTCTCGTAACTAAAATGTGTTAATCCAGATTTTTTGTCCCACTAAAATTAGTTAGTTCTCACACAATTAACTGTCTAAAGGTTTGGAGAGAAACCAGACAGCCTGCAGGCACCAGAGTTTTGTGTCTTTTTTTCTCTTTAAATCAAGTTGTTCCAATTCTCTGTTAGACTAATGAAAGACACAGTAGATTAAAAAAGGAAAATACAGAGAAGGAAAAAAATTCCGCAGCTACACTTTAATTATGTATCTACAGTGCTTAAACCAAGGAACTGACCCTGACCTCTGCTAAAAAGGAGTGGGAAGACAGCAAAACAGAACATAATGAAAACACATAATGAATTATCTATGCATAAATTACCCTTTGAGTTCCAACTAATCCAGTGCTATTAAGCTAAACATCCACTTGCAAGCAGATTCATGTTTATTGTTTCTTAACACTATCATTTTTACTAAAAAAGAAAGCAAGGTTTACAAACCCGGTATTTCAATGAACAGTGGGCAAAGGAACTCAACGTTAAAGGTTGTGACAAATGTCTACCTGACAATCTATAGAGTATCAAGATCCTGTTCTTTAAAAATCTTTCAAACCTAGTACAGAACATGAAAGGATGCAAGAAGAAATACAAAATTTTATACACTGATGGCATTAGCTTGGCTTCTTTTACCCCGAACATTATTTTTACCAGCAAATAAACAAAATAATAATAAGAAAAAGCCACCTCCAGAATTTACAAAAAACGTTCCAATGACCCAATGTTCAACTCTCAAAATGTCAAATTAAAATTTTCAGACTCCTGAGGGATACAGTCCTGAAAAATTTCCCAGTACTTTTCCAGTGAAATGTTTTAAGAGGATCCAGGCAAAACTTCCCACTAGCTCCTGAGTAGAAGAGCTAAAAATCCTCTCTATGGCCACTGGTTTACGCAATGTCCAACTCATTTCACCTACTTAAATCAGTGAACTGATTTTCTTCAAATGGAACAGTTTTCCTACTTGAGTGAGAAGTATAAAACAATCGAAGTCTGGAGCCTTTAAATTCAACTGTCTGGGATTCACAATCATGAAATATTAATCATGGTATTCTTTTTTTATGCTTCCCTCTGAAATACCCATTTATTGGCTGTGGTCAGAGAAGGAACTCTGACCTCAGACAGGTTGGTGCTCAGATCATTTTTTTAGGGTGATGAGTTGCTATTTTGCTGAAGTGCTTTAGACCTTCAAGATTACCAAACTCAGTGACAGGAAGGATTATATTCCAGTGAAAGCCACAGGGACAATATTGGTTTTCTTTCTTCTGTAGCACAGAGTAGCTCACAATTAGGCTGAAGTATCAGATTTATTAACATCACTGAACATGGTTTATTTAAATGGCACATTTAAATGAAGGCTTAAGGTATCACAACTTGGTAGTCCTTCACGGTCCTAACACTTTTGAAATACAACAAGGAAGATACCTGAATAAATCAGAATTACAAGTAACACTTTCTTTCAGAATAAACAGTGCAAAAGGAGTCAAATTAGATATTAAGATGCTAGTTTTACTACTTGTGGGGAAAAATAGTTTTCTTATTTAATATTATTTTATTAATAAAACCTTTACTTACATTAAATCAAATTAAATAACAGTGAGATAGATGGTCTCTAGTGACTTACTATTTTCCTTTATAAACCTATTACTCTTAATGAAAACACTTTTGGAAAAACAGTTTAAAAAGCTTCACTTAGAAGAAAAAAGCCAAACAAGAATCAAATTCACTGCCTTAAAATTTAAATTCTCTGACTTTTATAATTCCAGTGAATTTCACAGAAATACGAACTAACTTTGCTTTACAAAATAATGTATTCAGAATTCCTCTAAAGTTCACTGTATGAAGAAACTGAAATGTGTTTCAAATACTTCAGTATAATCCACAACTTTGAGGAAAAAAATCCACATAGTACCCACCTCAACTCTTGCAGGTAAAAAAAAAAAATACTGTTTTCTAAATTCTCCTTAGGACACAGGAACTACAAGTAAGGCATATTTTGGTAGAATTATTTTACTGTGACTGTATTTAAAGAAAGACTGATCGTTTCTCTTTATTTTGGTTTGGTTTTCATGTATTTGGTTGGGTTTGGCCATTGTTTTTCTGAATGCATCAATCTCAAGATTAATACAACTCATTTTAAAAAAACCAATTACAACCAATGCAGAAAGATTGTTGGGAATATCGTGTTCTGGCCAGCTTTCCCTCTGCTCCCTGTCTGTTCCACACTGATACTCAGGCATCAATCAAGTGGGCCCCATCTATATTCTTTACCACTTTTCCTTCCACAGTCCTCCGTCAAGACAGTTTGCAGAATTCAGCAGGAATTGCAAGAGAGCTACAGAAATTTAGGCTTATTATTGACTGTTTTTTTACAAGGTCAGAGGAGACTTGGCCATTCCAGAAAACTGAAAAACTCTGAAAAGCATCACAGAGGTTTTTCTCGTTGTCAGCATTTCCAGTGGCCACCAAATTATGAAGATTAAAAAGCAAACGAGTATCACAACCTTCTTCTGAAGAATGCCAAATGCAAGTAACGAATTGTTTAACTCGATAAACAATGATATGCTCTTAAAAAATTCCTGAGAGGACTAAGAGGGTCTAATCCACCCTAGGAAAGGCATAAGGACAACAGTAAATATGAGCATAGTGTGCACAGAGCTTGATTAATCCCCATTACAAATTAACGGATTGAGAGACAAATGAGTGCATGTATTTGGTGATGCATAATAATTACCTCAGGTGAAACAAGCTGTAGAAGTCTTTAGCAACATTCCTTAAAGAGAAAATAAGCATTAGCAACTAAACTAAGTTCTATACCTGCATGATGAACACTAATCAGCTGGCATGTAACTTAGAGGCCCGACAGGTGCAGGGAAAGCTGGAAGAGCACTCCAGTTCTTTTCCCTAATGAGACCATTCTAAAAATATGTACCAGTATTAGCAGGCAAGAGAAGAAATTACAAAATGGTATATGCACTAGGTGACAAGGAGGCCTCCAAAAGGGAGGAAAAATACCAGACAGTGAGTTGAAAAACACAACTGTACCAAGATCATAAAATCTCCCATAAAATAAATGAAATTATGACATAAAGAGTAAGAAAAACTAGAAATTATCTCTCTTGTATGGAAAAGACTGATTTTTGATATGTTCTAAAAAGAAAGGTAATCCTTCTATCAAAATCCTGGCATGGTCCAGAAGACCAGCAAGATTTGAATCCCTGCTCTTGCAAACTTCCCCACAGGCTTTGGGTATATATTCATGCCTCTTTCCCAGCCTTCATGTAGGTAAAAAGAGAATATTAACCCTTGTTTTTTCTCAGGTGTTTGTGAGGTCAAATGCTCTCAGCACACAGATACTACTTACTTCATGGTTTTTATTTTATATTGTTTTGACAAAAAACTATAAGCTGCAGAATTATAGCAAAGGATTATTTGCTATCACCACAATCGAAACAGTAATTTTTCACATTTTAGCTGTCACACAGAGGTTTGCCATGTAACTCATCCTAATTTCATTATACAATGTGCTATATATACCACTGCAGTTCTGCAACAAACACAACCTACTGGACAAAGGACTGAATTCCTTTCCTACCCAAAAAGGTGGTTTTAGCACAAGCTGAATCACCAGTCAGAAGTGAAATTTCAGCTTCTGGTGAGACAGGAAAAGAGCAGCAGGGAAACATTTTGCTCTACATTTACCAGGTCAAGTCCTCTAATGCCACCACTGAGGACCTGACTGACCTGCTCTGTGACACTGTATTGCAGCCTGGCCTGTTAACTTGGTGTAACAAATGCAATCTGCAAAATCATTACTTTTCAATTTCATTTCAGACATTTAGAATTTTCCCTGTGATTTTAGGAACAATAAACACTGTTGCTCATTATTAAAACTCTTCAAACCACCTAATTTCCCCTCCTCTTATTTCAGCTATGCAGCTCTCAAGTTTTACTGTATTTGCTTTCAATGCAGACTATAGATCTAACTAAGTTTCACTTAAAATTTAGACTGGTAAAAATTAGAGTTATTTCCCAAACTGTCAATGGGACTGCCATCACTTTCAGAAGTAGCAGCACTGGCCATCTCTAGTCAGTTATAAACAAAGAGAGGAAAAGGATGCATTCCATCTGACTACTCTAGTGAAGCAATGCACTGGGAAATATTGCAAATATTGGCTATAGTTTTCACAGTGTATAAACACAGAGATAAAAATCTACTACAGGATATAGAAAGTAATAACCTTACCACTCAAAAACAGATGTCACACTTAAACTGAAGATGATGATTTTAGGACTATATGGTTCAGTGAATGATTATTTATTGAGATATATGACTTAAGAACAGCCTCTATCTTAAGGCATGAAATACTTGCAGGACTGAGTAGAAATCAAAAAGGAAGTATACAATAGTAGTATTATTTCTCCCTTACCCTTACACTACACACAGCACAAAAAAACCTTCCTATTCATCAACAAGGGTAAAAGTCTGTCATGCACAAATATGTGCTTCAGTATATGAATTGAAGGATGGGAAAGGGAGGAGGAGGAAGAGGTCATGATGATGGGAAACACAATGCAGATTCAGAACTGCAGCTGGAATGAGAAGTCAGTCTTGTCTTGCATGTTGATAAATCACACTTGAGTCAGCATCAAACAGAGGATGTTCCTACCTGACAGGGAGTCGGGCCCTCTGAGCCAACAACAGTTCTGTGTGTCCAGTGAGGTTCATCTCCCCATCCTGAAAGGATGCCTGGGAAGCACCCTGTTGAGAGATTTCAAAGCACATTTTGAAACTACATACATAATTGTGTGTTTATATTTTTTAGTCAATATTTGGAAGAGAAAGTCAGTCATAAAGTAATATCATCTCACTGACAGTGAGGACTGAAAGACCCATTCTGCATGTAGTATCTGTGACACAGCATTTGAAGAAACAGGAGGGTATCTAAAGTCCTGCTCCTCATACCACAGTCCCACCATCCTTCCACTGGAGAAGTTCATGGTACTACCTTCTTGTCTGCCTATCCAACCTGAAAGTCACTCTTTCCCACCCTGAGCCTCCTCCTTTCTCATAATAGATCACACAAATCTTGGATAAACCAAATGGCTCTTTTTTTTTTTTTGGTTGTGCTTTGCCTCTTAGTAGCATTTATCTGGTAAAGATGTATTTTCACAGTAACTTCCCAGAAAAAGAAATTACGAAACCATTTGGCCAGACAAAAATACATTGCACATAGGGTCCAGGAATTAATGCTAAAGCTTTTGTAAAATATTCTTTAACTTTCTTTTTGTGATCCTCACACTTCCAGTGTTTGCATTTTTCTCATACTGGAAGAGGAAAATAGTTACCAATGAGATAAGACCACTGTCAGCAGGTGATGTATTAGCTTTAACATACTGTACTTCATCCTAACTCTTATGGCAATAATGTAAACAGAGCAAATTCTGTAACAAAGACCTTCTTCGGAGAGGTCACTTCTGTCAAATCTGCAACAGGAATATAACTGGAAGACATAAATCTTCAGCTGTCAACACACTAAGATAATTCAATTCAGAGTTTGATCTTAACTAGATAAAGCCTAAAGTTAATCATTATTTTTTTTGTTGTTGTAGTGGTACAGTTTTCCAGTGTATACACTTGCCATATCGAGTTGTCTCAAGGCAAAAGGTAGCAATGCTATAAATTAATTTCAAAGAAAAAGGCCAACTTGATAGGTAATTTAATTTTCAATAAAAGCTCTACACTGTATATTAAAAATTCCAATTTCTCTCAAATGATGACTCTACTCAAAAGATGGCTTTTAAGGTTTGGTGTTTCCAGTTCCTCAAAGATTTGTAGAACTTATTTTTAGCTTGTAAGTATCAAGAGACTTGGGGGCAAGTGTGGGTTGCTTTGCATTTCAAAATAGAATCACGAGCAGCCTTGCAAGCAAACCCTTAAAAAATATAAATCAAGTTGGATCGCCTTTTGGTTCACATGCTGCTTTTGAACCTACAATATTAGTAGAGATGCTCTTTGTGTGTTAATTAGAGCAGAAGCCAACTGATTTGGCTTCAACTGCAAGACCAGTACAGCTCGAAGTGAACTACTGTCACTAGTAGAAGAACCATTTTTAAAAACTGTGAATTAAGTAACTGCCATCTCTTCCGATCACTTTTCACAGTGGAACCACATGCCAAGGAATAATTCTTGCTATATGAAATATATTCCATACTAAGATCATAAATCAAGAATTTGACCTCAAGCAGTGCATTACCAACAGAAATCTCACACACAGCCTTCATATGTTGACTTCATCTTCACAAAAGCTTTAAAAGAAGTGTTTTGGTAGCAACAGATGCTGGAAGCAGACAAACCTCTTAACAATAATGTTCCCAACAAAGCCAACCTCCTTTAGCTAACCACAGAAAACACTGGTGCTACAAAGGCTCTAGTTTTCGGAAAGCTTAAGATAGCCAAGCCATGAGCAGATTTAGGGTTGTGAATTAATTGGACTCTTTTCTTTTGGACACTGGCTGCAACACAGTGCAAGACAGAGAACATGCTACTCATGAACTCAGAATTTTTTGCTACCTGAAGCCTCCCTTGCAGTCTACACAAGTCTGCATAAGCTACGTTATTCTCTGTTTCTGGGCTTTTGGTTACTATTGTTATTTTTGTAGTGAGATTACATCCATGCTTGTCCTCTACCTCCACTTCCTGAGAAGCAGATTTCACAGTAAGGAAAACTACTGGTGTTCAGAACACAGTCTCATCTCTTGTTTCTGTTGACTGACACACAGATGTTTAACCACGAGGAATGATTTTTTTGATCAACAAGTATAATCTCATACTTTGATTTGCTTAGTGACACAGGACAGCACTGCTAAGAGCACAGTTCCACCCCAAGATAAGTAAGAGGTCCTTACAGAAAGATGGCAACTAAGAGCTTTCTTTTCTGCTAAAGGCCAGACCAGAAGAAAGTATCTTGAAGCTTGATAAGAGGATTATTATAGATACCAGGGATGTTAGACCTTTGGAAGAGGTCTTGAAGAACAGATTTATAAACATGACATAAAGGTTTCAAGGCATGTTTATTCCTGTACCAGAAAATAATGGTCCTGCCTTGTGAGCCACCTGACAGTCACACACATTTTAATCTTTCCACAAGAGGAATCAGAGGATAAAGTTTGGAGTCTATATCTACAATTACAGCTTGCTTTTTTTGTTCCGTTTGTGGTTTTGGGTTGGTTTTTTTGCTTATTGTAGTGTGGGGGTTTTGTTTGTTCGTATTTTAAATTTAAGGGTAAAAACTTCTAAAGAAAATTTGACCTCTCCTGAGCTGGACAGAAGTCTGTTGAGGGATTTCAGAAATGCCACAGGGAAAATTTCAGTATCAGAGCCCCCACCCTGCACACCACAGCCTGTTTTGATTTCAAGGCACACAGTGCTCAGACATACCACAGATTATCACATGCTCAAGTCAGTAAACACAAAGTCAGATATATTTAAAGGCTTAACTGATCAAGGAAACACGAATCATAACACCAGCATTATAACTGAGCTCTCTGAGAATGACATTAGAGCTTCAGTCACATAACAATCACTACAAATAGAAAAATTCCTTTCATACTTCAGCATTTCATTAGAAGCACAGTAAATTTTAACAGATCATCTCCTGATGAACCAGCTTGATAAGAAACCAAAAATGCACAAGTGAAGATCCTATCAAAAGCCAATGATCCAATACACATAGAAACGTTCAATCTCTTGTTCATATTTTAAAGTCTGACTGTCTGTTTTTCAATAGTATCAGAATTAATGACACCGACTACCAAAGCTTGACTCAAATTCAGTTGACAATGTAATTACTTTATGGTGACAGAATTGCAGTTTTCACTTAGGACAAAGGAATAAAATGCAAAACAGTGTGGTAAAAACAAAAGCCAAGGAAGCATATGCATCTGAGAGCAGTGGAAGGTTTTTAATTTATTTACATATGGATAATTTGAATTAAGCAATTCTTCTTAGTGCATGTTCTTCAAATTAGGACTGAAGCAGAGGAGAGAGATTCTATTAAATAATAGCCCTCTGCAAACACCTGCTACCCAAATGCTAGAAAGTCTCATATTCATTATGTGACAGCTCTCAAGTTAGGTAAACACGTACATGTGACAGTAGAAAAAGTGACAGAGCACATACCAGTAACATTTTCTACTTTGTGAACATACAGTCTTCTCAATTCAGCAGTCAGCCCGGACATGTATTACCCCCAGCAATAAACACTGGAATCAGTCATGGTCTTATTGAGCTTAGGGAGTATGACAAATTCTCTGGGCTTTGCCTTTAATTTTTGAAAATGCTCATTTCATAAAACCCACAAAGCATCTAAGGCGAAAAGCAATAGTGGTACTTTTGAACAGAGACATGAAAATATCCATTTCTGGCTAGAAAAAGAGAGAGGGAAAGACAGAATTGACTGAAAATGGTCAAACGAACTGTTTGTATTACAAACAGAAAAGTGCAGCCCTGAGCAGCCAACACAGCAGAAGCTGCCCACCAGCCCCACTGCGCTGTTTTCTCACCATCACTGCAATCCCAAACAAACTGGATTTTTCTATCTTCAAAAAAACTGCACCACATCTGTTTTCTAACTAAACTCTGGCTATAGTGTAGTTTTGAGTTAGATTTTAGCTAAAAAGAAATCTTTTGCTGAGGTTCTTCTGCAGCAAAATTCTGCACGTTCCTGCAAGAGCAGATTATATCACCTAGCCCAGCAAGACAAGTTCAGAAATATTCACAGGCCACCAATGGCTCTAGAAGGGCCCTACCTATATCACCTCAAATCTGCCTGGTAGGCTCAGAAGACTTCATTCTTAAGAAGTAAGAATTTGAGCAGTATATAATTGCCAATATGTCACTTTTAGAAAAACTATGTAGGAAAAAACATCCTCTTCTCGGAAAAAAAAAATATTATATAATAACCAACATGAGACAAGTCTCAAAACTAGATAAATTTGGAGAATGTGGAGTCTAAATAAAGAACAGGAGAAAAGCCTGAGCGCAGGACACACTTGGAGCATAAAATGGTCATCAAACACTAACAATAAACTTAAAAGAAATAAATATGATCTATTAACAGTAGAAATACACATGATATGTACTCAAATTAGGAGGGAAGTAGGCTGGTATACCCAAGGGAAATACTTGGTATACCCAAGTATCTTTATCTGAGACCTTCTTTTAATGACAAAGAAGTGAAAATATATGTCTGAAGTTCCAGTTTACAGTATTGTATTCCCCGAGGGCATCAACTTTTTAAAACAAAGCAAAGTATCCAAACAGAAGAGCAGAAGGTCACGGAGCAGGGTGTCAGGCTGCAGAGCTCGCTCTCCCTACCCAGCCAACAGAAAACCTTCTTCCAAGAAGGTTCAGTGAGAGTTCAGACATAAACAGTGAGATGCAAGGAAACCTGGGGGTGAAAGGGATGCTTAGTTTACAAATGCAGGAAATGTCTCATCGACTGCTCTCACAACAGACAATTTTAATTACCATATTTAAAAATTGAACATTTTTAGCAACACTTTCAGGATCATGTGAGCACTTCTGACAGCCAGAATGAGTTTAAAAAGCCACAGCACTATATTTAGCTTTAAAAATCAACACTTTCATAAATATTCCCAAACCAATTAGTGCATGTTATAAAGGTGTTTACCTTTAGATAGAACAACAAATGCAATACATGACATCACATTCAGAGGACGATCCCCAAGACCACACAACTCAAGAAACACACACATAACGGCCCCTTTTTGTAATAATATAACCAAGCACAAGTTAAAACATGAACCATATATCTTGTTGTAATGCCCAGCAGTTACACATACTGCTGGTTTCAAGTTCTGGTCGATTGTACCTCATTGTGCCTCAAAAAGGCTTCTTCATGGCTCACTTGGTCTTTTGGGACAAAACATAAGCTGTGTTTGTAGGTGTGTTCCTAATATGGTTAAGAAATAACAACTGTCCTTCATTAGGATACTCCTGCCATCCTCAGTTTGCAACAAGAAGAATGCAGCACACCACAAGCTTTAGGAATGTTTCAGACTTTAAAAATTAGTCTCTTCGATTCCTCCATTTGGCCTTAAATCCACAATGGGCCTAATTGAAGATGTGGCACTAAAACCCTACATAAGGAAAATATTTATCTTATCTTTATTACTTACAATGTACAGAGTCAGGCTATCTCAAGGCCAGGGAACAATCTGGCAAGTGAAATACGTAACAAACTTCCACTTAGCAGAAACCTGCACCATAACTGTAGCAGAAACACATTTGGGGTTGAAAAATTCTTGTAATTGAGGTATTCTGCTTTGGGCTGAGGCAGAATTAATTTTTTTCCTAGTTGCTGGTGCAGTGCTCCGTCTTGGATTTAGTATGAGAACAATGTTGATAAACCACTGGTATTTTGGTTGTTGCTAAGTAGTGCTTACCCTAAGTCACGGACTTTTCAGTTTCTGCTCTGCCAGAGAGGAGGTGCACCAGAGGCTGTAAGGGAGTGCGGCCAGGACTGCTGACCTGAACTGGCCAAAGGGATTATTCTACACCATAAAACATCATAGCCAGTATATAAACTGAGGGGAATTGGCTGGGAGAGGCCAATCACTTCTTCCAGATTAATTTTTTATTTTAACATGTAGCTTTTCTTTTCTCCTTCTAAATAAGCATAATGAAATATCAAACATCCTTTTTAAACCAACCAATAACAGAAAATTGAGTACGCTGCTCAGTATGCTCTTAAATATTACAGAGTCTGTTGGAAAGAGAACACATTGACCAACAGACATACCAGCTGTCATACTTACAGGTGTATTTATAACCACAATTAATTTATCTCAATTAAAAAATTCCTATTATCACAGTATCGGTATCATCAATACGTTAAGGATGGAAACCAATACAAATCAGGCTAATAAAATGCTGCTAAACTGAAGGAAAAGTATTATTGTTTGTTGCTATATATTTCTTATTTTTCCAGCAGTCTGCTTGATTTAAATCACTCTCCCTCCATAAAACATGTTAAGTATTTCTAAACAACTTATAATACTTCCATTTCACTTACTGATTAAACTACATCATCTTCTCAGCTATTCAGAATGTAATTCATTTGAAATGGATAATTGATGCAATTGTGCAGTACCTACAAATGCAATTAATCACTTGCTAAAAATGATTTTAGGCAGGCAATATGAAAATAAGAATCATAAAGCTTCTTTCAATGTCAATTAAAATGTATTCTACTGGACTGGTAAAAGATACTTTTCAACATAAGAATAGCTGTATATCTTCAGATATTTTTAATAACATACAAGTGGATTCATGTTTAATTAGCACAGCACAAAGAAAAGCCATAATACAGTACAGCTTTTAGCAATTACATGACAGTTTCAGGAACCACAACAGCATTATTTCCCCCCTCAACTACCAACGGATTTCTTGAATATTGTAGCAAGTTGTGTGTGATCTTGGCACTTAAAAGGATATTCTAAACCAAGGGCATAAATAGATACTCTCCTGGGAATCCATCCGAAGCAAGGAATTATTCCCCCAAATTGTTTGTTAACAATTGTCTACTGAGGGTTATCATTACAGCTGAACTGTACTGGTGGATAACATACCCTCTGTTGTTCAGTGCAAAACCAGAGCTGGCTGAAACCCCCTTCCCCAGCAGGTCCAACTACTCTGGGTGACTTTGCACTGAAGCAGTTTAGGAGCAACTTCTGCCCATTAAACACATCTTGCCAGTGCCAACCTTCAAAACGCTCTCCCTAAATCTTCCTGCTCTACCTAATCCCAGTTTATTTCATCTTAATCATTCAAAAATCTAGATGAGGAGCATTCTCTGCATAGAAAAAGCAATGCTCTGAGTCCTATACAAAGAGTAAAATATTTATTATTAAGAGCAACAAGGATTACTTTTAGGCCTGGAGATCAAAATTGTTACATACAATTTTGGTAACAGAACTTGAAGAGTTCTCACATGAAAGATTTCTCTATCACTGAGAAAAAAAAAAAATCCACTACTTGTAATAGTACTGGAGAGTTCACATCTTCCTTGGCAGTGGTTTTGCACAAGTAAAGGGAAGGAAAAGGTGTAGCTGGAGTGCCTAAGTATTTCAGTTTCTGAAGGGCTGAGAGAAAAAGAAAAATGGAAAAATTGCCTCAGTTAAAAGTCTCCAGAAGTAGCTTTTCTGCACATAAAACTCTGGCCTTAAGCCCAACATTTTTAAGTATTTCTAGGCTGAAGTGTGAGCAATGTCTTTTCCAAAACAGTAGAAAGCTGCTTTTAAAAGTATTGATAGTATATTGATAAATATTTGGATTTAGCACCTCTACTGGCCGAGAATCAATTCTTAAAAGAAAAGGAAATGTTCCAGTAAGGGTGAAAAAAAACCCCCTACACCAAACAACCCACACACCAACACAACCAAAAAACTACTGGAAATGTAAGTAATATGGTACATGTTCACAACTTTTAGGAGATGTCAATACTGGAATAATTATTGAAAGGATGGAGTAACTGGCCAGCCGTATGACCACTGGCACCTTTAAAACATAGGATATGTTTATTAGCCCTCTCCTCATTTATCATGCTGATTTTAATTACCTACGAGCTCTCTGCCTGCACTGCCAGCCAACTAGACACTACAGAGCAATATTAGGACACTGTGCCTGAGTCAGTATTATCTGCATCTCAGAAAGATTATTAATTTGAACTAATGCATGCTTAGAGCATTTAAAATATTTTGGCTGACCTGAGGCATGCTACTCTGCTAGGATATTAATATTTGTGTTTTATTTATCTTATGTTTTTATTAGATTTTAATGATATTTTAAGGACTATTGCTAAATTTACTGTCCAGAAATACACGGGTAGCCTTTTATTTATAGAGAATATTTAGCAATGTTATCAACAACACAGGGCAGTGAAGAAGTGGGTGTTTCCAAGTTAAAACTTGTGATTTTTTTCTGCATCACCCATTTGGAGACAAAAATATGTGTTCAACAGAAGTACATAAACTTTGGACATTTTAGTTACTTTATAAATTATTTGTAAGCAATTATTCCCATGGCAACAAGCATAATTTAAAAAGTGTACTATCATTAGCTCTACAAATGCACACTAATCCCTTCTCTTGGTTGGAAACTGCTACTGAACAATTAATATTGCAAAAACAGGAAATAAATTAATGTTCCTACAAAAAAATCTACCAAATTTTCTCAGACCAAGGGAACATCAGCATGACACTCCCCAGCTGTTTTAAGCCTCCCAAGACTGACAGAACCTTTTACAAGAGATTTTCAAACTACAAAGTTGTATTTTGACTCATTCCTTATTTGTGCAGAGAAACTGCTTGTATTCCTTTTTTTAAAGTAAAGAAAGAAAAAAATCTCTGAAACTACTATGCATTACATCAGAATAATTTCTTCATGGAAGTAGTACTTAGAGGACATCTAAATCTTATCTAGACAGTCTTATGTATGATGGTACATTACCATTTCCCCCACAAATAGCTGAATATACAAGTGATACTTTAGCCTTGCACCTCTATTCCTTGCAATGAATCCTTTATTGAATTTACCTGTCTTTTTCATCCGCATTAAAATTATGCATATCTTCACCACCAACAACAACAGGGGGAGTGGACAACAGTGGTTTCCAAAATTTAAAAATCACACTAATTTTCGAAGTTAAAAAAGGGGTCTTCGTTAAAGATAGTAATCGGTATTTTGTTGCTTATTCTCTTTATGAATGGAGCATATAATAAGATGCATTAAACATGCTAAATTGGTCAAAAGGAATCCATACATCCATTGATTCTGTAACAGCAAGGATAACCAAATTGTTACCATTCATCGGCCTGCTAAGTACCGCTCACAGCCTGCGAGAGCCAACAATTAAGCTTTGTCTTGCATCAGAAATCTCTACTCATTGCTTTGGAAATTAAACAGTAACATCAGTAAGATGCTGTAATGCTATAAAAACACTCTTTCACTTTAGAAGTCACTGTCATAGCTATATTTATGTCAAGAAGGCAGACACTTCAGTAACGAACACCAGATGAAACTCTGAAAAAGACAGAGCCGATCACATTGCCCGGATCTTCTCAGATTTGTCTTTTTGTAACACACCACTGATCAGCGACAGCCTGAGATAGTCCCTGCACCAGTAATCAGTGGATCACACTCACATCCAAAGACTGCTACAGTCAGGACCACCTGGCCCACCTCTCCTCCCAGCAGACAGAGCTGTGCCCTGGAATGCAAGGCCTGGCTGGGGCACAGCTCTGCTCCTCCAGCTCTGGGTTTGCCACTTGCAGCGTATTATGATAAGCTTTCCTCAGTGTGCAATGTATGTTAGTAATTGCTAGTTATGTTACCACTATTCCTCATATGGGATTATCATAGTGAAGCAACAGCACTGATTAATCAATTAGCATGGATTCATTAGAGAAGAGATGAAAGATAGGTAATGTAATTGTGTTTACTGAACAATGGATGACAGTGTGCTTAACGCCCAGAATTTCTAATAATACACAGTCACCTAGACTGATGTATACATAACATTATGAATATTTAGAACATCCTCACTGCAAAGCTAGACAGACAACAATCAGGCTGTGACTCTGTGTGCAAGTAATGCCAGGGCCTGAAGAATGCATAGAGGGGAGAACATAGACGACAGATGGCACACTCAGATGAATATTTCACCTTTGACTAAATCTTTGTAGAACAGCTGCATTGCTTCCTATAATCCAGTATGCACAGGCACGTCTGCACAATACAGTGGCCAACAGCATAAACCACCAAAAAAACAGATATCACAGAAACATTGGCTGAGACAGGTCAAGCAGAAGAACATGAAAAAACCTGACAGAGTCCCCTTTATGAAATGAACAGAAGCATACTAGGGTAACTGAGAAGCTTTATCTCCAGATGTCCAAGATGCACATCCCTTACTGTTTGTCCTTGTCAACAGCTGAACACTGAACTTACATCAGCAATTAAAGAGCATGAACACCAAACTCCCAGACCCATCTCTCAGTATGATCTCTCAACATGATAAGTACCATTTAGGTACTAATGCAATAGTCAAAGACCCTTCTGTCTCATGGTGGTAGACAGACTGGCCAGTAATGTGTGCGGGTATCAAAAGATGAGACAAGAATTAAATTGAAAATACAGTGAAAACAAGATATTGAAATGTAGCATCTGCCTGGAAGGAAAAAGACTAAAAAGGAATGTAAAGATTACAAGGGAAATACTTTGCTAAAAAGCTAAAGTAGAAAAAAATGCCCTCCATACTCCATGAAGTCAGAAATCTTCACATAAATCAAACACCAGGATCCCATGAGAGACCTAATCTATTGCATGACAGGGTCTGAATGCTCTCAGAGACCCACTCACCCAGTATTTTCCCAGGATGCTTCCACAAGGTCCCAGGGAACCACAGTTTGTGATTAGTGTAGAGCTTCCTCAGCTTGTAATGCAGCTCCTGAATACAAGGTACTAAGAGTCACGTTGCCTGTTCAGATCAAAGGCACTTGCATTCCTGCTGGGAGTTAAGTATTCCTCCTTAACTTTGTGGGCTGCAAATTTATTTGCTTTTCAAAAGAATCACACAGTGAGTATATGAAAAACTTACCTGTTTGTTTCAGTCTAACAACGTGACTAGTGACTAACAATTTGAGCATTGTCCTGTATACATCTTAATATTTAACTATTTTCTCCATACTTTCAGAGATGTCAGACTCTCAACGAAACCTCCCCAACACTGTGGCAAGGGAGCCATTATGATGGCCTAAGGAAAATATAACACAAATTTCTCTTGCCAGGCCTCTATTTGACAGGGAAGCCCTAGATTAGAGATACTCACAAATTTCTCTGTTGGCACGCTTTAAACCCAAATCTAAGAAAGAATTTGTCAGGCAATCAGTCTTGAAGATGTTTCTAAGGGACCATAAGAACATCTTAACCTACACAGCATTAAACAAGTAAATAACGGTTAAAATGTTGCCTGAATCTCTTCAAGGAATGGAGTTGCCTACATCCAAGTGGGAGAAAACACACTGCCCTACATAAAGCCCTTGATCTTGATCCCAATTCTCAATGGAAATTAAGGTAACTGTGTAGCATTTTAATTCTATCGAACTGTATACAAAACCTTGTTTTAGGATCTGAAAGTACAGGCACAGCATTACCCTGAATTTATGAGTGGATATTATTAATAAACCTGAGTTGGCTCCTGTGAGCCAAGACATTCCTATCACTGGCTTATCTTAAACCTAGCAGGCAATTGAAATCAGAGGCAGATCACCTGAGAGTATATTGTTATTTCCAATAAATCCTTATGAAGCATAATGGTATTTTCAACCTCTCCTAGGGTTTTTAAAAGTCATCAGAAAATAACCTTTCATGAAATGATCTGGTTCTATGTTAATTATTAACTCCATCTTGAAATAACAGCACTGGTTAATAAATAACTTGACAGCACTAAAAATTGCAGTGGATGAAAACTGGATTTATCACATGATTGAAAGGAAGCCGGGTGAGCAAAATAACTTAAGAAAAGATATCAGCATATTTTCTGGAAATAAAATAGAACAGCAATAATAAAACCTTAGAGATTAATTAAGCTCAGGCCATTTTGACGAGCACGTTTTACCTACTAACCATATTATGAGCGGCCTCCCAGAACCGTATGTTTTTTAATCATTTGAAGAAAATAAGCAAACAAAATCACATGGGTAACTTCATTTTACCATTATAAAGATATATTTATCAACAGAAAGAGCTTTTTTAAGGTTACAGGTGGACCTGATTGCATTACAGTTGTTGACTAATAGCAGCATCTCTAACTGCAAGAACAAAGGTCAGAGAACATGTTGCTGTTGCTCAGGTGAGCACAGCAGGTGATGCAGAGGAATGAGCAACTCTCCAGAAGATGGAAAGCAGCATGAGTTATCAGTTGTCCTATTTCTTGCATGTGTTCCTGGACAAACATGCCTGTTTCCATCCATGCCTGTTTCTTCACTTTTGAGAAAAATACGGGAAAAGTGTATCACGAGAAATGTTGGTAATAAACATTTCCAGCAGAAATTCCCAATTTTTGTTTATTCCTGTTTTAAAATAAACACTATCAATTATATCAATGATTTCCTAGAAACAAAGTATCATAGAGACATGTTTACTATATCAGTGTTTACCACAAAGTGGAAGGAAATAGATAACCTGTCTCCTTGCATGCCTTTATGTAGCTCTATCTTTCCCTAACCTCTCCACACAAGGTGCTCAGGCTGGTGTCAGACACACAGAGACACTACACTCTGAGACAAAATAGTTCCCTTGTTTCCAGCTCCTCAGAACTTAGAAACCAAAAGTATGGCACCAAACAGCAGAATAAATCAAGTATGGCTGAGAGGGCCAAGCTCAGTTATGACAAAGCCAGGAACATGATAGATGCACGAAGGATGACAAGGTTCAGCACAGCTGAGTTCTCGATGCTTCTCTGCTAAGACATGGGAAGCCTGATTGATGTAAACACTAGTATTTCCTGAACTTACATTTCCCTTGTGTTAACAGAAAATCCAAGCAGCCTAAAAAGTTAATGAAGTTTTATGCATGTGAATTATTTAAGCTTTAAAACTTCAGTAAAATATGCTTAGATATAAAGCACAATGCAGTTTTATCTACAAGTTAAATAGTTCAAATACTACTACTTATGAGGAAATCCAGTGTTAATTATCCAGGTCAGATCATAATTAAAAGTACTCTACAACCAGAAATGCTGGGAGACTGGCACCATGTTGGGGGTAATGGGGTGGGATGTGTTTTTGTAGATTTTTTGTTTTGTTGTGGTTGTTTGCCTCACTCCTTAAGAAAACAAGATTACCTATGCCAAGTTCATTGAAATTTACTATTTAAAAAAGCAAATTTGTAATTATTTTGTACGGTGCAGTTCCTTCCACTATCACAGGAAAGCAAAGCTTCTTTCTGGAGATTTTATAATTGTATTATAATAATCCAAAGCGCTGCAAGACTTTGCTTGCATCTTTTACACACTGAGCACTACTAATTGCATACCACTGTAACGTGTTCTAGGTACTCACAAGTAAAGACTTCATCTTTTCTTCTAGAACGAAAAGGTGACAAGAAATGGCTTCAATGAGTTACTCTGTGAGGGAAAGAATTAGGTAGACTTTCTAAAGAAAAGCCTCTCATTCAGAGAATACCAAATTCAAAAGCAACCGAAGGAAGCATTCAGTGCTTTCTTCTGAAAATAAGCTTAATAGTCCAGGACCTGATGCATCCTGCAGGCAAGAGCAATACATCTTAGACAAAAGTTGCTCCCAGTAGAAAAGAAGATCATAGAGGGAATGGCATTTTTTCAAGTATCTGTGCATAACCTCAGGCAGGGCTTTAAATTTCAAAAAAAAAAAAAAAAAGCATAGTGATTTAGGCTTAATATTTTAATAGGAACTACTGGATACATGAAACAAAACACTGGAATAATGGGATAATACTGATCTGCGTTGCTAAACAGATGCACTGCTGCTTTTTAAGCTACTCAGAGCTTCTGCAATACACATTCACTCCTGTGCAATGGTAATGGAGCGATCAAGCCTGGAGATCACAAATACAGGGGCCTGGGGAGCTGAACTACAGCTCAAAAACTAGTCTGAACAGTTTCCTCAAGCATGAACTGCCTACAGCACAGTGTCATGTGCACGAAAGAAGTCCAGGTTCTAAGAGGACAGAGATGAGGCTTTTTATTTGCTATATCCTCTCCCAGCAAATAACCCTTTCCTGTTTAAATGGTTATAAATAAAGACAAGTTTAGTTAGCAAACCTTCACTGGAACTTAAAATGGGAACACAACCAGAACAATTTCAGGGATAATTACACTTGATCTGGACTAAAAATTTGTTTGTTTCCTTTGCGCAAAGTATCCCCATGGCTGTACCCAATTCCAACAGCTACAAGCACCATCAAGTCCAGAAAACAGAAATGGAAGGAGAGAGGGAGCTGAACGCAAACTGAAATAAAGTTTGAACAGTTTGGGTTTGTCTTTTTTTTTTCTCCTCAAGCCTAAACTGCCTTCCATACTTGTAACAATCAAAAAGGAACTGTTTACCATACGAAAGCAAATATTATTTCTGCTGTTATGGCTATCTGGATATCTGATAGCCTCAGGCAACGCAAAGGGGCCCCAACAACAACAGCTCAACTTAAAAGTCAAAGGGCAAACACCTTTGAAGTGAGAGATGACACAGAAACAGCAGCAGACCTTGAAGTTTGGTCTGATGAACACTTGAGAGTAAATCTCATTCATCCTCACAATCCTCTTGAAGGCAAAACGGGCACATTTAGCACCAGTGGTGCTAAATGCCAGAATACCTAAGAGCAAAGCGCTCCTCCCACAACCCCCTCATCTAGGGAAACAGCAAAGGCTATCAACAGTTTGGTTCAGAGAGGTTCACAGTTCTGGCAAATGGCACTGGGGAATGATTCTTGAAATTGTTAATACCTGTGACCTAATTATCCTTTATTTTATTCTCTGGTAAACAGGAGTGACAGAGAACCTCTCCAGGAAAATATTAGTTGTGTCTGGTTAAGAAGATCCTTGGATTCTTTACCATCCAGGCTGAACAGGCATGGAAGTTTTTTAGATATGAGTACACGAAGACTACTGCTCATGAGCCTGTTCAAACCAGTGGAAAGGACAAAACTGAATTTCCAGTTCTACATTTGGCTTGATTTTTTAGAGTGCTACAACACAATTTAGGACACAGATAAGGTACTGGTTTGAAAATAAATGCTGGGTTCGAGGAGCAAGTAGTATCAAACTGGAAGCCTGAAGCTGTGTCTCCCAGGTCGTTACTTTTATTCTGCACTGGTGATGATACCGCTTGGCACAGGAAAAAGAAAATGGCAACTATCTTTTTGCTGCAGAGGTAAGACTGTGGTCTCAGGAAAGGACCTCACCCTGCCACTTTAGAGAAATCATGCTTTTTTGTGCAATTGCTGTTCCTCAACAGTAAGGAGAGGTGCATTAATGTGGATAAAAGGCTTCCAAATGGGTGTAAAAGCTGTTACACATTATATGTTTTCAAAGCTGGGCTAGGGACAAAGACTTGTCATTCCCCTTTAAATCAGAGATTAACAGTAATTGTGCACCCAAGGATTGTAACAGTGAGAGCGTATTTGCCACTGGCATTTTTTATTTTATTGTTGTAGACAACGACTTCAATTTGTGGTCAACAGACCTCTCAATTCCTTGACTACTTTTAGAACATCATAAAAAGAAACTGTGAAGATCTAGCATAAGCTATGTCTTCACTGGAAAATTTTTGGGAGTCTACAAACCAAAAACAGTGAACTTATAAACCATACTTCAGATTATAAATTGGTTGGCATTTCTGACACTGGTAAAGGCAATTACTTTTTGGGTGTTGTTTTTTAGCGAAAGGACAGACAATTCTTGGGTTTTTGTTTTTCAGAGATAAAAATGAAATATACCGAGAAGTGCTGCTGTTTTTCCTCCCGGATTCACTTTAGATTTATTTATAGCAAGGCTTTCTACCTCTACCTGCAAATGTCACAATTGAGCTGGTGACTTTTATATAGTTTCTTGGTTTAATAACTATGGTAGATATAGCACATGTTCTGCGTCTGCCCCTCTCTGAAAATAAACAAAACCTAATCAGGTCTAAAAACTAGTTTATATCTCACTGTTCAAAGCAAATAGAAAGAGTTGGGCACAGATAACCTAATTTTCACCTGTTTCTGCTTACTGCATATACACTAACTCAATTTAGATTGATCTGCTAATGTTTGCAGACTTACTACAGTAGCACAAGGGTACTACATTCATTCAGCTTATTTTTAAAAAAGACAAACCAAGATGAAATGTTGTTCATACTCCTTTTTAATTTTATCTTAGCTCTTTGTTTATCTCTTCACTTCAAAGCACTTCCAATATGAGGCACAGTTTCAGTGTGACAACTTCGTAAAATTAAAATAGAAAAAATGTGCCAGCATCAATCTGCTTTACATTGGAAAGCACAACAGCCTTGAGACAGAAATGACGACTCATGAGAACAAGCTATAATGAACCCAGAAGTGCTATCTGCAGTAGGAAAAATATGTTAGACTGGAGGCTGAACACTCTTGAAACAATTTGTCTTCTTCAATAGGAGCCTCCTGTTCCCCAGTTGCAGCATACAGTCAAATCTGACTGCAAAAGCAAGGGAAAATTATCAATATGAATCCCCACAATTCTGCTGGCTAGCATTTCTTATTCGAATTGCAGCTACTTAAAGTCCAAATTTAAAAAAAAAATACGGCACAGAATAAAGCTGAGTCTGCAAGAGGCATCCTGCACCCGTGGCCTGCCAGTGGCTGGGCAGGAAGGCAGGAAGCCACTCTGGCAGCAGGAACCCCACAGGACCACCCTCACAAGCCAGGGGCAGGTGAGCCAGCCAGGGCACAGGGCTGGAGGGTGAAAGCAGGGGCTGGACAGCAGCTGCAGAGATGAGGCTCTCAGAAGGGCCCCCAGGGCAGGGCCAGCCCATCTGCAGTGACCCCCAGGAACAGGGGAAACCGCCCAGTGCCCTGGAGGACACTAAACCTGCCAGCTGGATCTCCAGTGCCCCAGTTCAAAAAAGCCCAGACCTCAGGGCAGGACAAGCACGTTAGTCAATGTGGTCCTAGTTAAGAGGGAGGTTGGAGAGGGTTAAGGGTCTGATTCCAACAGTACCAGTCAAGATCCATGGCAGATGCCCAGGTTGACAGACCCTTCTCAAATTTCAGTATTGCTCAGAAATAAGTTTTACTCTCCAGTGAGCTGTATTCTCAAACTCCTTTGCACAGACATCCTTTCGTTACCTGTTAACTGCAATATATTGATCTTGTACCTATTCTTTTGACAACAATGTACCTGAGGAACAAACTCAATTCTCTTAAAAAACGTTCTTAACGAAGGGCACCACATGGATATATATGCTACATATGCACAGATAGCATTAGTGGGTAGCATTACTTTATATGGCTTTCCAGACATGCTTTCCCACTAAAAAGAGCTTCTAGTAGGCTCTCCTAGTAGGCTGAGACCTTCTCCTGTCTTCTGCCTGAAAATTATCTTTTTTTCCTTCAAGAGCTGGTGAAAGATATGAACTTCCTTTCTAACTTGACTGTATACCATTTTAACTTGATAAACAATCATCAAAACCCTAGAATATTTTAATTACTTAAAAAGCAAAATAAACCTGTTATAAATTGCATATATCAACCCAAAAAGTATTTTCTCACTTGATTTTTGCAGTCCAAACTAAACAGAGATACCAACCAGCCCTAAATATGCACATTTGGTTGTTACAGAGTAAATACGAGCAGCAGTGGAACACAAAGTTAGACCTGAAGTAATCTTACTTATTAAATAAATAATAAAGAAGTATTTTTGTGGTAGTCAACATCATAATCATATGAATATAAAGTAATATGTAATGAATTATAAATATTGAATAATTTTAACAAAAATTAAATCACCATAAACCTAGAATTTGCATGTTAGACCTAACCTTAACAGGTAACCGACATCAGACACTAGAAGTGTCTGATTAGTATAAAAGTAATTTTAACAGAACTAACATCAATAGTTTAATGCTTTAGACACTTGTATAGTATTATAAACACATGTAATTGGCAGCAGATTAATTTCCCAAAAGTGTTATAATCTTTTGTCATACTGCCAACATTATTTAAAAATAAAAAATTATTTATGAATGCCTGCATCTGGTTGAAATGAACTAACTTTACCTGGTAATATCAGTATCTGTATGACTGCTGACATTAACATAATAGTATCATCAACATGCCTCTCAAAACAGCCTTTTCAAAGTGACAACTACACACAAACTAGACATTGAAAGGTAAAGAGGCAGAAAATCACAGCCGGGCATTAAGCAATCATCTGGTTCAGTGTTTTGTAAACTCAAGGATTGCTTTCTTATTATTAACACGGTAATCCCTAATCTAATAGTATTTCTTCTGTTGACAATTCCTTCCTATGTTCTGAGGTGCTTCAGAGAGAAGAAAGGTATACCAAAGATTCTCTTTTGTGCATTTACTAGACTATCAATTTGACCATTGCATCCTGGTTATCAATTTGTGGATTTGTCTATGAACAGCAGTTCAATTTGCCTTCTCTTCTGCATGATGGGATGGAGCATTTTCTCATGTTTAACAACAGGGAATCAAAGATAGAACAGAATGGCCTGAAGACTGAAGTGGAATTGACTTCTTTTACCCCAAGTTAATTATGCTATTTAGAAGTTTATAGGGCAATTATTAAATAATAAAGATATTGTGTAAAAACTTTTCTAGCCCATTCTGATTCTCTGTACTCCTCTGAACCTCCTTGGTGGGGACTTGAAAAGGACTTACAGTGTTTTGCATTTTTTCCATAAGGAGCAAAACGTTTTCATTTTAGGTGTTCTTACCACCATACAGCAGATCACTTCAGTCATCAATATTTTTCCCTCAGATATACAACGTTACTGAATTCACTTTCTCCAACAGAAATCCGAGAACATCCAAGGCGGTACATACTATGCATACAGGAAATAAGATACATTTATACATCAGCCACACTCATCTCACAGCTGGTCTTTGTGCCAGAGAATTGTCACCAATATCGTTACTTTAAAAAAGCCCACATCTTTGCAGAAGCACACAGCAACATCTGATACCTAGGTAGCTATGGTGGATGCTTCACAGACCTGAGGAAAATGTTAACATTCTTTTAAGCCAAATAAACAGTTATGATTATACTCTTTGGCTGAAAAGAATACCACTACAGGAACTTCTGAGCAACAAACACATTTGTCAGTAAGAACTGCAGTATTTCACACCTTTAATTTATTTATTTTTGAAATGAAACATTCATATTTTGGCTATATCTTTGAAAACCAAATTAAAGGGGATATATTTCTTCCTGCTGATAATGAGATTTTTTTCTTCTTTGTGACTTAAAATCCATTTAATCTGTTTTTTTGTTGCCCAGAATCTCCTCCTTTTATCACGCTTGCAATTTCTCATAGAAGTGTTTCATAAAATTGTCCTTGGAATATGTCCTTCTGTATCAGAAACAGAATTCATTCGGGCTTTTAAGGAAAGTGTCAAAAGATGAGGCAATGAAGACTGGACCTTGCTCAGTAGTGCTGCTTGCAGAACTTACTTTACCCCAAAACAATGTATTTCTGTTTGATTCTCATTCTGTTGCTTGAAGGACAGAAAAATGTATGCAGATCATAAAAGAAAGGGAGGTGTGGGGAACCTTCCCCACGTTCCTTAGACTGACATGAGGCCAGCTGAAAAGAAGGGCTTTCCTTTTGTTTCTGTAAAGCTGACAGATGTACTATGAAATTGATTGTACTTGGTAATTCCAAAAAGCAGAACGGAAAAGAAGGAGGCCAATTTATCTCCACAGGTGTTAAATACATAATCATCTCTGATGCACCGCTATTAGGTCAATGGAGCAAGCACGCTACAAGAAACAGCGGCTCTTTTATTTGAGGTCCAAGTTCATGTCACTCTAAGACAGCTGCTAAATAGGCAACAGTATGAATGCAACAGGGAAAGCAATCCTGCTAACTCCACGATACTGTGATATGCTCTCAAAGGCACCACGAGGTGCTTCAGTGCAGCCACATTACAGTTCAAATGCTGTAAATACGGTACTTCAGCATCCCTTGGGATTGACACAAAGAAGGAAGCTTTTTACTTCAGTTTTAGAGAGGAGGTTGAGAATCCACATTGAAACCACATTAAATCAAGGTTTAAACCAAGATGAATTAAAGGCAAAACTTATTGTTACTAGTACTTTAATGCAGACAACTAATTTTTAAAAAAAGCACAGGCCACTACTCGACTGTCAAGAAAAAAAAATACCAAAAAATCTTACAGGATCAGCTGTTCGTATAAGGTCTCTCTTGAGGGATAATTTATTTTCTCCCCCCCCCCCCCCCCCCCTTATGATACTGCTTGGAACGTGTAATACTTTGAACCGGCAAATATGGTTTTTCAGGATCCAAAATACATAATAAGAACAACTGTGCCATATCAAATCATAGGTCCATCTCTGAATACCAGTGTGCCTCAAAAACTGCTAATTATTGTCCCTCATAGTACAGAGAAACAGTGACAACATTTTGCTCTTGTATCAAGACAACTATTCTAAAGTCTAGTCACTTCCTTTTATCTGAAAATTTGCATATTTACTAAATTGTTTATTTCTTAGGTTTTATTTACTTAAAGTCACTTCAGAGAAGTTATACTGCTCATGTCACAACAAAAGGTCATATTAGACTTACAGGCCAGAAGCAACAATTGCAATCACTAACAAAAATCAAAGGTGGGATGTTTCTTCAAAATCCTGAAGCTCATTGAATCACCCTTACCATTTCAGTCTATATTCACACTGGTCTTAGTTTATTATTCCCAACTCCAACACGTCAAACACCTGCAACACCAAACGCATGCAGCACACAGAAGCACTAAAATATTCCTCCCCTCGTTCCAGGTGTCAGTGTCAGAAATTGTTTCACAGGGATGGAGTAAATCAGGACCTGTTGCCATAAGAAAACCACCAACTGAATGTGCAAGTTTCAAAAATGTTATTCAAAAATGTTATTATTGCAACTCAAAAAATCTGTACATCCAGATTAGCTGAGACACCAGCTACGCAGGAGAAGAACAAATCTCCAGGTTGGGTAATACAGGGTTGAATAGGCCTTGCCTAACAAAATAAAACAAAAAAAATTGCATCTCCTTAGAATACGAATAACTGTCGATCCTGTAAGAGAAGCAAAGCCACAGATCTCACTTCTGGAGAGAGACAAATATTAACCAGAACGAGAGCAGAGCCTCATACATCAGTGCACTGCAAGATGACATATTACAAAATCCAAAATGAGGGTTTTTCCTAATATCACAGTAGCATTTCAGTCCAAATTAGTATCAAAGATCTCTGCCATTATTCCTAGTTGTCTACATCTATGAAAAACGTTACTTAGTAGTAAGCATTTCAGCAGGACACTGACTGAGTACCTATTTTATTTTAGCTGAATGTTTCTAGAGCTCAACAGTAAATGATATGCATGAGCCATGTTGACTGTCATCTTCCACTTCTAATTTGACTGTCAGACATAAAAGTAACTTGCTAATGTTTCATTCCAATTTCAGCACCATGAGCCTGTTGCATAAGCTGCCTGTTAAAAGCTCTTCCAGATGGAACGACAGTATTTTGTAGGACCCCAAAGATGTAGATATAGAGATGAATGTGTCAACAGCATTGACAGCATGACCTTTTTCCCCTTTTTTTTTTTTGTCAGCAGTTCTTATTTACACCCTATAGTTTTTCCCCATTCCTTATAAGACAGGTCACGTAGGAAAAAGAAAGTTTCAAGTCCCTCAGCCATCTTCCTGCAATCACATCTTCCTGAGCACACAAGGCAGAGGACAAATGAGGAAGGTTTATAAACAGTAAGGTATTTTCAAAGTTACAGCCAAGGCCCAAAATTTATTTTAAAGAGGAAACAAAATCCAGTCTCCTACTAACAAGTTCCAGAATGATGGAGAGCTTTGATGATTTTCATTAGAGATATTTTCTCTCATGAATAGTCAGTAAAATGCTGCTACTCCTCTCATTAGAAACAAGCTTTAGAAAACAACTTGTTAACAATGAATAACAACTTCTACTGATTGTACCATTTTTACTGATAATTTATATACTATATTAACATCAAAGAGCATTCATTATTAGCTCTTATTAAAATAAATCACAAAAAGTCTACTTATCCTTCTCAAATAAAAATATGTAAATTACACCCACTGCTCATCTTAAACAATACAGGTAAAACAATACACTTTTTCTGACACGTAGGCTGTGCAGGGAACACAAAGAGGACTTTTCCACACACGCACCTCTTCGCACCCTCAAAAGAGGAAATTACCACAGGGCACTTCTGTCCTTTTTCAGATGAACAATTCAGTATTCTGAAGTATTACAAACATTTAATTTACATTTCTTAGTTTTTCCTCTACAATATAATTTCTTTTTGACACAGAGTGCCACAGCACACAGCACAAGGAAGAGAAAAAAAAAGCCGTGCAGGGTTGAAAGGCAACAGGAAGAATGGAGAAGGAATGGCTTTTGTTATTTCGACAGCCCTCAGCTCGGTGCAGAGTTGGATTTATAATAGGTTCTTTAAGAGCAGCAGTTTTCCATGGTGTAAGAGTGCCACACAGCTCTGGTTCCTGGAGTGCCTCACACCAACAACTTCAAAACTAACTTACTGCAGATGTCCCTATGATCATCTAATCAGACATCAAAAGCAATACACTGACAAGCTCCTGTGCTGATTAGGAGTGTTCTATATATGTTGCACAGTGCAAACAGACACACAGTAGTTGCTTCAGAAATGGATTCATCCACATCAGAATTCCCTTTTAAAAAACTCAAACTGTTTGGAACTCCCCAGCTGAATGACAGAAAATCCTTTTAAATCTCCCCAGATCTTCTGTTCAGTTCCACACTGCAGTATTTCAAGAACAAGAGTTAAATTATTAATAGGGAGACTTTTACCAGAAAAAAAAAAAAAAGCCTTCCAGAATTTAAAAACATTGCTATTCTGAATGACAGCCTGAGACCACACCACATTAGGGAAGCAGTCTTGCCTTTACCCTACAACATACATGGTAATATCTAAGATGTATTTCCATATCTACTTTGATGTCTAATTATTATATGTCAACAAGCATGGATTTAAAGCATTACAAGTCCATCATCCTTCCAGCACCGCTAGTTCCTGAAAAATCGCTATGTTTCTCCCAATATCTCATTTCCTTCTCAGAGCCCACCTCCTGCAATACTTTAAGAGGGTTTCTAAGAAAGATGGGGACAGACCTTTGAGTAGGGCCTGTTGTGATAGGACAATGGGTAATGGTTTTAAACTAAAAGATGGTAGATTTAGACAAGACACAAGGAAGAAGTTTTTTACAGTCTAGGTGGTGAAACCGGCTGTCTGGAGAGGTGGGAGATGCCCCATCCCTGGAAACATTCAAGTTCAGGTTAGACTCAAACTGAAAGAGGGAAAATTTCGGCTAAATAGGAAGAAGAAATTCTTTACTGTGCAAGTGGTGAGACACTGGAACAGGCTGCCCAGGGAAGTTGTGGATGCCACATCCCTGGAGATGTTCAAGGTTGAATGAGGCTCTGAGCAACCTAATCTAGTGGAAAATGTCCCTGCTTATTGCAGGAGGGCTGAAACTAGATGACCCTCAAAGGTCCCTTCCAAACCAAACTGTTCTCATAGCTATGGGAGAATTTCAAATTGAAATTCTAACACATGCAGAAAGTAAAATACCTGACCAAGTCCAGTAAACATACCGGACAAAAGTTCTATCTTCTAGAATGAAGGCAATAAATTCTCATGGCAGTGCAGTCTCTTAAGTCTTAGCAGAAGCCTGCCCAATCAACCCAAGCTATAAACTCTATAGAATTATTCCACCACTGTGTCAAAACATGCCCTACTTTTAAATAGCATGATCAGATTCACTAATATTTCTGCTTTTTTCTTAAAATAAAATACCCAAACATTTTTGAAAGTACTACTCACGATCTTTATCTCATAGCCAAACTCTGATTGCAGCATATCTTTATGTTTACATATGTCTATAATATCATACGGAAAAGGAACAAATCACGGAGCTGCATCCTTACACATGTGGACATTATGCTAATTTGCAGACTCTTAATCAGGAAGGCTAATACACCACAAGCACAATTAACAGCCAGAAGAACCAGAGGAGGGTTTGACCCTTTTTAACAAGGGCTTGAAACATAAAAATGTTCTGATTATATACGAACCTTATTCAAAATTGCAAATTACATGTCCACAATGCATAAAATACAGCCAATTTCAAGTCACGTCTAGGCAAAAATTGAAACTGTATTGAGCCACTAGAGTAGCTCTTCAATTGATCTAGCATCTCATTGTATCTTTAAATATGGATAAATACAATTTAATCAGCCAGGTTCATTGATTAACTCCAAGATAACCTAAGTATTTATCCAGAAAACATGTAGGTGTAAAAGAAAGTCATGCAGAACACAGCATATTCATAATAATCAGTAAGTTAACAAGAGGGGGTGAAATTTTAGTCCCACTATAATTAATGGAAAATTCCCATCATGCCAAATAGGATCACAATCCTCCATCTAAAACTCATGATATATCAAGTCTTACAATAGTAGGTATGTCTGTCCCTGGGCAAAAAGAAAGATAAGCAGAAGTCACAGCTCCAGAAACAAAAGTTCAAGTGTTTTAGTTATACATTAGCAATTACTACCTGGATGAACTGGACTGAGCAGAAGCAGCAAAATGTATTCTATTCCCTAAAAAGTTAAAAAAACCCAAACCAGCAGAACCCTACAGTTCTGACTTTCTGCCTTGCTGCATCTGATCTTTACCACAGTGAACATTGAGCAGAGGGATCTAGCCAGGAACTTCTGAGCTGGTGAAGAGAACCTGAAACTGCAGCTCCTCTTGGCAAGCTGGGGACAAGTGTTGAGCAAGTGTTAAGTGGCCCAAGAATGCTTCTTCTGAAAGACTTCAGCCACCTCAATCACATGGCAGCGGAGATCCCATAGCAAAGCTATGGTCACAGAATTTTTCAGAGAAGTGGAATCATGAAATCCTAAAATGGTTTGGGTTGGAAGGACCTTAAAGATCATCTAGTTTCAGCCCTCCTGCAACAAGCAGGGACATTTTCCACTAGATTAGGTTGCTCAGAGCCTCATCCAGTCTGGCCTTGAACATCTTCAGGATGGGGCATCCATAGCTTCTCTGGGCAACCTGTTCCAGCGTCTCCCCACTTGCATAGTAAAGAATTTCTTTTTCCTATTTAACCTAAATTTTCCCTCTTTCAGTTTGAACCCATGACTCCTTGTCCTATCACTACAGTTCTTGATGAAGAGTCCCTCTCCAGCTTCCCCATAGGCCCCCTTCAGATACTGGAAGGCTGCTATGAGGCCTCCACACACCCTTCTCTTCTCCAGGCTGAACAGCCCCAGCTTTCTCAGTGTGCCTTCATAGGGAAGGCTTAGGGCCCCTCACCAACTTTGTGGCCATCCTCTGGACTTTCTCCAACAGGTCCCTGCCTTTCTTGTGCTGGGGACCCCAGAGCTGGACACAGCACTGCAGGTGGGGTCTCATTAGAAGAGGGTAGAGAGGCTGAATCACCCCCCTTGCCCTGTTGCCCACGGTGCTTTTCCAGCCCAGGATTCAGTTGGCTTTCTGGGTTGTGAGCACACATTGCCAGCTCACGCCAAGTTTTCCATCAGTCATTATCCCCCCCCAAGTCCTTCTCTGCAGGGCTGCTCTCAATCACTTCTCTGCCCAACCTGTAGGTGTGCCTACATACATTAAACTAATTCTGTATCCCTGAAGTCCTCTTTGAAGACCTAGGGTAGGAAGTTTCCATTTTGAAAGCCTGGTCAGGGCTCTGTGATTCTAACTAGGCAGAAGAGCTAAACAGCTGCCTTCATAAAATAAAAAATTCACTAACAAATACTTTTCCTTCAATAACAAATTCAGATGTTTGTTATCCCTATTTTTCCCTGATTACAGTCTCTAAATTTTTCAGTGGCAGCTATCACAATAAGGAAAGAGAGGTTTGGATGAAAAAAGAAACTCAAATTTTGTACCATCTGTTAAATGACTTCCAGTCTGAGAGAACAGATGCTGGACTTCACTATCAGTTTTTGATTGATCTAGAAGTATTTTGTTAATTGGGGCTAAAACTACAGCTAAGACAGAATAAGTGTCAGGGAAAATATGAAAGAATAGCTCAAATTCTTCTCAAACTACCCGGTAACTCAGAAAAGGTTTTGTTATTTTAGCAATCACTATATGGTATTAAAAAAAAAAATATACCTTTATTTGAATAAACAGGACAACATCTAAAAAATAGAATGCACGCTCTGCTTAATGCCATAAACACTGAACAACTCAAATGGTTCACCAGGTTCAACCAGTTCACCTGAATGGGAGAGTAACGTTTTTTTCCTGTATTACTGCATGTTTGCTGTTTTATTTCATGCCTTACGTATCTTACACTTGAACAGCACTTTCCTAAAGGTAAATCAGTGCTGTCTTCAGAAAATCACATGGCAGTCACCTCTCAAAAATCTGATCAACTACTGGTGTATCAGTACACACTGGAAGACAGCACACAGCCTAACTACAGGTATTTCTACATAGAACTGAACTGCCAGGTCCACATGTGCCAAACACCAAAATACCAGAAGTGCCAAAACAGTTAAGCTAATTATGAAAGTCAGTTTCAATTACAAAATAATTGCTAAGATAATTGTGGCATAAATACAGAGACTTAATTTTCACTACATGCACTGAAAAATGTTTCATCTACCAACAGCTCTGGGTTTTCTAACTTGCATGTGACTGCAAGGAAGCAGTTTAATGTGAAAAAACCACTCTTCTGTGACAAAGGAAATGTAGTAGTAATTTTAAATTTCCAGCAGCAATGTACAGAACAAATGAATTTTCTCTAAATACTGCTTTAACACTTGCGTGAAAGAGCACAGCTATATTCAAAATGCAGGGTTCAGTTGTTTGTGCCATGTTTTTTCATTTGTCAGATATTGATTTTTCTGTATGTTTTAAAACAATCTGTACCTAATATAACCTATGTTATTTAAGCTTTCTGTGCTTCCCAGAACATTAAGCCAAAGCATATTTCAGTATGATTGACGAGCAGAGTTTTAGAAATGGTACCATTGCAAAAATAAGAGCTGGTATAATGTACTTTGCTATAACTGATTTTCACTTAAAAAAAACCCAAAACCAAACAAACTTTCAACCTTCTGGGCCTTTCCTCCCAGCCCTTACATGATACATAAAAAAAAATTTTCTTCTCCACCCCTGCTACCTGTCCAGCTTTGACTGTCACGCCTATAGCTGACAGAGGGATGCTCTGTATTTTAGGCATAGAGAATTCCTTTAGGCCTAGGGGATTCTTGTGTAATGATGCAAGTCAGTGAAGCATGGTGAGGTTTTAACCTCCAAGTATTACTGCAATTCTCATGTAATGGCATAAAATGCACTTGTCACCGCTAAAATTATACTGAAAAAAACCCAACTCAACAAAACACTATCTTTCTCTCCTTGATGGTCAAACATAAAGCATTCAAAACATGTCCTAGAATCAAACAGATTTCACTTATTTTTCCTTTTTTTTTTCCATTTTCATGGTTATAAATACTGTGGCATCACATAGTGACATACTAACTTCATATATTTCTCAACTTTGTAAAGCGGGTACGATCTGCACTGATAACCAAGTATTCTTTGTACCTTCATTTATCAGACTAAGTCAGCATTTGATTAATATGTAAATGTTTGCAGTAAACATCATGAAAAACCTCTCAGCTCAAACAAGTCTGACAAATGATGCAGGACTTTGACAAAGTTCAGCCCCCTTTAACATCATAATGTACTTGGAGAGTCACTAGGACTATTAAAATTGCACCACTTAGTGAATAACACAAGCCATTGTAAAAGGAAGTGCATGCAAAAAATTTAGGTGCACATACATTTGGCCATGCAAAGAGGAACAATGAACAGCCAACCAAAATCCTGTGTTGGCCTTCAGAATTACAGTGTTAGACTGAGATCCACATAACATCATTAATGTGCAAGTCAACTGACTTTGTATTTACTTCCTTTATGGACATGAACTGGAAATGTTGTCTCACATACACCTTCAGCTGAAGGGTTCCCATCTCCAGCATGTATCCCTGAACCCCAGTTGTCTCCTCCTAACATGCCAATACAGCCATTTGTGGCACCCTGCTATAAACTAGTTGTGATCGATGCTGAAATAATCCCCCTTGCACCAAATGAAGAGACTGGGGGTTTCTGAGTGGTTTTTTGTTTTGAAACAAAACAGTGACAGATTGCTTTGCACAGCTGGGGACAGGGAGTGAACTACAACACTGTGTGGAGAAGCTAAAGGGGAAAAGGCACAAATTTCACAAGCAAATGAAAGCAGTACCATCATTTAAGCCCAGCATTCATGTCATCTTAAGTAGAGCAGTAGACTCATCAGAGCTTTCTAGGCAAACACCAAAAAATAGCTCTATTCTGCTTGATACACTTGTGCCCCAGCCGTCATTCAGAGGTTCTAAAGAATTCATCTTTTTTACGTAATGTAGGAACACCTTCCCCACACACAAACACAAAGCTTCAGGTCTTAAAACTGCAAAGTGAAACATGTGGCCCAAATGTGACCAAGACAGTATCACTTTTAGAAGACTGAAGACAGTCTGCAAAAATATCTGATTAAGAGTTACTGCATCCTCACTAATTATGGCTTTGCAGTAATATTTAGTAGTAACTATATTGAAATAAACAAATTTGTCCTCAAAAGGGAAGAGTCAAGTGTTAAAACAGGAAAGTGAGATAAAGAAAAGCCTGGGTATCAAAGATGACAGAAATGCCATGAGAAAAAGGGTGCAGGAACAAAGAAGCAACAGTAAACTGGATAATACAATCCTGAACAAATGAAAAGTTCCTAAAAGTTCAGTTCACATTCCAGAGCCTTATGTCACCAGTCAGCTTTAAGTAAATCTCTTTAGAGATTAGCAGAACCACTGCTGATTGATTGTACCACGTGAAATAACCGTTTTTTCCAGAGGAAATTATTTCCTTTACAGAAAACAAGTACGATGCGTTTTGTTATCTATCTAAATACAGCTTATAAAACTATTATATACCAACAGGTAAGAAAAGTTTTTAGTCTTAAGAAAAAGGTGAGTTACATGACACCTACTGCCACGACATGCTTGAGACTGTGGTCACTGGGATGAGAAGCACTTGGGAAATCAGGGGGTGCGCCCAAAGCTGGATCGCTGCTCCTTCGCACCAGAAGTGGTGTGCCTATGAGACAAAAGAAAATGCAATGGTTCAAGGATGCTAAATAAGCACAAGGGAAAGCTTCATGTGGTTTAAATAAGAGATGTGTGCAGCACTTAAATATAAGCTTATCTGTGGTAATATCCACCTGTTAAATGACTAGCTTTGATAGTTGTGCCATTTGGTATTTACTAAGCTAGAGAAATGATAACGCTTTTAAGCACTGTTATACAGACTTGTTAAGTTAGGTAAAAACTCCTGACAAACAGGAGAAAAAGGTAGAAAAGCTAATGAGTAGTTGCACGTATCTGTGACCACACGTACCATCAGGTTCTGCCAGGGAAATCATATGGCTGGTCTAAGGAATAACTGTGAACACAGGAAGAACTAGCTACTATTGTTAGTTCCTACAACTGGTAGTGGACTCAAGAACATGGACTCAAGACTTTCACTCCCCACTAAGGACAGCTTTCATTGTGCTATTCTGCATTAATCCACCAAACTGGGATCTCACAATCTCATCTTCAACTGTTCCTTGGTTTCTCCTGGTGTAGGGCCAAAGGCTGTACTGAGCAACTGCTTGTCTTCCCAAACCAATTACACAAGCCCACATTTAACCTGTACAGAAGGTCACTGTGACTGTGATGGCATGACCATATACATAGTCATAAATTCTATTTCCATAAGGACACAAGATGCAATAGTCCATCATCACCACCACACCCCCTGTGCTGCCCCAACCTGAGGCAGATGATCAGGCAGATCAAATGACAGATCAGGCACAAGAGGCAGCTGAAGGATAACTCCCCACAATAACTTCATTTAGTATCTAACATGCCTTGGGCTGGCTGTGCAGAAATGGCCTAAATACAGACATAAAGAAGGGGAAGAAATTTCATTTACAGCAGATCTGTCTCCCACTACTGACTGCCAGGGAACAGACACAGGCAGTTGCAGTTGTTTGAGAGAAGTTATAGATTAAACAGTTTCCACTTGCAGGTATCTTCAATTAGACTCAACAAGTATTCATGTCTATTCATGTGCTTTCTGGGAATAACCTCAAAGACCAGTCAGCAGCTTCTAGCAACACAGCCTTCCAGTTAACAGAGTACACTACAGAACACCCTTTGCAAAACTTCCGGGTGGGTCGAGAGGGATAACATCTTTAGGAATATGAGAAAGGAATTTTTCACATTATCCAAAATAAAATTAAACAAAAATCACTTTTTTTTTTCCTCCAAGCCTTTCCAAAAATTTATAGGCAAAATCACAAAAAAATTATAGAACATTGGTCCAAGACAGTAATTCTTCAAATGTTTCAAGTGAGTGAAATTAAGATTATAGCTGTCAGTTATAATACTAATTATAGTGGCTGGGGCTGATGACAGCCATAATTACCAGATCTATAAAAGGAGTTTGAACATGCAACAGTTTCCTCATTAAATGCTAACAAAGCTGGAGTGATCTGTACCACATTCACTTTCAGCACATCTTTGTCATTACAGTTGGAATAAATACCAGCACCTGATGTTGAGGAACAACTAGAGAACCTAATGATCTTACCCTTCCTCATAGTGAGCAACAGTTTTTATATGCAGGTAATCCCTTCTGTGCTCACTTCTGCAGGAAATCAGTAAGAAAAGCAAAAGTAAGACTTAAATTTGTGTCCTGGTATTGAGGGAATGCTTAAAAATCAGAAGGTGAATATTGTTTTTTGTGCCAAGTGATTACCATCTTTGCATCAAGAGCTATGCATGTTTTTACAAGGAGGTTCTGCAGAAAGGGTTTATCACCAAACTTATTCATTTTGTGTGATTTTCCAAATGTCTCAGTATGTCAAAATGAACCAAATCTCTCCACTCAAATATTCCCGTTCTTCACATGAAGCTTAAGAGAAATTTGTTTCCTCTCTAGGCACACTTGATAAGAAGCTATATAAAAGCTAAACCCAAGAAGCACTGGATTTTTAAGTTATTCTGTTCTTTAAGATAAATGCTTATTCCTTAAAATAAATTTTTCTGTATATGACCAAAGTGTTTCTGGTGACCTGTATCCAATTTTCAGTCTCTCCTCAATACAACAGATCCTGAGTCATTTTTGTGTGATTCAATATAATTAAGTCTCCAACTCCTTTTGACATAAACATGAAAAGTACAGAGAAATGCTCTTGCTAAACTACCTGAAAACCCTTTGCATGGGTACTTTTCTTTGTAAAACTTACACAACTCAATGACCATCCTGTTCCTTACACTCTTCAAGGCCACCATTCCAGCCCCTTTCTTCATTTCTGTTCTCCTTTTTCCACAATGAAAAATCCACAGAAACTCAGAGAAGGTACAAAAAATTCCCCACATTCAACTAAAGAGGCCAAAGATGCGAAGGGAGGGGGACAAGTCACCCCATCCAAAAAAAAAAAAAAAAAAAAAAAAAAAAAAATCACTTATATTAAGCTCACTCCCCCTACCAAAGCCAACACTCTGAAGTTAGATTTTTGTCTTTTCCCTGAGCTATCTTCTACAATCAACTCCTCATTTCTTTCCCATTCCTCTAGCTGAGAGAAAGATGAAGGACCTATCACCGTGACTGCTGGGAGACAGGACCCCCATTTGTTCCAGAGCCTCCCCACAGCCCCAGCAGGTGAAAGACAATGTCTCCTGTCTCACACCACTTCAGCACGTCTCTCTGCTCTCTCTGTTGACTGTTGCAAGATGCTGTTTTTACTACATTCTCCATCCTCAGTTCTGAGATCTCCTTTTACTTGCTTTTTGTCACTGTTTTCCAGGGAAACGGAAGCAAAATGACAATTTTCAATTTTCAATTTACAGCTGTCTAAACTATGAAACCAAAGTCTGCAGGAGCAGCAGGATTATAAAGAGTATTGTTTTCCAGTTTGGGAAGATGGCCCTGCAGCTATTTGCTCTCTTTTTATTCTTGCAAGTTTTTGCTTATTGCCATGAGGCTATGAAATTTATGGTGCTCATCTGGAATGCTTCCCTACTTGCACAAAAACAACTGGATTTTTTGGCTATTGTCTATAATGCTTTCTCTTTTCCTCCCAATATGCTGCAAATTTTAGGGTCCTACACATCACTTTCTTCTTGAAGAGAAAACCAGAGTCTATTTTCTTCATTTTTTTAAAATGTATTTACAGACATCTAACAATTTCTTGAACAGAAATATCACACACCATAACATCTCTGTGAAATAAGTCAGCTGTAGTCTTTAGCTTCGTCTTTAGCTAATTATACAGAACAGTCCCTCTGGCCCTTATTGTTTTACATGCACACACCACAAAAACACAAAACCAACCTTTTACTAGACAATAATAAATGGAGCCAAGGTGTTCTCTTCTAATAGTAGAAAACACATAGTAAATAGGAAGATCGGATTAAAGATTTGAGAAGTGGTACTTTCCTCCTTGGCAGGGAGAGTCCCTTATCGTCTTTCACGAGACAGCAATTCTCAGCAGTTCCCTGAACTGACACACTCTCCTCCATCTCCCCTCATCTCCTTTGTGGTTCAGGCTGCTCCCTGCCATAAGAACAGCATTCCAGCCTGCACTTCTCCTACGGGCTCCTTTCTTTTTCCAGTCTTTCCCCACCTCCTCTATACTGCATACTCGGGTCTCTTGAAAGCAAGCATCTCCCTGGCACTCCAAGAGAGAAACCTTCCCAAGTCCCACTGCCCAGGACTCAGCCTGACTCAGGAGTTGAACCACATCCATTATAAATACATATCTTGAATTTGTTCATCACCATCTTCCTTAGATGTAAATAAAATGTAATGAAAAACCATCACTAATACTATTTATTACAGACGTGCTATAGACAATTATACACATTTTCTGAAGAGATTTTATCAGACATTTTCTTCTGTCAGGAAACAGAATGTTGCCTTTTTCCTTACTGCTTTCCTTTTGTCATACTGCGTTTCCATGTTATTCTACTCACGCTTTGCATTTGTGCTGAACATTTATAACAACCAGTGTAAGCTCAAACACAAAATTCATCTTCCTCTGAATGATGACACACAGAAACTCCTTCCTGCATACCAAGTTGATCATAGAAACACATTTTTTTTTACAAACCCTACTATTTTGTCCAGAGCAGCACTTTGTATTTTAAACTTAGGAACTCAGTTTAAAGAAATAGTCATCCTCATCTTGCAGCATTGCATCACAAGTTTACGGACAAAGAAATTCAAACACATGTTCAAGACTAAAATTTTTCTCACGATGACAGCTTTTAACCTCAATCACTTCAGGGTGTGCTTCCCCTTCTTTCAAAATTTGCACCATGTACCTTTTACTATGGTATCACAGCACCTTCTAAGCACACGTGGATGTGTCAGCCTTATTCACAATAAGGCTCTTTGACAAAGCTGATGAGATAAAGTTGTGCAGTTTTCCTCCTTTAAAGTAAATTCTATCACTTAGCCTCAACTGTAGATCAATCTTTTCCTTTTGTTAGCATCACCCTCAAAAATAAGTATCTACACAGATTCATGGTTAACAGTGTATTTTCCCTGAACTCTTATGTTTTGGAAATATTTTTTTTTAACTGCAAATATGGCTGAAACAAGCATATGGTAGAAACCACACTTAGATTTAAATTGGTTGCACTAGGAAAAAAAAAACCAAAACAGAGGAGAGAAGTTCTGCAATTTGTACACAATTAAAACCTGAAAACTTGCATCAACACAATGGCAAAAGAAACATCTCCATACCAGATGTAACCCTATTGTCTTAGTTTGTTTAGCTTGTTTTTTAACTTTCTCTAAAAAAGCTGTGTAGAGGCATTAACATACCTTGGCAGGAGTGTGCTCTGCCTCACTTAAGCCCTTTGGCAGTTCAAAAATCATCATCTGATGTTAGGAGGAACCTGACTAACCAGAAGTGAAGGGCTTAAGAACACTGTGCAACCTCAAGTAAACAATGCAAGGTCTGGAGTTCAGGATCTGAGCATGGTCAGGGGAACTTTGGTGCTCCAGTTGTCCCTGCTGACGTCCCCCTAAGCTCTGCAGGGTTTCTAGGCTCTGAGTTCTGGCATCAAATTTAAGGTCTAAATTTAGACAGCTGAGTACTGCTCAGGGCAACCAATATGACAAAAAAAAAGATTATCCCTATCCCTCCTTAATTTTGCTCATTTGCTCTAAAGTCTCTTAGCTCATGAAAGCACAGTTTACCTCCAGCCTGAAATCCCTCTATTCTTTGAGATTTAGGCTGTAGGTTGCTGTTACTGGGACAAGTTCAGAAAAATGTTGAAGACAACGAGAGTTTATCACCCAAGAGCATTTTTGGTAGGCTGAGCTATCTATAATGCAGTCAAGATATGTACTGAAAATTGAATTTAGCATTGCTTTGGATGCAAACACTCTCAGATGATTTTAGGTAAGCTGACACACCAAGGAACACAGGAAGCACAAGCAGATGTGCACTGCTGTGCTAGTGCATCAGTGACAGTAGCATAACACATTATGAGGTTGGTTTGTTTGTTTTTCCAGGTAACAAGGAAGAATTATTTGGGAGGAGAACAAACGATACACTGAGACAGAATACCATAAGTGGGTAGAAGAGATTTTACAGTAAATCACCTACACAGTTAAAGTCATAATTTTAAATTCTGCTCCTGAATATAAAAATGCTGACTGTGATGGGAAAGGAGTTGTTCATCAAGTGTGTATCAACCTGTCAGCTGCTGAAGGCCATACCAATGACAATCACCCTGCTGCCTGCTTCCAAATTACATCTGCCTGGACAGACAAACAAATTATTTTCTTACCTGCAGATACCTCCAAATATTTCTTCATAGCTCCTTCTCAGCAAATCATAACAACATTTCAAGTCAGAGTTGAAACAAAACACCATAAATACTATATGCATACACACACAAATGTGAAACTGCACTTCAACATAGACAGTTCTCGGCTGGAAGAGCTCTGAACAGATACCAAATGAACAACCAGCATGTAAACTGAGAAGTAAAAATTACTTTTAAACTGGTTCTGTTATGAAACAGGTCAGGCACTGGAAACAAAATTACAAGCAAGATATTAATTTATATTTAAATACATAGAAGATCATTAATATATGCCTATTTTTCTTCTTTTTATCAGAGAATTTTCACGTTAACAGGCATACAGACTTCCACTCAGTGCTTTTTGAGAGCACTAAGCAATCAGTGTGAGTAAATTTGGTCGCCTTCAGATTTATTGCTTAACACCACCTGAGGCATCATGTAATGGTTCTGCCATGTACTTCACATGTAGCTGACATGAGCTTGTATGTTCTACCCTGTGATAGGACTGTACAGCTTCTTTTATTTCTTAAATATGTAACGCTCTGATGATGTGACTTCTATGTTTACAGCTAACTCAAACTGCTCGTAATAGCACCTATCAATACAATTTCAAATCTAAAGCTATCTGTTCTTCCCAGAGTGCACATTGCACTTTTTAAATTCCCATGGATACAAGATTAGATTAATGAACTAGGATGACATAATGGTTAAGACAATTGACTTAAATCTACAAACAGATGAAAATCCATTTCCAACAAGGACTGTCTTTTACATATCAACCCAGTGCAGAACAAAGTACTTCCCTATCACTCTAAATTAGGTGTAATTTTTCTTACAAACTAAAATTAAAGCAATGGCCTACAAGTAAAACTCAGCAATGGCTTTGAACAGGTATTGTTTTGGGGTAGTGTTCCTCAGTACCAGGTATTTCAAAATAATTACTTTGTCTGGTTGCATGTGCTGTAACATATTAAGTCAGATTTCAGTTATGAAGTCAAGAACTGTTCTCACAGTTTTTAAGACCAGAATGAAATTTCTTTGGTCTGGTTGTTGTCAGAAACAGGGCCTAATGAAAAAAATTATGGAATGTTTACAGCTTTTGCAGTTTCAAAGACAGACGTGCAAGAATCACCTACATACATTATTTCAGTAATAAAGTTTATCTAGATCTCATTTTCAGGATCAAAATCTACGTCCCCATGATAAGAAGAAGTTAACTGCTTTTCCTCTTAAGGTACTAAGACATATATTCATCTACAGAATATGTACAAATAATGCCGATACTTTCCTCCCGTTTCAAAATTCTTCTCAAAAAAATTTCCAGCTGAAGGACAGGACTTGAGTTTGGATCTTAACCAGGTATTCTCTTTGTGCACTTAAGGTCACAACACATGCCAGACACGAGCAACTTCAGGATCTTCTCTATCAACAGAGTGCCCCTATTTTCAGCTCCTCATCAGACAGACGGGGAGCATGGAGACTTACTGGAGTCCTGGGAGCACCACAACTCTGCTCCAAAGGGTCCTGGCTACAGGTACCACATGGAAGAGACTGAGCAGAGGGGAAGGAGCTGCAGCAGAATCCTCCAGGCATATGGATCAAACAGCTCACAACAGGGAGTTGTGATTTTTTTCCTCCCAATTCAAGCTCAAGCAAAGTGTGCAACTCCTTCCCTTGCTGGGCAGACTGATCAGGAGTTACACGAAAATACACTGGTTATTACAAAAGACAATCAGCACTTTCCACTATGGGCCAGGATTTCTCTTACTCTTGTACAAGAGAAGTGTCTTTATGAATCACACAACTATTTTGCATCTACTGATGATGTACATCCTCCAATTCACAGCTTCAGATGCAAGACTAAAAATCACAGCCACTTCAAACAGTTTGGGGTTTAATTGTTATTTGGAGGGAAAAAACTGTCTTACATTAGAATCTCATACACACACACAGTTTTTTGTTTGCTTATTTTGTTGGTTTGTTTGTTTTGGGAGTTGGGTTTCTGTTTTTTTTGGTTTGGGGTTTTGCTTTGGTTGGTTATTTTTTAAAATTTAATATCTTTTAAATGACATTCAGATGTCAAAAGAAACTAAACTCTGGATACACTTAAAAACACCAGCTGTCTTAGTCATCCACCTTGCTGGACACAGCAAAAAGTGTTCATCTTATTAAACAGACTGGGTTTTTTTAAGCACATGTTACCTGTAGTTACTGAATTTCAATAAATCATTTTAGGATAATATATCCTATAAGATTTTAAAACTAATAGATCTCGGACTCTCGCACCTCATTTTTATTCACAGATTGAAAGGTGAAAATAAGTATTTCTTCTATTTCAATTCCCAGTCCATTTCTCAACTTCAAATGAAATACTTAATGAACTGTACTAGTTGAATAAACTGACACAAAGAAAATATTCTGTGCACCTGCAAAAGAGGCCACGCTGCCAAAAGCTGGTTTAGCACTTCAGCTAACATCAGTTAGAGGTGCTTATGCAGTCACTTTTCCACGGTTCAATGATTTAATTTTCTTTAAAACTTTGGCAGCTAAACTGTACAGCTTGAATATCACTTTGGCAGCATTTTATTGCTAGTAGTAGAGTAGCAAAATAATTTTTTTTGAAAATTAATGGTATTTTAAAGAACAATCACAAATTACAGCATTAGTATATTTTTGTAATATTTAAATATGATCTGTGTTTTATATATATGATTTAAATTAAGAACCTTTTCTGGTTTTCCTTTCCTTAATAAGAGATGTCTTACTGTCATTATCTTCTATTCCAGTCATGGTAAACTAGTTTTAGTCTCAAATTTCAAACTTCCTCCTGATGATTTTAAAGGACATTTAGATAATGATCTTGATTCATGATCTTGAAACTTTAGATAATGATCTTAGATTCATGATCTTGAAACTTTCTGCAAGGTTTCAAGGATTAAGAACATAAGAACAGCTATAATGGACCAACCTCACCCAGTATCCTGAATCCAGCAGTGCTAGCAAAGACTCAGGGAGAAATCATAACACTGTTGTATCCCACCAGCTTGCAAAAAATTAAATTTGAAATATTTCCAATCTGTGTGTTATCTGGACATATTTCCAGACATTGGTGTGCACCTCCTGTGAATTTGTCTAATCCTATTCATTGATTTTTGGCGTGTTACATCAAATTACACAGTTTAGTTGAATGATTCAAGAAAAAAATCAGTTTAGGGCTGTTTTGCTTCGTAATCTGTCGAACAATAGTTTGGTTTGATGCTCTAGTTTTTACATGGTGAGGAAATTCAATAATCATTCCCTACTGTCCTGTCTTAATACTTGAAATGGTAAGATAACTATTTCTACAGAAAAGTTAAAAAAGGACTCAATCAGAGAGGGTTACCTGTCCCTTTTTGTGGGAGGCTGAAGAAGAAATTACCAAAATACTCCGCAGGATTTATCTTTCCAGTGAAGATACTGCATCCTTCTTTTACTTAATATCTACAGTAAACAGACCTCACTCTAATGAAGTAACGATTTAAGAAGAAAGAAAAACATAAATCAACAGCCAGTGGGTCTATGGGAAAATTCTGCAACATATTGGTAGGGAGGTGCATCTTTTTGCAACTATATTCATGTGTAGTAAGTAAATACCACAACTCTACATTTTAATTGGTTGATATTCTAGATATCTGTTGTGAGAAACAATCATAATCTGAAGTGGCACTTAAAAGAAGAGAGACAAAAAATGAACTGTTAACTAAGGCTCTTGAAAGGGTAAATTCAATAGAAAGCAATGAGAAAGAACTACATGGCAGTGGGCAAACTGATTGAATGATTTAACAAATTATTTGTAACTTCCTAAATAATGGCTTTCATTAAGATAGTTCATCTGTATACAGGAACATGTCCATATGGAAGACAACAGTAAACAATCATTAGTGAATAAATCACGTAGAAAAAAAAAGCATTAAAACTGTATTAGTTTGGTTTCTTAAAGGAAAAAAAAAAAAAAAGGTGATCTACTACCTCAAGGCTTTTAGCTGAACTCTTATTTCTTTTAACATGAACAATTTCAAACTATCAATCAGCCAGGCTTCACAGGCTCATTTGCCACCTGAAATACACATTTTGCCTCGGAGCTAATACACCACAGAGTACTGCAGGGAATTATAAACAGACACACTCTCCTCTGCCTTACCCAGCACTAGAGTGTACTGACAGAGGTGGCACTGCAGCTTTCCAGTGGGATATTACACTCCAGCCTTTCAAAGCCTTCAGCTGCAAATATTTAGCTTACCAAGTGGGTTGGTCTGTTCCTTTTTAAGAGCTCTACCTCTGAAACTAGCTATGCATCATAACGATAGACAAATACTCACAAAAAGAGCAACACCACAAAATTAGTAAACAGACAGAAATCTGAGGAAAAACACTGCCATCGAATAAAGGGTGTCAAAAAGCACCATTGCCTTTTGTAATAGAATTTATTCCATCATTTTAAGTCCCATTCATTACCTTCCCCAAAACCTTCCCTGAGGCAATAAAAGGCTGGAAATTAACATCTCAGCTAGAGAGCTACTGCAGAAAAGTCTGTAACTTGTGATGGAAAAATATTTTTCTCCCTCTTTAACATATTTTCATGGGGATACCCCTCTTACTCCAAAGTAAGGCATATTAAACCAAGTGCAAAGGGAATAGAGACAGGGGGAATAATTGATGAGAAATAATCTTTGGGGAAATCAGAGACAGAAGGGCTATTAAAGAGAAAAGGGATTCTTTGGTAACCAACTATGCACATAAATTTACTACCTATACTAGCATTAAGTTCCTGGGTACAGCGAAAGGAAGGAAAGACCAGCTTGTTTTGTAAACAGGTATCCCAGAGACAGAAAAACACGTAGAAATTTTATATATATCTTTACAGAAAGCATTACTGTATTCTTTTGCTACAATACAAAGATAAAGCAAAGCTCATTTCCATGAATCAAGGACAACCAAGAAAGACCAAGCTTAAGTCATGAGGTCAAAATATACCAAGCTTCCACTCTGACTGAAATGAAAAGTTATCTTCAAACCTTTAGCTTGTATGAGAACAGAAGCCATTTGTTTTAGAAATGCAAGTAGACTTGAATTGATCATCACAATTCTTTTAAAGTAGATTACACTGAGTGCTGCAGAGGAGAAAAATCTATCAAGTACAGTGTCATCCTCACAACACCTATGGCAAACAGCATAGGGCAATGTTTGATGATATCACTATGAGAGCAACCTTCCAGGACACTGAAAGAGAATACAGTTATATTTTTTCTTGAGGAAATAAGCAGTAGTCCCTCAAATCACAGAAGGCAGCATGTGCTTCTATAATGCCTTTCTTTTGAAACTCAGCAATTTCAAAATGTTAGTTTTTCTGGAATCGTGCAGGAGAGAATTGTTACATGCATGTAGTACACTCCCATATACTGACAAACATCAGAATGCTCAGCCAATAAACTGACATTGTAAGATCAAGATGAAAAGAATAGTTTTTATGTAAGAAAAAGTGTCTGTCCTACTTACTCTGACACAGCACGTATGCTGTGCACAAGACATTAGTAACATTTTGTTTATCAAATTAATAGCTTCACATCATATGTTTTCATAAATCTTAAACACAATCACGAGGTTTCCTCTGTATTTAAAAACACAGTCTGTATATCCAGAGTATCTCAACACCAACTTGAAAAAGGACTAATCAAATACATGCTGTTTAAAATGCCCCCAAGCCTACTTACAATGCTACCACTTCAAAGAGGATGAGAAAGAGAAGAAATTCTTTCTGAGCTCTGAAGTTACACAGAAATGGACAACATCCATACCCTGGAGGCAACAATTTAAGCCCTGTCAGACCTATCAAGGGAGAAACTGCCAAAAACTCCTGGAAGAAACCTTCCCTTCAAGTCCCTTGGACTTCAAACTAAGACACTGCCAATTGAAGCACCTCTGTTGACTGACTTAGCCACCCAAACACAAAGGGCCATTCAAAGTAAGTGTTTTAAACAATCCCACGAAGCACAGTTTAAGCCAGAGCAAGCCCAAACCCACAGGAATACATTAAGCTAATTGAGTATATTCTCTACTGTAAGAGTGGATAGTAACCTTTTCCAAACGTTAAAAAGACATGGCCAGAACATCAACAACTGCATCAAAATGGAAACTCAAAACTTTCTAGCCTTAGTACTCTTGTTATCCTGTACTAACTAGACCTTCTGAGGGTTGAAGTATTTCCAGTAATCTGTTTTCAGGAAACAAATGCCCATGGCAAAGACACCACATAAGATGTCCAGAACCAAAAGAACTGACTGCTCAAAAGTACAAGTGCCTCAATGCAGCTTGAACTCCAAGTACCATTGCCATGCAAGCTTATTTTAGGAGAGAGACCATAATTAGCTATTCCAACCATTATTTACACCTAAGTCTTACACTTGCCTAGAACATTGATCAGATGGGAGAAGGTGTACATATAAAAGAAGAATATCTTCTCAGAGATTTGCCATAAAACCAAGGCATTCAAAATTTGAAATACTAGAATAAGACCTTTCAATGGGAAAAACAGGACACTTGCCCTACTTAGTAGTGAAAGCTTTCAATGGGAGGAGCTAAACTCCTGTAGTCTACAAGAGAATTTTTTAACCTGCCATCAGTAACTGTTATAAGCAGTTATTTCTTTATCTAACCTCAACTATAAATAAGCACTAGTAAAGGCATAAATTCATTAAGAGCCTAATTTTATTGTAATAGTCAACAAAACAACCTAATTATATCTGCTTCCAGATTGTACTCAGAAAACTTCAGGATTCCCAAAGAAATGGAAAAAGAATAAATAAAACAAAACAAAACAAAAATCACAGAGATTCCTACATATACCTCACTTTCCCCCCTACTTTAGTGTTCAGAAGCAACAAGTATCACTGAATACTGCCTTTTTCCAGGCAAAATCCTGACTATTTAACACCAAGGAGACGAGCAAGAGAAAAGCAACAACTAAGTTTGTGTGCAGTCAACCATCATCTACCAAATGAAGCAAATGAAACACAGCCAGTCACGAAGGCATTCCCAGCTCAGAGTGACTTGTCTATAAGATGGATACTCCGTAAATAAATTAGTGCTCTCCTTCCTGCCCATATGGACGGAAAAGGAAAAAACAAATTGACATAATGAAAATAACTCCCCCTTTCCTGTTCCAGGACCTGCCATGTGGGGAAAACCACTTGCAAACAACAGTAAAGTATTAGGTGCAAAAGGAAAACAGAAGGGCCATTGGCATGCTTACGGGTGCACAGAACATTACAAGATGGTTTATGAGGGCCATAAACTCTTTCACTGGGGTGTAGGTTACCTTACATTCACGTGGGCTGAAGTCATACTACAAAGTATTCAGCATACTGTGATTTCACTGTTCAGTGCAAGGTTTTGTCTTTGCACAGGTTTATAACCAAGAAACACGGCAAAACGAAGAACCCCAACAGTATTTGGGGTTAGAGATGTTGAAGTTTACCTCCATTCAATTTTTTTAAACGTAAGTAATCTTTTTCAGCATTTAGTTGTCTGTATCATTCTTTAGAAACTGTTGTCATGGCCACATCATTAGTGTACTCTGGGAAATTCTGCTCACAAAAAACAGTAATACAAGACAAGCTCTGCTGCCAACTTAACAACTGTGTCTCAATGTTCTCATCCACAGAAATATCAAAATCACTACATCAATTTCTTTACTGTTTCAAACAGCTGCCTGGACATGTTAAACGGTTGTGTGATTCTCTGAATTTTGTAATATATATTAACAGGTGCTTTATTACCCTTTGTATTGTAGCATGAAATGCTTTCTTTACCCAATCACATATTCTGTCAAATTGGGATTTTTATTTACAACAGAACTGTACTTATTTCATTGTCAACTGAAACGTGTACACCAAGATTTTCAGTATTAAAAGACACTGTCAGCAACAGCACCTGATAATCCAGCTATGTGGGGGGAGCAGGGAGGCACTCAAATATGTTTGCACCTCACCTTATGTTAGAGACATAGTGGAGACAGTGTTCATAAACAGCTGAAGTCTTCCTGAATTTTTTTTAAATTAAATATAAGAACACACAGTTTCACCTGTTCGAGAACAGAGTCAGCTTTAAAAGCAGAGAAGTGTTTGTTTCAGGGAAAACAAAACAGATGGCTGATTAATTTCCTGAACTGTTTTAAGGAGACATATACTACGTATTAAGAAAGTAACTTGATAATAACTAAAATGACCATCAACAGTGTTTAGTTTCATGTGCTTATTAAGCATCAAGCACTACGTATTCTCCAAGCAGAGCACTAACCGAACATTGTTTCTACATAAAACTTTGGATCTGGTTTCATTAACTACAAAACATCCAACAGAATTTAACAGGCAAAATTGCTCCACAATCTGACAATTCACATAACAATGGATTGCCTGCATTTCCTCCCTAAAGGCATTCTGGAAAAACACTCTAAAAGGTAAGCACATGACAGTTCTTGAAGCACAGCTCTACCTTGGAAAGCAACACTTACTTGTTGTATATATATTCAATCACATCCTTGCTCTTAAAATAACAACAGCTTTATAAATTAATATTATTTATTTCTGCTAGCAAGTGGGAGTCAATTCAATAACTAGACAGGAAGCCAGACTACTGTGGTTCATGCATCAATGATATTGATGCAACCAAATTGTCCTTCTATTTCTTCATTTACTTTTCAATTTGCCTCTAATGGAAATAGGGACATAATTTAAGGTCCAGGGACTTGTACACAAAAGATAAAGGCAAAAATTAAGTTCAAAGAACTGTAAACCATGATGTAAAATCCAGAAGAGAAAACAATTACATTTCCCAGTACAAACTGAGTTATGGGACTAACAGGTAGTAAATCTTACGTTTACCTTGTAAAATAAACCAATCTGAAACAGAACTGATGAAACAAACACATTACATTTATGTCCTCCTTTTTTTAGGAAGCAAGTACCCAATTTAACTTCAAATATATGTTAGTATTGCACTGAAAACAAAATAGAACCCTAATTGCTCTTCTCACGTTCTAGTTTGTCGTCTTTATGCTCTGTAGTAGCAGGATTTTATAAATGCTCTGAAATTAACTACGTGGGAGCTTACTGGTGAGCTCAAGAGCTTCAGCACTTTGCTTTACATAAAATTGTGTGAGGCTGAAGAACTCTACTCTCCAACCCTCCATCTATGCTCAACAGTATGCTAGACAAACCACCTTTTTTTTTTTTTAAACAGTGCCCAGAGGTATTTGGAGAACCATCTCTACTTTCTGAAACGTGCTAAAATGTGATAACACAGTGCTACTTAAAAATATGCAATAAATGAAGTGGCAAACCTCTCAACCATCAAACCTAGAGCTACAAACTTTTCAGTACCTCATGCTTACCAAAAACACAGCCAAATACACACAAGTTCAAGTTATGTCAATAATGTCTTGCCTCAAGATTTTTAGTTATGAGAAATTCTTGTGTGTTGCTACATATAGAAAAAGATCTTTCTATTCTAGAACATAGAAAAAACCAGATGTGATACATTAACACAGAAATTTTACTCTAAAAATTCTCATGCAGCTTGAATTTCAGGATTTTCTAGAACAGAGCACAGACTTCTGTTAGAAGTTAAGCTACACAGCGTCATCCAGTGAGCTTTAGCAGAAATTTTGCTTTAGCTCATTTCTTTTGTTAATTAGCCTTTTCCTTTAAAAATACAATTAAAAATAGACCAGTGAACATTCTATTTCTGGAGTTGTAACCAGACTACTCCACGAGAGCAGCACAACCAGAGACAGTACTTCTAACCCCATCCCCTTACCCTCAGATTTTATTGCACGCTATTCAGAGGCTGCCAGCAGCACTCAGGAACACGAGGTGAACTTGGAGATGGGCTCTGGTGGAATGCAGAGAAAGCTCTCCTGAGCATTATTCATCTGCTTAATGCTGCTCTACAGACAGGTTGTAAGAGCATTCACCTTCAATCTGGTTTTGAAAGTTCCTATATCTAGTGCTTAGATGACAGCTTAGCCTACTTTCAGTTCAAGAAAGTATTTCAAACTGCTTTGTGTTCAACATACAAGACTCCAGCTCTTTATAATTGGAAACCAGTGTTTGAACTCCTGGCCTTCCAGGCACACTTAAACAACACAGGGGACCAGAGCTGTAACAGTTCATGTAGTACTCTCTGATGTAAGAGGGAATTAAGCAGAAGCCTTTCTTAATGACAGTCTGCTCACTTGAAAGTGAGAAAGGCAAACAGACCCAGCTGTACAACTTCTTCAAAGGCAAAAAGCTGAACTGTTTGCAACCAGCATCTCCTCCTTTCCACCTCCCACTCCAAAACAGGGTACTAGCTCAGGTAATCAGTAAAAGTATTTGCACACAGCAGTTTTCCACTCATTGAACCCAGGTTCATCAATAAAAATGTTGGGGTTTTTTCAATGACTTTCTTATATGAAAATCCATTGCACAGGTTTCATCTCGTGCACTCTTACAATATTACAACGAAAGATTGTCAGCAACCTACCCAGTCAAAGAAGGGAGGAAAAAAAAGAGATGCCACCTGTATGGATGGGTAGAACATACAGCAGGATACAAGGCTCAGGTGCAAAATTGCCATGCTCAGCTGCAGTCCACATGGTTCAAAAGCCCAACCTTCATCCTTACAGAAACACAGAATATGCTGAATTGAAAGGGACCCACAAGGATCATCAAGTCCAACTGCTGGTCCTGCATAGAACCATCCCCAAGAGTCACACCATGTGCCTGAATACATTGTCCAAAGGCTTTTTGAACTCTGTCAGGTTTGGTGCTGTGACTACTTCTCCGGGGAGCCTGTTCCAGTGCCCACCCACCCTCTGGGGGAAGAACCTTTTGCTAATATCTGACCTAAACCTCCCCTGATGCAATTGCAGACCACTGCCTCGGGTCCTGTCACTGGTCACCACAGAGAAGAGATCAGTGCCTGCCCCTCCTCTTCCCCTCACGAGGGAGTTGTAACTGCAGTGAGGTCTCCCCTCAATCTCCTCTTCTCCAGGTCAACAGACCAAGTAATCTCAGACACTCCTCATATGGCTTCCCCTCAAGGCCCTTCACTGAATTGTATTCACTGAATTCCAAGGCAGACAATGGAATGCTAAAAAAGCCCATAACTTTTAAATATAAAAAATCAGACTACAAACATCCACAGAAAAAAAGAAAAAAAAAAATTTAAGATATACATACCCAGTTTTAGGGCAGAAGGAGTCACTTCAATCTCACCAATGGGCTGAAAGGCCGCCAGCTGAGTTGCCACCTCCGTCTCAAAAGAGTCTGGACTATTTCTGTCTGTCAAATTGCCATTGGTGCCATCAGTCTTACGGTGAGTTTCTTGTTCGTCATAAACAGCAATCAGCTAACAAAACAAAAGATAATACAGTTTGTATATTTAAAGTATTCCCAGTCTTCACTCTTTTTTAAAAAAAATAAAACTTATCCTTCCTTTAGAGTATAAAAATAACGACCTTATTTCAAAACAGCTAACAACAAACATACAGATTCCAAAAAGTATGTACTTTTATGTTTAGACTTCAATATGATTTCAATGTGTTTTAAGTATATGCTTCAGCGCTGCCCTGTGCTGACATGCATTTCTCAGAGTTAGCATGCTACATCAGTGAGCATTTTACATTATTCCAAAACACTTACAGGTGAATATGCTTAAAAACGCAGAACAGCATTTAATTCTTGGGGTAGAGGGTGTTATTCTAAAAAATTTTAGTGCTACTGACAGGCTGCACAAAGGTAGCACAACCACAGGAGCTGTACTAAGAGAGCAGATGCACCTCTTATTTATAAGAACAAAATAATTACATTCCAAGGACAAGATAAATCCAGCACAATGACAGAGTGTGAAGTCTCTCTAGTTGTCCAACCCGTGCCTCTGCAAGGATGAGTTTCAGCTGTGTACACATACACCTGCACTTCTCCACCCACCATGCATCAATGACTTCCTCCCATTCTCTCCTGCAAGCTTACACCAGGTACACTGTTTCTGAAAACTGTTCCTCAGTCACTGACTCTTCCACCACTTCAGAAACACAGGAAGGTCAAGAGTAAGCAGTGACAGACTGCAAAGTCTGATGTCTAAGCTCACATTAATGTGGACATGAAAATGACAAAAATCACCAGAATCATTACTTTTTGCCTCAGCTAACCTGGCCTTTCATAAGGATCTTCCTTTTGGTTCCTACTGATACAAAGTGATCAGACGTGTATGCAGCTTCATCAAGAAGGGACTCATACATATGGCTGGGTGTATATTGTGTTACAGTCCCAGGAAAACAGTTAAGTGTGCAACAGCTCTGGGAAAACAAAACAAAAAATTATTGATTCCCTATGAATCTAAACAAAGTAGAAGACATGCTGTTCTCAACCAACGGGACACTTGGCACCCCAGAGCCCTTTCCAAAACCAGAGGAGCTAAGAGCAACATTTTTGCTACCCCACCACCTGATATGACATAGTTCTTGTGCCTAATAATCACTGTACATGATATTTTCATCTTAAGGTGCTCATTCATTTTATTTTTTCTGAACTCCTTTAGATTAATATTTTTCACCACTAATCATGAAAAATGTCACAACACAAAAAACTGGTAAGGCAGTATCAAGATATACATGGAAACAAGTTTAAAGGATTGACTTACTACTTTTTATCTCTGTGTTATTTTAAGGTATGTATACACACGCTTTCTATAAAAATACTAGTACATCAAATCTTCTCTGACACTTCCAAGATGTGTCAACAATTATACCCTATGAAAAACACAGACAAACATTTAAATAAACTCATTTGCCCAAGGGAAGAAATGAACGTATGAGAGGGAAAAGAAAAGAAAAATCCTGAAGTGCTTCTAAGGAAGAAACTGACATTTTCAGGTCTTCCACTCATTTATAATTTGGTTGCTAGAAATGTGTCAGCTCATATTTACCAATGCACATTTCAGAGACACACAAAACCCCTTAAATAATTAGGTAGAAAACTTGCTCTCCTTTTCTATATGGAGCCTGTTTCCATGGCCATACAACTAGCTTATACGACATACAATTTGATTTTTATTTGTTCAAAGCATATAGGAAAGATTAATTCCAGGAACAAGGACAACTCTTTGTGTCTTATTCCTTCACAACAGGGTAACTACCCAAGTGTTCACACTGCATTCATCATCACCAGGCCATCATTATGCCCCACAACTACATACAGCCAAAAAGCCTAACTTAGATCCAGACACCAACAGATCACAGCGATTTTCTTCAGTACCAAAAAAAAAAAAAAGAAAAACCTACCCTATGATGTCTTTCATTTCTTTCTGAAATGACTATTCATGTTATTATGGAAGTCCATCCTGATTCACTAAGGTACACAACCATTGTCCACCAAAGGGTTTGCTTTCTTTGCCTCACTTTTGCTGGGGAAATTTAATTTCTAAGAAAGAGGCTGTTACTAATAAAGAGGAAATTGGAGAATGTGTAGGACCCTGGCACTGAAAGCACTTTAGATAGTAGCAGGATACAAAGTTCACTTGAGCATTCACAATGTAAAACAGAATAAATGGAGCTCAGCTGTGATTTGATGGGAACAAACAACTGAATTCCTCAACTAAACTGAGTTTCCCCTTGGTTTCACACCCTAGCATATTAAATTCTGCATTACATTGGAATACTCTATGCTTACTGCCCCAGGATGTTGCAAAGATGGAAAGTAGGAATTAGTTAAAAAAAAAAAAATAAAGTGATGGAAAACACCAGCAAAAACTCTTAAATGGAAACATGCAAGCACCACCTCAGCCTCAGAAGCCCCCAGACATGTAGCATTAAAATTCAGAAAGGCAAACCAGGAGAAACTGATGCTATAAGCACCCTATATCTATGTGCTTTCTGGGAGTACTTTCCACAGGTCATGGGCAGAGACCAGAGCAGCAATCCGGCTGTGCACTGCCTCTCTCACAGGCTCACCTACCATACGACACTATTGCATACTGCAGTTTCTAAGCACTGTACCTTTCCTTAGTCCACCTTAGTTCAAATGAATCCTTAGCAAAAATGATAATATGAAGTTATTTTAACAGGCAAGCCAGGTCACGGGCTCCTGACAGCTGTAAGATATGGCAGCTTACCTACCAGCCAGCCCCAAGAGACCGACTGCATCGTGGCCACACCACAGCCATCTCCCTGGATGCCCGGCATGGCTGCTCCTCACCTTGGTGCACCCCACCACTTCCCCTGGGGCTGGTGGTCACATGCCCACTGCTCCTTTCCAAGGGCCCCTAAGGGAGGGCAGGGACGCGGGCAGGTGCTGCTCCTGAGGGCTGAGGGAGTCCTGCGTTTGAAGGCCCTGCCCTGCATGGGACTGAGGGCATTAGTGGGCACCCGCCCGACCTGCAGAGGGCCCGGGTTAAAATAAAGTTTCAATTGCAACAATAATGTCCTCTTGTCAGCGAGGTCCCTACAGTACCTGCCCTAGTGTTGGGTGACACTGTCCAAGAGCTAACAGACTACAAGTCAAACACCTGCCTTGACACCTGGTCACAAACAGCTGGGTTCAGGCAAGCTGAGGGACAGAAATCACAGTGCCCAAAAGTGGATAAAATGACCAGATCTTCTGCTGCCTAATTATATGGAAGGATTGTAAGTGGTTCCATGATTGTAGCAGCTCTGCAGCTTAAAGTAGCTGTCACATTCACCCATCAAGAAGGTTCAGCAGATGGAGACCCATCGGCTCTTCTCCCCCTGCAGCAGAGGCATGAGAAGATGTCACCTCTGCCACTACTTCCCTTCCCAACTGTACCCACACCAACATTCCATTTCCACACTCTAAGCCAGAGCAGGGAGGGCACAGGTGCAAGCCAACATCTGGCCAACATCTGCAATACAGCCTGGCAAACGCTGGGAAGAAGAGTCCATCTGAGCTGGACCACACAGGCCTGACACCCACCTGACAGCGGGGAAGTCTCTTACTGCTGTCGTTTGTGAGTGACTTCTGCAAGAAGCCCACAGTTCCCTAGTCTACATCCAGGCACTATTTTGACAGATTAGAAAACCCAAAGAAAATGTATTTCTTCACAGTATGGAACACACCAGTAATTAAGTAACACGATCTAGAGTTTTTTGCAGCATGGAAGGGAGATGCTACAGTACTGCATGTGGAGGCAGCAAAGATGCAATGCCTTTCTTCTCCAATGAAATAAGCAGCCATTTGTTTTCTAAAATGTTTATTTGGGAGATAACTCCTCAGGACTGCAGTTGTAGGAGCATCTTATCAGTAGCAAATCTAACATAAATACACTGCTAATTGATCAAAGTATTATAAATATCTGCTTCAGCCTTTCAAAGAGAATGAATACAATTAAGGTTATATAAATCAACTACTCAAAAATAATTGTCATAATTGACTTCTCATTTCCAGTATGGAAAATTCTTTAATTGGAACAGACTGCCAAACTCTTCTGATTGAAAAGCATTTCAGGACACATTAAGAAACCCCTGACAAACATATACTGAAAACAGCAACACTAGTTTATTCTTTACCAGTTCAATATTTACAAATACTGAGAGTTTAGTAGGTCAGATGATTTCTATTTTTTTTTAAAGACACCAAAATACTACTGTAGATATTTGTAAACTGCGTAAATTATGCAGTTTTGTACACTTGCTGTAGTCTGGCATCTCATTTTTTAGAGGTTATTTAAACAACATAAATATTTACTGTGAAAGACATGTATGTACTCCTGCATAGGTGAAATGGTTCTACTTCAGTATTATTGCAATCTCTATTAACATCCCACCAATTACCTAGAAAATCAAAATCAATAAATTATCAAAATTTAGCACTTGTCTGTCATTTTTGATTACCAAACTCCTCCCTACCAATACTGACGCAATAACACAAGGCAGCAATAATGAACACTTTTATTAGCATTTTTGTTGTATGTAAGTGGCATCTTAAGGCATTGTAGTACAGCCAAATTTAAACTTTGTACACTGTCCTATGCCACAGTTCTTTCAATAGTTTAATAATATTTCAATTGCAGAGCTTGCAGAAAAGTAAAACAAGATTATGCAAAAATTATGTGTCTATATTCCCAAACACAGAGAGCAATAGACACACATTCGATTAAGACCAATCCTCATAATCAAAAAGGTGGGTAAATACTAATAGCAGACAATGATGTTACTGACTGAAAAAGGGACTGAGCATGAGGCAGCAGTGTATTTTATCCTGGGGAACTACTAAAAAAAAAAAAAAAAGAAATTCAAACTTTCATTTCAAAAATCCCCATGAGAAAAAGTGTTCCCTCACCCCTGCTCCCATGTGGAATGTTATGTTTCCCAGCGGGCTCTCGGCCCTTCCAAAACTCACCCCATGCACTTTGCAGGCCCAAGGTGCAGCGGCCTTGCTGTCACTCTGCCTGCAGCAGCTGCACAAGGTGCTGGAGCGCAGGGCTCGCAGGAGAACACACCACAGCCTCCCTGTGTGCTCACACAGGCACCCTACACACGAGAAGCAGCAAAAAGAAGTCCTTCCAAATTCTAAGTGAAGCAGTTTTGTTTTAGAGCTTGCTAATTAAGCTCAATTAGAAATAAACGACTTCATGGAGTTTCAGAATTCCGAAGAAAAACATCCTCACCTTTGAACATTACAGATCTTGCTTTAAGGCACTTGTTTGTTAAGCCAAAACCAGCTGATTTTACATTGCCCTATACATAATTTTAGAAAAAAGGTTTCAGAATTATTTCTCTTCAAACAACTAGACAACTAGATTACTGTTAATAAGGTTAAAAACTGTCTATTTTACTAGCTTTTCTGTACTGAATTAGAAAATAGACACCACTGTTTCTTTTCTGACCCCAAACACCAGGCATATACACAAAGAACTAAAGAAGAAATGGCAAAATAAAAGCTTGTTTGCAATTGAATTAATCAGCTTTCAATTACTGTTAGGATAAAATCACTAAGAGAAGTTCTCAGTCATAGGCTAGCATCAGTGAGTGATTGAAAAGATGCAATTTTCCACAGCTAAAATTATATAGTAAGAAACAAAAAGGAATTAAATGCTCGACTTGTATTAAATTTTTCATTAGGTTGGATGGAAATTTTCCCTCAATTTTTTTTCACATTCCCTTTATCTACATTCTTCTCTCACTTATGGACAACTGAAAGTAGTAAAATTGTGGGTTTCTTCCAGACATATTTGTTTCCTGTTCAGATAATTCTTGTCCATGACTTCAAATGCTCACTTAGGAAACAAGACTGTTTATTTTAACCATATCTTTACTTCTGATGGCCAGTGCTTCTGGCTCCTGTGGGAGCGATTATTAGTTGCTTATGAAATAACGCAGCTAGAAAATTCTCCCTTTTGGGGGTCCATTAGTAAAGACTTTCCACAGAAAGCACCTGCACTTTAACAAAGAGCTGTCAGGAGGAGTGAGTGAAAAGCTTAGTGACTATTTCATTGAACTTCCTGACATAAGGAGAATGGCTCAAGCTACAGCAGAAATTGATGTTCACCACAGTATCACATTACCTTGTTCTCCGGTCACTCAATTTGGGGTCTATAGGACTAATCTTGTATTTATCCCTACACACACATAAGGACACACACTGTTTCTATATGTGACACACTGACACCAGAGTACAGCAATGTTCAAAATAACATTTTAAAAAAAAATTATAAGATTAAAACTTCACTTCTCCTCAGGTGCTTGCACATGCAAACAACCAGACACAGATGGAAAAGGGCTGCAGTTGACAGCAGCCTACATATGACTAATGCAAAAAGGGAAAAGAGATCAAGGGATGCTTTTCTCTTTTTTTCCCCTCCTTTCTTTCAGCAACTTTCCCTTTTCAGTTACATGTGTGGCAGGGACAGTTCTTTACTCCAGCCATCTAAGACACTCAAGCACAAGCACCAACACAAGGCAAAGGCAAAGTTACTTTTTAGCCGGTACTTTGCACCAGGCTGTCTTAAGTTCAAAATCTGACATCTACTTTGAGGCTGCTGTGGCCCAGCTTTCTTTTTTCCCCAATCACCAGTGCTACAATTCACTAGACCCACAGTGGGGCAGTTCAGGGAACTAAACCGGGAAGAAAAGCAACTCTCCACCTCCAGCTGCTTCAGCTCTGTGAACCACACAAAGCAAATTTCTGTCCACACATCACTAACATTTTCCTTAGATTACCACTGTCTGTAATCTCGCAGTAGTGATGGATCTCTGTCTCCTTTAAACGAAGCTGGACCAATGTTTGTGCCTCCACTCCCATGACAGCACACCAGAGCACTGTGCACACAGGTGTCACAACCAAGCGTGAACACAACAGCAGGAACATTTCTGCAGTTCTTTCAAGGAGTTCACCTTCCTAACAGAAACTCTTCTACAGGTACAAGTGATACTTTGAACTTATGCCCATGAGGGGACAAGTAGACTTTACATCAAGGCAAGATGACTGAGAGTAAAATGTACCATATGTTGAAACAAAAAAAACTTCACAAAGCCACTGTGAAAGCTGCTTCAGAACTCCACAAACTAATTAAAGTAAAATCAGATTTTTTATATTACTTATGAAAAAATCCTGTTCAAATGGTTAAAAGATGAAAGACTGGTAACAGTGCAACATAGACAGAACTGAGGTAATTAGGGTACCTCAAAAATGGATGAAAGTGTTATTTAATTTTTCAATTTAAAACTTTCCTGGAGCTCTACAACCTTTCTTCAGCATTCTTTCAAGGTATTCTTCTGGTACATACTGATAAGTATTTGAAATGGTATTCTTACATAATAGTATGCCTTGGAATTCCTTTAACTTAAAATAAAGGCTGTCAAGGAAAAATACCAATATACACACCATATGGCAATCCTTCCTTCACACCTACATATGAAAACAAATTACAGATATATTACATGAAAGCTATGGTGATTAGCTCATCTTGTTTACCTACATGCCAAAACGACATACACCAAAGCATCTTCCCAAAGACCACCTGACACTTCTCCTACCCTTATTATTCAGATTTTTTTTTGGTACTGTCCAAAAGCAGCCAAGAGAATCCTGCTGCACCCAGTACAAACACTGGTAGCCTCTGCTCTCAAAAGTTTCCAAGGATACATGGAAAATATTAAATAGGAAGAGATGCAGCATGCCTAGAAGAGAGACCAGACCCTGCTCAAGCCCCAGCTCTTCCAGGGGGAAGGGAAAGGAGTTTTTGAAAGGTCATGAAAAAAAAAAAACCAAAACAAAACAGCGACCTGATTGATGAGCCCTTCTATAATTCTTCTTCCTGTCCAACCTATTCCTTCATGGGCACACGTGACTGTACTTCAAACAATGCAGCTGATTGGGTACTTAACATTGATATTTGTGGCAAAGTTTGATGAGCCCTTCAAGCATGACTGAGATGTAATTTTTTAAGCCACTTAGTAACTACTTGAGAGCTGTTACAGAGATCCACAGTACAATACAGACATTCCTTGAGGGTTGACTCGGGGTAGCTTCCCTGGCAGATATAAATGCTAGTGCTAAAATGTCAAGGATTTATAATTATGATGGCGGATGCATAAAACACATAAAACAAGCCTTATTAGGGTTGATTGAAGTAAATATACCAAAGGACATTTCTCCTTTCTTCTGTAAAAGATTCATGTTCAATGCTATTTGTAGCCTGTCACACTCATTATGTTTTCATGTGAAATAGCTTCTGAGTTTTGCTAGATAACAAATGCCCTTTGCTTTTTTTCTTCCTCTATCCAAGTGAAAAAAAAACAAATACAAGGAGGACTGCAAGACTGATTATTTCCTTTCTGCTTAACTTGAAACTGAGTACTTTCACCTATATGGACTTCATAGAAGATGAGCTAATTTTGGAGAGTCCTTTTAAAATGGCACTATAAAAATGTAGATAATTAATATGAAAGACTTCATTACTTACTAGAACCGTGCTTGTCAAATGCACTCATTGTAATCAGTCACTGAAAAAGAAAAATTTACTGTGCCATGAAATAAGACAGTCTATACTTAGAAATGAAAGTGACATCTTAGTTACTGTATTGTGGGTAAGCAGCAATAAGTGTTCACTCTCATAACATGAATTATAGCAATTTCATAATATGAATTATCTTACCTTAGAATACTACTTCAGTGCTAAATTAACAGCTTAGTTACACAACATCACAAAATCCACCTGACAGTACAAGCATCCTTGTTGAATAGAGAACCCACATCACCACTGGATACTCCAAGCCACACATGGTGAAGTGAGGCAGATGGGTGGAAAGCCAAATGAAGAGAATTCAAACTGCTCCCAATTCCTACTGCAGCATAGGCATTCCCACTCCTACTTTTAGCAGGCACCTTGCCTGCCATTCGGCACACTTGTCCAGCATCAGTATCTTCTCCCCACCTTCTCACACCTTTCTAGATGCTTCTGAAGTCCTGGGAAAGCAAATGGATTGTAAAAATCCAGACTGTTGGGCGGTCCTGATTTAAGGCACAAATAAATGTTCAAGTGAACTGCTGCTGAGCATTTAATCACAAGAAGAAACTGAGTAGCTCTTGGACTCAAAGCTTCTTCACTGCTGGGGTATTTTTTAACAGGTTTTCTAAGGATCCCAAAGCAGGAACAAACAAGCATCAATCCAGCCAGGTGTGAGATGGTAGCAGGCGCGTGGCTTCACACTCGCTAGCACCCACAGCACCCTGAGTCTTCCTTTCCAGTAGCTTCCTTTCCCACTCCCCTCATACCATGCGCATACTTTCCAGCACATCCACATGCATGCTTGCAAACTCTCCCAAATCCCCACGAATTGTCTGATCATGAAGATGCCATTTAAGGTGGCTGAAACATTTCACAGCTTTGTATAAAACGGGCAGAAGCTGATTATGAAGCTTTTGAGCCTCCTTAGCTACAAATGCTTGAAGAAAACATTGCCCTTCAGTACACTGGCAGATGTACTTGCAGTACCAACAATTTTTACTTGTTTTTACTTTTCCCTTCTAGTGTCTCAGCTGTATTCATTCACACAATGAATTCAAAATTTAAGGAAGCAGAGTCCTCTGAGGTAGCTTGCTAACCTTCGGATTACAGAGACGAGTGAAAATCCTCAGAAATTTAAACCAAAGTAAACTGTGGTGAAGAGACATTATATCATTTCAAGTAAAACCAGAGGGTATAACTCAAATTCTTAGGAATTTGCATGGCACTTCATACTCTAGGCAATCATTTATGATGTTAAAAGCCAATTTGTATTAAGCACTTCAACCTTCATATATTTTCCAGATTCCAGTCTAACAAGTAGGGCCTACAGAACAACTTAGGTTGGAAGAGTCCTCTGGAAGTCACTGGTCTACTCTTTCACTCAAAGTAAGGCCATGTTGGCACTTGGCTCAAACTTTAAAGTTGGTTCAGGTTGCTCAGAGGCTGACCCAGTTATGTGCATCTCTAAGGATGTGGATTTCACCAGTATCAGGGCATCTGTTCCAGTTCCTTGTAGTGCAAAAAGAGGTTTCTCATATCTTAACAGGATATTCCTTATGACCTCTAACGTCCATTTACTCTTGTTTTCTCACTGTGGACTTTCAAGAAATTAGGGTGAAGTATCCTCTATACTCTCTCAGTAAGTAGCTGTAAACAGCAACGAGATCCCCTTTATCCTATGAAGGTCACTCACCTTTTCTCCTCAAGTCATGTGTTCAATCCCTGACCTGGTTGGTGGCCCTGTGCTGAGCTTCCTCCAGATATGTCAATGTCTTTCTTGCATCAAAGGAGACACAGCAGTCCAGCTGTGGCCTCACAAGTGCCAAATAGACAGAACTGCTTTCCTTGGCTACTGTCTTGAGTGTGCATTTAGCCTTCCTAGATGTTAAGCTGAGACAAACCCAGATCAACTTCTACCAAGTTTTATTTTCCTTCTCTCTCACTGATCTGACAGCATGCACCACGTGCAAAAATAAGTTTTTGCTTTTGCCCCCATTACCCAGTGACAGCATATGAACTAGCTGTTTATTTGGGTTTAAACAGCTTTGATCTTTTTAGAGGACATTATAGGATGGGGCAACGAAACTTCAGAAGTACAAAAAAAAAAAGCAGCACAAAAATACTTGAATTGTAAAACCCATCAGAAAGTGTAAAACCATCTGTACAGCATAGCACACACAACAACTTCCATTAGCACAGACAGGCTTGATAAATCTTGGGATGTTGCCACACGTCATGCAGTTCTCACACTGTGTTTCTGTCTGTGCAGAAAAACATTTCAGTATTTACAACTGCCAAGAGTCCAATTCCTACTGATGCCTCGCTTAGTGAGGCTGCATTATTTGCCCTGTCTCTGACAGTTTATATGTCAGGCTCTAGAAAGGCAAAAGTAAGCTTACAAAACTGGTTGTCACCTTGATGAAGAAAGGTCTGTCCCTAATGATAAACTAATGCTATCAGTCTCTCCTAGTTTATTATTAATTCTGTCAATAACAGCATTCCTAGGCAGTTTCTAGTGCATTATAATAAAGCATGCACAGCCCTTTGAAAAAATAGAAAATTAATACCTTTTGCCTTTCACACAGTGACCTCATTTTCACAAGTCATGACCCTATATGCTTCAGCAGTAGAAGTCAGCTGACCCTGGCCTCGAGCAACCATGTTCCTAAAGACAGCTCCTAAACATCACTGTCCTTTTATGCATAAAATTTGAGACAGAGGAACATGAGGGGAGAGGAGAGAAGTTTAACAGAAATGCAACAGAAATGTCACCAAAACCCTCAGAATCTATTTAGTAATTGGCTAGTTTACACAGCTTGATTCATCACACTCATTAATAGAAGACTACAAAGTCAACCATTGTCACTCACAGAAGAACTGTGTTTTCTTCTTTTTAAAGGCAAACCAATCCAAGAACTCTACAACAACTATAAAGTTATGCTGCCCCAGAAGATCAGTAACATACAAAATCGTGAAATATTCCGAAACTTTAGAACCAGCGTAGTGGTTCCAAACACTGCAGTTCCAGAAATATACATTCCAAAATGTACTACCAGAACAAAAGGACTAGAAAAAATTTATTTTGGCTTGACATCGTAATGCACCATTACTGTGAAAACAATAAAACTAGAAGTAACATTTCTAGAGATAGTCACAGCTCTGGCAATAACAAAAAACCCTTCAGTGACAATTACTCATTTCAGCAATCAGTTCACAACAGACATCCTACCGCTGCCTTGCTCATTATACTCCTTAAAAGAATGATCTACACATTAAAAATTTCAGTCATTTTTTTTACCCTAACATTAGCTGCCCACAGCATAATTTCATAGATAAGTTTCTTAATTTCTTATAAAACAAATTAAATGTTGACATCATGTTCAAGATACACAGTAAAACTAAACATACTTTAGAGGTTTTCTGAGAGTTAAAATTCATAGTTCGACTGCGAAGAATGGCATTTGCAAAGCTGGCAGTAACAATGTATGTAACAATGTATGTTTTGCATACCTTGGACATGAATGTGTTTACAAGCAGACAAGATCTCACATAAATACCCTTCTAATACCCGTGCATTGATACTTGTTATTCAAATATTAACATATCCTATTAAAACAGAATGCACAAGAAAAAAATAACCGTAATTTGAAAAAGTACAATACCAGTAATGTTCTTGTCCTTCCACAGCAGTATAGGATCCAAAAAGTAAAAGCAAAGAACATTTTCTGTAAGTGATTTTATAATTGCTCATTAGATGGATTTTGACACAAACCTCATTTCCAAGTCTGAATTTCAATACCCTATTAAGTATAGTACTGGACATTTCCTTGATGCAAAGTTTCGTGTAACAGTTAGCTGTAAAAATGGGGACTGCAAGTCTGACCTCTGAGCAGTGATTAAAATTATCTTAACATTTCTTAAGGAGACTATCTTCTGTAAGAAAAGCCTTGAAAGAAAAGGTAACTTTTCCATTCCATTGAATACAGTGCAAAATACTGAGCATTGTTTCTTACCTATGCTAATGAAACTAAAATTTTTTATTAAATAATACAAAACACTGAAGAATATATTTAACCAACATGTTGAATTCAATTAACAGACTCCTATTACTCCAAAGTACTGTTTTAATGTGATCTGAAGCTTTCTTTTTTGTGAAAAAATAATATTCATTCTTAGGGCATAATTTAATTTTGATTACAATAGTTTGAATATTCTGTAAAACAGTGATATGTCTTAGGAATAAACTACTTCAGACCATTCAGATCATTACTCAGAAATTTCAAACGTGATTTTTCAGAGAGAAGTTTGTTCATCCATTTTCCACTCCTCATTACAAATCATATTCATAAAGCAAAGCATTTTTATATAAAAAACCCTCAAAGTAAATGATATACCAGGTTCCACTTTCAAAAGTAAGCTAAACTCCTCAATAAACAACACAGTGGGAGAGGAGTAAAATACTTTCAGCTAATAGAAAATTCTCCTGAAATTTTTCCATTGTCATGCATGTTCAAAATATTGAATATCACAGTCATCAAAACTGAAGGCACACAACTAGCTCAGTATTTTAGCCTCCTCCAGACAAATGGTCATGGCTATTCCCTGACCTACCCATGTTGAGGTCTCACCAGACCCTGTAAAGAAGAACTCATGTTTTTCCAGCTTTACTACTAGGACTCGAATGGATTCACAGTAGAATCACACTTGCCTTCCTCATTGCCACATCACCTTGTTACCTGACATCATTCCAAGGGTCTGAAATACATGCATATTTGAGTTGGTAGAAAAAGCCAACCATATTGATTCAGTTCTTCAGCTGCTTTTATGGAAGATTTTTTTAAACATTTTTCTTCCAGCATGAGATAAAACCCCCAGTATTCTATTGTGACATTTTTGCTCCTCTGAATCAGTTCCTGCATGTGTACAGCTTTCTGTTCTTCTGTGGCTATGCCACATGGAGCACTCAATCCCCTTCAGGTAAACATCATTTTCATAATGGTGCACTGCTCTTCGAGGCTTTCTAGGCTTTAGAGAACCCAAGGGGAAGAAAAAATCCACAAAGAAAGATTCCAGACAAGTTAACAAATATATTCACTCTGCCTTGAATCCTTATCCTCCAGCCAAATTATTTTCTTTCCAAGTAAGAGTGTTTTTCCACAGTTAGCTGAAATCAAGTCTCAGGGGTTCCTATCCAATGTAAGTTAAATAGCTTTTTATTAGTAACTCAGCAGACACGCTGAAGAATTCAACACTGGTCTTCAGGTAGGTCCCCAAAAACAACTTTACTCCTGATTTAAAGATCTGGGTACCCAAACTACTTTAAAAAAACCCTAAACCAAAACAAAACAAGAAACCAACCAAACAAAAAAAACCCACACCCACCCACAAGCCTACATAAAAAGAAAAACCAAACCAAAACAACACAAGACACACACACACTGTAGCGAAGAATGGGAGCCACAGCTGGCAAACCCCAGGATGCCCACTATCCACTTTGACACAAACTGGAGAGAGATGTTTAAGAGGCAAACAAATGCCACTCCCTTCTCCTTTCTCTCAGTCTTTAATCTAGAAGTTTTATCTGGGCACCACACAGTCTGAGGCTGCAGACTCGTGCCCAAAGGCCAGGCTCAGTTTGGTTGCTCTTACTGGGAGCTCCGTGGCCTAACACCGTCATGCCAGAAAGGCATTTCCATCTGCCTCCCTCAGAAGATCCACACCCAGAAGTGCACTCTCCACATCTGCCCTGCACAGAGATTCAGGGATTTCAGATAAGCTGAAGAACAGAAAACAACCAAAGTTAATCTTCAGAGACATTAAGCAACAGTGGAAAATCTACCAAGTATCTATTGCACAGGATACATACTCTAAACAGAAGTCCTAACCACATTTGTGGTAAAAATTTATCTTTGCTCTTTGCTTTTTCCTATATATGCTCTTTAGGTTACCTGGGAATAATATACAGTTTTTAATCAAAATGAAGTTTGCAGAGCTGTGCTTCCCAGTCTGCTGCATCCTACTCTCTTATCAGCAGTGTACTAATAACTACCTAGTCCTTGGCCACTTGACCTTCAGGGCTTCAGTACAGGGAAGAGAGGTAGTCTACTGCCTCATCCGTAAGATAATGCAAATTAAGACTAAAAAAGGTGTCAGGATTCCATAGACAATTCCTATCCTCCAGAGAAAGTACTTACAAAGTAGCATGTTCCTGTGCAACATTTTAAGGAAACTCAGACACCTGAAGAGGGGAAAGCCTAGAGCTCACCACATGGAGCTGGAGTGTCCTGAACAGATGGAGTGACAAAGCTACCAACAGCCATAGAAGCCAATTCTATGCCAAGAGTATTCTCATTTCAGTTTATCTAGGCAACTCAATTCAATAAAAAGCACATTCAAAATGAAAAATCATCTGAGCACTGAAAAACAGGGAAGCTCACTAGTCTTTCTTTCTGTCTTACAGCCTCTGAAAAACAACTAAACTCAAGAGCTGAGCACCATTAGCTCCAAGACCAGGAGGAACAGGCCCTGGAACTCCTCCTGGTCTCATCTTCTTTATCAGCTCCATAGTCTATCATGCATCATCTGCAAACTGCCTCTGTTCAAAATATCAGTGTGAAATGCAAAACTCTTCCCAATACACAACCAGAATGTTACTCATTTTTTCCTAACTAAAATTCATTTTAGTTCTCCACAGCTTTAATTGAACTTATATTACTAAAACTAGCTTGACACAAGCCATGAAGAAGAAATTAATAGTCTACTAAATAAGAACTGTCACTCAGCATTTCCTAAGTTAAATGTAAAAATTAAGACTGAATAAATGTATGCTAAGTATCATTGCATAAATATGCATATAATGCATTTTCCTCTTTTAAAAAAGCGTTAAATTTAATGTAAAGACATTTAATTGCATATCAACATTTTAGTGATGATCAATCACTGAAAATCAATGATTCCTTTAAATAAATGCAGAAATATATTTAAGTCAAATCCAATTACATTTTTGTTTACTTTTCAATCACTTAGACTTCAGGTAGTTCACTCTATGGTTAGGAAACAGGATCTCAGGACATAACCATCCTAACTATTAAGGCATTTTTCCCTTTGCAATCAACACAGTTGTTATGCTGACAGTGAAATCAACTGGTGACCCAAATTTCTCATCCAAAAATGCATCACTGAGGGTTTACCCACACTCAGTCTTTTTACAGTTGTTTTTTTTTTTAATGCCATTAAAATATTCCAATCCTATTAGAATGCAAATATAAAGGGGTAGAGAGAGCACGCATAATACCATTAACATTCAAAGATTTCTTGGTCCCCATTATCAGATATTAATTCTCACATTAACTGATGCTTTGTTAAAATAAAAAAAAAAAAAAGAACGAATCCATTAGCAGCTGCATTAAAAGCGAACAAAAGAGGCAACAACTGCTGATGTGATTATGCACCTAACCCTTTCTGAAAGTTCCCATATCCAAGAGCACCAAACACTGCGCTGCTTCAACTTTCATTTCCTACCAGGGATGTAAGTACATGTCACTGAAAAACAACCTTGACAGGGTTTCCCCCCATGCTGGTATTTTTAGCAAGCTTTGAAAAACAATCAGTCATTTTTAACAAGTCTCTAGATGGTTTCCTTTGAGGTCTTTTGAAGCCCCAATATGGTACTTCTACAGGGAAGAAGAAAAAAAATGCACTTTTGTCACAGAAGGAGCATGGTTATCTTTGGATATCCATGAGTACAAGATTCTCAAACCAGTATTATGTTAACAGAAGTCATGTAAATTCACAGCACATCTCTGTTGTAGTCATATTCCCACTGACACCTGTAGGAGTCTACCATCAGTTTTCCTCATCTTGGACATGTGTTGACCAACTTAATTAGTCCATAAATCTCCCCAGAACAAGGTCACCCAAAACATCAGCAGAAATGCCCTAAGATGCACTGCACGTCCAACCAGATCATAGTCTCACCAATATTCAGGAAGTTACTCAACTAGTATTTCCTCAGGCATTACTACAAAACACAAGTTAAACCATCTGAGTCACTAATGGCAGGTGATTTATCTATATACTGTGGGTGCTTTCTTCCACATCATGTGAGCATGAAGCCTACCAACTAGTTATAGCCCCTCTGAAAAGTCTGGCACTTCCACTATTCCCTCACAGATGTTCACATTACCAATTAATCATCACCACAGGGAGTCTTGGCACAGAGGCTAAGGGTTGAATATACTCACTTCAATCTTGCTTTGGAACCCTTTCAATATTTTCCAAAACAAAAACAAAATATAAGTGAAAGAAATCAAAGAATTCACATCGACACTCAAATATATTATGCAATGTATAATAAATTATACAATTAATTGCCCTAGAGTTGTGAGGTAAAATGATTTTATGGTACCACAAACCCCCAGTTCTAGCTCCACTATCATTATACAGATTCAGATGCCTTTAACAAGGTAAACTAATCATCCATGAAATTTAAAGCATATACAAATACTGTTGAAGCATTCTGAAAAAGGGACATGAAGTAAATACTTGCAGCTCTGCTAGTAAATAGGAATCACCTCGCATTGTATTAGTTTATTTAAAAAAAAAAAGAAAATGCATTGAATTAATGTAGTACAAACAGTGTAAGACAATATGAAGAATTTCCCCATATTCTCAGTGGATGACATATTAAAGTTATTAAACATTTTCCATTTCCACGAATAAAAAATTGCAGAATGGCTACATTCCAATTCCTTAATTTTAAGTAAATCACCTAAATCCTTCATATCCAGAAAACTGCATTGGTTTTATTACGCTTATTTGTTGCTAACAGCACACTCTGTCTATGCACTAACAACGGAAGTAACAAAAATAATCAAGTACAAGAAGCATACTGTGTGTACACATGTGTGTATATGTATTTAATGAAGCAGAATTATCATTCCTACTCCACTAACAGACAAAAAGGTACAATGAAGCTGATTTATCCAAGATAGCACAGGATATCCATCACAAACCTGGAGTTAAGCCTACTTCTCTTAAGTCCCTTGAAATTATCTTTTTTCCTCACTATCACTTTTTGTCAATAGCTCAAGTGCTTTATAAAATCTGGATATTAATTTTACACACAAAAGAAGCAACGTGCTCTGTCAAATCACTTACCCACGACTGCCCACAAAACCAATGAAACATCTCAGAACTGAAGGTCCCTCTCCATGTGTTATCCAACAGGCCTCACCAGCCCTGCAGGTCAATAATGTGAGCACCCCTACTGCAAAAAGCAGTAAGAAATTTTAACCTGCCCTTTTTAAAAGGAAAGGATTTCAACATCATGGTCCATATTGTTTCAAGCACACATAAGCAGACACCACACAAATAGAAAGGTATTTGAAATTAGAATTCTTTATTCAGGGTTTCAGGTGAAACTTCAGTTTTAAAGAACCCTGAGCTCTCACAGAATACACAAAACTGCCTGTTGTAAGAAATAACATCATTAGAAACCCCCAACATGTAATGACTTGCACTTTAATTACTTGCCAAAATGCTTTATTGGAAGCATATATAGTCTGTCTGCAGAGACATGCAAATATTGTTAAGCAGAATCCATGTGCTCTCCATAAAGCGTGTTCTCCAACTTTGGATCTCTTTCTTTGTGTGGGAACAGAATTCCCATACCAAGAGATGGGAAATTTAGAACTGCTGATTCACTCTGCAGAAGCTCTTACTCCTAACATCAGTATGTACTCTAAAATAAAGACACTCAGCTGCCAGGCTCATATGTAGACAGTGCTGTTAGAAAAAAAAATCCTTAATTGTCTATGTGGCTGACAAGCATACACTAGTCTGAATGTTTTCCTAAACTATACATTTCTCAAAATTCATCCATTTTATGACAGATCAACACCACAGTCTTTCCCAAATCTCATATTTAAGCACACTCTTTCAAAGGGAGAATAAATTTCAGCAGCCTATAAAGCAGTTGGGTCTTTCACAAGCCATCATCACTATTTCTATACAGTAGCAGAGGAGTAGATAGCAGTATTTCAGAGTAGACAAAAACATGCAGAAACCAAAGAAAATGCATAATTCAATAGGCAAATACTAACTAAACCAAATTCTTGATATGTACTATAGGGATCTATAGTTTCATGGTCTTCTACAAACATGCACTTTTCTTTGCTGGAAGAGAAGGATTTCAAAACAACAAAAAAGCATTTATAGGTAAGTGAAAAAAACATACTATGGAATATAATTTCAATACAGTTAAGGTGTAAGTGTTGCAAACATACCTTTGAGGGAGTTAGGAGTCGAACACCTACAGCATGCTCTAGCTTTCAATAACAGACTACCACATGTTACAGAAATTTTAAATATTCAGGACTGGGATAATAGCAGCTTTGAAAACTGCAGAGATGTATGAATGAAAAAACAGGAAGTTAAAACATTTCAAACTGAAAGACTTGAACACTTCCATTAAGAGTCGGCATATATGAAATATGTTCCACAACTTAAACAAAATAAACAAAAAAAATAACCTGTACTTAAAAAATGTGGAGTGGAAGGAAGAATAGAAGCAGTTTCTCATAGTTTGATCACAAGAAATTAAATTATAAGTGACACGACTCTAATGAACCAGAACTGATTACAATCTTTTTTAATGAAAAGGTATGCAAACCCAACAAACAAAATGGATCAGGGCTTGGTAAAGATCACTAGTTTAGCCTCAATGTTATCTACTGCACATCTGCCACACCACATTATCTTACTACTCAAGCATCATTTTTGCATTTTAATGTAGTAGCTCTATCAGATTAATGCCCAAGACATTTCAGCTGCGTTTCAAGTAAATAAGTGGACATACAGGAATATTATGCATGGCCTGTATCATTGACACTAAGCAAAGAAAATGTGATTAGCACCAAATTGCATCTGACAGGGGAATCAGAAAGCTGTCAAACACAATGACATGGATTCAGTAGTTAGAAGGTAAAAGGGGAAATAAAGAAGCTGGCCAGTCTGGCATGGAGACAGCAATAAAACACAACAGCTATGATAAATTAATTCATTTACTTATGAAAAATTAGAGGCTTCCACATGCAGCTCTCATTTATAATCTTGTCAATCCGGCAGAGTAAATAAAAAGCCTATACAATGCACAGTGGGACGGGGGAAGAAAAAAACAAGAGGGGGAAAAGAAAAAACCAGATTTTTGCATTTAATGTAACAGAATAATGTCTTACATTAAATCACACCGGATCAAGCCTTTGATAGGAGTGACTAACGCAAAGATAGATTATAGCAGGGGTTACTGTGTGTACTAGAGACACACCCTGTTAAAACAACAGGAAGGTTTGAGATCAAACACTAGTAGCCACATGAAACAAAATGAGCATTTTACATTTTTTACGTGAAAGAGTGGTATCACTAATAGTCTATCAAAAGGATGCCAGAAAGAGCTAAAGAGGCAGAAGTGGAAGTAAATTCAAAGGACTGGTCCTTGGGACAAGAATGGTTTTTAGAAGGAGGTCATGTCCTCCTAACAGCTCGTGTGGCCGTTAACAGCAATCTGCCTTGGAAATCCTTTTCAGGTAAAATAAACTGTACAACATCCTGCAGTTCTGTCTCTGCAGTGCTTTCCAAGATGTTCTCCCTGAATCACCAGGCAGACCTAGAAGCTAATACCTCAATAGCAATATGGACAGAGAAATTTTTTCCTCTGAGATCATTGTTACAACAAGGAGATTAGAGCAATATTGGCCTTTCAGAGGAATATTTCACTGTCTGGAAATTGCCACTAGGGTGAGTTCAGACTAGAAAATAACAAATTTCCTGCTAATGAAAGAAAAAACTACTCCTATCTCAACAGAACAGCACAGATCACCACCACAAAAATGTAAGGCCAACTGTCAGCACCAGTGCAGAGAATGGATTTTCACCTTCCAGCATTTCAAACTTTGACTGATCTCTGCAGATCTATTAAAATCCTATCTGTCCTAAGCTGTTTACGGTACAGTCCGTTCATATATAGCCCTGAATACTGGCAAGATTGTTCCAAAACCCAGTGAAAAGAGCTGCCCCTACCACTTGCCAGATGTTTACTCTACGGTAGCCTAAAAGGACTCCAGGAGATCAGACAGCCAGTGTGCCCTAGAAATAAGTTTTGATGCCTGCTCCAAAAAGGAAGCATCAAAAAGACAAGCTGATCACTAATAGCATTCTCCCACTATTTACTACACATCCACTTTATAGGGAGTGACAGACCAGGGCAGAGAGGCCTCTTGCTGACAAGCACATGAGAAGTCTGTGGCAGTACGTTCTGTGGCAGAGCTGGAACCTCAGCCCATTATCATTTAAGACTAGGACTAATGGCTTAGCCCAAAACCACCCTTCTCCCTATCAAGTGTAGTTCAATCTACAGTGACTTTTATTTTATTTTTATCAGCACATGTGTGGAGTGGTGGAAGAAGGAGTGAGGAAGGAAAGTCTCACCTCTAAATCAGACACAGCTGCAGAGCTAGGTCTGTGCCACCAGAGCAGTTCTGTCAGCCTTGTGACTAGTGCTGGTGTTACTGCTTAAATCCTAACCTCCAGAGTTAACAACAATTAGTACTTGTACAGGGCTGTTCTGAAATCTGTGAGATACTTGAGAACAAATACTTTCTAGTTCACTTAGGCAAATCAATTGCAATTAACCTATTTTCAGAAAACTATTAACCCTCAAGGTTTTGACTTTTGTACCTTTGCCACATACGCCACGTACCTCTAATCATTAAGGTGATTTGTTTGAGGTTTTTTAATATGCATTATTTTAACTAAAATATTTTCATCTTGGTCTACAAAGTACTTTGTAACCACTTCAATATATATACAATTCAGTGCACATATACATTCTGTTTGACACCTTCTGTTGCAAAACCACAGATTAAAAGTGTTGCGAGGCCAGCTGGGGCTTACTTGTGAATTTCTGCAAGATTCTGATTTTCTTCCCCCATCTAAACTTAAGTATGCAACCCTTATGCTTGAGGAGTCAATCCTCCAAATTCAGGCTTCATCCTGGTTATATAAAAAGATAAGGAAAACAAAGGTAGACACTGCTTAAACACCTAAGAGGAAGACAGTTAAGCAGTACTAGGGGCATAATTGATCTCCCACCTGTCCATATTTGGAGGCCCAGTGAAAAACTGCATGTTATTGGAATAACAATTTATTTTCCCAATGTCCTGCATCTTCTCAACAAAACCAAACCAATCCTGCAGCATTCCTGTAATGGAATATTTACTACATTATCATCTGAAAATAATGTGTTTTCCACTTTTTTTTTTTTGTATATAAAAGTGCATATAGTAAGGTTTTAGAATTAGCCAGTACTTCAAGTTCTCTGCCAGTTTGTGGACTGGTTTGCTTTTTCATCACTGAATTTTACTCAACCTTTCGATGGAAGACGATCTTCCTGTACTTTATGAGACCAACAATCAGGCCAGAAGAGGGCACAAAGTGATCCTGGGGAAGCCACAAGTCAGGCTACCCAGGAACACTTATGAACTGACCACTCAACCTTTCATCGGTCAAACTCACAACCATAACCTCCAATGAATTTTTAATTCTTTCATATCTGATTTTTACAAAGCTCTGAGAGAGGCAATTTAAAAGGCTGCAGTGTATGCATCACTGGCAACACAACCAGAGGAAACAAACATAATTATTAAATGACCTCTACATCTAAAATTTTAACACCCAATTTCAAAATTTCAGCCAATTTCATGCCTTAGGTAATGAAAAATGTGCACATATACAAGTTTACATGACCTATGTGAACTCAGAACATAACCAGAGTAGGAAGAAGGGAAAAAAAAAAAAGCCCGATGGCACTCTGTGACATCAAAGTTACAGAAAATACTTAGTGGCTGGCTAAATCTCCATACCAGATAATGCCTGTTAATGATAAGCTACTTCACACCACTTAACTGCCCTTTTAAAGCATGTTAAAAGTACACTTTTCAGCACAGATACCTTCTTATTTTGACACTACCTGCTGCACTATGGAAATGTTGCATTACAGCTCAGAACTATACCATAAAAGCCTGGCTTATGATTAAATTTGTTGTACTGTACCCTGGAGCAGAGTTTTTGTGGTTTTGTTGCTTTTAGGGTGCACAGCTAAAGAAACCAAAATATCTTACAAAAATAACTTTTCCCCACAACATCTATAGCTCCAAACACAAGAAAGTATAGACCAGATAAATGTCCAGTCCCATTGTCACTGAGAATTCCACAACTGGTCACGATACAAAACATCACCAGCTGTAATATCTTGAGCATTTGCTGCTCAATCAAAACAAATTTTTGAAAACATTTTCCTATTTTCTTTTCATCTGCACTATTGCAAGAGAGAAACCTTAGCCCATAGGGCTGAGACAAGGAGCAGACTGTGGACAATACGGCAATGCTGGAACAAGCATTTAGAAACAGGAGAGAACAGACTTGAATTAATCATTCTTTACTTCCTTCTCCTTCTCTTCCTTTAACCTATTTCACTCTCTTCATACTTGCCTGCCATGTTTCACTTGTTAAGAAACCTATGAGCTCTTTATCCTTTTTTTCTCAAATTCCAAGAGAGGCACCGATATTAAAGTCAGCTGCAAACAAGTACTGAATTGCAGTCTAAGTAATTTATTTTCATTCCTAATCCACAATTTCAAGTAACCTCAGCAAATATTTAAATATTTTGAAATATTTAAATCTGAAAACTGTATAAAACCAAAAATTTCTATACAAGTCCAACCAGGCACAGGCTAGGGCCCAGACCCTGCAGTATTTGGTCTATTTAATTAAATTTGGGGACTTTGTCCTGACCCACAGGGGCATTTCAAGAACTGTCCACATCAAAAACTGCTGGTAATTGCGGCTTTGCAGAGTGCAGCCAAAACCATTCTAGCAAAAAACTCTGTGTAATTCACAGTAAGAGTGTAGCACAGCCTAGCCCACTGCCATACAAAGTGTATGTCACAAATGACAGCAGTAAAAGCACACTGGCAGGTGACTTTCTGAAGGGAGGACGAGACCCTTTCTGCCTGCCCAGGGAGGGAAGCAGAGCTGCACGTTGGTGCTGCTCACCGATGCTGTGAGAGGGCACGGAGAGCACCCCAGGGGCACAAATGCTCATCCATGTGCACCTGAGTTGCAACAGCAATCTGAAGCCAAATGAGGGCAGAAATGACTAATGGCATCACTAGGGCCCCAAAGACTTTTAACATTTAATCTCTGGCCCAACCGAAACATAAATTTCTCTATATTTAACTTAAGAACCACTACTTACCCATCCCTATCCATCACTGACAGCACCCACTGTCTTCCCTCAAGTTTCTTCAGCACTTGAAGACAAAATGATATCAAACAGATGCCACTGATCAGGAATGGGAAAAAGAAAGCAGGGGGACTACATGTGTATCTGAAACCATAATCCAGCATAATCCCTGATCCCAAAACAAATGATCCCACCTTCGGGCAAGTCTGGAGGCTAATAAAAAGCCTGGCAGTCTAGAAGTTTAAGATGTAAGGTGGGCTCAGTGGGGTATGAACACTGCACCATACCATCTTTTTCTGCAGAGCCCACACTTAACACACTTAAGGTACAGAACAATGATCTCGGTATCTGACAACAGCTGAATCCTGAGGCAGCAAACAGATCATTACTCATTTAAGAAAAACATCCCAGGAGGAAAACTACAAAGCATTAGCTTCTGCCTCACGGGGGCACATAAAGGCAGGTCTGCACTGTAAAGGATGACAGGGTATGGCAGAGGCAAATGCCCTCACCCTCCTCTGACCCAGCCAGTTCAAGGTCACGGTCGCAAGGGACCAGGAACAGCTGGGACCATTGCCCTGCCCCGGCCAAACAAGGACTCTGAGCCTCTGTGCAAGCTGTGACAGGTCCCTGCTGCTGTACCTTCACCAAGTTTATTTCTCATATTAGTGAGCTGAAAGGAAGCCCACATATAACTGCGTTCTTTCAATCTGAGAGGCATGATGATGTGAGCAAGAAAATCAGTAAATAAATAAAAAGGTTAGATCAGTGGGCTTGCCCCAAATGGGGCAAGTGCCCCTGCTCCTCACTCCCATGCCAGCAGCAAGTACTGCAGGTGGCACTTTCAGGAAGAAAAATGACACACAAGCACTCAGCAAGGTGTTTATTTTACACACAATGCTCCCGTGGCTACTAAACATCCCATTTTTCCCATTTCCCCCAATTAATTTATTCCCAGTCTCTAGCATTATGGTATCAAGGGTGGCCAGCATAGATTAATCACTTTGCCTACACAGCAAATGCCTTAAAATTCTTATGCACTTCCAGCAAAGAATTTAGAATTAATTTTCCTGGAGAAAGGCAACCTGACAGTTCTTTTTAACAATGCACTAATACAGAATTAATGACAAGGAAATTGTTTATCTTCTCTGGTTTGCAAACATTTCTTTACATCAAATACAATATTAGCTAAAAAATGACTGTGATAAAGTCTTTTTCACTGAAAGCAAATGTATACAAATTGACAGATAAAATGGCAGCCAAATCAAATATTTAGTATTAAAGGTGAAATATTAGCTGACAAAAAAAAAAAGGAAATTCTAAGTTAAGACTTTCTATCTTCACTTTTCATCTTATCACTTAGTTACATCTAAACTTTAAACAGAAAGCAATGTTGCACCACTCTCTTTTACAGCAACCACGCAAAATAAGTAAGGCAAAACAGAACCATGAGCAGAGTACAGCAATACCTTTTGATTTCTCTGCTTTTGTCAGCTTGCCTCCAAAAAGGAGCATAACTTCGCTGTTAATTTACTACACTTGTGCTTTCCAGTCTCCCTATACCATTGGACAGCACTTTCCCTGACTTTCCTCAAGAGTGAAGAAAAAAAATCCCATTTCTTGAGAAGCAATTAGGAAGACTGAAAATAAGTGTTCTACAGAAGGGTAAAGAAGCAGTATCAGACAGAAAACTCCAAACACTAATGATTTTTAAGTAGATTTGAATCCTCCAAAAACATAATTAAAAATTCGATGCATTTTTCATAAAATAAGTTAAGTAATCTCTTTGTCCTATAGAAAGCAAAGTTCTTAAACATTTTTTACCTACTTGGTAAGCAAGGTGTACCCAGTATTTCAAGTATAGAGTATTTTAATAGTTCTTTGTACAGAACAAAAATCTACTCAGAAACTAAGATTAATTATACCAACTCAAGAAAAATTTCCGACACACACAAAATATATGCATTAGATCAAACACCAAAAGTATATCTTTAAATGAAAAAAATTTTTCAGCAAATAAAAATATATTATTCTAGCTTTAAGTCATTAAACCACCAGATGAAAATTTGTGATAGGGGATGATACAAAAAAAAATTCCAAAAAAATTTACATTATCTGGGTGGGAAAACTGTGAGTTAATGGAGAAATTGAATTTTCGCTATTTAATAGGAGACACAAACATTCTGCTTTGACATCTGTTCATAGGTTCTACTGCAGTAGAAAACCAGAAAACCACCAGAATTTTAGCTGTCAAAACAAATCCTCAAATTAAAGAAAGTAGGAGGAAGTAAGTGCTGAACAATTACACACTTTCAGCATCACAAGTCTAGCATTTAGTCAGAAAAAAAAGTATGCAAGAAGCATGGATGCAGTTTTAACACTCAGCCAAATGCTAGAAGGATTACTAAGTTGGAAAAGCACTCAGACACCACACACCCAGCTTTACAACAACTTATTGAGATCTATGAAAAATCCTGGACCCAGATTGAAGCGTTACTTAGCACTGCCACGGCATCTAAACACATGCTCAGCTTCAAGCACATGAACAAAATCCCCTTGGTCAGGAGACAACTCACAACACTGAGCACTTGCTTACATGGCTTTGTGGACAGGGTCAGTATAACTCTCCTCTTCTGATTTATAACACCAGACCAAGACAGTGATGGTGAAGAGCGATTACAGCACAGCCAAGAGACGCATCCACTGCAAGAAGGTAAAGAACTCCTTTAAAAAACGCTCAGGGTATTGCTAAATTCAAAATACAGCTTTAGGCATCACTAAAACCAATTACGTATTCTTCACAGAATTTAACATTTTGATTTCTAATGGTCCTTCTCAGTTTCAGGTTTACTTTTTGTATTGTAATCCTTTTATTTAAAGTGTTTGGTAAATTGCAATGTTATGATATTGATTCTTTTATTTTAAAATAAATTTAAAAAAACAAAAACAAACACCTTACACAAAACCCAAACACTTAATGTAATTACTTTCCTGAACAATCCATACCGGGTTTTAGGAAGTTTCTTTTAAGGGGAGAAAACAGGAAAAAGACACTGGTGAAAATGCCCCAGGACCATAAATGAATTGGGACATAAGGTGCTGAACTACCATACAATGTCCTAGTAAATACTAAACCAGGATGCAGATTACAAATGAATTTCACTCTCTTCCAAGCTTTTGACATCACAGGACCCAACACTATCACACTGCCTTTGAAGATGGCCACTAGAGACCAATTTGAAAAGAACCCCACTGACTACAGCTTTAAACAGATTTTCAAATTACAACATGTGGTGTTCATGTCATTTGAGCTGACCTGACTTCCAAAGAAGACAAGGGCACCACTGCAGTAGCTACTAGTTACCACTGAAGAGTTTAAAGATTAGAGAATGCACATGCAAACAAGCAACAATTTTGGAATCAGAGCCTGCGTTCCAGCTGACAACAAAAACAGAAAGCAGAAGCAGAATCAAATCCTGTTCAAATCTTCCTTTTGATGTGTTATAAACAATAGTTTAAAAGAGAAACTGTCACAAACATAACTGAATAAGACATATTGGAAAGGTCTCTTTCCAAAGTTTCTAGTAAAGCAGCAGGTAAGAACTGCAGCAGGTGTCTGGGGAATACAGTGCTGCGTCGCACCATTAGCAGGAACTCCATAAGGGCACACGACTAATCAGACCACCTTGAAATGTACTTTTCCTTCTGTTAAGACAGAAGAAAGGAAATGGTCATCGAAGGAACAGACTCTTCTACCAGCCCCTATCTTTTAGAAATAAAGTGTTTTCTGTTCGTATGAGTGACAAACTTCTTTGCATGCGTACACATTGTTTCATACTTTTGCTATGGAATGAAAAATTCAGTACTATCATGTTATTAATCCCCAGCAATACCTACAATCAGCAGTTACTACTGCATGTGTAAACAGGTGCAAGGTAGCGCATATTTTTCCATATTTTATGAAATATATTCCATGATATTATGGTAGATAAATCAACTGCTCTTCTCCTTCACAAATTGAATTTGATACCAGACGGCTGGCACAAATTAGGTTGTGATCCGATCCAAAATGTTTCCTATTAAAAATGGAAAATTCCCAACAGTACTTCATTTTTTTGCATAAGTGAACCATACCAAGCAGACAGGGAAAAATGCTTTTCTGTTTAACTGATCAAATTAAACGAGCAAATCCAGTCTGAAAATAATATCCTGAAAAGTGTAACAGCCATTCCTTTTTGCTCCACCACACAACACAGTTTTGCCTATCTAAAGGGGAAAATCCACAATTAAGAAGCTCCGCTTCTTGACCTTGAACGCAGAAAGACCAGTCATTAAAAAGAAGGCTTATTTAATTTGAAATCATGTTACATTTGCAAAGGTCTGAAGTATTGGACTTAAGTATCACTTTTTTCCAATATTCCACATAACGATCAGTTTAGAAAGCCTTATATGAGTTCTAGGGTTAGTTCTGCTGCATGTGACCTGCTGCTTCTTTCCCCTAGCCCTCCTCTTCACCATAGGACTTTAAGAGCAAAGTTTTCATCTACATCACTTGTTTGGGTTGTTCATTTGCTGGTGACACCAGGAGTAATGCAGAATGAACACCATGCAGCAGACAACAAGCTATTTCCAGAAATCACCCTGGGCAGCTCCTGTGAAGGCTGAGCTCTGAGAGCGGTGGAACAGGCCCTCCAGCACACCAGGGCAGGTCGCTGGCACCACCACTGTCTTGCAGGTGGGAGCAGGAAAGCCACCAGATGGAGGCCAGAAGTTCGATAGTTGCAACAAGTTCAGGACTCCAATGAGAAAGCAAGTAGGTGACATGCTGGGTTGACATGCTGGGTTTCGCTTTAAAGATACAACTTTGTCTTTCTGTTTTATTTTCAAATTAAGTGCCTGCTCCAAAAGGCTGCCAAACAGGTAGGATGGTGCTGAGCACTCCCCAGGAAGCTCCAGCAGTGTGGCAGCAGCTCACTCTGCCCAGCAGCACAGCTCCTATAACCCCTCTGGCAGGTGGAGCTGGGCACTGACACTTAACCTCTTACAAGGTCTGAGCCTTGGAACTCTCCTCAAGACACACCTTAAGCAATCAAAGGGCCTGCACTAAAACAGATACAGCAGAACAATCGTTTCTGAAGTGAGGGAGATGTGGTGTAAGTGCTTTCTTCCTTACGTAACTGAGACACAGCATCCTGCTCCCTCCTTTGTGCTAATTTCCTTCCAGCCGTTCACTTGAATACCATACAAAACCACATATTTTAATGGACTTACTTACATCTCTTCTCAAGTTAGGTTATAATTCTCCATCAAGTCAAATTACCCAGAGATCAAGATTTTGATATTAGACCTAAATATCCTTTTTATCAAAAACAGAATAGCAAAAAGTGTTTGTTTTCATGTCTAATAATACAACAATCTTTAATGCAGTGTGGTAATTGACTCAACATAAGGCAGTCTATGAAACTAAGATTCATATCTGCCTTGGGGAAAAAATGTGTATTTTAAAAAACAATTAAAACAATTTATGCCAACCCATCTGATCACCATCTCCAACACTGCAAAGTCAAACTAGCCATACTTTGCTGTGAAATCTGGCAGAAAAATAACTTAGCTCAAAAATCTGCTGTGTTTGCTGTTTTCATTATAGAGACCTTTCACATAGCCTATGCAACATCTATGTTTACAGACCCTGGGTGCTCATATTATTAAACATCAATACAATCTGTGTTTATATCATCTCCACGTTAATCAGATCGATTACTTCTGATATATTGCCCTGTCACACCACTGTAATACTAATCAAACAAATGGAGCTGCAGGGAGATGAAGCTGATATATAGGTATTTAATGTTGCTTTTTCCTTTTTTTTTTTTTTTTTATGCTCATGGGCACCACTGCCACAGGAAATAACAGAGCTGCCAGCAAACCACAAGCACTACAGAAGTAGCATTGCATAGTTTTGTTAGGGGCCATGCAATAAGAATATAATCCAGCATAGTACGACAAAAACAACCTTGAATGAGAAATGAGGCTACTGGTCTCGCTTCAGTTCTAAGAGGCAATTAGAGCACAGCATTTGAGAACACCCCAAGAGTGCCTTAGGGTAACAGCAGGACACTGACTAACAGCCATTTGCCTGGTCAATCCTTACAGAACTTTCTCAAAAGACATACAGAGATAACCTTGCAATTAAAAACGTCTTTGTAAACATTACAGCTTTGCAAATTTTTATTACAGCAAGACTCTTTCCCAGTTAATCATTGTCTACTGTAGTATTCCTCTACAAAGAAATTTAACTTTCAGAAGTCATTATCTTTTCAATTCTCTTTCATCTCTAGAAGTTATTTCTAGAGCTCTATTAATCTCATTTACAGCTTGTAAACTAAGATATAAACTATATCCATCATTGAGGCATACTTTATATGTTATAGAGCCATTAAAAGCATTCCAGTTCATTTTTAGGTCTATTATTTAATCAAGCCGTATTCCATCTTAACATATAGTATGAAAACCTAGACTATGAAAACTTCTTCTCATTGTCCCAAAATGAACTGATAAAGACAGCAGGAAATGTAAATGCATAATTGCTTTTGAATGCTCTCTGATCTGCTTTATTTTTTTTCTCCTGTATGTGGAATATCCATTAACTTTTTTTTAAAAATAAATGGTTCTTTTCTTTAAATAAAAGGTTTTTTCTTTCAAACAAAAAGAGTTCTTCATAATAAAATCAACATCCATCAGAGCTACTATGCATGCAGATTAGTCTCTTTACGCAGAGACACTTGTTCACCAAGACACCAGGACAGGCTGCTTTGTAGTGCTGGCTCACATTTCAGTGTTCCCTGAGCTGGTGACCAGCACATCCACCACCTGACCAGAACTGACAGCAAACTTCATTGCCTAAGAAGGTAATTTAGGAAAGGGCTATGATGGCCACACAGAAAAGAGCAGAAGGGGTTGCTGGACAGCACAGTTTATCTGGCCAGCAGCTCATTCAAGTTCCTGAGAAAGCAGGGAACAAACCCTATGTTGAATGACTTGTGTTCTGTATATATTACAAAAGAAGCTTCTTTAAATAAAAATGTAGCAAGAGGAGAAAGGAAACACATTCTGGAATATAGTTTTAAAATGCTAGCATACCGTCAATAGACAAGAGTAACAAATATCTAACATGTTTACTGTATTGAATCCTTGATACCATTCAAGAAAATAAAATATGACTATTTTTATAAGCATACATACAGTGCTGTTACAAATGTATTATTACTAATTTCAAAGCATTTGACTTATTTCATCTGAATAATCTTGTAAAAAAAAAAAGGTCTCAGCAAAAATAAAACCTGAATAAATCGGTTTGGTTTAACTTCTGCATAAGTTAAATACAACATGACAAAATCCAGAACATTATTCAGAAGCTATAAAAGCTAACCTTGACTTTTTAGAAACACATCAACAGAAACTTTTAATTTAGAAAAAAAACCAGACTGTGTTCTTTTCTTACATAAATGCTTCCAAGTTGCTGGAGCAGTAAACAAACCATAGCCAGACACTATTCATTTGGACCAGAGGAGTAGAAAACACTCCGGAATACTCCTAGACCTCAAAAGAGCAGTAACATAGAGAAACAATTCATATGAAGACAGTATGTATGTCTGAATTCATAAGAGCTTTCACTGAAGAGCTGATGAAAGCCAGTTGCACCCCATTAAATGCATGTTTTTAAAATGAGAAGGGTCACCGGTCTGCTGTGAACTCCAGGGCCAAACATGGACAAATGTACTGCAAAAAAGCCAATAGAGGATGAAGGAACAATAAAAATGCTGAGCTGCTGAGGTAGCCACACACTTCACACAAAGAATTAGAAATAATTAAATACAAATGCAGGGATATTTTGCTCCTCTAGACTGTATTCTAGCACTGTGTTTCTGCCTCTTCCCTCCTCTTTATTTTTAACACTGATCACTCGAGCATAATGAGACATTTACTGCTCAAAAGCTGATCTACTCCTGCTGCTTATTCCTCACCTAATATCTCAGCCTACCACGGCACCATAATTAGGGCCATGGAGATGATTAGATTCAGTCATTAGGACTAGATCTGGGCACAGCCTGACATCTTCCATTAGGCTGGGGATAGACACAGGGAGGGTTTTCTCACATGAGTCTTCTCAGTTTTGCTTTGCCACATACAAAGCCTTCCACTGTCCACCCCACTTGATTTTGAATCTTGCCTCGGTTACACTCTAAAACATGGATTAACGCAAATTTGGTTTAAGATGATTAAACGGGGCCTGAAGTTTCAGGTTCACAGGGAAATCAAGTGAGTTTTTTCTAGCTCCATTGTGCAAGTTGAACGCCACTCTAATTACGCTGTCAAACTGAGGATTGTGAACTCTTAATAAACAAAGACCTGTTTTCATGCAAATTTTGCTAGTAATAAAAAGGTAGGAAGAAAAATATGTCAGCAGAATTGTTCCGGTAAGCAAAATGTTTTTCAAATGCTTTCATGGGTTGTCAGGTGCACTAAGTAGAAACAGTTACCAGGGTAAAGTCTTGCAGCAGCAGCTGAAAGTTTTTAGTCAAACGTTCTACTTGAGACCAATATAGCGGAAAGCAAAAGGTAACAGCTAGAAACACAGCCACAGTGCTCTGTGTGTCAGATTTATACAGAAGCAACACTTGTGCATGAATGGCTTTATCCTCATTAAACAATATAAACAGGGGCTGGGGGGGAAAGCACTTCCCAAAAGAGCCCAGCGCGCACGCGTGCCCTCAGCCCTACAGATCACCGGCACTAACACTGCCGAGTTCTGCAGGACACAGCAAAGGCCAAAAACATTTCCAAAGCCAGTTCTCAATATACTCGCACAGCATTACTAATAGAGACTGGAACTACAGGAAAGTAAGTGCACTCTTAGAAGACAAGGGCAAGACTGCCACAGAAAAGCCTCCAGTTTCTTCCAAATAATTCTCCCACGACCACAGCAGAAGTTGAGGATGGCACAGCATCCAAAGAATAAGCAAAATAAAACTGAAATAATTTGTAAATAATTTTTTACCTTCTAATGTAATCTGGGGGTCTAGAACAGACAGTATTGCAGAAGTTAGTGCAATAATAATCTAATGAAAACTTCATTTTTACTCAGAATTAATAACAACTTATCCTAATTTAACAAAGAACATTTCAAAATATTAAGCTACAGATCACCAAGTGAGGCCCAGCGAGACTGTAAGTCTTGGGGCTCCTGGCTGCTCTATAAAACAGCAGTAAGGAAAGCATCTACCTACTGCACAGGGGTGCTGTGACAATTAATTAATGTTTGCAAAGTGCACTGAAGCTGAAAATTACTAGATACCATGCTAAATATTAATTACCACAACTACAACACAGAACTGGAATTGTCATAGCGCTCTCACTGTAAACTCCACTCATTGAACAAGCTGGAAAAAGTTCTCAGCACCAAGCTGAGGTTGAGCACCTTCTATACAGACACAGGAGTACATCTGTTAAACACATTGTGCACCTTGCCAACCGCCCCGGCAGGGCCCTCCGGAGCACACCGGTACATCCATGTGCACGGCACACCACAGCCACTGCCGGCCGCGGGCGGGAACACAGCTGATGCACACAAACCAGCTGGCTACCGTTTCTCAGCTGTGCCTTGCTTCAAGCCACTGGATGGTTAGGAAGAGTTTGAAGGCAGTTTTCAAGTGTGCCACTGGTTGCAGACCCCAGCACTTACTGAAGCTGCCAGAGCCCACCAACTGTTCGTGATCCCCTCCACACAGATGTTTTGGGAAAGAAGAAAGGTTTTTATAGACACCGTAGTTCTAAACCCAGTAGAAACTGCCTCATGCCATAGTTTTAGAGCTTCAACATCTTTCTCCTTTGGGACATATAGCTCTTTAAAAGGGACTAAAACAAATACAACAAGTTAAAAGTGAAGGAAATAGCATTTTTAAAGTAGATAATAAATTGCAGAAAATCAGGAAGTGATGCAATCCACATGGAAATAAAGATTCTATCAAAGTATTTTGCACTGTCACCTTTCAAAGGGAAGACAAGGAATGCTCCCGTTCTGGGCTAGTAGTTGCCACATGCGCTGCACAGGGAATGCAGATGATGATACTTGACAAATCTGAAAATTCTAATCAATATCACATCCATCTCATTATGTCTTCCCCACCGAAGGAAATGCTACAATCTGTTTGCTCTCAACCACAGGCATATATATAATCAATAACTTGCAGTGATATGAGGTCAACTCATGCAGCAAAGATACATTCAGTATGGTTTGAAAAACCACTTAACCATTCTTAAGTAAGTGAACAACCTATTTTACTTCTAGCTCAGTCGTTGTGTTTTTTGTTGGTTTTTTTTTTTTAAAAAAGGAAGAAGATAATAAAACATTAATTGAATGTGTCAGCAGAAGGATGTCACAAGAAGCATATCAATACCAAAAGACATTGCAGCACATGTGCTTTAAAGTAATTGCAGGATGCTGGCTCTGCTCCTAAGTAATTATTACATCAGTTATCTTATTCCCTATAGAGTTATGCAAACTTATTTATTTTAAAAGATAACTTGCCCATGGGAAAATAATTGGTGTGCAGCTACACATCAGCTGTAAATTTTTTAGAAAACTAACAATGAGTTTTACTACACTGCTTGTAAAACATGCATTTTGCTGTCCTTCCAAAAATATTGCATGTAACACTTAGGCAACTACTCAGAGGCAACATGGGTACAGAAGACTCAACTACACTGATGCCCTAAAGGTAGATTAAACACTTAAAAAAAAATCTCCTCTCCCTCCCTCACAAGAAAAACAGCACCCATCATTTTTACACTGTTTTGTATACCCAGTAATAAAGTAGAACGGGAGCATTCAGAAAAGATAAAAGTTTCAGCTGGAAGTTATACAGAAGAGAAAAGGAAGCTAGCACTTTGGTAAAGGGAGGTAATAGCCCACACCCTTCCTTTCTACAGAGAGAAGAATTTCTTTCCAGCTGAGATTTTCTACTCCACATAAGTGAAACGCATCCAAATAGTTACACAATCACCACATCTTTTCCTATTAAGGCAAAGAAAACACTGTGCAGTTTAACTGTTGTAAGCAGACTTGTCACTCCCTCTGCAAACCAAAATCCCTGCTCACATCAGTATGTATCCAATTAAACATGCACTGTGCCTGGCCTTTGTATGCAGCTGGCAGAGATTCTTCTCTAATTCATCTGGTACTGGCAACCAAGAAGCCCATGACAACCACGCTCCAGAGCTCAGGATCCGGAGCCACACGATGCACAGCAGCCTCTAGGCGAGTTTCTCATCTGCCATCTTTTAAAAATTAGCAGGGAAAACTCTTGAACACAGACACAGATCATCAGAAGTGCATTATAAGCCTATCAGAATTTCATCAACAAGAACCTAGTCCTATACCTGGATACCTACCAGATGGTCTTTGCAGCCTTTTGACAAGCTAGTGATCCTTCCTTCTGGAGTGTGAGACATGTACTACACGGAGAAACCTGCTTCCTTACCTAAAGCAACTCCGTTGATCCATTCCCACAGATCTCTGTTCACTCACCTCTCTTGAGTGCTCTTATAAAAGATGCATTTAACCAAGCTATGAAACCACAACAGAGATTCTTTTTTCATGTATGCATTTCAACAATATGCAGTGTTACTAAAAATGGGAGCTAACATTGCTAACATTCAAATACTAAAAACTAGAACCCAATACTCATAAGGGATGTTTGATATTTTAAAACCTGTATGTAATTGAATAGTCTTTATTTTCCCTTTTAGGATGTTTCACCAAAGATAGGAAGTTTTTTTAGATTCCCACCCAGTTCCTCCCTCTCACTGAAAACTATCATAAGAGACAGAATGGAGTCTCTTACTCAAGGAGTTGCCAGTTCTCAAAACACATTAGTGCATATCTCACCATAATTGATCTTATCTTCAAACTGCAGCTGTGGGATACATTTTAGGAGATAAGAATTTCAGCTTTGACTTGAAGGAAGTTTGTTACTTTTTGCAGTCTGGAGAAATGCTTCCCACCATGAGGGTACATCCCTTCAGCCAACAAAATTACCAAGCAAACGAAGACCTTGCTTTCTTCTTTTCATAATATCATTTAAAGGCACATCAATTGCATGGCCAAGGGACGGATTAATTGCTGAAAACGGAAAACTTTTTTAAGAGCAGGTGACAGAACATTTTAAAAGGATGGAAGTTAAGACAGAGCAACAGCAGGACACAGATGTATGTGCACACACACACATGCATTTGAAAAACATTAGCAGATTTCTTCATCTCTAAAAGAAATAAACAGCACAAATAATCATAGTAACAATGAAGCCTGACAGTAGGAGTATACAAAATAAAAGCTAACTATTAATAAAGTATCATTAACTCTTCCTCTGAGCATCTTTCCAGCTCTAGACGGCACATTATCACTACATTAATCTAGAAGTATTCATGCAGCAGTAAATCACTTTGCCGATTAACTTTTTTTATTTGCTCTCTATTATTTCTCTTCCACAATGGGAACAAATAGCCGATGAACAAATACCAATTTCCTTCTCTTCTAGTCTTAGTATTTAAAGAAAAACAAGCTTAAATATGTTATTGAAATGATACAATGAATTTCCTTCATCAATAGAATTAAAAGACCCAGGGTCCACTTAACACACCAGCCTACCCCTAAGCCACTACCAACATCTCAATCTTTTTGGTTTTTTCGGACAATGCAGTGACCAGCTGTGCTCCTCTAAGGATCTTGGAAAGTTATCTGACATCACATCACAAATTTTGTTCCAGCATGAAGACAATGTGCAAAAAAAAAAAAAAAAAGCTTCAGGATACACAGACAGAGTATGCACAAATGTATGAAATGCAAGGCCTAATGTTCCTCCTTTCTCAGTCAAGTGCCATTTAGGATATTGCTAAAGAAAGGAATATAGCTTTACAAACTTGAATCTCATTGTATTTTGTGGCCAAACCACACACCTGCCCAGATCCTGCTGTTGGAAAGCAGAGCAGCAGCTGGGGCTCCCTTACTGCACACGGTCTCTGTGGCTCCAGAGGTGGGTTTGTGCTACTGCTCCACTTCACTGGACTTTGAATCACAGAATCAGTCAACAACTGGGGGGTCATCAAAATAAACCCACAAGAACTCCTTAGTGCAGAAAGGAAAAGGGAAAATATTATGGCGTGAATGACAAGCAGAGTTTCATGGGCATAATACACCAGCGTCTATATTTCAGGTATCTCAGTTTAAATAATAGGAAGCTAAGGAAAAGCAAATTTAAAAAAAATTTGGAAGACTTTTGCCTGGAAAGGATTTAAGATCTCTTTCTAACACTCAGTATAGTTGATAAAAGTTGAAGCAGTTTACAGATTCACTGGGTTTGTTTTAATCTAACTTGTCTTCAAACTACAAAGAGAAGCCTGTTCATCATGACTGTAAGACCCATCAAAAGAGCCCAAGGCTAAAACTCAAACACATTGAAGCCCATTACAATCTATTAAACAATCATCCTGTCAAAACATCTTTACTATGGAGCTCTAACTCTGCATATTGTGATGACAAACTCTGGAACTCAAATCATCTACACTGGTGTGTACATATTCTCTTTTCTAAACAATATGCAAGAAATCCAATTTGAATTTGCTAATTTTTGTTATTTTTAACTTGAGAGAAGATAATTTCATAGTGTTATCAGACACCACTTCCTCTCCTTCTTTACAATCAACTAAATTACAATTTTTGGTGCAATGAAAATTACAGGAGAAGGTTTACAGCATGCACTCTTACACACAGATGTGAATAGGGCAGGAACAACAGATGAGAGTCAGAACCCACCAATTACTGCCTTCTACTCAAATTAGAGTGCACATTTATTCTAAAGGAAAGAGGACTATAAATGTTTTTCTTTGCTTAAAACACTCATTCCTTTGTATATTTCTTTGATAATAACTCCCTTGCAATATCTTTCCTATGACAGAAAAGCATCACAGAACCACCTTCAGCAAGGAGGAACAAAAGGTCGTAGATGAGTCTTAATGACTATACCAAGCTTTTGAAAAAAATCAGGGGCTGAAGTCAGTTACCTGCAAACACACCTGGCAAATCCTCAGAGCTCAAAAGACAGTACAGCCTGAAGAATACACTGATCTTCACAAGTCCCACTGCTCCTCCCTCCCCTAATAAAAATATGAAAACTTATGTAGGTGCTTAAATAGAGGTTCTGGCAGTTAAATTCAGCTAGCCATGTTCAAAGGGCCTGGCCAATCTTACTAGGGAAGATGCCCTTTACTGAATACTTAAAAGTTAAAGACAGATGCACATGTACAAAGTTATATACCTCATAATAAAGGTTATATACCTCATAAAGGGGAGGAAAAAAAAAAGAGGATTGGCTATTCCAGAGCTTTGGCCGCCTGCATTACAAGACCATGAGGGAATCCACATCATCTACTTTATACATCATATTTCAAATGCTAAGGTTAAGATCTCTGCCTAAAGTGACAAACTCTTTCAGCTTTCAGAGTACCTAATTTACGAGTCCTCTAACACAGGCAGTTAGAAAAATACTCACTCTCCCATGGATGCAAACACTTGTTACAATGAGACACCACTGTAAGTGTATTTTTAAGCAGTTACAAACTCTAAATAACAGCAGATGATGTCCATCCATTTCAGAGGTCTCTGCTTCTGTCTATAATTCAAGACATGTATATTGACCTTGCTGCTCTGGTTCTTATCCACATCCTTGGTCAACCAGCAGAGATACAGACCAAACAAAAATCTCATCTGTGACTTTTGAGTCACAGAATTGATACACCTGAGCACAGTCCAACACACACCTCTGAAGCACACAGACAGGCACATCAATCTCCAACAATCTAGAATAGTCCTCAGATTCTGACACTTTTAACCCAGACAATTCAAATTTTGTTTGTGGTTTGAATTGAGCTATCAACTACAAAAGATCTTTCAAGCACACTCATAGATACCACCATGTTGAAATTTACAGCTGAGCTTCCTGAATGGCTTTTAATCTCTCAACAGAAAATGTGGGACCAGCTGAAACTTCTCGTATGTATAAAGAATTGCAGCAGAGTTCTGATCTAAATCAAGCAAAAGAAACATACACTACACTTGCACAGTGTTGTAACATTTGCATACAGTAATCAACCCATATACAGCAATTATTTATAATCTATAATACTCTAATGCTTGAATATAGTACTACAGAAGTTTTTCAAATTTCCTCAGAAGTTTAATCATTTTATAGGTCATTCATTACTGTAAATACTTTTAAAAAAATCTAACAGGTTAACTATAAAGTGGGATATCAAATCTGTGCAGATGAAAACAACTGTAGTTCCACTGAAGAATGAAAACATGCCATGAATGTTATGTACATTATGACACAAACAATCACTACCTACATTATATTACAAACACCTTAATCCAAAACTAGGGAGAAAGAATTGTTTGACTAGGATCAGGATATAAAAAAGGATTCCAAAATGCTGGCTTTTGTTCAGTGTCCTGTTATACAGTGTCCAGTGCAACTCCAAGCCTCACTTCCTCAAAAGCATTTCATGTCTGTAAAATACGAGCAATGTGTTGCCACAGTGCAGCAGGGTCAGGAAAAAACCACTAGATTCTGTACTCATGTGAACACTATGCAAAAATTAAGAAACATAGGAATAAGAACAGGTAATCCAGAAAGGAATTCCTATCTTCCTAAGCAAAACCTGCCAATTTCATATTCCAGATGAGCATTTGCACAAGGGTGTCAGTGCTGATGGTCTATTGCCAGCAGACCTACTGAAGGTTGGGGACTGAGCTACCTCATTCAAGATGGTCACTTCAGGGGTGATGAGCATCACCTGGGAAAGATATAATTTTGCACTATGATTCCCTGGGGTGCTGTCTGTTTTCTACAGATAGAAATTCAGCCTCTGGGCTTGTGAAGATAGCATCTTTTGCAATATTCAGAACTCATAAATTCAGAATGCAGAAAGTATTTTTCTATTCCTTTCTATTCCTGTGTAGTCCACATGCCTTTCCCCCCAGAGTAAAAATGACAGCCAGATAGAAGGAAAAATTAAAACAAAGAAAAATACAAATATTTTTGAGAGTTTAAGTAGTCCATAAAATATCTAGTTGATTCCAGTGGTGTTTGAAAACTTAACAAATTGTAGTGCTCACCATCATGACTATCTGCTAAGGACCTGAGCAATCCAGTTAGAGTATCCAACACAGTAATTTATTGCAATTAACTACTTCAAAGGTGACCTTTATCAAACCATCTTACCAATAGACAGGATTCTTACTTGAACAATAAACAAAACATTCAGCACTTCATGTTATTTTCCTACCTTTCATGCGCCAGCAGCACAAAGCAACAGCACTGTTATTGCAAGAGGAGAAAATAATGGGGAAAACACAAGTTAAAACACCCAGAACTACTAAAAATTGGCTACTAACTATCACATCCATATACTTGTGCAGGACACAATCCTGTAAGCTAACCTGACCCTTCTATGATTGCAGGATCTTCAAGAGATTCACCAGGTCTGTTGTGTTTATAACCCATTCCAATATCATTGACACACATTATGTAGTGTCCCCTCCTGATACCTCAGCTGACAACTTTAATATCACCTCAAAGAGGAGCAAACTTCAAATGAAAATGTGTGCCTTTCAAGTAGGGGGCCTGTTGGCTACAGCACACTTACTTACCAGGGCTTGGTTAAACAGTACCTCTTCCCTTACCCAGCATTTTATGGGTTACAATATGTGCTTACTCATCATACTCTTCAACACACAGAGGCAGCCCAAAAGGAAACTCAGAAACACAAGAACTTGGGAGAGCCTCTAGCACTGTGCCTATTGACAGAAGATCTTATAGCTCCATCTAGCTCTGTACGGCGGAAATCACTGGGACACCTAAGAAAAAGCAACCAAAAACCCCAGGAATCCCAGACATCACACACACACTGATGTGGGATAACATTAGTTGTACATACAGGAGTTTTTAATGTGTACAGTTGAGACCATTCTTAAAGGTAAATTATTTAACCACTTGTGCATGTACGTCTATTCTCCATCGTAACCACTCTCTTCTCAGCTCTGTAGTTCATTTAGAGAAAAGAGTGCGCTGTGAACAGATGGAACAAAAGTCATGTGTCACCCTTCTGACCTAAAACACCTCTCAGTCCCACTGCTTCACGTGCATTATAACTAGAGGTTGTCACCAGAAAAAAGTGATCAGGTCTTCTCCAGAAAACCCAGTGACATGGAAACAAAGAAGTGCACCAACCACCAGTGGCCAACCACGGGCTCTGCCCTGGTTGAGGACAGAGCTCATGAGACACCTCTCAAAGCAGCTGCAGCCGGCAGCAGCAGAAAGAGATTCCCCACAGGTCCTACCCACAGGGTCACTTGCAGGGGGGGATATCCAGTTTCAATGGATAGTTGAAACAAGAGGGTATATACCCATTTATAGCAGGACAAAACATTAGTAAGGCAAACATCAAGTCATTATTCCCTCCCTTTGTTAAAAAAGGTTAACTTTTATAGCTAAACAAATTCACAGCCCTGTGAATTTGTTTAGCTATATCTAAAGCATAGCTTTCTATATAGCTATATACAGATAGATATATCTGTATCTAAAGTACTATCATTTTGATTCTTTGGAGTGAAAACATCCAATAATTGAACATGTAAATAAGAATATGTATAAAATACACTGTTTTTCCTCCATTTATGTTGTTGCTTATTTAATTAACAGCATAAATTCAACTGTTTAAGTTTTCACATTAAAGATTCTTCAACGAGTCATCACAGTGTGTACTTTTATCAAATGTTCCTGCCACAGGGAAAAACATTATAAATCCAGAACTCAAATTCAGGATCAGGGTAAAATACTGAATAAGATTAGCTCAGATAAAAAAAGGGATAGAACTCTGCTAATTTTCAGTGAGACCCATTGCAGGTAACTGGGTTTTGCCAACTACACATCAAAGAAACACAACAGCTTCAGTAATAAAACACAAACTTAATTTTCTTTGTTTACTGATATGTAGAATTTCAGTTATTTTCAAAAAGAGGAGGCTCTGCATTTTTGAGCAAATCTTCATGAGGTCTCCCATTTCATAACTGCTACTAAATTTTAACAAAACAAGAAGAAATGTAATTATCAGAAAGAAGAAACCAACATTTTTCATGACAATTCTTGTGATTCTTTTAGACTGCCAAAAAGAGTTTCTGTAGCATCGTGTAACTACAATTTCTTCAGGATTCTCCATCAGTAGCATATTCCAATATTCCTCCCGTTCCTCCCTGTGCAACAGATTGTTGAATGATCACAAAGTAGCCTCAGACAATAACACGTTGTCAATTGTATTTAGGAAGTTCAGTCCCTTTAAAGAAAAAGGAAAATATCCAGCGGTATTTTGAATTTCGTATCAACTACCTCAGATCTACAGTGTATTTACTCATAAGCAGAATAACACCCTTATATTTTACAATACCATGTATCTCTATCCCCATCTGTGGAAAAGTTTTCATCACAGATTAAACATCTGACCACTATGCTAGAATGACACAAAATTAACTGAAAACTAACAATCTTCAGGTGATAAAAAAAAGTCTTTTTAGCCCTATTAGACACTCTTTTATAAAATACTTATGATTTGGATTGTTCTCATGCTGTAACTAAGAGAAAAACAGTTCTGCTAAGCCCAATAATAGAAACACAAATCTTCACAAATTCTGAGAATGAGCTGACAGCACTGAATTCAATTCCACTGTAAAGCTCACATCAAATGGCTGGATGAGAATTCTTTAACATCCAAGGACATATCAACATAGACTGAGCTAAATAACAGCAACTTGGCCATCACAAGGCCCCTGCCTGTACAGGATTGCTCTAAGTGCTGCAGGAAGTGACACTGGAATACTCTAGTATCCCAGAGAGATGGCATAAGCACCTACATGTGATCAGTTCATCCTCATCTCTTCTTTCAGAAATTCTTAACACAGATGAGAACAATGTATTCTGTGCCACCACTCCAAGCAAAACTGAGAAAAACTAAAGACCTACTAAAAACATAATCTGCATTATATCCCAAACTGCAACCTGGCTTCTAGACTACGGTACTGCTACAGTCTGTTCTCAGTCATGGGACAAGGAAACATGGAAACCTGACCTCACATTACTATTTGCATTCTTTGGAACGAAAACAGAAGAGGAAGAAAACCAAAATCTGCTATTCAAAAAATTCTGATCTCTGACCATGTACGTAGAGCCAATGACAGACAACCTCTCCCACAAAATCTTTATAACCCACTTCCACATATTCAGCTGTAAAAATCTTCATTAAATACTCTGATTAAATTTAATTTTCCACAGTCATCAATATTACAAACACAAATGCAACTTTCCCTTTAATCTTCTAGATTTAGCTCCTGAAGGAACTGAAGCTACCTCAAGATGACCATATGCTCTCACTCTGCAGTGTGAAACAAGTCCTTCCATACTTCATCTCCTTTTTTTTCCAGAAACTCTACAAAGACACCTATAGACCAGTCTTTCAGCCTTCTTCACTTGCAAGATTCCACTTGTCTTAGCTAAGCTACTGCCTGTCACCATACAGGGCTAAAGGTACTAGAAAAAAATGCCCAAGTGCTTTAAGTACTATATGTTTCTGCTTAGCATTATAAGTGTTAAACATCATACAAAAGTGTCAATATTTATTCCATGTCACATCTGTTATCTTGAGACAGTTGGGGTTCTTTGGGTTTGGGGGGTTTTTTTTAATCTGTTAGCAGAGAAAAACAAACACACATCACTTGCAGTAATATCAAATATCAGCGTGGACCTGCTGTACAGCAAAACCTAACAGGACCCAGCAGAAGACACACAAGATAAATAAGGAAAGACATACAAACAATCAGATTGTTTTCTTAATCCCCAAGGAAAGTTCTCTGAAGGACAGAGTCACTACTAAAAGCAATCCTTTATTTGCCAAAGCCTTGTCACACTCTGTCTGGGTTTACACTGCAAGAACCAACACAAAAGCTGCAGTGAGCGAGTCACATAAGAATTTTCCCATGCAGAAGAGATCCACCATTGGCTAACTGCACACCACTCAAAAAGCACCACAATAGTTGATCTCCCTCTTCCCCAACATCAATAAAATCCATCCATTTCTTCCATATATCCAGCAACTTCTCATCCCACAGCCCATGGCATCTTAACAGCACAGTTCCCTTTTCCCAGTGCTGTCTGCCAGTCTTTGTATTTACAGTTCTCCTCACCCTGAGACCACCCTGCCCCCCTCAATCAACTGTATGCACCCTAAAAACCCCACAGAGGCAGGAGTACTGTTCAAACACAGCCAAGATCAAAGAGATTTGTTATTCCTGAAGTTAAAATCAGAACAAAACAACAAAAACCCTCACACCAATAAACCACCACAATGAAGAGAAAGCATGTTCACTGAAAACCTTTAAAAATGCTAAAGATCTCAAAAGAATTTATACAGCTTTACTTTGTTGAGGTTTGTTTTTTTTTTTTACTTTACTTAAGGACAAGTATTTGACTAAAACTACTGTTGAGGTTTAATGTACATTTTACCAAAACAAGTAAATTTTACTTAAGAATTAACTAGGCACTGACAACACCATAAATCCTGATTCAGGCTGGGCTCTGCTAGTCTTCATATTAATCTGCTTAAAATTCCTGATTTAAGAACAAACAATGGCCGCATTACAGGCTTATAACAAGGTTAAGCTTGAGAAGTTCTATTAATACCTTCCCTAAGGCTACCAGGAAATTCCTTAAAGCAAGTGATTTTTTTGCTTTGCTGTGGATTATGCTGTAGGGTAGTTTGTTGGAGCTCCCATAAAATGATGAGTTTATCTTATGTCTGCATCAGCAGCCCGTCTCTTTTCAGGGCTCATCAGCTGAGATGCTCATCAGGAGTCACAGAATAAGTTAACAGAAAAACCTGGAATTCTGCCATATTCACTCTCTATATCCCCCACAGAAATTAAGTTTTAACTGACTGTCAAGCACCTGATTTATTTCTGAGAAATAACAGTTTTATCTGTATAAATTCCAAATTCTCAAGAACTAAAGCCCTTAGAAAAAAGTGGTGATCTGCTGTAATGGATCCATGATAACTGTGTCTACACACAGTTAATGCACTAGCACATTTCCTGAGTCAGAAAGGGTAGGAGCAAAATCAGGTTCACCTTCCTTAACACTTACCTTTTGCATTTATTTTTTTAATGCTTCCTCTCTATCATAACTGTAACGTTTGGAATTTTAATCAAAAAAGTTGCTATGGATATGGAACTCTAAATGAACCCAAAAACTGATGTACCAGTTTGCTGCTACATAAAACTAGACATGCTTTTCTCTTCCATTGCTCAGGCCACTGCCTGAATCTTGCAGAATTATTGCAAAACAACTCCAAAATAATTTATTTCAGTAGAGTTATTAGCAAAGTTCAGAACAACCAAGAGAATGATCTCAAAAGCCTGTAAATAAAAAAGCTGAGCACAGCTTAACAGAACCTGTCAGCTTGACTGGACTGTGTAGACATCTCAGTGAGCAACTCCACAGCTATTTTAAGAGGTCTCATTTCATGAACCCACAACTAGTACTTGTTTTGCCTTGTTTTGCTGTCCAGAGAGGATGACTGTAACTATTTCAAACAAAGGAATGGTTGTTGAAGTTCTATGAAAGAGAGAATTTGGTGTCCACAAAGAAAGCAACATTTACTTGTAGTAAGTGATGAGTCTGAAACTCAGTTGAGTGTCTCCCTGGATCCAGGGATGGGAGCCAGCTTTTGGTCACCTGCACAGTGCAATAAGTAAGGGGGGATCCTGGTGGTTTCTGTTGGGGCAAGAGCAGTGGGGGTAGTGTTTGTTTTTTAAACTGTACAGTGCATTTGTGACTTTTCCTGCCTAATTGGGTTGGTCCATCTTATATTAAAGAGCCTGGGTTTGTGAGATGGCTCATTTGATAAAAAACCTGTAGACTCTTGGTCATTAAATCTATACAATCTATATCAGCCTTTTTCTTTTTTTTTTTCTCCCCTGGAATAAAATTTTTAGGCACATGCTAATAACTTGGCCATGTTTCTTTGTTCTGAAAAGCAATGGTGATATTAGAACTGTGAATGAACTCACTGCTAAAGACCACTGGCGTTGATTACTTAGTTGTGTAGACTTCCAAAGAAGTGTTCAATTTATCCACTGAAACCCATTTCAAAAGCATTTCTGCACTAGGGCTATTCATATATACAGTATAGGTTACAAACCTGCTTTAGATACACTAAAGTTATATCCAGGAGACCTAACATTTTGCAGTTGCATTACTATTTGGAAGTCTACCTTTCCCACTAAGAAATCAGTAACTGCAATAAAAGAGGAAATTTTCCATGCTAAAACAGTAGTCTAAATACTCCAATTAAGTTTTGCTCTTTCTTCTTGCCTAGTAGATGCAGTGTTAACCAATGCATGTTTGAAATTGAATTACAATTTTCCAGAACAATTCACTTATTTGTAAATAATGACTGAAAGATTTATAATCTGATCAAAAAATAAAGAATCATCAGAAGCTGTATATATCTGCTATTTAGTCATGTTAACAGTGTATCAAAAATATCAACATCCCCCAAACACAGACCAAACTACTAAATACATCTTGCTAATGTATATGCTTTTCTGTTATAAAGAACATACTGTTAATATTTTTTCTACAATTCTGTTATATTTATTCAAAGTTAGGGTTTTCTTCCTGGAATAGCAACAGGAAGAACATTATCTTTTCAGTGGTGGTTACTTTGTCAATATTTCTATTTGTAGTGATTTTGGAAATTCTATTCAATTTAAGACATGTCCAAGTAGCTGTCATTCATTTCCCATTCAACACTGCTTTTTTTAGGTACCTTCCATAGTTAAGCTGTTGATTAAATGGTCTGAACCAAACTGATAAAATTCTTGGTATGTCTGTTCTACTGGGAAGCAGTTCCTAGAACACACTACAAGAACGCATTTCCAACATCCTTTTAAGCTAAATGTACGTTCTACAGTTAATAACAACAGAAATTATTAATGCCCTTTTTCTTTCAACAAGATTAATGTCATCACAAGCAGATGTCAGAAAAACTTCAGATATTCCTGCTTTGAGTCTTCGAAAGCTTCTACACCAGAACATCGATTTTAAGGCATGTGAAAGGAGGTTCAACAGATGGGCCACTCTCCCAAAACCAGCTTTCCACAGAGACTGACAAAGAGCAGATGTGGTGAGGAGAATACAGGTTTGAAATCATAACATCTCCCTCAGCCCCAGCGTTCACTTTACCTTCCAACCTTTTACACCTGGACTTGTGGTATCAGTCTCTGACCAGCCATCAACAGCAACATGATGCATCTCAAATACCTTGCTGGGGCATAGTTTTCAATACTGAAGAGCAGCATTTTGCTTAACAACTCAGCATTAACGTTCCTTGGCAAATTTAACAAATTCAAGCCTTGTTAAGTGACTGCTGAAGCCATCTCAGGACGAAAAGCACAGCTGGGAAAGGAACCTGCAAACACTGCAGTAACAGGATGATTTTAAACACAATTATATTTTAGCACATGAAACCCTTCATCTCGTGCTTTCTTAACTTTTTTTAAAGTAATACTTGTGAGATTTATTTGCTTCATTTAGATTAATCCAGAATGTTCATACTGCAATTAAGTTATATGCACAACTTATTTAAGCTAGCATGTAAAAGTGGAACGATTAGAACTTTTAAACAATTAAGAATTAGGATCCTCTAGAGGACAGTCTATCTGCAAAACTACTACTTGTCCCTGCTACATTAAGGCAGAAGCCAAAGGCAAATTGACTTTGCCTTCTGGGAAATGTAATGATCCCCAGAAATTCTCTGCTTAGAGTTAAGTCAATTGTCATTCATTAATTCCTTATTCCTGAAAAGAGGTTCCGCTCCAGCCTCACCTTTCTCTCTTCTGCTCATACCATCCTTTGATGACAAGTTAATTCTCAAGACTTCATTTTTAAAAACAGTACGTGTGGGTCAGAGTGCTACAAAGATTTGCCAGGTTCAAACAATTTCATATTTAAAGTGACTTTTTATAGCACTTTAGTTGCTCTCACACAAACTGTGTGTAGCACTGTAGTACCTTCCGCCGTAAAGCTCTTTTGCTTTTACTTCTTAAGAACTGCAGTCATAAAAATTAGTGACCCAGTTTTAGTGAAGCTTTGCACAATTACTATGTAAACTGTAGTTACAGTGATGTCAACTAAAAGGAGCACCAATGTCAAAAGGAGAGTCCCTGCTCTAAGTTTCAAAAAGCCGGTTTGACAGGACACACAGCAGCCCACCGCTTCCACTTAGCTGCAATGTTGAGTGCTGTGGCTTCCTTCACTCTTGCCAGCTTATTGTTTTCATAACCATTCCATTTTATCACTGGTTAGAAAAATTAAGAAATCTAGTTCAGGTTCACTGTCTAGTAAGCTGTGTTTCTGTCAGGCTGCCAAAGAGTATGTCAAATGTAATGGGAGGCAGAAAGCACACTGGGAACACTTACACAGGAGCAACTGAACTGAAATTTTCAATTCATTTCACTCATAAATCTTTATATTAAAAGTCAACCCAATCAAAAACTGTTTCAAAACTTAGCTTAGTGCCACATTTTAATATTGCAGGTTCTATTCCAACTTTTCAAGGCAACATCATTAAAAATTAACCAAATAATTTCATAATTCATCCCTTTCAGTGGTTTTATGGTACAAGTAACAGGGATCACTTGGCAGCTAAGCCTCTATGGAAATGTACTCTCTCCTCATGACCCAAGATCACGAAAGTGATCTTCATCTTACTGATAGATTGTCTTTCTGACTTCGTGAGTGGAGGTTAGTGCTGGAAAATGAGATGTAGGAAGATATTTGAAAGGTGTTGGACATCTCTTGTCTCACTAGCACCACAGCATTACATTTTCTTGAATCAAATTAAATAGGAGTACTTTTTAAAGTTCCTTCTTATAATTTAGTTAGCACTGAAATGTGCCTCCAATTTTGCCCTGAGTAGATCTGAATTATACACAGGACATTTTACAAGCTGCAGGGTGATTATATCAGGCTAAAAGCATAATTACAGGTCGATTAGAAAAACTGTAACGATGCTCAAAAACTTGCCTCCACAGCAATTCAGCAGCTCAGGCTTGCAGTGTGAGCTGAATGAACTGCTCTTGAGTCAAGGAATCAGGACTTGCTACACACAGTCCCAGGGGACCCTGCCTTGCCAGCTGTCCCTGAGCCAGCCTTCCCTCTGGATTCACACACTAGTGTGGAACACCCCAATACCCCCCCCACACACACACAACGCCGTTCTGAGCCACGGACCATGAAAGCAAAATCCTCAATGAGAATATTGCTTCTCTTTAACCAGCTACAGAGTTCAGACCGAACCAATAATATCACAATAAGTACTTCTTGAGACGCAGATATGCAAGAGTTCTTATTCAAGAATTATTACTTTATGCATTATTCTTATTAGAAAGTTTTAAGAACCTTTATTAAATCTTTAATTACTTTTTATAAATTTTTTAAAATCTGTAATTTACAATATCCAACACTGTTCCTTTTAGATTTACCCAAATTATTAAGTATTTGCTTGTCTCAGACAAAAAAGGAATTCCACTCTACTAACCTAAAACTGATGCTGATGAAGGCTTCAATCAGTAAAACTTATCTTCAAGCTTCACTACTGGTGAAGATACTCAATATTCTATCAAGCATTAGAATTCAATTCTGTCTATTTAGAAGAATATCACTTTGGTTTGCTTTTAAAGCAAAAAAAAAGACAAAACAACTAGATTTGCTTTTAATTCCACAGCATATAAATCAGATATACACAAGCTTTCAGGCCTCTTCTTTCTCTTCTAACTTTGTCAACATATTTAAAAATTAAGTAGACACCCAGAGGTTCTGACTCCTGTTTTATAACTCATAAGTTTAAAAGAACATGAAAAAAAATAAATTGTCTATTATTTACATTTCTGAATTATGATCATCATAGCATAGAATCTCTCCTGAGCCCTCACAAATTACCATAAAATTTTTTGAAGTAATCATTTCTAAGTTTTTTTTGGTCTTCACAGTGAGTTTTTCACATATTACATTTCCTATTAAATGACTATGACCTCTGGAAGTGCAGCATCTTAAACTATATTACTTCACTTAAACTCTATATGCCTCACTATGCCTTATGCATTATTCCTAACAAGACCAGAATATAAGGAAGTTAATTTCTAAATGTATTGTATTTTATTATTAATGTTGCTACACTAAAATCAAAGTAATTTAAGTGGAAATACAGTTCTCTCTACAACTTTCTAACCCTATGAAGGGACTGCAGCTGACAAAGTAAATCTAAGGCTGGTTCTTTCACTTTAGGCAGCCTCTGAAAGGCAGGAGAGGACTGGTTGCCTGAAGCCAGATGTTATCAGGTAGGTAACTCCAAGCTAACCTATGGAAGCCCCACTTCATATTCACCCAATATCTTCAGAAATATATTTGTTTGAAAGCATTTAGGAGCCCATTAGGCTCCTAAAACAAAACAAAACAACCCCCAAACCCTCGAAAAACCCATTGATGAAAAGTAATATCACCTCTATTGTTCCTCATAAGTACTCATGCAAACATCATTGGAAAATTCATGAGTTCAGATACATTACCAAAACCAATCATAATCCTATGTACTACCACTGACTGGCACATACAAATTGCATGTGCATGCTGAGGGTACTGCTACTATTAGTGGCATCCTGCAGCTACAACAGTAATGTTAAGCCTGCTTAAGTTTTCCAAAGTAAAAATTAAAATGTCATCAGATCTTAAAATCATGCATACTGAAAACATCTAACTCCAAGTACAAGTCCTCCAAGCAGAAGCATTAGAATGAAATCTAATGAGCAAGAGATAAAACAAGATAATGAATTCAGGAGTGACAGGAATTTCAGGCTCAAGTGTTCTCCCATTGAAACAAATGTGGTTTATCTCATGCTTAACGCTGTGCTAATGTCTGCTGGATAAAGACGGAAGTTTAAAATTTGAGGAAGTTTTAGGAATGAGTTTTGAAGCCACTAACAAACATGCAAGGTTTACTTAATCTTACCCAAAGAGCACTTCAGAGTATGGCTATGGATAGGCTATCACAGTTGCGTGTTCTGTAGCATAAGCATTGAGTTAACCCAAAAAAAAAAAAAAAATCACATAATTGCTTCAGAAAGATATTTAAGGCACATTCACAAAGTCAGGTAATTTTCACAGAAAAGACTTTTTGACCTTGGTTTTGAAAGGGCAGCTGATGTATTTGTATTTTTTTCTCCTTACCAAGCCTGACACATATGTAACAAGTCTTCACCCAATTAGTTGGACACTGATTTATCTTCATAATATACGGGTGAAAAACAGAATAAACCATTGCAGGTAGGGAACGTAAAAGACTCAAAGGAGGAAATTCACCAAAATGTCCACTATAGTTTTATTTACTCCCTTATGTAACAGTAAAGGACTTACTCACCAGCACTCCGATCCAATTGCCTCCTGTGCAGTGCTGCTCACCTTAGTGAGTCATAAAAATTGACTTCCAGAGTCTTAAACTCATGCTCTTCACTGAAGCATTTAATTCAATACAAGTGTTAACTTAGATCTAGAGAGAGTGGGGCAGCAGGGGAAGGAAAAGCATCACTGGTAAAGCACCGTGTAACTTATCGGTAGAAAAAGAAATAGAAACAGCTTGTAATGCAAGCAAGTTCATCGGTGTTCTGAAAACCTATTTCCTTGGTATTCTCCCTACACATCAAACACACACAGGGAAGGTATCCACACCTGGATTCTAATGGAATATATAGGTATAAATACAGGTATATATACCTAACAAAAGGTACATATATTGTTTTCCCTTGTTCAGTTTTTCCACCTTTGTCCTCGGGGCAGTATCATTTGATATGACAAAACATAGCATAAAGCACACATTCAAACCCCAGGATATTTTAATGCTACAGAGTGAAATGCCAGACATTCTAATCCAACCTTGGAAGAAAATCTGTAATGGGATTTTTTAAAAAATTAATGCAATAGTACATTTGTCAGTGGTGTGAAAATCTACCAATTCTGGATACACACTGTCCTCTGACAAAAAAAGGCTCAGAGTGTGAAGTCAGGACATTATCCTGCTGCTATGAGTAGGTAACACACTATCTGGTCTTCCAATTTGAGAACACTCTTAATAATACTGCTTCAAGAAGCTTTTGTTACAGATATGAGATACATGTGAAAATCATGATCAGGATCCTGAACTGGAAAACACACAGACTAAGGAGATTACCCAAATATTCCTTGTTAATATTACTTTATTGGCTTTCATATTTTGATAGAGAGAAAAAAGTGATAATTAAACATTAATAATAAGAAAAAAAAATCAGCAATGAGAAAGACAATTAGATGTACTTGTGAGTTACTACTTCGACAGGAGCTGCTGATGTAAAATACATCACACCCTTGCCAACTGAGACATCCCATGGGACATCAACCCACCAGAATCTTAAGCACTGCACTCCTAGGAAACCAGAGTGTGCAGCAATTGGAAATAAGTCACAAAAAAAGCCTCAAACATTGAAACGGTCTGACACCACCTCCTTCTTCTCTTTTCCTCTCCCCAGATTTTTTTACATAAAGTGTCCTTTTGATACCTGCATTTGTAAACTCCTCAAGGTCTATGGAGCCAAGAGTTGACAAGCACCTGTGAATTTTCCATATGCTCTGATCCAGGAGAGCACAAGTTAGTCCTGCTCTGGAAGCAAGAGATGACTGGCTTTATAGGAAACACTGTGCATGCTGAGGAGTATTAGGAAGAAACTTAGCAAAGCCCTCAACAGCTGGAAACACACAGCCTCTAGCTTCTTAAATGGTGTCAGATATACACATCTATAAACTGATACTCACTGACATTAATATGAGAAGGCAAATGCTGCAATTGTAGAGAAGAACTACAAAGGCAATTACAAACATGTAAATATTACTGTATTAATAAGGGAGGAATCAATAAACTGAATATTCTGTCTATAATGGTACAACCAAAAAATCCCAAAACGGGATCCAAAGGCATCAGACAGAAAACAAAACAAAACTTATCTATCATCAGGGACATTCCACAAACCATATAAAAAAACCCCAGCGTCTGGTATTTACTGTGTTTGAACTTCTACAACCCTCCCCATGCCAAACTTTGAGTGTGACTGAAATTCAATTGATATTGTGATCACAGAAGCATAGAAGCCACTGGGCAAGAACCGCAGGTATCTGGAAATTGGCACCTCCATTACAGAAGTTTTTATTGCAGAACCCAAAGCCTGTTCACACTGAACAAGGAGAGCACAGTGACTGCTAACACACAAAAGAACATAGCTTAAAGACAGACACCTTTTTCTTTCAAACTGATTTTATAAACTAAATCCCCACAGAAGAGCAGGGTTCTTTAATCTATTAAAGCAGAGACCTCTATCTTAATAGACACTTGTGTTTCAATAACCAATCTTAGTGAGAAGCCAAAGAATAGTGCACTGAGAGTACAGATTTGGACAGACTCCTTCAAAAGGTTGTATGCATGTATTAAACCTAATCCTTAGGGGAGAAAATAAATCCAACATTACCTATAGTGATCTGTCATGTTAGATTTTTCTCTTAAGATGTGAGAACATTACGGTGAAATTAACTAAACAAAAATATTTGTGAATATTCAAACATTTCAAGTGATGTTAAAGGAGCACCTTAGACACGCTACAGAAAAAGAATATATTCAAAGACAGTATGAAGCTACAAATAAGCTTTAAAAACTAATATGTACCATTTGTCAAACTGACAGCCTAAAGTAGCTCACTTGTGAAAACTGATGCATACTGCATAAAAAGCCAGAATATTAAAAAACAGCAAAGAGTCAAACAATAAATTACAATGTATCTGTGCATCACGCTTTTCCCTTTTATCAAAGCATACTATCTGTTATGTTTCCTCCCCACCCCTTACAACATCATTTTAGAGATAACATCTGTACAAGTATAGGACTAACCAAATGATTAACTACCAGTGGGAAGAAGAGTTTAAAAAAAAAAGAAAAAAAGAAAAAAAAGAAATATTTCATTTCCTAACCCAATAGTATTTTCCTACTCTGTGAAACGATGGCTTGCCTTTGAGAAATTGGGCAAAGCATTATATACACCAGCTATGACATTGAACATACTGGGTGTCAATAACAATTTATTAGTAAAATGATACTTTTGAGCTGAGGTTACATATTTAATTTATAGTCTATAAACATTAATTGTAAAAAACTAGTTAGAAGCAAGTACTTTGCATCAATGGAATTAAAAGGAGTTTAGGGAGAAAGAGTATAGATTTTCAATCCAGAAGGCAAGAACTTAACTGAATTCTTCTAAGTTGAATGCCTGAAGACAACTGAGAGAAAGGAAAGGCCACAAAGTCTAGCAGAAATTCCACATCATATTTCTAAGAAGAGACAACCACAACTTGTTTCCAGGTATTCCTTAATTCCTAATCTACTGCTTTTCTCGTGAATTGAAGATACATGTGAAATGGGTTCCAAGGAAAAATGTGCCACTTAATAAGGCTGATTCCAGTTAGAAGACTCAGCTATTAGAATGAATCTGTTCTTATGCTGATTATAGGCTTATTTGGTCAACATGACATAAATCTCCTAACCTGTTAGAAGAATTAGTAATATTCTCAGCAATGATGTCAGAATTAACTAAAAGGAAGAGGCGAGTTCCTTTCGGAGAATGGTGACTTCAGAGCTAGAAAACTTCTTGGTCTGAGGTTTCATGTGTTCTTACATGCCACACTATTTAACTTGGCTTCCATAGGGGAAAGCCATGTTCCCTGTGTAGAGAGTCCCCAAAAGCCCATAAAACTCAATGCTATAAGTGAAAGATCAATGCATTTCTAAACTCTATTGTTAAAAGGTTAGAGGTGACCTCTAACTTGGGTATTCTGGGAGGTGCAGGGGAAAACACACCGGTCTTATTGGTTTGTTTCAAATATGTCTTTTACTTGACTATTACATTCCTTCTTTCCTCCTTCAGTCTCCAACGCTACTCTGCATTCTCCAGGAAGTCTCAGTACTGAGATCTGCCAGGTCTGCTTGAATCAAAAAGAAAAATGTCTGTTGTCTAAACTGGGAAGTTCTTATCACAACTCTTCCAAGTTCTTGACAATGAAGTATTTAGTAATTATTTAAATTACTCCTTACTGACTTATCAGCATTTTTATGCCAATACTTACACAACACATATTACACTCTAATTAAATTTCTATTCAGTAGTCTTAATGTTTTTCAACATTAGGATGGATTGTGTTTTAAATGTTAAACTGTATGAACTGTGATAAGGGCCCGCCCAGTCATCCTCTCCCTTCCTTCACATTGTAGACTTCAAGGAGAAAATTTTTCCACATGCAGAACATTACCACCATGCAACTGCTTCTATTTAAATACCAAGTAAGCAGGACCCTGAATTCCTTTTGTCTCAGGCAAAAGCATCGCTGGACAGAAAAAATGTATTATTAATGAATTGGTCTTTCCTACAACTGCTGATTAGCGCTTACTTGATTGGGAAAGTGTGAAAATGTTCAAGCCCAATATGACCTTCTTCCACAACTAAAGGTCTGCTTCACCTCCTGCACAGCAGTGAACACTTACTGGGTTTCCCACACTCTATGTGCTTATTCCAACTACAGAAACAAGCCTGAAAAAATATTCTAAGACTCCATTAACATCAGATCGCTTGCATTAGTTCTAGATACAGTAACTTCTCAATAACAGTAAGCATGGATCATTGCTTCATTGACATTTATTAAAGCCCTACAGAATTACTTGTTTAAACTCCTGTTTGTTTCCAAGAAATAAACAACCATTTAAGATAGTTACTAGTAAAACTAATGAACCAAATATATGGAAAATGAAAGCCATAAGAACTGAAAATTGCATCCAAACAAGTCAAATATGATACCCATCCCTTAAATTTTGTTAACACATTGTCGAGATCGCTTGTGTGAGGAGGGTTTTTTTGCCATTACCCTACAAGCTTTCCTCCTTCAAATGAACAATGCTAGCTTTCTCACCACTGGAGCATGTCCAGAGCAGGGCAATGAAGCTGGCCAAGGGTCTGGAGCACAAGTCTTATGAGGAGTTGCTGACGGAGGCAGAGGTGTTTAGCCTGGAGAAGAGGAGGTTCATCACCCTCTACAACCACCTTAAAGGAGGTTGTAGCCAGGTTGGGGGGGGTGGTCGGTCTCTTCCCCCAAGTAACAAGCAATAGCACAAGAGGAAATGGCCCAAGCTATGCCAGGGGAAGCTTAGATTGGATATCAGGATTGGATAACCCCAAAAGGGTTATAAAGCATTGGAAGAGGCTGTTCAGGGAAGTGGTGCAGTCACCCTCCCTGGAGGTATTTAAAAAAATGTGTACATGTGGCATTTAGGGACAGAGTTTAGTAGTGGACTTGGCAGGGCTGGGTTAACAGCTGGACTCGATGATCTTAAGGGTCTTTTCCAACCTAAACAGTTCTATGATACTATGATCATCTCCAACCTCATTCCAAAAAACACTTGCCTACATGACACATCTGGACCTAATAAAACACAATTTGAGGAGAGAGTCTGAGTAGTCAAGTACTTTATTAGAAGGAAAAACTCCATTAAGAAGCCGATATAAGTACTTCTGCATCTCATCAGCATAATGAAATTCTTAGAGGTATACAAACACATCAGTGAACTACCTCTCTCCTTCAAAAACTGCTGACTACCTAAGTTAGAAACTGTAGAAGTTCAAAGAAAAATAGTCCATGGGAAAAACAGTAGATTCAACATAAATTTAAAAATAAGGAGTGGAAGAATAACTAGCTTGTGAGAAATAGGCCATTTTCACACGATAGAAAACCCACTTAACAGTGTTTTTCATTTTTTTTCCAACAGATAATTATGCCATCTACACACACTTTCTAACCTAGTTCTACAACTCTTTATTAATTAAACTTTTCTCCAACATAACACAGCTTTCCATAAACTGTAATTCACTCAGACAAAGGTACTTCTGACATTGTTTTTGACAGCTATTTAAACAGTTGAGCTTTTCTTAATGGACCGTGAGCTTTATTTTGTCAAAAGTCCAAGAATGAATTGGACTGTGCTAAGTAACAAACATGAAAGGAAAAAATAATGCCTGTAGTTCTGGGAAAAAAAAAAAAAAAATCTGGGCAGTTCCATAGCAAAAATTGAATATATCAAATCTATTCCAAGATAGCAGTGAAATTAAAAGAACAGTAAACAGACAAAATGTAGGCATGGTATCAACTTGAGGCAGTGATACAGTATTTTCAAACAAGATTTAAGTAAAGGGAACCAAAGTTATTAAACACAAAAAGTCTTTTCTTCTTATTTGAATGAAGGGGAAAGAAAAGCTCTTACATTTCACCGATGAAACCACGTCTTCAACAGCATAACACACTGCAGAAGACTGCATTTGGTTGCAATTCATGGGATAAGGTCTATTCACACCTACGGCTAATCTGATATCATCTGTCACGTCCAGCTTTTCCACTCTACGCCAACCCTTCAGTTGATGAGGGAATCCAGTTATCACACAGCCATGCTAGCTCAGTCTGTCACAACATGAAGTGCTACTATTTAAAACTGCCTTCTCAGAAGGAAAGCCCAGAAGAAATCCTTGGGTGTGTGGAAGCAATCTTGTGCTTCAGTCTTAGTCCTCAAAGATGCAGTGTTGGAACACACAAGTCTTGGAGAAACCTCTGCAGCACAGCATTTAAGCTTTCTGCATTAACCACCACCCCAGAATGGTTTTCACCCATAGAGAAAATAGACTATCAAAATGAAACGTGCCATGTAGCAATCCCCAAACCAATAATTCTTATGAAGTCCTCATTAAAACAGCAATCAGAAGTAGCTAACCCATTCCTGAATCAAACCATGCATTAACCACAACAGTCAGTGACATGACCTTTCTTCTTCACACTACATGGCTACTTCTCACTCTGCCTGACTCAGAAGGAACAGGGGTGCTACACTGAAGTTGTAATATCCAACCTTCACTTGATATTTATCTCCAGGGAAGAAAATAATTGGATGTCACACCTACTAACTCAATTTCATTCTGCTAATTATTCTTTAGTGATATTTTTTTCTTTTCTCCCCTCATCACTGCATTCTGAATAGGATTAATGAAGTCACTAGTAAAATTATTTTGAAGACTATTGATCATACACACAGAGTCAGTAACTACTCCCTCAATATCTCTTCAGAAAGAAAACAGCATGTAAAAAACAGATCAGGTTTGATAGATTTATATTGTAGTCTTCAAGAAAACTAGTCCTAGTCTCTGCATCACTGCAGCACAGGCTTCTTCATAAGGCAGGTTTTCGCTCAGTGTGGTTCCCCAAGAAACCCACAGAGGGTGAGTGCCAAAATCATTCATGCCCTGTTTCTGTCACTGAGAAAGTATATTTACAGGAAAATACATTTATGACTAATGTTCTATGCCAAATATGTACTGGATTCAAGTTTTTAGAAGTAAGAATGTGACTATTTTGTCAGTTAACCTGGTGATCCAGAGGCTGAACTGAGAGCAGAGAATATGCCTTGAACAGAAAACAAATTGTTCTTGTTTGGTTTCGAGTTTTTTCTGGTTTTTTTAAAAGAAAGTTTTACAGAGAGTTATAGCATCAATAAATCTTTGCACAATTCTAATGACAATCCAATGCCTAAATGCTATAGAATATTTAACATACACACACAAGCACTAATTAACTGCTGCAACCTTCAACCCCAAAAGGACTGAAAGGTATAAAAATTAGCAAAATAAGCAATACTGTTTAAAGACTTGGTGTTTTGAGCATGTGGATTTTCGTAAGGAGGACAGATCCAACAGTTAAAAGGTACATAAAAAAAAAATCAGTTGCACAATTTAACAAGTTAGTGCATACAAAATGAAACATCCAGGGAGACATTACTGTCGATTTGCAATTACTACATGTCATTATCCTTCCCAAGGGTTTGACAGGTCAGCAGGATAAAAGGCTCCCAGGTGGACTCTCCTGGTTGCTCCATTTCATTTTGGGCAGCCTCTAAATGCACTGAGCAGTGGGTGAGCTGTGCAGGACACAGGAGAGGACAGCTGGCACAAGCTTCCCCACCTCCCTCTCACCCTGTCCACTACAGGACAGAGGCTGAGCCTTCCTAAGAAAAGCAGGGATAATGTACACAAACAAGCCTTGGAGATAACATAAAAACTCTTCTCTGGCACCAGAGCATTTGGTGTTACCCAAGAAGCCATTACAGGCTGCTGAACTGAAAACAAACCTAAGAACTGGGCACAGCAGAGTGGGGCTTAGGGAATGCTCTACCAGCCCTCTCTACATTCTGCCACACTCTGTGTTCATATTCATTCCTTTCAAGCACCTTCACTATTCTAGTTTCTGTTAGAATAAAAGCACAGCTTCTGAGATCCACAGCTCTGATAGACAGATTGCCCTTAAAATGCTGGCAGTGATGAAAAATAGTATTACCTCCAAACTTTGCCCAACTTAACATCCCATCTCACATTTATACATGTTCCTGTTACTAAAACATCACTATAAGATTAATATATCCATAAGAATTAAGTTTGTCTCCCTTGACATCAGTCCAAGGAGGTAACCATTTATACAAAGTATTTATGTCAAAGTACCCTGGAGACACACGAGTTGAAGGGACTGCTTTGTCAGCAGCCAGTCCTGTCTCAGTCAGCCAGTGGCATCCTGCCAGAAAAACACCTGCAGACCAAACAACCTGCAATATAATATGAGGTACACAGAGAGAAGAGCAGAAAAGCAAAACAATGACAGCATTAATTACTCAAATAGCTCAATGACTCACAAGTGGGACAACATTTATGCCAAGTTAGCACAGGCTTTTCTTCCCACTGGCAAATTTCAACATTTTGATCCTGCCATCAAAACAAGTTTCATTTCTCCCCACTGCCCTGCTCCTTGTATTCCAATTACTCACAAACACAGAAGATGGTCTCATTCAAATCCATCGATCTTGTCCATAGCACCATGGTTTGTGATTTATTTCCTTAAAACAACACAACTGCTGAAACAGCTTTTCTTTCTCTCAACTAGGGCAAAATCCATCCTAATATGTTTGAGTAGCATCTTTATTTCTCATGACTATGTTGTGATACACTCTCCCCTGCAATTTCTCAGCTCTAGCAACACTGAAACCATCATGATTACCATACTGCATTTGCTCTGTTCATATAAGTCCAGTAAGTGACCTCCCCACGTGGGCCTGTGCTAAACGTATCATGAAATAGTAAGAGGATCTTTGAATACTCCTCCCCTTCAAAGGAGGTTTCCTTCTACACTTCAGAAAAAATGATAAAGCAGTTTAAGTCATGAAGGACTGAGTTGTTTGGGTTTTTTTCCTCCAAAAAAAGAAGGTCCCTTTTATTTCCAAAACATAAGCTAGTAACAGCTCAATTTAATTAGCTGTAAAGCACACAATTCCCACTTCCAAACCTCCTCTACTTACAGGCCCTAATGTTCTACAGCAAGGATCACATTTGACATTTCTACTCGTTCCCTTCTATTTCAGAGACACACCTACCACTGTTTCACAAACTGAGACAGAGTTTCTTTCAGTATCTCATTTACCAGTATAAATCTAGTATTAAAAAAAATACTGAATATGGAAACATACTGAAAATAAAAACAGAAACACTTAAGACATTTTATTTGCTATTTCAGTAAATTTTACCCTTAAATTGTGAATCTGGTAGAAAGGGTGAGGACACAAAATGTTTTGTACACAATAACTTCAGAAAATATGCAAGTTATGTTGGGGCTTTTTTTTAGTGTTGTCTAGCAACTTGTACAAGTATTCTAAAATTCTTAACCTTGTGAAAACTAGTAGTGCTTTTATCACATTGCTAGTAAAAGTTTAAGCAGAATTTTACAATCTTCATCATTTTAGACACCAAAATTATTAGTCACTGACTCTGGCCAATATTCTTTAAAAATATGAACTCTGTAATTTAAGCTAATAACTACAGTTGCTGAGGTTTCTATAGTTACTCGTGAAAGGGTCACAGCTCTCTGACATACACGTGGTCTCTAGTAATAAGCTCCACCATAGTACGCCGACAACCTCTAATGATTAATTAGGCTAAGACCAAGTTCCTGGTAAAGCACAGAATCCCAATATACTCATTACCTGGTGAAGCAGCAAACAAAACAACTTCAGATTCCCAGAGAAAACTGTGACTTTAGGTTGTATCTTGGCATTCTGGTAGGAGAAAAACCCCACGTCCGTGAGGTCCCCAGAGAGCCCACAGCAGCAGCCAGCACGGCAGAGCTCCCACCAAGGCATCACCAGGTAAGGTGATGACGCTTCAGAGACACTTAATTATTTTCCCACCTTTCCTCTCCAATTCTTCCACAGTGAGTATGATCTTGCATTAGCCTCCCTGGAATTTCCTGAAGAGATGACTAACAAAAGCAGTACCTGCATCGTGCAGAGCACTTAGGAACAAACTACTTGACTGCATAGAAATCAAGTTTTATCAGCAGATCAAAGTATAGGACAATACCTGTCAAAAGACCTAACACATTAAAACAACATACAATGCACTTGTACATCTCTGAATTGCTGCTCATGTTGGCATTTTGATTTCCTATTTTTTCCTTACGTTTTCCTTTATTTTGCTTTTAACTGAATCACACAGAATAATGCAGAACAGTAATTACCATTAATCACTCCCAATTATTACATGTTGGTATTTGCTTGGAAAGGAAACGGAGGAGTCTTGAAGAAAACATTCAAGTAGGCAGAAGTTTAAAAATTAAAAAAATGCAATCAGGCTATAAATCTAATGAAATAACATTTTAAAGCTGTGCAGTACAAGAAATAACATTCCTTCGAATGTTTGTGACGAATTCCTTTATTTTCACCACGTCTCATTTGAGTAAGAGACCAATTTCATCTCCAAAGCTCCCACTTGCAAATGCATTTGTGACATTACAGAACCTAAGTTTGTGTTAACAAGTGCCACTGTGGGAAAATAAAAACGTCGTTTCTCCATGAGCTAAGAACTTCTACCCCATTTAAAGGGCTTTACCTGTACACAGGCCAGACTTCTGCCAGCATGTGGATCAAGCTGACAACTGATATATTATTATTGCATTACCAACATATGTTATAGATATAGATATACACAAAGAAAAATATTATGTAATGTAGTATATATCTACATATAATTATGTATTATATTTGATAATACTATCTAATATATCTGTGATATAAAGAGATATACCTAACATATTCTATATTATGCAACTGTATATATCTGTATTTTACATATACAGAGATATATATTAGCTATAATATATATTTGCATATTACATCTGTGTGTTTGTATCTATTATGTGCATTACATCTAATACAATATTACATTAGATTCCTGTAAGAGGAACTGAAGCTTGCTTTTGGATCTAGGAATGTGTTTTGATCTAGAAATTAAATTATAGGGCTGGAAACAACAAAAATAAATGCAAGAACTCAAATATGCCTAATACCTAACATTTGGAATCTGCAGGTTTAAAAAGGAACACTGACTGCAGTGAAGCCACGTTTACCTGTTGCTGGATATTACCTTTTTGGCTTCTCTCATCTCCAGCAATGCCATCAAGTCAAGTCCAAAAGAACTCTTGAGTTCCTTGTTAGGGGGCAGGACAACTGGGAAGCAGGCTGTTTGGGTTTTGTTGGGTAGTTTTACTTTTTGGAGGTTTTCTGGTCTTTGTTTGGTTTGGCATTTTTACAACATTAGCTCTGTTTAATTTTTTGCGTATTTTTAAGCTGAAAGATTACATAGCCAGTTAAAAAGCTGAAAACACAACAAAACAACTTCTAACCTGTCAATACCATCCCAATTTTGAAGTCAACAATAGTTAATTAATTAATTTCTTAAATCCTCTGGGATAAAGAGATAAGTTTACTTTGCCTATGAATTGCTCTAAATATTCATTTTTTGCTTGCCTACTGGGACTAAATCAAACACAGTTAAAATGGTTACTGTGGTTACAGTGATGAATCAAGAAAAAAATAGAAAAAGTTATTTAAACCTCAAAATACAAATAAAAAGCCTGCAGAAAACAGTACAACACTACTGGCATTTATATGACAAAGAAAAATACAGATCCACAACTCATGCAATTTCTGAAAAACAAGCCCCTGACCACACATCCCCAAGAGGCTGATTTTTCCTCCAATATTTATGAAATATAAAACATTTGCACATTTTTTTCACAACATAGCCATGAATGTGTTATTAGATTTTCTTTACAATCGTGAGGGAGGGGAAGAACAATGGCAAAATGGTTACATATTTCACCCAAAAGGTGGGGAAAGATGTGAGGGGGAACAAGGAACACAGGACAGATACACTTTTTATGTTAACCTACTGAAGGCAAAATAGTAGTGGCACAGTTTTCAAATGAAATTCTGATGTCACAAAGTAGTCCATCCAAACAGTTCTGCACAATAAATGGCATTGCTCACACAAACAGCACTAAAGGATAACAGCAGAAATCCACAGCAAGTATTAATAAAACCAAACCCCAACACCCTCGAAACAGCATCCTTTTAAATCGAGCAGCAACATTAAATGGTTCTGTAACACTGTAATTAGCCAGCAGCTCAAACTTGGGGTGGTAAGAGAACAACTATCACAGGGCTGCCTTCCCGGCAGCAGCAATGGCTAAACCTTTTCTCCAGCTTCGGAAAGAGCACATGCGGCACCACCTACCACAAGGGACAAAGACACTCCAAACCTCCTGTGGTAGCAAACCCAGCAAAATCAAGACAAGGGATGAGGGGAAAACTGAGCTCATTTTGAATTAAAGAAAGAAATCAATAAAATACGGTAACTGTTTTAATAGGCATTGCAGCAAAGACATGTAACCAAGGCTGGGTTTTCGCAGGCACACAGACACAACTCTGCTGCTCCCTGTGCTTATCTACAAATCCTACCAATTTTAATTATTTACTTGACAATAAATCTGGTTTACATTCTTTCGTTTTTTATCTATTGCATAGATAATTTTTTATTTCAAAATAAAGTTCCTCAATAAAAACGTTACAATTCACATCTTTATCACAGTGCAAAAAAATTATACAGGGCCAAAAATTGTAAAGTGGCTTTTTTAATACCAGAATTTTCATGTTTCCTGTGATGCGCTTTTGCTTTAATTAGCATGGTTCAAGAAGGGGAAATCATCATCTGCTGCTTCTCACAGAAGACTGTTAATGAAATAATCATATTCATTATATTTTAAGAAAAAGTTGGAGGGCAGAGCATCCAACAGCCATACAATAAGCATTAAATAAACCCAAATACAGACAACCTTGCACATATACAATGAATTTTCATTAGAAGTTAACATTATCTTGAACTTCTTATTGCGGGGATATTAAAGTAGCAGTCCCTTGTCCCGCTCACCTGTAGAAACTAAGAGTTCCAGCTAACATGCAGCTGTAGTTTGGCCAGCTTCCCAGACTGACCTTGCAGTTTCCACGTATACATGGAACAAGGCAGTCTGGGGAAGCATAAATACTTCAGTAAACGCCAGGCTTTCTTAATTATATGCATTATCAGTCAGTCATCCAAGGCTGGAGCTGCAGACAGCTGTCTGCACACCACCTATCCTCCAATTTGAACAGAGGTTCACCCAGCTCCTATGAAAATTCTGCATGTAGTAATCCAAGTATGTCACTGAGTGTCTGCTTGTGTTTTATCATCATAACATAGCATCGTGAGGCTTAAAAAATTCTCAATCTGCTTTCAGAACTTTACCTGCCTCATTAGTCGTTACTTTTTTGGCTCTACAGACTAGCAATGACAAAAAAATATATAAATTATTAAGTGCAAGTTATAGAGGCTGTGGAATTAGACATCAAGCCCACATTTTTTTATTGCCTGATTATACTGAGAACACACTACTCTCTGACAGCTCTAGATAACTTTGTTTCTAATATTAACGTGCTTGTTTTGAAAATGAGCCTGCCTTCTCTTTTACTATTGTCTGAAGATGTACATAAAGCAAATATTGGATATTGAAATAGAATCTAATAAACTATTTCTAGTTTGCTACTTTGGAGAAAGGAATAGATCCAGAAGTCTTTCATAAAGAAATATGGAAACAATTCTAAATTTCAATAATTCCAATAATTTAATCTCTGTCCTGCTGCACTGTTATGTCTAAATCATTGTCTCTTCCATCTGTCTAAGCAGCATTTCAAATACTTCTGAGAAAAGACTGGTATCTTCAAGCAACTTGCCAAATTCTGGGTCACTCTGTGACAGAAAATTTTATACAGAGGAAAGGAAAATACGTAAATCACTTGAGGTACTTTGCCTTTTTGCTCCCCTGTTCATTATTTATTGTCTATGTAAATGATGCTTAGGGCTAACACTAAAATTAAATTGTTCACACTGCAGTAATATCCAGTATTCTTACATAACAGGTACCATCCACAATACTCACCAGCCTGTTGGAATGCCATTAACCAGTATATCTCCAAGAAGAGCAGAGAGATGTATTCATTTTAGACCAGACATTCTACAGATGTTGAACTGTTTCTTTCATTATTAGTTTTTCTGCTGCCTCAGGACAACTGTCAAGAGTTCTTTCCACCTTTTACTATTTCTCCTAGAAGAAAATGTAACCTTTCAGTGCTTCTATTTTCAACAGAAATGGGAGTCTATGAAAAACTGGAAAAATATAAAGAACATCACTGCTGTCATTTCGAAGCAGCCCAGCAGCAGAAGGGTTAGAGATGAGACTTGGTGCAAAGGGGCTTTTTGGTCCATCACCAGTGTAAGAGATTCACTGCATTACAATAGGCAAAACATATCTCCCCTTTTCCTATTCTTCCTCTGCTAACACTGTACTGCAAAGCCCTACATATGAAGGAAAATTTCCTATGGAATAACTAGCTGTTTCATTCAACAGGAAATATTTCCACTTGGTACAACACACAGTCTTCACTTCAAATTTTCTCTGCAATTAAAGAACAACATGATTTCAGTACAAATGAAGCCACAGTTCTGGGTTATAAAAGAATAAAAGTCCTTTCTATCATATTAATATTTTTAATATAAATACAATATGGAACATTTCCAGGCTTTTCAACAGATTTTTCAAAGGTGGAGAAATCCTACATGGAACACAAAAGCAAACAACTGCTTTGTGTCACAGAACTATCTAATGGAAAAAGGAGATACTGTAACAAAACTATTTTTAAGCATTATTTACACAAGTGTTGCCTTATTAGTCCACTTGGTCTAAAACAGGTTCCCATCAGGCTTTCCTTTATGATAAATTTAATTACTTGTAAGCAATCCAAGCAATTCAGAGCATGCACACAGAGGTATACTAAACAAAGAAGAGCCCAGTTCACATATCAGCAGTTTTAGACAGGTAGGACCAACAACCATGAAAAAAACCTTCTCAGGGACAGCAAAACTACACAGAACTTTTACCCTAAGATGCTGACACAAGACAAGTAAGAGAGTTAGCATGGGAATAATAAAATAGAAGATCTTCCAAAACTCATTTCATCTTGTTATTTATAATACGATACTAGGACTAAATCTTCAGATTTTATAAGCACCTACATCCAAGTTCATTTAAACAGCAGTAACTTCTATCTTCATGAGATTTGACATCTTTGTTTTTTTGCAAAAGAGGTAGATGAGGAATTTGCAGGATCTTTTGCCATTATGGTAAGGCTCCACAGGAACAAACTGCTCACTTGCAGCACAGTAATAATCGTCTAAAAGGTGAGTCCAATGCTCTTGTCATCCATCATTCTGCAAAAGTGTTTTAAGCCAATTCATCTATAAACAGAATCAGTGAAGGCTGTATAAACCAAAAAATACTTTTTTTTAAGCCAGTGTTCTTCAGACACATATCTATCTGCAGGCTGTGATCAGCTACATAGGATCTTTGTGAGCGGACTGAAGGAGAAAAGAGCCAACTGCTCCATGGAGTCCCTGTTAGGAGACACAGGGACACGAAACAATAACAGCAGACAAGCCCAAGATAGCAGTGCTGTTCACAAGCCAGCTGACCCCTCACCAAACGGCAACACACTGCCCTCCATCACAAATGGAATTTCTCAAAGGTACAATTGAGACCAACACCCAATAGAAAGACCAGAGCTATGAACTACTGCGACACCGGTAATTTGTAAAGCTCGTGAAAATTAATTTGAAAGATGAAATTAATTATGGGCAACCCAAACATCAGTTAGCTTGTGTACAGAAGACATCAAAGACCTTCATTAGCTCACTCATTTTCTGTGAAGGTTTTTAAGAAATCTCTCAGGCAAATAACCCCAGTTCAGCACAATACAAATCCGTTTGAGTAACAAACTCCAATTAAGGGCTGTAAGTTCCCCCTGACAACACTCAGTTAGGGCTGTGCTACAAGTGTTGAGCAGACAGAGTCATGGACTGGATCATGCCAACAGCATGTGATAACACACAGCAGTGGCAAAAAGAGAGATCAACTAATATTAGGCAGTCTAAGAGAAGGAAGAAGAAAAAGCTTATTTCTGATTCAAAGGAGTCTGACATGCCCCTCTTTTCAGTAGCAACACTTTCTTCCTCTGATCTGCAGATGAAAGGAAAGTGTATATATGGAAGGAAGGGAAATCCAGAAGAAAGGAGAAAAAAGCGAATCCCCAAAAGCAATTGCCTTTATGCATCTTTATGCATTTACTTGAACTGGACGCTTGGCAACATACAATGGCAGCATTCATACTGTCATACAAGAAAGGGAAAATACTACTAGATCAGGCACAGAAGAAAAGCTCAACCTGCTCATGACAGCAGAGTGATGCTCCACAAGGTAAACTTCAGCCTGAAAAAAAGAAAATCAATCTTGTTGCTGGGTTTGGTTACGTTTGTTGGTGTTCTTTTAAACTGAAAAAGCTCAGTCAAGATGGGAAGCTACTGGGATGTATCCTAGAGGAAAAAGGCTTCCTACACTGCCAATAACACATCAATTGAGAAAACAGACCTTGTTTAAAAAGTAGTGTTTCCCTTTTAAACCACTGATGCCTTAAAACAATGGAAACAGTGTACTTCACTCTCCACTGCACAGCTAAGGGAAGGAAAAAAATTGTCAGGGAGACAACAGGTTAAGTCTGCAATAAACTGCTTCAGAATTCTCTGAAAAGCACAGAAAGTACATCCTGCAGTGGAATGACTCCAGCTTTGACAGTACACCATCACTTGCAGATGGCAGTACCAATTCTGAGAGACACTCCTTTGTCTACAAATTAATGCAAAAACAGGTATTAGTATTTGCTTCCAGCTAATTGCCCAGTTCGTTTCATGTGACACAGGAAGTATCCAGTCTACAGGAAGTCACCATATGATTTTTAAGTTTCCATCAAATTCTCACCAGTCAAAAAAAGTCAAAGAAATACCAAAAAATACTTCATTTTGCTAACACTGACTACACAGAAGTTGAGGTATAACCCCACAAGGCAGCTCGCTACTCCTCATAGTTAGCAGGTAAACAGAATGTTCTCAAGCTCTCACAATTCTGCTCCCAGGTGATGTTTGCCCATTGAAATTTGCTACTGTCAATGACTGAGTACTTTTTATAGATGTTCTATTAATTCTGTGTAATAAAAACATTTTTGCACATTCTGTTCTTGTAGGCAGTGATGTTTAAACCACCATACACCTTGTGAAAGGGAACTACAACAAACAGGAAGGCAAGGGGACACAAGAAAAAGCCAAGACAGGCCATGGGGAGAAATGCAGAACACTGTGTCACAGTGCTCTGGGAACAGCACAGGAAAATCTCATCTGTCCTTAGAAGACAGAGCAAAAAGGAGAGTTGATATTTTTGGGAAGAGTACTTCAGTTAATACTTCAACATAACTTTAGTGCTTCTGTCTGATCCACTGGTTCCTTTCCTCAGCCAAGAAGCAAGGGAGAGGTGAGAATATTTTGAAGTCCCACATGTTATTTGACATGTCAAAACCCAAAATAAAATTTGAAATCATTCCTAGCTGATCACTTACTCCTATTTTAGACATGACCACCACATGACTTGCAAAACAGAAGGGTAAAATCAGTGAATTTAAATATCATTCTCAAGGTGAAGACTCAAACATTGAGTGCTAGGGGGTAAGACTTATCAGGAAGTACAACATTTTAAGAAAACTGTAATTTTTAAAACACATGGCATAAAGCAGACATCTTCCCTAAAAAGATAGAGATACCAGTACAAATCAATCATATATGGGCTCCAACACCTTCTCCCTCCCTCCAACAAGCTTTGCCTTTTCATTGCACAGCAAGATATGTACTCTCCCATACTTCTGTTGTCTGAAATACTCCTGATTTTTGTTATATGTGCTTAACACCACAGCCTGCTGTCAGCAGAAATCAAGACAGAACAGAGCAAGTTGTGCCTTCTGCAAGCCTGCTGCTTCTGAAAATAAGTTGTGACATGCCTCACGTGATTTTTTTTCCCTCTCTTAAACTGGCTTATGTGCAAAATTAGACTGATGTTTAAATAGTGTCAGGCTGTCAGAGGGAGAAAACGACAGTGCTACTGTGACACAAAACATGACAAGAAGAAAGATTAATCACTTACTCAGAAGCGAAAAGTTGAATACAAAACGCATAACCATGTGTCTCAAATTTGTTATAGCAGGTGAAAGACTAAATGCTGATCCCAAGATATGCTTCATAAATTCCAGTTAACCGAAAAACTGAGTTTATTATAACAACAAACACATTTTGAAAACAAAGACAATGGAGTCCAACGTAAAAGTTCCCCAGCACAAAAACATTTGCTTCGGGGTTAAACTGTTTATACATACACCTGAAACAAGTCAGCTTCCTACTCAGTACTGGAAAAGAATTTCCAAACAGGAAACAATTCTGCTGAGAAGAAGGGACAGGGCAAGAACTCAGCTGTAAATAAAGCCAAAAGGAGTGTCATGGCTACAATCAAAGTATTTCAACTGTTTATTCCACTATTTTACATCAACCGTACTACAGCAGGATATACACCTAAATATCACCTCTATTTCCATCACATTCCCATTTCTCCCTGAAATGCATCCTTTTGTTGGGCACTTTTCAGAATGATTTCTCAACTTTTGTGCAAGTGCATCATGCATTAGTTTACTTAGTAGACACGTCTGAAGCCTGAAAAGGTTCGTCAGAACTGCTGTTTGTGAATAGGTTAGCAAACTGCTGGGGAAACAAAAAAGGAAATAGGAAAAATGTAAACTAATTAACATTAAATGTATTCATAATGATGCGGTAAGTGACAACCACAACTTCATGATTAAGGATTTTTAATTCTTCAAGTGATAGAATATTTTGTTCCTAACTGCAGCACACCTGAATTTCTCCACTGGGGTGGAATACAAAGCATGGAAGCAGCAGGTGATGTGCTCAAAAACAATGCAGCAGAAACCAATACAAACATATTTCCCCTTTTAACAGAAGGTTCTTGCCTCCCTGGCCCAAACACATCTAACAACTTTATGTGCTCTGTAGTTAAACTACTCTCTGTAAAATAGTTCCCTATCAACCCTTTTTCCCTTTCACACATTTCAACCCAATTAAAGACAAGAACGATTAGTGTGAAAGAGACAGTTAATTTTAGAAAATTTATGCATAGACCCAAATGTGTTTAATTACTTCACTATTTCCCACAAGTAGGAAAATCACTTTTAAGTAGGCTGCAAAACAACATTTTAAAATATAAAAGCTCTGTACTGGACTGCTCCTGTCACTGACATCAAGTGCATAATCAATGAAAATATAGCTTCTTAAACACTTATTTTTCATCAGATTTTTAAAGAAAATCACAAAACATACTCAAATTGTTCACATATGTGCTTATCTTGAGGACACTGTAAAACTGTAAGGAGCTTTACAATTAAACTCTCCCATTTCCTTCTGTCCTTTTCCCTTCTCCTAAGAAAGAATAACACAAACCCCCTGCCTGGCCCAGTTCAGTTTGTTCCCCCTCTGTATTTGGTAACTAGGTAGCTGTTCCAGAGCCCACAAGGACCCTGTGAGAGGAATACAACAGAGTGGCTGCAGGATGCACAGAAACCTTCAGACTTCTACCAAACAGACCAAGACTGTGCATTTATAATAGTGTTCAAAGACTGGTTTTTTTTAGTTACTTAATTTTGCTCCAACCAATGCTCAAAGTACCTAACACAACACAGCTCATCCACAAAGCCAAGGGCAGTAAGAGTTAAAATCTGACAACTTTAGAACCATCCAACAGCACAGAGTTGGGAGTTCCCGCTGGTTTTTTTCCAGCAAAGGAATAAAAAAAAGAGAGAAAAAGACAAAGATGATGACGGCCAAGCTCAAAGGGAAAACCCAATACTTTTCAATAAGAACTTTGACTTGAAGGCTCTGCATCCTCTGCATCCATGCTTTATATATCATATGGAGCCAAACCTGTGAACATCAAAATCCATGCTGTTTGTATCTGGAGAACTCCACATGACTCTTACCAGTTTAATTATCCATTTTTCCACAATCAAAATATATATGCCGTATATTCTTGCAGGTATAAGCCTACACAATCCTTTAAAGTTGCCTCAACATTGTAGAAAAGAGAAAGAGCACTTAACAGCCGTCAAATAATCAGGCTTAAATTACTGGGAATCAGGAGGTAGAGAATTTGGAGGCCCACTCTTCAGCCTCGCATCATTAAGAGAATAGAAACTCTTATTTTGTTCAAATCTGCCCTCATCCATTCTTACTCTGCCATCAAAAATACTTCAGGAGCCTTTACTAGGACAGTTACTCAGTTACAACACAGCCTTCAAAAACTTTGAAAGACATGCTGTGCACCACTTCTTTCAATTTAAAATTTGCTCCATAACATAAGGATCAACAATGTTCATTCAGTGACAGTATATTTAAAATCTATGGGGAAAGGAGCATGTGCTGAAGTACAATGCACAGTTCAAGCTGTTACCCAGAACCAAATAATCCACAGCCATTATCTAAATGCATCACAACAAGGTCCAACTGATTCAACATTCAAATGTTATCACATCCAGGAAATACAATTGTTCAATTCACCTATATTTTTTTCTCCAAATGTTTCTGCATTTTTCAAAGACAAATGATCTATTCACATGTCATTTAAAAAGCTCCCTTAGCTCAGCCTATTCAGTTCCACTTTTAGCTGGAGCAGAGGCTTTCAACTGAAATACATTGAAATATATAGCACAAACTCCAAATAATATGTAACTACACTGTAAGCCACTGCAGAGCGATTATCTTTCTCTAAACACTGAAGTGTATCCAGTTAAATGAAGAGATACTGCCTTGTTACAAAATCTGGTCAAAAAAAACCCCAAAAAACAACACTATCTAAAATATACAAAGCACGTGATCACAGTGCTGAACTGTTAAGTTTATTTATGTTTTGCACTGCTGAAAGCCAATGCATGCAGTAACAAACAACTGAACTACACAGAAATTGTTTAACAAGCCTTTTGCAATTAACAACTAGGAAGAACGCATCAATATCTAATTAATAGAAAAGGCAATTCTGGTACAAGTTCAAAGACATGTCTCTTAGACCCACTGTAAAAAACTTTGTTACAAATTACTCAGTACTAGCAAGCTAACAAAACACTAGCTATTAGAAGTAATAAAAAGTGCTAGATGACTCCAAACTGACAGTTTTTCTTCCTTCTCCTGAAAATGTTTAATTGCTTAAAATGTCAGAGCATTCAACTAGATGATTAATATTCTACTGCTTAACTGGGTTTTCAAGTCTTCTTTCACAAAAATTTTCTTTCTGAATACACTACACGTACAGAACTATTTTAATATATGATGCACTGTGCTTATGCAAGAAATACCATATTATCTAACAGGGTGAGTGATAATGAGTGAAAGGGGCAAGAAGTATGATGTCACTGGCACTCAAATGCCACACACCAGGTTGCAAAGGCATGGGAAGAGAACATGGGGAAAAAAAGGAGTGGTGGCCCAAGCCACCAGGCTCCAAACACAGACTTTTTACAAGGGACCTTGATCACATAATCAGTAGCAGAGCTGATGTAGTTCAAAGGCTTACAATGAGGGACCAATGCACTCCAGTGGAATCTGACTTCAGATTTAAGAAGAGGACAAAACCTTGCCCCACTATTCAGCGCTGCTAATCACTCAGTACATGTTAGCAGAATGTGAGGCTGGACCCACCCTTTACAGCAATGCACCCATGCACAATGGAAGACCCACAGCCCTGCAGCTCTATTTGAAGCTGATCTTTTCCACCCACAGTAAATTTTACTATTACAAACACTTCTGGAAAAAAAAAATAAATATATATTTAAGAAGTTCCTTATGTGCTCCAGTACTTTGCCAGAATAAAGCAATCTCCTCTAAAACTTGGCAATCTCAGCTTGGATAAGCAGTTGTTTGCCACTCTGACAGAGCCTCTCAGACTTTGTGTTAGACTTTAATAAAGAAATTGTCTTGTCTGCAATATGTTCATCCAACCAACTGTCCTGTATCTATTTTTCCTGGCAAGACAGCAGCTGGAAACAAAGGAACTAACATGAAAAACTGAACAGGAATAAGGAATATGCTTTGTACATTCGGGAGTTCTCTAGAAAACGTGATTCAAAGGGATTTAGCAATGGCAACAGACCAGTCAAAGAGACTACAGCTTCTCCACATTAGTAATTCATAAGGACCATCTAGTCTTTGAGCCTTCAGCAGCACAGAAGAGCAAGCAAGTAGGTACCTAATGCAAATAATATAATTTATATGATTAGTAAGATAAATACGAGTATAACACAGTTCTGAATGTCACAGTAAAATATGTATATAAGTGCACACACACAGAATGAAGAGATAAATGGAAAATGGTTGCAGGTCAGAGCAAAGGGAAACTTTCCCAGGAGTGATCAGAGTTTAGCCCGTTCAGTTTCTCCAAAAGTTCAGAGCTGACGACATTAACCAAGTGTTCTCTCAGAACAAACATTTAGGCAATACTTGCTTACCAAAAAAGCCAACACTGGGCATCTGCAAACAGGAAAGTAATGTAACCCATTTAAAGAAGTGTCAGTAACCAGTCCTTTGCCCAGATTAACACATCCCTTTCCAAACCATAAAACAGGAGAGTTGCCTAGTACTTGCATACTTAACAGAATACTGAAGGTGGGGAGGAGGTAGAAATTGGAAAGCAAATTCTCTGGGTTATAAGAGGATGATGCAGAGTTGGAAAACTCCAAAGTCACTCAAAATCAGCAAACCATTGTTCCCTAGGCCAGCTAAACAAGTGCTGTTGCTATTTCCATGAGGCAGCAGTGGTTTGGGGGTTTTGCTTGAGGTTTTTTGCTGCTGGTTTGGGGTTTTTTTCGCTTCCTTTTTGGAGAAAGGGCTTTGGTGGGAAGACAGGACATTGGGGAATCCAACTGTATGTTATCAGTCCATAGGCTGGTTGCTAGGTATAGACAAACAAAACCCAAGTGTTTGTCTGGTTTTTGGTGGGTTTTTTTTTTGGTCAGTTGGTTGGTTTTGGTGAGAGCTCTTTGTTTGTTTGGGGTGGTTTTTGGTAGCTGTTTGTTCATTTGTTTAAGACAGTCAGAAGATGGCTTACTCTTTTTCCCTCCCCTTACTTTTTAACCTACTACCTCAAACATTTTTTGGCAAATTTTCAAAACTGATTGGCAGTGAATAGCATACTGTAACTTTCCTAGACCTGATACCATTGGCACGTATGTCAACCACTTTTCAAATCCCGAGTCATCCCTCACGAGAAAAACCTTGGATGGCTCTGCTGAACACAAGAAGAACAAAGAAACAAAGAAGAGATCTGCTGTCACCCCTAAATAGTAGGGATACTCCATTCACTACCTTCTCCATACAAGGCCAAGTTCTGTATCTTGTTCCTAATTTCCCCCAGAATATACATCAAATTGTTCGGTCAGACGGGAAGCGTAACATCCAGTCCTGACAGTTAGGGGCAACAAGCAACACCACGTGAAGACCACAGAGGGCTAAAAGATGCTTTTGTTTGTGACGTGAGCAGTCTGGGAGTTTTCTTTACCAGTGTTTGCACTTTGAGAACAATACACTAGGAATAAACAGTTCATCGCCTTCAGCAGATGGTTTGGTTTTCTCCGTATCAGACAGAGTCAATAATGTGTCTTCTATTAACTGAATGAAAGTATTTTCCACTCCAAACTGTACTGCAGAATACATTCACCAGGCAACTAAAATAGTATTCATAATGTGTCTGCAGTACAATTCTGGGTTTGGGGTTTTTTTTTCCATTCCTAAGGAACATACTGGGGAAAAAGCCAAGTACTAGAAGTCCTGATAACACCCATTGTTTACAATTCAATCAAATGTTAACGCGATAAAAATACTTCAAATGCTGTTTGTTATTCTTCCTCAATTCTACCTTACATGATTTGAAGATATTTAAACTATGTTTACATTCTCAGCTATCCTCCAAGAGTGGCTAGTGTTATTAATTAGAAAGACAACAGCAGAAGGAACAGTATTTACTCATTTGCTTTACACAACTGGAACAGCTTCCATATTACCCCTTTTACTTATTTTCACTTTTAAAGGAATGAATAAGTTAGAAAAAACACTTCTCACTTGAATTTCCAAAAGAGTTACAGCACATATGTCTTTAACTGTATTTAATACAGGGATACAGATGTACATCTAGGACTAAAGGAAGTGCCATGCTTTGGCTACCAGCAAGCTGGACATAGTCATCCTCACCTTTCCTCTTCTGCTATGGGGTACCAGCCAGATAGGACTGCTAAAATATTTGTGCACATGAACTTTCAAGCTCAGTTCTACTACCAGAATACAGTTAATTAGAGCAGAAAAGCAGGCAGCTCAAAAACACCTGATGGTTAATGTTTAAAATGATCCAGGTCATTCTGAAACTTTTGACATAACTCTCCCAGTGCCTGCTGACATGTAGGTACAAGTTTGGGTTTTTGAAAGTCATTGATCAATTAAGTATCACAGCACACAGACTGTCCTTTCAGTCAGCCCACAATCTCTATTTCCAGCTCTTGTACTAATTTTCAGACCTCCAAACTGTAGAATTATTCATATTCTCATTAGTTTTAATGAAGAAAAGCTGAGGTTCCAAATGCTGCAATTATCAGGTTTTTCTCTTCTATATGTGATCAATCATCAAGTCTTCTAAATTTTGAAGCAGCACAGCTAATCAGCATAGCTACAAAACCTTTTCTGCTGGAGCACAAGCCTTCTTCACACAATTTTATTTTTTCCAATCCGAGGAGGTGAAAGCCAACTCTTCCACAATATTTTTGACTTCATGAAACTGAGCTTGTTGGTTGCCAAACTACATTTAGATGAAGCAGTATATAGATTTTTTTTAAAAAAAGAAAAAGAGCCCACACACCTATCCTAAAACCTAATCCTAAAACCTCCTTTAAGAGCCAAATCTGTGGAGTAGGATGAGAGGTGCTGTCTAGCAGGCACCTTCTCTAGGGGAAGCAGAGAGGACTTTCAAACAAGCTGGGTACAAGCGTAACAGCCCAGAACAGGAAGGTGCATGAAGCAGTATAGGACAGTTCTTACTACACTTTCAATTACAATTTCTAAATTACTACATAAAATATTCACATATTCCCTTCCTTCAAGAAACAAATGGAATTTCCTTGAACAGAGGACAATGGTAAAAATTAGACTGTGAAATGCCAACAAAATCTCTCAAACTTGTGAGCTACTACAGCAAAGTTCACCAAAGCAGTGCAGTCAAAGGAGCAAAAGATGGTCCTACTTTCCTAAGGACATTTATTGTCCTATTCTGGTGCATTATTGCTTAGCAACACAATTTGAAACTGAAGTTCTTCCTGTAGTGGTTGCAAGCAAAGAAGAGGATCCTCAATTCCTTATGTATCACCAGAGCAGCATGACCAATTCAGGAACAGCATCAGCAACAGAACCGCTGCCTCTCACCCTTCCGGCAGCAGAGAGCCCACAAAAGGAGTTACTTTGTAAAACTGCTCCAGGTAAAATCAACAAAGTTTCACGTTTGTGTCAAACTAGTTTAAATGCAGAACAGCTCCTGCACAGTTCAGAGGGCAAGAGCAGCAGGATTGGGTGCAGACATTGCCATCTCTTCTGAAAGCAAACGCACACTTAGGCTGGCTCAAGGCTGCCAGCAAACCACAGCCAAAACAAAACTAAGCCCAAGAAACATTCACTATCTTTGAGTGGTCCCTCTGGAAGCAGAGCCCTCAGACACTGAAGAAAAAGCTTCTTTTCCAGAGACAAAGGCAACCTAACAGGCTATCTAAGCACAGCTGTACACAACCACTGCCATCTCGGCTTTCACATGGGAAGGTCAGGACAGCACCCTAAAAGAGTTACAGGGAAATGGGAATGTGAACCCCTCACACGAGACAGTAAAGAGACCAGATATAGCTACAAGTCCTTTGTTGTATCCCAAGCTAGATTTGAGGGGGCTTGAAGGAGCAGCGAAGGTTTCTGAGGAAGGGATTCCAAGCACAAAAATTCTGTACCTTTGTAAGCTTTTATCTTCACTAAAATTAAAAAAAACCCAACCTGATATAGGGGGAAAAAGGAAATAACCTCTGTTAAAGTGCACTTCGCATTTGATTTTATTAGATTAATTGCTACTATCTCCAAAAGATTTTACTTTTCCAGATTGTGTTTATACATGAGACTCAACAGAATTCTAGCTATGAAGGTGTTACTTGAATTGCCACTAAGTGAATGCTGCTGCTATACAGAATAACAGAATCTGACATCTAAAAGGAGAAATTAAAATTCTTCACTCCTTTATTCAGCAGGTACTATAACTACTTTGCAGAGAGGAGGCACAGAAATAAGAACTACAGTTCTATACAAGGATTACAAATAAAGCCAGTGGGTAGTTTTAGCTTCATATAAGATCTGATAACTTGAAAACTAAATACACCACACGTGGTGATCAAAGCTCCTCACATAATACCTTTCATACCTACCTTCAGCAGTTTAGCTCCAATGTCACAAAGGTAAAGTATCTTAAGACACCTAGTTCCTGTTGCTGCATTGTTTGTCCATCTCACTAACATTATTTTATACCGACCTATAGGAACTTCTTGTTCAAACATGTTTTTTCCTTGAGGCTTTGACTGCTATGTGGTAGATATTAGACATAAAGGAAAGTTTGGGAAAAACCTTCCTTAAAGGTTGAACATAAAACGATGTAAGAAACATGTCATCTAAGAAAAACTTTTCAGAAGTGTTAATATAAAATGCATTAGCACCATATGAAAGACTCCTCAGACTTTAAACACGTGAAACATAAAGATCAGGAAAATCTCAGTACTCCGAAATTCAGTTCTTTGATTTCTTATCAGTCGGTAATCTTTGTGTAGTCCCAGGAAGGCAAGCAATCATAACTTGAAAGTGCCACTAATGTAACCTGGGTCAAGCTGTACCTAGCAGTTTAAGCTTAAGACCTCAATCAACAGCAAATGAGGACATTTCTTCAGCAAAAGAAGAGCAAGTCTTCATCTTCTCTAATGGAAGTTCTTCCAAGAAAATGATTAGCAACTTGATTGCATTAACTTGATTGCATGATCTGAGGTAGTGTATTTTATTATCCTCTTGAAAATTACACCTTAAGTTAAAAATGCATTGGAAAAGGTGTACTTTAAAAAAAAAACAACAACCATAAAATAATTACTAAAATTACTATAGCCTGCTAAATAAACATGTCAGAGTAGAACTTCATTTAAAAGTTAGCTCTTATTTGAAAATTGCTTTATTAGGATGACAGTAACAAAAGAACCCCTATAGACTGAAAACCAGCTACTGCGATCAGAAATCACACGCCACATCAAGAAATACAGCTTGGCAAAAAAAGAAGTATAAGGCCACGTACTAATAGAATGCTGTTCTAGGAAGCCACATAAGGCACATCTGCACTTGGCTAGCTTTTAATGCATTTTTGTCTTTATTTCTGACTATTGCCTGTCTTCAACTCAATTTCAACAAAAAGCAACAGAAGCAGCAACAGAAAAAGCATCCACGAATGAAGCCTTCAACAAAGGTGAAGTGAAAATATGTCAACTTCATTCATTTAAAAAAAATATTTTTTTTAGAATTACCCTTTGCCCCATATTTGACATTTCATGCCATTTCTCTACCATAAGATAAATGCATTTCAAACATATGGAAAGTAAAGGCTAGATTTTACTCACCAGAATTCCATTACAGTTATTTTATCCTACAGTTTCTTTTGGCACAGTAAGCCAGGGCAAACCATTACTCAGCACTGCCAAGTCCACTAAACCACGTCACAAGTACCACATTTACACATCTTTTAAATACCTCCAGAGATGGTGACTCCACCACTTTCCTGGGCAGCCTGTTCCAATGCTTGACAACTCTTTTGGTGAAGAAATTTTTCCTAATATCCAGTCTAAACCTTCTCTGGTGCACCTGGCTATTTCTGCCTGTCCTATCACTTGTTACCTGGGAGAAGAAACGGACCCACCTCACTACAACCTCCTTTCACATTGGTGTAGAGGGAGAAAAGGTCTCCCCTGAGCCTTCCTTTCTTCAGGTTAAAGACCCTCAGCCACTCCTCCATAAAACCTGTAAGCAGGTTATGAACAATCAGTTCTGGTTCTTTGCAGAAGATACTTCTGAACTCTCAAGAAGATGAAGGCCTGTTCTCTTATTCATACATCTCCTCAAAAGGTATTTACTGTGCAACCGGTACATCAAAGGTCCGTATGTCTCCACCCCACAGCCTTTTGGGCACATGAGCCTCTCCACTCCCCAAAGGAGGCACTAACTCACGCTTACTTGGCACTTTCAACAGAAGTCTTCAGCTACAAAGCTGTCTCTGGAGCTGAAGTATGGAGCCAGTACCCTTCCCAGCCTTTTAAAATCAAACTAAGGCAGTCTTTCTGTTAGACTACACACTGCATATATCAAGAAGTTGGCACATAAAACTGGGTTATATGTGTGCATTTTTAAAGGCAACTTATATGATATTTTCCTCAAACATGTCAAATGTGCCTTAAATAAATAAGGGTTGATTTCTCAAACTTGCACACAAGAATTGAGTAGGCTTCGTTTTGTTTTAATGCTTTCAGGAGGTATTTGCTTTCACAACAGCCATAGCATTAGGCCATCTCACCTAGAACACCATCCCCATTGCAACCAGAAAGTTCCAAAACACAAATTCTGAATTGTTTGCAATTGCTGAAATGTAAATGAGATTTCTACCTTCAACCTTCCAAAGCCTCAACTTTCTGGAGGGAAGAGTCACAGGAATCAGAAGAACCGAACGTGACCCAAGAGTTGTGTACCACTGAAAACACGAGCTTACTACACTGAAGCAGTTTCCCAAAACTGTACCAGGACCAGCTTTAATTCCTTGGGCCAGGACACAGTTGCTTCTGAAAAGGAATGAAATACCAACACAAAACTTCTCCTCCTTCACCATCATCTTCAAAAACGTACAGCACAATAGGTGTTTAAGCCCCTGTACTGAAAGAGTCTTTGGAGCCCAAACTGTAAAACAGAACAACGAATCCCTTTCTCAATCCACATGTGGATAAGTGAAATAATAGTATCATAAACAGTTGAAGTTGCAAGAGACCTTTAAAAGTTATCTAGTCCAACTCTCCTGACATGGGCAGGGACATCTCCAGCTGCATCAGAAACCCCTTCAACCTGACCTTGAATGTTTCCAGGGATGGGACATTTCCCTCCTCTCAGGACAATATGTTCCAGTGTTTCATTACCCTCATTGTAAAAAAATTCTTCCTTCCATCTAGTCTAAACTGACATTCAGTTTAAAACCATTGTCTCTTGTTTTATTGCAATAGGCCCTGCTAAAAAGTTTGTCCTCATCTTTCTTTAGGCCCCCTTTAAGGACTGAAAGGTTGCAATGAGTCTCCCCAGAACCTTCTCTTCTCCAAGCTGAACAGCCCCAACTTTATCAGCCTCCAAAACATATCGTAATTAAACCACTGTGTGGAAGTATTTAAGAGCTCAGCTTACTTTATAGCAAAACAAGCCACCAAACTGTCTTACCACAATAAGGTTAAGTATTTTCACAATGCATATCACTCCCTTGGTAAACATTAACATGTGTGCTTATATGCACTTAAGCATCAACGTGTGCATATAGAATTCCAAGTATTTATTACATCGATGAAAATCATTAAGGAGGAATAAGTCTTCCACCAGGTTATGCTTACACAAAGAGATATTAAGCTCCTTTTCATCAGGACATTTGAATGTTCATTCAGACCTCCATTTGTGGCCAAATGCACTTGGAATGACCTCCTTCCCTCCATCCCTCTCATTGTGAAAGGAACAGAAACGCAGACAGCTTCAGCTGTCAGACCACCAATTAGCTCCAGTGCTTAGTGCCCAGATGACAAAACACATTTTCAGGTTGAGAGAAAGTGTTACAGCTGCACAGCTGAATACTTCCCAAAAACTAAGTGACCCGGGTCCAAAACATTCTGCCTGCTGTATGTTTTTAATACTCTTTGAAAAAGCAAAATACAAACCAGATAGAGGGATCAACAGAGAATCAAATTAGAAAAGCACAAGTTTCAGATTCCCGTCTCTTACATAAAGAGGATTTTAACTCCGAAAATCCCCCTTTTAGCATTTAAATAGGCAATCTTATTCCAAAACTAGCAGGAATTCTGTTAGTGTCACAGACCCACTGCCACAGTTATTTATTTTTTTTTATCTGAGAAAACTAATGGAATACCTACCACGAATGGAAAAAACTCTGGTGGTTACAGATGTTCAGATAAAGAAGTCACAGTTCAGAATGTCCAAACACAAATTACACTGGAAAAGCTAAAACTTTGGAGTCCATCTGGTAAGAACCTTTATTCCCACACTATGTTAAATTAGGTAGAGCTGAAATAAGTAACCCTTGCAATATGTTCCAAGAAAATTTTTCTATTTTAAGAAAAATTACATTATATAGCACTAAATATGTAAAAGCTTATACATTTTTCTAGGATAAACAGGAGGCTGATTAATGCATACAGGAACTGTGTTATGGCTCTAAATCTATAAAACTAAATTTTCTTTAATAACCTAAGTAACATCTGACCAGGTGTCTGTTCTTAAAGCTATGAACTTATCTTGAAGCATATTGCTAGACCTGAAGTTTATTACAAGAATGCTTCCAGTAAAACCAGGAGCACATGATAGTGTAATTGCACACCCTGGAACGTAATACCACACTTAAAAAATGGTTATTTTAATGATTACGCTAACGAGTTCTGAACTTCCAACCCACGTGCATACAGTTTCATAATTACACAGCTTGAAATCCTCATCAGCAAATCCAAATGCTCCTGAAACCCAAATCATTTTATAATCTTGAATAATGCATGGCACCTCTGCAGCAAGGAATTAAAACAAATTTCATAAAAATGCAAAGCTTCATAATCTGTATTCTAAAAGAAACTGCATTACTGAAATAAAGTGTTGCTTAGTAAGTACTAATGATAGTGATTTTTTGCCCCCTTCCCCTGGTACTCACAGTTCAGATCCCACTTCAAAAATAAACAGACTAACTCCTACCAAAATATACTTTTATATATATATATCTGGTGGCTCACAGCACACCCTACTACACAAGAGTGAAATCAGACATCTGTTTCCTAAACAAGCACTGGCTCAAAATGGCACGAAACTTTTTCTTCCTGAAAAGTGTGAAAACATTTTTTTTTTTTAAATCAGCTGCAGCTTAACTGGTTTGCATACTACTTTGTCAATAGCAAAAACAAAACTCCAACTTAGTTCATCCAAGGGCCAGTGAATCAAGGCCTACAGTTTTTCTGTAAGAATGTCCCCATCCCCAATGCCTTTGTTTGTTTGTTTTTAAGCTATTGGTAAACCCTAAATAAACTCAATGGAAGCTTGTAGGAAGCATTGGTGCTGTCCTTTTGAACAAGTTAAACAGTCTGTAACTCAAGATGACAGGAAAAGCCATAATCACAATCAATGCAAAATCACAGAATCACAGAATGGTTTGGGTTTGAAGAGACCTTAAAGACCATCTAGTTCCAATCTCCCTGCCAAGCAGGGATACCTTTCACTAGACCAGGTTGCTCAAAGGCCCATCCAACACGACCTTAAACACTGCTAGGGATGGTGCATCCACAACTTCTCTGGGTAACCTGTTCCAGTGCCTCACCATCCCCACAGTAAAGAATTTCTTCCTGATATCTAATCTAAACGTCTCCTCTTTCAGTTTAGAACTATTCCCCCTTGTCCTATCACTATCTGTCCATGTAAAAAGTCGCTCTCCCTTGTTTTTACAGGCTCCCTTTAAGTACTGGAGGCTGCAATGAGGTCTCTTTGGAACCTTCTCTTCTCCAGGCTGAACAAGCGCAACCTTCTCACCCTGTGTTCATAGAACAGTTGTTCCATCCCTCTAACCACCTTTGTGGCCCTCCTCTGAATCCCCTCCAACAGGTCCACATCTTTCTTGTGCTGAGGAATCCTGACCTGAAAGCAGTATTCCAGGTGGGGTCTCATGAGAGCAGAGAGGGAGAAACAGCTCACTCAACCTGCTGGCAACGCTTCCTTTGATGCGGCCCGAAAGGACAGATACCCTGTTTTGTTCTTGGACTTTCCTATGTCTCACATCTCCATATTTTAAGGTGTAAAAAGAGCAAAGGCAGCATTTAAAATATGGCCTTTCTAATGCTTACTTCCCTTCCTTGTAGACACATGATGTAGAGCTCATTATCAGATACCTGAAGAGCTTCTAGCGGGACTCCCTTGGTAGAACAGAAGTTGCATGGAGGTTTTATTCACAATTCTGTCTAGTCTTTATAAATGCAACACTCAGAACTAGCTATGAATATTTAAGTAAACAAATACTGTCAGCAACAACAATTTCATGTCCTAATAACCCTGATTATTGGAAATTACAACTGAAACTTACTACAAGGTATATATACAAGGAAGAAACAGAGTACTCTAAATGTAACAAAGACGATAAGACTGTATTATACTTTTGGAGGTTGTAAACATGTTATTCAGAATAGAAGTAGTTAAATCCATTTTCATTTTGACCAATTTAGGGTTTGAAAGAAGAATGCATTATTTGTTATCCTTTTGCTAATAAAATTTTAAGATTGCTTCTTTTCTGTAGGCTCTCATTACTGAAACCACAAAATATGAATACAAAACCAGAAGCAGTAAGGAAGAGTCACAGAGAGAAACAGCTGCACATATTCTGGCAGAGATACTAACCACAACCTACAAATTATATGAGGGGTAGGAAAAAAACAAACAAACAAAAAAAACCCAAGCAAACAAAAAACCAAACAGGTTAAAACCAAATCAAAGAACATTAGCCCTTACATACTTGTTTTGCCAAATTTTTGCAACTTCATTTTCCTCATCTTGAGCATATCCGGCTTTTTGATCTCATTAGCAGTAAGGAACTAAACATCAAAATTGGCTGCCTCTGGACACCAGTTTTTCAAACAAGGTATTCAATCTTCTGAAGTGTAACCAAGACTCTGCCAGAAGCACTAAGTCTCAAAAGCCTGAAGCCTGTATTTGCTGCCACCAGTCTGACAGTCAGTAAGAGTACACACATTAAAACAATAACTTGACCATGGTATTAATCAACTAAATGTAACATTGAGTGTCAAAACTCTAGTCCAGAGCAATATGAACCACCTTAGAAAGAAGAAAAGCTGTGATTTTTTCTTCTCTGATGCATGCCTTTTTAAGGCACATTTTATGAATGACACACAGCACCCAAGTTCTAACACACCACTTTGAACTATTCTGTGTCTATTGCACACTTCAAATGTTACCTCCCCATTACATAAAACATTATTAAACCGCTTTCTGTGCTACCAGACAACTCTCACATTCTCATAAAAAAGGGATTTTTTTTTTAAACTTCTCCAGGGAAAAGTTGACTCAGATGCAACAACATGGAGAGGACTCTACATAAGAAAGCCACTGCAGCATATACTTCAGTAGGTAAAAACTCTCAGCTGTAATGAAGTCTTACATTTCTTGCTATGTTTTTCCTAAACAAGTATAATATACTATTGCATAACAAACTGAAGAATAAAAAAAGCTCTATTCTGGCAGTCCAGTTATCAGAAAGTTACAAAAACCCTAGAGAGCTCTATTACACAGAAGTCTAGAGTTTGAACAACATTTCTCTAACTTAAGTATGCATTACTTGCATGGACCATGTATTTGGGAATCAAACCATACAACAAAAAGATCTGTAAAGCGTGACATCTTCCAGCTCTGTTGACACATTGGAAGGTAACTTAAACAAACCAGCATAGAGGCCTCTACCACTGACTTGCAGGGGAAGCTTTTAAAGCAGCAAACTGTAACTCCGCATGAAGAGAAATTCCCTCAGAATACTACAGCCCTTCATTTATTTTTCAAACTACCAAGATATTTCTGCCCACTAACCTCCTTTTCATCCTGACTTAATTTTGCCATTTTTCAACTTGATGCAGAAATTTTCATTATCACCTCCTACTCTTCAGTCACAGTTTCTGTACTTACCTAAAGGTTACTTCAGCTCTGATTTCCTTCTCCATTTCATGAGGAGTTTGATGGTTGAATACAACAGAAGCTGTTCGAAGGTGGAATTAGCTGAATGTAACATAATTTAAATACACATTGCACATTAGAGTGTGCAATCACTTTCACAGTCAAAATGACTACCCTGAAGGTCTACTCAGGTCAGAAAATAACTGCTCTCCAAGTGCTAATCCCAGCCAGCCATTACTCCCAGTGACTAACCTGCCTGGAGACAACAGAAAAGTCCAGAATCCACTGACAGAAAACATGCCTGTCATGTACCTAGAAAGACATTTACTTTGTGAAATTACATCAGTCTTGAAGTTCACACCTGCTTCATTTTTATTGCTTTGCTGAAACAACTTCTCCTAACTAGCCTTACACTCAAAATACTGTCAGTGAAACTAAAGTTACCTGTAAAGTCCTCTGTCTGAAGTAAGGCTTCAAAGAGTTACTTAGGATCCCTCTACAAAAACTTCAGCCAGATCTTGAGCTTATAACCAGGAGCATGCACGGGCCCAATAACCATTTTGAACAGGCAGCAGCTGATTTCTCTAACATTTGGAGACCACCCAGGAGACACGTGTTCTCGATATTGTATTTCCGCTCACAGTGAACTGAGATGAAAGAACTCAATGATTGTGCTGTTTAATATTTCATTAAATGCTTAGCTAAAATAGGTATCTGAACTACACTTAATTCATACCATTTACTTGATATCATCATTACAAACACTTAAATGACAGTTACAGTCACTACAAATCTTGAAATAGTGTCACTGTTTCAGCATTTCAGTGATGTTGCTTCGTGTCCTTCAAAAGCTTCTGCTGCTGTTAAAAAACCCAAGTCACCTATATTTAACAAAGGAGATTCCCAATCAAGCACTGGTTTCTAAGATCATGTTGGCATCCAGCTATTTCAGTGTCAGCACAGTGCCCATCACAATCACTTAGTCTTTTTTTTTCGTTCCACTCCTGAAAAAAAACACCTCACACCACAAACCCTCTCCCACCATTAGCAGTGAAACTGCAAACAGTCTCTGGAGAGGTTAAACCTACATCACCTTCTAGGATGACAAGCCTACATCTTTTGCCAGCAGCACTGATCAGGAAATGTATCTTTACACAAATGTTCAGCAGCTTTGAAGGCCAAATTGTAACTACTGCAATACTGCCCTTGCAAGCACAACCTTACAAAACAATACCCAAAAAAACCCCCAAAAAACCCCCCATAAAAACCCCAAACAGCAAGCCACAAAAGTAAAAAAAACAAACAAAACAAAAATGAACAAACCAGAAAAAAATCCCAAAATAAAAACAAAACCTGAACAAACAAAAACAACCCAGCACCCTGACAGCAGACCATCACCTACTTCAGAAGGGCTCTGCTGATAAAGGCATACCCATAAACATATTTTGCTTGTATTTAATCCTGTCAAAATATGAACATAAGAAGTTTGATAGAAAGCATATTTTCCCAGTAGACTTTTATGTGTATTCAGAAAGTAGAACTATTCTGATCTAGGAAACTTTTCCTATAAGCTAAGCAAGTTTTAGCTTAACACAGGCCTTCATGGCATACTTTTAGTCTCCCCAGGTGTTTATGAGTATTTAAAAAACAAAAATCAGAGGGAATCTAGAAGGTACATTAAGTTTATGCCTTTAAGACATGTGCCAAGCACAGTAATATGAAGGGAAACACTTAGTACTCCATCTTTTGCATAGCTAAGATATTTTCTCAGGACATTTTCTTCTTCAAGAAAAGTAATTTCAAGTGGAAGATCTGTTAAGAGCATCTTACAAAGAGGACTCCATTTATAGCTTCAACACATTAGAATAAGACAATTTAAACAGCATGTTTTTATTCAACTGACAAAATATGGGGGTTTTAATTAATCCGTCATTCAGAGTATTGGGACATGAACCAATTGCTAGACAACCCAGTGAAAACAAACTATTTTAAAGCTATTCTACAAAACTATGTCAACTACCTTTGACACCCAATTCAGGCCACAAGTTATTGTTGAAGCAGCAGCAGCAGCAAGAGGGACTCTCAGCAAACAGAATTTCCAAAGCATTTTCACATGACACCTTACCAAGCAAATATAATACTAATGTAGACCTGTTTTATATGCAAATAAAGCAAGCCACCCTCTCCGGTACGCTTAACTGCGCATTGACAACTATTAATGTCATCCACTGCACTGCCTATTTGCTGAACTTGGATTAATTTTGAGTTCAAGAGGAAGTCATGAAGTTAACATAGGCAGACCTCAAAACTGCTGCCACTCCCAATAATGGGCATTACACATCCCAGTGCCATCATTTCAGTATTGGAAACCAACCATTTATTCCATCTTCTTGTTCCCTCTCAGTTGTTCACTAACCCACCACAGCACTTGCTGCTTACCTCATGAGCAGTTGTGCCTCCTGAACAGTCTATTGTTAAGGACTGTCAAAAGCTTTTGAAATTCCAAACAAGTTATATCTGATATTGCTCTCACTGTTTTGTTGTCACAGTGAAATAAATCAATAGATTACAAGGACATTTTCCTCTGAAGAAACTGTGTTAATTTACTGCTATCAAAGTACAATCTAGAGCAGATTATATCCCTTTAAAAAAGCATCAGCTTTCCTCTGCCAATGAAGAAGATCCAGATGGTCAGCAATGCCAAACACACCTTTGGTTAAAGGCACTGAGGTTAAGTGCAATGATTATTTTTATAGAGAGTGACTGATTTAATGGGAAACTACATTACTGGCTTGGATGCACAGGAAAGGATGACAAGGACAAGAGAGCAACAAAGCTGTGGCCTATTCATTTATCACACATACAGATAATCATAACCAAAGACAAGCAGTGCACAGATAAATGTACCAAAAATTCCTTCATCTATGCAGGGACTTCAAACAAGATTGCAGGTCAGTTTGACCTGAATATCTCCTCCCCTCTTTTGAAAAGCTTAAAGATCCCCTAGACGAGATTCTCAGTGTGAAATAACACTGGTGAAGGCTCAGAGGCCAACAGGACACAATAAAACTATCAAAACTACTTGTAAGCCTTTTATGGGCCTGGTTCTTTGTTATCAGATCATACCAAACCTCGTCAGTAGGTAGCGTGGACAGCTCCTTACACACGCTGTGGCACAATTCCACTCTCAAATGAAAGCATTCTTCAACCTCTCAAACCAGTAGATCCCTTACATCATTCTCCTCTTAATCAAAAAATCCGATTTGTCACTGCAGCTGCTGCTGTTCAGCAAGTCTTTCTTATCCCTGTCTCACCAAGCCATTTTGAGAAGACAAGATGACAGTGATGCATCACATGTAACTGAGACATCACAGGGAAAAGCTGAGGAGTTTGCTATATTTCTAAAACACCTCAGACCAATTCAGAGAGTAAGATCCCAGTTTTCCAGTGGGTTTTCTTCAAGGCAGCTTCAGAAGCAGCCTCACCTAACACTGTCATAACTGAAGAAGCTTAAACCTACCGCTGTGTGTGAACTAGAAGCTTCATCAGCAACCCAAACTCAACCAGTGACACCCACCAACAAGGTATAGCAAAGGCTCTGGTCACAAGTTAAAAATGGGATTGCATAGCAAATACTCTGAAAATCAATGCTCATCAGTACTTCAAATAGAGAAAATCCTGGGTGGTTGTGCTAATTTTCATGAACTGGTGAGACCAGTAATGCATTTCCCTTTGATGCGATAACTCATTTTATGAAATCTTATGCTTATGGTCTTATCCTTGATACACAGCGGTGTCAAATTCAGAACCCAGTCTTTTAGACTCCAAACACTCCTGGGAAAAAAAGTCCTATGGTGTTTTAAGTTTACTTTCAGTAAATATGGACGAGCAAGAAACACAAGTATGATAAAAAGTATATATCTAACAGAGATCCATTGTTTTTAAGAATTCCCACAGAAACCACTACAAAATGACAGTGAAGTACACCTTAGACAATTTTCTAAGGTATTGAGAAACAGCATCCCGTTAATCATAAGCAAAATGCTGCACTTTGTATTCATTGAACAGCATACAAAACTAGCAATTCTGTTTGCAATATAGAGAATTATTTTTTAAGTCATAAAGCAGCCAGCACTTCAAATAGACAAAGCTATTTGTCTAAAAGCACAGGCATATCCCATAGTTGGATCTTAAGTTTCAAGCCACTAGATATTTTTCCTCTGATTTTATGAAGAAAATAAAAAGAATCAGCAAAGTTTTATAAATTATACCCCTCCTCCTCTATGCTGAAATAAGTTCCCAATTAGTTTCCCAAAGCTAAATTTTTCTGTTAATTACAAAACAATTAAAAGGGGCTTCTCTGCAGCTACTACTTCTCTATCCAGAAAGGAAATCTACTTAATTTGATTTGAAAGTTAGAGACTCATAGCTTTTAAAATTCATAACTGGCCTGCTTAGACTTTCAGTAGCAAATCATGGGAACTCCTCCTGAAAGTTAACACAGCTGAAGCAGCTGTTCTTGTCATCACAGGATTTGTCTGTTTATTTTGTCACACTCAACCATGACATTTCAATGATTCTCAAAAACTCGATTCTATGCAAAGGAAGAGATTATAAAAGATACTTTAAGTGGCATAAAAAATGTCTTGCAAAACTCACATTCATTCACCACTCTATTTTAATATAGGCATAAAAAGAAACACAGAACTGCTTGAAAAGGTTAAATTCTAAATGAACTGCTAGGCTTCATTTATTATCTTCACTGCTTTGGTCATGCTTCCCACTCTCTCCTTCTACTCCAGAAGCACAGAAATATAGCACCCATGGATAGATGCGTTAAAAATATTTAACACCCATTTCACCTGCCAGATGTCCAAGAAGCGAGAAAGTAGCATTAGTTGTTTGAAAAGACACATCAAAAAGCAAAAGTAATATTTTCATCCAAGCTCTACCTTATCTTTGTCTTCCACAACATCTGCCAGCACATCATCTGGGTCCAGGATTCCTCCATCTGTATACTCCAGGTGGTGAATATTTACCCAGGAAGTTGGATCCTGTAAGATAAATACAAGACTTCTTAACCTAACCTTGTATGATTCCAGTGCTATCGGACAAAGCAGCTTTGTATCCCACTTGCTCCTCACCTATTTCCCTCTACAGTCACGAGGCAGAAGCTTGGAGCCGCTGCCTGAAACTGAGAGTGAACGAAAACTACAAGACACTACCTAGAGAACACTGCTCAAAAGACATTCAAAACATACATTTTCATTTCCTTATCGTTTCTTGCTTAATTTAAATAAGTAATTTATAAGAAGCTAATAAAAAATAACTTTTCTTTGTTTTACACCACTTTATAGTTGGAATATTTTGGTTATTATCAGCACAAACACATAAATTTATATACATATATATGGATGCACCATTCCTGACAGGTTGGGGGTGGGGGTGGTGTATACATATAATTTTAGATATATGAAACACACCCATCATTTCTTTCTCTGAGGTAGATCAGGCTATGTTCTATTGGTACATCTTGTACAGCATGATGAAGAAAGTAAACATGCTTAGTTAAGATTAGAAAGCATATTTGAGTCCTCCATCAAATATTATGGAGAGTGGCCAGAATGTGCTAAAATTTTAAGGGTCAGGAAAGTGGCAGGCACACACACAGCTTTGAGAAAGGTGTCAGAAATGGACAACGAAAAGCAACCACTGCTGATGTACAATATGCAATCCTAAGAATTCTACTGATATTATCAATATATCTGTATCTCCAATCCCTTCTTCCTTGTCAAGTCTAGTTAGATCACAGTTCTCAGAAGCAAAGTGAAGCACAACAAACACTATATTGACTATCAAGTTCTTCATCTTCAGTTTGGATATGTCCCATGTATTGAAGTCCCTGAGAAGTAGGGATATTCTACTTCATATTTATTTATGGGGATTCTGTAAGTTTGGCCATCAATTTATGCAGACAGCAGATAAATCAGGAGAATTCCATCACAGGTACAGATGTGGATACATTGGATTAGGCCTCTTTTATTGTATCATCAAAAGGCAGGAGTCAAAAAACAAGCTGAAAAACCCCACACCACAACAACCCAGCATTATCAGCAGGTCAGCCCATCATGTCACAATCGGCTTTGCTGGTGAACTCTCAACAAAATGTTCCCCCTATTCTGACACATACACCTTCCACAGTTTAGTTTCAGTTCTTCCACTGACATGTACTTGTTTGGGCTGGGATGGAGTGAGCTTTCTTCAGAGCAGCTTGCACAGCACTATGTTTTGGATCTGTGAGCAGCACAATGTTGATAACGGGTGTTTTGGCTGTTGCTGAGCAGAGCTTGCACAGCATCAAAGCCGTGCCTGTTCCTCACCACACCAGCAAGGAAGGCTGGGGGTGCACAGGGAGCTGGGAGGGGACACAGCCAGAACAGCTGGCCCAAACTGGCCAAAGGGATGGCCCATATCAAATGACACTGTGCTCAGAAATGAAAGCTGGAGGAAAGAAAAAAGAGGCAGAGAGATACGTGCAGATTTTGGTTGATCTATTAATGTTCCTCCTGAACCTTTTAACTAAGGTAACCAAAAAGGTTTTCATATAGTTAGCAACACTGAAACAGCACATTTGAAACTCACTCCTCTTAAACAGACAAACATCTGTGACTAATACATTCTGCTGAAGATACGTTAAAACCTGTTATATGTATTACGCTTTTTAAGTGTCTTGTAAATAGAATAAAGCTCAAGTTAAAAAATAAACAGCTGATTAAAATATTTTGTTTTCAGTGTTCACTTCTATTTGTGATTGAGCAGTTGCCCCAACCCAGATGTGTCACTGAAACAGAAACAAAGAAAAAATGACTGTAAAAACTCTATTTTCTCAACAGAATGCTGCAAACTGGCAGGACACAACTCAAGACACACAGCCACCCTATGTTGAACTTAACAAATTCTTAACCTTACCTTACTTTGGACCACAACAAATACAGTAATTTAATGATTTTTGTTAGCAGCTGTATTAAGAGAAAATCTCCAAATCAGTCTCAAAGAACAGAAGGATGCCATTCCTCACTGACCTTTTGAAGCAAGTGTGGCCAATAAAAGATTTTTTTAAGTGACAGGAATGACAATTCACACTGAAATACAGGAACTAAACCAGAACAGGATTCCGTTTTCTTCCAAGAAAAATACCTGTTAATGGCTTAGGTACTGCTCCCACACATAGTCTGACTCAGGTACACACAGTATGAACACACTGTGATCTTTTGATCTCAAGGACTCCTCAATTACAATAACTACCACAGACTACAGCAAGACTGAACACTTGCTGTTTCAGAAATACAAATATGAAACTGGCTTCTATGAACGTACATGAACTTCAACCCTGAAAGTCAAAAAACATATGCTGGGGACAGGGAGCTTTTTAGATTTGTTTGATGAGGCAAATAGTAATTATCATTAGATAGCCTAGGTGGAAGAAATTCCCTCTGGACAGTTACAGAAGTAACAAGTAACATCTGACCAGCAAAATCACTCACCCATTCCAAAGAAATTTCAAAGTCAGAGAACATTTTCTGTTTTTTGGGTGAACTCCAAACACTGCCATGCATTGGATACAAAGTGTCTATTTAAAAAAACCCACCTAAAATCTACGTATCAATTTCTTCTATGTTTCTTTACTCCCACCAAGAGTCTAGACAGCTTCATTAAATAAAACACTGATGTTTTAGATAACTCACCATATAAAACAAGCCATTATCCACCAGCAGATGTAAGAGCTGAGTATCCAAAGTCCCAAATAGCATTTCACCCACATGCACGTGCACATACAGACTCATGTTTTACACATTATTTAGAGTTCAAAAGGAGTAGAACAGGTCCAAAGCAGAACTGTGGTACATCCAAGGTAGAATCATTATCAGAGAAAATGAAACTCGCTAAGGAAAGGAATGGTCTTACTTTAAGTTTCTTATGCTTTACTAAGATACAACAATCAAAAAGAGTGTCAAGAACACTTCAGGTTGCCATGTGTCTTAAAACTCCTAGGCAGGAAACTGCACGTCCAAAGTAACAGAGTAACTTTGTACTTCATAAAGTATATCCCTGCAGTTCTTGCCAAAGAGAGGCTTTTCTGCTTGCACGGTACTTTCTGAATGGTCTGAAAGTCAGAACCCAGTAAGAGCAGCAACAGAGGTGACAGGCTGTTGCAGAGCTACACATGTGAAGGGTCAGTCCCAGATCACATTTGTTTGCTTCAATGAAATAACACTTCTTACCTGTTGAAAGCAGAAAATGCTGGATTTCTCAGTTTACAAATCAATATAGGATGACACCCCATTTTTAGTCAGGGAAGAGATTAAGGACATACTTACTGAGAAGGCATTTGCTGAAAAACAATGAAATATAAAGCAAAAAAACCCCCCTATATTCTAAAATGCTAGGACAAGTTTCTGGGGTTTTAACTGACTGTTTGTTGGGTTTTTAGCTTTTTCTAGCTTGAGATTGAAGTCTTATTCTAATGAATGACAGTGTCTAGAATGATTCTTCACAGTATCTTCTTGACCATCATCACTAAAAGTTCATATACTTAAAAAGAAATAACTACTTTTAAAAAACAAAAGAATGGGCCTCTTGTGAAAATAAAACACTAAGGGTAGACTGGAAGCTCTGGGCAGCACTCAGGTATGGTAACCATCTACCTCAGCTCCTAAATGCTCTCCTGTAGAAGGGTCATGTTGAAGAAAACATATTTGTGGTTCCAAAAAAATCCTAATATCACAAGTGGGGAGAAGTTCTCTTACAGCACAGTACATAACTCTCAGCTGAGGTACACAACAAACATCTAAATATGTAAAGAAAAGCTCTGAATAAGTTACCTGGTGTAATGCATACCAGCACTTGCCAAATGAATACTGAACAGTTACTCTAACATGCGTTTTACCTTAGGGCTGCAAGTCATGTTTGTGCTCAATATCAAGCCACTTAAAAGCTGTTTATCATCGTTTCCTTTATGTGTGGGAGAACACTTTAGGAATTACTATGCAAATATTTACCAAATGTTAAATTAAAGCCGGGTCACATGAATGCACAAGTGCGATGTAGGCAGAGCAGTGACATAAATTTTAAAAAGTGGGCTTGACATTGATGTTGTCACAGAATCCTAACTTAGCTGTTACACCTAATGCAACACCTTCACCGTTCAAATAGTCTGAAATAGGTTCAAGAATTCTTCTATGCATTTATTTTCAGTCAACACACACATTCAAGTGAAAGACCAATCAGTCTATAATTAGAGACTCCCACTTATTGTTAGTTTTTAATATACATCTATGGATTCACATTTTTAGTGTATCAAAAACTTGAAGCATTCTTGATTCTTTTTGTTCCATACTCAGACAGAAAAGTATCAGTCTACTTTTCTGAAAACTAAGCAACATACTTAATAAATGTTGCAGTCTATATCGCATATTTCAGAGCAAGAAAACCCTAACAAGTTTAAACACATTTCAGCTGGACCATCAGTCCACCACTTAATGATTTCACAATTAATTATTGTTTGATGCTGTTAATTCTTCTGCTGTGCAGAATGCATAAAATTAATTGCAAACCCTGTACTGGAATTTTTAATTTAAATATAGTAATGATAGGATGCACTAAAAAATTCAGCAGCAGGAATGACTTAGACTGCCCCCACAATTGCTTCTCAGGCTGATATTTTAGAAGCACTTCCATCTTAATGCTTCACTACAATGAATAGACTTCAATGAAATATAGCATGAGAAAAGGATGTATTAAAAAATGGAAATCACATATGCTTGCTCCACACCCACAGCAACAGAGTAAATGCCAGGTCAAACTTGGGGGGGAAGGATTGGCCTCTGGTCACACTGTTTCTTGTCATTTATACAGTGTAAAAGTAAGATTAAACCCCCCACTATCATAAAAGTTATTTTCCAATAAAGGGGATATTCAAGGTTAAGGTCAGTAAGAGAGACCTATTCTACCACTCAATTATTTTTAGATTATATATTGCAATGTGATCTATTCCCTCAATATATTAAGAAGTATTTAATGATTTCTATAAGCATTCTAAGATTACATGGTGTATCATTATCCACAGCCAAACAGCACTCAGTATTAGTTACTCTCAAACCACAACCTGGGGAGCAGAGCACAAAAAGTGAATTGGAGAGGAACAGATGGATGAGACTGGTCACAGTCTCTAATTTCATCTCTAAATCCGCCTCAAAATTTATCACTGAATTAGAATAGCCTTGAGCACTTTTGGTTTGTGCACTGAAACCACCTCCAAACAAGCTTGAAGTGGTACTTCTATTCAAAGTGCATTTCAATTGCCACCAACAGGGCTGCCATCATCACTCCTAGTAGGAGCAGGGCTCTGTTTTTATGGCAATATGAATATCGAGCTTCCAAAATCAAGAGCTGATCAGGAACCAAATGTTTGCACACTACATACTATCACTGCTAGTTGTTACATATTCCTCAGTCACAGCACAGGGATTTCTCAAGAGTGATCTGGAGCTGAACAGTCAGATCTCAGCAACAACACAACATACATGCACCTGAATGTCCTAAGAGATACCCTAAAAAAAAAAAAAAAAAAAAAAAAGAAGAAAGCATCACACCCTGTCTGTTCCAGACATTCACTGAATTTAGCAGTTCCTAGAACAGACCTGATCAGAATAAGCCTCCCTATCTGAAGTATATGAGTATACATCACATAGATACATAGATAGGCAGACAGACATACATAACTGAGTACAAATTAGGTCTTTTTTTCACAAACTTTGAAAAATAGAGAAAAACCAACATTTAGATTCCACTGCTCAGAAAGTTCCCAGAGTTTAGTTTGCATTACAGTACAACAGAGTAAGCTACAAGCCCACATTTCCAGGTCTCACTGTTGAAAATGAATTCTTACCTGGAACCAATTACATTGTCTTTATAGCTCTATAGTTCAACTGCATAACATTAATTGACACATTTCTAACCATTTCCAGTTAGAAATTTAAAAGCAGCAGAAACCTTCAAGATAACACAAGGAAGAGAAACACCACAGCACAGTGAGACAGTACAAAAAATTCCTTGTGTATTCCACAGTATTATTGTTCTCCTTCACCAAAAGTCTGAATCTACTTGCATTAGAAGTGAAAATGCTTCAAGATGCTAGAGAAAAGATAAAACTTCTTTATATCCTTCTACCAGCTGGAGTGACACACATTCTCTCAAGTTATTAATATTCAAGAAAGATCTGTACTGAGTGAGCTCAAAGACAGAAATTAAAGCTGAGGTAAGGGCAAAGGACAAGGTAGCCTGCTCAGAGAGAAACTGCTTTTAAGCTTCCAGCAATAAAACTACAGAAAATCATGCAACAGAAATAGTCCCAGAAAGGTGACCGTAAAAGATCCTTCCTACTCTGCCTTCCAGTTGAAATGAAGTACTACAAAAATAAAGCCACACAAGAAAGGGTCTTAATAGATAAATTCTACCTTAACTGGGGGGTGATAGAGAACAGAAAGAAGATCATTCCAAGCAATCAAACTTCTGAGTTCACAGAAGACAAAGTTCTTTGCTTTTTACAGTAAATTTAGCAGGGCTGACTAACAAGCTTTCAACCCTTATGCCAAAACATGATTTCAGGAAGTAAAGCCAGTCTAAATAATATATCCATGATGCTTTGCTTCTGGCTAAAGCACATATTTTGATTTTCAGATAGGTTAAGAAGTTTTATTCACACAGTAAGATAATACAGAAGAAACTCTGCTCATCCTAAAAGGAATAAATTAAACATTCAAGTATGAGCTGAATCAAAGATTGTTTTCTTCAAAACAATTTCCCATACTGTTTAGAAAACTTCCTTTTAGACTATAGCAGAGGAAGTTATTCCATGTAAACAAACTATTTTTTAAAAAAAAAATTAAATCTCATTCTATGTATTTTCACACACACTAAATTTTTATTCAGATTCATTCACTTTATCTTTTAACACCAGTTGAGAAAAACATATCCTTCCCCCAAGCTTTTTTTTTTTTTTAATCACGACTGGATGTGATGCAGCCAAATGGTGCAATTACAAAGTAGGAAAGGAGTTCTGGAAAAAAAATTACATAAGGTCACTTTAAATACTCGATTTCAAAAGTTTCTGGGTTTGAAGGTGCTAAAAGCCTGGTGTCAAAAGGGGAACTAATCAGATCAGGTCAGTATAGAAACAAATTTATCTTTGTCACAAAGGTTGGTTTTATCTCAGTACACTTGCAGTTTTTGTGAAGTCTGGTCACACTGTTTGCCTTGCTGGCTCTTTAGGAGGGAATTGGAAAGAGCACAACAAAGACAATCAAACAATTCACGCATAAGGCCTGTGGACTACCATAGATATGTGACAAAAAAATCTGTTACCCATCCAGGAAAGGGCAGGAAAATCTTCCCTTGTCCTTTCAAGGCAGAGTTGACAACCAAAATGCATAACTGCTTTTTAGTGTTGGGAATAAGACTAACACAGCACAAGTACAGCTCAGCACCAGCTTCCTATTTGACACCCTAAATGGTTCAAAAAAATCACCAGTCAATCCCTAGTCACAGAAGGGCCTAGAATATTTCTTGATCTTCAAACTATTATGCCCTGAGAAATTAATGAGATGAGGCATTACTATAACTACCAGTCAAAACACAACAGAGAGGGACTGATAATCACTTCTTTCTGTCATCTTCACCTATTCCCTTCACGTCACTATACATCAAACTTCATTTTGGATGTATGAAACTCATCCTTCTCCCATTCTTACATTTGTGCTGTTAACACATTGGTTCCCTTGACTATCTATAACTGGTGGTTTTATAGCAGTCACCTCGTTACAGCAAGACAGGCTCAGAGACCTCTCAAGGTGAAGACGTGCTACAAGCAACCTGGCACACAGGTTATACACACAGTTTCATCTGATAAACATGTCCCAGATCACATTTTAAGATAAAGATCCTGCTGTGAGATCCTGGAAGACAAAGCACAGAACATAAGCACAGCAAAAGTTCTTCAGACAGGTTATAAAGCAAAGGGAGCACAGTGCATAGGTCAGTCAATGCTTGCAAAGTGTGGGTCACAGCAGAAAGGAAGGACAGTGAACCTCTTCTGTCCCTCAGACACAGTGTCTGCAAAGAGGGACTAGAATATTTCTTGTTCTTTAGACATCTTTAAATGATTATGTTTTGAGAAATTAATAGGACTATGTACTGATAATACAAAGTCTTCATTTTTCACAAGGCCAGGAAGGTATTTATTCATCTCTCTAGTGAACTCCACTGTCATCAGAAAGCAGAAAGAAGAGAGAGTTGGTTTATACTGGCAGTTGAATATGCAGGGAGAAAAATACCCATCTTCCAGGTCAGGTCTGAGGAGGAAAACAGAAAGAGCTGCCGATATCTTCCTAGCATGGAATTCTCAACAGTCAGAGCACAGATACATAAATCCAAAATGACCCAGATTATTTTAACTAACACTCTAGCTTTGATTTGATTTGCAGCACTGGAACCCTTCAAAAATAAGAGAATTCTGATTTTATATTGAATCTGAATGAAAACCACTCTCTCAACATGGTCCACTGTCTGCATATTGTCTGAATACAATATGATGCAGAGAACACATCAGCAGAGGATCACATAAGCCAACCTTTACACTACTCTCCAACACTTAAGAAGACCATTTCAAGTGAAGAAGAAGTATGTCTGCTTTGGTTTTCCCAGGAAAGCTGGAGAGATGCAATTAGACAGAGGTCTACACACTGCACTTATAACAACTACCAAAAAACTTCCTTTTTAAAGCCTCAGTTGAAACTAGAGCACGCTGTATGCCAGGCACTGAATCCAAGATAGTTATACAAATGTAAGAATGCAAGTGTAAACTGATCTTCAGTTATAAACTAAAATTATCCTTTTAGTTAGTTCATCAAGTCCATTAGACCAGACTGCTTCAACAATGCAGACACACAAAAGACTCACCCCTGTGTAAAATAAATGCACCAGTTCCAGAACAAAACATCTCTAAGTAAACCTACAACATTTTAGGCTTTAACTTCCATATCCCAAATTCTGTGTCACATATTAGCTACAATATTCAGATTGGTATTGTTATGTTAATAAGCAAACTGCTACACAGCCCCAGGCACCTAGCAAATAATTAATTAGCATTGAGTCTGGCTTTTTGTTTGATTATCTGAAGGTAATACTGGGAGGGCTAATGGACCACAGCCATGATTTCTTAAAATCCAACATAAAGTGAGCAGACAGAACTATAAAGCTACTCCTTCAAATTACCACGTTTTTCTCACAGAAATGAGGAGAGGGGGGAAAACTTAAGAAAGTAAGAGAGGCACATGTATAAGAGTACTGTATTTCAAAAGTAAAGTCCAGGTTGAGTGAACAACGCTATTATTTTGCCAATTAAAACTGATGACACTTTAAATTCAAATCATTCAGTACAGCTACAGATAAAAAAAAAAAGGAGGCTGACTGTAAATTCACACAACTCTGTGACAAATTCAGCACTGAAGTTTACCAGATCTTGAAAAACAAATGATAAATGGCTCAGCACCTACAACAAGAGCAGCCAGCACTTCAGTCCTGCATCTAGAAACCATCTAAGATTATTTTATTTACAACTGTTTGGGCCTTCCTTGGATAAAATGATTAATGCATTTGCAGCTGACACCGGACTGCTTATCAGGAGCAGCTGGGAGCTTCAAAGATGTGATTGAGTAACACCAGACTCCAAACAAAACAGAACACAAATGCCTGTAAGACAATGCAGATCAGGTATGCTGAAATCCTGTAAAACTTTAACATAAACTGACCTTTAGACAAAGCTCGAGTGAGAAAAAAACAGTAGTAAATTATAGGAGTACATCCTTAATTCCACATAGGAAGCCATAAGATATTTTTTGGAATTTCACAGAAAACAGCAAGACTTTTCTGCTGCAGAACCATCTTATTTCCTGCATGAATCAACCACCGACTGAGGCTGGGGAGGAATTTTGCCAGAAGCCTGCCAGACTTGCAGTGTCATAAGATAAGCCAATACCCAGGCCACCACTCACTCCTCACGTGTCCAAAGATGGTGCCTTTCAGCAATGTCACCAATTCCCACCAGCCTCAACTCTAATCAGTTCTCTCCATGCTCTCTGACACATACTAGCAGGTACAGTTCATTGCTCTCTTTAGAGAAGTATGAAATGTGGATCTGGGGTCTCTCTCCTTACTCAGAGAAAATACATGACCTTTCACAGCACATTCAGTGACTGTGCTCCAAAAATCAAGCCATTAGGGACAACGGTAGACCCAGGGCTACAAAGATGGTGAGACAGTCAAGGTAGTTTTAAACATCCAAAGCATTAGAAGTATTTGAAGATGTAAGAATAGTCCTTTTGAGACAGAAGTAAGTTCATCACAAGAAAAAGCAAAAAGGAAAAAAAAAAAAAAGAGAAAAGGTGGTGGGGGAAAGTTATAGACTTGAAATGGGATGTGCAAGGAGGGAAATAAAGAATTTTCAACCATACAAGTGTTGGAACAAGGTCTGTAGGTCTGTACTAGATGATGCTGTTACATGACATTTTGCTCTCACATGAAATACTGGATGAACCAGCTTCCCTTCTCCCTTTACTTCTCAGTAGCAAAAACGACCGGGTCAAGAATATTCTGAAGGCACAACTAACAGTCAAGCACTGTCTCTAATTCCAGTCAGCTTCACTGGTTCTGGCTATTGTTTGAAAGAAAATGAGAAGGAAGTTTAAAAAATAATAAAAATATTTACCAGGTTAATATGACACTGGGGGAATTATTATACAATCTCTCTTACATTTCATGCTATATTAATAAGACTTCGATTATCATAGTACAATGTTGATAAATTTTAGTATTTGACTTCCAAGATACAGCAAATACACCTGATGAACAGCTGAAACAACCTCTACCTCTAATCACAGTGCAGAGCCAAGTGACAGAACTGGATGAAACCCAAATAAGGCTCCTGAGAACAACTTCCACCTTCACCTGACTGAAATACAGAAGATGCCAGAATTAACACATCATCAAAACTTTATGCCATATGCCTCATGAACTGGATTTTGGCCAGATAGAAAACAGAAGAGAATGAGATTATTTACTCTTTTCACTGAAATTTAATATCACTAGTGTGCAGAAGGGTTCTGCCTGCCTGCCCCCATCCCAAAGCACAAAAAGCACTGCTTTCTCCTGCTACTCCAAGCGTCTTCTGGAAAACAGAATCACAAGAGAGTTGGGAAGGAAGAGCTTCAGAGATTTAAAAGGAAAAAAGAAGGCAGCAAAGCAAAATCAAAGTCACTGCTAAACATCTAACAGACAGGGAGGTCTAAGTAAGTCAAGTGAGACATTCAGTCCAAATGTGAAAAATGATACCTGAGGCACATGTTCCAGTTACTGTTTTGCAGCAACTTTCTCCAATCCAGAGCTTGCGAGAGGGCCACACGGAAACTCTCCCTACACCATTTTAACCCAGTCAGTACGACCCCACAATAAAGTTAAAATGAAAACAACAGCTGGTAAGCAAACTTGATTAAATGCTGCATTTGCATATATTTTGCATCAGTCCTGAGATGCCATTATAACTTTGGTTTTCATTTGCAGCCTCGTGCCATCCATCACTGACACAGATGAGTCCAATTCATTTTTCAGTCAGCTACCTCATCCATTCTCTTTGGGCTCCAGAACTGTATTCCACATGCATTAGCTCCACATACCATGCTCGAGCACCAACAGAAATGAGAAGTTAAACAAAGACTTATTGAAAATGCCTACAGCAAACGGGACCTAACGCAGCCATTATTTGCAAGAATGCTCAAGGCTAACCAGGTTACAGGAATGTTTTATCACAACCCACCGTCCTCAATAGGGCTGCCAGAGTAACAGTTCCCTTCTCATTAACACAGATGATTGTATCTGTTTCTCAACTCACACACACAAAAACAGGTAGAAAGCCGGTCGCTGACAAGTTCAGCCACGAGATGCTGAAGGCTTTTCAGCAAAGTAATTGGATCTATTTCCGCTACATTTTATCACTACAAGTGGTGCCTAAAAAGGAAACCAGCACATGCAATGAAGCAGTTGATTCTCTTCTTTAAATGGCTGCTAAGTGAGGACACAGCCATTGTCAGTTAATAGAACAAAATGATAACATCAGAATCTGCTGGTCTAATGGTCACAAAGTAAGTGATTTCGCCTCCTGCAGGACCTGCAACAGCTCTGGTTGCATTATTAAAGGCATCTCTTACATTATGAGCTTAGGCTCCAAAACCAAACAAACACAAAACCCAAAACAAACAGAACAAACCAACCAAACAAAAAACCAAAATAAACAAGACAAACAAAACAAAAAACAAACAAAACAAACCAACCTAACAAAAAAAAAAAAAAAAAAAAACAAACAGGGAAAAAAGCCTGAAAATTCCTCAAGTGAGCTTTAGCAAGATTACAACAGTATTAAACAGTTTGATCGTTAAACTGTAGCTTGTATCTTTCTATGGGAACTCACATACTTATCTAAAACATCATAACAATATGTGACTCAAACTCACAGTTTAAAAATGAAATCTAGCTTTATTCCCAAAAAGAAACTCCATCTCAGAAAGCCTCCTGTATAAAACTTTTTCTCCCCAAATTGCAGAAAAACATTTTTTCACTAATGAAAGCCAGTAGTATGAAAGTTATCATGCACAAGATGTTTCACAACTGAAGCAACACCACTTTGTAGAATGTTAATAGTCTGCTTCAACCCATTTCAAAACTATCACTGTCTGCAACACGGCACACGGAGCTACGACCTGCACTGTCTGGTCTACTTATGAACAGTAACATCCTGGATTTTGCTACACCATCGAGTTGGGTGGGGCTTTTTCTACCCTAAAATCCCAACTGATAAGCCAAACAGTTAATCTCTAAATGCACAATGCATAAAAGGGATCATTTCAAACCAGATAAATGGAAGACACTTATAATCACCACAGCATTCACATTTGAATGACAGCTAAACATAAAGACACATCAAGCATTCAGCCATCTGCAAAGAAGCTGGTTGTTTGTATTTTTTCATATTGTTTATTCTCAAACTCTTAAGGCAAGAGTCAGAGGTGACCAAGACTTCCATTTAGTGAGATGTTCATTTCGTATCTACAGCCATTAATGAACTGCACTATGAACAATAAGCCAGACTCCTCCACTTTCATTGCATTCAAAAAGACAGTTCTGTCACACCAAGACAATGTGTGCATACTGCCAGATGTATTTTACACCTGGAACATCTAAAGTTACTCAAAAAAAAAAATCTACCTAGTGTTGTCCTAACATCTGTGAATATGGTTCATTTAATGAAATTATAGCAATATGTATTTTGTTCTTGCAGACAAGAAAGAATAAGATACATACGTGACTTAAAAATTCATGATATATAAACACAACCAAAGTATGTATCCAGTCTCTATTCAAAGATAAATGGCAGTAAAAGTTGTTGCAGCAAAACAAGAAAATACACTTCAAGTACAGCTACCAGAGACCCAGGATGACAAGAGGAGGACACAGTCTACCTTTAGCACTAAACTTTTAATAATACATGAAAGGTCTAATAAGAAAAAGCACCTCAAATGAACAAAAGTAAATCATCTACTCCTTTCTGACTTGTGGCAATTATTCTCCCACAACACACAAAATCCAATTTAAACAGAAAATGGCCTAAACCAACATTTTTCCTGACTCAAGGATTAAGGGGCCAACACTGGTACACTCTGATCCATCTTACTTCAAGTGTAAGGATGTGAAAAGGATAAGCGTTTAGAGCAATTATGTTTTGTTGACAGTTCTGAAAAAATAAGTGGATTGAACACAGCAGTAATCATAAGGAGGAAAACACCCCCAGAAATAATATATTTAAAATGCACAGGCCACGAGTGTTCTTTTTAAGCATTTCTGAGTTATGTTGAGTATTCAGAGCAAAAATTAATTCTTAATTTTGCTCTTCACAAAGTCAGTGGAGTGGTTTCTATGAGGGTTTTTCAGGTAGAGTTAGCACCTCCCATCAGTCAGCAGCTGACTGAGAGCTATCCAAATAACTGCTCCTGAAACATTAATCCAGAAAACTTCGCTAGATTTTTGAGTGCTAGTCTTGCCTCACATAGATGAGTCATCATTTACCATTGACAGCACAAACCCTAATGTTAAGATTTTTTTTTTTCCACACTCACATCTACTTTTTTTCCTCAAAAAAAAAAAAATTCATCTTCCTTTTTCACTACAATCTAAACAACACCTGCATCATTACTACTATGCAAACATTGGCCTTTCTCTATGTACAACATTAAAATGTCAATAAACCTTCTCCTTTTTGTCACCCAACACAACTATTTCAGGTTTCCAGCTCTTTAGGGAGTTTTCTTCTTGTAGCTTGTAATGCCAGGAACTCCTGAAACATTTGTTCTGGATACATTCATTACAGCCAGCAGGGGAAAATTAATTGTGAATTGGAAGCAGCTCAGTTTTTCAAATGAGCCTAATTCTGTAGGAGCTGAGCATGTTAACTGCCTTCAGTCCTTGAAATATTTCAGCAAGTCTTTCTACCCCACATACAGCATGGAAAGACTCAATTCAAGGGAGTGATCTCCTCTCCAGTCTTGTATTCTTTGAGCAGACAAAGAACAGGTTGAGAGGTGCCAGAAACAGAAGATGACAGTCAAATTTTAAACATCAACTAAAAAAAATACATATGCCATATTTGTTAAATAAGGCAACTGTGATAAACAGACTTCTGAAAAATATGCAAATAAAGTTAATTTCATATTAGTATACTGTTCTAACCTATTTTATAGGATAGGGAGGGGCAGGGGGGCAACCCAGAGAAAGACAGACAATTTCTATAGAAATCTCAGTATAGTGAGTAACCTAAAGAAAATACAATTGAAGTCAATGAGTCAAAGCAAAGTGTGCTACATTTTTTGCACACTAGAACAGACCAGATATTTCCACAAATTAACTCATACTCAGTAAGAAATAAACCAGCTTGTAAAAATAATCTAATAGATTGTTGACTTAGTGTAACCAATCATTTTATTTATTCAAAAAAATCATTATACCTTATAAAAATCACTGTTATAGCCAACAACTTTTTAAATCAGTATGAGTGGAAGAAATGTGGTTTGGAGGCAAACTGCATTTCAGAGTTCAAAATGTATAAATATTTGATGGATGCGATACTATATTTGCCTCATTTTTTTTCCTGCAAGCTTAACAAATACTAACTTCTTTTTTCTAAAAGGAAGCCCTCTGGAGTCCTTACTCAGCAAAAAAAAAAAAAAAAAAAAATCCTGTATGACTTCTGGTTTCCATACAGGCTTTTATGTAGATCAATCCACAGTTCAAATAAAAAAATCAGATAATTAAAATAAAACTTCTTTAAAGAAATAACTTAAGCAGTGAATGGAAAACTTCAAGACTATGTATTTTAAAAGCAGAAGCCTGTTTCAGTTTCAAATAAATTGTACAGGTGAGATGCAGTACAATCATCCAATCTACTGATGATGAAGTCCAACACAGAGTAGAGGACCAGAGGAAGTTAGTCACTTGGTTTTGTCCTGGACAGACTGAGGGACAGTTTTCATTGCACAACTACCTCTGAAAGAGAAAAGGTACAACTGATCCATTCTAAGCTTAAACTGCTGCAAAACAGCAACATCACCTTGACAAGTAGCCTTCTTTATTGCTTTCCCTACTTCTGCACTGCTGTATTTCTGTCCCACGTTTGTGGTGTTTAGCATCTAGGATTGATCAAAAAAAAATTCTGAGACAAAACCACTCCATCAAAATCCTTACTGAAATAGTCATGAAAGCCATACAGAAAAAAGTTGCAGCTGGTAGAGAGAAAATTTTAATAGTTGCTCAACCAGGGGTCCATATGAAAGACGTTCTGCAACATACCTCTAGGCAGGAATAGCAGGGTTAGATGGCACATGCAGTTCTGACAAGCTATGGAAGAAGAACTTAGTTAAGCCGAGTTCCAGGTCATGTACTATCTTCTTCATTCATGAAACTCATCACTTACAAAAGGTCTGTATCCAAATGAGCCTGCAGCCAACACTTCCACTAACAGCAAAGTCTTAAGGGTCTTAAATCTGCAGTCTAGTTTCACCACTGGCTTGTGCTCAGAAATAAAAGAATTGGCAAGCAGAGGATGTTAATGGAAAGCTTTCTAACACTCAAAATACTAGCCACCAAATGATTATCACAGAGAATTTAAAAAAAAAAAAAAAGAATTACCATCATCATTTTGGACAAAGGTCAGAGCAGGCAAACTGTGTCACTAAGAACTGCATTCAACAAAAATGCCTGACTTAGAGAAATTGAAGTGAATGGTACCTACATTCAGCAGTGGTTAGACTCCTTGAAACACAGAAAAATGGAGGAATTATATGACAAGTCCCCTACATAAAATTCTGTCTTAATCACCATTAATGACATCCAGCACTGCACAATTAATGAAAAAAAGAAAGAAAGAAAGAAAGAAAGAAAGGCTAGGAAAGACTACATGCCCTCGAAAGTTCTAGTGTGAGAGTTTGAGGAGAAACATAAATAGGGAGCTACCTTACAATGGACATCACCAAAATCTGTGAAGACACGAGGCAGTCTGCCTGTCCCACAGGCACACCAGCCAAGAGAAAGCTGCAGAGCAGGTACAAGAACCTTTTCAACTAGTCCCCTTTGCAGCAGCTGCAGATCACCCCTATACTTACTGGGAGGACAGAACCCTGTAATGGCAGCTTTCAAGGAAATGTGAAAATGTGAAAACACTGCCTCACCAGTACCTCCCACAGGTATGAAATGTCCAAATTAAAAGAAATAACTGTAAGATGGTCTGCAGGCAGGTGCTCAAGAGTTTGGATACAGAACAAATCCACCATATACATGGGATTAACCCATCAGGATTCAAAGGTCCAAACAGAGACATGCTGGATTCTAACTTCTTTTGAACTGGAACTAGTTTTAGTTGACCTGTTCGTTGACACCCAAATTAAAAGACACAGGAGATGATTATATAAAGTATTTTTGTCTCCTCTCAGAAAATCTGTAACTTAGATATTCAGGTTTGCCAATAAAGAGTAACTCAGTTGTTGATGGACTGACGAGAATAATATGTTCTACAACAATATGAAGGTCTTCTAAGGTTTTAGGAAAGAGAGATTAATAGAGAAACTGATTAGTCAAAGTAAAAAAATAAAGCTGCACAATTTTCCAGGAATGAAGATCTCAATTTCTTTGGATTGTATCTAATTCTCCTTTAAGTATTCCATTTTCTTACACTGATTGAGAAATTACTTCATTTTTGTAAAGGAAAATGATAGGGAGGGTGCATGTTATGATTCACCAGTAGCTTCTATTCTATCAGTAATCTGAAAGAGATTCTATCAGATAATGTACTGCAAAACCTTTTGGCTCCATGGAGCCTCATCTCTGAAGTCAAATCCCTAACCAGGAAAAATAAAAAAAGAGAGAGTCCAGTGCCAGCTGTTTTCTACCCATCAGACTGCATTCTGTGATTCCAAACACCAGTCACTGTTAGAGCACAATCATTCAGCTTCCCTTTGTACCAATGGTATCCTTATCATAGGCTATAAGAAGCATGTTCATTCAAACATTCTGTAGTTTTCTTTTTCCTACATATAACAAACAATAAAGAAAAACATTGAGGTAAGAAGTCTCCCTGTGGCAACAAATGTTGCCAGTGCATTCTTATGAAACTAATGAGGTGTAAACCTCCCAGTTCGGGAGCATTCCCAAGAGCAAATCTAGCACTGGAGTAGTGCTGTGGCACCTGCCACAACAAAGCAAAGTCATCAGTTCTGAATGGATGTACTTACTGGTGACATAAAAATTACAGGTTTACACTGGAAAGTAAGAGATTTTGATTACATTAAAACATTACAACTTTAATGGAGGCGTCTATAGCACAATCATTAGGCGTAAAAAGAAAAAAAACCCAAACATTTACAGAATCAAGTCTTACATATTTTCTCTTTAAATTGAGGATAACAGTCAAAAAAAGTTCTATCCAGTGCAATCAGTAATTTCTAGTAACACGAAGTTTCCTTTACAAATAAGTTACTGAAGTAATCTTAAGGACATCATAAAATCCTGGTGATAAGCCTTACAGATCTACCAACAACACATAACCTGAGGGGAACAAAAAATGCTTACATTAATGACCATGTTACATAAATACTGCAGTCTTTTTTTCCAGAAGTTCTTGTAACATGGTGATTTTCTAAATTTCTCATATGAAGCAGCTTTCTGAGTTTGCCATTGTGTTTGGGACACTATATGGCCAGTGGAATTTACAAGACCATTTCTATCAGTAAGTCACTCACATAAGCCTGTCACTTCTGTTTAGTCAGTTCCCCGACATAAAATGGGTATATCCTTATGCATAAGCAAGATTCAAGAATGAAATATAAAAACACAAAGCAGAATCTGTTTTCAATTATACTAATTGCTCGAGACCTTTAGCATTACCATATTCATTAAGGATGAAACACGAGCATCTTAATGGGGGGCTAGAGGGAGTTTACAATAATGAAGCAATAGGTCTTCACGCCTAGGAAAGCTGCAGTTCTGACATTCCAATCATTAGGAAAGCCTAAAGAATGTTCTGCTCAACGGGGGAGGAAAGCTGCTGCCTCAGTAGCAGGATGCTAGATGGCCCAGAATGTTGTGCTTCAGCTGGCCTATCACACTGAATGAGCGAGGGGGAAAGTACAGCCACTGAACATGAAATATTATGCCCAAATAACTTTGGCTGTTAAAAACAAAAACATTCTGTTTTTCAGAAAATATCAATAGAACACAACCCTCCACGTTCAGTTACTTAAGGAAAAAAAACCCCAAAATATTGTGCAGCAAGCAAAACACCCTCCTGGTTCCATCCTCTGCCAGAAATACCATTTGAGGTTTAAATTCCTTCTTCACAAATTCCTACGTGTCTACTTGGAGTTCATCTTCAACTGGGCAAAAGCAACAGGAAGCAGTCACTACTGAGAACTCTGTACTGCTCTTTAATGGTTTCCTCCTACGACTGCTTTATTTAGTTACTACACAAAGCTTTGCTGTCTCTCAAGTAATAACAGAGTAATACTCAGAATTTGATTAATGTGATCTGGGAGACAAAAACGGAAACTCAGTATTATCATATACACTGAAGTCTGACCTGCAGTATTTCCAGGATGAGTTATTCTAATTTTGCCTATTGAATTTCCACCAGTTTTATCAGCTCTACCCTTCAACTGAGCTCCCTGGAAACACATTAACATCAGGTAGCAACATCCAGTCAAAAGCCCAAGTTACTGGCAATAATCAACATCTTATAAGGGACAAAGGGATCAAAAATATTTTTTTCAGGTTACATAAGTACCTAATGTCCTAGAAGACATTTGCTATGACAAATCTGACTAAGTCCAATGGCAGTTTTTCTGTTTGGATTATAAACACCTGGGACAAAAGGAAAAGGAGATTGGAAATCTACCAAAAATCTCATTACATCAAACTAGTGGCAACAATACAACACAAGAGCAGACATTTTATGCAAAAGAAATTAAAAGGCAGACACTTTTTAACCCTCAATTTTTCTGGATCACTGTAAAAGTGATCCTGGAAATCCTTTAAGAGGCCCAAAGTTCTGCCAGCTGAAAGCTATTTCCAATCTCAATGAAATGTCATCACTAGTGTTTTTAAGTCAATAAACAGTTTCTTAAATCATTTGTCTCCTTCCCTTTTCTTTACTCCTCCTGCTTACATGGCCTGTCTTCCCATACATGAGTCAGTCACTCAAATTCATATGATAGGAATGGGAAAGCAGCGTATCCAGTTATATTCTCATTTTTGAGTACAATAACACAGTGGACAAATCCAAAGGCTGAACACAGAAGTGATAATCAAGCTGTTCACTGACAGAAAGTTTCCAAGACTCACTAACATACTGCAGCTGATTAAGCAGTGCTATGAAAAATATGGGAATTAATAGTTAAAATATTTTCTAGGAAAAAAAAGTACTTGAAGACAGAGTTTAGAATTGTTTTGGTAAAACAAAGATTATGGATTACCCCATCCCTATTAGAGCAAAAAATAAAATAAACTACGACAAACTGGGATAGGGAAAAAAACCCCAAACCTAGAGTCCAAGTCCAAGACAAAGTGCAAAAGTGCTACACAGATACAACTCTATTATTCTGCCTTTATAAAGGACTAAATACTTACAATTTGCCCAAAACAGAAAAAATGTTCATAAAAAAAGGATTTCTTTTACAATTTTTCACATATATCTTCTGAAGAAATCTTCTGATTTTGCAAACTTCTTTCATAAGCATAGAGTTTGGAGTCAAAATAAATTATCATTCTCCCTTTCCCCAATATATTTAGAGAAACTACAAGAACATTTAGTACTCCTGATTGCTGGCTGATTTACAACAGCAACACTTAATTCCAGAAAACTAATTGTCATGTGGCTGGCAAGCAGGAACAGAAAGAAACTGAGAAAGTATTTTATTAGTAGGATTAAAAAATTATATAGGTAGCACATCTCAAACATCAGCTCTTTAAATACATCCAGTTTGGAAAAGATCAGTAATGCAACGGAACAACTCACTTTTTTTCACTCTAATCAAAAATGCACCATTCTTGAATTAACTCACTATATTATTGCTTCCTACTTGGTCTGACTGCCAATCAAAAACACCATTACCATTCCAGAATTAACAGCTGACATCTGTACCTTCTCATGAATGGAAACACAAAACAGAAACTGTAATGTCCATAACAACTCAAGTCCCTGTGAGACAGTTCAACAATTATTTGATTGTCTCTTGGCATTTCTGAAGGGAGGCCCACAAAGGCTGCTGAGAGTGAGCCACTTAAAAATTTCACTGTGCTTAAAGTAAGAAATCTTAAACAAGAAATTGCAGTGTTTATTGATTTTGCTACATGGTTTCCATGTTCCACCCATTCATCTGGTGTCTATGGACAAGATTTCAGACAGCAAAGTAGTCATTTCAATTAAGCTGTCTAAGTAAGTGCTGGATATGCAAACGGGAGTAAAGTAATACACAGGTGATAAACACCACTCCCCCATCTCTGGCTCCTCCAGAAAGATAAAAAGCATATGGAACAGCAAAATACGTTATACATTTTCCTTGGAAAAGTTTCCCTGCAGCTCAAAGAAAAGTCATTGTGGAATTCACTTGCCAGTCTCAAGCATTCTTTTCCCTGGGCATACATCACTTTCTGTACCCGCAGCATTCAAGGCCTCTGAGCGAGCAAGCAAGAATCCTCAGCTGAACCAAGGGCTGCACTACAAAGCTGGTAATTCAGATATTGCCTCCAACGTGGGGGGAGTGGCATTTCAAAGGGCAGAGGTGTGAGCACAACGGTGCACTTACCTGGAGTGCATCCAGCCCCGTATGCATTTTAAGGAATTGCTTTCAACAGGACCATGCAGATCCAGGCAACATCACAAGACAACATGGAAACCTTCAGTGCTGACTCAGAACCTCTCCTTCTCATTCATGTACTCGGGAAAAACAAACAAACAAAAGGTCTCTGATAATTCACTGCAGAACTATCAACAAGGTACCTTGTCCTGCAACCAAGGCTATGCCTTACAGCTACACAGAAGCGATCACACTATCAGGTACAGCAACTCAACTGTTTTGCAGAATATCTGCTCTCACTCAAGCAAAGAATCCTAAATACAACTGATGACATGCAACTGCTCCCCAAGGCACCAAAAATACCAAGTTAGGGACTAGGCTGACAATAAGGAATCATTAATCCTACTGTATCTACCTGTCAGCGGGAAGCCTTAATGCACACTGCTAAACAGCAACAAAAGCAGATCCTGAGTCACAAAAAAATTCCAAACTTCATTTTACTGAAACTCAAGTTACCTTCTGAGATGACAGTCACTTCCCTTAAAAATTCTTCACAATTCTCACAAAGAAGCTGATCAACAAAAAAAGTCTTAAATATCTAAGACTATTCACATCACGATGATACTGTAGTTGATCCTATAATACAAAGTTCATAATTCCAGAGTTATTGGTATCCTCCAGCGAATCAGACAAACTCTGCCCATTCAGAACTGCAACAGTACCTCTAATATCCACTACATTCAGTAGCATCAAAAAACAATCACTGCCTGATTTCTCAATTGAAATGGGCCTAGTGTTTTGTTTCAATTAATGAAGCAACTTTGTTAGCTGAGGCAGCTGGGCCTTCATGACCAAACCTTGCCAACACAGCCCAATCAAGAGAGCAAACCAAACTTGCTAAGGAAACACAGTAGGCTACAATAACCAACTGCCCACAGAGTTCTCAGCTATCTACCAAAAGTGTCACAGAAATGAGAGACTTAATCATTTACTGCATCAGCTTTCCTCTCATTACAAGTATAAAGAAGTGCTGAGTAGTTTAAACCAATTCAAAAATTTTCTCTTTTTATACATGTAAATTCAAATATTTTACAATTGTACATGAACTAATAATCTAATCTTGTATCTTCCCCTTTGCCAGACAAGTGACTGCAGTGTAATAGCAAAACTAGACTTCCCAAAATTCAGAGCCTCTCACACACATTTTTGTGGTATTTGACTGTACCATAACTAATAAAAAGTTCCTAAAGCTTGTATCCTAGCTACCTTTTTCATTTTCCATTCTGCAATTATGAAAGATATTCCTTGTATCAACTCTCCTCCCCTCTCCAAATACTTTAAGCACTTTAGCAATACTATTTTCCACTTCATTCTTTTAAAAGATTTTAACACTTGAAAAAAAAAAACAAACTTACAAGAACATTTAACATGCCAACAGAACGAGCAGCATTCTGTCACAGAAAGCATTCTAAATATTTTGAAAAGAAAAACAAATATGCAGTTATCTTTAGCACAAACCTGTTTACATGCACACCTCACAGCAGATTTTAGCTGCTGATTACCTTGAGATAATGCCATTCTCCGTAAGATTTTATATTTTTTTAAAGAAAGCTAATTATAGAAGAAGCCAAGAGAAGGAAAATGGCAAAACACCCAATTCATCATGTTAGATCAGACAAAAAATACTCCAAAAGGTAATAAAATTAATTGTTTGAGACATCTGTATGATCTATTTTACCAACCCCAAATTTTCCCCCAGGAAAGCAATTTAACACTGAATGATGCTTGTCAAGATAAGAAGAAATTTGTCTATTTATCTTTTTGGCCAGTTCCACTGCAAATCCTGTAGGCTGGAAGCCAGTGAATAAAAGCACTGCAAGAGAACTGTTTACATTTCCAGTGAACTGGGGGGGAGAGAAGGTGCAGAAGCCAAAACCCGTTTTTTCTAGTGATTTGTATGAAAACCTACTCTGCTTTTCAGGCCTTCAGGTTGCTCCCCCCACCCTGCCTCTTCATACACCCTTATAGAAGCTCTAGCACTGAAGCACCGCTCCTCAAGGTGATCAGCAATTTTTGAACGAACTGGCCTGTACGTGCTTTGTCCACCTACAGTGCAGAACAGGGAACTCAAAACTTCCATAAGGAAATAAGCCAGAAAGAAAAAGTTTCATTTGGAAAGGAAGAAATACAACAAGGTCAAAACCATGAACTCTGGCCTCTGGCTCTCCAATAAAAAAGGCTGATGATTTTGACCTCACACTGAAGGGCACATAGGAGATGACTTCTTGATATAAAAAAAAATTCTTTAGATACTACTTGAATAGCCAATTGGTTACAAAATCATGAGAAACCAATTGAACTGTAGTATATCTTAAGTGTCCAGCATTTTTCTGAACCTTTCTCACATTGCTGGAATTTCTATCCTATAATTGTTTATTGAGCCTTTCAGAACAGTCAGGGCTTCACCTAGAAAGGCAGGCATCCTTCTACTGCTTTCTAAAGAAATAAAATAAGTAACTAAAGACAGAGGAAAAGGCATTTGAAATACTTTGGAGGCCACTTTCAAGCCATCATCGCGAGACTAATTCCAATTTCACCAGAAGCACAAATCAAAGCTGATATCAAACTTTAAACTTCTAAATTCAACTCAGCTGAAAGTAATTCTGGTTCTGATAAAACCCCTCTCTTGAAGGGGTATTTCAGTACTCTGAACTATACTTCAGTGCAAAAGATCTCACTGACTGTTGGCTCTAACAGCACCAAGAATTCTATAAACGTCATGCAGTTATTACACACAGGCAACATCGTTAGGAAAAAGACTTTTCATACAAATTATTTGTCAAGCTCAATGTATCTTAAGGCAGCTTAAAGCATGCCACTCAGAAGGACTAACATGGTGACCAAACAATCTCTACTAGACCACTCTCAGCTGTTCATAATGTATTTAACATATCAGTGACAAGTTTTTCTCAAAATAAACCTTCAAGAACAAGACTTTACTTCCAGTTTAGCATTCAGGATATCAAAGAATTGACTGGGCCCAAAAGAAACCATCACAGGGCACAAAACAGATCCCATAAGACTTTGGCTGTACTTTTTACTCAGATGTCTTAGGAGGATGGACAATCCTGCAGGCCCTCAATTCAGGACTTGTAACTGGAATTTCTTTCACAAAGCAGTATTTGCAACACTAGGCCTTTCATCGGTATTGAACAGTACCCCATTAGCCTTCAGCACCTGCCTCTTGGAGGAAAAAAGAAAAAAGTATTTTTATGCTCAATTAGGTACAATCAAAGAAAAACTTAAGAGCTCCTTTCATGTAAGGGAAGTCACCTACCCATGCAGACAGCACCTCACTGGGCAGCTACTGCCAGAAAACACAAGCTTTAATGAAAATAACTTAATGTTACGCTTGAGTCTGTATCGAGTTTGTTAGTCAACACGCACAGCAATAACAGCCGTGGCTGTGTAGCTGAGCGGGACACGCTCCCAGCCCGCCGGCACCAGCTGGGCACACACAGTACCTGGCCGGGGCATCCCCGCTCGGGGCCGTGCCCGCGGGCCCCCGGCCCGGCAGCCCGACCGCCCCCCCGGTTCCGTCGCCCCCCGCGCCGGCCCCGGGCCTTCCCCCGGCCGCCCCTCACCCCGGCCCGGCTCCGCCACGGCCCGGCCGCCGCTCACCTTCTCCTGGGCCTTGCGGTAGCGCTGCAGCGCCTGCTGGGTCAGGTCCCGCACGCGGAGCTGCCCGTCCTTGCAGGGCACCACGATGCCGGTCCGCCCGAAGCACACGGTCACTTTCATCTCAGCGCGCCGCCATGCCCGCCCTGCCCGCCCGCGATCGGCGCCCGGCCCGGCCCGGCAGGTGCCGCCCCGCGGCCCCGGGGGCGGGCGGCAGGTGCTCCCGCGGGGTTGGGGCTGCGCCTCCGAGCGCGGGCAGCGCCGGCAGCGAGGCCCGGCCGCGGCCTCTCCTTCCGCCGTGCCCGCCCCGCCCCGCGCGGCGCTCCGGGAGGCGCGGGCCGGGCCGGGCCGGGCGGGGCGGCCGCGGGCGGCGGCGCCGCTCGCCCGGGGCACGGAGCGCCGGGATGGGCTTAAAGGGGCCGCGGGGCAGCGCTGCGCGCACCGCCGGGACCGCCCCGCCGGCCAGAGTGCGGTGCCTCCGCACCCCGCGCTGTGCGGAGCCGGCACCCGGGGGCTCCCCGGCGGCTGCACCCAGCGCTGCCCGCCCCGGAGCGTGAAAGGCTGACGCGCAGCAGCCCGGGGGCACCGCGCAGTGCGCGGGTTAATGCGGGGCAAGGAGCTGTGTGCCCGGACAGCGCTGGTTTGTACCGCGGTGAGCACAGAGCACCCCTGAGGCACAGGGCGGGCCCTGTGGCACACAAAATACACCTGGAGAGAAATAGTGCGCAGTGACCTGCAGCGTGGTGCGCTGACCACGGCCTCAGCCCTTGCCCTACGAAGCTGTGAACACACATGTGCACAGCTGCCCACCCCGACCTACCGAGACAGTGACACAAGACCTCGCACACACCTTGCCACTACATACAGTGACCTGCAGGCACTCCACAAACACCCACTGCTCTGCAAAAGTACATTTTTCTGTACCACGTGGGTAACCAAGTAGTGCTGCCTGTAACTTATCTACCAGGACACCACATACAACATAGTGCAAATACTCGAGACAACCTGACACCACTACAACCATAACAGATCAATCTAGACGCAGATGTGTATAGCTGAAAATCACTGCAAAGCAAAGCAAAGGCAGTGTAAAAATACCTCTAAATCACAGCATGACATCAGACAGCACAAGGGGACTATTGCTGCAGTGGAACTATCCCCACCAACCCCGATTAGCATTCACAAAGACAGTCCAAGCCCTGTGCTGTATGATGTAACCAAATGACGGTACCAGAGATGTTGCAGTGGAAGTGGCTGGAGGTTAAAGTGAATAGTGAAGTTTTGGGATGAGGTGGGAACAGAGCCAAATAAACTCTAGCAAGTGGAAAGTTCATCCTGGTTCCTTAGGAACAGGCACAGGTGGAGTGTGGGACTGCTGCAGTTGCTTTTCCAAATCCAGATGTGTATGCCACCAGCCCATAGCATTGCAGAGCAAATCACAAGAAATAATCTATTAAACCATATACAGACCCGCTTTCCCTGGGTATGTATGTGTGTTTGCATATGCAAGTGAGCAAATGTGCATCCCGAACGCTTTGAACCAGAGAAAAATTACTTTCTTTTTCCCTCCAGAGCAAAGAAGCGGTGGAGAGGAACAGGAATGTCCTAGTTCTTCAGAAAACACCGTGGGGAAGGTAGCACAGCTTGCAGACCAGAAACACCTCCAGGGCAGGTGCTGGGGACAAACTGAAACGTTCCCTGGAGTCAGCCCATGTGGCCATTCCAGACCCACTGCTGTGTCCCTGCCAGCTCAGCCCTGAGCCATCTCACCGCTGGCTCCCAATAGCGGAGCAGGGCCCAGTGGTTTCTTGTACATCAGCTTTTACCACTGTAAAGCATTCCCCATGGTAAGTACTTATTCCTCCCAGCTGCTGGAGGGACCAGCAAGTCAGTGAGGTTATGAAAATGATTCACATGAAAAATAATCCAGGAGGAGAAAGAGAGAAGCCTTGGTATAACACCTAGGAATTCTGTAAGCTGAGTTTGTACGGAGGGAGCAGCAGGGATACCTGGGGCAGGGAGCAACAGCTTCTCACACCTTTCTCTGCTCTTGAGAAATGGTAAGGGGGAGCAGTCCCACACAGCAGCTTCAGAGCTAAATCAGTGGGAGCAGGAGGAGTTCAAGGCACTCCTCTATTTAAGCTGCTAATGTGGTGGTGGGAAGCCTGGATCCCTGTGCTTATATGATTTTGGCTACAGAGTACAAGGGATTCTTAGATTAATAATTGACTATGAACATAAAGGCCTCTTTCTCCTTTTCTGTCCCTTTCCCCTTCTTCCTCTGTTTATAAGCAAGGTCTGACACACTCCAGAAAAAACATGGTATGATTTTCTTTTTTCTCAAATTTTGAAAAGTGTAGGTGACATGCACTGTAACTGGAGTTGGGGAGCTTGTTGACAGAGAAAGTGTCTTGATTTAGACCAACACGTATGTCTGAAAAAAAAATGAAACAATTTTGTCCTCAGTGCCATACCTGAAGCATAAGCAGCAGGTTTCAAAATGTTTATGGCTAGACTATAAGGACCTATAGCTGTTTCAGAATGAAAGAAACTATTTTCTTTAAATGTGTGTGCTTAGTATCTTACAGAAACTGAGATTGTATTTAATTACCACACATCAACAAGGGGGAGTGAGGAAAGGTTGCAGAGGAATCACCAGTGTGTTTACTCTCTGACAGTGTTTGTTTGAAAGTTATGCGTGGTATTGCTGATAAGACATTATTGTGTTCTGGGTGTATCACACATTTGTTTATGTTGAAACAGTCTGAAAGCCTTTGAAGCCATCTGGTAACAATTAACACCTACATATCATATAGTTACCTCTAAGTGTCTCTGGGATAGTCTGCACAACTTTCTGAAAAGAAATTGTTTCCTTTATAGGAGAGTTGGCCACGCTATTTTCCTTCTCAGGGTGTGGAGCACTTTTCCAAAAGTAAGTTCCTCCAATGCTGGTAACAGTGCGACAAGAAAAGGTGTCATATTGGCACAGCTAAGACAAGTATGGGAGGCCCAAGAGTGTTGAACTGGAATTCAAACAAAATACTTCTTAAGAAACTACAGTCTTAGTTGCAATAGGATGTGTTCCGGTCTGCTTAGATACAGAGGGGAACCAGTTTCTAAAACATTCTCATAAGCGAGATTAAGGCACAAATGAGGCCAGATGTTGGATCCCAGAACGATATTTCAACTTAATTTTGTAACACAAAAGAGCAGAGAGAAAGAAGGAAGATAGAAAAGTAGGAAAAGTTAAGGATAACTGTTAAAAGCACAGGACAGGATTTACCACCCCCCTGAACTGCCACTGGCTTGCAAACTGGCAGATCTCTGCTGGGCTTCTTCCCTGGTCGCCTTGTATCCTCTGAGGAACGAGCTGAACCGGCAGGGTAACGGAACTGAACGGCAGCAGCTCCTGCAGTAGTCCCCAAACAGCCCTCCCAGCATTCCCTGGGCATGGCCCTAAATCCCCTCACCATGGTAGCCCCTGGATGCCCACTGGCCAGTTCAGCAGTATCCGAGCAAAGGTCTCCTGGTATGAAGATGGGCCTTGAGTGGAGTCCACTGGCTGGTTCCCCAGTCTCCAAGCAAGATCTACCTACCATACCTTATTTAGGACAGCAAGTCCTTGCTGTGTTCTTGATTGTAACAACTTTTTATCTTTTTTGGTCCTCTACCTGCCTTTACTGGCTCGCTAGATACCTCCTGGAGCTTTTGCAAGTAGCTCGGCTCTTACAGCAGCCTGGTTGGGGCAACAAGGCTTTTTAGCTCCATTCTCAAGACAATGGCGAAGCAGACTCCATCTTTTAATCAGTCCATTACAGGGTGAAAGAGAGCTGAGGGTAATTTTTACTTATGACATCTCTACATCATTTGTTCCTGCATGAAATCATCAGGAATTATGACAAAAAATACTTTCCTGGAAAAAAAAATACCCCATGAACCTTAGAGAGCTGAAGGCTTCCAAACCCCAAAGCAGCTGCAGAGTCACATACACCTCTTCTTGCTGAATACACAAAACCTCTAAGAACCAGGTCCTTGATATCATCCTTATGCCCACTTTAAATTTACTCAGAGTAAAATACAGCAACTTTGAAAATTGACTAATAATGAGTCTTGTTTTTACTGTGCTGTTGTGCATTTGAGAAGGACTGCCTGCTTGGTTCTTTAACGGAAATCTAAACCATATTTCATTCTAAGGAGATCATCATACAGCTAATGCTGTAAGCAGCATAAACTGGCTTTGCCCCCCAGAGGAGGACTTCTGCTCCCTTCTGGCCCCAGCTGTTTGTTCCCATCCATTCCCTTTCGTGTGCCAGCACACACAGTTGTAGGTCTGTGCAATGAGATGCTGTGGAAATTAATTTTTTTGCCAGATTAGCTTTCAGCCAAATCAGTTCTGCAGAAAACAGAAAATCAGGAGAAATCAGAACTCAGTTCTGTAATGGAGTTTAAAGCCTATGCTGGCCCCAGGGAGGACACGGCACATCAAGACAGCAGCCTTTTTCTTTTGATTTATACCAGGTTACAGTACTTTGCAGGCAGCCTAGTTACGAGTTTCAGACACAAATACATATCCATGAGATAATATTCATGACATTCATCATTCATGTATCAGTTCCATGAGAGAGGATGAACATATTTAACAACTTATTGTCACTGAAGGATACTACCCTTGCCTTCCTCACCTCCCATCATCCTTTCCCACCTGATGCTTCTTGGGTCTCTTCATGAGCTTTCAGTGTCTCAGTCTGATAAAAAACTAACACAGAAAAAAAGAAAGGATTGTTTTCTGCTTTGTTGGCAAGCTAAGGCCACTCAGGGAAGGTTCCAACACATCCTAGAGCAGGCTAGAGGGCAAGGGTAGGGCCCAGCAGCTGGGAGCAGGAAAGGGAGTGGATGAGACCTCCGCTTCCATCAACCACAATGAGTCCTTTGCCTAAATATCTTAGCTAATGTTTTGCACTTTTCATGCGGTTTTGTACTACAACTGACTGGTTTGGCCTCCCTTCTGGCTTCTCTGCACACAGGCTGCAGGCTGTCAGGTCCATACACTCAGTTCCTGATCTCCTGAGCATCAAATGGGAAACACTACAGCCCACCACACAAGGTGCTGACCAGGTATAAGCTCCCTTTACAGCATCCTCATTGCTTGTGCTAGATCAGCCCTCCATGTGAAAGCACAGGGCTCCCATCTCACCTGCACTGTTTCAGGGCAGCAGTGTGATCCCATCTCCATGCCTGACCTGGGTCACACTGGTGCTGCTGGGAGTTCCCCGGTGCACGGGTACTGTACCAGTAATGCAGCCCCACTGGTATCCCTGCCTTCCCTCCTGGCCATTCATTCCCAAGTGGTTCTGCATTAGCACAGCACCAGCCAGAGGAGTAGAATTTAAAACTTCTGAATTCACGTTTTTCCAAATTGAACGGTTCTTACGCTTTCTCTGCTGTAACTGGAAATTGCAATAAGGATAATCAGCACTTTGCTTTTATGTCTAAAAGGCTTTATCTAAAGACCCCAAAAGAGCCAGCAAATGTCAGTTAAGATTTGCAAACACTGTGCCAGCAGACATGGACTGGTTAAGCAACTTGCCTAAAAGCACAAAGGATTTTTCCCTATTTTTGCTGCTAACAAGACAACACAAGTTTTGACCTCTAGTTTTTGGCTCTCAGCAGTGTCTCCTTCCTACACCATCACCCGTTAGGCATTTAACTATTTGACATCAGTAGTCAGGGCTGCCAAAGGAGCTGCTCCTGGAGCACTATTGGCTCAGCCTCCTTTCTACCATTAATAAACCATGTAAGAGGAATACAATCAATCTGAGTTCAGGTATGTTAAAAAGTCCTAAAAGAGCCTTAAGATGTTATTATTACAGGTATATTTTGTTCTGGGGCTTCACACTAGAAGGGATTTGGGGATAAACTTGAACCAGACGAAAACAAAGTAAAAAAACTTCATCATTTAAACCAGTCTCATAATCCCTGGAGGTCTGATTTGTGATTTTTCAAACTTTTTTCCTGTTAACGCAGTAAAATATATTTGTTTGCTACTTACTGAATGTTGTTACCAGTAAACTCTTCAATTACTAGAGGCAAAAAGGGTCATAATTCCTGCTGTTTATATTTTGCATTTCTCCTAGCTTGGATAATGAAAATCAATAAAACCACTTTCACTGCCAAGTCTCCGTGGTACAATGTTGGTGAATAAAGGGAAATCAAACTAACAAACATTCTTGGGAACTGCAGTAGAGTTTTACAAAAATACAATAAAAAAAATCTCTTTACAATCTATATAAAATCAGGTTTTTGCAAAAGTTTAATTTTAACCTAATTTAGAGTTGAAATAATAAATAAAGATATTGTGAGACTTGCAAAGCAAGATGATTCTCACTTTCCATTCATGATGCCACCCTTAGTTCACCTTGGATCTTCTTTCTGCTCATATAACTACATCGATTTAGCTCAACAAATGCATTTTTTTAATATCTATGTTGTATAAGGATCCAAAAGAAGAATGTGCTTGAATATCCAGTACTGTAGCCTCTGTACTATCAAAATAAAAGTCTGGAGCCCGATGGGAGAAATCCACTTTCAGTTAGTCTAGGGGGACTTCAGGATCTGTTCTCCCTGAAGCCGTTCCAGGAAAGGTAAGGGAGGACTGGCAGAGCCCTTTCCTCAGCTGGGCAGCCTGCCAGGCTGTAAGAACCTGTGCAGTAACAACCTGTGCATCCCTCCAGGTCCTGCTGGCACCAGGCACATCTGTCAATATATGCAGGGCTCTAGAAGAAAAGGCTGAGTGCAGAGGAGCCGAACACTGACGGCCAAACCCCACCCCACAGTGTGGAAAGGAATGTTTTGCTCATCGGATAATGATTTGTTTACAGTTAATTAAGCATAAGAGCTGTTCATAACAAGCTCTGTTTACAGTGTGGGCAGGAGATGGCTCTGTCTAAATAGGTCCAAAGGATATTAACACTCTTAAAAGTTTGGCAGGTTTAGAAATTAGTCCCTCAAAAAAACCCCAAAGGTACATTCAGAGAAATCCAGAGGGGAAAGAAAGTCTTCATAGAGCCCTAGGGGAGATTTATATAAAAGTTACACATTTAAAGACTTCTTTAAAATGGTCCTCAGCCACAAAGTTATGTAAACACCTTAGTGATACAATCACTACAACATCATACAGAAAGAAAGAAAAGCCTTTTGAAGCTAACTTAAAAGCATAGGTGGATATAAACCTAGATTTCTTTTTTATTTGTGTTCACATATCTTAGAAAAATCTTACTCACTTTTGTTTTCACTTTGACAACTAAATTCTGCTTCACTTCAATCTTCATCTCATTTTGTATAAAGGGTGATTTTGTGGTCCATGCCCAACACTAAGATCCCATTCATCACTTCATCAGAGTTTCATTCTTCTTCCCTCTGAAGATGAACCTTGTCCAGGATCAACAAGATGTTTCCCCAGGACAACCAAGGACATTCAAGAAGTGACATAAAGTGCCCTTCTGCTCCAGAAAGACTCATCACTTTGTGGAAGACATGTCCTGTGTTAGGGAATGTTATCAGGCAGTGAGATGGTAAAGAGCATGCCTAGCTCTGGGCTCTCCCTGATTCTCCATAGTAAGGCTAAACTACAAAATGGAGGTTTATTAACTCTGTGATAATGTCAGCTAGGTATTATCTGTTGCCTGGGATTTGATCTGAACCACCCCTCCATGATCAAGATGATGATCTTGCTCATGATCATCCATGATGATCTTGCTCATCTCCAGGTAGCTCAATTTACAGAGTATATGGTAAATTGAGGTTATGCAGAAGCACATAGGCTGCCCTGAAAATCAGTCAGGCTTAATCTTTTCTTCACAGAGATTTTTGGACAAAAATCTTTAGCAGTTACACATAAGGAATTCTCCTCTGAGTTAAAGAGGTAAACAAAGGTTCTGCCCTTTTACTACAGCACTGATCAAGGAGATTCAGGTTAAGACCCTGGGGTCTGTCAAATTAGTTCTGATACAGAATAGCATGTGTTTAATATGTATGTTAGAACCCATGTCCATGGGATGTTCTCATGCCCCACAACAGCTTTGCAGTGGTGATTTGCTCTCCTGACCACAAGGCTGGACACTGTCACCCTTCCTCAGGGTGGTTTGCATCTGCTGCACAGCAGAGCTGCATTTGCTTACTGATCTGAGCAAGAGGATGTTACACTGGCTCTCTGTTCTTCCCACCCTAAGGCTACTCCTGTAGCAATGCAATTTATTCATCCCTCCTTGCTCAAAGCTGTGCCTAAAGGCACGATATGGCCTTTGATTATCAGAAGGAAAAAAAGGAGTTTTCAAGGGCCACCACTGGTTTCTATTTAACAGTATGTAATTTCTAGATTCTGTTTACTTCTAGCTTTTAACTCTGGTTCCTTTTACTTCGGGATTCATTATTTGGGGTTTTTTTGCAGCCATTGTTTGTGGCTGCTAGTGGCAACATCTATATTTGCTGTAATCTGGCCAGTATCTATAATTTTAGTCAATATGTATGATTTTTAAATATCTATTTCAGCACAAAATCCATGAAAATGCCATTTACAGCACAGATAAAGGTGCAGGTTTATAAAAAGATTCTCATAAATTCTCAGTGTACTGTTTACTTTCTCTTGCCTTTTCCCTTTCTTCCTTCCAGGCTATTTTATACTGTCCAGTCATGTGAGATACACATGGTAGAAGTTTTTACCCATTCGTTCCCCAAAGCTGAAGGATTTGCTCTAAACGTGGAAAAGCTGTGGGCTCCTAGGACAGAGCAGCCTGGGGGGAACTCAGAGAGGAAATTTTGGTCTCTGAGATCACAAATCGGTCTCTCTGACAACACAGGAAAGAGAAAGGACTCAGTGGAAAGAGATGCTGTGGCTGCTGCCAACTGCTTTACCTTGAGCAGCTGAAGGAGGAGGGTTGGATAAGTGTCTGTTCCCCTCCCTCGACCACAAAGGATTTATTTAAAATGCATGCCAGAGGGAGGATTAGAGCAGAGCCCTCCCTCCTCTCCTTTGTTCAGGAGGAGGAAGGGAGCATAAGCCCTTGGCTACTGGGGTCTGGGCTCTCCTAGTACTCACAGCCTCCTTCTATTTGCCTTCCCCTCGTACTGTGCCATCACTATGGAAAAGGATTGCTTGACATTCCAAGAATGGCATTGTGCTTTGCAGGAGTATCAGAGTCTCCAGACTGCTCCATAAATTGTACTCTACTTACGTAGACAGTGCCTACAAAACTATCTGGGTCAGGCATGCAAAGCAGCCTGCCTTTCCTTTAATGTTTTAATGTGGACGCTCCCTCACATGATCCTTTTTCCAGATGGCCCCTAATCCTTGTACATATCCAAAATCCTCCAGCTATGATTTCTTGATCTCCTCAACAACAGATATTTTTTCTTTAGTGTAGGCAGTACATAGTGTGCTTTCTGCTTCTACAGCGCTCTGCAGTATTTCCCAACAGCATTTCAAAATCTTAGTTATTTTCCATTGTACTCCAGCTTTCACACCTAAGGCAACAGCTGAACATTAGTGAGCCAAGCCAATGGCATGTAAGCCAGACTTATGGTAAGTGATACACACCTTTCCTTCCAAGAAGCAATTCGTCTATCCAGATGTTTTCTCCAGCTGTTTCTGGAATAATCACAAATTCACTGAAAAGGAAATCTAAACAACAGAAATGTTGTCACTCTCTACCATCATAATCAGTTTCTCCTGATTAAACCTGAGCTTCCCACACACCATTTTTCACCCCATCCCTCCTATTGTTTTACCCCAGTGCAGCACATCTACAAGCCAAGCGCTCCCAATCCTTCCATTACTAGGTATGGAAAGAGTGGCCTCAGCCAGTTTGCAGGGATTTGAGCTGCCTCTGAAGTGTGGGAATCTGCTTCCTCTGACTCCAGCTGGGCCTCGGTAACCAGCACGGACACAGACATGCCTTTCAGACTACAGTTCAGTTCTCTCTTCTGAGCTCCTCACCCTCAGCTGGGGCCCCGGTGGAGGCAGCAGCCTATTATCAGTAGGATGAGTAATAAAGCAAGTACTACTGAGACAGTTGGTGCTCCCAGACTGGTTTTGGATAGAGCATGGCCAGTAGGCAAAAGAAAGCTTTACCAGCCATTATGTTCAGCATTTTGAATGACAGATTAATCTTCCTATGAAAAACAATCCTATCAATAGTTAAAACTTGCCCTTATTTTCTCTAGGGCTAGGATTTGGCCCTGAGCATCTACAACTACTCAGTATTCTGGCTGCAAGTGTAATGTTGCTATTTGTGTAGTATCCAATATCCTGTCTTTTGTATTCTCACCTCCTTCCTCTTTCTTTCCAAGACATCCTATAATATATTTTCCTAACAAGCATATAATTATTTAGTTATTGCACTGTTTTATGATTGCATTGTTGGTAATTGCTCAATATTGCAAGTGATTTATTAGTAATTGCAGAGTCTTTCAGATCTGTCTTCAGTAAGAGAACAAATAGCACCTTGCATCAATAGACATCAAAGTCTTCAAGAGGGATTTTTCTTTAATGGTCTTTTTTAAACTATCTTTCCTACTGCAGCCCTGAAAGTTTCTTTCTCTCTTTACACAATAACTCGAAGTTTCACTCCTGCCCTGCAGTGGAAAAATACATTACATCAGTCTTTGAATAGGATTTTATTCTGTAGTCCAGCTATCACCTTCTTGTAGTTTCATCTGCATCTAATGGGATTTTATGTGGCGATATATATTCAGACTGCATAACTCCTCAACCACTCAAATTCTTCTTAGAGCTTTTTGACAATAATTAAACTGCAAGTGGTTTTCCGATATTCCTGCCATTTAGGCCTTCCCACATTGACTTCAGTGGGGATTCACAGGTGAAACAGATGAGAATTCAACTTCCCTCTCATTAATAAATGCCTTCTGGTCACAACTTGCCAACCTTTGTATAAAAGCCCTCCGTCATTTTATCACACTCTTCCTCCTAAGGGGTTTCTCAGCTTTCCACCAGCTACAGCAACAAACTCAGGCTGCCTAAACTTGGCTGTGTAGCAAACAGGAAAAGATTTTCCAGCTCCTCTCAGAGTGCCTGGCGCTGTGCCCTGACTTTCCTCTGCCTGACACTTACTGCTGTGGCTTCTCCCCACTGCTAGTGCCTGCTGGGAACCCGGCTCTGGCTGCGCCCCGGGAGCACAGAACCAGCAGGCAGGACTAACTCCCTCCTCAGCTCAACAGTTTACATTCACCCTTTCCTTGGTTAAAACCACCTCAAGCCCACCTGCCCTCTCCCAAGCCTTTCAGCATGATCTGGCAGCAGGTACACACAAGGCTGAAGAGGCCACCCAAAGCAGCCTCATCCCTGAATAGGCATTCCCCTGTTTTATGGAAGATATGAGGAGTGAAGGGACACTGTGTAATGTCCCATCACCAGGGGTTTCACGGTGATGTGCAATGCACAGGGCTTGATTTAAATCTGCAACACAGACTCCTGGCCATGCCAGGAAGAATGCTGTTTTAGAGGATCTGAGCTGGACAGAACAAATGAGTCCTTCATGGATGACTGCACTGCAGTACTATATTTCTCCTGATTAGCTGGTGGGGTTGGCTTCAGAAAAACAGGTAAGCACGGGGTTGGACAAAAGAAGAGGAACCTCAGCCATGTCTGGAAGGTACCTCAGAACTTTTTGGTACCTAAATAAACAGTTCATTTTTCTAACCTCTTGGGCACCATCCCACAGTCTGACATCTATCTATAGCTGCACATTCAGAATTCTCTTGAGCTTCTGCACTCTTAGGACTAGCAAGTACCTAATGCACCAGCTACATAATCCCACAGCTGTAAATAAATAGATCCAAGGCACAAATATTTCTACTGACAGCTTTCCCCCTTGTTCCAGTAACAAACTGATCTTTACTGTGCTAGGGAAGAAAATCGCTTCCTATTGAAGTCACTGACTTCAAATGGGAACTGTGTTTTTCATAGACTCTTCCAAAATTTTATTTTCAGAGATTTCCACACTACTGACTCATCATGTGTCTGCCAGGGACAAAATCAGCTTCTGCAAGGCTAAAGGCAGCCAGCTCAGACGTTGTGCACAACATTGGACCAAACCTAGACACTTGCAAAGAAAGGTTAAAAAAAAAAGAAAACAGAACAACAATATTCCACAGCGCAAACTTAATGTCATTTTTGTTAAATGTTACATTTGAGGTAAACAAGATTTTACATTTGCTACCATTTAATTGGATGAGAAAGAGGAATCTGAAATTGGGGGGTAAAGTGCAAGTAATGTTCTTGTTAGCTGTAGTCAAAGCCAAAGGGGTTTTTCAGAAAATAAACCAAGATTGTATCTATTTAGACCATGTTAAGTATTTACCAAGTGTTGGATCTGTCTAAAAACCACAAAACCTAACCTTTATGATTCTAGTCACTGCAAAGCTAATGCTGGAGGCCATAATATTGATATTTAAAGTAAGATACACTGTTTAATAGTAAATAATATTTTTCGGTTGTAATTATTTTGTCCCAACATGTTTAGATACATTGCAGAGATCAATAAGGATCAAAAATACAATCTTATGCATGATTTAGTTTCATTATATTTAAGCAGTAATTAAAGGACTTGCCAATTTAAGCAAATATTGTTTAGTGTTATCCATTAACATCATGCTCCTTGGTTTCTCTTCTTTAATCTCACATAGGAGGAGCCTGGTTTTCAGAAACCTCAAAGCCAGCTACCCTGGCCAAAGTTTGAGAAGCACAAGTGCACATCTGCCACTTCCCCAAAGCAGCTAAATTTGGGTTTATTTGTGGCTTCAAAATCTCAGTAATTCCTCCTGTGATGAGAACATTACCCTGAAAAACTCTGCAGTTAAAACCTACACACACTATCCTCTGTGCACATATTTACAGACACAGAGGGGAAGTTTTCATACTGGCATTAAGAACAGCTTCTCACCCCTCCAGAACTCATATTAAATGGATGGCAAAATGCTTCTTTGCCCTCTGCTAGGCTTTGAGAATGAAATACACCCACTAATTCCACAAGGAGAAAAGCAAACAAACAAACACATGCTGATTTCTTTTGCTTGCTGTTTCAACAGCTCATTTGTATTTTTAAAAATAGATTATGATCTGGTCATACTAATTTTGTTTGTATTCAGATTCATCATTAAATAACTTTGAACACCGAATAATCATTATTAATACTATGAAATAATGCTATTGGTGTTTTAGATTCTTTTCAATTAATACCACAAAGCGTGGAAATTCTTATTTTTTACTGTAACTAGCCCATGAAATCTTTCACTCTTTTTTTTTTGTGATTCCTATAGCTGGTTTTTCACTATGATGTTAACAGTTAGGTTTTCATCTGTTTCCACAGTTTTCTGCAGCAGTTACAATTTTGGTCCTGAAGTTAGTGGCCAAGTGAAAGTCTGTTTCTGCAAGGTGTGGGTGCTTTTAGCAAGTGGCTGAACATCTCCCTGCTCAGCAGAAGGATTAGGGCTTTTACAAGGTGCTGTAGAATCTAGGATAATCTGGGGAGATATTTTGATGGTGTTTTGCAGTAGCTCCCAGGGAAGGCCTCCCAGCACTGGCTGTGAGCAGGCCCTGGTAGGAGCTGGCAGAGAAGGGTGCAACGACCCCAAGAGCTGCAGAGGTCTTTGCAATGCCCTGCTGCCACTCAGCTCCTCTGTACCTGGGTTTGGAATCAAAGCTGCTCCTTCCAGCAGCAAAATTATCTTCTTATCATTCTGCCCCTCAGTTTGTTTGCCCAGTCCATGAAGGCAAAGTATGAGATAGGTTCTGGCACACAGGCAAATCAGATTTGAGGCAGTGCCACCTGCACCGTCCAGATCCACAGAGCACACAGCCACAGAAGTTTCATCCTAGGTAGGAACTGGGGTATGTGCCTGTCTGCCAACACCCTCTGCTGTCTCCTCAGCTCGGCTGAAATCACGCAGGCTCCCAGCTCGCAGGCTGCCTCGGCAGTGCCTGTAATTAGGAACATCTTTCAGCTTCAAAGCTGAATCCTGCGGGGTAGAAACCACTGGCAGAGACAAACAGAGACAGACCCTGTGCTGCCATTTCGAAAGTCAGGAACACCCTCCGGCCAAGAGCGAGCTTCTCTGGCAGCCTCCAGCCAGCTGCAGGGCTCAGGTAATGATTTCATTCATGTGAGTGCAGCAAGGACAGGAGGTAAGGAGCAGAGACACAAGTGGGGCTTTCTGCATTCTCACCCACAGGACTTTAAGGAGGCTGAGCTTGGTTTTGTTTGAACCTTTTCAAGCTAAGTGAGAGAGATCAGCTTAGGAGAGCCCCAAAGCGTGGAAAATTCCAGCTCTGTTGTTTGCAGTTTTATTCAAGTTCAGGCTGTTTGGGAGCACGGGATTCTTTTTTCACTGAAAATTTTGCAACTTCAGTTACAACAGCTGTTACCAGGCAACTGACATAAATTAGAACAGTTTGAGCCAATGAAACAGACAGTTTATTCGAGTTGCTTGGTGCCCAAATACCATAATCATGAGAACAGCATTAAATAGATAAATTAGTACAGGAGAGGGAAGGAGTCAGAGGAATGGGTAAAAAAAAGCAAGCCTGACTGCGAGGAAACTAAAAGCTTGTGTATAACACAGCAGGAACAGGAACACGCGACCTGGAAAGGAGCAAAAAACCTTGGCAAGGAACAACAGGTCAGAGAAGCTGCTAAGCCAGGCCATGTATGTCACCCTGCTGCAATGGTCCTTTGTCCCAGCTTTCTGTGCTTTTCTTCTGATTCTCTGAGGCAGTAGCACTACAGATATGTCCAGATTTGCTATGAGAATGTTTATCTGAAGCATGGACACCAGAGCTGAAGCCTTGCCCTGCTGTCACAACCTGTGTGGTACATACTGCCCATTACCTCATGTTGGAGTAGCAGCAATACTTCAGAGCCCCTCTCCCAGCCATTTTCCTCAGGATTGAGATCCCACGTTGCTGTGGTGGGAATGATGTGATGGGAGAAATGCTTAGGGTCACAGCTGTGTGACAGACATATCAGAGACATACAGTTTAGTATTTGAGGACACTGTTACCTGAACAGCGTGTCATGCTTTGGATGCCGACACTTCAAAATGGCTGTTGAAAACTGTAGAGGCTTTAGAAGAGAGCTCAGAAGGAATTCTGCAATACAAAACCTGTGTTGTAGTCAGAGACCACCTAAACTCATCACCCTGAGGAGACAGGACCATGGTGATCTTGCACATCTGTGGCGAAGACATAGAAGAGACAGCTCTTTAATTGGGCTGGATGGAAGTATAACAGGATCCAGTGGGCAGAAGCTTCATATCATGTTACTCATGAAATACCAATAAAATAAAATAATGATTTCTCCATTAAACCCCAGCTCTCCTAATGGAATACATTACAGGAAAGTCAGTTTTGCGTAAGAAAGCCGTAGGTGTCGTATTAGGAGGTTTCTCATGCGGTGCCTCACCGTAGGGAGTGCACTTCAGAGACTGATGACATTATTTAATTATGCCAGTGTGTCACTATTCTCCAAATTACCTGAACAGGTATTATTAACACTCTACCTCCCTCCATAGGAAGCTATGCATGGGAAATGGCTCGGTTCAGAGTACAAGGGCAACTGCAAACAAACATTTTTAGCAGTGCTGCATAGAAAAATGGTGTTAATGAGCAGTGATTAAGCACACAAACCGCCAGAATGTAACGATTAGAGATATAGAAGCAACACATAAAAAGAACAAAAAGAAACATTTTAGATTTTGGATGCTGCAACATGTGAAAGATAACTTCTCTGGGATATTTTTTCGTGGTTTTAATGTCTGCTGCAACAATTGAAATATGCTATGGAAGTGGTTTAGGTTTTTCTAATTTATCTGACAATTTTACAAGGAACCATGGTTTTTTTAGTCATAAAGATTTTTGAGGTAATCATGTAAGGTCAGCCAGAACATTTTTGGTCCTTTGAATTTTTTTTGTTGAAATTTTGAGTTGCCACAGCTGGATTTGTAATACAATATTTTGAATAATTTAAAAACACTCACTTGAAGGTTTTACATCAGGCTACTCTCTTTTTATTAAGAATTTCCAAATTAATGGCTGGCACACTAGAAGCCTTAACAGACTTGTTAGCAATTTTTCTTATAGGATGCTCTGTTCTCCTTGGGAAGGAGAGCTTAAGCACAAAGTTGTCCTGACACACATGGGTCTTTTCAGAGAGCCTCTGAAAGAAAGGTGCTACTAACAGTTTGATATTTTTATTGAAGTTACTACAGAGAATTGTGCTAGAAAAGTAGTACTGGTCAGCACTATGCAGTCTCAGGAGTTGTAACCTCATTGCTAAATTTTGAAGGGAAATTTCTATTCAGATATGTCCATTTCCATAGCAGGGAGTTTGGTGCTGTAACCATTTGCCCCATTTGTGCTCCCTCAGATCCATTATAGCATTTAGAACCATGTCTTCTTTTATTACTTCTTGCATTTCTGGCAGAGGCAAAAGCTTATGAAACCACAGGGGTAGCTTTGAAAATGAAGTATTCTCTTGCGATTGATGGTATATAGTATTCCTGATCCAGTGGGCATACTTGAAATATTGTCAGGTTACTCTCTTTCCTTGAGTTTGTCACAGTTTTATGGTCCTAACCCCACAGCTAATGCAAACTTCACCCTTGTTAGCTGATGAGCTCAACTTCAGATAAAACTGCAATGGGCAAAACTTAGTCTCACGATACTTAATACCATGCCCAGAGCCCAGCAGATGGAGTCAACTTACACATAACCACTTCAGTTTTTTGTAAAACAAACAAGCAAGCAGGACCTGCAAGCATTAGGGCCAGAGACTTAAGGCATATGTTTTTACTGTGCTGTAAAGGCTCAGAATCCAAAAGAACATATTTCTTTTTTTTTTTCTTTAATTTGAATTTTAGGATATTTTCCAATTTTTGGGATCATCTTGCTCAGCTTCAGAGTTGAAGCATTCTTTTTCTTGGCTGGGGGCTTTCTGGCTTGCTTTTTTGTTTGGGGTTTTTTTTTTTTTTGGTTTTTGGTTTTTGGTTATTTTTTTTCTTGCTTGTTTTCTTGTTTGTTTTCTTGTGTGTGGTTTTTTTTTTTTTTAACTTGTGCATTTGTTTCAAAAGAATCCTCATTTCAAGCACGTCAGACAGAATCATGAATAAGTGGTGATGTATAAATAAACCAGTCTATTTATGCATGCCTAGATGACAGCTAAGGGCTTTGCTGTGGAACTTCATAAGAGAACAACACCAACAGCAGTCCATTTGCATCCAACTCCTCTCTGCCAATAGCTGGAATCAACCTGTACCAAGCCGTGGCCCTTCTCGCCCTTCTTCAGCTTTGGTGCTAAAGTCAGTGAGAGACACTTCTCTTTCTCTGTAGTGTAAATAAAGCTCAATTTGTCTGAAATGAAGCAAAACCTGTCACCTTCTTTCCACTAACCCTGTGTGGAGCTAGCAGTTCCTAGAAGAGCTGCATCTATACAGGACATCATTACTGTGGGCAAGGACCCTTCCACCTCTGCTCTCCTGGCCTCGTTTAGCTCTCCTGCCTCAGCTCTAAACAGCACAGATCCTGGGCCAAATCTTCCTAAGGGGTTATGTTCTAGCCAAGTTCCCATCAGCTACAGCAAGGACATCAGAAACTGCTCTGCTCTTACAGGCCTCTTGACTTGGAAGATAATTATTGCAACACTGTTTCTCCTCCATGGCATGCTCCAATTTAAAAGAAAGAGAAGCAGACAGGCTCAGAAAGCCCTGTGTTACTGACCCCGGTGCTGCCTGTGCAGGCTCTCTGCCCATGGCCTCGTGGTGGACTGAGCAGGGAGAGCCAAAGCCACTGCGCCAGGTCTGTGACCCCACTGTACCCGCTCCCACCCTGCCAGATGAACCACATTTGCACACGTCGTTTTCCTGTGTGTTTGCACATAAATGAGAGTAGAGCACCTAAACCCGAGCCCAGCACAATTAGCATTCGTACAAATGCAGTGATTTTCTCTGCTCCTGTCTGTGGGTCACGCTTCCAGGCTCCATCAGAGCCCACAAAGAAAGCAGCCCACAACTGAGAAAGATTGTTCTCCTGCCCATTTTTACAGATGTGGGAGTGGGATGCATGTGTCCCAAGGTCACACTCAAACTTCTGAGGAACAGTTAGATGTCTTTTCCACACCCGGCTGACACCCACAGGTTTAGCTAAAAGAACTTTAATGCACTGATGGATTCTCTGCTTTTTGGAGAATGCCATGCAAGCACAGAGGTACTTTTCCTAATTCAGGGTTGGTTCTGCACCTTCTGGACTGTGACACACACTGTGACATCACTTGTCCTCCATTTCCCCAAAGATTAGAATGTCATCACTTGTGGTTAAGAGCTTTGAACACGTTGAATTACTTTTCTGATTTTATCTTTACGTTTTTTCAAGAGCTTAGCATATTCCAAACATTAATCTTCTGTGCTGTCTTGAGGCAATGTGACCAGAAAATGCTTTGTCAGCTAAGGTTGTGACAAAAATGCCAGGCATGACCTAATAAATAAATAAATAAATAAAAAGGAATCACTCCCTGTACCAGTCTTATTTCCCATATACGTTTGATGAACCTGTTAGTTCAGCCACAACACTGCAGTCTTTACAGGCATCTAGCAGAAGCCATTAATTCTTACAGAATTAGGGCACTTATGATAAATTTACAAAGACAGACACATGAAACAGTTTCCAAAGAACCCTCAATATACAGGAGTTACCTTTCACCAGTGGGGAGCACTCCAGAAGGACTGATGGCATCAGTGGGTCCTCGGTGCCTTTGAAGTTCAGGCCCTACTCTGCTGCTGACTACCCACTATGGGCTCAGGCAGCCACTGCTCTGCAGGGCACCTCTAAGAGCAGTGCCAGCCCGGGGACGGCTGGAGGGACAGAAGGATCACTCCACACAGCAAAGGCAGGAGACAAAATGGTGTCATTTATTAACGGAAACCACCCCATACCTCAGCTTCTGTTTGAGTGTGGAGCTGTGGCATCAGCAACAGGAGTGAGCAGGAGCCCAAAAGATTTCACAGCCTGTGTTTCTGGGACAATAGGCTCTTACAGGGGGACAGTAGAAGGTGGGGACTTGTTAAATGATCCCAGTACAAATGCCATGCCTCAGCAGGAGTGACCCAAATGTGCATCTTGCTCCTACTGTGTTTAGTGCTTCATATATCAACAGAGATATTGACAGTTCCTAAATCCTTCACACTGGGGACAGCAAACATGAGGCATATGCTCAGCCAAGCAGAAAGAAGCAATCCTGAAGATTAACAGCCAAATCTGGCACTCCTTCAATGCCCATACTCTATCAAAACTCCTATCAAAATCAATACAGTTTTTAAATGGGGACTCAATCATACTACTGTTCAGAGTAAAGGGGTAGCTTGTTACCACAGTCCTGGAGCAGACTGGAGTTGCTGTAAAAGTCCTAATGACAGTTACTAGAGGTGTGAAGCTCATGCATGTCAAAGTCTTGTGCATGCACACTCAGCCCTACACTGGCCTCCCTCTAGGAGAGTACAGGCTCAGTATCACAAGCCTATGTGCTTACAGGCTTGTCCTAAGGGACAGAGTGCAGGAACCATCCCTTTTGACTGTCTTGGATGTAAGATATGACTGTTTGAATTAGCTATACCAGTTGGGTTTGCCCAAGTTCACAGACAAAAAGAAAATGTGGAAAGCTGCTTGGGTGTAGCTTTTCCTGCTATGCTGCTACCTGCAGTCCAGGAAAATGGTGATCAAGACTGACTGGGGCTTTGTGCTTCCCAGTGCATCTCTGCAAAGCACCATGTGACCTAGTTGCAATGAAGGAAATGCAGGATCAAGGTCCTACTCCATTTCCTATGCTTCACAGATTATTTTCCACAAATTTCCTCAGGTGGGATGAATTTGCTCTGAAAAGCATGTAACAAAATGGTCTATTCAAAGGCCATGTTAATGCACAGTGAAATGGGGACTACCATTGCAGACTGATTGCCACAGAAATGGTAACAAAAGCAGCATTTCAGTGAGAGAAGCAAAAGAGACTCGTTGAAAAAGCCCAGGAAAATCAGTGCAGTCAGCACAGAAGATCCTATAAGAGCAGCTGCACCTAGTGAGAAGGGGGAAGCTACAGCTTTTCTCCAGAGATATACACCAGAATCTCACATCCCCAGTCCTATAACATCTGGGGAAGAAACTGTTAATTTAGTATCTAAAGTTTTGGGTTAGAATAATATCTGGAGAATAGCTGACTTGGGATTTAATCCCTGTGATTTAAATGCAATTGCGGGGGGCAATTTCCAATAAGAAAATTATTTGTGCAATTTTGCAAGTGTCATATTCAAACCTGAAGGAACCCAGACAATGTCAGGTGTTAAGCCAAAGGCAGAGGTGTTTTCACTTAAACTTTGACTCTGAGCACCTCCTGGAAAGAAAATATAGCCAGAAAGTCAACCATCTGCTAATGTGCACAGGTAGCTTTGAAAGTGAAATCAGGAGAAAAAGGTAGACACTAAACAGAGGAAATGTCAGAGAAGTGAGTAGCACAAGCAAGAGTGACACCCACCTCCTGAGAATGCATCTGTTTCCTCTCATGTGCAGGGTGTACAATCTTCTAGGAGGTTTGCAGTTCCCACATCCTTTCTTTATATGCTTTAATGTTTTAGCAGCTGAGTGACCCCATAGGCATCTCTGCCGATGATTACAAATCCCCTCCCTCCCTCCCTGCTAGGGACTCGGTGTGCCTAGGACACCTGCTATTCCCAAGATTAAGGTGGAATCACTGGGTAAGTATCAGCTGTGATATAACTTTTCTTTCATGTTTAATGTCCCTGAAACCACAGTGCAGGCTTTACCTCAACGATATAGTAAAAGCACAGGCATTCAGCATGTATAATTTAGAGGCTGAGGTTTTGGCCTCCAGGGCCTTGCTTAGCTGATGATAATCCACTTGACAGGGTGATTTTTTCCCTAAATGATTCAGCATATCACATCCCTTTTGTCCTGCTTATTCAAGGAGAAAATACCTAACTGAAACAAATAGCTTGTGGGGTGAGCCCAGAATGATTTGGTTTGGTTCCCTCACAAGGAAAGTGACCTTACAAGAAGACAGTCACCAGCCATGCTTATTTTACCCAACATGGCAACGCCCTGCCTTTCTTTCAGGGCTGTAACCGGCCCTGTGGCCAATTACAACATTGCTGCCCTCTGCCCTGGCAAGCAAAGGTTGAGGGGTGCCCTCCCCAGCCCTGCTACAGTGATTCCACACATACGTGCTCCTCCAGGATGCAGCTGGAGCCATGTGGATATACCCAGTGGCTTTCAACGGACGGTGCAGGGGCAGGCTGTGAGCAGCTGGAGGGGTTCATATGCCCTGTTGCCTGCTGTTCAACGTGTCTATAGAAGCAAGAACATAGAGCTGGCTCCAGGGCAGCAGATGAACTGCTCACACTGGCCAGATTCAGCCCAGGAGCCTTGGATTTGTCCCTTCCATGCCGGTGCATTTCTCACAGTGAGACCTGCTTTACTCTCCTATGCCTTAGTGTCTGTGCAGATTAAACCTTTTGCAAAACTAACATTTTGAGAAAAAACACATTCCTCCCTTCCTGCCCCCTCCCAAAATACCAATGCAGAATTACTTGTGTGGAGCAGATTTAAGTGTAAAGGCACGTGCCCCCGAGCGGGCTCATCCAGCACCAAGCAACTCAGCCATTTTGAAGCCTGAGGCCCCTGGGAGCCCAGCTCGGCTTTCTATTTTTGCAAACACTGCTTTCTAGGCTGTGTTTAATAATTTCTGTTAGATGTATCTCCACAGGTGACCCAGATTCATTCGAAAAGCCTCTTTGTTTTAGATTGTTATGCACATATTTAAAGATGGGCTTAATGGCTTTCTCAGATCAGGGCCACATCAAAGAGTTTTGTTCCTGAAGAAGGAATGATTGCCTGCATTTGAAGTAGCTGTGCACGTCACACAAAGCTTGTCAACATGGTACAAATTCATCTAGGGATTCTCTCGGTTGCTGCTTAGCCACTTAAAATGTACATCTGACGTAGCCAGGCTTTTTTTTTTTTACTCTTGAAAATCCCTGTTAGAGCAAGCATGCAACTTTGAAGGCTTCAGCCTGTCTCATGTGATTCCTCAGATGAAGGGACCACACAGCATCCTCTTTGCATGGCAGCTTGCTCTTCACAGCCATGGAGTCCCCAGCTTTGTCACGTTTCCTACAGTTTTAGGTGACTGTGCCAGACTGAATTGTCAGCTACAAGAACTGGAGGAGGGATTGCTGTGTGCTGTTGCCTTACTATAAATAAAAGTTGAATCTGGATATTTTACATTCAGTTTACTCTTTGAACTAAATGGATGGTTCTTCCTCTCATCTCACATTCCTTCTGACTATTTTCCGCCGTTATATGGTAGACTTGTTACACAGTGATACCTCTGTGCTCCAAATTCTTTCCCTTCATACGATATTTCACTTAGACTTCTTACCTGGCCTTATGCCATTTCTTAACTGTTTCAAGGTGTGGGTAGGAGACTTTACACGTTCCTTAAAACAGTACATGTGAAAATCTAAACAACTAATATCCATGCCAAAATACTGCTATACCCATTGCTCATCTTTCCAAGGGTGCACTAAGATAGCTACCAGATATACACTGGTGTGACAATTGGCTGCAGGGTGTGTTTTGGCAAAAAGGGTGATCTGTTAGTCAAATTGAGAAAAGAGCAGCACAGAGTATCAGAGCAGAGGGTCTTTACAATTCTGCTAATGAATCGTAACGTAATTGAAAGTGTAACTTCACCTTCACAATCTCCACTTATTTTTATTTTTGCAAATCAACATAAAGTATGCCACAAATAATACCTGATGAGAGAAGAGGAAGAGATGGGAAAATAAGGATGAGGAAAGGATGTTATTTCATTCTCCCTTTTACAAAGGGATGCAAATGATGCAGAATGTATTCTCTTCTTTGCCAGAAAAGCTTGGACACCACAAGTCCCACATCCCAAGGAAGGAACTGCCATTGGAGAAGACCATTTATTTGCATAGTCATTTTTCCAGTGATGCTTTTATTATATTCAGCAGAATAAATACTGTCTAGGGCAAGCCCCAAGCACGTGCTCTAAGAGCCTGTGGAGTCATCCTCTACATGAAAAACTTTAGCAGTCCCAAGTACTAAGTACAGCTGCAATCCCATGAGAAGAGACAGTTCGTGTTCCAAGTACTTAGAGCCTAGCTAGAAAATACATCTAAAAGAAGTTCCTGCTTAAAATTTACCAGTTCTGAGAAGGTTTTGAACCAGTTCCTTGACATTCAGGGAAAGGTTCTTAGGCACTGAGCTACTGAACAAGAGGAGAATAACAATATCATTGCATCCTCAAGCAGTTTTCTATACTTGAGTCTTTGTCTCCTCTTTTACAGATTTTTTTTTTTAATTTTAATTGAACTAAGCAAAATTTTGGGGAAGGAAAAAGAAGTTAAGCAGGACAATAACTCTGATCTGACCCAACTACAAAAAATGGATGACAAAATTTTTTTAAAATCACTTATTCATGTGGGCCTAATCATAAAGACATTTGATGAACTCATCATTTTCTACAGTTACAGTGTTCCAATAAATTTGCAGGTGCAAATTTAACTGTGTAAATCAGCATCCTGATTCTTTGCCATGGCTACAGTTGATGAGAACGCTGTAACTTCTTTGGAAAATTGGATTAGATTCAGGGACTAAAATACGGGAATGCAAGTATATAACTAAGCCTGAAAATAGCCTACAGGAATAAACACTGTATTGGTGTGTCTCTTCTCACATTTATTCAAAAAAATCCCTTTTTTCCACATGCATCTCTTGGCTAACTCATAATATTCCCCAGTCAGAGCCTGGGGGGTAATGTGTGGAGAGGGAGGAATGATTGTGTTCTGTCCTTATGTGTCTTGGGTTCAAAACCACAAACACACTTCTCAATGCCAAGAAACTTACAAAAGCAGTTTGAGATTCACTGCAAAATTGGAAACACATTCATTTGACTCCACCCCACAATAAGATAATCAAATAAAAACTTCAAATGCAAAAGCACTGGAAAATGTGATACACAGCTTCTTGCTATCCACCCTCGACTCACCTACCTTCAATTATTTAACTTAGGCAAAACTGAGAGTAACTGATGCATTTTGTTTTATCTGTGGGAAGGTCTTAAACTTTAGACTGCAAAAGGGGTCTGTAAGGTTGTTACTAAATAGACTATGGCACTGTATTGAAATGAGCAACGTGGGCATGAAGCTAGATGAACTCAGTGTAGAATAACACCAAATGATTCTTTAATAATTCTCTCCAAAATGCTGCAGTCAGGTAATAGTTTATACTAATCCATGGGTTTGGGATAATTTAATAATATTACTACTATTTCTACTTCAGAGAGAACACAGATAAAACAAAATAGGTTTATTTTGTTAGATTACAGTTATTTTTCTATAATTCACATGTACCTTCTCACTCTATGAAGGAAATTTGAGTTAATATCATTCCAAAACTGTAACATATAAATCAAGATCTATTCCTGAGAGCAAGACCTAACACACTAATAAGTCTCTTTTCACCTACAGGCATTCCTTCTCAGTTTTAATAACACAAGAAGGAATGACTACACAGCTACAGAGCAAGGAAGGAAACCTTATTGTGCACATAAAACCAGACAAAAATACTTTAATGAAAAACTAGTTAAAATGAAAATCTCATACTATTTTCTGCCATTTCACAAAACATGCCCTTAGCTGGACTATGGAATAAAATAAAGATGAATCTTATTTTTATTATTATACAAGCTTCCATCTCAGGAACTCATAAGGAAGTTTAGCAGTGACACAGTACCTTTGTGGCATTGGTAAGTATTACTGTTTCCAAGAGGCAGAGGGTCACCCTGAGAACCAGCCCAGGGCAAAGATCTCTCCTGTATTGAAATGGCTGTGTTATCACAGAATCACAGAATGGTTTGGGCTGGAAGGGACCTTAAAGACCACCTAGTTCAAACCCTTCTGACACAGGTAGGGACACCTTTCACTAGACCAGGTTGTTTAGGGCCCCATCCAACCTGGCCTTGAACACTTCCAGGCACGGTGCAGTTGCAGCTTCTCTGGGCAACCTGTTCCAGTGTCTCACCACACCTATAGTGCCATTTTTTGCAACAGTTCTATTTAAGGTTTTAATATTTTAGCTGTAATTTATTATTTTTGTAAGAATTTAAAGATATCTATCAATCAGTTCTTTCCAGTCTTATTCTTAAAGAACTCCAGTTCCAATAATGGATATGGGCAGATCCAGGGTTAGGGCGAATCCCTCTCTTCCCTGTAGCAGCTGCTGACTCTCAAGGCCAGCCCCAGCCCCAGACATGTGGACCCATGGCCAGGGGAAAGGAGCTCTGCACTGGGCATGCAGCTTTAGAGGAAACCTCTCACATGTGGAGCAAGAGAGTAGGCGGGTGAGTGAGGCAAATTGAGGGCAGCGCTCAGGACATGGCAGATCCTTTGGGGACACACTGCTCCATTATTTCCAGTCATCAGGGCTCTTAGAAACGTTCCTCAATATCCACAAGAATTTTGCTTCAGAGACCACTAAAAAAGGTAGGAATTTAATTCACAGCCCTATTTTTATTTTCAATGCTCTGAAAAGAAACTGTAGACAGTCACACAGTATAAGGCCAAGGAGACTTCAACGAATACCTAATCTGACCTCCCACACAATCAAACAATTCCTGCTGTGGATACCCTCCGCCAGCAATACATGAACTGTGCAACTCTCATAACAAGAGCTATATAGTGTTTCTTTTCTGTCAAGAGAGCCTTAAGGCAGACAGATTATGGATGCAGGCCTCAGAAATCTCTATGAGGTAGTTCTTACTTAAGGAAAAGGTAAAGAAAAAATGCTACCGGGCAGATCAGCACTTTGTCACTATTCATTATTAAATGAGGCAGGAACAGAAAAGATCAAAATTGTCCAATCAGTCCACTCCTAGTCCCAGTCAGATGCTTTATAGCTTCCTTGCACTTTGGCAGCCCTTGTATGTCTTGTTATGCTAATAATTTTTAATTGAATTCTATCCGTGGCGATGCTAGCGAAGCGTTTATTGCGTACAATTGAGTTACCATGCTCTGCAGGTCTTTCAGATGTAACCAGATATTGTATCTTTTCCTGTTGTTCTCATCTGTAAACTTTAGGTTATCCATCAGTGGCAAAGCAGACAGGCCTTTAATGTAGCCTGTGTGGAATCAGATGTTTCTATTTCCTACTAGCCTCCAAGTGACCCTGTGGCCGATGGCAGGCGGGCACTCTTTCATCTAATAACACCCAGCACACAAAACACAAACTTAAGTGCTGCTGGCATTCAGCCAACTGCTTTCCGTGTTACTGCAGAAACAGGTCAAGTAACATCTCTCTGGCTGTGCTAGTTCATTGCCTTTCCCTTCCATCTCCTTGCAAACACTGTGTGGGCACAACATGCCGGATGCAAATGGCTCTCTTCTGTCCGTAAGACCCTTCACTGACTAACCTACACTGCCTGCACCTCTCAGGCTCAAACCTTTTCCAGGCCCAAATTCAAACTTCTCAGGTGAGGAAAGAGGGAGAGCATAAATCATGCATTGCATTGGCTCAGAGCATGAGCTCAAATTGTCTTTCACGTAGTTTGAACTATGGGCATGGGAAGGGCTGGGTGTCTACTTTCCTCGTGGGCACTGACAAAGTATATATTAATTATTCTGGGTTCACTATAGCAGAACATGGTCTGGCATCCAGCATATTTGGGTTTATGCTGCAAATATGACCACCTACACATAATAAACTAGCAATTAAACTGTTAGTACCAGGAAGTCAGTGTCTTTTCTTAAGACAAGTTCACCTTTTCCAGATTTCAGCTTCAGGCCTGTTTTTGAAAACCTTGGCTTTCATTTTCTTGAAATCTTAGAGTGTTGTAGGGCAGAAACAAAAAAACCCCAAACCTATAAAAACAATGAAACTAGAGATGGGGGCATATTTTACAGCACATTGAACCGTGAGCAAATAGTGTAAATTAGGGAAAAATAAGAGACTACAGAGTGCTTATACAGCCAAACCAATGTTTTCCTGGGATCTGAAAAAAATCCGCCTAATAATAAATGACAACTTTCGTCCCATAGCAAAGCAATAATTTAAAACTAAATTTACATTGTAATTAGCCTTTCAAAAATGCAAAGAACTTCAATATAGATGTCCATTAATAATCTCACTGCTGTCAAGAAGCCTTTTCCACCCACACATGCTACTTAATTAAACTCGGAGTTCCTTATTCATACAAACAGAAAGTTATGAAGAACAGGTGGTTTCTAGTTTGAAGATAACGGACAAGCAAAACTCAGCATAGCTTCAGAGCCTCAGATTATCTCATTTTACTTGTACCCTTGAAAATTTTACTTTAAGCTCAGTTTTGTTTTTCTCTTATGGCCATGATGTTGCATGTCTATAACGGAATACAGTCCATGTTTGTCTTTTAATACAATGACACAGATCACTTTCAAAGCCATTAAAACTGCTTAAGATGAGCAGTTACAGCTCAAGCTGTAACATGCTGCATTTTTGATGTGACCAGAGCACTGCTCTTCACTCACATATGCATGATAGATAAGTTCTTGGACATTTTGAAAGTATTAAACATTTCTAACTCCTCTCCAGGCTTAAGAAACTTCATTTTCCAAAGACAGACTTGCTAGGATTGCCTTCTCACACAACAATGAGCCTCAGAAATGTCTTTGAGGTGGATCTAAAGAAAAGACTTGAGAACATTTGCCTACCCTTACGTGGCCTGAATAACTTCTCCCCACACAGACTGGCCATTTGCAAGACAAGCTCCAGTTCCATCAAAAGCCTCTGTGCTGCAGATGATAAGCATAGTGATGGGAAGGCTGGTGTACAGCAAGGGTCTCTAAGGCTGCTTGCAGCTGGAAAGTTCCCTGCTGGTCTGCAGGATATTGAGAACATCCTCAAAAGAATCAGTAAAACTTCAGCTGGCTGGTGGGAGAGCTTTGTACTGTCAGAAGAGTAGCAAGGGGAAGAGAGTGGTCTGGAGAGAACAGATGTAGCCAACGAACAAAGAAGTCCATAGGTTCTGTGCCAGGTTGCCAGACCTAACTCAGCCAGAACTCTGCTCTCCAGGGTTACCCAGGATTGTTCCCAGTGTTTTGAGGGTTCCCTTGCATGTTGCCGCCTTGTTGTGTGAAAGCAAGCAGCAAAGCTCAGGCCTCGGGCTGAGCGAGTGCTGCTGAGCTGGCTCTGGACAGAGTCACTGAGGATGCCCCTTAATCAGTTAGTATTCAGTCTAATTAATTAACCACATGCCAGGCTGTCTGTGGGTTAATAATGTTCACAGGCTGCACAATATTTATGGGGAGTTCCTTTGCCTGACAGTTTATATCTGGAGAGAGCACTGAAACCTGCAGGAATAGGCTAGATTAGAGGGAGTTTTTACTGCCACCTGCAAATTTTAAAGCACTTTATGTGGGGTTTCACTGTCCTCAGCTGACAGAGCATGAAATGCAGTAAGAAAGCAAGGTAGGGAAGAGCTGTATCTGGGAGTCAGGTATCCAGACACCCTATTTATCTGAGAAAAAAAATCACTTCACTTTAAGCTTCAACTTTTTGTTGTGGAGTAATTTTTGAGAATTTCTGGTGCTGCAGAAAGTCAGGTGGCATCTCTGTACACAAGGATGATAATAATAACTTCTACATTCTTTGTATAGGACTTAGAGGTTCCCCTAGAAGGCCCAAAAATGAAGGGAAGAAAGCGTGAGAGAGTTCCCAGACATCACCCAGAAAGGCGTCACATTTGGCATTTCAGCTGTGCAAACTGCAATGATTAATTCAAAACAATGAAGTATTTAAAGACAGAGACTGTCTATAGCAGAAACAAATGAGTCTTTTATACCCAATTCTAACAACTATTTAAAGAGAAAATATAATCACAGTATAATCAATGGAGTGAGTAATATTTTCTGGTTGAGTGATGAAGGACTCCCTCTGGAAGAAAGAATATTTTTATGTATGACTTCTGACAGCTAAGGTAGCTGTAAGATGCAGTCTGAAATAAACAGACATTTTATTTTAAGAAAGCAAATGATTCAAATAGTGTAGGCAAAGACACAGTAACTTACACCTCCTCTAACAGTTTATTCGCTAGCTACTGTTTCTCTTGTTAAACTTTGTTCTACCACCCACAAAGAGTGAGGCAACTTCTATTTTTTTTTCAGTAAAACTTCATTAAAAGGTTGCTTTTAAGTAAAAAGGACGGAGATGATACACTGTGGTGTCACAGGTTACCGCCTACCAGCCGTACAGTGGGTTGCACTGCTTTGCACAGCTTGGCTAAGTCGGGATCCTTCGGCGTGGGCAGGGCCAGACGCACCAACCAGCCGTGCCTGCGGTTTGGCGAGCACGGGTGAAGGTGCCATTCCTCAGCTGTGTGCCAAAGCCAGCTCCACGAGAAGGGCTGATTTTTGTGTGATGAGACTACCCCTTATTTGCATCTATTCAGAGGAATGTTCAGATAAAACAATTTCTCATATTGAATTTAAGGGTGCTCAGTCAAATAACTGCATCTTGAGCCAGTGGAGAACAGACATACCATAGGAACCACACACACACGTGTGTCAATATATGTGCCTTAAATGAAAGGTTGTTGGAAGTTTTTAAGACTGTTTTTTGGTTTCGTTTGGTTTTTTTTTCCTGGAGAGGAAAGACTATACTCAGAGGTATTTTCCCTACTTCTTTTATCTACAGACCCCTTGAAACACAAACCACCTGTTTCATGTAGAGGATGTGGAGGCCTTTACCACCAAGAGAGTCCTGTGCCTAGTGCGTGGCCTACACTATACTTCTATATCATCCATATTTTTAAAAATTTGAATAATCCTTACATTATACAGCACTCAGAAGACAGATAAAAATATAACAGTGCTGGTAAGGCAGGTGTTGTGTATTGAAATTCCACTGTCAAACTACAAGCGTATGGTAAAGGCATCAAAAGCAGATTGTCTCCTTTATCTTAAATTAGCTGTAAGCCCATCAGGTGATCTCTGTCCTCTGTCCCTTTATTCCTACCCACACTGCTCTCTTGCTCCTAGTAGTCAGCCTTGCGTTTTCTCGTGGTTTTACTCCTCCTGTTTGTGTAGCCATACAACACAACAAGGATAGCTGGAAAGCCCCAATTCAGTTAAGCAGAAATAACAAAAGTCAAATGAGAGCTTTGGGTTTGTAAGATCTCCTAAACCCATTGTGGTGTTGTTTGTGGATGAAGACGTGTCTGCTGCTACCACTCTCCTCTTTCTAAACAGAGCTTCAGCATTCCTCTGGAGTATAAAATCCTCATGTTCAAGTCCATGTTTTGCAACTGTAATAAAAGCAGTAAGCCATTTATTTAAGGAAGTGAAGAGTTCAAAACCTGTGAGAGTGGAAAAGGTGTGTATTTGTTTTTCTTTTTGACCAGGTCTCTAAACAATGTTACTAAAGCCTCAAAGAGAAGTTCATGCACTCAGAAGCTCATTTCCCCCTTTCTCATCAGCATACTGATTTATTTAGTGGAAGATAACCTCCCTGCAAGCCTTCTCATTCAAATAGCCAGTTTCTCCTGAACCTCTGGCATGACAACCTTAATTTCCCTCCCCCATTTTATTACTTTGCTGGCTTCAACTCTGTTGAACACAAACTATGAGGCCTCCTCGCTTTCCTCTTCTTACATGCCTATTGATTCTTCCTTCTCACTGTACCTTTACATACATGTCTTCCTAAAGGTCTGTGTGTCCCAGCCCACCAAATGTCTGACTTCATGCTTAAACACCACTCTGAACAGAAATGCTGTCTCGAGTAGGGACCTCATTTTGGAACAGCCCCAAGTTCTAGTCCAACAGGCTCTTTTCTTTCCTTCGGAGCCCTCTTTCATCTAAGTGCTCATTTCATAAAGCTTTCTGCAATCAATTTCCTCCTCAATGTCATCTGCACTTCCCCCTTTGTTTAAACTATTGCCCTCTTTTTTGCTTCTGTCAGATTTAGAATGTAAGAACTGTGACCAACTCTGCATGCCTTGATGGCACTAATAATGTATCATTATATATAATGATGTAATCAGAGAAAGTTCAAGAGGCAGTTCAAGAATGGGGAGGCTGGAACTAGCCCATCTTCAGATGTGTAGAGCCAGTCATACAATTTGAGATAAAATGAAAAATATGTAAATAAACAGTTAAACTATGTAGGGAGAAAGCAAAGGGAAAGCCATGATATTGACTTAATATTAACACCATATATATTGTGGGAAGAAAGTGGATCTGAAGTTCCCAATTCTTCCAAGCAGTGTTATATCACTGAAGATTTTGCGTGAGACTATTGTGTAACGGGAAAAGCTCATGCTTGCAGGACACATTCCAGCAGCAGCCAGGAAGAAAGGCACATTGTGTAGTTTTCACCTTCTCTTGCCAGATTCCCTGTTATTGTTTTAAGAAGGCACAATTACAAGCACACAATTTGCATAGATTTTTGAAAAATGCCCCATTGATTAGATTTTACAAACTGCCCAGAAAAGGAACTTTGGAATTAATGGCAGGCTGACAAAGTCTATATTAGTTTGTTCACAAAACCTCTTTGTAACTGTCAGTATGTGGACCCCATGGCTGTAGGATACACTGTCAGTTTTTCAGAAAGATGGAGGAACATCGCCAATTCATTTTTCTCTGTCAAACATTTCATTTATTATTGAGTCTGTATACAAGTTAACATCTCTCTCCTGTACCAGCACTACTGCAACAATAACCATTTTTGTATTTCACTTGCCAGGTAAGTTTGTGCTACCCATGCTCTTGTACAAAGGAGACATTCATGGCAGTGTGCACTTAATGAATGAGTATAATTAGTGGGAAGGTGTCTCAGCAGGCTGGTGAGGTGGCAGCACACTAAATTGCTACATAAAATGTAAAGCTAAATGACTCCCACACCTGGAGCTGGTGATAAATATGCTTGACAATACAATTGCTGGTCTCTTATCATGCCAGTTTGAGTTCACTTTGCTATGATCTGGAAGCTGGGAGAAGCCATGTAAGTGCCCTTCCTCCTGCATCCCAGGGCTCCAACTCATTTGCCTGTGGGCAGAGTTCCCTAAGCAATGGCAGGAGCCTGTAAGGATGGCAATGACCCCCCAGTCTTTGATACAAGGTGTTCCCTTTCCTTGTAGCAGATTTGGGAAACAGACACTGTGTCTTCAGCAATTCCACCTGACTGGCAGCAGAGAAAAAAGTCTCCTTTTGCCGGTGATTCAAGGTAAGAGGCTTCAGAGAGCAGTGGTAGCCTGGGGAACACTTCACGCTGCTAAACCTACCTCACAGACAGTAATCTCTGGGTGGGACAAATGACTTGGGGAATAACCATCTTGCCCTCCATAAGCAGATGTACCAGAGTCCCTGTGGTACCGATGATACTGGAAAATGAAAGCGTAAAGAACAAAGACAACTAAGAACAAGATACATCACTGGGAACATAAATCTTGCTAGCAAAGGGAAGGCACCTTTTCCTTCACTTCTAAATTCTGGGCTTCTGTACCATGCCATGCTACTGCCTGCTCCATGACTGTGCCTCCAGCACCTATGGCTGCAGCTTTGTTTTTGTGGGTAAAGCTGGGCAAGAGGAGATTGGTCTAACTGAAAAAAAAATAAAAATGAAAAGTTGGGCATGTACTTAGCAATATGAAAACTGGCAAAACATACACTGGGAACTCTTCATTCTTCTTAAAGACAAAACAGAGCTGAAATGAAACTAAAGCCTGGGTATCTCTGTGTTTTGCAAGGTGGGACTGCACCCGAGCCATGACAGTTTATTTAGCATGTGAAGGGATTTCATCTGAATAGCAGGGGTAGGCATGTTGGCTCACAGCCCTGTCAGACCATTTCCCTGTGCTGCTGTGCCCCCAGCTGTGCCATGCTGGAATGAGCTGGATTGCACTTCACATCTTGCAGAGTCAATCACAACCACATTCTTGGGTCTTTGTTACGAATGATGTTGTAATAAGCATAAAGAATGCAGCTTGCAGTCTGAGATCCCAGGATGAATTTGCAGTGCTGACAGCTAGAGAAATCATCTCTTGATATATAATCAGAGGGAATTTGATACAGGAGTCACTGCGAGAGGATAAATGTGTCATTTTTAGACTCACTTTGACTATAACCCCACTTTAATTGCAGAAAATACAAAATAAGTGCCAAATGGAAGTATGGGAGGCAATTTTTCTGTTCATTACTGACACAAAATAAGCCATGAGCTTATCCTTTCTGACTCCGAAAATTCAAAACACCCTCTACATTTTAAGCCCTAGTTCCCTAGAATGAGAAGTAAAACATATCTGCATATTGCTACAATTATAAAGCTATAGAAAAAAACACTTTCTTTTCTGTAAGTAAGATTGATAGGCATTTTCCACTAAAAGTTAATTTTGAATGAGAATATAAATTATAATTTTTATGTATGCCATTCGGTGTGAATATTTTTAGTCAGTATGGACATATTTCACATTGTTCAGAGGAGACAACAGAAGACCATAGCATCTAACAACTGTTAAATAGCAGTCCTTCCAGCTATATTTTGGCAAGCAGTTATTGCTTGCAGAAGTCAAGCCACCATGATGTCTAGTCATCTTTAAATCTTCCGGGATCGATGCAGTTTAAATAACCATAGTTGAAATATCTTTCTTTGGAAAAATACTAAAATTTGGGGAACACACCTTTCTTTCAAGACACCTTATATATATATATATGTATATGTATATATATATATGTTTATAAAAACAAACTCTTCTGATATTTGCAAGGGAATTTAAACTACAGGAATAATGTATTTGGTAAGGTACTTTCTGTTTGCATAAACTATCCTTACAGAAACTTTATCTTTGGTAAGACACTAAGATACTGTGAGATACTGTCTTGACTACTCAAGTTTTAGACTTGTTTGGATTTAGAAAATTGGAAGTGCATGGATCAATTAAGAATGAATTAATGTGACATTCTAGCATGAAAAGAGATGCTTGGAAACCAATTGCAAAATAATCAGTTTAAAATGTCACAGAAGTTTAAAATTACTCACAAAAGTACCAGTGGTGAAACTTGGCCTGCAAAGAAGTCAAAGAGATCCTTAAAACCAAATTCAGTCAGGGTCAGGTTTATAGCTCCAAATATTTTGACATTTGTCCTGGCTTGTTCTCCACCATTCCCTGACCATCCCTTTCCTCCCCATTTTAACTCATCTGTTTCAAGCTTGTTTTCAAGAAAGCTCTGATCCTGAAAATATACACAGTTTGCACCTTAAGCACTGCAGATAGGCTCACTGAGGCCAAAACCATCAGTTAACGTACTCTTCCCTCCTCCCGTCCCACCTTTCCCCAGTTGTGTCTACACTTTCCTTCCTGACACTCTAATTGGGGGCTTTAAACTGTTAAGTCTTCAGGATATAAATTATATCATCTTGCATGTTTGTGAATTGCCAAGCACAAGAATAGTAACCACTTGCCTTTGCTGGCAATCCTATGACACCTTTTGTAAGGGGGTGGAAACTTTGGAGGGTTAATTAAATTTCAGTGTGGGTGATCACATTCTGCTTTTCTAAATTCCTTTTGCTTATCTAAATTCTTCATGTGGTTACAACCTGATACAATATTTCTCTTCACTTCCCACTCCGGCTTGCTGTGTAGCGTGACTGTGTGCTTTTAACCAGCTGCCGCAGTCCTTCCCCGAGCTCCATTTCATTAGTGGCTAACACATCTTCTGGCTGGGGCGTCTGCAGTGCCAAACACGCACCTCGGTGTGTCTGTATACGCGTGTGCGAGAGAGACAGGGGATTTGATTAGTATGGATTTCTTTAAAACACAGAATAAGGCACTGATTCTTAAACTATGCTCCACGGAGCACTTGTGGATGGCCCATTACGAGCTGGTATGTCACATGGTATTCATTTGCTCCTTGTTTCCAGCTGCTAAATTGCACTGTGACATTGTTAAATATACGTTAAATACTTTCCTAATGTTACTTAAGCAAGTAAATTGCTTCCATTGCCTGAAGGAAATTCTGCAACTGCAAGCATGGGGTGGAAAGGAATGGAAAGGGTGATCAAGAATCTCTCTAAATAATGTGATCTCTCAGGTTAATGTGATCCAGCCATCGTGGATTCCTGCTCTCAGACAGAAAAACTACCCTGCTTAGCAACATTTTATGTGCTGCTCAGGGCTGGGTCCCACTAGCCAAGCCATGTTTTGGGCCAGACCTCTGTAAAGCACTAGTTCTTTTCTTTGCTTTTTATCATTCAAAGCTTTCCAGGATGCTTGGCACATAATAATTAAATCTCTTCGAGGGAGTGGATCAATGTCGTTTGCTATAGACTGAAGTACCTGGAATGTGATGGGTCACCTGGAAACCCTGGGGTAGGGTGGAGAGGCACCTACAGTAACACTCCACAAGGACAAAAGTCTCACCATGCTACAGCAGCCTGGGGAGCTGAAGCAAGAGGTTCTGCCCAGTGCTCAGAAAGTGAAGTATGATATTACAGTCTCTGGTATCACAGCACTCAAGATACATGTCTGTTTATGTAATGAATCTGAGCATTTCCAAGAACAGATACCACAGTCCATATGCCATTTTCTTTTTCTTACTCTCCGTTTCTTTTTTTTCTTTTTCTTTATTTGAAGCAAACCAACAGAATATAAAATTAGACTTGCCATGCATGTTCTGCTTATGTTGCCATGACCCTGAAGATAACATGGAAAATGTCAACTAAAAATGTAATAAATGAAGGCACTTTCTACACACACATTCCTTCCCCCTCTTCATTTATATAAGGACTAGTCAGAGGCAGAAAATAAGGGACTTCTTGCTACTAGCCAGCCTATCATTTTTGCCCCCCAGCCAACTCGCAGTGTTTACAGGGAGTTTCCAACATTGTGGACATAAGCCTGTGCAAACAGCATGTTTGCTGTACAACTGTGCAAACACACAGCACGTACACAGTTCAGCATGGTCATGCCATGGCAGCCAGGCTGTGTGCTAGTGAGCCACGTGTGCTTGGGCAGCACACAGCAAATTTGGTTGACTTTGGCAGGCTTGTGCTGCTGTCTGCTTGCTTAGCATCAGAACATGTAATAGGCTATTCAGAGTAGCTGTAGAAGTTGTTGATTTTAGATTTCTATTTCTAAGTGAGCAGTTGGGGTTTGTGTCCTGTTACAGAACAAGGACCACAGATCAGTAACACGAATATTTGAAGCTTGTACACTTCCATTCTCATTATGGTGTTTGTCACAAAGATGAATTAATGTTGTGCCATTTTCAGTTCTCATTACAATCTTTGTCATGAGATGAAATATTAGACTCTTAAAGTCTCTATGAATCATAGCAGCTTGCTCTACTATGTTGACCTTTTCAATATTCTGTGTTTGGACTGGCTGGCATTTCCTCTCCTCTTCCTCTGTAATAGCCACACTAAACTTGTGGGCAGGCTGCACTGGGCTTACCAATGAAAATGCTGAATACTGATTAAGTCAACATTGCATAGTCATGTCTGTATTTTGAACATCACCGAATTTGAATTCTATTTACTGTGCAAAAGGAGAGACTAAAAAAAAGGAGCCTATGAAAAATCTTGGTTATTGCTTCTATAAAACACTCCTGCACACATATATGTTCTATGAAAAGAAAGTAAATCCTAAATAGATGCAATGAAAAAGAAAAACAAGCCCCCATCTATCAGCCATTGTTCGAAAAAATAGAAAAAAATAGGTCACAAATCTGTTGTTAAATGGCCTGTAAATTATCATCCTTCCTTCTTCCTTTATTTTCCAGTGCTGGTGTACAATTTCCTGCTTTCATTACAATGATGATGGCAACACTGCACAACCAAAGTCTGGACTGTGGCATTGTTGAGTGGCTCTCTGGTGTTCTCTAATAGCTCCTAGTCGAAATCAGCTTATATCAGACTGTTTATATGATACCCAGGATCTTTTAAGAGAATGCTGGAAATTATTCCATTCCTGAGTTGTCACGGAGGAGGACAGAGTTCAGGCGACAGTCAACATAATAGCTCAAAATGCACTTGTAAAATGGCCCTTTTATGCCCATTTTCATCACAAATATGTGTTTCACCCCATCTGTGAAGTGACAAGACAAACATGTGACTAAGGACCCCAAACAATACTACTTCCCTCATAATTCTGTGCATGCTGAAGGGCATTTGAATCCCCTGCGGACTGTTGAGCACCTATGGACCAGCGCCTCGCTTTGACAAACTCAACTTCAGTGCAGAAACATGACCAGCTCTGTGGAAGGCTGTGCTGCACAGCCCCAGGGCCACAGGCTGTGACAAGGACAAGAAGTACTCTGGCCATGCAGAGGAGTGGGGCTGCACCATTTCTGGTGCAGGGTTTAGTGCTGATCTCGGGCCCATGCTCCTGGAGGAAGCAGGGTAAAGCCACTGTCCCAGGGCTGTGAGAAAGACCAGAAATGACCCAGCATGGATCTGAGACCCCTCTTAAATACCTGTGGTTTCTGATCCATTTGTCACATTTACAGAGATCAAAAACCTTTTAAAAACAGGAAGATTTATCTATTGAACTTAAAATCTGTGAGCTTGAAAAAAAGTTACTATTTTAAAAAAATCTGTGAAGTAAAAAGTTAAATGGGTTGGAAAATGTGTCATTTAAGTCCATGTGAGAATTGTAACAGCAAGAGGGAAAGGGGCACATTGCATCTCTAAGGGCACGGAGTAGGGACTCAGCTGGCCTGTGTGCTGTTTAACACATACCCACCTCAGGCAGCCCACTGCCAGACTGCTATGGCCACCGGGGCAGTGCAGTATCTTTTGTATGAAAGCTCATAAGCCCCCTCCTTGCCAACGAGAGCACACTGTTAGGACACCCCCCAGGCAGGTGGGTGATGCCCACCTTCATTACACTTTGCGTCCTTGCAGTGCAACTCGCCCCTTCTGCTCCTCCTCTCAGAGTTACCACAGAGGGTGCACAAGAGCAGTCCTCTTGTGCAACGTGCTGTCCTCTCCTCAAACTGGGAAACATTCACCTGCAGAAAGACCTACGTGTAAACCTGGGGAAGGTCACTCCCAGCAATCCACAGCTCCATTCATGAGGATAACATAAAGCTATCAGGATAATGGATGCCTACAACTGCCTCTACATCCCTGCAAGCCTCCCACCCCAGATGAGGGCAAAAAGTGAGAGATTGCTCCTTCCTGCACGCTGCCACCCTCCCCATGGAAGCAAAAGCAGTCTCATTCTAGGACTCACAGATCATGGGATGGAAATTTTAAACTTTTTTTCCTGACCTCGGTGGAGAACTGCTATTGAAGTTCCTCTTCCAGTCAGGATGCAGGGTTCTGACAAGAAGCTCTGGAATATGTGGAAGATAGCATCAGCCTCCGCCTCACCATTTCATTTCTTGGTCCAGCAGTGTCACACAGTCCTGACCTGGTGGTCTGGCAACACATATTCCCTTCTGCCATACCTATTGTGAACTGCTGTAGTGTAATAAGAAACTTACTCTCCCAGCCAGAATCCTTATTCTACATATCTAATTCATAAGTATGGATCAGGTTTTGAGGACAAGGGCATTCTTGTGTGGGTCTCTGTGACCATTTCTGCCTCACTGGCTGGACTTCTTAGCTGGACTGGGCTGAGAATCTGGGGACACTTGTTTCAAAGATGATAGATGGACACACATGAGAAAGTCAAATGCTTAAACAGTACAATCAACGCTCCATATAAGAGAGCTGTCCCATCCTCAACCTGTTCAAGCAGAGCCAAGTGTTGCTCCCTGGTAGCCCCAGAGATTGGTTTACAGAAGTTCTTTTACAGACAAAAGGGCCTTGACTTCCTTACCCACACATACACACAGATATTACAGTAGCTGAGTTCCTCCTCTACCTGTGGGATTGGCAATGGGGGCTCACACAAGGCCCCTCCAACTCCACAGCAATGTTTTTTATTTGAAATCCTAACACGCAGCTCACGTGCAGCACTAGCTGTGAAATAATTCTCCCCCCTTAAGCAAGCTCCATCAGTGTTTTCCTTGTTTAGTGGTAACAGACCTGAACATATAAACAACCCATGGCACACTCTGGGTTAGTCAGTGCCAGTCAGTAAGAGCCCCCCTCCGAGAAGACACTACAGAAAGGAATACTTCTAATTTAAAATCCTTCTAAGTGCTAGAGACATTTAAGGCATTAATCAGCAATTAATACAAATAAGAAACTCAATCTCTCACATCATTATTACTAATTATGCTTTATAGTTGCATTTTCTGAGTAAGATGACAGGCAACATGCATATGGAGGAGGCTGCTTGACAGAGGTGCAGAAATGAGAGGCAGTTAAATTGAAGGAAAAAACAGTCAGACATATTTTAAAAGGCCTTTGGCTTCCTTGAGCAAGTGAAGGCATTTTTAAAAGAGCTGGAATTGGGCTACAGAATGTTCAGGAGCTCAGCTGAAGTGCCACTCAGTGTGGGTGTCAGGTTCACTCCTAACATGAAGTGGTCGGTGTTTGCTCTGGGACAGCTCCTCTGACTGTGGGTGTTTGACAACCCTGGGACTCAGACCCAAGGTGTCTCCAGTTGGTTACCAGGCACCAGGGTAATTTTGCAAAAAGCTGAGTTCAGCCTTTGCCACAAGGAATGTGACACTGGTGACTATGAGGATGTAAGTGATGATGCTGAGGACAACTGAACTAAAACTGGGCCGGTATTTTCACACCCTGTCTCTTTAGCAATGGATTTCCTGTGCTGCATGGCGTCACCAAGACCCTGTAGAAAGAGCTGCACTCTTTCACTGGAAAGGTGAGGATTATATTTCTCAGTATTTTTACATGTGAAATGATGAGTGGCACAAGAACTGCTGTAAAAATCATTCTGGGATTAATGTGCTTGCTGACAAGTTTGCTGTGTCCAGGAAATCAGGAGACAATTTCTGCTAAAGCGAACAAAACATATTAAAGATTACATTTACCCCATTTTCTCAGATTAGGACTGTTATCAAACTCAGACCCTTACACCTTAATGTTGTTACCTGCTCTCACTTTACACCTTGTATTCCCCGTAGTCATTATGCACTCCTGCACTGGTCTGGTGCATCACGTGACATGCAACTTCTAAGCAAGGACAAGAGGTCTAGGGCTTAAATCAATTATAATATGCATAAATCCTTAGCATACTAGTCAAAGGAAACCTGAACCATGCTTATGACAAATGCTTTCTGTCTGGATTCCCTGTTGCTTCCCTTGGCATGGCTCCAGCTGCTTGTCCTGTCAGGAGGAGACTTCATTCAGAAAAGTCAGCAAAACCTGGAGAAGTAATTAGCAAGGTTGGCTCTGTCTTGCCTAGTGTTGTGCTGAAGTATACTTGTGAAACTAGAGAGGCATTTGGCTTTATTTATGTTACTCCAACATGGAAGCCAGTTTTGACCCGGTTTAGGAGTGGCATCTTTAGGAGTAAAGATGGCTTTACACAAACATATTTCAAGTTCACATGTGATCTCTGGACTCCCTGTGCAAAGGAAAGATACCCCTTGCATCACGAATAAGATGCAATGAAACAGAACAACACAAGAAAGACTTTCTATCAATCAATAAAACACAGCTATCCTAGATAAGGCAGAAGGAGGGAGCTCATCATGTTTCATTGTTGGCAAATACTGGTTAATAGTGGTTACTTGAAGAACACCTCTAGTGCACACAGACTGTGTCCTGCATCAGGTTATGCCTGCCCCTCAGGGATGCCAGATCAGTGAAGAGCCAGTGCCAGGGCAGCAGCAAAAACTAACACTGCAGTGCCCTGTGCTCAAGGCCTGCAAAGGCTGTGCACGGTACTCCCTTGCAGGAAGTAATAGCCATTGTTCCAGGGCACTGCTGCACTCGGCTGCCGGCAGCAGCCTTCCAGAGCACTGAGCATTTCAGCCTTAGAGCAATTCTGTACATAGCTTCAGGCAATGGACATCATGCTGGCAAGAAGTAGCAAGGCTTCTTATTCTTGGCTCCGTCACTGACCTGCTGCGTGACCTCAGGCAAATCACTTCACTTCTATGTGCTTCTTCTACTTCTCATCTTTCATCTGTCTTGTCTGTCTGACTGCAAGCTTGGGAGAGGGATCATCTCTTACGATGAGTATGCAGCACCAACCACAGGGGAGCTTTAATCTCTGTTGGGACTCTGAGCCACAGTACAAAACCTACAGCTATTCTGTAGTCCATGCTGCCTACATTAGCACTTTGCACAAAAGTATTGTGGAGTGGTCAAAATGGGCCACTGCTCCAATATTTGTCACATCAGCACTTCTCATATCACCAAGATTGTACCCTGGCATTTTGTCTACAGAGTAGGCAAGCCATGACACCTAGCAGACCTACTTTGATTCTGATTGTTGACTCTACATGAGAAGTGGGATTATGAATGGGGCTGCTTTGCCTTGAGGATATGCTTTGAATGTACTTTTCTACAAGGGAATGGACATGCTGTAAGGAGGCTGCTGCTTCTATATATGACCATGTGAAGTGCAAAAGAAAATGGACTTCTATGACAACATTCCGTAAAAATGACTGTTAACAAATGGATAAGTAACAGTGTTATTACTGCTAAAGTGATGAATACACCCCACATTTACAAGGTACAACACCTTAGGCCAAGGAAAGACTTGACTGGTAAATACCCTGTTGGGCTGGTTTTAGCTGGCTTTAGAAGGTGCACACTCACCACCAGCACAGTTCTGACTATAAATATGAGTGAATGGATGTCAGTGTGTATTTGTGTACGGACGAAGAAGAAACAAGAGAGAACAAGACTGAAGGCATTGTGCCCAAAGAGAAGTCAGATAGAGAGATCTCACAAGTAGAAGAATCCAGTTGCTAGGTAGACCTGTTTCTTCCCAGATTTTTTAAATATGTCATTCCTTGCAGAATCATTTCTTTCAGCATTCCTCTATAGTTATCCTTTCTTCCAGTTTTCTAGGGCAAAGAATGTGTTATGTCTCCTGAAAATACTCCTTTATGATCTGGAGCTGACTGAAAGATCAAGCTGTCCTCAGGTAGCCTGAATCAGCCCCATGACACCTATAACAATCTCCCTGAAGAAACTCTCACAAGGCATAACTTTCTTCTCTTTTACTTCATGCTTTGTGGAGTCCCCGTACAAGGTACCCTTGTTCAAACTGTAAAGCAACTTTGGGCTTTGGTAGAACCTGTAAAGAACAGCTGCCAGCAAAGACAGCAGATCATGTTATCACACAGCGTGGTGCTCTGCAACACTACATTTTGCAGGTTCTGATGCTTACCATTGTCCCATTTATGAAGGTGCTTTCTGGCTTTCTCTCCCTCTGTTGTGACAGCTTTTGTCTTTGCACCACTGGTGCAAAACTAAAGAGATCTCTGAACAAGGGAGCAGTTTTGTTCTCCTGCAATAGAGAGATATGCCAGGCTTTTCAGATGAAAAATAAAATATAGACATGTTTTTGAATCCCCTTTTGTTTTTCCTAAGTTTTACAACCTTACTTATCTGTAAACAAAATCATCATATAAATTTTTTTTCATAGCACACTGCATAAATACAACTTCATGCATCTGGGAAGCTGACAGCTGCCCTACGAGATAGAGTGTGACAGTTTAAAATCAGGGAATCAATCACTGAGATTTAGTGCCTGGATGCTGTTCCCACCAGGATGTATTGCAGGATCCAGGAGCTCGCTATTTGAGATATGCCATCATAACTCTGATAGATTAGAGCACCACATCCAGGAAACAATTGTGTAAGAAAAAAATGGTGTCATAGATCTGCCAGGTTACAGCACAGATTCCAGGAGCCAACCAGGGGAAGGCAGGGCTGTATCTCTGCTCCCAGAAGCAGCCAGAGCAGCATGATGACAGTTCTGTTCTCAAACAGCCCCATTATGACCTAATTAGCATACATGAATTGCAGATTTAAAGCATTAAAGTGATGTACAAATCATTAATTTTTTGTCAAATCCATGTCAGCCTTGTGTATGCCTTCCTATTTTAATGTTGCATGACAGTGAAAAGAAGTCTAATCCTCTGTATATAAAGAGGAGAGATTTGGTGTAGCTGATATAATGAGATCTATTTAAACACTGGATGTTTTGCAGATTTGAGTGTATCTACTCAGAGAAGAAAAAAAAGGCCACATATGCCCCATTAGGGTTAATTGTGAAAGGATGTAAATATATTCAAAGCCCCAAGGGCAGTTCTGCATGTTGTCTGTATGAAAGAGAAGATATAAAACTTGTTTTCCATCAAGACTTCTTTTTAGTTTTGCGACAAATAAAAGGAACCACCTGCTCACACAAGATGGACCTGATTTTCTAAAGAGATGAGCACTCAGAAAAATCAAGCTCTCACTTTGGAAACCAAGTCTGAGCCACAGTTTCAGGAACAGCATACAAAAAACTCAAACAGACACCAAAGCCAAGTCCTCGTTGACTCCAATGCATCACAAAGAGAATCCTCACGAAAAGGAAGGACAATTGCTTTAAAGTGGGACTTCCTATAGTATTAGTGCTTCACAGTGATGCTGGGAATGCTAGATATCACCTTCAGGTTGTGGCTGGCTGCCTCCCTCAGCCACCACAAACTTTGTTCCTGTGCCAGGATGGATCTCCATCTGTTCTGGCCTCATGGGTTAACTGCTTTCTTGCTATCCATTTCCCTCCCTGGCTTTAAAAGAGCTCTTGTATCTTTTGCTCAGAACAGATGATGCAGCCCCTGTTCTGAGCTGAGAACACTATTCAACACAACAAGTGGCATTTCGCAGGCATGACCGAACATCACATTTCCATCAAACAAGCTTGCATATTAGACTGACTGAAATCCAGATGCATGAACAGAGAGGTCTTCATTGACTGTCTACTCCATCTCTCACACAACCTGGCCTGGGGATGGATTGAATTCCAGGGAGTTGCTCAGGAGGTAGGTAAGAGGAATAGTCTTGACAGTTATGTTCAAGTATTTTATGCATCAAAAGAGAAGTATATTGGTGGCATAAAGTACAGAACTCCGGGATGCTGGCTGAGATTTTTACAAAAAATAATAGGATTAGGCACCGAGTTCCAATTTATAGTTCATGGGTACTGCAATCTTCACCCCTGTACCCCTTTGAAATCACCTGTAATCCCAAACCAGCGGGTTTGGTCAAGCTGTGTGTGTGTGCATCTTTGTTTTAGATCTGTGTGTTTCTGCAGTCGACAGCACTCCTGGGCAGATGATTTCTCTTACAGTTCACTAGAATGACTTTCCCAGCAGCGAATAATCAGCAGTGTAGCTCATCTTTTCTGACAGGAATTGAACACAGAGATGGCTCTCCTCAGGCTAGCAAAAAAAAGGAGATAGAGGAATGAAAGTGCCGTCGAGAAATGTGTTGAACTGAGGGGCAGCCTGTGTCAGCTCCACACCTGGACAGGTGCCCAGCACTTACCTCTTGAGTGCTATTTCAGTAGCTCAGATAGTAGTTCAGTAGTAGTTCAGTAGTTGGGTCCACTGGCCCACTATTCCTGCCTGCCTATTTTCATTGTCCTTGTGTTATGGAAAAAAAAAAAGAAACTAACTCATAATTTAAATACACTATTATCTCTCTGCATGGAAATGCTGGATGCGTACAAAAAAAGATGAGAATGTCTTCTAAGGGCACATCTACATGGCAATAACCCAAATCAGCTTTGTTCAGAGCCAGATCATTTTCTGTGATCACCATGACAGTGGCCGAAGGAGATGCATGAGAATGGAGGAAGCTGGTGTAGGTTAAAGAAAGCTTTGGGATTAGCATATGGGACTTGGTTTAAGAAACAGAGAACAGGCAATTTTTTAAATTATTTTTTCAATATTTTAGGAATCACAAAGAGAACAGATCCTCTGCTGGGAAAAAGAGCCTTGATGTGTCAATATGGAATCATCCATCGGCACATGGGAATCCCCACACTTCAGATGTGTTAGAGTGTGTGTGTGTTACAGTGACACTTGGGTACTCTCAGCACAAGGGTACTAGTAGCCTTGGGGTTAAGGAGGAAGGGAGCAGGTGAAAGGCTACACTAGGAACAAGGAGTGGGAAGAAAACCTAAGGATTTAATTTTCCCTTCGAATTTTGACAGATTTAGGGAGCCCCTGAATATGGTGCCACTCTCATAGAATGATTCTAGGATTCTATTCTGTGATTTGCAGTCTGCACAGTAGTACTGTGTTTTAAAGTGAAAGGTGGAAATGAGAACTGCACAATTTCAGAGACTGCAGGGAGAGCAGAGGCCATCTCTGAGCAGAGCCAGCACTCAGCAGTAGGCACAACTCCAGGAGCTGAAACTAAAGAAGTCTCAAGGTCCTTGTGAAATTAAGCCCTTCGTGAAGAGCTAAGGCAACCAAATGCTTCTGCAAGAGCCTTCCTGAAATCCTCAAGGGAGCACGTAGGGCTTGTTCTGACCTTCATTCACAACCTGGAATCCAAGGGAATACAGTTGCAGGGACTTTCTCCCTAAAAAGACAACAGCTTTGAAGTGGATTGGCAGAATGCAAATGAACTTCTGCGTCATGCAGACCCAGCTTTGGCCTTGCTCTTCTCCTACTGCTAAGGACAAGCTGCTTGGCCTCTGCAGAGCAGTGGTTTCACTGCTGCTTGCTGAATTCCCTGGCCTGCTCATCATTTTCTTCTCTGCACTTGCATATGCAGAGCACTATACAGGATCTACCTAGATAACCTGCCAGAGCAGCTGCAAAGCCTTTCAGATGTTTGCATTACAGGCCAGACCTGCACCCATTCCAAAATCTCTGTGCTAAGACGCTGCTTGGCTGCTAGATCCTGAGTTCAGGATCTTATGGAGCTATGGGAGAACAGTCTGAACAAAAGGTCCACTAATGAAGCAGCAAAATCAGATGGCTCCAGGGACTTGTTTAATTCCATTAACTTGAGAGTTGATGCAATATCTCCTGCAGTAATTGGTATGTTGATCTTGTCCCTGTGCTGTGAAAGAGTGAAGCGTAAGATCTCCATTTCATCCCAGAGCTCAGATGAGCTAGCCCTACACTGCACTCTGTTAGTGATCTTCAAAAGGCATTATTTATAAAAGTAGCTTTCTGGGATGCTGTTCAATCCATGCCCATTATTCATGCAAATTCCTCAAGCTGTATCGGGTTAGATAGCTGCTGGTATTGCTGGAGAACCAACCAACCTGCAGAAATCTTTACTTAGTTCTTTATTGAGCACAATGTGGTCAGGATTAGTCAGTAAGGCATTGGATTAGCACTATTGGTAGTCATGGCAATTTCCATTTGTGTGACAATCCATGTCACCTTTCCCATTAAAAGTCAGCTTAAAATGCCTATAAGAATCCCACAGTCCTCACTGAATCCTAGGAATATCACACGGCATCATTCAAACTAGAATAAATCCAAACACATCTGAAGCTTTATTCAAATAAGGTGAAAACCACAGTAAGTCCAATTAAAGAAGAAAAGCATTAAAAGCCTGGAAAACTGTCTGTGTGCATTCTAATTTCGATCTAGGTCTTGCCATGATTAGTTACACTTCTAAGTCTTGTAGTTTCTTTGAACAAATAACGGAATTGTTCCCTCCGATTCTTGTTCACTCAGTAGTTAAGCCTGGAAGGCCAAGATTTCACCTGAACAGAGGTGAAAATTTCTGGTAAGGTCAACTCCATGGCTGCTAAAGATTCTGCACACTTCTGTTGAGGAACCAAAGGCTTGCTGTACGAGGCCACACCACTGACCCCGGCAACCCAGCTTGCTCACATGGCATTCTGAGTTTCACATTCAATTTCTCACACATAAATAAGGGCTTTCTTCAGCTCAAGTTTTCCTGTCAAGTTTTTCTTTATCTTGCATAGTCACCAAACAATTATTATAACTGTACTGCCAAAATTACTATTGTGGGGGTGGTGGTGGGGAATTTAGACACACTGAGCACACTGATTGTTAACAGCTTAAATATGGAAGTGGATCAGGAGATGATGTCCTTGTGCCCAGCCTCCCTGCTCCCTCCTTACTGACCTCCAGATGAAGGGCAGTAACAAGCAGCTGGAACATACGTGCATCTTGAACTGCCTCAGCTGTTTGCAGCTGACCTGCATGGCTGCATCCTTTTATAGCCAGCACCAGGTAGAGAAAAAAATATGAGTTCTTGCTCTTGTGCTTCCCACTGGGAATTACTGCCTTAACTCAGTGTGAAAGGCCTCTGCTTCTGAGCTCTGCTCAGCCAAAAGATCTCTATTTTGAAATGCATCGGGTGCCTACTGCTAAATCTCTACACACAGTAGCTTCATTAAAAGATTGGAAGCAAATAATAGGAGTGGCTTGATTAAAGTGTGTAATAAGCAAACACCATTATTTTGTGTGTTATCCCACTTTTCTACACTGGGCCTTTCTTGAGGAAAAAAGTGTTCAGCTTGGCAAACTTTTCCATGTGGAAATGTACTCATTAAAATCTAAACTATGGTTATACACCTGTTATCTATCCCCGAGTTATATATCTTATACATATCTTAGGTCAGCAGAGGGGAAGGACTGAAAAATGAAATTTTCACACTGTTTCCTCCTCATTCTGAAACACTTTTGTTCAGAAGATGTTGGTTTACGGTGTTTAGAAATGCAGTACATCTATAACAATAAAATAAAACCTGGCATAAAAAAAATATCTCTGCACATGGGTAGTGAAATGATTTCACACCTGAGCTGGGTACTCTTTTTTCCGTGACAAGGAATCCAAAGATGCTGAGGATCTGCAAATAACACTGAGGTCACTCAGACCTTTGGAAAACCACACCACTTTTTCATGGGCATCTGAGAGCCAGGAGCACCCTCAGCACCTCAGCCTGAAGCAAGTCAGTGTCCCACTTTGAAAAAGCTGTAAGTGCCCTGTGTCATTCCTAGAAACTATGGCAGATTTAGTCCTAAATGTGAAATCACAAATTTGTCAGGTCTTCAGAGGTGTCCATTTCAACACACAGCCCACTCATTTCTCATGCACAGCCTGCGTCTGCCACACTGCAATTTGCTCTTGGTTTATGCCTTGAACTTCCCTTCCCCACTGCTGTGTCAATAGCCAGCCTTCGTTTCTATGATCTGAACCTTTTGTCATGTTGTGCCTTTTATAGCCAGCACACAAACCCCTTCTCCTCTAGATCTTGTGCTAAGATGATTTTTGTAGTTCTGTTGCTAGAAAAGTCTTATGTTCAACTATAAGCTAAATAAAACAATTTTCTTGCCATCAAATATTTAAACCCACTGTGCTGGCACAGGCTCAAAGTGAGGGAGTGAAATATGGCTGAGAAAAACCCAGGAAAACCGAAACCCTTTATCCTACAGACACTTCCATCAATAACTTAAATTATGCAACTCTCCTCAAATAGATCAGACTCAGAAACAGCACAGCTCTAAGATGCAGAAAGAACCTGATGAAATTGCATTCATTGGAAAATATAATTTCTTCCTGTATTCCCAGATATTTTGTGAAGCCTGGGACTGCCTGAACCGCTGTGAGAGGACAGAGCTGTGAATGTTTTTTCTTAAGTTGCATGTGAGGCACTGGGGGAGTTGATATGTTATGTACTCAAAAGAAAGGCTTTTTTGAAACTGAGCTCAAGCGAACTGCAAATTCAAGTCAGCAGGGTGCCAGTGCCCTCTATGCTTGCTGTCTGTGTCTTTAAGAACACGGAGTCAAAGACTTCCAGCAGAGACATACGAACATCATCTTCTCACTGCATCCTGCACTAGCAAGTGATGTTGCCTCATTGCAAAGCCTGGGAGTGTCTTCACAGAACACTGGAACCCTCTCCAGGCACTTCACCTCCCTCCTCCAACACAGTTGCTGTCCAGGGCCCTGGTACACAGCGCCGTCAGCACCCAACAGGCAGAGGGGCTGCACTGGGGTTCTGCAGCTAAATGTAGTTTCCAGGGAGTTCCGGGGCAGCTCCCACCTGCAGGGAGACCACGATGTGCTGGGTCACCTAAAGCCCTGGTCTAGGAAGAAACTGTCCAGCAGTCATTGCTGAGCCACCAAATAATCAAGAGGTACATGAAGAAGTAGTGGGAGTTATCCCCTTCCTTGGACCCCATCCTGAGCATCTCCCTGCTCTTCAAGGACAGGGAGTAGGTATAGTGGTTCTTTACCACAGCAAAATTTTGACAGGTGATGTGTAGGGTTGGCTCACCTCTGTCCTCATGTATTAAAGACTGTGAGCACAGCAGAGATCTCACCAGGTGTGTCTCTGTGTCTACATGGTTAAATGTAGGTTAATGAGGCCTACCTGTGTCCGTTCAGAAGTCACTGGGACACACTGGTGCAAGTTCTCAAGCTGTTCAACAGCTACGATGCCTGTGGGTGTTTTCTCTGCAGTGTGCCAGCTGAGGAGCAGAAAGAAAGAGAACAAAATATCACAAGTCTTCTAAAACAATTGCAAAGGCTGAGAATACAATGGGGGAATACAGAGGCAACTCCTAGAGACAGAGGTGAGGGAATGAAAGAAAACTCATGGCTTGCCTTCCAGTGTTTTACCAGAGAAATGAATGTTGGACACACAAAGTTGCACACTGCATCTGAGTTTAGCTGTATAATTTGATAGCTTTTTTTAGTGATGTCATATGCACAGTCTGAAAAAGAAAGGACTGTCAAAGCTATAGGAACAACATTAATTTTTTTATACAGGGGGATGAGGGGGGCATTCCTAGGTATTTTTGTTGAATATGAATAAATCACGCTATTGTATACTGAAAATAGACAGCAGATTAGGTGTGTGGTCTTAATTTGAAGTATCCATTGAGACTTTCTTGCAGAAATCTTTAGTTACTTCTTTAAGTAAGAATTAGTCTATTTAAAAGTACATGAGAAGATCTCACGTATCACCATTCACAGACTGAATCTGTCCAGAGCCATCCTCACTGGTAAACACATTTGTGTCACCAGCACAATACAAGGGTCCTGCACACAGGCCAGTGAATCTGACATTCAGTGTGTACAAAATAATGTTTGGAAAATAATTTTACAAATTATAGACTATGCAAAACTTTCTCCTTCCTGGTATTATTAATACCTGTGTAGTTATCAGACTGCAAATAAGTTTGAATCAAATGCAACAGCACTTCATGAAAATAGAGCGTATATATCAATGTACATTGTGTATAATCGGTACCATTTGAAATGATGAAATGCTACTAACTGATCTTCATAAAATAATACTTTGCATTTATATAGTGCCTTCCATCTGAGATCTCAGAGCTCTTTGCAAACATTACTGAATTAACTCTCTCTGAGCCCTTCGATTAGCTATTGCTCTCCTTAGTCTACAGATGTGGAAGGCAATGGTAAAGAAAGACGAAGATCATATGAGGAAACCAGAGCTCTAAGGGCAGGCACTTCCTGCCCTGTAAAAACACTTACAACCTTTCTTTTTTGAACAGAAGCTGTAAGCTTTCAGCACCTCTGAAAAACAAGTTACTTTAGCTGTTCTTTTGGATGAAAATGCCCAATTTAGCTTAAATGATTCCTTCAAAATCCTCCGGGAAATGTGTAGGAGAGCTGACAAAAAGGATCCAGAAAGCTTGGCTCAGGGCCCTGTGTTTTGGCTGAGGGACTGTTCTCTGCATACCGTCTGACCAGTGACCACAGCTTGTGAAACCTTGCTTACTTTGTCTTCTCATGCTGTTCCCCCTCCCCACAGTTTCCAGCAAAGAAATAAAGGCACAAGATATCTGCTGCTTGCCACAGGAGTGTGGGATGCACTTCAAAGGCACAGGAACCCAGGACCTATGACAAAAAGGGAAGTCTGACAGTCCCAACCTCAGCAGATTGGTGAAGAACTTCAGAAATCAGATCAAGTCAAATTGATTGGTCTGGTCAAATTAACTAATCTGAATAAAAATACTCTCTGAAGAAACAACCAGACTGATCTGGGATGATTTCTCTGAAAGAGCAAGGCCAGACACCTGCTTGGCAGGTATGAGTATGGGTATGGGACAAACAGCTGGAGGAGAGCTGGAGTGGCACCAAGCCCTTAATTTAGGTAAAATGCAGCCCAGGTAGTGCATTTGGTTTCACGTGGAAACTGGGAACTTTGCCTTCAGGGTTGCATTCAGATATCAATGTTCTCACCTGATGCCTCCTACTTCCTAGCTTACAATGCCTTATCCAGATCACTGGGGTCTTTTGAGAAGTGTCTCCTCTCTCATCAAGCTGGGTCAAAGACATAAAAACATCACTTTATCTCAGACGTCAAAATATAGTCCTGAGGAGGCCTGTAGCTGGATCCTTCCCCTCTTTCTGACACTGATGTTACCATGACTGCAGAGAGCTGATTTCCCCCCAGGTCCTGCAAGAGAAGAGCTCTGTGACAGGAGTTTGCACTCTCTATCCAGGACCTGAGGGCAGGCAGAAAGGCAAGCAGGCAGAGGGGTGCTGATCAGGCCTCCAAAGGAAAGTGCCAAATGCATCACTTGGTGAATGGCAGTTACCACTAACTTGCAGTGCTGCGCTAGCACATCACCCTCAGCAAGGAGTGATCCCCTCCTCACCAGGGTAAAGAGAAATGATGACACTCCAGAGAGAGCATGCACACTCACATGGGGAATCGACAAATAAAAGCCAATAAAGTATAGTCAATTATAAAAAATAATAAAGTAATATAATTGGACATGTTTCTTTCTACTCTATACCAGGTAGAGAGCCTGCCATTCCATTTTTTCATGTGACCTAGTGCACTGATCTGTGTTTAGTGAATTTGGCCTGTGGCTTTTCTCCAACTTGCCTCTACTGTCTTCTTTCTTTTTTAAAAACAATGCATTCTTTGTCTTGTTTCTCAATTTATTGGTTGAAATAAATATTTATTAAGCAAATACGAAATACATCAGAATGCTTTGCAGAGCTGCCAAGAGGTCAAAGGTCTGGGATAAAAATGATGTTGAAACAATAATTAATTAGCTGACATTCTCTTAGAAAATTTGCTTTGGGAAAAGCTATAGTAAATTAAGACAACAGACAAAGTGACAGAAAAATGAGTAATGACGGAAAGAGGGATAGGAAGAAAAAAATGCATGCGGGTAGATTTATTCACTTTTGAAAATGATCTGATCTTTCTCAGCCATTGTCCTGGCCCCCAAACAAAAATCTTCTCCAATAAATAACTTCAAGCTGTTTTTCAGTGACTAAACCTCAAAATGTTCCATCCTGAACACATTCTTATTTACTGCGTGCAAAACTGATTAACATCCTTCCAATGCATTTGTAGGACTTGTGGTCTGCAGACGCCATCTGTTTAGGGGAATTTCTGGGATAGCACTGTCACCTCTCCAGCAAGACTACCAAGAAGCCTGAAATTTCCACCATACTCTATACACAGCTGTATAGATGATTCAGGAGCTACTTGGGCAAAAAGAATTTGTGCGACTCACTGGGCAAATATGTCCTCTCTGCCTACGTAGGGAACCTTTCCTAAACCTTTTGTTCTAAATCACCCGTTACTTTACAACGTTACCAAACCCTGTCTGGAAACAGCATGTGCTGAAACTCTGTGGGAACACATTTGCTGTTTCCCTTGGAAACCTGCCTCACCTGCCTTCATGTTTTGTGCACCCCTACTAGGACAGGATAGCAACTTCTTGAGATCAGTAAATATACTGGGGGAAAAAAAGAGAGAAATTGTGTTTGTCCTTTAACTGTTCGCTGAATTGGGATGAATTTGCCATGAAATCCCTGCAGACAGATGATGGATACAGAGGTTGTACTTCTCAAGGCAGAAAAATGTCCTGACCTACTAAAGTTCCTGCATTAAAGATCTGCTCAGATCTTTTATGGTTTATATGGTGATCAGCCAGGACTTAAGAGCATCGGAAGGGAACCGAAAGATGGGACTGTCAGTGCACGTGCTGAGCCCAGGGTGTTTTGAAACTCCCTAACTGTGTACCCTCCACAACAGCACACAGTTCATTGGCCAGTCTGAAACTGGAAAGGAATGGGAGAAGAGTACAGCATTCTTTTCATGGCAGTTCCCTCTTCCAATGCTACTGCCCCAAGGCTGAACTGCAAACCACCAACTGGGAAGCAATAGACTGGCAGCAGGAGGATGAGTTTCCAAGTATTGGTGGATGTATGCTTGTCTGTGCCTAGGAAAATACTCAAGGTCATGTTTTCCCCCTGCTGAGAAAAGGGGTCCCAGGAATAGTCTGGCTTCAATCTATTCAAATCCCCCAGCTTTTCTTGGAAGTGGAAAGTTCAGCAGCTCTTTTAGAGACCCTGAGGATGTCTGACCAACATGCTTATTTATTTATTTTTTAACTTCTTCCTATGCTTTGTGACAGCAAATAGATATAATAAATACCTTTTTGTGAAAGAAAAGCAAGGAATAGATACACTTGGACAATGTTCTGCTTGGATATACAAAAAGCTGTTGTGATTTGGAAGCTTAGTGCCCTAACATGCTGCAGATATTAAACCCCAGGTATTAGGGAAATCACATCTGTCTGTGTTGCACAGGTGAATTAGCAAGGCTGGTTTCATTATCCAATAAATAGGCAGCTCTCATGTATTTCCTAGATTTATATGTGTGTTGATACTTAGAAGCAAGTTGCCAAAAGCATTTCTTTCAAAGGTGGTATTTAGAGCTAATAGCAAGTGCATAGGGAAAAACATAATCCAGAATTTGTGGGTCTAAATGATGGGATTTGCAGAACTGACTCAGGACTTTGTGGCATCCTGTTCCTATGCAGGATGAATGTATGAATTGTAAAACGCAGCAAGGGCTTGAACTTCTTTAGATTAGGGGGATGATCCCCCACCTTAGCTCAAATAATATTCCTCCAGAAGACAAGGGGAGTTCTGTATGGATTAGGGGTGTAGAACTGGTTTGACAGGTTGGTTGCATACAGAGGTTTTTAGGTTTTGATATCCTCCATATGGCAACTGCAGCTCTTCTGTCTCTCTCCCCATAAGAATTCCCAAAAGAAGCCTATTTTCACCTGAGTAAATATTCTGCTCCTGTCTTCATTTTTACACATGAGCGTTCCACTCTGTGCTAGGAGCAAGCTACGGTAGCAGTACTCTGGGGATGCTGCTCTAATGGATTCACAAGGTTGCCTTGTTTAAGTGGGATTTCATTGTATTACACAGAGGATTTTTTCCTAAGGATGTGATTATTCCAGGACTGATCCTACTGCTGTGATATGACCACATTTGGCACTGTGCATGCATGGCATGGGATTAGTCTTCTGGCACTGTATAAAATGACTTAGACATGTTGTCTTACTTATTAGCATGTGGTATTGCAGATCATTTTACAAAGGCAACAGCTGCAACCATTACTCCTACAGTTATGTCATAATTTGGTATGTCAAACACCTCTATATAGTGCAGGCAAGAGGAACATTTATTCGTCTCACTTGTCAATACATTTATTTCCATCTCCTTATGCTTTTCCTTTTTGCAGTAGTAAAACAATCCACTCTTCATACAGCAAGCTTTCCTAGGAGCTGATGAGAGGATGCAAAAGGGAAGGTACTCAGGAGCTATGAAGATTAGCACATTGCAAGACCCTCTGCAGACTGGATTCACACAAATTGACATGATGAGCACTATTGCTTTCACTGCTGTAACAGGTACTTCAGCTCTTCTCTGTACAGCACAATTATTTTTGTGTTTGTCATCACTGCCACATTTACTTCAACTTCAGGGAGCCAGGATCTCTGAGCATCTGACTCTGCCCAGAGGCTGGGGAAGGACTCAGCAGAGGCTGCATGCTCAGTCCATTGGGGAGTACCCCTGCTTGCAGGTGGGCTCCGCAGCCAGCTAGCTCTGAACCATGGCATGCTACCCCAAGGAAAAGAGTGCACCGGCTTCAGCATATGCAAACCTTGATTAGTTCCAGGTAGGATGGCTGCCATTCAAACAGGAACAGTGTATTCAGACAAAAAGGCTCTGGATTATAGGTGCCTCTTTGGACTACCAAGTCTGTTGTGTGAGTGCAGGGACATGAGGCAGTCACTTCTGACATTTACACCCTTCCCTTAGCCTTTCTCACAGCACTTCTGCCCCATGACACCAACTACCCAGAACCCAGGCTTGCTGAGTGAAGGGCAGCAAGCTGGTGAACAACACCTGAGATGATACTTTCCTTCAATTTCTCTTCAAGTAATAAAATTCCTGGTAGTCACAGGATCAGTGTGGCCCAGCTGCGTAGGAAGCCTAACACAAGATGATCTCAAGGAATGGGAGGTGGATATAAAGCTTTCTTCTGCCTTTCTATAAACTCAGATTGCTGCAGGAGGTTACAGGCAACCCTACTGGGCAAGTTCATGCTGCCTTGTTCCTCTGCAACAGGTTGACTCCACCTCAGTCCTGCATCTTCCTGTCCCTCTCCCTGCTGCTGCTGAGAAGCACACAAAGCTCAGTGAGATGAGCTTTCTGTGTGAGCATACCTTCGTCTGCATTGGGAAAACGAGTTGTTCCCAGTGTAATGCGTGTTAAAGCCTTCACCAAGGCAGCCAGCCCATTTTGGCCTAAATGGGCAAGGAGCATTCATAGAAGACACCCATCAGCAGATCAAAGGAGGTGGACTATCAGAGCAGCTATGAGGAGCAGCTGGTGTTGGCCACAAAGTGGCTACCACTAGAAGAGACTGTGCTTTCAAGCCACCTCTTCCAGGAGAGAAGCTACCCCCAAATAAAATCTAGTGGACCACTGCAAGAGACAAACACACTATGATTTTGGAGCTGCTGTTGAGAAGAGACAGATTCTTCCTTGAGCCCTGTCACAATTTATGTTAGCCCAACAAAAATCAGTACAAGCTGGCATTTTGCAGCAGTCTTGTCCTTTGACACCCCGCCTCCTCCGCATGACTTATTTATTTGCTTTGAAAGAAGGAAGAAGAAGGAAGGGAGATAGGAGGAGTGGAAGAGGATCCAGATTGCAACTTGCAGGAGCTGACATTTTTATTGTCTTTTAATTAAATAAGCCTCAGACACAAGAGCACATGCAAATTCCCCTGTGTACCACTCCTCCTCTTCCTCTTCAAGACTCATTAAGTAAGAGAACCACAATCAAACCAGGAATGCGGGGCTGCCTCTCCTACTTTCAGGCTCTCATCTGCATGTCTTTGCCTGGGCAAAAGGTCACTGCAGAACAATGCAAAATGACTATGGCTGTTTTTTGTCTTGCCATTAAAAGGCAAAACCAGAAATCCAGTACGAATCTCCTTTTTCTCTGCAGTCAATGCACAAGCTGGGGGGGAAGTGTGCAAGTGGGGGGAAGTAGCTTGTGCTTTCAGATATCCCACTTCCTTCTCCAGTTTGATAACAGCCTAGAATATCTCTTATCCCACAGATCCACTGGAAGCCACAGCCAAATAAGAGGGACTGCATTCATGTTGCAGTGTCCTCTCATGAATAGTAATGCCCAGTAGGGCAGCAAGCACAGAATCAGATGCCCACCTTACTTATCTTTTCTAGACTAGATCTGGACTGCAGGTGGGATCCTGGCTATAAGAAGCACCTTACTCCAGTGCCTCATGGGCTGTTTCAAGGTGTTTTCTTCGTAGATTCGAGGGCCTTGAAGTTTCTAAAGACCTCCCCTTTCTCTGCACACAAGTACATGGGATCTCTAAGATCCACCTCTGCAAAAAGAGAAGAGCTCCATCTGTACAGACCCTGTAGAGGTCTGTAGCTGTCAGTTACCTTCACTTTGGAGGTAAGTTAGAGCAGTAATGTTAAAATCAGGCTTGGGATCACAGTGATACAGGTGTAAGCTCTTACCTAATTTTATGGTGAACATGCACAAACATGTGTGTGCATGTTTGTGGCACCCTTTCTGCATTTTGACTATGCAACACATCTGACTTGTAATCTTATCCACACTTCTGCGTCATGGAGGTTCTTGTGGGACTGGACTTCATCCAGTCCTCTGTGTAGGCAGTTCATACCAAGGTTGATCTCTGTCAAAAGGTGTTGCCCTTGCATAAAGGAAAACCAGTCAGAGGAGAAGAATAGGCAGAGGTAGAATAAAAGGATGCTGGCACTGACCTCCAAGGTGTCCCCACACAGTTGAGACAAAGTCCTTTAAATGATCTGTCACCTTTTTTCTCTTCCCACTAAGGATCTGTGGGAAGAAGGCACTGTCTCAGCTCTGAGAGACACTCTCTTGCCCTCCAGAAACGTGTGAGGGCCAGGTGAATTTATTTGCTGTTGTATCGTTTTTCCTTGCAGATCTGACAGCTCATAATACCTCTGGTGCCTGACAGCCCCACTCTTCTCCAATTGATAAATAATCTCTTTCTGATTTGAGCAACCAAGGAACATCTTGAACCTGTCACACTGGAGAAGATCCATCAGTCTCTCATGCTACACGTGAGGTGTCTGAAAAATGATGTTTGTGCAACCATTCTGGGATATTAATTCCTGGCATCCCACTTGTATTTTGATTGTTTCTCAAAGAACAACAATGCATTTTAACTCTTTGCAAATGAACCAGCGTTCTGTTGTTATGGTAACTCATTCTAAAAATAATGTAAAGCAAAGACCACCTTTAATTGATATCACAAGAAGTTGTTATGGTAACTGGAATTTTAAAAGTAACTAGGTTAAACTGAATTTCATTTTTATCCAGAGCTTTTCATAAACAAATTCTGATTAAAATATCAGGTTTAATTTAATCAGTTAATTAATGTCACTAAATGTCATTGATCTTATAAGTCTCATTTATATTCAGTGATGAATTACCTAACTTGCTGAGTTCTAACTATTTAGCCATCAGTCTGGTAGTCTGGAATCGGATGACTGTATAATTTATTTTTGGTCATGGAGTGGTTAAAATGGAATGCACTGCTTTTATTTTATGTGACGGGGCTAGTTTTTCACTTGGTAGCATGGATGCAATGCCATCAGGTAATCCTGCCATTAAAGTCAAACATGTGCTCTATGAATGAAGGCTCATCATGCTCTGCTGACTTCTGTATCTCTCCAAAACAAGTATCCTTCAAACCCCTCTCTACTGTCTGTCTCACTTCTCCACAGTGTCCAGACTTTCTGTCTCTGCACCCTCTCCCCCAAGGCTGTCACCTTTCTGCCCAAATTACTCTCTGCTCTTTCCTCTGTCAGAACAGGCAAATGATTTCCTACCCTAACCCCTAAATCAGCAGTGACATTTCCACCAGTATGGGTTTATTTTCCTCTTTCAAGAGCTGCCTGTCACTCCATTGCACAATCTCTGCCATTTGCATCTCTTACACCTCCCTGTTCTCTTGGAATGTCCCAGATTGTCCCACCAGTGCTTCATTGAGCCCAGAGTTACTTCAGCCAAGTCCAGCTCTCTGCCTATTTTTTTGGCAGGTTTCTCTGTAACTTTCTTTTATCCTTTCCACCAAATTTAATAATCTTGTCCCTGCTATCCTCAATCTGAACTGTGTAGCTCCTGGTTACCTGTCAATTCTCTGCTCATTTTTTCACAGATCAATAGAGTGAAAGGCCAGAAAAGGTTCATCATGACCATTTAGCCTAACAGGCCACAGAATTTTGTCCAGGAGTTTCCATGTTGAACCTATAACTCTGTTTGAACAATTAGTGTGTCTTTTACAATGGCACCTAGACTTGATTAAAAGACTGCAACTAATGGAGGACGGCCTACATCCCTGGATAGCTTGACCTAAATATTTAAGCCTCCCTGTTAAAAATAAATGCATCATATCTTTCATCCAAATGTGGCCAGCCTCAGCTGACAGCCCTCAGACCTCCCTGTGGACTTTAACATTTGAACAGTTCACCTCAAGGGAAAAAATTACTGCAGGTCAGCTTCCCTGAGGTAATCATCCCTCTTCATGCTCTTACCTACAGCAAACTACAGTCACGGTGAGATTGTTTATTAGGGGAGTCTGTCTGCCGTGATAAGAGGTATAAACACACACTTGCACAGAGGGGACAAACAATTCCTGCTGAAGAACAGGCATAAGGTAATCTGTTTTTCCCAGTACTTTGTATGCCTTCCTCTCTGCTGCAGTTTCTTTTCCATATACGAAGACCAGATTAATAAATTTTCTCATGATATTGATGCTTGTACATATCAGTCAAATTACTTCTTAATCTTCCATTGATAGGTTAGAAAATAGTTGCAAGGCAGAATTTCTTTCAGGTTTTCTTGTAGTGCCTTTCCAGTTTTCTGCATCCCTTCTGGATGTCTGAGCACTAGCCCTCCCTAGCCTTACTAAATATACTTGTTTACTTGCCCAAGGATTGCATCAGTCCTTGTAGCACCAGCTTCACACTGGGAATTCACATTCATTTGTTCATCCAAAATAGCCCCTACATCCTTTCCAGAATTTCTACTTTCTAGTTCTCAGTCTGAAACTGAAAATGCATCCTGCATTCTTGGTTTGTGTGTATGTGACCTTCCCAGCGGCTCTGTATAGACACCAGCTTTCTAAAAGAATCCAGCTTACCAAGCAGTCCAGATCTTGCCTAAGGAATGCTCTGTCCTTATTAGCATCACTTACCATGCCAGAGATGTTTATTTAATCTGCAAAGTTTACCAGCAGTGCCACACGCTTTCACCTCAGTTGTAACTTCTTTTGCATTTGCCTCCAAGCTTTCAACCTTGCCTCCTTCTCTGCTCTTAAATCTCCAGCTCTAAATCACGACTCCAAAGCAACAATTCCCCCAAAGCAATGAGCTGCCTCCAGAGCAGTGCAAGCAAATAATAAGATCGAAGAATCCCCATTTAAAAAGAAATCTCCAAAATTACCATTTAAGGGAAACACATGGAAAAATGCCCTTGTCAGTCACAGCACATCCCAGGGCACAGCATCCACTCTTCAATCAGTCCCTGACTGTTCTCTAAACTGTTTCAGTCAGGTCCCTGTGTTGCAAAGCTTTTGCATACAGTTAATACTATCAGCATATTATTATAAATCATACTAACAGCAAATGCACATGCAGGATGTGGTTTGTAAGCACAAGCATGCAAACAGCTATGAATCAATCTATTTCCCTTTTTTGATGTATCGTAATCAATCTATAATGCATTTGTGGCAAGGACTGTGTTTTGTTCTTAAGAAATGAAAAATTCTCCAAGTACAAATGATTTCATAACAAATTCTTCTTCAATATTAAGCTTTTAATTTAATAACATGAATTAAAGAAAAAAAAACTCTCCCTCACAGCTGTCAGCTAGAGACAAACAGATTTTACTTCAAATCTTAAAAAAAATCTTAAAAAGCCCCTGAACAACCAAACATAAAAGCTACCTTGTCTTCCCTTTAAATGTTTGTTTGCCGTTCATGACACAATTTGTAACTCTCCTGCTTAGCTCCCTCATTGAAATGGACATTTCTAAATTTCTGGGAACCTCTCTGCTCCCTGCATGCTTTACATCACATCCATGCTTTCTCTGTATGCATGATCTTCAGCAGATAGGAATGACGTTACCTGCTTACACTGAGAGTAGAATATTTTAGCCCATGAAATTCAATGAGTAGCTGAGGGGAGCATGTTAACTGGAGCCCTGCAAATTTATGCACCAAGCATTATTTATTGTTATTGTGGAGCTGATGGAGAAGCCACATCTCTCGTGTCATTCTTAAAAATTGACCTCAAATCTTCAGTCAGTGGATTTATGGAGAGGAGATTTCTTGTGTGAAATGACAGGGAAGGAGTCACCAAATATTACTGGTTAATAACAGTGAGTAAACAGCTTTGGAAAATCACAGATCACCAGACTTAGTCAGAGGTCCAAGCTGAAGTCTCAAATCTTCTACCACACTCCCATACTGACTATTAGCAGAAAATCCCTAGGAGTTTAGAAAATGCAGATGATTTTTAATATTTTATGTTTGAGGTGCACATATCAATGTGCAATCCATTTTCTATACAGTAATTAGGTTAACAGAACATATTCATCATTTAATATAGTCATTAGTGATGACTGAAATTAATCTTTTTCCTGTAGAAGCTTTTAAGAGCCTTCCCTTTTATTTTTTTCAGAGAAGTTTCAAGTTTTTGGCAAAAAAATCAACCCCTGAGTATTTGCATTCTAAAATATGTCTTTGGCATTTGTGGTTTAAGTATCTTCCATTCCCTTCTACTCCACCCCTTTGGCTCCATGGCTTTATTCCAAGCCTCATGATGTTCTGCCACCACTTTCCTTCCTGATCCTGCTGTGGCTCTGCTGCTGTACAAGCATGATCTCAGCCCAGGGCAAGCTAGAGAACAAGAGGTTTTGTGTGGGGCATCACAATTTTAGAATGAAGACTGTTGGGACTTGTTCATATACTTCATATGATATAACAGGACATTTCTGCATAAGCAGACACCTTTCAGCTCTGTTTGAATGTCATTTTCTCTCAAAAAGGTATTCTCAGGGCAAATTCATGGAGGAGCTCTGGTAGTTATCATATAAAATTTTGATAAATGCTGTTAGAACATAAGGTCTCCCTTCCTGCACAACCCAAGCCCTGGAAGTATGTTATGACATACATATGAACCTGACACACAAGACTCTGGTACCCACAGAGGCAGTTTGCTGACCCAGCACCCTGACTGAAATCTTTTACTTACAGGTATTAAATGTCTGTTCATAGCAGAGTGCAGAAATAGTTACTATACATTTTTCCCAGTTCACACAGGGAGAGGTTTGAAGCCCTGGCCGAGCCAGATTGTTACATCAGAAAAATATTTGGAAGCATAGATCCAGCTGAATGAAACTGCAGCCAGGCCAAGTCTGTGTACAGCAATTGAAGTTACCAGGGGCACAACAGCTGCAGGACAGACAGGGGAAGTCAGAAAATGCTCAGCTGAATCCTGTCCAGATCATGTTTGACACATTATTTATCTTCTTCTTTTACAGGTGTCTCCTGCCAAGGAAGTGGGGGAGAAATGTACAGCTCAAAGAGATATTTACTTTCCTGTTGAATGAACAATTTGGAATGAGCAAGATCAGTCTACAAGGATGAATACACAACCCTATCTTGCTAAAACAAATAAAAAGATAAGGAATTAGCTCTTCAAAAGTTTTTCTACCTCCAGGAGAAGTGATGGAGCTTAATTCCCTCTGTCACTCACTCCCCTCTCAGGAGGGGACCTTCTATCAGCCACTGGACCAAGAGCCTCCACATCAGACAAGTTTCTTCAGAAGTGATGTGCACAGATGTGTGTGTGGCTGCAGCATCCACCAGCAACCCACAGCCTCTGAGCACTCTGCAAATCAGTTGAAAGGTGGCATGAAATCCTTTCTTCCCTGTGCCATCATCTGCTATGCATTTGTGTGCTTTGAGGGATAAGGACTAGCCAAACTTCTGGCTTCTCCCTGTAATCCATTGCTTCTGCAGGGCCACATCCACTCTGCAACCTCAGCACCTGAGGCAGTGCTAGGGCTGCCTCTTGAATGTGGGCGCTGGAAGAAGCCAGAGGATACACTGGAAATACTCTGGGAACGTGACTTACACTGGGACACCAGAAGGTACACTATATAAAAATAATATACATATATAAAAACATATACATAAAAATAGTTCATATTATATTAGATATTGTAATACCTAATGGTAATCCATATGAATATTTTGCAAAGTTTTGCAATCAGCAGGTGTTGCAGATTATTCTTTTCCAAAATATCAAGGTTAAAAAAGATTCAGTTTTGCTCTAATTGGGCTTCCAGATTCCCTGGCAACCAGACAGTCCTTGCTGAATACTGCAACTCTGCTCAGGACATTCTGCCCAGCAAAAGATTTTGAATTTGGTTATATTCTCTTGAGAGAAACAGAGTGCAGCTCCTGGGCATACATTAGGAGCATGTGTGTGACTTGCCCCCCCAGGCCCAAAGCAATCCCAGAGTAAACTTCCCTGCTGAACGGACTTCAGATCCTTTCTGGATTTGGGCTAAACCACTGTATCTCTTCCTTTGCTACACTGGCAATTTCCAGCCAGCTCCCAACCTAGTTGCAAATGTCTGAAGAAAAACAACTCGTATTTACAGAGAGTACTGTAAGCAAGAGAAACGTGAAGTTACATGAAGGATTTTCACTCCTTCAGAAATGAATAATGAGCAAGGAGAGCTACCCAACAGAAAGAATTGCCCTTGATTCAGTGGATTAATTTGCTCAGTGGCATGAAATAAGACAATTTAAGGGAAATCAGAATTAATATAAAACATTTGTCTTCGGACATGGTTAAACAATAACATGGAAGAGTATAATAGTCAACAGGATACAGAAAGAAGTTTAGACTGTAATACTGCAGCCATCTTAAGAAAAGGATTTGATGCCAAATATTGTGTATCTGTTTTTCCTTATCACACCACAGTTGCTATATTGCTAATGGGTAACTATACTACCTTTTCATAGAGAGGCAGACTGACAAGCATACTTGCTTCTGTTTATGATTTTACTTAACCTATTAGTAGCCTTTGCTTTAGAGTAGCACCCAGGAAGTGAGGTCATAGCCTGGCTCACTGTTTTGCAAGGTGCTACACAAACACAAACACCGCCCTTGCCTTCAGAGAGTTTGCAATGTGCTGTCTGTTCTTGCTCTGCCATGAATTGCTACATCTGATGGGGAATGTCCACAGAACCCTTTCATTTTTTCTCAGGATGTTGCTTTGAAAATCCCGCTGCTGCATTTTTCATTGTTGTATTATGAGGGACAAATCTCTGTGAGTTGCAGATCTCCCCTTATTTTTCAAGTTGTCTTTCTTTGTGCTTTGCACCTGTTCTGTCACTTGGTGAGAGGATGACACTCTCTGACTGGCCTGCATACACAGTGTGGTGCAAATAAAGCTCCAGAGTCTCCGGTGATGTGCAAGTTCACATTCTCACACATGGGTAGGTGATCTGAATCCATAACTAGCCCCGGAAGCAATGGGTGATAGATTGCCTTGAGCACAATTTTACCATGGTACACAGTGCTACTAACACTGTAAGCTGGTCTTTGGCCACTGTGAGCATGGCAGAACTGCCAGCATGATCTCCTACTGTGGAAATTAAGTCAGGGGATAAATCACTATGGGTGGGCTTAAATACACTGTCTACATTTTTAAAGTCCTGCTGTCTAGCAAGTGGTTGTCCCTGGGCATCTTACCAGCAATATTTATGTATGGATGGACATGCTCCCCATAAATATCATTGTTCATGGTTAAGTGGGTAAATGTTAGAAATACTACTAATAAAGAAATCTATGTGAAAGGATGACTCAACCTAATCACATTCTGGACATCTGGGAATCCACATGTCGATGAAATGGCTCTGTAATGGCTCACAGAGTAAGAAAGAACAAGAAAAAAAATATACTGTGTTCCTCCTAGCTGAGCTCAGCAGGGTATACCAGCACTTTAGCAGCAGGAGGATTCCTGGTCATGCACTGTGCCAAGTGCTGGTTTTGAGGATGACTTACACCATGCCCAGAAGAGTTAAACTAAATGGTCCAGCTGACTGTAACTGGACAACAGATTAACAGATCAGGCCTTGAGTGGGAAGAGATATCATTTATGGCTCCCAAGATGAACATCTTGTTTGAATGCAACTACACAGAAAGTACGGGGTGGCTCTCTGCCTGCAGGCCCACATGTCCTGTATTACCCATGGTGGCCTGGGGGAACTGCCCAGAGGAGAGGTGCAGGCTTGGCTCTTTCTGGTCCCCAAGTGCTCCACGACTGGCCATGACAGAATGTCTCACAGCCCTTGAGAGCTACTGAAGGTACTTCGTGCCTGGGAGCAGCTGCTCCTTCACAGCAGCCTGGACTATGATTCAGGCTGGCAGGGGCTTCTCCTTATTCACTGGGCCTTCTATGTGCTAGTCACCTGGTGCCCCAAGGCTTACATCTCAGCTTGGCACTGTGGAAAGGGGCAAGCCTCTTTGGACCCTTAGAAAGCAGCCAGGGGTGTAAGCATACACCCCTCCCTCCACTGCTAAATCAGACCAGCCCCCAGCTCCGTCCCAGCAAGGCAGGGCAGCAGCAGAGGGATGTGACCCAGGCCTGGAGAGGGTTAAGAACAACTGATCTGCGGCTGTTACTGACTGTGCTTTGCTCTCCCAGCTGGGGGAACAGTCAGCAAAGAGATTTTTAAACTTCATTTTCTCTGTCTACAGGTGCCCGTCTTCCAGTATTAGTCTAGGGAACTGCACACCAATTACCTCATATATTCACTGAAAGTGCAGTACAATACAACTTATTGTTATACAGTGTCCTTGATAGAAAGCCCCATGAAATGCTTGACAGTACTATTGGGTCCATAAAAGTGTGCGTGGTCATGAATACATGTGAAGGTTCAATCCCTTGCTCTTGATTCCTGTTCTCTGCTGGAAACCACTCTGCTACAATTCTCTCAATTTCAGCAGTGAGAGGAGGTGGAGGAAGGGAATATCACAGCTCTGTGTCACTGCAAATGCACGAGGACACAGACGGGCCATCCTGCTGGACCTAAGATAGATGGGCCCAAGGGACACACAGAGATGTGCAAATACAGAGGCAGAAATGCTGACCCATAGCTGAGCACTGGTGCCTGGCCTGACCCTCAGCACCATTAGGGCTCCCAAAGTGAGGAGCTGTGTGCTGTCACTGCAGCAGAAGGGACCAGATTTTCCAGGGCAGTGTTTTGGCTCAGTCACATGCACTGTGCACAAGCAGCTTAATCTAAATCTTTGCAGCACTCAACAAATGAAGAGCATAACTTATACCATGAATCACCTGTTTTCTCCAGCACTGAGCCCACAGGAAAAAAAGAAAAGGTTTTGCTTTCCAAAATTCAAATTATTTGCAACTGTTTGACTAAACCCATTTTTAAAAAATGCAATAAAATGTCAGTGTAGCAGTTCTATCACAAGGCAGCTGGAGCTGTATTCAAACAACTGTGAGGCTGAAAACAAACTTACCTGCCTAATACTGCATCTATGCCCAAAAAATCTGTGATAGATTCATAGTGTGCCTGACTTACAGGGCTACTGGTTTCGGAGTCTCTCTGTACAGTCAGTGGAGAGGGACAGGCATGAAAATGAACAAGCCATCAGAGGATCCTGGGGTGCATGGAGGACCACTCCTCAGCAGAGACAAAGCAGCTCACCAAGGAGAGGTCACCCCACTACCAGGGACTCGATCGTGCCAGGGAACACCCACGGCAGGTAGGGCGAGTCAGGACAAGGCAGGGACACGTTGCCCCTTCCCACTCAGGGACCAGCTCCCCACCTCATCCTAGACATAAAGTTTGAAGTGATCCAGCAGGTGATATTTTGTGGCTTCTGAGGGACAGCTTCTTCTCTGGGTGTTTCAGAAACTATTCAAGGCCCAAAGAAGGTCAATCAAAGTAATTCTTTCTGTTGCAGTCAGCATGGCTGCAATAACACCCGTGTGCTGCTGCTCAGACCCAGAGATTTCCCTTGGGTTTGTAGGAATATTTTACAGAATGAGGCAGGTGAATATTTAGAAAAAACTACCCAAATACTCTGATTTCTTCTTAACAGGCTGTTCTCCATTACAATCCTTGAGTTTTCTTTACAATAATCAAAGCACAGACAAAAAATTTTCCCAGACTTAATTAGGCCTGATTTTCATTAAAGCCTTATAGAAATTCAAAAAAGAAAGAATGAAAAGACAAGAAAGCTAAAACCTCAAAAAATTGCCCATAACTAAGCCTCACATATTATTATCCACACAAATAGGCAGTCATCTCTCAAATGTTTACACAAGCAGTTGCCAATGAATTGTGTTGCTGAGCACTGACAAACCTAAAGAAGAATGATCCAATGCCATTTAAAAAGAAATCACAATTCTTTTTGTTATGTAGTGCCCTGCATGGTGCTGGGAGCCCCTGGTACTAAGAGATGTCCAGGAAAGGGTCTGTCTTGGTGATCTAACAAAACCTGAACTCTGCAAAGCATTATCTGTGCTTGGTGATTGGAAGGTGCAGAAGGGAAGGGTCCACTGCAACTACAGTTATACTTCAATGAATTAGCAGTTCCAGAGGAAAAAATGGGGTGAAATACTTCTAGGCTGACATTAGATACAAAACATTGCTAAACCGAAGAGTGAAAGTAAGTTTGATTTGGGTTGAATGAAAATTTGGATTCAAGAGTTTTGCTGATTGTGTAAACTAAATCAAAATAAAATAGAGATTCAAAAATAAAAATGTCATGCTGATAACTGAAAACCAAACCATATCATTAGAAATAAAATACCAAATAGAGATAATTTTGGGTATTTTTTTTTAAAACACAGTTAGTAAAAGATTAATTTGAAAATTACCTTGCTGTTACAAGATCAGGTCATGCAATTCTCACCCAGGGACATGTGTGGTCCTGTGTGGGACTGTAGGGGTGATATCTCTGCAGCTGTGGGGATTGGAAACTAAGCATATAACTGTGCTTCTGGAGAGCTCTTCTGCTTCTGTATCCATCCAGCTTGGTTCTGCCCAGTGTCATCACAGTATTGTTGGAGTGGCTTGGAGATGGTTTGCTGGGTGATGGAACACTCTCACTTGTTTCTGTGGCTGCTGAGACTGGATTCAGCAGTTCTCAGCTGACCAACCTTCTCAACTTCAGCATGAAAAAAGGAAGTTTAGACCCAGTGCCCTTTTAGTTTACTCATCTGGTGCTGATAATTGGAAAATGAATATTACACAGGCAGCAGACGGTGGTTGCAATGGGTTGGATATAATCAGCATCCCAGTGCATGTCCAAGTTAGTCCTGTCTTATTTTAATTCTCGCAGTATTTCTCTTTAGAGTTGGCTCATTACAGACATCTATTCAAAGGCTGGAGACTACATCCAAAATCAAAGTAAAAAAAAAGGGATAAAAAATTAGCATAATGTGCTGACTTTTCACCTCCCCTTGCTTCTTTCTATAACAAATTAACAGCAAAGACCTTTTAAAGCACCTCAAGCAGACACCCTTGTTATCAAAACTGTCCTGCTGGTGAGAATCAGGCCCTGGGCACAGTCGTATGGAGGTGACTCCTAGTGCTGGATCAATAGCTGGCTGGGCCCCTCGGTAAAGGAGCTGACAGTAGTGTTGCAACCTGCTTGGAGCACTCAGCATCCCAATTCTTTGCTGCATGCAACCATGGCAGGCCCTCAGAGTAGGAAATATGGGGCACAGCGCAGTGGATTCCTTCCTTCCTTCGTTTCTGGCCCCCAGTTTACATGCTGAGGTTCAACGGGAATTTCAAAATGTCGGTGAGCAGGAAAAGGAGGGAGAGAGAGCATTATATCCTGCCTGTCTTTATTTCATAATGTATTTATGTGAGAATGGAAGGGGGGTCCTGGGGCATCACTTTGTAGCTTTGAAATGTTTGGATTTTTTTTCCATAAACAGAAAGGTTTCAGAGGAGAATGCTAAGCAGAACAGAGAAATGACACACCATTTATCCAGGTTTTGTTAAGTAATGAACTAGATTCCTCAGTGATCAATCTCTCCCTTGCAATTAACAGCAATAAATTCCTCATAAAATATTCTAAACAATGCTGGACTTTCTTCTTGCTTTACATTATTTATGCAGCACGTTTGCTATTCTTATCCTTAAAGCAACTTTATATATTATGTCTTGTTTCTCAGCCAGAAAAACAACTTGCCCCTGTGGAATGATGTCGGCAGTCGGTTCTCCCTGCCCAGCTGATCCCAGCTGCGCAATGCACACACACACACTGCCCCTTAGAGGTGACATCCAGGCATGGCCACAGGCAAAAAATCACAGCTATTGAGATGTGTTTTGATTGCAACATGTTTGTGCAATTTTGACCAGCTGTCTGGTTTAGCAGAAAGAGCTGGATTTTTTTTTTTAATTTATAACGAATATCCATATTATGATCTCAGATAAGCAGAGCAAATCATGCACAGCTCCTTTGACTTCAGTACTGATTTTTTGCAGCGGACACATCTGGTGTCAGGTTCCTGACCCCAGCTCCTGCTCCTGAAAACTCTGTTATGTAAAGATAGAGAGTTGCAACTGGTGCCACCTTGCCTTTCCAGATGCTGCTGGACATGGCCATGCTTAGAATAAAAGAAATCCTATAATAGATGCAAATTGACATGTTGCCATCTACCTTAACAAATGAGTATGGAAATAGTGAGAAAGGAAACAGCAGGCTAAGGCTTTTACTTCATCGACTGCTACAACAGCCACTAACCCTCTTTCTGCTCAGCTCTTTTCCTCATGGAAAGTACAACTTTGACAGCCCAGCCAGGCCTCAGCCACCTCAAGGGACACTCTCTCATGTCAAGTGCTTCACTGTCTCCCGTCCTGATAGAATAATAAAGAAAATCTGTCTCATTCTTCTCATCAGCAGCTGCATCTGCCTTCCTGAGCCAGGCAGGGTGGCACACAGATAGACAGAAGAGTAAATGAAGAGCAGCAAATGCTTTCTTGTGTCCATCTGCCTGATCCCACAGTAATTTCTCCAGCTAAGATTTTACATTAAGCAAACGGATGTGTGTGTGTCTCCTGTGCAGGGCTGGCAGTGGGGAATGAGCAGTAAGCTGTGTGGGACACGAAGCCATCATGTAAACATGCTGGGAAACAAGGCATTTAATTTAAAATAAGCAGAACCAGGAGCTTCATGCAGGTAAGAATTACAAGCCACTATCCCAGCAAGAGTTAGCACAGCATCCTCACGGGATGGACTTAGCACTGAAATTTCAACCTGTCGCCCTTTCACACCGTGGGAAGGAGAAAGCAGCCATGCAGCAAAGGGCTGGGGCCACATCTCATTGAAAAGGAAGACTTCACAAACATGACTTGCCCCTTTCCCCCATTTGCTCCTTCTTTTGACTCCTGATGACCCCAAATACTGGGTGAAGCATCAGTGCTTGCACGCTTTGGGACTTACCTGCACTCCATGCAAACTGATTGGCCTCCAAGAGGGAAGACCTTCAGGAGAGAGATAACCATTCCTCTGGGCTAGAGACCTGAAGCAGGAAGAGGTGTGAACTGAAATGGGTAGAATCCTCAGGGCTAAAGAGTGATCCATCACAAAGTCCCAATCCGAGAGCCAGAGAAAAAATAGCTTGGCCCAGTTATGGCTGGAGGGAGTTATAGGTCCGGTGAGAGATGGGACGGAGACTGTGAGCCAAGCAGGAACAGAAAAGACCTGGCCCAACATCTGCACAGAAAGCCAGGAGGTGGGTCTACAGGAAACTGGGGTGCAGTTTGTCCTGTTTTGGCTGTCCATACTGGGATTGGGGCACTCTGAAATGGAAGGGAAAGTACAACCCCATGAGGGTGGGATACAGGCCCTTTGGCAATGCTAATAAATGTCCTTCTTCTACATATTAAAATAATGACCATTTGGCAAGTCATCACTGGAATTGTTCTGCCTGGCTGCAGTGAGAGGAAGTGGGATTCATTAATTCTATTAATTCCCATCTGACATTCCCTTTTATCTGGTTACTGGGGTCAACTTACAAGTGGAACACCCAGCCGGCCATTAACAAAACAGGAGGTGTGCAATGCTACTTTCTTTTGGAAAGAAACTTGTTACAAGAGATTTTAGTGAGTAAGTATGTTCTTGGAGACTGTCACTGTACACAAAATTAAACCACCAGTGCTAGAGATAGAAATCAAAGGAGAAGTCGTCTCCATAGAGGCTCCCTTTCCCTTGTGGGGATAGTCATGCCTGGTCATCCATGATGGTTATCCATCATATCTGTATCTGGATCAAACTGTGGACCAGTGTGGCTGAGGATATACAGAGCCTGGAGGTCAGCAGACCAGCCAGTGCCAAAATCAGTCCCTTAGTACCTGTAACAAAAGCCTCCAGCACATCTTCCCTTGTCCTATCACTGTGCTTTTCTTTCTTTTCTCCCTTTAGACATGCTTTTCTTCCTGCAGAGATATACTGTGGGAGAATCCTTATCTACACACACTCATCCTCAACACAAGGCCTGAGGTTTCTGAGGGAGATAATGCAAAGTGTTGCCATGCACAGCACTCAACAGACTTCCACACTGACCTTCATCAGGCCTGAGCAGGGGCTGGAATGCTTCTTGGGCTGCTTTTCTGCATGTCAAAGATATACTATTTGCATGTAACTGCCTTTGCAGAAGGAGAGCCCACCCTTCCCCTCAGGCTGCATCTGCATGTCCTTTCCAGATGGCAGTAGAACTACCAGTCTAGTGGGACTACTTGAGAAGGAGGATTTGCCAAATGCTGGTTAGGGAATGAAAGAACCAAGTCACTGACCCAAGCCCCTGCTTGCACAGGAAACACCACCACACACATCCCTCCATTAAATACTTCAAGCCATTTTAAAATTACAAAATTGTTTTCCAGTACCGATTTTAAGGAGGCAGAGTATGGTACTAATACACCAGCTATCATCATCCAAACTCTCTCCACTACGATAGCAGCTGCAAAATATCCACTACGGCTTGCAAAGAAGTGGTTGGATGCAAACACCCCGCAAAGCTCCCTGTGAGGCTGTGCTGGCCACACCCTGATCCCCAGCCTTCCTCCTCCTCCTCCCGGGGAGAACAATGCAGCTTTGTCAGCACCAGGAGGAGTGAGCACTAGCAAAGTACAATGGCCTTTTTTATCCTAGCTTCAAGGCATTTGTGGTTGGAAAAAGGAATGCATTCATCTGGTAAGAGCAAGGAATATCTATGTTAGAACTGGGCTTTGCCCACAATTCTGGTTTGACCTCCAGGGAATAGATCTGAACACAGATCACAGCCAAAACATGTTAGCTTATTCCTCTCTCTTTGCTTCAGCTAATTTTGAGAGCCTGTGCCCATTCCTTTACCTGTATGTTAACTCTAGCAGTGATCTAACCTTTAGTTGGAAAACTTATTCCTATCATCAGGAAGACAGGTGGAAACACAGGCTTGCTCAGTGCTTGTGAACAAACTCATCTTTAATCCTTGAGGTCCATTTAGCCAGCAAAGAGTTAACACCCACACCTCTCAGTCAACAAATTGGCTTATCCAGGAAAAAAAAATATCCCAGAAAATTGGATGTCAGTAGATTATCCTTCTCCAGATCCATGGATTAGTGTGCTTGGAGAGGGTATCCAAGTGGAAAAGAATGTAATAGCACTGTATGTGCAGGGAGAGCCTCCACCTCCACTCCAGCTCAATTACTCATTTCTCTTATCACAGACATCACATGATGCCTACCCTCATGCCTTTTTTTGCTTAAGCCTATTATTGCATTTTTATAAATATTGGAAAGCCTGTTGAGATGGTGAAGTTTCTTGCTGCAATAGATCATATGTTAGCTAAATAATTTTGTTTCTTCTGTTGTCCCCCATTCTGCTCTTCCAGCGTCAGTTCCTTATTTGCTTAGTTCCCTATATTAAGGGATTGCAGCATCCATGCTCCCTTCAATATCTCCATGACACACACACACACACACACACACATACAGGTTTCCACTTACAGCTGAAGGCCAAACTCTTCTCTCAGATTCTCTTAGGCCAGCCTAGAGCAAGCGCCACAGGTTCACACACCCAAGGATAAATAAATGACCCTGCACTTCCTGTGGGCTAAGGGAAGTTTGGACTGCAGAGAGAAACCAGGAACCAGCAGAGCTGGTGCCAGCTGTGCCTCAAAGCCTGATGCTTTTTCATAGAGGAAACGGTGCAATCAAAGCCAGGATGACTGAACGACAACATCTGCAGTGGCAGATCTCTAAGTTCTCTTGTGTCAATGTGACATTTCTTCTTAGACCCCTGGCTTTGGGCTCTGAGAGCTTGTCTGACATTCTCTGTTTTCTCTTTCTGCTGTGGGCTTTTGTGTTTGGTTTTTTTTCTTGCTTGCTTGGTTTTTCCCCCCCATTTAGTCTTCACAGTTATGGAAGAAACCTTGAAAATAAGAACCAAATAGATTTAGTTTGAAAATGAAAGGTTGATTAACATCAGGCATAATGGAGTCCAGGGATAAAGAGATGGCAGAGGAATCAGAGCATCTGCTGTATGGTGGGATTATTTAGCCCAGAGAAGAGAAGGCCGAGGGACACCTTACTGGCCTGTATAAACTCCAGAGAGTGTCAAGGGTTAAGGAATGTGGATTCTGACTCTTCCCAGCTGTGCCCAGTGGCAGAACAAGAGGTAGTGGGCACAAAATGAAATACAAGAAATTTCATTTAAACCAGAAAAAATACTAAGCACTGGCAGAAGCTACCCAGACAGGCTGTGGAGTCTGCATCCTTACAGATACTCAAAATGCTGACTGGGGATGGCCTGGAGCAGTGTGCTCCAGCTGACCCAGCCATCAGGAGGAGGTGGGACTGGGGGATCTCCAGAGATGCCTCCCAACCTCAGTCCTTCTGCACTGCTGTGATTCTCTAACAGTATGCCAGAATTAAGATTTTAAATGTTAATTTCTAGCTTTAAAGACATGTAAAATTCTGGGAGGGGAGCGGATCTGTTCTTTTTCATTATTGGCAATATTGTGTTATGTTTCCCTTGGGCTGCAGTCCTCCCTCTTAGGCATGTGGAAGCTCTGGGACCAGTCCTGGCCATAAACTGCAGAGCCTGTTAGACCATCACCTATGGCAGCTTCTCAGGTGAGAGGTGAACACCACTTTAACCAAGCAAAGATGCAGCTTCAACCTTACTGCATGAAGTGCCTGGGTAGCTTCCAGTGTATTCTGTATGTTTGCCCATTTAAACAATCACTCATGAAACTGAACCTAGAGGTGGAAAAGGGGAAAGATGTTAAAAACTCTAGATTAATTTGTTTGATGTTTGTTTCAGAGATTTGCAGGAGGATTTTCATCAGCATTATTGACTTTTAAAGGTTTCACATTTAATTTTTGAAAGTCTGATAAGAGTAATCAGTAGCTGTATTTATTCCCCTTCATTCTTTTACCTGTTTGCTGAGATTAAAAAAAACCCACTTTCCTAATATAAAAAAAATTAAAAGTGGTAATAAGCCCAATAAAACTATTGCCAAAAAAATCAGACTTTCCTCTTCTTTTTGACTATGTCACATCACAGATACAAACTCTTCAAAGAGAAAGTGGTAGAAAGCATTTTGAGATGTTAAGGTTCTTAGCAGCCCAATGCAGAAAGATGAATCGCAGAATCACAGAACCATTGAATGGCTTGGTTTGGAAGGGACCCTAAATATCATCTGGTTCCAACCCTACAGTGAAGGACAGGGATGCCACCCACTAGATGAGTTTGCTCAGTGCCCCATCCAGCCTGGTCTCAAACACTTTCAGGAATACGGGTCATCCACAGCTTCTCTGGGCAACCTGTTCCAGTGCCTCACCACCCCCACATTAAAGAATGTCTTCCTAGCATCTGGTTTAAATCTCTCCTCTTTCAGTTTAGAACTGATCCCCCTTGTCCTATCACTATCTGCCCTTGTAAAAAGTCATTCTCCCTTATTTTCAAAGGGCTCCTTTTAGTAACCTGTTCTCCAGGTTGTTCAGTCTGGAGACCAGAATGTTCAAGTATCAAGTTATGAATAATTGCAGAACTTAATCCTGTGTTTGGTATTTGATTCAAAAGAAGGAGATGCTTTTAATTAAGTAAGTATATAAATTTACAAGATCAGAAGTGTCCTTATTTGAGATTGCTCAGTTTTCTGTGTACCTATTCTGAAACACCGCAAAGAGTCTGATTTTGGGGAAATGGTGAGGATTAATCTTCTGAAAAACTGTCTCTGAGTGATGTAATCCAAGATCAAGGATCAGGTGGAGAATACTGTCCACAGCAAAACAAGTATTGCCAGGGGAATCGTCCCTTGAATCCTTTATTCACTGAATTATTGCAGAAGAATATTTCTCCCTCCAGACACTTGCTCAGTTATAATTTGATCATAGCCTTGAAATTGCATTTGGAAAGAATATTCTACAAAAGGGTAAAGATGGAAAATACTTTGGCTTTTAGAAGTTCAATACTGAGTGGACAGCTCTGATTATTATTCTACTCAGCAATTAACTATTGCTGTACACTAGAACTGATTAAGAAAAATGTAAGTGCTCATGGAATGAAAAGAAATTAAAATTTTCTTTCATTTATTTTACCTGCTTTTTTGTGATCTCAGACATTTTTTTTCTATATATTTGATCTCAGTTTTGAGTAACATGATTCAACTGATCTGTCCTAAGACACTTAAAGCACAAGGAATGCCTGTGCATCAGGATACATTCCAAACTTGCTACATGCACTAGTGTAGTTTACTGTGGAATTGAGGGAAGTATCTTGAAAATAAATGATGCCTTCAGGTAAACCCATTCAGATGCTCAAGAAAGAAGCTCAGGTAGGCTGTCCTGCTCAGGTACCTGTAGTCAGTCTCCACTGAGGTCACAAGCTTTTTTGGAAAAGAAGGCCATTTCTCAACATCTGCAACATACCAACTATGCTGTTTGTGCCCAGTAAACAAATAATTTGAATAACAAATGGAATTGTTTCTAAATACAATGTTTCACAAAGCTTACAGAGATGCCATCTGCTCTGTAAGGTGGAAAGCTGAAGCGTATAAAAACTTCCGTGTGTGCTTAATTTTACACCCTCACGCAGCCCCAGGGACATTCAAACACATAAAATTGAGCAGATATGTAAACATTTGCAGAGCTACAGCTCCATAATTGGTAATTTGCAGCCACAGTATTTTTCAAGGATCTGGAAAGAAGTTCTATGGCAGAAGGTGCCTTGAGGGTCAACAAAAACAAGCTGTGGACAGCTCATCTCCACTTCTATTCAAGCGCTTGGCTTAATTTGCCTGTCTCTAAAACTCACCCAGTTTGTAGTGGAAGGATGGCACATTCCCAGCACTCTGGCATCTGAGAGACAGAAGAACATATCTCACTCCTGCTCAGAGCTGGAAGTGAAAATAGAGTGTGAGGAATCCAAAAGGAAGTTGTTGAATGCGTGGCAGATGTTGTTACATTTGGCCTAGCAGTACTCCATGTGGCAGGCACACGACTGGTGATCTTAGCCAGAGAGGTTAATGGTGATGGGCACTTCTGTGTGAGGGTTTTCTTTCAAAAGAGAGTGGAACAAATGTTATAAGTGAACTAACAATGGCAGGAATAATAACAACCAAAAATTAGAATAAGGGGAAGGGAAGCTCAGAGATTATGGCACGTCAGCTGGGAAAATAATACATCAACAGCAAAGAAGAAACATGGATGATAATATTATGGGAAACTGGGCTGAAGAGACATCTCAAGACCACTCTGTGTACCTCCACCACATTTCCCTGACTTTTGGCACCCACATCTCCCACAGGCAACTGCAGAGTGAGGAAGCGATCCACGCTAGTATGAATCATGGCTTTCTAGGCCATTATTCATAATGGGAGCTATGCCTGAGCAGAGGTGCATTACTCGCATATTGAAGATGATTTATGTGGGTTTTACGTAGCTGCTGGGCTTTAATTATTCACTTGATTATCAATAAAAAATAAGCAGTGAGCAGTACAGAATGTTAACATGTCTGAAAGGGACATGCAGCCACTTCTGTGAAACAAATGTGCACATGCACGGAGGCATTCCTGCCCTGTCAGTGCCAGGTATGAGCACAAATTCACAAGCAGGATTAGCACATTTCTTCTCTTTTCTTCCCTATCCCCTCCCTGCCTCTTTCACAAACAAAATCTACCAACCTGTTCATCAGCTCTGATCATTACACAGACAAATGTTTCAGCAAAACACGTGCCAAATATCCATTGATACTGGCTGAAATTCAATATGATGAAATGAATTGATGCTGAGGTCCCATTTGGTGCAATGCAATATCTGATCAATAGCAAGTAATTGGACATCATTTTCTGCAGGATAGAGAGCTGGGGCTGTTACATCACTCTGAGTTATGGATCATATTAATCACTGCCTAACTGTTTCATCAATGTAATTTCTTTTCATCAACATGCTGTGGCATTTAGAATGTTGGACATAAAACCTCGATACTGTATTAACTTGAAATTAAAAGCTGTGCAGCCCAATGAAATGGAACATCATTACCATGGGTGTGAATAGTGTTCTCACATTGTGGCACAAAATTATACAATTGGCGCCTTTAACAAGCAGAGTGAAGTGACAGGGGAAAAAATCAAATAGCAAGAACTCATCTAGACTGTGGGTACATACACTCATACTTTCAGTTCTTTCTCCTTAGTTGCACTCAGTGTAAGACCAGCAGGGAGAGAAATCTTCATTTCTTTTAAGCTTTTGCTAGTTTACAAGTGTTTGCAAGCTGTGGGTCTACTGAGGATACATTAACAGGGCAGGTCTAGCAGAGGACGAGATATGGTCTCTCCATCCCCCTTCCTAGCATGGAAGTAGGTGCACATCTGCCACTGATCATTGGGATTCCTATTGCTTAATCTATGATCTTCCCATTTTAGCTTTCTTCAAGCCTCTCTTTATACTTCACCAGAGGTATATTTTTGTAGGTTGGTACCATCGCCTTCTATTAGATGACTCAAAGTCACTCTTTTTCCATCACACACTAGCAGGAATCCTTACTCAGCATTTGGCAATGAAAGAAAGCTTTTAGACTAGTCAGTCAGAACTAGTGCCATTGGCTCTGCCACAGCCAGAGATGAGGCAGTTTCAGTCAGACCGTGGCACAGTCCTGCTCTGAGTGACAAAAAAGCTTTTTGAGGGGCACACTTTGGACACCTGCCTGGGCAACTGACTGCACAGTCTGACACTCCACCACTGAACCCAAACCTCATAACACATACTGCTGTTTGCAATAAAATCATCACAGAAAACTGGAAAGAATTCAGGCTGATCCTGGCCTCGTGATGGGGCAAGACATCCTCCCACACTCTGGTTTCTGTGGGAAATAAACCGGGGAAAGTAAAAAGATGTTGAAGCCAGACCCCTCTTTCAGACCATAAACACGGAGCACTTAGTTTATGTCTCGCCCAGGAGCTGAATGACCCTGTCTAAGCCCGTAGATAAAGCTGGCAGAGAACAGACTCAAGTCTCTGTTATTACACAGAACAGCAATGGGACTGTGTCCTGCCTGAAGAGTGAACAAAAAGGCAAGTCGATAGCAGAAAAAAGCTGACAACCAGATCATATTCTCAGAGCACCTGCATTTCCCACTGATAGCAGAGCTGTGGGTGCCTGGCACTTCTTAAAATGTAACCAGCTTTTTTATCCTGTCTTAGGGGAGAGCTTTTTCTCTGTTCTCTGTTTGGTGTGAAGCCTGTTAGGAAAGACAGGATGAGAGCAGATAATAACAATAATAGCATTTCAACATCTCCAGCTTATGGTTTCTTGCCATATTTGGTGATTGTTTTCTTTAAACTCCAAACTCTGGATCTGTGGGAATCTTAGTTTTCCCTTTAAAAAATGCTTTCTTTTCCTTTTGAAGGGGTAAGAAAAGTCTGAAAATCTGTCATCCAACAGAACTTCAAAATTGTAAACCTAAAAAAAGAACCTTAAGAGTACATTACTGTTAAACATCTGCATTTTTAACAGTGATTTCATGACTTCTAAGAAAGTCTTATTGTTAGGTTTTAAGTGCTGGGAAAAATTGACTTTCGCTACAGCTTGCAGGTTGGATAAAGTCCTGAAAGAAATACTTGTAAGTGCCACTGGTCAGAAAAAAACCCCTGAGTTATGGAAAAATGGATTTTATGTGAAATTTTCTGTGCTTTGTCTTTTCTGTACTTCCATCTGGAATTAGAAACACAACAGACTCAGTTCAGGGGTGGAGGCAAAAGGGAGGCAGATATTTCTTTTTTTCCAACCCTGCAAAGGAAAATGGTTCCTTACATGATTAAATTTAAGTATGTACCAAGTAGATCCTGACTTCGTATTTCAAGTTACTCAATAGAAATATTTTGTTTATGTAGAGAAAAAGAAAATTGTGTGACTACTGCTTTCAGAGCTAAAAGATGTTGGATCTCTAAATAAACCCTGTCAGGAAGTATGTGAGTCCAGCTTGGTTTTGTTTTTAGCTAAAGAAGTCAGAACCTCATATTAATGGTGAGTTGAGGCATTAATTTCCTCTGCCCTCAGTGGCAAACCTACAGTATTGTGTACAGCAGGAACTGGTGCAGTCCAGTGAAATGGAACATCATTACCATGGGTGTGAATAGTGTTCTCACATTGTGGCACAAAATTATTGAGGCCACACCAGCAATTTCTTCACTGAATCTGCACATAAGACATCTTAAAAGTATTTGGAGATTGGACAGTGCCTGTACAGACAAGAGCACAGGGCTGTAGGGGAACATAGTGCAGGGGTTTTTTTGTCTGTGACTACTTAGAAGGTTTAAGCATCTCTAACTAAATCTTCCAGTCTCCCTTCTCTACATTTCCACTGCTGACCCTGGCTGTTCCTGCTTTTAATGGTACATGCTAAATATGTAAATGTGTGCCTGTTGTTTGAGTGTTTTTATTCATACTGTTCCATTAAAGCTTAAAGTGATCCTGAAGCCACTCTTTAGGGAGAGCTCCTTCTGAGCAAAGTCCATTGTAGTCACTGTCACAGAGCAAATCATCTGTGCACACACATGCACTTACACACACAGCTTTCTCTTTGCTTTTCCCCACTTCCTGTTGCTGCCAGTAGCACCAGTAACTCTCTCCTGGTATCTGTTGGTGCCTTGTAATGGAGAGCTGATCATGACATTGGCAGAATGGGAAGAAGCCTCCATAAACCCCACAGAAAGTCAACTGTAACTGCTTCATAGCTCCACCTACTTGATTCAAACTCCCCTTCATCCTCTGTCTCTGCTTCCTTTAATCTAAAATGAGAGCTATTCAGAGTGCAAAGACATTTGCTCTTTGTCTATGGAAAACAACCCCCCATAACCCTTTTGTCTGTTCATGTCACTCAGATAATCAGCCACATCCTCTCTTCAGTGACAGCTCTCCAAGTGCACCTACTTTCTGCTCTATTGTTTTACTCCTGCATTTGTAAGAATGACTTATTTTAGCAACTAATTAGACTAACAGCCATACAAAGATAGGGCCAAAAATGTAAAACCATTTATGGATGGAAAATGAAGACACTGTTATCTTTAAAGGAGGGAGTCCTCTACTAAATTCACTGATGTTAGCCTGCTGGGGTTACCTGCCAGAAAAGGTCAAGATGTAATTATGATGGGTGTGCTGAATGTACTGTATCCCTGCTGCATGAGAATCTGTGAGGTCTAAGTATTTTAGCAGTACCCAAGACAGATTAAAACCCTTTGAGAACATTAAAAGCAAAGTAAATTGTAACATCCTACTAAGGGGATGGTGCTCAAACACCCTGCAGGGAGAGCACACCCTGGAGCTCTGGAGCAAGAATGTGGTGCCTTGAGATCTCTTCCTCATTTCACAGTGTATTTACTGAGCAGTAGACGGGCAGCTTTGCTACTCTGTGCTCAGCTCCTCACATAGAGATGTCATGATTATCTCAGCCCACAAAATTCTTGAACATCTAAGAGTAGATGCCAAAATGTCGAAGACTACTGTCCTTGTTTGTGTATTACTCTCATTATCAGTGTACTAGATGAGACTTACATAATGTGTTATGGTATTTATATAGCACTCATCACCAGGACACTTGAGCTTCCTAAAAAACAAGACATTAAACAAACCCATTTTTTCCCTACAGCCAACTAAATCATTTTTACAGGCACTTAGAGAACTTGCACACTCCTGTAATTATTGTCACATTGTCTCTGTCATTCACTTGGTCATGTTCAGGAGCACAATTCACTTCCCCAGTATTAATGAGTAATAAATAATTCATACAAAAAATAAAAAAGACACCTAACAAAAGAGACACGGAAATACTTCATGTGGTGACTGCATTTTATAGTCTGTGATGTTGATTTCTGTGGTAAAGTCATGTAGAATTTTAGAGAAAATGATAACCTTTCCTTACATTTTGAACATCCTATAGAACAGAATACAATTAACATCTTTGTCAGATAATATAATCTGGTAGAATGGCTCAAAAAGCTTGCAGAAGACAGCACTCTATTTCAATTCCAGAACAGAGTACTGCTGTACTTCTACAGACTCTCCCTCTCAACTTCTGCAGAACTTTCCAAGAGGGTTTGCCTATGAAATGAGAAGAATCATGAGAGAAAAGTTACTGTAGAGAGATATGAAAACCTCTGGCCTAAATTTACTACCAAAAGCTGTCTTGGGAAGCTTAAACATGGTGTGACTATTCAGCTTCATGATAAAGACGTCAGGTGTGCTCTGAAGAGGGTTGAATGGGATAAAACCAGAGAGGTAATAGGAGAGTGCCCAGAAGATACCCACTTAAAATGCTTTACCTGCCTCCTAGTGACAGGTGGAGTACCAAGTCCCTGGCTACTGCTGTTGCCCCTCAGCTCAGCAGAGGTAGCAACCAACCACTCTGTGGAGTTGCCAGACCGATGCTTTTCATAGCCTATGAAAAGCTCCTTTACCCCAGGAATTCAAAGGAAATGTCTGGTCCTTACATGAGAGACAACATGAATTATTTTGAGCATAGAAGGAATCAGACATCTTTGTTCAATCAGCATGTGTCTGTCCAACGTATATGGGACCTCGCAGTTGTGCTCTGCATGAAAGAGCTGCCCGGTAGCCTGCCATGAATACTATCCATGCCTACACAAACCAATCCCTTCCCACTCAATTGCCTTCTTACACCAGTCCTGTTTTGAGTGTACCCCTACATAAAAGGTCAAACTTGATTCTGTGGGGTTTTTTTGTGGCTGCTCGGCTTTATTGTTGTTTTTCAGGAGAGTGGCAGAATGAAACAGAAAATACTTAACTATTGTTGTTCATCCTCCTATAAGCTGATGTAATAGGGAGCTAATTTTGATCTAAACTCTAGGAGGGATCCTGGACAGAGGGGGCAGTTAGACAAGAGGAGGAAACAAATGGCTGGTTGGTGTTAGAACACAAATACTGTTTACATTCTGGTAAACAAATATGAAAGTTAAAAACAATCCCTTGAAAAACAGCAGAACACAAATTCAAAACCACACAGATATGAGATGTCAGAACTGTGCAACCCTAATTAACCCTCCTGTGTGCATGCATTATCTAATTGCATAAGCATGTATTATTTCTCCCCAGAGGGCCTGTGTCTCACAACGCAGAGGACAGACTAAATCCACCATGCAAGAAGCTGCTCAATATTTTCCTTTCTCCTTCTGTTTGTGTGGTCCCAGGTTATTTACTGAACACTATTCACTTCATGCTGAAGGTAGGATTACTCATCTTATCATGGACATTCTTGTCACATTCCTGACTTTAGCAGCTGTGGACCTCACATAAATTAACACATTTGTTTTCATTTGTGTAAAAGGAGGGCTTGGCATTATCCCCATTTAGCTGAGGAGATCACTGCTGAGCAATTTCTATGAGAAATTCAATTGCCCTCTCTGAGATGGCTAAGAAAACTAATGAAATATGGTTTCACCATGAAGAGATCTGTTCAGTTTTAATAATGTGATGCTACCAGTCCTGCATAAATTTTGTATTTTTTATCCCAACCAATGTTAGCGTAGATACCCTCATTATTCTTAAGAATAATTAACCCATTTTTCAGAATCCCACCAACTCCTTTGATTGAACAGCCTTTGTGAGATGAACCCAAACAACAGACTTGTCTTACTCTGCCACAGAATTATCAAGACTTGAGCTGACCTGGAATGAAGTCCTTTGCACCACTGAGGCTGACTTCCTCGAACTTTCGTCACCCAGTTCCTTGCTACACTAACAAGTCTCATTTGTCTTCTTCAGTCTCTCACAACATAATTTTAATGTTCTTCAGGAGTTCTTATATTTTGGAAATATATGCCACAAGGGGAAAAATATTTTTTTCCTTTAATTTTAAAACCCCACAGTTTTTACAAACACCTGTCACTGTTTCTATCTCTCCAATCAGCGAGCAGTGCGGGTGTCTCTCTCAGTGGGAGATGACAATTTGATGATACTTCATCAGTGTGGGACTCCTGCTGAGAAGTAGATTGAGACAAAGGGAATGCCTCTCAGCATTGGAACAAATAAGAAATCAGATTTTCTCAGTTATTGTTAGGTAAGTTCAATTTCTTTTATTTTTTTAACTAAGTCTGGCTGTGTGTGTACTGGCGTTAACATCGGCCAGCTCACTCATATTTCTCTCTCTCAACTACACAGGCATTCGTGTTACCAGCAAAATGACAGTCCTCAGAAAAAAATACCAGGTTGAGATCCAAGAGCAGTACTAAAATGCCAGCCTCACCAGAGATTTCCTGCAAACCTCAGGTAAGGTTTCTTTAAGGTCTCTATTCACTGAAGAATAGAAGCCTAGAGCAACAATCCTTTAATCAGAAAGTTTATCTTGTTCCTGGTGCTATGTCTGTTTTGATTTGCATTTTCAAGGCTGTCTGCATTACCAGGAAGGATAGATATGCTTAAAAAAATTAATGAAAAAAGGCCTTAAAAATGATGTATTAGTAAAAGCAGAGAATGTAAAAATACAGGGCAAAAGAGTTGGGGAGGGAGTGAAAATCCAACCCTCCTGAAATCAGCTGGAGATGACAAATCAAAGGGAACCTTCCCACTCATTCTTTGGAACAGAATGCCCTATTGCCTCTTAGATTGCTCACAGTGAAGAGAGTCACAGACTCCCTACAGGTTGACAGAATATTCAGTGCATGAGTGGCTGGCAACGAAGTGCCCAAACTCAGGCCACATTAAGAATAACTAGCTGATGGAAATTGTTGTTGGAAATCCTCCTGGTCATTCAGTGTGATGGGATTCCCTTTTCTTGCATTATGGGCAACTGGGACCCTGTGAAGTTACATAGCACAGAGATTTCAGACCATCTGCAGCCATCATCTGGACAGTAAGGAGCAAGTGACACGAGTGGCATGTGTTAGCCACATACATAGTGCTGCAGGGTTGTGAAAGCATGGTGTGCATGCTCTTAGGATGATACAAGTGCACTTTGTACTCCTACACAAAGGGAACAAACTGGGCCCAGTTCCTCTTTCCTACTGGGACAGTTTCTGTCCCTTTGGTCAGGCATTGGGCAGTCCTCGATAAGCAGGACTAAGTATATTGCAGGGAAGAAAAGATGTCTTTCTGGGAATTTAGGTGCCACTGGAGCTGAAGTCCAAGCTGGAGAGGGACTTTTTACTGCAGCATGTAGTGACAGGACAAGGGAGAATGGATTAAAACTAAAAGAGAGTATTGTTTAGATTAGATATTTGGAAAAACATTCTTTATTGTGGGAGTGGTGAGGAACTGGAACAGGTTGCCCAGAGAAGTTGTGGATGCTCCATCCTTGGAAGTGTTCAAGGCCAGGCTGGATGGAGCTCTGAGGAACCTGGTCTAGTGAAGCATTGGACATTGGAACTAGATGACCTTTAAGGTCTCTTCCAACTCAAACCATTCTGTGATTCTATATCAGGAATAACACTTGCTCATTTATGGTCAGGCTGCGGGTGGCCCTTCCTGGGTCTTTGAAAAGCATGTTGCAGAGATGATGCAAAAAATCTTTCTGCTCTAAATGCATCCTCCTCCTTTCTTCCTTTCCTTATTTCTCCAAGTTACAGGGACAATTCTTTCCTGGTGTTCCAAATCATTTCAACAGTCTCAAGTAAAGGTGGAATAGAGATTTTTTTTTTTTCCAGACAGAAGCACAGTTCATGTCACATTTCTTCTGCAGGCAGATGGGTCTCCCAGGAGACCTTGGATGAACGGTATAGCACCATCAGCAATAGTGGTAGAAACCTGCCCTACATCTTCATGGTGTGATGTCTCAATCCTGTTGACCCATAGTCCATACATCTGCATCTTTCTGTAGCTTTGCTGCACTCCTTTCAGTTCCTCCTGGGATGCCAGGTCCTGAACAGCTCACAGTACAAGCCACAGCTCATGATGTCCAGCTGACTTTTACTGTCATAAACAGGCTGATATTTGTTTAATTTACTGAAATAAATGCTTCTCCTAGCTGTTTGGAAAGCAAATCCCTCCTTACCCTCCAGCTGGTATTTGCTGTACTTGAGTGAGCTTGGTAAAAAGCTTGGGTTATAATTTAATGTTGCTGTATTTGTGCAGAACCAACAAGCCTTTCTTAAGGTCTCTTATAGGTTTTTAAGCCAAGGAACTGCTCTTTTCCTGACAGAGCTCTCCAGTGTCTTACCAGCACTGCACACAGCAAATCTTTGATCAGAGACAGCGAGTAAACAACATATTACGTGCAGCAACATGTACTGCTGAGCATAATAATATATTGAAGCAGGATCTTGCTGAGCTTTCTGAAGTTCCACGTGGAACCTCTTTTTTGCTATTAACTGTGATGAGTTGACCCTGACTAGATAGCGGGTGCCCACCAAAGCTGCTCTCTCACTCACCTCAGACGGACAGAAGAGAGAAAATACAGTGAAAGGGCACGGATAGGACAGGGAGATAAGGACAAGGAGAGATTATTCACCTGTTACAGTCATGGGCAGAAAAGAATCGACTTGGGGAAATTAGTTAAATTTGTTACTGATCAAATCAAGGTAAGATAATGAGAAAATAAAAACAAATTTTAAAACACCTTTCCTCCCACTCCTTCCTTCTCCCTGGCTCAACTTTACTGACAAATTCTCTGCCTGATTGGCACGGGGGAGAGGGGGCTACAGGGTGCAGTCCTTCAGGAGCAGACTACTCCAGCATAGGATTCTGTCTCCACAGGGTAACAGGTCCTGCCAGCAAACCTGCTTCACTCTGGGCTTCCCACTGGGTCACAGCCTCTTTTTAGTACCCACCTGCTCTGGTGTGGGGTCCTCCATGGGCTGCAGGTGGATATTTGCTTCACCATGGATCTCTGTGGGCTGCAGAGTATGGCTGCTTCACCACGGTCTTCACCGTGAGCTGCAGGGGAATATCTGCTCTGGTGCCTGAAGCACCTCGTCCCCCTTCTCTTTCCCTCACCATGGTGCCTGCTGAGTTGCTTCTCTCACATGTTCTCACTCCTCTATCTGAATGCAAATGCAGCTGCAGGCTTTCTTCTCCCTTCTTAAATATGTTAACCCAGAGGCATTACCACTGTTGCTGATGGACCTGGCTTGGACAGTGACAAGTCCACCTTGGAGCTGTCTGGCATTGACACTGTTGGACATAGGGAAAGTTTCCAGCAGCTTCTCAGAGAAACCACCTTGCAGTTCCCTGGTTCCAAAACCTTGCCATGCAAACACAATACATTTATTGACAATGAACTGCTTGTTGTTCTCTTAGCACAGTACTACTGAATGGCAGGAGCTGTGGCTCTGTTCTTTTCCACAGGTCTTTACTAGAATCCTGATGTGAGAAATTTGGACTTCACTGTAAGAAGGCAACAACACAGCTCTGTTGGTATCCATGCAGAGTGATTCCAGAGAGACTATTTACAATTTCAGTGCTTTTGAGCACAGTGATGGTCTTACCATTGCTTTCAGCAGCAGGAGCAAGTCCAAGTACTGAGACAAGCTGCAGAGATACAAGGTCAGTATGTGTGCTGGTTAAATGAGTGGAAGCTTCCAAAGAGGACCAAGACCTAAGTTCCAGATTTTTTGCCTCCTCCCACTCAGATCTACATACTGCAAGCTCAATTAAAAGAAACATACATGCTGTAGAATGTAGCACATATTTGCTTCTTTCAAAATTTGCATTTGTCTATTATTTTGTTCTTTTCCGTGATGTCAAGAAGAATTCAGGCTGATGGCTGGCTCTATACTGTATTAATCATTTGCTTTCCAAGAGAAAATTTGTGCCGCAGGGCCAAGATCTATTCTTCTGCTTACTGTTGCCCTAATCCTAGGTATAGTTCCACTCTCTTCTTCCTATTCTTGTCTCCCCATTCCCCCTTCACTTCAGTGCCTTGTATATTCTAGGGGTTGTCTGGTCATGTGCCCAAGTCAAAGAGATTTCTTCCAAATGACTGCTTTCATTCACAGTTCTCAGTTCATGCTAGCGAAGGACTGAAAACTTAATTGAAAAGGAATGATTTATAGCCACTGTCCCAAAAAAGGTAAGGTAATAGCTTTGCTGTACTTGACCAGGAGCAAGCAGTATTCATGGTTTCTGAGAGAATCTGGACCCAGGTGAAGTCCACACCCAGAGTGTTCAAGCTGAAAGAGGACCCAGGGATACATAAGGAAGAAAATCATTATTTCCTCTTAGCCTCATATGTAGCATTTTCACACTACAAAACAAGAGATGGAAGATACAAAACACTGTATGAGCTTGCTTGAGAGTGAAGAAATCACTCAGCCCTTTCATTTCAACCATTTTTCATTTAGGGAGTATGAGTGCACACATGAAACAGCATCAATATTTATGCAAATATTTGTGTGGTTTACATGTGAAACATTATACTCTAAATTAAGATTTCTTCCTTATGAAGAACACTTTCTCATTTTGGAAATGATCACAGCCTGCTGGGCATCCCAGTTGTTAAATGAATACATGCTAGAAGACCAGCACAACTTAGGGGAATATTTGACAACTCAGTGTGCCTCCAGAATATAACTCTGATAGATATTCTGGAGAGCCCACTGGTGCCATATCTGAGAGTAAATCATGCTTCGATTATTCTGTCTTACAGCCCACTGCAGCACAGGGAACATTCTTTGCCAGCAGCTGTTATCAGTATTCTTGGAGTTCTTGACCAAGATCATTGAAAGCCTAACATGAGAACAAAAAGCTGCAAATTATTTCCACAGTATGTAAAAGTTAAGGCAGAAGACTCTAAAATAAAGAGAAATCTCTGTATTAGATAGAGCTGTCTCAGAGTCACTTCTTCCTTTAGAAATCATGATCTGCACAGTTTCATAAATCAATGAAAAGATTTTGACCATTAAACTTAATTGATACTGAATTTAAAGGCATGAACTTAAATAATTTTGCTATTTTCTTTGACAATTAGTTTTTGACATTGCATTTCTCTCCATCACTGTATGAGGCAAAAAAATCACAAGTACTGAGGAAGCAAGATTAACATGTACAAAGGATGAAGCACTGTGAGAAGCGACATCTGGGGCAATGCAAAAGATGTTTCAAGGAGTGTAAACAGGCAGAAGTAAAAACAGAAAATAAAACCTGACTTTTAAGTAAAATTAGCAACAACTTGGATTTATATAGTGCTCCATATGTTCTAGATGAATAACACCCAAGGCGTTTTAGAGTGAAGTAAGATAAAAAGCACGCTTGAGGCGAGAAAGTAAGAAAATAATTAAATTTCTTGAAAATGTTTTCAGCTTTGAGTAGGTGTAATTCTTCCCTTTAGATGGCTGTGGTAATGGTGCCGAGGTGCTGTTGTTTTGCATAATTGGCTTTGGATGGGAGCCATGCTGCAGTGAAAGAGCAAAGACTGCTTGTAGTTGAAATGCTCATTCTATTTATTTTTTTTTTTTAATTTAATGCTGCAGCAGAATTCTGATTGCTTAGAAAAATCTAGCTAGAAAAAATGAAAGCATTCAGCTGTTTGAAAATGCCATTGAGCTGGTTACGAAAGAAAATAGGCCCCGAGTGGGAGAGGAAAGGAGGAACTGCACAATATGGATAGTTTTTCCCATGGTTTTGTGCGGTTTTTTACCCCACCTCCCCATTTGCAGGAGGGTAGATTTAGAAAATGATTCTTGATGCCTAGCTGGATTTCTCCAGCTCTGAGCATAATGAAAATTATAACAACCTTGTTTTGATATCTACAATAACAAAGGACTGTCAGGAACAAAAAGAAATACGGCACGACATAAACTGCTGCTTAACAGTCTTGAGCATGAAACACGAGTGCAAGTGATGCATGTTTGTCTTTTACAGAACGAAGAGTTACACAAGTATAGCACAAAATGGAGTCTTTCGTTTTCTACCACTCACCACCACAACGGCTGAAGCTTGCTGAATGAGATGTACATATGCTACCCCTATTCCATTCCTTCAGAAGAAAGTGCCATGCACACTTGAATCTTACTCTTCCACCATGAATTTACATTTTTCACAGGAGAAAAGATCAGCAAGTCAGTAATTCGTTTGGGCCATCACTGGTAAACTGCAGGTGGATAAGTATTTTGGCTATGGATATTTTCCTGTTCAGAAGCTCTCATACTGTTCTTGCTACGAAACCTCCCCATGCTTTCTGACATAAAAACCATGCTCAGACACTGGACCACTAGTCCTGGAGGCCTGTATGTTTGGAACTTCAAACACAGGCCTCGCAATAAAATTCGGATTTGTCAGACTGTTGTGGGATTCCCAGAACAGTGAAACAGCCAACCATTTCACTTGTTGGCTACATGCCAACAGTTGGAGTGTTACAGCCTAATAAAGCAGTCATCATGATCATCACTTGAATTTATCAACCGTATTGTCCCAAAGGTCCCAGTCAGAACTGGGATCTTTCTGGGGTACAGCTTCTTTATAGACAGCAGGAAGATACAGATCATGTTTCAAAGAGACAAAGATTTATGCATGAAAGATGTTATCAAATGACTTCTGTTTTGGAAAAGAGCATTGATAGCCAGTACTCACAGTCCAGCTGGCTCAAGGGTGCTTCCTAATTTGGAGGAAGAAAACTTGCCAGCTTTTGAAATTAATATGTTATTATTACTAGTGTCTTGTTTTTCTTGTCCTTCAGTATGTGGATAGCACGATCCTCATCAAGAAGGAAACCAGAAGGGTGCACACAGTCTGCCAAAGATCTGCTAGAAAAGGATTCTTGGCTAAATTTTACCAAGCTGCTTGAAAGGATTTCCTGCTGACTTCAGGCCTGTAAATCCACCCTTCGCTACATGAGGATAAAGGAGAGGCTACTCATCAGCATTTATTTAGCTTTATGGTCAACCTATGTTTTGCCTTTAAATTGGGGAATCTTAGGGCCAGAGCTTCCTTCCACCTTTTTAGTGGTGGCCCAGTCTACTGACTGTGCCTTTATGCAACAGTTAGAGTGAAGGCAAGAAGTCCATTTTATAATGGAGACCTGCAAATTGACACCTGCAAATCCTCAAAACTCATCTGATGGAATGAGCTGTGCATCATAATCCAGCTCCTACTGGCAAGGAAATATTATTCACCATCAGTAGCTACCCATCACAGGAAATAGGCAGCAAAAGACAACTGAGCTGTGTTTGAATTTCTTATACATAGTATTCAACAGAGGAAGAGTCATAATAATAATCTAGATGAGGCCAGTAAGGCCTTGATTTTAAGTGTTTATGTTTATTCAGCATGTGGAGCAGATATAAGGTCAGTGAGAGCTAAGTTTTTGCTGTGAACTGGAAGATTTCTAATCGTCTGTTTTACCTCTGCAATGTGTTTCTGCTGAGTCTTACACACTAAATATTTCCATTAACTTTTCTGGAAATTATTTTCTGGTAGGTTATTAGTTCTGACCAGGATGTAAATGAAGCAAAAAAGATTGTTCCTCAGGACCATGAAAACTTATAAGAAAAGCAGTTTTGGAAAGATCACCACAGCTGAGCAAAGCATATAAGAGAATGGTAACTCAGATTTATGTTACAATCTTATTTTTCCTTCACTAATTAGGCCCTAGGAAGCACAGGAGAATCTTGTTCTAGTTCCCATCAACTTCTCTGGGTGGCACATCAGACTTCTAAGGCAGTTTATGATGCTCTGCTGAAAAACAGAATGGGATTTCTCTAATAACAAAGAAACAAAATTGAGGGCACATTAGTTAAACACTCAGCCAGGACACTAAAAAAGGAGCAACCAAAATAGCCACAAAGCAACCAAACTACAATTTCCAATAGGCCATTGACTTCAAATCAAGCACCACAGCACCTTCCCTGGAACACAAAACCTGTAAGCCTACTCCCTAAAGAAGCCAAAAGAGTCAGTAAGAAGCAGCAGAGTCAGTAACTGGCAGAAAGGTAACTTCCCTGATGCAAAAAGAACTACCATGTCCACAGCACCCAATAAAATGAAAATTCTGACAGTCACTTTTTGTCCTACGGGCACTCAGCACTGTAAGTATCCTTCTCTTTTTTTTTGGCTGATGCAGAGGCTGTGTTTCTCAAGTTTTGTGTTTGCTAGAGCATGCTGTCTCGGTGGCTGCAGCCGGCTTTCTCTTTGTTGTTTCCCTGTGTGGTAAGCAAGGACAAAGCACATCCTCCACAAAGGAACTTTTTCTTTCTTCTACACCCACTATGACTCTGACCACACACTTTCAGTTACAATACATAACCCAAAACAAGAGAAATATCATTCTCCTGGTCTCCACTCCCTCCATCAGGTTTTCCCATTGCAGTTACCTGAGACAGGGAGAAGTGGAGAAATAGAAATGGCTTGTGCTCTTTGGCTTCTTCTGTTCTAGCCAGCAACCTACTGCCAGTAATCTCTTCTTCCTATGGAGATAAAGAGACATAATTAAGATAAACTAGACCTGCTGTTGTGCTCCCTGCTGGGAGGTATTTTAAGAAGGAAGACATGCTGGCCTCTTTGGAAAGATTTGTGAGGTACAGATCAGCTTTACCATTTGGAGGTAGAAAAGAGGCTTTTGATGTGTTCTACACAGAACAATACAACAAAATTATTTAGCTTTCTTTTGTAGTTTTGTGTAGGATTCCAGTGATTGGACTTAGTGTTGAACTTCCAGCTCAGTACTTTTGTGCTAAAACTGGGGGGTAGGGAAAGGCCACTTTCGTACCCCCGGAAGGAACAAACCCCACATTGTGCTAAATGCATGAGGGTATGTTAGGGTGTTTGAAACTTTCTTCCGCTTTCCTAACTTGCTTCTTGTGAGATGTGATAATGCAGGGGTTTAAAATATTTAACAATTTGCATTTATCAAAAAAAGGGGGGAAATCATGTACAAAGAAAAACACAAACATGTTCAGAATGCCTACCGCCAGCAACATCTTGGCATTTGCCAGTACTTAAAGGTTATGTCTGTCATGTTTAGATGTGGCATAAAGTCTTTCACCCTTTCCCAAGTAATTGGACATCATACTGATGGGTAAAATTGAATGTGTTATGAACAGCTCTCCTATAGACTTACAGGGCTTATTGACAGACAGTGCTTGGAGAGAAGGCCTAATTTTATGCATGAACATGTCATGCTGGAATAATTATGCAACTGCCTGCTTTCCTTGTGCAGTACATTGTGAAACCCCATGATGGCTCCTGCAAATTCATGCCTTCTTCTGGTTTTGCATAAACACAACTGCTGTAGTTAACAAGGGGAAATACATTATTAAGGTGAATGAACCATTTAAGGAAGAATAAAGATCTGAATAATATATATAAAACTGTCTTGCTTTCAAGGTATATGAAAGTGACTTCAACCTACACACCTTTTGTAAATAGCAGCAAATGCAAAACTGGCTCTCACTGGGGAGTCTATGGTCATTGATTTCCTTGTCCTACTTTGTTGTCTGACTGATGTGTGCAAAAACTAAGCTAGTCTTTTGCCTCTCGTAAGCCTGACTGGTGGGTTTTGGTTGTTTTTTGAGGTTTGGTGTTTGATTTATTGCAAGTTTAACCAATGTGAAGTACCCCATCTTAGTCTAAAATAAGAAATCCTTCTGGACTGTTGCTGAAAATCATTGACAGCTGACTATAATCTTGCTCTCAACTGAACAGACTAGCTGAAAACCTTAGAGTTTAGGGAAGAAAAATGTTGGGTTAGGGAAGACGTCTCCTGAGCTGAAAAAAGCTGTGTACCAGGAGGGTGGTATTAGGAGGTTGAATTAGTATCCTTCTGCTTTCTCTGTTCCTATTCTCTCCAGGCGTCTGTTCACCCTCAGAATTGTAACTATTCTGTTGTTTTTTTCTTAAACTCATGCACAATGTATCGCATTTGGAAATACATATTTCAAACAGCAATACAAAAAGCGTCATTGAAGAATGTATAATCTCTGAAAAAAAATGACAGCATTCTTGCTACTGTTTTCTTTCTAAATACAAACCTGACTGCCATATTGCTGCTTCTGTTTGTGTGGTGAGAAAAGTTCATTTTTTGTGTGAGTGGCATGAATGACAGTCTCCTTGTTTTGATTTCTTTCTCATTTAGGATTCTTAAGCTTGCAAACCTCCCAAAGAAAGATGCAGTGAGTGCATAGCTGGCTCATGACATCCAGCTTAGGACAGAACTAAAATGGCCTCTGTGTCATTTTTAGCAGAGGGGAAGCCTTTCAGCTGCTGAGTGTGCAGGTCAAATCAGGTCTGCAAGCCATTCTGCTCCTGGGGCTACCCTGGCTACCATGCTGTTGGTCATCTCTATCTCTCTCTGTGGAGGGGGAAGTTTCCACTGTTAATTTTTAGCTGTTATGTGGTATCAATTACTTGTTTGCAGAAATATGTATTGCTGTGAATCCCCTGGCTCTTTGACTTGGGAGGAACAAATGCTCTTGCTAATCTGGATTTATCAGAGGTAAATTCCCTTCCTTCACCCTTTTCATAAGCAGATTTGTCAAATTGGTGGTCATAGAGAAATTGCCTTTTCTCAGTGGGCTTGCTGCTGCTTTTGACCAGGCTTTCTGCTTGTACATCCCTCCTCCTCATGTGTCATGCTGGGCTGGCCACTTCATTTTTCCCAGCTGTTGAGGGGGCAGTATATTCTTGTGCTCCTTCTGTGTGGTTGCTCTGCTGCATGGTCTGTGCCCCTGCTAGCTCCGGTATGATCCGGGTCCCTGCTCCCAGCCCTGCCAAAGCTAGGTCTGACAGCAAACTGCACTGGAAGGACTTTTGGGCTGGAACACAAAGGTTGTTCTTTTATCACTGTAACATAGCACAGATCACAAACTGTCTAGTTCCCATGGTGTCTTCATGCCTCAGGCAGAGTGCTGAAAGTGAAGGTTTTCTTCTGCTGCCAGTCTGATTCAGCTGGCCTTCTTTCCTTCCCTCCTCTGGTACACTTCTTTGGGTCTTCTCCAGTGTGGCTGGCACCAGCAGCAGTCCTGCCAGAACACAACTGCTCTCAGTGTACCAGAGCAAAGCAAACCCATCTCCCTGCACAGCTGCAGCTCACACTGCAAACGCAGATTACTGCTGGCAGACAAGCAGAGACAGCCAGGAATGCTCATGATGTGTACCTGCCCACAGTCATCTGCTCGCTGCTAAGCTGCCCCAGCAGCTCTGGGATTGCAGGACTGGGATCCCTCTTAACTCTGTATGTCCTGGTTTTGATCCCATTCTGCTTACCCACAGCCTCTGCTCCCTTGTTTTCAGAAGTTTGTATGTGCTCATCCTGGGCCCCAGGGGAGGGAGAGGTGTCAGAGCAGCTTGAACTCCAGCTGCAGGGTTCCTTGGCTCAGAGCTCTGGTGAGTCCCACCCCAGAGGGAGCAGTTCCTTCAGGAGTCTGGGCCTGGAGCTGCATTTCCCGACTATGGCCCAGTGTTCAAAACCACCTAATTTCCAGTGCAGTCAGACTCAGGGCACATTGAAATCACAGGAGTGAGCCTGCTCTTGCACAGTTTCCAACCAAGAAGTGGCAGGTAAGTCTTTGAACTGAACCTCTGAAATAATGGGATTGCTTGCTCAGGGTAATCACTTGACCCCTCTTTCAAGTATCCTGCCATGTGAGGCTATTCTAGTAGTGCAAGCTAAACAGCCTAATGTTTTTTCCATCCTTTTCCCATTAACTTTGAAGCATTGTGTCCACTTTTCATGCTTTCATTTTTTTCCTTTTCTTCCATTATTTGCATTTCCTTAGCAGCAACCAGAGCATATCCATTTTTGACATTAGTTAAATAAATGCTGTTAGTTGATGAGTATCAGTCCTGCACAAATGCTTGCATAAGAAGATAAGTTTTCTCAAAGCTGTTTGCTCAGGGGTAGATGGCTGTTCTAATGGTGTGTTTATCGAACAGTGATTTATCTGTTGCAATTATTTGCCCTTTAGGACTGGTGATATTATATTAGTAGGCTTGATCCCTGCCAACACCTGAATCCCTCCTTGCAATTAGCAAAGTGATACACTGTGTCTGCCACTCTGCTGCTCAACCCCTCCTCTTTTACCACTTCTTAACAAAAGGATGAGTGTAGCAAGTCTCATCCTAAAAGCAGTAAAAAGGAATAATGTTGATCTGTACCTGCTTCTGGATTTAAAGGGAAGGACAGATTACTCAAAGAGAATGCAAGAACACTTTCCTTACATCAACAAATAATTCATGATGTGTATATGGGTATCCAGCAACTATATTATTGCAGTAGTGTGACAAATACTGTGAAGGGGACAGCAAATGGGACATATCATTCTACTGTCTTGACAAAGATTATAACAGGAATGGGAAATGGGGCAAATATAACTCATTCTGGAGGCAGTCCCTGAGCTGTAATCTCATTTTTCCTTCAGCATGAATTATACAGCAGTGCAGAGGATGAGAAGGTGATTTGCACCACGTTGTATATTTTAATCACTTTTCTTTGCTACTAAACAAATAATTCATTGTGAAATGCTAATAGATGAGTAATATTAGTTTTTGAACTGTGAACTAAATGAGAAGAAGAAGGCTGTAATCTAAGAGTTCTGCCAGTTGCATTAAAATTCAATAAGGGTCAAATACATCTCAGGTTTAGACAAAATGAATTCCTGCACATTTCTGAGAACTTTCTACCATGTCTCAGAGTGAAGCTGGACCCATGCCCTCGCCTCCCTAAGTCTGAGATTTTGTCTCTTAGAACTCATTCCATGGCTGGAACCCACAAAAATTGGGTGGCTGGTTGGTGGGAACTCTTGAGCTCGAAGCCATGGTATAAAAAATTTTGGTCGCTAAGTCCCATTGGACCTAATTCTTCTGGCAAGGAGAAAAGGCAGCTTGACTGTTGTTTATGCCAACAACTGATTTGGATGCTGCTTGATGTGGAAAGGCAACATTTGAAGCTTCCCAAGGAGTTTAATCCAAGGCCGAAATCCTTAAATAATCCATTCCCTAGTGGAACAGCTAAGAAGCTCCCTAAGGTACCAGTGGTTTTCCAGAGCTTGACTCCTGGGTAAGAGCACTTTTGTGAAAGACTGTATTGAAGAGAGGAAGAACTAACTATTGATTTGTGTGCTAAGTTTTTTTCAGAGTAGCTCACTCTCTCTCTAAACTCCCCCCTGATTATATAACAAACTCTTAGATTTCTTCTGCCTGTCATTCTGCATCAGACCAAAGGATGTGTTTCCTTTTCTTGAGCTTTGTGTTTACTGCTTGTAACTCTAAAGCACCATGCAAGGGTGAAGGGCTGATGTGAACACCCACGAATTAGGCTGCTATGACAGCCAGCAAGAGCAGAGAAACAACCTGGGTCATGAATTTATGTAAATGGAATTTCCATATTCCTGGTGGCTAGAGGGCTTGAAGTGACACATAGTCCTTTGTGGAGGTAGATAAGAATATCAGGATTCCCCTGATGGGCAAGTAATCATGGCATATGTGGGAATACTGGAGACAGAGTTTTGATTTTGAGTTTGCAGTGCACTCTAATGACAATGCAAGCAACAGAGTGGTTTGTGTGAATCACAAAAGAGAGCATGTAAGCAATGGAGGATCAGTCTGAGCTCTCTGTAGGAGGTTATTGGGTCTAGAGAGAAGAACTGCCTTTGGAAGCCTTAGGAACTGAAAGCTGGTTCTGCCTGTCCTGCAGCCAGGGGACAAAACATGCCAGATATGTGTCTTACCTGGGGTTCAAACCCAATCTGAAATTTAGGACCAGATTTTCAGAATCTGTTGAACATAACTGTGTGCTAGGTGCCAATGTTCCTGCACAAATCCAGCCTTCACTGTAAGTTTCTTCAAACTGTCCATCCAATTTCCACTACCCAGCTCAGCCTCCTGACTTCAGTGGAGTGCTGTGGGGTTAACTGGTTAATGCTGTAAACCAGTTAATTCCTTCTAGGTAGAATCAATTTCTACAATTCTTGGTGGGAGCTGAGGGACAAGAGAACTCTTTTGTGTGACACTGAATCATTACTTTATTTGGAAGAAGGAGGCCTTTAAATGAACATGCTCAAGTTTTGCTGGAAATCCCAGGTTACATTTTGATTTCATCAGTTTTCTGAGAGAGATGCTGAGATTACACCAGCAAAGGAAAGATGAGGAGGACTTTTGCTTTCAAGCTGAAAGGTTTGTGGAGAAAATAGAATGTGTTAAGACTGGTCATCTTCTCCAGAGTACAAGAGCCTATATCTTTTTGTTGTATTTTGAATTAATAGGAAGGATTTGGACACAAATTTTCTATTCAACTGTCCTTTCAGGAAAAGAGGTCATGGATAACGTTCAGTGTCTGAAAAACCACGGTGGTTATCTTAACATGAGTGAAGTAAGAGGGATCATTTAGGATTCATGGCTGCTCTAGGTCAGGCCAAAATTTATTAGTCTAGAATTGAGAATTGTCATTCCCTTGAGTCCTGCCTGTTCTCCAGGCTGCAGTGATCTCAGTTTCTCAGAGGACAGATTTGAAAGCAGCATGGCTCAGACAATGAAATATTAATTTCCCCTTATTTAAATATTAAATTCCACTTATTTAAAACCCCATTCACTCACATGGCTGCCACAAGATGCACCTCTCCACATCATGTATAACAGCTGTAGTTGCAATGAGCCTGCACAGCCAGGAGTTGCCTCCTTAGGGAGGAAACACTATTCCCTTCTAGCAAATGGCACAGAACCTATTCCCAGGGTGGTCAGGCACTCAGCCATGCCTGAAAGAAGGATACAGAACTGAGGCAATCCTCAAGATCTTCCTGATGCTTTGGTGTGGGAAAGGCTTACCTCTCTGAGTTTGGAATAAGGAATAGATCAGAATACTGAAGATCACAGTGTGATGAGTGGCATGAAGTGATGTCGTGCAAGAAATGCACCCCTGGCCAAGCAGTGGGAGTCATGTCGAAGAGCTTGAGTGGACCCATCTATCTCAAGAGAAAGTATTCAGGGCTCTTGAAGCCTTTCTTTGACAGAAAAGTGCCCATATTGATTGTTTTCTTTATAGTCAAAGAGCAAAAATGGTGAGAAGAGCTTTAGTGAGTTTGATCACTCCAAACTTCATCTGAGTTCACAGCCATTTAGGTATAGGAACAAAGATCAGGGTTTCTTTACTTTCTACACTGCCTGGTAAGTCAACTGATTCTTGTCTAGATTAGTTGTGTATTAGGGCTGTGGTGTTTAAGTTTCTGAAACCAAGGCCAGGATTTGGATCTCAGTGGCTGGGGCAATCACTGAGACTATCCAGGGATGGAAGAAGCTGCCACAGTGCTAATCCATTACAAAGGCAATAGACTCGTGTCTTAGCTATGAGGCATGAAGGGTTTGGATATACTATTTGAGATAACCAGGCCTAATTGTTGGCTATCATAGCAGAATACTACTTTTCCCTTCAAAAACTGCTGACAAAAAATATTGTGTTAGAATAATGAACCCGGCAATGATCTGTTGTGGTGTCCACATGCCCTATGGAGACAATGGTGAAAAGAGGTGATATGGTAAAAACCATTTTTTGTAATTGTGCTTATCTTTGTTTCAGTTCCAAGTCCTCTGATTTCACAGTCCGGCTGAAGACTTGGACTCCAGAGAACAACAGCTCAACATAATGCTGGCAATGCATTCAGTTTTCTCATCCCTTCCACAATGGGTTCCCAGGTGGCCCCAGTGAAGGATCCATAGGCTCTTCACATCTCTGCTAAGCAGCCTACCCAAATTCTAGCTGCTGCTTTTCCTCTGTCCTCAGGTCAAGGGCAAAAGCACAGTTAGGAAGGGTTGTACATCAAGAAAGGAGCATGGTCCCAACCCAGGTTTGTGCTCAGGCTGCTGCTCAACCTTCATGTTTCTGCATTGGGAAGTGCTGTTTTCACTCTCTAAAGCCTTTGTGTTTGATATTACAGGGATTTGGACACTGCACAGATATAATAGTCCTTTCTCCCTTCCTCGTGTTCTGCTCCAACCTGCTTTTGGTCACTTCCATTCATCTGTCCATGGCTAGCTGCCTGGATTCATTCCTTCATTGAATACACTGCCTTGTGTGAACAACATATGTGACAAATAAGTAATGTGACTCATCAAGAGGCACGGGAATGCAATGTTCCAGTTACTGAAGGACATTTAGAATTCAGCAACTTGCCACCTTTGTGTCACTCCTAAAATACTGTAAAATGTAAACAGACGGATCTAAAAGGAGATGCAGGAATATAAACTTGCCCAGAACTCTGCTTGTTTGCATTCTCAGCTTATGTAAGTAAACTGTAATGAAATCTACTGACACAGTTTTGGCAGTTTTGATTTACATTTTCTCTAAGGCCCAGTAATTATTTCCTTAGGATCTTATCTGGGATTAAAAATATTTCTGTTTCAACCCACACCTTTGAAAATGTCAAACGCTTTTTGGTTTGTGCAAATCTAGTTGTTGTTTCCCCTGTTTTATTATGAAAACCTCCTGAAAAGAGTATTTGGAGGTGACATTAATAGCCTGTGAAGGGTGCTGAAGTATACTTTTTGTGTAAATCACCTGTCAGCCTAAATGGTAGGTCACGTTTCCAACTACAAATGGGAAAACCCCGGATTTTGAGAGGTAAAGTAGGATGTCAAGTGACCTGTTGATCCTGCAAGGATGACTCTTCCTTGCCTTACACGCCATAGCTCCTGGTTATGTGCAACAAATCTCTTTCAAAAATTCAGTTCATATTCTGCAAGCTTTGAGGGTACCCAGCCTGAATTGCTTGCTGAGACTCAGCAGCGTGCCAGCTACCCTGGGCAGAGTACTTCTCCAAAGAGCAAACGGGGGCTGGTGCACTCAGGCCCCACACAGAGTATTGCTTTTATCTCCCAAGGCAGTAAATAAGTGGGGAGAATCTTCTCATATCTGCATAGACTTCATCACACTCTGACCCTAACCTTTGTTTCTCACTTCAAAATTTACCATGAAGGTCCCAGGCACAAAATTACCCTGGAGGAAACAGACGAAACAATTCTTAATTTGGCTTCCCCACCAAACCAGGTGCTCCAGCAAGAAAAACCACCAGTCATCTGACACTCTCCCAGTTTTTTTCTGGGGACCCTCTCATACCCTCTAGAGAACTTGATTCCTGAAACAGAGTTTCTTCTTTGACATGGGCTGCAGAAATGGCTTTGGGGTGTGCCGAGCTCAGCTGTGATACCGTGTGACAGATTTCCTAACTGCAGCTGGGCAAGCTGAAGACAGACTGTCATTTCATCATTTTTGGACAGAGATCCCCCCTTTAACACTTAAATATTATCCACATACTGGTATTCTGGCAAGCCTGCTTTCATGCTAATCTGTTAGGATGGTCCTGTTCCCATTCATAATGTGGCACAGCATGTCAGCTTCAACCAGGCAAGGATGCCAGCCCCAGTTGGATTGTGAATAGCCTGCAGAAGAGGCTCCTGCTGGTGGAAGAAGTGCCAAATTAGGCCACATGCTCTCTCATTGGGATGCACTGTGCCCAAAGCTGCTTTGGTATCAGTTATGGAGGGAGTAACACCCTTTTTCAGGAAAGAACGTGCTAACCCTTTCATTTTGTGTGCTCTGCCTCCCCTGTACAATTGCTGTAAGTTATTTCTGGGGTTTGCCTGTATAACAAGAGTATATTCTTCCCTGACAGCTAAGGAAAAGGTCAGATAGGGCTGTTTAGATTATGAGCCCCAACTGTGTTTGTTATTGACTTCGGAGTTGTCTCTTTCTATTAAACCATTTACTGTTAAAACAACAGCACTGGGTGCTGCATAAACACCAGTTCCAAAGACAGTTTTTGCCCCCAGTGTCTAACTGTCTAACTGTTCAATGTCTCCTGGCAGAAATCCAGGTGTTCTGTGCTCCTGCACATCTTGGCTACCCTCAGAGCGCTGTTCAGGAGGTAAGAGACGTACTCTGCTGCGTGTATCCCTCTGACCAGTACTTTCAGAAATTGCCAGGATTCACAAATGAAGCATTATTCAAGACAGAAGAGCTTCTGGAACTGCCTTTTTCTAATCAGGTGATCCTACAGCTTCCGGCAGGCAGGCAGCTGCACAAGTAAGAATATCATACCTATCAAGCTAAATGCAGCCTGCCAGCCTTAGTGTAACATGTCGTCAACAATCCTGCATCAGTGATCAATTGTCACTTGTTTTTCTCTAGACTCATGGTTGATTCTTCCTTCCCAGCTATGATGCTGTTTGCCCTTTGTGTAAACACCATCCTTTTTTGAAAGTAATATGAATGGGGAACAATATCCCGCCAGCTAAAATGGTTGCCTTTCCACACGCACTCACCACGGGAACCCTTTAATCAGCAATGTCAGCCAGGGACAGAAATCTCACAGTTGAGAGATAACAGTTATTTGCTGGCAACTTCTTGTATGATAAGCCCAACAACTGGGTGATTACACACTTTCTCAAATAACACAGGAAAATGCCACACCACATTTCTGAAAGTACATGTTCCAGCATCTTTAATCTGCATAAGAATTTTGTCAAGATATTTTCTCCTGTTTTTTGTTTGTTTTTTTTTTTGGTACTCTGAAATATGAATGTAATTTTTACATTTTTGAGCTATTCACCAGCTTTTCTGCAATGAAAGGCTCCATAAAAAGTACAAAGTCAATACTGCAGACAAAGTGCAACTGATTAATGGGAGAGGATTTCCACCATAACTAGGATGCTTAAGGTCACAGTTAAACAATTTTTCATAGCTGCTTCATCCACTGAATTGCACTCGCATGGTTGCACTGCCAGTTGAAAGGGAAATGAGTGAATACATGCTGGTTGAGTAAATTATTAAAATACATATGATAGAGCAAAGCTATTTCTGTGAAAACCCTGCTAACGAAGAGAGACAATGCCTTTGCAGCAGTGAAAGTAGTTTAAAGTACACAGGTGAAAAAATAGCATCTCTAAACACTGACAGAGTGTTTCTAAGGTGCAGAGAAGAGATTTGTGAAATAGTAAGGTTAGTCTGAGTCCATCCAAGTATTGTTCCTTCAGAGATGTCTGGGTGGTACACCTTTATAGTGACATCAAGGTATTTGGGCTGGTTTAAACATGGACCTGTGTTTTCAGCTATTCTTGGGATTCAGGCCAAGCCAGTCTATATTTCCAGACTTTCAGTGTGAGACAACAAGTTTTGGGATGTGAAGGAGCACCTGACATGCTGGTGTGTACTCCCAGGTCATGTTGTCATGGGCTGTCATGCTGAGCAGCTGCATGGGCTGTCCTTGCAGGCAGATCAACTGCCTTTTCTCCACGGTGGATACAGCAGTGTGGAGAACCAAAGGACCTGGATGGTCCCAGAGTGGGGAAAGAAGCCACACTACTGCTTAGTCAACCACTGTAGACAGGTAGAACAGAGTGTGAGAGAAGTGCCTATTAGGATTTAGAAGTTGATCCTGTATTTCATATGTGAGACCTAATGGATAGGTTGTTATGTTCTGCAGTGGTCTGAGATACTCTTGAGATTTCTATCCCAGTCACAATATTTTATCACATTTGTGCCACCTCAAATGGGTGGGTCTTTTGAGCTGAAATCTCGCACGGGAAGATGGAAGATTTTAAATTATTTAATTTTAAATTATTTGGGGAAAAAAATTCACTGCTTTTCTGGCTTTGTATTCAACTCTAAGGTTGTTTTCCAACAGGGGTAATTAAATCCAAATGCGCTTTTGTTCTTAACCTGGCATAGGGTCAGGGTTTCTGGTTGCTTTGCTGGCCCTCTGTGTCAGGGACAATGAGGGCAGGCTGAGATTTTTTAACATTGGGTTGCATTCAAGTGAGGAAAAAGCCATCTAGGTTATACTTCTTTTGCCTCTCCCTCCTGTCAGATATTTATTTTTCTCTTGCAATAGCAACAGTAGGTGCTTTTGTGCTTGCACTAGGAGTCAGAAAGAGACAGCCCTACTAGCCTGCTGAATGTCCTGGATTGGTTTTCACAGGTGAGAAGTAGCCAACATTAATGGAACTTAGATGCTCTCATCTGCATCTTACTTCTGTCCTGAAATCGAAGGTAGTCATTCCCTTTCCTTTCCATTAGTATTCATTGGCTCTGCCTCTTCCTTCTCCTCTGTCTTGACTTCCCTCTTCTTTCCTTCTCTCAAGCTAGATGTCGTGCAACAAACTCAGGAAGGACCAGGTGTTATTTCTGATGTTTACAGCACAATTGGCCATGCTAATGCTTCCTATATAAGCTGAAATTGGGCCCTTCTCCAAGCTAGCACATGATGCAAACCTAACCTTTTCGGTAGCCCCAGTAGAATCTGACTCTCTCTCTTTCTCTGGAGGATGATCTTTAGTGATCTTCATACACAGCCTTCAGGTTTTAATCTACAGGTAATGTAAAAGGAAAATGGGTCTGGAGATTGCCTGTGGAGATTAAAAAGGTTGTCTCTGGCTTCAGAAAACCGTGATTCTTTATAAGTCTTTTTGAAACAGTAAATCTGCATTTATTCATACTGGGTAAAGTAGACAGCTGGCACTTTCTGATTCCAAGATAAACAGATCCTGTGGATTTTGCTGGCTGAAGTTATTACTCCAGAAGTGGAGATCCACATAGCTCCCAACAATGAGGCTTGTCTCAGGGAAACCACTAAATTTTAAGGGTACTGTGTGTTTGGCTGGCAGATTCTCAGTTTCTTTGACCCACTGACACCAAGTAAGAGCTCATGTAAACAGACTTATTGCAGACTGGTTATCTGGGATCAAAATTTGACCTATTGATATCTGGTTAGGCAAGTATTTCTCCTTCTTTCCATATATAGCTACTTGTTGTGTAATTTTGTGTGCTAGATGTTAATTTTCTCAATAGTGATTTCCAGAGGTATCTCCTTGTATTGAAGGATACTTTCCCAAAGCAATATATTTTGAAGCACTATATGAGGTTAGAAAATAAGAAATTTGGTAAGAAAAATATGTGCTTGCCACAGATCTTGCAGTTCCAGTAATGATTTTCCTTAAAAAACCCCCAACCCTACAGTAACAGAAACCCTCCACTATAAAGTGACTTGTTCTTTAATAAGACTCAGAATGTGACTCAAATCTACATAATTTCTCAATTTCTCATGCTTCCTCTCCATCTGTTTGCCTCTTGTCTCCTGAAGGACGATATCTTTGCCTTATATGAATATTGTTCAAACTTCTGTAACTTAGTTGGGAGTTGCTAGGTGCCATGCAATATCAATTAAAAATATTATCCTGCAGTGTAGGGTTTGATTAATGTTTGTAATTCTCAGGAGGAAAGACTAAATTCCTTCATAAGAGCATTCAAGTTGATTCTCACCAATCCACAGAAAATTGGATAGGTGAAATATTGCAACTCGAGCTGACATATGGGGGAGTCATGTGAGTTTAGAAATGAGGTGGAAAGTAGTCTGGGATTATTCTTCGGTTTCTGTGCCAATCAATACTTTCCTCCTCTGCACTAGCGTGGTGTAACTAGTACCTTTTCTGAAGGCCCCTCACCGGCAGAACTGATCTGGCACTCGGGGAAGCACTGAGCTGACAAATGGTTTGTACTGGGAGAGCAATGCTTATCTTTGCCAGAGAAACTGCTCAGTAGGCACAAGAAGCCTTGTATTCTGCTTGGTGTGTTATTTGTGTCCTTAGAGGACAGCCTCCAGAGCAGCATGGTGTGGCACAAAGGGCAGTGTCGTTGAAAAGTGTCCCATTTTTCTTGAGTGATACACAATTCATCAAGTGCAAGACATGTTTTGTCTTCAGGTGGCACCACTTTTCCCAGGACTATGCATTAAATATGCGTTAGCAATACATCAGGCTTTTGTGAAACAGGTAATTTGAAGTACCTGCAAGTCGTGGTGACAGTATTGCTGCTGTCATGAAAACTGACCAGCTCTGCTATTTCCATGAAATTAGTGAAGCCAGTGATGAACTAGAAAGCAAGGTGCTGGCTCATTTTCTTGCCTGTCTCTGTAGTTTGATGCTAAATGGCTTGTGTGATTTACAGTGCTATGGCCAGCAGCCTGCAGGTTTGCCCACAGAGGCGTGAGCTAAGCAGTGGTGAACTTGTTCTACTACGAGAGTTGTGATGTGTTGTGGAGCAGTCAGCACATAAATAACTCTGCACGTATCAATAAATTTGCGTAACAAGCAGGAATAGCACGTTGTGTTCTTATTTGCCAAGGGATCTGGAACTGATACACCTTCAGTTGCAGAAATGTATTCTGTAAATAGAGGTCTAAGCCAGATGGGGATGCTGGTAATTGTCTACAGGAGTGACCATCTTGGGCTCTGGCACATGTTCCTTTTTCTTCTCACCCAAGTTCCCTGGGCCCCTAGAGTGGCAGTGGATCCATGAGCAACCACCTTAAACTGCTAGATTGGAACATGTAGGGAGCCCTGATTATAGGCAAGGAATGATGACCTCCTGAGGCAGGCTCTGCCCATCTTGCTGCTTCCTGACACTAAGTCAGACAGATTCCCCTCTATCTGAGGACTTCACTGCACAGGATTTGCCCTGCAGCCCAGCCTGTGGCTGGAAGAGCTGCTTTTTCAATGTGACAGCCTTGTTGCGTTGCCACTGCTTCTGTGTCGATGTGTCAGACAGGAGAGATCACTATGTTCTTTCAATAGCCTTTTGTGGCTCTTCCGCCTCTTTTTGTTGTGAAAAAAAATCCCTAAACCCATTTCCCTTCATCTGCCTGCAAGAAAGCATCTTGCTTTAACCCTCTGCTGGCTTTTTATCAATGTGCAGTCTTGGTACTGAGTGGCTCCTCTTCGTGGAAGTGGCAGCTGTGTCCCTCCTCATGGGTCTGTTGCTGCCCTGGTCTGTGCCTTTCTATGAAATGCTTTCAGAATCCCATTTTCCTGGCACTTATGGCTCAATTTGTGCAGAGTGGAATTACACCAAGGCCTGTGAGTGAGAGATGCAACAGCAGAAGGCAAAGCTGGGAGTAGTGGGAGCAGGTGTCTGGCACCTCATAGAGTTGGAGCTAGTTCCCTGACATTTAGAAGGGATAATGGCTGTGTTGTTCCATGCCAAGAATTGGGAGCATGGGATTTATCCAGCCTATGCCCACCTACTTTCTGCATGTGGACATTTGTTCCCCCACCCACCTAATTAGGAAAATAGAGTGTAGAAAATGAAGGGGTGGATTTGTTATTTTGTTGTGGCTGTTTGAAAGCAAAGTTTGCTTTGCAGCCTCGTATTACTGTCCATTGTGGGACAGTATTGTCTCCAAAGCTGGCATTAGTGTTGGCTTTCCTCAGGAAGTCTAATGGGAGGCAAAGCCATGCCACAGACTGTCATTGTGGCAGGAAAAAGGATCAGAATCACTATCCATACTGAGAGTGAGTGCCTGGGAGAGAACTGCTATTGGAGAAATAACCCCTGAGTAAACATGGAAACCCAACACTTTGGCTCTGCTGAGTATTTCAATACACAAAAATAGTTCTCAGAGCCAGGGAGTTTCTAATACACTCTGCCACAGTCCAGTTAACATTTAAAATTTAACTTTCTTGAGAAAGTAACTTTATATTCCTTTAGCCATTTCCCTTTATCCAGTAATTCCTTTGTTTGCTTCTTCTGTTTTGGCTCCAGACAATTTGCTGTCTAATGGTAGCACATTCAGCATCCAGGGAAAACCCGTTTGTGTAATTTACCCTGCTAGCCATTGTCCTGTTTCATTCACCCTTAGATAACTTATTAGGCTACACAAGCAAATAGTAAATAGTGGGTTTGTTTCACCCAAGAATTCTTCATCAATCAGGATCACAGGATTGCAGAAAGAGAGAGCTGGAAGGGATACTGAGCAGGCCATCTCTTGCTCTAGGGAAGGATTTTCTGTAGCTACCTCATTACTGGCAGATGACAGTTTAATTTACTGTGTAACTTCAGCAGAACAGGATGAGAGAGGGGTACATGGTGGAAACCTCTAGTTCACGGCAGAAAACAGATCAACTGCTTCTTAGCCTGAGGATTTCCCCCTTCCACAGAAATGTGCCTTGGCTAGCAGGCAGTGGGGTATTCAGAGGTGGGATGTTTTCGGAATCTCTCCAAGCAATTGTGTATGTTTGTGGGTTCACAACTTTCTAATCCAATGTACAAAACACTCAGCAGGGAGCAGGGATATAATCCTTGCCCCCTTATTAATTAGTTTTTGAGAGATGACTTCCCAAATCTGAGGTAAATTCACCAACAATTGCTGAGGGACTGTTACACTGGTGACAGCCTCTTCTGTCACCTCTCTGGATCTAACCCTTCATTTCTTTTCCTTTTCTTACAAGTCCTTGAAAACAAAATATCCTTTTTTGTCTCAGATGGGGCATTTTTTCAACACAAAGGAAGGATGATGAATTTAAAAACAAAAGCTTTGGTTCAATCCAAATAAAATAAAATATTTACGCTTTTTTTTTTCTGGTTCAGCTGCTGAGCTGAAAAATCACTTTTTGCAAGCCCTTGATAACACCGGCTGTCCCACTAAATTTGTGTCAAGTGGTTACTCCTATTTCTCTTTCTCCTGGTAGTCTTAGAGCTGATCTTGTCACAGCAAAAGTATCTCTTTCCTGCTTGCAGCTGTGCAGAGCTGTTTTGGCCTAGTCATCAGCAAGGCAGAGAAGAGGAAACTTCACTCACCTCCGCTGACAATCTAGAGGGCTCGTGTCAGAGCATGCATTACAACCTCTCAGCTTCCTCAGCTTTAGGCTATGATTATGAACCTGATCTTTTTTTCCCTGCTGAAAGCACAGTTATGTCAAGCACTGGTAGTATGGCTGGCAGCATCTCTTCCTCAGGAGCTACCTTCCAAACCTGGGCATGTGAGGCAAAAGCCAACAGGGTGTGGGTGGAAAGAATTGCTCCCTGAAATGTGTAATGGCATAAAATTTTGCCAACTCCTATAAAACCTAGGACCCAAAGACATAAGCATTTGCAGCTTGTAATATCACAAGCCTGACTGAGGTACCAAGATTCTTTCTGCAGTATCCAGGGAGAAACAGGCATCTCAGAGAGCAATTCACAAAAGCCAGCTGAAGATAGACGTATGTTTAAAGTTGTGTCCCCTTCTACAACTGGAGTACCACTTTCAGCACTGCCAAATGAGACATCCACCCACTTAGGCTTTTCAAGTCTGTCAGTTGTATTTTTTCCAGCAACTCCTTAATAGGAAGTCTTAGTCTAGAGTCTTCAGTGAAAGAGCTAGAACCCACATCTGCTATCTCTCAGGGAATTTCCCTGTCCCTCTGATCACACTCCTCATCACTCATGGCAGTTCTACAGTTTCAGCAAAAGTATTTTCCTAGAATTAGCCTGATAGTTAAACTTGTTCCAGTGAAGAGCTAAGAGCCTGATCTCAAACAAGGAATGAAGCTGAATCCAGAACCTCCACAGATTGTGTGGAGTACTTTGAACACTGAGAAAACACTTTATTTTTCTTCCATATAAAAGGAAGGCAACTTACAGCTACATTTTCTGTGGAGCTGGTCCTGCAGTAATGCACACAGGTGCTCTAAGGTGCTAGTGTGAGTGCCGAAAAATGGAGTATCAAGAGCCTGGGGGCAGTAACACAGAAGGATTTCAGGTTCATAATCAGTGCTTTTAGCCAGTTTGGGGGTCTAGGCCTGGGGAATTTTCTTTCAGAGTCTACAGGGAATGCACAGTTCCTGCTGGCTCCCAGCTAAGGAAGCAGAGCTCTGAATTTATGCTGAAGAGACCTTTCTTGGAGATATGAGAAACATGAAGAATAGCCTGGGTGCCAAACCTGCATGCAGCTTGCCATAGTTTGAGCTGAAGGATGGTGCAGTAGAAGGCCTTCTGTAGTATTCATCCTTCACCCTTTCCTGAGATTAAATCCAGCCTGCATGAATTTTTTTTGGCAGTGATTTCGCACTTAGCAATAATCACACCATATTGGGACAAAATATTCAAAATATGTAGCAATGTGGGACCTTATGCCTTCCAGCAAGCCAACGGACGTGCTGCAGCTGAATAGCATGATTTTTAATGAATGAGACCCTGGCTACACTACTTGTTTGGCATTGGTCTGCCAAAGAGTACAGCTTTTCTTAACATCTTTCTGAAGGGATTCAGTGAAATTTATAGCTTTTGGATTAAAAGAGTCATTAATAAAACGGGCTATAAAAGTCTGAGTGAATGTAACCAACTCCTATTGAAAATGTGCTGAATAAAGCAGATGTGATGGTCAAGTAATTGGCAAACAGGCCACCTGTTGATTTTCTTGTCAGTGTTGTTGCTACCTGGGGTATGATTCTAGTCAAGGAGAAAATAGGGTTCTTTTAATTAAAACAATTCCTGCAATGTCATTTCACTTAAAATTGACCATGGCTTTTTGAAGAAGATTGAAAACAGTCTAATCAGGGCTTTATTTGAGTCCTACAGCAGGAGGAGATGAGCAGGCTATCAAAGGGAGTTTCACAGGGCATATGTGAGAGAGCTAAAACATAGGTGTTAACCCTGGCAGTGGAAATTAATGAGCAGCCTGATACTCCAGAGTGATTCCTTCTCTCTGGGTGTAATTGTACGAGTGCTGGGAGCTGTTTCTTTCTGTGAGCCTGGGGTGTGTGTGTGCATCTGTGTATCCCTTAATTCTTCCTGAAATAACAGCTGTAATCAGCAGCACCCAATTCCAGCTCATCAGGTCCTTACTTACCTGTGCTTAGATGCTTTCTACAGCCATATCCTAGGTAACAATAAAAACCAGGAGCTCCTACCTAAAGCAGTTTGATCTTTATGTAAATCTAACACTCTTCCCTAAATTCATAGTAGAATGTAGTTATGAACATGTTTGCAGCTTCCTGCAAAGAGTAGTAATGCATATAGCATTCTCAACTCCAACACGTTTTACAAGCAATACCCACAAAACAGCTGCTTCAGCTTCTGCCACAGTATAGCTACCCTGTGCAATGAAGTGGTTACCCGACTCTGCTAGCAGCTGGATTTTAGGAAGGAAGTGGAAAATGTACCAAAGTACATCAGTTAAAAATGTAGGCCACAATCAGATAAGAAATCAGGATGCAGTGATCAGCACTTCTGTCTTACAGTGTGGAACACTGCCAGCTTGAATTCAATGGTACCTCAATCGATGAAAGAATGAGGATCCTGAATATTAAATCCACAGGAACCGTGAATACATTTGTTATGGTGTTCTCAACCAGTAGGGGAAGCAGGTGGGAATGTGAAAACAGAATTACTCAGAGCATCTGAAGTGAGTATACTTCAACCACCACTTAGCATCTAGCCTAGACAAAGACAGGCATGTTTGAAATGGTCTTATCTGCTTGTGGTTAACCACAGTTGTTAATTGTGGGTTTTCCCAGTGCACATCCATTTGCAGCTTTGCTGGGTCTGGAAAGTGCCTTCATAAATGGAGTGCAGCTTGAGAAAGGAAAACTTGTCGAGGAAGATAATGATCAGTACTCATTGATATGTCTAAATAACACCCCGGCTCCCTATCAGAAGGGGAGAAGATTCTTTGTTGCTCTCTCCTTCTTGCGGAATGGATTTGAGCAGGCAAGTGACATCATGGGAAGAGGAAATGTGTGAAACGGAGAGACACGAGAAAAGCTAAAGCAGTGAAGTGGAAGACTACAGAAGAATGGAGACACACAGACAAAAGAAAGTCAGGAAGCTGGCAAACTGCAGGCACCTGAAATGCCTTATACAGAGAAAATAGAAACAAATCAAATGCTCCCTTCTGCTGCCCCTTGTAATTTTCCAGAAATCTTCTGTAATTTTCCCTGGAGTCCCATACTGACAGCTGGCAGATGCTGAATGAGAGAGGGTCCCCAGAATGAGCGATAGCAAGGTCACAGCTGGAATGCCTATCAAGATACTGATGCAGTGAATCACAAGCAACTTTTGCTGCCACATAGTGGCAGAGAGAAAAGCTGCCACATGACAGTTCCTCCTTTGTAGTCCTGGTCCAAAGGTTATGCCTTTGTATTTTTATTGGTGTTGTTCTCTGGTACCAAGTGTGCTAATTTTAGGAAGGTAGAGTCATGGAGAAAGGGGAAGACCTCAAGCAATACGGGTTCTGCAGACTTAGAGTGCAAGTCACTCCTTATAAACCACGTAGCAGTCTCCTATGCCATATCCACAAGTTTATCCACAAGTATTGCTAAGTGCTTAAAAGCTTGTATTTCAGAGACTATGTATGAATAGTACCTCTCACTGCTGTGGTTGCTATAGTAAACCCTTGTTCTTAATTGAATACTATGGTAAATAATACTTTACAACTGGAGAGGAAAATAAAAAGCAAGAACTCCATTAGGAGTTCCCTGAGCTACTTGAAATTACTGCTCCTTTTTCACGTATTACAAGTATGGAATGCTTTGTGTAGTGGGTTATAGAATAGCAACATCTGCATAACTGTGATGTTTTCACTGCATAATTTCTTGTTCCTCAAAGCTTTTTAGCATACGATGTGGTTCAGAATACCTGTGACAATAAAGAAAAGAGCAATTAATGGTATTAAAATCAGCCATTGTTTTCTTAAAATTACATATGTTTTAGACCAAATTTTGGAGGAAAAGGAGCATGCAAAAGGTTGAAACTATCCTTCAAATGATCCATGCTGTAACAGTTACCAGTGGAGTTAGACTGGAGATAAATTCTCCGATGTTTTCCCTTGGTGTTGAACTGTAACAATCCATAAGCATTGAACATAGAGAGCTCATGCTGATGGCAGCTTTAGAGTACCACCCATCACGCTGCCCAGGAGAGAAAAGTACATGGTGCACAGAGAAGCTGCCAGAGTATGTGTGTGGAGGGTAACAGGACATAAGTTGATGAGCAGCTGAGAACTGCAGCACTGCCTGGTTACCTGGCAGTGAAGAGGAGAGCAAGAACCCCAAAGGCCAGATGAGCTCTTTGAGGGATAAGGGGAACATCCCATATGCCATGATAAACAGCTGTGAGGCAGAAGACTTACAGGCCACTGAGGGGAAACAAAAGGAGCAGTGAGGTTAATAGAAGTAGATCATACTATCATAGCAGTGGAAGAAATGAAACAACATGTGAAATGCTGTGTTCAGGGTTATTAGCATGAGGCAAACAACAGATTTGTACTTAAAACACTAGAGTGCAAAAAAGCTGATTTGGGCCTATTTTATGCTTTGATCAAACCCTGTGTGTGTCCTTGGTCCTCTGCCTCATCTTCCCACCTGTATATTTGGACTAGTGCTTTCCTATTTCACAGGGCTCTTGACAGAGGCAAACGTACTATAATTTGTGATTTGTTCAGATGACGTGGCAATATGAGCCACAGATATAAGGCATCTTTTGTAGGCTGCTGCTCACTCAAGGAATGGAAGACATGTTTATTCCTCACCAGCTAACACGCTTCTTATGGATCTGCCTCCTCATTAGCAGACAACATCTGTTTCTTCTTGTAATTAGCTCACAGTTCAATAGGTAGCTCCAGTCTCTTTTACACCTGGACTACAATCAACATGGAAATCACAGAAGCACATGTCTCTCCCCTTCCCACTTTAAAGCAGTCTGAGTTACACACATTGTTAAACACCTAATAGACAACAACTGTGTGTTCGAGCTGTCCAGCACATGTGTGAAATAATGTTTTTGGTTTTTTTTTTTTCCTTTCCTGACAGGCTTCAGTTCCAAATGTGCTTAGACTTCTCTGGCTTCTGTATTAGCTTCAACCCACCGGTCATGGATTAGGCCATAAAGAACTGTTTCCAGCCACCTGCACAATGGAAAGGGGAAGTGCAGTGAGGGCTGCTGGGGGGGTAGTGTGCACCAGCTGGCCCTGCTCCTGAGGCATTATAGCTGGATTCTTGGGGGTAGAAGGGTGTGAGGTCTCAGGTCATTTCCTGCCAGGTTTGCTCTGAATGGGAGAGGGATATGTAATTGCGCTGTCTCCCTGTACCATTAGTGTCAAGACTCATTAGGAACCCAATCTACTCAGTGGCAGTAGGATACAAAAGAAAGAACTAGCCAAAGTCTGCAGACTGCAGAGCAGGAGTTGGTGGAGGAAGCAATTGTAAAATTCCCGTCTGGATAATTAGAGTCAGCAGGGAATCAGATTGGCTAAGGCAAGGCTTTAATTTTTCCCTGTGCTGTTTTAACGGGATTGACAGGTGCTGTTTTATTCCAGGGGTGAGGTGATATGCCTGTGTCGTAATTCTCAACGAGAAATGATCATCAGTTTGCTGCCACGCTCCTGGGGTGAGCTGAGCAGGCACACTGTGATTACTATTGTTATTAGTACCTTGTTAGCATGGAGCAGGAAGATTGTTGTGGGCAGTGTCATTGGAAGGGGCCAGATCTGTGCACACAAAAACATGTTTCTGACAGCTTAGCTACACTTGGAAAGTTTGGGACTGCTGGCTGTTTCATTCCCTTTACACTGGGATCGGTTTGTTAGTGAACAAAATGATGGTTAGTGAACTTAAAGGCCGGCAAATTTGTTTCATGCTTAAAAATTGGCAGCACACTGGCAAGCTTTTTCATCAAGACAATTTAATGGAGCTATGCCACAGTAAACCAAAATGGACTCTCTTTCGTTGGATGCACTGCTTACTACTTATCTGTGTGCTTAGTGAGAGCTGGAAAGAGGCTTTGGCAAGCGATTCTGCCTGCACACAATGCGGTTTAAGTCCTGCATCGAGTCCGGCATCAACAGACAGATTCACATTGACTTCTTCGGATTCTGACTCAGACCAGGGGCCTTGCATGCTCTGACAGTTGCCAGGGTAGTTAAAGTACAACAGATAGGGATGTGCTGAGAAGCATGGCTTCTGGGAAGAAAGGTTTTCTTAGCACAACATTTGTTCAATAAAAGTTTCTAGAGAGAAGAATTTCCATAACAAATTGGCTACGTTTACCAGTCAAAACAGGATTCTCTCAGCAGCTTTGCTTAGCTGAATTCCGCATCTGAGAGTCAAAACTTTTTCTTCCTAGCTCCATCCATCAAGAGTCAAATGAAAGACTGAAGAAGTAAAACTTTGTAGACAAATTTGTTGATGATACACAAGCCAGCATAACATGCATTTTGCTTCTCTTCTCTGCAACTAAGTGGTCCTTGTGCTAAGCTCTTGGATTTTCATTAAAGGATGTGAGACTTACTTCCTACTGTTGGTAAAAAGATCCTGTTGTGGGCAGTGGACCACTTTCCTGAGTAAAATGTACAAGATTTAATCCATAAGGAGGAAATAGGTCCAATGAAAAGATATATTGGTTTTTAGGCACTCTTTGGTAAATTGTTGAACAGGAAACAATAGTTCTGTCCAGAGATATAGGCCAACATTGCAAAAAAGGTTTTGTTCTCTGTGAAGTAAAGCTGAGGCTTTTCAAAATGTATTTTATGGACAATATTGGGGATAAATGAAAGTGTTATCCTGAAGAGCTAGTGTTTATATTCTGGTTGGAGGTGTCGGTGACCCTGTTGCATTCTTGTTTTCCCCCATTTTGAGACATTATTCTGCTAGTCAGCCTGTTCTGAGCTGGTTTTTGGCCTCTGGACACATTTTCCTAAACCTAAGCTGGAACTATGTCTTACTGGAGACCTAATGAAGCCAGTATGTACTCATGACATTTTTCAGCTTCAGTAATTCAGTATTTCCCCACTAAAAGAGCAGTTTAATTTAAAAGGATGAGGAAAAATAAAAGAGATCCCTGCCGGCTCTATACTTCAGAGTGCAGCTATGTTTTACGAACCTATTTCAAATGCAAACAATGAGATGTGTGTGTCCCTTGGTGCCTTTCCTTTGAGCCTCTGTGTGTCTCTTCAGCATGTTGGGTCACTGGCAGAACAAGAAACTAATACATGAAAACCATCCCTTCCCCTCAGCTCCAGGTTCCTGGCTGGAATGAATCAAGCTCAGAGCTATAAGCTGCTCAGACCTTCCAAGCGCTGTCAATTAGACGATGGCAATAGTAGCTTTGCTGGCTCCTGGTTTTTATAGCTAAGTGTCTTTCTCCCAAGTCAGAATCTAACAGTCCATACAGATATATGTGCTACTGCAAACTATTTCTCAGGTCCATTTGGGTTGTTGGCCATGCATGGTAACTTGAAGTTTGACTGAGCCTGTCCTCCCAAAGAAAAAAATGCATGCCTGCTTCGCCCATATACCCCTCTCTCACTTAATTGACAACTGTTTCTGTCAAAACAAGGCTGACCCTCTTCCCTCCTCCCCCTCGACCATCCTTGGCGGGTCCTCTGTCTAGATGGCTTTAAATCTGATTGGGGATTTGAGTGTTATTTGGATTAACTCATTAGCGGGGCTCCATTCTGGCAAGCCTGCTAATCTGTGGCAGTGGTGCATAGCACTGTGACAATATTACACTGAAAATGAGAAATCTAATGAGATTAGCATTTTATGTATTCAGACAGGGCCTGGGTGTTTGAATGGTCTGCAGACACTTGGTGTGAATCACAGTAGGCCCAGGAGGAGATGAAGTGACTAGACTGTAACACAGCACCCAAACACATGGAAAGGAGATTGCAAAGGTGCATAGAAGTGTCAGTAGCTTGGCTGTGGAGAACTGAAACATCTCTGTCCTCATCAGCTGACTTTGTCTGACAAGCATTCTCCCATATGTCCAAGAGATGAATTTCTTTTCCTAGGGATGGAGAAGGGCTGATGTGTGTTCAGGGGATCACCTTGTGAGTTAGTCCTGCCCTTACTAGTGGTGGTGGGGGAACGTTTTAGTAGTTACTTTTCTGGGGATGAAGGCTACTGACTCCCAAGTTGTTTTTACATAACACTGGGATGCAGTGCAAGATATACTTGTTAATGTTCATGACTACCAGACTGCTCTATTCTAAAATTATACCCGTGAGATTAGCTGCCTGGACAAATTCCAGTCACGCTTTTTCCTCTCAAAGACATTTTTACTTCAGGTTTAAACAGAGAAGAGAGCGAGCCAATATCTGCAGCCTCCTTTGGCTGCAGGGAGAGGGAGAGCTCTGGCTGGTTTCTTAGGAACACCTCATAGAGCAAGGCAGTCCTCAGTGCTGGGGGCATGGGCTCCTCGTGCTCTATCACCCAACAAAAGCTTTTGTAGCCTTTTGCAGGTGAAAGGAGAAGTGGGAGAAGCTGAGAAGCGTTGCACCAGGGCTGGGAGTCACTCCTAAGTGCTGTCCTAGCCTGCCACCCAGTGCTGGCTTCTGGCACTCAGAGCTGCTCATGTGCTCCAGCACTGCAGCTGGTACCTGGCATGAAACGTGACATGTTCTTCCTGACCCTGCTGGAATATTCCTTCTTGAGTTACTGGAACAGATGTTCAGGTCCTGTTAGAAATAAGCAATATTTTTAAATGGGCTGCTTTGGAGAAGTGTGTGACAACTTCCTCAAATTCCTTCTTGAATGTTGTGGACTCAGCAAGTAGGTGGTGCCTCTAGGGTGCTGTGCACTTGGAAGGTGATGGACTAGTGGTATAGCTTCTGGTTTTAGTGCACCTTAAGCAAGAAGGGAAAGCTATTATTTCTGGCTTGCTTTGTTTTGTTTTGTTTTCAGGAAAGCTTAGGAATGATCAGAGCTGCACAATCTCTCAAAATGGTAATGGATCCAAACCAAACACATCCAGAAAAAGACGCTGAATTTGGCAATAGTTTTCAGGCTGGGATCAGTGTGTCATCTTTATAAAAAAACAGGTAACAGAGCTAGGGAAAGGTGATAATTTTTAAAGATACTACAAAACTACTTGAACCCCAGAGAAGAAGGGGAGGAAGGAATATTTTCTTGGAAAAGCAAGAATGGTTAAGAGTGCTGGCTGGGCTGTTCCAGGGAGAAGATGAAATATGATGGTGGAGATGATGGTTCATTCACGTGGCTCATCACATCCACAAAACTGTCCTCCTGTTACAAAGTCAAAAGTGCTGCAGGGGAAAAGATGTTATTTTGTAAATTCATTTCACATAAAATCTGCAGGAATAATTAACGGAACTGTTTTGATTTTTTTTTTAAGTATTAAGTTTTATTTTTTTTAAAAGAAGTCTGTCACTTTGCTATTGAATAAAAACTAATAATTGAGTGGTGTCATCAATAAAAAAGATATTGTATGCACAATCAATAGCTTTAATTGGGTAAATTAGGTAAAAATCCAGCACAGTCCTAGAAACTGTCTGACTTCACAAACAACTGACTATTGCTTATTATGGCATTGACTAGAGCTGCCACACCAGTGTTTTATTGGCTAAAGAATTTAATAGAGCAGCAGCCTTTGTGACTGTGGCCTGACATTCAGCCTTGACAATGCTGCCTGGATTTATCTGGGTGACCAGATATATTGAGATTTTACTCTGCAGTGTAGGAGGTGGCAGATGGGATGAGTGGTCATTTTTCTTTAAGTAGTGAGACAGTTTTTGCTGCCAACTGAAAAGAAAGGGGCAGAGAAGAAAAAATGTAATGAAGTGTCCTTGTTTTGAAATGTGTGAGGTGCAGAGACCCAGCAAAATATAGGAAAAGGTGAGTATAAAAGGGGAGGATGAAAATCATATGTGTATCTACACTGAAGGTGCTTAAATGCTATTAATATATATTGTAAATCTTTAAATGCTCTGTTAACCAAGCATTGTATTAAGCAGAAGGAAAAAAGCCCTACTGCTACTGATTTGCATTTTGTTATTAATTCAGAGTAAAACAGAGGTAAAACTGTCAGCAAGGTGCCTTAGCGAATCTTTATGTAATAGTAACAATTTATGTATGGGAAGCAAATACCTAAAAAAATTAGTAAAATGAATAGGAATGTAATTCAGAGCAGCACTAGCATTTCATCTTCATGTAATGATATGGGCAAAGCCTGCATTCCAATACTTTGCAGTGAATTATGGGACATGGTAAAGCTTGCAGGACTGCAGAAATTAAACACGATCAGTTATAATGTCCCATTAGGAAAAGGTGATGTAATGAATTCTTCTTTCATGGCCTAGAAATGACACATTTAATTTGCTAGGTTATTTACCCCTTGGATAAAATTCATAATCTCTCTTAATATATGAAAATATCTCCTTAGATACATTCGTAGGGAATCTCATTAGGAGGTTTGGCTGAATGTATTTTTCTCTGAGAGATGAAAAGGCAGTGAGGTTCACCGACAGGGAAGCTGGACTAGGAGCCAGAAAACCTGTGTTATGTTCCTGATTCTGCTGCTGGATAATTCTGCGTGAGCACCCTTGGCTGCTGAGACTCTTTTCCATGACTCTTCCAATTCCATCTGTCATAGGTCAGCTGATGTTTAAAGACTCACTTATTTAAGATGCCTAAGCCAATCCAGCTCACTCTGGGTGAAATGTGCTGGAGTAATTTAAGCTGTCTGTCAGGGAGGTAATCTTCAGTGGCAGAGGGGATGCAGGATGCACAGCAGTAGAAAGGCCTGACAAGCACTAGCTATGGCTGGGAGAGGACAGATGCCCAGAACTGTGAGGTATCAACAACCTGAGACAGACACGTGCACAGGATGGCATGGCACCCATCCCTGAACTCAGCTAGGATTTCAGGATGCTCCGGGAAAGTGTCACTAATGTGATTGTTTTCTTTTGGCTCAGTGCATAGGTTGAGGAGTTATAAAGAAGACTGTCCTGTGCAGGTCAAGTTTGGAGCTACTACACCAGAAGAAATTACTCTTCAGTGGCTTGTCTGACTCTCATATTTTTCTAGACTAAGGAAGCAAGAATGAACAAAATGCTGTTCAGTAGAGAGAACTGCTTTTAAAGGAAAGCTATTTAATTTTATCTTCTTTTTAAATCCTGAAAGGAGGCTTGAGAATTCTTAAAAATCTCACCTGGAAACACAGTTGGCTTGTTGGTTTGAAAAAATACATTCAAATCACCCCAGAATAGGCCTTGCAATTTCTCATGCTATATAGCATATCTGTCTCTATAATATCTGTCTCTACTAATAGGTATCTTCTAGTACATCTCCACAGGTCTGTAAATGTTCAAGATTTAGCTTTAATGAAAAATACTGTCTCTATATAAAGAAAACATAATGGTTTATATGCAAGTGTTACAGTGTTATCTTCTTAGTTATCTCAGTTTTTAAAAAATCAAACCATGGCCTTCAGTCCTATTTAAATGTAATAAAATAAAAAAAAAAAAATCACTTTCTCTCCAGAGATCCAAAAAGCTGAATATATTTTCCTATCTGATTGATGCTTTTCCATTTATTTTTAAATGTAATTTTCCCTGGGTAAGGAATTGTTCTCGTGAATGTCAAGAAGGAAATATTTCCCAAATCATAGGCTTGGATTGGCTGGCTTGAGCCTAATGAGATAGCTCTGTTGAGAGGGGGTAGGCTGGGGAAGCAGAGAGCGGAGTGATTTGTCATGCTGGTTTTTCAGCCACTGCTAAAGAGCTGCTTTGTAATGCCAGCCTGCCAAATCTCCTGGCCACAATCAAATTACTCCCTCCACATGCACGCACATCCACACCCTCGCCCTTTAGATCTATCACTGACAGAATAGTTATTAAACAAAAACTCAGCCCGGGGAATTATTAATCGCCAGGCTTCATTTCTTTATCAAATGTGGTGGCCCAGAGGGAGAGCTCTTTAGGCTTTCAGAAACACCGTAGCCCATTAATCACTGGAGGGAAGCGGGGTGTGGGCTCGGCATTTGTAATACTTGTCAGATCAGAAATAGGAGATACAGAGATCAAAAGAAATGTTTATGGCTTGGAGGTGAAAGTGCTTCACTTTTCTTGTTCTTCTTTGAGTCCCTCTTTTTTTGCTGTTTGTTTTGGGGTTTTGTTTTTGATTTTGGTCTGTTGGTCTCATCCTAGAACTCTGTAGCTATATCTCTGGCCCACACACTGCCCAGGAAGAGAAAAGCCATGAGTTATGAATGAAGGTTTCTGTATAACCAGTAGCAAAACAGTGGCCACTGCTTCCAAGTGCCAGCCCATTGTAGTCCTGCACTCGTCCAGGCACTGATCAGGCCCCAAACTGCAGTCAAAGTTAAGAAGCTGGGGGTACTTGGGTGCTTGTCTGCGTAAATCAATTAAATAAAGGTATCCAGCTCTGAAGATTAGTCCTGAAAAACATTCCTGACTTCTTGAAAGTTTAATACTGGGTTCATTATTATATGCAACAAATAGATATATACATACACTTTAAAAAAATTACTACAATCACACCAGCTCCATAAATATGGCAGATTAAGCGAATGTTGTAGGTTGCCTGTGGCTGGAAGCGCTTAACCTGTGATTAGTTAAAGCATTAATTAACATTGACCTTGTTCACTCTAATCCCAAGACCTTTAGCCTCTGCACTATGTGGGGAGGTTGTTACTCCTGGCAGGGTACCCTGTGAGGAATGTAATGTAAGCTGCTCTTCAGTTCACATGTTTTTCCTCATAAAAGGATGGTGTATTGACTGAAGCAAGGAGACTTTGTTGTAACTCTTCAGCAACACTGCACTTTGCATTCCTGAATCTCTGTCACCTGAAGACATTCTTCAAACTACTGATTTTAAGAGGTGGGTTTGCTAGTACAAGTAATATCCACTTATGTACCCATAATCTTTTCTGCAGCTGAAAACTCCCTTGTTTCTTACTAACACCTTGACTGGAAATACATCATAATTTTAGCATATATTGTAAACACATGTGCACTTTCTATATGAGCTGGAGCTGATTATCAAAATAGCCTTCTTCTTCAAAATAATACATGTCTATATAAAATAAGTATTTAGAGAAAGACAAACAGTATGACTGTATGAAATCTGTGTGTGTATGAGCAGGTAAAATCAACTTGGAGATTTGGGAAATAAATACCAGCTTTCCCTCTCATAAGATCACACCTTGAGCTTTGTTGCACTAATTTCCTACCAGAACTGTCCAGGGGTTTGGCTGCAGGGAGAGCACTGCAGATATATAGAGCTCCCCTGTCTCACAGGGACACCTAAGGGGAAAAAAAATACTCTTTAATTCTGTGGTATATACAAGAGGTTGCAGTGAGGATTTCAAGCTCATTGGAAATGGGTTGTGTGCTAATGTGCATTTATAGCATGGCTGGCACACAGCCTGCTTTTGTACAGCCCTGCAGTTAGCTGGAGCCTCTAGGCATCACTGTAATATAAATATTCTGGAAGAATAATAGGGTTATTTGTGGCTCTTGAGGGCAGCTAATGTATGCAGCATGTTTTTCAAGCCTTCATCTCTTATTTTTCCAAGCATCCAGCAAGAAATAGGAAACAAACCACATTTGCTGTGCACAGGCAGAAGGAATGAGAGGAGGGATGGATCACATCAAATGGATTTTGAGAGAGCCACAAAACACTTGTTGCATGTTGTCCCGACAGTGCAATATGATACTTGCATTGTGATGTTGTATCAATATGTGAGACGATCTGTCTCCTTGGGAGTCTCATGTCTGGCAAGGCAGTTCCCAACTCAGAGGCTCACTTCTTTTAAAAGGATTTTGTCTGTACATGCGTAAACAGCAGCCAATTCTTTGGGATCTCCAGAGCAATCTGTGTAGATTTAAGCATGAAAAAACTTGAATGACCTGCGATTCAACAGACAGACAATTCAAATGATTAATTGTACTCTCAAGTATATCATCATATATTGAAAACCATGTCAGCACACTACTGTGAATAACTACTGTGAATATCAGGCAATCTTCCTAATGACTGGCATGGCAAAAGAGACTGTATGGGCTAAGAACAATACTCAAGGAGTCTGATTTGTCAGGTAAGAAAGGCCTGAAACCTCTATACCTTTGGATAGACTTTGCACAGCAGGAAATTTCTCTGTCTGTTTATTGTTAATCAAATCCAGCACTGAAGGAATTGCTTGATATTGTTAAATGGGTTATCCCGTGTGATATCTTGGTTTTTTGACTGTGTTTTGCAAGATGACCAAGTGTGCTGTGTTACCATATTTATCCCCAGGTTATAGTTTTGTGAAAAACAGCATGTAGATGTTATAATCCCCTAACTCCAGAAACACAGTCCTATGAACTGGTTTTGCTCTGAATTATCAGGGTGTATTGAAACTAGTGCTCAGAGAAGCTTGGAATTAGTGGGATTTGAGTTAGGATTCTACAGTAAAAGAGGAATTATTAGAAGAGAAACTCTGCATAGTAAATAGCACCTTTATTTTTGTTCTATCACAGCTCTTTTCCCATCTTTCTGTGAGGAGCAGTGGGTGAATGAGGGTCTGTAGTCAGGGTGTACATGCCTCTAACAGCTCAGAAAACTAATAGATCCCAGGAACCTTTGGGGTTCAAACATGTATTTGAATGTTTTTAATTAACAACATCTTTTCTTCCTTTAGCTCTGTCCTGGTTTCCTTTGTATCTGCAGAATCTAACAACAGGTTCCTCACGCTTTGTGCTTTCCTTGCATCAGATTATCTCATGTCAGCTGCTCCACCATGACTGTTCCCAGGCTATGTGTTGTTCCCCCATGGCTGAGCTGAGGTAATTTACTCTTCTTTGAGAGCAGAGTTGTGGCCACAAATGGCACCACAATTATGGAATGATAAGATCTTGCACACAGACTGTTACTCCTGAATAGCTGGTACACAGTTCCCACAACAGCAGTAGGATCTGCACTTTTCAGGTGAGGGTGTGGCATGGGCCTCTGAGGTGCATACAGTGGGCAGGTGGCTGAGGACAAGAAACTAGAGAAGTCTTGGGACTGGACAATGAACAATTTCTTTCTAAAGTACTTTTACAATTAAATTCATAAGCACCTAAACAAGGTTTTATCACATCCTGCACTGCATGTTTAATGGCAGTGGCTGATATGTCTCAATGCGGGCTTAGCTGCAGAGTTGGAAGAGCTCTCCTGTGTCTACAGCAAAACTATCTGCCTTATATTAATCAGTTTCTGGTAGAACTAGTCTTGAATTATGATTAAAAGCAGGGTTGTGTCTGCATTTATCTGCTTCCAGGGCTTTAAGTTTCAGTGTAGGTCTCTGGCATCCAAGCTAAGAATCATTAGTCCTAATGACAGTCATTACCAGTCACTTCACTGACTTTATTTTTCCTTTTTATTTATATGTTATAGAATATATATGTATTCTATATTCACATATATGAATATATTTCTATGCATATTTATTTATATGTTTTATATATGTTGTAGATATAAATATATGTATAAATTGATTCTAAAGCATGAGCCACTTCACAGTGAGAAGATACTTAAAGATACTTCTATACTTAAAGAAGCTACTTGGATTCACAGGTAACATTCTGCTGTTTCTTTTGACAGAAATATGCAGTCAGAAATAATTCTCAATGTTAATACCTTCTATTCCTGTCTATTAGTTGTGTTATGGTAACACTTAGCAGATAGACTTGACACAGAATCCATGTCAGAGTTAGTGCTGGAGAGACACCCAGCAAGACAGTCTGCCATGCAAACAGGGGTTGGCAGGGGACAGAGAAAGGAAGAGTTCCAGTAGTGTCACCAAGCAGGTGAACAAGAGTCAGAAACAACCCTCCCTGGGACAATTCATGCTCTACTGGAGCCATAGACTACCACTGTGATACACAGCTCTCTTTCTACTAATTTTCTGAGACATCTAGGAGCCAATTTTGTTCCTTCCATTAGTAGTTCTGTGTTTCCACTGATTTATCTTCAGCAAGTGTAAGACCCTGTGTAAAGGCTGGACTCTACACTACCTCAGCTGTGAACAAGGTGAAATACTGCTGAGCATATGGCAAGGAGCTGTCTTGCACAGAAAGGGGAGGGGAAGAGTCCTTGAGACTTAATAACCAGAACAGGGTCTGCTCCACCCTCCCTGCCTTACCTGTTATGAAGAATGGTAGAGATTCTCAGGACTCTGCTTTCAATTCCATCCCATTACTCCACCATTCTTAATGCTAGAAAATTATACATCTTGATTTAATTTCCCTTTCCTTCAAGATGAGCCATTACTGCTTGTCATACTTACCTACTCTTTTTTGCGCCTTTAAAAATATTTTATCTGTTATTTTGAGTCCTTTCAGTTCATTCTTCTGTTTACCTAACAACTGCAATTCCTTTGTTTTTCCCTTATGCCCATGGATGTTGTCCCTCTGCTTATTTTCATCACTCAACTCTGGAACACTTCAAATTGGGCCACATTGTTCTTGTCCTCTTGATAATATTCCCTGACTAGGAGCTGGGACTGAGGGAGGGAGTGGGAATCCTATTAGTGAAATCCCTGGTATCAAATGTTGCAAAGAGGGGATGAGCAAGAAGGGAAGAAAAGCAGAAGTTGGAGAAAGTAACCAGAGACCTCCTGTAAGTTTCAGGGTAATTTGCTGATATGAATTTGGACTATTTAGCACTGAGAAGTGCAAAACAAGGCACTTTACGAAGAACTACTGAGCACAAGCATGTATGTATGCTATGCAGGGATCAGGTTTTACTCTGCTGCAACCTCTCTGGAGTAAAAAAAAGGATGTCAATGAAGACATCATCTCTGTATGCAGAGCTGATAAAAAATAAAGAAACATTAGAAATGTCAGATTGTATGAAAAAGGGAAGAATAACATAGAACATATGAACATGTTACACTGATTAGTGTTATAGTTCCATGTAAACTACTGCGTTCAGTTCGGGTTGCTTCATTTCTACACGGCCATTGCAGAGACTAAGGCAGACATAGAGCCCAACAAAATTATTAAAGACCTGAAGGAATGGGAGAGTCTATGCCAGATGAAGTTAAAAGGGACTAGGATGACTTAATTTGAAAAGTGCAAAGTAATAGAGAAGATAACAGACAAGAGATAATAAATTTTGTTCTGTCCCACGGCCTAAATGCAACTCAGGTCTTGATGAAATAAAAAGGCACAAATTTAATAGGGATCAGAGGAAATGTTGTTCCCAGTGCAGCACAATAGCCAGATACCTTGGTCTGACTTTTGTGTGCCTTGAAAAACTCAATGCAAGACAGAAATACAGCAGTGTTTTTAAGCTATTTCTGATAAGAAGATCACTGCTTTGTGTCATGGGCCAGATCTGCTGCTGCAGGAGAGCTGGATCATCTGGGTGGCCAGTGCTCCCATCTTGCTCAGGACTGAGCCCTTGCTTCATTTCCCATTAACTCCTGCTGCAGACAATCATACTTTGTAGTGCCACCCATTGCTAGTTTTGCAGTGCACTTCCCTAGTCATAGGTTTCTAGTACTCTCAAATGTGTCTGAGCTAGTACTTGCCAACTTCAATTGAATAAATAGATCTTTCAAGGGAAGTGCTTTTTCATGTTGTGTTTTCTGTAGAGACATAGACAGCATTTTTCACCTTTTGTTATTGTCTATACAATGTAAGCACAAATATTGCTGAGGATCACAACGTCTGATGCATCTTGGGAATACATTATCTATCAAGAGTAAAACACAGGTAGAGGGAGGAAAAGCTCTTAACAGTCACAACTCTTACTTGTTTCATGACTTAGCAAAACTGCCTCCCCATGAGGCAATCTGTGTAGCTCCATGTGATCACTGTCTCCAGTGATTTATCTTGATTCAGCTAATAAAGCTACTATCCAGAATGTGCCAGCTGGTTTGAGAAAAGTTGAGGTCAAGGAAATAAAGCTTGAGGTTACACCAGTTCAAAGAAGAGGAAAATTGAAATCAAGAGGAGTTTCGTGGACTTCCTTGAAGTGTCTCCATTCGCATTTACACTACTGTAGTAATTCTGTGGCTGTTTGAAGGTGCTTTTCTTGTCAGTGTCATCTCTAAAGCTACCTGATTGGGCTTTGGTTTTAATTAGGCTCAAGAAAGGATATTCTTAATTAAAGTTCCTGATTGAAGGAGACCTAGGAGCATTCCATGACTGTTGAAAGAGAGGATTGGGAAGGAATTAACTCCTGAAGTTCTGGTTTTCTGGCCATCTATGGTACCCTGTCAGAATTCAGTGCTAATTGCTTCCTGAACAGAAGGGATAGCACAGCACTGTCTGGCAGCAGAAGTAGGCACTGGTCCTTCCTTGTGCATCCTGGAGATCCCTTTGGAGAAAGGAAGAGAAGACTTTAGTGGCACAGGGAAGAGATATTTAGGTAATGAAAATACCAGGTATTTGAGGAACTCTTTATGCTCGGATGATAAAATCAGCAAACTGAAAGAGCCTTATTTAATTGCTTATAGAGAGAGGAAAAAGTTTGAACTCTGTATTGTGAAAAACACAGACTAAGGCCTTAAAACTGCACTTCATGGAGATAAAGCATTTCTGAGAAAACAGTAATTTGAAGTGGTCATCCTCCAGGAACTGAGACTATTCAGCTAGAGGCATTTGAAGGAAAAACGGCCAAAGTGCAACACCAGAGAATTGATGGAGTTCTGGGTTTAATTGACAGTGGGATTATTCAAGTAAACGTGACACAGAATAAAGTTAAAAGGGGACATGGCAATAACAATAACTGAAGAGAAACAATAAAGCAATGCCAGCACCAAAATTATATTCTGCATTTGCACATGGCAGGTCCAAAACGCTGTGCCTGGTTGCTCACAAAAATGTATTTACATTTTGGTAGATAAAATGCTTTTTATAATGGTATGATATACTTAAAACTCAAAAGTCTGGGGTAAGGATTGGACTTTAAAATCACTCTAAATGAAATTACTAAGTTTTCAAAAGAGTCAGACACTGTTTTTTAGTGTGGTTCAACCAGCCCAGCTCCTAAAAATCTCTGTGTACTTTGTAACACCCCCTAACTACAATTGAGGTGATTTTCCTTGGCTCACAAATCACATTACAGTGGTAGAACTGGGATCAGGGTAGAAGAATTAAAACTCTCAGCACTCCTCATTCTTGCCACTAGATCAAACTCGTGCTTCCACACTTCAGCACAGTACAGCCTTCATTAGGAAAAACCACTTTAAACAAACAGATGAAGTGCACATAATATTTTTATTCCTCAAAATCTGGAATACTATATGCCATTAACACTGAGTCATTGAAATTGCTCCAAAATGAAATATTATAGTGTGTTGTGCCAATGCCTTGAAAGTCTTTGTGTTAAGATTTCAACGAGAGAAACCAAAACAAAACTCCAAACCTGAAATTTTCAGTCTAGGCATCACATTTCAGTCCTAATGCATGGGAAATATCAAAGTATTACAAACCCTCATGTCCACACAGAGAGGTAGATAAAAGTCTAAAGTCGACAAAGATCAGACTGCAAATAGGATCCACATTTAACTGAAGATAATTAACCACTGGAACAGATGGTAAAGGGATGTGGTAAATTAATCGCCTAGAGTCTTTAAATCAAGATTGGATGTCCTTCCTTCTGAAAGAGATGGCACAGTTCAGCTATAAATTATTGGGCTTGAAGGTGGTATTGCTGGGTGAAATGCTCTGGACTGTGTCATATGCAGGAGGTTGGAGCTGATGAGTGTAATGGTTCACCCCCCCAGACCTTGCTATCCGTGAATCCATTATGTTAACTTGAAAAGTTTTACGGTTTAACAAGCAGTTACAGACTGTTAGGTTCACAGCGTGCAGTTTCTAACTACTCTTTCACTCTATGTTCTAAAGGGTCTGAAATAATCCTTCTAATATTGTTTAAAACATGCAAGTGTAAAATATGAACATGCTTTGCTTTTAACACATTGATTCCCTTATCTCACTAAAACAAAAACTGGTCTTAGGGGAAACGTTGGTTGTATATTCCCACACATGTTCATTGCCCCAGGTCTTGAGCAGGTAGGTGGTAGAAAACCTTCCTCTCCATCTCTCTCTGGAGCAACGTGAAGGAAGTGAAGGAAGTGAACAGGGGTTCATCACACTGATACATCTCCATTTTTGACTGCTTGAAAAGTTCTGTGACAGAGGGCTATTCCAATGCTCGTGGCTGTGGCAAAACTGTGTTCTGCTGCTCCTTAGTCTGCTCTTTTTTGCCAGAGTACCAGTCTACCATGTGATGGTTCTTATCTGTCTCTTCACAGGGTCGGGTTAATGAATACACTTTTAGTATCTTTTAGATGAGACATGGGGGTTGGGATTCAAATGCCTGAACACAGTACTGTCTCAGACACTCTTGAACATCCTCCCTGAACTTCACCTGTTGTTGTGACAGGTGAGAGTCTCTACCTCCATAGTCCTCTGGAACGAAAGTTGGAAACTAGATAGAATAGCCAAAGCCACGTGGAATGGCATAGGATGGTGGTATTAATGCCCTGATCACTCCTGAAATGTTTTTGGTCATTAAAAATCCCAATGAGCTCTTGGTCAGTCCTAAGAAACGGATCTAATCAGGCTGCAATTTGGAATGTTATTGTCTGCCACCCGAATTTCATTCTCACAGTTTTATTTGCTTACAATAGCCTTTACTTCCTGTCCTGAGCTCCTGGGTTGTGGTACTGAACACCTCTCTGCAGCTGCTGAATTTCAGAATGCACTCATCTGTGGTGATGCTCTTGACAGATACATTGTTTCGAAAAATGTTTGGGGATCAAAAGTATATGTTAGTATATCTCCAATATACTAACTTTGAGATCCCAAAGCGCTCCATGATAGTTATATATAGAAAATCATGGGTTTTGCTCTCTTGTTACAGAACAAGGTTTTGAAGACATGATTTATGATGTTTGGGGTTTCTAGTTTCTAACTTTCCATTTTTCAGAGGCATTTGAAGGGTCATTCAAAGAGAGAGCCCTTTGTGAGTCCTAAGGTGAACAACTCATGGTAGAAACATCCCAAAATTATCATTTGCTTCTTAGAAATCTTGGTCCTAGTGTATTTTCATTGTCATTCCATGCACATGCTAATACCTTTTGTGATTATGAAAAACAGCCTTTCATGTCTACAAGGCAGTTTTTAGTCAAGCACGGGGGAAATAACATTTTTAGTATCTAGCCCCCTAATGCTGCCTCAATCAAATCAGTTTCTCTCCTCTCCTTTCTCTTTTCTTAATTCTGATTGACCCTCCATACTCATTTGAATGACATTATTTTTCTGTCTTTGTCTATTCTCAAGGTTTATAGTCCCTTGGTTAGACAACCATAAACATTCAGCTCCTCTCATATATAACCAAGATTAAAGCTGTGTATATAAATCTGGCAGCAGAGTAGTATTTTTGCCCACTCTTGAATTGTAGCTGTATTTCTTTAGTAATGACTGAACAATAATTCATCATATTCACTTTTTCAATCTCCACACATATATGTAAACCAAAATTGCAACAAATATTTTTGCTGACCGGTGGCTACTTAAACACCTGAGAAACTCAGGTTATATCTGTGAACAAACAGTGCTATTGATTCTTTCCATGTTATTACAAGCAATTATGTTTCACTTGCATCACAATTAGAAGTTGTACAAAAGAGCAATTGGAAAGAAAGGCCATTGAGTCAAATTCCCTCCACAGTATCCTGTATAATACCTGTGGTGTCTTGCTTAGGTATATAATAATCCAATCTGCCCTGTAGTACTTCAAGCTCATTTGTTTTCTGAATCCCACACAAACTCCTACACATGCAGCTGTGTTTGGCTTTGTGGTAGATCCCACAGGTCTGCCCAGGCAAATATGTGGATATGTGGATTTACATATTGCAGGTGATGTATGAATGTGCTATAAAGGTTGCTGTGTTCCAGCTCCCTGCACACCATTTTGAAAGCACAGCATTGCTAACTAAGATAAACTTATCTCATCTGCTCATGTTTTCAAGGCCATTACTGGCTGCAGTGCTTATTGCTACTTCTGGCCTGTGGGAACACGGGAAATCAAAGCTATGGACCCTTGCACAAGGTTTGCTGTGGGCTCTGCTTTGTTGATGGCACCCCACAGGGTTACAGCAGGGCTCCTTATGGCAGCCCTGGGAGAGAGTCACTGGGTCTAACACGCTGTAGGGCTTCAGGAGCAAAGCTGTCCCATCTTTGCTTGGAATTGTTTAAGCACTGCACTAGTACAGGTTAGAGGCTATAAGTAAACAGGTCTGTGACAGCTCTCATGCACATGTGACTGCCTCATTTCTAGATGACCCTCCTTGGACAGTCTGCACTGGCAGCTCTCTCCATGGCAGCCTGTTTTCTCCGACTTCAGTTTCCTAGGGCTGCTTTTTGCTCAGTCTCCCCTTGTTCCCTCCTTCCAAACCTCACTTTCCGTCATAAAAATTCCTCGGTAAGCTCTAGTGTCTAACCCATTTCAGACCCTAACAAGATGCTTTTTACCTATAAAAACCAAGACACTTTGTCACTTGTCCCACTTTAAAGTGCTTTATGTAGCACTCCTGTTCATACTGCACATTAGCTGCCTTTTATATTTCCTGCTGCACCTGCGCCTCTCTCTGCCCCCAGTGCCCAGGCAGATGGGAAGCTGTGTCCATCTCCCACACACACACAGGACCCTACAAGCACAGAGCCTGGTCTCGCTGTCCGATAGCTCCTGTACAAAGCTCTTCGCTTTAAGTCAGATTAAATGCCCAAGGGATTTGGCAGACTCATACTCTCCGTTTTCACTCACTCAGTCCCATTTTTAAAATTCTGTACTCCAAACACAAATAAAGAGTGATTGAAGCTAATCTCTGCTTGATCTAATTTTGGGGTACAGACTCTTAGCCTGCTGAATAAGCTTGGATGACCTATCTCCTAGAGAGAGTGCTTTCAGAGCCTGAGCTCTCCTACAAATAAAAATAAATTATAGCTCCCTGGTTGCTAAGAAAAGGAAAAGAAATTTGATGAATATACTGTGTTTTCAAACCTGGATCTATAGGGAGAGGTATTGTTTTGTACTGAGTCACATAATGTACTAAGAACAAAAAATAGGCAAGGTTTTGGACCTATAAGTATTTTTCTGAATGTGCAGGCAGCCTGCCCTGTGTTTGAGCCAAAATTTCATCTGCACTGAGTGTGTCAGGGCATTACTTTCCCAGCTTCATAATGTTGTATTAGCCTTAGCGGGAACTTGTTCGTTTTAGTGACTGGAAATTGTCGTAAAGACAGAAAAATGCAGGTCAGAGGGAAAAGTCCTCTTAAAGTGTGTGTGGGAAAAATACGAAAAAATGAAAAGAAAAAAAGAAATAGAAAATAGAGGATGGACCATTAATTGGGCCCAACCACAGCAGTCTGGCAAGAGGAAGCTATTTTCCTTCTGAATCAAGTCAACAGTGAGGGAAGCAACTAATAAATAATAGAATCTCTACAGAAAGGCCAACTTTACGTCTTGTTGCAAACCTTCTGTCAATATGGGAGATCTGTAGGAAGTAGAGAGCCTTTGATTTATTTACAAACGACCATGATTAGAATTACACTCCCTTAAAGGAATTTGTCTTGTTTCCTCCTCCATCAATGAAGTGCCTCTCAGAATCAGCCCCTGACTGCTCTTTCCCCAGTTTGCAGTAGCTGGATGTTTCTCAGATGACAGCTAAACCTGGCAGGCAGCACAGTCTCTCTAGGAAAGTAATTCAGGTTGGTCCCTCAGGCAGTGCTTCAGGCTCTAGATCCATATATAACACAATGCTCAGGGTGTGCAGTTCGGTTCAGAGAGAGGAACTGGCTTTTGTCTGCTAAAGGATGACACCAGACAGTGGGAAGACACTTCTTGAAACCTACCCTCAGGCACCACCAGGGAGATCAGACCTCATCTTCTACTCAAGAAGAAAGAGACGGATGAAGCTGGAGGCCAAACTACCACCCAGCTCCTTTAATCTTAAAAGTGTCTTGGCACTTGGGTAGCACCTGATACAGGTTCAAGACCCGAAAGGTTCAAGCCCTGAAAGCTACTTGGTTTTATGCTTTGGCTAAAAGAAAATGAAGGATGAGTTCCCAAGGATGCTTAGGCCCATGCATAGCTCTTATTGAAGACCAAAGGTCCCCTGGGTCAAGACTTAAAGAATGTGTTTTTAGTATTATAAAAATGGTACTTGCCTAAAATAAAATAAATAAATAAATTGGAAAAAAAAAAAAAAGGCAAGCAGCATTAGTTCTCTTATAATTTCATCCTGGACACATGGAAAAATATTTTAAAGTTTGGAATGAGAAAACCAGTCCTCTCCTTCACAACTGTTAGTAACGGCCAGATCTGAGTTACAGCCATGTGGTCCAGCAAGTACTGAGCTTTGCTGTCAATAAAATTTTATTTCTAGTTTTGCCATAATTCATTGCTATGAGATAATCATAGTTTGTTTTCATGTTTCTGTTTTTCTTCCTATGCTAGAACTCAGGAGCTGGGAATCTCTTATTAGATGCCTGGACCAAACTATGAACAGGAAGTGGGAAGCTTTGTTGAAGTTCTCTACTTACCATTGTCAAATGAGCAAGTGCTGTTAAACAGCATTGCAGCTGTTTGTCCTGGAGTTGGGAATAGGAATAATGGGAACAGCATGCTTACATTTTGTTGCCAACTGGCCAGAGAAAAAGAATATGTATGAAATGTATGAATTTAAGGGGTTTTATGTGAAATGTGGCCTGGTAACTAGAGACTTGGGATAGCTACACTAATGCAGACTTTTTATGTGACTTGTGGTGAGTTGGTTAATAAGTTTTAAATTTAAGACATTTATATTTACACACCTTATGGTGCTGTTAAGAATGTAACTCACTAAAGGCATAAGGTACCCAGAAGCTGGTAGCAGAATGTCAGCTCAAAGCCTACAGCACACACATTCAGAGAGGGCTGTGACAACCCAGCTCTGTGCTCACTCTTCTGAGAGTACGAAGCTGCAAGAGGATGCAAGGCCCAGGCTCACAACTGTGGTATTTATGGGTACTCAAAACCCACACAGGAGACTTTACATCATTCTGTTTATGGGCTGGTTTCTTAACATGTTGTGCATGCACAGGAAGGGGAAAAGCAAGGACAGTGAACTGCTATATAAATCCGGGTCTGGATTGTACCTTCATTTCAAATTACTGCATTGAAATTACTGGGTTTCCTTGCAAGACAGCAGTTTGAAATCACCATTTTTTCTTTGACCTCAGATTGCTCAGGCCAGCACTGGAGCAGTGTGCATGGAGAAAACAATACATATTAAAGTCTCTTGCATTGTTCTGCTACTGCTGGGTTGAGATTCTTGTGTATGCATATAAGTCTGGGAAAAATAGATCCAAATATATCTTTGTGGCTCTCCCCCTTGACTTCTAGGTAATTGGGACCCTTGTATATTTTCTCCCTTTGTAATACCCCAAGATGCAACTCCCTTTGGGAGTTCCCTAATCTGTGTATCAGTGGCAATCCTATAATCCTATATAATTGTATTAGTCTCAATAGCAGATTAGCTCCAAGTGCCCCTACAGACAAGGAGCTGTCAGCTCTGCTATTGTTTCCACTTAATGTGATTCCAGTCAGCAAAGAAGAAAAGCAGCTGAGAGCCCTCTGTCTCACATTACAGCCCACAGTTTCTAAACCAATTAAGAAAAAGGGATTTACAGTCAACTGGATTAAGGGCTCTGTTTATATTATCCCATATTTCTTTTTATAATACCTTCCATTTTCTATCTAGCTTTGTAATCAGCTACCCTTTTTTCTGCCTTTTGAAACACCCATCCATGTCCTTACTTATCCATTTACCAATCCATCTCACATGTAGGATTTCAGCCATCTGTCTGGTTAACTTCACCAGCCTGCTTTATTGCATATTTTTTAGAGAACACATGGTGCATGAAGCATACTCAGTAATGCTGAGATTAAAACCAATGCCTGATTTCAGATCAATCTCAAGATGACCTCACTAATATAAGTACATTTGTGAGACAGTGTTTGGGCCAATCTCTCCTTTTTGCTAGCTAAAACATTCTACCCACCACCCTTATCAGAGCCAAACCATGCTGATATGTAAACAGCATGACAGTCAATAATTATTAAGCAGGAAAATGGTACCTATAAAATCCTACAACGCTCACAGAGGAAGAGGTAAAATGAAACTCCAGCAGGACTGTGTTCATAAGATGAAAGATCATCTGCCAGTTTGGTCCTTGATCTGGTCAACTAAGTAGCAGATTAAGGATAGAAACACACTTTGCTTTCACAGAGGTGTCTCTTTTGCTATGACAAGAGGTAATGATTTCTGGAGGATGTGGGCTAAAACACCATCTGAGAACTGACACCAACAATCGAGACCCTGGGATTTGATCAGCAGTATGGCTTGTGCTTTTAGAAATACATACAAAAAGTCATGCATCAGCTACCAACAGTAATTGTTTTCTTTTACTTGATCAAAATAAATCAATACAATAACATTAACACAATCCATATTGCCCAAAATATCTCTGTTATCATCCTGCAGGGATGATACCTTGCATTCCCTTGAATTCCTAATTCAGCATAAATTCACACTAAGGGACATTATAACATGTTCAGGTGACTGTGATTTTATGTGCTTTTCTAGATGGAAGTTGCTTAGTGAATATGTTTCTTAATGGTTTGTTCTTATGACAGAATTAGTTTGGGGCTGTCTTTTCTCTGAATGAAGATCCTTTTCCTATTGAATACCATTTCTCAAAAATATTTTTTCCCAACCAGCTTAATATTTAAACAGGTTTAAATTTTAAATCTCACTGTACAAATCCACTTAGATTTTCAAATTACAGTAATACTTCACCGGGTTTCATTTTTAAGGCAATGTAATATGTATAATTCATTCCATGAATCTTAGATAAGGTTGATATTATGATACAGTGCAATTTGCTGCCTTGCAATGAAGCTTTACAGCTAAGGTGAGTTCTTCCACTTCAGGCTGTAGCTTTATTACAAACGGCTTTAAAAGAAATAAGGATGAAAAATGAGAAATTAAGTGTTCCAGTAGCTGGAGAGCTCCACAACCAGTGCCTGTTTTACCACTTGTGCTTGTTCATGGAGCGCTCACGGCAAAGTCCTGCTCCACCTCGCAGTTTCCTTGGGGCAAGGAGACTCTTTCATTGAATGAGTTGCCTTCATTACACTTTTGAACCAGATATTTCAGAGGAAAGCTCAGGGAAAAGTATAAACAACTGAGACTGTGAAAGGATTGATGATGGTCAAAAGAATAAAGCAAATAGGCAAAAGTTTTTAAAAGTAATGATGAGTTTCAGAACTTTAACACCTGGGTCCCAAATGTAATGCATTTAAAGATGGTTCTTTTTATTTCATCTTAGTATTTGTTACTCCTAAAGCCACGGATGGAGTAAGAAAAATGCAGAAGTGCCTGAGTTCCAAATAAGCCGATGAACTCAGTGCATGCAGACACCCCAGGCCTAGAATTTATAACAATGCCAGATCCAGGTCTTTTCTGTTTGCTGCTGCAACACTGATCCCAGTGAGTACCATTAGAGGGTTTGCTAAAGTTTCCCAGTAATCCATTAACAATTGCTTGCAACCCTCTTTGATAACTAGTCAGCAAGGAAAATTACTCAAAATAAAAATAGAGATACCCCAAATAACAAAATAATCTTGACCCTGGACCAGCTGGGTGCTGCTTGTATGACAGCAGTTGATTCAGGAGCCAGATGGCAAATGAACCTTATACTGTTATATGATGATGGAAAATCATTCAGGATCCAGATGGAGCAGGATTGCCAGTTTGACAGTCTTAATGCAGGCTACTTAGCACCTATTTTTCAGCAGTGGCATAGTTACCTCCAGTGCTTAGAAAGATTTTTTAGGCAGTATGAGGGTACACTCTGGGCTGGCCTAAGGATGTAAGAAGGTGTCAGCCTTAAGCTGAACAGTTACCAACACTTCAGCATTACTCAAGTTGTCAGGTCTTGGTCCTGGCCTGCCCTAGCAGAGCTGTTGCAATCATAAACATTCACAAAATTTATTAGAGTAGGAACAAGTTGTGAGCACAGCTTCTAAAGCTTTCAGGCAGTAGCAATCTGGAAAAATTGATGTTTACACAGAAATCCTGTACCGTGCATAATCTGAAGATGCTGCTGCCATGATGCATTTCTGTCTGCTTGCCCAGAATCAAATCTCTTAGTGATGACCACGGAGAGATAGGAACATCCAGCTCATCATGGGGAGGTGGAATCAACTGAATACAGAAATACTTGGTTGGCAAAGAAAGGACAGGTATTGGAGGGATTATTAAAGAGATCTTCCATATTCACATTCAAAGATATTTCTGGACACACTCCTCTCTCTATATACTGTTCTCCTTTTTTCAGGGAAGACAGCTTGAAAATTTCCAAAATGCTGTATCTGTTTGAAAGATTCTGTTCTTACCTCATTTTTCTTGAAAGCTTAGTGAAGGAAAAAAAAAAAAAAGTGGCATGGTGACATTAAAAGAGACATGACCAACACTTAAAAACCAGAGGAGGGAGGTTTAGTACAAGTTTACAAGGGACATATGCATGATTTTTAAAATCTGCTTTGTTCTTCTGTACAATGAGAGTGAGGAAAGTTGTATAGATTTTTAAGAATAAGCTAACTTCAACCTGCCTTTTACATCAGGAATATCAGGACTGGCAGCTCTTGTTTCTGTACTTTTGTACAAAGTATTGCAGGATGTTTATCATTGCATCTGTACTGAATCTTTAGCACTATAAGTCAGCATTTTTATGGAAAAAATAAATGGCAAATAGTTTTAAACAAATTGAGGGTAAAGCTCTTCACTTGCTGACCGTTGGACTTCCAGTCTAGTGGCTTTTATACTGTGATGAATTTGGTAACTTCAGTAATTATATAATTTTCCTGGGATGAAAATACCTAAAATTTTAACATATGAAGAGGCTGTGGTTAGAGGTAGGGATACTCCTTAAAGAAAGCAAACATTTTTTTAGGTCCCTGTGTTATATCATGAGAAAGAACACAAAGCCACATCACTGTGCATTTTGTCTGATGCCAGTAGCCTAGTAACACAATGATAAAACAATTGTTCATCAGTTCCCTGCTTTTGGTTATTGGCTGAGACCCCCCTCTGCACAGTATTTCTGAGATTCACCTCCAATCCATCTCATCTCAAACAAAAAATAGGATTAATACTACTCATATTGCAAAGAGCATAAGACAAACAATTATTTAAATATTTGTGTATATGATAAAAAGTGTAGGAGGCCTTCCTCTACTATTTTTTTTAACAGCATCTCTGGTTTCAGTTCCTTTCCCCAGAAGTCTACTAATTATTAGATCCTGTTGGCAAAGCAATGGGTTAATTAATGTGTCTGAAAGGCTTTTGGACAAGGTAGAGTTCTTTGCTGAGAAATAGTCTGCTGCAGTGGTAATATCTGCATAATGAATTAAACAAATGAACCTGAAATGCAAACCCAAAACTTATCTTCCAGTACCCACAGTGTGAAAAAGTCAGTGATGAGAAACACACTCTCAGCCCTGTCTTCTGTGTTGAGTAATATTGCCAATATACTGATGTCTACTTCATAATGTTCCCTCTTGTATTTACTGTGTGTATTCTCCTGACCGCAAAGTTTTTCCTGACTGCATTTAAACTTTTTGAACATGAACAAGTTTTATATTTTAGATCTAACAGTTACTATAAAATCTGTGGGTAATAAAAACCAGGCAACCATAAAAGCAGTTTTCTTACCTTGATTGTGATGAAGTTACAGCTTGCCTTTATGATTAATATTTTATAGGTAGTAAAGAACACAGATTATATGGCATATGAACACACAGCAAATACCACGTAGCAGCAATCTAATACATATCACCAGAAACAATTTAGCAGTAAATTTTTTCTTGTTAACTAATAAATGCCACAAACACCCACCTTATATGTAAGTCTTGCTAGATATTTTGGGGCATGCTGTCAAGTAATTTAGGGATGTGGATTGGATATGGGGAATAAAGGAACGTAGAAGACAAAGAGTGCCAGACAATACAAATCTGAAGATGCACAGGAGACTTTAATGTGTGGTTTTAGTTATATTTTCCATTTAAATTATCCTAAGAATACTACATTTCAGTATGCAATACCCTAAGTTAGTGCAAAACAATGAGAAAGTGCCATGGACTATGAAAAGGCAAAACTCTGTTGCCTGAATTAACAAAAGACAGCACTGCAGGAGAAGAGCACTGGCAGTGAGCAGTTTGCTGGATGCTGGCTTTTAGCTGGCTGTTGTAAGATGCTCGTGGTAGATTTTAAACAACAAATTGAAATTAATTATATTTCAATAATATTAATGTAAGTAAAAGTACTCAAAAATTAAGTGGCATGAATAGAAATGCTTCAAGTTTTCATCCTTACCATGATTTTCATTCCTTTAACTCTCAGTGTTCAGATCATTCAAGTTACAAAGACGGTCAGTAGAGAGTTTTCAAATAAGTAGGGGTATATATTGATTAATTTACCTAGACAGGTTTGTCTGGTAAGTGCAGATAGTTTTTGTTACAATGCTCTTTCCCAAATCTATAGGAAAAAAATTCAGTGCATGAAGATTCCTGGGCATGAACGTGAACTGGTAAAATCCAGAAATTTTGAAGTGTGCTATAGCTGTCTGTACCTGAGAGCCCAGTGAGGTAACAAGGGACACAGGGACTGATCCTGAAAAGACTCATTCACTGCGAGAAGCAGTGGTAAATAGTCTGTGATTCAGCATATGTCAAACTACATTTTTGGGAAAGGACCCTTTCCCAAAACTATTTCCACTGCTGTGTTTAGGATAACCCACTCAGTCTGTGATTTCTCTTGTACTTAGGAGATAACACAAGCCCAAGGTCTGAGAAGTAAGCAAGATGAGAAGACTTACGTGGCTTGCAGACCTCTGATCACCTTCAAATTTATCCTTTTCCATTCCTCTGATGATTCCTCAGAATGATGCATCCCAGCCACCAAAGACTTAAGGAAGCAGCAGCACCTGACCCATTTCACCTGTCTGCCCACAGCATGAGGGTGTGGAGGACAAGTTCCAGGTCTCCCACTCTGCTGCAGGCCTTCAGCACGGCATCCCCTCTTTGTGTGAAGTGCTGTTGTGTGGAAGTCTCTCACAGCACACTCATCATGGATCCTAGGATTCCCCCTGTCGTGTGTCATCATTGTCATGCAGAGGGCAGGGATGGGAGTGGGTTCAAATCAGTCAGTGCATTCACTCCCTTTCAACGCCATAGCAGTGTCACTGCGGCCCAGGCCGAGCCCACAAGATCAGCCCTCACAGGCGTACCTCGCACAATGGCTCTGACTGCTCATCTTTACTTCCTACTGCCTCATCTGCTCCTTGGGGCCTTCCAAACCAGGGCTCTGCTCCCCTCCTGTGGAATGACCACTGTGATTGCCCCTATGTGTGGTCCTGCTACCATCCTGCAGCCTCTGTGGGCAGCACACACGTGAGGAAACATCGCGATTCCCCACTTTTTGCTGTGCCGGTTGCACTGCCTGCCACGTGCCTGATCCTGCCACCCTTTCTCCCAAGGTGCTGCATCCCTCGCCACAGGCCACAGGCACACAGTTCACTTGCAGCTGGGCATCTGCATACCCCATCACCAGCAGGGCGCCAGGGAAGCACCCGTGCCCATCCACAGAGGGGCTCTTGGGAAGGTCCTGGCACCACAGAGAGGAGGAGTAGGCTCCACCTGAGGAGATTAGTGCCTGCGTTTTGCTGAGGAGATAGCAGCCCGTGCTATGCTGAGGAGACAGGTGCCAGTGCCAGCTGAGTAAATAGCGGTCAGTGCCTGCTGAGGTCTGAGTGCTGCGTCCCTGAGGAAATGGCGGACAGTGCCCTGCTGAGGAGATGGCCTCAGGCGCCTGCAAAGCTGGTGGGTGCTTCCTTGCTGAAGAAATGAATGACAGTGACTCTCTGAGGAAATGGATGGAATATCCTTTTCAGGAAATGGAGACCAGTGCCCCCTGAGGACATGACTGCCAGTGCCTGCCGAGGAAATGGCATCTGGTGCCTGCCAAGGAAATGGGCACTGCCCTTCTGATGTGCCACTGAAGAGGTTGTTGGTGCTGGGTGGCTGGTGACACAGCGGGAACAGGCCTGCGTGCTGTGTGGTAGACTCAGGTAGGGTCCAAACAGCATTCTTATTTGGGGGGATCCTTCACGAGTAAAGCTGATCCACACAAACCCTATATGTTCACAATACTGACAAAATGGGGAGGAGCTTTTGTTTGTTGCTTTGCTTTGGGTTTAAACAGTCCATTTTAACACCATTATATATCCTTCACAAAGCAGTGAGTAACTGTATGGAGAAAAGAACTGGAGCCATCGCAAGCTACATAAACCAGAAGGCATAAGAAGGGCCATGGTGACAAGCCATGCTGAACAGAAATGCCTTCTCAGCCAGAGCTGCTTTCTACAGATTGTGATTTACAGGAAGTGGTTGAACTATTTGAAATAATTAACCTATTTAATGAATTGAGTTTCATACTCACTTTTTAAATTGTCATTGAATATGCTCTGAGTTTTGTAAACATACTTGCAATTATTTCAGAAGTGGCTGATAAGGGCTGTCATCCAATACGTTTCTCATTAATTGTTTGCTGCTCTGCTTTGAAAGCAGACTGTTTTACTCTATTTTGTGTTTGATGGCCCAAGTTTATGGCATTCCCCAGAGCTTTCAGGCCCCTTTTTCAGCTTGTTGCTTGAACAATTCCTCCACAAATAGTTCATGTGAATATGATATATCCACATACATAGAGTTATAAGTAATGCTAGAGCATTTTGAGCATTTTTTTAAGGTATAAAGTAGCTAGTGTGAATGTTTGTAGAATAACAGAAGAGGATTTGGATGGAAGTGGAACTACCACTAAAAATAAGGCATTTTGTTCAAACGAATGTGCTCTCTTTCTCCCCCAGCTTTCATTCAAGAAATACAAAGGTATTAGATACTTGATCCTGCTCTATCACGAAATAATTCTTACAGTGTCAAATAGATGCAACTCTACCATTAAATTGTGTGATCAAAGTGTTTTTCATTTATGTAAATGTAAGGGCTGGATGAAGAGTCTCTGGAGCTCCTCCTCATGCCAGTACCACAAGGTTCTGGGAATGGCTCGTTAGGCGTGGGGAAAGAGCATGTGACATACCCCGTTGCTTCACCTCCACGGGTGAATAGCATCAATCTGTATGTGACAAGCTCTATGTTAGATTATGGGGGCTGCTTTTTGCATTATACTCTGAAAAACTCTCAGAGAATCTAGAGTCCTTCATCATCACTTTGTGTGTTTATATACATAAATAAGAAACAGACAATTCCTTTCTATTAACTGTAGCTCCCAGACTGCAGATATATTTTTCATGCTCACTTCCTTTCCCAAACACTTTTTCTTTCAGAAATTAAAAGCATATGAATTCAAAAGTATCTCAGAGAAGCAGCCAAAAATCAGGTCATAGGCGCACTCAGATGGCGGAGTCTCTATTACCACTGTTGTTTGAGCTGAGGAGATAAAAATCTCTCTGAGCGGCTTTGCATTCTCCGACATCAAACAGTGCTGTTAAAATGTTGCACAATTCTTAGGATTCCTGAGCAAAGCAAGGTTGTGTCTCCTTCCTCTGCATTGACTATTCTCTTCGAAGTCCTGGAGTCTTTGGGGTGTGGTGTCTTATTTTACTGGTTGCTTTATAGGAACGATAAAGGGTTATGTTGTTGGAGTTAAATATCACTTAAGAACTTCAAAGCTGCTCCTCTGAGAGGAGGGTCTTTGACTTTACATCTGGGTGGAGGACACACATGGAAAGGGTTACCATGAGAAACAGCCTTTCCCAGCTGCTGCCTTTCTTAAATTACTGTAGCAGCAGCAGCCACAGTTACTCACTTATGCCAAACATTGGTTTTTGGCATATTTCAGCCTGATCAGTTCCTTGCACGAATTCCCACTAGGGTGGAAGGGATATCCAGCTTGCTGAAGCGTCTTTTAAATAATTTAAGACGGCTCTGGTAGTTTCTGTAGCTTAAGTCAAGACTGGAAAATGGAATCTTCCAAAGTCAACAGCCATATTAAGTATGGAAAGAGGCTTGCCTGAGCCTGTGTAAACAGTAGTTCCCACACTTTGAGTAATTCTCTGTTTTTCTGAAATGAGAGATACCTGCCTTTCACATCAGATATCTGTGTGGCTTAAATAACCTGAAGGCACTGTTATGTTGCCTTCTAATTTTTGGTGGTGTTGTTATTATCGCTTCATCAAGAAATAATTTTAGATTTTTCTTAACTTCAGCCTTGCTATTTTTCACAAACTCACTAGTCAGGTAGAGCAAACAGAGAAGCCCAAGCCCAGATCCTCGTTCGAACAGCTTAGCAATGAAAATGTGTTTTAATTATATTCAGCTCCTGCACAAAAGACTTAGTCACTCAAAGTTAATAAGGCGTAATGGCTTCCCGCCCCACAGAGCACTCAACCTGCCGTGCAGCTCCTGCTCCCAGGCAGCGTGTGATGGACAGAGTGGGGAAAGGCAGCGGCAAGAGCAGCTCTGAAGATAATTGTTAGCAGATCTGAGCGCCTTAGATTTCACTTGCTCGTCTGAAAACAGGCAGGGCCCCTTTAACAGCATTCAGGAAAATTTCTCAAAAGAGCAGACTCCTGCTCCAAACAATTATTAGCACCATGTCTTCATTATGTCAGCTGTAATGACAGTTACAGCTCCTTTTGATCTGCTGGTGCGTGGCCTGGCCTGGCGGATGGCACCAGCAGGCAGCTGGATGCCTAGGAGGGCAGCAGTCTGCTCCATGATTCCTGTACACTTGCTAGTCTAGTTTGGATCAAAACCTGAACAGAATAAGACAGGTTCTCTTCAGTCTTTTAGACTTTCTGTGGAGGTACTTCAGTTCTGTCTGCTCACTGCTAGCCCAGCACAGCCCAGAAGAGGCTGGGTTGAGGAAGAGACACAGCCAGCCAGTTGCCCATGGCAACTGTAATCCCACGGTGTTGCTAGTTTGCAGTCCCCAGAAAAGCTACGGCTCTAACTGCTGATGGCTCCTGCCTTTGCTGAGACAAAATGTGTGTGTGTGTGTGTGAGGATGTCTCTTAACTGTGGGATGGAGAGAAACGGGAATGGCAGAACAGTCCCTAAGGGCAGCAGTGGTTGTTGCCCCGGCTACACTGCAGCCAGCAGCAGTGGGGACAGCAAACCCAGATTTTCAGGATTTTTCTGTCTGGCCTTACCATCCCACCTTAACTACATAAGAGCACCCCCAACCCTCTCCATCTGTCCTTGGGCTGGGAGGGTTCAACTTCACATTTGTTACAGGGAAGCCTTGAGCTGGATTTCTACTCAGATATTTGATGAGCTGGGTTTCCTTCTAGTCTAGGAAACTGAGCTGGAATATAGCTAAATTTAAATACCTGACTAGTCTCTCACTTTCACTCTTAATCCTGAAAGGAAATAGGAGGAAATTGCTCTTAGAGTGTATAAGTCAGGAATTGCTGCAGGAAGTTCTTTTGGCTGGAATTCAGAAGGCCAGCCTAGATAATCGGGGTAAGCCTGATAGAAATCTGTGAAACATCATGATGGAGGTGCTGGAAATGGGTTAAAATTAAATCCTAGATAAGTCTATTCCTCCTTTAATTTATTTTTTATTTTTTGCTAAGTAAACCCTTTCTTGATTATAGTTAATACCTTCTTAAGAGATCAAAAGAATTATCTTAAAGGACACTGCTTACTCACAAAATTCATTATGGTAATGCTCCATCATACGTTGCCAAGCTGCTCTCTCTTTGATCTGCTGCTGTGGCCTTTTGTCTGTTTCTGCAGTTAATCTACATTTTGTTGGTGTCAGGTTTTTTTCATCTTTTACATCTCTGTCTTATTCAATATGATAGCAACCCTATGGAAATACACCATCTAGTTTTGAAGTTAATTTCAGTTAAAGATTTTTATAATTCTTCAATTATGAAAAAATAGGGAGCTCTTGATTAATTATTGATAAGGTCATTTACTGTTTTTTAATTCAATAGTGTAATCTAATAAACATTGTTTCCTGTAATAGAGGATACTGCTCTCATAGCTGGGATTTATTTGTATATTTTAATGGATTTGGCTTATTTTGATAGGGAATCTTGTGATAATTTGTTCTTGTCAAACAGTTTGGGTAGTGTTATATGACACGTTCCATGCTAGTCAGATTTGACAAAAGCCTTTTTCTTCAATGTCTTCACATTACAGCTTTTCATTGTCACACCACTTTTTTTCTATTTATTTTTAGTGGATGTTATACTTATGAATGGCAGTAAGATTGACAGCCCTAGACACTCCTGCTTAGTATGAGAAGAGGACCTTGATAGCATACACATTATTCAATAGACAGCTTGAAATATGATGCAATGCCAAAACCCAATAAGATACTGTAATTCCCGGCTATGAACTATATCCAAAGGACAGCTTAGGTCACAAAGGTGTGAGGAGAGTCCTGTAACTTTAAAGAAAGGAATTATTCTGAGTAAACTGATGAGGTAAAACTTTACTGATGTGCATGTGACAGTCTATGTAGATAGAAATCTCCCCCAGTGTGATTAGAGGTGGACTAACAGGTTTGTGCAAACAGCTTTTTTCCTCAATAAATAGATACTACATCTATGCTGCTAGGGGAGATCTTGGAGAAATAAGTCAACGAAGCAGTAACAACAGGAGAATTGCAGCAAACATACGTGAACTGCTTTGGGTATAGCAAAAGGACACGGGTTTAGAGCAGCACTTTCACAGGGTGCAGAGCAGTTGTTCCTGCTAGTTCATCCAAGAGGATGGGTGACCCTAATTACAATGAAACATTCCTACTGGGAATTTATTTAATAATGTAAGACCATGTAAGCTATTAAGTAAAAAAATCCCGCAGTAGCTCAGTGTCCATAGAGATACCAACAACTTATTAGTTGGTGTTCCATTTTAAGAAGGGAATTTCAAGAAGTAGAAAATACCAGTCAAGAAAAGACCTTTCACATAACAAAGGATCTGGCTGAAGAGTCAAAATGACATGGAGGAGCAAAATATGTGAAAGTAGATGAAGGTGTGTTGGGAAACAGAGCAGAACACGTGTGCTTTTGCTTTGCACTGTCACTGCAGTTTCTGCCCAGGATGTGTGACCAGAAATGAATAGAGTTCCACACTGAAGCATACCATTAATTTATAGGGTGGTGTTACAAAAATATAATTGTTTTTCTCTCCTATTTCTCATTCATCATTAATGATCCCTTCCTTTTTTTTTTTTTTTTTTTTTTAAGAAGTGACCAGATGTTTTCCACTGAGATTGGTTCAAACATACCTAGGAGTTTGGAGTTTTTTCCTTTTTTTGGGGGAGGGGGAATTCAGGGTTTTTTTAGGGTAGTTACAACCAATTTAGAACCCACCTGTCTTGTTAAACCTGTCAATGTCCTTAGGTGATAGAACAAAAATGTGTGTGAGGTTCAAATCCTTTCTTACCATTTCAAACTAAGTCATTTGAAAACAGTGTTAGTGTTGGCTGGCTGGAGTACAGGTATAGAGTAGTTTGATTTCCCATTTAAGATCATGTAAGGGGAGTTACTGCAACCTAAACATATTCGTAAGTCCTACAAGTTCTTTGATTGTAGCAAGAAATATGGATATTCTAGAAAGTTACAAGTAGAGGTACATGGGAGATGAGGGGGCTTTCTAGCAACTCAACATTCCAGCAGATATGCTAATATTTTGGAATTACTTCAGTATTCTGGTAGACCAGGTTAGAGGACATTAGTGCTTCTGAATGGCAGTAAGACTGACAGCCCTAGTGGACCAGATTGCATGTCGCTTATTTTAGAGGTATTTATATCTTTAGAAGTCTGTGGACAGTTTCAACTACAAAGGAGTTGTAGTTGTGTTAGTTTGGATCTTTGTAATAAAACACAAGAATTTCGCGAAGCCTCACCCTTCTTTTTGCTCATTTTTTTCTCTTATGAAGTTTCAGCTGAGTTTGGTGCCTGAGGGGCTCATATCAGGATTACACAACAGACTTTTGTCACAGCTATGTTGTTTGGAGGCATCATCCTTGACAACATTAGCTAGTAACACTTTTCAGCCAAAACTTTGCCGGCCACTGGGGCTTGTTTCACAAGGATGACCTATAGAATATAGAACTCTGTATTATAATATCCAATGTGTAGTATACAATGGTATTCCAATGTGTAGTAAAGATGTAATCTTATATGAAGCAATAGACCAGGCTCAGTCAAGCTTGATGAGATAATGTATTTTTTAAACATCTGTAATGTTGAGAGGAGGAGCAACTAGATATTTAAATCTCTGCTCTTTTGCATGCCAATAATATCCAATATTACTACTTTAGGAACACAGCTTTACATACCTACACCTCTGCCTCAGTCTTGGGAGTAAGTTTAAGGATCTGGTGTTCACATTGTCCAGATTCCTGAAGTGCATACCTCTGCAGTGCTACATACATGATATTGTTTCATAAAACACACTGTAATTCTTTTCTCCTTGTTCTCAGCAGGCCTGCTTATACCTGCAGGCTGTAAACAAGGATTCTGGTGGAAGGAAAACCATGCACAGGTCTTTCTGTAGCATTAAAACAGATTTGGGAGAGTTTTGGGGGCAGGAATACCACAGGGAAAATGCTGTGATGACAGTGCTACTGAAATGGGCGCCTTCTGCCTAAGACAAGAGGTAAATATGTATTCTAGGCCTCAACTCTTAAAGACATAAGGGTGTCCTGTGTCTGCTCTTTCTCTTTGGTTTGTTTTAGATCTTTAGAAGTGCTTAGCCACTAGACTCAGTGATTTAATGAGCTCTGAGACTGTCTGACACCAGGTTTTCCCATCTGTGGTGCATCCTTTCCTATCTGCACTAGTGTTGACACACAAGTTGGCTGGCTACCTGTCACCATCTCTCTGTGGGAGATATTTTCCTGGGTAATCTACTGGTGAAGCTGCTCTTATAAGTGCTGCCTCTCACATTTCACTCAAAATGAAGAGGATTAGTGAAAGCCTGTCATTTAGGATGTCTTAGCTCACCTGGCTAGTTTTGGCTGAGGTGACTCAGGACTTGCTTATGCAAACAGCTCAGTTGATCTGCCTTAGATGGGGAAGGCAATATTGCTGCACAGAGGATATGGTGGGGAAGTACAGGTGGGAAAGATAAACCATGGCTTCCTCGGCTGCCATCCCAAGAGGACCTTTTTGTTTTGGACTTATCCTTCACACACCTGTGTAGGCCAAAAAGAAAAATTAGGGGAGGGCAGGAAGGGATAAAATGAGGTGCTGTATTCTCACACAGACTGTATGTCCATGTGGTGGTCTCAGGGCTCGTGTGTTCCCTTTCCTGTTCAGTGCAGAAGCTGTAAGCCTGAGTCTTTCCAAGCAAGGTGATGTGTGCCTGCTGCATTTGGCTCCCTGGCAACCCTCTGGCTGCAGTGTGCTACTGGCAGTTCTAGCACTACAGCTCTTTATCATTTTGTTGAAGGAGTAGGGCTGGAAAATCAGTAGCTTTAGTATGCATGGCACTGTCTGCAGAATTGGGTACTGACCCTCTCCACTGTTACCAGTAAAATTAAACTGATGTGACAGTCTTGTATGGCAGCTTTCCAGCACTCCACTCTTCCTGAGGTGGGAGGGAGGGATTGCCCTTTCCTTAGAGAGAAAAAGGACTGGACGCTTTCCAGGAGGGAATGAAAATCCTCCTGTGACCACCAGGAAACTGTAGATGAACGTACCTGCTTCTGAAAGTAGAAATTTACTGTAAATATGGTAAGGCAGAGATAGGAGAAATAAATTATAGATTATAATAGGGGACATCCCCTTTTCTTTCCTCAACAAAGATAGCATTTCATCATCTGCGTTTAACCATAAAAGGCATTTATGCTTCTCCCTTGCATACTAAATAGGAACTGTCTGACTCATGTGTTTCTTAGAGTCAGGGGACTGATATATCCCTGCTCTTGGAGTCTGAATTTCTTACCATGCAATACAGTGCAGTAGCAAACATGCCAAGAAGGATGTATCCAGGTGGAAAGGAGGAACTGCAACACTTATGTTGCCCCAGGTTACAATATCACTTGGGAAAAATATTTTGTCATCAGTGCTTATCTGCAGTTGTGAATAATGGAGTTGACAACATCTCCCTGTTCTCCTGTGTGATGGTTGGTTTTTAAACTAGTGTCAGGTTTGGAAAGCCTTGTATCAAGTCAGGAAGCTTTTCTTCTTGCAAGCTGTTGCACATAGGTACTTGGAGGCAGCTGCTTTGAGCTTACTTGGGGAGGAATGTATTCTTTCCAATACACCCAGAGGAAAGTCTTACAATGAAAACCAGGCAGAAAGGCAGAATTCACATTCTCAGCTTTACTCCAGACTTCAGGGTGACTTCAAGAAAGGACACATCTGTTTTGTTCCGTCTCTGGTTCTTTCTCACGCAGTGACCTCAGGGAGAGCTAATGTCCACCATCAAAGGCACTGGATATCTTTGATTAATCTCTACAAGCAAAGCATTTCAGGCCTTTTCATTTGTCTGTTCCTTCACATGTTGGCTTGTATGAGAGCTCTCTCAGTGCAGGTCTGTGGCTGAGGCAGTGGGCTGTGCTCAGTTGCTTTCCAAGAGAGATGTTGTGGTGCTAAACCACAGGCAGGTAGTGGAGCCCATAGGAGGGCTCAGCCATGCCTGTCATCTCGTGTATTCTTCAGTGGGTTTGGGAATAGTCCAATCCAGAGGTACGTGGGGCCTTAGATGGAGACAAGCTCAGGTGTGGTGGCATAGAGTGACTCGGGCACTTAGAGCAGACGGGACTTGCCTTGGTGAAGCACATGGATGCTGAGAAGCTCTGCTGTTTATATCAGCCCTAGTGCACCAGCACTTTTGCAGACCTAGGCAGCTACAGCCCCTTGCTGGGACAGCACTGATTCCTGCAGGTCTGCTCTGAGTCAAGGAGCAGTCAGAAACTTGCAGGCCAACAAACTTCTTTCCAGAACGAATGGCCAGGAAAACCTTTGAGCTTTTGGGGAAAGGAAACAAGCCCAGATGAGGAGAAATACAAGGCAGTACTGGGCTTCTGTTCATACTCCCTTCTGTTTAATCCCACCTCAAGCCTTGTGGATGGTGAATGGTAAACTGAACACAGAGCTGAAGTCATGCAGTAACATATGTATTTTTTTGCCCCTGCTTCAGCTTCTTGCCTCCTCTTTTCCCTTCTGCCTGAGCAGTCAACAGTTTTCAGGTGTGAAGTGCTCTGTTTCAACATCAGCACTTGTCACTGAAGCTGATTTCTGATGGTATTTGGCCTTGATCTCTCATTTAGTACTTTCTAAAAACCAGAATGGAAGCTTCTTAAGGAGCCCTTTTTAAATAATGCTAAGTGATGATTTAAGAAGCAGAGGCAAGATAGGGAAGGGGAAAAAAGGCATTTTCTTCCAGTGTCAAGTGGTGTTTCTATATTTTAATGGCTTCTGAAGTCAGACAAGCACTGTTGCTTGGTCCCAGCTGGACGCTAATTCCTGCTGGGAATGCCTCGTGGCGGCTTTCAAAGTGCTCTGAAGCTGAATCTGTAATTGTGACTCAGAGCAGATCAATTCCCTTTCCCTTCTGCAGTGAAATTCAGGTTCTGTTGCAGACATGAGGATCCCCTGAGGTACTGGCAGCAATAAAACAGCAGAGCCTGCCCCACAGCAGAAACCAGTTCTCCACAGTATGGTAGCTGGGGTTTGGATAGATATGTTAAACTAAAAGAAGTGCAATGAAAACAGCTTAGAATAGCTGAAACTCTACTTTCTGCATCTGATTGGTCTTACAGCACTGGCCATGAGGGCTTTCTTATCCTTGGGGTTATGTAGCCGAGGTTAAGAACAACTTTGAAGTATTTCTCCTTTATTTTAAACTGTGGCCTGCTGCAATTTTGTCATACTCCTATTCCTCTACTATTTGTTCTTGCCTAGCCATGTAGCCTCAGATTATCTGGGAGAATCAGTTGTAACCTCTCCAATACTGGAGTCCTTGACATACCGTGAGAGTAAATCAGTCAAGCAGTCTTAACTACTAAAAAATAAAACAGGGTGATTTGTCTCTTATTAAATGCAAGGTCAACTATAAAATATAGAAGGATAGGTCTAAGCTGTAGGTCTAGTCAGGACCCAGGAGTGTATTGTCCAAGTATTTAAAATCTAAACTTGTGAGAAGAATGAAAGTGCTCCTCTATCTCTCAGCTCCATTACTGGACACCGACTCCTAGTACTTTATCTTCACACAGGGACTTCCTCTTCTTTTCAAAAGCTTTTGAGCAATGGAGCACTTAGTAATACTGCTACTTAAAGTGTTCTGTTTGGAGTCCAAATCGGATTGGAAAGGAGCAATTCAAAGCTGGCATTTCAGGCTATATGCAGACTCAGGCAGATCTTTTAAGCAGTGATGCTTAGGTTGCTTTCTCACAGTTCCCTTATCAATTGCTACACCTAGAAGTGTGCTAAAAAATGGAAAGTGAGAGTCTTGTGTACAACTGAGACATCTGGCTGTGTGTGTCATGTCCCGTTCCCCATCCTCCATACCCTCCTACCCCAAAATAACCATGCCTCCTCCTTATGGGAAGTGAAATTCTGTGTTTTGTGATAATTATGACAATTTTCTAGCCTGCTCAGTCTAAGAAGTGCTTTTATATTGATTTCAAAGGAGCCGTGATTTAGGCTTCTTTTATACCAGAATGGATGGTGTGTGCTTCCACTTCAAGCTGATGACATTTGTGACTTCAGAAGCTCATATTCAGTATTAAGGATTTTATTATCTGATCTGCACTAAAATAACTAAGAAAGCTAAACTGTGCAGCAGAATTCTTCTCAGGCAGATTCAGCTTATATTTCTCTTTCTAGTGCACAGAGCACGGTCCACTAAGCTTTTGAATATCAAAGCATGAGACACTGGTGTCTGTCGTTTAAAAGCAGCTGTTCCCACAGGAGTGCTGGCAGTGGTGGACAGTAGGGCTGGGATCAGATGTGCTGTCATATTAATGGGTTGAATTTGCAGCGCGGTGCTGTGTAACAGCCTGCAGAGATGCTCCAGCTCATAGTCCCTGGAGAGTATTTGGAGGAGAAAAATTAGGGGGGGAAGCTGAGTGTAAACAAGCCCCACTGGACATAAGCATAAAAGTCAAACAAAGTGGACCGGGCTTTGTAGTTACAGACTACGCAAACTGTACACTGAATAATGCAAGACGTGGCATTATCCTCAGCCTGTCGCTGAGAAAGTCTGTTGGATTGCAGTCATCTCCAAGAAAAATCCACTCCCATTAATTTCAATAGTAGCCTTTACAGGGCAAGCTCATGTGCCACTGGATTTTTAATTCTCAAAAGCCTAACAAAAATTAAAATTACAAAAGACCACAGTGTCCACCCCACCCTCAAGTGCCCCTCCTGCCCCTCTTCCCTAATGCTTGTCTCCACGATGACAGTGAAATTGTATTCCACTCCAGGCAGCAAACCCTTTGAAAATGTGTATCACCCTCCAAACATCTCCATTTTTCCTAAATGTGCTAGAGACATTGTCTCATGATCTGCAGTAATTATCTTGACAGGTCAATTACTAAAAAAGAAATTAAAAAATTAAATTTAAAACATGATATAAGAACTTGGCCGCTGGTTTTCCTTTTACTGCTATTTCTCTGCAGAACACTTTGGCACCAATTGACATGGGAACTGCATTGCACCAGAGAGGGAAGTTGTCTTCCCCTGTTTTGATGCCAGATTAAAGATAGCTTCTAGGCAGAGATTTCTCTCTAGATTTGTGGGCATTCAGAGCAGGAACTCTGAATGCCCAGTGTGACTATAATCAACAGTGACACACTGTTGATTATAGCACCTGGGCTAGTAATCTAAATACTCATATCACTTAGTCTTACTGACCTGCCTGAAAGAACTGCCTGTTTAGGACAAGAAACCTGGCATGGTAAGAGAATGGATGGAGATAACCACTCTTGCTTTATTGACAGGGTTTAAAGGAGGATGTGAATTCCCACCTATCTGATATCTGAACAGTTTAATAATACCCACATATCAAACCTTATGAGGGTATTTTTTTAAAGATTCCCTTTGAGTCTGTAGGTTGGTAATACGTGAGTAGTATGTACCTACAAGATACATGCTTACAAGAAAGCTCTTTGGGGGAAGCAGTTCATCTATTTGCTCATTTCTCTTGCAGAATTGACATTAACATGCATTATTGCAAGATAAATACTTCAACACATCATATAAACAGCTATTGAAAAAGGTACCAACTGGAGCCCTTAAGCTTCTACACCAGTGGAGGGATGTAACATAAGGAAAAAATTGGGTCCTCTAGGTGCCTTTCAAGTCTGATAGAGAAACTAACTTGACAAAGAATCTTCTGAAATCTTGTTTTCTGCTCTGCTCTGCTCCTCTCCTGGGTCCTGGGATAATTTGTAATTCAAGCTTTTCAAGCTTGGAAGGAATCCTATGCTATTTCCTTCAGACTTATTCCTTCCACATGTGAAATCTAGTTATTTAAACACCTCATCTCCTTTCACAACTGAGGCAGGAAAAAATAGCCAATGATCACTGATTGAATCCATATTTCCACAAAGTTCCAGTTATTTTGTTTGATGCTTAAGAAATAAAATCAAATGAAGGTAGTTAAAGGAATAGGTACACTTTTTAAAAAAAGTACAGATGGTTGTGGCAAATGAATCTGTACTAATCTGGACTTGCAAATAAATCCCTAAAAACCTACTGGCCCCATTCCTTGGGTGTGATATCAAGCAATGAATTTGAAACCAGAGACAGGTTTAGTAGTAAGTGCTGGTTCAGCTTCATAGGATGGGAAGCAGCTCAGAATGAGTGATGATGTATTTTGGCTTAAAGGTTTAAGAAGAGCACAGCATAAAGATTGAAAATAAGTTCCATTACCTAATTACTTGGAGCTCAGTGGGCACTGAGAATGCTTAGTATCTTGAAGCAATATTTTTCAGACTTTTAAGAGTTGAGCTCTTCCTCACAAAAGCCAATCATGCATCTCCAGTGCTGCCTCGTGTGGTTTAGGACCTAACCGTAATTCAGATCTTCACAGTGCTGCGCTCCTTCCCCATTCTTACATGCCAAGGGCTGTGAAGGAGCTATCAGTGATGGAGTGGAAGGTACTACAGTTCAAATCTGAACTTCATTTGAAATGAGAAGAGCCAATCATACATCTCAGAGTTGATGTTTCAGGCTCTCTGCAAGCTCCAGCAGAAAATGAAGTAATTGCGTGTGAGTTGTGTTTTCACAGCTGATTGGTTGGTGTATTTCTCTTTTCACAAACACTAAAAAGCTACAGAAAAAGAAAAAGGAGAATGCTGAAATTAAAAAAACTTAGAGGAAGGTCTGATCTTCTGTGAGAAATGGCAAACTGGTTGTAAACTGAAGAACTTTCATGATTTTGAACTGCTTCCACTTTATGCATAGAAACTTGTATCCCATTGTGAGGATGATTTTTGGTTGTGAGTGGTGTCACTGAAGTGCAGGAAACTGAAGAAAGCAACAGAAGCTTTCCCACGAACTTAAAGCCTATGTTTCCTAGCCTCCTACCCAGATTTTTTAAGCTGTGTTTTTGTTGACCAGGGACTTCTTAAAACCAGTGGGAACTCTGGCTTATGCTGTACAGATTGTTGAAACAATGAAAACACCATAATTGCAGCCACATTATAAAAGACAAATGGGTAACACTGGGGAGCTGAGTTTTAGCCCTCTTCCTCCACATGGCAGGCTTCCTGCAGCAATTCCCAACTGAGACACCAGAGGAAGAACAGGACACTTTTTCCTGCATCAGCAAAGCCATTTTACATGTGCAAACTCACGATTTTAAAACAATCCATTTTTCAACTGTTGGCATTTGAGGTGCAAGGCACATATTCCACCTGCCACCAGCTTTTCCCTTCCTTTCCCACACTTGAAACCATACTTTTGCTTACTTGTTCTAGCAGGGAGTATGACAGCAGGAGTATTAAGTACAGTTCTGCTCTGTAAAGCACTTCTAAATTATTTCGGCCTAATCCCAAAGCAACCGCCAAACCCATCTCTCCAGACACATTCAGTGTGCAACAGACTGGTGTGGGATTAGCCTGTATTGAGTGGTAAAGCTCGATGCCTGCTCTGGGAGAGGTGGAAGGACTGGGTGCTCATGGACAGTGAGATAAGGAGCTGCGCAGGGCTCGGGGAAACTGCTCACTGCTCTTTTCTGTTGTAACACTCTCCAGCAGAACAAGGAAAGAGAAGCGGTGTGTTGGCACAACCTTACTTTCTGAAGTCCCAAGGCAGCCCATAGAGAGGGTTTCCATGACATTGAAGCCTTGGAATTATACTAAGGAGATGGTAATTTTTTTCCCAGCTGACACAAAGCCGGGCATGTCTACCCCTAGATTTGCAGAGAAATGTAAGTGCTGGAGGTATTCAGCATTCATCAATATTCCCAGATCTTCCCTAAAATGCAAAATGTCCTTTGCCAAAGACCACATTGTGCTGTGTGTTCTTTTTCATTAGGCAGCCACCTGGCTGTTAGGTAGAGTGCTGCTGGTTCACCAGGGATGCCAGGGTCCCTCTGCAGATCCTAGACTTAGCTCCTCTATGTTTAAACATCAGCTCCATAAAACAGAGGGAATTTCCCCCCACCTTCAAGGACTGCAGGAAAGGTAAGTTTCTTGTGCCTGCAAGAGACTATTCCTGCTAGGAATTATGTGGAGTCTCTTTACCCAGGGCTCTTACAAAGGTAGGGTGGACAAAGGTTTCCAAATACTCCATACACACGGAGAGGGTACCCTGAAAACCTTGCTGTACTGCTTCTCAGCAACAGGAGGGGAGGCAAAACTTATCCCACTAAACTAAGCTGAAGGAAAGAAATATATGAGCAGGAACATGGATGCAGTTGGTACATTATATACCATTTTAAAAATACAGCCTGTCAGTCTCACCTCCCTGAGAAATTACTGTATTTTCAAATGGATGAAGATTTTTGCTGTAGAATCAGAGATCTCTACTTAGACCAATCTTTCTAATGAGCTGTTTAACTAATACCAGGTTCAGTCTACCTGATGCATGTCAAATGGAAAGCCTATTTAAGTTTTCATTAATTAAGACAGAAGACTGCAGATGGGAAATGCTTGTGGATGAGAAGATATTGAATCACAATTCATTTCAATGAAACTTCAACTTTACCACAGATGTGGTAGCTGTACACATCTTCTCTTTTACCTGATAAAAAAGGAAACACATTCCAATAATAAAGAAATAAAAACACCCCTTGTATTAATGCCTGACCACTCTGACCTTTATGCAATGCATTATTGACAATTCCTTTAACATTTTTCAAATGTAATTTCCCAGAGCAGAACATGACAGGAAGTAAAAAACATTCATTTCAATTGTAAAAGCTTTCACTTTAATGCATCTCTGAATTAATTGGGCACAGTTTTCATATCAAGTGAAATAAATGGGCTGATAATTGATTAGGACCTGAGGGAACAATGATATCTGATTGGTTAGGAAAAGAGAAGTGACCTATAAAAGGTCAGGATTTTTTGAAATTGCTTTTTTAATAAAGCATCTTGATGAAGAAATTATCTGCAAGGCTTAGATGAATTATTCTGATGTGATATATAACTTCTGTCAAAGTGAAAATGGGATGTGATGTAACTTAATTCTTGGAAAACTTGAGATCCACTTGGAAAGAGATGAGTCCTCCTCTCAGTCCCAATACTAGGCTTTGAAATGCCCTGTAGCCCAGCGTGGCTTTTCTTAGCTTACCTTTCCCTCTTACTGTCAGGAGATGTCTGCCAGGACTCCCCCTCTGCTGAGGAAAGGAAGGAATCTCATGGAAGGGATTTTGGTTGATTTTGTGCCTTGCCTATTATGAACATGTTTTTCCCTTCTAAGATCTCCTTTCCCCTCCAGTTGAGTCTTTATTTGAGAGGCTGGGATGAGCAGATGGGATGCTGATGCTTGTAGTGAGGCTGATGGTCTCACCTTCATGCATGGCCAGAAAACTCACTTTTGGAGCAAGCCCTTTCCTCTCAGCTGTCCTCAATCCTTGCCCTTCTCTCAGCTGCACTTTCAGAGTGCTGTGCCTTCTCTCTGCACTCTTGTGCTGACACAGCACTACAGCAACTTTGTGAATATGGGAGTGTTACAAGTTTCCAGCTCAGTGAAAACCATCCAAGGTTCTGACTGATAATGAGTTCCTGCCTCACTTCACCAAGCTGGTTGCAGCTTGACCACATTTACCCTGTCACCAGGGGAATGTGTGTTTCCTTCTTCTGTTGGCTCATCTTTACCTTCCTGCAAGACTTTGCCTCTCTATGAAAAAAAGAAGTACTCACCAGGCTTTGTGCTGTGCTGGTTAAATCAATTAGAGCACACCACTCCAGGGCATCTCCTCCTTGGGCTGAATCCCAACTAATCAGCAGAGCAATAATAAAATGCTGATCCCTACATGATGGACAGCCTCCCTCTCATCCATGAAGGGGCTGTGGGAAACACCGTGTTTCTGGGAAGCCTTCCAGCGCTGATGACCACAGTTTCACAGCAAATGCTTAATTGGCTCCTGTCTGTTTGGTAATGTGTATGGCACTCTTACTGTAATGTTTATCAGCACTCAGGTTTCTCAAGAGGAGATGCAACAAAGCTTTCACTGGATAAGCAGACTGTCAGCCTGGTCCAGCTCCTGAAAATATCTAGTTTTGTTAGTATGGTCATCTTCACCCCAGCACAAGGTGATCTCATTGCAGAGTTGTCCTCTTCGAAGTATTTCACTGTTGAAAAGTAGTTGGATGCTTTTGCTTTTCTGTAGTGTTAGTTGTCAGGCTCTGACAGAACTAAAACCTCTGATCTTTGTTTGTGGAAGTGTCATAAAGACTGAATGACAGATTCAAACTGGAATCCCAAATTCAACTGTGCAGGTGCTGAAGATTTCAGCCCATCAGGGGAGTGATCATCTCCTTGTACTGGGCACTGGTGAGGCAGCAACTCACACCTCAAGTACAGTGTTCAGTTTTGGACCTCTCACTGCAAGAAAGACATGGGTGTGCTGGAGTGTGTCCTAAGAGCAGTGAAACTGGTGAAGGCTCTGCAGCACAAGTCTGATGAAGAGCAGCTGAAGGAACTGAGAACTTTTCCTGGTGAAAAGGAGGCTCAGAGGAGACCTTATAACACCCTGTACCTATCTGAAAGAAGGTTGTAGCAAGGGTGTCTTCTCCAAAGTAACAAGTAACAAGAGGAAATACCCTCAAGTTGCACCAGGTGAGGTTTAGATAGGATATTAGAAGAAATTTCTTCACCAAAAAGGTTGTCAGTCATTGGAACAGGCTGCCCAGGGAAGTGGAGGACTCGCTGTCCCTGGAGGGATTTCAAAGGTGTGCATTTAGGGACATGGTTTAGTGGTAGAGTTGGCAGTGTTAGGTTAATGGTTAGATCTTAAGGGTCTTTTCCAACGTAGATGATTCTGTGATTCTACGATCTTGAATTTCAGTTGAATGTCTTGAGCTTGTAAAGATCCACATTTACAGAACCAACTGCTGCATCCATTGAAGATGTTAACTCCTTAGAGCTCCACAGGAGAACAGGAGATGTGCCCATGTGTGTTCACACCAGCTCCTGTATGCAAAACAGTCTGCTGTTGGTTGTTAAGCCAACAGAGCAGAGTTTAAACTGGAATGAGTGAGACACAGGCACATGGCATGGAGATGAGAGTCATGTTCCACCACTGAAGGGTGCACAAACCAGAACAAGATGTACCATAGTTCACCTGGCAGTCCTTGAGTTTTGGCTGTACTTTGGTTGCCTGCTTTTGTTCTGCACTAATCTCTTTTATTTCAGGCCTCTGATGAACCCTTGGATTTCCCTGCCTTCATAGCCTTTGAGCACTGACTGTCAGTGAGCTCTAAACAAAGGGACATTAAGTGTTTCTCTCCCTCAGCTGATTGGCTCCAGCCCTGGAGCTTTAGTGAGACCTGTGGCAGCTCAGACCCCATGACACAGCATCTTCCCCCAGTACAATTTCTTCAGAAACTCTGTACTGCACATTCTCTTTCTGATACTTTTTTTTTTTTAAAGAAAACCAAAGTTCTTTTTCTCTAATACTTAAATTTCAAAAATACATGATTCCTGGGAATGGTTGGATGGGGAGATTTCTAAGCAAAACTAGGCTATGAAAGCAAAAAATCCCTGGGTATTCCCAGAAATGGAAAAGGTGCTCTAGCTGATGATGTGTAGGGCATACTTTGAGGTCCCATTTGGAGATATGCAGATTGCTGCAGCAATAGACTGTCCACCTTCTTCATTGGTAGCTTCAGCAGTAAGCTGGTGCCTCCCTTACACACAGCTGATGTGAGGGAGGCAGGGATGTAGCACATGCCATGTTTGTCACCTCTGGGAACCTGCAGATGGAGGCAGTTTTGGTCAAGGAAGGGGTCCACTGGTCTATGGTGACTACTTGATAAAATCTGGACATTCTCTATGAATTAAACTGATAGTTACATTGCTAAGTTGTCTCTTCTCCTGAGTCTCTTCCTTTCCTCTGTAGCCAACTGGGAAGTGGATATAGAAGATTAATGCATGAAAATGTGTATGACTTTCTTCCCCTCCTCTTCCCCACCTTTTAATGTCTGTAATTGCCCAGAAAAAACGTATCAGTGTTGGTCAAAACAAAGTGCAGGCAGCCCAGGCCTCTGTACCAACGCAGACTTGACGCACATGGGATTATATAAGCAAGTCAAAAGAAGACCAGTGAGAAAACCCTTCTACATTTTTTGATTGAAAAAACCCTAAACTCCCCCAGAAACCATGGCAGCCTGTAGGACTGCAGTGCTGTGTGTATTCCCCCACCTGCTGGTCCTCCAGCTCTGAAGTCAACCTTCAGAAGCCAGGAGCCTCTGTGGAAACAGCATCTATTTCAAATGACAGGTAGCATGCTGACTCCAGGGAAATGAAGTTTGCACCCTAGGCAAGATGGGCCTGGACTGCTGCAGTGGGAGTAGCAATGCTCAGTGGCAAGGTTTTGGAGTAGGGACCTAAGTTCTAAGAGAGACTCTTCCCCACTCTGCACGGGGTCTGTCTTTACCTTGCCTTGGGTTTTCCTGCCCCCACTGCTGCTCTGCCTGTTTGTGAAGCAGCTTGAGAACTGCTGTAAATTGTAGCTCAAACTATTAAGGAAAACCCAAGGCACTGCCAGGAGTTAGTTCACAAGCAGGTCAATAGTACCTGCTGTCAGAGTAGGAATCCCTGGGAGAGTGACAGAGTAGACAGCTGGGAACTTCTTGACAGCCTTCCCAGAGTAAGGCATCTCACAGACCCCCTTGTCTGTGAAATGACAGAGTTATGTAGTTGATGGAAGAGAAAAGAAAAAAAGGAAATAGAAATGAGTAACATTTGGAGTTTCTGTCCTGTGGAAAACTTCAGCATTTCAGGGCTTCTTTTATTCCTGCTTAGGACAAAATGATGATGTGTTAACTATTGGTTTTTTTAAGAGAACAGAAATTCTGCAGGAAAAAAAAAAAGAAAATGTTGGAATATTTCATTTTAATTTTCAAAATCAAAAATATGGGCTTTTACTTTTGTGTGCTTCATAGCCAATGTTTTCTTGTAGAAGCTTCTTTTGTTTTGTAGCAGCTGCTTTTCTTTTTTCCCTTGTCTTTCACTCCCTTTCTCCTTTCTTCTTTCTCCTTTCTCCTCTCCTCTCCTTTTCTTTCTGCAGATTTGTAACCACTAGGCTGTTACGTATGACATATGGCCCATTCTGTTTTAGAGTAACCTCAAGCATCATGCTGAGGAGCTGGTTCAAAGCTTTGTCAAATACTTCCCCCAGACCTTAGATTTTCTTTTAAAGTCTCCTAGCCAAGTGTTAACTGAGCTTAGTCCTAGTTTTAAGATCTGAGAAGACCACATCTTGCAATGATTTGACTCTAGGCATGAAACAAGTGTACTGATTATGTAAGTTACACTCATACATCACAGGTTGAGAGTCTGTCCTGTTCCTTTCAATAGCACCTTAGAACTGCTGCTACACCAGAGGAATGTAATAAGATGCTGTGTTAGCAGGAGCAGGGAAAAGGAGTTCAATTTGGTGCACAGATGTATGCATGCCCCTCTTTCAGGAGAAACACGGGCTAAAATGAAGTATCCAAAAGGCAGCTGGATTGTGGTTTTGTTGTTCTAACCCAGAAACAATTCTGACCTTCATGTCTTACTGTCTAACACAACACTGACTGTAAATAGAAGGATTTGTTCTTGCTTACACCTGTGCAAATAAGGTGGAATGTAGTGTAGTAATGTTGGCCTTCATTTTACACTGTGCAGGAAGGGGAGGACCCATGCAAGGCCCAAATCCTCCACAGCTACATTACACATTAGGAAGCACAAGAACTCTCGTGCTTTTGAACTTTGGGGTGAAGTTGATCCAATTTGGCACTTTTTTTTTTCAGTATGAATATATAGTCCAGCTCCCTACCCTAAGGCATTTACACCCTAACTTATGTTGTTCTTTGAAGATATTTTGTCTAACATTTTTAAAACACTGCAATGATGGTCATTTGATAACCTCCTTAGAAAATCTAGTTTTATGGTGCACTCCTGTTAAGAGTTTTTAATGATTAACCTACTGTTTGTGGTAATTTCAGTCTATTACAACTCATCCTGCCCATCATTGGTGGGAGAGCAAACTCATTCCTTTCTCTGGAGCTGTTCTTTCTGCATTTCAGGACTTAGCACAGCTCTCCTTGTTATCATCACCACACCGAACAACAATAGTTTTTGTAGTCTTTATGCTGTCTTTTCTTGTCAACCTGCTTTTGCCTCCCAGGTGGTCTGTATCTCTTTTACATGGGCATTGCTCCAGCAGAGACCTTATTAATACTTTGGAAACATTATTTCATATGACATGCATATTGTGGTCTTGTTTGTACAGGATGATCTGTCCCCTTTTTTCCTTTCTTTTTTTACTTTTTCCCTCTATGAAGAATGTTACAGCGCTGTCAACTCATGTTCAGCTTGTGATGCTTTTTACAGGACTGCTCCCCAACCTTGTTCTGTACAAGTACAGTTGATTGTTGCCGCTTGATCTCTGCATTGTGTGTCGATTTGGTGGGTGTCCTCGCTAATCCATCATCTGAGCCCCAGTGAGAACATTAAATCATCCCTGTGGAACCTCACTAGGCCCATCTTTTTGTCTTGACAGTGAATGATTTTCCAGCTAAGTCTGCACTGTCTGACCCTTAGATCACTTTTGTCTGGCCCACATTTCCTTATCTTCTTTTTTAAAGTAACATGTCAGTGTCAAAAACCTTACTGAAGTCAAGATACATGATGTTTTCTCTTTTTCCCCTAAAGATATTCCCCTGACATAGAAAAAATTAGACTGGTTTGACACAGTGTATTTGTGACAAATCCATGTTGGCTATTGCTCATCTCTTGTTTCCTTCTAGTTATATGAGTAATTTGTTTATTTGTACCAACATTTTTTCCCAGAAATTGGATTTTAGCTCTGTTATTTCTTCTTGAGTCCTCCTTTTTTCCTTTCTTTTTTTTTTTCTTTTCTTTTTCTCTTCTTCCTCCCCCCTCCCCCCCCCCCCCCCCAAGATACAGGCAGTCTTTTTGATATTTTGCAGTTTTCTGAAGCCTCAGCTTTCCTTTTGGGGATCTCAGTGCCCAGAGACATCTTCAGCCAACTCTCTAAATATCCTGGGATTTTCATTAAGTCCAGCTGATCTGAAAAATATGTGAATTATCCTACTACTCTGTGCTGCAGCCTCAGCATGTGTTCAGGACTTTGTCGTGCTAAGAGCTGAACACAAGTAATAAAGAGAGTTCTTTCACTGCAAACCTGATTAGCTGTACATAGGAATACGTGAGGCTGAGCAGAAGCCTCTGGCCAGACAGAGGCAGGTTAAACAATGAAACATCCTTCATTAGCTTAAAAGATAAAAGTGTCCTCTTGTGCATGGTCTGGCTGTTATCAAATGTTCTGCAGGCATTTCAGCAGGGGGCATTTTAAAGCAGGAGTCAGGAGAGGACAGTGTTTTAGCTGGCCTGCCTTTTTACACAGATCTGCTAAAGCAATAGCAGAGGCAGATACAAAGACTAGACAAAGGAGGGAGCGTTGGGAACACACGGTGAAGAAGAGATGGCCTGGACTGCGAGGCTGCTACTGTGTGCGGAGCTGGGAGCACGAGTCATGGGCTGAGTTAGAGCTGTTAAAACGAGTGGGGAACATAAGGCTGGGCCTCCTGCCGTGTGCTGTCTGCCAGCAGGTGGGGTCCGCTGGGGGTGTGACACTGGCAGGGGCTTTCACCCGGCCCGTCTGCCCTGGAGCCCACGCAGACAACCTCCCGTCCTGGCGCTGTAGCTCTGGGGACGTGGTGTGAGTGCAGCTGAGCCATGGTTTGAGTGAAACCTTATTTTACCTTCTGTTTTCTCCCTCATTTGGCATAGGTGAAGCTGGACAGCTTTGCATGAAGGGGCTGGTGGAGTTCAGTTTGGACTGGGCACATCTGCACTCTGATCTGCTCAGTGCTCAGCTGCTGCAACTGCTGTCAGTTCGTCAGCCCCGGGGGCCAGGTGCGTGTTTGACACCAAGGGGAGGGCTGTAAACTTCTGCCTTTAATGCCTGGCATTATTTCCCGTGGCAGGGAAATGGGATGCACATCCTGGTGAGAAGGATGACCAGTGGAGGGAAGAAAGAGGAGGCTGTGAGAGGTCATTGGCCAAAGGTGTTTTTCGATCAGAAGTTTTGGAGAGCTCCGGGTCCCGAGCAGGTTCTAAGACACTCAACAGTTCAGAGATATCATTCCTGGCTTCTGGAATAGCTGAATTCAAGTCAGCCCAAAGTGGCTATACACTAAGTATCCCAGCCTTTTTCTCCTGATACATCTGAGTCTGTTCTTGGAAATTACTATTTTAATTGTTGATTAATTAGTTGTGAGCCACAGGGGGTAATTAGTCTGCTAATCACCAGGTTCCACAGCCTCACCAGCCGCTCAGATGGCTCTCAATGGCAGCCCTTTTACCTCCACAATGCTAGACTGGCATTCAGGAACACTGTTAATGCTGTGATGCTCCAGTGGAGCTCAGCCTTGCCAAATAGCAATAAGCTATACACACACTCTTTCACACCACAGGGCTCTTCACTGGAGAGATTGTTTCTGCATTCGAGAGCTTCATTAATTCAATCATTGCCTCCTGCCGTCTAATGAGAGAGAAAAGTGCACTGGCTGAAGATTTCATCCCACTGCCCAGAAGGCTTAAATAACTAACTCAGAAAGAAGGCTTAAAGCCCTCTGTCCCAGGCACTGTGCACGGCCCCATCCGAGGCAGCCGGCCGTGTTTGCCAGGCTGCCGCTGGACTGTGCTGCAGGTGTTCTCTGTCACCGCCACACATCTGAACCAGGTGCCCTGTGAAATCCGAAAAAGTGCACTTCCTCTGCTTTGTCAGCACGGCTCCCCTTTGCCTGCAAGGCTTTCAAAAGCACGAGGGAAATGACTCACCCAGCAGAATGTGAGAATTATCCTGTTTAGCTGCTCTGCTTTATCCTGTCAGAAACACACGATGAAAAACTCTAGTCACAAGAGACCGAGGGGGCTCCCATATAACTGACAGACACCAACTGTTTGAGAGCACTCAGATCCTGTTATCGAGAGGAGCCTGACCCCTGTGCTGCACCTCCATTTATCATCATTTTAATCCAATTGCAAGTCTTTTCAAAAGTCTCTGTGTTCTTTCATCCTTTTCCCACTTTCTCTTACCCCAAATGTTCTCTTCTTTCCTCTCCTTTTTTTGTTTTGTTTACTTTTAAACTCCCTGCCCTCCCAAATATTTTTTGTTCTTTTAACTTGGAAAAGTATACATTTTCAGAGATGATCCCAGGCCAAAATTTCTCTATTAAAGTGGTATAAAGAGAAGATTACTTCGCCAAATCAGTGGAGTCAGTCCAGACTTAGCCATCGAACTGGGCAGAATTCATCCAGCTAAGTAATTTTTCTTTTTTTCCTTTTTCATGTTCAAAGTGATCCTGAAAGGTTCCAGATAGCAACTGAAAAATAGTGTACTCATACAAGCTAAGGCCCAGATTTCTCGTTCTCGTGTTTGTCATTAAGGTAGTGTTACTCTGACAGGTATTTTATACTCAGAGTGAGAGATAGCTCTTATCAATGAGGTCTGAACCTTCTCCATGGAGGCACTCAAATGTCTGAGCACTTTCTAAGCACTTAGGGACATTTTGTGTTTACTTTCCTATATCTGTCTAAATGCATTCTGAATCAGTGTCCAAAAGAGTCAAGGGAAAAAAGTGCTGTTGCCATTCCTGTTTTATGAGAAGAAGAAGAATTATGCTGAATTATTCTGTCCCTTAAAAATAGAATCTTGCTGTTGATATGCTGACACAGTCCTCCTGGCTGGAGGACTTAGTTGGACCTCAGTCAGGGTCTGACTGGGACCACATGTTAGGCTGTGGCTGTGGAATTTATCTTATTTTTGAGTCCCCATTCAACACAGAGAAAACCACAGGAGAACATGGAAGCTGTGAGTGGGTCATTCTCCTTTCTGCTGACCCACTAATAGGTGATGCTCACATGGCTGTCCCGTGCCTTTGAGCCAGAAGAACCCTAGGATGTCTCTGAATGCAACTGTGGGAAGGTGAGGAAGAACCTGCACCCAGAGTAGGAGGTTTAAGGGAACATAGCACAAGTACCTGCTAAACAGGAACTCCTGTGCTACAGACAGATCTAGTTCTGTGAATACTCTGAAGTAGTTATAATACAGCATACAGGCTGAAGAAATAGGGAGGAGGCTGTAGTTTTCAAATTATTTTGTATTTTCATTAAGGAAAAAAATTCAGCTGATGAAATTTCTCAGAAATCAGAAACAGAGTGAGCTTAAGCTCAGAAATTGTTTACTTTGCCTCAAATCTGCATTAACTGGCTCAGGGTTATGTGAAACATCTTGGTTTTCATGGTGTCAAACACTAGTCCCACTTTATCCTTGTATGTACTCCGATGCTATCAGGACTCATCAGTGTTTCTCCAGTGTTGCTGTAAAGCTACTGACAGTAAAGTCACACCTTCTGAAAACAAAACAAAGACCAAATAGTTTTACCATGCTTTTGTGTCAGTATGTTTTATGTAGGTTATCTAAATGATACAACTGCTACTGCCAAGAAAATAAAACAAAGATCACAGTCAACAAAAGGTAAACTGAGAATTAGGAAGGGCTGAGGTCTAATTCTGGTCTGAAATATGGTTCACCAATGATGACCCAATTTCAGCAACACTTTTGAGTTTCCACTGCTAAATAGTTCTGGGTTTCTAGTCATTGTTCATCGGCCCTGTCGTGCACAACAAACAGACATGAGATTCCCTAAAAACTTGGTTGGGAAACTTTATGTCATTCTCTCAGTTCAGTGTTTGCGTTGGGAAAGAAAAGATGGTGGCAAAAATAGGGCTCAAACACCAAGTACCAACACCAGGTAGGAAATCATGTCCAGTCGAACTGCTAAATAGAGGCTGATGAGAGGAAAAGGAAATTCACAGCCATTCCCACTCAGGATTATGGGCAGCCTGAACTTTCCTCTCTGATTCCCCTTATCTTTTCCTGGATGAAACAAAGCTAGCCTAAGTGTTAATCTAAGTATTTTTTGATTTTCAAGATACTCAAAGATCAAAAACCTAGGTGCAACTATCCATTGTTCTTAAAATGATACTGCAAGTTTTCCAAAGCCATCTGTAGGGAGAGGTATATCTCTGCTAAACTAGAGCATCCATGCACTCCTCCTTATGCCTCTGATCTCTTATGTTCAGGTCAAGATCTACTCTTATCAGTTTACTCATTTATTTCACAATTTATACCATATAGCTTCAGTAGTTTTCTAGAAAACTACACCTGTGTTAGGTAACACAATTGAAAAAATAAGTTTAAAATCTGTACCAAGGAACACCTCCATTCAGCCCATTTTTTTCAGGTGATGAAAAAACACAGGGTGCATAATTCAATTATACAGCACCTTAAAAGCATTGCAAAGACTGTTACAGATTTGTATGTTAAAAATGTCACCTTACAGGGACATTACAATTGTCACTTACATGAGGATATTCTTAGAATGTAATAAAAAGGGAAAGCTTGAACTATTTATTCTAGCAGAGTTTAAATTATTTCCATGCAAACTTTTCTGAATTGATAAGACTGAGAATATATTGCCCTTTAAAGTAATGTTAATAGGAATGTATAATTTAGAAGCTCTAAAAGGACAAAATGCAGGAAAAGTATCTGGTGTCATATGAAACCTTATATTCACCTGATTCTCCAAAGTGGTTGGGTAAAGCTGTAGTCCTGCTCTAACGATCTGTTCATTGTTTACATTTGCTGCCTTTTCTGGTAAAAATATTTTGTATTGTTTGAGAGCCCCATTAGCACTGCAGCATGGGAGCAGCCAGGAAAGAGGATTGCCTCCAATTCCTTCCTCTGTGTGAGAAGCAAAATATTCCTGCTAGTTCATTGTCATTTTAGCACCTGTGCAAATCTACTTCATAAACTGAAGGCAATGAATCTCCCTTGCTTTACTGAGGCTGTCACTGGAGCTGTAGAGCTTTTCTTTCTTGCCTGGACACTAAAGAGAACCAAGGGAATCCAGCACGACTCTCTGATCCCAGGCTCAGTTTGTAGTGCTGATGGTTGTGAGGAAATCCATACAATAACTGCTCTACCCAGAAACTGAACAGCTCTCTTAGCCAAAAATAAGCCTGGAGCCCCAGTAACTTTAACAACTTTAACAAACACTTCTATAGCTTCCCTTGCTGAGTTTTAGAAGGCTTCTATGGAGTCAGAAAGGAATCCTTCTTAATAAAGAACTGATTCAAAAAATTCTGGAGTTTTCCTATTAACAAACAGTTGTGAAATTCTCACATTGATTCATTATTTGAAGTTATTTTCCAGGGAATTCATGAAAAAACACCAAGGTTTCAGATGGAGTCAGTTGTAAAGGTTAGAATTAACTGTGCCTTCCCACTGTGAAGCATGATACTGACTGATACGAGCTGAATTGCATAACTTGAGCTGTACAAATAATAATGTGTCTGATAACGTACAAATGTTGAAATACAGAATATTTTATTTGGTCAGTCTATCTTAGTTCTGTAAGTCACCTAATCAAGCCTGGGAAACATAATCACATACCATTAGTGGGTATCAAGTTATGATTTGGATTTTAGCTGGGATGTAAGAGTTTAGTAATGCCAACACATATTGAAAGCATGGCTGTAGCTGCCAAATACATGCTTGTAAGAACAGTATAGGATGCTTCTGGGACTTCATGTGCACCCTGGTATTCCTTTCTTTACTTTTTCTTGTTTTAATCTAAAGCATTAGTATATATGTATACTGGTATTTTAATGGTGCTATTTTAAGGGAGAGTAAACATATTCTTAAGCCACCTCTACCTTTAACCAAATTTTTCAGCAGGGAATTCATTAGAATTTATGTACACTGGGAGTGATAAAAAGTTTTATTTTTGCAGGGGTTTCTCATGATTGTAACTCAGAAGAATTTCAGAATGTATTTTCTGGTCTGTTTGGTAAGATCATACTTTACCTTCAGTGCTCAGGGAGTCTGTAACTTGCATGACATCTCATAAGTAGCTCCCAGAGGAGTTGTAGAAGGCTTGCTTTTGTTTCTTATTTCAGTGTGAAAACAAATGTATCTGAGAATTTACTGAAGTTTTAAGAGTTACCTGAATAAACTGGAGAGTTTATTGCAATAAACTATATTTGTCTGCTCATGGTAAACATCTTAGCTGTAAACCAGTGCTTGCAATCTTTTAAGCTAAGCCGTCACAGTCCCAGTTTTCTCACTAGCTATCAGGCAGGTATTCAGGCTGGAATCTTTCCCATGGTTGATGTAGACAGACAGCCAATCTCACTATGGGGATAAGAACTTCAGTAGACCATAACTGGGGTTGCCAGAGACGCTGAGTGTCAACAGCACAATGTTGGTTTCAGTGACATTTGCACCTGCTTACAGCAGATTTGCACTTCTCTCCAGCACAGGGGAGGTGTGTGTGGCTGAGTCCAGTCACAGAGCTCTGGGATGTGTGGCTGTTCCTGCCTGCTGGGAAGATGCTGTGGGTAGGTCCCAATGAGCTGACCAAAACATGAACCAGACACCCCAGCTGCTTTGTAATGGCCCTGATCACTCATCTTAAGATAAAAAACTTACTTGAAATCCAGGTATTTGCTACAACATGTGTTCCTACAGATTTGCCTACAGGCTGAGGTAGTGGCAATAAAGTGTCAGATCCAGGTGGTCAGTGCAGGGGGACTCTTTCAGACTAACCAACCATGCTTTCAGACCAACCAACTGCTCCTCATTTCCTGTTGTCTGATTCACCACTGCTGAATCATCAAAGTAACTGATACAACAGAAACAGGGAAGCTCATTTACCATTTTAGATATGCCTACACATTTGCTTTACTACCTGAAGTAAGCCAATGGGCTGGAAGACTTCTGCACTCATGTCCTCTTAACATATCTTCTCCTAGGGGTTATTTCAGCCTGTAATACTGTTGTTGCAGACTCTCTCTGCTACAGACTGTCTTGATAGCCTCCAAGTTTTCTCCTAAGCCTCTGCATCCACACTGCCCAGGCTTGTCCAGCAGGTAACATGCCCTCCTGTGGTCTGCATTACATAGATGATATCATTATCACAGCTACTACTGTTTACAAATGACTACTATTAAAGAGCTATTCAGTGAAGGATACTATTCTCTTTACTACTTGCTTCTTTTTGTTTTGTCCAATCCATTAATTTTGTATATAAGGGACAGAAATACAGAATTTCTTTTTTAGAGGCCTTTCTAATACCAAACCTACAGAATGGGAACTCTTCAGTCTAGACCTGGCTTTCACATAACCCACCTGGGAGCAGTGTCAGACCTAAACAACTGGGCAGTTGTCTCCTTTCCATGCTATCTCCCATCAGCCTCTCTGAAGGAGTCACTGTTATCCAGCTGAGATGATCTATCCTGTAGGATGTTCTTATTGAAAAAAATCTCTAAGAGGAATAAAGTGACTTGGTAGCAGAACTGTGGTAGTACATTGCTTTTGCTGGTATTTCCCTTCCTGGTACTCTTAGACCAGTTCTGGACTACATGGGGCACAAAATTCAGGCAAGAACCCCTCTAGAGGGTTGAGGGCCTGTTGGGGTTTGCACCTATGCATTCTGCTGAGTGTCAGATGCACTGCTTGTGAAGACATAAGTTCATTGTTTCATTTCTTTGCTGTCCAGAATGTTTATGTTTCCTTCAGGTCTCATTCTGTTGAACACAAACCCACAGAGTAGGTCATCCTCTTGTTCTAGAAATCCGCTGGAGAATGAAGTCATGGCTATAAGGCACCTAAAGGAGCTCTTCCTTGTGTCTGTAGGTAGAAGTGACAATTCTGAGGTAAAAATAGGCGAGTGCTAGCACCTGAACAGGCCAAGGGAATCTCCTGGCTTAATATAGAGGCTGGCATTTGGCCTACTGTAAATATTGTCATTGCCCCACTTTGCCCATCCTGTTTCTAGAGTTTTCTGGTATTGTCATGGCATCAATCATTCCTCCTTCATTGCAAAGCAGTGGGCACCTGGCAGATGGCAACTCCTTCCTCGCAGGGCTCCATGGATGTCACAGAGAAAAGTGGAGCCTCTCTCATGACTGTTGTTCTCATATGCCACGTCTCAGAAACAGGATAGTCTCCCTTGCTGATGTCTCCCTCCAGAACTGCAGGGCTTACAGGCTAGATGCAGTGACATCTTAGGTTAGATGCAGTGACATTTTGGCTGTCTCTGCTGCCTCCTTCAGCACGAATTGTTGCATCCACCCTTTGCTCTCCCCTGCTCTCTCAAATGAAAATAAAGTAGTCTCTCTAGCTCCTTTAAGTCCCACAGACAGTCTAAAAGGACCAGAGCAGGCTCTCATGTCCCTGCCACTTCTCTGTGGCCTTGTATTGTTTTTTTGCAGATGAGTATAAGTTTAAAGAGATCACAGGGAGATGCCTCTATATCAGCTCTGGCTCAGCTATGAAATACTCTGAAAAACACTGGTCTTGGTGTCCCTGTCACATTTTTTCTCGCCAACTCTGAACCACAAGGTGCACAGAAGTCAGGGGAATCTCATTCTTGTGAGATTTCTTGTTCCCCTAATACCTCATATATACCTCTTTACTTTTCACCTTTGGGCAGAAATGGAGCACTCAGATCAAGGCTGAAAGAATGCTGCTGTCCTGGCTGTGAAAGTGAGGGTTTACTTCTGTGTTTCGTTTTGGTGTTTTGGTTGTTGGGATTTTGTTGTTATTTGTTTGCTTGTTTTTAAACCAGCAAACCCAAATCCATGAGATACCTACAGAGGCTTGGATTAAGGACTCCAGGGCAAATGATGAGGTGTATGAAGATGTATTACAATGATAGATTCTCTCTAGCCTTTTAGATTAAGATGAGGAGTGAAAAGTGCCAGTTGGTGTTTTTAAATCTAGGTAGCAGCACATTGAGGTCTTTGTATCCAATTTTTTTACATGTGGAGAAAGAGAGGGAGTAAAGGGAATTCGTGAGTATACCTGGTATGAGCATGGTGCTGTAACGTGGTCCCATTAAATGAACAATTAATTTGGGTGTGATTTATCTCGTCTCTCCCATGTGCAGACAACAGAATGAAAGTTTGGGTTTCAAAAAGAAGGTGGTCTAAGGACAGCGTTTTGCACAAGGTAAGGCAAGTTCCCCCAGCCTGATCAGAGATATCAGCCTCTGTGAGAAGGTGACAAACCACAGAGCTGCAGCAAAGGGTAGGAGCCCCATTTCCCCATCAGTCTCCTTTGGCGAGGTGTTGCTGGTGGCTTTTCTTGTGGCAAATGAGAGTGCAAGGTACTGTGTTGTGGTTCTGGGCCTGCTTCTCTGCTCCCGAGCTGCCACAACCTCTTGGGGTTTTTTCTGCATTGCTCTGTCTACAACAATGTCGTGTTACAAGACACACACTTTGTATCTGCTGATGTCAGCACGAAAAGAAAAGGAAATCGTCTTTTTACTTGTGTTGTAAATCAGCCCGGTAAACCAGACTATACATTATGCTTTTGTTACTGAGAGTTAAATTACAAGGAAATGAATGGCGCATAATAAGTCCCCATGTCACCGAATTCTCCACTTCTCAGCAAAATAGTCTCTCACACAAACAGGTTTACAGTGCTCGCTCCATCGCTGGGGAAGAGGCGCTCTCTAGTGGCTTTTTGTCTGCAAAAATGCTGCTGGGTGATGGCAGAACAGCTCAAAATAGATTCCTCTAAATCTGGAGGGGGTGATTATGAGAAGAAGTTGTATTCAGATGTCATGTTATCCCACTCCAAGATTTGTTTTGGTGAAATAATATATTCACAAAAAGACTGAGGGGTTGTTTTGTGTTTATTGAAGGCATTATTAGTTAAACGGTGAGCTCATGTTTATCATTTTTGCAGCCTTATTGCATCAAGAATAACATGGTAACAAATATTTCAATTTTGAAAATAAATGTTTATTTCTCTTCCAAATGATGTTTGGTGATCAGCACTTCTAGGGTTGTGCTTTCTCCAGCTGGGTTTGGTGGTGGAAGACTGCAGAGCAAATGTGCACTGCTGGTCACCTGCTTGAGGTTTAACAGTGGAGTTTGAACAGATCCCTAAAACCAGGCTTGGAAACAGGCAAACCCAGGCTCACATTTACATACCTGAGGTGGTGGCCATTTCTGTGTGCAACATGTGTGCAACAGCTAGGTACAACTGATCTCTCTTTCATGCCAGATTTACAGATACTTACAGCTGCTGTTGTCAAAGGGAATCTAAAATTCCAATCATCTGGGACTATCCCAGGAGAACGTCAGCTAAGGAAGGGGGATCCTTCATGTACAAGTCATTCTTTCAGATAGGAAGGGCACCCAGGAAAATGTTTTGTTTGCAGCATTCCCACCCCTTCCCACACCCCTTCATCCCCCTGCAGAACCAGGCTCTGTGCAGTTCAGAGAGAGATGTGTCAGCAGGGGAAGGTGGGGCAGAGGCAGGGAGGCAAGCATGTCACATCTTTTCAATCTCCTAAGCTTGAGCCTAGAAAGTGTCTGCACATTCAGAAAACCTTTTTCTGATTTGGTTCTTTGGGAAGGGTGACAACAAAGAGAGACTGAGGGAAAGGTTTAACAGGAAACAAAGGCAGGTATAGAAGTTCTAAGGATTTGAGCTTTTTCCTTGTCCCCTAATGAGTCCTATGTCATCTGCTAGTTTTAGGCAGTAAGCCTTCCAGCCTGCTGTGCCAGGAGAGTTCAGTTAAGATCTTGATGTGTTTTGGGCACGATCCTGCTGCAGGATGATGGTAAGAGGGATATGAGTTGGTTTGTGACTGCTAACACAAGATAGTATTTGCTCAGCCCCTCTGAATTCAGCATGATCACACCGCTTGCAGGCTGAGAAAAGCCCTGCTAGGAATACATGACTTGCAGGCTGACTCAACTAGACCACTATCCCTCTTCAGTCTGTTGGCTTTCCTGTGCTTTAGTTTCTACTCCACGCTAAAAAATTTCTCTGCATCAGAGCTCTTTTGTGGAACAGGGTGACTGCATTGTAATTTGATTTTTGAAGCTGTTGGCTTCAAAAACTGATCTCCTAGAATGCACTGTTCTTCCACACTCATAAAACTCAACCTCCATGCCATGCACATATGATTCTAGCTGTATGAAACAAGATAATACCTTTAGAGACAACCAGTCAAAAACTACCACACCTTCTTCTTGGCAAAACATTTTAGGACCTTGACTGACAAACACAAGACCGATGCAGTTACTGGTTCCAAGTGGTCCTCGGTCCCATTCCTGAGTGGTGCTGCTGTCTGTGGAACTGGATGTGAAAAAACTCCTGCAATGCTTAGTTTTACAGCTCAGTGTTGGTATCAAGATATTACCAGTGTGTTGAGGACATGAGCAGGGTACTGCAGCACTTAGGGTGCAGCTTCATTTCTACAGTTCAGCTGTTCCTGTCACAGGGGAGGAAGCCTCCAGCAGAGATGCAAGGCAGGACTGAAGGGCTGCTATTGCAACTCTTCAAATTTAATCCAGTCCTTCTGTGAGTCAACACCCTCCACTTTGTGTTGTCTGTCTGTTGGAGTGTGCAGCCAGTAAGAGCGCAGGAAGAGGTAATCAGGGTACTTTGTTGTCTAAGGATCTATTGTCTGCATTTTGCAAAAAGGTAGACATTGATAATGTGAGGAAATGAGAGATTAAAGGACGGTAGTGTATGAAGAATTGATTATCCGAGCTTCTAAGCAGAGTGAGAAATGGCTCTTCATTTGTAAACCTTTTTTCCCCTCTAATAAACACTGTAAGACATCATTTTGTATTAAAAACTAATGTATGTGGCTCCTTTTTTTAAGGGGAAGAAAAGAAAGAAAGAAAGAAAATGCTTTGTTTCTCAGAGGCACCATATGTACCACATGCTGCAGTTGCTATGGTAATTATTCGCATTATTGAATAGCACTGCAAGGGGTTACACAGAAACGAATCTGACTGGCCAAAATGCTTGTTAGAATGAGTATGTCCAGTTATTTATAAAAGCCTCCATGAAGCACTCGAGGAAAATAAGTATGTGAGTGAGAAGGAGGGAGGAGTGGAAGAGGAGAGGGGGAACATTTTATAAAGCTGAGACCGACACACGGACATTACATCTTTTTCCCTCAATGGGAGTTGGCATTCCATAAGCCTTCTTGTAGAAGAAATACTAGCAAACTAACTTGTGTTTACTTAAGTTATTAAGTTGTTGCCAATAAGATATAAAGTAATTTCTTCATGAAAATACCAATGGGGAGCCAAGCTTGAGGCTCCAGTAAGACTTCAAGGGTTAACTTTGATCTGCCAGGCTGGACTATGTCTGTACTTTTCTCGTCCCTGGTTGAGTCAGTCCTTGTGTGCTGTAGGGCTGGCTTTTCAAGGGGAGCACTGACCTCCTGAGCTGACTGAAATCCTGAGGGAGTGAATCACCTGTGAGATAACAGCTTCCAAGATTTCAGCACTGGCCAAAGCCAATGTGATTTGAGGTTACAGCCTAAACATGATCTACAACTGAACAATGTTACTTTGGAGTTTTTCTGAAACATAACATTGCAATTAATGGAGCTATTCATGTAAGAAATATTTCTAGGCAATGTAAATAAATTAGCAGGAATTAATTTAGCTAATTAATTTGATTGCTGTAAATTGATAAAATTTTACCAAATGCATAAATCATATCTGTGTATTTTCTATAAGGACATGATTAATGTGCCTTGATGTCAGAGGCATAGATGAAGCTACAAGCCTTGTTGTACTTAAATCTAGAGAAAGGTACTCGTCCAGTGACACTAGAGAAATTATGTCCTCAGACTGCACGTACTAAAGGTATGTCTGTGTAGATTGGCATTTGCAGTGATCAAATTTTGTGGACTATGGAAGAAGGTAATGAGGAAGGCCACTCACAGGTCTGAGATACTGAAGTTCTGATTAACTTTGGCAATAGAGTTTCTGGGCAATAACCAGAATTGAAAAAGATATTTCCAGTTTGGAAGTGTGATCTGAAAAACAGTAGAATGAAATTCTGGAAGAACAAGGTACAGATGTCTGTATCTTATTGGGAATAATCTGTTGCAAAAATGTCAGATGGGGAACAAAGAGATAGAATCTTTGCAGAGCCAGGAGCCAAAAATATGGCAGCATTATAACAAAAGCAGAAGTAGCAGGAGCTATTGCCCATGTCTCATAGGTCAGATTTTCAGGTGAGAAGAAAGGAAGTCTGAGGTGTAAAGGAACAGCACTCCCAGGGTTGCTCTGCACTCTGCAACCTGCTCTGTGCCATGACACACTTGGTCTCCCCAGGCAAAGAAATGGGTGTGAGTGTCTAGGTGGAATATCTGTTTCTCTTCCCACTGCAATGCTTTATCATGAGTGCAGGCCAAGGTTTGCCCCCGAGTCTTAACTTTGTCCACATGAAGCAGTTGGCCCAGCCTGGGATTTGCTTTGGGTGCGAAGCAGGGACCAGATGCGGCACCCAGCTAAGAGGGGATGGAGGTGAAGCCCCACTAACAGGTCTGCCAGGGAGCACATGTCATCTGAGTGCACTCTCCTGGCAATCAAGGAAATTGCTTTAACAAGCTATCCTCAGGGGTGTCTCAACACCGAGGATTCTTCTAGCTCAAGTGTTTGTGTTTGGTTGAGATTGGATTTCACAGTTGCTTTCTCCCCCTGTTCTGAGCTTCCTCTTTGTGCGACAGAGGAGATGTGTTTTGTCTGAGCACAGACTTTGGTCTGTCACCTTTGGAGAGCCATCTTCCAAGCAGATGGAAGCGAGACTCAGCAAGAAACCCCTGCAGCCAGAGACAGAGAAGCTTTTTTTAGCTGGCAAGCAGGGAGCTTCTTTTGCCTGCAAGTCTGTGTCCATCTCCTCACCAACTCCCATTAATTATGTCAGCTTGTCTTTCACCCAACTTCCAGCCGCTCCTTTTCAATGCCCACATCTGTGACTACCAATTAACACAACAGCAAGTTGGAACAGTGCTACCAGGCAGCCCCCTGTAGCCATAATGGCATTAAAATACTGTTTTGACCTGAATGAATTCTCTTTGTTGGACAGTTACAGCCTTATGGAGGCTATAATTACAATGGTAGCCTTAGTTCTGCAGATATAATTCAGCAGTGATGTACTGAGAACAAACAGGATTACAAAGCAGACCGTCTGCCTTAATATTCATTATTTAGGTCATTTAAAAATCTTTAAGAAATCATTACAGCTGAAACTGTAATGTACAGTGTGGGATTACATGCTCACTCTTAACAACATAGCTTGTCACTTGTTATGGGAAGCAGGCAGCACACGAACAGAATTTATTTTTGAGCAGCATGTGACATAAATGGTAATCTTCAGAGAGCTCACCATTAAAAACATCACCAGAGACTCCACTGCAGTCTGAAGTATTTGGTGAAGCAATGTTTTGAGAAGAGATTGTAGCTTAGCACATAAAATATTTAGATAAGGCACTAAAAATGTGCTCAGCTTCCCAAAAATGCAGAGGGCACCTGACAATGCATTATTAACAGCTTTGAAGTTCAGCGGTGAGAGGGCAGAAGAGCAGAATCAAGACAGAGGGAAAGCTTATGTTGGGTAAAGAGATTTTGTAGTAAGTGCTCCAAAGCCTGGGCCTGGAGGGAAGTGAAGGCAAAGCAAGCTGGTGACTTAGTAGGAAAGGATGCCCACCAGCCATTACTATAGCAATGAAGAGTGCCTGGGAGGCATATTCGAGCTGTAGAGGGCAGAAATGTCAGAGAAAAGGATGCCTGAGGGGAGCTGAGAGGCAACTGATAAATGAAATGGGAATTGAAAATGGATTGACAACTCTTCCGCCTTTTCTTGCAACCAAGTAAATAATTGTTACCCTGAGAAGGCCAACTCGAAAGCTTAGGATAGGCTTGGTCTGTTGCTGAATACCTGTCTCCCCTCCACAGCCTGCAGTTAGCTTGCTCCCTGGGAGCTCTTCCTCAGGAATACATGCTGACTAATTCCTCTGCAATCTAGGAAAGCCCTCAAGTGCCTGCTTTGAGCCAGAGTAGCCCACCAAGGAGTGCATAAACCAGCTTGTCAGGCAGCTCAGTAGATGGGCACTAGAGCTCTGTGTGAGTCCCTGCTGGGAACCCCGTCTGTGCTGCGCAGTGAGACGGGCACAGGGGCAGGGCTGGGTCAGGGTGCCCGCTCAGGGTGCCAGCGTGTGCCCGGGGAGCTGCAGCCTTGGGGGCTGCCAGCCAGCAATCCGCCTCCACACTAGGGATACTTTAAACATTAAATCTCTGCTCTTACTTTCCAATTCTTTCTGAACGAATGACTTTCTCAGGCAAGATTTCATAAGGTTTTTAGGGAGCTTGTGTCATTTGATGGCTAGTGACCTGGAGACATGCAATATATTTTGGATTAAGTTAAGCTGATCTCTATGATCAGAATGGGAAGGGGAGAAAAACAAAACCTAAATCTTTGTGCTTTTAAAGGGAAATGAAAATGTTTAAAGCTTCTTTAATATGTAAAGTTAACAGAACTGCAAATCAGTAATTGTTTTCTGAAAGGCTCTGTGGACAACCTATGTCTTCCACTAGTGCTAAAAGACAGGGACCTTAAAAGAAAGTACAGGGAGCTGGGCAGATTTTAACTTTATAACTTTGAGTGCCAGATCTTTCAGAGCCTGTGTTTTGCACATATGATATCCTGCCCTTCTGTTATTACCACAAGCTTCCATGACAAGATCTGGAGAAGCACATTTAAGGGGAAGGGTGTATATTTTCATATTGCTGGGAAATTAAATATAACTCAGTGCAGATATATCTGGGACAAGGAAGGAATATGATGGAGAACTGTGCTGAGGGAGAGAGAGAGATATGGAGTACTGTTTGATTATCCTCAAACCCATAAACATATTAATAAAATAGTTTTTCTTAAGGTTACCAGGAATAAAACATTCTCAAATTTTTGGATGAACCAAAAAGAACAGATTAAAGTATTTCAGCTCTATATTCTAGTTTTTCAAAAATTTTTAGAAATACCTGAAAAATTAAAAGAAGAACAAGTCAGATCAATCTCATGCACATTTTCTGAATATATGCTCAATTATCTCACCCAAGTCAATAATGAAATAAAAAAAAGATGAGCCTGGACAGATCAGTGCTGGTGAGAGATCCACTAGCAGTACATATTCATTGACAGCGACTTTTAATCAGTCTGGTGCTCATTTTACAGTGATTTCTTCAAAGCTTTGTTTCTGTAGTTATCTGGAACAGCATTAGAGACTCTCACAGTACATGCTTCCCCTGGATCCTGTCAAAAAGAGATTTTTGCTACACTATTCCCAGTGGGTACTGATGGGACAAGGTGCCGTTTGTACAGATTGAGGTGAAGGATGTTTCAGTGATGAAAATGAGAAATCATGAGAATCTGTTTGAAAGCTTGACTAAACAGGAAACACTTAGAGATGCTGCTCTGAAAGCTACATGTAGAGCTTGTGTGTTGACTGGGTTGGAATACTGAGGGGAAGACCCACACACAAACATCACTTGGACTATGGGCAAGATGGGCATAATATTCAGAGCAATTGAAAAGGAGGAAGGGAGGGAGCCTTGAAGTACAGGGAGAGGCAAAGTCTCGTTTCAAAACAGCTGAAACATACTTGAAATAGAATAATTGAAATTCCATTTGACAATTCATTCTGACACTTCCAAAGTAAAGTAATTTCAGGTATGTATCATGAACTGAGGCAGAATAGATAGCAAACAATTTCAGACAAAAAGATAAAAACAGGGAGGAAACATTGGTTTTGAAATGTTGTTTTGTTTCAAACTTTCCTCTTCCTTTTCTCATTTTTTTTGTGCAGATTAAACTAGATTATCAAAGTGTTCCATACAAGCTCACATTTTGGAGCCACCTGAAATACATTTTCTTTGGGAAATTGATGTTTTGTTGAAATTGCTTTACCTTGATTTGACTTCAGCCCTAAAATGAAAGTGGGGACTTCCATGAGCATAATGATGCAGAGGAAGAAAAGGAGTTGGAAAACAGCAGGGGCTTAAGATGCATAATAACAGTGAGAGTGATAATAAAAATATTAAAAAGTTCTTTGTGACAAGAAATTGTAAGAAGGAGAGCACAAGGGTACATGGGATAAATATATTGAGGGGCCTGATAAGTAGAACAGATACAGATAATCTTTTTCTCTATGTGGAGACAGGTACAGGAAGGCAGAGTGAGGGAGCATCTAAAGCAGTGAAAAGGTCTGTAGATGCAGTGAGGATCCTTTCCTCTCATCTCTCTTCATGATTATTTTATATGTTTTTTTGTGCCGCACACCCTCCAGAAATCAGTGAAGCTTCTTTTCTTTCCCTCTTCATGATCAGTTCATTTTTTTTCTTGCAGCAAAACTGGCACCAAGTGTAATTATTTCCTGGTGCCTCTGTGCAGTTACCTGTGCCTCCCAGCAGGGCCTTGGCTTCGACTCAGAGAGACTCCCCTGCTCTCCTCCTCCGGGTGATGTGGCTCCCTATGAATAATTTCCTGAGAGGTTTCTCAACTTCCCTGTAGAGTAGGTTTCTTCTTTCAGGCCTCAAGTTTTCATGACAACACACTCGCCCTTGCTTTCAGGCCAGTTTCTGCTGGCTCTGCTCTTTTCTCTTCTCTTTGGATATTCTTTTATTCAAACAACTCCTGCAACACGTATAATTTCAATTACCCTGGAGGTTTACACAGTGCTTACAATGAACTGAGCTGTGCTTCTAACTTCTGCCCATTATATTCTGACAAAGAATCTCAGAGGCAAGGCTATGTGACTGGTGAACAGTGTGTGAGGCAAGGTTCAAAGGGAAGGAACCCATACAATAGTTACTCATAACTCTTTCCCATTTTTCACAGTGTAGCTCTGTCTTTTAATATTGAAATTCAAGCTGCAATCAGGGGCTGAGCAACTTAATGTCAGAAAAGATTTTTGCTAAAGGTAATAGGGGAAATGCAAATTGGCTGTTTGTTTGTTTGTTTATGTTCCTGGATAGTAAGAAGGCAATTGTTATTCCAAGCATTCACTTTAATACATTGAAAAGTTCTCTTTATAGAAAATTCATTTGACTGAAGAATATCCAGCATGCAAGGGACTGCTTCATGGGAAATTCTATATCCACAGGGCTTTTGGTTTGCTGGCTCCTCAACCCTTGTCCCTTCCACATCAAAGACCTAATTGTAACATCCCTAAAAGCCTGGAAAAAATTGCCCATTGTAACCAAAGGTTCCATACATTATTTAAAATTGGAGGAATAACATTTCTTTGCTACAGGGGAACTGGTAGTGTCTGCTGTGACTGGCAGTGCCTAAAAATAAAATGCACCGCACAGAGATGGAACATCTCCTGCTTTTAGAAGTGAGGATTCCTCAGATGGGTGCCTTTGAAAGTAATTTAGTGTTGCCCTACTCCTTACATTCATCAGTGTGTGCAATCTGGTAACATCTTACAAGCACACCTGGCCAGGAGAGAGGATTGTATTATAAATGCCTAACAAAAGGAATCTCCCTTTCCTTTCTCTCCTCCTTCTGCACTTACTAAGCTAATTACTTCATTTTTAAAAAGGGAGAAGCTTGTCTCTCTTCATCCTTCACATGCCTCCCATCTCTCTGGCTTGATCTTTGAATGCTGTGTGCTTTGACTGTGAAATGCAAGGTAAAAACCTCACATTCACTTTCCAGTTGGAATTTCAAGGCTGGATTTTTTTCTAACCCAGCTTTCAGTTGTTAGTCGAGGGTCAAGTCACTGTAGACAAAAGCTTTCATACTTCAGAAGAGATAATTCAGCAAGATTGGTTGAGGTGCTGATGGAAGGGAGGTCTGACCACGGCTCCTTTTGGTTGAGGGTGACAGCGCAGATAAGAACGTGTTAATGGATGCAGCCTTTTTCCTTCTGACACCTCACTTGGTCAGAATTACCTTGTTGTCACCTTGGATGATCATTCTACCAAGTATCAGGGACTTGGACAGAGGATCTGCTTCTCTGATTACAGCTGAGCTATCGAAAGGAAAGTGGGGTAGGTGCAGCCTAACATGGCTATTTTTGACTTGAAACAATAATAGTTATTCCGATTTTTTTTTAGATATCTGAAGTCTTTTTGGCCCCAGGTGCTACTGCCTTAACATACTGATAACTGCACCCCAGGTGGGACAGACCACTGTGTTCTTACAAAAACCTACCTCTTCCAAATTATATTTTGGAGAATGACAGCAAGAGCATCAGCAGTCAGCTCAGGGATAACAGGCATGCCAATGATGCTCTGGAAATTCATTGCTGCTTCTCCACTAATGCTGTCTTGCATGCTATTTCTTGCACAGCTTGAATGGATAGGGAAGAATTAATACTTTTTATTTAATTAAAAAGCTACTGAGGTAGCAAACAAATTCAGCAAGGAGCTTTTCCCTACCTTCAGAAGGAGTTTTTATTATTGGTGATACTGTTGTGATGACTCAAAGCTCTGTTGAATTTAGGATCTATCTGGGGTTCTAAACAAAGAAGGGGATTTCATAGCTTATACATTCCCTTTGGAAAGGACAGGCCAAAATCCTGACCTTTGGTGGGTTTATTTTCCAATTCAGACCCACATTTGGCTGTCTCTCCTGCCTAGGCAGAGGCTGCCCAGCAGCATTTTAGGCTGTCAGTAGCCATCACAGTTCTGTGGCAGGGGATGTCTGTCTCCCTTACTGACATATAGACAGTGTTGCACATGCACAACTATCCTTTGTCACTGCTTTTCCCACCAATTACTTGCCAACCTTTTACCCACCATCAACCCAACCTTGTAATCAAACCTTCACTGTTCTTTTAAAAACTTTTAAAAACTTTTTTTCTTGAAATGGAGGGTTTGAATGTGCAAAAACTGCAAAACCTGAGCTGAAATATCAATCCTTTAGTTCTAGAAGTCGTAACTACCAGTATCATCTTTTAATGTATACTCTTTTAATGAGTAAACATCTACTTAGTGATGCTAAGAAAATGTATTTTCTTAGCTCCATTTTGCAGCCAGACATATATCCCTTATTGTTCCTTCTTGGTGTGTTTCCCATAATGTTGATCTGCTCTTACTGGATTAGCCAGACCTTCATAGACAGCATTTCCCCCCTTTGCTATACATGCTTCATCAACACAACTAGATATCTCTCCAAGTATGGTACCCTTTGCTGCTGCCTTTCTGCCCTTTCTTCCTCATACAACATAAAATCCATCTGTCAGAAACTAAAATTACTTGTTCTGTGAAGTGAAATCTTCAAAGCCCTTCAAATATCTAGTGTATGAAAACTCTTTTCTTTATCCCATTTAGGATTATAGCAAAAAAAAAAAAAAGGCAAGACAGTTCCTTCTTTGCAAAGAAAATAGTTATTAACCTTCAGGATAAAAGCAGATACAATTCCAATGATATACTTTTTTTCCAAAGGAATTGTGGGAAAGGTAATTGCTGAAGACAGCAACAAGTTGTAGAAGAGCAGCAGCCCCCCAAAGATTTGTCACACTTAAAGAAGAGAGTAAAATAAACATTCTAACACTAGCCTACTTTGGAGCTACCAGAAATCCTAGTTAGCATCAGTGATTTGCAAATATCCCTCTCCTGACACTGTGTCAAGTAAAACCTTTGCAGCTCAGCAGTTGCATCTGAATTTGGTGACTTTCACCAATATCTAAAAGGCGTGATCTGAGAAGTGTTTGAAGCAGAGATTTTTGCATTATATTTAAGTTTCAAGTCACTCAATATTCACTTTTATAAGAGCAATATATTCATATATTCATATTACTGGCTTTCACTTTGTTATTTTTATACTCATTGAGACATGACAAGGCTGATTAGAGTCAGTGGCCCAAAACCAAATGTCAATAAAATATCAGAGGATGGTTGTAAAACATACCCTGCCTGAATACTTGGAAAGTCTTTGGAGAGGAGGTTCATACTACTTTGGAAAGTCAAACTCTTGGGTTTCTAGCTTCTTACCTCTACTCCATATAAACTGTGTAAGAATGAGCAATTCACAGGACACAATGAAAAGGATAAACAGGTAGAACAGCAGGATGATTTGCCCAAAATCAGATATTTCCATGAAAGTGAAGAGAGAATATAAAGAAACAAAGCCTGAACCACATATGCTGATAAGAAAACAGAGATGCAATGACATGAAGCTTTGTGAGGCTTAAAGTATATAGTTTACAACAAACATATAAGTCAACATAAGTTTTAAAGAACCTTATCAGCATCTAAATTCCTTTTTCTCACTATTCTTCAGATTTTGCAGAACCTCTGAGCCATCCAGGTTCTCTGCACGTTTTTCTGCTCCCAAGGATGAAACTTGTGTCAACTTTGCAATCAGAAGTGGTTCCTACCCTTGGAACTGTCCCACACTGACTTTTCTTTGTCAGTTGGTTTACTTCAGCACTTGCAGATTTAGGCATATGAGTCCACCATTTGGGCCCTCATTCTGCTGCTGCTGCTGGTAAAGCCACTGACAAAGCTCTTTTTAGCCTGAAGCCTTGTATGATCCCTCTGAGGAATTAGCAAGAACAAGTCATCCACATCCTGAGAAAAGACCAAATTATTTGGTCAGTGCCTTGTCCAGAGAGAAGAATGGATGCAGCCCACAGTGCTGACAGTTCTTACCCTCCTGCTTTAGCTGCACACAGAAACAACAACAGCACCTTCTCCAGCAGAGGAGAAAGAATTAAGTCTTGGACAAATCTGAAAGGAAATAAAAGGAAATAAAAAAATATTTCAAACCTCTCTAATTGCTGCCCCTATCATATTATTAGTGCCAAAATAATGCCACTCTGCACTGCAGCAGGTCTTGCTCTTTTCAGGCATTCATTTATTAACATTAGCCTGGTGGTGCTCATTTTGCTGACTCAATACTGGGTCATACAGGTGCAGCTACATATTTATCAGTTTTCATTATCCTGTTTGTGGATTTAATCACATATTTGTGATTAAATTAAATTGAGCGCATCTTAAGTCCCCATGCGTAGGGGCAGGCAGAAGGGCTTCCTGTAAGTTCCTGCAGGAACTGCTGGGCTTTGAGCTGTGCTGATCTCATCTGATCTATGTGGCTGCTGGATGGCCTCAATGAAGCTTCTTGATAGCTCATGTGGAATAAAAGCCATTGTCAGCAAGGGCTTGTTTCCTAAACACTGTTTCTGTCAGACCAAGGAATGAGAAATTGTTTTCTCTTTCCCAATGATGGGAATATCACAAAAACCAACCTACTGCTGCTCTTCTTCCTAATTTTCCAAGATGAGGTAGAGAATAAGAAAAAGGGGGGTGGGAGCTGAAATTAGAGAGATTTTTCTTTTTTTTTTCTGTCCTCAGGTATCATTCACCACTCTGGTGAAGAGCATGAGCTGTCACGTGATTTGCATGGCACAGATACACAGTAAGATCTGCAGGTGGTTGCTGCAGAAAATGGATATGTTTTCTTATGGAGGAACAGTCCCAAGAGCGATGTCCATCTGTTGACTGGGTTTCCAAGGCAAGCAGCCCAGCTCTGGGGTGCCCTAGAGGACAGCCTGAATGTGCATCTGACCTCACTGCAACCTGCACTCTGGCTGCAACACACTTACACAATTGTTTTCCAGAATGCTTGTAAATATGGTAGTTTCTGATTTTCGAGAGATCTTGAAAACACTAGATCATGCTCCAACCATTCAGGGAGTTCCTCATCCTAGACATTAACCTAGCTGGGGTGTGACCCCATTTCTTTCTTATAGTGGGAGAGGGAAGGAAGGAGACTAAAGCGTTGGATCTGGTAACTTAAATGTCCTAAAATGGAAAAGGTTGGTGTAATGTTGTTTATTTTAACTAAAGGTATTTCTGTGGCCCTTATCACTGCAGCATCTGAACTAAGGCCAAAAGTCCACTTTCCTGTCAGGTCTGCAAAGCTGGAAACAGAGAGCTGAGGGATAAGTGTAAGGTGAGTAGATGCAGCTGGAGTTTGTTAACCTGTGGGGCTCACTGAAACATGCAAAAGGAGGAAAAGGAAAGGTGTGGGCAGTGGAAGAATGGGTGGAGTGAAGTTTGGGAAGGGATTTCATGATGTCTTTGGATCCTGGCACATGTCTGTTTTTATTGGAGTGTGTCATATCTCTGAGACATAGGAGGATCTTTTGCTCTGAAGCAATAGGCCTTTTTCATGTTTGTGTGCAGGGCTCTTTCTTATCCATCAGAGGTTCCCTGAGTTTCGCTACATCTACCCTGAAAATATGTGAGACTGTGAGGATTACTCTGTGCCTAGGAGGAAACAAAGATCTAAAATGGCATGTCCTTAGTTTGCAAGATAACTTGGTCCCTCCAAGCAGAACACTGCGAAGATTGTGTCCCTTAGTATGTCCTGAGGTTCATTTGGAAGGTGTTATTTTTACCCTGCAAAAACAGTGGGTTTTGTAAGAAACTAGTAAGTGTGAGACTAGTTTAGCAAAGAAATTTGTGTTCATTTCTCCCTGGATAAACAAACATACTTCTCCCTACCTAGCAACTTACTTGAGAGTCTGTTTACTCTCTCCCTCAGAGTCCTGTGCAAAGTTCTCAGCTTTCAACAGCAGAGACTCTTCCTTGCAAGGTTATCAGGAAAAACCTGGGTAATTTAGCTTCTCTCTTCTCTTCTAGGAATTCTGCTGTCTTTGTTTTTCCTGAGGGGTCTTTCTCTGCATGGTTTCCTGGCCTGAAGGGTGATTGTACTCCTTGCTGTTATAGAATGGAGATAGAGTTTTCTTAGATTGCCAGTGCTCTGGATCAGAGACTATATGTGTTTATGTATAGGCACGTAAGAACCCCTGTTTCTGGGTCTTAGTGCAAAATAATTACAGGAGTTATAATGTCAGAGAGGCTGTCACAGGTGGAAAAGAGTCTTTTCACTGGGGTATCTGCAGCTCCTACCACTAGCCCATAGGCAGGGAAGACCTGCCTTATGATGGTTTGGCTCAGTCTCATTTCTACACCTATCAGTGGGGACCTTGAAAATGCTTTTGACTATGGTGGTCACTTCATCAAAGGTTAAATTGATTGCAGCAATCAGTGATACCATGAAAGTGGTGAATTTTCAACTGATAACTCCTCAGTTAGTTTGCCACAGATTTATAGGCTGAAATGGGCTTTGTACAAAACTGCCTGATGAATAACACAGGACAAAGGAAGTATACTCTATGTATTTCTTACCAATTTAGAAAGTAGACTAAATTTAGCAAAATCAGTTGCATACTGCAAATTATGCAAAGTCTCAGTCTGATTTTTAAACTCAATAAATATAAAAATGTTGGCAGTGTTTCATGTTGGTTTTATCTCAAGTAAAGGATTAACTGTCCACCAGTAGCTTTTGCGGTGTGAGCCGGGAGCTAGTCTGAAAACCAGGACTCCAGGCTGACTCTGGACTAGGTACAGCAAAGGCTCCACAACGTGTGACTAATTGGGGCACAGCATTTTTCCTCATATATATTTTTAAAAATACCTATGTCCATGGAAAGCACAAAGCAGTATCCATAATCCACAGGGATTTTTTTATCTTTTTTTTAAAGCACTGTCTGTCATAAGCCGTTCTGCCTTTGTCTTGATTCTGAGACCTCTTTCATCCTTGGGCTCACAAAAACTGCGACTTATCAAAACTGGTCAACCCCATGGTCCTGACTCTGAGAGAGTGCATAAGAGGAAAGCAAAACTGCAGAGTACAGAGTAACATTTCCTCTGGTACCTCCCTCCTGTATCTGTAATCAGTGGCTTAAGGACAGGCTGCAGCAGGGCCTACAGCTGAGCTCCCCCTTCAGGACCCTCATTCTGCACCATTACCATATGGTAGGCTTGTTTAATTAACTGGGGGAGGTTTGGCATTTTATTACCTACCCCATCTGCTTAATCCTTTGTATTTTCTTTGCATCTGGAATTATGTCTAATGACATTTTCAAATCCAAGCCACGAATTTTTTAGAGAACTGTTTCTCCAAAACAATGGCAATTTAAAGAACATTTTGAAATTGGAAGGGTAGCAATTCCTGCTCCCTCTACTGAAACTTATTTTTTTTCTCAGGGCATTCATTTCTTCATGAAGGGAGCCACGTGTATTTACTTGTTTATTTCTGTCTCTCAACTGCTTTTTTTTGGCTTGCCTTACCACCCCATCCATTCTGGATATTTCTAATTAATTTTCAGACAACACTTTTGGGTTTCATTTCTTTTTTTTTTGGTCTGCATCTGCAAATACGTGCTCCTTTATGTACCCAGCCTCAGCTTGGGGTGTAGAAAATGCAAGTGGCTTTTATCAAGGCAAGCCATCCTTGCAGGGGGAAGTAAAGTGCAGTAGTTAAGGCAAAGGTTGTGACTGCTCTGGGAAAGCAGGTTCAACATGTCTTTCAGTGTGGGGTGTCTGATTGCTTTGTGTCTTGTTTCATAGACTTCTCCCTGTGTCTGCTTATTTTTCTTTCTCCTGGACACTTGTGTTCAACATTGATATTTCAGAGACTGGTCTTTGAACAGCTGTCTGCCACTCCCCTGGGTACTGCCTTGGCTTTTTTGTGCTATCTGAAAAGCAAATATGAAACAATTAACGGGAAGATCAAAAATCACTCAGTGCTTTTGGAATCCCTGAGAGGAATCTGTCTGGACCTTAAGTACATGCCAGCGCTGACTCATTCTTTTCTTTTTCTTCCTTCTTTCTGTTTTCATCTACTTCAATTTCTCATTGTTCCACAAAAGACTGTGCCCCTTTCCCCCACAAAAAAGCAAGACCAAACTTTATACCAGCTGATCACCATCTGAGGTTATACTTTTGCTGTCTCTGATCAGTCACTCTGCCACAGCCCAGCAAACATTTGGAATTGGTTGGTGGTACCTGCCTTTCTGCTACTGGCCTACTGAATGGTGAGGATGAAACCATTTCTGTCATCCATGACTCGGTTTCTGAGTCAGTAAAACACTGCTTGTTCTCTTCCAGAATCTCATGATAAAGAGGATTCTACAAGGTAACTATTTTTAATTATGTCAAGTGAGTGACATCCCAGTTATTGTACAGATGATCATGGTTGTTTTATGTAATTGTTATTGCGATTAAAGGTTATTTGTTTTTCCAACTAATAATTAGGATGTGGTAATTTTTTAGGACAGAAAACTGTTCTAAGAAAATTGTTTGGAGGGGTCTGCTGTTCCTGTATTTCCCTTTTTTTTCCTTTTTTCCCTAGGATTCAGCTTCATTGTTGAAGAATACTAATTTTTTTTTCCAGTGAAAATGTTATAGCCTTTTACAACAAGCATCTCTTACAATTTTTAGTGAGTCTGAACTCAGATCATTTGAAACACAGCCATCCCTCACTCCTTCAAGGTCAATCCTATCTGATTTTCTTGACCAGTGCATGGAAAATTTATCCTGTGAATTGCACAATGCTGCACTTCAGTGGTCCAGCAAAACTCCATTTAAGTCACAAAATAAGGGATGGTTTTGTTTAAAAATTATTATGACTGAAGATCTCATTTATGCTGAGACACAGCCTGCCTAAATAGAGCTGACCAAAGTGGTACTGGGATAGAAATGAATGGGTTTCATTTCATTTCTGGCATCACTCTGGTGCCAGAAGACATCAAAACTGGGGGACACAGATTTTCTAGAGAATAGAGAGTTGTGGCATCAAGTCCAACTTCCCTCCTAACGCAGACCACTCACGGCACTTGAGCAGGCTGAGATCTTCTGATGAAGCTACAGTTCATCCTTGCCCAGACTTGCTTTAACATCCTCAAATGATGGCAAACATAGTGTCCCTCTCTAAGCTTCTAAATGTAATGTGATTAGAGACCGTTCTTATTTCAGCTGACTTCAGCACTTGTGAAGTTTTCGTTCTCTGGTCTCTTATTAGTATAATATTCTGTCTTTTCATTACACTGCTGGTACAGAGCAGGCAGGACAGGATCATGGTCATAGGACATATCACTGTCATCAGTAGTCCGGATCATTCCCATGCAGGAACAAAGACCTTGAGGTGGACACAGCACAAAGAACAGCGAATCTGAGAGATACTTCCCTGGTGAACTCCATGGTTGAGCTGTCACATTTTGAGCTGGCTGTATCTGCTTGGGAGCAACGCACCTTTTTCTGGGTATGCAAGAGAGGAAGAGATTTCACTAGGCTATTACAAGTGCAAAGGCTGAAATGATTCTTCTCACATCTAGCCCTGCCTGGGATATTTTGTACAGCTATGTGGATATTGAGATGAACTGCAGAGGGCATATACATCTCTGCATGGGTGAGCACAGCTGCACATGGGCTTCTTTACTTACCTGAAGAATCACAGAATCATAGAACCAGCTGGGTTGGAAAGGACATCCCAGATCATCAAGTCCAACCCTTGATTCGCTACCACCACGGTTACTAGACCATGGCACTAAGTGTGACTTGACAGAAGGCAGTTGCACGGGGCTGCTGCAGAGCTGGTAGAGTCAAAAGACATTTGTTCAGTCTCAGGGCTGGAGAAATACGGAGACTGGAGGCTCCCAGGAAATGTGGGGAATGACGTGCAGAGGTTTTGTCTGCCCTAGACATGTAGACATGTAGACATGACCTAAATAGACCTTCACGCTGGCTGAACGATGAGGGGGTCCCCCTAAACGTGTTTTTCATGTAGAAGCACATCTTCAAGCACTTTTATCTCCAAACCTTGCTTCTGTAGTTCTTCTTCTGTGTAGTTGTCTTAGGAAGACCTCTTGGGAAAGATTTTCCTTTGCTGAAGGAGTTGGTAGGTATATTCTGATAACACTTTGGTACTTCTAGTTTGACTGGGACTTCTCACAGATGGTAGTTAAAATGAGACAAAATATAACAGCTGTGTGAAATGCTGGTATCATTGTCCACCACACTTGCAGACTCCTTTGTTTAAGAAGAAAGACCTAAGTCATCAAAAACTTAAGCCAAGATTGTTGGTTGTCATTTTTCTCCCTCATGCTGCTTTGTGGGCAGATTAGTGCTTGGCTGGCTGTTTCAGATGTAAAGCCTGCTGAGTTTCTTCCTGGAACATCCTGACACAGTAAACAAGGGAAAGCAGAGGCAAAGCTTTTCCTGTGCAGCCTGCTGGAGTGCCTGCACTTTCTCACTTCTTCGTGCATTCTTACCCTTGACCCCAGTGTGCTATCCAGTTCCCTCTGTCAGGTTCTCCTGAAAGCTGTGATTTCCTCTCCTGACAGGCAGCAGGAAGATGAGAAAGCTGTTGGGCAACCTTTGCTCTGGAGAGAACAGGAGGGTTATTAACAAAGCATGCCTGACAGTTAGGGTTTAGGAAACAGTGATAGCATCAGGAAGAGGGAAAAAAGTAAACAGTTCAGTAGCTTAGGGTGTGTTTGTCACTGTAAAATCATCCCAGGCTAGCAGCTTTATAAGCTGTTCTTTCAATTGCAGTGCCTCCATCACAGACTTGGTGCTGCACAGGAAGTCATACCATTTGTACCAGCAGCTGAGTTGGATTTAGCTGGGACTCTGTTCTGAACCAGTCCAAAGGTTAGAGACGTTTTGGCTTGGTTTCAGCACCATACAGGAGAGTAAGACGATCCAACTTACTCTGTGCTCAGATGTGAGGGTGTGGCAAAAGAGAAGTCTTTATTTCCACTGCCTCATAACTACTACAGGGAGAAGCCACCTATTTTACAAGGGAATCAAAGCCAGGAACAGAACTTGTGTCACTGACTTCCACTTACCTGGTTTGGTAAAAGCCAGCTAGGACATCTAACTGGGAACTATGAAACCCATCCTCTGGGCAGTTTGCAGCTCAGCTTTTGATATAGGCTTTTTCTAATTATCACTGACAGGCAGATCAAGGGTAATATTATACATTTGAGTTCTTGTTTTTTCTCTTCCCTCCCCTTCTTCATATCATGTGTCAGCTCTAGTTTCCAAATACATTTCCGTGTCAAAGCACTAAACTTCATCCATCATGAGCACATTTGTGCACGTCCTAATGAAATAACCCTGCTGCCATGTCTCTCTGGGAAGGTGGAGACTCCAGTCATAATGTGACATGACAATGGAAGCACCATGAGACTGGGTAGTGAGATTATATCTTTTCCATTTGTGCAGTAACTGTTGTTTAGATGGCTTGTCAATCTGTCAGATAAAAGCACACAGCCATTTATGAAGAATTATTAATGAAGATTCAGACATTTTTTCTGCCAGAAACGGATCACTTCACTCTTTATCTCAATGACTTTTTACTTTAGAAAACTAAAAATAGCCCTGAGTTTATAAGGAAAGACCTTCAATATCTGGCAGGTTTTGCCTTCCCTCTAGTCCATTCCCCAGAGGAAGGTTAAATACACAAACCCTTTTTCTAATAGTGTGAACTGAGTATTTCAGAGCCATAAACATGAATACAAGGTATGCATCTTTGTCTGTTAAGCACTAACCCTCTTATCATCCAAACAAAAAGTAAAGACAAAAAATTCCCCCCAGCCTCTGATAATTTACACTTTTGAGGAAAAGGGAGGTTAAGAAAAGAAATGCTAATCACACCAGCTTGGATAAATTTGGTGTTGTCAAATGTTGTACAACTTTCTCCACTTTTCTCTGCCAATGCAACTCAGCCCTTTGGAAGCAACCCTGTTGTCATGAAGCTGGACTGTGCTGGAGCAACATCTTTCCTTCGCATGAGGGCATGTTGGGGGCATACTGAGGGTAAAGAGTGTTCAGGCAGCTCTCTGTTGATGACCCACATTATTGCTTTATGACTTAGAAAACGTATTTCTACAGATGACCTTGACAGAGTTTGCCTTCTGGCTTTTGAAAATAAATGGCTGAAACCCGGAAATATATTGTCTGTTAAAGAGGGGTTTTTGCTTTCTCTCCCCCGCAACATAAAGGATCCAAGAACTGTTTAGATTCCCAGAACTTCTGGGTTTCAGATACCAAGGGAGAAAGTATGTGTGGTTGGTTGTAGTATCTTCCCATTTTCCATCAGGATGAGAGTGAGATACTCATCTGGTGTGGATAAGCTACCGTTTCTCATGGGCACATGCCAAAGGCACCAGAATAGGTGTGTGACTTGATACACCTTTATATATGGGCACACATACACATATACACATACACTCCTATATACACATCTTCACATGCACACACACACACAGTTCAGAGACCACATTAGAAATGGGTGATGCATTTTCCCCCTTACTTATTGGAGAATGAGAGTGAGTTTATGTCCAAATGCACAATCCTCAGGTGTGCCTTTGCATTGCCTGGGGCAAAATTTTCAGTGCAACAATGGCCAACACAGAAATCCCAAGAAAGGGAAAGAAGATCAGACTCTTCTCTCTGGCAAAGAATCTGAATGTGGTTCCACACAATTTAACATAGCTAACTGATTCTCTCAGATGTACTAGGTCTGTATTCCATGCTTAGTGCTTTCCAAAACCAAACCAAGTCAACAGAGTGCTCCGCAGTGCAAAGCAAAACAAACCCACAAAAAGTTCATGTGTAGTCACCACAGAAAAATTTGCTAAGTACCAGCAGAAATGAGGAGTTAATGTGTTCCATATGTGGCAGCTAACCTGGGCTTTATAAGATTTTCCATGAGATTTCTGAAAAAAAATTCTATAGCAGCAAACAAGATCAAAAATCCATTTGCTTGTTAAACTGGACAGCTAACATTCAAGCTGCATTTTCTTCCATAGCCGAGTCTATAAATACAGGCTAACAAACCTGGATAGGATAGGGTTCTCACTCTAAAGAAAACGGGTGACAGCCTCTAGTATTCCTGAGCAGTAAGACACTTAAAGCTTTAATCAGCTTCTCAACAAGACAAGATCTGAAACACTTCAGAAAATATTTACCTTTTACTTCCACACGTGGAACTTGCTTTTATATTTTGGGGGGACCTTTAGCCTCTATAGAGGTTAGAAGTTTAAACAGCATCAATAGATAACTTGACACATTATCTTATTCTTGATTTCTCTTGACTCTGAGATTCTGGGCAGCTTCATTCATTTCTGTCTGTAGCCTTCTGTGGGATAAAAGTTCTCAAGAAGTGTGAAGTATTACTCCTGAAGAAAAAAATAAGAAAGAATGTAGCAAAGTGTGAGGGTAAACTGTAGGTGTTTATGTGGGAGATATTATTTTGTTGAGTCACTCTGTATTACAGTTTGAGCTGACCTTGGAGATTTATCTGTTCCTGTACGACTTTCCCAGAAATAAGTAATAAAGATCTGGGCAATTAAGAGAAGCCTACAGCTCTGTCAGGGGGAGACAAACGGAAAGAGAGAAAGAGAAGTTCTATAGGGTAAGAGATGCCATGATGACTGGCAAATCTGGAGAAACCTGTGAGACGGTCCAAAATATATAATCACAAGGACAGCCAGGAAGGCCAGCATGAAATTGTGTCCATGGGTGATGCAGGAGGAAGATACGGGCATAGGTTCCCCATATCCTGCTGTCCTGTAAGGGTACACCACAGAGCATCTTTGTCCTGCCTCCTGGCAAAGCCATGTGGTGACTTCAGTGGGCATGGCAAAGATAGCTCAGAAGCTGAGGACAAGGAAAGCTGAATCTCAGAATTAAGAGACTGCTTTAATTTGCCAGAATTAGCGGTCTGTTCACACCTTTCAAACTGCCCTGGGACTGTAGGAGGAGCAGGATTCTCCTGTGGTAGGCAGAAGAACAGGTCACTGAAGCGGCACAGAGCAATCAGAGCTGTAGCTGACTGGGAAGACCATGAGATGAGAGACTGAAGAGCAAGCCCAGGCAGGGAGCAGACCCAAAGCCAGACATGATGGGTGCAATATCACAGGATGCATCACACAACACTGCAAAATACAAATACTGCAAAAGGCAAATACTTCCTGAGAAACCGTGTGCAGCCTCCCACTGGAGTGCGTGGGCAGGAGTTCCCGGTACTGCCAGCAGTGGTGGGACCATGAGCCACCACAGAACCATGCAAGTTTGAACCCTGAACTAGTGTCTCCAGTTGAGCACTGGGAAAGCTTCTTCTGGTGGACACAATTTGTTGTGTTCCTCAGTTTGGGGCAGACCTTGGTAATCCAGCAAACACCCTTTGAAGAAATAGATGATTTCTTCTAGTGTGCCTGAGACACCTCCTCTTCCTCATAGATATGGCTACTCCTCAGGAACATGGAACCTGTCTGGATATTTCTATACCTTTCAGAATTGGCAGACAAGAGAGTTTCCCTTCTCCAGTAAACCCCTTGGCCAGCTTACATTTGGCCAACCATTACAATTAATCCAAGTTTCTGCTAACTGATCTATTTCTTAATTATTCAGTGACCCTAACAGACTTTGCTTGTTGAGAGGGGAAAGAAAAGCTATAGGAAGTTGTTTTTTGGTGGGGTTTTTGTTTGTTTGTTTGTTTCAGGATTGATTTGTTTGAGTTTTTCCATGGACAGTAGCCAGATTTTTGTCCAAGGCTGTCTGTATGCAAACAGGGCATCACCAAGACTAAATAACCCCCATTGTTAGCCTTCTGTCACTATCCCTTGGCATATAGGTCCAACTTTGAAACAGAGAGGCAGCAAAGAAAACAGATGTTGAAAATTAAATTTGCAGGCTTACAAGGTTATGGGAAGATCACTGTACAAAAAAAAAATGTTTCCTGGATGATCATAGCCAGTGAATAGAGAGACCTATGCACTGTAAGTGGAAGAAGATGACAATCTTCAGCATGTCTCTGTTCAGCCTTTACTATATTTGTGCTTCTGCCAAATCCTGTTACCTCTTCATTTGCAGTGATTCTGGAAACTATCCTTTTTCTGAACCTGACTGCAAAATCTTCAAGAGTGCATCTTTAGACACCTACTGCATCTTGGTTCATCTTTGTTGTTCATCTTTTTTTATCTGAGCTTTCTTTAGAGCTAAGATATTTTCCTGCTGGTTTGGATCATGCTTCTTCCTTTTTCAAGAGTTTTAATTGGTTCCTTCTATTGTCAAATAGAAGGACAATTTTTACAATAGGAGGAACTCCCCTACTGGTTGCACTCAGCTCTGCCCCAATGCACTCCCTCAGCACATCTAAAATCATGGCAAACCTGGTACATCAAGACGATGGGTATATAATCTTCTCTTCTTGCATAGAACCTCACATTTAGAACTTTTTATATTACAGTCAAATGCAACGGAAAAGTAGAACTCAGCACGGCAAGAAGGTGTGGAAATGGCTGTCTTTGCCTGGGTGTGGGACAAGAATCAGTACTTCAGAGGACTCTGTATTGTCACTGGAGGTCTGGAGAGGAAGGAGGAAAGCAGGCTGAACTGCCTATGGCCAAAAGCTGTGCTGTCTCACTGAATGCATTGTCAGTGCTTCTGTGCAACAGAACCTGTTTGGTGATGGAGACAGAAATGAAAAATACTGGAGAAGAACAGGCCCTACACATCTCTCTGCAGAGTGGCACATGCTCCCACACTGGTGGAGTGACAGGAAAATTCCATATTGACACCAGACAAGCTCCAGATGCAGAGAAGCCCAAGGCCAATGGGGGAGGAGATTGAAATTTAGGGTGTGTGAAGAGTCAGTATGATCCACCAAGATAATGCAGAAATTCCGTCTGACATCTGAAATGATGTAGTCAGGAAGAGATATGGCTCTCCCTAGGAGGAGAGACAATAATTGCTTTTTAGTGTAACAGATCAGAGATTAGGCACTCCCATCTGAAATCTGCAATGCTGGAAACAGTAGCTTCCTGTGCTGATGCTAAATATTTGAATTGAAGACTGCAACTGTCCACAACATCCTTGTCCATTTATCTCTTAAGAGAAATGATTAAATTTCCATCCAGCTTAAGTTAATTTTGAACTTCGAAACACTGCTACTTCTTTCTTCTCTCTCTGGTCATTTCCTCATAGATGAATGGAGGAGATTGGGTAAAGCAAACCAGAAGGAGCAGTAGAGGATCTGCCAGCTGGAGACACACAGGGGAACGCTGATTTAGGAGAACTTGCTATTGACCTCCTGGGAGAGCCTGTAGCAGTGTCTGTAGTGCCCTGCTCTCTGTAGTGTCTGCAGTGCCTCTGCTTTCCTTGTAGACAAGGAAAATAGAAATGAAGAACAGTGACTAGCAGGTCTCCTTTTCACCTCACACATCTTCGCTCCAGCTTTGTTTTCCCTTGAAGTGCTATTAGAAGTGCTATTACTGAGTAGGGTGCTGTGTAACACTCAGCTTGCCATATAAAGCGAGAGAGCCAGGGAGCTTTAAATTAAAAGTAGTTAGCCTGTATTGGTTTCCCCCCGCCTGAGGAAACAAGCAGAGCTTTGGTCTGTTTTTACATCTGCTTCACGAGTGCACTGTACAGATCCCATGCCCAGAGACGTGTTATAACCCCACCTCCTTCTCACACACCAGCACATGTACCAGCATAAACGCAAAGCAAAGAACTGGGCGATTTTCTCACAGTGGAGTGGATTTATTCCTCCCCCTCCCCGTTCCCCACAAGCCTCATGACCCTTTTGCCCCTCTTTGGCAAGCCCCTTACACTTGTACTCTGGAAAAACAGTAGTAGCTAACATTTGTGCCTTTGGCAATAAAACCGCGGGCCTCGCAAACCCCAAATGGCAAAAAGACATTTCCATTCCAATCCCAATTTTAAATTAAACTGTAATGAAAAATCAGCAGTGGCAGCTGGGACCAGAGACAGTGATTGTCTCGAGGAACAAAAAAGGGGAAGGAGGAGGAGAGAGGGAGAGACTGCAAGGAAAGCTCAGCCTGGTAATAAAGCAGCTGGTAAACCTTCAAGTAAAAAGAAATTAGAAAAACAAATGTAGCAGAGAGGGGAGCAGCCGCCTGCCCTTCCGCACAGCCCCGGAGGAGGGACACGGTGGGAGCCGCGCAGTGCTGTGCTGACACCTGGAGGAGCCGTGGGGCAGCCGGGGCTCAGCCTGTCCCTGCTGTCCCTCTGGCCAAGCGACACTCGCAGGGAGAACCCACAGTCCTCCCTGGGCGGTGACACACAGGGCGCTTTGTACAGGCGGGCACGAAGCACAGACTAACGGGCAATGCTGCTCCGGGAGTTTCGGAACGTTTCTCCATGAGAAATGGAAAGCTAGCCATCAAAACTCGGGTTTGTTTTCCATGTGTCCGTTCTTCAAGAAGTCAAAGTTTTCTTTGGCAAGCAGACACTTTATTTTGGCCCGGTGGGAGGTTAAAACAAGGAAGACAGACCAACTTTTTGAGGGATGTGGGTCTGCAATGTGAGATTTGTTTGAGGGTTTGGAGTTTTTTCTTAATAATGTATAGAGCAATTCAGCCAAAGACCTGACTTACATTTTCCTGGCGTACCATAAAGAGACAGTTGCAAGAATGTAGTGCTCCATCTTGTCCTCATGGACAAAGTTATAACATGCATGAACTACAAAAGAATTTATATGCTTTTGTTTTTCTCAGTTGCTATTATTTTCTGTATTTCATCACCCCTGCATGAGGTTGAAGGATGAACAAATGAGAAACTTTCTGCTCTACAGAATTTGCAGTGAGAGAAAGCAGGTCCTGGAAGGAGAAGTAGAAGTGCAAAGGACCACAGGGATGCTCCAAAGGTCATGTAACACATGAATAACATTTCTAAGAAAAGAACTGAGGTCCCTGGAGAGTCTATTTCGTGCCCTGTGCACAGGACTACACAGTCTTTTCAGAGCCTCTGCCCCTCCTGTGGCCTGATGCAGATCTGATAGGTTGAGGTTGAGGGGCTGATGGTACTCCCATGCAGCACAGGTCAGTACTTAACTCCCTCAGACAGACACAAGTGTGCCTGTGAGTTGGGTGACAGTGCAGTGCAAATAACCTCAGGGTCACAGCACTCCCTGGGCTGTAGAGTTTTGCAGTCAGCACACACAAGTGCACACACATCCACATTTACTCTGCCAGATCTGACATGGCCTTGACATGAGCTGCAAGTTTTGCTCATGTTACTCATACACCGTAGAAAGAAGTGCTGATTCCAAACAAATTTGTACTATCATTCATCTTTAATTTTTAACACTATTTGGAAGAAAAATTAGCTGCTAGCCAAGTGTTCTCTTTAGATTGTCTGTAAGATACATGGCTAAACTGGTACTTGAAATTAAGTTCCTCAAAAATAGGTGATTAAGTCCTTTGGAGGTCCAAGAACTTCAGGTAAAAACCTGAAGGGCCTAAATTTCCAGACTGCTAAACACCACAGGCATTCTCACTGAAAAACCCTTACTTATTTAAAAATTATGCCAGTTATATTTGCATCTAAATAAAAATTTGGGGCCCACATTAAATTCAGAGGAACTGTTCACCAACTTAGAAAAGTCTCAGCCTTTCTCTGCCTCTGGCCAGTGCCTCACTTATACTAGATAATAGCAACTGCTGCAGTGTTTACCTGTGGAACATGCTTCTATCTATGTAGCAAATAAAAGGGTATTGCTCTACATTTCTGTGATTGTTTGCAAAAGCTGTTCAGGTTATTTTGTTATAGGACAAAGGAATTAGATACCCAGCTTCTGTGGAGCTGATTGTGAATCATTCCTTGGCAGTCTTTTAGAGGAGGAAGAGGGGAAAATTACAGATGATATTTCAGAATACCCCACTGCTGTATCCTCTCCTTTGTTCTCCTTCACAAGACACACACAAGCAAACCTGCCCTATTGAGCTGCTTCTCTGCTGGCCTCGTATGCAAATTGAGTGTGACGTGGGTGAGGGCAGTCCCACTAAACAGTGCCTTGGCCACCACACATCCTTCTATTGGGGTGAAATGTTTATAATGCAGATGATTCATTCAGCTCTGGGGGGCATCTGCTGGTGCACATCACTTGGAAGGGCACACAAGGATTCAGAAGTGTGTGACCACTTCATCTAAATGATCCCAGCAACCTGGGCCTTTCAACACAGTGGACAGGCTTCTCTCAAAATATGCATTCCTCATGGGATTTTTAGTCATACCCTGAACTTCTGCTTGGTTCTTTAATAATTTTGTTGGCCTTAATGTTACTGCTGCTGTGCTTACAGTTGTGGAGGGGGAAAGAGAGAGACATTCAATCAAAACTGCAGCTATATTTCACAGCTGGGTTTATCTATGCTGTTGTTTGCTTTTTATATAAGCCATGTTGGTATATTTGCATGATAATGCACTTTTGAAGGTGCTCTTGGATGGGACTGGGTCCTTTTTGTTTGTACAGTAGTTTGAGCCTTTCACAGTTGTGTATTGGCCAGAGGCCAAAATTCTGTTGTCTGTTCTGTGCCAACAACTTGCACTGGCTCCCAAACAATGCAGAAGCGCTGGGAGCAGCCTATGGCTGTTTGTCTGGGGACAGAGCTTAAAACTCAATCAGTGAGTTGCTAATTCTGTACAAAGTTGTAAGCAAAGCAGTCTCAGAAATGAAAATAAACTCCTATGAAGACTTGAGACAGATACAATCTTTCTTATTGCTACTTTGACGAACTTGCACTTTTCAAACACAGTAACTTGATTATTGAGACTAAATCTGAGGCACCATAACTTGTTCCTTATAATTATTTTCTGCTGTGGAACCTCTGTAAATAAAAAGAGGTAGTATGAGATTTCTCTGTGAAAGGTTTACAGACCCTGAACCATACCACAGAGGTTTCTGACTAGAATTTATGAGTTATCTAGATTACAGGAGGTTCCATCTGAGTCTGTGTTACTTAAAAAATCTAGTGGGCAAAGCTTTTTATGCTGTGGAAATGGCTTTGTGCACATACAAGCATTCCTGTATCTTTTCATCTATGGGTAGGCACAGAAAACAGCTCAGCTATTAACTAGAAAGACATAGAATAGGAGTAAACTTGGATCTGTCTGTAGTTCTGCAAAGCCAGTGGCACGTGTCCCATCAGTTTTCCAGAGATGAGGTTCAAGCCTTGACAAGCACAGCAGACAATGCTCATGCAGTGGGCTGGGTAAGCAACATATTCCCAGAGTCCACAACTGCGTTGCATGGAAATTCATCACTGGGATCTCTGACTGCTGCTGGCTTTCTGCTCCATGCCCAAATCAGACATGTCTCTTAAACATTCCTCCACATGGGAGTATCACAGATTTGTAGCACATACACTGAAGAAGGAGAAATTGTGCCAATTTGTTCTGACCTGCTGGAACTGATTTTGTAGATCTTTTATCTGGTCCTTGAGTGAGTCATCATATCCTTACACTGTATGAAAAAAGCCCTTTAATTTTGAAATCTGGCACTGCAAGGTCTTGGTTATATGGTTAGAAAGTAAAGACTGTGCCCAAAGTGCACAGACTGCTCCTGGCCTGTTGTCTGAGGTAACTGAAAGCAGCCCCAACCCCAAACTTTCTGTTACCACTACTGACAGTCAGTGCTTTCAGAAAATCACAGGGTGATTGAGGTTGAAAGGGACCTATAAGAGGTCATCTAGTCCAAAACCCCTGCTCAAGCAGAGTCATCTAGAACCAGTTGCCCACGAGCAGGACATGTCCAGACAGCTTCTCAGAATCTCCAAGGATGGAGACTCCACAGATATCCAGGGCAACATGTGCCAGTGCTCAATCACCCTCACAGCAAAATGTTTCCTGATGTTTAGAGGGAGCCTCCTGAGATTCAGTTTGTGACCATTGCCCCCGGTCCTGTCACTGTTAACCTCTTTACTGCAAGGGCACACTGCTGGTACACCAGGATCCCCAGGTTCCTTTTCTGACAAGCTGCTTTCCAGCTGGGCAGTCCCCAGCATAAATGGCGACTCCCCAGGAAATTTGTTTTGTTGAGGCATTGCTGTTTGAAAGCCAAATCCCCATTCTCTCCCACCCCCAAGTTTGTTGGGACTGGGGGGTTTTTGCTGAAAACTGCCAAAGAATTCAGCTGAAATTTGCTGGAGACAGTTGTCTCTTAATCAGGGAGAGAAATCAGATGGTATTTTAGGAGCTCAAAAATTAGCTCGTATTCTTGCAAATCCAGCAGATAACAGCTTGCTCAGTGCCATTCACACAGCTGTAGGGGAGAATATTAAAAAACTTTCAAATTCTATTTATTAAACTTGCTAGAAAACTTGTCAGAGGAAAAAAACACCTTTTCAGCAACTTCCTTGCCTCAGCTTATATGAGATGCCACAGCAGCAAAAGAAATGCCTGCAGCTTTCCTGGAGAAAGTGAAGTGTTAGAGCGATAGAGCAGGAATTAGGGCTCCTGACACTCTCTCACTGCCTTGGACTATTTCTGAGCAGCTCTTACCTGGGCTAATGCCTGACCCAGTCAAGTAATCAAGATGACTGAAGGACTAATTTTTCCAGGGTTCCTCTGACAGTGATACATGGTAACAACATCTGGATGTCTTGCATATAACGAGTGATTCTGGGTGGTTAAACTGTTTTGAGATCTTTTGAGTAAAAAGAACTTTGTAATTACAAAGAGCTCATGTTTTAGCTATCCTACATTGGCAAGATCTTTGTAAAATGCAATTTTAATTGCTTTTAAAAAAGGATATCTTCCCTCCACCTTGAAAATGAAAAAAAGGTTAAAAATCTCTAGCGCATTCTTCCTTTTTCTTCAAGAAAATTCAGCTCCATTTTGAAGCCGCTTTAAGTGAGCAACAACAAAAAATGTTCGTAATTTTCTCAGCTAACTTTGTAGAAACTCAAAATATAGGTCTCAGCCTTTAAGATTCTTGATCTCTTTCTCAAGTCATTTCAAGTTCATATCAAACACTAAGTCATTCGTATGGTTTCTTCTTTTTTTTCCCTTTTTTTTCCAAAGCTATATTTAAAATGCATCTATTTCATTCCCATTGGACCGATGGTCATAATTTATCCATTTTCTTTATCTGAGGGGACTTGGAGGGAATAATTTGACAGAAACAGTAATCCATTTGAGAAAGCCAAAGGCTGTTTGATATTAATACGGAGAGTGATTAATCAAAGAAAGAATAGTCCTTCAGTAATAAGCAAAAAATGAGGTCATTAGCTGGGCAGCAGAGACCAGGGAGCACTTAAGGATATACACTGGGGTCAAGAGTGAATAAGAAAACTGCAGGAGTTTTCAGTCCTTTAGAACTGAAATGGTCTTACTGGGTTATATCAAAGGTCCCTCTTGCTCTGCAGCCTGTTTCTGACGCTGCCCAGTAGCAGTTGTTTAGGGAAACAGGAGAGCTGAGAATTCTCCTTCCTTGCTATATAACTTTTCAGAAGTCACTAGATTAGGGACCTCATAAGCATATAAATCATTTTGTTTAAAAACCACTGTAGGTGTATCTGCCATGAAAATGTCCAGTCATTTCTCAAACCGTCTCTACTTTTGGCCTCCACCAATAATGACTGGCAATGAACAGCAGAGTGCAACTGGGCACAGAGTGAAGTAGCAACCATGATATAATGTCCTCAGTGATGCTGTTATCCAGGCCTGAGAAATGTCAGTCAGGATGGGCCTAATGTTTCTTTAATTCATTTCTCCAGTGTCTTTTGAGGAGTGAGAGTGTGTCTGCCTCTCCACAAACCTGCCACTGCAAGCTTATAGACAGCCCATGTGCTTCAGCAACTGATGAGTGCTGCAGGCAGGCCTTGCTTTTACCATGTACTGGTGCTTCCAAATCAGTGTCTGAAGGGGATTGGCTGGGAATGAATGCAGAAGATGAATGCTTAAGTACAGGAATAGTGTCCAGAGGTATAGAGCACAGAAAGTGATAGGAAAGACTGGGTGATATAAAGATTGTGAACCAGAAAGCTGAAACCAGTTTTGAATGACCTTGGCACAGGCAGTCCTGAAAGCAGTCTTGCTTTAGTGCAGAACAGACAGAATGGTACAAGGTGGGCCGTGAGCCGCAAGCCCAAGCTCTCCAGGGTTCTGGAGGATCAGTAAGGACCAGTCCAGTTAGTCTGGGGGTTCCTCCTCTATGTGGGGGATTTCACCACTTGTGTGGCGTGGCTTGGAGACCAGGCTGGCTTCTTGTCCTGCTGAGCACTCCCAGACATGGGAATGAGCACTTACTCCAAAGACAGAAGTGAGTCCTTGGATGACGCTTCTGTCTGGACTTAAACATCCACAAAGATTTGAATCCTGCAGCATATAACCTCTGGGTTAAAGACAAGTTACAGATAAATGTGCCTTCACAGGCCCAGGGTTCATGCCTTAGCTGTGTTATACTTGCAAGGCGAGAGCTGAATGCATCCAAGTCTCCTAGAAGCTCCCCTCCCTTTCTGCTGCATATATTAAACACAAAGCAGATTTCATCTGTAATAATTCTTAAAAGTCAAAACAACAAGTGCATATGTTCCATCTATTTTTAGCTTTTCTGCTTGTTTAAATCTTGGGTTCCTGACACTGCTTAGATCTGTGATAAAGGCAGACAGCAAGAACTTCATCATGCTTTGATACGGCTGGTTTTTGTCAGCACAGTCTCTCCTTTGTCATCAGCCTTAGAAGACAAAAAGCTGGAAACAATTCACTGGGAAATAACTGAAACTTGTTCTACCAAAGAAAGAAAAAAAGAAACCCAAAAGACACTAAAATATGAAACAGACCCTTGAAACTGGTGGTGGTAGTGCCCTCATGATGAGGGGTACTGAACCCTGGAAGTGACTCAGCCTTTTACAGGATCAGGCCAAAGAACAGCTTGACTGCTTTGCACGAGAGTACAAACACCTACTCAAATCTTGACAGAAAAGCACAAGGCCTAGAGATGTTTTTCTACGTCTCTCTCCCCAGCCTCAGACATTTACACTAGATTCCACCTGATGGGGAGGGAGATAGCAGCATCTTTTATTCGCCTAAATCATCCTTCCCCTTCACTTTTCTGATCCCTTGTGAGAACGGGAGCCATCTTCTTCTTGTCTTCTGCAAAAGTCTCTCACTCTTAGCTTCTGCCTTCTTGTAGTGAATAATGAGCCTTCTTTCTGTAACCTTTTCCTCTCTGTTACTCCTCAACAGACTGAGAGGGAAGGCCATCCATCCTGGTCATGACAGGTATATATTCTGATACCATGTAGTACAATAAAGGCGGGCCTGGCATCAGGATCACTCTGCTGTTTGCTAGGAATCCCATAACCGTTTGCCTCCATTAAGGCCTGATGTTCTCCACACAGTGAGGGCCAAACCAGCAGGATGTAGCTCATACAGCCTGACAGCAACTCCCACAGATGATGGAGGAGCACTGTGGAACCCCTGCAGTACCTGATCCATGTGCATTGCTCCAGTGATTGTGTTCCTTGCTGGATTTGGAGAGTGAAATGACATTTTCCCCCAGCTCAAAGGGAAGGTCTCTGAAGGAAGGGGTAAAGGACTAATTGCTATTTTTCTGCTTGTTTCTAGTCTGTGGAGTCCTTCCCAGGGTCGTTGCACCTTTTTATCTGACAGGACTGGCTACTCCAGGTTGAGGGAGTAATTCTGACTTCTCTTGCACTTCTCCTGTGGTCTGTTGTAGTTTTGGGCCTTCTATTATGCAGGCAACAAGCCTACATTTTCCAGTGTCTGAACTTTGTTATTAAAGAGAGAGACCTGTGCTTGGTTTGCATCTACTGAAGTAGAAGGTGGATTTACAAATTCAGCCCTAAATGGCTACTGTATTCTGGGTCTAAGGCATCTTCAGCTTCTCAGGGACAGTGGCTCTATTTTCACATGTGTAAATGCCTGGTAGATATTAAGGAGGGAAGAGCTTCAGGTTTTAAAAATTATTTGGAGCCTATTGAGGCTTTTAACACCCTAGAAAAAAGGTGGTCTGGAGGCAATGCTTTTGCAATGGAAAAAGGACTTGCTTGTTCTTTAATTTCTTTTCTCTGAACAACATTGATATGATGTGAAAGTTTGCATTTGTAGCCCTTTGTTTCAAACAATTGCTGACAGCAACCTCTCCTACAGCTCTGCAGTTAAATGGCACTTCTATAAAAGGATGGTTTATTTTCCTGATACAGAAGACACAGGGCAGTGGCACATGCTCCATTCCTAGCCCCACTCATACTTCATAGGTACATACAAATTTTTACATGGGCAGATAGTGGTATGACAAGGGAGAACAGTTTTAAACTAAAAAAGGAGAGATTTGGATTAGATATTAGGAAGAAATTCTTTACTCAGAGGGTGCTGAGGCACTGGAACAGGTCGCCCAGAGAAGCTGTGGCTGCGCCATCCCTGGCAGTGTTCAAGGACAGGTTGGATGGGACTCTGAGCAACCTGATCTAGTGGATGGGTGGTTGGAACTAGGTGGTCTCACAGGTCCCTTCAACCTGAGCCTTTCTATGACGATTCTGTGATTCTATGACATGGGAAGGTCACTCAACCACTCAACATCTGGATTTTATTTGTTTGGGTTTTTTTCACAAAAATGTATATGAGAGAAATGTTATGATCTCAGAATCACAATCTCAGCTCCTATCAACACAATTGGCCATTTCATCATTGTACATGCAAATATCCAATTTGTGCTTGCAATCACATCTCTTGTTTCTATGCAATTAGGTGCACACATTTTAGAAACCCAGACCTCCTAAAATAATAGACAAAACCAGCTGTAACTGACAGTTTGGTGAGAGAGTTACTTCATGTTTTTTTAAGAAAAAGAAAAAAGGAGGGAGGGAAGAGATAAAGCACATTCTTGAAGGGTGGCTGTGAAACTCTGTTTCTTAATATTTGATAATTATCTTCTGGTAGCAAAGAGAAAAATGCATTAAGACACATGCAGTGTTATGACTTGCACTGACTAAAAGTAGCATGTGCCAAGAATATGATGTACTGAAAATGCCTGTTACTGTTATAATGCCATCAGCCAGTATAGCTGTGAAGGATTTGTTTTTATGTCTTGGCCTTTAATTTCATCATGATTTTTAAAAATTCCCAGAGAGTGTTGCAGCTGCTCCAGCATTAACAGCCTTGAAATAGAAATGTGTTACTTAGCAAGATACAGCTGCAGAGGAGAAAAAAAATTCCCCAAACAACCCCAACATTTGGATTGATTAATCTACCAAGATTGTTATTCGTATTTTAAATTAATGTTGTTTAAACTCAAATCTGCTTGCCTCCAAGCCATTTTATTTAGTTATGTTTTTCCTAAAGAGGTAACAATTTCTGAGATCTGCATAAAAAATGAACACTGCCCAAGCAACTCAGCAGCTCCTGCTGCTTGCTGCTCTTACTTGTTTCAATATCAGAAACTGAGCCACTGAGATTGCTCTCTTGAGGCTCTTTAACCACAATGGTGCAAATAACTATTCCTCCTTACTTTGCCCTTTCTGTAGATGTTTCCACCGTCTTTGGCCTTTCCTAGGTACAGGGGATTTCATACCACCATTATTAGATGTTGGAAAAACAGAGTATTTGCACATGTCCAGGCATAGAAGACCTAAGGGAGCAATAGGAGAAGTTCGGCAGTTCCCAGATTGATTATCACCCACTCCAACACTGCTGTTAGAGAGCATATTTCTGCTCCCTTTGCTTTCAATGCCATGAAACCATTGCTATCTTGTGAATTTACTAGAGTCCTTCACTCTGTGGGACTTACATTACAAAAACCTGTCTGTAGCTCAGTGTCTCTTCCTGCACCTTAGATAAACACAAGGGAACTTTTATAACAACCGTCATCAGAAAACAGGGTCTCAGAGAGGAGTGGCCAATTTTTCTTCTCAAGATTTGCTGAGAGCCACATGAGACCTGCAGTGAATTGGGACAGAGTGAGAGAGCTCCTCTGCCTGCCAGGCAGGATAAGCCATGGTACTGGTCCCTGCTCAGCTGGTGGTCAGGCTCAAAGTAAAGTAGTCCTTGCTAGCTCTGCATTTCCCTCAGCCAGCGCTGCTTCCTCTAGGGCCCAATAGAGAGCCCCTGACACTCCATGGCCAAAGCCACTTCTTTGCCTGCCCCACATCTAGGGATGCCAATGAAAACAACTCTGAGTAGACCCAAGGGTGCCTGACTCAGGTGCCATCCTCACCCCACAGCTGCATGGAACCTTCCCCTCAGCTCTGCCTCGGAGCTGGCCCTTCGTGAATGGGGTTATGGTGAGTGTCTTGCTGAGAGGACCTCAGTTCTGCCACCATCTGTGGCTGTAACCCCGCACAGGCTTTCACATATGGTACTGGGGAAACAAAAGAATAAGAGAAAGCATCAAGCTGGGAAGGATTTTCCTTCCGATGTGTCCTGTGAAAACTCATTCCATAGTGCCTCCATCCACAGGAAGATGAGAGGAACGTGTCTCCTGAAAAAAACTGTGCTACCACAGGGATGTTCCTGGAAGCACAGCATGAGAGCGGGCAGTCCCAAAAAGCAATGTTTCAGACCTCCTGACATGCTTTGATATCCAGGGGATTTCCTCCTGCAGGCTGTAATATTCATGGGCTTTGGAGAACTGTTATTCCTGCTAGTCCTGTGAGACCATCTAATTTATAGAAAACTGAGAAAACAGGAAATCTGTGGCATTTCCCAGCCCTCTCACATTTTTCGTGCTGATGCTATAATTCCATTTTCATGATCTAGAGAGAAATACATCTTTTGGTCAACTGATTAACGTGCAGCATTTAATACTACTCATGTCATTGACTCCTACAGTCACTCACTGTGCAGCCAAGCACGCTTTACCTCCAGTATACCACTTACAGAAACCCAACTGCATTAATATTTTATTCCTTATTTAAAAAGAGCTGCCCAAGGTTATCTTATCATGTCTGACCATACTTTTCCCCCTCTCTAAATAATTCCTTTGCCCTCATATTGTTTCAACTTTTTATTTAGCAGCTCTTCATTTCTCTCCCAGCTATTTTATTCCTTGAAGTGTCTCATCAATTCTTTTAGTTTGTTCTTTGTTGATGACATTCATGCACCCTAGCTCAAGTAGGCTACAGCAGCTTTTTCTTCTTCTCTCAGAAGTTGCCTGCAGTACTTTAATAAGTCCTATAATCTCCTTTTTTTTGTAAAGAATGCAGATTCAGTTTACCTAACCTTTCCGAAAACTGCTATGTGTCTGAGTCATATCTGTTGCCCTCTGGTACTTTACCATAATATCCTTCTTTTATAAGGTGACCAGAAAGGCATACAGCATCTCAAATGTGACCTCACATGTACTTAACCAATGCTACAATAATTTCCTGTGACTTATAATTGATACTGCAATATTAATGTTTCCCAGGATTTTGTGAAGCAATGAGGTTACATTCCTTTTTCCTTGAGGCTTCCCCCAAATGTGCTCTTCCAAGTTGGCTCTCCCTCATGCTGGCCCACATTTTTCTGCTCTGAACTGTGTGCTTCCACTGTCTCCTTATGCAAGTCTGGAGAAAGTGCTGGGAATATACATCTCTTTACCCTTTCTATATTACTGGGTGGCACCCCTCTTAGGCAAGTAGAGCTCTCTCTTTCAATATATCCAGCTTCATGTTGAAGGGTTAATACTATGAGGGTCTTTTTCATTCAGTGCTGTTCCCCATGGGCTTGAATGCTTCCAAACTCCAGTGCTGCCAGTGCTGTGATGGCACAGAATTAGGTGTTTCCTATTCCCTGAACAGGAGGTGATCTGAGTCTCCTTCTTCTGAATCATGTATTGGATCTGGCTGGTGGAGAATAAGTGCACAGTAGCTGTAACAGTAAGGAAAGAATGAGAAATTAGTGAGTTTTGGTAGCTGTAGAAGTTCAATGGGAAGTAAACCTACGCTTGATGCTGTCTGTAAAGTGCAAGGAATTCCTGACCACTCACATCCCAGCAAACTGCATACTTCAAATGATAAAATCTGTCTCTTTGTGCTAGAAAATATATTACATTTTTTTCAAGTGACTTGGCTTTTTCAAGTCTGAGAGAATGATTCTATAAAGATGAAGAGTAATATTTATGGCCTATTACCATTCAGTCTCAGAGGTATTAAACCAGGTATCTCTAGCTTCAGCATTCTTGAAGGCAAATTTCAACATGCATAAAGGGAATCCCTTTCAGTTTTACAAAGTAATTGTGCAGATTTATCTAGACACTCCAGACTGCAGGCTCCAAGTGCTATTAACCTACAAGGCAGCCACTTGTGTGTGTACATAATGTGCTTTTCTGGCTTTCCTGCTTGAATGGTAAGCACACAAATATGCATCCGTACACACGGCCTCCTTTTATCCATATAATTACAACCCCTGAGTAGACATTAAGGCAGGTATGATGCTTGTTCTGTAAAGAGCAGCCAGGCTGCCTGGCTTAAGAGCTACTGACTGGGGTTTTGTTCTTACAGAGTGAGTATGACAGCGCTGCAACCAGGTCACAGGTCTACAGCACCTACATAGGTGAAAATATGATTTGTGCAGAGCATGATTGCAGCTCCCAGACTATAATCACTTCATCCTGAAGTGTACTTGTTACATAATTATCAGGAGGCCTGAGGTGACAGGGCAAAAAAGGACACTTAAGAGGTGGAAAGATGACCTGGGATCTATTCCGACAAAGGAGTACTTGCTAATTAATTTCGCTGGAACTCTGTGCTACTCTAAGACTTTGAAGAATACTCCAAACTATGCAAGCCTAGCAGTAGCTAAGCAGGATTTCAGTGAACAGTACTTCCCAGCATTGCAGAGTGGCTGAGGTTGGCAGGCAGAAGTGTCCCACTAATTCCTAGTGAAAAAATTATTTCTTTGCTTAAATAGGATTTCCTGTATTTTAATTTGTGCCCATTGCCTCTTGTGCTGCCACTGGGAACCACTGAGAAGAAGCCTCTGTCTTCTTTACTTAGCTCATCAGATAATTATACACACTTAGAAGACCCCTCTGAGCTTTCCCTTCTCCAGGCTAAATAATCCTAGCTCTCTCAGCCTCTCCTTGTACAATAGATTCTCTTATCCCTTTATCATTTTTGTGTCCCCATCTCCAGGTAGAGGAGCTGTTCTGGTGGCAGCATCCACATGCTTTGCTGGGGCCTCCTCAGAGCAGGTGGAGTGAGCGCATTCTGCATCACACACAGGCTTAACTAGGTCTTCTTAGGCTCCCTTAGTAAACAGGAACAAACTGCAGCTCCCTTGTGTTTGTAAATTTGTGAACTAGTTTTTGGACTTGCATAACCAGTTTGATTTCATGAACGTTCTGTGAACTTCAGCTATGCTTTATTCAGGGATGACTCAAGTTAAAAATAAACACACTTTTCTAGCTATATTTCTGGGAGCTGAAGACTATCTATCAAAGCCTTGGCTGCCCCAGATGAATGCCCTTTCCCTAGACTCAGTCCTGGACTGGCCTGGATGGACATAACTGCACTGACATGAGTGAGTGCTCAAGGAGCTGGGCTATTTTATTTTCTCCGTAACCTCCTCTCACTTTTCCCCTGCTTCTCTTCCACAAACATGGTGTTGGTTGCACCCTGACTATGCAGCATATCACTCTCCCTTTCCTTCACCCCCTTGTAAGATTTTCAGCCAGGTTCCCAACTGTCAGAATAGTTCATTGCTCCACTGAGATCAGTTTGGTTTTACTTCCCAGAGCTGCACAGTTCAAGGGAGATTTAGCCCCTTTTTTTTACTTCTTGTTACAGCGTTCTCCTTGTTCCCATTCTTGGATATTCAAGTTCTATGGTGTTTGCTGCAAGAAAATCCTTCTCCCTTCTCCCAGCCATTTCTTTTGTGAATTATGGAATAAACCATGCCCATTGATAGTAAGGACATCTCACTGGAGCTGTCTGGCTTATCCCTTCTAGCCAACAGGCAGACCTGGTTCACAGTGAGTTTCCTAGTACCTCAGCACACTCATGAGACATGTCTTGTGCAATTTTTTCAAGTTTCTCTGTAACTACCTGTCTCCAACTCTTTAAAATAAGATTTTCTTTCTCCTCATTAATTAAGTTCTGTGGCCTTTATGAGAAAATTAAAGGAATATTATCTTTTTAAACCAAATTGGTATTTTAAAGGTCTAATAAGTAAAAGTATGATTTCAAAATTAAACACAATATTTCATCTTTGTCTGCTGTGCTCATTAAATATTTAATTAAATTCCAGGCTGAGGTGGATTGATGGTTAGGAGGGGGATGGGAGTTGCCTTTACACCCAAAAAATCTTTTATTAGGAAGACTAACGATTTTATCAAGAGAGGAAGTCTTCAAAGCCCAACTCTGTGACACCACTGCTGTTGAAGAAACAGTGAATCATAACTTGTGAGTTCAATCCACTGTCAGCTAAACCTTGTATTCACCTTACCCTCTCTGGGTCTGGCTAAAGGAGTGAGGGGAAGGGGCTGACTGTACCACTGCAGCTTGTGCACAAAAGACTCCTCTGATCTCTAAGGTCCTCCAGGCCCTGTTGACCCAATGCACAACTCTGCTGCTTTTCTCTCATTCAGAAAGCAGAAAGTGAGGTTTTCATTTGTGCAGGTCTGTGGGGCCAGAACTTGGTGAATCTAAATGGTTCTTTCTCTTTTTTCTCATTCCTTTATTCTGGAAATCTCCCTGCTGCCAGTGTCAGTCTGGTCCAGTCCAGAGTTGCTATTTTTTATCTTCTTCCTCTTGTGATACCAGGCAAACAGAGACTCATCACAGTGCTGCCTGCACTGGCCATAGCTTCTCACTACTTGGAGGGAGGAAGCATGTACCAGGTATTTGGTTTGTGTTCTCAGGAATGCCAGGTTAGCACAAAGAAGGCCTTTGTGAAACAGCACCACAGTCAATATCCTTTTTGTTTTAGCATGCCCACCATATGTTCATGTCCAAAGTGTATGAGTATGAAATAAAGACTGTAATTAACTCATTTGTTAAACACACTACACAAAGATTCGTAATCATATCAGACCCCACTTGAAACTAGATAGGAATTCTCTTACTCTAAAAAATTAATTTTCATTTGAAGTCTATTCCTTGTTGATTTAGACCTATTTTTAATTTATACCTCATCCTTCTATGTAAACAGTTATTCCCCATAAGGATATGCCTATAACAACGTCTTGATAGGCAGCAATCTGCCCCACCTTCTTCTCCAGATCTGTTCCAGTCTGAAACTCTGCCTTGAATAGTTTTGGCCAGTATTCCAAACCAAGTCTCAGGCCTTGTCTGATGACATCCATGCTTCCTTATTTTCCTCGGAAACCTTTCACCCAGAACTTCTTAGTTTTTGCCTTATTACATTTGGTTCACAATCACTGAGTGATCATATACAATACACTCAGGTTTTTCTCCTTCTTAGTAATTTCCAGCTAATGAGCCAAAGCTGACAGTAGCAGTTCAGTTACTGCTCTCTAAGTGTATGACTTCACACTGCTTAACTTTATTCCATTGCTGGTTTTTGAGTTCTTCCCACTTAATGTACTGATCTTTTTTTCTTTTCACTGACAATGCCTTTCGACTTTGTGCATCAACTTTGTGCATCTGTTAATCACTTCTGCACTGGCTCTTCGTGCCAAGGTCATCAAAACACAGAAGATACAGAATGAGATTGATTTCAAAAGCAGCTGCTGAGGGCTGACCCTAAGAAACCTCCTACCAGAAATATCTTCTGCACAGAGGGACGACTGCCTCATTCCCTTTAAGAAATTCTCACAAGTTCTCTTACAGTTTTAAGGCTGTCCAATTTCTCAACTTAAAGCTATATCCTTTAATATTGTATCATGTTAAATGCATTGTTGAAGGCCAATTAGTAAAAAGCAGGTCATTGCCCTTAAAAGTAAAATTTTATGTTGCATTTTCTTTTAATTTCACGTCAATAGTTTTCATTCTACAATACATTCTTTAACCTTGCATAGAATAAAGGTCAGGCTAGCACACTTCCCTGCTTGAAAAACGAAAAGTACCCAGAGTGTGCAGCTGGTTAGCTATGCATTCATATTATATATTGTTTACTATCTAGATGCAGTGTCAGCACTTAACAAGTAAGAATGAATTCTGTGTGCTAGAGTTACGACTGTCATCTTGAGAAAGTGACAGAAACAGGGAGAATAAGCTGGTATTAAATGCTAAATCATATGGCAGCTCATGAGCTCACCTTTCACCTCTGGGAAGCTGGCTTTAATAGAAATCCATTGCAGGGAGAAAATATGCCTTCAGCTCAGCCCCTCTGCAGTTCTGTGCACCCGGGGCGATTGAGGTGTGTGTTGGGGAGGGGGGGTTCTTGCAGGTGCTGCAGCTTGCACAGGGCTACTCTCTGTGAGGCCTCTGATATAAGGGTCTACCAGACCTCATGAAGTTGGAAAACAATACCTAGAGGCTGGTGCTACCTTACCAGCTTTGGGAAGGGGTGAGGTAGAGTTTTTGACCGTGCAAGGAAGTGTGTTTGTGTGCAGGGAGCCTTCTGCTTCATTTTACCCATATCTACCCTGGACAGCCCACTGGGAAGCCTAAGGTTGGTGTGAGCCTTGCACTGAGGTAGCTGGTAGGACTATTTGCAAAGCCTGGACTGGAGGAGGCAGGGTCAGGCTGCTTTGTCCCCACCTGTCACTCCATAATGCAGGGGTCTGGGGAGACAGTCATCCTTTCCTCACATGCAATACCTGTGAGCTATGGGAGAACTGCAACAGGGAGAAAAGGTCAAAGCATCAGGGCTCAGTGTGCTCTTCAGGTTTTGAGAAAGACAACGCTCACACAAAGCAGGAGCTGCTACAAGGAAAGAGTTGTGCAACCGCTTTCACTCCCTTTCATTTGTCTTGCATAGATGTTGGAAAATTCACGCACACAGACAGCAGTGATGCTGATGTATATTTCTCATACATTCATACATCATTCATACCTCACTCTTGCTGATTCCTTCTCACCCGATCTCCTTCCATCATTTGCTGTACAAGGGTTCTGCACCAGACTGATCCTGAGAAACAGCTGATCTCCTCCACTCTGCTCTTGCACAGCAGCCTGGACACTCAGTCTGGCCTGTCTCAGTCTCTCTCGCTGTCCCTGGGTTGCTATTCGACCACTGCTGGTTTGGCCTGTCAGTTCTCCTTGCAGCCAAGTGACCTGCCATGTCATTTCATGGTCTTTATTTTCTGGATTACACTGTTCTCCTGAGTATGTTACCTAAATTGCATGAAGCACTGTCTCTCTTTCTGCTTTAGTTATTCCAAATATCAATCACTCCACAACCACCTTTACTGCTATTAACCTTCTTCCTGTCTTCCGAATCAAAACCCATTTCTCACTTCCATATGTCGACACCAGCAACAAGCATCGATTAAATGTCTTTCATTTTTAAAGCACACAGCCTTGCTACCCTCGCTTATATCTTAATGCTTCCCATATGCTTCTCATCAGACTCTAAATTCCTCTCTTTGCTTCCTCTGAGAAGTCATTCTTCATTATAATAAGTTGCCCCAAGTAAATTTATTCATCATCTTTTTCTATGACAGCCACGTTCTTTCACTACGGGAAATTAAACACTGTACCATATGGCCAGAGCAGCAAACTTTAGTACTCACTTGCTCAATTGTTTTAACACTTTGCCGCCTTCGTACAACAGTCTGTTTGCCACCAGCGTGTCAGGCTTCCGCCTGACATATGCATTAGACACATTAATAGGAAGGAGGAAATTAAGTGAAGTTGACAATGTGAGGAAAGAACGCTATGAACCCACTAAGTTCCAAAAATTCACTATTTCTACTATTTTTCACTGGGTTGGGGGAAAAAAAGAAAGCCCCTTAAACTAATTCCTCTGAACACGCTATATCATTAGCCTGCTGTGCCGCCATATGACACCTTTCAAAATCAGAACAATGTGAGAATTCAGAAGTCTGGGGACAGCACATACACGGCTCTGCTGTGCATCCCTTTTGTGAGCCCTGTACTGTCATCAGCTTTACTTTTCAAGCTGCCATTGTTCCTCAAGCCACACTAAGTCCTGCCTAATTAATGACACACCATCGAGTACTTCTAGAACCTTAATTTTCTTCATTTTTGTCTTAAGAATTTGGCTCTTCTGACAAAAGCTTTTTGATAAATGTAGCAAATTGCATAGAATAGTACAGGAGGAATACAGACTTCCTTCCCTGGAGTCCTCAAGTCTCTTCTGATGTTGACTTCTTGAATATCTTTCTTATGTATTTATGGATCTCTCTTATGAGATAAAGAAAACTCTTAAAAAGTGGTGCTGAAGGCAGTTACATGCTATATGTATTCTACTTCATTGCAGGAGCATGGAATTCTTTTGCTTTTGTCATTATCTATCTCTGGGCCAAATCTTAAGCTAGAAGGCAACACCTCTGTCTCTGTGGCCAGTAGAACTGTAACTACTTATGCCAGGGCTAAATTTGGCCCCTCTCTTTAAATTTCCTCCTGCTCATTTATTGCATTTCTGCTTTGGTCAGGCAGCTAGGAAACAATTGGTACATTCGGCTACGCTGAGTTTCTATTCCTGTCTCTGATTTCAAGCTGGGAGTGGTGTAAGAGCCAAGCAGCCCCTGGTTGATGACCGTCAAGCTCCTCGGTGTGACTGTGCTCCCTCATGCTAGAGGGGATGTGACTCACTGCTGATTGAGTCTCTGCAGGTGGGTTTCCTGTGGGTTTGTCAGTGGAGCACAGGCTGCTGGATGGAGCCACTGGGTGAGTTTGTGTAACTTTAGATTTCCCTGTGCTTGTTGCTCCAGCTCCCAGCTCTTTGGTCTTGTCTCGGGATAGAGGATGAACTTTTGTTCTACCACTTACTTACATGCCCATGGCTGCCCTGGTGACCCCAGCAGTTGTGTGTAGAGCAACTAGGGGTAGTCTCAGCAAGGCACTGGGCACAGAGAATATTTTTCAGAGACAGATGGAAAGATTATGAATCCAGTGTGGCATGTGACTCTTGTGGGCCAGTGCTATTTGTACTCTGTCAAATATCCAACAGGCATTTTTCTCAAAAAATGGTGTTCTGAAATTATAAAGTTTTGAAATTATCAAATCTTTACGAAGCTTTATTGATTTTTACTCTGCTGAACATGAAAAAATAATAGCTTTACCAGCATTATTCATGCATCAGATAATATCTAGTTTTGCATTTTATCAATTCAGTGTGGTCCTGTGGGAACTGAACTTTTCTACACTATTATTCCTGCTCTTGTAAGTTAAGTATTGACAATGTTCTCACCAATTTGTGTAAGTGAAAAAAAGATGTAATAATACAGCAAAAAGGCATTTGCATGGGGCTGCTGAAGGCACTGTGAATAACCTGTGATCTTAAGGAAAAATCAATGGCAGTCTCTGAAAGCTTAAGATTGGTTTTCAAGGCTGTTGCTAGGGGAAGGACTAGCTGGTGCTCCTGGACTTCCAGGCAGGTGTGGGCAGCTGCTCAAATGGCAGAATTCCACAGAGTCCATTTGGGCTACGTTTGTGTAAAAGCACTTGCTTTTGCCAAGATTGCTGCAAGTTTAGAGCTCTTCTCATTGAATATAAAATAACATTATCCAAGGGCCTTCATTACATTTCTTCTTTCTGGATCCAATATTCAGTGCTGGTGTGTAACAACCAATAAAATGAATACCTGAAATAAAATTAATAATCAGCAATAAAACGAAGCCTTTGAGAAGTACTTCCTGTACTTCAAGTAGTGATTTCATTCAGTGCAAGATTTCCCTTATACTGTTTTTTGTATTATCTCTATTGCTCAATGTGCAGAGTTTCTGCATTACACATGAAGATAGATTTGGGAGCACAAAGAATCACAGGATTGGAAGGGAGGTCAGCTATTGTGTCCTTTAGCCTAAAGGAGGGAAGGATTACATTTCTGCCATTTTGACTCCCTGTAATGGGGACTATACAATCTCTCTGGTCAATCTATTCCAGTGCTTTATGTCCATAGAGAGAGCTCTTCTCAGTACCTTACCTAGGTCTGCCATGCAGCAATTTTCAGTTTATTACTTCTCATTATATCCTCCATGAGAAAACAGGTTATCCCTCTCGTTGTGAACCGGACTTTTATGTATTGGAAGACTGTTATCACATCCTCTCCAACTCTCTTTTAGAATAAGCAATCCCAATTTATGTCATCTTTCCCTGAAAATCACATGTTTCTAGACATCTGATCATTCTTGGTTCTCTCCTTTGGGCTCTCTTCAACTGGTCTCTGTCTTTCTAAAAGCCTTTTCCTGCCATTCATGAAGACTTCACTTAAAGCAGTCAGAGAATAATATTTTCCTTTAAGTACTCTCCATGGATAAGTGAATAGGCTGCTAAATGGACTCACATAGCTGTTCTCAAATTTAAAGTATAACCCTCTTTGAATAGCACTGGTCCAGTGAAAAAAGAAATTACGCAGCTCTGAAGTGTATTCACTCACCTGCAAAATGAGCTGCCATTACAACCAGATACTCCATTTAAAGACGTTTCTGAGTGAGTCAACAGGAATACACATCCACACAAAATTAAATGAGTCCATTGCTTGTGTGCCACTGAGCAGTCAAACAGCAGACACATGGTGAAACGGGGAGTTGATGCATTCACTGCTGGTAGAGCAGCTCTGAACAGTATTGCTTTGCTGGCCATTGTGCAAAGGCAAAGGACATGGCAAACATTGCCTTGAAGTCCACACAGCCTAAAGAGAAAGGGCAAGCACTGGTAGGATTTCACAAATGAGAGAACCAAAACTTGGGAAAGGAACTGGTTTGCTCAGGATTGTTGTGGCAAAGAAGAAATTGATACTCACTTTCCTGAGTTCACCTCTTGCCATGTCCATGGGGCATTTTTCCTTGCCATAAATGAGCCTTTGCCCAGTCCTTGGAGTTTGCGTGGTACCATCTTTATGACCTTGAAGAGACCCAAAACAGAGTTTCTTCCACAGAATCTAATGAGCACACAGGAGTCAGATTTGCCATGAAGGACAGCAGGAACGTTGTACAATATCTATGTGTACAATTTGCTTTTAATTTTCTCTGGCTTTAGAGTAACTGAGTTGTCAAAGGGAAGGCTGTGGCATCCATGCAAAGATGAGATCATCTCCTCTTCTGCACTCTTAGTCTACACCTGTGCCAGCAATTTGGCATGAGATCCAATTTCTATTGATTTAAATGGATCAGCAGGACTCCCCTAGGGCTGTTGTAAAGCTCTAGGAGAGAGGGAATGCAAGTCAGAGGTTTTTGTACTTTGAATATTATGAATTTTCTGCTAGCAGGGATTTGAATGGCTCTCTCTAGGAGTGTCAGCTGGCTTTGTGAGGAGTTTCTTCATTCTGATGATGCTCTGTTGACCCCTTTTCCCCTCTCTTCTTTTCCATCCTGGAGTCAACAGCTTAAACATTGCAGGTGTAAGGATTTTCCACCTTCAGTGTCTCAGAATTATTTACAGCAATCTGTCTGGAAGTAGCCTTGCCCTGGGAAAGGGGAAGAGCTGAGCAGCCACAAATGCTGCAGACCAGCTCCCTTTTATGTTCTTAAAGCTTGGAGCCTCTGGCCCAGGCAGTTCAAAGTCTCCAGGAGACTGGTCTAGTACCATGCTCACTCCTAAGAGGGGAAAAAGGAAGCCAGCTCATCATATAGCACACTAGAGATTCCTAAAGTTTGTTCTCCTGCCATGAGGTCTTCAGGGATGATAGCCTTCCCTTTGTTTTTCTTTTCCAAAACCTGTCGCCTTCTTTTAGAGGGCATGCTTATTTGAAATTAAAACTTCAGAATATTTCACTGTCTGATTGCAGTTTACCTGGCCCCTTCCAGACTTCCCAAGAAATCTGACAGGCACACTGGTGTACTGGGAGCACTCAGAGTAGGGGCTCTTCTCCACAAGGAAGAATGCATGACTGAATTGCAGCCAGGGAAGGAGAGGGGAAAACAGCCACTTGCTGCAAAGCTCCAAATCACCCAGCATGAGCCCACTCTTTCACCCTTATTCCCCTGCCATCTCCACGTCCCCCAACCCTCACTCCTCTCCAGCTCCCAGAGCACAGCAAAAGTTAAACCCCTTGGTTTTTAGCAGTTGCAGTTTCAGAGAGGGATACATATTTTTGCAAGCTTTTCCAGGCTTGTGGTTTGCACTGTATTCCCTCTGAGCATAATTAACATGGGAAGGAAATGAATCTTGCAAAATGAGTCGTAGTGTGTTTAGATGCCGTTCAGCTCAGTTAACATTGCTCATGGTTTCAGAGTGTTGGGCAGCAGAAAGGATGGTGTTTGAATGTGCCACATTTCCCAGTCACTTCATCCAAACAAAGCACTGGCACAGAAAACAAACCAACAAAACCTGAGAAGCCAGGAAATACCCACTGCAGTCAGATTTCATACTACACTCTTGCTCCTCCAACTGGGAACTTTTTCTTTTTTCTTTTTCCTTCATTTTTTTTTCTCTCTAATGCCACATGTACTGCTTGAGGTTATATTGGAATGTATAAATCTCATGTGAGCCACAAAGCATTAAGCCACCATTATCCTTTTAATTTAATTGTCTCAGTTCCTACCCTTAAACATTTAAAACTAATTGAACATCTGAGATTTTCCTGTGAAGTTTATTTCCTAAACATTATTGAAGTACTGTTGATAAAGCCAAAAGGTACAAAGTCAGCACTTCCTAAAACAGCCTGATTTATTGAAGTAGAAATGCTTTTTTTTTTGTGAATAGGATCTGAATGCCAGATAGTTCTTATCATTTTATGTTTCCATGCCATGTATCCTAGTTGATTTCCAAGAACAACTACTTAACTTCCATGAAATTGTGCCAGTTTTCCTTCCCCTCATAATATCACTTTAAGATGCCTGCCAGTTTGTTCTTTTTAACTATGAATTTATGTTGTCTCTTGGTATTTTCTTTGTCTTGATTTGAACAAGACAAAGATTTGGCTTTCCCTATTCTTGATGTCCCAGGCTGTCTCTAATACCTCATTCGTGCTGCTAATGTTTCCCAAATGTTCTCATGTTACAAAAGCCTGTATTTCTCAGTGGAAATGTATTTTATATTCTTGCTGGAGTTCATAGCATAGAAGACTTGTGTAGCACAGAATGATCACTGTACTTCTTCCCAACATGTAAAATCAGTAAAATAGTTTCACATGCATCCAGGTTGCTTTGTCATTGAAGATGGTTCTGCCTCCATCGATTACAATGATGTTGGATCCAGCTGCAGAGTCTGGACTGGAACTTAAGTTTGGTGGTTTTGTTTGGCAGGTTATAAAGGCACAAGCTCTTGTGTTCTTGTTTTTCCCCAGAATAAAGAATGGCACACATTCTTCCAGCATTAAACAGCTTTACTTTTATATAAATAAAAACACAGATGAAGAGAGATGGAAAGATCAGAGGTTTCCAGCTTTTGTGTGTTTTGTACAGGTAACATTAAACATAATGGCAACTATCAAAGCAATGAGGGAAGCTGGTTTACTCCTGAAAATGCAATAACTAATCTGACTAATAACAATGCCTCACTCCCAGTTTCAATTTCCAGTTGGCGAACTTGGATATAAAGTTGAACTCAGATCTTTTTCTGACAAAGAATATTTTTTTCTCAATACAATAAATTGAAGTGGGCATACAAAAGACAGAGGTTTTTAAACTTCATCCTGCTGGTTTACCTTTCCAAGTAGTTCTGTTGAAGTCACTAAAACTTCAGTTCAAGATCAGCAGGCAAATTCTGGCCTATTAGATCACTGGGTATTTGAGCTGGCCATGACAATGGTATTTGGTAGCTGTTTTACATGTGCTATCAGATTTCAAGTGAAGAAAACCAAACTAAATCAGGTAACCAGTGAAAAAATGAGTCTTTCCCCTTGTTGAAATAAATTTCCAGTAGTTACCATAGTAACTGCTAACAGTAGAGTTTTTTGACTGTCTTTATTATGAATGGCAAAGTAAAAGGTTCTCTTTTCTTGGGAAAACTGAGGAATATTCATCCAATACAATGGATTAGCTCATCACTGTTTGCATAGCAATTCATCTCCAAGACATAGACGGACAGGAGGTGGCTCAGCTCCTCTCCTGTGGTCCACTTAAAACTGGAAAGCTAAAGTATGATTTGTTGTCCCAGTTAGCTGGACTGTCCAGAAAGGAGAATGACACAGCATACCTGGAGGCTGGCCTTTGAAATGTAGAAGAGGTTATGTGTAGGAAAGCCAAGCATGGCCCATTGTCAGAGCTCTCCAGATGAAACCATTTCCTCCAATAATTCTTAACTGGAGAAGAATTCTCAGGCATTCATATATTTCATACACCAAAACCTGTTGCTTTCTTTTTGTTTTAGTCTTTGAATGGCTCTCCTTATTTTTCCATCGTGTCCTCTTTCACAGTTATTTAGATAAACATATTTAAACCCTTTAGGTTTTGGGTATCATGGGCAGAGGCCAGGTGAGCAGCAGCCAGCACCAGGACGTGTCTCCAGCCTGGCACAGGTTTCAAAGCTGCCCTGTGCTAGAGCATCAAAACAGATTGAAGGTGAGGGAGCAGCAATCCAAACAGCAGCAAACCAGCAGGCCTCAGATCCTGTTGGTGAGCACTGCAGTCTGAGCTATGGGATTATGACACTGAGGCTGCATTGAGAGGAGGTTTATATTAACCTCCCCCAGCAAAAAAACCCCTAGGCCAGCTCGCTTGCCCTTACAGGAGCTCTCACCATATTTTTTCTGCTAAAAAATCCACCAGTGATGTTTCCAGTACAGTTTGTCTGATGCAAATGATGGGACTTCCACCACTGCTATGCTGAGAGTAGTTGCAGTTTCTCAGGTCTCCCTTTTCAGGCATTTCTTCTGAAAGTCACCTAGACCATCTCTCTCCAGTTTCTAGGGGACAGCTAGCCATTTTCATGAAAAGAATGATCACCAGTGCAATTCCCACCAGAAGTACAGACATTCAACAAGGAGATCCAAAGAGTGACTAGGTACAAAGGCTGAATAACTCCACCATTCCTTAACTTAATTGCTCTCAGTCAGATTAGCAGTGGAGAGAAAATTTGGGAAAACATGGGCCGGTCAGATAAAGGTCAAGATCAAAATAAGGCAGGCCAGAATCCTCAGCTGTTATGAAGAAGTTAAAAGAAGAGGCACTACCTTGGTTTGCACATCTGAGAAAACTCTGTCTTTGGTTTTTAATAAGTTCCCATCAGAAGCTGTTGGACCATTTTAGACTATTTTTCTAGCCTTTATGTAGATTGACACTTTTCTCCTTTGAACCTTATGCCTGCTTAAAGTGAAAGGAAAGCCATGCCAAGTACAGCTAAACAGATATTTCTTTAGTCATCTGTTGTCCAAACTTTTTAACCTGAGGTCTTTTAATCTCTCATCATAAACCAGTCGCTTCAATCCATTAATCAGGTTTGTTGCTGCTCTTTTACTTCCCTCCAGTTTGCCAACACGTTCCTGGATCTTAGGTGCTCTGGATAAATGGCAGTGTGTACAGAATCCTCACCTTGGTGCCAAAGGAGGGGAGACTTCTACTATCCTGAAGTCCTGCACTGGTTGCTATTGGGCATAGAAAACCTAAACACTTGTCAGGCAAAAGGAGAGTGGAAGAGACAAAGCATATCCAGTGCTGTGTTGAGCTCAAGTAAAATCTGAGCTTTGTTTATCATTTGTTCATGTCAGAAAAATATTTGGGATACATGTTTTGCTGCTACAGCTGATAACAATATCCTTTCAAGAAAGCTGTCATGGGGAAGTTTCAATAAAAATGTTATAATTGAAGTAGGATTGCCTTTTTTTTTATATAACAAAAAAAAGGTTGATTATGCCCTGATCCTGTTACATACATTTACTGCCATGTATTTCTGCATGTGCAGTGAAAGGCAAGGCATGATCATAGAAACAGAGAACAATTTTTGTTGGAAGGGATCTTTGGAGGTATCTGGTCCAATTTCCCTCCAAAAGCAGGGCCTGCTTCAAAATTGTACTCGCTTGATCAGAGCCTTAATTTTCTCACTGCAAACATTTCTGCTAAATCTCTGATGAGGACTTCTGAATAAGCAATCAAAGCTTTCTTCAGAGAGGCTGTTGCATGTTTTCAAGGCTGGGACAGACCCTGGGAAACCAAATCTGCTGCTTTATGAAACATTAACTGATAAAACATACCCAGTAAGTGCTCCACTTATAAGAATCTGCAATTAATGTTAAGAAGATGTCCCAAAGCTGAGAAGAAAATACCAATATTGTACCAGACAGCCATCAAACCTTGTACTTTAGGTCTTCTAAGACCTCTTTTGCCACAGTAATACACAGGTATTGTGAGGCCACAAGTGTCTATTGGAATGGATGTGTATCACCAGGGACAGAATTTAATGAGCAAGCTCAGTTCTGATTGTTGAATACAGACAGTGCTCCATTTCAAGCAGCACCAGGGTGGATGTGGGATAAGAGCCGTGGAGGAGACCTGAGACCACTTTGTGTGATCTCAGGAGCTGGCTACCATTTCTGGGCCCAAGGGCGGCAAACCCATGGCTGGGTCACTTCAGTGAAACTTGGTAACCTGGCAGTTTCTTCAGAGCTTGTCTCTTTTTGGTGTTTTTGTGATCTGAAAGTTCAGTTAAGGGGAAACTCTTTGAGAACGAGATCCGACACCACATTACTGGAGCTAATTGGGGAGCCAGACCTGGCTTCAGTTCTGTCTGGTCAGATTTCATGAAAAAAGACTTCAGAATCTTGCCAGAGCAGAAGATAAAAGCTGATGTCAAAAGAAACAGTGTGTTCTCTCCTACTTTTTCTTTTGATGATGTAAGTCCTGGTGGTTTAATAGTGCTGGTAGTTAAGCAGGAAAGTTTTCTGTAGTTAACTCTTTGCAGTGACAGATATTAATTAGTTTTACTTCGACAGCAATTCTTCAGCAATAGCTCTTCAATGGCAATTTCTATTTGACTGATTTATAAGGGCTCTTTACCCTCTATTAAGAGACAAGTTAAACTTAAACTTAAATCTTATTACTCATAATTGGAGCCTCGAAAAAATAGTATAGACTTCAGACTTTTAAATTTTAATTATGAGTGCATTTAATAGTCTTGAAAGTGAACAGCTAATTGCTCTGGTTTGAACTAGACACAATGCATGTTCTGTACAAGCATCACCTTTTAGTTCAGCCACTGTACCTCAGCCCTGAATCCTGTTAATCTAGTATTGTGTGGTTTTTTGTAACAGGACAGCCAGTTTGTCAGTGTGTTTTATGAGTTACACAAAAAAAGAAGTAAAGCTAGCATCACCAAATTCTTTCTTTATCCAAAAGCAGGCTTTGAGCTTACAGCTGCAGGAGGCAACTGCTCATGTAATAACCCATTGTTCAGCAGCAACCTTTTGCTTCTGCAGCTGAAACTTAACGGAGGAAAATCAAGTCATTGTCCATAAACCTAGTGAATTTTATGTAGCTTTTAAAAAAATACCAATCCTAGTAATATTTTTAGTATTGTATACATTTTCAAATATTTTATGTCTCTTTCTGGATTAATATTCTATCAAACATATGTCCATTCTTCACATTATTTTTTTAATCTTCTTTGGAGATTGGGTCCACTTGGATGTGATAATAATTTCCAGCTTGCAGTACTCAAAATTAATGGCCAGAGTATTGAGAAGTTTGCCATACATGTTAATAATCTTTTTTTTGTGCTGTTTTTGTTACTTCCATCTGTTACCACAGGAAGGATGACTTGGTAATAAACCCTGTCTATACCTTCACCACAATACAAGAGAGAGGAAATGAGATGTCAGCAAAAATGCATAGTGTGACACAATCATGTTTAGGAGAATTCTTAGCAGTGACTTAAAGCCCCTTACAAACATGTTATTGTTAATGCCCATGTCTCAGAAGAGTTTGGGGTAGTTGCAATAGGGTAAGTTCATCCAGGATGCTGCTCCTCAAGAGCCACAGTGTCCACTGAGAACCAAGTCATCTCTGTTGTGTTGATTTACACTCCAAAGTGATTTAAATTTCACCTTCAGGCTGAGATAGTACTGTACTGCAAGATTTTACAACACTGAGAAGCTATTTTGTGCTTTACTTTGAAAAACTCTATCCAAGTGGTGTATTTGTGATAACAAGATGTCCACACTTCCATCAGTTGATCCAAATTTGCAAGTCAGCCATCCTGGTGGCTCTGCTGGCACAAAATTGAGATTCTGTTCTCAGTCTGCAAAGGTCTGGGCTTTATTCCAGCATCTAGCAAGAGGATCAATACTCTTCATCACTATCCTCTATACAGTCATACACCAGGGATATCTGGGCCCCAGCAGACACTCATCCTCCCTTTTTCCTATCTTGCAAACTCAGCTGGATTCCCCAGAGCTCTGAAACCACATGCAGGTGGCTCCTAATTTCAATATCATGTGTACAATGACTGTTACAATGTGTATGAGAGAGAAAATCCCACACCTCTCTGATACAATGAGCTTGACTTCTGATGGGTTTCTGAGCAGCCACGAATGTGCAGTGCTAGAGAGGAACAAGAAGAGCAGCTGCAAGACTTCAGGTGCTTCTGTGGGAAGGAATGAGAGTCTGGGGATATGGGACATTTGTGGGAAATTTTACTTGTCTGATAGTGGGGTTATAGGCTTTTTAAGCATGGTGTTAGCCAGGCAGGCCCTGCCCTCAAGGCTAAGACACTGTGCAGTTTCTTGTAGTGGATCGTAACAGGTCAGTACTCAGTAGTCCAACCTTATGGTTGAAAAGAGTTAGATCCATGGATTTCTGAGATTTCAAGGTTCCTTGATTTTTCAAGGCCTTTGGTTTATTAACCAGAGCTGCACCTCTTTACTGTGTCATATGGACATGCTGCAACTTCTAAAAAGCCTTCGAAAGTATTTTTGAAAACAGTGTGGAATAAAAAATAAAAAATCTTCCAGTGACATCTTCCAATAGCACTTAAAACTTCCATTAATACTATGAATGAATCCAGCACATAATCTGCTGCTGAATTTCCATCACTGTATTCCAACTGCATTAAAAGCTGTATTTCCATTAATGTAAAGAATGAATCCAGCATATAATATATTGCTGAATCAGAATTTATGCAACAGGTTAGTTAAGAGGCTACAGTCGACTCCTATAATTCAAATATCTGGAGCCTGACCCAATGCTACAGCCACTGCAATTAAAAAGCCAGCAGTAGATATGAAAAGCACATCTATCTGTGGAGGAAAATCTATTTCTCCAAACAGTGATGTGGACATGAAGTGAAGAGGTTTGAAAAATTGGCTCTGAAAGTAAAACAGTCACCTATTTGATAAAACAGGCTACTATTGCAGCCTGTTTTCTTGAGAAGGTGGCAGAGCACGTAAAAAATTTAGTATTTCTATTTAAAATTTTATTACCATCTTATTTTGCTTTTTCAAGAAAACATATAAGAGAAAGTACAAGAAAAGTTTGAAAAAAATAAAGAAGTTTGTGAGAAAGTACAATAATGTATTCAGATTATTCAAAAACTGCCTTCAGACTCTGTCCTGTGGAACCCTGTTCTCTGAATGTTTGTGGCCCTTTCTCTTATATTTCGTTATTTTGGGAAAACCCTGAACTTGTGAGATTTATTTCCTAACTTGTGAAGATGACTACTCTCTTCAAGTAAGACATTCTTCCTTTGATGACAGAAGTTACAGGTACAGGAATCCTCAGAGGTCTCAGCAGCTCCCTCCCAATCCAAGAGACATAAGAACATAAGGTTTGTGAAAGGCACAGATCTGTCATCATTAGCAGGTTCCCTGAGAGAGGAGAGAGACCCTTTCAGGCTTTCAGGACACTAAGGGTCCTGGCAGGAATTCCTCTTCCCTGAAACTGGGACCTACATTTGCAAACTCTCTTCCCATGTAAGAGTGCCTTGGAGGGAGAGAAAAAGACTTTTTGGATTAAAAGGGGGTTTTGGTACAAACTCCTCTTTCCCCTCTTTTCCTCTCTCTCAGCGCAGTGCTAACAGTGGTGACATGTAGCTGTATTGTCCCTCCCATGAGATGGCAATATATAATTCTACCTAAAGTTAACTCTTACAATTCCACTTCTGCTTTGATGAGACTGGATTTTACTAGAGAGGTTTATTGCCAAGCTTGACATCTTGGGAATTAGCATTACTCCATCTCTGTCTTTATTATCAGCTCCATTATTTTAGCCCCCGTCTATGGCATACCTCACTATTATCTTTTTCTTATGATTTCATATAATCCTCTACATTTTTTGCATTTCCTCTTTGATTTTTACTAATGCAAAATTGCTTTGTCATTCCTTTAATATTAACAGTCTTCTTCCATTCAGAGCTTTAATTTTAGCTTGCCTTTGTCTTCTTAAGAGCACTCAGACACTCTCAGTCACAGGCAGCCAAGGATGTGCGGCCCCTTGCAGGATCAGACCCAGACATGAGAGGAACTTGTATGCTCTCTAGGTATATTAAACTAATTGCTTTGTCTTCCATATACTCATTGTGGGTTCAAAGGGCAACAACCGGGCATCCTATCTGAGAATTTCAAGGGAGATGGTTGAGCCTGGGAGAGCCTGGGAGCAGGTTTCAATTATTTTATTAGACAGAGGGTAAAGAGTCATGCTTGGGAGAAGACATGAGTGTTTCTTGACATGAGATTTAGAGTGTAGGAAGGAGGACTTGAGGGCCTTTTGATCTGGCTTCTTTCTCAAGCATTATCTTACTTCTTTTAAAAAGGAAAATGGAAAAGAAGAAAGGATGGAAACATCTCCTAGGCATTTTGTAATGAATTCTGACACCAAGAGGAGCTTAAGAAACACTTGTGTGGGCACAGCCAGCAAACCCCAGGGCACACAGAAATTTGTGCTAAAATGATAAGGAGTTTTGTTCACTCAGAACAGGTTCCCTGCCCTGATACTTCCAGCAATGAATCAGGAAACAAGTTTCCATGTTTTGGACATGCTTATGTATTAAGAGTTATAGCCTGGAAAGGCCATTAAGAAAATAACTACAGTAAAACTGTGAATCAATTATGGAAGAATATTTGAAATACAATTTTAGTTTATAGATGCTTTCATGCAATAAATGTGATGAGTTAATTCTCCTATGCTTATTTCTAGAGCTGCTAAGATGAGATTAGAACTTGCAGATTTCTGGCACCTTGTCTATGTTGAGTCCACAGACAATCTAAATTCTACAGCATTCACTGTGCTAATGCATGGACCATGGTAAGTGTTTTAATATTACTGTTACAGATTTCTGTTTCCCCACTTTACATAATTTAGTCTCCCATTATGAACCCCAAATAACTGCTGTGGAGGAAAATAATACTATGAAATAGTAATTTAAAAAACCAAACAAACAAAACCAAAAAAACCACCACAAATATCATTTATGTGAATTGCAAAATATTGAGTGTAACTGGCTGTCTGTTCAGTGGCAACCCATATCATGAGCCAGGGACAAAAGTCTTTTCCTTTTACATCTTTTTATGCAGCCTGGGTTGTCAGTAGTCCTTTAAATGAAGTTGTCTGCTTAGTCTTAAAAACAGAGAGTGGGACTGTTTAATGTGAAACCTGGGACTGAATTGTAAAATGTGTGAAAAATAGTACAGCAACTACTATAAAACTTCCAGTAGTTTTTATTCAAAGTTGCTTTCAGAACAAAAGCTACAAAGGCATCATTTCAAGAAATACACCTCAATAAAGAAGAGGTACATGAAAAACCATAGAAGGGTGAGCTAGATTCAAACTCCACTTTCATACTTGTAATGAAAAGTGGTAAGTACAATCCAGTGTATTCTCCAAATGCTCACAATATGAATCAGTATGTCCTTGAGTAGGTGTAAATAGACTATGATAACAATTTAGCTCCATTCCTACCGCCTACACTACTGCAGTATTTGAATACTACAGAATTGTTAGTGGATTTTCTCTCTCCAATGTTATTCCCCCTCCTCCTCATAAGACAAGAAAATAACCCTTCTCACAGGTAAGTAGGTGTTAAGCCTGACAGAGGATGGGGTTGTTTTTCAGAATGGAGGATGTGTGTGCCCAGGTGCAACCACACTGCTGTGCTCTGCCCAGCACTGCCAGTAGCTGCACAGCTGACTATGTGACCTGCATAAGGCCATACAAAAAGTTGATCCAGAAACTGAATTTCCTGAGCCAGTGCTGAAGTCCTCTTGCAGAACTGATTTTCTGGATAACGTAATTCTTCTAACACAACTGATTCCTTTGCCTAGTCCTATGATTAGCACTTGTAGGGTTTGGTCTCCGTGCAATAAATGTACGGTCCTGAAAGGCATTCCTTTCTGGGCATTAGGAAAGTTAAAGCCTTGAAAAGTTTGGGAGAGTTTCTTTTCAGGCCTACCCTTGGAAAGACTGACATTTACTGCCTCTGTGTTCCTTACAGCATTAAACACTAAGTTATACTTTGTGCATTTTCCTATGGATACCTTCATATGATGAAAAGAGTGAGGGCATAATAGTTACTCCTGTAGCACAAAACATTAACCATTACCTACTTTTTATACTACTGTTATGCCTGTTAAAATTGGACATATTAATTCTTTCAACATGCAGTATAATTTCATGCATGTTTCATAAGTGTCAAAGTGGCTCAGAATCCATGGATCACTATGCATCAAAGTTTGATTTTCCTTCTTTTATATGTTGTACTTTAAAAAAGTTCTTGAAGCTCAATCAAAACACAGAAAACAAAAACGTTTCATTCAAAAGACATTGGAATGGGATGTTTGAACAATACCAAGAGTACCCTCCTTTCCCCCTTTTGTTTGGTTGCCAAAGTAAACTTGAGCCAAACTGGTGCTATTTGGCGAAGGGTACTTGGCTTGCAGGAATTGGATCTTCTGACAGCAAATGGTTCCAACAACAACTCAGCCTATGTTTTCCTCCAGGTTTTCTGTGTGCAGCATCTACCTCAGGACTCCTGCAAGGAGAGGTTTGCAAATACTCTCTAACCCTTTTTCAAATCAACTTTTCAAGGTGCCCTCTGTGCAGCCTCTAGATAGCTGATGAGCGATCATAGCATTAAAAGTCATAGTTGTTACAGCCCTACCTAAATCAGAGGAGTGGAAGGGGGAGACATGGGGATATAGAAATGCAATCCTGAGCCAGACCAATGATCTGTCATTCCATGCCTCTCTCCAGGGGTGACAAGTGAAAGCGGTTGTTTAGGGAGGCTGTACAAGCTTGGTCTTAGTCTGCAGTCCATACCCCTCATACTCTTTGAGTGTCAAAATCCTCCTGTGGCAGCAAACACCAGAAATTCTCTACATGTTCTGTAAAGAAGTATTTTATTTTTCTGTTTTAGCCCCATCTCATACTGGTTTCATCATGCACCTCTGTTTCTCAAGTCACAGAACCCGGTGAAAACAGTTCTGCCTTTACCAGAGGAAGTGCTGTGTGCAGCCAGTGGAGGTGGAGGAGCAGAGAGGAGGAAAGAGCATTACATGGGTTTCTTACAGTTCTGTGATCACAGAGTTGTGTTAAAATATGTCCATTAGCAGATCAAGTAAACTAAAGCTCTAGCAGAAGCCAGAGTACACCCTTTTGCTATCTATGTCCTGTCCCTGAAGGCTGGCCCAGTGTTTACAAATGCCAGAATAAGGGAACAAAATTAGTGGCTTAAATGTGGGCATTCACTGCCCACATAAGAACATGTGGGCTTTCTGCCTTACACAGAAAGCTTGTCTGGTACTTAGCCTACACTTTCCTTTCTTTAAAATTTTTGTTGTATTTATAAGCATAAACCCATAGACCACACTAAGTAATTGCTTTCCTTTCTTGATTTTCATTTTCTCCACGTATTTATCTTGTCTCACCCGTAGCTGTCACTGTGTCAGGTTATGCAGTACGAGGGCTTTTTTTAGCATGTTCTCTATTCACTAGATTTTCCCCATCCTATGGCAATTTTAGTTGTGGTTTTACTTTACTCTGATTTCCCTGAATAGGATTTGTCTGTTGGCTGTCTCACGTGTGTTTTATTTCAAGAGACGTTTGGTGTCTGGTGTTTCTCAGCTCTCTGACTGGTTTCTCTTCAAGTCCATGAAGGTTTTTAATTCCAGAGACGCCCCTATTTTTTTGTAGTCTCACTGCTTGAAGTGGGGGCCAAGAGACAAAAACAGAGAAATAAAATCAAATATATGCCTGTGAACTACCATCTCCTATTAGTGGCTTTATGCAACTGTCTTCTATTAGCGGCTTCATGCTGCTGTTACCAGACATGTGTCTGAATCAAAACCTTGGAATGAAAACTGTGGAGCCCCGGGGGGAAGGGAGTTGCTCTAGATCTGAAATCTTATGCTTGGGTCCCTCTGGCTTCTCTCCCCCCGGTTTCCTTTGAGGCACGTTTCGTTGGGAATAAAGTGCCTCAAAGGATGCAGTGTTGGTGCCCTCGCGTGGCGGGAAAATGGATATGAGGAGAGGAAAAGAACTGTGACGTAGCAGCGCGACAGTGTTTAAAGCGGATGAGAACGAATTATTTTGGCAAAAGGTGGAAATGGGGAGCTCACTCAGCTAAGCAAAAAGACTTATGTCAAGGATTTATTGACTGGCACCATAGGGGTGTTGGCCAAATGAGATTTAGGCACCTTGTTTGTGACGAGTCTGTGCCGCTGTGGCACTGTGGGGCACAGCCAAGAGGTGTTGGCATCGGTGCCACCACAGGCAGCGTTTTGTCCCCGCAGGGCACCAAACCCCACCACAGCGGGGGCAGCTGCCTCAGCAGTGCCTCGCCTGGGGCCTTGGGCCTGGCCATTATCCTGGGCCCAGCTCAGCTCACACGTGGCTCCAGGTTTGCAAAGGAGCTTCAGTGTCCTCTGGCACTAATGTTTTTGGATTCCACTGCATTTCATCAGCTCACATGGGTCACATCTGAAAGGGGACTGGATACCTCTTTGTTTCATCTATGTAATCCTTGTTCATGGCATCTTATTCCTGCATCTCTGTGTTCTAGCTTTTCAAGATCCCTTTTGACTATGAAAAACACAGTCCATATAATGTAACAGAAATGTAACATATAATGTAACATATAATGTAACAGGAAGCATGGCTCTCTCACATGTTTTGGTTCAGTGTGTTTCTGTTCTTTTTTCCATAAGCTAAAAGCCCATGGGTTTTTTTGTTGTCAAAGGGTTTGTGTGCTATATTTTTATGAAATCATGAGCACAGATTGTTGTAGCACATGTGAACATCTAGGTTCTTCACCTGAGATGCCAAGCTTTCAAAGGCTGACCTGCAGTCAGTCATCTCCCAGCAAGTTATCTGAGACATCTTTGGCTTCTTTCTGCAGTTGATACTTCTGGTTTTAGCTGCTTGAAGAAAATGCCCATGGATGGTGAACGAACAAGAGTTTGTCTGTGATAATATATGGAAAAAAGTAGTTGCATCTTTCAGAGGTAGCAGGCTAGATTCCACTTCCTTTAAGCACAAGAAAGAAGTCTATGAGCCAGTAGAATCCAGCATTAAAAGACATTAATGGAATAGAGAGCAGCTTTATTAAATCAACATGAACTAGCAAGCAAGTCATAAACTTAAATCTGAAGCCCTCTCCCAGGCTTGATGATTATAAGATTTCACTAGAAGCTTTTTTCTGGCTTCAGGGTTTCTTGAAGATTTTAAAACCCTGGCTTAGTTCGTTTGCAGGTGATAACTATACTTTCAACTTCAATTAACTGAGAGGGCTATATTTTCAAGCAGAGTCCTCAAACCTACTACAGGTTTGGCTAGATCTCAAGGTTACTTGTGATTATTCATAAGCAATATCTGTACTGTCTGACTAATCACCAGGGTAGTAGCAAGGAAAGCAGTATTATAGTTCTAAACCAGCTATGAGTTACAGTTGAAACGATTTAAAGTAGAAGCCAGGGGAAAGTAATGTCTGTCATTCAAGTAAATAGAGGATGTCATTTCTTTAACAGAAAGACAGAGAGAAAGAATTCTTCATGCAGGTGGCATGGGAAATGATGTATGACATTTCAATAACCACTTGCTACATTTTTCTTAACCCTGCAGTAAAGACACAGTGTGTTTAAGGGAACCTCCACCAGACGCTCGAGGACTCCCATTGTGAAATGGAAGAAGATGGGAAGAAGGAAACAGGCAAACTGTCATGCTACTGTCAAATCTTCCAACCATGTCCTTTGATCTTGGAGTGGTTGTTTTCTCCCTAATCCTTCCTCTTCTTTACTTTCAGTAGCACTGAGTCTACAGTGAAGAGAGAGGAGCAAATCAGGCCTGCCCTTTCTATCTCTGCTGTTTTCTATGGGATGAGTTCTGCCACAAACTTTCTTCCAAGGCTGGTCGCCTTTTTGACATCCAGTTTGTTCAAGCCATCTGCATCTCATTATCAATTATACACAGTCCTTCCTCAAAGCATTTCCTTACAAATGTCTAAGTCTTGTAGCATCCTTATCTGCAGAGTGATGTGTGTCAAATCTGCCTTATCACAATCTGCCACCAGGGTTTTTACATGTGTAACTTTCATTATAGTTGACAAGAGTGATATATGCAAATCTATCACAGAGCAAGTAAAAAAACCTGTCTGTTTTAAATAATCTGACTTGGGAAATACCCTCTGTATAGCACAGTGAAACTAAGGCAAGATTGAAACAAACAATATGTATTAGGAGTCAAATGTGCTATGGCAAAATGAAGACTACTAAGTCTGCTTTACAAGCAGTTGGTTAGGTTTGTCTCTGCTCCATCTTGAGCCAACTAAGAGAATATTCTATAATTTCAGGGTTCAGATTATTAGATGGACAAGCCAAAAGCTGTAGTGGACAGTAGCAGCTGTAGTGACAGTAGCAGCTGTATTGTGTTACTTGAGATGTTATGGGCCAAAACATAAAAAAGACAGTTGGAGGAACTCAGGAAAGGACCTAGGAAAAATTTGAACTAAAAGGTAAAATTTTGTACAGGACAGAGGTAGTGAGCTTGATTCAACTTGTCACCAAACACCCATTCCGAATCAACATGCCATGCAGTAGTCTGGCCACAGGAATGCTTTTACTGGCAAAGAAAGAAAGTGTATGTAACAAGGTGCAACATATATTGTTCATATTCTTTAAAGACAGTGAAACTACTACATGAGCTGCTGACTAAAAGCTTCCAAATTTGTAGTTGGCTTAGACTGAAATGATGAAGTCAGCCTGGTGCCATGTATGTGGGAGTGCAGCAGGGCACAGTCTGAGTTTACAGGATATGAGGCAGTAAGCAGCTGGGTATCAGCAAACAGAATTAGAACAGGAACTCTAATCTATTATAACTATAAATTGTTTGGCTCTTTTCCAGGGCTTTTTAGACATGAATTTGCTTTCTGGGTTCAGTTCCCACAAACTTCCCATTCCTCTCAGGCAAATATGAGAGCCAAATTCTGATCTTCATTTATCCCTCTGTAAATTTGGAATAATTCATTTGATCCCACCATGTGGCTGTTGTTCCAAACTGTCCTAAATGAGTTCAAAAGTTTGCCTCATTTCTTCATCTGTGAAAAGAGGAAAGATTCTTCTCACACCTTACATTTTGCATGTTTGTAGCAGAAACAGAAACATACTGTGTGCATATCAGTGAAATCTTAGCTGGCATCTCTATCTGCTAATATAATACAAGCAATAGGTCAGTACTCACAAAAGATTTGAGCAAGTTCAAGGTGCAGTCCCAGATTCCAAACACTGTGGCAGCAAGGGAGCCATGTAGCACATGTGCAGTTATTCAGAAAAGAGACTGACAAGAAGGATTTACCCACACAAATACAGTTTCAGGATTTTAACTCTGGACGTGATCAAATAGCAAAAAAAAAGCTTTCAAAAGAAGTGGTGGGATTTCTCTGTTCCTTGATGTTTTGAAATCAGGCTGCAGATATATTTCTGGTTGTTATATTTTAATCAGACACAACTTTTAGTCTTCCAAGCAGAGACAGGCTAGAGAAATTCTATATTCCATCCATTTAAAGAAATCAAATTAAATAAGTTAATGTGTTAAACCTTTCAAGTTGCTCAGGTCTAAACAGGGCAGACAAAACATAACGGAGACTCAAAATGAAGAACATACAAGGAACATTCATACATGAACCTGCAAAAGATCAAGCAGTAATTTGCTGCAGACTAATAGCAACTTAGTGTCTCTATTTCCAACAGACACAATTTTAATAAGTAAAGCAAAGAGAGACCAGATTTGCACAAAGTAATGCAGTCCTCAGTGTCTCAGTGCTCCCAGCCCTCCTTAAATACGTACCAAAGTGCATTTGCAAAGACACCTTTCATTAAGTGTTCAGACAATAAACAATTTGGAGATTAATACGTATGTTTTTGGAATGAGGGCTGCTTGAAAACAAGTAACGCATTCAACAGCACATCTGAATAAATTATAAATCTATTCAATTTTTATATTGAATCTTTCAAATTTCCCAGAAAAAAAATACTCTAAAAGTACTATCTAAATCATCTTTACTGTTTAGCTATATTTGTTAGGGGGGTGAAAATATATGAGCAAATCTCGAAATCCTGTACCTGAAATGGATATTTTAATCTTGAAAGTTCTGTTACCTAAGAGGAAAAATTGCTATGTTTCAAAATCAAAACTGGGACACTTTTGCACTTAACATGTTTTGGGATTGTGAAATGTTTCTGTGAAAGTCAGAGGTACTTCTTGTAAAAGATTAGTATATTGAACACACTGAAAACCTTACATGTGACAGTGATGTACACCTTTTTTTTTCAGTACACCCTTTTTTCTGAATAAGTATTTCCAATAGTTTAATGTCTGATTTGCAGTTTTCTCTTAGCATTGAAAAGCCCCATTAACATTTACTCACTGAAAAAGAACAACTTAATGAGGACTAGGCTCTTCTGCTCTTCCTCTTGCTTGCCAATAATGACCATCTCACCAGAAACCTACTCCACAGGTTGGTTTATCTCGTGATAAAGAGAGAACATTGTGTTTTGGACAAACATGATGCAGCCATTTATTTTGAAAAAGCTTGATGTGAGAAGATGAGGTGTAACAGATTTTCCTGCACAGTGAGGTAACATCATGCAGAATCTGGGCTTGCACCAACATAAGAATTACAAGTTTATAGGCGTTTTAATAGAGAACTCACACGTGTTGAATTGCACCCTAGTTGGTACAAGTAAGAATGGTACTATTAATTTGGGCAACATGATCTCAGTTTGAAGGCTAGCAGAATCTGGCATGTAAAGTAGTTTTTTACTGAGAAAGTAAGAAGGAAGGATACAGACAGAAAGGGGTTATTAGGTATTCTTTGTGCACTCAAGAATTCCTTGTTTGAAGTAATTTTCCCTGTGTTGTTTCTGTGGAAGACCGTAATCAGTTCGCTGATTTTGTCAAGATCTTTAATTGTAAACAGAAAATTATAAAATATTTTAACTATTTTAAAATAATTCAGGTTTGCAAAATTCAAGTTGATTCATTTCTTCTCAAACAGTAATATCTGTAATGTGTTATGAATGTCTCTGTGCCCAGACGATTTGTGCTCAGGTATGGCATTTTTCTTTGGTGTTAGCCAGGCAATTATTCTTCTTGCAAGGACCTCGTGAGCAGCAGAAAATGATCAAGCTTTGAGGAAAGCAGCTTTGATTTAATACTCTCTAGAAGATGACTGGGAGTAGCTGAGATGGGAAGTTGGAAAACAGCGGGTCAAAGAGACATTTCTCTCTTTCTGGAGAGAGTCCTGTGGGATTGCTGAGACCTGTTGGGATGAAAGCAGGTTCTAGGTAGCTGGAATTAGGACTGGGGTACACAGCTAGTGGGTGAGTGGTAGGATAAGACCTTGATTTCTTTTCCATAGCACTTTCTTTTAAGGAACAGTCTCCTCAAGGGCAAACTCTTCTGTCTCACAGTCCCTCCGAGGTAGAGGGGTTTTGGGAGTGGGCTTTACTTTGTAGATCTTTGACTGGAAGAAAAAGAATATGGAAAGCCTATTCTGTGATCCAGCTTCAGTCTGTGGGGGTGGGCAGAGAGGGGAACATGAAGTACTTAAGCAGTCCTGCATGACAAAGCCATCAGCTATATCCAGTATCTGAAGGAGGCCTACAGGGAAGCCAGACAGCGACTCTCCATCAGGAACTGTAGTGATAGGACAAGGAATAATGGGTTCAAACTGAAAGAAGGGAAATTTAGGTTACACAGGCAAAAAAAAATTCTTTACCGTGAGGGTGATGAGACACCGGAACGGGTTGCCCGGAGAAGTTGCAGATGTCCCTTCCTTGGCAATGTTAAAGGCCAGGCTGGATGGGGCTCTGAGCAACCTGGTCTAGTGGGAAGTGTTCCTGCCCATGGCAGGGTGTTTGGAACTAAATTATCTATATGGTGTCTTCCAACTCAAACCATTCTATGATTCTATGACCCAAGAGCAGAGTGAGAGGGAATGGGGGGTTATGGCATGGACATTAGTGAAGGGAATGTGTTACAAAATCTGGATGTTGTATTTTGCAAATAGGCCAGTCAGGGAAGTACCTTTGTACTAAATTAACATGGCAAGGAAGTGAGAAAAAACTCCCCAGCGAGTCCTGCTAATACATCTCTTATCTTTGATCTTAAAGGGCTTAAAGCAGTTTACTTTCCATGCCTGTGTAAGCCATTTGTGCTAGTAAATCAAAAGTGCATGCTCCACATCCTGTTGCCTTCAGATCTGCCTCAATAGCCACAAGCTGTGTAATGCCAAAAGACATACCTCTATCTTAAAAAGAAAAAAAATCCTGAAGGTCCTTTTGATCTAAATTGCATCTCATTCAAATCTGTAGAAACCCTTATGTCTGTGGTACCTAACACATGCTTCGTGGCCTTGTTCCATTGCATTCACACCAATGTCCTGTGGTTTCCTTGTCATTTTTTGCAATCGAGTCACGTGAAATATATTGTTGCCTACCTTGTTCTGATAATCTTGATACCACATTTTCCTGTTGCACAAACATCTTTTTCAGAGTGATTTCATCTAAAAGCTTGAACCCAGCACAAAAGAAACAAAATATGAGAGTTTTTTAAACATTCTACTACACCACGCTGAGAGTTGTTCTAACTGCTGCATCCTAAATTTAAATGTTGGGATCAAAGTGGGGTAAGGGAATGATGTAAGGAATTGGACCATATCTTCTTACAGCTTTGACACCATCAGTATCCTCCCAAAGATATGAGTTACTTCGATTTTAATTAGAGTAATAAATTTATGCCTCTTGTGCTTCCACTTGAGAAAATTTCTAGTATGCCCATGATGGGTGGGTGTTACACAGGCTACTGCATTAGACTGGGGTTTTGGCTTGAACCCAGACTCCCTGCCTCCATGTTCATTTTCACTCTGCTCTTCTCCTTGTATGGGAAGAGGGTTGGCAGCTGGCACACTTGTGCTCTGTGGCTCTGGGCAAGGCAAAAGTAACTGGCTAAAACCCTTTGCTCAAGAACTGGAGGCTGTCCTGGGGCACAGCTGACAGAGGCAGCAATGCCACAGTCAGAGGTACTTGCCTGCTCACAATTTGCCTGTCCCCAATACGAAAAGGTTACCTAGTCCCTGGCCATGGTCACTGCACCATTCTTTACTTCTCCCAGTTAGAAAATGGGACAGGTTGCCACAACTAAAAGGCAAAAACCTTTAGCTGTGCCATGATAGGGGCACAGTGAGTTAAAACAGAAGCAGTTCTGTCACGCAACTCTTTTGATGAGTTTCAGGTATTCGCTGGAGGTAGCATTGATGTCACCGAATTAGCGACATCAGTTTGTGTGATTCTTGAGTCACCTGAGCTGAAACTGGTAATGTGTGTGCCAGTAAAGCCTGTTCTAAGTTTAGTTTTCAGTGATCTGAACTCATGCCACCCTGGCCCCCTCTAAAACTATATTGAAGGTGTCACCTGATAAAATCAAATTATGAGCCTTCCGGAGAAGACAGTAGCTTAGACCAAGACTTCTCCAGGCCTCACTTCATATAAAGACTTATGTGAATAAATATAAATCCAAGGCAGCACATCCACTACACCACCTTTTTCTGTTTCAGCTCTCTGGGTTGAAGGCAAGACCCAGATCCTACCCCTAAACCTCCCACTCAGTTGAAGGCAGAACCCATCTGCTGTCAATGAGCAAAACAGCTTTCCAGTGCCTGAGGGAACAGGGTGAGCTGTCTTACATCATTGTGCCCCCTGGTGTGTCGCATTAAGTGCAAGGTACAGTCCTGCTCCCTAGGCAGAGCACACCTGCAGCTGTGTGGGGTTTGCTGTGGCCTGGACTCCAGTGAGGTCAGGCTGTGGTGCTGGTGAGAGCCAGTGCTGGGGTGGCCTGGGGCCTGGCCACCAACTTGCCTGACTCTTTCTTTGGTCATATTGGAGCTGAAGTTTATGTGTCCTAAACAGCATGTGATAGATTTCCCTCAGTGACCTAAACTCCAAGTGCACATGTGAGAGGAGAAACTAATTACCACTGAATGTAGCAATGGGGAGACACAGGTAGAGTTGAACTAAATCTCTGACAGCTGCGAGTAGGAGTACATTCTAGGTCCAGTCTGCTCTGTAACCCCTGCCAGTAACACCTGACAGCAGGACTTGAAATCCTTTACCTCTGTTGTGGGCTCCATTTTCTGCCTCTATTGTAGTGCTACCAGGTCTTAAACCTTGTTTTAAAATCATTCCCTAAGGAAGGAGAAAAAGAAAAGAAAGGGAAAAGGGGAAAGAAAATAAGAAGGGAAGGGCCTTCTTCTAACAAAGAAGGCTATGTGAATGTGCTAGAAATCAAAAGAATCTTGACAAAGATTATTAACAGATGTAAGCCAGTGACATTTGCAAAGCAGGTGGAGTTATTAGAGTGCTGAGAACAAGGTGCCAAAGAAAAGATTACTGGGGAGAGCACTGGCTTTTTACTTTGAAGAACTGAAGAAGTCAACTACAAATAAGGACAGGGTTTACATGGTTGAAACTGCTACAGCTGTAAAAGAAGTAAAGGAAATAGAGAAGAAGAACCTGATCTGGGTTAGACCATTGTGAGACAGGTTAGTTTTACCTTACTGATGATGTGTTGTTGCAATGGTGGATAGGGAGTGAAGTTTGTAAGCAAGTCATTAGCTAAGAGGAGGAGAAGTAGCTGGGGTAGCACCCTAAACTCAGCAACTGAGTGAAAGTCTAAGAAGTGTGTGAAGATGTTTGGACAGGGATGCTTTTGGGAGACAATATAAGCAATGAGAGCATTTATTCTATTCTGTGCAGCAAAGCCTGTGCTGGAGTTTGCCCATAAATCACAAGCTCAAGTTTTACAATCCCATCAGTTAAATCCTTGAATCTTTCACATTCTTGGGAAGAGGATTTAGTGGAAATACACTATCCCTACAGCTAGAACAACATCTCTGAAAAAACTGCTTTTTAGATCTCCTGAGGAAGGTAAAAAATGAGCATAATTTATGCTGCACTGCTATTATTAATCTCTTCAGGAATTATTGCTCCACAAGAGCAAAAGTACAACAAGTAAGCTAAGTTGCCTGAGGCACTGCTGAGCACTGAACAGATGGTTGGAAAGAAAATCTATAACAGTGCTTGAATTTTTTCCAGGGATGGTAAACTAGCCCTTATTTAAAATAATTTGGCTGAGGGGCTGCTCATGAACTCCACCACAGAGATTCACAAAACATCTCTCTGGTGTGTGTACAGGGACATTGTAGCACACATGGCATGGGACTTTAGATGGGTTGTGCTGCTTATCCCCTCAAGAAAATAAGAGATAGTGTTTATTTCTAATGAAGGACAATTTGTGAGTTATGCTGACACCAATTAGGGAAATAAGGCCATCATAACATTCCTTCTTGGTAAAGTAATGGTCAAGCTAAACCCTAAGTCATCAGAGGGCCTTTGGATTTTGAAAAAGAATTGTTATTCATGTGGTTACAGTTATGCAAATCCTTCCATATGCCAGAACTATAGCACAACATGTCCTTCACTGGGTTCCTGATTTCACTGTGACATGTGTGATATGTGTAGGGCATATATCTGACAGCCTGTCTCACAAAACTGTACCCTTTTTGTGAAAGAACTTAGGAGATTGCCAAGCCTTGTGCAAGGGTAGGACACTAAGAATAAGGTGGATTCTGTCCTCTTAGGGAAGGGTTTGTGTTTGATGTGTAGTAAAAAAAGGAATAAAAGAAAAAGAATTTAATTCCCATTACACATCCATGTCCTCCCAAACCCTGTAGAAGTGAGGTCAAGACATGTGGCCCACCACTTGTGAGGGACAAATAGGTGAGAAAAAAAGATCAGTAACTTTCCTATAGGTAACAGAGACTTATGTTAAATGTAGCTCTCATTCACTCTGGTTCTGACGTGTGTGTCGAAGTCTGAGCTAGAACTGTTTCAGCTCTTACTCAGCCAGATGAGCAGAGAAAAAAGCTTCTGTGTAAAGGCTCCTCCTGTGTTGCTTATCACCAGCTTTCTAATGCTGTGATTGACACCGATTACATGCCTTTAAAATATGACCTGTCTTCCAACAAGGGATGTTCCAACCAGTATTCAGTGATTAAAGCAGGGATCTGGGGGCAGAAATTTACTTTGCAACAATGCAGTGACCAACACTGTTAATAGGTTCAGGTGAGTTCTTAAGGATGCTATAAGTACAAACCATAGTAGAATTTGGCTACCCAGGAACACAAACACTGCTCAGATCACTTGCATTTTATGAAGATACTTCAATGTGAAGAAGACATTCTTAGATGTGTTTCCCTGAAACTGGATTTGCTCATTCCAAAGCCTTCCATTCCAAGAGTGTGTTTACTTTACATTGACAAATCTTACTAAACAGCACTTCAGCCTGTGGTGGAAAATCTTTCCTGAGTCCACCCAGCACTTCCAGAACACCAAGGGCAGCAATCTTTGGAGTTAGCAGAAAAATTTTAAACAGTTTGTTTGTTGTTCAGTAGACTTCATCAGTATTCTGAGCTTACTTAGTTGTACTCCTTCTCTCTGGCTGTACTTATTAACATACTCCATTTCTTTTCCAAGGATTGTATACTGTGTGAGAAATCCTGAGATCTTTCTGGGTTTTTTTCACAATAAGAAAGAGGAAGTTCCTTCTTTCAAAATTAAAAATCTTTGAATTTGTAGTTATCCTGTTATCTCTGCTCTGATTCCCCAGGAGGGCCATTTCCTCAGTTTTCTGATGCCTTCTTTTATGTATGTCCTAGAGAGGGAATGGAAATTTGTTACCTACTCTACATGATGGAGCAAAACCTTCTCAGAATACATGTTTTAAGTTTTGCAAGTCCAGATTAAGTTGAGAGACTGTCAAAATTATTATGATTGATTCTAAGATATCCAGGGAGGAGAGTTGGTAAAATCATAGTAACAGATTTCTTTGTCAGGTTTGGGTTTGTTGTAAGACCGCATGCATTGATTGGTTCCCCCCAAAAGAATATCCCTAGAGGCCAGAGGCCACAATAGTTGAGCTTTCTCTAAAAGAGCCACAGGCTCCCTGCCCATTTCTAGCATTCACAAATGATCTACACGCTGTGCTTTAGAGATGCAGAGAAACACAGAAATAATATGTGCCTTGTTCTTAAGAAGAAAATCTTATGTTGGTCTCATTAGGGACTATCAGTCTGTTTTGCAGTAGCAGGTGACAAATTGTGGGGGGCAATATTAGTTAAGGTCAAAGGCCACAAGTTTCCCAATAGCAACTGCATCACCTTTTGAAAGCAAAGGCCCCTCTTTAACTCTGTTCCTCAATGCATGGCAGTTTTCAGTGTTCCCTTTGTCTGAGGTATACAACAGTCACTATGTTGATGGGGTTGAATATGCTGTCCATCTGTGATAGCTGCCTGAGGGGAACTGAAGTGCCATGTTTCAAGTCTTTCAAAATATAAATCTGTACCTAGCTGAGCAGGGACATACCAAGGCTATGTGCTGGTAATACTGTTTCCCTATCCTGAACTTTTTCTTCTCTGTAAGAAAGATTTTCCTCATCACTCTTTCCTGTTGAGCAATCAGGCTCTCCTCAACATACAAACATCCTCCTGGCAGCAATTAAGAACCCTGTTCTGCGGATCACAAATTTTAACCCTGTTCTGACATCATTCTGTTTCTTCCCAGGCATCATGCTGGCAATGCCATACTATTCATCCCTTGGCAAAGGACCAAGGGAATGAAATCTTTTCATAAAGGCAAAAAACCCTGTGGCAACATACTTCAGAGTCTTCAAATCCCCCCTAGGAGGGGGCTTGCCATTTTTCACAGGTGAAGGATTTGATCTATGAACCAAAGGCCCAGAGGCTTTTTGCACACCAGATCACGCTCCTCAGTGTCGTCTGCTCAAGTCTACATTGTGTTTCCCCTCATGAAACCGAAAGAACTCTGGTAACCCCAGTAGCTGTTAAAACAGGGCACTATATATCTCACCAACTTTGTGCCTATAAATCTTTTACCAAACGCTGAGAGACATTGATCATCCTCAAATTAGTAATATTCTTCTCATTCTGGAAATATTGCAAAAAAATTACAGAGTGTACATCTCCCTGTCTTCTCATAGACTCAGAATTTTAAATAATGTAATTTTCTGACTTTTCCAGGTCTTTTATTTGGAGCATAAACCAGAAATAATTGTTTATATGTCATCCAGAATGGACTGATGATAATAACGCATGTGTGTATATATATAAATACGAAAAATATTACATAATATATATAGAGTATTTATTTATATATAACACAAAATACTGATTATAATTATTTCCTTATCATCAGTAACTCTAGTACACATGAGTGGAATTTATACTGAAGTTTTGAACCATCGTTCAACCCAGTTTTCAGAAGCCAAAACCACATATGCATCTTAGCAGTTTTTAGAACAACAATACTGTCTACAACTAGGACATCTCAGAGGCCACTCTGGGCCATCTGAATCCTTCTCACTGTGGCAGAGACAAGGAGATAGCAGCAATCATGTCTCTGACTGCTTAAGATCTGGTGTTATTCACTAGCTTTTCTCACTGAGAAAATATTTCGTATTTGAGTAACATACTAAAGATCCACATATACCAGAATGAAAACACTCTTGTAGTACATGAGAATGCCACACATGGAAAATCAGCCAAACAAACAGGATCTTTATTTCATTGGAAGAAACCTTCTGCATATTGACCTGCACAGGGTTTTGAAATTATATGAATCTACTGTGCATTGACTTTTTTACCAGATTATCCCAATTCTTCATTTTTGATCATTCTTATAATTCTGCACCATCACACCCCCAGACCACGTAAGAGACACAGACACGGTTACAAAACATGGATTATTGACTGTGTTATCCTTTTCTTTTTATGGGTGACAATATTACAGGGCATAGAGCTGGTAATGCCTTGCCCTACTTCACACTGCTCAGGTGGTTTCCACCGAGATACTGGATCCTGAATGGAGACACCTGCCCTACCCTGCCTTCCTTCCAGGAGGGCACCTCTGCCCTGAGAGACTCCTTGCTTTTACTGTCTGCATCCACGGTGAGGACCCACAGGTGGAAAACCCATACTGCAGGATGCAGGGAAATAGCTAGAATAGAAAAACCCATCACATACAAGCCTGAATACAATTATGGCAGACCCAAATATATTTTGGGCCCCAGAATATATTAGGGTGCTCTGAACCCACCTATCATTGCAGGAGAAGGATCTGTGCCATAGGGTTCTTGTCTTAGGAATAATTTCTTATAGCGGGGACCTTGCCATGATAGCAATGCTTCCACTGTTACAATGATCAGACTCATCTTAGGAGTCTGTAGGAACAAAGTTATCTTGTTGAGCTTTTAGCTCAGTTTGGTACCAGGATTAGAAGTGTCCATGAGCTGGAAGAGGAAAAGGGTGGCAAGCCTGTGGAGCGCAGCATTTCTATGCAGACCTTGTTCGTCTGTTTGCTCCTGTTTCAGGTATCTACAGGGATCACTGAAGTCCTCAATCATGCAGCCCCAATTCTTGCAAAGGAATTCCTTCCCATCAGTAGTGGTACTCCGAGCTGCCAGTATCTAAGAGAGGAGTACTGAGCTGGGAAACTGGAGAGAGGAATTTGCTGTGGTTTGTTTGGGATCTTTTGAATTCCCAAGAGAAGCTCACAGGCTCTTTGCCGATGTGATTTAGTTCTGCACAGTACCCCGTATTGCCCCCACCTGGAGTAAGTGGACTCCAGTTGCCCAGATACACCCACCACAGTTTGTGCTTTGTGGTAATCAGGTTTTGACACACAGTTGTTTGTAGTCAAAAGGCGAAGGTCAAGATCAAAGCTGGGTGTTGGTCCCTATGGGCTCACACATAACAAGGGCATGTGAGCTGTGGCTTCGCAGTACACACAGGGGCAGCGGCTGAGGTGACACTGTCACGGCTGAGCCTCCCAGCCAAGTGAGCATTGCCTGATTATAGCTGCGTGAGCTGGGGGCAGGTGGAGTTCAGAAGATGTGTATAGATGGGGAAGACTTCTATGACTTTATTCAATTTACATTGTGTGTACCAGAAGGTCTGAAAGGAGGAGTCAGGGCCTTGCTATACTTGCACAACGTAGCACTTACATATTCAGCTGAGGAACCACCACATTAAAGGCAGAAGACAAATCTGAAGGAGCAGGAGGGGCAGAATGAAACAGAATAGTAGAGAGATCAAAATGATTTGTGAGAAATATAATTTAGCTCCTTTGATTTTTCTTTAGAAAAAGAGTGAGGATATACAAGTATTTATTTGGCAACATGACGGACTTATTAAAAAGTGTGCTCCAATTCCTTGTTCCTCAGAAACACTTCTGCATATTTGACAGATTGAGATATTTGATCATCAGAGTTGTAATGTGCTTAGATAAAATACAACTTTCAAAAAGAGATTTGAAAGTTGGTAGTGGTTTTGGTTCCTGGAAGCTGTGTGGTTAATCATTCACTTAAATATTGCTAATTTTATCTTGGTAATATTCAAATTAATATTCTCAAAATACAACCAATCTTGATAAAAGATTCTGACTGCTGCTTCCCCGAAGATGAGTCTTGCTGAAGTTGCTGATTTTGATCCCAGGCTGTCATGAGAAGCTGTCTGGGTTTGTAGAGAAGGCAGACTGCTGGTAGCAGTTTGCTTTGAATACAATCAGGGAGAGAGTATCTTATTCTAGCAGACCTGCTTACTCTGTATCTTTGGGGCTGTACATGCGTAGTTTTGCTACAAGAATGTTTTGCTTATTTCATGTTGCTGGTAGCCCTGCAGAGCAGTGACACACTGAGAAATGCTTTTTTTCCTCCCTCACCAGCTGAACTTCCAAACAAGGTCTTGATTCTCCACATGTGAACTCACATTGCTGTTATTTTCATTTGCTGTTATTTACAAGTGTCATTACCTGTGACATGTTCTGCAACACTGCATGAATATCCTAAGCATGGCTGTGTATGTGTTCAGTGGACTCTCCTAGAGTTACCCACAGGTGCAGGTGTCACCAGAACTGTGCTGTAGGCCCAGACCCATGAGTACAAAATCAGAGACCATTGCTTTTCATGCTCTTTGTATTGGTGTTCAACCCTTTTTGATGTAGCAGAGGAAACTGTATGTTAGAAGTTGTGTTGGGAAAGGGGCTGGTATCAGAAATGGTTTTCTGCCGCTTTCAACCCTATGGACATTCTTCAAAGTTCACAACAGTCAGTTTAGTCTCAGACTATTTTCCGTGCTGATGTCCCTTGCTGGTAGTCTGCTGGGGAAATCTGTGGCCCTGACAAAACTTGAAGAGTCAGAGAAAATTTGTCCTGATTGTCCAGCCTCTACACAGGACCCCAGAGAGCTGCCTGGAAGGGAAGCTCCCAGGGACCTCTGAGGACAGTAGGAGAGAGGCTTCAGTGAGAGCTTTACTGTAGCGGTGCTGGAACTGGCCTGAAAAGTTGTTAGCAGTGACCACCTAGAAACCAGAGAAAAACAGCTTGACTCTTTATTTTATTTGAGTTCATCTTAAATAAGTTGCCTCTGCAAATAACGGGATTGAATTTGGCTTAAATCTTTAAGCAAACCTAATGAAAACCACAGAGCTTCATCAAATGTTTGACTACAATGCAAGCACATCCTGGAAGTACTGTGAAATTTGCATTATTTTGATGTCAAATCAAAAGTAGCCAGATGTGGCAAAAGTATTCACAGATTAACTGTGTTCTAAGCAAATATGACCTGAATCTCAACCTTGTTAAGAAAGTCCAGATCATTTGACTTTTACATAATTTGGAGTTTCAGTAAACTTTGTCCATACAGTTTACACTGTAAAATAAAGTAGCTTTGCAATGCATTACTTGAATACAAGTTTTCTACAGGAACAAGTTTGACCTCTCTTTGTCCACTTAGCCTTTCAGCATTTTCTTTTCCCCTCCTGCCTCCAAGGGACCCAGTTCAGTTGACAGGCACTGAGCAACTCTTCTTTGAAATCATGGCTAGGCTTGAAATGCAAACAAAGGATAGCCCTCATCTGGCTCGCAGAGCAGGGCTCATCTCTCCCTCTTGCTTCCTGTACGAGCAGAGCTACACGCAAAGCCCCTTCTCCTCTTCCTTCTCTTCAGTACTGCAGAACCATGAGCAGAGGCACCAGCAGGGAAGCAAATTAAGTGTCTGGATCAGCAGGTCCCAGCTGGGAATTCTGTAACCCAAAGGAGTGAGGTAGTGGAAGGGGGAGAAGTCTCTGAACAAGACTACCCTTCTTCCTCCTGCACATGCCTGAAAATTGGAAGTTCTTTCTGCTAGACAGACCCCACTAATTCCAGTATCTCTTTCTTGCTTCCATCATTGCACTGAAACCTTACTGTCAGCCTGAATTTTGCCTGTTTGAGGGGCAGTAACTGGGGGTAGCTCTAAACATACTTGGTAGTTTCCTTACAGTAGTACTAGTCTGTGACACAGGAGACACAGGAAATACTGGTGATGTGTGAGATACTAGACAATGATATATAAAATGGTTGCAATGGCTCTCCCAAAGTTCTAAACTTTCATAGGTGTTCCTTTGCCCTTGGAAGATATGGGTCACCATCTGTCTGCAGACACAGAGTCTAGCCAGCATCCAGCAGCAAATTGCCTAATTAGGTGATTTGTAATTGTGTCAGTAGCATGTGGCTCACCCAATGTGGAGTATTTTACTGAGCATACTTCGGGTTATCAGACAGCCCCTCCCAGGAGGGGTGATTTAAACTTCCTGAAACAGGCTGAAGGGTCACTGGGAGAGGGAGAGTGTGGGAGAGAGAAATCTCTGTAGTTCACTAGCAGGTAGATATGGGAAGAAGGCAAAGACATAGTTCCGATTAAAAATCTGTTTTGGTACCTTATCCCTAAATTTATCACACAAGGTTCACTAGCAGTCCTTGGGACGGTACTGTGAGCGTGCAGCCATTAGTCTGCAGGAACACGTTCCATCCTTTCTCCAAGTCTGTGACCCGCTGCAGTGAAATCACCGGCAAAGTGCTGCACCCAGGCCCTTGGGACAAGACACCACAGTACTTCAGCCATCTCTAGCATCCTCTGCTATACATCAGGTTTGGAGAAGGCTGAGTGTTTCAGTTTCTCAACCCTTTGGTTGATCTCAGCTCACACAGGACACCAACAGCTTACTGGAGAATGAGCCATGTTCGAGGTACATGTCCTAACACTTTAAAGAATCCCTTTCTGACCTTAAATCCATTTATCTTGTGACAATTGTGAATTCAGCTGCTGGAGTATGGCTTCAGGGACCTACCATATGTAGGCAAAGGAATTGCACTTTTCTGCTACTAGGTTGTTGGGGCAAGATCTTTGGACACCTCAAGGTGCCACAGACCCAAGCAATCCTTTGTGGATTGCTCAGTTGCACTTAAATGTCTGAAAATTACCCTTGTTGCCCTTGCTCTACACTCAGATTCTTTATCTGCATTTGCAGCACCCAGAAAGCAGAAAAAGTGTACCTTAAAAATTACTTAGAAGGGATTCCATGGCCATGGGATGCTCTGATGAGCCATCAGAGTGATCTGAGTGAACGTCTACACTTAAAAAACACACTGCATACATTTTGTTCTGCTAGCTTAGCTGCAGCAATCTTTGTCTGCATATTTTTCTTCACAGCTATTGTTTTTACTGGTGTCTACTAACTGAACACTGCTTTGTTACGGAAAGGGAAATAGGTCACCATTACCGGAACACAGTTCAAGTCTCTGCAAGACTCTTTGGCTGGTTCTAAATACAGAAGGAGAGCTGTGATCTGTGTGCTGGAGGTATCTGGGGTCACTTAGAGCCTTCTGTTTGAATTAATAATTGTGCCTAGTGACAGGAGTTTTCTTAAAACATGTAGAGGCCTCTTTTCTCACCAAATAAAACATGTTTTCATCATCTTGAGTGAAGAGGATATTTCTTTTATTCAAATTTTCAGTGGAAATTATGAATCATGAGTCACTATTCAGCATGGGTGGCTGTTTTCTCCAGTACGTCTATATTTTCCACTAAAGAGCATGCTTTTTTTTTTTCTTTAATCTTTAAACAGAAATATTACCAACCCACTTAGCAGGAAGGAAAGACAGGACCTGTTTCATCTGGGTTGGATTCCTGATGCAGATGAAGTTTCCTTTAGCTTTTGAAGCTGGTGATGGGGAGGTAGGAAATGCTTCATAGATCTTTGCATTGGCTGTGTGAAAAAGAAACAAGGAAATGCAGAAAAGGTGCTCAGCAGCAGCTTTGCACTCCCTCAATGTGGCTCCTTGGCCAGGCCAGACTGCTGCAGACCACAGAGGGTGCCTCTGGCTGACAGCACAGCCCTGTCAGGGTTGAGCAGCTCCTTCACAGATGGAAAAGCTGTGGGTAGTGGCTAGTGTTTGGGAGGGTAGTGTCTCCATCAGACCCTTAGAGGCAGCTGAAGTCCAAGGCCAGGGAGTGTTCTGAATAAACATACTGTGCTTGAAAGAGATCCTTATTCAGACTGCATGTTTTGGTTAGTCCCTTGAATAAAAAACATGGCTTTTTTTGGAAGCAAAGATACTTTTTGTTCTGGAAGCCTGCCTTAAGAATTGCTTATTTTAGTCTATTATAGTCCATAGAAGTTATGAACTAGCTAAGGTTTTGTCAAACAACTTGGTGGATGCCAGGTATTTTTCTGGAAACTACCTGTCCTCGCAAGCAATATTTGCCAGCTTTTACTGCAAGTGGGGTCTGTGTCATGGCCGTGAGGTTTTGCAACTCCCCAGATCCTAAATCCTTTCATTTAGTTTGTCTTCCTTACACTCCTGGAACCCACACACCCCTCAAACACATCCATGGCAATGTGTTTAATTTCCCTTTCATGACCACTGTATATCCAAGGAGGGGCTTCTGCTGCACCCTTTCCCTGAGCTTCCCTTTTCTGCACAGCTGAGCCACTGTAAAGTCCTGCCACCAACAGCCAATGTCCCAGAGAGCTTCCCTGCTGCAGAAGAGAAAGTCCTGGCTGGCTCTCTGAAGCAGAGGTATTAAGAGGAGCCAGGGCATGGGATGGATTTCAATGGTCCTGTGGTTGTGACTGAACAGCAGAGACATAGAGAGGAATAGGGATGGAAATACAAGGATGTAGGTAGCTAGAGCTACTGAAGTGTAGCTCTGTTTCATGAGAGCAGCAGCACTAAGCTCTGATTCCCTTAAGAGATTCTGTCATCCCTTTGTCTCATGGTCATGGTCCTACCCAGTTGTGTTGGAGCCATATACCAGCCTGATCAACAGGAGGATCCATAGATAGGAGGATCAATAGGGACTTCTGCTGGCACTCTGCCAGATGCTTAATACAACATCCATTGTTTCATGCAGGCCCAAAAGAGCCTTAACGAGCAAATACTTTCTTTTTCTCTTTTTTTTTTTTTTTGGTAGGGGGGAGCTGGTGGGAGATGGATCCTTTGCCTTAATGAGCAAATCCTTTCTTTTTCTTTTTTTTTTTTTTTGGTAAGGGAGGAGCTGGTGGGAGATGGATTTGTTTGGGTTTTTTTCAGGGAAGGGTGTTCAGTTTTCAAAGGGAAAATTACTTGACTGAATAGATAAAAACAAGTAGTTTACATTTTGTGGAGGAGGAAAGTAGCCCAGCAAAAGGTCTGAGAACCCCAGTTTTGAGCTTCCTCCTCCAAAATTTGGCCTCTGGTGCCTGAAAAACCTATGCAGTGTTCTCATGCTGCATAGATGGTGTCCAAACTGCCACCTTTGGAAGGAAATATTCTCCCTCCTGTTCTCATTAACTGGTGCTAACAAAATTTCCACTTTTCTGAGTGTTACAGTGATTTTTTCAGAAGAACCCTAACACAGCAAAAGAGCCTTCCTTCTCAGCACAGGGAAAGGGAACAGCCCCTTGCAAGTCTTTGCACAGAGATTAAATCCTGGCCTCAATTCTGAGAGATGGCAACACACTATTATAAACTGCATGAAACTTGCTGCTGCAGTGCATTGGGACAGAGGATGAAATATCATTGGTGATGGATTTGCCAACAGTGTACTAAAAACTGGGAGGAGTGTTGCAAGATTTAATACATGGAAGACATTAGATATTTCAAAGTTGTTAGTGTTTGCAGTTTTTAAAAATGATTATGCTTGATGTGTGCAGCCACTAAATCTTGTTGATAATCAGAGCTGATTTATCTCTTTTTAAAAATTGATCTCAAACCATACAAGATCTAATTGCTCCCAGGAGAAATTAAGTAGCTCAGGCACATGAATTTAGATGAAGTTCACCCCCTGACCTCTTCTTCATATCTCCAGTTCATACCTGTCCAGTTCATTTTGCCAGAAAAGCTGTTTAATCCTTCCTATTCCTCCCTTTTCTCCAAGCAACCCCACACACTGAATTGTGAACTCATAATTGTAGAACATAAACACAAATCTCGAACTTTCATCTCTCAAGAAAATGAGAATTTTTTATGACAGTGGGTAGGCTGCTATAACAATGATGGACTGGACAACTTAGGGGACTTGGGTATATGGAGTGTCTCATTGCAGTTAAAGTCAAACCAAAGGCAGAGACTACCTCCCCAGTAAACCTTGCATGGGCAGAAGTCCCTACTAACTGAATAGATTTATTTTTAACTAAATAGTTTCAATTACCCTGTATTTTTCTTGTTTTGTTTTATTATTAAGCTGTTTTTCTGCATGGCAACTTAGAGATTCAAATGCATAGGGGACTCCCCACATTATAAAACACTTTATGAATAATGATGTACGATATCATCAGTACTGATCCTGTGACTCATTTGTTTGCTTTACCCAAATTTGGGAGCCTCTTTTCCCCAGCCTTAAATAAACTTTTTAAGGTCTGTAAGAAATATGGTAGAACTTAGAACTATTTGAACTTTGAAGTCAGTGAAATACCTGTACTAAGGGAAAATGGCCCTCTTAGTGTCAGTTCATTCCCTATACTATATATTAGGTATGAAATTGCCATCTTGAAGCTAATCATTAAATTGTTAGACCATTCAGATTTGGGTTCATAATGCAGGCTGGGAAGATAAGCTTGCAAAATACATATCAAGGTTTGGATTTCAAACCAACTCGAGATATGCAGGTGTTCACATTATGATATACTTATCGTTTATCCTTCCTTACATTTTGGAGTAGCTGAAGTTGTCATCCTGTACATCTTTCACCTGTTCACATCAGATCACTCTATCTGTTTAGCAAAATCATTTTTCTGAAGTCGTAAATTTTTTTATTTCAGGTCTTTACCTTCAAGATCACAAGTGGTTCTTTGCCATACATACTTATTTGGTTTATTGACTTATTGTCTTCATGTACTCCATACTGGTACAGACTGGGAAGAGCCAAAGAGCATTAGTGGGTGTAAATACATGTGGGGTGACTTATACCAGTTATGAATCAGAAAGGATGAAAGAAGCTTACTAACACTGAATCTTGCATTAGATGTCATATGACAGAAACTGATTTTACATGACCGCTGTTGTTAGAGATTCAGCTCCTGGAAAAGCCCTAGCCAAAATAATTTTTCAGTAATAATCTCAATGAATCAATAGAAGACAAGGATGTAGAGGGAGAGGTTGTAGAACCCTCCTTGTGGAGTCTCAAACAACTGTACAATTTCTGTGACAATCCTAAACCATTACATAGCAAACCGAGAAAACATAGGTTGAGATTGTATATTAGTAGTTTATTTTACCCTCAGACCTCTGATTTCCTGGCTGTTATTTGGAAGATTCTCAAGCTTCTGCTTGTCTTGAAAGAGGATTTTTTAGAGGAGTTGGCTGTAATATTCTTATTTGAATTTTTTTCCTGCTAAAATGGTCTTTTTCCAAAACTGGGAGTTTCCAAAGTGAAGTTTTACTTTTTGAAATGATGACCTGTTAGAATATCGGGCTTTTTTTATTTGTTTATTTTATTTTAACCCTTTCTTGTCACACAGTCTATAGACTCAGTTTGTGTTATTTTTTCATGGTGTTTTCTTTTTTTTTCCTCATTTTGTCATCCTTTGTCTTCTTTCAGCTACTTTTAATTTTGAGGTATTGAAGAATGGCAGAAAGAAATTGAAAAATGTCCCAAATTAATCCTGAATGTTATAAGTATCCTGCATAAGAGGTTAAAGGAAAGGAAGAAGAGATGGGACAGTATTAAGAAAGACTTTCTCATTCAAGTAAAAGGAAACAAACAGATCCAAACTGATAGTGTCACTATCTCACTGCATAGAAACAGGGCCAAATTTTTGGTTTTCACTTTTTTAATATTTTTTTCCTTACTCCTTTTCCTGCTTCCCACTAAGATGCTATGCAGGGATAAATTTTCCTGTACTCTCTTCTCTCCCCATTGTGCTGTGGACTTTACAGAGCTTAATTCTTTCACATGACGTGTATTCATGCATGAACTTTCTTGTGGACACATATGGTATAATAAAAAAATGTTTTATTAAGAATAAAAATATATTTTTCCAGAAAGAAAGCAGTAATGGAACCTGAGGCTTCCAAATGCATTGTTATAATGAATATAAATAATTTCTCTCTCCAGTGCAGGATGTATGTATTTTGAACTGCCTTATTCACACTTTCATCATTTGTCCTTTGTCCTGCAACATCTCAAGTCAAACCTCGAGTTTTTCCTTCTTTCAGAAACTCTTTACTTCATGAATTTCCATCTCAGTCTGGTGAAAGGTTCCAGGGGGTAGGATTCTCCTCTGTTACATAGGATCTTGCATCTAGTATTTCTCATAGGTAGTAGAGGTTAGCTGTTTTCACCAATAATTTTCAAAGGCAGTAATTTCACCAATACTTTTTTAAAACGGTGAGATGGGTGTATTTGTGGAGGCACAGAGAAGAGCTTTGTTTGCTGGGGAGGTCAAGTAATTTGGCAGAGGTTATGTGTCAGGAGGATGGGACAGAATGTAATGTTACCCAACACGGCAGGGTGCCCTTGTCATCCCTGCCAAGGAGCTGGTTACCTGAGCAGGGTAGGGGCTGTGTGATTGGCAGTCCCCACCTCATTCAGTGCCTAACTAGTTTCCCTTTGCTTAATGTCACAGTTAGCAGTTTGCACCTTCTCTCTGCAACACTCCTGTGTATGCAGGTGTTTGCTGAGGGAAACCCTGCTCTTGATATACCTGCTTATTTCCTCCTCATCCCTATTTGCCCCATGAAAACAGCCTTCTCTTTGCCAGACAAGCAGGCGGTGTATCTTTCTCAGCAGTGTCCTCTGACCAACGCCTGGGTTTTTAATGTATTACAGAGAGGCTCAGAATCAATGTACCACTCTGGCAGCCAAATGGCGTCTGGCAAGACATGCAGTTTGGATTCCCAGCTGGTCATTTATGGTCAGAGTTTTGATGGATTTCACAAGGAGTATGAAGGATTGATCGTTTCATTCATACTGAAGGCCCTCAGCAATTTTCAGGCGGGTCAAGTAACCCCTAAACCCACTGGGGAAGTGGTAAAGGTTTCATGTCAAACCAAAAGAGGAAGTTAATTGCAGTGCAGAGTCCATATGGACACAAGGCCATACGGGCCTTATGGACTGTGTCGTGTTTGTGCTGCAAGACATGTGAATAGGAGAGATCGTGCCTCCTAGTTCAGGGTCTGATCCCGAAGATTTGAACTGATCTAAAGAGAAATTGTGGTCTTGAAATATATTCATCTTGTAATATATTCCTCTGTTAGTAAAAGCATTCAGAATTTAATTAAATAAGGGGAGCCTCGAGGTGTGAATGGCAAAGATGTATTGACAACACAGACACAAAAAATACAGATCACATACCTGAGGTACTGTGTCTCAGAGAAGTCTCTGCTGTACTCTCTTGGGTTTTGTTCCCCTGCTAAAGTAGCCCAAACAGAAGAGCGTGTGCAATACATCGACAGTATGGCTGTGCCACAAGGATTGGCACTGGAGGTAGTCTTTTTTTTTTTGTCACCAGTGGAAAATTAGTCATAAAGGAGACTAGAAAATAAAAGTTCTCTCTGTGACAGCACTACAGCAATCTACTCTCAAGCAAACTCATTTTCTACATTTTCTTCAACTACAAGCTGACATCTTTAACAAGCTGACACGTTGTTGGCACTTCATGTCCGAGTCAGTGGGTTGGGCAGGGTGCCAGTTAACAAACAAGGCTAGAGCAAAACACAGCTCAGAACAGTACTGGGGTGGGTGTCTCATGACTGAGCACAGGATCATCATGAGAGCTCTGGGAGGCTGGGAAAGGTGAGGAAATGCTGATTTCCCGTTGTCCAGGTTCAAGTAGATGGAAAACTGTGCTTCCAAAATTTCGACTCCACAAGCAACTTATACCTAGAATAGAAATGGAAAATCAGTTACATGAAACACCCCATATGTCTGAATCAGTCCAAATTCTTCTTCTGTTCTGTTCTGTAGCCAGTAGCTTCTGGCTACTAGGCAAGGGCTTGAGAAGGTAGGAAGTTCCTCATTCTCTACAGAATACTTGCCTAGTATAGTGATTTACAATCAGTAAATCTAGTAAATCACTTCCCTAGAAAGATTTTGGGTACCACACGTCATCTGAAGATTCTGAATGGAACAGTTTCTTATCTCTTCCTCATGCATAAGATGGCACAGACACGAAGCAGTTGCACTTCTAGGAACCAGCCTACCACTATGATTCAAAAGGTTTTCAGAGATTTTGCTTTTAATTTCATCTTCCTGCAAGATGGCAGCATGAACTCCACTAACAAGCTATTGTAACAATCCCACCCAGCCACCCACCCATCTAGGAAGCAATAGCAGAGACAGCAAGCAGTCCTTTCCCTCCCAGAGAAAGCCTTGTAAGAGACACAAACAGAGATATAACTAGGCTTCATACAACCTCAGATTCTTGGTTTTTTAGCTGCATTCACTGCTGCCATGGGCATGTATTCACTGTTGTACTCATGGGAGTTGGAGTCACACTTTCGAATCTGCCAACAGAGGGAAAATACCATGAATTAACTTGTGGTCACTAACCTTTGCCACTCCTGCCTTTGTTCTTTAAGTAGGGCAGTAACTCTGTCTGTTTTCAGTGAGAATAATAAAGTCAGAATTGACAGGCACTCACAAAGAAAACTTGCAATAAAACAAACTGAAAATTAAAAACACGCATTGCCCAAAAGAATAGCTAATGTTCATGGTCTTCCTTCTTTCCAAATGGTTCTTTGTTTAAGTGGTTTTGCACCAGAACAGTGCTGAAATTGCTCCACTGATGATTTGTTTCCCCTTCTTGAAGAAAACAATCAGGTGAATTTCTTACCAGAGTAATTTTGCTGACCTGTGCAGCATTTCTCCTCTTTCCTTTGGTTCCCAGACTTTAAATCGATAAACAATTCTGTCTTCGAAAAATTGCATTTGAGCTGCTGTCATCAGTGACTGAATTCCAGTGGTAAATTAACAACTCAGTCTTCTTGTCAAAAAACACCTCACGTGCTCAGTGAGTATGTGCCCATCCCACCCTTTAAATCTCATTAAATCAAGTTCCCCATCCATGACCCTTGCAAAAATGGTTCTGCATAATCTCGTATATTTGCTTACCTTGCTCCTTAAGCAACAGACTACAACACAGCAGACACAGGAAATCAGGGAAACTGTGATCAGGCCAATAATTATCCATGACTCCTGTCCCAGTGAAAAGCAGTCTTCCTTATCTGGACATGAGGATGCAAAAAAAAGTCATTACTGATAGTTTGCAGTTTTGCCTCCTACAGATAACTTCAAATTATTTTCACTCTTCTCTTCATATCAAAAAATTAGCAAAAGTGAGCTCTGGAGAAGGATTTTCCTGAACTGAATCACCACCTTGGAAAAGTGTATTCGGCAGGAAGCAAAATATCGCAGTTTTCCAGAAGGAGAGGTGAAACTGTTGGTACACAGTGCTCAAAGTGTAGACTGAATAGAAACCAAGTCAGGCTCGAGAGCATGATGATATTTCAGATCTGAGCAAGGCTTCAGCTTGCATTCAGTGAGTACCACAGGTGATCTAAAGGGCAGCCTGATCAAAAGAAGGGGTAGACCTTTGCTGTCATGTTTGGATAAGAAGGCAAGCTGAGGTACACAAGATCACCCTTGCCCAGATCTGGCAGAAAATATGATAGGGCATGAAACATTTGGAAAATACTATGAACATCTGGCTATCCATACAAATGGAAATGGACACTGCAGACAAAATCAAATGTCACAGCTTGATTCTGAAAATCTTTTTTAAATTCAGAGAGGGCTGAGAGATAATTTGACCCAACCACATAATTGTAGCCTCAGCATTTCAGCTTCTATCTTTGTTTATCCTTAACATTTACACTCAGCAGCTTGAAAATGGACAAGGGAAATTTCTGCTGCTGGCAAAGGTGGGACTGCAGTACCCCAAAAGCTGTAGTCTAGCTAACTTGGCTGCCACCAACAATATGCAAAGCTCAGATGAATAAATACAGAGAAGGCATGCTGATCAGTCTGCCAACACAGCTCCACTGCTACCACCCCCCTGCTAAGTAGTTTTAGGCTGTCCTGTAAATAGCTGTGCAAACTCCAGTCACATTTTTCACTGCTATGCCTAATGGCTACTTATCAGTAAACTGAAGTGAGAGGAGAAGTAAACTTACCTGGGATGTACAAACAGATTTCTTTCAGGCGGCAATCTATATAAGGAGGGGGGAAGAATACCTCCAGACAGTAGATATAAATGTCAATGTGCTTTCTTTCCAGATTTTTAAGAATGAAAGTGGTGCTGGTATTTGAATTCTTCGTCTCACAGTAGGTGACATTACTCTTGGGGAAAACATTCTCTTCATTCAAATGGAGTGTACAGATTTCCTTCTTTTCTTTCCCTTTGAAGAGGGTCATGCTGAACTCGCTCACATTTTGGGGGTTGGGAAATGTGAAGTTGAAGTTTCCATTTTCAAATTCTACCATCACCTGGGGGTCAAGGTTGTAGAGCTGATCTGAAGACATAAAATCAATAAGTATAGTCAGTCACAGAACAATGAAAAGAATCCCTAAAGTGTTAAGAAATTCCTTTGAACAAAGCAAGTAAACCAAGTGTTTGAAAATTAAGGCATGTAGGTACTCAGAAAGGCCTGGCTGTGGAAAGCAGCCCTCACAATGAGATACCATTGCATCATTCTGGTCATGTCAGACATCATTGACAAAAAGTGAGACCTGGTTTGTTATCTACTATAAGGCTGGAGAGGTCACTGTTGGCATTAGATCAGCAACCTTGATAATATTTCTCGTTACTAAAGTTGCTAAATGATAAAGTTACTAAGGTTACTTAAAATATCAGTTACTAGATATTGTTTAAAGTCTCCCCTGGACCAAACACTATATAGACATACAATCCCTACCTCAGACTGTCAGATTGTCCTATAGGTAAAACAAGGTGGGACAAAGATGATGATAATTATCTCTATTTTTGTTCATAATCTGTACCCCAGTGATTGTGGGATTATAGAATTGTGTGTGTTGGAAAAGACCCTTAAGATCATTGAGTCCAACCATTAATCCAGCACTGCCAAGTCCACCACTAAACCATGTCCCTGAGTGCCACATGTACGTGTCTTTTAATATCTCCAAGGATGGTGACTCCACAACTTCCCTGGGCAGCCTGTTCCAATGTTTGTCTGCTCTTTCAGTGAAGAAATTTTTCCTAATATCCAAGCTAAAATTCTCCTGGTGCAACTTGAGACCTCTTCCTCTTGTCCTGACACTTTTTACTTGGGAGAAGAGACTGAATCCTACCTTGCCACAACCTCCTTTTATGTAGGTGTAGAAAGTGTTAAGCTCTCCCCTGAGCCTCCTTTTCTGCAGGATAAACAACACCAGCCATTCATTTCACCAGCTCCATTGCCATTCTCTGGATATGCCACAGCACCCCAACAGCTTTCTTGTAGTGAGGGGCCCGGAACTGGACACAGCACTCGAGGTGTGGCATCCTCAGTGCCGAGGGCAGGGGGCAGTCACTGCCCTGGTTCTGCTGGCCACACTATTCCTCATACAGTCCAGGGTGCCATTGGTCTTCTTGGCCACCTGGGCACACTGCTGGCTCATGGTCAGCTGCTGTTGACCAGCACCCCCAGGTCCTTTTCCACTAGGCAGCTTTCCAGACACTCTGCCCCAGCCTGTAGCTCCACATGGGATTATTGTGACTGAAGTGCAGGACCCTGCCCTTGGCCTCATTGAACCTCATATAACTGGCCTCAGCAGTCTGTCCAGATCCCACTGCAGAGCCTTCCTACCCTCCCACCTAACACTTCCACCTAACTGGATGTTTTCTGCAAACTTTATGAGGGTGCACTTGATCCCCTTGTCTGGGTCATTGATAAAGATATTAAACAGAACTGTCCCCAAAAATGAGCTCTGGGGAACACCACTTGTGACTGGCTGCCAGTCACTACCAATCTCTGGGCTCAGCCATCCAGTCAGTTTGATGATATAGCTGAACATTTAAAATGGGATGTGAGCCCAAAACTCCTACATAACTTCCCTAACCACAAGACCCAACTTTTCTTTGTTGAGTAGATAGCGATTTGAAGCACATCATTAAGTTTCAACCTAATTACTTAGATGGCTATAGCACCTTTATCACTAACATAATGGAAAAAGTAGAAGACAGAGGTCACTGTGTGCATGCACCCGCATGCAATCCAGAAATCACATCTGACCTTCCTAAAAACTGCCTGAAAATCTCTCAGATGTTCTGCAACTCTCTCTGGGCAAATTTCTTGGAGAAGCAAAAGAAAGTAAACTGACCAAGGACCTCCTGCTACCTCACAGTTTGACTCTGTAAAGTCAGCAACCAATAGCATGGGAAACTCCTTCAAATAAAAACATGTTAAAGTGTGCTGTAAAAAAATGACAGTTTTTTTCTTCAAGGGCAGTATTTTCTGATCTAAAAAGGCATTTAAAACCATAAACCAAATTAGGCAAATGTGTCTTACCTATATTTTTGCATAGTTTTGATGAGCAGCTCTCAACTCCTGAAAAATACAAAATTGTTTCCTGTTTAAAATTCAAGAAGGGAGACGCAAGAACAAGGGCTGAGCCATGCAATGTTAAGATGCTGAAGCAATTTTTTAATTTGTATCATTAGCCTGTCTGATCCTTTCTGTGCTACACCATAAACTTATATGATGTGACAAAACAATGAAATATAAAAAGTAAAGTAGAAAGAAAATGCTTAAGGCAAGAACTTATATTTATCATACATATAGCATTTACAGATTCTGTTTTAAGAATCTGCAAAGTAATAGGTGTACTTCATAAACAGAAACTGAGACAGAAGTAAAATTTTTTCGCAAAATACTGAGGAAATCTGGCCCACGTAATATAGCACACTTTTGATTTCTCATGAATCTGAGTGTGCAATGAGCCAGCATTACACTTTGTTTCCAGACCAAAGTGCTCATTTCCATCAATGTTTATTCTGTTTCCCCCACTGCTCAGCTCTGCATCAGAGTATCTCATGGCACATCCAGAACGAATATGTATTTGATGTTCCAATATGTACAGCAAGAAAACCTTCAAGCAATGCATATGGTTTTATTCCTTTTTCAGTAGCAACTTTTTCCTTCATTGTTCATAGATGTCCTTCGTTACAGGACGCAGCCACATTTTTAATGTGTTCTGGATTGGTTCTTCAAGCTGTAGCCTCCATCATCACCCACTATGGCAATACTATGAAATGGTTTGTATGTCAGTACTGGCAACAATAGCCCAGTCTGATAGTGATTCATTTGGAATTTTTCTTTTTGCAGTGTCCTAAAATTAAATGTAAAGACAGGTATACAGACAAACAGAAAAACTGTGCTTTTCCTGTTTTCTGGGAGCCTGTGTAAGTTCTTCAGAGGCTGCTTAGATTGAAATACACTCTACATCAGCATTTTATGATGCTAAGGAATTATGGGGCAAATACTTAAAGACTTTGATAATATTCTTCTTGTTACTGCTACAGGGTAGTCTAGATCCACACAGAGAAGGTCGCCAGCTGTACCACTGATTACAAAGTATGAATAATCTTTTTCCCAAGGCACCTGTTATCTTGGTCATCTGGCCTGTATATGCACAGGAACAGAAGATTATTCTCTTTTGGGTACCTTTGTATGATCTCAGCTCTTTCTGGAAAGAGGCAATCTTTTAGTGTCCATGCTTTTTCCTTCTTTGAATCCTTGCCCCGCAATTACTGCCATTGGCAAGGGTATTTGCATGAGTGATACTAGTCTGAAATATTTTTAGTGTGACACATAAGCTAATGGACTTCTGGAAGACACTTTGCAATGCTCAGTTGGAAAGCTATAGAAACTTTACCCCTTTTTGATTGATTTACCATCTTCCTGGCTACCACATCCTTCTTGGTTTACTGTGCACAATCAGTGCCCTTATCTAAATCAGCGACAGTTCTAATATCTGTACTCTGCTCAGGACTGTTACTTAGGTGTGTGATAACAGACAAGGTATTTGGCATCTTGGACCACTGGTGTGAAGACAGGCAGCCAAAACACACAACTTGCCAACCCACAGTGAAACAGAGCTCTAGAACCACTGAATGCACAAAGTGCAAGCCCTTAAAATGTTACATAGTGTGAAAGGCTGAAAGCAAAGGTCAAATAAAGAAACAGTTCCTGATGACTCTCATGTTGCATGATGAAAAAAACCCTTGCTGCTATGAGAAGAGTATTTGAAATAAAGGTCTTTAAAAATGCTCTGTAGTTTAGTAACATATACCTTTAAAAGAGCAGAGCAAAGAGCAGAGAAATTATTTAGGGAGGGGAAATAAAGAACAAATGTGTTGGTACAGCAGAATTAGGGAACACGATGAATGCTTAAGCTACTCTGATACTTCTGAGAAGCACTTGCCTGTAGCTGAGACCTTTACACTTGTCACTGGTCATCTGAGAGGAGAGGCAGATGCTGACTCTGTCAGGGCAGCTACAGAGCCAAGTGGTGCCATATTCCCTCCATGTCCCAGAGGAGCAGGGCACTACCCTACTCTGAGCACTAAAGCAACAAATTTGAATTCATTTTCTCTGTTTGTCTCTGAGAATAGTTCAATTAGGCTGTTAGCTAATGAAATTGCCCTTTCATACAGGGTAGTTTAAAATGTTTGTCAGAGATCATGGTTTTAATCCTTGTTTTTAATGGAAAAGGGCAGAGAGAGGTCATTAAGCATTTAGTTCATGTGACCTTGTGTCAAGCTGAAAGATCGTTTTGTATCCTCTCAGACCCAGAAGCCTAAACCGCCTATTTTCAAGAAAGACTCAGTAATGTATTTCTCTGAATGAGCATTTTGATAAATGTGATGCAATTAATATTCCTTTGAAACAAGTGCCCATAGAGAAGAGTGTGCTTAGCATAGGACAAAGGCAGCACATTTTGAAATTAGATTAACAGTGCCTAAGCTTAAAACACAAAATTGGCTACATGGATGACCACAATTGGTGAGATCTGACATAAATTTTCAACTCACTGCATCAGCTCCCAGAGTGAATGCACTCACTGAATACTAAAAGGTGGCTCCTTCCCCCTCCCTGTGCCTGATTGCTGTTGTCCTGTGCCCAGTTGTGCCAGTTCATCCCTAGGTAATCCTATGGACCTGTAACATTCTGTGCTTAATGGCCAGACACACTTGGGTTGTCATTTGCCAGGCTCCAGTCAGAATGAATGTACTTTTGGTAGGTTTTGAAATAGGAAACATCCAATAATATTGAGAGATTCACTGACTAAACCTCCCTAATACCACCTCATAAATATGTGAATAAAAGACTACACCATGGTATTGCTGGAAATGAACAGAAGACTCTCACTGGTTCAATGTGCTTAAAATCTAAACATGCCTAGATTTGGCCATAAGGTCCCTCTACATTATTTTTCATAGAAGAGACAATTCAATTGCATATGAAGGTTTTGAGACAAGAGGAAACAAATCGTTCATTCGTTTCCTGGCAGTGTTACACTGTGCAGTGGCATGGAGTTGTTCCTGGCTCACCTGATGTGAAGCAGAGTCAAGACAAATATTATGGTTCAGATGTAAATCCAAGAGATGAACATGTGTATGGAAGTAACATCTTGCTATAACAAACTATGGAAAAGGATGTGCATTTGTGTATATGTTTATTTACAAACTATGGAAAAGAATGTGCATTTGTGTATATGTTTATTTACAGTTATGTCCATTTCCATCTCAATTTCTTCTTTACTGCAGCAGGAAATCCCTTCGCCAGAGGTTTGGGAATTTCTATGGTAGTGTGCTTGGATACTGAGGCCAATGGAAGGTGCATTCTTTTCATTTTAATGGGATTGCAATTTTGAGCTTTCTAGTTGCCCTTTGGCAGACCCAGTGCTATTTGAAAGCATCACCAATCTGTTACACATCTTGGTCCTAACAGAGGTTTAAAACCCACTTTCAATCAGTTTTCAAGGCTGAGGTTTAGAGTAGGAGCTTGGTTTTCTTGCTGTTTGTATTATTTGCCATGGCTCTCAGAAAGCTAACTAGCTGTTAAAAAGAAGCATAATTTCACTTGTGTATTTTTACCTCTCAAGATGAACAAGGAGATTGCAGACCCTGCTTGTAAAACAAACCCATTTGTTTTGTTAATACTAAATGCATTATGAAACTATACAGTTTTTTAAGTTGCTATAGCTTTGACCTTTCAAGGCACTCTGAAAGATGACACTGTCAATTCAGTGCCATTAGTCATATGCCTAAAACTAGCATGTTCCTATCATTCAAGAATCAAGCATAAAGAGAGGAAAGAGTGCTTCTGGGCAAAGCAAGAAATGACCAGAATTATCTTAGGAAGCCATCTATAACCTAAATTATTTTTATGATATAATTTACATTGAGAAACACCAAAACTCTTATAAAACATACCACTAAACAACAGCCATTGATAATATTTCAGAAGTCCTTCTAAGAAATGACCATGACTTCCTCCTGTATTGACAACAGGGGATCTGTGGGTGAAGAGTGATAATTCTTTGCAAATGTCAATGTGCAAAAGCTCATGTGCAGTGTTTCATAGCAAGGGCCTCAAGTGCTATGGAATCCTACTTACAGCTCTGTACTCCCAAATCTCATAGCTTATGTTTCTCTACAGTCATGCACTTACAAACTATTTCTTTATTACAGTTGGGTTATCAAATTAGAATACTCACATGTGCACATATGTATCCCCCATTTACATTGAAAAAACCCCTATCCGTAGATAGTTTAGGGCTTGCTAAGTAGGGCTTGCAAATTTTCAAGTTAAAAAACTAACAAAGAAAAAGAAACAAACCAACCAAACCACACCAAAATCTCAGAAGTTACTCTGCTTTTACTCCCAAAAATTTGCCACAATGCTGGGCAGCACTCTCTGGAGACCTAGCTTGTTTTCTAAGTAAGAGTATCGTGCTGATGTGTCTTCTGTCAAGTTGAACTTTTCTTTTAACAGGAATAGTAATAACCAGTACTTTTTATGCTGAGTACAGTGTAAGATAAAAAAACTTGAGATAACATTTCTAATTACAGGCAGTCTCTTCATCCTGTCATCTTCTCTCCCCAGTCCCCTTCCCAAATCTATTCTCCATATTTGAAGGAAGGGGGAAGGAAGGGAAAAATGTGGGTATCAGATAGAACAATTATTTGCACCCTGAAAATTACAGCCTGTTTTTACCCACAAGGAATGGCCTTTTAGGTAGCTTCAGCCATGTGTAAAAGCATGTTGGACAAGGAAACCTGTTAAATGGACTAGGTAAGAAATATGTAACATAATTGAAAGGACTTTTTGTTAGTAGATTTAAGAATAACTTTCAAAGGAGAAAAAGGGCAGCTCATGTCCCTTTAGTGATACTAATTACAATCATCCTTTCCTGTGATTTCACCCATCTTTCCATTCTATCTGAAAACTCAGTATGCTATCCATGTATTAGTTAGCCTTAGTATCTGTATTGCCAGAAGAGCTGAAAACTGGTTTTTATTTATATGAAAGCTTAAGTTTTGTATGAAACCTCAGAAGTACTTAAATTCTAGAGGGGGGATTGAAACCTATCCTTTATCACTAGAATTTCAGAAGCAAGCGTATTAATAGCCCTTGACCTTCAAAAGAGCATATTTAGATCATGCTTAATAACTGCACACACTAAATCTCAGGTCTTACTTATATTGCATTATACTAAATCCTTGGACAGAATATGTATAAAAAATAGACTCTTCCTAATCAGATATCATCTGTATTTCCATTCTGACCCATCAATAAGTGGGTTTCAGAGATAAATGTGAGCTGTGGTATTTTACTTTGCTGGGATAAAACACTGAAGCCTGCTAAATGCTACATCCATGTTTATGGCTGGACCAGGATCAGTGCTGTCACTGTGCAGCTTCTCAAACACAGCACAGGAATGCTGTGCTTCCTTTTCAGTCTGTCTGTGTTTCAAGCCTGCATCAAACCAATCTCATCCACTCTTCCACGCCATATACATTTTTCACTGCATAAAAATTCCCCGTCCAAACAACAGCGGGTTTAATATTAATAACCTGGCTTCTCTTTATTAAGCCATTCACCATCATACTACTGTAAGATCTTATGCCCAGCAAGGGAAGCTGGCTGAAGCACTACAGTCTAAGCAGCTAAAGGGTAATGCTGAGCAGATGAGCTAAAGAACATCAGCAGTTAAAACTGGTACTTTTTAGTTTCAGAGCAAATGCCCTGTGATGGCAGGAATTCTCTTCCCACCAACTCTAGTGATAATAAAGTTGAGAGCAATCTTTTTGTAGCTTTTTCCCTTGATTACCTTTATCCTCCAACCCCTTGCTATCATCTCTCATTCACTGTCTCCCATCATTGGCTTCTTTCTATTCTGTAGAGATACCTACTGCAAGGAGAATAATCCAAAATTATACTCACTGTACAGGGCTTCAAAATGAAAGCAGAGGACACAGAAAGTTACAGCAACTGACTTCATGCCTGCCTGACACAGAGGCACCATCCTTCTGTCTGCTGTGAAGATGAGGAAGAACACATGGGTAGAAAAGGAAGTGGTTTGTGGGCACTGGGGGAAATTGTAAGATAATCAGAAGGACTCTGTAATTTAACCCCTGACTACATTACAGCTATGTCAGCATTAGCTGTTGCACGCACCTGTGGAGTTTAATGCTTTTTTTTTTTCCTATCTCATGGCTTGCTGTCACGGACAGGAAGATGAAAGATTTTCTGACATTAGTTTTGATGTTCACTTCTGCAAAGACTTATTTCTGGTTAAGTCTGTCACAACAGGGGCTACAGTCACCTACAGTACACATCTACAGATGGCCATGGTCAGCAGCCTCCTTAAATTAGCTTACAATACAACTGCCCTCACATAACTAATGGTCTTGCTCTATGTGGAAACCATTCATTAGTAGGGTAGGAGTCTCTTGTGTGTCCTGGTCCTGAAATTCATTGGAAGAACGTGGCCAAATTGCAGAAAGATCCCTTCAGCCCTGTGACTTCCTAAAGGTTCACTCCAGTGTGACTTCCAGCCTGAGGTCAGGCTTGCTTTGCCTGAAGTTTCATGAGAAACTTCATGCAGCTCTGTGAGAGGAGGAAATTAGACCCAGTGCCCCAGGGCCTTAGGTCAAAAGTTTCTGTCCTTCCCTCTCCCTTGCTTTTTGCAGCACACTCTATTCCAGTGTGTTATCCATCTGAATTCCAGGAATGTTTTAGGACCCTTTGTGACAACATATTCTACAGTCATTTAGTCCTGGCTATTTATTCTATGTCTATAATAGTAAATTTAGTGCAGATAACATGCAAGAAAAGCAGCTTATAAATAACATTTAATATATTTGATACAGTTAGCACTTTTGATTGCACAAAATGAAAACACAGAGGACTAATAATGGTGCCTTACAGGCATTCCCAGAGTTGAGTTCTTGTGATGGTCATGCAGTGGTACCAAATAACTGGTGAATAACAGGATTGTGTTACAGATTCACTCCTATTTTATACTGTGTGAATAAATATTTAAATGTTGGTTTACTTCTCCTCAAGAAGTGATTTAATTTCTTTCACTACTACTGCTGTAGTAGTGTTTACATGGACACTGGCAACAAGTTTTACTTTCTTCAAATCTTTTCAAAGTCCTGCAAATCTTTGCCTTTTTTAAAATTAAAATCAGAGCTAAGCCTGAGTCAAGTCAGGATTTGATCCAAATTTTCAGCTCAGGTTTCTGGAGCCAAGCCTAAGTAACTTTAACTAGAGAAAGTTTCTGTGGTATGCTTTTAATTCTGAAGCTGAAAAGTAATATATGGAGGTCCAAACAATGATAAAGCTGCAAAAGATACATCTGACTCTGGAACTTTGCCTATGAAAGTGTGACCCACATTGGGATCTACTGAGGTTCCAGGTGGGATCATCTTTTCCATTCCCCACAAAACTCATGGGGAATGCTGAAAGATCAGAGCAGCCCTCTCCTGGCACAAGACCTTTATTGTCCCTCAAGTAAGCATAGGAGATGCTGCCAGAAAGACTTGTAGTAAAAAGAGCTGCTGCTGCTGCTACAAAATTGAAGGTGGAAGAGAATCATGTGCCAAGTACCCCTATCCATATCTTTGGGAGAGCATGCTGACAACACACCAAGAACTGAGTCCCTACAAAGCTTACCACAGGCTGGGAAGGCCAATAAAGATGGAGGGGAATTTATTCCTTTGAGAAAAGCTTTAGCTAACTTTTTACAAAAACAAGCTTCAAAACAAATCAGTATTGTTGTTAGGGTTCAAAATTTTGATGTCCTTCTTAAAAATTTAAACAGTCTGTTAGGAAACTAATTTTGATAGAGAAGACTTTTTTTTTTTTTAACCAATATATTTATTTTGGAGCAACTTACTCCTTCCCTCTCTCTCTGTGAATGTTTCAGTTATACCAATGCAGAGATGATTAATACACATCTATTTCACTTCTGGGGTAAGAATAGCTACTAGCACAGCTTGACTGGCATAGATTTCACTAGAACAATCGAAGCCAGTAAACAGTTTGTATATGTTATGTACTCTCTCTTTCCTATAATTATAGCCTGAAGTTTGGAATTACACCGTCTCTTTTTCTGCTTCCTGGCACTTGGGATTGCTAGAACACACTGATCCCTTTGTTTCAAAAGGGTCGAGCCTGGAGTACACTTTGGGGTACGTTTGGCAGCACTCTGAAGCTTGATCTAAACAGTGATTTCAAGTGTATTTGATGATGAGCCAGCAGAGCCTGGGGCTCTCACAGTGGATATTCACAAGCGAAGAGACACAAAGTCTAGCTCAGGGCCCAGCACAAGGGATGCTCACCTTCTAGTCCCCACCAACAGACTCCTCCACCACCTTTCAGTTCTTTTGTCTTTGCCTCCCTCCTCTGTCAGCACTCACCTACTTCACAAAGACATCGTTACTGCAATTTGGAAATGTTTCCTGTAAATACTACGGTTGGTTACAGTTAACCACCTGGGACAAGCAGTCTGTTTCCACAACACATTTCCTACAACTGCAACTTTTTTTGCTCACAAACACGTGTTTCCTTTTTCCATCTTCATTCATTTCTCTGTGTCTTGATTTTTACTCTCCCATCCACACATGCCTCTCAGAGCTGGCTTCTTTCCTCCTCTAACCTGATTGTCCCCCAGTCCCTGACTACCCTTCTCCTCAAGCAGAGGCTGCCCTTCACCACATGCAGTAAATCCCGTCTGAAATGTAGCCTTTCCTTCTCCTCAAGCCCTATTCTTTCCTCATGTCCTACCCACAACACTACTCTATAGTGATAATCTCCTTTTTTTCCTATCATCTCACTTTGACTATTTACAACATGGAAAAGCCTTATGTGAATTTTTATGCCTTTAAAAATGCACTCAGTGATACACTGAGTTCCAAAGAGAAATGGGCTTGCTCACCCCTTAGTCAGTACACCAGTGTTCTCTACCACAAATCTTCAGTGCTTCTGCCTTCTAGCTCCAAGTAGCTTGGAAAACAACACTTCTGCAGTTTCCCTAAGGACACAGAAAAGATTTTCCCTGTGTGTATGATGTATATTTTTCTTTGCTCTCTTTAATCACATAATTTTTATTTATACTTACTGTTACCACCCTAAACAATGTCCAGGTTAGCAGAACGATACTGCAAGGTCTGCTGTGAAACCAAGGTGCATTGAAGTGTCTTATTCCATCTCACCAACAGTTTTCCACTTCTGCTTGTGGATGGTGAGCAGTTGCCCACAGCAATATAAAATATTCTCTCAATAGAATGTTTTGTAATTCTTTCTGCAGAGGCTTCTACAGTCTATCCACACAAATTATATTCTGTTGTCTCCTGCTGCTTCTCATTCTTTGCTTCAATATCTGGCCTATATTCTCATGACTCTGGGTCATTCCCTCGGGGCTGGAGCAGAAAGCCTCTACACTCATGTGTTTTTATTTCCTGTCCTCCTAGTTGAGGAGGGGAACAATGACTTTCACTGTGCTATTTTTAAGGTCCTGTGATGGTTTTAAATCCCACTTCCCATCTGCACCACTCCCCATTAGGTGTGTAAACAAGCTGCAGTCATTCAGTATGTAGAGATTTCAGCCTGAAATGCAGCTCATGTGCTCCCTCATTTGTTCTGATGCCTCCTTTGCTGATATATTGGTCTAATCTCTCCTGTAGGTCCGTAGGGCAAGCATGCTGTAATATTCTCTCCATCAGTGTGACAGTGGAGGCTACTGGTGCTCAGCTCAGCAGCAGGGTACCTCCCTGCAGAGTAGATCTAATGAGATGGTTCCCTTTGGTGTTGCAGTCTGTGTGGCTTTGCTTCTTGGTACAAGCTCAGGTACCCTGTGAATATTTTTTTTTGATGATGATGCTTGAGAATATTTCATTGTCATTGACTTCCCTAAAAGAAGAAAAAAATGAAGTATGTTAAGGAGTTTAGCCCAGCTCTAAGGCTTGCAAGGGTATTGACCTATAAATTCAGTCAACAGGCACTAAGTGGCAATTCAGCCAGGTCTAAACAAGTTGCCCAGAGAGGCAGTGGAAGCCCCACCCCTGGGAACAACTGAAGAAGTTGAAGATGTCCCTGAGCATTGAAGGGGGGTTGGACTAGGTGGTGTTTAAGGGTCCCTTCCAACACAAACTGTTCTATGATTCTAAATGCCACTTCAGACCCTGGGACTAATGTCTTGGACTGGCTGACTCAAGGCAACTGAGAGCCACCTAGGAAAAAACTGTCTCCACCCGATGTCAGGAGCTGCTACCCCTCTGTGTATCCAGCCCCTGTGCGTCCTTCAACACAGTTACCTAATAGAGGTACTGAACCACTTCTCCGAGATATGGAGTGTAGATAAAAAAGGGCCCAATGTGCAGGAGGCCCTGAGTGTGCAGGAGGTATTTAGGAGAATGCAAGGGTTGTAGGTGGCCTGGGTTTATGGGCAGTGCTCCAGAAGGAGGAGCATGCTTTCTGAAGCCATTGCAGTTCCCTGTGGCCAACAGGCTGCTGTATGGGACTTTGTTACAGGGCTGCTTATATCTAGGTTTGGAAGGGAGGTCTTCCAGAATGGATAGTGAATATGTAAAACCCAAATGAAGTGCAAACCTAGAGACTCATACAGGTATTGTCTGGCACAAGGCAGCAGTGCATGTGAGTTACATGCTGATGAGCTGGGTGATCGTGGAAGTTATTTGGCTTCTGAATGTAAATTTAACCGTCTTTTAGGTGTGACAGTGATGAATTATACACATTTGTAAAATTTTCACACCCCAACTCTTTCAAAGCTTGTAGTAGGGTGGGGGCTCCTGTTATGTGGTTATCTGGTCAGCTGCCTTGAAGGAGTTAGGATAGAAAGAGCCACATTCTGCGGTGCTACTTGGGGTTTGTGGTGTGATTTTTATCTCAGCACTGTTGTGATTACTTTTTAAAGGTAAACTCTTACTACCACTGTGTTGACAAAGAGGATCTTTCTCCAACAGAAAGAGTCCCCAAAGTTATGATGCATTCTTGTAGATAAATCAAAAGTTATGCTGAAAATTGCAAGGACAGGTGAGGCAGCACAACCCTGGTTTGGACTTCCAGAAACACTGAAGTGGCTGAGGACACACACATGCTACTGTCTGTTCCCAGGTGACTTAAAGAGCTTTTGAAACCTCTGTTTCTCAAGTGTTTTCAAGCCAGGCTTCACCGTTGTTAGTGGTTAACTGAAGCAAGGCTTAGACAGCTGAGGCCTTGGTGGATTTGAAGGAGTGAAAACAATGAAATCACAACTATGTAGCTAAGTATCCTCTGTTTTGTGTCTGTCATTCAGAATCTCACAGGTAACTGCCTTTGGGAACTTTGTTCCCAACTGCCTTGGGAACAAAGGCAGTACCGAAGGCAGTGCTCCCACCTGCAAAGGTGAGATCACTCGATCGTCCCGCTCCGGGCTTGGTCCCGCCGCCCTCCTCTGATGGGTGCCAGAGCCAAGACAGCCACAGCTGGGCTGCGGCGCTGTGTCACCCCCGGGCTCCTGCGGCGAGGGACTGCTGAAGGGTTTGCTTCCCCTTCTGCAGGAGACGCTGCCAAGAGCTGCCCTTCAGGCTGGGCGCTGTGAAACGGGGGGAGCAGCATTCCCAGGCAGTGCAGCCGCCGCCCTCAGCGCCAGCCCCGCGGCGGAAACCCCTGCGGGTCCCCCGGGCCCCGCGCGGACCGCCCGGCACGGGGCGGGCGCGTCTCCCGCGGCCACACGGGGGCGCTGCCGGATCGGCTCCGGCGCGGCCGGGCCCTGAGGGGAGCGCTGAGGGCGGGGGGCCGTGAGCTCGGGCACACCCAGCGCGGGGCCGTGAGCTCGGGCACACCCAGCGCAGGGCAGCCCTGAGTCCCGGCCGGGGTCGCCGCGCCGCGCCGCTGTGTGAGCTTCAGGAGGTGTTTCTAATGCCACACTGGGGGCTCTCGCTCACCCTGCCCCCGGCCCAGCGTAGTTCCCGGCTTGCGGGTGCAGCCCTTGAGGGTGACCCCGCACGGCCCGCCGCCTGCCCTCGCGAAGGTGTGGCTGCTCCCTGCGGTTTCCTGGAATCCCACACGAGTCTCTGCAGGTGCACGTGGCTTTATGTTTAAAAGGGCGGTTCTTTTTCATCAGAAAGAAACGTAGAGAGCAGAGCATTGTTTGTGTCTCCGACGCCTGCGCTTGGAGGGACAGAGCAGGTTTCTTAGGGCTCAGGGGGTTTTGAAAGACCGTAGCCAAGAGAGAGGTTTGGTCTTCTGTGTAGGTATTTAACACTGTTCATCTGTTCTTGGTAATTTGATGAGAAAGAACAAGCTGTAAAAACAGTCCTTCCATCAGGCCAGGAAAGGGCAAGAGGTAATGGCATTTGAATAGGAGTCACTTCTCCGTGTTTCGTTCTGGCTGTAGCACCCCCTCCTCAGGGGAGCGGGTGAGGATTGCTGATTCCAGACAAAGCCTGGGTTAGCATGTTAGTAAAACTGTGATTACACATATCCAGAGCAGAGAGGCTTCAGGCTGGAAGGTATCCCTTACTGTACAATCGGTAAAAATTTTTAGTTTAGTTGCACTGGGTTGAACTAGGAGCAGTTCATAGATAAGGTTAAATATATGCTTATGATTAGCACAGCTTGTGTGGTCATACAGGGTCTGGAAACATCTATCATGCCAAACGTGTTAAAGAAAGTATGTGGCACTGGCCTGCGAGTGTTAAATTGGAAAAGAGGACAAATTTCTCACTGGAAGACACACATCACATCTTCAAGAGAATAGGAGACTGGATCGTGCTTATCAACACCTTTTTCTGGTGTTGATACCAAGTCCAGGATACAAAAGAAATACAGGGCAAAATGAATTCTGTCGCAGCAATGGCCCTGTAAGGGAGGGGTCTAGGCACACTTCTTGCAACCAGCCTGGACGCTGTCACCACATGAAAAAGAATTTGCAGTAATAATTAGAGTGACAATGAGCAAAAAATAGAAATCAGATATCTATATTCTCTAGAGGACATGTGATTGAAATGACTACTCTAAATCATTACTTTAACCACATTGATCACATTACAGATCACTATAGGATATTCTGGTGAATTGGCCTTTGTCATGTAAAGACTCCAGATTTCCTCACCAAAGTTCCCAGCCTCCATCCATGCACCTTTGTGCTCCTGGGAAACATGGCACTCAGAGCAAAAAGAACGAGCTCTGCAGCTGCCCAGCTGCAGTCTTGATTAGCTGTCCTGTGTCTCCAGTGCACTCTCAATACAGTTCAGGGTGAACGTATCCAAATCAGCTCTTACCTAGATCATAGTGTCAGCCTGAATGCAGGAAGTATCCAGTTACCTTCGGGCAAGCTCCACAGTAACTCATACACCCTTGTGTTCAGAATAAAACCTCAGTAAGCTCTGCTCAGTCTAAATTGTTCCCAGCTACTATTAAGTTGGTCCAGGCAGATGTATATGCATTGTAAAGGAATCTGCAGTTCCCTGCTTGCCCATGACTGACTGAAAAAGAACATGCTTGGTCTCTTTCATCTCAGCTCTGTGGTTTCTGGTCATTAAAAGTGAATGTTGCTCAGGGGGCTTTTCTTGTCCTAGCCACACTGCTGCTTTGGTTTGGGTCTGTAGCCTCATGTGATCCCGACTGAACCACAGCAAAGCACACCCATACCCAGAGGAGAAGTCAAACAGCCTGCTGGAGCCTGCTGCAGCACAGTGAAGCTGGGGAAATAGAGGTGTCCACGTTGTTTGTATTATATTTGTATTATAGATACTACAGAATCCTGAATTTTCTGTCTCGCCATCAGAGTCAGCTGAGTTACGAAGACAAGTCCTCAACCTGCAGATTTTTGTAGGTTATGAGAGTCTTTCAGGATAGCATCACCCTATGTTTTTCCTCTTGTTGCATTCCTGACTAAACACCAGCTGTTGGGTAGTTATTTGTGAGGCAAGATACTTGTCCTATGATTATTTTTTTTGTTCTCATCTGGTACAGCTCTTACGTTTACACTCTCATGAACTTATATGACTGTCAGAAAAGGTGAAAGTTGCTGTTCCTCTGTTCTCCCTGTGTTGGTATTGCTGCTAAACATTAATGTTGCATTAGCATCTGGGGCTAATGATAGCACTGTTCCCGAGCCTAACTTCAGAATTGCTCAGGAATCCCCTTCTGGCTGGAAGCTGCCTTGGTTTGCTGCCAGGCCAGGAATGGAACTATGTCTCATCAGATAGCCCTGGAAAATATGGTGTGGTAAATCTCAGTTTTCTCTCAGTAGATCTGTTTACAGATCAACTGCTTATTCTGCTGTTTCAGGTGACCACTGAAAAATCACATGCATATGTCCTATCTCTCTTTAAATCTTCTTGTTGCTTGCCCTGTTGGTTGCTTGGATTCTTTATCCTTTGTCTGCCTGCTGTACTCAGCAGAAGAGGCAAGGCATGGCCCTTGTGGAGCCATCAGCACTGAAGTTGTGCTCAGTACATACCATAGAGGTCAGCATCACAGCTGATGCTTGCTTTTGTTAGCTGAACTAGCCTCCCTTAGAGAAAAGTTGTCCTCAGGTGCTGCTATGTAACTCTTCAGAGGTGCTGCTGGATGTGATTATATTCCTATTGGTTATTCCAGATGTTTTTTAAGACTTAGCTCTGTGCCTGATGTTAGGGGGTGTGTCTTGTGACTCAGGCATTTGTCAGCACTGTTTGTTTTGTTGGTGTTCACAGTATGGTGGTGAGGGTACATGTGCTCCTTAGCTGGGTGTCTTGCTGCACATGCAGTCAACAATATAGGGTTCTGTAGTTAGCAGATCATTGATTCATGTTATATAGATTTAAGCATGTACCTCTGCAGGCCACTGGGGTTTTTCCCTTCCATGCTAGGGAAGAAAAAAGGTGTAAAAATAAAATAATAAAAAAAAAGTAAGCCAGTCATGCCAAGCTACTTCTCATTGGGTTGCTGTGGTTACACTGTGTTCTTAGTGACATCAGTGAAAGCTCCGTAGTGTTTGCATGATGGACTGTTTTGGTGCTTCTTTTACTTGAAGAAAAAAAAAATAGTTGAAGGGGGGAAAATTAATTTGGCCATTTGCATCTTTCCTTCTAGTTACATTTTTGTAACTAGGTCATTTACACTGGTGGTTTACAGAGGAGTAAGTGGTGATTTTATTATTAGTTTTATATCGTACAGCTACATATTGTTCTAGTTGACATGGAAACATAACTACTTTTCCACTATGAAAAGAAACATTTAATTGTTTCCAAACTTTGAAAACTACCCCAGATATCCCCTTTGGTCTGTCTAGGTTTTTCCACTGTTTTCAAGGCTATTTGTGTTGGTTTGAGTTCTTCCATTTCTTCTGTAACACAGAACAGCTGATCATCCTAGTTTATCTGAACTCAAAGTCCACAGGGTTTCAGAAAAGTGACAGGAAAAATCCATGGAAGAGAAATCTCTTGAGGCTGTGAAATAGAAAGACACCACCCTCTGAAGCTCCTGAAGTTTCATAGCATACTTTCCTTGATTTTTATACTCTTCCCTGACATCTGCTCTTGGTCATTCTTGGTAAGTGAACAGGTGCTGCTGTGTCTTTTAGCATCATTCCTACCTTTTTTTTTCTGTCTGGTCTTGAATGATGCCTGCAGACACTGTAAAGCAGGTACTATTTTGTTAATACTCATTTCTGTTGTACTCTTTCTGATCACTGTGAATAATAATATTACCACATATAACATAAAGAGTTACTGCTGCTGTGTTGTTCTGCTGCAGAACTGGGTGTCTTTGGGTGTTCCCACAGCCAGCGAGGTAACAGTGAGTGCAGCAGGGCTCAGAGCCAAGGACTATGTAGTTTACCAGTTTCAAAAAGACCAGTTATGATATCTGATGCTTAAATAGCTGCACACAATACAAAAAAGAGGCATGACTGCAGTATGTGTGTGACTTGGAAAAGGAAAAGAAAAATTAAACACAGTATTACCAGCACAATTCAAACTCCAGCTGGAGATGGATTCAAAAGGCTAATCCTTGGTAGGGGGCAGCACCTAAATTGTTGATAAGAGTTACAGATGAGTTTTTCATATCGGAGATCTTTCTTGCATATGAAAGAATGATACTTATTGGTTTTGAACCTTATACAATCTGTTCCTTCTGTCATAAAAATCTACTGGGTAAAGGATGTTTAAGTATCTGAAAATTGTTGAAAGCAGTGATTCCTAGCTCTGTTGCGAGACATGGACTCCTAGACTCATCACTAAATCTGCTGCTGATCCATGCTGTAGCAGGACAGTGTTGGTAATAGCATATCCTCTTCTGCAATCTCCAAGACTTTTAATGCAACAACCAAATAAATCAGTACAATGTTTGGTATTAGGCTTAAAAAGTTTCAAGATAAGAATTTCTCAATCTTTATCAGTGCAAAATTGCCATCTGTCACAGGTTTTTGAGTAGGAAGGCCTGCCAGCCTTCAAAGGTTTCCACTGAAAGTGCAGAGGGTTCGGATAGTCAGTGATCCAGGCAAGCTCCTGCCTGGCGTGGGGTTGGGCAGCAGCCATCTGTTGTCTCTCTTCCCAGCTGAGTGCCACAGCCTTCGGGCAAGTGGCTCTGCCAACGAATACAAAATGCTGCTTTGACCCAAAGAATGTTTTGTCAAACGTGGTTTAATTGCTGCATTCATGCAAGTGCACACAGGTACAGAGGCTTTTTAAATAAATGAGTGTTCTCTGTAGGAAATTTCTGGACAATTCTGGTTAAGTGAAGGTGACTAATTGGATCAATTCACCCACCACTGGAAAGTGTGAGCCTTGTACTTGTACTTACCCAAGTGAACAAATTAGTCCAGGAACTAAATGAACTCTGCATACCTTGTAAAATCTCTTGATTTGAGATTATGCTGGGGTATTCTTTTTAACCACTTTATTACAAAAGTGACGTGGTATCTCTGGTGATCACATATCATCAGTGCATCAGTTTCATGCTGAAAGAACTGAAAACAGCACTTCAGCAAAAAATGGAAATATTTTCTAGCAACAAGACAGAAACTGGCAACAACTCAATTTTCTGATAATTTATAGGTTTTATCTCAGAACAAAGTCAAGACAACATATTACTAAGTGACAGGTTTTGTTAAGAGTTTTTTATTATAATAAAGAGTGGGTTTAGGTAGCATGGAAAGCCTTCAGGCATGCTCAGTATAGAGCAATGCATATTTCATATGCATGTTTTTGTATTACTATATTTCCTTGTATATATTTAACAGATTTAAATCCCAAGTCTACTTTCCCACACTACCTGTTTCACATGCAGCAAGCTACTTCCAGCTTCTTCTCTTCCAGTTCTGTTGCTGGGACAGCTTTCTGCAACCCCTAAACATATCACTAAACTTTACACTTTGTTACTATTACGTGATGAGTACATTTTTGTGACTTAAAATCACATGACTTAAAGCCACATGAACAAGCTCTTCGTGAGAGTCTGATTAGTTAGCTACAAGTGTCAATGCTTTTGTTCCATATACTGACCTCCATTACAATTAAATTAATAAAGTAAGGAAGGGATTAAGTTAAAAGGAAGTTGGAAAGACCCAGATAGCTGCAACTGACAGTTCTGTTTGTCATAATAATTAACTTAACTTGAATCATGTAATGGGAACTACCTATAGCATAACCAGAAAAACAAAAAGGCTGACTAGTATTGAAAAATAATTAGATCTTCATTAGCCTCTGAAATGTCACAAATAACACAGAACACCTCTGGTTTTTTTGTAAGGTGAGAAAGGAAGATCAAAAGAAAAGTTTTCGCTACATTTGGCCTCATCTGGATTTTGTGATATTAAAGGTTCGTTATCTTTTTTTCTTTGCAGGTTTGACACTCACATCCATTACTTCTGTTCTTTTGCAAAGACTAGATTTATGAGAATAAATAGTTTTAAATTCACTCCTAAACTGAAAATTTGAAATTTTAACAAATTAGGAAGTTGAGACAAAAATAATTTTATGTTTGACAAAAAGGATGTTTTTGTTATAAATTTGATAAAGTTAAATTTTTGGGTTAAACACTGTTCCAAAGCAGTCCAAGTATTTAATTAAAAAAATACCAACAGATTTCATTTTTTCAGAATCTTTCTATACACAACAATTTGCCAAAGTAGACATGTTTACTGTGAGTGGAAGAGGATATTAAATTCAAGTGCTTCATCTATCTAGAGCAGACCTAGGCACTGAGTGTTTCATGTTCTGCATGTTGAAAAGTAAGCCAAAACCAGCCATGTTGCCACATCTAAACCGACTTTTTAGGGAACACCATTTCACAAGATGCCTGAATTAGAGCTGACATTCGTGCTGTGTGCAGCCAGGCTCACTTCCTCTCACCTCCTCCAGACTCCTCCTTTTGCCACCTGACTTCCATTCAGGCGCTGTGCAGGTTGTTACCCTTGTTACCCTCCCCTGTGTGTCATCCACCAACTGAACAAGGCATAGCCCGTATTGCCTTCAAACTGTTTCCCTTATTTGTTGGATGAGACACGAGCACTCAGGTCCTTAGGAGCACCCAGCATTGACAAACACACGTCAGCATCGTGCTCGCCCTCCTTCCAGGAACCGGAAAGCAAACGCAGAAGGTGTATTTCCAACCGAGGCATCTGAAACGTGAGAGTGAAGTGTCTTTGTCCGCTCCCATGAAAGAACAACACCTTCCTTGTGATCAGTGATAGTAGAGCAATTGCTGTATTTAATGCAATATATGAAAGTCATAAAATAGGAAGTAAAAACATGAGAAACAATAATGGAAGTTAATCTGAAAATTGCAGTATAAATGATTACATTAATGTGAGGAATTTTTACACCAGATGTGTGCCTGTGGCTTACATATGGGAGGAGGAATAACATAAGTTTGGAACCTATTGGAGAAAATATTTTAATGATGTTATATTATTGCAGAGAGATGATGAGAAAAAAGAGCTTGAGATGTTTCATCTTAGTGAGAGAGTACTATAAAAAGAAGACTAGACCAATAGTCTAGTCATATAATAAAGTATGATATAATGAATTAGTTTGGCATTGTAAGAGAAAGGAAAATATTATTAATTTGTGAAGCAGACAGTCATCTTTGCTGCAGAATTAAAAGTGAGAAAGGTTTTATAAATGTTACCCACACGATATAACACCTCGACAAAGCTCAGCTATGAAACCAACTTATTCTGCTGATTATTGCTGTTCTAGCCATCTTTCCTGCATGTAAAACATTAAGTCAGCCAGTTATGAAGCTGTTGAATGTTTCCAGAGTGTCACTTACCAGAAGGATTTGATAACTTACAAAGAAATGAACTGTTTTGCTTTCTGGTCTAGATTAAGCACTGCTAAGGCACCACGCTTTGTGACAGTTTCAAATGTGCATTATTTTTAGTTCTTGTTTCCCCCTCCAAGTATTTTTACCATTTTTATCCAGCTCATTTCATCTACATTTTTAATCTACATGATGCAAATCAATTAGACTGTAATACTGCCTAACACCTTTCGTAGCACAGGAGAAGGCCTGTTTTTAATTTGTTGTATTTGTTTGGGTTCAAGCAAAGTAGAAAGATGACAATAGCAAGAACTAGCAGCTCTGTCTAGCAGGTAAAAAGGCCAACTCTGAAAGCATGCAAGATGAAAAGAAGTCTTATCAGAGTTTCTACAGAACTTCAAACACCTCAGCTTTCCTCACATACCAGCACATGGAGAGAGGTCTCTGGAGTTCAGCTGAAGGCCAACAGGGTCCAACTTCCAAAAAGAATTTTCACAGGGAGGAAGGAAACTGAGATATTTCTTAGAGTTGATGATGCTGCAAGTGCCCAGCACTGAGTGCTGTGGAAGGTAGTACATACCAATCCCTCACACTTTCTTGTTTGCGGAGGGAAGACTTTCTAGTTTGCACAAAAGTAAGCAGTGCTTCTGCTGGCCCCTTTCATCACTAGTTCAAGGAAGCTACAAATCCCCAAGGAGAAACTCTAAAAGGAGGACTAAGGTGTTATTAATTAACAACAACACATTTAATGTAGAGCAAGATTCATTTATTGCCTGTCTATACTGAACTCTAGGAGTCTTTGGGGTCTGGTTACTCAGTTTCTAGTTTGAAAGAAACACAGAATATTTGCTCAGTGTAGGTGTTTTTATTCATTTAAACCAGTGATCCTACATTTTTCATGTCAACGGCAATCTTGGTCCAAACATTAATGTTCATTTCCTATGGAAAACCCACATCCCAGGCACTGATCCTGTCTAGGAAGAACAGAGCACCCTGGTGCTTGTTCCAGCTTTCAACACAAGTTGCTGCATCACAGGGAAGAGCATGAATGTGGATAAATCCCACCCAGAACACAGCGTAGTCCAGTCAAATGTTACCTAGTGTTTCATGTTTCCCAATTGTGTCACATTTCCCTTTACAGGGAACCACCTAAAAGAACCACCTAATGGTGGTCATCTAAAAGAACCACCTAATGGAATCATATAATTGTGTGAGATATTCCATTTGCCTTAAAAACAAGGTCTTGCATTTTGTTTAATGAAGCAGTTCAAACAGAAGTCAGAAAAGAATGAAGAAGAAAAAACACCAATGAAGAAACAGAGAACTTTTTGTTCAAGTGTAACTTCATAACCACTAAAAAATGTTCATTAAAATATAGAAACATGATTGTGGTTAAGACAGCTCACTATGGAAATAGAAGAAAAGCTACATTTGAAAAACTGAAAAAGAAAAGAATAGTGAAATTTTGACTAGTTAATAATCTCTTACGTCATGGAGGCATCTGCCACGTCACCTCAGCTGCGATTGCTAATGATTCCCAATGAAGTTTTGTCCCTTGAACTCTTCCTTGCTCTGTCCCTCTAGTAAACAACAAAAACTTTTGAAATGGCTTCAGTGACAATTTTTACAGTGCTCCCCACCCCACCCCTGGTTTCTAAGATCTTTTATCAGTAACTGTTATTTGCTCAAACATACCACAGTTCCTCACCATTCCTTTTTTTCTATAGAATAGAAAAGTGCCCTCAAGTAAGACTGTTCTCTTATCAGTCACAAAAACATTCACAGAAAATGATAACAAAGTCATGTAAGTGCTGACTGTCTGTGTGTAGAAGTGCCCAAGTGATGCTCAGGAATCTGCAGGATCAGCAGAGTGTGGTGCTGTGTATTTCTAATTATTTTCTCATTCCCTGCAGCTCAAAAATTTCCTGAATTTCACCTCTACCCCACACCTCCCTCCCAGCCATAAACCTGCATTCAAAATATACATTAACCTTCCTGGGAGTGCAGAGGCCTCACAGCCTAGCTGTGATAGAAGTTATCTCAAATTATCTTTCACATGATCAAGCAAACGTACAGTTTGCAAATCACAACAGTAGATTGGTTTTTGTAATGCGTAAATCCATCTGCTATACACCAGCCTGCTTTGGTTTGGATTTCGTGTTACAACTCTTGGATACGTCATCTGATCCCTGTTTATGCCTCTCCTAGAGGCAAAGCTATTTAGTCATGGTTCAGATTCTTCCCACCCCAGGGAAAATCGGTGCATTTTCTGGTTCATTTTTCAGAACTCACTCCCCATCACATCCCCAGCTTTTGTCTAGTGAAAGGAAGAAGCCCGTCGTGTCTTACCTTCCAATGTACTTTGCCTCCAAATCTCCTCAACCCCTCACACACATTCCTACCCTTTGATGCAGATAAGTGCACCTGTGAATGCCCACTCATGCAGCCAGAAACTCACCATCTCTGTTTCACAAACAGGCTGCCAGATCTCCTGACTGGGTGAAGAGAACATCAGAAGAGACTCTTCCTGAACCTCACCAAGCAGTGTGGCCTCATAATTTGGCTGTCCAGGTAACATAGTTATGTTTCTAAACTCTCCATTCTAATGAGCAGAGTTCTGAGACCAAATCCTTTTGCCTTTGCTTTTTCCATTCTTCCCAGAAAGTGGCACAATTTCCTCTTTATTGCATTTTCTGGGTTGTACAGTGACCTAGAGTTTGCATCTTTCATTTTGGTACTGCTGTGATCTGACAGAACACTACAGTTGACTTGTATGGGTAAAATTTTTTGGAGTGCTGATCATGTAAAGGCGCTCTCCTAGTATCAGGGAAAAGCACGGACCTCAAGGTTCTGGAGGGCAGCACAGGACAATGGAAATTCCCTTAGGTCTGGGCTCTGCACTCATCAGAACTAGCTGCTGTATGGACCATATGGAGATAGGTATAAATGCCATCTCTGCAGGCATTTAGTTTCCACTCCTCTCTGTAGTGCCAGATATAAATGATGAGAATATCATTGTCAGTAAAATCTGAACTGAAATCTCACTTTGGTCTTCACTGTATCACTGTATCTGCTGATTTGAGTGCACCTATTACTCTGTTAGAAAATTCAAAAGGGGAATCTGGCTTAGAAAAAAAAAAATGAAAAAGCATATTTATGTAACATTTAGCTCAGGAAAGGCTGCTACATTGTTAAGGAAAGCCAGAGAAAATGAAGCACTGCAGAAGTAAAAGAAGGTACGAGAAAGTAACTACTGAGAATTAAGAGAAGTTCATAACAGCCAGATAGTTTGGGCAAAATAATTTCTAATAGGATAATTAATAAACATCGTACCAAGAATTACTTGAGTGTGGGAGCAAACACAAAATATTGCTATTTCCATACGTGAGATGATTGTTCCTGCTCTGCTCTCCCATAACCTTCACTACTCAGCTATTTTAGCAACTTGCTACTAATTTATGGCAGAATTCTGCTCTGGTCCTTACAGGCTGAATGTCTCAAGGAAAAGCTCACGTGCTAAGAGGAAATAGTCCAGGTAGATGCAGAAGGCCTAGTTATGGTCATCCTACCTGCCAGAAATGGAGGTGGGTTGGAATGTCCACAGTGCAATGTTCTATGGTGACACAGATTCACAGCCAGCTGTGGCCAGAGGTCATGAGGTTGTGGATACAGGTCTAAAGCATCTCTTCACCCAGGAGGGATAAACTTGAGGAATAATTTACTTGAGCTGCTTTTAGATTGCTTAAGAAAAGTGAGTTCTTGGTCCTGGTATATAGGAATTGTCAAGGAAAGGAAAAAGAAGAAACAATTGATTCCTGGTTAGGAGTCAGACACATGATTCACAGGATATCTGAACTACTACTTACTATGGTGGAAAAAATTGCCCTGTATGATTATTCACACTTTGTACAGCTTGTACAAGTGGGTGTATGGATCAAATCTATTTTTCATCATGGAACATATTTCTCTGATCAGGCTGCACTTGTTGGGCAGAAATTTAGTCATTTTGCAGTGACACCAGATGTGATCTTTGACCATTTTTTATCCCCAAAACACCAAATAGTGAAAAATTAGGGGGAAAATCCCAGACAGATGTCTGAATACTAAAAACACCTTCAGAAAAAGGATATGTCATCAGATGCTACTTTTACTTAATGCAGTACAATTGTATATCAACAAAGAGCAGTTAGAACCTGCAAACATTAGCAAACTGAGAATGGGAATATTTCTTTGCACCAGAAGAATGGGCAAGAGGGCAAAAGGTAACTAAAAGAGCTATGAGATTTGGTGTACTGGGAGCTGCTGCCACTGCAGGAACATGGGATAAAGGGCTGTGGGGTTTGACTTCACATCTGTGTGGCCCAGAAGATGGATTCACAGCTGTGAACCAGAGACATATGCTGCCAGGTCTTTGAGTTACAAGGTGAAATTTTGATAGCAAAAAGTCAAAGTAGTAGGTAGTAGCTGAGAATGCTGAAATAGCTTTAATCTCCAGCAGCTTTGTGCGTTGACTAGCATTTAGTGAGTGAGAGTGTCGAAGTGGTGCAAAGAAAACAGGATTTGAAACTAGGACGAGTTTTTTGTTTAAACATGTACAGGAGATGCTGTCAAAGTCGTTACAGCTACCTTCTACAAGTAAGTAACTTTGCTGGAAGTGAAAAAGTGATTGGCAGTGTCTCTGAGCAGCATCACAGCAGCTCTAACTAGACAAACAGAAGAACTGTCAGACTGTAATGGTGGCCAGTGAGGAGGGGAGCTGAGAGCCTAAGTGTTGGCGTGAACACACAGGCTGTTTCTGAAGGGCAAAACACAGGGTCAGAGGGGAAGGGTTCATGTTGTCTTCACTGCTTTCTAACATGTAGCCACTTCCTGTTTCTTCTGAGAACAGTGAATAAGAAATGAATTTGGGCAAAGCTTCAAGGTTTTTATTGACTGGTACATAACTAATAAACAGGCGCGACGGCGCAGCACAGCCCCGGGTGCTGGGGCCCGGCCCCGGGCACGTAAAGGAGCAAGAAAATGGGAGCTTCGCTTGTGCGGACAGTGCCTTCATGAGAGATGAGAGGGGAGCCCTGGAACGCACAGAAGAGAAGGACAACTCTAAACCCGGGCAGATGGAGCTCGTCAGCCCTGTAAGGCCATCCATCTAAGAGAAGGTCACTCTAAACACACCTACGTCCTGAGGACCTCGCTGCCACTGTCCAAGCTCGCTCGGCCCCGGCAGATGAACCTTAGGACTAAAGGGTGGGCTCAGTTCAGCGCACACTGTGTCTCACATAAAAAGTCCATTGCGCAGGCTCGAAGGCCTTACCCGCATTTGCAAAGCCCTGTATCACCAGCACGCTTGTAAACGAATGTGGCTGGAGACCTTTCCCGGATCTTCATTCGCGAAGACTGGCCATGATAACTAATAAACAAGATTATACACTGTCAATATTTTCATGGAAAATAGAGTCAGTTAAACACAGCAACATACGTCTGCCTTTTGGATAGATGCTAATTTAGCATTTGTAAAACACAAGGCCCCAGCAGAGCTGGAACATCCTCCCAGCACAGCGTAAGAGGGTTCCTGCTGGAGCCTCTTTTCCAACCAAACTGTCAGCACTGGCTTAGATATCATCAATGTCAGCTCCAGCACGGCACTGCTAGGACACAATGCCAGTGAAGGGAGCTAAGATCAGGCTTTTAGAGCAGCAGTGTCATCAGTGCCAGCCTATGGTGATGTCTCTGTGGAGTGCAGAGCACTAACGCCAGAAATGGAACCAATAAATATCAATGCAGGGAAACAAGTCAACATTCCTTTGTACATTAGTGTGCTCTTCTGCCTCTGCCCCCCAGACCTGTGGGATCAGCCTTGCAATGACACACAAACCTCTGTCATAATAGTGTTTGGATTTCAGTTGATCAGTAGGCATGGTGAAATGTGACAGTAAGATACTCAACTGGAACAGCAATAGCTCTTAATGCTATATATATATATATATATGTATATATACTACATATTGGTACAATACATCTCAAAGATTCAATGGCCTAATGTAGCCATTTTTATGTAAGAGGGTTAATCTTCGAATACTAGTGCATACAATAATTATTCTCCTCCAAACCGTTGATGTTACAGGGAATATTCTCTCTCCTTCCCGTACACCTTTGTAATAAGACAATTAATTTTATTTCTTTAACTTAAGCGAATTAGCAGACTCTCCATCCCAGCTAGGAAACGGTTTCTCTCCTTCCTTGTTACAGTTACCAGTGATATGGAATGGAATCACTTTTTTCTCTAGCTTTTCAGAAGGCATTTTCACATAGACTCCAGTAGTAAGACATCGTCTTCTCTTTATCTGTAAAATATGGGAAGACAATAAAATAAACAAATGATAACGGCATAATCATTGACCAGCACATTTTAGAGAAAACTGATGGATGTTCTGCCTTTACTGAGTAGAAGGTGTTCTAGACACCTTTCCCTGACATGCCTCTTTATAGGAGATCTGTTGAGACCATTTGAGGGAGGATCAGGAGGTACAGAGGCTATTTAGATATACATATATTTATATATTAAAGAGTTCTGCCATTCATTTAGCCCTCTGAAGGTACTCCTGTATTTTTCCAGAGTTCAGTGTTGCTGCAAAACTAGGAGTGTTCACACCAAACAGCTTAATTTAGTCTCTAGGGACAAGGGCTAATTGAAAAATATGGGCAGAGGTACTGTTTGGTTTTAAGCTTTGCCATCAGGTTCATTTCTGTGAGTACTACAGACTCCCATGGAAAGAGGCAACACAGGCTTACTTTTTGCATGCCTTTGTGCAGAGATTTCTAGTTGTGAAGTTAAAAATTCTTTCAGTTACCATTCCCCCTTATCCAAGGAGAAACCTCTTCAAATTTGCTTTGCACAGGGGTGAATGGTGAGAAGAGGAAAAAATCAAATCCTGGGATTTTGTGTGAATTGGTTAAGAAATCAGAGTACATGTGAAGACTGTTGCCTTTGATCCCTGAAGTGTCCAGGACTCTGGCCCATTTTAAGCATCCAAATCTAAGCCAGGCTCAGTCCAGCTGATGAAAGCTGACTGCTTCCTAGTACTCTGGCAACACAAATGAGCCATAAACAAATATAAGTGGCAGCTCCAGCAAGTTCTCTTGTCTGACAGTATTGTAATAACGTTGCACTAGTAAAATGGAGCATCCCAGTGTGTTTGTTCCTGGTGTTCTCCTTTCTTTCTCCTTGTCCTCATCACACAAAGGGTATTATTAGCAGAATGGGGCTGAATTGATGGCACTTACCGCTTTGCCCACAAGAACAGCTGAGATGATGATACTGTAAAGAAAAAATCCTGAGGCAGTAGCTCCTAATACCCAGAGATATATGGCAGTGTCTGGACAAGGTTCTGGATCTAAAACATAGGATATCACACAAGTCATGTCACACATGAGCCTCCTAAGGATGGCCCTATAGTCAGTAAATCAGCCTCTACTCTGTTTTTCTCTAGCATATGCTATTCCAGGATACTACCAGAACTGACCTCTGAGTCCCTGCCCACTCAACCTCCAGTGAAAATAGGCTTTATCTGTAGAAGAACATACACCTTACTCTGCTATTTCTTTACTTCTGTATCTAACTGTCCAGACATACATGGTGTTGCTTATGCTATCAAACATCCCTAAGTTGCTAAATAGATTGCATGACTCTGACTATGCTTGCTTTAGGTGTGTGGAGGGAGGCATGAAAGGAATAATCATGATTTTCAGAGCTCAAACCAGTATTCACCCCCACTTCTTACAAACAGAACTCTAAAGACCTTTGAGACATAACAGCAACTCCCTTAACTTGGAAATATCACAGTACTGTAAAGCTGTGGCTTACCAATGACATAGAGATGTGTCCCATTTCCCATGTTCATGAAATAGGGAGGGGGGTACATCCTCTCCATCTTGCAGACGTACAGACCGGTGTCATTGGCCTGCAGGCCCACGAGGGTGAGGGTCACATTGTTTCGGCCAGGGCTGACGCGGCACTGAATGACCGCTTCCACACGGAACGTTTGGAACTCCGAGGTGTAGGTTGAAGCACAAATTTCAGTGAACCCGTCCCCCGTCTGTTTGAGCAGCGTCGCTCGAATTTCCTTTGCGTTCCCGATGTGCTTGTATTTACACATCAAGCTGGCAACTCCTTGCCTGTTGGCCAACACCATTGCTGGCTGAGTCACTTCCATTACTATAAGGAAGTAAAGAGCATGATGGTAAGTGAACTGTCAAGAAATGATCTGCAGTCATTTACTTGAAACCTGCACGGCAGGAAGGGAGTCCTACCACCTCCTATTATCCACGGGTACTTCCTAGAAATGCTGCTTTCAAAAAAAGGACTCCAAGACCACAATTCACATTAGCATTGCACTTAATATGCTATATTCTTTAAAAAGCTCAAGAAGTACTTTGAACACTAAAAATTATATTATGAATCTCAGCAATTACTTGTTACTTAAATAATAGGTTGTTTGGCCCACTTACTGGAGCAATGAATGACCTGCATGCTTTGGTTTCCCTCAACAGAAATTTTTTAATATACATAAGAAAACGGAAAAAAAATAGACTTCAGATGGTAAGACTGAAATTTGAATTTTAAAATCAGGCATTTAAACCACAATTTCTACCTAGTAGAAATAAGCATGTTCACATTTAGAAACAACCTGTATGGAACATGGAACAGAACCATTAGGGTTACAGTAAAACGGAATGGAAAACCTATTTGCAAATTTTTGTTTCTGAACTTTTTCCTCCTTATTTTTAACCAGCTATTCCCAAGCCACAATATAGCAGCACACAGCAAAGCCTGATAAACATACTGTAAAAAAACCATTATAAATCTTAAGGGGAAATTAGTGCATCATGTACATCCCCACTGACAGTTTTCTACAACTTCTATGCTCTATCCTGCTACACAGTGAGAAGGCTCTGACTTTTGCTTTAATAAGCTGTGAAGACTCAGTATTATTTGTTCAATCTCATTTTGTATCAGCCCATAATGGGGCAGGGCTTATCTTCTTCAATTCTGCAGTGCAAGAATTTGAGATGAAGAAGAGTAGAATTTTTCCATCCATTCAAACCTCTATACCCATGTTTTCAGCTGCCATAACTTCACTTGCAGGGCCTGTTTTGCCAAAATCTGTCTTCCTTCTTGAGGTACTCTGAATCCTGCCCAGCGTCCCTGCAGATAGTACTGCTCTAAAGTCTGTGTATGGTTTTCCAGATACCTTGCAGGGCCTCAAGACCTTGCTCCCATCCGGTCCTGTGTCACCTCCCTCTCCCTGTTGTACCAAATCCATCACCTGCAAAGATGTGAAACTGAAAAAAGGCAGACACCCCCAGATACCTCGCCTCCCTCATCTACCCACCTTCAGCACTGGCAGTGGCTGTGCAGAGAAAGCCCATGGTGACCAATATTGAGAGCATTCCTGTGCTGGAACAGATCCTGGAGGGGCTGAAGGTATCTGAAGCCTTGAGACGTTAAGACAAACTGGAACTCTCAGGACTGGAAAAGAGATGACACCTTTCAGGATACTGAATCTTCGAAATGTTTGAACCCACACAGAGCCAGTGTGTATATATAGCTTTGATCCAAGATGCTGTACCTGAAAGTAATGTGAAGCTTTGTTTTGGTTTTACGAGAAAGGAAGTAGTGGGTTTGATTAGTACGTGCACAGTTAACCTCAAACAGCACGAACAAAAACAACTATTCAGCAGATGGAAAATATATATTCAATCTGAAACTGCCGTCCATGGGCCTTTTAGCAGCATGTAAGGTCTGAAAATCGTTTTGCTTTTTTATATGTTAGACTGTCATATCCATGAATCATTGCCTAAAGAATCCCATAAAAATGGTTCACTTCAGTTATACTGAAGGTCAGCACTCTTTTTTTTACCCAGACTTTGAGAAGTTCTTTTAGAAGGTGCTTTATCACTTATATATGTAGATATAGTAAATTGCAAAGACCTACTTTTGGACTGTGACCTAGAAAAACTAACAGCATTAACTCTTGAACAGTAGCCTGCCCAATCTGAAGATCCAGGATAAGTATTTGATCTTGAAATCACCTAAATACCTAATGATCTAAATAAGTTTACTGCTTCCATACTTAAGCGATGCAACAATTGTTTGTAATTACAGATTCACAGTCAGTTTAATCTCAACTAGCATTCAAAACAGAACTGATAATAAATAAAAATACAGCTATGGGAAAATGAAATGCACCCTAATAGTGAGTCAGGCACATATTGTATTACTGGTTAGACAAGCTTAGATCAATTTTAATATTAAATGTAATCTTAAATAAATGCTATTGCAACATCACGTACCAGAATATCTGTGAGATTTATGACATGAAATTACCAGGTTATGCCTGGCATTTTCATATCCAGAGCAGTAACTAAATTATCTGTCCTTTGTATCTTTTGGGCTTGGGTTTGGTATGCAGTTAAACAAATGATGCATTTGACCCTCGTCAACTATAATGTCACCTGATAATTGATTGAGACTCCAAATTGGTGGTGCAATTAGCCATGAAACACTGGCAAAGATTGCCAGGCAAAACTCCATGCTCGTGCCCCACATATTCACAGCATCTTATACACCAAGAGTGAGAGTGCTCTGGCACTCCTCTCTCTGGTCTTTGAGACTGCTTTGGCAAGCATTGTTTCCAGTGGCACTCATTTTGTTTCCTGGATATTTTTTTCTCTGTGTGCCTTTTCAGCTCCACAAGTTTTTAATTCTTTCCTTTGTTCCTCCTTAAAAGTCCCATGTTAGGATAATTGCTCTTTTAAGTAAAGCACAGTGTGTTTTCCTCTGGAGTCTGGAAGCTGTGTCTGTCTTCACAGCCAGGGCAGCCTGAGGTGAGCCCAGGCTGCCCTGGGTTATCCCTTCTAATTATTAGAGATCACCTTGCTATGGTGCCCTCTATCCTTGCTAATCAGGCTTTGGATCTTGAGTTAATGTATGCAGATAGCAGATGGATGATGCAGTAAAAGAGATCTTGTTCCAAATAAGATCCCACCTTCAGTGTTCCCATCCTTCCCAGCTGTTGTAGCATGGAACAAGGTATTGGTAACTGAACGAGTTTTCCCCTAAATTAAAATCCATAAGAGTTTCTAGGAACACCTTTTCTGTCTGCTGTGCCCCTTTTCTAACTACTCTTCAGCTGATCAAGAATCTCTGGACTTCTACTTGATCCACCTTCCCTGTGTATCACAGCCATGCTGTGTGGGCTACAGCCATAGGATCTATCTTACCTACTTACTGCACCTTCTTGTCTGTATAGTCTGGTATCTTCCTGCCCTGACTATCTTGAGAACTCTTTTTCTTTTATCTTTTTCCAAAAATGGAACTTTACACATGGCCTAGGGCCAGAGCAAGGTAATGGGTGAAAGAATAGCCCTACTTTTGAGATTCAGGTTATTCCTCAGGGTGTTTGAAACACCCTGTGCTTTGTGCTTGCTGTGTCCAAAAGCTCAGTGCACATACTTACACTATAGTACTCTTTGTCCTAAGGGGTGATATTAATTCCCTGGTCACAGGAAACCTTTATCCTCTACATATGCTACCATAGCAAAGGGTCAGAGCACGGGAGAGGACTGAGGGCCTCGCAGAGCTGAACTGCAGAGCCTTGAAGGGAGGGATCAGCTTAGGAGTGGTTTGGGTCTCACGACCTCTTTGAACTTAGCTGAGGGAGGGACATGCGATTTACCCTGAACGCCGGACGGCACTCCTGTGATTAGTCACATTGTAAGGAAGTTAAATAACCAGGTTTCTCATGTAAGTTTCTTGCTCATTTGGGGTTAGTCTCTTGCATTCTAGTGATTTGCTTTTCTTCATTGAATGCTCATTAGGGCAAAATTTCCTCCTGACACCCTGTCAGAATTCCCATTGTAAAATGTTATTATTCACAAAATTATTTTCAGACTTTAAAGCCTATCTCGTGCTGCCCGTGTTTTTTTTCTTCTGTGACAGGAACTTACTTGGTGAATTACTTGAGATGTAATGGAGAGAAGAGATTCTTATAATTTGCATAAGTATCTAGTTTCAGGATATTTTGTTAAACTCAAAATGTGAGATCATGTCTTATTATGTTAAACAGTTAACGTTTTTACCATGTTAGTTTGCCACAAACCTATTGGGGTTTTGAAATGCATTGTCATTTGAAAAAAATCCAGACCTCTAAGTGCCATGGCTGAAAAAAATCTTTTCTACAAAACAATAGGTAAAGAGAAAAGGAAATAACACAGTGACTGGAAAAATATCGTTTCATTACCATGAAAGGACTAAAACCTGATTAGTGTAAGTAAAGGCCTAGATATGACCAAGTTTGGTGGATCAGTCTTAGTCCCTAAAGGGACCTCAATTCATATCACAAAACCACTAATTTTTAAGTCTCTCAGAAATGTTGCCTTTTCGTCAGCTTCTAACCTGGTTTTGTAGATGCTGCTCTCCAGTCCTAAGGCTGTGCCCTCAGTTCAGCCTCAGCAGAAGTGAGGGCAGCAGTAGCTGAGGAATTCTCCTTTCACTGCTTCTCAGAGGACATTTCTTGTGCAGTTTTGCTGACCAGCAGATTGTCCAGAAGGATTTGAGGTGTGGGTGGATATGTGAGCTTTTCTTTGTGCTACAATTGTTGGCATTTCTTTTTAGAATGTAGGCTTTGTTTGCCCTACTGTAAAGCTAATTATATCTAACAAACTTTCCTGATATTCAGGGGCATCTATAGTTATCCAATACAGAGGGCAAATTTCCTCTCAACTGTTCATGCTACCAGTTCTAAATTAGCCTGGTAGATGTGCACTGTAGCCCTTACCCAGCTGGGTTTGCTCTATGTTCTTTGTCACAGTCCATATGTGCCCCAGCAGCAACCAGGCCCCCTGTCCATGTGACTGTATTGCCCCCACCCTGTGCCCCATGCAGCTTGCAGTCAAAATGTAAGACCTGAGCTGTATGGAAAGAGATACAGAAATAAAGAGACAGGGCTGAAAAAGTCTATACACACAGACTTCCTTGCTCTTCTCCAGTTTCATGTAGGGGGTTGTGGCAAGGGAGAGATTTTAGAAGGAATTTGAATAGAGATCCTGAAGTATATTGGCAGATGTTTAAGGACCTTCCTTTACTGGAAGGAGCTTTCCAAAGCAGAGCTCCACATATCTGTTGTTCCTAGACCAATCACTTGTGAGTGGACACAGAGTAAAGCAGACATGTTCACCCCGGAGTGAACACTGAAAGCTGGTCTGTTTTCATGAATAAGCAAAGAACCAAAGGAACCCCCCCAAATTTAAAATGAAACAGTTAAGTAGACCCTATGACTGGAGAAATACTGGAGAAATGTTTTACTTCCACTTTCTTTTATTTCTTAAAGCGTTGCAAAAGAGAAAAACAACAAAAGGTAGCTGTATTCTTAGAGTCCCTGGCTCTGACAGTACAGCGGTTTGCATTTCATGAGGGACACAAGAATAAATCATAAAACTTTGCTGAAAACATGTGAGGAGTGACGTTCTAATAAAAAATGAGATGTGTAAGAAATATTTTTAAAGGATACAGATGGAGAGCATAATTAAGAGCCTACTTCCAGCTTGCACAGAGCTAATTTAGTTTCTGATTAAAAAAAATAAAAATTATGGCATTTCAAATTTCAGATCAAAGCAGGACTCCTGGAAAACCTAGAATTAATCCTTTATAAAGCAGAAGACTCAATGAAGTTTGCATAAAGGAGACAGTGCTCCAGCTCAGTAGATATACAGAGAATGCAAATATTTGAAAGACAGGAGACCTGACAAGGAAAGGCATTTTCCTAAGCTCACAGTGGGAAGTTCATCCAAGGAAAGGCACAGAGCATATTCTAAAGTACCTCTTTGAGTAATGAAGATCAGCTTTGTTTGCCAAAGTCTGGAGGCCATTTCGGAAGAGTGAATTTGAGCTGATAGAATGGGAAGGGCTGGGAAATGAAATGAAATGAAATTAAATGAAGGAAGGAAACAGTAATATAGCAGAAGGGGGAAATCACCAGACATGCACAAAAAGAATGACAAGGGGTTCAAACTAATGGATTCACACAAACATTTTGAATGCAGAGCATTCAAAGACCAGCAAAGAGAATGTTTCGGCAGTTGAGGTGAATAGTGATCATGGGCTAAGGCTTCTGAAGGTATTTTGTCACATTCAACCACATCCACATTTTGTCTGATTTGCCTTTACAGGAATTAGATCTCAGAAGCACAGCACAGGTATATATCTCTTCCCAGGGGCACACCGAGTTTGGGAACACAAGCCACAAGCCTTGGACATCTTGGGGAAACAGTTTCTGTGTGAAAATCTCAGAGGGCTTGTGATGAGATGGAGAATGAGATGAAATGAGAATACCAGAAGTGGAAAGGATGTTTGGATGACTGGGAAGAAATATGAGTGGCTGCATCAGTGATGGTTATATGTAGCTTTTCAGTGCTTTCACTGTTAGGCTGTGAGTGAAATATATTCCCAGACAAAACCTGCCCAGAAGCCTCTTGTGAATGAAAAAAACATTTTATTGAAGACCAGATAATGCACCACCTGCATCCCTGTCAGTAATGCTCTTTAAATTTTGCATGACAGAGCAAGGTGGTATGGAAACACAGCACTGAGGGATGGGGATCACTTCAGAATCCCTCTTTGATATAACCTCACCTCACTTTTCTGCTTCCCACACCTTCTCCTTGCCTCTTTCCCTGCGGTTTTACTTACAGAAAGCATAGAATGCACAGTGGCTATATCATAGATTGTTCATTCAGGGCTTGTCAGAGAATCTGTTCCTGGGAATTATGTCTAAGATCTGTTGGGTTTATGCCCTGATGTAAGGAAGTTACATGCTCGATCTGTTTGCCTTTGGTCCATGCCACCACGGGTTACTAAAAGTTTACAGTGATGTATGCAAGGATTGTGAGTTTCCATTAGAATATGTATTAAATCATAGGCCAGAGGCTCTGGAAAACAATGATAAGGAATTTCTAGCAGAGGATTATAGAATAAATCCCAGACTTTGCAGGAATCTTTCTGGTTTTGAAGTGTAGCAGTTGCAAAAAAAATAGTTACCCCATAAAGCAGACCTCTCTGCAAATGGGATACTATAGCCAAGCACTGGGTTTGTGGCTGGCATCAGGTGAGTCAGCAAAATAAAAGCAGGGCCTATACCTTCCAAAATGTCTCAGCTGCAGGATTTGTTGTTCAGCCCACTCTTCACCACAGAATCTGATCTCATGTACAAAGCCTTACCCTTGCATTAGTGATAACTCAAACTTCCTTTGTCTTCCCTAGTTTACAAAGTATCTGAAACCACATTTCTGAGACTGAGCTATTCCCCTTTCCCACAGTGCCTACCAGGGCTAAGTATGAAAACAAAACCCCGAAATGTCAGAAAGGCCAGATGTGCAAGGAGGGGATGAAGTTTTTCATTGGCCAAAGTGACAGCTTGAAAAAGCTGACAAGGCTCTACCTCTGCTTGGAAGCTCTTTCTTACTATACTTGTTTGCCGACAGATATTAACACTCCCTACAAGCTTTATCTTTCTCATATTCTTAAACAGTCACATCTATAGCAACTCTAAGAACATCAGCTTGAATGTGTGAGTGTGACCAGTTTGCTCTCCTGGTTATTTAAGCTGAGCACTGATTAATGCCTGCTTTAAAGCCTCTGACTGCAGTGAGCATCCAACTTAAGTGCTTCTTCACAGCTCCAGCTGGCTCTTGCCACTATCATCACCTGAAAACCCAGCTAGGAAATCCTGCATTTTAAAATTCAGATCCATCCTTCAAAAGAATTCCTGATGTTTTGGCCGCAGGGATAACAGATACTAAAAAGTTTGGCAGTGAGCAGTTTGGTTGGCCTATGTACTAGGGATGAAGAGGAGAATCAGGGTTTGTAAATGTGTTTCTAGAGGGGAAAGAGATTATGAAATAAGGCTGCAAAATCAGTAAGAGGGGTTATAAAAAGAAGGACAGGCTTGTGGGTAACACATCACTTGGGGAATTTTTTCTTTTACAAATCAGTGAGATTACATCTGGTACATACAAAGAAAACAAATGTGTTGGATGGGGTCCAATAAAAAATCAAGCTCTATGCAAAATGGGAGGAAATGTTTTGAATTTTACAATTTTGATGAAATGTTGAAGGAAAAGGGGAAATTTTTCAGAAAATGCATGTACATATTTTCCTAAAACTTTTTTCAAGTTCCCAACAACAATTTTCATTTTAAAATCATTAGCTCTTTTGCAAAGAAGACCCAAGGGTGTCTTACACTCTTCCAACATACAATTTTGTCTTTTTTTTCTGTCTATAAGCAATAATGGTTGAAATGAGAAAAATGTGAAGGGAACCTTTTGCAGCAAGAGCAAGTGCTGTTACGCAAAACTTTCTTGAGAAAGTTTCACTTCCTAAGGTTTTTTGCTATGTTTGCTCATTTAAATGGCCATTGTACTAACACACTTTTTATGATTTTCAAATGTCAGCGACTAACTTATGTCTTTTAAAAGAAGTAGTAGAAATCAGACTGCCTGGTTCTCAGTACTCTAAAGACCTAACTTCATCAACAAATTTTGCTGCCACGGCCTTGTGAGCGGTATTGCTGCAGTACTACCTGCCTGATGTGTCAGCCTGTGTTATTGCCAGGAGTCAAGATTCAGTGAAAACACATGGTATCTCTGTACCAAGGTCTCTGGGCTAGAGGTCCTGGGCAGGATTTGGTCTCTCTTCATTGCCATTCCTCCATTCCTTCAACAGCTACCAAACTACAGCACCATCCATTCCTTACTTGAAGGGACTTAACTACGAAAGCTCTGTAAGAGCGCTTTTGTTGTTACTCTTTTAATACTGTGTCCAGAAACAGAGTAATTTAATTTCCAAGCTATGTCATGGTAGACTGTGTGTTATGTCATAACACACTGAGCTGGCAAATGCAGGCTCTGTAGAGAGTGCAGCTATAATTTCTCTCTGTGACTTTGCAATTACTGGTTAACTTTTTGTTAGAGTCCCTGGGCCCCTGGGGAGCTGGAGACACATGGACCTACAGGCCTGGAGTCTTGAGGAATCTGGATTTGCATGATAAACTGTCGAGCCTTGGAATGAGGCTTTTCTTTTTGAAATTAACTTCTGCAGCCAAAAGTTCAGGACAGGAGATAGTAATACATTTCAAGAGCTTGGCCAATACAATCATATTCTTTAATATCAAGAAAAAAACCTCTCAGAATTTCCAATGCAATTGTTCTCAATGTTTTTTCAAATTAAAGTATTTGTTTTTTCTTTCAAAGCATCTTTTTTTTTTCTTTTCAAAAATCTCTGTATTTTGAAATATTCAAACAATATTTAAAGAGCCACCATCAAAATCAAGCATTGAAATTTCTAGGAACAAATGTCTGATTTGAAGGCTCCAAATTATTATTTGTTTTACTTCTCAGCTCACAAAAAAAAAAAATATCATTTTTTTCCCTTTCAGTCTGACTGAAATGAGTCCTCTTGACTTTCCAAATTTGCCAATGAAACACAAAAAAGTAATTATTCATTGAGTTCCAATGAATACTCTTCATAAAACTTCCAAATTATGCAAACTAATCACCTTCTGGGAAATAGTTAGAGATCGTTTTATAGTACAAGCTTGCAATGTGACTCAAATGCCTCTTCACTTCCACATTATAACCTTCCTCTCTCATCTGACTATTCAGACTTTTGCCTTGTCTATGGTTTTGAGCTCATTCCCCCCCACACCCCCAATACCACCATGAATCTTCTCTAGTTTTTCCTTTGCTTACAACAAAATATTCTTTATCTTTTGAGATATCAAATGCTGCCATCCTGTGAGGCAAATGCAGCTGGGAGGACAGAAATGGTTACATGACTTGGCTCTTGAAGTTGTAAAGCTTGTTGCTACTCTGATGGTGTCAGCAGGAAGGGCGAGGAGCAACCACCTGCCCCCATCCCAGATACAGGGACAGCAGGGATGGCAGGGATAGCAGGGATAGCAGGGGTAGCAAGCCTGGCCTGCCAGCTGCTGTTGCTCAGGATCTCTAGCAGAGCAGGAGTTCTTTTTTGGCATAGTGTGGAAGGGATTCTCTTCACAGAGGTCTACCCTTGCAAGTGAACCTCTAGGGAAAACAAACACCAAGAAACACAACAGAAATAAGGCACAGAAGTTCAAACTGAGGGTCCAGAAGCAGAGGAGGGAAAGGAAGAAGTTTTGATCTCCCCTTCTACTTGCAGCCACCCCTATCTCTTCATTTCCCCCTTCTCTGTGCCCTGTGACTGCAGGCACTGCACCAGTGAGTGTGGTGGGGAGCAAAGGCTACCAGCCTCCTCCTCACCATCAACCAACGCTCTCCTGAAGTGAATCACAGTCAGTTCCTCCCCAACAGCCTCTCTGAAGCAGGACCCTGGCCTCATTCACCCACATACTACCAGACTTTTCAGCTGGTTAAAGAGGAACACACCTGCCTCTTGGTTTTAGTATTATTGCTTGCAATTTTTGCACAAGAAATATTCTCTTTCCTGCACTTTTCACTCATACATGGGGCCAGTGGGGCCCTAGGGTGGTACTGTGGGTGCCCCAGGTGAGCACTGGTACTTTGTGCTGAAATGGACAGCAGAACTGTGCATACCATGTGCATGGTAATCCATTTGCTCTGCATTTTCAGGGATTACCTACATTTTTATTTAACTTGCATTTGCTGATATGGAGATCCACTTGATTAAGTGCCAAGGGTTTCTTCAAGGCTTTTGCTCGATTCCCTGGTTTAATAGCAAATGTCATAAAGGCCACAGTTAGCTTGTACGCTCCAAACTGTGTAAATGCCTAACACAGTTGTCTGCATAATTTTGGGACATTTTTTCCCCTTGATAGCTGAAAGCTTTCTACAAGAGTGTGTGTTTACAGCAACCATCATTCATTTAGCAGGAGAGGGAAGGCAGATGCCAGGGTATTTTGTGATCAAAGACAGGTCGGTTCTTTAATCCCAATGCCACCAAGAGCTCCAGTCCTTGAAGATTGGGCAAGAGCAGTGCTTAGCTGATGGCACCTTATCTTTTAAGCTGCTTGTGTTCATTTCAGGGACATTGTGAAGCCCAGACAATCAATACGTTTTAGTGGCAAATATGTTTCATGTGTCTTGACTTCTGGTGAAGACATGACGAAAAGTTTATCCTTGGTATCTTAAAGCTCCAGGCTGCAGGCACTTCTACTTTGCATTGGCAGTCATCAACCTTCAAGAGGAAATTCTCCTCAGGGAGCAGCACTGTTTACCAACAAACTGGGCCACCTCTGCTGTTACACTGTGGGCACTGTTGTGCTGCTTTTGAGGTGCCAAAACATTCTTCTTGTGACAGCAACCTTACACAAGGCAGCACTAAACCTTTCCCACCAAAAGAGGATTGGCTTGCAGTTAGCTCATGCTACTGCCAAGTATCAGCTCTTATCTCTTAAGCTAAAGTAGCTGTCAACCTCCCACCTCAGCATTTCTCTCAGGTAGGCCAAAAACTGCCATCTTTTAATGATTAAACTGGTGGAGTTTTACTGTATAAACTACTGTGATCCAAGTGAGAAGACATTGCACAATGTTTGAATTGTCTCATCACATAGAGAAGAAGGAAGGGCCCCTGTCCTGCAAGTGTGGTTTCACTGGCAGCCTGACCTCATCTAAGAGCAATTTCTACCAAAATGGGCAGGATCATTCCCTGCCCCCTATATCCCTATCCCCAGCCCAGTGTCTCTCTCTTCCTTGTAGCAGCACTAGCCCTTGTGCCACTGTGCAACCTAAATCCTATCTTTGTTCCAGTTCATCCCATAGCCAAAATAATCTCAGTGCCACCACAACAGGGTGGGGTGGTGCAGCTGGAGGCCAAAGGGGCATTATGGATGGCGATGTCTTTTCTTGATGATGCTGACTGAGATCAGGTAAAGCAGATCATGAAAACATGTCCTAAAATACTACCTAGCCCAAAACACTCCCAACAGTCAAGACGGCTGGAGAATTCCTCAAGGCTTTTTCCTCAACCACATACATTTTGTTTTTGTTTAAATCTTTCTGAGTCTTGACTCTCCAGTAGACCATATATAGTATCTCTAACATATAGTGAAGATTACTAAATCCTAATACAGTTGAGCAGTGTCAGATCAGAGGATAAATCGGTGAAATGAAATTTATTTGAGATTTATTTCTGCACAGTTCCTGGTGAGGCACTTGAGGTTTTCTCACCTTTGACCTCAAAGGCCTACTGCAGTAGCAAAATCTGTGAAAATGGCACATTTGCTCTGATAGAAAAGGCTGAAGGAGGGCCTGATTTGAATGATGGCTGTGAGAAATACAACAGATATTTAATTTGGGCGGGCGACTATCTTCCAGAAACACACAGTTCACTCCAGAGTCTAACAGACACGGCAAGTGAATGCTAAGGGCTTAAAGCAGGGCTGAGCTCTCCCTCCAAAGGATAAGGCGAATCTGGGCATGTTAGGAACCTCAAGAGGGAGCTCAGGGAATAGGAGTTCTGGGTGCCCAGAATTTTGCTGCAGTTCTCTGTATTTATAAGGTAAATCCTGTTGGATCAGCCACAGCCATAGGAATGATGTAGATGTCAGGAACCCTGCACGTATCTGTGTGAATGGCAGATGCTGCTCTGGGTGTTTGCCATAAGGTACTTTCTTCTGTAATGAATGGCTCTGGGCTTCAGGAATACTCTGGCTGCTGCCACACTGTTCTCCAGCAGCTGTGCCTGAGTGTTGTAAGGTATCTAAACTCAAAGATCAAGTGTTAGTTACCAGCTCACGGTGTTGGCAAGAGAACAGCCAGCCCTTACCCTGGGGCAGTCAGCAGGTGCTGTCGCAGAAGGGCCCCACACATGTGGAGTGGGGATGTTCGATTACCAGCTCCAGATAAGCAGTTTGGGTGCAGTCACTCAGCTTTGCAGGGAGAGAGGTTTCCCCAGTAGTTGTCACTGATTTCCTAATAGACACAAGTCATACAGTCCACAGCAAGATTTAGCCCCAGGAAAATGGTGCAAAGGGAACATTTTTGCAAGCTTTCTGAGCCAAAGTTCCTGTAATTCTGGAGGCTGGCACCCTGAGGCTTTATAAGTAACTCACAACGTTCCCCCTTCCAGGAAGAACCTAACTTTTACATTAAAGAGTGGGCCTCAAATCTTAAAAACATTGTTAGTTTTACCCCTCCTCTGCCCTAAAATACGCCCACACCTTCAAAGAGCATTTGGACAACGTTCTCAGGCACATGGTATGATGCCTGCGGTTGTCCTGTGCAGGACTTTGTTGATCCTTGTGGGTCCCTTCCAACTCAGGATATTCTGTGATTCTGTGATATACATGTTTAACATTTATGGTGGGGTCATCCTCACCTTAGAGTCAGGTTTTGTAATTTTGTATCTAGTCCTTGCAAATAGGGGTGTGATTGTCATTTTAACAAGAAATGACAGCTGCTGACGTCTGTAACTTACCAGCCCCCCAAAAAAGTGGAAGAGAAAAAAGATGGGGAATCTCAGTTTAATTTCTCTATAATTCAGCATCCCTCCAAAGTATTCAAGCGTAGACAATTAGGTAAAGACTCTGGTGTAAACGGATAATGAAAAAAATAACTTAAAAAGAAGTAAAAAATGAGCTGAGTATGCATTAATGTTCTTATCAGACCTCCTTGATAGATGGGCAGGGCAATATATATCCTTTGGCCTTTCCCCTTTGGCAAGTGTTGTGTGTTATCATGCAGTATATTCTTAGAAAAGCATCTGCCATACCTTCCAGAAGAATTCATTTCTCACAAACCCTCCCCCTTTTCATTTTGAGAGCTGTGGGTTGGTACGAAGTGTCATTGTAAAATAGGTCTACCACAGCCAAATGTCACTTGACATGCTGTGTTCTCAGAACCAGCAATACCGTGCCCTCGGCACGAATGACGAAATACCGAGGGTAACTATGAAACGCATGTGAGCCAGCAGGTCTTTCCTTTTGCGTCCTCCTCAGCACTGCTGGTCTTTGCTGTCACACTGAATGGCTGTCTAGTTGGGCCCCCCTCGCAGATGTCCTCAAGAAGGGAATATGCTCCCTGCTTTTCTACTCGGCGCTGCTCGCAGTCGTGCTGGGTAGAGCACAGCTGAGAGCTCGGTGCCCCTCTGCAGGTGACAGACCATTCGTACTGAGGTCCAGCCGCAGAGATTCGCATGGCCCCAGACGAGGCCCACAAGGCACATTGTGGCAGGTGCTGCCTGAGATAGGGAAAAGGCACTATCAGTATCACAGGGGTACAGCCCAAAGCTTGAACAAATCCAGTCCTTCAAGTTCATTTTTCACTGCACGGTCACTACACCATTCCCCAGTCAGCAGGTGAAGCATTACAGGTATAGCATCCTGGCAGTTGTTCTGGTGGGAGCCACTACACAGGAAAAAAACAGTGAAAGTCCTTTAGCCAAGTTTGTGCAGAGCCCAATTCTCCTGCCGGGAAATGTTTCATCATCACCACACGTTGCTCAATGCTGCTGTCTTCTTAATTTACAAGGCTATAGGAATATTACCACATGAGGATATCAGGCGAGAAGCCCAAAGTTTATCAGTAGTTTGGGAACTCATGAGAAATGTAGGTAATATTTCCTGCTGTTCTGAGATGGAGTCATACTTTGTCTTGCACATGTTTAAACTAGGAAGCACAAGCTTAAACCTGGAATAGTTGACTAGATCAAGTAAAGCTTATTCCTGGGGTTTGTATTATGAGGCTTTGTTTACCAAGTGAGACGAGTGAGCACTATGAAGTGAACAGAGTAGTGAGAGCTGTGGTGAGCCTTCTGGAGCCTCCAGTTCCCTCATTTTGCTTTTCATTTGCTGAAAGAATCAGCAAGCAGATCCCTGACCTCTTTCTTCCCTCCCCACATCCTCTCATGTGGGAATTGTCCAAGCCTGTCCTGGGAGACCTCTAGTACTCAGCACTGAATGTCACCACTTTCGAGAACATTTGTTACTTTCGGAAATGCGTCAAATTCTTCTGGACCCTGGGGAGAGGCTGAATGGAATCTCAGCAGAAGAGGCACCTCCAAGCTCCTTTTCCCACATGCAGTTTTCTTTGGCCCAGCTCACAAACAGGCCGTGTTGAACAGAGGACTGCAGCCCCTTGAGTGCAGCAGCCCGTTGCAGGAGGTAGTTTCCTAGAAGAAACACACAGCTTTCCCACCAGTTACCTAACTTAGCCTCCTCTTCTGCTTGCAGCAGTGCAGTCAGATGCATGCAAAGCTGAGGTGAAGCACATCCCAAAATCTGTGGGGTGCTGATAGTTAGCTCCCTGTAGGCCTTTAAAGGCAGAAGGAGAATTTTGGTCTGGATGGATCAGCAGGTAGAGAAACACTGCTTCTTGAGATACCAGGTACTGCCCCCTTTCCTCTCTGCCCTCCCGTTCCCAAGTGCGTGTGGCAGAAGGGCTGTGGGTCGGCGTGAATGTGAAGAGAGCCAAAATGCAGCCGTCGGCTGAGCAGGGGGAAGGTGGCTGCCGGCGGTTCGCAGACACTTGGTACAGAAGAGCAGCTCGTGGCTTCCTCCAGCGGGCCTGGAGCGGGGAGCGGCAGGAGGGGCCGCGGGGCAGTGCCATGGCCGCCGGCAGGACCCCCGCACCCCCCACCCCTCCACCTTCCGACCCCCTCCGTTCCTCCTCTGCTGCCCCCCTGCCGCCCAAAACGGGCCCCGGTGCGTGAACGCTGTGCCCGCGCACGGGGAATGACCGGCGGGGAGGAGGGTGCGCCGGTGTGCGGGAGAGGAGGAATGCGCGGGGCTTGGCGAGTACGAGCTTCAGGGTAGCGCATGTCTCAGCCTGCTGTCACTGAGTGAGACCACAGCACGGGAACAGGAGATGACAGCATGAATGCAGCTTTCTGGAAATTGTGGATGATGCTGAAGCCCAGTGCTTTTCCATCAGCACACCCACGAGTAGGCCTACAGCAAACAGGAGCAATGCTGAACCCACTTGCTGGAGATCTCAGAGAAGTAAAATATGATCTCAACCACATATGAGCTTTTCTTATTTAATATCCATGACTTAGAGGCTCTGTGCAAGAATGAAGCCTTTTTTTTTTTTTTTTTTTCAGTCCAGGGACAGCATTGATGTGCTGTACAAACACTACAGGTTTAAAGGCAGGGAAATAGTTTGCAGAATTTTTTAGTATCATTTAAGTAATTTAAAATCATTCTGCCTTGCACACTTGTATCGCTTACAGTTAGTAAAGCAGTTGAATTTCCAAGTGTTGGGCACACACAATGATCTATTTAATATTATGATTGTTGCAATTTTATTGTGAAAGTAATAAAGCATAGGTGAGCATTAAATGTCAGGATCATATTCTGTATTTCCTCATTTCCTCTTTTAATGTTAGATGCTCCTTTTAATTCTTAATTCATTTATTTCCTTCTCATTTATTTATCTCCTTCTAGCTCAAAGGCTGCCCATGTGTTCAAGGGGAAAAGCTGAATTTCTATGCAACCAAGTGAAAATTGAAAGAGCAAATAGAGCTGTTGCTCGTGCCTTTCCCGCTGTGAGACGTGATTACTTCAGGCAGCACCTCAGGCCCATTTGAGTATTGTAGCTCTTAGAAGGTGGCTGGGCTTAGATGAGCAGTGTACTCCCATCCCCCAAATCACCATGTAAGAGTTACTGTACCACTAACATGGTTTGCTGAGCAGTCATGGTACAGAGACACACAGTTTTGTGAGGTCACTTGAGCTAAGTAGCTCTTTGGCAGCTGTCTGCTTCTGTGAAGCTCTGGACATTACAGAGCCTTTTAATTCTTTTCCTCCTAGCAAGCACACAAGCCTACAGAGTTTTTCTTCTTAAATTCCCTTAACTGTGAATAGAAATAGAATAGAAAAATCTGCACATGAAGGATTTTTCTTCTAATCTGAATTTTCTGCACCAACTTGAGCAGTCTTGTTTGGAGGACTAGCAAGCAGTTTTCTACACACCTGTGAGGGAACACCTGAGCTTCTACAGAGGGATTCCAGTGGTGATATCTTGCTACTCCCTGCCCAGATCACTTTTCCTTTCCAACTGATGTTTGTGGACTAGGCCAATGATATTATTCTCTTAGGATTTCTGGCAGAGTACCCAGCTCAAACAGAAGATGAACCAAACAGAAGGTAGAGTGAAGTGCAAGAGGTGGGAAGTTTTTTTTTCTGGGAAATGCCTAAGGCAGGCTTCTAGCCAATGCAGGTGTCTGCACCTAAGGTAGTTCTCCAGAGCCCCTTCAATCATCTTTTTACTGATGTCAGATGTTAGATGACATGAACTCTGTTTCTTTAGGCTCTGTCATTGGCCATGAATGGACTCACTGTAGTGTCAAGTATGGACCTACATAAAATGATCAAAATTACTGCAATAGAGGTTATTTTAACCATGTGGTCTGCCAACTTGTAGTCATGCCATTTTTGTGAATAAACAGCTGGGAAAATGGTGAAATGGGTCTCTACATAGTCCTGATAAGAAACAAAATCAACCTGATAGGAATAAAAGAACTGAGTTCAGAGAAGATCACAGAATCATGAAGTAGTTTGGGTTGGAAGGTACTCTAAATATCTCTCTAAAAGTCCCTGCAATGAGAAGGGACATCTTCAACAGCAGCAGGTTACCCAGACCCTCTCCAACCTGACCTTGGATGTTTCCAGGGATGAGGCATCCTCTCTGGACAGCTTGTTCCAGTGTTTCACCACTCTTATTATAAATAATTTCTTCCTTATATCTAGTCTAAATGTATTTAGTTTAAAACCATTGCCCCTTGTCCTATTGCATCAGGCCCTGCTAAAAGGTCTGTCCCCAGCTTTCTTATAGCTCCCCTTTAAGTACTGAGAGGGTGCAATAAGGTTTCCCTGGAGCCTCCTCTTCTCCAGGCTGAACAACCCAAACTTTCTCAGCCTTTCCTCATAAGGAGAAATGTTTATCCTTCTGATCATTTTTGTGGCCCTCCTCTGGACCCTCTCCAACAGGTGCATGTCTTTCCTGTGCTGAGGATGCAGTACTCCAGGTGGGGTGCCATGTGAACAAAGTAGAGGGGCAGAATCCCCTCCCTTGACCCGCTGCTCAGGCTGCTTTGGATGCAGCCCAGGGCACATTTGGCTTTCTGAGCTGTGAGTGCACTTTGCCAGCTCATGTCCAGCCTCTCATCCACCAGCATACCCAAGTCCCTCTCCCCAGGCTGCTCGCCGTCTGTTCATCCCCCAGTCTATCTTGGTAACAAGGGTTGCCCTGACCCAGGTGCAGCACCTTGTGCTTGGTCTTATTAAACCACATGATATTCCCATGGACCCACTTCCCAAGCTTGTCCAGGTCCCTCTGGATGCCATCCCATCCCTCAGTGTGCCAACTGCACCGCTCAGCTTGTTGGCTTCTGCAAACTTGCTGAGGGTGCACTCAATTCCACTGTCTGTGTAACCAGTGAAGATACGTACAGGTCCCAGCACAGAACTCTGAGGGACGCCATTTCTCACTGCAGTCCACCCACTTGAGAGGTGTAGGAAAAGGAGTTTACACTGAAGACTGAGGCAATAAAAGTTGCTGAGTACCTCAGCCTTCTCCTCATCCATTGTTACCAGTTTGACAGCCCTGATTATTGGAGGCGGGTGGGCCGGGGGACAGTGTGCATTTTCTTTGACCTTCATGGAGATTTGGCAACAAATCAGGGCAGAACTGTTTTTAGGGCAAACTATTCGTGAATGCAAAGTTCCCATACTATTATATTATATGACAATAGTATAATGAAATTGAGAAAAAAAGTAAATACATTATCTCCCATGAGTTTTATTAAGTGTTTGAGCTCCTTTACTGAGGACTCTTTCCCATTTTCTTTTTTTTTTCCACATCAAATCTCTCAAATCTTCCACTAGGGTGTTACTTTATTCTGCACCAGAGGAGGGAGATACATATCCACAAACCTTCTGAGAAACACATTTACAGGAAATAAAAACCAACCAAGCAAGTCTTTCTGCCCCATTCTCTATATGAAGAGACAGTTCACTCTCACACCTGCTAAATAGCTTAGTTCAGGATTAAATTAGAGCTATGTACTGAAAATGTAGTGGGCTACATAGTGATCATCACATGGTCTTCAGGTGCTGGAATGCATGAGTATTATCTGAGGGAATCCTAGCCCACTGAGTGTCACACACAAATGACAATCACTGCTGTTCTAAGAAGTCCATCTTTCTAATTGCTTTGCTGGCAGATGGATTCTGCAGAGGATCTCATTTTCTCACTGCAGGCTGCCTTTGTTTTTTCTCACTTTCTAATCAGATAATTCAATATGGTTTTGCAGACACATTACACTGTAGAGACATATACAGCACTAAAAAGTTCTCATGGGTTTTTTTCTACAGCACTGCAGTTGCTCCATACCAGTGATTTAACCCTTCAGAACCTGAAAAATCTCACTAGAAAAGGAAACAGAATTTACACAGGTAAGGATTGCTGTTTTAGTTTTGAGATAATGGAGCAATTTCTACTTTCTCTCCATCCTTCTTGCCTTGTGAAATAAATAAAAGGTTGACAGTCAGGCCCTTCATTTAGATTCAAGCTTCAAACTGTCTCTTGAAATACTTTTTCGGTAAGAGCATCCACAAAGTTTTTGAAAAATTGTTTGCTTTATTCACCAAGGAAAAGATAAGATAATCTGACATTTTGACTCATTCCTAGCATAAAAAGAACTCTAAGGCTTTTAAAAAAATCCATGTCCTAAAAACTTAATGGATTACTTAGGTGGCATGCATAGTTAAGCCTCGTAGTGCCTGAAATGGTTTCTGTACATCTGGTGGCTCAGGAGTTCCTGATTTGTTTAAACTACTTTCAGGTACTTGTCCATGGGGAATAGAGATCTCATATGGATTTGTGATTTTGTTCCTTCAGAGTATCTGATTCCTTGAAGAAGAGCTTCTGTTTGTCCTTCTTTTCCTAGTAACAACAGAAGGTTGTTCTGAATGTGCAGCTGTTCTTTGTCTAACTCTTCACAGCGAGACTTCACCGTCTCACGATCCAGGCTGTTGCCCAGTGAGTGGATGGCTGAATTTCTTCTGAGCTTTTGAAGGAATGCTTCTTCACATTGCTGTGCTCTCTGTGCACAGGACTCTCCAAGTCACATCAAGAGGGCTCTGCTTCAGTAGAGGGCAAAAGAACCATTAGACAGCCTCTGTGTATTCTTGTATTAGTTCTTCAAACCAGTTTATGTGCTACCATACTATTTTCCTAGGGTACAAGATTCCTCTACCGTAGACTTGCCTCTTCCTACAGTTGATGTCATCAGTGAGATTCAGTATTTGCTAAAGAAATACCAGCACATGCTGACATTGCAAAGAGGGTACAACTGCTTGTGCTTTCATTCAGCATCACTGTAACCAGTTTTCCTATCCTATGGGTTAATATTTGCAAGTGCAGCTGGAACCTGGAGGCCAATGGGCTGTAGATGACAAGTTGGTTTTGATCCAAGGAAGGAACAGTTCTTTTGAAATCAAAGTCATTGGTGTTGAAATCTAAATTAACATGACCCAATTGCCAAAGCTTCCTTGATGCAGAAAGAGGTTAATTAAGCAGCAATCTCTCCTCCTGAGCAGTGTCTGCTTTGAGAGAATGAATAACAACATGAGCTGGAGTCTACACTACATAATACCTTTAGGTTTATTACTCCGCTTTTACAGCTTGCAGTAAAGAGGACTGTAGCAATTAATGAATGAAGTGGATACAATGCTGCAGCCAAGGTCAGGGTGAGGCATAAAATACAGAGCCCAGTTCTGCCAGAGTCACATGATGGCAGGAGAAAGCACCATAGTTTGTCAGGAAAGGAAAATGGGATCAGCTCGCCCTTTCAGTGCAAAGAAATCTCTCCCTCACATGTATTTGACAGCATCCTAGCAAAACTCTCCAGGAATGATACATGAGAGCAGAGAGGAAGTTAATGAAGGCCTCAGAGCACAAAAAGAGAGAGATGATTCAACCAGTTAGCCAGAAACTGGAGACACTGCCCTGCAGATTGCTGGCTGTGGCAGGCAGGTTATGTGGGTGGTTATGAAGAAAAAAGTGGCTTCAGTTCCAAATTCACGCTCTTACACCAGTGTAAATCCCAAACAGTCACCCCTGACAGTTCAGTGTTGTGTAGCACAGAGATGTAGATTGCATTCCTCTTCTCAAGCATGAGAACTGGTGCTTGAGTAAAAACAAAGCCAGCTAAGCCTGAAAGTCAGTAACAATATGTATTCCTCTCTTTTCATTCCTTATACACCCAGTTTAAAAGCAAACAGCCACACATGCCAATCACATTATAATTCCTTACATTTTCTTGTATTTCCCAGGCAATGAGCTCTCACCTATTTTGCCTTTACCCTCTAAACTCTTCAGGGCATGGAATGTCACTTTTCAGTTTGTACAGTATGGAAAAAAATAAGTCTTTGATTATTACTGTAATACAACTTCATATCTGTGATCACAACGATTGCAATTGCATAAAATGGGAATCATAAAGATTGTTTCTCAAAGCTCCTGTTAAAGGCCATGAGATGACTGGTAGCTAATGATAGAAACACATTTCTTTTAGGGTAAGCTAGGCTATCATGAAGGCTTAATATCTTCCACTGGTGCAGCTATTTTGCTGGAAACAGGACACCATTGCCAGATGGAACATATGTCTGTGTTTATGTTCTGATGCAAAAAGCCTCATGAGTTCTGGGTCCCTCAGGATGAGGGAAGAGAGTTAGTATAATACAGTTTGCAAAAGGACCAACTGATGCATTCAAATAGCAAGTTTCTTCAGGAATTTTTTTTCCATTAGAAAGGGCCACACTTTGCCAACCAGAGAACAGGGCAAGCAGCAGTCACCAAACAGCGTGGACTGTTGGTGCAAGGAGACCTTACATTGACCAGAGCTGGGGAAATAGTAACCCATGCTGGCATAACTGTAAAAGAAACATTATATTCTCACAGAACTGAACACGTGTGTAAACGTTTACCCCCTCTCAACCTTATACACATGTTCCATGTGTAATAAAGCATTTTCAACATGTTCTAATGGGGAAGAGGGGGTAGGAGAGAGGGGGCAAAGGGGATGTGAGGTGGGTATAGAGCTTCCTTCTACCATTTGAAAAACATTCATTTGTCTTCTGGCTTGTGTATGTGTGCTTGAAATGCACTCTCTTCTTTCTCCTTGTATGCCCCTAGTACTGTGATGTTTCAAATTTGTTGCAAGTCAAGCATCAGCAATTCGTTCCCTCCATGGAACTGCTTCAGAGCAGTGCTGTGCTTGAATTCAGTGTGAGGGGATCACCTGTGGTTTCTGGGTTGTGAAATGAGAGATAACACTTTAAGAACTCTCTGTTGATATTGTTTTCTTGGCTTCCCTTTGATGTTGATGTGTAGCCACATAAATAAGTGATAAAGTGAAAAATAAGCTCTGGAAAGACCACAGCTCTGATGGCCAGATGTGTTCCAAGTACATGAGAGGTGCCAGAAAGGAAGTGAAATGTGTGGGAGGAAGAAAAAGAAAGAACATTTTTGTGTTTCTGTCCCAGCCCCTGCGACTTTGCAGGTTTGTTTTTATAGTACTTTCTCGTCCATGGCTTTTAGTGATGACATTTGCTGTAGAAGGGATGAGGATCTGATATAACACCTTGTAAAGTTATCACTGTCATTTGTACAACAATATGAAGACCTTGACCAAGACTTGGAGTCCCAGGTACTGTACAAAAATGTAGTCACTAGTAAAAATAGCCCAAAGAGCTTGCAGTCTCAGTAAGGAATACGCATAGGAAGTGCCAATGAAAGCTCAGAGGCAGTGCTGACAGTGAAGCTTATCTGTGTGCTTCTCTGGGTCAGAGTCTAATGTAATCTCTACAGTACTCTGCTGCTGCCAAGTCCTTCTGATGAGCGCTCAGCCCAGTTGATCTTGGCCACCAAATTGTTGCGCTGTAGGGACAGCAGCTACCCAGAGCTTGAGGGCATCTGTAGGAATAGATGCAGGAATAGACTTCAGTCTTTATTCTTGTTGTACATGAATATGCTCGCAATCTGCTCAAGAATAAATTGCAGACTAACTTATCCTTGGTATGCAAAGCAAGTTCCACAGTTTGTAGAGACAATGTATGCTGTGGATGCCTTGTCAATACCCTGGCAATCTTCTTGAGGAATAGAAAATGTGAGTTAGTCTGAACCTCCTGCTCCCGTCAGACTCCTCACCTTCACTTGCCGTCTTGCTGTGTAATGAGGTATATTCCTGATATTTCCTGAAGAGTAGTGGATCAGATGACCTTCACAAGGTTCCAGCCTGGTGGCACAGACAAATTCTGACACAGAGCTTTGACTTTCTGCTGTCTTCAATTTGCTATACTCCATTACTACAGTGTACTGCCATGCCACTTTACCCCTTTACTCCCACAGCAACCGATAGGCTGCCTCCTTTCTAAATGGACTTAAATGTTCCCCAGCCCTGTCTTCTGGTAACCAAAGGTTGTCATCCTCTGTCCGTAAGTAATAGGGGACATGTTGGGTTGTGGAAAGCCTGTGAGAGATGGGCAACTCTGTGACTACAGGAAAACTCATTACAAAAAATAGGTGATCCCACAGCTTACAAGTGATCAGCCACTAGCTCTTCTAGTTCCTGTGGAGCAGAGTCCCCCACAAGATACACATGCACACTTGGTGTGTGCAGCGGGTAGAGTTTACAAGTGGTGTGAAGAATGTCCTGGTTGTGCTTTCTGCCCTCATAACTGCTGAGCTTTGTACTTGTGCATGAGCACCCTGACTCTGCTTCTCCCTTCACTTCCTTTTTTCATTTTTCATCTCCTCAAGCAGGGACCGGCACATCACTTCTCTGTGTGTCACAAGTATATTCTGTATGTCTCACAAGTACCATGTCTAGCCCATCATTGTGCCAGCCCAAGTGCTTTCCAGATGATACCCTAGCAGAGAAGAAACACAGAGCAGCCAGGTAGGATGAGCCAGCTGGCTTCAGCTGGGGGAGGAGGGACATTTGAGTGCAAGGCAGCATCACAATGATGATGAGTCACCCAGGTATGCACAGTACTACAGTGGAGGCTCTTCCAACACCCGCAACATTTTTCGCACTGTCTCTTGGTTTCCTGTTCCCAGCACAAAACCAATTTGCCTTTAGCAAGTAAAATCTTTTGTTTCTCTGTATTTTCCTGTCTGGGATCCTTTAGGTTTTTGCTGTCTCTTTGCAATCTATATGTGTAGATGAGATGCTAAAATTGGAGAGATTACAGTGTGAACTCAGTCCTAACCGATCCGAGAGTGCTTCTCAGCTGCTGGTGCTCATGCCATTCAACAAGAGGCAGCACTGCATTGATCAGTCTCTTAGATTTCACATTTTTGCTTCTGATACTTTTTTTGTTCTCTTCGATAGTCAAAAGTGCGAAAGATTAGTTTGCTGACCCAGATTGCAGCCCAGCATTTACATGAGGGAAGAAGACACTCCCACAGCGAGTTGCACAGATATGCGACTTCCTCACACAGCTAATGATACATCAAATGGATTCTTCCCCTCAGTAAATGGACACAAGAACTTGTTGTTTGCAAGAACGAGGAATTAATCTTTATTCACCAAACATTCATTATGGCAGCTATCAAGAACAAGTGAGTTTAATTTTTGTGAAGAGGTCTGTTTAGTGGGAAAGGTGAATGTCATATTCTGCACCTGGGCAAGAAGGGTTAGTCAGGTCCTTGGTTTTCCTGGACTGTAGCTGGGGCATTGGAAGAATGCAACAAGCACTCTTGATGATTAGAACAGCTAAAGCAGAGCCACAGGGAATCCACTCTCTGATCTGCAGCCAAAAAAGAATGGTCATCAGTGTTCTCACTGGGCTTAAGGATAGAAGTCTTATGAATATATCTTAAGTACAGGGCAAATTACAGCAAATTTGGAGGTGTAGGAAAGTCTTACTTTTAAATACAGACAGTCTGAATTTAAAACTTTTCTGATACTTCTTATATTTCAGGGGCTGGTAGGCTGACCCAGACAAGTCAGCACACAGCCACATCAAACATCATTAGTCTGAAGATACCTTAGACGCAATGAGCATACTGTGCTTGATGTGCAGTCCAAGACATATGTTCACTGGGTTTTTATTTTATTTTATTTTTATATATTTACATAATGATGGGGAGAAAAGACCAAAGGTGGCATCCATGTTTGTATGGTTGTTTGCATGTCCATACATACAGTATCCCTCAGTAGTTCCAACGTATGAGATGCCTTTACTTTAAATCTCTTTTTTAAGTAGTGATTTCTATGCAATGTATGCAGCAAGCACTGTTTAACTGTGTGCAGAGATTCATTCTGTCACAGACACAAACGTGCAAGGGCAGAAGAACCACATCTTCTACATCTACATAGACACTAACACTTGCGAGTTGGTTGGCGACCCAGGACTTCCAGTTTCTGTCAGCTTCCCTCAATAGCAGCCCAAACAAAATGTTATTTTGTAAATTGATTGCACAGCAGATAGCTTTTCTTGTAGCAAATCTCCATAGTTCAGCAGATGTGAGGAAGGGGGAGGGAAGTCAAACTCCTTGCCTGGGAGCCAGGCTATCTTAGTGATTTACAAATGACCTCAGTGATTGCAGTCATTCTGGGCACTTAATATTGCTCAAGTCTCTCTGTCTCCCTCTCTCTTGCATTCTCTCCCAGCATAATAAAGCTGAGGAAATCCAGGAGACTAAATTCAGTGCTGCAGATTAGTGACAGGAAGGAAACTGGATATGCATGAATTAAACAAGACCATTTGCCTTTTCTGATCTGCAGATGTTTTTCTCACAGAAATGCAGCTTCTTTTTTTTTTACAGGTGACACCCACATGTCTCCTTCACTTACTGGCGATGATAAAAAAGGAGATAAACAACTGGAGCTCATGCAGTTAGGCTTAATCTTTGTATGTCATCATCGCCGAGCAAAGCCACAGCAGTAGGAAAACAGAGCTGGTTTCTGCTGCTCGTTTCTAACTGACATTTTTTCACCAGGTTGCTCATGTAACCTGTGGACTCTTTGAACTTCCCTTTGTACCTACTGTCTTTCACAGTGCGTGGGTACTGCCATGCAGTACTGAGCTGCAGTACATATGTTCTTTGCCTATACCCCAGTCCTCATTTTGCCTCTCTCCCTTGGCGGTTTGAAATCAGATTTCAAAACTACAACATTAATAAAAAATATAAAAATTGAAAATTAGAAAAAAAAAGAGTAACAACAAAGGAATGCTGATTTTAAAAACCTTTTAAAAACCTTTTTACTGTACAATTTTTGAGTAATGCTATAGTACAGAAAGGAGAAAAGGAAGAAATAAGGGTATTTTTAAATCTTTTTTGTATATGTATGGTTATTTGGACTTAAATCTCATGAAGTAACCACAGAACCTTTATCCTTCCAAAAGCTACTTTTATTGAAGGAAATTCATCAGAGCTGCAGTTCAAACCAATGCATTTCTCTAGCTGCTGGAAAAAAGCTCTGGAGTTGCTTAACTCCACTTTTTCTGCAGTCAGCCATTCAGCCATCCTCCCTTTCCAGCCAGTTTGCTTGTCCACTGCCCTTCGAATATAATTTGTGCTTTATCCCAAGGGTTTCTTGGGAGTTGACAGTGCACCCAAGTCCGCACACGGGACCTAACCTGACTTTCACCATCAATGCAGTTTATTTCTCAATGATGCAGAGCAGCCTAAGCAGTAAAAAGTACTTCTTGAGGCAAGAAGGGCTAGGATGTTTTTAATAGTTGTTTCTAGTGGTTGGCTAGGGAGAGGCAGAAGTCTGGGTTGTATAGTGAATCCTGCAGCTGGTTTGTTCATTTCCATTCCCTGAGGGACTGTTCCAGAGCTTCACTGAAGTGGTTTCAGAGTGGTTTCCCGTTTAACCCCTTTTGCTTCTCCCGTCCTTACTTGTGGATTGCTCCATCACAGAGCTGGACTTGAAAGAAGTGTCAACAGTGTGTGTCTGCAGCAGGGAGAGAGTTTATTCCCCTGCTGTCCAATTCTGTATCTTCATAGTCTTACATTTTTTTTGTTGTTGTTAAGAAAAACATTGACATTACTTCAACATTCTTCTGAGAGAAAGAGGTACAAGGGATAATGCTCCCAAAAGTGACATTCCACTCTGGATTTCAGCCTCTGTCCCTGAATATTAGGACCTAATGAGCTATGCAAAGACAGAAACAATTTCCTTTCTGCAGCCAGTTTTGATTTGTCTAGGGAAGCTTGAGAAGCTCAGGAAGAAATGCGAGCAACCTACTTCATCATTTTCATGAGAAAAAAAATAAATCAGTTCTTGACCACTGGTGTTTGAAGATTTAAGTATCCCAAGGGCTGTCACAGGCAGCGAGAGTAGCAGGAAAATTAGTTCGTTCTGACTCGCGACAGAGTGATCTAATTTAATGGGGCACTGACAAGGCTATCGGGCATTAATTTAGCTGTTATCTAAGCCAGCCTGATTGCTGGTCGTGTCCTGCTGCAGCTCTCCACACGAGGGGCTCGAGCTGTCACTCGCAATCTGCAGCTGCAGCGTGGCCGGCTGAGCGCCTGCTCCGGCCGTGCCCGGAGCCTTCCTGAGCGGCCCCGCTCGGCGTGTGCTCGGATTTAAGGGGAAAATGCAGCTGTAATTAAAGAGCCACTCTGGTCACACAAGGGGGCAGAAGGGAGGCTGGATAGGAAAGCTTCCTTCTGGCATTTCCTGCCTTTGCTTTCTTAATTTTGCAACCTGAGCTCTTGTCTTCTAAGGTACTTCAGTATGTAATTTCTAAAGCTTCTTTATTTTAGAGCAAAAGGGTATTGTAAAAAGGCCATTTGATCCTCCTTCCAGATTGAAACCGCTACGTTAATTTCCACGGAGCTGTATTGTTACTAATTGCTTGTTTGCATCTTTGATTTTGCTGTTTAGGTAGTAATCTTTCCTGTCTGAAAAACTAGAGTTGTTCCAACCCATGAGAACATTTCAACCTGATCCAGAATAGTTCCCTTGAAGGAATAAAAAGTCAGTGAGGAAAAGGAATGATGTGGCCACATAGTGATGTGATGGCTAGGGAAATTGTGGCATTTTAAAATTCCTCGTAATTTCAATGGTCAGCTGAATGGTCAGCTCCCCAAAACTGAAGAGCTCCTGGTAAGTTTATGGGACCTGAAAATAAAGTTACATTTAATTTTTATTTTTAAAAAGGGTCAAGGGTGGGAGGGTGGTGCAGAGGGGGGTGAAATTAGAAGCAGTGCCTTGATCGTGGAGATCCAGTGGGGGAAAAAAAAAAAGGCAAACAAACAAACAAAAAACCCCATGAATTTGAGACCATTCAACTTTCTTTTTCTTTGAAAATGGGTTTATATGAAATTGGCAGCCTCCTAATACTTTGTCAGCCAAATTGGCCACATCAGACTATCTGCATGCCCTTGAGGCTGGAATAGTAACATACTGTAATGTGATGCTCTAACAAAAGCACCTAATTGTGAAGAACAATCCATTTGCATCAAGATAAGCAGCTAGTTTCCCTCTCACAGCCACTTAAAGACACTGACTTGGGCTACAAATTACTGCCTATTGCTGTTTTCAGCATTTCCCCATCTTTACTGGACCTTAAAAAAGCTGATGCTGTACTCATCACCCCAACCTGTTTTCTGGTTAGTATGAGTGACTAACAAAATTATGTCTTGGTCTGTGATTCATCTTGAATAACATATTTTCCAGTCACCCAGCAAAAGCCTTGCTGAAAGTGGAAAGGTTTGATCTTTAGCACTGAAGCCTTTGCCTGTGTGCTCCTAAAACTCAAGCTTTTTGTACCATGTTTTTATTAGTAAAACATACCATCAGTAGCCAAAGTTGCTTCTGCTGTCAGGGCATGTCTGCAGGCATAATGACTTGGCAATAGTCAAAAGCCTGCTAGGCACAGGAAATGAAATGTACGGAAATTAAATGCACTGTTGGAAGCACGTGGTGTGTGGGATTCCCACGTGGCTGTTTGGCCCAACTGGAAATCTGAAGATGATGGGAAAAATCGAAGGGATGAAAGACCCCCAAATCCTTCAAACAGAAAACAAGTACCTATCCAATCACCACATGGCTTCAATCTCCTGTGGCAACTCCTTACCCCAAACTGAGCAGGAATGTGGCATACAAGACAGTCTTTGTGAAGCAAATAACTAGGCAGGCAGGGGCACATATGGAAGGCTGCACAGTGGTGTTAGAGATTAGCAAACAGGATGGGTTCCTGAACTGCTGAGTCTGGCATAGAAACGAAAGGAAAAAGACAAGCAAAAAAGCAGAGAAAGAAGATGAGATATTGTTTGGCAGAGATGCAGGGTTCACGTTTATAGCTGCAGAAGAAATAAGAGGCATTTTGAAAAAAAATGTGATAGGGGAGGAGGATATTCAAACTAGAAGGAACATCTAAGACTTTTGGCTTTAGTAAACCTGACAACCCCAAGGAGGTCAAGACACTGCAAAGATAACACAGGCTACCTCCTCAGCATTTGTCTTCTAGGGGCTTGGTTCGTGGAAGCATAGAAGAGCCAGGCTGTTGTTTCATGCTGGGCTGGAGACGTGCAGAACAGGAATCAGCATGCAGGGGGCTGGAGCTGCACAACCCTTGGTTGACCCCTTGCAACATATGTTGATTGCTGTTCAGATATGATGACTGTAGATCAGATGTTCACTTGACACTGAGATCCAAAAGTGGGGGAAAGGAGAATGAGAAATTAAATCACTCTTCAGCCTGATTTTATTTGCATTTGAATTAAAACCTGTGTGTAAGACAGAAAACCCTACTGATCTACTGCTGCCCTCCATGAGGGCCAGTTTCCAAGTTCAGAGCAGCAGCAGAGGGAGGTTCCTCTTTACATCATCCCATAAACAGCATATAGACCTCAAAGGCAGGGCCAGGAAGGGCCAGGGCTGTCCTGGCATGTTGCATTGCCTAAAACCAGATGGAATAAATTAGAATTGCTGTTTGTCGAATATGCTAATCCACATACCAAGAGCCAGACTCCAGCCTTAACTGGGTTGTTTCTCTGCAAACATTTTATTTTAGTCCCTTCCAGTGATGGATAAAAGGTACTTACTGGTATCCCATCTCCAACAGTCTGTAATTCATGTCCCTACAGAGCTTTAATATGACAGCAATGTCCATTTTAACCCATGGCTGTGGCTTCTCCCATCCTGGTTGTCCTCATTTTTTCATTTTATGTTTAGGATGCTTCCCTGTATCTCCCTTTTTGGTCAGTCAAATGAATTAATACTTGTTCCAGATGCTCCAGGACTTACGTTCCAGTATCATGTCCTGGGAGCTATCAGTATGTTTTAAACATGGAAAGTAGAAAAGTGTTAGGGGAAGGAAAGCAAATTATACCAACATTTGCTTTAGAAAGTAATACTTTCCTCTGACTAGCCTCAGGCCTAATACATTTATTCAGGATTTAATTAACCATATATATTTAATAATTTTAAAAGGAGATTGCAAAAAGTATGATAAAACTCTAAGGAATATAGGTATAATGAAATAGATATATCTATATCTAAAAATATATGTATGCAGTTTACACAAGGAACGTTTATCCCGTTTTGTGCTTTTGATACACTTTTGCCATCTCACCTTCTATTTGCACTGTGAATTTTCACAGCGCATTGTAATTGGAGCACTCGTTAATGTTGTGTCACACAATGACAACGCTGGAGCACGGCAAGACAGTGCCATACCCTGACAGAGGACTGTGCTCAGCCTGCTGCTCTCCGGCGGGAGCGGCTGGATGCCCCTGCACAGGATCATTCGTATCTCCCTGCAAGTGAGGAGGGAGGTGACAGGGCGTTAGCGTCCCCCCAGTCAGTGCCAGCAAGGAGGACCAGGCTGGGACCGTGCAGGGACTGCCATGTGTCCACCTGGCTCCCTCCCCTCTGCCCCCTGCACGAGTTCCTCGCTGCCTCAGCTGCAGTACAAAGGTGCAGTGAGGGGCTTTTCAGGAAGAGAGTAAAAACTGTATGTGGAAAAATGTTAGCCTTTGGGTGTTTGTGCATGTGATGAGGGGAAAGGAGAAGAAATAAATAATACTTTGTTTTTAATTTCTTCAGCCCAATCATAAGCTTTTGGGTTTGCTGAACTGAGCCAGAGCAAGGCTCTCAAGGCCTGCTGGGTCCATGACTGCACTCCCATGCCAAACTCACAGCACTGCCTCTTGGATCTCTTGGGCCTCCCTTACCATTACCATCGGGGGCTCTGCGCCCAGAGCTGGGGCCCCACCTGACCCTGGCCAGGGAGACAGAGGCACCTCACCACTGCTCACAGGTGGCACAGCACCCTCCAGGAACATGGTTCATGATGATATGACTCAGAATGAAAGGTTTGGGGCCCAGTCAGCAAGCTCAAATAAAACTTGCAATTTGGAAGAGCCAAAATTTTTTCTTTGATTAAGACATCAAAGCAGATTGTTGCCATACTTCCACATCTCTACTTTTATTCTATCCTCTCAAAGAGAGAAAGAATCTTCTTGTTCCAATTTGGAGGAAATTAAATGTTGTACAATCCCAATTTTATTTCAATGTGGGAATGTGGATTTTTTTTCTTTTAATTGTTTATTCAGTAGTCTCTATAAAATAAACCTTGTCTCCTCAGTATGAAAAGGGATTTTATGCCAAGACAACCCTAATTACAATTTTGGATGTCCTGTTATTATAAATGTGCTAAATTGAAAGAATGAATCAGGTTTTGCTGAAGACTTTGTCCTACTCCAGCATGGAGCAGTCCTGAAGAACATCTTTAGATAGAAATGTAACCTCCAGTTAACACAAAGTGCACAGAGCACACCCTGAGCACTTGCAGGTCCAATTCACAATACTGGGAATGAAGAACCCTCTCACATCCCAAAAATTGGGTGCTTATGGGAAAAAAAATTCAAATGATCTTTAGTTTCTCATAACCGGACCCAGAGTTTTGAAAGAGCTTTGGTACAACCTAGGTGCCAGAAGATGTGTATAAATTTTCAGGAGCACTCAGCAGAACACCTTTTGGACAGAAACAAAAATTCAAAAATGAAAGTAAAAGTCTTCTCAAAATCTGACCTCTGTGTCTTCTAATGCTTCATGTATGACTTTGTGTTCTTTTGCTGTAGGCAAACAAAACCGGAGTTCTTCATGTCAAAGACAGATCTTTCTTCCTCTCCTGCTTGTCTTGATTTTGTGTTCAGGTTGATTGCTTTCTCACTCTGTGAAGTTGGTTGGTCATGACTGCAGATGGCCTTATGAACGTTTACAAAGTATCCAAGCTAAGGACTCACATGTCGGAGGTGATACTGATACTAGTTTTGTATCAGTTTTGTCCTGGTGGATCATTAGTGCCATAGCCTAATAATAGTTTGGATGCCTTCTGACTGACCTTTCCCTCTTTCTTTTAAGCATGTGTTTTGAACTTCGAATTGTGTTCTGGTCTTGTAGAGAAGAAAATATTTTTTTTTACATTTTGCCGGGTTTAACAGCAACAAGGGTTTCTGAGGATTAGACACACAGGAAAGGAGATTAAGGGTTACATCTAAGGCAGCAGTTATGGGAAAAGAACAGAAGTTCTGCTTCTCCCAACAGCTGAGCAAGACCACAAGTGTCAGGAAGAGACCAGCTCTGAGATCTGATGCCATCATCTTACCCACTGACAACCCTCAACACAAGTTGGGCCTCATTTTCAGCCATCATGGAGAACAATTCTTTTTTTACTTCCCCCCACCCCCCTTTTTATGTTTGTTTGTTGGTTTGTTTTTTTCTTTTAGTATATTATATCAAAGTTTAGCCAATATTTGCTATTGCCTAGGTGTCCATGATCAATAGCAACAAACATAATGAGAAAATGAGAGGCTATCCTTCCATGTCCAAGAGCAGGTGACTGCCTAGAAGCACACAAGGCTGCTGTGGGTCAGCTGGTGGGTCTTACGGCTGCCAGGACCGATACGCAGTGTAGTCTCGTGTTGGGGCATAGGATGGGTAACCCTTGTTCTTCTGGTATGGTGGGTGCCGGGGAGTCATGTTCATGTAGTCACTCTGATGGTACATATTCCTTCTGGATTTTTGCTGTGGGAGAAGGGTGAAGAGAATTGTGAAAACTCTCATTTTAACTGCTGATGGTTCTGGCCCTAGGCCCTCCTTCAGGGAAGCAGGCGTATTTATAAGGCAGCTTCAGGTTTAAATATATTTACAAAAGAATTAGAATATGTGTTCTCATAAAAGAATCTGTGGAATTTGCCCAACCTGAATGTAAGTCTCCATCTTATCTGCTGAGAGATTTACAGTGTAGTTTTCCAGGTAAAGGAATGCTACAAACCAAGGATATGAACTGATACGTCTAACCATCACTTCTCATCTGTGGAATGATTCAGCAGAAATAGTACAGTCTGAGCTGTGAAGACTGTCCTCATTTATTAGGAGGAAAAAAGAAATCAGCTTAACTCAAACATAATAAGAGCAGGAAAAATCAGCCCAGACTATGTGTACCATGATTTGCCAACCATTTAGACCAGTAACACGCAATGCATATATTGTTCTGAACCTTCCTTCAAAGGACAAAAGAATCAGAGCTGATGTCAATTGTTTATGTCTCCCTATCTTGGCCTCAAAAATCTCATTTCCACCATTGAATTCCTGCTTATAATGCCCCCGTGAGACATGGGAAGCATCAGCTCTTTGAGAAATAAGAGTACCAGAACACAGGTGAAATAATTTGTTTAAAATCACAGAGGATGTTTGTGGCTACAGCAGCACTTCAGCCTCTGACTGCTGCAGGCTGTGCACAAGGCTGGTGTTTTTTACATAGCTTATGGCTTTATTGATCAGGGGTAGGTAAAGTGCTTTCATGCTTTTTCCTTAATACTGATCATACCTTCTTTTGCAATCTCCTTGTTACTGAAATTTCCTTCCAGTGTACAGAAATAGTTGCATATACTGCAGTATACATGTGATACTGTGGAATTGGAGGAGGTTTGCATTAGAAAATCTGATGGCTGAGTTATGTTGTACTTGCAGAGTGGGGCAGTTACTATGAAATATGATAAGCTTTTTATTTTAATGTTATATATATGCAAAGTGTTGAATGTAAGTTACATACTGCTTAAGCCATGTAATGCAACCAGTGCATATAAAGCATTAGGTAGAAAAGCTTTATCTGTGTGTGTTCATCTCCACAATACACATTACCTCACCTAAGAGGTAATTTTGCTTAGGAGAAAGGCATTTTGCTAGTATGAGTGAATGTTGGCCTGTTACAGGATCAAGGACTGCTACTCTTGGAGAAAGCGGTTTTCCTTCAGGGAAGGCAGAACTGTACAAAACCAGACAAATCTTTAGCTGCTTTCAGGAGCTCAAGTGATCAGGCTTAACATGTCTGTCGATTATCACATTTAGGACCTGTTTTTTCACAATTCATAATGTCTTTTAGGCAGCTGTGTTTACATTCAGCAACACTCTAAATACATCCACAATCAGAGTACATATTATCCAAAGAATACGACCAGCAGTAATAACAGCAAGTAAAAACTGATGCAGCAAACAACACACATGGCAATGCAGCCTTGTCACTCTTGCTGGGGGCAGACATGTTAGTAGCAAAGTGTGTAGCCATTAGGTACCAAATGCATACAGCACAGAGAAAATGGTTCAGATGTAAATGATGGATTTGAAGCTATAGTATCTCATCAGGCACAGCCACAGTAGCACAGCACTGTAACACCAGCAGCTGTTCGCTCTAATCCTCAGCTCTCCTTGGAATCAGCCTCTGCAATAGGGCACAAAGAAGGACCACTTAACCTGCCTTTGTGTTTTCCTACGGCAATGCCCCCTTTGATTGTTTTCCATTAGAAATAGCCATAGACTGAGAACGTGTATTTTTGTGAAACACTTAACAGATCTCAAGCTTCAGCTAGCAGTGACAGTGGCTTTCTGTATACATGCAATATTCAACCAGTGAGGGACTAGGTACCCTTTATACAGGCTACCTCATAATGTTTGAAAATCACTATTCAACAAAATGGAGGGGAAAGTCAGAGTGCAAGGAATAGAGTTCTCTCCGTTCAAGTCTTTCTCACATGGAGTACTCCATTGGCTCCGGAGATCACAGTCCTAAGGCTTGTCAAGGAAGATGTCCTGCTGCTGCCTCTGCACCGTGCCTCACTCTCTCTTTACTCCAGCAGGCAGAACTGGATGTGACTTGGGCCAGCCAACTCTCCAGAGAGATTAGAAAGCAAAAATAATGAGCCATAAGGCTGTCTCAGCTTTCTTAGCGTTAACGTACAGACAAGGGTACTGAGATCCAGGTGCTCCTATTCCCTTTGCTCAAGCTGCCAGAAATACTGGTTACTCAAGGGAATTTCTGGATAGGCACAAGTCACCAGTGCAGATGGTCTTGGGTCAACTGAGGGCTGTTTCATTGTGGATGAGCTCCTGTCAGTATAGTCTGAAAGGATTTTGACAGAAATGCTTGTAGTTCTACACTTCCCTGACAGGGACAACTGGCAGAGGGTAGCGACAATGTCCCAGTATTTCTGGTGTGCAGGGCACTGCCAACACTATGGCATTACTGTTTGCTTTAGGACTCAATGGCAGAGACCTGACTGCCCCCCTGGAGTGCAGCTGGTGTTTCAGCTCTTTGAGGGTACATGTGGTGGTGTGGGTGTATATACACAGCTGGAGTGAAGAAACACTGTCATCCTGAACTGAAGGGTTATCAGTGAGTTAGGGGTAAACTAGGGACAAAGAGCATATAGAGCAAAGGAAAACAGAGTTTCTTACCCAGTAGTTAATAAAAACTGCAGTTATTAGCATGCTGTAGAAAGCAAGAACTCCAGTCACTGTTGCCATAATCCACAAAGGAATTGCAGACACAGGCTCTTGTGTTCGGATAGGTGTCTCTTTAAGGAGGAAAGAGCAAAGGAAACTTTAGGTACATGAAAACAAAACCATCAATCTCTGCTTATTTACTCGTTGTTCCAATGTGTCATTTTTATTAATTATCATTTTAAGATGTCTTCTTCAGGACATCAGGAGCAGGAATGTAATTTTACTAGGCAATCCAACTTTTTTTTTTTAAGGAAACATACTGCCTCAAGCCATTATATAGGGGGTGTGTCTCAGGAGGATACTGGCCTTCAGAGATTTCCCAGCTTACCTTGCACATGAATGACGGTCCCATTGCTCTTCTCATTGTAGACATATGGGGGTGGATACATGACCTCAATTTTGCAGAAGTAGATGTCAGTTTGGCTGGCACTCATATTCTGAAGATTGAAGATGACTTTGTCTTTATCATAAGCCCCCTGGCAGTTGAATTGTTTATTTGAAGTACTGCTACTTTTGCTCGTGTTCCATGAAATAAAGCAAACTTCAATTGCACTGTCCGTTCCTTTGTGCAGTGAAGCTCGAAATTCCTTCCCTGTTCCATTGTATGTGTAGTTGCAAATTAGAGTTGCAGTCTTGTTATCTACCTTGAGCAAAGGACTCTGAGCCACTAAAATCTTGTTTTCTGGAAGGGAGGGGAGAAAAGTGAGAAAAGCACTTGTTTATGAAATACAGCATGAGACTTCAGAACCACACATCCTCCCGAGCAACTCTTCTCCATACCTCCTCTCCCCTGCTGACACTCCCTACTAGGGAGTACGTAACCAACAATCTGCAGAAGAAGCTTCTCACAGGAGCTGTTGTTGCAGCAATCCACCTCTATACAAATAATTACATAGTCACTAGGGGAGACTGTGCGGTCAAGAGTGTTTTTCTGCAGTCAGAACACTAGCACAGGCAGTGGCCCATGTGATTAAGATTTAACATCAGGGCTCAGAAGGCTGGTCTGCATCTGTGTGCGTGTGTGTATATATAAGGCCACCTAAGTCTATCCTTTACTTAGCAAGCAGTTTCCCAGGGTACATTATGGAGTGAAAATACTATGAATTGAATGCTTAGTTTAGCAGTCAGATAAGAGATTATTTATACATTTGCTTTTTAATTCAAGGACTCCTGAAGAGTTTGCAGGTAGATTTGTAGAACCATTTCAAGGGTTTGGACCTTGAACAATAAATACTAAAAGCATGAACTGCTATAATTTTAATGTAAAGTAAGTAATTTCTCTAGCTGGCAGCTGTAGTAGATTCTTAATTTCTCTAAGGACTCAGGAGCTGACTGATTTGACACTGCATTGGCACTTAGCACTTGAATGGCCTGCAAAAAAACATGTTACATGAAAGTATAATTCAATTTGAATTGACCAGACTGATACATAAACAGGAAATGTTTTCTGACATGTAGACCTCTGTGCTACCATCTGCCAAACAATGAAACACTGCAAGGACTATGCAGGAAGAAAACTTCTTCCAAGAAAAGTCATCTCATACAAATGACGCCCTACTTTTCAAAATATGACCCCTAAGAAATATGAGGGGAGTTTTGGATTTTAAGCGAGGAACTTGCCAGCCCTTTTGTGTGTGTATATGACTGTGTAAATTTTCATGCAAGCTCAGCTCATAAGAGGTCTGGATAGTCTTTTGTAGATCCCTGAGAATCGCTGTGGCTGTGAGAACGACAATTGTGCCTCTTGCCCTCAACATGTGCTGCAAACCTATGTTCTTTCTACTTGATCCATGTGGTGAGACTTCAAAAGGGCTAGTAATGGAAATGAAGTAGGAAGGAGGCCAGATCCAGAATGCCCAGAAAATTAGCATTTCACCGTATTTCACAATGTTTAGGATCAAAAGACTACATTTAGTGTGTTCACACCTGCACAAGAATGTGGAGTACCCCAACCTCTTGAGCAGGATGCTCCTTTGGGATAAATGTGGTCCAGGGAGTAAACAAAAAGATTTGTGAGATGGACAAGACTAGTGATAGGGTGTGGGCAGTAAAAACAACCCATTGGTAGCAGGTTCTCCAGTTACCAGCAGAACCCACGAAACTGCTGAAGTTGTTAATTTTCTCATTGAAAGTCTCATTTACTAGCCCTTGCTTCTAATGAGAGCAGGAAGATGTGAGACAGGGAGTGCTCTGCTGCCTCAGCTTTAGCAAAGAAATATTGTAGTCCATCCTCCGTGTGTCTCTTTGTTCCATATCATTAGCATGGAGGGTGGGGGACAGCTCATCACAGCTCTGAAATCCCATGTTTGCAGGGAATCCAAACACTGTGAAATTTTGGATGAAGGATGAGCATTTCCAGGCTTTCCAGCAGAAAGAGACGTGGATCTTGGAATCCTGGGACTGAGTGGCAAAGAGAGAACAGACAAGTCAAGTTTTTAAGCGAGGTGGTGCCTGTGGTGAATTTTCATCGAAATGAAGACATTTCAGCAAAACATTTCAGTTTCATCGAATCAGCATTTTCCGACAAAAGCTCTCACATAGGGCTTATAAGGCGTTCTAGTGAGGGGTGAGGTTCGGATTCCACCTCTTTAGACAAGCTATTTGATCATATTTTTGTTGGCCAGAAAATTGAAACTTTGACCTAAGTGGCAATTTGCAAGTCTGTGGTAGAATTGCTTTACCTTTAGCACAGCAGAATTCTACACATCTCACTTGAGACAGAGTTATTCTTCTGATTTGTGCTGTAGTAGTTGCCCACCACTAAAACCCTGATTGTCACAGGGACTGAATACACCTTCAGAAGAGACCTCTTCTGTCTCACAGTTGACAACCAAAATAGGCATCCTAGAACAGACCCCTGCAGAAGCATTACACTTCTGAGAAGTGCTCACCTGTTTTCACTGCAAGTACTTACAGAAAACGAATGGATATTTATTGCTCAGCCTGATTGGATTTTCACTATGGCCAGAGGAAGGTCAAAGAACACTGAAAATCTTATCGCTGAGGGACTACATTCAGGTGTTATTTAGACTCATCTGCAGACTCCTGTGACTTAACCCCACCTTTTGCTGTTGTCAGCTCATCTGGATTCCTGACATTTAGTACCTCACTTCATGCCTTGAGCTCTACTATTTAACTACAACTTTGGACTGTTTATGTCCCTGCCATGATATTGTGCAAATTGGCAACCAGTCTCTTTTGATACACCAGCCTAAAAGGAGAAGTTCCTTCAATTTATTTCCACCTCTTGGATTTATAGTCTGGTCTGTTTGCCCTGGCTTGCAGGCTGGGTGTGATAAGCCAGCCCCATGCTGCTGATGCTGGGATGCAGGCTGGCTGAGCAGTGGGAAAAAGTCATTGGTGGGTCATTAATGAAGAATGCTCCTACATGATTCAAGCTAAGCAACCAAATCCATTTTCACAAAATGGATTCTACTAGCTCAAATCTAAGTTGAGGGAGATATTTTTGGTTTCATTTATAGGAACTAATTAGCACTGCATGAATTGGTTGGGTTTCAATGCCAACAGGGGCAAAGCAAGCTTACCCCACCAGTGTGTTAGGCAAGCCCTGCTGTCATCATCCTCCTCTGCACTTGGGGTTTTTTTGGATTGAAGAAAGTCAATCATGCTGAAATGTGTATTAGTTTCATGGGGAAAACAGAGTAACGCCAAACATCCCTCACTTCACTTGTGATCTGAATAGGATTTGACTACATTCTTAGTAGGATCGGGACCATTCTGAGAAAATATGGGCTAAGACTGCTTTTGCCTTCACAGAGCCAGTTTTTCTTATGTGTCACTTTGGGTTTGTTAAAATGGTGAAACTCGGAAACATTTAGTAGGTGTTTTCATTCCCCTAAATAGGGTTATGACTGCCACTTCTAGAGCTGTGTTCAGTCATATTGTATAGTAATAAATACCTATATCTTGGCCTTACCCAGCCAGAAAAATGGCAGTTATGAAAAATTATTGTTTACAGTTTCAAAAAGCCATGAAGTTTAAAAATGTAAAATCATTTAAGTCAGTGTGCACATGCTGCAAGGCTTCTCAGGATCTTAGGATTTATATGCAATGGTGTGTAAGATGTCTGAATGTTTGTTAAAGTGTTTTAATAAACTTGTCACATTAAACTTTCTTATAATCACATGTGAGGGGGTTTTGCATAATGAAAGAAAATGCCATCCATATATAGTATCTGTAAAATACTGCCTCTCTGATCATGGACCCCTGATGTAAGCAAAAATTCACTGAAGGGGTTTTTTTTCTTTCTTATTTGCCAAGAAAGTGAAGTAGAGTCAACAAAGTACAGAAAATAACTGTTCTGAGGTGTTTTATTTTTTTTTTCCCCAGAACTTTCCATGAATCATCATCAGCTATTTGAAAAAAATATTCTACTAAAAATATTTAGTACTCTCCTTTCTTTCTTTTTCATGCCAGTTGACTTCAAGGAGCTATTTTCCAGTGCAAGGAATCTGAGATAAGTTGGTATTTCTATAAGGAAAGAAATGGCCCACTTAATTCCGAGGGAGGGATAGGGAAAATCCTGAAATGAATTTGTTTAACCCACAAACAGAATGTGATAAACAAAGCTATTCCACTTTTGCTGCTGCGGGTCCGTTCAGTCACATTTACTCTTCTTTCCTAGGTACAAGGGTCTTTCTCTTTGACTTTGGTTTGAGGCCACCCAGCTGTGTGTCTAACATGCAGCTGGAGGGATCTGCCCATTCTGGCCATTACAGACTCACTTTCTGCTCAACTTTCCTACTTTGCTGCTATGAGTACTGCAGGCAGCATAGTACTCCTGCTGACACTCTTGCTTTAACCAAACCCAGTGTGAGCACAGGGGGTTTTCTTGGCAGTTTGTGATTTTTTTTTTTTAAAAGAGCTTGTTGATGTCATCCTAATCTCAGCTAACCTTATCTCACCCATCTTCTGCATTTTGGTAACCTCAGAGGGTTAGAGGTTGATTTTAACCCCCAGAGACCATAAGCCAGAAGATTATGTGTGTAGTAAGAAGATGAGGTCAGTTGTGGTACACTGCAGTGGGAACATGCTTATATTACAGATTTCATAAAATACCAGACACTCAATCTAACTGCCTCTGTGACAGACCACAGCAAGGTAATTATTTAGCCAACAAAAAGAGGAGGAGGACAAACTTAGTAAACATTAGTGTTTCTGCAGAAGAAAAAGGACTAAACTAATATTCTAAGTCCCTTTCTATGATTCAAACTCAACCTGCAGCAATTGTTGGGACATCTAACAACAGCAGAACACAACAAATTCTGCTGTTTTCCTCAAAACAAAATAACTTAGGCCTAAAATACACTTTGTGGCTGGAGGAAGTCCTGCAGGGTTTTGACCAGCCTTAATATTTTCCAAGTACTAAGGATCACTCATCTTGATGAAAATGAAGAGAAGAGGTGGAGAAAATAGATGGGGGAAAAAGAAGGGAGCCCTGAGAAGCAAATGACCTCATGTGCTTCCCTTTAAGAAATGGAACAGTCTTGGTGAGGCTGTCGGAGAAACTCAAGTTCTTCATGCAAAGCAAGTGTATAAATGTCTATAGTGTCATGGCATGACCCCTGTGTCTGATAACCAAACACTGTATTTTATTTTGTTGCAATTCAAAAGAGTTGCTTAAAAGCTCTTCACACCTGCTAACCCACTGCTGATACTTTTCCCCTCCTGGAATTAGTGTCTTCTCTGACAACCCAGGGGCCTGCTGTAGAAATAATTATGATATTGCAAACACAGAAGTATAAACATGGGAAAGGACAAGGAAGGAAAAAAACTATGATATCTGAAAGAAATGTAGATCAGGGTGTCATGCAAATTATAATGCCTTCACTGAGGAAAAGAACTATGGAAAAAATAAGGCAGAAATAAGGGAAAAGTAGATTCAATTACACCTCTCATACTAGAAAAAACAGCTTTTTAAAGATGTTCTATATGTTAAAAGTTTCGTACTGGAAAACAGATTTTTATTCCTATCTATTATTTCCCTGTAAAATACAGAACACTGATGTTTGGAGAAGTTCTCAGACAGAGGTTTGAAAAATTGTCTGTCTCAGGATTATCCTAGGAAAAGCCAGCATCCCTTGCCTTACTTTGCATTTTAATGTTCTTATTGGAAAGGCATGTTAGCTCTGAACATACGAACAGTGGGTATCAGCAAGACGACACTGAGAAAAATACCCTCAGCCACAATAACTGAAGAGTCAGAAAGATTCACTAAGACTCAGGATTTCAAAATCACAAACAGACATTTTTTTTTTTTTGCTGAAGATCTTCAGAAAGAAACTAGGTATCTAGTAAGTATCAGTAATACACTTACCAATGCAAAAATCAGAAACTTGGCAATTCCATCCTCCCCTTTTTGAGCTCAGTAAGCAACTCTGCATTTGACCCTTTTATTTGCTAGTCCTGTGAGGATGTTGGTGGGCTCAGCTCTGAGCCCATCACACCAAGCCAGGCCATGAGGGGACCTGAAGCTTCACACAGGAGACTTGGAGGTGGTGGAGAGGCTGCCCCAAGAGAGACGCTGACACCGGGTCTGCTCAGACCCACTGCCGCCCAAGAAAAGGCACTTGTGAGCAAAACTTGTAAAACCCAGGGGGAAGGTGAAATAAACCCCCCTCTACCTACGCATGCAATTTCCAATTGGATCTAAAGAGAAGTCAAATTAAAAGAAAGCGCTTGGGTCTTATCTCAGAGGGGTACTTGTGGCAGGAGTAGAATGGGTCTCTTGGTTGTATCAAGTTGACCCATGTGCAGTCTTAGCAGCATGCTGTCTCTCCGCTTTCATCCAAACACAGAACAATTTGTGCAAAATTAATTCAAAGCTATACTAGACCTTCTACCCCTTGATGATCAAAGTGAGGAAAAATAGTGGAAAGGATTGAAATGTGAGGGGGTTGTTACCTGTTACATCAGCAGTGGGGATGAAGCAGAGCACCACGAGGATCCCCAGGAGCATGGTGGTAATGGTGGGCCCTATGCCTTGTCCCCACCCCCTGCAGGCACTGCCACGTCTCCCAGGGCCCCACGCCAACAGCCTTCCTTCCCTGTGGGGCCAGCCTGCACCCTCGGTTGCTCACACAACTTCTCTCCTCCTCCCTCTGCAGCACATGATACACTGCCAGGTGAAACCACTGTAATCGCAGTGCTTGAACAGGAAGTTAATTTGTTTGATGATTTTAGTCTTTGGAAGTTGCGTCTGCAAAGCTCAGTAATGCTTAAAAGGTAATGGAAGTCTGCCTTTCAAAATAGGGACTATTGGCCCCGTATCGAGAGACGTGCTTGTGTTTGTGGCTCTGCAAGTCTGCTCCTGTCGGGGAGGAATGGACATCCCTGGACACACAGTGCTCTTTCTTTACCAAGAGGACATACAGACTGTTCCCATCTGGTTCCATCACCATGGTAGAAGCAAACACCAGTGGCCGGACCTGACCCTTCAGGAAGTTGTGTGCTCAGGAAGCTCCATCTTTTCTCACTGCTAGGAGCAGAAATCTTCTTCTCTTGGCCTGCTGGCTTGCTTCTGCCTGCCTTCCCAGCCCCTGGGAACGCTGACATATTTTGGCAGTAGTTTGTTCACATTCGTTTTTCTGCATCTGGTTGCTGTCTGAGTGCAGAGCAAATAGTGCAAGAAACAGTGATCTGGTATACCTTCACATTTGAAAAATGTTATGAATTAGTGCAACTGTAATCCAATTAACATCTAAGTAGGGGCAGCATGCAGCAAACACACTTCTCAGTCAGTGCTTTCATAGAGGCCTTATTATGTGAAGTTTTTCTCTTCAACTTACTGGGTAAATGCTCACTCTTCTTCTTTGCCTTGCAAGCTCAATGTCACCTCTTCCCTTGCAAGAACAGGGTTGTGAGAGCCAGTTGATGTAATTTATAACTGGGAGGAGCTCAGGTTATTAACTATTTATTTTGGTTCACCAAAATAGAAATATGTAATGATATCAATGCCTATCATTATCTGAGATTTATTTGAGAAAAAAGGGAAGGTGTATAGCAGGAAGACTTTCAAGAAAATTGGGCTGTTTTAAAACAGGATGAAGAGCCGTGCACTGTTCTTTCATTTCCCTTAGTATCTGAGGTCTTTAGGCCATGTTTTGTCAGAAATTACAAAAACAATTTAAAAGCAGCTTTAGCTGGTATATCCATTTGCAGTCTAGGAATTTTAACAATATTCTTTTGTTTTGTAACCTGTGTAAGTTGCCTGCAGTACTGAAAGTTTCAGAATTTCCTTGTACTTAAAAAAATAGAGAAAAAAGTCAGATCCTCTCTTTCTTATCCCACTCTCGTGGCTTCTATATAAATGTCCTAACACATTTTTTGAGTCACATGAGTGTACCTGCAGTTATCAATGAGGTAGTCTCAGCTTAACTTGAAGTGAGAATCCTTCAACAAAGTTACAAAATTCAGTATCTTTTTGCTGAACTGTCCTGTGTCAGATATGAAAACTCAGTGTTGTCACATCTTCTCGCTCAGGTAACTCAGCTTACACAGTCTGAATTCTGGCTGTCACATCCTTTCCATATTTGGGATATGTACTAGAAATGCACAAGGAGTACATTTTACCCTCATCACAGAATTAGCAGAATATATTGCAGAGACAGACCTACTGCCATTAATTTCACTGGCATATGTTGGCAAAGGGGCACCATTCGCACGGAAACCTGATTATGGAAACAATTGTGTAGGAGGAGATTCTGCCCTAAGAATACCACTAAGAAAGACCATGAGGAACGGTGTGCACTCCCTGAGTGAGGACCCATTTATTCCCTTCCCTCTCTTATTACTCCTCATGTGCCTCTCCCATCGTGAGGACAGACCAAGGCACTGACTGAGAACAAGAACTGGACTGGTGGAATAAAGGAGAGGGAAAAGGAGCCACTGAGCAATTATCCAGTGTGACTCTAGAGATCAAGCTGTGATGTATCATTACTCTCTGTGAATAGAGGTACCAGTATTGCCCTTTTCAGAGCCTCTTTTTTTTTCAATAGTGTTTTCAGTTTTGCCTTTTTCCCCCCCCAAAGTAGCTCTTGGGTCATCTGCATTTCTTGATTTTCTAGCATTTTAAAAGGGTACAAACCATCATTGTGTTCCTGAGGGTATGGCTCCATTCCTTCTCCAAACTGCAGCTCTTTCTCTCATTTAAGCAGTTCATTTCCAATTACTTAGACACTTGACTTTGTCAGCTCACATGTATGATCTTTTTCTTTTACCAGAGTTATCATGAGGGTATGGGACGAAGATATTATAGCTTTCAGCAAGCCATCTTGCACTTAGGACAAACCACATAAAAGTTTATCTAAGATAAAAAGCATGAGAAAATTCCCCTCAGTATGTCCTCACTCTTAAATTTTCATTATTCTCCTACCTCTCTGAGTATCTCTCTTTCCATATGCTGAGCATTACCCAAGGGTGTTCTGCCGGAACATTAATTCAGGCACTATTGACTTCTATTCTTACCCCATTCTGCATTAAGATTTCACTCTGCTGAGCCTATATGCATGTTGGCAGACAGGATCTGCTTGCTGTCACAGCAATGGAAATCCCAACTAACATTATAATTTCAGTGGAGCTAGAGATATGAGAGCACTGCAAGAGCTAAAAATGCAATTTGGCCATTTTTGGGAAAAAGGATGTTTCCATCCCATCACAAAATGGCTGAAATTGCAGTCCAAGAAAAGTAAAGTAAAAATTTGTAAATGAGTATTCAGGGTGCACAAGAATCTAGACTATTGGGCTTGGGCTTTTTACTCATTGCAGTATGTAAATAAAACAACAGTCTAGGCATTTGATCAGAGCTTTTCATGCTTACCATTAGAAAAACAAGCACTGACAGGAGCTATGACTGGAGTTTTAGAGAAATCTGACATGATCTAGAATAGTTTATCAAGGATTTTCTGGATATCTTTAAAAGAATCCCAAGAAATCCCGAGCAGGCTGCCAGGTTGCCTTCATGTTAAAGAATGAGAAAGTAATGACCTGCATATCCTGAGCCAAGTGCTCAGCTGTTAGTCAAGAAAGACATTCCAGATTTTTATGATTAAACAAGTGAATAGTTTAGAAGTTAACTTTAAAATAAATTAAGTCTTCCTTAAGTCACTGGGAGTTGTGTAGTACCATAATTGTTCCCAGCACATACTCCTGTTCTCAAGCAAATAAAAGTGTATATGCATACTAGAAGAGCAATTGCATCAATATGTTGTCGTTCACTTATTTCTGAGGACTCCAATCTAACGAGAGAACTGTAGGTCACTAAAATTCCCTGTAACTACTATAGACAATTAACTTTTAAGTCCCTGGACTATCCTGCAACTACATACTAAGGTTAAATTTAACAATTGTCTGAGAGAATCTTCCTCTTTTTCCCCTGCCATAAAGAATCATGACACAGACCCTGAGTGAGTAGTCTCAGTAGGCGTTTTGCTTGTTCTGCATTCTGGTGTGTTGTCAACTGCTAAAGTAAATGCTCTCTTTCCTAGAACAGTAATTCTTAAAACATCTTTATTCTTCCATTGCTGCTGCAAGTAATGATTTGTTTTGAATAGTGGTATGCATCCTTGGTACAGATGAAAGGTTGATGCTTTCACATCTTTCTTACAAGGAAAGTGTGCTTTAACTAGCTGCTGTATAACTACAGAAGTGGGGTGAGAGAACGGGTGTAACAAATGGACATGCTATTTTTAACTAGGAGGACAATGAATGATCTGTGTTATTTACCTCCTACTGCCTTCAGTAAGTTGGCCCTAAGGAGTTACATTGCATTTGTCATCTGAAGCACTTCATAAAGATGCATGTTGTTATCTTCACTTTACAGATGGGGAATGGAGTCACAGAAAGGCAAGAGACATGCCCAAGGACATACCTTAGGTTAGAGTCAGAGATAAGAACCTCTACAAGTAGCCCTGGTAAGCTCTTTACCTTCCGTGGTCTGATTGGTTTTCTGATGGCCTCCACTCTATAGTGTCATTTCCCTTGCATACTGGTGACTTTTTGCCATGCTGGTTTTTTTCACATCCTTCTTTCTGTGAATCCAGGTGTGCTGTCCTCATACTACAAGTACCACCATCACACTTAGAAAGGAAAATCAGTATACTCCTTCAGAGGGAACTTTAAGTTGGTTTTCTGTAATTTAAAATGTTACAACTGATGTCTGGTACGTAGGAACCTTCCAGGGTCAGAATTTAATAAGACATGTCACAGTGGAAAGAGAGCTTTCTCTTTTGGAAAGATGTTACATTTTTGTTTCCGGGCCTCAAGATAGCGGCCCATAAATGTGTCACTAATGTAAGGCTAAGTGCTACCATCAAACATGTATAAATTTGAGAGAGAGCTTGAGAGAAGCCTTCCCTATTTGGGGAAAGAAACATTTCCTTGACAGTCTGATTATTTTTAATGCCAATAGCTGGAAGCTGTTCATTAGTGTTCGTTGGGAAAGGGGCAGAAGTTCACACATATGTACATTCCTGGCTCTTTTCAAGTTAAAAAATCTCATCCAAGTTTTAAAGTTGTAACTGTTTCTTCTGGCTGTACCTATTCCTGGTTTGGACTGTTAGAACAAGTCTCAGAGGAGGTGGATTAATGGGTAGAGGGAGAATGGCTCAAAGCTGCGTGGTTAACTCCATCTGTCACACCTGCCTGTAATCTGACACATAGCTGCTGCTTCATTAGAGGCCACGTGTTTAGGTAGGAACACCTGAAATAAAGCCCACAGGTGAGTGCATATATGCTAAATGTACTGTGATGCAAGAGTTTTCAGATTAAGGTTTAAAGAAGAATGATTTCTGTTTACTGCACTGCCTGCTCCTCTTTTCTCTTGGGTAAAGAAGGTGGAGACTCCTGCATATTACCACTGAAGATTTCTGACACTGTGGAGTGTCACGGGAGGTCCTGCAAGGTTTGAAGGTCTGTAGAGGGCTGCTGAGAGAGGAAGGCTTTCTGGGGCTGTGCTGAATAGAAGCCCCGTAAAGCAGGGGTCCAAGTCTGGGAGGTACACATCCAACATGATCTGCCTGGAGCTGGCTTCTCTGCCAGTGGTGCCAGCATTTCCTTTTGGAGGGAAATAATTGGCCAAAATTACTGTTGCCAAGAGCAGAACATGAATGGTATGGATGATCAGAAACCATACTGAGCCCTGGGGTGAAATAAGAATGAAATCAAACTGGTGGTGTAGACACTTGAGTCACTTGGCAAATGTTACCTCTAGTAAGGGAATGCTGTAGCTGGGGTTTTCAGGGAATTACCTGCATTCCCTTTATTAGTAGAGAACCACCTGTATAGCCTGTATTTACAGGTAAAGCCTTAGCTAGAGAAAACACTTCCACCTCCACTGGCTGCATCAGAACTAGGAGAGCCCAGGCTCAGCTCAGTATATTAGGTTTTAGAGCTGCCATATTCAAGCTCATTTTTAAACCTTTAACTCTTTCGCTTCCTCATTGTTATATTACTTTTCTTCTTGCCCTGCATTTCATAATGATGGTAGTAGTGCTGTCAGCATGGTACATGGATGGTAAAGCATCACGCGTGTGCATTTCTTCCCATTTGCACAAACTTGGAAGGAAGCATTACTCATGTTTATGAACAATTGAAACTAGAATAGGGTGCTCCTTTGAGGAAGTGTCAGAGGGCTGCCCAGCAACCTCACTCATACAATGGAATGTATTCTTTGAGATGACTTCATTCTGAGTAGCCCTCACAGGAAATAATTATTTTGGTAGACACTAGCGCTCTCTAACTTGTAGGATAAGCATTTCCAAATTACTCCTTTTCCTGAAGACAGTGGCTTCTTTAAGCCTAGGCAAACCTAGCTTATGTCCAAATTCAACAGCTTTCTGCCTGAGAAGTGCCCTATTCTTAGAATGTGGTGTTGCCAACACCAGCCCACAGAGTTGTTTTCTGCCAAAATACTATGAGAAACAGACTTTTCATTGTATTTCTGCTACTTCAAAAAAGTACTGAGTCATAGCACACTGGAAATGTTTGTGCAGGGCTGCATAGGAAAGCACCATAAATACATTAGAAAGAGTCTTAAATATTTCTACATAGGAACCAAGGAGCAAAATTTCTGGTTCTTAACTGCAAAATGTGCCTAAAGCAAGAGGAAACCCTTTTCAAATCACAGTAGGAAGCATCGGCTTACTCATTGGACATGCATGTGAATTCTGATAAGTGCTTATTAATTTTATAATGGATTCTTTTCTTAGAAAATAAATCCTGATTTTATTCAGCATGTCAGCATTCCCTTAAACTATTCCTTAAACAGGAAATTGGAAATATTCATTTTGTTGTTTACAAAGACCTTGTTGGGTTGAGAGGATAGAAATAGTTGTTGGTTTAAAGAGGAGGAGGAGAAGGGTGAGAAAAAAATTCATATGACAGTTTATTAGAAATCACATCCACACAAGAAGCAGAAAAAATGTCCATCCTTTATTTCAGATGTGTCCACTCTGTCTACTGGTGCAAGACACAGAGCCCATTAGGGAGGCCCCGAGTGCTGAATGTTTAGGTGTCTCTCCTAATGTATCTTGTGGCTTGGGACCAAGTATTAGTCCCTCAGCCATGGCAGGGGTGTGTAATGGCACGGGCTCGTCCCTCACCACAGGAGCAAGAGTCACACACACAGCCTGTTTGTGCCAACAGGCATTGGCTGTCCTTGGCTGGAGCATCCCAGGGCTGACTAGCATGGCCATTGCTGAAGGGCTCATGGCAGACAGCACAACTGCACATTGGCTGTGTTGCTCTTGCAAGCTAAACCTTAAACCAGAGACCATCCCAAAACTGACCCAAACAACCAAACACCATGTGCCAGAACTACTGAGGAAAGTTACGTCTGAGCCCATAGGCAACTATTAGGATTAGAAAGCTGGGTTTCACGTGGCTGCTGCCTCATATGCATATGTATTCCTTTCTAATAAAACCAGAATAACCTCATCTTTTCCTATACACAAGGTTTGACCCTGAAGAGGTCCTGCTACATATTGCTTATTGCAGCTGTTGGATAATCTTTCAGATGATATTAAAGTCCAATCAAATTTTAATATCTCACTAAGCTTTGGAGGTTATTAAAAGCAATGTAAAACCTCTGACTTTGCTGATTTCAGGACAGTGAGAGTTTATAAAAATTGAAGTACATTTTTGTAGCCAACTCTATTAAGGTTTTATGATAAAATTAGAGTTCATGATTAAATTTCTGAGGTTTTAGTTTTATGCCTCAGAAACCTGAAGTTTTCTGGTGTCATTTTTCTATGGCTTCAGCAGATTATTGTTGATTATTCTATTAACCCTAATTCTACATTCTACTTGCACGTGCTTTTTTTTAAGAAATATTCTCACAAGCCTCCAAAGTGTCCTTGTGGCATATAAAAAAAAAATCATTAATTCAGTCCTCCTTTCATAACTGGAAGTAATTTTGTAAATGTTTTTTACAAAACAAATTATTCTATATAACATTTTGCCTTTTCAGCCAAATTTCCCTTAGTATTACTCAAATTTCCATGATTACTCAAATTCATGCATGATTACCCATGCATGTGGGTTTTGTATTGTATATAATATCCTTGGAGGTTTTTACAGAGCAGCCCTGCAGGATAATGGACAAATTAGTAAGCAGCAGAGGTTTTGGAACTAGAAGAAAGCAATTCATTACTGTTCTCATGATTGCATCTCACTCCTAGTTCCCAAGGGTCACGTTTATTTAAGCTGTTAGTTTAACAATTTATTTGTAACTCCTAAATATTTTGTAAACAATTTTTAATACTGATTAATAGTTATCATTATTATCTGTTCAGTAGCTGATATGCTTCCATCCTTATTCTCCTATTTTAAGTTTTAGTTACTCTGTCAGAAAGGATGGCACGTGAATTAGGCAACCAGCCCCATACCCTTTGGGGTAAAAAATAATTTGGGTATTTTCAGAGACATTGGGCTTCAAACAGCTCATCAATTGAAATGTGTTATTGTAATCTGTTTGGGAAATATTTATAATTAATCCTACAAACATAGGAGTCAGGATTATGTGATGGTCAAGCCACAAATAGGAAAAAATGGACTAAATTAAATTAATCGCTTATTACCATAAACAATTCATCCAGCTTCAGGTCTGGGAAAATTGCACTGCATTAATAGAGCTAGTAGGAATAGATTACTCTTTTTCTGAATGCCTAGAGGAGATTAACAGTGTGAGGGCAGTAAACCTTTATAAAGAAGGTAAATATCTTGGATTGTGTCAGGGAAACTACTGGAAAAAGTCCAGTCTCTAGTAATATTGCAGTGATGGGAAGGAGAAGGAGTGTTTAACTCCCAATCTGACCTTTATTAGAGTAAAAGAGCAGCCTTCCTTTTCAGTCTTTCCACTTGACTGTTTTGTAAAGAGGTTTAACTGACATCATCACTTTGATATTTCAGCATTTGCTCTTGGCTCTTCCTTTCGTCCCTGGGGATAGGTTTTACTGGTTTTCATTTGTTCATTAGCTGAAAATAATGCACTGAACTTAAGCTGATATCAGAGCACTAGAGCCAACCTCGATTCTGGGCAGGCAGAAGCCTCCAAAAGCGTGGAGAGCCAGAGACAGCACAGGAGCTCTTGCATTCTCTCTGCAGCCTGGCCGTGAACACTGGCAGGAAGTGTGAAGAGCACACTCCATACACAAGTCAGGCTTGAACAGGCAGTCTAAGGTGGAGTGTATTGTTCAGCTGTAATCAGCTGAAGTGGTGAAGTAGTGCTTTAAGACAGCAGTGTAGACTGTAATGCAGAAGGAACAACCCCACAGTCAAGATCCAGGTTGCAGTTGTGTTAGGAATGCCTGATTGTTATTGTCCTGTCCACTGAAGAAGTGCAGTGACCAGGGGCTGAGCAGCTGGGAGAGAGCAGCCCAGCCAGGGCCCAGGTGCTGGCACGCTGGAGTTCCAGAACACCCGGCGCAGCTCTTGCAAACAGCGTGGGCCTCTGCTAACCTGCACAATGGGAAGACCTCCTCTGTTCCTGAGTAGCATTTGAGTTCATTGCATCTTGCTGAGAATAATATAATTCTCATGGACTTAGGGAGTTATAGGCTCTCACACCAAAATCCATAGCTCTATCATGCATGCTCCTTGACCACTACCTGCCTGCACTGCAGTGTATTTCTTTGTCCAGGCTTTCACCTACAGTGTATATACAGGAACAATAGCCCATTTTGGCCTGACAGCAAAGTCACCTATGTATATTTCCTTGCCTAAAAACATTCCAGTTTGTCTGAATATGAATATATTAATGTAGAAAACACTGCATGACATTTGCTGCTTTTTAAAAAAGGTCAGCTTTTGGGCACAATTCAACCAGACTGAAATCCTGGCCCCAGAAAAATCAATGGGATTTTTACCATGGTTTTGATTGGGCCAAGATTTCATACCCACTTATTATTTGACCTATTGAATTGTGTTAAACTGGTAAGCTTGGACTGTGGACTATGTCAGAAGACTGTCTTCCCCTACTTTGACATTTTGGTTTCTGCTATATTACATCCTGGCCAGAAATATTCTACAGATTTTATGCTTTTTTGTTGGTTTTTTTTTTTGGCTTGTAATAACTAGCTAATCCTGACAGAACATGAAAATAAGACAAGAAATGCGTGTGTTCTTCAGTTAAATATACAAATTTTAACTTTATGTCCCCCCTCCCTAATGTTTGCAGGTACTCAGGTTTTGTGTGAGAGATAGAAGCTGCACGCTGTGGTATTCTTATGTGGTTACATCACATTTTAGGAAGTGTGCTGGAAGGATGTAGATTAGCTTGTTGATTTGTTAGTCGGTTTTGGTTGTTCCGTCAGCATTTCATTGTTCAAGTAAGACAGATATGGGCTGAATTTTGAAGACTCTCGGGCAAATCATCTCACATGTTGTTGACAGAGAAACCAGCTGAAAGGCTGGAGACTAGTTTCTAATCCAAACAGTTCAGAACTTGAAAATGGTGCTAAGTTTGGCTCTTGAAACCATACGGCCTAAAGCCTTCTAAATGTACCCTCTCACCACAGAGCACATGTACAAGTCTTCTCTAGTTTGTCATCTAAATTTTCAAATTTTGCTATTAGGTATCAGATGTGTTTAAATGGGATACAATTTCAGGAAGATAGAGTTGTGCTACCTTGTGGGCAGTTGGCATTAGTGATTTATACTTGGGTAAATACACTTTAATGTGTAGCTAAAAACCCATGGAGACAGTGGTATGCCCCCCTGCAAGACCAATTGTGTTTGAAGGTGACATAGTCACCTGTCTCTGTAGCATTTGTGAAAACCCTAATGACATGAGGCTGTTTTCTGTGGTGGGAACCAGAAGCAAAAGAGACTTTAGCAGCTGTAGATGCTACCAATTTTAGAAAATTTTCACAAATCATTCTCTACACCTTGCATCAGATACCATGCACAGATAAGAATGCTTGAGAGTCATCTGCACGTTAGTGCTGTCTGATATCTCTACGTGCTGAAGAAAGAGGAGGCCTAGAGCTCTTCTTGCTGTGCAGTTAAAATGCTGGCCTTGTGATCAGAATAATAAAAACATAGTCAAAGTCTTATTTTCAGAGGAGCTAAGTGCTTCCAGCTTCCATGGCCTTCTTTTGGAAATTGAAAGAGAAGGAAGACAACAAAGTAAAGAGTATAGACCTCAAGAACATGTCTTTTAAAATGTTCAGAGATTTGGTTGGGAAGATCCTGCTCTGGGCAGATGAAAGGAAAAGGCTGCTAAGAAAGAGAAGACAGTATTAAGAAAGTAGAGGATTACTGAAGATGAGCATACAAGCATGGCACTGGCATATAGGATTGAAACACAAAAGCAAGAGCAAAATGAAGTAACATGAACAACTTACATAAAGACTAGTAAGAAGCACTTCTGCAGGTAAACTCAGAGTAAAAGAAATCCCAGGGAAATGGCTCATTACTGAACAGAAAGGGGAAATGTTACTCAGAAAGCCACGTGCTGTTTTTGACCCAGAGGCTTCAGGAACCAGCTGCAGGTGGGTAACCAGCACAACAGACACCATGGCAAAGCAGTATGATCTGCACCTAGGATAAGAGGAGAAGGGGCTGCAAAGGGCATAAAGAAGCCAACTATATTCAGTTTAACTGGTCCTGAGGAATTATAGCCCAGAATACTTGGAGAATTACCTGATGTAATTTCAGAATCATTTATGGTTCTCTCAAGAAAGGTGAGGTATCAAAGAAGAGAAGAGGGCAAATATAATACTTCTTTTTCTCTCTTTTTAAAGAAGAGTCTGAGCATTATAGAGCTCAGCTTATTTTAGTTCCTAAAAAAATACTGGAAAAATTAGTCAAGCCATTATTCATAAGTACTGAGAGGAAAAACTCATGGCTCTCTGAAGAACAAGCTGTGTCAAACCATTTAATTTCATCATTTGATGAGGTAATTCTTACCATGCTGACAGGAAGAAGCAGTAAATGCCATATATCTTGATTTTCATAGGCTTTTGGCAGAGCTTTATGTAAGCAAGAAAGAGAAATATGGTGAGATGAAAAGCGAGTCTCACACTGGTTGGCAACAAGGCTGAGTAGTTACAGACAATTTGCTGTCAAAATAGAAGGATAAACTGAGCTCCTTAATTCTGAGTTCCACAGGAGTCTAGTCTGGCCCAGCACTGTTCATTACTTTCATTAATGACTTGGATGATGAATAGAGTCTGCTTTTCAAACCTCCACACAGCCCTGAGTGTGAGGGACTGCAGGCGTGTTGGGGGATAAGATTTGAATGGTAGAAACTGAACAAGCTGTAGAACTGGTCTTACACAAAACAAGTAAAGTACAAGCTTCACCAGCCATGCAGGAATAGTCTGCAGCACAAATACACAGTGAGGAACAGCAGGTGAGATAACAGCTCTGCAGTGGAAAAGAAAATGTTTCTGAGGATCTGCATCAGTAGTGCCTTTAGCTAGAGCAGTGTTTGGGGCACTGTGTAGCCAGAAAGCTGTCCCCAGCTGGAAGGAGACGAGAGGAGTGCAGTAAGGTCAGTCAGAAGTCTGGAAAGGATTGAAGGGGGTGTGTTGACTCAGAGGAGAGGAGACTGGGGAGAGGATACCAGTCATCGAATACACGAAGGTTTGCTGCAAAGAGGAAGGAAATCACATGTCCTTCAGATCTGTCATAGTCAAGGCAAGTACTGATGGGATTGCACTGCAGCAAGTCAGACTGCAGCATTAGGAAGAACCCTCTAAAGGCAAGAGTACCCCAGCAGAGCAGCAGACTGACCACAGGTTTCCATCTCCAGTGCTGGAGGCTTTTAATGGTGGTTAACTGGAGTGGTTTGTACAAGTCCTGTTGTACAAGTCCTGTTTCGAATCATGATCACCTCATACTCCTTTTTCTTAAGCCATTGGTAAGCATATAACACATCACAGTGAGCAGATACGGCACTTGTAAAGCCTTGTGAATCTTTTGTAGGTGAGGTCTGTTCATCTTACTGCAAGATCGTAAATGTAGGGAGAATATTTGCACGCAGCATCCTGTCACCCATGGAACAAATGACCTGGTTTTCTTTGAAAGACTTCACGTGAAAGGAGGATCCTTGACTGACAGGTAAAATTAACATATTACATATCATATCACGTGTAATTTTGAGCATCATACCAGTGGTTCACTACCTTGTTGAACCCATTAAATTTATAGTAAGGACTGTTTTGGAATTTTTTATTCAAGAACAATCTATCCAGGGAAGGAAACCCTGCTAAAATATGTGGTCAGGTTGATGGTGGCCCTTCAATGAAATTCTTCACACTTTACACTTTTACCACCAAATTATGTGTTAATGTTCTCATGAGTTACTGGTATTTGGAAAATTATTACATATTACTATAAATCAAATGGCAAGGGGCAGACATCAAAAGGGCAAGCTCGCTAGCCAAACATTGCTTGTTCACAGACACTCATGGCTCACCCATCTAGAAGTTTCTTTTATGGGAAAATGCTTTATTTGAAGACTTCCTATACTCCTGGGCTTCAGTTCCATAAAATCCAACAAAACAGCTGTTGTTGTGGTATTTTTGTATTATTCCTGCTTGCAGTCTCAGCTGAGACTGGGATGTGTACATAATTACACAAGAATGGGAGCACACAGATGCAAGGCATCTGACACTATCACATTCAGCCAAGTCACCCAGGAGAAAAGGCTGGCCAATGGCCTCACAGTCACTGTAGGATCACAGAATGTCCCTTATGTACAGAACTTTTTTCCTGGAAAGGGAGGCACTATTTGAAGCAATATGTCTTATTATATGTAGTGCTTATTCAGAACAAAAAATGCCCAACGCAACCCAAGAGGCAGTCTTAATCTCTCACATAACCTGTGATAGGAAGCTTTAGGAATAGAAGCAAGAAGAGCCTTAGCTAAGCCAGACAACTCAGATATTTATGATTTAGTGACCTAGCAGGTTTTACTCTGCTTTTTTCTGCCCCCAGTGGTTTCCTAAATGAATTCCTAAAGATGTAGTATCTTCAATTTACAGCTCTGTGGTCCCTGCTTCTTTTGCAGCTGCTACTATCTTTCAGAAGAACCTGACGTTTTCCAGACCATGGGCCTGGAAACCTTCTGAGAGGTTCTCTGGGAAGTTCCCATGATTGTGTGCTCACATGACACACAAGGCACTGCAGTTGCCATCTGCAATATAATGTGCATCCTCTCCTTGGTGCATAGAGAACACCACTCTCTCTGGTCTCCTCCATTTACCTCTGTTTTCTAATTCCCTTCTACCCTTCTGCACTGTATTGGACTGTGCACTGTAGGACACTTTTTTCCAGCCCCTCTCCCGTCTCTTTCTCCCTTCATGGATGTTTATTTTATTTGCCTCATACCCTTTCCTCTAGATTTTGCAAAGGCCTTAGAAAAGGGATACATCTCTACCAGTTTCTGTGGTTTCTTTTGCAAAGGACAGCCTGTCCCCAAGTCCAGCCAGATCCTTGCAGATGTTTGTTCAAACTGCCAAACTCCTAGAGGTTTGCCCACTTAATATCTAGCTAGTGTGCTGGAGCTGTTTGCAGAATGCCATGGTAACAGAGGAAAACACTGCTGTGTCATTTCGTGGTAAGGAACAGTCTGAGGAGTTGGGCTTGAAAGTCTCAGTGGCCCTCACTCTCTCTCTTCCATTTTTCACAGCCCTTCGGGCAAGGATGTTTCTGTATCAAGAACTGGCCAGTCCAGAGGAACACAACCTGTGCCAGGTCACCTAGACATAATTGCAATACAAGTAATAGGACATGTCAAGATAATCATAGGTAGCAGATGTATTTTAGTTATTCTGCAATTTCTGGAAGCTATATAGAAACAATATTGCTCTACAGCAATGCCAAGGAAGACTTTTCTCAGTGACTAACGTGATGAAAATGATTCCTAAATCTGCAAGGCATAAACAAAATATAATTCACTGGCTTTTATCTACAAAGTTAATTAATCAAATGTCTTTTAAAAGAATAGGATTGTGCTACTGAGGTGAAAAATTAAAATCCCACAGGAAATGAACCCTGTTCTTCCTGTCTTTTTGATACTGCACCAAACAACAGGAATAACTTTACCAGAGGAATGAATGCTTGTCAGAGTGCAGCGGAGATCTTCAAGGTATTATTTTCTACCAGTTTTGGTTTAGATACAGCGTGACCTTTTCTCATTATTCAATGCTACCTCTGAGTTGAGTGTGCTGCTGTGTCACACTGCAATATCACCAGTCTCTCGGTGCAAGAACACCTTTTAACACCTTAGTAGTTTGAGTCACAGCACCACAACAGCAAAGAACATATCCTTTAGTGCTGTGAACATGTACCATTCTTCATATGTCTTTAGTGTATTGCTTATTGTCAGTTCAGGTTTGTTTCACCATAGTGCATTTTGAAGCCACTGAATTTTATCTGTAAGACAGAGACAAATATACACTGCTTAGAAAACCTACCCTGTACTCTTTTTCTCATAATTAAAAACAGATAACTTATGACATACAGCTTGTTTCAGGTTTGCCATGAGTTTTGTACAAAGATTCAACCCCATGTTTATTTTATCTGGGCAGATGACTTCTCTGTACAAAATTACCACTATCAGTTTCCTGTAACATCTTGTTAGTAAATCCAGTAATTCTTGTTGCCATTAGACTGCAAGGGATCCTAGCTTAGAGGTTCACCTGCTCTCAGGACTGTAATGAGCATCAAGCTTGAAGGTATGAATGATTTTGAGCAGCAAAAAGGCACTATTTTCTAATCTGTATCCCACAGAAAAATCACAATTAGAGTGCAGCCCTCAAATCACGCAGTGTAAGATGGGGCTTTGGAAACGGACAGAATCTCAGAAGTCGCTGTTCAGTTTCAGGAGTCAAGTTTTTATTTTATTTGCTGCTACCTGAATGTGTCTGAGTGTGCATTTTCTCTTTAATATAAAATATCCTCAGCTGCCTGTCTGCCTCGCACAGATTAGTTCTGATTGGAAAATGAATCTAACCCATTCCATGGCAAATCCCTAGACACTGTGTTCTTGTACAACTGGAAAACCCCAATGAAGCAATATAAACTTTGTAATAATAACAAGTAATGACCATGGCTTAATAAAGGGTGGCAATCCTGCTCTGGGGAGATATTTAATGGATGTGGTTGTTCTGGTAGCTTGATCTTGTGCTAATTCTCTTCCCTTCATGTTTGTTCATCCCTATCCTGTTGTATAGATAAAGCCAGGAACTGCTTCAGTGTGGGGAAGAAGGCCAGCATCCAGATATGCTTGGACTGGACTCCTGTGCCAGCCTGGCCTCAGGTCTCCTTTCTTTTGGGATGAGACAAAAAGTAGGTCTTTACCCCGTATCAAGAAATTAGCTTTTTTTCTGCATATCTCTGAGCTGGAGAACTGCTTTTCAAGTATTGGTGTCCTGTTTAATTTGATATTTCAATTGCTGAGTGCAATAGGCTGCTCACTAAGGGAGCTGAACGATTGAAAGGAATCTCTTATGTGTTTTTTAAAGTACCACCATAAAACAGTGAGGCTAGAAATCAGGATCCAGAACACACATGCACTCAGACTAATAGGCCTAAATACCAGAGCTAGAAAACAGAACAAAACTGAAAAAAAAGCAATTGGTCTCTCCTTTTCCTCTTCATTTTAATTTACTGTTACTTGTCCTCCCCCAAGAGTAATCATTTAGGGGAGGCAAATGTTTTCTGCCTCTCCTTGCTTTTGAGACTAGTGCCTTCCAACCAAATTAACGGTACTGGAGATGCAGCTGTCTTGGAATTCAAAGATATCTCAGTAAAGAGCACATACCAGCCTCTGTGAAGGGCCTTGTTTCAGACCAAAAGTAAATAGCCAGTGTCATACAAATCTGCATAGTGATCGAACGCTGGAAAACATAACTGGATTTTTTTTTCCTTAGTCATAAAAGGTTAGACTTGTCTAAAATTGCCTTCTTTGTGTGATGTTTTAAGGTGCTGAATTGAACCCAGAAGGTAGATTTTACGCATTAAGCAGTGAAAACACAAGCAATTTTTCATTTTAGAAATCTTTCCTGAGAGTAGCCTTTCCTGCTTAATACTGAAGAATTACACTTCAGAAGTAGGTGATCTTTGCTGCCATGCCTCCATTTAAACATGATAATAAGCAACAATCTTTCCAGGCTTATTTATTATTTCTTTTGTTATAATGTAATACCTTTTATAAACCTTGCAGAAGTTTTTACTACAGATTTAAAAAGCTCATCCTTTGCTCCTGCATTCTCCTTATAGCATCATCTTTATTAGAGTGCAAAACATGCATATTTATTTATTTGTCTTGTAAATATCTGATTTTTTGATCTAAGAAAGGTCCAGGTCAACAAACATTCACTAACTGTCCCCTCCCAACTCCATTTCCTGAAATCCTTTCCCAGCTGGGAACAAGAATGAACTTATGGAGTTCTGCTCCAGCAGCACACCAAGGAAGAAAACAAATTTGCTGTTTATACTACACTTATTATGTATTGCCTCAGGTAATTAATTATCTTTTCCTGTCTATGCATATACTATTTTAGATATGTACTTGAAAATCTAAGGCAAGCATCATTCAGATCTTTGACTTGTTGATGCTGCGTAGATTTCAACTTCTTGAATATTTAAGGAAAGAAGGATGGTTTCGTGGTTAAAGTACAAGTCTAGGAGTCAAGAGGTCTGGATTCTATTTCTGTGCTATGCCACAGGCTTCCTGTACACCCTTGAACCACTCACATGACCCCTTTCCATTTTTATACCCATCTTTATACCCATTTTTTCCCCCTCAACTAAATGGAAAATAATCATTTCTTCATACATTAAGCTGTGAGGCTTAATTCATGTTTCTCTGAGACTGTTTCAGGTTCCTCAGAAGAAAAGCACTTCAGAAATAGAACCTCATCACAGATTTAATATTGGTTGAGCTGTCTGGCTTAAATGTAACCTCACCCAAAGGGGATGGTATTTGTAAATGTCATCCTTAAAATGAAAAATCTGTTCTCTTTTTTCTGCGCCTCCATGCTTTCTCCATTTCCCTTCTTTCTCTTCCAACAAGCTGCAGCATGGTTAAAATACCTCCTCATCCCCAGGGACACCCAGCTGATCACAACCTAGGTATGGGGTTTGTTTTACATGGAGATGTGCATGCACTCGGTTGCAACGTTGTTTTCTCTGTCTCTGAGCAGGCAAACAACTCTGCAGAAAGAATAGAGCATATCTATATTTGATTTAAACAAACATTTGGAACAAGCTGAGCATTTCAGGGAAATGATTGGTCTTTAGTTTCATTTAAAACAAAGGCATTCCTGGACTCCAAGATTTCTGTGGACTTAAGGCTTTTTAATCATCTCTAGAGGGTTTCTGAAGGTGCAGAAATGAGCTACTATGCTGCTGTTGGACATGAGTGTTTCAGTTAACGAGTGATTACTGAATATTCCATTACTGAAACAGCATAATACAAAATTTAGAATGTTTGCATGTGTAGAGGAGAAGAGGGTGCTTTGTGGGAGCTGCATGTGTTGTCTACATCTGATAAACTAACCAGCAGCTTTTATTATTGCTATATCTGTTTAGTTAGTGTCATCTTTGTGCCAAGGCCAGCTCAGTCAAAGTGTGACCCTGCCCAAAGGCTCCATCAATTTTAAGGCTGGGAAAGGATTGCAAATCCGCATGAGTTGTGAAATCCAGACCCTGATTCCGAGTGTGGTGGCTTGTGTGTGCTGCATGTCCCAAAGGCAGAGCTGTGTCACCCTCACAGCAGCTCCTCAGGCTGACTTTATGGAGTAAAGGCTGATGGTGTGCAGGGTGATGCAAAAATAGCATCAGGAGTGTGTGGGAGAGGAAGGCCTTTGCACCCAAACACAAAGCACCCTGATTGCTCTGGACCACTTGACTAGCCCAGAGGACTCATAACAGTGATGCACTGGTGAAGTCACTATATAGTTGCTCACTTGTTCCCCTGAAAGCCCCATTGTACATGGCTCAGGAAGCGGATCCTTGCATTTCATCTGCACATATACAGCACTCAGTGCTTTAAAAAGGCAGTCGATTCCCTGTGTGAGATTATCACTGACTTTCAAATTTGTAAGATCCTTCTGTTAAATAACAGAATGGCTATTGAGCCTCTCAGTGTATTTGGGGGGGGGGCATAATTGTTGTAATTCTTTGTCAAAGATTGCGTTTCAAGCAGAATAAGCATAAAGAGGAGGTAGAAGTTTGGCATGTGAAGAAGAGAGTAGGAGCAAGGTCCTACCAGTAGATGTAAACGCTGGTGCTAAAAAAGACTTGACAGTTGTTTGAAAGACCTGGAGGAGCCTTCATCAGGAATGAGAAAAGAAAAACAGAGGAGCAAGCTTTGAAACACTGAGAGGAATTTGGAGCTTGCTGCAAAAAGCAGAGGAAACAGGAGGGAGGGGAAGGAGGAAGCCAGGATTAAGAGAGGACACAAACTTACTGGGAGGTGCCAGGGTATGACAAGTTCAGGGTCCCGTATTCCCATGCATTGGGTGCCAAGTATCAGCTATCAATGGTTTATGTGTGGGGAGGCCAGTTATCAGATGAAGAACCTTTGCTTACTGCCCACTCTCTCCTTTTCTCTGTCGATGAGCAAGAGGAGGTGTTGAGGCACTCACATTATGCATGCTGTGGATAAAGCTGCCAGAGCTGCAGCCCTCTAACCATGCAGAGTTTTCAGGAGACACAGGGCTCCTTTATCAGTAACTTTAGGAAGTTGCACTGATCAGTCGATAATTTATTAAAAGGCAAAAGGGGTAAATTTATGGTATTTGGCCTGCCATAAATTGTCTCATACCAAACATTTTCATTTTCCAGCCAGCATTCTCCTGAGGGTTAAAACATAGAGCTCTCAAAATGACAGACTTGGAAGAGCCTGGGAAAGCAGTGATATTGCAAAAACTGTGTTCTCCTCCTACACCTTTAGTACATTCTCCTCATTGCCACAAACTGTCCCCGGGAACACTTGATCTGAATTAACTACAAGCTCTGCAATATTTTAAAGATCTCTCTAGGCTGTTTCCTGCCCTCCCCATGCTCCCTCACTTGGGCAGATATCCCAGTGTAGGTTCATGGGAGTTTTGCTTGAGACATCTGTTCAGATTTCTCTTCCTTCTTTCTTTTTATCAGCCAGTATTTTGCTCCTTTCCTCTTACTCCTTGTTATTCTCCCCTTGCTCCTTAGTGCCAAGTGAGGAGAGGAAATGACTAGATTACACAAAGAGACAAAGAAACCTGTCAGAAAGGAACAGTAAGGGCTAGGAATAATGGGAAAGACTGGAAACCGGTAAAAATTCATTTCCTAATACCTCCCAGCAATGCTGGATGCAGATGGTTTGGTGCAGGCAGTTTGAGTTTGTCTATCCAATTTTTGTCCCAAAAAACACAACCCTTTTGCTTGTAAATGTAATTACCAGGCCAAAACTAGCTTAATTAAGTGTGATGGAAAAGGCAATCTGTTGACTGGGCACCTGTCCTTTGCATTATTTCAGGTCTAGGAAGGTTTGGTCTTAAAGCAACACTAGGCAGGAATTAGATTTCTGTAAGTTTGAGGTAGCTCTTTAGTGTCCTCCCAGAAGGCCTTTGTGTATCACTGACTCACTGCATCAACTGAGTGGGGTAAACAGTCACTCAAAAAGAAGTGGCAGACAAAATAAAAATACAGTTAATTCTTCTCAGTGATTTGAACCACCCAGAAAAACTTGCTTTCCTCATCAGAAGAGACATGTTGCAGCTCTTCTACCAGAAAGCAGGTGAAAGTCAGAGATGTAATTATGCTTATTTCTTTTTTCTGTGTTGAGTTACATGTCTTTGTGTAGACATGAAAGTGGATGTACACAATTTTTTTCTCATTTAAACGTATCTAGCAGCCACTTGGTTTTATTTTCCAAGATGGATCTAGTTTTATTTCCTCTTTCAATTTCAACATGAAAATTCCAAACTAGCTTCTCGTGGCAAGTATTCTACTTCATGTTTGTCCTGCAGAGTAAGTGTTGCTTAAATATTTTAGGGATTCAGTTACTTCACTTAGGAATTTCTGTCTCCATGACAACCCTTCTGTGCTTTGTAATACCTTTGGTGAACACAGTGGAACTGACTATTATTTATTTCAAACTATGTTACATTTAGCAGTGGAGACACAGAAGGAAATTGAATAAAAAGCAAAATACCAAAAGAGCTAATTCACACCATTTTCTTTACAAGGAATGTTCAAAATGACCACATCATCTACTGTATTGGAAGCCCAGTAATGTTAAAAATGCCTAATTTTTGTCTCAAAAAATTCTGTTCTTGTTCTTATCTCTCCACTGTGTCCTGATACAGACAGGCTTTGTCCCCACTATCATTATTCTGTGAAAGAAAGTTAACTTCCTATTGGAAGTGCTTCACAAGCGTTATATAATATTTTTTTTTCCCAGGCATCCAAACCAACTGCTCCCATACTGCAAAAAACCAGAAGTCTGTTTCTGCCTGGGATGATGGATCTGCAACATCATGGAAGGTGTGGCAGGGTCACACAGTTCTTGTGAATCTCAAAAAAGATCCCATACTTCCATCATTTGGAAACTTCAGTTATGCAAATAATATCATGTGTATGGAATTTCAGTTCTCTGATTTCTAGCTGTGTTGGTATTCTAATAATAAGATAACGCTTAAAGTAATTTGGCTAGATTTTTTTCCACTCCACTCTTAGGCACATTTGGGCCTTTCTTTTTCTTCCTGATGCTGTCCTGTATCCACCTCAATTTTCTAGTTTATAACTGCTTCATATGTGGAGTGGTTCACCTGCAGATGTCAGACTTCTGACAGTTGCACTTTGCATAAGCTCTTTGTGAATAAAGCTCTTGTGAGTAGTGGCCTGACTTCTGGATGCACCTGGAGATGCATCAAAACAAGGCCTTATTTTCATGTGCTGTTAAATGCCAGGGTGTTTTTAAATCAGATCACACAAAAGGGCTTAAAGTTGGCCACACCATATCCCCAGTCCCGGACGGGGGGTTTGCTGTGTAATGTCTTAGTGCTTTTACACCTTTGAAGAGCAGCAATAACGGGCAAAGACTCTGTTGCTGACCTGCTGCTGTATCATACTGGAACCCTCTCAGAGAAATTAGGAGCCAGGAACTACGTGTGGTCGAGCCATTTTGATGAGATATCCATGTAGCCATGTTGTTTGATATTAAAAGAATCATCTATCTGAGAAATCTTTCCCTTTTTTTCCCCCTCTATTTTGAAAACAAAGGCAAATTTAAAGCTTAAAACTTCATACTGAGTCTAAAAAGCAGAAACACTGTGCATGTGGATGTTTTCTGTTGTCTAAGCCACCCTCTTATTCTTAATACATAATGTTGTTTCATAAAACCCACTAAGATGGAGCCTCAGAAGTCTCTCATGCTCTTCTGAGTCCTTCTATCTTGATTCTAAAGCCACTCAGCTCTGTCTCCTCTTATTCATCAAGCACTGTAGTGCTCTGTCATGAGAAAACTATTATAATTTATAGTATTAATGACTCCAGGTGGTGCTACCTTGAATATAAAAGCAATCTAATTAGGCCACCTTCTGGCTGAATCTGCTTTAGTTTTTGACTCCAGAGAGACAAGGAAGACAAGTGAGCATGTGTATACAATACTGACTAAAAGAGCAGACGTTGCTGAACACATCCTTTTAGGTTCCACTGCCTCCTTTCTCTTTTGTTTTTGTTGTTTCCTTGTTGTGCTTGAAGCATCTATAGAAAATCTTGGTGCAATACGATACAGCACTTAGGGCAAGCAGGATGATTATAAATGGCTCCTGCCTCACTTCTGGATCCAACAGATGTTACTACATGAGGTTTGGTTCTCCCTGATTCTATAATTTGATTTTAATGGCTAGATACCATTGGAGCATGCAAGTCCTACAGACAATAGTGTCCTTTTACATTCAGAAACATCTGTTAGCTAAGTGCTGTCATAGAGCCTGAACTCTAAATGAGCAGATTTGTGTTTGAACACCCGCATTTATAACCTGGCAGACAGCATTCTCAGGAGAAACAAAGTCTAATATGTCTTTTCTCATTTGGTAGAGCTCTTTTCATTTCCCTGTCCTTCATGTTTCTCTTTGTATCATTCACTACTTTAAGAGATATGAAGTTTGAGTGCCTTTTCTAAGGGCTTAATGCAGCCTGAGGACCAAATATGCAATTCAAATAATGGTGCTTTGCTGTTCCCTTGAAGCATGGGATAGAACTGGCGCCACTCAGAGTAATATTTTGGGCTGTCACTAGTCGATCAAAGACCTTGGACTGGATCTGCCAGTGCTAATGCTTTTAGGATGGATGACTCCTTTACTTTAGAAGGAGTTTCCAATAACCGAGGGCAACACATAACATCTTTGAAATTTCTGTATTTGCAGAGTAGTGAACTCTCCATGGTAGTGCATTTCAAGGCCCCTCCGGGGAAGAAACAGGTTACAGAGCTCATTGGCACATCCCTCCTTTTCCTTTTCTAATTTGTGCTTCTTCCAGTTTGGTCTTGTTTCTGTAGATGTCTGTAGCTTTCCATAGCATGCAGCTTTGGGAACAAGCCTGAACTCAAACCCAGAGAACAAAGGCAGTTTACTCATAGCCATAGGCTATAAGGAAGAAGTTTTAGAGGTGCCTGAGTTCTTCGGGGTTGGAACCACAGCACTGCTTTGGCAGTTGCGTATATTTTATACCCTAAGTGCTGCACAATAAGTGGTCTTTATAAAACAGCGTATCACATGTGCTGTTAATGCCTGCAGATTAAAACAGCTGCCAGGCAGCAAAAATGTTGCATGGAGAAAAATCAGACACTCAAATCTGAAGCTTGAATTAATTCCCTATTTGGGGGCTGCGAATCTTAAGGGAACTTCAAACAAAAAATCTTACAGGGATTTGGAAATTAAAATCACAGTGATTCTTCTCAACCTGTGTTTTGCTTTGAGGGCAGCTGCTTTTATTCTAGACTTAAGGAAAACTTGCCTGATTTTCCAATTATATCGGTCTAATAAAAGTCATTACTTCTCCTTAAAAACACTGCCTCATGTAATATGTAGTTAGGTCATAACAAAGCCACTACCACGTGTGCTTGGAAAATAGCCATTTAACACTTTGTTCTTTGTATTCAGAGTATCTTACTGAGAAACAGCAGCAGTTACAGCTTTCCAGGGAAGTTAGCAAATACTGGAAAGGATCATTTGCTTCTGATAAACCAGCCAGATGCCCACTTACTTTTCTAGTAATTCACTGCACTCATTTGCTAGATTTCAAGCCTATTTAGGGTGTTTATAAAGAGAATAATTGGACTTACTAGCTTTATAAATTATCTATTTAACCATTAGTTCATGTAATTATGCTGGCTGAAATTTATGTTCCAAAGAGAAGTATATGTTCCCTGGAGCTAATTCTGAAAAACATATGTAAAAGTTTGCACAAAGATCCAACAAACTTAACTTCTCTGTCATCATGCTCAGAATCATTTCTTAGTATCACCTGCCCTCTATATTGACAAAAAAAGTATTGCTTCTCACTGGGCAATATATAGGTACATTTGGCAAACAAAATACACCACAAGCTCTACAAAGTATAAAACATAAAAAAAAAACCAAAACAAACAAACAAAAAAAGAGTTAGTTCTCCAGAAGAACTAACCTCTTTGCAAAACTTCATTTCCATTTATGTCACATATGAGTGTGTTGCCATTATACATTGTTTTGCCTCTGATTCTCACTGTCTCATAGGCAGTTCCCAAAGTATCAATATTCAGTGTTTCTCCCTTGCTTCTCAACATATTAAATCAATCTGCTCCTACTCACCTTCCTGAGGCAGAAGTTATTTCATCTGTGGCTGACATACATTTCCCAGATAACATTTTAATGTAGACCCACTGGTCATGACTTTCATAAACTTGATTTACTGCTTGGTTTATTGACCTCACTTTGCAAAGCTTTGCCTCCCTTCATAACAGCTGTGAACACATTACCATAAGAGGAGTTTGCCTTCTGTACACCAGCAATTTGCCTTTTCGTGTTCTGAAATCTCCAGGGAAACCCTGGGGGTGTTACTCTTTAATTCTTGGGAGCCTACCTCATACTTAAGACATTGGGCATCTTAATAAAAATGTAACTAAGGAAATAATTTAGGATAAGTGAACAATGTTCACTAAACCACCAAGAATACAAATTATATTTTCCAAGTAAATTGTTTCTTGAGAGTAATATCCTTGGTCTCCAAATGAGTAGGGATTTAAAGTAGACAAGAGTATATTTGGGGACATACAGGGCATGCACGATGCCACCTTTGACTAGTTTGCTTATGCCAATCTGAACCTTCGTATTCTCCCCTGTCAGTAGGTTTCTATTCCACATGCCCGTTGGAATAAAGAGGTACTGAAATTTCTGCACTGAACAGCCACTCAAGAGCTCATTGAATATATATATATATACACATATATATATTTGTAAGCTCCCACTGTATATGTGGAAATAGCAGTAGGAATCTACTGCATATGCAGGAAAATAGAGAGCTGGCAGCTAGGGAATGAAGGGAAACGGGATTGCAAGGGGCAGGAGGAAATGACTAAGAACTGTAGCAGAGGTGAGATCACAGTAGTACACAAGCTGAGCAGTAGAAGCACAGAAAGGCAAATCAAAGGTATAGAGGATGTGGGAAGATAAGGAGAAGTCCACAGGATATACAGAAGTAGAAGGCAGAGAAAATTCTTGTACCTTAAATAGCTTTTATTTTTGAAAAGCACTTCTGCTTGTTGAAAGTTTTAGGAAAAGGAAGCCAAGGTAAAGCTGCAAAAATGCATAGACAAAGGGAAAAAATGGACTAGAAATCGTCTCTTGTAATGCCAGTAGACAGTGGAACTAAGTAGCTTCTGTATAAAAAAGAAAGATAAGGCTGGATATCAGAGACAAATTTCACATCCAGTGGTGTCCCTGTAAGATCTCCTTTTCTGGAGAAAGACCATGATTTGGTCCTAGATGACCAAACAAAACAAGGAATCAAAACAAAGAAAGTTACAGGCATGGGTGTTATTGATCTGGAATCAGTATGAAGAAGCTTGCAAACAAGGGTTTAGTGCCAGACACAGTGGAAGAGAGGTTGAGTGTCAGGGGCAGAGCGAAAGGGAGACACCACCGAGGCAGCAGCTTCACAAACTGCAGTTTCCTACCTGCTGCTCACTCCATTCACCAGCACTCTGAGAAGCCCTTTAGCAGAAGTTCCCAAACTTCTTTTCTGTTGCTTCTTTATCAGCATTTTGATAAGCTGGCTTATTGGCACTCCTGACCTGAGGAGTGTTTCCTTGAAGTGCCTCTTTCCATGTAACTAAAAGTTACAGCCTTCCCCTGCTGTGGAATTAGCAGATGGACTTTCAAAACCCAATTAAAAGAAATATCTTGGAAGCATATGAGGCCACTTCTTATCCAAGCCCTTATTCCATCCCTACTGTTCTGTCACATGTGCTTAGCAGGACTACTCATGCAAGCGCAACGTCTCCTAGTTTGGTTTGCAGGGTAATAATTTCTAAGGTGATAATATTTAACTGGGTCGTGGCAAAAGGTTTGTGGTTGAAAAGAAAATCTTCAATTATTCATATTCTATCAGGGAAGAAAAAGCCATATAATATTGGATTATGCATATTTAATCATCAAGTTGTACAAGTGAGCTATTAAACTGCATACAATTCATGCAATTCTTTGTTTTATAGATTAGTTTTACAAAGCATTTTGTGTTCCTGCTGAACATAAACAGCCTCTCATATCTCCACCTACTACACCAAGTATTCTCCTGATTAATTCATGAAGTGTATAAAATTCAAAAGGAACTAGGGAGAAGTATGTTTTTAAGCCCTCTCCTAGCTTTGACAGAGCAAACTACCTGCGTTCAAGTCAAGAAAGCAGATTCCTCAATCATATTCCTTCAGCACAGTGTGCATTGTTCTTTCATTAACATCACGTCTGGTCCTTGTCTCTGCAGCACACCGTAGTTCTGCAGCTACACAGGGGCCGTGGTGGTGGCTCTCAGAGGTTATCATCATCTAGGCTAATGCTAGAAGTGGAGGAAGCATCAGGACAAAATCACCCTCCCTTGAACCTCCATGCACAACTAGGTGAAATCCCAAACTTCTGTTCTTCCCAGCTGGCACCCAGTGGTCCCAGCTGGGACACTGGCACCCCTCAGTACTCTGGTTCCCAAGAACCAGCCCAGGCATCGTGCTGAGGCAAGTTCTGTAGAAACTCTCATGGCCGCTCCTACAGTCACCTACAGCCACACCACGGCAGAGGGGAAGGGCACTCAGTGAGGACACTGATAGTCTCCCCCCTAGGCAGGTGGGTAGAGTGCCATAGCAGACTGAGCTTCCTGAGTGTTCATTACTCTGTCCTCTCTGGGGCTTTTGCCTCAGAGTCCCTCCACCTTGGAGCATGTTGGATGGCTGTAAGTTAATGCCTAGGCATAGAAAATAGTCCTGAGACTTTAAGGATGGGAAGGTAGAAACTGAAAACTTCCCTGGGAGCAAGGATAGCTGCTTCACAACCACTTTATGACTAAATATAATATCATCTCAAATAGGTGTTCTCTTATCCATGGATGTCTTCCAGGGCCCAGAGCAAGGGATGCTCCATATGTAGTGCATTGTTTTTACAAAACAAATGAGCACTGGCTGAGCCTGGCGACCACAGGAATTCAACAGCCAGAACAGTAATCCCAGTATTTCTGACCAACCCACTGAAGGGAAGTACCAGCAGAAATGAGGGGAAAGCCCACTCTCCTGAGGCTTTGCAGGCTCCAAATTGCTGGCTGTCTCACAAAAGGCCGAGTATTGCACTCAGCCAAACAAACGCTCCTTGAAATTTCACTGCTTACTGGACAGCTCTTGGAAAACCTCTGTCTGAAGAAGAAGATGGAAAAACAGTCCCCAAAAGAGTTCTTGTGTGTACCTCATTCTGTATGTCTGTTTTTCTGATAGGCTGTATGTATAGTGCAACAACAGGGCATCAAGGTAAACAGTATTGCTTTGGAAAGTGTCTGGGCAACAATGCTGGGATGTCTATACTGTCTATAGTCTGGCAGGAATGAGAAGGAGACAAGGAAAGGTTGGTTCAAGCTGTTGTACCCTCACCTACACATTGATTTCTGTAATGAACTAGGTATCTATGCTCTTGCACTAATGATTAGCTGGGCTTACTGAATGTTTTCAGAGCTCAGTTCAAAGCAGATGTCATTCTGCTAAAGTAAGGAGGCATTTAAAAAGAAATCACGTGATGGTATTATTGATATTGTTATCCTTTGCCCCCAGAGGCTCCAGGTGCTCTTAATTCTCACTGGAGTGCTAAATAATCAATTCCTTCAGAAAAAAACCAAACCTGACAAATAAAGGTTAAGTATGTTCGACTCATCATTTTTGGCAATGTCCCTTTAACCCAGGTGTCAGCTGGAGAGGTTCTTGCCACTGTTTCTTCTGTTACTCTCTTAAAATCCCACTAGATACCATAGCAACAGCTGGATCACATGCTCCTCAGTGTGCTCTCTGTAAGCAGATGTGAACAATGCTGGCTAATAAAGTCTCAGCAAGTGTTGGACAGGAAAAGGACTGAATTCAGCCTCTACATTTTTTTTAATAACACTCAGAAAGGCTTTCTGTCATTTCTTATGACACAGGTAAATCCAAATCTGGATGAAAACCAGATTCAAGTTACTTCCTCGCTTAATAAAAAGACCATCAAGGTGGCCAGTATTTTACAGCCATTTTTTCCCCATCCTATGTAAGGAATTCATGGAAGTCTGAGGCTGAAATACATTTCCATATTCAAATGTGTTTGCAGTGCCTGGATAAATACTATGTCTGCTTTGTTAATGGGTTAGTCCTGCTACTAAATTAATTACTTTTTTGATATTTTTTTAATCGTCATCCAAAGAGGGAAATCAGAACTATTCATATATCAATTAATGATCCATATTCAATTATTCTCTAATTATTTTCTATACATGTGACATTTCAAGTAACACAGGTCACTTTTTTAAATCACAGAGTAAAGCTTCTCACATGTCAAATGAACATTTAATAATGCCATCGCTTAGAGGAAGTGTTCATAATCCTTTTCCTGTACTAATGCGGAAAATCTATGTACAGCCTTATTTATGTTCATATTTAGGCAAGCAAAAAATGATAATTCTCTCCTTTAATCTGATTTCTGCTTCCAACTATCTCCCATAAATTCCTCCTATATAGCACCAAACCATATGCAGTCTCAGCTGTGTCATACTCCCTAGCTTCAAAACCAAATTGCAATGCATAGAGTCTGTAGCTATGTCAGACATTGTGTAATCGATCTGTACTTTAATTATGGGTTCTTACAAGGACAAATAAATCATACCTCCTTGCAGCATGATGGAAAGGCTAAAATCCAGAACAGGGGAAGAGAATATTAAATTTATTTTGTTATACAACTAGGTTGAGGTTTAGTAAGAAATCAATGCTAATACTTCTGATGAAAGTCTAGAGTAGATTCTGTGATTTGTAAAATTTGAAGTGTCTCTGAAATTGTAGGTGCCTGTGGAGTTCTTAGGCTAATACTTGTTTATACTGTCTGCATCAATTTAGTTGCAAAAACTGAAGGGATCTAATTATTTTTCTTCTGTTTTACAAAGTCACTTTTCATTACATACCATCAAGTTAGAAATCCAGGGAGGAAATCTTAAGCAGTAATGTCTGCTGATGATTTTAGCTCTCTTTTGTATATGAAGAGTAATGAAAATGTGTGTGTGTGCCTTACAGAGGGTCAGCTTCTGCCATCCCCTTGCAGGTGATACAGGAAATTTTGCTGATTACTGGATGTGTTCACTGGTAAGGTCAGAATAAGGGAAGCAGTCTCCAGTCAGGTAAAATGACATCCCCTGCTCCAAAGCCTGAGATCATCACATAGCACACTGCCTGACAGGCACCTGCATGCATGGCTTCCATAGGTCTGGAACAGGCTCTGAGCTGTGTAAAAAGGCACTGGTGCTTAAACAGGGTGGGCACGAAGGATGGAAGGAACACAGGATATTAATAGCATCATAATGTTTACTCGGTTGGGCAGATGAAGATTTAGATGGGATTGTATCTGGCATTCACAGGGTCTGTGTCTGAGCCTCTCCCACATGTGTCCCTGGGAGAACATAAATGGGGGCATAAATGGAAGGGACCTTCCTAGCAGGCGAAGAGGATAAACCGAAGTCAGAGAGTATCCTCATGCTCAGAGCAGCTCAGGTGTACTGCCAGTCTCCTCCTGAACTGCCTGATACTGCCATAGGCTGCTGTGCAGCTCCTCACAGCAAGCAGTCTGGAGGGTGATCCACAATGCCAGGCGGGCTAAGGGTGTTTGTCCTGCTGCTGGGAGGAGACGCAAGTGTTTGGTTCCCAGACCGTTGGTTCAGCATTTCTCACAGGAACAGCAGAGGAAGTTAGAACAAGGACAGTGCTCTATGAAAAACTAGAGCAGTTCAGGCTAGGAAGATGGGCTGTTTCATACAAGCTGGAGCAGCTGTTAGCCCCTGCCCTGCCACCAGGGACTGGTCTTCCCTGCCAAATCACCCATCTCCAGGGAGGACGCAGGCGCAGGCCTGTAAATTGATACTGCACTTAAATGATTACAGGCTCTTCACCTTCAGCCCAACTGCAGCTGACTTGAGGAAAAGCAAGTCCAGAAATCTAGTTCTGTCTGTCTAAGGATTGCTGAATAACTGGGCTAGTTAAACCAGGCTAAATAAGAAATTAACAGACATTGCCCTGGGGATGGTCTTATAAGCCATGAGTGAAGGAAATAGGCAAGTAATCATCAGCAAGTCCTAGGAGGATGAATTGCATGCGGATAGATTTAAACTCAGGAATAACAATTGTGTTTATAAATGGAAGCAATTTACTTTATTGTTCTAGCTATAGTCATTTACACAAGCATTTTTGCTCAAAACTCCTAGACAGACCATGTTTGTTATGTTTGTGGAAGGACAAAATCATTCTTAAAGTATAACCATAATCACAAAGAGATTGTTTCATCTCGGATCTGTTTACTGACCTTTCACCACCATAAAATGCTTTTTTACTGCAGTCTGTGGCAAGAGAAATTCCCGAGAATTGTAATGTGTGCAATTAACAGAGGGTCAGCATTGTAGCTAGTATAAATCAGGGTGGCTACAGCTTGCAGATATAGCTGCTTACATCAACTGAGTGTCTGGCCGCAAGAATGTAAAATAAGATCTGCTCTGCAGAATGAGACCACTGTTACTGAGGACCCCATGACTAGCCTTTGTATGGTGAGAAAATACATAGTTAATAGGATTTTGCTATTAGTGAATTTGATCTGATACTTATTTTATTCCAGAGCAGCCTGGCGGATATTTAGCATCAACAAATCCAAGACTGTTAAGAGCATTTCTTACCTATTGTGAGCATTGTCCCAAGCACACTGTTACACCCCAGAGATCAGGAGCTCCGGGCACAGGAGCCTACGAGCGGCCAGGCTGCTGACAGTGTCACAGGGTGGCCCTGGGCAGCCTCACCCCGTCGAGGGTGCCCTGGAGTTAAGGCTGCCACTTCAGCTCCGGCACCATCACACTCCTCACAAATGTGAAATGCAAACCAGAAAAAACAAGGCGCACCTCTTCATTTCTTGACAAGTACTTAAAATAGAAATACTCTGACCTATTTTTTTTAGCGCTACTCCTGTCTTGATGTTCCCGTGTAGAAAAAATCCATGTGTCACTCTTTGCAGCAGCTTCTCAAAGGCTTAGGGCTGGATTCAGCTGGGAGCCCTGTACTAGGGAATAGCCACCCAGCCGCACTGAAAGCAGGGGTTATTTGACAATGGCTCAGAGCAACCCTTTTCAAGCCTTGAAGAGCATAACAACTCAAATAATAGTCACTGCTTGCTTTGCTCTTTTCATGCTCTCTCCTAGCTTGGCACTGTAAGAATAAAAAGCCTCTTTCAGAAGATAATGCACAGTCTGTGTTGCTCACCCTTCATGTAGTTTACAGGAGTTAAGGACATCAGTAAGGTCCAAGAATAACAGGCATTTCAGCTGCATTCAAAGATACCTTGGCAAAGTCTTCCGATAGATTAGAAGAAAAAGTAAACAATTTTAATGCAATCCCTGGGCACCATCACCCACGTCTGGCTTAGAATGTCAATGAAGCCAATCTTGAAGAGGGCTTTGCTTGTACAGTGGCCGGTGCCTCTGTGCCTCAGGTCAACAGAGCAGAGAAAGGAAACCCCATGGGGGCAAATGCCTGAGGGTCAGTGCTTAGCTGGCAAGAGCCTGTCCCAGGAGCACCCTCGATGCTGGCTGTGCCTGGGCAGAGCTCTCTCCTCATGTAACGGCCTGAGGACTGGACACAGCATCCAGCAGAGCATCTCTCATGTTTTATGGAGACTCTGTTCTTGCTTCCCACCAGCTGCTGCATTCCCTCACACACAGTTCTTTCCTTGTTTCTCTGAAGCAAGGACAAGCCTTTCCTGCTGCCTCCTCTCACTAATGTTGGGAAGTCCATAGGCCAACACTGTAACACTCATCATTACAAAATGGAAGCTGTTCTCCTAACTGAACTTCTTTACCTCTCTCTCATCTTAGAGATAGAAAGAAAGTTCTCTTTTCCCGATACCTAATCTGATGATGTGACAACCTGGACTATCATCACAGGGCAGATGTTTTCTGCAGCAGCTGGGGAAAAATAATTAGTACAGCAGAGCAATCCTGCATTGTCTGTTCCTCAGCAACAGAGGCCTTAGGCTTTGGTTGCCTGAGCAGCAACATGAAAAAGTGGTGTAGTCTGAGGGATCTATTACACTAACCTGAATTTAGCTTGCAGCACAGTTTTATCATTCAGCTGATTGAGAACACCCATCTTTGACCTCACTTGCTTCTCAGTAAATGCCTTCTGCTTCTCCTTGGTACCAGCATGGGTAAAACAGAAGCCTTCTGGAGGGGAAAACAGAGATTCTTCATCTGCTGTGCAGACTGTAGTAGCTGGACTCAGAGGGCAGCTCCTTCACAGAATGGAATGGATTTCATTTTGATCTTCTTGGGCTACAGCTGCTGCTGAGCAAACTTTTCTCTCCTTCTCTTGTTTGCATAGCAGATTGCAAACTTTTCAGGCTACTTCAAGTAGCAGTCTGGTTGAACATGAAATCCTTGCCACCAAGTGGTCTGTCATTTGGCAGATGAATAGCATCATTGCTAAAGTTTTAAAAGGAATAATAAATCTTCCACCCTCTGTGTCTTACTGAGCTATCCTGAGTCTGTGGAGCTCACAGCTGTTTTTCAGGAGGGAGACAGATTTATGTAGAGAACTAATGTGCATGTAAATCTCTTCCCCATACATGCTGCCTCTGTCTGTGTTGAATCTTGGCCTTGGTATGAATTGTTATAATACTGAAAACGTTTTAGCACTGACTGAAGTGACTGCCCACTGTGAAGCCAGTCCTCTGTTGGGTCTCTCTGAATTGGGAAAGGAATAAAAACTAATTCAGAGATAGCATGACAATCAATAACAGATTCATACTGATCAGATTCGGGGACATTCATACTGAAAGTCTGCAGGCTGTTACTCTCTCTTCATAACTCCTATTACATACAATGACAGAAGAGGACTTCTGTATCTGTGTGGGATCTTCCAGAGGTCCTTGTAATTCTACCAGACTCTCATCTCACTTATTTAAATATTGCCCCTTCTCTTGAGAAGAAGCATAAACCTGACATTGTTGTAAAGACTTATTTCTACCCCGCAGAGAAATTCCACTATATGTGATATAGAAGCTGCTCCAGGTTTACACACAGGGTTTCAAGATTCTAGAACAGATTGTAAGTGCCACGAGAAGCAACTTCATGATAGAGCACAGCTCTAGTAAAAAAAGGAATTACTGAGCCACATAAAGGTATAAATGCAGAGACTGAGGTAAACTGTCTGAATCTGGTGGTTACTTTCAGCCTGAATGTGGTCCTGTGTGGTATCACCCTGTCCACGAGGTTTGCCTTGGAGGGGCTGCCACTCCCTGCTTCTGTAAAAGCAGAGAGGGGAAGGACTGGATCTGTCTCCTGCTGCTCTTCAGCGTCCAGCTTCTCAAATCACGGGCTGCTGGCACTGCAGCAGAGCTCATGAGTGGATGAAACAGGATGCACGTGGAAGCATGTGCATCTTCGAGGAAGACCATGGAAATCTAGGACTCAGTGACTTTAGTCTTGGGTGTCTGGGAAGGATGGCAAAAGGTGAGATTTGTAGTGCAGTGTGGCTTCAATTTCTCCAGCCATGCAGAAGCTGTCCATTCATAGGACAGCACCATTCCTCTCTCATGAGCTCTGATTCAGGTGATGAAATTTCTTCCAGTACAAAAGGACCTGTTGTCTACTTACTTTTTCCCAGAGAGTTTCCTTCTCTCCTGAATGAATCCAGATGCAGTGCTCACTCAGAATAATACCTTGAATGTAAGCTTCATTTCATTTTCAAGAAAGCCATCACTATAGGCAGCCTATTTTCCAGTATCAGCAAATCCCAAGAATGGCAAATACTTGCAGCTGGCTCCCCAGTCTCTAGCACTGCCAAATCAGAAACTATGCTCAACTCTAAATACACTGCAAATTACTCTGGACCTGAGGCCACACAGTATTCACTGTCTCAAATGCCAAAGCAAGAAAGCAACTCCACCCTTCAAAAACAATTTAGTCTGCTATGATCTGCATACTGAAAAGTGTCCTTTGGCATTGGCATGCTCATTTCAACAGGGCAAGGCAAAGAAGCTGGCAACTAAAATTAAGATGTGTAGGGCACAGAGGAGTCCTGCTCTGCTTCTTTCTTCCTATTGGACCCAAAAAAAGAGAGGGAGGAGATAACTTTTGTCTTTTTTGTTTGTTTGTTTGCTTGTTTTCTTTTTTTTTGTTATCACAGAATTACATAGAAAAAACTAATCCCTTTCATTTAGCAAATCCATTTTGTTTCTTGGAGGGTTAAATCCTGCTTGCCGCAAACAAGTGAGTAATCCAATTGGCTTCAATGTGACAACTCCCAAAAGGCAAACAGGATTTGATTCCCTCCAGTGTGTAGTACACAGAATGTAGATTTTTTTGAATGAGCTATTTGAAATGCCAGATACTCTGTGTGCTAGCTTGGGTGCTGCCCTATAAACCCATGATAACTCTGTCAGCCAGTTTTTCTTGTGTTGAAGGTTTAAATGGCTTCCTATGGCTCTAAATTTAAAAAACAGCCTCTGATTAGAAATCATAAATTTGACCATGTTGGTTTTGTAAGATGGAGAGAAGAGGGGGGAGAAGAAAGCAGTCTCTGAAAGCAGAAGTTAGGACTAATTTACTGGATGTTTTAATTTCTTGAGAACTACATAATCTCCTAGGATTCTTGCAAAACTGTAAGCTCTGTATTTCTAACATGAGAGACCAAGAGTGATTGAGCCATATTGCATAAACTTTCCTAGTTTGCTGACACCAGGGGCTTTCTCAGCTCCTCACTGACTGAATTTCTATGTACTTACTAAGCCCTTTCACAAGAAAGCAGACATTTGAGCTTGCATTTGTCTCACATTTGCTACTGACAGCGCAGGCTGTTTTCAGAGTAACCTGAATTTCTTTTCTTTGACACCTCCAGTGTGAAAGAAGTGTTAACAAAAGACAATTAGACACCTCCCAGCACCCACCTGCAATGCCTGCACCACTACAGGAGTGAGCTCCCTTGACAGAAATATTCACACTGGCAGGAGACCAGATCAAGAAGGTAGTCAACAGTCCATATGCATGAAACCCATCCAAGGAAAAGAGCTTCGGTGATATAACTACGAGAGCTGAAAAAATGTGGAAAATCACCCACTGGCTACTTAAAAACAGTCAGCTGTGTAGAGGCACTGAGTCCAAACAGCAAGAAAAAGGAGAGAAAATCACAACAAGTTCTGTGCCAAACACATTTTATGTTGATTTTACTGTGCCAAAAGACTGACTTAGTGCCATCAGACAGAACTTGTATGCCCTAAGATCCTCTTTAGTTGCCCTGATTGGTCAAATTGCTGTCTCTCACTGACCCATATCCCTTAATAGGTAGCAGAGCTCAGGCAACTTGAATTTTTAGAAGAATATTTGCAGTCTCACTCTCTTTTTCTTTTTTTTTTTTTTTATGTTGTTAAAATAAAGCCTACAGAAGGAGAGGGGGAGAAGAGAAAGTTGTTATATAAGGAGTGAGGATGGCGAGTTCTGATTAGGCTTGTACTCTGGGCTGCAAAATAAATAATCAAAGAAAATGAGGATGTTAGTGCTTACACCAGGATGGAATACAGCTCAAGGTTTTGTTTCCTGGGCACTTCTTCCCTGATGATAGAGACAGTGTCATGGGGCTCATCTGTTCTATGGTAATCAATCTATACAACACCGCTGCATGCTGTACATCTCACTGGGAGGGAGGGGATTGCAAACCGGCTTTGTCATTTTTGACACCTGCTGTTCACTACTAAATTCAAGCATCGTATTTTAAAGAAAAGTCTTAGGATGGGCCTCAAACCAAAATGCTGGATGTGAATACCTCCTGTCTGCTTTACAAAGTTTGATTTAGGATCACTTTGGAGCAAGGGACTCTGTATTCCAGTGCTCTGCCCAGGCCGTGAGGCTGACAGCAACTATAGCCCTATGGCAGGAGGAGGGCACTGTGGCCAGTCTTGTATTCTGCCCTTGGCAGAATGAAATGCTGGAAATTTAGGGCAAGTTTGCAGGCTGTGCTGGTCTCTCCAGAGAAATTTCACAGGCAGAACCATGCAATCCGTGATTATTTGGAGAAAACTGTTGCACACCTTAAATTACTTCCACGTACTTTGATTTCAGTAATGAACGTCTTTATTTTGGTAAATATGAAACAGACTCCCAAGCCTTCAAAGAGCAAATATCATTGGAAAAGAAGACAGAAGTCATCCATTAGCTAATTTGCTCTTTTGCCCAACTAAGATGAGCCTATTTTCCTAAGATTTTTTTTCCTCTGGTCTAGTCAAATGTCCTAATTAATAGATCCCAGTAGAAAAAAACCCACAATATTAAAATAATCCAAATCTCATGGTATGATCTGAAGTGCTTTCCAGTTCCACTGTGTGAAATTTACCTCCCAACAGCATGTGGAAGCCCTAAGAACTTGGCTCCTGCAGGGGCTGTGTCAGCATAGAAGTGGACTGGGAAAGGTGAAGCTGTACAAAGCTGTACAAACCTTATCCATGTGAGTCTCCCAGATTTGGGGGGGCTCTGTGTCACATGGAGGACATTTCCAAACCACCTTCTGGGAAATTACTGCCTCAAATCTTGTTCATTGGAACTAGGTATTCCAAATCCCCTACTTATCCCTACAAATCTTTTTCTTTAATCTTATAAAAACATTTAAAATTTTTGTCTTAAAGGCCATAAGAGACAAAACATTACTCAACTGCCTTCTCCTGAAATCCTGTTGATGTAAAGTGGAGTGAGATGCCAGGCTGAGAGGAAGGGGAAGGGTCAAGGCAGGAGATTTACAGTTACAACCAAGATTGCTTTAAGGTTAAAAACTGCTTTGAGAACTTGCAGTGTAACATAGGAAGAGTGAAACAGGGTTGTAACCGCAGACCCAGCTAGTCAACCAGACTGCACTTAGAGAAATTTCAATTCAGTAGAAAACTATTGATTTCTTTTCTGTGAAAGGCAAATGTTTCTGTAAAAACTTCTCTCTTTTCAATAAATACAAGTCTAGATGTGTGGGTTTTTTCCAATGTCAACTATCAGTATGTGCTATAAACACATAAAAGAACAAATACAGTTAGAGGAACAAAAAGTAATCTTTTTTCTAGGAGATACCATGAGTTCAGCCTAGATATCTGAGCACATTTGATGGCCAGTGGTGCTGCTGAATTCATAATCCTTTCCAGATAACTCTTTGAAGAAAGAAAGCTTAACCCCATTTGACCTATGCTTACTCAGAGTGTTTCTTCCACTTCAGCAGCTTGAGCCACATACAAAGGGCCTTGTTTTTGCAATGATTTTGATAGATTTTCAGGGAAACAAATGTGCCTGATACTGAGAGAGGGCTGATGTGGTTTGTGCCTCTGGAAGCCAACTTGCAGTTCGTTAACCCTAGTTGCAGCTGTTGAAATCTGTTGTGCCAAAATAATGAAATGCAGCCCTGATTTCCTTTCTTCTGGGTCAGGTCTTGACAGCGAGTGACGTTCTCAGCTCTGAGAGCAGCTGGGGTCACTGGCTCTCAGAGAATTAGGCTTTCTGTCTCCTATGAAAAGTCTTTGGTCTGTTGTGGTTGTTGCTTTGATTTTCTAGTGATGTGCATTTTTGTACATGTCTGTAAAAACAAACACAGTTTACCCTACTGCCACAAAGATCCCTTGCGATCCTTTGTCAACAATGTCAAGCCAATGTTTCACTCAAGCGCAGGAATGACTAATTTTTTACAACTGTGGTCTTCTGAGAACATTACAAAGGCTACAGCGGAATGGTTTAATTCAGAAGTATTTCCTGCATCACCATCAGTGGCTTATTTTTCCTGGGTCTCCATTTCCTTTGCTTTTCCAATAGTTTGGGTGTTCCATATTTAGCCAGTTCACTGAAGCACATGTGGGTAACTGAACTAAGTGCTTATACAAAAGCTTTTTGCCTTGAATTTCTGCCTTCGTAGTAGAACCCCCTGTAATTTTACTGTCTTGTTACTCCCACTCATCCCTGCTGAATACAGCTGTATAAGATTTTAGCAGTGCACATTGCATTTTTAATTTACTGTGTGCCTCTCCCTCAAACGAGAAGCAGATGACATCTGCTGCCAGGGTGACTCAGCATGAGCAGAACTGCAATCGCAACTACCAGCCTGTGCTAAATAACCCGACCCATTTACACTTCGAAAGTCAGTCAGATCTAAATGCCAGGTACTAGATTAGGGTGCAGGTGGGTGGGGATTGGAATGAGCCTGGGAGAGGTGAGGGAAGGGACAGACGGTGTCCTTGAACTACATGGGCAAGCACCCGAATAGGGACTGATGTGGCAATGGTGCCTGGACCCCTACCCTGCCTCCTGGGCAGGGGCTGTGCTGATTTGTAGCCCACCCAAACAAAAATAGGAGGCAAAGGTATTACTGCAGTTGAAGGGAGAGATAGATACGCAGGAGCAGACCAGGGGAGCCTGTATGAACCTGCCTTCTGCTGCAGGAAGTATAAGAGAAGGTAAAATGACTGGTTTCACAGGTGGCTCAGATAGTATGGCCTGAGGGTAGGAGAAGCTCACAGAAAGCAGTTGCTTGCTTTATCTCCAACAGTATTTTGAGAGGGAGAAGAGAGGGCACAATCCTGCACAGGCTTTGGCATAAGAACAAAAGACGTTAGGTAGCCAGCAGTTAATCCAGTGAAAAGGTGCTTCCCTGCCTTTTAACAATGGGGCTTCATTTCCAAGTGGACAAGATCTTTGAAGGGATAAGAAGTTAACAATCTCATGGGTCTTGGTCTGCCTGATCAAGTGTAATTTTCCAGTAGTGCTTATCAGTGTCCAGGCTTGTTTTTCATAGGAATGTAATGTTTTTACAAGGTCAGGATTGGTGGCTAAACCTCAAAAGGATCCGTATGTGTGAAGGTGTCATTGATTTTAGCAATCCACTGGAAGGCACTGATTGTTTAGAAGGCTGTTACAGGGGAGTTAGTGCTGCTTTTTTTGTGTATATGACAACATTGTCATATACTTGTCATATTTTCCTTTGGAGTAGAAAGAGCTTTCCATGGATCTCTAAGCTAAGCCTCTCTCTGCAAAAGATTTCCTTATTCAGAGATGTGGAAACTAAAGCAAGAAATGATTCAGTGGTTTTCCCAAGTTCTCAGAATGATCTGGAACCTATTTCATGTCTCTGGTGGAAGATGGCAGGTTTTGTGGCTGAACCTAGTGGCAGGAGTTCTTTACCCTTTCTGTGACCTAGATGTTACGTTACAGCTATGTATTTCCATGTCTCCATCTTTCTGTTTAAAGCAATCAGGATGAGTTCTAAATTTACAGTGATGGTGTTTGGAAGAATTAATGGCTGAGGTGAAATGCCCAGGAGCTCCTGCAGGAGTGAAAGCATAAAGAATTTTCAGGTTCTGTTCTTCAGTCAAAAGGCACTTTGTCCTGTAGTAATGTGAATCCAGTTTCAGGGGTCTCTTTTTTTAGGAGCAAAGGATTCTAGATTACTTTCCCCTGAGATCATTTGCGGAGCTCTCTGCAAGTCCTCGTGGCTTTGACTGTACAGCATTCAATGTGTGAGTGAGAAGATGTGGAGGCAGCTGGCATTCATTCCAGAAATACATGGGCACTGGACTTAGCCAGGGCCACGCCTGGGAATGTCTCAGCTCTTCCACTGCAGGGATGCAAAAACACAGACGGTTTCTTCCTTAGAACTTGTTAGTTCAATCTGGCAAACTCACCTAACTTTCTTCTTGGAAAACAGTTTTGTGCTTTAAAGGTCCTTACCCTTCAAAGGTGTCTGAGTCTTTGTGCAGACTCAGTCAGAGAATGCTCTGGAAAAGGTGGGCTCTTGGCCATGATGTATGTGATAAAAAGACAGCCAGAAAGAGAGTTTTAATTTCAAAATGCCACATCACATGCATTATGAAATGATATAAAAAGCTACAGCTGCTCTGCTAGTAATTCTCTACATGCTTTAAAATGAACCACTTTATGAACTTGCTATCTTTCTAAGACATCCTTTATTGCAACCTCTGAGCAGCCTCGAGCTAGCTACATTATCATATCAATAAACGAAGTGTCCATCTCGCTGTCTCTTCCATACAGACAGCCTTTATGAACACTAGCGGCCCCTCTGAAGTCAACTAAGCCACTTGCATGCATAATTATGTTTGCAGTGAAATTTCAAGGGTTAGTCCCAACTTTCATTTTGTTTGATTGTGTTCCATGGACAATATGCATTCAGCCCTTTCCCAGTCCTTATCTGTCAAGCATCCACCGCTCTAGTTACATGGGAAGAAATAAAGAAAAGAGCAAACTACAACATGAGGGTACTTCAAAGGCAGGGAACAGTGCTATCTGCAGAGAAACACATACACACAGCCTGCTGCCCATAAGGAGCAGGATGAAAAGACTAAAGCAGCACAGAGGGAAAAAATAACACAGAGAAGACCAGCTGTGTCTTGAGGCATGGTTTCGGTTGTCATGTCTACTGTAGCATAGATGATGCACCTTATTTTCATTAGGATGAAGCGAAGCTGAGCTGCCAGACAGTGCCTTTAGATCCTGAGTGCACTCTCCAAACACAACACAAATGCAGAATAACAGTTTTACTTGAATGGTGCGGCCATTCAAAGTGTACGGTGTGAGTACCCTGTGGTTTCATTGCCTGCTCTGATGCAGCTCTAATGTCTGAGCCCGTGTCATCAGGGACTGGAAGGGATGTTAGCCACTGCCCAGACCTTCCAAACAGTATATAAGGATGACTGAGGACAAGAAGTGTGTCAAAGCTCTAAGGTGCCCATAGGATCATTGAAACTTGAGATCTTTAAAGAAGAGCAGAGTAAAAATACAAAGTGTGTTCAGTCATATACCACAAAAACACAGTGCAAGCTGTATTGTAAGTGATCAATACTTAATGTCACAGTCAGCGCTTCATGGTTTCAGAAATATCATCTTAAAGGTACAAAGCACTCAAAGGATTAAAAATAATCTTTACATATCCTGCTAAGATAAATGGGGAATGTTTGCTGTGGGTTGATCCTGTTCTGTTACTCCCAGGCTGTAACACACAATACAGTGCTCAATTGTCTTATACTTCAAAAACCATCTTCTCCTCCACTAAAACAGGAATAATTTTCATTTGAAATGAGCAACCCATCACCCTTTTAAGGTGGGAAAAAAAAGGAGTCATGCCACACATTCCTTTTTCTTCAAATAACAACTTCTTGTATTTATCTCTTAAGAAGTTGTTCTGCTGGGCAATAAACTGTACATCAGCACTGGAAGGCCAGTCATTAGGCACACATGAACTGATCACATTAACGCATAATTAGCACATAATTTTCTGGAAAACCCATGTGGCTTCAATCATATCATTACCAACAACAACACATGATATCATCCAAAAAGAGCAGGTCAAGCCCTGACCTTTTTCTAGCGTACATGTTCTGATAATAATAGATATTATTTTTGGCTTGAGATAGATTTATGGTGTAATTTATGACTCAGCTTATTCTTTTTTTTCTTCTGAAGAGTGAGTGTTCTCTTTGATGATCTCGGTGGTGATGTCTGCTATCTTGCTGCTGTGGCCGACAGTAACATAACAAAGCCAACTAGATCACCACTTCAGTCTTACAACTGAGTAAGAGTCTGGCATTTTACCAGCTCAAACAGTGCTGCACTGGCTGCAGGGCCCAGGAAAAAAATGCAAATATTTCAGCTGTGTAGACGGCTATACAAATAGCAGGGCAGACAAGGCAGCCTCATCTGGGAAGACGAGATGTGTGTGATGACCTCCTTCCTTGAAGTTAAACAAGTAAAATCTTATCCTGGGTCATTGTCACAAGTTCCTCTCCCCTGTGAACGAGCACAAAGGGCAATGCACTATATTTGCAACTTGGCAGCATGACAAGAGCCCAGAGAGGATGTTCTGTGGTCAGGTCTCACTGCTCCCTGTCTGTGTGCCTGCTGTGTGTGTGTGGTCAAGGTGCCCGAGGCTGACTGAGGACACAAGACAACAAATGCCAATTCAAGCCACCACGTTTTCTTCCAGTTTGTCACTGCTCCTCTGCCAGCATCTTTGGTACTGGCATTCCATGTTGCCATTCCACTGTTTGCTCTATCTCCCTGTGATGCCCTGCTTTTCTTGCACTCTGTTTTTTCTTGAGGGAGCACTGAAGTTTGTCAGGAAAAGTGGAAGCTGCCTCCTCTCTGCTGAATGTCCAGCATCTTGGTCATTCTCCCTTTTTAGCACAATAGACTTGGATGTTGGGGTGTGACAGAGGTTTCTTTGCCCATTTCTGTCTATCAAGTCTGGCACAATGAGCAGTCTGAGCTGAGATATTTTTGGCTGACGGTGTCCCAACATGCAATGCATGGCGCAATTTACTTGGCTTTGCTTCTTTCCACAGAAATTAACCAAATCCATGTGATGCTTCTTGCCTGTCAGGAAGCTATACTCTGCATTAATCTCTCATTTTGGGAGACAGCCTGTGTGACTGACAACATTAATTTTAGCCACAGATAACACTTCCTGTCTTTAAATAGTTTCGGTAGATAAATAACTTCTATAATGAAACACTATCCCATGGTCTAAGCCAGGAACTTTTGAGTTTTAATTCTGGCTTTCAGACAAAATCTCTTTGTGGATAAAAGTAAGTAAAAGCCTGGTTTTGGTTTGGTTTGTTTGTTGTTTTTTTTTTCCACAGAGAAGGTATACCCTCAGCTTTTTTCACACTCCTCAAGAGTTCCAGCTCTTCAGCACCTACAAATGCATCCCTGCTTCTCTTGCCACTTCTTTTCCTATAACATAGTCATAGAATTTTCCCTACAGTTGTATTGAAAGGATAAATTACTCAATGTCGGAAAGATTTCTGAAGATGCAGGTCATGGCTTGAGGCAGATTCAGTCATGCACAGTGCTCAGAGATTGCTCTAGGGAGCCTGCATTGTCATCATGGTCCCCACCAGTACTCAGTCTTTACCTGGAAAATTTACCCAGCAGACCTCCTTCTTGAATCTGGGTCACACAGACATTCACTACTGCTCACAGGTAAGATCTGGTCCAAAGCCCATTAAAATCAGCAAAAGTCTTTCCTAAGTTGGAGTCAGGGCTTTGCAGGATACATGAACACCAGCCTTCCCCACCTCTGGATAGCATAGTGGTGATCTAACACACAGCTGCCTTCTGAGAGCCTCTTTACACAACTAGGTAAGTCTTGACCTCTAGAACATAAAAGACTTTACCATGGGCACTATCCAAATGATATTTAAAAAACAGTGTTCAGACTCCTGCAATCTCTCTGCAGTACTTGCTATTTAAGTCCTTTTTCAAACCACACAAATAGAGCATGCATTGTAGGGATTTTCCTGCGTTTCCTTCCAACAGTCAAATCAGGGCGAGGGAGTTGTGACCACCACGTCTTGGGGCTGGGGCAGAAATAACTGGAAACAGCAAATGCTGGGTGTAGGAATCTCATACTTGCCAGGACATTTCAAAATAAGGACTGCAATGAGATAAATTCTTAGAAAGAACTTGCATTTGTCTAAGGGATCTTTTCTTTCTACCATGCAAAATAAATGGGTTACATGCTGGAAGTTCATACTAAAGATAGCTGTGCAGATTAAAGAGCATTACTGAGACTCTAGAAAAGCTGTGACTGCAATTTTAACTTGAAATTATTTACAGATGACAACCTCCACATCCCCATGGCCGTGGTCCTGCTGCTGCTAGGCTCTGAGCTGGCTACACAGCACTGCAGAGACTTGCTTGTGATTTTGCTGGTACCTACAGTACCATATTAAACACAGGACAAAGTATTAAGCAAAAATTGGGTTTCTGCATCCATAAAGGCTGGCAGCTGTGAGCAGAGCTGTGTGTGAGCTCTGATTAATGTTTGAAGTAATAACCCATTACTCTTCCCTAATGGTGAGAGAAGTGGTGACTGGCAAAGGAGTGCTGTGGCCACTAGCACTGTCTTTTAATGCACCATTGAGAAACACAAAGATGAAACCAGGTACCACCCTGTGGCATGATGATTTCTCCTGGTGCAAATGCAGACACAAGGATCTCAAGGACTTAAGGGAAGTGATCCTTGATCTTTTTTGAGAGAAAAGTGGGAAATCAGAACCAGGACTTTCCCTCTGTTCTCTCAAGAGGAGCCAGTCACTGTAGTAAATGGCTATACCTGTTGCTAAGAAATACTGTCATACTTTGTTGTGACTCCTGTTTAGCACACCTGCTTCCTCCCAGGCCAAGCAGTGAGAAGCAAATAAAGTTTCTATTTCATGGATTAGACATAGGGAAAGTCTTTTACCTGTATTTACTATTGGCTAGGCATTTACTGGAAAAGGACTTGGGCAATGTAACTGAATGACTGTGCCAATTCAGTTCTACCTGTGAGCAGCTGTTAGAGGTGCTTTCCCCCACACCCTCAGCCTTCCCTCACTTGGAAGCCCAGAAAACAGGTCTTCAGGGCACTGGGGCTCCAGGCACCCATCTCTTCTCAGAGGACAATGGTACCTCTGCCCAGGATGGAAACTACACAGCTAATTTTTCTGTCTTTTTGTTTTGTTTTTATCCAAATAGACCAGATAGCAAAATCTTCATTTTGTTAACAATTGCATTCAAATTGAATGAAAATGCTGACTGTTAGGGCTAGTTTGCGTGAAGAACATTATTGTCAGAAGGGTTTCCAAGCAGAGTTCTCAAACCAAGTTTCTCTGCTAGTAGTCCAGGCTACAGCTAAGGTATCTCAATATGTGGGTAATGTTTTTGGAGGCAATGGGAGGTCAGCATAGGAATCATTTATCTTAGTTAACTGTAACCTATATCATTAGATCAGACATCCTACTTAAAAACAGGCTTTAGATACTCTCAGTTAATATTTTAACATTAATCGATGAAATTTAAGTTTCAAATGTCATATTTAAACTCCTAAATATAAATGGCCTGATTTTCTAGGGTGTCAAGAGCATGCAATGCCTATTGATTTCATTGAGAAATGTGGGTACCTGTCAACCATTTTGGAAAACCAGGTCATTGCGTTTAGTCATTGATTCATAGATTCTTAACTCTAAGCAGACAGGTTTGAGACCTTTTCTAGCTTCATGCAGTTCTGCTTCAGATTTAGTAGAAACTCACTTTCATGAAGTGGAATCCTTAAGTACCCTTGGCTTACTTCCTTCCAGCCCTACCTTGCATGCTGTGTTAAGTATTCATTTAAGGCTGATTTTGAAGAAGCAAACAACAAAACCGCATAAATTTAAAATATTATATTTTTTTAAAATGCAGAATAAATAATTTCATAAACATTTTTTAAAAAAATGTTCCTTACAGAGAGTGACCTCATTTTTATACAATTACTACTGAGACAGAAGGGAATTTGTGCTGCAAAACTGTTCTCTTTAGTACAGATGACACATTTCAGTGGGAAAGGCAAACTTAAATACATAGCAAAGCTGAATACAAACACTGGGTTCCAGCCACATTTGGACTGTATCACAAACTAAATAACATTAGAAAATTAAAAATGAGCACTGCTTCTCCTCTCTAGTCTAGATTTATTGCTCTCAGCCTACATGATGCTTGATCAGAAAGGAACAGGAATGCATGTAGCAGGAGACTATGTGCCAAGTCTGTGCTAGATTGAATGTACCAACTGTTCAAACACAGTCCTACTGGAGGGACAACTAATACAAAGCAAAACAAATATGCTTTAACCCATATAGCTTACACTAGCTCAGCATTAAATACAGTGACCAAAATACTTACCTCCTTGGACACTCACTTATACTTTATAGCTATAAACGCTGCCAAAATTTCCTTTCTCTGACTGATACTCATATAATGGCACAGGCTTTTAGTGGACTTAAACTTGATCTTAGACTTTCAGAGAGAATTAGCAGCATGTGTTGCTTGCATACATCTCCTTGCCATCTGTGGATTCTTTAGGTTCAAAGGAGGCAGCAAATATATCAACACTTAGAGAACCATTTGGATCTTGAAATCTTAAAGTGGGACGCATTTATAGGAAATTGCAAATAGTCTGAACCTTCACACTGTGGTTGATGCAGATTAAGATGTCCAAAAAACAGGTCAACAGAAACATGAAATTAATTAGACATACCTTTCAGAGAGCAAGGGTAAGATAGGGAGGGAGCAGGTGGGGTTGGAGAAATTTTGGAGACCTAAGGATGTAGCAGAGGGAGAATTGTCTGTTTTGAAAGATGGAGGCCATTTATTTCCAAGGGATAGGTCTGAGCTTCAATAGGTTCAATACATAAAGTGTTCTGCACACAACTTCCTGACCAGCAGTAATTCAGGCTCTGGGTACATTGTTGTGTGTAAGAGAAGTTATGCTTCTTCCCTCAGTATGCCCCAGGGTTCTTGCGAGTCCCCTGTCACATACTGAAAGGTGGAACTACACAGGAGCAGTCAGGTGATCAGGGAGGAGGTAACAGCAGTCCTGCTGTCAGCTGCTTAACTTGTGCAGTACCAGGTTACTCAGGGAAGTCTAGAACTACAGTGATGTGGGCTTGGCATGCTGAGAATCTGGTTGCAATTTGACACTTGTATTTAGTGGCAGGGTTTCTATTTAGCTAGCTAAAATTGTTTACAATGGTGTAAGAATAGCTCAGAACAGATCATACGCCCACTTTTCTGACTTTCCAGACACAACTATAATGTTTTAAACACAGGTGTTGGACTCAGTCTCCCATCTTTGACAATGTACACAACAAACCCCATGACATAGTCATAGCTGGATCCTAAGTAAACCTGTACAATAAACATGACCAGGCAAACAAAAGACAAGGACCATATGGGGTGCTGCTGGGGCTGATTTCTGGTTGATTGTAAAACAAAAACCAAAGTGAGCACCACTCATAAACTATTTAAAGGAGATACAGCTGCAGTCATCCCCAGCCTGGTGCAGCTGCACTGACCCTAGTCACCACCATTTTTTGATTGTGGTAGAGGAGAGTTTCTCAGGAAACAGCCAGTGCATTGAGAGCCTTGCCACATTCAGTGCACTATGAACCCTGCCACATCCTCCTGCAGCTGCAAAGAGCCTGGCACTCCCCTGATGCTCAAGGTCCCATTTCTGGCTAAGACTGGAGCACAGCCCATCACTTTGAATGTTCTCCAATGCATTTTGCAAGTCACCAGGAGTAATTCCCTGAAAGAACAGACTTCTTTTGTACCATTTATTGTTTGTACTGCTGCAGAACTCAGGCTCCTGTCCAAAAATTTTGTCCTGGTGGAGAAAGATGGATGGGCTACTTGTCTGTAGCTGCTGACACAGCCCTGTGTGGTAACTGTCACTCTGTCCAGGTACCTCAACAGCTGAGGGTCTCCAGGCTGGCCACTTTAACCAGACCTGCTGTTCCCTGTGCCCAAGGTGTGCTGCGTGCACACCAGCTGTTAGGGCAGCCAGTCTGTCGTACAGCTGAAGCAGCCTGGATCCGTGGGATTTACTGCCTGCTGCCCGAGTCAGAATTGGCACCACAGGCAGCAGTATAGGTGTGGTAAACCAGGTCCTACCTCTGCTCTCAGTGCTCTTTATTCACACATATGTGACAGGGAACATATGTTTTACAAAAGAGCTGACATGAGTTTTGACACAATACAAAAAGTGGACGAATATCCTGTAGAGGAAACGGGAAAGGAAGGACAAGAATAGCAAAAATAAAAACAAGCAGTTGCACACATAGATTTTGTGAACTGTTAAGCATTGCCAGATTGCTCCTTCGGACATTTGTGTGCTTACTGGTTGCTTTGGTGCTGTTATCAGTTTTACAGATGTCAAAATGGAGGGCATATGAAAGAGGTTTGTAAGGGACCATGCAGTGGCTTTATATATTTATCCAGAGAGTTTATTTGAGGCCACAAAGCAGAAGATAGCTAGTAGTTATAGAGGGCAACTGATCAGTAGAAGAGGAAGAGATGGTTCAACTTTGATGAGCTTTAAAAGGATTTGAAACATGTGAAGAGTGAGTACTGGGCTGGGCAAATTGCTTAACATGAATGGACCTCTGGGAGGATCTGGAAGACGATGCAGGACAACGGAATAACCCAGTATATGTACAGGTTGAGAAAGAGAAGTGCCATTAAGGTGGTTCGAAGGTGATTGAAAGAACTCACTGAGATTGCTAAACATGACTGGCTACACTAACTAAATACAAAAGCATTGAGTTGCTGGGGGACAATGGGCTCTATCCTTTGAAGCTATTTTCACACCCTGATATCCAGTTTGTTACTGATTGGTATATACAATAGATGTTGCAAGTTTTTTTGCAGCTGTTTCTAGCTTAGTTGTCAGGTAAATAATCAGGAAAGTCATGGGTTTTAAATCTAATTTCACAAATAACTTTTAAAAATAAATGTATAGATTTTTTCTGATTTAAAATCTGTCAATTTAGTGTAGGCTTATGAGCTTTCCAGTCACATTTATAAAAAGGCATTTAATAAGAAGGCAGCATCCAGTTATAACTGTAGTATGATTTACAGAAAACATACGTGAGACAATATAACGGCTCAAAAGAATCCACTAAGTTCTCTCTTTCTCTACATGTACAGTACAAATGAAAAATGAGTTTCAAGATTCAAACAGAAGACAAAGTACCTTTCACCAAGACAGTATAATTTTGCAGGATTTCCCTCATAACCAGTACCAACCTGTGAAACTTTATGCCTGTCAGTTCCTTCCTCAGAAAGCTTGTCCACACAGACCCAGAAATAATCCTCTAATGAGCAATGTAAGTGTGGTAGAGTAAGATGGAGGGGGATTTTATTTTCAGCTTTCTTAACACCATATGTTCACTTAATCCCACTCTTCTTTTAGTTAAAGGTAATCCCTGAGTACTTGAGAACAAATTACATGCAAACATACATTATGTGTATGGGTGCATCTGCATATAACACTGCACATGTGTTTAAGACTAACAGAAATAACACTGATAACCAAGGCAATTGAATTTTCCTATATGGATGCTCCCGCGTCGTCTATCTCAATAGTACATATTAAGATTCAAGAAGGAAATTTTCTCTGAAAGAATAACTATTGAGTATTGCTCGGATTTTAGCTCATCAAATCTTGAATAAAAATCTTCAGAGTTATTTTGAAGTGCCATTTAACCTTTCCTACCTCTTCACTAAATTTAATCAAAAAATCGTCACAGCTCTTTCTGATAAGTCCAGTAACGTCATACAGACCACACTAAACATGCCAAAATGTTTATTTTCCACTTTTCACTTCAAAACGGGAGTTTTAAAATAAATTGTAAAAGTTTCAAAGTACAGTGATAAAAATGCTGAAAATTACTGTTCAAAAATCTACTGTCCAGTTATCTACAGCTGTTCAAAAAAAGAATCTGAAACTTCCCACAACTATTTTCAGTCGCTTGCTGGAAGAACAACTGCACCAGTTCAAACTACTTCTTTTTAAAAATGTGAAAAGTCCAGCCAATGTCACTTTGCAGTCAAGACAGAAATTCCAGGAAATCCTAATGTATGATTTACAAGATACGTGTCAAATATTTCACATATGCACGAAAATGACAGGAAGAAAATAGTTCTGCTCTGTAAACATTAGGTACAGTTAAATAACACAGAACTTCTGGAGAAAGCTGTACTTTCTAGCTGGTCTTGCAACTTGATTAGTGCCAGCTGGCTCCTGAAATGAAAAAAAGAGTCCACTTGAGCAGGTCGCTTTCCAGAATGAGATCTGAGGACAAGACGTGGCTGCAGATACTTGGGAAAGGACAGTTAATAGTAATTGGAAAAACAAACTCAGTGCCATCACTGAGTATACCAGGGATGCGTCTATCCCTGCTGCTCCAGAAACTGTGTGACATTGCTGCAGTACATACACACAAAGCTTTCCCCTGCAATTATGACCAGTGAATATACGGGTTTGACTGAATTTCCCTCTGTAAAAAAAAAAAGGGAATAAATGCAGTCTTTTGGATTTTCACAGTGCAGCAGCAGAAGATCCAAAATTCAGTTCTCTCTCAGGCAGCAATGTGACTGATAACTCTATTTTATTGCATACTGATAAAATCTCTTACACTTTAAGAATTATTAAATCATATCTAGCAGGTAATTATTCTATAATGAGCATTAACTGCATATAAGGTGTTTGGTCTGGAAGGACCTTTCAACATCTTCAATATTTACATTGAAATTCTCTTTTTCTAACTCAGTAACAAAAGACTTCAGAAGCGATGTGAGATGAAAGAACATTTTCAGTGTAAAATGAGAAATGTTGTCATAGAGGAAGTGAAAATAGGTTAAAAGCAATCTGAAAGGTAAATGACTAGTTGTTGCTTCTTTTATGCCTTACTCTATTATGTTAACATAAATAACATGAAATCCAAAGACCTGAGAAGTGTTTTCCAGCTTGACCCAGAGAAATGCCTAAGGCTGGCCCCTGGATTATCCTGAGGCTCTTCCAGTTTGGTATCAGGCACAGCCTTTATACCTAAAGACTCAGTGAGGTCATATCAAGAAGGTCATTGTAAGAAGAGAAGAACTTTTCAGGACAAATTTCAGTCACAAAGTAGAAGTACCAAGTAGAATCCAACTCAGCTTCTTTTCCAACTCCGCTCTGCCACTCACCTCCTGCAGTATTTCAAACATATTGTGGACTTGATTTTTTTATGTAAAGCAGTGGTTCTCAAGACTGCAAAACTGGTAGACTTGTGTCATTTCCCTGTGATGTTCATAACCAAACCTCTGCCATTTCATTGTAGCAAATGGTATCTTTTAATGTTTTTGAAATGCTCTGTGATGTTTGCTCCTATGCTTAAAATTCTAGTGTTGTTTGACTTAATGTGTGGAAAAGAATCACTGTGTATTTTAAGTGAATTATGTACCAGAACATCATAATTTTTATGAATGAGTGACCTCATAATTTTCAGAGACATCACTCCAAGAAATCAAAGATAAAGTGTGTATTTATTTGCAGAGTTGTTTGCAAAATTGTTGCCATAGCTTTGGCCTCTTTTTTAGACCACACTAAAACCCTGCAGTGACTTCTCCAGAAACTGATGTCCTCCACATTAGCATTTATTTACATTTGTTTACCTTGCTGTTGTTGGCACCTCATTCAGGTTCATGTCACCTTTTTTTTTTTTCCTATGTTAATGGCCATTTTTCAATTCACCTTCAGCGCTGAGATTTCTTTTCTTGGTTTTAAAGGTATGATCACATGGGAAGTATTGGTTTCTCCTGTCTTCAAGAAGATGATGAAGAACCTTGCTTTACAAATGGCCAGTGCAACTGCTGTGACTGGGACCCACAGCGACATTATTTTCCCTCATATCGTATTAAGTCAGATACAGGAAAAAGAAGGGCAGCTAGAGAGTATTAATAGATCTTGGGGGTGTGATAGATCTTAAGGCCTGTAACTGTGCTGCAGAAAATCACTAATTTATTTGCCTTTCAGTAAGAATCTCTAGAAATAGAAGCGGTTTATGCTATTTTTTTCCTAAAGAAATAAAAATACATACATGCTAATTGCACTTTGGAGAAGGAAAATTAATAAAGACAACTGTGCCATTCCCCATTAGTGGAAATGCCTGCAGTTAACCTGCCTCAAGCACTTTCAATATCACTGAATCCCTTGGGTGGGATTTTCCAAAGTGCCAGCATTAGCTCAGCCCTGCTCCCGTTAAAATCAATTACTGACTTCAGCCTGGGAGGGGAGTCCAGAGAGTCCCTGTGGTGCCCTGTATGTTGGAAGATCCTAATCTTTGTGTGTGCTCTTCCTTCCCTATTTTTATGTGCATGGCTGCACAGGTGCTCAGATACATTCGTGAGGGCCAGGATTTTCCTCAGAGGACCTAAAAAGGAGCCAGAAAATCAGCTGTGCGGAACAAAGAGTAATGGAGGGTAATACAGATCATGGAGGCAAAGGAAGCTTCACAGAAGATGAAGCTTCATCAAGTGCCTAGTGAAGTCAGCTAACTGCAGCCTCTATGCCCCAATTCATAGAGCAAAACCTCCCAGAATACGTTTTCAATACTACTTCACGTACTTTTCTGTCTATGGAATCCAATTGTCATGGGCAGTCACCAAGGCAAAGAGTTTAGTAGAATTAAAAAAGGATTAAAGAAGCTTTGTGAGCAAAGACAACATTTGCAGCTGTATGCACTAGATTACAACAATGCAGGGGACAAACAAGCTTCCTGCTTCAGCAGCATGAGCCGAATGCTTTGAGGGTCAAGAAAACATGTTTTTTTGGCATATGTTAGCCATGCTGATTTATTGAGATGCGTGATGGGATGGTTTGAGTCTTCATTAAAAGGACTGATAATGATAATGTATGCTATAGGTAGATTACTTGCTAGTCTGTAATGCTGGCACTTCCACAAAAAGGGTATCAGTAATAATTTTGTGATGAAGTCCCCTCCCAAGCAAGGGACTGATTTGGCACTGATGAGAGCAGAATTCAGATCTTGGCTATGAATAAGGTTTCCTTTCTGACTCTGGGGGTGGCTTATTCTCTCATCACCTGAGAAATGGGAGGACAATGAAAGCTTCTCTGTTTCTTAGAGGTAGAATGAAGGAAAGGTGCATAAAGAAGAGAGTGTGCATAGTTTCATCCACAGCCTTCATGTGTTTTTAATTCAAAGCTGTCATCCCACTGTAATTCAGGAGTACTTTACCTGGAATTAGCCAAGATTTTTCTGATTTACACTGATTAAATGAGTTCAGAAAATGGTGTTTTCATTCCACCGTTCGTGGTGCTCCTCTGCACTTGTTCCTACACACAAATAGTAGCAGTCTTCCGTAAGAACAGTAGCCCTGGGAAAACTCAGTGGCCCTAACCCAGACCATGAGCAGTTTCTGCAACGGATTATGGATCATGCTGGCTGGCTTGAAACCCCAGGAGCTCCTGTCCAAGTCTGCATTCCTATTACGGGCTACTGTTGTCATTACACCACTTGCTGCAAGGTCAGATTCCCCTTCAAGACATTCTTGTTTATGAACAGTAGATAAGATCTGAGAAAAGACATTTTGAACGTATAGGCTGGATGAGCTGAATTATTTATGTTAATGGCTATGGGTGCTATACCTGTTGCTAAGAAATACTGTAATACTTTGTTGTGACCCCCATTTGGAAATGCCATTATAGCAAGCTGAGCAGCAATAGATACAGTATAGGCTGAGCAAGCTATTGATGAACAGAAAAGGGTTTTTAACGATTTTGTACCTTGAACACTGTAGTTGGCAAAAAAATTGATAAAGAAGCAGGTGAAAAGAGTCAGACTGCTCTGTTAGAGCTTGCAGGGGTCACAGGCGCTCAAGGTTCCATCAAACCATGATGAGATAGCTGCATATATAGAGAGATGTACCTATATATGCACATATATGTAGTTTTGATTGATAGGTCTTTGCCAAAATACGAAATTTCCACTGCACAAGTAATTGAGCTTTCTTAGGTCTAACAAAGCAATCAAAACGGGAGGTTTGTTTTGTCTTTTTTTAATTTTGAACTCTCATATTTCCAGCCTTTGCCTGGTGTGTCCTTTATGGAAATTGGCACAAATGTCTAATGGTCTATATAACCTTTGTTTGTTTATGTTTTCTTATTCAGAATTATTTAAATACAGAAAATAAAACATTTGAGGTATTCAAAATTAAGCTCTGCTGCCAACAGTGCCTAGCTATACTTAAAATTGAGATTCATAGATAGTATTTAGGGAGACAGCAGGGCCATGGAATTATTGCCTTGATTAAAAACAATGATTCATTTTATCCTTCCTTATTTGGATGCAGATATACATTTAAACCGACCTTTTAACCTACTCAGAAGGCTGCACTATTTTTATTAATTCATTAGCTATTAATTTTATTGGTAGATATATGACTAAATCCCCTGTTCTACTTTGAAAACCTTACACAATGTCTGCTGCAGGTATGTACTATTTCCCTGGCCTGGGGGATGATTTTACATTAGTAACTTATGTATATAATTGGATCGTGGTTCTGTAGGATGCACAAAGATCCAATCTGGTCCTCAGCTGCAACCTCTTCTTCCTTTTGATAGAATTTTGTAGTTGAGGGTAAGAAGCTTTGCACACTTCATGGCCGTGCAGTTCCTGAGCTGCAGTGGTGCAGAACGTGACTTGGCAGTGCTTTTGTGCTGGGTTAGACGTAGCTGGAGCTGCCACAGAGCTACAGAAGGAACTTGGCCATGGCACACCCAAGTTGCTCCTTGTGTTGCCGTACACTCACTGTGATTTCTCCGTTCATCTTGAGTCTGCTTCTCAGGAGGTGTTGTCATTCTAATCCCTTCAGGGTCATGGAGGATCAGTAGGAAAGCATGGTGGGATTAATACAACCTGGAGACATGGCCTAAACCTGCTGATAACATCAGATTCGTAGTCACTGCCAGCTCACTCTCACTGCTGATATGCAGCAAGTGCAGAACAGCACTGAAAATTGAAGTACTTATCACTTTTATTAAATAATGTGAGTCCAGACTTTTTTTAATTGTGCAACACTTGCACAAATTATGAAGCAATGTATCAATAATAGTCTACTATTTGGAATAGTTGGATTAAAAATATTTTATTTGCAACTGCATAAGGCTACTGTTGTTTCTTAGTGATTAATGCATATATTTTTACTCCACATTGAGAATTTATATACTTCTGCATCTGAAACTTTGATCTCAGCTTCTCTGGGGAGTTGTTAATTGGCAACATTTCATTATGTTGCCCAGAATTTGGAAGTGATTACGTGCTAAGGTGAATATATATAGCAAAGACTTTTTGCTAAATATGTTAGAATTATACACACGAACTTTGTCTTTAAAATTACTTAATTGTATGTACACATGAAAATCCTATTTTAAAAGCTTCCTCTTCATGTTGCTGGTGACCTAGCATGTAACCTCGTCAGTAAATTAGTATTTACAGAAATACAACAACTAGCGTCACTTTGCATAATTGTTCTCATTTATGGAAAACGCTGTGCTTTAGCCGACTGAAGTTTTCTCCCTGTCAGATGCTGACAGATAAAACCTGATGCAAACATGCCTGTGTTCTGTCACGACACAGCAGCGGTTCCAGCACAGGGGAGAGGCACGTTCCCGGCGGGAGGCAGTGTGGATGGCACCTCTCCTGCGCTGGAGCTTGGAGCCCCAGCAGCCCACGCAATGAACTGTATTTAAGCGAATCTCCTCTCCTATAGCGTTACTCGCACTAGCGGCGTTTTATTCCATTTTGTGAACAATTTAAAGAATGGCGATCTCGGCCCTGAAGCTGTGGTAGGATGAGAAACAGGGGCCAACTCCCGGCCGGGGCACAGCGTGGACGAGGCGGCGCGGTCCGGGGCTGGCCCGGGGACAGCGGGACACACCACCGAGGATTTCGGCAGGATTCCCAGGATTTGGTAACTGGCTGCTTACAGAAACCCTCGGTGATCGGAATGGGGAGCGTCACCCGGCGCCTGTAGCTGCGGACGGAACCGCAGCCGCAACTGCCTGGGGCGCGGCCACCGCCCGCCGAGAGCGCGCTGGCCGCCGCCCGGCGCGGGCGGACCCGGGCATCGGCACCGGGGGATCGGCTCCCCAGGGATCGGCCCCCCAGGGATCAGCCCCCCAGGGATCAGCCCCACAGGAATCGGCCCCCCAGGGATCGGCCCCACAGGGATCGGCCCCACAGGGATCGGCCCCACAGGGGCCGGCACCGCGCCCTCCGCCCCCCGCGCGCCCGCCGGTCCCGCGCGCCCCTCGCCCTCGCGCGCTGCCCCCCCGCTGGCGGCGGTCCCGGCGGGGCGGGGCGAGGCGCGGCCCGCGCGCCGGAAGTGAGCGGCGGGGGGGCCCGGGCGGCGGCGCTGGGGCGGCAGCGGCGCGCGGGGGGCGGTGTCTCCCTCCGCTGCCGGGCAGGGACGCGCCTCGGCCACCGGGCGGAGGCGGCTCCGCGCTCGGCGGAAACAAGGAGCGGGAAAGAAAGGAAGGGAGCGGCGGAGGGAACCGGTATCGGCGGCCACCATTAGCGGCCGCGGGACGAGCAGCTACAGCAGCAGCAGGCGCCGCCGCTGCCGCCGCGGGGGTCTGCGGGCGGAGCGGAGCCGGGTGCCGCCGCCGCCGCCGGCAGCGAGCGGGAACGAGCCCGCCGCCTCGCCCCTCTGTTCTGCGGGGCGGTGCCGCTGCTCGCCGGGGGCTCCCCCGGAGCCGGGGCGAGGTGAGTGGCGGAGCCGCATTCGCGTGGGTCTTGTCTGGGAGAGCGGGCGGTGGCAGAGCCGGCGGTGGCAGAGCCGGCGGGCGGCGTTTCCTGCCGGGGCACCGCCGGGGTTGGGCGGGAGCACCGGCGCGAAGGGGCTCATTTACCGTCCCGGCGCTGTGCCCGGCACCCCTGCACGCTCCAGCGCCTTTCTTTTCCAGAGAGGCTGCGCTGTGCCGGTGGCGACTGGTGGAGCTTTGTGTGCCCCCGCGGTTTCCCCGAGAGAGGCATGGCTCGGGAGAGGCTGGGGAGCCAGCCGGGGATGCGCGAGGGATGTAGTGTGTGGCATGCAGACAATGTCAGCCTGGGTGAGTCTCCACCCTGTGGAGCCGCAGGCAGCGGGTCCCCTCACAGGCACCGCCGAGCCGAACGCTCCCACCGCGGAACAAAACGCGCAAATCCTCGATCCTGGTGCGAGAAGGAAACATTTGTTTGGACTGCTCGTTACAATGTTTTGTTTTTATCACAAAAACCCGAACGCGGAAACGTCAAAGCTGAAGTCTTTTGAGCGCTTTAGCCGCACGGCTTGCTGAGGGCAGGCTGGTTTGTGAGGAGCCTCCCAAGCAGGGCTGGTGTCTGCATTGGGTTTCATGAAGGTGGGAGAGTGGGATATTATTTTTTCTTCATGGGGAAAATCACTGATGGTGGGAGGGAAAGGAGGAGTGTCTGTATACGTGAGTGTCACATGACCTTGTAAAATTCATACAGCTATACTTATTTTTCTCCTGCATTAATGCCAATCGTCTTAAGAAGCCAATGACTTACCTGTTCATTTCAGAAGGTTTTATTTCTTCTGGATTTTTTTGTCTTGTGAGGCAGAAAATAGTCACCTGTGTGGACACTGTCTGTGTGTTTTATCATGCATTTTATAATTTTTACTAGTATTTTAAGGCTTTTTATGTTTTTAGTGGGTTATAGGTATTCCAAAGGGAACAAACAGCGATATGTGTAACATAATTTCTTTTTTACTGGAAGAGTACAGATACACTTCATCTGGCACAAGTATAGTGTTTCATGTGGCTAATACCTTTACAATGCCATTCACGTGGTAGATGAATGTTTTGTGAGACTGTAGAATCACACCTACTCCATTTTGAACAAATTGCCTCTTTTTTATCTCTTCCCCCTCACTTCACTGTTCTCCAGACATCAGCTTGTAAAACACCTTTGAGCAGAAAAATTAATTTATGTTTATTGATGAACAAATTTAGATGTTTACTGAAACAGTATGTCTAAACCAGCAAATTTTCCAATTTTATTGTCTTAAATCAGCTTTTCTCTGCTGAGAAGTTTCCTATTAAAATAGAGGAACAGAAAAATTACTTGCTAAATCATCTCGAAGAACAAAAGTATAGGTCATAATCTAAGGAATACTTTGCATATAAGTTATATAAAGATCTAGACACATCCGTATTTAATACGCTGATATCCTTCTTGGGTGGGTGTGGTGGATAGTGGAACATGGACTGTTTTTCTGCACCTAAGTTAGTATGTGGTTTTTCGTATCACTGGGTGATGCTCATGTTACCTTACAGAAATCCATGTTACAGAAGCTTTTTGCTTTTATAGAACAAGAAGGTAAGTGGCACTCAGGAATTTATTTATTGCCCTCCTACAGGTCTCATTTTCAGATAGATATTTTCCTAAAATGGCTTCGTTTTTAAACTCATATGACCCACAATGAAGTGTCCATCTACCACTGCTTCTCTGACTCAGCATGTGGTGACAGAGAAAAGTATTGCTAAGAGATAAACCACAGTTCAAGAAAGCAGTATAGTGTACCAGCTGTTAGTCTCTTGAAAGAATATAAAAAACAATGAAAAAAGGGACACTGACAAATTTTATGTGATCTTCAATCTGCCTTCCTTGCATAGTGTCTTGAGACAGGTTTGAATTTAAAATAGTTTATTTACAGAGGAGCAGTGCATTGACACAAACTGTTTTGAACATCCTGTGTGTCGCAGCCTGTTCCTTTCTTAGGATGGTAAGCCATGGTGCAGGGAACACCTGTTGGTTTAAAGGAGTGTATGAGATTGCTGGGATACCTTTTGTAGGCAATGGTTGATGATTGATTTTAAGAGGCTTTATTTTTTCAAAAATAAAATGACTTCTCATAGTTATTTCAGTTGTTGTCTTCTTAGCTCTTCCAGTAGGAAGGAACAGTTTAGTCCCCAAAGAAAAGCTCCTAGTAGAGCTTGTTTTTTTCCAGGGATACATGGGTAGGCTTCATCTGGATGTGAATTCATTTGTTACACTTTTCTGCTTTAAGAGCAGGCATCATTAGCCCAGAAAAGGTAGTTAATTCATTCTATGTGATCGTAGTCTTAGTGTCTGAACTTGGTTATAGACTCCTGGTAAAATTGCTCCCCCAAACTAAAACTGTGCGAAATTATACTTCATTTTCTGAAATCCAGTTGGTCATTGCAAAAGAAAAAATGTTTTCAGAAGTGTCCAAAAGACTTAATTACGAACCTTACTGAAATTGTAATGGACAAATTTGCATCATCTGCTTGTAAAACTGGGTTTCGAAGACTGTATCACTGAATAGTGTTAGAAGGGCAAATGAATATCTATCAAGCATTGATGATAAAATAGTCCTTTCTCAAGTTCTTATTCTGACATCACCTTTGCAATTAAATCCCTTCAATATGTGTAATAAAATTGCCTACTAAGTGCAACATTAAAAGTTGAGTAAGTTACTGCATACTGTGAAAAGTGCTACCTTAACAGCATAGAATTCATAACGCAGTTTTTTGTGTGGAATTTCATTCTTCTTGAAACTTATAGATGATGCTAAGACAGTTTTGCCCAACTGCTGCTTCAATCAGTGATGAGAAAACCCTAGTGCTTTTTTGATGTCTGTGGATTTCTTTTAAATAGTTCCATTGATTATTAAGGTGAAATATCTCTGTCTCAAATACTGATTTGATTGGTATTGGAAAAGTACACTGAAACTGTGTTTGACAGATTTTTCTCTCTGTCAGGGGGCTTGTAGATTTGTAGTGGTAACTCTTATGTTTAACTATAAAGTTGCTGAATTGATCCTTATGATACACCATTAGTGAAAAGGCGTCTCTTCATGATGAGGTGTCACTTATAGACTTCGACTTGCTAGAGAAGACAGCATTAGCAAAACAAATACACAGGTTCTTTGAAAGAAGTAAAGTTGCTCCATATGTTGTTTGTATACAGTCATTAATCTCTGTACAGATGCGTTTGCTATGCCTAGAATAGCTGCAAGTCCCTGCTTGCATCTCTGACAGTGCTGACCCGGTCTCAAGAACTGTATGCTCCACTCTGTTGTTTGTTTTTTTTCTTGTAGGTCCCTTAATGAGATGGTTTTAGTTAGAGCAGAAGAGAAGCAGTTGAGATCAGAGACAACTTTTTTCCCCTTTTTTCTTACGTAGCTTTAGAGATCACTGAACTATTGTGGATTAAAAACACTCAGAAAGAGAAGAGACTGGTGAGATGAAATCCATGTAAGTTCTGTGATCCAGTTTGCAGCATAATCCACAGCATCCAGATTGGTGAAATCGAGGGGGTGATGAGTGGAGAGCTGCTGAGAGAAGAGAAGCTACATCCTTATATACATCTTCCTAGATCATGATTATATAGTTTTGCAAAATTAAAGGTTCTTTTACTTTTGGGATGTAAAAGGCATTTTTAAAAATAAAGACAAACTCCCTTCCAGGTTGCTGTTTGCATCTTATGAGTAGTAAAAGGCATCCCTCCAGAGTTTCAGAATCTGTTGTAGAAAATACTTTGCCCCATGATCTTGCAAATAATTTCATTTTTATATCTAGATGATTAATGTTATCTATGCTTATTCAGACAAGCTCCTTTACAAAACTGGGTTGGGTTCTAGCTCAGTATCGAAAAAAGTAAGTTTTCAGCATGTTTTCAATCATGTAATGAATGGGACTGATTTTTGCAGCTTAATGATGATCTTCTGAAGGTGAGATTGGCATGGGAAGCTTATTATTTTTGCAGAAATACTGATCTTGAATACTAATTTCCTTAATTTTAATCCCATGGGGTTTTTTCCACTTTGTATCTGAGCTCATTACTTGTTACTCTTTCATGGTTTAGAACAAGAAACATTGTATTAGGTGGGAAGAGAAGTACTCTCTAACAAATGTGAAGCCATTTCATTATGGCTATAACAGTGTTCCCCCAGGTTTTCTCACATATTGTTGGCTGGGAATACACAAAGATCTGAAGTTCTTAAATTTGTGTTAACTCTCAGACTGTGTCTACAAGAACAAGGTGCCCTATGTGCAGTGCAATATCTTCCCTACCTTCCTTTAGAAGTAAGGACAATGTTCACAGCCCTGGGAGGTTTCTCACAATTGTTCTGTGGGAGGTACATTACTTACGGATTGTGTCTGGACTTAAAATAAAGCCTCAGTCTTTGATATTGCACTGTTGGCTATTTCTAGGCAGTTTCTTGCTTGTGTATGATTGCTTTTTATTTCATCCTGACTTGCCTAGTTCATGCCTAGTATAGTGATGAGGCATCTTGCATAGGATTTTTGATTCTATGCCAGAAGCCAAGCATTCCAAACTATCTTTATTTATAGAATCATAGAATCGTTTAGGTTGGAAAAGACCTCTAATATCATAGAGTCCAACTGTTAACCTTGCACTGCCAAGTCCATCACTTAACCATGCTTGAGTTTATTTTGTATATACAAAGGTCACTGGAATGAAATAGTATCTAGTTGTAAGAAAAATACATGCAAAACATGCACACATACCAAATACATGCACACATACCAAACATTTACTTGTTCTTTCCTTAGTAATTTTGCTTCCTGCTCTTCTCTTAGATAGATCTGTGATCTGGTTGCTCCATTTAAAATTGAGTTAATCATTGTTGGAATCTGTTTTAATATACCATTGCAAGTTTGGACTTCCCAGGTGTCTGTAATCATTCTTCGTCACAGGTGACTAAAGACTTACCACAAATGTGGTTTATAGTGCATTTAAAAGCAATATTCTTACTGTGAAAAAACTGCTTAGGTTGTTCTGAGACTATAAAGAAAAATGCCTTACAGACCTCTGTTCTCCAAGGAAGTTGTCACTTCTGTCTTTAATGCATGACTTAAGGGAATGACTGTTTACTTGGACATGTAGTTCTGAGTGTAGTTTTGATAGAAGGAGGGGTGACTGCACGCTGTTCCTGGAAAAGCACGCTGCAAGTTTACCGTGTGCATCAGTGCACAGCATTTCTAGCAGGCTGGATTTTAGTTAACAGTAGTTGTGTCTGAGAGCTCAAGAGAAGCACTTGTATCTATTAAATAGTGACATTTTGTTTAGGGGTGAAGGGGGGAAGCCAGTAGTTTTTGGTCTCTAGTAACTTTGCAAGGTGGCAGTGCTGACTAAAACTTGGACTGTCTCTGAGCATGTCACAGGTCAGGAGAACAACTCTGCCTGAAGCTGCATAAGAGAAGATAACTTTGTCTTTCACCTCTACTCAGTTATGTCTGTTAATAAGTAACTTAGTGATATCTTATGATCAGTTCTGTGAAACTGAAAGGCTGTTTGTCAGATTGATGTGAGTGCCAACACTAAATTCCTGCCCAGGGTAGAAGGAAAGAATTAATTTCATGAAGAAATGTTCAGTTGTGCTGGATTAGAGACCTTAGAGGTTCTTTCTAAGAAACACAGCAGAAGTGAGGAGTCTCATTTTCAGCAATTTTGTGGAAGGGGAAGGAGAGTTCCATAGAAAAGTGTGAATGTTGCCTTCCCTTCTGGGAAGAGCGGCAGAGCGGAAAATGGAAACAATGGGGAAATGAATGAAATTTTCAGGAGGAACCACATATTCACGTCACAGTTGTTAAAGTGAAACATACTGTGTCTTTAAGAAGAATGCTCTGTGTTAACTACTGTGCAGTTGATAGTACAGCATACAGCTTAACCTTTTGTGCTTGGTGTCCTCAGAGACTTTCTCATTAAAAATAGGAGGGGAAGAAAAAAAAAACCCAAACCCGCAGTCTAAATCCTTGGGATTAGCTTGAATGAAACTTTGTATTTTGATATTGTTTACCTCTATTTAGCTTGAAAGTGTGCAAAACTTCAGAAGGTTCTCAAAAGCAACAACAAGTTTAAAAAAAAAAAAGCCCTTGGGATTAGTTATTGCTACTTGGTAATGAAAAATCTTGAATTATCTTTTATCAGCTGGAATGGAATATTCCTGGAATGACGAACGTGCGTTGTGGGGTTGAAAGTCCAAGCACAGAGCAAACAAAGTATTTTCAGACTATGCACTTTCAACATCAGTAGTGTTTCATTTCTGAAATGTGATGACTTGGTTGTCTTTCTTTTTGCAAAGAGACGTCAATCTTCATTCTGCTGAAGGACCAGGTAGTTACTGTATTTGCAGGTATCATGTAGGAAGTTAGCTTGGCTAGACTGTGAGGCCCAGAAGTTTAGGGAATGATTTTATGTGTCTTTTTTTTCCCTAGATCCTTTGAAGTACATTAGGTTTGTGTGACCTTTAAATTTAAAATGCATACAGTGTAAGAAAAAACATTGTCGTTTGATGCAAATTACTTTGATTTAATGTTCAGGTTATCTGCTGTCAGTGTCATGAAGAGTTTAAATTGAACTGCTGTTGCTTTAGGGCGTAAAGACTGATCTGAGTGCAGTACATAAGGCACGTTATGGCATTATCTTTCACTTTTTAAGTTATTCCTTATTGGTTAGTACTTCTGATGATTGTTTTCCACTAATTCTTGTGGAATTATTTTGAAGATGGCAGCACAAATTGTTATGGTCTGTATAATGTGACTATGGGCCAACCTCATGTCTTTTTACACTGTAAAGTCAAAGATGCATTAACTAGTAATAAAATAGGACTATGTCTGTAGAACAAGAGAGTATGTTTTAAAGCAATGCCTTCCTAAATCTTTATCTAGTTTCTTGGTTTTGTAGAGTTTACTATAACCCCTTCTGAGCTTGAATTTCACCTCCAATTTTTTTTTTCCAATCTTGAAAGTACATTGTCTTCCTTTATTATAAAATGTACGTCACTTGAAACTAGGAAGTCAGAACTTTTTAGTTTTATATATTTATGATCATGATTAACTTTCTTAGGTACGATTAGTCTGGCATATTCTTTGATACAACTCTTGACAGACTGTGAGCTTTTGAGAACAACATTTCTGTATACCTGATCTGATGAAACATGATAAAGTGTTACAAGATATTGATGTATCTTGTGTAATACATTGTTCTAGTTGAAGCTGCCTAAATCTTTTTTTTTCTACTTTAGAGTGAGTTGAAAAGCAAGATAAAGGGCCAGTTGTTCTCTTATGAAAATGTAAAAATCGCAGCTGGCCTTATGTTGTCTGCATTCTTTTTGCCTTCCAGTGTGGATTTAAATATTTGGTTTTACAACTGCGCATGCTTTTACTGTGTTATGATGTGCCATAAGAATTGAGAAGGCATAGCTTACTGATAAATTCAGCAGCTGCTGCTTCATTCCTAAAATGATTTTTGCTGGATTACTGTTGTTGAAATGTTGGTATTTTAGCATGATTCAGGCAGTATGGTTTACAGGAATAGTGAAATAACATATATTCTTTTTTGGTTTTGCAATATGTCTAAATATATTGTTTTATATCTGGATACATCATAAATCATTACCCTTTATCATGTCTGTTCATTCCAAGACACTCAGAGTGAAAGTATCAAACTTTTTGGAGTATAGTGACAGCCACTGTTCAAAACAGTGGTTTATAGGATATGAAGTTGTTTGGGGTTTTTAGTAGAATTTGGAATATATAGGTGGCTAAAATGTTATATTATTAGTTCACTTCTTGAAAAGAAAATTTAAAATTTCGCCTGACATGGCTCATTGTGAATAGCTATAGTGCTGTGATGGAGTCACCTATTAAACTGCAGAACACAACTTCGTGGGATAATTGAAGGTCCAGTGAAAAAAGCCCTTAGTTTACTAAATATTTGTTTCCTAATTTCTGAAGTTCTGCTTGCATCTATGATGTGATGAGTAACATTTCACTGAGGAGGGCTGCAGCAATCTGGCCCTGTGTGCATCAAGAATCACGTGTAGTTGTATGGAACTAGTTTGAACGTATGGTTTGAGCCTTGTATTTCAACAGTAGTGAATAGTGATGATCTTACCGTCATTAGGTGTGCATGCAGTAGCCTGGAATTCAGTGGAATACAGATAGATAACTGTGTAGTTTTCATATTTTTATTGCTATTACACTGCCAATATAGATCGTATTTAGAAAATGTGTTTGTAACTACCTCTGATCTTTTACTTTCCAAAGATGAGCAAAATAAGCACAGAAACAATATCCTTGACTCTGCATTCTGTAAAAAATTGATTTGTGCCCTCTCTGTATATTGCTGAGCTTTTAAAGTGTCTTGAGGAATAAGACATTAAAAGAGGAAGTTAGGTCTGCCACAGAGGAAGCATTATATTATGGATTAAATGCTGTCCTTGTCATCATTGAAACACACTTTTTCTGCCGTCTTCTTACATTCATAGTTTTTTTCTTCATACAGTGTTCCAGTTCTCTATTTGAGTTGCAGACAACGAGTAGTTTTGAAAGTTGTATGTGTAGCTCTCTTGTCCTCTTTTTGGGAATCAGTCTTGGAATGTTTTCTTCTGAAATGCTTCTTGATTTGAAACTGGATAGGTAGAAAAATCTTTTTTCTGTGCTCAGTTCCTTCCTGTACTTGGGTTTATGTTGTGTGTGTGCTCTTAGATTCTGCTGTCTAGAACTGTTCCACAGGAGATATTATGTCCATTGAGAACTGGACAGAATATTGTTCTTGGTGTTCCCTATCTCGAAATGCATACGGTGGGATGTTGGATAATATTATTAGCTATGCTAGTCCTGTGCTTCGTGCATGTTCTCCTCAGCTGGCATAAATTCTTAGATGATGCAGAAGAATTGAAAAAGGGGCTGAGAGCTTGCTGTCTGTGACTTGATTAAATTTTAAAACCCAGTTTTTAAAACTGTCATGAATAGTAGAGCTGGAAAGAGCTACTGTTAGAATTGACCTTACTAATTAGCACAAAGACTGTGAATGATTCCACAAGTGATATTGCTCTTTTAATTGTTTTCTTCTGAGAGAAGGTTGTGACATCAGATGACAGCTTGAGAGCAGGAATAAACAAGGTCTTAGGATGCATTATTTTAGTTTTTTTTACAGGTATTGCTTCGTGAATGATGCTGTGGGGCACAGTCTGGCTTGTGATTGAGCTGTTTCATTTCCAGATCTGATAAGTGGTTGCACTGAAAGGAAAGAGACAGTGCCTTTGAAACAGTGCTAACAGCCAGGCATGGATTCCTGGTAGGAATTCTCCATGATATTACCATGGGACCATAGCCGGTCAGTTCCCTTAGTAAGCATGAAGGTCCACTGGCAGCTCTGACAGAGCAGCTGCAACCGATGTTCCAGCATGCTAACACCTTGAGTCATGCACTGCTGATTGTTCCAGCTACTGGCCATTACAGAATGAGTTTGGGCTAGTTTCTTCACTAACATTTCCACAGGCACATTTATGACCAGTCTTTGAAAGAGTGGTTATTGCTCTAACTTTGCACTGATTACAGTTTTGTCAGGCTTTTGCTGCACTGCTGTGTAATCAGACAGGATCAGAATGTGAGGTTAACATTGTAGAACACTGTTGAACAGTAAAAGGAGAGCAAAACAGCATGACCGGTATCTTTGGCTTTCTCTAAGTTCAGTAAGACAGAATTATTTTTAAGACTTCCTTCAATATTATGGGAAAATTGCCCAGGTAATTGCTTCCTTATTTATTCTATTTATATGTATTATCCTTCAAAGTGTGCTGCAGGATTTCTGTTATATGCAAAAGAGCATTTGCAGCTGACTGCCAAAGCCAGCTGTATGAAAACAGAAGTTGCTTCAGCTTCACCAGCACAGTTGAAAACCTATCTTGTGTATGAGTAGTTTAATTAAAAAAAAAACCCCAAACCAAAAAAACAACCCTAAGATCTAACTATGTTCCATATGGAAATGTTCTAAAGACTAATAACGTTGGTAACACTGCTTGTCTCTTCACTAGTGCTTTTTATGAGCAAGTGTGCAAAAAGTATACTGGTGTAAATAAAAGTTTTGTTCCTTTCTAACTTTCTGAACTCTTTAATGCATTTGCAGCTAGAAGGTGACAGCAGTGAGTATGAGTGCTAGGAATACATTCTTGATCCATGTGGCCAGTGGTGTTTAGCACTGCAACAACAGCAGTGTGTGGAAATCTTTCCCAAGTTTCTTCCAGTGATTTTTGGCCATGTTTTTGTTTTTCATACAGAAGGTGGACTTTTCTCATCTGCTTCCCTTTACTTGCAAAGGGGTGGAGAGTCTTGTGGTTGAGATTTTTAGGTGATTGTTTGTGAGGTTTTTGGGTTTTTTTAAGAAAAAGCTCTTGAGGTTTTCCTTCCAGTCTTTGACTTGTAAAATTAATTTTTAAATGGTATACTGTCTTTTGCCTGTGTGTAATGTTGTCCAGTCCCAAATACACTAATATTTCTTGACTTTTTAACACTGTCTTTCTTCTTTCTGCTATCACTTCCCCTTGCAAAAAGGAGACCTAATTTGCTTTACATGAATCAGAAGACTTATATAGAGAAACCTGGATTTTCTGGCTTTGCATGTACAAATTGCTTGTGTTGTTTGCTGTGCCCTGCAGATAGTTTAGTCTTAACTTTTTCTTATGCTGGGAAGGAAGAAGTCTGCAGGCTCCCTTCAGTACTTGACTATGAGAGGGAGCGATGCTGTGTTTATACTTATGTAGGAGGTTTGAATCAAGGAATCTCCAGTACCATAATGAAGAGATTGCAATTAGTCACTTCAGCAGTTGTAAAGGCTTTTGCAGGACTTGGTAATGGAAAAATTCTAGTTTATGAAATTTAATTTTATTCATAATAAAATTTTGTAAAATTTTTTAACTGCTTTGTTGGTATCTTTCATGTGATGCTTACACAGCATGAACTGAACTTGTGGATGATTTCTGTGTTTAGACATAACATTGTTAACTATCTTTTGTTTGTTGGTTTTTACCTATATCCTGTGGTTATTTTGGATGCAGCATCTAAAATATTTTGCATAGTGGTGTCAACAAGCACAGGGGATTTTTCTAAACTTTTCCTTTTAGCTCTATTAAAAGTTTGGGTTGTCCTTGATCTGATTTTAAGTCTGATTTTTGTCTCACCCTAACCTGAAAAATCAATTTGGCAATTAATGTCTCAATCTTCCATTCTATAAAAAATAAGGCTACAATAGAAATGCTCAGGGATTCTTGAGCCTAGATATCTAACTGAGACATGGGTGGATGCTTTTATGAAATGGCTCGTGTTCATTTGACCTAAAAAACTGTTGCTTTGAGTTATGTCAAATCCTTTCAGCCACTGAGTCACAAATAATATTCAGTCTCTTTTTTCCTAATACGTCCATGTGCTATGAAAATTCCAATGTCTTCTCTGTTTCAGAGTGGACACTATTATGGCCCTTTATTACTTTATCTTAAAAGCCCAAAGTTAATGTCCCTCATTTACACTAAAAACAACCAACCTGTCTTTTATCAGGCCGTGGTATGCAAAACCATTTTTCTCATTAAAGATTTACATCTAAAGGCTAATGTAGTGCAATCTCTGTCACATTGCTAGGACTATTCCTGAAAAGCATTGATGGAAGTGTTCCTGGATGCTTAGAATCAAAAAGCACTGATCATGTTTTACTGAAGTTAGACTACCTGTTTTAAAATTAGATTTCATTGTTTGTTGGCTTTATTGATGTGTCGTACCAGTTGAAGACCTGGAGTTCCACCTTGCCCTAGTTTTCCAACTTTTAAGAAGATCCTTATCTGTCAGGAACCAAACTGTTTTCTTACAGTGTTAGGTCTACTTTTACTATTGAGTAGGAGAGAGGAGATTAATGTCATGGGATACCTTGACAAAAGAGCTTCATTTCTAGCTGCAGGACTGTGTTCTCTACCCACCTCTCTCGCCCATGCTTTAGAATTAGTAAGAGAACTGCTTGCTGTGTTGTAAATGGATGGTGAGATGCCCTGACCTGTGTGAATGCACTTTAACATGCTGCCTGTGAAGGAAAAGGAGAAAGAAAAAGATGTGGTGATTTATTGGTAGGAGCTGTAATATCTCGTTTTTATGATGGAAAGATATCTCCAATTCTGAAGGGTGAAGATGGATGAGTCCATCACCTGTAGAGATTTGAGGACCTCCAGAGAAGCAGTTCCATTTCATTCCAGTGTTCCCCTCCTGCTGAAGGAAGGATGTGTGGCACTATCAAATGCAATATTCCCTTACAGTCTGGACTTGGACCCTGGCATAAATAATTCATAAATAAGGAATTTAATTTTATGTTTTATTAGTTATAAGCTACCTTTACTGCAGAGATGTGTTGGGTTGCAGGGAGAATGTGCAGAAAGCTCCTTGTGGAATTTATAACTCTGCAAAAACAGTTTTCTTTTTTGGCTTGTAAACCTGTTCTTATTTGTTACAAGCTGGCCCTTTAGAGTATGCTAGGCTGTAGCTCCTATCAGCAAAACTTTATAAATCCCTTGGAAAGATAATGGGAAGAAGTTGCCAGCAAGACTTAGACCTGAATGGGCGTTTAAAGGTCTGAAGGAAGATAAAAAACTGATAAAAGCCGTGAAATAATTTTTTTAGGCTTCATTGTAAATCCTTTCATGGTGGTGCTGCTTTAATTTGATTCAGCTTGAGATAGAGATCTAAGACTCAAGCATAAAAGTATTTTCCACAAAAAATGAAACTAAAAAAATCTTCAACCAGTTCACACCTCACTGTTAGCAATCCAAGGAAATGAGACTGTAGGCTAATGGAACGTGCCACAAACTTCTGCATCTGCATAAACTTTTTCACAGTGCAGTAGACAAACACAACATGGAAATTATTTTCATTTTAAATGTTGAAATGGTAAGGAATTAAGAGACTCATTGTAATGAGGCTTTTAAACTGGTCACAGTCACCTATATTTTAAATAGCTACTTTTGCTGCTTTGTGCTTCATTTTGTCTGCAGCGAATTAATGCAGATCAGTTCTTTCTTGCCAACCCTTGTCCTTAACAAGATGTGAATGTGGTCCAAATAATTAGCATTTCTAGTGTCACAAATGACATTTCTTATACAGTGTGGTCAACTCAGCTGCTTTAGCAGGAAAAATAGTCGTTGTGGTACACATTATACTTTCAGTGTTGTGTTCTGTAGTTTATTCATCTGGCTCAGTCCTTAGAGAGGTCTTTATACCAAAGAAGATATGTTTCAGGAAACAAAAATAATTGTTCTTTTTTTCAGAAAAAACTTTACTCAGAGGCTTGCCAAATTTTTACACAGCTGTTAAGATGATATAATGCTTTTTTTGGTTTGACTAAGGTTGCAAATATGAACTTCCTTCCTCCTGCATTTGTAATTATTCTAACAGTGTGCAGAATTTATTATAAATCTCTCCCAAATTTCTGCAGAGGGAGAGTATCTATGAAATGCTTACAGACTTCAACATGCAGTTTATATTTGCTTATGAAATGGGTGACCTAATTTTCTGTGAGTTACATACAACCTCTTCCCCTAGTCCTGCCAAAAGAATGTATGTCTAGAATAAGAGTTTGTCTTGGTTTCATATGGTAGGAAAATCATCAGTTGTGAGAACTCTTGACCAGAATACCCTTAGTCCTGGGAGGAGTTCACCGTGGTTAAGTTGCAACAGAGCATACTTGGTCACACTTCAAAAATGGGCTCAGAGTGGACAGTGGGTTCTGTTCTGTTTGTATATGTCAGATATTCCTGTATTTGTTGTGAGCTGTATTTCCTGCTGCTTTCCAAATTATGCTGAAGGAAATGACAGCACTGGCCATCAGCCTTGTGGACACAGGCTGAAGTATTTTGGAAAGGAACTGAGCAGCAATACTGTAAACTGAGGTTGTAATTTGCCTTGGGAAGGGCATGGCTCTTTGAGCATGATGCAAACTCAGTTTGGAATATGGAATTAAGCTCGTTTTTAGCCCTGATTTTCTAACTAAATTTTCATGCTTAGAAATTGTATCTAATTTTTTTCATACGAAGACATGAATTTTTATGTTCTGTAGAAAAAATGATGATTGTGTTAATAATAATGTAGCACATCTATGAAAGTTTTGTGTTTTTTAAACAGTATTGTAGTATCAATACGGCTGTAAAAGGTGTTCTTACATTTTGTTGTTTTTTGATGTTTAAACAATATCTTGGTAGCGTCATTAGATTTGTATCAGGGAAAGGTGAAGGAATTAAAATATCCGGCTAGTTAAGAAAAATAATCTATAAATTAGTCTTCTAAAGATTGAGCCTTGGTGGCTTCTGGTATTAAGCTGTGATGGCAAAAAAAACCAGGAACATTTGTTTCTTGATGAACAGGTACTTACTGGAAGTTATCTAAAATTTGTGTTGGACTCTCAGTGATATAACAAATAATAAGAAATGCAGTATATAAGTTTCATGATGCGCTTTAGATGATTTCAACAGCAACAAGCTGTTTGTGCAGAATACCATGAGAAACTGTAACCACAGCCAGGAGTATAGTTGGCTGGTACCCTTGTTTGAGTACTGAGCTCTGTACAATTCTTATAACCAAAAATTTCCAAGACATCGTTTGTGTTAGGGAAACCTTAAGAGTGTCCTAGAGAAATATGTCTGTGCTGAACAAGGACAATGGGAAGTGGTCATTCTCCCTTCTCTAGAAAACAGAATACAGGGTCCTTTTCCATCCTTTTCCATAAGAGAAAAATGATTACAAACACTGAAAAAATGAAGATTTGGTATAGTTGCAGTCAGGGTTCCATTTAAAAACTTAGAACTAAGGTATTCAGGGATGTACAGCAGAGTTCTTGTGAATACTTTTGTCACCAAGTAAAGGTGTAGCAGAACAGATTTTGAAAGTGTCACTCCAGAGTAATTCTGCAGTCTTGACTCTGGCAACGTGGTGAAAAGATTAAAAAATTTGCCTGAGTTACTCCAGACTTAGCTTGGCACTGTTATTTTCTGGTCATTACACAGAATTTTGTGAGCCCTTATTATTCCTTGCTTGGAATTATGAGTGATTTTTTTAATTTTTTTTTTTTTTTTTTTTTTTTTAGGTATTAAGTAATGTCCCAGTATTCTTGTGAAAGAAGTTGAATTTGGGTATTTCTGAAAATATTATGATATGACATGAACCATTCATGCTCTTCTGCACAAACTCCCACCCGCCTGCCCAAAGAGAAAGTGCAAAACGCCAAAACACAGATGTAGTTTTATAAATACTAACTTATAAAACTACAGATGTAGTTTTATTAGCATGTAAGGGTTTCTAAAGTGCGTACTGTAGTCTGGAAGGCTGTAAATAATGTAGGAGGAAGGTGCTCTGTTGCCTGAAGCTGGTCCCCCGTTTCTCTGTCCCATGGCTGGCACCAGTCAGAGGCTGAGCTGTGTGCTGGTGGTGCTGGCAATTGTGCATTCTCAGCTGAATGGAGCTGTGTGCAAACTTTAGACCAAATGTGAACTTGTGTGTCGTGACTTAATTTTTGTTTGAAGGCAGCAGAGTATTTCTTACACCGACAGGAAAGGCAGCCTGTATCAGCTAGCTAATGTATGGGTCAGAAAAATTGAAGTGACTTGAACTTCATGGAATTGGTAGTAAACTGCACAGTTGCAACTGTACCCAATGAGAGATTCATGGACTAAAGCATTAAACGCTTGTAATAAAAAATACAAGCTTTGAATATGCTTGTAGATAAAGTAATTTATTGAGTCTTGTCATTTTACTCATTTGGTAAAAACTGATCCAGTTTTAACATAAATGCAAATTCAGCAAAATTATAACTATTTTTCAATGTCATACATATGTGTTTGCATGTGCTCTACAGAGCATTTGAAAATCTTTGAGCTAATGGGAAAGGTGGCATTTTCTATTTCTTGTTGAACTTAAGAACGTAAGCAAAATGCTTGAATCTTTCACAGCACGTTCAGAGCTAGAAATGGAGTCACAGGTTACGCTGTGCCTGTCACAGGTAAAGTTGCTGCTGCCAAAAAGGGGAAGTCCCACTTGTTTCTTTCTCCATCCCATCTCCCAGCTCTCTGGTGTGAACTCAAAAGAGTGTGTTGGCTCTAATATTTGTCCAGTCACAGGCTAATCTATTTCTGCTTGCTAACTCAGCAGAAAGGCTGCTTTGCTGTTTGGAGTGTTGAGTGAATTTTCTGATGGTTTAGAAGGTTGACAAGGCTCAGTTGTGTTCTGGAGCAAAGTGCTAATGGATGGAGGGTTGGGGACTTCTTCCTTTTCATGACAGCAATGAGGTATTAGGCTGGCTCAAGCTTTAATGTCTAAGTTGTTATTTTAAATTGTGGCATTGGGAGCTTAAAAAAAAAAAAGACATCAGGAAAGCTTGTAGAGACATTTTTCCAAAAACTCCTTTGAAAAGGACAGTTGACCCTGGAATAGAGAGAAAGATTAGTTTATAATTTTAGTGCTTCTGAGTGAGTTGTCTCAGTGTTTTCTAAATGCAAAGGAAACCTCCATCCAAAATGTGTTGTGGTTTTTTTGATACCCTGCAGCACTTAAATGGCAATAACAATAATAAATTGACTGCATTTCTCAAATGCTTTGCTAAAAATAAATGTGTGTAGATTTACCCAGGTGATAATAGCTGAAGGTGTATTTGATGAATGCGCTGACCATGCAGACCATGCAGGTAGGAGGTGGGCTGCCCCTTTGCCATTGCCATGTTTCTGAGAATAGGTCAAGGGGAAGGATTTGGTGTTGGAAGTACCGTAACATTTTGGTGCTCAGCTTCTTCCTCTGAACAGGCAGTATATTTATCCCAGGAGAGGATAGGAAGGAAGAAGGAGGAAGTGTGTGCTGCAGCCCCTCCTTTCCTATGTGACTGGGACTGTTGGGTGTGCACAGCCCAGTGTGTGCTTCTAGGTGAATTTGTTTCTGAAGGGGCAAGCGCAAATGATCACCACCTTCAGCGTGTCACACAACCTGCTCCCAGCTTTGCTTTTCGTGGGAAACTTGAATGTGATCTGTGGGAATTATTTTGAACGTTATTCCCCTGTGTATCTTGAGAATTAGGCAGGCTGTGTTCACCTCTGACTTTTTACTAAGTAGCATGTTCCAAATAAATCCACTGTGATGGAGGAGAGTCTCTGTGGCTGTCAGAGTGGCAGCCAAAGAGTAGCTGCTATCAAAAGAAATAATCCTGCCTTTTGCTGCTGAGGATTCTGGGGGAAGGTGCTCTGTGCTAAAGCCCATGAGCCATCCTGTAGAGATCCATCCTTAATTTCTTGAAGGCTGCCAGGACTCTTGATGTTTACAATTCAGTTGTGATAGGAGGGTGTCTGTCCCCAGATTGATTAATTCCACGGAGTATCTGATTCTTGTCCCTGCTGTGTTTCTCAGCATGGAAATGAGACTAGTGTATAGCATTTTTCAGTCAGTGTGACCCTTGCTAAGTAGTCCTGATGTTTAAAGAAGCTCATTCATTTTTCTTGTATTTAAAAAAAAAGTTGCATGGAAAACAAGTACTGTGTTAATTTAAGATGGCTTTATATTAATCTGATCTAAAAAGCATTACTATTAAAAACTTTTTTGTAAACTTTAAAGTTATTTGTCAGCCTTTGCTATTCATTTTTATTTTCATCTAAATCTACCTTACCTTTATCACAGCATCAAATTTGGATGAAAGACAAGAATAATTGAATACTGAGTGACAGAATTTCCAAGCCTATTTGTAAGCAAAATGTAAAGTGAAACATAATGCACAGCATATATGTGACTGTGTAGTAACTGCTCTCAGCCACCTGCTTAGGATTATCCATCACTGAATTAAAAATCTCATTTGTTTAAAAGTTTGGGGGAAGATAATTTCTGGAGAAAAATTTGAAACTTACATTCATAGTTGCAATAGCAAAACACTCTATTGTCTTTAGTTTTGATATGCAAGAAGAGTTCCATTTACGAAGCTACCAAGTGTGGTGGCAGCAGACTTAACAGTAGTTGTTTATGTGACTCAGTTGCTGAGCTGCTTAGACAAGGCCTCTGCAGCTTAGGATCTGAACAGCATTTCTTAGGAATGCTAGCCTAATCCCATGAATTTAAATACTTCTGTTTAAAGTCCTCCTTTAACAAGACCCAGCTGTCAGCCCCATCTTCCATGGTTGTTCTACTGTATAGAAATTTCATGTTCGCTTCCTCAGTGGCATAACTTACACTGTCTTTTTTCCTTTTTGCTTGGAAGCTGATTTCCTTACTTTTTCAGGACTGTGGCTTTAAAACATTGATTCTGTTTTAAATATTTACATTTGGTCTTACTCTCGAGGCAATTAAATTCTAGATAAAGTCCTTTGGTATGCATCAGTTGGTGTTAACTGGCTTTTGGACTTCCTTAACCTTTGACATAGCAAAACTTTGTGGGTTTTTTATGTTGAGACTGCTTTCTTGCTGTAAGTGCTTTTTTTTCCCATGGTGTAGTATCCAGAACCAGTGTTTTTCCCCCCATCCTCCCTCACTCTCTGCTACCAAAATTTATTTAGAAACCAAATTAATGCAGCTTTTCAGTATGAACATACATCTTTAGAGCACATCTTGAGTATACGAAATGAATTTTAGAAAAATTTTAATTAGTTTCAGGAGGCTTATAAACTAGAGATTAAGGTCAGCGCTCAGTAGGCAATGTGTAGATTCCTGTTAGCAGTCTGTGACAAATTTCATAGCTTTATACCTCCAACTGCTGATACTGATTTATTATGTGGACTTCTTTGTTTAAGATCATTAAACCACCCTTCCAGAGAAGAGGTGTTGAATTGACAGTAGAAGCAAAATACCAAGTGAAGAAAGTATTAAAAAGAAAAAAAATGCAGTGAGAAGTGTTGTCAGTTTGTTGTTTTTTTGAGGTGGGGTTGGTTTGGTTAGGTTTGGTTTTTGGGGGGTTGGGATTTTTTTGTGGGTTTTTTTGTTTGTTTTGTTTTGGTTTTTTTTATTTTATTTTTTGATAGGGGATTTTTGTATTTTAGAAACTTGATAGAGAGTTTTTCAGTGACATTCTACTAAAATGGCAAATAAGAATTAAGTTGTATTCTCAGCCTTTATCAGTGATGAGCATATCTTTCTGGATCTGCTCAAGACTTTCTCCTCTTCAGCAATTTGTACAGACTTTACTAGAGAATAGTGGTGATGAAATTGTTAGACTTTGCATCCAGCTCAACCAGGTGTCTCTCAGAAGTTGCCCTGTGGATTGAGTTCACTTCTGGAACAGCTTCTCTTACTTTTTGAGGAGAAAAAGAGAAGAAGGGTTGAGCGAGTGTAGGACTTGCTTCAAGTGATTTTTTTATTTTTTCCTCACCTGCTGGAGTTCTCAAAATACAGCTTGGATTCTTACAGTATCAACAAGGAAAACAGTGAATTGCAGTTTACACAGCAGGAAGTTGGCTTTCTGTCTTGTTATTGCATGTGAGGTTTATGGGGATCTGAAATTGTGCTTAATCACCTGCAAGACCCAAGGGAAGATGCTGATAAACTACTCTCCTGGAGCTGTGATTCTCCTGCAGTTCTGAGATTCATAAACCTGTTTTTCCACCCCTATATCCACATAGTGCAGAACTTGTCTGTACTTTCTCCTTTCCATGCTACATAGTTGCTCCCAAATTTCATTGTGTGTCAAGGACCCCTTCAACCTACGTGCCTCACATCACTGCCCAGTGAGCAGTGTTGTTTTACTGCCAAGCCATCCCCTCCCTTTTCCTTTCATAGAAAACTGCCCCGTTCATGCAAACTTCCAGTCTTGACTGCTAGGACTCATCTCTGTCCAGAGCCCCACATCAGTCTTTCTTCTGGATTCACAGGGCTCTCTGGAGCCCTGGTCTCTCTGCTCTGCTCTCTTGAGACAGCCCTTCAAAGCCTCCCACAACACAGCTTTTCCATGGAAAAATCTCTCCTTACATACTATTCCTTTCTTCTCTGTTAATGCCATGGTGCAGTACTGTACATCCCTTTCCCCCCCTTCACCTACCTCTCACACTCAATAGAGACACATCCTTTTGTGCAGAGGTTGGTCATGAAGCAAAGGGTGATTCTTACAGTTTGCAATGAAGTCAGAGGATGAAAGTTGACTGCCAATTGTAATACTTAATCTGGTCTCACTAGTGGCTTAGAATATAGAATATAAAATTAATTGAGCCAGGTAGTCTGTTGTTTAGATATGTTTATTTTTTGTTTAAGGCAGTGTTGTTCTTTTGCTCAGTTTGTTAGAAGTGGGTTTGAAGTAGATCAGGTGTCTTCTAAATTGTATATACTTTTTCCTTCTAAGATAATGTTTCAACCAAAAGATTATTTTGCTATTCATCTTCTAAACATTTTTTTCCATATAGTGTCTCTTTAATATAATGCTATTTTGTAATGGCTAGCTATAAACAACAGAATGTGTTGATTCATAAATGCTAAGAATGAAACACCTATGTACTTTAGATGTATCAAACATTCATTTGTGGGTTTTCTGAAAAATACGGTTGTGGGGTTTGATTTTTTTTTTCTGTTTTTTTTCTGGAGAAGGTACTTCTAGCTATAGTGAAATGCAGCTCTTCACAGTGTAATCTTAATTCTTACCAGGAATCCTAAATCCACTTCCAGCCTACTGCAGCTGTGGTTAGTGTAAAGAATATATACCCTGATACAAAAGTTCATAGAAGCAACCTGAGAAGAACGTTGGTTATTTATCATAGCTGAAGCATTACTTGTCCAGTTTTTGAGCCATAGTTCATAGGCTGTCACCAGGTCCTTGTTGAAAGGGATTTGGCAACTGCTTCTGAGTGTAGAGGGTACCCCTATCATACAGACTGCCAGAGTCTGCTGTGGTATCTTAAGTGAGCATTGGCATAGTGATTATTTTTAACCTTTGAGAGAGTCCCTTGAGCAAAAATTAGTTTTTAACTATACCAAAGCATAGAGTAGCTCAGAATCTTATGAGGAAATGCTCTCACCTGCATTGTAATTTGACTTGTGATCTAAGTGATTTAGATCATTCATTTATACCATTTCCTGTAAGCACTGTTAAGATGTCCAGCTATTACAGCTAGTTGACAGTTACTTGCTTTATTTTACTTTCTTATAGTTGAAAGACAGCCTAGTGTATGTGTAAAAATTAGGGAGTTTCGAGTATTTATTCCTGGTGGAAAAAGACCCTGTACAGGCATAATAGACTGGTCTATAAAGGGATGTGATTTTTATAGTGATTGGTTGGCTAGTGCTTCTTCTCCAGTGCAGGGTGAGTCTGGAAGTGCTGTTGTTAGCCTGGTTATAGTTATTATTGGTCCACAGCTACAATAATGTTTGAATATTAGCTGGAATCTTTGCATAAGGCCAAATATTATAACAAAATTCATAATTAATCTGCTGATGGAGAAGAGAAACTACATAATCTTTTCTGGAATGGATGAAGTTGCAAGAGGCAAGTAAGCTCATAAAAATCAGTTTATTCTGTGCCTTCTAGTGCTTGGTTATTTTAGTGTTGGTAGTGAAGTGGTTTCCTTTAAATGCAGCTGGTTTTGAGTGTTTTTCACTGCCCATTAAGTTTAACTATGGCTATATATGAAGCCATTCTCTCATGTCTTGTCTCTTCTCACGTATTGCACACCTACAGCCCCTTCATGCAGTTTCTCGCATGTTGGTTCAGTCACCTGCTGATCCTGAATTGAGAAGTTTCCCATTCACCAAGTTTCCTTACCAACTGCACTGGCATAGAAGTACCTCTTGTTGCATTGTCTGCAAATAGAATGGTTAATGCAACCTGCATTTTGAACAGCAAGGACAGGGATGGAACTGTATCCTGCCCGAGAGGGAAGAAATTAGATCTGTATCATAAAAAGGTGTTTTTCTCACATCTCAGTTGAAGCCTTCTTTTGAAGGCTGTTGTGTGGCCCTCCCACAGAACAAGACAGTCTTCATTTTCTTGTGTGTTATTGCTTGGTTTTGATTTTTTTTTTTCCTTCTATAATAATTCAGTCAACATTGACAACTACATTTCAACCTATGACAGTAATAAAGCTTAACTGGAGTATGAAACCTTTTATGGACTTCTAGCTGCCTTTTGTCAAGGTTGCAGATGCTCCAAGATATTTGTATTTTATTTATAATAAAAATGCATCCTTTGTCTACTTGCCACTTGTATTTTAAAAATATTATTTATGTAAAAAACAATTATTTACAGATACACGCTTCTTGAAGTTACTGAGTTACTTCTTAGTTCTTGAAGAGCTAAGTAACTTAGTTCTGCTTCTCGTTCTGCATCAACTTGTTTATGTTTGTTATTCTTCTTTTGGACATCATTCCAAAGCTAAAACTGAGTGCAAAGAGATGCTGCAGTAGTGTTTGTGTTATGATAACCACATAATGAAGATTCTGGAAAATTGGAGTTAATGTAGTTTCTAAGTGCATATCGACCTACTGAAGACAGACTGTACAATGAAAATTCTTTAGTCTTAGCTGGTAAGACTAGGATGTTGACTCCTGCAACTAATGAATGTCATTGTTTTACAAAACACTTATATTTTATCCTCTGAAAAATGTTTTAGCTAAAGCAACTTTTGTTTTTATGAACTAAGTACTTTTTTGTAGCTGTCTTCAGGTTGTCTTCATAAAGAGTGTTCAGTGAGATATAAGGATGCTCTTTCTATGGGAATTAATTTACTGTCCACTTGGGCACTCTGGCTGGAATCTTGGTTCAGGAAATGGGATACAATTATTGATAAAGCCCCTTCTTTTCAAGGGAGCATCTGTTTGGCTAGATATGAGTCAGGCACTGAAATATATTGGAGGGAATAAAGGTTTTACTGTGTGCCTTCTCAACAGTGCAAATTTCAAATAGAGTTAGATTCTTCTGTAGATGTTTTGGTAATTTTGGTGCATCCTTTATCTCACAGGAAACAACATTTTATAACTGTGTACTTCAGTATACAAGGAGGCACCCTTTGGAGACTAATTTAAAATTTCAGGCTGCACTTATGGAAAGCTAGAGTCAATATAAACAGTAATAATAGTACAAAGACAACTTAAAACCAGAAACCAACCCTGTGGAATACAGGGTATTCTGCTTGATGCACTTTGCATGTTACATCTCTCTTAAAGCTTTCAAACAAAGAAGGGATGGATGGGTAGGTGTTTTGTGGGTGGTTTTGCTGTGGCACATCAGAATCGTTTCCCATTGTTAGAAATCAAGATGATGAAGTAAACATTCTGATATCTTCAGTTTGCTTATTTCAGGAAATTGTGGGTGCTTGTGTCAACTAAAGTTAGAGGGGGAGTGTGTAAGTTCTGATTAAATACAAAGGGAGCTGCAGAGGATATGAATATGGAGAATAATATTTTTCTATTTCTTCATCCTGCTAGCCAAGAAGAGCTTTATGCTTTCATATTTGTGTTGTCTGTGAATAACACTGTGTTGTCAGATCCCTGTTTAACACAGTTTGCTTCGTTCTAAAGATCTGGTGCTGAATCTGTGGAAGACTGGGGAGCAACTGTGGGATGTTTGACTTTCCTGGTTAGAATCAACAGGGGTAGTTGTTGAACAGCCTCTTAGAACCTGACAGGGATAACAGTGCTCTCATGAACAGCACCAAGTTTAAAAAAATCTGTATTTACTGTATACAGCATTGATGTATTTTGGGGGATTCCAGAAGCAGTGAGACAACTTGCTTTGATGTTACCATCTGATAACTGATTAAAACTTTTTTCTTCTTTCAGTTGCTTTTTCAAACAATCGTTTCATTAGCAGTTGCTAAAATGTAAGTTATGCGTTCCCTTGTGTTGCAATAAATATTTATATTACAAACTTACAAACAATGGAAAGAAAAATATTTTTATGAGCTTAGTGAAAAGGTTGTTGTTTGACTGGACTTAAAATACAGCTACAGGCAAAAGCAAGTTCTTGTACAGGCATGTGCTTAATTTTAAGAGTGGAGTTAGAAATGCTGTGTATGTTTTTGACTGAATAACTGTTACTTTCAGCAGCCGTTAGTTGATCTTTTAATAAAACTCTGGCCTGTCTGCAATTCAAAACATGCATATTCAGACACGAATGTTTCTTTTCTGTGGTTTCAAAGATGCATTCTTGCACAGATCGGTGGGTAAGGGAGGGAATATTGTGGGCTGTCCAGTTTTGCATCTCTCAGCTAAACCTGAAAATAAGACCATACAGTGAGGATGCCTGGTTTTCATACTTGCTGGATTTCTGCAATCTAGACCAGCTGCCTGATATAAAGTAAAAGTCTTAAAAAAAAAAAAAGCAAAACAAATATGCACAAACTGCACATTGCTTTTAAAACTCTTTCAGTATATTCTGGAATTGTTTTCCTTCTCCCAGTTGCTCTGAATAAGTTTTGTGCGTTTCATGGTCTGCTCTTGACTTCCTCTGTTTGAAGAACAGTATTTATTGCTAAAGTACAATGCCTTATTTCAGTTTGGAAGAACAGCTTAAAGAACCCATGTGCGTAAATATTTGTTCCTTTTTTTGCCAGCCCTATTCCCAAGTTGGTACTAATTAGTTTATTTTAAAAAATAAGTATGAAATTAAAAAAAAACAATTTTCCAGAGCAATGCTAAGTCCCTTGCTTCCTTAATAGTTGGAATGCAGTTGAGATGGACAGGACAGATCAATTGAATTGTGACAGATAATGTGCTGATGTAAGGAAATCATCCTTCATGAGTTGAGGAGTAAGGGAAAGAAGGGCTGGAAACAGATAGTAGACTTGAATCCAATCTACTGAGCCAGTATTGAGATGCATTAGTAATAATGAATGCTTCACACACCGTAAATGTATCTTCAGTCTGTTGATGTGTGACTATTTTTTCCTGGGTCTTACATTGCTGTCCAGGATCTCAAGAGGTCACCCACAGTATTTCAGTGTATTGGTTATAAGAGGTCTCTTTGCTTTTAATGAAGTGTGTTTTCACCTTGTTTTGTGACTACAAGTCTGGAAAACTATTGCCTGTAGCATGGTTAAAAAAAAAAAAACAAACTCAAAGTTGGCTCCAAATAGTATATTGAAGCAGGCTTTCACTTGACATAAGATTTTTTGATTTGGGACATTTTGAATTTGAATTTTTTGGCTGACAGATTTGTATCTCAGTTTTTGAATTTGAGAGGCATTGGAATGTTTGTGTACTGCAGGAGCCTTGGGATGTATTACCTATGCTATTTGAAGCTCAAAGAAAACAAATGCTCTTTTGTTCAGCTTTTCATCTAGATTACTCTTAATGTAAACTGGGTTATAGAACATTGGATAATGCACAAAGAGTTTCCCCTAACTTTCTAATCCCCCTCCAAATATCTTTTTCAGGAGTAGTTATTTTCAGAATACTTTATACTTACTAAGAAGAAAGATGGACATACTAAAGCAAATGATCTGCACTGTATCACTGGCTTAGTGTGCTGCTTATTAAATTTAAAGGAGAAATGCTGGTGCCAGTTATACCATGAGACTCTTATTTTTAATGAAAAACGCACTAGAATTGACTGGTCCCTGTCATGTGGACAGAGCAGTAATATGAAACAAATAATGTATATGCTTAAACTACCTTTCATTATTTACCGTGACTTTAATAAAATATATAGAAACATGGAATATGGATGCGGGCTTTGGCCGTCATTTTTGTGAAAGCATTTCAATTTTTTTTTTCTGTTTAAGAAACCTTTTTCTTTAAGCAGTCAGGTGAATAAATATTAGACAAGAAAAACTGCTAGAATCTTACTCTTGAAATTATGTGTGCACACTGTGCCTAGGTGCTTGTACAGTATATGACTGTAGTGTTCTGCCACATACAACTTCTTAAATGGATACTGTCACAATGACACAGGAACGATCACAAATGAGGCAACTTCGACTTCCAGATGAGGTGCAGACAGAGTATGTTTCCCAAACCAGAATACGCAATGCAGTTCCTTTTGGTTCCTGAGGTTAGCTTTTAAAATGCAGAAAACCAGTTACTTCTTGAGATGGTGTTTTGAACATTTGTGTATTGTCTGCTGCATCCTTATAATAGCTTTGTAACAAATTCCATAGTTGTTTTTAGGAAGCAAATCCTTAGTTCAGGAATAAGCATGAGCTTGTAGAAGCTTGTATTTAAATAATAAGAAAGGTTGGGGGTGAAAACATCAGTTGCCTGAAAGATGGTATGTTTTCATTTTAGGTTTTTATGCTGTCAGTTGTTTTTGAATACACTAAAGTATCTCTAGTTCAAAATTCTAATTACAGCGCTTCTGCAATTATAGTGAATAAACACATTCTTGTAGCTGACCCTTTAAGCACATTGGTGTTGCCAGTTGGACACAGAATTCTATTATTATTTCTCTTATGATCTTTCCATAACTAATTACTTGTGGTATACACAAATCCTGCAGCTTGATTCTTTTCTATCTGGGGTTTTTTTCAGTGCCGAGTGTTTTTATTAGAAGGAGATATTGTTAATGTAGTAAAGATTTCTGCTGTCTTGAACTGGGTTGATTTGAGGTAGGAACTACTGTCTTAACATGCAAGCGTGCAGAATGGGGTCTCAGCGAGTAAAGTTTTGATTATAACTTAACTCTGTCCCAAAGCTGTTGTTTTCTGATGACAACTGTTTCTTAGTTTCAGAGTTCTGCAGTGGTTTGAAATGAAAATGTCAGAATGGTCTATTTGAAGCTTTCCATCTTTCCTCATGTGTTTTAACATGACATGATCTAATGATTGTCCTGGTGTACTAAAAGCTACAATGGCTTGTATAAGAATCAGCTTGAAAGAGTTAATTTTTCTTTTTTTTTTCTCCCTAAATTATTGGTGAGGGGGTTTTTTACAGTGTAATTTAACATAGTAGGTTATGATTAAATGTTGCAATGGGTAACTTCTAATGAAAGCCTTAACAGTTTTTCATAGATAAAATAGAGTATACTGTGTTTCATGCATTTAAATGTGAACAAACCTAATGAACTGTTTTGGAAACTTGATAGCTGATTTACAGTGATTGTGAGTCTGCCTGTTTAAATAGCATTTCAAACAGATAATACAGACTGTCACAGTGTGTAGCTGATAATGAAATAGTGCATAGACCACACTTCAGTGCAGAAGGCCTTACTTGCATACAGAAGACTGTACTGTATTGGTACTGTATTTTATCTAGGTATCCCATAATGATGCTGCTCATTTTCATTATGTTCTATTCTGACAAACACTCAAACTGAATAGGAGGTGAAGTGTTGAAAAATAACTTGAATCCTAAAGTTCCTTTGGTACTTGATCTGGTGTGAGCTAAGCAGAAACAAAAGCTACTTAAACTCTGCTACCCTGCAAATGCTTTAGGAATGCGAGTGGCTTACTTTAGGGTATCACGTTAGAACAATTACCCCTTTTCCATTTTGTACATCTGATTTAGTTCTAAATGACTCCTTTAACAAAAAAGCCCAACACAACACAACAAAACACACACAACCTCCCACTCTTTATACTTATACCATTTTTCTTTCTTGTTATAAAGAAAGATGTTGTATCCTTAGAAAGGTATGATAACTCCCAGTTAGGTATGATGTGCTAAAGCATGGTGTGCGGTTACTGTGATCAACAGCAGCGAGAAAGAAAATGGTTGTAAAAGGCAAATTTAAAGTTTTTAATTGGAATGTGTACTCTTTTATAAGTTGTTAATGTTTTGAGTGCTTATGTCAAAAATTCAGATACTGTTTTCTGAGCATTTTGTCTCTGCCTTGATTTGTTGAATTAATTCTTTAATTAATGTCCTTTGGGATATCTTCTGGTAGTGGAATTGTGCTAAGACAAACTCCTTTTACAGAACTAGCACGTTAATATTAGCTATTTCTTAAGTGAGACACTGTCCTCTGTGTGCCTTTTGCAAGTAAATGTTGACAGGCTCATAGGAAATGCAGCTGACGTTAGGAAGCTTGGGTGGGGACTACAAGGAACTGGCAAATACTAGAGGGTTTAGTGCCAGACATGCTGACACAACAGTACTTCACTGGTAGAAGTTTTCTTTAGGCTGCTAATTCTGTCTTCAGAGTAACTGGAATTAAAGCAGCGTCTCTGATGCCAAGTTAAAATAGTTAAAGCAACAGTTTATGGGAAATTGAGAATGTTTTCCACATCTCAGATCCTCAGAAATATTAGTAAAAAGAGCAAGCTCCTCTCTTAATGAAAGCATGAGTTATGAACTGTGCCATAGAAAGAATCCACTGCAAAACAGGTCTCATCTAACTGTAGATCATCAAAAATAGCTCAAAGAAGGAAAGGCTAGCAGTGTAAAGTATCCATAAATACTGAGCTCTGACTGTTTTATATCATAGTTTCCATTTATTTGATTTGCCAATTCATTGCCATATTTTGTAAGGCACCCTTTAATAACTTCCTTTAGCTTTCAAATAAAAATCCTTTATTTTAAGTGTATATAGACACTGGAAAATACTATGTTGTCAAATGATGCAGTCTTGGTGGAAGGATGCAGCTCTATTACATAAGTATATTGGGTTTGTGTTTTTTTATAATTTCAGCATCACCCTTAGATGTTAGGAAGAGCTTCCTTTCATTTCTTAGAGTGCAGAACTCAAAGCAAGTGTTGGAAGAAAGGAGCTTCAGATGGTGAATTTAATTTGTTCAGCATTGGCGCAGTGCAGTGTGCCATGACAAGTCAGCTTTAATATTATTACCCCTTTGAAGGTAGGCAGCTGCATTGTGCTCTGCCACTAAAGTAGAATCTCAGTAGTGGACTGAAGCAGCTTTGCCTACAGTGACTGGATGGCAGTATCTTGCATCCATGGGAGGCATTGGCTTTTGCTGACCTCAGAATTATGGATCACCTCTAAAGTTTCCTATTCCCTGACAGTTTTATCAAGAGAAAGTGAAAAGCAATATATAAATATAAGGAAAGACTGTTTTTAAATCATGGAGGTATTTTTGCATGAACAACTGTCATATAAAGTGAAAAATAGATTGAACAGTTTTTTCTGATATCACCTATATCTTCTTTCATAACATTCCTTATCAGTTCAACTCTGCAACACTGTTATGTCTTTCAGGCTAAGATTCGTCTTTTCCTGAAGACTAGCATTTAGAAAGATTGTTTTTAAGTCTATGAAATTTAAAACGGTGTTTTCAGAAAGCTATGTAGCAAACAACTATGTGGCCCATGACTTTGACAAGTTGGAGGACTGGGCAATCACCATCCACACAAAGTTCAACAAGGGAAAGTGCCAGAATCTGCACTTGGGCTGGGGCAACTCCAGATGTACGTACAGACTGGGGAATGAGATGCTGGAAAGCAGAGCTGTGGAAAGGGACCTGGAGGTCCTGGTTGATGGCAGGTTGAATATGGGCCAGCAGTGCCCTGGCAGCCAGGAGGGCCAACCATGTCCTGGGGGGCATCAGGCAAAGCATCACCAACCGGGTGAGGGAGGGGACTGTCCTACTCTGCTCTGCACTGGGGCTGCCTCACCTTGAATATTGTGGCAATTTTGGGCACTACAATATAAGAAAGATATTAAGCCATTAGAGAGTGTCCAAAGGAGGGCAATGAAGATGGGGAAGGGCCTTGAGGGGAAACCAGTGAGTAGTGGCTGAGGTCACTGGGTCTGTTCAGCCTGGAGAAGAGGAGACTGAGGGGAGACCTCATTGCAGTTACAACTTTCTTGTGAGGGGAAGAGGAGGGGCAGGCACTCAGAAACTGTCACTGGTCTCCTTTCTGTGGTGCCCAGTGACAGGACCCAAGGGAATGGCCTGAAGCTGTGTCAGGGGAGGTTTAGTTTTGATATTAGGAAAAAGTTCTTCCCCCAGAGGGTGGTTGGGCACTGGAACAGGTTCCTCAGGGAAGTGGTCACAGCACCAAGCCTGACAGAGTTCAAGAAGCATTTGGACTATACTTTCAGGCACATGGTGTGACTCTTGGGGAGGATCCTGTGCAGGGCCAGGAGTTGGACTCAATGATCCTTGTGGGTCCCTTCCAACTCAGCATACACTGTGATTCTTTGACTTGACTAAATCAAGGTGTACAACTCACCATTCATTTTTTTTTTTGCTCTTGGTGGTGATCTGTTCTCAACTGGCTCTGGACGTTCTATAGCACATCTCCAGGATTTACTCTTTTGTGCTGCCTGATAGCTCCCAAATTGTTACCTAGTTCGTTGCGCCGCCCGCCGCCCCCCTGCCCCAAGGATGTTCTGAACCAGATCTTGGCTTTATTGGTGTGTATGTACCCAGAAAGGCACGTGTGTCTTAGCTCCATAGAAGGGGCTGGAGGACATGTTTGGAGAAAAGAATAGAGGCTTGCTTAACAAAAGGTTAATTTTCTTTGGGGTAATAAGAGTTAAACTTTAGAGAACATTAAGTCTTTATCTTGGTTACAGCTTTGTTGAATGAAGGAGGATCTGATAAATGTTACAGTGATTCTTTGCTTCCAGGGAGGAGTTTCTTTTGTTGAATAAAAATTGTGCAGTATCACTGAACTGATCTGGTCAGTGTCCAAGATTTAAACTGTCTCAGGGGATGTATTGCTGACATTCTCTGTGGCCTGTTTAGGTATTTCTGTTTACGGATGTGTAGAGTGATCTATTTGCAGTGCAGTGAGACTGCACTTCCTGTGGGTTGAATGGTGTTGCTTAACTGTGGTCAGCTGAATTCCTTGGACAAGAGTTGGATTTTTGTAATGTAATGTCAATATATTTTGCCAACAATAGCTGGCAGTGAATGCACATGCAAGGCTAGCATGAAATAATTTCTGATGGTGTATTAAAAATTGTGAACTCTGTTCTTAATCTTTTTCTACATGGTTCTGACAAAAGTAAGCTGAAAAAATGGCTTTGTAATTATCCATTGCAACTTTCATACTAAGTCTTCACTAGTGAGCAGGATAATAAACTGTGAATGTATGCAGTTTTTAGAAAGGTAATGGACAGACGTGCTTTGACTTCAGAATACTTTTTCAGAAACATAGTAGCTGACACCAGTTTTCTTAGGCACTGATAAGAAAATTTGAGTGTCAAATTTTATTTTTTTTCAGATGGAGCAATTGTCAGATGAAGAGCTTGACCATGGTGCAGAAGAAGATAGTGATAAGGAAGACCAGGATCTGGACAAGATGTTTGGGGCCTGGCTGGGCGAACTGGACAAACTCACACAGGTGAGGGGTATTTCAAACATCTTACTGAAGTATTATGGTTCTTTTCAGTTGGATGCTACCTGCTCAGCGCTGCTGCTTGCAGCAAAGTAAACTTTAGCCTGTGATCAGTTTTAAAAGTTTGTAAATTGGCTTCTTTTCCCCATCTCAAGGTTGTTAAATTTATTTTTCACAACCTTCTAGTTTGGCCTTCCCCAAAGGGTATGATTCCTTCCGGAAACTACGGCATTGGTATTTTGTGCTTGTGTATATAAAGAAACATGGACTTTAGCTGACTAGAGATAGGCTGTGTCTCCAAACGTGGTTTGACGTTGTCCAGCTGTGACAGCATTTATTTGTTGTACCTGAACAGCAATAAGGAACAGGAAATAGTGAACATTGCCACGCATGACATGGTAAAGTGACCTGATACACCCTAGAGGACTCATCATTGTTCCAGAGTACTCTTCGTGCATCAGAGAAGCAGCTGATAGGACATCTTCTTTTGGCACTTCCAGCTTTCCGGTGCTTTTCCTTTCCTTCACAAACAGCTCTTGCATTTTGCCTGGTATGCCTGTCCTGGGGTGATAGACCATTTCTCTGTGACTGCTTGCGGGGGTTTTCCAGCTCTGTGAGCTGGCCCTCCTGAATAGCATATTTAATCTTCTCCTTGTTTTTCGTGTGGAATTAAGCAAAGGTATGGTAACTGAAGTTTCATTAAGCTAGAGAAGAGGCAGTTTTTCTCATCTTCATCTTAACCCAAAGACTGAAGGGAAATTGAGCTATTGACAACAGAATTTCAGATTCAGGCTCATCTCTGAATCTGGTTAAATTTCTGCCTGCAGGTTCTAAATGTATATAGCATATAGGGGAAAGTAATTTTTTTCTGAACTTGTACATGCAGGGCAATAAAGAATCTTGCTTTTTGAAATGAATGGAAGAGTATGACATGAATGTGTATATATTAATTCTTCCTGTGTTTTTAACTTTGTATGAAGGATTTTTAGTGATAAGTGAAAACCATTTTTGAAGGTTTGGGCTTTGTAAATCACTTTGAGTGAGGATCTTCACAGAAGGGCACAGTGGGTAATTGGTCTTGAACCTCTTATTCTCTGCCCTGTTTTTTTCAAGTCTAGCAGCCTAGAAATATAAGCATATTTTATTTGGGGGTTATAGCTACACTGTTGATGTGCAGATTTCAGGGTCATGTCTCAATTTGTAGCTGGTCCATGCAAAGTTTTTAAAACCTACTAATGGGTAGTTAATAGGAGACCCACATTGTTTCTCACCTTCATATTGCTCTTCAACACAGTCTGCAACATAGGCTGACAGTTGCCCTTCTATCTTTTGCAACTATTGAGAAATGACATTTCCCCCAAAACTTTGACCTCATATTGTTTTGTATAAGCAAGTTCATGGAGTTAGTTGTGTCTCAGTTTATTTGGAAAATGATCAGGTCTTGATGCAGCCCTAATGAAGTCCCAATAAAGAGGAGTGATTAGAGTTAATGAGATCTAAAGTGCATTCTCCTGTAGTCTCAGCATTTGTTGCTGTTTATCAGCTGGACTTCCAAGAGCAGTAGGAGATCCTGAGATCCTTGAACTTTAACTTCCTTTTTAGATTTCATAAATGTTTACTTTAAGGGGATTTAAAGTAAGACCCAGATTCCTCTCCAAATGTAAGTGCTTTTTTAAAGGTTTGAAATTGTTAAAATACCCATGAGATCACTGGAATTCACTTTGCCCTCTTTAACTGTTGGTCTAACAAAAGCATTATAAAACGAAGTCACAAATCTGCAGCGTGTGTGAGCTGTGTTTGGCACAGTGGATTAACGTTTATACTGCTTAAGTTGTCCTACTCTATGGTACAGGTTAAAGGAAGGAAATCTTACCTTGCTTCTCATGTTTATTCAGAACTAAGCTTTTTGTTGCTATTTCAGTTTTTAGCAGTTCTCCAAAATGCTGTTTGAGCAATGTAATGTATTATGGAGAATGTGCTTCAGGTAACAGTGAGAGAATATCACATGTATTTTCAAGGAGGTGAAATAACTTTGTTGTTATTAAGGTCAGTAAAACACATTTTAGATATTTTTAACCAGGATAGATTTGCTTTACAGCACATCTTTTGTAACAATCTGTGGATTCAGTCTGAAGGAATGAGCCCTAACTTGCATCTTCTGTCTCCAGGGTTATAGATAGATTTTTCCAACACCCCCCCCCCTCTGCTATTCTGTCTGGGACAACACCTAAGCTTCATCAGAGGTGAGGTTCTTGCCATCTGGTGGAAGACAAGGCTTCATCACTGTCTTCTCATTAAGTGATGATTGACTCACTAATTGATTTTGGGAGCTGGGGGAGGGGATTAAGTTTGGGCTAGGCTGAGGAAAGAAGGGAGTTCAGTGAGAATAAATATTAGGGGAAAAAATAGTGCATTTCATTTTTTAACAAAGGCTTGAGTAGAGATATAGAAAATGAAAATAAAAAGCTTAGGTGAGAAACTTTATTCTATTGGAGCTTTTCCTTCAGACAAGCATATCTTCAGAAAATCTTTATCAGTACAAGCACTGCTTCATTTCAGACGTTCTGCGGGCCTGTTGAGCTTCAGTGGTGGCCAGAGCTGGATTCCCCATGTAACACTTGCCACTCCAGGAGCAGCAGCTGCTGGCCCTCTCATGTACCTCTTGGGTCACCAGCTGGGCCACAGTGCCCTACTGCTTGCTACTTACACAAATCCCGGTATTTATTATAGCATTATATATTGAACCCACATTAGCCTTCATAACATAACAATTCAAGATTAGAAATAAAAAAGTGTCTCTTTTTTTAACCTATACTAGTTTTTCTAAAAAAAAGTTCCTACATAAACTGACTAGGGATTGCTTTCACAATTTAACATTGTTCACAGGAAAGGCTCATTGAAAAAAAGTCTGAATTTAGCCAATTTAAAATCCCTTTTAATAAAATAGAATTCTTCATTGAATGTTTTTATGTGCTTATACCATGATTATGCTCATAAGCTAATGATGCATATCTTAGGGTATCACAGGCTGAATGTGTTTAGATCCTTACCCAGTTTGCTGCAGAGAAATTGTTACAGCTAAGCCAGCTGCCTGTGTTTCAAATGAGCTAGTATGTAACACCACTTAAAAAACCATGTGGAATATGCTTCCTTCCTTTGATTCAGCAAAAACCAGAATGTGTTTAACGCCTTTTCTTTATTGCATATCTGAAGCTAAATCTCTGTTGTATGACGATGTATGTTTTCAGTCTAAAGCCTGAAAAGGAGGGTTGGGTTTTTTTATGTGCCAGGAGATTTTGAAAAATTTCTCTTGGAGAAGATGAATTCTCATTCATCTTAAAGATTTGCTTGTCCAATTCCACGTCAAAATTTATTTTGCCCTTTTTTTGATCTTTTTCAGAGTTTGGATACGGACAAGCCTGTGGCACCGGTGAAGAGATCACCTCTCCGTCAGGAAACCAATCTTGCCAACTTCTCATATCGCTTCTCCATGTACAATTTGAACGGTTTGTTGAATTATTTACCCATCAAATATTAGTTTAAGAAAAAACCCCTTATTCCAGCCACAAATGAAAACAGGTTAAAATATAAGAGCATTTGAGTACACTTCTAGCTGAAGTGAGAACATATTTACTGAAGGCATTGCTTTCTGATGCCAGAATTTTGAGTATACTGAAACAGTATCTATTTTATAGCACCTAGTGTCTGAGAACTGCAGTCTAGTATTTCTACAGAAAAGCATGTTCTGGGGTCTGGTCTCATGGAAGAATGAATTAATGTGTATCTGTTAACCAGGAAGAAAGAGCATCTTGCTTCATGGAACAGGGTGCAGGAATATAGATACAGAATGCTTTCACATTAAACAAAAATCGTATTTTTTGTTGTCTTAAAATAGCTTCCCCTGGTTGTAATACAGAAAACCTTAATTTAAAAGCTTGAAAATATATATATAGTTTTTTGTTTGTTTGTTTGTTTTTAAAGCAGTTGCGTTGCTTTTGCAATTTAGAAAATGTTTAGCAAAACACCTGCACTTTTTTTAAAAGCTGAGGCATGATGCTCTGCAGATGTATTTTTAAATCGGTTCACAGGAAAGCAGTTTTAACTTCTCAAACATAATCTGCACACTCATAGATTTCTTTTGCTGGCAAATGTGTTTAACCTAAATTGTGTGAAAGGTGCACTGGTCAAGAGTAGTAGTGCAAATGAACTTCTGCTTAACAGTGAACAGAGATCTTGCAATACAGATGGGAAAAGAAAATGCTGCTTCCTTTTCTTCCTTACCCTAACTGTTAGATTTGATAACATAAAGTGAAGAGTTGCAAATGAAATCTCTGCAAATACTGACAACTGTTGTTTGTTGCAGAAGCCCTGAATCAGGGGGAGACTGTGGATCTGGATGCCCTCATGGCTGATCTCTGTTCCATAGAACAGGAGCTGAGCAGCATCGGGTCTCATTCGGCAAACAATGCTGCAGTGAAACGTCCTGCCACAGAATCCAAAACTCAGAAACCACCTGCTAGTCGACCTTCTACTAAGCACGGCAGCATGAAAGGATTATCCTCCTCCTCTGGTAAGGTGACTAAACCATCACATGCCAACGTGTCTTTGGATGACATCACCGCACAGCTAGAGAAGGCCTCTTTGAGCATGGATGAGGCAGCCCAACAGTCCATTGCAGAAGACACCAAACCAGCAGTTACTGCTCAGCACAGGAGGACAGCATCTGCTGGCACAGTGAGTGATGCTGAGGTGCGCTCGATCAGTAACTCCTCCCGCTCCAGCATGACCTCTGCAGCTTCCAGCATGGACTCCTTGGATATCGATAAGGTGACGAGACCTCAGGAACTGGACTTGACGTCACAGGGGCAACCAATCACTGAGGTAGAGTGTCACTAATTCAAGATTTTTGTTCGGTTTGGGTTTTTTTCTTCATACTTAGACACCCCACCCCACCTCCCATGGTAAAACTCCTAGCTAAACATCTGCAGCACAGCAGGGTTGATTAAAGACTAAGATTGCTAATTGCATGGGCTGCACTTGCTGTAGCTGCTGCTTTCTCTGGTTTTGGTTCTGTCTGCAAGGCAGCTCTTCTTTCAAAGAATGTGTTTTGGTTTTGGTTTTTTTAAGAGCTTTCCGCATTTCTTGTTCCTCCTAAGCCAACCATGCATTTTAATTTTTTTTTGTAGTTAATATTTTTATTCTAAGTAAGTCTCATATATTGCTTTTAATTTAAATCTGAGGAGTGCACATCTGTGGAAAAAAGAAAGTACAATTGAAAAACTGCATTCCTGTTACAGTACAGTTAATACCTCAAACACATGCAGCAATTTCTGAATGCCTCTCTGGAGCTATACTATACTAATAATTTGCTGCTACTTAATATTCTCGTTTAATGTGTGACAGGGAGACCTCCTTGAAAAAATGCACAAAACAACTGGGCTGCAATACAACAATAGCAGATGTTAATTTGGGATTTTGGTGCCTTGACGTGTCTTAACGAGCAAGGCTACTTCAGTAAAAAAAGCCAGTTTGGTGAACATTGAAAGTGCTGGTTACTCGTGAGGGGAAATGGGAAAAATGTTTTAGTGAATTTTGAAAACTTAAACTAGGAACTATCTTGTAGAAATATTCTCTGAAACAGAAATCTGACCTGTTCAAATGTCAGTTGTACTAATATGCATGTTCCCTTTGACGAGAGAAAACTGGAACAAGCTGAGTTTATTCTAATCAATAATTAACACTAATTTGAATGAGCAGTGCTGAAAGCATGGTTCTACACATCTGCAGCAAAAGTTCATCTGGTGTAGAGTGAATGATGCAGGCTTAGTCTAATGATCAACTTATCAAGGTCACACTTCAGTTTAAATTTTTATTTGAGATGGTAAGAAATTAATGAATGATGGTTTAGTTTAACTTCCTTTTTGTGTAAAAAGTTGGTGTTCAATATGTTTTTACTGGAAATTTTTTGTATTGAGTAAATTAAAACATAGATAGAAATGTGTCCTTTGTGCTTTGGAACGTTGAAATGCAAACCTTTGCATTATTGCTGTAGGCCTAAGTGTTCAAGCCAGCCTGTGACAGTCATTGATTATATTGCTTGTTCGTCAATCATTTTCTTTCTGTGCTATGACAAGGCTTATTTTTGCAGGGTTTTTTTGCATCTCTCACCATTATTCATGGTTATATGTATCTCTTTATTATGTAAAAAGTTAGGCAATCTTGCATTTTTGTCTCTTCTCAGGCTAAAAAGATGATTTATGTGAATTAGTCACTCTAACTTGCATAGCCCAAGAAAAACATGAACATTGCATTTCTTAATTTTTAAAAATGCAAGGTGTTTTCTGCAATTGATTTTGCAGGTCTCCTAGATTCTCTCTTTTACTTCAGGAGTGATAGGCCAATTCTCTCTGTCTTGAATAATCAAGAAACCACCTGCTTCACTTAAGTAACTTGTTGTTGGTGAATTAAGGGACAGAGGCCAAGAAGTGCCTTTGTCTTCCCAGGAAGCTAATCTGTATCTCTCCAAGTGTTGCAGTTTTCTCAGTTGCTTTCTGAGCTCCTTCTTGGCCCCTGACTGCAAGGCTCAAAATCATCCCCAAAAGCTCTTCTCAAGGACTATGAGCACTGCCTTTGTAAACCCAGTGATTGCTTCTCATATAAGAATGTGGCTATTGTTTCTCTTCTCAGATAAGTTGATAAGAATGATTCCTTTGAAGAAGGTAACCAGAAATGTTGGTAATTTGAGATCCAGATTCTTCTCCTCTCTTTAGAGCAGAAACCTCTGCACTCATTAACTGTGCTGCTTTGTTTTTGCTCTGTCTTTTCTTTTGAATTTCAGTAGCCTGAGGAAGGTGTTCAACTCTGAGACATTTTCCCCAGGTTTACAGAATTGGTATTCAGTATTAAAACTGTTAGGTGATGGGATGGGACTTTTTACTGAGAAGTAGCTTTCTTTTCTCATCACTGGTGAATGGAAAAGAGGAAATTAGTTGTTTGAGATTGGGACAGATTCTGTGATAGTGTTTTTTGAATGAAATCCACCTTTTAAGTGGATTCTTTGGAAGAATCACTGGGTATCAACAAAGCTTTTATTTCCTTTTTCATTTGTTTAGTGCCCGAAAACTAGGTTAAGGGTTCGTTAATCCTCATGGCTAGGTCGTAAACCAAAACACCTTTTACTGATAGGGTTGAATTCTACCTTCCCACCTACACAGTTGACTCAGTGGTGCTGTTTCTAGTAGAGAACATCCCTCTGAGGAAATAGCCTTTGAAGAAGACCTAGTGCCCATGTAGGGAAAAATCCAAACAGTTTTTATGCAGAAAGTGGGAGAGGCTGTTTCTTCATAGCCATAGCAGATCTGTTTTGAGATTTGTTATTCTAACATAGTGCTTCGAGTTAGCTCTTCTGCCTGTCTTCCTTGAGACTGCCTGTAGCTGAGCTGACCTTTTAAAATTTCTCTGTACTGCTGTGGCTCTTATCAAAGAGGGCAGTGTCTTGGCAGCTCTGCCCTTTTGACCGATCCCTTCTGTCCTCTGCAGGCAGTATAGGTACCTTAAAAAGTCATCCTTCCTTCTGCAACTTGATGTTATGCTCTTCCTAAGTAAAATGGAAGACAGTTTTGATGGGAGGAAATACTTGTTTGAAAAAGGAAATTAAGCTTTGCAGTTATTAACTTCAGTATTTTATCTTAAAAAATAATTCTGCTCTGTGTTTGAGAGCTCTCTGACCTGGAAATGCAGGAAAGTCCAGTAAAAGAACTGCCATGCACTGACCTGTGAAAGGTATGTGTGGTCTAGTATATTTTCTGACTGATAGTAGTGATCAATGTTATGAAAAAGGCTGCAATTCCACAACCACCAGAAATGGAGGATGTAAAGTCCCTTTTCTCTCATTCTTCCTTCCTCAAAGTTCTTGCCTACACTGTCTCATCTCCTCCCTTGTCCCAGCTTTGGCACTTACTGGTCCTTAACATAGAAAACTTACTGCTTCTATTCTGGGACTCATTCTGTGTTATTTAGGTGAGTTGGGGAGGCTCAGAGGAGTCTGATCAGGGCTATAGCCAAGTGCTGGAGGCTGGAAGGGAGAGCAGGAATACACATATTGGTGGTATTGGATTATTCAGAACTTCTTGCCTGAGCATTTGGAAAGGCAAGGTAGGGTCTTGTTTTCCTCTTCCTCCTAGCAGCCTGTGCTGTAGGAACCTCTTGGGGTTGAAGCTACATCAGCATGATGATAGATGATAACTTTCAGTAGTTCTATTGGCCAGGACCATCCTTGTTTTCCTTCTGAATTTGTATTTATGCCAGTTTTGGAGGAGTTGAAATTCTGGAATTTCCTGGGTTGTCTAAAATTGTGGGTTTATTAGTTGTCATCATGATTTATTTTCTTTCTTTAATAACAATTCCTAACACTATCTCTTGAGACACTGTGAACATTAATGTCTTCAAAGACTATTGCCTTGTAGTCTCAAGATCTTGTCTTGATGGAACTGTTTTCTGACTGCACTTACGTTCTTGTCCTAAGTCCTCCTTAAGCATTGTTGAATAAGAAGAAAAGTTGTTTCTATCCACCCTAAACCCCATAATTTTTTGTTAAATTGAAATTTGTCTTTGACAAAATGATTTCCCAGATCCTTGCTTGAACTGTATTCTTTCTTAAATTGGTAGATTGCATTTAATTTTTGTTTTTAGTTGTGTAATGAGTGGCATACACTCACAAGCTTTGTTTCTATATGTGGGATACTTTACTTGAATGTAGACTGAATAAATGAAGTAGTAGCATGAGTTAAAAGTAGGGGAAGTGATGACTGTATGACTAACTTGTCCCTTCCATCCACATTATCTTTTTCCTTCTTGCTTTGGCCCCTCTGCCAGCAAGGAGTTGTCTCTGTTTTCAGTGAGCGGTGCTAGAGCAATAGGAGAAGCAAGCAGTGGGGAGAGAATAGGGAAATGTGTTGATGATGCTCATGGAGCTGTTTGTGTCTGACGGGTGAAAGGGTCCATTCATGGACGGTCATTGTTCCTGTCCTGCACATACTCAGTGAAGAGGTTGCAGATAAGTTTGAAGTCTGCCATCTGGTCTGGCACAGCACCACCCCCACCCTCCCAACTCGATGGAGTTCTTTATGTCTGTAACCCAGTTTGCACAGCTGAGAGATTCTGGCTTACATATGAAGATAATGCAAAATGTAGCAGTCAGTAACACTGCATGATTTTTTTTTTTAGGTGTATTTTATTTTTTAGCTTTTACATCAAGCCTAAACCTACAACGAATTTAAGTAAAAGAGGTGAAAATCATGACAAGAGCCTGACTGCCAGTGCATTACAGCTACAAGTTCTTTGCTTCACTTGACAGAGAAGGCAGAAGTATAGAGTAAACATTAATGTTTCTTTCGGGGGGAAAAAAGGGAGGTTTGGAGGCATTGACAGTTAGTAGGGATTGTCATGTACACACAGATAAATCTGTACTAGCTAATAGATCCTGTGGGATAAAATGGAAAACTTGAGAGGGGCACAAGGAGAAACAGAGTTTGTGTTACATGGCAGTTTTGCCATGATTCTTGTGTGAACTTGTTGACACTTCACTTGCCTACACAGTGGCATAACAGGAAAACTTTGGTACCCATTTAAAATTACTGAGAGCCATGCTCTATGTGGGGTTGGTAAATGTTACACTGTATGAAAGTGCAGTTGACTGCTAATGTATGCAGAGAAATCAACTGATAGTATGATCTTTGGTAGGCAATAGTGTCTTCAAATAGAGTTGGATTGCTGAACCTCACCTGTTATTTGTAGGTGATTTAAAGAACAGTTGTGGTCTATTTTAGCTCTTGAAGGAATAGAGCTCTTGTGTTTTGGGAGCTTAATGTTCAAGTAGTTTTCCTTATGGTCCATGTTTTACATGGTTAGCAGATGTGAATAGACTTCCATTTGTGAGAGTAGTCACAGACAAGCAACAAACAAGGCATGGCAGAGGTTTGTTTTGTGTTTCTTCTAAAGAAGAAATTTATTTTTTTTTTAAATTCATTTAATTTTCTGCCAGTTGTGTTATGTCCTTAGTTTTGTACACAAAGAGTATTCTGGAGCATTTCCAGTTACTGTTTTCCTAAGCTGAAAATAGTCAATGGAAAGACTTAATTTGAAACACAATTAGACCATCTTTTCCTCTTTCCTTTTTTCCAATTATTAGTCACAAAGTGTTCTTTAATAAGTCAACAGTAAAGAAAAATTGTGCGTATCTATCATCCTGCAGCATTACTTTGGCTTCCAATTTTCTTGGCATAAGAAGTGTGAACCCTCCAGTTTTCAAATGTTCTTGAAATACATGTAAAATTACTCCTCACTTGCCAGATTTTTTGAGGCATTCAAAGCATTCTCTGAGATAAACATATAATTTCATGAAATATAAACAGTATTTATGTTTTTTGGTAATCAAATATGTTTGGCTATTCGTGGTCATCACATGATGCACTAGAACCCAAAGATTGCTAATTCACTCTTCCCAGTGCCTGCAAAACTAGCACCTTATCCTTTTTTTTTCACATTACACGCATGGAATCTGCAAAGCAAATTATAGGAAGGGATAATTTAAATTTTTTTTTTAAAGAATTTTCAATTGGAATCCAAAGGAGACATTCTAAAAGTTTTGTTTACTGCACATGCATGGAATGGTATGTTTTAAAATTTGGGGTATATAGGTTTAAAATACGTGAAAGGGAAACAAGACTTTAAACATTATCCTTTTATTGGTAAATCTTGATTCTCCAATCAGTGCATCTGACTTATTTTATAGCTATGAATTTAAAATTTGTACTGTAACTTTTTTCCACATAGGAGGTGACTAATTGAAGTGTAGCAGGAGCCATAAAACATGTAAGAATAATTTTATCTTCTGACATTGCCTATCAGCTTTGCCTCACACTGATGAATAAGTTTAAAAGTTCCCTCTCTGAAAGAACAGGAAAATGGACAGTAAATACATGTCCTTTTTGACACTGCTGGGTGGCAAAGCTGGTGTCAACTCAAAAATTACAGTTATGGTATACTTTGTTACCCTAAGTATGAGCACCAAAGGCATTGTCTCTGCCTAAATATACTGTTCTTTCTGGTTATTCTGTGATGTTGGAATCTTCTGTGGACAAGCAGCTAAATGACTCACTCTGCTGTCCCAAGTGCTGTGTAAATAAGCACATTTTAAAATGAATCTCTTTGCTTTTGTGCCTGTTCCAGAGCACTTTAGAAAAATACTTGTGTTTGGGAAAGGATTTCTTGAGGAAAAAATTGGATCATTAATACAGACAAGCCAGGAAAATCGTTCTTTAGAGGTTCTGTCTCTTACCAGGTTCATCTGCAAGAGAGAAAACACCGTGGATCAATGACCAATTAAATCTAGGCAGCATTCCTCTTGGACTAAGCCACTAGACCTGAGTGGAGAAATCAGAAGTCTTGCCTTATGATGTTACAAATTTTGTCAAAAGCGTGCTGTGGGGAGGTAGTATGCATTGGTTGCAGTTGCCAGTGAAGATATCACTACAAGTTGTGATTAATTAATGGAGCTTTTTAAGCAGCCAATTTTTGTAGATACACCAGTCTGCTTAAAACCAAGACAATTTTTTTTTTTCAACATTTGATTTGATTAGGGATGTGAAATACAACATCTGTAGGAAATTAGCAACAGATTACTTGTTTGTCCTTACTTCAGGTTGCCAAAAATCAAATTTGGAACAGATGACAAAAATTAAGAACACAGCTGCCAATTGTGGAACATTAAACTCTTAAGAGGAGAAAAGAATCTATGCTGTTGTCTTCAGTTGCATATATTCCTAACCTATAGGATGAAAACAAGGATTTGTGATGTTTGTAAAGGAATTCAAACCCCCAAAAATAAGACTTCATGTTCTGAAAAAATAACTGAGAACTGGCCTTTTAACTGTGTCAGGTTTGAGCATGCTGGTTAGTGTTTAATCTGTTAGAGTATGGTAAAAGTTGTCTGCAAATACAAAGACAAGTCTTCATTTTTAGTTGACCAAATTTACAGCTTTGATTAGTTTCCTATGCTGGACACTTGCTAGTCTCATTTTTGTAAAAGTTGAATAAGATTTTAGACCAGCCAAATCAGTGCCTTGCTTTATGAATGCAGGTGTGGGGTTTTTTTCATGTGACTTATCTGCTTTTAAACAAAAGGGTAGATTTGTGACTTAGCTCCCCAATCTTTTACAGTGGTTGATCTTTGGATGACTTGATGTCTACAGTCATTTTTGGGGAAATTTATGGTGTAGAAGTCAACAGGCATATAATTAAATGTTATTTAATACAGTTGCCTCTTAGTATAAAAGGCAGCAGATTCAGTCAAAACCAATCGAACCAATTAAACCTACATGTACTCTTATTTCTTAGCTTTCTTAGCTTCTTTGATATTTTGTTTTCTGTGGTACAGATAGAGCTCTTCTCAGGATGAAATGTCTGATATTCTTGAACTAATGCAGTTAGGAATTAATTAATCATAGTATACTAAGTTTGAGGGGTTTTTTTCCCCTTCCTTCTTTAGGTCTTCCACTTAATGTATCTTTTTTTAGACAGATCAGACAAACACTTTATGTGAAATTATACTCTATAGTATTTTTCTCCTGTTTTTTTGTTTTGTTTTGTTGGGGTTTTTTGTGGTTTTTTTTGTTTTGGGTTTTTTTTTTTTTTTTTTTTTTTATTTTGAAACCTCCTCCCTGCAGAGAAACTTTATTTGGGATTTCATGTTTGGTTTAGATCCATGTAATTGATGAATTGGGCAGTCTTGCCCCATCTTGTTTGTGCAGCTGCCTGGTCATTTGGAGCAGCTTTCCCTGAAAAATAATCCTTCTGAATTAGTTGTTCATTGATCTTTTGGATCACGTGGTCAAAACGACTGCTGTCCACACAGGCGATGTGAGAACACATGGTTGTGGGAGCAACAGGGCTACCTCTTTCTTGTGGCAGTTTAGTCTTTAATTTCTAAAAAGCAATAGTGAAACCAAGCTTGAACTGAAGTGTTCAGTAGTTTTTACAATCCTTTCTCTCCTGCTCCGTCTTAAGTAGCTTGTGTTCAGCAGGGGAGCGTCACAACCTGACCTGAGCGGTGCATGAACTAGGGAGTAGTGTGTCTAATGCACACAGTGCAGCAGTTTGTTGATCAAGATGTTCACAGACATATTACTGAAATTGCAGTGACCTTCAGTAGGTTTAGTCTGTAACTGTCAGAACTGACATGAAGTTACAAACATTCCTAGTATTTAATAAATACTTGCTGTAAATCAACGTTTTAAATTTTTTTTTTTTTTTGGTCCAGTTGCCTGCAGTGAAATGGAGTTGCGTGAGTTCTAGGAGGGAGGGTTGGCCACTCCTGAGCTCAGAATGATTGTGCCAGGTTCTCCCCTCCCTTGTCTGGCTGCAGTGTCTCTGCAGCAGGCAGGCACTGCAGTTTAAAGAAGGCAGCTATACTCTCCCCCACGGACCCAAGCACTCTTGATCTTGGCTGATCTTTGGTTCAAGGTTAGTAGTGTGCAGTCCAGTTGAAGGGCTGGGCAGTGCTCTGTGAGAGGATGCACCCTTGAGGTTTTTTAATTGTGATGCTCCAGACTTCATTGAGACTTTATAGACTACACTTTTAATTCTAAAGGCTTAGGCTCAGACAAATTTAGGTCTCTTCTTGTGGGACAGCACAAAGCAGGTCTTTGATGATGCTCCTGCCAATAACCCATTTCATGGTCAGACTTAGAGAGGTCTTTAAAAACATCTGTATTTTAAATGACACACACCTTCCTTTCTTTTCTTTGGAATACTTGTCTAATGTAAATGACTAGTAATCATCCTGTAATGGTAAGCCATTGTGGAAAATTGCTGCCTTAGTGGTACAGCTTTTTTATAAGCAACTCTAGGATGACCCTGCTTGAGCTGGAGGTTGGACCAGATGACCCAATGTGGTCCCTTCTGTGATTCTGTGAAAACACATCTTGGATGTGGAAGTGTCTGTCAGCTCTGTTATCTAATGCTGCTGCTTCAGTTTCTAAGTGTCTGGTTTCCTTTTCTGAGATTTTGATAAGAATAAACTGTTATCCCTTTTGCAACAATTTTTTTTCAAATATCCAATGTAAACCTCCTCTGGTGCAACTTGAGTCCCTTTCATCTTCTATCTCTTGTTACTACTTCTGAGAAGAGACTATCACGCACCTGTCAACCACGTTCTTCTAGCTAGTTGTAGAGAGTGATAAGGTCTCCCCTGAGCTGCTTTTTCACTAGGCTAAAGCACCCCCTTTGCAAAGGAAAGCAGAAAATGGATATTTTCACTTAGATATTTATCATATTGTGTGCATATGAATACATTCCATATGAATATATGATGTCAAAGTGTTTGCAAAGAAAAATTTGAGTTCTTTTCCATCTTTGTCCTCCTTTGGGTCAAAATTACAAAAATTATGTTTAAACTTTAAGTTTTGAGTTCTGTTTTGAAAATAGTGGATTCTAATTCTTTAAGGTGGGGTCTGAAGAATTCAACATAGAGATGAAGTTGAAACGGAAGCTATAGTAGTTATCTTTTCAGCAAAACTTTTGCAAGCATATAGCTCTCTATTGGATGCTGACTTTTGCAAGCATATAGCTCTCTGTTGGATGCTGTTTACTGAGTTTCCCCAATTTTTAGTTTGTTTTTAGGGACAGAGGATGCTTTTAAAAAAAATTTTTATAGTGTTTCTCAACTGTCATATTGAATCCAGAATAGTGGCACAAGAGTGCCACCAGCTGGTTTAATTAAACATGTGGGTTAAACTCTTATTAAAGAGTTTTGCAAGAAACATGGCAAGATAATTACATGCACAAGTCCTCAGTGTGTTTGTTATTCTGTTGTACATACCTTGAGTGAATGACTTTGGACCTACAGATAATATTGAACATGAAAGGAGGTTTTCTATTTAAGATATTTAAGGCATTAGAACAATAAGGTAAAATATCTGAGGAGATTGCCAGGTCATGCACTTCCCACCCAGATTTTGATCATTATTTGTAAATTGTCAGTGTAAAGAACATACTTGACACCTTTCAGATTGTACTGTGCTTTTTTTAAATTCTGTATGCATGTATTCTCAGCCCTTACCTTAAAATTAGAGGAATTAGAGATACAACTCGGTCTCTTACCAATAAGATTGAATCTTTCTAAACTAGTCCTGCTTATTTTTGTACTAAGTGATGATCAGGTGCGTAACAAGAAAATGAATCAGTTCAATATGAACATTCTGGTCAATATTTTGCAAAACTGTGCAAGTAGAGATGAAGAAAGGAGGCCATGTATAATACAGTGTGTTACCTGTGAACCTGCTGCCGTGGCAAGATGGGCTGTGTGCCCTTTATGCTTCAGAACCTGGCTGGACAGCTCAGTTTATCACCTCTTCTGAAAGGATCTGCTTAAAATCCACCCTTCAGTTACTGACTGTAAAAAATAAATATAATATGCTTGGTATTTCAGTGATAGTTTAGAAATCATTTCAGTTTTGATTTCTTTGAAACTGACTTTTGGCTGAAGACCTCAGAACCTCAAGAATTAAAACTGAATATTTCATAGTGGAACTGACAAGGATAGGAGGTAAGAAAACCTTGAGGTTTTGGCCATGTAGAGCATTACTTGTCATTTAGTTTAGTGCAACGAATTATATTCTGGAAATCTGAAAGGTATTTTCATTTTCCTGCTAGCCCATCTGTTCTATCACGTTCAGCAAACATGTTTTATAGATGAAGAGTTGGCGATGGGTATAAAACTATTGTGTTGGGTTTTCTGAGATCAGTGAAATGCAGTTTTCAACAGCTGGTCCGTGAACATCTGATATTTAGATCGGAAGATAATGGGTGCTACATTCCTGTCTCCAAAGAAAGGATGTAGGAAATCTTTGAAGTCCAAAACCTAATTTGGAACAAGACTATAGTCCAGATTTTTATAAACATCAAGGCTAGCTGTCTTTGCTGAATGAACTGCACATGAAAGCTACTAATTTTTTTGTTTTAACAGCATCTAGAACTTTTCAGTGTTAATGTTAATTTTACTCAAACCTACTTTTCTTTGTTGTGATTATCCATAGCAGCTTAAGTTTCCTATGGAAACATTAGTAGGCTTACTTGTAGGCTTTTTGTTACTTCTGATATTTTGATCATCATACCCCAATTTTTTAATGTAAAATTGTGTCTGCACTAAGTGCTTTTGTGCACAGCTGTTTTGTCATCCCTTGAGGAAGGTATATATTTAATTTTTTAGAAAGCTAATTTTCCGATCAGCATATCTTTTTTTTAGCGTTTTGAGGGTTTTTTATTATTAAACATCTATAGTTTTCAATGTGATTTGGAATAATTGCTGCTAGGAGTTATGATATGACTGTTCAAAACAGTCATCATTGCAATGTCTGCTTCTACTTCTTGCATAAAATGATTTTCCTGTTTCTGATAGTTTTCTTTCATTATTTTTCTATATCCAAGTCTTTTAACTGGATTGAGCTCCGGCAACTTATTTCAAAGTCTGTCCTGTATTGTGAGGAAGGACTAAAACAGAAGTGAATAACTTTCTTGGTATTGTGTTAAAGTTGTCCCCAAAGGAAGTGTTTCCAACACAAAGAGAAGTTGTAAGTATGTTTGATACCTGCTGGTAGAGGCTTCATGTTTGGTTCTTTTAGGGATCAAAGAGCCTTCTGAGGATTCTATAAACAAACTTGCTGAGTTTCAGTGTCCAGCATGGCTGGGCAGTGTTCTGGCCTGTCCTGGGGTAAAGTCTTGTAGCACAGTTTATATCGACAGATTCGATTACGTGACAAGAGGAAACATTTCAAGTTGCCTCTTAAGAGTCCTCTTAAAGCCCTATCACTTCTTCCATCCTGGATATCTACTGGGCTATGGTATTTTGAGTTCTGCCTGAGTAGTGGTGGTGTTAGACTAATTGGGAATCCTGAGTGGAGTCTGGCTCCCTATTCAGCATTTAAAATATCAGTGTATTAAGTGTTGGCTTTAAAATTCTTTTATAAATCCCCTTTTCGTAGAAAAGTTTAAGATATGCTAAGTGAACTTTTTTCCTACATATAATGGAAGTAACTTTGGGAAGCTTTTTCATTGGTACTGCATTTGCATTAATAGTTTTATACAGAAACTTATAACAAGGTAGGGCTGTTACTGATGGCTGGATTTTGAGAACACAATCTGATACATAAAAAATACAGCTTTACAAGAAACCTTACAGTAAAAGTATAGCTAACTTTAGACTGTGCACATGTTATATACTGTTTGAGTTTGCCTGCTTATTGAAGTGTGACCTAGAAATAAGTGATCTTCCAAAGAATTTGGTAAATCAGGCATCAGGTCTCTGACTTGGTGTTATTCATGTTGAATTAGCTGTGCTGAGTATTTTGATGGATGCAGCAAATTAAATAGTCTTCCAGCACTTACAGTCTGACTCCTCTGTGACTTCTTGCTTAGTATAAAGGACTGCACGGTTTTGTTTTCTCTGGAGCTGTTGTCAAGCTTTTTGACACTTTCATTATGTTTCAAACTACTTTTGCCTTCCAAAGATATTTCATTCTGGTCATGTGACAATTCAAAAAAAATGTTTTTAAACTGAAAACAGCCATTATGAGAAATGATGGCCTTGTACTGGGGAAGCAGTCAGCTTATGCAGCAGGATAGAAAAAATCATGGCATTGTGGGACACATGCTAGTTTGTGTAATTGGAATTGGTTTTATATCCTAAATGAATCTAAGGTGATACACTTCATTGCCAGAGCTTGAGTTCTCGTTGTTGTGATGGGAGCAGGTGGAAGAAGAGATGCTTTTCATGGTAGAAGACCAGACATGTCCACCTAGGAGTAATTAATATTTTGGTTTTCCTGGATTTCATTGCTGATATTTTTAGTCTGGGAAAGTACTTGGGACACGAAAGTAGGTTAGTTTATTTGGAAAGATCAGGCATTTAAATTGTCAGAGCTTTGATATGTATTTGAACTCCAGAAATAGAGAGGAAGAGTGGACTAATTAGATCCTCTGTGTGGTCCACTGTGACTGTAGAAAAAAATCCCAAAATATTTATCTTCCCCTGAACAATGGAATAATCTAGCAGCCTGTATTAAAGAAGAGCACTTGTTTACCTAAAAGCTTGGTGTTTGAGCTGAAGTCTTTCTTTGAAATAGATTAAATGCTTTAAAACTGGATTGTGAAAGTAACACACTCTTCTAAAATGAAACTTAATTTTTTTCTTTATCTAATGGTTTGTGCAGGTCAAATATTTTAAAAATATTATATACACATAGTTATTGTTTAGCCAAGCTGTAATTTCTAGAACTTAGGCTTTTCTGTTGATTTGCTGCTTTTGCTCATTCTAACTTTTGGGTATGTGCGGAACTGCAGAATGTATTACACACAAGGAAGGAGCCATGCAGAGAAGGTGTCTGGGAAAGGGGGCTGTTGCCTTCCTGTTTCTAAGCATATTGTCTCTTCAGCTCAAATTCAGAGAGATAGTTGTCATCATACTGTTGTTCCACATTTTACTGACCAACCCCTCTTTTAAGTAAAATACCATCATTCTTGATTTCTAGAATAGCTCTCCTGTGGTTATCTGTTTCTATATTTTACTGCAGTTCATACTGGAAAGCAGTATGAACAAAATTTCCAGTGGCTCTTATAAGAAATATATGGCATTCCCATTTCTGGATAGAACAGAAGCTCCTTAGTGGAGAAAATTTCCACTGTACTTAAATGCAAGATGGCAGCAGCTGAAATGACCAATGATGGGAATAAGGTTAATCAACCTACCTTGAGCTTCCCTGTAGGAGAAATATTCTCCAGCAAATAGTCTTTTCTTTAAGGAGAGATTCAGACTCCTCTTTCAATTCTGGCACTATTGTTGACTAACAGGCTAAGGCAGCAAGTGCCTAAACCCATTTGTAACATTCCTTCTATTGCAGTGCTTCATTCACCAAGAAAAACGATCCATATTAGTCGGAGTCCATGATGTTTCTCAAGAACTCTTATCAAGAAACTCTTTAAAAGAATTTCCTTAAGCTTGTCATTGGGTTTTTATGTATACTTTTGGGTTTTGAATCGAGCTAACCAGTTTATTCTGCAAGTTCTGTAGCAATATCTTGTAAGGAGACCATTCTAAACTGACTTTGTGTGAAGTTAGAGCTGTGTAGGAAAGGATACAATTCAGTATGACTGTAAACAGTGCCTGAGACCTTTTAATTATACCGGGTCCTACAAACCTCAGCAGTGTGTGCTTGAGCTAGGCAGCACTGCTGTGCTCCTAAAACATAGGATGTAGGTACAGACAGTAATTAACATGCAGGCAGAAAAATCTTTATTCGGTGTGTAGCATAACCTGTGTCTGTATGAGTGGCTAAGTACCAGGTGAAGCTTAGATCACTTCAGATGCTGTGTATACTCTTTTCTGAGCTGTAACTCTTAAAGCCTCCTTGAGATCCTTAATTGCTCGTCCCAGCATGTGGAAGTCACATCAAGTAAACTCCCACTACAGGAACTGTATTCCCCAAACTATTTGATACTGCTTTGCATGAAGTTGTAGACATGGGCTCTTCATTTTTTTCAGGAGACCATACCTTGTTGTGGCACTGAAGAAGAGCTGGGGATTCTCTACTGCTAATTTCTAAACAAAAGGATAGTAGGCATGTACAGTTATCATGCCTTGTTCTGTGTAGCATTGGACTAACTGAAACAAGGCTGAGACAATTGCAGCCACACAGGACAAAACTTGCAGTACAGTGGTGGAACACAGGAGATGTACTTAATGCTCTTTTGTTGAGTGCCCCTTAGCAGACATGTGACTGTGTGGTTCTGCAATCACTGCATGATGATGGTTTTGCTGTCTGTAGCAGATGCTGGAGAAGATAATCACTCTGTATCTGTCGTTGACTGATTTTTGCCTTTCTCTACTGGTTGCTTCCCCTCTGCTGATTTTGCTTCCCCTTTTTAAACAGATGAAAATATACTTTATGCTAGTTTATCTTCCAAGAGAAATGTGGGGATTTGTAATTTTATAATTCAGACTATACAAGAGAAGAGAGACGTAAGCCCTTCAAAAACAAGGACATTGATTGTAAGTCAGCTCGATGTTATTATGATAACATCTTTCTTCTTTAGCAATGAAGCAGCAACCAGTGTAGAAAGCATGAAACCATTTCCTTGTCTCTAGGATGATCAGTTTTTAGTGGCTGTATGTTTGCATAGTGAAAGTAGAATGTTCAGTTTTAGAAGACTGGACAGGATTTTGAAAAGCATTTTAAGTGCATGTTTTCTTACTTTTGTAGTTTTAAGTGTCTTTAAAAATAAGTTTTCTCTTGCAGAAAAGAAACCAGTTGCAGGTAAGCAAAAGTTTTCTTAATTCTATTGTGTGATATTTTGTACAAAGGAAGATTAACATAGCGTCCTCTATTACCACAACTCCTTTTACACCAGTGTGTTAAGCTGATAGTATTTGGGAATGTTCATGTTTTTATGGGAGGGAAATAAAGTGATGATGTAGGGTTTTTTTCTATTAAACTCTGCTTTATCTTCTGTAATCAAGACACTACAATTACTATACTGACTTCCTTTGATTTATGTTCTTTCTCTTTCTTTCTGCACAAGCACTCCTATTTGGACAGGGAAACCTCCCTCCTTCTGAGAAACATTGCAGGAAAGCCTTCTCATTTGCTGACCAAGGTGATGCTTCTTGTTTCCACCTGTATGTCACTATTTCTATGTAGAAAGAATGCTTTTGGTGTGTGCTATGCTTCTCCCACCCCTGCCTGCCCTTTCCAGAAACTTGTGCATTTGCTTACATGATTTTCCTTGTTATCCAAGGTGCTTTTAAAGGCTGAATTTTATTGTTTGTTTCTGCAGATTTATCAAAGTGTTCAAGTTCTTGACAAATATTTGATAACCATGTCAGCAGGTAAAATGCCTTAGCTGAAAAGAAAGTGTACTGAGCTAAAAGTTCTTTTGTTCCTAATGCCGTTCACTAGTTGAAAAAAAAAAAAATGTCATAACTGGAAAATACGTGGGACTGTTCAGTACTTTAAAAGGCATTACTACTAGCCTTAAAATAGGTTCACTTGCTGTATTAAAGATAAACTGTAGTAAGTAATGGGATTTCTTTTTATAACATGTTGAATGTTGTCTTAATATAATGTGGGGAGAATATCCTAGTAAAACAGTGGTGTAATGAGCCAGGTATGTATGAATTCTGATTATAAATTCATTTTCTTCACAGGAAAGAGGTCAGTAACGTACTAAGAGAGCACAAATTGTTCTTAAGTCTAAGAATTATATTTTCAATACGTATTTCCTTCTGAAACTAGACTAGGAGGGATGGAGCAAGCTATAAATCTCCTTGATGAAAAGACAAGATTGGATGAAGAACAAACAGTTTTGTGTAGTTCAGAGAACTTTGAATATTCAGTGGCTGAGGTGTCAGATGTCTATCGTGCTACTACCTACTGCACACTGTTCCTTGGGTTGTTTTTGTAAAATAGACACACTAGTGGAGAAACCTCAGACAAGCCTGAAGTAACAAAATGTATCTTGGGGACTTCAAAACAATAAGAATAATGCTGGGCATAAGTACTTTGTATTCAGCAATAAAAGTTTTAGAAGAATTAGTTTACTGCTTTTTCTTAAATACCTTAATATTCTTCTCAAAGTGCTCAGCATCTATTTTGACAAAAAAATTTCAGTCTGTCTTCTAGAGGAGTACAAACAGCCAAAACTAAGTAATCTTCTGCTCTTGTGATTGTTTTGCTTAAAATTTAAGTCCATACCTCCTTCTCCCCTCCAATAGCTCCTTATCCTGCTGTGCACCCCACTGTGCCCCCAACAAAGCAAAGAGCCACCAAACCAGCAAACCTTGACTCATTACAGATAGATTAACAACAGCTGTGGCACAAATAGAAACCATAAGTTTCTCTTTCATCTCCATGTGTTTTCAGATCCTCCCTTCTGATTGTTTGTATGTGGGGTGAGTGTTGGTTACCATATGGAACTTCAGTTTAAAAAGTGCATAAAATTATCCTGTTATGTCGTATGACCCCATGGTCATATGGACTAGCTCGTATCAGTGATTCTGATAGACTCCTGAAGTTAAATGTTTGTGTTTATAAATCTTTGTGTTGGCTAATTAGACTTTGTAGCCTTTGGATTCAGGTGCTTTTGGTAAGCTTGCTGATTTTCTGAGGATAATGTTCTTTGTTCAGCTTGGGACTGTCTCAGTACAGTGGTGCCCTCTACTTCTGACTACTGAGCACACAGGTCTGGTGTGGATACTTACTGGCTCTCTTCTGACCTCCTGCAAACAAATTTCTTTAGTCAAATGATGAAATGGAAATCCACTTTGCTGCTTAGATCTCCTCACCACCTTAGGGTGTATAAGTGAAGCAGTCCCAAGAAATGGGGCATTTCCTTGTAGCAAGGTGTTAGATAAATTAACTGTAGGATCATGCTGCAGCTCTATGCTGGTGTTCCTGCTGTGTCAACTATTTCTTATTATCTTACTGTTTCTGGTATTCTTTCCTTTCTTTGATATGTCTACCTCTTATACTGAGACTAGAGACACTTTGGGGGGAACAACAGTACCATTTTTGTCCTCTGGTAATATAACTAATTGTAGAAATTCTAGTCATGCACTAGGTTCCCTTTGCACTACAATCATGCACACACACAGTTCCTGACACAGTGTAGGGCAGATTTCAGCACAGAAAATGATGTATTAATGATTCATATATGTATGCCAGCATCTGGAGGTAAAGGAATCATGTAACACCTTTTCTTCCCAAGTATTTGGTACATCATTCTTCTTTTCATGTTGAGCTGAAAGACAAATATTCTTCTTATGAATGTTGATTCCACTGGTTTGTAAATTTTTGGTTACTGCACACTTATTTCTTCAGACTTTCGATTAAATAAGTTGCGATGTTGGCTTCATGCATCTTAGATCAATCTGATTCAGATGTTGTGTTCATTCTTGAATGAAGCATCTGTTTGAGATTTTTTTTTTTTTAGGGCAGCTTAAAAATACAGCAATTCATTTCTAATCTGCAAAGGATGTAAGCAGTCTGAAAACTCCAGCCTCCTACAGCCAGTTTTTGAGGAAACTGCGATGGCCACATCTAGAAACCTGAAAAAATTATGTAGATGGTAGTAGCAGGATTTTGCACAGTGTTCAAGTTAAATAATGGAATTTTTCTTCAGCAAGCTATTGTGTACTAACCTGCTGTGATCATTGTGACGTTCCTGTGTAGTTTTAATATCAACCTTTTCTTTTTTAGTATTATAATATTGTATGTTCTATCAATATAATAAAACATAATTTATATATTATTTATAATAAACTTGTGGTTACATTGTTAGACAATCAGCCTATGTTCTGAAATCTGTTTCTGCCCTGTTCTGAGTATCAGTTGAGCTTTTTGTCCAACTAAAACTTGCCAGTCAGTTATAGTGTCTCATCTGTTATGTTGTAGTCTTCTTTCCACTCTAAAACTTCCTTACTGTGATTTCTAAGGCCTGTTCTTCAATCTAGTTGGTTTGTTTTTTTCCCTCCCCTTTCTTACTTCTGCCTGGTCCCAGATCCCAGTACCTTTTGTTCTAGAACTCTTTGCCCCAGTGAGAAGCCTGGCCTAGAGCCGTTACAAGACAGGGTCTATTCAGGGGCAAACAGGATGATAATGTGGTGCAGGTTGCTTCAAGGGCTAAAGAGGCAGTGAAACTCCACTGGATTTTTAATTCATTGCTACTAGCTTTGTCAAATCTAGTTTGAGTAGTCTTTCAGGGAGACAACAGAATGCATGTCTCAATTGATTAATATTTTATCTGCCATCCCTTGAAGCGTACCTTCTAAAGGGCACAAAGTCCAGTTTGAGGCATTAACCAGTGGTGCACCTGAGAGGTCAATACTGGGTCCAGTACTTTTCAACATCTTCCTTAGGGATATGGATGGTGGGGCCTTCTTTGTGCCGGTAGACTGTGGGGAAGAAGATCCCTTCTGTGGGAACTTGTGACAAGGGCCAGTGTGACTTTGAAATGCATTTAAAATGTAACTGCTGCTTTCCAATTTCCATTCAGAAGCCATCTCTGTGTTTGAGTTAGGCTTCTAATAGCAAAGAGTTTGTGAATGGTGCACAGAAGTAGAACAAAGGAAAAATATGGCACTACCCCAGTGTAGTGTCACTGTGATATTTAAGACCTTCTCAGGTGAATAATTCTCAGACATAACCCCCAAAACAATACTACTGCTTCACATCCATTTCCATGTTTAGTAACATAATGCAATATGGTGACAATGTCAGGAATATTCCAGAGTATTAAGTTGGGAAGGAAAAAGGAAGAAATGTGCAATGAGTCTACGTTAGGGAGGATGAACTCCTCACTGGAAAAAATGACTGATGTACACTCACATCTAGTGAGCTTTGGAAGAGTCATGTCTTGCTTCCCTTTCTGCTTTACCCAGATGTAGGTTATTCTAAGTTGAGAATGGCCAAGAACTACTACTGTAGACACAAGTTCACTGTTTATAAATGCTGTTGCCACAAAATGGTTTTTAGAGGAGTGTTCTGCTTGTCCTAATGAGTTTATCAAGACCTGCTCTTTGTATTCACACATTTGGTTTTTCCCTTCTAGTGCTGATCACATACACACTTATTCTAGTGTTCTTTTTAATAATAAATGAAAGGAACCAACAGAAAACACTTCATTAATGTGATTAATGTTCAGATTGATATACATTAAACATGGGGCTAATAAAGATGTCTTGAAGTTTTGGGGAATTAGGTACAAATGGAGATGTCAATATGGTGTTCTCTGGCAACAGAAACCTCTGTTTCAGTAAAAGCTCTTTAAGAAGGACAGTCCTTGCAAGACAGGTGATTGCCTTTCTACCCAAGGCTAGACTGTAGCTGAGAAAATAAACAGTGGATACCTGCTTTTAGTCCTTCAGAAGTCAATGCTACTTATGTATTTAGTTATCTTCTTATCTGCATTCAGAGAAGGAATTCAGACAAAAAAAATCAAAGAAGAAATTTCTTCTTCTATGCATCTTGTGATTTGTGTATCTGCCCTCCTAAATTCAGTGAGATGTGGACTTCCTTACCTAGCTCATATCATTTAATTACTGGATTTCCAAAGTACTGTAACCTTTCTTAAGTGGTTCCTCTCCCCTCTTTTTTTTTCAATTCTTTCTGTGATCTCTGTAAAAGGATTCAGTTAATGACCCTTTAAAAATGTAAAATGAAGCAGAAAATAAAGTCCCAGCCTAGAAGTGTGAGGCCCAAAGTCATTTCAGCAAGGTCAGCTTTGTCATTGCATGCATCTTGCATATTTAATGCTAAAACACAGCTGAAATTTTTGATAACTGCATATTCAACTGGAAACTGGGACAGGAAATTGTGATCATCATATTAAGGAAATCTTTAGTTTTTGTGTGTGTTATTCTTTATGATATTGCACTGTGGGCTAAAATTATCAATAACAGTTCTGGTATAAAAATGCAAAGAAAAAGGTCATTAATTTAAGACCATCTCATTGCAGAGATGTGCATTTTCCATTTTAGTTCACAATGTTAGTATATTTTGGATTAACAAATTCTCAATGTAACTATGTTGCCATGTATTCTTTACATCAGGTGTGATGTTGTCCATAACCAAAAGTAATCTTGGCTCAAAGCTTTAAAATGCAAGTGTAACAATACTCCCAAAGCAGTCCTGTTAAAGTGGGGAATTTATGTTGCAATTTGACTGCTACTATGTGTAGCAGTGATGTGTACTGCTGCTACAAGAGCAGCAGTAGTTTCCTTCCAGAGGTGGAAATGACACTGCTTTATGTTTTGTGTTTCTCTGCAGTGTGTATGTGTATCTCCTTTGATTTCCAAAGCATGTCCATGACTGTAAAGGTGGTCTTGCCAAGGAGTGGATTCTGCTGAATCTTTCTGCTGTGTCAGTTTTCATCCAGATCAGCTCTGTGACCAAACTGTCTGTGTGGCCACAGCAGCACTGTGAATGTTGTCACTGAGCACTGATGCTGTGAGAGGGAGGCAGGGCAGTGGCCACATCAGGATTTACACTGGTATGGACCACCTGTGGTACCCCCTGAAGGGGCTGCTGTTTACCTGTATTTTCATGACCCTTCAGCAACTCATATCACTGTTGCTGGTGTTTACTAGCAAAGGGGAAATAAAATGCCCAAGTTCAGTGTGGTTGGACTGTACGTCCTGACCTTATTACTTTGTGGTGTTGAATAGTTTAAGTTGCAGTTGGGTATTTTTGTCATCTGTCACCTTTCTGCTCGTGCAGTGAAAAGGGTTGTTAACTCAGAACAAGCTGATGGATGGCTCATGCTTCCTCTCGCTGAGAACTTGTCTTGGTTTCATGTACATGGAAGGAGAGAGCCTGTGTTTGTGTCTTAAGTGCAGTTTTGGACTGGCTTTGATGTGGAAGGGACTGTTTTCTTGGGCCATTAGGAGAGAAATAGAAGAAATTGTTGTGAGTTTTGATGTGAATCCTGCGGTTATTCAATTATTTTATGAAATCATCAAAATAGATAATTCTTCCTCCGTTTGTGATATCAGCAGTGATGCAGCAGTGGCCTGAGCTCTAACTATAAAACAAAACTTGAACAGCTTAAAATCCTTGACTACTATATGCTTTCAGAAATTTCTAATTCTTGCTTCTTTTCCTCTGTACGTTTCCAGTAAGTAGATTCAGACCTCTTTTTATAATTTGTTACTGGCTGAAAGTGGTTCTTATTTTGATAATTCTAGTTCTGGGGTTTATTTTGTTGTTGGTTTGGTGGTTTTCTTTTTTTAATTTAAAATGACTTTATATTAGAGTTTAACAAAGTATAAGAAATCCTGATCTCTAGACCCACATAATATTGAGTAAGAAATGAGAAGTTATTGGTAGGCATTAAAATAGTAAATCCTCAAAGTCTTTCTTGATCCACATATTTATTTTTAAAAGCATTTTAGGGAATGATGGATTATAAACTTAGAGATCACCAAAGATATTTTAGCTGTGTTGGCACAGGTATCTGGGAGGCTGCCAGCTGATTCCTTGTTGCTTGCCCTTGTGTTGCTGCCTGTGCACAGTGGTGCAAAGTGCTCCTCTGGGGTTTGCTGTCAGTGGTTGCATCGCACAGGTGTGCAGTGAAATGGGCTGGAAAATTAGGCTGCTTGACTTTAACAAAGAGCAAAACCGAATGTACTGTCAACCTTTTTAAGGCAGTAGAGGTTTATGGTTGGGTTAATGAGAAGCTTTTTTAAATATGAATGAGTTTCTCCAAATGTATGATGAAATGAAGTCTTTTGATTTTGCTGATTTCATAACGTACAGGTGCATGGCATCACTTCTGGAAATTTTACAAGTCTCCAAAGCCTTGCTTTTTAGTAATAATTTATTTGTACAGAAGGAAATGATTAGTGTTAAGGAATAATAAGAAAAATTATTCTTGGTATCATGGCACTGTTTGTTTTTCATACAATGCTAATCTGATTTAACCTTTCTAAGCTATATGACACCATTGTTATTGTGAATAAAAAGCTGAGGTTCCCTTTAGATTAATAGAAGCTGTGTTCCTTGGTAATTCAGTTCCCAGATAATGTTTCAGGCTCATATTATTTCTGCTTGTGTCAACTTACTGGTTTACTTTATTGAAAAGAACTACATTTCTCTCAAGGCAGCATACTGTCCTGCCTAGCTGATGGTTTTTTCCGCTGCATAGGATGGTCACAGGATGTGAAGGACCAAAAGCTACTGAGTAAGACTGCAGTAAATAACAAGAGAATGTTCTTTAGCAGTTGATAAGAATATTAGTAACTCATTGAGAAGTACAAAACTTAAACACTGTGGATTTCAGAATAGCTAAATCTTGACTTTTACAAGAAAAGCAACCATCTAAACACATGGCAAAGAAACCACGGATTACATTTGTACAAGAAAACAATGGAGAACTAAATGTCTATGAATGTTGATGGGCTGTGCTGCTTTGGAGCTGAGAAAAATTTAAATTTTTCTTTCTTAATGAGATTGAATATTTTTGGAAGAGGTTTGCTTATTTCATATATTTGTTTGTTGTGCTAGAGATTTTTATGATGTTTCTAGATATAAACCACAATGAACATCCAGAATTTAAGATTGTGAAAGCCTGAAACCTGCATATGTCATTTTCAGAACAGTGGTTGCTTGTTTAGCTGCATGTTTCAAATGCAATTTCAACAGAAATATCTGTAATCTCAAACTGAAAAATTTATGTTGCTAGTCTCAAAAGATACAGTTTTCTTTAGCATCAGCAGATAGATTCGTTACCTGAATTTTCACTGCATTTCCAGTTGTAACAAAAATAGATTACTTAGAAGAGCAAAAGAATGCCTGTTTGCTTTTTGTGTCTTAAAATACTTAAAGGAAGGAGAAATGCAGCTTGGATTTAGTAAAGATAAAGGGAGCGTTGAAGCTTCTTACTGCAAATGGATTTACTAGTTTAAGGTCTTTCAAACTAATGTATGTAGTATGAGATCCTATTTATAGGATTTGTTTTCTTACTTTCTGTGTGCTGTTAAATTCTGATACTTCTCAGTGTGCTCTTTGTGTTTTATGTCAGTCAACCAAAAATCTATTGGGTGTACTCCATTGTACACTCCTGTTGAATGTGTCTTGTCCAGACCTATGACTGTAAATATATGATTTGCTAAAATATTTGGTAGCAATGCACAAGGCTGTTTACAAACTGAAAGAACAGAGACATGCCAAATGTCTATACAAAATATGTACCTCCAGTATGTTCTAATGGCAATTGTATTTCTAAATGTTAGATAATAATACTTCTTGTCTTAAAAAATAATAGTCTTCGTTGCCACTAAGAAATAGTTGAGGATTTGTAGGTGAGCAAATCAGCATTTCATTTCATGTTTTAAAGCATGGTAGCCTCAAAATTAAATCCACTGAAACCAGACTGAAGTTTGTGTTAACTGGAATTGTGTGTGTTGTGTCCCCCTAGGAGGAACAGGCTGCTAAACTCAAAGCTGAGAAGATTAGGGTTGCATTAGAGAAGATTAAAGAAGCACAAGTGAAAAAGGTAAGTTAGTTATATTGATTTATAAGATCTTTATTTTATTCTTTTTCACTTGGAAAATGCAGAAAATTCACTTCTCATTTGTGTCTGTTATCCTTAAGTTGCCCTAATAAAACCATTGTGGTGTTCTAATCTAGAGCGGTAATGTGGTTTCTGATCTAGACTGCGCCTAATCAAGAAAATCCTAGCATATGGAATAACATTATGTTTTTCTTAAGGAATAGCTTGTTTTGCAGCTAGTGCACATTGAGAAGACTTTGCCAGCTTCAACCCAGAAGTGAAATGAAGGTCCAGCCTCCTGAGATTGACCTTGCATATTCTGCAGTCACACATTTAAAATTTGCACCTGTTTTCTTTACAAACCCCTTCCCGTTATGCATAGCAGGATTTGCCAGTGATAAATGGAAAACAAGTATTCCAAACTAAAAACAGGGATTACCAAGTGGAGAAGGTCTACTGACATTACTTGATGTACTCTCAAAAAATATAGAGTTCCCTTAACATTTAGCATTCTTATTTTGCAATTGGATTTTTTCAGTAGCTTAAAATGCCTTTTACATTAAATGATTATAGATGAAAAGCTAAGAACTGCTCTGCCTGGAGGATGGAAATTAAAAAGCCAACCAGTGTATTACAGTCAGTAGATTTTATCTTTTCCATCTGAACAAGATGTAAAAATGAAAGCATAATGATTGACAAAAAGAATCTGTTGTCTTAAGTTTTTTAATTGGTTAAAAAAATGGTTGGATTTTTGTTTCTGGACAATGGCCTCTTTAAAATGCCTATGAAAAGCCATTGTGTTTTAAAAGCAGATTTTTTTTTCACACTACTGCTCCATATTCCCCAGAAAAATAACATTTAATACAGGTATATTGTTTACATAATCATCATTTTTAGAAAATATGGACAAAGGGGGCAGAAAGCTTGAACTGCAAATCTGAAAAATTCTGGTTCTTTGTAAGCTTGTGCAGAACTCTTTTGTTCCACCTACACATGTGAGAAAAATTGTCTCAAAGGCACATTATTAATCAGAACAGGTCACTTTGCCAGGAGGGATTTTTTTTTCCTCCATAACACACAACTAAAGCATGTTGTTGTTGTATCGGAAAGACTTTTATGTTTAATCTCTTATACTGAAGGAGAACAGTATCTTCTTGAGTGTCTGTGATACAAATATCATCATTTATGACTTCTCCCATTTTGAGGAAGTGTTTTGATTGAACTTAATATTTTATGGTAATTGTAAGAAAATCTTAGAAGAATAAACAAGATCTAATAAACAACCATATTTTTATGCGAAATGTGGTAAATTAATCCTTCTTGTTTTCCTAATTTTCTACTTAATAGTTGGTGATCAGAGTCCATATGTCTGATGACAGCTCAAAAACAATGATGGTGGATGAGAGGCAGACAGTGAGACAAGTATTAGACAATCTGATGGACAAATCACACTGTGGCTACAGTTTAGACTGGTCATTGGTGGAAACCATCTCTGAATTGCAAATGGGTAAGTAATAATTACAAGTATTTATAATTCTTACCTATTAATTAACAACAGTTGTCTATATCCTCAGAGTTATTTAAACACTTGGCTTCATAATGTTCATCATCCCGTTCGTTAATGTAGTAAGTGCTAATTCATTTAATGAAGCTCATGACTGACTTTGTGTCAGAATGATCTGGAAATTATTTCTTCTTTCATTTAAAAAGCATGGCTAAAGTCTTTGGTGTGATATAGTAATTTTACTAATGTCTAGTCACCAAGCCTCTTGATTTTGATGATTTTTTCACTGAAGAAACAGCTAAGGGATAAAAAACTTACCGTGCATCTTCCTCTTTATAAATAGTATTTTAAACTGATAGCTCTTATTGCAAAAAATCTGTCTATGTTTTTTCCCTGTTAAATATTTGAATGCAACAAGCAATATTCCTCTAAGAGCAGTTAAAACTCCTTTGCACTGCATTGCACATACCACAATGTAAGTTGTTCATTTAGCCAAAGGATACAGCATCTGAATGAAAAAGAAGGGGCATGGGTAAGGTGCACCTTACCCATTGACTTTGATAAAAGAAAAACCCAGAACTGAACCCAAATATCTTGATTTCAAATTGCAATGAAAATTAATATTTCCTCTCTCTTTTGGTGAAACCTTTTCTATATCAGGTAGTGTAGCATGTTAACATTGCTTATTGTTAGGGGGGAAAAAAAGGGTTGTTGTGAGGCGAATCTTCTACCTATCCAATGAAGGCTAAAAAACTTAAGATTTTAATAAACTGTGTTCTTGTAATGACAGTTGATATGTTTTGAGAGCTATCCACTTTCACTAATGAGGCTGAAGTGAGATGTGAGTTTTTGTATCACAGTGCTCTGAAGCTTTTTTGTTTTGTTGCTCTGTTAGGTGATGACTTTTTTACTTTCTTGGAAGTCAGTATTGCTGTGTTGTTGATAGAGCTTGATTTATTTTGTGGGAGAAAATCGTATTCTGCTTTCAGGTGCAGCTGAAAGGTCAAGCAAGTCCCAAATGATTCTGAAAAATTTATTTTGCTGAAATGCCACTGTATGGCCTATGTGAAGAGGGAACAAATTGCAGAAAGCTAGCTTCTACTTCAGTGTCTTTGAAAGGAGGAAAAACTTGGTCTAGTGCTTTCCTGAAGATGTCTCCTTCCTTATTTATTTTAGAATGAGAAAATTCAGCTATTTCTCTGCCATTTCAGGAAATTTTCCTCTTTTTCCTTAATCCGTTCTCTTTTGCCTATTTTCAGTATTCTGAAGGGCTAGTACTAGTGTACTAGTGATAAACTATTTCAACAGAGAGTCAAAGTTCAGAGTTCTCAGGAGCCATTGGTAATACATCATTTATTCATCAGGAGAGATTGTAAGAAGTGGACAGTGTCAGTTTTCAGACCTCTTTACAAAACCCCTACTAACCATGGGTATTCCACATTTCATAGGCATTTTGTTTTCCCTCTGATCATTGCCCATTACTTTTTTGATACTTAGATAGTGATTGGGGATGCAGTAACAATTTTTATGCTGAAAAAGCTGCCTAATACATTCCTCCAGGGGTTGTGTAGACCAGAGTACATATAAATGTGATAACCTTCTTATTTTTGCTCATAAACTTTGGAATATCATCATTGGAGTCTGCAGTGTTCGTGTGGGATGGTAGACTTTGTCAGATTAAAAAAACAAAACCACTTTGTGTGTTGCTGGAACTCTAAGCCTGAAGGTACAGAAGTCAGTGTTGAATGACTGTATGTGTAGAATTAACCCAGGCATGTCTGAAAGATGACTAAGTTCTTTTAGTTTCTTGGCATAAACTTCTTTCCATTGTAATAGACCTGGAACTCTATTTTCTCTGCATGTATGCCTTGTCTCCTAGATATGATGAGAGATTAATTTATCACAAAATGCAACATATTCAAATGTATTTGCTCTCTTGTTATTGCTGCAGAAAGGATCTTTGAAGATCATGAAAATTTAGTTGAAAATCTCCTGAACTGGACAAGAGACAGTCAAAACAAACTAATGTTTGTGGAACGTATAGAGAAATACGCACTTTTCAAGAATCCACAGGTAAGCCTGTGGTTCATGTTGAATGTGTGTGTGACTGATTGCAGCTTCAAACTTTTTTTGGTAGCATTCTTTTCCATTCTTTTTATGTGTTAAAATGCCAGGCAACTTTACACTTTGGCACTGTGTACATCCACAGTGCTGTTGGCACAAAATCAAGTCCTTAGCGGATAACTGAGCTGAAGCAATCTGTTTGCAAATGTGTTTGTGGGTAGTTTTAATGGAGATGAAGGCAGGCAGTTTCATGGGATTTACACTCAGTGCTGCTCAAATATGTAATTATGCCAGAAAGGTGTTGACAGATATTGCTAATAGTAGTGGTTCTGCACTGTGCATTCTTACATTGCTGGCAAGAAGGGGAAGACAAAATCTAAGAGAATAGCTTCTCCATGGTCACATGGCAAATGAAGAGAAGAGAGCATGTGTCCCTGTGGAAGCTGGGACCTGGTACTCACTTGGGTTTCCTGTTCCTTGGCTAGGAAACCAAAGACCCCACTTCTCTCTCAAATGACTTCAAAGACTTCTCTCAAGTGATATCTGGAAGCAGTTCAGTATTGTAAGGGAGTGGAGAAAAAGAAACAGCAAAGGAGAAAGTTGTTCTTTGAAGAATTTGAATTGAAAAGAACCGGATATCATATCACTTGATCTCTCTCTTAACTCTTAGCTAATGTGTTCCATTTGGGGTTATAGATTATTTTTATATCTATATGGCATCTGTGTGCTAATTTCTTGGATTTAAACTGGATATCAGTTTTGTAAGCTCATCCTTTGGGACAACAGCAGAGTATTGATTTTACTTCTTTTTAAGCAAGAACTGAAAACCAGGTCTTATTCAAGTGCTTTGCACTGAAACAGCAAAACTCTATGTCCTTTTTAAAAGCTTGTAGTTGATACATTTGCTGTCAGTACATATGGTAGGCACTGTCAACAAGGAGGTACCAACATAAACCTTGGTTTAAAATGTTGAACTGGCTCAACTTTATGAATATTTGGGGTTTTTCCAGTATTAGAGCTAGGGGTTAAGAAGATTGTTTTCCATTGCCCTAATCTTTTCCAAACCAAATAAGAGTACAAAACTTATTTAATAAGATATGGTACCTGTGCATACTTAGATTTCCTTTAAGAAGATGAGGAGTATTTTATTTGGTAATTCTTTGTGAAAAATAAATATTTTTATTCAGCAAAACTGTCAGGGCAAGATGGAACAAAGTACATTGCTTCTGTGTGTGCTTCTTTGAATGCAGAAATAATGGCAGTATGTAACAAGTTTAAAGATCTCTGGGGTTTTCTATATTTTTGTTGTGGGATCTTCAAGTTCATAGTATTTTTATTTTTGGATGCATTGTAACAGACAGCTGTTTGATTCATGGAAAGTTAGGACAATGTCGTTGTGAGGCTGTTAAGAGTATGGACTGATTGATAGTTCTGGTAAAGGTGATTATAAGTTAGAGCAATGTATTATTTAGCAGTCTGACAGAAAGTTTCAGTTAAACTACAAAGTTTTGTTTAGTTCACACATTGTTCTTAGTTAATAGCTGGGTTTTTTCTTACTGCTACAGAAAGGAGAACAAGAAATATCATTTGGCTTGATTTCAGAATGTCTATAGAAATACTAAGCTTTCTTTTGTTACAGAACTATCTTCTGGGGAAGAAAGAAACCTCTGAGATGGCAGACAGAAATAAAGAGGTGCTGCTAGAGGTAGGAATGCCAAACCAAAAAGGACATACTGATCGTTTTGGAGCTTGAAGCTAAACTCCAGAAGGTTGTGGTGATTGGAATTGATGGACAGAGCTGAATGTAATTGTGGAAGACTGTGAATGGAATGTGTTATATTTGAGATAATAGGGTTTTTTCATGTTACACTGTTTCAGATGCAATCAGTTAATATAAAGTTTCTGTATTTAGTTTAGTATCCAAAATACCATACACAGTGATAATCAAAATGAGGTTGCCTGTAACTAGGGCTAAAACCTGTTGACATTTGTTGAACTGTCACCTGGGGTTTTTGACCTCTGGTGGTAGAGATTTTTTTTATAGTATTTTCCAAATTCTTGTTTTCTACAGAATTCTATAGCACTGGTTTTAGTGACTGGTCTAAGTTAATATTTTAAATTTTGTTAATAAGTGAAGTAGTTAAGAATTGTTTCAATTACATTTAAAATAAAAACCAAATATTGAATTTTTAAAAACAAGTGACAAAAAAGTAATTATATCAAACATATTAAGCAGTCTGCAGAACCATGGACATGGAGCAAATAAAGCAAACAGAAAGCATGACCTTCATAAACTGAAAACTGAATGTTTTTGTGACATGGCTGAAGTGCCATAGGTTTCACTTGATTTCCAGAATAATGGTTATGATAGTCACACAAAAGTAAATATTTTGAGTATTTAATTTTGGATTAAACTTAATACAGTTTAACTTATTAGTAGCATACACATGTTCTTAGTATATTGTTAATACAGGTTTTAATAAGGGTTTGTGTGTATACTGGGGATCAAAAAGATGCTTGAAGTCATGGCATGCAGAGAGTTGCAATTCTACCTTATTCTTTCTATCTTCTAGGTTTATTCACAAGTCTCTGTGCTGCATATTAATCTGGAGTGTATTTAAAGCATTTTTTTTCTCTGTTAACTCTTTATAAATAGAACCTTGACAGAAGTTCTAGTGTTGATGGCAGTTAGTAGGAGCAAAGTATTCCTGGAATGAATTATAGCTGTAGCTGATGGATGTGCAATTAGGTTTTGTGGATGCTTACACGTATGAGGCTGTATCTGTAGGGTGACCTCATGACCTTAAAGCCAGCAAAGCCATTGGGGGCTCTATTACTGATCTGCAGTGGTTAGAAAATCTTTTCAGTAACTGCTAATAGGTTTTTTTTTTTTGTCATTGTTGCACTGAACCAATGCTAAGGTGCTAAGCACCTTATTACTTCTATGATTAATCTGTAATTCATACCACTGTGTGAAAAAAAAAAAGCTATGCCTGTTATGTGCTCATTCCTTAGATAAAGGATTTCAGTCATCAAAAACAAACCAATGTATGCTCTATGTTCTGTCTGTTTCCCAAACCACTGTGTTTATCGGCAGGAATGTTTCTGTGGAAGTTCTGTAACTGTGCCAGAGATTGAGGGAGTTTTGTGGCTGAAAGAGGATGGTAAGAAGTCTTGGAAGAAACGTTACTTTCTTCTTCGGGCTTCTGGAATCTACTATGTCCCTAAAGGGAAAGCAAAGGTATGCTATTTTAAAGCAATTTCCCTGAATTGTTTATTGCTGGTAAATAGTGCATATGAGACTTTAAATTTTGACTTAGCTGTGCCTTTCCTAGTGCCACATCCTTAATTAAAAAAGCTAACTTTATCATAGAAATGTGGTGTAAATTACTGTGGCAGCACTTGTTGTGAAGGATATAACCCCAAATTTAAAAATACAAGAAGGTAAGTGTCTGCTTTTTGAGTGAGTTTAGGGTTAGGTGATCAGAAGTACTTGAGGAAAAATTTTTGGTGGACCTAAGAAGCTATCTTTTTCTCAAGCATAAATGAAATGGAGGACCAAATGGCACTGCAACTGCCAATTGTGGAGTAGCAGACCAAATCCACAATCAGTCTGAATAATTTCATTGGGTTTAGTTAATTCATATAAATGGGATTCTTCTTGGACCAATTGGTGCTATGTTTTTTGAAACTGATAATTACAATACCATTTCTTCAGTGTCAATGCTGTTCTGTGTATTGATAATGAGAAGTAAATAGAAAACTGCTACAAATATATCACATCTTCAGGGCTGAACTACTGTTTGTTCAAGTTGTCCATGAATTCATCAATCTCGACAGCATCAACCGATTCTCAGGACGGGAAGTCCACCTCCCACACAGCTGGCAATGAAGAGGAAATCTCTGTCAGTGCATCAACTCCCTTTAGAGTTGAATACGTGCCAGATGTTCTTTCCACAGCCTTTTGCTTTGTTAAAACAATCTGTATGCAAGTGGCCTGTTGAAATTCTGTGCCCTACGATCACTGCCAAACATCTTTAGAATTCTACTCACAGTCACACTGGAATTTGGACAACTCAGTTATTACTGAGATTAAATGTAACCAACAGCTCTTAACTTTCTGGTCCACCAATCATATTTACTTTCTTCTGATACCTACTCTGACTGCACATTAGTAGCCCAGTGTAAATGTCAAAAGGCAAAATGCGGACAAAACACAAAAAACAGACTGAATTTGAAAAAGAATATGCTGGTTAAAAATGAAGGTCTAATGCAAGAGTTTATGCGTGGCTGTATCTCCTTCTTGTATTGGTAGTTTTCTAATCAGATGGAAACTAATATTTGACCTTAGCTAGACCTTTTATTAGTATTGGATCTTAACATTAGGCTGATTTTGCCAATGTGTGTGGATTTCTTCTAAAGATATATTGTAAATTACTATTTTTGTTTTTCATAGGTCTCAAGGGATCTTGTGTGCTTTCTACAGCTAGACCATGTCAGTGTTTACTATGGACAGGACTATCGGAACAAATACAAAGCACCCACAGACTACTGTTTAGTGCTAAAGGTAACACTGCAGCAACGTGGTATACCTTGAATACACTTTTACTTCTTCTGAATGCTTTTCTTTTTATTTTCCTCTAGTTCTTGTATACAACACAAGCAGTTAGTGAACAGTTGTCACCTGTTCTCAGTGCTCCTTGTGACTTTGTGAATGTTTTCATATTGCTCTGAATTGTTTTATTTCCAGACTAATGAGCACCAGTCTTATTTAACTGTTCATCATACTCTAAAACATACACTAAACTCTTCTTTTCCATTTGGCAACCCTATACCTTACAGCAGTTTAGGTTCAGTGAGATAATATCCTTGAAATGCTAACTTTGGGGAGTTGCCATCTTCTCAGAGTGTAGGTCCAGAGCTGGGCAGAAATTTATATTAGAGATTCAAGTCTACCCTTGTTGCCCAATCTGGGGGAAAGGGGATGCTGTAAAGGAAGAAGCTTCTGAGTATAAAGGACAGGTAGAAAGAACAAGTAGCAAAAACTGTTATAAAACTGGTGACCTGATCTTAAACTATGAGAATAATAACTTGAGTACGTCAGGGTTAATTGCATCGACACATCTCCCAGTTTCTCTTGACTCCCACACAGTGCTCAGAATGGTGTCGGTTCCTGCAAGATAACTGGGTACAAAGCTATTTTAAAACACTGTGTTCACAGCAAGTAAAGTGTCATCATGGATTTGAAAGTGGTGCCAGTAGCAAGAGATGGTTATAGTTGCACTTTTCCCCTCCCTGATGTGTAGCTCATGCGGTGGTGTATATGTCAGTACATTAGACTGGTTAATATATCTGGAGTGTGTGGCTGTCCACTGCCTGAAAAAGGATTTCATCTTCAAATAGACAGGGCAACATGCATTTGAGCCCACTCTATGGTAGACACTGAATATTAAATATGGGACATGATATTCGTGGAGAAAGCACACAACTGAAACTAGAAGTATTTTCCATGTCCTTATAGGTCATTGATGCAGTTAATTGAATGCAGCCAAAAATGTCAGTGTTTGTAAGTATTTATAAATTGCTTGAACTAAATTGATTTCGTCTGCTTACATGTCACTTTCTGTCCATATCATTTGGACTGGTTGATAGTGAATTATTTTTTCAGACTTGTTGGCTCACAGAGTAAAACAGACTTAAGTAGATTTTTTTTAAAAAAAAGTATTGCCATTCTGAGCATAAAATTTGATGGTAACATTTTCATGTCTTCATTTATATGTCAAGATTGTCCCTTAAAGTAAATTAATGGGGTAGTTGGATAACTTACACAAAGTGAAGCTGTATTTTCAGTGTGGAACTGATGAATCACCAAATTATTATCTTAAGCAGGATTGAGTTCTGCCTTCCTCAATTATTATAATGTTACATCAATGTTTTATATTAGTATGAATGTATAGAAATCACACACATTTTTTTACTAGAAATACAGTTTTGTGCTGCAAAGATTCACTACACTGGGCAGTATCTCCCAAAACATGAACATGGACATGTTTTGGGAGAGGTGAATGGCAAATACAAACTGAAGGTCCGATTCTCTGGATTTGTCTTTGTGTTCACTTCCTTTGTTTGTATCAAAACTTACTCTGTTCAAGCCAGGTGCTGTGCTTATATTGTTAAATACAGCATTTGTGTGCTAGTATTTGATAATAACTCTTTGGTCCTAAATGGTAGATTTTTGAGAGATTTTCTTATTTCTATACAACCAAATTTTTGAACAAGTCCAGGAAGAAGATGTCTTGTTAGCAAAGTAATGGTGCTTATATAGAATCATTACACAACCTGTATGTGAAGGAGGCTAGAAGTGAAAAATGAAAGCGATTATCTAATAGCATAAGGAGGTCTGTTATATATATTCTGTTTATGGAGATAAACATGTTCTATTCATACTGAAATAATTGTGTTGACAGACAACAGGATAAAATACTCTGAAAAGAGATGAAAAGTCCTCTGATATGTTTCTGAGATTCTTCAGCAAAACTTAAATACCTACGATCATCTAGCAAAACTCTGTGTCACTGAACTGTAAGCTAACAGAGGAAATGATAAGAACCTGAGTATTAAGAGTTGCCCCAACAGCTGAGAGACGTGTAACTTCTACAGCATGGACAAGAAGCAACTGAATAATCAATCCATTCAGAATGATTTGCGGGGTCTGACTTCTGAAAAATATGCATTTGTTTCTTGACTTCTGAATTTATAAATACAGCATGTTTTCTTTTTTATACATGCATGTGGGAGCAGCAAGTATTTTAGATGATAACCCTGTATCAGTACAGCAGGAACCTGGAAGGCTCTACAAGCTGAAAATGTAATTATGCTTAACAGCATGTCATTTAGGGAGTGTTTGTTTCCTTCTAGGGTTTTTTTTTTTGATGTGACAAAAAGGTGAAATGTTAGTTGTCTCCCTCAGGCAGTGGGTTAGTTCAGAGGTACAGAAGGCTGGTGTTAGGTAGACAGTACTAAAGCCCTAAAATAATGGAAGACTTACCCTTTCTTAGTGTTTCAAATCTGAAGTCGGTGCACACTGGACACACTGCCAATCCCTGTGTGAAGCAATCCTCACTGAAATTCACCTCCTGGAATAGTCTGAAACATTTTTAACTGGGTTCAAATGCAGACTTCTGTTGAAGAGCTTCCAACATTGTTTGTCTGTATAGACCTCAACAACTTTCCTTGCATTCCTAGCTTTTAAAGTATTGATGAGAGTTAACAATTTTTCTGCAGCATCCTCAGATCCAGAAGAAATCCCAGTATATCAAGTATCTTTGCTGTGATGATGTAAGAACTCTACACCAGTGGATCAATGGCATCCGCATTGCTAAGGTAACCTCTAGGCAGTCGTGCACTTTGTCGTGAGGAGTTGTCATCACCTGTTTAAAACTATTTACAGTTACTTAGCAAAATACATGTTAAATCTAACTTCCCTCTGTTTGACTATTCTGAACATGAACTGTACAGTCTTCTTAGGTATTTAATTCCCTAGCAAAAATTATTAGGCTTTGTTGTTATAATAATTCAGCAATTGGGCCCTTTCTTCTTGTTTCTGCTGCACCCCTGTCACATGGCAAAGTTCTAACTGCCATGCATCATGGAGAGATTTTAGCCAGCTCCCTTACAGATTTTAGAAAACAGAGTTGTTTTCTAAGATCCCCAGCTTGGCTTAGTTTATTCATTGGACCATTTCTTGCTTGACACTATCTCTTCCAGCATAAATAAATTGTTTTTCTTTCTCTCAGCAATTCACTAATTAAAAAACCCCAAAATATTGCCTGAGCTCCTTTAACAGAGAGCCTGTTGTTGCTTTCTGGAAGGGAAAAAAAGCGTGAAATAGAGAAGCCAGAGGTGGAGCTCAACAGTCTGAAAAGGGTACACAGACTATATACAGTTGTTAAATTTGTTTGTCATTTTGCTTAGTATGGGAAGCAACTATACATGAACTATCAGGAAGCATTGAAGAGAACAGAATCGGCATATGACTGGACTTCCTTGTCTAGCTCCAGTATCAAGTCAGGTTCCAGCTCATCTAGTCTGCCAGGTAATAATGTGATCTATCTCCTAATACAAAGATTTTAATTACCTTTTTTATCATCTACTGTCTGGACACTTCAAAAGAGAAACCATTGCAGGAAATGGACGGTTTCTCCAAAGTCTTTTATGCTATGTTTAGTCTAAACCACTGACTTTATGTTTAACATAAAAACATGTAAATAGTTATATTGTTATATTACTCACAGTGGTGTATGTATTTGAAACACATAGTACTTTCTTGTTCACCTCCAAAGAAGAGTGTTCTGATACTGAGAAGAGGAAATATAATTTTGAATTCCCAATTCCTCTATGTTTCATCTATTGGAAAAATCAAATTTGTGTTATAATGATGCATAGAATGGGCATCTGCAGCTTTTAAACTGCTTTTGTTGACTGAAATATTTGAGATTGGAAAATGAGAGATAGTCCCTCTCCAAAGGCAAAAATCCAAACAATCACTTTAGAGACAAGCTTTAAAAATACTGTTTCTGTTCCTATGTCAGACTGTACCTGTCTGCAGTAATGTGCTCCTGTTTACCTCTCAGCAGGACTGGGACTGACTTTTTGGAGGAGATAACAGTTTAAAAATTGATGAATGGTTTATATAGTGTCATTTCACTGTTCAGAGGTGACTGATGCTTTGCCAGGTTGTTCTGAACCCTCAGGGGCTGGATTAATTATTGAAAATGTGCAGTAGAGTGTGAGAGTGTTTTGTCCACTGAGACACAGGTCGGGAAGTAATGCTACTGAATTGGACAGGTTCAGAAAGTAGGCTGTGAGAATGAGATAAGCAAGTTCAGCCCAACTGGGAAGGCATCTTTTTGGCTGTGTGGTGTAGCTTGCCAGGTGTAGCAGTAAGTTCTTGGTTATTAACAATTTCTCCATCCCAGTTGGGTATTTTTCTGATCAACTGTCTCTTATAGGGAGCTGAGCCACAGCCACCAGCCATGAGTGCTCTGCCAGAACTGCATTCCAACCTGTGCCTAGATGCTCTTTTTTTCCTAGCACAGTTTGGGATTACACAGAAAGCAGGTACCAGGCTGAATAAAATGGTCTGGCAGCAGCTGCTGTCTTTTCAAGATGTCCTGTGGGACCAGAGCATCATCAGTGTTGGATAGTGTTGGGTAGCTCATCATTTCTTCTCTTCTGCTGAGGAATGGGTTGTTGGAAGCAGTCTCCTGCCTTGGCTAGTGTAGTTTGCCTGTCCTTGGCCTGTGTCCAGTGTTTGTTTCTAAGGTTGTGCTGGGGAGGAATGCTGGAGAGAGCAGGCTGCATGCACTGCATAAAATATGGCTTTTCCTGAAGTGCAGGAGCTGCTGGGTGTTTCAGAACCCATACAACTGCAGTGTGTTTTTACTTTGGAGTGTATCTGACATGCTGCCATCTTTGTGTAGCTTCGGGTTTGATTGATACCAGGGATCTATTGCACTGTTTTATTTTCCAGACAGTAGTGGCTTAAATGTGAGCTAGAGCGTATGCAGTAGTTACTGGGAGCAATGTCCTTTGGTGGGATAACTTGTTTAACAGCAGTGACCAATAAGTGTCACACAGATTTGCATTATAAGCATACTGACTTTACTCTTATATTCAGAAACATATGCTAATTGTTTCTTAATTTTTTTTTCTGAACAGAATCTCAATCAAATCATTCTAATCAGTCTGACAGTGGAGTTTCTGACACCCAGCCAGCTGGACATGTCCGTTCCCAAAGTATTGTCAGCTCCATGTTCTCCGAGGCCTGGAAACGAGGCACTCAACTGGAGGAATCCAGCAAGGTAACAAGAAGACTTTAGTTTGAGAACCAACATTCAACCAGTTGTATGACACAGAGTGATATACCTCTTCCACCTCTGTCCTGAGTGCATTTCTTCTCTTTTTTACCTTACATTATTGATTTACACTTCTATATAATTGTTTTTTCAGGATTGATTTTTCAGGGAATTCAACCCTGGAACTTTCTGTTCTTGCTTTTATTTGTGTGCACAGAAGCCCTCTGTTCTTTGAAGGCGTGATACAGCCCTTCTCATAGAGTCGTATTAACTAATGTTGAATGAAGGCAAAATAAAATGATAAGCTGTTAACAAGTTGAATGAAATTCTTTCACTATGATATTTCTCCAGTTAGGTAGCCACATCTTCCCATTGTAAAGATGCAAATAACTGAGACCTGAAGGCAGGTATATCTGTTTTGAAGTACTTCAGTAGTACTTTTCACTCAAACCTTTTACTCGAAAGTTTTGTTATATTAGGTGGAAATGGAAACAGTAACCTCAGACACAGTCAAAACAAAAGTACTGACGTTGACAGCAGTTGTGAACTGAGGCAGACTCGGTATCTACTCTTGCTGGTAAAGAGTTACAAAAGATTTTAACTCACTGAACCTGGGGCTCAGGTCTGTTGTGATTTGGTTAGTTTTCTGTTCTTGTGGTAGTTGACTGGTGTACTTCCTGGGGAAGATTTCCAAACACAGCAAAAGTTCCACTTAAGTTGGTTTGTTGTCAGGTTCAAAGGAATCTCCAGGTTTGAGACCAGCCTTGATGTCATTAACTGTAGTAGCTACACGAGGAATTACATTGGCAGGACACTATGAGAAGCTGTCTTCTGTCAAGTCTGAACCTTCCCCAGACCCCAGGTTCAAGCTAGAGAAGCAAGCTTTTTAAAACTAAAACTAAATCCATGCATCGCTACACCTGGCACTGGTGCTTCAGATAAAAAACTAAAAATAAGATAAAACATCACGTTTTCAGCTAAGAAAGCACGTGTGACAATGTGAAAGCTGACATGCCTGCATTCTTTGGGGTTCATAACTTTTCTGCAGTGCCTGCTGGCTTGGAAATTGTCTGATTCTAATAGTACTCAGTCCAGGAATGTAGCTTGCTAAATTGCGATCCAAGTTTTTCTACTGCATGAGTGCAACACCTGGTGTATGTCCATCAGCAGATGGCTTGTGCATGGGTACAGGGTGCATCTTTTCTTCAGGAGTGGGATAGATGCACAAGATGAGGTACTTGCTAGCAGATATCTGACAGAGGTGAGAGTACTGCTGTGAGAATGGTAATGTTCCTGTTTCCTCGAGTTTTGGGTTCAGTGTAAAAATCCTGCTGCTACACTCAGTGAGCCTTTAGGCAAAAGTTTGAAGTTTACCACCATGGGTCACTGTTGCTCTTATTAAGTCTGTAGTGCTGCTGGTAATCACTCATTTAAATAATCCCCAAGAATTTTTATGTTGTCTGATAAAAGCCATTTTAAAACTAAAATGTTCATAATACTTCCTCTTGAGGGCCATCCATGTCTCAAGATTTCATCAAATTCCTTTTTGTGCACAAATCCAAGAAAGGGTGTATTTCATTACCTCATGCATAACACAGGTAAATGAATCGCCCTAAAACTTCCAAAGAATCCAAATGAAATGAACCATGTAAAGTTATCATTTGAAGTCATGTTAAAAAATTCTGAGTGAATTGGTGACAGTGAAACTACAGTACAGGTTTGGCTCAGGGAACAAATAACTAATAATTCAGATTGGCAGTGGAAAATGTTAGGCTGTGTGGCAAGAAAGGAAACAACTGTGTTGAAAGAATTGTAGTTTACATGGGACATGCTGTTTTAGGGAGATAAGTCTCCAAACAGTTATTTCAGAGGCAGTGCTTTGGTGACAAAGCTGGCTTAAGACATTCATGTGGGCAGGTTGGTGCAAGTGCCAGGACATGTCCAGCATGTCCTTCCCCTTCTGCAACAGCTCTCTCCCACCTTGTCACCCTTGGCTCATCCCCCTCGGCAAGCAGAGCAGAACATAGCATGCTTTTTGGCTCAGCAGGGATGTGATGTTGATGCTGGATCTCCAGCCAGGTTGTTGCACTGGTTGGCTAGTGGCTAACAAATTAATAATGGGTGAGTTCTACCTGCTTTTCCCTCATTTACCAGCTGCCAGTAACTTCACAACAACTTATTGAAGCTGAAAACATACTGAGATTTCTAGGAGTTTGTCATATTTGACCTAAATTTGCTAACCAGTCCAAAGGCAATTAGCATGGCAAAAGAGATGCAAACAGTTCAGTTGCAAAGGTTTGTTTTCTTAGGAAAAAAATAGCTAAAAACTCCCACAGTTGATACTTCAAAAATAGATACTATTGTTTTTATAGCATTTCTGAGAATTCCAGGTAGTCATGAAGATGCATGTTACAAATATGAAATTGCTAGTATGTAATAAGTAATTTCTCAAGATACACAGAAGGATGTCACATAGTTGTAAGGCCAAAAAAATCACAATTATCTCTTTCAAGGTTCTTCTGTAAACAAAGTATGACTAAATATGTTTCTGGATGTGGAAATTTTATTTGATTCTGTGGAGATGTGAGGGGCTTCCCCTTCTCAGATGCACAATAGTCTTTTCCCTGTTGTGTTTAATTTGCTCACTGTGAAAATAACTGCCTTCAATGGGTATGAGGAAAACTCCCTCTTTCAAATATATCTAAGATTTTTAAAAAAATGTTTCACAAAGTGCAGATAATCCATCCACTTCATATTTTGAAAGATTGCTCTTTACCCAAAGCATACTTTATTCATCTGTTCACATTGTTCACAGTTGGGCAGTGAAGATCATTATGCCTTAGTTTGTTTGTTAGATTTTAAACACATTATTTCAAATGGGATGCTACAACAAGCATCAAAATGCATGGTCACTGTGTCTGCTTTAAGGGACAAATTGAAGATTCTCCAAGGTCTTGCCATTCAGGGATAGTTATTCTGTTATGCCTTCATCTCCCTCTCTGTCTGTTTTATTGCACTTTTACTTTTCCTATTGCCTTTTGCTGTCTTAGGTGTCAAAAGTGAAGCTCAGCACAACTAAAGGCAGCACACCCATGGTGCCTTATACAGGGCACAATTCAGGTCAGGTAGTGCCACTTGAAAATCCATTAACCTGGGTGATTGGGAGAATGGTAATTTACAGACTAACACCTGCAAAATATCAAGATTTCTCTCCTGTTTTGTAATGTGAACACCTTGATTTAGTTCCAGAACTGTTAATACTCTTGCCTTCCAGACCTACTGTGACAGGTAGAGGCACACCCCATGTTTGTGGTAAAATCACTGTTTGTTGTTTCTGACTCTAATCCTTTTGGTGGAGTTCTGCACACACAGACACTCTGTGCACCTGTGTTTAGAACAAAGTGATTTGCAAACCTGCTCTTGCAGTGAAAATGAGCATAGTTGGGCTAACTTATTGCAAGGTATCCACTAATAAGGCAGAGGTACCCAGTGTGGTCAGTTGCCATGGTGGCATCGTTTTTCTCATGCATGTTTCTGTGCTGTGCACTGTGCAATTCACACCTGGGCTTGTAGCCAAACTACTTCATATTAGGAGGATGTTTATAAACCTGAGTAATGCAATTATTGTTTGGTAGGCTTACAGTTTTAGAGAAACAGCTTAACTTGAGCAAAACCCTATGACTAGACTAAAATATTGCCTGCTGCTTTCCCATTGCTCCTTCCCTTAGTTAGCTTTTCCCTGTCTTTCCTTAATTTTTCTGCTTATTGTGATAGTTGCATGTATAACTTTTCTTTCCCAACCTAACTTTCTTTTGCAGATATCTAAACGTTTCCTTCTGGGGAAATTTTCCTAGGAAACCTCAGTTTTCCCTCTTTTTCATTTTTTTTTTTTTCCTCACTAATCTTGGATACCAGAGCATGTGGAGGAAAAGGATCTCAATAGTATTCCTCTGTAGAGCTTGCTTTCAATATGTTTTAGAGCAGTTCAGGATTTCTGCATTTTTTAACACTGAAGAGTGTAAGGCCTGAGCTACCCCGTGTAAAGATCTGACAGATGCTCTGGGAGGCTGTGTGTGGTCTAATGCCAGTCGTACTGAGCTGAGGTGTCCACAGAGTCTCTTGTTCTGCCTGATGTCCTCTGTTGTGGCCTGTGGTGCTCTGGAGGGGACTCAGTTTGGGTCATTACACTTGCCCAAAGGAGGCCAGTGGGTACCATTGCCTGCCCCACAGAAGTAACAAGGCTGGCATATTTTCTCCCTGGCATAGCTTGGAATAGACTTGGCTCCACCTATTCTTGCTGGCTCCCCCCCTGACCTGCCCCATCAGATTGCATGGTCCTGGCTTGTCAGTGTATGGAATTGTCTCTTGCTCCATTGTTTTGCTAATACTTCTTGCATGCTGTAATCTGCCACTTAATTTTTAATGACAGGCACATTTAGACCTTGACTTTGTAACCTCTTTGTCTCCTTCCCTCTCTCCCTCCCTCCCTTCCTCCCTCTCTCTTCTCTTTCTCCCTTTCCACTTTCACTAAAAATCCCTTCCCCATAGGCCCGAATGGAGCCTGTAGGTCGGCCCTTCGTGTCTGTCACAGCTCCTGTGTCCCCACAGACGAAGGTGGTGACCCCCTACACAGCATCCCAGCCATCCCCTCCACTGCCCCCCCCTCCTCCCCCACCCCCTCCTCCCCCTCCGCCGCCTCCCCCGCCACCCCCTCCCCTGCCCAGCCAGGCCGCCCCGTCTGGGGGCTCCCCCGCCACCATGTTCGTCAAGTACAGCACCATCACCCGGCTGCAGAACGCCGCCCAGCACGGCGGGCCTTTTGCCAAAGCTCCCGCTGCACAGCAGGGCCCCCCACCCCCCCCGCCCTCGGCAAAGCCTCAGATCCTGGTGCCCCCCAACGGGGTCATGCCACCCCCCCCGCCTCCGCCGCCGCCCCCCACGCCGGGCTCGGCCATGGCGCAGCTGAAGCCCGCACCTTGTGCCCCCTCAGTGCCGCAGTTCACACCGCCACCGCCGCCCCCCAAGATCCATCAGGTTCAGCCAAATATAAGCCAGGCCGCTGTTGCCTCCTCATTGCCACCACCACCTCCACCTGTGCCTGCCCCCCCACCTCCCCAGGCGCCCCCAAAGCCTGTCATGGCAGCTCTGCCCCCTCAGCCCAGCGGGAAGGCAGCCTCACCAGGGGTCACACATGTTACCCCCCCTGTGACAGCTCCCTTGCCCCTTGCAATAAAGAAACAACCAAGTGTCACTTCTCCCCAGGTGCCTCCTCTGCCTCCAGCCCCTCCTGGCCCCACTCCCCCTGCAACGTTCCCAAAGCAGCAGAGTTTCTCTGTGAAGCCTCCTCCATCCCCTCAGTCCCCAGTGCCATCAGTGGTGAAGCAGATAGTTAGCCAGTTCCCACCTCCTCCCACCCCACCTGCCACTGAGCCCCAGCCTCTGAAACCCCTTCCACTGAGTGTGGCTCCACAGTCCCCTCCAGCAGTGAAGGCAAAGCCCAAATGGCAGCCTGCTCCTGCTGCTGCTCCCTCACCAGATTTTCCCCCTCCTCCACCAGAGAGCAGTTTAGTGTTTCCTCCTCCACCTCCTTCCCCAGCTTCCTCTGCAGGTTCTCCCCCCCCTGACAAATCAGGGTCTCCAGTCAAAAAGGCCGGCAAGACATCAAGCCCTGGAGGGAAGAAACCGCCTCCGACACCTCAGCGCAACTCCAGCATCAAGTCCACAAGCTCCACTGAGTACCATGAGTCCAAGAGGCCTTCAGTGGACCGCCTTGTCAGCAAATTTGCACACCCACCAGAGCCGTCAGGGTCTCCTTCCAAGGAGTCATCACCTCCTCCAGCCCCCCCAAAGCCAGGAAAGCTCAACCTTTCGGGGGTGAGCCTGCCCATTGTCCTTCCACAAGGTGGGATCCCAGCCAAGGCTTCTGCTCCGAGTATATCTGGAAAGGAACCTGTGGTTGAATTCCCTTCACCACCATCTGATTCAGACTTCCCACCACCACCACCTGAAATAGATCTTCCTCCCCCACCAGTAGAAATCCCATCTGTGTTTTCGGGCAGCACCTCCCCAAAAGTCGCTGTTGTAAATCCCCAGCCTCAGGTGTGGTCAAAACCATCTGTGAAAAAAGCCCCACCACCCACACGCCCCAAGCGGAACGACAGCACCCGACTGACGCAGGCGGAGGTCGCAGAGCCACCGGGGCCAGCTGGCCCTCAAGTGCCCACTTCACCCAAGTCCAGCCTTAGCGTTCAGCCAGGATTCCTGGCAGACCTCAACCGGACGCTGCAGCGGAAATCCATCACCCGGCACGGCTCCCTCTCCTCCGCGCGGATGTCGAGGGCAGAGCCCACCGCCACCATGGACGACATGGCCCTGCCTCCGCCCCCGCCGGAGCTGCTGGCTGACCAGCAGAAGACGAGCAGCTTTGGGGGCAGTCATATATCTGGCTATGCAACGTTACGGAGGGGGCCGCCCCCAGCACCTCCCAAAAGGGATCAGAACACCAAGCTGTCACGGGACTGGTAGTCAGTCCCGAGGGGCCGCTGCTCTCCATGACTCGTGGGCTGCTCTGTGATCAGCCAGCCTGTGATCTTGCGCACTTGGAGAGAATGTGGGGATGTGGATGATAGCCCCATCAAAAGAGGTGATCTCAAACTGCAGCTAAGGCTAAATGTAAAGACATTCCCCTCTCATGGCTAGGCTAAAAAAGTTGGGGGGTTGGGGGTGTTGATATTTTATTGGAAAAAGTGAGTAGAGAGGTATCGACTTCATCCTTTCAATTTCTTTTACCCTTCTTATGGATTGGACCAAAACCCCATTTTCGTTCTTTTTCTGCGTTTAGGGGCGGGGGAGGGAGATAATTTTTTTGTAGTGTCTGTCCACGTGAGACATGTTTGTGCATGTATTATAAGTGTAGGTATATAATATATTGTGATATATTTCGTCGCAATTATAGAAGATAACCAGAATGTTTTTGTAGAACCGTATTTATTGTTTCAGTCAGTATATTACCTGGAATCGGACTCTAACTGGTCAAATCTTACCACAAAGATGGAGATGTAGGGGGCACTTTAAAGAAAGGAAGAAAAAAAAACAAACCCATGAACTTCTCAGCAGTTTGTGGTGCAGAGCCAGAGGTGTTCTGCTAGTAACTGTACATGGTCCATTGATTGAAAAGTACAGATTCAACATACCAAAACATTCTGGTCATAATACTACTGAAAGTGAGTATGTTCTGAGGAAAAAAGTAGATTTTATATATAGTGGGCTGGAGTGAAATATATTTATACTATAGAGAGCCTCCCCCTCCTCCCAAATAGTTTAAAAATATACACTGCTACAAATTCTTTCAAAGTTATTTGTCCATGCAGTTAAGTAGGATAAATATATGTTATTCCAAAACAGTATGCATTCTAACTGATGGTAGGCTCGATCATTTGTTTCCATGGCTCAAGATGAATATATTTGTGTTAACCCCTTCTGAAAGCTGCCAGGATTCCTGCAGTCGAAAATCCTGCCAACCCACAAGGCTGACCCATGCCGATCCATCACTTATCCGTGTAGTTCTTTCCTTGAATGAACAGGTAGGTTTCTGTAGAAAGGGTTCTGTTCTCACACAAGCATACACAGCATACAGTCTCACCTGCTCTGTGCCTGAGAAGATGTACTATCTTTACAAAAACAAGTGTCTGGAAATATGTAAAGAAAGTATTGTTTGTAATTCATTAGAAATTGTCAGGAAACTTTCCCTTTTAGAAAGAAAGAAGGGACTGGCAATTTCAGGCCAAGCAGAGTAGAAATTCTCTTTTCTTTGACCCGCCAGAGACTGTGACCAGTGCATTAACCTGTTAATTACAAAGTTGCACTTCTAGCAGTGAAGGAAGAAGACTGGAAAAAAAACAACCTTAAGAGGCAATAACATTTGCTAATAATTTAATTTAAGGGCCTATATCAGTAGAAAATATTATTGATTTGCTTTGGTTTTTTGTGAGTCATCTCTTTACAGTCAATCACCAGATCAAGTACTACAGTCCTTTTTCTTGTACTTCAGCAGCTTGATTGTACAGTCTTACCCACGTACTCAGACTTGGTGATAAAGTAGTGTAGGTAGTGTAAGTGGTCTTGTATATCATGCATGTTCATTACAGGGTGGTGGTATGCAGCCTTTTGTAAAACAACTGAAATACTTGGACTGTACCTACCCCAGCTTCCCTCATCACCACGGGGATACTGTCAATAGGCTCATAGGGCAAATCATTTCACTGTTTGCTTACCTTTTATCCAAAAGCAAACTTTAAATGCTTTCCTTTCCCCAAAGAATGAAACAAAGGCAGCGGCTTGACCTGACAGTATCCTCACATGTGTAAAAACTATATAAACTAAACTCTCATTAGAGTAATTGAGGATGATAGATTTAAGAAATATTGTGACAGTGTCCCCCATTCCTTTTTTTTATAAAGTTTTTTTTAAAAATCCAAATAATAAAATAAATGTATTTGTCAATATTTTATGAATAGGAAAAAAAGTTTTGCTAATTAGAGGGGGTAAATGACACATCTATAACTATATAGTTTTAAATAGGTGCATCATGAAAAGAGAAAAATTAGTGGTGCTGTCTCTGCTGACCTGTTTCATATGATTTTTTAAAAATCTATTTCAGCACCTCTGGAAATTGTTTTAATATTTCAGACTAGTTTTTTTGAGCAATAAGAGTATATACCATTGTGTGCATTTTTAAAGCACTGCTATGGAAAGGCACTTTTTTGTATCTTTCAAATTGTTCACCAAGTTTTGTTTCTACTATTTTTGTGCTTACAAAGTGTCCTTAAAAGCATTTGCATTGTTGATTTTAAGCATGCTCAGTGTAGCTGGTGAGTAACTTCACAGGAAGGTTGTTAAGCTATACTGCAATTCATGGGTGCTGTAATTTTCAACATTGGTCCTCTTGCTGCTTTGTACTGTATGCAGCTCCTGGGGCTCAGACACACCAGTGGAGCAAAAGGCACAGGCACAGTCACAACTCCTCAGCTGTTACCATGACGGGTAAGTGGGCACGTTCTGCTCCCTGGCAGGGTGCATCCGGGCTGATGCAGCACGTGCTCCCAGGTGAGAGCAGGCAGGGGATTCTGCTTGCCCCATGTGCTTTTCTTTTCCCAGGACAGCTCCACTGGTGTGTGTCAGTTCCAGCCCTCTTACGTTTGTTCATTCAGTGCGGGTACCTCTGTGCTTTGGACTCAGCACAGCAATGTTTTGAGTGCAATTTCTTCAGTCATTTGAACCTTGTTCTCATTTTCCTGTGCCCACGTTCATTTTCCCGGTATCTTTCCCTAGGCAATGAATCCGTGCTTACTACTGCAGGCTGCAAACAGCTTGCTGGAAGGCAGACGTTTAACTCTTTAGTTTGCCACAAAAAGAATGAATGTTAGCAAAGGTGGCACCCGTATTCCTTCTTGTTACAGTTTACTTCCTAAGTCAGTGGTGATCCAGAAATACAGTGAGTGGCTGCAGCTTCCCTTCTCTCAGCTAAACACTGAAATTTGGCTACAATGTGGTTCAGACAACCTGGTTGTCTTTTCAGCTTAGGAGACACACTGCCCCCCCCATTGTAACTTAGTTTTCCGGTGTGTTTATTTACTGCTTTCATGAAAGTAAATAGTTATGCCTTATTTGCAAGGAAGTTATTTTCCCCTGTGTGCACTGGTCTCGTAATTGCACCTATTTATTTAAATCAGAAAATTAAGGGGCTGGATCACAGACACACAGGAAGATGCTTCCTGCTACAAACATGGGCAGTAATCCTTCCAGCACTATTAAAATGAGCGTGTGAAAGCTGAATTTTCATACTTCAGACACAAAGAGAGCTGGTGCTTTGATCTCAAAATACTAAGAGTGTAAGGCTACTTAAAACCTCAGTTATGTTACAGGAGGAAGTACATGGCCTGTGACACTTGTTAAGGTGAGTGTCAGGGAAACCCCACTGCTGCAGGGGCAGCTGAGGGCATACAGCTGCTTTTGTAATCTCTTCCAGATTAGGCATTTTCTCTCTCATGCAGCAGTAGCATCCACCTCTGAGCAGCAGGGTCCCTCCCGTTCAGCCAGGTTTCTCCATGACTGCAGCACAGGTGTAAAAAGCAGGGAGCTGGCCTTCTCAGACACTTCTGTCGTAAGTCAGATGTTGGGAAGTTGCTTTGAAAGGGAAAACTAGGCTCTTCGATCAGCACTAACCTTAGAGGAGAAATTATTTTTAAAAACAAACACAGGTTCTAAGCAAACCATGGTAACATGTTGGAGGTGGCTATGCTGGGGATTCTGCTTAGTATTTTAAAACCTGTGGCTGGGAGAGGAGGTTCCTGCTTCACCCCGCACAGTGCTTTCTTCCTTTGGCAAACCTCCACTGACTGCTCTGACTTGGTGTGTGACCTCAAAGCCAAAGAGCTCCTCTCCTGAACTTACTCTGCAGTTGCTTGCAGGGCAACAGTGACTGACTGATACATCAGGGAAACAAAGTGAAGCTACCCTGGATCACTTTGGTTTCAGGTCTGATGGGAGAGGAAGCAGTTTTTTCAACAAGTGCATTTTCACATTTACTGTTCCGGGCTTATACATTTAAAGGTTTTCTAATTCCTTCTTTCTGTGCCCTTAGGGAACTGGATAAATCAAACAAGCTCAGAGATAATGTGTGGCCAGTTTTCCTCTGATTTAAAATCCTTTTTTCCACAGTTTAAGGAACCAAAAGTGCCATTTCAACAGCAGAAGGGCAAAAGAGAAATTTTCTGCTTTTTACGGAATAAGGCATAGAACCAAATTGTTTTGCTTCAGTGATACCACTGCAGGTAAATTTGTCTCTTATTCAAAATAAGATGATAAGTGAGTCTTACTATGATTGTTACTTCAACTAATGTCATGTTAAAATCAGTTGCACTCCAGGAGAGCAGTATAAACTCCTGGCAGAAGGTAGTGAGGATACAGCCAGAACATATGAGTTTGGTTGGTTCCCTTTTTGCATTGATAAGGTGTAGATTATGTACTCAAACAGTGTACTCCTCATTTGGAGGTGAGTCTTAATTCTTTGGAGCCCACTTGTGGCTCCTGGTGTTTAGTTTTGCATTCCCTTGCACAATCGGGGCAGACTCCAAAACAGAGAGATTTAACACTACAAGGGATAATTTTCTTTTGGACGTTTTTGTAACATGCTGGGGTAAGCTTTATTTTGGAATTATAAGTTTGTCTTAAATTCAGCAATTTTCCTTTCTGAATTCTTTCCTTCCTTCAATTAAAAAGTGCCCACAAGACTAACCAAACCAGGGGTCTGTTGTAGGGGGCAGCACCCACTAACTCACTAACACTGTGATCCACTGAGTCACAGGATTGGTGTAGTTTTGAAAAGTTTAAGACACTAAACTGCAAATGAGATGACAATACGTGTGCATCTCACACAGTGTAAGTTACAGTAACTGCCACTAACACGGGGAAAATGGTGACTTGGGTTAATGATTATTTGGTTCTGCAAGGAGCTCGGCGGGGACAAGGACTCAAGGAGCTCTGTTCAGCAGATGTGTGTATCTTTGCTGACAGGAGTTAGAGAAGTTGGAAGACCAGGAGGAACAGGAGCTAGCGCTGGACGCACAATCCCCCACAGCAGGGACTTAGTGAGATAAATGAGTGAGAAGGAATTTGAGTGACAGATTTTGGACCCTACCCCCTCCATATTTAAATACTTAAAGGCAACTTGTCTTTTAGGCAACTTGTCCTTTAGGAGACTTTGGAACTGAATCAGCTGTTCCCTACAGTGGAAAATAATTTCCTCCCAGCTTTCCCAAGATGCCAAAGATGCATTCAGAGCTAAATTCCAGGTATGCAGATGTGCTTGCACCAGCCTCGAGAGGCCAAGTTGCCAGGAGCTGATGTGCTGCTGATCTGCTGCATGTGTCTGGCAAGAGAACAGGGTGCCACTGTTAGATATTGTGCATCCACTGCCTTTAACCAACACTGGAAACTGGGTACACACCTGCAAGGGGCGGGGGCAAAGGACAGTTTAGCAATCCAATCTGTGCCCACAGTGCCCTGCTGCTGATTTGGTGCAGCTTATACTTCTAAAAGGAAAACTAAATGCTTTGTCACAAGTTGTAACCGGAAATTTTAGGCCTCCTAGTGGACTGCAGTGGACCAGGACTTAACTGGAGCAGCAGTTTGTTTTATGGCTTACTGTAATTGTTACCAGCCACTGGGAATATTCTGTATAATAGTGGAGACGCAAGTGTAAGAAAAAGTGTCACTGCAATGATGATTTGTCTGTGCAGCAAACTTGTGCTGAGTGCTGTAAATACATTCATGTTTACTGCTTTAAAAAGAAAATTGCACATTTTATCTTTTAATGGGATTGCCTCCCCTCTTCTTCCCTTTCCAAAAAGAAAAATCAAAGCTCTTTTAGACTGATAATTTCAGGTTGGGGGGAGCTTTACCATATTATAAATATATATAAATATATGTATAAATATACTTTTTTAAGCATGAGAGAGGACAAAAGAAATACTACATTATAGAATACCCAATATAGATCATTATACAATGGAATATGCACAATTCAATAAAGATGTAGTTAAATTTAATAACCTGTTTTAATCCTCTGTCTTGCAATTTTCCTTTTTCATTTCAAAACCCTCCCTATTCTCAGGTCATCCATCAGTGGTTCCCTTCTGTAGGGGTTCAGGTATCTGATGGCCTACAGGTTACTACTGATATGCTCACTCTAAATAAAATCACTTTTTATTCCTTTGCACAGTTCTTTTCAGGGGGTCAGAGCTGGCTGTACCATAACATGGTGCACACCAATTACAGGTCTAAAGAGGACCCTGTGTGAAGGCTTACCTTTTCCATCTGCCTCCTTCCTCAGGCTCGCAGAGTCCTGTCCAGCTCTGCTCACACGGAAACAGCTGCTGGCTGGTAAGTGTTGCTGTGAACCCTCTCTGGGGCCACCGTAGGGAATGTGGCTCTGTTCCCTCCCCCATGATTTGCTCCCAGGCTGGCCCTGAGAGCAGCAGAGATGTGAGATGTTGTGTTAGCAACTACCAGAAAAGGAGCAGTCATAGAGAGGTGGAGAGAGGAGCTGCTGAAGGCAGCAGGCTCTATGCCAAAGATCATAGTTTTCCTGTGGGAAGTGCAGTGCTCAGAGATCCTCGGGGATCCTCCTGCACAAATAAGCCACTCTCCCTGTCCCTAGTGTGTTGAAAAGTCTGTAGACAAAGACAAGGAATGTCACACAGCTGTGGCACGCTCACAGAACACATGGGGTGTGCTTTGTTCCTTTTATTTAGGGCTCGTAACAAGAGGGTTTAGTACACAGCAACAGTTAATTCCAAGTACAATTAAAAAAATTTAAAAATTGGGTTTTGCACTCACTGGAAGGTGGTTCAAATGGCACACACAATAAAATGTTACTGGTGGCATACAGCTCCCCAGAGTCCTATGGGCTTGGTCATTTACAGTGGGCTCTGCACTCATCCACTGCATCAGCAGTACCAAAAGCAAAAGCACAGCGTGATACTCCTCTGACTGCAAACCAAAGGGGGTATCTGCTTTCAAAAAAAGTGCATGGACAAAATCCATGTGAGACACTGACATCTCCAGAGAATTCATAGAAACTGTTTGTCCATGCAAGTTGCAAAAGACATTTTTTTCAAATGTGAAAAGCACTTGTTCTTTACCAAAAAATCTCAGACATATCAGCACTTTACCAAGGCGCTGTAATGGAAATGAATTTGTACACAGCTCTTCCTGTCAGTCAGTAGTGGTAGGATTCTTCTGAGGTGTTACGAGAAACTGGAACAAACGTACTGCACACATTTCAGCAGGGTCACCGTATCTGTTCAGCAGGTTGCTGGCTGTAGGCTGACCTCTGGACATTAGGCTGCTGCTGCCTTCACTGTTTCCTAACACATCTTGCTTATAAGCACAGGTGCTAATAAAATTAGTATATTTAGAGTACCAAAGAAACAAACTCTTCCTGCATGGGTAGGAGATTGAACAAAACACATGGGTGGGGATTTTTTTTGGATGAAAGCAGCAGAACACCGTGGTCTGCGAATTACTCTTTCTTATAGCAGTTGTCAAACCTTGGCTGCACCAAGCTTTCAGCAACCTCCCAAAGGACATGAGGTGGGGGATCCCACTATTCTTGGAGTTTTAGAATCAGAAGTAGATCACTGGGATTGTTACTACACACTGACTTTAGCTATAGGGGGCAAAAAAACCCCAAACCACATGTTCCATTCTGGTACTGTTCTGACCTCTGTGTAATAATGTTGCAGCACCAAATACTGGGAGATGCCAAAAGACGGGGAAGGTGAATAGACCTGTAAGCACAGTAGATTCTTGTAAGTGGCACCCTATAAGCTGTAGCCCATCATCTACCTAATGCTCAGTTTCCACCACTATCTTCTCTTGAGATTAGTGTTGTAAATACTTGCCTTAGTGAATGCAACAGTGCTGTAGGTATTCCACTGCCACAGTTGCCAACGTGGGAACTGAAGTCTCTACATGGTGTTTGTAATGCTGCCTAAAATGCTGCAGTCCTTTTTCAGTGACTTTCTATATTCTGAATACAAGTACTGCTCCTAATAAAGCCACAGCACCATGGTCTCTTCACCAGCATCCTCTAGCAGCTTCCAAAAAGTTGGCCTGCAGAGAATACAGACACCGCCTGTTTTACAAAATGTCCTGTCCCAACTCCAAGGAGGAGAAGCCCTGTAAATGCTCCCAGTTTACTAACCCACATAAAGTTCTATCCTTATCAGAAAGGAAAACATGAGTTTTGCTTTATGCCTGGAGCCCACAGACATAACTAATAAAAAAGCAAGCTCATTTCCAGCAGCGTTTGCTAAGACGTGGTAGAAGTGGCTAGTGCTGAGCTCTTCCTGTCACCATCAAGCACAGGTGGGAGACACCACAGAAGCACAAAAATGTTGGTGCACAACCTTCCTCCACCTCTAGGCATCAACATGCACACACACAGCAGGCAGGCAGCCCACCCTCTGCCAGAAAAGGTTCATCAGTCCTGCTGCTGCGTGGCTTTCTTCTCATGATCAACTGAAACACCCTGGATAAAAGTGGCTCTTCTCAGAAGCTGAATCAATCACTGCCAATGTCAACTTTGGCTGTCACCAAAAACCTTCAGCAGCAAAGAAAGAAAATGCCCAGCAGCTGTGAAAGGAGAACAAATTGCTCTAGCTAGAACTACCTGGGTGTAAGCCTTTCTGGCACCCATGGGTAAGCCACCCCAGCCACAGACCACAGGACCTGTAGGTCACATCAGCAGCAATCTCCAGCCACTTTCAGGAACAACTAACCCAACTAACTGCAAGGACAAGCTGAATTCCAGGAACATGAATTCAGCCTCCTGGTAACACACACCAAACTGTCATCTACCTTGGGGCCATGCCACACCTCTAGTGAGAGCAGTAGCTCTTCAGTGCAGCAGTATCTGCCTGTGTCTCACCAGTGAGACCAGCAAGTGTTTAGGCATTGCTTCAGCTCTCTGGTGCCTACTCGAGCCAGTGTGCATGGACACGCTCTCCGGATGCTCAAGCATAAAATTGGCTGCTTGCCTCTCCTGCCCCTCTCAGCCCTCTGCTCTAACCAGTGACAGAGAAAAAACAAAAAAAACAAGATGAGGGGGAAAAATTGGGTGAGACACATGCAACCTCAGCCATCTCTCTTAGGCTGGAAAGAAGGCACCAAAATTAACCTGCTTCGGCACTAGATGTGGACAGACTCAGTCAAACTTCCCCTCATGCAGGCACATGATGGAGAGGCAGCTGTAATTAACAGCTTTGTCCCTGGGGCCAAGAGGAAGGAAGAAACCTCTAATACAGCAAACCAAGGCAAAATACACCCCTAGAGAATGCTGAACAATTTCTGTGCACAATGAAAACAGCTGGCTGGGCTAAGGCAGTTCTCACAAAGGGAGAAACATATTCATTTTGGCCATACAGCACTCTTTGGGCTATGCTGTAGCATCTCTTTCCCCCACCTCTCATGCCTACACAATCCTGCTTCAACAGCCTGTCATGCTGAACACCTTCAGGTGCGGTAGCAGAACGCAGCAGTGAAGAGATGCTGTGCACCTATTTAAAATACTGAGGTGTTTCTCCCCCACCCCAACCCCAGTTGCCAGCCCCTTTTAAGTTAAACCTGTAAATTAAAAAGGGGTGGGGGAGAGAAGATTTTGGACAAGGAGAAGTACAGGGGACAAAACTGGAAACACAACCCTCACAGACTTTACTAGCATGCAATCTATGTAACATTAATATACAAAGCCTGTTTACCTTGGCCTGGTCTATGACCATTATATCACATCATCCCCAAAGAAGCCACAGAATTAAAATCTGTACAAAATAAAAATATGCATAAAACTCAACAAATTTCTTTACATTAGTAAGAATGCATAAGAAAGCATAAAATCAGCAGTTGGTGAACCAGAAATTCCATCCACAGCAGTTCTTGCAGGATAAACAATTCCACATGCTATCAGCAGGGACCAAACTAACCCCTGGCCCATCAGACCAAAACCAGTCCTTCAAGGAATGTCACACATTCCACCTTCACGGTTCTGCAGCCTCATCTTCTGTGCTGGGCTCTGGCAAGTGCTCAGCTCACACTGCTCTGCTCTCACAACACAGAAAACTTGCAAGATGAAAAACCAGCTGAATGAGGATTAAGGATATGGGTGTGTATCACACGCTATCCCCACCCACCTGCCAGAAGAGTTCAAGCACTCACTCTTACACAGACTGCGTTAAAGACATGTTTCACTAACCCATGACCTGCCAGCTGGAGTGTGGGTGCACGGGCACAGGGGCTCAGCTCTCACTCAGTAACTCACTGAGCTGCCCTAACGATGCATTTGAGCATTGTGGGCTCAGTCCTTGCCATAAACATACCTAAGGCAAGAGAAGCCAGGAAAGCTCTGACAGACCTGGTAAACACAGCCAACCTGTAAGCACCAAAGGCTTGTTAATGCTGCTGTTCAATTACTCTGGCTGCAAGCACCTCCCAGTGCCTCCCTGTGCCAAAAGTGTAGAAACAGTCATTCCAGTGACTACACAACCAGTGGTTCTGGGCTTGCTGCAAGAGAAATGATGGGCTGAGGGAACTGAACATGGCTGCTTCTCCCAGTCTTGCTGAAAGACAAGTTTTCACAAGGAAAAAGGCATAAGGGTATCTGTTCTGGCAAACACACCCAAACAATAATGTGGTTAGCTTCCAGAAAGAAGACAACAGTGCTTAGGTTACATGTGGATTGAGCAGGGGAGAAAGTAACCTCTATCTGCATACCAGTTTCTTCAAAGTTGTCCCTCCTGCAGACTCCAACCAAACTAGTTTCTTGCGTGCTGTCACCTTGCACAAGCTCACAGCGGGTGATCACGTTCCTCCGTGTCCTGCAAACACACCTCACCTATCTTTTTTCTCACTCTTCCCCCTCGAGCAGCTATGATACCTCCCTGCCCAGGTTTGCACCAAACCTGCACCTCCATCCTGGTATTGCACCAATTACCAAGCAAGGGACTGGTATTACCTGTTGCCAGTACCATCACAAACCCAGCCCTGGTGGCACTCTCTTGTGCACTGCTCTGCTTTACATACAGGCCTCTCCAGGACAGGTGCAGCATTGTCTCACCTTGGAGAAGCTACTGTTGGTACCAGCTGGAACTCGGCCAGGTGACAGTCAAAAGTCGCCCAGGAAGATGCCCTGGCCCAGGAGGCTCTCACAATACAGGATCAGCTCAATCTGCAGGCTAACAAGACTCAACAGGAAATTTAATCAGTTAATGCATGATATTTACCCAAAGGTAACACTTAGACCTTCCCTTAGGCAGATAGTACAGCCATCACTTACAGTGACCTGCTGTGTACAATCACAGAGCAGAATTTTTAACTGAGACTAGATTAAAAAGCCAAGTATTATCACAAGGGGCTACAGAGCCTTCAAATTGGTATTACTCCACCCCAAGCCACCAGTACATCTCAAAATATCTATTATAATATAAACAATGGAGAGGGCTAGGGGAAGAGCTAGAACTACTGCTAGTTACTGCTTGGATTTCCATGGGAAACCAGTACACACAACAGCCCTTTTTACTTCCACTGAAGAGATTTTGGCAACAGACATGAAGACGACAATTGCCGTTTGTCCTGCCTCTGCACAGGGCTCTCACAGTACATATGCAAATCTAGTCATCAAGTACAAAATAGCCAACTTACAATACCTGATTGGATTTTTAAGATTATATTGTGCATAAGACTAAAGTTGGGGGCAAGTTTCTCTAGTGCAAGCAGGCATGAGTAGATTTGAACCTTGGACCACACCCCCTAGAGGTTATTCTCAGACCCCAGGAGGACCTGTAAACTTTGTTTCACCTTCACCCTCAACAGCATCTGTGAGTTCTGTTTGAACTGGCAGCAACCATGGCAAGGAGCTCGCTGTGGAGAGGAGCACATTTACATCAGTGCAGAACACAAAACAAATATGTGGCATTCAAAAGATGAGGAAACGGGGGTGGGGGTCCTCTGGGCTGCAGCCATCTTAATTGTCTGAACTGAAAGGTGAGTGAATGAAAGCCAGCTCTGTGTGCCCCTGCGTCAGCCTACGTGTGCCGAGCAGCTGCAGAAGTGTTTACGCTAAAGATTTATCCAGCTATCTGGAAGTCAGTTACAGAAACGTCTCTGTGCAGAAATCCCAGTGTTTGCTAGCACATGACTGTTCTTCCAGCTGCACAGGAGTGTAGTGTAGAAACAGGAGGGATGTCCACTGGCCAGTAACCTTCACCACAAGCATCCAGGACATCCCCAGTGCCAGGCATTGTTGCCAGTGGTAGTACCATGGGGGCACACAGGATTCCTGAGACAGATCCCAAGGCCTGTCAGAAGAAGTCAGAATTCGAGTGAAGTATCAGCTACTCAACAAGTTTGTTACATCTGAATGGGTCAGCTTAATTCAAAGTCAGATGGCTCAGGATAGCCTCTGCTGGCCCGCTGGAAGAGCCATTTGTTCAAAGAACTCAAATCACTATTGTTTCATAATGAGGGGGAAAAAAGGAAAAAAAAAACCAAACCAAACCCAAAGAGTGGTTGTTACAATTATCCTTCATTCAGTTATACTGGATAGGGCCCCAGCGGCTGGTGGAGATGTGGGAAGCCCTGACAGCTCCTGCAGCAGGAGATGCAGTGTTCTGTCCTCTAGTCTTCACTCTGAGTAATGCATGATCGACTCCACATAGTTCCCTGGGAAGAGCCCCGTCACTCCATTCATGACCCCCTCATACCAGCCATCATCATTTTTCTTGATGACGTAAATGATGGCACCTTCCTGAAATGAGAGCTCATCTTCTTTGTCCTTGGTGTAGTCATAGATCGCCACCACTAGGAAAGAACAGAGCATGACTGTGAGGAGAGGTACAGGGAGGAGGAGGGAAATCAAATCACCCTACCTCGTTCAGGCAATCTCAGAGAGCTCCACTGCCCCCCCAGTATGGGTGTAGAATGACCTGCTGAGAGGGACAGTTTCTTCCAAAGCCTTTTGTAAGAGCTCATGCTTTGAAGCACATGAGCCTTTAATTCTTCTATTCCTACTGTTTCCAGACCCACCAGAGGAAGTTTACAACTTCCTCTGATGTATGAAAACCTTTTTGTGTCGAATGATACAAGGAGGTGAATGTAACTCCCCATGGCTGTGACCACTCCAAGATTCATGTATTAGATATATGTGCTAAAACAGATCTCAGCACAACTAAGACCTGGAAAACATGGAAGAAGGAGTATAGCAGATCACAGTAAGAATGAGCCAAGGCTGATGTCCCAGACTTCCATCTACCTTAGCTACTTCCACATTTAGATCTCTAAAATGCATGCATGCAGTCTCAATGGCCAGCAGCCACTCCCAGAGTATACAGCACCATGGTGGGTGAATCCTGTTAGGAGCAACCAAAAAGGTGGAAACCAAATGTACACATACTATATCAGGACATTTTCTTACAGCTGCAAAATATCTTACTGAAGGCACAAAAGTTGTTAGGAAAGTCAAAGAAATTGGACAAAGCACTGGCAAATATTAAATAAAACATTGTCCTGATATGGCAGAAAATAGACATCAACTCGATATGTTCTTCTGTTCTCAGTCCTATCATTATGTGTTCCATAGAGAAAATGAGCTAAGCCAGACTCTAAGTACTTTAACAAATAGCATCAATCACTGCTTTGAGCACTTGGCAATGAAATATACAGTGCTGCCATTGAAAAAAAAAAAAAAAAAGATGTTGGATAGGGATCCTAAAATCTGGTACTGGGGATAGACAGGAAGATACTCTATAAACTAAAGCAAGGATTAAAAATTAACAGCATGTGTTCATAAGCACATTATCCAAGAGTCCTATTAAACTCATCGTTCTTTCCAAAAGAAAAGAGGTCATTTCCTTCTGAGGGAGAAAAGGAATCAACTCAAATATTTACTAGGGAAACCTGAGATTATAGAAATCAATTCTGATGGAGAATCAGAGTATGAACAGAGATTTTTTTTTTATATATTATTTGACTAGAGCATATTTAAAAAACATATGTTGTTGGCTCTACACTCATGCCAGCAGTTGTTAAGTAACTCATTCTAATTACTTTTAGACCTATAATTCTGAGCAAAGAAAACACAAATGAAGAAATGAGTAAATTTTTAGCTTGAAAAACAGAAGTTGCTGTATGAACATGTACTCTGTTCAATTATAGTCCTTCAAAATTCCTTTTCAACTGTTAATTTTAAAATGTCTTCCTGGAGTCACTGTGCTATTTTTCTTCATTCTTTTGATAATAATAATCCAAGGATCATGGTAACTTCCAATTCCTTTCTTTCTCACATTTGAGTATACTCTAGTCCCTTCTGATACTGAATGGATTCATTATTTCATGCTCACAAGAAGGAAACTCTTCCTTAAGTTTGTGAAGAAAATTTGCCTCTTGTCAAGCCTCTAATAACATTACCTGAAGCGTGGCTTTGTTTTTACATCACCATTGCTTCCTCCAGCATGTTATTTTTGTACTGGCAACACTCCTCTCTCTAAAAGGCTGTTTAATCCTTCTGTCTGTAGTCCCACCAGTTCAAGCTGTGAGTTTGTCACATGCCATGAGTTACCTGGAGTCCAGGCCAGTATTGCAAAAAAAGGCTCCAGATGAGACAGGAAGCAACAATAGTGACTCAGGAGGTGGCATCCTTCCCTGTGAGCCTGAGCCAGAGCCTCTTCTCGTTTCTATCTGAACACGTTTCAACGCAGTTATGAAAAACAGAATTACTCATTTAAGTTGATATTCTTCCAATCAGTGATCTTTGGTTCTCCAATCATTACACAGAGTTTGGCTGAACTCTGTTGCATCAAACTGACCACAAACATAGGCCAGGCTGGTTACCCAACTGAAATCTGGCAGCTGTGACCACACATTTTCTCTATGTGGTATGAGAACAAATTTCCTTCTGGATACCCATTTCCATTCATCTGATTTGCAAAGTCAGATGATTTTCTTACCTTTTCAAGCCACACATCCAGACACAGAGCTCAATGGAAAACTGCAGTGCGTGTCCCTGGACACTGCAGGTTGGCTGTTGCTGTTATAGTCATGTGGTGCTGTCCTCAAGTTCAACATCCCCAGTAACTATATCCTACCTAAGAATTTCTCCATCGAAATGGATCTGCTATTCACTTCCTTCTCAGCTGTAAGCTAGAGCATATCTTAATGTTAAAGGTACCTCCCCACACTGCTTGACCCTTTACAGAACAGGGTCATACTGAATCCCACTTCAATATGCACCAACCCCCAGTATTTGACACCTCCTTGGTGTCCCAGCTTCTATGGCAAAGGTCATCTACCCTAATCCTGTTCGAAGTGCTTTCATGTGAACTTAAATAAGAGAACAGTCATATCAAAAGAACAAGTACAAATCCTAGGAATTGCTGCTCTACCTACTGGGGGTAAATATGTTGGAACAGCCACTTACTTCCATCCATTTTGTCTGCTTTGAATCATGTGGAACAGAATACTATTTAAGAAGTTGCCACAGGATAAATTATTTTGCAGAAGATAAAGCATTATAATTCCCAGCAGGATAAGCATACGCATTCTTTGAGTATAAAAGTCTTCTTTTAGCATGGGGCTTTTCATTAACTTTAAAGCTTCAAAGCTTGCTACAAAAAACTCACAGCCAAGCACTTCTCTCCAAACTTCAGCAAAGCAGTCAAATCTCAAGTTTTTGCATGGATGACTGCACCAATACGAGACAATGTTCGGCTTCCTATGCTTTTTCTCTCCACAAAAACAATGTTCTGACTAAAAGCCTGACTTTCTCCAGCTTATCTTTAAAGACTCCCCTATACAGTTTTGCTATCCCATATGCTTTTCCTTGTAAATATCAAACTAAAGTGCCTGGACTGCCTGCTGAGAGGTAACAGATCTGTGCACATATGCACCTATATAAACTATTATAGTTCACAACCTCATAGAAGTCACACAGAAAAGTGTAACAGAATATCCTATCATTCAAATGTCATTACTTCTTCAAATAGAAAGATGTTTTCCCAGACCATGTGTACACACACACACACCCCCATCCCTTGCATTAGTATGAGAAACTATAAACAGGCATTGCACACACTAGGATCCTCTTATTTCTCTTTTGCTCCCAGTTGAAATGCCACTGGAGATGTGCGAGGGTCAGGTGGCAAGAATAACAGAAACCTAACAAAGATAGTGATACAAATGTAGAACTGGGCTAAAGAGTATCTTATGCCAGAAAAACGCAGGAAAAAACCTTGAGACTTACTCTCCTATCAAATAGTAATATACCTATAATCTTCATCCAGTCCAAAATATATCATCCACAATGCAACTGAGCAGATACTGTCCATTCTCAGAACTGCCCGATAAGGAGGAGTTCATTAAGTAACGTAGTACATCCAGTACTTGCTGAAATGACCTGTACTGGTCTCAACTTGAAAAAGATTTGCCATCTTCCTCCAAAAAAAGAAATCCAACATCAGGAATCCCACCGCACTCCAAAACCTGATTTTCTGAAGCCAGGTAACTAAATCAATACTTAGGAATACCCTCCAAACTGCACAGCAAAAAGAGTCCTATGACTATGAGATAGCATTTTTCCCTCATCCTCCCTCAGGGAAAAAAGCTTCCCCGACCACAATAAACTGAAACAACTTTTAATGAAAGAACCTGTGTGCATCAACAGAATAACAGTAACACTTTCTGCCAATCAGGGGTGTGGAGAGGTCAGTAGATAAAGCAAGTCATGTAAACACCCTGCAAGTCAGCCACTTTGTCTGACATAGCCTTAGCTTATCAGCAAAGCCTGGGTACTCCTTGCATGAAACACACAAGCTAGATGGGGTTGAGGAGTAACAAAAAAACTCCCACATATTCCTCCATCTCCCTCAGGAATAGTAGCATCTTCTTCAAGCTAGAGTTGGCAGAAAGTGCCTCTTCTATCTCTTTTCCACCCTCCCCTCATGTCCTGCACTGGGTTTATCTTTGTGGCATTCTTGATGCCCCCCACCCGATGCAGCGTGAATGGGTCTAACAGTCAGGTGAGATGCCTGGTTGCTTTGTGACATTAGAGTTTATATCACCCTTTAGTAAGAAGCACCACGATCCTGTTTCAGAGGAGAACACACACCAGGCAGTAGATCTTTTCATACTCAAGTGCCCCATCTACCTACTCAGGTTTTTTTCCCTGTAGTTTTACTCCATCATGTTTCCACATGCCTGCTTCAGAAGGGGAAGACACTGAGATGCAGCCATGCAGCAGTGCCTCAGTTAGTCAGTCCCACACAGATGCAGTGTCTTCTAGCTTAGCACAGCCCCACACTGATGCAGCATTGCAGCTTCCAGAGCCCCAAACACAATCACAGCACTGACTGATTCACTTTTGACCTCATATGAGTATGATTATCAGGATTAAGTGAAAGATAGGTTATAAAGGAAGTAAAAAAATATGTAGTTAGCCTGCTAGTCATCACCTTCCCTTTGGGGAAAAGGGTAGAAGAGTCAGACTCGGAGGAGTGGCTTAACTTTCATTCTTTTATAAGTTGCCATTTGGAGGAGCACCTCTACCACAATACCAAATACTGGCTATGAAGGAGTCTGGGCATACTCCATGTCCAAAAGCAGGATGACAGGAGCTCATAAAAAACGTTGTTACAAACACAACCCTACTGTCTCTACTAGCTCTAAACCTACCCTTTTCTAAGTATGTCCTTGGTGCCCAAGGAGGATCCTCCTCAGCATATGGATCACTGTACTCCACCACGGCTGCATCCTCCTCTTCATAATCCTCTGGAGGTGGGGGTGGAGGTGGAGACTCATCAAACACTGCCTCATCCACAGGCGGTGGTGGGGGAGGAGTATCTGAAACTGAAAATAAGCAATAGTACAACCATGAAAATGTCTCTATAACCATGGTAGTGGGTTGAAGTGATACTCCCTATTCCAATTAGTTGCACTGGGACCAACAGTTACAACTTGTGGAAAATACACTAGAGACAATAAAATTCAGAGAAGGAAGGACGAGGTACCTCCAACAAAATTACTTCCTTTTCCCACCCTTCACAATTTCAGACAAACTTGCAAAGGCAGTAGAGAAGGCAGAATTCTGGCTATATACAGTCAAATCTTTCATCAACTCAATGCAAAAGCCACATCCAGTAATAAAACATAGCACAATGGAGCAGCAAACTTACTGTTTTCTTGAACTCTGGCCACAAATCCCATTAGTGGTAACTGTGGAGTTACCTGTAGGATGGAGGGGGGAGGAGGAGCAAGGGATGCTGCCACAGAAATTAAAAAGAGAGGCATTCAGTTAGAAACACAACAAAGCAGCAAACAGGAAAGTAGACATTATCACCAATCAGACAGTGTAGCAGGCTGCTAAGAAGCTGAGATAAAGAGACTGACATTCAAAGAAAAATGGCCCCGGTGCTTTAAGCATATTCCTAATCCTTTCTTCAAGGCTATTTCTCTATTTTTAAAATTTCCAACCCAGATCTTTTTCATACCATTAAGAATCCATGCTGAAATATTTTTTTGACTTGACTGTGAGATTCCCTTAAGCTGAAGTTTATTCCTAGAGAATATAGCACTTTATGAACAGACCTGACAAATTTATCAAGAGGACTCTTTCCCTATAATCCTCCCCCTTTCAGACCTAATTGATATTTATAGAGGTGACTAACAGCATCCACAAATCCCTAGTAATGAAAATGAATATAGCTCTTTTTTCCCCCAAAACGTAGGCCAAAAAAATCCCATCAAATAAGGCAGTTATTTTAGACAAAACAGAAAAAGATGCCTTTTGAGAACTGTGACTATCTGAAAGACACAACACTTCTGATCTTATTGGCCGAACAGAGCACACCATGCTGCTGCCAAACCACAGGGCCTATTCCAGATGTGCTGCCTCATTTCCTTTCCACCTGACTTCACAGACCACTGCACTGAACTCTGAACAGCCCTTTTAGTAGTACCAGAAGAGCTGTCTTTGTACAGTATATGTGAATTCACAATTAAAGAAGATACTCTCAGCCAGCTGCACATGTTGTAACACTGAACTGTGGTTTAAGCCCAGAATAGAAGTTTCAGTTATCTGGTAAAAAAAAAAATCAGCTAACTAGTTTTATCTTGGTTTAATATCACTTTGAGTAATGCAGTAATATTCTTTAAGCAAGCTGCGAGATTATTTTTCAGAAAGCACAAATAAACAATTTTCTTGTTAGTATGTGGCATACAAAAAACATTTAATCATGTCCAGAAGGATGAAGGGAAAAAGGCCTACACTTCATGTACCACTACATAAGACAGAACTAAATAAATTTCAGACTAATTCTAGAGCTGGTAAGAAAATTGCCAGGTATGATCTAGTATTTTTCAGAATTAACTCACATCATCATAGCAAGAGAAAACTACACGGCATTTACAAGTCATGTCTCAAAATTTCTTCTCTTTGCTTGTTCCAGTAATCACTGTCTGAAACTTTGAATTTCCTCTGCCACTCACACTGACATTCCTTTCACAACCACACACCATAAACAATAAAAATCAACAGCAACCACCCTTTTTTGTTGCAAAAATATCCTTGTATCTCCATACAATGCAAGTTCCATTATCTCACCATCTAATTGATATCTCTTGAGAAAAACTGAAATACATTTCTGATTACAGTTTCTTTGACTTGAATGACATGACCTCTGAGAGTATTTACTTTTTCAAGTGTAACCACAGTACCTGGGAAAAGATCTGGTCTTGCATTTTTTCAAAGCAAGAAAAGGGAACTTGAATTTGAAGTCCTACTGAGAAGCAGTGATATTCATGAATTCAGCATTCTTGTGCAACTATGAAGTCCCTGGTTTTTTAATTATATATGCTATAAAAATGTTCCATTTCAGAATGGTTTCTCTATTCAACATCATATGGATTCACAAAATTCATATCTATTGTAGGAGACTAGCTTCAGTTTCCCTGGTCCCTTCAGTGTACTTTGGTTGTGAACTACATATATTTCTTTGAAAGAAATAACAAGGCTATCCATGGAGAAAAATAAATCACTTTAGACAAGCACTCCAAGCAAGCACAAAAAAATCCCTTCATTTACTTTGGGTTGTATAGTTTAATCAAAATTGTGATGCTAACACTGGCTGATATCATTCCTTGTTTACCTTAACCCTTTGGTTTGTACTTCAGTCTGTGCATTGTGCACGGACTATCATATCATATTTTATTAATAATGATCTTGTTTATACAATGCATCAGAATAACTTTAATGTACCTCTGCTGTCTCAAAATATGAGCTAAATACCAGCTTAAATGTTGCCTCCCACCATCCTTCCATACTGACTGATCACCAATAGATTCACTACACAGTTGCTGTAAATTAGTTCAGAAATGCTTACGAGCACCTGCCACTGTGTTGCTTCAGCCTGGTAAGGATTCAGCTGTACAAAGAGGGTGTAGTGCCCACCATCACCTCAGTAGTTATCCAGTTTCCCCAACAGGGTTTTTAGCCTGTGCTGAGCTCTATACTGCTTAGATACTGGTATCTAAGGCTGCAAAGTTAAAACACTTGTTAGCTGGTATGGCTGGCAGCAGTGGCTTTGGGGCAGACATATGCTGAGATTATTTAGGGTCTGCATTTCTTAATATTTTCTTTTCAGTTGCTAAGAAGGTCTAACCATGAAGTAGAAAAATTATATTATCTTAGAAGTGGCATTCAAAAGAATATGGCAATAGAAGTATCTTTCATCCTCACGACAAGTGAATAAACAAACATGACTATGCCAACATACTAAAAAATGGCACTGGAAATAACAGTACTGTGTTACGGCCAAACAGCCTACAAAGAACAAGAAGCCATAGCTGGCACACTCTTACGCCTGTTGTAAGGTCTCTTTTTCACCTCTTATGTTTCTGTTTTCTCCTTCTCTTGAGGAATGCTGAGAAGCAACTGTGGTCTCTGTCCTGTTACTAACTAATTTTGCTCCTTACAGACACAACAGTGCCTCTGTTCTTAGGGTCTTCATCAATTATGTGTGCTTGAGCATCCTCTCCTTTCAAGGTACACTCAAAAAAAAACTTAGTTTAGTGTAACTGCAAAGCAAACAAATTCTGTATTCTGCTAGGTATATTAAAAAAAGTCTCTTACTAAAACTGCTTATTTATATTGTATCAGATATGCCAGTATAATTGAAGTATTTTGTTTGTGTTTTACAGTTCAAGTGACTAATCACCATAATCATTATCTTCTTTCTGGGTACACAGACTGAATTGTGGTTATGTAACTTATTTAAAGTCTATTTGGCATCTTCTGTGATTACCTATTAACAATGCCATGGCAGCTTGCAGAGAATTATCCCTTTGCTAAAGCAGAAATGCACAGCAGTTGTCAAAAACTCTCTGGATATACTCAAAATCCTCTTTATTGCAAAGGTAATTCTGAAAGGTTTCTTTTATTGCTATTACTCTTTCCTTCTTGCCTATTCCCCCCTTCAGCCTTCAATATGCACATAATGTGCTTAAAAAATACCACATATTTCAGGTAACTGGGCTACAATTTAGTCATATAACCCCTTCCACTCCCTCATTCCCAGCAGGACCACCCACTTCCTCCTCAAGTTCAGCACACATATCCCTCTGCAGAGTAGCTCACAAACTAATATTTGAAAGTGATCAAATCTCTTAACTGCAGATTGTAGCATGTGACCTAATTCCAAGTTCAGTGCTCGACTTTAAAAAAAACAACGAACACACACCCCCCCCTCAAAACTCATCAGCACAACCACCACAAAACACCAACACACTGCAGTACTTGCAAGTCAACATTCAATCTTGCTGCGTCTTTCTGTAGCTTTGTCAAAAGAGAAACTCTTCCTTACTCTGGTATCAAAACCTTCATGTCTCATCAGAAGCATGGGACAAAGGACTCCTCAGATAAAAGGCTGCTATGTTATGCTGACACACAGGACATGCCACTCGCTGTTAATATCTCATCTTGCTCTGTAAGGCAGGTTGCCCATTAAAATAACATCCCTTGGGGGGTTAGATGATGACACAGTTCCCTCGCATCCCACACCAAACACCACTGATGTCTCTAAAGTGTCTAATGCTCACCCTTGTATAACAAGTGCAATTTCTTGAAATGTCCATTAACCAGAAGAAAAAAGCACACAAAATAAAGACTGATTAATGAAGAATCACCAAACTCAAATACCCATCCCACACCAAAGCAGGTCCATGGTGTAGTCAAGGACTAAAGCTTGTCTAATAGGGACTGTGACATCAAAAGTAAATTATTTGGCACCAAAGCCAGTACTGTTTTAAGCTGTTTGCCGTAATGGAAGCTGAACACTCTGCACTTGCACTGCAGCTTTGGCACGGCTACCAGCAACACACTGGAAGTGCAAGATCTGCAATGGAGACAGAACATAAAATTTCAGAGACCTGAAGGTCATTCCATACACCACTGCTGAATTCAACAGAGCAGACAAACTTTCTTACCTGGGTTCTGGTTATAAAAAGGTCCTCCGTTCATCTGGTTCTGAAGGCTTGTCTGGGATGTGATGGAAGGAGGACGCCGATATGGCAAAGAGCCCCCTATTGTTGGGGGGGTGTGTCGAGATGCTGGCCTGTTCATGCTGTAGAACTGAACTGGGTGACCTAGGTTAGAAAGGGAAATGTATTAGCAAAGAGAAGAATGATACCTGTCTTTTTTATATCTGCTTTCAAGTTTCAAAGGCTTGGAAAGGTTTCTGGTTTTTTTTCTTTTAAGACAGTCTGCATCCTAGAAGGATGGTGCCAGACTGGCAGGACACTGGATGTCTCAACAGCAACACGTTCAACTCTCCCAACTGCCTGTCCTCAGCACTGCTTACGAAAGCCAGTATGAAAATACAAAGGTGTCTGAGCTACAAAACTTCAGAATGGAAAAAAATTATTCCCAGTTATGTGTTTTAAATAATGGATTACAATAACTTCTTGCAAATTCAGTTTTTTATAAACCTGCAAAAAAATAACACTTCAGAGTCCTGCAATTAAGGAACATACATGTAAAAAATAACTGTATGCCATGTCCAGGATTCATGGCTGTTACTTTCTAGAACTAAAAAACACAATACTACCTATCTTAGTGCTGTTTGGAAGATATGCAGAGGATCATCTTGGGGAGAGGAGAATGTTAGAAACAGCTTAAAGGATGGAATAAATGAAATCATACTCAAAAGCCCTCTTTCAGGGAGCTGTCAATTAAAACAAGTCCTTTAAAACTTATTCTCTGTTTTCATTACTTCTTGTATTCAAGTCATTAATCCTGAATCTAAACAAGTAATAAATGAAGCAAGCTATTTTCTGTGTTCACATAAAGTTCTCTAGATTTTATACTGTATATAAGCTGGATTTATTATACCCATATGGGTTATTACCCCCCACAAACTATTCTGTCTCCACCATTTGTCCTAGAAGTAAATTTTAGAGTTTGCAAGAAAACAAGGGATGGTCACTGCAGTTGAGGAGAGAATCAAAGAGGGAAACAAAACAAAGGAATGTGCAATTTTTAAAAAACCTGCATTGTTCTCCACTATGTTTTTATTGCTTTGCAAAACTTTACACTAGGTCAGTAAATAAAAACACAAGTTTTATTTGCTTGCTCTCTTACTTGCTTCTAAGAGCAAATGCATGAACTAGAGGTTCACATTCCTCCTGTTTTGTACAGGTAAGTATATTTTAAAAAATGCACTTTTTACAGATGAGGAACAGCTAACAAAGAATCCACCTAGTATATGGGCTTTTTCACATTTTTCCTGATGCATCTCTCCAGTGTGTCTGTCCCTATGTTCCTTAATGCACTGGTACAAATTGGTGGTGACTGGAGAGAAGGGAGGAGATTAAAAACAGGGATAAGAGGTTTTCAGGGATCAAAAACTACAACCTCATAAATGGTGAATTATCCAGTTTCTTCAAATATTTTATATCAGAGAAGCCATACAAGCAATCTCACTAATAGCACAGGGAAACAAAAGATGTTAAAAATAGTAAGTAACCTGAAATTTCTTTCATGGAATTGTGAATGTGAGTTTACAGCCATTAAAATATTAACTTCTGCTTGATTTTGACTTGTTAAAAATACAGATACAACATGGCTTAAGAACTGGGATACTGACAGTGCATCAAAAATGGAAAACTGATTGAGGCCCCATATGCCACAGCTCATCTTCTAAACATAAAAGTAGTTTAGATATCAGGATCATCTTCTGATACCAAAATCTTTAGAAACACTTCAGGAAGTTCTAGTCACAGTTATGGATTCTAGTGTGTTTTCTAATTTTATATGAGCCACAGCCCCTTAAACTAAATGCAATTTCAAGAATGCTTCTGGAACCTGGTGCAATTCTTACTAAAAGATATGAACACTAATAAACACACAAAGCACTTCACACCCTTGTGAGCAGCCTCCGCTCCAGTGAAAAGTAACACAGTATGCAGGTAGCTACACATGAATTTGGCTCTCTAAAGGAGATCTTTACAATGCAGGTGTACCTCCTCATCAAAAGCTGATACAGGACAGTGGTGTGGTTGGTAACTACTACACGCTGCAACTTCAGCATGAGAAAACGAAAACTGCAGCACTAAAAAAAGGATGTTGCAATATATGCACAAAGTACCACACAGTAAAACAAAATGCTTTGATATTATTCTGCATAATAAAAACTTGTATTTTACCTAATACTGAACACAAAAAACCTGCCCTTTTTATCAGTTCATTGAGGGGAGACTTGTCATTTGAAAGCATTGAAGAGATCAGTCATATAAATTATACTTTGCTAGATGCACTTTTTATTTATAGCATTAATGAAAGAGAATAATCCAAACCAGAACTATCAGTGCTGTTTCCCTTCAAACATCATTATTCTATGAGGTTCTCAGTATGCAAACAGAAATTACAACTTAATAAATAATTATAGAACTGTAAAAATAGTCAAATTACAAAATTAAATGATTGCTGTTTATAAAACTAGCACACCTTCAATTGTCTACTATAACCTTACCATAACCTTATTGTTGGATAGTAGCAGATATTTTCTAGTTATAATTAAATTTTTAAAGAAATTATTAATCACTGCTGCGGAAGTAACTTTGCAAAGCTTTGGATCATGATCACATCTGGGTTCATCTGCCAGCAGCTGGAGCAGACACTCACCTGTAGAGGGTGTGGAAGAAACAGCGGGGGGAGTTGGAGAGGTGAAGCCATCAGCAAGGGGCTGAGCTCCTGCAGCAGCAGCAGCATCTGGGGCAGCGGAGGAAGGGGCAGGAGCAGGAGGAGTAGGGGCAGGAGCAGAGGTAGCAGGAAGGGGAGAAGTGCCAGCTGAGCCAGCAGGGGCTAAGTGAAGAGAGGAGGAAGAGGTGGAGTTAATAAGGAGATATGTTAGCAAGGATTAGAGAAAGCCTTTGACTATTCAGTGTTAGCTATTTATTAGCTTCACAGTATTTTAGAATGCATGAGATGAGAGAACAATGGAGCTGTTAAAGAAAGGCTCATTCCTATGTAGATGGTAAATGAGGGTCAAACAAATCCACTTTCCAGATCTGAAGGGAACAACTCAGAACCTTTCATTGAAAGCCATTACTTTTGAAAGATGTCTTTACATTTTGTTATTTATGCTTCAGTCAGTAGCATGGCTGACTTTAGCTTTTGTATGAATTAGAAAATATAAAGAGGAAAGCAAAAAATTTCCATCTCTTTGTTTCAGAAGCATCATGTACTTCAGATCATGCTGCAAGCCAACTATACACTCTTCTTCACTGAAAAGGTTGAGCAAAGGAAAAAGAAACACTAATAACACTTCCTATTTCTGGAAAGACTGAGGCCATAAAACTGAACAAGTATCTCTTTGTGACAACTCAGGCTTGCATTAACGTACTAAAGATTTACTCTGTGCCTGCCTCTCATTTAATCTAATTTTCTAAAAACATGCTTCTATGTATCTGCATAAACAGCCAACGAAAAAACATTTATTTGCTTAAAAGGACAATGGAGAAGTTTCCCTCAGCCCACTGAAAAAGGTGCTGTGTCCTACCTTGTCACATGCAGGCAGTCAGGCAAAAAATTCTGATAAACAAATTAATACATAAAAGGAGCATAACAGCACACCAGACACTCTCAGAGAAGATACTACTTGATTCAAACTCATACTATCGATAGCGATGAACTCAGACTTTCCTTGGAGTTTAGGAAAATGCAAATGCTCAAGGTTACTGTTGAGTCAGAAAGAGGGACAGCAAGTTTCCATTTACCTGGATAGACACTAGGAGGAGATGGTGTGGGAACAGCAATGGGAACACCTACACTTCCACTTCCACTGTTCTCTCGACTGCTGCTCCGACTACTTGGGTGGCTTCCTCCACTACTCCCACTGCTGCTGTAAGAAACCAAAATCACCAGGGTATGAATATGCTGCTGTGCATGCTGAAATCTAAGATCCCTCATATAGCACCTTACTAAATCAGAGAAATAACAGGGAACACGAGAAAATAAACAAGGATGATATAAATCTATATAAAGCTGGATTTTCGTAGAACTCTTCACTTTGACTACAACACAACAGGTTTTCCATTTAGTCTTAGTGAACTCGCTCAAAAATGAAACACTTCTGTAACCTTGTTCAAAGCACATCATTCCAGGATTGTTAAATCCCTATGGAGCAAATACAGACCTTTTTCCTATAACTTTAAAACATGTAGACTGCTTAGACTCTGATTCATATGCTTTCATATGAGAAACTGTAAGATAATAAAGTAAAATTCACATTTCTTATACTTTAGAATCCATCTATTTAGCCATTCTCAAGTACTTACAATGTTTAAAAAGTAAAGATTTCCAGGGAAGTATTTAAACCTATCACATCATGAAACTTATTATCCTAGAGAAAAAGCTAGTCTTCTAGCAGAACCTTTAGTAATACAGTTCAGCTTTATTCTGTGTTTGAAATTATCAATATCCTCAAAATACTATGTTACAATTTCAGCTACTCAACTTATAAACATCAAAGACTGTTCAAAATGTCACATACAAGCATACTGTGCAGCCCTTCAACATGCAGAAGGCAAGATGTGTACAAAACCTTTCCCCAGTTTTGTAAGCAATTAGTAAAATAGTATCATGATCTACCTCCTTGAAAGACTTCACAATCTTAGTAATTCATTAAGTATTGTAACTGATAGCACTAAAATTAAGGTGAACAGGGGGATTAAGTGAACAACCGTAACATAATTCATTATTCTGGTTTTATGAGCCCCCATTCTCATCGTGCCAAATCACATTCCCAGTACACGTGATGAATGAGGAAGCTTCACTGTAGAGGTAGGTGCAGATGGACTGGACATTTAGCAGAGCATTTCTGCCCCCGTGGGTACCTGTAGGTGCGGTTCCTCTGGTTGACGGAGGCCGTCCTGACGGGGCTCTGCTGTGAGGGCGCCATGTTGCGCGTGGGGCTCGGCACGTAGTCGTTGGGCACCACCGGGGGCCGAACCGGCTCCAGCGTGCGGTACGGGGAGTGCCGCCTGCACACGGGAAGCACGGCGCGGAAACGAGTTAAGGTAACACAGACAAAACCTAAGGCAGGTCGTTCTTTAAAAGACAGCTACATACTGCTCACTAACGTGAGCTAAAGGCCAAAGTCAAGTTCATAGACTTAACAGGAAAGTACTTTCATCACACTCAGTATAACTAATTAATGAACATGTACTCATTTTTCAGTTGTTTAGCACCACCTGCCAAAGCCACACAGTTAATGACATTTTATTCTAAAGCACGTAGTGGTAAGTGTTCTGCAATGAGAAAAAGGTTCCTGTTGGGAAAGGCTGATGATGCCCACTGCCTTCTGGCAGAAGCACACAAACATACAAGACACAACCAGTATAAGAGGATGCAACTATAACACCTCCTGATCTTTGTGAATAGTAAAACCAAAAAAACCCTCACACTACAGAAAAAGAAAGAATCTTCCCTCTTTTCCCTTTTGTTCACCAAAGCCATTTACCCATTCGATAACTGCACTTACCCAATAGTTCCTTTTCCTGACATCGGTGGACTTGGTGGCTTCTGGGTGGGCGGTGTTGTACGAGGAAGCCCACCCATCTTCATGTTCTGTGTGCTGACCTGCAGGAAAGAACGGGGAGAAAAAGGGCCTTCACTAAGCTCAGGTTCTGGGGGCAGAGACACTGAGATGCCTTTAGCAATTAACTCTAAGTAGGGGAAGATTTAAACAAAAAAAATAAAATTGAGAGGCCATGCGTTTTATATGCAATTTCCACTCTGCTAGAAGTCAAGAGTTGCGCTCAAAGGACTCTTTATTACATCGGGTTTTTAAAAATTGTATATACAAAAAAGTGAATTTGCCTTCAGGCTATCACAAACAATCACTGTACCTAACTTGGCTGAACCTCCCAGTCATCTTTTGAGATAAAGGCAGTTATTTCACATTGCACTACTGAATGGTAAATTTGCAAAAATATTTTTTAATACTGTTTAAAAATACTAAAGCTTATCTAATAGGCCACAATCTAATGTGATTTATGCAGAAAAGTGTACAGAAGTCAAAGTAATCTATAAATATGATCCATTAATGTTTTAATGCCTTCACAGCATATAAATTTTTTTACAGATGATAATATTTACTGTCAATATTAATTATGTGCATGTAAACATACAGAGAAAGCCATATTGAGAAAAATACAAAGATGCACTTTTTTCTCCCCACACCAAATGTGTAGCAATTTAATCTCTAAGAATTTATAAATAAATGGAGTAAAATATTTAGCAGCGACATAACCGTAGTTTGTCCACTTCCCCTCTTTCAGGTTAAAATACTAATGAAGTAAATTTAAATTTTGCACAAAAATAATTTACTCTAACTTCTTTCAAAAACTCATTTGCATTCCTGACTGATCAATCTAGGAATCATAAACAATTGTTACCAATGTAGGCATTTGGCTTGTCTGTAGCCTGCCAGCCAAGCATAACTCTCTCAATGCACGTATCCTTACAGGAATCAGTACATGATCTGCTCACAGAACAGCCTGGATTCATGAATGCTTAAACTATTGCTTAGACACAGAGATATTCAACAAACCTAAACAAGTATGCTTACATCCCTTTTTCTGTTCTTTCTGTCATGCTCTATTTCACAGTGTTTCTTCCTTCAGAAATATAAGCTTTGGCTACTGCCCCCACCTCCCATATAAAAATGAAACAGCGATCAAGGCATTCAGAGTACTTGTAAACATCGTTAAAGGCAAACTACTCCTTTAAAATTTGACTAGAACAACTCACTTAAAACCTTGGCAATGTTTAGATTTGTGAATTGATAAATATTGACAACAGTGTAAAGAGTAAAACATTCAGTATTCTAATCCACTGAAACTTGATTTTCTGGCTCTAAATAATCCCAGCGCTATCGTATTTTCAATCCGCTGGGAGGAAAAGAAAACCAAGCATCAGAAGGGGTTTTTTTTGACTGATTCAAAAACAGATGCTTGAATTTAGTTGTGCAAGAGTACTTTGTAATGTCAATTTAAGACAAAATTATTTTGCACAGCATTATAAAGTCCTTTAAGCCAACTCTAAGCAACAAGAAATCTAAAGTTAATTCAAGTGAGGGATGAGGTAAGCACTGATCTACAACTACTTGAAGGGAAAAGAGAAAGTGTAAAATGAAGTGTATTTTATTCTATACACGGAACATTTAAGAAATAGCAAAATCTGAATTTTTTTTAAAGTTGCAGCACCCCCTGTATTTCCTCTTTCATTAAACATGCCTGTTTAGCCCACCTTCCTATTTGAGTTGTCAAAAAAACCCACAAACAGACAAAATACACCTTAACTAAATGCTCACTGAACTGTAAGTTGCTATATTTCAAACAGCCCACTCAGCCTTTGGTTTTTAGATGACAACAAACACACCAATCTGTGAGCCCCTGAATAGTCCATTTAGGTGTTTTAACTGACTACACTACTGTTTTGCACCAGATGATGTAACCACTTTACAGTTTACATAAATCTAAAGCTTATGTTAACTTTACAGTTAATATAAAATTCCATATATTTAACCACAAAGAATCTTATTATTTTATATACAATCATTGCAAAACCAAAAATGAACTTTTAAGCTTCCAGTGGGCTACAGCTACCTGAAAAGAAAGGACAGTTGAGGTGAAAGATGCCATAACATCAGACCATATATAGTAAAAAGTGTAGGTAATACTTGCCTGACTAACACAGAACTCCAGTGACTGCTAGATAGTTCATTAACACTGCAAATAAACATATCCTTGATCCAGGATGGGAAAAAAACCTTCGTAAAATGTGTCCAAACAAAAAGCAATCCCTTTTTACCCCAGAAACTTAGTCACAAAGAAGCCATCCCCAAAAAAGACTAAACTGAAAGATGGGGAAACACACTGACAGTAAGCTTAGTTGCAGGGTCTTTTCAGGGTATTGAAAGCAAGATGTTAAAAGAGCAAGTAATTAAAATTGACAGGGTTGTCTTCAAATCTGACAGGACTGATGGCTTTAAGACAAGCTGCTCCAAGTTAATTAACCCTGTGCAAGTAACTTCCCCTTTGACTTACTGCCAAATAACCACAGAAGAGAAATTAAAAATATAAAATTATTTCAGTGGTTCTGATCAAAATAGACAGATCTGTGGAAATAAAAGTATTCAAGATGTTAAAAAAAAATCTAAAACTATACAAGTTGCAACTTCAGCTATACAAGTTGCAACTTCAGCTGAGATACAAATATTGGAACATTTCCAACTGTCTCCTATGATAACTTCTACTTGGGGAGGGGAAAGGAAGCCTTTAATGCCCCCTTTCTTTCAAACTTTATTGCCTTTTCTGTTTTGCACATATGGTTGTAAATATAGTTTCCCTACACAAATCCTCATTCACACACATCCCTCTTACAAACTTCTAAAATCCGAAGCAACCATCAGAACTCAAGGTCACATTTGCATTTGCTGTCAAGTTTCAAAAAATCTGTTTTCTGGAGTAAGTTGGTATTTGCCAGAAGTTGCAGTGTTTCTGACATCATTTCCCCTGGTTCTGCACAGCTGGAACTACCCAGATGCAGCTGATTTAATGAGAGGGTGAAAGCAGAGGAATGCATCTGTCTCTTGGTGGTTTGTTTGACTGCAGGACCCCACAGATCTGGGGTTGGTTTCTAGATTAAAGCTTGTAAATTATTTTAAGAAAATGCATGGCAAAGCAGAGCCTGCAACCAGAAACACAGAGGAGTATCTCTGCCTTTGTTCATAAATGCCAAAACAGCTAACTACTGTGCTGAAACCAGAAAAAAAATGAGAGGCAGTGATGGTTTGGGCACAAAGCTCGGGAAAAAACAAAGCTTACTGATGTGAAAGCAGGAAGGCAACCCTGTGAGCAGACAAGTAGGGCACAGGGTCTGTGCAGAATGTGTGAAAGGATTTTTCCAATTCTTTTTTTTTTTTTTTTTTTTTGCCTCTTCCCACTGAAGAAAAAAAAAGGTAAAAAAATAGTACCAACTGAAGTTACATGGTGGAACACCAAATAAATCTAGTGAGATCTTGGTTAAGCTTTTTTTTTACTGGATACCTTGCAGAAGCTTTTTATGCATGAATTAGGAAGCACTTGCACTACAGAAAAAAATGTCTTCTACCAAAGCTGTAACTTTGTCAGTACTGGAGCTGGAATTGGAAGTTTTGCTGACGAAGAAACTGCAGAAACTACTTAAAAAGCAGATCCATGGTAAGTAACACATTGTGGAGGATGCTCTAACATCCAGGTCCACAGTAACAGCCACAAAACAAACTGTAAAGAAATGTATCCCTATGGACCATTCTGTTTCAAAAGGGTACAACAGTATTTCATCCAATATTTTCTATACTGAGCTACAGTGCCAGTTCTAGAAAGGTACCATCTGATTACTTTTAGACACAATGCAGCACTGATTACAGCCCTAGGAAAAACTATCATTTAAAGTTTAATTTTTTTAATAATTAAGATGTGTTTGTCCAATTTCTATTTTTGGCATCTAGTTTTTCATAGATTCCAGTGATTAAATCACCATCTTGCAGTCCAACATATGACTGAGTTTCCTTCACAGTTACATTTTTATAAACATTTAACATACTGAGTTTCTTTAGCACTCTACTGCGTAAGAAATTTTTAGTGAAATAAACTGGTTAAAACTGATAAATCCTGCAAGTTCATTCAATTTAATTCTTGGAATATTTTCACAAGCAAAAAAAATCACTGAACAAGAAGTGCAGAAATACACAGTTGGTCAGATATAATAGCTGGTCAACGGACTGCAAAAACTATTTGCACCAAAGCCCTGTATTTATGCAGCTGTGAGGCACTTACCTGCAACAAAGCTTTCAATCCACATTTTTACTCTTCTGAAGAACATCTCATCGCCAGTTCAATTACCAAAACCAAGTTTCTTGGTTGGTTGAGGTTTTTTTTCCAAAGATCCTGAATATCAGATATTCCACAGAATCAAACCTCAGGAGGAGCAGCTGCTTTCTAAAGCTGGACTCAGCCAGAAATTTTAAAGTGGTGCTTTACTATCACACTGTATTTTCTAGAACTTTCAGAATGTTAAAAGAATAATCTTTTGCCCAAAATTTAGTAAGAAAAAGTATCCCATCAGTGATGGATTATATTCAAAAACTTCAAGCAGCTACTCAATCTTCTTGAGCAATTTTATGCCCAATTTCAGGAAAAATGAAAACTACCTTCCCATGGTTTGCTTCATCTTGTTAATGCTACAGAGACAACGAACAGATTTTTTGCCCATCATCTACTACCTCAAAGCAAATTCCCTTTCAGGTTGTGCTCAGCCACTCGAATACTTACTGTGCATGTCTATATGCTTTTCAGCTGATTACCAGTTTATATGGAAGTGAAGTGTATAAATTTCAGCCCTGTTTTGGCAACTGACCACGAGTAGAAGCTTCAGCAAGTGAGTTTACTTGTTTTACCCCCTATGTAAAGTAACTGAAGAACCAAGTCTGGTAAATACTAGAAGTCTTAAACAATGTCATTTTCAATTGATTTGATGATAGCAGATGCTACAGATACTCCTCTGACTTGTAACTGGAATTGTCTTCAAAATCTGTTAAAAATTTAAATTTAAGTTACCCAGACACAAGTATAGTTATCCCTGCTACAGTCAGTCAGTTTAACATTGTAGCTGTTAGATAACACTAAGGTTTTTCTGCAGTCATAAAAAATAAAAGCAGGCTAAATTCTTCATATTTAATCACTATAAGTGAGGTAAAAAAACCCATTCACACAGAACTGGGGTTACTTTTAGTTTTCTCCTTTCAGCCTGAGGCACAGTGACTATAGTGAGAGAAAGAACTTGGGTCCACAGAGAGATGCTGTGCTGCTTTTGCCTTTTTTCTTTTTTTTTTTTTTTTAAACCCTCAGGTTTTGGCAATGAGAAGTTGATTGACATATTGTGATTTCTCAAATCAAATTTCTAATCAGGTTCACCCTAGTAAAAAATACAGAAATATTTTAACTGGTGTTATAATGAAAAATGTTATTTCCATTCCAAACCTATAAATAGAAAAAATTATTTTCTCTGAAAAGCTGAAGAGACTCTTATCACCACTGCAGATGATGCACAGATATGGCAGTTCCCACATAAATGACAATTATACAATTTTAAAACTTTTTTTAGAATAGTCATTACTTGTTTGTAATTGCAACTACAGAGAGCAACAAAGAAAACTGAGTTTGCAAATTGTTTTTTTAAGAACATTGAGAAAACGATCATCCAATATGAACTGTGTCCAGAAGACATACTCAGCATTAGAAGTATACATTTTGTGCAGACAGAAAGTAAAAGCCAGGGAGGAGATATATTTTGCCATCCTCAAATTCAAAGCACTTATATACTATGTGAGTTGAAATACTGTATGCCTCACAAGTAAAAATAAATTTCAAATGACATGTGAGAATTCTCTCATTTATTAAAAGTTTTCCATTGTTATCAAATATGCTACATACACTTAACACCTGACTAAAAGTACCATTTGGCCAATCTCACAGGGATATCATGGGGATATATACAGAAATACCTGGGTTTACAGGCAGTCTTCTCAGGAATTTGTAGGATTTTCTTTTAGTTTTTTCCAGTCACAGAAAATACTAAAAAATATTTCACATCAACTTGGAACTTCCTTTAATTCATAGACTCGTACTATATATTAGCATTCTATGTTCTAAAACAGTTCCCTCTTTAAAACTGTCACAGCTGCTACTAAAAAACTTTCATTCCCACTTTCCCCAAACCCGTTACGCTTCAGGAGGAGGATGATATCCTAATACTCAATAAAGGCTATAACCTATCTATTAACTAACGTGCTATGAATTCCACCATAATATCACATAATTTCATTTAACTGCTTGCCTAATTGATTTGATGCTTTTTATTGCTGCTTCTGCAGCCACTAAGACTACTAACATTTAAACCTCTAAGATCCTTGAGAATCTGACATACTTCAGCCTGAGTCCTTTGATTCATTTAATATTCAACTAAATAGATCACTTAGCTTGTTTTTTAAGGGTTCTTAAGTATTTTACACAATTAACTGATTTGTGGATGTTTCCACATATGAGTGCCTCTCAGTATGTAAACAGTGCTAGCAGTTTCTGAAAAAATTAAGAATACTGCAACTTTAAAAAATAATATACAGATTTGAATTTGTTACACACCTTTGGAGCCCATTATCTGAGCAATCTCACACTGAAACATTAATCCCAATCAAACCATAACTTACACCGTATATAGGATAAAAAGAATATTACACAGGGGGAGGCTCAAACTCAGCTGCTATCTGTTCTCTGTACCTTTTTGTCTAGACAAGGCTAGCACATCATCCCTGCTTTGTAAATGATCTGGTAGATATGCTGAAGGCAGTTGATATTTTGCCACAAAGCTTTTAAAATTAACTGTGTTAGCTTCCTTTCATAAACACATCAATTTATATCACAAAATGCTTATTAGCAATGAAATCACTCAACAGAAGTTCTACACAGAAGAGAGAGTGGGTGTTGTCTTAAACAATCAGTAATATACATGTTAATCATCTCCCCGTGTGTAATAATCTCAGAAGAAGAAGAATGGAAATCCAGCCCTGGGGTTTCTTACCTTAAATCTAAGCAACCACTTAATGCATAAATGGAGCAAATAAAAGAGGTAAGGAAAAAAAGCATTGAAAGGTTAGTTGGAACTTCAGGATATGAAGAGAAAGGAAAAAGAAAGAAAAAAGTTAAGCATTCAGCATTAACAAAATAATGTATCAGTAGATCATAGAAAGAGTGGTTAAAGCAGAATGTCATGAACAAAAGATCTTCAAGCTGAAATTTTTAATATACATTGACCACAAAGCCTTTAGATTAATACTTTGAAATTAATGTTCAAATGCTTGTACACTGTTTATTCAAGTTCTTACAGTGCTAACAAAAAGGCAGCTTCTTTCAAATGGGTCACGAGATCTAGATGGATTAACTTCAGAGATTAATTTATTTGAGCTGTCAAAGAATAGCCTTATCAATGAGCCTGAGCTCATTTAAATTGTTTACATGCATTAGCACATATACAACTAGCTGAAACAGAAGCCTCTAAAATATTAAGCTAATATATGTTCCTTCTGAGACAAAGCTGTTAGTTAACTCAATGCCTTGAGGTTTCTCTTGAACAAAGATCAAGAGCAAATCATTACATCTTGTAAGAAGTATAGCACTCTATATGGATACTGCACCGTATAGCCACATTTCCTAAAGCATAAATTAAGAGTTTAACCAACAATAAAATCTTATTTTAAAGCCTAAGTGCTTGCTTTTTGACACTGAGCCCTGCATCTTACTGGCAAAATACCATATATCTGCTTTCCCCATAATTTCTTTTAAAACTACAAGTCTTTCCGTTTGAATGATCTGTTTTCAGCTCAGTTAATCTAAATGTATCATTATGTTTCTTACACTTTCTATAACAACATTAAGCATTCAGAATCACAATAGTAGAGCATCCAGAGTAGCTAATCTGTTTCATCCATTTAAAAGAGACCCTACTGTATTAAAAAAGAAACAATCTGATTTACTAGAAAATCTGTCTTTGAGTTTAAAGTTCCATGGATCAATGCATTAACCAGTATGGTTTGTGCTGCCCAGAACCACGCTGGACAAGCAGGTTCCCCTGTAGTGGCCAGAGTGGTCAGTTCCATGGGAAGGTCCATGAGCAGGGACCTCGGCAGCATTCCTGACAGTTACAATGCTTTAATATGCACCACTCCAAATGGATCACTGCTTTTTTCATCCGCTTGACTAAAGAACTCTTTGGAAGGAAGAACAGACTGGAAGACTTTGTAACTCATGAAATGTTTGAAAAAACCTGAAAGCAAGTCTCTTTCATACAAAAGGTTCTTTAGATTTTTGCAGCATTGTAGCTTCAGGGAGGGAAGATGAGGAGGGACTGCTGGGATGATACAGAGGCACTTGAATTCTCTCTCACACCTATTAAGAAACCATACTATAGAGCACCCTCTCCTGAATACGGTATCCACTGCTGCTTTGAACTTCTGAATGAAAGGAATAAGATGCTCAAGTGCCTATACTAATTCTCTCAGCATGGCATCCTGAATTTCTTGGCCAAGGATCCTCCCTTTTTCTCCTGTATTATTCTCTGTTCAGTTTGCCATCTTTCTCAGGGGTTGCAATGAATACCTGCTGCATTAGCATTCTGACTCCTGAAAATACATAATTCTGGGTCTAAGGACTAGAGGGGAAGCCCTACAGCAGAAAAAGAACAAAGAACGCAGACTGCAGCACCTTGATGTTAACTGGAACTTTAATGCTATTTATGCAATAACTCCATCTGAATGCTCATTTGAAGGGAAAAGTATCTCATCTCAAGCAATAAATAGCTATAAATAGGCAAATTTAAAGTTTCTACCTCTTTTCCTTTTTTTCTCTCTGTTCTACAGCCAAGAGATCTAGTCAACTAATCTGTAGTTACTCAAGCAGAACAAAACCAACAGGTTCATGAGCACAACTGGTCACTTTTTCCCCATCAGCAGAGAGCTGTTCTTTCTTCTGTCCTAAACACAGGATTAACCTGATTGGAACACATCTATGATATCAAGAATAGCATGATTTCAAGTTCTCTGCTTATTGTTTCACAAGTACATAGTACTTCTTCATTTTCTAGATAAATACAGTGCATTGTAGACATAATTTGTAAGATGTTTCAAGTATATCACAAGCATAACAAATGCATGTAAACACACATTTGAGTCATCATCCATTTGATGAACTATGTTCCTTCAGAAGAACATAATTCAGTGCATCACAATAAGTATGACTCTGGCTACACTGAGGTAAGTGGGATATCAATTATAACGATTTAGAGCCAGTGCTAAATAAGATTGTGCTGTAGAGCAATTAAAAACTATTCTTTAATGAGTTCTAAAATTATCTCCTTAAAGCAAAAAGTGATTATTAAAATATTAGCAACAGCAGTCCTACAGGTTAATATGCTCCATCCATAACCAGAAGGAGTTCTGCTGACCTGCATAAATTCAAAATTTGTAAGAATTGGTAGCACATTTTAACACAAGAGTGATAACAATTTCCTGATCAAACTGTAGTTATTAATGTTGGATTTTTTTTGGTTTGGTTTGGTTTTTCAAATCAAGCTTAGTCACTTGTCTTTTTTAAATCTGTTTAGAGGTTGACTCTTTGGGTAAGAAATGGGGGTAAGGAGACTTTCTGTTAACAAACAGGACGTTGAGAAGACCTTACATAAAATTGCTCAGGGAAGATATTTAAATCAAACTGCTAAGAATTTGAATTTTAAGACTTAGGTTAAACAACCTATTGTCATTTAAATGGATGTTCAAGCAAACAATCAAAATAGAACAACACAGACAAACCTAATGCAGTTAGGAGTCAGGCAAAAGAAATTCTGGTGTACTTTGACTGGAAGAAGCATCTTACCTTACTGCTACTTAGCAGGTTTACAGATATGTTAGTTTGTCATGTAAAAATGACCCCACTTTGTGCTATTTACCTTTCATTTCCTGGAACTTTAACACTGTCAGTGTTCTCATTTCCGTATTTGTTTTCCTGGTAGCACAAGTTAACAATGAGCTCACACCTGCTAAGACTGTGTTTATTTTCAGGATGTGCTTTTAAAAATGCATATCTAATCTCACACATGATATTACTGCTGCTGTGTACATTGATCTAACAGCCATCAGTTGTGTCTCAGACTGATCTCTGCCCTAAAATTCCTTCTTTTTTCCTAGTCTTAAAAGGGAGAACCAGCTGGCTTCAAACTTGGCAGTAATATTCCCATCCTGAAACCCCATGTGGTACAGAAGTTGTAGAGAGCTCACTTTAACAAAGCACATCACTGGGTTTGTGTATAACTGACTCTGACAGGAAGAAAAAAAGGGAGCACATAATACCTCTCATGCAAACCCTTTCTTTGGGTGAGCTTTAAAGTAAACCGGTGGCAATTACAGCTGGATGGTATTTTGTCGTGCTGATTCAAGCACTAAAGTGACAGTCATTAGCCTTTCAGTCCCTAGGTATATCCCTGGCAACTTACTCAAACAATAACAGCAGCATCACGAGTTGGTATTCAGAAACATTTTAAAAGGTGAGACTCACAGTCCCAAGTATCCTCAGAAATAAGATTCAGTGGGTTTGTAAGGTTTAGAAACAGTGGGGCAACAGAAGGGGAAGGGGCAACTGGAAATCGGACAGGACTCCTCTTATGTTTATAGACACACTGTCCAGGCAAGGAGAAACTGGTATAATATCATAAAAAGCATCAGGTTATTTTGAAAATATACAAAGACAATGTATTTGCAGTTTGGCTGTTTTAACAATATCACCTACCTTCACTCCATGTCCAATATCATCTAGAATTGTATAATCAATAGGTTTCCTGATGTAGCGAACTGGTCGCTCCAAGTTAGCTGGTGCAATGATTTTGTGAGTTCTTGAGGTGTTTTTGTTTGTAGTCAAGATACCAATTTCTCTTCTAGCAACTTTCTCTTTGTGAATGTCCACCGTCTACAAAAGACGCAGTGTATTTACTAACAGTGGTATGCATTGGAATACAGAGTCAGTATTAAAAAAAATTAAATCAGTTCTAATGTTTTGAAGATCTCTGCACTGTGCTAAACATACACTACATATACTTGATTACGTCACCTTTCTTCCATTTACTGTTGAATTTGACACCTCTAAAGCCACACTAGTAGCTATAGGTTCTTTGGGTTTTCTGTTACCCTCTGTATTCTTCACGGTTTCGCAAAATTCCTTCTCCTTTCCATTCTTTGTAGTTCGCATCAATTTACTAACACCATTTTATGAGATTCTTTCACTTATCCTTTTTTATTTTACAATTGCTCTCTAAGTTTGTCTTTGAAATAGGCTCCAGCTAGATGAAGTGGAAGGATACCTTCCCAAACCTTAATTTTATGACCTGAAAAGCAAACCATAAGCAGGTTTTCTTACACTGTAAAAGTTTGCTGAACTAGGACTGGTAATCATGACAGAATAAAATTTCACTCAAACAAATTGAAAGAAAAGTATTTTAGACATTACAAGTCACTCATCACAAAGCAATGATTAGATTTTAGAAGGTGCCGCATACTAATTTATCCAAAATAAAGCCAGAGGTCTAAGCCCAGTGCCTTCACTTTGAATGCCTAAGGTCAACACTGAAAATCTTTCCTTTTACATATTAAAATCAGTACCACAGGAGAATCTTTGGTATAAGACAAAGCTTTGCTGAAAACCTATTGCCTAAAAACATGTATTTATATCTTATTAGGTAACAAGGCTAGGAAAATGTCACCAAAAGGTCTATCCTCCTCTTCCAGGAAAATACTATCTCTCAAATCATGGTGCATGGAGTTGCTTGCCTCATTTAAAACCAAAATAATTCCCTGTTCAAAGAACAGCTTTCCTTATAGGAAATTTGCCAGAACTGTGAACAAACTATTTTAGCTAGAGGATAAAAAACAAAAGTAAGAAAACATCCAGAATAACTAGCATTAGGATTTCTAAACACTCATAGAATTTCTTGTTACCACTTCAGTGATGACGAATGGCACCAGCAACACTTTTCACAGTTAGGAGACAGGCTCTGCAGTAACTGAGGAATGGGTACAAATGAGAACTCATTTTCATAACACACTTTTTTTTTCCATTTTATTTTTCTGTGGACAAGGATTGGGGCAGTGGTGTTGGTTACGCTGTTTTACCCTTTTGTGCTACTGATAACAAGACAAACAAAATGGAACCTGTGTTACCTTGTGCAATCATCACAATCTTTAAAATTACAAAAAAATTTTAAAAAAATAAAAACCCACAAACAAACAAAAAACGCCCCAAACTACTTCCAAGAAGTTGCTTCTTCACATTATTTCCACAGAAGGATTTCCACAAATCCCAGGGGCATTATATGGAAGCTTACATTACGATCATCAAGATTACCTAGTATTTCCCAGCAATGTATTTTCAAGATTTTGCAACTTTGCTGAAGTTAAGTATTGAATACAACTTAGTTAGGTACATTTCTGCCACCTCTAATTCCACCTGCCTAGAACCGTAAGGTTTCCACTAAAAGTGCACAGATATTTCTTAAAATAAAGCTACAGAAAAATAAGATTATTCGAAATATGCTGGCAAACCTCTCTTTGGAAAGCTAGTTTGTTAAGCAATGATTTAAAATTTAACAGGGGTATTTAAACTGTCTGGGACACCCTCACAAAAACCCACTCAGATTTGGCCAACATATAAACTCTGCAGAAAGTCACAAATCATACAAGCTTAACAGAAACACATATGTTTCTGCAACTACTTAACAACTAAACCACTTTCCAGTCAATTTGCCAAAGTCCTTTCCTGACATGACCAGGTCCATATACCATCCCCCAACACAACAGTGCAGATCAGATCTTCACAGCTCTTATGGTACTACTGATGATACAAGCACCAGTGCAAACAGAGCACCATCAACATTTTCCAGAGCACCAGAAGTGCACCACTCTGCAAGTGGGTAAGATGTACTATTTTATCTTCCATCACAGGATTTTATCCATTCTCTGTGCCAGACCTTTGATTTTGCAGCACAGTAGAAGGAGGTGTTCTGGAAGAGATGGTCTACAGACTTCAGACCTCATCTGCTGAGGAGTCAGAGGGCATATACTTTCTTGATAAGCTAAAGATATGTGATTGCAAAAACTTGGGAGGAGAGTCTCATGTCTGATACCACTGAAGAATTCAACCTCTACTTCAGACTTCAGCTGTGATCTAGAATTGTCACTAGAGAACTCCAGAGACATGACACTGACTCTTTTATGTTCTTTGTCTCACAGCCCCCTGGTACCCTTTGCTGGAATGTTACAGAACTTCAGTTGCAACAGTAGCTGCACTTCAAACGCACTGGAACATCAAAATCCTATGGCTCTGAATCTGGTCATTCAAAAATCAGTTTATGCCTTGGATAACTTTCAGAAAGAAAGTAATTAGTGCAGGGTTGTTAAGATGATTTCTTACTCTCTATTTATGAAGCTGCAGTGCTAGAACGCTGCAACTTTTAATATGTTCTCTCAGTATTTTCTCATGCAAGTATCTATTAGTACAATGTGAGTACAAGTATTTAGTGCACGTTATTGTAGTGATGGTATCTTGGCACTCTGGAAGCTTGTTTCCATGAATGAAAAGCATGTTTACTCAACAGGAGCTGCAAGTACAACCAGTTTTCTTAATGACTATGGTGATAAGTGAGACATAACTACAGTAACAAACTATGAAATGCATAAAGCCTAGTTAAAACCTGAAGTTCATCCAATGGGATTTCTCCTGCATTATGATTCAGAACATCTCTTTTAACCTGAACAGCTACGGAATGACTAAGTATAAAAACTGCATTTAATTCTGGTCCATACACCTAAAATTGTATTGAAAAGCATTTTGTTGGCAGTTTTTCAAAAATTTCATTTTCTTGTTTAGTGAACTGCTGAAGTCATGAGATCTTAATATACCTATAAAACAGCAGAAAGGAACACTGAAGTATTCAATTAGTAGCGGAAGTAACAAAGATTAACCTGCTGCTGAAGAAAATGAAAACATTTATCCTCAACACACAGGTAATTATTACCTCCAGTAGTAGCATAAATCCCTTAAGTGAGACAGAAGAATGCTAGCAGAAAGTTTATTCAGCAGTTTAGAAAGTTCTATTGAGAAGTTTTTGGGGTTAGAGCTGGACTAACAAAACATCTGGTTTGGAAAGGCTGTTAGGAAAAGGAGATGAGATACACTGTGCCCTTCTATAACTTCAAACCCTGTTTTCTAACATGAAATTTGGACTCCTGACAGCACTATTATGCTTTTTAAATTTTTTTTTTCACATAGCTGCATTAGTTTGGCAACAGTTTTTAAATGACAGCTTGTTAGGGATTAGGCTCATTACTATCATCTTTTCATATGCTTTCCAAGATCCCTGCAATAAGAGAAGGGACAGTTTAAGGGTAAAAATAAGTATGAACCACTGCATTCTTTTTCTATTAGGAATTTTCTGGCCATTTTGAAACATCATGTTTCCATACTGAATTAAATAAAAACAGTCTCAAGATCTGTAAATATTAAAACAGTAAAAGCATTAAATAATTTCTGGGATTTTCCGTAAAATTAACACTATTTACAACTTAACTTAAAAGTCACTGAATTCATGAGTTTTGAGAAATACTCTCTTCTACTGGTAAGTGAATTTTCTTAAAGTGTTAAGTTAGTACTTGTGCTAGTTTTGGCTGGGACAGAGTTCATTTTCTTCACAGTATGAGGTTATGTTTTGGATTTGTGCAGGAAAACAGTGTGAGTAACACAGGGATGTTTTAGTTACAGCTGAGCAGAGGTTATTCAGAGTCAAGGCCTTTTCTGTTCCCCATCCCACCCCACCACTGAGTAGGCTTGGGGTGCACAAGAAGCTGGGAAGGGACACAGCCAGGACAGCAGGCCCAGCTGACCCAAGGGACACCCCAAGGATGTGGTGTCAGGGTCAGCAGCACAAAGCAGGGGGAGGCCGCCTGGGGGGCTGGTGCCTGGGGACTGGCTGGGCATCAGTCAGTGGTGGTGAGCAATTGTTTTCATTTGCATCATTTCTTCTTGGCTTTTATATCCCTCCGTTATCTTCCTTTTCTCTACAATTTATTACCATTATTATCATATTTCAATTATTAAACTGTTTTTATCTCAAGTTTTCTCACTTTAACCCTTCTGATTTTCTATCCATACCCCGGCAGGAGGGAGTGAGTGAGCAGCCATGTGGTGCTTAGTCGCCAGCTGGGGTTAAACCACAACAGCACTTTGAAAGTCTGAACTGCAGTGAAATTTCAGAAATAAAAGTCTCCAGAAGCCCTCATTTCTTCCTCTTCTCAAAACATTCTAATTTAAATTTATCAATTTATTGTCGGTCTCTTAGTCTGGGCTTTTAAAATTCAGTTTAAAAAAATCTTAGAAGAAAATGTTGCTTAAATATAGTGTTGCTGGACTTTTATTTTTTTATTACTCTTATTTGATGCGATTCAAACTAATTGCAAATTACCTTGAAAACTAGATTATTACCTTAAAATTAGTAACTGCCTAATTTTGACACGTTGGAAATGTGACATTAATTGTCTCAAGTCAAGTTGTATGCAATTTACACACAAAGAAAGAGATTGTAATGTTACAAAAATGCTGAAAAGCTACTTGCTCCATAAATAGCTAATATATACTGTGTAAAATTAGCCTTGCGTTGCTATTTTTGAAAGAGTTTCGCTATTCTTGTACCTTGCAAGAATAAGACAACTGAAAAAGGTTACAAGCATTTACTGACTTATCAATGGAAAGTCCAAGTGAACTTTCCTACATTGACCAAGCAGCTCACACATGTTGCTCCAGCCCAGCTCAGCAACACATGCTGACTGCAGAGAAGTCCAAGTCCGTAGTCTATTCAGTACCTGTTCTCACAGGCAGTATCATGGGAGTCAAATTGTGTAAGGTGGATGTAGCAGATTTCTCCACCACGCAGTGCCACTGGAGATAACTCATCACTACCACTCATCTTTGTGACAACATGCTTGTTTATATAATTAGAAGACATTTTAAAATTACCTTGCTAATTAGATGCTGTAACTAAACCTGAAAACATTACTCATTATACAAATATTAAAATCTGAAAATTTGCCAGATTAATTTAAAGAATTTTGATGTTAGCAACATTTCACAGTGTCTGCTAACTTAAAAGCTGTAACATAATTTTTTAAACAAGTATAAATATTTATACATATGATCTGTACTTAGGATTTAAATTCTTAGTCAAATACAAAACACTGCATATCATCTACTTCTAGACAAGGTTCAAGGTAGCAAATAAGAATAGATTCATCAGCTTTCAGACCAAACCGAAGTAATCAGAGAGGCCCCGCAGAGAGACCTCGACAAATCAGAGGACTGGGCAGTCACCAACCATATGAAGTTCAACAAGGAGAAGTGCCGGATTCTGCACCTGAGAAAGGGCAAACCTGGATGTACAGACAGATTGGGGAATGAGAGGCTGGAAAGCAGTGCCAAGGAAAGGCACCTGGGGGTCCTGGCTGATGGTAGGTTGAATCTGACAGCCAGGAGGGCCAACAGAGACATCAGCTGATGGCTGGGAGACAACAGCCAGCCGACAGAGAGGATTGTCCCGCTCTGCTCTGCACTGGGACGGCCTCACCTTGAATATCGTGGCAGTTTTGGGCACCACAATATAAGAAAGATATCAAGCTGTTAGAGAGTGTCCAAAGGAGGGCAACAGAGATGGGGAAAGGCCTTGAGGGGAAACCGTATGAGGAGTGGCTGAGGTCACTTTGTCCGCTCAGCCTGGAGGAGACCGAGGGGAGACCTCATTGCAGTTACAACTTCCTCGTGAGGGGAAGAGGAGGGGCAGGCACTGATCTCTCCTCTGTGCTGACCAGTGACAGGACCCAAGGCAGTGGTCTGCAATTGCATCAGGGGAGGTTTAGGTCAGATATTAGCAAAAGGTTCTTCCCCCAGAGGGTGGGTGGGCACTGGAACAGGCTCCCCAGGGCAGTGGTCACAGCACCAAACCTGACAGATGTCAAGTGTGGCACATGGTGTGACTCTTGAGGATGGTTACTGTGCAGGGCCAGGAGTTTGAACTCAATGATCCTTGTGGGTCCCTTCCAACTCAACATATTCTGTGTTTCTGTGAATTGTAATTTTTAAACCAATAGGATTTAATCACTTGCATAAAAATAGTTTCAATAGTAATAATTTCCTTATTCAGGATCTATATATAATCTGAAAACTCACAAATTATTATCAGCTTCCTTTTCAGCTCTTTGATTATGTTGGCATTTGAAGTGATATAAATTGGCGTTATATCAATGAACAGAGAACCAGAATATTTTATCTTATGAAGCTGATCATGCCTCTTCTGGTTTGAGCTACACTTGAAAAAAAACCAAGCACTTTTTCTAACTAAGTGCCAAATTATTTTGCTCTCTTCTTTGGAGAATATGTGGAATTTCAAATCAGAATTAAAAGCAGGATTATAAACTGAGATATCATAATTTCCATATAGTGTTTTCTAAACTTAAATACCAAGATTTACTGACCAAAGCAATAATGCAGTAATATGCTCTGGGCAGATGGTCATTACCAAATTGTTTTCTGTTCTATGTTACTGACATAATTTCAAGTCAGATTGACTGAAATCATAATTTGGCAATGAGGTATTATACCACAAGGTATTTTAAGTGATATTAGAAGAAGTCCACTAAACTTTACACCCAATATAAAAAAGACCAAGGAAGTCTTCTGCAGGTTAGGCTAATTTCAGGAGAAGTGTAATCAAATTTCTTCAAAATAAATTATTTATTTACAAGGACATTGTGCAAAAAATCAATTTTTAAAAGAAAAATAACTATTGAAATTACAACAGATAACATAATCATGTACAACACTGGTATCATAGGATGAAGCCATTTCTGAACACATTAATTCAACTTAATTAAGTTACTTGGATCAACACACTTCATGTATGTAATATCCAAAATTCAAATACTGTCTGCTCCTCTGACATAATTTCTTCCATGAAGATTTGGGGAGGATCCAAGATGATGCAGGCTCAAAAAACATAAAATACCAAAAAACCCCCAAACTAAATTTTCAATTTTATAGCAATATTTAAAAAACAAACAAACAAAAAAACCACCACAGCTTTTTTTCAGTTGTTCAAGCACAACCTATGAAATTTGGCAGATACATCTTCATTAGGTGTTGGGTACTGCCTAACTTAGTGCTCCATTTTACATAACTAGCCATTTTGTATAAATGTCAGAGACAATCTAACCTGGCACTTCAATCTGCATAAATATCAGCTTCTCAGGAGGAAAAAACTTAAAATACTATGGCTCTTTCCACAAAAACTACTTTACAGATCCTGTGTGACAAAATGGATTTTCCACATTTATAAAAATGCAAAATTCAGAGAAGTTGGGATATTTTTATTCATATACTGTCGTTTGCATCAGGCTCTCAAACAGTTGAAATACGTGTCAGCTGGCACTTGACTGTGAAGCAGCACACACACACACATACACAGTGTGTGTATATATATATATATATATATAGCACATAGACATACACAGAGTAATTAGTGACATTTTCTAGGGGGAAAAGTTGATTTACTTGTCCATGGACTAAAAAGAAGAGAAGAAATCACACTTTGCAGCTTATTTTTGACGTGGTTACATGAGACAACTGAGGCAATCTAATAGCATACTACTAACAAAAGGGAAAATCCTCCCCACCCATTTGTACCTGCTCTGGAATCTGATCCAATCAGAGCCAATCCAGCCCATTAAGCCAGCATAAAATTATTCACTTCTTTCGCTGGTTCAAACCTGTACTAACTTAGCAACCCTTTCAGCACCAGAAAGTCTACTTATCTCCTACCTTGCATGCCTCCTACTTTCAAAAGTTTTTCTATATGCCACAATATCCTTTATTTCAATTTATACTGTCACAAGGAGATCAAGAAACCCTTAGCAGCCAAAATGTATTGGTCAACTAAGACACAAAATATTCAGTAAACAGGAAGTGCTGTTAATTTCTCTTCTAATCCGTCATTGGCTGATAAACATCCACTTCATCATTCATTCTCAGTCCATCCTGGGAGTCAAAATTCTATCATAAATGTGGTAATGGAACATGGGTTCCTGGTTAGAGTAGCTTAGTTTATTGTGGCTCAGGAAAACTGCAAACAATGGCAGGAGTTCTGCAGCCATAAACAAATTGAAACATTAATTTCGCCTTTTGTTCATGTCACTGCAAAGTACATTTTACTAAGAAAAGCCAGGAGCAAACTATTTTTGTCATCTATGCTTTTGTCATTAGATGCCAGTATTACAGCAACAGGAAAAGTAAAAAGATGACAAATAACTGTTTTCTGCCATCTACTTCATATTTTTTAACATAATAATCTGATTTTACTATTAGTGATTTTTCTGTGCTTTTCACTTATGCAGAATGGCTCCCTCTCCAAACAATAAACTAGCTAAGAATACATTTAAGCTGTTATCCTACGTAAAATGCTCACACTGACACTCATCTAAAACCACATAATGAGACCCAATCCCAGAACGAATATGAGAAAAAATGCGTCCTTCTGTTTTAAATGAGACATACTTGGTATGTAATGTCAAAGGCAAAGAGAAAAAAAAATTAGGAAAAAAGTCTCACTTGTGAAATATGGTTGATTGAAGATTCCATGCGTCGAAGTTGGGATGCCTGGATATCCAGCATTTGGAGAACATTGTTGGCCAAAGTGTTGATCAGATAGGCTACGCTTGCTAATGACTGGGTTGTGTAGGCTTTGGTTTCTTCCAGGGCTCGCTGCTTATCTGCTGACTAAAAACAGAAAGAACAGGTTTATTTAGTATAAAGTCTCTCATGCAAAGGTTCTTGGAATGAACTCCTTTTGCCGGTTGTTACAGACAAAAAGCTATATAAGCCGAACTAATTCTAAATAAGTTACTATTTTTCCTCCTTTCTATTCATTCCACAAAAGATTTTAAAAAAATCTTACTCTTAAAACTTTGTGTTTTAAGAGTTTCTATGCTTTATGAAAAGAATTAAGCTCATTTTCTCTTGAAGTCCAACTTTTCATTTTGTATTTTAGTAATTAACTTGAAAAGCTTTGTCTGGGCACAGTATGATGATATTCTCCAACAGAGCACACTTGTAAAACTGCCTTATATTCAGCTATAACGAAGTTAGATAAATGCTATCTCCAGATCCCATTTAAGAACTCATGACTTTTAGCCATCTGAATAGTATGTTTTGTACATAAAAGAGCTCCAAAGTCAGAGACTCCCAAATGAAGGAAGAGAGAGCTCTTTACCTCTACTCTCACATTTATGGCTTATAAACTTACTCTTTCTTCCCTTCTCCCTACCCACACCCTCAGCTCAGCCTGCACATCTCTGCAGCAGGCACACCTACCACCTCACACTTCACAGCCATTCAAAACATTTCTCAATGGCAATAAGAAAAATAACCAGAAGCTCCTCAGTTTTGCTCTGCAGCTGCTGACAATCTATTTATAGAAGCAGAAACTGCTGATTTCCATTAGCACACTGTACATCCAGAACAGCTGAGTATTAGCCAGGATACACCGTATTTTTCATTAACAGCCAAAGTGTTTGAGAACAAAAGGTAAACAGTCTATAATTTTAGATATTATGAGCCTCTGATACGGCTTTTCTGATTAAAGAAGCACAAATACGAATATACATTCAGAGCTAGTCCTTCCACTGATGCAATCTAACAGCTAAACTGAAGTCACCCCCCGTTCAAACCAACAAGGAACTGGTTTCTCAGTGTTCAAACACATCACAGATTTCATAAAACAACAATCCTATAAACTCATGTGGAACTGCTATGAGCACAAATCCCCGTTTGATTGAGAGGTCCAGTTTGTGTATTTGGCTGATAACAACTGTGATTTGCTCTCCATTCCTTTATATAGAGCCCAAAATTCTCTGAGGCAAATTCCAGTCACGTTTGGCACAGCAAAACTGAAGTTTGAACTTTTTTCCCACACACTGAAAGATGAAGAATGTGTTGAAATTTCATATTAAAACGACTATTTGAATCTACTACTGTCGAGCCATTTCACAACAACAAAAATTAGTTAATTACACCATTTTAAAACAATTATGTTTACCCTGAAAACCTTGAACAGGTGAAAACTTGAATGACTCACAGCAACTAGGAAAAAGTCTGGAATACTTACAGAAAAATCTAAAGTTCCCCCGTGGAAATGTAACAATAAATATTAGTTAAAATTTAACTTGAAATGCTAAATTGCGTTTAGTGCAAAATCTGTCTTTTAATTGGAAAAGCAGATTTCCAGAGATAGTATCTTATCACATGCTGCTATGTAACAAGATCCCATTTACACTCCCCATGGACACCAAACTATATTGTTTACAACCGTTGCCGTGCTCACTGATCCTGAATATGTATGTATGAAAATAAAGGCATTTCTGCAAATAAGATAATGGTTTCAAGTGATCAATAAACAAAATTCAAACATAACCCACAGCAGTCTAAGATCTGATACTCTGATCTTCATAACATCAAAATACCAGCCAATATGCTTCATAAGTAACTGCAAGGCAAAGTTATTTCAATTTCCACACCCACAAAAATTCTCCAGTGAAAAATAAAAATATCAATTGGCCCTAATCAAACTGGTAAGACTCTCCACAGTAGTTTCAGTAACCTATGTGCAGAATACTGAATACAAGAGAAACATGTTCTGGTCATGTTCACTATAACAAAAACAAGAACTGCTACTGTGAATAAGTAAGGGTATGAACTAGAGACCTTGAAGCCCTTCAGTTCTCAGAAACATTGCGTTCAGCATGACCAAGCACTAGTAGCAAGCGTTCTCGGTGCCGTGACCTAAATTAAATGCCATGAAACAGACCACTGAGTATCCCTCCATTTTACTTTTTCAGCATCTTTAGCACCTGCACACATAAAATGCCTACCAAAAAAATGGGCTCACAACATCTATTCACACACCACTCTCAGGGAAGCAACGCCTTCAAGTGTTAGATCACTTTGATCTGTACTTTTAAAATGGATATTAAATTTAAGAAAGCAAAGCTACTGTTTGACAAACAAGTCTTCTGCAACACTGCCAACACGGGCAGCATCTCATTCCTAGACCTAACGTATCCATCCACCACGACAGTATTTGTAGGGCTGCATGGTGGATTGAACGCCTAATCTACTTTATAAATAACTTCAGAAACAAATGGTTATTTTAAACTCCAGTCAATTCCATTATCTTCCCTGCCATGCAAACTTGCAAATGCTTGCTCTAGTAAAACTAAGTTGCTGCCACAAAGGAAGAGCAAATCACCTTACTGAATTATGGTTTGAGCAATTAATCATGATATAATGGAGGCTCAGGTTCTACTTTAAGTATCAATACCTGTCAAAGTAGAGGTCCCCAATGCCAACTGCATGCTCCCTTCGCTGTAGTGAATTAAGACCAGGAGGCAAGTCCCAAATGAAAATTATCTGAATAAACCAGATAAATAATAAACCAAATAAACCAAATTATAAGTTTCCCCTCATCCAAACCACTGCATGGCCACAGAAACACAAGGAAGTATACAATCAAGAATAAAGAGGGAAGAACTAATCAGAGTTGTTTGGCTTGTTAGAAAACGAACTAATGTTAGAAAGCAGACATCACTGCAGTTTTGCCAGCCTTCCACTACCTATAATTTTTTTTCACCAGAACTATACACAGTGCCTCATTATGTTCCCCTTAATATTTTTCCATTAACTGTTTCATCTCCATCTCTTAAACTTGCAGCTTTGACTTCTCAGTGTTAACATATTTGAGTATCACAGCTGGATCATCTTCAATGCCTTAAAAAGAAATGTTTGGATCATGTCTTCTGTGCCCAGGTTACAGAATTTCCATGCAGCAGCTTAGCATTTATTCTGTTTATCATTTTTCTCCACACAATGCACACATCAAGTGGTCCATGCTGAGTCACAAGGCAACATCCTTTTCTCCTGCTCTCAGCAGTAAGAGCACCATTTTAACTCACCACAGAGAGCTCATCTGATGCTCCTGCCAGCCCCATATGGAGTGAGGATGGTGTCAGCTACTACTGGGACACGCTACCTCTGCTGCAGCAGGAAGTGGTACCCCAGGCACCCAGACACAGCAGCAGCCACTGCTCTCCCCTGCTCTCCCATGGAGAGCGTTATCTATTTGTGGAACCACCCAGTACTGAAACAGTTGGTTTGCCTCCACCAGAAAACAAAACAAATGATTAATTAGATGGAAATATTTCACAGGATAAATCCAGTCTGAGAGCTACAGCATAGACCACAGTGACTATTCTATACAAAGCTGGAGCTTTTAAGATAACAGGAGAAGATCAAAGTTATTCAAGTCAGCTACAAATGCACAGATTTCATATTCAGTCAGAAAAGGCATGTATTACATTCACAGGGCAACACTGTGTGCTTACTTTCAGACACAGGAGAATTGTCAACAGTTTCTACTTCCACGACAGTCCAACAATGGACACTAAGCCTAACACAGCTCAGGAATAACCACAAATGTTGACCTGAAAACATTTCTCATTTTTTATTAGACTGTATAAACCAAACTGCTAGCATTAGAAAGGATGTGGAATTCAACCTGCACTAAGATGACTGCTTTTCATGTCAGGATGCAGAGCCTAGGCATCACTCTTTCCTCCCACTCTGGAAGTTCTGTTTACACTGCACAATTACATCACCAGATTTCAATAAGAAATGGTCTGGACTGCTGCCTATATAAGATATTCTTTCACTTTAGGAACTAAATGTCTCAATGTTTATTTTCCTGCCTAGGGAAACACAATCATTTGTATTTATATAAGCAATAAAAAAACCAAATTACAAAGAAGAAAAAACTACTGTACAGAGAGTGGGGGGCAGATGAGAGAATAAAACCTGCAGTAAGGTATCCAAAATGTCAAAATAATTTGGTTATATGATCAGCAAAAGGAAATCTTATATGGATAAGGGGCATAAAAGGCAGGGCTAGAAAGAAACCAAGAATTTAAGGCATTCTGCCACCCCAAAGAGGGATCAGCCAAATCATAGTGATAAGGTCTGTTATACCACTATTAAGAACTTGAATACTTTTGTATAGAAAAACAGCTACTAATGGATAGAGAAATTTTTCAAGGAGACAAATGATGGGAGGCAACATGAGCCCTACATTAAAATTTACAGAACATCAACCCAACTAGATGAAATAAGAAATGCTACCAATGCTATCAAATTAGAAGAAAAAGAAAGACTTCAAAGACAGTAACATATTAAAAAAGAAAAATAAGTTTCTTATGAATTGGAAAGAGCTAATAAAGAGAGGTCTGAAAGGAATGAATGAGAGGAATCACTAAAAGCTGCTGGAGGTTTAGTTGGTTATTGCAACTAGGTTTTTCTCTGCTCTAGTTCTAAAAAAAAAAAAAAAGAAACAAACACTTACACAACAAATTCTATTAGATGAACCAAAATGTCTGGACTATGAGTTGAGAAAAAAACCCGTGTTTCTTATTACAGAAAATTAACACAAGTTGTTGCCTTTAATATCAATATGACACCAACAAAAATTCTTCCAAGACTAAATTCAACATTAAGTATTAAAGGGGAGAAAAAAAATAGAGCTTTTCATTCCTGAGGCTACTATCATTCACATCTGTTCAAAAAAGGAGTTCTGAATGGAAAAAATCTCCATTTATACTCAAATCAACTCGTCAGCGTACAACGCATTTATGCAGTAATATTTAGGTATCACAGTGGAAGCTGAGTTTAAACAGTTTGACACTAGACTGAATACACAAAAAGGCGTGTCCAGAATATACTAATCACTTTCCCAAGATATACAGCATCTCTTGCTATTGTTCAAAACAGTACTGTTTAGTGAAACAAAACTCATGTTTAACATATGCGATGAAAAAGTAATAAAATTTAAAAAGTGAGACAGAAGATTAGTTTCATTTAATGAATATAACAGTTGGGGTTTTTGATTACTTTTAACACAAACCCAGGCCATCATTTGTCTGAAGACCAGCTAGCAAACCCCAGCTAGAAGCCCCAAGAACAAAAGCTGCACACTACGGAGTTCAACAAGCTTGCATTATTCAGTACAAAATGTGCCCAACTGAGATACTGATAAAGCACACTTCAGTTTTCCTGTGAAAAATAGATGGAGCTCTTATATCATCCTTTTTCATTTTAATTGTTGCTGAATTCCTTGAAGTTACTGGAAGCCTCATACATAATTAAATATTTTACACACTTTTATTCAACTGCACAGATGGCATTTGCTCAGCCCATCCAAGTGTCTTCTGAGGTCCTTTTGTGAACTACAAAAAATGACTGAGAATAAAACCAATTAATCCAATAATTATGTCAAAATCATACCAAAGAGTTACATAACTGTCAGTGAAAAAAACAACAGTTTTCTGTTTTAACGAACTCGCTCATTAAATACTTACTTGCTAAAGAATATCCCTTACTCCTCTTTCACTACCACAACTGCTCATTCCCAGCATGAAAAACACGTACCATCCAATTCATAAATAGCTGGTCTATAATGCAGGTGAAACAAGCATGAAAAAGCAGAAGTAACCACTGACAGAAGGAAATGAGCTCTCCCAGAGCTCCGGAAAAAAAAATAAGAGCTCTAAGGCACTTATTCTATTCTATAGCACCAGAAAAAACCAAAACTTCCCTTTCGGATGTGCAGAACCACCTATGTATTCCCATTGAACACCGGGAAACTCAGTCTACCTGTTTTTTAGTACAAGCAAAGCTGCACAGTATTTTTTGTTCTCTGACAACTGTAACAGGATAAATTCTACACTATTCATTTCCACCTGTTAACATTTTTCTCTGCATAATTGGTTATTCACATAATTATTGTTGCTATCATTATTCTAGGAAGAGGGAAGGTTAGTTCGATCACTTCATCACCCTACTGAAATGTATACACATTTATTTTAAAATTAAGGAGAGCTGGTAGTCATTGGCCATTTACATGTACTCTGCACCCTGAGCACTATGAATTAATCAAACATTAAGCAACATAAGCAAATATTTTGGACACAAATGGAAAACACTGCTTCACACATACCCTGCCACAAATCCACTGGTAAGTTCTCTGACAGCTTTCTATTATTCTCCATTCAAAAGAATACACAAGCAGCAACACACACTGAGACCACAAAACTGGGGAAGCAACAAGAGTAATGGGACTGGTAATTTGGCATACAACTGAGTGGAAATGGTAGATCTAGACTTCGGAGACAGAATATTTTTACTTCACAATATCTTTAGCATGACCTGATCTGAACACCCAACTATGATTAAAGTAACCTGCTTGAAAACTCTTTGTCCCATCTCTGAAGAATGGAGCACAGCATATTAAGTCTCCTAGGGACAGCATATTAAGTCTCCTACTCTCAGAAGTGACAATATACAATGCAAGAATCAGCACTCAATGAAACTCGAGTTGAGGGTGGACCATCCAGGCAGACAGAGGTTGCAATCAGGCACCTAAACCATCCCATCTTATAAACATCTGTCAAACTGAAAAGTGCTTTCTCCACAATTGTATCCGAAGTCTCTACTCAACATCTACATGAAAGCAATTAACCTGCTGTTCACACAAAGTGCATGTAAAATTTAAACACCTTTAAATGTGAAGCTACTAAAGTAAACTCTTCTGAATACAACTGAAAAGAAATGGGATTAGGACTATTGTCACAGCACTGTGAATTCTATATATCCGAAATCTAATAAATAATGCCACCTTTTGACAAGAGATCACAGTAATATAAGCACAGCAATCAACAAAGCTGTATAAGGAACACTGCCAAACATAATCATTACAGAAGACACTGGCCTCGGAATTAAAAATGCATCAAAAGTATTCACTAGATTTTATAATTCAACAACATTCAAAGAGCAAGTAATAAATGTGATATTTAAAAAAGAAAAGTAATTTCCAACTGCAAGGTTATTCACTTATATGATATATAAGTGTATATAAACTTACTACAGTGCTATAAATAATATTATTCCCATTTTTAGTTAAATTATAATTTAGCTTAATTTATCTGCATGCCAATAGCAAGCACACCAGGTAAGGAATATACTCTTAGTATTCTAATAAAGCCCTTGATATCAGGTTATTCTGTTTTTCCAGATTATTAAAAATCTGTAATGATGCACTAAATGTCACTAGAATTTCTTGATTGCAAATGTGACTTCCTAATTTTTAGGCCATCTGAAATTCAGTATCAATAATCCACTGCAGTCTGTATCAGGTCATTTGCATTAAGTTGCAGCCTTTTGGTTTCACTGCAGTAGATTTATTTAATGTTTTCAGTTCTGTGCTGGGCCTCAAAATGTAGGTTTGATTAACAGCTAGGAAGGCTCCCTTTCAATTAAATATACATGGAACCTAACCTCCTAAATGGAAAAGCAACTTTTAAAAATCCATACTCATTCAGGGTTGCCAGTGAGGGCAAAACTAACCCACTGGTTTGAAATCTATGACAAGAATATCAGTCTACTCCACCCAAGAGAGAAACATAACAAATGATAGCTGAGGACAAGCACAGCTTCCCTGACATCTAATCACTTGCACCACTGTTTTCATGCTGCTTGCATCACTGCAACAAATGTGTCACCTGTTTTCCTTAACCATCACCAGGATCAAACTCAGTATTGATTTCCATACACTTACAAGCACAGCTGACCAGTTTTTACAGCAAATGTCCTGCTCTCACCAAAACTGGCAAGTTCCTGTTCCTTCAAGGTAGAGTCAAAGTCCTGTTTATGCAAAAATAATAAGGCATGCTGCATTCAGACAAACCTACCAGACAAGGTTATAAAAATGCTTGTTTAAAACATCAATAACACAGTTTAAAGTGATATATCACAAGAAGTATCACAAGAACAGCATACTGGCATCCAAATGCATTTATACAGTTAACATGTTATATTAATAGTTACTCATCACTGCTGTACAGCATCAGACGTAGCTCTTACTCGAGAAGGCTTCTCTCACTGCTGCTTCCTATTCCCCTTGTGCATTTAAGATCCTCTTCTCATTCTGTTAAACAATGCAGGTTTCACCTTACTCTGGTAGCTCTTCTGCAGTAACACAGCTGAGAGAACTGGATTGTTTTCTAGTTCCTACAATAACATCATTAGAGTTCCAAACACAAGGGTAATTTTGGTTTTAACACCAGTACAAAATCAACACATTTGTAGCCATAAGAGGGTAGGACAATACAAATGCACTGAATTAAGAACCTCAGAAACAGCAAAGTTTTGCAGGCTTAACTCTGCTATCTCAGGTATCTGCTGTTCACAATTCCTTACTCACCAAGGATGCTTTACTGTGCAGACATTTCACTGAGTGTACAAGTCAAAATTGTTGATTAACTCAATTCAACTCAAATTTAATTTTACAGTTACTTGATAAAAATAAAGCAAGTCATAGCATTTGCAAAAATTACTTTTCAGATGCAAAGTAGCTTTCAGAAGTAAGAACAAACAACAATCGCATAAAAATTACATTCTGCTGTACAAAAAAACCGCTACTTCCACAAACTGTTTTGTCCTTTGCAATACAAGATGAACAGACTTATCTCTCTAAATCTGACAAAATCTACCATTTCTAAGAAAGCTTTCAGCTTCCCAAAATATTATGCAGTCACAGGGGTTTATGTAACATCTGAGTTATTTTCCAACTTTGCCAGTTTCTTCCTTCCACTATAAATTCCCAATTCATTACATAGCAATGACTGAGGTCAACTAATGGTTTCCATTTAGAATCACAGGCACAGTGATCTGTGGCAGTAGAAGCAGATTCTGCTTCCAAGTGTCCACTGCCAGACATCACAAGCTCATAGCAAGAAAAGCTAAGTAGGACACACAGCCATATCCTCACCATCACTGTTTATAACCTCATATCCTACTCTAATCAGTCAGATGACAAATGTAATTGCCAGAGTGTATATACACCCTATGCAGCAAATAGTTCCCAAAAGAGAGACAGGCACGTGTGGAGATAACACCCACATCAGTTACCACAGCAACCCTGCGCTGTGCTGCACAGTCCCATTTCCCTAGGCACTGCAAGGAGTAAGGCAGCCCAAGGAACACAAGCTGCTGGAAAGCCTTTCCTGTGTGTCCACAACAAATATAGTCCTGTTATCCTCAGAATTCTTCCCACATTGTCAAACCAACTAACACAAGTCTTTCAATTGCTATTCACCATCTCTACTTCCTCACATGAGCAAGACCCAAAATTTTACCATATTAGATGTTATTTTACTTTAAATTAACTACCTTTGATAACCGTGGCTAAGAAAAAGCTTTAGAGAAATAAACAGGCATAGCTATCAGGTAACAGAAGTGTGTATTTCAAAGATAGGAGATAGAGGAGAGGGCTTAAACTAACTGGTGGCAGGAATTTGCATAATCACTCTTCATTTTCTAGGAAATAAGGACATTTGGATTACAGAAATTCCTTCACAGTGATCAGTTAACCCTAAATTGAAATTATTCTTTTTAACGCTGCTGCCAATTTGGACATACTGAAAGAAACAAACCGTCTTCAGATACATGCCCACAATCTGACAGAAAAAAAACCAAAAAAATATTTTATTTCATATGAAAAAGTAGAGATCAAAATAAGGAACCTTCATACAACAGCTGCAATATACTATACTCCTCTAGGAGGCAAAAGAACCACTGGCAGCATATCCCAAAACCTAGAGATTTATGCTCAAATTAGCAGAGCCTGTGAGAGCTGCAGTGGCAGCTGATAAGCTCTACAGCACAGAACTAAAAATTCAGAAGGGGTTTTCCTGCATTTCTCCACAAAAAGTTGCCTGATCTCTCCTTCTTTCTTTTTTGCTTTTAAACAAACAGACAGGACAGCTTTCCTTGCCTTATGTGGAACCATCCACAGGCCAAAGCCTCCAGCCCCTCCAATGCTACACCATCGCACATGCCAGAGTCCTATCACCTAAAATGCACGTTTGCATCCCATTACACAATCAGACACTAACATATTCTTGTCTGATTCTGAAAAAAATCACAACTCACAGGTTTTTTTCCTTGCCCTCATTGGAAAAGCGTGTCAGAAAAGAGGGCAGAAGCAGGCAGCAGGTCAATTTGTTCTTGATATCTATGTTCATCCTGCTGAAAGCTGACCTCTGTTCTAAAACCCATCTGCTGATGGTGGCGGTAACACTCAATAATACCCAACCATTACTGAACCCAGGATGAAGACTAACTAAACAAACTATCATGATCAACAAAGAAAGTGAAAGAAAGCTAGTAGAAGTTCACTCTGAAATCTGAAAATCAAAACCAGAGCCTTCTCATTCGACAGATGTATTCCCTATATGCCTTGAGAGCAGCATTTGCTCGCTTTCTGGCAAAGAATGTTTTCACAACCTTTTGCTCCTGTTACCATAGCACTGGACAAAACACAGTATTGGAAAAGTGAGAATGGGATTCTGGCCTCTTATGTAGAGACTGTTAGCCAACCCTAGATCTCTGTTCTGCACCCCTTGAGCAACTAGAGAACATTTTAGAAATATAAAAGTCATGTCCTCGAGAGGAGTCTCAACCTAATTCCCAGTCTAATTCTAGGCTGCTAGAAATAAGGTTTTTTTCAGAACCCTTCATGTTCATGTTTGTAGTAGAGTTGTCAACACATAAAAAACCAGAAAGTTCATGAGGCTCTTCATTTTAACTAGACTCAAACTTTGCTATGCTGCTACGATTTAAAAATCTCAGAAAATAAGCTGAAAAATCAACCCTTTTCTGCAGGCACTGTAACTAGTAGTTATTCTTTTTCCCAGTTTAACAAGCAGTTTTGGTCCATTTACTTCAAAATTAGAAGTAAACCTTCTGTCAATTGCTATGTAGCTCAAGAACAGCAAGCCAAGTTGCTATATTCAACCTGCAGCATGTAACTTAACAACACAGCATCAAGTATTCTGTAATTATTTCCAGCAAGATCTGTATTTTACACACACATTTTCCTAAGCATGACCTACACTCACACTAAGTGCTGTGCTTCTTACCAAGAAAGACTATCCATGCAAGTGGTAACTTAACTTTTTAAAGCAACACAAGGCCATTTTACATGCATAAAAGGATGTGCATTTAATTTCCCATATTAACTGCACTGCAACTGTAACAGTCATCTCCACACAATTTAAACACCACTTCTTTCTGCAAATTACCAAGTTATTTCTTTAAGAATTAACAAGTATCACACCGAGGTATAAAGAACAGTATGCCTGATAACCAAATCCAACTTTGGCAAGTTTTTCTCCAAATACAATAATTTTTACATTCCTAGACTGTATTTGTGCTGGAGGTCACTGAGCCATTTTGGAATTTCTCTTTAACAATATGAAGAGTTTTCTGTCTGGTAAAGAAAAAGCCAGAACTTGAAACACAAACTGCCAGCAATAAAGGGCTTCTCGCTGAACTACAAAGGCCCATTGTTCAGAACAGCAATCAGGATGAGCTTGAAGAGACTGTATTTTTCTGAAAATTCCTTCAGAACAATATCAGAATTTCATACAGTGAATGTTTACAACTGTCGTCTTAAAGCAAAGCACTGGCACTGCCTGACAGCCAAAATAATGAAACTGAACCTCCCAGCAGAAGCTCTGTACACAGTTGTTTTCACTCTTCCACACAAAGTAAGTAGATTATGTACCAAATACCTTCTTTGAATCAAAAGACAGGAGGTTAATAAACTTAAATGAACATGAGTAACTCCAGGAGAATAACTGCAATATCAAACAAGAGTCTCTCTGTCTAAAAAGTTCAGGTTCCTTTGATCTAACATTTAAATGTCAGCTGAAGACAACACTTAACTCCAACTGGCGCAAAAAACACACAAAATTACATCTTTAGAGTCTTTGAAAAACACAACTTCAGCAATATCTCAGCCAATATACAGGAGACAAATCTCTGTGCAGGACCTTACAGAAGCAGAAGCCAAGGTTACAGTTCTATCAGCATATCTTCAAAGAATCAAGTTATTTGGGATCCAACAGAAGACAGAGCTCTATAAACTTGGAAGCAATTCTAAAATGAAAAATAAGCACAATGGCACAAGAAGTTCTACAAAGTCTCTCCCAAAAAAGCTGGTTATCACAAAAGCTGAAATGGTGCTTCAGAAAAGGCAGATGAATGAATCAGACAAGGCTGCTGAAAGCAGTACAGAGCATCTGCAACATCCCGAAATTAACAGCTGCCCATCTTTGCACGTGCATTAACGATGTTCCAGACCTCAGCTTTCCCTAAAGAACTTTTTGAACCACAAAAGCACCTGCAGGGACTATTTTAATATTATTTCACCAAAACACGCACATATTTTTTCATGTGTCTATTTGTCTAATGTGAACCACATTTTCACCAGGCCCTTCTGCATTTGTTCAGATACTGATTTCTGCTCTTACTGGTGCTGTTCTGCCCAAGACCTTTATAAATATCCCTTAGTCTGTCCTACATCAACCATGATGTATTTTTTTAAAAGCGAGGAAACACCTTTTTTTTTCTCTCCCATATTTATAGAACTTTTTAATAAGTATTTCCAATATTTATAGAATGGTAAGAATTCAAATTGGAAAGACAAGACACCATCTGTCACAGATATCTTGGCAGAAGCTAAAAATGTACTGCTATTTTTCCCCGACGACAGCCACATCCTGAGTAGCCCAGTAAAATTTAAGCTCAGAACTTTCATGAAGTAAATTAATCCTTTATTATCCTCACCTAATAAAATTCCCTTTTCAGATGCAACAGCCTTAAAAGTCAATTTTTACAAACAATTTTCAAAGAAAAGTCATATACAGACTACAGTTGTCTCAAATAGGGAAAACGTTTCCTTCCTGCTATACAATCTAAATTAGGCGACAAATATTTCAGGAAAAGAGTAACCACAGTCCTGCAGTTCAGAATCATCTGTTCTCCATCATACTGTTCTCCACCTAGGCCAAATTTCATCATCTCCAACTATAAGCAGCAACAAGCTCTATGCATTCTGGTAACTCTCACAATGTCAAGAGGTCTCAGCCACATCACTAGGGCTGCACATGTTACATCAGTGGTGAAGGCAGCCTGTCCCACCAGCACACTTGCAGCCACACACACCCCTGTAAGCACTACAGTGCAATGGAGTGGCTACTCACATCATGCTTAGATAATGTAACAGTGTTATATCAAACTCACAGAAATCAAGGATTATAGGATAAAAACTGAAGGTGACACTGCAAACTTGTGAAAGCAAGCACGACTCCTCTCACAGCAGTTTTGTGCTGTGTTACAGGGTATGAAGAATCACCATGACTGTGTTTACATTCATCATAATTATGACACAGAATGAGAATCTCAAACTTCACTTATTCACCCAGTTTCAATGTTCTTGTTCTGACAATTCTGAGCTCTTCGTTGTCACAACAACAGAAACATTAGAGAAGTGCAACAAAAATAAGACTTCAAATGCTAAATGGTTTTTCTATGTCACAAAAGGTTCTCTTGCCTTGCTTTTTTTTTTTAATATGAATTATTTTTTCAAGTTGTCTTAACAGATTGTTACAACTGGATATTCAGTAAGTTGCATACCATCAGAAAAAAAAAGGGCTTTCTCTATACCTTCATGAATTAAAAGTGCTGCACAAACGAGCTTTTCATTTGACAAGACATGTTTAAGTAATATCACCTCTCTACCCATCTATTCATGGCAATAAATAAAACTATCCTGGAAAGGAGAGTTTCACAACATAAAACAACAGAGGTTTTAAGACAGAGAGGCAGTGAGAAAGCAGGAATTTTCAAGCTGCTTTTCAGACAAGCAATTCTCTCCTTTAATAAGAATGATCTGCCAACTGCATGATCTCTAATCCTCCACCTTCCTACACATAGGCAATGGGCTTCTTTTGCAACACTCACCATCTTCCCATCATTTCACTCAACAGTGTGTCCCTACAACTCAGGAAATACCACTTATTCTCCCCCCACATTTACCCAAAGAAGAACATGCAAACAGTTCTCAAAGGTCTCTGTTCAGAGCCTTAAGAGCATGTGGAATCCAGACCAAGAGGTTCTGGAAAATAAACTCCTTCCACTGTTTGTACACAAACCCCTGAATTTTAAAGTATGAGATCCAGAGATGACGTTACAGAAGAGTTGTGTTATTAAAACCAACAGAATTGGGTATAAGAAGCTCAAACTGTGATTTGGTTTGTGCAGAGGCACCTATCTGTTCAGAGCACACACAAAAAAATGCAGTTTGACAAACTAACACAATATATCCAAACAAAAAAACCCTGAATAATCCTTGCATTTCAATCTCCTCAGCTTAACATCTCCATCTCCAAAATAAGGTAAGTAGCACAAATAATTTTCAGAATTTTGGCCTTTCAGAGCTGCCCTTGGAGTTTCACTGAGTGTAGCATTTACTATGGGGTAATGCCAAGAGGCCTGAAAACTAAGGTCAAATCAGTTCACCACAGTAAGACTATCATTTCTCTCCATTAGAAAAGAAAAAAAAAAAAAAGGCATTTTTGGGCTCCTTTATGAAAGGGGGAATTGCAGTCACACCCATAAAGTTATACTGCAGTAGACTCCCAAACCAAACTTCAGATCTAAAACTGGGGCTTTATCTCTAGAACAGCTTTCTTCCTCAAATGATAAAACACATCACACTGCTTATGGAAAAAGACAGGTCCACAGAAACTCCTACTGCTGCCTGTATCATTATACAGCCTCAAGGGTGGCACAGGAAATGGAAGAAAATGTTGGTTGGCTTAGTGGGTTTTTTAATATAATTAATTTAGAAATAATTTCCTTAAGTATGTTTTTAATTTTTAAGATATTGTGTCACACTGAAAACCTGATTTGAGATTATACATTGAATATTAAAAAAAAGAGCATGTGGCAAATAAATCTCTCGTTCTTCTCTGGGTCCTTAACACAAGATACAACTGAAAAAAGACTAGAAAATTTCATGGAAGGTGAAATGCAAGGAATATATTAACCTTTGTTCATCATAAGAAAACACGGCAAACTCCCCTTTATAGTACTTTATAGTACGAGTGGATTTTTGGCACTGTATTTCCCACGTGTTCACGTAATGAAAAAAATCTTCTTTTATATATGTATAAATGGTTAAATAAATTATAACTCTGCATTAATTATCTATCTGTTGATCAAATGAGACAAATCATAAGAGCCTGTCTTGCATAATGCATACAATTTATAAACTTTACCTAAATAAGGGGTCTTAATATGCTACAAACATTTGTATCAGGCTCATCACAGTGAAGAGTTCTGTTTCCAAGGACCTGCATTTGGTGCACAGATGACCATAAAAATGAGAAAAACAAAAATTAAATGCTTACCCCTCCCTCTTTCCCCAATCATCAAAACTCAATTTGCCCTATTGCATTTGTATTACATATTTAATTACTGACTATAATAAATGTAAAGACTGCATACATATTTAGGAAATATAAGATTGAAATTTTAAGCAGATCATAAAATGGTAATGATTTACAATAATTCTATTAAATCATCCCATCAAGTGATTATAGAAGTGTTCTCAATTTGGAGATGATTTAAATTAATTATTATCACCACCAGACAACTATAATAGCAATTCAGAGTCTATTGGTAACTTTCTACCTTCTATTATCCAAACTGATTAATTATACAGATGCACATACAGTCAGAAATAATTTCCTCTTTCTTTCAGGAAAGGACTGCTCTTATGCCAATGGACTCAGAACTTGATAAAAAAGGCTGTAAAATCAACACCCTCACTAGTTTAGGCTGACTACATACTACTGTGATCCAGAGTTTCTGCATGCTCAATCATCCTGCCCCTTCAGAGACAAAGTCACTTCATGGGCATCACATCCCTAAGGACACAAACACAAGTAAGCCTAAATCTCAGAAGGTAATTTCTGAGATCACTAACACGTGAATAAAGTGAGAAAACTGAGAAGTATATCAGAAAACATTGCACACTGCTTTAGCATAAATAATAAATAAATGTAATGTCACAGTTTTATGCTTCTCTACAACTCCATTCACTCCCAGTTCTCTAGTTATTAGTCATGGTGGAAAAATCCCATTAATTTCACTATCACCATTTCAGCACTCACATATATACTCCTTCATATAAAAATCTTTAGCCCTCTTTCCCACAAATGAAATTTATCTAGATCTTACTTAATTGACATGAGTAACTTGACATTTAATTCCCTCTCCTTGGAAGGCCAAAGCAACACCAATTTGTGCAGAAAGCACTTCAAAGGAGACAAGATATATGGTGTTCAGGATACAGAAAATACGGTATTAAATAGAAGTAATATCCCCAATAACCCAGTGAAATTAATTACAGTGAACAATACAAAATACTACATGTAACAGACATAAAACTCCAACATGGGAGAAATGCAAGGCAAAAACATACAAAAGCAAAAGATAAAACTGCTTATATTCTCGTTATTTATTTTAAATTTCTAGCCTTTTCAGAATACCATTAAACCCTTAGCCATGAGCCTTAGCTCATAGCAATAATTCCATAGATTATATTAAGTAGCATTACCTCTCAAACTAAATTTAGTATCCCCGTGCTTTACCCAGAAGAGTGGCAAACCAGTGTACATAGTTCATACTTTTCACATTATTTGCATAATCTTATAATTCAATTTCTGTCCACAATAACAACCCCTCTTTGGAGCTCCTGCTCACATGGGCATTTTTCAATCTCTCTGAAGTCTGTCATCCACCTCAGACTCCTCTTCTGCTGTTAGCGGTGAAGGGGATAAGAGGCAGGCTTTTGTTTTTACTATTTCTCTTTTTTTCATATATTTATAGTGAAAATTACTGTGAGTTTTCCATAATGGCAGGATATCTTTAGTATTCTATTAAATGAGTTTTTCTACTTTTGGCTAAATATTTTTGGTTTGCCCCACACCCCCCCCTCCAGATAGAAAAATATATGCTGACTGATTCAAGATAGCCATTTAATTTGGGATATTTAACATTTTTACACTCTCCAGAAATGGCAGCAGATCTCTGGTTTTTACCCAATAAAAAGCAGATAGACAACAAATGCTGCACCCGGAAGCAAACACTCTGCCTCACATATAAAGCTATAGACAAGTTATATAAAGTTGCCACCTAGTTAAAAAATTAAAAGTGAATTACAGATGTCACAACACCCAACGCTGCTCAAATTTACAGTTTAAAAGGACACACTTGGAAAATAACTGAGAATATGCACTGTATATTCAGTGAACACATAATATTTAATGATTATTATTAAAGCAAATCAAGACAAATCAGTGTGGTTTGAATTCATACTAGACTACTCACTAATAAATGGCTTTGTATGTCTTGTTTGTTAGACAGACTAAAATTTTCTGTATGAAAAGAGATCAGACTTAAGAATATTATTTCAGCTATGTCTGTATATTCCTGTCTGGCAAAACCAGCAGCATCAAAAACAGACTTTGTTTTTTTCATAAGACAGACAAGCACTAATTCCGTTTTCAAAAGTCATGTATTACCTAAAAGTTATCAGTCATGACCCTTTATGTTCAACAAGTGTCAGCCCCTACTGCTCTCAGTTTTCACCAGGACAGCACAAACACACCTGACATTTTCACTACTGACCTTCAGGCCCAAAGAGCAGCACTGCTGCTGCAAAGAAGCTTGAAATAACCAAGTTTGACACCCGTTACCTTGATGGACTTCTCACTTACCTTAAAATTGTCAATCTAAAAGTTAACTGCTCTCAGCAGGGATGGTCCCACTGCTTCCATACTTCACTCCCTCCTCCTCCCTTACTTCACGCTCCCACCAACCCTAAGCAAAGCAATGATGCTGCTCTTGTCCCAGTTAGTTTTCTGCTGGTTTAGCTGAATGAGCTCACGAATGATCAGACGAGCCTGACGCAGGGATACAGTTTAGAACCCAAAGCAGAAAGATCTTACATCGGCTCAGCAATCTTGTCCCTAAACAGCAGCAAAGCCTAACACATGCAGCTTTTGAGAGGAACTGCTTTAATTTCTAACCACCTTACATTCCAAAGGTTTATAGGTGGGTACCAGGAATAATTTACACACTTAGCAACTTTAAATGCAAGTTTTCAAGTCTAAAAGAGGCAGCCTTCTTCAGGATGGTTCAGCAGGCAGCCCATTCAATCTCAACTCTTCAACACTGCACCATTTAAAATTGAACAGAATTAAAATACTTTTGGTAACAATGGCATGCTGGTTGCAAAGAGTATCTTCGAACAAAAGAATTTCAGGCTTCCCTAAAATCTGTTAATAGTATCAGTGGGAAGAACAATAGCCATCATCTTATCTTCTATGAGTCTAGTTTTAAAAACCTGATCTGTAGTATAAATCACCTTTGACAAAACAGCAGCCAGCTCAAAAAATAGACAAAAGACCCTGAAGTTATCACCAAGAATTTATGCAGACTTCATATATATGATAGCAATAAATTCACAACAAAGTTACAAAATGCCCTAATAAAAACCCTTGCATTCACCTAGAAGAGTTTTTAACTTTAAGAAAAAAATACCAAATTTATGAGTTGGCACAAAACTAGCTTTGGCTCTGTGTATAATCAACACACACACAGGCTACAAAACCCCCAAACCAAGCAGTATTTGTTCCTCATCCTGCATTCCACTGAGCATAAAACAAGTTCACTACCATAAGACTAAGCCAATAATACGGCAAGCACCTATATTTCAAACTGAAATACCATTAAGAATAGATATTACAATGACATCTACTGGGAACTAAGCTACAGGAAAATGGAATACCACATCCAGAATCTACACTTCAGAGCACACCACTATAAATTTGGCAGAGCAACTTACTCATTGCACCTGGGAAACAGAAAATTCAGATTTCTCACTGAAACAGGCACAACTCATTTGCAAGAACATATTAGTCCATTCACTTCAAGAAAGAATTGCCAGCCTAACCTGTGAGAACCCTGAGAATAGGAAATGTTCCTAAATTCACTGTACTGTGACTACATGCTTCATCTACTGACATGGAGAGTTTGGCTTCATAAAGTAGCCCAATGACTAAAATTCCAGGTACAGCTATCCAACAAAATTTACAGAACTTAGATTACTAAGCAAGAGGTCAATTTCAGGTGTGTAATTAAGTGTGAAAACACAGTATTCGAAAAAAAAAAGGGCCAGCAGACTCTAGACATAGACACTACTGAAAATTTGCTGCAAACATGATACTTAAATCAATGTTTTCATCAAGAAAATATTCTGCTGAATACAACAGAGTAAGATTTCACTTGCTTAAAGCACTGACTGGAGAAGCTCTTGCTTTACAAGGGGCACCACTTCCTGCCTTAAAACCTACAGCATTAAGCCACAAAGATTAATGACTGTAAATGCAAGTAAAACATAAGCAAAGGAAAATAAATGTTAGAGAGCTGATTAACTGTAGGATACAGAAGCTTGCTACTCTGCATTACAATTCTTGATCAATACAATTCAATAACTACCATTTGAAAATTAACTAGAGAAGGGAACAACTAGAATGCCACTTGGAACTAACAATTAGTGTTTCAACACTTACTTTATATTAGCAATACCTGCATACTTACAAATTTTATTTTCACACCTATACATCAGTATTACCATCAGCAACTTCCACTAATAAAATGGCTCATGCTTTTTCCATATCCACTCATTAGAGAATCAATCCTGCCCTTCCTGAACTCCAGGTTGAACTTCTGGCACTATTTGAATGCATTAAATTAGCTTTCCTGGCAAAACACGGTGCGGTTAATGAAAAGGAAAAGTAGATTGGTTGAGTGATAAATCCTTCACCAACTTTGTCAGCATCATTGTCTTAAAAGGAAATTCTATATCTAGATTATCCTCACTAAACTTACCAAACCTAACAACAAGCCACTGTGAACCTTCAGAATCAGAAAAGAGACACGCAATTACAACTTATGCAATCATTTTAATATAGTTACACTCCAACAGGTATATATTGTGACTGAACTACTACCATGGAATTTACTTTCAGAAAATTAGATCAAAGACATAAAACCAACACACTTTAACTACTTTTTTTTTAAATATTGTAAAAAATATTGAAAACAAACTTGGTGTCCCTTCAGAAAACTTTTCTTTTTATATACCCTGACAATGCATGGGAGACTATCTCCTTCAAGCAACAGTATCTGACAACCTTTCCTTAAATTATCAGGTCCTTAAAGCTTAGACACTTGGAGATACAGTAAATAAACAGAAGGAGGAAAAGAACCAAAAATTTTCATTAGTATTATTACTGGTTCCTTACAATAGCACCAGAGTCCACCATCCAATTCCTTCCCCCTTCTACCTTAGTGGAGAAAAGAGGACTGTGAAAACACTTGCAGGCTGAACGTGCACCAGAGGCGAGACACTGCAAGACTTTCACTTAGCCAGCTACTTCAAATTTGCAGAACACATCACTTCTCGAAATCAAAAGAACAGTGGCTGCATACAGCCTTAGGAATCGCTAAGCTGTCTCCTCTTCACTATTGGAATTTAGTGACGGTGACAAACACAAGTGAACATTAACCCAAACTGAGCGTATTGAAGTAATATCCCCTCAGGCACACGTTCTGAGTTTACATGGCAAGGTTTTGGTAGCGGGGTGGCTGCAGGAGTAGCCTCTCTGAGGCGAGATCAGGAGCTGCCCCCATGTCAGACAGACAGAGCCAGTTCAAAGCCAGCTCCAAAACAGACCCACTGCTGGCCAAAGCTGAGCCAGTCAGCAATGCTGGTGGTGCCTCTGTGATAATATATTTAAGAACGAGTAAAAAACACTGTGAAGCAGCTGTGACAGAGGAGTGAGAAAAATGTGAGAGAAACAACCCTAACAGACACCAAGGTCAGAGAAGGAGGAAGGGGAGGAGGTGTTTCCACGCACTGGAGCAGACTCCCCTGCAGCCCATGGAGAAGGCCATGGTGACACAAGCTGCCCCTCTGCAGTCCATGGAGGACCACGGAGGTGCAGAGATCCACCCGCAGCCCATGCCAGGGCAGGTGGATATGCTCTGAAAGAAGCTGCAGCCTATGCACAGCCCACATCAGAGCAAGCTTCTGGCAGGACCTGTGGTCTGCGGAGAGAAGTCCAGGCAGGAACAGGTTTTTGGGCTGCGGGGACCCATGCTGGAGCAGTCTGTTCCTGCAGGACTGTTGGGAAGAACCCATGCTGGAGCGGTTCTTGAAAAACTGCAGCCCACGGTAAGGACCTGCTTTGGACCACCTGAAGGACTGTATCCCACGGGAGGGACCCCACATTGCAGCAGGGGGAAGACTGTGAGAAGGAAAGAGCAGCAGAGATAAAGTGTTGTGAACTACAGAATCCCTCATTACCTGTCCCCCTGCACCACTCAGGAGGAGAAGGTGAAATGAAGGAGTGAAGTTGAACCTGGGAAGAGGGGAGGGCTGGGGGAAGGTGGTTTTAGTTTTGTTTCTCAGTGTCCTGCTTTTTACTTTCTAATTGGCAGTGAATGAAATTAATACATCCCAAGTCAAATCTGATTTGCCCATGACAGTAATTCAGGAGCGACCTCCCTGTCCTTATCTCAACCCATGAGCCTTCTTTCATCTTACTTTCTCCTGTTGTTTTGATGAGGACTGAGAGAACAGCTTGATGGGTAATCTGACAGTCAAGGTTAACCTACCACTGCATACTATTTCAAATTTAAAATAATGTGATTTTTATGAAGTCCTACCAAAGCCTGGTGGACCAGACATATCCATTTATTAATTCCTTGCACTTAGGAGTAAGATACTACAGCATATTGTCCATGTATTCATTACCACTGTTTTCCTGGCTTCACAGTTTTTTTAAAGAGTTCCATCTTGTCAGCATCTTTCTCAACTTTTGGACTAATATTCACTGGAGCTAATCAATACCCACTTTCATGTCTGCAGAACAAGTGTTCCATCACTGCTAAGATTAATCATCCCTTCACTAAAGCTGGATTACAAAATAAACAAGTTTAAGGAACAGAAAAGGTGAAAACAACTTTCCTCCAATACTCACATTTCGAGTAATTAAATAAATTTTACAAATCTAACTCAGTTGCCTTTGTTAGGTGATACATATTCTCAGTAAAGAGAACAGAGATCATTCTTAAACTTGTTTATAAACCATAATACCTGCAATCCCCTATATACTTACACAAGGTATATACTGGTACCAGTCACTACAAGCCACTCCACAGAAATTTCCCATTACTAAAGCTGTAACCACTAAACTGCCATTTGTAAAGGATCACCATTCTTGTAATTTAAAACTAATACGCTAATAGATGCCTCATTCTCTTGTCCAGCCTACTGGAAGATGCTTTCAAATCTACAGCTACTTGGTTTTGCCTGTAAGATCTAAGTAAAATCAACAGGTACGTGGAAAACAACTATGAAACTCATTGATCTACGGACTCCAGTAAAATTACTGAGAAAAGGTAGTTTTCACTTTTATGTCTATTTAAATAAAGCTATCTGCAGGAATGAAAGCAGGTCATTTCTAGTAATAAGTAAAATGGATTATTCTTATTATTAAGAACAGGAATAAAAATCACCTTCCTATCCTTCCCCTCACAGACACCAGAAGAGTGTTTTCTGTATATAAAATGCAATACAGTCAAGGTAACCTGAAGACTGTGAAGAGAGGAAAATCAGAAGCTCCCTCTTCCTTTTCAGTCTCTAGAGCTGACAAATAAAGCATAATAATCTTGAAAAACTAAGAAATACAGACCCTTTTAGAAGAATCTGGACAACACAGCACACAAAATTGCTATGCTCCTGAAAGCTGGGCAGGGCACAGAGGCTTGGCTTTTCACTCAGTTCTGCAAGTTAACTGTGGTGGTGGGACCTCCCCACACCTCAAATTTGCTCTTGCTAGATGCTTACTGGTTGAAATGCCTCCATCTGTTAATTTTTTCTGTCTCTTTCAACAAAGAGTTACAGACACAAGCATTCAGTTACTCTAGAAAGCTCCATGCAATGCACAAAATGAAAAGCTCGTTTTTTAAAAGAGTGATGATAATGAGAAACAAACAAAAGATTATTCCAGAACAGATTTATACAGGACAAGCTCAAAGAAACTGAATGGGCCAAGACAGTGTTGGAATTTATGTTAGTATAGCAGTAACATGATGTGTAAATCACAGAATTGCATGGTCTTGTTACTTATACTATCATAAGTAGAAATTTTCTTTACAATACCCCTGAACAAAATGAAGCAGGAATATGAAAATTTTGTAAACACAGCACACTGTCCAGTATAACTATTCTCTGTTTTCTATGAAAGTCTACATAAATCAATGTAGACTGCAAATATTAAGTACATCAGATAATCGAATTCTACAGAACTACTCTGTTGCACAGTTTACACTGAGATTGAACTTGGTAACAGAGGACACAGCACTAGTACTTAAAGCATTGAATAGACAGTATAAAACTTAACCTGTGATTGACTTTATGTCAGATACCACACAAAATCCTCCTAAATAAAAACGTGCACCTTCCCTTTCTCTCTAAGAAGCAGTATGACATAGAAATAACTGTAGGATTTCTCCAAGCTATTAGAAATAAGACCTTCTCAGTAAGAAAAGTTATTTCATTTCTGTAATAAGACACACAGATGAAAGTGAGCCATTTATGCTTCAAACTGAATTATTTTTATCACCACAATCACAGAAAATAATTAAACTAATTGCTGTAATATGTAAGTTGACATCATACTTTATTTTTTTATTCTATTGATTTATTTTCTTATTTGAGTAGTGTCTCTTGAAAAATACATCACCTTACTCGGTAAGTGATTGGCTGGAGGGCTGGGAGACTGACTTGACCAGTGGGAAATTTTAAAACAGAGAACCATTGGTGAAGAAAAACACATGAAAAAACTTTTTTTGCCCAAACAGGAGCCTTTTGTCTTTCATTGCTGCAGGTCTATGTATCTCCATACAATTTTAAGCTGATGTGTTCTGATATACTACTGTATCACAGGCTCAAGGGAAGGATAACGATTTATGTAACATTCCCTGTTGCTAAAGTAATTGAGCTAAGTATCAATCATAATTTGGATAAACACTGACAAAATTTTTAAGAACAGATTTTTTAATTCATAAGCAGAAGTCAAATGAGTTGCAATTGCCACAACTGTACTACAATGAACTACCAATTTCCATATGCATGAGATTACATGTTCCATTATTTTGAAGCTGCAAGGATGTTGCTGGGCAGGGGTGAAGAGAAAAAACACATTCACCTTAGCACTGAACTTCAAATTCTCTGTTACACTGACCTATGCTTCCGCTGACTTTTGCACCAGTTTTTGTACTTGACAATAAAACCCCAGAGCAGTAAATGGCACAGAAAAGCAGTGGCTTGTCTACTGACAAATACAGGCCTTCAATGTCCCCCCTGCCACAGTGCCTGCCACCCTGCAGATCAACTTCAGCTCTCGGTCACGTCCTGAGCCTCCCCTAGGAGATCTCAAATATATCCAGAACAAAATCTTCTGTCAACAACAAAACACTACAGGACTACAGTAGAATTAGTTAGTCTTCACTACCTGACTTTCTGGACAATTATTCTTCCACACATTTCAGAGCAGTCACAAACCTATCTTCCCCACGAAATTCAAGACTACTACTCTGAACATCATTTGTCATTAACTGGACATATTAACTTCAGCATAATAAATGTCATTAGAAGCAAAATCACAAGTATCCAACTATCCAACAGTTATATCCATTTACCTATTCTTCTCTTGTAGAAAAGAAAAAATCAGCTCTGTATACGGATCTGGTACAGCGTTTACGCAGCTCTGGCACCGTGAAGATGGGGTGGGCTTGCTGACAGATTTGTTACTAGGACACTCACATCACTAAATCCAGAATCCCCTCACACCGGACCTCTTCTCTACAATAAACCCACTTTACGACGTCCCAGAGAACTCCAAAGGCCAGAGCTTATTGCCTGGTTACGTTCTCCATTCCTCACTTGTTTAAAAATTTAAACATGTTCATGCTGTGACCCACACTGCACCTCACGGTCAACGCTCACAACACAATTTCATTCCTTAATTCTCACCTCCCCCTTAAAGCTCTGTGTTGTCATGATCCTTGGATAAATTGCCAACAGTTGGGATATTGCTGTGTGGTGGTCAGAATCCATCAGGCTGACCAAGAGTGCCTCATTCTTTTCCTTCATTCACCATCTGTCTGCATCTGTCTCCCATCATTTCATACTGTCCTTACGGACTGTGTGCTGTCTGGGGCAGTAACCATTTTTTTTCATTCTCTATTTGTCCAAAACAGCATGGAGTCCTCTTCTGCAGTTTCATTAAAACATTAAAAGTGGAGCTGTTCAATAGAGATTTTGAACTTTGGTTTATACAAAGAACACAAAAAAAAGGTCAAAGGAAAAAAAAAAATCCAAACTACATGCCCTTCTTCCTCTCCGGTTCTGTCTTCCAATACGCCTCTCCCTTATTCCAGAAAAATCAGTTCCACAGTTTTAAAAACAGCATAAATTCAAACACATGTATTTCAGGTTATAACTGTAAGAAAATATTTCAACATACATCTTGAAAAACCTAAGTCACGCTAATTCAACATAGGGAAAGTTATTACATAATAAAATACATCTATATAATTTCACTGTAATTGGCATGTTTTGTAAATGACCCAAAATGTGCAAAGTCTTCTCTCTAAAGGACAGCTGGTCATTCAGCAATTCAAAAGAAACAGTGAGAGCTTTTTTATAGGGACATTTTAAGTATTCTCTGCCACTGGTTAAACAGTCTCTCCCATTTTCACTGATAGAATAGTGTCACCACAGATCTCATCCCTCGCTGCCCACTGGAAACCCATAAGAACTCTCCACTTCGAGTACTGAACGCAAAAATAATACTGGGACCCTCTGTAATTCTCTCAACATTGACACCACAAATCCACATCGCCCCCTCTGCCTTTCTCTCCTGCACATTCAGACCCATCTTAAGGTGTCTTTTTGTGTTTGTTTGAGGGCAAAGTCTTTCATTTGGCCCTACCACCACTACCAAAGCAAATTGCCAATATTTTGCTCTTCTTTCCACTAAAAAGAGAAAGGAAAAAAGCAAAGTCCTAACACCAACCTGGTTTCAGAGTAGCCACCGCAAAAACCACACACTGCGGTAGCAACTTGTACTCGATCTCTTTCTCCCTAATTCTGTACCATCTCTTACTACATCATGGTTTCATCCTGCACCTACCGCTTGGTAGTTGCCCTTCCCATGGAATTCCACAGCCCTGCTCGGGAAGGGAAATACGAACTGGCAGGCACACCCCTATTAAAACACATGTCATTGTGCCCCAAATTAACCGTATTTGCAGGAGTCAGCTATCCCTCGGTTTATCACCACAGCGCCGGCAGCAAAGGAGCGCGGAACGTGGGGAAGCGAACGAAAAGGAGCGACAGAGGCACAATCTGGAACGAACATTCACTCCCAAAAAGTGGAAGGCATTCAGTTTAGGAATCAATCACACATTCAAACGCCTCGTCACGCCGGTGCAGCTCATGCCGGAGGTGAACCAGCCTTCCTCCCCCTCCCCAGGCTGCAGCAGCCGGAGCTGCCGCCCTGCCGCCGCCGCGGGGCCGGAGCGGCCCCGGGAGGGGGCTCGGGAGGGGTTCCCGGAGAGGCTCCGGCGGGAGCGGTGGGGCGCGCGCGCCCCTGCCCTGGCCGGCGCGGGGCCCGCGCGCACCTGGATGTAGTTGGTCTCGCAGTACTCGGCCACCCGCTCCAGGTTCGTGTAGCTGTCGAACAGGGCCCGGCGCCCCCCCGGGATCTCCTCCTCCAGCAGCATCTGTAGCTCCGCCATCTTCACATCCTCTCACCCGGTCGGTCTGTCCGTCCGTCCGTCGGTCGGTCCGCCCGCCCCCGGCCCCCTGCCCGCCCCGCACGCTCCCCCGCCGCGCGCTGCCCCCGCCCAGCGCGCTGCCCCCGCCGCCCGGGCCGGGCCTCGCGCCGCGCGCACGCAGCGCGCGCCAGACCCCCACCGCGGCGGGGGCGGGGCGCGGCCGCACGGCGCCTCCCGCGCATGCGCCGCCCCGCGCGGCCCCCCGCGCGCGCCCACTTCCGTCCCGGCGGCGCGCGGGGGGCGACATCCGGGAGGAGCGGGGCTGGGGCAGGAGGGGAGGGCGGTCGGCGGAGCCCCGGTCCCGATCGCGTCCGTTCCCCTCCCGCACCTGAGCTTCGGCCACAGCGCCGGTATCCGAGTCGTAATAAATATTTACGCTTTTCTTTTTAGAGGGTCTTGGCCGTTTTAATCACTTTGACTCGATTTCCCCAACGGCAGGTCGCTGGCAGCGCCCCTCCCAGAGCACGGGGCTGCCGCCGCCTCTGCTGGTACCCCGGGAGCTTTGAGCACCACGGGAGCCGGAGTCAGACCCTCGCGCCTCTGTGCAGCTGCTGCTGTACGGGGTGCGAGGAAGGGTAAAGTCTCAGCTGCCAAGCAGCTTTTCAGCTCTAACAGAGAAAAGCACATAGTGAAGGGTCAGCAGAAACAGAGCAAGAACAGTCTCGTGGCTGCAGGACAGCACTGAAGCCATGAGCTAAGAGGTCTGTTCGGTCAGTTCCTAGCTTTAATACTGACTGACTTTATATCCCAGGGAAGTCACTCTACAATTGTGATGAAAATGCCCACCCTTTGAGGAAGGTGCAAGGCTTTCCCACTTAATTCTTCCACCTGAGCAGAAAAATAGCCTTTTCCCCACCCCCCTAAAAAACGCCCTCTCAGCAGAAGTGTCCCAGCTTTCTCCAGGGAGCTCACTTGCCTCTTTGAAATGAATTGCAGCTGTGATTACTCACCTCATGTTCCCATGAGGCTCCACAAAGCTCTGGCTGCCTCTGTAGTGCAGCCCTGGGTTACATGCCGTCCCTTACACAGTCACACAACAGCCTGACGCTTTCCCAGCCTTCACCTTACAGACTTACAGACACTTCTGTGGTAGTCAACCAGAGAAGATCCAGCACTGCAGGACCTGTGCATCAACCTCGTACTAGAGGAACACTTGTTCTCTTGCCTTGAGAGCTGTTGCAAAGGCATCCAGCTAGATATGCCTGGTCGCCTGCTGACTTTAGAATTGCAGATTGCAAACACCTAGTGGGGTTATCCAACAACCTGGTAGTCTTCGGGGCCAGTCCTTGGAAGTTTCTTCCCTTAAAAGAAAAATGAGATAGAAATCCCTGCCCTGAGGGATATTTCTTTTAGCTTGCTTAGTTCACCCATATGAAGGATGAGTCAGGCACAGTGATCATCATACTGCTGAAAAAAATTTCATATGCAAAGCGTTTTTCTCCCATTTTAAAATATGGACTAAAATTCAAAACTTCAAGTACTTGACTTTTCTACAGGCAGTTAAAGAGCCAAGAGCAATTCATATTTTACAGCTGCAGTAGTCTTCATCTCACAGAACGGCTTAAGAATCCCAGAACACCCTGCCAGAGACCTCCTGCCATGACGTGTATGGGGAGGAGAGAGGTGACTGCACATGAGCACCCACACTGTCCCCCAGCACCCGCACCAGTGCAGGGCTGTGCCAGTATGGAGTCAGGCCAGCTGCAGCTCCCCTCAACAGTCTGGCACTCTCCGCCCTAAAACCACAAGGTTTGAAGAAGTGAGTGTCATGAAGCCTCATTCTTGGTGCCCTTTACCCCCAGAGTTTATAAACCATGAGTTACACATCCAAAAATACAGTTTTGGGGTAGTTAAAGAATAAATCATGGTTGTCAGCTGCCCTGCTGATTGTTAATGCACCTTTTGAGAGAGCTGATCTGAGCCTTTGTTGCAATGGCTCTGGGAAGGAAAGCCAGCCAAATCAGCTCAAGAAGGGCTGCTGTACAGTGTGGAGCTCCAAGCCTTGTCCCACACTTCCAAAAATCATCCATGGGCAAGTCTCCACCTCACCCTAGGGTCTGCAGCAGATGATAACTCTTTTGCAGTTTGGTAATGGGCCCCATGCTCCCTCCTCCACAGTAGCTTCAGCTTGGACTCTGCTCATGTCACATCTGCTGCTGCTGCAGCTCCAGGGGTTGCTCATGCCCACACTCCCAGGACTCTTTGTGTTTGTGCCAGGCTGGAGCCAGGCTGAGGCTTTCCTTCTCTCCTCATTCATTTGCTTCTCAGGTGTGAAGTCAAGCTGTCATTTGGCAGCTTCCCAGTAAACCTGCATGATCTTTCTCTTGGCAAAAAGGAGAAAATTGTCAAGATGTGAAGAGGAAGGTTCTCCAAAGATGCTGTTAGGAGTTTTAACTTGGGATTAGCAGCACCAGACTGTAGGGAGGGGGAATTGTTAATTGTGTCATCTTCCCTCTGTACTTTTGGGTGCCGCCAGGGCCTGCTTTCATTGGAAACCTGTGAGAGCCCATCTGCTCTCAGATCTGCACTCAGTACCAGCAAACCTCCTTACAGGCAGCTCCCACCTGTGGGTCAGACATCTCTTGACCTCTCAAAGGCTTGCTTGTGGTTTTTAGGCTGTAAAAAAAAGCATTATCTGAAATACATGCACACAGCTGTTCACCAGAGTAGCTGGACTAACCTGTCTGCATAATCAGGTGCTTGTTATCACAGCATGTTTACATTTTAATAGCGTAATAATTTACAGATTTAAATTTAAATATGAAGAGCCTTCCTGTCAGAATAATGGCCATCATATAATCCTCTGTATACATACCAAAAATAATTAGAAATAGTGTTTAAATTAGACGAATTGAATCCAACAACTACTTCCCTAAATTTACATAAATGACTTCCCATCTGTCAAGTGATGTGCTAAACTATTTTCTTATATTCTCTCAGCCCTAATTTATGACACACTTTAACTTTTCTAGCTTTTCCTCAATCCTTTTGTGCAAGATTTTCCCTTAGATCAGTATCTTTAAGACTGAGAAGCAAACGGCACCTAAAGGTGCCGTTCAAACAGTCACTAGAAAATAGAAAGGCAAGCAGTCTAGAGAGTTTATATTGGAGGTCAAGATCCAAAAGCACAGTGAGACCACTATTCTTCCAAGTTCTCTTTCATGCATTATGTTTTTACCTCTGCCCATCACCCAAGGGTGTTTCCTACTCACAATAGTTTGCACAGACAAACCGACCCTTTGGTCATGTGCACTCTTCCAGCTGGGAACTCTGTGTGGGTGTCCTGTATACAGATTGAATCACCAATTCTTTATTAGAGAAAAGTAATAATGGGGTAGTTCAAAGGCCACCTATTTTTTGCACCACAGTAAGAAATCACAGCCAAAAGCCTCTTCCATTTACTTTGCTCTATGGAGAACTGGACAGCACAGTCACCACATCGGGTGGTGTGAGTAAACATCCTATTTAGACAAATGACCAGGTCAGATCTCAGACAGATTCTCCTGCAGGTTTTCAGTTCACGTGTTTATATAACTCTGCTCTAGTTTTATAACCATTTTTCCTTTAACTTTTTTTTCCCCACATTTTGTAAACAGTAGAAACAAAAGAAAAAATCCCTGTGCTGCTACATCACATGGAGCTGAGCAGATTTGCTTCTGTATAAAGGACAAAGGACTCTGACACCAAAGTTCTGGTCATGTGTACTGACCATATATATAGGCCCTTCAGCTGAAGGGTAACATTTAGTGGAGAGAGGGAAGGAAAACTGGGTAAGTGAAGAAAACAGTCTGTAACTGAAGTATGTATCTTCACTGCCTCAACAAAGACCCAGTCATGCTCACTTCACAGTATCTGCATCTGCCTCTGCCTGGATGGCCAGCCTTTGCCAGTCTCATGATCCAAAGCACCTGAAGCAAATAGAAGTTTATTTAATTCCCACAGCTGTTCCAGAATGCAAGGGGTGGCCTCCCAGCACAGGATGCATCTGTCCAATGCCACAACAAATGGTGTCAGGATCTGGAGGCATCTTATACACTCAACCTCCAGTGCTCACTGTAAACCAGATTGAAAAACCCACACAGCCTGAAGCTGCACATTCTCCTCCTGCTTCCTCAGGCATTCAGCAATTTGCTGGGCAATCAAGACTGTAACCACAGATAACCTCTCTCCTTAGGAGAAACTGCAGCTGAGTAGAGGGCTTGCTGCACAAAGGTAGAAGAGATGACCCACAGAGTAGTTCCCATCTCATGGAAGTGTTTGCCCTAACGTTGTTATTTCAGCAATGCACATATTTTTATTTTGCATGGTTGACATCTGATACCTCACATCACCTCCAGAGAGAGTCAGGATATGTTTGCAGAGTTTCAGAGTGTCTGTTCGAGGGAATGTCTCATTCCAAGTCCCAATATTTTTTCTAGGAATTCAAGTTTTCTGTTGAACTTTACTTCAACACAGCACTGTGTGAAAAGAACAGAGCCAGTACAAGGGGAAGAACTTTCCCAGGAAGGAAGAGGTCAAGCTAAATAGGAAAAATAATGATCTCTTTCTAACATTTCAGACTTAAAAAGAAAACAGGCAACAAATGGCCTCAAAGAGAAACCAGCACAAAGCGTAGTTGCTCATCAGTTTCCCTCCAAGGTTCAAACGACAAGCACTCAAGGACCAGAGGAAGAAAGAACCAACCACTCTAATTTGTTTTTCTTTCCTGCTGGTATTCCTTCTCTAAGATGCTAACCCAGGTCAATTGTCAGTTATTTTTCACCCTGTCCTGACCCTGTGGCATCTCCCCGGGTAGGATCTGATATAGCTGCTGAGCCCCTAAAGGGTAGATAGAGGAGTTAATGCTCCAGTACAGCACATGTGAAAATTCATCCTTTCTGAATTATTGATTCTTGCTCACTACAGACTGGAGCAGATGTTACTGACCTACTGATGCTTTTTTCACATTTGCAAGTTTGATCTGCAGCAGCTGCAACAGGTAGAACTGTTCTCTGAGGTCTTTGTTTCTCCCTGTATGTAATAAAGTTCAGATTTTTAGGTACTCATATAACTCCAGGATCTCACTCCCTGGAGCTTTTCTAATCCTGCTTTTCTAATCCTACCATGTGGTAATCATGCTTTTACCACATAAACCACTTTTAAAAAATGTTATGACCTTGCATATTCTTAGGAGCCACCAAAGCAGTGTGTGTTTTTTCTGGAACTAGTATAACTCCCTTGCATAGGAAGTATAATAAATTACATCTGTGAAGTCATCCTTCCGCCTTCCATCACGCATCACGGTCACCCTTTCATGAGACTGTGAAGGCAGTTCCTCCTTGCACATCTTCTGTTCACTATCACAGTCTGCATCTCCCTCCTTCTCCTAACTGCTCTGTCCTCCTGCTTGGTGAACACATGGGAGCATTTCTCTCACTCACAGCTATTTTTGACAGTACAGTAACAACACAAATCTCAATGATGCAGTACTGCCTAACAAGAGATGGAAGTTGATGGCTCCCTGTTGGTGCAGCAGTTTCACCCACCTCAGCCTGAATCCAGTTTGACAGAAATATATATGCAGAGAAGGCAGCCAGGCCTCCCCACACTGTCTCCTCTGAGAGGGAGCTTAAAGGCCTTATTTATTGCAAAGGCAAAGACATCTCTGAATCATACAAGTGAGTTTTTAGCAGGAAAGAATTAGAGCCTAAGATGTACCCATCCTACTATAAACTAGTCAGTCACAATCTCTGCACCCCGGAGTATAAGACAGGACCCAAATGATCAACTGTCACATGTCAGCACACAAGGTTTGATCTATCTCATACAGGTATAAGGACTTTTTTTCCACCTTCATCTCTTTAGAACTGGGCTTTCCAGGGAACACAATGGAGCACTCACACCCCTGAATTCAAATGGAGCAGGGTAACCTATTTTGCAGATGCCAGCCTTAGCTAACAAGCTTCTGATGGGTTGGGACTGAGCCGGGTGTGCAGCTGGGCTGTACAGCAGTTTGAGATATTGGTTCCAAGAGCCCCCATCAGACTACTGCTTCCCCAGCTGGGAATGGCATTGCTGTGGGAAACGTCCCTAGGGTGAGGGCAGAGGGAATGGCTGGAAGGCCACAAGTTGGTCACTCTTCACCTGATGGAGTCTGGGGATAAATAAAGCAGGGTTCTGCTGATCAAACTAGTCATACAAGTCTGTGCAGATCCCTGGCCTCACACAGAGATTTATTTGAATCAGGAACACCAAGGCAATTCATCCTCTCTTAACAGCCTCATTCCCTGGTCTGTGTGCTCACTACTCATGGGGCCCAGCTACGCAATAGTTCCCTCCTTCCCTCTCTGCGCTTTCCTGCAGCATGTAGTCGCTAAATATAATTTGACAGCTTACTTTCTCTGATCCAGAGCCTCAACATCCATGCACTGCTTCTCTGTGCCAGAAGCTCTATTTTACAAGTCAAGCCATAGTCTCCCTGCAGCTCATTCTGCATGAAATATGAGCATATCCTCATGTCCTCTCTCTTTCTATATCCAGCACTGTTATTGGAATGGGCTCACACAGCCATTTATAAGGAAATCTAGCAGCCTCAGAGCCACACAACCAAGAGTTAACTGCTCTGGTTGTTTTGCGAATGCCAGTTAGCCCTTAGCTCTAATCAGCCGGTCCACTTACATTAGTTCCAGTTTTGGCTTAATTCTAAGTCTCCTTGAAGTCATCATACATGTAATTTCATTTTGTAAGGGAGCTCTTACATCCAAGTGGTACCTTACTACTCTTCAGTACCTTTCTGCCTCACCAACTTCAAAATGTGCCATATTCCTCTAATGTGCACTCACTGAAATGTCACTGAAACCTGCTTTCTAGATGTATTACCTGACCTATTGCACACCAAACTCAAGGCACTATTATTAATTCCAGAAAAATCTGATCCTTGTCAGTATATGTGACACCTCCAAACAAAGGGGTTATTTAGCTACTTGTTAGTTCCACAACTTGATTCAGGAATCCAGAGCTCATTAGAGTACTGAGTGTTCTTTAGGTACACACATCACTAGGATAAAGAGATTTTTTCAGGGCACAGGCTGGCTATCGTCCCTAATATGTAGGAAGAGGAGCAGAAGAGCAAACATGTACAGCTGGTGTGCTTTTGCTTCTCTGTTGCCAGTCTGATTTCTCAAGCTGTTCTTATACAAAAGAAAAAGCAGAACGGAGAAATCCTTATCTTAAAAAAATGGCTGGGAGCTCAGTGAATTCAGCAGCTCTTCGGATAAAATACCCGCAGTAGCCTTCCCCTGGCTGCCTCCTCAGGAACCAGCAGTATTTCTCACAGCTTTCCATTAACTACTTTTATTATCTGAACGTCTGCCCACATGAGTAATTGAGTGAGTCACATCACTAAAAGACTTGTGGAGTTTTATGAGGAGGCTGTACTGTAAAATTTTTTTAAATCACAGTTTAATTTACAGAATGAGGATTTTGAGCTGTGGTGACAATTTCAAGACCAATGCTGCAGTAGTGGGAGAAAGAAACACAGAGGTGATAAGGATTTCCTGTTCTTGAGGATAATTGAAAAAATGTGATTGCTCAGCTCAGTTTACCACACTAGAGCAGTACAGCTATAAAATATATAAAGGCTAATGCAGGATGTATGTTTGCAGTGTTTTTATCTCTACTGTGTAAAAGTCTCCATCAAGATTCCTCAAGCAGAAAAGATGTTTGTGGGGAACTATGGTGTATATACCTAGTTATCACTGCTGGGATATGAAACCAGAGGCCTGACCCAGCAAACCTTCTATATCATTTCCTTTTTTTTTTTGCATTATGGCAACACTAGATGTACAAAGACATCTAGGCATTTAAATAGTCAAGTAGGTGCTTAACGGGGTATTCAAAATCCAAACACCTAAACAGCTTCAAAAATTTTGTTTCCAACAACTGAAAGCCACAACTAAAATTTCAGCGCAGCTGTGCCAGGCCAATATACTGAACAGTCAGCGGTATTCAATGCAATCATACAGCATAAATAATAGTCACAGTCATGCAAAGGTTTGCAGGCCCAGGCCCATGCCTGAGGTTAATTTAGAGCATTCTGTTAACAAGCAATCAATTTGCTTCTTCCTTTTAGGAGAACGGTATCATCAAATCAAGGCACAGGCTGTCAAATTTAGTATGAATTCTGCACAGCAGAAGAACTAAGTACTTCAAACACGCTCTCTGTTCCCAAATATCTTGCTTACCAATGAATGTGGGGCATGGATCTAGTTGGTTTCCCGTCATATGTGATGGTGTATTCTTGCAGGCATCCCTGTCAGCTCCCATTAACTCACACAGCTCACTCCTCTCCTCTTAAGGCACCTTTCTCCATTCAGACTTCTGGAAGGGCTTGAAAAAGCAGGAGAGCCCCCTCATAAAGCCAGGACAGTTGCAGGTGGCAGACAAGTTGCCAGAAGGCAGGTCTTTTTGGCCTGGACACTGCATTTGTGAAAGCTTAGAGCTGTGTAAGAACACTTGTACATGGTGCAACAAGGCAGTTCTTTCGCTCCCCTGCACAGCAGCAATCCCATCAGTGCTGTCTAACACCCACGGAGTCCTGAGCCCTGACACTGTGCCTGGCTGGCTCACATGCATCCACGGATGGAGGAAGAGTCAGCTTCTGGATACTGGATACTGAACTTGCTGCACTTGTGTTATTTACGTATGGTACTTTTCCTGCATCTCCAGTTCAGCTGTAAGGAGCTAGAGCATGAGAGTGCAGCACAAAATACCACAGTGGTCTTAAAGGAAGAGACAGAATAAACATGATATACATAATCAGTAACTAAAATCTAACAAGTCCTACATGAGCAAGTCAGTTGCTTTTTAGTCCAAGCCAGAGTATGCATTTTCACGTTAGTGCTAACATCAGGGCACCATATTATTCCCAGAATTAGAAATTATGTATCTGACAACAGTGAATCTTTATAGAGGATCCAACAGTAACATAAGAAGTGCAGCTTTTTTCCACACTGCTGGTAGGTTCTATCGATGAAGATGTAGGGAAGTTGACAAGTCATCTTAGCTAGATCTGAGCCTTGCTTCTTCTGTATGAAACAATACTACTAGGTGCCAATTTCCATGCTTTTGACAGCATGAATTATGCTTTTTTAGACACCCTTATTTGCTTCCCGTCCCTCACCCCAAAGGATAAATAGCAAAATACGACTGTTTTTCTCTTACTATTCCAATGTATTTTTGTTCCTTTCCCGGATTCATGGCCCAGGGAAATTTGGTCAGTGAAAGAGCCTTAATGGGTGAATTGCCCCCTTCTCTTTTATATGTGACTATTCATTCTTTCCCAGCCTCCCCTCCCCAGGGCTTCTGAATACAAAGTACTTGTAGAAATCATTTAGTCTATTGCTGAAACACAAGCCCTGAGCCAGCAGGTACACAGGACTGCTGGATCATCTCATTCCATCAGTTAAATTAAAGATCTGAATCCAGTTGATGGTGGGGTTCAGCAAGCTCTCATTTAGAGAGGATACCCAGGGCCTTCTGCTGTAAAGCTTTGAAGGGGAAGATGATCACTTTACCCTTGCTGCAGTGTCTGAGTCACCACTGAGTTGGAAGCAACTGTTTAAAAAAAAAAAATAGCCTTTTTTAGTGAGACTACAAAGTTGGCAGCCAAGCAGGCACACAGCATTGGATGTCTCACTGCCAGGCTTGTGACAGAGCTGACCTGCCTGGATGCCAGCAGAGAGGTGGCAGCAGAGCGTGCCAGTGCCCGTGAGTGGTTCAGCAATGCAGAGATTGGAGCAGAGAAGCTTCAGAGAGGTTCAGAGGTGGCCCCCAACCCCATATCAAGAGCAAATATTTCCTGCATAGCAGTGTCACTGGAGCATCACTTGTCCCCCTACAGGGATGTTTCACTGTCATTGAAGTAACTGGGACACACACCAGGGACAAATTTTAGCTGGCTTCTCTGCTTTTTCAGTTCTCATCCTCCACTCTTTGGCCAAGGCAAAAAGTCTCAGCTACCTCATTACTACTACTATCACTTATCTGTACATCAATTATAATTAAGACTTCATGCCAAGTTACACCAGTTTTAATGTGGAATCCTGCAAGATTTGTCCTTGTGACTTTTAACTGGTCTAGCCTTGATCTATTTAAACTACTTTTCCCATTAAAGAGATGATCAAGTGCTTGCGCCAAAGATGTTGGTGCCGATATAGAACTATGACTGATGCTTTATGCCTCCTGGAAGCAAGGCTTTCTTTACAGAAGCATTAACATCATAGCAATCACACATACTTCATTTAGCTTGGGTTCAGGCTCCTCTGTAAAACAAACTGGAATGACCTGAAAAGCAGGGGGAAAAATTCTTCCTACTCCAGCCCTCCCCCAAATCTTTTTGTGGAAAACACAACTGTGTTTTCAACACTAAAATTCACACAGATTTAAAAATACTTATCTTCAAGGAATGTTGCCATGGAAACCCTTATCTTGTCTCCTTCTCCACCCTCCATATGTGAAGAACACTTTCTTCATCTTTTTTTCTTTCATGTGGTAGTTCCTCTTCTCTGTCTGCTACCACCAAAACCCTAGCATTGAATCCTAAGAGATGTCAAACAGGCCTTTTGTCTACTTCAAAAGTGATTGCTAAAATCCACTCCTGAGTTGAACTACAGAGAGCTGTCAAGATGGGATCATACCCTTAGGCTCCAGAAAAAGATGCCTGGAATATTTTCCAGCAATTCTTGTTTCGCACAAGTGGAAAGAAGCAGCAAGAGCTACCATTGTAATTAAAACAGTTTCACTTCTCGGTGGCATAACCCACAAGTGATGAAGATTTTCCTTCTCAGTACAAGCCTTTTTCCACCTTCCTTGCCACTTTTGATAAAAGGGGTTGGGAGGCGGGTGAGGTCCTGTACGTTCAAAGTGCTTTCCTGAAGGTAGTGCTGCTCTACCCCATTCTTTTTGCCCCAAAGCTACAAAAGGATCTGAGCACAAAGAGGAAGTCAATAAGCTACAGGCTTCACTCTGCTGATCGAGATATATCTGTATGCAATGGTCAGTGTTAGGGAGCCCCTTCCATAGAATTAGCAGAAACTTTGGGCAGGTCATACATGGCACTGTTGAGGGGGGAGACTGTACAGGTATCTCCTGCTGTCAGTGGGGAACATGTACAAAGAAGTAGTGAGAAAGCAATGCTGCTGACCTGTGAGTTAAAGCAGCACCAAAATGTTCACCAGCAAACTGTGCAGGTGAGAGACAGTGTTTTCCCAATTTGGATTGCCAGCAGCCTCAGGTTCACATAATTGCACAGCTAATGGGGGAGCTGGCACGAGAGCTGCCCAAGGTATTTTAAATCAGCAAGCATCCACTCTGCCCAACAACCAACATTTACTTTTGCAGCAAGTAGGACAGAAGTTGCCAAGACCATGCTTCCCATTTAATGATGGAAAATAAAACATACAGCCCACAAACCTGTGCTGCATGCCACAGCCATTACCAGCAAGTTCTTAAACTGCTGGGAACAGAAGGATATTAATAATGTACAATAGTGCCTCTCTATGTAGCCCAGGTTAATTAAAATGTAGAGGTAACACCATTCATGGATATTTGGGAGGCGGTGGGAGGATAGCTCAGCTGTCTGCTCTGCTCAGAGCTGTGTTGACTGTCTCACCAGTTGCCACCAATTCAAGGGGCAAAAGTAAAAGGCTGTGCCAGCCATAAACAGCCCATTAGGGATGGCCTGACTGCTCCCACCACCTGCTGAGGGCAGCAGGTTGCACAGGCACAGGGATATATTCAGCACCTTACTTCTGTGAGTTTGCAGCTCTCTGTAGAAACCTGTCCAAGGACTGAAATGACAGCTTTTCTGTATGCTTTTCAAAACCACCTGTTGAATTTGTGAAGCAGCTTGCTGGTGTAGAGCAGGAATATGAAGCATAAAAAGAAATTATTCCCTATCTTAGAGAAGCAATCCCTCCCCCTTGGCTTTCTTCCTAGATCGAGGCATTTTTTCCCACAAGTTGCAATGCTTGCCCACATGTCCATGTTACAATCAGAAGGGATCTCTGGGCTTTAGATGTGTCCTTAGTGCATGGGGCTGAGCAGCAGGACTGACAAAACCCTGTTCTTTACTGACTGGACTCCTGAGACTGGCAATCTGCTACAGTGCAGGCGCTGACTCAGGCTTTTCCCCAGGCCAGCACCTAACAATGCTTCAGCTTTGACTGCAATCTTGTGACACATCTAGCATAGACTCCCTATGTCCAGACACCTTTCTCTTTTTTTTTTCCCCACAAAATTTGCAGGAACACAACAGCGTTGACATTTCATACCCTGATCTCTGTCAAATGCAGCTGATTTAGCCCAAGGCTCAGAAGTTACTTCTTGTGAGAAGAGAACGGAGAAAATGGCCAAACATAAGCGGGAAGGGGGAACACTCTATGAACACAAGTCTTCCTGAGGAAGCCAGGCCAAAAAAGAACCAGCTGATAGCGCATGCTGGACAAGGGGTGAGGGCAGAAATTGGGAGAAAACTGGTATTTCAATCTTCAAATCAAAATAGATTAAAACTTCATGAGAAAGCTCCAATCCATGAACATTCTCATACAAAAAAAGAAGGTTTGCTACACAAGGATCCACAGCTGGGCTAAAATCTTTGTAGTTAAGCCGTTTGAAATGACTGACACACATAGAGTGAAGAACGGAAACTTACAGACTTCAGCAAACAATGTGGCTGTGACCTCAGTGTCCCAGCAGTGCATAACAAATGCTTGAGAGCACCTCACCCGCCTCCTTTCCCTCCATGCTCAACACATTTCCTTAACTGATGAGTCAGGGTGCTTTTTTGACAGTTTTGAGCAAACACAAACTGATCACTGGCTTTCTCCAGCACACTGGGCCACATTCTTCCTATATCAGTCATGGACTCCTGTAGCATGCTTGATCACTGGCCCAGATAGACTCTGTGGGTGGAGGCTGATGGGAAATTCATAACAAATTATATGGAATCACTCCCATTTCTGATTCCTGTAACTGGGGAAGGGTTGTTGCAAGGCAGTTGGCTTGAACAGCTCCAGCAAGGCAGAGAAATGCTGTAACAAAAGTCTGGACAATTACACTTGGGAAGCTTTTCTAGTGTCCAAAAGTTTCACTCCTATGACACAGCTAAAATAAAGCAGATTTCTGCCACACAATTAGATTCCTTGTCCAGTTCCTAGCAGGGACAATGTTATCCTACCATATTTTCCCAAGAAGGCAATACTTTGACCTCTGTTTTACCTCCTCTGCACACCACGGATGATTTAAACTAAAATCCTTTATCATCCTGATTTCTCCAGGTGGTTTAGGAAACATCTGCAACCTTCAAGAAAAATAGGCCTGTTTGCATAAGCAGTGAAGCAAAGCCTAACACGAATTGCTATCTGGAGACATGACCAACCTTGAATTAAGTGGAGGTCAGATTAGCAAGAGCTTTCTTGCAGTTCATTATAAAAATCAATGCAAGAGAGGCAGGAAGCTGAACTGCACAACCCTCCTTTTTCTGCCCAGCATCTCTGTGTCACCTCTCCCCCAACAGAAGCTACACTGAGGGGGATCTGAATCTCTACAGCTCGACCAAAAGCAGAGCTGACACATTAAACCCAAGAGCAGAATTTTCTTTGTCTTGTGCCCACAGAGGCTGGCATCAGATGTTAACTCCAGAAGAGCTGACAGGACTGCATTCAGGCTGGCACTCGGCAGCAATACAAGAGCAAGAACATTTTTACGAGACCAGCAGATTTCCTGATAAAGGAAATAAAGATAAAGGGTGATCCTGTGTAAGCAAGAAAAGGGAGAAACACAACCTGAAAAGGAAGTCAGATGGCAATTACTCCAATGTGATGATGGAGGAAGAGGTTCCTGCTTCACAACCTTTTCAGTGGCACTCTGAAAAATCTTTCAGGAGCTGTCCTGTGATGGACAAAAGAGAAAGAAAGAAGTAGGGAAAAGCATGTGAACATGCAGCACCTGATGCTGCTTTGGCTGGCACCCATTTTGGAGGAGGAAAAAGATTCTTTGAAAGGCTTTTAAGTTATTAAGTACAACATTAATCTAGAGCTCTATAAAATCAGCACTCTGCCTTTCCAGCATTTGTATGATCAATCTCAGGCTGACCCAGTGATGAATGAACTGAAAGCATCTGTCAACTTCTGATGTAGATTATATTAGACACTGCCCTCAGAACTTTCAGGACAGAGAATCCCTTTCTCAGGGCTTTGTTCTATGGCTTTATTTAATTTCATTATATTATTACTGATACTTCTGTTTTCTCTGGGGCCAAACCAATTTTATTCCTCTTGGTTTACTAGCATTTCTCAGTCATTCTTTCTCTTGCAACCCCACAGCATGCCAAGATTATACAGCAAGAGAACTGGTGCAATTCCCACCCCACTTTATTTCTCTCTCTCTCACACTCACACATACTTCTCACAAGATGTATCTGCTCTTCTTGACAGTTATAGAGATAGCTCAAGGGAAGGAAAGACACTTTGAATAAAAATACCTATATATAGAGAAAGGCTTTGTCCTTGTGTCTCCAAGATCTTATCTAGTTAGGATCCATGAAGAAGCATTCCACTGGATAACAGAGGCACTCTTATCCAGCTCTGGCTGCTATTGGAAAGGGGCTGGTCTTTGACTAGCTGATACCCAATAGTTCATACATATATCACTGAAAGGTTTTGTTGCTTCCTCTGCAATGATTTGGCCAGAAATCCAAAAGCAAATGTAAAAAGGCATACAGATTAAATCTATTTTAATATGACTACTGGTTGAGTTAGAAAAAGTACCCAAGATAGGCATGTGCTTAAGAATGTAGAAGGTAAAAAAAACTGGATGTAAAATTCCTTGGCTGAGTCAACGTGGTGCCAGCACGATTCTCCTTAAGACCCTTGCTCAGAACTTCTCTATCGGCACTTTCAAACCCTTGTTTTGCTTCCTCTTAGCTTCTCTTGGACACCGTTATCCAGGCTTCCTCCTTTGGTGAGGTTACCAGTTCATATTTTGTCTCCATGACTTGTCCTTTCACTGGGTGGAAGTACAGTTTCCTTACCAGCACACTCAGCAGGACTGTAGTCACCAGATAGGCAAACCTGAGGGAAGAATCAGGAGAAAAGAATAAAAACCTTGCTATGATGTAGATGTGCCAAAGGACAACAGCTAGCCTAGACAGGTTGTCCCAGCAGTACCAGGAAGATGCTGAAAACACCTCCTCTCCTGTTCTGCCAGAGAGACTCACAAAGACCCCCTTTCCTATGCTCACCTCAGCTCCGGGCACTCCTGGCTCCCTGAAAAACCCAACAAGGACAGGTTTTTCATGGCTGATTCCTCATTGAATCTCTCTGGGTCAAACCTATGAAAAACAAAATACACTAAGGCTTTCTGTTCAGGCACAGCACCCTTTTCCCATAAACATGGGCACACACTCGAGTAAGAAACTGGCAACAAAATACAGAATCTCACTAATTTGCTCTCTCTAAATCGTGCTGCGTAATTCCACACAAATATGTAAAGCCAATTGTGCATCCACTCCATTAATGTTCCCAGCTGGTCAGCTGTGTTCCATCTTGGTCAAAATGCTGACAAACTCAGTTAGTGTGAGACAGGGCTGGAACTAACATGCATTACCCCTCAGCAGTGGGTATTTAGCTTGAGTACACAGCTGAGCTAATGCTGCTACCTGCCCTCTATTCCCCTCCAGGGCACACGCAATCTCATTTGCCTCCCTCCCTCTCTCCCTCCGAGTCCCTTCCTTTTTCACTTCCAAAAATATTTCTCTTTTCTCCTTGCCTCTCACACTTTTCTTCAAGCAGCTGGTGTGTGTATGTGTATGTGCTGGGGGAGGGAAGACGGTGACTCATTCAAGTGAGAAAAATGGTTTCCAGCTTTAGGATGGTAGAAGCTGTAAGAAAACTATTATCCAGGGCTGGCATGAGTTAAAACAAGGGAGACTAACAAAATATTATTCAATTAAAATGTTACAAAAAAACCACTTCCAAACAGAAAATTTGATGGATGGATGGATGGATGGATGGATGGATGGATGGAAGACAGTTTTCCCTTTCTGCTAAACCTTTCTGCTTAATTCTTCAAGCCTTCATTTCCCTGCCTAAACATCCAAGCTCTGCTTCTAACAAGGTGAAAGGGCATGTGGGTGCTGACCCTCAGGAAAAGCAGCATCAGACTTACATTCCTCTTGAAGTGGCGAATTACAGATGTAATAGGAGAGAAAATGCAGCTGCCTAGCAAATAAATACGGAGGGCAAACAGCTATGCACAGTGTTTCTGTACAGCAGATAGGTGAAAACATCACACAGAGCTGATCTCCTGTCTCTGTCACAGAAATACACATCTACTTCAGGCTCAACCCCAGTCTTCCTGGAATAAACACACAATGTTTATAGCAGTCCTCACTGTCTCTCCCACGAGGCCTCAGCAAACCTAAACACTGTCGTGTCCTATCCTAGCAGGGAATGCCTGCCAAGGTGCTTGTAGAGTGGTGCATCAGTGCCTGAGCCTTTTCTAAGAGGTATACTCACAGCACCAGACAAGTGCTGTTCTAAAGGCTCTATTCTTTCTCCTAAACCTCAGCTGTCTTTTCTCTCTGTCTAGAATAACTGACCCACATTTTTTCCTAGCCCAAGTGAAGTAAGTCAGATATACGTTAATATTTGCCACCTGGAGGCCACAGGAAGCTACAGCAATTTTTTTCTTTAACCTCCAAAACACTGGCCTGGATCCTGTTCTGTTTTCACAGACAGAAATAATGAGGCAGCATTTCCCTTCCCCCTGAAAAAACAAAAATTTCAGGCTGACATTTCCTCTCTTGTATCATTGTTTCATGATGACAAGCAGTGATTCCAAAGCCATTCAAGTCACTGTTTCACAGAAAACCTTAAACAGAATTTACCAGCATTTTCCAGGGAAGCTCTTTGTGTGTGCACAAAAAAAGTTTTTATTAAACTCTAACACACACACGCACACAGGCAGACTGGAGCATGGGAGGATCATGACTTTAATTGCTCCAAAAGCATATCCATGGAGAAAACCAAACCAAAATCTTAATAAACTGATTTTCTTACACTGCCTTTCATCTCCAAAATCTGTTTAAGGCAGGCCCTGCAGCCTAAAAGGCTGTACTTTAAGATCTAATTTAAAAAAGGAAAGGAATTAGTTGCAATAAGTTGATTCTACATACTTGTATGGTGATGGCCAAGATGAACTATCCTGCAGCATCACACCAAGAGCATAAAGCACAAGTGCCTGCAAAGAAAATTATGACATTTATGTCACAGCAGAAAGAAATGCACAATTAAAGACACCTCTGGACAGCTCTGCTGGATGATGATTACTTTGTAGACTACTCATATTTAGGTGGATTAAAAAGACAATTATACTATATTCATCTACAGATTTCCATAATCCATGCCCAGATGTTAGGATTTTAACTTCTAAGAATCATGCTGTGACTGAGTGGTTACCGAGGGTATGACCCCATTTCTCTGCTCTTGCTGGCATGTATGTATGGGCTACTTTATTCTCTGCAATGGAAGGTGATATGATGAGTGATATAATCAGGCCTTAAACAATGTTCTTTCATGCACAACTGAGCCTATAAGCCCCTTCAAAAGATTACTCATCTCTGATAGACCCAGAACTGGAAGCAAATCTGCTCAGCAAGAGAACATGAATTCCCAGAGCCTCTCCTGCAGAGGAACTGCAGGCAAACTTTGAGCTAAACTGTACTTTCAGATGACAGAACAGCTACTCAGGTTGAACAGTTTGAGAAGAAACGCTCTTCCAGCCTCACCCCTAGTCGGGAAAAAGAGGAAACAGCAAACTCCCCCTACAGGAAAGGAGTGGCCTACTGCTCCCAGCATGGCCCTACCTCTTTGGGGATAGTGTGTTGGTCGACTCTGCCCTCCAGCTCCTGCAGCTGTGCAGCAATGGGAGTCAGCTTTGCTGTTCGCACTGTCTCACACAGGACTTGCCGACAGTATCTGCAACCAGTAACACTTGGTTAGTTTAACCCTCCCAGAGAGAAGCTTGTCCACATCCCTGTGGCAGCAAGGAGAGCTGAGTCACCTGCTGCAATTTTTTTCTGGCAAGGAGTCCCAGCTTTGCAAGAAGCACTAAATCTCATTAACAGCTTTTACAGAAGGTTATCGAAATCTCTCGTCTTTCAGATTTTAAACCAAACTAAAGCTGCTAAAAAGCACAGACACACCAGCCCTTTTTGTGGTTCTCTCACCCATATAAGAAGCAGCAAGAAACCGACACATTTGATACTCCCTAACACTAGTCCAAAACCAAAATGCACCCAGTTAAACCAACAGATGCACAAAAAATAAAGGCATACTGTTGACTAGTCATCATCCAGTGGTCCTTTGAAAAGAAGATTGGTCCATGTTTTCTTTCTAAATATGTTGAACATGAATCCAACCAGGAAAATGACTGATTACTTCTACTTTTGGAAAACTAGGACAGAAACCAAACAATACAGTTAAGCAAACAAATTTTGGCCTGGCAGCCAGAGCACTGATTCTGTACTTTCCTCTACCAATGAACGTAAAGGGTTTTCAAAAGACACCCTGAAATGAGCACCTTGGTCCCCATGTCTGGAGTCCTACAGCAGATTCTCTCTGTGTTGCAAGTCATCCTGTGGTTTGATCACTTCCAGAAAAAAAAAAGGGAGTAGCTTTTGGATGCCTTCTCCTGGCCCAGTGTAGGCTAGGCATCAGGTTCCATGTGAAACCCCTGTCCCACACCACATGACATAGCCTTCCTCTGCAGTTCCTTCTATAGGACTCACCTGAGCTGCTCAATTTTCTCAAGTGTAATTGGTCCCTTCCCCAGAATGCGGTCCACCTCCTTGTAGAGATTCTGCTGGACATCTTCTGAGGTTGTCAGGAAATAGACTGCCCAGGTACACACTGGGGAAGAAATCAAAACAAGACTGGACCCAGAATATTCAATCCTTTACAACCTGCATTCAGTTTTCTTACTTCCTGTATTTTCAACGTCACTTTCTGACCTAAAAAAAGGGTGACCTCTGTTCACAGCAGGCTATGCTGATTCTGTATTCAGTGGCAGGAACAGAGCTGAACTCCTGTGTAGTAAGAGACCCTGCAAGCTAAAATTCTCTTTTGGATGCTGTGAGGAGCTTAGGGAGCTGTGCAGGAGACTAAGTCATTCAGTCCCTCAGCTCTGGCAAAGGAACCATACAGATCAACAAGCCCTGGAATCAGGGTTATTAGACCAACCATGGAAATGAATTGGCACAGCCAATGCCCGGGGCTCCTGACAAGGAACTCTCTGCAGCAGGTTGGTCAGCACTTGTCTCCACTACATCTCTTTTATGAAGTACTCAAGATATCTTCAATAGCAGAGTGACAAAGAAACCTTGCATAAGAAATAAGTGTGTAGGATGTAAAGCTAGAAGGAAATGTTTCTAGCACTCAAAAATGTCTGTCTGTGAGAACTATCTGGAATCCATGTGTATTCAAGCCCCTTAAAACTACAGTCTTCCTGGAGTACTTGCAGAGGATATTCCCTGAGGAAGAGTATTATCATAGTTGCCTAATTTATTTTCCACATTGTTTAACACCTAGATGCACCTCAGAGGTTTTCTTTGGAGTCCCAGCCCCACTGGCTGAGATACAGGGCCAGATAACCATCCCCCTATCATAAGATATTTTACACAGCTTCAGCTAGTATTTTTATTTGTATTTCTTTGCCACAGTCTTTGCACAAATCCCAGAGTACTCCTTTGAATGTCCTCCATACATGGAACATACCTATCCTCCAGAAATTCAAAGTGTCCAGGCAAATTCCAACATTCTACTATAATTTCTTTCCCATGTGCCAGAACCTATTTTACAACATGATCTTTGTGGGTTATACATTTTAATGCTTTTTCATCAAATGTAGCATCAGTTATCTGGGGTTAAGAGAGCAAGCAAAAAGCAATGGGAAGAAATTTCAAGGTTCACCAAAAGACTGGGAATGCTGTCAAACACAGCTTGGTTTCAATTCAGTAGCTGTGAGGCTGTGTCAAGAGTCTGATGTAAAAATTAGCTTCTCCTATATGTTTGTAGTTCAGAAGAAAGAAAATGATGAATACAACTTTTTATTAGCCTAGGATAAGTCTCATGTCATCACACAGAGTTTTAGGCATCCGAGTGTAAGGATGGGAAGTTACCTACAATCTGTACTTACAGTTAGCAGTGATTATGCATCCTGCCAGGGTGAAAATCATTGTGTCTTCCAGAATCTAGGAAATAAAATCTACTTCAGAGACTGAAGTTTGTAAGACTGTAAAGATAAAAAAGAAGTGGCACATTCTCCTCTCAAGCACATGAAATCTCTTTAGTGCAAAGAGCAGGATATAAATCTAGAAGACATGGACTGAACTCTCTGTAGAAATTCCACTGGAATTGCACATGAGACATGCTTAATATTAACATATTTCTGGTTTATAAAAATAGCTATGAAGCAGTGGTAAGGAAAGCTACCAAAGTCTAATGCAATTAAACACTGTAGGAGTGGAAAAAAGAACTAGAAATCCTGCTTTAGTAAAGAATCTGAGCTAAGATGCAATAACTTACACTAATCAAAGGCTACAATGTAATGAGTTGCCCATCTATCAAAACTCCATTACTGTGTAATGACATAACAGCTGCACAGACCTGCTGGTCACTCAGATTCCCTTGCAGCAAGATGTCTACAAAGACATGCCTGTTGAATGATCTGCCTCGGCGCTCTTTTGTAACTTTCCTTAAGACGGATTCCATCTCCACCAGAGCTTTGGAACAAAAAAGAAATGTTTATTTTAAAATCTGGTCATACTGGTGCTGCAGAGAAGTAAATCCGTCTCCTCAAGCAGATTTTCAGACCAGCTGTCCCTGCTGGGCTCAGTTACAGAAGCAGCCTCTGTTACATGTTACTGTCAATCTGAAAGGCAGCATCTTCAATTTAGTTGAAAATGTAGAAATCAAATAGCACAGGCTGCCTGTAAAAAGCCATCCTTACAGGTATAACCAAGATGTGCACTCTATGAGCTGAAATCACTTAAGGGGAAGTCAAATCACCATGTTGAACCATCACTGTTTAATCAGCCTCCATGAAAACATGTATGAGCCACATAACACTGGTTACCTGACCTGGAGGGCTATAATTACTACAGTACCACAGCACCTCCAGCCACTGATGGTGCCCCTTTTGCCAGGGGTTCTACAGGCATGGAACAAGAGGATGGCTCTGTGCTAAAGAGTCTGCATAGGCAGAGAGAGGAGGGTGGGGAAAATGGAGAGGAGGGTTTTGGCACAACAAGTCCACATATCTGAAGTTGTCTGAGTGCCCAACTCCTGGTAACTATCATGAGAACTAAGGGGAGTTAGGGACCTAGATGCCATTGGCTGCCTGATTTAAATGACCTACTGAAGACTATCCAAGAACAAGGAAACACTGAATCTGGAGGATTTACAAGCAAATCCTTAGTTCCAGATCAAAGCTACTTTTGTTTAACATCTTATCAATCAATACTGAAAGGGTTTAATTATTAAGATCGAAAAAAGACAGGACAACCAAAAAATAAAATTACTTACTATAAAATATATGAGAAACAAAAGTACTGCCATAACAGACCTGAAAATCATGTTACCTTGTAAGAGCACATCAGAGGCTATCCCATGGAAAGTATCCCTCAAAGCAGCACCTCTGTACTTGTGTCCTCCAGCCTATCAGTGACTGTCTGGTAGCACATTCCCCAAAAGGTGCATCATATGGATGCCCATAGAGGCCAAATCAAGTGGCTCCATCTCTCTCCACCTAGCACAGTTGCTTGCCTCCAAGAGAGGTCAAAAGTGGACACTAGGGAACAGAATAGGAAGGGAGCAAGCATACCCTGATACTTCACCTCTATCACTCTTCAGACTGGATAGACCCTAGAATTAGGCCTGGAACTAGAGTTCTAGTCCTACAAACTTCTCAAGTAATGGCAGGCTTGTCACTCAACTCCAGAACAATGATCTTGTGTGAGAGTAAGTACAACACATCTGGTAGCTTATGGCATGATGACCAATTCTGAAGAAAAGCCAAGACAGCTGGGCAAATTAAGTGCTTTCATAGACTAGCTAATTCCTAAGTATTAATCAGATCAGGAGGAAAACTGTGATTTTGGGAGGAACCTACCATCTTCATAGTGCTTCTTCCTAGTCATGTTTTTGTCAAGAGACCCATCCAAGAAACCTTTCCCAATCTCTGACCAGATCTGAAATGAGAGGGAGAACAGTACCATCACTCACCACAGGCTGAGACTGCTGGGACTATTCTATTCTTCCCTACTCAGGAAAATGAAAACACCAAATAAAATTGACTTCCCATGAACATGGAACTGGTCTTCTCTTTAGGACACCACGTCCCATTTCAGATACTATGTCTGTTATAGCTGAAATTAAGTGGAAATGAAACAACTGTAATTACAGCTGTAGGGGAAAGAGGCATGGGAATCTTAAATGGGAAATTGAACTGTTTCTTTCCTGCCCTATCACCAGCAGATTTGACATCCTCATATGTGAGTACAGCTTGAGATCTCCTCAGATTTTGTCTTCTCCACGATGTCAGAGAGCCTTCAGAAGATCTTCAAAAATAAGTTCCACTGGCACTCCAAAGAGAGTTTAACTGACTTAGGTACCAAAGATCTCCCAACTGCCTTTGGATCCAGGTTCCTGATACCCATGGATCCTTTAGAAACACTTCAGACTAATGACAGCAGGACCAGCAGTAGGATCTTTCTAACTATTTTAGCTTGGGACGATTGAGGCAGAGCCCTCAAGCTCTTACCTTAAAGTCACAGCAGTAGCTTGTACTAAACTGCACACAGACACAAGCTCTGTGCTCTTGGTTTGGAAAAATATAATAGGAAATTTCCTGGCTCTTCATGACACTTACTGCATCATGGTGCCTGCGGAATCGGATGACTTCCCGGTCATCTTCAAAGCTGCTGCCCATAGCTGTCTGCGTGACAGACTTCATGGCAAAGCCCAGCATGTGCTGGCAGAGTGGCACATGTTGTGCCTCGGGAAGGGAGAGCCATTTGGCTAGCAGCTCTTCTGACAGCTTGAGAGGGAATGAACAATTAGTTAGAAGTAAGATCAGCAGTCTATTTACCAAACACCCCCTGGAGACATTCCCACCGTAAGGCAGCTCCTAAGGCAGACCACACTTTCATGGCTACGGCATGAAGCTACACACTTTCCAGGATTTCTTTCCCTTGTTAACTTAAACAGTAACATTTTAGCCTCGAATCTTCTGCCTCTTTCAAGGTTTTCTCCCAACAAGGCAGCCCCATCCTTCTCTCTTGTTCCCTCTGTCACAAAAGAAACCTTAAACTCTTTAACACTAATAGCTCCAGATTGGGAAAACACATCATGTTCTGGATGCTGGACTAAATCAACAGAACAGTTCTTCACCTGTTTGTGGTCCCAATAGCTGGTTCCTTGCTCATCTCTCCTGTCCTGGGAAATATATCTAGAATCAGGGTTCTGCAGTATCTTTAACTGCATCTGGTATCTTGGCATAAAAAGTAACCAAGCTCAGACCTTCCCCCTAGCCCACTGGAGCTAAGAGAAACCAAATATTCACACCATGCTTGAACAGGTAGAGGCTGTTTGCTGTCTCAGATGCTTATAGTTCCAGCACTAATTGAAATGCAGGTCCTTTATCCTAGTGATCATTCTCATTAAACTTTCCCCTGTGAGACACACGGGGCTTCTCTGCTGTACAAAGGCAGTTACGCACCTTCTGGATGAGAGCAATGTTACTTTGCAAGGACTTGGTCACACTGTTTTCATACAGCTTTCTCCTGATGTGGCTCTCTCCTGTATCCCCATTCAGGCTGGACTGGTATCTCAAGAGGGACTTCAGCATTGTCTCAAAGGGATCCACTGAAAGCAAATAGAGGAAACACCATTCAAAAGTCACACTACACAGGGCTGATGAAAACAGCAACCTCTTTAATTGGGTGCTGCTACTTCTGGGCAGTGAGCAAGGCACAGCTCCTTCCCCTAGGAACACTCTCTTTGGGGTGTCAAGCTTCTCTTGCTCAGTGTGGGCTGGGACCTCATAAGGTCTCTTTTCTGGGGCAGGGTGCCATCCTGTGATCAGCTCTCCCAGCAGAGCTTGCCTGCTGGCTCTACCAAGTAACTCTTTAAGTAACAATGCCTTCAGAGCTTGTTCCCAGTTTGCCAGTTCCCAGGTGGTTGTGCCATTGCCTTGGTGACAAGACTGAGTATAGCATGGTCCTTCCCCCTCTCCAGCCTGACCTGCAGCCCCTTTAGCACATTACCCCTTCACCTCCTGCCCTGATTAGGGCTATGCACTCAGGATATGTCAGCTCACACGAGAGATGTAGCCAGAGGCTGCTCTCTGCACTCCTTCCCTTGCCTCACAGCCCCAGCAAACCTTATTTGATACCCTGCTCTTCCTGCATGATTTCTCTTGCATGCACCGAATTCCCTGCTGATGAGCTCTTCCCAAACCAGCAGCTGCCCCTCTGTCAGGGCTGCCTCCAGCAGAGAAGCGCTGAAGCTCTTACAGAAAACAGTACCCCAGTAAGCTATAGAATGCTTTCTACTGCTAATTGCCTTCTTTCCATCTTCTTTCCACACAGACACTTGCAACAGTGTACAAACTAGACAAAACCACATAACTTCCATATCCATGACTCACTTCAGTTAGATTTTTAACTTTGAATTTCACCACCAGGGACTTCTGTTTAATATATTTGCTAAAGTATATTAGGTGTCAATGAAAAATGGTGCAAAAAAGCATGGCATATGTTTTTCCCTTTCTGTAAACCTTTCAGTGGGTCTTGCAGAACTGGCAGAATCTTTAAGGAACTATTTGGAAGCAGCAATCAGGGTTTTCAAGAGGGATATTGTCACTGTTTATCACAGTCTTATTTCTCCCAGATGGAGAGTGAAACCTCTGAGGCATCAGAAAACATCGAGGCTGGGCTAGACACATATGACTCTACCAGCTGTGGATGTATCTAGGATTCCCTGCAGAGATCATTATGCCACTGGACAAATATACAAGAAGAGACAGTTCCACCTGCAGAGGACTTACTACCTAATGGCATAAAAGCAGCTAACAAGGCCAGAGGCATGAATATGGTAATCTTTCCTAAATGTTTTTCTCTCACATCTTTTCCCTTCCAATGTTTTTAAGCTCTGGATCTCACCCTCTTTCCCACTTAGAATTACAAGGAGTATGAGCATGTGTCTTTTGGCACAGCAGATGGTACCTGTGGCTCTCCACGTGGAGCAGGCTGTTATGTGACTCTAGCTGCTGCTGACAATTCCTCCTCCAAGGTACTTTGTCATGGACTGGCTGCTGCTATTCATGCCACAGTTCCCTGCCGACTGGCCTTGGCAGAGCTTGGCACAACACTGGGTAGCCAGAAAGACAGATGGCAGGTGGTAAAAGCCCACACAGCAAATCCAGAAAGCAGAGGCATCTAGAGAGGCTGGAGGATGCTTAACACCAACACCTGCTGGAACTGCAAAGTTTTTCTGGTGCATATGAGAGCAAGCTGCTGGATCAGCCACAGGCTCCGTTTTTTCCTCCCCTTGTCCCTAGTCCAAACTGGCAGTCCCACACAAGTGACACACTCACTGCTGTGCTCTCAGGGCTGCAGCACCCAGGCTGTCCTCTGCTGAGGGCTGGCTCTGCACCATTTGGGAAATGGCCATTTCTCCACAGCTGCGGGAGGCCAGTGACTCCACAAGGCACAAACTGTCTCTGGAGAGAGCTCTGTTCTGCCAGCACTTTCACAGACTTCTTCCTTTGTCCTTGTCTTGAAAATATCTCCAGGGTTACATTTGCAGTCCTCTTAGTGAAACATATAAAAATTTTGATTGATCCATTCATTTACAAGGAAGTCTTCTCCCTCATCCCAAGAACCTCAGAGTGCTGTCCTGGACTTGCTGTCCTGCTGCAAGTACTAATGGAGAAAAGATCTAACTGGATAGTCAAGCCAGATGCCAAGCAGAACTGGACATCAGAGATGGAAAGGACCTTTGAAGCTACACAATACAAATGGTTCCAGAACAGCAGTGAAGCTGCTCTGCTCAGACAGGTCAGAACCCATAGTTCTATCTCCAGCATTCAATGTGCTTCAGGTTCATTGTCCCACTCAAAATGGAACATCAACTCATGGGAGTTTTTCAAGTGGGTCTCTAAATGTACTGCTCCTGGCAATCCTGCATTAGTCCACCCTCTTCACATCCACACTCTTTGCAGGCCTGGACTCCTTCCCCAGAGCCACTCAGGGGAATCACCAGTATCAGCAGCAAAGTTTTACTGCCTTTGAATTCTCCTTGCAAATTAATCACAACCAAGTTTTAAGAGGCCATGAAAACATACCAATTTCAAACACTGTTTTAAGCATAAGGAAAAAGTCTCCTGGCATTGGAAATATTAATAACTATGAATGCAATTAGTCCAACTTCAAGGCTCTGATCTGAGATGCACTATCTGCACCTCTCTCTCTTTCTGTCTCCAAGAAGTTTGGCCATACCTGTGACACACACAGGAGATGAGAATAACCTTTGTATGATACTTGGAGCCAAACCCTACACCTCAACCTTGGAAACCAACAGGCAGGCATCTATGAAAAGCAGCTCTGGCCCCAGGCACCCCAGCAGACTGAGGAAGTCAGAGGGCAAGGGTGTTCAAGTGGGGCTGAAGAGTCAGAAGTTGGATATAATGCAGTCCACTGTGGGCTGTTTCCTGTCCCACAGCACTGTGTGCATAGAAGAGACACAGGCAAGACCACATCTCCAACAAAACTGCAACCTGCCCAGAGCCAGTTCATGGCTCAGAGCAACCACAACCCCTGTTCTCACTCCATAAGAAATGGTACAGGAAGGGTTTTGCTACAGCTACTCAGCTATGTTTGTTTATACCTCAACACTTCAGGAAATACAACCAGTAAAAGTCATCACCTCTAAAAAAATTTGAGCACTTCTGACAAGCACCCATGCTAAAAGGAAAGTACCGATACAACTAATACCTCTGCTTTTTCAGGTCTGAGATCATGAGAACCCTCCTTCTCAAGCCTGTTGCTGCTGCCTTTATGAGGATCCCCCCATAAGCTCTTCCTTCTGCCAGGATGAACACACTTTCCCTGGCTTCTGCACAACTGGCTTCCCACTTCTCTGGTAACACTGGCAGCCTTCATTTGCACTTGTTTTATTCAACATCATGCCAGAGTACAGAGGTTACAGCCACACACAGGATTCCAGGTCTGGCTCATGTTCATCTTGTGCAACAGTGTAGATGTTTTCCTCTCTTTACAGAAAATACATGACTCAATGTACCCTTTCTTTTTTCATCCATGGCCGTGTGATGACTGAATTGAGGGCAACTCATGCAGCCTGCTTTTTCCCCTCCTCTTCCTGTTCCTGCTACCCCAGCTCTCAGGGATAACCATCTGACTCTCCTTCCCTGTGGTGACAGAGGGTTCCAGCATAATGCCATCAGGACAAGATGCTAATGTTAAGTGGGAATACGTCACCTCCCCAACACAGTATTTCATTTTACCAAGACAATCCACCCTTCCTTCCTCTTTCATCTCTCTCTCATAATGATGATGACCCACACAGTGTCCAAGCAAATTCTGAACTGAAACCTTAACAAAACCATAGTTCTATCACCTGTCTAGAAGTCTAATTATCAAGGTACAACATGCATCCTATTCATCCTCATGCTTAAAAATACGTTTAGTCCTTGGCATAGCAGGATGCTGGGCTAGTCTGTAGTGGCCTGGGTCACTTAATTTCCTGCATGTACCTCCAGGCGCTGTATTTATCTTTCTCTGGTATTCAAATACTCCCAAATTCAGAACACTTCTGAGAACTTGCCTGCTCAGGGGCCTGTCACCACTTCTCTGAGCTTTGAGAAAGTGACTGTCTGCTCAATTTCCCCCAAACACACTTGAGAACATCTAGATCTTTCAGGGTGGTTTTCCACCTTCTGGAGTGTCATCGTTATCCACTGTGTCTTGCTGATTCTCATTAACTCCCACTCCTTTCCCAGATTGTAACCATATTTTTTTTGAGTCTGTCATGCAACTGTACATGAAGCTTACCCATCATGACCCCAGTATAAAGTTATCTGAGATATCTGCCTGTGCCTAAAGACAGCCTATAGGATCAGGTCAGAGGTGTGCACCCAGCACCTCATTCAACCTCATAAGATAAAAACCACAAAAGCAAGAGATTAAACCCAAACATCAACTGAGTTAACTCACTGACTGTGATCACCTTAGGAAGCAAAATGCCCACCTAAGAGACTTACACCATACTTTAAAATACCTTCTCAGGACTAAGATGATCAACTCAGCTACCAGCACCACCAACCACTTGAAAGACCGGAAGACCATTAAAGGTTTCCAGTACAAAATTCTACACATCAAAGAAAAACAAAAGTTAAAGAACTTCTTCAAATAATAGTTTTAAAAGCCTCTATGCTGAACTATACAAGGCAGTTATCATAAACTAGCCTAGTTGTTTTCAGACTTAATTTAGCAAAATTTCCCCTCTTAAACCATATTTCAAGCTGCCTTTAAAATGTATGCCAAGTGGCTACCGGACCTTCACCTTGCTCTCTCAAGTGGTATTGAGCATGATGCTTTCCATAAACATTTGCCTGTAGAGAGACGGTAAAAGACAAGAGTGCACTGATTTCTTGATGGCCATTGGACAGCAGTAACTCTTCATCACTGATATTCAAGTCCAGCAAGCAGGAGCAAAACCATACTTGAACCACCATGTCAACTGCTAACACAGTCTCATTTTCTTTCAACTTAGAATGAAACCCCAACTGTCTTTGACATAGGATGCCCAGCAAGGCCGGAACAAATGGACTCAAAGACAATGCAAAGGGCACTTACACAACCGGTTGGGGTTAATATGTTGTTTCAGGAGATCAATGGAGCCGAGGCTGACGACAAGACGCCTTCCAAACCAGAAAGAGACCAGTGGGCCATATTTCTCATGAAGGTTCACCAGAAACTCGTGTAGACTGCTGCTGGCAATGATATCTGGCAGATTGCCATCCCTGAGGAACATAGAGGATATCTGGTTATGAACAGCATCCTCTGCCAATGCTGAACTTGATCAATGTGCAGATGGAAGTGACTTACTTTTCGTCAGTTGGAGCCAGCCCAGGGATACCTGATGCTTGCCTAGATGCCTAGAGTAAAAGGAAATGCATCAGTCTATGGGAAACTTCAGATTTTATACAAGCCCCATAGTTTTTCAGCAGGAGAGACGGATTTTCCACACACATACTGCTGCACTACTTACAAACATTAAACAAAAGCTGGATATGCTACATCTGCAGGCTTCAGACCTGCTAAGCCGATAAACTGCAAGCGTGTGCCTGGTCCCACTGGCTAAACCAGGATTATTCATCTGGTTAGATGAAAGATGTCTGTGTAAAGATTTAAGCAGTCAGATATTGCAGTGTGGGATCTTACACACAGATTTTGCCCTGCAGACCTGCAGAACTGCACGGTGAGCAGATAACGCCTTTGGTAAGCGGATTCACTCCAGGGGCACGGAAAGCAGGAGGAGTGCCGCGGGGTGCGGTGCCGCGGGAACGCCCCGCACGGCAGGGAACGCTCCCGATGGCCCTGCCACGTCCCCGCCCGGGCCCAGGCCGCGGGGTACGGGCAGAGGGCACCGCCCGAGCCCGGGGCCGTAGGATGGGGATGGGGCGGGGGCCGTGGGATGGAGCCGGGGCCGGGGCCAGCTCGGCCGCTCGCTCCCCGCCCGCTGCACCGGGGGCCGGGCCGTGCGCCCCCCACCCCTCCGCCGGCAGCATTACCGGGTACAGGTAGAGCACGGCGCCCACCAGGATGAGCAGGAAAGTGACAGCGAAGATGGCGAAGTCCAGCATGGCCGGGCCGGGGCGGCGGCAGCGGCAGCGCCTCAGCTCCACCCCGGCGCCGCCGGCGGGGCAGGAAGGGGCGGACCGGGCTGGGCCGGGCAGGGCAGGGAGCACGGCTCGGCGCGGCTCGGCAGGGGCGGCATGGGGGGCCCGCGGCGCCTGCTGCTGGTGTCTAACTCCACCCTGCACGGCGGGGGGTACCTGGGCCACTGCCAGCAGCACATCCAGAGCTTCCTCGGGCAGTAAGCGCTGTGGGGGCTGCGGGAGCCCTCCCGGCCCCAGCCCCCGCCGCGCCGACCGCTCTCTCCCCTCTTTCCTGCCAGGAAGGTGAAGCGGGTGCTGTTCATTCCCTACGCCCTGCACGACCGCGACACCTACGCCCGGACCGCCAGGGAGAAGTTTGAGAGCCTCGGTAAGGCCGGCCCGGCTGCCCGCGGCTCCCGCAGCCCCGGCCGTGTGCGGGGATGGGGCGCTGGGACCCCGGGCCGGCAGCGCTGCAGGGCCGGTGCGGCCGGGCACGAACGGGCGCAGCGCTGCAGAGGGGCCTGGCTCGGCTGCTGCGTTACACTGGGTCAGCAATGGAAGTGAGAGCAGCGGGAGCCGTCTCCAGACTTCTGCCTACAAGTAGATGCTTTAGAGGCCTCCAGAAGAAATCCTGCTGCAACACTTCTACCCACTTCAGGGAGGAAGATTTTATTCCTAAATACTAAGTTTAGTCACATGAGGGAACATTTCTTCCCGTATATGCTCAAGGAGTGCAACTTCACTGGTGTGAAGACCATTTCTATAAAGAACTTCAATCAGCCAGATAGTTCCTCAATGAACAGCAAGATAGCTTTGTTTGGAGCAAAGATCTTTGCAGAGCAGCCTACAGCAACACAATATCTATCACTGTTGAGGGTAACTTTGGACCTGTTATTGTAGTAATAATCAGTACTTGCCTCTCTGGGCAGCACACTTTGCTCTTTGATTTGCAAAAAGATTGCTGCTCTCAAATGTCCATGGTCTTCTGACTCTCCTGACACTTCCTGTACTCAGTGAACCCCAGCAAGGCAAATCTGTGAAAGCCATTTCAACAAAAAACACACTCAGATTAGATATTTGCACAAGTAATGATAGACCAATGATGGCACATCCTATCAGACTTCAGCACAGCCAAGTTCAAGACTGACAGCTTTTTCCTTATTTTTAAGTTACCTGGTAACGTTGTGCCTGCACCTGCTGAGTGAAATGCTCTGCTCTTAGACACTGAACACATATATCCACAAAACAAACATTTCCTTTGGTATAGCTGGATGCAGAAGCTCTGCAGTAATGTAGGACATATACTCTGTTTTATGTTGTAGAGTTCTCAGAAATTTCCCTGGTTGTCTGGCAAAAAATTTGGCTCAGGGTGGGGGGCAGGGGGTGGGCAGGGAGAGATTGAACATACCACATTCTTCCACCAGACTGAAGTGGCAAAGGCAAATACTTTTTCATTTAAGGTTATGGGCTGGACAGCATTCACGAATCTTGTGACCCAGTGGAAGCTGTAAGGAAATCTGAAGCAATTTTTATTGGTAAGTTTTACTTCTCACTTCCCATTGATGGTTTATGTAGGGCACTTGAATAGTCCTGCTCAGAACTGGCACTATAGACCAACAATTAAAAAGTTGGGCCTAGAAATCATTAGAAACTACAGAAAACAGTACTTTAACTGAGAGACTGAAGACCCTAAATTTAGTGGTAGGCAGGGAAGTAGGAGAGATTTATTAATGGATCTTTCATAAGTTTCAAGTTATTAATTTGAACAGTACTTCAGTGTAAAAACATGATCATCACAGCTGTATCATCACTTTATTAAGCCTAAGAAGATCTAGTCCAAATACCATGCTCCTGGGTATTAGAACAGAGTCAAACAGCCAGTGTCAGCCTTACACAAAGGACTCAGGGTATGAGCCCATGGCCTGCCCAATGACTGTTCTTGCAAAGATTCTGTTTTTACTGCTGCTCAAAGCAGGACAGTACCATGAATAGAGCATAGAACTCATTGAGCCTGCCAAGTTTGTAAAGGCTTCAATTAAAACTGGTGGTGAAAGCATGTTAAATAAGCTGGACTTTCTTTCTGCAGGAGGTGGGAACACATTCCGTCTCCTGAAAGCTCTTTACGACAACAGTCTGATACACGAGATCAGGAAAAGAGTTCTTGAGGTAAAACTACAGGACTCTGACCAAGTCTGAGTGGCAGGATTTCATGCATAAGCTTTTGTTTAGACAAATCCAAATTGATTCTACATCTTTGTTTGTAATATACTTCAAATGTTGAGCCATGTCAGGCAATCTGATGAACTGAAAACTGTGGCCATATAAATCTACCATTAAGTCATTGAAATGACTAAGGTCAGCAGTCTGTCTTTCTAGAACAGCTTCCTAGATGTGGGACTGCAAGACCTTGAGATGTACAATGCTGTGAACCTTAGAAATAAGTCTCTCAACTTGACTTAGTCTGTGTCCAGAAACCCTGTTTTTCAGTTTGAGATGTCCACTTTGTGTCTTTTTGACAGATATACATGTGTTCATGTTACAGCTTGTCTGCTAATAAACTAGTAATAAAGTTGGATCCATACATGCCTTTTAGACAGTGTTCTGTTGATGTTGAAAATTACATAATTACTTTGCATATCTCCTTGGAATTGAGAGGTGTGAGTGCCACTGAGCCCTTCTGCTCAGCAGCCCAGTTCCGGCTTGTGAATCTCGTAAGGCACAGTAAAGATACACCATCTCTGGAGGAGAACAGAAGAAAGGTGTTCCACTAGCAATGTGGAGCTGCAAATGACTTTAGACAGATTTATGTAAGCCCAGTAAGGCCAGCTGTCAAGAAGAAAGGTTAGCTAGGCTTGTCTTAATATATAGAAATTTAATGTCTGTTGTGGGCAGAAAATTCATAAAATGTTCAAATACCAGTGAAATCTGGATAATTATTTGGTTATATTAACACCAACTCTCTCAAGATAGCTTATTTTTACTAATGTTTATTACCTGTGAACTTGCATGCTTGAGTGGCATTCTTCCATGTACAGCTTATTATTCAGTACTAATACCTAAACAATGCTAAACTGGTCATGGTACTGGTAAGCTGATGCTGTGATAACATTATATTAACTTCAGATGGACTACTCTCTTCAGAAACTAGTTAAAAGCTAGTTCAGGTAATTCCTGTAACTGCAACGTAGACAAGTCTCACCTCTCTTAATAGCGAAGTCCAGGATAAGCACTGACAACCTTCTAAGTTCTCTCTTGTGATGGGGTCACAGAGCTGTGAGTGCAGGATGTGCAGCAGCTAATTCTCTGACACAGACAAGCTACTGTTCGCCTCAGAACCCGAATCTTATTCTTCTGCTTGTCACCTGTAAAGTTAGCAGTGAGATGAGCTAGAAGAACTAAATCTGATCTGATTGCTGAGTCTCTGAGACTGACAGAAGATGCTATAAAATGCAGTTCCTAGTTGTGATACAGCATACTGATCATTGCTTTTGTCTTTCAGGATGGGATTCCTTACATGGGATCCAGTGCAGGAACTAACGTTGCTACCATCAGCATCAACACCACCAATGACATGCCAATTGTTTATCCACCTTCCCTGCAGGCCCTAGGTTTAGTTCCTTTTAATATTAACCCCCACTACCTGGACCCAGATGTGAAAAGCACTCACATGGGTGTAAGTAATGCATGCCAGAGCTAACACAGTAACCAGGGTGCAGAGGTGTAACCATAGCCTGCATTTGTGAGGCCCTACAAAGCTACAGAATGTCCAACACCTGCACCCTAGAGAAACTGGAAATGCCAGTGAGGCAGTAACACTTTACTTCATTCTAAACTTCTCTTTGTGTGGGAAGAGGAGTTGGCAACAGTATTACTGAAGTGGAATGAAGTATTTTTCACAAACAGAAGCTTTGCAATGCCTGAAATACTGTTGCTTGATACTTGGCATGGAATGGGGGAATTAAAAAAAAAGATAAACCTAAAATGTTAAGATGCAATGCACTGTGATTTTGGAGGGTCTGAAGAAAAACCATCAGAACAGGGAGATCTTGAGATTGCATGCAGTCTATGGTGTAAGAAAATACCTAGGCACTGGTGTCCTTGCAGGGAGCACACCCTCTAATGTCCAGTACTGAGCAGGGACATGCACTAATATAGCTGAAAGAAAAACACTTAAGCCATTAAGCACAAAGAGATGTGTATGGAGAAGCTGCTTCTTGAATAGCATGTCAGCTACTTCCCTGGAGAACAGTTTTTGTGGTGAATCTTTTAACAACCCAAATACTTTCCTCCTTGTAATCAAAATGTCATGGTTAGAGGAAGTATTAAGAATTAGGGAACTGTGTAGAGATGGTGAACATGGGTGTGCTTCCAGAGTTTAGCTGAAGTTGTAGGTATTCATTGAATCAGCCGGTGTTAGATAAGCAGGCAGTCTTCTCCCTATAAATAACTTTTGCTATTTCTCTGAGAGGAGGCTGGAAGCTCTGTGCTGTACCGAGTCCCTGCTGTGTTCCTGTGTTTCCTTACCCATAAATCCTTCTGGTTTGATTTCTTTAACTACTGTTGCTCAGTTCAGCAGCAAACCTCAGGAAACATGGTAGAAGGAAAATTCTTCAGTGTAATACCTACTTGAAGACAAGCAAATATTTAATATCACTGGAAATCCATGGTTCACTACCCTCTCTCATGAAAGTGGCACCTCAGGCATTTGCTTCCACCACTTTCCTCAGTGCATGCAGAGATAGTAAAAAACCAACAAACAAAGAAACAAACAAAAAGGATGACTTGAGTGGAAATAAGTTTTAAGGCATTTCTGGTTTGAGATTGTGTGAGTTCTCTTTGATCAGCCTGCAGTAAATTGCCACTAGAGATGAAGGGTAAAATGCGTATCTGTTAGAATCAATCTGCCACTCCATTCTGCTTGAGGGATAGAGTGCCTGCTTTGTTTGATGTTATGAAATTGCTTGGTGTCACACTACTTGGATAACTCCAAGTCCTACCTTATGGCCTGGGAAGCTAAATCTACACTCGTTATTGCAGGAGACAAGAGAGGAAAGAATCCGCCAATACCATGAAGAACCAAACACCCCTCCAGTTCTGGTGAGTAGTAGTTCTCAGTCAGGAAGCTCATGGCTGTAGCATGATAAACATTTTAAATGCATTCATGCCAGCTTTCATTGTGGGTTCCCCTGCCTGACAAGCCTTCCAGAACGTTGGCATGGAAGGTTAATTATATTCTTGCTAAGAGCTTCAACCTTGGATTTTGCTTGATTGCAGAAAATGGGTTAGAGCAAATTAAATGCATACTTGCATGTTATGTTGCTAAACACTATATTTCAGGCAGCTCTGATCTTCCCAGTCACTGGCCACTAGTCATATATTGTACACTGGGGTGGTGTGCATGCAGATGGTACAATACATATACAATATCTTTTTGCAGGTCTGTAATCTCCAATACAGTTTCTGAATTTGCACATTCAGTAGAATATATGTTGCTTCATTATGCCTGTCTAGGGAACTGGGACCTCTGTGTTTCCTGTCCCTGTGCTTGATCTTGGAGTAAAAAGTTTGTGTTTTAACAAACCCAGCTGGCTGTTGCTTGGTCCACACTGGATCTAAGAATGGTGGGGTAGTAGAAGTAACTGTGGGGAAAAAACACACTTTCCTCTTCTCCTTAATGGTTCCTCCTTTAAAAGTGAAAACTGGAATAAACAAGAAAATCAGCTTCTAAAACAAGATTACTCACCAAATTTTGTCCTTGCATCTTTGTTAGGTAAGCGAGAAAGTCTAGTCTGTAGTCACGGTGAGATGCACTAAGACTGACCTGCTTGTGACAAGCATTCTACCCTGTCAAATAGCTCGAAAATCATGTTAAATATTTCCACCTACATTAGGGCTTGCGGGAAGGTGCGATGCTGCTAGTGGAAGGAGACAAAGCCACGCTGCAAGGAGTGACAGGAGCACGTCTGTTTTTGAGGTAAATGCTTCATTTGAATTGTTATCATCCTTCAGATAGAAAGGAAGAGAAGCTTTTGTTAGATTCCTGGTACATGCTGCCTGTCCCCTACATCAGAAATTACTTAATCCCTTGGTTCCATTTTTCTTTGGGGAAAACATGAATAGTTTTATGCTCCAAAGCAGCACAGTATGACAGCACTCTAAAGGAAGTCTAACTTACACAGTTAAGTGCTGTGGCATTACATCCATTGATGCTTATGCTTCCAAGTTCTAGTTACCCTTCACAGAAAGAGCCCCAGTAGTCAGCTCTGTTATCGAAAGCCAGGGGAACGCCAGTTTGGTCCTAATGCATGGAACTCCAGAACAAGGAAACCCATGTCTTTATTCATATGAACATTAGTAATGTCCAAATCTAATATGTATGTGCTATGATGTGGGCAAGGAAGGGAGTCAAAACTTTGCTTGTTAAGAATAAGGGTGCCTGGTTCCATCCCTAGTAACAGATGGAAGCACAGTAGTCCCAGCTCCTGTTAAAGCTCACAGCATGGTTTGTCTTGTTTAAGGGGTAAGAAACCAACTGAACATGAGCCTGGAACAGATTTCAGTTTCCTCCTGACTGACAGTAATCCCCTGAATCTGTAGCCTTCCACTTCCTGCAGCACAAATTACTACGTGGAGAAGACAATGAGGAAGAAGGAAAGAGATGCTTCTAAGTCCCAGGGTGGGTGGGGAACCTTATCTCTATTTATAAATATGTATAGTGGGCTTTTTTCCTCACCCTGATTCATGTCCCGGACATCTCCTTCCCAGCAAAAAGACATTTTTTATTGCAATACTTGAGTAATCAGAGCTATTTGAAGTCTGAAAGGGTCTGTACATTCATGTATCCAGTTTGATTCCTTCCCCACCGAATTTAACACAATTAAGACAGGACAGCGAGTCAGCTGTTCCTGCTGCATAGATTTACCTGCTAAATGAAAGAACTGTTCCTTCAGTGTACTTCCACACTTCATTTCATTTTTGTGCTATTAATAAACGGAGAAGTTATGCATTCAATTACTTTTATTTGCTTCAGACTCATGTTAAATATATACAATGCTAATTATGTACAAAAGTGTGCATGTTAAAAATTGTCAGGTTACAAACTTGCAAATCCTAGAAAAGTGCAAAATTTTAAAACATCTTCCACCATGCTGTACAGGAAAAAAATCCATCATTAGCCAATATACACACTCTTAAAACATACTGATCAAAACAAAGTAAGACATACAGTATACACTTAAAGCACCCAGAGGGAAAAAGATATTGCACAGAAGACTGACAGCAAGTTCATTACAGTGCCTGAAGGCTCATTTTTGAAAGTGGCTATTTCCAACACTCCTCAGACCTAACATTAACTCTTTAGAAAGGCATTTTTTGGCATTTAAAAATCCATTTGTAATCACATAATTGCACAGTCTGTAAGAATTATCAGAAGATATGGTTAACTGTTGCTGTAAGGCCTTTGCTTCCACTCCCTCATTAGCTTTAGTAAAAATTCATCAGGCAAACTGAGTAGCATCACAGTTTCCATCAAAACACTGACCAAAGGGAGGTAAGTCTTACGCATAGCATTTCTCTAATCTTATATCAAGCTGCTCCTGCATAGTAAAGGTTTGTATCAGAATACTTATTGCAAGTTTTCCTTGAATTCTTTTTTCCCCTCATGGCTTTCTTTAACTGACAGCTCACAGCTGCGCATGACTAAAGCAGTACTGTCAGGTGCAAGACTTAAGGTTATTTTAAAAAGTTATTTCAAGGCAAAAAATATGGCTCCTTTGAGAGGAAAATACTGACTAGATAGGAAGCTAAGTAAACAAGCGGCCTCAGGTTCAGTTAGATCTGTGATGTACATGGCTGGAAGTTTTATATTCCAATCTCAAAACATCTTAGCAGCTTTAAACCATAATCTACACTGATAATCATGCTTCTGGGACAGAAGACGTGTTATGAAATTGTGCCTGTGCTGAGTATAATCACAGACAAAGCCTGGACATACCTGCCAAATTTTCCAAGTCAAAACTAGGAATAACACATGACTGAAGGAACTCTATTGAAAAGAAGTGAAACATATTTTATCTGAGCCATGTAGGTAAATGGTAACTAAAAGAAAGACATACCAGTCTTCTTCCACAGATGCACAGCAAAAAGGTGAATTAAAACAAAACAAAGGGTAGTTCCTCACATATGGGGTGGGGTGTTCAAGACTGCAGGAAGGTCAATGGCACTAGACTGAAACTGCAGAGCATGTTATGGTGCCACTCAGAGGCATTTCTGCATTTAGGCATCTAATGACTACAATAGTGAAGAAGGGGACAATAGCATTTTATCAATTTTTAAATGTTTTTCTTGAATTGCAGTAGCTTTTTAGAAAACCCTTGCTTCCTTCAAAAGTATGTTTTAACAAGGTCAATTAGTAATAAGGTTGACTCCTCGGGATGGAGGAAAAGACATATTCCAAACACTTCAGTTGACTCTAACATTGGCATCCAATGAGCCCACATACAAGTGATTCCACAAAAACTTACTCTCCCCCAAAGGAGACAACTAACAAGTGTCACGTTTACAACTGAAACTTACATAGCTTTTAAGCCAAAGAGCATAAAAAGACCTAGAAGCACATGCTTGAATTTCCACCCAATTAAATATAACCCTATGTAGTGCTTTCATATAACAGTATTAGATCAGGCCTTAGGTTCACATTAGGATATGCATTTATATGTGTGTGCTTCTTTTTTTAACTCTTTGAAAGGAAAAAAAGGAAAATATTCACAGCACGTAGGCTCAGCATTATCCTAGCCAGCAAGGTGCCTTTAGCAGTGGAAGACAGGAAATGCTTTCAGGTGATACAGAGCACATACCTACACAGACTCTCAATGTAGGAGCAGAAGGATGTCGACATTTCTACACCCCTTCTAGCTCTAAAGCTCTCTACCATTCCATAATCTGTATACAGATGCATGTTTTCAGCTAAATGCATGTACACAGTAAAAGCTTTGTGCAGCATTTGGTTCCTTGACTTATATTTTCTAAGGATTTTGTTAATTAAGATTGGGAAAGACTTGCAGAGGAAACAGGGAGGAGGGAGACATGATTTAGGGAAGTGAGGTATACAGCTCCCATTGACTAAGGCAAGAGTTAAAAGACCTACCTAATATTGTGCATGACAGATAAAAATAAATTTATCATTCCTGCAGGACTGTCTTAAAGCAGAACAATGTTACTAGTCCCATATAGAATTTTTCCAGTGCAGAAACTTAGTTCTTTCCTTTCATTTAAAGGACAAAGAAATACAACTTTCAAGAGGATCCTTATAAAACAGTCAATTGACTAGGCTATTTAAAGCCTGTGAAGACTTTGATAAACCTGTTTTGTGATAATATGCATAATCTAAGATATACCAGAGGGGAAAAAAAGCTTCTTTATATCAATGTTGCAGATTAGCAAAATAATTGTAATGTGGGTATAGGTTAATTTGGTTTTTTTGGGGGGAAGTTGTGGGTTTGTGGGTGTTTTGTTTTGTTGCTTTGAGGTTTTTTCCTTTTTTTTTTCCTTTCTTTTTAAATCAAACAGGTTTCCTAAAACCTAATTTCCATAATGTGTAGTTTAACACTGAGATTATTATTTTGTGCTGGTAAGGTACATGGATGATAGAAGACGTGGTTTCTAGATATCCTATGAGCAAGTAATAGATAACAAGTACATTGATATAGAAAAACTTGCATAAGTCAAATGCTAAGTTGAAGAGCAAGCACTTCACTTTCTGTATGCTTGTATAGTACAAAATCAGCAAAGACTAGATGGGATTCTTCACTGTATATAAAAAGACAACTAAAAATACTATCATGAATTATAAGTAAATTGATAAAGAGAAATTTAGCAAACATTTTACTTGAAATAAAGGAGAGATGTCTTCTAAATATCCTTTGGTATCCAAGCTCAAAACTGTGCTATGGAGAAGTTACTCAATACTGCTAACTACTTGATCTCATTTATGTACAGGTGTGAAAAGCGTGTCAGTTTTCAGGTTTTTTTAGATATATATATTTACACTCCTACTTACTCATCTTCAAAGGTAAGCACATCTTAAACATTGATAAATAATTCGAGTTTCTCCAAAAATTAAAAATAGTATCACCAAGAAGATGGTGACAAATGTAGTGCTACGAAACAAATGTCACTTAAGACTTTTTTATTCTAAATTCTTCATTGGAATTCTCATCTCACAGCTGTAGTTTTTACAGTTAAATAAATCTTTGTTCAAAACCGAAGAATAATCTTATTTCACCAATACTATGTGACAAACAAAATGGGGTCCTAAGCTTTACTGACTTGAAGAAATTGAAGAACTATGGAAGTCAGTTCACTAATTCACAGTGCACTGCACAACAGACTGCAAATCAACCAACCTAAACAACTGATCAGAAAATTTTCCATTTTTAAAAAATTTTCTACTTTTTATACAAATAAGTTAAAACCAAAAAAAACAACACGCCAGCTAATGCTCACACTTAACGACTTTTATCTTTTACTTGAAGCTGGTTTTAGATAAAGGCAAAGTGCAGACCTTCAAACCTATGGAGGTCTCTCCAGAAGGTCTCTGGCAAGGACACCAAGTGTGTGATGGTGTATACCTCCCATCCCTCAAGGACCAGAGAAAAGATCAAAAGGCAATGGATGTTGCCACTCTTCCTGGAGCATAAAGCAGCTCAGAGCTCATCTGTCCCCCTCCTCATTCTGCAGCTGCTTTGTGCTGAACACAAACTAGCCTCATGTTTGAGAGCCCAAGAACTGTCCACATTTAAACCTGTCCCATGTATTTGTGAAGATCACCCAATGCTTGTGATGCATTGATATGATGGTATTGAAATGTCAAAGGTCTTCATCATAAACTATTTCCTCCCCAATTATTGCAACATATTTTACTTAAACTGACACACTGTATTCAGTATTCTTTAATATTAAACTACTAAAAATGTCAATTCAACTATTGTATAAACTTACCTAACCCACAGTAGGATGTTTTCAAACCCTTATGCAAACCTCTCTAAGCAAGTGTCAAAAAGAAAACTACGCTCTCACCAAACACTAGGAAAGACCCATCTCCTCCGTTTTTCCACTTTATTCTGCTAGCCCAAAACATCATAATTTCCTGACTCCTTCCCCTGCAAATAAACACTTAGCCTTATATATGCATTTAAACACAACATATATGCATACTTACAAAAACCATCATCTCAATGCCCCGAGTTTTTCAATTTCCCATAACACAGAAAAATCTCACATTCTGAGCTGAAATTCCTCTAAACTACTCTCTAAAGATCCCCCCTGCAATCCCTTCTTCATGAAATTATAATGGACAAACATACTTCACATTCTCATGTACAAACTTTATACTTCCAGAGTACCCTCAGTATTCTTACTGGATAGGTAACTGATTAAAAATAGTATTTTTCAGTTCTCTATAGCTTATTTGAAAATATGGGATGTGGTTGTAAATTTTTTCTTTTACATACATGGGGTACGAAAAGAAACCACACCACTCTACTTTTGGGAATTTAATCCTCTCTTGGCAAGTGACTCAGGAAAATAATTCTTACTTCCTCCTAACTTTCCAGACAATCCAGTCTGTCACAGTGATAGTCAGAATATTGCAACTATGCATAGACCCACTTGTTCACTAGTCTGATTTATTATTTCATTTACAAAACTTAAGAAAAAGCAACACAACTTTCTTTACACAGTACACTAATCAGTCATTAAGAGGGATTTTTTTTTTCCAGTAAAGAAATTGAAGAGGAGAAATCAGTTTTAATGAGACTAACAGAAATTGTAAAGATTATCCTTTAGCAGGGTAAGGAGGTATTACTATTTCTACGAAGTTAATAAATATTGTGCTTAAAGTTAATGAAATGAGATTATACATTATGCAGTTCCTCAGGTAGTTCAACAACTCTCCAGCCACTGGGAATATCTGATAACATTTACAAGAGATATAACACACATCCATTTCAATAAATAAAAAATAACAAGAAAAGTGATGGTAGAGGGAAGGAAGGGGTAGCCAAAAGGGAACATGCTATCTAACAATCACTTATAGTTCAGCCTTGTATCTATACTCCCCTTATCCCATGGTATTTTCTCTTTTAATAGACATACATACATGAATATACATATATATACACATACACACATATATACACATACACACACCTTCACACGCTGATCCAAAAATTCGTATTTTTCCCTCAGCACCAGGCTTTTCCAACAGTATGGGGTTTATCATTTAAATCAGTAACATTATAAAAATGTCAGAATGATAGGAAAATGCATACCCTTCTATCATCATATATTGGTAAACCGAGGAAAAAAAAAACCAAACCAGTAATGCCTTCTCCAAAACATAACAGGCAATTGGATACAGCACATGTAAGGATCTAGTATTTTCTTTTACTAGGTCTTAAATGCATCTTCAAAATGTTCATCTGTTTTTCCCTGCTTGTTTTTACAGGAAAAAGTATGGCTAACAACTGCTTTGGTGAACACCAAATCAAGAAACAAACAGGTGCTATTTTTAATTAAATTGTGCTGCAATGTTGCATAATGATTCTGCAGTGAAAATTTATCTTCTATTTGCAGGAGTTGCCTTACTAATGAAGCAGATTGATCTTTGACCAATATAAGATAATGATTCTTCCTCTGTATTTCTACAAGATATTAAATATACCATGGGATTTCTTGGTGTGTGTCTTAGTCTACTTGACAATATAAATAATTTTCAGCAGCAAGTATTTCCTACCTCCTTCAGCTCCTTCACCACCTTCAACTCCTTTTAAGTTATTCATGTCTGTACTTTAAACAATCTCTGATAATCAAGTAGTGCAACACAGATGTTCCTTACAGAACAGCGTAAAACTGGAACTGCACAAAAGAAGACAGCAATAGCCATTTACATGAACAAATTGCAATAAAATGTTCACTGGGCTAAAAAACATATTGAGAAGGTCATAACTGTCAGCTATCCCAATTCTGAATCCAACCATTGCAACTGCCAGAATTTTAATTTATTGGGGAATAACAATGCTGTCAAAGCAAAGCCAAATACCTTCTTTGTGATCAAGGAGCATCTGGTCCTATTCAGCTTTAAATCAAATGCTACTTATCTTAAATTCAATTAGTAAGCTTGAGTTTGGAAACTTGTGGGTTTTTTGGTTTTGGGGTTTTTTTCCCCCTCTCAAAACACAGTTTTAGCAGCTGTTGAGAGAGGGATACTGCTGTGACCAAGTCAACACAGGGAAAATATGCAAGCAAGCTAACTTGCATGAGTACATATGCTTACTACTATACCTCTAACATAGGTTCTTTGTCAATAGACTTAAGAATCAAGCCCCTGATTACATATTTATACATTTAAAGTGACAAAAAGATTAAATAAGTTTCTGGAATCCGTGAGAGAAGGTAGAAGCAGCAATCACTTGGAATCTTGAGTGTTATATTCAGTCTCTCCTGATGAAATCTGGCTGAGCCGTTTGCTTGATCCCCACAGCTTTCGGGAAAGCTGACCTGAGCGCATCTGTTTAAAAGTAATTCAGAGAAACAAAAGGAGGGGGAAGGGATAAGGTGGATAAATTAAAAAGGAATTCAGACACTGATTCTGGTGAAATGCAGACACTACAACGTACTGCATAAACAAAACTATATCAACAAAAATTACTTGAAAACAAACCAGAAGTAACACTTAGGGATGATTCTTGGGACTGACAAAAAACAACACACAAAACACCACAGTCTTCTCTGATTTTGAACAGCTAAAGGGATATTGCCAAGTAATGTACACTTATATGCTTAACCTCCTTCAAATGGCCTAGAAACAGTGTTTAGATTGCTATTTTGATAGGAAGGGAAAAAAGAAGTGGATGTCAAGCAAGAATGAATCAAATGAGAAGAAAGGGCATTTTATTTTAGAGATTTCAAATAGTGCTAGAAGTGAAAAAGAAAAGATAACCAAGATGCAAGACAGTGATGGCAGAATGAAGGAAAAAGAGAAAGGTTATCTCCTGGTGTCAAATTTATAGTCTTCCAAAGATCCTGTGTGAAGTGTTCAGAGTAAAATTTAAACCAGAAGTAAGTCATACTGAGTACTCCACAAGTTAAGACAGATAACAAGCAACCAGAGGCCATATTAAATCCAGCATCTGGTAGGTCTGCAATCTGACAACAATTTGTAAGAAACTGTTTTACTGCCAAAGTACAAGGTTGATGATTGGCCAGTAGTGATCAGCCTGGCAGCTGATTAGGTTATGAAATTGCTTGCAGTTCAGTAAACAAGATGCATGCCTTAACAACACAAGTTCAGGAACAGTTCCCCCCAGTTACTACTACAAATTTAACAAGCTTAAGAACTGTATTATTACAGCAGCAGTGTTCTAGAAAAGGCACAGTGCTGACCAGGATTAACACTAACAGGTTATAATTGCCCAGACTTCTGCAACATCCAAACCAGCTAAGTAACTGTTAAAAACACAAAAACATTTATTATATTTCATACTAGATACTGCCAATGTAGAAACACTAAAGGCCAATCTTAATACCAAGCAGCATTTCCCTTTATGCACATTAGAGAAGGTCACTCCTATGGATCCAATCCTCTGTCCTAAGGATCAGTATGACCACCGAAAGCCAGAACTACAACACTGTCTTCTGCATACAGATAAATTCTAGTAATTAATTCCTTCCAAACTAAAAATAAATCATTCAACAAATAAACACCCCACATACATACACTTTTCAAATATATTGATTGATGCCATTATAGAAAACTAGAAAATCTGGGACATAATATTCCTTATATGTTTGTGCTTAAAAAAAAAAAATCTATTTACATGGATATTAACTTGAAGATCATCTGAAATATAAACAGAAAATCCTGAAAAAAAAAATCATTGGAAGGCCTCTACAGTCATAAAAGGAAACCAGTCTTTGAAACAACACTTTCTGCATAGTTAGAAAAATAGATATGATTAAGAACTGAAAATAAGAAAACAAAAAGCCTTCAGTCTAATGATACATACAAATTTCAGCCTACAAAAGATCTTTCTACAGAATAGGAAGCTTAGAAATGACAGTGACTTTAAAACTGCTGTTACAAACATATGTTTAACCACATCATAATCAGCTCTTTGTCAATTCTACAATAGAATAAAAGCTGTTCAACTGGAAGTCAGTGAAAACCAACCCCACCGCATCTGCTGCAAGCAAGATCAGACTACCACTGTGTGAAGCCTATTTCCAGTCTTAAACTATGTATCTCCTAGCTAAAACATACTGAAATATTGACAAGTAAGTTCTCTTTTATCACATTTAAAATATAAAATTAAATTAAGACACTTTTCTGGCATGTACTAAAGGTCATGCAAAAGTGATAATCACATTTTCAAATAAATACATTGCAGCACAACAGAGATCCAGTTATAGAGAGAAGCAGGTTTAAGCTAACTCAAGTACTTTGAAAGTCATGACAAGAAGTACTTAAAGCAAAACCTATGTTTTGCACAAGAAAAACTGGGCATATCTATTTGACAGATGGATGCTGTGTATTTGATATTGCATATGCAGTACCAACAAGTTTATATTCACCATATGGAGCACTGAGCATACTGAGAACCTACAGAAGTGATTCTCTGTGCATTGCAATTAGACACTTTAAACAGAAAGAAGTAATATTTTCCCCCCCCCCAATGTCAGTCAATACATATTAAAAGATATCTGACAGAAACTGTAAAAATAAACAAAGTGGCTTGCTCTCTTTTTTTCCAACTTTCTTCAGGGAAATTATTTCATCAAGAAGTGGCTGACAACACTATCCCGTTCAGAAAAGATTAGCTATTATGACTTTGCTTATTCAGATGTGAGTGATAAAGTCTGGAAGTTAGTCCAGCTGAGCTTCCCATCTCCGATCCCTAAATACCTCTGATTCTTAATGAGAACTTTCAGTAGAGCAGTCTCAACAGTTATTTGTTTCCCACTGAAAACTGAAACTTGCTCTTAAATTTACCCTGCCATAGAGGAGACCTCTTGCTCAACTGGAAAGCAGAAATAAGTGAACTTCCCACTGTTCGGTAGAAAAAGTTCTTGATGGTAGGTTTTACCTCTGCTGGCTTGCCAACACCAACGATAATCAACTTGCCATCCTCCAAGCCAACAAGGATGTGGCTGTACTCCTTGGTGACAGAAATGCAGTGAATTGGCAGTCGCATGGCTAAGGGGGAGATGCTCAGACTCAGGCTGAAAGGAACCAAAAAACCACAGAGAGAAAGTACATCATATATTTGTTTGCACATACTGCAAAGAATCACATTGCAGTTGAAATGGCTGTCCACAGGATGCACTATAAAACACACTTTCTCAAGGATGCAGTTTGCAATTTCCATTATTGTAAACTCCTACAGAACAATGTAATCATATCCCAGAACAGAGCTTCAATAACAAGTAAAGGCATTGATGGGTAAGCCAGTAAGCTAAGACATTTTCACTGAAATATAGTAACATTAGTACCACAGCTGCCTAAGTGACAAAGATCACTCCCATTCTGAGGAACAATGGAGCTCTACAGAGAGTAGCAGTAAGTGGAGCTTAAAACTCAGTGCAGAGCAACATGAGACTTGATCCTGCAGTTGCTGAGCTCCCTGTCACTAATCAGAGGAAAATCACAGTTTGCAAATGTCAGACACAGCTCCTCCTGAATTCTGTCAGTTCTAGGTGTCTAATTGGGATAAATGTCTGGGAAGAAAGAGGTCAGTTACAACCTCTTACTTTATTTTTCTCCCTGTCTTAGTTCTCCCCAAAAAGTTTTTTCAGGAACACAGGAATTGCCCATAGCACCAAGCAAAGTCCATATTATACAGCCATTTTTCAATGAGCCCTTATATTTGTACTATTTGTACCTCAATAATAAACTACTGATGGTGGTACATTACCTGTAGAGATCCCGTATGGAGAGAAATCCCTGTAAGCTGCCCATCACGATATACTCGCCAGTCACACACATATCTGACACTTCCTCCTTCAGAGTCTCAGAACCCAGATATTTTCCATTGACAGAATAGAGATGTAATGCATTCTTATCCTGAACAGATCAAAAATAAGTATGTCACAGAGGACTGACAGGATAAAGAGTGTAGCATCTGTATCCCCAACTCACTAATAGGAGCAAACCCACAGACACTGTTGAAAACAGTCTCCTTGTTGAATGATACAAGAGTAGCGATTCTACACTCAATAAGTATGGATGCAAGGTCCTGTAAGGAAATGTTTGAAGTTACCTCTTTATGTAACATTGTAACATCTTACCTATCAATTTAATTAATTCCAAATCTCCAGGAAACATCATGGATTTAATAGACAGGTCCCTATTTTATAAGGATTTTTCTTAAGGAAGAAGAAAGGAAGGCAGCACTCATCTTCAGCCTTGCTACCACCCTCCTCCCCCCCCTTCCCCTCCCAAAATGAAAAGCAGAAGGAAACAAGTATATTTCTATAGCACTAGACCTAAAAGCATTTTCTGGACAAGGCAACAAATTCTTGATGGATTAAAGACACTGAACTAACAAAAGTGTCTTAAATTCTTTCAGCCTGACAATACCTTGGGTCTCTTCTCTCCCCATCTTCCCAATGTAGCTAGTATGCCTAGGTTAAAAAAATTTGTCTACCAATAAATTTCCTATGCTCCTAGAAATCACAACTTGATTCCTTATTAAAGCAACTACACAGCTCCTCAACAGGCAGAATAAGCTACCAGTGAACCTTAGAGCTATGTCCCCAATCTGAAACTAAGAAACTGTAGTCACTGAGCATCTTGCACACAGAACTTATTGCTCCCCTTACAAGCCCTTGTTTCTGTGCACAGTGGAACTTGTTTCCACTAGTTTTCCAGTTCAAAGCAGCTTTCCCAGGAATATTTGTTAGCCTATGCTTAAGCATCTTCCTTGCACGTGTTTGGAGATCTTCATGAAACTCACAGGAGCACAATATGCCTGTGATTTATCTTTTAATCAAATTTCATTGAAATTGGCTAGAAAAATTAAAAAAAAAATGGAAACAGACACTGCATGCTCAAAAGGCCTTTCCCTTAGGAAATAAGTTAGGTATATTTACGATTAAAGTCTTCAGTGACTTGAAACAGAGGTATTCCATGAACCTAAGTACCTTAAGAGTAGTCTTTCCTTCTACGCTGGTGTGGACAACTATATGTCCTTCCCAGGACACAGCCAGATTGGGAACAGTCAGCAGGAGAGAACTCTCACAAGGTGGTCGCAAAGTCCTCACGTACTGACCTTTCCGAATAGTGCGGACAATAACAGTGCCATCCTGCAGCAACCAAAGCGAGGCAAACTGTTACTCAGCAGGTAAGTTACCACAACACTTACACGGAGAGGATACAGGGAATACTTTGAAAGCACTCAAATCCTTAACAGGAGCTAAGGACAAAGAAGCCTTCCCCTCAAGACCATGCACTATAGGCATATGAAAAAACCAAATCCAAGGAGGGCAAGAGGGGAAGGGCAGGCAGCAAATCAGCCATTTCATATGTCACATTTACGAGTAGGCATTATGTGCAGTACAAAGTCAGAGTTCAGCAGCCTGCCAGCGTAGTAGAGTAAGGCAGACTATGAGCAAGCTGCACAGGGTTAACAGAGCAGGGAAGAAACTGCTTCAGAATTATCGCTATGAGAAGCTTAAAATCTCTAAGGAAGTCCACACGTGTTAAAGCTCATCTGTGCAGAGTAACAGAACATAATAGGTGAGGCCCATGCTGTGCACAGCAGTTTGAGACAGCCTGATGTAAGCAGGCAGCAAAGGAGATGGCACATATCTTCTCGCTGCGCAAGGATGAAGAAAAGAATTGTGCAATAGTGACATTTTTTGTATTTTTCTTAACTTCAAGTGTGCTCTATAGTTTGAGTAGAGAAGAGGCAAAAAAGGGAAAAGTAGGAAGATGCTTACCCTGGATCCTGACACTGCCATATCAAGTTCAGTGCTGATGCCAACACTCGAAACTTCATCAGTATGCCCATAAAGGATCTGAAATGGCTTAGGTGCCAGGCCTACAGGCACTCCTCCCTGAGAGTAACAAAAAGTGCAATGACACATTCTCTTGCAGCTGAGGACAAACAAAAAATGAATTTCTGGTATCTTCAGTTGTGAGAGGTGTGTATTTGACGTAGGCCAAAACCAAAGGTATAACTCACCCATTCCAGTTTTAATTTACTGCCTTTTGTGTCAGCAGCCCTATTCACTGAAATCATGTGAATGAACAAACATGCACTTACTCCATGTGTGTGTGTGTGTGAGAGAGAGAGAGAGAGTGTGTTACTTAGCTGTCTTGTCTCTATCCCTTCAGGTGTCCAGGAGTGCAAGGGCCACAGTGAGCAGTCCTAACAGGGCTTGTTCACCCCCCCATCCACACATTTATTCTTTGCCTGTGTATCTGGGCTTGTCCAGTTCTTACAGTTTACCCTGGAATCAAGCACTATCTCTACAGCTAAGCTTAAAGAAGCTGAAGGCTATTTTGCTTAAAATAACAGCAATCCTTTCATTTTCTAAGGAAAAGTAAGGAAATAATCCTTCTCAGTGACTACCAGTAGTGTGATATGCAAAGGAAATCTTGCAATAATGTTCATGAAGAATAGTAATTTTCCCACATAACTGCAGGGTATCACAACTTTTCTTACAGGGAGTGTACTGCCAGCACACACAGACATTCTCAAACCAATTCTAAGGCAAGACCTGTACTTAGAGAGAAGGTACAGTAAACAGTTCTGCAGAGAACTATTTGTTCTCATTTCTCTGATAAAAATTTGACTGCAAACCAAGTCCTGAAAGCCTGAAGCATGCAGGAATACAGAACAAGTGTCAAAATACAGGGCTGGGAAAGGTGACAGTGCAGAGAAGACAATTAGAATGGAGCTGCCAGTATGCAGTCCATTGCTGCCACTTTGTAAAGACCAAGATAAAACTCTCACAAGAAGTTATAATACATAAAACATCATTCTTATATCTATTAAACAAAAAATACATTCAGATCTTAAGAAAAAGTAATTCTAAACAAAGATAATCTCCAGAGGATGACTGTTCAACTCACACTGAAAAGATAAACTAAAAATTTTCCAACATTTATCCCCTCTTGAGACAAAAAAATACTGGTATGAGCTCTAAGGTCTCACTTTTTTTTGACCCTGCACTGTTACTACAGCTGAAAGAACTGTGAATACTCCCACCATAAAGACAGCTTCCACAAAAACACATGCAGTTATGCACCACTCTTCTGCTTTAATGTGCTGACTTCAGTTCAATGATAAGAAGAACATGACCTGACCAAAACATGACAGCTCCCCTGGGACAGTTAATTCTACTTGTATATCTGGAATGTAGCAATTAGAAATGAATATTTTAAATGCATAACAATGAAAATGGCTTCACATTTTTAGTGTAAGCACACGCCTGGATCACACAACCACCTTCACTGTGTGAAAGCACAAGACCAATATTATCAAATGACAGTGTAAATGCAGGTAATAGACTAGCTCCTATTGTAGACATCAATACTCTCCACAGAGAAAAGGCAGTGCTAAAATGCAAATACTGGAGTGAACAACTGCCTAGAAATGCAAAATTCCTATTTTCTTACCATGAAAATAATCTACAAAATCTTTAAAAGAGCTTCTAAAATAGCGTACTTCACCTATATAGTAACTAATGTGGATAATTTTTCAAACAGAGAAGACAATGGGAGTAAAATTATTAAGCTAATCAATTTTAGTGGACTATCTTCCTTGTAAACCTGAAGGGAAATCAACAAAACATCATAGCAAAACAGAGAAGGACAAAAATACATTCAGAAACCGCTTCTCAGAGTACACCTAAGTAACATACCTGCTGAACTATTTGCCATATCATACAGGTAGTATCTCTGGAGCCTGAAATTAAATGAATTCCACAGTAGTCTATTGCCAAGCAGGTCACAATATCTAGATAAAGGAAAGCAAACAAAGTTATCACATTGGTATTTAAGACTAATTTCCCACAGACTGACGATGTGGATACAATTTGGCAACAACATATCCTGATTTGCATCAGCATGAAATCATCCACTGTGATAAGGGTGATGAGACTCTTTGAAACAATGAAGTCATAGTGCAGCCAAGTGTACCAACCTGACCTATTCAGCCTTGCTACCTAAAAACAGCACTAAACCACCACTACAGTGACTAAAAAGCCATGTTCAAGTATTTATGTATAATCATGGTTCAAGCATTCTTTCATTCTTATGCTTCCACTGCTTCATAACTGCTGTGCTTGTTTGCCCAAGCCTATAATTCCTTCCAAGACCACCAAATAACAAGGTACACACATAAACCCTTTTTATTTCATAATACAAAGAGTTACTAACCCATGTGCCTGATGTGCTGTCCGATCAGCTTGCCTTTCGTGAGAGATGTCACCCTGATGCTGTTGTCCCAGTGTCCTCCACTGAAGAGCAGCTTTGCATCATGGGACACTGCAAACAGCTTTGAGGTGATCTCCAGTCCTGGTGCAAAAGGACCACTCATGTTGCGTTGGGTTCTGTAGGCAAATGATGGGCAGTTAAGAGTAACCTTAGTTCAAATCTATGTATTTTGCACTTCCTCTATCCTTAAAAATCCATTACAAGTTCCATCTATAAAGGAGGCTATACCTATGGCAAAACTCTCACTGCCATCAGCAGAGTGGAAGTGAGATTTTACATTAGATATTTTCAGTCTTTTATGCAATTTGATAACTCATGTCCTTACTAAGTACTGTAACATCTAAGAGAAAAAGGAATATTCTAAAACCAAAAACCCCAAACCAGCAGATATTGTGTAAGAAAGTATGAAGACTGCCCATCTTGGATTTCAAGATGAGTTTCTATGATTGATAATTAGAAAAAAATTGGAAGTAGCTCTAAGAACAACAAAGCTTGAAATGACACATAACTCTTTACTAGAATGCCATTACAGACTAGGTGTAGTATTACTGAACATCAGAAGATGAATTCCTAGGTGAAAACTCAGACAATGGAAACAGAACAATCCATTGATAGCTGAACAATTGCTGTATTCCATTAGTTTAGATGTATTCATCTGCACCCCTCCTCATAATTTGCTTACTTGGGATTTGTCACTGTAGTATCTCTGATGAAAGTAAAATAGTTGGAGATATTTTTATCATAAGGCAGCCAACCATGAGTTCCAATAATGCAGTTCAGACTTGCTGTTACCTAAAAAAGTTTGATTAAAAAAAAAATGGTGAAACTGAGAGGTATATTTTCTGATTGCCTTCACGGTAATAGAGCTTGCATAAAACCCAGTAGAGGCTTCTTGAAAATTTACCACAAAGGAAAAACCACATGTAACTCTCCCCCAACAAACAAACAAGTAAAAACTCCAGCTCAGATGAGTTAATCCACATGTGGTACATAGTACCAAGCTAGAATAGTGTATATTCTAGATAGGTCAGAGAAGCTGGGGTGGAGGAACAGGCAGGAGACAAAAATGAAAAATCTCAGCTGACCAACCCCTCTCAAACATTTAATTACAATCCAGTCATTTAATTTAAGCTGCTGCTTCTTGTCTTCTTTGAATAGTAATCATTAGCAGTTAACACATTAACAAAGGAAGTTTTAAAAACATACTACAGTTCCATTTCTGAGGAAGTAACAAAAGAATCTAAATATGTAAGGTATTTTCATCAGATATTTATAAAAAAACACAATCATAATTTTAGATGTGTCCAAATTCCAAATAACATGCATGTACCACATTAAGCCAGGACAATAATTTTGACCTGCAAAATAGGAATATTGGAAAAGAATATTCTTTCCTGCAAAACATAACATTATTGCACTAGGACCAATATCTAGGTCATATATATATACAGATGTAAATACAAAAACACTGTCCTCATTATTTGGTCATCTGCCATAGTACTAAAACCTGTATTAGTGCAAAAGTTAGTTTTAGCAACAGTGCAGGTCTTTGGAGTGTGTATGCAAAACATATGGTATATTTTATATAGGGGTTGGAAAGCAATGATAAATATAAAGACACCATTAATAACTCCATCCTGTAATTTTAAATCTGGGCTGCACTGCACTAGGAAATTGGTTGCCACGTGGAAGTGAATCAAGTGGGCAACTTACAATATGCCTCGCTACAACTTACAGTCATGTCTCATCAGCTCTTTAATGCCATTCAAGAAATCAGCCTCGCTTCTCCTTCGGAAGATAAATGTTTAACTTATAGCTGACATTCATTATAGGTTAAAGGAACACATCTGAACAGGAACAATTAAGTGTTTCTCTACACGCTGTATGAAAAAAACCAAAGAAACATCCATCTGACTGTCTGCAGTATAATAACAGTATTGACACATGCAACTCACCAAGATCTCTGGGCTTCCCTGAGAAATAAAGGAACGTGACTGACTCCTGGGAACAACAGCTTTGACAATGGGCACACCATCACTAATTCCCTAAAGAAAAAAAAAAAAAAGACATGCTTTTGATCTGATTATATCCAAGAGCAAAAAGGACAACTCTAGAAACTGTGAAGAATCAGATCCAAAGACTCTGGATTCAGTGTCAGACCTGTACAGTAACTCTAAGACACTGGTACACACACATTCAGTTCATGTAGGTATGCTTTGTCCCAAACACTGCAAATGAAACCCTGGCTCTGCCTCAAATTAGTGAGTTTAGCTACCAAGTTCAGTGAGTCCTCCGACACCACCAGTGACGTCTTGAGTTTTCTTGGTGTGGTGACTAATTTAATATTTAAACAACAAACACAAGCATCCAGCAGACACGTATTTATGGGATTCAACCTCTATGAAGCTAACTAAAAAGACAGAGCTCATTTTATACACACTGCATTGTAAAATATTTTCTTTAAATAGGAAGAAAGTTTATTTTCATCTAGGTTGTGACCTTTTGTTTTGAGTACATCAGAAGTTTCAACTAGACTTTAAATAACTTCAAGTAACACATGTACCTCTATGAAGAATGACTTCAGTTCAGTGAGGTGTTGGAAGAGATTCAGAGTAGAGGTATCACTTTTAGATAGTCTTTGCACTACCTCTTCTGCTGACAGCCTTTGTGGATGGGGCTCCTAGGAAGCAATAGTTGAAGGAGTAACAAATTAGACTAATTTATTAATTTGTTCAATACACGAGATACTCAGAATCTTAATGGGAAAACAGTCTTTTATGTACCTAATTTCCCTTCTTTAAGTAAATTTATTTTGAAAATGGGTTATTTTAAAATGTTAATGTAAAACAGACTTAACATTCCTAAAATTACAAGTAATTATCTTACAAAGCATTATTTTTTCAGAAGTCCTTTGTAACTCAGTTGTATTTCAACCACAAAGGTCTGGTTGAGTGGGAACAAAAAAGCATTACCTTCAACAGCTGACAGGGAGTTTGCCCAAAATTGTTTATCATCCCTTCTAAAGCTTTCCTTTCTTTTTCATCTGTTAAAGCATCCAAATCCACAGCCCCTGTATCACAACCAGAATGATAAAGAGTAGAAAGATGGAAAAAACCCACAATCCAAACAACTTATTGATAACCAATATGGTCAACTAATGTTGCAAAACTTAATTTATTTGCAGCATTATCATCCTTTACCCCAGGAAAGCCCCCAAACAATGCGTCCATTTAAAATATAAGTATATCCGTAAGCAAAAGAATTCTAGCCTTTTTTCTTATCAAATGAATTTAATATACTTCAGGCAAGAAACAAGTAGCACAGAAAACCCACCCAAGATTTAACTTTGAAATTAACAGATCAACATTTGTCTTCAATATTAGTTCTTTAGAAGGAACTTGCCTTAACTCCTAAACCACAAGAAACCTCTTCCCGTCAATGCTTTTAAGCAAGCAAATAAGAAACTAACAAAAAACCCCAATAACTTTTAGAAAGAAAAGACAAGTAACTGTAACAGCCCTCCTTTAAAAAAAACTGTACTGGTTATTTGATGGTAAATCTGTTGCCTTACCATATGCTACTGCATGGTATGTTCACAAATCAAGTGTTTTCTGTCTAATACTGAAAACTCACAGGTCTGATGACAATGACAAGAGAGCATACTGCTTTGTACCTTCATAAGTACAATAATAGAACACATTAAGCGCCTCCACTGCAGCTGGTCCCCTCTGCTTGTAGCCAAAAATCAAATCTATCCATTCATGAAGATGAGCAGAAACATACTCAGATTCCTAGAAGGAAAAGATGCTCTTGTAAGAATAAGAGAAGTACTGCTCTCATCTTGAAGTGTTTACTACTTTCTGCAGAGGAGACTGAACTACTAAACTAAGAGTATTCACACATTAGGTATTTATCGGTATAGGGCAGAAACATATGAATATTCATGTGTTATGGGCAGTAAGTGCCAGGTAAGAGGGAAAATTAATACAGTCATGCAGCAGATCTGGAATATTGAGATGCAGCTATGCAAGGGAAGGTAACTTGTTAGCTTCCCAATACCATACCCAATAATCTTTAAATAGCAAGGGAAGCCTAATCACCTAAAATCACCTCTTTCTGCATTTTATCTCCTAGGGCAGCAAATGCCCAAATGATTAGTGCCTAAAATGCCCAAAAGACTAAATGCTCTTTTGAGGATTTTATCAACATACACAGTGTTTTTAATGGGATGTTGTAATGATACTTTTAATGTCGAATGTGACCACAAGACTAGTTGGAATGTCATCCTAGTCATTTTACATTTAAGCCACAGTAACAATGTGCAAATGTACTTTCTTTACAATTACGGCACATGAAACATCATCTTACCAAAGCCTTCCTGTGTTTATAAATGAAGTCTTCTGGAGAGTGGGCCCATTTCGGCAGAACAACATCATTTACCACCTCTTTTGATATTTGAAGCTGGCCTAAGTTAAAACCTAGTGAATAATTCAGAGAATTTTAAGAGTTACTACAAAACACTTCAAATATCTTGATTTCTCAATAAAGATTAAAACTTGTTCTTTTCTCACTGTAAGGGAAGAACATTGAAAAATTCTTAATGTCAATTTCCAATAATCCTACCACTGACACAAGAGGTTAAGTTCTGCTCCGAATCTTTAAAATTTTAAATGATACAGGATAACAATAATCCACAGCATCTAATGATTCTGAAACTGAAGTCCCACCCATAAAAGTAGCATTAATCTTTTACATACTCATCTGTAAACATTTGCTTTTGCTTTACTAGGATTAAGAGTCCAAAACATTCATAAGAAGAAAGTTACTTATAGGTTTAAATGATTGTAAAATCAAGGCTTTCGGGAAGTCTTAAATCCCAGCAGCTATCATTGAAATAACTCTAAATATTCAAATTACTTGAAAGTGGGACTTGGGTGTTTCCAATTTTTCTAGTTTAGAACTCTAGTAGATTGTACCTAGCAGACTAAACTAGCAGCAGCACAGAGACAAATCCATTTCTAAACGTAAGTAGAGAAACAATTCTCTATACAGTAAGTGTGAATTAAAAATGGCTAGGAGTCTCATGTCAGAATGCAGGATGTTGTCTTTTCAATCAGCATTCTGTATGAGTGAAACAGTCTTTCCCCCCCACCACCTCTTCTTCTGATGGGTGCTGAAACATTACATGGCTCTGGAATCAGCTGACACAATATTGCATTGGAATATAAAAGTAACAAGCAGAAAATATGCTGGTTGCCTAGAACAAATAAAAGACTTCAAATGTTTGAAGATGTCCATACTCTATCACCCAATGAACCCAGTAAAAAGAACACTAATTAATCTCTATTAACTTTTGCTGACTACTTAATCAATATTAACTATTACTACATTTTTCAAACATCCAAATAAGAATCCCTCATACTTTACGTCAGGTAAACAACACTATTCTTAACCATCCTTAAGCCTATATTCTGAATTCTAAACATTTAGGCTACTGCTTAGCACAACTGGTGTCTTCATTAAACAGTCTGAACCCAGAATGATGATTACTATCTACAATCACATCATAAAGTCTAAATAAGTGTTCCATAGCATTCACAAATGGTTTTAACAGTTCTTTTCTGAAGAATACAAGAACAGCTTTCTGTGAGAATATTCTGAGCACTCAGTTTACCATTTTGATTCTCCAGGAACTCTGGAAAGTAGAAGAACTCTGGAATAAGTTCCTTGACATCATTGGGGTTGTCCATGAGTGCCTGCCAGGTAGCAGGAATAGAGTGAAACTGCCTGTCAGCACAGTCAAATCTGTGGATAAGAAAACTCAGGTTAGACTTAGGTCGTTCCCTCTGTAAAATGACAAGGAAGAAATAGAAAGGTGCTGCTTATTTGCCCCCAGCATACCTGCCACTTTGAAGTTGGATATGAAGTGTTGTGAAAGGTTCTACCCGAATGAGGTAATGCATGACACCAGCAGCATTTGAGTAATGTGTCCCATAGTGAAATTTGTCAATCATCCCAAGAGGATCCTCAAAATTCTCATATCTAAAAAAAGAAATCTTTATAAATACAACTGAGCACTACAGTTGATTTACATATGGGTTGTACTTATTGTAGGCAAAGATTCAAAAGAAACAATCACAGCAATCTGTAACAGAAAAATACACTGGGTTCTATCAAACATGGCAATCCCAAGTCTTACTTAGAAAGTCCCTAAGCAAAAGGCTGCTAAATTATAAAAATGTACACCAGAAGAAGCCTTTGCATACCTGTTATATTATTCCCTAGGCATTTGCTATCAGCTGTCAGAAACTAGAAAAAGGGCAGACAGGACTGATTCAGCATGACTTTATACAACAGACCACAAAACCCCACATTACTAAGCTGAGTATTTACTATTGAAGATACTTGTGACAATTTCCTGAAAAACTTTAGAAATGTGTGTGTCACTGTGTCAGGACGCAGAAGAGAGATTTATTTAACACTCGTGCCCATCTCCTTTTCCACTCACAAACTCACTCTACCATGCCACCATCTGGCTGATATATTCCCCAGCATCACAAGGCTAGTAAGAGAAATTATAGTTAATCATACTGCTAAAGAACCAATTATCATTACAGTCAGGATAGAGCCTAATAATTTAAAGAAAATTCTCCATGTTCCAAGTTTTCAGAAGATTTTGGAAGATAGCTGACTGCAATCTGGTATGATACCACACTCAGGACCCACCCTAGCAAAAAAGGAAAGATCACTACATTACACTGGTGTAAGTACCTGTTATTCCTACCCACACAGAACTTACCAAAAGTCATCAAGATACATTTTATTTTAAAGACAATAATCTATGCTTAAAAAAGAGCAGTTTTCAACCTGCTGGGTCATTAAATTTTTTCTACAGCCTTTCAGTTTTTCATCTCCACATCTGAGAAACAATTGAAAATTTATAACAATAAGTTTTGTCCTTTCACTGCCACATAACTCAGTGCCATATAAGATAATCTGAATGCAGCAGAAACACAAATCAACCACCTTTGCAAATGCATCCGTGATGCTATAAAACCAGCTTTAAAATTTTACTGTCGTAACAGTGAATGTGTTAATTAGCCTGCAGGCTCAGAAAAGACAGAGAAATATAACTGAGTCTTCAAACACCTACTTGTCTTTCACAGTCTTTGCATTCTTTTCATTTACCACACCTATGGGTTTGGACAGATCCCTAAAGACTGCAGGATTATTCAGGTCCAGTTCTTCTGAAGTGTAATCTCTTAAAATCCAGGGAAACTACCAAAAAAAAAAAAAAAAAAATCAAGATCAAATTGAGATTAAAACCACAAGTTTCAAACCAGAAAAAAATACATAGCTTTGGCAAAAATTTAAAAATTAACTTTTTAAATTACCACAGGATATTGAGCAAGGTCATTGTAAGTTCGTCCTGCCATCGTGTTCAGCTGAATAAGGTAGTCAAAGTTGGATATTTCTCTATTCACCCATTTCTGAAAAAGATAAAATGGAATTCATTATATCAAAGATACCACTAGTGCCAGTTACATGTCCTGTCAGTATCTATCTGCCAGAGGATAACACTGGCAAGTGAAAGGCACAAGATCAGAAAAATGGTATGAAAGTCCAGATTCAATTTCTCATAATAAAATTTATTTTCCCTGTGATTCAGTGATTGTGCTACCTATATTTCACTGAAAGTAGGTCTCTGATTGATGACAATACTGTTTTCAATACAGGGCAGCAGCCAACTAGGAGCCTCAGAATAAAAAGGGAAATGAAAACCAGAAATGAAAGAAACAAAAAGAAGGCAGGTAAACAAGTACTGAGAAAAAGGGGAACAGAACTCTGAAATCCATTAGAATTCTAAGGTCAAAATTTACTTATAAACTGTTCTCCCATGGGTTAATGGTATGGGAATTTGCAATCTAAGCAAAGGTCCTTGCACCTTTGCTCCATTATTATATTTTAAACCAAGGAACAAACACAGCTGCATTCAGAAGGGCTCAATATTTGTCCATAGTGGAGATGGAGACATTTCATTTTTTCTACTTAAATATATAACATGATAGCTTTTATCATTAGGAAAACAAATAAAACCCAAAGTATTTCCAATATTTTAACATTATTTGTAAAGCTTCCTCCCTCAGAGAACACAATAATTGTGGCATAAAGAGATGGAAGATAAAAATACATTTACTACATCGAAAAATTTATCCATGCTTATGGTAACACAGGCATTTTGACATTTTTCTTTTTTATCAGTTCTCACTTAATCTTCATGTGGGTTTTGTTGAAAGCTCCATCATGAAAAGGTAGCAGGGAAAACTATTTGCACATCTAGTGAAAGAAGTTCCAAAATGTGCACTCAAGATCATAGACTAAAAACAGAAGCAAGTCTGCTACGTGTTTTCCATTCATGTTTGAATGCCCATCAATCACATCAACAGAGCCTGACTCTGTGGATTTAACTGACTGTAAACACAAAACACAACAATTCTAAAAAGATGCATGTGGAAGTTCAGGGGCCAGATGGAGGGTACAAAAGTTGGCAGTTGACATCTAAACTCTGAGGGACTCCTTCAAAAAGCAGAGGAATGCTCTAGACAATTTGTGCTGAAGTCTCGCACCTGCATCAATCCCGAAGCTTTAAAAAGTTCCTGTGGAGATCTGGTCCCAGAAATATTTGGAGAACGCAGTGACAATATTCGACTGTATACTCTATTTCGTACCTGTTAGAAAACAGCATTAATAAAAAGAATATTCTGGAGCTTGAAGCTGACAATTAAGTAACTTATCTGCTAATTAAAATGTGAAATAATCAGGACACAGTTACACTTTCAAACACTTTGACCTCTTGCTACCTACAATGTTTGGACATGCATGGATGTGACATGCTTCACACCTAAACCAAACCACACAACATTTTATAAGAGCTACTCAAATTGACCTACTAGTATGTAACTGACCCTAAGTTCTGATATTTGTCTTAGTCCCCCACACAAAGGATCACTGACATTGCCTGAAGAGGAAAAAAATCCCTTCACTAATCCTAAACCGTGGAATATAGAAACAGCAATAATTTAAAATATTGTGCTAAACCAGAAGGTTTCCTTTCTTTTCTAATTAGTTTGCTCAATATTAATAAAAGGTGGGTTTCAAGACATTTAGATTACCACTAATGTAATTTTAGTTTAATAATTGTTCTGTATGATAACAAGAGAGAGAGGAAAAAGAACAATCTTGTTTCATCCATCTTTGCACAACTAATCAGTTTCTAGATGCCAGATTGAGGTTTTCACAGACTGCAGTCTGGTTTTCCATAATGGTTATATCCAGCAAACCTTTTGCTACTAGTCTTACAGTATTATGAAAGACACCAGACTCAAATTAAATAAAATCAGTGAACTTAAACTTGATCCTTGTGTTAATTACATAAATCCAGGACATTCAGGAAACCCATACCTCCTTATTGAAGTTGAGGAAGTAGTTGGTTTGATCTGTAAGGAAGATCTCCAAAGCTGACCTCCTCAGGTTGTACCGACGCAAATGTATCTCTCGAATTTGAGAAAGGTGCCATTTGAAATCAAAACCTACCCCTAGGAAAAACACTTCTATTATTGACTTGAAATATATATAAAAACCTTTTCATACAGACATAGGGCAGTACCACTTCCAATCACCCCAGAGCTATTCCTAGAAAAGGTAAATTTTATATCTGGCTTGATTAACCATTTTTCTAGGAAAAGACTAACTTCAGCCTGTTGTGCTGAGAGAAAGGAAGCAAGAAATATCTGATGGAGTGTAGAATTTGTTTCTGCTTCCTGATTAAAAACATATTACAAATGTATTCTGTTGACAAATATATTTTGTTGACAAAAGGTATGAACCAAATGCCTTTGCTTTCTTAAACAGGCTCAAACAGAAGCTTTTATGTTCAAATATCCCCAAAGGCTGACATTTTGATATATTGTTTTGGAAAATTTTACTATTATTGGTCAAACATTTCACTTCACTGTTTTCATGCTCAACTGTGTCTAATATATATACATGTATATATGTTCTATATTCTATGTGTATATTCTATTAAAGTTCACTAGATTAATACACATGATTAATGCTTATGTACTGCTACTTTTTAATCAATGCATGAGTGAAACATTATTTGTCAGGGAGAACAGAGAGGTGTCCTTTATGGAGAAAATGAGAGGCAATGACTATTTCTTAGTCAGCAATTTTTTAAAATAAAATTAAAAATAAATTTAAAAATTTACGGAAGCAAATTTTTTTAAAGAAATACTAGGAATAGTGAATCAGTTTAAGAGTTCAGCAAGTACTGTTCCAGGTTCTTGATTCTGAAGGGATTAGCCAGCTCCTGACCATCAAGTGCAATATTAAAGTACAGAAAATCTTGTCTCTACAATTAGTTTGGTACTCACTCTCTAAAGATCAGACTCAGTCTACTAAAAGCAGAATGCTGAACTGCCCTGAAAAGGAGATATTGATCATGCTCACCTTCCTCTTTTTCAATGCTACCATCAAAGAAATAGATGTGCTGTGTAGTGATCTCCAGCCTGCCAGGTATCACATCAATTACTGTAACGAGTTCACAGTCTTCAGACAATATTAGCTTTTCTTTCTGACTTTCCTCATCCTTGTCATCCCTGCAAAAATACCACAAAGTGTTACAGGGGTGTACAGAGTATACACTTGTTTAGGTACTTGGTAAGAGTACAGTTCAGAAAAGAATCAAATTTGAATGGCATTAAAAGTACAGCATAAATGATTAGATAAAGCTACTTTCATCAGTAGTCTTGGGTGCTTCAGACCAGACCACACACATTTCATGGCGTCACTTCAGGTTTAATATTTCAGCCTCAGGCACAATGGACTTAAATGTCTTTGAAGTATGAAAATGTCAGGCTGCATTTCCCTTTTTAGTTGCTAGGTGCCTAAATTCTCTGGCCCAGAGCACAGCTGAGTTCTAGTTCACATGTCTAAAGCTATTTCCCGAGTTATTTTGCTACAGTCTATAGAAAGCATTTAAGTACAAGAAGATGCATCAGTATCACTGAAAGAGCCACATCTCTACTGGACTTCGACAGCACAGACACACAGAGAGGCATGCTCAACATCACATGTCCAGATACTGAAAAAAAGTATTTGCTATCCTCCCTCAAGCCCCCCTTTCCTCCCTACTCCTTTTTTCTTACAGTTACACAAGTGACATGAAGGAAACACAGCAGGCCTTCTCCCTGGAGTGCTCAAATTCAAGGTACTCTAGCAGATTACTGCCAACTGAGCAAACTTTCACACTATGCAACTGATGACTTAGTGAATGGCCACAGCAACCATGGACAAGAGCCAGTTCAAATCTGGTCCATGCCCTTATAGGGCAGATTGCCTCTTGAGAATTACAGCCAATGCACACAGAAAAGCCTCAGCAATTCTGGAGCTTCAGCCTCAGACCAACTGTGAGCAGTAAATCACCAATGGATCCTCACAAACCTATGCTCTGCCTTCTTTTCCCTGAGGCTTTTCATGTCCCATTGTTGACAATGATAAATCCAACAAACTTTTCTGCTGATCAAAACTGCCCTGGACTGGATTGTTAAGGCCAGACAAAGAAAGAGGGAAGCTCTGTACACTAATCAATTCCCAAACTTCTTTCTTGATACTTATCCCTACCACAGAAACAAATTTCAACCATTCTATTCTGCTCTACTTACAAATTGGAACTGGCTGCTGTGTCTTCATCTGGTAGTTCAAGAACATCATCTTCCAAGTCACTCACTTTGACCTGCTTCACCACTTCCAGAAGCAGAGACTCACTAGAGGGCTGTGTCTGGTGCACACCTATCATAAATAGACATTACAGCTCAGAACATTTTTTGTTACAATACTTTTGGAAATTTAAACTACTAAGTGTGTCTTCTATGGTTGAATGTTGGTTTTAACCAAGTAAGAAGCAACTAGACTTCTTAAATATTTTTGGGGTTATGCAGAACACTAAAAATAGTCCTTGAAATACGCTGAAATACATATTGACCTGTAAAAGTAGAAAAGGAAGACAAACACCTAAGAAAAATTTAATATGAATTCTGATGGGGACATTTCCAAGAAAATATATTACAATGTTCTTTCAGACACTGTTAAAGCACGCAGATTTAATGGAAATAACACTGCATATATTTTTTGCTTATGTGTTTTTTTTTGTTTCGCTTGAGCCTTGATATCCAATGCACCCAACTTCAGAGTTACACCACTTTGGCATATTTCTGAAACAGCTTCATATCCACACATTTTAATCATAAACACTAAAAGGTTTTGAACAAATGTTGCCTGCTTACTCTGGTCTGATTGCTTCTTTTTCTTGAAAAAAATCATCTTATGCAAGAAAGCTTTGTGACTGCTTATTTTAAAACAAAGGAGTTATTTTCTTTTGTTATTGCACAATAAAAACATACTTCAATGAAAAAGGAGAAACTAATTCTAATCAGTAGGAAGATGCTGTTTCAGGTCAAAACAGTACTATTATATTATAGGTATTACTAAAGATGAAATATAGAAAAATCAAGACTTAATTATCTAGCATAAACTTCTTGTTAAATACAAAGAGGAAAGTGTGTATCTTTCTTTGGTAAAGACAAAGGAAATAGCAAATACAACTTTACCTAAATTATCTCTCAGGTCACTAGCATCCTGATGAGAGTTGAAGTTGTAATTCTGCACTAGTTTTAGTCTCATACGTGAAAAGTTTTCCACGTTTGAAAGTTTCCAGTGAACAGGACGCTGTTTCCTAGGAAAACAGGAATATTCATAGAAACAGTTTAAAGAAAGCAAAGACTTAAATATATGAACTGATTACAAAAGAACATATTTAGAAGAATATTGGTCATCCACTTCAACACTGTAAAACATATACAATTAAAATGCAGTTTATTGCTTTTATTTTCTATTGCAGCTCCAATCATCAATCTTTACTTTGCAAACAGCATTTATTTTCACAGATTCAACAAAGTGTGAAGAGGTGTTCAAATCATCTAGTCCAACCATCAACCTGTCACCACCATAATCATCCCTAAACTATATCCCCAAGTGCCACATCCAGATGCCTCTTCAACACTTTCAGAATGAAGTGTGACATTGGTGAGTCACTATGGTGACTTCACCACTTCCCTGGGCAAAGTCTAACCACTCTTTCAGTGAAAAATTTTTTTCTAATATCTAATCTGACCCTTCCCTGACACAACTTGCGGCCATTTTCTCTTGTCCTGACACTTGAGACACGGTAGAAGAGGCCGATCCACATCTCAACTACAACCTCCTTTCAGGGAGTTCTAGAGAGCATTGAGGTCCCCCTCAGCCTCCTCCAGGCTAAACACGCTCAGCTCACTCAGCTGCTTCTCATAAGACATGTTTTCTAGACCCTTCATCAACATCATTGCTTTTCTTTGGACCACACTGCAGCGCCTCAATGTCCTTTTTGAAGTAAGGGGCCCAGAACTGGACACAGCACTGAAGGTGTCACCTCACCAGTGCCGAGTACAGGGGGACAATCACTTCCCTAGTCCTGCTGGCCACTCTATTGCTGATACAGGTCAGGATGCCGCTGGCCTTGGCCACCTGGGCACACTGCTGGCTCACGTTCAGTTGACTGTTGACCAGCACCCCCAAGTCCCTTTCTGCTGAGCAGCTCTCAAGCCACTCTTGCCCCAGGCCTGTGGTGCTGCCTGGGGTTGCTGTGACCCAAGGGCAGGACCTGGCATCTCGCCTTTTTGAACCTCATGCAGTTGTCCTCAGCTCATTGATCCAGCCTACCCAGAGCCCTTCGCAGAGTCTTCCTTTCCTCCAGCAGATCGACACTCCCACTTAACTTGGTGTCATCTGCGACCTCACCGAGGGAGCAGTCAAACCCTTTGTCCAAATCATTGATAAAGATGTTAAACAGGACCAGTCCTGTTTAACAGTATTTTCTACTGAAATACATCATATTGTTTGCAGTTTCAGCTAATGACTCAAAAAAACCCCAAAACATCTTTATCCAGAACTTGCCCAAAATCTAAGACATGCAAAATGTACTCTTAAATTGAAATTACTTTCATGCATTAAAAACTCAAAAGTTTTCATTTGCCACTTGGCAAGAAAATCTAGTATCCAGGTAACCAGCTCAGCATAACACTTCAGACTTTGCATTTTGATAATTAAATGCAGAAAACATTATAAAAGATCCATTCAGTATTCACTTCACATCTCAAGAGGGGTTATCATACTCAATTTGACCTGGTTCTAACTATGTGAAACAGTCATGTGAGCAAATTCCTTGTAAGCATCACATACAGTGTAAGAACTTCACTCTTACCTTTCAGACCAAGGACCACGTTCAGAGAACAAGTAAAGCTGGGCTGCTCTCCACTGCCTCAGAGTAGCTGTGTGGTGACTACTAAGTTGCTTTAGCATGCTGTTGTACCGCAGATTTTCCTGTCGAGCCTTTCTGCTGAATGGTTCCACAAAGTGCTCCTGAAAGACCATTAAAAATAAATCTAGCACTGAAGTAACTCTGACCTTTGAAAACACAGGCTTGTGTCTTCGAAGAACTCTCATAAAATAAGAAGAAACAAAAAAAGTTTAGCAGTAAAAAATTATGAAATTTTAAATTAATGCTTAGGAGAGAAATTTTAAAAAGCTTAGTACTAGAAGAAATAGTGCTAGACTTTGATTTAAAGATGTGAAGAAAGCATTATCAATGTTGAATCCATAGGAAAGTAATTTTCATTGTCAGAAAAGTGGTCAGTACCGGAAATCCTACTGTAATAGATAGGACTTTTCTTTAAATTCTAATTTCTAGGATGTGACTCACACTGTATTTTTCCTTTATCTAGCTGAATAAAACAGACCTATTACAAGCTCCCTTATTAAGGAAAAAAAAAAGGGAAAACAAGAGAAATCTAACTTTACTATAATATTTCCTGTAATTACCAGTTAATTCTAATGCTGAAACTGAGTCTGGACCTTATATGAAAAGGTCAGATTAGAAGCAATTTTTCCACACGTTAAATAGGAACTGTTCACTGTTTTAAATGTTTTAATTGCATTGAAATAGGGTTAAGGGGAAAAAAAAAAAAAAAAAAAATCAAACAACTGATAGCTCATAATGGAGAACAGGTTTCAGAAATTCAAAACACAAATCAAAGTAAAAGAAGATGCAGCAGATAGCAGAGCATAATTCTAGGTTGCTGTACTATGAGAAAGGCCTACTGCACTGAAATAACCTTAACAGATAAGACTCTTAAATAGAGAGTATAATTAAAAAGCATATCCTAGAAGTGTATATAGTCACATTTCTCACAAAATCTTAGAACAATTAACCTGTTCACAGTCACTTGAATTGGATCATCCCAGAATTCATTTTATCCATCTTTTAGAAGTCAACTCTCGAGACAGTTCTTCTAAAGAGAACTAACTTCTAAGAGAACCTTGCACTCACTCAAAACCTTACCTGAAATTTAAGCTTACTTTCTCCTCTTTCCCGGTCTCGCTTGTGCATGTTCACCATAAATGCTTCATAACAAACTTTCCAATAAAGTGCCATCTGCTCATTATCATGTCTGAATGAGTTCTCTTCATACTGCTTCATATTTGGAATAATCTGGTTCCACCAAAGCAAAACAAAAAGCACACCACAATTTCTGAATTGGTTCCTCTGCTTTCGTGGTTAAAAAGAGGGGGGAAATGATAAAAAAAGAATCTACTACTTACATATTTGTCAATATAAACTTGCCACTCATCAGAGCTGCAGTATTCTTGAAAGTCCTCAAAGAAAGAAGGGCTGCCATTGGTAGGAGGCAATGAAGGGAGATGCAGGTTCATGAAAAGAAGTTCATAAATCTTGGATACCAGTGTCCGAACAAGAGGAATCAAAAATGAGTAAGTTTCTGTCTTCTCTTCAATTGATCTACTCAAAATGCCTTCCAGTTTCCCCAGGAGGTAGCATGCTTCAGGTTGGCTCTCAATTACTTTGGTCTGCAGGAGGGTGTTTAGTTTGGCTGCTGCCATAGCACAGACCTACAAAAACAAACAGCCAAAACTGAATGCAATCCTCGAAATAGCAATTTTCAATACCTATCTTTTTACTGCCACTAGTGCTTACATAGTTCCAACTTCAAACAGCTTGCCCTCTACTTCTTTGTCATGCTTCAGAGGTGCACAATGACAGGACTGTAAACTTTCAAGTGGTAAGAAACAGTAAAATATCTTCCTTATAGAAGGATAAAGGACTGCTGCCAGTCTCCCCACTGGTATGAGCAGCTCTCCCCACAACAGTTACATCAAACACGCCCTTAAAACTCAGTACTACTTACAGGAATTTGGAACAAACCTGTAAGTTATCTTGTGCAATGAATCCAAGGAGCAACTGGACTTGGACCTGTGAAAGCCTAATTGCTTCTAGGCCAGCAGAGTACCAGACTGACAGGCTATCCATGAGAGTTACTAGTTCTTCCAAGAGCTATTGCAAAAACAGAAGATTTGTATAAAATTAAAATAAATAAAATACGCTGTAATAAAAAAAAACAATAACTCCAGTTGGAGACACAGTAATTTCAAAGACCTGAAGAAAAGCCTGTGTTCCCACTTCCAACTTAACCAAACCCAGAAAATTATCATAGAACACTGCAGTTAAACCAGTAATTTCAAGAAATTGCTGACTACAAAATTCCATCTAGTTCAGTATGTTAACTCTAGTCTCCCCTGAATAAAGCCCAAATCAGCATATAGTATGTACGCTTACTGTTTTTCCTATAATTTAATTCCAGTAAATGACATTTCCTCAGAAAAGTTATAGACTCCACTCTAGGAGGTACTCCTTTCTGTCAGAATTTGGACACCAGGAGTGATACAAACTTTGTGAAAGGAAGTTATTCACAAGACAAATGGCAGATTTCACTATCCAGGCATGTTTGCTTAAAACTAATGCATGCTGATACATTCTCTAATAAATTACTCAAATGTAAAATCATTCTGACTGAAAGTTATCCTGCTTAGGATACTAAGGTGCTTTAAATTCTCCATCCAGAGACAGTGGAAAATAATTTATGAAAGTACTGTAATTTTCAATTCAGAGTTGGCAAGAAGCACAACTCTCATTACTCCAAAGTTCAGATCTCATTTCTAATGAGGTTTCACAACAGAAGGTAAAGCTTTTACCAAGAAGAGACTTTTTTAAAATTAGCAATTTGAAGCTTTAAGATTAAGCTATGTGTACTCATAAGCAGGTATTTTGGAGAACAGCTTAGGAATTACTGTGTTGATGACTAACATTATACCTTTTTTTTTCCCCACAAAAAAGTAGCGTTAAAAAGCATTTTTGTGAGGATTTATCATGATATAATGACACTTTCCATACAGCATCTCTCCCCTTTTGCATAGAAAAATGGAAAAGCAATGACAACGCAGACTGGAGAAGAAGCAAGACCAGTGCCAGAAACTACATAAATGCTGAGACAAATTATGGGTGTTGAAAGTTCAACATAGGTCAAACCCCAGAAGTGACATTTCTCAGCCTGTAGCTGAGAGCAGAGTTTTGGCTGGTCTTTTATTCAGGATTCACGATGAGCATGGTGCAAAATTGTGCTTAGGCTACAACTGATATTATTTCCTTAGCTTCTACATTTTCCAAGTATTTCTCCAGTCTGTGAGACCTGAATTTTCAGTAAAGAGTACCACTTACAGGCCTATTTAATTTGAAAAGTTAAGCATATTCCCTGTGGTAAGCATTCACACTCTTTTACTCATTATGGGGTACTCCATTCCATGATAAATCTTTACTCTATAATGTCTATGATTTAAAAACATATGACTAGAAGGGATGACAGTATCCAAGCTGGCAATTTTTTTCCTTCCTATTTCAGCCTATATATGGTACACCCATTATTCAGTTCCTGTACCTTTTCTGTCCATAAACTTGAATTAATTAGTCCTTCTGCCTGCAGGAAATCTTGTACAATTAGCAAGAGCTTGAAGGCATTTTCAGCATGTGTAGGGAGAGCTTTTGAATCTCTGTTATCAGTGACTGACCATTCTAACATCTTCTCCAGCAAGCTGCAAAGAAAACAAAATCCAAAAGTAAGTATTACATGTTCTAAGTGTAAGTGGCTTTTAAAAAATCCAATTAAGTATTTAATTGAATCTCTTAGTCTGCAGTGACATAACTGCCACCTTCTTGATAAGCCAATGAGGCAAAAGAGATTGAGAGGCTCATGAAAACAGCGATACAGTTTTAAAACCTTATGGCCACACGACACTACTAAACAGGTAGTGGAATATACTTCTGACAGTATGTGAAGAGAGAACAGAGAAAAGTACATCTCATTAGGAAACACCCACCCCTTCCCAGCTTCACTCATGTCCCTTCATCTGTTTATCCTTAAAAGGGATGGACAGTACACTCACCTGAGTTTTATTTCATCAGAAGGTCGCAGCAACTCATTAGACATCCCCAGTTTGGTCAGTGCAGAGAACACCTGTCCTCTCTCGATCCAAGCATCATCATCAGATTTTTCAACACCTTTCCACATTATACACAGTAAGATGTCTGTAAGTAACTGTATCAGCTCATTATCACTCCCCTGCAAAAGAAGAGAAATATTTAAAGCCCTTGTAGTGTAGAAAACCTTCAAAACGTTTCTTGCTCATCACAGTCCCTGTGCTTGCACGTTTAAACGTTTTTTAAAACTCTGTAGTCTAAAGTCTAATTGCTAAATTTGTGAAAACACAAATATAAAAGACTGTGGCTTGCTTGTATGTTGTAATACATACTGCCTTTAGCAACCCTTGATTTTTTCACAGCAAGTCTGCCCCATGCCTCCTCTGGAAGATAAAGGATGTTTAAATATAAAAGGCAGGGAGGCAGTTGGCAGTTTTTTGTTTGTAGTTTCTTGTGTTTGGGGCAGAGGGTGTTGGTTTTATTTTTTGTTTAACATCAAAGTTATCCCAACCAGACAATCAAAAAAGACACATCACAAAAGGAAGTATCCCTACTCACTATAAAAAAGTCATATTGTTCGCTTTTCTGTTGGAAGATGAGAGTCCAAAAAAAAAAAAGGATAATAATTATTCATTAGAGAGATTAAAAAAATAAAGAGAAATTGCCAACAGTTGGAGAAATTAGCCACATAGGGAGGAATTACTTACTCCTTGGTTTTCAAATAAAGAAAGATCAGCTGGGAAGCCCATATCATTCATAACACCCAACTCTTTGTCAGGCTGCCCAGAGAACGGTTTTGTGCTCTCTGTAGGTGATGGTGTGCTGGGCTGGCTATCTGTCATCTGGTTCCCAACATCAGCCAGTTCATAAGAGTCAACACTGGAGAGATCTAAACTCAAATGTGAAGGATTGCTGTGCCACAATTCTTCTCGGTCCTCCGAACTAAAAGACATCTCTGCTGTGGATGCATCTTCCAGTGGCATAACAGAGAAATGAGCAGGGACATCCAGAGATTTGTTGTCTTCTAAACTCCACTGATCAAACAGACCATTAACAAAACTGCTGGCTTTTTCTCCCTCTGTCTTATAAGGCTGATGTTTCTGAAGCTCTTCAGCAGGAGGCTTTTTTTCCTCTTCCCTGAAGAAATCAGTCCTGTTCTCTTTAAAGCCAGTTCGGACCTCTGAGTTTTCTTTCTGGAATAGTCTAACCAAAGTGTCCTGCCAGCCCAGCTGCTGAGAAATCTGTTGTGCTGCATCCACTTGGGTGTGCAAAAGGTGCAAAATCTAAGGATAGAAGATATCACATACCTACACATTAATTTTAGCTTGTAACTGCATTCATCTAGCTTTTCAATTACATATTTTATAATCTTACAACTTTTTGGCTTTTTTTAAAACCTTGTAACAATTGGTTAATAATAATCAAACAAGCCACAAAATAATTTTTTTCTCATTTTTTGGAAAAAAAAAAGAAAAAAATTCTCAGGAATAAGGGAGAAAAGAAGTTATCAAAGCATATTGCTAAGTCCTCATATTTGTCCTGCAACAATTCTTGCAAAAGGCAGTTATCACAATAAATAATCCTATTCAGCCACTAGTCTACAAAAAGATAAAACTGAAATAGTATATATGCTTGATTATTAAATAGACACAATTAAGAAAACCACAGTATTAATATCTGATAGTGTACATTATAGTTTCACTTTTTTCACTTTGCAAAACCTTAGTAGACAATACAGTGCCTCACAGCTATATTCAATACTACTAATTCCAGTGATACAAGCCAGAGAGAGCTCAATTCAGGAAAAAGTCACTGCTTCTTCTCCATCTCTTCCCTGCATCTACAACTACTTTTTTGATCTGTAGTATGCTCCATCAAAATAACATATTAAGAATATAAACCAAACTTTGATCATGGTGTTAAGCACCCTTTGAGAAAACTCAGTAATTCAAGGAGCCTACTACCTCAAACCTGTAGCAAATACAAGCTATTTGCAAATCATGATAGAGGCATCGCTTTTTGTTTTGGTCTTTAAAAGGACTTGAATGTAAAAAATTCAACAGAAAGTGACAGATGGGCTTAGTTTTTAACATGAATCATTGCTACAGAAAACAGTAGCAACAAATACCACCACTGTGTTTTAAAGAAATAATTTAGCTATCACACTGTGCAGTTTATGGGCTTAAAGGAAAATATTCCAGTCCTAAAGAAGACAACTAACCTTTCTACAGATAACCACTCTCACGTTTATATCTGATCTATGAGCCAGATGCACTACAGCTATAAGATCTTTATAATTCACAGTAGGATCTGTAGGAGAGAAAGAAAAAAATAACATAAGCAATATCACACAAGAGAAAGTAACAGTTAAATATTAAAAACTGCCTTTCAAGTCATGTCTAGATCCACAGACAGTAAAAGGAACAAACTTCAAGAAAACAAGAAAACATTAGCTGGGACTAACGGGAACTTTGAGTAGAACAGCTCTGGTTTTCCTGAACAAAAAACAGGTATATTTGCCTCTAAGTACCAAGAGCATACTGATGTTAGACATAACACTTGCCAATTACCTGCATAAAGAACTTGGTTAAGAAGGTTTTTAATAAGGGAAACAGGAACTGGTGATTCATTCAGAAGCAACCCCAGTCCAGAGTATCCCACTTCTCTGAGTCTCATACGGTGCTTACTACGTTCATAAACTTTGGTACATTTCAGCATCTCTTCCACAATCTGTGAGAAAAAATAGACACAAATGCAAAACAAACACAAAGAAACATCCAGACCTCTTAAAGCTGTGTGTGATACAATACACTGGTCCACAGTTTTTCAAGTTTATTTTGTAGGCTAACTCAAGTAACATGGACTCTCTTTATTTTTTAATAGATCTCAATACTTTACTTCAAGAGAACACTAATTCCTTTGTGACAATACCATCTAGCTAACATAAGAGATAAGAAAAAACTTAACTTGGATGATTAGTACCTTTGTAATTACATCCATTTCTGCAGTCAGACCATTGAAAAATACAAATTTATGTTCAACTGATTAATTTAAGAACGTAACATTCAATTCATTACCTTGAACACAAGCTCTCTAAGCCTGTCAGAGTATCTTTGATGCAATAACAGAGCATAAAGAATATCAGCATTCCCTGGTTCAAAAAGCAATAAAAAAAGCTGGTCTGGAGTTGGACTGGAATGAAGTAGGCTGAAGAGAACATCCAAAATTCCACAGAGCTACAAAATGAAGACAACTAAATTAATCCACAGTTCATTCAGACTTCATGCTCTGTCTTAGGAAAATTTTCTTGGCTTTTAAGTTTTACCTTTTGTTGGTTAATAAAACAGAAATTTTGTTGCTCAATATTACTGCATTTGTACAATTTTTGATACATTTTATCTCTATATAGAACACCTTATCAAACAGTAAGTAGAGCTATAAAGCAAGTTCAAGAGCTGTTGATGTCTACAAAATAGAAACTACATTACAACTGATCACGTAAAGTTCAATTCATTTGGTTTTGTAAACTAGATAACTTTTCTAATGGCATATCCTACCTCAGCTATATCTAAGCAGAACCATACGTCAATTAACACTTCGCTTGTGGTCTTTTTCTTCTTTGTTCCCCATTCTTTTAAATACACAGGACAAGATTTCTAAATACCAAGAAGTAAAACCAAAATGTGTACAGTTTAAACTCTTAATTTATGCCATGTTGGATACCTGCTCCTCATCACTGGTGGCAGCTATGTATCCCACAATGCTCTGTATTTCTTCATGTGTTCCACCTTTGCTCAGGAAATATTTGATCAGTCCGTACAGGGATGTCCGTATTGTTCTCAGGTCATCGGGAGCCAAATCACTGTCTTTACAACCACTCCTGTGCACCAACAGACCAGGAAGGCAATCTCAGGAAGTTCTTCATGACTCATTAACAGCAATTTTAATGAGCTAGTTTTGTAATTTTTCACCTACCCCGGCATCATGCACGAGTTTTCAAATTTTACTGAAGTCAAGCAACTGAATAAGCAGATCAGACTTAGCAAGTCCATAAAAGCCCTGAAATGTAGACTTGTACTGATTTGTACATAGGTCAGGATTTCAGGTTCCCCCCTTCTCCCCCTCTAAAGGAAAAAGCAGAGTCTCTAGCCAATCTTCCTCAAGGACATAACTATATTCATGAGCAGAATTATATCATCAATACTGAAAGCTAAAATATAAAATTCCTAAAGAAGTCCTGCTTCAAATTCTACAAGTATATAAAAGAACTTAAAATGAGAAACACCCTCCCTTTTTATAATGGCAACAATCTATGAATTAATTTGCATTGTTGAAAACAAGTTCTCTTACAAGCGTTTTTAGTGTCACTGACATAAATTTTATATAATCTTAACACAAAAATTCAAGTCAAGGAAAAGTGGGAAGTCAAATGGGGAAAAAATTTAATGCAATTTTGTAAATTAATCAACTACTAAAAGCCAACTTGCAGTTTTATTTATTAATTCTTACTAGGGTGATGGGGAAAAAATAACAGCCACATACAATAAATGAGGAGGAGTCAGAAGTAGTAAACCACATACCCATAATAAATCCTGAGTGTGTCTAGAAGAAACTGCACACCATACTTCTTTCTGAAGAGTCTTCTACTGTCTTTGATGATTGTAGAAAGATATTGTATATGTCCTACAATATAAAGTTTTCTTTTAGAACCTAGATAAAGATTTGTGTCAAGTGAAGAATACTGTGCCTTCGCACAGTTGCCCAAGTCCAAGAGCTCACCAATTCTGAAGGGGAAGTCACCACTGTTCCATATACTGAAGTCAAAAAGTAAGTGCTGATACATCTGTTGCAAAAGCTGCATGTTCTTTTCTACTGAGACTTGTTCTATCAACAACTGTACAGCCATCAGTACATTCACATCCATTAAGATGCTTGGCACCTTGCAAAATAACAACAGGCATTAGCACTCAAAATATTGGATGTCCTAATAAGATTTTTGTTTAAAAAAATAAAGTTTATCTTCTACAGCAACATCTGTTTCCATTAAAACAATACAAGAAACAAAATTATTCTAGTTTGAATAACCATAAAATGCAGTATCTATATTAAAAAAAAACAGAAGATGCTAAAAAGACAAAACACTGGATTTCACTTTGCAGATCAAGACCAACTTCTCACACCTTTTTTGTTTCAGAAACACAAGAAAGAAGAGCATTTGCTAAGGAACCTCTGAAGACCCTTGCATCCTGACTATGTTTCAAAGTAACCAGGACCTCATCCATGACATTCATTACTAAAGGATGTTTCAAGTTCTCACCTTCTGTAACAAGGCACCTAGGGTGGCAACTCCATGGGAGTGAATGAGATTTTCTTGATTAACATGATGTCTCTGAATAAAGTGTTTTATCATCAAGATGAAAGTTGCAACTATGTTCTTCTCCAGACGTGCTTCTGCAAAACAGAACAACGGTAGCAGAAGTCTTATGGTTTATCATTGGATCACTGCATAAAAGTAGAGGGGAAACAGTAAAATCAAGTGTTTATATTCCTCACTATTTCCTGAACTTCTCAACTCCTTTTCTGCTTGTTCCTTAGCTGTGGACTGTCTTTAGATTTTTCCCGTGCAGAATCACAGTCATTCCATGCCTCTCCAGAACAAACTGATCCCAGTACTCATTTCAGCTGCTTCACCCATGGCTGCAGGTTACAAACTTCGTTACAATCTTTTACACATGGCTGAAGTTATTTTCCCTCTGTAGTTGCAAACTGACACTTTCTAGCCATTGTATGCAAAAAAAATTAGAGAGAAAAAAATCTATTTTTTTTACTTCACCATATCATATTTGAAACAGCAACAACAACAACAAAAAGCTATTTTCCCTTGCAAGGTCTGATATCACCCTGGTTTCTGTTAAGGTCAAAGTTAAGTTTCAATATTAGCAAAGTTAAAAAAAAAATCTATTCTTAAGGCTTCCTTTCAATTTCTTTTCATTTTAATACTAAAATTTGACCGTGTCAAATGGAAGAGATAGGAGCCTGAACATTTTACTAAGAAAATAAATTTGGTTAAAGGCTAAATAGTACTGTTCTGATGTTGCTGTGTGACCCAGCACTTAAGTTGTAGGAAAGCTTCTCCTATCAATATTAGTAGGTTTTACATCACACATAATTTCTCAAAATAATCAGAACAGAAATTAAAAAACTGCATACTTTTACAGCAATGTAATAGTAAATCATGAAAAGAAAAAGAATGCTATTAAATATAGCTATACTTGAAATATATTATATTATTTTTACATAGTGCTGAATTCCTGGTATTCAGTCTCCATGTCAGATATCCAGGAACAGAAAGAGCCTTTTTAGCTTCATATAGATACTCTGGAAAATCCAGCACTTAATAAACAGCCTTCTGTCATTCACAAAAAGACTTATAAAATCAAGCTTAAAAATTATTTCAGTTCAACTGCACTTTCCTACCTGATGCCTTTGTGGATGAGAACACCACCCAGTCTCCCTCTACTGGAGTTACTAGTTCTGGAGATAAAGTGTCCCCCTCAGATTTCTCAGGCATCTGTCCACCAAGAAAGCCGATCTGCTCCAGCAACGGAAACAGCACATTTATTCCACCAATACAGTTGATCATATCCTAAATCAAGATAAAAGGGAGAAAAAACATCACCATAAATGAAATCTCCTAAACTACACAGCAAAAATTTACTCCAAATACAGGAAACTTTACACAGTCACAAATCAATCCGAATGTCTCACAGGCTAACAACAGAGTTGCCCAGGTTTTAGCCATCACAATTACACATGAGCCTTCCTGTCAGTTCTTGTTTTGAAAGTGTATTTTTACATTTCCTTCCTCCTCTCCCCATAAAAACAGGGGAAACTGAAGGATACAAATGTCAGAAAGAATCTTCTGCTAAATATATTTGAAAAACAGAAAAAATATATTTTCTGATTTCTAAGTTACTTGCAGTAAGCAGTAAGAAAAGCCTGTAAGATTATACACATCTGCTTTAATCATATTCCTGCAAGATTCCAACTTCAAGCAGTTAAAAAATAATAAAATTTAATTTTGTTTTTTTAAAATAACTTTGCACATACGTCAATTCTAAGCCTTTCCTTAAAATTCAAGTCTCCTAAGACCCCTTTTTCCCCCTCCTCCTCACAAGCAGGGTTAGCACGAGACTGTGCCTGGAGGTGTTTAAGCAAAAAGTGGATGTGGCACTTTGTGCCATGGTCTAGTTGACGTGGTGGTGTTTGGTCATAGGTTGGAGTTGATCTCAGATGTTTTTTCCAACCTAATTGATTCTGTGATTCGAACAATGCTTCTTGTGGTAAGGTGTAACACATTCAAATCATAAGATTTCTAGAAGTGATTCACCACCACTTCCAGTCAATTCAAAATGCAGGTCTCAGCAAGCTAGTCAGAGATGCCCACTCATTTAGTCCCAGCTTAGTCCAATGAAAACTACTGCAGAGTAAAATTTTAACAGCCAAAAAACCCCCAACATCCTCTGTGCCAGTTTAGTAACATGGGAGGGATATCACTCTCCCTTCCCAGTCAGAAATGTTGGGGACAAGTGGAAAAAATCACCCCTTTCCTCCTCATTGTTGTCGTAACTCTACTCCATGTGTCTTTATTATGCCCTTTCTCCAGTCCATAGTTATTAAGGTGAGGTTAAACAAATTGAAAAGTGAAATTAAGATGATTTTTTTAAATCTGCAAAATTTATCTCATGGATGAAGATTTCTGTGTTTGTTGTGCAAAACGAAAGGCACCACAGACCTGTGAATTTTGGAAAAAGAAATCAAAGTTGGTAAACAGAAATCTGCCTGAACCACAGGACAGCAGTAGCTGTAGCTCCTTCTAGGTTGTACCTATCTCCTCATGAGCTCCTGATCAGCTCTTTTGGTTTTTCCTCTCTAGTCCTCCTCAAGATGGTGCAAAACCCCATCATGTTTGTTAATTAATGATTCTGCTAAGACTTGTTCTCACAATATGCTTTTCCATAAAGCTAGAGATATAAACACTTCTCATCCCTCCTTTCTCCCACTACTGGGTAAAGAGGATAAATTGCAGTATTTTCAAACTACTCATATCATAGCAAAATTAACTATCAAGTGTCTGAATTTTCTTAACATTAGTGTCCATAAGTGATTGTGGAGACATGCACAGTGCATATGCATAGCGTTGTTCTAAGAATATTTCCTTATTACTTAGTTTTCTAGTACAATTGATTGTTCAATGTCAAAAAAAACCAGCTCATATTTGTTTGTAAATTATTCCTCAAGATAAAAAAATGTAGTATTCTACTGACAAGTCACAAGTGTTAACTTAACCCCACTAATCTTAATCTCATTCAGAGTTTAAGATTACAAAAATCACAAAATTCCCTAGAGCTGACAAAATGCTTTCAATACACTACATGCATTCAACATGATTATGAAGACTACTCAGCTATCACAAAACATCTTCATACACTATGACAGTAAAAACAGTGGCCCTCGTAACTTCTCAATAAATGCAATGTAAATGCAATACTACTCCAGCTACAGCATTATCTCATTAATTCTCATTATAAAAACATGCTGTATCTGATAAATATAATTTGCATTATGCTAATAATTTCCAGCATTCCAGAAGTTAGGTGAATGCACACAACCACTGGTTTGTTTACATCAGGTTCTGCTTCTTCAGAATGCATTTACCTTGATGTCCCAGTTCACTACTTTGTTTCCAGTTAGTCTTCCATGTAAAAGGTTTGCAGACAGATCAAGACAAATTGGGCTTCTGCAGGCCTGTTAAACAAACAAAGCAGCTACGGTATCTTTTAGGAAACAAGTTACAGATCCTTGAACACATCACATTTCAGAGTGATGGTTAACGTGTTTCAGGAAGTTAGTGACAATGTGCTGATATTAAAGTATTTAAACACTGTGAAATCCTTAGAACATCACATATGTCATCTGAGACTTGACATTCACTGCTGTACAAGATAATTCTGTCCTTTTGCCAAACATGGACAAAACCTACTATGCCTGCAGAAGATTACAGTTTAAGAAAGTTCTCACAGTTCCTTATCTTGCCATAATAACCACAGTGTAAAGATGACACACTCATCTGTTCTATGAAACAGTAATAGCAAAACAAAGACCATCTAGAACATATTCCAAAAGTAATCCACACTGTGAAATCAAAGAGAAGTTATGTACTGTTTCATACCTTTGGTGTATAATGAAGCAGCACCTTACTGGGGAGATCTGCTACTTCAGCCTCTTGAGACTTCCATGGAGTTAAACAGTTTGGACCTATAATAAATTATATATACACAATTATATATTTATAATACACATATTCAAGAGTCCACTGGATATTAATGTTGCTCTTTACAAATTTTATACTGCTACAATCTGCTGTAACAATAAATACGACAGTCTGAACCATATCTATTTGAGACATGCTTTGAAGGAGTCTCTGTGACTTAAATAATTTCTTTCATAGGGTCTGCTTAAAAAGAATTACATTCTTCATGAAAAGCTAAACTATACAATGGAAAAGAAGGGGGTTTATACATTCAAACAGTTCTAATGTTTGTTTTTACAATTACCTATCTCATATTTGTCACTAATCTCTGTCATCAAGCCCAGATGCCCAAAAATGAGTAACCCTCAAGATCGTTTCGTTTAGCAATACAAAATATTTCCTTGATACGATACAAATGTTTTAATGCTAATCTCTAACAACCTCAAGTCATTATGGAACTTAATACCTGTATGACATAACTGTATGACATAATTCTCAGAGTATTTTTTTTTTTAAATGACCACTTAATAATTGATTCTTATGGAAAAATCCTCAAGCATAAATCACTTTAAAGTAGCCTATCATAGCAAGGGCAATATTTTAAAGGAGTCTCAACTGTAAATTTACATGTAGGTAAACAGCAGCAAAAATTAAGAACTTACAAGTGAAAATACTACCTAACATTCTGATTTTGGCAGGTCTGTACATATGATAAAGAGATGAGCTTATGCAAACATAATATTTTTAAATCAAACTTCATACAATACTTATCATTAAATTTTAAATTTGTTTTATAAGGTTTCTAGACTGTAAGTTCTTCGTTATGTGTCTGTATAGAGCAAAGCTCAATGGGGTCTTGTTCGTAACTCATTCCTTTTATTCCACTAAGCCACTACAATCACCACTTACCTGCTAAATACAATGCTTTCACCTGAGAAGGTTGCAGTGCTTCATGAAAGATGATAACAGATCCAAGTTGGCCCTCCAAAGATGTTGGACACCCCCATTCACTGTCCTGAGTCCCTGCTGAGATCATCTTGGTGACGAGCTCTGGTTTTCCAAGCACCCCACCCCAACCTCCTGTAGAGAGAATGCCCCCAAGTGATGTCCGATGGGGCATAACTGGGGAAGAAAAAGGTGGATCTGGTATCTGAGATGGAGGAGGAGTTGTTGTTCTTTGACCAGCTGAACCAATGCAGCAAGAAGTAAAAGACTGGAGAGTCACACATGGAAGAAAGAAAATGAAACACATACTGTAAATCTACACACTAAATCTGAAGACTATATCTAGCAATTCTGAATGAAATAAATTAAACCAAGAGCAACAAGTTCTGGCAAGCCCTGAAAAACGCTAGACAAAAAAAAGAAAAAGAGCATCCATTTTTCACAACAGCAGAGAATGCCCTTTCTCCAAGTAAGAGTAATTTGATTACTCCAACTGTTGTGTGACCTCTGGCAGGAGCACAGACAAGAAGGACGGTGCTCCAGATATCCTTGTAAACACTCCTTTTCTGGATTATATTCCAAAATACTAGCCCAGTATATCTGTTACTGTACATTTCTCCTATCAGTTATTCCACTAAAATAGATGCTCTCATGGTAAGCTTAATTGCCTCACTTTTAGTTACCTTGATGTTTACAGCGCTTATTCTACAGATAGGCCAAAATCCAGAGTTTTATCTTCCAAGGAAAACTACATTTACTCCCATTTTTAAGTTTTGTACTGATTTTACTATGACGGCAACCAATTTAACTGTTTGCTCAACATACCTACCAAATATCAAATTAGAACTTACAAAAGAGGGAAGAATGTTCAGTGTTGTAGCCCAGTTTAAAATAAACTTGTTCCACAAAAAGAATGAACAATGCTTACAAAGGAAACCAAACATGACATACACTCATTCTGATGGTTAGGGTATTTTTTGGCTAAATGTGTGCACATTCAAAATAGCTGGATTAACTGCACATAAACTGCTTATCCAGTTAGCAAAACAGGTATAAGACTGGTATATAGTTAAGGAAACATTAAAAAATGCAAGTAAAAAAAGTTACCACTGAAAACAACAGGGAATATTCCTCATTGAGCGCTGTTACATCAATCCTACTGGCAGAGCTCTGATTTTTTATAACTTAACCATAATGTCAATATGCTCAGGTAATTATTTTGAAGAAAACCTCACAATTTAATCAAGGTCATCTAGTGGGGTTTTTTGTTTTGTTTTTAAACTGAGATGACTAAACAAGCGTTACTTACATTAGTTACACTCCAAAACGATAGTCTGGACAGTGTCCAAAGTTGAACAGAAACTTATTAGCAATAGGCTAAGCTATTAAACTCTTACACAATTTCCAAATTAAAAATGGCACCTATATTTTCATTAATCTATGAGAGCTCATCCCATCAGGGGTATGACTCAGAAGGGAACTTACTTCATTCATAGCAGGGAATCGAAGTGGGGCAGAGACCTTCTGCTGTCCATTGACGTAGATATACACAAGGCTCTGACCAAAGGGCCTCTTTCCAGGCACATGAACAATAGTTATGTTGTGCTGGTTAAGCAATATAAAATAATTAAGTCATTATTAAAAACATTGAAATGACTATATGGAACTATTTAACTTCATCTCTACTAGGCTGGGGAGGAAACCACTTAAGAAAATAAATCCAAAGCATGAACTAGAAGATAAGACCCACCTATTGGCTGCTTCCATTTAAAAGTAGCAAACATGTTTACATGTAAGGGAAGAGTGAGTTTTTTGAAGGGAAAAGAGATACAGCTCCTCCACAATAATGTACATCAGACTTTAAGTATAGGAGTAGAAAAGGGTAAGGGAGAAACACAGCAGGACAGTTTATGTATTCAAATAGCACCACAGCCACCTATGCTTGTTATAATTTAATATTAAAAAACCTCTAATGCTGTAACCAGCTTAATAATAAAAAATGCCTAGTAACACAAGCATAAGTTAGCTCCATCAACAACTCATCTACATGAAAATTACTTGCATTATTTGAAATTAAATCTGTTCTTATGCAATGAATTATTGAGATATATATTTGTAAAATAACCAAAAAATAGAACTTGGACTTCTGAGCTAACAGTACTATCCTAAACACAGTGTTTGTCAGTATCAAATCTTACCCAGAGAGAGTCAAAAAAACAATGGTCAGGCAGCATCACTGTTGCATATTCCCTCTTTGTGCAAACTGCAACCACCAATACTCCAGAGCATGTAATAAAGGCTTCAAACCCCATACCACTTCCTGTAAAAAAGCTATAGAAAGAGAACAAAACAGACAATCAAGGACTTGCTTCATCAAAACTACCACCTAACAGTACTTTCATTACAGAGAGAATCAATTTAAGTCATTTGTTGTTGGTCCAACATTTACTATGTGACTGGCTGTTACTCTTGTTATGAAAAACAAACAAACAAACAAACAGAAGACATTCTGTTTACTGTTGAATGTTAGTAGCCAGAAAGTTAAATTATATCAAGAACCATTCATGTCAACAGTCACTATTTAAGCACTACGAAGTCATCCTTTTCATTGTGCTCTTATACAAAAAATAGAGTTCATTGGGGTGGGGTTTTTGGGGGGGTTGGTTTTTGGTTTTTAATGTTGTTTTGTTTAAGCAGTGAGCCTTAACACAATTTGGAGTTATGGATATTGAACTGTAGACAATAAAACATTATAACAGAGAAACTACATGTTTATTTCTTTAACATAACCTGGCTCTGGTGACAGATGAAACCGCTCCCTTTCGCAGACTAAGCATTATGTGTTGCACTCTATGAAGATAAGCAGAAGCGCCACATGTCACGGGGCACCATATGCCATGGGGAACAGATGACCTAGATTTGTGCTGCTGAAGTAATTATAGTAACTATACCTATAGAGCTGCTTCCTCTTGCCACTTTTGCTGGTCGTGCTGGGGTCCACCCGGTCCTGGTCAAGGCAGAGCCACGCGTTGAAAGAAAAGGCAGAGCCCGGCCACCTATGGATTGCTGGCACAGCGATCCCGGCCATGCTGTGGTGCAAGTTGAAGTACTGCAAGGCACTGGCCATGCCCTGCTTCCGGGCCATGGCCAGGATGGCTCGCAGCACTGGAACCACGTAAGGGTGAGCTCCTTTGGGCTCCTCAGTCCTCAGGAGCCGGATCAGTTGAAGCAGTTCTTCTGAGCCCATTGACTGGCTCCCCAAAGAGCCCAGAAGGGCAATCAGGTTCTCTGCACAAGTACAATGGAGGGCGGAGTGGGAGTTGAGTGTCTCAATGATCCGGATGACCATGTTTGCATTGACACATGTGGCACGACTCTGTCTGTTAATACAGCAGATTCGCCTCAACCAATTTGAGATGAAAATCTGCAGCTCATGTGATTCGAGTTCTGGAAGCCACTGGATAAGCAGCAATAAGGGCTGGACGTTACTAATGCCTAGTATCCCAACAGCCATGTGGTCACCTTCAACAGCCTGAAAAACAGCAGAGAACTCAGATGTGAAGTAACAATGAAATAGGGCTAGAAGTAATTTTGAAGGACGTAAACGTTTTTGCATTCAAAGCAAGGACATCTCACCATATTCATGAGTTCTTCCAGCAATTCCCGTGAGGGTTGACCCAGTGATTTTAGTACCTCATATATGTGTGCATAGCCAATCCTCTCCTTGAAGACTTCCTGAGGATAAAAATCCCAGTCTCACTAACAAATAAAATGGACAAAAATTGCTCGCCTACTGCAGCAGGTTCTAATTTAACAAAATATTAGACACATAATAACTAGAATGCTATAAAAATGTTGTACAGGTTAGAAATCTCTTTTTGATAACATATCCATTGTACTGTCTCTAGAATGCTACAGATGAGAAAGATCTCACTGCAGCACACAAATAAACAAATAAAAGTTCAAAGTAATATTTTAGTAATTACCTACACAAAAATATAATTGCTTTCGTATAATCCAAATGTTAAAACTATCACAAAGAACTAATAGCTTTGTTTTTTAGTGCAAACTATAGCATGAAATGTTTACATTAAGAATTAGAAGTATTCAAATATTAATCTTTCAGTGAAAGATTCTCCTAGACCAGTTGATTAAAAACCACCCATCCTAAACACTTTAAAAAATTAGAAAAGTGTTCCAAGGAAGTTTTTCTGAAACCTAATTGATTTTTACATCAAGAGAAAAATATTAAATCAGCCAGTGAAGTTCAAGATGTAGCATCCATTTACGGTTTAATTAATAAACAGTCAACACATCATATGGAATGGATACTCTTCTCCTGGCTGTATTCTGCACTGAAATTAATTTTATTTTTTTAAAAAGAATAAATCTGTCAGCAGAAGTGAGGTGATTGCTTAGGTAACTATGGAAAGAAAAAAGAAAAATGTATGTTGCAGCAGAAGTACAACTGAAAACTCTACTGACCCTCTGTGAATCCCAGCAGTTCTCATCTCCAACATATAACTCTTTTCAGAGTCAGTGGAGAAATAAGCACCCTGAATAAGGCTCTGGAGGAGCATAACTGTCCCTCAGGCTGTACCGCAACTAGCAATAAAATCAGATGACTCCCACTCTTCCTTTAGACCCTACTGTGCAGCCACATCCCTTTCCCTATGCCAAGACCAGGGAATCATTTAACCAAGGCTAGAATCTAATGAACTCAGCAATCCAGGAATAAATACACTACTTTTCCATGGACTTAGCCTCCAGTCAGAATCACAAACTAATCACAACCTATCCATTTATCAAACTACAAGAGTAACTACCAAGGAAGGGCAGGGGAATGGCAAGACCACCATTTGGACAGCAATACTGTCCTAGTTTAGTTTAAAACCATGATAAAACTACAACACAAACTCCTGCCTGAAAATTCCTGCAAATACCCACTAAGTCTACCCCACGTAGTCATGGGACAAGTAACAACGTACTTCCTTTACAAAGTTCCAACTGCTATTATACTCTGATCTTCCAGTTTTGAAAGAAAGATGACTCAGTGTTCAGCCACTAGACACATATAAAGGGATAAGGAATTCTAATCAGCTATCTGTCATGAATGTGGGACCACAATTTACTCATCTTCATTAGGAAGATCCATCAAGATACTGTGATAAAAACACTAAGTGGAAAAAAGATCAAGAAGCCTACTGCAAATAGACCTCTGCATATATACCGTTACCTTTGCAGCTGGAGACTTGTGCATTACTGCTGTGAGGGCTTGAATGGTTGATACTGCCAAGGAGTCCAGGTGTCCCTGAAACACCTGAAAGTAGCAGGTACAGAAGTCATAAACAAATGCCCAAAGATGGTTGAGCTCCAAAATGTGTACTGTGCCCTCCTGCCAGGAGGGAAACCAAGAGTTTGGCAACATGCTGCAAAGATCATCTCCCCACCAGTCAAGATTTCATAACTCCACAGCCTACAAGGAATTACGCCACGGTAGACAACTATTCACATACTTCAAGAGGAGAGAAGCATTCACAACACACGCTGCACTTCAAATATTCTGATGGACAAACAAGTTTTCCTCATGCGCCTAATGGACAACCTCAAGAGGGAGGGAGGAAAACAATTAGGAAATCTCTTGCAGTATGTGTGTGTGTGCTGCTGGACAATCAGGCACCTGCAGTTCATATAAAGTGTCTTCTTTTCCATCCAAGGCCCTACACACCAATGCAGCACACAAACACACAAATTATAAGAGATAAGTCACACAGGCACAGTTAGGTGGCTACCTCACCCATAGTCTCATTGCACTGATCAATACCTCTCTCTCCAATTTAAGCAATCCTTTGAGGGTTTTTTCTGTAATTTTATATTGATTTTTCTATGGTGGTTTTAAGAACAAAAATGTTGGAGCACTATTTTGCATCCATCCGTAAGCCTAATTAGCAACACTGTACAAACAAATGTACTGTTTTCATCTTCTCTGGAATATTATATGCATCTTAGACATATTTTGAAAATCAAATGTCAAGAATTAGAAGACCATGTTAGATGTGAAGAAACATTTAGATGTGGTTAGAGCGTTGTGCTGTGTCCAAAAAAGCCAAAGCTATTAGTTAAAAATCACAATTTGTAGATTACCATCCCCTGTATTTAGCATTTCTTTACAGTTTTAATTGGAACAAATAATTCTACTATAAAATTAATACAACAATTTGCATTTGAAACTTTCCATAATATTTGGGAAAAGTAAAACAACAGGCTATTCCTACCTCCCTGATTCAGCCTGTCCATTGTTTTGTGAACATCTGTTCTTGATGACAAGCAAAGAATCAGGACACCAAACACAACCATTGAGATTCACAAACAAGGCCCCAGAATCCAAAACACCACAGTGCTGAGACAAAGAAGTAAAAAAGAAGAAAACGAGGGGAAAAAAAATCACCACCAGATTGAGAGAGTTTATTTGGATTCCATTCATGTACTTCACCTTTTCCTTAAAAGAAGCATAACTGAGGCCCAGTCTATTGCAAATATCTGCAGTTTGAAGTAGATGAATAAAACATAGATTGGATTCAATCTGTTATTCAGAAAAATCATTTTCTGAGAGACAGGAAATACTGATGTGTGCAGCAAAACAAGTTCAGCTTGCTGCAGAAGGCTTAAATAGGACGGTTAAGGTGAAGCACAGGAATCAATTTTCCTGTGATTGTGGTTTGACTTTGATTGAAGCAAAATACAGTTTAGGTAGGTACCTGGTCCTCATTCATTTCTGTCAGTAATTTGTTGGTAAGGTCTTTCTCACTCTTGTCTGCGACTTTATTGTTAGCATTTAAAAACAGCTGTTAGAAACAGAGACAAGAATAATGGAAATAATTGCACATTAAACAGTTACCTGCAGCCAGACCTGTGGAGGCTGCCTTGGGTTTGTATTTCACATCCCCAAAAAAAAAAGAAAAAAGGAAAAAAAAAGAAAGCATTCTCACACTGGTGAGATGCAATCCTCCATTATTATTAGTCTTCTGTTAATTCTTAATACTGAAGATTACACTGTATTTTTTTCTAAAGAGTAATTACTTTTTTACCTCAAAAAAAAAAAAGAAAATATATAATTGCTGAGACAAGGAAAGAGATCTCTCTGGAATTTTTATTGGTCTCCAGCTTAGCATCTCTAATTTAATTTACAACATGCAAGATGATAGGAGGTTCTCAAAAATTTGCTTCTAAGAAATAAAGACAACAGTGGGGCATTAGCAAAGAAATGGATACAGATGTTTCACCACCTTCTACTTATGTTTCATCCTAGGTGAAGGCTGAAGATACCTAGACAGAATAATTTAATCTTCCAACAGCACAGTAGTAGACTTTCTGGGGTACACAGTCTTTAGATCAGGAAGAAAGGCAAAATATCTGACATCATCCTAAGATTCAGGAAGGTTGTAAATAGCTTTAAATCAAACATAAATCTATACTGCATCTTCAGCAAAGGAACTGCTCTGTTTTTAGTAGCTAGATTCCTAGTCAGCTCCTGAATTTGTAAATTTAAAGCTCACCCAAATTCATAATTGATTGCAGTCAACTTGTGTGCAAAGTTTAGCTGTAACCTAATCAGGACTTAAATTTACCTCCTTCTGTTTTAAGTTTCTACCGCGCTGTTAAAAAAATCCCTGACCAAAACGTTTCAAAAGTCCCTTAAAAAAAAAAAAAAAAAGGGAAACAACACTTTCTTTTAGTGTTTCTTAGTGGTAAAAACTAAGCATTTGTCTTTCCCTACCCCACACAAACACACATTTTGTGCCATTATCTGCTAGGCAGTCTCTCTGAAGAATAACAACCTGAGAAATCAACTTCCATAAATTAGGGCAAAACAAAGGACAACACTCAAGATATTGCTTTGACTTACATAGGTGTTAAAGCACATGGTTAGAAACATAAGTCACTTTGAAAGGTACATCACAGTCAAAAGCACTTAACAGTGCAGAATAACTATAATATGCCTCAGAGGGCTCTAACGTTAACAACTAAGAATAAGAACATTAAACAGAAGCAAAAGCAGACATAAAAAAAAAATACATCGAATTTTTCATGAGTTACTTCATTTCTCATAATATATATTGTGAAAAGGAAAAATAGATTATTACAATGTCCATATGGTTTTAATCCTTCCATTTAAAAAGCTGTTCAAAATTATTTTTTTTAACCAGGCATACTCCTAGAGGTTGTTGTGCTTTACTCAAAATCTGACCTCTGAGAGAGTTTAATAGACAAGAAAAGATTCAGTACTGACAAACCAGTTTGCTAAATGACTCTCAGAACAGAATAAGCACCTTCTGATACCTCTAAATTACAGTCCATCTCTTTGGATATCACAGGGAAAAAACAACACTCAGATCATCAAAACTTAACCAAGCAGTTTTGAAAGCTTTTCTGCATATGTCTAAACCTAGAGCATAGCTAAGGAAAGACCGTTTGCACAAAAGTTATACTGCAAATGACTAGAAATAAAGCCTTGAACACTCCAAGTTCTTTGGAACATCTATAGCAGAAATAGTGGTATGGATATTGTTTACTTCTCCTTTCCACAGAATTTTCTTGCACTTCAGATTTGCTGAAGGTCCAATATATTCCCAAGTTTCAGATGTGTGTGGACTCTCATGCTATCAGCAGAGATGCAGAATGTGCTTTTCACACACAGCTTGCTACAGAACCCAGTAGTAATTTTCACAAATAAAGAAAAAAAAAGTCTAGAAAAAGGATCTCCCCCCCCAGCTAATCAAGACAAATTTTAATTCCACAGCTAAATTATCTTTGCTATTTCGCTTTGAAAAAGAATTAAGATACAGTATATTTGAAAATACAAATATACTGTAACACCTGCCCTATCTCTATCCTCTCCCTACTTCTCATCCTTGGGGGTATTTTGACCGTGAAAGGTTAAAAAAAGTGTACAGTGTAGCAAACTCGAAGTACTGATACCTAATGATACCTACTGATACTCCCAGTGATATGTGAGACAGTATCACAGAAAAAAACTTTAAAAGAGCACATCTTCTGACATCTACAGACAGAATAAAAATAAAAAGAACAAGCTGCAAAAATAGAGTAGCTGTTCCTGCTTTCTTAAATTCCACCACTTATTTACGAGAGCAGGAACACAGCTGGACTCTCCATGAACAGATAAACTGCTGATGACTTCAGAAGAAACTGAAAGGGAAGTTTCTTGAAGTTTCTTATAGAGTACAAGGTTAGTACAAAAATAGGCAGAGGAGGAGAATGGAAAGGTCAAACAATGTATTTTCAGAAGATAATAAAACTACAAACGCTACTCAAAACAGTGCAAGTCAATTGGCATTCTGTCACTGAATATAATTACAATTAAGACATAATCCAAATACATTTATTTTTAATGTATCACTGCACTAAAATATGTTCTAATCCAAAATCTAAATGGATTAAGAAACAAATTGTATACTGTAGCTAGCATTAAATTATCTAGCATCAAGAGCTCAAAACAGCTCTGTCACCCACATATCACAAACAGAGAAAAAAATATTCCAGAGAGTTATATCATATCTATGTTCTTTTACGCAAGGAAAAATAAAATCTACAAAGCAATCGGTGAAAGACATTAGTTTGCCAATTATGACCATCTGGGATTGAGACAAAACCACTAAATCCTATGTAGAAAAAGAACAATCAAAGAACATTTTTAACAGCTTGATCTCATGTTTTATGTCAGCTACACACAGGACTCATATTTTGAAACACTTACAATGGCACACTAGCAAGATTTTTTTTTTAATGGAACAATATGCCTCTGAAATTAAGAGTTCAGACCTCCATCTGGCAGCAGTTGTGACTTCCTAGCAATCCAGTGACAGAATATAAAACAAACAAACAAATGAAAAAAAAAAATCCTCACAACATAAACCAAAACGGCAAGGGGGATCCTTTCCAGTAACTATCGTTAACAGATTTTAGAGACTGAATGGGGTCTGTAAAGGTATTTTGCTCAGGACTCAAAATAAGCATTCACTGCTTTAATCACAAGACAGACAAGAAACACCTCTACTTCATTAGCAATAAAAATCAGATTTTAGAGCAACTTGGATCTTTGAGATCTTTCATGACATTAGTGGCTCTAACCCATCCAAAGTTTCACTTTCAGTGTGCAGACATTTTAAAACTGCTTCTATTTCATAAGGAAGACGAAAAGATAATAAATATACTTGTAATATTACAAGACAGGTTCTGTTAAACATACTCTGATAAGGGAAAACATACCTTGCAGTTCTGCAACAGTCGAATGAGATGCTCAAAGCAGTTACTGTTAAGGAAAATTGCCTGCAGAACAGGTCTATCTGTGCAGTCTAACATGGCTGTGATGGTATCTAGAAAATTAAAACAGAACTGGTATCAAAGACAAAACACTTGCCAAATCCATCAAGCATTTTTTTCTGCACATTACATAATAAACATAGGGGAAAAAATATACAACAACCAATACGCTCTGCATTCTTTGATCAAGAATGACATGTTTTAAGCACAGATCACTAGGTCTAGAGCTCAACATTTTGATGCTGTAAAAATTGCCACATAACCTACTATATCTGGAGAAAAATTCAGTTAATTAATATCTTTGATTGTTTTGGAGCTCTGTTTGAAGTCATTGCCAGTTTGGAACACGTGAGCAGCATTACTTTTTTTTAAAGCACGTGAAGACTTGCTTTACTCTGCATTCTACAGCAGCCTTATACTGTAGTATTCACCACAGCCTCAGTACTATTCTTTAGTATTTGAGGAAGTATGAAAAAACAAGTACTTTTATTTCCCATTCTGAACATCAAAGTGGAAAAAACAAATCCCTGAATTCTTATCCAAAAATTTAAACCCAATTGTTTCAGACTATTACTTCTGGCCAATGTTTAGAACAATGCCATTTGAAAAGTAAACTATCACAAAACAGCCACCACATGGGTATTTTATTACAGAACAGTCTTATTCTGCCATTACTAAAGTGCTGATGAGTGTCAGTTGTTGCCTAGCAACATTTTTCTTTTTTCATGGATACTGGCAGTCTACAAACCTTGACACTGGTTAAATGGTAGCAATATGATATCACTTCTTCTGGGGATTTTCTTGGGGTGTTTTTGTTTGTTTTGGTTTGGTTTTTGATAGTAAATGATTAAGCTAGAATATATGTAAAGTAACATCAAAGAAGTAATGTTTCAATTGCTTAGCCAAGTGAACGTTTTTTGGTAGAATATTCAGTGATATTACTATCATGGCTCAATCATTACTTGCTACAGAGTTATTGTCAAGAAACATTTCAAGGAACTGGACAATTGGGTACTCACTCAGCATTTGGATCTGTAGTGCTATGAATCTGCTCTCCCACTGCCTGCATCGCCTCGCATTAGGTAAAGCGGAATGGTCTGAATTAAGCAACTTGAAATAGTTCTCCAATATTGTACTTGTCTCCACTTGACGCTGGTCAGAACTGCTGGTTAGAAGGATATGGACAACTTCTGTCAGGCACTTCAGAGTCAGCTCTGCCTTCCTGCTCACTTCCTCAGGGTTTCTGTCATCCCAGTTGTCACAGTCTGCTAAAACACGCATCAAGACCTCCATGGTGGCAGGAGATACTGCTTGAAGAGCATTCCTCTGAAACCCATCAGGCAAAAATAATAATAAATGAATTTAAAAAAAATTAAATCTCTTCAAACCAGCAGTGTCTACCCAAATTATCTCAATCATGAAACATTCATTATTATGTCTATTAATGTAGTTTTTAAATAAACGTCAAACATTCTAACTGGATTACGTTGATGGCTACAGATGAAATGCATCCCATCTTGTTCACTTAAATAGGCTTTCTCTTTCAAAGAGAATGCTTATATGGAAAAGGAAATATAATTTAAAACATGTTACAAAATTCATATAAAGTAGCCTCAATAAACTGCTAATTCTAGGTCAACTTTAAATTGAATTTTCATTTCAGATAAAGAGATTCATGATACTTTAGAATTAGCAATAAGAATAAGAACATAATAATTAGCGAATATTTGTCTGGGCCCTGAGTGCACTCCCCTCACCTTTCTTCCTGGAGGCCTGACTGCGTAGGCTCAGGGGCACCTTAAATCTAGGACAGGAGCCCAGGCTTGTAGAGACCTTTGAGAAGCCCTGTCAGGGACTTCTTGCCCTCTCTAGGGAACTGCATTCAAGTTTTGGCTCTCAGCCTTTTACCTGCCTGGTCTACACTGCAGCCATGTCTGTGCCTGGCCACGTACTGTTGAATCTGACCCACAGACTTGACTGCCCAGCTTGAACTTAGACTGCCTCACGACTTTGGACGGGGCTGGCAACCACTGGCCTCTTGACTGACTCCAGTTACCATCACTAGACCAAATCCTTACTCTGACATGTTGACCAGACTTCCTGGCTTGATATTAGGTTTCATCACTACAGACTTGTCTAGTGGTCTGGGCTGGCTGACCCTGGTTACAACCACCAGACCTTGTTCAGGTATAGTGAGACTGCACCTTTTGCCAGTTAGGTCAACTGCCTCTGCCTGTCTGGCCTTCCTGCTCAGTCTCAGCTTGCCTTCCCTAATGGAGCAGTGCCTGGCTTTGCAGCTCCCTGATAACATTTAAACATCCTCTTTCTTCAGGATCATAAGAAGTAACATCTGCTTGTGACCAGAGTACGCAGGATATTACAGACGTCAACTGAGAAAGTGGATGTGGCTTTGATGACGATGATGAATACACTCTTTTCTTCATATTCTTTCAAAGATTTTAAATCGCTTCCAAGGTATAAGGGCCTCATGCCTCCTACTGAAACAGTTTACTTTCAGCCTTGGAAGTAAGAGAGATCAACTTCATGTGTTGCTACAAAACTTTCGTCTTTGCAGGTGGAAATTCCTAATCTAGTTACCCACTTTAAATACTACAGTAAGTTCATATGAATGTGTAGTTATTGTAAAAGGTAAACTTCTACTGTTATTTGAAAGTAAGACTCAGTTTTTAGCATTTAGGTATTATTGCACAGAATGATCCCAAAATTTGTAAGATAGAAACAATTCATAGTCAGTAGTAAATTCTTCTTATTTATGGGTTATGGGGTATTTAAAAGCCTTAAGCAAGGAACAGACATTTGGAGGCTTCAGCAGCTGAAAAGGGTTTAGAAGGGTTTAGAACATCCTTACCTGACCACCAGCCACAATAGCTCCAAAGAGATGCAGCAGGCAGCATTTCAGGCTTTCCTTGAGATGTTCACTTTCTTGAAAGCATTCTAATTGGAGTAAATAAAAAGGGGAAGAATTTCTTACTCTGGTCACATAAATTTTACCAAAATTTTCCTCTCAAAAAAACCCACCAACAAATGAAATAAAAAAAACCCCGCCTATATTCCCTGTCATCACACAAATTAAAAAAAAAAAAAATCAACTATATAATCTCCACTTTCTTTTATGTAAGTTAGACACAAACACATAAATTCCAGCATTATCAAAGTAACATAACACGACCACATTTATCAGGAATTCTCGGGGCCAGACCTTCAGTTTGCATAAAACATTCAATGAAAGCTGACAGAACTATAGACACAACAACCGTTGGTCTTGATTTATAATGTAAAATAAGCTCATCTTTTCCCTACTAATGGGAAATAGAAAGATGTGGTAACACACAACCAGTTATCAAGCATGACAAAGGTGAGAGCAATTTTGGCATGGAAAGTCTGATGCCATATACAGTGCAGGTAGCTCAAAAAAACAGTCCCTGAGTTTGCTCCCTTAAAGCCAAACTTGCCATTAAATCCCATGCAGGTCTGTAACCTTTCTAGCAGTAATGTCTTTAAAGGCAGTTATCCTGCATCTCTTCTCATGCCATATCTGATATAAATTAGTTACAATCAGTCTCAGGAACTCTTCTTAGCAATATATATAACCTGGATATTTTTGAAAAAGCAATAAAACTACACTCAAAGTAGCTGTAACAAACTACAATGGATTATTTTTTGGAATTAACTATTGTAAAACTTCCAATAACTTTGTAAAATAAAACTGATAATTACCTGGGTTTGTAAAAACTGAAATTTTAAAGAAACATTATAAACTGAAAATGAGATTTTTATATGCATTAAAATAATATGACCTTTAAGACAAGTACTAGTTATTGGCAAGTAAGATTTCTGACTACATACTGAAGGTATAAGCCTGTTTTAAAAGAAAATTACAGAGCTAGTTTTTAAATCTGTTCTTCAAACTAAACAAAGCTTAGATGATCACATTGTTAGGGTGTTAGTACCACCACTCCCTTAACTTATAGCCTCTGAATCTTTTGGAGAACCTCAGACAAATATAAAAGAGCAGTACCTAGCAGACTGTGAATAAATCATTAGGCTGGGTAGACTAAAAACCTTCAAATTAGTCCTGTCATGGCAGAATGTCTAAAGCACGTGTTCGGCAAATTCTGTCTTTTCTGTCAGTTGGCCAACAAGCAGATGAGCATTTGTCTGCTAATCAGCACAACTGTAGCTCAGTCACATTCTATAATATTTAAGAGATTTAGGAGGAGCCACAGTGCACTGTACTGAATGGAGAGAACTTGCAGATGACACTCCTCGGTAGCAGTCTTTAGAGTGGGTTTCCAGTGCTCTCACACATAGATAATGGTATTTTAGTGGCATCAGCAATTTAGTCTTTTTGGCAACTATCCTATTTTATGTACATAGTGATTGAATCTCAAGGAACAGGAGCTGTGACTCAAACCTAGAAAAATCAAATTCATAAACGCTACCACTCTACGAAATAGAATCTTCCTTTTTTTATTTTCAATTAAAAACAGATAGCTGCAAAAAGGGCTGATTTCACTCCTTCCCTTCCCCTCTTAATCTTGCTCCTGCTGCTTCAATTCTGTTGGCACTGTCACCTCAGTATGCTAAACCAGCAAACTAGCTGGGCATCCCACCTTCCTGAGATTTAAGTACAGAATATGGACATGTAAGTCCTTCTTTTCCACACAAACAATCTATAATGGTGAGAACATATGAATCCCAAAGCAGTCATCATGATATTTAATGACTTAACCAGAGAGAAAACAGAGGAGTTTCCCAAACTGAAGCTCAAGGAGCATTTGCTAGTTGAATGGCACAGAGCTCCATTCTTTCTGGTTGTTAAATCATATTAAAGAGACAAAAATGCAGGAACACTTTTCTAAGATTATTTTTCCATAAGAGTTATCAGGACAGTTGCTACAGGAACCTTATGTGCGCTATTACTTTCACTAATAAACGGAAAAGTTGGCAATTCACAGAACCAACCCTATTAAACCATGTTGGGCACTGAAATAAAGTCTGGAAAAAAAAAGAAAAAGGCTTTCAAAGATGAGAGGGGGAATGCCAAGAGAGTGATGCTCCGAGCAAAAAACAAGCAACCAAAGTAACCCCCTTCACTCAGCCTCAGAAAGTGAGGGGCTTTTACACTGTCAGGCATTCTTAGGAGAAAGTTACTTAGGATCACTAAGTTCAGTTCTCTAAAGATGACTATTTTAAAGAGGCTGTTAGTAATACTTACGGTAAAAGAAAGGGACAAACTCGACAGTGAGGGAAGCTGGTTTATACTTCTGTCTGCTCCTTTCAACTGTACTAAGGAAATGTCTGCAATTACATTAAAAAACATACACCAAAGAAATTAGATATGATACTTTGTTTATGACATACTTTTAAATTTATTACTCATAATAGTAAATTATAATAGGACTTATAGTAGAAAACTGCCAAAAATCAGGAGTTATCTTTTGCCTACAGGATGACAAAGCATAGTGAAGTAGTATTTCACCCTGAAACAATGAATCACAGCTAATTCTGTATTCACTGTTCTGTTTCACCTAGAAATAGCTTAATATTTTACAAAATGATTTGGTTTTTTTTTTAAAATAAAGAAGCCAGCAATCTCTTATTTATTCCATGCTTATTCCATGCTTATTGTAACTAAGCCATCAGCTAGACTGCAAAATGTTTTAACCATGCAATTTGAAATGGGCACAAAACATTATTATGGATTCACTAGGTGAGAGGGAACCATCACATTAAAGGGTTATAATTCTGTTGATACATTTATAAACTTATTTTCAAAGATGCAACATATCTATACTATGAGCTTCAACAACTTCTTTTGCCCTAATTCAACCAGGTCTGCATACTACTTTCCTCTTGGCTTTGTTCCACCCATTTAGAAAAATGGGCCAGTTGTTAAAAGGAGAAAGCAACAACGGGACCTTCATGATGGTCAGTTACAACCAAACACCACTTAGTATACCCTCAAATTTAATTTTCTTTTAACTTTTAACTTCTAGACTGCCAGTGAATGTATTATAATTTTAAAAAGTTATTTAAACCCTATCCAATTTCAGAAAGCATAACACTTCTCTGTGGTGTGATTCTGTTGATTCATGGTTAAAGTTATCATAAACCACAGTGTTTACAATCCTGTCTTAGTCCATGCATACCCTGCAATTCGCTGCCTCCAGTTTCGATATGGATCGTAGAGACTTTCACAAAAAGCCAATGCATGTCTCACAAATTCTTCTATGGGGGTCTGATCTGCCACTTCTTTTTCTTTAGTTTTGCTTTTTAACTGAAAAAAAGAGAGCTGCAGTCAGAAAATTTCCAGACGTTGAAAATGAATCTCAATCACCTCCAGAACAGTTCAGAACCAAAAACTGTTCTCCACAGAACACTGTTGTTGGAAAAGTAGATCAGATAAGCAGGAACAGGAAGTATCAGAGGGCAAAAATAACTGATGGGAATTGTTAACCACATACCTGTTGAATGTATAACGTAGTCATGGTGATAACATGGTTAATGTATGAGCACATCCCAATCTCCTCCACATTGGCCAAATTCCTATGAATACAACATAAAAGCCACAGAATTGTACACAGTGTACTATTTGAAGCTAGTTCAAACAATGTTTGATTATAGACAGAATGTTAAAACATACAAAAGTATACTAGCATTTAAAAAAATACTCTCCAAAAGACTGCATGTACTTAAGTGTTTACTTCTGTCACAGTAACAAAGCTCACAAGTTTTCATCTAACAGGAAGAAAGGCTCAAGTCACTCTGCTGTAGGCCAATTCTTTTTGGAATTTGGGGTTTCAGAGGTTAAGCAGATTCCCAGGACACTCTAAATAGAAAGCTCAGAAATGACATCTGATAAAAGACAATAACTTCCACTTCTCCCACATTACTAGTGCATACACTTTCTAAAACTTTAGCAAACATATACCTAGAAACATTTATTCACTTTAAATTCTCCCGAGGAAAACACCTAATAAATTATTTTAGAACATAAATAAAGCAACGACAAAGAATTTCTCAGTCTTGAGGACAAGTCACAAAGATCAGATACCAAAGTGATGTTGTAAGGAGAACTATTCAGCAAGTAAGGCTGACAATAGTTTAATTCAAAAACACATTATCACCAGGTACTCAGCTTATACTTAATATCCCAGGATACTTAAACACTGCCATACACAGCTCTCCGTATGTTTCAGAGGTAAGGAGAACTAAAGGACTCAAAAATGCTGCCTCAAATACTCCTGACAAAAGGGGGTTCCCTATTATATTTTATTCCCTTCCTCTCTCAATGCACTTCACAATAGAAGACTGAAGAAATAGTGTGGAATAGATCTCTAAATGCAGTTTATTCATTGCTTCAGTGCAGAAGTTTCAGAAGGAAATCAGCTGCATTAATAGTGTAATAGAAGTTTCATAAGCTGTTTCTGGAATGCTAAGCATGTTAAAAATGCTAAACAGTTCTTCCTGTACAATTCTCTCAACTTATTTCATATCTAACACTTGTTAGAGTGTACTTTTCTTTTAAAAGTATTTATTATACCAGTACCTCATATCTTGAATTCCCATAGATTTATCTTCTGTAATTACAGAGAATCTAGTACCTAAAAGCCTTCTATTCCCTTTCTCATAGCAAATATTATTGCTAAGATTACTGCATTGTAGCCTTCTCTCTTTTATTCCCTCTTCCTTTAATTTGAAGATTGTGAGAAGTGGTATTTCTCTGTTTCTACTGGAAAACATCAAATCACATTGTATGTGTCATTAGAATCTATATTTATAGGCTGTGTCAAGATTTCTTAAACAAAACAATAGCATTGCTGAGGTAACAATCAGAACAAATACCTGCAAAGGATGATAAAGAATTTCACAAGTAGAAGTGACAGAGCCTGCTGCTGTTCTTCTAGGCCATCTGACATTTTCTGGACACACTGTAGCAGCTGGAGCCTGAGGACCTGAAGAATGTTATCAGGAAGCAGTGATATTCCTGGTGGAATGTCATCCACTCTAATGAGAAAACACAGACACAAAATTGTTAATACAAATGACATGGTAGGAATCAATTTTCACGTACTCAAGTAGTGTTCCAGCAAAGTTCCACAGGAAAGGGGACCAAACTGACAGTTCACAAACAGTTTCTAATGAACCACAAGGAAATGGCTGGTGGCAATACATCAGCTTGAGCTTTCTTTACCCCAGCAATGAACTGCATTTAAAAAAGTGTTGAAATTCAGTAAGTGGATTCCTAAGTGCTCCTCCATGCAATGAGCTGCCTTAATTGCCATGAAGAAATTGCATGATCTTCAGCAGGTAAACAGGTAGCCTGGGAAATCCCTAAGTAAGGAAAAGGAGAGCCACAATGGAATGAAACAACATAACACATTTGGGGGAAGATTTTCAACTGCCTACTGAAGACTAAAAGTGTCCAAATAAATGAGGTGCCAATTATTACACAGTTACTGAAGCCCAGTTAGTATTCACCCACAGTGAACCTCATGTCTTTCTTACATAAATTTCAAAAAGCTGTACAAAATTATCTTGCCTATTGTTTTTTTGCTGAACTAAACCATTTTTAGAAATACATCATTGAGAACCAAAACATGAAGAAAAGAATGGGGAAAAAACCCCACGAATACAACCAAATACACCAACAATCCAGGAACAACCATATGGAAACGCATTTTTGCAACAGTATAGAAACATACAGATCTGTTAGAACATTCTTTGGGATGAAGACTGTTTATCTGCTGTAGCACACGCAAAAAAGAGTTAGCTTTTGGCAGCAGCTTCTGACACATCTTCTATGAACTCTACACAAGAAAAGGAAGACAAAAGCAAGAGCCTTACAGCTTACAAAAGCCTTCAACATGGGCAAAGCCAGGGGAAACATGACCATAAAAATTCATCTAGCACAAAAACTCACTAATATGATAGTTGCGTACACAGATCTGTGCAAGAATAAGCATCAAAAAGTGTGGAGAAATTCAAAGACTGACACCATACACTGTGATAGCTATTATTTGAGGCAAATGGGGTACGATACATTGTTCAGCTTCTAACATCAAAAAGGCAGCCTACATAGAAGGGAAAAATGGAGACCTAATTTAGTAAAATATCTAGACAGGTGTAAGTGACAGCAAGATTTCCTTGCCTCTTCACAGAGTTGTGCAATATGCTTTTCAGATCCTGGGATTCAGAATCTCAAGGGAGTCAGAAAGTTGTGGCACAAATTTTATAGTGCCTGTAGGCTCTGAACTGATAGAGACACTAACCACAAAACTGAGAGCAACTGCTTTCTTCCAACACAAATACGAAGAACGAAATTTTAATTTCCCTGATAGCAACTTTACCCCTCAAGATGCCAGGAGATCCACACTCTCTGGAACTACAACCACAGTTCCTCATAATCTGATAACTCAGCTTTTGTATTTCAGAGTTTGACTATGTCCTCTCAGTATTAGGAAGGCCATAGTTTTTGACAGCTGAAATCACATATCCAAAAGTTATTTCCCTAAAATGGCCAACAAGTCTTTTTCAGTAAGATCATAAAATGCTTTACAAGATAGCAAACAGCATACCCTTCATGCCTCATACCCCAAAGAATGTTTTCTCTGCAGTAGCTGCCTGTCTGTGCTATTGCACAACCCATGAGAATTTAGTGCCTCATGTGAGATCAGCATGAGAAATCCTAATTGAGATTACTCAAATTGAATACTATAGAGTATGTAAAATAAATAGTAATAATCAAACTTTTTTTTCATCACAGAGCAAATTACTACTATACCTCCAGGAAAATCTAAAAGTTACATTTGTTGACATGTAGTACCAGTTCTCCCCAACAAGACGGGTTGTTTAAACTAAGTATTCCAAAAAAAAAAAAGAAAGGAAAAAAAGAAATGTCAAAGATCATATCTTAACTGACATTCTTATTTGACTGCTGGTACCCTACCTCAAAAAAAAAAAAAAAGAGAAAGAACTTCACACATTTGGGTTCTTTTTGTTTACAATTTCCTTCCTTACATTAACAGGGTTATGCAGCAATACAAACTGCTATCTCAGGTATCTGAAAGGAAGTTAAATTATCCCCAAATTGTATGCACCTGTTACACCTCTAACACACACTGGGACCACTCCCTCACCAGCAGTAAGCACTTGGGAAAAAAGGAATGCTGATTATGTGGTTTCCTGGTCGTTGAAAAGTAAAGCCTGGTTTTCTACAGCACTCTCATGATTCCTGCATCATTTTTATGAAGTCAGTAAGTTAACAAAATATGGTTTCTATGGTACTTTGCATGAGCTTCCTGTAAGCTCCTTTGCTCAAGATGATGTAAACCAAAAGCAGAAAAAGAACATGACAACACTCTGGATGCCTTTGCTATTTCTAAAAGTATTAAACCAAGTGACAATTCCTCTTTTTCAATGAGGAGAAAAAAATCTTCCCACCAGCTGGTAAAGGGTTTATCCTTTACATGATAAATACGTATGACATGAACACATGTTTTTAGGGAAAGAACAGACAGGTGCACTGGTCTTTTGTGCTCAATGCTCAAAGCTATCAGCACAGCTATATTCACCTTCTCAGCAAAATCATTAATAACACTATCAAGGAGCCATTTCACTTAAAAATATAAAGTAGATGCACAAAGATACAGGTAGACCTGTAGCTGTATAAGCCTATAAACTACATAATTGTATAAGCTCTACTTATACAGTCAAATCATACCACTGGATACACTCATCCACTATATTTAGAGGTTTCCTAATTCTGCACTGCATAGCATCTTTCAGATTTCCAAAGCAGATCTTGGGAAATTATATATTCTAATTTATAGAAGAAATACTCTTAGGAGTTAAATCAGCAAGTAACAGTGTCAATTAAGAGTCCTTCTTTCAGGAAAAAAAATCCTAAAAACAAACCTCTAATAGAATCTTTACATTTTTGAAGGGGTATTTTCTTGGATGCTAAAAAACCCTTCATGTTTTAAATTGACACAAAACTTTATGCCTGTCTTCCAAAAGGTTAGTTTAGTCCAGCAATCTGTACAAGCTTTCTTCTCTCTACAAAGTTTCTCATTATTTCCTGGCATTAGCCCTTCAGTACACAAAGTCTTGCAGGCATGTAGCTGTAAAACATACCCAGATTTATAGAAGGAAAAAAAAAAAAAAGGAAAGGAGAAAAAGTATTGGTTCAGTCACTTTCTCATTTTAGCTGGCATCATATATTTTTTCAAGACCAAAAGACAGAATTAGTTGTCTAATAAGCAATCAAGTTAAAAATAAATAAATAAATGAGTCCACAAGGTCTGATGGCCCCACAAGTCACTGGAAATCAGCATTTGGTGGTTCCATACTGACCTACTTTTCTTTTTAATGGGCCCAGTATTATCAGTTTCACAATGTGAATGCCTGCAATACAAACTGACAAACCTCAGAAAGATGCCATTTTCCACATGCCTAATTATATCACGAATGTAAATAAGGGCAGAAACTGTAATTATTTGTTCATTCTAATATCTGCTCTCCGTGTATTATTTATAATCCAGCCATAAAAGCACAGGAACGATTTGCCTTCACCACTATGTTGTTTTGATGCTTTTCCATTACATCTGTTCCACAAATGAGTCTAAATCCACATGGTTCTATTCTTTCAGACTAAATCACTAATCCTGTCATTAACCTCAGAAAAATACATTATTTTTACACTCACTAAGTCATCATTTATCACAATGAAGGTGCTACTATTGTTCTCAACAACTAAGCTTCATGTTTGTTATGCTACTGAAAAAACTCAACCCAAGACCCACGAACACAAACTAAAAACCACTTAAACTACAAATAAACTGAAACGCACCTATAGTTGAAGTACCAAGACATTCTTCTCTTCCCCCTTCATATTTTAATATTAAAAAGCATAAAGATAACCTGTGTTAAAGGATAAACTCTTTTCCTCAACTAAACACTGTTAGATGCATTTTTGACACTGCAAAGAAAACATATCTTCTGAAAGAGCATACAATTAATTTGAAGGTCTTGCTTATTGGTAATTGCATTACATATTTTGTATTCATATAGGCATGATGAGGAAAATTTTAATACAAAGAGCTGAGAAGGCCAAGTTTTATCCACCAAGATCCAGCTGCAGCATTCTTCATTTCCTTGTAACAGTAGAAGCTATCACTTACACTTCAAACAGGATCTGATCCAAAGCTCATTAAAGAATTTCCATTGATTTCAACAGGGTTTGGACTGCAGCCATCATGCAGGGAGCACCATTCTTTGCTTTCAAACATCAGTAGTGGTATCAGCTATAATACTGACACCAGTTCTCATGAATTCTGATTCCCATAACCTTTGTTTTTTCTTAAAACCCCTAGTTCATCCAAGCATCTCAAAAGCAAGAGAAAACATCCAGTGCTTAAGTTTCTATTCCTCATTTGCAAAGTTAGACATGAAAACACAATCATGATAACACACAGCATACCAATTTAAAATATTAAATATAAAACTCTGAAATTAGACTTCAATAGCATCTCATGATTATATGTGAGAACTTTTGGTCAGCAACATGAGTGAAATCAGCAATACTCTTACCCTAAACTGAAGTCTTCATGGATGCAAAGAAATCACTTTAAAGTCTATAACTGGTGCATATTTTAAAAGGTTTCCAGCTAAGATAAGCAAATCTTTCATTAAGCATTTAATCTCATCATTAATCTTAAAGCAAACCCTGAAATAAAATTACAAAACTCTTTACTTACATCTTGATTCTCTTTAGTCAGTGATGATGCAGATAACAAGCACTATTTCATATGCAACATTTAATGAATGCTTATTCAAAAAAATGCACCAGGAATAATGATTATATTTCTACAAACAAGAACACAGTATACTCATGCCAGCTCCCAAGATAATGCAAATACCAGTATTTGCCTAGTTTCATCATTCCTAACCCAACTTGACCTTCAGATGAATGGTAGTGCCACCTGACAACTAAAAATCTTTCTTTTCTTTAAAGGTACTATTGCCCTTGAACGAGACTGGGCTCTCAGCCAGGTCTGGTTCAGATATCAAGGACAGATGAACATGTAATTCTACATACCTAGTTGGCAGCTTCTCAAAGTCCACATCCAGAAACTGTTCATAGCTAGAAACAAAACTATCCAACCAGAGCTTCAGGTAGTCTGGATCTTTCTGTAAGGAAGAAGAGAACATTAGGCAATATTGCACTCAAGGTCATCCATCAACAACTCGGTAGTACTACCTGGAATCAAGAGCTTGTATTTAATGCATTTCAACTGGGAGAAAGGAAGGAATACACATTTTGTAGAACTAAAATAAAAAATGACCACCTGTATCCTTTGAAATTTTCAGCCACATGGTGCTGACCTGACATTCTTGCTCTATTAATTAGTTTATGTGTCTCCTCTTCCTGGTACCAGGGTCAACCAAAGCATTTTAGCTTCTCCCCTCACCAACAATCTTCACTTGCTCTCCAAAGTAATCCATACCAGCTTTTACAAACTCACTACTATGTGTTCTAGTCTTGATACCATAGATATTAGTAGACAACGCTCCTTATGGCTCATAAAATTAAATAAGAACTTGAACAGCAATCTTAATCAAGAAATAAATTGTTTTTTGCTTCATTCATAGGTCAATATGGTAGCTAGCAGCAGATTAGAGATAGATGGTGTTCAAAAAGACAGTGCAGAACCGGTGACTTGTACACCAGGTATCTATAAAACAGATCGTTTAAATTTAAATTCCTTTCTAGTTGTTCCTAGTAGAGCACATAGACTCTGGGACCAGCAGTCCCTGGCACAGTTTCCAGCCCTGAGAAGGGAGGACAGATAGACCACAACTAACCATACAGGAAAATTCTGTCAATATGCATTTGAGGTAGACTCCCTTTAAAAGTCAAGCTGCTTAATTTTCAAAAATAAGCTGCCAGACCATAGTTAACATATTCCTCCACAAGGACATGCATGCAGGCCCACATTCTGTATGACAAATCATTTTCAAAAAAGCTTTAAAGTATTTGCCAAAAGTATTGAAGATTATTAATTATTTGTAAACCTACTCCATAATTAATAAAATTTTGCAAAAGTTGAAAACCTTTTTATTCATCCTTCTCTTTTCCCTTTTCTGTATCATCGCCCTTTTGCTTATTACCTTTATATTACCACAGACGTTCCCAAATAACAGATTATTTCCCTGCAGTGTTAAGACCAAAGAGCGAATAACTCTCAGACACACAATATTTTGGGGCAACGTCAATGTAAAAGAAAGAGTCAGCAAGAAAGAGTGACACAGAGTCCTGTCAGTGCAAAATAACTGAAAGAACCCTCTAGTGGAATTAAAACAAAACAATTAATAATAATAAATAAATAAACTAAAGCAAAACACAAAACAAAACAAACAACCTCAGAATAAAATAAACATGCAAATCCAGAATCTGAACTGATGAAAAGCTTTTCTCAGAGCACCCTTCCACAGCAAGTAAAGGAGTTATAAAGCATGAGAACCCCCTTCCCACTCTAGACTTTACCCTTCTCTGTGCCCCCAAAGACCACTGTAACTCAAACAAGAAGTGGCAGAAACACCCAGACACAATTTACTTCAGAATCATTATTCATGTCTATGAAATATGTTCAGATATTGTGACAACAGATGCCAAATAAAACCCTCAGCTAGATACAGCTCTTGTTTGATTATTTGCTTCCACTGCCTTTACTGCATTTTCTTGTTCATTTTTCCTAATTGTCTTATTTCCCCTTCTTCACTTAATTCTTTCCTAACCTCTCCTTCCTTCATAATCTTTCTTCTCCTCATCTCTGCTTTTATTCACATTTCAATGATTTAAGTAATCACTCCCTTTCTTTTTCTGCTAAAAATTTGTCAAAAAAGCATTATGTCCTGGAAGTGTAATGTAGCCTTGTTCTCATGTTTAAAATGCACTGAACCACCAAATGGTTAAGCTATCTTAAACACACCTATTAATTGTCCTCAGTGTGAAATTGCAAAACACTGAATGAAGGAAGGTGCTGAGGTAAAGAATAATTTCAAGGTTTCCAAGATACTGCATTAAGATATAGAGGATGTCAGATTATCACAAGCAGGTGACCACAGAATACATATTTCTGAGGTTCAGAGATCAAACACATTGAAAATCAAACCAAAAGTTAGCCAAGAAGTAAAACTTTCCTAAAAGAATGATTTAAAAGTAGCAGAAGATGCTGTCTTCAGATTTTATAGCTTTTTAAAAATGTTCACATATTTAAAGCTTTAACTTTCTTGTATTTCACAGCAAGTTACTTTAGCCCCAGGAAAGCTATTTCACAGGATCATAAAGACAAGGAAAACCAGGATACAATTTTAGTAATTACAGCATAGCTCAGGCTACAAAGGACAAGGCAATAGCAATCATGGGGAAGTAACAAACAGAAACATCACCATGTGTTTGTAGCAGTGCCTCTAATGATAATGTGCATGCATATGCAAAACCTCAACTTATTTGACTTTCTTCCTATGGAATGAGTAGTTTTGTTTTTGCTTGGCATGAGCAACTTCTCCTTGAAATACAAAATGAAATACTAAATCGATTCTATTCATATTCCCACATTAAAATTGTTTGTTGACACAGCTGAGGCTCATTGCTAATTGCTGACGGTAAACATATGTAAGAAAAAACTTTGTTTTTCTTAGTCAGGTACCATGAAAGAAGATGTGCAAATAACATCATTATCTGACTTAAAATTGCTTTAACAAAAAGTTAAGGATGAGAAAAGGGAAAGGGTAGGGCAAACCACAAAATTAGATTCACTGCCTGCTTGCTCCTTTTTACTGGTATAGCCTAAATCACAGAATATGCCAAGTTGGAAGGGACCCACAAGGGTCATGAGTCCAAATCAGTTCCAAGCTTCCTTATCTATAAACTACAATGCCTTTGCAAGGCTATCAGTGCAGACTAGGAATAGAACATTGGCAGAAAAAACATGCAAGAAAAAGCAATTACACAGATGACAAAAGTAAGCGTCACACGTTATTAAAAGGTCCAAAGTTTTTGCCTATCTGTAGTGGACATATCGCTTAATTCACTTTGCCACTAACAGTCCTCCCAGTTCCGGTAAAAATCAAGAGCTGCTGCACTGTTTGATCATTCCCTGCAGGCACTATTTAAGCCAACTCCCATCTACTTCAATCCCCTGCCAGCCAATTAATTATGCAATATTCCAAGTTATTAAAATAATCAGTTCTGATATCAAAATACCAGGTAACACTACTGGGCTATGCCAGTAGAAAACAGCTCAGGCAATAGTTGGCTCTCTGAGTCAAATCCAGAGATTTCCATCCAAGCAATAGCACTAACTCAACATCACTCGGAGAGAAAATTTTTTAAAAATCACGAAGGCAATAAAGTAAACAGTATCACTTAGCAACATAAGAAACACCAAAAAATAAGTGTCCATTATAAGCCAGCTAATAGGAGCATGCCACCTTTCCAGAAACGAAGAAAAATGAAGACTTATGATCGAGGAGTACATCATTCCAGGAAAAAGTGACCCAATATTTAAGAGTTCGGCTACAATTAAGATACGTAACTGATTCAAAAAATGTTAGAAAACAGCTTTCAAACTTTTAATCTGGCCCAAATTTTCCTTTTTTGTTATTAGCAGCAATCAGCCCAGATCCCATACACCAGTCACCTGTTGAAAGCTGCAAGAAATCTAAATTTTACTAAAGCAGATTTAAGAAAGAAAACTGAAAATGGCAAATGTTATCCTTGGCAAAGTACACAAAAATGTCCAATCCTAAAACACTGCTAAATGCATACAACCTTTCCTAAGACCTGTTTATGTGCATCATGCATCTTATATTTTCCCAAACCAGAAGTATGGTGGCTTAGGAGAAAAACAGTCATTTTACAGTGGTTTAAAATTCTAATTTTGTAATAAAACCAAACAGTAATAGCGTGTATCAGCTGTTGTCTTGCACCATGATTCTATGTACAATGCAATTATCCTATCCAGCATCTTTAGGTTGAACTGAATTATTTTTTGAGGTCAGCTGCTGCCATTTAATCTGGAGTTTAAATTCAGTGGATTTTAGACTGTGTTTCTGTTAAGTTCTCTTTCCACCCATCTTTTCAACTATCCTCTATTTTCTCATGACAGAAGTGGTAAACCACGTGAACAGCAGAACGCAAACTGACCTAACTCTAGCATGAATACCATTGTGTTCTTCAATGCCAGAACAACTTTCCAAGCCAGTACATGTTGCAATACGACAAATACCTGTGTTATCACGTGGCAGAAGACTGCACCCCATGGGTATGGCAATCCTTCAGATCTGTGCTGCTACTGAGGGCAACAAATGACTGAACTGCAACCCCAGCTCCAACGGATTCACTGCAAATGGTTAGCTACTCCATTATATCTCAGTTCTCTTAAGGAAGTAGTGTATCAGCCACACCAGAGTAAACACTCAGAATCCTTACTACCAGCAGAAGCAGCAAAACCTATGGAGTATATTTCTTATTCCCCACTTTGATAATTACTGTTTTGTTATCATTCTGCAGACAGGTAGCTGGAGGCTGTATGTCAGACAGTAGCTCTACATTGTTTTCTGTGGTGCTGGTTGAAGATGCACCACGCTTCTAAAGCACAACTTACAAAGCAATGTATGTTTTGATAATACACCACAAGGCTGAACTGTGACAAACTCATTTGAGACTGGTATTCGTTCCCAGCCCCACCACACACACTCTGCAGACATGCCCTATGAGATCAGCAAGAAATCAAAATTTTTGATTTGTACAACAGCAGTAAAAGCAGAAAGAAGCTGTGTGTAGTAATAAAATACCTTTCACCCATCACAACTTTCCAACTACTAAAAGAAGATGCTGATCTCTGAAACCTTGAAGCTTCCTAAGTCACAAGCCTAAGCTTTTAATTTATTTACCTGAAACTTGCCTAGCTTTTGTGCAAGACAAATTTCTGTAACTTATCTGAATAATAATTCATATATAGAAACTGCATGCCTTGAAACTTCTGGAAGATAATTTCTCCATGGCTTGAAATCCAAGAAGACAAAACTCAAGTTAGCCACTTCTCTTCACAGTAATAAATGGAAACAACTAGAGTTTCAACAAGGCTATCTTAAGGGTGCCATTGTGAGAGAAGGGCAAATCTAAGAATAAAAAAAAAAAAAAAAAATCACAAAAAAACCAAAATAAAGAATCAAAGAGTAAAAAAAAAAATAAAAAGTTCTTTAGTTGATTGCCACAAGTTTGCAGAGCCTAAGCTTGGGCTTCTGAGTTCAACATACTATAATAAAGGCCTGTGACAGCCATTCAAACCTGCAGTAATAAAAAAAAGTATTTTATGCCCATTAAATCAAATGTAGCTCAGAACACACAAAAGTGAAAATACTTCCTTGTTCCTTCCCGCCCTTAAATACTTCTGGTTTTCTTTAAAAAGAAAAACAAATATATTAAAAAAAAAAACAAAAACAACCCAGCAAAATGACTCATCACCCTTCAGGTCTCCTTTTTTTTAAGATACTCTCGGCACAGTAATAATTGTTACAGTTCTCCACACTTTAAAAAGAAAGACTGCCAGGCCTGAGCAGCATAGTGTTTCTAACAGGTACCGAAAATAACCTCGAAACACACTCAAAACCATAACACACTAAACCTGCCTCCCACAAAACATCCAGAAGAGTGTTGTTCCCTTTTTTTTTGTTTCTCAACAGAGTGCAATGCTAGAAAGAACAAAACACTTGCCAGGTAAACACAGCGTACAGGTCTACAGTATGCACAGCAATACTGTGGCTAAACAGTGCCAAACAATTAGCAAGTTTCCCATGGAGTCCAAGATTTTAACACTTGCAGTATAGAAGTATAAACTCTAGCAAGGCATTCCTTAGACTTGGCAAACTAGCAAACAAGTTCTCAATGCTAAGACAAACTTCAGCATTTAACAACACTGAAACAAAGCCAAAAGCAGAGATGGGTCTGCTCTGAAGCCTTTCTGACAGACAGGACATTTTCTAAGGCAATGAAGTGAAAAGAAACTATAACCAAAATCTACACTAATTTGGGACAGGTTCTTGTCTTTGATACACTAGATTATCTAGATTATATATATATATACTAGATTATCTAGAAACTACAATAGCTTTCTCTAGTCTTTATGAAGACTCATTAAATGAACAGCAAAAATCCAATCCTATTTTGTTTTCAGTAATCATTTTGCCTATCAAGAAGGTCATGAGAAATGTTTGCTCCAGTATAACATTTTTTAAATTCATTAACAAGCTAAGTAGTATTGAAGTCTTAGAGCTTACGCTAAATTAAATGAGAACATTTAACACAAAACTGAAAGTCTTCAGCCCTCTGCCTATGGAATATTGGTACATTTATTCAAGGTTTCAAATCAACACTATTTATGTATTTATATAAAGTGTTGCCTTTAGATTTAGCAGTAACTTCCATTTCTACTAAGGCTTCAGGCAAAGAGACACAACTGGAAGGGCAAAGCTCAGTCCAATTTTATAGCTGTGTTCAGGAAGTGTTAGTTGCTAAAAACAAAAGCTGGATCCACCCGAGGCTATTTGCAGTGTCACATTCCATGCTCTAAAGGCAAAAATTCCCTGCAGGGCAGTTCAGAGTCCGACCGTCAAACAAGCCCAACTTGTTTGACAAGACAGTTGTTTGAAGTCGTTAAATTTAACATGCAGGCATCAAACAGCCAGCCCGGTCTGACTCCTGTGCAGAGCAGTCAATCAACCTTCAAAGTGGATTTCAGCTTAGAAGCACAACCATAAAATCTCACTGGCACTGGTATTATCGTAACTAATCCCCCATCCCCAAGCATTTTATTTAAAATAAGAACAATCCCTTGGTGTCAAGGCTGAACTAGACCTACAAAATGTAATGTTAGAAGATTAAACATGAAACACTGCCTTTGGATCATTGGTGAGTTTATCACTCTTAAAATAAATTGAAGTAGTCTGCATAATGCAGAATTGCAGAACATTTCTCAACACTGTTTGAAATAAACTATCCATTGGGGACTTAGAAGGTTTGTTTTAAGGGAGCTTTTTCTCTTCATGTTTTCAGACATAAAAGGCTACACTTCCAGCATGAGAACTCCTAACAGCATTTACTTTGAAATATGTTAAAGTGCTTATACTTTTCTGAACCTTTCATATCTGTAAAATGCCAAAATAAAACATGAAAAGCTTTGTTACAGCAGCAACACTACAGCTGGAACTAGTAAAAGACTTCAAGGTAAACCATTTTAAACTGGCTAAATTGCCTTGATAAATTCAATCAATCAATTCCAATTATCAAGGGAATCACTTTTGGGCACAACTTTTCATTTTAATCAAAACATTAATTTTTGAACCAGCTGATCCAAAGGAAGCAAAGCTCCTGGTAAGTAATTATAAACCTCCTTTTTCAAAATTCACACAAGCATTCTGTTCCATTTCCGGAATTAAAAGAAAAAAGGGATGGGGTGGTTTTATAAATGGAAATTGCAGTGAATCCTGATAGAAACAATTATTTGGGGACAAGTTAAAAAAATCTGTTTAGCATAGAGATTTATGAGAGAGATTTTAGAGATTTACCAAAATAAAACCTATGGCTGCCAATCATGATAAAATTTAGTTCACAAACATTAAGTAAAATTCATTTCTTCTCTTTTCAAAACAAACAAAAAATATTCATAATCTTCCACTATTGCCTTAAGTTAAAGAGAGTCATCTGAGCACTGAGCACTGTTACTCATTTTCCTTTTTACGTCAGATCTCCAACAAAACTGGAAAAACAAAATGAAAGAATTTTCTTATTAAAATGGAAGTAAAGCTTCTATTTTTCTTTCTCTCGCCTTTTTGTTGTTATTGTTGGTTTTGTTATGGTTTTTGTACGACAACACAATTACAGCCTTGTAGCTTGGAACTGGCATGTGACTGATGCCACCCATGGGATGAATCTAGTTAATCTGAACGCAGACTTCAGTGTCTTTACATTGCACTGGACAGAAAGCACAATGGCTCTGTAAACACTATCTTGGTACTTTTCTTCAAGTGTTTATTCCGCCAAACTCTTTTATGGAGTTTTCCAAAAGCTCTATATGCCTTTGCTAACCTGTTGTCTATCTCTCCGTCAATCTTACCATCTGAGGAGATGATGCTACCAAATCAGTCCAGCACTGAAGGTATACACTGAAGGTATATCATTTAAACCCCCCAAATCTACTTTTCAGAAGCACGTTTAAGAAAACCCTCAAAAACTATGGCATAGCAGAACATGTGTTACTTGTGCAACTGCTGTATGCCATCCACTGCATTTCTGCTGCTTTGGTTTTTAAACGATTAGCACAAGTAAATAATGAGATCAGATTCCTGCAAATAACACCCTTGTTCTCTATACCCTGCTTTATTCTCAAGAGCTTTACCCATCCACTACTGTGAATGCTGCATGGTCCTGTGGAGAAAAAATTGTATGTGGTCACATCTGAACCACTGGACTCCTTGCCATTTTTGAGACTTCTTTTTGTAATTTGGGTTATTAGACACAGTAAATACTAAAGGAGCATCCTTCTCATCATTTTCTTTCCCAAATTTCAAGTTTGCCCTTTAAAACATATGAACACTACAGATCTAACAAAAATTGTTACTTAATATAAAAAAAACCAGGAACATCAGAGAAAACCTTCTTCCTCCTTGCTTTTCAGTACATGATAAACCATTTAGCCTACAGTTCCCACAAGGCTCCAGTCATTTATCAGGAAAACTGTTCATTCCAGCTAATCCTAAATTCAGCCAAAGCACAGGTAAACAAATACCAGGTTTTATATAATTGAGTGCATTAGCCAAACATTTGACAGACTTGGGAGGGCAACTCATGAGCAGCCTGCAACTACCACAACAACCTTCTACAAAACTTGTGAGGATTACATCACTGGAAACTCTGGGCTAATGCCCAACATATACTGTTGGTGAACATTTCTATCACTTCCACAGAAACCAAGCATTTTCTCATTTTGCATGATGCTTTATGAATCAGTTTCAGTAACTTTTAAAACTCTGTTCAGTTCCTAAATTCTATTTCCACATTGTAAGTGAAATTTAGCAGTAAACCAGCTGAAGGTATATTTTCCTAAAATTATTATTAATGTTAAAAGAATAATCTTGCTATCTTATTCAAGAAGTCAAACTCAAACTATTTCATTTTCACTTGGCTTTTTATAGACTTTTCTGGCATTTGCCAAATTCTACTTTCCAGTGTGAGTGCTACTTTTTCAACCTCAACCTTCACTTCCTTAACAGCTTTTAAACATCTTATGGGATACACCTATAGGTTCTTAGACAGATTCTGGTGAATGGTAATTGGCAATACAAAGACTATAATTCTCCCAGTATTAATAATTAAAAGCAAACTGATTCACCATTTTCATTTGGACTTCGGAAATACATCCTCAGAAATTTGTCTTCATCCCTATCTGCTCCTCCCTGCCCCCCACCCCTTTCAATCTAAAAGCTGTAATTACTAGGACTGGTTATTTAAATAAAAGTGTATTTTCTATGTTAAATTGCTATCTTTATATAATTAAAGGTTTGCCATTTGATTTGATTTTATGCTCTCTTTGTGTTATGCAATTTTTTTGAGGTTCTGTTTGTGCCTCCCTCAGATATCCTTCAAATAAAGCATTCAAAAGCCTTTAAAGCCTTTGGAATTTAGCATCTTAAATATCTTCTCTGTTTTAAGATATGCTCTGCACTTACATATTAGTATAATTAGCCATTCCTAAAGTTAAATTTAATTCCTAGTTTTACATAGCCATAGTTAGCAGTGTTACTCAATGGTCAAACAACTATTTAATGCCACTTATTTCCACTGCTTGCTATAGGCAAATGCAAGTCTCAATCATAAATTAGACAAACAGATTATCGTAAATGCTTTGAACATCAGAGAATGCATCAACATACAAATATTTCACCAGCACAGAAATCTCACAGCTAATGTTTAGATTTGCAGGTGCCTGGAGAAGCCTTATTGAGATGTCAAACTTAACACAGTGTTTATGAGGAGAATAATCAAGTATAGCTTCCATTTCTCAGTGTTTTCTGTTGCATCACCCACCGTCCTTCACAGTAGCCTCCCCATTTAGTAGAAGATAAAGTAGAAAAGCTAGGCCTGAACAAATTGCTTTTAAGGAAAAAAAGATGCTTATCTGTACTGCTGAGATGTGCATGTTTTGGTGGTTTTTTCCCTACTTACATATATATCCTTCAGCAAGAAAAGTTCAGCAATTAGGGAAGCTCTTCTCTCTTCTATAGCAGCTGTTTAACCTTTCTGAAGCCTGTAAATATTTTAACAGTATCTATTGGCAGCATTTGGATTCAGGCATTAAGCTACAATGCTGTTCCACGGGCAGCTGGCAAGCCTTTCTGCCATTTCAGTAATCAGCACAAACATGCTGCATCTTTGAGTCAATTCTGCAATATTCTTTTATCAGGACACATGTCATCCCCAGATCTGCCAAACTATCCAAGGTCAAAGTGCCATAACTCAGATACCACACAACAGCTCAGAGTTTGTTAAATTCACTCTTACATTAGAACATCAACACACAGACCCAGAAGGCTGTGTTTCTAGCTTTGTGATAAATCATTCCATTTAAGAGACACTTGATTCTTCCATGTCAGTAAAAGCTTGATCTGAAATACATTTGTTGGCACATTCAGAAATGGATGTTTCTCACCAATTCCGTAAAGCACTAATCCACAAACCCGTAGACATGAAGGAATTCTAACCTCATGCTGGACACCAGTAAAGCCCTAAATCTGACAAGAAAAGCATGGAGGAACCACTGACTCTTCTTCACATAGAAGCAGCAGCTACTTCTAGATATGTATTGCCAAATATATTACAGAATTATAAACAAAAATAATTTCTTCATAGCTTGTAAAATGTTATGGCTTTCTTACTTCTATGTCTGCTTAGGTTTATCTGCTGCCTCATTTCGACCTGAAGTCTGCATCCTCTGTGTCAGAGTACCTCTTCTGTGTCTGAACAATTACCAGCACAAGGTCACCCAAGCCCATAATTAAGGAAGGAAACAGCTACTCAAGAGACTAAGGTCTCATATATTCATGTCAATTATTTATATGAAAAGTTCTATATTTGTAAATGTCAGAATTATATTAGTTCTTGGACTAGGAGACATCTCTCTAAATAGCAGACAATAAATTCAGAATTGAAGACCAACTGTTCTTGTTTATCTACATCCACCCTTAGTTCAGCCTCGCATAAATAAAGACAGAACACTGATAATTTCACCAAGACAGGGCCACAAGTGACTTATGACATGATCTTCTACAAGTAACACTCCCTAAGAATGCAGAGATTTATTTAAAACTTATCTACAGAAAAGGTATCTTAGACAGCAACTGTTTAATAAAACTTCACTCACCAGTTTTAGCAGAGGCATGAATTTCCATGACAGTGACTTACAAAAAACTTTTACTGACCATTTGGTTTGCTCAAGCATTCATCCAGCTGTAAACTGAATACTTCTTTATATACTATAACAAAGGCAATACATAGCAATGGGATAGGCAACAATGCCAAATCAGCAATTGCACAAGGAAGACAAGGGCAAGCCAAGTCCAGATGAGATCATATTTGGGATGCAAAGGTCAGTGCTTACAGTTTAACTCCAAAGATTATAGTCTTGTTGAATTCCATGCATCTCACCACAACTAAGCATAATGTTGCTAAACCCACATTTCTTTGAGAAACAACTGCAACACCACTTGGGTGAACAAATCCAGTTCAATTATACTGCATCATGCAGCCCTACAATAGTCATATCTAAAGTCATATCTGATCTGATAATAAACTTTTTTAGTTTATTTACAGATACTCTCCAATTTTATACAGGGACAGAGTTTAAAAACCTCTTATAACACATTTAACATAAACTGATGAACCATCCCTTGTAATTTCATTATAGTCTTCCCAAAGTTATCCATTTGCTGTCACTTGCTGAACATGACATTAAATGCCCCAAATTCTTCATGTAGCTAAGTGAAAGATTCAGCTGAACTGCAAAATATTTTCTGGCAGGCAGTACCTGCCAGAACCTTCACAGTAGTGAAGGGACAGTGACAATAGAGCAGGGTGCTTTTTGTCAGTAATAGCCTGCTAGTTGGTCAACTTAGCAAGACCACAGAGAATACTAGTCCCTTCTTGCTCCCAGTCAACCTTTTTCACTAGCAAGATTGCCCTCTTTTTATGTTAGTTTTGGCCCAGCACAAGGTGGCTGATGCTAATGGAAGTCCGCCAAAGGAACACATAAATTTATAAATCAAGGTCAAATTTATCTCAGTTCTATGTACTGTGTTAGGATTAAGACACAGTAACAGGAAAACAATTTAAATTATTCTCTTTCAAAGACTCTTCACTTAGGGCATAGAGTAAACATTAATTTAAATGACCTGTCTACTCCTCAAAAAGAAAATGAAAGTTTAACTCAAGCCAATTAAATGTTTATATGTTAAAGATTCAGCTTCTAAGTATTTACATTACAATGGTCCTCCAAAAGTAGAGACAGCCCTGTGATGACAGCAAAGCACTGCTGGCACCCCACAGTGGGCAGCAATTCACTCACCACAGTGGCCTGTACCTAATGGAAATCATGGTATCTCCCAAGACCACTTAATTTCTCATTCAAGTCTCCTTCTTATTCCTATACAGCAGCCTATAAGGATCCCAGATGGGGAAAAATATCACTCAAAGTAACAGGACTTCAACCACTTCAGGACATTTTTAGGCTAATGCATATAGTCATTTATTGTTTGTTTTTTTCTATCCAGCTTTTGATCTAATACTGAAAAAATGTTCTCCTATAAAAAAGTACCACATTTAATTCTATGCTACAATATTAAATTAGAAGATATTTATAACATAGATATCCTCACTATGCCAGAGAGAAAACTATAACATTTATCTCAATACAATAAATTCTGTAAAAACAAATAAGAGAGACAGCACGAGGTAAGAAAGCACATTTAAGATGACAGCTTATGTACAAGTCAGCTGCTCTTTACACAGCCAGGGATGTGACTGTCTCAGCTCTCTGCACTAGTAAAGAGCACAACATTACAATTAGAGTTATGACTCCTAACACAGAGTCCTGACTGTACCAATGACACTAAGGCTGAATGTTCCTTCTTTGAAATGGGAAGCACAGGCTACAAGCTGGCTGGAGAACAGACTCAGAGGTTTCCTTTCAAACCATCATATCATCACACGAAAAGACAGCGTTTAAATGAAATCAGGGCTACACTGAACACAAGAGTGTAAGAGAAAGCTCACAACCATTGCAATACAATCAAAACTGAAGATCTGATGTGCATATGGCAGATAAATGCCTGCATTTATGCTTTTGAAACCCCTTCTGAAGGCAATTGGGATTTTTTCTTTGATAGATGAAAAAAAACTCAATATGAAAGGGTATCTGGCTACTTTCTGAATAAAATGAAAAATACTAGAAATCCTGACATGCTTCATGTTTAAGAGTCTGAAATACCTACCAGGTATTTTGTTTTGTTTTTTTTTTTTTTTTAACACATAGTTAAAATCTTACAGATAAGACAGAGGTTGCATCTCTTTAATTTGAATCTTCAGTAATAGTTACTTCAGAGGATTATAAAACAGAAATATATTTTCTATGCTGATATATAATTAATATCTATTAAAAGGTTAATCCATCAATATTACAATAGCAATATTACAATAGTAATATTATTACAGCCATAATGGTCTAAGGCAAAACTGGTGGATTACCTCAGTCACATCAACATGAAAAAGTCAGACACATGTGAAAGCAAGTCCTTTCCTGAGACCGCTTCAATTCACCTAATAGAGCTCTTCTCCTGCTGTACACTTACACTAGTAAAGCATTTTCAGATATCTGCTCTACATGCACCTAAATAAGAAGTGTTCCATGTTCCTCTGTAGGTTATTGAAGGCTTTGAACTGACAATCGACTGGAGAAAATTTTTCTTAAGTGACTTCTATAGAAATGACCTGTGCTATCTATTCTCTACACTTTTGTTAAAATACATACATTTCAACACTTGGTTGAGAAGACAGCAGTTTACATCCATTTCAATATTTAAGTGAATAACAGCATTGTACATTAACAGATCACTGAACAGAAAAAAAACCCCAACAACCACTAAAACCATCTGAAACTGAAAATTACAAAAAAAAAAAAAACCACACCAGGAAGTTGCAAAGTTTTCTCTTTGCATAAAGTTTAACACCAACATTAAAATAAACCAAACTGAAACAAAAAAAAAAAAAAAAACCAAAACCAAAACAAAACCAAAAAGAACCCCAAACCAACAAAAGACTCAAGGCAAGAAGAGCTCAGTCTGCGAATAATACAATGTGATGATATAACCCCAGTGACTTAATTCTAAACTTAACTAAATTTAATGAAGTTTTAAACTGCTTCCATGAAACATCAGAAGCATCATAAATCAAGTGTGGCTACTACTTCCATCTTACACAGTAGACTGTAGTCTGTAGCTTTTAGGGGAACAAAAGCAGGAAAAAATCCAAAACCAAATCCCAGCCTTAGATTAGAAACTGCCAGATGAAAAACAATTGAATACCAACTGAAAACAATCTCTTGCAGCCACTCAAACATTATCTTGAAAAGAAAGAAAAAACAGAAAAATTAAACGACCCCGTACATGGTGTCTTCTAAAGATGCTTCTGCAGAGACCTTTGTTACATGCTGCTGTCTGCTCAAATATCCAATTGCTCAACTGCACAGGAGGCAATGAAAATAGAGAAATGCCTTCCTGATGTTACCTTGCACAAAAGTAAGTGTTGCAACTGACATCTAATGCTGCCAGAGATGTCAAGCGATCACAAAGAACAAGAGTCGTGACCCAGGATAGATGGCAAGATGGTAACACAGCATTATCCAGCACTTTAAAGCTGTTAAAAGCCTTGTGCTCAACGACAGGGTGCTATATTTAACAGACTATCGTGAGGCACCCGATTATCAGAAGACAAATAGGACTATTTATTAGCAATAATTTGACGCATCACAAAGGAGGAGCTTGGATTTCACTGTTTCTTTAGTTAACAAGGCTGCAAAAGCTAAAGCCACATACGTGAGACTTGTGGCACAATAAATTCCCACTTTGCTCAATTGTAACTCTGCAGCAGTTTCTCTAGTTTGAAGAAATGGCCTAGCTTTCTTTCCCAGGATGCCACTGACAACAAAATCATGACAGTGCAACATACAAGACACAGTATTACACTTCACTGGGCCGTCCTAGGTATAAAGAGATTTTTCCCTAAACCACTACATCCTGTCACTGGTAGTTATTTATTGCTGCATCTTCCCATTGTGCAAGATGCTCTGAGGAGAAAAAAGCATAACATACAGATGTTACCAAAACATGACTAAACAAACTCATTTACATTAAGGTTTCACATCATTTTGCATCCCAAGACCTAGCTTCTTCAGCTGCTCTTAACTTCACCAAGCTTAATGCAATACTCTTATGCTGCATGCCTGCCTCAAGCAGAATAAGGTATCGTTTTAACCTGAAACAGTTGAGAGAGAGAGCGAGAGAGAGAGAGCAAGAGCAGGGAAAAAACAGTTTTGTGCCTAGTGCTTTTTGAAAAAGTGAAGCCTCCTTTTTCGGAATCACTCCAGTTGCCTTCATATTTTGAAGACAAGCTATTTTATTTTTAAAATATGTTTTGCTATTTAGGAATAAGTCCTTATCGACATACGAATCCATCTAACTATGCCCACATTGTGTGGGTTTGGAAGTAAAAAAGGCCAAAAAAAGTCACTGATAGCTAATGAGGAGACTGTATACATGAAAAGATAATTTTTTCTTTTTATAGACCATCTTCCATCACCTGAGATCAGATTAGACTGGATCAATCATTCCCTTAAAGAAACTGAACATCCTCTAAGTAATCTAAACCACACATTTTAACCAGCAAACTTGCTGCTAGCATGCAAACAACATCGAGATGGAAAGCATACAATGAATGAAAGGTTCCAGCCAAGGGGGAGAAGGTTCAAGACAGACAAAAGAATTGTATAAAGAATAAGGGAGGAAAGAGCCAACGAACAGCTGAGCAAAGAAATTCAGAGCTTGGCTCATCTCAACAGCCTTAGTATCTCCCAAAGCTGAGTAAAGCCTGGATTCTTGGGAGTCTGTTCCAAGTGTCTGTATTCCTCTCATATAGATGAACTCACTGGCAAAACATCCATCTCCTCCAGTGCTACTTCAATTCTTAATGCCAGTATCATTATTACATTGGTTTAAAACATGAAGGTCTAGACAAATGTTTCAGTTCAACAGATCACCCACACAAGGAGCAATAAGAACTGATGCCATGCTGTTCTGTCTGCACTAGTTTTATTTTTAACTACATATGGAGCATTAAGGTTGCAAACTCATACAAAAATTAGGAAAAGCTACAATTAAGACTGCTTTGTGCAATTGTGTGAACATGGTCTGTACTTAACATCTCACATTTTACGCTCTTGAGATGGGCATTCTCTAGAAATGAACTGGGAAGAACAAGAGAAGGATTGTTATACCCTTAATCTCCTACTGGCTTGGAGACTTAAAGAAACTGAGATACAAATGAGACTGCAAAAAGGCAAAACAAAACCAGGAAATAAGGCCACCAAAAGCTACTCTTGCCACTGACACTGAGCTCCTATATGACAGCAGACCAGCCCTTTCCTCTACCTTTACAGCTATTTTTTGTATGTTTCTTATTTTATCTATATAGATAATCTGCAATCCAATTTGTGTATATATATACTCAGCATACCCGGCGACAATTAGGACATGTGCTTTAACTACATGAATTGCTTTATAATATAAAATGCAAATGGAGACAGGACGGCATTTTAATAACATTTCTGCCAGGTGAAGGAAATCCATTACTAATGGAATAGTTAAGGCAATAACTGGCAAAGGCAGACTCTGGAGCAACTTAATAAATCTGCTCTTAGGGAAGGCTTTTGCTAATAAAGTTTAAGTGAAACTGGAACTGATCAGAATACAGAAAGCATAAAGCTAAATACTAGAAAACAGTGAATTAAATGAATACAGTACATCTTTATGAGCTACAAAGAATTATGTGAATGTATGTATTCACAGTTAAAATATATCGCTACAGTAACTGCTTAAACTGAGCCATGAACACTGTGCAATTCATACCTCAGACCAAAAAAAGGCCAACCTGAACAGCAAATCACAAGATGAGGTTGTAAATAGCCTGTGAAGTGCAGTTAAATCCTTACAGCAGCTAGCCAAGTCTACGCAACTTCTAAGAAAAAAAAATGTGCTAAAAAGATGTTACAGATACATTTTTAAGTACTCGACTTCCAAACAAAAGAGGATGAAAACACACAAACAACCCTCCCACTCCCCCCAGTATTTACCTTACTGCAGTAAAGCATCCAAAGCTCATACAGCCTCTCTCGGGATGCCATTCCTTCCCTTCCTCTTTCCGTCGATACCAGCTACTTTAGTTCAAGATCCTACCATGCTCAGTTCCCAGGTGCTCTTTCCACAGTTTTGCTTTATTATTACAGTTATATCATAACCCGAGAAGAAGTCAAGGGTGAAAACAACAGGGTCTCAGTCTCTCCTTTTCGAGTAGATAACGAAGCACAACACAGGCAACTGCAGATAAATGTCAAGCATGTCCGTTCTTCGCCAGCGCCACTTCGGTTTTAATCTCTGAAAGTGAAAACATACCCTTCAGGCCTTTGGTGGAGGGAGGAAAAAACAAATCCGCACTCAAAGCCCGCAGACAGCAGCGGGAATGGGGCGGCGGCAGGTCACAGCGCTTTCCTCTCCGGCACTATCACCCCAGGACAGAGAGCTCCGGCTTTCGCTGTTCCTGGCGCTTTCTCGTCTTCGCGGAGAGGCAGCGGGGGGGAACCGCAGGGCTGCCGAGCGGGGCGCGGGCAGAGGCAATGGGTACGGCCGCTCCCGGCCCCGGCCCGGCAGTGACAGCGCCGCCGCCGCCCTTCTGCCGCCGCCCCCGGGCTCCGCGGCCGCCCCGCACCCCGGCGGGCCCCGCAGAGCAGCGGCTGCCCCGGCACAGCCGCCGGCCGCGGCCCTTCCCGGCCCCCGCGCTGCCCTGTCGCCCGCTCCCGGCCGCGACCGACTGCCCCGCGCCGCCACCTACCGCGCCCCCGGCCTCCCGCAGCTACCCCCGCGGTACCGCGGCCTCTCCCGCAGCCTCCCCGGGCCGCGGCGGGTGGCGGCCGGGCAGGAGGGGCCGAGCCTCGCCACATCGCCCGCCCCGCCCCGCCCGCGCTCCCGAACACGCCCCGGGCCGCCGCCGAGGGGCGGGGAGGCCGCGAGCGCCATCTTGGCTGCGGGCGGGGCAGAGCCCGGACAGGGCGGGGAGCGGAGCCCCACGTCCCGGCCGCGGCCGCGGCCTGCGGCCCCTCACCCGGAGAGCGGGCGGTCCCTGCCAGGCGGGGTGCCCCTCTGCCACACCGCCAGTGTGCCCGTAAAAGAATCGGCATTCGCAGTCCTTGCGGGACAGAGACCTCAGGAAAGGCTCCGTACTGCTTTGCTTCACAAGGGGGGACTTCATTAATGGGTATAAATATCTTAAGGGGCGGGGCCAAGAGGTCGGAGCCAGGCTCTGCTCGGTGGTGCCAAGCGCAGGAGGCAATAGGCACGAACTGATGCACAGGAAGTTCCACCCGAGGAAGAACTTCTTTACTGTGTGAGTGACCGAGCACTGGAACAGATTGCCCAGAGACGCTGTGGGGTCTCCCTCGCTGGAGATAATCAAGAACCGCCTGAATGCAATCCTGTGCCATGGACAACCCTGCTTGAGCAGGGAAGTGGGACCAGATCGCCCACTGCGATCCCTTCCAACCTGCCCCATTCTGTGATTCTAATGAAGGTTACCAAGCCCATAGAGGTGTTTTACACGTGCTCCAGAACAGCCCGCCAGCATAGCCTCCAGGGCGTGGATATATCTATGCATCCAATCTGCTACCGCTGTAAAGCAGCCCCCTACCTCGTATGCAGAGCTTGCACAGGACTAAGGAAAGATTTTTAAAATAAGTTAGGTTTCCAGAGGAGAAATGTGGAAAGACATTCATCAGCTCACCATCAGCTTATTCATCAGGTGTGACCCTGCCCAAGCACACTGGCACACACTAACCCTGCCGAGGTACTGCACTCCAGAGAAGGACTCTCCTTCTGCTCGTTCAATAACAAGATCATTTTAGTGTGACATGCAGAGGAGTGGGCTTCCCTCCATGTCTATCTGTGCCCTTAGAAAGTGAGGCTAGAAATTACTGTTGTGTCAGACTCCAAAGCAGGGAGGAGGAGATTTAATGAGAGCTGGGCCATCTCCCTAGTTTGCTGGGAGAATCACAGTCCTGCAACCTCTGGCCACAACCCTGGTCTTTCTGTCACTGGGTCGTCTCCTCACCTGGGTGAGTCTCGAATAGTTCCATGTGATAAAGCATTCATTGCCATTCATTGCACAGTTGATTACTTTGCAGGGGACTTTTACAGCATTGCAATGATTTCATGCAAGGTTTGGAAATCCTTTGCAAAGGAATTGTCTGTGCAACATGATTATATTGTCTACTGCAAAAATTTTCTAGGGATGGATAAGTATCACCAATAACCCAGAGACAGTCTGAGATATGGTCCTGCAATAGGCCTTTGCATATTTGTCTTGTTTTTAAAAAATCAATGAAGTTTCCCTGGAAAAATTTAAGAGCTAATCTGTGCTCAATGTTATATCACATGGATCAGCAATGTGGGAGTGGGAGAAGTATCTTTTACTGCAATATCTAAACATAGTTCCTAGCACAGTTGGAGGGACACTGACAAAAATGAGACAGTAAAATTATTTTTAGTCGTGTGATACATGTGCTCTGGTACTTGCTGCTAGCCACAATATTCTCCTGCCTTAAGGCTGTAACATAATTTTTTCCATCAAGAAAAAAATAAGAGTTCAGAGTCTAGCTCTGTCCCCAGGGCAGGATCTGCTATGCTTAAACCACTCTAGACTCCTCTGGTGAACAGCATCCAGGAAAAAGAGAGCGCCTGCCTCCTCCCCGACAGTCTTATCTCAGGGCTTGAGTTACTCCTGGGAGTTCCTCCCTGAGAGCCAACCTGCATCACCTTGGAAGCAAATGCAAACTGGTATTATTTGCCCCTTCCACAGTAATGTGGTAAAAAGAAGCTTTTTGTAGCATGTCTTTTATCAGATCTTTTAGCAGCCTTTTCTAGACTAAATAACAGCCTATTTCAAACTTCTCTTACAACTTGCTCCCTTTGAAGAAGTCAGGCCCAAGCAAACCCACGTACAAACACCGATCCTCCCTTCAGATATTGCTCTGCTTTTTGCATTGCTGATTCTTGCAAGTGAGAGCAGCTGCTCCTACACACATAAGTCCTGCAACAGGCTTCAATGAAGCAACACAAAAACGTCCATTGATAGAAATGGGAAACTCCTCCCTTGTGAAATGCTGCTGCCCCCGTAATTAGGGTGCTCCCGGGCTATAAAGCAGCCATTTTTCCCTCTGCTGGAGTTGTAGTGAAACAGTTATTTTAGTGAGCCTAGGCAATCACTGCTGCCTGTGTTATTGCCTTATATAGGTGCTCTAGATGGAAAGTAAAGAATTTGTGTTTTGCAGCAGGACAGTCTGTTCCACAGGTGTCATACAGAGTGGGTGGTCTCCTGGCCTGACCTTCTAGAGGTTTTCCCAAGCCAGATAGTTCACTGTAAGGTTGTTAAAGGTGGCTTTGGATGTCTGCATCGCTGGGTGTAGGTCAAGTTTAGACTCTCCCTGTCTGTACAAACAGACATTCAGTATTCACTATGAGTTCTTTTCTCACACAGAAATATGAGCAATAATGAAAGATGTCAGTGGAAAAAGATGGGTTACAGCTTTGTCTCTGCAGGTGTAGTGTAATTGTAGGTGAGTTTTTATTTCTGTATACTTACCTTCATGGAGACTTGGCTAAGGATATGGAAATCAAAGAATGGAGGAAGATGTAAAGAGAAGTATTGCCAGCTAGGTATGGGTACTTTAAAATGTGACTGTATATGGATAGGTTCGGCTGGGAAAGTTAATTGTTAGACTTTTCATCAACTTCTCTTCCATAATTATTTATTAATTGTTTCATGGGCCGTAAACTGTCAGGTAGACAGTGTTCATTTGTATTTCCTTGTTCCTTAGCTGCTGTCTTGTGGTCTGTTTACAACAGTGGTTATTTCTCATTCTTTGTTTATTATTAGTGGGTTTTTAAATTCTCGGGTCAGTAGCTGTGTATTAGTAACTCAGTCATCTTACTAGGGACTGAACTTGCCAGTCAGCAAGTTCTGGTAACAGAATGGGTGTAAAGAAGGATGTGAATAAGGAGAAAGCATGAATTTTGGGTTAAGGAAAGGTTTAACAAAGGAATGGACTGCATTGGATTGCAACTTTGAGTACAGGAACCTCTGAAGTGGTAGGAAAAACCACATACCTTTTAGTACTGCTTTTATTAAGCTATACTTATTTTCTGTAGAAGAAAACAAAAAAGACAAAAAAAATCTGTATTTGACTTTTAAATATTCTCAAGCCTTTCGTTTGGCCCTAAGGCTTCTACTGAGACCATGCCCCAGACCAACATAAATGGTCCTGAGATAAGGCGAAGCTTTCAGCTGAGATTTTTCTTCATGTCTTAGAGCTAATGCTTTGTCTACAAACAATGAAGACCCAAAATAGAAATGGACTTGGAAATTAGCTTAGAAATGAATCTACCCCTCAATTTCTTCCATCTTTCTTTACAAACAGACCCTTGCACAGAAGCAAGGATTAATCTTTACAGCCTAAGTAAACAAATGGTCTTGTGGCTGTGTGTAAAGCTTCCACTATCAAAATACCTTGTGCTGTATATAAGGAATTAGAGTTTTGTGGATGCTAGTTTCTAGACATTCAAGCCAAATTAACTTGAGACTGGATTTGGTATGGCTATTGGAAAGGGGCAAGCTGGCCCTTGCAAGATGCCAGGGTCTCTGTGGTGGTGTTTTGCTGAGGGTAGCACAGAATCAGCTGCCTTGAGTTTCTCTGGCTATGATTGCCAGATGAGTGTGCAATTCTGTTAGCTAAATCAGCAAAGTCAGTGTTTAAATTTCCTTCCGTCACTATATTCATATTGTACCGCAGGTAGTTCAGGGCTTGTTAATTGTTTGTAAAATTTGAAAATGGAAAGGAATTTGTTTGCCCCTTGACATATAAGCTGATATCTAGGGATTGTAGTTGCTTTCTTTCAAAAGTGTTGGAGACTGGCCACAGCTAAAGCTGGGAGGTGATGGTTTGGCTAATAGCATTAAGTCCCTCTGGCCCCTGGCTGCCCTGCTTTCATATATGTAGGGTTAAACCATTCTCTAGACTTAAATTCATGAAGGAATTAACCCCAGGGTAGCCTGGGACTGTGGTGAGTGTTTTTGTCGTTGTCTGTCCTTTTAGCTTGTTTCCGCAGGGGGCCTTCAATACAATGACTCCTGTTGTAAAAGGCCCAGGTAGTGACTTGATCTCTTCTGCTCCCTTTTTTGTAGCATGGGCTCCTTTATCACAAGCCTTAAGTTTGCAGCTGGGAATGTTCTTGTGCAGGGTACCTCTTAAAGACTCTTTCGTGCTAAATGTATAGAATGTGTTTATATGCTTTGATCTGCTAGGTTCTTAAAAGCTCTAACAGCCAGCAAAAATTCATGGGTAGGAGTTCAGTCTTGGAACTGCCCCCTCCTCTGCTGTCATTTAGGTTAGCTATGCAAGAGCTAGAATGTGTAGACTTATGCTATAGCTGTCTTTTGTTTGAAGGTGCCTGAACATACCAGTTTTTACTGCTTAAGATTGCATCATAAAAGTGTTCTCCTTCCTTCTGAAGGAGAACTTCCTTCTAAAAAAAAAGTAATCCATCCTTTACAGTCTTACTGCCAGTGATCAGTGAAATGACCATACTTGCACTTCAAATCATTCTGCATTAGTTAAGAAGTTGTTTAATGAATTATTTCATTATGTTGCAGTGCTCAGCAATCTGGACCTGCAGCATGATTCCTGAAAGCAATCCCTGTGTCAGGAAAAAAAATAACATCGTGGCAGCAACCAAGGATGTGTAGGGGTTAGCATTCTCTGGTGATCTGTCTGAACTTAATTTCTTCTCAGCTGACAAGGTAAGGTTGTCCTAAGAATGCCTGCTGTAGCAACTCGGGGCCTAACTTCTCTTGGCTTGGGGAAGAATGCAAATGAAGGGAAGTAACTAAGGGGAAATGGTCTTAGGAAAGCTCCAACTGCTGCTAGAGGTGGAATTCTTGTAAAATACTAGCACCCCAGCTTCCCAGGAGTTCGGTGTTGGCTGCAGCACACTGCCTGCTTCTGAGTGGGATGTGAAACCAAAGGTGTGCCCTTGTGAATACTCCAGGGACTTGGCTAGCCTAACTCCTGAGCACAGAAAGGGTACAGAGATCTGAATGATGGCTCGTCTTGTAAAACTTGAAACGGAGTTTTAAAGATTCTGCAGTGTTATGTAAACAGTGTGCTAGGGAGTATGTGAGGAACTTGTGGGGGCCCACTTGCACACTGAACTGGTTATAGAGTCTTTAACATAATGGGTCTCTCTTTTGGTTCCTAACCCCAGACGCCCAGAGAAAGCTGCTACGTCTCTGTGCTGTGGAAGGTCAACATGAGTTCATGTCTACAAACGGTGTGAGGCCCTGGCTAAACAAAAGAGCATAGTGTAGGCCTTGAGCTAGAAATGGGAGTAATTCAGTCTTGTGCAGAAATCTGGACTTAATGCCAAATGGCACCAGGAACTATTGGGCACCAGGACTGTTTTTTTTTGTTTGGTTTGCATTTTTTTATCATGAAGTGAATAAGAAACTGAAAGATTTATTTTGATATCTGTAGCATTAGAAATAGTCTTTGTCAGAAATAATTCTTATTAATAAACTTGGTAAATACTGTAAATGCTGTGCTCTGTCTTAAGTTATCTAGTGTCACAGCTGGAGACTTGGTATGCAGTATTTCCATGATGATACTGTTGCTGTGAACTTACCAGTCTACTCACAGCAGAAACACTACTGTGAAGGCCATTGCTTTTATGGGCCATTTCAAGATGAAAGGTACATCCTGAAATCAGTTCAAGCATGAAGTTAGTCCATGGACTCAGTTACAATTGGAGTTCTGGATTTTCATTATCATAAATGAAGAATGTATTTAATTTTTTCCTCTAAGGTCTGAAAGAATTTTTTTTTACAAAGATGCTATTTTTAAACATATGCTTAGGGAAGTGCTGGTTAGAAAATATCCACTGTTGGTTCGAGGGATTCAACTTCGGCAGTCATGGCACCCCATTTGGTGAATCACCTGTATTTGCCAGGCCTCAGGATGTACTGCTGTCTTGGAAGTGTGGCTGTTCATATAAAACACAGCTTCCTTTAAGAATGTTATGAAACTGGATGTCCCTGGAGTGAAAGTCCTGTGGGAGAGATGAGCAGTTATCTGTGAACTTCAACATCCTGCCTCTGAAGTCATTCCTCAGAGATATATAGCTGCTGTGCTTCTGGGCATGCACAGGCAAATCCAAACGTGGGTAACAGGAGATCAAGTGGCACTTCTAGGTGACTGCAGCTTGCTAGATGTGATACAGATTCAACATAAGAGTGAATAGCCACTAGTATGCGTGGAAAAGTCAGTTTAGTAGGAATAAATCCACCTGGATCCTAATTTAAAGTAGTGGTGCTGTGAGTCCTTTCTGCTCCAGCGAGAGCAGAACTGCACTTGCTAGGGCAGGAAGCAGAAGAGGAGTCCAGCCAAGTTCACCACACTTCAACTCTACATGCAGGTAAGAAATAAACTTAGTGATGTATCTGGATTGCCACAGCAGTCGTGTGCCCTCAGTCTTCCTAGATGTTGATGCAGTAACTGGATAAGGTTCTGGCTGAGACAGGGGAGCTGCTTCTGATCGTGTTTTTCTTGCACAGTGTTTTTTTTTTCTTTTCATTTACTAAGATGATAAACTGTTTCAAAACTGTCTCTGACTCATATCTAGCACAGCAAAGATTTGCTACAGAAAAATACTTTCTGCTTTTGCATCAATGCCAATACAGTTTTTGCAGGTGCTCAAGTGCAGTTGGATAGGCACAAGAGTATTGCTGCTACTGTGTGATGTCCAACACCTTAGTTAAAAAACACCAAACCCAACAAACCACAGTCAAACCCAACAACACTTCAGTATCTTCATTTGTGGCATCGAACTTTCTGGACACTCTTCTTAATTTAGAAAGCATGCAGAAATGTGTCCTAATTTTAGGCTTTTTTCTACACCTATATTAATTCTCAGTTTCTTTGCTCCTTCTCAGATACTTCCCATCAGTCTCCCAAGTCAAATTCCCTTCAGTCCATTCTGTTCCCATCCTCCTTACGTGTGACTTCTTTCACTCTACAGCTTGTGAGGACACAAGAGTGCACAAGCTTTCAGCACTTGGACACAGAACTAGTCTTAGCTAAGTGAAGCACTGAACTGCATGTCAGTGAAAAACAGCTGCATTATCCTATGCAGACGGAATGTATCTGGAAACTTGCTGTGGTGGTCTATGTAGCTCCTACTGGACAGGGAAACTGAGTTGTACATAAAGCTTACAGTACTCAAGAACTTAATTTTTCATGAGCATTGGAGGAACATATTCCAGCATCAAAGCTATTCCTGGGCCAAATCTCAAATCCTTAGTCTTTTGTTTGAGTATTGAAATATTTCACATCTTGGCAACCTCTCCCCTCTGAGTAAAATCCTTCCAGAGAATGAGTCTAGAAAGGAAAAGCACAGATCTATTCTGGGCTGAAGTATTCAGAAAAAAAATCTATTATGAGACAAATATGCCTTTGTTTTTGGCTCAAACACATGGTGGTGTCTCTCCAATGGGATGTGTCAGGTTGCCTCTGCAGTAGTCTAGTCACCAACTTTGCCTGTAATGAAGTAAGAGCAGTGACTGGGGCATGAGAGATGTGGTTTGGTTTTCATCTCAGTACTAAATGTCTTTTTATAGCCAGAGTGGCTTTATAAGACTGGTGAAGTGCTTTTATATATAAATATGAAATAATACACATACTATTAAAATAAAAGTTAATACAATTAATCCACTATGAGTCTTGTATGGTGATTTCATGAAGCTACAAATCCTCAGGGACAAATCTTTAGCTATCCTGTTTTTACACAGCTCTAGTTGTGCTTCTGATGGGTGTTGTAAATGGTATCACTCCTGTCAGTCTCTCTCCTGGAGGTGCTTCCTCAGCCAGGAAATTGTAGCCTGTAACACTGAAAGCAGACTGAGGGAAGACCGTGAATTTGAGTCTGGCAGTTTCTTCTGAATACCTGTATGCTTTCTTCGGATCAAAATTAACTCCTTCCTGATGGTTAATGCTAAGCAAATTGAATTCACTTACAGGAGCAACTTCTATGTGCAGGCCTGTTCTTACATTTCTCAAAGATCTTTGATGGGCTCAGAAGTGTTACACTTTTTTTTGTTCTTCTGTGATTGTGCTTGCTTTGTTCTGTCTTGATCATGTGTGTGGAGCCAGCTTGTCTTTTGAATCCCACATGGTCCTTCATAGTTTAATACAGTGGACACTGGGCTGGTAATGAAATTTAGAACTTGAGAGACCAGAGTAGGGGCAGGGATATGTGAATTCCTTATTGTAGCTACGAATGCAGAGCAGCCATCATGGGGCAGATGGGCAGTCCAGGCAGTCAAGAAACTTGGCAGCAACTGCAACCATGAGTTGGCACTGAGGGAAGGGTAGATATAAAGAAAATATATGTGATTTTCCTTCAAACTGCAAGTCCCCAGGCTTTTTTAGCTCAAGAGGTTTCCTGATCAGAAGGTTTCTTCTCTCTGGTTAATAACTCTCAGTGTATTTGTCTTCCAAGAACCCATCCAGCTTCTTCTTGAATCCTGTAGACTTTCACCTCCCAGGACCCTATGCCACAGACGAACTGTGCAATGCAGGAAGGGCTGTCGTTGGTCTTAAACTCTGGAGCTAAAATATCTTTTTAGACAAATGGTGTCCGTGGTCTGAGAAGTCTGGTTATTTACATCTGTTCCAACTGTTCTCAACCAGTATGCTGTTATGACAGCTGCTTTTACGTGGAGATTGACTGCTTTTGCACCCCAGAAAAAACTCGAGCATAGGAGTAGTCTGAAAATAACAGTGTTTGTGTAGAGAAGCACAGCCTGCATGCCAGCAACTGTAGTGCCTGCTACCAACAATAAAGCAAGCTGCAGGAAGCTAGAAGACTTGTTAGTAAAAACTTGGATACTATCTGTGAATTCCCCATGTTCCTCTCCTCTAGCACCATTTTTCTTAATGTCTGCTTGAGATTTTCTGAGCATTTGCAAACAAAAGCAAGAGCAGCCCCTCAGTGGTCCTCAAAAACTAGGAATTGCCATCATTTCTGTCTCTGGTGGAGACATTTTGAGAGGTTTAGCCACCCCCAAACCCTAGGATGCAGCAGAGTCTAGAATCCAGACATCCTACCTATAACCTCGATCTCTGAATAGCTATTTTTGTTCATTCTTGCCTTTAACCACAGGAATGCCAGCATGTAATCTGCACATCATTGCATAGCCATAGTTCTCAATTGCACTAATTGGTATTTTGTTGCAGTATGTAGGCATGTGTTAATTGCTGTCTGGGGAACTGGTCTGTTCTTTCTTTCTTTTATTCCTGCTGAAGACAAATGAAATATTTTGGTTCCCTGTTGTAAGCAAACAAGTAGATACTGCACCTGAATTGCTGTGTTCTTTTGCAAACCTGGGTTAGCACACTAACCTGAGGATGCTAACACACATATTGCTTACACTCTGCAGTTCCTATAAATGCACAATATTAGGAATTTGTGAGCAAGTGGAAACATACCTCTGACCTGAGACCTGAGTTGTTCATGTTCCATTTCCCTCTGGCTAAAGCATGGTGTTCTTATGTACACCAGACCTCTGCAGCAGCTGGACAGCCTACTTCATGCAGTAAAGGACAGGCGAGAGGGTAGAGAGAGTGTCCCATGTACAAAAGAAAGGATGAGAAGGTCAAAGAATAGTTCTATTTTCCTCTCCAGTGTTGTCAGGGAAAGGCTGGAGAGGATCACTAACTGGCTATAACTGATGGGTCATGTGAGCTTGAAATAATGGCTAAATGAGGTCTCTGATGTTAGCAAGCAGAGATGTGAGTTTTAAGCAGTCTACCTCACTGCTGTAAAAGTTGCTTGGTTCTATTCAAGGACTCCATTATCAGAATGTTTACTTGGCAAAACAAAATCAAAGCCTACCATTTAAAGCCCAGATGAAATGATTTAAAGTGAACATATACTAGATAAGATTGCAGAAAGTTGTAGTAGTTCTGTGCTCTCTGCACTGCTTTTTCTTTCCAAAAGTCTCCAGAACCTTGCTGAAGAACAGTAGTATATTTGCCTAGAAGAGGTATGTTAAGATGTGAGGTCCCTTACCTGTATTTTGTTATATTTTATTATGGCTCTTATTCATAAGTGCACAGGGTGCCTGCTGGCACAGGATTTGGTGATGAATAGTAGGCATATACGTAATTACTTGAATGATAATTAAATCTGCAATAGATGTTTTCAAGCACAAGATGTTGTCCTGTTTCTAATCCACACTGGTATGCTTATTTAATTCTTTTTGCCTGCAGAATAGCCTGGCAATTGAGGGATTTGGCTCAATCTCCTATTGCAACAGATCAGTGCAGCTCTGAAGTTAGTAGAAGCAGGGCGATTGACACCAGCTAAATATCTAGTTCATGAAGTCACAGGTTCACTAAAACATGCTATATATAAAGGTGGTGTGATTTAAGGATCTAGAATAATTAACTTTTGAGGAATCAGCTGGAATAAGACTAGAAAGCTTTGCTAGATTGGTGGTAGCATTGGTGGAGCAGCTTGTTTGCATGAAGAATTTGATGTCAAATACAGTGTTCACCTTGTTGTGAGTTCCTCTGCACACTTCTGTCCTTTTCTTCCCCAGTCAGTAATTTACTGGATATAACTATTAATGGGATTTATTTTCTGTTCCACAGTACATGATAATTTAAATAACTGTTAAAGGTCCAACTGCATATTGTTATCTCTGGTAAGTATAAAGCTGGAATCTATTGCTAAATCAAAGTTTGTAAAACTAGAGAAAACTTAGATGAAAGAATCAGACCTTTCCCAACACCTCCTCCAGGGTTAGCAATATACAGTTAGACCTTTAACAGTTATTTAACTTATCATGTACCATGGAACAGCTGGCTAACTGTGAATATTTTTTAAAAGTATCCCACCTCTCCCCTTAAAATGTGAAAGAAATAGTATTTCCCTTGGGACTGTAAAACTTGAATTCGTTTGTAGTACTGAAGAAAGATTTGTTTGAACCAGAATTTTGGAATGCATTCACTATTTGCTTAGTATGTGAGCAATAACTGAGTGCAAGTCAGCTGGCCTCTGCAAAGAGACAGTTTTTGGCATTTACTGCACTGCAATCAAGGGTACCTCTGTATTCCCTAGGTTTCAGTAAATACTGTCTGCCCTGAAGTTATGCATTTCATACAACACCCAAGAGCCACCTAAGACATTGAAGGAGGAGATCTCAAGGAGATGGACATAGCCTGGGACAAATATCAGTGAGCTGATTTAACATGTTCTGGTGTCACTGAATCATAAGATAGTGTGGATATAAGCAAGTTGCATACATCAGCCCACAGCAGAAGTTTATGTCAGCTGGCCCTGCTGGCCCTTCCCTAGGTGATGTGAAGATATTCTCTACCTAGGCATAGTGACACAACCTTTTTTTGCATCTTCAAGTTATGAAAAGGCCCTGGAAATAGCACTGATTAAACAGATTATTTCCTTCGTGTCCAATGAAACTTTGCATTGCCTTACTGAACTTTTCCTGACTCTAGAGTTGCTTGAAGAGACTGTAACTATATTCTTAAAGGATAAACCATACCCAGTTTCTTAAACTGTGATTCTCTGCCAAGCAGAACTCACTTGTAGCATTACATGGCAAGACCCGATGGAGTTGCAGAGACTGAACCACTTCTGGAAGTTAGAATTGCCTCCCTTTTCAAAAAGTACTGATGTCCTGAGTAACTGGGGCTCTTGTAAATTATCCAGCTGCCTTTTTTTGCCTGGATGGAATTGCTTTCTTTCACAGAGGGCTGCAGGTCAAGGTGGTCACTGCTACATTCATAGCAGTGGCCCCAGAAGCTCTTCTCTTTGTAAAGAAAATGATCTGCAATATAAACATTTGCAAAGACTTATAGTTTATCCTGGTGTCTGTGTCAGAGCAGGGTACTGACATACTGGGGTTTCCACTTATCTTTCCCATTTCTGATGGTTTGCTGAGATGAAAGTTGAGAGCTGTGTGCAGACACAGACATTGTGGTTGCTTTTGTACACCATAGTCCTAATGCAGTATCTGCAAAGAGTAACACAGAAGAGACTATTCTAAGCTGTGGAGAGATCTCATGTTTTGTCTTTTGTAGTTATGGCATTTATTACATTTACTATGGGAGACTTATTTTTTCTGGGGTTTGGGCTGCATTTGCTGATGCTGTGTGCAAGTGAATTATCGTGTAACTATGGGGTAGACTACACTTTCAGCTGCTCTCTGCTGTTGCATGATAGTACCACCTGACCCAATGTAGGATAGGTACAAGCATATATATAAGTGTGTAAGAATGGTTCTTTACAAAACCTCCTTTGCCTGAAAGCTATTGAACTCACCAGACCTGAGCAGTTTCTGGTGTAGGTCTGTTACCCCTTGCCTAAGTTTGTCCCAATCTTTGCTTTTTTGAGAGCAGGTGAATTTTGCTTCAGTTTCAATACTTTGTCACATCCCTTATCCTGGAGATAGGAAAAGTTTCATTCTCATGTGGTGTTGTTACCCTTTGCCTACTAATCCCTTGTACTGTGTACAGATTTTAACATAGGCATGTTAGGAGGAAATAGCAATTAAAACTTTCAGCCTCTTCCTGGTGTGTGATTAACTGCTGCATCCCTGAAGACTATTAATATTGAAATCAAATAGTTCTTACTAGATGTTTGTCACTTATCTGAATTACTGGCTAACATTGTAAATCAGTTTGGTTCAGTTGGTTCAGTTTTTTCTCTTTGAAAGCCTGTTTAAAAATTCAAAGGGAGGAAATGGCATTAAACTCAAGTTGCTCTCTATCTGGAACCCAGAAAAATTGTTGTTTAAGGCTGAAGCAGAGTGCTTTAATACTAAAGGACAGCTAGTAGGTTACAGAAAACTATATTTCTCTGTTTTGGAACTTTTCATCTGTTTTCTTCTTGCTTGGTGAGAGCTGGAACAAACCTTAACTTGTTCTCTTCTGATTACCATTTTCTTGCACCTAAATCTTAGACTCTTAAAAAACAAACTGCTTCATGTAATATGCAAAGCTGGTTATACAAATGTCTTATATCAGCAGTAGGTGAGGCTTCAGATCAAAACTACTGCACTCCAAAACCAGATTTACAATCTTATGTATTTGGGGGAACTCATTCAAGCATATGAAGAACTTGTCAACATGATTCATCAGGAACTTGGCATGCAGCTAAACACCTTTGTAGATCTAATTTATTTAAAGAGTTCTGTTTTCAACTACATGGTCTCCACCTCCAGTGGAACAAATGAGTGTTTGTGGCTGTAAGGAGGGAGGGCAGGGTAAAGTCTGGGAGACTTAGTGGAGCACAGCTCCATTTACAAGATTTCAAGCCAAAGAAATGGGCTTTCAGTGCTGAGCAAGAAAGGAAAGAGAAGGGTATATTCTGGGGAAATGGATGGGGGGGATATCAAACCTCCACCTTCACAGCCTTCCATCACAAACCATTTAACTGATATGGTTTTTAACTGTATCCTTGTTAAATGACAGGAGCTAATGTGCACTCACCATTTCCAAACAGGTTAGATACCCTCCTGTCCTGTTTCGTATATTCAACCCTGTTCTCCCAGACTTCCTGTGTTACCTCAGACCACATGCCTTCATTCTGCTGGATTTCCTTGTCATGATGTTTGGTTGACTGTTGTATTTGACTTTATGTATTGCTGGTACTACTGTAAGTACACTGTTCGGGGCTTGATATTTGTCTGCTGGCAAATCCCCATGAAAGGCCATGAAGTCTAGCCCTTGATGCCTTTGGGAACCACACCATACACTTTCTTCACTGAAATGGACTATGTGTTTAGCACTGGCAGTGGAAATACCTGTGTGCAAGTACCTGGCAGATCACTTCCATAACAGCAGGTGACCTGGTGACAGTGCAGGATTTGGCACTTGGTGTTCCCTCTGACTCTGCTTTGCTGCAAACAAATTCTCTTTTGGAGCCAGCCTGAGCTAGTTTCTTTTTTAAGCACCTCTAACCATTCTTAGATCTTTCAACCATGACTCCCCTCATGAGGCCAGCATCTTTTACAGTGTTCTACAGGGATGAAATATATCTGATTTTCTCATAGATTTCACTCTTTTATTTGCTGTTGCTCCTGGTTGCTTCTTAAACAGTCCTGTGCATTTGACTTTCCAACCTGACAAACTAATGCTTTTAAAAAGAGACTGGTTATATTTTTGTCCTACAGCTAAACCAATCTGTTGGAAAAAACAGATATTTTGCCATTCTGCAATGGATGCTAGATGTTTCCACATGACATTTTGGCTAGGAAAAAGCTCTTCACCATAATGAGTGAGAATTTTCAGGACTAGCTAGAGAATCAGTAGTGACGTGCCTGAAGTCAGGATTACTGTAGCAGAAATGAGGGGGAAATTTGGGCTTGCTTGCATGGGGAGTGCTCTAGTAACTCTGGAGTCTAAAGACTCTGACTCACTAATTCGTGTGGAGCAGTTGAAGAAGTTAGCATCTCTGGTCTGGCAGACTATGTCTGTGCCTCAGCTGCTGTGCTGTTCACAGTCAAGAGTGTTAGAGTGGAACCATCTGATTTCAGTGTCATAAACTGGGCTAGGAATTGCAACACCAAGCTGCCACCATGAGTTCTGCTGCTGAAGTTGACCTCTGGGGTACAATAGGCAGCTCTTAAATTGCCAAAGGAAAAGTGCCCCACTTGCCTCAGTACTGTGATTGCAGGTATTTCAAAAGAGCAGATCAGGAATGGCCTCTTACATTTCTCACTGTGGACAGTATTGCAGTGCAATGGTAGGCACTAAATATATGCGTGTGACAACTGGTGCTAACTGTGCACATATGATCAGAAGTCTCTTCTGGTCCTGTAGAACAAATTCATGACTCTGCATTGCATCTGAGCTCTGAACTATGTCCATCGCTTTCTGCGTAGCTGAGAAAAGAGTTTGAAGTTGTCCTGACTAATTGGTCAGTTGCAGCAAGATTCCTTGATTATTCAGGAGACAATATAGCTCAGGAAAGGAGGAATTTTCAGTCAAGTTGGCAGAAGGCTATCATTCATCAATCCCACAGTGCCCACATCTACAAGCACCTTTCAGCTCCCTAATTCTCGCTGTCTGAACATGTGAGCAGCAAACCATCTGATCTTCTGGGCTTGAGTTTTGTGTGCAAACAATCAGATACCAGCCAGCCAACAGAAGAGGGAGTAGTGAAGGGGCAGGGACTTGCCCTCTGAAAATAAAACACTGTTTTTCTGCTTATTAGCATAGTAAGATTTCTGCTGCTTATTCCTCTTAACTCCACCAGTCCCACCTATAAAACCAGGAAGTATTATTCGAAGAAAAGTGAAGGCCATGGCAGTACTCCATAGCAAAGACAGCACTGGAATAACAAGGCTAATCACCTATTTGTTAAAGTCTTACTGTTTATTTTATTACAGGTCAGTGAACAAAAAACAGTCATGAGATGTTAATCTCTCTGTCTAGCTGTTTAATCTGAACCACCCCCTTACCATTGTTCTCTCATGTGCTCAGCAGCAATATCCCCTCCTCCCCTCTTGTAGTGACCTCATTTCAAAGGACAATTTCTCTCTGTTTTGGCTTTCCAGGGGTCAGACTGGTGCTGTTTGAATTGGGAGGAAATTTGCTCAGGTCCTGTCACTGGCCTACTGTTCTATGGAGTTTGTTTGCAAGAACAGAAGCCTCTGCTCAGAAGCTGATGGATGCTCTGAGCTCCAGGAAAAAGCAAGTGCTGAGTATGACAGGGTAGACCTATCTCAGCAATGAACACAGACAACAGAGGAGAGGTAGGAACTACTAAATAGGATTGGATACGTGTTCCAGCAGTCTCCCTTCCTGCAGAGTGAACTAACCAGGCCAAAACAGCTGATGCTGCAGAAATTCTTAAAGAGTTCCTGTGTAATATAGAAGGTGATGTTGCTGTTTACCTCAGGTCCCCCCTGGCCCTCTCACCTGACTCCTTAAGGCCTAGAATTGGGGCTTACATGGCTTGAAAGGAAAGTGTGGGGATGCACGGTACAGCTAAGAAGCCCCATCTATATCAGCACAAAGAGTCACTGGTTAATCTGTAATTTCTAAATGTATCAAGCTGTAGTGAGGGCTTCCCCCAGGGACAAACCAGAATTGAAAGGACAGGTGATTTTAACAGGAAATTTGTGATATATTAAAAAAACAAAACACTGTGAACCTGGTAAGCTGAAAGCAAGCTTTGAGTCCATGAGGACTTCTGAAAGACCCTTTAATCCCTGATTAAGTTTAACCATTCCCAGGCTTTCTTGTGTAGTGCTTGTGGAGATGTCTTTTGGCATCTCCATAAATAGGCTCAGTGACTCAGAGCCAGTAAAAAGGAGAAAAGGAGAAAAATGTTTTTGCTTCACAAATGTTTATTGGTTTTTCCTTTAGCAGATACTTTGTGTTAGAGTACAGGACCATCTCCAAGAGATGGGTTAATGCAGCTGTACAATATGTGACCCTACTTTGGATAACTGCCTATCCCCTGGCTACAAGTATCTGGGAATCTTCATTTTTATATGTAAAGAGCCCTAATGAAGTCTCTCTACCCTGCAGTTAATGTTAAACACACCTCTCAGCAGCAAATACTTCAAGCCCTGAAATTTCTATGGAATTAGGTAGAAGGAGTCTAATACAAACACTCCATATGGAATGCTCAAGCTTTGTGACAGAGGAAGAGAGGGATGTGGAAGGAGAACCACATCCAGCTTATATTCCAAGGTAGAGTCAGTACAAGGATGAAAGTTGACAGCCCATCTAGGAAATGGGGAGTGTTCTTTGGCAACACAGCATGGACATAACAGAGGCAAATCATCAGAGACCTACAAATGGGGATTGGAAGACAGACTTCAGTGCCACACTGGCACTACAGGGAGAGGCTTTTTCTTTAGCTGATCCCTTTGCTGAAACAAGAAAGCAGGATGGTTAGAGGGGAGAGCTGAAGAAATTGTGATCATCCTGAGAGGCACAACCCATGCATCACGTGCAGGGACACTCATTCCTGCCCAACACTGGATCATGTGTGGGAGTTGCAAAGCACTGTGGAAAAGGGGAAGTATGTATTCCCTGCCCCTGAAGTGCTGCATCCTCTCTTTGCCTCTGTAAAAGTAGCATGGTGCATTGAGAATCAGTAGGGATGCACTGGGAAAATGTAAGCTCCCAACACGCTGGCAGGGGAGCAGGAGAGAATTGGCTAAGGGAAGAGGAGTGAATGTCTTGGATGTAAGATATGATGGATGGGAAGGAAGGAAGGAATGACTGCTAAGATTTAAAAACAAACAAACAAAAAAACCAGTCAACCAAAACAGAAGTTGCAAATGTATTACCAAAGCTAAGATAGAAGACATCAGTTAGCTCACCTACAACTAAGTGAGGTACGTGAAGTCTAGGTTTTTTGTAATGTCTTTGCTTCCTTTGCATTCCTCACTTTTGAATCTGATCCAGGCTTCCTTGGAGAGATTCCTTGTTTTGCTTCTGTAGCTCCCTGCAGGATGCAAATGTTAATAAGCGCAAGCACAGCAGGCAGGGCTGAATCCATCGGGAGAGATGGGGACGGCATGGCAGATCAGCTTCCCTCCTGCTGTGTGACATGTGATGCATGTTGAACTCAGGACTGTGGGGGAGCACCCTTACTCTGGTTCATCAAATCCAGCCCTGCTGCTGGAATGTTTTCTTAGCTCTGCTGCTCAGTGGAGCTGTGGCAAACAATAGGCTTTAGCAAATCAAGGTCAAATAGAAAGGCAGAACCTAAGTCATGAACATGCTGGGCTAATCTGACATTACTGGGTTCTTTATGGAGTTAGGTTTTTGTTAATTTTTGTAACAATAGGCTTGGGTTTTTTAAACCTAAATGTGAATATGTTTTTCAGGGATATTAGCCAGGAGAGTGCTTTCCATGCATATATTGAATATTACTGGAATTGACTTTCCAGCTCACGAGTGACACCTCCTGTTAATAGCTTGCAGTCCAATTTAGAATTGACACTATTTTATAAACTAGCGCTGCTATGAAACATCTCATGCTAAAGAGAACTGAGAAGGGCAGCCTCGAAAGGCTTTGTGGGCTCCAAGTGGCCTGCAGTGACACTCTGTGACATCCAGTGATAGTGTTGCAAACACTATTTTACTGGCTTGTGTGAATTCTTCAGACCTACTTTGTCAACGTGTTGCTTTCCTCTGGTCAGTGGGTCTAGTTGCTTGTGGTCCTTTTTAGCTCTCCTTGCTGAACAAAGTCCTTGCTTTTGATGTGCTGTTGCTGTCTGGTACTTGATGCCTTGGGAGAGAGAAAGAGCCTCATATCATCTTGGGCTTACAGAGTGCCACCAGGCTGGTTTACAGACCTACTGCATGGGCTCACTTGCAGTCAGTTCATGATTGGAGGTAAGGGGTTCCAGCTTCAAATTCTGTAATGCTCCTGCAGTTATTCTCATTTTTGCTGCACTTGGAGAAGAAACAGGCAAGTTGTAGGTGGCTCTTGCTGGCCAGAAGCATAACTGACCTTTGCAAAAGTTCTAGTATTAATCCAGGCTTAAAAACAAACAAGTGATTGACAGACATGAAGGCTGATTCTACTAGAAACATGTAATCATATGTTTTACCTCAACCTGAGCAAAATGCACCTTTTGCAATTGTCATGAACCTCAGGAGCCTGAGCTAGATGCCTTTTCTAGGCTACAATGAGAAAACACCTGTACCTCCCCCCATGCCCCAACAATAGAAGATGCACAGACCGAGGTTTTCACTATCCTTTCCATGTGCAGCTGTTGGAGCTCAGCAGGCTGTAACTTGGTGGCTCTGCTGGGCCTGGTGCTGCTCTGTGTTCCCCTGCCCTGGCCTTGTAGAAGTTGGGGTGAAATGTACTCACTTTGCTTCCAGGCATACTCTGCAGCTTCAGGGGCAGTCAGCATGGCAAATGGATGCAGGGAGAACCTGAAAGGTGGAATCCAATGGTCCTGAAAAGACAACAATTCATAAATTACTGTACCTGCAGAAACTATGTGCTAAGACAATGGACATACTCTTCTGGTCAGCAGAAACTAAGGTAACTGCTTCAGCAGTCATGATGGATAAATGAGCACCATTTATAACCTCCATCCTAAATGTCACTAGGATGTGGCTTAGGCTCCCTAAGTACCTATATATCTTGGTAAGGCTAGTGCTTGATTTTCAAGGAGATTCAAGCCAAAGCTTCAAAAGCGATGAGGGGTAACAGGAATCTCCACCATTTTACTTCAGTGGGAAATACCCACAGAAACTGAATTTTCAGATGGGCTGTATTCCATCTCTTTGAGTCTAGGACTCTTAAGGAAGCATAAGTTGAGCTCCAAGAGTTACTGTTAGTTTAAAACAGTAGGTTTAACCTCCTAAATGAATCAAGGCTTTGCAAAATAAAGTATCCTTAGCTTCCCAGCTCAGCAAAGCATTTTTATTCCTTTCTCATAGGGTGGGAATGATCTTAAGACCATGAATAAAATGAAGCAGTGGTGTTGGCTGAAACTGGAAATTCTCATAACAATGGCTTATCTTCCTCTTTAGAAAACTTTTAAACTTTGCTACCTTGTGACCATTAAGGAAGTGTCTCTGAGTCCATGAGGGACAGGATCTAGGCAAGTGCACAGTAACATGAGATGTCTTTCTTTGTCTCTGCTTGCATAACATCAGAATATAAATCAAAGCTAAAAATACCACTAATAGCCTCCCCTCCTCCCAAAGAAAAAAACCACCAAAACTCAAGCGAAAACTCAAACACCCCACCATGGGAAACAGCATGAGTAGCTGGAAACCTTTCAAGAAAATATCACTCCTCTGCAGTGTATGATGAGCACTCAAAATAGAGATTTCTAAAAATATCCTGGGTTGGAAGTTCCTAGAGAAAAGTATTTCTGTCCATAAGAAGCAAGACAGTAAAAATATACAGTGTAATATTCACAGCAAAAGGAGAGACAGCTGATCCACCCACTTGTCCCAGGAGCAGAGAAGAAGATCCCTCCTTCTAAATAACATATTGTGAAATGCCCTTATGTGGCATCTAGTGACATATCTAGTGCTTGACATGGAAGAATGTCAAGAGAGGTTACAGTCAAGGCTGTTCTGTCGCATGTAACTTTGAGCTGGTGTAGCTCTGCCCTTTCTGGACACCGGGTGGCAGTCTATCAGTAATACTGCAGCTAAGCATGACTGAGGTAAAAAAAAAATAAAATAAAATGCACTGTGAATTACATGTGAATCAGCTGTTATAGTCTGACTACAAGTCCACATCAACTTTTAATAGTTGCTTGGGAAACATCAATAAAGTCTGTGCTACTGAAAAGAAAATCTATATATTCCAGTACAAATGCTTTTTCATTATGGAGCTGGGTCATATGGAATACTTTCCTGTGACTTGAGTCATGAATTAAAGATTATAATACCTGTCGCCGGAACAGAGAGATTTCTCTGAACAATTTTTCCTGCACTCTGTAGGCCTTGCTTGCCATGGAAGTGACAAGCGTGTATTGTTTATACTTAGAGACTGTGTGAAAATATGTGATTTTTATACTTGTTAGCTGTGTGTCTAATTATAAGGTTTGAGAACATAATATGTTTATAGTAAGAAAAAACTTGAGAAACTGGAGATAATGAAACACCTGCAGCTCTCGGGACAAGAGGCTTTGCATGCCAAGTATGATCTTAGGCCGCATGGACAGAGCCTCAGATGCAATAAACTGAGAGCATGAGACGCGTGCACAGACTGAGCTATCCAACCACCTTGTTGTGAGCATGTACCCTTAGCAAACTAAACTGTATAAAAGTTAAGTGATTTAAATAATAAATTGGACATTGCTTTGATCATATTGATCGTGTTGCTGTGTCTCTGTACCTCCTCATCGATAAATGCCTTTCCTGTTTTTTAAAGGGCAATTATATGACTAAAGATATATTGCTAGAGAAAGTTGCTCTGAACACCTGCCAGGCTGTATCTCAGAATTGCATAGCCTCTTCTCCTACTCCACACTAGTGGTATTAAGACCACGCTGGCGGGAATGCTCCTCTGTAAAGCATTATGACAAAGGTGCAGGAGCTGTGTTACATCTTAGTGTGGATGTGAGTAACTGGGCTGCCCTTTTCTTGCCTCTCCCTGGCACACTGTAAGAGAAGGAGGTGGTGAATAATTCAGCTTTTTGCTCTGTCCTAAGAGAGGGCTGGAGCTTGTTTGCTATTACTAAGGGGGCAAAAGGGGCAAATGACTTCAGCTTAAAATGTAGCATTTTTTTTTGAAAGGCACAGATATTATAGGATCACTTCCTTTACAGATGCTGAAAAAAACCCAAATCACTCACATTTGCAGACCTCTGCCAGTGTGTTGCTGAGGGCCTCATGCTGTAAATCTCAAAGATCTCTTCTACAGGAATGCTGTTCTGTGAGCAGTAAAAGGTAAAATGTAAAAAAACAGGTAAAAGAGAGATTCAGCTTTCAGCAGTAGTAAAGGAATGAAATCTTTCAAGTAAAGGAATGAAATCCAGCTCATATCCCCTTCCTTTGATCTCTGAAACAGTTTTCATATGAACTTCTGGTATTGTTTCATACTGCTGGTACAAATCTATTGATCCGGAAACTTGCTTGCCATTTTGCACTTGGGTGAAACAAGTTAAGTAACATATACACACCTACTGAAAGTGACTACTTTGTTTTCTAAGACTGTGCAAAACTTAATGGCTACTTGATACAAATGGAATGGAATAGTAATATTTGCACTGTCTGTATACTGTACTTTTGATGAACAAAGACATCTGGGGTACAGGGAGTTTTCTATTCTATTCTATTCTATTCTATTCTATTCTATTCTATTCTATTCTATTCTATTCTATTCTATTCTATATGCCATAGAATAAAAGATACTGCCATCTTTCTTGTGCTCTTACCATTAATATTCCAGCGTATGAAGATAATATCATAGCTTCTCTCTCAGTTCGGTTGGGATATGTGTATTTGTTGCGAGCTGCAAAGCTCCTGTATGATGTTTTGAACAAGAAGATTATTATTCTCATGTTATAAATGCAAAAAGTAGTCCTGGGGTCGATTCACTGCTGCTTTTACCTCATTTTCACACTGGTGTAACCCACTGGAACAGCAGGACCTCAGCTTTTCAATACTCACATTTTCTCTCTTGTCAGTGCAATTGGAGCATCCAAGTCACTAAGCCACAGTAAAGCAACACTGAGGGCTAAGTTGTAATGGACCTGGAAAGACAGAAGAATCTTATTTGTTTGGTTTGACTGGAATTGCTTGACTGAGGGAAGACAGAAAGACCAGGGTAATGCAGGGAAACCTGAGCTGTGCCCAATATTGCCTCAGCTAACTGGGTACCTCACTTGTTTTAAGACACTTGATGAGGTTTCAGAGGTTTAAAATACATCCAGGAAGACTTTCTGTTTTGTTATGCACCAAAAGACTTGGCTTGTGAAGAATAATCTTTGGTTAGTTGACTTAACTTTATCAAATGTCTTCTGTGAATAGCTTTTTCTTGCTAAAAAAATCAACAAAATCTTGAATTATCTTGGATACATTATACCCAGGTGCTGTTCACAGCCAATTTAGGTACTCATTTCAGTAATGGGCTGCTATTTATCATTGTAGGGATAGGTTATTTAGCTGTACCAAATAGCCATCCTTCAGAATTCTCAGGAGCCCCGCAGTTAAAGAGGATAGGAAGTAGGAATTCTGGTGATTACCATGTCATCTAGAAAGGTGGGTGGCCTTTGTCCTCTTGGATCAAATTCTTTTTCTCGTAGTCTGATGCCAACATAATCTCCCCTTAAAGCAAGGAAATAACTCTAAATTACAGCTGGTTCTAAGCAAACCAGTGCATAGGAAATGTAATAGAAGACTTTAAAGATACTGCAAGACCAAGGCTAAATTCACTATGATTCAGGGCTAGGAATCTGCTGCAGGATTTCTCACAGATAGTTCCCAAGTAGGAAAGCTGTTAGTTTTTTGCATGTCTGCTAATCTTAGCTTCCTTCAAACCACACTGCTGTCTTCTCCAAAGGCTCCAAAATAGGAAGAAGAAATATGAAACCATTATTTAAAGTCTGGGGACTCACAGAAGAATTTCACTGTACAGAGAATGAAAGAGATGCTTCACTGGTGCTTGTTCTTCTCGTTCAAAGGAGGCCTGATTCTGCAATCTTTCCTCAGATGAAGTGCTACAGATCCATGCCAGCATTCCTAGAGAAGATGGGCACAGGACTTGTGTGGAATAGAGGGGACACTGCTTACATCCCCGAGGAGTTGTCTGCTGGGCAATCCTACATTGAAGAGCATGAGACACTGCGGCATCAGCTAGGAGACCCCTTACAGACAGCAGCTGCCCTGGATGCATTGCAAGGGGGGAATTCTGCACCTCTCTGGTTGCTCCACTGAGCAAGTTCTGGGCTGTGATGATTCTATTGTCACATGTGCAGTCAGGGCTTACACTGCAGACTGCATGCAAGAAATTGTCAAAAGAAGTCTGTTTACACTTTCCAGCAAGAGAAGACTAAGGTTTGAGAGTTGTCATCCACCTAGTCATACAACCCTTTGCAATGAAAACAAGCCAATCTCAAGTGCAGCGAAAGCAGTTGTGGGCAGTTATTACTTACAGGAGTTTTTCAATCTTTTTCTTCAGGTGTTTTCTTTCCATATTCTAGTTGTCATTGTAGCATAAACTCAGTGGGATCTAGGAGAGAACCAAGTGTCTCTGCCAGTGAACAAATCTCAAAAACAGATAAAGAGAACGTGACACTTGGAGACCCCTACAAAAATCTAGCCAAAATAATTTCCAAGGTAGGATTAAAATAGAAACTGACAAAAATTTAGTCAAGAAAGAAAACAACATGAACAGTACTGAGAGTGACGGTAAAGAGTTTGGTAATGGGAAATGGGCAGAATGAACCCATTTAGAATAAGCATCAATCTTGAGCATCAGTTTGCAGGCTGCCTGCATCCCCAACGTAGTGATGTATATCTCTCATATAATGCAAGCTATTGACCTGCTGCCGCTTACAGGTTTCTTAGTACAAGGCTTGCTCTCCCCACTGTGTGTCTGTTAACCAGATCTATGTGGTAGAAACAGGGAAGAGGACAGGCTGCAAGATGAACTAACAGCACAAAGATAAGCCAGCACCTGGCCTACCAATATATTGTAACATGCACGTGGAGCACGTGCTCCACTCCTTTGCTCCATAATACACAAACTCTCTGTTGCTGAATAATGTCCCCCTATTCTACCTCTCATACATGTACACAAGAAATCATGCACTACCTGTGTCAACTTTTGCAATAGGCCTCAGGATCTGGGTTTGGAGCCTCTCTGACTTCAGGTATTTATGAGGAGGATTTCCCTCTTGATGTTGTTGTTCCTTTCTTGCCTCTGTCTTCCTTTGTGTGCCAGGGAAATTAGGCTATGGCTTCATACAGGACTGCTGGTTAGAAACAATGTTGCTTAGAAACAATGCTGCTGACCTGAGAGAAACTGAAAGAAAAAAAACCCAAACAACAAACCAAAACCATCACAAAGAAGAGGTTAAACCTGCACCTTCAGCTTGGGTTATCAATTTCAAGCTAGATGATCCTAATACACTTCTAGGCATTGAGTTACACGGCTGAGTGGCTAGTTGGAAACATAAAAGACTCGCTAACAAGGGAGGCAGAGACTATTCACCAGGTTTTCTGACAGATCTAATTCCTTGTAAAAGAAGATACCAGCTTCTACTGTTTCAGCATTCCACCAAATGGAATGGTGAAAGACTAGACCTGATACCTGCCAAGAGCCCATCTACAGTTCCATTTCCAGCGTTTATGGCATATAGCAAGGATGCTGCTACTTGTTCTTTCATCTATGTTATGTTTTTGCTTACAGTATTGAGAGAAATTCTAACAGTCAGAAAATCCCAACATGATGTTCTAAGCCCCACTGTTGTCCTTCCAATGGAGGCAGGGCACACCTTGCACGGGATTGCTGATGGTAGCCAATGTATCATGATGACTAGCAAGTCAGTGAGAAGCTATTGGATTTTGTAGATTAGGAGAGTTTGCAGGCTGTAGCTTTGAATGGAATGAGCCAACCCTCTTCTTGGAAATGTAATTTTTCTGTTATTAACTGACTTCCTAGTAAAAAATAGGAATGATTTTATGAGAATGAACATAATGTTGCCCCTCTTTGTGACGGCCCAAGAAAACATAAAAGGAAATGTATTATCATGAGACATGGATGTTTTCCAGGAAGATGTCTACTTGGTATTTGTAGAATTTGTGTTATGCTTTCTATTCGTTATTTCATTTGCCATTCTCATTTATTCTATGGCAAAAGGAGCACCAAGCTTAGCACTTCCCACTTTTCATTCCAAGCTAGATTTGATTTCTGAGGACATTCACCTGGCAGGCATCATGACAATCATGTCTCCAGTAGAGCTGCTGCTTCTTGCTCTGAGAAACACAGATCTACTTCTTGCCAGGTGTAACTTTCCACCAGTTACACTTACACAGGGCTTATCTGCTGCTGTGGCCAGATGAGAGGGAAAAGTGACCGTCACAAAGTAAACGTGGTCATGCCAGGGCTGACCCCAAGTCCTACTAACCCAGCCCCTCTCCTGTTATGTAGCGAGGGCGATACCCTGATGAAGAAAGGGACTTTCCTGAAACGAGTTTGGTCCCTAGCCCTCGGATGAACTGACCCCTGCCATTTCCCCAAATGCAAGAAATGCTTCTGCATCATTGCAAGGCAGGGGAAGCCACTGTGTTTGTCCTTTTCCCAGGTAAAGATAAAATAGCAGCCACTAGTGGATGCCTGGGGAAGAGATGGAAGAAACGTGCTGGCAGGCATCAAACTTTCTCAGTGTATTTCTCTGTTCTCCAGTTCAGGACCTTCTTCAGCAAAAAGTGTTGCATTGGTTGTCAATAGCCCTTGCTTGTTTTTAACTTTCACAAACTTATCCAGTCGCTTTTTGAGTAAGTAAAATTGAATTTTTGAGTAATTGACATCTGCAATATTTCCTGGCAAAGATTTCCACTATTTAAATAGAGAGTCTCTGGTTTTAAAATGCCAACTGTTAATTTAATTTGCTGACCAGTGTGCTTAATAAACCTAGTAAAGTAACTTAATACATTTAGTAAAGCAAGTTTAGACCCCTCAACTGTAGAATTTGTCACACATGCAGCATAGAATATGTCTTAGAGGATACTTATGTCTTTTTCCCAGACCACAGAATATTTAACAGCAGTGTATTTCCCCAGAGCAAGAAATAAAGCTACAGGCAGCTGTGTGTCCCTGCAGAATTGTAACCCACTGCAGGTCTGATTTCAGGGCAGGTATAGAGGGTGTTTGGTCAATCTGCTACTTAATTAAGTTGGAATGAACAAATTTATTTAATAATTGGCATTATTTAATGCTTATCAGCTAATGCATTAATAAATATCACATAAAATAGGAGTAGGATTCAGGACTCTTGCAAAGGACTACATTCACCTACCTGTGGCAGCAGGTGTGATGTCCAGGTGTTAGAAAGATAAATTACTTGTTGGTAGAATTGCCTTGCTAAGGTTTAGGCCTTGACATGCTTCAATGATCTCAGCTCCAGCGGGACATTAAAGAAGTTTGGAGAGAAGGATGTACTACTGATAGCGGACACAAAGAATGCAGAATTTATGAGCCACAAGGACATTTGGCAGAACTCCCAAGATAAGGAAGAACCTAACAAAGCCAATTCATCAACTGTGCTGAAATCAGCCCCAACTAGGTAAAAGATAATTCTGGCAGGGGCACATTGTGACCATTGTCTCATGAAACCCACCAACTCAAAAGAAGAGTATATGGACTAATTAGCATAAGAAGTGAGGGAATCATTTAACTAATAAAAGATCGAATACTGATGAATAAGAGAACTGTGGAACTTGTAGCCAATGAACATTAATGCCTTTGTTTACTAAAACATATAAATAGTGAAAAGTTTTGATAGTCATAGTGCTGGCTTTGTGGATTTGACCCCCAGCATTCCTTTCTGCGCAGAAATGTAAATAAATCAAATACCTCGACTCTGTCTGGGGACCAACCAATAGCACATGGGTTAAAGGAACCCGTTTGGGGACGCGTTTTCATCGGCCTTATTCTCTTGGCACCTCTGCTATAAATTGCATCTCCACTCTAAATCATTGTTTTTCAAATTATTTGGCTGCTTTTTCCTTATGTGTCATTTCCTTAAAATATTTAACGTCATCACACCAGCATATATAATGTCAGCTTCTTGAGGGTAAATTCAAGGGTGTCTGGAAAACAGTGCATTAACTTGGGCTGAAGTGAAAATTACCTAAGAAAAAAAAAATCATTTTAACAGACAGTAAAACGTGACTGTCAGGTGAAAGCTGCAAGCCAAGCTGTGTGCACCAACCAACCCTCATTTTTGGGTGAGATTCACCCTTCAGAACAACCTTCGGGCTTTTCTGAGGCGTTCCAGGAGCGGTGTAGCTCCGTGGGGCCGAGGCAGGTGGCGGTAGCAGCGCCTCAAAGTTCGGCGCTTCCAGCCCGAAGAGCAGCGGGGCCGCGGCGGCCGGGAAGGCGCGTTTCGGGGTCCGCCTTCGCCGTGAGGGCGGACAGAGCGGCCTCTGCGGGCCCAGGACGCCTCTCCCGCCGCCATCTCGCGGGGCGGGGCGAGGGGCGGGCTGCCCTCCGGCCCGCTCGCTTTCAAAAGTCGCTTGGCGGGCAGGGCTTCCTCTTCCTTCTTGCGCCCTCCCCTCCGGCCCTCTCTGCGGCGAGAGGCAGCTGCCCAGTCCGCAGGTGAGCCGGGGATCCGTGCGGGGGGCGGCAGGGCTGTGCCCAGAGCTGCTCGGGCCATGAGGGGCCGCGGGGCCGCTGCTCGGGGGTAGTACGAGTCTTGGCCGCCAAGGACTTGCTGGCGGGGAATACGGGTGCTAACCCTGCTCGGTGTCACCCTCTACAGCGATGGCATCTTTGAAGGCCGCCGACACGTCCTTCTTCAGCCTGAGCGACGTAAGAGAGAGGATGCGGGAGAAGAAAAAGGGTGCCTTGAGGACTGCGAAGTTGAATGCCTCGCTTGTATCCAAAATCAAAACGAAAATCATTAGTGAGTGTATTATGCGTTGCAGCGCGTGCAGGGGCCGGCAGCTACATCAGCTTGGAACTGTGCCTTTGGCCGTGGCGGTGGGCGGCAGTCTTGGCAGCTTCTCTGCCCGAGGGGTTTCTGGTTAATTCAATGCCCTGCAAGTGGGTGTTAAGTGTCACTCAAGGTGTCCAGGGGTGTCTGAAGTATCTGTGACTGGCAGGTTTAACACAGAACCTTTGGAACGGCAGCTTGGGGCGTCAAAGGCTGCTGAGCAGCATCTCAGATGACATCAGACATCTGTGTTTGGGAAACTGAGTCCTCAGGGTCCAAATAGCAAAAACAAGAGGTGTGGAAAGTATTTTAGTGTATATGCAATCCTGTGCAGAAGCTAGCCCAACTGTGACTTGTTTTTATGGGGGAAATAATGCAAAGATAGCACATGAGATAATTTGGATTACCTTGAAAAAATTAGGTATTTCTATTGCTCTTATTTAATTGTTTTGAAATTGGGAAACATGGCTCTAAATCTGCTCAAGGACAACTAGAGGAAAATAGGTTTTTCTCCCACTTTTTGGATAGAGATGAGGACTCAGGTGGCATATTCAAAGCCAGAAGCATATCTTCTCAAACTCAGCACCTGAACCATGCTATCATGCATTAAGAATTGAAGCAGTAGCTTGCTACCTGAGCATGACCAACTGAGGATGAAGAGGGTGTCTGAAGTGTTGCAGGTTATTACGGAAATTTTGTTCCTGCTCTTCTCTGGAGACTTCTGTTGCTGGAAGGAATTATACTGCTGGTTTTGTGTGTGGGCTGTTGAGTTGTAGAGATCCAAATCTAAGGAAAGCTATTCTGGAAAGAGGAAGAAGTAGTATGATGAGGGAAGAGGCATGGATGAAACCTGGGATGCTGATTCTGTGTGATATCTCTCTATCTCTTACAGACAACTCTTCTACTATTAAAGTCTCCCTAAAGCACAACAATAAAGCATTGGCTCTGGCCCTTAATGCAGAGAAAGCCAATGCCCAGCGGCTCACCCGGGAGAAGGCCGTCTTACAGAAGGAGGTGGAGCAGTGCCACTTCCAGAACGCTGTGCTGCGCCACAGGCTCTCCTTCCAGGTATGGCACTAGCAACGTGGCTGGCATGGGGACGTGTGGTAGGCAAGGCATGCAGCACTAGCATCTCAACCTTGGGAGGAGTGACCTGTTGCTGATTGTCCAAATTCTCAGCATATGAAAAAGGTCACCATTCATTTGCCTTTTTTTTTTTTTTTTTTTTTTTTTGCAAGCCGTGTTCTCCCCAGTTCCTTGCTCTAGCTACCAATATCCTTGTTGGAATAGATGTTTTAATTTAATGTCTTTATGGTTTCTCTCTCTTTTATTACCTCAACAGAATCATATCTTGAAAGAATTTGAAAATCTTCTGGCTGCAGTTAAGACGGCCCGGCTGTCCGAGGTAAACCATGGGAAACATGAGCACACTGCTCTGGGAAGGGGGCTTTGTTTGTCTCTGTCTTTTGCTTTGTGTTGCCTGCTCACTGCAGTGTTGGATGCTTAAGCTGTTTTTATTTGCTTGCTTGAATTATGCTGGCTGCATCCTTGTTTTTAGCTTGATGTTAAGGATTTCTGCAGTAATTTATTCTGTTGGAAGGGCTACAGTTTTAAACTGCTTTCCTCTAGGTTGTTGGCTGTATTGGCCAGTAGGCTCTTCTGCTCTGACACGTTATGACTTCTTTTCAATTTAGTTTTTAAAGTTTTGCCATGGTAACTTGGGATAGGGAATAGGACATCTTCCCTATGTCCTGTCTCAGGGGTGGATGGGGAAAATATTCCTGCTTCTTAGTCTCATATTATCTGAACTAGTTTAACTTCATCCTTAATCTTGTTGACACAGAATCTAATTATTTCATAATTTTTTATTTCATAATTTATGCAATTTTAAATGGGAGTGGGTCACTGGCAGCATTTTACATTCTTTCCAGAGTGAAACTGAGTTTCTGCTGTTTCTGTGCATGAGGATTGTAAGAACTTTAACCCATTCTTCTATTTCTCTTCTTTCCAGTTTGATACAAATTCTGCGTCCTTGCCCAGTGGCCAGAAGAGCAGCATGACTGAAGATTGCTGGGCTGATGATATTGCAGATGGTCACCTTCTGAGGTGGGCCTTAAAATGATATCAGCTTGTCCTGAATTTCTAGATGCTAAACTTCTTGTGTTTTATGTGTGTGCCCAGTTGCCAGTTTTATGTGAGATATCTTTTCTGAATCTCCACTGCTTGATGTTTTCTTTTACTCTGTGTCTTTCTGCTGCCACTCCTTGTCTTGTTTGTCCTAATGCCAAGTCTGTGCAAAAGGTGGTCCTTCTGCCTTTTTTATTTGAGAATGCATTACTTTTGGGTAGTTTTCCCCCTGTAGCTGGTGAGCACTGCAAGATTTCCTTGAATGAGTGAATGCCATAGCTGGCCACTTTGTTTGTTACATATATATGCTTAATAGTCACCTGCTTGTATGATGTAAACTTGTATTCTGGAAAAATGATTAGAGCAGGATCTCTTAAAATGTATCTGAAGTTCTGTTTCTCCTCTGTTTAGTCTCCCTTCAGAGCACAGGGGAGTCCTTGGAGTTGCCCACACACATAACACCAGGCAGCTGTGTTGGTGTTCCACAGCAAGGTGAATGTGTGGTCACAACCTGTGTGTTGAAAGGCCTTTACTTCCTTGTTCCCTCAGTGTATTTTTCTCCTACTTCTGTATCCACAGCAGTGTGATCTCCTTATGTGTTGTGCTTGCCCAAAAGTGGGAAATCTGTCCTGCTTGGGCAGTGTGTGTTCTTCAGCACTTGAAGACTTGAGAAATACATTTTGTCAACTGATGGAGGTGAAAGCTGTAGTTACTCTGCTGGATTCTGGGGCTGTCATATACATGGAACATGCTCCATTGCTGTTATTCCTTCTCACCAGGGTTACAGGGATACCAATGAGGGTGCCCATTTCCAAGCTGTGTGATGCAGGACAGCGAGGTGGCAGCTCCACAGCAGTACAAACATCCTCAGGAGAACTTCAGAGACCTGCTTCTAATGAGCCCCTGAAAATTGTGCCTGTTGCCTCCAAAGACACTTTGCCACCACAGCATGCTGAGGAACCTCAATCCCACCAGGAAGAGAATGGGAAGAAGTTCTCTGAAACAAAGGAAACACAGGAGGCTTTTCATGACTCTTGCATCTTTGGAGGTAAATTTGCATATTTTGCTTCTGGTATGACTTTATGTATCTGTGCTCAGAAATGCGTGAGTGCAGTGCCAGAGTTCCAGTTAGCTCCTAACCATAACTCCAATAGCTGGTAGGAACTGCATGCTTCCCTGGTGCTCTTATTGCTGTAGTTACTCATATCCCAGAATGGGATGTGTTGCTGTGGATATTTGGCATGTTTGCAATAGTTCAAGATTACAAATCAGGCTTTTTGAGCAATAGGCACTGAGCTTACATAAGATTTTCAGAAATGTCCAAAGGTGCAGAATCTGACTAGATGCACAACTTTTCGTTGTGGATTTGCCATATAAGTAATAACTCTTATTTGGATCATGAGTGTTCCTAAATATTATCGCAGGTTACGGGATTTTGCTTTGGAATGTCTTTTTGTTCAGAGGGGGAGCCAGATGAGCAATTCTGTTACACAGAAAGTCTGGGGAGTCTCTGTAGAAACAAAATCATGTTTTTCTATGCTCTGGATTTGTGGCAGTGTGTGGGGCAAGGCTTTTTGTGGTATGGGGAAAGCTGGCATTTGCCTGCTGCATTTCTCCATCTTAGGAATGAATTTTATCTTTCCAACAGAGGTCTTGTGCACCGCTGAACAAAATCCCAACAGTTCCCCAGCGCTTGCCTGGGAAAGTCATCGTCTTTCGTATGAGGCTGATGAGATGGCAAAACATTTCCTTGATCGTCTCTCACAAGGGCACGTTACTCAGAGGAGAAAGCGCTCCACCCTCTTTGCTACAAGCACTCCATCTTCTGGTGTGGGTATCTTCCCGCGTGTCAGTTCCACTCAGGCTGCTTTGTGTAGTATCACAAAGGACAGCAGCAGCTCCAGCAACAACAACACACAGCAACAGCTGAAATCACCCAGCTCCCTGGCTTCACCTATGCAAACCAATGTTATTTCTGATAGAAAATCTGTGGGTGAAGAGACTTTCTGTGATCAGCCACAGGCTAAAGAAACTGAGTGTGGTGTTGAAACGGACTCCACCTATAGACAAGTCCCTGAGTTTGTTCCTATAAAGGTTAAAAGCAAAGGTAGTCGTAAAACTGGTGAGAAAATGACTGTTAAAAGAGCAAGCACAGGAAAAAAGCAAACAAACACAACTAAAAACAGTGCAGAAAGTAGTCCTGATATATCTCAAAGTGAAGAGTGTGCTCAAAATGCAAAGAAACTTCTTCAGCCCGAAGTTGCAACATGCTCTGCTGAGTCTGAAGTTTGTGAGGTGGGGCAAAAGGCTTGTGTGGGGGCTTTTGACAGAGGCTGTAGTGTGGAGCACCATTCCCACTCTCCTGATAGAATCCGAGATCTTGAAAGTACATTTGTGATGAATCCAGCACAGCTGCCCAGTCTTGAAGGTGGTGACTTAATGCAACAGGTTAAGAAGGGACCTATCTTTGAGATCCAAAATATGGAGAATTTATTAAAAAGCCCAGTTCATACTTTTTCAAGTCATGAAATTCCCTCAGATGATTCCAGTCCCCAAAATTCACTTTTCTTCAGAAAAGAGACCTCAAGTGCCTGTGCTTTGCAGGAGGACTCAAGTGTGAGCAGAAAGAGCATCAGACAGAAAACCAACAGAAAAACTAGAGTAATTAGGCAAGTAGTTGATTCTGATGAGGAGTATCTGCCAAAGAGTGTGAAAATACGAAAGGCCAAAGCTGAAGAACATCCTAAAAGAAACCAGACAAGGAGGAAAACTGTCAGGTTAAGCAGTTGTGATCAGAGAAACGAAGTTGATGTTTTTGGGCCCTGTACAGATGTTCAAGAAGTAGCTAAGGAGAGCACAAAGGATTTGCCTGGCAATGTTAAACGTAGCAGGAAAACTTACATTATCCATCCTTTGGATCTTGCAGGAAACTTGGGTTGCGTCCAGACAGAATTTGACGGGAGTGAAAATGTATCTCCCAGGTCAGTTCCTGGGATCAAAGCTAGCAAAATCCCCAGAGCTGCTAAGAACTATCACAAGAGCAATAAAAAACAGACAAGGGGCCTTCAAGAAGAAAGGCAAGCTAATGTTGACAACAACATGAGTGATTTGAAAAAAAAAGCCTATTGCAAACCCAAGCCTCAGAGGAACAACTCTAGACCTCCAGAGTCTGATACCTTGGCCAGACAAAGTGATGGTGCCAATGTTCTCACTGGAAGTTCAACGGAACTTGCACCCAAGCAAACTGTCTCTATGGGGAAGTTTTCCTTCATTACAGATCTGCTGTCTGAGCCAGATGGCTTCCTGGAGGAGCAGATACCTGAGATATCACTTACAAATACTCTTATGGACCTTCCTAACAATCTTGAATCCTCCTCTATGACCAGTTGTGCAGCTTTGCCTGTCAGCTCCAGGCTTACTGAAGTACTAGTTTCCAAGAGCTTGGGTGCTGAGGGCAACAGAATGCCAGAAAAATCCCCTGTTTGGCTGAAAAGCTCCCTGATATTTAAGGAGAAGACTGCAGAGAAAATACCCGGGGAAACAAATTCTCAGTCAAGTTCTCAGAGCTCACCTTCACAGGAACCTGGTAGGTGGTAGGCTGGGGAGGGTTCCTGTGTTTGGAGATGAGAGGAAAGAATCCATGCAGCAAATGCTTATATTTTATTTCTTTTCTTTTTTTCAGAGCTAAAGATCAGTCTCCAGTCTGATCATTTATGCTTCCACTGGTGCTGGCCAGTCATTTCTGTGGCTGCATTTGCTTCTAGTTTATCAGCATTCCTATGAGAATTGCTGGCCATTTTTTCCACTTGTGGATATTGGGAAAGACTAGCAGCATGTGCTGCAAGTCTTGTTTTACCACTGTTGTTATCTGCAGAGCATGCGTATTAATTTAGAAAATCACCTACTCAAGCAGTTGAAAAGTCTAATTTGATGCTGACCCTGCTTACTGGAGTCAGCATTACTGGGCACAGAATGTGAAGAAGATGGCAAATTTTTGGTCCAGAGTGGTTAGTGCTGCAAGGTTTCAGATTTCATACCTCTAGGTGAGATCTTCACTGGAAATTAATTGCGAGCTACCTTAAATTTTTTTTTGTTAAGAATTTGGAGGGTGTATCCCTTGGCTGGTAATACAGTAGTTAAGCTGATCCTTTTGAGGAGTTTGCTATAAGTGGATGCTCAGTAAAGAGAGTAATTTCATGGGGTTTTTCTTTCTGTAGCTGTTGACAAACAGGCCTGTTACAACTAGAGTGGGCTGTACTTTGTAGAGAGGGAGTAAGTTTGTTCTCCTGCCCTTCTTTTTTCTGACTTCACTTTGAAAGCTGCTGTGAACATTGGCGTGGTCTTGTCTTGCTAGAAGTTGGTAAGTTGCTGGTAGGTTGTTTATGTGCCATAAGCTTGCTCTCTCCTCCAGGCTGTAAGCTCCTGGGCATTACAACTATCAAATATATTTTTTGTATCATTTTTCTACTACACCAGGGCCCATGATACTGGCAGTATTCATCATCGTGGCTAGGCTTTGCAAACGAAGATTTAGGAAGGCTCTATCCACATTCGTTACAATTAGTATTAGTAATCTGTATTTTTTCACTGAGGAACCTAATTTGATTTATGAGCTGACTTTTGAGGAGCAGGTCTGGTATTTTTGGATTAAAATGGTCTCCTGAGTTTAGAGGGAATGTGGTTTGGATTCAGGTTTGTGCAGTGTTCAGAGAAATGTGGTAATGCAGTCCTTTCTATTTGGCAGCTGTTATTTCTTAGGATATCTGGAAATTATTTGGAATCACTTTGATCAACTCATGTGAATGTCTTCCTTTGCAGAGATCAGACCACTACAGGACTTGAACAATACCAGGATTCTGTCCTGCTCCACCTCAGAAGTATCAGGGCGCTCATCCAGGCGGAGACGGAACCCAGCCTGCTATAAAGAACCAAAACTCAACAGGTTGGGCTTTAAACTATTCCTTCCAATGACTGCTCCCATGCTGCAACACTTGCTCTGCTCTCATGTGTTCACCCTCCAGGGCTGGATCCTCTGTTGCTTTGTTTAAGTTGCTCTTACTCTTTGTGTTCTGTGGTCCTTCTCTTCTACCACAGTGTGGTTATGCCAGAATTCTGCATCACCATGGGATGGATGTGTAGGCTTCTGGTAACAAGCTACCAAAGATGTTATTTCCCTTGTTGAAATGGGCATCTGTGGTACTCCAGTGCTAATGAGGCAGGAACATGAGGATAAAGTACAGACTAGATAGAGATGGCTCAGCAAAAGCCTTGGTTTCATTTGCATTCTGCGATGGATAAAGTTTTACACACCTGAGTAGTACTTTCCTCCTGAGAGCAGGCTGTATCTATATTCACTTTTTCTAGCAGATATGAGTTTCTAAACAAATAGCTGCATCTTTTCCCTAAGAAACTGTAGATTCAGTACATCCAATGGCTATTGGACAGAATCATTTAACTCCTAAAATAATGACTTTGTTGTTATGCTACAGGGTAGTACTATGCTTTTTCCCTGAAAAGTGTCACAGTTTGAGCTTTCTTTGAATAGTTGGTTATATTGGGTCAGAAGGTACCCTGTAATGGACAAGGACCAAACTGTACCACTCAATCATCTTATAGGAGAAGCACTGCAGTAAAATCAGAAACTTTGGGGACTAAAATCATACAAGTTTTCAAGGAATCCTTGATGACTCAATGTAATCCTTTTGGTTCTGCAGTAAACTGAGGCAGGGCGACCCATTTACAGACACTGCATTCCTCTGCTCTCCTCTCTACAAAAGAAAAAAGAAACCTGTTAAAGCCAAGGGAAGGAACCAGAAGATGAAAGAGGAAGAAGAATGGCTTCCTGAAGGATGTCCCAGTGCCAAGGTAGGCAAGTTTATAACAACAGGAATGAGTCAGGATGAAAATAACAGTTGAATAGGCAACCTGCAAGTTCTTAGAAGCTTCTCTGTCCAGCCACAATTGAAGAGGCCAGAGCAAAGATGGAGGTTGCTGACCAGACAGCTGAACTATTCCAATCAGTGCAGCCAAAGGACTGCTTCAATGAATTGAGCTTTGCACTGTGGATTTCTTCTGTTTTGAAATCTTTGGGACTCATGGGGTGGGGAAAGTGTTGTGTGGATGTCTGTTGTAATGATGGACATGGCCCTTACATTCTGTATGGTTAGCTGCTCACTGTCTTCTGCTTCCTTCCTGCGCTCTCCCTTAGTCCGCTATATAAAGCTTGCTACAGTGGAATATGAGCCCTCTACCCAACTGTCCTGGCTTTAGCTAGGGCAGGGTTAATTTCTTAGTAGCTCTTACAGTTTCGTGTTTGGATTCGGAATGGTAATGCTGTTAACACACTGATGTTTTGGTTTTTTTGCTAAGTTGTATCTATTCTAACTATATACCTAGAAGCATGGCCAATCTGGGTTCAGGAAGGGGGGCTTGACATTGGTCAGTGGGTGGTGAGCAATTGCATTATGTAACACTTGTTTGTTTCCTTTTTATTATTGTTAGTTATTATTATTAGTTACCATTATTATTGTATTTTTACTTTTATTTGCAATTATTAAACTTTCTTATCTCAACATACAAGTTTTACCTCAGTTCTCTTCCCCATTTCACTGGGTGACTGGGGGAAGAAATAGGGGTTTGAGCAAGCGGCTACATGGTGCATGATTTCCATCTGGGCTTAAACTGTGGCAGCAACCAACATTTAGGAATGTTTGAGCACTGGGTGAGGTAGAGGACCAGACCTAAGCATGTTTTGTCTCATTTTGGGTATTGCTACAGGAAAGGTGATTGGAGAGAGGGTCCTGCAGAGGTGGGGCAGCGCTGTCCTGAGCCAACTCCCTGCTCCGCCTTGAGACTTGTGCCCAATCCCTCCCCCCAGCTCACTTCCTGGAGAAAGGCTGGTTTTGCATGTGTGAACAAAAAAGCACAGAAAATCTAGTGTTACATAAGAGACGTGTGTCAGCTTAACTATAAAAGGGAGTGGATTGGGCCCCCGTCTCTCTTTCCCCCCCCCCCTTTTTTCTCCTCTTTCTTCTCTTCATCTGAACAACCCCAGCTCTCTCAGCCTGTCTTCATAGGAGAGGTGCTCCAGCCCTCTGATCATCCTTGTGTCCCTCCTCTGGACTTGCTCCAACAGGTCCGTGGCCGCCTTAAGTTGGGAACTCCAGAGCTGGACACAGTACTCCAGTACTCAACTGAGTTTCAGGAAAGCCTGTACTCTTCCATTGCAGACTGAGCACCTGCTGGCCTCCAGCACTTGCTTTTTTAGGGTCTACTGCTATCTAACTTTGAAGGTTTGAGGGAGTGGTTGGGAAAAGAAAGGATCGTATTGGTTGTTAAAGGGAAGGAAATGTGCCCCCTTGGAAGCAGGAAAATTGTCTCTTCTTTCTTTGTGGCAGAGCAAGGAGAGGGATGCTCTGTTCTTCTGACCATACTTACTGCTTCTCTTTAGCACTTCAGCAACATCCCTCAGTTCATGAGGATAGACTGGGTCTTGCTGTACTCTGCAGAGTCCTCCAGAAGATGGAAACTTTGTTAGTACAGGGGGAAAAGAGTGTCATCTGCAGTTGGGTAAATGCTACCACATTGCTTATACATAAGTAATAGTAGAAAGTCACTAAAACTAGCAAACAAAAACCATAAGATTTAAAAATGCCCTCTTATTTGTTCAGCTTCCTCAAAGGTACCAAGCTGTCTCTGGTACTCTGTAACTCTGGAAGCCAGGCAGGAATAATAAATAACAGGGAATTTGTTAGAGGTGCTGTTGTAGTAGGACCTGCCTTACTGTGCTGAACTACTGATGTCAGAAGCCAGGCAGGAACATGGATCTCCAGCTGTTCCCAGTAATTGTTTTCATTGCCTCTAGGGATCAGAAATGGGGCTTTTTCCAGCTCTATGTCTTATGTGCTTGTACTAACAACAGAATTGTAGACTGCATTCATTCCTATTAAAGGTATAGTGACAGTTCCTAGCAGTTATAGAGCTGTGTTTCAAACACATTGTAATAGGGAAAGGTCCGAGATATACTGGAACGTGAAAAACTAGACACCGTTGCTAGCTCAACAAAACCCAATATTTATTACCAAAAGGTGGCCAAGAAAACGAACAAACCCAAAAGGGAGGAAGGAGGAGAGAAATAAGCCCCAGTTACCCAGCTGTTGCCCATAAAGTTATCTTACCGACCTAGCATGCCTATAATTACCCATAGCAGAAGCTGCATCCTTGGGGAGTCCGTAAGTTCACAAACTGGCAAGTGTCCCTGCCAAAGGCAACGTTGGCCTTAGTGTGAAGTTAACCCCCTCCAAGAAAGCACTATCTGCTTTTTATACAATTAATTAAGTGGCCACAACCCCCCTAGGTGTGGCCAGCACCACCCAGCCCGAGGCCCTCAGTCCCACCTCCTGGTTATGTCAGTGCATCTCTTCTGCGCAAGCGTGAGAACTTTGGAAATCCCCTCACGCACGCACAGTGTGTTTTGGGGGTCTTTCTTAATTGAGTCTGGGGCCGAGCCTTCCTCATCCTTCTCCTCAATCTCTCCTTCAAGCGACCTTGGAGGATAACTAGCCAATCACAGAATACCAATTAAAACAGTTTATACAAGAAGCTTTCTTCAAGGACAACTTTCCAGTTTTTCAGTGCTTGTTTTCCCATAACTTGGCAGGGAAAGAGCAAAGCTTTCACAGGGGGCAGGGCCAAACACAGACCAAAAGTATCAGCATAAATTCACCCTGGTACACACATGCCTAATATGTTTTGCTCATTTAGTCTAACATTGGCATTTCTATCCTAATCACCACCTTTAGCTAGTCAGCTGTGCAGAGTCAGAGTTAGTTCAGGTCTAACCAGCTTCTGTTTTGCCAAGTGGTGATATATCAGTTTCTATTAGTCCCAGAATAAAATTTCAATGGAAGTGGTACCTTTTAAATTCCTGTACACTACCTGATGCCTACCACACTACAGGTCACAGCTTTACCTGGGCCAGAACAAATTAAAACTCTATTCTAAGAAGGGAGATATTATTTTGTGCTTATACCACGTTCCAACAGTCTGTCCCAGCCTGTACTGGATTGTGCGGAAAGCTACTGGACTGTCTCTCTGAGGCAGAATTTCCCAGTATCTGCTAATCACACAAAGGAAGGAGAGACACAAAGAATGTTAGTTGGTTTTTATTTTAGTCTGAACTAAAACTATTCCTTAAAAAACCCCGAACACAAAACCATGGATGGAATAGTTTTTCACAGTCAGGATCTGATGCTATATCACAACAGAAAGGGTAAGTAATAGCCCAGACAATTAGAAGTTTTGCACCTTTATGAATTGGGGGAGAGGAGAAGAGATTAACAGTTCCTATGCTTCACATCCAGTCAGAAGGAGCATAACTAAATGCAGGGCCTGCATTTAGACACTGCAGCATGACTTTAATAGGATCTTAGCCTGTAAGGCTCGTTTCCAGCATTTACTAAGTGCTTCTTGAATGCTACAGTCCTGACCCCAGCAATGGAACCAAATCCCTTAGTGTCAGGATACTCTGCTCCTGTTGGCACTGAAAGATAAATTGAGAGGGACTGCAACAGAGCTGGCATAGCCCTGTAAACCCACTTATACTCATGGACAGTACTGGAGAGAGGAGGACGGTTCTGATTTCTGAGGTCAGTTGGACAGTAGCTCACCGCCGGTTTGACCAGAGATGTGACACAGACTGGCTTGCAGACTGAGATAAAGAAATAACAGAAACACAGATCAAAGTCACAGAGAGAAACCTCAGGTGTGCTGTTAGGAGTCCAGACCCACACTGAACTTGAACAGTATCACATTCATCTGCTTGGCAAAAGTAGGGCCTAGCGCAGCAGCTCAAGGGGTTTAAGAAAACATGATCTTTAAAAATTTTAAGTGTTATGTTCATTTTTGTCTAGTGTTTGAAATGTTACACAACAAAGCGTGATAAAGTGCCACATACACCAGCAATGATAGAAAATCCAGGTACATGTTTGCTCCAATATGCTAAAGTTCCCACTACCTGTTGTAATTCTTCCTTTGATTTGGGGCATCTGTATTTGTTTTATTTCCTTTAAAGTGTCTGGAGGAACTGCTGCACTGACTGCACTCCACCAAGTACCCAAAAATTTTACTTCTTTATTTGGTCCTTGACATTTTTCAGGTGGAATTTCAATTTCTCTTTCATGTAATGCTTCCCACACTGCTGCTGCTTCCTCCACCTTTTCATGGGAATCTCCTCCAATTAGAATATCATCTATATATTGGCATAGTTTCACATCTGAGGGGAGTGAGACTGTCTGTAAAAGTTCAGCAAGTACATCGTGAGCAATCGTGGGTAAATGTTTTTATACCCCTGAGGGAGCCTGTTAAGAAAACCTAGAACTGGTGAGAAAATGACTGTTAAAAAACCAAGCACAGGAAAAAAGAAAACAAGCGCAATTAAAAACAGTGCAAAAAGTAGTCCTGATATATCTCAAGGTGAAGAGCGTGCTCAAAATGCAAAGAAGCTTCTTCAGCCAAAAGTTGCAACATGTTGTTCTAGTAAGTCTGAAGTTTGTGAGGTGGGGCAAAAGGCTTATGTGTGGGCTTTTGACAGCAAGAATAAAGACTTAGTGTGGAGCACCTTTCCTGCTCTCCTGATGGAGTCCAAGATCTTGAAAGTACATTTGTGGTGAATCCAGCACAGCTGCCCAGTCTTGAAAGTGGTGACTTAATGCAACAGGTTAAGAGATCCAAAATATGGAGAGTTTATTAAAAAGCCCAGTTCATACCTTCTCAAGTCATGATGTTCCCTCAGGTGATTCCAGGCCACAAAATTTGCTTTTCCTCAGGAAAGAGACTTCAAGTGCCTGTGCTTTGCAGGAGACTCAAGTGTGAGCAGAAAGAGCATCAGACAGAAAACCGACAGAAAAACTAGAGTAATTAGGCAAAGAGTTGATTTTGATGAGGAGTATCTGCCAAAGAGTGTGAAAATACCAGAGGCCAAAGATGAAGAACATCCTAAAAGAAGCACAACAAAGCATGATATGGTACCACTTACACTCTCATGTAAGTGGGAGACACCTTGCTAGGGGAGCTTGAGTAGAACCCCTGCCTTAAAGTTTGGGCAGAGAGGCCAGCTTCTGCTTCAGGTTTTCAGCGAGCTTGTCCATGAACTCAAAGGTGTTCAGGTAGTCAGAGCGTGTGACACTGGAGGGGGGGAAACAAAAAACAGGCATTAGTTGTACACTCTCAAATGATTAAAGCAGGGGAAGACTGTTCAAAGAACTCTTAAGTCTTGCCTCTAAACCCAAAAGAATTATCTCCTACTCATCAGGCTGTGTTCTTTTTTTTCTGCCAAAAGGCTCCAGAGAAGAGTGTATACAGGTGATATTTGGCAGTTATGTAGGTTTTCTTAATTTATTAGGATGAAGGTAGGATCTGACCAATGTAGCTAGACTGTCATAAAAAAAAAAACAAACAAACCTCTTTGCAGTTCCTTCCTTACTTTTTTGCCCATTCATTTGGTACAATAACAGGGACCAAGCAATCTGGACTAAGCTACTTTGGTCAGGGAGTGTCTCGTGTTCTGTTCATACAGCACTGAGTACAGTGAGTCCTGTTCTGAGGCAGACTCCTGTTCTTCACCATACTAAAATAACATTCGAGCAAATGCTGTTCAGAACCACTACGTAAAACAGCCTCCTTCGAGCACAGCTGGTTATTTCATACACTTACTTAGGTAGGCCTTTGATACAGGCAGCAAGGTCCTTTGTCATGAAGCCAGACTCGATGGTCTCAATGCAGACTTCTTCCAGGGCAGCTGCAAAGTTCTTGAGGCTAGTGTTGTTGTCCAGCTTAGCTCTGTGAGCAAGTCCTCTTGTCCAGGCGAAGATGGAGGCTGAGAGAGAACACTGGGTTATTCTATCCTTCTAGAACTCCCTGGAAATCGTTCTAAATCATCATGTGAAACAATAATTGGATTTTTTATATCAAAAAAACTGAAAACAGAGGAAAAATATAGAAAATCTGGTATAGGAAAGAGAACACTTATCTTCATCTAGGTATTCTTTGCCTTTTGTGCAGCTCTAAAAAAGAACAGACCCCGGAAAGTACTCACTGCCTCCAGTAATCTCTTCACACCTCATTTCATCTTTCTTTCCGACTTGGGTAGGAACAAAGTATGACATGTGGTAGGACTGTGGTTACACAGAACATTATCTTTGTGACAGAAGGGTGCAGTCTTCTTCCTCCTACTATATTACAATCTGGTCTCTATGCAATTTTAAAGGATTCTTTCCCTTATATCCCATTCTAAGTGCATTGACACTTTAAGTGTGTAGTTAAAGTCTGGGGTGTGGCTGGGTCTTTTGGAGCATCAGAAAGATGAGTAAAATAAAAAACAACCAATCTAAACCTTAAGGCCCTTATGGCTATAAATCGCTTCCTGAAGAGTGAATGCATGTCTCAAAGTCTAGGTTAGGTCTAGTTTATTCCTCACACTCACTCCATTCCAGCCTGATTTTGCTCCAGTCTCTGTAGAGGCCCAGTGGAGTTCACTATAGTCCAGTGATGAATTGTGGTGGTGCATTCCCCTGCCCACCCCCTCAGGCCACACTGTGATCCAAGAAATGCTCATTAGGCCTTGGCCTTAATGAACCATGCCTGGACTAAGCCCCTCTCAAGCTAATCAGAAACACTGTCTGTGGTGTATGTCTCAAACACCAATAACCAATGTCCATGGACCCAACCAAGGACTGTTGGTATTAACATGCTGGGAGAAAGAACAAGAGTTGACTGGAGAAGGGGGGGCAGGTGGAGATAGGGCAGCACTTTTCTGTGGGAGAAACCACAACACAGTACAGCGCAAGTGCAAGAATGAGTGGCAGGAAGTAGGCATGGTAGGATTGAGACCAAAAGACCTCCCTTTCTTTTCTCCTCTTCTTTAATTCTCTTTTCCTTTCTTTCTTTCATTCATCTTTTCCTCTTTAATTTCTCTCTTCTCTTTCATCCTATCCTTTATCCAAAACCCACAGCTGTGTGCTTATATGGTATGTCAGGGACTAACATACCAATTTCCATATCAAGTGTGTAATTCACTAATAAAACTTTATGATTGTTTGTGGACACTCTGACTTTTGTTGTTCCTTTCCACCAATGAGCACTTATGAATGTTAGATGCTTCCTTCCCTTTAAGGGTGGGTCGTCACAGTCACCACTGAAGAAAAATGCATTATGAACTGCATTATTGCAGTTTCAGTGGTGCAATTCTCTGCAGAAAGGATGCAGATGTTCTCACTCTAAGCTTATTCTTTCATGTGTAGAGATCACTGAAGGGCAGTAAAAGGCAGCTCACCAATGGGGTTAGTGGAGGTTTCTTGGCCTTTCTGGTGCATGCGGTAGTGACGAGTAACTGTGCCATGAGCAGCTTCTGCTTCAACAGTCTTGCCATCAGGGCAGATCAGCACACTGGTCATCATTCCCAGAGAACCATAGCCTACAGAATAATACAAGTTTAAAAAGTTCAGTGTCTCCTTTGGACAGCTCCATTAAATTCCCCTTAACCCCCCCATCCTACAATCCCCCTACATACTCCCAGCCTTGATGTGAGTATCCCTGAACAGCAAGTGCTGCTGCAACTAACTGGCTAATCATAACACATCAAATAACAGCTCATCTGATCAGGAAGTGCTGCTGAACCATGAGATAGAGATATACAGACATTCTGCACCATTTCAAGAAAATCAGTGTTCTTACCTAACTTCCTGGACAGATTTTTACTGAAAAGTACAGTAAAAGAAAAAGAATCATAAATAAGCAATGTTGGGCTGTTTATCTTCCTCATGGGGAAATAGGAAACAAAACTCCTTATCAAGAGCATTTGCTTTAGTGAAAGGAACAGGAGCTAGTGAAACTGGACATTCACGTCACTTCTAACTCTGTAGATTTCAGAGATGTGCATCTCTGAAAGCTTCTTTGTTTAGTAGTCCAACACACATCCTTGTTCTATGGGAGGCAGTTTAGTGGCATTACTTTATAAAGAGCATATTACATAAAGCCACACATCTTGTCCTGTAGGATTCTGCATTTGTTTTGGCACCAGGCAGCTTGCTTATGTAGGATGCTGATCAAGCACTACAAGTCTATAAAGTTAAGTGGATCAATCCCTCTCTTTACACCTGACAGATTTTCTCAGTTATCAGTAGAGCACCTGCCAGTACACTCATCACCAGTCAGCAACAGTGTCCCAGCTGTCTGGATACTGTCCATTTGAATAGGAAGCCTATCACTTATGTTGGTAGGAACTTCCCTCCTGTAAATAAACACACAGTCTACATTCAATAGATTTTCTTGTAAAAGTGAAATCAGAAAACTGACAGCCTCATATCTCCATGACTAGCCACAGGCTTGAAATGTAAGTTCTGAGACCCAAGACCACCTCCTGGGCCATAACAGAAGATGTGACGGAAGGTCCCAAGAGACTGCCACTGAGCCTACTTCAGTGTAGCACAGGAAGCATCTCATACCTTGTGCAACAGAGTCAGACTGCACATCCCCATCATAGTTCTTGCAGGCCCAGACAAAGCCTCCTTCAGATTTCAGGGCCTGAGCAACCATGTCATCAATGAGCCTATGCTCATACCATATCTTTTTGGCTTCAAACTTGGACTTATATTCTCTGGAAAACAGAAAACAGAACACCTTGCCAGATAAACAGGGATTGCACAATTTGTGCATAGAGAGGTGCACAGAGATGAGTAGAACCAAAAACTAAAGTAAGTTTGCATTTTCTTTACTCTTTTTTCCCTTGTCTGCTTTGCTAAGCTACTGCAAGGCTGCTTCAGGATCACAGAGGCATCTACAGAGAATCTGACTCTCTAGTGGAAGGGATGAACACCACAGCCATAGTTAGCAGAGCTTTAAATATTGAGTACTGTGCCTTGCAGGACAAGGGAGACCATGACAGAGAAGGCATCCCCTCCCTCCCGAAGTGCTGCTGAGTGTCTTAAAATGCAACTCACAAGGCTGGAGGGGATGTTCCTGCTGCAGACTTATACAGTAGAGGGTACACAACTAGTTACCTGTCATAGATATCTTGGAAGATGTCTTTAAAGCGGCCATCATATCTCTTCAGAATGGTGTTCTTGGTGCTCATGTAGAGGGGCCAGCCTTTAGACAGTGCCATTTGGAAGGAACTGTGGGCAAAATCCTTGATAGACTGGTCAAGATTGTACATTCCCATGGCTACACCACCACAGCCTGTTAGTGGAGGAAGAACAGATAGGAATCAACTAGATTTAGTTTTGATTAAGAACTTGACATTCTCCCCTAGAATACTCTGGCTGGCAGGCAGGCTGGTGCTATCCCCAGATGTCTTGATCCAGTTCTCATTTTAAAGGCTGATTCTTCCAAGAGAAGATTCTCTTTGCACTATCAGCTCAAAGCTCCAGCAGTCCTGTGACACATGGATAGGAAGGTGGTTTTGTTTTACAGCTAAGTACATCTTAATACTGTGATCTAATCCACGTAAGAAGTTTCTTCCTACTCCTAAGCAGCCTAAGAAGCAAAACTGTGACAGAAGTGAGTGTGCTTGAACTCCTACTAGCCATCTAAGTAATACAGTATTTTTCTATCAAAGCAGCAGGCAGCAGTTTGGAGCAGGGGATCTCAGTCAAAGCCAGAAATGGATTTACTCTCATCTTAAATGCTTTAACTGCAGAACTAACTCCAGCAGTCAAAGACTGCTTTGCCTAGCTCAGGTAAACAAGCTGCCACATGCATTCCTGCATCTTTTCAGCACGTGTCTGGCCTACCCTGCAGCTTTGTTTCACCTGCTCAGGCTCACTTCCAGCAAGTTGTGGGAAGAATGTGCCAGTCATGTGGGTGCTTGGGCAAGTCCTGAGAAGGCTCTGAAGAACTATCAACACTCACATGACTTAGACTGTTAATGCAGATGTGTTAGAAGCATAAATGGAAGTGCCTTGAACTTGCAGCCCAGCTCACCTGGGAGAAAGCAGTATTCAGATCATGGAAGAGGCTGATTTTGGGTGAGAGAAGGGTCTAGAGCTTCATGAAAAAGCTTTGCCACCTTCAGAGCACAGCTCTGTGTTTCTAGTGAAAAGCAGATACTGTGCACTTAATTTTAAGCAACTCACTACCACCACCCCTGTAGTTTTTGTACAGTGCCTGTATCAGGGACCTTTGCTCTGGAAACACACAATTTTTTTTTTTTAATACCCTCTCCTAATATTCACTTGTCCTTACCTCCAGATGCTTATTACTACATGAACATACATGCAGAATGAAGAGGGGAAGATAGATGAGGTTTATCTGCTTGCCAAGATAGCAAGGTCATTTAAAGTTGATATTGGCAGAGAATGAAATTCCTGTTGTTACCAGTGAAAATACATGTTGTCCCCATGCCTCTTCTGGTGAGTCAAGGATGGAATAGGGTCTGATCAGCTACAGAGATTGTGTCCTCTGGAGCCATGTTTTCATGGTTGCTAGATGACAGCTATTAAGTTTTATTCAAATAGTTATTTCCATATAGGTAAAAAAATATTCCTCATTGCAATCATACAATCCTACTGCCTACTAAAATCTCTTGATTCAGTGTCAATGTTGCACATATTAGCATAGCAATAAGACAAGCTTCCCTTATGCATTGTGGAAATATGGTGGCACAACAGTTATCTGTGGGGAGGGCAGTTCCCCAGAGCAACAGAAGCAATCTGCCATCTTTACACTTCTTTGTTTTCTGCTTGCTGATGCAAAGCAGAGCAGCAATTCCGACTGGCAGCTGGACGGCCAGACATCTCCAGTACAAGCTCACCAGTTACCTAGCAAATGAAAACAAATTAGGACTGGCAGTTAAGCAGGTGAACTCCAAATAAAAGGCTGTCCAAAAAGAGGCAGTAGAGATTTAGGCTCTTACGAGGAAGAATGCCAGAGAAATCAAATATTACGAAAGAGCGTCACGTGCCAGTCTCGGTATCTGTTTGCCAAACAAATTGCACACAAACCAGGATTCTGTGGACATAAGTTTTTGGAGCTAAAACCCAAACATAAGTAACCCAACACTCACACATAAGTCACCATGGCTACAAATACTCAACTCTTTGATCACTGAGAGACAAGAGAGAGAACTTGTGTGATGTTTTCCTGAACCCTGCTCCTGGGGAAAACACCCTGAGTTCTGGCAACACCTGTGTAATTGTTTCCATGCAACAAAGCCCAGCAATGTCAGGACTCCTCCTGAGCCTAGGAACCTGTATATAACCAGCACAGTCATATAGACAGGAGGGACACCAAAACGTTTGGGGCTGTATCTTTTAAAACACTTAGAACCTACTCGGTCAGGAGCATCCTTGTCAAATCTCCTTCCCACCTTGCACGCTAAGTGTTAATTCTCATTTTTATAGAGAGGAAAAAAAAAAAAAAAAGACTGCTTCATAAAGAAGGGCAAAAACTGTGAAGGTAGGTAGAGACCAGTAAGACAAACTAAACCCAGAAAGAATTATACCCGGATTGTTCTTAAATATATCTCCCCTTTGGTCAAGCCATGTTTACACAGCAAGTTTCCCTCTGATCAGAGAGAAAAACATAGATGCTGCTACCAGAGTTATCATACAAAGAGCATGACAGGTGGCCAGTCTAGTATGACTGTATGTTTGATATGCCTCTTTGGTCCCAGGAAGATTTCAAGTAACTTTCAGTACTTGAGAGATAAATGAAGGTGGTGTAAACTTTCTCCCCCACTCTACGTCAAAGTCATATTTTACCATCAAATAGCTCTGACTGACAATTCAAGGTTGAATTAAACCCAAAATCAGTTTTAATCACTACTTAGAGAAAATACCTACTTTCAAAGTTATGGACCAGATATGTGACTGGTTTGCCTCCATCTGCGGGAGTGTAGGTCATCTCTACTTTTCCAGGCCCAGGAACCACAAAATCAGTTGCTCTGTACTGTTAAAAAAAAATAAAACTGCCATAATGATTTTATCCATCAGAAAAAGAGAAACATAAAAGACAACCTTCATTTGGGAGGGCAGGGTGCAGAAAAGCAGTTGTATTAAAAAAAACATTAAGTAGACTCTTTATTCAGCCACGTGGTCATTGGATTATTATACTAGGGATTAGAAAGACAAGTAGACTCAGAATTATTTAGGTTGGAAAAGACTCTTAAGATCAAGTCCAACAGTTAACCTAGCACTGCCACGTGCACCACTAAACCATGTCCCTAAGTAGTCAAGAGTCTGCCAGTTTCAGGAGGCATCCTCCCCTTTAAGGGAAAAAGCTCACAAATTCTTGGGTCCCATCAATGGGCAGAGGATGTACTTTTGCAGATGCACTGACGTTTTAAAGTGCAAAGACTGTTGTGTGGTTGGTGAGTGGAATGGCTCCTTCCTCTTCCCTGCCTCAAAAACAACCATTCATATCACAACTACTGATCTCACAAATAAGGGGGACTCATACATCATACAAGATGACATCTGAAACCTGTAGTAAAAGGTCTTTGAATTCCATACATGGATACACATTTTGCTCCTCTGAGATACACGGAATCAGAAGAGCAAACACGTATTTCAAGTTTTTAAATATCTCCTTTTCCCAGTTGTCCTGAACAGTACTATTTGAAATTTGTTATCCTTTTTTCCATGTTGTTTCCCTCCTATCAAGGGAACATGTTCCCTGAGTTGTTCTGAAGTTAAGGAAGTGTCTCATATGTCCTTTATAAGTTCTAATATCATCCCTTTCACTTTAATCTTATCCTTTGGCAGGGTTTCAATCCTTCCCCTTTAATCCACTGTTTCCTACTATTATTTTGACCTTCTCAGTTATTCAGTACTGTTAAGGATGTTGAATCCCATTCTTTTCTAGTGTCAAGGTTTTTCAATTATTTTCCTCTTTATTTATTACTTTACCTTCCCATCCCAGGTAATTTTGTGACTTGTGGGTTTACTCATCCATTTAAGCACTTGGCTCTTTTAGAAGATTTTTCTTTTGTCATGTTTGGCTGTTTTACAGCATATCATTACCTATGGAGAACAGTATGATTGATTCTTGTCCTCTAGCCTACCCAAAGGGCACATCACTGAGTGCCATGCTAGGGCTTTCCACAGCTTTGTACTACCTCTGGCAGGAGAGCTCTGATAAAGGCTGTTTTCCTACTTCTGTACCACATTCCAATGTATTCACTATGGATACCAACTCTGCAGGAGTGCTGTGCAAGTTAAGCAGCAGATCCCAGTTAAAAAAATATAAAAAACCCAAACCCACATCCCTATGCAGAAGGCAATTTTGCCCACTTCTAAAAATCACTCTCTTGGATCCATTTTACTGTGAGCAACATCTGACACCAGAAAGTCCTGAGAAGTAAGAAGATGGGCAGTGTAAAGGATATTTTCTCACAACATTGTTGTGTAGGGAATAGGGTTCTGCAGAGGTGAACAATAATTCAGAGGAGTTATACCCCGTGTCTAAATACAGATCTATCCAATCCAATCCAGCCCTCTGAATGCTGTTTATACAGTGACACTATCTAAGGAAGAGAGGCACAAACCAGGCTGTCCCACACTTTGCCAGGTGCAGTACTAACAAAGTGCTAGCAAGTACCTGCTCCCAGGTGGAGTGCAAGAGACAGAGCAGGAGCACAGGGATGTCTAAGTCTGTAGCTCTATACAAGTCAGGACTAAGGCTAGTAAGATAAAAAGAGAGGTAAGCACTGAAGTGACTCACTTGATCCCCATAGGCGTGACGGCCAATGACAATGGGTTTCACCCATCCAGACACCAGCCGGGGAATGTTCTTGCAGATTATGGCCTCCCTGAAAACTGTGCCTCCCAGGATGTTTCTGATTGTCCCATTGGGAGACTTCCACATCTGCTTCAACTTGAACTCCTCCACTCTCTTCTCATCAGGAGTGATGGTTGCACACTTGATGCCCACATTGTACTTCTTTATGGCTTCAGCAGCTTCCATGGTTACTTTATCATTTGTAGCATCACGATGCTCAATGCCCAAGTCATAGCTGTAACAAACCCACAAAGATGGTCAGAACTGCCCAGGACATTTGTTTATGTCCAACAGGATAGAAACCAGACCTCATATGTGCTTATGAGTGTAGTTCCAGCATTCTGTCATAACTGAAGTTGTCCCTCTTCCAGTTCAAACGCTGCTGGACTGGAAGAAGACATGGACTTATACAGTGACACTTCTGCTGCTGGTAGAGAAGGTTAGAGAAAGGAGAGTTTCAGTTTACAGCTGAAGTTCTCTGCCAGCATGGCACAGTGTCTCCTCTGGCCTTCCCTTTTGAGCTTTCTGCAATGGCAGCTTTCAGTCTAGGAATCTCACAGTATGGAGCAGCACAATCCCCAGATGAATATGGGCCTTTGTTTCAAACCTCTTGTGCTGAGGGTTCTGGGTTATTTCATGTACTGAGCACATGAAGCTACAATTGGCTTAAAAGCTGCTTTGACAATGGACCCACAATCCTACTCTGGCAGAAAAATGGCCAATATTCCCCTCAAGCAGTCAGAGAAAGCACATTTCCCTTACTCACTGTTTTAATAGCTTTGGGAAAACAATGGGTGCCCAGCATGGGACAGCCCTGAACATGGCCAGCTGTACATAAATGTAGCCCTTGTGCTGCCTCAGCCAGGGGTTTGCTTTCCCTCCTCCCACCCCTCTTTGAAAAGGGATGCTCTCCAGCCTGTGGGCATGTATTATGCTGCTGGTTTCTGTTTGCTTGGTTCTCAACACCAGCAAGCAGAAAGCCTGATGTAGGTGGTATACAAATGACTCCAGTAGCAGGGGAAGAGGTCAGACTTGTGGGTTTAATTATGGTAGATACCATAGAAGGTATGTCTGCCCACGTGGCTAGGAGAAATGTAGCTGGATGCTTCTCTAATAGTTATAGCCTGGTGGCTAGAAAGGGAAGAGAATATTTGACCTTCTTGGCCTGTAGATAGCATGCTCTTTTTGCAGTACCAGCTGCTAGTATTTTGCTCTTTTTGCAGTACCAGCTGCTAGTATTTGTTTTTTCCAGAAGCGAGTGCAGAAGCACAGCACAGGCTCAGGGAATAATTGCAACAATTAGCTCACTGTCAACAGCAGAGCTCAAGCTTACAGGCATCAGGGCAGAGTCTATGCCCTACAAGCACCCTTTTGTCCTCTGGGCAGATCTTCAAACAGGTATGGCAAACAGCCATAGCCTGCTCAGGGTCCACAGGTCAGGCTGCAGGTCATGGTGTGCCTGAAACACCCCGTGTTTCTAACTGTTTAGGCTGCAGGGAGTCACAGAGGCTGCCCAGGTGCTGGGAAGCCAAGGTACAGGAGATAAAATACAGGTGCTGGGAAACCAAGGTACAGGAGATAAAATACAGATGCTGGGAAGCCAAGGTACAGGAGATAAAATACAGATGCTGGGAAGCCAAGGTACAGGAGATAAAATACACGCCGTGTCTGTGAGAGACCTTCTTAGAGGTACAGTACAGGAAAAAACCCTAACAATTAAGCATTCACTGCTTACTGCTGTGAGGAACCCCAGAGGGGCTGATCTCAGCATGATCAGCCTAATGACACATGAAAATTGCAGTACAAAGTAGCCATGTGTCACAAAGAGCCATTACCTGTGCAAATCCAGATCTACATAAGGAAAAATCAGCTTTTCTTTAATCAGTTCCCAGATGACCCGTGTCATTTCATCTCCTTGCATCTCCACAACGGAGCCTCCATGGATTTTTTTAGACATCTTGAGCTGCAATAGACATAAAAAAGCCCAACCTAAGTCAAAAACTACCAATTCCTGCATTTTAACAACACAGCTAGGAGAGGCACCAACATAGCATACAAGTTCTCTCCCAAAGTCTTGAAGATAACCACAGTTTGTCCCTAGTTTCATGCTAACTGGTATTTTTCTTAGAGCCCCAGATCCTAGAAGATCTGTGAGGATAAAAAGGTTAATATCTGAGAATTAAGGGCATGTGCTTTAATTATGGTTGTACAAAAACATTCGAAAGCATGAACAAATTTTCCCCTCAATTTCCACATAAATAAATGAGCTTCATTTATTTTAGATTTCACAAGTTCTAGTCCAGTTCCCTGTTTCTCCACCTTTTTCTGAAAAACAGGTTAACAGACATGATTACAATGACACCTCATATTGCTGGCACTATGAGGATTAATATATTGTCAGCTTCTTTATTAGCTTCTTCCTCCCAGGAAGGAAGGAAACAGGTAGAAAAATCCCAAGGCTAAACATCAAGAGTACTTTCTAGTGGCAAGCTTTATTTCTACTGTTAAAATAAATACTGGACAGATTTGTTTGCTGTAGGGAACAGAGGTTTCCCAAGATATTTGTGAACAAAGCCTCAAACAAATGAACTTGAACTCTGCTCTTCTATTTGCACTTTGCTCTTCGTCAAAAAACCCACCAGCCACTGAACTGCTCTAACACAGTTCCTTGCTCTCCAACAGCCACAGTTTCTCTGTTCTCAGCACTGATTATGCAAAAGCAATGACTTGGCAAGCTCCCCCTTCCAAGATAGTCCTGTTCTTGTGTGCAGCTGCTATGATACTACAGTGAGATACCAAGCCCTTGTGCCTCAGGTTGCAGTTTCACAGATACAGAGGGCCATGAATGACTTGATCCAGAATGAAGGGCCCTACTGTCCACTGAATCTGTTCATCTAGACAGAGTTATTCAGAGGTGTGAAGTTTGCAGTGCCCTAAGTTACAAGCATGTGGGGAGATTACTTCTAGGTTCAAATTCTCCTTTTTTTTTTTTTTTTTTTAATTAAACGAACTTGTGCTGTATTTCCAAAATCCAATCAATTATACATTTTCAGTCTGGCAAGAGAATAAACTTTCTAAGCCATGTTCAGAGGATCAAGCTTTTCCAAATCTCTTAAGGAGTGAAAATATAAAAAAAAAAAAAAAAAAAAAAAAGTAGTAAATGAGGGTGTGGTACTGAGACTCAATTTACTATAAGCACATAAATTTGAAAGATAAACTACATCAGGCATTTCTATCCCAAACAAAGACAGTATCTTGGCTTATATTAGGCCTCTGTAGTCCTTGTGGAAAACTTGAGTTTCATATGACCACACTCTGTCTGAACTCAATTTATTTATGCAAGTATTTTGGGCCCAATTTTAAATTGTTACTACCTAAATAAGGACTGTATCACACTCCATGGCCTAGGCACAGAATTGCTACTCAGGAGACTTCAATTTTACTTTTGGCATTTAGTCTGAGAAACAGTCTGATTCATTTAAGTAAAAATGTAGACAGGCACCAACCCACCATCACTTGTTTTGTGCTTTGGTTCTACTTAACTGAGGCAAGTCAGAGTATGTCAGTCATAGCAATAGGTTTTGCAAAGCTGGCTTCAGAAGCATATGATGCTGCTGTCACACGGAGAGCACAAAGGCAGTTGACACACCTCCCCTGATACATTGCACTGATACGTGGAAACAGCAGCTTCTTCAACGTCTCTGACAGCATCCAACACTTTTATCTGATCATGGCCCCGGGACTTTTCCCCTCCTCAGACAGCAACGTCCCCAGTTTCTCCATGAACAGGGGCAGTACTGCAGTAGCATCCCTCTCGTGCACACCAAAGCCAACATGCCAAGAGGCGCTCTAGAGAGCACACATTCCTTGCAGTTCAGCTCTGCCACTCTTCCCCTTTGATTTTATACTGAACTGCCCAAAGCCAGCAAGTTCTTTCTCCTACAGCAACCCTCCTTTAAATATGCTTAACCCCGGCAAGTAGCCAAGGCAGCTTTAAGGAAATTGTGTATTTCCAAATACTCCTTGGTCCTAAAGAAGGACTCAAGGCCTACAGTCAATAATTAATTATTGCAACAAGTCCTTGACTGCGGCTTCCAGACGCTGCGCTCAGGAGGTTCGCTCGCTGTCACCAACACAGATCTCGCCTGTTTCTCGGCCGCACCGCCCCTTCCCCCCCCGCAACCCGGTCCAGCTGTGCCAAGGCGATCTCCCGGCACAGCGGGATGTGCCCTCCGGGCTGAGGCTGCAATCCCGGCCTCGGCCCCGCCCGGGCACCGCCGTGAGGGGACACGCGAGGGGCTCCGTGTCCGGCCCGCGCTGGGGACACCACGGACTGCCCGGAGAGCCAGGGACAGCGGGAGGAGACACCCAGCCCGGGCCGGGCCGGGCGATCCCGGGGTGCAGCACCCGCAGCTCTCGGGGCACCTCCAGCGACACTCGGGGAGGGCGGGGCGCGGCCTCGGGGGTCCCGCCCGGACCGCCTGAAAGAAGCCCTTAAACACACACATAAACCCGCCCCTCGAGGCCCCACTGCGAGGCGGGGGAAGGACAAAGGGTGCGGTGCGGATCCCCGTTACCTGCGGCGGTGCCGTTCCCGATCCCGTTCGGTTCCCAGCGCGGGTCGGTCGCGATGCGGCTCCGAGCTCTGCGCGGGGCCCTTTATGCGGCCCCGCCCCGCCCCTGCCCCGCGGCGCCCCCTGGCGGCCACACCCGGCCCGGCCCCTCCCCTTGACGGGGCCCGCGCCCCCCAGGGGGCGCTATGTTGGCTCAGGCCCGCCCGGGCCCCGCGCGCAGGTGCCCTCGCGCCAGGGGCCCGCGGCAGCACGGACCGCGCCGCCGCCGTTCCGGGCCGCGCCCGTTCCGCGCTCTCCCACCGCCCGGGCAGTTCCGCAGCCCCGGGCCGCACGTGCCCACAGCCGTGTCCACCCCGCGGCCCCGCAGCAGCCGCACCGCCCGCCCTGAGGGGCCGCGGCGGGGAGCGGGACCGGGCGGGAATCCCGGGGAGAGGGTGGAATAGAACGGACTATTAAAGATACATATAATATGTTATGATTTCCCGGGGGTCACGCGAGCTCCCCGGGCTTTCAGCGGCTCCCGAGGTGGGGCGGGGGGCGGAGCGGGGGGCCGGGCCGCGGGCGGAGCGCGCGAGGCTTCGATTGGCGATGCCTGTGCGGGTGCGGCGCGGTCGGCGGGCGATTGGTCGGGGCTGGCGGCGTTGCCGGGGCCGGGCGGGGCCGGGCGGTGAGGGAAGAGCGGCGGTGCCGCCCCAGCCCGTGCCCCGCTCCAGCACCAGGACTGACACCGACGCCGGGACCGGCACTGACACCGGCACCGGATCGACACCAGCACCGACACCGGACCCGCGGGCAGCAGGTGAGCGCAGCCCGCCGAGGGCCGCGCGGTGCCGCCCGGGCCAGCAGCGGTGGTTCCCCTGCTGCGTGAGCCCTTTCCGGGCTCCCGGCCCGGCCCCGGTGGCGGCTGCCGGCGGCGCTCCGGGGATCGCTTCCTGCCGCTCCCTCCCCGTCCCGTGGCAGGTGACCCCCGCCTGTGCCATCCCCGGCGGAGGGCAGGGGTGTGCCCCTCGCAGGGGGGAGCGGGGCAGCGGGGGGAAGGTTGGGAGGGAAGCGCGTGTGTCGCGCAGCTCCGTGAGAATTGCGGGAGTTTAGCTGGTGCACCCGGGGTGTATTATCCGGGTGCCCGGGAGTGGCGTCCGTGTCACAAGAAGGGGCCGGACCCTTCCGGCACCGGGCGGTTGTGGTCAGTTTTGTGGGACCCGGGATGTCGCGGATCTGCTCTGGATGTAGCAGCTGGAGGTGTGTGGAGGCTCACAGCCGTGCTTGCGCTCTGTGTTGTATCGGTGATGACCCGGTGATTGCTGAAGCTGCAGCCTCAGGCGAGTTTAGATGCATTCCCCATAACTGTTGGTGAAGTGATGTACTCTGGTTTTCTGCCTGTTGACCAATATGTGCACCTTGCTTTCTGATTTCCCTTAATACACAAATAAGTGACTGTTTCCCTGTTTCTTGCAGTGGGGTGGAGTGTTTTACCTGTAATGGGAGAACTAAAGCACTTTAAGAAACGTTGATGCACTCTACAGCTAATGTGTTGTGCAGCACAGAAGATCCAGGTGTTTATGGAGCTAGTGTCAAGTACGGTGCTCTTCTTTTCAATGTGTTTTAATTAGACTAGTACTGTTGTCACAGAAGCAATTAGTATGTGTTTTTTGCCCCTTGAAACTGGAGTTTATTTTTCTGTAATCACATGTATATATATTGCATGGAAGTTCAGAGACTTCCTTGTTATTTTTGTCTTGCCAGGCTATTGTCAGTTGCTGAAATATGAACGTAGTTTCCTATAAAACTTCTGTTTGGCTTTGTAATGGCACTTTTAATGTGGTAGTGTGTTTGAGAGCACAACCCTGTTGTGTGTTCAACATTTAAAAAGTAAACAATTAGTTACCTTAAGATTGAAGAAACAGTTCCAAATTTACCTGAAGATGTGCTCTTGAAGGAAAATTTACCATCAGCCCTGGTGTTTAAGCACATTCAAATCACCCACTTGAATAATATTGCTGGAATGAACAACAAAACATACCCTGCCTTACAGGGGACAGGAATGCAGAAGCATTCCAGACTAAACCTTACATGAAGAACCTGACCAAAGTTTCTCTTGAAACTTAGTGAATGATGCCTCTCCATTTTCTTTCCTAAGGATATGTGAATAGCAGGAGAAACTCTGGGCTAAAGGTGCTTGCTATACAGAGCAACAAGCAGAAGTCCTCTGAGAAATCACGTGAATGACTTGCAGATACCATCTTTTGTGCATTCTTTGTAGGAGTGGTCAAACCTTGCCACATGAGCCATATGCAACTTGTTAGCACTTCCAGTGTCAGTTGCTAACCACGTGGATTTTCTCTGGACTGCATAGATTCTTTTTTTTTTTGGTGTGGCTTCTTAGAACTTGGAAGAAACTATTCTAGTCAGTAAAATATGCCTGTTGGTTCCAGGGAACAGTTGTGGAAACTGGAAATTGGTCTTTCATGAAAGAGTATCAGCTGCTAAGCGGGAGGTTGTCTTGTACAGCGTTTTGGTCCTTGGCACAGGTAGAAGTCAACCGATCACTCACAGATTCCATCAGCTCCCCATGTTCCTGTTATGTCAAACATTTCACTCAGTCTTGCTTAAACAAAATGAAGGTAGTCAGCACCTTAGCCTAGCAGGCTAAGTGAGGAGTTGTGAAAGAAACTGGGTGTCTGTTGAGGAAGAATATGGGCTGTGTGAAAATATGGCTCTTGGCTGTAACAAAGCTTTGGTACACAGTAAATAGGCTTCATAAGTACGGCTTTCCCTCATACAGAAAGTGGTTCGGATTTTTTGTTTGTTTTTCCTTTAATAGAACTCCTGAAAACAAGGAAGTTTGGAGGTGGTAGATTTGACAACAAATAAACCATAGTCTGGGTTGCTTCCCCGGTAACCTGCACAACAGTCGGTATTGTAATGTGGAGGGGAAAGAAGCAGTTTACCACTGAGCTTAATCTTTCAGTCCTGCTTTTGTTTATAGTTCATTCTGTTTCTCATTCTGAAGTTAAGCTGGCCAAACAACAGGTCTTTCTTGTGCTTGCTCAGGCATGCCTGTCTTCAATTTTCTTGTTACAAGGGCTGTAGAAGTCACAACATTAAGAGGAGAGCTGTCAAAGTTAAAACTTTGTTGTGATATGTGTGCAGAGTCTCCGTTTGGAAACTTCAAGTTCCCATAAAACCACAACTGGAGTGTGTTACCAGTGTAGAGGCTGTTCACTGCTCTGAGTGTTTAACTGGGTGCTCTGAATTGCTCTCCGCAGAGATGTTGATCTCTTGTCGGTGACGGGGCAGGGGACATGGGCTCCTAACTCTGGCACTCTTGACCTGTGCTAATAGCAGAAGTCTGTGGTCAGTTGGGTGAATGTCTCCTCTCTAGGATTCTAAAAAGAGACCTCCTCTTCAGCTGACTGAAGAGGTTCTGTTTCACCACCCCTGTATAATGCGTGTTGCTGAACTCTTTCCAGGGCACGTGAAATGGCTGCAGATGACAAACGGTCTCCGACACTGGACTCTACCGGTGATCTACCTCATTCTCCCAGCAGTCCATCTCATCTCACTCACTTCAAACCCCTGACTCCTGACCAGGATGAGCCTCCTTTTAAATCAGCCTACAGTTCTTTTGTGAATCTCTTCCGTTTCAGCAAAGGTGAGGGCTGGGGGACTGTGTGTGTGTGAGCTGTGTGTGCCCTCTGCTGCCACATAAACTTGTAAAAACACCTCTGAATATAAGAGTATAATGTCAGATGGCTGATGGTGGGTCAGTTCTTTTTCGAGAAATGTTGGATCTTGATTTTAGGTGACATAGTAGAGCTTTGCTATGGGAGAAGATACCTGGCATCTTGCAGCTAGAAACCTGTGTCTGCCTATGAAAGTCAAGACAAGCCAGTTAGCAGATAGCATTGTATAGATTCTTAGCTTGACATCGGAATTCCTTTGCTTATGTGAGGTTTTCTTGGGCTGCAAGGAGGAGTAACTCTCTGCCAGCCTGTATGAGCAAAATGCTTGCTTGTCCTTCCAGTGCAAGTTCTTGTCCCACTTACTCTATCCCTCACCTTCCTGTGCATCTTCTCCCTTCAGCTGAGTGACATCTGAGCTGCAATAAAGCAATGCATTTGCAGGAAGTCTACACTTAATTTCCATGGCTTAGGTGTTCCCCATTAAGAGGTCTGAAATATTGTGAAAGTTTTGTATATCGAAAAGTACTAATTGATTTTGGCCTTTGTGCTGTATGTATCACGAAATATGTTCTCGGTAGGCAAGCTTTAAAAGAACTTCATGAGTTTCTTATTTGTTTCAAAGAAATATCCTGCAAAGGGTGGTGATTGAATGCACCTTGATTTTGTACAAAGTCTGCATACCTCTACTGGAGATGGCAGACTGGTCAGCTGCTTTTGTTTAGTCTGTTCGTTATCCAGCTCTGCTAAGCTGCAGTGTTTGGAAAAGGGGAAAAGGGCCAAGATAGCTTTTTGCATAAGCAGACTGATCTGTTTAGACTCTTCTTGTGCAGAATGAAAAATAATTATCTGCTATGACTGCTATTAGTTTTCATAGTAGAGTAGCACCTGTCATTGCTAATTTATTGAAAGGAACATAAGATGTGGTCAATCTGCTGATGGAAATTAAAGGCTGTGGTAACTTTAGCGTCACCTCAGTACTGGCTTCTAACATAATTGAAAAACTCGTTTCAGGGCAGAAACTGATAATCAAGTGTAGCTATTCCATAAAGCAAGAATAATTAACGTTTGCCAGTTTTGTTTTTTAGACACTTTTCACATTAGGGATATTTCTGAAATAACCTGACAGACAAGTTCTACATACCTTCCTGTTTGCACGATTTCTATGGTACTTTTAAAATTGAAAATTTATGTGTTTTGTGATGCTTAATCATGATCCAGATCTCGCTCTATTTGTGAGTTTTTTTACCTTTAGTTTTGCATGCACTACTGGTTTTCTTTATCATGTCTGAACAGTTGGTTTCTTGCTTTTTGTCAACTCTAGATGATGGCAGGCTTTCATCCCCGGCAGAGAGAGCAGAGGCAGGACAGAGTGATCCACAAGCATTGAGTGGTGGCTGGTCCAGTCCTCAGCATCCCACCAGGGCTCAGTCTCTGAGATCACCAATTCCTTACAAAAAACAAGTGACTGGTGAACTGCAAAGAAGATCTTCTGCGACTCTGGGTAATTTCAGCTCTTTGTGCTATAAGGCGGTGTTGTAGTAGCCGGTCTGGGATGCTTCAGGGTGAGGTGAAAGGAGGTGAGCAAAGGTTCATTGACTGTCCAGATTTATAACAGAATTTATTATGAGGGTATGCTTCTTCTGTTAGTGAAGTTGCACTGTAACCTCAGAAACATGTTCTCTCCACCCTTCTTGGTGTTGTTGGGGCTCTGCTCTTTCAATTGTAAAACAATCTGGAACAGAAGTCTGCCAAAACACATCCAACATTTTAAAGTCACTGAACCTTGATCCTGAAAATTTCTGCTTTGTCTTGAGAGATTACAGTTTCTTAACATCCACATGCTATCTCTAACTTTAGTGCTCAGTCTGAATGGATTCAATGTTTGTGTCTTCAAGGGAGTTATAAATGCAGGTTTTTGCTTGTAGCTGTTTTGAGGAGACTTGAATAGGAAGTTGTGCTTAAGTATTTTTTTTCAGTTCTACCTAACCTTGGAACTATTGCCAGATGCCATACTGAATCTTTTAGCTGGAATGAGAATGGAATGTAATTTTAAAGGTGCAGCTGTGAATTGGCTTTATGAAGATCGGGAAGAGCTAGGAAGGAGATTTCAGGGGTCCCTTTTGAGATCTGCCTGGTTCCTGTCAGCTCTTTGTGATAGCCTTGAGGAAACTGCTGAGCTGGGTAACAGTCCTGTGCAAGACAGTATTTCCAAGAGTATGGTGCCTAGTGCAGACAAATCAGATCTTGAATGTTGTTAATGTGTATGGGATTTTTAGAAAGATGTCTAGTCTTGGTAACCAGGCAAAAGTCCAGTAGAGATAGCTAACATTTTCATCTAAGTCATTTGCATGCTTAGTTGAACACATTTATCATCTTCCTTTTTGCCTTCTAGTACTGTTTGTTCTATTTAGTTGTGCCTGTCCCAGCAAACCAATTAAGATTTGGCCTTTTTTTAAAGGTCTTTCTGGAATGTGCCAAGTACAGCCAAGTACTCTTGGCTGATATGCCTATCTACTTTATTCTTAATTACCTCATGTAGATCACTTGGAAACTGCTTGGAGATTAGAGGTTAGAAACCTTCAGGTGAGGGATGTTGTTTGATATTCAGAAGGCAGAGTTAATCTTGCTGGTTGACTTCTGCTGGGATTAGGCAGCCAAGGAAATAAGACTTAGTTTAATGTGTAGGGGAGGAACTGTTGCTGTATTATTCCAAATCCTTTTCAGGACCTTCATTCATGTCCGTGGATTTGAATTGCAAGTATGCTTAGAAAAATGTCATGATGAATCAGCCTGGAAAGAAGTAAAGTTAGACCAAGCAGGAATTGCTGGATTTTTGAAGAGATTTCTGTGAAGTTGTGTGCTGAGTGGCCTGACTCCCTGTTGAGTATTTTCCCCCAAATAACCTTGGTAATAAACATGAACTCTGTGTAATGCAAGTAGAAATATACTGGATTGGTGAGGAGGTTTTGGGGGAGTTTTTAGACCATCTCACCTTATTTGAAGAGGGAAAGAATTCTTGCATTGCCTTTCTCCAAAAATCAGGCTTAGTTTTCTTTTTTGTAGCAAACTTAAGATATTTTTTTTCCTTCATTTGCCTTAAAAGGCGCTGAATAATCAGGTCTTTGAGGATTTCTGAACACTGAGCAGAGGAGAATTTTACTTCTGCTACTGCAGCTGATGCTGGGCTGCACAAATAATCTTAGAAATTATTCTTATATCTAAATAATGAAAAGTAGGAAAATAAGTGATGTGATTTACATAAACACCTAGATTGGTAGGTTGGTTCACCCACTCAGTTTAGTGACAGTGAGGTGTCTAATCTAGTTGAGTTTTCTTGTGGTCTTGTATCTGCAGGCCTGTAAATGTCTCTCAAGGCTTTGCCGTTACCCAGATACTTTGTAACATCAGCGGGTGTAGGCAAAAAAACGTGTAAGTACTTCACAAAGGTCTCTAGCCTACTTGATCTTAAATAGTATGTCAAGCAAACCGAAAGGAATAAATAAATAAAAGGCTGCTGCTGGTGCCTCTAAATAGTGATGGAATGAAACTGCTCCTGAAGATGCTGACTCTCACCCCTCATCTGTCCATTAGCTTGCCCTGTATGTGCAGCAGATACTCTCATTGCTCAGGGACCATGCTGGCTGACAACTGCAAGTGCAGAACAACATGGAGGGGTGGTTGCTTTTGTAGGAAACTGCCTAGCATCAAATATGTAGGGTTTCAACTGTCTGCTTCCCTTCAGGACTGCTTACACAAAAACATTATAATAGCACCTTGCTGGCTTTTGTGAAAATAGGAGAAGCTGTGGGTGCCTGGCTTGTGTCAGAGATGCTCTGAGGATTGTATGGCTGAAGAACCAGTGCTGGGACTCTGCAATGGCTTCTGTGGCCTCTCTCTTGGATAATCTCTTGCATCCTTGTGTACTGGAGTAGGGTGCTGCAGAGCAGATGTCACTTCTACAGTACCAAAGGGCTCAGCTGGTTGTGTTGGACTGCATGTGTCTGTGCTGTCAGATGAGGGCTTTCAAGGTGCTGGATTGAACCAAAATAGTCTGAGAATGAGACTATTGTCACTGAGATAATGTCACAGTAGTAGGGAACCGTAAAGGAGCTTAGTAGGAGTAAGGGATGGCCAGTGATCACATGGTGGGTGAAGAAGGCCTGAGGAAAGCATATGGTGGTTACTAGGAATCATGTAGAGCATTAATTATTACCAGAGCATCTTTTCTAATGAAAAAGATTTTGGAACATGAAAATGCATGTTGTAAAATGAAGTTAAGGCCAGCTTCCATACTTTTCATATCAGTACTTTGTATGCAAGTGACTTGAGGAAGATGTGATATTTGAACTGTGGTAGAGAACTTGAATAGGAAATTATATGCTTTGGCAGCAAATGACTAAAAAAGCAATTCATGTTGATTTGTTTTAGCAGAACTGTGGCATCCCTGGCAGGGGTATTTTTTTATTGTTGAAACTATGAAGCTCTCTGTACCTCTTGGGTTAGGGTATGGTCATGTAGTTAAGTTGCAACAAAGAAGTTCTTGTGGTGTTTTTGCCTTATCATTCACTATAAAAATGAATGCTAGAATACTATCTAGTCATGAAAGAAACTCTGTAAAAACATATTTCCATGATTCAGAAGATGTATAGGTTTTACCAAGATCAGCAGCCATGAATACATAGGGGAAGAATGAGGGCTACTGTTGAAATAGGAGAACTTCTTTTTTAATAGCTGTAGGAGTTAACTTTTAGCTTAAGAATGATAAATAGGTTAGAAATAAGTCAGTTTGGAAATGTGTATGGAGTCCCTTTGGTATTTTGAGATTATGTTCAGTGAACATGTAGATGGGAAGGGAATGGATAGAAGAAACACAGTTGCTGCATAAACTGGTATTCCTGAAAAGATGTGTTCCACAGTCATGTTGGTGTGTTATACTTAAGGACCGAGATGCAGCAATGACAAATAAAAGTTTGTGGAGCTGATCTGATTGCCATAACAGATTAAATAACACTTAATTCAAGTTTACTTTTATTTTAAAACCTAATTTGTTGTGTGTGACTTGAATTGTGGGTGATGGGATGTGGGGTTTTTAGGGGTTTTTTTGGATGGTGTGGATTTTTGTGTGTGGGTTTGGTTTTTTATTTCTTGTAGTAGCATATCCTGAGTTTGCTGTCTCAGAAGCATCAAAAACGCTTACCACTACTTAGATGTATAAGTGTAGGCAACCCTCTTGGACCACATCAAAAGAAGATATGAAATCTCTTAAGATGTGCAGTTGATGGCAGTTGGGATGATGATGTGGGCAAAGCAAGAAAAGTGCTCTTACAGTTTGTGTTTGTGGAAGGGAACATGGGTTTTGCAGATTTGATGGTGAAATGAGGAAATATGTTTGCAATGCCGAGAATGTATACATCTGTAAATCATGTGTGCATTAGCTGAGAAAATGACTGTGGTATTTCTAATAGTGATGAGGAGTGAGAGTTGTCCTAACATTGATACAACTGCATTCTTTTGTAAGGATGTTGTTTTAGACACAGTGCATCCTATATTGCAGGAATGATAACTTGCTATATGATGTGTTTTTCCCCGGAAAGGGAGAAATCCCATGGTTGAGAAGGAAAAGAGCCAGCTGAATTTTAATCTGAGAATCAGTCAGGTTCTCTAGTATATAAACAGGTTAGCCATGTGCTGCTACTGCTAATGGCATGTTTTTTTTCTCATGTAGATGATAAATCCCTTTTGACATTGTTTTATATAACAGAGAAAAGGGCATTTAACTAACTAGAACCACTGTGGAGTTACCTGTGGCATTTCCTTATGGCTGTGTATGTTTGTATTTTGGGACTCATCTGCCTGACAAGATTTGTAGCTAGTTAGGCAGGAGATCTGATAATAATTCTTAAAATTGGAAGCAGCATTCCTGGAAAGGAGATACTCTTGAACTCAGAGGAAGATCCAGGAAGTAAATGTAACATAGATCTTGTGATAGAAGTAAGGAGGCACCAGAGGTTTCTATGGTATTATCAATGTTTTCTTGAAACATGAAAGACCCTTTAATCACCCTAAAATACTCACCTTGGTATTGCCCGAAAGTCTATTTGTTTGATTTTTTAAAAAAATAAATTCCAAGTGGCTGGCCTCAGAAATGTGTTTAAGCATCCTAGAATCGCTTAAAAAAAAAAAAAATCTCTTTTTGTACATAGTAACTATACATGGGCTGATTAGCTAAAAATATGTACTAAAAACCTGAAGAGGAGGCATGGACTCCCACAGTTTTAGTCACATTACAAGTGAGGCTTTTGGTCTCTTGCACACAGAGCAATAGCCTGGTTGTTGCTGCACGGCAACAGTTAACAGGCTTGTGCCAGAGCTGTCAGCATTGCCGCTGACATCAGTGCTATCTGAGGCAGTAAACAGAAAGCAGCCATGACTGTTCTTCCTGTACTGGGGCAAGCTAAATAAAACGCTAGTCAGATGGAGGGCAACGAGGCTGGTAAGAAACTTTAAACTCTTCAGAAAGTTGTTGATGTAGAAAAGGGACTCTGAAAATGTTTAAATATTTCGGTAAATAGAGAACTGTGTTTTCAAATCTTTCTGGAGGGAAGGATCCTGTCTGTAACTCATACAGCAACGTTTCAAAGTAGTCAAGCGTTTTATAGGAAAGAAATTAGCTGCATTACCTTTTTATTCAGGAGTCACTTTGCTATAGTTAATCAAGAATGACTGTACAAGTTGTCAACAACTTGGCTTTTTTTCTTGGAAAAAACCAAACCAAAACAAAGAAAAAACCTTAAATATGTGAACTTCTGGGTGCATTTTATTCAGAGCTACTGTTTTTAATAAAAAATGAGCAGTTGAGTCCTGGCATTGACTGTAGTTATTTATAAATAAGTTTAGGTTAAGGCATTGACTTATACCACTCCTAGAATGAATGTAAATATTGTTGCAATTATTTTTTAAGTATTAATATCCTGGAGGGCATTTTTAAAATGAGACTTCAGTGTTTTGTAAAAGACTGCTACAAGCTTCCTATTGTAGGTTGAAAATCACTTCTTTAAAAGATGTTTTTGTTCTCAGAGAACTTGGGTGGCTTCTTGTAAACACAGAGGATGGTATTTAAAATGTCAGTCAAAGCAAACTATCTGGCATCAGAATCTTCTTTTGGGGGAAGAGAGTGCAAAGGCAAGAAGTGATACACACTGTAACTTTAGAAAATATAATATATGTAATGTAATACATGTAATGTAATATATAAGTGAACATTTTTCCCTCTAATGGGATTTTGTGTTGTGATGTAGATATTGGTGTATCATGAAAGAAATAAGTACTACTCTCCCTTCCCTTTCAGACAATCGAAGGAAAGTAGAACCACCTCTTGGAGGTCATGATCCTCGAACAGCAGTTCAGTTAAGAAGCCTCAGCACTGTTTTAAAACGCCTCAAAGAAATCATGGAGGGGAAGAGCCAGGTAATTCTTTTGAACGATTTGTAGGCCAAACAATCTAAAAAATTATCTGTTTTCTGGGCTTCTCTGACCTTTGTTTTTAGATACATCATGATAGGGTTTTTTTTTCTGGTGTTTTTTGTTTGTTTGTTTGTTTGTTTTTTGATATTTGAAGCACGAGTGAATAAACTCAAAAAGCATTGTGTGAATGCAGGGGAAGCAATTTCAGTTTATGCTGACTCTTGACTTGTCAAACATCTGTCATATTGTGGGGGTGAATCATTGCAGTTACTGGGCTTCTCGTGCATGGACCAGATGCTGTCACTTTAGACTCCTTCCAGCTTAGGTTGGAAGTATTACCTGATGGTTTTCTCCCTAGAAGGCTAACCATGGGCAGGTGAAACACATTGACTGCCACAAATAGTAATGACAATTCTGGTAATTAATTAAATCTGCTACTTACTGTGGTAATGATTGGTCAGCAGTATTTGCTTGAAAGGCTTGTCTTGTTAATCAGTTTTGATTTAGCTAGAGAAGGATCTGGTGGTTGCTGCTGACTTGCTGATTTCACCTCCATCTGCTGAGTTGGACCGTACCTTTAACAGGAGGATCTAGTTGAGAAAAGAAGCCACAACTATTTATAAGTGATGGTATAAATAGCTGTTTCTGTGGGCAAGACATGAACAGGCAAAAGTACATTTAATTAAATTGACTCAGGAGAAAAAAGGCTTTTGGCTTGACTGCTTTTACAGTAGACTTTGAGTAAACTCACTTAGCTTCCAGTGCTATTCTGCTTGTAAGAATAAGTTTGCTTTGGTAGAAAGGGCAATATTTTTGAGGGTGAAGCAGAAGCCTTTCATTGCAGTAAGCAGGGCATTGAGTGTGACACCTGCTAATAATTCAGTCTGAAGGCCCTAGAGATTTTCAGACATCTTTGAATGCTTTGGAGAAGTGCTGAAACAGACAGGATGCAGCAGTAAATGAGTATGACCAGATGTTTATCTGGAAGTGGTATGTTAGTTGTTGGACTAAAAGTAATGCATCAGTGCCTTTAGCTGCAGCCATGTCTTGCTTGAGTCGCTCCATGCAAAAGTTTCCTGCTGCTGTGGACTTGGCCTGTCTGTACAGGAGACCACTCTACTGTTGTAGAAAACTTTCTCAGATTCTGGAAGATGCTGTTCTGGTGAGTATCTGCTGCTAATGGGGGTCAGAATCCTGTTCTGAACCTTTCCTTGTAGGCTGTTCTTGTCATGAGCGTTGGCTCTGACTTGGAAGGCAGAGAGCTGGAAGGTGTAACCAGCAGTGGCTGAGATTTAGTCATGTGCAAACGGGGCAGAGGCACTGCTGCTTGGAACAGTCAGTCTTTCTGTCGTAGAGTCAGAGACTTGGCTTATCATGCAGAGCTGCAGCAAAACCTGTTATTGGCATCCCCTGCAGCTTTGCAGCAAGTCCTTGGCAAAGCTCTTCACTGCAACTTTCCCCATTTAAAAAATTTCTAGATTCTCCAAAACACTAGACTGCCTTGAACAGTCTTCCACCTCTTTCTGTATTAGTTTTCTTGGGTGAGGACAGCATGGAAGTATTGTCTTGTTGATCATAACTGTTTTGGTCTCAAAATTGGTCTAGCAGCTGTGTCAAACTTTACTTTGTGAACATCCAAAAATAAACCCCAATTCAGGGTATGGGGTTTTTTTGATTATGTGAAAATCAGAGCACGGATTACTTTTCTTCTGTTTGGTTACTGTCTTCTCTGGTTGTTTTGAGAAAATACTTGCAGCAGTTTCTCTTCCTAAGAAAAAACCTGGAGTATTCAGTCCCTCTGAAAAGGCTTATTGCCAGAACTGAACTCTTGCAAAGAGTGTTTCACAGTCAGTGCTGTCATGTGACCATTAGCAGTTGTTTCCATCCATGGTAGTTGCAGCTAGTGTGCTCAGAATCATAATTGAGAGATTTGTCTTGCTCTATAACTTCAACACCAAAATGCAGTTTTTTGAAAAGAAAACAAGACAAAAATTCCTGTGGCTGCACCAGTGCTGTAAATCAATATATGTTGTTGTCTGCTGATTGTGAATTCTGTAGTTGTCTTCTCACAGGAGTTATCTGGAGCTTTGAAACAACATCAATTTGGGACACAGGCTTTTACAACAGTTTACTGGCGTGTTGAAGATTTTTTTACATGTATCTATAATACTTTCAAAATATTAGCTGTTGAAATTATCTTCGTGCACTGATAATTCCTGATAACTTGATTTACCTATATATAACAGCTTCAAGTAATGTATGGTGGGGTTTTTACTTTTTTAATCATTTTTTTTCTTTTCTTTTTTAACTGTACTAGTTGAGGGTCTTTCATGTGCTAGAGTCAAATGAGAGGGAAGAGCAATCAGTGTTTGTTTGTTTGTTTGTTTCTTTTTGACCTTTATCTACAGCTCATGATAATTTTTATCTGCTTTGCTTCCATCTTGGATCAGGGAGGCCAAGTCTTACTAAATTTACTCTCAGAGTTCAGAGCTCTCAGCCTTCTGGCTCCCTATAAAACCACATGAAAAATCCTTTCTGTGCAGGTCTGTGCTTATATGCAAGAGTGTGTACACACATACACACACACATATATGAATATATGAGCACAGTCTACACTGCAGTCATGAAACTAAACATGCTTTTTTTATTTACAGAAAAAGGCTTTTTATCTGCTCTCTTCTTTTGTAGGACAGTGACTTGAAGCAGTACTGGATGCCTGACAGCCAGTGCAAAGAATGTTATGACTGCAGTGAGAAATTCACCACCTTCCGGCGAAGGCACCACTGTCGACTTTGTGGGCAGATCTTCTGTAGTCGATGCTGCAATCAGGAAATCCCTGGAAAATTCATGGGCTACACAGGTAGGGTTTATCTGCTGAGGAGCAGAACAGTCTCTTTGTGCTGAGTTCTGTTTGGGCTACTGTATTTTAGATCCTGGCATCTGCTAGAAAATGCTGTACAGGTCTGTAGGGCTTAAAAATGAGCAAAAAGAACCACAGGACATGATTCTACCAATTTCTTTATGGACAATGGTGGATTATGCCATGCCTGCTTATTTTTATCACACTACATCCATCATGACAAAACAAATATGATCACTATTTAACAAGGTTATGCACAACAAAAAGTGTGCTCAAGGAAAAGCTGCTCTTAGTATCAGTAGTTTTAAAATGTAATGATCCACATGTTCTAATTGAGAGAGAGAGAGACTCTTTCAAATGCCAATTACCAAAAGCTAAAGGAGGTGATGTTTTCCAGACACACCAGCTGGTATGTCATATCTGACTGGCTATTGTGGTACTGTCATTTCAGTGTGCACATGTGCTCTCTCTCCCTCCCTCCCTGCCCCCACAACCTGTCTCTCTCTCGCTGGTCCTCTGTTACACGTCATTGGCCTTGGAAAAATTCCCCAAGTTCGTAATTATCTGAGGTTTTGCCCTTTAAGGGAATATGAGAATTAGACTTAAACTTGCAAAGAGGTTTTGAAACAGAAAATCCTTCTGTTTTCAGCACTATACACCTCTGATCCTGTAGGAACAGAGTGCTGTTTGTTCCTGTTCACTTACACTGTCTGGTTCCCCTTTCCCCAGGGGATCTCCGAGCCTGCACGTACTGCCGTAAAATAGCCTTAAGCTATGCACACTCCACAGACAGTAACTCCATCGGAGAAGACTTAAATGCTTTGTCAGATTCTGCATGTTCCGTATCAGTGCTGGATCCCGGGGAGCCGCGCACGCCAGTTGGGAGCCGTAAAGCCAGCCGCAACATCTTCCTGGAGGAGGATCTGACCTGGCAAAGGTAAAGTGAATGGCTGTATGATGAGCTCCAGAATCTTAACTCTGTTTTCGGGCTGACAGCTACCTAGATAAAACCTGGTGGTTTCCACTTAGGAAATTTAGAAGTGTATCTCCTGTAAAAAGAACCTAATCCTATGCTTGCTTCCAATATTCTTTTCAAGTTGAAATGTGGAAACTTTCGTAGTGGAGTTTTAAGTTATTTACAGTTCTTTCTTCTACCTACTGAATCAGTGATTCTATGCCAGTGACAGAGCAGACTTTTATCTTTGGAGTTTAAAAAGATGGAGCCAGAATCATTCCTTCTAACCACCAATGTGTTGAGAGGCAAGTTGATGTAACATTGATGCTTTACCTGTTTAGGTTTTGAATTGGGCAGGAGAATATAAGGAATGCTGTCTGTGTAAATAAGAGAAAAGTGCTGGAAGGAACCACCTGTTTCAAATGAAGTGGGATCAAAAGGACAGCTATAAAGGTTCTCTGATCTCCTTTCAAAGTATATTTATTCCTATTGTTCTCAAATGAGGGGATCTTCATATTTGGAATGTGAGTAAAAGAACACTGTACTTCTCAAGCGGCATGCAAGTTTCTGAGGACCTTGATTTAATTTAATGTATGGGGAGGAAGAAATAATTGGATGTGGCATTTGTGCTCATTTCTCTAAAAACAGAAGAAAAGGAAGATGTGAAACGACTGAGGAGGTCTCAAGGCAGAACCTTTAACTGAGAGGTAGTGTTAGTGACATGTGCCTCTCAACAGATCTCTTCTGATAGTATTAAAAGAAAAAACCTCAAACCCAACTGTCTTCAGAAAGTGCCCTGACTCTGGCTTTGCATGTTACTTTTCAGAGTATGGTGCTCCTGTGTGGAAGCACTTGAATAATCAGCTTTTTAGATCTACATACAGGAAAGTACTTCTGATTTAATTTTATGGTCATTTAAAGCAGTAACGTAACAACACTTGGGATAAATACTACCAGATTTTGAACTGGGGAATAAATGTGTGTTCTCTTCAGGTGTACAAAATAACTAAGGTACTGTTAGTTTTGTCTTCTGATATGTTGTTAGTATCTTTATTATGGCAGTTCAGCAGCTTGTAGACATGAACATGTAAAGAAGGTATTTATATCTTTATTTTAGCAGTTGGAAAATACTGCCTGTTATTGAAAGGCTGATAACTTTCTATAATAGAGCACTTTGTTTTGTTGGGAGACACTGAGTGAATGTGGGCTGCTTTTGTGTGTGACAGGAAAAGAGACAGATTACGTGGTTTATTGTTGCTTAGGAGGATTAACATTTTCTTCAATGCTTGTTGCTCTTAAAGTGTACAGCTTTGCAGTGGGCTACAGGGCTTTTCTTAAGTACTGTGTTTGGCAGTTCTTGATTGACCTTAAGAGATTTAAACTCAAAATATTGAATTTAAATGGTACCACAATTGAAACTGGTGACTCACAACTTCACAATAGAGCAGTGGTTTTTGTTCTAACTTGGGGCTTCTTCGTGAGAAGTAGCTTGTTTCAGAAGAAAACTTAAGAGTTGAGTCTCTTCCCAAAATAATGTATATTTGAGATAAGGCTCTTACTTCTCCTGCTGTCATGCTGCAAAGCAGGGAGAAAAGCATTTAGGTGGAGTGAGGCTGCATTTACTTGTCAGACGTTGCTCTCCTCTTTGAGCAATTGGAACATAGAGTTCCTGCTTTAACTAACTTGAAGGGCCATATCCTTTAAAAGTGAAGGAGTGGTGTACACTGGGTAAGTACAGCTACTCAGGCAAAGTTGTATTGCTTACAGTTTCTAATGAAGAGCATTTATCACACTAGAGCACAGCCAGTATGGCTGTATCGGTTGGCATGTAGTGGCTTATGTCTGGTGTGGTTTTACCAACAGGATTGATGGTGTATGAACATCTGCTGTCCTTCTTCTTGGCGTGGAAGTAAACGGAGGGCAAAGGTGGTAGTGATCAGGTTAAACAATTACAGAAGGTTGTCAGGCTATCTTTGTAAAAGCTGTCTAGCAGTAGCTATAGGTAGCATTGCATGGATTGCAAAGGTGATGTGCTGGGGAGGTGGGGGCAATGTCTCTACCTCCAAAGCATGAATAGCAGCCTATAAGGAAGGAGGATGTGTAAGAAAGGGATATAGGAGAAGCAAGTGGGAAGGCAGGATAATAAAAGAAGTGGGAAGGGGCTTTATTGTCTAAGACTTGAATTTGAAAAGAGGAGACTTGAGCACTGTCTTCCAAATATCATAGGCCTACGGATAGGAAAGGTTTCCCTATTCCCTTATTGATTTAACAGTCATGAGTGTGAGTGAGAGGTAACACAGCAATTAATTGTACTTTAATTATAGCTGTTCTGACACTTCTGTATGTCACAGATCTCTCAAACATCTCTGTCATGCTCCTTTCCATGCAGTTTGATTCACCCAGACTCAGCAAGTACTACGTTGTCTGCACGCCTTGGCTCTGTCCAGGAGGATGCAGGGAAGTCACCAGCTAGAAACAGGTAAACTAATAATTTCTGTTCTGGATGCACTCCTAGCACATTCTTTGCTGTAAGGCCTGTAGTTTTGGGCTTGTTTTTACTGAGTGTGCTGTTACACGTCTAAAATGGGACACGCCACTACCCATATGTAGTAGTGAGGAAAGACCATTTGTGTACGTATTCATATTAATAAATGTACTGCTTTTGAAGAATCTGTCATTTGCTGCTGAGCTGGTCAGCAGTGGTGATGAAGAAAGGTACAATTCTGAGGAAGCTGAAGAAATGGGAGTAACACATACTTGGTAAAGGCAGGCAAAGACTGAGGTCATGGAGGAGCAGAGGTGTAGGTATTTTTTATTTGTTTGTATTGTATGCATCTCCATCTGCTCTTCCATTAAGGATAATCTTATTTAAGTTACCAGGCTTCCTTGGGCTAAAATCCCTTCATAGATCTTTATGCAAGAGTGCTGGAATGAACTTTAAATTGTTCATGAGAGCTTTAGTATAAGTTGAGTGCTTGAGCTTAATCCCATTAAATAGGCCGGTATTAGAAGAACAAGCTCCCACTTCACAGTGTTTCTGCTGTGGTACTGGTTACATAGTTCTCTTATGGTTAAAGTGAGGAAATAAAGGTAAGGCAAGGATGCCTTACAGAGCAAAGATAACGCAGATTTCAAAATTGGAATCAGGAGACATTCAGAGATTTCTTTGCACTGGTGTAACAGGAGTGCAGAATGTTTAGCAATTTGGAGGGATCTGGCAGGACCAGCAAAGACTAGGAAACTCAGCTGAGAAGGATGCCGGGTGTGCCTTTTGGAGAAAGGCACACAAGGATGAAAGCTTGGAGTTTTTATCTTTTGTGTGATGAGGATGGTTAGGAGGAGATGCCTGCACACTAACTGTACAGCTGAGACCCAAAGAGCTTGCCTGGGGGAGTAAAGTACTGATGAATAAGCTAGTACCAAAAATCAATTCTGGGCAAACGTGGCAAGAGTTAAAAGTTAATAGTCCAGAGTTAAAAGTTCAATGATAAATATCTGCAGTGATGCCAAGAAATGTCTGAAACCTTGAGGATGGTCTCCTGCTTCCTCTTTGAATTGATGTTTATTTTAAAAGGCCTTTGTGGTTTTTCACACATGCAGTAGTAGGAGGGTTCTGAGCTCGAGGTGGCAAGCCAAAATTCCTCATTCTAGTTACATTTTAACTTTCTGGCTATTCAAGGCCTCACCATAGTACTCACCTGGCTGGACACATGTAATGATGAAGTGTAAGGTATCTGTCAAAATTCTGAACGAGTGGAAACAAAGCTATTGGCTTTGGGCTAAGCGATGTTAGCTTTTAGATCTTCTCAAAGCAGTTGTAGCCATTTCTTTGAGAAAAGCTTGATTATGCCTCTTTCTAGATGAGGTGAAGCAAAAAAGATGCAGGTTGAGTGCATTTATATGCAGGTAGCAGAAGTTACATATTTCTATTTGTTTTCCCTGTGAGCGGAGGATGTGTTGTTTGTTCTCAGTCCTGTTATTTATAATGGGAAAAACCCCAGCAGAACAGTCAGATGTTGCAAGCAGAGGGATTCAAACTGCTCCTTTGCAGGTCCTTCTAAAGGATAGGTGTTTTCATTGCAAGATCTCACCCTCTGTTTTAAAAAAGGATACACGTGGGACTTTATTGTATATAATTGTTGATGATAAAGACACAGATACGAAATCTCGCTGTTCTAACTCTTGCGTAATGCCCAATTAAAAAGTCCCTGCTGCTTTTACAGGTAGGTGCCACAGCTAAACCAGCTCTTGCAAAACAACTGGGAAGAAATGCTTAATGGTGGACTTCCATGTCAGTCTCATTTTCCACATAAGATTACTTTCTGTTAAGCTGCATAACTCTGCCAGTTCTAACTTTGAGATCATTTGAACAGTACAGAGTTTTAGCCTGTCATGAATGCCTGACAATGACACAAAGCTTTTGCTTATCACCCCTAGGTATATATGGATGTAGGGCCAACATAGTTTCCTTTGATTCTGCATATAGCTTAAAAGGACCTAACTAAACTCCTTTATCCTCAAGAAACAGAGGAGAAGAAATCAGTGGTTTTGAGACTATTGTACCTTCAGTGCTAGTTCCTTGAAGTACAAAAGCTGAAATAGGGTGGCATTGCTGTTTCATGTCTGGAGTCAGCCACATCATCCATTGAGAATTCTTGGGGATAACTGTAATGTCTGTTAGCCAGTTAGCAAGCTCTATGAAATTATCTGGGTTTTGTTCCGAAGACTAGAGACTGACAGCAGCTCTCATCACTGAGGCTGCTGCAAGCCTCTTGAGTTAGTTCAGCATTGGCATTTTGAGCTTCCCTGTTGCTGTATGCAGAAGTGTTTTCCATCCCCTCTCCTTAGAGTGGTATTAGCACTAATAGCTTACACTGCATGCTTTTTTCTGCTGTGTCATGAGAAGTTGCACTCTGGTTTTTCAGTCTCAGTCTAGTTGTGTGTTAATGGAGCAGAGGGTATCTGGAACTTGTATTTGCATTTGTAACTTCACAATGATTATTGCAAAATGGTGTGTTTGTACTGGAGTGCATAGCCAAGATTTCTTGACAGCTGAGCTGAGATAAGGGTGCACCATATCACAGTACAAGGAAGGCTGCCAGTGACCTCCAGCTTCAGAAGATGGTTTAGCCATTCTGGGGAACAGGTGCTCAAACTTTCAGACTCTGCAAGATTTTAGCCATATATTTGAGAGTGGAGGACAAGGAATTTTAAATGGATCAGGGAGAGGGGGAAATCTCAGTGCTCTGTTACAGAGATCCTTATGTTAGCTGCCCATGCTGACATCTGTCTTGCCTCCAAACTGCTGGAGCTTCTAATTACACAGCATTGCATTCCTTCCTCAGTCTATTCAAATACAGACATATATGAATTGGTGTGCCTAAACTTAGTTCTAACTGCTTCATACAAAGAGCTTTACAGAAGTTTATGTTTAACTTAAAAGTTCCAAAGCCATACACTTGCTTCCTAGGGATCCTTTCTTCTGCCTTGACAAGGAAGGAAGCATTTAGCATTTAGCAGTGAGTCTGTACTGACCAGGGTAAATGATGTCACAGGCTTGAGTTTGTTTTTAGCATGCTATAAGATAAAGGCCTGCTCTGGTGAAGCCCCACACAATAACACACTTCAATTCTTCTGTCTCCCACTACAGGTCAGCCAGCATCACTAACCTGTCACTGGATCGGTCGGGCTCACCCATGGTGCCTGCCTATGAGACATCGGTCAGCCCCCAGGCCAGTCGCACTCATATGAAGGCAGAGACCAGCGAGGATGAGCGGAAAATCCTTCTGGTATCTTCCAGGCTTCTTTTTGCCTTGATTTGTGAAGGCAATGAAGTTTGCCTTCCTTGTGTCATGCAGTAGGAGTGTTTTGCTGCCTTTGAGGACTCTCCTCTAAGCACTCTTATCTGAACCTCTCCTCCAGGTGGAGCAGGGATGGAGAATACTGATGTTGCTTTGGACATTACTGTCTTCCTGAAACAAATTATAGTTTCATGTGGTGTTTGCATGAAGATCTGCACAGTTTTAGTCTTGATAAGTGTGTTATGCAGTGTGGAGTTAGTGTATGATGGCTCCTTGTGGATTAAACCTGTCATGGTTGCAGCTGTAATGCAATGATCTGATTTTGTGTTTCTCCAAGTTGAGATTATCCCTTTCATAGGCCATGTAATCAGAAACTTCAAATGCCTACTTTGAAATAGTTGCACTGTCATGAATGAATTAAAGCTGTTACAGCTTATTGGGCCAAAACATAACTTGGCCCCTCCCTTTGTTTTCAGAATAAGTAAAACATTTTGTAGAAGGTTGTAATGATGCACTTTTTCAAAGAAAAATCAATGTGCAGTAGTGTTCTGTGTAATTCTGTTATTCCTTCCCCACAGAGGCAGTGTTGTACGTTGCAGTTACTGTACAACTCCCAGTAAAAAGTAGTGTTTCTTTTCTTTGAGGGAAGGGAAGAGTTTTCAGTAAAGGAGGCAAAGAAGTTGCAGAGAAGGGAAGGCAGTGGTTTTTTCACATATTAAAAGATTAAAGATCGTTCCCCCTTGCCAGTTTAAAATCAGGAAGGCTAGTTCTGTGTTGTTAGGTTCTTCCTGCTGTCAGCAGAATGCATACAAGTATTCCTGAGGGTGCAGGAAGACTAACTCTTGTTTAGTTGCAAAACTCCTTTCCAAGTTGCTCTGTAAATGGATAACCACGTGAGGGAGAGGCATGTTTAAGGCACATCTTTATACCACCCTGCTTCATGCATATATGTTGATGCAGGCACAAGGAAATTTAAACTGCTGTGAATGCAACTTGAACCAAGACGTTCAAATCCCAATGCACTTCAGCTTCACTTTATTTAATTTTTTGTCCGTTTTCTTCCTTGGGGGAGAAGAGGACTGGTAGTATCACTTCTGTTCGTGTAAGAGCAGAAGACACAGTGTCAGTTAATGTAGGATTTTCTATGCATTCTCTCTGTTTGTTTAATGCCTTTAGCATGTGGAGTTGACCCTATATCAGCAGTTAATTTAAAGCTTAACCTAGTCCATTCAGAAGACTAATGAACTTTGTTCATGAAATAAAGGTGGGGGAAGTTGTCCATACAGTGGTGTAAGCACATACTTCTGTTAACTAGAGGTCAAAATCCTTGGGTTAAAAGGATTTGCTGTGTTCTGCCACGTTGTCCAGTTTACTGTATTCACAAGTACAAGGCAGCTGAACTGTGAAGTCTCCAGTTACATCAAATGGTGTTATCCTATCATGTGTTCTGTTACTGATCCATTTGACTCCGTACCTGGTACAGAAGGGGAGCTACTGACATTGGTTTTAGGATAATACCCAGGACACTCACTGCTGGAACTAAAAGCAGAAAGCCAGTCCAGTAACAAAAGTGGAGCAAAACACTTGGATCTCAGAGCAGTCTTGGGGAAGTGCAGTAATGTGGATCTGGCAGTTAATTGTCAAGCTGCAACCAGTTAAAATTTAATTAAAGCTTTTTTTTCTGTTACACAAAAACAGAACAAATGAGGCATTTGAGAAAGTGAGTTGCAGTGTCTCTTCTCCACCTCTTGAGGTGCTGTGCTGCTTTCTCAAAATAATCCCAGATCCCGATTTTCCCTCTGCAACAACAGATTGTGCTGTGCCAAGCCAGGGCACATATGGGAAGGTAAAAGGGGCCAGGTGCAGAGAGACAGCTCAGTTTGGATGAAGCACAGTCTGCACAAAAGGTGGTGCTCATGTTTAACAAGCCCAGAAATAAGTCTGAGGTACAGGCTGAAGTGTTTCAAGTGGTGAGGGGAAGAGATTCACGGATTCAAAAATGGTTAATTGAGTTGGGAGGAATACAACCCTTTTTTTCTTGGTGACCAAAGCTCACAGTGTCTGAAAAAGGCTTTATACTGGACAATACAAAAATGGATCCTCAGTAAGAAATGGTATCCTAGAACTTGAACATAGCAGTATGCATTGCTGTGTCAAGTACTTGATTTATATCTGAGCTTGATATTGGACTAGTATGCTTCACAATGGCTGGGTTGAGCACAGATAACATAGAAAAATCCCTCTTCCAAAGGATGAGTTTTCATTGTCCTCTGTTTGCTCATACCACCTGAGTTTAAGAATAGGGTGCAAGACAGCAGTAGTGAGGACATAAGTATCTTACGGGCAGTACAAAATGTTCCCACATCAAAAACCTCATAACTCTGAAGTTGCTGGCTTTGTTTTTACATTATTCTCAACTGGATATAAATGGAAGGATATTAGGAGCTGATCTCATATCTGTTTGCTGTTTGTCCTTGCACCTTTGCATAGGTTGTGCAGAATGGCTTAGATTCTGTGCCTGTTTGTGGAGGGCTTTTGATCTAGAAGCTGATCCGAAGGCCCAGGTTGATGCCTTTGAAACCAATGCTAAGATCAGACTCATAAGTAACTTGCACATCTCCCTTTCCAGGACTCCGTCCAGCTGAAAGATCTGTGGAAGAAAATCTGCCATCATAACAGTGGGATGGAGTTTCAAGACCATCGCTACTGGTTGCGGACACATCCCAACTGCATTGTGGGAAAAGAGCTGGTCAACTGGCTCATCAGAAATGGCCACATAAGCACAAGGTAAACTTGATGCTTTAGTACAACAGGTGTCTTCTATCTGTGTGAGAGGAGGTTGTGAGTTTGAGCTGGTACAGGGTACCTTAGACTGCAGAGACAGACTCCTTTGCAGGGAGATGAGAAAGAAAATTAAAATCTCTTCTTTACTGCCTACTGGAGTAGGCAGCATTCTGACTCCATAGGGCCCAAAACAACAGGGGACAGGGGGCTGTCTTGTTTGGAAACCAGTATGGGAGATAGCTTGTGGGACAACTATCACTCACTTGGAGAACAGTGAATGTATTACAAAGATTGTCCAAAATGTTCACTGATACTCCAAAGAGCAAGTCTGCCTTTGGGATCAGAGATCACTAATAGTGTTTGATAGCTAAATTTTTAGTGAAGCTGGCAGACTCTTAACCGTATAAGTGAATATAAAGAATCTGGTGTATTTAACTGTGTGAGAACAGCATAAAAGTGAGATGGTTCTTAAGTGTAGAGCAACAGTCCTCCCTCAGAGATGCTCAGTATACATAACTCAAGTTAACAATACTGGAGGAGCACAAACAATGTGTCTTAATCATCTGTTGGACACCTCAACTGAGTTCAGAGTAGTGGCAGTCTCTTTGTCTGGCTCCATGCTTGAACTAGTACACTGTGCTGCCTCACCATAATATTTTAAATAATACGTGTTTAAACACAGCAATGGGATACTGAAGAGTCAAATACTGCATAGCAAATGACTCTTTCTTTTAGTAGTGTGCTTGTACCATAAATCTTATGTGTTTAGAACTAGACTTAGGAAACCATTTCTATTCTTATACTTCCAGGGTCCAAGCCATTGCAATAGGACAGGCCTTGGTTGATGGCCGCTGGCTAGAATGTGTCAGTCATCATGATCAGCTCTTCAGAGATGAATATGCTCTCTACAGACCATTACAGGTAAAAGGAGTAGGAAAGCTGAAAGCTATGCTTCTTGCTGGGTTTGGCTGCTGACTAGAATCTTTTCCAGTCCTGTTCTCAACAGCTGTGCTATGTTTTCTAAATCAGCTCTCCTGTTCAGAAAAGGTCCAGGCATTTTTCCTTAGTGGGTTAAAGCCTGAGGAAGTTTCATTTTCCCAGAAAGCTTTGGGGCTGTCCTCTGTAGAGGATGAGTTGTTACATGTAGTGCTGCCTAAAGTGAAGGAAAGGGTCTTCAGTCTAGGCCAGTGCCTCTCATGATGGACATCTTCCTTAGAGGCTTTGAGATGGTACAGTCTATGCTTGTGGCAGTTGTGCTGTCATGTGCAGAATCTAGAATCTGTGTGCATTGGATCTTCATATATAATGTATTAATGACCTTCATATGAACTCTCGTGATGGCAGTAATAAGGAATTCAGTACCTTAACCACATGATGCAAGTTTGGGATGGGGTGTTTTTTCATGCTTCCCACACAGGACTAGTTACCTGAGGAGGAGGCAGGGAACTAGTGACCAGGGATGCTATCCTACCGTGTTTCATTGCAATCAAACTTGCTGAGGGGTAAGAGCAGTCACTGGCCTGAGTGATTGTACTGGGTTTTTTAGCTTGAACAAGATATCTCTGAAAGCATTCAGTTGAGATTCTTTCATGTTCTGCAGCTTCTTGCAATTAAGAATGTCTCAGCTCTTGGATGCAGTCATATGGTCTTCCATTGGGATTACTCTGGCCTTCATCTGGCATCCCAGCTAGTCAACTGTGCTCAGTTTGCTAGTAAAAGCTTGCCCCTAACTAGCAAGTGCTTCCCTGTCTGTAACTATTTGTAAGGGGCTAATGTTATTATATGTTTAAAGCCAGTTCTTGTTCTTGTCAGCTGAAAGCACTGTCTGATTTCCTTTCTCCTGGACAAGAGTTAGGAGAAATGGTGTTGTTGACTAAGTTGATGCTGCACTCACTGTATCCAAAGGAATGATAGTGAGGACTTCCTCTTGAGGTGCCTGGAGGCATCAGGATGGCTGATGGAAATTACTTAGATACTCTCAGGTTCTCTGGCACTCTCGCCAGGCTTGGCTTTGACACAGTAGCCCCAGCTAGAGCCTGACTTGTGATTGAAACTCTTAGGGCTACTTTGGTATTACTGGAATTGCTCCAGTAACTTAGAATTAGACTCCCCTAAAAGCTGCATGTGTTGGTTTCCGGGCAAAGGATGTGGCTGTCACCCACCTTGGCTAGGGATAGCAGGCATTCAAAACTGCTTAGCGGTGACAGAAAATGTGCAGTAGAATGAACTTGTTATTTAGTGCTGCGTAGTCACAACTTCTGTAGAAGCGGGGACTAGGCAGAAACTAAGTATGTGGGAAGTGTAAAGAAATACTTGTTTCCTGTCACAGAGCGTTCCTACTTCATACCAAGGGGGATGACTCTGACTAACTTGGCTCAGCCCACTGAGAGTATCCTCTGATTTTTAAAATGTCTGACCTGCATTTGTAGCAGGCTGCTTAATATTTCAGCAGAGCTATACTTTAACAGCTTTTTTCCCTTCCTTGTATTCTAGAGCACTGAGTTCTCGGAAACCCCATCTCCAGACAGTGACTCTGTGAACTCTGTAGAGGGTCACTCTGAGCCATCCTGGTTCAAAGACATCAAGTTTGATGACAGTGACACAGAGCAGATTGCTGATGAAGGAGAAGATAACTTAGCCAGTGAGTTTCACCTGAATCTTGTTCTCCCTCTGCCTTCTCCCCTGTTGTCCCCAGTCCCTCAGGACTTAGTAGTTTAACTGTCTTGCTTTATGTGTTTGTGTTTCTGTGTGTGCGCATGGGGCTGTAAGGATCTTGGCAAACTACAACCTGGCTAGTCTTCCTGATTCTTGCAATGGATACAGTATTTTGTGTGTAGTGGAACTGGTAAAGCTTCATACTTCTAATGAAGGAGAAGCATGTAAATTGCTGCCTTCTGTTTCTCAGGCAGACTTCTTGATTTGGGCCCTACAGCAGTGCAGTAAAGAATGTCCAAAATGCCAGCATGCCCACATGAAGATAAGATTAGAACTATGAAAATACTGTATTCCTGTAGTATTGCACACTGGTCTTTATGTATTAAAGGCAATTTCTCTCCTCTCTGGTACCCTCATAACACCCATTTGAACCCTTCTCCTCCCTGTATCTTCCCCGTTACCCGACACTAAAAGACTCCGCCAGCCCTAGCAAGCGCACTTCAGTCAGCAGCTTCCAGTCCACAATGGACAGTGATTCGGCCGCCTCCATCAGCCTGAACGTGGAGCTGGACAACGTGAACTTCCATATCAAGAAGCACTCCAAGTACCCACATGTGCCCCCTCACCCTGCCGACCAAAAAGGTACGAGGTAGTCACCAGCTGGAGTTGCACATGATGGAGAGCTGGGCCCTAGTATTACTGACCTGTTTGGACACTGCTTACATAGCTGTCTTACAGAGGGGAAAATACAATATTTAACTGGCACTTGCTTGCAGTTTTGATATGTTCACCTCTGAGGACACTTAGTAGACCTGTTTAAACACCTTCTCTGCAGAGTGTGTAACTTCCCCTGTGACTTTCTCTTTGCAGTTGAAATAAAGTCTCTTACCCGTACATAATAGGGCAGATCACGTATATATTCTGGCTAACTGGGGTGGAAAAATAATCCACACATAAAACAGTTTGATAGGTGTCTCTACAGTTTGAGATGGAACTGAAAAAAGCAAGCAAAGAATAAAGCTCCAAACAACAAAAGAACAAAATTAACTTGGAAGAGTTCTGTACTGACTTATAATTGTACCTTAATAAGCTTACATTTTACAGAATTGTCTTACTGATGAGCAGTAAGACCTAACTTAATCCATATACATAATATTTGTTTAAAAGAGATCATCATCCCCTTAAATGAAGTAGAAAGAAATCAAATACTTGGTCTTGAAGACTTCTTTTGAAAGGCTTTTCCCCTAAATAAGTACTAAATTGAAAGACTCTGTAGGCAAAATCCTTATTGAAGAAATAATGTGCCTGCCTGTTGATAACTGCATTCTTTAAATAGGACAAGGGCTGTCTGAAACCAGGGCTTGCCACTGGCTTGGGTCTAGTATATTCTAGTTGCTTTACATGCTGCGTAGCAATTGATGTCTTTGTGCTGCTTCCTTACCTAAGGTTACATCAGCTTTGTAGACTTCTGTCTTTGGCTGCTTCTAAGGAGTTTCTTATTTTTAATAATTGTCTCACCCCACCCCTTCAGTATTTCCAACTTTAGAAGATGATCCAGCGTTAAATAATTTGTACTCCTAATTAATTCATTCTTCTATAAAGTCTTAACAGATCTTTTGTGTTGTTCTGGATCAGAATGGAAGACCTGCCTTACGGTTGCATACAGGTTATGTATTCTGAAACTGAAATGGTCACTGAAGAGAGTGAGGGAGGAGAAGTGGTCACAGCTGACTTTCAAAGTATGTTAGACGGGGGGACAGAATGAGGCAAATTAGAGGGGGCATTTATTGGCGCCTATTGTGATCACCTTATGTTATTTGCTAAAAATATATCTAGAAGGAAGAAAATCTAACTGCTTTCCTCGCTGCCTCCCCCCCCAAAGAGAGAAGCAGAACAGGTTCAAAAGTTTGAGTTGATATCAGATGACTTAGCGGGGATGGATTGTCAGCACTACTGATGCCAGCTTGTTATTGGTTCCTTTCAACCTGTTTCCAGCTCATGCCCTATTCAAATGAAAAGCTAATGCATCTACAGGGAAGGAAACTGTGGAGAGGGTTAATATGTCAGTGAATTCCTTTTAGGAAGGAGGGATGTTGGATTAAGTGAGCTTGAAACAGACTCAGGTGTGCTGCAGTATCTTATGAATTTACAGCTGTAGCAGGTTTATCTTTATCAGTGTGTGATGGCAGTAAAGTAGGCAGTACTCAGTTTGGGTCTGGCAATTGTTAGAGCACTTGTAGGGTATTAATACTGGTTTCAGACATATCTCAGTCTTTATCTCTGTATACAAAAAGCAGTACATGATGAAGGGGAAACGTAAGAGAGCCTTTCTCTCTCGGAAACTGTTGACCAAATCAAGGCTGCTCATAGCCAGAACTGAAGCTCTTGTGAGAAAGATTTGGATGATGGAGAGCTCAGAGAAGATCAGCAGAAAAGGCAAGTGGTGAGGCAACTAAAAGGAGAAAGACTTCTACTTTTGAATTATGTGTGTTGGCAGCACTCTGCTAGATTTGGTGAATCTCTGCTGGTGTTTGTTATCTGTTCCTGAAACGTGGTCTCTTAACCAGGTTATTCTGTAGGAATATAATTTGTTAGTAGGAAAATGGTAACAATTGCTTCTGAGAGAATGGATTTCCCTGGAGGGGATAATATCAGTAATATTCCCAGAACTGGGATGGGGTGGAGTTTTCATGGAAATGCACTGTGAAGAGGTAGATATTACCCTACAATTTTTTGAAAAATCTATATCCTCTGCAAATATAGAGGACTTAGTGTACTTTTTTTTGGTAATAATTCCTGGCATGGTGATCTCTAGAGAAAAGACTTAACGAGGGAACAACAAGTTTAAATGAATGACAATATATTGAACAGCAAGAAACACTTCCTGGCAATAGGCAGACTGAAACTTTGTAGGTACTTAAGTGGGACAAAACCTTACAGTGCATACACTAGTGAAATACATGACTTCTAAAACTTTGTTCTGGAAATACTAAAGTGAGAGACTTTATATAAAAAAATTAATATTAAGACTTTCACCTTGTTTTTCTGATTATCCTGGCTATATTGAACGAAAGATGTCACCTAGGATATTAGAGTATCACAATGGTTAGACAGCCAAAACTGGATAGTTAAACATCTATGTAAATGGCCTGTGGTTATTTTAAGAAGAGTGCTGTAGTTACTCAGTGACATGGTGTGTTTGCTGCTGACAGGGCCAGTAACTACCCTATGGCTGTTATGGACACATATATTTGGCTTGATTGTGTTGGCATTGTCTCTTGTCCTTAGACTGGGTGACAGTGACTTGATTTTTTTTTAAATAATGAAGTGAAACTGAAGATCACACCGTCCTTTTGAGACTTGTAATTTTCTCACAAATGTGTAAATTACAGTCACTGGGGCGAGGACAGACAATAGAGAACATCAAGTGCTAGAAGTGCAGGTCAGCTTTGGTGTAAGAGGTTAGTGGGTTTCTTTGAATGATTAAGGGATATGCAATGTCCAACAGTCACAGAGTTCAGCTGCTTTGAAGCAAGGGCGGGTGATGTATCCACCAGCTGTGTTTTAAAACACAGTGGTTTGTGTATAGTCTAATGGCAGAACTTATTGTGGTGTTATAGGCTGACTAATGTCTGGTGTGTTTCCATGAAATTTGAGTGACTCTAAGTTAGCTGAGTATAGTGACTCATTTATAGTATCATCTGCCTAAAGACAAAAGTACTTTATAGTATGTATCAGAATGGAAAACAAAGTAAGATTGTTTTCTGCATTTAAACTGGGGTAAGAGATTAAGTGAGAAATTTTAAATGTGGGGATTAGGTGCTGTTTTTAAAGATACACACTTAACAATATGAGAAACTTTGTGTTCTAAATGTCTTTTCAGCCAGATATCCTTGACCCTGGTAGCAGGTATTTTGTGTGGTTTGTTTTTGATGCCTGCATCTAGTTAGGAGGGGGAAAGAGAAGGGAACTTGAGTAACCATATACAGTTCCTTATCACCGTTGCTTGCCAAGTCTTAGTATGCTATTGCCAGGAGCCCTTTTAGTTCTTCTTTTGAGAACGTGCCTAAGTTTTCAGGCTACAAAATTTGCTACAGGAACATCCCCCATCCCCCTTCCCCATTTTATGGAGCATGATGCAAGTAGGGATGATGTGAGGTAAGAAATGTACATGTTAGCCACTCTAACCATCTCAAACTCACACCTACAAGTGTTATCTGTCCGGTCTAAGAAGAGGTATCTCACCTTGTCAGAACTTCCCTGGGGCCCAATCGGAAGTAGTTATAGGAGCTGAAGCTGTATTGGAGAGAGTAGTAGAATGGCTTGGGTTGGATGGGACCTTAAAGATCACCTAGTAATCTAAAATCTAAATTATTAGAAATCTGGAAGTGTTCCTGGTTTGGAGGTGCAACCTCTCTCTTTGTCCAGAGCATAACTACGGTTAGGTTTCAGCTGGGGATAACTCCTGCTTTGGCTGTGCCAGCCAGGGATATGTGCCAGACCTAACTGGAACGTGTTTACAGAAAGAGCTGATGCCCTGAGGCTGTTGCAAGGAGGAGAGGGATGGAGGTACAACTATATATATACTCTTGTATAGGTAGAGCATGACGTGACTTTCTCTAGGTAGTCAGTGGGGCTGTGGGTGAATGGATGCTGAGAGTGAGCCAGCTTTTGTTAAGCGGTAGCTTATTGCAGTGCTGAACTCTTAAACTAAGCAAGAGATTGAAGGAATCTGCAAATGACCAGCAAGCTGCAAGGGAGGCTTGTAACTTCTCTTTGGTACATTGATCCTCTATCAAGTATCTATTTGCAAACAAGCTCAGACTTTTAAAATGGTGGCAGGTAAGGGGCCTCCTAAGTGCTGCTCCTCAGAGCCTTGTGATTGCTTATGTCTTGTCAGCTTTCTGTTGCTTTCTGTTGGTGGCTGAAAGCAGCCTGGCTTTGCATTCTGTTTGTGGCAGTAGGTCTGGACCTGACGGAAAGGTGATAAAGGGTTAACTTTGAACTCCAGGTGATCATGCTATATAAGCAATTGGGCTCCTGTTCTTTTTTTCCCTACTGTAGAATCCCTTTTTGTATAAGTGAGGAACCAACTAAAGGCACAGCAAGATAATGGCCTCTGGAGAAAAAAAGCATTTTGTAGCCAGTTGTCACGAAAAATCAAGATCTAGCAAGCTAAACAAGATTAATAGATGGAGCTTCATTCTATTTCCCATACACAAAGTGATACATCTCTTGCTCTACTTTGTTGCTGGGAGTCCACCTCTGTCAGCACAGATTCCTCAAAACACTTTGAACTGTTCTAGATCTTAGACTTTTAGCTCTTGAAAGGCAGACTGTCTTTTGTTTCCTTTACTGTATAAGATGAATCCTGTGTCTGGTCTCTCCTTCAGTCTGAGATGGTTCAGTGGAGTGGGAGACCAAGATGGTTTCTGTATTTTTAGACCAGAGTGAGGAGGCTGTTCCCATGGTGTCTGCTCACATTTTAACACATTTGTGTTCAGGTCTAGAAAAGGACGGTCTAGGAAAAGCGGTCTCAACTCCTAGTGCAGTCCTTGCTCGTGTCTACTTTGTTTGTTTTGTTTCTTCACATTAATAAGTACTATTTTCTTGTCATTGTAGAATTTTTTGATAAAACAAGAATGAGAGGAAGTTCTTGTCTTAACCACTCATCAAGCTGTTGCTAAGTTGGTGACTAAAGTCTTAGATGAGTAATGCTGCTGCTTCTGATGTGGGCGTGTACATTGCAATTATATGGACACACCAGTGTAACCTGTCTTTTTTCTTTGTCTCCGCCTATCTCCCTCTTCTCTCTTCTTTCAGAATACTTGAATCCTGAAAACGGAGGGCAGCAGATGTTCTCTATAAGCGATGCTTTTATAAAAGGTAAGGAAAAACTTCAAATCTTACAAATGTGCATTTTTAAATATAATGATGTAAACTCTTTAATACTCCTTTAATAGTACATCGACCCTTTCAAAATATATACTTGACAGTAAATCTGAACTTATCTGTGGCAAAACTCATGTATAAATTGTGTTCTGACTTTTGAATGCACTTTAAAGCTTAAATTTCTTTTGCTTCTCTGATTTCTTCATTTAAAAGGACTCAAAGAAAAGCTCTTACTTTTTTTAAGAATAAGTGTAAGTGGCAAGTCTGTTCACAGTTTTTCCACCAAGGAACTTATATAACCAATTTTTAATTTTCTGTGCAAGCAAATGAAGATGTGATATGATTAACTGCACTGCTTCTACAGAGTGGTTTAAAGCTTCATCTCTTAAATCTTTCTGGGTTTCCTGTCATCACCACCATCACCACTATTACTTCTGAAATGGAAGGCCATTACATTCAGTTGTCCGTTTTAAAACCCTTGTGCCTTCCAATATCATGGCCAGATGGACCTGTGGCCTTTTTTTTTCTTCCAGTTAATGCTGTTGATTTTGGTGAGCTTGTAAGAGGAGGAAGTAAGGGAGAAATAAGGAGAAAACGCCATTTCAGTCTGTGCTGCCTGAAAAATGAAGCCTTCGATTAAACTGATGCTTAGTTTTTAACTGAGCTTTTACAGGAGAAAGGGGGAAATCAATGTAACTTCTGTTAATCTTCTACACAGATAATTTTGTGTAGGGAGCATCTGGAATAAGTTAATCGTTGTTAAGAGTCTTTCTTTTTTTTCAATATCCCTTCTTAGATTACTGTTGTCTAAGGATTTTGCTTAAAACTCTGAGGAGTTTTAAGCTTGAACTCTGAAGGCTTACATACGTGCTTGATGAAAATTTATACACTACTAGCGTAAAAGACTTAAAATATAGTCAGATGTTATAAGAATGTGGAAGTTTATAGCTTCCCTTTATAATATAATACCTGTGAGGGAAATAACCTAGTAACTCTTTCAAAGCACAGAGAACTGTGCTGAAATAACCTCTAATTTTGGTAATGCAAAACAGAGAGCAATTCCAAGGAGTTACTACACAATATAGTGATTGAAAGTGGCAGGCCTTCTCAGACTGAGGACTATCTTATACTGTTGAAACATACTTTCTGTTTCCAAAATGGCTATCGTTTGTGCTGACATTTAGGATTTTAAAAGTTGTATTCAGTGGATACAGACTTCATTTGCAAACTGTTAATTGTAGCGGATCACATACCTGTGTGTGTGATTGTTAGGTGGAGGCAGATGAGAAGACGTGCTGAAATGTTTCAAAAAGCTTGTGCCGCTTTTTTGACAGAAGATCTTTGAGAATTCGGTAGAACAGTGCTGCTGTTCCAGAGGAGAAAACTGTCTGCTGTTTGCTGGCAGTACAACAATTCTGGTAGCTCACTTTTCCATTGTACACTTACCACTCTTACACTGTTTGCAGCATCATGTTGCTACCTTAAACTCAGTGTTTCAAGAGGCTTAGACTTATGTCTTAGTAAATTCTTTCCTTTTCAACATAGCCTTTCAGAAAGACACAGGTATTCAGCTGTGACCTTCTGTTAACAGGATTTGTTTGTCTCTTGCAGAGTCATTATTCAACAGAAGGGTGGAGGAGAAATCCAAAGAACTCTTTTTCACGCCCCTAGGCTGGCACCACAGCAATCTGGATCTGCTGAGAGAAGAAAATGGGGAAAAACAAGCCATGGAAAGACTGCTGTAAGAAACACATAGCAAAAGGAATTTGCGTATCTTGAGTGAAAATTCCTGAAGCCCCTCTATTCCATCAGCATCTACAGTGGATGATACAAGGAACTAATTTACATTAAGAAAACAGCTTTTTCACAGTATATTTTGAATGGGGTTTTTTCCTTGTGATTTTTGTATACTGAAGTACCAGGCCAGAGTTGTCTGTAGAACATTCTAGGCAGCTGTTCTTTCAGAGGACTTCCTGTATTGTAAATGTTAAGAAATTTGCTTCTGAAATATGACTTCAGCTAATTGCTGCACTGTATTTTTTTTCAGGAGAAATCATTTTATTTTACCTTTTTTGCAGGTCTGCTAATCACAACCACATGATGGCACTGCTTCAGCAGCTGCTATACAATGAGTCCCTGTCACTGTCCTGGAGGGATATCATTGTACCTGTGGTCTGCCAGGTAGTTCAAACAGTACGGCCTGATGTCAAGAACAGAGATGATGACATGGATATCCGCCAGTTTGTCCACATTAAAAAAGTAAGTTTCAAGCAGTGGATGTAGGGAAATAAAAGGGTGCAGCTGTTGGCAGCACCCCTTGTTTGAAGAGAATAGTCCCCTTCCCCTGCCCCCAGCATATTCACTGGTGTGTAATTGCCAACATGGCCTTATGATAAAGTGGGGTTCTAGAAAAAGTTGCATGGAGGGAACTTTGCATGCTGTGAAAGGGGCTTTAATGCCCCGGAGCTGACCTCTTCTTTCAGGCTGTAGGCTCCAGAAGGTGGCAAAGAGTAGCACTTTTGTAGTGACTTGCTTTATTTTTTAGGTTCCTGCTTGTTTTGTGCTTGAATTTGGAGATGTACCTAATGCTGGATAAGTAGCTTGCAGAACTCAGTATAGCAGTCTGTTGCCCTATAACTATCCATTATGGAGGATTCAACTCCTCCCATGCCAAGTACAATGACTTTCTTCAAGAGGAAAGCTTAATTGTTATGGAATGGTGCATCCAGTTCTGCCAGATGGCCCAGTGTTGACATTGTTGAACTGTAAGGCTGGAGTTCTGGCATGCAAAGTTTATTCTGAGAGTCTGATGTGAAACTAACATTGAAGGAGCTAGTGTGACTGATGATTGAAGATTTGGGCTTGTTTTTCTTTGGCCGAGTTCACCGCAGCAGGACTCTTTTGCTTGAAAGCTATGTAAGATATGAGGAGAACCTTATAATTCTGGTGGTGGCTCTGTGGTATCTCTTCAGGCAGCACCACTTGTTCCTGCTTCTCCTGAAACTCCAGTTCAAAGAGCAGTTGTTCAGAGCTGAAAGCTCTTCACAGCTGTCTGCTGTTTTCACATGCTTGTATTACAATGTCAAATGTTCTCTAAAACACATTATTCAGAAACCTGTTTCATGTTGTTTATGACTCCTGTGATTGCCTGTGACTGTAGGCACACCAGTCAGCTGTTTGATGTATTAGAATAGTAGGTAGAGGTTTGTTTGGTTTTCTCTCCTTTTTCTTTTTTCTCCCTTTCCTTACAATTTATTTTTTGTTAATAGAAATGGCATGTGCAAAGATATATGCTCCCCATGGCCTATTGAAGTTAGATTCCCTTATCATGCTCCAGGGTATACCTGGTTTAACAAATAAACATCTCTTGGGAGGGGTGTAAAAATCCTAGAACTTAGTACTTGTTTTCATGTTGTCCTTAGTTTGTTAGGCTTTAAAGGAAAAGAGTTGTGTGTCCAGCATGACTGTATCTGATTTTTCATCTGATAACTGAGGGTGTAGCTGAAGCCTGCACGTCACCTACAATATGTGTTTTCTGTATTAGGTTTACTGCACTAGAAGATGTGGGAGTGTATGACAGTTCCTGAAAATGTTCTTTGTTTTGTTAGATCCCTGGTGGAAAGAAATTTGACTCCATGGTGGTGAATGGGTTTGTTTGCACTAAGAATGTTGCACACAAAAAGGTAATGCAGCTTGATTAATCAAGTGCTTATAGTAATGCATGCTGTGGAAACAAGTGTGCTGAGGCTTGATTTTTGTGTTGTGAAGCTTCTCTCACCACTCAGGAGGTTTGCAAGCTTTCTCTGGTTTGAGACCGCGGACAAGACTGGCTCTTAGAGCATTTCTTTTCCAAACTGTTTTTTTTTTTTTTCTAGCCCAGAGATTCTAGGGGAGAAACTTTCTTCATACATACACAGGAAAACAGCCTTTCCATCCCTACCATCACATAAGGCATCTAATGACTACCTCAGCTCTTAACCAGAAAAAGGCATTTGTAGTTCTGACTTACAATAGTATAGTGAAATGAGCCTTTAAGGCAAGAGGGCACGATGGAAGTGAACTGAATGGATCAATGTATCAAGACTTCAGGGTTCTTAGCAGTGGCTGAAAATGTCTAGCATTGCCTGCTTACTGGACAGTGGCTGTGAATTTCCAGTGACTGGATGTAACAACTTCATAAGGAGGAAGAATATATAGTTGGGTCTGCAGGGTGGGGATAGCTGAGACACTTTTAAGGGAGGGTGGGGACTAGTCGTGGGAAGTCTGTCTCTTGTGTGCTTCTTCCTCTCCTCTCCATGTGTTTGTATTTTTAACTATTTTTGTGTCTTTCTTAGATGAACTCTTGTTTAAAAAATCCCAAAATTCTTCTGCTGAAGTGCTCCATTGAGTATCTCTATCGAGAAGAAACAAAGTTTACCTGTATAGAGCCTATAGTACTTCAGGTGAGAATATGCTTTTGTTTTTGGTTAAAAAGCAAAAAAAATCATGATCAGTGCATTTTTTTCAGCATGTAAGATGGAGCAGAGTGAGTGAGATTGAACAGAAAAATAGAGAACTTTCCTCTTTTAGTAAGCTAACCGAGATAACTGCTGCAGTAAATACCATACAAACTTGTAGTCGTGTATTGAGGGTTTTTTGTCTTCAAATTATATGTGCTGAGAGCATATGTGTGTGAGCTTTTGATCCTCACAATGCAGCATTTTACAAGACTTGTTTTGTTTTTAATGATACCTTCTGAGCCTCGTTTCACAGTGTTAGAGCTAGATAAGATTTAGGTTTGTGTGAAGAAATATTTGAAAAGTTCGTGTAGGTGAGGGTTAGGTCACACCCATGTTATTTCTTGTCAGGCTTGAAAAAAATGGAACAAAAACCAACCTAATGAAGTGATGAACTAGAAAATGTCACTTTGGAACAGGTGCCCTGCCCCATTGAGCAGGGACATGCCTCAAATATGTAAACACTGAAATATGTAGACCTTTTATTTAACACACTCCATTCTTGTCTGAAAATTGGTCCTCAGGTGTTTACCAGGATACCTATAACGAGGGTATTTAGTGTCCTACTGAGTTTTTGTTCTGAGGAGCTGCCAAACTGCTTTTGTGATATCTTTATATTGCACAGAACTTTTAAAACCTGACTGATGTGAGCTGCAGTAACACAACTGAGAATACCTGGCTTGGGAAGCTGTGTCCTCCCTCTAGCAGTGTAGACCTTTAGTTCTGATGCATTGCAACCTGATTTCTCTTTCTGTGTGTAGTAACATAAGTTTCTGAGGATGTGTGTACACTTATAGAGGCATAGACCACTGTCATGCTTTTCCTGAATGTAAGTATCTCTGAGTGCCAGCACTCAGCATTAGCATGTATCAGAAGGTGGAGAACATAATACTGCAAAGTGCTTTGGTTTATAATGCTCTAGTTCTAGCACCTTTTGAACATGAAGCTTTTTTTTATGTGTGAGGATGTAAGGTGCATATATATATATGTTTGGATTCTGTTGCAAGTCCCTCACTTCACACTGTCATTGGACTTTATTCTCATGTGCAATTCATGCTTATAACAAATTAGTGATAAACTGGATGTTGTGCTGTGGGAGCATGGAAATGTGCACAACGGGCAACTGATGTTGCTTTCTGGATAGCCATTTTCCCTGTTGTATGGAAAGGGCCAGTATGTAAGCGAAGGGGAAAGTAATATTAAGCATTAAAGCATTTTGGGTTTTTTTTCTGATGGGTTTGCAGTAGTTAACTGCCATACTTTGGTCCCGTCTGCAGGAAAGGGAGTTCTTGAAGAACTACGTGCAACGGATAGTTGACGTCAGGCCTAATTTGGTCCTTGTTGAGAAGACTGTGTCCCGAATTGCCCAGGACATGCTCTTGGAGCATGGTATCACTCTGGTCATCAATGTCAAGCCGGTGAGCATTCCCAGTCAGAGTTAGACTGGGCCTTGTGATAGATCTCTAATATCTCTTTGTAGCAAACTCTCTGGAGAAAGCAAAGAGTTGTATTATTTTCTCCTCTAACCAAATCTGGGCACTTTACTAATAGTACCTCTCTTCCAAGAAGGCAAAACAGGCAAACCTAGAGAGTAACTTTTCCTCCGCTCTTCGTAGCTACTCTGCTGTGTCCTTGTTTGATAGGACCTTATACTCTGGTTTATTTCTAGTTAATTTTGGCACTTTTTTGTAGCAAATCATGCCTGGGTCCTTAGTGACTGTGAGAGAGCCTCTGTTCCTGTGAGGCAGGGTACAGACAGCCATACAGAGAGTAGCTGTGGGAGTTGGCTGAGCTCCTGGCATAGTCAGCATTATGCTGACTGCACTGCACCTCCTGGAAGTACATGGATCTATTCAAACAGAAAAGTTTGAGGAAGGGCACAATCTTACCACTCACCAGAAATATTTATCCAACTGTCTTTCTAAGATTCTTGTATGTTGTGTATGCATATTTGTGAGATTGGGTTTAACTCAGAATTTGCATCTCTGTGAGAGATTTTTCTGGATCACACTGGTGGTTTTTGGTTTATTTTTTAAGATTTGGAGTCCTCTTCGCGTTGTAGATTCTTATTGTTCTTTCTGTTTTTATAGCAAGTGTTAGACCGGGTAAGTCGAATGACCCAGGGAGACTTAGTGATGTCAATGGATCAACTGTTGACCAAACCACGTTTGGGAACCTGCCATAAATTTTATATGCAAGTTTTTCAGTTGCCTAATGGTGAGTAAAGCTTGATGTGTCTTAGCTTATGTCCGTGAAAGGATAAATACTTTGCTCCTTTTAAATAGCTCTAAACTATTGGGTTCCTTGTGTGACTGAGTATTATCCTACTCATTTTTCATCTGTTACCTCTTGGAACTACAGTGAACAGGCTGTGTACAGAATAGAATGATCTTACTAAGATGAAACAAGATTTTTGTATAGATTGTATAGATTATCTATATTGTATATAGATATAGATTTTAATCAGACTAATTTCTTTCTCCCTGTAGTGGTTTGAGCTCCCCGAAAATCCAATTTCCAAGCTTCCTCACGATTTGCTTGAGTGTGAGAGGGTTTTCAGACATAACAGAACTGCTAGCATGAGAAAATTATATCAAAATTTATTACTAATACAATAAATACTATAATACATTTATAGACAACAAGTCTAACTATCTGTCTTATGGTAAAGCAATATATTTACATAGATCAAATCCCTCCTTTCCCTCCAATAAAAGTTCAGAAGGAAAGAAGAAAAGATCTTTTCCACTTTCAGGGCAGCAGTGTCTCTCCTCTTCAAGGCAGCAGTCATAGCTAGATTTGTCGTAGCTGGAAAATCTCTCTCTCTCTCCATTACAACACAGGGTTTTTTCTCACCCCTCTTGGCCCTTCAGCTCCAACCGAAGGTCTCTCCCGTGGGCTGCAAAGCAGGGACAAAAGTCGCCTTACCATGGTCATATCACAGGGTGCAAGGCATCCCATGAAAGTCCCTTCCTCGAGGGGTGAAGTCCCCTCAAGTCAGAATGGTTTAGGGCTCTCAGTTCAGTTTTTTACCCCAAGCATTCTAACAGAGCTCCTTTGCTCCGCCTCAGCTGCTAACATGGCAGGGAGGAGGGGGAAGGCCACTTCTCCTGCATTCCTTTGTGGTCCAGCTCACAGGACATCTCTGAGTTCTCAGCTCTTCTCTCTTTCTCTAGCTGCATTTTGGGACTCCCTAAAAGCTTGGAAGCCCACCCCTCCTCTTCAGGAGGTCTCTAGGTTTTGGGAAGGTAATCCAGTCTTACCCAAAACAGTCTCTGCTGATTTTTCTCTGCTCTGTTGCCAGCTCTCCCTCCTTGCAGGACATCTCTGCGTCTCTCAGCCTGGCTATGTGCCATGTTGCTGGTTGCTGGCTATCTTCTTGGCTTTCAGCCACAGCTCTTCACTCAGCGCTGCCTCTGCTGCCACTTTTCCGTCTTCTGCTGCCCACTCACAGTGGAGAAACTCCCCCAGCCTTTGGCCATGGCACCTGATCCAGTTTAACGCTATTCCGGGTTTCCGCAGCCCCAGCCTGTAGTTTGTCTGTTCCAACAGGAAGGAGTAATGCAGCATCAGATTTCTAAGGCTTTTGTAAGCCAGCTGTTGAAAATATTGCAGAATGAAGATTTCATAGCCTGTCTGGGCAGTATCCTCACTGTAAAGAATTTTTCTGCACTGAAATAGAGAATCACAGAACAGCCTGTGTTGGAAGGGACTTGAAAAGATTATCTGGTCCAACCTTAATGTATCCAATCAAAACTTGCCTTGGTGCAATTTGTGCACGTTGCCCCTTGTCCAGTCATTGTGCATCTTTGAGAAATGAAGTTCCTTTTTCTCTGTAATCCCTCCAAGGCAGTGGAAGTCTGCCAAGGAAGAAGGAAGAAATGCTGCTTGACAGGTTACCAGTGGTACTGGCACACATAAATGCTGTAGATGCATATCTTTGTGGAGGTGCAGTCTTTGTATCTCTTCATAGAATCATAGAAAGGTTTGGGTTGAAAGGGGCCTTAAAAATAATTTCATTTTAACCCCTCTGCCATGGACAGGTACAGCTTACACTAGACCAAGATGCTCCAAGCTCCATCCAATCTGTCCTTGAACACTTCCCTTTCCAATTCGCTGTTGCTCCTTCCAGCCTTTAAATTGCCCTCAAAATGTCATAGGCTTTTTGTCCTGTAAGGATGAGCAAATGTGCCTGGGATGATAGTGGTTCTTTTGCTTCACTGCTGCAGGGTCTCCAGTGATCTTAGAATATGCTGTTTAGGCCAGTGTGTTCCATATGACCTTCACTTAGACTTTATAGTAACTTTTTTACAAAACAGGAGAAGTTTTTATGGCAAATGCTTGTTTGCTTGCAAAGATAAGTTAGTACAGTAACCTCAGTTTTTGTAGCTACCGATGTTACTTGCTCTTAGTCTCTGTTACAATCTCTTCAAGTGTGTGAGATACCTAAGAGCAGGTAAACTGTATCTTAACTCCTATGTCTTGCTTTTCTACTAGATCAGACAAAACCCCTGATGTTCTTTGAAGGGTGTCCTCAGCACCTGGGTTGTACTATCAAGTTGTGTGGTGCTGCAGAGTACGAGTTGGCTCGTGTGAAGGAGATCCTGATCTTCATGGTCTGTGTGGCTTATCATTCCCAGCTGGAAATCTCATTTCTTATGGATGAGTTTGCCATGCCCCCTACTCTCACCAAAAACACCTCCTTTCACTCCCTTATTGAGGAGCCAGGAGATGAAAATGAACAACAGAACCTCTTCAATGGTGAGGATTTCAGCACAGCAGTCAAAGACATTGAACTGTCCTCTGAAAAATTGCCTGTAATTTCTGAGTCAGTGTCCTCTGATGAGGTCAACTTGCTTGAACCAAGAGGTTTATTTGAGAGAAGTGACCAAGAGAACAGTCAGCTGGAAACAGTGTCCTCAAAACAGCAAGAACATCACAAAGTGGAGTCACCATTTGCAGTCTTCAACTCTGTACCTCTTGCAATACCTGAAACATCCCTGCTGCCCCTCCATGGCATGGACCAGCACTTGGTCACTCTGGATAGCCAGGCATTAGAGCCTCTTCAACAGACAGATGATTTGCAGGAGTCCAAGAGTCAGATGAGAGTCTTCAGAGACCCTCTCCAGGATGATACTGGTTTATATGTCGCTGAAGAGGTAACTTCGTCTGAGGATCGTCTCAAGACTTACTCTGCAGCATTTAAACAGGAGTTGAAAGATGTCATTCTCTGTATTTCTCCAGTACTGACATTTCGTGAACCTTTTCTTTTGACTGAAAAAGGCATGAGATGTCCTGCCCGGGAATACTTTCCTGAGCAAGTTTATTGGTCTCCTCTCCTCAATAAGGAATACAAGGAGTTGGAGAGCAGAAGGAAGAGGCAATTATTGCGAGATCTCTCTGGACTGCAGGGAAGGAATGGGAGTATCCAAGCCAAGGCTATCCAAATCTTACCTTCTCACGAGTTGGTTAATACTAGAATAGCAGAACATCTACGTGACAGCCAGAGCTTAGCCAGAATGCTGGCTGACTATCGGGCCAGAGGAGGGAGGATACTGCAGAAAAGCACAGATCCCTTTGCCCAAACTAAGGATGTGTCTAGTGTCCCTACTGGAAAAACTGGGTGCAGAATTGAAGAGGAGGAGAAAGGACTGGCTCAGAGTGAATCCTCATGGTCTCATAAGGTAAGATGGAGGTATGCTGCTGTAAACCCAAGTTACATCAGTTTCTCATGGTATATAGAAGGTGTAGTGTCTCATATTAAACCAGAGGGTTGTTTTTTTTGGATCTTTTTGTTTGGTTGTGGGGGTTTTTGTTTTGTGTTCTTGACTGGGACGTAACTGGATTTTAGATTGAAGTGCTTTGCAATCATTCAGAACAAGAGACTGCAAAATTTCTGAGAAATGCACAAAGTCAGCCCGGAGTCAGTGTATTACACTGCCTGTTTGACTTGGCTGTACCTAAATGATTTCTGAAAATGAGTCCATGAAGAGGGAGCAAATGTTAAGAAGTTTCTTAAACTGAGCTTTCTTGCTCCTTGACTTTGGTGATTTGTACAAGTGTAAGATTTTCATTTTCAGAGGGCCTAATGTCATGGAAACATCAGTAGGTTGTAATTACATTAAAGTAATTGATTGATTGTAAAAGTTTGGGTGATTTGAAGAAAAGTGACAATCTCATAATGGGGGGGGAGGAATGTTCTTTGAAATTTCAAAGCATGGGAGTATGTGCTTGTAATCAATATTTAAAGTTTTGGTAAACTACCATGGAAGTAACTGACTTGTATCTGAGGAAAAGGACCTTAGTATTTTATTGAATTATAAAAAAATCTGTGAATAAGAGTGGCAGAACTGATCTGTTGTAGTAGCCAAACATTTTGGTCCTGGAGCCAATTGGCCCCCATATTCATGAGCAAAAGTCACTTTTTAATTGGTACTTAAATGTAGATCTGTGTAGCTTCACAGGCCATAAACTGTAAGACTAGCCCTTGCTCTAGATCAGACTGGTTGATGCTGTTTTAAATGTATTCAATGATCAAAGAAAAGTATTTGGTGACTCCATAGTTCTGTAGGGTGTGGAAGGGAAAAAAGCTCCATCCCAGCAGCAGCAGCACAGTAAATCTCTTGACAGAGAACAGAAAACTGGAATCGTTCTATAGCCTGAATGAGTAATTGAGGTATAATGTATTGGCAGAGTTTGAATCCAGGGTGTTGTAAACCATACAGTGATTTGGAGACTTTGGATGTTTGTCATGGAGCTTTTGTTGTTTTCTGTTCCTCTTGACTTCATTTCCACAGAAACACATGCATGTGCTCTGGTTTCATTATGCATATTAGTTATGTTGTTCTAAAAATGACACTTAGCAATTATACATAGTACAAGTTTACCTGAAGCTTGGAGATAATGCCAAGTTGATCTGTACAAAAGGAGCAAGCAGAGTCTTTAAATAAAACTACTAGAATAGAATTTTGTCAACAGAAGTTGTGTGTGAATGGAGGTGTCTGTAACCAGTGAATGAGTTGATTTCTCTCTATTAGGTGGATTGCCTGAGTCCGGTAAACCATCAGAGGCTCTGTGTTCTCTTCAGTAGCTCTTCTGCTCAGTCCAGCAATGCTCCAAGTGCCTGTGTTAGCCCCTGGTATGAAAACTACTCCTCTACAGCTTATACTGTTGCTATCCCTTTTTTTCTGAAGTCAAGGTCAGTGCCTACCTCATAGCAGTATTTCTTTGAGGATTCCTTGGTAGGCTGTACCCATCCTGTAACAGGAACTTTTGCCGAAAAGATTTTGCTTTGCCTGGTCAGGTGACTCCTCAGCAGTATTGCATGGCCTCTCTAATCCCGAGGCATGAGTGAGAAAGCCCAGCCTGAAATCAAATGCTTTAGTTGGTCTTTCACTGCAGGGTAATGCCTGTGTGTGTAGGGCAGCACTGCATGCAGTCTTGTGGGGAACAGTCTTAGTGTAAATGAACACACAACAATGTCCAGGCCCAAAAATGAGCCTTGTGAGAATCTCTGAGTACTTATAGATTGTATTATCCAAGACTGGTATTTGAATATATTGCTGTCTTTCTCATATTATAGTCATCAGTATTAAGAGCTTTATTTCCATCTTAGGGAGCTGTGATTTGTTAATCGTATGCAACTTATGACACATTTTTATCTCTACTAAACAGGACAGGTCTTGGTGTTTAATCATTTAGATCAGGGGAAAGTAAAGAGAAGGCCCTCTTACAGGGAAGGGTCTAGAGTTCCTTTAAAAGCTTAGAAATGAGCCAGAGAAGATGGTGATAAGTTCACCAAACAGCAACAATAAAGGATGTAAATTAGTGATGTTAGAGGTATCTGAATTGTGACACTTTACGCTGATACACATTTTTAATGGCTTGGTCACCTCAGGCTCTGAAGAAACAAAAGGTGCTATTAAATATTCTAGAAGAATAAGGGTTTCTTAATTTTTTTTTCATATTCTGGATGTACCCTTTTTGTAGCTATTTAAGTGTTAGTGTTTGAAGCTTCAAGCTGCCTAGACTTCTGTGCCTAGATGTTTTTGAACATGATCTTCGAAAGTGCAGTTGGCTTGTATTAGACTTTTAAATGTCAAGTTTAAAGTTGTTCTAGCAGGACTCTGATCTCATTAGCAAAGCTGACAACAGGGATCTAGGAAAAAAGTCTTATAAGGTATACAGAGCTGTAAACAAGCCAGCAGTGCATTTAGATCTGTGCACCTAAAGGCCATTGCACACCTAACAGTGGCAATATTGAGTCTCTAAAGCTGGTTTTTTTCTCTGCTTTAGGATTGTGACCATGGAGTTCTATGGGAAAAATGACCTAACTCTAGGGATTTTTCTGGAGCGCTACTGTTTCAGGTGAGGAGGAACTTATTCTAAATGTTGTTCTAAACAAAACAATAGCTTTTGATAGCTCTGTGAAGTTGACCTGCCACCCTCTATCACTTGGGAGAATAGCATGCAAGTCTGCAGAGCTGGTTGCGTCCTAGTAAAGCTTACCACCTAAATCTGTTGTTCCCTTTGCTTTACTATCATGCTATGGTGAAACAGGGATTGGATTTAAGAATTCATTTAATCATGCTCACTCCTTACAAGCAAATACATCTATTGCTTTTCTATTTTGACCCTGTCTTTCTTATTTCCTTTATGAGCAAGTGGAACAGATTATGAAACAAGATTTATAAGTTCATGAAGACAAATGTGTTCACTTAGCACTTTTTTGTAGCAATTAGGGCTCTAAGCACCTAGTTAAGAGTCTGACCATGCCACATCTTTGCCCTCAGTAGCATGTGCTTTGGTACACTGCCAAAGTGGTCTTTTAATTTAGTGCCAAGCACTTCCATAGGTGCTTTGATCTTTATTTTGTGGATTATATATAATATGCCTTTAGAAAGTGATTCACTGCTTTTGGGACCCATACAGCCATTGCTGGCAATGGAACTTCCTTACATGCTTCATTTCTAAATGAGTACAGTTCACTTGGCAGAATTAGCCTTCACTAAAAGTTTAGGAAACTTTTTTTACAGTGAAGGAAAATAATAGCATGATATTAAAGGGCTTGTTAGTTAGATCTGTTGAATCAGTTCTTCAGCAGTGCCTAGTTATGATCATTCATAAGTGTTTCTGTTTCTCTATAAGGCCTTCCTACCAGTGCCCCAGCATGTTCTGTGAAACACCAATGGTGCACCACATCCGTCGCTTTGTTCACGGGCAAGGCTGTGTGCAAATTGTGTTAAAGGAGCTGGACTCCCCAGTCCCTGGGTACCAGCACACCATTCTTACTTACTCCTGGTGCAGACTGTGCAAACAGGTAAGGATGTGGGCTTAAGAATCATTGCTATTCCAGTTTAGTATTCTTGTGACTGGCTTCGTATGAAAAGGCAGCATTTTTGAGAAGGTGCTCATCTCTGGAGCTATGACTAAACAAACAGAAAACCTGTTGATGGTACAGATATTCTCATCTTACCTACAAATTCCTCTAGTAGAAATGGGGCTCTTGAGGGTGAAGCATCTTGTGTGAGGCAGTCTGGTTAGAAAGTGTCAAAACTGGCTCTGAGAGGATAGATTTAAATGGAAAAAATGGAGTTGCCCCCTAAGAGGTGAAGAGTATGGTCCCTTCCTTGCCATGAATCAGTATGAGCATCAAAAGAATGTATGTGTGGGGAAGGGCAGACTCCAAGAGCTACTGGGTTAGTAACTGGCTAAAGCCACCTGGCATTCTTTGATCTGCTATGGACTGAACAGCCTGTATTGCATCACCATGACGTCTAGAATTCCTTTAGCCATCATTAGAAAGTAACATTTTCATTAGAGGAATGCTAAGTTGCTTTAAGGAAAGCCCACGGGATGGTAAGATTGTGTATTATCTGAAACTTCTTCTGTAATTTAGCTAAGAAAACATTGCTAACTGCATCACTAGCTAAACATTAAGAGCCTTCAAAGAGAGGAGACTAAAAGTTAATGAAAAATATTCGCACAGTGCCTGAGACGTAAAACATCTCAATTACCCATGTAGATGACTCAATTCACCTACTTATGCTGACTTAAACATGGGTGTTGGATTTAAAGATACCTGGAGGAAGTTAATGTAACTGCTGACGGCAGGCCCCGCACTGCTGTGTATACACCTACTTTATAACCTTTTGTATCTGTGTGTTCATGTAAACACTAATATGTTTGTGGCTGTGTGTCTACTCTAAGCTTGCAAGCACTGCTGAAGTTGAAATGCACTGCAAAACAATACCACTGCATTTGTAGCTGAAGAATCATGGGGGAAAAAGTATATCATGTAACCATTCCTTCTGCTTGGGTTGCTGGAAATTGTCTCTATGCAGAGAAATAGCATCCCAATAAGCTTCCATCAGGGATATGTTTGGACTCCCCCAACTTAGCACCTCAACTGCTCATCAACTAGCAGTTTATCAGATTTGTTTTTACTATGTGTTGACCTTAGCTTTGTATAAATGCTGTCTTTGTTGTTTAGTATGTTTAGGGTCATGGGCGTTTCTGGTACTAAAAATACTAGGTTGCTGTCGAGATTAGCCTGTCCTTAATCTTGTTTGAAGGATGAAATCAAGACACTTGGCTTTCAATTTTTCAGGTGACACCGGTTGTTCCTCTTTCCAATGACTCCTGGTCCATGTCTTTTGCAAAATATCTTGAGCTGAGGTTCTATGGGTACCAGTACACGCGAAGGGCCAATGCAGAGCCTTGTGGTCATTCCATTCATCATGACTATCACCAGTATTTTTCCTATAATCAGATGGTGGCATCTTTCAGGTGAGTTCCACTGCTAAAAACTTCTTTCTCTCTCTAGTACTGTATGAAGCATATAACCCTACTAAGGATTCATCAGTTCTGTTCTTCATTGTGAGTACAGCATGGGATAGCATAACTGCATTATAACCACAAGTGCAGGATTGTTTACTGGCTTGCAGAGGGCATTGTGGTGCCATCACTGTCCTACATGTGGTGAGGAATGTTCTAAGAGTGGATGGTTCCAGTTCATGATACATAAGAGAAACACTTTTCTCTATGTAATTCCAAAAGCTTTCAGAATTTTGTTTTTCCGATATGATCTGTGGTTTTACCTTCTGCCGAGAAGATACATGAACAGGGTGTTATCGCTACTAGAAGTAGCAAAAGCCCTAGACACATTGACAATGCCCTTTTTCATATAAAGGCCTCAAACCTCAATATGGTGTAGAACTGGTACTATATGGTGTGAGTCTTGTTAATAGCTGTTGTATTGCCTTCTCAGCTACTCTCCAATCCGGCTGCTTGAAGTGTGTGTCCCACTCCCCAAGATATACATCAAACGGCAGGCTCCATTAAAAGTTAATATTTTGCAGGATCTCAAGGATTTCTTACAAAAGTAAGTTGTTTTTTTTTTAATATCTTCCTCATCTTATTTGTGTTTTGTACTTTTATTGGCAGAACACATAACTGTTTTTGCTAGTATGATGAGGTTTGCTAAATATTTATTCATTATATGATAGAAAAGTAATGATTTAAAACATGTGTATATATTTCTAAGAGAGTGTGGTATTGAAATTTTTTTTATTACTTTTACCTACTCTGTCTGTACTAATCACTCACATTTTTGTCTAGTGGCAATTCAGCTTAAACATAGCCAGTAGAAACTAAGATTCTTTTCTTCTCCATTCCTGAATGTTGCACTGATAGCTGAGTGATATAGCATGTTTTTGAATGATGCTGCCGGGTAGCCACTGAAAGGTTGACCATCAGCCAGTGTCTGAAATGTCACCTTTTCTTATGAAATGCCTTCTCAAGCACAGGTAAAGTATTTTTAATTCCTCCTTCTAATGCTAAAAATGAAACAGAGAAGGAGGTGGTCCTAGAAGACTAATCTGAAAACTGAGATAAAATTTGTACCCTTACCCTAACGTTGCTATATAGAGCATCTGACTGAGTTTAAATTATGTCTTCATCCCCAAAACCTGCAAAATCTATTGTCCAAATAGAACTGTCTTCATTATATTGGTCATGGAGCAACTAAACTCTCTGACGTATAAACGTAATTGCCTTTGTTAGCTATTGAATATGATGGTAGCAGGCAGACTGGTACCTTCTTGTAGTGTAAGGTAAGCTACCATAAGCCTTGACATCTTCTATATATAGGAACAAAAAGGTGGAAGACAGACCTGATAAAAACTATGTTAAATCTGGCCTGACTGCTGTTCTGCCTGGTCGCAGCATTCTTGGGTGGCTGATGTCTCTGTGACCACCTGACTTCAAAACCTGTGGAGCTTTGTTTAGAGCTCAAATAGAGGTACTTATTTTTTCTGAGTCTGCTGGTGGAGGTGTAGCTTGCAGACCCAGATTCTTCCTAGTCACAGGTGACACAACAGTTCCCCTTTGTTAGTAATGCATTTGTGACATGCATTACATCTTTGACAACTTCCACTGTTAAGAGTAAATTGTGAAGACAAATATCAGTTGTGTGTAAATTTTAGGTTTCTGCTGTTACTAATGAAGTTTTTCCAACTTCCTCTCTAAATTCAATGGGACAGCCTACTGTGCAGGAAGGCTGCCATGTGTTGTTTTTTGTATTCTCAAATGCTAACCTTAAACATGTTCAGACTTTATAATTAGAGAATGTTGAAGATACTGCAAGTAGTCGCAGCTTAACTCTTTGCATCCCTGTTGACAGAGTGTCACAAGTGTATCTTGCTGTTGATGATCGCCTCGCTTCTCTGAAAACGGATACTTTCAGCAAAACGAGGGAAGAGAAGATGGAAGACCTCTTTGCCCAAAAGGAGGTAATAGACTGTTTTCACATCAGCAGACTATAGGCTGAAAAATGTGGGTGGGAGCCACTCAGGTTTTGTGTCATCTCAGGTGACGGAGCACTGACAGTTTTTCTTCTGACAGATGGAAGAAGGGGAGTTTCGAAACTGGACTGAGAAAATGCAAGCAAGGCTGCTTTCATCATCATTAGACACGCCTCAACAGCTGCAATCTGTTTTTGAGTCTCTGATAGCTAAAAAGCAAGGACTTTGTGAGATGCTACAAGCCTGGAATAATAGGTGAGAGGACACATGTTGGAATTGTGAGCAACACTGATACTGTGTTGCTTATAGGAGTGAAGAGGTTTTACTGTACTGTCTTTCCCTATAGCACAATTGCTCTTTATAGCTTGTGCTGAATGTCCTTTACTGATTAAGACCACAGAGCTGGTTGATTGAAGCAGAAATCATTTGAGGCCATATAATAAAAGTATTGTGTTTTAGATCCCATCTTGCATCTGGAGGAAAAAGTGTCATTTAAATAAAGGTGGAAAAGATATGAAGAGGGGAGCATGGGAGACCAGTTGATTGGGTGAAATTATCTCAGAGGTGAAGAAAATGTCCTGTCTTTGACCATTTGGAACGTTGCTTTGGCACATGTTAACAGCAGTCTGAGTTTGCAGTAAAGACTTGTGAAATCATGCTGGCTGTGTTCTAGTATGGAGAAACTTCATAACTTGTGTCAATTAGAAATAGTACCAGTAAACTATCTTTTGATTAATTTTTCTTTGGTGCAATGTTTTATGTAGGTTGTTGTGTTTGTTGTTGTTGTTGTTGTTGTTTGCTTGTTTTTAATATTTTTTTTTTTTTAATTTAAGATTGCAGGATCTCTTCCAGCAAGAGAAAGGGAGAAAACGTCCATCAGTACCTCCCAGCCCTGGAAGACTGAGGCAAGGTGAAGAAAGCAAGGTATGAGTAGCAGGCTAGAAGCCTCTTAAATAATTTTTTTCCTGTGGCACCACAATAGTCTTAAGCCTGGCTTCGGTTCACTTTAATAATTAGTAGACTGGTTTTACTGCATCCTGTGGTTTTCAGCTGTAAAAGTTTCAATTGCATGTTAGTATATGTATCTTTTCCTGAAGATGCGAACTAAGAGCCATATTGTATAGAAGAAGACTTAAGTATGAATAGGAGTTGATGATTTTCTGTGATGTTTGTGTAGTGTTGATATGAACACTACCAGCAGAGAGCTGCAGTCACTGTCATGTGTATGCCTAGATAGGAATTGGGTCATCTGAATAGACCCTACATTACTGCCCATCAGTTGTATCCCTTGTGAAAAAGAAAATGCAAAAAATATTGAGAGAGGCAGAGCAAATGATATAGGAAGGACTGATAATCAAAGCGGGATCACCCCTGCTTTGTGATGTGTCATGTGGGAATTGACTGAGGTCCAAATGATTTTGGACTGCTGCCTCAAGAGCTCTGTCCAAGTGTACAGTTGCCAGCATGCTGAACATTCACCCTATGGGGAGCTGGTACTCTGAGGAAAATGTTTGGGCTGCAAGGCAGTCCAATATAAGCATCATGCAGGGAGGCTGAACTCCCAATAGTTCTATCATTAGCAAGGAGCACTAAAAAACCCCATGAGACCCTGGATTTGCTCTGCTGCATGGATACACGTCCTTTCCACTTAACACATATTTGTGTTAAAGTGCTAAAATAAACTAACCCTTGATCTAGCAGGAAGTAGGTTCAGATAGAGGGCCAGTGTAGTGTTTAAAGCAGCATACACAGATGATAGCCATCATAAGTATCTTGTGAACCTGGGTTGCTGTTGCTTTGGTTTTTCTCCTGTGCTAACAGATACAGTGACAATTCAGAGGCTGAGAAGTGGGTGGGAGCGCTCTCTTGTGGTTCATCTGTTTTTGCAAGTGTTCCACAGAGGAGCAGATACAGCTGTAAAGAGCTTGGCATCAACACTGGTATTTTGTTATTCTGCCTAGATCAGTAGCATGGATGCTTCCCCACGCAATGCTTCTCCAGCACTGCAAAATGGAGAGAAAGGTCTGTTACTTATTTTTCATAAGCTACCAAAAGAAGCTTGCTGTAACCCTTTCCCTAACATAACAAGGGAGCTTTCGTCAAATTTGATAATTGAGAGGAACAGCGAATCTCCATTGTGTCAGATTTGCTCTTTCTAATAGTAAGATAGAAATCAGCTATCTGCTGGTAATATGAAGCTGAATTACTAATGATACTAAATTGGCCAGCAAGGGTTTTCTTTTGAACTTGAGTTGAAAAATTTTCAGAGGCTTTCTAAATAACTGAATAACTACAGGGAGTTTGGGAAATACCTCTCACCTCTTCTGTGTTATGGATGCTGAGACCTCTTACCTGTGAGGCATACTGAGAGTTTGTGGGAACTGAAGGTAGTAGTTATAAGAGTATGCATTTTTTGGAGGTTATGTACTACATGGATTAGCTTGCCCAGTCCTTTGCTCTGTGTGGCCATACCTGCTTTCTAAGTAAAAACTTTTTGAAAGTAGATACTGGTGATAGCTTGGGCTGGGAGCAAGCAATATAGCTTCTGACAGGTATGTAAAATGCTTTCTCATGTCCTTAACTCTCAGAGGATCGTTTCCTGACTACTTTGTCAAGTCAGAGCTCCACAGGCTCCTCCCATCTGCAGCTGCCCACTTCCCCAGAGGTTGTATCGGAGCATATGGCTGGTGCCAACACACTGTCTGAACAGGATACAACAAGCAGCTCAGAAGGTATAGTTCAGTTGTGGTCTTGTATTCTTTCTCTTGCTTCTCTGTGGCAAGTGTACAAGATCTGTTTAGGAAACAGCAGATCTGGTAACTCTCTGGTCTGTTGCCATCCTTCTCAAGTTTGATATAGTGATATAGATTTAACTTATGTCTGTTCCAGATGTGTTTGATGGACACTCATTGGGATCTACAGACAGCCAAGTGAAGGAGAAGTCTACTATGAAAGCTATTTTGGCTAACTTTTTGCCTGGAAACAACTATAACCCCATTCCATTTCCCTTGTAAGTACTGCATAATATATATAATGTACAAAATTAGCAGCCTGGTCAAATTGCGGACAGAACTGTGCATGCTTTCTTTGCTCAGTATATAATTTAAGTAATGACTTGTTTGCCTCTGAATAAACCACAGAACTTTGTCAAGCTAGGATGTTTTCTGTGTCCCTTCTAAGTCTTTATAGGTTACTCACCTTTCTTATTAATGATGTGCCCTTATGTAAATACATTATCAGTTTCTTCTTGACCTAGCAGGGATGCCTCCTCAGAACTCTAGTGGGAGACAAATGGTTGGGGGAAAAGGGGAGAAAGGTGCCTTCTAACTTCATTGCTGTGGGGAGGGAGTGGAAATGTCCTTCCTTAGCAAAGACTTACTAAAGCTACATGCCTGCCTCTTGTTTTTGCTTCCAGACCTCTTCCAAGGGTTGGACTCAAATTGGCATTTTCTGGGTGTAGGTCAGGTTCAATGGCTACTGCATGTGCCCTCAAGTCCCCCTCTCATGTGAAGATGGGCAGGCTGGAAAGTCTTTCAGCTACTTGGTCTGCATGCTTTGTAGTGTTTCTCGTTTGACATGAGCCTAACGTTTGGCAGCCTGGGTTTAACTTCTGAATCCTACCCCCAGAGTAGAAGCAGAGGCCTTGGGCTAATGAGGAAAAAGCTAAAGGACTGGACCCTACAGATAAGTAAAGAAAATCTTACAGGAACCCAGGAGGTCTTGGGCAATTTTCTGTGCTAAACCGCTTGTTCAGAAAAGAGTCCAGGTTTGTCCCCTTCTTTCACTCTGCAGGCTATGCTGCAGGACAGTCAAACCAAACTCAGGCAGGTTTCGGTGCCATTAGAAACAATGGCTGCTAAACAGACATAGACTCTTATTCTAACCTGGAGCTGGTCTTCTGATATAAGCAGCTTGCTTGAAATGCTGACTGCTCTAACACTCTACCATTTAGAATTAACCACATAGTTATGAATGTGTCTCTTGGGAGAAGTTGATCTGGGAAGCTTTGTTTCCATGCTGAGACTTGCAGCTTTTGCCTGGGAGTGCAGTGATGAGATTTGGGGTTTGACCAAAGGTTCTTTTCTTTCCACAAACTTTTATGATCTACTAACAATCTGTCATTTTCATTTAGTGACCCGGATAAGCACTACCTGATGTATGAGCATGAACGTGTACCTATTGCTGTCTGTGAGAAAGAACCAAGCTCCATCATAGCTTTTGCTCTCAGGTACTGGTGTGGTTTTGCTGTTCATCTGACACACTTTGTACTTTTGCAGCTTTTGTGTTCAAGGAGTATTTAAATCATAATGGTAGGGAACATGATGATGTCTTCATTAAGCCATGTTGAGAGTTTCTGCCAGAGCTGAAGTTCTCTCCTTTTACTACTAAGATATGGAAAGTAGACTTTCCAACTTGCAACTAGATTTCGGACTGTTTTAGTTGAACTCTAGTACACAAAAATTAATTAGCTGTGTAGTGTTCCTTGTAATGAGATACTATTAGAGAAAAAAGTGCAACTAAAGTTTGCTCGGCCTCTCCAACCTGGAGGAAGTGCAACTGAGTTAGGGAACAAGAGTTGGTACTGATACTGCACTCTGTCCCTTGCTACCTTTGGTCATAGCAGCTCTTGCTACTACTCAGTTCTCCAAATCAGCTGCTTCAGTAAACCTTGGGGATTGTGTCACAAGGGAGTAGATTTTTGAAGAAGCACATTCTTAAATTGTGGGTAGAGGAGAAACAAGGGGAGATTTTTCCTGCAGTGTTATTTAGAGCAGCTTATGTTCTAAGGAAATTAAGTTCTAATAATAAGAAAAAATGAAGCAGGGATTTTTCTACTGTGATGTATTGTTTCTTGTGGTTGTCTCTGAACTGAATTTTTGGGTTGGTGTTAGAGTCTTGCAGAGAACACTTAACTCTTAATTTTTGTTGGGTTTTTTTCCCCTTTCTTTCTTTTTTTTAATTTATTTTCCTTTCCCCTTCAGTTGCAAGGAGTACAGAAATGCCCTGGATGAGTTGTCCAAAGCATCTCTGAAGAACAGTTCTGAAGAAGTACTACAGCCGAACAGGTTACATGCAGTAAATATAGTACACAGAGTGAAGAGACAGTGATTGTAGTGAATAAGCCAAAACTAGACGGGGAAGAACCTGCAAAATATGCCCCTGTTAGGATATTTGCTTTCTGATGGAATCTGACACATTCCATGTAACTAACACATACTTGTAGTACGAGAGTTTCCATTTCATGTTAGGGGCCATACTGGCTTCATCACCTAATCCCTGGACTGTGTGCATGGTAGCATTACTGGGCCTGCTTACCTTTCCTATGGTGATGGATGGAATTTTTGCTATGGACCCTGAGTGGTTTTTTTTTTTTTTAGGAAAGTGGAGGAGGACAACTTTGGAGAGTCCTACACCATTACAACTTTAGACAGTGCCTTCTTCCCTTAGCAGTACTTGGTGTTAGGCATGGGGGAGAAGTAAATGTCCAGGCATAAAGGAGTAGCATCTCAGATGGTAGTATTTTTTTGGTTCATGACTAATTTTTCTTTCTCCTTTCAGCATGTCAGACAGCAAACTGAAGAGCAGTAGCCCTGTCCGCCTGCCCGAGGCCAACATGGGTCCTTCGAATCGCAGTGCAGAACCAGAACAGCGTAAGAACATTTTGCCAAAATCATATCCATGATGCTTAGCTCAGCTCAGACTTGAGTCCACTTAACCTGGATTCTAGATGTGAAAGTTAAGTTAGAAAAAAGAAAAAACATTCTGAATTGAAATCATAACTAGTCTTAGAGTTGACTTCATGTAAAACATGAAAGGGGTGTGTGTGTGTGTGTGTCTGTGCGTGTGTTTGTTTTTTGAAGTCTGTGGCTTTCTCTAAATCTTATGAGATCAGACTCATTTTCTTGATTTAATATTTGGACCTAGAGTTGCCTGTTTGGTACGATGCCCTCTTTTGGCATTGCCTTCTTTAAAAAGATGGCAATTAAAATATTTTGGAATGGAGATACGAAGTTCTTACTATGTTAAAGATGCTCATGCTTGGTCTGTTTTCAAATGACTGCATTCTAGGGTGCTACTCAGAACACTATGTCAGCTAACCTCATGGACCTTGGTTGCCTGTAGAATAGTAAATGAGTTACAGTTGAATGACATCATTCCTCCAATTAGAACAATGAATGGGGAATGCTCATATGAATTATGCTTTTATTAAACTGCCCATGGAAATGCCAACACCATCTTTGTTTCTTTTCACTGTAGCAAAGAAAACATCTGGTGTTCTGTCTTTCTTCCGTGGCACGGGAGGGAAGAGCCCAGACCTGTCTTCCCAGAAGAAAGAGACCTTACGTGGTGCTGACAGTGCTTACTACCAGGTTGGACAGATGGGCAAAGAGGGAGCAGAAAACCAAGGAGCAGAGGCTCAAGGTACAAAACTGCTGAGTCTGTCTTCTCTCTTGGACTGTTACTTCTCCCAAACCTCATTCATATATGTAAGGCCTAGAATACGCTGCTCCTCATGCTTTTTCAGCAGTCCAAGGTTACTCAGCCTGCATTGAAAATGAGTTGTTTGAATGTCAAATGTGGGTTTCTCCTAAAGACATTGCTCTGCTTTGTGATAAGGGAAATAGGATCTTTCAAATCCAATCGATAGGTACATTGAGTCTGGATTTGAACGTCTTTGGATTGAGTTGACTGCAATTAAGCAGCCCAGTCGCTCTTTCTCACTTGCTGTTTAATTTTCATCGTTTCAGTTCGTGGAAAATGAGTGAAGAGAAAGAGAAAGGTTGGACTTATGTGTCCATGAACAGCAGTGCCCTTCTAGCATGTGTTATATCATACAATTGTAGTTATATTTCTAATTCCCTCTTTATTCTTGAAAAACAAAAAGAAAAGATTTTTCTTGTAATGTCAGTTTACAAGTAGAATCTGATGTGGCTTTCTCAGTATTAATGATGAACAGCCCTGACAGAATGGTCCTTTTATGCCTTCAGATGATGGAGATGGAGGAGATGGACAGAAGAAACAGCTGGTGAATCCCCATGTGGAGCTCCGTGAGTAGTTGTCAATAATAACCTACTCTTAGCTGACAAACTCCTTTCTTCATGCAAATGTAATGGAAATCTTGAAGTTAATAATTATTTTTTCTTTGTATTTGGCACAAAGGAAAAACAAATCAAGAAAAAAGCAGTGCAATTTTTACTTATTGTAATTAATTTCTGTTGTAAAAGTACCCTATGAAGTTTTCTTTTTCAACTGATCTTTTGTCTGATTGCTATCCCATGGCATACACTGTAGGCTTACCTAAAGGGAGTTGACTGTCCTGTGAGTTTTCCATTTAAATCCTATTAATTGAAAATTCCAAATTACAATAAGTGTGAGAGGGATGTTTAGCACAACAATATTCTTCTAGACATCAGTTAAATTTCAAAGTGTCATCTCAGTTAGTCAGTGAGTGTTGCATATTGCTGATGAAGAAAACTGGTTTTTTGCAGAGTTTTCAGATGCGAATGCCAAGTTCTACTGCCGGATTTATTATGCTGGCGAGTTTCACAAGATGCGTGAGGTGATACTGGGAAGCAGTGAAGAGGACTTCATCCGGTCCCTCTCCCACTCAATGCCCTGGCAGGCACGAGGTGGCAAGTCTGGAGCTGCATTCTACGTGACTGAGGGTAAATGCAGCTTCTTCCCCCTTTGTAATTGGACGGCATTATTTGGGAATGATGGTGGTTAGTGTGTCATTTAAAGCCTGATTACCTCTATCCAGAGGGTTGCTGACTGAAGTGGCCACTTAAAAAGGGAAAGTTAAGTGGATTGTTCTGGAGTCTTCAATATCAAATTGTTTGTCTTTTTGTGTGTGCAGAAGAACAAAATGTAATTCTGTTTTTCAGCAGTAGCAATTAGGAAGGCCCCTGTAGCAGAAGGGTTATACTCTCTTAGACAGGCTTTAGAAAACAAAAACTTGGGTATAATTCAAGAAAAACTGGTTGCTAAAAACACAATGTTTCTTCTAATATCACGTGCTATGGTTAATTTAATTTTTTTTTTTTAAACTGTGACTGTTTATAGTCCCCTACTTGAAACAAGTATTGAATGGAAAGGTCTGTAGGCTGTTTCTGTTGTCTGTATAGGATGCCCATATAGATGAGGTAGATTGAATGTAGGCTGCCTCTTCTCCCTGATTTACTAGAAGGCTGAAATCCAGAGAGGCTAAAATTCTTAAATTCAGAATATATGAAGCAAAAAGAATCTAAAAATGAACTTCTTTAGGTAAGGATTTAAGAGAATGTAGTGCTTTTGATTTTTCAAACCTTTTCAGCTGTGTGACCGTCTTAAAGAAATTGCAAATAATACATCACTTATTGTATGTAACCCAATTTCCTCTGTCTGATGTTAAAACAGATGATAGATTCATCTTGAAGCAAATGCCTCGTCTGGAAGTCCAGTCATTCCTTGATTTTGCTCCACACTACTTCACTTACATCACTAATGCAGTTCAGCAGAAGGTATTAAAAAAATTCCTTTTTTTTTTAGGCAATGTTATGTATTTTACAGACTAGTAACAGTTTCTATTAACCCTTTTCATTTAAATAAAACAAAATGTCAGAGGGTATGAGATACACAAATAATTTGTTTTTGAAATATTCAGCGGAAATTTTGCTAGGGCTTCTAAGCTGAAATACACAGTCAGACAGAACAGTGCTGCTTCTAGTATTTGATTGCTGATTACCTCTGGCTTCTCTTCACCAGAAGCCCACAGCACTTGCCAAAATCCTTGGGGTGTATCGAATTGGTTACAAGAACTCTCAAAACAACACTGAAAAGAAGCTGGATCTGCTTGTTATGGAAAACCTTTTCTATGGCAGGAAAATGGCTCAGGTAAGAACGAAGCGTTCTGTTCCCTTGCAGTGCAGTTGTGACTGGGAGCATGTGCTGTCTGTACCTAGCACTGCTCAAAGATGACAGTTCATGCCCATTTCCTTCTTATGTGATCCTCATTAACTTGGTGCCTGTATTGGCTAGTTCAGGTAGCTGTAGTGCAGGGTTCAGTTTTTAGAAGTCTTGTTTGTCCCTGTATCTCTCATATTTGAGAGAAAGCATTACCAACCTAATTAGGAAATTATGAAACCTTTTTACAAAGCTTTCAGAAAAACTGACTGGGATTACAGACTGATTTAGAATTAGAGCCTCACTCAGAGAGATTGTGAGTTACTGTAGTGGGGGGAACTATTAATGTTTTCAACCCACTGTTCTTTCTTGCAACCACTTCAGGTGTGGGACAAGATTCTGAGTTTTCAGTCTTGCTCTTAGTCAAGGAAAAACAATCTTTGTCAGGCTGTAGAATGAAGACCTTAAAATGATTAGGGGGAAATTCTTTTCAAATAGAGATTTGGTGCTGAAAAAGAAATTCGAAAAAGCGTCACTACTTAAGTAGATAGTATCAGTTCTTTCTACCTTACCTCCCAGTGCCTTGATCTCAAGCAGGGAATGTTTGTGGGAGGACGTGAAATGAGGGAATTCTAGATAGATGTAAAGGATATTGTTGTGGGTTTTCTTTTTGCTTGTTTGTTGTTTAAATCATGAGGAGGGCTCAGGCACTAGAAAATAGAAACCCAGACAGACTCTATTCCTGAAGTTAGTTAAATCTTGACTGAACAGAGCTTGAACAACCTTCTGTAACAGGACCTGCTTCAAGCAGGACTTTGGACTGGAGACCTCCAGAGATCCTTTCCAACCTAACGATGGTCTGTCTCTTGCTTTGCCAGTGTTAACTTTGCCAGATGTTAAACAGTGATTCGTGCACGACCCACCTCCCTCTTCATTGGCTTTATTTTTGCCAGCATGGACTCTGTAGAAGCTGGGTGGAAAACTGAGTTTACCTAACCAATATAAAAAAAATAGGGACGCTTTTTTTCCCTTAAATTAGACTAAATATTAATGAAATTACTTGCCTACAACTTGTGAATTGAGGTGGCAGAGCTTTCACCTAGGCTTACATGCTACTCTCCACTCAGGAAACTAATTCTTGTAGTACAAAAATACTGTTTGTTAACTGTCTTCCTCCTGCAGAGAAGGAAACAGTTGCTCTGCTGTGTTGCCTTCTCAAACAGTTAGGTGTGTTGAAGTCTTTAACTCTACAGAAATATGGAACAAAGTAGCGCTGTTCTCCGTTTGCAGGTGTTTGACCTGAAGGGCTCCCTCCGGAATAGAAATGTTAAAACTGAAACGGGCAAGGAAACTTGTGATGTAGTCCTGCTGGATGAAAACCTTCTGAAGATGGTTCGGGACAATCCTTTGTACATCCGTTCCCATTGCAAAGCTGTGCTGAGAGCTTCCATACACAGCGATTCCCAGTTCCTCTCCAGCCATCTCATCATCGACTATTCCCTGCTGGTGGGTCGTGATGATACCAACAATGAACTGGTTGTTGGGATCATTGGTAGGTTGTCTTTTGTATTTTCTTGCTTTCAGATGCTGAAACAGCTTTCTTCTGGCTTAGTACTCTAAGAATACTGTTTATAGTACTCTTAGAACTGTACCACCACAGAGATGTGTGTCAGGAAATCATGTCTTCTCCCTGGTGGAATACCCGCTTATGGGTATTCAAAATGGGGACAGGAAATCCTCTAAGTCTTGTATAGACTTATTATTAGCATTTGCATTGCTAAGAGGATATACAGGAGGCCTCACAGGTAGTGAAAAAGCACTCAAGTTGGTGTTTAACCTACCTTTGACTCCAGTTGAAGCAGGAAAGGTTATTTGTATGCTTTTAATTAATCTTTCAACTTTAGTCATTACGGTGTCTTAAATTTTAACTCATGTGGAGGGGATCTAAAGAGAAACAGTACTGGTGGTATTGGAAGGGGGAAGTTAAACATCATGGGATCACTGGTGATCCATTAGTCTGACCTGGATAAATGGGTGGCGATGCAGTAATTACCTTGCTGTGTCCTCTGACTCGTGATGGAAAAGTAGAGCTTTGTCTTTAGACAGGCAAACTTGTGTTGTATAAAGGACTTGGAGACTTGTATAAAGGATGTGGAAATGAATTGGTCTTGAAACCTAGCTCAGAAATGCTTCCAGATGAGATCTCAAGCCAGGAGATCTGGATGAATCTTATTCTGATAAAGTTTGAAAGCCACTTAATAACACTTCTAGTTGAGAATTAAAGTCCCAGCTACAAAGAACTGCAAGTTATTATTACTTTTGGGTTTCATAGACTCTTGAATATTTAGGTAAATAGGATGAGACTGTGTGCTCCTTCTGTACGTGTGGCTTTTTGTTGTCCTGTGTCAAGTCTTATCTGATTAAAGAGTATATTTTATATGATGTTTAAAGCTAACAGTTCCTTCACTGTTTATTAATAACTTCTGAAGGAATTTGTTGAAAACAAATATGTTCCAGAAGAGAGAACGTCTGCTGTATCAGGCTATCACAATGTTCTCTAAATGATACCCCAAGAACTTAAAAAGTACTCAAGCTAAATTTGCATTGGACTGGAATGAAAACCATTAGCTTGGTCTGCATTTGAATCTGAGGTCAGTAGCTCTACCCATCTTAGATCCTAATGTGATACAGGAAAGAGGTCTGTAAAAAACTTTGAAGACTTTTTTTGTAGCCCCTGTTATGTGGGACTCTGGGTCTTGGGGCACGAATTGACAGTATTTAGTGCACAAACTGATGATATCAGTCCCAAAACACCAAGGAGTATTTTCAAAGAGTATTCAGATAAAAGAATAAGTCTTAAGATTGCTAGGTCTGGATGAGTTCTTGTAAAGCACAGCTTAGATACTAATGGTGGCCTTCTGTAAGTATAGAAACAGTAGATTCAAAATCGTATGATCACAGTTGTAGTCAAATATTAGGAGGTAATGATATCCAGTAATGAAAACCTGATCATTTTGCAGCTTCAGCTTTGCAGACTGTGGTGTTCATGTGCTTGTAATGACCAAGCATGCTTTCTCTGAAAGGGGCTTGGAAACAATTTTGAAGTCATCTTCTTGCAGCCCCCTCTTCCAAACAGGGTCACTGGTGATGTTTCTGCTCTTCCCTAACATGGGGTGGAAAGCATTTGCTTTCTGTTATCAAACCTGTAGGTGGCTGCAATGATGAGAAATACTGGCTTAAATGGAGAGGTGTCCAAACCTTGATGCTGCTGGCTGTTGCAGTAAGGTGGTGGGAGCTGTTATGGCCAAGTGGGGTTTCTGGGATGAAGAGGGAGCTAAGTGACTCTTCTGAATGAGCCCTTGATACTCTAACGTGGATAAGACAGACATGCCTGGGCAGTCTGTTTTTGTAGAGATGGGAGGAGTTGATTGTGCTCTTGCTGGGCTTTGGAAATACTGTATTCACCCTACACAAATATAATCAATGCTACAGATAGTAAGGCAACTGGTAGGGAAAACACTGAAGCTCTGACTATGAAAGGCTACTTCTTTCTTGCCCTTTTGGGGGAAAAATTGATACATTTTAGAACAATGTTACTTGAGTTATAGCAGCTAAAACATGTTTGTGTGTGGATTTTTTTTTTTATTGAAACAGACTACATTCGCACTTTTACCTGGGACAAAAAGCTTGAAATGGTAGTAAAGTCAACTGGCATCTTGGGAGGACAAGGTAAGTCCAGAAGGAAAGTGAAACTTTTGATCATGCTTTCTTGTTACCTGGAAACTTTCTTTAATTGTGCTAATAAATCCACAGCTTCCCCACCATGAAAATTTGTGACAATGGATTAAATTGTCCAGAACAGGGGAAGGAATTGTAGAATACCAGGTTGGAAGGGACCTCAAGAATCATCTGGTTCAACCTTTCTTGGAAAAAGCGCAGTGTAGACAAGATGGCTAAGCACCTTATGCAGCTGAATCTTAGAAATGTCCAGTGTTGGGGAATCCATCACTTCCCTGGGGGTATTATTCCAATGGCTAGTGGTTCTCATTGTGAAAAATTTTACTCCTGTATCTAATTGGAATCTGCCCAGGAATAACTCATACCCATTACGCTGCATCTTCTCCGTGTGACTCCTTGTAAAAAGGAAGTCTCCATCTTCTTTGTAGCCACCCTATAAGTACTGGAAACGTGGTGATAAGATCTTCTCTAAGCCTTCTTTTGCAAGGCTGAACAAACACAGCCCTCTCAGCATTTCCTCATATGGTGGGCTTCCCAGTCCTTGTATCTCTGTGGCCCTTGTCTGGACCCTCCAACCTGTCCATGTATTGTTTTGTGTATCAGGGACCAAAACTGACCACAGTACTCCAAGTGTAGCCTGGAAGTAGCACCTTCCAGGTGAAAGATAATGCTTTGATTATGTGAGATAAGCAAAATACCTCTGCTGCTGATGCCCTTGTTGATACAGCCAAGCTGGCTTTCCCTGCAGCAGTAGCAGCACTGTTCACTCATTTTGAGTTGCTGGTCCACCAGGACCCCCAGGTCCCTTTTACAGAGCTTCTCTCCAGACAGTTAGATCCCAGCTGTGCTCCTGGATTATGTTTTCCCAGGTGCAAGACTGTACACTTTTCCTTCTGTCTTGCTGCCTTCACGTTTATGCTGTCTGGTGATATAATCTCATGTGACATCTATCTGTACTGCAGTATACTCTCTAGCCCATTTCTAACTGCTCTTGACTCTTACACCTTAGGTAAGATGCCCACTGTGGTCTCTCCAGAACTGTACCGGACCAGGTTTTGTGAAGCTATGGACAAGTATTTCCTGATGGTGCCAGACCATTGGACAGGACTGGGCCTGAATTGCTAAGTTGAAGCCCATATTGGGAAACAACAAGAGGGCAGTGACATTATAGGCCACTCTCGTCCAGCGGTCTGTCCAGAGGATTGCAATTCCATGTTTACACGGACCGTGTGTGTCATGGTGGAAAGTGTGAAATCTGCTTGTTGCACTTTAATCCTCTCTTGGAGGATGATAAGCAAACCTGCCTCATTAAGGATGTAAGATGTAAGGTACCACAGAACAGCACTGATGAGACATCCCTTTTGTCAGTAGGGAAGGTGATACTCCTTGTAAGAGTACTGAAATGAGATACTATCCAGATCCTGATGGTGTAGAAGTACATGATCTCAGTAAGTCTTGCACTGCCAAAATGGTGTTGAATATGTGCAGCTCATGTTTCTGTAGCAGATGCATGGTACTGCAAATGTGAATTAAACCCCCTGTGTGTGGATGGGTGAGAGAAGAACGAAGTTAATTCATGAGTTCCTCTATTGTTGCAGTGGTCTGTAGTTGACCTGTTTAGGATCCTTTGATACCTTGTCCTGCTTATGCACTGTAGTTTGAATTTTTCCTGGGTTCTGCGAGCAGTATTTTTTTAAGGCAGCTCCACATCCATGATGCCCTATGACTCCATCTTTTAAGTTGTATTACTGCAGTACAACTCTGTCTTTATCTGTCATAATTTCGTTTTAGCTGAGTCCCATAAAAATGGGTTGTCAGTCATCAGCATACTGCAAACTCGAAAACATATCCTGTCAGTCCGAAACAGTACTTTGATCTGAACGTTGCCCAAATCCCTGGAAACGGGTAACCAAAAAAATAAACCCTTTAATTTAACAAGACTTGGTCAATTATAGTTATGAAACAGAGTAGCCCTTTCCTTAGTAGAAGGCTGTAAGTTGCTAGACAAAGTGAAGCATACTGCTTTAGAGCAACAACTTTCTCCTTAATGCAACCATCATTCCTGGCAGATCACTTCAAAGCCATTTCAGCTCCTCTGGACTTACAAGCAATGCATTTACCTCATTGTGAAACTTTGCCAGAAGAATGTTTTTCTTGCATTCATGACATGAATATTTTTTTTCGTCACTGAGATGAATGTAGTTGTTTTCTGTAAAAAGAAAAACCTGTACTAACAGGTGTCTTGTATGATGGATAAGATGTACAGAGATCTGTGAATCTCTGTTATGACAATAAGCACTTCTTCCCATTTTTATTAATTTTTACCTGCTTTTGTAGGTGATGAGTTTACTTTTTAGTGTCATTATAATATAGGCCAGTAAACAAGAGGCTTTTTTATGAGTTTGAAAGGCAAGAATACTGTCCTTTGATTTCCAGTTTCTAATGGAAGTACTTTAAATGAACATGGAATCTGGGACAGGATAGCTCTCTGTGATCACTTGCTTGTTCTAACCAGTTGCCTGATAATGCCTTCTTCACTGTACTACAGATTGAAATGTGCATTTTAGTCACTCTTCCTGTGTTTAGTATTTTCTTCTGCAGCAGATGTTGGTGGCTGTTCAGGAATGACAGCTAGGCAACACTGAGAAAGAAAAAGGCCACAGTGAGAATTGAGCTGTTGGCTCCAAAACTGAACAGCTCACGTCTGAGCTGCCAGAGGCAACAGTCATTTGTGTTGGAAGAAGTCTTCCCCACCCTATTGCAAAACTGTACTAGAGGATGAGCAAAGATGCTTGAAGCAGCAGAAATTATTCTCACTTCCTCAGTAAAATGTAATAGTTGTTTCTGGGGGTGCAGTGATGTGTGCTGTGGAAAGACAACACAGAACTCCTTGCCAGAATTCCTTAAGTCCAACATAGTGCATCAAGTACAGCTGATCACTTCTGGGATACATCTTGCCTCCTTTGTTGACATGTACTCCCAGGATGCCTAGCTGTGTGTGGGGCCTTGTTTAATGAGGTCAACCAGTTCATCAGCTCAGTGCTACTCTCACTTCTGTGGCTTCTACCTTCTGTCTTGGTTCATCGATGTGAAAGAACAAGCCTGAATCTGTTCCAGTCTCAGTTGAAGTTTACATATTTCCTCCTCCTTCCCTTCCTAAAGTTTACAGGGAAAAAACTTGACTTTCAGCTAAGGTGACCCAACAGCAGCTAGTTATGTTAGCTTCCACCTTTGTCACTATGTGGATTGGTTTATGGAGCACATCATGGCATCTGCACTAGGCTTATGTAGAGCTGTGACATGCTAGCCCCGTCCTGTCACTAGTAGCCCTTACTCCTATGATGTGTGGCTCCTCTATACTGCTTGTCTTCCAGAGTCCCAAGCAGCTGGCTCTAAAGCAACTTGATCATCTGCTGGTAGCTAATACTCCCCTGTACATGACAGCATGAGGCTCTCAGCAGTGTAGAGGTGAGAGAACCTTCTACTGTTTTTCCATATGTGTTCACAGATGTGTGAATTGTGACTTTCTTGGGCTGAAGTTACAGCAGTTGGAGAGATTTGCAGGAGTGACCTTGAACTGGCATTAACAGCTGATGTTGGGCCAGGATGTGGCTGATAGACTAGTCTTGACTAGACTGGAGTAAATACCAAACTACTGATCATGAGTAACACAGTAGCTGCAGTATCAACTGGAATTGGGACATCTTTGGGCGCTATGTGACATGTAAGCATTTCTAGTTCAAATCCCAGCAGCTGAATGGGTCTCCTCAAATGTTCCCTTTTCAGAATGAGAGTTGTCCTGGCATTTCAATTGCTACAAAGTTGACTTTCTCAGGAGAGCAATACTTCATGCAGAAGAGATCTTGGAGAGAGCTCCTTGTGAGGCTGTGTTAGGTCTGTGTCCCTGTAGAACACCTAAGGATGAACCATTTGGTCACAGTTTTTCTTTACAACACAGGTTTAGTATATATGTGTGTAAGTAAATCTCAGTTTCAAACATGAAGACTGCATTTCTTCAGAGCTACACTGGCTCTTTTTCTTCTGTTGTTTTGATCTGAGGCCTTGTGACAAATGTCTAAATCTTGTCCCAGTCAGAAGCAATGACTTTGAGTCATCATGTAGACAGCAGAATGCCTTGTAGTGGCCCAGGGGTGCATTCTGTCCCCAGAAAGCACGGGGGACTCTTGCTGATAAAGGAGTTCAGCGGGGCTCAGGGGAGTAAGTTACCTGTGGACTCTCCTCTGTGAGAATGACCAAAACCAAATGAATTGCTCGCTAGCTGGTGGCCAGACTAGTCAATATTCAAAGCACTTAATGTACCATAATGTATGTATTTCTATTCTACCTTGGTTCAGCTGTATTTTATAAAATCGATGTACTAAACTATTTGAGAATAACCACCTTGACTACCTGGAGGATCAAAATGTAATGTATATAGATACAAATAAAGTGACTAAAATACATATACTTGAGTCTATTCCATGTGTGGAGCAGTTAGGTCTCATAGCACCCCATTTTCTTGACCAGGCTGAAGCCTGCTGCTTGCTGTGCAGAAATGCTGTGCTGCAGAGTGCCAGCCTTGCGTGCAGTGCAGACATGCCTGTCTCTGTGCCTTGCAGCTCCTCCTCTAATGGAGCAGCACCTCTGGGCAGCTCCCCAGGGCAGTGGCAGTAGAATCTGCAAATAACCTTTCATGCAAATCTGTCTTCTTCCCAGCTACTTTTCACCACAGTGCTGATCCAGTTTTGTCCAGCGGATGGTGGTGTGTCTTTGCCCAATTTTTCCAAGATGCAGAACACATTCCAGGTATTTCCATAATCTTAGGTGGACTAGATAAACAAAAAAATCCAAAGAGGTCTGAAAATAAATGTCGTATCTTGATTGCTTCGTATTAACCTGGTATATAGTAACCTCCTTGCTAAGGCTAGTTCTGGGTAGGGGATTTATTGGTTCCTAGAATATAAAACTCAGTCTAAAACATAAGGATTTACCTGTCTTATGTGCCATAACTGGTTTTTGCCAGGTGAGTTTGAGTTCTTTTATCTGCTGCAGTATGAAACAGCATCAGAAGCTGTCCCACCATGGGGGTGTGAGCAAGGAAAAGGTGAGATACTCAATTCAGGGGCAGTGTTGCCTTATGCTGTGTAAGTTTGAGTGGTGGGACTTGAGGGACTTCTGGCACGAAGCCAGAAGCTGCGTTGAAAAGCACAAACGCAGGGTTATCAGAACAGCAGTCCTGTAACCCAAGTGGGACTTCCAGCGCTTAGTAAAGGACTGCTGCCGCCTGCTGGCAATCCAGGTTTTCAGCTCTTCTAGTGCAAGGGCTGGCTATGTGTTTGCTTAAATTGTCTCACAGGACATAAAAAGTAGAAGAGAAAATATGATCTTAGTGACAGCTCTGTACTGTTTTTCCGATCTCTAAATGTGCTGTGAATCTACCTCTGAAGAGGTGGAGGACTGAAGTCCCATAATAGTACTTCATAAAAATAGCCCATATGTACTTCATAAAAAGTTGATTTCATAATCAAACCTGCATCTCTCACTTGTCCAAAATTTTCGGAGGCATTTTGTTTAATACTTTTATGTACATTGCAATGTTTATTTATTTTTAGCTTGTTAGATTCCAGTGCTTTACCAAAGGTTCTGCAACAGAGTAACACGAAGACGTACATTGCTACAGCTGTAATTCTCCCCATGAGTCTTTTTCTCGCAGCAGTGACTGGAACAGGGGTACCTTACAGCTGCAGCTGCACAACTGTGCTCATGCTAAAGAAGAACAAAGTGTAACAGGAGGTACTGCAAGAACATCAACTGGCACTTCTTTGCTCTATGGCTGGCCAGGTACACAGGCACTTCCTGCATGCTGTTCTAGCCTCAAGCCTGAACAGAAAAACTGAGCACTACAACCAAAGTTCCCTCGCTGTAGCATATAATTGAAAAAAATAAGTTGCTCAAGACATAATGATCCAGTGATCAAAGGTAGGATAATAAAGTAGGTAAATGTAATTACTGAAAAGAGCACTGAATTATGGTTGAAGAGACAGGATGAGAATATGGAGAACTTTTCTCCATTGTTTACATAGGATATTTTTCTAATATAGCCTCAGCAAAAATGAAACACATAATATCCTAGATATGGGCTCCTGTTACTGAACTAGCTGGGATCTTCTGACATAGCAAAAGTAAACTAGCTACTTGATGAAAATGTTATATATCTTAATGTACACATATGCATGTAACAACAAAAAGAAAATGTTTTTCTAATAGTATTATAAAGCCCACTTAAAACATATGCTATAGGGAGAAAAGTATTTTCTGGAAACAGGGCCAGGTCAGCCATATAAATTTCTAATGGCTGATCTGTAATCAATTCTGATTAAAGTGTATTCTTGCTGATATGTGTGGTACTTGACAAGGTAGAAAAAAAGAGAATAACTTTATATGACTCCACAGTAGCCTGTAATATGCAGAAATTATATTTCCTTCATGTTAGTTTGAGCTGCCTTATGGAAAAACAATATTCTACTTTCTGTCAATTAAGCCCTAGAAAGCAGAACATCTTTAAGGCCCTATTTTGCATTCCAGCTCAGTTGAATAGTAAGAATTCACCAGAACTAATGAGTTTTGACAATAACACAACCCAGCCCCTACTTAATTCAGCTCCTGAGTGTTTTTTGAAACTCTGACATTTAAGTAAAGTAGCCATTTCCTTAGAGGATGCGTTGGCTCATTAACTCGGTGACATGGCTCTTGTAGTCTTAGTCAAGAAATAGTCTGCAGAATACAGAGGTCATATACCTTGATTTAGGAAACATTCTTCTTTATGCTCAACTAACTGTAATTAATATCTGTTGGCAGATAGAGAAGTCTATTAGAGCCTAGAAAGCAGTACAAGGAGCAGTCTGTTCAATGTTGGGGATAAGTACTTCAACTGTTCATTATTGAAAGTGTGGTGGCTTACAGATAGGTGGATTTAAAAATTAGTAACCAATTCTAGCATAGAGAGGTTGAAAGCATTTGAGCTTGGAAGGTCACTGTTTTCAGATGCCAAGTTTCAGTAAATGAAATAAGTTCTTTTTGTGCATTCCTGGTGAAAAATTTAAATATTAAAACATTTTAAGTCTCTTTATAAATTGAACAAATACATTGAAATTCCACAACTAATTAAATGTGAAGCATGCCCATGAATGGAAAAAAATCAAATTTGCCAAGTTTGATCAAAACATGATCTTTCCAACTGCCAGCCATATAAAACCAGTATGTTGCTTGAAATTTTTGCTATGTTATCTCTATTTTTATACCTCTTAGCAGCCATAGAAACTAAATGAGCCAAATGTCTTTTAGGAAATTTGTTGCTTTTAGGATAGAGCATGATAGCTAATCAATTCAGTGACACTTAAACAGCCATACAAGTCCTCCTTTTAATTAAAACAGGATGCTAGAGATAAATTTAAAAGCCATTAGACTTCTGTATCTATTATTCCACCTATTGTGCAGCATACATGTATTTTGTGTTTGGTTCTGTGTTGCCCTTTTTTTATGAGTGCATAGTAACATTAGAAGAAAAAGGCAGCGATGAGCCTTATGGTCTGCTGTTTGTCATCTGAGAATATGCCAAGGCTGCCAGTTTACTTCATACCTCAGCAAGTCCTAAGCAATAGGGGCCCTGGGAGAGTGTTCTTGCCCTGCTTTGACTTGATTGATCCACTTTGTGTCATTCAGTCAAAACCCACAGGTCCTCACACTTGTCCATTCAGTTGAACAAGTTACACTAGAGTGGAGTGAGGAAAGGAGTGAAGAATAAGGAGTGATAACCACGATCTACAGGTAGCTACAGGGAGAAGCGAAGCAATCTTGGTTATACAGTGAGAGTAAAATTGCTATTCACCCTTGGGATTTGAGAGGGGGATTAAGGAATGGTGGAACATTATTTAAAATTGGAGCATTCACTCAGGTACTGTTTCAGATTCATCTTCCACTTTGTTTATTGCTTGGATACATGGAGTTGAAGGTTTTTCTTTTAAAATATGAAGTTAAATTTAAGTATCAGAACAGTTATTAACACGACTATAATTTGTTTTGAACTTTTTGGTTTTGGGGGTAGGGGAGTATATGTTAAAATATTTGTTGACCAATACAGCTTGTCATTGCATTTAGAGAAGATTTAGATTATTCTGTGTGGTTTGGTGGGGTTTTATATTTGGTTTTTAATGTGTTTTTTTAGTTGGTTGGGTTTTTCTTTATTGTAATTTGATTTCTGAAGAATGAGGCAATACTGGCACCTCCGTGATTCTACAGGAGAAAACTGAGGGACCTGGTTAATTCAAGATGTTCTCATTCTGTAATAGTGCTGCTCCACTGGTCTTGAATAACCAGTTTAAACCCTTGATTAGTAAAAATCAGATCATGCAAATATATGGATTTGTCCTTAGAGAAGGCTGGAGATAGAGCTATGTATAAAAGCTTTTATTTATTTATTTGTATGGCTAGGAATAAAGGCAAGATTTTATTACCCACTCCATCTTCCTCCCAGGCTGCTTATTGAAAACACAGAAAGGGTAGCTGGCAAAAAAAAAAACAACCATGAAAACTTGGAAAATCTTAGAAACTTACATCACCTACAGCTTTTCTCTGTTCTGAAGATCATTTTCCCCCATACACATCCATTTGGTCTCTAGCTTAGAAATTTAAAACTCTGGATGCAAAGAGAATATCATGATGCAGAATTAAATCTTAAAAATGAACTTTATTGATATTTAAACTAAATCCTCTTACCCACAGTCTAAATGAATTTTGAAACCAGTTGCCAAGACAAAGTAAGTCAGGGTAGAGAATATTTTGATGTGGGCAGTAGTGTTGTCTTCTTGTAGTATTTACCTATATTGCTTCAGATGACTGATGGAGAAGGAAGTGATAACAGTAACTTTTTATGAAGAACTGAAGTATGATTAAAGCCATAGCAAAACCAGAAAGTTCTGAAGTTACCAGCATCTTATGGAGGAGACTGTTCTACTGGTCTGTTCCAGTAAGCAGTAATAAGAGAGAAACTGAGTATAAACAGGCATAAAGAAGAAACTGTACAAATGTCTGCACTAGGTTATTTTTAGAAGATTTTTAACAATAGAATCCTAGAGTATGTAACCATGACCTCATTCTCCAGCATTACAGTACAGCGTGGGAACTGCAATTACAGAGACACGCAAAAACTGACCAAAACAGAATTTGTATTAAAATTGTAATTTTTGACTGTGATTGAGTTTGAAGTTTGATTTGGATGGGGGACAGTGTACTTTAGTAAAAAATAGACGCAATATGTTCTCTTCTTTCTCAGAATAATGTGCTGCAAAACCACAAATCAGTAGAGGCAGCTCTGACCATCGGGGAAGAAACATTTCAATGTCCCAAAGTTATCTGAACCTCTTCCTTTCTTGCTGCCTTCTTTATGAAAAAAATTACTTGTAGATAACAATGTATTTACAAATTTGCAATACTCATACTAAGCTGACTAGTCATGCCAGATCTAAATATATCAAGAGCAGGGAGAGAAGTTCATCTGACAAGTTCTCAGCAGCATTTTATTGAACATATGAAACAGTTGTTTGCAGACATTTTGTCATCTTCTGTAATTTTTCTTGTCTATTGAGAAGCTATGAAAAATATTCTTTAGAGTGGGAATTCTATTAAAAACTAGGAGGAGATACTGCAATATACATTGTTCATTATTAAAGAAGGCACTTGCTTTCCTGCTTGCCTAAAGGTTATATAAAAAACAAACAAACCACCTAAAACATATCTCCAGAGAAAGGGACAGTGGTAATGCCAAGAGGTTAACTATGTCCACAGAATACATTCATATTTAAATATCTAAAAATACAATAATAAAAGTTATGACCTAATGACTTAACCAGATGCTTCTATGGCATAACTTAATCTTTGAAAGTCAATGAAACACAGAGTTTGAATTACTTTATTTTTTTTTCTTACTTAAAAAAAGAAAAAACACAACCCCAAAAACAAATCAAACAACTAAAGCTCTTCAAAGTTCTGTTCATCCAGGCAGCACCACCAGTGCTGCAGAGTAATCCACTCAAGGGCAAGAGCAATTTAATTCAATAAACATCCTGCTACCATTTCTTGATTTGATTTCTTAACAATTGACTAGACAATACTGCAACCCCAAAGCAGAATAATTATCAGGTACAATTGTTTGTCTTTCAAATAGACAATCCCTCATTATGTTTCTGCATTGCAGAGTGGTTTGAGTGCATATTCAGCCACAGGCTGAGTGCCACATTCAAAAAGCATTTGAAAAGAGACAGAAAAAAATATAAGGAACTAGTAAATGGGTAGGCAAAAGTAATAGAGTTCACATTGCTGGTCAACTCCGGTGTTTGGCCAGGAAGAAGGTAGCTGGTATATCAGAAGAGGGACATGCAGAAACGTTGAATGCCTCCACCAAAACCAAAATGCTTTAATCTCCCCACAGTTTAACAGAATTCATACAGTCACGTATGCCTGTGAACTCAAACTTGTTTTCATCTCTCCTGTCCTGTCAGGAAAGTAACCATCCTTATATTTTCCTTGTGGTGTCTTCTATATTCACAGCTTCAGAATATCTTGAATCTTATCTAACTTCGGTACCACTTAGAGTTCATCCTAGTGACGAGAAAATAAACAGTGGAGTTTCTCTCAACGTACGAATAAAAATAATTTTCTCCTGTGATTTTAAACTTTTCTGTAGTACCAATTTTTCAACTGGACAAACGTTTCTTAAATAGAATTCAGGCTACTTAATAGCTGTGTGTTAATATCTTCTGAGTTAAAATGTCAATCCCAATCTTGCAATGATCAGCCTCTGTAATTTGCTGTCTGCTTACTAAATGTAGTCCAAGGATTACACTTAAGGACACAGTGCAGCTCAACCATCTATCTCTAATGCAGCTGTGCCACGGACATGTCCATGTCCCATAAAGTCCTGCCACAACTGATGTTGCAACTGCAGTGTTCTGTGTTACATCTGCAGACATCAAGAACTGAGTTTGAATGAATAACAGTAACCAAAAACAAGACTGGAAGTAAAATGTACCTGGTACTATTTGAAGATACAGCATTTAATACTACAGATGAACCAATACTAACATCATTTTAAGCAGTTATTCTTTACAGCAAGTCTTTTGCAAGAGGCCCCACAGTAAGTGTTCTTACCTTATTTCTAGATTTTTTTCTTTTTCCTTTATTTTGCATTGCTTCTAATTTTTCATTCAAAATGTCAGCAATACCTTTTGCATCTCTGCTGTCTATATATTCCCCGAGCACATTTTTCTTAAAAGAAAAAAAAAATAGAGCATGGTTAATATATATCACAATTTTACACTGAATAGAAATCTGTGTACTTTCAGACAAAATTCAAGAGCAATGCAGGGCAGAATACAATGGCTTTGGTAGGCTGATTTATGATTCATGGATATATTTTTGTCTCTGTTTAAACAATGCTAATTGTCTTTACTGTAAGAACCACTCTTAGCTCCTAATTTTCAAAACTACACAAATTTTGTCTTGATCCTTAAAGAAACCTGAAATAGTTACAATTTGCTCACATATTCAGCTAAGTGCTTAAGGTAGATAGCTGTTACCAAGTCTGCCACTTTTTTGAGACCTAAAAAGCCTCTACTCTTTATCACAGAAAATGTTATTGAATGTGGTGGGATTGTGTGTGGAGGGATTTCTAGAATTTCCCATAAAACATTCAGTGAAAAAACCAGTAAAGTATAATTAAGAGAACTACCTTAACTATCAGAAATCATCGAATCATTGATGAAATCATTGAATACTTTCTCTTCAGCATTAATAAGTTTAAAAAGATGGCTATAATATTCTTGAAATTTAATATATTTTTAATTAATTTTTTTAGCTTAAAATACATTATTTAAGTTAGAATTACTCTTTTAATATAATCAGATTTCTCCTTAACCAAAATTATATTTCTCCTTAGCCAAAATGAAGTTGTCCACATTTCATTTAGAGAGAGACTGCCTGCTTTTGGGTAGCTGGTGATAGAATTGGTAAAGGTTGAAAAACATTTTGTCAGCTAAGACCCCTGCAAAATCAAACCCTTGTCTGTTTAAGCCCACATTTTAGTTACTGTTTTACTAATTTGCAGTTTATTGTTACTGTATCACTGTCCTACTATTTTAATTATTACAAAACTGATTATTACTGTTTCTCCAAAATATATAAATAATGCACTTTAATATGTTACAGAAGTATTCTCTTCAGTTTTAATGTGAAATGAAATACATCTACTAACAGTACCTGCTCAGCAACAGGTGACACTTTACCTTTGTTCCTTGGTAGGGGTAAAACTTAACAGTAGGATAGGCTCTGATATCAGCAGTTTGACAGGTCTGACCATATGCCTGACAGTCTACTTTCCCAGCCTTTACTTTTCCTTTAACGGCCTAAAAAGAAATGCTTATTAGAAACAAACTTCAAGTTTCCACCGGTGAGTGTAAGCAAATAACTGGAATAAGCCAGCAATAAAAGTAAACAACTAAACTGCAGCTAAAAGTAAACAAAAAACCTGTTGCTCAAATCTTTTAAATATTTCAGTGTAGTTGCTTGCTTGCTTCCCAGACTGTTAACCTCGTATCAGGAGTCTCTATGTGTTCAGCAGAGCACTCCAGTTCAGGGCAAAGCACAAAAGCACATCACAGCTCCAAAGGTCACCCCATCATAAGTTGAAATCTATCTCAAGAGAGGGTCTGTGTGTCTGAGAAGGAGGCTCATTGCAGTGCTGTAGTTTTTGGATGACTGCTGAGAAATAAAGTGCTGATAAATAACGTTTTAACCATTACAAGCAGAACAATCTGCTAATACAGTTAAAAACCTACCCTTGCAAGGATCTCAAATTCAGGAGCAAAATTTTGGCAAGGTCCACACCAAGGAGCATAAAAATCAATGACCCAGTGATCTTTCCCATTCAGAACTTTTTCTGTGAAACTCTGAGGAGTGAGGTCTACAGACACTTGTGGTAAATATCTGTGGAAAGGAGGAATAACAGTCATAATACATTCAAAACTTTAAACAATATCCAAATTCCATTTAAGAAAAGATTCTGAAATTAAGAATATTAGTAGTCTGGAAACCCCTACTTCACACTTTGTACTATAAGAGAATCACCTTTTTAAAAGTGGTAGACAAAATAATAATATGGTCTTCAGGAAATGAGTGGACAGCAAGGAGTATGCTATTTCTGCACATTTTAAAAAAGTAAGATAAAAGATGTAGGAACTTTAACATCTTAAATTAAGCAATACATATACCCAAGTGTTTCTAATTCTTGATCCACATAGTATTTAAATATTTATTTCTCCTAGCAAGCAAAGTATATAAGCAGCTCATGAACAAAGTTTAATGCAGTAACTTACCCCAATGCCCAGCCTCTCAGTGAATAGGAATCTCTGTGCCATCCATTGTAGCTACTGTATTAAAGAGAAAAAATCCAGTTGCACAGTAGTTTGACTTATATTGGAAAAAAACCCAACCTCACTCTGAAGAGTGAAGATAAACAAATAAAGAATGTAAATGCATATGTTTTAGGATATATTTCTACCTTGCTTTGAAATCTGAATGAATGAAAGTCTTGTAAATACAATTCAAAGCTACAGAATTAAGGACTAGATGACCAAGAGAAGAAAGAAATTTCTATGCCAAGGAAGCACATAACTTTTGATAGCTACAAGTATTTTGGATTAATGATCCTTGGTAATAGGATTACCAAGATCCAGATTAAACTGCAAGCTCTAAGAAACATGAGAACTAAATTAGAATACTGTAATATTTTCATGTTATGTTCATTCATTACAATAAAACAATTATTATGTATATACATTTCCCTTAATTTAACATTAGAAAAGCCAGACAAACTAGTTACTTGGACAAGGATTTAGTATTTGGACTTTCCGGGCATTGCTTAGTTTTGAAATTTCAGTCTCAGGTTAGAAAAAAAAGATTAGTTCAGGATTCATATCCACTGATATCAGTGAAAGATATCGTATCCACTGCTATGATCCACAACTTCTTAGCAAAGTATTTGTCAACAGTTACCTGGTCAAAATTTGATTTGATAGTTTCTGGTGATCTCTGTTTCAAGACACAAATTTCCCTATCTTTGCAGGAAATAGCTGACTCATGATTAGAAATTTGGCACTTAATAGTCATATTCACCAACGTAATTGTTTTAAACAAGAAAAAAAATTTTTATTTCAAGAGAAGTTTTTTCTGGAAGAACTAAATAAAAGCAAGGAGTGCAATGCTGAAAGCTACTGAAGTCTGCTATTGCATACTACGATGAAGAGGCATTACAATTTACTATCTGCCAGCATTTAATAGAAGTTCCAATCTGTGAAATAATGAAGCAACACATCTGCTCTTTCAGATGGTTATCTGTCTTTAAAATATGTATGTGCTTCCTGAAATCCCTGGATCTTCAAACTGTACTGTGAAATGGAGGGACAGGCTGTTTGTTTGTGGACAGATTTTATTTCCGTTAGAATTTTTTTTGTTAATTAATAATATTTCCACATTAATGACACAGATGAATGGATGACTACATGCAATGGACAATTTTTGCAACGGTGCTAACAGATTGTTGACAGGGAGGATGAGCAGACAGCTACATCGCTCTGTTCTCTAAAGATAAAGCTGCACTCAATTACGCCTAGTGGTATTTTTATATTATATGATTTAAATCATCTACTTTAACAGGCAAATTAGGCAATTGATAAAGAACATGAAATATAAGATTCCGGTGTCAGTTCAAATTACTGAAATGGCAAAATAAAATGCCAGTAGTTTGAAGTAACAAAACCAATGGCATCCAGTACAGTAATATCATAACAGCCTATTTTAATAGTTGTGATGATTTTAATACACAACAGTATTTGTCTTGTTCCACATCATGTAATGTTTCCCAACTGAAGCAATGTACTTACTAGTATTGTTGAGCTGTGTTTGATTTTTGAGGAAAGAGTCTTATTTCAGGATATCCCCGAACACTTTCTTGGTGACAGAAAGAATAATATTTTTGACAATCCACGCTGCCTACACTGATTAATCCATTTAACATCTGAAAAAGAAAGAAGAAAATCCACAATCAAATATGTTAATCAATACTACTACAATTTCAGTAATTCTTCAGAATTTCAGTCTTAATCACTTAATTAGGGGGAAAAAAAAAATCTCAACAAAACAGACCAAGATTATCACAAGGCTTTCTCTTCCTTGTAAAAGGTTCACTAGTATCAGAGCCAGCCACCCAGCTGCACTCCCATCATGCACATATATTTAATATAAGCTGCATGCACATGGCTCACAAGGCACCTACCTGACCTCAAAGGTACCTGTGAGTGTGATTATTTAGTAGAAGGAATACCATGTTACTGTGTTTCCTGTCATAGCATCAGTAACTCTGACAGATCCTGCTACAGTGCAGATGTGCTATCAGTTGCACAGCTGGTCTGTGTCCTGAACACACTGTATTTGTTACAAAGGCCCAAACTACTTGGCATGGGTAGGAAAGCTGATGATTACTGAATGTGTACTATAGAGCTACTCGTGCTTTACAGACATTTCACCAGATATAAAATCCTGGCTAGAACTCTGAGTCAAATTGAGTTCTAAATGTCTCAAAGTCATGGGCTTGTTTCCAAAGCTCTATTTTTTTTCCAAAAAGTTTCTAGTTCAAATTCCTGGAAACACCTCCGGGAATGGTTGTCAGTATAGTAATATTACTTTTTCAAATGAGAGAACACTGTAATGACCTTGCAAAAGAAAAACACCCTCCCCAATCCGAAAAATTCCATATTTGAAGTACATGTAATTCAGCTAACTGATAATCAGCTTTGAAGTGTATGAGATTTAACATTCATTTATTTTCAGGGAAGAAAACAAGATCTCAGAAAAAAAAAATCTTCCTAATATAGGAAGTAATTAAATTGGGCACGATTGAATTCCTTTAATCTGAAATTCAAGTCAGAGGTTTCACCAAGGTCTCAGTGCTTCCTTCAACAAGCACTTCCTCAGTGCTTCCTTCCTCAGGATCATAAAGAACACTGGGAACAAAGTGGCAAATTATTTCCACCAATTCTTACCTAATTTATTTTAAGTCTTTCTGTTGTATTTTGTTTTAAACAAATGCAGATCTGTTGCCTATATAAAGCACTAAGCACCAAGTAAAGCTAGTTACTCTATAAATTTTCTTAGATATTGGAAAATACACTTGTAACCAACAGGAAAAACTGGATTATAGTATCTATGTATTGAATCTTTTAAAAAACCAAATAAAAACGTTGTATTTGAAACAATATAAAACTCTTTTGTCTGCAATATAAATCTCTAGATTTTCTCAGCTGACAGTTCTTAAGAAACCAGTTGCATCATCTCAGTAGTTCCCCAGAAGAGGAAACAAAAGCAGAAAAATATCTGAATGTCATTTACCCTGGCCATTTTTTTCCATTCTGGCATTAAAGCCTGACAAGGTCCACACCACGGAGCGTAGAAGTCCACCATCCAGATCTCCTCTCGTTTTCTTCTCTGAACTAATTCAACAAATGTCTCAGGTGTTAGGGAGACAACCGATGGATTCCTAAGATCCTAAATAAAGACAGCTTATGGACATATGCTGTGCAACAATAAGTTATCCCATATCTAGGACCACCATGTACAAACCGACTGCACCAAATTCTGAGAATGTTCTGTGAAATTTGCTTGCTACTGGGTTAGGGAAGTCTCCACACCACTGAAAAGCATGGAAGCATTGAAAGTCATCCCTTCAGCCTACAAATCATATGCCTGATTTGTTAAGAAAAGCTATCAAAAAATACATCCAGGCTCCAAAAGGGAGGTTTTCTGCCTTTTCTCAATAAAAGGAGGTAAAAGGGAAGAAATTCAGTTTACGTGGCGAGAACAGGCATTATGAAACTCAGCCGTGCTATTTAGGCTGGAATGCAGAAGAATACCTAGGGCACACTATGGGCCTCTGAATATCCACTGTAAAAGACTAATCTCCACCTGTTTCTGCATGTGTTTCTTGAACCTGCTTTTTCTATCTGGAGAGAACAGTCTTCAAAGAGTGGAAAATAGCCCGTGGATATAGCAGTGAAGAAGAGAACCTGAGTGCTGGAGCAAAGCTGGGTGCCAAAACTCCAACAGCAACAATGACCAGTACCAGTGATTTGCAGTTCTGTGGGTTAAGAAAGTTCAAGGACAGCTAAGAAATGTGTAAAGCAGCAAGCAAACTGACAAAAATGTGAACCTCATCCTATGTCAAGGTGTGTATGTGAAGCATTTTCACCTTAAAAATATGAAGTGCTGTAATATTAATTCCTCTACCCTCCCTATGAGATGGAAATCATTACTCTTACTTTGCAGATTGGAAGAGAATTTATTTGCTAATGATATCAAAGAAATTACTTGACAGAGTAGGGAAATGAGTCCATTAGGTGTCAAGTCCCTGACTGGCAGTTGCTGGGTCACTTTTCTTGCCCAAGGTTTTTTCACCCTTTATCTTTCTAGTCTAAGTAATTAAAAAAAAAAAAAAAGAAATCTTAAAATCTTCCAACTAAAGAACATATTTTTTGGATGAGCTGCATACAGGACTGCAACAAGCATTATAATTCACATACCTCTATAAACTCCAAGATCTGCTCAGCAGAGTGATGTCCTTCATATTCGTGAACATCAGACTGGTTGAACACAACTGTTGTTGGATAAGCTCGAATGTTATGCTAACAAAACACACAATAAGAAATTGCACAGAATGATTAGCTTTCTGGTACTCACCTCTAACTGTCATTGGTATTGGTGGCTCATCCATTCAGCTCATCTATTCTGTTTGTACAGTGCAACTGCTCAGACTTACACGCAGGTGGGAATCTGACACCATTAAAATCAGTACAGAGAAGATGCCAATTGTATTCAGAGATGGTATAGTGTGTTCTCAATTTAAAAACCAGCCAGTTTTTGCTGTGCTCCACAAATACAAGAATTAATCCATGGGGCCTCTAAGCCTTAAGTTTAAAGCTATTCCCAGTCCTCAGGTGGAAATGTTTGTACTGTATGAATAATTATTGATTACTATTGAACACAGACACCCCCATGATTTGAATTCTCATGATTTAGATGTATGTGAACACATCTAAATAAAACTTGAAAAAGCTTGTCCTTTTTTGCTCATTTTCCATGTGTTTTAAGACATTAAAAAAAACTCCACAGGAATTACTAAATTCTAACACTTCTAGAGTCTTCCAGTAACACTATGAAATCAGAACAAAATGTGACCTGTATTTTGTGTTAATATATTTTCTGTAGTGGTTACATAGTTTGCTCCTTTGAAAAGGATTATGATACGGAGTGCCTGTTCAGTTTACTACCCTTTAAGAAAGTGACATTAAAGGACAAGCATTGTCCTTCATAAATCCTTGATAAGGACTGCACTTATCCCTCTACCCCCAGCTAGAAGAAAATAATATTCTTTAAAAGCATTATATTTCTTTACTTTTAGTTCCTGCAGCTTACCATATTGCAAAGCCCTTCGTGGACAGTACAGTCTAGTGTTCCAAATTTAAGCTGACCATAAAGATGTTTTGATGCTTTTCTCAGCTCTGGTAACAAAGCTCGACAAGGAGGACACCACTAGAAAAAAAAATGCAAGTAAGTTCAATTGCTTTCCCTGCAGCTGGCTCTCAGGAGAATGTTTAAGATTAATAATATGCTGCTTTGACAACAGACTCCACTAAATACAAAGCTCAGTCTAGGAACTAGTGCTGCCAAGGAATTAGAATACTGTCTCACGATCCTGAAGGAGTATCCTTCTAAGATACTCCTTAGTACCTCTTTGCATAGTTACAAAACAGATTTTAGAAGAAGAAAAATGTAGATATTAAATATTTACCGGTGCAAAGAAATCCACAAGCCATGGTTCCTTATCTTTTTCAGGAAAATTCTGAGGTCCCAGAGTGATGACATGGGAGTTCACACTTTCTTTGGCAAATGCAACAATGTCATATAAGATCTTCTTTCCTTCAAAGAACAATGTAGAAAGGAAATTTTATTTTTTCCTATGAGAAATATCATTAGAAAACTCTGTGAAAGCAACAGGAGTCTTTCAGTTCCCTTGTCTGATCTTTAAACATGGCTTGCTTAAATAAATTTAACAGGTACTGACTTGCTTTTTCTCAGGAAGACAAGGTTAAACTGTCCAAACCTACACAGGCAAGACGTACTGTAGGAGATAGTTGATATTTGGCTAAATATTAAACTGGATAGTTACCCAATATTAGCCAAATAAATGTTTTATCCAAGACAAAGCATGTCTTGGATAAGACAAAATGAGTGAATTTTGTGTCTGTGTTACTGTCTTACTATTGCTGGAATTCAAAAGTTACTATTCTAGATACACTTGACTTGGCAAAGGGATTGACACAGTAAAAACTTCAAGCAAAATAAGTAATATTGATAAATCACAGCTGTTTAGGTGTAACTGAAGTTCCTGCTCACACAGCTCCAATGGGCAACGATCAAGTATCTTCATACCCTTTGTATACATAGTTGTCAGCAGAAATGAGAGTTTGTCTTGAAATGAACTGAGAATAAGAACTTCAGGGTGATCAAATCTTAAGTCACTGCACAATGACATTATAAGACTTATTACTCATAATAAGTAATTTTAAACTGTTGAAGCCCTTCAACATAGCTTATAAGAAAGCTTGCTCCTTGTGAGTATTACTTTGTCACAAATACTAGAGTGAGATGATTACTGGTAAATGTTCTACATGCCATCTATTTTGTAAACAGTAAACAAAACCATTCAGAAAAAAAGTATGTACTATAGTCCAATGCACTTCTCTTACACTGTAATCTATACCATTATAGAAATGCTGTATGGATATGACCCTTCCTTGGCTTCTCTGCAGGAGTGGAAATTGCAAAAAGTATATAAGGCTTTTCCTGGCAGCAATCATTAGATGTATGGAATCATCTCTTGCCCTTAGGTAAATCTAATATCTTCTAAGTAGTAAAAAACTTTTTTCCTTTCTTGTTCATTACAGTATTGAGGTTCTGACTTAATTCTACCAAGCTGTTTCTGATACTTCAGAGGCTGAAAAATGAGAACTTCATCTTGTGTAACTGCCTTGTGCCGCATTCTGGATGAAGCTACACCTATTACTGCAAACTACAGTTTTACTTCTGGCTCCCTTCTTCTTCAGCCAGCATTTTTGAATCCTTTCAGCATTAAACAGTAACATAGTCCCAACTTTTCCTGAAAGGAAACTGCTGTGTTGAAAATGAAAGTAAGTGGTAAAAGTCTCAGTTTTCTTTTGGACAGAAGTTAACAAAGCACAGAATTAGTTTTACTGCAGTAAAACATGAAAACAAATGCATGAAAACAAATCCAAGTTTCTCAAGTTGGCTGCACTGTGTAACTAGCATGTTAAGTCTCTAGGAAGGGTGTGTCTTACAGCATTCTTTGGTTGTCCTACCCAAAGCAGGGGTCCTGATCAGCTTCTGAGATTTCATTTGTATGTAATTATGTAAATGATGTTGAAACAGACATCATAGTAAAGACTAAATACATCTCTTGGCATCTGATGACTGCTTACCCAGGAAAAATAGAAAAAAGAAAACCAAAGGAAATTGTAATTTTTTGCAAGGCTACATTACAGTCAGAGGAAAACCAGCAAATATTAAAGCTACAAAACTGTTCTTTGGGAAAAAGAATGCAGTTTGCCAAAGATACTGTCATCGCAAAGGGATTATGTAATGATTTAAAATTGCGAAAGTTTCCCCTACCATGATGAATTTCATAATCTCCAGTTCCTTTTCCTTTGAAGACTGCTAAACAAGGCTGATAAACATACAGTTTGTTGCAGATGGTTGGTGCAGAAAGGCAGTCAAACTTGCCAACCTGTTTAACAGACAGTGACATTTTAATTAAAGTAGCCTAATTTATATACATTAACATATCTTGAAAGGCAGTAAGAGTTAGGAAAAAAGGTAAAAATGTGGAAAAGTAGTAGCCTTTTTATAAACAATAGAGGTCTTAAGACAAACTAGGATGTTCAAGGAAAACTATTAGCACAACTATATTAGGTTGCTTGCTAATTTTTCATTTAAAGGCCAAAATGGGGGAATAAAAACTTAAAGTTAACTCCCTTTACCCCTCAAATAAAATAGCAAGGAAGCAGAAAGACATATAAAATAAATGTGACATTAGAATTCTTCTATTCAAAGCAACAATTTTTTTTCAATACATATCTTCTAGAATACTACAAGGCGTAGTCCTTTAGTACAAAGTTTGAATTTGGTTTCTTTTTAAGAAAATGTTCAACGTGATCACAGGGTTTTCTGAATAATTAAAAAATATACATACATACATACATAAATTTGATGTTGAAGTGTTAACTTGGAATTGTTAATTGAGCGGGATCTGCAGCAACATTTCCCATTAGAGAGCAGATTTAAAAGACAATCTTTCCTAATTACTTTTAAATATTCAAGCTGCATGGGAAACTTAATTGCTTGCTTTAAATAAAAAACTTTATTACAGAGCTACCATATTATACTGCATCTCTTTCACTACCAGAGGTGGCAGGTGGTAGCAACTGCTAATAACAGTAAAAACCGACTTGTTCTCAGGATGTAAATGGAATTTAACATTAAATGAGTGAGCAGTCTCACCTGAATATGTTCATCTTTAAGTAAAAATTTAAGTTTCTTAAATTCCTGTACATTTGATTCACCCTCCCCAAACTGGAAGAAAATCAGCCACCGGTGATGAGCCAGACGGTCCTTTAAACCAAGGGGAAAAAAACAAACAACAAAAACACAAGACAAAAAAAATTAATCCCAATTATACCAACCTGTAAAATTCTTCTGTGTTTTATAGAGGCAAATGCCCAGTTATTCATCTAATCTCCGTGTGACCTCCCAAATTAATTCTTTCCTGTAGTCCTTCCACTAAACTTCCTTTTACTGCATCACAATCAGGAAAGAGGAAAAAAATCTAAGAACAAGCTGGCTACAAGCTACCCTCCATACTTCTTGTTTTCATGTGCATTTCCTATTGTAAAGTATGCTGCTGTGTGCAACTACAAGTGTGAAAAGAGATTTCCTTTTTCTTTCGTACAAGACATGAGTTACTTCTCTGACTCTTAATTTCATACATAACTTCCCATGGATTAACAAGAATTTTTTTCTTTCGTACAATAGTGAACAAAATACGTTTAAAACAAAATTCTCTACAGCGTAGTTAATTTAAAAAATAACCAGAAAGTTACAGTTGCAGAGTGAGTTGCAATAGCAATTTCTGTGCTTTTTATTTTCCTATGAAATTTCCCCCCCTTACTTTCATTGTCTTGCTAAACAACAAAAATAAATCTAGACAAACAATGTTAAATAATTTTGGGTACAGAGAAAAAGAAGTAATTTTCAGTTAAATACTAGGTTTTTGTGTCAACCAATTTTGAAAACTGTAAGAAATAATAACAAAATATATAAGCTATATATATATGATATATTTTTATACTAATATCTAATTTTATACTATTTATACTATGAAATCTTAACATACTTTTAAAAAATTACCTCTAATGATGCTGCAGAAATAATTTCAAAGTCTGGTAGATGCTGCATTACCTCCTGATATATTTCTCTGGCATCCAAGGAGTTAAGAAACTAGGACAGAAAGTTAACTGTCTTTATTACAAGGAATTACAAGCAGCAACCTGATTGTTGATGATCAGTACTAAAAGTGTCAGGGAAATTATTCTGACTTTTTCCTTTCCATCAACTGGAACATGCAGTTAATAATATGCTATTTGACCAATTTCTTTTCCATACAAATAACTTCACAAACATCACTCTCAGAATACTGCTTTTTAGCTCATTTGCCTACAATATTAAACTCAAAAAACTGTATTTTGTCAAGACAAGGACTAAGAGTCTGAAATTCAAATTTCACGCCAAACCCAACAGTCAAGTTTATAAAATTTCCAGTCTAGTTTTACAGCCTTCCTTAACTGCAATGTACAGATATTTAAGTTTCTGTAATTTCTAAAATTTCGGAAGTAATATGAATCAGTAAGTCAGAGTTGGTAAGTTACAAGGTTCAAAGCAGGTAGGTTACAATTTCCTCCTTTGAAAGAAATAGATAACAGTAGTGACAACAAAGGAACAACCGTGCCTCAAACAGAAATGTCTCCCATCAATTAAGAATGTTAAAACTACCATACAAATGTAGGAGGAGGTTGTAATATTAAAATAGAGCTGAGCAGTAAAATCTGTACTGACAGACACTGTAGGAGTACTTTTATCACACGTCAGATAACAAATTTTTGTTAATATTCAATCTAAACCTCCACTGGCAGAACTTGAAGCCATTTCCTCTTGTCCTATGACTTTTTACTTGGCAGAAGCTATCCTTTTTACCAGGATAGCTGGGTAACAGCTTTAGAAATAGCTCTTGGGCCTGTCCCACAGCACATCCTGCCCCTGGATTCCCACAGCTGCTCAGGGAGGCTCCTGAGGAGGTGGCTTGGCAGAGCTACAGGCTGCTGCTACTGCAGTGTACTCCTGTGCCCTCTCCCAGCATGCCAGCAAACTGGAGACCACCTCCAGGATCACTGCCTGAGAAGACAGGAGGGATATAAACTCACAGCAGAGCAAAGAAGCTTAGAAGAAATAAGAAAAAAATATCTTTTCAGTTGTATATAATCAGTCTGAAAATGATTTAGACGTTCCTTTAGCATGGTTATCACTTTATCTAAATACAGAATGAAAAACAACTCGTACCAAAACACCTCCTTTCTCTTTGTTATTTATGGTGGCTCCAGGTGGAAAGTATGCAGTAGTACTAGATGAGACATCTAAATTATCACAAAGCTCACCCTGGGTGCCACAGTCCATCCAGCCTACATTAACAAGACCTTCCTGTAATTAAGAAAAAAACAACACAAACCAAAAACAAGTGCAAAACCAAAGCAAAGTATTTTTTAATTTCAGGTTCAGAAATGCTTTTGAAAATCCCAACACAGGCAATTATATACAACATTTAGAAAATGGAAGAAAACCACACTGTAATTCATTAGTTATACTCATTCATATTTTATAAAATTCTTTAAAAAATTTAATGTTATTTCAGTAGCTACTAAGTCAAAGTATTTTACTTTTCTAAAAGTTAATGGGTGATATCTTGGTTCCACTACACTCAGTGAGAGTTTTAGCAACAATTTGACACTTTCACTTCTGTTATTTTGTTTTAAATATAACAGGTAATGCTTTCAAAGTGAAACACTGCTTACCAACATGCCAGCTAGCTTAAGGCGTGTTTGGTAACTCAGGCAATCTGTAAAATAAAAACGATTTATTTACAAACATAAAACTTTGCCTTATTAATGTAATAAACCTACTCCTGCTTAGAATTACCCCTTTCCTCCCTACAAATGTGACCATTTTTAAAGGCATGCTTCCTAGCTGTTCATCCAGTATTTCAGTGACTTGGAGTTGTAACACCTAGTAATGAGCACTATTTTATTTGCTATTTGAGACTGACCTTTAAAATTTGTTAATCAGTGTTTAAAAAAATTAAATCCAAGAGGTATCTACATACTGTCTTGGAATGATATTTCAATGGAAATATCCATTTTCTGTGATACAAATAATTGCCCACTATAATAAATACATCATGTGCTTTAATGACCCATTCAGACTTTGAACAGTTACCTTTGGATGCAGATTTTTTTTGAAATAAGGAGATGCATCTCCTTAACTGAACCACGGCTGAAAAATTATTAACAAGAAGGCTGCAACTTGAAATCAAGCTATTTGCAAATGTAAATCCAAGACTGCAGCTCTGGTTATTCAGTTCACAGAACAAAGGTCTCTTCATAAGGCTGAGAAATCTTTGTTTGTGAAAGGTGTAGTGCATTTACTTAGCGCTACCAGCTAACCAAGGAAATGTTCTCATATACTTTATACTGATCCCAAAAAAGCCAGTGACAAACGGCTACAAAAAATAATGTGAATCTAAACTCTGACAGAAACCAGTGGTAAGAGCCAGTTAATATGTCCAAGCCTAACTTAAGTGAAATTATTCAGCTAAATTTTGAATACTGGTGGTTTAAAGGGGAGATACATCCTTTCTTCTACTCAGCTATCATGACAAGCTGGCATGTACCTATGCAATATCTGTCACTTGAGCTTCAGCTGGAAACTGAAGGTAGAAGTTTTTACTGCCACTTCCCTTCCTGATGGGTTACACTTGAGTGCTGCTCTAATGACTCATGGGACATCACAGAAGCACAGTAGCATAATTTTTCTATTAATGTCCCTTTTGTCAAAGTGCCTCTAAAACGGAGCTTAAATGACCCCCAGTCCAAACACTGTGATCACCTAAGATGTTTCACCTTTTTTTTTGGAAGCAAAAGGTATTATGCCACTGTCAACAAAAATACTTCTTTTTCTGTCACCTTATTTGAAAAGTATTTAATATACCTACCCCCACGTTCAGCACAGAAGGTGATCAGCCAACCAACGCCAGAAGCAAATGAAGTTTCGATAGCATTAACAAAATTCCCTAAGAGTGAAACAATTTGCATGAGTTTGTGACTAGTTAAATGTGACTAGGAAACAAGGTTTATATTAGCAAATTACATAAACTGTTTTTAAACTCAAAAATAAGACTTAGCAACAGTTAAAAGATTCAGTCGTATACATAAATTCTGCCATATTTGGTACTGTAAAAGTAATTTCAAGAAAAGCCCCCCAAGCAAAATCCATGAACATTACCTGCCCATAACTCAGTGACTGTGCTTGTAACATACTGCATGGCAAAGTTCTTTAAGCTCTCTTTTGACCTGTCTCCATAATATTTCACTGGTTGCTATAGAAGACAAAGAGTACAGCTTATAAAATTAAGAAAAAAAGAAAATGAAAAAAAAAATCCTCAAACCTACTGTGTTTTTATAACTGTATTTATGCAACTGCAGGACCACTCCCCCCCATCCCCTCTAACCTGTAACGGTTCTCTCCCTCCCATATTGGAATGTTTGGAATTTAACCTTAATTTAAATTTTGTAATGTGATTTCTTTCCAAATGCAGCCACATAAGGATAATTTAGCCTTAGAAACACCAACTCCCAATGATTGTATTTCTATTTAAATAAAACTTGCTTGCATCACTCCACTTAGCGTTTAACCTCTCAAAACTTCTCGTTGTCAAAATGTACCCATCTTTTCAAGTGCAATTTGTACACCAGCCCAGCACCACTACTTAACAAGCAGCTGTAAAGAGCAACATAGATAATGCAGGTAGCATGAAGGAAACCTCAGGGAAGGAATTCCCAAGTTTCTTTAGGCATATGGTCATATTCTTTAGACTCAAACCCACAGACTATGCTTCGTATTTGAAAAGTCCATTGCAACACTATAAGAGAAAGTGTTCAAGGAGACTTGTTGCTTTGCTATAGCACTGCTGCTGACACTAGCTTCCTGAATCAGAAGTGAGATGTTTCACACAAAAATGACTCAGAAAAACCATTCTGAAAATATACTATCACTTATTTTATTATATATATATTATATAAATTATATATATTAATAAGTATATATTTTAAAGTTCACTTTAAAAGTTAAATTTATTAGAGGAAGTGACATATTAAAAGGAAGATCTTTATATAAATCTCTATGATTTGAACAAGTATTAAAGAAATATTGTTCCTGATTTTATTCTAAAAACGCTTGAAATTTTATCACTCACCATTCCAGTTTTGAAAACATACAGACTGGGGTAACTGTTAATCCCTTTAATTCGACAAAGCATTCTGTTATCTCCACAGTTGACAGCTCCAATGCGTATTACTCCATCCATCTCCTTAGCAAATTCTCTCCACTGAAAAAAAAAAAAGTAAAAATACAGGCTATTTTCCTATAAAGATATAATGAAAAATGACCACATGTTTTACTTCTGGCATTCTGAACTGTTGTCTTTGGTTTCAGATTCAGTGTAAATATCCACTTCATTAAGTTTTATGCTACTAAAACCCATGAATTTTCAGAGTTAATTTACTTGTACATACCGTAGGTGCTAAATCATGGCAGTGGGAGCATCGAGGAGAATAAAAATTCACAAACCATAGTTCTCCTGAGTTAACAGCAGCATCTAGATGGAGAGAAGAAAATTATAGGTAAGTCATGCACGTCCACAATATAGTTATATCTAGAATGTACATTTTTACTATATTGTTTTCCCCAAAAGCTGTGCTAAGTATTTTAATGTCAGGCACAGTAACAGTAACACAGATGAGATAAAGATTGTATCTCACTTGCACATACTGTTGTAGGCAGGTGCACAAAAGTCACATTTGAGAAGCTATCAGCACCCTGACTTTCAGCATCTGTTCTATTAATTAAGAAAAAAAGTACTCTCCGCAGATTAATCTAGATGAAATGTGTGATAGTTCAAGTCTGGTTACAAAATACAAGTTCTAGAAGATTTTTACCCACTAAAACTTTCCATTTCCTTATATCACTTTATGTATTCAGTGGGTTCCACCTGGCAATCTTTCCATGTAGAATTCGCGTCTAATACGCAAAAAACCAATTTAAAAATCCAAGTTAATATGATTACTAGAAAAGTCAAGGGAAACATAATTAAATACTCTTTCTTATGAAAGAAAACAACAGCAACAAAATATATACCCAGAGCAGTTATCAGCTTGAATTACATAGCTTTCAACCTTTCCAATTTTGGACATAATTTTTATAGTGGATTTTCTAATTTGTATTTGCCTATATTAAAATAACCTCACAAAAAAGACAACGAAGCACTGTACAGGCTCTGCAAATTAACCAAAGCAAAACCAGGTTCCCAGGAAGAGCATCATGAGGGTCTGCTAACTACAAAACTAGTTCAACATGTAGATCCAGTCTGTACAAAGGAAACTGTATTCAAAATGCAGATGGAAAATCACACAAAAATCTAATATTTTTTCTCTCTAGCCTCTCTTATTTATAAACAACTTAGCTTTAATTTTAAAAGAAAAAAAAAAGGACGATATGCTCACTGAAAGTGTTATCTTTCCACACTTTGTTTTACTTAGCTGTGTTTTTTGTATCTGGTATCCCCTTCTGGTTTTGAACCTCTTGTGCAAGGCACAAGTGACTGGATTTCGCAGAAAAAAATGATAGAAAAGTTCTATCAAGTGCATTTTTATACAAGAGAAATAGCAATGGTAAATTAGGAGAAACAAAATTTTAATTAAAATTATTTCCTTTTACAGATCTCACAAAGTATCTTGCAAACTTAATCTAAATTGTTTACCAATACTGATCTAGTTGCCAACTAGCATTTATCAGGAAGCACTGAGGGAGGTTTTTTTTTTGTTTTCTCACGTAAAGATGATTTTCTGACAGGTTTTTGTATAGATATGTAATAGAAGCCTACAGATACACAGCTCAACATATAAAAATTGTTACTTTGGGTTGCCATGTTGTCAAGCAGACAGACATTTATTTAAAACTTACCAAATTCTCCTCTATCCAATGTTATAATTTCAGGATCATCATCATAAATACCTGTGAAAAAAACCCAACAACTGCTTTTTATTTTTCCATCTCTAAAACAAAGAAACAAATTATCTTATTCACAAGACAGAAAACAGAAGACAATAGATTTGAGTTGAAATATTAAGCTGGCAAAGATAGTTTTTACAAAAATGCTATATTTGTTTAGTAATATGTAACCTTAGTTTAACCTCTTGCTAACTCCTGCACTCTCATGCTACAAAAGCAACTATCAGAACAGAACAGTTCTTTTGGTATTTTAGCAGACCAACCACTGGGCAAGCAGAGAATTATAACTACTGCTGTTATGGCAAGAGTATTAGAAATAACATCAACCAGCTGTCAGATTAAAATTCAAGAAGCTTCAGCTCTCACTGGGAGGTTTATGCAATGTCCAGAAGCCTTCACATTTTCTCTCAGCCTCTGGTTATTTAAACATTTAGATCACAAAGGTGTTTCAGCCACAAGCTTTTCCTCTGACAGAATGTATAAATGCAGTGGAATGAAGTGGACAAAATAAAAGCAAGGCAAAGCTAACCAGTCCCACCTAGGGCATCACTAAAAACACTACTACTTAACTACACAAGAAAGGCAGCACAAAGTTACCAAAAATACTATTACACCATATTATATTATGCTACTATGGTGACAGATCTTTTACAGTACCTAACATGGTGAGATGTCATTTCACCTGAGGTATACAAGGATTAAATAGAAATAAATAATGAGAGAAATGAATTTCTACAAGTGACAAGGTACTTTTTACTATCCATTTATATCTCCTGTAATATAATACATATATATATATATATACATATATATATATATATAAAGTATATATAAAAATCTATATTTTAATATATACACAGACATATAAAATATAAAAATAGGTGCTCTCCAAAAGACTGGTTAATAGACATTTAAGTATATTGTTTTTTAATCAAGCAGTGCAACTTAAAGCAGATAACATTTCTTAAATTTATTTATCTGAAGATAAACTTCCAGGATAACTTCCATATTTTTTTGTGATAGCTGCAACACTGGTTTATTCAATTTCAATTTTCACAGACATGAATTTCTTAGAGATTGGGACATACTAAATCAAACTACATCAGAAAAAATTATTGCCAAGGTGGAGTTTCCTTTCAGCTCTTTATTTGATCTCAATCAAACGATGTTCCTCAGCTCCCTGTTTTAGCTTACTTGTGTAACAGAAGCTCTGAGAACTGTTTATTGCAGCCTTTCCCTATGACTACCTAAAATTTTTTGAGACAAACATTAAATAACTTGTCTCAAGGTCATTTTAGATATGATTCTGGTTTGGTTTTTTTTTCATTTTCTGCTACCTCTTTACTGATCTCTAACTGTGTAACTGCATATAAAAGAGGCTGGACAGTGCAAAAATCTCCTCTCAAAGTCCACTTCAAGAATACTTTATCTAAACAAAAAAGGTCCTTCTGCACTAAAAGTTAAAAAGAATCCTGATGAAATTTAAGTGAAAAAAAATCTCTGCACTTTAAAAAAAATAAACGAGAAGTTAGATAACCTATAAAAAGGTAAGCAGCAGGAACAGAAGGCTAGGTAAAAAGATTATTACATTTTTGAGTAGCCATTAACAGGGTAAATAAAATATTGGGTCAGCAGAGAGAAAATGACAACTACAGAACAGACAGAAATCTGGAGAGGATACATCAGAAACACATAACAAGATCTGATATTACATTTACTTGTGACTGTTTTAAGGAAATCACAAACATACATCATAACTTACCAAAATCATAGCGATAAAAGTGCCAGCTTTCATAACGACCTCCTTGCTGCTGATCTTCAAGACCCTTCTCTCCATATTTATCATACTTCTTCCGTAGATCCTCATCCTTAAGTACTTCGTATGCTCTATTTATTTTCAAAAAATTTTCATGTGCATTTGGATCATTCTATGTAAAGAAAACTATAATTAGTAATTAATTAATAAACCATGTAATGCTGAGAAAATAAACTTTGAGAATCCGACTTATATCCCTACTAATGATGTCAGTTGTGACAGAAGCAAACATTGCACAGCAATCTCCAAATAAACTACAGTAAAGTTTTCTTTTCCTGAAGACAGATGTGTTCTCGCCTTATTTCTTCATCCTCACTAAACTACCAGCTGAAATACAAAGTGAACTGGACGGAGGCTGTAACATTCTCCAGTGATCCCTCTTCTTTCAACTCTCTCTCTACAATGGAAGAAAACAGTACTCAAGAATGAAGACTTACTATTTGCTCTATAATCTTTCCCCCTCCCCCAGAATCCCCACTCATCCAGTTCAAAATCTCTGCTATAAAGACAGATTCATCCCTTTCTGGTCTTACAGTGTAGACAGATGCCCCCTTTTTTTATTTAAAAAATGTTCTAGCTCTAGGTAGCTTTGGAATTAGAATGGTGAAAAATCTGCAGACATATTTTGAACCCAAGTTTGGGTTCTGTGCTGGTGCAGTGTAACAGTGGTGTGCAAAATCTGCCACACTCTCCCACTCTTCCAACTTCTGCTTACATGTTTCACTCACAAGACACTTTTTCTTTTCTTTAAGATACATGGGAAATTAATTACCATTATGGAATTTGTCTAATAGCTTCATCATCTATATATCATCTTTAATGTTGAAAATAACCTGTTGAAAAATCTTTAGGAGTATCTGCATACTTGGAAACTACAGAATCTGACCCAAAATGTCATTATTTTGAAGGTATGAAGGTAAGGAAAACAAAACTTGCAGTTAATAGGTCCGAGTTGGCATTTCTAACTTTGTTGACATTTGCCTTTCTCTTCAAGCTCTGTTAGAGGCTCCAACACAGTCTATGAAGGCAGGCCCTGAGCTTATATGGAATACTGCTGTCTTTTAGGGCTCCATGCAGGTACAGTTGTACATATAAAGATCTAAATCCTCATATTCCTGTGAATCTCTGCTTATTTCAAGTCATTTTGAGGAAAAAGTGATGTTGTTTAGGTTTAAAAGTGATTTCTTTGCATTTCAGAAATATGGTAGCACAGACTGAGCCGTCTGAAGTCCTCTCTCTCTAGTCTAGAGCTCTTTATAACCTCCATCATTATGCCTTGTCAGTCCCAAAATTTCTGGTTTGTCCTATCTGATACTTGGAGACTGATGTCTCAGAACAGGCTGTTGTTATTTGCTATTTAGATGAGATTGGATGATAGGGAAACAGTAAGTTTCCCTAAGCTAAATGGAAAGAGAAACTCATCGTTACCAACAAGGTAATACAGGACACATGTAAGTGTTCCTCTATTTACAAAAACATAATTGAGAATTAAAGAATCTTGACTCTCTTTACTACAGCAGTTTAATACAGCCCAAATTCAACACACCTGTGTATGACAAGTCTATCCCTTTCTGTAAATTTGCTCTGCAGAAAATCAGAGTTGAACAATGTTATCAAGTGGCTACATTACTTCACAATAACAGAGTTTAGATAACACCGCTTTTTGTTTAAACATTAAGATCACAGAATAAATCACAGCATATTCTGAGTTGGAAGGGACCCACAAGGATCATTGAGTCCAACTCTTAAGTGAATGGCCCATACAGAGATCAAACCCACAACCTTGGTGTTATTAGCACCAGGCTCTAACCAACTGAGCTCCATTAACTCTACAACTTTGACTTGATAAAGATGTAACTTACCTGATTTTTATCAGGGTGCAACTTTAATGCCAGCTTTTTGAATGCTTGTCGTATTTCTCTACTGCTTGCTTCTTTGGACACTCCAAGTAAACTATAGTAGTCCTGATCAGTGCACACAAGAACTATTACACATACTAAAACTAGCAATAAAGATCTTTTGAAATATCTAATATAATCTCCTTTGGATGCTAAGAACTCCATTATGAAGTCTTTGGAAATTTTACACGTTCTGATTCGAGCAGGCTTTGGGAAGAGGCTCCAGTAAATCTGCCAATGTTCAGAGATACAGGTGTATTTATGGCAGAGCTCTTCAAAATGCTGATTGCTCTACTTCATGTCATAACTTGCAAAAGTTACAACCTATAAGACGAGGAAAGAAAAAATAATCAAATAATACTTATTCAATAAATACAGGTCAGTAACGAGCCTCACTACCAGCTTGTGCAGACTGCACGTGAACATTGTTGACGGCTAATTACCTTCTTTCTGAGGACCACACAAGTGACAAACCATCTCTTCATTGTGAATGAGGTAATCACGCAAAGCTTCACTCAATTACAATAATTGCCACTCACCTGTATCACATTAAAAAAGACGGGTTTAAGAGGGCTCACTTTTCCTTCCAACTCACCTTCAGTAACGCGGGGGGACATTTCTTCTGCAGGGGCCGGGTGGCTCTGAGCCCGCCGCGGGGCGGGGGCTGCTCGCCAAGGAGACAGCGGACGCCCCTCCAGAGAAAGCCGGGCGGGCGCCGGAGGTCGGAGCACTCGCGACGGGACCCGCCCACGCCAGAGGTACCGGGGGCGGCCGGGCCGTGCGGGAGGGAGGCGCCGGGACCGGGCCGGGGCTGCCGCTGCGCTCTGCCCTCCCCGCGGGCGCGGTGCGATGCCGGGCCAGCCTTGGGGAGCGACGCGGCGCCGAGGGGGCTGCGGGAGCCGCCGGTGGGAGCGGGCCGGGCGCGGAGCAGGATGGGATGGCAGCGCGGTCCCCCCGGCGCCGGCGGAAGGGCGGCGGGATCCGGCTCCGGGCCGGAGGCGGGCGGGGCGGCTCCGGGGGTGACGTGGCCGCCGCGCCCGCTTCGGGCCGGGGGCCCGGCCCCTCCCGGCCGCTCCCTGCGGGGCGCCCCGGCCCCGAGCCCGCCCCCGGCCCGCCCCTGCCACAGCCGCGCCGCCCTCGGCGGCCGTGGCTGCTGTAGGCACAGCGTCCGCGGGGACCAGCCGCCGGTGGAGGGGGCCGGGAACAGAGAGGTGCCGGTGGTGGAGTTGAGGAGAGCCCGCCCCAGGCTCTCGTCCAGTCCGTGCCCTGAGCCCAGACGGCACCCGAAGGTGCCTTACGAGTCCGTACAGATAGAAGCCAGCGAAGGGGCCCGTGTCCCCACGGGATTCCCCGCAGCTCGGGGAGCTGCCTCGGCCCCGGCAGGGCCGGGGTGGGGAGAGGCTCCCTCGGGCGGGCGAGGGCCTGGTGGTCTCCTCTGCAGGCCCACTTGCCTTGCCCGGCACAGGTCCAGAGAGGCAGAAATGTTTGCAAACAAACAGGCCTAAGGGACTGCCAGAGACTTCTCGGTGAGGGCAGAGGGCGGCGGACCAAGGACACGCAAAGAGTAATTGGGGATGCTGGATCCCTGCTGGAAGGCACTGTGTGCTTGGCCTCTCTGGGGTCAGGCTGACAGCCCAGTCCAGACCAGGGTTATGAAGGGACTGAGCAGTGGTTGGAGGTTGGGGAGGACTTCTTTTACAAGTTCAGATAGGGTTAAGAGCTATTAAGCTCTCAATAACCAGTTGTTGCTGTTTGTGGAGGCAAAACATACATGATTTTATAACCAGGGCCGGGAAAGCAGGTTCTCAAATACATATACATTGTAATAAGTCTTTGCAAAAATTTTTTGTTTTGAAGATAATTCTGGATTATATTGCAATTCTTATAATCCAGAATTTCTTGCAGTTTGCCCCTCCGTGCACTTCTTTTGTTTGAAATTATGTCAAAAAGTCTTATGGTTCACTCTCTGAACTTGCTCGCATTTACGTAGGTGAAATCTATCGTGAGTTCTAATTGCTTCTGCTTCAGACAGTGTTAAACTGACACAGAATTACCTAAGGCTCATTGTTGAAAGGGAATTGATTCCTTTCGTGTTTGCTTCTTGGTCTCGGCTACCTGAATAAACATTTCCATTGTGAAATATTTGGGGGGAAAAAACCTATTTAGTCAACAAACACAAAACTGTATTCAAGTATAGTGTACCAGAGAAACTAGTTTATAATTGTCATGTTATTACAAACTTAGAGAAACCAAAACATCTGTCGAACTAATGGTGAAAAAATATGTGCTGAAACAGATTTCCTTCCTAATGATTATGTGACAAAGTAGGTTAGTGGATCGTAGCTTTGTTTCTAATTTTCAATTTTCAGAATTTAAATGAGACTGCATATAGAAGGACTGACTTTTTGTTGCAACATTTGTTTCTCTATGTGCATGTTCAGTGACTTGGAGTCTTTCAGATGGGGTGGAGATATTGTCTTGCAAGTGTTAAAAGTTCATTTAGGGCATGATGACACATAAAGTCTCTCAGGGGTATTAAGAAAAGAATGCATGCTAAAACATATGAAATATGTCAGTCTGAAGTTAGTTCAGCGTAACTGACTGCCAAATGTGTCTTCCTTTTTTCCTATGCTTCACTTAGAGGAATATGAATAACTGGTAGGTAAGTGAAATCAGTTCTCTCTCTGAACTCACAGTGAATTATGAAATGGGTAAAAGCTCTCCTGTTTAGCTAGAGGAATACAAGAACAGGCATTTTACTCATGATTAAAACTTTAATAGTACATTTGACTTAATTTAAATTAATGTTATATTTTTGAAAACAGTGCATGCCTGAAAATAGTCAGTCAAATATTTGCTTTAATTCCTAGTGGTAGTGAATTCTATGAGTCATTCTGCTGTTCTTTTTGTCAGTGGCTTTGAATGCCTAATTAAAGGAGGTGGTGAGGAGATACTTTTGTGTAGTCTTAAGGATTCTAATCATTTTAACAGCTACCTATCTTAGTTTTATCATTTTACTGCAATTTTTTTTCAAGTTGATACTCTGATAATAATCAATAAAATGTTCAATAAAATGCTTCAGTTTTTTTTTGTTTCTTTGTTGTTGTGGGGTTTTATTGGCAACTACTGTTTTTTCTCAAATTACATGTGTGCATATCTAGGTGGGAGAATAGGGTTACCTCTCTTTGTACACTGTACTGGTCATATATAAAGAATTGTTCTGTGACATAGCTGCATTTCACCAATTAAAGAATATCTGTGAATGTTTTGGTTTTCTTCCCTGCTCATTGATGTGGGCTTGTGTCGGGTCAAGAGGAGCCGGTGAGAGGCTTCAAAGGTTTGTGAAATTCTGAGCTGCAAAGTGCTGAACAAAAGCCTAGAAAGAACCAGGAAAAGCTGCTGTAGTTTCAAATGTACAACGTGCCCTAAAACTGGAGCCTTTGGTTTATGTGAAGGGTGAAATGACTCGTGTCCCTAATGACTTCAGGGGACTCACAAGTCACGTAATTCACACTTCACTTTATGATAACCATTTGTCTTCTGCTTACGTAAGGATTGTATTGAAGTGTCACTGAGCAGGGCCATTTGTGCACACAGTACGTTACCTTTTCTCGCCAATTTGAACTATAAATCCCAAGAACTAAGTCCTTTCTAATCTAAGGTTGTCTTTAGTAGTCACACAATTAAACAAGGCCCTGGCTCAGTGATTATATTGTTGTTTTGCCTATTTCTTCCTTCTACTATGTTTGTTTTGAATCAGCTTTAGAAAAGTCATGACAGAAGCTTAAAATAATTGTGAAACCTTTCCTTTTGCTGGGATTACCACATGAAATTTACACTTGGTAAAGATTTTATGAAAACTTTCCTCACTGTGCTCAGTCTCTTGTTTTCATCCCTTTTTTCCTTCCAACTGTGTGATTGTGGCTCTGTAGAACTATGTAACCTGATTTTATTTTCCCCTTGGGAACTTGGGGTCAGCATACCTTTTTTTTTAGTTGTCTTCCTTCTGTGAAATGCTTCCTAAGCAATTTTGTTAAACGTTCTTCATCATTATCTCAAATCTTTCACACTCATCAGTAGTTGTGTCTTACGATTATGTGTCTTACTATCAGAGTAGCATCCATACCTGTATCTTGTTTGGAGGTTTTTTTAAGGTTTTCATAAAATAATTTTATTTTTCCTGCTTTGCTATTTTTGTTTTTGTGAAGGGAATGAAAAGGGAAAATCTAAAATACTGGTTTTTAAATTAGGACTATTTAAAATAAAGGAACGCAGTAGAATTATGAAAAAACCATTAATATTATCATGAAGAAGAAATAGGAAAGAAGTGGACAATTAGATTTTTCACATGTGTTAGAAGCTGGGTTGGTAAGTTAGTATTGGATATGAATATATTAATTAATTATCTGGTTAATGCGGTGCATACATAAAATTACTTTGTAATTGAAATTTAGAAAGCCAATCAGAAAGAATGTCATCAAATACCATTTTATAGAATATATAAAATATTTAATTAAGCAGTAAAGCTATGTAAACCATCTGCTTCTGTTTAAATAGTCAAGATGTTAGAGAGCCATTTCTTGTAATTTAAAACATCTATGCATTTTTGATTGCTTTAAAATTAGCATTCAGCTTTCCTAAGGACTTGCTTATTTTTTCCTGCAGTGAAATATGCAACGATTGTTAATGAAGAGGGCTTGAACAGAAATTCTGTTCACTTTAGCACATTTTGAACTTTAACATATCAATTTTTGTAGTTTAAGTTTTTTATTCTTGCTAGCAGTTTAAAGAAGATCAAAAGCTAAGGTAGACTGCTGCAGTTTGAAGCTTTCTGTATGATGTATGGTGGGTAATTTAGGAGGAATTGGGTCTTATTTTATTCCATTTGTCAGTGGGGCCTTTTCTACAAACTATTTCATTGATGCTTAGTAGCTGAAAGTGTCATGGGATACAGCTGTTTCAGGCCATGGTGTCTGCAAACTAATTCCCGTTGAAGGCTGCTGAAGAATCCACATGAACTCATGAGAATCACGTAACTCATGTTATGGGGAGCTGTCAGGAGAAGGCATGTGAGCAGAAGGAATACGTCTCTTCAGTCATTCCCAGTGGCAGAATTCCTGAGGAACCCTTTCACAAATGAAAGCCACCTGGCAAATCCAAATTAAACCCTAAGCATTCAAAGGAGCTCATCAGGAATTCCATAGCCTCGTTAACAGACTTTCAAAATCTCCTATAAGTGGAGTGTGGTGTGTTGAACAGGCAGACCTGTATTTGTCTGGAACTTCCAGTTTTATTTAGAGATTCTCTGATGCAATTGAGAAGCTATTGCAAGGTGCTTGTCTCACAGGCAGTTTCTGACGGTTTCAAACAGATGAGGAGATATAAAATGAGGTATCGCTGTGGGGGCAGAAGTTTCCTGTAACATATATATCCCAGTCTAGGGGTTTCTTTACAGATCTTGAACACAAAAATGTGCTTTCTCTCTGGCTTGGTCGGCCACTCATTAATCTTTTGAATTTTCTGAATATGGTGTTCTAAAGTGTTTTCTCCCTTGTACATTCCAGGGACTTGTGCCTCACAGAAATCTTTATAACTGTTTTGATGCACAGTTTAATACATACAGACATTGTAATAAGAACTTTAAAGTGTTAGCATCAGTGCATTTGTAAGTCTAAATAGGATAAATTGTTTTGTACAAATAAGCTTTGAGATCCAAAATTATAGGATTTTTATAGGATTTTCAGAGGTGATTTTGCATGTATAGGATCTTATGAGAAGAGAAGTTCAGAGATGGCTTTGCTATACTCCACTAAAAGGTTAAAAATTTGGGTGGATTTGATTTCAAAACTCCTGTCTTCCTTTATTCTGTCATGGCTTAACAGTTTTTCCTAATTCAATAATAATTTAAGGATGGGTGTGACTAATTTGTATAAAAGGCATCCATAAACTTGACTGGATATTAAAAAGCTCCATATCTCCTGCAGTGAGACTTCACATAGAGGGGAATGCAAACCACAGCAGTGTAGCAGCTGATGGAGATGTCTGAGTATCCTTGAAGGAGTTTTTATTAAAGAAAACTAAAATAACAAAAGTGCAGCTCTTCAGAAAGTCTAAAACTAAAGCACAAATTTTGAAAAATGATGATAGATGTGTCACTTTGGAGAGAAAAGCAGTGGCAGTCTTCTATCAGTGTACCAAAAAAAAAGGCAAATAAATGGAAGGTGTTCTTCATATTCACTGTATTTAGTCAATATGGTGTAAGATGAGCTTGCTTCTTCTCATTTATCATTTAAAATTCCTTTTGGGCATTTCAGATTTTTAGCAGCCTGCTCTAGGTCTGCTGACTTCCTGCCACTTTGCATGCTGCACTGGCCCCTTTTCAGCAATTCTGAGCTGTCTAGCCCTGTCTGCAAGCAAAACAAAGCATTCTTAGTGCACTTCTGAGATTTCCTATATTCATAAGTGATATACTATGACCTTTAAACAGCAAATTCAATTAATTTTGTCAGTGAATCTCTACGTATTCTGGTGCAGATTAGGAGCAAACTGTGTGGCAGCTGGTTTGCAAACTAGAAACACAACTGTTCTGTTATCATTGAGAATTAAAATCATCCTCCCTTTGGACACATAGGTCATTCACTTGGTTTTATTTAGTATTTTGCTGTTGAAGAATAATGAAATAGATGTTTGACTACTGTTATTTATGGTGATGATACTGCCCCTTCCACTTTGCGAGTAGATATTTATTCATTATGGACATGTTCTAGAACAAAAGAAACATTAAATTGCATACACCTGTATTCTGTATTAACATGACTTCTACCTATATTGTAGCTGTCTTAAAGTACAATGGGGTTTTTTTGCATTAGGTATCATGCCTAATTTGGTTTCTGAAGGCAGCCCTGTGAGAAAAAACATTCATTTCCACTGGTATGACATATATCATTGTTTATATATCTGCCTTTGCAGAATGCTACAGTTTAAGCCTATGAGATAGTACAGAGAATTTAAAACTGATTTATTTGCATTGTTCATTTATTTACGTTGTATTTATAACTTCTGATGAAAAGAAAATGTTTAAAATCCCCAATGGATAAAGGAAATATATTATTTTAAATTTCTTGTGATTCACATTTAGATATTTTTAATGAGCCTGAGGAATGATCGCCAACTAAACTGATGTTTATTTAAAACTGATGTTAATGATATTATTTTTATCTGTATTCCTTTTAAAATTGTTCCCTGTGCTCCTGTTAAATTCATGATCCATAAATAGATTCCTAATTCATGCTCTGAATCATCATACAGTTATAGCTTCAATGGTGAAATTGTAATGAAGATTTCTAATAAACACTAGCTTTTTAAAGCATCGATCAATTCAGTCAGCACTTGAGACTCTTGCAGAAATGTATATGCTAAAGTCAAAAAAACAGTGTTCTAAAGGCCCAGTCTGGTTGCTGGGCTGGATCCTGACCTGCTTTCCTCGTGGTGTGAACTGGTGTAGTTTTAGTGAACTCCCTGGGAACTGTCACTTCTTTACTAAGTGTTATTTGAATTAAGAAAAAAAAATGCTTGTGTTTGATTTTAACTCCGTCCTTAATTTATGTTTAATGTGAAAGGTTGTAATAAAATATGTGGTTTCATATAAGCAAATTGTAAGGGTATTAGTAGCACTATTATGAAAGAAATGCTATTCAAAGTAAGAGGAAACTGTTCAGCACACATGGTCTCAGTTCTGTAGGCATTTTGCCTTTGTGTGTGTTTATTTAAAAAAGCCCCAAACCTATGATTGCACTGAAGGGCTTTATACTTAAAAAAAAAAAAAGGATGTTTGTTTGTGTGAATGTTTGCAGAACTTAAATCTGTACAATCAAGGTCATAGATTTAACGACTACAGAAATGCCATAAAGCACTTGCTTGATCCAAGAATTTATGAGAATACTGTGGAAGCCAGCTACTGTGATTCATTTTTGTTATGTAAACTATCATTCACGCATTGCAAATCAATGTGCTTCAATCCTGACTGCCTTTGGTATTTATTGTAAATATGTAAGCAATTTTTAGCTGCTTGGCATTTGTTCAAAAGTGCCATATTTACTAAGAGCTTTGTGGCTGCCTTTAGAGTAAATAACTTTACAACCAGCGTTCAACCACTGCTGGCTATGCTGGGACATAGCAGGTGTGGGCTTGCACTCAAGCAGCAACGGGCTGTCCTGAAACAACAGCAGAGCTGACATGTGTGCAGATCCCACTTTTTTTGGAGAAGGGCATTGCCACTGTATGTGGCTTTGCAGTGAAACCTGGGCCCGTTGGTGTGTGGCCTGGGTCTCACCATAGGCTCAGGTCCCACCTGGACCTGCTTCCCTACTCCAATTGGGGCTGCCACTGTGCCAAGGATGTGAGACTGCAGACTTTGTCTGAAATGGACTGCAGCACAGAGAAGCTGCAATTCACTGCTCAGTGATGGGAGGGGGAAGCGGTAGTAGTGTTATGAGGAATGATGGATCAGAAGGTATCAGGTTCAGTTGAAAGGGATGTTGCTTCCTAAGGAGGGAGAAAATGTGATGCTTATCTCAGGATGCAGCAATTTAATGCTCAGATCCCTCTGATTTGACTCTATCCCATATGCCTTATAAATCAGAGCTCCCAGAAGTATGCTGCCTTGGTTTGGGTTAGGAATATTAGCTGTGGCTCAGCCCCAAGCCAAACAGTCAGCTGGCCTAGCTGCAATAAGAGCTTGGAGCTGCAAAGTTACCCTGCTGGAGGTGGGGTAGGGAGATGACTGTTGTGGCTGCTGATTTCCTAAGGAACTCAGTAGACAAGTGCTTTAGAATCATAGAATTGTTTAGGTTGAAAAAGACTGCTAAGATCATCAAGTCCAACTGTAAATTTTTCCTAATATCTGATATAAATCTCTCATGGTGCAACTTGAGGCCATTTCTTCTTGTCCTCTCACTTGTTCTTGGGGGAAGAGACTGACATCTGCCTCTCTACCACCTCCTTTCAGGTAGCTGTTGAGAGTGATAAGGCAGGTGCCCCCTGAGCCTCCTTTTCACCAGGCTGAACTATTCCAGTTGCTCAGTCAGTCCTCAGAAGACTCATGCTCTAGACCCTTCACCAGCTTCATTACCCTTCTCTGCACACATGCTTTAAAATAACTACTTAATTTATTCATGCTTGAACTTATTTTTTTATAGGATGTTTTTATAAAATTATTTTAATCATAAGACTAAATTTTACTGTGCTTTCTGCTGGTATCTTGTGGGGTGCAATGTTTTCCGATTTGGGGATGAACATTGACTGAAACACTTTTTGATTATTCTTCAGAACTTTACGTTCCAAGCATTCTTAAAAAAACCCCAAACCCCAACTTTTACCCAGCTTGTGGGAAACTGTAGGACCTGTGAAAGACATAAGGAAGCAAATATGAATTCAAGGCAAAGTGAGCTTTGTAGAAGGTCCTCAATTAATTTTGTGTTTGAAGACTTAGGTGATGTTGTATATTGTATTTGACAGTCCTTTCCAACCCATAATAATGGATACTAGCTTGTTTTGTAATAGCTAAAACTAAAAGGAAGTCTTAACTGCATTAGTAACAAAAATCAATGTGATGTAATTACACATGTACTTTGTGCTGAAGAACCAAGAAAGGAAAATATGACATAATGCATTTATTTCTATTTGTCTTGGTTCTTACTCACTAATATAAGATAATCTAAAAAAATGAGAAACTTTATTAGAATATAGTTAATCTCTAAGCCAGGAGTCCTGTCAGCTGACTGAGCTGTGGAAAGTGCATACCAAAAGCCCAAGGGACTGCACGATCCATTCAACATATTCTTCTTTTAAGCACTGCTACTCTTTAAGAGATTGTACAGATAGTTTTCTGTGCTCAGCCAGTAAATTTAAGGAAGACTGAAATAGTTAAGGCATCAGACTCTACTCCTTGTACCTTTTCCCTGTATGGGCCATACACTTCAGAGCTGGAGTTGATGATCCTTGTGGGTTCCTTTCAACTCAAAATACTCTCTGATTATGTGTGATTCTGTGACTTTGCAGAGGATGACTATGATACAAGCCCTAGAGATGCAATGCACTTAGCACATTGCAAAGGAAAGATGTAGGTTAACTAATAATCTGCAGTGGGGAAAAAAATATTCTTAACTGTTCTAAAGAAAACTAAATAGCCCTCTTAATCAAAAGATGTGCTAGATGATTTGTTTTGTGTTAGTTGTTTTTTTTTAAAGTACAGTGTGAGACTTAGATTGAGAACTGTAGAGCAAAACAAGGGTGTGAATCCTAGCATTAGGAAGTGAGGGAAGCATTTATGATTTTTTGTATCTTTGTCAATGAGAGATTCTAATCCATGTGTTTATTTTGGTTGTAACATATGTGCAACTCTGTTAATTATGTGCATGTCAGGTTTATGAAGTAATGTTCTCTTTGCTCTAGAAGAGGCTGTCACATTTACAATATAATATATTTTTCTGAAGGCAAAGTATTGTGTTTTCTTTCCTAATGAGTGGGAAACCAAAGTATATAAAAACACAAGGCTGGGAAGGTGCTAGATTTACACTGGGATTTTATACATTTAAAAGTTTTGGTGTTTGTTTTTTTCCCCTCAGTTTGTTTCTTTTGTTTTAGCAGTTTATAGAAAATGTGATGAAGCAGTTAGCTAATTGTTGTAAAATTCTTGTAGACCTTATCCCTAGGATTCAGCACTGCTGCTTGTATTAGGTAGGAGAAGAGGTACTAAATATTTGCGTGGAACTGCTCATGACACTGTCAGGGACTGTATTCTGAGATTCACAATGTGGTTTCCCTTTGCTTAGGGAAGAAAAAGAAACCATGCCATTCTTTTTCCTCGTTCAGCCTACTCCCTCATCTCTGCTGCTTCAGCTCTGCTTCTCTGGTGTATTTGGTAGGAGAAAGAAGACAGCTCAGTCTTCTGAGTGGAAGACAAGAATGTGTCTTCCATTAGTATGGGTTATAATACAATTTTCACTAGTTGATGGCAAAAGTTGTCCATCCACAACTTTGATACCCTGCTCTAGTTACTGTGGAGCTAATAATCTGCTTGCACGTTCTCATACTTGTATCAGTGGGAAAGCATCCACTGACCTGAATCAAACAAGGTCAAACTCCAGGTTGCTGTGAGTACTACTTGAGTTACTGAAACAATTTAAAGAGATGTTCAAGGGGAAAGGGATATTTTTATGTATACATAAGGGGTTTATTTAAAGATTTTTTTTTTTTAATACAGATAGAGGATTCTGCTTCTAAGCTTACCTTCAGGTTTTTTAAGCATCTCAAAATGAATATGATGTCTTTTTTTTCTTTATGTTTCAGTGCAAAATTGCATGTGTAATTACATATTTGGAACTTGTGATATTTATGTGGAACAGCAAAATTTACTACACTTGTTAATAATTTAGTTGATCTGTACAAATACATAAACATATTTAACTGGGAATGTGTTTGGTTGGTTTTTTTTTTTCACTAATTGGACTTTTTTTTTTGAAAGTAACTAAGTAAGATGTTGATTCATAAAAATGACCTGTGTAATCTTACAATTCCGGGTTTATGTCAGAGATAAGACTCTAGAGGGAGCCCATATCACAGTTTTCTTTATTGAGAGAAATGGCTTTACAAAGATAATAGAACTATTTCTACTAATGAGTAATTTAAAGTAAAATTTCTTCTCGCTTTACTACAAAAGAAAATATCACAGGACTGTAGGACACTTATTTGCAAACATTCTTAGAAATTTCTCAATTCATAAAGTCAGTTCTACCTTACCATTATCTGCGTTTTTTGAATACTATGAAAAGGAGTACAATAGAGGAATCCTTGTTCTGGTGCTTACATAATAGAAAACAACTTATGGCAGTTCTCTTTTAAAGAACTCTCAAGACCCCGTGAGTGCAGTAATGCAGAGGAAAGGTTTAAGTACCTTTGTGTTGTGGCACTCTACTTGTTCAGGAAATGGGGAGACATGAGATTTTTGAGAATCTGTTAGAATTTTACATTTGTTTGTGAATGTCTGTATATTGCATATAACTTCCTGCCACGTGTCAGTGAGCACATAATATATAGTTCATGCAGAAATAACTTTTTTAGTCATGGTTTTTAAACAGCTGGCTGTGTGTCAGTAGACACTGGGTGAAAGACCTTGGGTAATGTTATAGCACCTTATGGGTCCTGGCTGTAGTAACTACATAATTGCAGTCCTTGACCTGTTGCATTTTTGCCTCACTAAATAAAGAGGAAATAAAGAGGCTTTAGAATTTAGCAAGGTTTTTGTCCAAGATGGATTGCTTAAGGCTGCACCTGTGCTGCATGACAGTTTCCATCCTGTGTGACTGTTCTTCCAGGTGATGGGGCCCACCCAGTCTCCTCCTCCTGTTATATAGTCAAAATGCACATTCAAGTCCACAGGATGGGAAGCATTCCCAGTTTAAGTCTGGATGCAGTTGAGCTTGCCCAAAGTGAAAGTCTGAATGAGAGTTAAAAGCAGTCTTTAATTTCAACTGCCCAACCTTATATTCACTGTGCTGAATATCTTCATTTCAAGAAACCAGGAGATGTAATGTTTCCAAAATTTGTATTAATAGAGAATAGTGGAGAAAAACCTGTTGTTTTTACAAAATACTAAAATACAATATTTATTAATTCTGAAGACAGCTTCCATATTTCATGTAGCAATTTGCAAGGGATTCAGTACTGAAGACATTCGATATCCTAATTGCACTTTATGTTTAGTCTCTAGGTTGATAAATATTGAAGCTAAATCCATCAAAATCTGTTTACAAAGGCAGTATTCACTATTAACTGCTTTTTGCTTGCATTCAGATCCCTTTGTCATGCTTCTAGCTAACAGCAAGCATTTTTTCCAACACTTCACATTAGCAGAAGATTATGTAAGTGTGTACTGCAACTTATTCACAGGGTAACTAGTATCAACATGGTATTTACAATTCAAATAGGAGCAGAGGTGTATGCAATTTATCAGGACACATTCTCTCTATCCATCTGTTACACTGTGCTCCTAAAAATGCTCTGTAACAGAAAATACTAACCCAAACATGTTTCCTCAGTGTATATACCATTTGTCACTATGCATCATACTTGTACTTTGCTCCAGACTGTTTTTCCCAGGCTATTGTGGTTTTGCCCTTATAATCACAAAGAGCTTACCTGAAGTACCTTTTGCTAAGATTAGTAGGAAACTACTCCTAATAATTAAAAATCTGGGTTGCTTGTGCAATTTTTAAAAATTAACAGCTGTTATGGATGTTTGTGTTTTAATATATCAAAATACATTAATTGAAAGATTGTATACATGTAGTGCAAAGCTGTTATTAATATTGTTTTCATTGTTTGAGGAGTATTCAGTGTTTTTTCTAAAGCTCTCTGTCCATAGCACAAGTGAACACAGAACTGGTAAATTTTATAGGTCTTTGTGGTGCTTAGCATGGATGTACAAAAAGGTTTGTAAATACCAACCGATTTTCACAACATGCCTCTGGAGCAAAGGGATATTTCTATTCCCATTTTAAAGCTGGCAAATATGATATTCAGATCAATACTGAAGTAACAAGTAACTTTATGTGCACCCCTAAGGAAAAGAAAAATCGAAAACTTCATAGCCCTCCAAAACTGAACATTAAGTCTAGATCTTCTTCTAGTTCCACCTGTACTGACAGAGCTTACTAGCACTCCTGTTTTCCTGAAGGTCTGTGACATAAGCAGGTTCTTACCCATTAGAATAAAAATAAGCTGAGTTAATTTAAGCAGTAGGAATATAGTTCTTCTGATACAACTTCTCTTTCTTACTAAAAGAGGCCAAGGTATATTATCATGCAGCAAATAGGCATCAGATTTGGAAGATGTGACACCATGTTTCAGGAAGCAGCTAGAGACAGAATGACTCATTAAATGTTTCAGCTAACACAGCAACACCAAGAAGAGAATATAGTCCCAAATTTGCAGGCTACTTGCAGCTTAACAAACTGTCCTGTTAGGAAATCTTTTATAACTACCCACTACTTTTCCATTAACAAAATAATTTGTATTTGCTACACAAAGGCATGTGAATCGCAGTTTGACTTTTTCAGTTCCCTGCCTTCTCAATGTTCACTTACCTGTTGTCTTGAGGGATTTGGCTCTAAAAGGCACCTGGTAGGACTGTTCAAGTAGCTGTTTCTGTTAGATGTGCAGCATAACGAGCTTAAATGGGAGAAAGTCTGTCTCTAAAGGACTGGCTGGAGACAACCACCTGTTTTTCAGACAACAGTTGACCTGGCTGGGATTGATGTATTAAACAGTCTTCAGGTGTTGGTGGAAGGCTGTACTTGCCAGATTTCAGAAACTCAAGTTCAGATGCACCTGGAGAAGTACACAAACCCGTGGATCTCAGAAGTTTCCCAGTAGCTGGAGATGAAGATTTCTGGACAGGAGTAAGAGAAAGGACCTTTAACAGAAGTAACAACTCACAAATAGTGAGGGACTGAGGTTAAGTAGGTGTGAAAATCTTCTGAAAGCATAATTTGGAGGAAAAAAACTACTTGTTTGAACGATTGACAAGTCAATCAGTAGCAATTTACACATTTCCATTAGACTAAGCAAAGTGTATATGCTAGTCCTGCATCATACTGATGCATTTAGAAAATAACTAGTTTTCTGTAATCACTTACATGAATAACAAGCTTGAAAGAAAATAACTGAAAATTAATTATTGACTCTGCTACCAGTCAATTGTATTTCAAGATAAATTTTTGATGTGCCATTCAAACAAAATTGTCTTACATTTTTGAATTAAAGGTGATTGCTAACCTGCAGAAGTAAACCTAGCGGGGTTTTTCCACTTGCTATAAAGGGGGGGGTGGTGGTGATGTGTGTCAAGTCCCAAGCACTTGCCTACTTGTTCCATGTACTTTCCAGTCTATTCTTATGTAAAGAAGAAAACTCATAATATGGTATTTCTTTTGTATTTACAATAACTCTGAGGAATATTTTGTTTGCATTCCCTCTCTTTGCTTTGTGAAATATGTGAAAGGGTGGAGCTGCAGCAGAAGTAAGAGATCTCTTGGTAGAACGTTGTGTTATTTCAACTAATTATCTTGACTTGATGGTGTGGAAAGAGAAATAATACGCTGGTCGAAATCTGTATTTAACTGTAGCTATGGAAACATATGTGGTGGAAATAGCATGTCCTGTGGTCTGTACTGCCCCATGTAACTGGAAACTTTATGTGGGCTTGAATTTGTTTGGATGGACTCTGATGAATTTGAGTGGGTTCTTTTTTTTTTTACTGCTGCGAGTAAACACAGCTTCTCAAGAATGGGCTGTGTTTAAAGAAGAGCAGATACACAGATGATGAGCTTTGGTCCAGTGTCTGTCTTATTCTAGATGATTCACAAACTAGAAACAAGATTTGGTAAAGGACTTCATTTAATTCAAGTGATGGGGACACGTTTCTACAATAAAATATCCACAGCCTGCATTTCGGAGGCTGAGTGAATATAGACTGATGTTTTCACTGTCATCATGGCTGGGCTTCACAAACGAAGATCTGGGAAAGGCTCTATCCATGTTTGTTACAGGCACGCTGGTGGCTAATAAGGCCTATGTGAGATAGACATGTTCGATTGCAAAAGGCACAGCAGAAAGACTCCTTAGGTGGTATATTCCGCAAGACACGATTCTTTCTGCATTGTCTTTTCTCCTTGAGAGTGATCCTGCTTGTGTTCTCAAAGGCATCCGCAGCGTTATAGATGGTGTGTCTCCAGACCTCCCGATTTGAGGCCAGAGTAGACCAGTTATGATGATCAGTATGGCCAAGACTGAGATGTTGTTTTGGGGAGTCCTTGTGTCTTTTCTTTGGGGCTCCTCTCTTGCAGCAGCCAGTGGCAAGTTCACCATAGAGCAAGATCTTAGGGAGGTGGTGATCTTTCATCCTTGAGACGTGTCCTGGCCAATGCAGCTGCGTTCTCAGCAACATGGCCTCAATGCTTGTGATTGCTGCTTGTTCTGTATGTCTATAATAAAAGTTTAATTCCATAATAATATACTTGTTTTAACTAATTATTTACACTACAGCAATTGCTTATTGTTCTTTTGGGGGCAATGTTTTTGAGAGACTCAACTGTTTTTGTTACTGATGTCAGCGTAATCGTGAAGATAGATGATGAAGTACATATTATACTTGAGAGGTTTGCAAAGTAAATTGCAATGAAATATGGCTCATATGAGGATTAATTCATATTTTGTGAGAAAGAAGAAAGCAAATACTTGTGATTTAGATCTGAGTTACGTATTTGATCCATCCTAAGGAATTTAAAAGATAGTTGTGCTTTCCTTTTCTCTTGATTCCTTAACCTGATATGGTCTCTTTTACCTTTATGCAGATGCTTTTTGTACACTGTTACGCTTTACTGAACAGTACTTAATTTCTTACTGTACAAAGACAAAACTTTACGGTCTAAGCGGAATGAAAAGGGGTACCATCATGAAAACTGAAGTTACTTAAAGCTAGAGGGTGATGAATCTGTGGAAGAGATAGGGTAGGGGTTCCGTTGAAGTTAGGAACTTGCAAAAATAACATTCTGTGACTGTCTTGAAAATTAGATTGTCTTGTTTACTTAAAATATTTGCTTTTCTATTTAAGAAACAGAGACCCAATCCTGCTAAACAATGATCAGCTTCTGTTTTTGTAATGACCTTTCATGCCTCATGTTGTGAGGAATACTTGGGTGAACTCTTTTGAAAGGTAGCTTCAGCTGTCTGTAAGCATGAGTTACTGTGTACTGCATAACAGTAACAGTAAGCTGAGGTAATATTATTAGCAAATACTCTGACTCTCTGGGAACATCAGTATGACTCATGGGGTCAAAAAGATTGTTGATTTTATTCCCTCATGTGGAATCTTGATTCCACTAAAGCAAGTCTCCTATTTACACAAAATTACCAAAAACTTTCAAATTTTAACATTCTGTAATGTGTTGTGTTTTATATCCTTCATCACATGTCCCCAGTGCTAGTGCTGGCAGATGGATTCTCTGTTGTCACATGTAGGAAATATCCCACCACTACTTATGCAATTAGAATTTATAATATTTTTTTCCAAATCTTTGTTTACTGTATGCATTTTATGTAGTCATTTATTTTCTAGTATGTACTTGTGGAGCACTGCAAAAATTCTGACTGATTGTCTTAGAGTCTTAGAAAAATAGATCTCTTTGCCTAGTTTGAGCATTAATTGATTAACTGTTCACTTCAGGAAAGGTCATGTTACACATGTCTGATTTTTGAAATTCTTTCAGAATCTGCATGTACAAAGATGAGTAAGAGCTATGCCTAGCATTACTTTTGACGTAGTTTTTCCTTTTATATAGTTGTAATTCCATAAGCTAATTAATTATTTCTGCAAATGAAACAGGAAATGGGTACTGATAAATTATGTTCCAGTGCTGATTAACAGGGGTTACTTTATTAAATGTGTTGTGTTTGTTTAGAAAAGGCAGATAGATTGTGTCACTTGCAGCATGAGCTATTGCTGCTCACATCATCACAGCTAAATTGCTATTCACATCATTGTTCTGTTTTTCAAAAAGCAACCATTAAAGATAAAGCCTGACCTTTTAAATATGTTGCAAGTGAGATTAATGCACTTACAGAAGTGGAGAAAGTACTTTCTTTAGAGACTGCAGCATTGTCCAGCAAGTATAGATTGTGATGTACGTAAGTCCAGCCTCAAACTACGGATGACTTGACTTGATCTCTTTGCATTGTTGTCATTCTAAAAATAGAATCAATCTATTAAAAATGCTGAATGCAAGGAATCTATATCCTTTTATTCATCTGTGGAATATGCTAGAGAATCCCAACTGAACTGGATATAAAAAATTGGAATATGTAGCAATGCATATACATACACATACGTGTAAATGTGTATATATGCATTTACATATATATGTATATAACTTTATGTATGATGGACAGCAGAATTTTCTGTGCCCTCTGCTTTTTGTAGAATCATTGATACTTTTTTTCCAAAGGAGATCCTATTTTTTAGCTGTAGTTTCAATTGTCATATGATTTTGAACAGCTATTTCTTCCTAAATATACTTGGTGTTAATAGGCACTACAACACCATTTACAGACCTATGACTTGATGGTGTACATCAAGGTTTGTTTAACAAGAGTAACCACAGTAACATGAGTGTGTGTCTCTGTAGATACAGAAATCACATGGAAGTTAATGTTCATAGAGTGGTGCAGCAGAGAACAGTAAGAGTGCTTAAATTAGAAGAGAGGATTGCTGCATTAGATGCTACAGGTGACAGAAATCAGTGTTTAATTTGATTCTTTTAAGTAAGTGCTGCAATGGTAAAGGCTGTTTTATAATTTTAGAATTTTAAAAATATTTTTGTACCTGTTGAAAACAGCTCTATTTCTATCATGGATTTGTGGGCATTAACATTTCACCATTTTTTTCTTAATAGGACAAGATCAATCTGTTTAGTTTTCTTGTAGAAGTTCAATTTTGTGTACTATACACAGTTCTGTAACTCAGAAGAAAAAAGGGAATAGGTATTGAAAAAACATTCCACAAAAATTGCTCTTTTCGGTTAATACACAGGTTATACATAGTTTTGCAAAGCATTTTTAGGTGTGCCTATTTGCCCCTTGGGCCTGAGTGACTATAGTTATCTTTAGTGTCTTGTGTGTTGTGTAGTGAGACTACTAGAAACTGGTATTTTTATAAGTGGGAACTTCCTACAGTTAAAAACACCTTTGTACTGGGCTGGTGAGATTAAAATTATGGGAGAAACCAAGGCCACTTTTTATTATGAACCCTTGAATCAGACTGAGCAGGACAAAGATGTGGAGAAAACCTGTGTGTAGACTGATGGGAGAAAACAGAAAACCATGCCCTTTTGCACTAAAGAACAAAATGCCAATAGAGTTTTATAATCTGGAAAGAATATATAAATATAGTGTTCTAGCTACCAATTCTTTTGTCTGTTGAGTGCTGGGTGGATGCTGTAATGTTGGAGATGCCACTTTCTAAAAGGAGAAACTTCCAGTTGCAAGTAAGTGTCATTGTCAGGGAGGAAATGGGGATATAGCTATCCAATAGTTTCAAACGCATGCATTTCCTTCAAGGTGTTCCCTTTCATTGTACGGGCAGTGGCATTGCAGCAGTCCTGCACGAGTCAAGGTTGTAGAGCTCAGTAATGCCTGTATATGCCTTTTGCATTCTTTTCAAAGGCAGGATGTTCTATACCCAGGCATTTATAATAGTAGTTCTTCCTGTTTTCTTTCGTGTCGAATGCTGAATATGTAACTGAACTTACATTCAAGACATAGAGAGCTGAAATGTAAGAAGTTCTGGGATCAAAATTCAGTGTTATGAATATCTATAATGTCAAGTATTGGAAGGATTTAATTAAATCCTTATGCATAGTTGAATACCTCCTGAATTTCATTTCAGATGCAATCAAGCATCTACAAATGGAGTTGGTGTAATCGCATGTTTTGTGACATTTGATGAAGGATTTTTTAGCAGTCTAAATCAGCTGCAAGATTTGAGAATACTTCTTCATTGCAGCTTTGCAAGTTCAGTAGAACAAGAGGGTTTTATTTAATGAGAAGTCTAGTTGATAGGATGCTTTAGGAAAGGAAGTTGTTTAGGAAAAGAAGTCATTCAAGGAGTAAAGATCCTAAAGTTTTCATTCAGCAATAATCAAAAAGTTAAGATATAATGTGTGAGGATTTTGTGCTTTTATGCAACTGCAAGGAATCAGACTTCCATTTCCTCAGGGAACTGTGGGCTCCAAAGTGCTTGTATCTTTTAAACAAGACACGCATCTCCAAAAAAGGCAAAAATGTCATAGGAATGACATTTTAACATAAACTGTGTTTTTCTGCATTAAAGTTTCTTGTTGAAAGGCACAAGTTCCCTCACCCGCACCCCCTTATGGTAGAAATAGATACAGTTTTGCATAACTACTTCTGCATGATAAATTATCATGTTGGTCTTGAATACACATAAAAATGCGACTGCGTAAGAAATAGAATTGAAGAAATTAGGTTGTGTTTTTTGGTCAGTAATGAAATTGCAAAGCTTTGCTTGCAGATATATCCGAATGATGTGAGACTAGTGCAGTTCAGATGTGGTTTCCCTGAGGAATCATGAGCAGTGATGATGCCTCAGAGAGATAATATGAAAGAGTGGCTGTACCATGGAAATATATTGAAGAGACAATGAAATTAGGGGATCTGCAATTTGAGTTGTTACTTTCTCTACTTTATGCATTGAGGTTTTTACACTGATTAATTCACTCCCCACCTATGATTCATTTAATAGCATACCCAGCCATTGCTTTCATGTTTTGGAGCACTGACTGCAGAGCTACTATTTTGGTCTCCAAAGCAGGCTCTCTGTTTTATGAAGTGTGCACCATTTATACAAAGTTTCACTTCCAGAAAGATAAGAACAGTGTTAGTTCAGTAGACTGATGTACTTAAAAAAGATCATAAGCACTCCTCTGTAGTCAAAGATGTGTTACTGAACCAAATATCTCTGGTTTTAATTACTAAGAAAATGGTGATCTATTTTACAGTACATCTTAATAGAGGATAGAAGATGTATAGTCCATGGCTACAATTTCCATTCAGACTGTTTAATTTATACCGTGTCTCTGAAGTCAGTGTTCTTAAGCCAGGCTTTTATTAAGAAAAGAGATCCTGCCTTCCGTTTCATCCCCTGCCATGTGTTTTGCCCTGTCCTTTGGGCTGTTGCCAAGGGAGCACACAGTATACTGGAGCAAGGAGCCAAGCTGTTTGAAAGTGAACCAGATTTTATGGTTTTCTTTTTGCTTCTTAGTTCCATCCAAATCAGTTTTCTGATAAGCTAACCATGCAGCTGCATGAATACTGGTTCTAACACAAGGGAAGCAGCAGTACAAAACTACCTAGGGGAAGGAGCTTGCCCCTTTAGGTATCCATGTGATATTAGATCAGATTCACGTGGTCCATTGAAGGACACTCTTTATCTGGCATTAAAGAATTAGACTAAAGTGGTTGCACTTATGTGACTGTTATCACTTATGTCTAGGGTCCTTCAAAGGGTTGGAAGTGTCTCTCACCTCTTCTAGTCTCACTGCCCTGCTTCTCTCAGCAGGTCCATTATGCCAGGACTGTATGGCTGATGCCCAGTTAAGCACAGCAGTTGAAAACTTCTTCCTCCCCTAAAAATCTGCTGCTGTTGCTGTGTGAGGGAAGGAGTGGTCTTGTGTGCACAGGCACATATTACGTTATGTCTCCAGCAACAGTTAGCCACTAGCATAGTGATGCTGAGGAGCTTTAAATGGGAGAAAGAAAGCAAGCTGGCTTCCAGGAGAGAGAAGCTCTGCTGTTAACAGTGTTAGTGCTGTTGTAGATATTATTTTTTGGTTTATATCAGTAGTTCAATCGTTGGTTGCTGATACACAGATTTCCTGTACTAGACATTTTTCCTGCCTGTTTAGTTATTACTCCTTGCCATCCTCAGAAAGATTTTCTTCTAAAAGTACCTAGGTCTTAAAGGAAGTAATTTAATACCAGTGTTCTAGACATGCAAATTATCTTCCATGGTCTAAGATGCACATTCCAATCAGGGCTCTCAGTAGAGATTGTTGCTGCTGCTGCTCCTGTTTCAGAAGCATTTTATCCCAACTTCATGATTTTCTTAGTGGGATTTAAATTTTGTGTTGACATAGCACTAGCTTTTAGGAGTGACAAAGATAGACCCAAGAAAGATGTAAAGCTGGAGCCTCTGAAATGCACTAATGGACCATTCTTTCTTTGGCCGTTTGTTTGATCCTTATTTGCATAATCAGTAAATGTACGAACTATTAATATAATTATATTTTGAGATAGTTGAGAAATTAACTGAATAGGCAGAAGATTAACAGAAGCACTTAGTGTAGGACATAGACAGTTCTTCACACCACACTGTTTCCATCGGTTGCATGCTCCCAGGAGGCATGGCTGCATTGGCATATTTCATTGCAAGCACATCAGCACAGGTTTCTTGGTAGAAATTCTGCATGGTAATACTTGAGCTATTGCTAATGGTTTCTATGAAGTACACATAATAAAGAACAAATGAAATAAATGAAATTAATCAAATTATCCACTCATCACTATTTTTCTAATTTTTAACATTAAAATAGTAAGTTTTTCAGGTAAACCTGCTTTCCAGAGCTAGCATCTGGAAACATTGCAGTGCCCAGTGAATGGTGTGGGTTGTTTTGTTTGTTTGTTTGTTTTGATTTGGGGTTTTTTTTCGAGTGGGGTTGGGAGAGTGTGTGTTTTGTGTTTTGTTTGCTTGGGGTGTTTTGTTTGTTTATTTATTTCAAAACCTGTTTTGAGTTTTCTTTTCCTGCCTGCTGATTTTTGTAAACTTTCAAATGCTACCTGATTTTTTCATGCTGGGGCTATTCTAAGTTTTAGAACTTTCTGGAGGATTTTTACTAAATGCTTTTTAACTTGTTACTGTCTCTGCTTACTTGATTCTCTCTAAATGTGAAATTGTTGTGATTAGTCTTCAGTAGGATATGGGTATATGTTAGGATTCCCAGATGTTATGCAATAGTTTTGTTTTACATCTCCAGAATAATCCTTCCAAAAGCAGAAGCACTTCTGGCCCTGGGCAGAACATCTCAGTCTCATTCCTGCTTTCTGCTTTGTGTTCCTATTGCACTGACTATGGTTTGGCCAAAAACATGATTTGGAAAAAGGTTACTAAAGATATTATTCTGATTAACACCAGTGTGGCAGAAGAGTATCAGGTGAAGAGTCCCTTTGGGTCAGACTGCACATCTGTTTGCAGCAAGAAACCTTAAAGTCTGTGCCTTCAAATCAAAGCCATATGAATTACTTTATTGCTGCAATAAAATTTCTTATTATGACAGAGGATAGAGTTCTCTAAAGCACAGAACTGGTATGTCCCACAGAGTCCAGCATTGTGTACAAATTAATTGGGATTCATTGTCCCAGGTTTATATACTGTAGAAATGATCCAGAAAGTTTCTTTGTAATTCAGAAGTGTCTTGAATCCTGAGTTGTCTGTTGACCTCGGTGTCATCATATTCCACGTATTTTTTCCAGTTCGGCATTAGATTGTAAATCAGCTCTACTCTAGTAGTTTGCCAGTTTCTCTGCTGATATACATGAACCTCAGAGGAGTCACTTGCAAATTTAATTTTGAAAAAATTAAACTGCATAAAGCTCTGAGCAACCTAACCTCAGATCTGACCCTGCTTTGAGCAGGAACTGGGACTAGAGACCTCTTGGAGCTGCTCCTCCCTCCCGCCCTCTTTTTTTTTTTTTTTTTTGGCTCTATTGTTGATCTCTTTTTCCCCAGAATGGGGCTGCAGGAATTCAGGCTTAGGAAATTCTTTCCTTTTGGATCATTCCAGGGTCAGGAATATTGAACTGGAGTGATCACATAGGTGGATGTGAGAACTGATTTCTATCCCCTTTGACAATGGAAGTATTTGTTTCACTGAATAGTGCAGTTGCCTTTTTCTTTGGTCTTTCATTGTGGCTTTTGACATGAATAATCTCAGCTTCAAATCACAGTCAGAAAAGAGGATCCTGGGTTACACATTGGCATTTTCTACATTGTCCTATTTGCAGTATGTGTGTATTTTTTTTTTTTTTTTTTTTTAGGTAAAACCAATGCATGTGTTTTACGCTCATTAGGTAACCATTCCTTGGGAACCAAAGGCAGGTAGTGACATATCGTGTCATTCATCTCCTGTCTTCATCCCTTCTAGGTATATATATTTTGATCAGAGGTTGTAATTATAGGTTGCAGATGCTTCCTTTATGTCTCCAAAAATCAGCATGTCAGAACTGACCTTCACTACTTTACAGTGAAGAATCAGAATTTCCCCTTTGAAACTGCATGGGCAAAAGTTTGACAGCAAAGGCATGTGTAGTTCATCTTACTTGAAAAATACCTTTGTTTTTCTTTGGCATTACTGTAATGATCAATTCTTAATAAGAATAGACAGTTTTGTATGCACTTCCATCATGAAGTTGGTGGTCACACAGTGGCACAGGTTGCCCAGGTAGGTTATAGGGATAATACATACAGATATTCAAATCCCATCTGGAGATGATTTTGATCAACCTGCTGTGGGTGAGCTGGATGATGTTGACTGCTCCTTCCAACCTTCACTATTCTGTGATTCTTTGAAAGTTTCCTTTCAACAAGAGAACTATAGTTCCTGTTTTGCATTGTATCTATACCGTCAATAATACTGTCTTGAATGATCTCAATGTTTTTCTCACGGTATATATCATCCCTAAGGCATTTAATCACAACATAATATCCTGCTATTGATTCTTCATTCCAAATTCTGGCTGACTCCAAGGGGAGTAATGGCAGAATATGGCTCTGAAGAGATGAAGCAGTATCATACTCAAGTCTCCTAACCCCCAATTTCCTACATGACTGATGCTCTGCACTTGTAAAATTTACTGCCTAGTGATATTTTTAAAGGACCAATTTGATTTTATAAACCATCCCTGAGCAATCAGGGACTACTTGGAAACAAATTACATTGTGCAACTGGGAGCTCTTGTTGTATGTATAGTGAAATATGAAGTGTTTAGCATCTGGGTACAATAAATTAGTCAAAAATTATAACAGAAAAAACAAGCCATCTATTAAAATTTATTCGACTTGCATGGGGAAAAGGCAGCACTTTTACCTAAAAATGTTGTTTAATCTTTATAATATACTGCTGAGTCAGTTCACAACTGAAATTTGACAGCAATAACTGTGGGTATTATTTTAAGTTTCTATAGTGTAGTAATTCTGTATTTGATCTCCTCCCATTGTATAAAATTATTATAGGAAATAACTACTAGGTAGAAACACCTGATGAAAGAACAAGGTATAAAAACATGTTACAAAATGTATAAAACCAATCTGAATTCCTCTGTAGGGTGAGGAGAAAGAAGTCATCCATGTAATGTCACACTTCTTGAAAAAGAGAGGATTCTCCCCTTCCTCTCTGACATCAACATCATCTCACCACCACCATGCTCCTCTCAGTGAAGATTTGTGACACTGAGATCTCACTATTATGTTCCTGTGGACTGAAATATCTGACCTTAGGACCAAAAGGGGCAGTGAAAGGCTGAGCATAACATCTGAGAAAAATGGGTGGATAGTAGAAAGCTTGCATGTATCAATGTTCACCCAGTAAAATTTGAACTATAATGTTAGTAACATATTTTAACGGGACAAATAATTCTTTGTTTAGACTGGTAAGGCTTTAATTAAACAAATGTACATTGTAGCTTTGCACTGAAAGAGTATTCCCTCCCCTTTTTTCCTGCCAGATGTTGAGTACAATGTGAGTCAGCATCAGGCACATGCATACACTCTGCTCCTTCCCCACTCAGTTCCACAATGGTGTGTATTCACATCCTGCATTTTGGGGCAGAGTGGAGAGAAGAGTTATATGTCCATCAGATACACAGCACAGAACTGAGTAGACTGTAATAGTTCATACTATTTTTTTCCACCCTTCTTTTTTTCTCGGGTGATCTGTGTATGAACAAAATCTTCAGAGGCCAAAGGTTCTGCTTATGACTATGCATCTGCTACCTCAAAGGGCTCAAGAGGGAACATTTGGGTCTTTGTGATTGTAGTATTTCTCTCTGATAATTTCTGTAACATGCTAGCTGGCCTCCTACATCAACTCCTGAATGGCAAGTGACAGCATTTTTTCTTCATGAAAAGAAATTTTTAATGGGTTGCACCATAAATAGCTGGAACTTGCAGTCTTATGTGAAAAATACAGGATATGAGTCATTACAAACAGCAGGAGACCTTAGATCTCTGTGGCTTTACCCATCTTCTGTGGCCATATCAAGGACTGCATTTAATCCGAGCAGCACATGTTTGCTCCAGGTAGCTATAGGAGGCAACCTGGCTCCCACTGTATGGTTTTGTAGTACCTGCTCTCTAGTAAAATGTAGTCCAGGCTTTAAAGAAACTCCAGTTCATTTTAGAGTCACTCAGTTTCTGGTACCTTAAAGTAAGACTGAGGAAAATACAAGAATGAGTGGATTGTCTTTGGTATAAGAGAGAGGAACAGACTTGCTCAGGAAGCCAGACTTCAGTTTTTTCAAGAGTTTCTGATGTCCCCTGTTCTGCCAGAGGGGTCACTTTTCTGAGGTGTAAATTATGTCTTTCAATGACTCTTTGAAAATTTTAACTAGCTTTAGTGTTTTGAGCGAAAAGAAATTAATTGTTATTATGACAGTTTCTGTAAATCTCTATTTCTAGTATTTTTAAAAATTCAGTTCAAACAGTGTTAACTCTTTTTCCTCATATTCCATTCCCGAGAGCTACATGGATTTGAAATTCTTGAATGCAGTTTTGAATTGCTTTACAGTTCAGTCTCCCAGAGATAAAGAAGCCAAAGCACAAGCATTCTAACAACTTACTTTAATGTAAGGCTCAATGAGAGAGTACAAAAGCAATACCTTTCAGATCTTTTGACCCCCAGGACTGTGCTTAAATCAGACACCATACTTCTGGTTAATTTAGCAGTAGTCTGCTAAGCAAACTCCAATTCGGGGGAATTTATAGCTTGAATCTAAGGTTGAATAAACAGCTTTAATGCTTCACATTTGGTAGGTTGATTCCCAAGTCTTTTAAGGTAAAAAGTTTAAATGTTTGTTTAACACAAGGTGAGACAATAGTACTGACACAAATGGTAATGGCTGAAAAAATCATATTTCAGGGCGTCAGGAACTATCAAGGTCCTTGAAGAGGAAGCAAGGTCTGCATGAAATCACTTCTCCACTTAATATTTCAGCATGTTCTGTTTTGTTATGTTATTGCAAAACACCAGAAACAAATATTGGAACACAGGTGATAACACAGTTGTCTGTGTCCTAGGACACTAGCCAGCTACTTTGCAATAAAGTTTGGCTGTTCTTCTGTACATTGTGTTTATCCTTCTTTTATGCAAAGAAAGCACTTTAAGAAAAGCACTGAATGAGCGCTTGGGGCCACCTGTTCCTCTTAGCCTGATGGTGAAATAAAATTTTGACATGCATGACCCATGAAGATCGTATTTCTATGTCCCTTTGTGGGTTTTAGGCCAGAAAGACTTGGAATGAGAGGCTGAAATGAGTCCAATTACTGTAAAATGAAAAATTACCTGGAATTTTCTCATTAAGGTTGCTGTGTTTGAGTACCATTACTATAGATGTTTCTTCCCATCAGATCTTTCATATTTCATTTTTAAAATTAGCCTTCACAAGGAAATGCAGAACTAATTAACTGCAATTTAAGCTTCAGATTTGCAACTGTAGCTACAGTGAAATCCTATCTTTTAAAGAAGTGGATGGAGAGAACTCTAGTACTAAAGCTCTTTTTTCAAGAATGAAAGTGAATAATTCAGTCAGAATTATGTTTTCTCAACAAATTGCTGTTCTGGGTGAAAATCTCTATTTTTCCCCCCTACACACATGATGAATAAATACATTAAAAAAATGGAGAGTTCATTTGAATTAAACTTAACTATTTCAAATATTTGGCATGGAAACCACTAGTTTGGATTTGTCTCCATGAAAGAAAGGAAAGAGAAGGCTCAGGAGTATGGTTGGATCTCTGATGATAATAATACTAATGTGTTTTTTGGACCTCAATCATTATTTATTTAATGTAAGGTAGAAGCAATACTTGTACTTCAAATGTTAATAAAGAGTTATCCCCCAAGCAGTATAATTTTATGGTTGACAGTATTTAATCTCTTATTTTGAATTCTCATACACAAATTACCTGTTAGGTGATGATGATAGCCTGGTACCATGAGGGGTTTGTTTTCACATAATGAAGCCCATTACCTTGTTGCCATGATATTATACCTTTAAAGGGACCAGTGCGTACTAACACCAGTTTTCTGCATATGTTCCAGTGGAAGAAGAGGAAAATGACATGTAACAACGCCAACATTCTATGGGAAGTAATTTGGATTGGTCAGAATATATAGCACTGAGTGCTACTTAGTGCCATGAATCAGCAAAAACTCTAATCTGAATTTTTTTAGGTACTGTGAAAACATCTTCCATAGCTGAACTTATTTAATGCTAATACTTTTATCAGGAATTGCATAAGGCATTCCTGCAAGTATTGTGAACTTTATGGTATATTAGGTCATACTGGAATACTGGTCAAACTAATTTCTGTGTCTGTGACAAGTAATAATGTGGAGATTTTGCCTGTGGAATTATGAAAATCAGTATCCCACTTATAGTAGAGTAACTGTACCGTGACTGGAAGGACACACCCATCTGTAGGGTAACCACAGCTGAGGTTTAAATTCTGGTCTAGAGTGGCACCTAGCAAACCCTGATTTCCAAATGCTTTTCATCTTCAACTTCCAGTGCAAGTATATGAATACTGTTATGCTAAAGCTGCAGAATAACACAGTGCCAGGGAGGCTGCTGCAGTTACTCAGGTGGAAATCTGGAATGTTTGGACTGTAAGAGTAAAGACAAAAAGCTTACAGCTGTGTCTGACTAAGCTCCTTATGACATTAGTAAGTAAATAAGTAGGGTAGGGCTGATGGGCCCTTGACTAACCTTGAACTGTCAGATGTCAGGCCAGAAAAACAATGGGCAACTATGAGCTTTGTATTTTTGGATGTCAGCTTGAAGCTGATTTATAGTAGCTTTCCAGTCTCAGAGCAAACTGCTTAGGGCTTCAAGGACTGGATTGGGTGTTATGGACTTTCCAGAATGTACCCAGGCAGCTCAGAGAGGCTTTCAGTATGGAAAATGGGAGGTCAAATTAAGGGATTTGAAATTCACTGTAAATCCACACTCTGAAGTTAGTCTTTCTGCTTTTTGAGATTTCCAGTTCTGAAAGATGAAGTGTATAATCTTGAAAGCACCAGTGTGTTCTAAACACCTTTCATTTGTGAGAGGCTAAGGGGAATAGCCAGGAGGTAAAGGTAAGTATTGCTTCTACATCCATCGATATGTGTGCTCCCTGTTCTGTGGCAGACAGTGAAGCCAACTAAGCAGTAGTGGCTCGTGGTGTTCACTAAGTGGCTGTCCCAAATTTCATATATGCTTTCCTCCCATCTGGTAAGTGGATGAATCATTTATGACTCAATTTTCTCCACTTGTCTTAAGAATAATTCCTAATGACTCACATAGAATGTTTTCAGGGACTCTTGCTGTTGGAGAGTACTTCACTTCTACTGCTCTTGTCTTCTCATCTCTCCCATGCTGTGGACTGCAGTTTAACTTCCAGAGCAAAATACTTTTACCTGGAACTCAGTATTGGTGCAATTGCTGCTTTAGTGAGCTATTTCTGATTTAAGTATGACTTTTAGCTTTGTCTGCAGCACTGTCACTTTGTGAGGTGGAAATCAGCCTCATGGATTATATGAATTAGGCAGTGTAGGTAAAGTCCAGGTACTGGACCTCCTAGAGGTGGTCCATGCTTGTGGGGCACACAATGCTCCTGCAGGGTGTGCTAATATAGGGACAGGACCTGCCCTTTCTGGTGGCCACGTCCACCAGTGTCAGTGGATGAGCATGTTTGGGGTTGTCTAATCCAGAGCCTCAGCAGCATGGGTACAGGCTGGAGGACATGCATGGGAACAATTAGGGTTACAAGTTTGTAATTCCTTCCCTTGTGCACAGTGAATAGGAAGAGGTGGCCTTGCCTTTTATACTAAATCTGTTTTAATTCTGGACACATCTTTGTATGTTGGATACATGTTTAAAGTGCAAGTTCAATATAAATCCGTGTTGTGGGTGACTGTACTCTAACCCAAGTATGCAACAACACTGCATTTGGTACAGAGAGCTTAAGTAACTCTTTTAAAGTTGCTAGTGAAGTCTATAGGTGATAAAAAGATGTTAAAAGGATGGCAGAGAATTTTTGGTGGACTTATCCTCTTATGTATATATGCACATTCCTGACATTGCAGCTAAAAATGTATGTAAACGTACACTTCCCATAGAGGAAAATGCAGACAGTACATCTATGAGATGCAAATAGCAACTCATGTCTCTTACAGTTTTCCCAACCATATGGCCAGTCCTGTAGATGTGCCCCTTATGTAAGAGAGGCCCAATTCTAAACTTCAGCAGTGCGTGACTGTTCACTGGAAAGGGAATTAAGAACCACTAATTGAAAGAAATATCAAGTCTCTTCCATATATGAATTTTTAATTTTCAAATAATTCCATTAATAATCAAAATTTGTACACTTAAAACTGAATCTTTGTACTATAACTCCTTTTACTTATCTTTCCATTTAATTAGAACTAAATAGCTGTTTCTTCTCAGCTCTTTCTTTTATCCCTAAAGCAATTTCTTACATGTCCTCACTAATTACTAAAATCACATCTCAATAGCATCCATTCCTGATGGCTCTGTGATTGTTTAAGGGTTCACTGCCAGAAATAACATTTGCTTCACCATCTATATCTGAAATTAAATACTTCATAAAAATGTAATTTTCTGTTTCACTTTATCCTCTGTCAGCAGATATTTTCTAATTGGAGTTTAAAGATGATGTAGATATTGCCCTCAAATTGAACTAATACTTGGCTTCTTTTATTAAGAATGCAGAGGCAAAAAAAGGCCGGTTAACAGAAATAACAGCATGAAAATGAGTATTTCTACATCTGGAGGGAAAACCAAAACACTTTAATATGATCACCTGAAAGGGATAAAATTATTTCCTCTTCAGATACTTTATAGCCATGTAATGTGGAAGGTTTTTTATTTTTTTTTGTCCAATTGATGTTTAAAATGACTGAACTTGAAGTAAGGGAGTGAAACAGACAGACTGCAGACCTCTTTGTTATCAAAATAATAATAAAAAATCCTCTTAAACACACTTTTGAAGGACACAATGGTTAAGCAATCACATTTGGAGACAAACAGTTATGGAAAAGAGAGACAAAAATGGGCCAGGGCAAAGTAAAAACAGTCAGGGTGTAATAAGGTTACTAAGTAGTACTCCCAAACATCATCCTATAGCCTGGTCTTGGGCTTTGGTCTTGTTAATAGTCATTGCACAAGAAGTAGGAAAGTACTGTTTTCAGTTTATTCATACCAGAAAGTCAGGAGGTAGAAAAGAGTGAGGGTGATCATAAACATGCTGCATAAAAAACTGCCATACTGCCATTTCATGGCCTTGTTAAAATAATAGCAGTAGGAAATTTAATATTGGGAAAGGTAAGGCTGGGCTTCTATGGATTAACATTTCTATTAGAAACTGGAGGCCCATCAGTTGGAAGTGGTGGAGAAGATCAAGACTGTTAGTTAACTAAGAGGCAGAAGAAGAAATAAGATCTTGAAAAAAACAAATGTTCCCAGAAGCATATTGGCTGAGGTCACTGCAGCAAAGATGGGTACCCAAAAATATGTTCAAAGCTGTTGAACAAGGGGCTGATTAATCCTTACAGGCTTCAGCACACTGAAGCCTTGCTTGTCAGAGAAAAAAAAAGTATGCAAACTGTAACTCTTAAATTCAGCATGCTAAACAATGTATATAGATTACATACTTCTGTGACTGTCACTCAATACCTTTAGTGAGTGTAGGGATGGTTTTTGCATCACTGGAGATAATGCTAGTCATTACAGATTTTATAGCTTGAAGAAGACTGTTCTCTAAAATGTGGTTTTCCAACTAAGTAGTTTGATTCATCTACCACTAAACAGATCTACATTTAATTATAGACTTTATTGGAATTGGGAAGGAACCCAAGAATATCCATATTGGTGTCTAGCATTTTACAGATGCCTTTGGAAAATCTGGTTTGCAGAACTGATCAAGAATAACTACTTCCCTCAGAAGTGATAAGAGGAAAAGGTCTCTGAACTGTGTCATTTTACTGCCATTTATTGTAATTTTACTTAAATTAGAAGGAAAGGTAGGAGAGAACAGTTAATATCACACATACTGCATATCATTCTATATTCTTCACTTATATTTTTTATAGCACAAGCTGCCAAGTAAAAGTACATCTGCAAACTAAGTGTTTGGAGAGTGTCCAGTAACAGGCTATGCCAATGAATCCTCCTGGATTAATTTTTGTACTCCAAACAGAATGTAATAAATGTTTAGACTCAATGTTGATTTAGCTTGAAAAGATTTATTACATGAATTTCTTCTATTTGTTTTGCTGGAATAAATGATGCAATAAAGAAATGGGGCCAAAATTCTCATCACTTTTACATTATTTTGTCAACAATGAAACACGTATAGATTACATGACTCACATCATAACTAGGATAACTAATGAAATATGAACTAAAAAGTAGTTACTGAAATATTAACATCCTGGGTTTATCAGGTGAGATACTCCTGTTAAAGAGCTCCAGCTATTCAGGCAGGGACATTTGAACTTCGAATGGATATTTTGGGTAAAATTAACACAAGTGGTGTTGCAAGAGTAACTAGGAGCATTGGAGAGCTGGAGTTCTCAAGGTGTTGAGGACAGAAGGCTTCTGATATGTGAGAGTTACATCTAGTCTAGGAGAGAATTCTTAAAACTATTGTAAGTGATCTAATTTTTACTTTAAAGAGTTAAGCAGGTGCATCTGCAGTTGTCTTCACTTGGTACTTTTGTACTCACCTCTGCAAAAGTGTAGTGCTAGGATCCTTCAGGATATAACCCACTCACTGTTTCCAGCTGTATTAGGCTCAAAGAAATCCTTGCATGTTTAATGAGAAGTGTCAAAACAAGTTTTTGATAGTTTGACCTGATATGTCTTAGAGTGGTTTAAAATTGTTTATATGCCTGGAAACTAATGAAAAATCCCAACAAAAACCCAAACTGTCTTCATTCAGTTTAATTCAGTCTTTTGCAGGTGCATATTTGAAGTCATCTTTTTTCTCAGTTGTCTTTGTGGCATTATCTGTTCTGTTTCCTTTGACATTTAACAGTAAACTGGATGTTGTCAGTAGGGATTTCCTTTTGGATGTACAGGAACACTTCTGCAAGGTATTAATAGAGTCTCTGTCCTCCTTCCAAACATGTAAGTGCGTGCTCAACTCGCTATAGAGAAGACAGATAGAACAGGAAGTCTTTGGATAATAATTTGTAGTTCACTGATTAGTCCTTGCTTTAGAAGTTGTGTTTGAATTTATTGCTCCATTGCTCTAAAAAGAAAGGATGAAGGTATTTTTTCTCCACAAAGCAAGCACGTGGCAGGCAGCTGCAGCAGCATTAACTTGTCCACACTCCTCTTGCAAGGTACTTCGCTCCTCTGCAGGAGCCATCCCCTGTGTGAGATAAAGCAGTTACTTCTGTAGCTGTCTTAGCACTTGTGATGGCCAAAGTGTAGTGCAGTTCTACCAATGATTTGCACTCCTCAAACTATGTTAAGCATTTTCTTCATCGAGAAAGTTGCTAAGATTTGCTTTATATAGCCCACTGCAGGCCAAATTAAAAATATTGGAGAGATATGAACTGAAAGTGTTCTAAAGTAAAAATAATTTTCAAAATTTTTGTTTTACAATTTTTTTTGAATTCTGCAATATATTTTTTCAACCAATTATGTAAGTGTTATTAAGAATTACACACCCTGCATTTAAAAAACCTACTAAACCAATTTTCTGTTTTAGATTGAGTTTTGAAAAGGAACAATGTAAGCCAGCTTTCTGTTTTATTCTTTTTTTTCACTCTGTATTGTAATTTCTATTTTTTTTTAAATCACAAAGATGGCTTGTTTCCACATCACTCTCTGAAATGCTCTTTTTTTGGTGTACCTAAATAGATGATCCAGACAACATGAACTGTACTAAACTTAAGCAACATCAGCAGCTGATGGCATTGTGTTGCCTAACAGCTTCAGAACAGTTTCTCCACTTATGCTGAGTTGCCATAGTGATATCTGCCCACTGGTGGTGGACTTGCTTGAGAAGTCGCAATAAAAACAACTGTCAGACTAACATAATGACAGATACATTAGCCACAGCAACAGCAAGAAACTGGAAATTATTTCTGTCACAAACATAAATGAAGCTTAATCTCACCTAGGATCATCCCTAGTTATGTGTCTATTTTGGGAGGTCCATCATTCTACTGCTTTATTTGATAAATATAGCTATATAAGTATATGAGATGGGCACAGAAGAGTCTACAGAGTTACTTTTTATCCATGACACCACTGTCTCCTCTTGGTTAATTTGCACCTTAAATTTGTACTTTATAGTGTGGAATATTTCAGTATTGGATACTTAATATGAGGATTAAATACTTGTTTCACGAACATTGCTCGGGGAGGACCAGTTTTAATACTGTGTTTCTGCAACACCCTTCCTTTTCCCTCTTTTTTTTTATGGAGCCATGCTTTATTTTATTTCTTCAACTTGTTGCAAATATTCTTGATATAATCTCATTCTTCTTTTGAAGAAATTCAAATATTTGGAGAAGATAAAGGAGAGAGAGAATGGTTGTGGATATGATTTTAAATGATCTTTTTTTATTTTAAAATGTCTCTGAGTTCTGAATACTTCTGAGTTTTCCCACTTCTTCAGAGCCTTTCAGATACTTTAATGTATATACTAAAGTTACAAGGTTGAAATTTTACAGCCCTGTAAAACTAATGTAGTGACTTTAGTCCAGCAATAATTGTAGGCTCATCTGTTTTGCTTCACTGGCCTATTCAGACAGAAAGAAACCCAAATCACTGTCTGCAAAAGATGCTGGAGCCTTTCTTTGGATGCATGTTTCCAGATTTGTTTTGTTTAACTTAATAGATTGAGAACGCTGTTTCCCCTCTGCTATTTGGTGTATCTGTTTAGCTTTCTTGGATTAAAATTCAATTTAGTCAAATACTTCGATGAAATGACGCTTTAATTTGGTCTTCCTGACAGAGATTTTTCCTCCCTGAAGCAGCAACTGATTGCTTTTCTCAGTGTGCTCTGTAACTGTGGTATTAAGTGCTAATTGACTTAGGTCTTGAACCTCAGTGTTAAAATCTCCATTTGCAAAGTGTCGTGGTGTCCCATCCCACTCTGCCTTAATTGCCCAAAATTAAATGTGATGGGAGTGGGACCCTGTTTGAACAGACACAGCGTGGAATGTTAACTGCTTGCTGATGATGTGTTTGCTTAGCAATTTGCAGGCTATCGTTCTGATTAATAAAAAAGATTGCTGTATCTATGGAAACAAAGTGTGGAAAATAGCTTTTACGTCTATGAGGAATGTTCAAAGAAAATGATTAGATGGCCTTAAAAATTATAGCAGCTGTCTTCAGAGCAAAACTCAGGGCGTTGCTCACATAAAAAGGATTGTAGCAATATGAGGCATGTAGAATCCTAACATTTTAATTGTATTCCAATCAAACATTGTTTTAGCAAATTATATTTAAGAAAATCACTGCATCTGCTTTTTTTTCTTGATGCTTTTGTGAATTGCCGTGTCTTAATTAAGGAGATGTCCCATAGAAGATTTAAATCATGGATATTATTAATGAATTGCTACTAGATAAATTCTAAAAGAAATTAAAATTTCTACACTAGGATAATATACAGTAATTGCACCAAATTTGCCACTGGTTTTGCTCACTTGGAAACCTCTATGTGGAATTTCTTTCCCATTTTATTTTTCCAGCTTAAAGTGCTGGCTAACAAATGACAATTTTGGGAATGATCCTGTCTTTAAGATGTCTTTTTCCCTCAGTTTATTGACTCCTAGAATTTACTCTTTGATGTGCTCAAAACATCTGTTTTCATGTGCCATTGTCACAGCAAACACAGGAAACTTCTGCATTCCTTTAATGGCAAATGAAAATGGGTGACTGAGTTTACTCACCTCTGATCCTTTAGGTGGACGCAGAAGGTCATATCTTCCTCAGTTATCACACTTCCATTCACATTTCAAGTATGTCTTGGAGAACATGAACTGGATCCCATTTGGGTGAAGATAAAATAAGTTTTGCTCCAGGAACACACACTGCTTTCCAGCCACTAAGTGGTGGTTGATCCAAAGGGCTAGATCAGAGCTTCTCCAGAGTAAATCCCCCTGAGATGCATGGAGAGGAGACATCACACCCTCAGGTCTATAGACTTGCTCCTATTGCAATCTATTGAGGTAATTAACTGAGTTGTGAGTAGACTGGGGTAAAAATCCATGTCTCCCAGGAGAATAGCTTTGAAGAGGGCATTTTTCCTTAGGAAAAAAAAAAAGGAGCTGAGGGAGCAAGTGAAGTTTACATTTTACTACCTTCACTGTTTTATTAAGAATATTCTTTAGCAAATTACTGTGAATGAAAAATCAGACTATTCAAATCTGTTAGTAATATATTAGTATAACATATTTTATAATTCATGTCCTTTATTGTAAACTGTTTCTAATGTGCAGTTAGGCCAAAGGGCTTGGCTGTTGATTCGCTTAAAGAAAAGACTTAAATTTTAAGAATAAACAAAAGCTCATCTAGTGTATCTTGCCTCGGTCTGCATTAAGCAGGACACGGATCTGATGTGTCCAAAGTAATTTCCAAAGATTTCGGGTAAAGGTAAAAAAAATGGAGCTTTTCAGAATGTACACTCTATGGCCCAGCTGTAACTGGCAGACTTGGGTAATATGAAATATTAAAAAGGGGAAAAGTTTATTTAGGCTGAGGTGAGAGGGAGTCCAAAGTACAGTGGGTAATACTCGGTAACAAGAGCAGAAGGGAACAGGGTTTCTCCAAAGTTTTTTTTTTTCAGTGAAATATTGGTCCTCAGGGGTGAGTGAAAGCATTTGAGTATGATGCAAGTTGAAATGAGGTGCAAGAGCAGTGTGGTAGTAGAGCCCCTCGTCCTTCTTGCGAAACCAGCCTTTGCTGACAGCAGGAGAGAGGCTGCAGAAGCTCTTTTGTGACCATGTCCCTTTTAGACCTATTGCAAAATTTGGTTTTCATTAAAAACTCATATCTCTTGCGTGTACTCTGTGCTTTAGGGGAAAAGAATCTTCTAGAAGTAAAACATTACTGGTAGGAGTCAACCTTGGGAGCTTTTACTTGGGTCCATCTTGTAAACAGAATCTGAATGTTTATTTAGAGTTTTGTGGTCCTTAATTTTACCTGGCCTAGACCTGCTTGTAACAGCCGTGGATCAGTTAGTGAGGAACAAAAGGAAGATAGAAAGTAGGAAGAAAAAGAAAATGTAACACAGAAAACCAAAATAAATGAACAGGCATACAAAAATAAACTTTTAAGATATGTCTCAAGATATGTTTAAGATATAATTAAAACATTAATTGCCAAAATATAAATACCTGAGCCCTTGAATGTTTTAGTACTTTTTAAAGACCCATGTAAGGCATAAAACTTCAGATATTTCAAAACTGCTGTTATTGCATTGATGGACTATGAATGTTTATTTACTTGAAAAGAAACTGACCTTAATAAGGAATTCCAGTATGTCTCAACAGTTCTAGCTGAATTTACACCTTTTCACTTATATCAAAAGAATTGTTTACACAGATTAAAATTTTTTGCAGTTAAGTAGTATTTTAGAATTTATGGGCAGCTGAGCTTGGATGATGTTCATGTAGAGGCAGTACAAAGTGATATAACATCATCTGCAAAAATCTTTGTGAAGGATACACTGTGTTTTATCTAACCATTAGGAGCAAAGTGGTCCTTAGTGGATGATACGGCAGAGTTTTTCTTGAGAAAGATTTTTTGTTTTGTTTCCATTCACTTTCAGATATGATGAAAATTTGCAGGAGAGTTTCCAGATCATCCTTGTGAGCTATACCATGCATGCACTTTGGAAAGTCAAATGTCTACAAATGCGTCTGGATGTTCCAGACAATGATAGATTAGTTTTGCAGTGGAATTCTCTTGGAGGGACACAGACTGGATTATAATGAATTTACAGAAATTTGGAAAAACTTGGTGAACAATCCTACCATAGAGAGTCTTTAGATTTCTAGCACTGTGAATTTAAAAAACCCAACACACAACTCCCCAAAGAAACCAAGAAACAAACCGCACACCCGTCCCCCCAAAAATCCCCACCACCCAAGAAACCAAAAAACAGCAACAAAACCCTTTCCAAATGTAATACCGGATAGCTACAAAAATGCCTTTTTTGTTGTTGTTGTTTTAGCATCCTGCTTTCCCCTCTCACTCTTTAAAAAACATGTCAAGGACTGGATAAAAATGATAAATATTACACCAGCAAACCTATGACAGGGGATATGTGCTTTGTCTTCACTTACTAAAGGGAATTTTGAGGTATGGGGAGACTAAGCAAGTTAAGCAAGGTCATGTCACGCGAGGCAGTGCGTGAAAAAATGGATCCTCCTCCAGATTCTCAGGTTGGTGTGCTTACAGCAACACTTTATTCCATTGTATCCATATAAAAAAAATTTCTTTGAGAAGATAGTATCACTGGTAACATGCAAAAATTAAAATAATGAAGTATTTGAGAAGACTCTTGAAAACGGTCCTGGTAAGTTGATGATGTTTCTGTAACAAATTTTGGTCAGAGATGAGAGTATTACTTAGGTTTCGGGAAAAGTTACATCATCACTATATAAACAAAACCAACTGCAAATGAAATAGAACTTTATTTTAAATCTAGCAGATTTCACCAATTTGCTGCAGTATAATTTAATATAACATCATAATAATTATATAATATATTCCTTTCAGAAAAATGAATCACAACAATTCCAAGTTTAGGTCTCTGTATAAAAAAAACTAGTCAGAACATATTTTTGGGATATCACGTCTATTCAACAAATTGTTTCAAAATCTTTTAACTGTGTGTATGAATCTATATCTGAATTAGAATAGTATATAATTGTACAGTTAGTGTGATACTGGTAAATGGTACTGAATCTTCATCTGCCAAAGCCATACTTCAAGACACTTTTCTTTTCATAGTGTTGCTCTAAGGATAAACTTCTCTTCATTTGAACCTTGCATATATTTCCCTTTGTATTCACGTAATGCAGAACAAACTATATTATGTGACATGTTTTATTTAAATGTTAATTATAAATCTGTGAAGTTAGTAAGTCTTAGTTGTAATTTGGAAAGGAGAACACAAATTCTTTCAAAAAAGCATCTTTTTGTAAGGGGAAGATAGATACAGGAATATAAGAATAGTTTAGCTTGGAATTTTATTTGAATGCCTAGTGTCTGTAGAGACACAAACAGTAGGATTACAAAATCACAGTTTTCTTACAAAATCATTTAACTTGAATATTACAAAAAGTTATTAAAAATGAAGAGGGGTACTCTCAAGTATGAGTAGATACAGAAATTCTTTTACATTTTCCTTACAGGCTTAACATCCGCATAGTTATCCTTACACCCAGTTTCTCTGTGCCAGAATGAATTCTTAGTGAAGTATAACAGTAGTTCAAGCTATATGCTGTACATCACAACAAAAAATGTACTTAAAAAGAATGGACTTAAGTAGAACATGCCTTTCTGTACAGTATAACAAAAACCAGGAAAATAATATTTTTGCTAATTTCAAGTAGTCTCTGTTGGGATGATTGAGTGCAAGCAGTTTGTAACAGATGCTTTGGGTTTGTATTTGCAGAAGCCAGGAGCTGGACTTGATGATCCTTGTGAGTCCCTTCCAACTCAGGATGTTCTAAGATTCTAAGGCTGCATCTTGCACCAATTTAAATAGGTGATCATACAGAAAACAATACAGCAAACCTCAAAACACTGGTGTCCTGTTATGTGAATGTCCTTTATAATACTACATGAGCCATTTTGGTCTTGGTTATACAGAGAGTTTTCTGCAGCTGAGAGAGAATATGAAATATATGAATGACTTTAATCTAGGACGTATTTTATTATTTGTGCTACCTTGCTGAAGTCAAGTTTTGCTGTGTGCAGCTGTTTATGATTTTAGAATTTATTTCCTTTGTCAGACTGCCTTTCTTGCACAATACTAAAACGTTGCCAAATTATTGTTGCTAGTATAAGAAATATTTAATGGATTGTTTGGAAGAGAGGTTCATCTTACAGAATCACAGAATATGCTGAGTTGGAAGGGACCTGCAAGAGTCAGTTGAGTCCAACTCCTGGCCCTGCACAGGACCATCACCAAGAATCACACCATTTACCTCATTTTCCAAATGCTTCCTGAACTCAGACAGGCTTGGTGCTATGTCAGCTTCCCTGGGGAGACTGTTCCAGTGCCCAACCACCATCTGGGTGAAGAACCTTTTTCTAATATCCAACCTAACCCTCTCCTGACACACATTAGCTTTGCTTTGCAGTTTTGTTGTTATAGCAGGGAGAGGGTACGTGTTAATTCAGGTCACGTTTCCATATACTATGTATAAAAAAATAGCACATGGATGATTTTCTGTCCCTGTATATGGATCAGTTTATTCACTTTTCAATTGTCAAATGAGTATTAAATTTCTGCTGTCATTAAACCTCAACACTGTGTTTGTGTTAACTAGTCAGAAGAACATTAGAACTTTAGTGTACTCATAGCGATGAGTACATATGTATTTAGTTGCAACTCCTGTGAAATCTTTTAGAATTTTTACCTGCACATTCATTGAACTTCCATAGTGTGTTTAAAGGAAAAAGAAACTTCTTTGCGTTTTATCCACTGGAACTTACTTCTTTTAAGAGCTACTTATTTTTAGGCAAAGTGAACAGTGTTCCAACACGTTGATTATTAAATAGTCTACTCTGCAATAAAGTGTGAGCAAATGTTATTCCCATCTGTAGTCTTCACTGAAGGCTAAATAAGGGAGAATTTACGTCTAAGAACATTTTGAATATAATGCATTTGCTGTTGAAAAGGCCAAGTTTATGGAACTTTTGTATTACAATATTAGTACTTGGAAATCATGGAGACTGTATTCAATCATGTAAATGAGACTGCAGATAAAGAAAGAGTGACAACTCTGCAGTTAAAATAAACTTGGATATCAGTGTCCCATTGCTAGAATGCATTTAATTTAATAACTCTGAATTCTAAAGGCTGTCTTTAAGATAAAGGTACATTGAATATATTCAATGCTTTACTGTAATTTCATTTTGAGGATTCTTCTCATCTGTGTTCCTTCCCAGTTTTAAATTCTATGTGACAAAAAGATGATCTATTTTTTATATATATAAAACCCCAGAAGTATAGGGCCCAATTTTAATGATTTTCAGAACTAAAAGCATCTTTAATGATACCAAAAATCAGTGAGATTTAATCCCGCAATCAAAGGAATCAAAAGTAATTCCCACAATTAGAGGTTTAGCTAAGGACCCAGATTGCTATGGCTTGTGCTAAGATTACATGTAGATTATTTTTTTAATAGGAATTAAAAAAGCCCACAGTGTAGATGCTGCATATTCCATGTAACAAAATTGTAAAAAATATTTTTCTGTTCTATACTAACTGAAGAAACTCTCAAGTCAGCTTCAGGTTCACTCCCTTATACAATGTCTGTCACAGAGCACTGAGCCTCAGACAAGTCCACTATATAAATATGCAACATACTTCTGTGAAATCGTTGCATCTGTCATTAGATGCTTAATGATCAAGAAGAAACAGGTTCATAAATGGGCACAAGAAGGACCTGACTTGTCCCATTGAAAATATAGCTCCTTCAGATTTACAAAGAATTTCTACTTTCTAGTTTTACAACATATTAATTAGATGATTAATAATAACACCAGTAATATTGTTACAATGACATTACAAAGAACAATCAGTAAAATCCATAACTAAGATCTAAAGAACTAAAAAGTTCTTTTACTTACTTTTTTTTTTTTCCTTCTGTAGGGGTCAGCAGCTACACCCGCCAACAAGTGGCTCTGATTGCACTGTAGGTTGAGGCAGAAAGTAAAGATAACTCAGAGCTTCAGAAAATCCATCCGAAGTGCTGGCTGCCTTCAGCACGAAGCATCAGGGTGATGTGTCCAAGTCCCCTTAGTGGTCACTGTGCATGTCCGGGCAGTGGTAGGTAATGGCCATTGGTGCCACAGCACCTGCTTGTAGCTCAGTTAACAGCTACCCTGAAACCTCACTGCAGGCAAGGCTGTCTTGCTGGGTTAGCAGGTCTGCAATTCAAACAATAAGCAGATACTTGTCTATGTAGGCATCTTCAAATGGGCAATAATGGGTTTCAAAGCATGCTCTGTCTTAAATACTTTGAAGTAGGACCACAAATGACACTTTTTTTAATTTGCTTTTCTAAAATTCACTGTGTAATTCATGCAAATTTCTAGGATGTTTTACAGTGAATTAAAAATCTAAAGTATATTTTTCTAAAACTTTGACTTGAGACCAAATAACTGTTTTCTGTGTTATTAAGTCATAAATGTACCTATATGAGAAGCATAAAAATGAAATGAGTAGGAGGATAAAATGCAAAGATTTAATTTCTTTAAAGTGACAATCTTCTCAGTTCATTATTATTCTTGATGTTGTTCTGGCTTTTTAAAAAGAATGCCTCATGTGATTAGAAAGTCATCACTTAGCACAAATTCTTCGTTGAAGAGTTACTTTTAGACTTAAACTGCATGATTTACTGGGGATTTTGAAGAGAGGTTGGGGGTTTTTTTTTGTTTGTTTTTTTAAGACAGTTTTTCGGCTAAAAAAGTCTTTTGTTATTTGAGTAGAGTGATGAGTGTTTTGGTTTTGTCTCCTGTTGTTTGTTTTCTTTGCCATTGTCAGTTTATTTTTGCTTTGTTTGTTTTCAATTAGAGATTTCCAACATGTCTGTAAATATTTTGCAGCATCCTTTGTGATGCCAGAGGTTTACACGGATTTTGGATTAGGTCTACTTTTACTTAGACTGAATTTGCAGCAAGAATGTTGAACATAAACCTTACAGAGTTTTTTCCGTATTGTTTTTAGTGCATTACAGAAGACCTTTCTAAGCTGCTGTCTTCACACAAGTGGCTGAAACCTTGTATACACAAAATGAAACAAAAAACTGCTTTGGAAAATACATAGAGATTATGAGAAACTTGAGATACTGCATACCTTTTAATTTTTTAGCAAAAATATTTTGTTTAATCAACTAGATACTTGCTATTAAAAGTATACAGAGAATAGGAAGGCTCAAAATTCCAGACTGAAAGGATTTTGCAGAACAAAATATTTGTTTCTTATAAAAGGCCATGTTTGTTTGGAACTTAGATTAGTGCCAAGCATAATTTTGTTTGTGCAGTCCTTGGTGCCTTGGCCTGGTGTTAGGTTACTCTGTAGGGCATACAGCTGACCATCATCTCTTCTACATTATTTTGTGCCAGAAGCAGCCCTTTTATCACGTGCTGTAATCTATTACATTTTCCTGAGCTTTATGTAAACTATGGGATAACAAGTATTTCACAGTCATAAATATTCAGACTAGAATAATAAGCCTTCACCTACAATAGATGTTATGAAAAAGCGTTAGAAAAGGGTTTTAAAGGATGTACTTATACTATCTCCCTGTCCTGAACTGTGTCTTACAGATGCACAAACTAGTGGTGAATTACAGAGTCGGTGTTTATCCGTAAAGCTCTTGGTTAACTTCTCCATTTATGGCCTACAAGTGCGTCCCCTGGGCAACTTCCCTGCCTGTTCTCATGTAAAAAAAACCTGCTCTACATGCCTCCAGCTGCCAAGAAATCTGTATTTGGCAAACTTTTAAAAGGTGGGTGCTATAATAATTTAAAATCCTTACAGCTCTAAATCCAGAACTTTTAAAGGAAATTGGTTGTTCCATGCCCGACATGCTTGGGCTTTGATGTCTGGAAAAATAACTTGGAAGATGACTTTCTGGGGTTCATTTATATTCAGCAAAGACTATAACCCACTTTAAAACAGTTCTGATCAAGTAGATCAGGCTTGCTCTCGAAACTCAACCTCAACTATCATCTTCCTAACTTTCATGATTTCCCGAGGAAATCTAAACCCATGTGCCCATCTTCTTTTTCTTCCCCTTTTAAAAAACCACCCCCCAAAAAAACCAAACAACCAAACCCAAAACCTCAAACAAAAAGCAACCAACAAACTCACAGAAAACCAGGCGAACAAAAAAACCCACTTGCATTATTACTGCTGTTGGTAAGGTAACACAGAATAAAAAAATATCAAAATAGAAGCCCCAGAGTGTTTAGAAATTCAATGTAATGTGGGGAAAATTGCTTTTATTTGCTAGTAATTGTGGGGGGGCAATGTTGAGGGATTACTGCATTAGCTCAGTTGGTTCTCTCATGGTGCTAATAACACAACCATTGTGGGTTCAATCCCTCTATGGGCCATTCAATTAAGAGCTGAACTCCATGATCCTTGTGGGTCCTTTCCAACTCAGAATATTCTGTGATTCCACACTGATTCTGTTAAAGCAAGTTAAGAACTGTGTTTATCTTCTCAGTGCTCAATTTAACTATATTCAACAACTTTGTTAACACAGGGCATATTCGTAGTCCGCAAAGGGAATGTATCTATTATTGTATCTTTCAGATCTTTTTTTCTAAAATACCATTTTGTAGTATATTGTCAATATAGTCAATTCTTACAAACAGAAGTTTAATGTTGAGGTATTTATTGATTAGCAGTGTAAAACTAAGAAAACATGTAAATAGATTTTTCACTGATGAGCACTTTTTTTCAGTGATCAGCTCGAAGGCCTCAAATGTGTTCAATAACCTGATGCTCTGAGTGAGGTAGCGAAGTTGGATTTTTTTGCCCATGTTCTCTAACCTTCTAGTCCAAGGAGTAGGAAACCATTTCCAAAAAAGTTCCTGGATATGGATTTTATCTTTAGAGTTTTATTTTGGCGTGTACTTATTTCTTTAGCACTTACTCCTATGAGAGAAGGAGTTAAGGAACTGAAAAGGATATGGAGAAGGATTTTAATATTATGTGCTTGGCACCTTTATGGGTGAGTTTTTAAATACTGTAATTTTTAAAAAAAGAAAATAATAGAGCATGTGTATGTTTCATTGGAACTGAAAAGTATTTACCCTCTCAGATACTTACGAATAGATATCATAGGAACTATATAAATGCACGCTAATGAGGATTAATGAGCTGTTATGTAAGTTGGTATTTAATTGATTTGGCTAAATATCAGTGTTTAGGAAGAAATGTAATTTTTTTAATGCAAGTCATGTTTTTTGTATATGCAAATGTATGTGATTGGAGCTCTGTCAATCCCCAGCAAATTCCAGTGTAGTCTTTTGTGAGATTGTAGAAGCCTCTGCCAAGTGTACTTTCAGATAATTTTTCTGAGTGAATTTGGAATCTAAGATTTCCCAAGAAAGCTCAACTCATGCAATTTCCTGCCAATTTTGCGAAGTCAGTAGCAGGGATAAACCAAGTACACTTTGATATCTACCATAAAAAGCAGTAGAATACTTTTTACATAGTAATGATTTTTTTGAAGACAGTTTTTTGTATAAGAAATCTCTATGTTAGAGTGATCAGAGTGATGAATCTTCCTTTTAAAATTGTCACAAATTTAAAATCTTACTAAATGTCATGCAGGTAAACCTATGGCAGAGATTTTTCCCAGCTTGGATTTTCTTTTGCCCTGTTTTGTGCTTTGCTTATCATGTCATACATTTTCAGTAGTAAGTACATTTTCACCTTACCAATATATGAACAGTCATCAAATTGTGATGTGAAGCATGTGTCTATCCAAACAAAAAAATGCATTCAAAAGAACTCTAAGTCTATGCTGATACTTACTTTGAAGGCATAACCATGCTAAAAGTAAACAACATCCAATAGAATGTTGTCCTAAGTCAATTTAACATATATTTGTCTATCCTTAATTTTAAGAACAATTTACAGAAACCATATTTTGTTAAGTTACTTTTTATTGTCATCAGCACATAACTTCAGTCAGATGGGTCTGAATCTGCAGAAGACATTACTTTTACTAAAACTTCAACTGAAATTAAATTTGGAATTTGAATTGATGCCCGGGAAGGATGTCAGCTATAGCAGATTAAATTTGCTAACGTCTCTTCATTTTGAATGTGTTTTTAAAACAAAGCAGATAATTCTTCCAGGCTTTTGCCGTTTAATGTTTTTAGCCTTTGTTTTGGCTGAATGAACCATTATATTTTGGGTTATTACGTATTAAATTTTAAATCTATTTTGTAATACCTCTGCATACAAAAACATGGATTTAGTAGACGTGTTTCAACAGTGATTTGTGAGTAGTAAAATGTTCACTATTTTTCAGTCTTTTGCATATTGTCACAATTGTTCTTTTGTATTTTGAAGGCATGGGTAAAGGGAAAGGTGGAGAAATAATTACTCATGTGCAGTATAGTCTGTTACTTATCCTGAAAAATCAAACACACAAAATAGTTCTTCAAGTCAAGTCCTTTAATGTTAAAAACTGTATATAACATGCAGGAAAATAGTTAAGTAATTCAATTTTCTGTCTCTGGTAGTATTTTGTATTAGATATACCTGCCCAGGATTTCATATTGTTACAAGGTAATTTTGCTTTTGTTCCATCTGGTGATATGCTTATGGTCTGACTAAAGCCTGAAATTTGCTAGCCTTTTTATTTGTATCCTATGTCACATTAATAACTGTTGTAATTATTTTTATACTTAATCTGCTAAAAATCTTAATAACATAATTAGATCAAGTGCATCCTGCAGCAATGAATTCTGCAGGTAAATTATATTGTCTATATCCTGCTTCTGGAAACAACGTGAAGTGTTCAAATTTCAAGTACTTCTTTAAAAGAACTTTCAAGTAATTGGAAATGAAAAGTCCAAATTTACTGGAGTGCAAAGCACAGCTTTGTTCATACAGCTTTATCCGTGGTGGCAGTATTGATGTATGCTGGAGTCCTAGAGCCCCAGTTTTAGCTGGAAGCAAACTCTGGAGCTCTTGTAGTCAAACATGACCGAGGTACTCGGGGATTTTCCAGCTGAGCCTTGGGCACACCCTGGGATGGCAATTCCACAGGCCCTCTTTTCAACCTCTCCCAGTATTTGTCTACTCATGACAAAAATTCTTCTCAAAATATTGGAACTTCTTGTGGTAATTTTCCCCCCATATGCCAGAATTTCTCATATTTCTATTTGCCTATGGCCTCTTGTCTTATAAATGTGTACCTTTGAGAAGTACCTACGTCTATCTCCTCTCTATCCTTTGACTAAGTAGTTGTAGGAGGGGAGGAATAAGGACTCCCCTGAGCCTTCTCTATTGTGAGCTCCTCAATTCCCTTGATATTTCACAGATGATAGAAAGCGGCCTCACAAGGACATTGCCCAGCTCCTTCAGCACCTCTGGATGCCTCTGATCTGGTCTCGTGGGTTTGCTCAGGTCCAAGTTGGTTAAGTGATTCCTTCCCTTTATCTCTCTACAGTGCACACTGCTTCACTCCCACAGTGTCTGCTAGAAGGCTTAGGGACTTGGAAAACCTCAGGACAAGCCATTCCACAGAAAAATAAAATGCTCTTTTCTATTATTTTGAAATGCCTTCCAAGGAAGATACTTGGGAATCTTTATCACCCATTTTTTTCCTCTTTTCCAGATTGTATCTTCACCTATGTGTACACCTTTCTTTCACCAATGCTAGTAACTATCTCAGTACTGTGAGAATTTTTTTGCTGACACCAGTCAGATAGCTTGTCATTCTTGCTGTAAAACAGGTTGGCTAGGTTACACACATGTAGCTTTAGTCTCTGTTGTTCTGTGGGATATTGATGCCTTAGGGTGCATAATGCTGAAACAAGGAGGAACAAAGGTAGTCTTTATCCCACTGTTGCATCTTTCTCTTTCCAGGCTTTTGCTTATACAAAGTTATTTTGCTGTCTTAGAAAAGCAGAAACTATGTTGGTCTGACTTCTGAAGACAAGCGTAAGGTGAAGTCTTTATGTCATGGTCCGTTGTTATTCTTGTACTCCTACTTTTTTGTCTTGTATACTCATCATAGCACTTGGACAACTTATATTTCTGCTTGTTTGTCTATTTGCCTTCTGTTTGCCTCCTTCCCATACCAGCACAAGTTATTTATGAAATTCAGAATGTGAGGTACAAATTTCTTGTATAACTTCCAGCTGCCTTTTTATACAAGGTGAGTATATATTAAAACTGTATTAGAAATCATGTTATCCACTACTGCTTAATTTCTCTGGCCTTCTTATCAAGTCTTTCAAAAGACAGAGAAAGTTATATTAAAAAGAATACACATCTTGTGATACATAAGAATTGTGTAAACCCGTGCTAATTTTAGCAACGCTCTTGAGCAGCCAGGCTTTCTAGCCTGAAAAGCACTTTCCTCTTTAGAATTATTAGTCACATAATTTGGTCCAATTTTAACTGATTTCCAAATATACCATAGCACAGCTAAGTGAGGAAATTTTACTCTGACCACATCATTTGCACAACTCTTGAGCAAGAGTTACATTACCACTTTTTCAAGCAAAAGCCCAAAGGAGAACACCTAAGTTTACAGATTTACTAAAATAAGTATGGACTCACCAAAGATTTGCTCTATACAAAAGGTAAATGAACTGCTTTTTGGTTGCTTTCAATTTTTGAGGAAATCCTGTTAATCCTCAGATGATCTGCATTGAGATATTTTGTAGCCTGAAATAAAAATATGTTATTTAACATCTTATACCAGGCAAACAAATGTTACATGTGAACTTCAAAAATTTTTGCAATTGACATTTTAGATGCTTCTATGTTTGAATTCACATATTTCTCTCCTGATTTCTGTTTGGAAAATATCTGCATGGACATTGAGACCAAATCATTGGTTGATTTGAAAAACTTGAGAGAGATATATTTTACCAGCACAATTTTAAAACTTAATCTTTACCTTTATACTTTGGTTGAACTTGCATGTTCCAGTGATATCAAACATGCTTAAGTGATACTAAAATCTGACTGTCAGTAGAGTTTTGTTCTTGTTAATATTTTTGCATTCTAGAGTGCTGAACTAATCTTAAAACGTGCTGCCAGTTTTTACCATCAGTTTAATACTCCACTCGACTTTTAAGATATTTAAAAGCCAAAAACTGGAATACGTCTTACTGAAATTAAGATTAAAATGCAGAATATGTTAAGAAAGGGCATTTTCAACTGCACTTAGATTTTGAGTTCTGTGGCAGTTCCCTGAACTGTGGAGGTTCTGAATAGACTAATTCTGAATCAGATATTATTGTGCATATTCCAACATTCACAGGAGAATGGCACCAAATGTACAGAAGATACTTGGGGTTATGATGCAGAAAGTCTCATGTCTCAAAGACAGTGTCTTTGCCCTTCTCTCCTGAAAGCTCAGATTTGCAGCTCAAGTGTGGAAGGAATCCTATGTGGGGTGTGATGATTTGATTCCACTTGTTTGGATTCAGCAACTAGTTGAAAGCTTCTGTACAGTAAAAATAGCTATGGTCAGGGTAGATTCCCAAGTTTACCTCTTTAGTTTGAGATGAAGAGGCTTTTTTTCTCCGCTGGCATCTGTTCTGTTATAGTCTTTTATAAATATCAAGAAACATTTTCTTGTTGCTGTGGTCCTTGTGTAAGCAACGTTTATCAAAAAGGAATGATTTTCTTGTTTTCTTTGTGGAGTTGCTCAAAATGAATGCTTGAAATAACCTCTTATGGACAATAATTAGCTGAAACAACTTTGTTCTATGTTGTCTTTGTCTATACATCTTGCTACCATGGACTAGTTATTTTCTTTACAGAAAGTTCAGTGGAATAAACTGGCAAATGCTTTGCTAAATCTAGTTTTCCTATTTCCTATTGTTTCATATTCCTTGTTCTCTCTTTCTTTCTCTAGTTATATTCAAACACCAATAAATTGGGAGTTACAATTTCTCGCAGTTAACCACAGCTTTTGTGTTCAAATGACTTTTTACCACTACCTCTTCTGTGCATGATTATCAAAAGTATAATACCTCCTAAAAGAGGGATTGAATACATCCAAAATGTGATAAAATAGGCAGTGGGCTCTGATAAAAGGAACACAACTAGCCTGGAAGATTTGTATTTATTCTACAACTGTTTATTCTTCACTATGGGGGCAGTCTTGCCCTTTTTGACATTGTAAAGTAGCCAATCTTGTGTTGTTATGAAGTACACCATTATCCTTGTGATTTTCTGTGGCAATTTCAATCCATCTTATTTCAACGCTGCTGCCAGTTTTAGAATGGTTTCCTCTCTTAGCAAAAAGTAGCATGTTAGTTTCGTAGCCAAATTGTTTCCTAAGGAGTTCCTAAAAGTTAGTGTTTGTTTCATGAATGTTCCTCCTCAACTTCAACTGATGCTTTTCAAAACCAGTTTGCCAATTCATTCTAGATAAAGAACTTAAAAGTCACCAAACCTTAAAAATCTGCTATCCCTGTTTTCTTAGGTTGTGCTGATTGCCCCGTGACCCTGTATGAGCCACGTGCAATTGCTGTTTTCAGAAAATTGAATCCAATTTTCAGTTGTTCTATATAGTCCCATTTTTTTCCTGAAGTACTACAATTAAAAACTGAAAAGTTACAAAAGAGTCACTTTTAAGGGGAAGTCAGACTGAAGAAAATCTCAGAACTATTCTGTACTTCCCATTCTTTTCTTCATTCTACATTTTCTTTGTTCCCTGTGCATGAAACAGTTACTGTTTAGCTTAAATTACCAGTGAATTTCTGCTGATCAATATAAACACACCTGGAGAAAGATGTAGCATGCAACTGCCAACTGAGCATCTACCTTACAAAGCATGTCCAGATGTTGCTTTAATCACCCAGCCTTGAACTACCCTCTTGCTTCATTTCATTCACTGACATGCAACACACTTTCTACTGAACATTTGATTTCTTTGTGATTGTCTGTTTTCAGTGCTTTTCTAACTTTGATTTTAAGGCCTCTTTCCAGGTCCAGCTGCTCAAAAACTACTCTCTTTATCTTCTTCTGTTTTTCTACTTATGCAGTAGCAAGTCTTCCTCTGCAGTTCTTTTTGTTTGGATTATTCATAGCACAGTTCTCATGCATTACACATCTCTACATTTGCTCATTTTTTTTCTGTCTCTCTATCTCCTAGATTTTTTCAGATTGTTTGGTTCACTGAATTAAGTGAATGATTCTGTGATCCTAAATTGAGTGAAAGATCACATTCAAAGTAAACTTGAAAATAGATGTGTCTAAGAAGACGCCTGGACATCTAAATTCTGTGGACTGCAGTGAGGTCCTAGACAACATGAGTGCAGATTTGAGACATCTGCTTTAATGAACCTGACTTGGCACAGAATTGGTCTGTGAACATTCACACACAGTCATGACAGATTTTTGGTGTTGGTGACCTCTAGTAAGAGGCAGTATTTGAACAATCAAATGTGACAAGGTGTTAATATATCAGAAGTAGGTGTGCAAATATATATCTATTTGTGGCCTGAGGTTTATCAGCTAATTTGTATGCAAGCTTTCATGAATATTTGTTTTCACTTTTAGTTGCCTGAAAGCTTTGATGAATCTGACACCATGTTCATTACCAGTATGATATACCATGCACATAGCAAAAATAGAAGATATTTTTTTCTCCCTGCTATACTTTAAATTGGTACTTGCAGGACACATAAATGAATATAAATTCCTTAGTGATTATATGAACAAGCCTCAAATGCAATAAATCAGATGTAGCAAAAACTACAAAAGTAGTTTACTAAAGTAAAAAAAAAAAAAAGAGAAAATGTTCCTGTTGGGTCTCCTTATTTAGGTCATCTAAGCACTGTTAATATATCAATCAACTCTTTTACCTACTTAATTGAGTCAATGCCAATGCACTGTGTAGACCATATGCATAGCTCTTTAAAGTTGCTATTCCTCAATTATGTAACTGTACTAATTTTATTAATATATTCTGTGGAGAATCTGAAAATCCAAGATTACTGTAACATCAATATTTTGCCATCACCAGATTGCTGAAGATCTATATATTTAAATAAAGTCCATGAACTTTAGTAAGACCAAGTATTTTTTCTTCCTCTGCTGCACTTCTTTTTGATTGATAATTCAGACATTTAGGCATTGCAAGCAAGCTAAAAACTCTGCTTCTGCAAAAGGGGATTGCATGTCACTTCACAAATATGAATATAATAGACAATGAGGAGGGCAGAAGGAAGCATGAGGACACTGTCCAGCAAACCATTCCTTTTCTGCAACAGCAGAATTTGAGTGATGGGATCTCTGTCCTATCTTAGGTTCCAAAGTACGATGTAACTACCACTCAAGTGCACTGGCAGGCAGTTCTTCAGTGATTTAACTCTGTTATTTACAATGCTGTTGAACTCTGTCTTACCCAGCAAATAATTAAATGTATACTAGTGGTTGGTGGATCAGGGCCAGGACATACAGCATAAAAACCTAATACTTTCTGTCACTATTTACAATACATTTATCTTTTATTAGGGTTTGTTTTGCTTTGGTTTTTTACTTATGTTTTCAAATTTTTTAATTGGTTCATGGCTCTCCTGCAGTTTCACTGCAGGGAGGTTTGTGTTGTCAGGTTTGGAAGGATGAGTATTAGTTTGACAAGTCACCCTGCAGGTCTCTTGGTACTTCCTTATTTTCCATGTGTCGTGAGTTAGATGTTTTGAAGATTAATTTTAAATAAAGCAGCATATTTAATTTCCCTTCAGGAGCAGAGAATTTATTTTAAAAAAAGCCCTAATTCTCCTCATCAAAACCTGCACGATCCCTTTCCTTTTTCTATAGCTAATTAACTGATCTAGCTGCAGGATTTTCCCAATTTCAAGGTAAGTTTTTTTCATTGCAACTGTGTGATTTACCATAACTGTAAAGGTCTCTCAATATTAAAAAAACAACTTGCTTTCTTTACTGGTGTGTGTATTGTAAAATTATTCTTTTGCATTACTATTACTACTGAAGGGAATTATTTTTAGATGAAAGAAGAGAAGCATAGTGTAAATTTTCCTATCTGAGAATTAAGTGGCACTGGGATAGTTTTATGATTGCCATAATTAAGGGTGAATTTAATGATTTCCATTTTAATGTATCTCCATGTTGACTAACAGAGGCTTTCCTTTAGTGTTGACTTTAGTATGGGAATTTTAAGATGAAATCTAAAAAAGTAGAATAAGCTGTGGGCAAAGGGCAAAAAAGATTATTTTTTAGGTTTTTTTAGGAGGAAAGTGGACTGTAACAATAACTTGCCAGGACTGTAGCACAAACAATGGGTTAGGTAAGGCAAGAATAGAAAACTGGAACAAGAACAGGAAGGGCAAAGATGAAAGCTATTAAGGAGAATTTCTCATTTCAGGTGCTCTCTCTCTGATTGTCTTGGCTTCCTAAAGTAGCTGCTCATTGTTTGATATTCTGGATCTTCTTTAAACCTGTTTGTACTGCAGGGGCACGGATCTGTATTTCTGAGCAAGTCAGGTTGTCTGTAATTCCTCCTCTGATTCCCTCATTGCTATGTACAGACTGTATGTATGGTTGTTCTATATTCCAGTGGCACAGTTTTGTGCTTTCTGCCCTGGATCACCACTTGCAGCCAGAGGTGTGTAGGCATTGCTTTGGGTCTGTCATTCCCAGCCGCTGTGCCTGCCTTCTGCTGAGCCGGAGGAAGGGAGTAGGCTCAGCTGCTTCATTCTCCGAGTGTTATTCACAGAAGCTAAGGGGAAGAAAGGTCTCTCCTTTCCTAGTGTCTCCATAAGGATATTTTGTTCATGTTTTCAAGATAACAGCATACCTAAAAGTCGTTGTTTTATTTGTTTGAGGTGGTTTGTTTCTCTCTCCTTAGGGACATACAGGACAATTTCTCTGGCAACTTTCTTGACTTTCAAATGCCTTATCTGTCTGTTTTTAAGTGTTTCCCGCTCTTTCTTTCATTTTCAGAGATACATTTTCATCCTTCAGTGTCATCTCTGATGGCTTACTTTGTTCATTCTCAGGATAAACCTTTGGGATGGAGGCAGCTTTCTTTGTCCTTTGCTTAAGCCATGCCAGGTGCTTTTGCTTGTAGGAATTTTTTTTATTGCAGTGGCGTGGTCCTTCAGGGAGTTGTTACAATTTTTTTTAGTGAAGTTCTGGTGACGTTAGCAGGTGTGTCTCCACTTACAGTGATGTTGTTTGGGCAGTTTGCACTTTCCTTCCTTCCTGAAGGATATTGCCTTCTCATACTTTTATCTGGAAAATCAAAGCAATATATTTTCAACACTGATTTCCTTGTGAGGGAGAGGGAATAGGTTGCAGACACCACATTTTTTTTTTTCATTGTAGAATTGGACAACAAGAGCTGAAAATACTTCATGAGAAAAAAAGAGGCCCTTAAAATTTCCCTCTGTCCCTGGAGGTTTATGTGGTTTCTATAAATACTTAATTTCTTTGCGTTGCTTCAGATATTTGACACTTAAAAGTCAGGGAAGAGCCCAGATTCGTGTGAGATGTTCTCATTAATTATTCCATGGAAGGATATTTATACTTTTTCTTACAACCTTTGTTTGCATTCCACGCATAACAGGAGTGGAAAGTTCGGAAGCTTTTAAGTGGTTCAAAGATACTACTGCTGCCTTTGACCGAATAACTGCCTTACAGTTTTTGAAAAAGCATGTGTTTGTGTTTCTTCATTGTTGTCTTATGATGCTGTTTAAAAATTGTGATTTCGCTCTTCCAGTGACTGTTTTTTGGATATTGTTAATGAATTTTATGACTCTTGTGTGTCAGAGTCAGGAATAATGCAGTGAAAGTCCATGAATTAATAGCAGTTTAAAATTATGTATGTGTTAAACCCATAGAAGTGGTGGGCACGTTTATCTATCCACCTGAAATCATCATGCAAAAGATGCATCCCAAACTGGTTTGTAAATTTCATAGGGTGTATTTTATCTCTATAATGTACATAAAAGGTGTCCCAGAGAAAGAAAATTGATTAGGAAATTCTGGAGGGCTAGGATTATTTCAAAGCAGTGAGATTCTTTTTTATTTTTTCTGTAAGAACCTCAGTACTTAGTAGTATTATCCATTTCTGCCAATTGCATCAGATGGGAACCTCTCATCATCTCACATTGTTGTAAAATTTAACACAGATAAAGCAGTTTAGTTCAAGCCATATTGAGATATCCATCCCTTACCCTTAGGCTCATTCCAATCACCATCTGAGGATGCTCATCCTCACTTTTCCATCGTGGACCCAAAGCTCCTTTTCCCAACTGGCAGTGGCACCAGTAGCTGACAAAGCTCAGACATATTTACTCCCACTTGGCACACTCCTCTTTGCCTGGCTTCTTGCACAGCTCTTAGTCTGATTGAAACAAACATGATCACTGAGATAAGTCTGGATATATTTGATTATTTGGCTGCTGCTTCAGAAATGAAGATTGTTACTGACTCACCGAACAAGACAGGTGCTATTTACTGAGTGGAGAAGCTGCTCTGCAAACCCAAGTCTGTGACTGAGCAAGCAGCAAGGAAATCCTCTCCTTTGCCCTCACCAAACCCGGACTTTGGCTGTACAGCTAGCTTCTTAGGTTTGCATTTGAAAGGCAGAGCAGACAATCTGCTGCACAACTGATGTACTGATTAGCCCTCAACCCTTTTGCTGCTTGCATGCACTGAATTGTTTTTCTACTGGCAGACACACAGAGTTCAGCATCAGATTTTGACACACATGCTGCTGTCCCGACGGATTCACAGAGCGGGCTGTGTTGCAGCTGCTGCATTTTCCACCAGTTAAATTGACAGTTACCTACTGTGTGGAGTTGCTAGGAGAAGGTGAACAGTCATCATTACAGCATATTCCTTCAATAACCTGTAGCGCTCTCTGATTTCTCTTCTGCAGGGATTTATATATGTCTTTGCTGCAGACTTAGCATTTGTACAGTCATATTTTTTTTGAGAGGCTGCTAGATATTTATTGACTAAGAAACAATTCAGGATCAACTAAAGAGAGGAAAGCTCTGGCATTCGAACATATACTCTTTTTGTAGGGTGATGTGGCTGATACTGGCTTCTACCATCTGCTTTCCTATTGCAGCCTGTTTCTCCAACCTGCAGAGCAGAAACCAGCCTTTCTTTCCTTCTGGATTGTTAAAGCCATTCACATTTATCCTTCATGGCAATGAATCATAGTCCGTTTTAAGGAATCTTTTGTGCTGCTGTGTGTATTCCTACAGCGGGAAAAGTGCATGAGAAAGGAGCTTGAGCAGCCAGTAGTATAGTAGCTGGCTCACCCGTATGGATTAGACTCGTGAGGTCAGAGGAGCTGTGTGTACTTGCTCTGTGCTTGGGGGGGAAGAGTGGATTTGTCTGTCAGTGAATAGCAATTCAGGCAGGATCGTCCCTCAGCTGTTGTAATTCTGATGTGTTTTGATATGACAGCAGCTACTGTCTAACATGCGTGGATCTTCTGAAATTTGTAGTGGACTAAAGACTGCTTTTACTTGCTGCTGAGCCTGACTGTAACTGTATCGCTGTAGGACAATAACGATGGGGGCTCGAGCGACTGAAACAACTCGGGAACTGGAAAGCGCCTCTGCAAAGTATCAAATAGGAGGACATGCAGAGAAAATGTGGCAACGGCTCAAAGGAATGTGAGTAGCTTTTCTCCTTGGCTTTTGTTCTGTTCCTTGGGAAAGATAGTTTCCTTCTGTTTGTTAAAATGACCAATTAGCAAATGGGAGAGTTGTTTTTAAGCGGTGAAGAGTATTTGCTCTCATAATACAGTACATCGTTCTCATTTACAATGGTACTTAGAATTAATGTCAGACTGTATAAGGTTCAGCCACCTCATTTAAAAGATGTATAACTAATGAGAGTTATTATCCAAATTAAAATGCAGGTAAGTCCTTTCAGGTTAACACTTCCATAGCTCTGATATGATTTTGTAAATGTTATCCTCAGAATCAGCATTTCTGGAGCTGATTCTTCATTTCTGTCAGTATGTATGGGTAAGTAAATTACTGCAATTCTATAGGAAGTATTGGTACCTTGCCTTTTGAGAGTGCCAGTAAAGAAGTCCATATTAAAAGGTGCTTAGCTATTAGGAGGTTGCTGTGTCTCTGGTTTTTTGTCAATTATTTTGGTGTTCACTAATGCTAGACACTGATTGAAGGACTATTTGAAGGGACCACTTATGCACCTGCTGTGTCTAATCCACTCCTCTCAAATGCAGTTTTCACTGTAGACTTTTGAATCAGTAAATAAATATCTGCAGGCTGTTGGAGAGAAACTCTGTCAAACTAGTGTATCCTAAATCCCTCAAACTTTGACACCTTCTTTTAGCTATTTGCCTGATTTTTGCTCTGAAAGCTGATGTTAGGATGTTACAAATAAATACATGTTACATTTGTTCCTTTGGAAGCAAGGAAATGGCACTCCCATTTTTGCTGGAAAGATTTGAAATACTGGGTTTCTAAAGGTATTCCACAGATGCTATATAGTGCCTCTGCTGCTGAAGGTAAACAGGTTATTTACAGTGCCGAGGATTATGATGCATTGGCTATGGCACTGCTCGTTTCCCCTGTGCATTGGGTAGAAATTCAAAGTGGCTGTGGGGAAGGGGGTTTCCACCATCTCCTTTCTTCCAAGAGGAATTGGTTTGCTTCATTGGAAAGTCACTTTTCAGTTATGGCCAGGACTTTATCATGTCTTCTCTGTGATATGCTTTTGAATATTTTCTCACACTTTAGGAACAATTTTTCCACTAGAAACCCCAAAATGCACAAAGCAGAGCAAATATTTTGATCATTTGCTGATGCCACACATTTTGCCTCTGAGTTTCCCCTGCTGGAGACCTCCATCAGTTTGTGCAGATTTCCATTTGTGTAGGGTCTAAGCTACTGCATTTTTTGGTTCTATAAGTTCTCTGTTATCACTGGACTCTTGAGTTGAAACATTTCCTTTCAGCTGCCTCTGGGATGGTAGCTTTAAACTAATGTAATAACTAAACTACACTAATGTAAATAACTAAACATTAATGATACTCAGTACAAGAGCTTCAGAAAACAAGGTTCATGCGATAGGAGTAGTTAGAACAATATATGCAGCCCTACAGCCAAGGTCTGTCTTCTGTATGGTAAGTAAAAATCCAACTCGATTTTCTTTACATTGCAATTGCAGCAATGCTGCAATCAAAGACATTATCTGGCAGAGAAGATAGTAATTTGAATTTCATAACTTGATCCCTAGCATTGGTACTGATTTTATTGATACCTGAGTGGGTAAAACACAAGCACACTGAAACAAGACTTAGTTGTGAAAATGAGTCGTGTATGTTTCTGTCTTGACTGTAGCTTCTGGTCTTTGTATTAAATATTTTTGGTATGCAGACTGACAGCTTCTAATGTTTTGTACTTCATGGAAAGAGAAAAAAACAAATAATGAGGGACTGCTATAATAATTTACATAATACTGTGGCTTTTATAATTCTTTGTTGTGCAGAGGAATAAAAACAAAAGCCATTCAAACCACTGCAGGAATTCCAGCTGCCTGACTGAAGGGGAGTGTTGCACACCTTCCACTTCAGAAGACACCTTGTCACAGCCCAGCCAAGGGAGACTCCTTCTCAGGCCATTTAATGCCACTGATTACACCTTTTCTCCCTTTCCTTACCTTCTTCCCTTTCTTTTCCACCATATCCAACATAATAGACCCCAACTGCTGCAGAAAGGAGAGTCTAAACTTTTAGAGACTAAAAGGGATGTGCTTGTGGACCCAGTTTGTTGATCCTGCAATGCTGCAGTGACAAACTGCACACATACACATTTTTTGTAGAGACAAAAGGGGCATTAGTCATTGATTTGAGGAAATTTGGCTTGATGTCAAGGAAAGTAGAGAAATGTCTTCCTCCTCAATGCTGAATTATCAGAAGAGAGAATTCTTTTAAAGGCATCAAATAGAATCCAGATTAGCAGCCTCTTGGGTCAAAAGGTACCAGAACACCCAGTCATTTTTTCACTAGGTCTGTGGATACTGGTGTAAGAGCTACAGAACAGTTTCCAGAACCAGATATGACAGAGGTCTTTCCGTTCTTTTTCCAAGTTTCTTGTTTCAATTTTATTTTATACAGTATTCGATGTTTGTGTTTACTTATTGCCCTTTTGTCTATGCTCTATTTGCCTGAACTGTGATAGTTTAGTAAAGGTTAACTGAAGAGATTATCATTATCAAAAATTAACATATTATGATATAAAGATTTATAAGTTTGTGAGTACTGAACAAATGAAAAGAGAAGAGGTAGAATTACAGGTGGATAACTATGATAAAAATAGCAGGACAGATTTTCACTTACTGCTAGCTACATCAGGAACAAATGGATATATATATATATTTCAAGTAATTCTTGTAATTTGGCCTATTTTTACTTTTTTAATGTGAAAACTTTTCTTTAAAGGAAAATCATAAACTCTTAAAAGTCATCCAAATGACAAATATGTCTAAGAGGACTTTAAGCAAAACTAAAGTTGATTTCAGAAATGCTCTGAACAGAAATTTGAGGAAATTATATAATGAGATATCTGTTGATTGATATGTGTTTCGTTAGTGCTATAATTACAGTAAGAATAGTTTAATTATAAATTGTGAACAGCTTTTTTTGATTCTAAAACCAAAGTCTGTTTCTGCACCTGAGTAGTCAGGTAAACAATTTATAATTGAAATTTTGTAGCTTATAAATATGTATCTAATTAAATGTATAATATGAAAAAATTTAGAATTTTCAATAAGACTAGATATTTTAGCTACTTAGTATTAGCAATTTAGAGAACTCTTTAACCAGTCACATTAGAATACTGATATTTTTTTGCTTATTAGAAAGGTATTATCATGTACAGGATATATAGAATTAATTTTCAGGTTCATACTAATGTTTTTCTGCAATTTCTGGCATGTTCCAGTGCTGTTGATGGATTAGAGTAAATGCTAATCCTCCAATTTACTGTGGGTAGGTGAATTGCTGGGCTCATAGAAAGCTCTACTAGGAATGATTGCAAATTTAAGAAGTGGTGCACAAACCATAATTTGCCTGTGATATCAGTAAGAACAGTAACAGCATGTCTTTACAGGTCTCATGGTCTGCAAATAATACAATAAAATATTGAAATTCCCTATTAGAGCTTTAAATGAACTTGTACATACACCCCTGACACATGTGTCCAATTGAGTTAAGTATTGTATCTTAGTGCAATGCGAAAGAGATTAAAGATAACATTTTATGAATCTGACTGCTAAACTGCAATTAAATGACATCTCAAACTTCTATATGCTGTATTTTTGTTTAGCTTAGACTTCTGACTCTACTTTTGCTACATCCAACACTTTTAAAATTTCCTGAGATATGCTTACTGTGACTATTTACCTTATAAGTGTTCTGCTCAGATCTCTGCCTAGAAAGAGATTGTATATAGTTGACTGCACAAATAATTACTTTCCTCTTATTTTGAACTCCTGCCAGCTCCTTGTGCAGGGGCCCTTGTTTGCCCTGCAGATTGGTGAATTATTATAAACATTTCTTTCAAAAACTTCATTCTCCAATTTAGCTGTTGCATGTTGAAGCTTGCCACAGTTCCTGAGAGCTAATGGTCAAAAATTTAGAATTCATACTGCCCTCCCCCTCCCAGATTCTGCTCCACCTCCAAAACAGAGTGAAGTCAAAATACCTGAATAGAAGAGAAAAAAAGCCTTTTCTCTTGCTAATTATACAGAGTTAGAAAAATGCAAATGCCTAAATACTGAAATTACATAGTTACCAGTGGAAGTTGTAATAAAAATAGGCATTCATTTCATACTTCTGAAAGGCAAACATAACCTCAGGTTTATCAAAATTGCATCTGACAGTTTTCCTGTCAGGTGTCAAAATAATCATTTAGGAGTGAAGTCATTTAGTACAGTTCCATTTTGTTTGTCATCAGATCTGGTTTACTCTTGGTATCATCTCTGGAGGAGAGCTAGAACAAAACCACTGCAATTATTTCTGCTGCCATTTACTGGAGACTATTTCACAACTAGGACTGCAAAAAAGGTTTGAGATCTACTATGGAAGTGAGTCCTACACTGCTTCTGTATTGTTGTATCTAACCTGTAAGTTTTACTTTTGTCAACGCCCCTGCCTCCCAAGACATCCAGAGCCTTCCAAAAGGAAGGAATATTAACCAACCCATCAACCCACCAAGGACCAAATGGGCTAAGCTGCAGAGTGATGGAGTACTTTACTCATTCTCTGGTGACAGCAGGTATTTGGTAGCATTTTTGTTTTTCCTTTACTGCCTTCCCGTACAATTTCATGATGTACTTGAGGTCATCAATGCAATTTATGGAACTTTTAAAACAAGACCTCGTAAAGAGGAGCTATAGAGGCAGTCAGAACTTACTACGAAGTCAATCCTTTAATTTTGCCAGGGAGGTGGGGAAAACTGAGCAGTTGTGACTAAAAGGAGAGATAACTGCACTCTGCTGTGGTTAAGGGAAACTAAACAGAAATTGAGTACATCAGTTATAAAGTTACAGCTGACAATGAAATGACTCAGTTTTCACAGTCCATAAAGCTTTGCAATTAGGCAGTGTTGCAGATTGAAGAAGCCAGACTTCTCCCCGACCTCTCTTTTAGAAAACTACTTAGGCTTGTAAAGAACTACATTCAGTTTCTGCTAAAGGATGCTGCTGGTTACAGCACAGTCATAGACACACGTTTCCTGAACACATATATGCAAGGAATAGTGATCTTAAAGAACTATGTGACTTGCTCCTTAAAGTTTGTGGGATTCTGACTGTTTGCCAGCATATGTAATTTCATAAGTGAAGTCAAAAACTGTTAAAATGATGTTGCATTTATTCCTGTGGGTTCTGCTGGAAAAGTGATTTCTAGAGAGATTTTCTGTGAGCTGAGGGAGTTTGTTGGATGCAGGGTCCCTAAAAGATGACCTTTTCCAGCAACCATCATGGGTTAAGTTGTTCCCCATGACTCATTCGTGCCTCGTAACTCTCATTGCTGCCTCCATGCTCGCTCTTAGCTGTTTCAGGATGACTGGGTTTGATGCCATTTCTTCTATGGAAAAAAACAGCAATAAGTTTTTTTCTTCCCCTACTATAAATTTAAACTTCATCGATTCCTAGGTTGGATTCCTTCTGCGTTTTCATAACTAGTTGCATCCTTAAAATGGAGGGAGTTGTCTGAGGATGGGACTACCTGAAGTGAAAGGACAGAATCCTGGTTCAGCAGCTCTCTAACAAAACAATTGTAGTCTCATATCTGTTATGTTTTAAGTCCTTGATTCTGTGATACTGTAAATCCAACATTAGGGTACCTAGTATTGTATCAAAACATGACAGAAAATGTTGATCCAATATGAACTTTTGAGGGTTCAATTTTGTTCCAGTATTTTTGAAATGTTAACTTTGAAATAGCAAGTTTTATGAAGATCAAGTACTACCCATGTCACTCCAGCTTTATGGTGCTTCTGTAGCCAATAGAAAGCTGGCCTGAAAGAGGGCCAGTCTAAACACCTGTATGGTGTACTTTGGCTAATTCAAGACCATTGTAATCATGTATTGGCACCCCAGCTGAATCAGTTAAGCACTGCTAGGTAATCTGTAACTAGCAGTTATAGAATTGTAACCCAATCCCCCAGGCCTGTTGTTTGCCTTTGCTGTATAACACTCTTTGTCACCACTGGCAATACTTCGGGTGTCTGCAAATCAGAAAAATGGTGAAAAGTGCTTTATTAAAACTGTTCTTCTTCTTGATGTGAATGCCCTGAGAATGAGTACTCATGAGCTGCCATTGTGCTGTTGTGGTCTGTACCTGAAGCTGGACCGTAATGAGATTTACTATGGGTTCTTTTGAATGAGTATGAGAAGTAATTCTCATCTGAGTCAGTGTCATAAAGTGACAAAAGGTATTCCTAAGTTGCTTGTCTGTTTTATAATTTAGGCAAATACATTTGATTTTAGGCCTTCCAGAGAAACCATTATACCTTGCTGGAGAACACTAAAATGAGGTGTATGTTAAAGCTTTGCTTTTTCCAGAATTAGTAGTTCTACAAATATCCCTCTGATGTTTAAAAAAATTAAGAAAGAAAAGAGAAAAAGAAATGTGCTTTTTCTTGTCTTCCTCACTGATTTTGTGGCTGATGCATGATGGCACAAGTAAATTTTGTAATCATTATTATTTAGCATTTTTGTCTGATTTTGTTGCTATTTATTTAGTGAGTTTTTTGAATTAGAGACTGTTGAATTCCAGCAGTTCAACCTTCCAAGCATAATGTAGATATTATTTGAAGCAGTGTTATTTAACAGGGAGTGATCTAAAGGAAGATGTTTGTCTATGCAAGTGCTTGTGCTCCATTATCTATTGTTTGACACTGGCTGCAGTTTGTTTGACCCAACCATTCTCCAGACTTTTGGCGCCCCCAGGAAAACAAGTAGCGTCCATAAATATTATACAGACATTTAATTGTTGTGAATTTCTCTGATAAATAGTGTTTGGAGGCAGTTACATTTGAATCATTTACTGTTAGTGTAATTTATGCTAGAAAGACACTAAGAAACCAAGTACTGGGTAGAATTTACTTCTTTCTTTAGTTCATCTACAATACTGAACTATTCTTCTGCCTGGAAAATTTGAAATTAAATTCATTTCTTTTCTTTTTCTTCTGTGCTGTCTACAGAATTTATAGAAGAATTAATGTCTAACATTATGCTTAACTGCAGTTAAATGTTTCATATTTTTATTTACTGTTTGTTTTGAATAGTTTATTTCTTCTTTTGTCTTGTTTTTATTTTGTGATAAAATAAAACAAAAATATCAAACACCACTTAGTCTAATTCAGTAGCTTTCTTTTCCCTTTTTACTGGAGGCTTGACAAAGGTTTGATTTTCTTTTCCTCTCAATGGAAGATTTTTATTAATATCACTGTATTTCCTAACCTCAGATATATTCACTTAAGATAACTGAGGCACCTGTTTGGCAGAGATGGCAAACATACCAGGCTCAGCTGGAGCTGCAAATTGTTGTCCCTTTTGGACAGTCCCTTTTTATCATCAATGTGTTATTTTCTGATGCACAGGCAACTGCACTGCAAAAAGCGTTACATCATTGGCACTAATTTCCATTAGGGTGGGCTGGAATGCAGAATTCCTGCTCTGAAGAAAACTAAATACATTAAAAAAACCCTTGAAAAAGGTCCCCAAGATTAAATACTCAAAAAAATGAGTATTCTGAAATTTATTTTACAAATTTTGAATAAATATCTCTTTCTGAATTTTTCTGCTTGCAATACCTTAAAGTGAGGTGCCAGCCACCTCATTATTTGAGAACCAGTTGTCCTAGTCCCTGTGCTGCCAAAGATGACCTGGGAGCACAACTCTGAGCAACACAGAGGAATAGTTGCCTCTAGTCAGGAAATCTCCAAGATCAATATAATTTTATAAGCAAAGTAAGCTGTGCATGAAATCTGAAATTTTCCATTGGAGAATTTCAATTGGGAAATTACTGACCAACTCTGATTTATTTATTTTCAACTTAACAAAAAGACATTGGATTTCATAGGTAATTGAAAATTATATGTTTCTCACAGACAACTGCTAAAGTATCAGAGAAGGTTTTATGTTTCAGTAGCTACCAAGACACCTTCACCAACCATCATGTCAGTTAATTTACAAAACAGGTTTATGAGATAGTCCTATAGCAGTTATGGCAGTAAGATGGAGGTAGCCTTCTTCCTGCCATATACTGCTGTGACAAGGAAACTCTTAATATTATACCTCTCTTGAACAGACATTATAAGTCTTCAATCTAAATAATTAGAACAAAGATGAGACTTCAGATTAATTTATCTTGAGTATTTTAAATTTATGTCTCCCTCTCTCCATGTAATGAATTTCTTTTATGCTTTTAACAGTGGCCCATTATTATATTGCACTGGAAGTGCAATATAATAATGTTTTTTCCTGATGTCTCCATCACGGAGACTACTCAAACCTGTCTGTCTTGATTTATTGAGTGAAACAGTACACTTACCTCTGGAAGGAAAACTGCAATCATTAGATGATTGGAAGTATTACTTATAGTGCTGGGAGTATATGAGAAAGAAGTGAAAAGAATTTTTACTCTTAAAAATAAGTCTATCTCTACTGGATATTTTTTGTTTGATGTAAATTTTGTTCCTAACTTAAAATGTGGTAAATAGAAAATTTGGCTTATTCGGGCCTTTTGACTTTGAAGTTCCTTTCTAAACAGATTGATTTAATATTGCTTGTTTCTCTAGAAATATTAAAAAATATTTGTCAAAGACATGTCAAAATGAAGGATGGTAATAACATACACATGTAAATAGTTTAGTGATAACTGTGAGGAAACTTTGCTTCCAAGAGAGGAATGTTTAATTTTATTTTCGGTTATTATCTTGAGTAGTTCCATTAGCCATTTTCTACTTCATGTGAACCACACATCAAAAAGAGATTCCTTTTCCACTTGATCACTAGAAAATCCTACTGTTTCAGAAATGTTTAAATATGTAATGTGTAGAAGTAACTAGGCATGAAAGTCTTAAAACATTTTGGTTCAATACACTTACGAACCTATATAATTATTCATATTCCTGGTTTTGTAATTAAAAAAAGTATGGTGCATACTTAGAAGCTTTTTGATAAGAAATAAAAGATTGGTAATATATTTCTCTCCTGTGAAAGAGAAATTGCATTTCCAAGAATGCCAAATGGACAGCTCATGAACACTTATGGCCTAGGCTATATGATTCTTAATTCTGGTTTAATGTATCAAAACTTCTCCTTTTCCTTCACCACTAATGTATTGAATGTGGTTCATATACTGTATGAAACTGAACATTAGCTAGGAGAAAAATGGTTTTACCTACTTAGCAGACAGGGACAAAAAGGTTTAAATGTGAATGTAAACCAGCTGCAAGTCTGTTTTAGAGCTGGATACAAGGTAAACACAGGATATAGAGCATCCCAGAAGATTATGAGCGCTTATGAGAGTTTATAGTTCAATCTAAACTTTCTGACTTATTCCTATCATTGTTAGAGCCAACCCCCAAATTTTTGTTCAAACACTTAAAGCCTTTTAGAAGACTAAATTGTGATAGATTTAATACAACTATGTCAATGTGTGTACTCATATAATATAAAAGGAAAAATAAGCATGGTATTAGAATTCTTATAGAAAGTCTTACTTTGATTTGATCCTTTAATTGTAACAAACATGACATAAGATTTTAGTATTATCAATTCCTGGAAAAAATATTTGACTCAGGTGGACATAAGCCATATGGAGCCACCACTGTCATCTGTTTTTCTCCCTTGACTTACAGTCAGCTTTGACCAGATAAATTCTGGATACTTGAAAGAGTGAACCTTGTCTTAATATGAGGGCATGTTTAGCCTTCTAGTACTTTGCTTATCCTCTTTTCCGTAAGAGAAAGGGCTGTATCCAAAATGGTGTTGCATGTAGTGTAAAAATGTCCATGTGTTCCCATAGAAGTATGGAAGCAAAATATAGAGTAGATAATGAGTTAATGAAAGTACATAAGTTTCTATGAGTTTTACCTAAGACTTTTAGTTTGAAAGTTCAGAACATTTTCATCATCAGTTCAAGGCTAAAATCATCTTGCTGGTTTGGGAGAGAGGACACAGAAGCTGCAGAGTCCTTGAATCATGTTACTACTTAGGGAAACATGGTTATTAATAGAATTTTATTTCTAAATACTTTTCAACCTTTATATGTCAAATGTAGTCTCAAATGCATTCTTAGTTTCAATGACCAAGGGAATAGAATGAAACTTTACTATAAGACATTAGCTTCAGCAGAGGAAGATTTCAAGGGGAATGATCTTGAGGAAAAGGTAGAATTCATAGAAGTTTTAGAGATTAACTGTATTCTTTTCATTCCCAGTAATGAAAAACAGTATTGCAGCTTTACATATGGTAACTCTGAATTAAAATAGACTCAAAAAATACTGTGTAAAGCTCTATAATGGCAATGTAAAGTGATAACAGATGTGATTTCTCACACTAAAATGCATTCTTATCATTTGACAATGATTCTCATTATGATGATCCTGTTGGCATGGAACTGAAATTTTTCTACATTGTACAAGCTATATTAAATCTGTCTTTAGCTGGCACCCATGCCTTACTGAAGTTGGCAGAGTACCACATGCATGGGATCAATTCCAGCTTTCTACATGGGCACGAGTACAAAAATCTCCATATGATGCTTCACTTCTGAAAATTAGTTGATGATTTTCACAAAAGGGCTGCTGCATAATGCAGTTCTGTATCTCAGCAAGAAGTACTTCACAGCCCAGATATGGGTTCTACTTGCTCAGTCATCTGCTTTTATTCAGTCTATTAGGATCTAATAATATTGAAAGGTACTGCAGTTCCTGGCTGTACAGGGGCTTTGTGGTTCAGCCTGAAAAATCTAAGAATCTTGTAGCTTTACAAGACTGCAGTTTAGAGATGTAAGAAAACTTTAGGATCCAAGAATCAGTTTGTTCCTTCAGGTACAACATGTGTTTTTCTACAGATTTTTCTGAAAATGAACAGCGTAAAAGAGGTTTGGGTTTTTTGTATGAAGAAAATATAAGATACTTATAGTTTTTGAGGAATAATTAAGATAATACAGTTGATGTTGTACCTATAGAGCATAAACATAGAACTTCAGCCTGTGATTTCTCAATCAAGTCCATAATCTAATAAAATTAGCTTGGTTCTGGTCTCAGTTATACCAGTATAATTGGACACTATTGAATTACAACACAATAAATGAGACCTCAAAACATATTTACTTTAATGTGACAAAAGAGCACAGTATTTCATGGAAGCAGTGGAATTTGGCTAAGGTTTATTGGTCATTCCTTTTTATGAACACTGGGTTATGTCAAGTATGTTATAATTCTCAGAGTTAGTTGTTACTGAATATGATTCTTATATTCTTAACTGCTGAGTGAACAAAGCACCTGATAGGACAAGAATGATTCCCTGAGGCTTCTCTTCCCCCCTCCTTTTTTTCTTTTTCCCAAAGGAAAGAAACATGTTTACCTCCCTTTGTCTATCACTTGGCTGCCACTATAGTAGTAACACAGAAACAGATTGCATCAAATTTGCTATTTATTGCTCTGATTTTGGATTTTTGCCACTCTCACTAATGAGCTATGTTTTTGCAGATAGACAAATTAAGGATGGGCTCCTCAGCTTACATGCATTTGATTGTATCCCAGTTTGTCATTAAATTTATTTTTAACAATAAAATCAGCAGATTGTAGTTTGTATTATGATTATCTCAAACAGATCTCACCATGTTTAATGCAACTGTGAAGCTTTGACTGCAGATGAGGGAAGTTAGCACTTGAAAGAAAAAACAGTTGCACAGCATCATCTAAAATTTTATTTTTTCAGGTTTTTTGTAGTAATTTGGGGAATGGGAACAGGGAAAAGGGAGAGATAGATGGGACAGGGCAATTTTATCTAATACCACTCCCCCTCAAAACAAATAATTACATTGCATTCCTTTCTAGTGCAGCATTCAGTTAGCATGACAGGCACAAGATTGTGCGGTATTTGGTATAATAGTAGAAATATCCACCAAATTAAATGATGAAGTCTTAAATGTTGTATTTGCATTTTTATGGGTAGCCGAAGGCTTCTCAATATACACTCAGCAGTTCTAGAAGTGTCTAGCAAAAGTTAGAAGTTTTGTTTTTTCTCTGTTGAGTTGCCTCGGAGGAAAGTGTCAGAAGCACAAAAGCCTTTGTTGCTTCACTTCATGATTAAATCCAGCCTTCCCCATTGAAAGAACTCTTTTCTTTTACATTATTACTCTGTTACAAAATGTCTCTTCCCATCACAAATATTTCAGTTTCCCTATGCTTCCCTTCATAATTAACACTGAAAGCCTAAAATTGTGAGTCTAGAAGCTGCCATTTCTTCATGTGTAAAGAATTAAGCTCAGCATTTACACATGTAAAAGAGATGTTTTACTCAGTAAACTATCACTTTACCAAAAGTGGAAGCAAATGTGGGCTACCATTTTTAATTTAATTATCCACTAAGCACCAATGCCTATGTAGGTGATTGCAGCTACCCAGATTGCCTTATCTTTGTAAATGAATTATGAAAGTGAAAATGAGCAAAGGCATTGTCTGAGAAACAATGTATTACCAATTGTAGTGATGTAATTATACAATTATAACACTTCTATTCAGGCCTTTGTACTTCAATGGAAGGTAGCTTTTTTCTGTTCACTTTAACACTTTCCTAACAGATTTAGTAAGCTTAAAAAGGTCACATTTATACTGTAGAAAAAATTAACACTAGAAGTTATACCACTTATCTGTGTCAGCTGCAGTTCACAGCTTTGGATTCAGTAGCACGTGCTTGCCTCAGTAGTCAAGCTACTTTCTTCTCACTTCTCCAATCTTTTTTGGAAAGAAGAGTTACCTTTAATCCAGATTGTTTGTAGGAATCCAGATAATTTCAAGGATCTGGCTTCTTGGCACAGTTAAATGGATAATGGATGTGGCATGGAGTGGGACCGAACTGTCACAGCTGGGGTGCAAGTATTAATTCACTGCTGAAACTGGTGTATTGAGAAACAAAATCCCTAAATTGTATGAAAAAGATTTTCCCTCAGTGAAGCTGAAAAACACAGGGAAATGTTACCCCAGTGTGTTCACAGCAATGCCAGTGCTGAAGCACTGTTAAAACCTTGAGATTGCTTCCCTCCCCCAGTGCAATCGGAACAATAGAAAACACAGAATCAAAGATGCAGTGTTTTACATTTGCTTTGGCACCATGCTAACTTAATCAAGAATGAACTTGCTTAAGGATTTTTTCCATAGAAATAGGACAACAAGCCGTTCTGGTACCACTCCCAGAGCATGACTCACAAAGAGAAAGCAGCAGAGAAAGAGAGTGGTTTTTTTTCCTTTCATGAAACCATTCACTTACAAGGTTATGTACTTGTTTTTCTTTCTAAGTGTGTTATTTGATTCTTTTCCTATTAATGTTCGAAAAATTAATCTTAAAGGTAGATGACATCAATTTTTTAAAGGTAGACTGTGTCAATATTGATGAAATGGATTGTCATCCCTATCTATTTTTGCTTGAAGATGCATGCTACATTCTTTCTGTGTTTAGTCACTTTAATACAATGTGAAATCCTGACATGATTGCAAGTTCTCTTGACTCCTTACGAAATGAGTTTGTTCTAGCAAAACAGACCTAATGATACCAATAAATTTTCTCTCAACATTCATTCATTAGCATTACAAAGTATTGTGATACACAAGACTTCTCTTGATGCTTCTTACTCAAGCTAAAGCTGAAGCCAAGCTTTTCACTTAATGTTTTTTAATAGTCGCTTTCTAAAAAATATACTGAAATATATGCCCAGACTACCCTCCACTAAAAAACTGATCAGCATTTTTTGTCCTACTTGTTACAGAGTTATAAGGTTGCAAAGTCCTGAACTCACATTTAGTTGCAGTTACTTGGTAAAATTATTCCATGTTCATTGTTCCATCTTCTTGTTAGTGTTGTGGTTTTTTGTCTACTGTAGCTCATTTTCACAGTGCGGGTGAGATTGGAAGGGACCACAGTGGGTCATCTGGTGCAACCTCCCTGCTCAAGCCAGAGCACATGGCACAGGATTGCGTCCAGACAGTTCTTGAATATCTCCACCGAGGGAGACTCCACAGCCTCTCTGGGCAATCTGTTCCAGTGCTCGGTCACCCACACAGTAAAGAAGTTCTTCCTCGTACTCAAGGTGGAACTTCCTGTGCACCGGTTTCTGCCTGTTGCCTCTTGTGCTATTGCTTGACACCACTGGCTCCATCCTCTTGGCCCCCTTCCTTCAGATGCTTATATACATTGACAGGGTCTCCTCTCAGTCATCTCTTCTCAAGGCTGAACAGCCCCAACTGCATCAGTGTTTCCTCTTAAAAGAGATGTTCCTGTCCCTTAATAATCTTTGTAGCCCTCTGATGGACCTGTTCCAGGAGCTCCATGTCTCTTTTGTACTGAGAAGGCCAGAACTGTACACAGCATTCCAGCTGAGTAGGATCAACTTCCTCAACCTGCTGGCAATGGTCTTCCTCATGCACCTTGGGATACCATTGGCATTCTTGTCCGCAAGGATTCACTGCTGGCTCATGGACAGCTTGTCCACCAGGACCCCCAGTTCCTTCTCTGCAGAGCTGATTTCCAGCTGGACCCCAGCCCGTACTGGTGCATGGGGTTGTTCTTCCCCAGGTACAGGACCCTGCATTTGCCATTGCTGAATTTCCAAAGGTTCCTCTCTGCTCATCCCTCCAACCTATCAGGGTCCTGCTGAAGGGCTGCACAGCATCTGGGCCATCTATCCCACCTTTGTGTCCCCAGCAAACTTGCTGGGGAGGCATCTGCCCCCTTCATCCACCTCACTATGAATAAGTTAAACAATACTGTGCCCAGTATCGAACTGGAGGAACACCATTAGTGACAGGCCTCCAACTAGACCCTGTGTCAATGATTACAACCCTCTGGGATCTGCTGTTCAACGAGTTCTCAATCCACCTCACTGTCCACTTATCCAGTCCCCACTTCTTGAGTTTGCATAGGAGAACTATAGCTGAGGGCTGCATACTCTAGATAAGTCCTGTATCTGCAACATCAAGATTGATTTCTGTGCTAGGTTTTCATCTTAAGGGGACTTACAATTCTTTTTTTTTTTTTTCATCTCAAGTGTAGCAAAACCAAAACACTTGACGAAAAAGTTATACAGAATTCTCTTCATCTCTACTCCTGCTCATCTCTGCAGTTTTGGATTATTCAGTGTTTCCCTGATATATGCCTGCATGACAGCTCATTTTTCTGGACTAGCTTCTGAGGCCTGTGAAATCCAGAGTCAACTGATTAAAAGCTAAAATCTCTATCCCAAAAGAAATGTTAAATTTTATAGACTTCTTACCAGATTGTAAACTGTTTCAAGGTGGGGAAATTCATGCATCTTTTTCTTATGTGTTATGCAATCAGTTAATCTGGGAACTCAGTAAGAACCCCAGACAAATGACTATTGATTTGTTCAGGTGATTTATTGTAATGGGACCTGCCCAAGTCCACCCTGCATGGGAGTGTTATCTTGTTAAAGATGACGATATGCAAGGAGAGCAAGTTCTGAAACCTCCTTCCAGCCTACAAAGCAAGATTCTGGATAGTGGCCAGACTTGGAAAGTAGCTCTACAAGGTTCACAAAAATAGTGTTTTCGTCTGAGATTTCCTGATCTGCTTATAAAGACAGTCTTGCAATAGGGAGTTTTTGTAGTGGGTATATGTGGGTGTACCACAACCTTCCACCCTCTGCATACTCACATATACTTACATCTCATTATTGTCTAGCTATTAATTGTATGTGTCTGTGAACAATGATGGCTTCAAGTACTAAGCTGTCAATATGACTTTCCCAGATGAACATCTGAGTAGGCGTAAATGTCATGATAAGCATAGTGCCTTCATGTATCACAGAAAGTTATGATCTCCTTTTTGCTGATTCTTATGTAACTATACTTTTGGCTGATAGAAAAAATACTTAATATTTTTTGTAGTCAGCTGTATTGAACATATATATATATATATATATGTGAAAATTCGTCTTACTAATAGTGATATTTTTCCTTCAAAGTACTTGTCAAATCTGACCGATAGTCTTTCACATATTCTTACTTAGGTGAACTGGAATGCTTTAGAGAATTTAGGTATGCAAGGGTTGGATACACCAATATCAGTTCAAATCACCAACACCAAATAGCTCTCAAAAACTGTGGAGAAAGAAATTAATTGGATACTTTCTTCTACCTAACAAAACGTAAGGATAATCTTTAGTGGTAGCATCACTGCATGCCATTGCTAAACATGTATCTGAGGGGCTGGACTCATCTAAACTTTTGGAAAGCTATAATTAATTTAAAATACACTATTTATATTTGTTTTGGATTTTTTCTCTGAGTTTTCCAAATTGAAATAGTGTTAGATCTGTAATAAATAGTGCAAAAATAATAAAAAAACATGGCATGAAATTGATACTTTTGACAAAAATTGGAAACTAAAAAGGCATCAAAAGTAGAGCAGTGCAGTCTCCACATTTAAGATAGGTATTGTTAATACAAAATATCACAGAAAGACATTTTATAGCAAAAAAAAAAAGTACAATCATTAAGCTCCTGTAAAAGAGCGTATTATTATTATTTACAGTACAGCATGTAAAAAAATTTTAGAGTTTCCTGGGCAGTATTGTCTAGGCTTTTTAGGTTCCAGGCTGCTTGTGTGGCTCTTAGGTTGCACTGTTAGTGGTGCTTCTTCCTGGGAATCAAAGTCTGACAAATGTGATGAAATGCAGAATATCGATAAACAGAAAAGGAAACCAACCCCAGAACTTAAATGCAAGATGTTTGGGCAATTCATATGTGAATGTACAGCCTACCAGTACTCATTTTGTTTAGCATTTACTGCTATGGCAAGCAGACACTTTAAAAAGAAGTTCTTTATCGTAGTTTTGTGGCATTTTTGTGCCGGGGTCAGGAGCAGACACTTGAACTTTCTAATCTCTTGTTAGACTAGTGCATGGAAAAATCAAGCAATGCTGCCTGCTACTTTCAAACCTTTCAGAGACCTTCTTTTCAGTGGCAGTTGCAGAACATGAGTGTGAAAATTTTTAAACCAAATGTTCACCAGACATCTCTCAGTGTTCATGTGATCCTCAAGTGCTCAAAGGCTTTCAGAAAAAGCATGGAAAGTAAAGTATATCTTATATCTTATTCCTCTTTAAAAGATACTGCTGATTTTACTTGTAAATTAATGCAATAATTGTATAAAATAGAAAATGCTTCTTTACTTCAGTTTACCTATTCTAAAACAAACTTTATAAACACTGTTCCTTGGTCTACCTCAGTGAAGAGCATAGCTCTGTGCAGGACAGAAGAAACTACGCTCAGGAGTGACTGACAGTTGTTAATTAAATCCCAGATAAAATGGAGAAATGAAGGTTGAACTTTTAGGAAGTAATTAGGGTGTTTCAGTGCCTAGCCCTGAACTTTTGATGGAAACTAAGCAGAGAACTTTAATGGGACTTTTAATAAGACTTTTGATAGTCTCCCCTCAATCTGTGATGCTAATAAATTCCACCATTACAAGATTCTGCTTGAATAATGGACATAACACTAATTATTTCACTGAAGTATCCATTTATTGCAAAAAAAAAATGTGACTATCTGTCTTCTCACCCCATCTCCTCTTCTTCAGTCCATTTATATGTAACTGGGTCTCTGCAGATCTTTCATCATATCCCATAGCTTAACATTCCTTACAGTTCTTGTTCAGCATTTTTTTTTTCTCATGCTTTATTCCAAGTTTCTTCCCTGTACCAGTGTGGAAAGCTTAATATTCTGGCAGTTAAAACAAAGTCTCATTTTTCTGTGAGTCTGTTTTAACCCTTGTTCTGGAAAAAAATGCTGCAGCTTTTTGGGCATATGCCAAAATAAAAGGAAAAGGATAAGTGCCAAGTTCTTAGTTTTAAAATAAGACCAGCATAAGAGTATGAAATGATTAATCACTTCCTGGCAAGTGTAATTATCACTACAATCACCATTCCCTATCTATTTGCACCCTTTAAAAGGTGCTAAGTATTACTGTGAGTTCTGAAAGTTATCATTTCAACTGAATCAACTGAAAAAAAATTAGAACATCACAGCTGTGTACTTTAAACAGGAAATGATACTGATCTCCAGGCCTCTAAGAGCTACCTTCCTTACAATAGCCTATAAGAAATGTGTTGCGTCTGTGTGAAAATGGTATGGGCTAAGGTGAGGGTAGTGCCTATACAAAGGAAAATATTTCAACTGGTTTAGCTATTGTATTTGTCATTGTTGGAAGCTGACTGCTCAAATTTGAAACCAGTTTCACCTCTTATCACAGAATCATAGAATATGCTGAGTTGGAAGGGACCCACAAGGATCACTGAGTCAACCCTTAGCGTTGCACAGGACCATCCCCGAGAGTCACACCATGTGCCTGAGAGTATCATCCAAGCCTTTCTTGAACTCTGTCAGGCTTGGTGCTGTGACCACTTCCCCGGGGAGCCTGTTTCAGCACCCAACCACCCTCTGGGTGAAGAACCTTTTTCTAATATCCAACCTAAACCTCCCCCGACACAACTTTAGGCCATTCCCTCAGGTCCTGTCACTGGTCACCACAGAGAAGAGATCAGTGCCTGCCCCTCCTCTTCCCTTCATGAGGAAGTTATAACTGCAATGAGGTCTCCCCTCAGTCTCCTCTTCTCCAGGCTGAACAGTCCAAGTGACCTCAGCCTCTCCTCCTACGGCTTCTCCTCAAGGCCCTTCACCATCTCTGTTGCCCTCCTTTAGATGGTCTCTAAGAGCTTAATATTTTTTTCTTATATTGCAGTGCCCAAAACTGCCACAGTATTAATGGTGAGGCCACACCAATGCTGAGCAGGACAATCCTCTCTCTCGCCTGGCTGGCGATGCTTTGCCTGAAGCCTCCCAGGACACGGTTGGCCCTCTTGGCTGCCAGGGCACTGCTGGCTCACACTCAACTTGCCATCAACGAGGACTCCCAGCATTTATTCCTTGTCTAGACCGGGGCATTGGAGATACAGTAGTTATGTTTAATATTCCATTTGCATATTTTTTTATCCATTTTTAAGCAAATCACTTGTAGCTTCACTCCTTTAGGTGCTCTCCGGCAATTATCTATAAGCAAAGAATGTTATTTTAACAAGGTATAGTTGTAATTTCTCTGTATTTTGAACCTTATAAAAATGACTGAAAGCATAATTAATTCTGCCTATAAGTAAACTACTGTGGGATGCATTCTCACCAGTCATTGCTGGAAGTTTAAAACAAAATTCAGACTTGGTAACATATCAATGTACTCATTTCTCACATAACATATGTTGTGAGATCTTTGGGGTAGCAGTGAGATTTTTGTTCTGTTTGTATGGCAACTACACACTGCTGTCTTTATCTACCACTGCAAAATTTGGTAGTATCACAGCAAACAAATGTTTAAAATAAATTGCTTAAAAATTTTACAGTACATGAAAATTTTTTCCAAGTTGTCATGAATGATTGCTATGTTAGTGAAAAGTCTTTACCTAACAACTAAATGCTATTGTTTAGTATTTCAGCATTTATTTTTGCATGTCATCTGAGCTCTGTTCATACTCAGGGAGGTTAGGCACAAAGAGCTGCCTTTATTTCCCTTATTTTCAGGCATTCAACTCTAGCTGAAAGTAACCTTGTATTGTTGTGTGTTAGGATCAAAGCCTTCCCAAAACATATCTCATCCTGGAATACTACTAAAAGTGGAGGAATCAAATGTTATGTAACAAAAGAAGTTTTAAGAGTGGCAGAAGGGGAGGAGGAAATTACTTCCATGGAAGTAGTAAGGAATAGAAAAGACCTAAAACTCCATAGAACTGATTGCTGTGGGAATGACCCCAACTCACATTATTCTCTAGATTTCTGCTGATTAATTATATTAGGACAAAACAGCATTTCAAAGTAAGTTTCAGCCTTAGAATGAGTGAATATATTCAGTCTGTCTGGGAGGACTGTGTCAAAGTGTAGATATTTCAGTACTTTTACAACAGGAAAATAAATGGATATTTTGTGTATTGTGATATTCAATTTAAAATCTCAGATTTGCCTTTTAAAATTTCATAGTATCAAAAAGTGCTGGAGATTGAAGTAGATTTAAGTATCAAAAAGTGCTGGAGATTGAAGTAGATTTAATTTCATTCTCTATTAGGGTGATTAGGTAGCTGGGAAGGGTGCTAAACACCTCCTATGTTTCAGCATATTCTTTAGAGTCCAGAATAGTCATATTTGACTTCTTCAGGAAACCTATATGAGACTGACTTGTGAAATTTCAGTACTGTTTCTCCTTACTCTTCCCTGAGTCAAAGGTGTCAGTGAAGAGTCTTCTAAAAAGCTGAAACAGGATAACCTGCCTTGGTTTAGTATCTGTAACTTAAGGGAAGTTGTTCACTAATGCTGTTCTTGCATTATAATGTTGCTTAACTTGGAAGATTGCATTGTGCTGATAGGAGAGGGTAGGTAGGTTTGCTGAACTTCAGACTGGACTAAAGATGTTTTTTAGTAAAAACTAAGATTATGTGTATGCAACAAATTACGTGTGATCCTGGGGTTTAGTGAGTCAGCCTGGTCAAGTGCAGTGGTCTTCTTCAAGGTTCTTTAGTATTTTCCACTGTGACTTGAAGGTTTATTTGCATTACTGACTGAGCAAACATCTGATATCATAGATTGAGTTTGTCAGCAAGCTGGCAGAACGTAAGTTTTCCTTTCCTGGCACAGATAACATTATAAATTTTATCAGGGAATATTATGCAGACTCAAAATCTGTCAAAAATATGAATGACAGTGTGACAGAAACCACCTGCATAGCTCATGATGTTCTTGGATCAAAGTACCAGCAGGAAATTGCTGCAGTATTCCAAATAGTAAGTATGGTTTTGTAACATAGCAGAAACCTTGAGAACAAGTAGATATTTGCTTTTTGTCAATTTAAAGCAGTTCTTTAAAGCTTATACCAGAGGACATACTGAATTTGTGGCAAATGCTAGTAAGAAATATTGAGTTACATATCCAGAAATTAACAAGATCTATATGAGGCTGGGGCACCTGATATATGAGGGACAAAAAAGATACTGTTAGATATGACTGCATAGGAAAGGGATTTCAAAAGAAGTTGTTGCTATCAAATCACTAAAATGAAAATTTACTTGATACTGGAAAAGAAAAAGGGGTAGAAAAAATACCTAGTTCTTGCAAAGACTTTTATTCCATAAAAATGAAAACACCTTTTGAAGGGAAGAAATTTTATCAGCGCTCAATGTTGAACTTAGGCAGTCTGAGTTAAAAGTGACCTGTTGTCATAGTTTGAGATTGCCCCCCACCACCACCTGGAGTCAGGGGCTCAGAGGTGGTTGGGTGCCAGGGCAGTCAGTGGATAAGTCAATGGACTCATGAAGGGTTCAGTGCTCTTAGGTCCCAGCCTGGAGTCTTATCAATCAGTCCACACTGTTTACGTTCGTACAAGAAGGAAGAATAACTAAGTTATTTTTGCCATTAATCTGTTTTAAATGCCACTCACTTCCTTAACTAAGGACGTTCTGTGCAGTGATCAGCTTCTACATTCAATATGGCATAAGCGTACAAGACTTTGCACAGTATTAGCAATAACAAGCTAAATCATTGTAGGTTAGAATCAAAGCTGTCTCCTATGCATTCAAACATCACTTCAACATCATAACTTCAGATTAAGGTAAGAAAAACTGTGAGGATAATGTACTTACCACTGACGATGAATGTAGGTTCTGTAGGTGGTTTTGTAGTTGATTAAATTGGTTTTTATCCAATTTATATTTAAATTATAGTTGTCAACATCACTTTAGATGGAGTCCAAGGAAGGATCATTCCTTAAAACAGTTACTAAGAGAAGAATATTTTCCTGCAAATTTGAAGGTATGCTTTTGATACTACTTGGTTGAAATTAGAGTGCAAGTGTGATCTGTTTGCTCTGTGGTAGCTTTGTCTTTTAGACGTAGTTTTTCCACTGCTGTGGTCACTGTGAATGAATACAGTGACTTGCTTCATCACTTCTTTTGTTCTCTGGTTCCTTGAGAAACATATCCATATAATTGCTTTTAGGGCTTGGAGCAGCTTTCTAAGAATCATAAGGTGACTGGAAAGTATATCTGGCAAAGTTATCAAAGGTCTTTTCCTAGAATAGAAAGGTGTTTCCGCTGGCTCTGAAGAGATGGCATGTACCTCTGACACAGGTACATTTTTGTTCTTTAATTTGTAGTATTGTTACTTTACAGCAGGATCTGCAGATACAGTGAGAGCAAAATTAGAATTCAATATGATACTTGTCCAAAAATGCATTAAAGTTGCCAGACTTTTGCCACGTTTAGGTGACAGTAATCAGCTGTACAAACACAGTATGGGGAAAAACTAGCTGCATTGCAATACCACAGAAAAGGATCCAGGAGGTAATCGCAAAGTTGAAGAAAAGTCAACAGTATCCTGCTGTTATGAAAACAGGTAAAGTATCATGCTGGGAATATAATCTCTGCTAGCACTTGTGAACACTGTCACAGGGGTCTGACTTCTGCAGTTCATGCATCTCTTTCAAAAAAACACTGATCGTTGTCTTGGCTTGTAGTGTTTCTGTTGGTTGCTAAATACTACTTATGTACCTGATTTTGAGCTCCACACGTCCACGACAGTGTTATTCTTGAGAGGTTTTGTACCCTTTTTAGCGTTCACAATGTCAACCTGAAGTGCAAAATGTTCTTTATTTGCAAATCCAACTTGTCAAGAGCTAATACAGTCTTTCAGCCATATCATTCTGAGATATTTGTCCCACATCACCATCATAATTTGTTTCATTTGTTTTTGTTTTCAGAGAGTCAGAATGTATGTTTATGTTAATGATGATTAGGTCTCCCACTTTTTTACCCTTTTCAAAAATATGTGTTTGCAGTTTTGAAATTTTCAGTTTTAGATGGTATGCAATTTTTTTCAGAATCTGCAAATACAGTTTCATAGTTAGTGTCATTGCCTGATCTAACAGGAAAATGCTGAGATGTGAAGTGCATCAGAACTAGTAATTCTAAGAAATAAAGCTACCTTCTGTCTTATTTCCTCATGGCTGGCAGCCATTGCTGGAAGAGGACAATGAAGCATTTTTCTAATCTACAATTATTATTCCTGATGTTTCCAAGAAGCCTCAGCTCTCTGGGAGTTTTCAATGTATTGCACAATGCAATGACAACTTTTGCTTTTATCATGAGAATTTGTAAATAATAAATGATTAAAGTGCACAATATTTAAGTGTGCTGACTAAGGGGAACCATGAAGCTCCTCAGACACAACAGAAGAATCTCACATCTTTGCATAAATGATTCTCATCTGAATTGTGTTTCAATCGTGTAGTTGAAATGGACAGCTGATGGTATATGGTTGTACTCAGAAGGTACCCACATAACATAGTTCAGAATCATAACAAATAACACAATTTAGCTTTTTTTTTTTTTGACAGGTTTCAAAGAAAAAGGTGAGATACCATGTGAAGCAAAACTCCTTCCATTAGGGAATGAGTGGAACTGAGTGGTAAAATTCTAGTAAGAGCTACAAAATTGACACCTTTTGGAAGGAGAGAGAATACACCCAGTCTTCAGTTTAGATAACATAAAATATTACACAGTGGCCGGTTTTAATCTACATGTTATTAAAATTATTTTCCAGATGTTGTTAAGAGGTATTCAGATACTGGAAAACCTTTTTCTTACTGAATATTGTGTTTTAACTTACATTCAGGAGTAACTCATGAGTAGTTTAATAGTTTCATGAAAGACATCAGTACACAGACTTAAAAAATTTTAAAAAGTTTTAAAAATTCTGTTCTTTGTTTCTTTTAGTTCAGTTTTAAAATCTAGTATAAAAAATAACTCATTCTTTGATTGGGCTACACACAGACCATAGATAAGGAGTTTAAAAATGCCCTGGTGAGTGCTTTGTCTTTTTAGTGGATAAACAAAACAGTGCATTCTCTGGAGCTGGGAGCCCATCCTGTTACATGTATGCTAAATTCATATATAAAATAACTACATGAATAATGAAGCCAAGTACATTGTACTCACATTCAAACATGTTGGAAAATTTAACTAGCAAAATTAGTCTGCCTCAGCCTGGAGTTCAGACAGATAGTGGCATAAAATCAATGCATGTTCTATTTTTTTTAGCTTGTTTCTAGTGAAGTTTTGAAATTATGTTTTTCTGAAATGAGGTTCTAAATGTATGAATGAAGAAAGATGTATTTCCAAGAAGAAAGGCAAGTGGAAAAAAATCTAAGCAGATACCTTGAAGGAAACCATGATTCCTTCCTTTTTTATAAACTGTAATGTTTGGTGTGTTTCACATTCTCTCGTCAGGTTCTTTTTATTTCATATTGCTGGAAAACTTTTGACCCTTGATAAAAAGTACAAGCACTGAACGGTTTTTGAGCACCATTTTTATTTTTAAAATTTCTGACTAGATAAGTGATGTACTGATAAGATAACTGTAGATTAGCTGACTGTCAAAATTTATCCAAAGGACTCCTGAACGTGAACACACTAGTGAACCCTTCTTCATTATCATTAGGATTATTATCAGTGTTTTCAGTGGGAAATATACTGTATGTCCCACACTTGTATAATTGTACCTACTTTCTCTTGCAAGAGGCTGAAGGATTCTTTTATGGTGTTGCACACATACTTTTAAAATCAAGCGAGCTGATACATTTGAAATAGTTTTGGAGTTCTCTCATATCTAGACTACAGTTACCAGGAGAGCATTGTTTTACATAACTTAGTAATACTAAGAATTAACTTCATGTGGTTGGGAGAGAGAGAAATATTTGATATACAAAACATTTACATTTCTCCTTTGCTTGTTGCTTTACCTCTCTGGAAATGATCTTGCCAAATAACAGGATGAGCTTCCTTCTGAGTCTCTGTAAAGTTTTACTAGAAGAGATAAACTTCCTGCTAGTCTTCTGTCATGAGTACACATATACTTGGCACGCTTGGAAGACTGTCATCACAGTAAATAGAGACTTGGGAAGAAGTGTGTGGGGTGCTGGGGAAATGATGAACTGGTATAAGAAGGAAAATAATGTAGATAATTTATATATAAAATAAAAAATGAATTCTGTGAGTCTTATTGTCTTTTAAAGACAGTACTGTGTATTCCAAAGGCCATAATAGAATCTAGATAGAAAGAAAAAAAATTGAGATCATTGCTGTGTGCATTACATTTTGTGAATATCTTTGTAACAGAAAGACGAGAATGATCAAAATGTTATTGTGTTAGAATAATAGATTTCTGACTCATGCACAAGACATTTTTTGTCTGTGGCCATGCTACATATCTGAGGATAGAGCTGAACTCAGAATTTAATTTATCACTATTTGTAAGACTTTAAAATGATGAATGTCAGATTTCAAGACATCTATGGAGAAACTGGTATTTAAAGGCAATATTTCACAATCAGAAAGCAAAGATAGTGTTGCTATTTCAGAGAAATAGTTCTGTAAGACATGAAATGACCTGTAGAGTTTTTGCTGTTGCAGGTTTTTTTGTACCTACCCAATGGATAATGGCAATGTGACCAAAGAACAGTTGATAGAAAAGGCATGTCAACGAGTCTCAGATACTGCTAATTCCCTAGGGAAATGCATGTGTTTATAACTCCAGATAGTTTTGTGTCAGTCAAACTGTATATCAGAAATCTAATTATGAAAACCAGAAAATCTCAATAACTGTGCATAGACCAGGGTATTTTAAGCAATGAAAATGAAGTAAGTATCAGAAAACTATGAAATATCTGATCTTGAAGGCCATGATGAAAGACAGTGCAAAATATTTTCAAAATCTAAAATGAAAAAAAAATTTTTTTTCAAAAAAATGAAGTTTTAAAACTCTGCCACCTACACAGAAATTTAAAACCAGATGTGAACATGAGTTAAGAGTAAAAATCTGTGTAGTGAAGAGGTAGCTATGATAGATTCTTGCCTCTTTATTCCAGACTTCCCGATGAGAACTATTGCATACAGAGAAAATTAATGCAGCCTAGCATATCTCTTTTTATTCCTTATAGCATAACCTCTGTCCTATTAAGTGCCCATATATTTTCCATGAGGAACTGCAGTTTAGCAGAACAATTTTTTTTGCCATTGTCCAATAACTTTGCTTAACATATGACACAGTTATTGCTGTTTTCTTTTCTAGACAATTTTGAATTTATAAACTTTTTTTTTTTTGCTATCTTTAAGTATTGTACCAAACAGTTACACTAAGACACATTTTAATCATTACCTTTAAAGTGTTTAGCCATTATTTTTTTTTTGATTTTCTGTAGCCCATCTGTACTAAGTCCTGCAGATTTTATTACCCTTTTCCACCTTAAAGAGCAACAATATGCTTAGTCGGTACTTTCTCTATTGTCCAGTATATAGTTGCCATTATATGTATACATTTAGAAAACACATGGCACATCAGTTACTGTGTTTTCCAATACAGATTGAAATTCCATCAACTGTGGCCAATAATAATATTGCACTGGCTCAAACCCAAAGAATTCCATGTTTTGACTTGTGTATCTCAGTGCTAGTTTAGCATCATATATCCCAAAGGAATTTCTGTCTTCTCGTTTCCCCTCTCTTCCTTTCCTTCTCATCCCCTCTTCTCCTTCACTGAAGATGCAGGATATAAAATCCTAGTAATATTGTGTAGAATCCACTGAAATACAATTGTGATACTGGTTGTTTTCTTCAGAGGAGTTTTATTAATCAGGAAAATTAATGTTCCATGAGACATTGGTATTTGTAATTTTTTTTATTTCCAAAATTTCCAGTGTTGTTGTTTATTTTTCTTATTTGCTTGAGTTTTACTAGAACTTTCAAGATGTAGTAAAATATAAAAGCACAAGTAAAGGACTGGGAAGTTTCTTAAGCTGAGTTCCCGTGTTCCAGTCTGAGCAGGAGAGTCTTAGCAGGGAAATTAATCTCCTGCAAGACAGTGTTGACGTAAGTCTCTGCTCAGTTTATGTGTGCATGTAAACAGGGAAAGTAAGAGAGAATAAAATAATTTTATAAATATTCTTACTTAGGAGGGGTAAAACGGAAAGCCAGGACTCGAAGGCCTGCACAACTGTTTTCACAGAGCTTTACCACATGTACTACAATAATCTAGTGACATTTACCAGCTTTTCTCTCTGCATTCTTAATGAGTCACAATTCTCTTCAGTATTGTCTAGTTTTTCAAGCTTGGAAAAGTCAGTGGGTTAAGTTTTAGAGTGGGGTTTGCTGACGTCAACACGAAGAACCAAATTGAGACTGTCCTACACTGCTCAGAGTGCAGTAAGCTTAATGCAAACCTGGTGTGGCAGCTGGGTAAAAAAGCACTCAGCCTGATCCTTGACAGTATCTATATGAAGATTATGGGCAACTATAATTTAGCTCTTAAACCATTACACAAACACGGGTCTATTATATATTATTATATATTATTAGTATTATATATTATTATATATTATTAGGTAGTATTATATATTAAGCATGACATGCTTGTGATAAAGACTACCTTTTGTATAGCAGGCAATCACAGCATCTCCTCTAGCATTTAACCTGTTTCTGGGGACATCAGACACCTGGGCAATTTTATTAACTTGATATAGACAGTTAGATTTGGAGATCCTGCACGGAGATTAGAAACTGGTAAAAGGCATGGTGAGAGACTTATCCCTTTCAATATAATGAAAAGGCTATGGAAGCTACTCTGTCTTGCATAGAGCCTTGGAGGACACTATTGCTGGAGTGATAGTGATGGTATAGATAGATTTCACATAATCCCCTCCAGTTTCTTATGCATCAGGTTTGAATCCTTGCACTGTATACAGCCTTTATGGATTAAATTTAATCCAGCATCCAGCAATCTTCATTTCAATAAAAATCTTGTTAGGAGTTGGACAACATACATTGACTTCCTACTGTAAAAGGTTTCCTCTTCATGCTTTAGTTAATGATTTAATTACTTTACAAATTTCCAAAACAGTGAGCTGGTACAAGATATTGTACTGAAAAGTAAAATAACATTCTTGTCATAAATCCTGCCTTAGATTTTTATATTTCAGAGCTCTAAGAAGAGGAGGATGTAGAAGTATGAAGTCTTTTTTTTTTTAATCTACTTAATTAGTGCAGAAAATAAATGGATGCATGAAACTTAGCTCTCCACTTGTTCTCTTATTGCTCATGGACAATAGGGGAAAGCCTCTGACCCCTTGCTTTACTATGGAAGCAAGACAGAAATTATGGCATCTAGTGGATGAAAGCTTTAAGTGTCACACTTTGTTGCCAGAATTAAGGACCAAAGTTCAAAGTTTGGATGAATGGCAAATAAGTGAAAAATTGAAAAGCCTAAATGGTACAGTTGATTGGTAAATGGTTTCATGCACACAAATATCTCAAACTAAATGGCAGGTTCAGTTAGAAGCTGATAGCAGCAGTTGGCTACCAAAGGATTTTAGAACAATGAGGTTGGATGCTGTATTTAGAGACTATTTACTCTATTTTCTCCTCCAAGGCAAGGGTAATAATTTCTAAAGTGTTTTTATATAGTCTTTTAAAAAATCTACCCTTAGAAACCTACTCCTTGTGATTTCAAGAACAGATTCCCTCAGCAATTAATGTGTTTATTACTTTCCATTGATAAGTATTCTTTTCACTGTTCAATCTTTATTACCACAACTTGCAGCCTTATAAGCTATTTTGCAGTTTATTATTTCTTGCCCACGGGAGTAAGTAAAATAATCTGTTTCCATAAATTACACAGCTATATTTATAATCTGTAATATTTTTAATTAGGTTTCCTTTTCCTTTTCTTTAGTCTGGATTAAGTGTGACTTTCTGCCTTTACTCATATGAGATATTTTCTAGATTTCTGTTTCATCAAGGTTTAGTCCTGTATGTGTCAGCTGAATCGTGTTGCCTCAAAACAAGAAGTAGTGCCTCAGGTGAGCCCTAGGAATACAGAGAATGAGAGGTTGCTCTTCTGGACAATACTTCTTTTTGTATTTCCCAGGATCATGCTTGGTTTTTGTAAGACTAATAGTTTGTTTAGTGTATGATTCACTGCTACTTCCCATGCGTTTTCTGAAGAAATGCTGCCTACCCCATGGGCCAGCAGATTATTCCCATTCGTGTGTAGAAGTTGCTATTTTTTACATACTTTTTTTTCCCTGAACATTTCTGCAGGTTGTCAAAGACATTCAGAAAAGCTTACTGGCTTAATATTTTTCTGGAATAAGAATATCACCTATCTCCATCCAAACCATTGAAGAAAACATCGAATAGTGCTGGCCTTGAGACAACAAGATGCTTAGATAAATTATCTAAATTATCTGTACACTCTGACAGAACTACTGTTACAGTATGGTTTACCAGTTATTTATCTCACCAATATTTCAGCATTTTCATAAAGGTAATTTCTTTTTCCCATATGTGGTTGATCATGTATTTGTAATTTCTTTATCTTCCCTTTCTTTTGGTCCTCCCACCTATCTATCTTTCTACCGAGGTAGAAGAGCTCTTAACCCCAACCAGCAACACCTACACATATCTTTGTAACCAGTAGATATTTTAGCTAGAAAGTAGAAAGTATCAACTGTCTGACACATACAGATTACTGGTTCTTAAATTAACCTCTTAATTGCCCACAGCTTTGAAATTAAAGTAGGAAAAATAATTACATTTCTAGACTTCTGGCAAAGAGCTACAGATCACTAAGAAATATGTGGCACTAAAACAAGCAGAATAAAATGTTTAGAGTTCTACCTCATATGTAGTCTTTTGTCTTGAGACATACTATTAAATATCAAATTACTTAACTATCTTACTTAACTATTAGCTATAAACCTTGAAGTTTGGGAAACTCAGGTTCTGAGAGTGTTAAAGCACTACAGACTTTTGAGTCAAAAAGTCTTCTTTCACACTGACATATACATGGGAGATGAAATAAAATAGGTTGCATTACATAGAATGAGCAGTGGTCATTGGCTGCAATGGGCAAACAATAACAACAATAATTGGAAGATAAATTGAGAAAAAACAAATTCAGGTGTTTTCTGCTTGAGTTTCATCCAATGTTGGCAAATTAAATAATATATCTCTAGGGCATCACTTAAATAGGCTTTTACCATTCTAATTATTCCTAAAAGGATTAGTCTGAAGTAAGAAATATGATGAAGCTTACCTATAGAGGACTTTTCAAAATTATTATAATGCTATGAAGCAAAAGACTTCCTCATTATAATTAAAATGCACCTCCTCAGTGCATTCTGTGTATAAGGTACAGGTATAGCCTACAATTGACTAATGGGCTCTAATACTGCAATCTGAAAAAAGTTACATGCTGGTGAATTTTATTCATGTGATTTTTCCACTGAATAATGCAGGAATAATCTTGGGACTCAGGCTGAGTCGAGTTGATCTATCATATCTTTCTGTAATGCCCTCTGTTGAAGGGTTTGTGTGAATACTTATTTAATATGTAGACTTGATTTCTGAATGTTATAAAGAAGAAGTCAGTGGGTAGTTGTTGTGTCGAATAGAACAAATGGTCAAAAATGGCCCTTTGGAAGATGAAAACTAATGCAATTTCAAGTAAAGTTCTGAAGTTCTGTTACTATTTCCTATTGACATTTTTGTTCCTTGTCCTTTTTTTTTTTTTTTGACAGCTCAAAAATTCCTTGTAGTCAAAGTAATTGCACTGCAGGAATTTTAGCTCCCCCAAATGGTACTTTTTACAGTACCATACTTGAATGGAAGTCCCATGAACAATAATGTGCATTGGACTAGACCCAGAAAAATATACTTTTAAGATGTGTTCTAGTTTCAAGACCAATAAAACTGCTAGATAAAAGGTTGGGGAGTTCAGTGGAAACACATATTTGGTATAGCTTTTGCTGAGAATTTGGAGATTTTTTTTTTTCTTTCTTGTAACTTTCAGAATTTTACCCTAAGCTACAGATAATCCCTCTAAATAACAGCAGTATAACAATACATGCCCGTAATGTGAAACAGAAAGGAAAAGGGAAGTTTCTTTGTGATTTTCAGCTTTCTGTATTATCAGTGAGTGAGCACACTTCAAAAAGCAGCAAATTATTTTGAAATGTTGAAACCCAGAGCAAGAAAACTACATGAAGGAAATTGTGAACCTTGGCAGGCAAAAACAAGTAAGATCATGACTACAGGAAGATCTTTAAAAATATGACAACACTTTGCATACTGTTGAAGAAAGATCTTCAGATCCTTCAAGATCTTGGGTAAAACTAGTTGTAATCTGATAAAGATAATTGTTTTCCTGATGCAGATGTATTTCTCTCTGCTTCTCAAAGAAATAGAAGTGAATACTGGGGGAATATGAAACTAAACTGACACAAAATAACTGGTGATGACAGTCTGATAATCTTTCCTTTAGATAGTTACTCCACTGTTGTGTTAAGGAAATAGTTTTATGAAGTGTGGGGATCACTTGCAGGATTCTTTTAGGCTAACCAAACTTGACACCATCACTTTGTTGTATAAGCAGTATATATTAGCTTTAGGAAGAGATTTTGCTTGTTCCAATAGAAACCACTAAACTGCTAGGTTTTCCTTTGTGAAAATATTTAGCATCTCTCTGTTTGTTATATAGCATTATTTTGTGAAAATATCATTAATTTAATAATAATTTGTGCATAATGTAATGGAAACTTTCATGGTCATATACAGCCTGACACATCCCAATGTTCCTTATCTGGCCTTTTCTGTACCCTTACACTGTCCCTCAAACTTAATTTGATGATGCCAGTGTTATTCACTTAACTGTGTAAATCTACTCCTCTTCTCCTCTCCCTCCAACCACTAATGCAATTGGAGAAGAATCCCAACCATCCTGATCCTACTTGTCCCAAACCAGGAACTTCACACACACAGTGCTTTACAAGAAGCTGTAAAGGAGCTCCAGTGCTGGGACATGGGGAAGAAACCCGGCAGGACCTTTCCACCCTCAGCAGGAAGGGGGCACACGGTTCCAGAGCGTGCAGCTGCACACAGTGATGGCTTGCTGCTAGTTTGCTGCTGCTCTGGCTGAGTTCCGTGTTTCCCGTCAAGACCTGTGCCAGCACAGCTTTGTAATGGGCCCTTTGACGTGCCCGGGAAACTGTGTCTCACCTGAACCCCTCATGACTCCCAGTTCACTAAGAGCCATGGTCAGCCGCTTCTGCTTTATTGCTTTGTTTACAGCCTGCGTTCGCTGCGGTTGAATTCTTCCTGATTTATGTCAGCGTGATGTCAGAGCAAGCTTTTCAGTTTGGATCTCTCTTGAAATCTTATCTTGCAAACAGTAACTGTTTGCTACTGTCACTATCTGAACTTGGTCACTTTTGTTTTCCTCACTGATGTAGCATTGGTTTGTTTCATGTAGTTGTGGTCCTACCAGCTGCAAACACCATATTCTGCTCCAACCAATTCTAGGTTATTAGGTTATGTATGCTAAAAATTATGAGCAGTGCTTTAATTTGCATAGTTATATCCACACATCATCCTGAGTGAATAAAAGCCAGATTGTAAAATAATTACAATCTCTTGAAGTAGAGCCAGCCTCACAGACCAGATCCATCCGTCTTCATTAATTTGTATACAGTTTTTTTACCAGAACAAATTTTCTGAAGGTACTCGCATGGGAATGCTGAAACAGCTGCACAACTTTTATTTTGAAGAAAAAAAGTTGAGCCTCGGAACAGTGTGTTTTAGAGAGAGAGAGAGAGAGAGAGAGAGTGACTCTGCATTTAAGACTTCGACCAGTATGTGTAAGAAGTACTGTCATGGCTGGAATAATCTAACATATTTTTACCTGGGTAGCACTTGGCAAAGCTCCCCCTTTTTCTTGCACAATTGAAAGGAATCCAGTACAATTCTGTGCTTCGATCAACTTAACTCCAGTTTTGCGCAGCCTGCTTGGTTTGGTAGTGCACGGCTGTGCCTTGCTTATGTGGCCTCTATGGCCCTTTTCTGCTCCACTGTCAGAAAGAGGGAGGGAGGCTTCCCCCAGGACCAAAATACCATTCTGTGTGCTCTCTGCAGCACAGTAGCTAAGAACAAGTTTCCTGATTACTCACTGGGTTTTTTTGGAGCTATTTGCTGGAAGAAGTCTTTTTCCCCACTTTAAATGGATGATTGTGTTACAATCAAGAAAAAGCATCTCCAAAGACCAATCTTTAGGTAAGTGATGCTATTATTACTTTGAACTGAAAATGTTATGAACTTTAGTCCCTGCGTCCTATTTGTTAACTTTAAGTTTGTATGCAAATGCACAAAAAATTGTTGAAGATGAAGAGTTTAATATTGCATAGTCTAGTAACATATTAGGTGATTTTGAGTCTCAGAATATATTTTTTTTCCACTTGTACTGAGACTTTGTAGAAGTTATTTTTCTTCTCCTCTCTGTCATCTGCATTCTCTAAAGTTTTGTGTGGGATTGTCTTTATTATGAAAGAGAAGCAGAGTAGCTTTTGAAAACTTTTTTTGGTGTGTTCTATTTTCCTACAACTCTAAAGTCTCTCAGTGTATTCTGGAATTGTAAAACTTTAAAAGTGGAACGTGGTTCTTGGTTGGTTTACGTCTGGATGGTAGAGTTTTAATACCTGAAACACTACATCTTTCAGAATAAAGTAGCTTGCTTGCTGGGACGTGCAGACAAGTGCTTAAAGTATAATTGATCTGTAAGTCACTTCTGATAGGAGGGTTCAAGTTTAAAGAGTAATAAGTTGGAATTTTAGTGAGGTGGTTCTTCACAGCATCCTACATATATTAATTTGATCTATGAAACATATTTCTGATTATTTTATATTTTGAAGTAAATTGTGAAATTCATTTACAGATCAGGATTAGATCAAATTTACTCGTGCTTTCTATCCTTGAGAGACCTCTTTCTTTCCTTTGTCAAGTCCTAGCTTCAGACCAAGCCACCTTGAGTGGGAAATAATGTTTCTCAAACTACTATGAATAAGGACGCAGTGGCTGTAAGATTAAATAAACCCGCAATAGTTCACACTTCTGTTTATGGCTGGTGACATCTTTGACAAAACCCCAACTCTTACGGGGTGAGATTAGTAGGACATTGTAACCACAGTGTTGATATACAAATAAATATAAGATTATAAATGGTCCCAGAGCAAATACAAGATTGTTATTTATTGGATCACCACTACTGATGTCATATATTATGGAAGGGCAGTAAGAGTTGGTATTGCAGCTCCAGAGTAAGTTCAGTCAGGTAGTTGTGCCAGGATTATGTCCTACTAATGTTACATGTGCAGAAATCTTTCAGTAGTGTTACAGTTACAGTGCAGAAAGAGAATCTGGACATTAGAAGGTTACTATGTAAGAGAAATGACTTAGCTCTTAACCTTAAATTTGAATGTCCTGTGTGTATTTGCTATGCAATTTATATAGTAAATTAAATTGAGCATTTTGTACTTTAATAAAGAGGAGCTAAAATCTTTTTTCACAGAAAGCTTATGACTGGCAGTTAAGAGACATTGGATATTTTCCTCAAGGGATATATTTTTTTTTAATTTAATAATTTAATTGAATATATTTCTGTTTAAACATCAATAACTATTTTCAGGAATCTGTGATAACTATCCCATAAGCTGTAATTTAAAAAAAAAAAGTCTTTGAAATGCATGTTCTTCACAGTCTTTTGGGGCTATTAAAATTGCAGGTGAATAAATGCATATTTCCTGATGTATTTGGTAATCTGCTGTAGAAATCTGCTGTAGCTGGTGTAGTACTGGATAGTCTGCAAGAGCTTTCTTAACAGATGTTTCCCTAAATTGTCTTGTGGGAGTGAACTCAATGAAATACAAGAAGTTTCAACATTTCTTACCATATCCATTCCTGCAAATCAGTTCTAAATACAGAACGGCAACTAAATACTGCTGGCATGCTTACTCCAGAGCAAGAAAACCCCTAATATGGAAAGCCCCCAAAGAGTCCATGGCTCTACAGTGACTCTTCTGGCAAAAGATCTCTGTAATACTACAGTAAATGCTTAAGAAACGTCTCCAAGGTCGAGACCAGCATAATATTTTAGGCAGCTCAAACAGAAAGACAATCTCTGTATGTCATAAAGATTGTATCGTACAGTAAATACAGATGCTATCCTACTGAATTAAAGAGCTGGTTTTTTTTTAATGTGTGTTCATTTTCCTTATGACTTCAGAAAATATTTCTCTAGTGAAAAAGTGTTCTTATGCAAGAATTATAAAGACTTAGCCTCAGTCGTTTTAATCCTGTTATTTTCTGTCCATGTAGGTGAAATGGTTTTACTGGGCACAAATCTTATGTCGAGGTAACTGAGTCAGCATTCTATCAAACATTTTCCTTGAAAAAAAAAAAGAAAATATAAAATTACCAAAGTTTTTTATATATTTATATTTACCCATGTTTTGACTATAACCAACACTAATTATAGTTACTCTTAAAACCCAGGTCTTGGGAACTATGTTATGTAGAACTCAGTAAGTATCTATAAGTATTTTTCAACTTAGCCAAGTTACATTTACAGTAGATCTGTACTTTTACTTGAGTTGCCCTACCAGTAATGTAAAAATTAGGTTAAGTATCTATCCTAAATAATTCTTTCAATATTACTAATACTCTACAGAAGAGTAGGATAGGTATTATGTTTCAAGATGGAAAACTCAATAACAAGAAGATATTTCTGACTTATTTACAATTTTTTTTTTGTAAATTCTGTATTCATGAAGAAATAAAAATTTAAAAAAAAGTTGGGAACCAAGTGTAATTTTGGTACTTGCTACCCAGTAGTGCTTGGAAAAAACTAAAAAATTAATTCAGAAATATAACTGTGTAAAGAAAAAGCCAAGCTTATGAATTACATTTTACTGATTATTAAAGCACATCAATTTGGATAAAATTTTTTAATTGCATCAGAAATGACTGCCAAGTACTTAGAGATTCCTGCATTCATTAATATCAAAAGAAGAGTCTGCTATATGCAAAGATATATTTCAACAGAACTTGTAGCTTGGATATTCACTGGCTGTTTTAAAGCTAACATAAATTGCTGAGGACATTCCATATTTTTATTAAGAACAGTATCTTGAGCGTATTTGCTATGACTAGAGATGGTGAAATTAATTCAAACAATAAATAAATCAACTTTCTCAAAGAAAGCAGTGGGAGCTGCATAGCTCCTACATTTAAAATTGAACTGAATAAAACCATCCAAAATATACTTTAAAGAACAAGTCCTTCTCTGCCAACTGCTTAGATTGGATGACATAATAGGTGTTTTAGTTTCAAATTTCTATGAATTCTGTTAACATAAGAATCTACACAGTGATTAATCAAAGGTTATACTGAAGCTAACATTTTTCTGCACTCTGCTTCAGTCTTTAGGGAATGGGTTGGGTTGTATTATTTTGGTCTTCCTGGTCTTGTCTGTGAATGGAAGCAAAAGGATGAAAGTGTCAGAAGACAAGTTGTTCTTTGAGTATCTCTGCCTTGGTAGGATCCAGGAAAGCCTGGAATTAGTTCAAGAAACCCGTGGGCTTTAAGATTTCCAGATCAATGACAGCTGGATAATAACAAAGAATTTGTCTTTGCTGTATAATGTCTTTGATTTAAGGCTCTTAGTGTGTTTAAAAAATATTAATGCATTACTTTCAAAATACCTCTCCTTTGTTCTGCCCATTTTCTGTGGTTTCATGCAATTTTGGATCAAGGGTTCTCCCTTAGAGCAGTAGGAGTAGGAAAATAAGGGGTTATGGTGCTGAAAGCCGGAGAAAGAATAAGGGTGAAAAACATTAGTTTTCCTGCTCCTCCAGGAGCTCTGTTGTTATCTTCTCTATGGTGGCTGCATAAGAGGTTATTGTATTGTTGCTGTTGTTCCAGTATCTTTGTTAAGAAATGTATATTAATGGATATGTATCAATATTGTATTAACACAAGTAACTTGACTGGATCTCTCTGTAGCTTTGAATTCTCCTTTACTAAGAAAATGACCCAGTCCAGTCCTTTGGTCTCTTGCTTCTAGTCCTTTAAAATATATATATAGCTGATTAATTATTTTATTTGATACTAAAATCAGCTCTAAAACCTAAATGCTATTGCTTACTGTAATCTACTGGCATGGCCTACTATTCCAGCATGATAACTTCACCACCACAGAGCTATTATATAGTGTACAGTATATTGTAAAAGTTTACAAAGACCTAATTTCCAGAAAATCTTTATACTACTGTAATTTGTGGTAAAGAATAATCCATATCAATAACTTTTGAGTTTTAATAATAAATAGAGTAAATAATAATAAAATATAGAAACGGCATGGGTATAGAATCTGTTGACACCTTTTCAATTTGTGTCTGTAGAAAAGGTACCACATCATAATAACATATGAAGAGGAAGCAACTTACTCAGTAAACAAGAAAAAAATTATATGCCTGTGGGCAGCCTGGAAAGTAGCAGATTTTAGCTGCTTAGAAGTTTTTTTTTTTCAAAAAAGGGTGTTTTCTCCCTTTATTTGTAGAGGCCTTCAAGTGTCTCCAAATTATTATCATCTTTATAAATTATGTAGGGAATAAGCAGATGTATAGGGAATTTTGAGGTGTTTATGTTGAATTGCACACTGCAATTACGCTGCATATACATTATATTTAATTTTTGCTAGTGATAACTTAATTGTAAATTAATGTAGCATATTAATTTAATGAATGACAATTTATTCCTGTGGTGTAGGAGGAAGGTGGGCAAGGAAGAGAAGATGCAGTTGTCCTTTGCTTCTTGCTCTATGAAGAGGCTGGAATATAAAAACACAGTGTCACAAGAAGACCCTGAGATCAGTCTGTTTCTTGATTGCCCCTTGCCCTAATGGCAAAGTTTGCTGCAACTTCTGCAAAGCTACACATAGTTCATAGTCATGACCATCCTGTTAGTGAGGTTGCTAAAGGAATTTTCTGCCTATGTGCTTCCTTCTACTTCTTCCTCTGTGGTTTTAATGGCTTACACTGATGGGTAAATGGCCCAAAATATTACATAGTTTTGCTGATTTAAAGAATCAATATTTTTTTAAAAATGGCAGTACCTTAGAAGAGCTGACTTATAAATGCCGTTGAGAAAGGTTGGTGTAAAAAAGCAATAATAAAAAATTGGACTTCAGTAGGAGTACTGAGAGGACAGGAGCGTGTGCTCCTACCCTGATGAGAAGCTATGAAAAGGGAATTTGATCAAAACAATAAGGGAAGACATTTTTGAGAAGTATCCAGAACGTTATGAAGCACGTGAAAAGTTCTTAGAAATTCAGGCTAATAAAATACACTGGTTTTGACAGCTATGACACTTCTAGAAGATAGTGGAAAGAAAGATAAAATGTAAAGCAATATATAAAAAAAATGGACAGCAGGTGGTATTTTGTTAATTAAGAAGGCAGGAGAGACAGTAGGGGGAAAAACAGGGAGAATCCAGTTTTCAGATAGATGGTACACATTTATTCAATAGAAAGATTGAAAGGAGGCAGAACCAAGCATGTTAGAAATGCAAAAGAAAAGGAAGTGTCTTACAGTTGCTTTTGTAACTTAAAACTGTTCAGATATGTTTGAACAGCCTTGCATATGTTAGTATTCAATGCATTAATCATACCAGAAGAAAGTGAATAAGTACATTTTAGAAATTTTAGCGAGAACAACCTTAATTAAATGAATTAAATGAATTGGTACTGTGTTATAGCATAGTATGGTTTATGACAGAGGTAGCTTGGCCATAACCAGATTGAGATGGGAAATTAGAAGAATGTTTATGTCCATGCCAGTAATGCTAGATTACTAGATCCCCCACCTGTAATGGGGGAAATCCTTACTGGTTTTAAGAACAGACTTATGAAAAGGACCATTTGTTCTGGGGCTTTCAATAGCGGAAACCAAAAGGTTTTGATGGACAGGAATGATTGCTGCTTTTTTTTTTTTTTTTTTTTGTGGATTTTGGTCTACTAAACTTCCTGACTTAAGACAGTTCATTAATGAAGGCATGTTTGTTTATTTAGGTGAAATGCATTTTGTTTTATATGGGAACAGACTATAAGAAAACCAGTATTGCCTACGTATCTTAAGCCTTTTCTAACAACTGTCCCTTTACTTTGTTCCTACTTAATCAAGAACTCCTTTAACACCAACTTGTTTAACACTAACTTTGATTGTAGCCATCTGAAGAGGAAACATTAAAGTGAGAATTGATGTGCATTCAGAGATCAACAGTATCATCCACAAGGATTATTTTAGTTTAATTCCATAAGGAATAAAAGTGTCATTTGCATGGTTTGGAAGAACAATCTCAGGAAAGTCAGGTTATGCCTCAACTGGGAGCAGAAGGAGGCAGTGTTTCAGACAGAAGCAGATGAGCAGCAGCAGATGATGTGTAGCTGGTTGCTTTTCAGAAGAGTTAAGAAGGAAAGAGTGTAACTTCTGTTGTCCCTGAAGAAGCAGGAGTGATGAGCAGTAACCACACAGCTGTTACCTGGCTTTGTGGTAGTACTGCTTCAAAAGGAGAGAGCAATGAAGAAGGTACCAGAGAAATTTCAAAAGCAGACAGTGACTCTCTTGGACATCCTGGAAAACAAGAAGGTCAAGAGACAGCAAAGAAACTGAATTTGAGATCTGAGGCTGAATGAATTTTTTCCCTGGTGAGGAAATTTTTTTTCTTCTACCTTTCTCTGAAAAGTCAAGAATGAAAGTATAGTTTATTCTGGAGTGTAGTTAAATTATTCTGGAGGCAGATCGAAGAAGTAAATAGGAGAATGAGAACAGAGTATGTCAGGAAGACATGACATTTAAAAGATTTCTTTTTTTTTTTTTTTTTTCCTGTTGTAGACTTAGTATTTCAGTACATTCTGTGTTTATTATGTTTTGGCTCACCCTTAAGGACCTATTGGATAATGTAATTTCAAATAGTTTTCCAAACCAAGGGAGAACAGTAAAAAACAATCCAAAAAAATATTCTGTTTATTACTGGATACTATGGGAATCTCAACTTCTGAAAAGTTTAATTTTCCATTAAACAAGCTTACACTTGCAAGCATTCATTTTAATTCTTCAAAAATTCTCCTTTTATGTACATTTGAATGCACATAATAGAAAAAAGTGATAGAAACTGTCTACCCACGTAAGAATAATAATTATATGATTTACTTTTCAAATTAATCTGAAGGTGAAAACAGGAATTGGCAAGACATTAAAAAGAATTTATATTTTAAATATTTCAAACTTTCTGACATGACTGTGCTTCCTTATGAGACAATAATGACAAAATCATGAAGAAACAGCAAAACCGAAATAAGGACTGAGAAATAGTTTCCATAAAATTTTGAAACTATTATACCAAATTATTTTCTGAGTTATCCACTCAAGAATCATTTTAAAGTTGTTTTAAAAATGTGAATTTGGGTCACCTTTATAGACAACTGTGTAGGCTGCATTGGCATAAACTTGTGATTTTCTTAACTCAGCTACTAGTGTGCAAAAATGAATTTGTTGGTACGTTCTCTGATAAGAACTTAGTTGGCCATTGCAACACTACATTTAAATTGGTACCACTTGACTTTATATTCTTTTTTGTCAATCTGTTTTTATTCAGACAGTGGAAACCTGAAATTCAGCAGGAAAGAGGGGTGAATACAAAGGGCTTCATGAATAATACAGGATCATTTAGAAATAATTACTTGACTAATACAAGCAGTTCAGTTATGTTACCCTTAATTAACATCTTAACTAGTATACATAAATTTGTAGCTACATGTTAATAAAATCTTGGCTTTTCATTTATGTATTGTGATCTCAGGGTAAAATTAGCCTATCCAATATAAAACTAACCAGACAAATGTAGATTTTCTTCTTGTATCAAACATAACTCACTTTCATCTTCCCTGTATGTTTCTGCAAGGCATTATGTTGTGTTGTGGAGACTTAAGAAAATTTTTATTTTTAACAAGATATGTGCATGGAAATTTAGAAAAAGAAATATTTTCCATTGCTTCATCCTTAAGCTTTGAAATTATGACTATAATACTAGGAGACATAAACCAGGAATGTTGGATGAGCAAGCAAAGAAATTGAAAATCATGGAAATATGATTTATTGATGAAATATTTGTAAAAATTTTATCCATAGTAAATTACTATAAGAGGTGCATTCTGAGCATGGATATTTCTAAATCATTATGCTATTATATATTATTATGCTTTACCATAATAAGAGTAAATCCAACATTGTCTGTTACTAGTTTTTGTGCTGTTACTGCTTAGTAAGGTTGGTCCAGACTGAGACCCTTTTATGCTAAGTGGTGTACTGATAGAGACTGTTAGTGCACTTTGATAATAGATTAATAAAAAGGGAAAAATATTAGTAATGTCATCAGAAGGTGAAGATAACTCAGGGGGATGGCTATGGATGGATGTTCAGTGAGTTAAGGAGAGGGAAAGTCAGGCATGTAGCTGATGCTGAAAGTGAAGATCAGTTTATAGTTACAAATTGAGGAGGAGTCAAGGCTTGCTGGCTTTAAATTGAGGTGATAACTGCATACTGGTAGTGGGAGGGGAAGAGACCTGGGTTTTGGGAAAGTGAAGAAATAGCTGGTGATTTTGAGTCAGAGGGGACATAGAAAAGGGGACAAGTCAGATGATGGGGCACGGAGTAAGCAAGTTAGGGTACGTTTACATTGTGAATTAAGTCTGAAAAATCTCATCCCCTTACCTCCACAAACCTTGCAATGGAGACATGGTTTCTCCAGTGCTGTGTGTGCCCACTGCTGCCTTGGGAGCCACTGAGGTGCCCCACAAGCTTGCACCAAGGCAGGGCTTGGGATGACTGGATGGTAACTTCTGCGACTGTCAAAAAGGTTTTGAGCGTTGCTACTTCCATTCCAAGGTCTCTCCCTGCTACCTCAAATTTCTGTACTTCATCTATACCTTTTTTCCAAGTCAGAAGTCTCTTCATAATTCATAATCTTTAATGTGGCTGATGGTTATTTTCCTCTTTAATGTAAAGAGTTTTGTGAAAGCACCCTTTCAGAGAGATTTGTGTATCCCATCCTCACACATTATTTACACTCATGCTGTTATCTGGCCCTTTTGCTCTAGATGGATGCTCAGAGCTGCAGATGAAGATTCAGATTTTTAAATAAAGGATATCAGTGTCAGAATTGAACTTGGTGTTGATTGTGGTGAATATGTAAATATATACACCCATACAAAACTGAGTGACTTTAGTGGCAGAGGAACACACAGAAGCTGGATAGGAATTTTTGGAATTGAGAAAGGGAGGATGATGAGAAACTTTACAGAAATAATGTGAAGCAAAAAAAAAAGAAGACAGAAAAGGAAAAGAGGAAAATAAATAAGTTAAAGCAAAATTAAAAGAGGAAGAGAATGGGTAACAGACTGAGTAATGTGGAAATGTAAAGATAAGCAGGTGGTGAGCTGACAAAGAAATTAATGAGAATATGGTCATTTGCAGTTTTACGTGCTTACTTATCCCTTAATACACTAAAACATGAAGTAATTGTGGCAATTACTTCATGTTATCTGTAGGTAGACTACAGATAGTGACACCAGTGAAGTATATTAAATATTTAATGTTGGCCTGATGGTCTTCTTGGGACACTGTTGGTGTGCTGTTTTGTACTACTCCCAAGCAAACTTTTACAAGGTTAATGATGAATTCAATAAACATTACAAGATCAGTTGTTGAGTCATTTTCCAACTGGCATGAGTGAGCTTTGTTGTATTTCTCATTGTTAGAAATGCCTGACTATTTAAGGTACTTTAAGGGATCTGAAAAATCCACTCATGAAGCAGATTCTGCTGGGGTTGTGGGTTTTTTCAGTTTACAAAAATTAAGTAAAGCAGTTTACTGATCACCAGAAATACAGCTTTCATCCAGACCTTCATCTGGTATTTGAAATGTTGCCCAACACAGAGAAATTAAGTCTAGTTCTGAACTTAGGTGGCAATTAGGGACATGATTTAGTGGGACTTGGTAGTGTTAGGTTTGCAGTTAGACTCGATGATCTTAAAGGTCTTTTCCAACCCAAATGATTATTTGATTCTATGATTCTATTCTTGTGTTTGGCCATTCTGCATGTTGAAGCTCAAAGGTTTCCAGTCCAGGTTCAGACCTTAAAGAGTGTTGCACTTGCCATGTCATGGTGATTTTTATAGACTTTATAGGTAAATGTTTGTTTGATTAGTTTGATTTCCTGGTGGCACCAACCGTGAAGCAGTTTGTGCTGAGCTAATCTGCCTTAAATTATTAACTCCTTAACTCTAGAAAATCTAGCTTTCACCACCAGAATAACAGGTCCTGTTAACATCTCATCTGCAAACTAGTAATGTTTTCTTGCAGCTTTGGATAGACACAGACTAGAACTTTTGTGTTATGTAAAACAGGTAAAATGCATTGGTGTAGAACTAATGTGTTGCACTAACCTTCTCTATTGATAATGGTCAATTACAGGTAATTGTTTAAACATTGTTGTGAACTGAATTAATAGCTTAATGCTGGAGAAAGGATTTCGGTATTATGTTTCATAGAAATTAAAATTAAATTAATATTGTAACAGAATAACCATGACGTTGTTTCTAAATAATTAACAGTATTTTGCTGTTCTTTTGAATAGAAACAAATTACTGAGTTCCTATAAGAGTGCATATAGATTTTAAACAATTTTCAGCAAGACTGATCTAGCCAGAATGATTGCCCCTTCAGGGCCTAAATTAAAATGTACTGTTGTGTTACCAGGTCTCCCTTTTTACATTCCATCCTCTTGGAATGTGAAAAACAGCTTTAATGATTCTATTACCTGATGTAAAACCAGACTGTGTAAAGGTTTTCTTAGGAATCCTGAGATCTGTGCCTTGGCACACTCTAAATTCCATTCTGCTCCCGACTGCTTCCACGTCCTGACTCAGCTTCTCTGCATATTCTCCCAATATCTGTGCACTACAATGAGACATGCTGTAAAAACATACCCTGTTTGAAAAGTTAATTTCCTAAGTTTATGGAGGAATAGCTTCTCATCAACTTCTCAGTAAGAACTTTTTCATAGTGTACCTCTCTGACTTTCAGTCATCTCTTTGCCTGAGAAAACTAATCTAGTTCTTTAATAATCTGCACTGGGCGCAAGGCAGCCCTGGATGAATGCACAGATTGGGGGATGAGAGGCTGGAGAGCAGCCCCATGAAAAGGGACCTGGGGGTCCTGGTCAATGGCAAGTTGAGCATTAGTCAGCAGTGCCCTGGCAGCCAGGAGGGCCAACCATGTCCTGAGTGGCATCAGGCAAAGCATCACCAGTGGGCTGAGAGAGCGGATTGTCCCACTCTGCTCTGGGACTACCTCACCTTGAATATTGTGGCAGTTTTGGGCACCATAATATAGGAAAGATATTAAGCTGTTAGACAGTGTCCAAAGGAGGGCACTTGGTCTGTTCAACCTGAAGGAGGCTGAGGGGAGACCTCATTGCAGTTACAACTTCCTCGTGAGGGGAAGAGGAGGGGCAGGCACTGATCTTTTCTCTGTGGTGACCAGAGACAGGACCTGAGGGAATGGCCTGAAGTTGTGTCAGGGGAGGTTTAGGTTGGATATTAGAAAGAGGTTCTTCACCCAGGGGGTAGTTGGGCACTGGAACAGGTTCTCCAGGGAAGTGGTCACAGCACCAAGCCTTTCTGAGTTCAAGAGGTGTTTGCACAATGCTTTCAGGCATATGGAGTGATTTTTGGAGTTGTCCTGTGCAGAATCAGGAGTTAGACATGATGATCCTTGTGGGTCCCTTCCAACTCAGGTTATTCTATGATTCCATTCTATGAATTTTGCCCTCCAGGTGGTGTTTCTTAAATTTCTAGGGTTTATTATTGTTTTCCTTTTCAGTCTGTGGTATATCCACATCTTTGTTCAAACTGTGATTCCTCCAAATAGATGGATTATTCCAGCCACAAATTATTTAGGGCCTAGTTATTGGAAAAATGTCTTATTGTATACAGAAATCTCTTTAAAATCACCTTATCAAGACTTGCATTTTTGTGTTATCATCCATCCTTACTCATGTTATCATTTTCAGTATAGTTTCCACATTGTTTTCTGCATTGCTTCTGTTTTATCAATTGTCTCCATCTTCTTTCTATAACATTTTTCAATTATATGTATTAGATGTTATATTGTGTAGTAAGGTGCATTACTCCAAATGAAATATTTACCTAACCTCCTAGGTGCTTGCAGCTTTATCCATTCTGGTGACTTCCACAATATCTTACCACTGAGCTTTATTTCTTTATATAAGAGAATATGTGAGCTGGTGTCTTATGGTACACAGTTTGAAATGTGCTCCTTCTTTAGCAGTGAAACATTGTTAATTATTTATTCAACCAGACATATCCTCATCTTAGGTAATTCCATCAAAGTTGTATTTACTTTCATTTTTTATGAGAGTGTCTCATTAGGACAACATGAAAGAATTTATTAAAGTCAATATATTCCATAAGCACTTCCTCCTTACACATTAGACCACTTAGTTAAGCAAAGAAAAAAATAAAAACATTTAGACATGATTTGCTTTGGACAAATTCATTTTGGCTGTATTTGATTATTTTTAAACATGTATGCTCTTATGAATGGATTTATTAACTATGAGATTTGTTTCTTTCAGTGAATCTCAAGTAAATGGACAGATATCTTTCCCATGTTCTTCTTTATCTCCTCAAAGATAGGTACTATGTGCCTTTCCTCAGCCCTCTAACAAACCCTCTCTATTAGTTTGTGAAGCTCTAATGACTGAGAGCAAGATTCAGTTAGTTCCTTAAGCATATAACAGTGAAATTCATCAGGCTTTACCTATGTGAGTCCATGCTGGTTTCATTCGTTTTATGCCTCAGCCTCTCTGATTTAATTCCCATTCGTACTGTATTTCTTCTGCTCCTTCCTTTTTCCTTCCTTTTCCTGTGCCTGTAACCTCCAAAGATTTCAACATTTTAAGTAGAATTTTTTTGCACTTTCCTGTCATATTTTTATTATTGTGCATAAAACTGAAATATTGGCCCCTTATCCCTCTCCTTCTGTGAATATTTCTACTTCTTGAAACAATTGTCCTTCCTATATAATTTATGTGCTCTGCCTTATTATTTCACCCAAAAAACCCTCAGAGCTCTTGTCTCATTATCTTTCTGTGCTTTTGGCATTTTCTGTACTTCCTCATCTTGGTAATATTCTGTTAATTTGCTTCGTCTGGTCTCTGTGGTAGTCATTTAATAAAGCTACATCTTCCCAAAGGCTCTGTAGATTTCCAGTCATTTTGCCTGATGCCATTTGTCTGCATATTTATTTATCTCTTCTGAGACTTTAGTAGGACTTAGAATGCTTACTGTGCTGCTGATTGCTTCATGGTTCTGAGGATTGTGTCTGGCAGCGCCATCAGTGACCAAGGGTGAACAGCAGCAAGCGAGAATTGATCACGTGCCCCGGGCAGAAGAACATTTTTGACATCTTGCGCTGACTCCTCCTAGCAGAAGAGTGAGGTGTGAATTTTCTCACCAGCAGGAAACACCTCTCTTAATAGAGGATCTGGGATCTTGGTGGATAGAGGACTTGCAGTGAAACCAGAACACTGTCTGATGTGTGAGTAGGCAGTGGCTGGTCTTATGTGGCTGCTGATCTAAGTGCAGTCTTCACTAGTTAGCTAATTTCCTCACTCCATGCTTCATATTCATCTTGTTTATGAAGCCCATTGTTCCAGGAAATTTCATGTTCAAAACATGCTCTCCTGCTGCTCTCCTGAACTATGGAGGGACTTCCTTGGCAGACATTTCCCAGATTGAGTGGTACATCCGTGCAGCTTTCTTTGGCAGGAATACAGAGTCTGGTTATCAACATCAGGGTGGATGTCCCCCGTGTCAAGATGATTTTATGGGCCAAGACTCACCAGACGCAGACTGAAGAGGAGATAGTGGTGTTGTCCTCGTTTTACTTTCCACCCACTGTGATTTTTCTCCTCTGTAGCATCTGAAATAGCAATGGAAAGACCTGCTTCTGTTATTGTTATCAGTAGATGAATTTAGCAGGCCAATTCAGTTTATCTCCCAGCTTCATTAGATTACTACTACACAGCCATATTCGTATGACCTGAAGACTGTAGCAGTGCCTAACCATACCTTATAGCACCCGTTGCAAATTAGTATGTATTAAAGCTCACCTACTGGGTGGAGAAAGTATATCAGGGCTGCAGTACTGAGTGTAAGCAAAAGGGTAGAGCCAGGTCTCTAGTCAAAAGACTGGGAAGACTACATGGGGGTTTACTGTGTCTCTGCTGTTGAGAATCATCTCCCAGAGGAAGCCCAGTAGCAGTAACTTCTGCTTCATTATAGTGCAGTCAAATAAATTAGTTTAAATAATTGTCAAAGGAGGTTGAAATTAGTGTTTGACTTGGCACTGGAACAACTGCTCACATGGGCAATAAAGCCATGAGTTACCACCTCTCATTTAATGATGGAATGTGACTCCAGCTCAGCTTAGCATGGGCTAACACACCAGATGCAAATTTGTATCTATTGTGCTAGCAAAGAAGCTGTGCATAAATTCAGGAATGAAAGCAAAATTAATTAACCATGCTGAAGATTCTCTAGAGAGGTGTCTTATGAAATTAAGTGAAATACAAACCAATAGACAGACAGTGTGGATTACATACATTAAATTTCTTCATGTTTAGATGTTTAAAAGCACACCTGCTGTTCTACAAGTGTTTGTTTAAAATAAGAAGGGGGGAGGTGTTCATGTATAAAACTCTCCTTATTTTATATAGTGAATATTCATAGAATATAGAGTGACTGGATTAATTGGATTGCTATCATCACTGTCCCAAGATGTTGTGTGGGTCCTGAACAGATCCTTTAATGTATTTTGTAGGCTGCAGCACAGATGTTTGAAACTTCCAAGTGAAGTGGCCTTCTGAGACTGTCAAGTATGCACTTATAGAAACTTGCAAACTGGTTTGGTAAAAGGGATTGATTTCATTATAGCCATATTTTTTCCTGATTATCCTTTGATGGTGTTTCTTTAGTTAAGTAAAAATGTGGAGTTAAGTAAAAATGTGGTCCTGCAAATAATTGTGTCCATTAGTAGTCATTGTAAGTCTAAGGAAATCAAGGAAACTGCAGATAAGAAAGCACTGTACTTGACACTTAGGGTTTCACAGTACTAGTTAATGCACGGTAAATAAACATTTTATCCAACGCCGATTTGGTTTCAACACAGGGTTATTTTTACTTTAATTCTCCTACTAATGGAAAAGAAAACATTAAATACCTGCAGTACATGGAGTGATGATCACATAGCATTTACATAAAAAAGGATCACATTTGTGAGAAGTTAGAATGTAAAGAAAATGTCAGCAACCTGAACGTATTCACAAAATTTTTCTCTTTAAAAGAGCATACAGTCAAAAGTTTGAGTAAGCATGGTATATACAATGGTTGTTGATTCAGTTTGCAAGACAACATTCCTTTAATGCTAATAGTTTAATTTTAAAGCTCTATCACGTAGCTCTACAGAAGCTTTAGTTCAGCTGTTGAGACAGATGCTACATATCTCTCAAAACTGATGCTGCTCTTTGTGAAGATCAATTGAGAAATAGTACACTATTGTTAATGTTGCCTTATCATATACATGTCCCAGTGCTTCAATATCAGATGATATATTGCAGAAGGAATCTGAATATTACAGTTTCACAGTATGCAATAATTTAAAAAAATGAGAAATGGCTTTAGGAATTTTTCACTGCTCCAAGAGCAAAAATCAATTCTTTCAGATCCTCTTTTATGTAGAAATTTACAAGTGAACAAAACAGGCAAATGACAGTTAGAAATGGTTAAATGATTGGATATTAATTTATTTATAAATAAATACTGCTTTGGTTTAATTTATGCAATAATGGGTTTTACAAATAAAAAGGGATTACTCTATTTACCTATCTTAACATCATGCTAGTAGAGTACATATAGTTACTCAGAAAAAAATATCTGCTTTGAATCCAGTAACATTTATTAGATAATTTTTTTTAGGGAGGAAAAAGGTAGAATGATCAGTGATAAAGATTCTACTATACTTTTTGTAAATTATTTTAATGTGTGAATTATTTTAATGTGTAATTATTTTCATTGTATAGACAGCTCTGGTATTCTTTCCTCTGATTTAAGCTTGATTTATCCACTTCTGTAACCTTGCTAGATTGAAATACAAGTCTTTTTAAGTTTTTGCCCCTTAGACATTGTAATCTCTGTACTAGGAACTCTTTAAACAGGCTCTATTTATATATGTTTATACATATATAACTCCAGAAATTTTACTGTAAGGCCTTGGTTCCCTTATATTCATGGCTTTTCTATCCTGTAGTATAGCCAGTTTTCAAAATCTTCCTTGAATTATGAACATCTGGTTGGACTGTGTTGTTCCAATGCTGATCTCACCAGGACCAAACACAGAGGTGTATCACTTCTACATCTACTTAAGATTCTCTTGTTATGTGTCCAAAACTGTACTTTACTTCTTTTAAGTACAATATTCAGATGACTCATGTTTGTCTGGTATCCCTCATGATACTTCTGCAAGATTACATGTGTATATGTATCTTTATCTGTTTATTTGAAAGCTTAACCAAAAAAAAAAGTTATTACATTTATTCACTCAAACAAAATGACTCAATTCAAATGATTTGACCTAATTTAAATTACCTAATCACTGAATCAGAAGGTATTCTGGGCTTGGACTCATAGTATCTTCTTTTTGTATTTTACCACTTAAATTCAGTATCTACTAGGGTAGAAACAAATTCCAGCTTATGGCTCCCATGCTAATGTCTCAGTCACTGGGTTAAATAACTATTTTCGGACTTAGCTCAGTGGTTGTTTCACTACTCAGCAAAGGAGTGACTGAAGATTCACTTTGTGATTATATTATGGCATGACAATTAGGATACTTCCATAATAGAGACCCCTTCCATATATCAGACAGAGGGAGGATTTGAACAACTGCAGACTTTAATGATCAAGTGTGATTTAAACTGCATTGATTGTTCTAAGTACTTTATGAAATCTTCTGTCATTTCAATTATGTGAATTTTCTATCAGATTGTAGTAATTAAAATTGCAATTAAAAATAATTTATTAATTAAAAGCAGATACTTATCAACAAATAATTCCTACTGAGCATGGTTCTAATAACACCAAGGTAGTGGGTTTGATTTCCTTGTGGGCCATTCACTTAAGAGATGGATTTGATGATCCTTGTGGGGTCCCTTCCAACTAGGAATATTCTGTGGTTCTGTGACTTTATTATCCAGCCTTCTAACACCATGTGACAATCAACACCAATTTGAAAAACGCACCCAGTGATTTTGGACTCTCTTATGTAGTTTCTTGGTGCCTACCTTGGTACCCTCCAAAGGATCTCCAAAGGTTTTTTGCAATACTCATCAGATTTGGAAGGCAACAGAGAGATTTTACACTTCACACCACATGGATCCTGTCTCTCTGAAGTTCCCTGCAAGAGACATTCTTAATTTCCTGCTTACAGGGATCCTTCTATCTGGACTTCAGCTCTTGAAGTGGGATACCTCAAAACTCCATAAGGTTTCACCACAAAGACCATGAAAGATATATTTATTTCTCCTATTGCTCAGTCTGTTACTGATCTGGTTTCCTCAGAAAAGAATTTTCAGGAGGAGGTATAGCAGATGTCAGTATATTTGTCAGCACCAGCTGAACCAGCCATCTTTTATCCTAGATGATTAAAAATCCTTCCAAAAATCTTATGAGAAAAGTTGCTTGACATCTATGTGGAAGCTCTCCAGGAAAATCCTTACAGTGTTGGATGTATTGCACACAGCTGTGCCTAGATGAATAGCTTTACCCACCAGTGAAGAATTCTTTCTTGGACATGGTAAAATTCCGTTCGCAAGCAAACGGATTCTTTACCACCAATCTCCAAGAGGGCAGCTTGTCATTAGTGTGGGCCTTCATGTGAGTAGCTCTTTATTTGTCCTCTACTGGACTTTCTGGTAGAAGAAGCAGTGAGCAAAAATTCTAAACAAGAAGTAGTTTTAATTTCTTCCATATGTAAAAGTCCAAATGTAATTGTTCTGTAAGCTCCAACACCCAAACACCCTTCACAGATTAATTTCATGAGGGCCCGAGGGAGTTTCAAGTCCTTTAATAATGATGCTCAGCTTGTGAACAGAACATCACTGAAGACACTTTGTGGGGATTCAGTAGATTGTCACATCCATTGCAACACGTGTCAGGCATTCTTCAGCATTTGGGGGAGTTCTTTGAGGACTACAGTTTTGCTGCAGAAAAAATATGAACCTTTACAATTTAAAGATTCCAGTGTAATGGTAAGGATATTAAAAGTCAGATCTTCATCATTAAGTGGCAGTTGGGAACACAATATCACAAATATTAAGGAGGCTCTGCATTTGTCCTTGCAAGAGAAATGCTTCAGTCCCTTAGTCATCTTGTGGCCCTTTACTGGACTCGTGGAGCAGTCTTACTCCATTGGTGTGGAAAGTCCAAGCACCTACTCAGCTTAGTAACACAGGCACCAATTCCTGTGGACTATATTCCAGTATGTCAGCTATAGATATTAGCTATTCATATCAATGATATGAATCCATAAGAAATGCTTCTGACAAAGTAATAAAAAGCTTTTACAAGGACTACCATTCTACCAATTTCATTAAAATTTTTTGAAAATCCAGAATGTTCCAGTATTGCCAAACCTGAAATCTGACCAGACAGACCCAAATTGCATCAAGAAATACCATGTGTGCAACATCATGTCCAAATAGCAACATGTTTTGTTTGACATATGTTTTTAAAAAGTATGCAAACAATGTTTCATGGTAAATAAAACTGTCTTTGATCCCAAATTTCTCTCTGACATTATGAAGCAGATTACTGCAGCTTCAAAATTATAGATTTAATTTTTTTAGCTCTAGCTAGATAAACCTGCTGTCAACTGTAGGAAGAGGGATTTGTGGTTTTGTTTGTTTATTTGTTTTTAATTTGTTCAATGTTCAAGATGTAAATTAAGGCTAGGCAAAATTCTGACAGTCTTTCTTTTCTCCAAAGTGGTCATTAAACTTGACTACTGACTTGCAGTTTTAGCAACAAGAGGTTTGCCTCCTTGAAATCTTATAACAGAGGTCTATTTTGTGTAATTTAAAATTTGTCAATGAAGTTTTGATATTTAAGACTTTAATTTAAAAGTGTTCCTAATTTGAGCAGAAACCAACAAAATCATAGATATTGGAAAGTAAAGTTACCTTTTAGGATAAGAAAAAGTTATAAATCTGCAAGATAAAAGTTAAAAGCCATTGTTAGGAATTCATAAATCAGGTTTAGAAATGTGCACTTCATTTTGTGTAAAATGCACTTACTAATTTTTAGGAGTTCTTTCCATTTTCTACTTAGAGAATATTTGGCTTATTTCAGACATTTTGGTACTATATTTCTACTGAGCTGTGTGAATATGAGATTTTCAAAGGTGCAAAGGAAAAGTGTTCCTTAAGGATTTTGAAAATGTTTCTTTAAAATTGTTTGTATAACAATGAATTTCAAGAAAAATTGAAAAATGTTTCAGTATCTAATACTGGCATCAGATACAAGATGTGAAGAGGAAGATATGAGAGAGCCAATAAGCTTTCGGAATGAAAACCTGGAAGACATAGGAACTCTGAGGTTTTAAAATTTTTTCTTAATCTTGACAGATCCCCTGGAGGCAAGTAAAGAAATGTTCATAGGCATAGCACTCTTTGTATATATTTGATTATAAACACGTGGATAGCCATAAGGTAGGACATTATCAAGGTATAGAAGTGGTACCCTGTTGACCATGAGTGAAAAGAATGATCCTACAGAAAATTAAATATAGATCAGTAACTATGTTCATATAAAGGAGTTACTTGCTGAGCCCTCATCTGATCCTGGAGACCTCTAGGATTATCTCTGTTAGAGTCATACTCTAGGAACAGCAGAGGAAGCTGACTGGTGATTTCTGTGAGGACCTTCTGGCTATTGAATATATTTCACATTTCGTTCCAAAATAAACCTCTACTGCCTACCCCTCAGTAACTCCTACAGAAATTTGTGTCCCTGGCAGTAAATAAAAGTGGGAAAAGTAGCTTTACAAAGAAACTGTAAAGACATTGAGAACATGTTCAGAACTTGAAATTTATATACATATATATATTATGGAGAATCATAGATTATTTTTATCACTGCATTTTAATTTAAAATGTGTCAAGTCATAATTAAAATAAGTAATCTCTCTCTGGAGTTACGTATAGAATTGGCTAGGAATGTCTGTAGTCTTTCTTTTCAGACCTTTTGTTCTTTTTAACAACTCTCAACACAAATAAATAACATCCCTTTTTATTGCCCTTTTGGAGATGGGCATCTCAAAACACTTCAGTTTTTTAAGCTGGAGTCCCAGTATGGAAATCTTTGACAGTATCTGACCTTGGGTAAAGTGATTTTTTGAAAGGGTAAGTGAAAATGTAAATGTATAAAAATAGTTTCTTATATGCAAAGTAGTATAAATTTATCTTTTCCTGGAAAATTTTTTATCCATGAGTTTTAAGTGCTGCATAGATATAAGTAAGGTGCTTCTTTTTCAATACCTATGAAACGTTATGCAAAGTACAGTAATTTCTGGTGTGATAAACTGATTGACGTGGACAGGGAAACTTAGTCTCATTTAAAGAGTATACAAGCTATTGTTTCTATTCTGCTTTAGAGATGAGATACTCTGTCTCCTAATCAAAATATTCAGCAATAAAAATTTAGCAAGCTGGAGACCGTTTATAGAAACAAGCCGCTAATGTGAATATGAGCTGGAATAGCACAGGAAAACAAGTTGTAATAAAATAGTGTTTCAAGGGAAATGAAAAATATCTTAACTTTAAACAAATTTATATCCTTTGAATGCCATTTCTTGAATGGGAAGTCATAATCTGCTAACATAATGGTGCCCCATCTGCAGGCTTAATAGGAGCCAAATACTGTGGCTGTGCTGTGTTCAGTGCTAATGCAGCTCACTGCTAGGTGGGGGGGAATGAGTATTTCAGAAGGAGAATAAACTTTTACATGCAGACAGGCCTCTGGGCAATAATACAATTCAAGTGGGAAATAAAGACAATAAAGTTATAAATGTAGTAGAAGTAATAGAAATTGCAAAATGCAGTTGGGTGAAAGTTTCCTGAAACTTTGTACTTTGGTTATAAAGACCTGTTTCCTTCATTTGTAACCTGGGCAAACCAGGCTAGATAGTTTTCCCAGGCTAATACTTTTTTTTTTTTAAGTATTTTCACTTATTTTAGGCAGAAAAGTAAAGCTATTTCTAAAGCTAGGCAAAATTATGTTTTCCATGTGAACCAAATCCTAGTGATTTTACTGTAAAATAGTTCTCAGGTTCCCTGGTACTTGAAATGTGACAGAGAGATCATTTTGTCATCTGCATTGTATCTTTTACTGGCTTCATGAAGTTTTATCTCAAATTTATCTCAAATTTTTGTTCTAATAGACTGCGTTTTTAGCTTGCTAGCATTGTTAAGCACAGTCCCCAGGGGATTCTGTCCAGCACAGAGAGGGACTCTGTCTTCACAGCTCCTCTCTGCCAGCTGGGTTGGGTTTGAAATTCCAAAGCAGCTATGCTAGGGGACTTTCCAAGATAGTCACATTGTTCTCCAGGGTGCTTTTGTTAGCGATTTGTCTATGAGATTCCTGGTTCCTGCAGACCTGAAGCTCAGGGCAAAAATTCAACATTGTCAAAAGAATTAGAGCTACACCTGCTGCAAGAAGCTGAGTAAGAATCTGCTTGGTAAAGCACATCAAAAGTCCTCATATATTCTGGGCTTTATTTACATGCATATGAAAAAAAAATAAAGAGAAAAACATCTTAATTTTGATGCCAGCACAATTTCAGCATGTATTCAGATTGCTTTCTCCCTGACAGCTCCATGTACAATATAGTGCAGTTAGTCCAGAAAGCAGAAAGTTGAAATGCTGGCCCATTTTTTGAGCCAAGTTTTTCTCTTTTGATACCTTACAACTGAACTCCTGCCATGCACAGCTTTCATAAAACACCAGTTACCTGTTTATTTTTGCTGCAGAAGCAAACATTCCTCCTTTTTTTTTTTTTTTTTTTTCCCTAAAACCTTTGTAGAAATAGAACAAAGTGAAACATAAACCAGTGCTATTAAATATTTCCACAATCTGTTCTGGTCATGCCAAAAAGGTATTAAAAATTTGCTGTTAAAGAGAAGGAAAAAAAAGAACATAAAATATACCCAGGGACTTCTGCTAAACAATGAAAATATCATGCATTCTCAGGGAATATATGAATCAGAAAAATGAGAAGAAATACTTGATTCTGTTTTTAGTATTAGTTTTAGTTATGCTTCTCTCTGTATGAGTTCATAAAGTTCTTTCTTCTTTCTCAGTAGTTACTGCAAGGAAAACCTCTAAAGTCTGTTTTACTATGCGAACCCAGTACTGCCTTCAGAGGAACAAGAGAGCACAAACAGTGTCTTTGCTTGGCAAAGTCACTATCCTACCCCCACTTCACTTGGTAATTTTTGGTATGATGTGACCATCTGAGTTTTCTCAGATGAGAAGGTTTATAGCATGCAGGGAGCAAAAAGCTCATGGGAAAATTCCTTTTGTAACCTTTTCTCTGTTATTTTTCTTGACTGTTAGTCTTCCATTCTCATCTGTGTAAAATATGTCTGCCATAATATATAAACTCCTTATTATTTAGTTGCTGTGAAAGTAGAGTACAATTATTCATAAAATTGATTCAGTACAGTTTCTGTTTAATGAAAAAGGGGAACTTGGATTTCTTTAAAAAATCTAATAGAAAAGGAATATGTTCTTATGACATTTTAGCCTTGTATTCCAGGAATTAATTTCCATCTGACACAGAACTCATGATCAGCCCTCAGTTTGTTTAGATCATATTACTTTTTGATATATATATAAAATATTTAATTTTCCTTCTTTCCAGTGAAGTATTCTTAAACCACATTCTATAAAAAGGGTTTGATTGACTGATGTATCTAATTCTGTGAAACTGCATATTATAGAGAAATCACAAAGCTTTTGAAGCCTCGGCTGTTCCTCAGCATCTTTATATTTTGTTTATTATTCAGATTTGAGTGTGCCCAGGGTCCCCTGGGATTCTGATATATTCTGAAAAAGGAGAGAAAAACATTCATTTTGTGAGTTCAAAGTAGCACTTCAGTAGAATTATAGTTTCATTTAAAGCTGCTGATTGCTCAGTACTCAAAAAATAGTGAATGAACAGGTGTGGAGTGTGGGCTTTGCTATCTCTAAGTGTTACCATGTCTGGACTAAGGTTGTGACCTAAGAATTGATTATCCTGAAAACATGCCTGAAACTCTCTTCTTTACTTCTTATTCTGCATTAAACATGGGTGTTTATGTTCAGTTGTTGATTTGTTATTGAGGTTTTCAAGTGTTGATTGTGTCTTCAGATACGCTTTTAGAAATAATATCAGTCACAGCATTATGAACAACATTATGACAATTTTAAAAGTAGATATTTTTTGAGTTAATGTTTTCTGAAGATTTTAATTCCACTACCTTTCTTCTTTTTATGTTTAAGCTAATATTTGCTCATGAAGGGTGCAAGATTGCAAATAACTCATATAACATTACCAACTTGCCTCTAGTGCTATGCAACCCTCTTCAAAGAAGTGTGGGCAAGAACTCTGTTTGATCATTAGTGCATGCACAGGTAAGAAAACAGCTGCATGGGAAAGTGTACTAAGTAATGATTTTCCATGCTGGGCCTGTCAGCAGTTTTGAAATTTTCCCAGAATAGACGAGAAAGTTACAAAATGGATAAAGAAGCAGATTTACTTGTAGATTTGCCTGTACTTCAAAACACCCTCTCCTCCTGCCACTGGGTTCAGATGGTTCAGATACTAAAAAAGACTTCTTATAGGAAAATTTGTACGACAGCCTCCTTCTGCTGTTTCTTACATAATTTATATAAACTTCGCTGTAAGTGTCCCTTTGATCACATTGATTTTAATGAGCTTTCTGTCCATATTTTAAGTCTTATTGCTCTGCTTAAAGTTTTTTATGTTCTGTTAATATTAGTGGTTTTTTCCTTACAGTTTATCTATCTATCGATTTCTCTTTTGCCACAACTTTGTCAATCTACTATATTTCTTAGTGTTACCTTTTATTTTCCTGGCAGAAATGGCTTAGTAGCTAGTCTAAACTACAGCACACACAGAGGCAGTCCTGCATGTGAGCACATCTCAGGACTCTAATGTTTAGTTAAACAATCTTTATACAAATATAGGTACGGAAAAGAAACATGTCAAGACTAGCATTAAAAACATTCACTGGCAAGTTTTCCTCTACTGAGATCACAAAGATTACTCAGCTAATGCACTGTTTTCTCATTCTGACGTTAGGTATGACCTTGTGCAAAGGCCTCTTCAAAGTGTTGTGTTTCCTTTCAAGATACAGTATCTGACTGTATCTAAACTTATTGGCATCTCCTCTCTGAGTCCTTGTGTAAAGAAGAACTGAACAAAAAAACTACAGTAATTTGGACCTGTTGCTGGAAGTAAGCAGACTTCTGAGACTATATGCAAGCTTGCTGTAATGGGTAAATGTGAAAATGATGAGGTATCAAACTGGGTGGCCCATAAGCCAGAAACACCTCCCAGTTTCTTAGTGTATTGTTTTGTTGTCATACAAATTTGGAAGGTACATAATTCCCCAAAAGAAAACAACTATTTGGTCGCAACATTCATGGGACCTTCGTTATATGCATACACACGCACACACACACACACACTGAGGATGCCAAGTGAGCTTCTTACCTGTGAGTGAGCTTCTTCCCTGTGACGTAATTAGGGATCATGCTGTGCTTAGAAAAACACAGCCTGTCTGTGTGCTGTTATAGGCATAACTTTGGTAAGAAACAGCCTATTTTATTTATGTTATTCCACGGAGACTGGAATAACACCTTGCAGTGCTATTAAGAGTAAAGTCTCAGGCTACACCTACACCACACCGAGGTCTTCTTGGCTTTTGTTTCCTTCCCCTCCCGGTCACAGCAGGATGCAGCAGTAGCCAAGAGGTGAGTCAGTCTAGGCAGGTGAGCTGGGAAAACTCCGTTCCATTTTGTGTTTACCTGGGTTGCGAAGAGTGCTTTCATTTCCTTCAGGAGTGACTCACCTTGTGTCCACCCTACAGGGTCCCTTCTGAAGCAACTGAAGGGACCCATGTGGATGACAAGAGAATATAGTATTGTCACTGCACTGGATATCACTCATTTTACCCTCATTTGGTGAAATCTGAAATTAAGTCTGTTAGAAACGATAGAGACCAGTTCTATGTAAAACAATTGTGCAAATGTTGGCCCTGATATACCAGATTAATCATTATAGTCAATAATTTTCATAGATGCACTGTATTTTTAATAGTAAAGGCTAGGAAATTATCTCAAGGATTGGTCCCTGTAGATAAGCTTTATCAGTTCTGCATCACTAATTTAACTCCCCTTGTGTATTTACTCATGCCGAGAACTCTGAAATGCCAGTTTGCAGTGAAATTAGGGTCAGAAGTAGGCCTATTACCACTTAAATTCTACTTTCACCCCTGAATGACAGGCTAAGTTTATGTTGTCCTGTGCAGAGAGGTGTACAGAAAAAGAAATCTGGAAGATGACTGCACAGTTCTTGGCCATTCAGGCCATACATGACCCTGTAGTGGCTGTATCACAGAACTGTTGTTCACAGTATAGCCTGTTCCCCTGGTTTCATTCCTGCATGTTTTTTTAGCTGAAGCAAGTTTGCATAGTGTATTGGAAATATAAACAGAGCTCTAAAAGCCACAAGGCTTTCTTAACTACAGAGCCATCAAACCTTCTGCTTCACAAATAAGTATCATGTTTTCCTTGGATTTATTAGCACTTTCTCACTATTACTTTTTCCACCAGTAATACTATTTTAATATGTCAGAGTTAATTACAACAGTTTTAAAAGGTAGAAAATCACCGTATTGCAACAACACTCTACCTCCTAATTGTCCTCAGAATGTAAAGCTCTTTCTTATTAAATAACTTTTTTCCTTTTAAGGAATATATATTCCTGTTATGTGATTTGTTTTTTCTGTAATCCTGTTTCATGATAGTTGCTGAACACTGCTTTAAATATTTTGCCAGCTCAGATTTGTTTCTCAAACAAACAGGAGGTTTTTATAACTCACCCTGAATCAACCACCTAATTTTGGAAAGCAAAACGTTTCCATGTTACAAAGATTAGCCAGTAAATGAATATTAACTTTTGTTTCTTTGTGACATAAATAACAGGCAGAATGACTTTGCTCCAGGCATTTTTTTTTCTCATTTAGGGCATACAAGATAAGCTTGTTTCTTGAAAGTAAACTCAAAGACTTAAATTGGGAAGGTAAGTATCTGCAAAGGCATATCAATGAATTGTGCAGCTTGTTAAAACATTCTGAATTGTGATAATCATGATATTTAATGGCCTATTAGTATGTAGCACACCCCAGCTCACTACAGCTGACTTGGATTTGCTGGTCTGTGCACAGTTACACCTGTGCATTCTTGCTGACATCAGTCAGGTTGACATGGAAGTTAAGCAAGATCAGTAATTGGCACTAAACATAAAATGTTCTGTTTGTAAAGAAAACAATGTGTGCAGAAAGGAATGAGTATCAAGAGGGTTTTAAAAGTTTTGGTGTATTATTAAGAGGAAATATTTAACAGGAGGGTTAAACTTTAAGCTAAAAACATTTTCCCATTGGCTTTATTAGAAATATCTCTTTAGATTTGAAATGAGAAAAAGACACCTATAGACCAACTGTAGTCACCATGACAACTTAAATTCACAAAACACATAATAGTATTATTTGGCAGCATAGTTAGCTTACAAGCTAATACATCAAATCAGCGGAACATAGGCTATCCCACTTCACCTAAAATAAATTTTTTTTCTATCTTAATACAGCAACAAGCTGTAGAGCACAACAGACATGATCTCAGTCTCTGCCCGATGTATTGAATGATTTTTTTGAATTTCATTTGAATAACTAAAACCTATTCATTTGAAGATAGGTCTTTTTTTTGGGGATCTGTGATTGTCTGCAGGGGGGGTGTTATATATTTCTTCACAGAATTATGGAAAACAGAGATGGCAGTGACCTACCGGTGTCAAGTCATGCAAACCTATCTTTTGCCAATACAAAAATATTCCCCTACACTGATTGTTATTGTCTAGTCTAGTTTTAAGAGTTTAAAGCTATGTAGATTCCATTGTTTCCCCTGGGAGCCCAGTTTGTTTCACTGCCAGGAAGCTTTTCTGATACTCAGCCTCAATTTTTCCATGTTTAATTTCAGGCTATTAATATGAGAGTCTCATACTGAATAGCCATTCTACTTTTTGTTTATGATCTTAAAATATTTGCGGATGCTGTGAGTCTAGTCATGTGTGAACCAATCTATATTTAATTATTTTTAACTTTCCTCTTCAATTGAGTATTTAAAACTCCCAGTTATTGCTCTCTTTGAGCAATTTCTACTTTCCACGGCTTTGCTTTCTTATAGGAAAACTTTATTCCATTTTTTCTTATACCAAAGTAGCATGAGAAGTAATGCTTCTCTTTTGTTTCCAAGATGCAGTTAAATATCTCCAAATTATAAGATTCTTTTTAATTACATGCTAGCATGAATATTTGGCCTCCCGAAGTCTATCTTAATAGTGCTCATTTTCATCTCTCTTTTTCCCCTTGAAATGCATATTGAAATATATTCTCTCACATTTTTCCTAGCCTCCAGTGCTATGAAATTATTTTCATAGTGGTGTTTTCTGTGCATTTGCAATACTTTTTAAATCCTCTTTGTTCTCACCTGAGTTGAAATCTGAAAATCCCATTAATGTCATTCCCTTATTAAATAAAAAGTAAAAAAAAAAATTCTAGTCCTGGATATTAGCAAAAATGCAACATCTCATCCTGATGTTTCTCTATTTATGGTTTTCATACCAATTTTCAATCCCAAAACTACCTCCTCTTTGAGCCAATTTGAATTACATTTCCAGGTATTCCAGTGTCTAAATCTTTCTGGAAATCTGGAGATATAATGTCTACTCTACTTAATTAATCTACTTGTTTTAGTATTCCTTCAAGAAGGCACTTGAGATTACTTGGTTCAGTCCTTATAAAAACCAAAAGGTAAATGGTTCACATTTCCGTAATTCCCCAGGTAATCAGTATGTTATTCTCTTAATGCATTTTCTTCATTACTAGGGACATACAAGTTCAAATGACTTGTTGATAGCCATCAGCATTACAATTTACTTCCTTCAGCAATAACATTTACTGTTCACAGGTTTCCAGTTGCTATTAGATATGTATATTGCCAGTACACTGGCAAGCTTTTGGAATTTCTGGTTTTGGTGTTTCTTTTTCTATTTCCTACATGGGCATATTTGGAGCCCTCATTGGTACCTATGAAACTCTTTCCTATGGAAATCTGTTCATGATGATTATTGTGTTTAACAAGAGAGAAAATCTAAACACCTTGCTTTCTGGAAGTGCTTATATTGGAGTGACTTCAATCATCAGCCAAGCTTAGAAGTAGTTGTGAACTTAAGGGAATATTTGGATATATCTGTTTGTATCCTGGCATTTGTAGTAATCAGCTAATTTAAGACCATGCCTTTCCCAGCTACATTTGAACCACCTCAATGCCTAGAAATCGTCTGTAAACCTTCAGAGCACACAGAGAAGTTAATTATCTCAGTACTGGAGTAATTCAAGCAGCTGGTCAGTGGGATTTGTTGTCTGTGTAGTTCTTGGACCTAGTGAGCTTTCACAAATGGACTTAGGGTTTATGCAAATCTCTATCTGATGTATTTGATCACTTCTGATTAGGCATGGATACCTCAGTCAATACTTCCTTGGATGCAGAAGGGGTACCCTCTGGGTAGATTCTTAATTCTTAACCTGATGGAAGTGTGTAGCACGGAGGGACTGCCTCGGTAGGGCACTGACTGTAGCAGTCACCAGAGTGCCTGTATGGACAACGAAGTAATTTCTTCAAGAAGATGGCATCTGAAAAAAGTATAAGGGAACTACTTTGGGACTAAAGGAAGTAGACAAATGAAAGGCAGACTTAAAAGAGCAACTAGATCTTTATGGGAGAGGTGTTCCTGACACACACAAGACAGACAAAGATAAAACCTTCATTTTTTTAAGGGTATCCTAGCTCATTTCTTATAATAGAAAGGAACATACAGTTTTCTGGTAGGAGTACAGTTTGTAGGATAGTGTAGTGAGCTTTATACCCTTCTCTGAAAGCTAAGTGCTAAAAAATCAAAAAACAACCCTCTTAAATGTGTTACACACAGTTCCGTATTCTGTAGATAAAACCTTTTGGTAACTTGCATAGGTGACTGTGGGTTAAAAAGGACTAGTATTTTGCTGTTGTATATAGTGCCAAGAGGGTTTCAAAATGTGAATTATAAATATGTTCAGAATAACTGGGAGCAAGAAACAAAATGAGCAAGAAAGAAAAAAGAGATCATCATGATATTTTATAAATAAATGATAAATGGTTCTTTATGCAACATCATGGTATACTGAGGGATTGCTTGCCAAAGGCCATTGTGGATGCCAGAAGTTTACATGGGTGCAGAAGGAGACTGAAAAACTGCATAAAAGAGTTATACATTTCTAGTCATTTAGAAACCGTCTCTGTGTCAGGGAGTCCTTGATCCCTACATGACCAGAGGCTAGGAGAGTATCCAATATCACTGTATACTATTTATGCTCTTTTTCTCTTCCCTGGACATCTGCTTTTGACCATTTTCGGAACTGCATACTGAGCTAGAGGGACTTTTATTGTGACCCAGTGTAGATGTGCTTATGTTACCAGGAATGGAAATGAAAGTATATGATGTCAGGTTTTGCTGCTGAGTTCATAAATGAATAGTATTTCATTAGAAAGGCTGAGGAAAGGAAAAGAGAAGGAAAGAGACCAATGTTGCTTGAGTTAAGAAAATATGTCTGGTACAACATCTAAAACTCATGAAGACTCAAGGTATTTACCCAGCTGGATACTCATGTGAGCAAAATTTATACATCTTTCTTTAAAGTCTTCAGAAGCTAGTAAGAACCACATGGTGATTTAAGGAGTCCACTGTGATTGATAACTAAAGATTAACCCATACTCTTAGTTATCATTAGCTAAAACATCTTTAACTTCATTCAATTAAGTGGATAAACAGGTATTTCGTATTTTCTTTCTCAAGATTCCAAGCTTGTTCTAGTTATTGTAGCTTATTGTTATGATTTTCCCTCAGTAAAGGTAACTGCAGTGTGAGAAAGGAAAATCTAACAACTGATCTGATAGTCATGAAGAAAAACTTTTTTAATGGCCTTTATTGGCTTGCAGATCATAGAAGTGTAGAAAAATTCAGGTTGCAAGGAACCTCTGGAGGTCTTTTCTACCCTGGCCCCCAAAGCAGGGCCCACTTTGAAGAGATTTTTGCAGGGTATTGTTCAGCTGAGTTTGGAAGAAATGGGTCCACTCTTGGAGTTCAAGGGTGGAGGTAATGTAATTCAGTGTTATTATTTTTAAAAAGTCTATCAATAGCTAAAAATGGCTTTATCCCTGTTTTACAGGGATAATACACATACTTTAGCAGATATGGTGACACGAAACATGCTTATAAAAGAGAATGCATCATGCTTACTGAATTGGGGACATGACATCTGGAAGAAGTGCAGTGGTTCTCTTTCTGGAAAATAATGTAACATTGTGTTGAAAAAGCTTGGCTATTTCTTCTATGATAATGAAAAAAACCACAACTGGGCTAAAGCCATTGCACCATGAAGTGTAAATCAATGAAGTTTAAACACTGCAGTTTTTTAAATAAATCCTCCATAAGTTCAAGTGGTACAAAAAAATTCTGAAAAAATTAAAAATATTCCAAAATCTGCATATAGTTCTCCTATCATATTCTGAATAATTCATTTGAATATTGTGCAGTTACAGCATGGTATTTTTAAAGTTCAGAAAGGGGTGTAAAATAACAATCATCACTGATTTTTATTGGGTAACTCTCAAAATCAAGACATTTGTGTCATTCTACTCGACTCTGTAAATCCTTTTATGTGGGGATCTAGTGAGAGGGCACTGAGGTACAGTTCTGATATGCAAATGGGAAGCAGACAAGTTTTTCTGTTAGGTTCTTGTGCCATGCCACCAGGTCCATTTGTGTGCCAGCATGTGCTTTGCAGTCTGTGGTCAGTAGCTGACAGGGTTCTGTGCTCTGTCTCCCAGGACTCTGCAGAACGTTACCAAGAAAATCCACATGGTATCACTGCTTGAAAAAAATTAGTGGGGGAGGAAACAGGCTGGAAAGAGTGGGTGATTATTGTTTAGTTTAGACAAGAGCAGCTGCAAAATTCATGCAAGTCGTACGAGTAGATAAGCTCGGCTCTCAGGTCTGTGAAGTTTAAATGTGGAAGTAGGCTATTGTTTTAAATGGACTGGTCATGACTTTAAAATTACACAGATGCTTAAATAGCCTGCTGATGGAAGGACTGATTCTGTCTTTTACTTGCTGATAGCTGCTCTGATTTACATGTCAGAAAGAAGTTATGAATTTAAGTTGAACATTTGGTAATGTTGAACTTCTCTGTCAAGCAATATGCACCTCTGACATAGCAGGAAAAATGTGCTTAGCATCTGGACAGATGGAATTAGAGAAAAGAAGGCAAAAGGCATCTGCTTATGCTTTGAATGTTCATCCTAGGCATGTTGGAGACCTCTGATAGTTTCAGGAAACTACTTTTTCACTGGTGGCTTCATATGCCTTTACCATTGCTTGTGGGTGGAGTTTCCCCATCTGCACAGCAGATGAGGATTTTGTACAAGCAGTTCTTAACTGAGCAGTTCACAGTTCTTAACCGAGCTGAAAAATATCTATTTTAGGTACAAAAACTTTTCAAGATCATAGTTAAATAAGATAGATATTTCAGTTTGGTTCTGTGGAGTTTATTTATAGATGGGGACAAGATTTGAGAGAAATAAATTGTGGATACTTTTCAAAAGAAAAATGTAGCTAAATAATCTGAGTTTCTTCATGAGTACTTTTCAGTGGAGTTCCTAACATTGGCATGTAAATACTACAAGGAAAGTAAATGTTTTTAAAATTATGTCTTGAGAATGCTCTTGAGGTTAGTAGTAAATAATTTTAAATACTGTAAATATCACACATAGGAAACACCCTCCCTCCCTTCTCTTCTGTAAAACTGTCCAGCAAACTGGCTCTTTCTTTCTCAGACATTTTGTAATATTGTATGTGGTCTCTCTCCCAGTGGCTTGCAAAGCAATTCTACTTCTACATAACAAAATTGCTTTCTACATTATGAAATCTTTGCATCAATACATCTCTGAACATCTACCCCAAAATATGGCAACCAGTTGAAGTACTTAATAAATCATAGGCAGTAATGGTCCCCTAGTGTTGCTGTTTGCTAAGAAGCAGTAGAACTGGCAGTGGGAATTCAATCATTGTGTAACAGAGACAAATTTAGAAAAGAAGATGAAACAAAATTAGGATATGTGTCATTTAGTGATACTGAAGTATGTATCTCATCCTGTGGAAGAACTTTTGAAACATTAGAAAATTATTCTCATGTGGTTAGAGAAGAATGAAATGGTAAGTATTATTGTGTTTTTGAGCATAATACTTATAAAATGATTTGTAGATGAAAAAAAATCCTGTTATCCTTGCTTATTTTACTAGCAAGAAAAGTCAGTTTGGTAGCAAATGGCAGCACTGAGTTGCCCAGCTAAATGTCCCATGGAAACAAGGATATTATCTAAATGATGTTCAAATGACCCCAGTTTTCATGAACGTAATTTGAATTTTACAATATTGGAGAGCTATCATTAGTTACATGAATTTGTTGAGAACTGAAGCACTACCTCATGATCATTTTGAACATGATGCAGCTGAAAATCAATACTTTTTTCATCATACTGATTATGTATTTTGGGACTCTAGTATCATCTCGCTTTAATTTAAGAATTAGGAAAGATGGTGAAGGTATTTTTCTTACAGTGAAAGACTGACTTAATAGATTTATGGCAGATTATTCAATATTATGAATATATTGAATGAAAATATACCATTGTTTCCAATAAGATTATTGACATATACATTTGATATCCTTCAAATTTCTTTGCATTGAGTAACAAATTTTTTTCTTGGGCTACTTGTACTACTGCATTTTATAGAAAAGCAAAAAGACATTAATGAGCAAAGTCAAAGCAAAAATGACAATTTTTTTTGCAAGTGGGTGCACTTTCTATGTTCATTGATCTTTGCTTTCATTGGAAGAAATCTGCATTAAGCAATACCCTTTTGGGGTGAATGATTGCTACAATCAAGTGCCTTACTCAAAATGTCAACCTTTTTTCTCATTTTTGTCATAACTAGTATTAGTATGGTGGTTTCTTCTTTCAGCAAATAAGTTAGTTCCCTGCAAATATGGATCCACTGTATTGTAACAGTTAAAAAATGACCTGGTTTTGTCATTTGCCTGAGCTATTGGGAAAGGAAAGAAAATACGTAAATTATGTAACTTCCTAAATAATGAAATGTTTGCATTTTGCAATGTCTTGTGGCATTTTAAATTAGCTCTTTATTCTCATTTAACCATCTCATAGATTTGGAGCAATCAATTCATATGAAACTCTTATTTATGTTTTTTAAGTTAGAGAGTAGTATGACCATACTAAACCAAATAGAGAGTACTGCAGAATGATGATTTAAAGGCTAAAATGCAAACTTCAGGACTGGAACTTGTAGGAAACATTTTGAGCTTTGTTTAAAAGTTAGGTTTGGCCAGGCTGGTGGTTTTCAGTGGTCAGTGACTGTGGTGTCTTGAGGCTCTGGTTTTGGGCGATGTAACTACCTGCTGGTTTTTCAGCAGACAGGAGAAACACAAGGCACAGAGTGGCAAAAATAAGCCTGTGAGCCAAGAAAGTTGTGTCCTATTTCCCATGACCCCCGGTACCTCTCTTCTCATGTTCCTCAGTGTCCCTATTTGTAGATCAGAGATAAAATTTGTTGTGAAAGTCTCAGCTTGTTTATAAAATGTCACAATATCCTTGGATAGAAAGTGTTATGAAAATATAATCTTTTCTACTAAATACAACCGCACATTACCAGGCTCTTCTGCATTGTGTCTTAGCATTTTAGCACAGCTAATTTTTATGCCAATAATCCATGTTTACAAAAATGAAGAAGTCAACTCACAAGAAATTAAGTACATTGTCATAAATTGTCATAGTGATTCATGCATCTCTGACAAACAGGTTTATACTTAAGTTTACTCCTTGCTTTGATTGGATACCTTGGAATTCAACCACTTCTAGTGGATAAATTTTTATTTTTAAATGTCCAGCAATTAAAAGGAAAAGAGATTAGGAAGGCTTAGATAAACTACTGTTCATATATATTTAACAAAGAAACTCCTAATCATGTATTCATTATAAAATGTGATATGCATATAAATACTACATTTATATGCATTGATGCATTTTGCTCAAGACTGAATATATAAGGCAAGTAGGTATAGAAGCTTTTAATTGACCCTGAAATTAGATCAGTTGGTTAAAACTTGGTGCTAGTAAAGCCAAGATCATGAGTTCTATCCCCAGTAAGGGCCATTCACTTAAGAGTTAGCCTCAATGGTCCTTGTGGGTCCTTTCCAACCCAGAATATTCCGTGATTCTGTGAAATTGCAGGAAGTTAAAAAAACCCTCTTTTTTTACCCAGGGATATGAAATCTGTAGAATTCTGTAAAATTTTTAAAAGATTTTTAATTGACTCAGCTTTTCATATTATATTGACAATAAAGTAACCCTTTCCAAGGTGACATTTTTAGGGTGATGACAGAGCGGAACATGCAGGTTATAAAAGGAGATCAAATAGCTTGTTGCTGATTCTGTTGAGCCTTTTACTTGTAACTCTAAATGATATGTGACAAATTACAGATTTCTTCTAAATGTATTTCTTTCAAGCCATTTCATAGATTTCTATTTTTATGAAAGTTTTCAAAAAAATGATTTCTTTCATATAGCATATGTTTCCTATATGAACATGTGCTTGCTTTTTTTTTTTTAATCCATCTTTTAAGTTAAAACTTACTTTTGATTTTAGAAAATTCAGAAATCAGATTTGACATTCCCGTAAAAATATAGACTATTTCTAAAAGTGCTAAGTAACCTAAAATCACCATATTTTTATCTGTTTTTCACATTCACATAAATACTTTCTAAATGGAAACCAAGCACAAAACAGGTTTATGTCTTTCTATTTGCAAATCATCAGGTCAGATTCATAGTTTTAATGTCATCAGGTCAGATTCATAGTTTTAATGTCACAACCTCTCCTTGTTCAAATTGATAAATATTGCATGATGTGAAGACAAGAAGGGTAAAAATTTCACTTGCACTGAATGTCCTTGCTTAGCAAATACAAGATGTGGACATTAGGTTTTTTTCTCTTGTTCCCAACATAACTTTTTGTATCTTACCTTCCTGTTATGAAACACTTCTGGCTGGGGAATGTGCAGGGTATGATTGTCCCTGACCTTAAGGGAATTCCTCTGTGAGGATTCATGAGACTTCAGCACTCTAAGGCCTTTGCAGCTGCCCTGTCCCAACAGAACTGAGCAGTTTTCTAGACAATCCAACAGTCTCAGTCATAGTAAATGAATAAATGCATCTCTCAGCAGAAAGTATGTAGAAAGTGGCAGGACAGTTAACTATTAACTAAGCAGTGGCAGTTACTCCTGTCTCAGGAAACATCAGGATGAGGCTTTGATCTTTTCAGTTATTTCTTAGAAAATAGGAAAAGTCATAGGAACTTTCATACATTTTTACTACTATTGTGCTCCTCTGCTGATGCACCTGTTTTTTTCCCCTGTCTTTTATTTCTATTTCTATTTCTTTTTGTAACTGTTATTATGATAAAATTTCACTAATGCCAGTAGTGAAGTGCAGAATCAAGTACATAAGCAAAACATATAAAATGAATATACTGGACTGGTAGATGAGCCCTGAATGAGCCCTTTGATCTTATCTGACTGACAACTGGCTTTTTAACCTCTCAGAGATGTATTTCTATGGAGGATCTTTTTCAGAGATCATTGAGTGATAAGGATTTGTATAGTTATTGAGAGTTTTGTGCCAATGCAGAATCACAAGAGAAGAAAAGAATATCTTTTTAACCTTTAGCTCTACCTGTTAGCTGACATACAGTGAGATACAGCTCATGTGACGCACAGAGAAAACAAATTATTCCATGTTGTTTCTTATGTTTACTGCAAACATACAGTCTTTTTCAAATTCAGTTTGACTATAGGGGTTAATAGCCAAATTTAGATAAAACCATTTGCTTGGAATAACTTTGGAATCTCTTAAAATTAGTATTATGGGGCCCTTGGGTTTCTGGGAAGGTTCTATTTTAGGCTTCAGTGACGTGTTATGGTATGCTGTGCAATTCTACAGCAAAATAGCTGGCATTATTTGAAAAGTACGGTTTAGTAGTATTTTCCATTGTTCACAAATGAGGCTTTCTGATTTAACAGCTAGGACTTCTTTCCTTTGGAAAATTGTAAATATTACATAGGTTTGCACCAGAGCCAATTCAAGTGTTCTCAGAAGTGCAGGCTGAACAATTTTTTCTGGGACAGCCATGTTCTGGTCTTTTCTGTGCAGCTACCCCAGATGCTGTGCTGTGTGGGGCCAATGGTACTTCTGTGGTATTTCAGTGGGTAAGAAGTATCAGAAGGTCACTGGGATTTTAAAAGAGCTGAAACAAGTGTCTCAGTTATTGCCAGGCCATTTTTTTGACCTGTCTTATTGTCTCTTTATATGTTTTGATTGTTTCCTAAAATATAAAGCGAGTAGTCTAATTTTAGTGGAATAGGTTGTATAAAGATAGCAGGAATTGTTTATTTATATTAATTTTATAATGACTTCTTAGGAGAAAACTTCTATATGGCAATAGTCATGCCATAGGCCAGAAACAAATCAAAGAACTTGTAGTAGCTGGATGCTCTCTAAAGCAGTGTAAGATGGTTGTATCTCACTTTTTACAGCGTTGAATGAAAAGAGGTAAAAGAACAGAACTGCCATCTTCTTTGACGAGAATCTCAAAACCAGAATAATGGCTCTATGTGGACATATAGAGCTACTGTATTAATTACTTGCATACATATGACAGATGTTTTCCACCGTCTGAACAGATTAGTTTTCTAGTTTGTAGTAGATGAAGTGAAATTGTGTTAACAAATGGTGCTTTCTTTAAAAAAGAAATAGATACTAAGACTTTATGTATAAGGATGTTGTGTGCAATGGCCCTGAGTCCATTCATACCTGCATAATGGTGTTCATACATTTCTAATGATTTTCAGAACCTCTTTAAATGGAAAGGTCATAATTATTACTGATCCCTTTAAGGATGGTATTTGTACTATGATCATGGCAAATAGCAGAGAGACTGTTGAGGTGGCTGTAAAATCTACATACAGAGTCTGCCTAGGAAAATTACTGTGATTGGTTTAATAAGCTCCTCTTATTACCCTGTGGTATATCATACCTTAATTATAGTCTGTAATTTTGTATAAATGAAACTGTAATTAAGGAAGCTAAGATGGATATCTCCTCTCAGAGAGATTTTTTGAACTCCATGTGGTCCTAGTTAGAGTGGGAATTCACTAAGTCAGAATTCTGGTATTTAGCCATTTAAATGATAATTCAGTTGTTTCTTGTCAGGTGCTGATTCTTTTTCTCCAACTATAAGTGTTAGCTTAAAATAAAAATATATATGTCTCAAATGTCCAGTATCCATCTTACTTGTACAATTTGAACTCTCTAAATAGATTCTTGTTTTGTAAATTAAATGCTTTAGACCTCACATTGAGTTGTAGAGTCTAAAAATCGTGATTGATCAGGATAAACTATTTTTTCATTATTGTGTTTGGGTTTTTTTATATGGGATACGCTGATAAACTATCTTGTAAGATACCATAATTTTATCTAGCTTTTTATTATTAGCTCATTTCTGAAAATTGTCTTTAAGATAACCATCAGATTTAAACAAGTTTGTCCTTTAGCTCCTTTTCTGTCCTCACATAAAAATATTTGGATATAATCTGAAGGGACTTGAGGGTCGAATGAGCTGGTACCATGAGAAAGAGATGTGAGAGACTGAATTCCAGCTTCATTTGTATAAGCAGCAATGTCAATCCTGTTTGCTGGGGGCAGGTACCAGCTCATACAGCTGAATGAGAAAAAACATCTCAGCCAGCCTCTCCCCAGGGAACCACAGTGTGTCCTCGGTTTGGAAGGGCGAGGGAAGCAACTAGGAAGATTTAGTGCTGGGAGACAGGAAAGGGGAGGAGGAAGATTCTTACACTGGAGCACTCACATGTTCCCTGGGTAACCTGGTAGTCTGGTAGTCAGATCTAGTAACTAATAAATTGGATTAGAAGGATAGAATCCAAGCTAGGACTGCGGAACATAGTTGACGTCAAAGGAGAACAACAAAAACATTACCATACATTGTACCTGAGTGATTTGGTTCCCATTCATGTTATGGCCAGTCCATCATTTACCCAGCAGTGGAGGTGGATTTAATCTGTGCTCCTTTAATATCATTCTGATGGTGTAAAAAACTGTGGTGTTAAGAATGTCTGTTGCTTTCCTATGAATGTTACTTAGGCGTCATGCTTGACTGAGAAGTGAGGTAAAATCTGGGCACAGTAGTAAATGATGAGGTCTCCTTTACTAAACCAGGTTATAATCAGTCACAAAAGGTGAAAAATCATCCTGACATCTCAGAAGACTGCAGTATATGTGTGCTTTCTCTGTCTCTCTGGCTTTCTCTCTTTTTTCTGTTCTCCTCACAACACACGTACGAGACCAGGCTTTTTATGTCATACTGCAGCAGTAGCACCATCCCACACACTCTCTGTCTCTGAAGAAATGTAACCCTTCTCCCATTTATCTTCGAGTAGATTTCAGTGATTTCTGAACTGAATATCTTTTGTCTGAAGGAGCGTGTGTTGGCTTTACCTGTAAAGAATTGGCAGGCTAGGCTTACATCAGTCACTTGAATACAAATATCTAGTGCCATTTGAGACATCTAAGGGTGCCAGAGACATCCACCCAGGGCTGGCAGATATGACACAGGACCATCAGGACACCTGCGCTCTCCTGGAGCAGCAGCTGGCGATCAGGTGAGATACTCCAGGGCATCCAATGGTGCAGGATGCCTGTCTTAGATAACTGATTTGACCCTGCTGTTTCTGGGCATAATGTATATTTAATATATATGATGACCGATCAGAAACTAAGCTCCAGTTTTTGTTTTTGTTTTGTTCTGAGGCCAAGTTGTACAAATCTGTAATTACATCATCTTCCTCTGGATGCTAATGGAACTGCTTGTACACATAATTGCTTACTGTTGTGGGTAAAATGTACATAACTGAGCTCTCCAGTCTCCTGTTCTGGCTATGTAGATGCTGTTCTTGACAGGGACTTTAATAAATGGCATGCCATTCAGAGTTTGTCTTGTTCACAGTACTAAAGAAGCAAAGCCACACAACTTTCAGAGCTGATAACTAAAAATGAGGATGTATATTTTTACACAGCAGGCGTTGCATTTTGGGGATTGTAAAATCTTCTGTCAATTCTGGCAGCATACAATTTGTGAAAGAAGCAAAGGACTAGAATATGTAGCATTTATTTCTTAGACCAGATTTATGTTTTGTGTGCCAGAACCACATTAAGCAAATCCTCTTCTTCCTTCTAAAGGAGCTAGCCAGTTTGTAGCTATCAAGAATTTTCTTTTTTCAGGGATAAACATTACTTTGAAAACTTTTCCATGCACCTGGGTAGTGACCAAAGACAACAAATAACGGAACAGGAAACCATAATTCAATTCTTTACTATATAGAAAGCTTCACAGATGACTTAAGCAGCTTTTTTAAGAAGTTGATTTGGTTTTTTGGCTGTTGGAAATGGAAAATCTATCTCTTTTACTGTATTCTGTGTACATTTAATCAACTTGTAATCCCCTCCATAGTTCTGTGCCTATAGTGCTTTTTCTTCTATTTCAGAGAACAAGACAGAAAAACAGACATAAAGCATTTCCAATGAGATGACTTTAAAACATACAAATGTTGCAGTTTGAACTGTTTGCATGGCTTTAAATGCTGAGAGTTTAGAGCAAAATCAGTATAAGAGGGACCTTTCTGTTATTATTTATCCATTTCCTTTCTTGAGATGGGCATTGGTAGCAGTTGTGGTACATGATAGCTTTATTATCAATGCCGCTCTTTTCCCCCCCCCCATTTCTGTGGTTGATTACCCATTTTGTTAATACTTTTCCAAGTCTCGTTTAAGGTTTTCTTTTAACATAATATCAGAGCTGAAATGTATGCCAAACTTCCAACCTGAAGATAGACTGGATTGCTCTGTAGGCTGGCTCCTTTCCCTTGACCTCATTTGAGAAAGCACGCAGGCAGCAGAGTGACATCTGGCACTGTTTGTTGGGTCAATGGGAGGAAGCCAATTCCTCCAGTACACCAGGTATATGCAATTCCTTGGAAGTGTGTCCTGTACAGTAATATGTAGAAATACATCTCAAACAAAAGGCATGAAAATAAAATTATTCTTTTATTGTGGCAGTAGTTTTCTTCATGTTTTTCTTTTTTGGTTGAACAGGTCCCAGACATTTTCAGCTTTGTGTGCTCTCCAGCTGGTACCAATGGCCAGCTATCTGTATTGATAGACAGGTTAAAGTTCAAGGGACCTTTTGAGGTATGATTCTTCAAGCAGTTTAATACAGTGTTTCTTTCTGACATTTATAGAAATTTTCAATTGATGTGTACCTCCTGAAAGACAAAGAACTGAAGCTGAAATTTTCTATCATTCTGTCAGAAAATGACTGAACAAAACAATAACAAAAATCTACATTCTGCCTTTAGGAACCTTTACATCTTCTATCTCGTGATACAAGAGATGCTCCAGTTCTCCAGAAACTTTATCTTTTTTTAATCCATCCAGTCATCTGATCTAGAAAACTTGACTTCTAAACCTACGTTGTTAGTATGGAAATAATACTTGCTAAATATAGTAATTAATATTTATTGTAGTTCTGAGAAAGAGGTATAAAATGCAGAAATCCAAATCTATTGCAGTGAGCAAATCTTTAGATCAGGTACTTTTGTACAAGACAAAAGAGTCCTGCACAAGACATCTCTCCTGTTCTGAGATGGCAATTTTCAGTCTGGTCTAGCTGGCTCCATAGAGTCAACTGGATCACTAGATTAAATTTTGAATCTATTGATATAAGTGGGTAATTATTCTTTTCTCTTGAAAGTGGAGCTAGCTTAGATATTATAGCTATAATACATATATTTATGTGCAAAGAGCTCTTACTAGGTGGTCTGATCTTAAAAAATATGGAATTTGCCACCCTTTGTTGGAGCTGAAGACATGTTCACAGTGATTTAAAATAATGTTGATAACAATTTATTGATTAGAACATAATTAGGAACTTAATAGGTTCATTTACTTTTCTTGAGAATTTTTACATATATGATTTTTGCTCCTCCTTCTCTGTCAGTGCTTTACTACCTGCTCCTTTCTGAAAAAAATGAGTTAATTGCCTTAATTATGCACACAAAGAAACCGCAGAATCATGAACTAAAATGCTTATTTTCATAGTTGGGTATCCTTGTTCCATTCTGGTGTCCTACTCTGAGAGTCCATGAATGAAGCAGATTCAAAAATCATTAGGACTAGGATCAGAGTATGGTTTGTTGTTGGGCTACTGGGAGTTCCCCTGATAAAACAGACATTCAGGAACTGGCTGATCTATAGTTACGTCAGCTAAGCAGAGGTCTAGTGTACTTGCTGATGCAGAGCAACAGAACAGTTCTTATCAGATGATCCTTATCAGATGATGCATGTGAGAATCAACTGCTGAAAACATAAAGCTGTTCTGTCATGTACTGCTCTGAACATTCAGAAAAAAGTAATGTGACTGCATAATGCTTCCACTGTTCTGTTCTCTACTGATAAAAGCTTTTCGGCAAAATACAGTCTTGCTTTTCATAAGAAAATGCCCATTATTCATACCCAAAAGGTTTTCTGATACTGTACAATTTCCAGTGAAATTTTGCTTGAGAAAAACATCCACACTCATAGCCTACTTAATAAAATCTACATCGTTTGGAAATAGCTTTTTTGTTTTCTTCCTGGGGTATATTGAAAGGTCTGCAAAGCTTTTGTGCTTTTGTTTTCTGTATAAAGTGATATGGATGCCTATGGCATTAATTGTAAACATAAATGTAAAATATTGAGATTATGTCAAATCTGAATATGGAATAGAATTTGGGACTTTAGGAGAATGTCTGCAACATTATTGCAAAATTAGACATTCTTATTTTAAATTTTAGAAGGGTAGCTAAATCTGAAAGCTAAATAAAAACAGTCCATTTCTATAGGAGGATGCTGTAAATGAGCTTACAGATCACATAATTATACTGTCTAATCAAACAGTAGAGGAACTGCTGGGACTTTATTTTTATTAATAGAGAGAATGCAATACCATTAATCTATTTTACAGCAGGGTTTATCTCTTTAATTATTGTGAGCAGCTAGTTAAATGCAATGACAGGTTTAATAAATAGAGAATCTGTAAGCATCATGAACAGGATTATCATGACATATTTATCTTAGTTTCTTTTTAAAATTAAAAATCTCTAAAAGGTCTGAAAAACCTCCTAACTGACTTTTATGGAGTTCCTATAATACTATTTATATAAGAAAAGTTTCCATGTTCATTCACTGATGTAGGTCTGCAAAATACTGTTTAAAGATTTTTCTGTTTAATAAGATTTATGAGACAATATGTTTTGGAAAAGTGCCACACTTCTACAAATGTGGGACTGGGAAGTGCTGACAAGATTCAGGAAGGCAACTCAAACCAAACCTTATTTATCACAAGAAAACACTGGAGAAAATCTGAAGAAAAAGTAATTATAATTTCCAAAGCACATCAAGGCCTAGCATGTGTTAAATTTACGGTGTTATAAGGGCTGCTACCGAAAAACACATTGAGGCTTAAGGTAGCATTTATTCCACTACCAATGAAAGGAAAATTTGGATTGCTTCATAGGACACCTAAAACTGGTAGTTTAAAATAATTTTTAAGCCTTCTGCTAGTAGAAATCTGTTGGAGTTTAATGAAGCATGCATAAAAAGCTTGCAAAATCAAATAATTATTTTTTTAGAAGTTATGTGTTTTCCTCTTAGAACACTTCATGTAATTTCAAGATCACTCTGGCATGTACCAAATTTATAATTTGGAGCTTGGAAGAGGCTACCAAACATTTCAACAGAAACTAACTATCCTCCTCCAGCTGATTCTTGGTATATAACAACATGAAAGGATGAGGGAAGGAAAGGTTCTTCCCAATGAAGTTTAGGGCTAAGTCACAAGTTCCAGGATATGTAGCTATAGTAAGAGACAGCTTGGTAGTCATGTTGTTTGAGAAATACTTGTGTAATGAATCCTTCTGTGTGTGGGAGAGCTGTTGTGTCTTGCAAGTCCCAGAGTCCTACCTTGCTGATACCAGTTGCTTGGCTCAGCTGCCTTAGAATTTTTCAGGACTGAAATATTTCTGAAGAGCATTGCAAATGAACTAAGTGCATGTAAAGCATGAATTGTGCATCATTGGTGACAGCAGTAAAATATCCTTCATGAACTGTTAATCCATGCATTTTTATTACGTGTATGAGGTATTCATGTATTTCCAAATTACTCTGTCTTCATAACTGAAGTTGTTCAATGGCTTTGTAATGAAATTTTGAATATATGGTGAACTAAAAAAAACCAAACAAAAAACAATGCAGATACTCTTCACTTAGAAAACACTTGTTTTTTCATGCCATTATACCAAAACATTGGAAAACATGCATGCTCTTTAAACTAATGTAACTCCTCTGTGTTCTGTGAGATTCATGCCACCTAAAATTCTAATGTGTGTTGACTAACACTATTACTGACATCAGCATTATATTGTGGAGTGATTGGGATTAGGAAACAGTTGCCTTCAGTCTTACAGTACAAAGGGAGATTCATCTTTACTTATTTTGCATCAATTAAATGTTGAAAATGAATACTTGCATCATCATTAGAATAGGACTCATAAGACAAATCTGTAGGAAGCTGCCTAGCCTAGTGGCTTGACTGCTATATACTTGCAAGTGTGTTACTTTCCTAGCGTTGCAGGTAAACATTTGAAAAAGTTTGATCAAGTGGTGCATTCTAAACTTAAACTGCAGCTGTGCATTAATAAAATTCTTCACAATGGGAGCTATACAGCTATGGGTAGTATATTTTGTAGATGAAAGGCAAGGTGAGGGAGAGTTCCACCTCCTAATGATGGTACTCCTCAGTTCACCTTTTTGGCATGCCTGTTTGAGTGAAGGGAGTTGAATGGCAGGAAAAAAACCCCTCAACCAAACATCAAGAAATAAAACCAGAAAGGACCAGGCTCAGTTTAGAGCAAAAGTGTCAAGAGACCTAAGTGAAGGAAGCCTACAGAGGCAACGTTTTTATTTCATGTGCCTGGTACTAAGATTAGAGGGAACGCTAAAGAGGTTATGGAGCAGAACTAGAACATGAAAGTGGATGGTGGGCATCCATGAGCCATTACAGGAACAGGTGGAGAGAGCAGAGAAGTGCCTATGCTTGGTCAGAGCTGGAGGCAGCTGGAAATAAATGGAAAGGTGAATGGTAAAGCAGATGAAAAGGTATAGGTTTTGTTGCTGTAATCTTTGTGCTTGTATTTATATATCCTTGAGATAAATGAAACACTGAGTACTGGTGTTTAAAAAAAATTGCATCTCTTAGCTCGACAGCTTTCATAGGCTTCTGAAGAAAAGGGACTCTAGGAGCACAATGCAGCTAGACTTGTGAGGTTAAGGTAATTAATGGAAAAGAATCACAGCCTGGATTTTCAGCCTTAAAATGTTAGGACAGTCTGGTTTGTGATAAGAGGAGGTAAGTCACTGGAGTAGAAGTCAGAAATCCTCCTCTCAAAGGAATTATTCCCATGATTAAATTGTATGTTGTCAGATTTGGGGGGCTCACATCAAGTATAATCAAATATGTATCTGCGTGTCAAGCTATTCTGCCTCTGAATGAAATTAATTAATTCCTCCTACTGCAAAAATAATTTCAATCCATGTCAGACAACTAGATAGTATAAATGAAGTTGTGAAAGTTTAGTAAATTTTAATGTCATTTCTGTAATCATATTTGTGGTGGAGATGCCAAGATCTCTGTTTCAATAGATCAGAATCTAGCAGAATACCTGTGACTGAGTAAGCAGCTCCAATTCTATTAACACAAAATAGATCTTATTTTGATGAATCCTCTTTGAGAGTTATTGTTGTCATTTCGTGAGATCATTTTGGTAAGGTTTATTTCTTTGTTCTGTAAGAATATCTTACTCTACTGTTTTGTGTTCATTTAATGATCCTCCCATTTGAACTTTAGTAAAGGTTTTTCCAGAGAAGAGTCTGAGATTAACTATTCTGGATTAAAATTTAAACTAAATACAGCTGATGTGACCTCACAATAATAATCACAGTGAATGAAAAGCCTAATCAAGTATTTAAATCCTAGTGCATTTTGAAAACAAGAGTAAAAAACAGGTATTTTGTGGCAAAGCATACTTTAAATTACTCTCTGGATTAACTTCACATTAAATCCAATTCACCATAATACAAATGCCTTGCTTTAATACCTGATCTAGAATCTATAGGAGGAAAATTATTATGTTGCTTTTTACTTACATTTTTTCTTCATTTAAAATACATTAACGTGTATCCACCAGTAGAACATTAGCAGGTTTTTAAGATCTATTCTGATCTATGCAGAGTTAGAATCACATTTGTCAGGCAGCAAAATTCAAAGATAATAAAAACTGAAGATTAATTATACAAACTACTTATACTGCTTTGTTCTCCGAACAGTTAAGCCATGGATCGTATCTTTTTATTTTGGGTGCACATATGCCTGCTTTTTTGTTACTGTTAGCTGTTCCTGCATATCTCACTTTAATTGAATGTTACTGAGCCTTGAGCAAGTTTCTTCATAAAAATATGAAGTACTAGTATAGTTACTGTATTAAATGTCAGTGTCTCTATTCTGTCTTGTTAACATTTCATTTATGTTCCTTGGCTTTTTATTTTAGAGGAGATGTTTTACCTAACTTTCTTGCATGCTCTCTGTTAATCAATCAGGCATTTCGTCACAGGTTTTATAAGAAGGAAGGAAATCCAAATTTTAACAACTTTTGCATTTGCCTTATATATTAAAAAGATAGATTTAGATTTCTTCATTGCTTGGTCTTATTCCCCAACATCATGGGGAGTGCGCCTTTTTTACTTCAATGTGTATATATTTTTTTAATAGATGAAATTACTTTTAATAACTTCAGCACTACAAAGTTTTTAATAAGCTGGACCAAAATTTTCAGCTATATTTTCAGTTACCTTTCATTTGAGTGTTTTGCAATTCTTTTCCTTTTCTGTATTTTTTTTAGGTGTATCCTCTCAGTGGTAAGAAATGTGTGTGGGTTTTTTTTTTCCCTTTCTTTGTGTAACTGCACAAAATGGAAATCTCTGGATAATGTTGATGCTGAAATCTCTCAAGCAGTTTTCTGAATTATGTCCATGAATCTTTAAATAAATTTAAAAATCATATGGAGTCCACAAGTGCTTACAGTTGAACTTTTAGTCATCAATAATCATGAAATATGGCATTAAGAAAACCTCAAAACCCACAGAAATAATGAGCTGGGATATATATAAAATGGCTTAGAAGGCTCACTTCCTAGTATGGTCAAATGGAGTGTTATTGAACACTGCAGAGCAGATAGCCAGCCAGGGTCCTTACGCTGCTGTTCAAGCCATATAAGCACAGAGACAGTCTTCAGCAGTTGCTGTCATTTGCTGACCTAGGAAAGGATGTTGGCTGCCCAAAAAGGTGATATCCATCTGATTCATTGTCATTTGCACATTATCTTTCCAGAGCGAAATTGCGCTCCGACACGGCTATTCTCAATCTGCTACAGCAATAAAATCTTAGAGACCTTTTATGCCAATGATCACAATCAAAGAGGCTGTAAACACTCTCATTTAACTCTGAGCTCTTATTTTTGAGGTTTGCTTCATTAAGGCATATGTGAAAAACCACATTCTCCAGAACTAAACTGTTAATTAGCATTGCACTTAGTCTTCCTTTCTCCATTATCCATTCAAGAATATCCTGCATTGCATATTCAAGACATCATGTTGATATCTGCAGGTGAAAGCAATATATTGGTAGGAGACTACTGAACAAGGCACTTTCTCATTTGCATTAATTTTAGGAAATTTAACTGCTGTATACTTTGCTATAGAATTTCTCTGTGGTCTTTATTCAGGTAAACACTCCCTTGTGATCACTGCTGGGATTGTTCACTACTGTAATAAAGCTGGCTTGTTTTCTGTGGGCAAACTGCTGGCTTCCTTCTCTGAGGAATGTTACTTCAGATTAAAGTGAATAACTTGATTTCAAAACTGAGAATTCCAATTAAAAATACGCTGCAGTAAAGGATATGAAAAGCAAGGGAAAACAAAACAATGTATTGTTTGAGAATATGACAAGCAAATCATAGTATGTAGTTACACTTGCTAACAAACTGGTTTACTGCCTATTTTGTTTTTTTATACACACAGAGTTCTTCCTCAGTAAGCGTGTCAACAAACATTATCTTGTAACATTGAATCAAGAACTTACCAGTTTTCTATTTTGATATGAAAATGTAGGTTCTTGAAAGGAATGTCAAGGCTTTGCAGAGAAACTGAAGACTAGTGATTCATTCAGTAGACGTATGAAAAACGAAGCAAAATTTGGCAGTTATGTTAGTCGTGACCATAAGAGAGCTGAACTTTTCAGGTTGGATTTCACATCCCTGCAGAAGTACATTTATGGATGTTGTACTGTCATCACTTTGAAGAAGTCAGATTTTAATTTCTGAGTCCTAGAAAGGGACAGACATCAAGGGCAGAATTTTATGCTATTGAAGCTGGGTTTGAAGTTTTCTTATAAACAAATACTTTCTAGAAGCCTGGTAATTTCCCAGCTAAAATCTCCTTCTTCTATTGTGTATATAACAAACAGAACATTTTGAAGCATTTTCACAAGTAATTAAATATAACCCAATGAATTTGGTTATGTGGTTAATTTTGAGATCAGTGTGGGCCTTTTTTAGAAAGTAATGGGGCAGCGTATCACTTAGCAACTAAGAAAGATGTCTGCTGTGTTGGACAGAAATTCTGAAAATTATTTTAAGTTGGTTTTTTTTTTTTTTTCCCCAAAAGTGTATGAGAGGTGCTTTATAAGGCACAATCCATGTGCTTTGCCTTAGGGTAGGATGCTGGATCTGATGCTCTAGTTAGCAGCACTACTTGTACAATGATGTTGGTCCTTAGTACTGAGTGATAACTAATTAAAGAACATTCTTTCTACAAGAAAGTTTGCAGCCTTGTAGGAGAAACTCTTGTGTTTAGGGTAAGTTATGGCAAAGAAAACTGCAGCAACTAAGGAATGGCCTCTAATCCAGTTTATTTTCCCAGGCCTAAAAATCCTGAACCCTTTATTATTGACTTTGCAGGCTGAGGAAAATGGCAGCTACATACCAGCATTGACTACAAATGATTTTTTATTTGGTTTGCTACAATTCCTGTCACAAGTGTTTCCAGAACACCAATATGCATATACACCATATATGCTAGATAATGGAATTAACATAATATTGTTCAAGAATTACTTTTTTGGAAATATTCTTCCCGATGAGCTCTGGGGACTTTTTTTCTGTTTACTTCTACTAATCCCGAAGTATTCAAAGATGGAGCTGTTCAAGGACAGAGAATTTCAGTTTCTTATCTCACCTTCACTCAAATTTAATTTCGCATGTAGACAAATCCTAAATCAAGGTCTCGTGTGTCAATAAGAATAGCCATGTTACATTTCATCCTATTTGTGACCATTCTTAAAGAATATAAGGAAAAAGTTCACCTGCTTTATTCTTTCTTCTTTTAAACATTTCTACAGTTCTCAAGTGTGTTTAAGCTGTTCTAATGTTCTACTTCTTATTACCAAGACCTACTTTGAAGTACTTTATTTGGCAATTCTTCAGCGGAACATTTATTTTTAACAATTCCAAATGTCAGAAGTTAGTTTCACACATAGAGTGCTGAATTCTAGCATCTCCTAATTTATTTTTTTTTTTACATTTTAATTGCAGTATTGTGGTTTTAAATAAAAAACCTATTCATAGTTTTACAATGTCATATATATTACATGTACTATATCCTTTCTTCAGAACCACTCAGATGGTAATGATTTTAGAGCAAAATTGTACTGTAATTACTACAGCTGTTGTGCTAAAGCATTTATGTCTTGCTCTGTCTTTTGAATCAAAACTTCTTTTAGTGAAAATAGATTTGTCGAAGATGTTAATTATTCAGTAAAAGTACGTCTGAATTAAGGTGATGGTATTTTTTCTACAATGTTTTAGGCAGACTAACATAACAAATTATTTTAATATTTTATGCAATAGTCTGTAGTAGTTCATAATGCAAATATTTCAGTTTTTTACATTTCACGGTTTTATCCCAAAAATACGAATCTGTACTTTGTTCCTCAGAACCCAGGATACACATTAGAAACAAAATTTAAGATAAATTGGCTCTGTCATCCCACCTAGAAGGTGTGATTATATATTAAAAGTAAAATTTTAATGCTCTAGTACTTCAAGAATTGAAGTTTAATTATAAGTAGAAAAAGTAGGACTTGTGAATCAAAGGATGAGTTACAGCTTGGATCCAAGTATCTTGGTTGTTATGTTGACCTGTTAGTCCAGCTGAACCAACTACCCTGATTCATCTGATGGCCCCTAATCTAGTTGCATGTAGAGAGTCCAGCTGAACTAATGTAAAGTATCTTGAAGGTAAATGAGATTGTTTTGACTGTACAGGTTGAAGACATATTGTTACCCATGCACATGTACTATCAGATATGAGGCCAAGGGGGGCAATGATTTCTTGAAAAAAGAAAAAATTGTTTGTAAATAAGCACAGAGGATCCAGATTACTTACCAGGATACAGATTCTACAGCTTGATGCATCAAAAAAATCTGTAACTATTAATTAAACTAATTTAACAGTTAGCAGAAATGTTAAGGCTTGGCCACATTTATATATGTTGAACTGTGGTATGCAGCAAAGAAATTCTGTCTTGGATCTAATTTTTACCTTGGGAAAGAAAAATATTAATTATATACAGATTATATAGTATTTACTGTAGTTTGATTCCACAGAGAAATCATGGAGAAAACTGGTGTTATTTTAATATTCCTGGTTTTTTTGCTCATGTGTGACTTTTTCAAATAGAGGAAAGGACACTCATGTTGTCATAGCTGATTCTTTGATCATTGGACAATGATATTATTTTTAGTGTTGAACACTTACCAATCTTCTGTCCTTAACAACTGCAGAAATTGAACCAAAGAGGCTTTCAAAAGCAATGGCAGCAACGTGTTTTCTTAGTATTAGTCGAGAAAATATTTTCAGTACAAAGTTATCAGTTCTGGTTAATGCAGTTTTAAATCAAAGAACATCCGTTGACTTTTTTATGATAGCTTGTTCTTAAAGTTTCTAAAAGGACTTTGTACCTCTTCACATGCTGTTTTCAAAGGATGAGTATCAACATTTGTCAACCCACATTTTCTGGTCCCAAGGAGTGAAGGGACTATTCTGCCTTTTAGGAGCTTCTTTGATCACAGTGCTCCAAGCTGCTGTTTGCAGGAAAAATAAAGCTTTTTAAGGAACTATGGGAAATAAGGGCTTATGTGTCTTTTCTGTGTGCTTATCACATTAGCTCCAACAAGTTAAACATACTGAAGGTCTACCATCTTCTTCAAGCATGATTTTTGCTGCCTGATTTACGGGTTTGCATTTTATTTCCCTACTTGTTGTTGATAATGGATTCAGCTAGTTTATGATGAAGACTTAGACATCTTGAAGTATTTGGCGAATTCAAGATGAAATAGCTTTAGCTAGAACTCTAAATAATGTATATAGAAGTCATGGGAACCTATCAGATTAAATGCCAATTAAATACTCAGCAAAAGCCATTAGAATAATAATTTGCAATTTACAAATCAGCCCTATAGATTTTTATTATTTGTTTCTACTTTCATGGACTGATTGTGAAATGGGAATGTCAGAAAATGGAAATGAACATTGAGGCAAAAGAAACAGTCAGAGAGTTTAGGATAAGAAAAGATTAGTTGATTACTTATTAGATCTAACAGAAAACAGATAAAACATCTGAATGTATGTACATAGTAAGTGATTCGAAATTTGAAGATTTTCATTAAGCTCTGACCTGGAAAGAAGTTGAACGGGAACCCAAATTGGTATTGATGGTGGTTCTTTAGTAGAAGTGAGGGAGAAGTTTGAAAGATACTCAAAGCTTGCCTGAGATGGGTTTCATTCTGTAGTTTGGGTGTGAAGAAAGGGAGGTGAGAGAAATTCACATGTGAGAATTCATGATGATGACATATATTAAATCTAATAGTGAAAGTTACTTTCAGGGAAGGATGAGTAACTTGGGGAGGCAAGAGGAACAGCAGGGAAAGGCAGCAGCAACAGGATCCCAGGTGAGCCTCCTTCTCTGGAGTGTCTCTCTAGAGCAACAGGTGGAGATGATGGAGGATGGTGAAAAGTTACAGGCCTACAAATAGAAGACCTTTAGTGTTTATGAGGTTAAGGCTTCTCAGGCATTTGCAATTTATTTGATTAGGTTTGTTGAGAATTATGCAAAAATTCAAAAATGCTCTGGAGAGCTTGGATGGATTTATGGTTTCACATGGAAACTGTAAAACTCCATGGCATTTTGTGATTCCAGCTAGATGCTAAAGAAAACTTAGGAATTTTTACTAAATTTTTTATACACACTCGAACCTCTTACTAAATGAGACACAAAGGATAATATTTATACAGTATTAGATTGGTAAATAATAAATTTATGGGATGAGGTAAAATGGATTGACGCCTATCAGAGAATGCCTCCCTGAAGGAAAACCACTCCATCTTGCATAAAAATGATCAATATTTCAACAACCAAAGCAATTCTATCACCATGAAAATGCAGAGTTTTATAATTTAGAAAATGTAATTTCCAGTGTTGTTATATAGCTGCACAACTTGTATTTTAATTCTTCAATATGAGATTGAAGTTTTGGTATATCAAAATGTTGGCTGAATTACCAGCACATTCAATATTTATTTTCTAATGACTGAATCATAATTGCAGATCAACCTGTACCACTCATAGGCTTAAAATAATCATGAAATACATGTGATTCATGAAGCCCTCAGCAGCCATAAGGCTTCCTGTGCATATGCTCAGACACAGCAACGACTGAGAAGTAATTTTATAAAACACATTTCTAGCACTGAAAATGTGATATATCTTGCACTTCTCAGTATCAGAATTTATTGAGAGCGCCTCTAATTAGAAGAAATATTAGGTAACTGCATTTTTTATGATTTCAGAGAAGTAAAACACACGTCAAGATCTGAGTCAAGAGCTGTCAGTTCTAACCCTTACTCCCCACTGATATGCTGGCCTTGTCTTGCCTGGCAAAATGTCCCTAAATGAGCTCGTTTCCCCCTACCATAGTGTAAAAAACCTTGGAGTAAAGGTTAGCCATTTTGAAGCCATGACAGTTGGCCACTTTGTAACTGCAGGTAGGAGCAGGGAAACAGGAGTGGCAACCCAATGAGAACAGTCCTGAATCTTTACTACCATACTATGTATGTTTTTCAAGTATCTCTCATCCATTTGTATGATGAATCTAGTGTTTTATAGCCATGTATTACAAATATTACAACTGTATTTGGAATTTTTCATAGTCAGTATTTTTCTTCCATCTTGCAGAAAACACAAGAATAATAAAAGATTTTTTTGTAATCTATGTATTTAATTTTTTACTTGAAAAAGTGAGAGCATGGACTTTGTGCATGGTTGATTTTTCTTACTACATATTTTTATTCCTTATTTACATTGTTTTAAAGTATTTGTTGGAGGGAATGGTGTGTTTAGGTAAAGCTTTATTTTATATATGCATGTTCTTAATAGAAAAGTATAAAATACAAATGATACCAACTCACATAAAAAAATAAATGGATTTTGGGCAATTCATGTGGTGTTTAAATTAATTAATCATATTGTCAGAATATGGTTACTCTCCTCTTTAATTTTAATTTCACGCTGCATATCATCCCATTTTTACCTTGCAATGTTCATTTAGAGGGCCAAATAACTTTTATAATAACTTTTACAATTATCCATTTTATTTTATTATTCAATATTAAATAGTCCAAACAGAACATGAAACACTTGTTTACAGAAAGTAATTTTTTTTTCTGCTCTTAAACTTTTTCACACATTGTCACGATTTTCACAGCTAGGCTTTTCTCAACTAGTTCATGGGAACATAAAGATTAATGATTTACAACTTGGAGTTGATTTAACCAACACAGATAATTTTTTTAACTGGCATAGTGATTGCTGAATAGTAATATTAATAACTATTTCTCTCTAATTAGCATTAGCGTGTGTTTATTACTTTCAAAGATTTACCTATGTGTTCATTGCCCATCTTCAACAGTGACTTTCACTAATTTCAAAATATAGTAGGAAGCAGGATTAGTTTACAATTTACTTTTTACAGTTTATTTCACTTCCCCTTTAATAGGATCTGTGACAAAAACCAGCTTTTTTTTTTTGTACAAAGTTTCCAAAACAGTCTTAAGTGAAGTCCAGATGTGCAAGTTAGAAAGCTGTATCTTTGCAGTGCTTGGTGGTGAGGAGACTGACGTGGCAAATAAAGATAGTTTTGGGAAAACAGACAAATGGTCCCTTTCTCAGGTTCAGAAATTAACTTCAGGCTGGATTTTCCTCTGCTTATTCTTGAAGGCTCATAAGCTGAACCTTTGACTCATTTATAGCAGTGATCACTAGTAATTTATTTTCCCTTGGAAACAGAGGCGGCAAACTTTAAATTTAATCTGAAATTGAAATTGTCCAGCTTGTCTGCCTCTCTAAGATCTCTCTTCTTAAGTAATCCTCTACCCTGCACCTTTCTTTGTTGTCATTTTAGCCTGTGTTTAAGACAATTATTTAGTATTTCTAAACATTTCTCTCATTGAACTTTGCTTGATTCCATAGAAAAAACCAGTTTTTCATGAAGGCGTTGCAAAAGGTGATTTTTGATCTCTGATTCCTTATGGTGGTTTTTTTTAACAGTTACAGAAACTGTCATAGGAATTTTTCTCAAATAACATAAAATCACCAAATCTATCCTTGGTAAATTTAGTACAATCCCAGAAAGTTACATTACATTTAGAAAAACTTTAGTTCAAGCTTGGGAGAATTGTAATGAGGAAATTGGGAACAACTGAGTTGTGATTTTGATGTTGTTAATCAAGAACATACTACTTCATCTCCCAGCAAAAACCTAGTTACCTCTGATTTTCCTGTGTTGCTGGGTGGGCCTCAAAGCCTATTGCCCACAGTTGGACATTGGCATCAGCTACACAGAGGTGAGGACCAGGGAAACACAAGTCCTGGTAACTTCACAGATGGCACTGTTAAAGAGAGGCAGGAGCAGAGGCATTTGGATTGTCTGTAAAAGCATGGACACCACAGCACTGTAAGTGGTGTTTACCCAAGATGACAAAAGATGGTTCTCCACCCCACTCCTTTTGTTAATTGCAGATGTCTCTTTCTCCCTTGAAAATTGGGGCTGCTAGTTGTAAGATGCAATTTCCAGGTATCTCGAGAGAAATAATGTTCCTTTTTAGTATGTAAATTTCTTTTTTCAATGTTATATCACATTAATTCTGCATACAATTTTCTTTGTACCTTAAAGCAGTTCGAATAGTCCATTTTTCTCTTTCATAAAATAGCCCCTCCAGTTTTTTCTTGTTGCTATTATTTCTTAGTTGTTTTTTCTTTTTGTCTTTTATTTCTTAGTAGCACAGTTCACAGGCGGGGTAATACAATTAGTTCCAATTTTAAGTAGCATTTCTAATAGTACCTCTAATGTTTATTTTTAATTTATCACACTTAAAGAAAACAAACAGATAAAGTCCTGCCCAATACAACTGGAGCAATAATTCTTTTTTGTTACTTTTCCTTGTCCTTTTTACAAGTTTCTCTGTCCTGTGGAATACTGGGGGTATGAGTATTTTAACACTTGTTGCTTTGTCTTATAAATTGACACATTTATTCTTTGCTAAAGTATTTGTTTCATTGCTGAAATGTCAGCTCCTAAACTCTGTGGCTATTTCACTTTAATGTGTAAGATCTTGGGTATATTCAGACCATTCATATACTGTTATAATCCACTTAATTTTGCTGTGCTGGAAGTCCATTTTTCTAACTTCTGAAGTAGACCTCATTATTATCAATTGACAAGTGTCTGATCAGCGACACTCTGGAGGGATTCTATTGCTGCGTCCAGCTTCTCAGTGGGAAACTGTACTGTTGATAGAGACAGTTTTTTCTTGGAAGTACACAGAAAAGTTTGGTGACACAAGTTGCCATAAAGGACATTCCAGTCAGATATTGGGAAAATATCTGATGTGGCTGGTTCACCACTGAAATTGGTTGTCCAAAGTGTTTTTGAAATCTCTATGCCTTCAGAGCTTGAGCAGAAATACCTCTCAATAATTTTATGTAACTTTGAAGTTATAGCTGTCTTTGAGGTTAACCTTGTTTTGATCAAGATCTTTTATCAGCTGGGGGTCCCTTCTAACCAAAATTATCCCTTGGTTCTATGGTAGATCTGCAGCAGGTCAGCTAAGAACTCTTGAGGACATCTCTACAAAGTGTGGATGCATGAGGTCATAAACTCACTGGTGACACAGATTATGTCCTTTTGTGATTCTGTACTATCTTCAGAATCACTTTAACTTTGCTTGAGCAGCTTTTCCAGATCACTCAGTCTGTGACTGTGCTCTGCACTTCCAGAATTTGAGCTATACCTACAGGGCATATTACATTGCTGTCACCTATGCAGTGAGCTACTGCAACATCAGAGCAGCTTAAAGGCTCCCCCAGGGACTCCTTTCCTCCTGCAAGCACAAAAGTAATTTCAAATACTTGCCGTCTGGTCACTGCTCCGAGAAAATGTGGAACCACTGGAAATCATAGAATTTGAAGCTGTTTTGAACTAATATTGTTCTACCAGAGCCTGGCCCCCTGCTGTGAAGTGTTACAATTTTTTTTTTTGTATATTTGAAAACACATTTTCAAATATGTTTGTGCTTGCACTTTGGAAAGTTTGATTCAGAGGTGTGCTCAGTCAAACATGGAGGGAACAGTGCAAGTGACAGAAACCCCCTATGGCTATTTGCAAGTAGTGGCAATGATGCTGCCAGACTCACGTGAGCATTTTGGCGTTGATGCTCAGGAGGGGCTGCATGTGTGTTTGTGTGCATGACTGAGGAGCAGACATCCCAGAACAGTAGCAGTGTATGTGTTGGGTACTGAGAGGTGAGCGTCTATGAATAAGCTTCTTCAGTCTACAGGTACATCTGAAGTGGAAGAAGTTATGTACTGGAACTGTCTCCCATGCATGTGGTTATTTGTGTGTAGGAGATGCGTTCCCAGAGTATTTCATGCACCCACTTCCTTTCTCTGATAAAATTTTTTAACACTACATTTTCCATTCTGTGCGCTGTGTAAAATACTGTAAAATAAGGTTGCTAAGAGCCTTGTTTGTTTCATTTTCTATGCTAATTTGAATTAAGGCTTTCGAGAACTGAAGAGGCTTGTCTTGAAACTCCATTTGCTAAAATTATCCTTACAGGCTTGAACATAATTGTACTGAGCCAACGAAATATGAAGAAAAACATGAAAGTGGTTTTATGACAGAACTGTACTTTCCAAGTTTATATTTGTTTTGAATATCACTACATTTTTGTAAATTATACATTTTAATTAGGTTCAATCAAATATTGGACTCAATAAAAATAATATATGGTGTTTATATATACATATATATAAACAGGTAGCATATTGCAAATTTTCTATATGCTCATTCATAAATCATGACTGTGATCTTTTCTGAAAGTAGTCAGCTTAATGCTGACTCAATTTCAATAAACTTTTTAACTAAATGCTTGTTTCACAATTTTTTTCACGCACATAAAAAAGGTTATTTAATGAAAGTTATGTTAAAATAATGATGAATTCTTAATTGCAGAAATCTTTATCGTACATGATACAAAACTGTAGATTGTTTCTACTGAGAGATGCAGAACAGAAAGAAGGAAAATACCCATTAAGTCACAGCTCTGTACAGTTACTGATAAGGTTTTCATTTCACTCCAGTGCTTTGACCACTCTGTATGGTTAAATTGAGAAGTGTCAAAAGTGTCTTCTTGTCAACAGAGAATTTAGGAAATATCTGATATTCAAGGAGTTTATCTGTACAAGTCTATTGCTATGGAGTCATGAGTTGATACATTACGAAATCCTGTTTGGGCGTATCCATATTTGTACTGTAAAACAAAGTTCTCAAAACTAAAAGTAACAGCACACTCGGGAAAATCTGAATTTTTTTGGGTGACATAGGCACTGCCTAATGATGAGTTTTTTGTAAATACAGAAACAACAGACTTCCACATTATCTCACACTAATAGGAATACAAATTCTGCAGCAAAACATACTGGACGCCTAAAAAAAATTAAAGATATCTAAATGAAGCAAAATAAATATACAGTGAATATGAAAAAAATATAATTAACCAGCTAAGCACAGAAAAATTATAGTAAGACAATACGCAAACTTTTATTTTTTATTCAAAACAAAATTAGAGACTCAGGCATAGTAATAATGTCAGAAATGAATAGGAAAGTGCTTGATGGTGGTTAATGAGTCCCTTCTGACTTTCTGGAATGTATATGCCTTTTCTTAATAGATCTTACAAATTTAGCAAGTTATAAAAACATACAACCAGTCAGTGTTGTGTCCATTCTAAAACTAGAAAAACTAAACTAGCCTTAAGACAAGAGATGGAGTGATGGTCTCTTGCCTCTGCATTGGCTGTTGTGTTGGTTCCAGTATTTCAAATAGAAACTGAAGTCAATTAAGTTTGATAAAAGTATCACACTGATTTATTTTTTTTTCCCCGCAGATTAAGATGCTTGGTAAAGCAGCTGGAGAAGGGTGACATTAATGTGGTGGATTTAAAAAAGAATATTGAATATGCAGCATCTGTTCTGGAGGCCGTTTATATTGATGAAACCAGGTAAGTGAAAGGGAAGAACCAAAAAGGAAAAGATGTTGTGAACTGCATTTTAGAAATTTGGGGTTTGCATGCAATTGTAACTGACATGAGCTGAAGGTCTGTGCACATCAGAAGAAGCTTATGTGGCTCTTAGATCTTTTAGTCACAAGTTTCAAAGGTCAGATGTAATTGTTGCCTGGGGAGAAATGCTCAAAGAAATGAGTCAGAATACTATAATCTGGTCAGTAAATACATAAATTCTTGAAAAGCTGTGATTTATTTTATATTGTTTCATGCTTTGTTTATGATAATTTTTACTACCAGTATGAATGGTAATCATCTATACTGTGGGTTGACCTCAATTAAATTAGAAATCCTAAGTATTTGGCTTCTTGAAAGAATTTTAAGATATGTACTATATTGAAGTTAAATAGCTAACTTATAGCATTTCTTTCTGCATGCTGATCTCTTTTTAAGTTTTTTTTCTAAGCAGAAAGGTCTTGTAAAGGTGTCTGCCAAAACTGCAATACTGCTGAAGTGTGCAGTGTATGTCTCAGTTTTATATTGCATTTAAGACTTATTTCATGGACCTAACACTGTGTCATGTCCCCAGCCCCCCCTTCCCTTGCAAATCTACATAGTTGATATCATGCTTGAAGTACTGCTTCAACATTTTTCTGATTCTTGTGATTTACACACTAAAACTTGCCAGTCCAGAGTTTGGAGCATTTGCTTTTGGGGCACTAGAAAGCCTACCCATTTGAAAACAGAAGAATGAAAACAATAGCAAATGAAGCTGGTGCTAGTGATCTGTTTTCAGAGATTATATGACAGACTAGGCTGGCAGGATCACTGATACTGGTGTGCTACTCTTGGAGTGCATGCATATCCAATTCTGTAAAAAGCTGACTAAACAGGGGAAGGTAATATGGAAACCTTTTCTGATCATCCTCCCAGCTGCATGTTCTAGGGGACAGTTTCAACTTGATCCCAAGTTAAGTACACAACTTGAAAAGCAGTAGGTACCTCAGTGACTTCCAAAGGCCTCACGTGTTATGAAGATGAACTGAATGAATTTAAGGTAAATATTTTAAAATATTGGTAATTAATATGCCACTATCGATATACTCATGTCAGTTTTGCTGGTTAAGTTAATCCAGCTTCTTTTATATAAAATAAAGGGTTAATTTGTGAATTTATGTTAGTTTGCAGTCATATGTGTAGTTCAATTGGTACAGGTCCTTAGGGTGCCAGATTTTTTATCTATCTATCTATCTATCTATCTATCTATCTATCTATCTATCTATCTATCTATCTATCTTATGTATATTGAAATTATCAACAAACTTCTATTTTGGCTCATATTACCATAATAGAGGCCATAAAGGAACGAAAGCAGCGTATCATTGAGCCAAGTGCCAGTGGAGGCTGAATTAGCTTGTGTGGTTGCACTTGTCCTTGTTCCTACCAAAGAATACAGGTTCTTTGTCCTGCACAGAGCTACCTCTGTGGGAGTTTGGAACTGAGTTAACTGGTCTCACTAGTAGATTAGAAATAATAGTTTAGATCATAAGCAAAACAGCCTATTCCTGCTGAGCCTGAACATGTAATTTTATACATCACAAAGTTCAAATGACTTCAGTGAGTTTCTTACATACGATTTGCTGTTCAGTCAGTATCTGCAACTCACATGAAAATACCCATGCTTTCTATTTTAATCCCATTCTTGAGCCCTGGATTTTGTCCTGATGAATTTACTGACCCATTGCTTAGGTATCCAAGGAGAGGAAGACCACAGCTTCAACCAGCAGTCTAAAATTTAATCCTGTCTGTGGTGGTCTCTTCTTTCTCACCTTTCTAGGAGATAGACTTCAATATCAGCTGAGGGAAAGCACTCTTAAATATCTCTACAGACAGAATAGGAATAGCAACAAACAGAGAGTTCATTATAAGCATCCTAACTCATCTTTCTGTTATGATGCACATCCTCTTAGGATAATAAAATGCTCTCGCCAATGGTCACTCACCTATTGCAAAAGGACCTTCTGCAATTCTTCACAGCAACAGAGATGAAAAAAACAAAAAGACAAGTCAAAACTAAGGTCAATAAAGAGACCTAAGTATCACATATCTCACAGAGGATGTTCAATAATGTAGCCAAGGATCAAGGAAGAGCCCAGTCTGTTCCACAGCTCTGGGAAACCATTAGTGCTACTTAAAAATTAAATCTCAGGCCCTGTTCTGGAAAAAACACTTTTCTCTTTATAAGCCTGAGTTTTTTCCAGTGAGCAGTTCCAATTTCTTACAGTAGAAGACACCCATTTTTCCTCCTGTATACCATTAGTTTGAGTTTCTTGAAATCCTGTGTCATACTATAAAGTTGTGTATGCACATAGAAGTACATGCAAACGTGTAAGCTGATGGCATATTGAATCTTTATTTATAGTGCAACAATCAGCTGGGAGTAGCTGTAGAATTCACACCCTTTAGCAGAGGATGAAACATTTTTTTCAGGTCCTCTGACTCCCTTTCTCTGCTGCCATGTTTTTCTACACTGTAGTCATTTATCTGAGCATTTTTTATAACTATGTACATATACTTGTTTCCATACTTGAGCTTTCTAAAACTGTATACAGCTGGGTTGGGGAAAAGGCAGAGAAACAACACAACAGATTCTATTTATGAAGTCCAAAGAAGAAGAGAATAGTGTTCTTAGAAACAGGGATAGGCAGAAGGGATAACCTTCCAAAATGAGGAAAAATTGGTTTGGGCCAATGACTGTCAATATCCCATATAAAAGGTTCTGAGTTGACGGAAAGCTGGAAAGCACAGACATCAGACACCTCATAAGTGCTGCTTTCCCATGAACTTCATTATCTGTGGCCCCATGTCATTTAATAAGCTTGTTTAACAGGTCCTTTTCAGGACTGCTGCATCTGTCAGTGCTGAATAATTGTAAGCTGCACTAAATGCTCCCATGAAAGAGATCTAACACTTTGGTAGATGAAGCAGAGGTTTATTGTCAGCTGAAAATAACCGGTGAAACTCTCACAGTTTCAGCCCCTCAGCGGATCTGCTCTGTGGAAGAAGTTCAAACTTACTTAATAGTTGTTATAAATAATTCTGACAAATCTTGAAGAATTTTCTCCGTTAGTACCTTCCACTTGGCTCAAGGCAATGGAAGAAGGATATTTAGATTCAGACAGGAAATAAATACAGCCTGATAATTCAGTCACGACAGCTGTTCCGTTCCTTGTAAACACAGCTCTTCATTCATGCTAAGTAAGAAGAAAATAAATCTAATAAAATCTAGATGGAAATTACAAGATTTTAAAAACGTATGTATTCCAAAGATAAATTAAAAAAAAAAAATCTTGTGGAGAATACTTTTAGGTTGTTCTGAGTAAAATCAGAATATTTTATTCCAATTACATCTTATTTTTTAATGCTTTAATGTTTTAGAAAATACACTTGATTTCAGGAGGATTTTTATCTGACCGGTTTAAGTTCCATAAGGGGCTTTTAGTTTGTTTCAGGCTGTATAATGCCCTTCTAGAAAACCTTTAACCCCTTGAGAACTTTTGACTTTGAAGAGACTGTGTTTCAGTAATGTATGAAGTACCTCTGTTGTATATAGCTGGCAATTGCTTTGAGCACCTTTGATTCAACAAGACAAAATAACAAACATAGGTTCATGAAGTGAAAGGAAATGTCATTAAGGGTAAGTGGCATTATAACAATATATGTTTGCATGAGAGCTCTGGAAATAGCGCAGGTATTTCAATGATATTATCATGGCAAACACAGTTCTTCTTGATAAAAGGTTTTTATTTAGAAAAAGAAGTACCCACTGTGATACGTATAATGTTAGCTAAAAAGGAGGTCATTAAATCCAAACTTTGCTGTTGTAATGAACACCTTGGACTACACTGAATTTCCAGTGTACTACTCCAGTAATGCTCCAAATATTTCTGCAGTTTTGGGACTTAAATAGGGACAAACATTTTCAAACATCCAAAAAGGAAATAGTTTAAATTGCAAGACAAAGAGCTTTGTCATTTCACGCCACCAAATGTCTGCATGAGCCTTGAAGTGCACCACAGAAATATTTGTGACAAGAAAGATAGTGAGACAATAGAACTAAACAACTCGTAAAAACGTGGACTGACTATTTAGGCTATAAATCATGCACATGTGTATCTTTCTTGTGTGGAGTCCAAGGAAGAAGATTCTAAGGAGCAAATACTTGACTGGATACTGGTACTCAGAGAGCTCTGTATTGTGGAGGTGTGAATGGAGCTTAGCAAGAGGCCAACAACTAAATGAAATTCTGCTGTTTCCAGGAGCTGCTGAGGTGAGGAACAGTCAGTATAGCCTGCTATTGGCCAGCTCTCAGTTTTGGTTATGTTTGCAAGCTGGAGAAGGCTGTTCCCTGGTATTTTCAAATTTTTCAATACTGCAACAGAACCTGTGTCCATGGCAGCTACTCCATATTAGGCTAGGAATTGATATCTCAAAAAATAATAAGCTGGGATACTTATTTGACAACCCTGTGCTTTCTTTCACTCTCTTTTAGGCATCAATATATGTTTAGCAGCTTGTTCCTATTTTAAATGAGAGCAGAAGTCAGTAAAGGTTCCTCCTTTCATGTTTCTTTTGATTTTCATAAGCTGTATTTTATTATCAGTGTTGCGAGGCTCTAAGCTACATAAGTTGCTGCTGAGCATCTCACAGCAGGAATCTGTTACTTGATCTTGCAGAGCCATTCACATTCTATTCTCACCTGTAGCATATGAGATGTAGTGGGTATTTTAATTCACATAGTTTCACTGACTGTAAGGCTCTGGTTATGGAAGAAATTGTACCAATGCAGACACTGTTATCTGTTGAGATTAACCAGAGGATATTATCACACTGCAAATCTCTTAGATGGTGCAAGGATTGAGAAAGTTAAATTCTTTTACATCAAAGAGACGTAGATATTTTTTAAAACTTTTAAAAAATATATTTTTAGTCTTTCTGCCTGAACAGTGGGGCATTTGGTTAATGATGCAATTTATTTTGAAGGATCTAGAAAATCTTTCTCCTCAAAATTACCATTTTTGGCAAAATCTATGAATATTAAAGAAAATATTCTGCCTAATGATACAAGGATAAAACAGGTGGAATGGGATGCCCTATTTGGTAGTAATTTACCAGATGTAAAATATGGTCTGTATGATTCCTCTCTGAGATGACTTAGTCGAGGAGAGATTTGAAGTGGCAATTATTTAAGCATGAAGTTAAATTATAATCCTGAATATTCAGTCAAGTTTGCTGTGAGAGTGTATTGCTGTCCCCCACAGCCAGCCCATGGTTAAATGTACTTTACCTGAAGTTGTCAGTAACAAATGTACCATTTGAAGTAAATCATTCAGTTTATCCATTAGGGGCACCTACAATTGATGCTTTTCTAAAAGCTGCTATTGAGAAAAAGCTTATTGTGTTGAGATTAGTACAGTGTGTTTCACCCTTATAAAAGCTTAAAATAAGCCTTTGAAATCTTTAGTATTAAGCTAAAGGTTTGGGGTTTTTTTCTGAGGAAAGCTTACAACAGTATTAAAATTATACAAAAAAATACACTTAAAATCACTGAAAATCTATTAAATTCTGACTAAAACCCCTCAGTTCACTTAGGATATTTAATAAATGGCTGGCATGCCTTTTCTGTCTCAAAGTTACTGCTATTATTTTAGTTCTGAATCATGCCCCGAGTTAGTCCCAGCCCTATTGAACTCCAAGAGTACCGCGTTAAAGCAGCTGAATAAAAAAAAAAACCAGAAAAGAAGAGAAAGTAAAAGTAAATACATTGGCTCATAGCTGTACTCCTGCAAAGTGATATTTTTTTTAGGCATGAGTATCCTGACCTAAAACTAAAGATGTTGTTTATCTTTGGTATATACCTCTGTATTTCCAAATAGACGGTACATGTCAACAAGTGAACATTTTCAGTAACAATGGTCCTTCCTACATTACTTATCTTCTGTTGTAACACCTATATTTCATCCAGACTATTTTCCATTTATTTAATTGACTGGTAATTCTTCATATGAGGACAATTCTTCTAAGAATGTGCTAATTTTATGGGTACAACATGTTGGTAAATTCATAATTTCCTTTAGAAAGACCTCTATGTACTAAAAATGCACCTCATTCATTTTTGAAATTTGCTTATCCTCGGTGGGAGTCAAGAGAGTCTTTTAGTGGATGTTAGTAGAAATTGTAATGGACTATAGAGGATGTAAATATTGATTAAATATATTGATTTATGCTCATTCAGGAAGGTAGTGAGATAATAGAACTAAACAATTTGTAAAAATGTGGACTGACTATTTAGGCTATAAATTCTTCTGCATTTAAACCTGGAAGAGGACTTTCCTCAATTCACGCTTAAGGGCTTGATTAATTCACTAATCAGCAAAGAGCTAATACCTACTTCTCAATCTCTCCTCTGGAAATCTTTTACCACCCCTGTTAGGCAGCATGACTGATCAGCACTGATGGATTTTTTTCCCCCATAGCTATTATCTAATTTTATTTTTTTGATTTTCTTTTCTTTCTTTTTCTCGGTAGTACATCTGATATATTCCTAAGGGAAAAGCAATATACTTCTGACTAGTCCATTACTATATTTAAAATTCTGATTAAATGAAAAGAGAGCAAGAAATTATCACTGCTTGAATTTTGAAAAATTGTTCTTGGCAAAAACCACAGTACTGTGACAAGAAGATCAAGTTATTAGTTACTATGACTGCAATATTAATTGATTGCTAAGCTGAAATGCCATGGGCCATGTCTTACTTATTCCCACAACTGTCAATGGAAGTTCTACTCATGGAATGAATAGAACTAAATAACCCAACCTCCCCCTCTCCTTCCCACGCGTATCTCTTCCTCACATTGCATCTACTTAACAGGCTAATGATATATGAGCAAAATAAATGTATGTAACCCTGAAATTCTGACTTCATGTTGAAAAAACGTACTTTCTGTGGCACATTTTGTTACAGCCTTTTTGTTTTGTTTCTTAGCATTTTTGGGTGTTCCTTAGCTTTATGGAAGAAAAATTGGGGTGTGTGCCTTGGTATATATTAGTATATATTTTTGCCTAAAAGACTCAGGATGAAAAAAACTCCAGGGCAATTTAAGTAGGAGGTAAGATAAGGGAAGGTTTTAATGAAGCCTCTCAGGCTCTGGGAATACAAACCATGTGTGTGCTCCCTGACTCAGGTGTTACAATTTTTGTAATGATGTCTATCCAATCTGTGTTTGTCCACCCCCCAGCCTTTACCCCATTCTGCCCCTCAGGAATTGAGCTTGGGGGAGTTTTGGAACCCCCTCTTTCTCATCTTCATCTTTGGAGCACGTACAGTCCTTGGAGGCTTTCCAAAGTTCAGGATTTGAAGGTTGCTTTGCCCTGGTGATATCTTGTTGTCCAGGCCAGGGTGCAGATGTTCTTAAACAGAATGAAGGCCTACCTTGAAAAAGAGACTAAATATGCGACTGGAATTTAGGGGGAATTGATATGGAATGGGGTAATAGGGTTGAGTAAGTGTAACTACTGTGCTGAAGGGTGAGGGATATATTAAATACAGCTACTTCTAAAATCTACAAAAATTAAAAAATCAAAAACCTCCAAGGCAACATGTATTTATTTAATACAACTAGGATATTTGAGTTCATGCCTCCCAGTTAAACGGAGTTTATCTCAGTAGAGTTTTACTTGAAGACTGATTTTTGTGGAACAACTGTGTGGCTTTTAAATGCCCACAATCTCTGATCTTCAGGGTGGTTGATCTGGAGATGAGACTTCGGGTCTTGTAATGACTCCATTCCAAATATTTTCTAAGCTAGAGATTCTAGCCTTGTGTTTGACAGCTATGGTCACTTGTCCACTAATTTACAGAGTGACATTTTTGAACCTATGTAGGAGTTTACATATTGGAGAATGTCACAAAATTATATTGCAATTTACAAATTACATTTTGCTATTTACAATTATAAATTATATTCCAAAATCTTGCAAAAATCCTTGTAATATTTGATAGGAAGTTCAGTGGTTTAACTGTGTGTCTTTGTTTTGATCCTGTCTTCTGCTTTTCTGATTTTATTTCATCTCCATCCTTTTTTTTTTTTTTTTTAAAGGTATGGAATCATAAAATGTGTTGGGTTGGGTTGTAAGGAACCTTAAAGATCATCTGCTTCCAACCCTCCTCCCATTTGCAGGGGCACCTTCCATCAGACCAGGTTGCTCAGAGCTCCATCCAGACTGACCTTGGACACGTCTAGGATGGGGCATCCACATCTTCTCTGCAGTAAAGAATTTCTTCCTGATATCTAATCTAAATCTCTCCTCTTTTAGTTTAAAATGTTCCTTCTTGTTCTAGCATTGTCTGACTGTGTAAAAAAATGCTCTCTCTCTTTTTTTATAAGCTGCCTTTAAGTACTGAAAGGCTGCAGTGAGGTATCCCCAGGTTATTTTATAGAAATGCTTTCACAATCAGTGAGTAAAAGGTGAACAATTAGATGTATTTCACAGTACTCATATATCTAGACCCATGGAAATATAACGGAAAGACTGTATTTTATAATCAAAGTAAAAATAGATGAATAAAAGTTGACAAAAGCTGGAAGCTATGAAATTAGTTGAAATTGGATTCTAAGAATTGTTTATAATTAAGCATAGTTTGTATGAAGCAATATATAGTCTAATTTATTTTCCTTCCTACATAAAATTTCCATCAAATTGGGGAATTTGATGGAACCATCAATTTTTTCAGATGTGTAGACCCATATAGTAGCCCTGTCCGTGTAATTACAAAAGAATGGCAGTCATCAGTGAAATTGTTCAAAGGCCATTTCTAGCAATGCATATGCCATGAGTAATTTTCTGCAATATAATTCTTATTCTTCAAAAGGTCAGGAAAGTCTAGAAAATAGACAGTTGTGAGATGAATGACTAACCCTTATTTCCTCTCCTTGAATGTAGTTCCAGTTAGGCTTCTCAAAGAAACTAATTCTTTTTGAAAAGTTGTTAAGCTTATGTGTTGAGGGAGCTGCAAGATTTTGTACTTGCACCGTAGTTCTATATTGCAGTTGCTTCCCTACTATTTAAGTTGGAATCAGAGACACTGAAACTCTCTCTCCCCCTTGGCATGTTGTTCAGTCATCTCTTGTCAGAGAGCAGTGGTCTCATGAAAATAACTGATTAAATAAACCCTTTTTACAAATACTGTTTTCTCGGATCTGTCTTGATGAAGTAAGTTCTGTTACTGTCATTTACAGACTGAATAATCCTCCTACTTTACAGGTGAATGGTTAAAATGATTAGATAAACTTCAGTGTGTCTTGCTGGCCCTAATTTGTACTGCAGTGGCTCATATCTGCAGAGCTCAGGACTTGGTCCCAAATTCAGGTCTGCATCAGGCTGTAGCAAACTGATGTAGAGCTCTGCTTTGTGCTGCACAGGTGATGTGGAATATTCCTGCTGCATGCTGTGAGGCAGCCTAATGCCCATGGTCCTTTTATTGCTGGAATGTTTTCATCTAATTTGAGTAACAGTTGGAATAGTTACAAAAGTATGTTCTAGGGATTATAAGTTTTATCCCTTATTGTACTAAAAATATATCAAATGTAAAATATTCCTCAGAAATATAAATGTACTGATTTCTGCAGGGATATATAATAATGGTGTTAGACTGGTATGGATTTCAGTGGACTATAGCATAGTTTTTAATGTAGGGAATAAAGCCAATTTATATCCTTTGGCCTATGCCCAATCTCAGCCCTCATTCAGTTTTGCAAGATAATTTGCCCAAATCCTTTCCTCTACACAAGTCCTGCCCCTCCAATTTTAATTACTGATTTTTGGCCTGGGTCCCACTTTCAGAAAATTTCGTAATTCTTGTCCATTCTACTCTTCTTGCACTCCATGTTAAAGAACTTTCCTAGACTCATAAGTCTATGTCTCTGAAAAATAGGAAAGTTTCTGCTGTTCTTTCAGTAAACTGGGGGAGGATGAGGGGTGCATTTTATGGCATTTTTTTTAGATCCAGTTTTAAAACCTTACAAAATAGCCTGCTAGCCAAATGAACTGCTGAAACTGAGAACAGAGCAGATGAACACAACTACACTACGCTCACTGTTCACCAATAATTTCCATTACTCTTCTGGCATCATGCTTCTTACTAGGCATCGTCCTATAATCCCTCAGATAGTATTAGATTTATATAGGGATTCCTTTGAACTATACTGTATTCAGGCTTTTCTTAAACATCTGTGTTGCTGCTTAATCTCTCTATGTGCCAGAGAAGACCTCGATTTGGCCAGGTTTTGAAAACCTGTAAGAGAAACAGAGAAAATGAAAGGTGTGAAAGAGACATCGAACTAATATGAGGAGAGAGTGCACAAATAGGGAAAGGAGTTAACAGTTTTGCTAAGGGTAGAAAGAAAAGACAATGGCAGAGGTGTAAACGTGAAAATGGATAGGAAAGTGATAACTTTCCTCTCCCAAATATCCATTCACAAATATGTTAGCTGAATTCCCACCAAATTTTTTTCCCAGTAATCCTGTTCACTCAGGTGAAGAGGCCCATGTTTTAACTTGACAAGCGGATTGTTTCATAAAAAAATCACACTCAACAATATTTTGTCCATTGTTGCTTTACATCCAATTCACACAAACTCAAGGAGTTTCAGAATGGCAGCACTGGAGAAATAGATTTATATAATCAAATAGCATCTGCAATTCAGTTGGTACCACTTTCAATAAAACATTTTAAAAGAGTGGCATGCTTTGCATGTGTTCAGGTCATCCTAACTCTGGGATTTCTTTCATAATTGTGTGAAAGAAAACTTGACAGCTGACTAAATGAGGGATTAGGTTCTTGGAAAATCTCAGCAGTCTGAGTGATATGGGCAAATAACAGCAAGAAAAGGGTTTATAGAAGTGTGGATTGGAAGTGTTGAGTCTGTTTTAAGAGAATATTTAGTTACATGTTTCTTCTAAATAAACTGATGACCTTCAAGTCAGTTTTGTTTAAGTGAAGTTTCTTTTTAACTTTTTCTATTTTGCAAGATCTATACCTAAGTTTTTCTAGCTTTTTGAACTGCTTAGAACTGTGAAAGCTGACTTGCAATCCAATCTTGTATAATATCTTTATTGCTATGATTTTGTTACCATGCTTTTAATAGGAATACAGATCTCCACACAGAAGGAGTTCTCTTTATTAAAGGAATTAATCCTCTTTAATACTTTTATTGCACTGCAATAAAATGACAAGCATGTATGCAGGGTCTTCATTGACATGCATTCATCATAGCATTGCTATGTAATATAATTTACTTTGCAGCTCAGTATCAAAACAATTTTTGCACCATTTTGGGTGGACCACTGGTGTTCTTGATTATAGCAGCAACCCCTCTTTCTATAGACGTTCCTGTAAGTCAATCTTTTAGATTTTATAGCTCATTGTTTACACTTCAATCCACCACAGCTTTGATAACTTTGTCGAAAATCTTCTTTTACCTTCAGTTGAATATCTTCCATTTTAATATCTTTTACCTTCTGGAACATAACCAGTGGGAGAGAGAAGAGATCTGCTGTGTGCAGCTTCCCTTCGGCCTCTACCAGAGAAGACATTTAGTAATGTGCTGAGTCGATTTACAGACAACCTCGGCTCCTCTGAAATCAAGTTTTGTTGGCTGTTCACCTCTCCGTACTCTTTGCTTCGGTCTGACATCTTGTTGGTTACTTTGTATTAATCTTTTTTTAGGAAACTTTTGGACACTGAGGATGAACTCTCTGACATCCAGTCGGATTCGGTCCCGCTGGAAGTGCGGGACTGGTTAGCTTCTACATTCACAAGAGAAATGGGAATAGCGAAGAGGAGATCTGAAGAAAAGCCCAAATTCCGAAGCATTGTGCATGCTGTACAGGCTGGGATTTTTGTAGAAAGGTGAGAGTTTGGTTTTCTTATCGCAGCAAGTGCAGCATTTAACCACAGTGTCTGCCACTGAAGATCCTTTTAGAGATCGTATGAACCTGAAGCAAATCTCTGAGCCAGGTATATTCTTGAGTTTCTGCAATCACTTTATTTTTGTAGATAGAAATCCAGGTGAAACCACTAAATTTGTAAAATCTCCTGAAGGCTGGAAAATTCTGGGGAAGAAATCAAAGGCTTTGCAACTTCTGCAGTAAATTGTACCAAAGACTGCTCTAACATAAAAGAGGGGCTTTTCTCATAAGTTCATAAAAAGATTTATGTAATCTTTGGGATCAGACCATTTAATAGCTTAGTGTTATTTCAAAAACTCTGAAAAATGAATTAAAAGAAGATAAACTGTTCTGGTACTTTTTATAGGAGTGCTATGTCTTGATATTTTATTTGTTTTCTTTAGGATGTATCGAAGAACTTCAAGCATGGTTGGTTTGGCTTACCCATCAGAAGTGATAGTCACATTTAAGGTGAAATAAGTCTAATCATTGTGGAATTTGAATGTATTTGTACTTATGTTTAGTGACTTTTAGGGTGAAATGAAGTTATTTTTCTACTGAGCATACCCTAGCCATAGTTAATACTACAGAACTTAACACACAGAACAGAGAAATTAGTAGTTAAAAATTCAAAACCAGATTCTGTTTAATTGTGATTTCATTTAGACATTATTAGAACAATAGGATGAAATTTGTATAGAAATTTTTATAGAAATGTGAGATGTAGTTTTATCAGCTCTCAGTGGTATGGTAATCAGTGTCTCAGACAGGAGTATTTTTTTCCGTTTTAGGAAAGAAAAAGGAGATAGTATTGGGATAGAACTAACAAAAGAATCCAAAGCTTGTGGAAGAAGTACAGTATTTGCTCTGAATTTACGGTATTGCTTCAGTTCACATAAAAGACAATCTTTTATGGAGAGCTGAGTTCCTATGTCTATGTGAGCAATTAAAAACTGGTATTTCTTGAGAATTGAGTACCTCAGCTTTTCCCCTAAAAGTCAAACACTGTTACATTATTCTCAAATTTCTTTATGGTTAATGACATCAGTGTTAATGACCTATTTAAAGAGTGGTATTCACATTGCTCCATAAGGTTCTTTATACAATTTGTACGCAGAAAGTTAAATTTGAAAGATTAAGACCTTTGACTCAAAGCATGCAAAGTTGCCTAGGTCATGTTACAAGTATTTTCTTCATAACTGGCACAACTGTTTTCATCATTAATATTGAAATAGTCATTAATGTTTTAGCTACAGTAGGAGTTTGAAAGAATTGGACAATAAAAAACCCAACAAACTCTCCTCCTTCCCTCAAAAAAACCTCCAAAATATCTTTTCTAATAATCAACTGGAAGCTATTTAAGCAGATGGAAATGTTATGGTTTTTGGTTTTTTGTTTTTTGTTTTTTCTTTTCCCCTCATCTGCAGGATGTTGATAAATGGTCTTTTGACGTATTTACCCTAAATGAAGCAAGTGGAGAGCACAGTCTGAAATTTATGATGTATGAGCTGTTTACCCGATATGACCTTTTGAGCCGTTTCAAGGTCAGGAACTAGCCACAAATAAAAATATGTATGCAAAAATATATATGTCAAATTTAAAATGCAAGGATGACAGCATAAGTTGGACTTTTTTTTTTATTGTACAATGCAATACAAAGAATATGGCAAATCAAATACTGTAATATTCCAATTGTTCTACCAAATGAAACTTCTGCAGGCCAAAAAATGGAAACACCCATGTCATGTCATTTGTAAGCATTACATAAATAGATTATTTATACAACCTATTTACTCAACAGGACTGAATCAGTGACCCAGCTTCCTGGAACAAAGATTACTAATAATGCAGAAAACTGTAGTTAGTCTTAAGTACTTTTTTCATGGTCTAGGTCATAGTATGTTGCTCACTACTGTGGAGGGGCTTCAGATGAACCTTCCTCTCCTACCCATCTTGAAGGGATATATAAAGAGAAAGCTGGTTTTCCATGGTGTTTGCAGGGGTCTACAATACAATATGGAGTACTTATAGCCAATTTTGAAAGACTGAGATGAAAATATGGATCAAAATGCTAAATTTATCGTTATAATAGAACCAAATGAAAGTTTTCTTATACTTTCAAAATCTCTCCACTGCAAAACTCCATGTTCCTTTTGAAAAGACTGCTTCACCCTGAAGTTGTTCTGAATCTTTTAATTGTAACAACAAGCTTCATGTGCTTGAAGTCAGAACCACACCAGGGCTACCATTAACAACACAGACACGAAGTACACAATGTTACTGGCAGAGTGGGTTTAAGCCCATTCTCAGTTCCATTGTTTACCTTACAGGGCTTTTAAATAAAGAAAAAATTCTTAAGGCAAATGTAATTTCATTATATGGGTGATACGTTTTAACCCTGGCCACCAAAAAAGCTCACTTCTCTCCTCAGCAGGATGGAAGAAGAGAATTGGAGGCGTAAAAGTGAGAAAACTTGAGGGCTGTGATAAGTACAGTTTAATAACGATAATATGAGAATGATGTTCTCAATAATAATATAGAAAATTAATGAAAATCACAAAGAGAGATATAAAACCCAAGAAGAAATGATGCAAATGAAAACAATTGCTCACCACAACTGACTGATGCCCAGCCAGTCCCCAGGCACCAGCCCCCCAGGTGGCCTCCCCCTGCTTTGTGCTGCTGACCCTGACACCACATCCTTGGGGTGTCCCTTGGGTCAGCTGGGGCTGCTGGCCTGGTTGTGTCCCTTCCCAGCTTCTTGTGCACCCCAAGCCTACTCAGTGGTGGGGTGGGATGGGGAGCAGAAAAGGCCTTGACTCTGAATAACCTCTGCTCAGCTGTAACCAAAACATGTTATCAAGACTCTTTCCAGCACTAATCCAAAACATAGTCCGATAGTATCTACTGTGAAGAAAATGAACTCTATCCCTGCCAAAACCAGCACAATAGGAAAATAAGTGGGACTAGATAGTACCTGTACTTCACACATTGCCTGGAGGAAGGAAAGTCATTCTATGAGATTAAAGGAAGCCTTGCCTCAAGCAAGTAAAACTGGTGAAGAAAAGGAGATAATCCTATTTTTAGACTCCTATCTGTCATGCCTGTATTATATGAGCAATCTGTCCTGGTACAGACAGACAGGCATGTCTTGAAAACCATTTGGCTGATAGCTCTGCAGTCTCTTGTGCATGGTGTATGTAGAGGGATATAACATCTACAAAAATTGGATGAAGACTCACTGATGCATGTATGATATTTGACCTTTACATTTTAATTTTTTCTTTTGTTGTTTGCTAACTACATTCTATAGTATATTACTCGTGGTTTATTTATTGCATGATTGACTTTGCAGCTGTTGCAGGAAAAAACCAGTTATTTTAATGTTTTCTTCTCCTTAGATCCCCGTTCCCAATCTTATTTCGTTTGCTGAAGCTCTTGAAGTTGGTTACAGCAAATACAAAAATCCATATCACAATTTGGTCCATGCAGCTGACGTTACTCAAACTGTGCATTACATAATGATTCACACTGGTATCATGGTAAGGAATGTTGTGAAGTTCAATTTACTTTTTTTCTCAGACTCTACTGTTTTGAATAAATGTGTGCATATGCCTTTTCTTAAGGAAAAATCTCCCTTGAAAATTGTGCAGATAGAGATTCCAAACTACCATTCAGGCTGTGAACTTTATGTCATTTTAACAGGTTTTCTGAGCTGAAGTTCTCCCTATGTGGAGGGAAAAGGGAGGGAAAAAGTCCTTTTTAAATCTTGTTGCTTTTTGTCGCCTGGACTTGGGTATTATATATCATATTAGAATAGATAGATTTGCAGGAGTGGGCAGGTGAGAAATTTTTACTTTCACATCACAGCATGGGAGGTGTGATCAGGCAAGGAAGCTTTAGTATCTGCTGAGGTCCTGGCTGTTGAAAGATGTACTGAATCAGTGTAGGCTTAGAATTATAGCAGCATAGAATGTTTTGGGTTGGAAGGGACCTTAAAGACAATCTAGTTCCAACTGCCCTTCCATGGCCAGAGACACCCTCCACTCGACCAAGCTGCTCAAAGCCCCATCCGGCCCAGTCATGCACTCTGCAACTGCTTTTTCTTTTAGTTTATTGCCTTTTTTAGGACTACTCTTGTATATAGTATATGCCTATAGTAGTCAGGATATTGCATTTGTCTTGCAATGTCACAGTATTTTTTATTATTTATTTGGGAACTAAAATGAGTCTGTGCAAGCATTTTTATTTCTAAACACTTATATTTAATACCAGCAGTGGGAGTCTCCTCCCTATCAGCTTGCTAGGCAGAAGTAAATACTGACTGAAAGAGAAGGGACATTGCTATCAATGGTCTTTTGATGATTTGTCTTCACTGTGAATACACTTGTTTACAAAAAGAAAAAAGAAGACAAACCCAAACCAACAAACAAAACTAATTGGAAGAGATAGTATCTGATTTCTGTTTGCAGAGCTATGAAACAATTCTGTAAGACTTTGGAAAGGAAAAATTTAGGGCTGATTCTAGATGTTTGTGCTCATATATATACAAAATAAATGTCAGTAAGCCTTTTCTCGCTTAAAACTTTGCCTTTGGCTGTAGTGGGGGCAAGGAGAAGTCCCTAGGCATTGCAGCTTTTTATTCTACTGTTTGAAGGAAGTAATTTGCTTCTAAGTATCAAGTTTTTAAAGCTACTTTTTAACTCCAGTATTACTTCCTGAATTAAGCCCAGAGTATTCCCCAGCCAAGATTCCTATTCACATTGAGATGTTTTCTTGAAAAAAAATGACTTTCATATCAGACTGAAGCAGAGCCTAGACAGCTCCTGCCAAGATGAGTCCAAACCAAAGTTTTTGTATATAATATTGATCTATCAAAATAGTATTTTAATGAAAGAAAAATATTGAAGAGATTAAATCACGGTTCCTAACCTACCCTTGTCTTCTACTGTAAAGTTAACAGCAAAAGTTAAGTGATGTGAGACATGTCTTTGTTGCAGATATACACCTGGATCAGCAATTTAACAGGGAGAAAAATCCCTGTGCTTTGTTATATACTATAAACATCCCTTTGGCCCATTGTATCTGTGCCCCTCTGCCCTTCAAAAAACGAGAGCATTGAGATTTTCTTTGCAATGCCAGAACAAGGTTCAAGCTTCCAAAGCTGTCCTAGCCAGTTTGGGATGTTTTGCCATTGATTAAACAACTTTGCAACACACTTTGTGTGTCTCTGAACAATGAATGAAGGAATCTGTTTCATATTTGAATATCTGCTATTTCACTGAGTGCACACAAGTATGAGAAAGACCTCACCAACACTAGTTTTACATTATTAGCATCTTAACCTTTTAACTGCACTTTGATGTGATTTGGACAACTATTTTCAAAAAAGTTTAGACTTTGCTGCTGTAAAACCTCATTAATGCTGCAAAACCGCTACAAAATATTTCTATAAAATTAGACCAGTTTTAATTTACATTTTAATTGCCAAATTATGATACTGAATTGCAATATTTCCCTGCCCATGTCAGGGGGGATTGGAACTTTCCAACCCTAACCATTCTATGACTCTACAATTCTATGATAAAAGTAGGACAACACTTAGTCAAGAGTACCTTCAAACAGATGTAGCTTGCCAGGTAGAGGGAACATTTATGGAACTTGGTGTTTGAAAGAGGGCCTAGAGGGCCTAGTGATTCTGCAGCTTGCAAAGTATTTCTGTCCCAAATATCTCTTGCAATTTGAGAATGCATCAGTATCATGAGAATGTTCTATTTAAGTTTTTTTTTCCCTGTTGCCTGGTTTACTCTCCAGAACCCTACTCATTAACAATTTGAAATTTGCTTCTCAAGCTGATAATTTTCAGAGCGTATCCATTCTGCACCTCTTTTAACTCTGCTCTATTTCTGGCAAATACCTGGTTTGGAGTCAATTTGATGCAATTCTAGATCAAATTCCAATGGTGTTTGTCTTTTTTTTTTTTTTTTTTTTTTTGCAGGTTAGTGTGCAATTTGAAGTTAACTGGCTTTTATTGTATCAGGACCTCATAGTGACTCCAAGAACTTGCAAAGATTTGCTATCTTCTTTGTTCCTTTCCAAAAGACATACTGAAGCAAATGTTTCAAAAAGCTGGGTTTTAGAAAATCCGTTTCACAATTCATGTTGTTGAGGTCATGTGTTTTGTATTTTTATAGGCAGCTGGAAAACAGCCGTATTTCAGCAACTGCCAAAAAATTTGGCTGGTCAGAGTTTATGCTTCTCCACAAGCCCTTAGAAAGATTCCAGTGAAGAATAACACATATTCAGAGTCACAGTTAAAGAAATAAAATTATCATTATATTTTTCAAAAGTTGCTGTCTATCTTAAGAAACAAGATCCAGCTACCTCAGATCAATGTGCTAGAAAGCTAGATATCACAGATGGCACAGAGTTTATTAACCTTCCCAAGAGATTAAATCCCAGATGATATGACTGAAATGTATAACTCAAGGTTGCATTTATGAAGTTTTCATCTTTATAAAGATTTAAGAATCCAAGTCCCAGGGAATACATCTCGTAAAGAACTTTTGAGTCATCGATCATCTTCCCACCATCCCTTTTCTCCTCCCACATACCTGTATTGCTCAAAGTAAAGAAGCTTACTGTCAATAAGTGAATTTTGAGACTCCATTTCTTACTCAGTTTTTAATCCATTGTTGTAAAAAATTTAGTTTCAAACAGAGCTGAGTTGAAATGTATCTATTTACTTATAAGGAATTTATAACACTGGAAAACAGCTCTCAATAGAAGAGATATTTTACATTAGGCATTACACCTTCATGTCATAGTATCTTTTGAGAGGGAACAGGTTTCAGCTCTTCACAGTCTTGCAGACTTCCAGATACCTGTTTTTGCCTCTCCCGTTGAGAAAAACACTTGTTAACTGTCTCTCTAAGAGCTTTTTCCCACTTCCTTAGAAATGCTTCAGCTAAAATACTCTGATTCTCTGATTTGAATACTGATCTCAGTTTTGACTGTACATCTTGTGTCTCTAGTGTACTTGCTCTCATATGCTACTGTATGAAGTCTCTTTGTCGCCCATAGATATATTGTTTGTAAGGAATGTTCTTCTACTTGTAAATGCATTGTGTAGCAACTATTTTGGTTGCTGGAAAAGCTGACCTTAAAAAGACATCTAAAAGAAAAAGTTTGTGTTTAGTTACTAATAATTTCTGTGTTTCTATCCTATTTGGTATGTTGAAAATATTGTGAAAGCCAGGACTGGTCATGGCCTGGTTTCTTCTGACACACAATACTATGAAGGTCATCGTTTCCATTTTTAGAACTGCTTACAGTACATTCTCTTTACTGTGTTGTGACCTTTTAAAATCTGTACTGCTTCACCAACAGGCAGTACTTGTTCCTCAGCAGTCTTATTTTGTTGCTGAATGGCCTATTTTATTATTCTCAAATTACTTATGAATCTTGACGGTTCCCTTTCTTCTTCTTCGAAAGAAGTGCTACTATTGGCAACTTTTACTACATCTGGCAGCTTATATATCTCATATCCATTCATACATACATATGTGCATATTCGGGTGCATAAACTTGAGATCATTCTTTGATCCTTTAGAACAGAAGCTTACTTCTATGCCAAAAACATCTGAAATATATTCTGGCATTTGACTTAATCAGTCCTGTGACTGTGGGGGTTAATTATCATATGAGTTTTTTGCCCCCATTTTTAGATGGAGTAAATTTTATCCTCAAGGATGATTTATCATTCAAGAAATAGAAATTGAAAGAAGATAATAGAGGTTATTTTACAAACTGAGCGATACAGAACAGCCTCAGTTAGCAAGTTATAAAAGGACACAAAACTCCAGGGTCTGCATTATTTTGTATACATGACCTGTATTACCTTTTGTTCTGTGTAATTGTATGCACCCTTTTTTTTAAATCAGTACAAACTATGATAAAATTTAGAACAGAAAAGTCTCCCATGGGCCTAATTTTAGTACCATGTACACTGACAAAATATAGTTAATGCTGATGTTGTATGTTGAATTTTTATGAACTGTATATATAGTTTACTAAAAGATAAATTATAACCTTAACTTCATATCAAACTTTTAGATTAATATGGCATAATTTGGCAAGTGTCATGTGTGGGATAACAGATTGGATACTGATAGCAGTTGCAAAGTACACCATATAATTCTCTTGATAACTTCTTATATTTTCAGCTGCCAATATTTACTTTGCTAGTGACCAAATGGATGTTAACTTGGTCTCAGAGAAATCATAACAAGTACAAGGACTTATTTTACTGTATAATACTGAAGTGTTATGGATATATAGTTGCCTGGAATAAGACAAGTGGAAAATTTATTTAAGTTAAAGGTAGTGCAAAATATTTTCAGTGCTGTACTGTTTAATCTGACTTAGACTGTTACAGTAAATGTGACTAGGATTTGTTTTTCACTTACCAGCACTGGCTCACAGAACTGGAAATTTTAGCAATGATCTTTGCAGCTGCTGTCCATGATTATGAACATACTGGGACCACAAACAATTTTCATATTCAGACAAGGTAAGGAAAGTGATCTCTTAAGAGTCATATCTGGAGTTCACTGTTCATTGGTCTGAACTGTTTCATATCTCTTACTAATAAGTAACAGGAAGTAGCCAGGTCATGCCTGATTTTACAGATTGCTTCCTCGACCTCTGTACAGTTAATGGGACCATTCACATGGACAGACGGTGTGGAAAAGTAAGGAGATAGCTCCATAATGTTTGAAATAATTCTATTTTGGAGCTGATATGTCAAGAGAAATTTCAAAAATATTCAGAACATGGACTTGAAAACCCCTCACCCCTCTATTTGTTCACTTAAATTCTGATATTTCTGAGTCAAAAATTTCTTCTACTGTGTCCCCATAAAAATACTACCTCTCTTTCAGCATGTGCCTAGATATACTTCAGGTGCTACATTTTGTTTCATTTTGTGTATTAAACTTTCAAGGTCCTGGTGCAGAGGGAGAAATCTTCAATTACAGCTTTAGAAATACCTACCATGAGCCCTCTCCTAGCATGTTTTGACAGCATCTGCAGTAGGCATGAAAAAGAAATCTAGAGAGGAATCCAGTTTGAAAGTTAGGCTAGCTGTATTCTCATGTAGGTGCAGCATATCATTCTAGCTGCTGGTCCTGTACAACAGCATATATCTCTTCCCATTAAAATATTTTCAGCTTACCAAAGGAAAATCCCTGACCAATATATTACTAAGTGATAAATGGTACACCTGATACTTAACCTAATTCAAAGCATCTTATTTTTCTCTTACACTAGGCTATAGTTTCATTTTAGTATCCTCAGTTGAGGAGTTTGCTTTAGCTGGTCTTAAAAAAAAATAAACTCAGCATCACACTGGCATATTCTAATAAAACAGCTCAGTGCTAGAAAAATAAATACTTTGAGAGGAAGCATCCTCACACTCACCAATATGGATAAAGTGCCCAAAGGTAACATTGAAATTAAATCTGTAACATACTTGTGCTCCAAGATGTGCCCTTCAATAATGAACAAATTCTAGATTTGCAACTGAAATAAGGATGCAATTCTTTTCTCTCTCAGCACAATCTGGCTAAAAATAAACCAGTTTGTAGTTCCAAGTTTATATTACTTTTCTATTTTTGTCCTTAATATTTTCCTCTGCAGTATTGCAAGAGTGGAAAATTAATTAAGCTGTTCGCCTTTGAATTTTACTTGCAAACAGGTATTTGTTTTGTAATGTAGTTCATTCTTCTCTCTTAGTGTAAGTTGGCCCTGATGTGGCATCCCAGGGCTGTAATTCCAAGCTTCTGAGAAAAGTTGATGGAATTGCTGTCATAATCATAGCAAATCTTAGCACCTCTTAAACCTATCCATACGTAGCTATGTCCATCAAAGTGTGCTTCTTAAATATATGTGATTGGCATAATACAGATTTTCCCACAATTTCAGTTGGATTATGGATGTAAACATATTGAATTTTAGCAGGTTATGGTTCATTCCCTCTAAATAAAGTTTCCAATCCTATTTTAATTCTTTAGATACCTTAGTACCATATATGACAATATATAATATTGCTCAACAGAACAAGAGGTTCAATATAGCTTATTTATGTCAGAGGGAGCTGCACTGCTAAATCCTCACACCTTTCTTCTAGTACAGACTTTTCAGTTGACCAAGTTGTAGTTTTACCAGAATGGAAGTGTAGCAAAGAGGAGAGACCTGAGGTTGCTTAGCAGGTCAGGTCAGGTTTTGGGGAAATAAATTCACCAAGAATTAAGTACGATAAATCCACACTGGATCAAAATTTGTGAAAATTTCAATGTAATTTTGGAATTGTACGTTAGTCTTTAATTAAGAGGGAAAGGATACTGTCAAGTGTGCTATCATTATGGTATGTGTCTTTATTTAGGAAACATTTGAATGTAATCAAATTTCAGCTCAAGGTTTGGCTGTGTTTCTGACAAAAGATGGTGTATGTTTAAAACATATGAAATTGAAGCTTTTTAATACTTTTTTATTTACAACTCCCTCTGATAATGAGCAACATGGGCCAAAGCATATTTCTCAAAACAAGGGTAGTAACTTCTTAACACCCGTGCTGTTGGTGAAGACATTGTATTTTAAATGGTTGTATTGCCAAAGTTTACTCTTGAGTAGCCTAACTGGATCATTTCTGTTGTTCTGTGGTCCTATCTACAGTCAAGAAGCTCAAAGGTCTCACAAATTTTTGTCACACTTAGATCGTACAAATAAAACATCACACAATTAAAACCATGACTTTCCCACAAATAGTATATACAATGGTATAATGACAATTTTTTATGCATCTAAGATGGAAAATTTATCAGTATTCGATACAATAGGAACAAATAAACATAGTTTGATATATATGTGTATATATATATATATATATATATATATATATATACATATATAGTCAATAATTCTCATAGAGAATACATAACCCTATCTTTCACAGTGCCATCATTAGGACACTATTACCAAATCTACCTTTTTTTTCAACATTAGGTCAGATGTTGCTATATTGTACAATGATCGTTCTGTTCTTGAAAATCATCATGTAAGTGCTGCTTATAGACTCATGCAAGAAGAAGAGATGAATATCCTGGGTAATTTAAACAAAGATGACTGGAGGTAAGACTTGCAATGACATTCAAACATAATTCCAGTATTTATAAATAATAAAAACTACCAAGCCTTCCCCGTGGAGTCTATTTTAAGAGTTCAAATTACAGGAAATGACATTGTCACTGAAAAGAGTAATGGATATTTAGAGCCTAGGGAAGGCTGCTGCAGTACTAAGAAATATTGTTTGGGAGACTCCAAACAAAATCAAGTTTTCCAAGTGAGATTGTGCATTTATGAGACACAGTGCTGGACTGTGTGGACAGTGTCTCAGGTGAGATAGATCTTCAGGAAAACCACAATGCTGCTCTGGAGCTGGGTTACCTTTGTCTAACAGTGGGTTAAAACCACAGTGCAGAGTCACATTACTGCCAGCTTGAGCACTATTGCCCCTGGGATTTCACTGTAGTCACATCTTGGTTAAGCAGTAAAAAATTAATTATGTGGGGAGTCCAGAAATAATAAGGTAAAGGCCCAGAAGTGCTACAGAAAGCTCTTCTTTTTATTCTTAATTTTAGTGTAATTCCTGAAGAAAATTTGCCCAGCTGAAAGAGTAAGGATCATAATTGATATATCACAAATACTAAGACATGTAAGGCTAAAATGAACAAGTTAGACTAAGACTTTCCCATTATTCAAAAGGACATGTTATCTTTGTATATCATTGTTTGATACATATAACATTTAAAATATAAGTCTTCTGTGTGTTTCTGTAAACATAACTATTATTCAGGGATCCTAAAAAAACCTTTCAAACAGGTGGACTGTGAAGCCAGAGAGATGTTCTGCTTCCAGGAAGTCTTCTGCTGTGAATGATGCTACCATGAATAACAAAGCTATGCTCTGCTTAATTTATATTTTCATGAAGCCATATATTTATGAGGGAATGTCAGATCAAATTTTGTTGTACTGTATATTTACAGATGAAGGACTGTTTTACAGGGTAGATTTACATGATTTTACTTATCTAAAGTAAAACGTGATGAGAACACCCCTAAGTAAAGCATTTATTGAGTGTAAGTCTTCTGGCCCTTTTGGTTTTCAATTAATTCTTTTTCTGTACCTGTTTCTAAAACACAATATTAAAAATATTGTTAATTTTTTATTTAATACAAAGTGAGAGAGGGAGCATACAGGTTTTCATTCTTTTAAAAAAATTATTCTCAGAGGATACTCATTTGGATTTGTTATCAGAACTTTTGTGCTGTAAATTTACTTCTGGAGAAATACCTCCAGAAGTAAATTGTAAACTTCAGCAATAACTGTCTATACACCTAGATTTTCATTGCCAACATGAGCCAGCCTTGTTCTTCTAAAACTATTTTGGGCCTGATAATTTTGGGGCTGATAGGTCTATGTGACCACATTTTTGCTTGTCCTAACTATTGAGTGTAGAGAAAGTCAATGTGCCAGTAGACAGCCATCAAAGGCTGGTATTCTGTCTTTTAAAACTATCATTTCAGAGAGATCTTATTTTAATTTTGCAAATTTTATTTTTATAGAGTGGCCACACAGATCCTATTATATGCAGCCAGTTTGAAGTTGATGAGATATGGCAACCAGAGAAACTAGAATTTATCATCTCTTTTTGGGCCTATTCAGTACAACTTAGAAGAGACCTATTAATTGACTAATGAGCTCAAGCAACTAAATCAGAACGCTCAGTTCTGTGTTTTGTCACTTGGCTAAGCAATTACAGTCTGTACTTTCAAGCAAATAGTAAATTCCAAAATGCCAGTCTGTGCCAACCTGCACAACCTGTTCACGTCTGAGACTTCAATTTAGAGCGGCAGTCATGGAAATGATAGTTTCATGGTATTCATTTCTAATATCCAGAAATTCCTGTAACGCTGTCATGAGATGCAGTTGTTCATTGGTGCTGTGATGGATCTGTTAGCCACTTAACAGAAGCTCTTCAATTTTGTAATTACTACTGTAGTGAGATTTTTGGATCCATACTGAAATTTGTGCTGTTAAACTAACAGTTTTGAAATTTGCACTGCATCAAGTTGGCAGTAAATTGAAATGATAATTTGTTCAACTTTTTAATGTACTTCCTGGCACTGATTAATTTCTCTTCTACTGTCAGATCTATTTTCTTAGGTGCAGGGATTTAATTTTTAAAAAATTTAACACTGCTGACTATTTAAATGGAGGTTCTGCTAATTATTTCAGCAAGATGAAGCAAAATGACAGAGAATGACTTTATAGTATTACATTTCTCTTCTGCATGTTAACTTTAAGAAGATAAATGTACTAATAAACTGACAACTTTAATTAAGTTTAAAACACAGGCTTTGGGTCTGAGCAGGGAAACACTGCCAGCATTCTGAGGATGATGTCCTTCGTGGATAATGCTTGTGACATTCATAGTAATTTCTCAGTCTTTTCTCAGCTCTGAAAATATGTCCTAATCGTTGATATTGTCTTGTTTCTCTCACTTAGTGCCCCTAAAAAACTAAAGAGGGATACTTGTTTGTCTCCCTTTCTCCTTTGATTTACCAGACTTCTAGTGTCCTAGAACCACATGCGTTAATGTCAACAGTTATAGGTGGTGAGATAGTATTAATGTCTCAAACCATTCCAGTCAGAAGGCATACAATGATACAAAAAAGACTAATAAAACAATATATATTATATGTAGTGCACAAAGAATAGCATTTCTTTCACAAATTCCCTTGGGATTCTTCTATGTGAGGATTCCTGTAACTTGAAGATGAACCTTATGTCTTCAGTTCCCAACTTGCTTTTGCTCATCTTAGTCTGTTTCTGTATTTTTTTTATTAGTTTCCAACTGACTAAATGTCTTCATCATGGACATTTGTCCAGGTAAAGCTGGTTTCTGTTTATAGGTTAACTACTTTTCCAAGAAATTCATGAGCCACACTTAGTTTCTTCATTACAGCATTGTTCATGTAATTTTTTCACATAGTCTTATATCTATGTCTTTTTACAGTATCCTATCCATAGGACTTATGGCTATAGGAAGGTTAAGATAGCGTGACAGCACAGGACATGACAATTTGCTTAAGTAAAGCAGAGATGGTATACTCAAAACCAGTAATCTTTGGATTTGGGGAACAAAAAAACGTTCTGTGCTATACGTGAATACTATTACCACTTCCCTTCATAGTAAGGCAATATCTGCATATCTTTTTGCCAAGATAGCAGGAACAATGCTGACTATATTACCCTGATGCTTGTAGCTCTTGACTGCCTGATGATCATGGGGAGAGATTTCTGTCCTATAAGACCAGCTCAGGTCTCCTTCAATATGGAAGTTGAGACAGTCTTTTTTTCCCTGGGAAGCAATTTGGTAATGGTATCAGTCCAAGAGTAATCTCCTGTGCAGTGCTAGTAGACAAAGCATTTTCAGCTCTAGTAGAATTTTATTTAACATTTTCCAGTCAGGTCTCAATTTTCTATCTCTCTAATTATGATGGATGTGGGTGCAGGCAGGAAACAACTGCAGGTGGACAGTCTCTCCTTTGCTGTTAAGCAGCTTTTTAGTGGCCTAAAATCTTCACAAGTGCATGAGATGGCAGTGCTACATTGTTTGATCCTTATTCAGGTGATGGAGGTAAGAATTAGCGTTTTTCCACTGCCATGATGATATGAGTAAACTGAAAACAGTGTTTTACTTCTCTGTGTGTCTTGTGTAGTAGGAATGAGGTGTTTTGTGAGTAGGTGTGAACTTATTTCTGATCGCTGTTTAAAAGTTCAGACATTTAAAATTCCTAGGAAAATCTCCCATAGAAAGGAGAAGCGATAATTATTTCAGTCTTACAAGCAACAGGGTTTAATAATGCAGAGCCATCAGTTTTCATGTAGTGTTAGCAGGTTTTTGTTTGTTTTGATTTTTTTTTGGTTTGGTTTGGTTTTTATGTTTTGGGTTTTTTTTGTTTTGTGGGGATTTTTTTAATGGGTTTGACTGTGTTTGAAAGGTACAGTTTCAAAGCAATGTGGAGGAGGAGCAACTGGGATGCAAAATTATTATGAGGTCAGATAAGGTAGGGCATTTTCTAAACACAAGTTGCTATGGCTGCATATTGTTGAATAGAAGCAAGAGGATTGAGTCTTTATCCAGTTACATCAAAGCAAATCAGGGATAAATACATAATGAGGAATATCTGCTTAAATATGTAATTAATTTGGCTTGAAAGCAGTCTTGATAGTCTTTATAACAAAGTATTGTAACAGCCCTAAAGAAAACTGCAAATTACCTCCTTGGAACATAGTCCTTTGAAAAAACTGCATGTTAAGTATATCAAAGATATGAATACAATATAAAAGGTCAGTGAAAATTACTAAAATGGGATTCTACTGTTGTAATTGATACTTGGACATCCTTAAGATTAGGGGTGTATTCATGAAGGTATATGCTACATAATCAAAGTTTTAATGTGGTGAATTGTTCCCCACATATGTACAAGCAACACTTGCACGTAAGTCCTTCTAGGCCATTAAAAAATATGCAAATATAGACCCAGTGGACTCCTGCATGGTCTATATATAATCCTTCTGCATCAAGGAAACTGAATTTTCAAAGTCAGTAATTATTATTGACAAAATTAATTCAATTTAATTTAATATGCAATCAGAATTAATACACTTTCTTACATTATTCATGATTCATAGTTTACTGGTTTCATGGTCATTTAATAGAAAGCTGATGGACAAATCAACTCTGACCATAATACCAAGATAGAGATAAATTATAAATCCTGAACTTGTTCTGAACCATTAAATAGGCATTACAGTATTTTTGAGAGGAAAGGTAGTTTGTTGTAATGATCTTATAGTGATATAATATTGATAATGTTTCAGATGTAATACCTCTTGCTCTTCTGAGTGTTTCCACAGCCTTCTTCCTAGGTTTAGTGTGACACACACTCCTCATTAATATGAGGGCAGTAATAAAAGACACAAATGTATCCTCTTGTGTGGTGGTAAGCCAGAGACCAAGTGGTTTTTTGAATACTCTACACACAAATAAGGGCAAAATAAGGAAAGACTTATAATGGGTGAGAGAACTGCATGTAATATTAGTTTATGCACTAGCAAATAGGATTTACAAAACAGTGTGACTCTGAAATAACGATTCAAGGGTACATTTTCCGAGGTACATTGCTTTCACAGAATCCCTTTAGGATACAATGTTCAAGTTGTTAATAATTTATTTAAATGCTTTTTAAAACGTAATAAACCCCATGATGTTGTTTTGAAAGTTATAAATTAACGAGTGCCGCTTAAACAAATGTACCGTATGTAGAATAAATGAATTTTAATCAGTCATTTTGCTTTTAATTATTCTTAGGGAGTTGCGTAGCTTGGTCATTGAGATGGTCTTGTCTACAGATATGTCAGGTCACTTTCAGCAAATTAAAACGATGCGACATACTCTACAGCAGACACAGGGGTAGGTTATTTTCCATTCTCTTCATTATCTGTAGTCTTTCAATGAGCTCATATACAAGAAAAGAATTTAAACAGTTGCTTTTGTTTTGAGATAATTGGAGCGTGTCCTTGAATTGACAGGGTAGACAAAGCCAAAGCCATGTCTTTGATTCTACATGCAGCAGACATAAGCCATCCAGCAAAATCCTGGGAACTGCACTACCGGTGGACCATGGCCCTGATGGAAGAATTTTTTCGACAGGTGCCATTTTTAAAATCCTTTAATAAATCTAGTTCAAGAAGCAATGGTTATGCAACTAAATATTTCCATAAGTCTACCAGTAAGGTTGCTGTTGGTTGTGATTGACAAGCATAGTCAGTAGCATATATTCTTTACTTTTCATACATACCACTGACATTAATTCAACTTTTGTGTGTGTGAATAAGATGAAATGGTTATAGCTTTATATCTATTTCAGCTGATATCAGAATTCTGAGTGTTGTAGTGGGTTTTTTTTCTTTCAAGTATAATATAACTTGTCAAGCTGTTTGCATTCTGTAACAGAGATTTATATATGCTTTGTGTTAAAAAAAAAAAGCACCAGCAGGGTAGGATAAGGGAAAGTAGGAAGAATTCATGTTCAGAGAAGGCAAAAAGTTGTCTCCATTTAACATTTCTTTTCCTTGCTAGTATTTTTTTCCTTCCTAGTATTTGACATCCATATGCCACATAGATGTGAAGGTGTTGCTTTCATAATAGCCTGGTCTAAAACCAGAGATTAGACAGTACCATCCTGTTAACACTGTGACCATACATCCTAAACCAAAAATGGAGACACACCTTTGTGAAAGTCTTTTCATTTCTGTGAGGTACTGGATTCAAAGAGAAAACCCAGTAGATGTTGGTGTCACTGCTGTCATTTCTTAACTCCCCTCAGCAGGTGAAAACAAACATATCTCCCTGTAACCAATATTTGTGACCACGCACATTGTCAACATAACAGTTACTGAAGTATAATTGATAGTAAAAATCCAGTTTAGGTGTTACACAGTTTCTGTAGTTATGCACAGGTTTTAAAAATGGTTAATACAGATAAGGGAACAGTGTGTATCTTGCTCAGCTTGATTGTCTTAATTGTGCTATATGATGGCATTTTCAAATCAGATAGGTCACACTGGAAAAAAGAATCAGAGATTAAAAAGACAGTGTGTTAAACCATGAGTTTATTAGGCCCATCTGCCCTATAAGGTTCTTGCTCAGTTCATGGAGATTCTTTACACAAGTTCTCAACAGGGAGCATCAGGGCATCCTTGACTCTGGGCTTTGCACTGGGGAAGCAGACTGGAGAGCTGGTGCCTTAATCTAAATAATGAATGGACTGAGTTTTGTGGAAATAATGAGTAGAGTCATGAGTTTGTGTTTGCTTTTGTAAATGGAAATTATGAGGATTTCGAACTTGAAAGCAAAAAGGAGGAGCAGATTACCCCAGAAAAAAAGATCATAAAATGACCAACTGTAAAAACATTTTAGACATAGAGAGACAGACTAGACAGAGCCCATGGGGCAGTGAGGCAATGTGTCCAGTCAAGTGGAGGTAGCATTAGCAGTAAACAGTACCACACTGGTCATTGAATGCATAGGATCAGCTAATGGTTTAGTTAATCTTTTATCCATTCATTAGAAGTAAATGGTTCCCAAATAAGCTGCTAAAAGACTTGAGAAGGCATTTAACAATAGAACATGTAATCATGTATGTATGCCTGCAACTCAGCAGTAAAATATGAAAGTCTTCTAGGCTGCAGAGGAGCATACAAAAAACTGAATCACTCTTTATATGTACTGCTAAGAACAGTGTGTGAGGAGTAGGTCCAACACTTTTAAAGTGTCATGAAGCAACTGTACATGTATAAATGCACTGAGCAGTGCAGAAGCAGTAGGTGCACGTTCCTAGATGCACTGGCTTGTTGTGCAGCCTCTGGTCTGTTGATCTGAGCCTCTGTGACAGAAATCTCTGGAATTTCCAAATGTGTGTCAGCCAAGGTAAAGTAGTCCAAATGTATATAAAACCCACTGATTCCTTCTTTTCTTTAAAGCTAGTATTCAACTACTTCTACTGCCTTACAGGAAAAACAGGAGAGTCTGAAACAGCTGATACAAATCCAGTGCTTTCATAGACAGCTTTTAAAACACTGGTCATCAGCAAAAAATGAACATTCACATTGATAAAAACTTTGTTAAATACAGCTAATGGTTAAAATATGTGCCATTGTTAATTTCAGGAAAAAAGCTGAACAACACTTCAAGTTTAAGCAACAACTACAGAAAGTGTGTTATAGTGCCAAGGAAAATCTGAGTTACTTGTTTAAAATAGAAATACAACCACCTATCTCAGATCCTTAAAAGTAAAGAAATATATAGTTCGAGTAAAAAAAAAAAAATCACAGCTCCTGTAGCATTCTTCTCTCAGCCTGATTAGATCCAAAACCACTAAAAGAGAGTTAAAAGTGAGTTCTGCACCTACACAAAAAAATTTTTTTTACTGTTTTGATCTGTATCTTGATTTTAAATCTCATTAAATTTTAACAATCAATTTAAGTATCAGTTCTGTGTTCATTATTACAATTTACAATAGACTTGGACTTACATGACATTTAAGTATTAATTACTATTGTATTAATTGCAAAGAAAGTCATAATTGGTGTAAAGAGGTACTTGAAAACAAAAAAATTCAAACTCATTCATCACTAGTGCGAAAATTTCTCTTTTTTAATACCTAGTGAAGGAAAGATTACAAAATTAATATTACTTTAGAAATTCTGTATCCAACAATGACTGAAATTGCAAGACCTACCCCAGTTTGTATTATATTACAATCTGGCTCCTGTATTTACATAGCCATGCCGCTAGCTAGGGTTCATGTGTTCTTCCATGCTCTGATATCAAATTATTAACACTTGTGTGTAAAATTTAATAGCCATAGTAATAAAACTCTCCACTTTCACATGAAATGCAATCTGCAAGCTACATCTGTTCCTGTGGCTGAATTGGTTTTATTGGTAATATGGTTCTGAATCTTCCTCAAATATTGTTCAATGATACATGATAAAAAGACAAAGGAAGGTCGATACTGCCCCCTTCATCCATCAGTTTCTGATTAGATCTTTGGGAATGGCCTGTTCATATACTGCTCCCCACTGAATGATCATGAAACAACACTCTCCCTAACAAATGTAATATGTAAGTTCATTTTACTTGAAAGACCAAGTTTTCCTGTATCTATAATGGCAGTGTTTCTGGAGACCAGGTTTGTTCAGAAACACAAATTACAACCTCCTTTGGAAGATGTCTCTTCAGGGCTTTTTTTGTGCCACTAGACTTTTTTTATGAGCTTTTGTAAAACGGTTGGTCTACTGTGCTGAAAATGGAGACACACTCTCCCGTCTGTTAAGACTGTTGCAACAAAAAATACTCTTCTAATGAGTTAAATGTTGAAATGTTTTCAGAACTAGGTTGTGCAAATCATCTTTGTAGTGAAACTGAACTTATACTTTTTATATGGCTTCCGCAGCAGAGAGACATGCCTGGTACTGAGAATAAGTTCAAGTCAGTTCATACCCTTGACCTGAGTAAATCCATTGAAGGAATTTTACATGTTGGATGAGCCAATGTAATAGAAGGAAACATTTAGCATTTGGCACACTATTACAAACATGTTGAAGTATGTCCAGGTCCATTACACCTGAGATAGCAGAACTAACCTGTGAATATTGAAGGACTTCACATATGTTAAATTTCATTGGCAGATGCCTTGGTATTGAGGAGAACTTGATTGCAGTAAGTTCCTTTATATGAAAATTGTCAGAAGTAAGTTAGAATTTAGACTACTACTTTTAATGAAAATTGGAAGATTTGTCTGTGACTTGTTTTTATTTAGGAATATAAGTTAACAAAGTAACTGAATAAATAATAAGAATATTCAGATTCCTTTGTCTCTCTGTCCCCCTATCAAATATATGTTTGTAATATTAAACACTGTTGTTTGCAGGGAGACAAGGAAGCTGCTTTAGGTCTTCAGTTTTCCCCGCTCTGTGACCGCAAGTCCACTTTGGTCGCTCAGTCCCAAATAGGTAACGACAAGTTGTGTTTTTCTTTTTGTTGTGTGTTAGGAGCATCTAAATTCACATGAACATTTAATATATTCTTCTATCTCTTTTTGAATTTTAATTATTCAAAATTCCATTATACAGAAGGTATTTTTTGCACCTATCTCTTCACGAAATTCCTACGCTCTTACAGCAGAATCTGATCTCAAAAGAACGTGACGTAATTTCGTTATATGTGATGCCAAGGAGGGGTAAGAAAGGGATTAACCAAAGTACTGCACATAAGCCTAGCTTCTACTGTACACACTTTAGAGTCTGGTAGATCATGTCCTCAAATTGATTATCAGGAACTTTCAGGTCTGTCTCTACTATAACCTGAAAGCCTGATACCAGTTTGTAGATGCGTCTCAACTAAGAGCTAATTCATATATCAGATCTCTGTACTGCAATTATGCCTGTCAGTGTGTCAGGGTCAAACTACACAGGGTCAAGCCTCCCTGAATTGACAAGGACCACTGCATTCTGTCACTCAAGATGTCCTTTATTCCATTTCCCTGGGATTTTAAAGGAACAATGCTTAAGCATCATACCTACTGCAGAAGAGAAGCTGAATTCTAGATTGAATCACTGTTGCTAACCTTTGTGCTGTATTGCATGGTTAGAGTATGAAGACATCTGGAAATCTGTTGCTAGCTCATGTTTTAACATATTTTTTTTCTATTAAGTGCTCAGGAGAGAATAATGCTTCATTCTCTCACTGTGTCATTTCATATCGTGATGAGCACTTTAAAATGTAAAAGACATTGTTCAGAGCTGACATCTCAGAACTGTGGGATAAATGCTGTCTCCTAAGGATATTACTTGTTCTCTTCACTGATTTGACAGAACCCTCCTACACACTGTGAAATAACACTTTACCTCCACAGAATAATAAACAGCAATTTGAAATATTAACTCCTTGGCAAGAAGCTCCGAATGGTAAAAGAGACAGCGTGACTTCTAGTGCTCTGGCTCAACAGTAGCTTCCCTTCTATTCAATAATTAATATTCATTTCAAATGGTAGGTGTGTTCTGCAGTGCATAAAATTTACAAGAAAAAAGAATGAAAAGCTGTAATTATTAGTATCTAGTTATATCTATACAGCTTTAGGTGTTTTTTGTTTCAGTTGTGCTTTTTTGTTCAAGATTATACTAGTGATATCTAGTATATTGAATTGGGACTACAGTAAGAAAATCAACCTGATAGCAAGTATTTATTTTTAGATTTGAGACTTGTGGAAATGTAAAATCTGATTTTCTCTCTTTTTCTTCTTTAGGTTTCATTGATTTCATTGTAGAACCAACATTTTCTCTTCTTACGGACTCAATGGAGAAAATTGTTATGCCTCTTATAGAGGAAGCATCAAAATCTGAAAGTCCTGCATTTGGGACCCCCAGGTGTGAATACACTGCTTAGTTATTGAACTAACTAACATAAGCTCACTTAATAATGTCATTCTCAGAGTTATCTCAATTATTTTAACAGTTGGGAAGGTAACATAAATAGCTGTACAGTATTGCCACCCTGTGGTGCTACTTTGTATTTGCAATGTGCTATTACTCCATTCACTGAATGATTGTGTGCATAAAAAGGCAGAACCACAATAGCGATCAGAATAAACACATATAAAATAAGAAATCGATTTTCTACTTTTTTGATATAATCTTTGCAGTAGATTATTGAAATTCCTGGGTGTCTTGTCTTAAACCATTTTCAGTATCATTTTAATTGACAATACCAAAAGTCATTCTTGTGTTTGGGAGAGACAATAGGAAGTGGAGGTGATGATGAAGGTGGTTTCAGGTTTTTTCTGTTCTTTATTATGTGGCAAGTCACCTTCCCACTTCACCTCTCCATGTTAGTATTATTTCATGTATACACTTGGGACAGAACTGGTGGCACTTATATTCCACTTGAAAAAACTAAATAAGTGAGATGGGAAGGGGGGGTGTTGCACATCAAGCTCATGATTTTTCATCATGGTAGAAGTTGTATATAAAACAAACTAGCTATGACAGACAGCGTAGAGTGACTCTGTGCTGAAAGCATTGTTGGATAGTCAGATACTGCCCTTACAAATACTTGCTCTGTTATCACATTTTTTTTCACTTAAAAACTGTAACTTGAGCTTTCACCCAGGTTATTAATATGATGAATCTACTGGGCAATATTTCATTTGCTGGGCATTCGTTAACTTTTAGTAACAAAATGGTGAACCTACCTCTTTATTTTGACTACTAGAAGTAAGTAGAAATTACTAGAAGTAAGTATCTATGACAGTGTTTTTAGTGTTTGGGGAAGCAGTGTTAAACAAAGGTATTACTGATAATAAATTTGCTTACATACTCACTTCTTCACAAATGAGGCATTAGCAGCTGCAAATGATTAGCAGCTCTGTGCTTCACTTCTGGTTGATGTTCGTGACTGAGTCGTAGATCAACAAAGACTTATCATCCAGCAAAACTTCCTTGTGTGAAGTGGAGGTTAAAGAGCCTTTTAATTTGTATGGAATCAAGAGCCACACTTACGAAGAGAATGGAGAGCCTATAGCATGATACAGAAAAGTTTGAGTCAGGACAGTTGCACAAACACTACTGAGTGGACGTCATGAGGGGTGCAGTGGTGCCTGGAAAACGTTAGGATTATAGTCTATTCTTTCCGTTCTATCCCATTTAACATCTCTGGAGCACATGGAAATTACAGTTAACTCTTCTTGGGAAGTTCTCACTGAAACTATTTCCTGCTTAATGGAAAACTATTTGTATGCTTATTAACATTTGTCTGTGGCACCAATGAGATAAACTACGCAGCATAGTTGAGTAAAAAAAACCTATTATGACATGGTCACCTGTACAAAGGTGGAAATAGGTCTGATTTTTTTAATCCTAAGAAAATAAAGAGCGTTCATTATTTTGTCTCACCTTTACATGTATATGCATACACACATATGAATAATCAATTTGACTTCTACCTTACCTTATGTGTAAAGTAGCTGCAGTTGCTATTGAGTGAATTTTAAAACCACTATACTAAGTCCTGCTTGAAGTAATGTAGCTTGAAGAGGATTTTCAATTCAAGTGAAACTTACCTGTCATATAGTTTCGTCTCCTCCTTTTTTTAACTGGGTCAAAAATAACAGATATCTTTCCTATGAGCCCCAAAGATACCATTCACTATTCACACAGCTAAGAAGGTGCTCCAAAGTGGCTGCATAAACATTCTTTCAAGAATCGACTCACAAGTAACGTGTTTTCAGCTGTCACATTTTTTTTCAACAATTTTCTGGAAAAATGTTGGTGAGACATCTTGTGTCTTAGGCACTCTGTAGTGAAAACTATTATTTCAAGTTAGTTCCTAAGCAACTTGATTCAGATTATCTGTTTGTATATTATTAAAATTGAGTGACTGTGTTCATAATTTGGTTTTTTTTCCCTTGTGCAGTCAAAATAGTTTGGGAGCAGTAAGCAATGCTGAAGCACAAAGACGACCTGGTTTTAAAAGCACAGGTGATGGAGGAACTCACGCAGAAAATTCTCTAGCAACTGTAGACCTAAGGAGCTTTAAGGACAACTTGATGAAGATCATTCAAGCAAACAAAGAAAGATGGAAAGAATTAGCAGCAGAAGGTATGATATATTAAGGTGAAATGTTTGTATAGGTTACTCCCTAAGATCTCACCTACTTCCATTTTTTAATTTCATTTAACCTGTAAAAATACATAGTTGTCTTGTATTCATATATTTTATGTCTTAATGTTTGTTTAGATGGTCTTGTTTTGCTCTCTCAGGAGATGTAGGTGGTTAGAGTATGAAAGTAAATCCTATAGCCTGTACAATAAGGCTTTGTGCTGTTCAGCTTATCTTTAGAGATTTGGTTTATAAATGTGCATTCTTGCACATTTAATTGTAACTGATACTGACATCTGCTTTAAATGCCAAAATCAAGAATTCAAAGTAGTGTGTGCCACCACATTTCTTTAGAAATGTGAAAGTTGTACTTTGCTATTAGAAATGCTATTTGTTCCCCGATGTATGGAACAAAATTCAGTATTGCAGGCTTCTTTGGACTATGCTGTAGGCAATTATTTAAATGACCCAGTGGATCTAAAGATTTGAGCAATCACTGCATGTATTATGCCCAAACAGGGCAAAAAGGGACTCTTCATTTGCCAGTAGACAGTTAATAAAACCAAACCTGCATCAAGCATCTTAGTTCATAAGCCATACCTGAAAATTTTCTGGAGTTACAGTTATCTAAGTGAAGTGTTTTGTGATAATTGTTGCACAGAATTTATAGCTTTGATCCAGGTTAAGTGAATGCCATTTGGGAATATGTTGTCCATAGTCTATGTTGTTTCTGAGTAAGTATATTTCAGCATAACATTTCACTGCTGAGATTGGTCTTGCTGTACATGACCTTATACTGACGGCTGGGAATGATATCCTGGAACCCAGTGCCAACCTTGTTTTTCATCCTATCATCCCAATCAACATGTTTTTTTCTCAAAGAGGTGCCAGACAAGACAGAAAAACAGTGCTGAACAGTGATAAAATCTGATTTAGTGCTAAATTGCAAATGAATATTCTCATTAGGAGAATATTAAGAGCAAGCTTCCATATATCTATTGTGACAAAGACTTGAGAGTTAGAAGAGGCAGCTGAGGAGAAGACTTGACCAATATTGCCCCTTCTTCATGAGTAGCTTCATAAAACCAATTGTCTCCTTTGGTCTTGCCCAACGAATACTGACTGGTCAAAAGGAGAAAGCTGCTAATTTACAGTGATCAATAATAACAGCAGACCATCAGAGTGTCCAAGGCCACTTAGCTATAGCCTGCAGAAATCAAAGAGCCCTGAGCTAGTGACAAACAAGGTCCTTCAATATGGAAGAATGGAGAACTTGTTATCTGGAAGTTTGCCATTTCCAGTTACACATAACTAACCAGATTGATTCTGGTACATCAGCTTTTTGGTGTATTGTTTTGGAGGTGTACAGTGGTATCAGAGAGCACTGTTGTTTCTCCTTCATTCCTAGTGCCTTGTAGTGCTCTATAAATTACTAATATATTTAGCCCAGTTTTACTGGGCTTTTGACAGCCGCTGAAAACACAAAGCTTCTCACAGAAAGAGACTTAAGAATTCTTCTGGGTAAGATTGTTTCTCTATGCAGTCAGTATTAATGTGAGGCCAAGCAAAATCCTGAATCTCTGGGCATGATTTCTACTGTGAAAAACAAGGATGTTAACGTTCAAGACTCCATGGATTTTGTTGAGATTGTGATTGTCCTAAACTTCTTTCCTTCCATCAAATTGACTAATGAAGTATGTCTAAGTATTTCCTGAAAAGAATTGTGGAATTACGGTAAAATGTACATTAGGAAAGCTAATGGGTAAATGAAAATAGCTGGTGTTGAGGTCAGAACCTGATGAACAGTATTGTCTCTGTGTGATTGTGGCTGAATCTGATCTTTTAAACCTCTGTATAAGGAAGAGATTAATAGAAATCTGCTCCCATGAAGAGATTACTTACAGCAACATCTGCAGTTGACTGAAGCGCGACATAGAGACCCTCAGGGTGCCTGGTTAGACTCTAAGAGGAACCTTGCAAATAATGCAAATGCTTTTGAGTACACATTTATATTTTGTTAGTAAACAGATAGTGGTTTTTTTCATAAAAGCTGGGGGGGGGGAATATATATGTTTTGTGAAAGTTATTATATTTTTCATTCATTTGGAATGGAACATCTGGGTCTATAGTCCATATGTGGGCCCTAAGGACTGCTGGAAAGGAGTTTTTCCTCTAAGTGAATGCAGCCATCTATAGAGCATTATCTGAGGTAGCACACAAGTTCTTGCCACATAATGCTCGTCCAGCATATCTTCTCTGAAGCTGTACCCTGCAAAAGCTGAAAATCCTTAATCAGACTGTGCAAAATGCACATCTAGGAAAGAATAAAAAATATGGCAATATATTGCTTTACCACTTGAAATTCTTTTCAGATTACAGTCAAGTTTGACTAAGCTTGTAAGTGAATAACCTGAGACCTTGAACTTCAGATAATTAGACTCATCCTTTCTGAATCTCATATTACCTTCCTTCTCTGACTCTATTGCTTGATGAAAAGTCTTTAGGTTGCTCTGGGCATATGTATGGAGTTGTGCTTTATTCATAGGTTAGTAGGAGCACATACTGAGAGAAGAGATGTCAGGGATAAGTCACTACCAGAGTGAAAAGAGTATTGTTATTGCTGTAGTTGTTCCTAGCTAGATAATCTATGACAAGTCACAAATTGCTGAGCACACTGAGGAGGTCACATGTACTAGAATAGTGTGCTGTGCTAGTAAGCAGGCTGGCTCTTAGTGTAGATCTTCAAACACACTTCCTGAACTGACTGAGACAAACAGAAGTTGTGCTGTTAGAAGAACCATCTGCATTCTTGTCGGTGGGCTCTGCAAACACTAGATATTGTTCCCAGATTAGCTCAGAGGCTCAGGAAAAGTTGGCTCTATAAGATGTGGTACTACAGATGCACAAGGAATATAGAAAGGAAACTAGCAACAATCCATATAATTTCCTGAGGATGACCTGAACTCATTCCAGCTTCTCACATTTTCGGGATAAGGCTACTCATCTGTTTGGGAGGTGGTTCAACTGGAGCAAAGGTTCCTTTAGCAAGGGCTGGAGAAGATGATCTGACTCTTATGCCCAGACAGTCCAGAGCAGAAGACCAATCCCCACTGATAGTGTTGTTGACAGGGCAGCTTTCCAGGAGATGGTGGTGCTGTCTCTCCCTGAAAAGACAGTTGCTGTTGAGTCTTGATTCAGAGTAAGCAGCTTGTGCAAGGAACAGCGTGCTTTGTTTTTGGGAAGTCCTGTTTTAGTAAGGAAAGCATTTATCTACCTAGGCAGCTGTTTGAAAGCTTCCTTAACAGAAGGCTCAATAAATAGGATGGCTCCACTTTGCTAAAAGGGCCATGTCTTCTATAATTGATGCAGAGGAGCTCAGTGCTCTGTAGCCTAAGGGTCTTCAACCTTTCACCACTGGAGAATTAGAGGAATGTTTCTCAGGCCTTTCAGGGAATGCTGTTAACAGGGAATTACCATAATGATCAAACATTTGGGATTCTAATTTGAAAGCCTTGATGTTTAATTAATATTCCAGGCCCCAATCACCAGATAATCTGTCTTTGTTCAACTCAGCACAGTGATAAAGATATTGTTCCATCTTGCACTTTTTTCAACACATACTGTTGATGGGTGCTGCTGTTTGCAATTATGGTAGTTGTAGCAAATAGACAGTAAATTTGCTCAGATGCATCTGAGAGGTTCTTTCATTAGAGAAGATGTTTGATAAGTAGATTTTAAGGTCGGAAAGTTATAGACCTATTGAGAAAGCTATAAGAAACGCAAAACTTGTGGGGAAAGATTTAACTGTCATGTGAGATCCTTTATGGTGCAGTTCCTAGAACACAGAGAGATTGTAACACAATTATTTAATATTTTAAAAATGCAATGTTTATTCTCTATGCTTACAGTTTTTATTTCTTCATGCTTAGATTGTTCTATAAAAGTGTTCCAAAGGTTTACTAATAAAGCAAGCTCAGGTACTCTTAACAGAGTGTAAGTGTATGGACTAGTAATCATGCTTACCATCTCTTCAGTGGATATCATTGTAAATAAAGTTACAGGGATTAAATAATTATTTTCACTTTACAGTGAACAGAAGGAGGCACAGGCAGCTTAGGACACTCACCTGAGATCATATAATAACACGAGGGAATGCAGCATGCACACCAAGAGTTCAGCTGCCGGTCAAGTGGGCCCATCATTGAAGTGTGCTAACATTCATCTTCAGGATAATAGAACAACAGTGTTACTTGTTCTCATTTTATGCTTGTGTAACTCTTCTAAAGAATTAAGTATTACAGGACCTGACCAAAGGTTGCATTATTTGTTTGGAAAGTAATCAGTGACAAATGTCCTCAACACCCTTTGGCAGTGCACTGGGCTGCACGGCTTGAAAATGTGTGCCTGAGATGACTGACCTCACCCAGGTGGAATGAAAAATATGAGGTTGAACGAGTCTCTCACACTATCCTCTGCCTCATTTTGATAGTAAAAATATGAAAAAATGACAACTATTGCATCTTTGCAGTAGAGATCAGCTTTTTTTTCCCCCACGGGCAGCAATTTTGAATAACAAATGTCTCCTCTGAAAGACCTCTGCATAGTACCTGCAGGCCCCCCTCGGGCACTTTCAGTCCTGCATACTTTCAGTCACAATAACCACGGGGTTCAGTTCCATTTTGTCTGAAAGATTTTCTCTGCAGACTCACTAATAAGAAGAGAGCAGCAGCTGCTGAAATGTGAAAATCCGAGAGTGATGATCTGATAGCATGTTAATGTGATTTAGCAGTCGCTAGGAAGGGTGGGCAGTGGGAGGATGTGTGTGACAGTCACAGAAACTGACTGACAGTTTGGCACATGAAATCCACCCTAACGGACTGTTTTAATCTGTTGGAGAAAAATCAATTCAGGAGGCTAAAGGAGCTCCATCTACTATCAATGACAGTGATTTTAATTGCAGCGCTAAAATGCTTAGGTCATAAGCAGTTTTTGAGCTAATTCAGAAACGTGTTAAGATTGGTGAGAAAAGGAGCATTGTCTGAGTATGTGCAATGAACGGGTTGAGCTAAGAGTAGGAAGAAACATTCAGGATTGACAATATCTGGTGAATTGCAGACCAAAGAATGATAACTGACCAAATAATGGAACCTGTTTTATATCTCCCTGGAGTACACAATGGAGAGCTGGCCCACCTCTGCACATGACAAACTACATGATTTAAAGCACCTTTTCCATCTAGTAGGCTCAGAGCAGAGCAGCATGTCCCTTCCATTCCCTGTACTGAAAGTTCCAGCATTCAATCCCCTGTGTTTACAGCTAAACTGCAAAAGAGAAGTATAAAGCAGAGGTAGCAACCTTAGGAAACCATAAACTCACAAATTAATTTTTATCAAATCCTTTAGTGAAAAGTTTTGATAGCTAATTAAGTCTTTGCTACTTTTTCTATATGACATAGTGCTGTAACATTAAGTGCCACTGGATTACATGGTTTGCACTGGTTTTATATACTCCTATATCTGTGATGAAATTTGTGGGGGGAGTTGAAAGGAGAAGGAATCACTATCTAAATAAAGCTGTAGGTTACTGCAATATTTTATTGAGTTTGAAAATGGCAGATTAGTTGGGAAAAATCACAGTTGTTTGGGAACTCTTGGACATGTCTTTAAACTTACTTGGAAATTCCAGAGGCAACAGGATAAGTCCTCTCATTTTCTGCAAAATTTTTATGCTTTGTGCTGGTGTCTTCTCCTTCTCTTTAAAATGGCTGATGTGCGAACCTGTCTTTTAGAATGTTGCAGTTCCTTCCCATGTTGTCCTGGTTTTGGTTGTTTGTCACTGCTTCCTGGAATTTTTTTTTACAGTAAAAAAGAAGGCAGACAAAACTAGAAACCAAAGTTTGGGGTAATATACACAGAGAGTCCATAATATCCAGCAGCATTCTTCTTTTACAGAGTCCTCAAATAATTTAATTCTTAGTGAAGATGAACAGCTTTCCTCATTAATTCAGTAGTTTTCTAATTGTTAAAACTTCCATGTCATTATGTCTTTCTGTAAGGGTAAGTTATGGTAGCTTATTTTTAAACACAGCCAATGAAAATAGCAATGGGATTCAGCAGATACTTGTTTCACTGGAGCTAAGTGCTGCTGGTTTGAGATGTCCTAATTACACATGGCTTACGTTCTTCCTCTCCACTCTTATTAAGTCAGTACATGCTCAAGTGATGCAGTTGCTGTAAATAGAAAGGTGATTTATAAACCCTGTACTGTGCAGGTGATAGTAGTTGAATGCTCTATTTCCTCACAGAAAGGGGAGGAAAAGAAAGATGATGGACAGAAGAGAAAGTTCAAAAATGTAGAAAAGCTTCCTCACCCCTTAGACCATGTCCTGAAAGTGTTGCTGCAGACACAGGCAGTAACAGAGCAGAGCTGGTGGCAAGCAGCCCTACAGCACAGCGCTAGAATACCAGCATTTTTCAGCTATTCTGAAGTTTGGCTGTTGCCTTACAAGTGCTGCCAGTTTTCCAAACAAAGCAATGCATAACAATTATTTTGCCAACAGCCCAGCCTAAACACAGGGGAAGAAATGCACCACTTCTATCACGTTTATGTGTCAAATGCCATTGTTCCTTCTCATAAAAGACTGTGATTTAAAGCTGGAGTTCAGAAATGGCATAAAAATACAGAAGAAGGGAATAAGATGGAGTCACCCCTAACAGATAAGTTAGGAGAAGCCATTTGTTTTATAGATGAATTCGCACAAATTTTTCTGAATTTGCTTGGATTCTTGTAAAGAAAACATTACCAAACAGTTGAATATATGTAAACAGGCCTGGCTTCTGGCACTTAGTTACTGAGTTAAAACAGAGAAAACAACAGTAATACATACCCTGAGTTCACTGCACTGAACAATACACTTCTGCCTGCCTTTATCTGAATGGATATGATAATCCCTAAGCTTTTTAGTGCCTAACTGACCCAGGCCCCCCTCCCCTTCGCCCCCCCCCAAAAAAAAAAATTAAAAAAATAGAGGAATTTTTCTGAGGGCCAAGATGGATGGTTGTTTAATCTTATGTACCATATTCATATATTTGCTCTTACTGAATATTGGCAATGTTGTAAATGCCAGGTTACCTTGTTCACTTAATATACCCTACTTCCATTTTTGGCTGGCCATGACAACATGTGCCCATAGGGAAAGGGGAGCTTGCTCTTCCCAGCAGCCCAGTGCCTGGTGAGGGGCAGCAGCCTTGCCATTGCTCTCAGAGGGTCCTGGCCATTAGTGGCTGTCTGGAAGTAGACACTACCACGGTATTTATTACAATTCTTACTGTGCAGCAGTGGGGATCAAACATTATGCCAGCTCCATTTCTCTTACACTACTATTATAACTTATCAGTGCATATTTCTTAGTGGGTTTACCCCAACTTCTTCTTTGTAAGAACTGCATTGAAATCTGTAGAAAAAAAGTGTACCTGTCCAAGTTTTAGAAGATTTGAAATCCAAAACAAGCAGGTCTCTAAAGTTGGGGGAAAATGGCTTAACAATTTAGAAATTGCTCAAATTTTAAAGTTCTTGATTTTTTAAAAAAATATGCTAGAAAGTATAACTGACAAAAGAAATAAATTATTTAGCTATTCCGTGCTTCTGTGCATCAGTTCAGGTTTGGAGGTGTTCCCTTCCATCCTGTTTCACAGAACTTTTCTCTGAATTCAGGGGGAACTTTTCTCTGGATTCAGAAAAGTGAGGTGGTGCCAAATACTGATGTGGTAAAAATATGCTTACAGTTTGGTCTATCTTTGAGTTGTCATGTGCAATCACTTCTGGTCTGGATTTGGACTGGTCACTCAAAATCAGAGTTTCTGGGAGCTGCCAGTTGAACTCAATAAGTACCCCAATGCTTGATTTTCTTTCTTAATACAGTGTGCACATCCAAGTTAGAAATTTTATGCAATATCATGCAGCTGATTTGTGCAAGTGTTGTTCAAACTGCAATTGCTTTCATTTTTTAAATTGATAGTGTTTGGTATATTCTATAGGAGTATACAGATTTTAAAATCTAAATTTATGAAATACAGATTATAATAGCAAGAGAAATAGGCCCTCCATGAAGATGGTACATTTTTTTTTTGTTGGACTCTTCACCTGCTATCACAAGTTTTCCATTCTCTGGGTTTTTTTCATCTTCTAGTTACTCCTTGTACTATCTCTCTGTGCTGTTCTGTTCTGTCTCCTTTTACTCTGGGCCATTTCATTTTTTTGTTCTCCAAATCTCTGCAATACAGCAAGGAGTAGACCCTTCCACAAACATTATTTTTTTGGGTTGCTGCTGTCCCCTGAAGTGCAATTTCCCCCATTAGGCATAATGGTAGCAGTACTGGATAGCACATGTAACCCCCTATAACTTGTTTCAGCTGAAGCTTTGTATGAGCTGATGCTTTGGACTTTTCCAGGCTGACAGGCCCATTTCCTTCAGGGCTTCCCTTCAATTCTGATGCATGCTGCATTCTGAGCCAGGTGCTCCACTCCATGCCCTCTCTCTCTTGCAGAACTGATGAGCTCTACACTTCCTAGTCCTGTAGTGGTAAACCCTCCTGCAGGGGGACATGCCTGCAGCATGGGGTCCTCCTGCTTCCATCCTTCAGGTTACTGTGTGTCTGATGATGCTCCTTGCTCTGTATTATGGCCAAAAATACCAGAAAGAGGACAACTATGGTTCAGTTGCAGTAGTGCAAGCAGAAGCAGAATCTGAGCCATATTAAACACAGCAGTGGGCATGCCCTCATGTTCACAGTGTTCCCATGTGCAGCTCTATCTGTCACTACTCTGAAATCAAAAAACTGTGGCATATCCTTCTTATCTAATTCACCTATTTTGTTCCCTCTTTGTAGAAGAACTTGTGAAAAATGTTGATGAACAGGAAAAAGACCAAAGCAGAAATTCCACAGATGCACAGTTACAGGAAGAGACAACAAGGATACAAAATGAGAGTAGTCAGGGAAGTGATGGTACAACCTGTCCTCCCAGATCCATCGTCCTACAAGTAGTCTCTTTCGACACTCCTCTGAGTGATGAATCCAACTCAGAAAAATGCACTAACTCTGATCCGAACCAGAAAGATCTCACCGATGCCCAGCAAGAAACACAGAATACAGACCCACTGAATGGTAATGCTTCCTCACACAGCACCAGCCAGTCTAATGAAGCTGCCCAGGGCGAAGCTGCAGCAGTGTCTGGTATCTCCCTGACAAACATCAACAGTAATGTAAAATATTGAAATAAGGTGTTGTACAAACCACCAGCATAAGACAGTTTCTTTGGGCATGTGTAAAAGTATGAGCGTCCTAAAACCATCAAGAAGCTGTTTGATATAAACAAATATCAACTTCTTGATATCAGCTGTTTAGTATCCACTGGAAAAGTTTTTACATAATATACTTTAGTTGAACCGGAAGAATGATTTTGGAGTAATTTAAAGATGCATATTTGCAATTAAATAGCCTTTTGCTACTGGAGAATAAGGTAAACTTCCAAAATAGAGCTATCCAAACATTTTCTCTTTGAATAGGTAATTATGTTATTAAAATATACTCCCCTTAGTTTAGGCACCTAATATAATTGCTATGTTGCAAACCACATCCTTTGTACTAAACGTGAATCTTAGAGTTAAGGTAGATGGAATTTGCTAACTGTAGTAGTCATGGGACTGTGTCATTCTCTTAATCAGGAGGATCAGTCTCCTGACTGTAGCTGCAGGACAAGCAGAGCAGCCAGAAAATCCCTAAAATGTCAGAATATGTTTTTAGTGTGTAAGTATATTGTCGTAAGATGACTCTGTTTAGTATCTGGTGATTGCAATACAGTATCAAGAAAAAGATGCCCAAGCAATAGGAATAGATGTTATTAAAGGAAGAGAAAGACACTGTGCATCTTCATTTTATTTTCTGAGTTTGCTTATAGTTAGAATAAGCTTTGAGATATCAGGTTTATAAGACAAGACATATAATGACACTTCTATTCCTGACTTTTCGTTAAAATGCTAATCTCATTAATACTTTTATGACAGTAAGCCTTGCAATATTGTGCCAGAAGTATGGCATTGTCTGAGCAGCAACACTGAAGTGCTTGTAAGGCTTAGCTTAGACATGAGTATATGACTTGGTATGTTTCTCATAAATGTTTTTTATGGAGAACACCCACTTATTCTAGAGTTCCGTATTCCAGGGCTCCATGCTTTTATTGTTGGCAGTTCTTTTCCATCAGAAATAACAGATGGTTAATTTAGGGTCCTATATCAAAATATTTACACTAAAATAATTTTCACGGCATTTGAAGCTGTCTAATAACTGACATTTTATCTTTTGACATGTATTTTTTACACTAGTTTTTGTATTAAAGCCCAAATTGAAATTAAAGTGCCTTAGGAAAGTTCTTCATCTCCTGGATGAGGAGCACAGTCGGGAAAACTGCAGACTCTGCAGAAGGCAGTGGTGGTATAGCTGTCCTTGTGGGTCTTTAGATGGCTGACCAACAAAAATGCTATTTGAGAGATCAGATACAAATCAGCATGCAATTAGTTCACTCTGTTACCTTGTCAGTCTTTACATTCCACCTCTCCAGTGAGAACAGAGATTTCTTATCTTAGAACATACTAATTTCATTTGTTTTCTAATGCAGGGAATTTTCTAGAGAATGCCTTGTATTTTAAAACTTCAAACTGCAAAATTTATGAAAAGGATAAGAAGCAATTAAGTTTTAATAGTATATTTCCAAAGGTAACTATAATTTGGAATTATTTTTTTTCTTGAAGATAGTGAAAAAGATTTATTAACATAAATTACACCAATCCAAGGATGTTCATTTACTAGAGATGGCAATACTCAAAAAGAGTTCAGATTAATAATGAAACAGAAATAAGAGTTTACTTTAACTATTTTCTGAAGAAAAATAGTATTGGTAAGGCCCTGAACTAAAAGTCAGGGCACATACACAGAGGACATTGCTCAGCAGGAAACAGGGACGTATAGCAGGAGACATAACTGCATCAAGATTAATCACATCATAAGAGAAGCATTCTTTGTTATTCTTTAGGCAACTGCAGAGGCTGAGCAATGAGCCAATGCTCCCTTACTGGGATCCCCCAACTTACATCTGCACATCTTGTAGGTTTGGCAGCACACATTGCTGCTGATTGCCACAGAAAGTTTTAGTACAGAAATGCAGGTTTCTTCGCTGAAACTAATCATCCATGTCAAGTCTTTTACAAGCAGTGCTTGTAAAGCTTTCCTGCTGGTGAAAATGTGTAAAAAGTAGAGGCTACTGCTCATGCCATTGATTGAACACATGTCCAGCAGTTGTAAAATCCTTTTCTGAAGAGGTCTTCGAATTAGTTTGAAAACTGTTCATCTGACACAGTTTGTGAACAGATGTAATCATTCATTCTTGGTGTTATCATGAGAGATTATATTGGCAAAATGCTGTTGTCATGGTAAATTCAGAGAATTTATGCATTCCAAAGTATTTAGATCGTGCGTTCTAGAACAGGGACTTTTCCCCTGTTTAGACCTGTGAATCATTAAAATGTTTCCAGTAGAAATGTGCATCCCTGGTTAGACAACCTAAGCCTACAGGAAGCAAGTTTGCATTTCTTTTAGTCTCCTGAACCTTTTAGGTATCCCCTCATATGTAATTCATAGTCCCTCAAGTCAGAAAACCACTAGATGAAACTGGATTTCTGATTTACATTATCACAAATTTTTAGTATAATTACATAGAATTACACAGAATCAGGGTATTGATTAGGTGTTGTTTTTAAAGGTACCTGATATTTGAAGGCATTTTTAGTTGTCATTTTATGCAAAACATCTGGTCACTATGGCAAGCTGAATTTGCTCTCATCTGTCTCCTTCAATGATTATTTGTGTTCCTTTTCCAGCATAGATAAATATCTAGGTAAATGGAGAGCTTGATGAATGTTTTGCCTTGTTTCTGTAGCATATTAATGTCAGAATTCAATACTCTCTGACCTTTTCGATATTCCACCATGAAGCACATAATATTTAATATCAAATTTACCTATTTGAAGATAGTTCATGCTACATGGGATTTCTGTTTTATCAGAGTGATGCAAAATATACTGAAAGAACACTACAAATATAGGTTACACAGCAAAATAGAACAGCTGTAATGCATCACAGTGCTGATGTGAGTCACATTACTGACACTGGCCTGAAGCAGCCAGACTTTCTACAAACTCATGGTGAGACCCAGGTCCTAGCTGTTTGAGATAGTATTAAATTAATATTGGGTTTCAGCAGCTGCAGAAAGTGTGCCATCATGTAAGAGACAACAGAAAAGAAAGTCTATGCAGGCATTTAGTATTGGAATAGTTGACAATATTCCATACCAAAGGGAAAAGTCAAGCTAAAACATTTCAGTTTCTCTTTCACAGTGGTAAAATGCTTCAATATCATTCTAAGTGGAGGGAAGCCATTAAGCCGTCAGTGTGGTTGTCTAAATGTAGGTACTTAGTGTTACTGAAGAGGTTTTGTTACTGCAGTGTATGTAGAAGCCTCATAGCCTCAAACAGCAGAGCAGCCTCTGTTTTCTCACTCACCCCTCCTTTTTTCAGTATAAACTATGTTTGAGATGGTCAAGGGTGAGTGTGTTGTGCATGATGCAGTAGCACTCAGCACAGAAGGGACATATAGCATGGGTAGCATCCCCACTTTTCACTCTTGCTGGTGGCCAGTGGATCTAGACAGGACTCTTTTAACCAAGGTCAGACATTTTCAATGGAATGTCACTTCAAACAAGCAGAAGGCAGCGTACATATGACCTTACATTTTTAATCTGTTTCACAAATTACAGTTATTTGAGTATTCTGAGAGACACTGTACATCTATCAGGACATTATTGGCACTCTCCATGCTAGACTCTTCTACCTGTGTACTTTCTGTACTGAGGATGGGGGGGGTAAAATGCTAAAGTGATGTCCAGAGCACTTGCTGATTCCCGGAGTGGAGAAGTGAGCACCTGTGAGTGCTGGGACTGGGAGAATGAGATAGGAAGGAAGAGGAAAAGAAACGTGGTTATTCATGTTGAAATTTCATATTTTAGCTGTCATTGCCCTGTCTTTTATAAAACACAGAAAATTCATTTAAGTTTTTTGTGAGTAAGTGATTCAATTATAACAGAGATGGGGAACGTGGGAAAATGATGTGTCTGTGTTCTTGGGCACTGCCAATGAATGTTTGGATATATACAATTAGGGCATTCCACATTTAAAAAAATTAAAAAGGGACTGTTTTACTCGCCTTGTACCACATCTCATTTAAGGTGTAGTCTTGTAGATTAGTAGTAATTAGCAACAGGAATAGCTCTGCCCTGGGTCCTGGTCAGTGCAAAGGGAGAACTGGAGGGTCACTGTAAGAAGCAATGCAATTGTGACTGAATGTTGTTTTTCTCCACAATACCTTTGTTCTTTCCATCATCCCATTTTCATTTAATTGAATGGTACAAGATTAAGTGAAACTATTGTAAGGTGGGGTTTAAGAGATAATTTTCTTTTTCTCTTGAGTGATTTATTAATTAGAACATTAATTTAAAAAACTGCTTATGTTTAATTAAATGACTCCACATTTCAATGATTTATAAATGCTAATTGGCACACTTTTAACTTCTCACTTGTAGTGATAGCCACACTAATCCTTAATATCAAAATGCAAGGGAGATAATAAATCTGTGAGAAAACAGATTACCAGTAATTTTGCTCTGTATGACAGCAGAGGACTGCCCGGTCACATCAGGTGTGTGAAACATTCAACGTCATCAGCAGGCAGTAACTGAGAGCCTCTGGGGAGTAACCAGGTTAAATAGCAGTGGACAGATCCACACCAGCAACATGCCAGTTTGATTTATGGGAATGCAGGTGGCATCAGCTCATCATCCGTGCCATGCAAATGCTTACTGACCGTTCAGTGCCGCGGTGGCTCCGTGGGGCTCAGCCGAGGGTGGAACCCTTTGCAGCTGTGCAGAGAGGGCACAGGTTGCTGTGCTGCCTTGATAAGTGAGCATTCCTTGGGCACAGTACATGGCTCAACAGGACAACAGGATCCTGGTACTGAGGGAAGGCATCTGTGTTCATGCATGGGATAAGGATGGAGGGAAGGTTAGATTAAAAAAGCAAATGTGTTTATAAAAAGGATGGGGTTTATAAGATAGCAGCCATTAGCAACCATTTAAAGGGCAGATTTTATCACACAAAAAATCCGATGAACTAACAGGAAGAAAGCTATATATCTTAAAAATTAATGTTAAGTTTTATGAAATTTAAATGTACAAAGATTTTGTTTTAAGGCCTCCCCAAACCACTTCTATCCCACTCCGAAAACTACATGAAGTATAAAATTCAAATATTTAGATCAATAGATTTTACTTTCATACTTCTGCCCCCCCTTTTTTGTTTTTATGGATAATGATAATAAAGTTTTAGTAAATCCCTTCAAAAACAGCCATAGGCTGAAAGATATGGTTCTAATTCATGTTAGTCTAATTTTGAGACTTTTAAAAGTCTTTGGAATATTGGTTGTCTCTATCTCACCTACACTAAATTTATGTAAAATTTAGTGGGAAGGTGTAGGATGCTGCTTGGGGGGATATGGCCCATCTGCTGGTGGCTGCATTGCAGTGTGGACAGCACCAACTCTGCCACCATTCAAGGCAATGACACAAGGGTAAAATCAGTAGCAATTCTTACTTGTTTACAGTGAAGCCATGGTAGATTCATAGGTATTAATTTTCTTCTTTTCTCATTCTTGTTCTCTTGAGTTTCCTCTCTTCTCATTCTCTTTTGTAAACTCTCAACCTCTTCTTCAACTTCAACTCACCATCAGCTTTCAATTTCCCTTTCAGATCACGCATCATCTACTTTCTCTTTGGCTACTTGTACCTTTGTTTTCTGGCTTTCAAAAATATTCCCCTATCTATTTTTATTTTTATAAATTTTATGCTTCTCCCAGTTCATCTTTTCTAGTTTTGAGACTTCTGTGCTCTTCCTTTTTCACACTTTCAGTTCAATGTTCCTACTCTCTTGTGGGATCACTTGGATTAACTGGATAAAATTGAGAAATTACTATATATAGTTAGTAAATAACACTGTAAATTTGCTACACTGTCCCCATGCCTATCATCTCAGTGTGTAATTTCCTCAGCTGTGTTCATTCAAAGTTACTGAAGGAATAGTTTAAGCAACAGCTTAATATTATGATTGTTGGTTCGAAATTTGTGTTGTATCACTTAGTTTGAAAGCTGCTTGTGTTGCTCTGTGTCATTCCTCCAATTTGATTGAATGAATTGAATTCTTAGAACTTGACACTGCATCTTTCATTATCTCAGCTTACTCTGATTTGAAAGTCTATGTTAAAAGAGGATTTAAACAGCACTTCTCTACAGAGGGTGAATTTTGACTTTCAATAAGGCAGAAGAAAAAAATAAACCAAAACCAAGCCCACTTTATTAACACTCATGTATTTTTCATGATGTGATCTATTGATTTCGTTCTGTCTTTTGCCTCATAGATAAACCATGATTAGTTGATTCAATCTGATGCTTACTGTGCTGAGAAAACAATTAAAGAAAGCAGTGTATGAAATCTCATTTTAACCTTAAAAAAGTCTTAAAGAACAAGATTCTATCTGTCAACAGCTGTGCAGATTCTCTTGGTTAACTTCCTCACTCAGGTTTCCAGTCACATTTGTTTATCTTCCAGGTGAGCCTAAACACTGTAAGAAGCCAGAAGATATGGTAAAAGCCACGGAGCAGAAAGAAGCACTGATACAAAACTAGATTTTCTATTTCTTAAAAGCTTCTGACATTTCAGGCAGGACAGGTAATTTGGTCACTTCTTTCTTATAATGGGGGGAGTTTTACACCATAAAGACTTGTTTAGTGCTATTATTAACGTCTTTGTTCCATCTCAGTTGTGGTTTTATTAGAAAATTTTGAAATGGGGACACAATATACCCCACTTTCTATGAGGTATAAAACCACTCAATATAAAGAAGGGAAAAACCGTACTTTTACATCTCTCAATCCTTAATGTCAGACAGAATGATCATGCAATAAACCATCCTATGAAATACTGAAATTGTAGTATCAAAAATTTATTGTTTATGAATTTTCATTTAACCTCTCTTGCAGGAGAAAAGAAGCACTCTAGCTGTTCCTACCTCGTGCTCTCAGAGGCTGTTATCTGTCAACTTGTTCTTGGATCATCCTGTTTCTGTGGAAAGTGAATGGACAAAATGTTCAAAGGTGTAAAATGTAAAACTGAGCTGGTAACTCAAGGCACTTAACAACTTGCAAGATTTCAGTTGTATTTGTTGTTGCTATTTCCTCTTCTATTCTGCTTTCTTAAAGTAGCCAAAATAATTTTTTCAGCCAAAGTTGGACCTTGCTTTGTTGCATCACTGGCATCAAACATTTCCAGTTAACCACGAGATATGTGAAAACACGACATTTATCATCTGCCTGGGATTGCTGTTACATGTCACTGCTGCTGGCATCCAGTGAAAATGGAAAGTCAAAATGAAATGTGTTTCTAAATACTTGTTCATGCAATCATACTGCATGCAACATAAAAGTCTTACTTGTTAGTTTCCTTAAAATATCTGGAAATAAATGTATGTAGACTGTACAGAGAAGTTGTAGAGTTACACTGACCAGCCTGCATAGATGATGATTTTTCTCCACTGTGGTGGCTGCCATATGGACAGAACTCGTGTTGAGCAAAGAAGTATTTGAAGTATCTGAGTATTTTGGAAGACATCAACAATGTTGTCAGCCCTACCATGAAGCTGGTGCTTATTGTTTTATAGGGTAGAAGAGACAGCAACAGGAATACATGAAAATTGCTTCACTTCAGCAAAATAATGTGTTGCCTCTCAGACAGAATTGGAAGGTGACACTGAGGCCTTATATTATGATTTATCTCACATGCAAAGTCAACAACATGCATCCTGCAAAATCTTTGCCAGTGTTTGTTTCTTTCTGAGGGGTGGCAAAAACAGAGCCCATGGGCAGTCACCTTTGCAAGAAGCCTCAGAAGGAGCCCAGAAAGAAACTCCATTTTCATCTCCACTTCCCTCAAGCTGCACATGACTCCTCCAGATTTGTCTGGGTGTCCTGTGTGGCTGCAGCCAACCTCATTTCCCTCTGCTGGAACCTGCCAGGAAACTTCCAGGCTCCCCTTCAAGTTGTAGGCTCTTGGGTGGCTCAGGTTGCTGCTCTCCCAGCTCTCATTTTTGGACCCTGTGGTTATTAACTCACTGACCAAAAAGTCTTTATAATCAGCCATGGTCTGCTCTGAAGAGGACTCATGGGGCAGTGGCACTCCTCTCTGTGCAGAGGGTGACTGAGATCCACGTGTCATTCATCTGCTGTTTCGGGGGTCTGAGTAGAGCTCAACAGGCATCAGGCTCAACTTCAAAAAGGGCACGCTTTGTCCCAGTTGAAGAAGGAGTTGTAAAACAATCACCCTGGACTGAGGGACCCTTACATGTTCATACCTGTTGACTGTCTCTTTTCTGACAGCGGAGCAATCAAAACTGAGCTGGGAACAGTGTAAACTCTGAGCCGTGGGATAAGAGCATGCCAAAAGGTGGGATTCCTGTCATTGAATATGTAAGCCATATGCCTGCTATGCATAAGTAGTATGCATAGTCTTAACTTAAGAAATGTTTGTGCATATAGGATGTAAAAAATGCATTTAAATTGTTTTGTGTATCTGGTCCAGGGCTTGTATTTAGCATGGACAAATTTCTGTACAGTGAAGTTAATGAATGAAATGTTAACAAATGAAATTGTATCATATATGTTATAATGCAATCAATATTTTTTGCTAAGAGTTAAGAATTTATATATTCTCTGCTAGTGTTTGAGCAAATTATTAGTAGCCTGGACCACTCTGTGCACCTTTGCATCCTTTTTCGGAATGTTGGACTCTTTTTTTTTCCTTTGTAATAAAATGTAAATCATCTTATGGCTTCTTATTGTCCTTATGACAAGAGAAGGAGCATAATGGTCATATCAGACATTTCTAATTGTAAGTTGCCATATGCTGTGGCAGTGGAAAATCTTTTTCATTAAGATTGGAGAACTTGGGACCTTATTTCAGATAAGTTGAGCATCTAGAGTTCCCATCAAATTTGAAAAGAACGAGAGAAAACTGCTATCTTTAAAAACTAGGCCAGTTAGGTATTTGTTTGTTACTGACTGTTTTTCAACATTGTAATTTATGATTCACTAAGGCTGAAAGTCTGGAACAATCTTTATATTGTATTTTCAATTCCAGACTTTTATCATAGTTGAACTTGACTTTTTTTCCTGTGTCTCTATCCCATTGTGATTTATTACTCTGCAAAAATTTTCACCTAGAAATACAAGCAGAAAATATAACAGATTCTGCAGAGAACTTGAAACATCCTGTGGGGCTCTCAGTGTCCTGTTGTCACAACTGGCCCCAAGGTCTCCCACTGCAGAAGCTAGAAGGAGCTCCTACTCTCACAGGAGCCAGACATTGCCTGCAGAATTCATTCATTAATTTGGAAGTGTGATTTTTGTATAAATAATCCTATTTGCTCATTTGTATTCAGTTTTAATCACTGTGGTAGATGTTACTGAAATACAAAAAGAGTGCTTAGTTTTTCCTTAATACCAGCTGATTCTCTTTCTTCTTCCTTCCTTCCTTTATTCTTAGCAAGTCTTTACCTGGCCATGACCCAAAGCTTGGTGTGTTGTTTGAATGAGGAGAAATTTTCTTTGGTGGAGAAGACTGATACAGCCAACAAGGCTTTGACATGGGGTAAAATTTGTGTTTGGATGGCAGAAAGGTTTCTTGAGAGAGCCTGTCCCTGAGCAGTAGTTAATCTCTGAAACCTGTAAGGCTGCTTTACCAAAACATTGCATTGGGGCCATAAGAAATGGTGTTTGTATATGCATCTCTCCCACAGCATTATGGGCATGTACCCTGCATTGAGCACACTGAGGAGCTGTAGCTATAGATGAGTCCTCAAGAGTTTTATTTTGCATTTTTATCTTGAGATATCTGAGAGATATATTATGTAATATTGTTATAGGTTATGATCTAGCCAGTATTTTTTTAATTTAATTTTCAACACGGCAATCTACAACTGTGTGTTTTATTCTGCTATATATGTCCATATTTCCTATGATGATATTCCCCAATAAATTTGATTTGAGGGCAAGAATTGTGAAGCTCCTGAGTGTTAGTGACAAATTTGCTTTCCTGAAGCGTGTTTGCTCATTTGTGTAAGATTGTCTTTGAGAAGTGACAGAGCACATATAGTTGTTTCCAACCCTTTCACCCACTTGGGACTCCACACTTTTTCTGTAACTGTATCAGTTTGCCATACAAAATCATTTGCATCCTCATAGCACACTTGAAAACAGTACCTTTAAGCAAGTCTTGAATTCTTAGCCTTTATGGCTAAAACAGCCCTCACATGAAGAAAAACATAACCAATAGTACATTTTTTACACACAAAAAAAATCTTACTGTGGGTTGAAATTGAAGGAACCACTGAGACTGTTCTTGTTAGCAACAGGTCGCCGGGAAGAGTACGACTTTCAGTGGCACCTCTATGACCTGGTGTAAATTTTATAATCCAAGTTCAGTGTTGTGAGTATAAAATGCCCTTTATTTCTGGAAGATTTTGTTACTAGGAGATAGAGTTTTTGCTTAGGAAGGCTTTCTACCTGAAAGGTAGCTATCTCTCAAAGGCATTTTCAATGCTTTCTCCCCATCCTTCATACCAAGAGAAGTTCTCTCTCTGATATGTGAGAGGACAGAGATAACATTTACAGAAATGCTACAGGGCTGCTGTGGCCTGGGGAGAGTGTGGGGGGGGGGTAACAATGATAAAGCCTGTGAGCAAATGGGAGGTTTGCCTTTTCCTCTGAGGCCTGGTGCTGTCTTGCAGTGCCAAGAAGTTTGTAAGTTTTAATGTCTTTGCCTCCGAAATAAACCCTTTGAATCCCTTCCACTGCCTTGGCATTTCTGGGGAAGATACCTGCGTATATTTTACCTTACAAGTGTAACCGAGATTAAACAGGGTCCCTTCCTACTCTGACTGGACATAAGTGGAAAGAATCCCATAGATTCAAACATATATCAAATCCTGACTAGGTACATGATGGGAATAAATCAAGACAACTACTTTATACCTCATTCTTTCCAGTTGCTTTTTTCCAGCACATGCACAAAGGACTTTCTTCTATTGCAGAGATGCCAGAAGTCAAACAAGCCACTACTGTGACCCAAATGATTTGAAATTAACAAATCAAGATCACTAGTAGTAAGTGTCTAAAATGGATATCTTTAACAGAGTTATTATATGAGAAAGATGAAAATGTAAGTATGACTAACATTCTTCAACAGCAGCTTAAAGAGATTTGTGTGTACAGTAGTTTATCAAACACAGGTTTGTCTGAGGGTTTTGAAAAATCACATCCTTGAAAAATGGTATGGAAAAATTAGTGGAAATGGCATTTAATACTATGACTAAAAGATAGCATCCTCTATCAAACACTATGCAAACATTTAGACTACTTCCCTGGAATAATTTTCCTTTCCTGGTCATTTAAGTATTTGATGGGTCTCCAGAGACTCCTTTTCCATGTCCCAGGGCAAACATTCAGAAGTTTTATCAAACTGTGAATGTCTAAGTATTCCCGGGAGAATAAAGAAGCAAGTCATAACCATGGAGTTATAAATGGGAAAAATCTCTTATTAAAAAATGGGATTTTAACTGTTTTGGGCTTAACTTTGCTGCAAAATACTTTCTTTGTACTTAGGCAAGTCCTTTGCTTATAGCCTTTGTGGGGAGACTTGTTACAGAACTTTACATTAGATGAGCTTAGATAGATAATATCTTAACCAAATAAGATTTTCTGACGCATTACATAGTATATGAACTTTAAAGCAGATGAGTTTTATGCATTTGCAACATCCTGTATAGGTCATTATTACAAACCTGAAGTAATATAAAATTATACCTAAATAAGGTGGTCTAAATCAAAATGGTAGACACAATCTTGAATTTAAGAGGGACAAGTTAAGCAGAATAGATGTTGTTTCATTTTTATTTGGGCTGTAGTTATAAAACTGTCTCATCACCATATAGGACCTACAATCAACACTCCTGAACCTGCAAGAAGGACTTTGGAACTTGTATAATAATACCATGAACAAACATCAAGTAATACGAAAGTATTTGCTATTATTTATGTAAAGCCTGATGTGATTATCTCAATCCAAATTCAGTGAACTAAAGGGTCGAATTCACCTATGGTGCATTTCCATGAAATCCAGGAGAGATAGTGTCATACCAGAAATTATTTGGTCGTTGAATAGTATTTGGTTGTCTCTTGCTTTGTATTCAACTGATTTACTGATTGTTTTCTGCAGTGAAGGGTACTCTGGGGGTCTAATATCTCTGCACAAAACACTACTCAACTTTAGACCATCTTAAATTCATTCACTGAAATTATTCTTCCTGGTTTTTTTGAAACTGCTCAGCTTTGAGAGAGAATTGTATTTTTCTTACCAGTCAGAAATGAACACTCACCTATATCGCTTGGGGTACTTCAGTAGTTCACAACTGAAATTAATGGCAACATATTTGTGTCAAGTGTTTAATATGATGCACAATACATCTTTATTTTAGCATTCCCGTCTGGGAAAGCCCCCTATTTTGCTAAGCACAAGGTGGTTTGGGGTAGATAAAATTGTGACTGCAGCCAGAATAGTTCTGAAGGACATGTGTGTTCTCAAGTAAATAGTAGGTACAGGAGCATGGCTACAGAGTTGATATTTCCAGTAAAATTAGAGAATAAAAATGTCATGAGCAATTTAAATATTATTTATAATTGACCTTCATGTCTGTTTTTAATATTCAATCTGCTGAGTGTTTAAAAAAGCAATTAAAAGTCCCATATAATGTTAAAACCCTTGATAAATGTAATAAACAAATGACATATTCAAAAGAGAGAATCTATGTCCCATTAGGAGAGAAAAAGAAAGATGAGAGCAACATATGGCAGTATAATTAGCATGATTAGGGAAGCACATCAACAGAATTTATGCTGCAGGGAAAATGTAATAAGAAACCAACACACTTTCCTCACTGCCTTGAAAACTGCAAATATCACTCTCTGAAAAGGAGAAGATGCAGAAAGGCTCCCTGGCATTTAAAGCTGTAACTTGTGTTCTTCTGTCATTATTAAAGATGCACACAGCCATCTGCAAACCATTTATTTTTTGCAGGGTTCACATTGTCCCATTGCTTTGATTAATAAGGAGCAATATTACACCTCAGCTGCTTTTCAGAAAGATGCTATTTTGGAAACCTAATTAGTACCCATTCCACAGTTAGCTTGAGGTGTTCGTTAGTGCCAGATACTGAGTTCTTATTTGTTTCTCATTATGTGGAGAGTATTGCTTCTCAATGACAAGGTTTTTGTTTTGCATTTTGGAATAACCTTTCGACACTCCTGCTTCCCACAGCCCTCCCTTCAGAAGAGCTACTAACACCTGTCATCATTATTTTCACATGCCTGTTAATGTCTGTTGAAGACATTGTGGGCTATTTACATAGATAGACTATCCTGATGCACAGCAAATATTCCTGCCATTTTCTGAACAGTTGGACCAAAGAGAGAAGCAAAATTAAGGAACTTGGCAATGCAATTAAAATCTCAGTTTACCACTAAGGGTCAGTATATACTAGGCAAATGAATTATTACAAAATTGAAAGAGTTTGTCTTGACAGTATTACAAAATAATTTTTCTGCCCTAAAAACCCAAGATTATTTAAGAAATAAAACAAAACAAAAAATCTGTAGCAGAATATAGGCACTGAACTTGTATAAACTCCATCAGCCCACCTTGATGTAACTGGAGATTAGTAGCATCTTACCAAGTGGCCTGAGGTTTAGTAGAGGGTGCAAAATGTCTTGCTGGAGATTTGCTCAAAGTGCTACTATCCTCACTGGAGGAGAAAGAAGAGAATATTCCAAAGCATAGGAAGCATTTAGCATCTACTTTGTTACCAAGTATAATGCTGTGCATGAAAAGGTTAGATGTAATCAATAGAACAACTGAGGCTCTTTCTGGAGCTCAATATTGCACTGAGCTGAAGAGAAAACAAAGAAAGAAAAGAAAGAACATCTGTGGGCCTAAGCAGCAACATGGATGCAATAGGATGGGGAGAAAGAGGGTCTTGAGGGACAGGATGTCCCTCACATTGTCTCCCCAGGGTTAGAGGAGAGACAATGCCTTATGTACTACAGGAATAAGGTCCCTCATAAACCAAACATGTCTCAAGAGAAAAAATATGGTGAGGGGAACCCTGCACTGAGCAAGGGACATTTTGTTGTACAGTGCCAGCTGCTAGGCTTAAACAAAAGCAGACCTGCAGAAGCCCTGCTAAGGTCCCTCCCCAGCTACCCACAGCACTGCAGCATACCCAGGTCAGCTCTGGAGAGAGCTGTGACAGCCACCCAATAATTTGCCTTCTGGAATAAAATAAATGCTTTTTTTTTTTTTTTTTAAAGAGCAAAAGCCACCACTTGCCTGGTCCCCAGTGTCATATTCTGTTAGAGGAAGTGCAGATGAACTGGAAGTCCCTTCCTTGCTGATTGCCTGGATCCTGGGCACTGTGGGAGTCCCTGGCCCAAGCACAGGCAACAGAACCTCTGCTTGCAACACCACCTCGGAGTAAGAACAGTAGTGTTGGCTGTAACAGTTTTGGTTGAATAACACCAACAGTACAAGAACTAATGGTGATTTTTGAGTTTACATTACTGAGGAGAACGGATGACTTTATGAGAAGAAACTGTGTTAGTCCTTGAAGACTTTAGCAGAATTCACAACAATATTAAAAAAAAAAAAAAAGGAAAGAAATTCAGTAATTAAACTGATAGCAGGATAATAAAAACTTCCCTGTACACTAAACATTGTATTTCCCCAAAGGAAGGTATGTTGTTGGCCCAAACCTGAGGTCTTTCTCAAGAAAAATTCCTTTGAGTTCAGTGGAAATTATGCTTCAGAAAGGAGTTTTAAATCTTGAATCTTAATATCTATTTAAGTATTATCTGGGTTTGCACACGGAGGATAAACAACATATACCATCCTGAAAGTCAAATCATCATTTTTCCAGATAACTTATTAGCACAATGTCTCGGTAAATCTCTCTGGAGTGAAGAATCTGTAATGGAATAATGAGTGTAGCATAAGAAATAAGGCTGTAAAACATAATAATGAAACACCTCTAAACCATTCTGCATTAGTGAGTTAAGGGATACCAGGAACAGACTGAGATCAGTCTGAGGCAACAGCTTTCTTTCAATTCTGCAAGTAACATTTCCTGTAATACCTTGAAAGCCAGAACAACAGCAAACATACCATAGGAGGGAAAAGTGGTAAATATAAGAACATGGATGGGGAAAAGATACAAATCAGAGTTGCTCTTTAAGGAAGAACTATGCTCATTACTTGCCTGGAAAGCCTTTTTCTGCTCTCTTTTTCTATCAGCCTGTTTGTGGGAAACAAACTAATACAACTCCTCAGTAAAAATCTTGCTTCCACCAAACCTGTAGAACTCCCCAGAAAAAGCAGGTGTTGTGAGAGGAGACAGCTCAAATAGGGAACATACCATCACAGGTTTTCTTTAGGATGTTTTTCATAGTGGCATTTTCTTTGAGACACTTGGTGTTTACTAACTTTTTATATAGTTTCTCAATTCCCTGTTGATTTGTTTACACCAAAACAAAAGATGACATTAATGGATTTTTGTGTTTGTTTTAGTCTGTACTTGGTGACATAAACACATTGGACAATGATTGACCATGGACTCCCACAAAGAAATCTGCATGGTGGAGTGCACCTATGAGTTTACCATGCTGTGAGACAACCAGAGCTTTCAGTTACATGCCAAAGCATATGGGAGGCTCTCTACCTAAGGCTGCTGTTCTTAAATGTCAGTGGCTGCACCAAAACCCAGCAAAGACCCGGTTTAGTAAACAGACTGCTTTTCCTGACCTTCCTCTCTGATAGCCACACACCCAAACATTTCTGCCACAGGGCTCACTGTCAATACACTGCAGTATTTCAGCTCTGCTTCATGACAAGCACTTTTTTTCTGGGCTCTGTTATTTTACAGATTCTTTCACTATAACTCCACTTTCTGTATGCCTCACACGTGGAAGATTAGACAAACAGAATTTCTGTTTTGAGCTACAAATGGTGGATGTATAAAAAATATGAGCATCTTGACTTTGTTGTTCAGATGAGGTCCTACCAGCAAATGATGTCAGGGTGGATCCAAAATAAAATCTCTGCAACAAGTCCTGCCCTTTGCCAGAAATGAGTTCCTATACTCAAATATGCATCTTGCATAAACTTGAGTAAATAAAGAGAGAAAGAAATGGGCTTTTAACATGATAAAACAAAGGTGGAATTATTAGACATGGGGAGATGATACGATCTGGACTTAGAGATGTATCTAAATATTGGCATGGCTACCTGACACTCTTACTGGACTATGATGATTCATCCAGATCACAAATTCTGCAAAACAGAATTGTTGTCCTCGCATTGCTGCAGTTATAATTCTGGAAACACTCAGATCCAGTTCAAACTAAATCTAGTTGTTTTTTTTTCTCTATTATTTTTAAAGTGTAATCATACTCAGGTCCAACAGTCATCCTGAAACAGGGTGTTCAGTGATGAATTCTCCAAGCTCTTATCAGGTGTTTTGTGTGTTGCCTTTGAAATGCTGAGATTCCAGTGTTCAATACCTTTTCCTGGTATCAGCTGTTATAAATCATGTACATGTTTTCATTTGCCCATAGGTCCTGGAGAGTTCTCATCTGGAGCCTGTGGGTACTAATAACCAGCAAAAAGCCATTAATATCCAAAGTGCTTTATTAGCTAGCAACATAGAGAGAGGGTGTGAGGTTAAACACCAATGACTGATTCACAACTTGGGAGTACTGTGGCAATGAGCAATTATGTGAAGAGCCTGGTGCTGAGCAAAAGCAAAGCCATGGCAAAGCTGGGACTGGAACCCAGCTTTTCTTGCTGTCATTACAGTCCTAACTTGGGGCTATTCAAACAGTTTCTGAAGGGTCATTTCCATCTTTTTGTTGTTTGTGACATAAAAAGCTCCCAGTCCTCTAAGTCCCATAGCTACTTCTGTATAACTGAAGAGTCCTTCTTTTAGTCCTTCTTGCATACCCTTGCTGAGCTGGAGTCATGGATCCTGCTTGCAATGTTTCTACTGAAAATGGAACCAAAGAGGACAGATACAGAGATACAGATGGAGAGAAAAAAATGGCTCTCAAATATAAAGGAACACTTGTTGACAGATCCTGTTCTCAGCAGGTCTTTGTGGAAGACCTCGAATTAAAAGTGAAATCACCATGCAAGACATAGATAAAAGGCTCTGTGTTTTCATATAAGTAATCTCTTTTTTTTTTTTTTTTTTGCTAGCTCAACCCTTTAAAAGAGACTTAAAGCAGGGGAAAGTTAAACTGAGGGTAAAACTTTGTATCAAAGGCAAACAGTTAATACAAAACGACAGTGAATTCATTAAAAAAATTTGCCATTGATAAAAAATGGAAATAATCTGTTAGGTGTCACTTTGACAAAACATGTTTTTCCTTCTCCACCTTATTTCATTTTATGCCATAGAGTTTGCACAGTCTAACAAATGAAAAGGTTGGTATGAACCATGACAGACTTCAGCCATAAACCTAGGGCTCAGACAGAAGTTAAATTTCTGCTGCTTGATATGCTGTCACTTATCGACTGAAATTGTGACCAATGCAGGCAGAGAAGGCTGTAACTGTACTTGCTGCAGGTGATGAAGGTGGATATCAGCATTTCCCATGGCTCAGCTGGTGCATGGAACCCTGCTCACAGCTCCCACATGCCTGTGTTACCTCTGACTCCCAAAGTGAAACCTTTTCTAATGCCTCCAGACAACAATGACCTCTTGTAAAGAGAAATCATTTTGGCTGCTGTGACTAGGTAGCCTTGGACCAAAAGCAAGAAAACACTTTAAGCGTCCAGGGAACACAGAGAAGAGTGTCTTTGCATCCTTCTACAGATAAAGAGTCACCTCTGCTTACTTGGTTACCTTCTTTCTATCCACATTACTGCAAGTAACTCTACCAACATTGGTAAAAACTGCCCTTAACTGAAAGGATCATTTTATATGAATATTTCTCTGTGCGCTAGACAAACCCTCTGTACAATAGACAGTCTTGTCGAAATTAACGTATTATTTATTTTGCACCTTTTAAATCAGTTTTATTTACAACAAGCCTTAGAGTACAGCTCACACACAGTAGTTAAGCTCTGGCAGTACTGATGTCAGGTAGCTAACACATTTGCAGGTTACGTTTCTAAGTCATAGAAAATGAAAGAAAAATGACTTCAAAATAACTGTTTTATCTTCAGGTATAGGGGTCACAGGACACATCTGCAGGTGTCTGCGAAGCCCATTTGAGGGCACTTTCCAGGGAGCCCCAGAGGCACATGGAGCAGGTGGTGGAGGGTCTGGCACACGCACGGCCCCACAGTTCAGTTACTCTCTGTGATGGGGCTGGAGACAGCTCTGCCCTGGTTAATGGCCCCACTCCTCTTCCCTTTCACCAACTCCCTCTTCTTCTTCTGGAAACACTGAATCACTCTGGCTCTTCAGATGCTTAATCCCTGAAAATATAAAAGTCACAATTAAAGTTGTGTTTTTTGGTTTTTGGGTTTTTTTGTTTTGTTTTGTTTTGTCAAGGAAGAAAGAAACAGAAAACCAAAACAATGGCAAGTTAAATGCCCATACTGACTCCCCTTTACACAAATTTCTTAGTTCAAATAATGCTATGGTGTATTTATAACAGAAATGTTCCCTTCCTTGAATATAGGTTCAAAACAGTATTTGCTGCTCTTTTTTCCTTTGTAACCTTTGATCAGATTAGTGTTGCCCACCTCAAGCAAGTGAAAAGTTTTCAAGGCTCGAAATGTATGCATGGAAATTATTCTACCAGATTTCATCTGGAGCCTCTTTCTGAGACTGATCTGAGGAAGGTCATTGCTCGCATATGATGCCATGCATGATCCCAACTTCCCGTGTGCACCACAGGTGTTCTCCAGTGTGCCTTCGCACAGCCTGCCCACCACCTGCAGAGCTGTCCTGATGCAAAGAGAGCATTGCACCTGACAGAGAGGACACTGCTGGCACCAAAGCCATGACAGGATTGGATCATTTCTTACATAGGGAATGTGTTTTTTTGACCTCCAAGTACCACATGGGGCTGGGTGAAAGGGTTTGAGAAAAGTTATGAATTACCTACTGACTGGTTTCAGCCAACAAGTGAAGTAAACTCTATGAAAATTAATCAGACTACAAAGTAATTTTCCATGTCTCATGTTCAGTACAAGCAAGCAGGTCTCAATGAATGGGCCAAATCCCATCTTCTCAGCCCTGCCTTGTTGTGATAGAAGAATTCGAGCAGGAAAAGGAGGCAACATCAAGCTAAAACAATGACAGAGATGACAGATTGGAGATGAGGGGTTGTTAGTTTCAAAAGATTTAAAGAGCAAATGCACAAGATTAACTTCTGAGCCCCTAGTTTTTGAAAAACAAAGTAGGAACATAACTGTTAATCAAACACATGATTTCAACAAAACATAAGCCTGAATTAGGTTTTTTTGGTGTCATTACTGTTGTAACATAAAAAAAGGTTGGTTTCATTGAAGATCATACATTGTTCTTTTCACCATTTCTAATTGTCAGAAAAAAGTCTTCCCTTTTGTATCACTTCCTCTCTGTGACGAGGAGAATCACATCCTAGCTGCTTTAGACAGCAACTGCTAGACAGTCAAACACCCCACTGTGCACCCTATGAATTATAGCACTTGTAGGGGCACAGTTTTCAAAAAGGTGTGCACCCTTACAGGATACAGGGCAATATCGAGATTACCTCTAATTATGGGTAAGAGGAATTGATGATGGTGTACGTCTGAGAGTCAGGGAGCCAGTGCCATTTAACCTGAAGGTTCCTATGTTTCACTGTTTATGTCCACACCACTCCAAAGTATGGGATAGATTTTTTCCATTTCTATAACTTGAAAAAGACTTCAACATAAGTCGTTCCAGTTCAACAAAGTCACAAGTAGCTGAATATGGTATCTTACAAGGGGTTATACAACAGCCAGCTCTACTTCTAACAGACTCTGGGTTCCTCTCACTTTTTTCTCCACACAAATGACAGTACATGGTTCCCTGGGAAACTGTTGTTCAGATGTAAAACAAGCAAATACATTAACACTCCCAAGCCAAAGTTCTTGTAAGTGTGCCCTGCAATAATCAAACCATTTCCAATTAAGCACTTTGGTGCTCCGCTACCACCAAGCTCTTAGCACCCTCTCTTTAGCAACACCCTTTAGTAAGGCAAACACTTTAAATATGATTTCACCTAACTATAGGTTAATGGACATTTGTTTCCAAATTATATTGTGTTTGTAAGGCAAATTTGTCTCCTGTTGTTTACTCTGCACTAACAGAGCCATTTCTTGCACAATTCACAGCACCCTTGTGTCAGCTACTCTTCAGTATTTCAGACAGGAATTGCTAGGATCCAGAGTGCATAATTTTCAAAGATGAGAAAGGGAAAGTCAGGGACAGAAAAGAAGGCATGTGATATACAGTTAGTATGACAAAGCTTCATGGAATGGTATTTTTTGTAGAAGTGAAGACTTTTTGTCACGTTATGTGGTTTAATTGCAATATTAAATACGGAAATTGTAGTAAATGGAGGGAAATTACATCAGCGAGCATTGCCCATTGACTTTGTCATAGCAAGTAGCTATCAATCTTATTTTATGATTTTTCCTAACCTCCATTCTGCATCCTGCCTTCAGCTCTGCCAGCTATTTAATGCCACAGTGTCACTTGGAAGTAAAGACACAGGGCTTCCTGCTCTGACCAATAAGTGCATGGCTCAATGTCTTTATATATATGCCTCAAGATGTTCTGAGAACATCAGGTTGTCAGAATGAACTGATCCTAAGTATGGCATTACGAAATAAGGTGCTCAACTACACAATGAAACAAGTTAGCGTGAATCAACAGGTAAAGAAATTCCTGGCGGTAACATATGAACATGCATGACAGAAAGTGCTGGTGGCTCTCCTGAAAAGATACATTTCATACACAAAGCATCAGACTTTTAAGGTGCAAAAAATTGCTTGGGGAAATAAAAATACTTAGTTAAATTATAGCAATCATACTCTTGGATTTAAAGTGTATCTAGCCACATCACATTGCAGTCTGGTGGTCACTGATGAAGCACAGTAATAAAGATGAGCATCAAATACAGATTTTAAGATTTGACTCATAGCAAAAAAGCAAAACAAAGGCAGAATATTTGCTGAGGTACGCAGGGGATATTTAGAAGATATTGTTTGTATGTAAAAGCACATCCAAGTTAGAAATGTCAAGTTACTGGTTCCATGTAATTGCAAATAGGGAGTACTGCAAACGTTGATGCGTGGACCTCGGTGTCCCTTATTCTAGGCAATGGGTAACTGAATTTGTGGGCACCCTCCCCTTCCTGAAGTGCTGTGCCTGCGCTGTCCTCATGCTTCTTTGTTTCTCTCACTGGATACCCTGCCCTACTCTCCCTTGCTTGTGGATGGGGCTCACAGGGTCCCAGCCATCTCACAGGGCTGTTCCCCACCTCCTCTGCACCTGGCCCAGTCACTGCTCCACAGTGTCACAGCCCGGCTGGGGCTCTGTTCTTCACCTGGGAAGTCTGACAGCAAAAAGCCCCTTCCAGACCAAACGCTGCCCCTTCTAACCACTCCCTGGCAACCATTTCGTACACTCAGTGTGTTCAAACTCACCTTTATGCTGCTTTAAAACAAAGCCTACCTGAACACTTCTAAAGCCAGCTGGAAAAGCATTTTTTTTTCCTCAAAGGTCTTATATTTCAGAGCAGGTAATTTAATCCAATTAATGCTGATAAGTGAACCCATAATTCCAAGCCATGTTCAGCAGCCGTACGCTAATATGATTTGAACTGGTAATTCTTTTTAGATGAAGTCACTGCCTCAAATCATATTTCTCTATTTCTAGATACTTACAAATTATGAGTGCAAATGGGACAACTTTCTGGCGTTTTTGTAGTCACGTAATAACATCCACGCTGTTTCATCATCAGCTGTCTTTTTGCTTCTCTCCATCTAACCAAAGCACCAGATTAGAAGGCTAAGCAGTGTCACAGGATATGAAATAACCAAGTGTTCCTGAATTAAGTAAAAAGAATTTAAAAATACTCAAGTAATTAAGGCAGCTCCCCATCCTATTTAACACTTCTTCCTTCACCCCACTTCACTGCCCAAGGAAGAGTGTTGACATTTACTAATCTCAGGATTGAAGTCTGGTTGGCAGCTTGAATTCCCTGAAGTTTGAAGGGTATTTTGTTTTATGATTTGGAGCTGATCCTCTCTCTATCAAAAACACATTTCCAGATTTTCAGGAAGCAGAGAAAGGCAAAGCTGAGCCACATATAAAACAGGCTGATTTTCAGCATTTCAGGACTCAAATCACTTTGAAATTATCATGCAAACAAACCTAGCCAAAGAGGATAACAGTCAAATAAAAATGTCTATTTTATGCCAATGCTAAATAGATTATGCTCTCATTCCTTCAGCAAAAATGTGAATATCAAAAGAAACATCATATATTCACACAACTAAACAAGAAAAAAGACTATTCTTTTTAGCAGTACATTTTGTTTTGCATTTATCAGTCAAATACATTTTGACTTCTCTGATATGTCTCATAATTTTTTCCCAACTGAAAAGAATTCTTGTCTTAAAAAAACCAACAAAACAAACAAACAAAACCCTAAAAACCTCACAAAAAAACCCTAAACCAAATGAAACAACAACAAAAAAAAAAATGGAAAAAAAAACAGGAAAGAAAAAAAAAAAAGAACAAAACCAAAACCCAAAGGAAACAAAAAACCAAAACCAGAGTAAAACTCTAAAAGTAATGTCATAAAAATCAGCCTCCACCACAGGTCTTTGGCTGAGTGCAGTGGAAGGCAGCTGTGAAGGTGACAGAGCCCAGAAGAGCTGATAGGTCTTCCAGGGCAGCCTCCTCCAGGCATAGGGATGGCCCATACTGATACAGGATAACAAATAGCTGTTTCATATCATGGACAACTTTGGAGCACCTAACAGCAGCCTGCCTGTACCAAGGAAAGTTACCAATATGTCTGTTCATGAATTGGAAGACAGTATATTCTGACTGGATATAAGGAAGAAATTATTTCAATGAGTGTACTTAAGCACTGGTGTGGTTTCCCAGTGAAAATGTGAGGTTTGTCTCTAAGGAGCTTTTCAGTACTGAATTAGACAAAGCCTTGAACAACCTGGTTAAATTTGGTGCTGATTCTGCTTTATGCTACAGGTTGAACTTTGTGCTTTCCAAAGGTTTCTTGCGACCTAAATAACTGTATGGTTTTATGAAATCAAAACTCTGTAAATCCATTTTACAGTTTATAATAGTGTCTTAATATTAACTGTGTGATTGAAGGCTACATTTTGACCCATCTGGGAGTGTAAAATGTCTCCTTTCTCTGGAAAAGAGATGAAGTGTCTAATTACACCTGTCAGAGTGTTTTCAGGAACAATGTTTCTCTTCACTCCTTAAAACCGTGGGACAAGATTAAATCAGTATTTCTGTACTGCTTTTGGAAAACATATAAACTCATAATTAGGTTATGTAGTCCATTGTGATCTATATATACATATATAGGAGCAATACATTTTTCCCAAACACAAGGGATGAAAATAATGGCATTAAGGGGTTGCACCAGATTAAGTGCTAGCGCGTTTCCAAAATCAGTGAACACGGAGCACCTCTTGCATGTGACAGATACACCTGTGAGGCAAAATCTCACGTGGAAGTCACACCCCAGTCATGACCCAGAGCATAGAAATGTAACAGAAAACATGTAATTTCCTGAGATGGAGGCATAGGAGCCGGCTGTCCTGTGGAGTGAGTCCTGGCACACTACTGCCTGCTGCTGAAATGGCTCATCTTCCCTCTGGGGTTTCAGGGGCAGATCAATGTCTCAGTCACTCGCTACCTGTGTGTGGTGCCTGAGGATGCTGACTACCACTGTAGTTAAAAAAATATGCTCACTGCCTGCAGATGTAACAGATTAAAGAAATATACTGTAGTAATAAAACCAAAGCCTATGCACTCTGTCTCTAAAGAAATCCCCTTCTTGCTCAGCTAGGCATCTGCACAATGGAAGCAACGCAGACTCTCAACACTTCACAAGATGTTTTGCCAGATGCTTCCAGAAGCATCCAGTGTTCCATGCGAGGGAATATGCTCCCTTCTGTTGATCATTGCCAGCAGGACAGCCCCAAGACTGTCCCTGAAATGGGTGCTGCAGTGCAGCTCATACAGACACAGCTCAGCCTCAGATTTGGGAGCACCACACTGTGAAAAGCATGAAATCCTTCCTGCTCTTGCCACCTCTGGCAGAAGCTGAGGACCATCAGAGCCCAGAGGAGCAGCTACCTGGCAGAAACCTCCTTTGACAGAAGATGAGGAATTATTAAACAGTTTTCCACTCTGTGACTTTCTTTAATTTAACAGAATACAGCTTAATCAGCCTCCATTCTCAGCATTTTCTGTTTCATAAAAGTTTAGAAAAAGCAGGTTTAGTCATCTTCAAATGTTCATTGTCAGGTACATGCCAACTACACTGCCAAATTTACTTAAATGTAAGAAGTACATGTCTTGTCTCCCCTCTGCCCCATTTGGAGCAGGTAACAGAAACACAGCTGCCACCACTGGTCACGGAAAAACTCAAAACTTACCCCCTGCACACACACATCCTAAGCATTTTGACTTTCTTGATAAAAAGATCAGTTGTTTGGCTGGAAAAAAATTAAATCCTACTGTATAATTTTTTTTGTTTTAAACAGCTGAAATACAGAAGGACATATATTCCACCCTAAAGCAGGGCAGGAGACAAGTAATAAAAATGCTGCAGTTTCCCAAAAACCTATTTTGAGCTTTCTCTTGTTTTCTCTTTGCATAAATGACCCGTTATCTATCTCCTTCATCTGTACAATCAGTTCCTGAAACCTTTAATCCATTTTTACTTAATTAAGTCATTTAGATAAGCTCTCCTTGCGTACAAGTTATAATTCAGTGCTTAAGCTTTTGTTAGTAATGCTTAAAAACCATTAACCCTATCCTCAACCCTACTTGCCTCCCCAGATGCTGTACAACTCTTCTTCCTCCACTATTCAGCTCACCAGAAACGATGCTCACTGCTTCTACCTTATCACCTCTCCCCTCCCCCATCATCCACTTCCTTTGATCAAGTTACCCTTGGAGCCACTCTGAAAACTTTCTGGCGAAAATACCTAGTGGTCTCTGTCTTCATCCTTTCCAATTTGTTGATGTCTTTGCCTCTAATACTTCTTTGCCTTCGTTCTTCTTCCACTGTTGTAATATTTTTCCCCTTGCCATCCTCTGACAGTCATTTTTCCCTCTCTCCAGCCTCTGAGGACAGATGGCAGAGGCTGCAGGTTTTTTTCTGCTCTTACAAGTACTCCCAATTTTCAACCATGTACTTCTCAAATACAAAAATACTAAACACCTGCATAAAGATTCTGACAGATAGAGTTTGTTACTTCTGTCCAAATTAAAACTGTAGAGTACATCTTTGATGCAAGCTTGTGGAAGTCTAAGACATTATCTCAAAGCGGTCAAAATCAAGCTCTCAATTTTCAGTCCTGTCCAAAATGTTCATTTACTATCAACAACACCATCATTTTTTCACAAGATTAAGGCTTACAAATTTCCGATTTCCAATCTTCTCTAGGTCCCCATATCCAATTGTCATCTAAGTCTTGTGCATTTTTCTTTTTTAACGTGTCCAACATGGTCTTTACCATTTATCCAGTCATTGAAAGTCTCCTTATCCTGGAGACTTCACTACTACCACATCTCCTTCTCTAAGCTTTATAAACATATCTTTGCTCCAAACACTCCTTTCCCCCTGGAGTTCCCTCCATTGATTCATTCCAAGATATTTCAGACTAACAGTGGTAATTTATGCTTTCAAGGAAAATTAAGTTTCTTCACATATTATGAGCATCATCCATACTCAAATCAGGAAATTATACAGTTTGGCTGCTCAAATTGCTATACTTTAAAATTAGTATTTTCTTTCTTTCTCCTGCAGTTCTGAAGAAGTACAACTATCAGACTCCATGACTACTTCCAAATCCTCCTTAAATTCCTCAGTTGTGGAATTTCAGAAACAACCTAAGAACATTTTTGTTGCCAGAATGCTAAGACAGACTGCTGCATTCCTCCCTAACACTCTCTATTCGTTCCTGGGTTTGATTGCTGTACCCTACTGGGATTTCCCTGGAGCAACAATCAGCTCCTGTTAAATGTTTGAATAAGGCTTATGTGGCACAGACCTAATCTCTGATGTGGGTTCCTGGATGCTTCATTAACATCAATATGATATGAAAAGAATTGTGGCATACAATGATCAGTGGAGGATTACTGAGTATGAACTAAGAGCTGGACGATGGCTGATGTTTGTAAACAGAAGATGCATTTTACATACCTTTCCTTGTGTTTCTTCATTCCCACCTAGAAGAATGGCTTCAGTCTGACAACCTGGCAGCTATTATTTCATCTGCTGATGCTCGAGTTCAATAATCACACCATATGACCCGTGGCAGGAGGCCAGTCCTGCTTCCAAGCAGACCTGGCAACAATAGAAGCATCTCAGCCTCTCTAAAGGGAGCAGCCCTGGTGTGTCTCAAGGCAGCCCTCTCTTGGGTGGTCTCTGAGCTACCCGCAGTTCAAAGCACCAAGAAGTTTTCTGTGACATGACAGGAATAAAACACACAGATCCAGACCTTGACAATTTCTATATGTGTGAGTGAGAGAACAGAAAACACATGAGGGAGAGAAGACCAAATAAAAGTAAATAGATGTGGAAAATTTTGCTTTGCAGATTTTGGTAACTGTGAAAAGTCTGCTTGATACGGTCTTTGGAAGGTTTCTAAAATTTGCGTTGTTCTTTGCTGAGAAAAATTGAAAAATGCTGCACTGTGGAAGTGTCTCAAGGGACTCTGAATGGTAATAATGTCTATCAGCTTTTGTTAACCAAAGTATTATGGAGGAGTAAAACTAATCACTTGAAGTTTGATAACCAACATTCAAGGGTCACTCTTTCTCCTGTGGGCAACAGGTCTGAACATAATCAGGTCATTTTTTATTAAACAGGGCTTGATCCCGCTCCTCCAGAAGTTAATGAGATTTTCTCTTACTGTTTTTAAAGGAAGAAAAGTTAGCTTTTGCAACTGATTATAAGTTCCAGTTATAAAGAAAAAAACGCAGCTACTGTTTATTTACAATGAATGTATGTAAAATACTATAAATTACAGTTGTATGTGGCTTTAAAGTTTGAGATATGAGATAAACAAAATGACACAGACAATAGGTGCACTAGATATTCTCAAACTCCTGCTTAGATTATCCAAGAAAAAGCAAAGTCAGGCTGTCACTGTCATTTACAGCTAATAGAGTCTTCAAAGGCCAGCGGACATGGTGGATCTCCAATGTTTAGAATAAAAGGAATGTAGAGCACCAATGTGGCAGTTTAAGCTATGTCGACATTTTAGCAATCTATAAATCAGAAAAAAACCCCCTGTGTGTTACATTATTTTATACCTAAGCTCAGGCTGAGAAGGAGAAAAAAATTCTCCTGTGTGTTATGATTATGAGACCAAGATATGATTCAGCCTTACAATTTCATCTACTTTTTTTTCTCTCTAATGTTCATGACAAAATTAAAACAAACGATCTGAAGCATTGGCAAATATGATAGGTTTATGTAGGTCACATACCTGATCTGAGCAGATCAGATCATCAACACATTCAGCAGGTCACCATGGCCCCATAGATGTTTGTGAATGTTCATTTGGAAACCCAGCAACAAGGACTGACTAATTTTCTAAACGTCTGCTGGTTGCTACTAACTCTTAGCTCCAGTCATACAAGACTCAGTTGTCATGGTGAGCCTTTTAAATGACAAATGTTGAGGCTCATGCTACTTTCTCTCAGTCAAAAGACTCACTGTTAAACTATCACAATGAAGACTGTATGAGAGCAGCAAAACTCATGTTGCACATGTCTGGCTACTTTCCATTTTGTTCTCTCAGACAGCACTTTCCACTCCATTTTTCCCTCTTGGAAGTGGCTTGAAGCAGCACTGGCTCCATAAGAGTAGTGTGAAGGAGCTTCTTGAGCACAGAAAGGCTTTTGTTGGTCCTCCACAGGCTGGCCAGAACATGCACCAGCAAGAGGGGTCAGCTTTGCTGTTGCTGAAGGGACTGCATCTCCCACTTATAGTAGCCAAAAGAGTAAACAGAGAGGCTTTTGTTGCCCCAGGCAACTTCTGTTAGTATGTAAACATCTTGTTCTGCTTCCTTCCTTCCTGCCTTCCCATGCTAGCCCTCAGACTGCAGAAATCAGCCAGTCTTCAGAGTTCAAATGAAGAGCAGAAGCTCCTGCAGTCAGGCAGCCAAGCGGGTGTTTCAGCCTATATCAATCTCAGCCCCACATTAATTACCCTTTGGAAAGCCAGAAAATATTTCTTAGCTGATTCTGTGGAGGATGGCTCTTGGTCAACTACCTCAACAACTTGATCAGAAAAACGTGCAGAGATGATTTCCACATCGGTAATGAATCTGGACAGTACTGCAAGGCTCTCCTCCTGCATGGCTCCGGTCTGACTGGCAGCTGGAGGCTGAATCAGGAGAGGTTTACAGTTTTTTAGCTGACACATTTTCATCCCAATTTTTCATAGCTCAGAGATAGGCTTAGAGCTGTTGATAAGTGTGCTTGAACTCAACCAGCGCAGAGACCTTCAAAGGTGCTGTGCTTTGGCAGGTCCTGGGAAGCTTGTTAGATGGTCAGAATCTCCTCTGAGAAGGCAGCTGTCTGGAAGGTGAATTTTACTGGGCAATGTGTTTATTTGCTGGAATTGCTAAGCCCTCACTTTTAACAACAGCACCACTTTCAGTCAGGCACCTATCTGCCTAAGAGTAGGTCAAAATCACAAGACTGGCAGAATTGTTCCCTTATGTCAAAGGATTACTGTAATTCCATCAATAAAAGGCCACATTTTCAAACCTGAATCATAATAAGAGAAGTCAAAAGCTCTGCTACTGTCACAAAGTATGTGTTAGAACTCACTGGTCTTAAAAGTTTATAAGTAGCATTTTCTAAGTGTAGCTTCTTTAAGTTAAATCATCTTACATTTTCCTAGGCCACTTCTGTCATGATTCTCCACATGCTTCTACAGGATAGTTTATGTATCCAGTTGGAGACACTTTGTAGGCTGACTATCTTAAAATAAGCCAGGAGGCTAAAAGCGGGAAAAGGTTTTACAGCTAAAAAATCACATCAGCAAAGACTTGGGAAAGCTGATGCCATATGAAATGATCCTCAATATTTAGAGGTAGGGAAAAGACAAATTTTAGTTATACGGGCTGCTATGTACTAAAAAAACCATGTTATTTTTCTACCTGCTGTAAGTAAATATGGGAAAAGTTAAGAATAATTAGAAAATTCTGAACTTTCATGAGAAGTCTTAACTTCTGCATTCTAAAATATAAAAATAGTGGTCCTTTCCAAGCTTTGAAATCAGGGAGTGTTTACAAAAGAGGTCCTCCTCTTGTCTCTAGGAACAAATGCTTTGTTCACAGCTACTATTCATTTTTCAGAGGATTAAAAAAAAAAGTTCTGCTCCCAATATGTCAATATATTAAATGTTAATTTATGTGTGAGAGAGGGAATTGAGTGTCATAGCACTTTCATTTTCTGTAATCTGTTCCTGACAATAGTGGCAATCAAGAACATTTTACCTTTTTTTTTTTTTTTTTTTAAATTTATTTGTACTTCCCCAGTTTTTAAAGGGAAATCTCTGACCTGGTCTCCTGGCCATTTCTCTTACTACAGCACATTTATTCAAGACTTCATCTTTTTTGATACAAGTCAGAAATGTATTCTTGTCCCAAACTCCCATTGAGGCTGTGCAAACCAGTCTTCAAAGCAAACGTCTAAGCATTTTTAGGGGACTTGATTTCAGCAATTAATTCTTGGGGGAAATGCTTTATTAGAGAGCCTGAACTGAAGGATTCTGAGCTTTTTGGATCTTAGGTTGGCTGAGACTTGCACCTAGTCAGGATGTGAGGTACTTATGGTTGCACTTGACAGAATAGTAGCACGACTTTTTCTTTGTGCCATATGTTTTAACTTCAGATGAAACGCCTTCCATTCAAATGGCAATTTTCATTAGGGTTAAAAAATACATTGGCTGGCAGAGCTCTGTCTATGGTAGGGGGAGATGAACCTGCTCAAAAACCTGCAATGAAGGCAGTGTGTGGTGCTGGCAGTGCCTCAGATGCTGAGAAGCGCTGTGACACCTGGCCCAGAGCGAAGCAGGCCCGCTGCACACTGCTGTTCTGACAGCACACCCACCAGAAGAGAAGTGAAAAATGAAAATGCTGCTTACCTGCAAAATTCTGAGCAGTAGGAACGAAACGTAAGGTTTTTACTTGTGATTTACTTACAGTGATTTGCTCCCAAATCAAAAGCAATATATGATGTAACTCCAATTAGTAAAGCAGGGAATGAAACCTGATACAGCAAAATAACCTCTCAGTGTATGACAGAACCACTGATAACAATAATACCTGCCTTTTTACTCTCCAGCCCAACCCCTCCACAACTCTTTTTTTTCCTGAGAAAATAATTTTGTAGGTTCCATTTAAAAAAAAAATATGACAAAAACAAATGTACATAACTAAAGGAAAATAGATCCATTCCCTCTGTGAAAAAATGTGAAACACCCTAACTTTGTGTTTGGTTGGGTCTCTGGATGGTAAGAAATGGGTTTTTTAATGCCAGGGACATTTATAGATGTAGACTTCAACTGTGTGAATTGGACCCTGTACTGTTTGTACTGGTCAGCAAGCCCTTGCACTGCAATACCACTGCAGGCTGTGCCCCTTCGGGCAGGTAAAGTTTGCTTAGAAAGTTTCTCTGCAAAACTTAGCTAACCTGTGTAGGAAGTAATGTTTTTATGTCCTAAATATGTATGGAATTCTGTTAACTATAAAAGGTAAGCTTAAAAGTAATATATAAAGAATAGGGGCAATATTAAATACCACAACAGTTTTGAGGAGATATGAGACAGTTAAGATCCTGTCCAGATTGGAGAGCTGTCACTGGATTATCACGCAAGGACCAACAGTTACCTTTAGATCCAGTCACAGGTCAGATGTAGACAGAGTCTGGGATCAAATTTCACCAAGATTTTAATTATGGCCCCTTAGAATACGTTATTGGAAATGCTCATCCTTACTTACATGGGGCCAGTGCCACCACAATCTCACCAGTTTTGGCCATGCTGCCTGGAAAAGGTTTTTGCTCAATATAGAATTATTTTATAAACATTGGAGAGGTTTCTTTTTGGTTTTAAGTACAAAAATATGTGATTCTTCTCCTTGCTGTAATAATGACAAATACTGTACAAATGTAACAAGGTCAAAGCTATCCTTGTTTTACCTCTGCTTCCTAGGTCTTTTTTTCCCTTGTTTTCTGCTAAATGCTGTGACGACATAAGAACTGTCCCCATGGGATGTTCAAGGGCAGCCTGGGCTGGTAGCTAAGCATAGATGTCTACCCACCTTTAAGTGTTTTAATGTCAAATGTACTTGCCAGTGATTCCTTACCTGGTCGACAGAGAGACTTTCAGGGCCTGATTTTTCACTAGGCAATCTATAATAAACCCAGAGTAACTCCATACTTGACTTGGTTTAAGCAGGATGCATTAATTCCAGAGCACTTATAAAAATGACAGTAGCAGACTTTGATAGCTGAATATTTGCACTTCCTTGGAACTGTACAATTTTTGTTTGTTCACGATTAGAAAAAAACCCTGAAATTTCACAATTCCCTTTATGAAAAAAATAAAAGGAAAAAAATCCCACTGAAGCAATTAGTATTAGCAATACCAAAACATGTAGTTTTGCCTAGTTTGTTAAACATAAATATCTAGACATGCTATAGGAAAATGAATTTGATTTTTTTACACATTCAAAGCACAATTGAAATTCAGCTTTTTTCATTCAAAACTTTACTGAAAAAAAATTTTCATCTCCCCATGAGCCTTTTCCATGAAGCTGTGTTTCAGTTTTCTTTAGGCATTCTTATCTGACTTCAGCATTAGTTGACAGCACTATCCAGCTGCTTGCTTTTTCCTGGATAGCTGCACTGTGGCTCTACTTTTTTATATTTTGGCTGAAATGGGGATTTTTTGAGGTCAAGAACCCTAAACAGTTGAGAAAAAACTTACTGCCACATCTTCAGGGGAGAGAATACTTGATGGAGAAGGAGCCGCTGTAATACTGAGAAGCAGAAGCCTGAGTATGTGATGGGGTGAATGAAGTCCTGTGTGTAATGACTTAGAAGCTTTTGCTTTTTCATAGCTTCTTATATTTCATCTCCAGGCCTGGCATGGTATCCCCAGCATTCTTTTCAGTTTATATTCTGGATCCATATTTTCTATTTTTGTTATTCTTTTTGTGGTTATTATTTCTTTCTGTGGTCTGGGGCTGATACAGAGCAAAATTTGTTAATGGCCGATTTCAGTTTCTTGCTGAATACACTGTGCAGCCTGATATTTTTAGAGTGAGGATGAAAAGCTTTGCAGCGAGTTTTCAAAAAGAAGACAGGAGCAAAATCTTTGCTGGTCACCCAGCATTCCAAGGCAGTGTTTCTCTGCTATACTTCCATGTCCTGTGTGGCTCTCACTTTTAATTAATCCAATCTGTTTTGTTTTTGTCAGAAGTCTATAAGCTTCTCTATTAATTTGCTGATGAATCCCCTACTGAGTTTTAATTATAATCTTCATTGTGATCCTTCTTATGATGACAAAGATAGGATTTTTGCATCAGCATAACCTGATATCAGTAATATTGTAAACGTTGAAATGAGCTCTTCTTTTATTTCAAGTATTTTATAAACAGCTTCAAAATTACAAAAACATTGTGAAGATTAAACAAGTGATTGATAGGTTGGTGTTTACATTAAATTATCCCCATTGCAGTTGCTTCATGGATGGCATATGAATAACAGTCAAGTACTATTTTCTTCATGTTACAGGTACTGTAGCTGTAGTCCTTACATCCACACAGGAATCTGTCAGAAAGAATGAACCTCTTTAGTTTTCAGCACCTCGGTGCCTATGAGCTGCTGAGATCATCTCAAGCAGTTGGGATCAATTTCAGAACACTGAAGCTGGAGATGTTTTTAATCCTTCCCCTCTCCCTCTGCAGCAGGCATTTCATGCTAACCAAAGCAGAGCCTATGGTATGAGCTACGAATCAAGCCAGCTTAACTCCCCAGGAGTATTTCTGGAAGATCAGATGCAGTCTCCCTTCTGTTTTCCCTTGGTGCTGGAGAGGTTTTTTTCATTTTAAGAGCTAACTTATTAGAGGCCTACAGCCTACTCTAGTCTTAATTCTTGCTTCTGAGACATTTTCCTAAGACACAGTGTCACCCAGACAAACTGATATGTAGAGAGCAGGGAATGTCCTTCCGTAGAATATGTCACCCATTGGACTAAAAGGTGGAATTCAGATATAGGCAACTGTGGGATGATGTTTTCATTGTGTTGTCATATACTGTTTTGTGAAAGGTTTACAAGTAAAACTGCTATTGAGTCACAGAATTGCTGTGGCTGGAAGGTACTGCCAGGGATTGTCTAGTCAACACAGGGTGGGCTGGAGCAGGTTGCCTAGGACTGTATTCAGTCAGATTTTGAGTATCTCCAACGGTGGAGATTCCATAAGTTTTCTAGGCAACTTTTTCCACAGTTTTACCACTGTCACGGTAAAAAGTCACATAAAAAAAATAAAAGTGCCTATTATTACTGTTTCATAAGACATGACTGTATTTATATATAAAATTGCATCTCTGGTAGATAGATTTACTAATTTTCAATACTGTTCCCAGTGTTCAACATAGGATTTTCCAAAGAATCCATACTCCCAACTACCAAATACATGCTGGCCCCTGAGAACCCAAGTCTTGTAGGTTACAGCTAAAAACACACTAAAGAGCTCTGTGCATTGATCTCCTCTGGCTGCCCTGAGCAACCATTAGCCCAGGTCCCCAGATTTGTCTGTGCCAATTAGCTCTCACCCACAAAGCTCCCAGTCTGGTGTAGGAACCAGCTAGTGATCATTTTCACTGGGTGCTTTGGATGACTCCCATGACTTGGGAGCATAAAAGGGTTTGAGGTGTGGATGTGGGCTGTGTGGAGCCAGCTGGCCTCAAGAGAGAAGAAAACTCTTGGGTAAGTGTAGCTGTGAGATCTTACACTGACGAGCACTTCACAACTTGACTACTTACCTTGTTATTCTAAAAAATAAACTCTTAGGACAAGAAAAGCATGTCTAGTTCCTTTCTCTCATATAATAGGTTTGTAGGTTTTAGAATGCTCAGAAGCCTTGATTTTAACCTTTTGTCCAATTACAGCTCATCAGACTGAGTAACCAATATACCCCGCATGATCTCATCATTTTGACCTAGTCTGAGACTATGCAAATATTTTCATTTGTTGGAATCTTCTTGGATACACCAGCCTGCTCTGAAGGAGCAGGGTCAGCACATCTCCCAGTAGGTTTGTGCAGCTGCTTGTGGGGGCTGAGATTTGGTGTCATAGCTGGAGAATAAACACCATGAGGTCCTGCAGTACACAGCAACTTTCAGAAACTTAGGTGGAGTCCTCATCAACCTGAAACTGAGATGGGAGACCAGCCTGGACAGCCAGGTGGCTTTGTCCACCAGCCAGGCAGGGTGCTGGTGGCACCAGGGGCATGGGGAGCTTGGCCCCATGGACTGGGATGCCTCGTCAGCAAACCAGCAGCAAACAGTAGCAAAGCAGGAGCAAATGGGCAGGTGCTGTTTACTCACTCGCTGGGGATCCTGTTGGAGAGCCCACCCAAATGCAGGCTGATGCCTTTAACCCTTAAGAGAGGGTTGGTGATCTGTTAAGTCCCAATGCAGCTGTCAGCAGGAAGGGGAGGAAGCAGATATCCTGGTTAGTCCTAACCAGGGAATGAACTGTGATCAAACACACACCCTGGTCAGCGGGCAAGTGGGAAAGCAGTGACTCTTTTCCACACAACATCGGATCAGAAACACCTTGTTGGTGGAGAACAATTCTCCAAACTGCCCAATCACAGAGACTTCGATGGGAGATAGAGATAGAGAACAGCATCATTTTGCTGCAAGGAACAACTTCCACAGAGGAAGGGTACAAATCCCTTGAGTCAAGGGAGACAAACCAAAATGTAGCAATTTATGGTGTTTTGCACAGTCATATAGATAGATTTTCACACCCTTAAAACAAATGTGAAACAATTTAGTACGCAATGCTTATGCACAACCAGAGTGCTTCTCTGGTACACAAATTCAGTAAAATTGAAGTCCTAGCTTAGACAGTGTCTCTGATCTTTTGGGAGAGGAGAAAAGAAAAGAGAACAGTGAAAGGTTTAGTTTGACATCTTTAGTAATATTTTAAATTTGAAATATTTTAATTTTAAAATGTTCAGCTAATGGACAACTGAAACCCCACTAAATTCTTACGTTTAACTATTTTGATTGCTAGCAAATTAAAAACCAATGTTAAGAAACCCATAATTCAACATAAAATGCAGTCACCACAAACTATTTACATCGCAATAGATACAACTGATCTCACTTTGTAGTTGCTATGGGAAGCAAAACATTATGCCAAAATCTTTTGTGGCTCTTTATTGTGTGAGTAACTTGAGCTTGTAAGAAACCTACCTCTTCTGGTTTGCCTAAGGCATCAAAATACCCCAGAGCCAGCATCCAGTACAACCAGAATGTAATTACACCATAGAAACACACTATCTGGCACTCAGAACTGTCAGAGCCTGAAAACAATTATTCTGGAAAGCACAGCCAGAATATCAGTTTACTCAATTTCATTGTGGAAAATATAGACAAAGTATAAAAACAGTAGACTCTTCCCTAAAAGTTTAGACACATTCAGATCACAGTTACAGACTCTTGAAAAATGAGTTTTAACACTTCTTACTTTCCATCTCGCTAAAAGTTAGTTGGAAGGAAAGTCAGGCTTTAACCACTCACGGGATTTGGGGAACACCGCTGGTATATTTTGCGTCGAAATTACTCAGATTTAATATAATTCCACCTCTTATAACCGTTCTTGCCATCCAAGAGTGGAGCTGCACCGAGGAGTCACCAGGGGGAGCCTGTATGCCAAAAATGCCACTGACTTATTTTTAACAGCACCGTTTTCTTGTGGATTGCGAGGAGATCGAAAGCTGAATGTACACAATATCTCCCCATTGCTGAAAGAAAAAGAAGAGCCTGGTGCCTCCCTTTGCCTTTGGAGGGGATGGCTGGCCTATGGGTACCATGCTGGGATAGATACGTGCAGCCATGTGCCCCGCCGCCCACCGCCACAGTCCCTCTCAGCGTGTTCCTCTCCCGCCAGCTTTCCCTGCTCTCGCTTGAACTGGCCTCTTCTTCCTTGAGACTAACGTCTCGAACTGGACACAGTCCCAGCTAGGCTGGGTAGATGCCTTTGGGTTTCCTATACATTACCAGCTGCTCTCCAAGGACAGGAGCAACCCTGGTGTGTCCTGTGTCCCTGTCACCTGGAGAGATGCCGTGGCCGGGAATAGCCCTGTACCGTTTCCAGGGTTTACCAGACGTGTGTGTATATGTACTTCTTGCTGTGTGCCAACATACACAGTAATGGTGTACCCTGAGCTGGGAGAATCACAGCAAGCATTTTAGGTGTGTGTTTTCCTTCTGAGTGGTCACTAAATCCCTCAATTTCTTTAATTGTATTGCTAAAAATACTTTGTAGATTTCTCAGAGCCTGGTGATCACCTCTTCTGGCTATAAAAGACCCATGAAATAACACTGGTTTACAGGCTGGGGAAGCACTGAAAAACCTGAAGTATCCTCTCTCTGTTTCAAGAAAAATTAGCAGCTGCACCAGATGAGAGCTTTTAAACAACATTCTCCTGGCCTGTGCAGCTCACAGGAAAATTAATCCCTTTTCAGATCCATATGCTAGCTGCAGTATTTCCTGTGTTTTTCTGGTCACAGTCACACACATAATTCATGAGAGTGTTCAGTCCTAGCTGCGAGTCTGAAAGGATGTGGTTGAAATCTTCAGGCTGCTCATGTTCTTGTCTCCATGCCAAAGCTCTGGTGGATGGTTTTGGGAACTCTGTGTTCTTGCTAAACTGGGCAATGTCACATCCCAAGGGGTGAAGAAAGGGAGAAATTATGGAGGGGAGCAGAACCACATGGCTTTCTGCAGCAAATTTTTCTTTTTCAATAAATTCAGACTAATAGGCCTCCACTTCAAAAGGAAAAATAATCAAATACTTAAAAAAACCAGACAACATCCCCACCACAAGAAACCCAACACAGACGGTCCGTAAGAATCAGGAGCATGGTTTCTTATGGTTTCTCTTAGCCTAACCCCAAAAATAAGAACCGTGTTGTTCAGAGACAGAGATATCACAAAGCTAAGCTACTACTTGGACATTGACTTGGGTCAGAGTGATACCTGATGGTTGGAAACAAAACAGTTGACAGTGAGCTACTGTACCTGGAAGAGCAGCTTGTGGCCAGGAGCCACTCTCATGGAAATCATTGCATTTTTCAAACCTCACAGCCCTTATCCCAGGAGGAGTGAGTGCAAGTGGTGGAAGCTCTGCTGACAGGCTGCGAGCCTGTGCCTTCTTACACATGCTCACAAGGACCAGCACAGCTGATGGAATCTTAGAGGGAAGGTCGTGGGATGATTTTGCTGTGTCAGGCTAATGCCACTGCTCAATGCATGGTGAGGCCATTCATGTTACACAAATTCACTATTAACCTTGAGCTTGCCTGTACCTTGTCATTCTGTCTTTTGACAGCATTGCCTTTAGGGGGTGGGGGATTTTTACAAGTGAAATCTGACTACATGGAGAGGAGACATTAATAGACGAAGAGGAACTGTAGAAATATGCAGTTAGATACAAGTGTAGGGAAGGACTTTCTTTTAAGGGTAAATTAAATGAGACAGCAGCACACATACTATGGAGGCTTTTTAGAAATATGCTACTTGGAGAGGTACCTCTGTATTTATACACTGCATCTATCTCTATCTCCAGAAGACCCCAATATAAATTGAGCAAGCTCCCCCACTGTTTCCCCATCTCCAGACCCCCTGGCAATGTCGTAGGAGGAGTGTGCTCTCCCCAGAGGGCCTGATTTGTGGCACAGAGCCAAGGAGGAGTGAGGACCTGACAAATGCACTTGCCCCCACCGAATGAGTGATCCTGCACCTCCTGTCCAGGAGCCCAGAAGATGTCAAACACTGAACAGGAGCAGCAGCATGTAATCTAGGTCTTCATTTTGCCATCATGCTTGGGATCAAATTCCAGATTTATAATGCTTTAGATGGGGACAATTATTATTATTATTTATTACAATTATTATTTATTACAATAGGACTCACTGGAGTCAGTGGTTGCCACGTGGCTTGGTTGTTAATGTCCAGTGTAGAACATACAGTTAAAGCCAAGAAATAAAATTTAATGCCTTCTCAAATGACTGGCTTCATAATGACCTTACATATTCTCCTACAAAAATATTCTCTTTTCTTCAAAAGCTGTTTCAACTGGGAACACAACACTGCCAAAATCTTTTTAATTTCGCTATAAATATGATATAAAGTAACCAGAACAACACATGCTGCCCTTCCTGGGCTTTCTACTTTACATTTTAAAATATGTACTATGTCTCCCACATTCTCTTTCTATAATATTTTATGTTGTTATCTCTTAAAAGGTTACCTTTTAAATGTTGTCTGTTATGTTACTTCTTAGAAACAGTATTATGTTTACACTGCTCTACATTTAATACAACAATGTTTAATAACACTATTTTCAAGTCATAAATGCTGTTTCACAGATATTTCTAAGATTAAATTGTATCGTAAAAATAAACCTGTACCCTTTGGAGGGGGCCAGTTTAGCATTCATTGCACAAAGATTAGAAGGAACTATCAGTTATGTGGACCTCACGGTGAGCTGAACGAAGTCAGTGGAAATGTTCCCCTAGACTTTGGTCTGTGTTGGACCACACGTGGTAATTCAGGGACTGACATTAGTGCTTGGCACAACCTTTTCTTTTTCACTCTAGGTAATAGTGGCAGATGACAAGTTATAACACAAACATCCCAGCTTTGCTGTAGAACAGATGTCAAGCTTAGTCTCTACTGAACACCTCAGTCTCTCTATAGGTACTGCAGTATTTATTGGAGCCAAGGCCAGAGCCGTTTTGAAGCAGGAGCCACCAGCTGTGTGAAGAGAAATGTATTCAAAGTTGCCAACAGTAAGAAATTAAATACAGACTACGGCAGTGTCTGCCAATGTTTTGGGCAGTAGCATAATGGTGGCAGCCAACTGAACTTGAGATGGCAGCAATCTAATGCATTCCCATCACCAACTCAGTGATTCACTAATTAATTTAGGGCTTTTTTTTTTTTAATTGCATTTGCTATCATCATCCTACTGTACAATCTGAGGAAGTAGAGAAGAGGGTAGAGTGAATAGGAAAGAGACCAGGCACTGGAAGGTAGCATCTTTGTAAAGATAGCCAGGGAATTTGTTCAAGGCCATCCTGCTTCAAGTGATGTGGTTGCAGTGAGATGCATCTGACTAGGATGGGGGTAAGAACAGTATATAAATGAAGAGAACAACTAGTTTTGAAACCAAAGCTGCACCTTTCTTTTTTTGACTTGATTAGAGAAAAAGGAAAAGACACAATGATACAGAACTGCAGCATAAGTTTTCTATTCCCACTGCTACAGAAGGTCCAGGCAGTCATGGATCTTCCACTCAGGAAACTAAATGCATTGATGGCACTTTGTCACATTACAACACATGAACAAACAAGAGTAGCATACACAAAAAGTGTGTCAGAGCTCAGCCTTCTGTCACCCAAGAAATAACATGTCGAGATAGATCTTCCACCTAAAAGAAATGTATTGAAGAATGGGTGCCACCAGGCTAAAAAACAGATGCTCCAGGAACATGGCAGCTCTGTTAAGGGGTTGGAGGAAGACTTTGTCCCAGCCATGTGGATTGCTTCAGCTACCAGACAGTGCCTGCTTTTGTGGAGTAGCCCCAGCCTTTAGCCTACTGGAAAAGGAAGGAGGTTTAAACTACACATTCAGGATTGAAAGGATATTTGAAAACCATCTCCTTCTGTTCTGGCCTCATGGCTCATGTGTAGAACAGTGGACTTTGAAAAAGGATCGTCATTGGAGAGATTGAGAAAATATAATACTCTGAGACAAAGTGACTGACCCACACAAGAAAATTTTGACTGAGCACCAGCTTGGCCTTGATGTTCAGAAAACTGTGTAAGATGTCTTATATTCTGGCTAACATTAATTTCCTAAAAATAAAGCCTATGTATGAAGCAGAAACAAAAAAAAAAGACATAGTATTTTTCTTTGCTTCATGTTCTTACACTGATGTCTTTAGTTAATACCAGAAGCTCTTCTGGTGTTTGCCATGTAAGAAGGCAGCCCATAAAATGATACAAGTTTCTGTAGTCACCACTAAAGACTTAAACACTTCATTCCTCTGCCACTTGAAGTACATCTAGCCTGAGATTTTTGTTCCACAATGATTCTCATGGGCTCCAAACTCAGTGCTTACTATACTAACAATAATCCTTCATGTCTCCAGACTCTACCCATGTTTGTTGTCAATCTTCAGTCACAAAGTAATAAGATGCATCACACATCATCAAGCTGGCCTAAGGGGTTACAAATTTGGATGAGGGCCACATACTGTACTAATTGTTTCTAATAAATTACATATTTCAGGAGGGACATCATGATTTTAATCATTTATTCTGCATGTTGTTTCCTTTGGAGAGAAGAACAAGCAGGCACTAAACAAGCCAAGCATCTGAAATTCATGGTAGAAGCTAGAAAGAACTCATTTAATATCAACCATCATTGTAAATACTAGAATTATGCATGTATCAAATCCCTGGGTCTGAACACTTTGGGAACAGCCAGTGAGTTCTGGCTGCTTTAATGACTCAAACCAAAATGATGTCTTTGAATGTTCCTTAGATTTATAACAAATCAGATTTAATCCCATTTCAAATCTTGTAACTGGGGCTTAACTCAAGAAAAAGTCTTTGTTTCTATGCAAAGAAAAATACATTAAGAGGGGAATTTAAAACATGTATTTCCCAAAAGGCTGAGAGGGAAAACAGTCAAACATACATTTCACTTCTGTGGGGAAAGACTTTAATTATGATTTGATGGCTGTTCATCACAAAGGTGGCCCAGTGAACACAGACAGTGAAAAGAACTTTCTTTAAAGCCTCTTGAAATTAGCAGGACCTCGACCTGATCTAAACAGCCTCTTGCAGGGTGAACTAAGATGAGTGAAGGTTTCTTATTTCCCTGACCTCTAGCGCATCCACACCAGTAGACTTGCTGTTAATGAAATCCTCAAACCTCTTGGGAATGTGCACTTCCTTCACAGAGGGAGACCTTGATAGTACTTAAATAGCCACCAGTATTAATAGCAATAGCTGGTAGATAACGTGGAGACTTGGGAACTCTAGGGAGTAATGCAGGTTTGGGAACAGCTCAGGCTGTCTTCCATTTGTCTTTGTAAACCTTTCTTCCTGTCACTGCTGTCTGCATTTCCTTCCAAGGATGAGCTGAGATACCAAACAAAACATGACTAGCTAGGTAAAAGGAAACCTGCCTCAGCACAATGTATGTCTTGGGGTGGAAAGCTGCAGTTGCAGCTCTGAGACTCAAATGTTCTCTTAACTTTCAAGTGGTAATGAGACATCAAGGAAGCACCATTACCTGGGATAAGTGCAATCTGTTTCTGCCTTGGCAGTCTAAGCTGCCTTCATTTGGTTCCTCTCTACCTGTGAGGTTTATCATCCCACCATAGACTTCTCTGGCAAGTGTGAGGGGAAGAGAGTGAGGTTCCAGCAAGACTTCCAGGGGCTACTCTAACCCACCACGCAGAATAATGAAGATATCCCTAAAGATGCTGTTTGTGCATGGATGGATGGATGGATATTTGTGCTAAAACAGTTGGGCATCTACTCTGGCACAGAAGAAAAGGATCAGAGGGTTCTTGATTTTGTCATACAGAACAAGAAAGAAATTAGTAAAGAGGAGAAAAAGGCCTTACACAATGAGAATTGACTGGGAAAGATTGTCCCAGGTAAAACTGGTGACTATTCAAATTGAGAAACATTTCTCTGATTGCTTTTATGGTATTTTTCGTAGGGAGGTTCAAGCCAACCTCTGCACATGAAGATTGAGAACTTAAAGCATGAGAGAACTGGAAGTTCAGGCATAAAAGCCTGAGTAACAGAAGCAAAAAGTGACACAAACAAGGGAGACAGAATTGATGAGTCCTCAGTTAAGAGTGCTGCTATACCTAGAAAAAACCGCCACGGTGCAAATCACAACATACAGAAAATATGATGGATTAGTTTGGTGCAGTCTTCAGATACTGACTTGTGCCAACATTGTGTGCTACATAAGAACATGGAATTAACAACCACTAGTGTGGCAGGTTAGAAGAAGGAATATCTATGAAAGCAAAATGGAAAACTCTTTGACATCCATTAGGTTTGGTAATATAATACTAAGAAGCACACCATACTGAGCTGTTATCTTGTTGGCTGGCTCAGTCCCTGTCCAGATTACCACTTAAATCAATAGCTCTCACATTGATTTTTCCAGCACACTGTATTCCAGTAAAAAGAACAATGCTCTGAGATGAGTCAGCTATTTATTCTTTCTGTAGGAACTCTGGTTCATTTTCATTTAGGAAAATAAAAGCAGTAGCCAAAGTACACACAGATATCTAGTAATAAGAACCTGCCTGTTGCACCATAACATGACACAGGCTCTGCAGACACGCAGGTTTGCTACAGCTTGCTGCAGCAGCCACAGCCCGGCCTTGAGCTAGAGCAAGCTGCTGTAACAATGGGACTGAAATATTTGGGGATTATCCTAAACAGACCATAATACTGAATTTTAGTTTAGCAACTGCTATGGCAGAGGAGAAAAATATGCCCATATATATATATATATCTCATACACATATCTATACATATATATATATCTATACGTATCTACATATCGTAGAATCACAGTATCATAGAATGGTTTGGATTGTAAGGGACGCTAAAGATCATCTCATTCCAACCCCCCTGCCATGGACAGGGATGCCACCCACCAGACCAGGTTGCTTAAAGCCCCAGCTAACCTGGCCTTTGATAATTCCAGGGATGGGGCATTCACAACTTCTCTGGGCAATATGAACCCCTTCTCTGGGCAATTTAACTAAGAAGCTGATCTCCACATTTTTACCATGACAGGTAGAACCTCAGCAGTACTGTATTTCTATTTATTGCATATATTTTCATGTATTTGCATGTTCCATGCAACTATAGTTCTGGTATTGTAACTAGTCATCACTATTGTCTGATGTTGTTTCTGCTCTTTTCAACCATGTTTACAATTTCCCATTTTATATAGGTTACTATAACCACAACATGCAGGTTCATTTACTTTCTCTCTTCAGCTTAGCTGTCAGTTCAGAAACCAGCAACCTTTCTCTCACCCAGTTTTGTAACTGTTTAAAGAAAGTTACAAAAACTGCAGCAAAAATATTTTCAGTTCAAAGAAGAAACTACAGCCTCAAGAGCTACCTGTGGATTTGGAGTCAGGCTGAAGCACAACTCTGCCCACAGTTTCTCTTGACCCCTCTCTGCTGCAGGCATAGAGAAGATCCTGCCATGGCCCCTCATCTCTCCCACAGCTCTCCACACACAGCTGCTGTCTCGGCTTCCAGGCTTGGTAACTGCCTGCGAGTTTGGCCTGTTTCTGGGAACTTGAGTTAACAGCAGCTAAAAACTACTAAAATGCTGGAGAAGTTAATAAATGAAAATATTTGTCCCTCTTGTCCACTGTCTTTATTATCGCCAGCTTTGACTGCAAGGTACCGGATTACAGTCTATCCCACTTTCCATTAATAACAGCCTCAGAGGCATTCTGTGCTCTGCTTTGTGCAGTTTACAAGATATTTCACGTTAGCTGTGATCTATTTTGAATCACATACTCTCCTACTTTTGTACTGTTCCGTGAGAATTAAGTTGATGCAGAAGTAAACTATGCCAGGCACTTCCCCGGGGTCTCAGCAGTGTTACAGGTAACTCTGCGTTGGCTGCAGTCCTTGAGTGAAGATACAAGGATCTATTTTACACAGCTCTTCATTTGCACATTTTTTAGTTTAGGCTTGCACAGGAAAATAATACAGCAGTGAGATCAATAGGTGTTATTTCTATCCATGCAGAGCATTTTCCTTTCACAAAAATTATTGTAATTGACTCTAATAATATTATTTCTAATATTCAGTACACAAACTTTAGCCCATTTTGGCAAACTGATAGTAAGTCTTTTATGACAGCTGAGTGATGTTTTAACTGTGGCCAAGACAAGTACTAGAGAACTGAAGATATAGAATGAGATACACAGAATTGTATGATAGGCTGATACGGTAAATTACCTAATGACAGTGGCAGTATTTCACACAACAAATCAGATATCCCACCTTCTGTGCCAGGTAATAAATTGTTTTAAGTAGGCAAAGGCAAATTTATATATTCATTATCTATCAAGAGACACTTGGCAGAATAACCTTTGGTCTGCAGTCTGAAAATAATTGTTCTCTGACAAGTGTCAGTTGGAAGTGCTAGTGAATCACCATAGATCTTGCTTTGCTGCAAGCACCATCAAGTCAAACTCTGTTCAGTTACTTGAGAAGCCAGGCCTAAATGTAGTTGCTCTGATCCCAGCTGATATTCCTGCTGCTTTTATATTTCTAAAAGCATGTTAGCCCTTGAAACATTTACCAAGATTTCTCATTTTACCTTATCTTCCCAAGAAAGGCTTCACACTTCCTATGATCAGATACTTAGTCCACAATTTTGGCTATTTGCCTTTTCACAGCTGCCTGGAAAGGGAGGCAGAAATTGGGGGAGCAGTTTAAAGAAGAAACAGAGAACTTTATGGGCCAGCACGAACAGAATTTGCATATTCAAGAAGCTCTCTTCAAAGTTTGGGATTGAATTATCTGTTAGAGCAAACTAATAAAAGTATCAAAACTTTTTTTTTTTTTTTTTTTTGTTAAACAAATTCACCACTGCAGCAAGATTCTGTGCTGAGGAGAAATAGATGGTCAGCATCAGGCAGACAGTCAATGCCAGACAGTGACTCCAAAGTGCAAAGGCAGCGGTGGCTGAGCGTGAACCTCCCGCAGTTGTGCTGCTCGTGGGCAGAGCCATCGCTCACACCCCGGTGTTTCCTCTGCCAGAGAAGACACCGAGCCACAATGCGAGGGGCCGGGGCAGGACCTGCACAGTACCTTTGAGGGCAGGAGGGGTGAAGACGCTCTGCTTCCTCTGCTTGGGAGAGGCACTCTGGGACTGGGGAGGGACAAAAAACAGAGAGAGGCAGTAAGAGATGGGCAGAGGGAGAGCTTTCTGTTCATGGCAGCTCTGGGCCTTGCCCCACAGCTGCTTTCAGAGGGGCACATACCCATCTGAGGAGTTTCTAAGAAAAATATATTGTGTACAGCTGATGCCAGTTCCTGGGCTTTCATGTATACAGAGAAAACTAAGATTAGATAGAAAAGTATGTATTTAATGGACAATCGTTATGACTCCCAAGCAAGACAGACCCAATACTACTGAAAATTACCCTTCACCCTAAAAAAATATTGTTAAACATAAAATTTGGATAGTCTGTGCTTTTAACAGTCTGTGTAACTGATTCTCATAAGGCAAATAAATGTTTACATACATTAAAATATTTGCAAGATTCACATTAATCAATATTCCAATTAAATACAGCATAATCAGTGATTATATGTATAGGTAAGGTAGAACTGAAATGATTAATATATACATTTTAATATAAAGAAGTGGAAAATTTCCCTTCTCCACTTTTTCAATGTGTTCTATTGCACTTAAGAAAATAATTTCAGCAGCCAACCATTTGGTCTTTAATTGAGACTGATTTGAGTGTTATATTTAGATACAGTTAAACTTTTTATGGCCGTGAAATTGCATCTATGCACAAAAGATAAAGTATTCCAAAGTAATGGTAGCAAAATTACACATAGAGTAATAGTATAATTATACCAATGTTTAGTTAGCAAAAACTGATGGGAATGCATTCAGTGCTAAAGCAGAGCAGTTTTTGCAAAATGAAAGCAGCTAAATTAGTGTTCATATTATACCAATATGAAATATTGGTATATGTTGATATACAAAGGGTAATAAAGCTACATAAGGTCACAGTGATAGCTAGCTTTGGAAGACATAAGCACCATAACACGCCTAACAGAAAGCTTAAGGAAAAGCTGTGTGTAGGCAAGCTTTTTTTTTTTTCTCATCTAATCAATTTCTATTTATATTTGCATTTATTTATATTTATTTATATTTATATTTGATCATAACAATGTTGTCTTTTCCTGAATATTTTCTAAAAATGCCTATTATATAGACCATGAATTTTAATCAGATCTATTTCTTCATGGAACATTTGAGGCAGTTCTTAACAGAACCACTTTCACAAAAGTATGGCCAATCCTATTACCTTACCTTATCACAATGGATGGAATGATAACATTTATGAATAAAATATTGTCATCTTTGGAAAGAGAAAGTTATTTATACATGCTATGGTATGGAATAGGCTGATGATCCTCACCCCAGTAAATCTTTACAAGTCTGTATTTGAGTCCAAATTTGAACCAATCAATACCTCCTGCTGCTATTTAAAATGCTGCCTGCTGCTCTGGGCAATGGGTGAAGGAGAAGGAGATCAGAGAACTATGCAAGGGGAGATTAGAAAACAAGATTGGAGGAGCCCACTTTTAACTCGTGCAAACAACATCACTGCACTGCCTGCTCTAGGCTTGGCAAATGATGGGGAGAGTAGGGAGGAGTTTGTAATGCTTTTGTAGACCAGCAGTAACCTGCAGATCCAAAGCAATGCTTGGATGAGTTTAGCTGGCAGGGGCACCTTGGGCCAGGGTTGTTATGCTTTGCCAGGGCATGGCAGCAAGGCAAAGGGGAGCCTTGCCTCTCCCAGTTCCAAGCCACAGGTTAGAAGGAGAGCCAGCAGAACTGACAGACAACAAAAACAAGGCTGTGTTACTGAGGATGGCATGGCAATGTAAACAAAAATATTAACCAGGATGAATCAGGATGAGTTTCAAAGGGGTTTTAACAATAGACCTATTTTAACAATAAATATGTTTTTAAAAAAATAAAATTCACTTACCTCTGCCTGTGAGATGCTTGTTCTCTTCTCATCTTTTTCTACAGAAAAAGATATGGAAAAAGTTAGTACAGAAGTGTTTCTCAGTGCTAACACTTGCAACCCTACAGCACTGTTGCAAATAAGAAATTAACCTTCTGATTTACAGCTTTTCTTTCTCTTTTGTATGTCTCAGAAAACCAGAGGCTCTAATTAGCATTTAGACATAAGAACTTCATCTGAAGCACTTAACTCCTATTTTTTGTCTGTGAATAACAGCAAGCAATGGAGTGCCTTCAGCAGCAGGTCCTTTGTCCAGGCTGGCAGCAGGGCTCTGCGCTTGCAAGTGGGGCTGTCAGGATACAGGATTGCTTTGCCCAGGGACTGCACTTTCTTCTACAGCCAGAAAGGCTTGGTTGCCAAATGGCATGCAGCAAACTCACAAAGGGCTCTATGCACTCAAATCATAATAACCTCACTCAGGTTATTACTATAACAATACTGGCACTGAAGAGCACCTTGAAGTAATACGCAAAATTAACAAAACAAAGCTTAACAAAGAGTAATGTTTCACCTTAGAAATTTCATGATGTTACCAGACTGAAATTTTTCCTGGAACTTCTTACTTTTATTGCCTTAATTTTCTTTGGACTATATGCATGTCAGAATTGGCAAAACTAGAGATTTCTAATAAAATAAGCATCTCTGAGAATCTGTATGAACAGCTAAGCAAAATTGTACGAAGCAGGGGAAGCTCAAGGTTCTTACTAACCACGGTATATAACCAGTCTTTGCATGAGCTAAATTCTTTTGCTACTGCTGTCCTGATACGGTTGATGGCCCGACAGTGTCTGTCTTCTGCCAATGATTTCACAAATACTTGATGAATTACGCATAGGATCTTTGATGCACTGTAGTTTGGAGCTCTAAAATAAAATTCCATTAAAAATAGAGACATCAATCTCTCACTGTACCAACGTCCGTTCTAAAATTTTCCACTTGAAGATATCAGTGTTTAATTTTCACTGAGGTGTGGCAAATCTGTAAATGTAGGTACGAGGGAAGAATAAGGTCTAGGCTGTATCACTTCATATGAATTATTCTCTAGACATTGGCTGCTTGTGGTGTGCTGTGTATGAGGGTACAAGCTAGTGCAGGCAGCTGGATCACATTTTCTGTTGGATTCTTTACCATTGTATCTGTGCATCTTGCAAACATTAATTGACTTACTGGATTTTTCAATGTATGTATTTCCCATTACCTCTATCTGAAAGGCATTCAAATCACTCATGCTCAAGGTTAAAAAGTGTAGTTGAAAACAGTGCTGATTACTAAAGCATGATCCCACAGATACAGAATTAGACAGGACAATCAGGAGGCCAGTTTCCTGTCATTGACATTTGTGTGAACTTTGGTAAGGTCACTAAACTCCTCCTTGACTTCCTTACCTGTAAATAAGTATAGCAGTGCCTATTTCAGTATAGCAGTGTCTATTCAACTCCATAAAAACACTTTGAGGTATGAAGTTAGGTTGGCCAAATGGGTGATTATTTATGTGCTTGTAATCTTTCTTATTGGTTGTACAGCAAACAGACACAGACTTCAATGAGTCGACACCGGACTTTTTTTTTTTTTTTAACTCAGGATCCTGGATTTACTTTGGAGGCTGAAATTTGAATAAATCCGGAACTTTCAGCAGAGAACAATGAAAGTAAGTTACATCCCATTCCTTCCAAAACTCTAAATTTGTCCAGATAAAAATATATTTTGTAAACCCAAGCTGAGGCTTGCATAAGGAACAAAAACAATAATCAGCAGCTTTGTCAGGTTTCAGGTTTTGATCCTGAGAATGTGCACAATTGTAACCCTCTGGGCTTGCACATTTAGTGTTCTAAGTGATGTGACATTAAAACTACCAGAACTGGAAAATTTCCAGCCTTTCCTTTCACCAGCAGCCCTTATATGACAGGCAACTTTGGAAAAAAGAACTGGTCCTGTATGGAGTTAGAGAGATCATGCAGATCCATGGAGTAAATAGTGCCAGTGAAAAGCACCAGACAACATGGACATTTAGGAGTGACTTACAAAAGCACATGAAAACCCCCCATTTTTCAAATCAGTAAAGAGAGATCAGAAATGAACCTAAAGGAATGAAAGATACAAAGTTGAGGCAACAGCCATGAAGTGTTTCAAGTAAGATGAAGAGAAATGTAGAGCTGGCTGGAGATGCAGTTTGGTCAGTGGTACATTTTGACATGTATTTATTTTTTAGGACAGAAAGAGCACGACATACTTATTTTTGACAGGCATTATAATGGTCAAGACGCAAAGGAGAGTATAGATTTTTAAGGAGAGGTGACAAGGAATGGGAACAAGGGAAGTCTAGATCCCTGAATGACATAGACTGAGGCAGAGAGAAGAAAATAGACACAAACTCTTTGTGTAGAGGAGGAGAAAAAGATGGAAGGCAAGGGGGACATGTAAGGAAGATATACTAGCTGTGTGTAGCTGAGGTAGCAAGGAGAGACAGGAAGAGTGGGGCTGTAGCAGCAGTAAAAGGTGGAATTTAGTCATGACAGAGAGCAGAGCCGGAGTGCAGTGCAGGCTGGAGCTCAGTCAGGAGTTCTCTGCCTGGGGAAAGACTTAGAGCCATCTTGGTCTAACTGAAGGATTACATTAATAATTGTGTGAACATTCTTCCTTACACAAATAATGGTTTTGCAGTGTAACTTACAATGCTTTGAAGGCAGTCTAAATAAACTAATGAAAGCATGTCTCACTAAAAGAGTATCCTTGTGAGAGTCAATGGAAATAGGAATTAATGTTCTCACTGGCATCAAGAGATAATGCAGACAATCTCTGTGACAACAGATTATATGAGAATGGAATGTCCAAGGTAAGAAAGAACATCATCAGTTACTTACTGCAAATCAGACATTTTCACCCACAGAAACCAAACAAGTCATGCATCTCCCACCCTCAAATTCATCAACAGTTATAAGCTGAATTTCTTTACTGAACTCTTAAAGCATAAATTACTCTTAAGAAGGGTCAGGAAACAATCAGAAAATAAATCACAAATAGCAGACTATGATACCACTTGATTCCTAGGACAGGATGAAATCCCTCATTTGTCAGCATCCTCTAGTTCCCACCGACTACTATGCAGGCAGGATTCTGTTCACAAAAATCATAGTTATACAGAATGAGAAATTCACTTATCATGTTTATAACTAGGCAATTATATCACAGAGAATGTGAATTCAAATGATCAGCTATTTCTCTTTTATATTAAACAAAACCCTAGTTCTCAGTAGATAACTTCTCCCTACAGGTTTGCTCTCTTTTGGGCCCAGAAGGGCAGAAGCCATTTTAATGATGGTCCATTTTTCTCCTTCACAGAATGTAACATTGTTCACAGAACACAATATAGCTGTATCGTATTCCAAGTCTCAACCTATGTTTTTTTCCATTTAAATTTATTCTCATCTGCTCTAATTACCTAACAGGGATCTAATTACTCAGGTAATTTCTAGACAATTTTTGTGTTTTTGTTTCAAAGAGGTGTAATAGAAATCATAGGAAGAGCTGAGAATGGATTTGTACATACCCAAGTACTGGAAAGCGGAGGTATACAAAACCAAGATTGGAGCTTTGTTTAGAGGGTTTTTTTACACCTGTGCTGAGATAAAAGCAGAAGAGGACTTTTCCTTATGCTGGGTGAATAATGTCTGAGCCTAGTCCAATCCTTACCTCATGCAGACTGGAGTAACACCTGGCAAAATAAACAGGGTTTCAGGCTTTAGTCAGTGTCCTCAAAAAAAAAAAAAAAAGTCAATGAAAGGTTCAGTCTAAAGGATATTTCCTTCAGTCCAGATATGTACACAGACTTTCTGAAACAGAGGTGTGTTTTTTTATGGAGAGACACTTCTGAAAGCCCATCTACCTGCACAGACCCCCTTTCAGCATTAGACCTGTAGGCTTTAGCCTTTACCCAAGGCAAAAATCTCACCCACTTGCAGGGAAATCTGCAAGATTTGGCCTAACTATATTGCTGAAATAGGTGGAAGAAACACCAGGGAATTTGTATCCCAAACTCTTCTGTTAGCAGAGCTCTTTTGAATCTTTATTAGCACATCCCTCTAGCCAAGCTGATATAATAAGCTGAGCTCCCCAAAGGTGTCATTATACGAAGTCATAAAAGAACCAAGTGGAAGGAGGCTGGTTATAGATGGGATCACAGCTGCTGGGCAGTGCTGATCACTCTTCCCATGAATCCCCACTGTTGTGCAAAGGGAACATCCATGCTGGGGAAAGCTTTGTGGTCATTTTAGAATAAGATCAAAATTCATCTGCCTTTCTTCTCCCACTGGATAATGTTAATGCACTTGGAGCAGCTATACAGGGCAAGAGGTGACCTGTCTTAAAAGACTTGGCCTCTGATATCACCCAGGGGCTCTGCAGTGGTCTCATCTCGCAAAGGCTTATCTCGTCCAACTAAGTACCCTGCTTGCTTTCCCCTTTTCTGTAGGGTATCAGTCAGGCACTGGAGAAATAGAACAGATTAGAGAGGCCGGCTTTTACACAAAAGCAACTCAGTAAGAGGCTGGTATAATTGTTGGAGAAAGTTTCTTGTAGAGAGTTTGGAATTTTCTTTGGGAAAACACAGTTGAGCAGTTTCAGATCAAAATCATAAGAGGCTGATAGATTTGGATTTGGTTAATTTTTTCATAGTATCCAAATTTTCCTTATAAATAATAACCATAATAGTCTTTAATTGCTCAGATAGTGGGATTAGCCCATGAGCTGCATGCCCATAACAGGTGTTAGTTAAAGAATGATTTAAACGAGAATGGTTTCAATCTGAAGGAAATGAGCCTGGTGAGAGACTTCAGGGACACAATGTTTAATCTGGAGTCACTTTATAATCCTGTCCTTGCCCCTGTATATACAGTGTCACTGGAGGGAGCAAAGTAAATGAACAGAAGCATGGATCCAGCCTTTCACGTGCAAACTAGTGCAGGGCATTCCAGGCTAGTGACAAATCAGATACTGCTGCTGCTATGAAATAGTTTAGCCAGTTTCATTTGATTGCATTAGTTTTGATGAAATATCTGAAACAGTAGTGCTGAAACACAGCACTACTGTGTCCATGAGCAACGTTTGCTGTCAGAAACTGTGAAAGAAATGAACCAATTGCTGACTTCTGATCAATGTGCTCAATGATGGCATAGAGTTGGAAAAAAAAAAATTTCCTGCCTGTGGGCCCACTTATCCATGTCCTATAAAGAAAAGGAGGGTGGCTCTCTCTTCCTGCTGTGGGGTTGGTGGATGCTTGCGTGCTTGGGTATTTGGGGCAGAATTCTGCTCCCAGCCTTGCTCAGTGCTAATTGTGCAACAAGACAGACCACTTGTTTTGAAAACTTACATTTAAATGGAATAGACTCATGAAATTTTAGGACTTAAGAAGAGAAATATATAATTTTCAAAACAATCTTTCATTGCCCTGCCATTTAGTGGCAGGAAAATCTGAAATTTTCTGAAAATTTTGTTTCAGTCATTTCACATTTCAATTTCTCCATCAGTAAAATAAGAATATTTTCTTATCCAATAGCTTGCCTCACTGGTGTTTGACCACTACCACTTGTATAAGCCATTGGTATTTGTAAAACAAGCTCATTGAAATCTGATTTAGAAATTGACTGACATAATATTTTTTTTTTTCTGCCATCACAACTTTTTCTTTCTTCTAGAGGACATAGCAAGATCAAAAATATTTAATGCTTTGCTTTTGCCAGAGTTCTAACTACACATTGCCACATCAGGTAGCATGTAATTGCTTTTAATAAACCACTGAGGTAAGAAAAGGAAAAAAAATCAAAGCAGACAAACATAAAAAATGCTTATGCAGCTAATTTTTGATTTTTGCTTGTTGTTTTTATTTGCCATTATCTATCAATGAAAACTTGTCTACAGGTTTAAATGTCATTACATTTAATTACAATAAAATATCCTGGTAAGTACTTCCGGAGCGAGTATATGTTTCTGAAACCATTCACATTGCAAAAGCACCTCATTAAATTCCCGTATCCCAGCTGCTGTGGAAGCAAAGCTGGAAGGTCTGCTCCCCTCCTCAGTCAAATGCTGACAAGAGAGAGTGTACATTGTGGTTCGGCTGCATCTCACACACTAATCAGCATCTAAATTACTGCCTGGCCCTTTAGGGAACACTAATAACAAGATTTGTATAGGAAATATTAATAAAAACATACGGGGGAGAGGCATTTGCATGCCTATCCTACCAGGTGTCTGCTGTTAAGGTGTGTAGCGTGGGAAAGGTCCCACACTGCGCTGACAGCACCATCACCAAGGGACCTGTTGTCACTCTGTCTCACAGATCATAGTGCAGCTTTTTCCATCTAGCTCCTGACTGTAACCAGCCCTTTGTATTTCACTAAAATGCTACAGGCCAGATGAATCTGACACTTAGAATTTTCTTTCCACATAAATCAGTTATTTACATAACTCTATTTCCTATCTTCAGTATTCAAGTAGCCATTACTAGGACTGAGAAGAGTAGGGGCTGCAATCTCCTTTGTTAAACCAAAACCTTCCTAATGGTGCTCAAAGTCCGCCACCAAATGAAAAGAACAATCATCCTTTTACTCCCAATACAGAGAACAGCATCTGATCCAAACAGTATCTATATCTCTGATCATACAGACAATATCCAAGGACCCACTTTAAAGTGCACAGCCGTAAGAATATGAAATAAAACCACCTTTCATAAATTACACAGATCAAAATTTCTTTAAAACATGCATTCTGGTACCATAATCTATTTTGGAAGAAACTGGAGACACTACAAACCTCAAATGTGAATCTAAATGTATTTGTTTACATCACATGAATCTCAGAAGGGAATTATAGTGCCTGGTTCAACCACCTTATTATTCCAGTTTAATACCAGACTCATGAAAATCAGTCTTATTTTACTAGCATTAAACTAGAATATAAGAGTGATGAATCAGGTCTCAGGCCTTACCACAGAGCAATCATGAATTATTACAAGCAGCACAGAAATCATCCTTCTCTTAAGCATTTTGTTTCCAATTTTTCATTCTCCCTTCCTAAAATACATATGAAATATTAATATAAAACAAATTCTAAATAAGTTCCATAAATCAAATATAGCTTCTCAAAATATACTTTGGAAGAGAATTAAAATTTAATTATTTTCCCCCTTCTTACTAATAAGGATTGAGTTGTACTACTTGTTGTCTTGGAGTTGCACTTGTACCTGATTTTGTGGTGTTCCAGCTGCTGCCAGCTCTGTAAGGCTTTTTCTGATATTGTCCTCATTTTGACTGACAGGACAGAAAACAGGCTTTGTGGAAAAACCTGTCATGAAAAAAATACTTCTGTGCAGAAGTTTCTCTTCCTGATAGCACAAGAGGCCCTGTTCTGCAATCCTGCTCCATAAGAGAGAAGGTCAGGTGAGCGAGGCATAGGGAACAGACCTTCCTGATGTGAAGTCTTGGATCTATGATATGGGGACCTGGCAGGTCTTCCCAGAGAAAGTAATCAACTCAAGGAGAAATATGCTTGAAATACATATTCTGTTTGGATAACTAATGTATAGATTGATTTTAATTCACAATATAAACAATGCTAGCCTTGAAGATGCTTTCTTCTAGTTGCTTTTTAAGCAGCACAAAATTCTCTGAAGGAAATGGAGACAGCTTCCAAAGAACAACTGTCTAAATAAGAGGAACCAGGAGGATGTAAGTAAAAATATGGGTTTTTTTAAATTTTGATCTCACAGATGAGACATTTTCTGGACCAAACAAAAATCTTTTACTAAATTACCAGGAATGACTCTGAGCTAAACTTTTCATGTAATTTGCAGTTGACCAGTGTGGATTACTGGCATCAGAACAGTGAGGAACGTCTGGTAGGACCACAGGGTGTCACTGTGGGCAGAAGCTCTAGATCAGAGTTAGTCTCCACCTTGCTTCGAAGCTCCCTGAAGTTTATTCGTTCCCAGTTAACAGCAAAATACTTATTTCTGTTTCCAGCAGAACAAAGTTAAGCTCAACCAGAAATTTAGGGTGTTTGCTATGCTCTGACCCTTGGCAAAGAGGAGTTCATCAGTGCCTGGCTTGGTTGGGTGATAAGGGGAGCAGAGTGGTGTTTCAGGCAAAATGAGTCCCATAGGAGTTGAAAAAAAGAGAAAAAAAGCAAACTACCTTCTTATTTAATAAACTAGTTCTAGACTTAGTGCAACTGGGAAAGAACTTAAGCCATACATAAACTGGCTCTTAGTCAAAACTCTTGCTCGTTATCTAAAGTAAGTAATGACAGTCATATCAATACCCATTACGCCATTGAAAGTCCAGGTTAATTAATTCAATTAAATAAAAATAAATGAGACAAATTCCTGTGATTAGTGATTTGAAATCTAAAATCTTTAGTCTACCGGGAAGGTTGCTGGTAAACTCAGGTCTCAAAATGAACAAAGTAAGACTTGAAAGATACATGATGATCTACATACGACTTTTATGCATAGCTATTCAGGATGACTAAAATGTCCCATTTAGATTGAAATACACATAAGAAAAAAATCCCTTATTCTTGCAGCAAATAGATGTAAACCAGGGTGACATTGATTTTCTGGCATGAGCCGGAAGGGAATCTGACAGCCATCATTTCTGGGTGCCCCAGGCAGTGCTGGAGGGTCAAACTGAACTGGAAGAACACATAAGAAAATTAGACTTTCACAGAGATATGGAACAAGACTAAGGACAAGGACTGCAAAGTAGATGTAAATCACTATGTGGTATCTCAAAGTTTGTCCTGCTGTGTAGAACAAGAACTCACCTAATTGTTAGGTTACATTGACATAGGGTCTACTCTGACACAACAGCTGACGTCAATAAAGATTGCATCTTTGCTGTATGGACTAAGGGCAGTTTCTACACTCATAGCGTAATCTCACCAGGCCTGAAACCTGACAGTGAAAGACAAGATTCACATGAAGCAAATAGCAGAGCAGTGAAGATAAAGAAGGGTTTTGAGAGGTTAGAGGAATGCCAGAGCTGTCAAGTGACTGCCAGCAAATACTCAGAGAAATAGGTTCAGAGCAGAAACATGAGTTTGAAATGAATGTGCCCAAGCAAAACATACTGCTAGACTGCTAAATGTTTGCTCATAATTGCTACCATTTTACCAAATGTTCCCAAAGCTCATACACAAGAAACTTCCCAAACAGCTTGGAATTACTTTGTTCATTGACTAAATTGTAACAATGTACTAGTTTGTGAAAAGGCTTAATATGTTCATTAAGTATTTTCAAATACAGAAGGAAGCCAGGTACCTTGAGAAGACAGCTACCCAAGGTTATGAATTCATCAGTAATATTGAGTAGTATTAGTAATGTGCTACTTTACAGCTGCTTGCTTGCTTTAGTTTCAGTGTGTGTTCAAATGACATAGTGAAGAGGCTCAAGATCTAAATACAACTGAGGCAAAGATCATGAAGTAAAATCCATGCTTACCAGGAATATAGTATTAGCCAATCCCTTGTTATACATTTAAACAATTTCCTAATAACTTCATGTGCAGGAATCAATTATGATGGAAAATTCTTTGTGTCAGTGTTACAGCTGCAATAGTTATCACTGTGAGCAGTTCCTTTCTCGGCTGCGATCTGTAGAAGTATTCTAAGCTCTAAAATAAAAAGCAGCAGCAGCAGCCAAAACCAAAAAAGCCCAAAAAAAACAACCCAAACCAGCCAAACGTTTCTCAGCAGGCTATAGCTCATAAAGTTGTTAAAAAAATATTGTATCTGAACAGTTATATTTGTACATTCTGGAAAGTGACATTTGCCAGGGGAGAAGAAAACATACAAAACAATAAAATTCTTCCTTAGCCAGTGATTATTAGTGCTGCCTTAGCAGTTTCCTTCCTTTTGGAATAATACCTCAAGGATTTCAGTAAGAATGTATTGTAAAGCTAGTCCTGGCCAACTGCTCATGGCCTGCTTGTGGTTAGAATGCACATGCAGAAAGCTCCTCACATACATGTATCACCTTACACATGAATCAAGTAAGCTACTAATAATAGTTCTTGGGGTTTAAGACCCTTTTTACAAAAATAAGATCCAAATACCAGTTTTGTAAATTCATTGTTTGGTTTTCCAAGCTTTCCAAAAGTCAGCAAAACGAGGTTTCATTATCCCATTCTTGCCTTCAGCACAACTAAGTGGGGTGGAACAGACCAGAGCAATCATTGTTAGCTCAGAATAAGTCAGCTGTAATTTCCGAAGGCCTTTTTCAGAATTTCTACTACCCTCACTACACACCAGAGACAGAGGGGACCCTGGGTTTTGTTTTATACATCTCCATTTGTACTGTCACAATCAGAAACACCTTGCTGGGATTCCTGTGGAATAAGCTGTTCCACACCCTCCTATGGGATATGCCGTACACATTAAAGCTGAAGTCACGCACCAGCACCAGCATTTTAAGAGGCTTGAAAGCACACATCTAAACAATTACAGCCCTGCTGACTACTCACTGTATTTCAAAAACAGACAGTAAAAACCTAATATTAGTCAGGATGAAAAAATCTTCTGGGTAGCAATTCTTTAAAGAGAAAATTCTTTTTTCTCCCCTATACTCTCAATCACTTTTTGGTTCATCACTACAATTCCACTTCAAAGAGAAAAGGTTATGAAATAACCCTTAGTAATACAAACATGTTACTTTGAAAACAGCTGGTTTTTAGGTTAAACTGCTCCCTGATTCTGTAGTTGTCATGCAGATCCTAATATAAGAGCAAAAAGGTGGGGCAAGTGCTTCAGTTGATCCTAGAGATGCTACTGTTTGGTGGTGGTCAAAAAAAGAGCAGGACAGATTCATTCAAATCTTTGCTTTCTACTGCTGCCTGAGAACAGTTACGGCAGGGAACTTCATAAAGACTTGAAGGGAATACTATCACCACCTGCCATTGAGTGGTGGAGGCTCAGTGCAGAAATGTTTAGGCTATGGGATGTCTAGGTACCAGGATAAGCTGTATTGTAGCTATATGGTAAAGCTCACTGCTTTATTGAACTTCCTATTTGTCTTTCTCAAGCTCATTTTTTGCCTGGTGTGACTTTCTCTGCTTATCTCATCAGAACGAAGGACAAGGCCTCAGGTGAAAAACACAACCTTTACAATGCACCTTCATCTATTTAACACTGCTAACTCTGTTAGCACAGTTTGGTTCCACAAAATAAATAATGCCAAGACATCAATTCTCTGGGGTACACCTGCATGCCAGGTATCCCAGGGAAAACATGAACAAAGAGTGAGCATGTCACTGTGCTCATTCTGCTACTATGATAGATCCTCCAGTAAACCCACTGGAGAAAAATATTAGAAATTATTTTAGATACAGACACAGGAATAGCATTTTGAAGGGGAGAAGGAGAAAACAGAGCTCCTTTCAATAGACGTATAGCTTAATTCTACCCTAGAACTGCTTTGATTACTGAAAAAAGAGACTTGACTGGTCCAACTGATCTTGTTTCCACCAGCTGATGACACAGGCAGCTCAGACTCACGGGAGAGCAAAGCTAAGCTCTACACCTCCCTGCACTCTCGCTGAGTTCCTGCACCCTTCTGTAGTTGGCAAAACCTTTCATGACTGATATGTTCAATTTGTTTAGAGTCTATGCTAGCTTTAAGTCCAGATTCATTAAATTCCCACTTTTGATGTATTTTGAAGTGAAGCTTTAACTTCAGTTAAGCCACATAAAGAGTTAAATTTTATCTCTAAAAGCTCAATAAATGGGCTACCTTGATTGATGCTTTAAGTGCAACCCCTTCCCAATATTCTGAACATAATGAGGTTACTGCTAAAAGCTGGATTCGTTCTCATCTATCTGCATTATCTATTTATTTCACACACGTCACCATGGTAAATGAGTGCTGCATTAAGTACTAAATAGCAGAGGTCAGAAAAACCCTGTGTTGTATTTTTTCCCCCTTCAGCAAGGCTGAAACACCTATTAATGGATTTTAGTTTATTATCTGATCTAAAATAAAAAAAAAATATAACCCCCCCTAGTATTAGCACATTATTGAAGTATGATTTAAACATTATCTCAAAACAAACTAATTTGACATTCTTATTCAAAATATTTTGTCTTACAAGGTCTAAATGGACTTAATTTGAAATAGTCATAGAAATTTTTTACCATTTAAAAAAAATTATAACCCCCAAAATACAAACAGAACGTTTACCACAGGTAAACTGGACATATTTTCTCCAATTTTTTTTTAAATGCCATCAACCTCCTAAATTGTATGCTCATATAATATATAATATATGAAATATAGCTAAGTATTTTAACTCTGGGAAGTAGTTATTACACCTAGGTATTTCCTTTTTTAAATAGAAAGCTCACCATCTATTCAGAATTCTCACCAAAACAAACTATATGAGGTGTCTAAGCATTTGGCACAGAGCAAATCTATGAAGAGCTCCTCTAGCAAAATATGAAGCCTTATGAATGCAATAAAGTTAGAATCTGTCCCACTGACTTCCTCACCAGGCTAGGCAGCCATGCATGTTGCTATTCCCTATACATGGCACAGCTCTGTCATGCTACATGCACGGGGGTGATAAGAAATGTAAACATTCCAAAAGCTTATCAGTCCTCACACTGAATGATCAAGCAGCTGGAGATCTGTAACATGAAGCCATGTATATTAAAAATTATCTGCAAATAATCTCCTGGGGTGGAAGGCTTGGTACATTTGGTATAAGGAACAAGGAAAATAGATGAAGAGTACAAGGTTCGGCTCTAAAAATACCTCATTTGCTTTCAGATAGTTCCATGGACATTGACCCTTCCAACACAAAATCAACAGGAAGCAGGGAACAGGAGGAACAAATAAAGTACATGGTACTTAGAGCAAAGTAAAGGGTACACATTAGGAGCTTAGCTGCACTGATAATTAAAATATATGTCAATTTTTGTCTCTTGGGTATTTAAGGCTGGAACAAGAAAAATGGATTAAATGCAATTCCACCCATACTAGCAGCAAGTAAACTGTTTAGGTTTTGGCTTCATGTCCTCTCAGCTGCACCACTTCTCTGATCTAGGCAGAAGTCTGAGTCCTGGTTGTATATATCCAGCCTCTATTTCAATCCACCAGAGCTTACTCAGGCAGTGTTTGCACCCTGCACTGCCCTGTCTCACAGAGGGATGCTGGGCTCCCGTGAACAGGAGGGACTCATGCTTGTTTTCACTAGCCAGCTAGTAGAAGCAACCAAGATCATACAGGCTATATGCCATGTAAAATGTACCTGTGCAGTCATCAATAAAGACTGAAAATGAAGTAAGCATGGATAAAAATAAACATGAAAATTAAGTAAAATAAGCGAATTTTGACCAGAACACATACAGCACCTTTCTGTTTTGACTTTCTCTGAGTAGCTGTCAGACCCTTCTCGTTCAAGCACTGCTTATTGACTAGAGACAGTCCAGACTTTGGCACTATATGAAATAGTACGTTTCCTTTGTTTCACACTATGTGGCTAACACATTGACCAAAATAATCCCAGGGAATGTTTCTATTTGTGAATGAATGTGTTTATGCCCTTGAAAATGGTGAAAACATAGCTGGCTGCTTTGGTAATAATCTTTAGTTTAAGACAAGCAGTGCCCAGTGCATCCCAATCAAGTCAAGCCTTGTCCTCCAGCCTGCTCTTCTGACTGTACTGAAGGAAGCCTGACAGCTCTTTTGACAGGTGGTGACAGTGACATATAAAATCCTCACTCTGTCATGAAAATGGAGCATATTCATGAAATGGAGCATTTTCATGAATGATGCTAAGGAAAACTTTTTTAAAATTCATTATTTCTTTTTTGGAACCTGTGAGCCATTTCTTCCGGGTTGCATCAAGAACAGCTCAAGCACAGGTTCCTGATGTTTTCTTTTCCTTTTTTTTTTTTTTTAATCTTTGTACTTTTCTTTTTTTTTTTTCATGGAGTCTGTACTCCCACTGATACATGCAAGGAACTTTTGCTGTGGCTGTCTCAGGCACTTCTGTGAGCCTGAACTGCAGAGCAAACTCAGAGTAACCCAAATGAAAGGGTATCTGAGCACAGTGTATATAGGTAAGAAAAAGGGATGTAGTTTGCCACTTAACATTTGCAGTCACACATCAGCCTGCAAACAGCAGGATATTTTCAAGCACAGATATTTTCATATCTGTTCTGGAATCCCTCTCACCTGTCACCAAGTATTATGCAATGTTTGTTTTGTATATTTCATTGTTTCATTATGTCAGATAGTCCTTTCTAGCACAGGCTGAAAGAACACTGCCCTGACAAGTACTGTCTGAACTCGGAACATCCTGGTGCCATTGGTAAGGTACTCTGAGCTATACCAGTCTTCTGGTATGAGGGGACACAAATGTTTTTCATTGCTTATTGCCATACCTCTACAAACTCCTAGACTGATATAAAAAGAGACAGCATACTTAAATTGTATACTTATTTAGTATATAGAAAGGCCAGCTATTTTGACCAAAAAAAATAGTTAATGACAGTTTTTATTAATGTACTGCTTTTCTGAATGCTTTATTACCACATTAGAAGCCTAAATTTGCAATTGAAAACAGCTGCTATTTGGCTCACTCACTTTCTAGTTCTTGAACCAAAGTAAGCAGTATGTCCTACCAGAATCTCAAGCTTTGGAAAAACATATCGGTTTTCATGAACTCTGAGACCAAGAGTTCTCTGCTGATTCAAGTTTCAGTGAGATTTTTCCCTGAGTAAATATAACAGAACTGCTTGACCATGCCCAGAAACAGCTGCCTCTTACATAGTTGGTCTTTTTTGACCACAGTTTACTTTTTCTTGGGAGAAAAAAACCCATGTGACCATTATATATAAAACAAACATATTTATTCACCTAGAAGCATTATCTAACTATATTAGTCACAAACATTACTGTTGTCCAAAGCATATCACATTTATCCCCTCAAGGATGTGGTTCTGGTACAGTTTGCATCACCAGGAAAGCACATCTGTATGTGGTAATGAGATTTATTGTGCAGGGAAAGTCCAGGAGTGTCTAAAACCAATTTAGTATATAAACCTTAACTACTTGGGTTATCATGGAACTGACACAGGTGTAAGGATAGTTTTTCTTTCTACCACCCACCTGGCTGTGTTGTTTGCTACTGCACTAAATACTCAGGCTGCTCATGAAGCACCTCAGCAGAGCTCTGGGGAAATGGCAGTAATCTGAAAGGCATGAATCTCTTTCTGGATAATGGAAAATCAGCTAGGAACAAGAAAGTAAGCCTGCTAATGCCAAAAGATAAGCTGCAAGCATGTTCCTTGTCTGAAGACAGGTACAGCTTGCTTTTCTTCAAGTTATGATTTCCAGTGTTCAGTAACCTCAGAGGTACTGAGGTTTTTTATATTGCTTTTGCACTGATAGTATACCATTTCTGCCTTGAAATGAGATTTGTAAAATGCAAAAAGGCAGCACTGGAGAAAAGATATCAAAACATGGTACTATGTTTTTCTTATTTCCAAAAACTGAGTAACATTTACATTACAGGCAAAGAAGCCCAAAGAGGCAACAAAGTAGAAATGGGAGATGGAAACAGCAAATATATAGAAAATTTAGAAACACAGAAGTTTATCCTAATGTTTACCCATATTCTAATACTTCAAGAAGACTGAACACTTCGACACAAGTTGAACAGTCTTTGCCAGCCAGACTGTTTGATCTTGTGTTGGCCCTGTGACAAAGCCAGTCTGTACAGGAACACTGGCATTGTCTTCTGATCAAAGTGAGCCCTAATGGTATTAAACCTGAGTTGTGGTCTGACATGCTTTCACTTCTCCACTTTGCCACCAGCTTTTTCTTGAGCCATTGCAGTATGATATTCTGCTAGCTTAAAGCATGGTCAGACTTTTATTTCAGATAATAAGAATTGATTTTCATATATATCCTGCTATGTTTGGTAAGAAGACAGGAGGTTGTGCACGTACAGAAAAGGCTGCTTTTAGGGTATGGTGATATTCAGTTTCTGTTGGCTCCAATGATATAGCAAGAGAAATATGAAGCAGGAGATCTCTAACAACTTTTGAATTAAACTCTCATGCAGCATAATAGTTAAATATGTCTTTAAAACTAAAGACATGAAGCAACTCTGACTATAGCAGAATATGAGTGGGTTACCCCAGTAACACATGCAGCATCCTGCTCAAGATGAGATGCTGCTCATTTTTGTCGTTCTATCACCTTGTACTTGTCTTTGCTTTCACAGATAGTAAAATGCTCTTATAATGTCAAATAAAAGTAAAACTGACTAGATACTATGAAATCAAACATCAGATGCTCAGAAAACATAGCTCAATTGATAGCAACTGAAGCACAATAGATTTAAGCAACTTCATAATTCGAATCTCAGTTTGCTAGTTCTAGCTTCTCTGCTCAGATGTGGTACAGCCCATCAAAGAGCACTTTACAGAGCACTTACCAAAAGAGTTAAGAGTTTATTTACTGCTGTCACAGAATCACAGGATATACTAAGTTGGAAGGGACCCACAAGGACCATCGAGTCCAACTCTTAGCGCTGCACAGGACCATCCCTAAAGAGTCTGTTGCTTCACAAACTCATATTGTCTACTGCAATCACTGTTACTGCTGCAATTCAAATTTCTCTTTTGTTGACTTTGATTGCAATTATGTTTTACACCAATCAGAGTGAACATCAGAAAATGCAACAGTAATTGATGCTACGGGGTGGATATTAACTCCTGTAGTCACATATATCACCTGCCTTTAAATCATTTGGTGTGGTCTAACACTGTCTCCTTGGAAGCAAGGAAGTCAAGCAGACTCTTCTTATAATTTTTGAGTCCATGTCATTAGTTTAAAATGATGTAGCCTTAGTAGATATTCCATCTTCACTTTATAGCACAATTGACCTGACCTAAGTCGGTGAAGACATATTCCTGTCAAAGCTGTAGCAGATATCAGGGATGGATGGGAAGACTTAGTAGAAAACAACTTTTAGATCTTTGTACAGAAGAACGCAAACTGAATTTATTATGAAATTCTGAAATGTCCAGAAACATTCTACTGCCTTCTGGTTTCCAGATGGGTCCACATCCAGATCAGAATACCACAAAAAAAGCTGCTTTTTTTCCTGCTGCAATCAGAAGCAGCTGTAACAAAAAGCTATAGAAAAGTCTGATTCTTAGAAAATGCCTGTCTCTGTTTTTCAAAAAAAGAAAAGTTTAGATAATTAGAGTAAACTCTTCTGGGGTATCCAAACATTTAGAATTGCATTAGGACACACATTTCAAGCTCTTGGAAGCGTATCCTTCACTAGCTGTTTGCTCCTAACGAAGGAAGTAGAGTACTCCAGTGTGTAAAATCCAAGAGACAGGACTCTAGTTTAGCCCAGCTCTAATTAAAAAAGGTGAGTTTGACAGTATCACTGGAATTCTCTGCTGCTCAGTTTCGCTGTTGATCTAGGGAATGCTTCTAAAGCAATTTTTTGGAGTGTCAAGTTAGCAGCCTTACTATTATTATTCTTTTATTACCTGCAAACATGTGCAGTGATGAATTTACTATTTTTGGAGACAAATTGCATTTAGCACCTCACTGAATTCTATTCAAAATCCAGTAACTGATCAGCATTTTGGGGTTAAATCAGCAAGGTGTCAAGAACTCCTAGGACTAGCTGACTTGGAAATTTGAAGGTATACAATAATTTCAGAAGCTGTACAGCACCTTGCAAGATGGAGACCATAAGGATTCTTTTAGCATTTGCACTTCCATTGTAAATCTATTGTCTGCCTTTTCAACCTGGCTTTACAGTCCTTGTATTCAGCAGGTTTACACAACCACCTTCACACAACCTATTCAAAACACTCGCCCATATCAAGCACGCCACATGGAAATACACATGTAGGTGCTCATGCATGAACCATGCGGTGAAGGACAGGAAAATGGAGCTGCTGTTAAAGTTTTATTTTTATCTGACTTTATATAAAATTTTAAAAATAGGACAAGATTATAATTTAACCAAAGAATAACTTCATTAAGATTAGTTCCCAGTGTCCTGAAAGAGTGGATAGTATCTAAATTAATAAATATAAATAAGTGAAGATGAATACTAAGTTGGGCTTGTACAGAAGTTGACTGAGACTTACAGCAAGCCTGACTCATAATAAAAATGATTTATTTAAAGATTATTTATGAACATTGCAGGAGAGGTGATAACAGACATGCACCACTTTGTTTAAAGTAAAATTTCCTGTAAATTAAAGAGTTCTTATTATCTGTTTGGTTTTGATTTGGTATTGTACCAAGTATCTGTTTATAAAAGGAAATGTGATGGTACAAAGTGTACAAGGTGAATTGCAAAAGAGATTAACAGTCAAGGTGAATTTGTTTTAAATTAAGTCCTAGCAACATAGACACTGTAGATCCCATTAGGGTATGGAAAGTCAGTCTAAGGCAGATTTTTCATGCACCATTACTGAGAGTTGAACTGCCTGAAATTCAGGCCAGAAAGCTACTCTCCAAACTGAGACTGGGGTTACATGGGTCACTCTCAGTGTCAGAAGATAACCTTAACAATACGACATGCTTGAACTCCCCTGATCTGTGTGCTGAACTGCAATGACCTCAGCTCCAAGAGTCAGGCTCTCAGAATACTTCTATCCATATGTTTCTGAGGAATTTCAGCTACTGGTGATGTTGATCAGACCTGAGGACCTGCAGTACAGTGAAACAAGTGGAGACCCTGAAAGACCTAAGACGGTTTTGTTTCACTGAGGTGCCAGGGCACACAGTAATGGTCTTAGAGACACATTAGTGAGAAAAAGCCTGAACCGGTTTTAAAAAGAGAATCAGGTGATTGAGAGATAAGACAGGAAAAAATGTTGCAGAGCACTACAAAGGAAAAATTTGATATAAAGTAGGCACTGTGTTTCAAAGGGATTATACATTAAGGATTTTTCCATTTTTGCAGAGCTTTTTTGCTTATAATACTGCCTAAATAGCTTATTAAAGAATTTTTCTGAAGTCACATTTATGTGACAAAGTATGTTGCAATCTCAAGTCATCCCATCCCACAGAAAGTTTTCTGGGGGGAGTCTTGGATGAAGATGATGTATTCACAGTTGAATAGGAATATTGAAAACACACATTATATGTTTCATCGGAAAACTAGAAAAGAAGGTGTTTCATAGAAGCAATTCCCTTGGCTGAATTAGCCCTGGAGCTACCCTGGCATCTCTAGAGATTGGACTTTGTAGGTCTCCAAATCCTCCGCCCAAGGAAAGAAAATGTTTGTGGATGGAAGTGCTGGATCTGGGTCATAGTAATTCTCTTTGTACATATAACATGGAGTATAAAATTGTGAAAATATTGACATTATCTGAAGGCCAGGAATTACACATGAGGTTTACTCCAAACAGTCCTAAGATCTTTATCTGATATTTAGTGCTGTGACATTAATGACGGATTTTTAAAATCATGTAGTTAATAAAACCAGTTTGCAGACAATCCTGTGCATACAAGTTCAGTGATCTAGAAGGTATGTTGGCACCTACCTGGGGGCACATGTTCGTTCATGATGACGAGTGATGCTGGTGTAGGCCTTCTTTTCCTGATCTGTAACAGGTGTAAACCAAGGAGAGTCATTATGGTCCATCGACTGCCCCACACACAAAGCAGAGCAAAAAATCCGTCTAGTGTTCTCCTGAGCATAGACCAGGCAAAGTTACAAAAGAAACTATTTAAAGAACAGCAGCCCTTCACTGTCTTTCTGACAGTTTGTGTGGTCTGACAGTGATCCGGGTCATGCTCTTGCTTGTACGGGCAGAGCAAAGGCACGGGGAGAGCTTTCCAAAATACCTTCAGGATTTGTAATCATCTTAAGGTTTTGGACACGTATTGCTGACAAATATCAGTCATGTCTTAAAATATTGACATTTAGCTTTGCGTCAGGAAGATGACTGCAGTAGTTTGTGAGCTTGTATGTGCAAATCCCTAGTGCTGTCATAGTTTTCACAAGTAATAATTAGTAGTATTTTGCAAGTGCACTTCTGAGTTGATATTACAGGTATGCCTTGCAATGAATTTATATTTCTAAACTGTGACCAGAGGTGTTACTACTGTTCTTTAACTAAAAAAACTCCAGTATTTTAAGACTTTCAAAAAAGTATTTCCAAAAAGCACTATACAGCAGATCTTTACATACCGATATATAATCCTGAATTGTATGCAATTTTTCATATTCAGAGTTTATCTGGGTAACTACTTTTGTTCCATTAACAGTGGCTGAACTGCATGGTATTGGACTACCCTCCTATAATGCACACATTTGCACTGAAAGCTTTTTGTTGTTTCACTAAAGCCTCCAGGCTTGATATTCTATTGAATTTAAGAGAGGAACCAAGAGTATTTAAGCTAGAAACCATTCTGACACAAAACCTCAATGTCAATGCATTTGTTCTTTTTTATTTGCTGATCCAACATCTGTATTTAGTTGGATTCAAATTTTGCTTTCAGAGGTGTAAGTGGAAAATTACATCAATCAGGGTTAAAGGGTTTATTCCAGAATAACATAACTGTAGCTGACAGCAGAATTTACCATTTTAATTTCATCATACAGCCACAGTGAAACTGTATCACACTTGGAATTAAACTCACAACACACACACACACACACACACACACAAAATGCTCATAAATACCAGGCAGAATTTGGGCCACTGCATTTCAAAAGCCATGGGAATTCCAGGAAATCCTAATCCTATGGTTCTCATAGATTTCAGAAAAATACCAAAACACATTCTGCTTGAATTCATTGCAGAACTGTTCAATAAAGCATGGGCATTTTGCATCTCAGAAGTACCTATGGGCAAAATGAAGACCTGCAGCAATTCTCTTCACACCCTTCTAATATTTCTGCATTCAGTGGTCACTCAAAACTCATTGTTTTCTGGCAAAGGTGTCTTCCTTTTAAGAGACATGATATCAGAATATTCTGGAAACCAGATACCTGTCCTAAAGGTATAAAGAATTTCATAGCTAATGGAATGGAACGGTCAAGGTTATAATATTCCCCTAGTATCATCTAAAACTAGACTTACCCAAATAGAAGCAAATGCTGCAAAGGAGTTGTACTGAGAGAAATGTACTGGGTCACCTAATTAGGATTTATCCCATTTTTCTCACAAGACTCCCTGTGACTCTTTTTATGCACATCTATGCATATCCGTACACAGTAATAGGTATCATTTTCTCCTTAGATGTCTGTATTGCTACACATATATATATTATGTGCGTGTTTGGGGAGTGAGTCAAAACCTAAAATAGCACATGCATCATTCCAGTGGACAAAAGTCAGGCATATTTCTATACGTGTATATTTTTCAAACATGTAAAACACTGTAAGAATGACATAAAGAAGACTATATAAAAATCATGAGATATATGGGAAGTAAGGGAAGTGATGACTACAGTGTAAAACATAACTAGTATTTTCTCATGTAAAACAAATGGGAAATAAGATGTCTTCTGCCCAATATTTCTGTTAGGTACCTATTACCAGCTTCATGTTTTGCTTTATGTACAAATAATATACTTGATTTGTTGAGAATGTGTATTCCTGTGAAGTGTATGTATTAGCGTACAAGTGCAGTTATAGAAAAGCACAATAAATATATACTGAATAAACCTACCCAAGTTATAGAAGCCGTATTCTGGCTAGAGGACATCTCCTTCTTTAGGTATACCTAGACATTGCTACAACCTCCAGAGCATTTAATCTACAGTTTCACCAATATAAGTTAGAAAACCATTTAGGCAACAAGTATTACCTGTTCTCACCCCACATCTTGCCCCCATTCCTACCCCATTCCCTCAAAACAGTGAAAGAAACTTGTCTTCCTTACCTGCTCAGCTGCCTCGGGATCTATTTGACTCTGAAACAAGGGTACAGCAAACTGTATTTTTTTGGGGCTGTTGGGCTCCATTGTGATGCTGAGGCGAGTCAGACGAGAGAAGAGCCTGGAGCTTGAGACTGGGTCTGCCCCTCTCCCCAGGCGCCCTCCCCACAGCCAGGCTGAGTGCTCTGCAGTAACAGCTGTAACTCCCGACTTAGCTCGGGAGTCTGCGGGAGTCGAGCAACTCCCTTATTCCACATCCACAGAGATGCCACTAGCTTGGCTATTTTCTTTTTTTTTTCCCCCTCTCCCCTCTCTTCAGCAGTCCTTCAGATCCTCTCAGCAGAAAGCTGAAAGGAACAATAAGCTAATTGTGTACCAGCTCACTTCTACATATGCCAAGCATTCACTCAGAAGCTAATTGAAAATGCAATACTAGCATTGCATGGCCTGGAGCCCTGGGATTTGAAAAAGAGGATCTCTCCACCATATATTACTAACTGGCTGCTCAGAAGTGCAATGCAAGCTCCCTCTGAGTATTGCTGATGGGCTCTTAATTATTGATGAACACAAATCAGGAAGTTTTCAGATTTTGGGGGTGGAGGTAGCAGGAGGGGTGGATGCAATAATTCGATCTCTGTTACAGTATGCCAGAACTGCTCTCCTCTTCTCACGTATCAAACAATTGCCTTTAATCTTTCAAATCTTTTTTAAATCTTATAGGTTTAGAATCTTCTAAATCTTATTGGAAGATTTTTTTGATGATGATGCTACGCAGATGCCCACACCTTCATGAAGCTTCTCTGGTGTGCTAAGAAGGTTTGCACCTCAGGCTGGGTTTGCAGATTTAGACTGTGATTTCTTTTGGTGGGCTTCATTTTGCATGACTCCAGATACTGAGAACATCCACATTTAAGCCAGCTGTCTCAGTTCCCTCATGCTAAGCATATCAATGGGCATTTAATTCTATCCTAGTTAAGCAGGATATAGTGTTTACTCGAGATTACACTTTTTCTCCACTAACTTTAGCAAAAGGAAAGATGATTCTAGTTATCTCACTTTTAGGTGGTTAAAATTCAGAGGCCAAATACTACTTCAGGGTACAAAATCTGTGCCTTCTTCCAAGACCAGAAAAATAATTTGGTCAATCATATCAATAGTACTCTCTTGTGAATATAATTATTTTCACTTGTCATTTTGTGTTAATTCAAAAGAAGTGTGTGAAACGATACACAGCAACCACTGGTTTAACCTACCCCTTTGTAAAAGTCAGAGGAATTTGCAAATGTGTTCTTTCCTCAAGCCACTGAGAGCACTAAGGATTTTCACAGCTCACCACAAGCTTATTCAGTCACTGAGTATTTTTCCACCTGTGCCAGCAAAGGAGGCAGGGAAAGAGCAAGAATCGTGGATAAGAATAATGCTCTGGCCATACACAGCAGAAAAAACCAGCAAGTCAGGGATGGAATACTTGCTTGGCTTTGATTTTACAAATGAAAACTGTGACACATTACTGGAACACCAGCGCATTTCTGAGCAGAGGTAAGCACACTAGGCAGCTGCTTTATGAAGGACCTGATAAAGATCAGGAGGTGAGGATACACTGAAAATGAAGGATCCAGTTGGCTCAGGGATCAAAAATAATTCTCAGTGAGGGCTGAAATTTCCCTCTTCATTCAAACCAAAACTGCAGTGGTTTCCAGCTGACAGTAAGGAGCTAGTAACTTTCCTGTTTGATTTCTTGTGATAGTTTTAGTTGGCATTAACTTAGAATTGTAGAATCACAGAAGAGTCTTCTTGGTGGGGGCCTTCTGGAGATACCTGGTCCCTCCTGCTGCTAGAAGCAGAGCCCAAGATCAGGTTATTCTGGGCCCTCTCAATCTGAGTCCCGAATATTTTCAGTGCTAAGGTGAAATGCTCACTTTCATTTACCAGAACAAAGGAAAGAGATGCACAGAATACTGATATGCAATGTTTTGTATGATCACTTTTAAGCCTTCACTACTCCCACAAAGACAAAACATAATTTGCTTTGTAGACTTCCACAGACAATTAGAGCCAAAGTGCAATTGCAGCAGTTCTGCTGGCACAACTAAGTCTAAGACACGGATGTTAGAGAGGCAGATGCTGCTTTCACTAAGGACAATTAGAGAGTTGTTTTCAGGACAGTCTAATTATCCAGTTTCACAAGTCCTTCATGAGCAGACATGCTGTTATCTTCAGTGACAGCTTCAGACATACCAGGGATATATACATACATACATACCAAGTTTATGTACATACATACAGGATTACACAGGGGGATGGGGATGGTGGGGGTGGGGATGGGAGGAAGGACATAAACAGGGATCTGAAGTTGTGGCTTTCCTCTTGAATTTTCATACTTAAAAGAAAATGATTTTTGTTTTCTCAGTCCCAGATAATGTGAGAAAAATGTTTTCCAGCTGCTTTGCTACTATATATATTAATAAATGACATATTTTAAATGTCAAGTTTCTCTACAAAAAAACCCTGTTTTCCATAAAATATCTATTCTAACTATCTCTGAAATTTCATGTATTAAATTGTGCAATTACATTTATAGTATATGTTACTGATTACAGGAGCTATAATTATTTCAAAGGCTTAAAGTTTCTTACTTTAATGATAAAATAGTTTGAAAAAAACATTCAGAGAGAGAAAATTTACAAAAATATTAAATGCTCAAAGGATTACGGTGGCGCATTTCAGCTCTAGATTGCTGGACTTTGCTATCTAAAGGAATTATGTCTCAAATGCATTGCCATCAATGGTACATGAGGAAAAAGTTAAACAATCTTATGAAGAAACAAACCAGCAAAACCACTTCCTGGCAGGTTCCAAAGGGAGCCAGAAAACAGGACAGAACAAGACACAAGGACAAATCCTTAATGGGGCTGCTATGTCTGGGAGAGAGGCCCACCAGCAACGTGATGTGGAGGTATTTGCTTCCTGCACCTCTCCTCTCTGTGCCTGTTTGAGGCTGGCTGCTCAACAATCTTCACATGCATTATAACAATAGAAGTATTTTTAAAATAGTATAAAAGGCACATTTCAGAGAGCACTCAGATACAGCATTACAGGATTACTACCTCGGCTCACTCTTACACTTAATTTGCAGCACCAGAAGTCTCCGGACAAAGCGTGTTTGCATTTTCTATAGACTGCATCACAGTCTGGGGAAGAGCTGAAACACATTTAAGCACTGCCAAGTCCTTTTAGCTCATCTTCTGTTTTTAGTGCACTCCCCATAATGTTTCAAATGCCTTCATGATTCAGCTAAAACTATAATGGAATTAAAAATAATAATAACTGTGCAAAATCTTTCCTTCCTATGTCATTCACTAAGTTCTAGCATGAGGCACTGCCTTTTAATATATCCTACTGTAGTGATGAGCTATCAGAGCACTCACAACATAGTTCCTGCTTGAGGTATTTCCTCTGTTGTCCTAGGAGAGGTTTATATCTTGTTTCCAATCAAAGACAAGGCTGCTGAGATGAGAATTCAAGGGTGTCTGTCCTGTACTCTCCTTACACAATTTCTGTTGTGGCTGTGTTACCTCACCTTCTCTGGTGTGGTCAGGGATCTACTGCAGCATCACCCTCGAGAGGAGAGGAGACCTGGAGTTCATTGTAAAGCCAACATATTTAAGAATTTGGCTCCTAATTTCACCAGGGCAGATGCAGAGAAGCACTAAGTTACAGCACCCTGATCTACTAGGCTGCCTTTTCAGAGCAAGGATTCAGCTTGAAAGTGGCACTTCTTCCAGTGCGTCTCTTAGGATACAGCTTTAATCCCCACTGTAGCCACTGATATGTGAGGGCCCTAACAAAGATATGTTGATTTGTGCATTCCTTGGGCACTCCAGCTTTCCTGGGCAGCTCCAGCAGCACTGGGGGAGAAATGCTGCAAAGCACATTGGCTTTCTGTTGCAGCCAAAAGGACCTCAGTGTGCCCCTTCCATCTGCCTTTTTCTAATAAACTGAGTTTCTTCCCTGCCTTTGTCTGTACAGAAGCATTAGCTTTACAGTTCTTGGTGTTGGTCATGAGCAGAAGAGACATGTACATTGTCTTTGCTGTGCACACCATAACTCTTCATGGACAGGTGCTAAAATCAGATGCAAGCCTTTCAAGAACAAAAAATGAGATATTCAAAATGACCCTAAAATTTTCTGTTCAAACCAGCTAAATACAGACATTGCAAACAAGGTGACTCCCACTGAGCTGCTGGAAACACAGTCTGCTATTTATGTACAGAAAATGCAAAGAATTTAAAATCTGCAAGGGTGGGAGAACACAGAGCAGATCACATCTGCCTCATGGGTACTAAGTGCTGCCACAGGCAAGACAAGAAGAATAACAGAAAGTTTTGTCAAGCAGTGACCAAGTCAGTGGGACTGATAATACCCTAACTCAAATTTCCATCACCAGTTCTCATCCACAGAACATCAGGCTTGGACTTGTTATTGTACTAGCTATATATGTGGATATGTAAAGCTTAGATAAGTAAAAAAAAAATACAACTATTTTTATTTATACAATCTCTTGTATAAATAATCAGTTTAAAGTAATTTTATCCAAGCACATAAGAACTGATGCTGTCTATTCCTGTCTTTCTCTGAAACTCACAGCTCTCCAGACTTTCAAGTAATGTACAAACATTTACTGTAAGGTCCTATCCACTACCATCAGTAGAATACACACCTCCAAAACATAGGAAATGAGTTGGATTAATGGAACATAATCTGATTAGATGGTCAAAAGATCCATGTGTAATATGGACTATAGTTCAATAGTGCAGAAACCAAAATTCTGGTACTGGTTTTAGGAAGGTATTTCAGCAGAAAGATATGCTAGAAATTGCTTCCTTACCAAAAATAGGGTAAGTCTAATACATTTTTCAATAAACAAAAGTGCAGGCAGTATATATAGGTTTTAGAATTAAATTATATTGTGTTATTTCCATATGAAATCTTTAATGCAAAAACTGACTACACAACTGAATTAAACAATTATATAAAATTGAGTTGTTACTGTAATTTTTTTTAAACAGAAGTTAAAATATAGAACACAGAGATGATGACAAAAGAACGAACTTTCACAGTTTCAGAGTCTGAGTTATAAAACTACTGTGTGAACACACACCAGCAGTCTGAAAATGAAAAGTCATCAACTGGCTATAAAAGCTCAATATGCCAAATTCAGAACATGTTTTTAAAATTCTCATTTTTGATTTTGAGACTCTTCAAATGTGCCTTATTTCTAGCCTTCTCCTCCCCCTCTGAGGACATGCTAAACCTAAAGAAGTCACAGCAAACCTCAAGATCCTGCCTGCAGCATCTGAAAGGGAGGGACTGAGCCAGCCGGATGTGTATCACTGGCACACCTGGAGGACAGTATCTAGGTTTTGGTGATCTGGAGAAGGTGGATGAGGCACAATTTTTTGTTATTCCCTACACAGGTGTTGTGTGCATCAGGAAAGGATTGCTCCACGAGTAGGACAAGCCAGGAGCCAAGGGCTACCACAGTTCACAGATTTCATAGGAAGCAGAACAGCTACTCACTCACTGAGGCAATTCTGGCTTTTCATTGTGCTGCTCTCTCATTGCTACCTTTTCATTACTTAACTGTTGTACAGGCTTTCTCTTTTTATCCTGACGATGAAAGAAAAAAATGTTTCTGTGTATATTCACCCATCACTCAGCAAGTATCTATGCAGAATCACCTATACAAGCTATATCAAACCATCAAGTGATTTTCATTTTTTTTAATTGTCTTCTATTTTTACAACTTTTATAACAATATTGTGCATTTTTATTTTACATCATGAATATGAAGGATTACCATCACATCTAAAATCACATATGAAAAATCAAAGTAAATTTGCTTTATGTCAAATTATGGATTTTCCTGAAAATCAAATCATGTATCATTTTTACATTATCATTTTAATTCAGAAGAAAGTGTTGCATTGGACTGAAACCATCTAATCAGCAATTATTCTTTTTTATGATGTCACCCAAGTTTCAGAATTCTAGGTTTGTTCCCTATTGAAAAAATCCTCCAAACCAAAATTTTTCCAGTAGTTTAGGTATGGTTTTGATTTATACTGCTAGTCATTACTTGAACTACTTCAGTTTCCAAACTGGGCTCTTGTTCCTTCTCCCTAATCAGGATCTTCCTGTGGCCAGTCTCACTGAAACAGATCTACCTGTGGTATAACAGAATGAAAATGTTCTGACCTATGCTGTATTTCCAGTGTAAGCCATTTGCTCAGCAGTACACAAAATCCAAAGGCAGTACACAAAATCCAAAGGCAGTACAAATCCTGCCCCTCAAGGCCAAGCAGAGCAGTACTTGTGAACATCGGTGACCGGACTGCATCAGCAAGGCTCTAAGTTGTCACCTTAAAAGAGAAGGCAATCAGAGTAAACTGGTGCTGAGAAAATGCTCAGTTTGGAGCATCTTGGGCATCACTTGCCTTCTAAATAAAGGTCGCCAAGGGCTTGCACACCACAGTTTTAGAGAAAGCAGAAGATACAGGGCAGCTTTCCCTCTGTGAAGGTCATGGTCAGCAAAAGTACCTGAAAGAGCTTCAAGACCACATCAATTCTTTTGGCAGAGGCAGGGCCACTTCCAGTCCTCTCCAAACAGTGTTGCAGAAACTACCAGCAGCAGGAGCCTCTCCTGCTTCATACTCACCCCTGGCCCTGTAGCTGGCTCTGTGGCCATCCTCAGTCCTTTCCTTTCCAGGTCTCAGACACACGGTGCTGTGGGCGAGTGGCTGCAGTACCTCACAGGCATTGCAGCACTAACTCAAATGGTGTGGGGGGCTGCTCCCGCCTTTCCAGCTATTGCCTCCATCTTCTGAATGCTGAGATGCCTCCACATTTCAGCAGAGGTGATTTTTGTAGCTTTTCACTGCAACAGTGGGGGCTAGAAACATGCTTACTCACCTCAAAACCAACAGAAACAAACAAACAAATAAAAATCCTCCAAGAACTAGGCCCACAAAACTCTGCCTGATTTGAGCTGTGCCACAGACACAGCTCTGCAGCAGGCTAAAGACCATTCTGTCTTGGTACTAACAGGGATGCAGCTGTAATCGACCCACAGAAAAGGGCTAGCTCTCAGGATTTCAAAAATATGGCCCTTGGCTTTATATTAGAGTCATAGAGTCACAGAATCAGCCAACTGGATGCAGCATCATTCACCACCACTCTCTGGGCCCAGCCATCCAGACAGTTTTTAACCCAGCAAAGAGTACACCTGTCCAAGCTGTGGGCTGCCGGCTTCTCCAGGAGAATGCTGTGGGAGACAGTATCAAAGGCTGACTACATCCACAGTCTTTCCCTCATCCATTAGGCAGGTCACCTGGTCCTAAAAAGAGATCATGTTGGTTAAGCAGAACGTACCTTTCCTAAATCCATGTGGGCTGGGCCTGATCCTCTGGTTGTCCCGTATGTGACATGTGACTGCACTCGAGATGATCTGTTCCATAACCTTCTCCACCACTGAGGTCAGGGTGACAGGTCCACAGTTCCCAGGATCCTCCTTCAGACCCCTCTTATAGATGGGTGTCACACTGGAACTTTTCTGCTTAACCAGAACTGATGATAAATGACGGAGAGTAGCAAGTGGTTTGGTAAGCTGGCAACCTCTGCTCGACTGCCACTAGGTCTTGAAATGCTTTCCTTCATCACTCCGTGAGTGCCACAGTTGCCACCTTTCTTGGAAAGCCGCTGTGAGTAGCACATGGGCACAGGACCTACGTTAGTGGTTGAGTGTGCTAATTATCTAGCTAGGGGACAAGGGGAGCATCTGCTGATGCAAGTATTTGAGCAGGTTTCGGGTTTGTGCATTAGCAAAGGAAGGTTGCAAGCACTTGGGTCTGGCTGGCTGATCTCCTGTGGCATTCTGGAATGGAATTGTGTACTCATTCAAGCTGCCAAGCAAAGCAGGTATCTACTGCAGCTTACTACCTCATATACAGATAGCCATGTGTAAGTGCTGTCAGGGTTTATATTTCAATTTTTAAGCATGCAGAATAAGGTATTCAAGACAGTTCCAGCTCTACTCACAGGGACAAACTCTGAGGAGAGGTCAAGACTAATCAAATTCTTGGAGCCACAACAGAGGCCAATGATTTTAAGAGTGTGGTTTTAAGGGCTAACATTGCTCTCAAATTTATATCTCACATTTCCTATGCATGAAGGGTCCCTTGAACATCTGAAAGCTTTTGGAAACCCAAGTCCCGAGCTTTCTTGCTGTTCTCCAGTCTATGTACTGTTTGATCAAATCTATGTTACTTATTTTGCCTAAGAGTAAACCATGCACAATGAAAAACACTGACACAGATTATAGGCAAAATAAATATTTTATTGGTTTAATATACACCTTTTTAAAGAAATCAGCCCTTGTGTGTCTTCCTAACACAATTAAAAATTTTATAAACTTTTTCATATAATATTGTAATATTTGAAACTATTTTTGATTTAAGACCTTGACATAGTGTAAAGAGTTTTAGTGGATGGAAATGGTAAAGGAGTGAAGAGATTTCAAGCACAGCCAAAAGGGATATTACATATCCACTAAATGTCTATTTGACCACATAAAAACTCCAATGACTTCCAATTTGCTCCATTGGAACAAATGCATATTCACCAGGCTAACTGAAAATATAGTCAGTGAGGGATGGAGAAGGAAAAGAGATTTTTTCCATTTTCCCCATAATACAAGCAAGGTCATTCATCCATTCCAAGTTGCAAATCCTAATTGCTTTCAGAAGATCAGTACTTTTATTGCATTTTGGTTAATATGAAGCAGAAGAGAACTTCTCTTGGTATGACTGCAAGCAGTCAACACCAAAAAAAACAACACAGTGCTTAAATAAGGCACTTTCCTATAGAGGGATGAGTAAACAGTAAGGAAGCAAACAAAATTAGTTAAAAGTTATCTTCTACACAGAGATAAGGCTTTCAGTGTCAGAACTTTAAGTAGTTTTAAGTAACCTCATGTCATTCTACCACTCTGCTAATAGTAACCGCCCCAAGAATTAACAGCAATTTTTATGACAGGATTGTTTCCTTCCTCTGAAGTGGCACTAAGTAACAGCAGTGGAAACCATTATTGGTTATTTCAAGCTCTTAAAGTGGATCAGTTATTGCACAATAAATACCTCATAGAGGTCAGTGTTTGGGGAGGAGGGTTGTTGTGGGAGTTTTTTTCTATTTTTTTTTTAAAAAGTTAGGTTGAATGCGTACGTGTTATCTATAAATTGGTTATGTCTGGAAATCTTCAAGTTTCATGATGCATCATTAGACAAAGAAATTAGCTACATAAAAATTTACAACAGGGACATACAAATAAATAAAAAACCTTTCAGAGCGCCACAATTTTCTTGATGTTTTAAGGAAAGTAATGAACTAGTTAAAGTGTCTAAGTCTTTACAGATGAACTCAAGGAAAGGTACACACCACAGAACCAAACGTCGAACACAGTAGCCTATCTCAGCAGCTTTAACACCTCCTGAAGCAAAAACAACTTGACACTTTCACCAGTGTGTGCTGCCCAAAGCAGAATCCCACAGCATTTCCGACTATATCCAACCTTACAGAAAAAAAAAAGGCAAGATGAAGATCTAAATTAGATTTTTGGAAGTCCGCTTGTTATGTTTAAGTATGTATTTTTATAATATTAATATCTAAGGCAGGTAAACTACAGAAATCCTCTTGCATGATGCATTCACATTCAAAGTCATCACAGAGCATACTAAAACTAAAAATCGAGGACAGTAGAACAGGCCAACTAAAAACCAGCTGATTTTCCAAAGCTATCCAGGATTATCAGTATTCTCTTTATTTAATGAACTTCAATTTTGATCACTTGTGTTTCAAGGGCAAAATGCAAATAAAGGGAGGTTTAAGTTAACAGTGATATTTTATACGATAAAAAAAATAAAATCTGGTTCTTGCAGATGCCCAAAGATTACCTGTAGTACCAGTTTCATGGCTGTGCATCTTGTTTTGCAGTTGCAGATCTGCCTTGGGGTGATACAGCTGCTAACAATCCACTTACTATTTCTCGTCTTATTTCACCAACAATAGATTCCTTGATCTGAAAGGGATTAGCCGAAGTTTTAAGGTCAGTAAGTTATATAACCAATGGATAAAACTAAATGATATTGCAGATGTGTTTGACACTATCAACATATGAAAGCATACGCCACCAAAAAGCCAACTTTCAAAAAATGCAAATGGAAAAACATTAGAAGAATGGAAAAACAACTAAGTAATTTTGAAGTTCTTGCCAATCATATAAATGAAAACCAAACTAGTTCTATTTTTCCATATGGTAAATATATTTATGTTTTACACTTAGGATAACTGGTTTTATGTTAAGAAAAAATACATTTCAACTATGCAAAGTTCTGAAAATAGCATTTCAGGATCAAAAGCACTCCAAATGCATTGCTTCTTGACAAGTTGTTATTCTCCTGAAAAGGAAGGCAGGACTGATCTACCTCACAAATGGAGTATAACATCAGCTGTTGTTTTCGTGTAATTCAAAAGGAGATGAATCCTAATCACATACTTACAGCAGGAAAGACAAACAGAGAACTTCAAGAGTTGCTTACATCATCAGTTGACCACCGGGATGTGATCTATGCAAGCAAAGGCTATTTTTCATGGGATCGCGACAAAGCATTTTTCCATTAAGTTTTATATAAAACACACCTAGGAGTTTCTAGTAGCAGGCATCTGACTGTGGCTGAGGTTAGAACAAAGGAAGAGCAGAGCGCTGATGGCTACAGTAAAGGAAACAAAGGAGAAAAGGAGGTAAAACAGTTCTACAAGAGCATATTATGCTGGAAAAGAGCAGGGCATAACAAAGAAAAATACTATGGGCTTCTTGCAAGTATAAGAAATCTGTGGCACCAACTATTTTTTTTGGATAGTCTTCAGGAGGGACAAATCAGATGCAGTTCCAAGGACTGGGGAGAACGACTGTGAGAGGGTGCAGTGGGGTAAGAGTCAGAGCCTGGCCCAGAGTCACACACAGAAGCACTCATCAGCTCAGTTAAGCAACACACTTTTCTTTTTCTTGTAAGCCTCCCCTTTTCCTGGTGCGTCAAAAGGATTAAGCAAAACGTCAGAAGGGTGGCAGCAGCATTAGCAACAGGTTGTTTATCCCTTGTTCTCTTTGGCAGGCAGTTCAATTCCTAAACCATTAGTGGCAAAGTTCCTCATTTCATTACTACTTTGCATCAAGCAGAAATTCAGAGACTATAATATTACTGGGAAACAGCTTTGCAGTTGGGTTGTTTGCTGATGAACAGACAAAAGAGAAGCCAGTGTGTAATAGGACCTGTTTTACTGTCAGCTGAAAGTCCAGAGGATGTCTATGCTGATACATACACATAAATGTACAAAGCTTTAGAATCACTGTCAGTGTAGTAAAGGCTTTGGGATTTAGAAATGCAGGCACAAGAAAACCTGCACAGGGTACCCCAACTGTCCAGCAGGCCACAGTCATAAGTGAGCCCCTGTGTTCTCTCCATTTTTCTTCTTCAGTATCACATGGGGTGGTTCTGTGAGTGTGCTACAAAACAGTCATTCCGTGCCCTTCTATCAACAGACAGACAAAAATAAACCTCACTTTCCAAAGAAAACTGATAAAAGCTTCCCAAATTAGCAAATAAATGGTCTAGTATGACAGACAGTCTTGTGACAAGAGACTGGAAGCAAAGTAGCTCCTGTTCTATTCTCAGCTCTTCCAACAACTTCTGGCTTGACCTTGGTGCCATTTGAGCCCTCTGCTTCTCACCTTCCTGTCTGGATGGTAACTAGGCCACCCTCCACTGCTTTTTTTCACTGCCACTGCTTCCTCCTCCCTCTCCAGCCTCAGCAAGGTCATTCCTGTGTGATGAGCACAGCACTGATTCCTGCAGTGACTCAGTACCACGCGTGTGTCATGACCAATGGCCAATATTTGTCTTTTCCCTTAAAAATCACTTAGGGCAAGGTGCACATTCTATTTGCTCTGCAGAAGACACAGCCTGCTGCCAAGGCTTCCTCTGTACGAAAGACAGAAAAGCAGTCAATGAATGCTCCATCAGCTATTTTTAGCGGCTGAATGAAAAATGATCATTTGAAAGAGGAGAGAACCACTCATTTATGGTACATATACTACATTGGTACAACACTAATATTCAATATTGCAATGATGACATAGCACCACATTCACAGATAGTTTTACAACAGTAAACCAGTGATCTTTCTCCCAAGTAAAGAGTTACCATTACTGTAATATGTTGCTGCTTAATAAAGAACTGACTGTGAGTGAAATGTGCCACTGTGTCAATTCTGGAGATTGGTGTTCTTCATCTACTAATGACAAACGGGAACAAGGCTTTTCACAGTCCTCCTGCTTCTGATCTTGAGGTACATTTCCTATAATTAAAAGTATTATTTTCTACTCTATTTTCTTCCTGTGCCACCTCTTCATGGCAGCAGCTAGCAAGTTTTTATGCTCAAGATAGTAAGATGAGGAAACCGACACTTGCACACAGGAAGTATGAACAACTGACATATATTTTTGATCAATATTGAGCTAACACAGATTTGAATGGAAAATGGAAAGGAAGATTCTCTATCAGACCATCTCTCTCTCATAAAGACTCATTACAGCCTCTTAAAACAGATGTTGACAGGAAAATCATACATTTCTTTATAATGTAACTTCATTGACATTTACAATGGAGAACCATTGGCAAAAGCAAAACTTCCATTGCTCTTAAGCAGAAAGCTTTTCAAACTTCCACATTTTTAAAACTGGAGAAGAGGACAATGAGAGGGCCTGGTGGCACTCCTAGGGACACTGTGACCTACAAGTAAAGCAATAAGTACTTCATGTGAGACTCCAGTGGAGGTTAAGCTGTATTTTCATCAAAACAAGAGAGCTACTATTTGGCATTTTATCATTTCATGTTGTTGGATGTTTTCCTGTGAGAGTTAGTCCATTAATGCTAGAAGTTAACACCATGGGATTTTTTAATGTCAGCAAATAGTTACAGGTCAAAGCTCACACGCATTACAGCCCACCCAGGCATATCACACCCACTGCCTCACTTTTCTTTCCCCAACACAAGGTCACGCAGCTACAGAGAATGGGAGGAACAAGCAAGGGTTTAATATTTGTGAGTGCATACATCAGGAATGCATCCTACCAGATTTCATTCTTTTGACAATGAAACTGGAATTCCTTTGCTAACAACAGGGTTACTTAAGCAAGGCATATTTCAATTTATGTTCTGTTTTAGCTCTTATGAAATACAAAAGGTTTTCCTGACCAATGTTTAAAAGCATGTTCTGGGTCTGCAAAATATACCAGGTGCTTTGAGCCAATGCATCTCCACTTTGACCTGCAAAACTTATCCTGAGAATCTTGAGCTGATATGAAAACCACTGCCAATGAAGTTAAACTGAAGGACAATCTCTCTGTGTGCTCAAACATTTACAAAGTGACTCAAGTTCAGTTATTTGCTGACTACTCATCTTTGAATAGTAGCCTCTCAGTTCAGTGTGGATTCTTTCAGCATTACAATGTCCTCAGTGCCACACAACCCAAATAACAATCTCTGTGCAAAGAGTACGCAACTTTATTTGCTATCAATTAATGAAGCTAAAGAGGAACTTTCACACAGGCTAACCTTAGAGAAAATATTGACTGAAATAACTCCGTCCTTTGGCTCCAGCTCTCTTTATTGTCTTTGCTGGCTTTTGCAGGATATTGGAATTCCAGTTCTCCTTCCTATCTCAGTTTTTCCTTTAGCAACCCTCCCCCATGACACCCTCCCCTGTTACACAGCCTGTATACGTACACATACAAATGCCCCATTCTGGCTTCACCGCAAAATCAGCAGCAAAGTGCAAGGTGTAACAAATATCTCATGTGAAAGTCCCTGAGCATTAGGCAAGGAATCTCTTCAAAAAGACATGAAAAAAAGAATGAACCAGAAAGAGAGAGAATTTGGGATGTCTGGGATTATTTTATGGTATCTCCAAAACAAGGCCTTTCTCAAGACTCCTTCCAACCCTAGCTACTTTAGAGAAGATGGCAGCAGGAGGATAACAGAGATCAAGACATCTGAATGTTTGCCACTGTCTCATTCTTCCCTTGACTTTCAAAGTAGAGGCGAACATTGCAGCATCACAAAGTCCACTGTAAAGATCAGTGATGGCCAGGTGTTCAGATCCTAATACCAAGTACAGGTCTGGTGGTACCTCACTGTGAGCTGACTGCAGTACCCTTCCTTCCACAGGATAATGCCACCTTCCATAACTCATCTCACTGACTCTAATGGGGCTATTGATGGGATGAAGCACTCACTACTCAGCATGATAAGGCTACTTACTGAAAGCTGGTCTCCATTTCACCTCACTGCCAGTCTTCACCCTCTTAACCCCAGATGGTTAATGCTTGTGGCTATGCATTATTCTTTGCACTCCCAGCTCTGGTTATTTATGGAGTTGATCAAAGGTAAACAAAGTAAATATCTTTGCATGCTTTGAGCTATTCAGAACACTCCTTGATAATGCTTTACTGCTTCACAATCTCACTGTAAAGTGCCTACACATAGCAAAGCCCACAGTTAGTCAGCCAAGAAAACATCTCTACTTTGCAGAGACAGACCCAGCAGACTCTTGTCATCAGATGATGAGTAAAAGTCTACCTTATGGTCTAGTACACTGCCTCTTTCTGCACTAAGAGAAGAGGGGTGAAAATGTGGAAAAAGATTCCCCTGGGACTACAGTTCTTGTTTTATCATGAGATGAGTGGCCTGCATCTCATCTGTTTTAAAGACAAAACTAAGGCAAAGCTGGTTCCAATGACAGCCTCAACAAAGGCAGATCTGGAAGGTACCACAGTGTTACAGCCTGGCCTGTTCTACATTTCTAGGTGTGACACCTTGCCTGTCTTTTAAGTGGTTTATGGCAGAGCCATGCGAAACCTTTAAGGGACAAGCTAAAGGCTAAGGGTCCAATGACCCTCAGCCAAAGGCTAAAACCCACAGGTTCTCAATTCCCATTTCTGTATTCACAGCAGAGTTCACTCCACTTTTTCACAGGCACTTCCTTTCACAACAAGTAGTTTCTTCGGCTTCCTTTTCCCATTTATTTTACTTGCCAGAAAGCAGATCATGCCACTAACAAACAAAACACACAGTTTTAGTCCTGTTTTTTAACCTGGCCTACAGGAAAAATAACCAAGCACTCTCCACTTTCATTGACTGCCAATAAAAGTAGTCCAATAGGATTGGTCCAACATCAGTCTTAAAGTCTGAAATAACTTCTCATCTGCCTTCAGCTTGCTTTACTTATATTCTACAGTCCTTAGAGGTTGGGGTAGAGGGACTAGGAAAGTATATTTACCATTTACTACAGCGTTGTTTCAGAAACATTATTTCACCATTCGAATTAACTCCAACTTGGCATTTTAGCAAGCAAATATGACAGAAATTTTTTTCTTGGCAATCTGAAATACTACTGCTTGCTTACTTAACCAAGTAGTTGAGATGACAAGTTCTTTGCCACCCAGATTTATAGTAGCAACTAGCTATTAATTTATGTGCTAACCGCTATCACTGAATAAAACATCTGCTGTTTGCACATGAATATAACTGTGGCTTGAACACCTAGTGACAAATTCTGAGCCTTCAGACACAGTGCAGTAACAGTACAGAGGCGTGGCTTGAGAGGGAAGAGAATATGCCAGTGGACAGGAGTTACAGCCAGTCTGTCTTTAGGTTTCAGTAAACGCTGCTCAAACATCCCATATCTCAGCCCTTCCTTCCTCACCTCCCGTATGACTTGTTGCAGTTCCTCCTGCTCCACAGTTTTGTGGATTTCATCAACTGAAGGCATGAGAGGGACTTTTTCAAGTTGGTGCTCCACCTCTGGCTTGGGGTCTGCAAGCTCCTCAGAGCTTTCCACCGGCTGTCCAGTGCCTGCTCTCACTGGGGGAGTTGGTGTTAAGGCAACAGAGGCTCGGTACAACTTCTTGCTTTGACTCTTAGACTTTCCTGTTAGTTCAGAGGATCCAACACCAGCTTTTCTACCTGTGTGGCCAGAGCACACTGAAGAGGAATCCGAGTTTCCATGGGAGAATACGGACTCTGTACCCTCTGCTGGGAGAGTTTCCAGTCCAAGATCTCCCAGTCCCAAACCCAGTTCAGACTTCAGAAATGACTGCTCTCGAATAAGTTCGGAAACCTAGGGATTCATAAAAGAAACAGTCGTGAATAAGCATACAAAGAAAGTCACATACAAACACAACTATGTTTTCTTGCTATTTATTTAATCACTTACTCATTCCTTCCATGTAACAAATACAGCTATAAAATAAATACATGCTTTGCCTTTATGACTGCAACAAAGAGGATAATAAAAAGGAATGTGCTTTTTTGAAAGCCAACATAAATAAAAATTGTGGCAGTTCCCCAAGCCACTGACTTTTGCAATACTTATACATCTTGCCAGAGCCATTGACAGAGACACACGTAAGTGTTTTTGTTTGTTTGTTCTTTTCTTTCTGCAGTTTTTGAATTACTTGTTTTCAGTAGCATAAAATGCACAGAAATCTAAAAGATAATTTTCCCTAGAAAAATTCACCCTGTAGCCATTGTATCAACTAAATGCAAACAACATCTCACTTCTACATATTCCTCTTAAAAGCAAACAAGACTTTACAGTTACTTATGCCTATAGTTAAATTTGCTTAAGGAAAACTGCAGTTGTTCTCAACAAAGCTATTCAAGGCAGTAAAGTATTTCTCAAATTATGTGTCGAATTATTCTCCTGCAATCTTTTTTAAAGTAAACTCTTTGCGGTTCTTTTTCTCTGTAAAACATACAGTACACAACAATTACTTACTGGTTCAATGACATTCAATGGAGACGGACATGACAGATTATCAGCACTTCTGCTTCCATACATACCCTGAAAAATTAAGTCAAGTTAATGCACTGAGGATTGTTTAGAGCTGTCAGAAGCTACTATATAAACATGCTGCATCTCAGACAATTTTCTGTAAAACCAGAAATCTGGAAACAGGAAGCAAAGCTGGTTGGAGAAAGTTTATTTCAGTAATTTTTAAAGCTGGCCCTCTTCTGTGAAAGGATTTACAAATAAAAAGATATTTATATGGGTCAAAGAATGCAAGTTTGGCTTGAGATCACAGTAATACCATATTTCCCTGTTCTTGGGTTTCAATTTTTTTCCTATGACAAAATACTGAAGAGGAAGATGTGTCCTGTGCCTGTCCTGTTTCTACAGAAGAGGATTGGCTGAGAAAGAGGAATGAAACCCAGGAAGAACATATAATACTTTTTGTCTGTGCTTCTTTTGTTTGGCTGACGACAGACTTGCAGAAAAAAGAGGAACAGTCTTCCATTGAGTGAAAAATAGGAGAAAGTACATTGCCATGCCACCAATAAACATACACAAGCGTCTCTTTTATTCCCCCTTCTGCTTCTGGGCAGTGTTTGTGGGAGCAGAGCTTCTCCCACTGCTTTACAGGGAGTCATATGTTCATCTCAAAGAGCTACAGAAAGCAATAGAGGAAAAAACTGAAGATGACAAATGGATTTTCCTGGGGGTTTTTTGTGCCATGGATTGACAGAAGTAGAGCGAAAGAACGCTCCATTTATTGGGAGAGAAATGTTGTGAATTTCTCATCTCTCTGATGAGAAAATCAGTGTAGAGAAATGCCAGAAAGACTATCACCATCCCCCAATTATTGTAGATGTGAGCACTGCCTACCAAAACTGAGAATTCAGGGCCATGACAAGGAAAAAGAAGAAACCACTGATGGAAGAGGTCCGCCTCTTAGACCTAAAACCTCAGAAAGTATATGTTGATACTTATTATCACCAAGAAAGTCACACACCTTTTTCCCAAGATGAAATGCAGACTGAAAATAAGAAAATATGACCCCTGATAATACACACAGCCTCATCAGATTCCCCAGATATCATCCCACTTTCAGAGTTTTAAGAGTTATGAGTTATTATTTGTCCCTGCTCATTGCAGGAGGGTTGGGCTAGATGACCTTTAAAGGTCCTTCCCAGCCCAAACTATTCCATGACTCTATGATGAACATTACACTGAGAAAACACATAATGTTGTTGTAAAAATAATACTTACTATGTGTGTCTGAGGTCTGTAAGGTGAAGACATGTGCAGACTTCTCAGCTGGTCTTCCAAAGCAAGCAGGCGTTCTTCTAACTGCATCTCTAACTCCTGTAGCTCCATGCGGACAGACTTTCTCAGGCCCTGTAGCTGATCAGCTTCATATCTACACCAAGACCATCACAAAAAGAACAAAGTATTCACTGCACTCAGCTGCACACCGCAAAGGGACAACTGAGCAGGACAGTCCCATGAGTAAAGGACTTCATACAAGAGAACTCAAAGTGGAACACAGAAAACTCATGGAAAATTTTCATAGTGAAATTAGCTGAACGCCTAAATGGAACAGAAGTCTTTCTCCACTTATAGAAAATATATATGTTTTCAAGGAGAAAACAAAACAACACAGTGTATCACAGAATATTCTCCAAAAATTTTAGCTTTAAATATGTGCAAGCCAAAGAAATCAGCATTTATACATATATCTAATCAAACTCAATTTAAAACTGATAAGAACAACAACCACAGAGCAATTCACGTCTTACTTCTCCTGTGTTGTTATAGATTCCCTAGCAGTTGCAGGAAGCCATTGTTCAAGTACAATCTAACTGATTTCAAACACGTTTACTTTCAAAATGATAGGTCAAGAGCTGATTCAACTAAACTAAATATATAAAAGCAGTTTTAAAAATTAATCCACCTCATACTGAAACTTATGGTGAGCACAAACACATGGAGTTAGAATATGACTGCCATGTGTAGCCTGCCCAGTAGCCACTGAAAGTTGGAAAAGTATCTGACTGCTACAATGTTCATTCTTATTTCCACCTACAAAGACGGGTGGGGGGAGAGATCTAAGATAAAAATCTTTAAGACTTTTTCTGCTGCAATACCCTTTGTTCAAGTACCCTGTCATAAAAGTCCTTAAAATCTGCAGCTGTAGAATCACTTTGGAGAAAGGATGAAGAAAAAAAAAAATCATCAATTAACAGAAATAGAGGTTAGAAGAAACAAAAAGTAAAAAACTAGAATGAAGAAATAGAGTAAACAAGGTTTGGCAAAAGCTCAGCTTTAATATTGTTCAAATTGAAACTAATAGATTTCTTGCTCTGATTTCAGGGGCAGCGACATATTTCCTGATACACCAGCATATTTTCTCTTTTTTTTTTTTTTTTTAAAGATCATTTTACCTTTCCTCTTCTGTCATGTGCTGATAAACTGTGGTCTGTTGACGCAACATAGTCAATTCTAAATCCATCATCTGGGTTCTGAATAAGTTGAGATTTCTCCTCACCACTTGTAGCTCCTGGAAAGTATTCTTGGGAGGGAGAGAGGGGGGAAACACAAAAATTAATTACATGGGAAAAATTAAAATAAGTTTGGATCCTGTAACAACATTTTCCCAAATGAGCCCTTTGAGTTAACAGCACCTCAGCAACTTCAGCATACAATGGAAGTTGCCTGTTGTGTGTTCACAATTTTTCAAGAAAACAACATTTTCAGCTGTATCATACAAACAAACACGTGAAGGGGTTTCTATGTATTTAAATTAATTCCCTTTTAACATTATTTGCAGGATGAAGCCTTCTGTTATCTCTTGAGAGCAAAGACAAGAAACTGCCCAAAGTTAGCACAATCTGTGATACATTTAGGATGTTTCTTCATATTCAGTTTTTACTCAGTACCATTACATAGGCTCACTTACTTCATAGAGAGGTAGAATAGATGATCTCTGAGTACTGTAACCAGTGGCAGCTGAAAGATCCTGACCCCTCATCACTGGGTACTAGGGAAGAAACAAACGATTTGAAATGGGAAAGTCAACCATCTCATTTATGAACTCATCCTCTCAAATGTGCAGACACTTCAAAAGCAGCCACTGTTAAAACACATCCCTTCTGGCATTGAAATTTCTGCTATGTAAATACTGTGGCAGGAATAGGAAACCTTAAAAAATGGCAGCACAACCTCTTAAGTAATGCATGTGCACCAAAGCTCTGCAATGCAACTGTGCTGTGGTTGAAAAACCAAATTAATCCTGTCTGACACAGTGAGCAGAAAAAAAACTAAGTTTTTCTGCACAAAGTATTTTATGCCTGAAAACTCAGTAGTCTAAACTGTCTTAGCTAATGATAAAAAGAACAACTTCAAAACCAGAACTGAGCAAATTAAACTGTGTCCTATTTTTAAATCATGATTACAGTCATATTTGTTGTGGGATTTTCCTCAGTTCTTAGTTTGGGGGGTTTTTGTTCATTTTGGTTGTTAGTCTCATTCCATTGCCTACATCCAAAGAGCCCTGCTTGCTAATGATCTCTCACTAAAACAAGATTGTTGAAGAATTTCTATTTGCATGTTGCAACAACATATGGAGCAAACAGATAAAACTCAGGAGTTATTACATGTAGAGACATGGCACAACAAAGAACAGTGGAAATAGTAAAAACATCTACCTTTTCAAACACGAAAAAGACAGCTTGTCCAATATAATTTTGAAAGAATTCAAAGGACTATTGATATGCCATGGAAAATTTGAAGCACGTCCATTCATCCAGAGAAGTTTTGCTCAAACATGATCACATCAAGGGGATGGGTTTGTTTTTCCTCTGCCAGCTTTCTCTTGTTCTCTGTTCTATCAGGAATTTATCTACTTCTCTTTATTCCTTCCTAAAATCATAATCATGTTTGAAACATCTCAACTTTTTATTTAGTCACCAAGTATGCTGTGTGCCAAACTTGATCTCTGCTGTAGGAAAAAACAGGGAATACATTTTCATACAAACCTCTGCAATGAGAAGGGCCAAGCCCCCAAAATGGAACTAGTCTAGACAAAATATGCTGGAGGAAGAAGAATAAGTGGTCTAGGAGATGTTACTGTCCCCCCTAGTGATTTTTTTTTTCTATTTTTAAACTCAACTATCTTTAGTATGATTTCTGGTTTAATACAGAGGTTTCTTCTTCAGTACGTTTAGTTATCATAGTATATGTCATAAAAGTACTGTAGCACACTGTAACCTTACACAAATCAAGGCTGCAATTGGTATACATGAGGAAATTCTACAAAGAAGGTTAAATCCTGGAAACACTTCCTCCCAGGCACACCATCCACTACCTTGAGCAATGGCTGACTTAAAATGCAGTTGGTCACAGCTTCCTGCTGCAGAGCTGGTCACAGTACCAAATTTGCTCTGAGAAACAGGGCCAGATGGTATAACCAAAGGAAGAGTGGACTCACCTCTAACTTCTAACAAATGGCAAAATTAACAAAATAACAGGTCCAAAAAAAGCCCACTACAGCCTACCATCTGCAATATGGTGCAGCCAGGCATGTGTCTGTTCTTGGGCTAAACCCACAGAAATAGTAGGTCTACAGCTGAATAGTCTTCCTGTATTCATAGAGTCTGAACTGCCCTGCCCACAGAGCCTCCTGCAGGAGCTTGCAGGCTCCTAAACTGGATCACTACCTAAGAAAACAGAGGTACCAGGATGGCAGAGAAGGGACAGCCACAACTGGGAGGGGAGGAGTAGAAGGTGAGGTAGAAATTGGTAAAATACATGTGCTTATATTCTTCAGCATTTCTTTTCTGAGTGAGGAGATGGACAAAATTTCACATGCTCTGACAAAATCAATTCTTAATAAATGACTGATAATATCAGGAACATGGTGACTAGTTCCAGAGCTGAAAGTGCAAAAAACTGGCATGAAACAGCACAGAAACAGATAGAGATCAATCAGTGACATGACAAGTGAAGCTGTGCGACTTGCCAGGAAAAAATACATTTTTATTAGTTGGATAGGAAGTATGTCAAAGAGCAGAAGAAAAGTCAAAGGACTAACCAGACCACTCTATGATTCTATGAATATGTATTTTTAAATCTAAAGCCAATGACTCTCATCTTAAAATAATGGTTGATAAAGCTGTTCCTCCCTCCCACCCAAGGATATCTATAAAAGCTAAAAAATAAAAAATATTTTAAAAAAATCCAAATCAATCTGAGTCAACTTCAATAAGAAAGCATTAAATGCAAAAATAATGGTGCACTGGAGAGATGACCATGGAATCACAGAATATCCTGACTTGAAAAGGAGCCACAAGGGTCATTAAAGTCCAACTGCTGGCCCTGTACAGGAAAACCAAGAGTCACAACATGTGTCTAAGAGCGTTGTCCAAACACCTCTTGAACTCTGCCAGGCTTGGTGCTGTGACCACTTCCCTGAGGAGCCTGTTTCAATGTCCAACCACTCTCTGGGTGAAAAACCTTTTCCTAATATCTAACCTAAAACTCCCCACTTTAAATTTGCCACTTTAAACAGAAGCTCCTAAAACAGCAGCAAAAAATAAGATGCCCTTTTCCCCAGGGGCAAAATTTGGCTTCCTCTTACCTGTGAGAGGTTCTGCAGAGAGTTTCTGATGTCATGTAGGACCCTGCGTAGCTGCATTTCCACAGTGGAGGGTGGGTTGATGGCAAGAGGTCGATGAGGAACTCCAGCATGCCTTGGAAAGAAGGGACAGTTGAAGGGGGAAAGCATGGCACTGAAGGAAGAGCCAGAGATGCTTGGGACACTGTGGGTGCTGAGCGTCCTCATGTGCTCGCACAGTGGTCTGTCCTGCCACTCGGTGGGGAGGGAGTGGAGGGAGCACGTTGACTGGGACATGTGTGCTGGTGTGTGCAGCGGGCAGCTGTGTACCCTGGTGGGACTGAGCTCCTCAGACAGCCTGTTGGGCCCAGTCTGGGGCACTTCTTTCTTGGAGGATGAAGGTGCAATAAACAGTGTGGATTTGCACACCGGCTGGCTGGCGGCTGCCTCATCCTCGCTTTTGTCATTCTCAGATGCTGCTTTCTCATCATGTGTGTACTTGTAGGTGAAAGAAGGAGGACTGCACAGCGTCTCTTTTCCTGGAGTCAACTGGACATTTACAGAGGACACCACTTTCACTGGATTCAGCAGTGCAGTTGGGAGAGACTGAGAGCGCCTTAGAGGATAGCCTGATTCAGCAAACAAAAGTCTCTGCTTCCTCAGATGATCTTTTGACTTAAGCAGAGTGCATCTGGCCCTGGAATCAGATGAGCTGATGATCCTCATCTCGGCTCTTTGCAAGGCGACTTGAACTCTGTCTACAGGTGATGTGGAGGAACCATCACCTTCCAAAGACTCCATCGACCTGAGGATATGGTGTGTGTGGTACTGAGGAAACTCAAACACACTGCCTTCCTCCAGCAGGTCCAATTCTTTCTCCTTGTTGGAAATGTCTTCCTCTTTAGAGCCGACCTCCCCTTGGACTGTCTCTGATATATGGGATGACTTGCTTTCTTGTCCTTGATTTTTTTCCGTTTTATAGTCAATAGTTTTTCTATCTTCACTCCTGTTACCAGAAGGTGCCCCTACCTTTCGTCTCTCTACTTGAGAGATAATATCCTCTTCATCATCATCATCCTCGTCCTCCTCTTCATCATCTTCTTCTTCCTCCTCCTCAAACTTATCGAAACAGGGCAGTTCCTTCGCTATTGGTGTCTTCTGTTCCTCACTATGTGACGTCACAGTTGTCTCACTGTCACAGCTGTCAGCACTGCTTCCCATGCCCTGCAAAGACTCCTGAACCTAGGACACATAAGAGACAGCAAAGGAGTGAACATACTGGAGACTCAACTACTGCCTTCTCAACAGGCAGTCTAAGAATCCAATTCCATATTCATTGGGCATTGGAGTGGGGAGCAGAAAGAGTAATGCAGTTAGTGTGCAAGAGACACAGTGAAGGAGAACAAAGAAACCATGATATCAGATACATTAGAAGCACAGCCAAGTATGTCACCAAAAGATTTTTTTCTTTTTTAAAGAGAAAACACTTCACACATTCTTTTGATTTGACAATAACTTCTATATTGCCAGAAGAATAGAAGTGGCAGTAGAGTAAAAGAGTAAAATGCTAGTATTTTAGGGAGTGATGACTAATGGATAGCTGGGTGATGAAAGATAGCATCTCCCATATACAAAGGTTCACAGCGCTGAAATGAAGGGTGGTATTAGGAAATGTATTCAGAGAAGTGAGGAGAACTATAGACTGTAGTGAAACTACTGTTACAGGACAACACTAAGAATGGGAAAACCAGTCTGCCCTGTTAAATTACAGAATTGTTGAAGACTGATAATCTCACATTAGGATGCTAATCTCAATAGAAGACTGCATTCAGTACTATTAGCTCATCCTTCCTTCCTTTCTCCTGATACTTCCCCTTTTCATTCTAAATCACAGTTTAAACCAGAGCACGTGTAAGGGAGTCAATTTAACAGGTAACAAATGGCAGGAAAAGCATTTTTATGAGAAAGGAAAAAAAGAGGTCTATGTATATTCTTTAGGTTGGTCTGATTGACTGGTGTCAAGTGGACAAGACATTTTCCTAAGAGAACTATAAAGTACAGTCTTGAAAGTTTGCCACAGTTGGCACGCAAACTAAAAATTCTCCCATCTCTGATTTTTACAGCTCTCGCTGCCGTTAGGATATTAATTATTAGTTCCTTACAAAGACATTACATATGGTGTATGCCAGCCTATATATAGTTCCTTCTCCAACCACCTAGAAGATTTCAGTCACGAAGGTCATCTTTGTAAGTACATATTTAACATTGCACTTAACAGCACAGCCACAAAATATTATGACTGTGCAGGTTCAGATACTTTTCAAATTAAAACTATTATAAGAATAAAAGATTATAATGTCTAGGTGAAATCATGTGGGCTATGTGTGTCTATATCTGGGTCTCTAATCCTCCATCACATTGTTCAATTATGAGTAAGGCAAGTAAAAGTTCATGAACTTGGATGGAGAATTCTTCTAGTTTCTTTGGTAACATGAAACTCCCTAGCAGAATATCCCATCTCAATATAAAAATCTCCCTCAGAAATTTTTATTTTTGAAGTCAGAGATGAAAGGCAATGTAGTTCAAATTTTGAGTTTTCTTCTGAGTTTCAGAGAAAAGCTATGGCTGCTAGAGTCAATTATTTAACAGTAGATGGCACTAACCTACCATACTTTTAAGAAACAATATAGACTCCTCTGCATCCCCTTCATCTTTTCACAGGTTCTCTTCACTAGCTGCCAAGTTCTCATTACCCCTAGCCTCATCATTCACCCGTTCTCTGAATTCAGCTCAGCACTTTGTCTCAATAAAGCAGTGAAGGCGGCAGAAGAGAGCCTAGCAACTCCATGGCACAAACCTTGTGCAGTCTCAATACACCTTTTTAAAACAGCATAACAGAAAGCAGAAAAATCTCTTCACAGCCAACACAGATAAACTCCACCAGTATTCCAGTGAAGGGGCAACTTAGCTGCAACATGGTTTTAATGGACTCTTAATCAGGTTGCAACCAATATAAAGATCAGGAGTGACCAACTCTAATCTGACTCACCTTTCAACATGCCTGTCAACTTCAGTGCAGCCATGATTTAGTAGAGAGCAGAACAACTCAGACTATTATGCCCTTTGCAGAGACTCAGGCTTATAATTTCCTTTATTCACTTTCTTCTCTTGGAAAGCATAAGCTGATGTTTAAGGGACACACAAAGACTAGCACTGTCTTGGTTTTTATTTTGGTACTCAATTGAAAAACTACTAAATTGGAAAGCACAGAATACCAGTACCAAAAGGGAAAATCAACACTGATGGATGGGGAGGGTGAAAAATCTCTTCCTAGTAACTGCCAAACAGCTTTTAAAATGCTTGGTGTGCCACGTGGGAAAAAACATACAGCAAAAAAAAGTTCAGCAGATGCAAGCCACAGAAATGAAACTACTGAAGGTACCCAGAATCCCACCTTTCTATTCCTTCAAGCTTTGGTTTAGATCCCAGACAGCTAACTGATGGCCTAGGGGTCAGGGTGTAACTCAAGGCTTTTCTCTGTCTACTGGCAGGCCAACCACATCACGGCTACTATTACTGTGCGAATGTTTGAGGAGAAGCAAGAGAACGGTTCTCCAAAATATCAGGTACAATGCTGTGCAAACATGTGCACTGAGCAGACACCTAAACACCATGCTGGAACAAAAGCTTTCCCTAAGACATGCAGTCTCTGGTCAGTATCACAGCAAGGTCTCAGACAGAGATCAAAGGAACTGGAAGGAGAAAAAGTGTGGAAGCTCAGATTGACTAAAAGTAGTCTACCTTCGCAGTAAAGTTAGTATGAAATTGTTTTCACTTTCTATCAGTTGCTAACTTAAAAAAGAAAAAGAAAAATACAGGGGTGGGGGAAGAGTAGGAAGGCAAAAATGATACAAAAATTGAAATGATCAGCAGAATAGCAATCATAACCTTAATCTCTACCCACTACAGTCATGAGAGAAAAGAACTACAATGCTGGAGCCTCAGATAGTGAGAAAAGATACTCCAGAAACAGCAAAGAGGACATACTGAACTTAGAGCTTATTCCAGACCCAGGTATACCCAGATTAACCTATCAGAAAGGCTTTCAAATTTGAACACAGTTCTGTACAGGACTTGGCAGGTCCAGCTCTGAAAACTGTAATTTTATAGGACCTAGACTGATGGTCACAATAGCAAAGATCAACATCCCTCCCATCCTCCCAGGTCCCTACTGTCCCACAATAATCATTCATATTTCAACCACATTATGAGAACCTTACCTGAAGCTGATTAAATGGAGAACAATCTGTGGAGGAGTCCTCAGCAAAGCCACTGCTGTCAGAGTGCTGACTCGCTGTCCGTAACAGCTGGTCTGTTTAAAGTAAGCAAAACACAACTGTAATTACTTTACAAATCACAGCCTTTCAAGCCCAATCACATTCAGTATGTGCTTTCCTTTTACATCAAAGTAACATTAAGTGGATAACAATTCCTTTTCAAGTTCCACTTTGAACAATACAGAGAAACAACTTGTTTGCTTCAAGCAAAACCTCTCTCACGCAAAGCCCTACTTCTGAAACTTCAAGCAGCAGTGGAAGAGAAGCCACCTTTTCCATTTTTCTTTCTGTGCTGTGGAAAAAAACCACTCTGCAGATATTGCCACAGCTGGAGTTCCCCTTCAACAAAACTGCATCACTGGTTAATTCACATGCAGCCAGTGGAGGAGTTGCTTTTGTGTTGGCAAGTACAGATTTGACACCCCTCCTAATCACAGAGATAAAGGAGATCCCTCTTCTCCTACCACCCCATATGCCCAAAAGAACAACATCACATAAGCAGGGAGGGCAATGCAGGGGCCTCTGCCAACTGCTGGAGATGGTCCTCTGCTGGTTTAGAGAACAAATACAAAACATCCCTTTACACATCAATGGGCAATCTGCCAAAGCACATTCCCAGCGCTCATTTTTTACATGCAAGATAAAATTCTCCTGCTTGTTCCTTTCTACTTACGTTAGGTAAGTGTTAAAATAGCCTAAAGAGGCTCTAAAATCCTCAGTGTTTCCCAGGAGTGACTTTCTCTGGTGCAAGTAGTGGACTCATAAAGCTGCTTTAAGGAGATCTCAGCAAGCTCTGCAATACACTATTGCATGCATATTGTTCCCAACGGGAAACAGGAAGCACCCACCAAGTGTGAGTTTACCTTACAACACCATAAACATTTTGCTCAGCCTGAGGGCAGCATGGGCGCCAACCTTATCTCACCTCTAGGTCTCAGGAAAACTGTACAAGCTTAGAGATAGGAAGCAACCACAGTGGCCTCTAGCCTTTAGGCCCCTGCCACCTACTCCTCTTCACCCTTGGGCAAGAGCTTGCTGCTGTCTTCTCAGAGGCTTAATGCAGAATTTTGCCCCAATTCCTTCAACCACTTAAATGCCATCATATAATTAATCCCAGTTCACAGCTCAATGCATTGGAATGCATGATGAAAACTGTTTTGAAACTGTTGGATACTCAAAACTCATTTTATTTAGTATTAGTTTTGATGAACATTGCACTAACGCAGAAATAAGAGCCTGTACAGTTTGTGAACGCCAGGGGAGAGGCAAACTGCCTGCTAAGCTTCTGTATCTGTGATTTCACACAGCTTTTAGGGAGTGCCTTTCAAATTGTGCTGCTGTTCTGTTATCATGGTAGCCACAATATCCTGCGAGGATAAACAGCTTTTCTACCTAAAGACAGACATCCCCACCCGACTCCCAGTAAAGACAATGGAAATTACTTCCCTGAGAACTGGACTAGATCTTATTAACTGCCCAATACAATTAATACGGCTGAAAGAGAATGACATGAACAGGTTGTCACTACAGCTGAGGCTGGTGGGAAGCTGTTACCTCCTTCAAGGTGAACAGTTACCTACTTTGGCCTCTTCTCTGTCTCTTTTCCTATGTGGCGAATTTTAATTTAAGAGAAAAAAGCACTACTGGTGAAAGCCTTAGCCTCTCTTAGGGGAGAGATTCCAACTAGGTCAGACAAAGTAACTCACCAGTGCAAGTACTGGCATCTGTTTTAATGCACACGAAGTTTATTGCTGCTAAAGAGAAATACTGACCTGCTGCACTATTTCCTCCTCAGTCAATATTTCCTTTTCAGCTATAAAAATGAAAATTACATCTATATGTTTCCTCAAATCAATGCTTGGTCTTCTCAGAGACACAGTAAAAAAGTTAAAATCAGTTTTTGGATAATTTTTTATAGCATTTGTTATTTACACACATGCTTTGACAGCCTTACACAACACACACTGCCAGTCAACAGGACAGCCTAAAGCTGAGGCATTCACAGCTGCCTCATTGTCTTTATGCACGGCAAGAGACTGGCACAATACTAACAGATTCATACTACCTTGGTTCCACCTAAGGAGACATCCCCTTAACACAGTCATCCCTTGCTTTCTGTGTTACAGAGCTGCTAGGGTTACTTTGAACATTTTAAAGCAAATCAGAGAAGACATGTTTTCTAACTATGAGCAGTCATCTTCTACCACACCTTACCCTTCTCTTTTGCAAGTTCTCAGAGTTCTCCATTATACCACTATGATGTAAATGCAGTCAAAACTTATAAAGAACAGGAATCTCTACTTCTTCAGTAGCAAAATGACAAGGTTTGGTTCTGTAAAGACTGGAAACACCAACTACTATGCTGGGATATACTGATACAAAATGGTATCCACCCTCCCTGTCAACTACTGAACCAGCTATACAATCTGCTCTATGGCACCTGAATATCTCTCAGATTCAAGCAAAGAAGGGGAAAATTGAAAACATTTTTAAAAAAGATATAGAGTTACATTCAGATCTTGATTAAAATGCCTCCTGGCAATGGAGCATCTTAAGAGACAGAGTTTTTGATGAGATATGGCTCTCCCCTCTTCACCTCAAATGCAGAAAACTCAGCACCAAAGGCTGGGTAGTAGGGGCCAACCTGGAATCATCCCTTGCCCTGCATAACCCCAAGGCAAAAAAGATCACTGCACCCAAAAGCTACTACACAGAGGAAAGCTTCTAAACTACTGGGAGAAGGGCTGGGGAAGCATAATAAGGAAAGTGTGGGAGAAGGAACCAGCTAAGATGAACAAAACCAGAAGGAACAATCAAACTCTCATCCCAGTTAAACAGAGCACAAATGAAAATGCCCCTTAGATTGCTGTTTTAAGCTGCATAAAAAAAATCAAAGTATATTTAGGTACTTCAGTGAAGAAGAAATGTGGGTATTCATAAATATATTAAATAAGCTGAAAAAGTTCTAAACGAACAGATGATGAAGAAACAGATGATGAAGTCTGTGGTTTACAAAACATGAGAACACAGATTCATCAGAGAATCTCTATCAAAGAATAATTCATCTATTGTAACATAATAATCAGCTACCAATAGACTGTCAGTCTCACTCATTCTGTGTCACTCAACTGTTCACGCAGAAAAGGAGAAAAAAATACATGGAAACTGTTCATTAAGCTTTAACATTTACATTTCTTGTACCTGCACTATTGGGAAAGATCTAATGAACTTTGTATGTTCTGAGATAATTAATAAATTAAAATAACATTCCCAACTTTGTTATAAAGTATTTCATTATGGGACTAAATATCACCTGTCCCTTTTTCACATATTGATCACACCCTGCACCACAGCACTAACAAAACCAGCCCAGTAGGCAGCCCTGCTGCAAAAACTCTCAGAGTCTCTGGGTATTTCCTAGCATCTGGACAGATAAGCACAAACTCCCACAAATACTAAATCTATTCCAGATGTTTTCTTCTTACTCTCCCATCTCCAATCTCCTGTGGAGCTGCACCCATAGAGAGAGATATAAATACAACATTATATTAAGGACAGGAAGTGCTGATGATGTGCTTTCTTTCCTTTCAAGAGCTAAATTTTCAAAATTAATCACTATCAATGTCAGATGCCTTAAAAAAACCCCAGGTCTGTGGCTACTCAAAATTTCACAGAGCCATTGACGTCAACAACCAGAGACTCACAAATTACAATGCCTCAAGAATACTTTGTCCTCTAGGCATTGTACCTATATTTGTCTTGTTTGTTGGGCATTTTTTGGAATGGAAGGTGCTACTGTATAACTTTGTCAGGAAGAATTTTGTTTTCAAACTAACAAACCTTTCTACCACATAACTTTTCAATAAGCTTTTTTTTTATAGTGGACATTTAGCAGTGCTATATGTTTACAGTGCAAAGTACCTGAAGGTTTTCATTCTTCTCTACTGTGCTCCTGAAAAAACCCACATGTACAAAAATACATCTGCATTTGAGGTCTGCAACAACAAAACCAGAATGCCAGGTTTGGGCATAATGCATAAACTAGTATAGTCCAATATAATCTGGAAGACATAACCTGAAAACTACATAACACTAGTTACTACAATACAGAATTTCTTGTATACTTTATAAAGGCTTTAACATAAAAGACAGTACTATAGCAAAGTATTCATTTGCAAGTCATTTTGTAAAATCTAAGTTTACCACTTACAGATAAAGCTAATCTGAAAATAAGAAACATGCTTTAATGAGTGAGCTGAAGCAGCAACAGACTGTGTTGTTCAAGAATATCTTAAGTCCCAGACTATTTCAGTAGGAAAGAGAATATTTTTGTTTTGTTGTTTGTTTGTTTTTTTTTTAATTTGAATACTTTACAACTTACTAAAGGCCTTCTTAAAATGCCTTACAAACTGTTGTAAATGTCAGAGGAAGCATCGACAGCCCTCTGTTTAAATGTAAAATGACACAACAAGGTTTATAACAGTCTGTTATAAACAAACTACGCTCAACCTGCTAATTGACACAGAAGTACCCTCACAAGGAAAAATAAAAAAAGTACTGAAGTATTCCTTCAGGGGAAGCACTCAACTGGAACAAATTTTTTGTTTATAAGTGCTTATGAACAGTAGAGCCAACGCCACTGAAAGAGGTGGGTTTGTATGAGGATCATAAACTGAAATCAACATTGCACCAGAAGACCTGTGCTTGAATTTCATGCTAATCCCCCCTCATGGGATTGCTAATGAGAGTGGCATTTCACATTCAGACACAATGCCCAGCATTTTCAATAAGAGGCCATTAACTTTGGATGCCTTTAAACTTGCTGAACATTCACTCTCTGAGAAAACAGGCCTCTATGTTGTCTCATGTTGCACAACTTGCAAAGGCTATAGTTTTTTAAATGTTTTGGATAAGTTCTCCACCAAATGGTCTTCCTCTTGGCAATTTTACTGAAACCTACACAGAACAAAGTCCCAAGATTTCCACATCCTCCAGGTGAAATAAAATGCTGGTCTCAGACTAACTTTCAGCAAATGTGCAGGTATCCATATTCTTAAGTCCCAGAAAACTCCAGGCAATGCTGGCATCATAATAAAATGTCACCATTAATATATGCCAAGTGTATTCAGAAACGGGTGGGACATACTGCCTGGGAAACATGAGCCAGCATACTCTGTTTCTGTCTTACTGAAGTCCCATTGCTGGAACTGCTGGTACCTTCCAGCAGATAACACAGAACCATCTGACTTTTTTCCCTTGCATGGTGGAAGAAGAGGGCAAAATAATTACTGGGAACAGAACACAAAACTAGCATTTCAGAAGACGAAAAAATTAATTTTTCTTCTCCCTGACTGCAGCTCCTGGTTCCTTAAGCTGCTCTTCTCCGAAAAGCTCTTCCTGCAACTGACAAGGCCAAACAAACAAGAGACCTGCCCTGTAAAAAGTGCATCTCTCTTTTCATGTATTAAAGCATGAAACTGCATTGCAGCTAAGCATCTACTAAGTGCAACAAGCTCTATTTCTTCTTTTATTACATGTATTAGCTAGAGAACAGACTTCACTTGCTAACATGGGGCAAAGTAACAATCACGAAATGAACTTAAAGATCAACTTTTTCCCCCTCTCAAGCCATAAAACACATAAATGAGACTTTGAGATGAAAGTACAAAACATATAAATAAGAATTTGAGATGAAAGCACAACTAAGTGAGCCACAAGAGCCAGTGCACAGCGTTTCCCCTGTGAAGGACTAAAATTTCCACGTGGGTGTAGAGACACTAGTCTTCTGTGCAGCCAGCCTGCAGACAGAGCAGCAGTGCATAGGAAAAACCTACACGTATCATGCAATTTAGGTTTAAAACAACGTAATTTTAGTTTAAATGGGTATCTTAAATTACAGGATCAACTAGGGAAAAAAAAAATTCCACACAATCTGAATTAACATTTCAGGTCGTCTGAGCTATCATCAGTTGTACAGCAGTGAGAACAGCCAGTGAGGTTATAGGGCTGTTGTCTTGTCTATAATTTGGTTGCCACTTTGTAGTAATGTTCTGTGATTTAGCAAAAAACCAACCAACCAACCAACCAAAAAAAAAACCCAAAAAATTCAGATCTCTTTTATTTCTAAAGAGAAAAGAAACTTTAGAAGTTTAAAATATATGAATCAGCCTTTCAGAGGTGGAAGAACAATCATCAGTTGGTTGTATCCCAGCAGTTGAAGTCCACTCACCTTTCCTTGATTTGGTCACCGCTAGCTGGTGCGTAGCTGGAACGTGTGGTAGATCCCCCTCCGTACTCTGAATCTGTTGGGAAGAGGAGATGAATATTAGTCAGCCAACTGGAATATGTTCCGGCGCTTAAAATGCCCAAGCTATATACACTGCATATGAAGGACGTGGTTTTGTTGTTTGGTGTTTTCCTCCAGTCTAACAGCCTATACCGATTGAAGGAGTGAATCATACCTCCCCCTGAACCAACTTTGATCAGGTATTCAGCAATGCTCCTGCAGGAGAACAATGATCCTTGGGTAGCACCTCCCACCCACAGTGCAGGACTCCCCTCTGGTTACACTCAGCATGCAAAAAGACCTGGAAATCACATCCTGTGACAACACAGTCTTCAGTTCCTCTTTGACAAAACACTAAAATTACTGTGTGAAAAAACCTTTGACCACCTTTACACTACTATCTTTTTCCATTCAGAACTCTTGGGCCCTCACTTGAATATAAAGAACAAGCAAAATACATTTAGAAAAATGTGTCACAAGATCAGCACACAAGGACTGTCATCTGCCACCCTACCATTTCCCACAAGCCACCAATCCTCCAGCAGAAGGATCCAGACCCTGCCAGAACCTACTCCAGACTTCACCATGCCACTCATGGAAGTACTTTTTGCGCCTTCCAATAGAAAAAAGGAAGGTAATGTATTCAGAGGCATGGAGATTTCAACTGGGAAACTTAAAACTGCACAAAAATGAATCCTATTACTTAATAACTTTGTGAAACACAGCCTTATTAAGAAAGCAGTTCTCAGGCAAGTATTTAAACAAGGAAAAAAATATGCCTAAAATCTCAACAGGGAAGCCTTTGTTTTGTTCAAAACATATGTTTTGTCTTTTGCGTGATCCAGAAAAAATCATAATGGATCACATGCAAGTCTCCATGCACAATTCACTAACACAACTATCCTCAACCCTTCCATCTAACGGGCTGCCCACCCAATTTCAAAATTACCAAGCAATGAATTTATTTCCATCTTTTATCAATTTAAAGACGTAAAATTAGGATACTGATGTTTATAGGCCAAAATTAGTACTTGCTAAAGAAGAAGTCATATTTAAATTGATATCATGTGTAGAGCAGCCACAAGGGTGCATTTTCTCAGTTACAAGGGTTTTGAGAAGTACTTGGCCTGAACTTTTCACCATCAATAAGTGAAGAGCATTAATCTTGCACAGTAAACCTAAAGGTTTCTGTTCCTTTAGGAAATGAAGACTGTACCGAAGGGGGAAATCCTTATTTTGTCTAAGTGCAGGGCAGCATAGAAGGGGCTCACCATTTAAGTTTAGGAAAAATTTGATTTTTCTTTTAAACACGGAACAGCAAGTTTCACAGACACTTTGTTCAAACTGGCCTTCCAGGAAGGGTGTCTTGATTCTGATTGCTAAATCTGCAGCCTTCCAACAGCTAAGCCTCTACTCATTTAAATACTGTCCTTGGCTGGGAGACAGCATTCCAGCTGCGTCCGCAGCACGGTGCAGCTCCTCAAGCTCCTCAAGCACGCAGGAGCTCCTTCCCAGTCCCTTCAGCCAATATTCATGCTGGTAAACGACCTTCAGGACTGTAATTGGCCACCTCAGGAGTGGGTGTTTGGGGGAAATCCTGCCCTGACTCACTCCCACACCAGTTATCTTCACAGCCACAGACTTCCGAAGGGCACTCAAACCTCCAAGGCATTTGTAAGCATGGAAAGAGCTTCCTTGATATATCTGTCATCTTTCTTATGCATATGAATGCACTCCAAACCAAGCTGGGAAAACAGGGGGAGGAGTTATTGTTACTGTTTCTAATACAGTTCATTGTTCATTATACCCTGCTTAGAGACGCACAAAAATAAAATCATGCTGCCAGGAATTGTTCTAAATTTTCTTCAACTAAATTGAATTCCTCCCTCCCAGGGATCTGTAGGCAGTTGATATCTATATGCTGTATCGCATAAACAAAAAATTCACCGCAATCCCATCCCACATCACATGTCATCTTGCCAAAACAGCTGTGTTTATGCCCTGGTATCACTGCACAAAGTGTGTCAACCAAAACTTCACAAATACATCACACTTACGTAGAATTCAGCAAGTCTTTACAGTCCAACTTACACTGAAGGAAAATTCCACTCCTCTTTTTAATATATACATACACATACATACGAAATATAAACTTTGCCCCAGGGTATCAAAAAATGGATGTCTCCTCTGGGATATGCAGCAAAATGCATTGCTACTCAGCCCCTCCGATTGTGCCAATGCAAACATTTGTGTAACTACACAACAAACTGGATCAAGAAAATTATCTGGCTGAAGCCAGGAAAAATAAATCAAAATACAAAATATGGTTCAATAGATGGCCACACAACATGTGGGTGAGGACACAGTGGTATAAACAAGTGGCAGGAACCACAAGAGCTGGATTACCTTCTCTGCTTCATGAGCACCTTCAGCTACAACACTAGTTGATCTAGAAGAGCTTGAAATGACAATGACACTACAGGATCTACTAAATCATCATGTCATCATTCACTGTAAAACTTTGGTGATTTTCTATTCACTTGCTTTCTTCCCTCATTTCACCAATGGCATCACAATCCTTCATTTTAAATAGCTATTTCACACAGACAAAAATATTAACTGCTGAACTTTTAACAAGAGTCACATTGAAATTTGTCCACCAAAACATCTGCTAATTTAAAAATGTAATGCAATTCTCACAATTCAAGCTGCAAGCCTGTAAAAAATTTGCATTCTTAAATTTGTAGACCACATGTCTACCAGGCTAATAAACAAAGCACTTACACGAACCTGGAAACGAAACTCCCTTTTGGACAATTATCAATTAAAAAATGGATATATGCATTTACGAAGATATTAAAAGGCAGCTAGCACAGAATTTGTAACTAAGCCAACCCCAAAGTCATGTCAAACAGTGACTTTCAATGTGCTAATTTCCAGGGAACAAATCAACTTATAGTAGATTGTTATCAAAACCAAAAGTTGCACAAGATGAGCACCTCACCTTGCATGATAGCCCCTTTTCTGTTTCGTGCAGCAACACTCTTGCTTTATTCACAAATTTATCCTTAATCAATATCAATTAATAAACTGAATTTACTTTTAGGCAACAAAAGTAATGATTTCTAGCTGGAAATTTAAGTAAAGTAAAAATTTAAACCTAAAGGTTTTAATATATAGACAGTCTAACCTAGATCTATTTACACATGAAAAATTCCTAAGAGTTATGGCAGTGATTGCAATTACCTGAGCTTCATTAAAAAAAAAAAAAAAAAAAGAATGACAACTGTCTTGCTGACTCTCAGGAACAACAACAGCAGCAGCAAGTTACCTCATGAAGAGGATCAATTAGAGCAGCCTACAACTGTTGAGAAAGTGCAACAACTCAAAGAATTTAAAGTATTCCTGGAGAAAACACTGTCAACTACATAGGAGGGAACATTCTCTGCTGGCAGATAGCAAGGTATGTAAACTGTATGCACAAACAAAGTCATGTATCTTCACTCACCTCTTCCATCTCAAAGGAGTCCTTCTGCTGCAGCATTAGATTCATTATGGATGGGTTTGCGAGTGGAGCGCAGGGGTCTCTACCCGGCGGTGCCACGGACAGCCTTTGTGTCAGGACGCTGCTGTCAGATGTGCTAGAACTGCTGCTGAGGCCTGGAGAGTCCAAAAGACCAGATTCTTCGCATGGTCTGTCCTGGGCATTTGCCAACATGCTACTTTGCACGTCCTCTGGAGGCACAGTCCCCTCTCGTGTATCATCAGTCACAGCAGGAAGGTGTGTAGGTTTATGTGTGTTCTCAGCCTTTTTCTGACTACTAGCAATCTCCTCCTTTACAGTAGCCAAAAAAGAGGGAGAATCTTTCTTTTTAGAATATTTCGGTAATTTAGATTCATTTTTAACATCATTTTCCTCGCTCCCTACTTCAGTTGGACTCTTCCCTTTTTCAACAGGTGAAGGACTTGAGCAGCTGCTACCATCGGCTTGCTGTGTGCCACACAGATTGAGTTTTGACAAAGTCTTCATTAACCGACTAGCTGTATTGCTGCGATTTAAAGGGGGAGGGCTGGATGCCTCTTTGCTGGAAGACACTGAATTCAAACTACCAATTTTCTGCAAAGGAGTCCCAGAGACTTGAGAATACAAAGAGGAAAAAGCATTGGCCACAGTAGTAAGCACTTCAATCTGACGAAAACGACCTGTACAAGAATGAAACATAAGGCAGAGATTACAAGGACGTTTGCTGTCATCACATCCAAGACCTGTTAATCTGTCTCTACATGATGCTTTGAATTCTCAAAGACAGCTCTTCATAACTGAAGAGGGAATTTTGATCACAACCTCTGCCCACCCCCACAAACCTTCTCCTACTTATATCAAAGGCCCCAAAGGCTGACTTAACACTGCCTAGTCCTGCAACATGAAAGTGATACCATACTATGAAAAAAAAAGAAAAACCATTTCAAGAATCTTTACTAAATGCAAAAGAACAGCATGGAAAGCTGTTACAAAGTCAAAAAATGGCACATGTATGTGAGTGCAAGTTACTTTAAAGAAGGCTAGGAGGAAAGTGTTACTTGCATTGCTCTCTCCATCTACAACTACAAGAGCACATTTCAGCTATGCCCTCATTTCAGCAACACTCATTACTGACCTAACAAAGCTCCTGTCCAAGTCAATAGAAATACTGTCCCAGATTTCAACAATGACAGAAATAGGTCACTGCCACCCAGAAACTGAAGAACACAAGAAACAGAGGGATATTGCTATTTGTTCCAGTGCTCTAAAGCTACAACAGAAGACAAGCTTAGGAGTAAGAGATGGAAATGATACAAACCAGAGGCAGCATATTTTACAGGATGCCTTTCATTTCCCTCCCCCACTATAAACCCCTTCCACTCACGCCAAGGAGTACAACCCTGATAGTCACCTCTTCCCATATTTAAGACCAAGCAAGAGTTTTATTATGAAATCTGAATGGAATTTGCCCTTTAGGCTGTAAAGGGGTTTTGCCAGAATATTAGACACACACCTTCTTTTGCAGTTGTTTACATAGTTAATAAACTCATAAATAAGCTGTGCTTCAAAAACATACTTACTTGTTAAAGCAAAACTTGGATTTTCCACTTCCATCCGCTGTATTTGGGCATTCAAAAACACTTTAATATCTATCCCTCTGGCAAATGATGATGAATTAAAAAATCTTGCTGGAATTTTTGAAGCAATATCTGGTTCATCTCTTCCAAACCCAAGGTTATAGAGCACTTCTTCAGGATCTTCCTCATACAGCTCCAGTAATTCAGAAACACTAGACAAATGAAAGATGTTTACCATCTACCTCTCTCCTTTCAAGATCCAGTTCCTTCTGTCCAGCTGCTAATTCACCCCAGAGGCCAGATTGTTTTATTGAACTTTCAACTCCTACAGCTTAAACTACTTTTGGAAATAATTGTGGAGATCTCTGCATCTGAAGTTTTGGCTCCCATCACCAGAGCCACCAGCCTAGACACATCACAGATCAAATCCTGTAATTTATATCTGTAGAGCTCAGATTTCAAAATGCCATTAAAATTTCAGGCATTTCTAATGTTTAGGTCCATTTGTTAGCATTTACTGCTAACTACAAGTGAAAACAAATAGAAGTTTTACAAGCAACCCCATGCAAACTCCCTACTAAATGCAACAATGCACATAAAACAAGCCAAACCCATTTAACTGAGGAACAGACCTTCAAAACATAATACTCTTTTACCTTGAAACAGTTGCGCTGCTTTTTCCAGACCCGGTAGAGTTCATACTTCTCCCCTTCTGGTGGAACTGCAGCCTCCTGTCCTTTGCCAGTACACCATTGCTGTCAACACAAACAGAGAAGACCCCTGTGATAAACCTCTTTCGTTCGGGAACTCGATTCTCTGTCTCACTGGAGAGCTAATCCTCCAGCACTGCTGAATTTCTCTTTTCCTCTTCAGTGTTATCTGGTTTATATTAGCCATGTCATTTATTGAAATACAGTAACAAAAGCAAACCCTGGGACGCCTCAGTAAAAATGTACATAGACGGTAAGAACTTGAAGGCAAATGCAAGCTGAGAAAACAAATCCCTGATCTGCCCTTGCTGCCCCACCCTCCCTGATCCCACCCTCCTCCACTAAGGAAGCCCAGCCTTGGATGAACAGTCCTTGCCCTGCCATTCCTGACTTCCCTGCGGTGCTGCCTCCTCCAGGACCACCTCTCCATGGCAAGGCCACTCTCTCCCTGCCATGGATACCCAGCTCCCCCTCACCCTGGCTGCCACCCAATAGCAGCACAAGACTGTAAACTGCCCTGGACCTGGCTGGGGAAGCTGAAGAGGCTCCAGAGTGGAGGAAATGAAGCAAGATGAGTGCCAACCCAAACTGCGGGCCAGTTTCTTTCCCTTTCCCAAACTATTTCTTCCCAGCATCTGAAGAAGCTGTCTGAGCATGAGGTGGTACCCTGTGCTCAAACGTACTTTTATTGCCAATCTCTCTGGGGGACAAACTTTTCCAGGGGGAATTTTACCATATAAAGCCTAACATACACACACTCCCACCAGAACAGCTACCGAAAAACCAAAGAAGGCAGAGGATTCACCTAAAAGTGTATTTACAGAGCCCAGCTCTGGAGGAGTAGAGAGACTGCTGCCCACAGCGGCTGTGCAGTCTTTGCTGAAGTTTCAGTGAGGTTCTAGTTTCAGCACACTTTATTTAGACACTCCAACTATAAAGCAGGAGTTTCTCCTCTCTGAAAGTCTTTTTTTTTCCCCACTCCCAAAGCATATCTGCTGTGACAAGCAAAACTAATCTCCCCTTGAAATTTCTGAAATGGTGACTGATCAGTGAGGTAAAGAAGGTTAATCATGATACTAAGATTTGTCATTTCTCTGTTTTCCTCCTGCAACTCCAAAATATATGTCAGGTCGCCTGGAAGAATAAAAATCTGCATTTTTTTTCTGCATCTCTTAATGACTGTTTCTGTGTTATCTAGATTTTCTCCTTGCCTCTTATGTAAACAGACATGAGCACAAGAGCTTTACCTCTGTGGTAGCCCCCATGAGTTCCATTGCCCATCCTCCCTCCTGCCCTCCAGTATAAATATTCCTCTGAAGTAAACAAACACACAAAAAAAACGTTTACCATGTTTCCATTTGGGTATCACTCCGTAGATGATTAGCTGTAGAGAAAGAAGAAGAAGTTACGTCCAGACCCCTTCACAATTACACTTCCACAATCAGTACAAAGAAGCAGACATTGAGCACATTTACCAATACTCCTGCATAAACCAGATTTTTCTTTCTCCATATAAATGTGATTGTCAAGGGCTGATATAAAGATGATCTGGTTTATTCAAGCTCTGTTTAAAATAAAATCTCTCATGGACACACGTTTACATACTGTCATTAATCATATAAACCTGAAATTTAAATTGCGATAAGCTAGTAGTTGTTATATAAACCATTTATTGCTTTGCAACTGAAGACGCGATTACCAGCTGCAGGGCTGTTCCTGGGTGGGAAGGGGAGGAGGACAGGCAGGCAGGCACGTGAAGATTGCTCCAGCAGAGAAAGTAAAGAACACAAGAAAGGCAGCTGGCTCCATGGCCAGGTGCTGAGAATTTATTTGTTCACCTTTTCATCAGCAAAGTGGGGCAGTGCCATGGCTGCCTGAGCTGTGCAATACATGGACAAGAGCTCAGAGAAGCCTGTAGTGCTGATGGGGCCAGAGGACATGCTTGGACTTGAGAGGGCTCTGGAGGGAGGCTGGCTGTCAGGTACCAAGCCACCTGGTCACCAGCCTCTGACAGGAAAGTCAGCACTTTCTGCAGACTGATCGGCCAAGAACCACATGGGAACATCTCAGGCAGCATTATTCTTTCAGAACTGAACCCCACACTTAAATTATGGGTTCCCCAAAGAGGCGACTGAGCATTAACAAACGTGCCCCAGGAGACTGGTAAGAAGGACACGTATGTTATAGCAGCCCTCAGAATCAGTTGTGAAAAGAGCAAAGGGATGTCACGCACTGCCAGGAAAACCCTACATCTCAATTCACTGTGCCAGCAGGGTAAAGTCAGCAACCGAGAGTAAAACACAGTAACCTCCCAACTTCTCTCTTGGTTTCAGAGGCATCACAAAGAAACTGAAACGTATACAAAACACAGATCCCACATTTGTTTGGGTTTTTTTTAATATTCTTGCCCATATATGAAGGTAAGCCTATCTATAAGGATTATCCAGTGTCTAATTTGAACCATAGGTTCAAATAGCTCAGCAGTGGGCTGGGGTCCCTGCCCAATGCCCTCTGTACCATTCACACAGGGCTCTGGCTTGTATCTGGATTCAGGCAGTCACAGCTGCACAAGGGCAGGCCATTCATACCAGCCTCAAAGGGGCTGTCTGTCTGGCAGCACTGCTCCAAGCAGCTCTGTTGTCCTCTTGTTCTTGGATGGGAAGCAAAGCCCAGCAGAAACACCCACATCCTTACCCAGAAAAATCAACCATCAATTCTAGTACTGGGACCTTTTCATCTGAAAAAGAGGGAAATTACCTTCTGCTAAGTCATGCTGAAGACTCACAAAAAGACAGAAGTCCTTAGAAATTATAAGAGTAAAAATTAAAAAGAAAAAAGTTTCATGGTGTTCTAAAATGTATTGACTCTTGTATTCTTGGTCATATGCTCAGACCTTGGATTATCATTACAAAGAAACTTTTCCTATGAAATCTTTGTACTACAGGCAATCTAACAAGTGGAAAAGACTGTCAGTAAGAAAATTTAATCCTATTCCATCTATTGCAGCAAGGGACTCATTTACTGCTTTTCCACCATTATCAGATCAAGATCATTACCAGCTAAACTTTTTTCCTTAAAAAAATCTTAAATCTTTACAAATTAAAGATATTTCCTTCCTCCAGGCCTTGTCCCACTACTTTGACACCATTGGCAAGACTAATATGGAAAAAAAAGGGCTTTCTACCATACAAGTTCTGACACTTTGCAAAAGCTGTAATTCAAAAAAGATTAAAAGCTAAAGCAGGAGAGTAGTTTTGTCTTTTTTTTTTAACACTGAAAACAGACAATGTCTTATATCCCCTGTCCTGCAGTTAACCACAGGACCCGGTTTGTAAAACAGCTTTTTGCTATTTTACTTCAAGATGCTGCTGTTAAAACAGAATCCACAGTGCTTTTGCTAGTTTGCTTATGGACACCTCTAACTCATGATCAAGAGAAAGGCCAGAGGTCTTTGTAAAAAGACGTAAACCAGGAACAGCCACATCTCCTTCCCCTTAAAAAAGGGAAGAGAAAAGAAAAGGCAAGCAGCTAGCAAAGGCAAGTGTATATAGTGGCTAATACAAAATACTTACTCAGCTTTGATGCTTTTCATTTTTAAAAGCACTTAGCCCTTAATGGGTTTGCGTCTTGGCTGACAGAATTTCATTCCTCCTTTCAAAAGCCTGCACATGCCACTCCCGAGGGATTCAGTGGAAGTGGGGCATGCACGGCTGCCAAGAGTAACCCACGGACAAGAAGAGCAAGTAGGAGAAATCATTTTCTCACAGCCTTGGTGAGTGCTTCAGGCTATGCTGTCACTGTGGGTATTAAACTGAGAAGGCAGAAGCAAATTCAGGGCTGCCTCTGACCTTTGTGTCAGAGACCCAGAATGTTTAACACTAGCAATAGTCTAAATAACTTCAAAAAGCAAATCTTCCTGCATTTTTCTATGCGCTTCATCCTGATTTTCTAGCCAATGCTGTCATTCAAAATAAAAATCAGATGACTGAACATAATTTTTTTTGCTAGAAAAAGAGTCATAATCCTGCCACACCTACCTTCAGCTCCCAGGGATAAGTCATCTTCAAAACTTCCTCCATTTCTCACCAGCATGCCTGAAAACATACAGTTAGCAGTTCAACAACTAAAATGCTCCAGTGTTTTCCTTCCAGCAACTTTTCTAAAGATATTACCAAGATACTTAATTTGATACAAGATATAACTGGACTATATTTACAATCCCTGCATTACTCATGCAGTAAAAATGCATTAAGAAGTGAGAAGTTACATTTCAGAACACAGAAAAATTACTTTGAAAGAGAACAACTACAAGAGTGTTTTAGTTTTGTGCTCAGAAACATCCCTGAGTCAATGTGCAAGCAAATTAACTGCAAGCAGGAACCTGGAGGTACCACTCAACACATCTGTGCCTTCCGCTGCTCGGTTATCTATCCTCCAGACGTCTTACCAGGGAGATCCAGAGTCTGAGTCCAGCTTGGACATTCCCCTCTCACCTCCCTGTACTGGATTAAGAGTTGAAGTGAAGACTCCAGGCACAGCAAGTAATTCCTCTGCACCCTGTCACCACCTTCACATTCCCACTGTACTTTGAACTTCAGTATTCAGACCTGCTCAGTAAAACTTTCAGGTGTGGCAACCAGAGTTATTAGAGGCAGAGACTGCCTAATGATTGCAAGCTTGGAGACAAAATTACCTCCCTTCACATTTTGGGTTTTTTTTTAGAGCTTACTTATATCTCCAGAAAGTCTTATTCAGATTCTTTTCCCCCTTCTCCAATTTCTTGGGCACAGTTGCTCCAGTGTGAGAATAACTCTGCAACACGGACCACACTGTGGTTTGTACTCCTACTAAACAGCCAAAGTCTCAGATGAATGTCCATGAAAGCATAGTTTCCAGCAAAAGAGGTTTCAGTAGATAAAGCCCTTCCTTACCCTTCAACAGAGGATTGCTTTGCTCATCCAGGGAGGCTCCCAGAGGTGTTCTGAAACCACAGAAGAGATTAATACTATTTAAAAAACTTGCTGCTTCATGTCCTTCCTTACAGCATGTAACAAGCTTGTGATAGCAGCAGTTGTCCCTCCCTCCGCCCCCAGAAAGCACAAACATCTGAGGACTGGCAATAACTTCCTAAACGATCCTCAGCCCACTACACAAATACACCTTGTAGAGAAACATAACAAAACTTAATAACTGCAAAGCTCAAACACCTTCAGGGTCAGCAGCCCCCTGTTGAGGAAAACCATGGGCTTCTCAGCAAAACACTGAGAAAAAATGAGCACGGGTTTTTGAATGGACTAATTAAATCTCATTGATGCAGCAAAAACTGCTGCCATTTTTCTACACATTTAAAACTTCTTGGAGAGAGAGGTGGAAAGCTGTATTTAGGTGATCAGGAAGAATCAAGATAAAAATCTTGACAGCTATGTTAGCTGTCTGTCACTTGCAGTTCTGACACTTTACACTGACTCTTATTTGGATGATGCCTCCTCTTGCTAGTTCCCTGAAGGGTAAGAGATTTGCAGAACCTCAAGGTGCTCAAAAGGAGCAGCAGAAACCACAAAAATGACAGGTCCAATTCCTCTCTGGGTTCATGCTACACTTGTTGACATTAGCTAGATGTTTCCACATTTTGTCTCTGAGATATATTTAACCAAAGACTTGTAAGTACAGCAGCATTAACTTTCAAGGCTCAAAACAAAACCAGAAATATGTTACTCATAAAGAAGGGGAAAGCAGATGATTTATGTGCCTATATTATGTATGTTTCATTTGGATTTTTAATTAGACAAACACATAAACCTGCCCAAAGACCTAAAAGTAAACAGTGCTCTGATACAGTATTTATTTTGGTGCCATGGCCAAATTAAGCAAGGAAAATTTGCATCTGCTTTCTAACAGACCTTACATTTCACAACCTTATTTTTTTTCCCTTCTGAAAAGAACTCACTCTTTCCACATGTGGCCTGCTGATATGAAGGAAGTTCACTTCGATGCACCTTTTGCAAAGCAAAGCAAAGCCCCACCGCAGTGGGACACTAAGGCAACCAGCCAGAGCATCCAGGTGCATAACTGTGTTTCAGGTGACAGGACAGACTCTGCCAAGGCTCAGATCTCCTGTGTTTCTGCGTGTCTGCCCAGTCAGAGCCTAAAAAACATAGGGTATATTGTCTAAACCTGTCACGCTACAATGAGCCTTATGTTCTTGAGGTAATAACTATGCTGGTTGTTTACTCCCCGGCTTTGATAGGTGCGCTTCCAACCTTCTTCCTCTCCTTCCCTGGTGGCTATTCCCATGCCTCTTTTTGATGTAGAAACTTGCTGGTATTGACTTTGACAGCCCAGGTCAGTGCTACATGCACTGGCAGGCAGTAAACCATAAAAGCAACCACCAAAGCTGGCATTTCCCTTTAGAAATTAAGTCCCTCACCTCTAAAGCATGTTATAGCAGCTATCAGAAAACCACCCCTGTCCAACACCCCTTGTTGTCCTGCCTGCACTGTTGCACACTATTGCCATATACCCCCTGCACTCGAAAAACTTGCATTTAAGAACTAGACACAACATCAGTTTAAACAAGGAACAAGTACCACACAAAAATCCTTTTGGACAACAGCGTGGACAATTCTGCCTTTCTAGTCCAGGCTAGTTTTCACCAGCAAGGGCCATGGCTCTGCCTCAGAGTAGCCCTGTGCACTTGGGAACATTAGGGCTGGGGGACCCTTCCACTTACTGTGCCCTCAGGACGGGGCCTCCCTGCTGAAGGCACATCACAGCAGGTCCCCAGCACATCCCAGCAGCCTTGACACAGTGGCCACGCAGGAACAGAGGAGGGAGGCCAACAACAACAAGCAGGCAGTAAAGAGCAAGTAAGTGGGTATGTGCCTGAATCAAAGGATCCTAAGGTTTCTACTTGCTTTCGCTCATTTATTATTGTATTTTAATATATATAGCAATAACTTCTCTCAATACTGGCCTACAGAAGAAGTGAATGAACTCTTGATGCCCACACTGCCATGGGGGACAGGTACTGAGCAGGTAAGATGACAATACACAGCCTTGGGGCTTCCTCTCAGCCCATAGGTTTGTTTGCTCAGCTACCAGTTGTGGTCGGGTGGTCTTCCAGAACAGGACAAGGATTTTGCACTGTGCTGTGAAAGTGTTTAAACATCAGCTTTTAAAGCCTTAATTGGGCAGAAGCCATGTTTATTTTAAACTTGAAGCAAAAAAATCTCTTCTTTGTGAAGCATTTCAAGAACTCACTTCCTGCATATCTACAGGAGATGGCTCCTAAATACCTCCCACATCCCCTGTATTACTGGCAGTTTAAATACATTCAATCAAAATAATACACGTCATAATAAGAGTTGACAAAAATTTCTTCTTTTCTATCTGTGTAACACAAACACTTGTGTTTCAGCTTTTATAAGCTTTCTTAGTACTGCAAACAGCCTTTTCAAAGTATCAGGGAAAGAGCAAAGGAGGCCTTTCTCAAAGGCACAGGATTCCCAAAACATGAATGAACCACAGACTTTGGTATTTGGCATTTCTTAAGCCTCCATAATTCTTATCACCATATGATAAATACTTGCTTTTTCTTCTGAGTTTTGCTTTTAGTTGTTTATTTAAAAAACAAAACACCAAAACCAACAACAACAATTAAAAAAAAAAGAAAAAGAAAAAGAAAAAAACAAAACAACAAAATGTGTCTACCAAGGTAAATAACATGGAATATTAGGAACCCTCCTCTCCTCCAAAGCAGATGTGAAACAGAGATGCCAAGTAATAAGAGCCCCAAACCACTAACATGAATATCAAGGGACAGACAGTAATTCTTCTTATCCATATTAGAACACTATTGAAGCTTTTAGAAGCAAAGAAAGGAATAAATCTTATAAGCAGATCTATTCATGCAGTGGGTTGATATTAAGTTTTTTGGTACTACTGCCAACTCAAAGCAGAAAATGAGATTTTAAAAGTGCCAGTTTTCTTCTGATTTCACCAACACAGAAACTCAGACAAAATGGGAAGGACTGCTTTTAGAAAATATGTAAGAGAGAAAATACTTTATTTTAGTGATTGAATCTTCACTTGAAGTAATGGCTATATGGTAGCTTGTTATAGAACTAACTTGTAAGAATGAGGTTGTGTGATGAACCAGAAATAGAAGCTCTGTCTGTGTATGACCACACTTCGTAGCAATCAAAGCTCCAAGCAAATAAACAAATAAACAAATAAAAATGTTGGAGTTAAACAAATAAACTTTCAGGAATGAAAACAACTGTAAATGTCACTGGTTTTTTAAAATAAAACACTATAGAGTATCTGAAGGGCTATTCTGTCATCTGTTAATGCTGTCCTCTTTGCCCATGTACACTGCTATCAAGAGACAACCAGTTCAAGGTTTCTATACATACAGTTACTTATAACACTGCAAATTGAATTATCACTTGACTACACATGCTAGCTACTGCTTGCATGTATATTAGACACAAAAAAATAAACTATTCTGCAGTTTCAAAACACAAGGGATGTGCACCACTTCAGGCAGCTGGCATTGCACTTACCAGACACGAATTATACATGCTGGCATCCTGCATGTTAGAGTCAGAGGCTAACTTCTGACTGAATAGCTTGGTTTAAGAAATATTTTTTAAAAATTAAGATTTTATCTTTCTGGGGTGAACACAAGATTCTTCTGAAAGGATTTACAACAGTAAATAGTTATACTTTAAAAGACTTCTGTGGAAGGGCCACAACAGGTTTCACAAACATGTGAAATTTGCATTTCTGTATTAGCAAGAGACTAAATTTCTGCTTAATTTCCTTCTGTGTAAAATATGCAAATAGAGTGTAAAATAAGATACCCATATTTTAGGAATCAACTGCCAGAGATGCAAACACATTCCGCGGAAGTGCTTGGTGCCAGTTTTAACAATAGATAGTTACCAAAGTACAGGAATAAAACCGCAAACTTCGTGTTATTACTCAAGATTTTGACCATCTATTAGATGTTTATGTTGTCAGTTTGCAGCTTTGTGATATTCCTTAAAGTCTGTATGGAAACAGTAAGGACCACAGGACTAGGGAAGGTTCTAGACAGAAATCCTGCAGATACAGACAAAAGTAGCACTGCAGTATTATGAAGAATTTCTCCGTCAGGGGCCTCTTCTCCCTCCATTCCTCCATTTTTTGCCCTCCTCACTCAAAAAATACTTCTAATAAAGCACTGATTTCATAATACTAATTTTTAAGGATATACTTTGGAAGACCAACAGAACACCAGATTTGAGGTAAAGTCAGAAAAATCTTCTCCCATTCTAGTATTTTGGAGGAACGGTCTGCCAGGTCTTAACATTATATTTTAAGGATACAGTATGATACCAAGCCCGTAGCTCCCAATACCCCCTCCAAGGCACAGCCTGTAAAGATCTGAAGAAAACTATACCGAGGATCCTGTAGCTATAAAGTAACCCACACTTCAGTTACAGAGTAAGCTCAGTCAGCTGCTTATTGGATGAAAAGATCACAAAGGCAGAGCTAATCTCGGTGGTAAATTTTCATCTTAACATAGCTGCTCTCAAAAGGAGAAGGAAACCAGAAATAACAAGTAGGAGAGGTCTTGAAATGTCATCGTTAGCTCCTGGAAAGCTAATTGCTAGCTTCTCCCCATCAACTCCGGCTCCAAGGGCTGTTAGGACTGAATGGAGAAAAAGACGGGACAAAACCAGCTGCTACATTTATGCTTTTATGTGACTGAGGATGAAGAAAAAGTAGGTCGTCAGTCTGTTCCAAACACCAAAGATTATTTTGTAACAGTAACAGGAACACGGACAACATATACCGTGTTTCAAGTTAATGATAGAGGACATTAAGAGACTCGGATAAATCAAGTTAGTCTAAACTGTGCCATCGCTCCTGAAGGCCTAGACGCACAGAAACCACTGGCGGGGAAGCAACCGTTTCTTTGAATCTGCACCAAAAACCAGCCAAGGGAACACCGGAAGCTTTAAACTGGAGCCCCTCGGAGAGAAACAGCGCAGCTTCCAAAATAATGCTGCCTTCCTTACCCTCAGCTGAGTTCCTCCCTCGGTGGCTGAAAGCCTTCAGGCTCATTAATGAGACACCAAGGGGAGAGCAGCTGCTGAAAGCCAGCTCCTCTCCGGCCATACGGACACACGCCGCTGCTCCGCTCGCAGCCTCGGCTGGAGACACCGCAGGGCGCTCGCAGCGCAGCGCGTTTCGTGCCACGCTCGGCTCCGCGGCGCTGCCCACGCGAACCCGCGGGGACCCGCCGGCGGGGGCGGCGGGAGCACCCACCTGCAGTCCTTCAGCCATATCGCGATCTTCTCGTTGGGAACGCTGTGACAGCCTTAGGGTCAGAGCAGGAGAGAGAAGCCGACAGTCAGCACCAGCGAGGCCACCCCGCGGGTATCCCCGTGGCCCGCGAGCTGCCGCCCCCCAGCACCGACCTGCTCCTGCGGCCAGCGGCAGCTCTCCGCCGGCGAGATCCTCCTCCTCCTCTTCCTCCTCTTCTTCCTCTTCTTCCTCCTCCTCGCCGCGGGCCAGCGCCGCTGCCGAGAAATCCTCCGCTTCCGATGCCTGCCAGGAGTCGCGGCTCTTGGCCCAGGCCTTCCTCTTCTGTGTCGCCCCTTGCCACTCCTCCGCCGCCGGGGGCTGCTCCATCGAGGCGGCGGCGCCGGCGGGGCTCTCACGCCGGGAGGCGAGTGCCGGGGAGAGCCAGCCTGCTGAGCGAGGGAAGATGTGTCTTCCGTTTGTCCGTCCGTCCGTCCGTGCGGGGGCCACCGGGGGGCGCGGGGCCGCCGTCCGCGCAGCCCCCGGGAGCGCCCCCGCCCCGCCCCGAGCCCGCACCCCGGCCCGCCCCCAGACCCGCTCTCCGCCGCCCCCGGCTGCCCCCGGACGGGCGCTCCCGGACCTGCCGGCACCCGGGAGGCAGCGGGCGGGCAGGGGCTCCGCCGGCGCGGCTGCCCGCGGGTACTCACTCACATGTCGCGCCGCGGGGAGGCGGCGGCGGAGGCTGCGCCCGCCCGGGCTGCGGGAGGCGGCGGCGGCGGCTCTGACTTCCTCATACCGCTGCGGGGACAAAACTCGGCGGCCACGTGACGGCAGCGGGGCCGGCGGCAGCGCGGGGCCTCCCGCCGGGGCCGGGCCACCGCGGGGCAGGGGTATGGGCAGGGATGCGGGGCAGGGATGCGGGGGTCGGACCGGCTGGCGCTGGGACAGCGCGGCTCCCCGGGTCTGGCCGGGCTCGGAGGCGCCGACCATGGCCTGGGCCCGCAAAGGATTTTTCCAAACGAAAAGAGGCGCAGAGCGGCGAAGAAAGACTTTGCGAGGTTTTATCCAAGGCGAACAGAAGTGCCGAGGAGAGAGGCGGCACAAGGAGAGGAACAAACCCTGCAACTCGGTTGCAGGGGTGTGAAATCAGATCAGCCTCTGCTCGGACATAGACAGGGATCTGCAGGGACACCAGCAGCACCAGACATGTCCTGCTAAAATCTTAGGTGCATTTGAAACTTTTCTAGTCTCCTTCAGGATTACTCAAACCGCCAGAGTCAACTGAAAATCCAGCAAAAGGCTGCTTTCACTGTCAGGGATGTAGAGCCGTTTCTCAACCACTGTCTCCTGCTTGAAGTGCCAGCCAAGGTCCCTGCAGCAAGAGCCCTGTGCCAGGCGCCCTGCCCACAGCATGGCTGAGTCAGTCACTGTGGGCATAATGGCCCAGCTGGTGCCACCCTGGGCAGCAGGACCCCACTGCCTTCCTGCATGGGGTCAGACTGTCACATCCCAGCCACTGCTGAATGAACCCTGAACACTCAGTGAGCTCACCTGCAGCCGTGGGCATGGGAAAAATAAGCTTTTGTAAAAGGTCTATTACAGCATCTTCAGGAAAAGATGCTGAATTAGTAAGCACAAACAGCAAAAAGGACCTGAGTCCTCTTGAGGTTTTAAACTAGCGTTGACAGGCAGGCACATGAGATACCTCCTGTTTAAAGGCAAATCTGCCTTTGGAAGAACCAGGTCAGGAGTGCCCAGTAAATATCCTTTCATATTCTACCTTTATAGTTAAAACCTTTCAAGGCATTTCTCTGAACTTTTCCCCTATAAAATGAAAAATTGACTTGATAAGAAAAAAAAATTTCTTTTTCCTAACCCCTCCAGGCCACCCACTACTTTACATATTTACAGCCTTACTAAGATAAATTTCCCCTCATCACAAGTCATTTTCCTAAACACACTCTTAATTTTCTGAATGCTTTGTATTGAAATTAAACTAGAAGAACAGTAGCACAAAGAAAGTCTATTTGTATTTAATTTGTCCTTGAAAATGTTCATCACTATATGTGTTTTGGGATGGTCTTTTTTAAATGCCAGGATTTCTTTTTAAAAGTGCAAACTACACTTGAATCTTTCTTGTTGATCTTCAAAATAATCAACATTTTCTCAGCAGAGCATGTTTCACACACTACATATTTTGCATAAGCTAATATGGAGTATGTCCTGAGACATGGGTGTCCCAATGGGCAAGTCAGAAGATCAGCACAGGTTCTGTACCCTTCAGCACAGCACACTGGGACTTGGACTTCAGCTGAAGTTCCTCACAGGTGTATTTATAGTACTGGAATCTTAAAATCTCATTTTTCTGGCTTTGTTGGCAAGAGCCTAGCACAGCATTACTTTGACATAATGGCCAATATTTCCATTTTATGAGTAGGCATAAATAGATATATCTATTTAAGATGGCTCTTTGAGGCTGAGGTGTCTGGATGAGAGCTGTGAGGGAGGCAGGGAGAGCCCAGAGAAGTTTAACCCCTGCCATGGTTTTGCTGCCTCGGAGGGAGCACAATTGCTTCTGGGAAGTTACAGTTTCACTGGCACAGCTAAGTTGCAAGCTAAAAGCAGCTACTGTCTGGGCGTACCAATACATCCTTAAGGAGTTCTTAATCCACAAATTACTGACATTATTGTCTATAATTGCTTGTCTGTTGTGACAACACTTACTCAGAGAATGTCTGAAATGTAAACAGCAGCCAATAGCTTTTTGCAATGAAGTCCTGCCAGTACAGCACTGGGCTCTTACTTATTAGGATAATATCTGGCTTATTATTTCTTCTAATATTTGTAACTAAAAAGTGAGTTTGTTCTGTAATGAAAGTTTCTCTTGCTTCAGAATGCAATTTGCTAGTTGTGCTTCAAAGAAATAACTGATTGGGAAAAAGGTCATGTCAAGTCTTCTGTCACTTAAATCAGGCCAACTTCTTTTTTCCCAAATTATTTTGAAAACATTCAAATAAAACATTTTATAGGCAGTAATTAGATAAGGGATAAATTGTGCTTTACATTATAAATTCCTACAGGAAGACTTATAGCCACAGGACCATTAGCAGTACTACCAAGCATCACAGTAAAAAACACACAGACATTTTAATAATAATAATAACTCTCACATTTGTCATCTGGGTGTTGGCCCTGAACATATGAATGTGTGTATAAATACACACAGAGAAATACAATTCAGCCCAACAAATGTCACTAAGTCACTGACTTTTGTTCTTAAAAGAGCAAAAACCTTTGAAGAGGACTTAATTCAATTTTTGTCTGCAAAGGATTCTTTCAGATGCAGCATTGTCTAAAAAAATACATTCCTACATAACTCAAAAATATAAATGAGGTGCTTCCACCAGTTCCCATGGGAACTTGTTCCCATATCTGAGTCCATTGTAAGTAGCATTTTCCTGCTACAGTAGGGCTGGTCTTCCCCGTGCTTTTGAGCACATCATTTCCCTAATAGATCTGTACAATCCTTCAGTGTTCAGGAAGGATTACACAATTTATCTATGTTCCTCCATACAGTATAGAAGGATAAGCATAACCGTCTGGAAACCAAAGAAATATTTACAGGCTGCATAGCTGGGCTCTTGGTAGCATTGTCACAGCCTGCGCCTCGTCCTCTGCTGCCTCCCCAGGAACTACAGACAACCATTGCTCCCAGGATGGGAGCAAATGGGATCAAGAGGTGCTGGTAAGGTCTGGAATGGCCAGATTTGGAAGCTGTTTCCTCTGTTTTCCAGCTCAGCAGATGGTTAAGCCCACCCCATCAGGATGACCATCTGGACGTGGACAACACGCTGCCAGTCAGCCACCAAAGCCCCACTGGGCAGATCTCACCACAGAGGAGAGACCATGCAAGTGGGTAACACACACAGAAGCTACTAGACAGAGTAACTAGGAATAGGTTTATAGTTCAAAATAAAAATAAAATAAAAAAACACCACCAAGAACAAAAAACACAACCAGAAAACCCAAGCAAAACTGTCTGTGCCTAGTGTCTTCCTTTCACAGAAGAAATGGGAGTAATTTCACAGGTTGTAATATTTACAGAAGTAGTGCAATATGACAAAAACCTTCTGTTGGACTTTCACATGGCAGTAGAACTGGTTCTTGACAAGGGGAGAAACTCCATGCTGCTGCCTAATGTAGGTTAAATTCTGGGACTTGCAGCTCCAAGTCAGCAATGTTTCATGACCACAATTGGATTTCCATGTTACTGGCAGACAGAAGGGAGGAAGAACTAACAAATAGTTCACCTTTGCAAGCATTGTAACAAAAAAATATTCCTACATAGTAACAAAACTATGATAAATACTGTGCAGTTATTTGCTTTGGCAGGGTCTGTGTTTAAGAGCTGGAGAATGCATGAAGAAACACACAACCCAGTGTCATGCACATCTTTAAAGTTTCCACAGCTCCATCTTAGTGAAAGCACTTTGTTAAATTAAGCAATTTCTTTCTAAGCCAAGATTATTTAAAAAGAAAAAAGTCTACTGAGGCCTCTGTTATGCTATAAAGAGAAAGACAATCTGGCCAGACATGGGTAGTATCCATTCCACCTTAAGTGAAAGGGCCCATCACTGCCTTTTGTGATATTCTATTCAAATGATTCAGATGGCCCACTACAGGCATGGGCAGTTTGGCCTCCTGGTTTTTCCATTACACATCCTGCATCTGCAAATGAAAGCAAAAGCTGGAAGTTGTTCTTTGCAGAGCTCCTCCAAGGTCCTGGTAGTTGGGAAGGTGCTGCTGCCTTTCTTCAAGTTGCTTTAGCAACTTCCCAGCTTTTCCATTCTAGTGATGGTAGGAGACTGACCAACCCCTCTTTCTCCTATGGAGCATCTGTAGTCTGCTGCAGAAAATGCCTATTTTTCTCTCCTTTTTTGTTTGCCTCATAAGCCATTATCTATTGTTTTAGGTCTTTTGAGAATCTTGTCTCTCTCACTGTGCTGATATCAATCATGCCCATAACATCTGCCATTTCAGACCTTTGGGATTTTCTTAACGTACTTAGAAATGGAAACTCCACTTATTTCATATCAATATGTCTTGCCAGAACCAAATTGAGTAACTGGAATACTGTGTTGCTAAGGCAGAACAGAGTGTCCCTGGTATCCTATATATAAGGCATAAGATGATAAATAATGAAAATTATGCCATGAAAAAATGATATTATGTATTCTTTATTTTTCCTAAATTTTCATTTTCAAAATTACATATTTAAAGTGAAATGCTGAAAGATAAGGATAATTACATCTGGAGTCTCATTCAGATATCTTTTTCTGTAAAGAAAAAAATCATATACTTGACTTGGAACCATCACTGTTACAGATGTTCTTTCTCAAATATATGGAGTAGAAACGATGGAAAGTAACCTGGTAGTTTTACTCTAATAAATTAAAGTGTTAGGACAGTGTCTATGGCTTTGCCAGTCATTTTGTTTAAACATGAGTGATATGCGTGGTGTTTCTATAAGGTAAGAAACAAATGCATTGAAACTAATGCAAAACTGCATCTCTCCAGGCTTTTTTCAAGCCAAATGTTGTCTGGTTTATTAAGTGACTTGTACTTCTGGTACCTCTTGCAGCAGTAGGAAGGAGGAAAAAAGCCACTTCCGTCAGGGCGTTTACAAGAGCTATAGCATAGCAAGAGGAAGTTTCTAAAGGAAGAGCCGGATATCTGTACTGAAGTGGATTAGAGCTGCACCACTGAATCAGATGGAGAGCAATGAGGCCAAATGTACATAAATGTATGAAAACAAACAGCATGGGGAAGAGGGAAGAGTAAAAGTGGCTTTAAATCTTCCAAGATGTAAATGCACTTCGTGTCAGCGAATTATGTCGGTGTGTAGTTGTAATTTTTGATGTTCATATTTTTACCAAGAGAGCAGGCTAAGGAAATAAATCCACAGATGCAGGAAATTAAGGCTGTGGTTCATTTTAATTTTTAAGCCACTCCTGTGCATTTTCTCATTCAATACTGTTTTTCTTTAAATTTAGAGACTGTGTTCATTCCCTTTCTGAGCACCACCCTTAAAAGACTGTGGCATTGTGGCCATGTCTGTTTATACATCTGTGTCCTATACTGTAGGATTCTGTTCTCTACTTTTACAGTTGAATAACTTTAAGATGGTATTTCATTTACAAATATTGTTTCTGCTCATATGTTTTAAATCTTGTGTGTTCTAAATGGCTGATAGAAGAACTATATGTGAAAAATAAAGGAGAGAGATATTTACCTGCACTTAAAAGATCTTTCTTTATCTTATCTTTCACATTCAAAAGCACTCAGCTAATATTTTGCCCTGTTTAGTCCTGTTTCTGCTCTCATTGGGATCCCTGATAAAACTATGTATTTAGAATAATTAAGCTTTCTAACATTCACTGAGGTAGGGAGTAGCCATTACATTGTCCACACTCACAGTGATCTGCACGAAGACAAAACAAGGAGACTCAGCACATCCAGGTCTGACCAACATACCGTATGTTTCCTTCAAAATCCTCTTAGAAAATTAATTGAAAGAATTTTTTGGTTTTTGCAATGAATCAGTGAAATAAAGTTCCATCAGCTCTAGAATGAAGGCAGTCAGTTTCCTCTGGATTTAGGTTGGGTATTTTTGCTTTCCCTAAGTCTTCAATCCTTAGAGCATTTGTAATGTGTCTCTCTTCTGCATATTGCCTGTTGTCCAATAATGAGCAACTTCATGGTACAGCCTTTGCAACTCAGATCTCCAACTATCTATTTCATGAAACGTAATGAACACTTAGCATCATTGAATGCTCTTCCCTCTCTAGATCTGGGCTGAAATTGGTCAGTGAGATCAGAAATTACGACCAGAGGAGGAGAAGAAAATAATCTATATAACAACCGGTTTTGTAGAAAATAAGATTTAAAAAAACCCCAAACACACAAAGTCGACACAAAAGCTGTGCATAAGTGAGCCCAGAGGACATGTTCCTTGCTTGTCATCTGAAACTGAACAGCTCAGGGCACGTGAGTAGTTACTTGTAAAAATATGCTTTCAGATATTTACCCAATGTGCTAATTCATTTCAGGAGTTGACTCAGCTTTGAAATTAATGCAGTTCCTTTCCCTGGGAAGTACAAGTTCCAAAGTGATAAGAGTGTTGCCTTGAGGCATTGATCAGGTTATCCTATAGCTGTGACAAGTGGTAGGACAAAAACATCAGGAGAAAATTCGAAACAGAAACCAAATAAGAGTTCCCAAGCAAAACCACAGCTAAGGTGGGCTAGACAGTCCTGTGAAATTCACATTATTTGCTATAAACCTCACTCACTCAGTGCTGAGACATTAGTTCAAACAATTCAGCTCTGAAAGGCATTTCTATTCACTTCATCCTTGGCAGTGGGAGCATGGGAGGGAGGTAGGTTGGTGGGAGGGAGGGGATTCAGGTGTTGCAGCTCCTTTGAGCAGACTTGGCCAACAATAGACTGTCAATTAAAAACTACTGTAGAAGGAAACAGAAGAAATTTTTTACTGTATTTAAAAAGCCAGTTTATAATCCCATTAAAACGAAGCTGGAATAAAAGGAAGAAAATGGTAATTTTCTCTTGCAGTATGCATAATGTAACTACTCTGAATTTAAGAGTAGTCAGAGAATTGTGTAAAGGCCAGATTTTCTGTGTGAAGCTTCATAAAGACAAAAAGGCATGTTTGACTTTGCGAGCTCATCCACACCAATGAATAAATTCTAAAGAAAGATTTATTTACACAATTCAATAACTTCTCAATGAGTCACTATGATATTTCAACTCTTTTCCATAGATATTTAATGGTCAGATGGTATCATGCTAAAGAGGATTTTCCAGTCTAACAACTCCATCTTGTTGTATGTATTTTTAAATGGATACTCCACTGTTTGAAGTGCAGGATATTTCTCTAGCTGACTGGTCAGAAGCTGGTCTGATCCAGTAGCAACCAACAGCCGTTCCTGGCCTGCAGTTCTTTGGTGCCTTACATGAATTCATTTGATGTGCTCAACAGAAGTAGCTCCCACTGGGCAGAAGGCCAAGTGGCAAGAGCGTCACATTTCTTACTAATCAGGTACGTCATTGCTGTCTGCAGTTATGGCTGGCCAGCCCTTTGTGCACAAAAACCCCATTAACTTTAAAATTAGCTCCTTAAAGAGCATAGAAAGTGCTGGTAGTGGTAAATGTGACATCAAAAATAAATGGGAGCAGAATTTGTCCTTCCCAGGAAAATTATTCTGTTACAAGGAAGTTCAAGCCTTCTAGTGTTAAATTATCAGAGGACTTTATCTGTTCAGCCCCCCTTTAGATGCAAAAGTAGTACTGCCTTTGAGAGCATTAATTAATTCAAACTCACATAGTTCCAACCCCTGAACTCTGTCATCAATTGCCACATCCATTTACTAGATTAAAATATTAACTGGAATTCCAAGTGCAGTGTCCAAAAATATAAATTCATCTCTTTAAAGTTAGCTGTCAGCCAGAGGAAAACTTTCCTTCCTTGCTGTGCACTTGGAAGAGTCAATGACTGCATGTTCCCTACAAAGCTGATTAAGCCCACAGGGGTCTCACTGCACTGTTTTCCACTTCCCTGCAGTTATGTAGCACTCTGGTACCTGTGCCTCTCTCCAAGTACAGTCATTTAATATGGGAATGGTTCAATTATTACAGATAAAAAATTAGGGACAGTAGATATCGAAGGAGTAGAAAAAAAAGTCCCACTAAAGAGAAGGACTCTGCCTTTTGTGTAGATGAGTTAGGAGTTGGTTTGATTAGGGGAGATACTACAGAACACATCTAAAGGATAACATAACTTTTTTTTACCAAGACTTCTATCCCTACAGCTAGAGCAGGAAGCACTGGACTGTGATGGTATATTTGACGCATGTCCTTTTCAACAGACTTCTAACCTCACTCTAGGAAGGAATGGATCAGTGCATCTTGAATTTGGGCTTCCTGACAGCAACAAGAATTTGGTTTTAAAACACTTCTCATATATCAGTTAGGCTCCACTAGCATTGGAAAACATTAAATATAGGAAAAAATTCATTAGTAATGTTTAAGGACTATTTTGACCCTTCCATGAATGGAGGCAGCTGTTTTGTGCTTAGAAACATGCCATTTGTGATCCTCCCTTCCTCTGTACCATACTCTGGTGGATGTAGGGATCAGAGGTGTTGTACATTAATCTCTAAAACGTATTGAGTGTCACTGCTGTCATGCAGTGTTTTCATATGTGCCTGTCCTGACACACACACACCTTTTCAGAGCTTTTGACTCATGCAAAGCTGGAGGAGGACTGTGTGTCCTCCTGTCTTCCCACAGAATATGTGCTCTTCACTCCTCAAAACATGCTAGGACACAGCAAAGTGCCACATGTGCAACAAGTGTAGGTTTGGGTGTCCCTTGAAGGGAGCATAGGAGACTACACTAGGGTCTTCCTCCCCACAAGTGGGAGGAAGTGACTCTGCAGCTTCCATGAAAGGCTAAAGTTTTCAAAGGATAGGAGCTGCTCCCAAAGTGGTCAGAGGAAGGTAAGAAAGGCTGATGAGGGAGAACTCCTTCCTCTACCTTCCATTCTCCGAAGGAAGTTCCCCAACACCATCCAGGTGATTTGGCAATGCCATGGTGCTAAGTAACACTGGGATAACGTGTTTTTGTGGCAATACTGGGAAACATTCGAATGGCATCACCAAAATATACCTAAAGTGATCAAAGATGCAGAGAAATGCCAGAGCAGCCTGACATTTGAAGCTGTATCAGTATCCTTTCAGGGGATAATGTACAAAGATCTGGACATTTTTTCCCTCAAGAAAATGTTCAAGAAAGCATGTTAACAGTGCACTGTCACAGCTGAACATACGTGTTAAAGCTGAGGTCTCCAAAACAGTATCTTGGGATCTCATGGATATAGAAACTTTAGTTTCTCAAGGTGGATTTGATCAGAGTGACAGGCTTACCATGTAGGATAACTCATCATTTTAATCACCATTACTGAGCATCTCAAAATCTACTCCTTACAGAAAGCAATGGCATCTCTAACAAAAATGCTCCAGCACCTCAGTCTTACCACCAGCTTTATCACCCTTCCGTTCTGATGCCTTTTTTTTTTTTGTGGCTGTGTGCCCTCATGCGCACAGGAGAAGATCACATTCACACAGAAAGACTTATCTGGGAAATGCAGAGGTCATTAATCGCATGAAGCCAGCAGAGCCCCACAGGAAACATGCCTCCTTGCTGAAATGTGGTCTTGCTTTTGTGCAGACAAATAAAAAAAAAAAGACTGTCAAAGCATTTTCTGATATGGAGTTCTTTGTTTTAAAGATTACATGTGAAGAAATAAGTATGCTGGCACTGGTAAGCACACCATGGTCTAGGAGCTTTTTATTTGCTAGTTATTGTTTGTATTTTAAATGCTAAAGTGAAATGACGCAAGTGCCCTTTTTCTTGTCATATTGTTTGCTTTAGCTTTCATTGGATACAATCCAATGGTACCTTTACGTAGGCTCCTGTATAATTAAGATAATGTGCACATTCTCTGAAAGGAAATAATTAAGAGCCTCTCATGGAGAATACACTGATTTTCATGTCCTTGCTTTTTAAGTGGGTATAGCTCACACTCCATTGATTAACTTCTTGATAGTCCAGGTATACTTCAAAAATTAATCTCATGTTAAGCTTCCAAAGCAGCTTTCAGCTGAAAATATTCAAGCTACTTTGTAGGCTATAATTCTTTCATTACAAACAAGAATGTCTTGTTATTCCTAATTATAAGATGTTCCTTTCTCATTAAAAAAACCCCAAAGCAACAATCTTTTTTTCCTCAGAAACGCTCCAGAGTTTTCGGATTTTACAGGTTTTTGTTTGTTTTTTAAAGTAAAACAAAACCAAAAAAGCAGCTCTATAAACTCTCAGAGTAATTGTCAGGTGCCTTGGTTATAGATGTTAAATCAGGAAATCCAGAAGAAACAGGGATGATTCTTGGGGAAGAATCCTGGGGGTTTAACAACTGAATAAAGATGATAAAGGAATGTACAGTTTTGCTGTATATTTGCAATTGCAAACAAAAAGCATAAACTTTTCCATTGCCTATAAATAATAACCTCCTCTTGCTACAAACTCTCTACAGCCTCTGCATGTGTTGCCAATAGGTGAGGTGTGTCCTGATAGTGAACTATAAGTGCTGTGAACCTTCAGGTTGCTGTGCAGTGTAACACCCACTCCTCTCTAACCCAGCAAGCTCACCTGCAAGTGCCCTGTGGGTGCCTCTGCATTCAAACAGCCTCAATACACCTCTCCATGGAGGACATTCCTCCTCTAGATCTAATGGGGGAGTCAAGAAAACACTGTAAAACTAAACCAAATCCATGGTGCGAGAGGGGGAAAATCTCTGCTACTGCTGTGCTCACCTCCCTTTATTGTGAGTTCAAGATGAGGATTGATTTTTTTCATCTTTAAAACCTATCCAAAAATTTAGTAGACTTCAGGGGAGATTTGACATCTAAAACTGGTTACTTAAGTAAAAACAGATAAAAGTACAACGTGTAGTTACTACAGGCATATTTGTAGATGATCAGTGTGCAACAATAAAAATTGGTTATTAAATAGGTATTTGGTAAATTCTGAAATTTGCAACTGAAGACTAAAGAGTAAGTGTATTAAACCAGGAACTGCTTGACTCAACATGCTTCAGCTAAAATTGTATCAAAGTAATTACAAAACCTGATTAAACAAGGCTTCATTCCCACATGCAACTCCACCTTACTGCCTTGGCAAAGTCTTAAGCTGGTAACACCCTTTTACTGGTTTTCACAAAGCACATTTGCAATTAATAAAAGCAGAGCAGAGGAGTTCATGTTTATTCCCAATAAACTGCTGGTGTCTAGAGAATTGATGCTTTCTGACAAAGAGTGATGTGATGGTTCAAAAAACCTACTTTGCATCAGTTTGTATTTTCTGTCTGACTTCAAAATCAGCAGAGTCAGTCCAGCACTGAGGATCTGTGCCAGCCACTGCTCTAGATTCCAAACCACCCTCCTCACCCACTTCTGCCAGATGAGAGTTGATTTACTTACAAAAAAGGTCCTAGTGCTCTCAGTAGTAAAGGCTGATAAAGCATTCTCACTTCAGAAGTCCGTCAGAAGAGGAAATCAATTGCTCTAAATACAGATTACTATTTTTTGCAACATGCAAGCTGCAGCCACTTACAATTCTTTTGTGCATTGATTTGTATCTTAATATATCAGTTCTTGAAAGCCAATGCTGTGATAGAACTTATGCTGTGAACTGAGCTTACTGCTTGCTGGAAATTTAGATACTGAGATTTCAACAGGGCTTCCAGCTAAGCTCCTATGCACCTAAGTAAACCATAAAACATTTAAAAAACTATGACTAAGAAAACTGAAATAAAGTAGTTAAAAACTCCATCCAAACAAGCTTCATCTGTACCATCAAGGACATCCAAACAATCTAATTTCAATTGTATTTCAACCTCTCACCCAGTTTTGGAGAACAGAGAACATTTCTTCCACCCCCATCCTTTGCAAACTTTCCATGCTTCTTCTATTTAAATGAAAAAAAAAGAAGAATGTGCAACATTTTTTCAGGCCAGTCACAATATTCCAGCCTCAGGAATTTGTTGTCATATAAGGTTACCTCAGTTGTAGTGCAGTACCCGAGTATTTTTTACCCTTTGCTAACACATAGGAAATGGATTAGAGAAGGAAGTGAAAGACAGCATGTCCCTGTGCTAAACATCATAAAAATCAGATACTGCCAAATAATCCTTGCAAAAATATATTAAACAGCTAGATTATTGACTCTTCTACTCTTCCTTGACTGCACCAGTTTTGTGGATGAGTGGGATTTTAAGTAACTTAGCCTTTCCAAACAGTTTGCTCTGGAGAGAGCATTCTGCACCCACCCACACATTCTGAGGGCTGCATGGACTGTCCTCACCAGTTTCCAAGGGACATTATGCATCCTGTTGCTCTAGAAGGATTTGGGGAAGGAATTCTTGTCCTTGGGCACAGGAAAACTTTGCTCTTAAAACTAGCAGGGACACCTCAGAGTTTTGGGCACACTCCTCACGGGATGATAAGGCAGCTTCGTAGAAAAACCAATTAAATTGTTCAGATTAGCCCATTACCTAAAGCTTACAAAAAACTCCACTGTGGATTTGGGGTGTTTTTAAGGAATGGATATATATGTACTATCTCCCAACAACAGATAGAAAACTTTATTACAAGTCCAAACATCATAAAAACAGTGATCTGCTACAGAAGCAGCAGTGCTGCTCCTGACTAGAAGTGGCAAGCTGCTGTTCCTGAGCAACACCCTGTTGGGGGTACTTTTAGCTGATGTAAAATGTGCCAGGTAACTTGATTTCTGTTGTTGTTTTTCTCTAATATGAAAACTAAAGCGATTAAAAATCAAATTAAGTCCTTTCTTCCAGATCTGCTAAATAAATGTAATGGGTTGAATTCCTGCAGACAGGTTTGCTCCCCAGAGAGAACAGCATGTGTGCTTGCTTCTTCTGAATGTTAAGCTATTTGATGAGCACTACTAAACCTGTTAGTTATACAGATTCACAATGTGTTTTCCCATAAAGCATTAATCCAAGATAGAAGAGGAAATTCAGCAAGATCCCTGTAAGAATGTGCAGCAATCACCCACACAAACAGACACTGCCTATGGTCAGAAATCTGGTAAATCTCCCAGGCTTTACATAAATCTCACAAACCAGTGTCTCTCACCTAGATTTGCACACGTTACAGATGAGGCAGATGTGCAGGCACTGGCAGTAGCTCTGGTCCCAGGTATCAGCACATCTGGTCTTCTGACTACAAACACTCAAGGCTTTGAAGAGAGAAAGCAAGTGTGTTCATATATCTGAAAAATTGTGCCAGAAGGAGGATGATATTCAAAATTCAGCAATTTGTTTCCTTCTATCACAAGCCCAAACACTGCCATTGACCAGCATTATTTGAGAAAACCATTAACGTTGTTTTCTCTGATTAGCTATTTCCATTATTAAATTGTCATCTTCAGTAATAAATTGCTAAAGCTGTGAATTCAGATGGACACTCATTAGCAAAGGTGTTTAACTTAGCTCCTTATTCTCTCACGTTAGTAAAAAAAGTGAAAATACAGAAATAAAACCTTTTAATTCAAAAGTATTGCCCATTTAAGGCATTATGAGATAGTTCTAGTCACGCAGTTTACCATATTGAGTAGAAATTAACTGATTAGCATCTCCCTATAACTTTGGAGAATTAAGATACATAATCTTCTGACATAACAGTTTTCTTCCCAGGTGGAAGATGCTTTGTGATTCACAGACTGGCAGCACAGCTGCTTTTTGTTCTGTTCTGTGACCTGTCTGGGATATAAAGTAGCTGTTAGAGCAACAGAAACAGCTGCACTACGTCTGAATGCTCCCATCATGAACTCCAAAGCTATCTGACAGTTATGTAGTAGAAAAAACACAGAACATGAAAATGTTTGGCACAGAGCAAGTCAATCAGCCAGAGAGCAGGTTGGATGCCATTCCTTACAATTGTGAAATCATCTGCAAGCAGATATTCCAGCATCTCCAATTGCTCCTGCAACAGCTCTTTGGAATTTTTGAACTAAACTTGTTTTATTTGACATTTGGAGGCCAAAGGCAAACAGTTGATATTGCAGGGTCTTTGTGAAGATTAGCTGGTGGTCAAATCCAGGAGTCACTAAATTGCAGCTCTGTCATGAGCAAACCTCTACACCTCTACCTGCCCCTATGAGGAGAAGCTGAAGAGCTGCCCTGCTAAGTGGGAGAATTGCACTTATTTTCTTTCATATTTTATATAACGCAGTCCAAACCTTTTCCTTTAGTTTGGTGATAGGACACCAAAGACCTATTCTCATATACTGAGGGAGAACATTGGAATATTCTCTATTTTATGCATGACTTTGCCTAGCAGAACATTTTATGGGGGGAAAAAAACCCCAACAAACAAGCCTGAAGTACATTAGTTTTTAAGGTTCAGATTTCTGAGTATTTACAGTTAATTCCTTTGTTTGTAATGGTGATGGTTCCTTTATGAGCCCAATGTAGGAGGGGCACCACCCAGCAGTTGTGAGATCACAGAATCCTGCCAGACAAGCAGAAAAAAACCTCATATTTTATAACTGAAGAAGTGGTAAAATGTCCCAAGAGTGTGAAACCAGGTTTTTGGGCTTAATCTCCCTTTCATGGCTATTCTTACACCTTCAACCTCTAAAAGTCCCTGCAACACAGAGAAATCCCAAAATATCGCCTGCTGAGTGCAGCAGCGGCTGGGCACAAGGACAGCATGCTCTGTGGCTGCCCAAACCAAGATAAAATATTCATCTAAATGTGCACTACTGCTCTGGAAACAGGGTCTTAAGGCTGCCAGTGCTAGTAGTGCTCCATCAATCACTGATATCACTGTGGGCTTATTTGATAAAAATATATCTTAAAGAACAAACCAACCCTTCTCCCCTTTGATTGTTTACCCAGATGAAATATTACTGACTACAATATTAAGTATGCTGTAGTAATGAGGACAGGATCACATACACGGGAAAAGATGATATGGTATTAAAAGAAACCCTAGGCCTTTCTTGCATCCTGAAAGAAAGAGGGACAGAAGAGGATTTTAATTATTAACTTGGATTAGCTATCACAGTACCTGAGAAACTGCCATACGGAACATATTCCAGTATAGTTCCATACTCTTAATGGCCTCGAGCCTTCCAAGAAAAAAATTCTGTGTTACATAAACTGATATCAAAGTGGCCTTGCTTTTCCTTTCCCTAGAGCTACAAATATATGAACTATGCAAGAGCCATTAATGTGCAGTTAATGTGTCCAGTAAAATTTGTAGTGAAACATACTGTGGTTACTTGCAAAAAGCATTTGGATGGAATAAAATTATAGTAGTGGGAGACTTGAAGAAATTCCTGCTATGTTACCCTTCCACTTTAATTTCTTCCCAGCAAAGTTCCTTGCTATGATTACGGCTGTGCTTCAGACCAGAGTGTGAAGGATGTAAGGCATGAAGAACTATGTGCTATTCAGCCCTTTAATTATACAACTCAACCATCCCTAAAAAAGTCAACTAGTAATATCCATGAAAAGATATCATAGACACCTCCTTTATATTTTGCACATATAGAAGAAGAAATAAGAATCAGAACCAATGAAAGCAGCATGAACACCAGTGACATTACCTTACAGTCTCTTTCAGCCTGTATCAAGTTTCCATCACTATTTTTCAGATTTGAATTTTGTACTGGAGACACAATTTTTGGTGCTTGTAGACATACTTTCCTTCTGCAGAGATGTTACAGGTAATGGTACATATTTATATGAAAGCACCAGGATTAAAATAACACGAACTGATTGGCTGTTTCTGCAAAAGCAGTGTGTATAGGCAAACCCAGGCAGGGTTTCCAGAAATGCTTGTGAAAGCCTGAAGATCAGTGTCCTCTGATTCTGAGAGATAGGTTTGAGGAGAAGAAAGAGAGAAATGAGAGCACAAGTGAAACGATTTTTCAGGCTGTGGCCTGGCTTCTTCCATATTACTCGGTAAAACAAGCAAGGACCTATCACAGGCACAGAAAGAGCAGGTATACAGTCATCCATGCAATTTTGGTTAGTAGAAGTACATGGTGGATAAAATGGATCCAAACTCCAGCTACTGTGCTCTGAGCTAGTGAATGTGCAGAGAGCCATAGGGAACAGTGTGGCTCTGTGCCTTTCAGTCAGTTATAGTGCTAACAAATGCAAGAGCTCATTGTTTCTTCGACCTCTTTTTGCTTACACGAGGACAACATTCCTCACCATTTTTCTCTGCAAAGCAAGTAAGGGCATTTCAGAAAAGAGCAGCTGAAAAGGGCATTGCAGAATATGCAAATGTCACGATAAGACTGACTCTAAGAAAAGCATGTTGTATACCAAATGCATCCTTTATGAGGCCAATATTATCCTTTGAATGATGGGATACGATAATTCATTGATAGGTTGAGTGTCCCACATTTCTTTCTGGATAATCACAATCTGAGAGAAAGTTAGGATGTAAAATAGTAGTAGTCCTCAAAGGTTCACACACATATATGTGCACAGGAAGACACAATTGCAAACAAATCCCAAATGGAATAGCACCAGCCTGGCTTTTATCATTTTCAGAGAGCTTTTACCTCTCTATAAAGCAGGTGCTTCTCGGGGCTCTCTACCCCCTCTTCCTAAGAAAGCATCTGAATCAGTTCCACCTACGCTGGAAGGAGTGACAATAAGGGAAAAAAATCAGATGTCGTCTTGGAGTTTGAATAAATATAAACATAATTTCTGTCAGATTTGGCTTTTCTGTTACTTGGGTATTTGAAACAGCTGTTTATTTGAACACAGTTGTGCAAGTTTTTTTACAGCTTGTAAATTTAGATTTGAGACTATGGCATGCGGTTCCCTTCAGACATAACTAACTTAAAATAACAAAGCCCAAAAATTCCTTCTTAAGAAGCTCAAGGCCATTTGTTTAAAGTCTGAAAAGGATCAGGATCCTGTAATTCCAGGCATTGTTATGAAACTGGTGAAAAGTTTCCTTTCTGTTACCTGGCTGGGTGCACTCTGCAGCTGTATCCCACTGCAGAACCACCACAAAAATCAGCCTGTTGTGTGTATACTGGTTGCAGAGAAGACTCTTGCTACAAACATATTACAGCTACATGTAGCACACCTTAGAGGAGGGGTGACTGAAGGAGGGGTAGTAACTGAAACACGATGGCTTTAAAAAAAAGAAAAAAGACAAACCAACCACCAAACAAGTGAGCAGCAGGATATCTTTCACAGTTTCATAGCCTGGTGCTCTCACAGTTTATGGATGTGTCAAAACTGGAAAAAAATGAAATTTTACTCGTCTTTAGCACAGTAAAGAGAAAAACGCCACAGACGTGATAGTGACAAAACAAAACTTTTCTGAGAAGATCAAAATGTAGCCCCTGAAGGGCTTTGCTGTAGTTGAAGTTTGAGAACAGCTGTATACATGGTGTATATCAGTCAGCAATGAACTAGACGAGCCAATTGCCAAGAGACACAGAAAGAAAACAACAGAAACAGAAGAGATACATTCAGGAATAGGAGATGCAAGTTTTTTGTTGTAACAAGGGGTAACTTCATACTATGTAGCTGGTAGAACAATGTCAGTCTTTGAGATGCTTTGATTTAGTAAACAGTTCTTTGCTAGGCAAGCTACATTTTTGGGTACTGAAGGCAAGTGTGGGCAGGCACTAAGAGAAAGAGGGACAGGGATGCATTAAGTATTGCTCCTTTGCCTGGGAGAATAACGTCAACTTGAAGATAGCGAGTGGCAGAGTAAAGAACAAGTACTTTGGAGAAGTCACATAAGCAAAGCATCAAAAGGCATTTGTTTCAACTTACTGTTTCCCTTTAATGGCTGTAGGCTGAATGTATGATTTCCATTCAGTCTCTCATGCTATTTTTACCCCCATGTATGGACATGACATCTCTCCTCTTCAACTCAGGACTTTGGAGTTTTTCCCAGCACTGTGAAGGAACAGACAATATTACACTTTTTATATTTAGCTACTGTAGTTTCAAGTTAAACATGTCTGATTTTCAATAATGGATACTTTGAACCCACAGCAGGCTGCTTAAAAATTACTTTGGTTAAATGGAAAACTAGCAAACACTATTACTAATACAAAGGCCATATTTGTCTCCACCTGTTATGACTAACAGATTGTCAGAGGAACAGAAAACATGAGAATTTAATGCTGTAGTTTACACAGAATATTTAAAATATTTGCTTTTTGAAGAGTGAACCTGTGGTTTGATAATGCAAAGAAGGGAATTTCAGTTGAGTTGTCCAATAGCTTCTAATTGAAAGAAGAGACACAGCTTATAGACACCTCCAATTACAATGAAGTATTGATAAAGAGGAGGTGTAATATTATTTGCAGACGCAAACTCATCACTCAGGAACGCCAAATTGCAATGTTTATGTCTACAAAACGCCAAGAACGCTCTTCCATTGTATAGCCAGTAAATACATTATGTTGCAAATCACATCTCCAAGGCCTACTGTATTACCACCTTCACCTATCTCACAATTTATTTGAGCATTATGTTAAAACCCCTGTTATATTCTGCTGAGGCTTGTAGGATGCCTGCTCCATTTGATGGTATAGGTGGTGTTCAGTCACAGGAATGGAATTTGCAAGCCTGAACTGAATGCTTACATCCTCTGTGCACTGAAAGGCTTCAATGCCTGTGGTTACCATGCACAACACCCACATGTAAAAAGGCCTGAAAAGCTTCTCCAGATTTTAACACCATCCAAAATACCAAATCATAGACCAAATCTGCTTTGGAGTGAAATGTCTACATCATTCTTCACAGAAGAACAAGTTTGCCCCTGATATCACAATAGCAACACAGGGCACAAGACAGGGACTCTTCAGTCTGCTTTGTACGGATACTGGGATGGCCCTCTGCTTTCCCAGCATCCAGACAAAATGTAGAAGTAGCTTCTTCCTGAGCAACCAGAAACAAAATCTTTATGTGCCCCCAGAAGAAATGTCTCTTATGGCGAGACCACAGTACCAGGCTCTCCTGGCACTGTGCATATCTTCTTGGTACCCCGTGGCTTCATGGTCTTCACAGAGAAGGGTGAAGGGGTCCCTTTAACAGAAGAGCTGCAGAGTTCCAAGGTTTCCTGTCTGGAGAAACCATGACCTGCAGTTCCTTTTGTCTGCAAATGTGCTGAGCTCATTTCTCACATCCCACTTTATCTCCAGGCTTTTCAATAATGATGCTCCCCTCTGCAACCTACTGTACTTTTCAATGACAGTGGGTATGCAAGTTCTGTGCTTTTTGCTGACCTTCTTTTAATCACCGAATCTTACTCATGCTCACGTGACATTTCACAAATCAGCCTCACAGGCAGGCTCTGCAAGAGGGATCCCAGGTGACAAAGAGGCTTATTTATAAATGCAGTGGCTCTGACTAGGCTGAGTGCAACTCTCAGAGCCTACATAGCTTGTCTGGCAAAAATATGGATACCCATGGATGTCCAGGTGTTTAAGTGCCAGAGCTCTTGCGATCTGATCTTAGATGCAGGTGAATAGGTTCTCCCTTAATTTGCAGTTTAGTTCTCTAGATCCCTTTTAGAATCTCGTGTGACATTCTGTAACACAAACTGTCATACTAATTCTGCAGATTGTTCAGGATAAAGTTTGCTGAAAGTCAAGTCATCTTGTTCTAAGGGTAATTGTTACAGATGACTGTACATCACAAAAAGATACTGTTCAGTTAGGAATCCTAGCCTCTCCAAAAGGCATGAAGGGACATGGAGAGGTAGAGGTTGGCATGTTTTCCACTAGGCCAAGCAAGAGATTGCTAAAACAGATTGTAAACCTTTTCAAACCAAATGCTTCCAATGGAAACTTCTCTTGCCATCAATGCTGAAAAACCCAGGTAACAGCAGAACCCAGAGACATGCCACAAGCCAGCAGGCAAAGTGAGCCTCTCCTGCTCTCCAGGAAGGCAGCCCCAGGGACACAAGCACCCACAGGGGATGATGGCTCCCTCTGAAGCTGTGGCCATATGGTCTGTGCCCCTGTACTGAGTGAGGGCAGCCCAGTGACAGCCCCCAGTCCAGGGCATCCGGCATCTCGATGAGGACGAGGCAGGTCTGAGCTGAATAAGAGGGGAGGGGAAAAGGTTACTTGCTCAGTACACAAAAGCAGACTTTTCATTCCTTAGTGCCAGCTAAGACTGTTGGAGGAGCAGAAGGTCCACATTAAGCTGAGAAATGAGCACCTTAAGGAAGTTTGTTCCACTGTTCATACTTGAGGCCATGGTAGACTCACAGAGCAGAAGTACCTTAAGCAGCAAGCTGATAGACTGAAAGTGGGAAGGTGAGAAGGTTGAGATGGAAACAAGCAGGTGGGAATAAAAGGAGGCATAAATGACTGACAAAAGTGATGACTGCGATTTAAGAGACACAAATACCTCAGTTACAAAGTGGAAAATAAAAAGCACACCACGTCAGAAAAGGTTATCAAACATCCATCACTCATTCAATTAAATGTTCTTAACTCAAAGCTAATCATAATTCTTAGCTTGTTAGTCTTACGAGTTAAAAATTCCAGATTTCCTGGCCCACATTCTTATGTTAGAAATAGGTCAACAACAATACAGCAGGATCACTGGCATCAGGGAGCAAACTCACAAAGTGTAACCACAGCACTCAGACAACATGAGCAGATAATTATTCACAGTACCTGGCAGCCAGCTTGGAATGGGTTTATTATTAGTCTATTAAGCCTTTCTTTTTTAACAGCAATCTTCACTTAAACATGTATCTTCCCTTCTTGTCATCATGAAAACCTAATTTCCTTTCCTGAAGGTATAAAGTCATTGACAGAACAAAAGATATTCTCTTTTAATGTTCAACATGTTTGAACATCAGCTGTTGCCTACTGGTACTCTCCATCCATTTGTGGAGCTGAGCTTGTTCCAGTGCTGTCAGGGGTAACTTAGTTACCAGAACATCGACTTCCTAAACCTTTCAGGAGAACAGGGGGATGCTGAGGCTGTAAGCACAACACTGCATTCTCAAAGAAAACTGTCTGTTTCTTGGCAACTGGATAAACAGTCTCTCTCAATTAACATAGTCTAGTCCACATCTGTTGTTAAAACATTAGCAGAAATATTTGAGCCCTTTCAGATTGTTGATAATGAAATTACACAGACAAGATATTAGATTGTTCATTTGGAAACTGGTTTAATTAATAGCCTGCCCATTTTATTTGTACCCTTTCTAAAGTCCATGATTCATGTTTTATTTCCTCTCTCTTCTGTAGCATCTCTTGCTGTGGAGTTATGAAAAAGAAAGAAGAAAAATACTTATTTTTTTTCCCCAATTAATTCAAGGCAGAGTATTAGAACATATATGTTGAAATATACCTACTTGCTTATGTGTTCAGTAAAAGTCACATGCAGCAAAAGGATTAGGAAGGCCACTTGACAGTCTTGTGTTCAAGGCTCACTCTGGCCAGAGCATTGTGTTTTGTCTTCAGTGCCTATAATTTCATATATATATAGGTTTTGTTTTTCACAGAGAGGGAGTATTACTCTGTTCCTTGTGCTTTTTCCCCCTTGCGAAATGCTAACATTTGCTGTCAGATTCCTGCCTTAGAGCTCACAGGCAACTCTCTCCATTTTATGGTTTAAATCTCAAAAGTGGTGGGAGTTTTGCCTTTCAGGCAAAGTTCAAAAGTTGGTAAATGTCCCTAATGAACTTGTAAACACATTTCTCCAACTAAAAGGAACTGTCAGAGATTTCTAGAAACAAGAGGGATGCACTGTCCTCAGTCTACTTGATGGCTCTTTTCTACTCTAAAGCTTCTTTTCCTGCTGCAATTTTCATATGCTAATTCCATTTTTAAATTCTTACTACACAGGGCAGTCACTTTGTTTGAGACAAAGTAAATATAACTCACAATAAAGTCAGAAAACTGTTTTAAGTAAATAGCATTAAAAAAAATCATACCTTGGGCCCAGGAGCTCCAAATTTCCACTAGAAAAGAAACCTTCACCAAGAGTCTATTCTGGGCTCCTCACAGAGCACCACAGACACTATTATTGACCTGGCCTATCCATGAACCTCCTGATATTTTTAGTATGCCATCAAGTAAAAAAGTATTTCCTACCTTAAGAATAACTATTACTTCCTACACTGCCTCTTCTTGGAGTGAAAGCTACAGAAAACTTTTATTACAAATGACAGCTTTTTCCAGGACTGTGTTTGATGAAGCCACTTTCTTTTCCTATTGATCAACATTACATACTTATATTTTGTTGAATGACAAACAAAAGCCTAGGGGAAATTAAACACTGAAATCTGCAGACACTCTGGAACAATATTTGTTTAACAGCTGCCGAACTCTGGAAGTAACAGCAAAGAGTATTATGTAAGAAAATCCTGTAACCCAAACAGATAATATTCTGGTTAACATCACATTGAGTCTCTACTTGCTTAAAGCATCAGTTATTATAAGAAAACAATATTCAGCTGAGGATCCACAGTGCGGAACTATTTGTTCAGTCCAGAAACGTAACAACCCAGAAATGTTCAATCAATCAAATTCAGGTAAATATAATTGCCATTTCTTTAAAAGGAAACAAATATATAATACAACAGATTACTTGGTCTTGCTTCATCTTTGGAAAAAATATTACCGGAGTGATAGATTGTACATTAGACTGTTGCAGCCTTCAGAGTTAAAATGGAAGCCATAAAAATAAATCTGGAACCATCCAAGGCTGTAAAAGCAGACCTGGACAAAGAGTTGACAGAAACAAATGAACTAATTGGACCTATATTTCTTAACAGAATGTACCAGATTTCATGCCATGATTGTTTTATGATACTAAATGGAAAACAAACTGTTATTGTTTAATCTTGGTAAATAAAAGATATTTTTATGAGCATTGATCCAGAAGAAAGCTGACAGTTTGCCAAATAGGTATGTTTTTCCAGTGCTACCAGACATTTTTAACTAAAATCTGAAGTTGGCCAATAGATTAACACAGCTTTAAGTGATCTCATAAATTGCATATTTGTTTGGCTGTTACCAGAGATACTTTAAAAGTAACAGTGAAAAATTATTATTTCAAGAGAGGCCATACAACTTTTATCAAATTAGTAATGCTACTTATTCATTCCAGAGAGATGAGATTTTAAATAATTATCCAAATAATTCATTTAAGTCAGTGGTTATTAAGTTCTGCACAAATTGCTTCAGAGCACTTCTAGAGACAATCTTGTAGGCAATCGATTAGGAAGTGGTACACCTGGTAAAAGTATGTAATTTTCTGAATAAAACAGTGTTATGTTCATTTACAGCAGTTAAAAGTTCCTATAAAAAAAGTTGGGATAGCTCCCTCATCTAGTTTTATAGAGTTTCACTTAAGTACAACCAACTGGAAAGTTTGAATTCAAAAGATCTGATCATAAATGTGCAGCCTATGAAGAGAACTCCTTGTCTTCTGCTTAAACAGACCACAAAATAGTACTAGTGAGGAAAACAGAGCTTATTCAACTGAACCAAGAGTCACTTTCCCATCAGCTTTGTCAGAGTTACTGCATATGACAATAACACCTTTTTATCTCATCCATTAGTTTATTTTACTGGGATTAAACACAGTTTTATGCTGCTGTAAAAAAAAAAAAAAAAAAAAAGAAATCAAAGATATTTTTCTGGTACGTTTTTCTTTCCAGCAGAAACTTAGCTAAGGAGAACTGTTTATTTAAGAATTTCCTGACTGTCAATATTCATCTCACTCCAACTCCTTGAAACTTTCTGGCCATAGGAAATAAGACAGCTTTTCCTCTTTGTGCTGTTCTCAGTGGACATCTTCCCTCAGGATGAGTTCTACCTCTCCCACATCACGTCATGTGCATGTAGCCACAGATACATGCTGCGTAGCCAGACACGGAGCCAAACACAAGGTTTTGGCTTTGCCAGTGTCAGATCACAGGCACAAGTGAACATCCAGCCCAGGGGAGAGCAAGATGGGATAGAAAGGGGGAAAAAAGAACATTTGGCAGTTTCTCCTCCTGTTATACCAGAGCACTCTTGTAGAAGCACCAATGCTTCACTCCAGACAAGATTTTTTTTTATTATTTTTTTTTCCATTTAGCAACAGCTAAGTTGCCTTTAACTACAGACATCAGTGCATAGAATGAGGACAGGAATATATAGCTGACCATTCATGGAAGGTAAGGCCAGTGAAAAAGATGATAAAATACATACAGTGCCAGCTGCCAGTATTGAGGCTGAGCAAGTAGTAAAAAACCCTCTAAAGAGAAGGACAAAGAATGTCTGTTTTAATGACCTTAAAGGTCCCCTGGGTTGTCTCTGTATCACAGCACAGGAAATAAGGTCAGGACTGGGACTGCTAATTTCCCATTTGCTTTTAAGCTTCAAGAATATGACAATAATTCTGATGCTCAAAACACCAAAGCAGCAAGAAACATGAGCAAACACTAGAGGAGAGACAGGCAAAACAACTAACCAAAAGCATCTTCCCCCTCCTTTTTTTTTTAACCTGTTAGTACAGGTGGTTTTTTAACACATCCTCTGCCTCTGACACATTAGGTATTTCTATCCTTTCAGTTCCATTAATGTCTCAATAATGGAATTTGCCCAGCCATTGCTTAACTGTACTGCGCCATCTTTTTTAATTTTTACCTTCTGCTACGTTCCCCTTTCAAAGGCTGTTCTTCCCATGGTACCAAATAGGGTCACCTGGAGGGACCCCTGTCTGTCCAGAAGCTCAGCAGCACAGGATCCAGTTTTCTGCAACCTTTTAGGGAGCGTTCACAAATTACATAGGAAGTCAAATGTCCTGACGCTGTGGCTCTGGCACAATTCCTCTCTCCCCAGACAGCACTGCCATCTTTGAAATGGATATCCACAGATCTAGTATTTTCAGATCTCTATTTCTCTGAGAGCCACAGTGCTCTCTGCTCACTCACCACAGCTGAGGACCAGCTACCACAAGTGGGCTACAGCACGTGGGATCCACTACTGTACCCCTGGCAGGCTGCTCAGTTTGGAAGAGCTCTTGCTCTCTGCTTACCTCCGTGGTTTTCCTCCTTTGTGATTCACTGTTTAGACACAGCTGCAAAGGGCATTAGTGGGAGAGATCCAGATGAAGAACTTAGCTTTGTTTTTGTGACACTGGAGTTTCCAGTTAAGTTTATTTAGGGTAATAACACGGCCTCTAACAAAGGCAATGCCTCAGTCACTGCCATATCAGTGCTACAGATGCAGTGAAAAGCTAATACACTCAGTGTGTTATGAAAGGTAATTTGAATTTCTGATGTATTTTTGCAGAACCACTGTGTGCAGCTAATGCTTTTACACACAGACACCTCCAGAGAAGGGGCTAATTTTACACTGTCTTTGTTATTTGCGTGGGTGGCCTGCCACGATTCTTGGAATAAGTGGTGCAAACTGGCTCACAATTGCATTTCATGTGGGTCCTGGTTTCTGATGCACATTATCCTAACTGTCCACACTTGGAAGTAGAGCAGAAAAACCTGTTCCCTGCCTACAGAGAGGTCTGGTAATTTGCTCCAGAGCATATCATGGGTGTAAACCAATACATATGCAGTGAAAATAGTTCAAAGGGACTTGAATCCCTGCATGAGAGGGACGTGCCAAAGAATTAAAGAAGTTAACCCCATTTTCTTTAGATTCTTCTGGTTAATGTAACAGCTTAGAGACAGCAGTTTCACAGGTAGTCTAATAGGAACGACTTGGTCTAACACCTGATTAAAATAAACTTTTTAACTCTGGATAATTTCTCAATGAAGCCAGATTGCCCTTTCGAACAGTGAAAATCTTGCTAAGCTCATACTGTGATAAAAGAAACAATAGCTCTGTGAGAAGATAGCTATAGGTACAGTTTGTATGGCTGTTTGTAACATTCTCCAACTTAGTCAAATTGCCTTAGTGAATTTTGCGTGCTGTTATCCTACATCTCAATTAAATTTCTCACATCAGCCAAATTTCTCATATTCAGCTCCAATCTATGATAGTAGAGATCTCACCTATTTACAGAGGATGAATTTCCCCCCTTTTATAGCTTACCCCAAATCTTCGTTCGCGAAGCCTAGTCGTGATGGTGATAGCTTACCACACTGCACATGGCAAAGTCCATACACAGTTGCCCATGTTGCCAAGGCAAATTCACCACACACCTCCCCCCTCTAGCCCATGCTGTGCAGCATTCCCATCCCTCCTAAGTATTTCTAGCAGCATGTCAATCTAACTTCAGGTACTGAAGTGTTTGCTTTTCGTATGTTCGTCTGTTTCTTCTACTTCTTAAGATACAAAAATGAAGTACTTAAAAGTTCTTAAATAAACATAAACTCCCATGTTATTACAGGTCATTCTCCACTACAGGCAAAACCCAATGTTCCCTAGAATCATAGAATGGTTTGGGTTGGAAGGGACCCTTAAAGTTCCTTTAGTGCAACCCTCCTGTAATGAGCAGGGCCATCTTCAATTAAGTCAGATTGCTCAGAACCCCATCCAGCCTGACCTTGAATGTTTCCAGGGTTTGGGGCACCTCCCATCTCTCTGGTCAGCCTGTGCCGTTGTTTCACCACTCTCATTGTAAAAATGCCTTCCTCATGTCTGGTCTAATTCCACCCTCTTTTAATTTAAAGCCATTACCCCTAGTGCTATCTCAATTTGGATCATAGTTAAGAACAGAAATAATTTGTTTGTCTCACACTGTATGCCTAAGACCTCAAGGTCACATCACATAGCAGTTCAAACTAGTTGTGCCAGCACAGCAGTGGTCCTGCTGTTTCAGGCTCCTCTCCCAGAAACAGCACACGCAGCAGCTCCTTTTGCAACAGCTCTCAGCTAATGCAGCATTTCTATACAACATTAGTTTTTACTCTTGCATGCCCAAAAATTTCAGTAGCGACACAAAATGAATGCAGAACAGTAGTTAATGCTTTAACATTTCAAACTAAAGGAGAGAGATTACCTCCCCTTTTAAGGGGAATGAATATGTGTTCTGAGAGACTTGTGCTGAGGAGGGGAGTGCACCCATTCAGCCCTTGCCCATCCTCCTGCGCTGGCAGGGAAGAGTAGAGCTGAGGGTTTCAGTGTTACTTGGTTACTTGCATTGAAAGGAGCTGGGTTTTGCTCAATAACCATTGAGTACATTCCTCAGATGCCTTTCTTCTGTGCTTTGTGAATCAGGGTTGGAAGTCACTGCTGAAAGCACAGGAAGTTAAAAATCACCTTTTTCAATCTTCTGTCACCTCGGGGTACTTTTGTGATAAACTGACCCAGGCTTGAAGAATGAAGAACCTCTTATAGCCCCAATCACAAAACAATTTACAAAATAATGAATGACTGACCTTGCCATACTCTCAGCTGGCACTGTTAAGTCAGTAAGTAGCCATACCCATTACCATTATGAGTCCAGCTGTCAAAGGGGCCAAGAGCTCCTCTGGTGCCCACTGACACCGGAGCTTTAAAAAACGGCACGGTACATCTTATTCACTGAAATTAAACAAAGGTTTTCCATGCTTAAGAACGACATTTTCAATGCTCACCTCCCTACTTAGAAGAACATTAATTAAAGGTCCCAGGGGAATTTAAAATTGAAATCTGGGCAGCCAGGACACACCTTTGTCCTGGGCCAATACAGTGTGAAAATTCAGATGATTAAGGTATTTCATGGTAAGTGTAATCCACATCGAAGTCATTGTAAAATATTTACCCTATATTAAATGTTTAACCGTACCAGAAATGAAAAATAGCTAAAGTGTGTACTAGAATTTCTTCTCTTTCAGAATTTTCTGTTTAGGGTCAGTACCACAGATTGTGGGGCAACATGCTGGTCACTGCTTGTGATTCAATCCCTCCTCCAAGTATAACAGGTTGAGTTCAACCAGCACCTTGGTAACACCCAAAGTCACAGGAAAAAGCCACCCTCCAGGGCTTACTAAAAGTCAGGTCCTGTCTGTACAGCTGCAAACTTCACATGTACATGACAGAAGCTCCTGACAGAGGAAGGCAGCCCTAAGTGCCAACTGTGAAGAGCCAACTATCAAAGAATCAGGCACCAACCTTCATGTCAGAGGAGGGACCACAGGGCAGGACTGAGTTCCACAAGAAGCCAATGCTGATTCCAGCCAGAAAGCAGAAGGCAGGATTCCTCCTTGAGTCAGATGTCATCCTCCCAGAGCTTTCCAAGGTGAGGTAACTATTTCATGTTATGGTTTGCAACATATATTTTTTTTCTTCAATTTTTCCTTCCAACTGTATATTTTTATAGAACTTCCTTTACTTATTTAAATACCAGCTTTAATTAGCTAAGGGAAAATTTGCCTCTGATTTTCTTGTACCTACTTAGAAAACTGAATCTATAAAGGAACAAGAACCCATAAAACTTTATTTTTGCATTCATTTAAAGGTATTCAGTTCAAAATTGGAGTTAAAAAAGTGAGGGTTTTTTCCAAGCAAGTTTTTAACCAGAAAGCTACAATAAATTATGAGAGAACTGCTAAAGGTCAGCATGCTATAACCAAATTCCAACCTGTTAAATTACTGCTATACTACGCTTCCAAGAAAATCTGTATTCAACATCTGTTTTATTTACAGGAGACCATTAGGAATAGGCAGGCCAAGTCATAGTCTCATTCTGCACTTACCTCAGGTTTTGAAAGGATAAATCTGTCCCTCTCTAGACACAGGACAAGATTAAAACCTGGTCTTGTTGGACTTGTTCGCTACTGTGATGTTTTCAAGTTGCTTTGGAGTCAGACATTACTCAAAAATCAGTATTAATGAGGAAAACAGGAAGGCAAGCTGGAGACAAGCCAGCTCTGCTTCTCATCATTTACACTTGCTGCTGTTCAGACTAATTTTTTATCAAGTCAGAGCAGATTTCTCTTTATGACATAGCTGATGAAAAACTTCCCGAAAAAAAATGAGTGGCTGATAGTCAAATTGGGAATCAGTATGGATCTCAACATCCTGCTATTTCTGAAGAGGTCAGTACTCTAAAAAAATCCAAACCCGCACACATTAACATCTCTGTGTTAAGAGCTCTGCAATTACTTAAAATTATGGAAAGCAACTGATTCTCCCTAGTGTGTGCTAAAAACAAGCATTTCCCAACACTGTCAATTTGTTTTTGCAAGACCAACACATGAAATATGAAGGCACCTGGATATTTCAAGGAAAGTATGGTTATGGATACAAATGCAATAGCAAAACCAAGTCCTGCTTTGCAGAAGGACTGGCCTCTCTGGGCACTGCCTGAAACAACCAGACCAGAAGCATTGCACATTTCTCCCACCACTGCTGTTGCTTCCACCCTCCTCCCATCCCTTCTTTCCCTCCATTTTAGTTCCTCTTCCTAATTCTGACACAAACACAAGGCAAAGACTAAAACAGACACTTCTGGATGTGGTGAAAATTTTGAACATGTTCAGCCTCTATCAAGGTTGTCATTATGCAAATATTTGATGACACAAGCAGAGAAGAGTTTTCACAAGTAGAAACCCCAGGGTTACAGGGAAAAAAGAAGAGCATGAGTATACCTGGAACAACAAAGTGCTCACAAGTCTGGGGCAGTGCCCTACCTGTGGTTTATTCCAGCAGCTTTTCCATCGCAGACCCAAGGAAGTAGCACCCATCACAGGAGCCTGGTCACAGAGGTGTGGGGACGTTGACTCAAATATACTCACTGTCTGTCAAGTTACACAATGCAATAAAGATAAAAACTAAGGAGAAACATCCAAAGAGATTATCATGACCATCCGAGGTGCAACATTGCTTTTTAACAGTTTTCAAAGGGTCACATTGCTTGTTTCCCTTATTCTTTCCACATTAACTGTGTTGCTACAGCACAGACAATTTCAAAATGAGAGCTATACCTGGGGTTAGTATAGGGAGAAGTTTAGCTTACCATGGGATCTTTTTTTATTGCTACTATTGCCTTTGAATTTTTTGTGACCTTTAAAAAGATTTCTATTCCTCATTTGACCCACATACAAGATATTTACTTACCCCCTTAAATGGCTATAGAATTTGTACCTAAGAATGTTTTTGTAATAAATCTTTAACTGTGCAGAACTACTGACATTTTGAACCCACATCACGTTCCCTGAAGTGTTTTCAGGAAAAAAAAAACGGTAAAGAAGAATTGAGATGGAATAAATAAGGGGGAACAGATGGTCTGCGAAAAAATTGGTAGGGCTTCATTTGACAGATGATGGAGAGGATACAGAGCAGAACTCAGGAAAGAGCAGGAAGGAGGAGGGAAGAAAGGTTTTATGATATGGTGCTGCATAGACCAGTGATAAAATGGGTTACCCACAACTGCATGCGTGCACCAGAATGGGGCTTGGTTTATTTCTCAGTGACAAGGATTATCCAAAATTAGGAGAGCAGAGACTCTGCTAGTCTGTTGTAGCACAACTACAACTGCCCTATTTCATTAAGTAGCCGCTGAATTAGAGATTGTTTTACCCAAGGGTGACCACGTATTCCTCACTGCACACACTACACTGGATGTAAAGCAGCCTTCCCAAGGGCCTCACATTTCCTCTTAAATTTGCATTGTTTTGTATGATTCTTTGCTTTGTTTCTCTCTACAATGGAAAAGAGAGTTAAACCACCCCCTCCTTCATAAAACTAACATTTTTAATAAGGTAAATGCAAAAAAAAAAAAAAAAAGACATTACATACAAGTACCACTATGATTTCCCCACTAGAGCTGGTTTTTATCCAAACGATGGGGTTGTTTGAAGTAACTCATCTCAAACAGAGCATTAAGGCAAACTAAATACATTAGCTTTAGATTTAAAAAGGTGTGTACAAGACAGAGTGGCACAGCAGTATACAGAAACAAGGACTTTCAGAAGCAAACAAGCGGGAGGGCCTCAGGGACAGGACAGTTACACCTCACGTTTGTTCTCTGGCAGGTCCCGTATTGAAATCCTGAGTCAGCATTAAGGGTTATTGACATTGCACTGACCATATAAACTCCTCCTGATAGGAGTATTGATGTTTTTAGGTGTTTTGCTAACACAAGTGTTTGTGGTATCAATAACAAGCTTTGATGAGCAGAAAGCTTGACCCATCCTTCACCCCCTTTAAGGCAGAGCTGGAGCAGGTTGCAAAGACAGAACGCAGAAGCACACTGTTAGACCTGTTGTTTGAAGAAAGGTAAGCATAATGCCACTGAAAGGACCTCACTTCTTTCATGTTATGGTAGAGAAGTTCAAATTCATGACCTTTGAAGAGAGATCCATCTGGAGACTTGTTATTTTCACACAGATGAAACAATTACAAGGAATAACCTTTTCCTTTATCCCTCAAGGAAGTTTCAAGCTTAGTTAGCAACATCAGTTATTTCTATGGCAACAGACAGATATAAACACAGGATTATAACCTTCAACAAAGGATCAAGAAAAGGAAGAAATTGGACTTGAAGAGACAAGTGTCTGGAAGAGCTGTAAAAAAAGGTAGAAAGTTACTAATTTTCATAAAAGGCATAATTCTTCTTGCTTCCAACTGGACTCCTGTGAGTATTATATCTGTTTGGTAAAAATTTTAATTCAAAGAGAGAGAGACGCAGGACTGTACATTGGTTTTTGCTGCAAGCATAATGGAGTCAAATAGTTGGGGTTGGTGATGGCAGAGCATGATCGTCCCAAATGTGAAGTGCCTTGCCAGGGGGGCCTTACAGCTCATAACATTAACTTTATGCTAGAAGGTGCATACTTTTATTCTGCAAATTCTACTACAGAGATAGAATCTCACATACAGACAAGTCAATTTAGAATTCTCACATACACTTATGTGCACTAAATGGGAATGAGTGGGCAATTCTAGTGTTGTCAAACCAAAACTGATACTTGAGGGAAAGCACAGATGATAGCTTTTAAAGGTTACCTTGCTGTGAGCCAAATCACCATTTCCTTTCGTCTGTGAAACCATTTGCACCACTCCCGACTGTGATCACAACCAACACAAAAGCAGCAAATACTTTGCTTCTTATAAATGCATAAATAACTGCACAAGGCATCACACAGTACTGAACTGAGTTCTGTATAAAAAGTAGGTATTTCTTCTCCTATTTTTCCTGTACATTTTCACCAGCAGAGTTAGCAAGACCTCTTGGCGGGGGGAGCCAAGGGAGCAACAGCCCTAAAGGGTGCCCAAGGGCCCATTTCCATCGCAGCCTGGCTGGGGCTGTTTCAGAGCTGACCACCAGCAGCAGAGTCTGTGGGGCAGCCTGGGCCAAACGCACAGGTCCAGGGATCATTTGCTACGCAGGCAAATTAATTTTGAGCTGGTTTGGGTGTGCCTGCACAAGCTCCAGTTACTTCTTTGGATTACCCTACAGCAGACATTTCATAGGAACATCTGCCTCCTTGGGTCCTAGCCAAAGGAAGAAAGGTGTTTTGGTTTTTTTGGCTTTGGTGTTTTGGTTTCTTTTTAAACATCACCCTCACTTATCCCAGACACATACTTCTATGTGAGACAGAAAGAAAGGGAAAGCCCAGCCTGCACAGAGACTAGGAATGGATCTGAGGCACAGCCCAATTAGCAAAGGGATCTGGGAAGAGACAGGTGAATGGGAAGCTCCCAGCAAGCAGCACACAAGCCAGGCCATAAAGAAGGCTTTGAGCACTCATAGCTAATCCAGGGTATGCCAAGAGAGCGAGGGTCATTCATCCTGAGCTATAAGTAATGAGATCAGAAAGCCCCTTCATTTGTAGAGGAAGGAGGGAGGAGATGTCCAGCCCACTAAAGAGAGATACAGAAACATCTAATGGAGGCAGAGGGCTGACCAGCCGCTGCACAGTTTGTCAGGAAGCCAATAACAATGATAGCAATGAAATAATTGGATAATGTTGCCTAACACTAGAAATGAAAGGAAAAACCATTAAGCACCTTCTGAAGCTTAAAGTAACTATTTATTCTCAAAGCCAGGGAGGATCAAAAAAAACACATAGTGCAGACAGGCTTAAAGGCAGGAAATTCTCTGTATCCTTCATCACCTTAGCCAAGAGAGATGCTGTGCCTCATTATTCACTGGTAATATCCCAGGCCCCAGAGCACCTTTTTGCTTTTAAAAAGCCCCAGTGAAAGTTCTCATTTTCCTATCCAGGCACAGTAGCCTTTTGGAATTCAGGTTCAAAAGCCCTGCAGTCTCACCCACAAATCAGCTCTGGGCTGGCAGGAAGATGCAGTGACAGCAAGTAGAGCCAGGCAGGGCAAACTGACAGAGCCCAGAGTCATCATTAACTTAGCAACAACAATTCCTTGTGTGCCTAGAGTTACTCTCATCACTTCTAAAACTTTGAAAAGTAGTCTATTTTTTGCACATAAATAATTCACCAAGGGACTGATTTCCTGTACAACTGTTGGTGAACATACAGTGTTCACACACTTTCCCTACCAAAACAAATCCAGTTGCTGCTAAGGAAGGACATAAGAAAGGATGACTGTTTTCAAATTTCTTTCCAAAGAAGTGTAAGCTGTCATAATATTTAACCTTTCCTCTACTCTCCCACCAACACACACCCCTCCCCACCCCACCTCACCATTGCTTCCCACACCCCAGATATGAAAGCAGATAAGGAGGTCTCCCGCTTGCTGCTTCCTGATGGTGAGTCATGGCTCTGAGTCAGCCTTTGTGTTCCAGGGAACCTGGAAGACTTTGATACCTGCTGTTGATTTTGGCAAAACCACCTCTTCTTGCTTTGAGGGTGAAACGATTTACACACATCATTTTTGGTCTGAAAATAGCTGCTGAGATGCAAACAGCAAAAAAATGGCCAAATATTTTCTTGTCCTTGCACTTCAGTAGAACCTCCCTGTTCTGGGGCACAGCTGCACTGAAGCGAGCCACAAAATACTGGCTTAAACCCTGAGGATTTGAGAAGGATGTACTCACAGGTCCTATTTTATGCACAGAAGGTACCATTATTCATGACTTTGGATGCAGCCACCTCTAGAGCAATTGGTCACCTTTCAGTGATGACAGAAAAGTGTTGTCAGCTGCTGGGTCACTGTCTACTTCCCATGGTCAGGTTAGCTGAAGTCAAATAGTACCAAATCCAGTCCTGACATTAGTGAGCCGAGCTCCCTCCTCTGTTTTCCCTGATGCATTCCTTCTAGCAGAGTCAGGCCACTCTTTAGCAGCTCACATTAAGGAGCTTTGCACCAGGACATTCAGACAGGAGAAGTGCCTTTTCATAAGCAAGAATTCAAGAATTTGCCCCATCTCAGTTGAGACACGCCAGTAATGAGGAAAACTCTGGCAAATACACCTCTCAAGAATCCCTGTGTGTCTCTGCCTAGCCCTTCTCTGTCTCCACAGATGAGCACTTTGTAGTTATATAGAAAAAAATCCCCTCATTCTTGGCAGAGAACAGCTGCCATATTTTTATTAACATGTTTGAACATTACATCAGCTGCTCATCTCAAACATTCATCTGCATCATCCACTTCTGTGCCTACTTTTGTATCTGTTTTACAAAACCTTTAATTAAATTAATTACACTTTAACATATACATATTTTAATTTCCTTTTGCAATCATATTTCAGACATCTTTTGATCTCTTGTTGTGATTCCAAACTACATTCCTTCCCTTCATGTCTGTTTGGTAAACACCTTTGCTTAGGCCAGATTCATTAGCATTTTAATTATTTTCTCACTCCAGGACTTCTCTGCTATCCCTTCTTCCCACAGTATGGCAAATTAGGCCATTTCTAGATTAAACCCTAAATTCACTAAAAAGTTTTAAAGCATAAGTATGACAGCATAAAGAAAACAGAAAAAAGTTATCTGTAAAAAGTACAATTAGTTGCTACACTTCCTCTCAGAGTGTAGCTATTGTTAAAGAAATTATTTCAAGGAAATTAGATTTAATTTCTTTAATAAGGATTTTGCATGTTAAAGCAAAGAAACTTGAAACATGCCAAAGCACATGAAAGCAATTAAAGTATCAGTTGTAACAGTAATTTAAGTTTGCTTGAATGAGGGTTGAGAAAGGGAAATCCTGATGTGCTAAAACTTAGCAAAGGTTTTAACCTTAATTTCTAATTTGACTTTGAGAGAGGAAAACAGCTTCAGTACTCTTCCCCACACATTTCTGTTAAGCAGTTTCTTTAAAGAAAAAAACTACCAAAAAAAATTGTACTACAGAGCATTTTTAGCTACTTTTTCAATTCTGCATATGTTTATTATTTAAAAATTTGGCTACTTTTTTAAAATGGCTACAGACTTTAAAAACCAAAATGAAGTGTTTCAGCTACCCAGAGATTTCCTTTCCTCCCCCATGTCTGGTCGGCCAATCCAACTGAAAAACAAGCAAACAAACAGTTTGCTCAGCTCTGCACATAAAGAACAATTTACCACGCGTCAGATCCTAAAAATTCAGGTACATGTTTCTGAGTATGCTTTAGTCAAGAAAAATTTAACTTCCTTCTTTTATTCATGTTTAGACCTCACTGATATGTGTCTGTGACATATTGAGAACACGCACACAGTCAGCTATGTGGGTCAGCTATTAAATGATTATCCTTTTCTTATATCACTACAAACAAACATTGCTAAGCAATACTTTAGAAAAGAAGTCAACTAACACCAATCTTAATCCCATAAAAATCTCCAATCACAAGCATACTTAGCATAGTCAGTCTCATTCAATAATTTAGCACTCAGTGTTTATTCAGGGCAAAACCTTATGTTGGAGCATTCAGATAAAAGAACAGTTGCAATACTTTTAGGTTTTATTTTCATTGACAAAGGGACGTGTTTGATCATGGGGAGAAAAAAAATGGGTGTTAAACTTCTAGCTCTTCTATGAGAGTGGAAAGTTGTTAAACTTCTAGCTCTTCTATGAGAGTGGAAAGTCCTTAGTTTTCACATCAGGTAAATTCAAGGCTACAGAAGGGATAAGGGTAGCAGTATAAAAGCTTCCGATGCTTTTACCTGTCTTTGGATTTAATTAAGTCTATATACAACATTCTTCTCATGGAAGGTAGAAGCAACAGCAGTTAGCTGGTTAGAAATGGCTCCATTAAAACACTTTACTGCCTTTGCAGACAAATTCACTTAGAAAGTAAGTTGCTATTTTAGCTGAATCCACTTCCAAAGCAAAGATAGGCCACTTATATTTACATTAATCAAAATTAGCTTTCGATAGTCATCATATAAGCAACATTAAAACACATGCATTGCACAACTGGCTTTCCCAGGCAGAAAGTTATCTTGCTAACTTGTTTCTTACTTAGGAGGACAATTTTCTTAGCATGAAGCCCTCTTATATGCCTTCAAAATGCACCTGCTTTCCTTACTGCCAGTATTGTGTGAGTGCTGTGAACACTGCACTGCCTTGTACCCTCTCGTGACGTCAGCAGGTATCTCAGACTGGTCTATCTGAACCCCTTGAGGATAAGCAAACAGACCGGGATCTGCTATTACAGATCTGGGGCTGCAATCACTCCCAAACATGATTGCAAGCAGAAATCCTGTTCTTCTGCAGGATTCTAAAATACTTCAATAAATCCCCATAGGAAACTGATGCAGGGCAGCAAACAGCACATAAGGCAATCCCTTGAGGCCCTCATAGCCATTCATAGACTAAAACAGGATGCAAAGGCAACACAGGAGCTACCAGAAGAAATACGATGCTCCTTCCCACAACTAACAAGATCTTTCCTGTTTGGCCTACTACATCCAGTACTGCTTTCCTAATCCTCTATGCAAGTTGCAAAAGTCTTCTCAAGACCCAGCATATCTGATTTCACACAAGCAGCTATAAATGTAGGGCACTGATATTGGGTATCTGTCCTACTTCAGGTTAGTTTCGACTAACTTCAAAAAGCTTATCTGGAGCCTAACCTTTCATTATACAAACAGGACAAAAACAAACAGGACAAAAAGTGTGTCAAGAGACTTCCCCAGTGCCAATGCGCAACACTTAATATCATTGCATACTACAGATTTGTAACAGGTACCCATAAAGTTCTCACATCTTTTGCATCAAAACATCAGAAAGCCTCTTTTGTGGCTGGAATCCATAAGCTATGGGTGTCATTAAAGCATAGAAATTATCATCAATAGGATGTGGCATGGATTCTTAATTTTCTGTGGGAAGTCCTAACAAAAAGCATTCTTCTGCTTGATATGCAAGTTTCATATCTTAAAAAAACGCCTAAATCTGAGCAGAAATAAGACCTACACCCTACACATTCGTTCCTAATTTTCCCTCCATTATTTGTTGTGTTCTATTGTTCACAAACAATAGAGATGCTTACAAATATATTTTTATGCAAGCTCTTTGTGATAAAAATAACTCCTTTCACAATTCACATTGAAGGGCAGCGGGATTCTTGCTTCTCCTTCCAAACAACCATGCATGTATTTGAGCAGGTCTTGCTGTCTCTCTGTTTTCCTCCCACTAGACGTTGATAGAGAGAGAACAGTGCTGAAGGAACGAGCTTACTGATTTGTATGCACACAGCAAAAATGAAAAGTAGGTTGTTTGATGTTGAGGGTGAATTGAATTGATCCAGGCATTCCTTTCCAACACTATTATTTATGACAAGCAGTACATATTATTGACCAGTGAACATACAATCATAACATAATTAGCTTTCACTTAAAAAATTACCTCCTTGTCATTTCCGATCCAAGTTCAGGAAGTGGCACGGACTCAGGAGGGCAAAGGGTTGCAGTTAACAGGCACAGCTCACTGCCAGAAGTGCGTTAACCCTCTGCAGGTACATTTTCAGATGCAGCAAGCAGTCAAATACAGCCCACAGCAGTACCCAGAGGAAGACTACATTTCTACATTCATTAACATTTGTGAAGTTACTCATTAAATCCTGACTGAGTCCAGTGGTGTGAACCAGTCTCATGCTTCAGTAGACAGATGATCCATCAGCTCCTGTTTGCTGGAGTCATAACACCTCACTGAAAGCAAGCTACAGGTTTTATGTACAATAAAGAAGCTCCTTCCTCACCTTTCCTCCAACTTTGCCCTGGAGGAAGAGCCACCATCCAGACTCCTCTTATGAAAATACAGTACAACCTAGGACTGTAGGTGCAACTACATCCACTGACTGGCACAGTGGAGGCCAGTTCAGTTCCAGGACTAATAAATCCTACTAAGTCTCCTATTAACAGTTTCACTGGTGTCTTCTGAGTATGCATCTCAGGGAAATATTTCATCAGAAAGCTACTCTGCCTTGATATATCTAGCGGGGAGAAGCCACACCCTTAATTGGTATAACCATATCCATCACATCTCAATTTATTCAGCCTAGATAGGATTATACTAGCTTTGTATAACCTCTTTTGAACAGAGAACAGATTAAAATTGTTCTGAGAAAATAATTTCTTGGGACTGACCCAAGAGAATCATTAGTAACAGCTGGTAAATAAAAGAACCATCCTAGTCCATGGCATACAGGTATTGTGTCATGAGGCTGAGAGTACTGGGAACCAATGAGTTTGGCACAAAAGAGATTTTACACCTTAACCACAGATGAGAGAACAGAAAAAAGTCTTTGCAGGTCCTTGTTCAGCAGTGAGAGCACTCACCACATGGGGAAATCCAGAGTCCAAAAAAATTCATTCAGATTCAGAAGGGACAATACACTGCAAAAAGGTACCCTCAGTGCTCCCCCATGGATACTTTCATCCATCAGCCAGGCACCCAGGTTCCTGGGCAGGTTGCACACAAAGGTGTCTAATCCCACATGAATCAGATCACCACGATCTTGTCAATTCTTTTCATTTTTTGAAACAGCAACAAAAAAGTCCTCCCAGACCTTTTCTAAATCCCTGTTTCCCCGTCTATAATCACTTATTCAGAAGAGTACACTAGTGACAGCTCTTTGGAAACTGAGCAGATGAAATTGTGATTGAATTGAAGAATTACAGTTTCTAACTTCCCCCTTTTCTACTGTAGAGCCAAACTCCTCATTGTTTTAATTTAGAGGAAATATTAGTACCAACTGTGTTTTGCCTCTTATCTTTGCTCAACAAAAAAGTTATTTAATGTTTCAGGAAATGAGTTAAAGTGAAAACAACCACCTTTTTCACAGCACTAAATGCTTAAAAGAGATTCTGGTTTGCCCATTCTAGCAGCTTATTCAGGACAGACAGCACAGGCAGTAAAAAGCAAAAAAATTCCTGAGCTGTAATACTAAAAGACCAGGCTAGGATTAAAAATTATTTTCATGTCTGAAATTTCTACAGCTCCATAAAACTGCCAAAGCAGGTGCCACTTAAGATAGTAGCAACTTTTGTGCTGGTGCTGGTCTACCAGCATCTCTGTGGAGATGTTCACAAATTCATCTTTTAGGAACAGAAGTATTGTTTCACAGGCATATTAACTACGATGTTAAGAAAACAAGTAATCTAAAAAGAATAGTGATATACAGGACACAAATAGATCCTACCGCAGGGAAGATCCCTGGGTGTTTCAGGATGTATGACTAAGAGGCAAGATAGAAGAAAAGGCAGCAAAGGGAGCACAATGAGAGCGTTCCATGCCATTGTTTTTGAAATTAATGTTTATCAGTTTTCCATGAATCACCAACCACACTTTAAATACCAGTGCCTGTATTCTTCTGGAGACTAAAAATACATCCAGTTTATTTGGCTCTTCCGGAGAAAGCTGTGAAAAGGGTGACTTCTGTTCTTAATATATAGCAATGATGAAGAGTTGTCACAGGACTGCAACAACACATTTTTCTTTTTCAAGATGCATATGACAAAACAGTGCTGCACACAGTCACATCCCTTTCTGATGGATGAGAGCCTTATCAGTCTGTTTGATAATAACACTCCTGAAGTTTTTTTGACTAGACTTTTTTTCTTCTAATGACTCCAGCCTACATCACTGGTTATGTTGGTTTGTGTTTTATAACACTCGGTTACCTCCCAAGCTTAAGATGATCACCAGATGAGTATTATTGGAAGTTTAAATCTGCATAAATCAATTTCAGTTATTGGAGCTATTGGAGCCCTTTTTATTTGCTGGTTTTTAGCATATATTAGTTGTCTTATACTTGGAGCTACACTCAGATTTTTCCTCAAGCGAGAAAAGTAAGAAAGAGTGTCAAGCAACTTGGGCACTATTATGCAGCATGACCAAGCAAGGGATCAACCCTTTCCTACACACTTTCTCACAAGGAGGAAGAATGTGGAGAGTCAAACTACTGAGCAGTACAAACACAGAGGAGCTGCTGGAGAGCAGACTTCTGTCTCAATCACCAGGACCACTCACTTACTTCCAGATTTCAAAGAAAAAATTAAACTTCGATCTTTGCTAAGATGCCTTTCCCTTGCAGTGTGATGAACCTGAAATCTACACATCAACCTCATTTTACTCAAAATTGTCCAAGAACTAATTTGGACTGACATTTCTTTATCAAACATTTAAGCAGAAAACAAATTATTCTGTGCACAAAAGAGCACAGTTAAGGAACTTGTGCATTCCAGTCCTGATAACAGGAAAAATTAAGAGCAGGAAAAACAGTTATGAGGCTACATTTCTGGTGCTATCCAGGGTCTGCTGATACATTTGTCTATTTTCTAAGCACTATGAAGTGACCCTTAAAATGTTTCCCTAGTCCAACTAGCATATCATAGAGCAAATCAATAATACCACTGCACTACAATTGTTTGATTGAGGCCAGATCTTCAAAAACCTGGAGGATACTTTGAACAGTGATGAAAGAATGCTGTACTGCTCTGTCCTCAATGTGCTTTGTAGGAGACAGGCACTGGAATCTAGGTGGAAATGAATAAGCAATTACAAGAAAACCCTACTGAATTGTACATGTTTTTCTTCCATGGATCAATACAACTTCCAAAAAATCAAAGGTTTTGAAGAAAAAGCAACATACTGTATGCATACCTCTGACAAGGGTCAGGTGATAGTTGTATAATACATATACCTAAACGGCTCAAAGGAAAAAAAAGCTTCAAAAGAAATATTTGTACATTTCCTTTTATATTACTTAATGGGAAAAAATAGATGATTAAATATTTTAGAGTTATGTTCTGTACCAGACTCTATCTGTTTAGATTTATATTAAGTCTGAAGCTTTTTGAAGAGTGAATGTATTTGTAATAAGAACGGTAACTTGACAGTTCAGCTACTTTTTGTAGGCAGTCTGTGTTGATTAAGGTGGACTTCCCTAGCACAGACCAAATGCCAACACTTTCAGGCTGCAGCTGTCACAGTTCTAAGAAGACAAAGCACATGGATATCTTTCCTTCCCGCTGTGACTGTTGGAAAGTTGTGGGGTTTCTGCATTAGTCAGCACAAGTGGAACTTGTTTTTCTCATTAATTGCACCAGCAGGGTATATAATAAACAGCTGCTTCAGAGGAAAGAGGAGTGAGAAGGGATAGCACAAAAGAAGAGTCCAGTGTAATGAATAACGTGTTTCTGTTTTAGCCTGTTCATTCTCTTGCTGACATCTGTGAACAAAAATAACAGTCTTAGTATGCATACAGTCACTGACAGTCTGGTGGGCTCCAATATTTGCAAGGCACATTATTTAGCTCCAAATGTGTGTTTCTGTCACAGAACTCTGCATTCTCAGTGTAAAATCTGAGGCTATTACTCAAGCAAGGGGGGTTTCCAAGCCTAAGACAAGGACACAGATTCTGTCCAGAGTGCTGCTTGAGTAGGGGTGTGCAGTCATGGTCATTAAAGAGAAACATCCAAATATAGACCCAAAGAAAAGGGAAACATCTTTTGGAGTAACCTGATTTATCAGGAATATAGTTTTCCCATTTCAGAAAAGAGAAAATTTAGTGCCCAAAAGAGCTTAGAGATTAAATGAACTGAAATGCCCTCTTACCTTTGTTATTTTCTTCCCCTTTCTTCAGCTGTCCTACTACAAGAGAAAGCTGCTGGAAATAGCAGGTTCTGCATATATACATATGCACTTTTATGAACAGTGATTGAAAAAACAGGTCGGTCACCCTACATGCAAGGAATATTTCCTTTCTTTGAAAAGAAAACTTTTAAGAGAAATCTGAATAGGAAATAAACACAGAACTTTCTCCTGGGAACAAAATAGACCACTTACACTTAAGAGCCAACGACCAAATGAATGTTGTTGACTGAATTACAATGAAGGCTTCAAAGAGAGGTCTCCAAATTGATTCAAGAGTATTATACATCTAACACAATCCAAGTATGCTTTAGCTGTTTCAAAAACCACAGCATTAAGTATACAATTCAAGACCTAAAGTGCAAGCTTCATACCCATAAAGGGGATTAACTTAGGAAACCAAGTTGTGAAACTGTTTTCTACCTTACATTTTCTTTCAAAAGCATTGGAGATGTTTAACTTTTCTTCTGGGGAAGGTCATGTTCAGTGCAAAAGCAGAAAACCATCAGAGCTGAAGAGCAGCACTCTCCAGCATCACCTGAGAAGGGAGCTAAGGTCCCTGGCTGTGCTTAAATAGGGCACCAAGCAGGGTGTGTGGAGTTGCAGGTGGGACTGATCAAGGTTGATAAGGAGGAGCAAGGGCTCTGACAGATACATGCTGTTTGACCTTAGAAAATTGCACTTCTAGGCTTCATCTTCCAGTTTTTCAAGGCATTTTCCTTGCTAATGTAGATGAGGGATGCTGCTTTCTGTACCACGGCAATAAAAGCCACTAGAGGAAAACTTTCAAACAGAATAGAATGTTTTAGAACGGTGAATCTCAGTACTTGTCAGTGAAATTCGTAGTCTGAAATATATCTCTTCGATACATCCATAAATCTCATCCAGAGTGGAAAAGATTTCTAGAAAGGGGAATGAGAGGAAGGATCCTTAAGCTTATTCTTTCTCCCAGCAAAATCCCTCTATCCTCTCTTGAGAACCTCCAAATCCTATGTCAGTTAGATGGCTTGAAGCAAGCTGAGTGCATACCAATGGGCACACGTCAGTATGGCAGCCAGAAAGAATGACAATGAAACAGTAGAAGGATCAGGAGGGAGTAATTTAAAGCATGGAGGAAGAAACCTTGTCCCACTGGAAGTGTTTGTACACTATAGAAAGCCTTGGCTTTTGTCCTGCAGTCAGGACATCGTGGCCACCAGCTTTTCAGTGTGGAACTTGTGTGACCAGTATAGTCCTGGGCTGCCTTGTACAATGTGTGGCATTTCATGGCCATAATGTCCTTTGTACTGCTAAAATAAGCTATATTGTCTCCTTTTAAAACCATCCCTCTGTCACTGTGCTATTAAAATAACATCAATATCCCTTCAGTCTATGGGTCAGTGGTTAAATCTGCTGTCAATTACCAACCAAAATGTGAATGAAACAAAGAACAAATTGTCTAACTTCATCAGTATTGTTTTTCTCTTCTTCCCCCAGATAATAATACCTTAAAATAGAATGCCTTATTAACCACAGACCTGAAGGTTAATAAGTACATCAACAAAACAAATGTAGTAAATTAAAACAATGCATTAACATTCATTAGTATTTCACTGTTGATTCCCAAACATGCTGCTATTGCTATTGTGCTATTATCAGGCAATAATTGTTATGTCAAAAGATAGGACCCATATGGTTCAACGAGTTCCTCTGGGAGCTTCTGCTGTATGAAAGTCAATCAAAAATATGATTCTGTAAGGAAAGATGCAGACACGGGTGAGCTCCTGACAGTATATGCAACCCATGTGAGATGCTCAAGTGACTGTTTTAAATAAAAGTTTTTAAATCTAGGGAAAAAAAGGTGAAAGTTAGAAAACCAGCAGTAAAATCAGTAGGTTTGCTCACAGTATATAAAGCTGAAATGCCAGTCTTTGCCAGACTGAATCCTGTTATCCCAGCAATAGAAAATACCCTCTTAACACTTCAAACTTCAATCTAACAAATTCAAACATTGTATATTTTTCCTACCCATAATAACTTAGGAGGCTGATCCAGGTGAGCTAAACCAGGCTGTTTTGAACAGCGTTTAACCTTTGAAGTATTCACAACCTTTAGGTCAGACCTGAATAAATAGACAGTGGCTAATGTAATGCACTGCATATCCTATCTGAAATTGTCTACCATCCAACATTAAATCCTGTCTTACAAGTCAGGTCCTCGTGGTAGACATTTAATCCACATAATTAACCTCTAACATGTCATAACATACAAGATGAACAAATCTCTTAGCTGCCTCTACTCCTTCAGCTGCCCTCATCTCCGCTTCTCTCCTGACCATCCTGCTGGTGGGATGTGCAAGCACCTTGGGTTTCAGTGCCATCTGATGTCCACCTGGAATCAGCATGCTCCAAAAGTGTTTTTGAGGATTGTTCCCTGCACAGCATTGCAAGCACCTGGCCCTGGGCAGCCCCATCTTCACAGTGGTCATTTGCCTCATGCTCTCTGCAGCCTCACTGTCTTCTTCTTCCCCACAGCTTTGCCTCCTCATCTTTTCTTTTACATCTTTTCCCTCCACTGAGGAGCAGAGTCAAGTTGTGGCAAGCTTGCTCTGACTTTCTGTGCCTCCAGCAGCACCACAGCCTGTGCAGATTCCAGCAGCCACCCCACTGTTACCTCTGGCTGACTTGTGCCTCTCCAGAGGGCTTTTTTGTATTGCTGTTGGTGATTTGTAGGGTATGGTGGGCCATACAAATGAATAGAAATCATACCTGCCCAGTCTTGAAACAGCGTTCATATTAAATCACAATGTTTCTACTTTTACATATCCTTCACAAATTCATTTTGAATTACTGCACCTTGGTTCACTGTTTGAAGAGCATGAGCTGTTTTGCCCAGCTCTATTTCACTGGCAGTTTGTATTTACCAGGCACACATGGGCTGGGAAGAGTTGCGTAAGCTGGTTTCTATGGCAGGTTTCTATTCACCATCTGTTTGACTGAAAAAATATCTTTTTCAGTTAGCACACTGGGTCTGGTGTTTGCATCTTTTGTTTCCTTCCAGATGTAATCTCAGAAACACAGGAGGGGCTGTGAGGCTTTGGAGGGGAGGAAAGGCCTTTTGAAATGGCCCTTTTACCCAGCTAAAAAACACATTGTCCCTGCTTGGACACTGCAGGAAACTTAATGTCCTGAAAAGCCACTTTCCCTGTACCCAGCTACTTTCCATGGCACTGCTTTATCATGAAGGAGATAAAACTATAAGCCTCTTTCTGTATATACCTTCACCCTGTTTCTGGGCTGGTTTCCTAAGGAAACTGGAATCTGTGTTCATCATCATCTTGTTCCACTCCTTTCTGAGCTACTCTTGAGCCTCTGACTTATTTCTGCTCCATTTAGAAGAGAAGGCAGAAAATTAAGGTCCCACACATTTCACAGGAAAGGGGAGAGGCTTATTAATGACCTCAACAAGAGATGTTGAGAGCCCACCCCTTGCTCCACTCAGAGGCCATTCTGGAGAGGGATGACATGAATTCCCTGGTCATGGAAAATTGTTTTAAATGGAGCTTGCAGCTCAGCAGACACAAATGAATACAAGCAAGTCCATAGGAAAGTGCTCATGGAACTGCCCTTTTTCCAACAAGTCCCTCCAGCTAAGAAGATCAAGCAGAAGAAGGGGTTGGGCAAGAAAAGTCTCTCTAGAAGGGCCAGGATGGGAATCAGAAACAGTGGCACAAGTGATATGTGGCGAGATGAGTATTTTTGGATGACAGAAGACCACAGTCCTCAGGAGGAAAGACTTCTGTTTTCCACAGCTGCATGAGGCAGTGGAAAGGGCAGACAGACTAAGATCGCAGGTGAACAGCCACAGGAGCTGAGGTCAGACACACAGCATATAAGCCCCCAAAGCAGTCCTGGACCTGGGATTCATTCAACACCCATTGCCATGGATATCACCATTCAAGGGGGACCAGCAAAAGCAAGGGCTGCCTATTCACTCCATTGAGAGTTGCTGAGAGCAGCTTCCTGATCATCGAGCTGCCTGAAACAGGGTGTGCTCATTACCACAGCCCCTCAGTGCTGGCAGCACTGGGTGTTACCCACACACCACCTCTTCCTTCCATTCAGCATAGGGAAGGCAATGCCATACACTGGTGCCTGGCTGCCTGCCACTGTCGCAGGGGATCTGGCAGCTTCATCAGCCCAGCTCCTGGAGGAGAAAGCTAAACTGTGCCCCAGGTGTGCTTTCTGGGAGAGAATCAGACAGCTGTGGTGAGGAGAAGTGTATGGGCCAGCACCAGTTGCAATTCCCCCGTGGTGGCCCAGGTGTTGGCCCAATAGGCATCACCCGGAAGGTGACCCCAAGGTGGTGCACAAAGTGCTTCTGAGACTCAAGTAATCCCCTATATAGAATGGCCTGGGTGCCCCTACACCCTAAGGGCACTGTGATCAAAGTGTATTTTCTTCTCATATGCTGTTCCCTCAGCCATGACTCACTATTGTCTCATTTTGCTTTGGGAAATATCATATGCTTCAAGCACAGCACTGAGAAAAGGCTGAACCATTTATTTTTAAGCTGTAATAAACTAAATTTTTAGGGGAGAAAAATCAACAAGCTAGCATCTATTCTCAAAGCGTGCAGTTTTAAAGCAGAGCAGGCATGCACCTCCTGCAAGAGAGGAGGCTGTTTCCAGGCTCTCTTCTCCTTGGAGAGCAACTTTTCACAAAGGCACTGTGGTGGGCAGTGGGCAGCCAGTACAAGCTGAGGGATGGGATTAGGCACCCTTACATCAGAGCAGCAGGTCTGCACCAGCCTGATCACCGGGCTGCTTAACTGGAGAGAAAGGTTCACACCCCAAAAGGTTTACTTTGAGGGTTATAGCTTGTTTACAAGGTTCAGTCAGAGCACAAAGCACAAAGAAAATATTTGGCCACAGTCCCTTTGTGCACTTCAGCAACCTGGAAATGAGATCTAAAGCTAAAATAATCAAAACTTCTTTCAAATGAAAGTTTTCTGTTGAAAACTCCTGATTGCTCATCAGCAGCACTCAAACTATGGTCTCTGAGTCCCAGGATGCCACTCACTGAAACTGTAGTGTCAGCTCCCTCAGGAAGTCAGGTTTTAGGTTATAGGTATACAGATAAGGCGACAGAAGAAGGTTTTTAAAAAAGGTGAAATGGGAAAAATAATGGTGCTGCAGTTTATAGAATACCCACTACAGAGATTCCCATCTAGCTTGGCACAGTCTGGAGGAGACCAGCATTGTAATCTGAGCCATACATGCTTCAGTCAACTGCTTTATTTCCAGCCCTGGTTAGGAGCATTGTATCCTGTATGAAGCAATAAGAGTGAAGTCTTGAGGACCAGAACATTTTAACACCAAATTTATATGTATTCATGTAGAATAATTTATTAAAATCAGTGCACTGATATGCACTGAGGTTGTTGAGCACCATTTGTATGAATCAGGGGGCTAGGCCAGAAATTAACTTTAAGAAAAAAATAAACCAAAAACCCCACCACCAGCAACATGAAAAAAAGACCTTATATTCCACAGCTATTCCTTTAGCTGGAGTAAGGGGCTAGACCTTCAATCACAGCGAGGGTCAGTGTGGGAATGCCTGGCAGCTGCTCCGGCTGCAGTCAGCAGCTGCCAGAGCTGCTCTGGCAACAGAAGATGTTTCATCTAGGCATAGTGCCTCCTACAGCATTGTTTTACATCTTTCACGGAAAGCTTGGAACGGAGTGGAATTGTAAATGCTGTGCTTGGACAGGGGATCACAACCTAGAGAAGTGTAGGTGCAAGTTTTGGGCCACAGTGCCCAGGCATGCAGGAGCTGTGGAAAAGATACAGCTGGATATAGCTGTTCTTCCTGGGAGGATCATACCACTATATCTGTTGTCTGCCAGCCAGCAAAGCTTCCTCAAGGAGTGTTCATTTTGGCTCTAAATGGGATTATCCAATTCCCATTGTCTCCTACATACAGTCTATATATTAGATCATCTGTCCTGGAAGAAGATTTAGTTCTTCGCTGTTGGTTTCTGCTTTGTGAGCTATCTAGTACTAACACCGCTTTTCTTGTAATTCTGAAGAAAGACTTGCACCATAATAATGCTGAAACTATTTGTATCTACAATATTTCAGTTAGGTTCAGTCTGAGGTCCTTCTCAGACTTTCTTGTTCATCTTTATTTAAATCTTGAGTGCATATATTTTATATTCAGTAATTACTAAATGGCAATTTAAGGCAAGTTTTTCTTAATTTAGGATGAATCATACCTTTTGATGTAGGTTGAATGATTTTGGTTTTGCTATCTAAAATCTTTGTTTTCTAATAAAATTCAATTCTTAATATAGTTTTCACCTTCTCAAGTTTAAAAGCACGCAATCTTTACTTTTCCCCAAATATTTGTAATAATTAATTCAGTGATATGAGTAGTAATGTATACAAAACAAGATAAATGCACAATCTGTCTGCACCCAAACCCAGGTGGGAGTGCAAGCTCTCTCCAGAGTAACAGCACTAGGAAAATGCAGAAGCACCTTGGCCATCTCAGGGCTCTTGCTGAGCAAGATCCTGGCAACATCCGCTTTTATTGTCTGCTGAGTTGCTTGATTTGGGATAAGATAGGCATGCACAGGGTATGTGGTATACAAAGAACTATTGCTTGCTTTTCTTCATGAGATTTGTGGCTTCGGTTTCCTTTGCAAAGTTCAGCTTGCACCCATCTCTAGGAGATGAAAACCACCCTGAGAACAGAGAGTGTCTATGTCAAATCTTCTGACAAGACTAAATGAGACACTCCTGAAAACAAGAAAGAAATGCCTATGTACCTGTGCTTAAGAGGTATATATATCTCTGTGAATAAAAGTAGAAAATACATTAACAAAAAAAAAAATAAAGCACTTCTTCCCGAGAAAAGTATTGGAATTAATTCAGGAAACACGTTCTTAGAGAATAGTGGTCGAATCCTCCTCGAGTTTTCCCATAACACAGTAAGGGAGTTTCAGCAGGAGTAACAGGATATACAAGTGCATCTGTAATATGCATCTGTAAACTAATGACTTACAGCTTACTAGGTACATTGTGGACTGAAATAAAAGAGCTCAAGCAATGTTTGATGTTGGCTTTAAAGCTGATTTAAAATAAAACAGGACACAATTCTGAAAAAGAGTTTAGCAAAACCATTTTAATATGTCAGACAGACTAGGTTTTACTCTGTCACTTCCCAGAAGAGGCAGCATTGCTCTATAATTTCCAGGGGAAAATCACATGTAATATAATCCTTTGGTAAAAAGGACAGACCTCAGGGTGCAAAGGAAAACAAAATTCATTCCTCAGGCAAAGGTTAAAAAAAAAATTCTTCTCTTAGAAACCATATCCAATCTTTAAATATTAACAGAAAGAGGGAATTACAGGTGCAATAAAAAATAAATCAAGAAAACAAACAAAGAAACAAACATTTTTCTTCTGGGAAAAAAATTCTTCTGTTCAAATAATTAAGGGAAGTTTCAGCCTTTTGTTTTTTCTTTTTTGTTTTTTCTTTTTAAAAGCTTGAGTAAGTGGTATATGTTCTAATTTCTCCCCTTCACAATTTGGCAATTGGTATCTCTTTTTTTCATGCTGACACATAATTCCCTCCATCTGCCCCAACTCCAAAGTCCACACATATAAAATCAGCTTCTGTGAAGCAGCAGAATGTGACAAGCAGCTCACTTTTATCTATGAAATATGAAGCTTGTGTGTTAAAAAGCATTAAAACATGTGTCCAAAACCGAAATTGATCTTACCATATGTTTTGAGGCTTTCACCAAACAATACCACCAAGTAAGAACACATTTTCCTGCCTAAGGAGACAATTTTTCCACATCAGCTCAGTCACTCTGTTGTTCCTCCTCAGCAAGAGCACATTTATTGTACGTCTTAACCTTAACACATGCTTACATGTGTATGTTCACTGCATTTTGTTTCTTGGAGCCTGTAACGTGACCACTTCTCAGGAAGCCTGTAATAGCAGTGATGCTCTAGGTCGTGCATATCATGTGAACCACCATTTCTTTGAGTCTTTAATGCTAATTAACCAACCAAATAATAAATTAGATTTAAAGTGAAATCTTTAGGGAGGAAAGAACAGATTCAATTTAATTACAACAACATATCTTGATTATTTCCTGTATTAATACTAAGATTCTGCACTTAAACAAGTAATCCTTGTCCTAATAATTAAGATCACTTGTCCCTACAGGTTATTTCTTGCCTGAAACAGAGGCTGGTGCCATGTGAAGGTGGAAGGCTGAGCCAGCGGGAGTGGGAGCAGAGAGACAGCTTCTCATCACAGCGCTGCCCACCTCCCACACAGGAATGCACCTCCTTCCCACAGCAAAACCTTGCTGGGTGATGATCATGACAGGATCACCCGCAATGTCTTCCTTAATGCCATGAATATCTGTAAGGACTCTTGGGGGGGAAAGCCCAAGAGTGAGCATGACAAGCTTCTGGGATGTCAGGAGGAAAACCCGGAGAGTCTCAGAGCAAAACAATGAAGCAGGGCATCCATGCAGCTCCTCTTGCTTCCTACAGTTCCTCTGGCACCTGTGAACTTACAGATGAGCCCCACAGAAATGCTGGAACAAGCCAAAATCTCTGTTCCACTGTCCACACAGCTATTTCTGGCCTCTCAGATTGAAACGCCCAAACACTGCATGCCTCGCCTGTCTTTACTTAGGCAAGGATCCATGTGGGAGAGGTGCATGTAAAACATATAAAAGCATTTGAGCTATTCCCATAAAACCTACAGTAATATTCAAGAAAAGGTTGGGCAGACCTCCAGTTATCCTTGTTCCTGCATGAAGACAATGGACTCCATGATCTTTCAAGATTGTTTTTGGAGCTTCCCCTTTATGTTGACATTTATAATTACTGGACCTTGCCTGGTTTTGCACTGTTTCACTAGAACGATGCTTATGCATTTTGAAAGGAAACTTCACCGTAAAGGCAGTTGTGTTGCTGATGTTGTTATTCCAGTTTTTATTATTAGGATGAAGGACCACCACCTCCCTAAGATCCTGCTTTATGGTGAGCTTGCCACTGGCTGCAGCATGAGAGGAGCCCCGAAGAGAAGATACAAGGACTCCCTGAAACAACATCTCAGCCTTGGCCATATTGATCAACATAACCGGTCTACTCTGGCCTCCAACTGGCCATCCAACACACCATCTATAACACTGCTGATGCCTTTGAGAGCACACGCAGGATCACTCTTGAGGAGAAAAGGCAATGCAGAAAGAATTGTGCCTTGCAGAATATACCACCTAAGGAGTCTTTCTGCTGTGCCTTTTGCAACCGGACGTGCCTGTCTCGTATTGGCCTTTTTAGCCACCAGTGCGCTTGTAACAAACGTGGGTAGAGCCCTCTCCAAATCTTCGTTCATGAAGCCTAGCTATGAAAAAAAATTAATAACTTTAGAACTGTTGAAAGGTGGGTCATAGTTCCTCAAGAATGTGAATAATGTTTTTCTCTCAGAGACTTCAACGGCCCAAGCAGTGTCTGCAAATGAAGGATAGGAGCAAACAAGTCACAGCAGAGAAACAGCAGCAGAAAAATATGAACCTGTTACCTGCAGCACCACCAAGTGTCAGCATTGAAAACACCACATATCGGGAAAATGTCCAATTTCTGCAGGAATTGCAAGAGCAAACATTAAAAAAAAGAAAAACCCAAAAAATTTGTTGGCATCTAAATGAAAACAGTTTAATTTTAAAAAAAATTTAATATCTGTGTCAATGACTGAACCCTGTAAGCCTTCTTCCAAGTGTCCAGATACATTATGTTATGTCAAGGTAATACTAGTATTTTCAGAAAACAAAATATATTTCAAATTAATAAGGAAATAATTCAAATAGGAATTTATATTTAAAACTTCTCAACATTTTGAATGGGTTCATATTCGTTACCTATGTATGCATAAGCACACACCCAACTACTCAGCCACTGTCTTAGGCTGCGATGTGTGCAGGAGTCACTGCTTTCAGCGTGGTTGAGGATTTGCTTCACATAACAGGGACGGGCATAGCACGCAGCAACCACCAATGGATCCTACTTCAGAGAAAACCTTTCTATTTTCTAAGCGTGTTATGTTATTGTAGGCATGTCAGAGCCTTCTAAATAGAGGTCCTTTCTTGTACAAGAAAACTCAATGGCACCTGCATCTCGGGAATCACATCTTCTGGCCACGTGCTGACATGTTGGAATGTTCCCACAGGGCTCTGGGTCAGAGGAGACAGCATGGCCAGTGGCTCTGGCGGAGCTAGGTACGTGCTTCTGCCTTGTCAGCAACTGTCAGGGACTTCATATCTATGACACCAACACCTTTATTTTTCAGGGTACAGTAAGCAAAAAATATGATTGATGGCTTTTTTGGTTTCCAAGTGACATGAGATTCTCAGTCTGTTACTGTTAGCATTTATCTAAGGTGCCTTTATATGCCACCCGAACAAACCAAAGAAGTATCCTTCTACTCCTTCGAGCTGGCTTTTCTGATTGATCTTCAGCAGGAATTGAGAGACAAGGCACTTCCAGGTAAAACAAAGAAACTCTCATAACCCATCTATTTCCATGGCTCACTTTGACAGTAAAACACTATCTATTTTTTTGTGATTTTCATTTCCTAATTTGTCTTACCTGGCTGCAGCCACGCTGCTGTTCCTGCCAGTGCCAGCACTGTGCACTCCCCTACAGAGCACGTCTTCCTTGGCAGAGCTAGGAGAAGGGGGAGTGCCATCTTACCATGGTTTCCCAGTCCATGCTGGGCTGGGGATGCTCTGGCTGCCACAGGATCACATCCTTGTCCTTCTGATTAACTATGTCACCTTAGGAAATGGGATTTAGGCTCCCAAGTCACTTGTGCAAGTCTGAAAACGTTATCGTAGCAGAGCTCATGGCCATGGAAAGGAGAGCACTGAGGACAAAGCCCCATCTCAGAATGCTGTGGCCAGGCAAGATAAGCTGGAAATCACTGTACTCAGCATTTTCCTTGGGGTGTGCACCTAATGGATGTCCACAGAAGCCCGGAAATCACCAGCTGATCTTTGTGTGCTTTCTGGATGTGGATTCCCGTTCCCATTTTCCTGAGGCAGGTTCAGGTATGGATGCTCCACCCAGCTTACTGGCTGCATGAGGCTGAGGGAAGAATCCTCTCTCCTTTTATTTCTGACTTTTTGATCATAATCACCCTGACTATGATTTGCTTAAAATGCAACCACATACATGTTCCCTGCTTCAATAAATCCCAGTTTTCCTGGTGATTTGCAGAAATTATCATACCATGGCAAACGTCTATAATCACACCACTTGTTCTGCTGGAAGCCCTCAGTGAAAAACGGGCAGTGAGTAACACTTGCTACCGAGTCCTATGTCATAACAAGCCATTCAATGGCCAATGGCTACTAGATGATCATGTAGACCAAGCACCACCTGCTGCCAGAAAAATGAAGCTCTTTAAATCCAAGCTAGCTGCAACAGGCTTCATCTAATAACCTGCTGAAAGTCTGAAATAACCTGCAAATCTTAACCTGCTTCTGCAGGTTTTCAAACCTTAACACTAGCCCTTGCCAAACCCCAGAAATTCATTAAGGGATTCACACCTATCAATACTAGCCCAATGTGGGCATTGAAATGCATAGCACTGCTTTCTACTCTGTAACCAAACCTGAGCCCTTAAACAGATAAGATAAACTGTTGTTTAAGATAGACCAAAATTAAGAATATCACATTAGCTTCTCCTCTTCTTCGGTGTGGTATTTACTTGACCTGAACTACCCTGTTGCTCGGGTACTTTGAATAAAACCACTAAATGTCTCCAGATCTACTTTCCCCTTACCTCAGGCAGTTTTATCTTACATATAGCTGGTAAGATGCCTCCAAAATATCTTTTCCAAACCCTCAACTGAGTGGTAACTGTCAGCCTACAAGAGCCTAAACATCTATGGCTGCTCCAGGTTTAACAAGGCATTCACGTATGTCTGTACCAATCCCATGGCATTGTAAATCCAGTAGAAAACCTGCTTCTGCAACACTTCCTTCTCCAGATCCTAAACTTAACCTCAACACCTCCTTTTGATTTATGAAACCTCAAATTTTACAAATAAAGTGGCTCTCAGGGTCAGTTTCCTGCTTAACTGAGAAAGTTGCTAAACACAGGAGGAAAAGAAGCATCTGTCCCAAATCTGACTTCCCAATGCTCTCCGTGCTCAAATTTCCAGGTTGAAAACCGTCTCAAATCCAGTTATTCGGATTTTCTGTAATGTTCTCCAGCCACGACACAGGGAGCTGGCTGCCAGGGAAGGCTGAGATACCCGAAGGCAGACGGGAACGACGTTTCCCCCCGGGGCGGCGGGTCCCCCCCTGCCCAGGAGATGGAGCTGCGCGCCCGCCCATCCCCAGCTCCGCGCCCGCCGGCCAGGATCGCTCCCGGGGGGCGGCAGCAACAGCCAGGAGCCCGGGTCTGAACACACCGCAATTATCTAAATCCTAATCTGACTGCTTTATGTCGGTTTACGACTTTATAGTAATTAGGTGCGGTGCGCGAAGAGCTACGGGCTGATAGCTATAGATCAGCAACCTGTCCCTGTCCCTGCCGCTTCAGCCAGTGGCAGCGCTGAGCTCCGACCAGAAGTAAAGCAGAGGATGAATAATACAGAAAATCCCATTTTCAGTTTATAATGACCTGAAAAAGAAGTGGGAAATTTAGCAGGGAAAATGGAAACAAATACAGTTTGTATGCGATGATAACAAAGACACAAACTGATATTCAAATGTGAGGAAAATAGCCCAAATTCATCCAAAAGTATATTGAGATTGATTATTTTCAAGAGGGTCACTATATGAAATACAAGATGCTGAAGTCACTTACCAAGCTAAACATTCACCATAACTAAAACCACACAAACCCAACACTAAAACCACATGCAAAAATGATCTTTAAAAAAATCTCTTGAAAATGAAAGCAAAATTAAAAATATATAAAGGTGTTTCAATGAGGCATACATAAATTAACATCTTTTAAATAAAACCAGAAGAAAACTAGAAGATATGTTCCTGGAGTGTGGTGAAACCCCGAACAACAATAGGTTGCATATAAAAAATGAGTAACAGATGGACCAACTGGAGGATTTTGCTTAATGTAATTAACATTAGCACTTACTGGTAACGGTTAATGGTCCTATACCATCACACCTCCCAAAACAAAGCCTGATCAGGGACGCATCAAGAGACATGAAGTGAACCCTGAGGCATAAGTGCCATTTAGATCATGTTGAAGACATTTTCATCAATCTTCATGAGAAGCTACAGCTATTGGAGAGAAAGAGATATGAGCCAGTTTCCATCTTGTAATCTCTACGTTTTCTTAAGTAACTAGCCTTTTATACCAAAATATTTTATATGGTTAACTTCTTCTCATATGTCTCTGATATTGAGTCTGAAGGACTTGCACCCGTTCAGCTGTCATTCAGTAGTAGGACTATGTCTGAAATCACTGTTTTGCATTTTAAGTTGGGAATGTGTTTTTATTGAAATTCTTCAATAAGCCAAAGAAATCTTTAGTATTTACCAGATAAGTCTTTAAAAGGTGAAAATGTTCGTGTCACTGGAGAATCCTTTGTATTTTTTACTAAAATTTAAAAATTGTGTTTCCATGTGAAGTCACAGAATTGCCTTTTTTCAGTCAGAATTATGGCTCTATTCAAAATGACTTGATTGTCCAGTCAGAAAATAGCAATTATAAATAATAATTACATGAGCAAAACCCTTTTTGCTCTCAAGGTCTTACATTTGAAAGCTCATCAGTGTTGTAGTTTGATAAAAGGACTTACTTGAGAAAACAGCAACATGCTTGACTAGGCTAACTTGGATGGCATTCACAAGTTTGGTTGACTTTTAGCCTCTTCTTCATCATACTTGAGAACAAAATGAAAAAAAAAAAAGTCTTAAATCCTTCTTAAAAGCAAATACTACCCAGAAGAGGTACCTTTTGAATTATTTTGTATTCACAAACTCAGAGCCGGTTTTGAATCTGAGTTTTCTTCTTTCTAGTGTCTATCTGTAGGACAGATTCTTCAGTACCATCTTCTGGTAGGCATGATCATCAGGAAGACTATGGCTCTGAAGCTTATGTAGGGTTGAGATGAAATGTCAATATAAATATTTATTTCTGGCAACTTATAAAATGGAACAACATGATCTAGTGGCAGATATTTTTTTTTCTGCGTATGACTTGTATCATTTGTACTATGCCTTGTTATCCTTCAGTACATACACACATGTATATATATATGAATTTACTTCTATACAAAAAAAAGTATAGAAGTATGTTGTAACAAATGTGGATAGAGCCTTTCCCAAATCTTCGTTCGTGAAGCTGAGCCATGATGACTTCTATACAAATAAATGGAGCTTAGAGAACATTGCTACTTCATGTCTTCTCTGTGAGAGAAAGCAGACAGTTTTTGCAAAGGAGAAGGTCATTATCATCACTTTATTGCTGACTTTACAGAAACCCGTCTGTGCCATCTTTGATTATATATGTGCTGAGCTGAAGAGAGAATGGAGGTGGAGAGAAAGAGAATCCTGTGCTCAGACATTATTGCAATTCCCGAGCAGAACTGAGCTTCCACAGACAAAATCCTGCTCCTGTCCATCCTGTCCTGGATTACAAACAGAGGAGACTATCAAGGAGGCACCAATGACTGCTGTGAGCTTCCAGGGCCACTGCAGGTTGTGGGGCACATTTTAATTGTGCAAGGAAACTGGCAGCTGGTATAAGTTGAAGACATTCTTAATTTTCCCTAATTTATTTCAAAAGTTGATTGGGAATGCAGGAGGCAAATGAGCACAGAAATGGCTTTAAGTTACTTTGTTTCATTGCCTCCCCCTCTCCTCCCACTCATCTGCACAGCATTGCCCTCAATTCCCATCCATCTCTCCACCAAGGCAGTAATACACCCAACTGAACTTCTGTGCAGGTGCTCCATTTCTTTTCTACTGCCTGTATGAAGCAAAATATTTGATCAATTTTTTTTTTTGCTTCATTTTATATTCTAATGTTTATATTTCACGAAAGGTTTATTTTCAGTCTCTTGTAAACTATCTCACATAATGGTCAAGAATATTATCTCTAATTTGCATCATGCAAAGAAATGAAGATATTTGCAGTTAACTAGAAACAAAATAAAACAAAATAAAACAAAACCTTGCTTAAGTTCATTGTCTTTAACATAAGGTTTACTTAAAAATTCCAGGCATTTAAAAAAGTGGTTTTCTTCTGTTTGTAGGAAGGATTCATAGAAAATACTGCATTTTGTGATCAAATAAATGTTAGTATTAAGGTTGTTAGAAGCAAGCTTCTGATGATTGATGCATGAAGTTCTGTATCACTACCAACGGATTCTGAATGCCATCTTCTCTGAGTCTGATATAGACTCTTGTGTGTTTCTTTCCAAATATCATTGTGGATCCTTTTACAGAACCCCCTCCAACCTGATCTTAAAGAACATCAGTATCTTACTGGATATTTTTTTCCCGTGGAGCTTGCTAGTTTTGTTTCTGACTAAAACAATTATATTGGCCAGATAAATAAAAGTTGCCATCTCGTCAAGCTGAAAATGTACCTCTAAGCAGGTCTATGTGTCTATTTTTCAGACAGAATAAGCACAGGTGACACATGTGGGTGAATTTGGAGTGAGAAGGAAACGTTGGAGATGGGCAGTGCAGTGGGCTTAAGCCGTCCAGGGAGACTTCAGCCTCACTGAACACATTTTCAGTGTTGTTCAGCGGTTCAGGGATCCAAACTAGGATAGGTAGGACTTCCCATCTGTGATTTCTATAGAAAAATTAAAAATGAAGAGAAAGACAAAGTAGTGTAAACATAATAAAACAGTGATCCCATACTGGACCAGATCAAAGGTTCATCTAGCCTGCTAAGGATGTTTTCAGCAGGTCCATCCTGGATGGTTCAGCAAGGAGGCAAAAAAGGTGCAGTTTCACCAGTCATGATGTGTCAATGGAGAACCACATTGCAGCAAAAAAGCAAGGGTCTCCTCTCATTCCCTTTTCCCCTCTCTCCATCTTTATTTTGCTCCTGGCTGCACATTTCTGCCCCTTACCCTGTATGTATGAAGGTGTTTGTCAGGTCTTCTCTGAGCCAATATAACCAGTTCAGTGACAAGGAATTTTCTAAACTGAGTCTCCCAGACACCAGATCTGGTTCAGGGGATGGAACAGATTATACAGACAAGAGCAAAGGGAAGAGAGAAATAGAAAACTAGGCAGAGGGAGTGAACCCTCCCACCTTGAACAGCAGCAAGCTGTTACATTTCTCAAACTGCACATGGTGAGATAATGCCCTGCTTCTAGCTCCATAGTCTTGTGACCTAGATGATGTGCAAGTAATCACACTAGTTTTACTGAGCCCTCAAGTGCTTGACCTACCAATGTAGCATGAGCCTACACTCGGGCTCATTTTCTCAGAACAAAGTCCTTAATCAAAGGGTGAAAACACAACAGTGCTGCCAACTGGCGGCCAGACTGACTCTGCACCACTGCTGCTTCCAGTTCACGGCTCTTACACACATTTGTTCACATCAGCTATTGAATGAGCTGCCCCAAAATTTCAACAGAAAATTTGAAATCGAGGTGATCCGAGAAATTTATAACTACTTGTGGAACTATAGTAGAAGAAAGGGACTATAAATTACCCTTGCCAAGGGTTTGTAATTATGTCTCTATTTTATCCTTTTCAATAACAAATTAATATAGAAATACAAATGTATAAGAGGTAGACACTCTTGCTATTGTGAACCTTGACTCTGTAGTTAAAAAAAAAAAAAAAAGAAAAACTTAACAACCAGCTGACAGTTCCTTTTGAATTCTGCACAATTATAATCTTTAATTTTGGAAAGCATATGTATTCATTCTATTTATTGATAGTTTTACAGAGCATCAGTCTACCTAGAGATGATATGGATACAAAACAACTACAGATGATAGTTTGAAATGGATCTTTAAAAAATACAGCTTAACATAATACTCCATCTTTCTGTTTCCACCAACACTTACAGTCAATTTTAAGAGATGCTAGGTCTCATTCTCCATTGCCCTGTCATTGGTTTTAAAGTTTTCTGTGTTACCAAAAAGATTCTGCCAAATACTACAGCATGAAGTGCCAGGATGATATACAGAAATGCAAGAATTGTAGATTTCCTCTCCATGGCTTCATATTCCATATTATCAAATACAGCTCTTCAAGCCACCTGAAGAGTGATCAGGTGAGAATTCTCCACTCCCACCGAGAGGATAGGTTTAACACCTCCTTTTAACAATGACTACACTCTGCAAAGCAGGGGAGAGGAGGGTTATTTATGTGTTCTTGTACAAGTGAACATAAACAAGTGGATGTTCTAGCAAATGGACAATGGACTACTAACAAAGGGCCAGATGTTCTTATCCTCTTATGAGGGTGAAGAGGAACAAAATGAGTAAATATTTACATTATTATGGTGGCATGTAACTGGAGCTCAGTAGCAGAGAAAACAGTGATTTACAAGCATGTTCCTCCTCTCTTGGGAATCTGCATAAACCAAGCAAAGGTTCAGCACTAAGAAAAAAAAATTCTGACAGAAAGACTAAACCAGATGAGAGAGCTACAGGTTTTCAAGACATACTTAGGGCTTGGACAATGACTAGCAAAGAGCAGTGTTTTCCTGGCAAGGATCATCATAAATCAATATGAGAGGTCTACCTGGGCATGTGAGAGAAGTGTGTGCATCATGGCACATCAGCCCCAGCACCTCAGAATTCTCTCTAGCTTTGTGCTAAAGCTCAGCATTCAGGATGTCCACCTGCAAGATTACTCCAGCCAAAACATTCTCAGCTATTTCATCACTGGCTGCTCATGCCCTAACTCTACTAATGCTAGCCTTTCCCCAAAGGGCACCTGGTAGGCTACAGTGTGTAGATCATTCCTTGTCTACTGCTTTTTTCCAGCTTGTCCCACCTTCTCCCACAACTACTGAGTGCTACGGACATCAGTTCTACGCTGAGCACCTCAACAAGGCTTACAAGGCTTACAAACCTCAAGACCTTGCACCTTCTCTACTGAAAAATCACAGAAAGTTAGTTTTGCATAAGAGCTTACAATAAACTATTTTGGATTTCAGACATATTTTTTGTTCTAATGAACACTTCCTTTTGAGAGTCCTTGGAATGTGATTGCAAGCTTTTTATGTCTATATTGTGCCTGGTCTCAGTCCTATGACCTTGATATGCCCATAACTCATTTAGATGAATGTTAAGATTGCCCCAATTTGATGGAGGGCAATCAAATCACACTCTGTTGGAACTGATATAAGAACAAAGATATCATCTGTTTTGTGCATCTTTGCATTGAAAGAGAGCAAACAAGGTGTGTTACCTGATGCCCATTCTGTCTTTTGTGGATTAGAGGTTGAGACACCTCCTTGAGACACAGGGAAAGAGCACTGTGTGTCAGTAGAGTGTTGGGATAAGCACACTCATAGTTGGGATTGTTAATATCCCAGGAGCATCTCTGAAAAGCAGTCCCATGTGACAACACACACTCTTGGGCATTTGACACAATATTGTGAACTACCAGCAGCAATGATGCAGGTAAACTGGGAGTGAAGACAGGAATGGTAGAGGAAGGCAATCACCTAAAATGTGGTGATGTGTATTATTAAGAATATCCCCATATACACTTAAAATGCTTAATAAGAGTTTCAGCTGACTGGTTCTGTTCTATGGCTGTAGAGGTTATGCTGTACTGTGATGGGAAAACGATTCTCCATCACGCCCAGCTCACTGTGGAGCACTTAAAGCACAGGCTCAGGTGTGAACTCACTCCAAGAGGTAAAAACAAAGCCGCATTATGTAATAAGATTTAATGATTATTTGAATCTGTTTTTCCATCCCTGTGGATCATTGATTTAACCTTTCTTGTTTTGTTCTAGGGATATTGCTAAAACAAGTAACCATGTTCTCAAATTAATCAGGATCATTTTTTCCATAACCCTGTTAAGAGCATTTTGACTTTATTTTCTCTCTTCAATAAAGGAACACTAACGGAAGCAGTACCTTTTCTAGGAACTGCAAAATGCTGGCAAAATGTTCAGATTGGATGGCCACAGAGAACAAATGCATAAGCTGTTCTGTGCATAGCCTGGGGTTCAATCTTTTTTTTCTCTAAGAGGAAAACAAAAGCAGATCTTTTAAAGCCACCACTAAGGAGATTTCTATTTAGAGAATATGCAATAACTCATATTGAGACAAGATTTTAATCTCAGCAAAGCTTTGGATAATCTCCTGGCACCTGTGTTTGCTGCTCTTCCACCCCATTGCACTGCTTAGACCGAAGCCAAAGGCTAGACCCTGAAAGTGTGTTTGTGGCAATGGTCCTGCTTATGTGAGGGAGAGTCTTAGCACAAGATAGGCAAAGGTTTTGTCAGGATCTGCCCTTGGAAGTGCCACCTATGAGGAAATGACACCAGTGTCATCATCTTTTACATTCCTTTGGAGCCTATTATTCTCTTTTACAAGTGCTGTGCTAGTTGACATTATTTGCTGCGGCAGAAATCATGCCCATGCATTATGCTGCCTTGCTTGAGGAAATGGTGTGAAGTATAGGCAACTGTCTCTGGGAAATCAGGAGAAAAGTAATATCTAGGATGATTTTGGAAAGACTTGGGAAAGGTTTATCAGATATAGATCTCAGCTACTGGAGGCTCTACATCAACCTGTGTGTGCTCTGGAGAGATTTTTATTGTGGTTTCACAACACAAGCAAGCGGGGATGTTTTTGGTACTATGCAGATACCACTGCGGATGCAATGGAGTCTTATTGCTGCTGAGGCCTCTGTATTTGACTAAGATATGAACTCCAGTTAACAAGTGTCATGTTTGTAGGAATTCAACGTCTGCAGCTCAAGGAAAAAGAAAGAAATGTACAAAAAAAAAAGGGGTTGTGTGTGATAATTTGAGCATTCAGTGAACACTGTTGTAAAAGGAGATAATGTGGCTGGGCATGGGAAAGAAAAGAAAGAAGTCTACATTGATATATCTTACATCGATATATGTATCTTTCATCTCCTTAAAAATGAGCATTATTCATTTTAAAGGGTTAAAAACAACATCAGATTTCTTTCCTTCTTTGATTCTGTGATTCATGTGTCCCATTTTAAAGTCTACACCCTGTGAAGAGGAGTGCATTATCAAGGAAAGAGGCTTGCCAGGGACAGAAGGTAATTTCCCGTAGCAGGTGCGTACAGCAGGTGGTACACAGTGTACCTGCAACGAAAAGGTAGATTTAGGCTAAGATTTTATTTAATATGGAAAACTTATTGCATCCTGAGCCACTACTGGGGATGTGCCAAAAATCGTGTCTGCAGCATGATTTATTACGTGAAAATACCACCGAACTAATCAGTGGAGTTACTAATTAATACAAATCTGCATTTTTGCATAAGCAATTAGTGCAAAGAGAGTGCAATGAAAGAGGAAGTTTGACTCATTTAATCTCAGTGTCTATTCAAGCGGAAAGACCCACTAGGGCAAGGCACTAGGATCTACATTTGGAATTTTTTTTCCTTTTGATTAGTTAAAGGAACTAAAAGGTCAAATTATCAATATTTAATTCAAATGGAAATGCATTTGTTCAAGAGGAAAGAAAACACTTTATTTAAACAAGGTAGGACTCTGGGGGTAAATGCCTGGATCAAAAATAATTAGATTTTGCAGTTATAACAGCATCTAAATCCCTTCTGATAAGAATCCTTTTTCCTAATAACAGAGGTGGTTTGACACCGATAGCAAAGACTGCTGACGCTGTTTAAACTGTAGCTCAGGCGGTAGCAGGCCTACCAATACAATTTAGACATTTGCTTTAATGGTACGTACTTCTCTGATTTTTTTTTTAATCAGTTTGAATTATATTTTAAATCTATTGTGATTTCATAATTGTGCGCACTTGACTAAAAGAGTAATTTTAAACGCTGATAATTAAACCTTGGTGGTGATGTATTTTCCATTAACTAAATAGAAGTTTACATTTATAGAATTAAAACAACAGCATTTACCTAACGGGGAAGGCTCAATAAAATTAATACACTGAGTTTTAAGGGGGGAAAGAGCAGAAAAGGCACCTTAATCAGTCGTACCAATTTCGAGCCCAGCCGTACATTGTATCCTAGAGGGATGCTACGAAGTGCGATGCAAATGCACCCGGCACCGAACCGGTACCGGAGCGGCACTTCAAAGCTTTGTTTTCCCGGCGATTCCTGAGCCACGGCAGCTGGAGCAGGCTGGTCACAGCTTGGAGTGATCCTGGCAATGGGGCTGCCCTCTCCTCTCGTCCTATCCTCTCACCGCAGCGTTTGGAAATGGGTGAGCGGGGGAAAACCGCAGGCAAACCCAAGCCGGTCCTTCCTGAGCCCGAAGCCCGCGCAGAAGGGCCCTCCGGCCCCACAGTGCGATGCGGTGGGGTGGGACAGAGGGGCAGGGAAGGCAGGCAGGGACGTTTTCCCTTCTATTTTTTTTATTCAGGATAACCTTCGGAGTTTGTGTGGGTGCCTCTCTGGAGAAGAGGGAGTGGGAAACATGATAGCGAAAGGAGAGAGCCCGAACAGCCCAGGCTACACGGGCAGTAAATCACTCGCTCAATTATAAGCGCGGCTTCCTCTCTCCAATAGCTCTAAGCTATTTGGGGAGGCATCCTTTCCCCGCACTCTCGCAGGTGCAATATGAATCAATTATCTTAATTAAGATAATGCCGCAAACCCAAGAGATTTCATCGTGAGTGGATTTCGCGCCCCGGACAACTGTAAGGCGTTTCCACCTTGCTCTGCTTCCCCCGCAAAAAAACCTCCCTCCCGCCTGGCCGGGACGGGGCTCAGCCCCGTTAGCGTCCCGCGGAGGGGCCGCGCTCGCTGCCATCTCCCGCCACACCGGACCCCAGCCGGCCCCGGGATCTCCTCCTGCCGGGGCCAGGAGGCAGCAGCTGAAGCAGGAGTGGGGGCGGCCGGGCCGGCCCGAGCTTTGTTGGGACGCGTGCGGTTCGCGTGCCGCGCCGCGGGAGGAGGGGGAAGGGGGGAAGGAGAGGGAGGGAGACAGGGAGGGAGGAAAGAAAGGAAAAAAAGAGAAGAAAAAGGAAAGAAAAAGAAAAGGAAAGGGAAAAAAAAGAAAGGGAAAAGAAAAAAGAAATGCAAAAGGAAAAATTAAGAAAAAAAAAAAAGGAAAGAAAACGGAAAAGAAAATCAAAGGATTCGGGAGGAAGAATAAGCAGAAGCCGAATTAGAGGCCAGATGGAGAAGGAGGAGTCTGTAGGTCAGGGAGAAAAAAAAAAAAAAAAGACATGCTTGGAGCGATAAAATCAAGCGACTGGGGAAAGGAGAGACAGGGAAGGTGGGAAACCGGAGCCATTGAGCCAGGCAAGGGACGGCCCGAGCAGGGAAGGCAGAGCTTGGGAGATCGGTAAGAATAGCATTGCCGAAGCGGCGAAGCGGCAGAGAGCCCCGGTGCATCCAGAGCGCAGCGCCCGTCCTGTGCCCCGACGGGCCGCACAACAGTGCCTCGTTCCTCTCGGCCTGGCTCCTCCACGGCCACGCGTGTCACCGGGCCGAAACGAGCCCCCCGCGCCGGGCTCGGCGGATTTAAGCCCCTCTCTCCGACTGCCTGCCTCTTTATTTGTCTCTCTACTCATCTGTCTATCGACAACGTGTTGATTTTATTTTGCTCCCAGGGAAAATGACTCCGTTGGTCATACTCAGAAGCACACGAACACCCCAAAGCTCTCACCGCTCCCCGGGATCCGGCTTTCTGCCAGTGCCCTCCTCCCGGTACTTTTGCCTAGTGTTTCCCCAGCGCCCCATAATCCCGGGAGTATTCCCAGTCAGTACCATTTAAAGACGGGTGACATTTTCCAGCAGCCGAGACAGGGATGGACCAGACCCATCCCTCTCCCGCGCCCTCCAAACCTGTTTGTACCTCACCGCTTCCAAAAAGCGTCCCCACTCCAGCCGCTCCCCGTTAACGGGGTCGCGTTCTCGAGGGAGCAGCCGGCCCGGCGGGAGGCCCGGGCCAGCCGCCCTGGGCACAGGCATCCTCCCGGATCCTGACCCCGGGACCCCTCTATGGTCAGAGAAGGCTCGCCACGAGCAGGGGCTGCCCTTCGGTGGGACGGCTCTTTCCTCCCCGCCGTGCCTCAGGGAAGGGCCGCAGCCGCCGGTAACCCGAGGGCACCCCGCTCCAGCCCCGCTCTCCCGACCCGGCGATACACTCCACTCTGCTGGCCCTCATTTCCCACGGAGAACCGGCCAGCTTGGAAATAACAAAACGCAGCCGGTTGCCCTCTGTATTTGATTACTTCCTCGGAGTCCCCTCCTGCCGCCCCGCCAGCCCTGGGCTATGTAGGTCACCAACAGGAGAAAAACATTTTAAAAATAACCCGACCTGGAAAAATATCTTCCAAAACCTTCTCCTTGGGGTGGAATTAATTGTTTCTCATTTAAAGCCTCAAGAGGTGAAAATTATTTTATTTTATTTTTATTGATTAAATATCCAGATAACGTGCGCCGGTAGCACAGCTATCGTGCGAGGGGGCTACCTCCCCCCTTAAAGTGCATCTCTAAGATTCGTTCGGCGTTTGCAAACTCCATCGAGGCGTTTAAAGACTTTAAAGCCACCACTCTTGGCGTCTTTCTTCCAAACTTCCCGTTAACCGGTGCATTCCCATCGAAAAGCCAGGGAAAGCAAACCGGAGCTTGGTCCACGGGTGGGCACAGCAATCACGGGACGTCCGTTTTCCCCATCACCGGAGAAATCCGGGGACGGGGGTTAACTGGGGGTCTGTGGTGGTGAGGGAGCGGCAACGACTGGGACGGGGAGTCTCAGAGGCGCCCGTTAGGAGATGCTGAGGGCGGGCGTCGGGGACCCAGAACAATAGGAACAATGCGGCTCCACGGGCCGGCGGCCCCTGGGTGGCGGGTGCGGTGCGGTGCGGAGCGGTGCGGTGCCACCCCGGTATCGCCGGCGGGTCCCGCGCGGTGACAGATGGCGCGGCCCGGCAGGTCACCGGGGGCGTGGCGGCTCCGCGGGCGGGCGCGGGCCCGCATACAAATCAGGGGCGTCACGTGGGGGGGGCGCCGCCGCCGCCGCCGCCTGACGTGGGCGGCCATATGGCGCGTGCCACCGGGCGGGGCGGGGCGCGGGGCGGGGCGGCGGCGGCCGCCGCGGTACCCGGGTCCCGGTGCCGGCCCCCCGCCGCGCATCCTCGGCCCCGCTATATAACGGGGGGAGCCCGGCGCTGCGCAACCTCGGGGAAAAAAAAAAAAACCGCCACACACACGAGCGGCGCCCTCGCACGGAGAGCTGTGCCGGGGTTATGAGACCGTCACCGCGAAGGAGAGGCTGAGCAACGGAGGTAACGGGAAACCGGGTTTTCGCCCCCCGCGGGAAAGGGGTTGGCGGCGACTGCCGGGGTGGGAGAGGGCCCCGCGAGGTCGAGGCGGACGGGATCTGCCTCTGCCGGAACGGCTTCGGTTTTTTTATTGTCGCTTGCGATTGTTGCTGCCGGTGTGTGCGGGCACACCTGTATCCATCCATACACGCACACATACATAAGTGTATACATATATGTGGGTAAATGTGTATGTGCGCCCGTGCACACATATAAATATATATGTGTGCGTGAATTTATACAGGGGCATATTACATGTGTTAATGTGTTTCCACCTATGCTGCTACCTCCGAACTTCCAGCTCCCTTTCCTCCTCCGAGCGCGGTCGCCACGGTCCCACCGCGGGTTTGCGCCTCGGCGGGCGGGCGGCATTGTTTCTTCACGGTGTGCCCGATGCTACCGGTGAATGGTCGCAATTCCACACGAAATGTCCCCGTGGAAAGGGGGGGACGATGCCCGTCTGCAACGGAGGGGACGACGGAGACGGGAAACTGGGGCCAGTCTCGCACCTGTTACCACGGGTGGGGGCCGCGGGAACCCAGTGACAGTTCTGTGGCAGAAGGCGGGACCGGGGAGCAGGTGCTCGGCGCCCGCTGGGGCGGCACAAGCCCCGCGCAAGGAGGCGGCAAGGGGGAGCCGCGGAGAGCGGCGGGGACAAGCGTCACGGGTGGCCATCCGTCCCTGCGGGTGTGTGTGCGTGTGTCCGCCTTTCCCCCTGCCCTATTCCGTAAGAGTGTTTGACTTTTTTTCCAAAACAAAACAAACCAACCCAATGTACGCTTGGTCCACTCGCGTCGTGCCGCCCGAGCTGCCTCCCTCACGTATAATCTGTTTATATTCCCCGCTAATATCGGCGAGTTACATAATAGCATTTGAACATATGTGAACTTAATTATAAGACAGGACCGCGGAGACAATTAAAAGTTTGCCCTGACACGGTGGGGAATCTAAACTTCCCTCGGGAGGGGGCGGGGGGAGCGGGGAGGTGGGTGCGGGAGGATTCTCCCCGCGGGCGACCGGTCGGGACCACGAGCGCTGCTCTGGGTGCTGACACGTCTCTTTTCTGTCTCCTCCGCGACGCAGAGGCTCACCATGACCAAGTCGTACAGCGAGAGCGGGCTGATGGGCGAGCCCCAGCCGCAGGGCCCCCCGAGCTGGACGGACGAGTGCCTCAGCTCCCAGGACGAGGAGCACGAGGTGGACAAGAAGGAGGAGGATCTGGAGGGTCTACACGCCGAGGCTGAGGAGGACTCGCTGCGGAACGGTGAGGAGGAGGACGAGGAGGACGACTTGGATGAAGAGGAGGAGGAGGAAGAGGAGGAGGAAGACGACGACCAGAAGCCCAAGAGGCGGGGCCCCAAGAAGAAGAAGATGACCAAGGCACGCATGGAGCGATTCAAGCTGCGGCGCATGAAGGCCAATGCCCGGGAGCGCAACCGCATGCACGGGCTGAACGCGGCCCTGGACAACCTGCGCAAGGTGGTGCCCTGCTACTCCAAGACGCAGAAGCTCTCCAAGATCGAGACCCTGCGCCTGGCCAAGAACTACATCTGGGCACTCTCTGAGATCCTGCGCTCGGGCAAGAGCCCGGACCTGGTCTCCTTCGTGCAGACCCTCTGCAAGGGCCTGTCGCAGCCCACCACCAACCTGGTGGCCGGCTGCCTGCAGCTCAACCCGCGGACTTTCCTCCCCGAGCAGAGCCAGGAGGTGCCGCCGCACGTGGCGGCGGCGGCGGCGGCGGGCGCGCCCTTCCCGGCGCATCCCTACCCGTACCAGTCTCCGGGCCTGCCCAGCCCTCCCTACGGCACCATGGACAGCTCCCACCTCTTCCACCTCAAGCCGCCGCACGCCTACGGCGCCGCGCTGGAGCCCTTCTTCGAGAGCGGGCTGGCGGAGGGCGCCAGCCCCGCCTTCGACGGGCCGCTCAGCCCGCCCCTCAGCGTGAACGGCAACTTCTCCTTCAAGCACGAGCCGGCCGCCGACTTCGACAAGAGCTACGCCTTCTCCATGCACTACCCCGCCGCCGCCGCCGCGCTGGCCGCCGCGCCCGCCCACGCCGCCATCTTCCCGCCCGCCGCCTCCCGCTGCGAGATCCCGGTGGACGGGCTGGCGCCCTACGAGGGCCACCCGCACCACGAGCGCGTCCTCAGCGCCCAGCTCAACGCCATCTTCCACGACTGAGCCTCCCCGCGCCGAGCGAGGGCAGGGGGAGCGCCGAGCCCTGCCGCCCGACACCGCCTTGTTTACAGGGGGCAGCTCGGCGGGTCCCGCCGCCGCCTCCGGGGCCGCCGCGTTCCCCCCCGCCCCCGCTCACCCGCTGTCTTTGCTTCCGCTCCTCCGAGCGACGCTGTAAATTGGGGTAGGGGCATTGGGATCGCGTCAATTACCTGATCGGAATAACAAAATCACAAGCAATAATTAGGATCTATGCAATTTTTAAACTAGCGATGGGCCAATTACAAAATATATATGAAATCTATATTTTTCAACCAACGTTTTACTACTTGTTACCTTTCCCATGCTGAATTATTTTGTTGTGATTTTGTACAGAATTTTTAATGACTTTTTATAACGTGAATTTCCTATTTTAAACCATGCAGCTTCATCAATTTTTATACATATTGGAAAGGTAGAATTATATCTAATTTATACAAAATGATTTAACTAATTTAAACCAGCAGAAAAGTGCTTAGAGAAGTTATGTTGCCTTAGCACTTCTTTCCTTTTCAAATAGATGAAGAAGAAAAAAAAATGCACAATCCGGGCAATTTCTTTCCCATGCAAGTCTCTTCTTTTTTCTTTCTTTATTTCTTTTTCCTTTTCCCCATACAATAAGAACCAGATCCCCTAGGTCTTGAGAAGATATAAGAACGATAGACTTATTTTCTATCAGAACATATCAATTCAACACATTACTTGCACAAACTTGTATATAAAGATTATAAGCAAATGCCAACACCCTTTTTAAATCGAAAGCTGCTTGACTATCACATACAATTTGCACTGTTTCTTTTTAGTCTTTGAACCCCTTGGCATTCCGTGGTTTTGGGTTTTTTTTTTTCGTTTTTTGTTTTTTGTTTTTTTTTTTTTTCTGTTTTTTTTTTTTTTTTTTTTTTAAAGATAACTTGAAGATGTTAATGTTTCCAGGCGATATAAATGCATGATTTTATACATGTTCACACAATCCGTGGTTGTCATATGCTCATTTTATAAATCGGAACCGAAATCTAATCAGGTTGTTAAAGTCGGGCTATATACCTATTGTAGTCGATTAGTACGGTAGCTTGAAACAAATTCAAACCATTTAATCCGTAATTAGAACAATAGCTATTGCATGTACAATGCAGTCCAGAATAAGTGCTGTTTGAAATGTAACGCTGGTTCAACTGGAATCAATCTGTACTGTAATTTTGTTTGTAATCCTGTATATTATGGTGTAATGCACACTGGGATTTTAGAAAAACATCCATCCTTTGGAAACAACATAGTATTGAACATTTGGTCGAATGTTGCATTTCTCCTTAAATGTGATTTATTTTTTTTCTTAGTGTAAGTAATTCCTATGGGATTATTGTTTTATTCGGATAGCTCATGAAAGGTGCAACACTTATTATTTGTAGAATAAAATTGGACTAAAAAAAAGGACACGGATTCTTTACTTACCTTGAGGAGTACCAGGGGAAGGGGGCAGGGGGTGTTGGTTTGTTTACAGCGAACCCTGCTATTTGCAATGCTGATTTGTTGAATTAGGGAAACGAAGGCAGAGACGCGGTTCACCAGAGAGCTGGAGCTGCGGCTGCCGGCGCGGGATGCGCCGAGCGCCCCCGGCCCGCTCAGCCCGGCCACTGCCGCCTTCGGGGCTCCCCTCTCGGGCTCCCAACCCTCCCCGAACCGCGGGAGCTCCCGCGCCTGGCCAGGACCGGCACACCGGGAGCGCGGCTGCGGCCGGCGGCAGCAGGTGCGCCTTCCCCTGCAAGGCAGACCTGGACCCAGCGCCATCGATTCACCGTCCCCTCCTTTTCCCCAAAAGGGAAACGTGTTTCTTTAATCTACACTGATTATTCCGAGGCTTAAGAAACCCGGAGACACAATCTGCGGGAGAGCAATTCCCCTAATGATCAGGAACAATTATCAACAGGTCTTTGCCTCCGACCATCAGATTTAAGACGTTACCTGAAATACTTTATGTGAAGCCTGCCACAAAGCGGAGGTATTTCACAAATATTTCATTTAAATCCAGCAGAAAGTGAACAGGCATCCTGACGCGAACATCCTCGTCCCCTATGGACGAAGGATTTTTTTTTTCCCCGGGAGAAATCAAGCTATTGACGTCTATTTCGAAGGTGTTTATAGCTACGGAAATCCAACGCGTAAGCACGGCGAACCCGTCCTAGAGGTGCAACACACCCCTCTCCCAGGCTTCCCTGCTAAAAGCACACTAAAAACTGATTGCGACGCCGAGTGATGCATTTTACAGCATCTCCCTGCATTTCGCCTGAGCCTGCAGCTCTAAAACTGTTACTGAATCTGAAAAGAAAGCAAAAGGCAACTTTTCAAGCACCCGATTAACCTTTCTCAGTTAGTGGCAACAGAGCTAAATGTACCCTAGATAACCCGAGGGGGAGTAAATGAATGTCAGCTTTTCAGATAAAATTGAAAAAGCTGACCCAGGCCTGCTCGCCTTTTGGTTATGCACCTTCTTCTTAAACATAAGGATTCTTCTAGTCAGTCAAGGGGCAACTCGCATGCCACCATCTTTTATTCAAAGGCAGGCACAGATGTTCCTTCTGCAGGGGAGGTTTTAATTTATGAAAATGATATTGTTTATGCATGAATGCACTCTGCATAACACACAGTACTTCCATCTGATGAGAGAAATACCACAGAACCAGTGCCAATGTCAGGAACATATTCTGCAAATTTAGTCGCTTAAATGTTTAATGAATATTTGGAAGGCATTTCCAAACCACAAGAAACCTTTTCAATTACCTTTTCTTTTTCCACTGTTAATAACAAAATTCAACTCCTCTAGCCAATGCAACTTACTTAAAAGATCTACCTAGGCTATCTGAATGTTTGCTACTGTGATACTTTAGAAAAAGCAATATTTTAATGTTATGAACAAAGTAATAAGGAAAATGAATTAGGCATTTTGGTAACTGGAGGCTCCATTTTACAAATCGCTTGTGAGTCTTGTTATTTCAATTAGTTTTGGGTGCTTTTTTTCTCCCACTGCCCCTATAAAATATTGGAGATCTTTCCCCCTCCCCCGCTTTGCTAATGCTTCTGATGTCTCCGTGATATTTCTTTCATACTATTAACATCAAGCCAAGTCTTGAAATTTCTGCTCATGACTCCCACAGGAGGGTCTATCAAGGTCTCTTTTAATGGAAAGAATTACTCACACTGTTCCTCTCCTATAAACATATCACTAATTAACTAAGGCTATAGTGGGATTATCTGACTTCCGCATGCAGAGAAAACTCTGGGGTTGAGTTGTACCCACCCACCCACCCACCCACACACACACACACACACACACACACACACACACTGAATCATCTGACACAGGTCTGAAACTGTATTTTTGTTGTGACCAATGGCCCTTCCCTTCTTTACAACATACCTCCTACAGCAGAAATTGCTCTGCCACCAGTGCATGCTTGAGGAGACCTCAGTGAAATCTCTGCAGGTACAGTACATAAGTAATCATGACTTGCAGCTTTTCCCTTGGTGCTCTGAAGCAACAGAAGAGGATCTGGAGTTTGTGGCCCCCTCATTGCCTGTGATACAGCTGAGGCCCCAGCTATGGCAGAGGAAGTTCAAATGGTGGAATCCCAGGTTACATCCACAAGAACTCAGAGACTGAAGTCTCAGGTTTCACATAGCCCAAATGAGAAATGTGCCTGAAAAACATCAGATTTGGTTCACTGGCTTCAGAAGTGAAGGGAAGTAGATTCAAGGAGAACCAAGATTCCCGAATTCAATAGAAGAAAACAGAGCACTGCTTTCTCCAGAAGATACTGTTCTAGATTTTTAATAAACTGATAGTAGAAAGCAACATGCAATTCCAGAGCTAATAGGGATTAGTGGAAATAATTCTAAACTAAGTTTTGAGAGCAGGTGAAACAAATATTTTCTATCTCCTGTAACAGTAAAAATTCTTGCAATTATTTCAATATTGTACCTGATCAATCCGCCATGATCTTAACAATTGCTTTTGACATATCAAAAATGAGTCTATTTTAAAATAGGATACAATACTTCTGTTCAAAGAACCATTTTGTCAAATAGTTTTAGAAATTGCAAAGTTAATTTCCATTCTCTTTTTTTATATTTAAAGTATGCAAAGAGAAAAACAATCAAACAAAATCCATTCATTCCTATTGAGGAAGAACTCACAGAAATGAAACTTGGAGTTCTACCTGGTGCTGTAGCAGGGAAAATATGTAGACATTTGTTTTTGTTTTTATTAACCAGGATGGGAAGTATGGTAATTTCAGAAATTACAAGTGGTCTACACTCTTTCCTTAACTGAAAATCCCATGATCCAAAAGTCTTGAAAAATATAGTACATAAATAAATGTTGAGACATCGAGTTGAAGATCTACAAATAGACTGTTATTTAAATATGTACATAAGTGGTTTTTTAAATAATTCATATATGTATTTAACAAACTGTCAGAAGCTATGCAATACAAAATTAAAACTGACAATGCTCTCAAAGCATTCTCTTAAGTATTTAGGTTGCCTACAGGGTATGTAAAACATAGAATACCAGCCCTAGTTTTCAGTTTCCTATCTTGTAGTAGTTTGCAGTATAGAGTTAACAGCATTTTGTATGAAATAGAAGCAACTAAGATTTACACATTTACACTCATTTTGGTGACAGAGCAATAGAAAAAAGATTCAGAGAAAAAAATTATTGCCTTAAAGAGATAGCATATCGACCTTAATGCAAGCAAAAGACAATGTCCTCTGATCAAGACATTCTTATTTTATATTCTTCCCATTACCACATTTTTCTCTGATTAAGATCAATATCCGTTCAAGGGGTCTCAGGAATTACTTCAATTTCAGACTGCATTCCTGCAGCTTCTTATGCCTGCTTAATAATTTCACTTGTTATTCTTGCAAATATTTGTCCATTTCCTTACCTGCTTTTATTTCTCTTGTTTTTAATGCTTTCCCTCTTTTGAGAATAGAGAAAGATGTACAGTAATAGTAATTCTCTTTTCTAGAGACCATTCATGCCATTTTCCTTCAGAATAATTTATGATTTTGCTTACTGTCCAAAAAGTTTGGTGTTCTGCTTGATGTCTTTTTTTCAGTCACAGTAAACCAACACAACAGAGCTGAATTAATATTGATAGTTACAAAAGATTCTTTTCTAAAGTAGAGATGCAAGAAGGGAGCATACTTAGGATAGCTAATATCTGGGAATGAACAGCTGAAGAAGAACTGACTATATACTAAACCTTCATTGTATAAACACGCATTGTAGCCAGAAAAACATACAAGCCAAGGGTATGCTGCCAACTTTCTCCAGAAGCAAATCTCCATTAGCTACTGAAAACAAGCCAGCTACCAGAAACGTTCAGCTGAAATCTCCAGAATGGGCATAAGGTATTTTCCCCACAGCATCTCTTCATGTCTTCCTGTCTAAATTCCTGTTTCTTAACTTTGATATCACATTGTCCATGAACCAAAAACTGGCCTTCCCATTTCCTGACTATTTATCTCATTTCACTTTTATACACATTTTTCTTGAGGTGGGAGGAGCTATTTTCCAATAGCATGCCTTACCTTCTTGCTCTCCTTCAGTAAATGCTAATTGTACTTCCCTCACTAACTGTTTCTGCCACAGGTTGTCCTACTTCTTTCTTCATTTCACAAGTTGCTTCTGAAAAACAGTTTTGAAACTCTTACTACTTAGCATTTAGACAGTAAGAGATGATTTCCAGAGAGAAACACTGTTATTTAAGAAGAGGTTAGCTCCTCTACTTGTTTCCTACTGCCTTTTGTCTGGGAACAGAGGATGCTTTCCTCTGTGCTCAAGGCCATGACATGGAGCAAAATCTCCTCTGGGTCTAGATTGGTGACAAGCTCCCAGAAATCACAAGGGAGATCTCCCCTCCCTCATGCAAGAACTGTGTTTTAGAAGAGGCTCTTATGCTTGGTGTCTGCCTTCATGATATTGCAACCATGTTTGTGCCTGGCCATAGCCAGATCCTGACCCACAAACTTGATATCCTTGCTTGACCTTGGACCTGCCTTGACAATATGGGCTTCCCTGGTGACTGCTGGGCTAGCACTGACACTGGTTACTGTTACCAGACCTGACCGTATAACTCTGCTTTTCAGCTTGATGTTGGGCCTACTTTGTTACAAGGGGTTTGTCTAGCTAGCTAGACTCTAGGTTGATTCTACATAAGTAAACAGTTCTGTTTACCTTGGTCAGGTATGTGGGGATCCTACCTGGTTTGTAATCATTCTCAGCTCCACTTTCTTTATAAACCAGCCTGCTCCTGCTGTTCCTTAGAACTCCTCCACTTGACCTTCTAGCTGCTAAGGCTCTGAGACCACTATTAAGCCTTAAAAACCCTGAGCAACTCCATCTGCATCCCCCTCACTGACCTCACCCAAGGGCCTGGAGCTCTATTTAAGCTCACCCTGGTGATACAACATTTACAGATGCTGTGGGATGCTGATTTTCAACTTGGCTACAACCCTGATCTGGCTATAAATCCTGCTGATCCAAACCTGCCTCATAATTGTGGACTCGGATGATGATCTGTATTCTTGATGGATTCTAGCACCCTCCCTAGATTTCCTTGCTGAGGTACTACCAGATTGGTCCTGGTAAAGAAAGGTCCCTGCCTTGTAAGCCCTGACATCTTCCTTGGCTCCCTGGTTGTTAGGGAGCAGCTGGTCCTTGCTGTACTTGACAGTGGCTTTGCTTCCTTTTCTGGTGTGTCCCCTTCCCCCCGCCCCCTACCCTGTGGGGTTTTTTTTGTTTGTTTGTTTGTTTTTGTTCTGACTTTGCTTGAGATATTTGTCTAAAACAAAGTAACCAAGCAAAAATGTTAAGACAATTTCTAGAGCAGCTTGAAACCTCTCTTATAACTATCCGAAGAGCTGCAAAATTTAATTTGAAGGGTTATTACAAAAATGTCATTCAACTTACTCTTTATTAAGAGTAGGGCTTCTTTATTTTCTCGTATCTATTGGTATTGAATCATAGAATGGCCTGGGTTGGAAGTGACCTGGAAGACCATTTGGTTCCAACTCACCTGCTATGGACAAGGACATATTTCACTAGACCAGGTTGCTCAGAGCTCCATCCAATTTGGCCCTTAACACTTCCATGGATGGGGCATCCACAACTTGACTGGGCAGCCTGTTCCAGTGCCTCACCACCCTCACAGCAAAGATCTTTTTCCTCATACCTAATCTGAACCTACGCTTTTTCAGTTTGAAACCATTCCTCCTTGTCCTGTCACTACATGCTCTTGTAAAAAGTCTCTCTCCATCTTTCTTGTAGGCTCCTTTTAGGTACTGTTACATGTAGGTTCAGTGCTCTATACTACTTGAGTGCCTACAATACAAATCCTGCTGTTTTGCATCCTTTTTTTCTTTCTCTAGTATGAAAACATTACATGGGATACTACATGAGATCATCAATACACACAACCCTTCTTACAAAAAAGCACAAGGAAGTTCTGTGTGTGAGTTCCAGACACAGTCTATTAAAAATGGATAAAATTATGTTTCTGGACTTTTCCAAATTCAATGTGCAAATCCAAAAGCTGTGATAATTAAAAAAAAAAAATCTGTTAAAGTAGGCTTGCTTAGAATTTTTTCCCCTGGGAAAAAATGTCTGTCTCAAATTTACAAAGAATTGTGGGGATTGAGAATTTGTGAACAGTAGCAAACCAGAGTGAACAGACTTGTATGTTCTTCCTATGGTTTTTATTACTGTATACAGTTCTCTAACTATTTTATGTGTTTAACTAATACATTTTAGTATCTTAACTGTTACTGACTGAATACACCTTTCAAGTAATGTCAATGAAAGGGTGTTAGAAGTTTTAATTACATCAGTTGAAGGATATTAAGTTGAAGGATATTACAAGTCTCTGAGGAACTGCGATAGTCTTCAACTGACAGTACTGAAAATATTATAATTTTATGGTTCTAAGCCAGTTATCAGTTTATCCTTTCCTGTACCTTATGAGAAATTATCTGGTGATAATATATCGTATATGTAGGTGGTGTAGGCTCATAAACAATCTCAGTAAAAAAACCAAACAAATGACTGCAGGGGATTATAAAGAGCATACAGCCTCAAAAGTGATTTGACTGTATCTAGTTCCATGGTGTGCTTTATATTCTAGTTAATGATTTAGCTTTCCTTTTGAATGACATCACTGTAAACACATTTAAGATCACTGATATCAAATAACAGACACAAGTTTAATTGGTTCATCTACTGTTGTAGCAGAATGGTGGTTTGTTAAGCCAAGCTTGTTTGTTTGGCTCACAGTTTTTCCTGCCTTGTCACGCAGTTATCTTTAAGCATCAAAGAAAAAAAAAAAAAAGGGAAATTTGCACAAAAATTCCACAGTTTATACACCATTTCACTTATTTATATATTTTCTGATTATTCCTGAGTTGAAATATTTATATAACAACAAAGAAGATGTAAGGGACAAAAAATATTGAGACAGAGTCAAAATAGAACTATTGATGCTAACAGCTTTAAGAAAGGAGAAACTTTGTGGTTATGTTGTAATTCAGAAAAGCAAATCAGTGTGGGTTGTATTTCCATGAAAGCTATATTGGTGGTTTGATGCAAATTGAAAAGCACTTAGAGGTTGCATATTTAACAGTATTTGGAACTTACTTATTTCCATCTGTTACTTTCCCATGTTTAAAGTGTCAGAAAGTTTACCATGAGACTTTTGAAATGTCTCTTAAACCTGTCTTCTCAGCTACATAATTAGTAGCTTTGTACTGGTTTTTATGGAACTATGAAAGAAGGCAGCTTAATAATCTTGAGATCATGTATCATCTCATGAACTCTTGGCTGCTTTGATTGCAATAAGATTTCCTTACCTGTAACACCATTTCTCTTCTAGAGTGAAAAACATCACAGGAAGAGCCTTGGATATTCTGACATGTAGTTTGAACTGTAACTTGTTTGAACCATAACTTGTATCTCTCAGCAAAAGGCAGTATTTTCAATGTATTGCTTTGTTTCTCCGAAGCATATTTACATTTGTTGTTACAAACGCTAAAGATAAAATTACTGAAGCTCTCATTTAAAAATACGCTTTTTATGCATTAATAAGCCACCATAACATTATAAAACTTTATATAGATACAAGTTTAGCCCTTACAAGCTCAGGATCACCTTATAAATTGAGAGTTGATGCTGCAGCTCTAAGACGATTGTCATCAGTGAATCTTACAGGACCTGTGAGTAAAGCTGTCATACCTCCAATCAGTAAAGTCTATCACTTATAGAGCTGGAGCAAAGTGGTCTCCCTCCTCTGCGTTTAAACTTTCAGGGTGAGGGATGACTATGCAACCCTTCCGGGTACACTCTCTGCATTGGTCCACTTGATACAGGAGTTCTTGTGCAAGTTGGTATCAGATTCCGAGTTACTGTGTTCCTCAGTCCTTGGGAATGAAGGGCATAATTGTGACACCTCCACCCAGGTTTACAGCAATACTCTGTTTTGCAGCACGAATGCCAATATGGTATTTACATTAAACCTATGTCATAGTCACAACCTGTGAAAGATTTAGCCTTTTTAGTATGAAAGGGCTATTAGAACTTCATGCCGTAGTTTTCTGAAGCTAAATAACAGTAATATTGTTAATGATAACAGAAAAGTGGAAGACGTGGGACCCTGACAAGGGAAAGTAATTTCTGTAGCTGGAGCGTTCCTGCCTTGCTCTCCTGGGGGAAGTAACCGAAGGGAACAGAGCGCTGGGATGACAGGGTGCCTTCAGCCGCTCCCGCTGTTGCCGCGCGGGGCACCGCACCTGGCGCGGGGTCGGGGCCGTGCGCGGGGCGGAAGCGGCGGTGCCTCCCTGCGCCGGGAGGGGCTCAGCGCGGCCCCGGCGGTCGGACCGCTCTGTCCCGCCGCTGCCGCCGAGGGCACTGCCGGGCCCGTGGCCGCCGGCCCGGGACGGGCGCCCTCCCGCAGGCCTCCGGGCGGCCGCGGCCCCGCCCGCGGGGCGGGGCGGGCGCTGCCTTGGCAGCCGCCGGGACGCGGCGGGGCAGGTGCGGCCGTGCCGCCGCCATGCCGGGAGCCGCGGGCTCGCTCCCCCGGCCCCAGCGCCCGGAGCAGCGCACCCGGGCGGCGCCCCAGGAGCGGCGGCGGAGGGTGGCCCCGCTGGCCGCGGCCCCGCCGACCCCGGCGGGGGATGAACCGCTCCTCAGGGGCATCTTCGAGATCGACAAGAGGAGCTGCGACGTGGTGCTGAACGCCCGGCGGCTCCGCTGGAGCCCCATCCTGCCCGAGAGCCCCACAGGTGGGACGGGGCAGGGCAGGGGGTGTCCGCCCCGGGGCCGGAGCGCGGGGCCGGGCTCAGCTCAGGCCGTGCCGCGGGGAGCGGGCGGCGGGAGTGGGGGCTTTCCGGGCTCTCCAGGCAGGACGGGGTAGAGTCACCTTAGAACGGGATTACAGTAAAGTGGTTAAAGGCGGCGGTGTCAGGCGCGTCTCTTCCCTTCAAGGTTACCCTGGTGATTAAAAGGAAAAAGAAATTGCGCATAATGCAATGAGCGTCTTGTACCTGAACCACCTCTTTCTGGCAAGAACTTTTCCTTCTTGATGGGTCATACTTGGTGGATCAGGCATAGCAGTAAGAGAATTTGATTTTGTTTCTGCTGCATCAGCTTTTCTCTGCTTACTCTCTCAGGCAGGTACATAAATTAGAGCACATGGGTATTGTTTTGTGTGATCCACCTGCATTTTGTGATGAGGCTTCTGTGGCAGGTCGTCGTTGCTCTACACAGCAACACACTGAGAAAGTGCGGGTAAAGGATTTGATCATGTGAAACAAATTATACATAAAAGTTTTAGAAGGAAAGGAATGCTTCTTGAACTTATCCATATAGTCATGTTTCTTCTAGAAACTGTGAAAGCATAAATTTACTTTAAAACTGCATACACACTCTTAAAGGTGCTTATTTACTTCAGTGACCTCTCAGTGCTTACTTGAAGGAGAAATTAAACTTGTTTTCAGGAATGCAGATTCCAGACAGCATATTTGTCTTCTGGTATGCTTCTGTGGTTAACTTGTCCATGCTTAAAAGACCAGGTTAATGTTAATAGTGTTTTGGGCAGAACTTAAAACTTCATATAGATAAGATCCAACAGCCATAAAGTCAGCATAGAGAGAAACAAATTTTCTTTCACGTACTAGTTTTTCTATGTTATGATGATCTTTTTCTTTTCAAGATAGTCTGTATGCTGCAGAGGCTTGGGAGGCATGTGGAAGCATTTTCGGTACAGCTGCTGCAAAGAAATACTGAGCTGCTCATGACTGAAGTCATTATGCTTCATTTCATGTAACTGTGCTGGGATACCAGAGCTACTGAAACCAAACAAATATGGTGCCATGCACTGCTATTGAGTCCTCTCCTCCAAATAGTGTAACCATATTAATGTAGTGCTGTGTTCAGACTTACATACCTGCTTTTCAGCAGGACCACTGGGTTCTGGTGACCCCTGCACTGGTGTGCGTGTACAGTCCTTCCCCGTGTGGAGCCAGACTGGGTGCCTTAGGAATGCTGTAGGCTCTCTTCCTTCCCTTTTGGCATTAGCTACAGGTCTCTGTGTATATGATCTGTAGTATGATTTTTTAATTACTTAGTTCTATGTGTAGAGTTCTAATATGATTGCCACTTTATGTTCTGGCTCCTTGAACGTAGGTTGAATTGCCATATATCAGGAACCAGGGCTCGTGATTGTCTTTTAATTGTCACCAGTGAAGAATTTTAAGGTACAGACAAGAAGAATAAATGTTTGTATATATTGCTTCACGCTTCCACAATGGGGAGTATATTCTACAATTTGGGATTTTGTGTGTGTGTGTATGTTTTGGTTTTGTTTGGTTGGCTTGGTTTGTGTTTGTTTTTTTCCAAGGAAAAATTCACTCCCCTAAATTGCTACTTTGTGTAACAGTTTTTCATCCTTAGATTACTCATACAGACATTGGAAACTTTTCTTAGTTCCTGCAAGGTAATGAAGTATTCAGTGCTTTAAGTCAGAGATATAGCAGACAGCAGAACTTTAGGAGTCTTAGAGAGAGCAGCATTGACAAATTGCTGTCAGTGGTATAAGAATTTGGGCTTTTGCTGCATGTGTATTAAATATATGCTGTTACTTCTCTCTCTGACAATTGGGTTTTGTACTACTTAGCATTGAGCTGCTGAATATTTTGATTTTTGAGAGGCTCTTGATGTCCTACTTCTTTACTAGCTTTAGTGGAAAAGACAGTGGTGTCTTCCAAATGCCAGGTTTTTCCTGAAGACTGTGGTAGATCAGTTTTTACTGTAGGATTTTCAAATTCTTAAATGTCAAATGCTGATATTGAAGATAAAGGGTTTTTCAGTTTCTCTGTTGCTGTAAGTGCCACAGTTATGTCATCTGCTTCTGTTCCAGGATCTTTTGGAGACTGAAATAATTTTAAAAAGAAGATTATTGGGCTGTTTCTAAGGCCCTTCCATCCTTCCGTTCGCTTTGTGATGGGAGCACAATGGTCTACCCAAGCAGCATTCTGAAGAATACTTGTGACTCCTTCCTTTGAGCCAGCATGGCTCTGTGTGTGCCTGCCTGTGACTGAAGATGAGTGGAGTAGGAACTGGAAATTTCACCATGTGGGGCTTGTTGCTCTTGGAGGGATGAATTCAACAGAAGTCTTGTCTGTTTTTCCTTCCATCTTGGATATGGTTGGTCAGGGTGGTTTTACCTCTGCAGTTGCAGCAGTCAAATATGGATTTTGGAGCTTGAATGGGTTTTTTTCTGCCTCATTCTTGGATCCCAGTAGCAATTACCCTGTGGTATTGTAAGTGTGGGATCTGTACTGGTCTGGGACAAGCCATCTGTGTTATGGTCTCATTCATAAGTACAGCAGTGCAGCGTTCAGGGATGGTTAATGGCTGTCTGGACAAATATTTCCATTGGGATTTGGCTTATGCATACTTTCTCCAAACCAAAAGCTTCCTAATGTAGTTTGCTTAGGCTCTAAGAGGTCAAGTCAGGTCTTTGTGCTTTGCCAGTGATGCTAAATGTCTCCTGCTTGGACTTGTATGTAGTAATTCTCCCTATTTTAGGAAAAGATCTTTCTTCTATGACAATCGCTCTGGTCTGTCAAAATCAAAGAACTGGTAGTTGCTTTCTTCCCTTTTTCCTAACCTCCCATCCCCAATAGTTCCCCAAATGTATTCTTGTCTTACTGCAGTTGTCATTTGTCATCCACAGTTCTACAGTTCCAATTCTGTGTTCTTACATGTTTGTATGTTTGTGCAGCCTTGGATCCTTTGGCTTCTAAATAGAACCGAAAGCTCCAGCTCGAAGTTCCCAAGCAGGCAACACCTGCTGTGCCTGGACCCCATCATGTCCTGCTGAGAAATGCATAGTTCTGCCCCATTACACTGTTTCTATGGGGTTTTAGGCAGTGTGACTGTCAGGAGGACTTCATTCTTTACTCCATTTTGATTTTTGCAGCTTCTATCTCCTGGAGGTTTTTGGCTACCCCTGTTTGCTGATGATTTTTAATGGCTTCCTTTGTTGTTCATTCTACAGCAAAGTCTTCTCCCCTCTCAAGCATGACTCATTATGAATTTTGTGTGTTCTTTATTATAACAAAGCTTTGGGCAGAAGTAAGGCCTGAGCAGGCAACTGGGTGTGGAGCCGGGGGGGGAGTGAATGTGTCAAGTGGGAATTTGGACAGTGTAAGGCATGGCTCAGCTGCTCCCTCTGAAATGCTGCAGCTACAGCCTGGGTGTGCAGCTCAGCTGAGCCTTTTTTTCTCACCAGAGCCAGATACCCTCTGGCCCAGAGCTGGCTGCTTGCTTTTAACAGTGCAGGGGGTGCTGCAATGGGAAGTAGAGCTCACAGTCAGTAGTTACTAGTTTTTTCTCTAGCTTCTTTGTGTGTGGCATTTCTATGCAATATTAATGGAAATTAAGAAAAAGGCAAAACTTCTCTCCTATTAATAATCCAGCCCTGAACTGTAGAGTTTCTTGTTTTCAATGCTGCTTTAAAACTATAGCAGAGAAAGCTATCCTAAGTACAGATTTGAATATTATATGTGATTTTCAAGAGTTCCCAGAAATTCAGAAGGATGATTGAAGGATGGGGAAAAAAATATTTTTATTTAGGAACAAATACTCAGGATTTTGTGAGTGTGTGGGTAAAGTTTAAAAACTAATGAAATGTAGGGGATTAGCAACAGTGGATGTGGGAATCATTTGTATTTTAGAACAGTTTCAATACAAATAGTGTCAAATCCTCTTTATGCATGGGGCCTGTTTTTTGCTGTTGATTGGGAAGTTTAATCCTGATTTTATTTTTTTTTTAAGCCTTCAGTGTGTTTTTAAAGATTGCCACAGAGTTTCTTGATTAACAGTAATTGCAGTTTTCCAGCAGATTTCTGTCAGATAGGAAGTGTAACAAGTCTGGCACTTGTTCAGTGATTTACCAGTATGTGAAGTCTGGAGGCTTTTGATCATTATGAAAAACTTTATAAGTGTAATTTCTCGTGTGTGTATGTAATAGACTGAAGGGTATATGAAGTTATTCTCTGATTGACACCTTACAGCCTGGTCTGACTATTTGGATAATAATAGTAATAATTTAGATAAAACTTGCTTTTTAAATAAAAGTAATTGAACATACTTTCTAAGTTAATTGACCAATAAGAAAAATAAAATCTCTGGAGCAATTCAGAGGTTAATGTAATATTGAATATATATTTCATAATGAATTAAAAAGGAACATGAATGTATATTTTCAAAATGAAGTAAAATCAATGTATTGTTTAAGTATAGTATTCTTATCTGTAGTAAACTACAGCTCTTGCTGATATTCATCTAAAGCAGATTTATAAATATTCTATGTAAGTGCAGCAATAAGGAAAAAAATCACTGATATATTTCAACAGTGAAAGAGTCAGCAATAAAGGACTTAAAATTAATTCCGAGTGCAGAGTGGCCTGTTGCCAAGGCTATTTAGGAACAGATGTGGCTGAAATAGATACCAATAGTCTGTTTGGGATCTCTAAAGTAAGACATCTGTCAGTCTATCGGTCAGTCAGGAATAATGGAAATGGAAACAGGCTGTTACAAAATGTACTGAAGTTCCACGTTGACCAAATTCAAAGCTTTTGATTTTACTTTTGACATGTAGAGAACATAATTTCTCTAAGTGGCTTATCTATTGTCAAACCGGGAAAACTATTTTTAAGGAAGAGACATAGAAATAAATAATAGGAATCGTAATTGAGAGAGAGATGTCCAGGTATCACATTATATGGCTTTAAGATGCAAATTGAAGGAAGATAACATGCAGTTGTAAACAATTCTGTGGTGTCTGAACTTATCAGGCACTCAAATCTTCTTCCGGGAAGTCCATAAAATTAATGTCTTTTAGATAAATGCTGCATGAAAGTGCAAAATAGTTTTTTATTTTATGACTTATTGTGGAAAATGAAAAATATTTATGGAAATGGGGTATACTGATCAAAGGACTGTTAAAATTTGTTCTTTATTTCAGGAAACTTTTAAACATTATGTCTTAACTCTCTGTGTGTCTTATCCTTTATCAGAAGAGTAGTTAATGGCTATGTGTTTGTGGAACACCTTATATTGTTTCATGCTTTCTGTTTTTTCTTGTATTTCACAGATTTATGCAACTCTCTGCTTGCGTTGAAAGAGATTAACATACCCTTAGGATATCGAGTAGGGCCTTTTCTATGTACTTTAATTCTCTACCTCCAAAGAGAGAGATGAGATATTTAAATCTTTGTTCCAGAAAAATGTTTCAATGCTAGGTCTTGCAAATTGTATTTGTGTGTGTTTGGGTTTACATACACATTAGGTGCTGCGCATGTTAGTGAGTTGGTTTCTGATGCTACATGAATTTGAAATAACAGGGTTTATTTAGCTTTCACAGAAAGTAACCCTTCTTGATGGCCTTTTCTTTTTAATGCAAAACTTTCTGTTGGTGATATTGTAGTTTGTGTTATCTTAAAGCTGTTGGAGGCCATAACCAGCAAGTTTTAGACTTTCCAGCAGATGATGGGGTTTAGTTTTGTGATTGGTTTTTTTTTTATTTGTTTCTCCTGTTGCCCTACGGAATAATTCAATCTTGCCATGTGCTGTTATTATAGGTAAGGCAGTGTTCTGCTTTGCTCCTCTCCTCTGCCTGCCTGGGGAGCAAAGATGTTGATGGCTGGGTGCTTGACATATGCATGATCAGGCAATTGGCACACCAGTAAGAAGCCAGACCTGGTTGGTGCTGTTTTTGGGTGCTGAGCAGGCTGATGGAAGAAAGACAGGTTGGAATCAAGGGGCAGTCAAGAATACTGGGGGAGAGGTGAGCTGATGTATTGAGGAAGTTGTAAGGGTTTTGGTGCAGTGCCATGTGGATGTGGGAGGGATTTGTGGGTACTGTGGAGAGGGATATGAGTGAACAGAGGTGCAGATAGGAGGACATGCAGGTTGATGATGTAGTGTGAGGTGTGTGTGACACAGGGTAGAGAAATCACTGCATAGTCAGAAGAGACATAGTAAGATGATGAAGTAAAGAGAGGGAGGATGCAAATTCATTTAAAGAAAAATTATCAAAGTTCCATAATTTTCTTGTTCATAGAATAATTGACAACTCTTAGTATGCTTTCTGTGCAAAGGTGTGCAAGAGTCAGTTGATGGCCTTGCTTTTATAGCATGATGGAGAGAATCCAAGAGTGTATATTAAAAAAAAAAAAGTTGGTATGCTAACCAATATTTGATGTCCATACTAGTGATATTTTTGTGCCCACAATAGTGCTGTAGGACTAAAAATCCCTTTCTCAGTGGAAATGTATATTCTTTTTAAATCATTAAAAAGATTATGTAGTCAAATCTCTTATCTAAGCACAAATCTCATATCTCACTTTCTTAATTGTGCTGTTCTTTGGCCCTTGAGAAACACTAATGTTTTTAACCCTTCTTTCAAATGCTGTTGTATTTTTACCTGATTGTCATTTTACCATATCATCCTTGAATTTGTATCCCTCTATTATGCATCTTTTCTCTTGCATCAAATATTGCCAAGTTATTTTGATTTTTAAGTGCAATTTACTGGAAAATGTGTCATTTTCCTTAGGCATAATTCCTGAAATACTTTCCTTTTTTGGTAGTGTCTACAGGAAACTAATACAAAATCTGATTATTTGCTTGGTGTCTCGAAGTCTGAGACTGGTGCCTGCTTTCTTTGACTATGGCTGTTTGTCTCTTTGGACTGTGTGTAGGATGTGATTCTGTAGCACCTTGTGCGGGTTAGTTGTGGGGATCATGGTGCCTAAGGGGGTCTTCTACTATGGAAAATCCATATAAACTTGCTTCTATGGTTGTAACTGTTCATGCTAACAAGTGTCTTGCAAAAGAATATCATATTCCAATTTATATTTTCTTATTTTGTTGTCTTGACAAAAGACATGCTAAATTAAAGCAATTCTATCTTTATTTTACAGTTGCAAAGTAGAAATAAAATTAAAGCAGGAAGGTCTGTCATCTGCTCTTGTTGGAGTCAATATAAACAGAACTTAGATAAACAATTTTCCTTTCCTTGTAAATATCTTGTTAATTCTGTGTTACAAAAGCAGCAGGTAAATAATAGATACTGTTGCAATTATGCAAAACACAAACAAATAAATATTGGATAGAAGAAATCCCTTTGTGTGTGCCATTTCATTTAGGTATATCCAACTATATTATGCACTGCCTTTAGAAGGAAGTGTTTACTGCATGTAATTGTATTGAATGTACATGCAGTACTCTAAAAATACTTTTATCCTGCTAGAAAAAGCTTAAATGGCTGAAAATCTGAGAACATAACCTGAAGAATTGAGTAGTCTTTGTACCTTAACATTAGTGAGTTGCAGAACTAATGTTTTCAAGGAAATCAGTGGTCCTGGTTTTTACGACTTATGTTGTAACAGTATGTGCAGACAAAAAAACATAATGTGTTGAGTATCTGATACATGTATTACCATATTGCCATAAGGAACTGCTATTATGTTAGACACCAACTGATTTCGTGATAGTGTTGGATTTCTCTCACATATGCTTATGTTTTTGTACAGATGATCCTTTAGGAACATCTGTTAGTTTTGTGGTGGTATCTGCTGTTTCCTTTCAAAATTTGACCTTTTTGGCATTTAGTAACTGTGGCTGCTATGGAACTGTGTTTTACTAGGATCCTTTTCTAAAATGATTCCTGTGTCCTAGACAGTAACTGTCAGTGTTTTGAGTTAATAGTGTTTCACCGTTTTCTGATGTACTACAGAGTTAAGTGCAACTCTGAAGTTGTTAAATTAACCGTTTAAAATACCATTTAAGGGTAAATTTTTTTTTAGCTGCTGACTTGAAATAGGTGAGTAGAACATCCTCCTGCCAACTGTTTAGTGGTTTCAAAAATATTTGTGTTTGCAGACTAAGGGGGTGGATGGTATTTTTCAAACTATTTCACAAGGGTTTTGTAACTCCTATCTTGCCATTTAGTAACCCTTCCCCCATTAGTTGAAGAGCAGGTAAGCCTTTGAACAGTGAAACCAAGCGTTACAAAAAAAAAAATTGAAATTTTAGGCCTGGATTTTTTGTGTGAACCTTGATGTCTGGTAGCCTACCTCTAGGGGATTTGATGAAAGACAATTCTATTTATGTTTAAGATCTGGTGTGACTTCCTCCTTCCCCGACTTCTTACTTAGTTGTTGCTGTAGGAATATATTAGATCACTGACAAAAAATTGTTTAATAACTTGGTTTAACTCTGTTCTCTAATCCAGCGTGTGGCTATTTCTTTCCTGTGTGTTGCAAGTTTAAGCAAATGGTTGGTTCATTAACAGAATTCAGTGCTGAACTCTGAATTTCCTGGCTTTTGCCTATTTAAGCGCTGTCAGATGGTGGGTAGTTAGATGCTTTTCAGTACAGAATAGGTGCTGTAGTTGTCGGCTTATTTGAACTGTGACAATATATCTCTTCTGTCAGTCCATACACTCAAGTGAATATAGGAAAGTATGCTTTGTGAGGCTCCGAAAACGCAAAGCAACAGATGTTATGTACTGCACAATTATACGTATCCTGGAAACAGATCTTTACACAGTGCAGACAGTCTTGGAAAAACAAAATTTGACATATGAATGATCAAGTTAAGGGCAACAGCAATAAATACTTATGACTAAATATAATGCTGTTTTGCAGATACTGTTCTGAGTTTGAGTAATTAAATGCTCACTGTTATATTACCTCTTCCCATTTGACAGAAGTTTAAAAATGACCGTGTATTTATATTTTTCTGTGTTGTTTTAGTACAGTGGAGCAGAAACAGAATAGGTATTCTCACTTAAAAATATTGTACGAAAATGGCTTTGGGAAAAAAAAGCCTATGTAATTCTAACAAGTGAAAATTTTTATAAATAAATGCCTAATAGTGAATAGAAAAAAAAAATCAAGATAACTTGCTGGCTTTCCATGTGAAAAATAGCACATCTTTGCCTGATCTGTTGACTGTTCTGAAGATGATTCAAAATGAGATTACTCCTGTCCAACTCCTCTCCCTGCTATACTGTTTGTTGCATGGCCTTTTGGAGACTTGTCAAACAGCTCTGTCAAGAAAGGTACTGAAAGATTTCACACTTGGATGGTTTTGGGTTTCCCAAAGGCTGCTCTGTCACATCTACATAATTTAACTTAGAGTGAGGTGATTAGCTGGGATCAAAATTATCATAGTGCCAGTGAATAATACACTAACAGTTAGGTGGCTGTAGATGGTGGTAACTCATGTCAGCGTCAAACCTTGAACAGGTTTGTGGTTTCATTCAGTAAATTCTGCAGTTGACACATTCCAGGATAAACTTAAGTGTATTGTTATTTTACCATGTTTGGAAGAAGATAGATGTATATACGTGTCTATTTGTAACTTTCTATTATTTTATTAAAGGAAAAAGAATGCTTCTGAGTATTTCATGTGAAGTGTAATATTTGTTGGTCACTTGACTGTAATATACTCACTAAGCAAGGCTAATAGTAACTAGAGTTGGTTTGGAAAACAATGCTTAGCAGAAAAAAAGAGTACCTGATAAAGGTTGTTTATTTTTTTAACTGTAGTACAAACAAAAATTAAATAAGAAAGCTTTTTTTATTTTGCACTTACATTTTTTGAGGAGTTAATTATTTAAAATATGATGGAAACAAGCAGGTGGTGTTTTTGAAATGTTGTCCCTAGGTCTCACTTCTTTTATGGAAATCATTTGGGGAAGGTACACACAAATTCAGTACTGAACTTACAGTGTTATTATATGTATATGTATGTTTACCTTGCTAATGAAAAAAAACACAGTATCTGCTTTGAGCAAGTTTAACAGTTTAGCAATATTAGTTTTATGCAGGAGCAGAGTAATAAAATAAGGTTACAGTAGAAAGAAAACTGTTCTTAAGTATGTTTCTCTTTGTTTTATCTATCTAATGTTTGGGGTTTTTTTGTCTAATTCATGGAGTGAAGGCTGCCTGAAGAGTTCACAGTGCCTTTGGTGTATTAACAATGTGGTCTGGAAGGAGTAAGGAAGAGAAAAAAATGGCATTGAATAAACATAGTAAAGTGGAAATGCCAGATTTGTTTGGGGACTATTAAAATAGGAGTGGAAAATTATTTTTAATTTGTCAGTTCTGTCCTACAGCACAACTTCAGAGACATATGTTAGTTTTACAGATTTGACTAGGCAATGGGACAGTCAGTCAAAGAGTTGGAATAATTAAGCATAGTGTAATGTATTGATCTCTTATTTGAATGCCATCAGCTTGGAATAGAGATCAGGAGCTGTAGCTTTACCATTCCTAATGTGTATGATCATAGGTTTATCATGTGGAAAATGTCATCTGTCACTGAAATAGTTGTTAGGACTATTATGTTAAGGATAATTAGAAAATAAATAGAGACTAAAACAGATGTTTTTATGCTCTATAAACCAGCAGTTATTTAACCACATCTTGAATACTCTGCAATTCTGCTGTTCTCAGTAACGTGGGACTGGACAATGGGGGGGTGACAATGATTAAAGGTACCAAATGGCTCCTGGCTGAGAGTGGTGGAGCAGGCTGGCACTTTTTAGTCTAAAAGGAAGGTAGTTGAGATGGGGCCTGGACAAAGTAGATGGCTTTCTATTTACCAACATAAGAAATATGGTGTATTTAATAGAACCAGACTCAAAACAAAATGATAGGTAAGAGAACTGCAAAATTTACTGTCAAAGGATATTGTTAATGCTAGAAGATTTTGTGGGTTCAACTGGAGACAGAAGGCCTCATTTGAGTGCTGTCAAATTTGCAGAAACCACAGTTAGTTCAGGGTTTCCCGAATGAAAACAGGTGGGGAATGGAAAAGTACTAGTGGAAAACAGAATAAATGCTTCCTTTATTCCTTCTCTTCTCTTAGCATCTGCTTATGGCTATGGTTTGATATAAGATACTGGGACAGATGGACGTTTGCCCTGTCCTGGTTTTGCTGGTCTTACATACCAGAAAATGGTTAAATTATATTTAAATGATATTTTGAGTAAAAATACACACATCATCAGTCTGTAATTCCACCTGTGTTTGCAATACTAAGTGAGATTTCTTCGTAGAATTTGAACTTCAGTTTGCCTAGCCTACCATTTGCAAGGTACTTATTTTTGTTGGTGGAACAATACAGTTTAAAGAATGTATGTCCTTTGCCTGACAAAATGTGAAGAGATTGATTCTATTAAATGTTGTTAAGAATTACAATACAGTAGCAGACTGTACAGAAACTCCAAATTTCTTAGCCGTAATTTCCTTGAAAATATTATTCATATGAATGTTTATAATTAATGTAGTCTTGGGTTGGTTTTTTATTTTTGTTGTGGAGAAGGGAAGTTAAATTCTAAAGACGTAGTTAAACTTATACAGGATAAGAGTCTGAAACCATTGCAAACCATTTAGTTTGATCAACCTCAAAATGAGGGAAAAATGCATCTTCAATATGCTTAGCTGGTATTTTTCCATAAATAACTTTGAGAGGATTTCTGATGTTCATGGGAGATAATGCTCAGTGTAAAACAACCATTTCCATTTGTTATGTCAACAACTTAAAGATGTGTGCCAAGGTATCGATACTAATTATATCTTGAACACAAGTGCTGATAATTTTCTTGCCCTGATTCACTTAAGGCTAAATCAAAGATTATTGTATATTTGTAATGTGCAGCTGAATATGTGTAGAAACTAATATTTGTTAAATTTACTTTTAAATGAGCAAAGTAGGTTTAATATTGTGATAAACAAAAATTTACATAGAATAGTAACAATAACACACATACTGTGCAAATGCATATTGGAGAGTTTAAGATGCATCTCTCTTTATTGCTGTGTGAGTGCTTTGAATATGAATTGCTCTCTGAACCTGCAAGGATATGCAGAATCTCTATGCTGTTAGTGAAATTCTTAGGATCTGCAGGTAAGATATTTGCTTCAACCTCACAGTGGTTACCCCTGTGTTGAGGTGTCCATTTGATGTAAATGCTAGCATTTAAAAGTTTGGGGGAGTAAAAATTTATTATGGGAGATTTGAAGTGCATCTTTGTCATCTGACGGGTTTATCCAACAATGAATTTCATCAGGAACTGGTTGGTTGGGGGTTTTTTGTTTGTTTGTGTGGTTTTGGTGTGGTTTTGTTGTTTTTTTTTTTTTCTTGTAATATATGTTTATCAGTCTTTCTGTTTGATTTGAGTACTAGGATGAGGAATAGATATGTAAATGTGGCGTGTAGGTGCAGTTGCCATACTGGAGTTAAGAGAAGCTGACAGGGGATGTCAAAGAACTTGCTTAAAATAGGTAGGAAACCGCTTGTTTGAAATTACTGGTGCATGCCAGGATGCAAAACACAAGTTGTGGAACATTTTAGGGTGGGTTTTTTGTTTGGTTTTTTGTTTTGGTTTTTTTTTTTAAAGTGGGTCTGCTTTAAAGCAGTTGATATGCCTGTCAGAAAATAAGTAGGTTTCTGTATATAACTTAGTATACTGATGTAGTTTGATGTAAAAGTGAAAACTATGCTGATGGTTAATTATAAATTTCATGGTGCTTAATGTTGACATTTTATTCATAAAGCATTTTATGAATTCTGTATGTTCTCTAAAATGCATTAACTTATTCTACTTTATGCACTGGTTATTTCACAAATCAAAATGGAGCTCTCAATTTTTGAGAATCTCATGAAAATTTCAAATGTTTTAAATGACTCATTACCAATTATTCTTATAATTTCTGTACAGTATAACAACATAAAATATTTTAAAAACTCAAATTAATGGCTTCACCTGATAATTTTGAGTGTATCTTGATTTTCAAAATAGCATTATATATAATTTTCTTATAGACTAATCAGTTATTCCTAGGATTTTTTTTTTTCTGCAAAACACTCTGTAGACCTGTTGATACAGTTTATCAGTGTCTGATGTACGTGGATTGAAATTTAAATTAGCTTGAAGGTATTACTTACAGTTTTAGGTTGACGTCAGTGTGTTGCAGTGTATATTTAACAGTTCTGCTGCTAAATGAAGTAAGTGTATCCTTAGCTTGCTGCACAGATACATGGGCACAGGTGGACATCTTGGGAGTGTGCACCATGCAGTGAAACACATGGCACTACACAACATGGGGCAAAGAGCACGCAGTTTGAATTAGAAATCATTTTATGGATACCTTGTAAATTTGTGCTTGTTCATACAGGGGTTGTAATTTCTAAAAAGGGTGCACATGTTTTATATTGAACATTTGTGATACAGACAGCACTCTAATGTAGTTGTCTGTACTTTGTGGAAAGAGGCAGTATTGTATGAGCTTGTTTATGTCAATATTTTAATAATTTATCTTTATAACTGCTTTTGTCTATATTTATAGTAACATTGGCACCCTGTGTACAGAAGATACAATGAGTGCTGAAAGAAAACTTGCATCCATCTGGAAGCAATAAACTTTTCTAAAAGACTGCACAGTGTTACTTAATCCTGTGATTTCTTACTGTGAGTGAAATTAAGGTTTGGTTCAATTGTGTCACATCATATTGGTATCAAATCTTTTGTGAAAGGTTTGCCATCGTGTTAAGCTGCAAACAAAATTTTAAAATTGATGAAAGTCTGAGAATGTAATTTCCTCAGTCACGGGTTTATGCATCACTGCAAATGAAGTCAATTCTATATAATAAAAATAATTGTAATACCAGAAAGCTTCTGGAGTGTTGTATTTTATAAACTTCCTCTTTATATGAAAGGCTAATTTGTATATTGCACAACTGACTAAGAGCACTTTGAATTTGGCATTGTGTTCTAAGTAATTTTTGTATTGTACATATATCGTGTAATATAAATTATAATTTTAATACGACAAAATATTTTACAAAGTTAGAGAAATAAAACAGTTTCCCTAAGAAGGGGAAAAATATATTATAAAGACAATCTAACAAAATTTTGGGATTGTTTTTTTGTTGCTTTTCCTTTATTTGTTACAGTTGCGGGGTACAAAACCAAAATAGTATTCATTCATCCCCGCAGGCAAAGTGGTGTAGCCTACATTCCTCCTGTTCCTATGTGGCAACTGAGCCAAAGAGTCTTGGGGTGAGGAAAGGGTTTTATGCTCATTAGAGGATTCTGGTGGTGCTATTGCCATCTCTTGCCCTTGGGCTAGTGTAGAAGGTGCAGATATAAACGTACAAAAGATGGCTGGGTTTTCTTAATAAAACTGAAAAAAAAAATAGATCAAAGATCAATGAGGATAAAGCCAAACATACAGAAGTTCATGGGTGAGCTTATCTAGCAGCTGACAGCTATGCTTCAATACCTAAAAGCATGACTTGCCAGTATACATGAATTACCAATAAGTTATGGAATGAAATTTTCCTGTGTTTAGGATGGGCTGTTTGTTCTTTTTTTTTGTGAAGAAAATGTTTCTTGAAAATCTTTTCCAGAAAAGACCAAAATTCAGATATTTAAGGCATATTGAGTTCCCTCAAAGTGAGACACTGATACTTAGCAGTGTGGGTGGTTTGTAAATCTGTATTTGAGGCTGAAGCAGAAGTACAAGTCCAAGTAAAAGTAATTCAAACTAAGTGATGTCTTGTGGCCATAAGAGGTTATTTGTTTCTCCACTTCTTCTTACTTTCCAAAATGACAGAAGTAATTGCCATGATTATGCCATAAATGAGTAGGTACAAAAGTGTGTGTATGTGTGAGAAGTTTCCAAGGGAATGTAGAATTAAGCTCATGTTTCCTCTTTGTGATTTCTTTAGTATCTCTCAGCTCTGCTAGCCCATGTATTAAATCATGTAAACCATTAGATCCCTGTCTTCTGTTTATTTCAGAAATATCTCTCTTTAAATGAATTCTGTTTTATGATGGTTGTGTGGCTGGTCTCTGTAAGATGAGTCGTTTAATCTGATGCTTATGTTTGTAGAGGTTTTACAAAATGATGAAAATCAGCAATGCTTTTCACCCCGCTGTTACTCCAAAGTTTCTTACGTAACTTCTTTCACTTCTTAAATGAAAAGCCATGAAGTTTCAGGCACTAACTAAAAGGTTTGCTACTACTTTTCAAACTGTATTGTGAAATTAAGCAGTATGTGGGCTGTATTCTTAACATAAAATGTAGAGCTTTCTATAAAAAATTTTTTTCAGTGACCCCTTTGTTGCTGTGGTGTTAATGGGAAAAGACAACTATTAAAAAGCAAAGTCTTTGCTTCATGAATCCTCTTGAATTCTTCAGATTCGAAATCTCTTGCTGTCTGTCCTGCTTCCTTTCAGCTGACCTTGTTGTGCTAGCATTATTGCCAGTAGATCTTCTTGTTAAGGGGCTTATTTTTAAATTCATCATTTTGCTCCAACAAAAACAACCTTTGAACTGTACTAAACTCTGCCCTTTCATATGGGATTAATGTATCTGTTCCTATGTTTGCTCTGCCAGTAGCCAATGCCATCTTTTGTTTTGGTTCAGCCAGAACTAGGCACTTCGGTGGTGGTTGTTCTTTTTCAGAGGTTTGCCTATTACCATTTTTTAAAATTTGCTTAAGCTTCACTACAGCTTTAAGTCATGGAATATGGTCAAATTCAAGACTTCAAGGACTATACTAATTGTTCCCTAACGCTGGTCTTGCTGCAGTTGCTATGATATGATGCTGGCACAGGGCATGTATCTGGTTTGATGAGGATGTTCAGAAGTATGAGGATTAGTTTTTAAAAGATATGGTGGAGAACAGGGATTGGAATCAGCTGGTCAAGGGGTGCTGGGGTGATAGAACCATTTGAAAAGTGGGGAGAGACAAGAGGGGAAGATGAAAGGTAGGAGATTGGAGTTTTAGATGGGTTTACCCATGCTGTGAATATAGTAAAATTGTCAAGAAATACCCTGAGCAAGAATGAAAAAGCTTTTCACTTTTTATATAATGAAACTCACACAGCACCATGAAAACCAGTTTTATATTGTTGTATTTACCACATTGCGTCTTTTTAAAAATTATTTGAAAGAATTACTAAACAGAGAAATAAAATAATTTCTGTTATATAATGTAAGATTTTATCTCAGGATTGAGATTTGAATTGGAAAATTGTTAGGTTTATTGGGTTTCTTTTGGCTAGTATGATGTTGAAAAATTGAAACCTAAAGTACAAATCTGTTGAAGAATTTTATTTTTTTTGGATGTTAATTCTTCTTCATAATAATACTATTTTTGGAGCTATCTACCTATGATAGTAGTTTCAAATAAGATGACTTCTTTAAGCTGGAATAGATAATAATGCCTTTTAGTGATGTATTAAATTAGCATGTAACTTCTTGTCCAGTGAAACTAACTGAATGTGTCATTATAGGTTTGTAAAGTGGAGTTTTATCCTGAGACTTACATTTTTTTTTGTTTTTTATTTGTAAGATGTTACTAGAGCTCTAAAGAATTAAGTGATGCCATTGTGCATCTTTCCTAGTTCTTGCTGACTCTTGTTGATTTATATGATCTTTGGGGAGTTAACAGTTGGAAGCGAAAATGCACAGCAGGTTGGCTCAAACCATGTTGACTTGAAATGATGAAAGTAGATGGTCCCAGTACTTCCTTCTTCCCTGATGTGAATTTTCTTATCACTTTGTAGCATCTCCAGTTTTGTAGGACTTGTGATTATACTAAACAACTTGTCGGAAGACTAAGCCAGGGGAAAAAGAAAAGTGAATGATCTATGTTACTTTAGGGAGTTGATTTGACTCAGCTTGGTTGTGCCTAGTGCTAGACATAAGGAAAAGGGCTGGATTGCACAGTTATGGCAGGTGAGTTGAGGGTAGGTGTCTGTATTGTGAGAGGGATTAGCAGCAAAGTATTGCATTGACTTAGCAAAATACATCACTTCACCCTTAGATTCTCTAGAGAAGGAGAATGAAAATTGGTTGTATTTCTGTCAGATGTTTTTAAGCTCAGTTTTCTGCCCTGAAGCAATACAGCTGTTGCTGCAAGTGAATAGCTGCCATTAAAAGATGAAGTTAGTAGTTATGCCCTGCTTTTACTCTCCAGCTCTGGAGAAGCTGAGATGCATCTCTTCAGTCCTTTGCAGTACTTTCTGAACTCCTTCCTGTTCCAAAGGAGGTCATTACACACAGTCCGAGAAATGTGTTTTTAGGCCATGTGTTTTGGTGTTTTGTTTCTCTTACAACACCATTTAAAAGGACTAAAGTAATGTAATCGTAATCTTCAAGTAAAAAACAACCCATCCCCAATCTGGCCCCTGCGGTACCACCTCAGCTTACTGTTTGATACTTTTGGCAAGCAGAAATCGCAATTTTGCTTTCTTTACTTCAAAAGAGAGTAAGAAACATAACATCAGTTTTCGTCAAAGGTGTTGCGTGACCTGTCTTTTTGAAATAAAAAAAAAAAATCACCTTGAAAATTCAGGTGTTTTGAAAATAGCTCTTCTGTCTCATATTTAGAGTGTTGAATAGCCTGACAAACTTTACAGTGATTCTTTGCTCTTCTGGAGAGAATGATCATACCTGCTTCTTTATATTTTTCGTTGCCAGCCCTTCTTAATTAATAAGAAGCGAAAACTGTGGAGGTTTTATGAATCAGTTACATACTGGTTACTGTGTTTTGCTAATTTACAGTAAGGGAAAAACAAGCTTAATTGTTGATAGGTTAATAGTTGCTGGGTTTTGTGCATTAGACATCATATTAATTTTAAATATTCCTAAACCTAAATTTATAGACGTATTTTCAAAACTAATTTAATTTTTGATTATATTTATTTTATTTTTGCGTTTGTATTAATACAGTTATATTTTATTGTATGTCTTGAATGGTTATTTTGTAGTGTTCATACAGTGTAGGATGGTCTCTAATCAATTCTGTAATAAGACACTTCTGTAATAAGTACTGATCACTGTATTTTCTTGGGTATAGTCGTAATGATTTTCTAAAATCTCTCATTATTTGTTATGTTGCACTGTGCTCAGCTAGAGCAATCAACTGTTACAGAAGTAAACTTTGAGAGTGTAATGGAACAGGGAGCCTAAACTGTGTAAAAGATTTATCTATTAAATGTAGTTAAAGGGGGCTGGGTGTCTTGCCAAAGGTCATAGGAAGCATTTGTGACCAAGGGAGTATAACCCATTTTGCTTCGTGTCCAGTTCTTCTGCCTAAATTATACAGTCCCATTTCATGTGTATTTTCTGCAATTTTCCATGTATTCCAGATATTTGTTATGGAAATAAAGTCCTTAGGTACCACTTCTAGATGCTGGGACTCTGTGGGAGAAAAACAGCCCAAAAAGTGTTTTGTTATAGAAGTCTTGGTGTTTATATTTTAATAACACATAGTCATTAAAACTGTTTAATTTTTCAGTAGTACTCCCGTAAACATGAGGTAATCTATTTGTTTAGTGTCTAGTTTAACACTGTATTAACTAATTAAAATTTGGCTCACTATTTACAATTAAACTACATTTGAATGTATTAGTTCTTCATCTTTTGATTTAGCTTGGTATGGTTGACTTGGACATAATTTTTTATTTAATAAGAGGTTGGACTACCATAATTAGGAAAAATGTAAGATAGTCGCATTGCTTGAAATTAGTGAGAGGATAAATAAGGGCATAAAACTTCCTAGAAATTCATATATCCAGGCTTTACTTTTTTTTTTATGCTGTATTTGGAAAAAAAAAAAAGTGGACATGTGCAGAAACTGTGAGTACAATTAGCGTCAAGCAGATAAATCCACCTCTAATCCTGTTTACGCTCTACATCAGACAGATGTGCAGAGATTGATTTAGACAAGCCCTTGGCTTATAGTAATTTTTTTTTTAAGTGCCGTATATTCTGGTTTTGTTAGATCTTTTAAATGTTAAGTGCTGTTAGTTTTTCTCTTTCCTAACGCCTGTAACCTACTTTATACAGGTTCCCTCTCTGCTTTCATGATGACAGGGCAGCCTGGTAGAAGAGATTATCTTTATTCCCTGTAATTAAATTGACTTTTTTTCAGAAGATACAACAATGGGAAGTGGGTACTGAATTAAATAAATAGCATGATATCTAATAGATGTATACTTAAATCTCTTGCAAGAACAGATGGTACCCAATATCTTTCTAAGTAATGTGAGAGGACAGTTAATGTCCTGAAACTGCTAGCAATAACCAATATCATGCTAACAAACCAATAGGGTTTTCAAAGTTTAAAAAAAGTATGTAATCCAGTACACACTTTATTCTGAAAGTAAACTTTGTTGTTATCACACAGTAGAAGTACTTTATCAATATAACTCTATAAGGTATAAATTCTTCATCTGAATTTTTAAATAAAATTTTACTGTATTTACAATGATCTTATTTTCAGTAAGCATAGAATATGAAAATTTTAGAATATGCCTGGGATTTTATGCAGATTTCTTAACAACTTTAATAACAATTGGCTGTCCTTATCCTCCAAGCTAGTTCAACATTTCCTCTACAAATTAAAACCTAAGGGTGATCGTTTTGTATGATTCAGTATTCCTACAGTTAATATGTTACTCTGAGCTGCATCTGGAAATGTATTCCAGTAAAATAACCAGAGTCAGATGCTGGTTTTGTAAGTGTAGTGCTGCCTAGTAAGAATGTATTATTTTAAATTTCAAAAGGTTTAACCTGCATGCGAGCAACACAAAAATTTGATAAATACACAGTAAGAGGAAGATGTAAAAACAAGTAAGTAACTGGCTGAAATAGTATCATGAAAAGAAAAGACAAGGCAGACCTCATCTAGCTTATGATTAAATATCATTTTATGAAAGCTAGAGGGGAATAAAAAAGTGTTTTAACAGGCCTTTGATTTACTTGACTTGTGCAGGACAAATAGGCTAATGTTTGTAATTTATCTGTGATGCCCATCCATAACATTGGCATACTAGAATTTGTGATATTCTCTGCAAAACTAATAGTTTAATCCCAAATATTATTTATTTAAAAATATTATTTATTTCATAGAATCATAGAATCAGCCAGGTTGGAAAGGACCTCTGAGATCATCAAGTCCAACCCTTGATCTGGTACCGCTGTGGTTACTAGACCATGGTACTAAGTGCCACAATATTTAAAAGCAAATATTTACAAGCAAAGTACTTTAGAATATTTGTATTGGTCTGGGGAAATAAATGCTGCAACTCAGTTACTGCTGCAGAATGGTTGTGGTTGTATTTCACGTGTCTTTGTTTACTCATTTTCCTAAAACATTGAGTTTGTATGCTAGAATTTTCAGTATACTGTATGTCTGACAGTGAGACTTTCTAGAAAAAAAAAAAAAGCAGACTCCTCGAAAATGCTGGTTTAAAAATTAAAACAAGTGTTTAATAAAGATAATAAACTATGCAGTCCCAGGTAAGTGATTTGGGGTATCACCAGTCAATCTTTCCTTTAAGACCTACCAAGACTGTTTACCCCTAAATGTTTTAGAAGAGCAATACAAAGTTTGAAAAAAATGAAGATCTTGGGTTTGGTAATGTTAGTACCAAATTTACTTGCGCAATGTCTACTTTGAGACTACGGAAAATCATAATTCAAATGGAATCACACAATATTCCCCCACTCAGTTCCCTGATTCCATTCAATGTATCCTATAGAAAATACTTCTACAGCAATCATTACAGTACTTTAAGATCTCTGTTGTTTTTTTTTCTTTTTTTTTTTTTAATTGTTAGGTGAGTTTCCTCCTGTTTATTTACTGTGTACTTCTGAAAATTTGCACTACAATTTCCTATGTATTATCTCAGTGCACATGAACATTTACTTGTCACAGTGTTCCTGCTAAGAATGAAATTATTTCAGTCCAATTTTATACCTTAGTAGTTGACTTATGGAGAAATTATGATGTTAAAATATAACAAGGTGGGAAAAATACGTGGGAAGTATAATAAGGGCATGCTTCCGTTTGTAGTAGGTTATTTGGTATGGAACAGGAAAAAATGAATTGGTTGAGAATTGTGAGGAGAGGTAATATTGATATGAGCTTTATCTGTGTTACCATGGCTGAGATGCAGTCCTCCAGGATTTCTGGATAGAAGGATGATCACTGCATAGTCTTGTTCAAGAAATGATGTTGAGAAATGCCAGCATAAAACTGTTACAAGAATTGACCCAATCTTCTTTTTTCCTGCCCAGAAGACCTATGACTTGCTGAAACCCTCAGCTTCATGTGCTGTAATGAAGTAGGTGGTGCTGTCCATCTTTCCCAGGATGGCAGTTAAAATACACTTTTCCTGGCACTTCAACAGCATGTAGCAACTATGCATCAAACAGAATCTGTTATGGCTTTTGCTGTTGAGAAACCAGTTGACAGAGCTGTTACTAGATTTGGGAAAGGTTTCTGGTTTCTAGCATTTCTTGCCTTGGGCTGCAAAGGGACCTTTGTTGGATAGTGTATCAGATCTGCTGTTATTACAAAGAAAGTGGGGAAACTTTTCTTTCTGCGTCCAGAGTACCTGGCACCTACAGGAGCAGTGCCATTTTTCCTTCAGATTGTGTATTTGACTTTGTTTTTTTGAGGAATCAGGAGTTTTGCAGCTCAAGAGGGCAGAAAAAGGAGAAGCCTGTACCATAGTGGTTCAGTTGATACCTCTCCAAAAGGCATTTGGAAGTGAAGTGATAGTGTCTGCAGCCATAGTGTCCGTGTATGTAACAGCCTTAAGATAACAAAACCTTAACTTAGCCTAACACAAATCTCCCCTAGGGGTGAGGATCTTGAACTGTCACAAGACCTTTTTTGAAACTGTTTTTCTTGTCTTCGAAGGTAAATTCATAACTCAAAAATGAAATTCTGGTTTATTTCTCTATTTTTACTTAACTGTTTTCTGATACATTTCTAGTGTAAATCCAAAATGCAGTGGTTGTTTCAAATGAAATAATGCAGTGAGCATATAGTCGGCTTGAATCATAGCATAATTTCTGATTTCTGATTGAGAACATGATTGCTATGATTTAGGAGAATACAATAAAGATTTTGCTTCTTGAATGCAAATACAAAAAAAGTCATTTGCTGTTCTTAGAGTCTGCAATGTTATTAATTTTTTTAAACATCAGAAAACTAATTAAATAATCTCTTTGATATTGTGTTATTTGTATAGCTGGATATATAACAGAAAGTTGGTAAAATATAAGACCTGTCACTGAGACAAATGCTGTACAACAAGTTTCAATACAAGCATGTACAGATGCAACAAGTGAAGCTAGAGATGAAGCCATAACAATATTTTTTTTATATGTGTACTCCTAATCATATTGCTAATGCTTTTCTTTTTTTCCCCCTTACAGATGATTCCAGTTTGATTTTACAGGCTCAAGAGGAGATTATTGAAATGAAAGATGTATTTTCGGTAAAACTGAAACGACGTCGTTTTGCAGGCCAGACAAAAGGTGGCACTTTGTTGGGTATCACAGTTTTTAAATGCTTAAATAAAGAAGAGAATAAACTAACAGACTGTGCTATCCATTTAAATAACTTAAGTGAAGATCATTGTCAGTCATGGTTTAGACATCTGAAGGAAATTTTGAACGGTAAGCATTTGATTGGGGTTGATGTTATTTCTATTGGCAATACATGAGGCTGAGTGAAGCTTAGAAACATTTTGCCTGTGGAAATTAAGACATGCAGATATGAATGTTATGATGTTATTATGAATGTTTAGTACTGAAATTTTGCATGGCAAAGTGTGAAATTTAGGCAAGTGACAATAATTGACTATCTGTAAAAATGAAACAAATTGATGCTATTTTTTGGAAGTGTTTTAAAAGATACTGTAAATAAGTAGTTTATTCTGACTGAAGAGTCTTCTGGGAAATCTGTTTCTGAAAGAAATAAAATATTTTGTTGATATTTTGACTTGAAATTGCATCAGTAGTACAGTAGTTGCAGTTCTGAGAACTCTTCAGGGATGTTTTGGTGACTGTTTAGGACCTCCCACTTGAGACCTGCAGATTCTTTAAGAGACTAATGGGAGAGACTTTCCTTATCTCCGTAAATTCACAGGTGGCAGTGCTCTTAAGGTTCTGTAAGACTTTCTTATAATTTGATATAAAGTGTGTTGACACTTGTGATGAGAGGCAATTCTTTACTTTAAAAATATCTTTCTGTGTTTGCCTAGGCTAGTGCCCTTCAGGATGCTTTGTTTTACCCATTATAATTTTATTTTTTTATGGAAGTGGTATCCAATTTAAGAAAAATTATTCACTGTTTAGGGAAAAGAGCCCCACAAGAAATACAAGCCTTTTACTCTAGTTTATATTGGAAAAACACATAATATAGCACACTTCTGATTTAAAAACCCAAAACAACACTTCCGTCACCACACCAAATTTAGCTCCAAAACATGCCTTTGTTTACAGATTATAGCAAATGAGTTTGTTTAGAACAGAAATAAAGCATTCCGTCTTGTAATAGACTATTAAAACTCCAGATGAATTGTTAAGACTGAGGCAGATTACAGAATTCAAATCTTGTACATCTGTAGTGTTTGTAACAATGCTTTCAGTAGCAATTTATAGTGTACTTCCAATAAAATGACTTTAAAGTGTCAAATCAGATATTGGAGATACAACATGAGTTATTAACAGTGCATTCTTACATTGTCTACAGTATACTTAGGATTTTTCAAATGAAGATGTTATTAAAAAGTCTTCCTTTTTGAAAGACTTTATTGTGAAATATCTAAATCTGCAGAAGTGCCAAGATTCCTACAGATCTCCAGCTACCCATAAAGGCAAGGACATTTGCATAAGGAGCAAATGTCTGTTTTGTTCCCAGATTACCCTCCATCTATCGGGAGCAGTGATACCATATGTTCACAGGAAAAAAACCCTGCAGTATCTCTGCTCAGGTTGCCTTGACCTCAAGGTGAAGTCTCTGTTTTATAGCTTTGTAATTGGAAGCCACGTGAACCTGAAAAAAGTATTCTGTATAATGTTGCTGTTTCAAATTCTTCCTTCAGCTTCAGTCTTTCTCCAGAAGCTCAAACCTTGTGCTGATTTTTTTTTGATGTCTGATCAGTATATTTCTTTCTACTTGCCTTTTACCTCAGGAATAATGAGACTCGGAGGGGAAAAAAATAATCAGACAACCATGCCCCCAAATATAATTGACTAATGTGTATATTATTCTGAGTTCTATAATTACAATAAAAGTAATTTTCATACTGTTACATTCTGACTAGATAGTCAGACTGCCTTCCTATTAGTAAAATCACCAAAAAAGCAGCAATATTTATGCACTCAGTGTGGCAGAGGCCCATTATCAGTAATTCAAACAGTGATGGTATAGTTATGGTATAATTCAGAAAAAAAGTCTTCTGAATTAAAATGTACCAAACATTGGTATGAAGTTCCCAGTAGGATTTAGGTCTGGACTAAAAGTATACAATGAAGTTGAGTTCTGTTGGTTTCACAGTAACTGAAATCTCAAAAGGCACTTTGATATCTCTGCGTAAAACAGTGATGAATTTTCGTAGGTTTTGCCGCAGCTTTTTTTTTCCTTTTGTAATAGTGTTGGAAACATCTTTGTTAATGAACTCAAAGTGTCTCCTTTTGGCTTTATCCTTCTAAAATAGTTAAAATTTCAGTGTACTGCCCTACTCCCTTCCCCCAATCTATCTGATCCCAAAGTAATTTCTCATTAACTGCTGCATTATTTACTTGGAGGGGGTTTTTTGTTGTTTCTGGGCTGTAGCAAATGAAAAGGAGGTGATTTACCAAAGTAGAACATATATATATTTGGGTATGTCTGTCAGCAATACTTAGACATTCTGACAAATGAATGTACGTGTGACTGACAGGTGTGTTTCCTCTGAAGATAAATGCAATTTCTATTTGTTTACCTTACTCTTTGGCAAGATTTTTTTATATTTTTATGCATATACATTAATTAAGGGACAACAATAGAAAGTTTATCAGTGATTATATGAGCTAGAGTTTTATCTGGAGGTTTCTAATGACGATTTCTGATCTTCCAATGAAGATTTCATTTTTTTCTGAAATTTCACGTGCACAATTTCTCTTTTACTGTGTGATTTGTCGGGCATGAATGTTTCATACATGTTTTTTCTCTGTTCTTTCTTACTCTCTTCATAGCGAGTGTCCTCTGATTTGACTTTGTGTTCAGAGTACTTCAATTTAAAGTTTGGCTAGGCTATAATTTTTTATGAAGCCTGTCATCTTAGAAGTAAGCACGCAAAGACATATAATTATTTAGAATTTAGTTACAGTGACTCCTATTATGGGGTTTTTGTGTGTGTGTGACAGGGCAACAAAATATATGTACCACCATCTTCCCACTTCTAAATAAATTTTATTTTCTACCTAATGTTGCCACTGTTCAAATGCATGCCAGCTGGATATGAAGGGCCTGCTCAGTGATATGATGGTCCTGAAAACTGATCTTCTTCACACCATGTATTTGTTAAACTGATGTAAGGTAACCATCTTAATATGTAAGATGCCATCTTAATGCACCTGTGGAACATTGGTTCTGGACTGGCTCCTGGAAGGCCCCAAAGAGCAGCCTAGACAGATTGTAATGTGCTGTTGCTCTCCTGTCAGTCCTGTTACACACCTGACTCTCAGTGATTTCCATTTATATGTCACATCTTTTTGTACAGGACTTATGGGCAGGTACAGTGGGGACATACTGTGTCAGTAGAATTCACCGTTTAATCTAAAATCCTTAATGTATGCAAATGTGCAGTATTTTTTAAAGGGTTAAGGCAGGCTCAGAAATGAGAGAAAATGCTCAATTGTCAATGCTCATCCATTTTTGGGAATTTTTTTAACAAAATAACACTTATTTTCATTAACAGTTGTTTTGAAAATGTTGTACTTAAAAAATCTGTAAACTAACAGAAGACAGTAAATGTGGTTAAGAATAAATGATAAAGCAGCAAAGAAAGCATGAAGTGCTTTTTTATTTTTATCTGCTATTCTGTAGTATCATACTGGGATTTGATATGAATGCCTGAAACATCATACATGAAGTTTTAATTAAACCATTAATGTTAAACATTAACTTTGGTTAGTTAATATTAACAGTGGTATCTCCATAGTTACATTAACAAATTCGTCTCATGTTATTAGTTTTTCTCATGTATAATATTCTTAATGTTGTATAAAGTGTTTATAAATGTAGGCAGTAATGACATGATTCCAGGCTCTTAACTTTTGTAACATAAACCCATTTTCATAAAGCTAGGGACTGAAAGCAGCACAGATGTATGTCTGAGCACAGCGTCTCTGCTGCCCTATGAGCCTTTGTTTTCAGAACACCCTGATTGACCCACCACCCTTCATGGTTCACTGATTCACTTGATAGATCAAGTTTAAACTAGTGCATATTAGCACATTTGTTAGTACTAGAGGAACAGTTGGCCTTCCTGCTTTAGGCTGCTGGTTCATTTCAAACGGAGCAGCCACAGAAAACAATAACAGAATACCAGTTAGGAGAACACCAAAAGGCTGGCAGACTGGATTCAGTTGCACGCTGTAGTCAATGACATTGATTCATTCATAGAGATGTTGTTTAAAGACAATTAAAAGATTATTATTTAAAAATACTTTTAAAGAAGTTTCACAATAATATTGTCTGAAAGTTTAATCTTTGACTGATACTGGATATTTTTCATAAAACTCGGTTGTTTGGTGTGTTATAACCTGTCCAGTGCATGCTGGGAATGATAAAGTAATTATTTTTGTCACGATCATCCTTTCATGTCAGTTGGCAATTATTTGGCACAAACAAAACCACATCAGTAGTGTACCAGCTCCGCTCAAAAGCCTTATTTATGATACCTGTTTCTGTAAATGAAATATTTTACCTCTCCAAAAAAGTAAATCGATATTCAAGTAGTCATAAAGAGAATATTCCAATACTTTTACCTTGTGAATTCATTTGGTTCTTAAAAATCTCACTAGGATTTATGTGTCAACTCTGATCTACTTTTCAGCAATAGCCTAATATACATCATCATAAATGCAGTTTCTGATTTAGAATCATTTAATAAACGAATTTTTGTTTTAAAAAATGAAGTTCAACTGTTTCCTTAAAAACATAGAATTTTTTTTCACCAGTTGAAAAACCTGTGTTCTTTTCCATACTTAGGATTTCTTTTAAACCTGTATATTGCTACCCAGGGCTTAAATTTATACACCTGAAACTCAAAAACATGGAAGTGAGATAGTGATCTTTGCTTTTTTCCCTTCAGTTTTCTCCTAATGACTGTTTAGCAGTGTTGTGACTTGCGCTGTCTGGGTGACAATTTATGACACTTCATGACCTTTCTCTAATTCTATAAACTACACTTTCCTATTCCCTCTGCTTTGTGTCTTATATTACAACAAAGTTTTCGGTGTTGGGGTTTTTTTAAGTTTAAAAGTATACTTAGAAATCAATGACTCTGAAGCCAGTTTTTAGAGTTTTGTGGCTCTGGGTTTTGTGGGAGTTGAGCATTTAGGACCAGCTGTCCCAGGTAGGAGTTCCTGTAAAGAAGATAAAAATCATGACAGCACATTTATGAATGTGGCTAAATCTTTACTCTTTTAAATCAGGAGTCCTTATTATTGTAGTTTTCAATTTAATTTCTACTGATGCTTTAGGCAAATTATCAAATCACAGAAATTATTTTTTTGTTCTTAATATTTTTATAGCTTCTAAAAGACTGCAATAATACCAGATAGTGTATTTCAAGTAAGACATTATTATATCTTTATGATGATGATTTATATGTATTAATATTCCTTGGAAACTTTTCTGTAGTCTTCCTTGTTTGTGTTGTAATTCCTGTGATTAGAAATTGCACTGAAGTACATAGCTGCAGTGCTTGTTTCTGTTTCTAGAGAATCAGGAATAATTTAAGTTGGAATGGACCTCTGGAGATAATCCATTTTAGATTCCTGCTCAGGGCAGGTGAGCTTCTAAAAGAGATCAGGTTGCTAAGAGCCATGTCCAGGTGAGTTTTAAAAATCTCTAAGGATGGACAATGTCATCCGTGGCGTAACTGCCCTCATTGTGAAGAGTGTTGTTCTTTATTTCACATTGGAATATTCCTTGTGTAACTTGTGTCCATTGCCTTTTTGTCCTTGCACCTGCAAGGGGTCTGGCTTGGGGGTCTCTGTGCTCCTGCAGTAGATACTTAAGGCAAGCATTTAGGTAGATTCTGCTCTTAAGGCTGTACAAGTCAGCTACCACCGACTCTTGTCTGCGGCCTGTTCCCTCGTTGTAGTCACAATTCTACGTTGGACCCTCTCCGCTTCATCAGTCTTGTGCTGGGGGCCCTGAAAGTGGATGCAGTTTTTGAACTTCAGGCTCAAAAGATGTCAAAAACAAGGGCATAGTGATATCCTTTGGACTGCTGGTTGTCCTCTTTTTACTGCAACCCAGTAAGCACTTGGACTTCACTGCATCAAGGGCACACTTCTTACTCATGCTCAGCTCCTCGTCCACCAGGAGCTGCCGATTCTCTCTGAAGAGGTGCTGAGTGGTCAGTCTGTTCCCAACCCCCCCAACTCATAGGGTTTTGCCAGGCCAGGTGCTGACCTGTGTGTTTGTCTTTACTGAACATCTTCAGGCTTTGTCAGACCTTTCTTGTAGTTAATCAAGGTCCTGGTGAACAGCCGCCCTGCCCTCCAACACATCTGCAGTCCTCACCAAGTTACTTTTCTTTCCATTTTCTTTTTTCTCCTTTTTGAAGGAGATGCTTTTTAAGGCTTGTGCTAAAGACATGCAGGATTCCTCAGGCATTAAGGATTCCTCAGTTTGCTGTGCAATGACTTGACACTGTAACATTTTGACATAAATGTAGTTATAAAATTTTTTTGAGTATGCATTTGGGTTTATAGCAGCAAATTGATCCAGTAATTTCTTTCAGTATCTTTAAGAAATCATCTAAATTTATGAACACAAACTGGATAAAATACTAGTTTTCATTTCCAGATTATTTGATGTGTTTAAATAAATAAAAAATAATCTATGGGACTTTTTATAATTGTTATGTTTTGGTCTTATGGAAAATCTTTCCCCTTTACTAATGAAATAGTATTTAGCTATAATTTTTTGAGGAATTGTTTCTGTTCAATTGTTGAGGGAAAGTAAGTGGAATGAGCTTCAGAAAGTCCCAGCTGATACTCTGAAGGTACACATGGCTGTAAAAATTGAAGTAATACTCTTCATGGGCCAGGAAAATGTGCTTTCACACTTGGCTCCTTATGGAGTTGTGGCCTACTACTAGTTTTGTTCTTGAAAGTTGAAAGCTGTACACTTGCCAGATATTCTAGCTTTTATTTGGCTAAGAAAGTGATAGTCTCACCTGATACTAAAATAAGAACTAGAATTGTTTAAATCATATATTTTAAATAATTACCAAAACAACAGCAGTATTGCATGCTACTGTTTGCTTTTTGTAGCAAAGCAGCCTCACTGAACCATGGTAATTTTAGGAATTCTAGAGAAGTGATCTTGAAAAGTAATGTTATTTGTTTAGTACAAGTTATTTATTATTCAACAAAATGCTGTATTTCAAAGAATAAAATTACTTCATGGGATCAATGTGCAAGACAAGGTACAGCTTGTATAGCATTATTTCTCAGTGTTGTTTCCTTGGAGTTCATTACTTCGAAGATTGAAATGTTTAAAAAATAAAATGAACAATAATTCTCGGATTTCTGAATGATATTGCCAAGTTTTATGTTTTATTTCTATTTCTTTGGACCTCCTTCAAGGTGAGGGAATTTTGTTTGCACTGTTTGATTTGCACTTTCAGAAAACAAAAGTATCGTATTGTAGTATCAGTTTTACTGGGTGGTTTTTTTCATGTGCCTGCCAGGAGGGTGTCATATTATATTCCAACAAGGATATGTTTTGGTGTTTGGGTTTCTTTTTTGTTGCTCAAGCTTAGAACTTCTTCACATTCCTTCTATTCCTCTATCAGAATTTAACTAGGTTATGACATAGACTTTTTTTCTGGTTTCTACAACTGTTTATTAGCTGTACACACAAAAGTAATCAGTACTGCAATTTAGAGATAAATAATGCATACCCAAGAAGTAATTGAAACATTTTTTAGACTATAATTTACTTATCCTGTTTAAAGTATTTTAATGATTCTAATATCAGAAATTTGTTCAAGCTGTAAAATTTGTTGGGCTGTATGTAATCTTAAATATTTTGTGTTTTTCTTCTAAGGCTTTCAAAACAGACCAAAATCCTTAAAAGTGTTTGTTAATCCAAGCAGCCACAAAAAAGAAGCCACTCATGTTTATTATGAACAAGTTGCACCTCTTTTTAAGCTTGCTGACATAAAAACTGATGTCACTGGTAAGTTGCTTCAAAAGCATAATTAATCCTTTGTGAAACTAGTACTTAAGCATACAAGACAATTTAAATTTACTGCTAATCCTTATTGGCTTTGCCTGCAAGTAATGCATTCAGAACTCTAGTCAAAAATGTTTTTGTTGTTCTGTTATTAATTGAATATTTTTCACCTGTAGCAATCAATACTAAGTAATACATCATTGGTATTTTTTAAAGTAAGCATTCTATATAAACAAACAAGCATTTAATGTCTGACAGTCTTATATATGCTTGCTAAGAGTTGTTCCTGCGTTCTGATAAACACATGACCTGAACTATTCTCTTCGGAGAACGTCTATTGGCCTGACATATAAGAGGGGCTAATCTGAAGGACACAGTATTTCTGGGTTCTGACTCAGTTTCAGGGAAGCCTAAGTGATTAAGTTCTGTGATGACAAGGGCAGTTCTCACGAGGCACATGGGCATGACTTGGTGTCTGGGTAATGAAAAGGTACAACTGTAACGTCGTAGTGATGCTGCCTTCTGCTCAACAATGGGTTCCTGATAGCAGGTGTGGATTTAAGGCCCCAATTTGTGCCAGAGTTCTGCTTTATGTCCTGAAATTGCCCTTTGGCTGTTTCGTTTGATTGACTTTTTTATAAGAAACTGAATAGGGAAATAAAGAGTTTTCTTAAGGCAGTAAAATATTAGTGATCTGTTCATTACTTTTGCTCCCTTCTGTGAACAGACCAAAACTTATGCAGCATCAAATTTCGTCCCCAAAACGACCTAAATATACAGAGAATTTCCCATTCACAATTTTTAATCCATAGTATTACATTTACCTTTAATACACTGCTATTTTTTGATTATGCATTTCATATTCATGTGAAATATAAATCCTGGTGCAAGATATTTTAACACCAAAAAGTTTTTTCCTATGTTTGTTGTAATTAACTTGAAAAAAAAATTAGTTCCCACTTAAATAAATTATAAGACAAAAGGCTCATTCTGAAGTTGTTTCTTAAACTTCTTTTGAAATGATGACTAGTTCAGGTTGCAGGCCAGAAATTATTCTGAGAAAATCTAGTTTAGGTGTGAGGATATAATAATGCAATAAATGTTTGTACGTGGGATTTATCTTGCTAATTTTATTACCTGTATCTTTGTATTTTTTAATTATTTAGCCCACAATTTAAAGTAAAGTCACTTGAAGATTAAGGGCACATTAAAATAAATGTGAAAAAGATTGTCTGTATTAGAATTCTGTAGGGATAATTTCTTAACATCCCTTAATTGAGAAGGGAATGCCAGCAGCTTTATATAAGTTTTGATTCTCACAGGCATATTTTTCACCTGCAAGGCATGGATGGTAGTGTGAACAGATTAATAATAATGCTGTTGTCTTAGAAATTGAATTTAGCCTTGTTTAGTCACAATACTTTAAAAAAGTTTTAATGTAAGCTATGAATATAATTCATAGTGGGTTTAAAAACATTTTTCCTAATTGAAGAGAAACAGTTTAAAGTTTATTTTTTTAATTATTTCTATTTTAAAATTTGAAAGGAAACTTCTGGGTTTAGCTAGAAAAATGCTAAATAGCTTATCCTTTAAATAAGTTTTTTTTTTGGCAATGATGAAATACAATTGTGCTTATTAGCTGCCTAACACTCCTCCTACAGGCAAAATGAGAAAACTACATTACAGTTTTCAACGCTAACAGGGGACTAAATATTTCAGATAATAGGGAGCTAAATATTTAATAAAAAAGACAGTGGTGGTGGGTGCTGACTGAAAGCCCTGTCCACTGGTACTCTCTTGTAATAAAATTGAGTGCTTTATTTCAAGTAATTTGAGCAGGGTTTTTTCCTCCCATAATTGTTTTGGATTATGTGAAGTTGGAGTGTGTATCTTGTGGTTCCTGCTTTTTTTGGACTATGGCCAATATTTAGATAACTGGTGGTGTACAATGGTGTATTAGATACTGAAATTGTGAAGGCTTTTGTACAATTTTTACACTGAAGATAATTTACATTTAGACTTTTCCACATACACACGTTTAAAGCTTAAAATTCATTGTATACAAAAACCTTGTAGCAAATCTGAACCTGTGCATACACAGTGCAAGGCTTGCAGGTTACTGAAAAAAACCTCAAACCATCAAAGGTTGACAGTGGAGTGCTGAAAGACAGAGCTCTCCTCATGCAATCTTGAGCATTGGTAGCTGGCTGTGGCTTCCTCAGTGATCAGGCTTGCCAGAACTTATTCTTCATTGTAACTTCTCTTGGAATAAACTTATGTATTTACAAGTCTGGAGAGGAAGTATTCTCTCCTACTCAAGGACATAGCGATTAAAAGGCACGTACGTAAATAAATGAGTTCTGAAGTAATATTTACTTTTTCAAATTATCTTCAACTTTGGTAGGGTTTTTGTTTGTGTGTTTTTACCAAATTACTTTATGCACGACAGCTGTAATAATTTCAGTAAAAGTAACCAAAGGTCTTACAGAGTGGATTGTGTTTTGTTGGGTTTTGGGGTTATTTTGGTTACATGCAATAAACAAATCTCTGAAGTGCTTAGTGCATTAGAAAGTGGAAATTAACAAATTTAAACTGAAACAGTACTTTTAACTGTAGCTAAGGCTAAGCAATAGTTAAAATCTGGTCTTTATGCATTCTTTTAAGAATTTGGCAATCTTTTGTGCCACAGCAGGGCTATGGCTGCTACAGTAAGAACAGTGACTCTTCCAAAAATTCAGTGCAACAAGAGCTTACTCCAGTGTTGAGATACCTGCAGGTATTGACAAATAGTGATAATTGGAGCCAATGTTTTAGAAATACATTAGTATAAATAAATAAAGGAAACCCTGACAGAATCATAGCTTGTCTCACTTGTCATCCTAGTTTTCACTCTTTTGCTTCTGTTTATGCACAGTTACAAGCTGACATTTAGGCACAAGTAAGCCTGCCCATTTTTAGGGCAGAATCACAAAGGGAAAAAGAGTGTTTGAGGATTGGATAAATAGCATTGGTTTAAACTTACTGTGCAGTAAATAACAACAGATGAACTGGTGTTGACACAGGATAAAAAAAAAGTTATCACTAGCAGTTCTAATCCTATAGACTTCAGTCTGTGACATGAGTGCTAACATTTTTAGGTGTCAAAGGGAAGCATCCCGTGTTTTGAAGTGTTGAACTAATTGCATATTGCTTTTTCTATATGTAGAGGCAGAACCCTTAGTTCTTGCTTGCTATGTGAGATAGGATGTTAAAATGTTTTGGAGTATGTGTGACTGTTCAAATGAGGTACACCACTGGTGTCCTTCCTTCAGAATGCTGTTACTTGAAACTAAAGAACAAAATGTCCTTGAAAAAGAAAAGACTTTCTCAATTATGCATTAGAAGTGGTTGAAAAATCATTAAATAATATAAAATATTAAGTAAATTACCAAATATGTAATCTGGATCTTTCTCAAATGACAAAAGAAGCTTTTTCCTCTTATCAAAATATATTGTGTAGGGTTTTTGTTTGTTTGGGTTTTTTTCCCCTAAATTGGAACAGGGCCAAATATTCGAACATTTAACTTCTTTTCCAGCTATCAGAATGATTTATACATGCCCTTCTGGAGATTGTCAAGCCTGCAAAAAACTTTTTAGACATGGTCTTTTTATGTCTATGTTGGATTTTTTAAAGTTTTTTTTCTACTTGAATGATTTTCTATATGTTCTCACAAAGTTTTTCCTGGAAACCTCATTTTTTCATTGCCTTTTTGTCATGATGTTTTGAAATAGATGCTGTGTACTTCTGTCATTTGCTCATCAAATTTTAAATTTCTTGGAATTTTCCAATCTTAAGCCTTGCAATATTCTTTGTACTTAATTTCCAAACTTAAGCAACTAGATGCAAAGAGGATGGAGTTGCTATCAATCTGGCTAACATTAGTAATTTTTACTGCCTTTATTGATTTCTCTGTAGACATGAGCCCTCTTTATTTTCATGTCCTTGTTCTTTGAGTGAATTAATTTTGTAATACTAGGCATAACTTACTTACATTAGGAAAGGACTGGGCATGTTTTCTGTTACAAAATAAATCTTATTTACTACTCGATTTTAATTAGACTGTACTCATAACTTTCTAAATGTCATCATGTTCATTTAAAAAGGCATGTAACCTGGTAACCAACTGTATGCTCTCATAGGAAGAATTTATTTCGCAGCTAAGCAATGCTAAGATATTTGAACCTTTCTACATTTTTGCATGATGAGCAGTTTTATTGGTCACTTTTTGCACAGTCTACAGGTATTGATAAAATATCATTCCTATTGCTGATGCAAATCTGAATATGGTAGCTTAAATATTGTGCTTTGATCTTCCAAGAGGCCCTACATGAAAGTAATTGCTGTCAATAATTCCTGAGTTGTTATAGTGATAGGTATTTCTGCAGCAAAATGATAATTCCTTGCCTTTGATATAATCAAAATAACTCTAGTTTTTAATTACAAATTTTCAAAACAACAAACACTAGAACTTTGCTAATATCGATTGGGGGATTTTGAAGTTACATGCAATATGTGTGTATATATATATGTGTGTGTGTGTGTGTCTATATACATAATTGTTTAATGTGAAGTGTAAAAGTTTTATCACTTTTGTTTTGATTTTGTTTTGCTTTTTATTTCTTAGGAAAAAAGATATATACACTCACTATCTATACAAGCATATTTGTGTGTATGTATACATAAGGAGAGGGGGGTATTTTCAGCTCTTGTAAGCAGCATTTGAGTAGTCTGTAGCAATACTGTTAGAACAGGTACAGATACGGAATGATTGTTTTAGACACCAAGACTAATAATTTTAACAGTGTTTAGAAACACTGGAGAAAAGCCTTGAACTATGCAAGCACTAGGGACAGACAAGCATGAAAGATTAATGTAATTTTGCATATAATGATGCACATTCTTACACAAAAAATCCATCTGCAAGTGTCATGTCAGTCAGCAAAAATCTTTGATGGGTGGCTGCAGCTGGGCTGTCTCTTCTGGCAAAGCTGCCCTAGAAAATGCTAAATGTAGTTATGATGCTTTGTGCCATCTGTAGTATGCCAGTTTATCCTGTCTTCACTGGCATTTACAGTGCTATATAGAGTATCAGCAAACACAGAGACATCAATGTAGAGTGACAGATTCATTTCCTCCAGAGGCTATGAACTCTGGTGTATACTTGTGCCACCTTCCTCTGTGTATTATATTCTGTTGTCACTGGTATTTGGCTTGATTTCATACTTCTGTGTTTAACTCCTCATATTTTTGATTTAGCAATTTGCATATCCTAACACAAAGGCAATTAAATTTGATTGATCCTGAAATAATTCAGTCTTTACTGAGGATATGCTTATTTTCCTGAAGTTTACTGTGTCAATGCTAAAACTTGCATTTTGGTGCAACAAACATCTTAAATTATCAGAATTTAAATTCACTAAATAGCCATGTGTTTGATGGCAGTTGAGTTTTAACATCTCTCCTTTTAGCTGGTGTAAAATAAAACTTCATGTACTTTTTAAAACATTATTTTTTAAAATCCTTAATCTGTATTGAATTACTCTGTGTTCCTTATGTTATAAGGGCAAAATAATTGAAAATGCTTTAAAATTATCTAATCTGCTGATAATTAATATTTTTCCACAGTAACTGAATATGAAGGACATGCTCTCTCAGTACTTAAAGAATGTGAACTCCAGGCATTTGATGGGTAAGTTGGTTAGTGACTGTGAACGTTAGTAAACTTCGTCACGTTATTTTTTATTTGTATTCCAATCAAATCTATGCTAGTAGACATTTCACGAGTTACTCTGTTTCTCATATCTATGAAACATGAGAAAATGAGTTCTCATTAAATGCTTTGGTTTTTAATAATTACTGACAACAGATATGTATTTTAGATTCATAAATAATGGTAAATAAGCGTAAACCTTTCTGAAATATGCTTCATGAAATTTTCAGTCTCTGTATTTGCAAGAATATGAAAACAAAGAAGAAAAAGCCTGGATTGTATGTTCTTTACAAACATCTCCTATTCTGAGCCATATTTAAATAGTTTCATCTTTGGGTAGAGTCACTGGAGTACCTCCCCTGTAAGGGCAAACAGGAGCAGAAGAAGCTGGAAGAATATAACCCTTAAGTCAATATGATGCTAGGATTTCTGAGGTGAAAAGATCCCTGTCCTTTCTAGAAAAACACATCTGTACCTCCTTTTAGGCACTGTGTGCGGTGGTAAGAGGTAAGGTAATTTTTGTGCTGTTTCTGCACATAGACCTTACCTGTTTTACCCAGGTTCAGAAGCAACTGGAGGCAAGTTAGGTGTGGGCTGAAGGCTGTGCCTGTGTGCATTAATCTGCTACCCTAACTCAGCTTGGGTTTGCCAAGTGTTGCTTAGTTTAGATGGACAGAAAGCTAATTCAAGTGAAAATATAGAAAGGGCAAGACAGTCTTTTTTTTATTCATTACAGTAGGTAATGAATAAAATGAAGTTTACCGTGTCAATTCTAAAACTTGCATTTTAGCGCAACAAACATCTTAAATTATCAGAATTTAAATGCACTAAATAGCCATGTATTTGATGGCAGTTGAATTTTAATGTCTCTCCTTTTAGCTGGTGTAAAATAAAACTTCATGTACTTTTTAAAACATTATTTTTTAAAATCATTAAATTTTAAAATTTCGGAGCTTGATTTTTTTTTTTTCTTTGAGTTATGGTTCCTTACGTGTTAAACAGCATATGAAGTAAATTGAAGCTTACTATTCGCAGTAGTAAATTGAGAGTTCATATCTCAGTGCTTTCTGTGAGCAACACTCCTATTTGTTAATTTTTTGTCAAAGTTGTTTGTACGTAAAATTTCTTTTCTCTAATTTCTCCAGTTACCACATTTTTTGCAGAGACTGGTGGCATGTCATACATCTTACATATTCCACCGTATTTGCTATCCACTTTTTAAGGACACTGGAAATTTTGGCACTTTGTCAGCATGACAGTGTGGTTTTTTTACCCCTGTCTTGTGGCTGAGCCTTGGTGACAAATAGAGAGAGGGCATTTGTGGTGCTGCTATCTCAGCTGCGTTTTCCTGTTTGTACAGTGACAGAAAGAGACAATGTACATGCATATATTTCTTCCCTGATCTGGAACCTAGGGTATTCAGGATATTAAGAGTAGCCTGGGTTAAGTCAAAACTTAGAAAATAAGTTGATTGAGAAAGTTGTGTCTGATGGTTGGATAGATGTTTCTTCCTGTAAGAAGCCTTCTTTGTGGCCGAAGTGAAATCTGTTTGCTCGAGACTTTCTGCTCCTTATGCATAGCAGATTCTCACTGCTTAGCTTTGGGATCCCAGGTCCCTGATGGTATCTCTGTTTCCATCCAAAAAGGTAACTTTCAATACTAAAATAATAAAATCAAAATTATCAGCATTTTTGTTATTCCTTGGACTCTTTATCTACAACAAACACAGCTTTCCAAAATCAGAACAAAATATGTCTGATTTTTGAAGTTTTAATAGCCAGAGGACAATCAGGTAAGTCCTTCCAGGTGTACAGTTTATCAGACTTCAAAAATTAACTGTTTTTGATGCTGCGGGAGAAACTTTGAAGACTAGGAATAAACAAAAAAGGAGTCAAAAGACAGGTAATGACTCCAGATTACGAGGAGGAAGAAAATGTGCTTCGAACTTTTGCTATATATTCTATTTTTTATTTTTAAGTTAACGTTGGCAGTGTTTAGCTAGACAGAGGAAAATTAGAAATTAAAAACCACCTTGGAAATAATAATAAAAGTAAGGGAGCTGCGTAATTTAATTTAAACATTTTATAACATAATGAGTATTTTCTTGTAAAGACCTTACTAGTTTTATCTAGTTGAATTATTGGATGTAGTTGTACAACTGCATTCATATAGATATACAAAAAAATTATATTTTAAGGGAGTTCCTCCTAAAATGACTCTGACATTTATATTACAAATACTTGAAATGTATTATTACTATTTTTATCATTAAAATGTTTAATAATTTGGAGAATCACTGTAATAGCTATTTAAATAAACAAAAACAAGGAAAAAAAAGGTTTGCTGCAACAGAGCTTTTACAGACAAATGCATTCCTCTCTGTAGCCACAGCAGGTGGGAGTTTAATTATGTACTCCAGAAGCAGTGATTAAGTACCTTCATGCAAAGGATTGCTGGCACTAGGATTTTATACCTTACTAAATCCCTTAACTGCCTACACAGTGTGTGAAAATAGCTGTTTTCAAGTATTTTTTTATTTTATTTTTATTTTATTGTAATATTTGGTGAGTTGTTATTATAAGGGCAATTAAAAGGCATTGGAATGATAGTGTGGGTCAGCACTGAAAAATGTAAAGAGCTTTTTCACTGAGATACTTAAGCTTATGTTTGGTTCTTCCATCTGACCAGTTTATGAGCATAATGTGTGATATGGTAAGATAATTGTTAAATATATTTACTCCTACTCAGACTGAAAGCAGAAATAAGGATGCATATCTCATGAGGTAACACTCACTGATGTGACAATGAAGCCCGAGCTTGTTCTGAAAGAATGATTTTAGCTATTTGAAATATCATTATGTATATGGTGTGTAGTAGCTGCCTTCCACTTGTTTGCTCAGCTATGAAAGAGTTTATTTTGAACTGTATATTTTTTGTTTTGTAACAGGGTAGTTTGTGTTGGTGGTGATGGATCTGTCAGTGAAGTTGCTCATGGTCTACTGCTTAGAGCCCAGATAGATGCTGGAAAAGACACAGATTATGTATCAAACCCTGTTAGAGCACCAGTTCCTCTTGGAGTAATACCAGCAGGTGAGAACAAAAGGTACTGTTATATTTTGTTAGTCATCTGTTTTAAGTCCCTCTGGCGTGTTTTACAGTTTTGGCTACTGAAGGCAGTTCTTGATGCTAAAGCTTCAGTTACTTAAGGGAATAAATGTCCTAAATTAGTGATTTAGATTGATTACAAATGACTAGATTTTAAATTGTAATGATGATTTATAGTAATGGCACAGATGAGCTCTTTGCCTGAAGGAAGAAGCTGAGGAAGAATAAAATAATTTTCAGCTGATTCACGCAAAGATCAAGTTTTGCCCTTATTTCCTGAGAGAAATGATACCATATGAAAACTTTGTTTTCTAGATTTTCCTTTCTTGCATCTCTCCTGTTTTCTTGGCAGGGTTCTCTCTTGGATTCACGCATAGGGTCTGTTTAAAAATGGTGTCCCAGAAAAATGTTTTGTGGATTATATTAAAAAAAAAAAAATGTACCAAAACCCCTGCTTTTTCTATTCTTTACTCTTACAGACCTGAAAATCTCTACCTCTCTCTTGAAAAATCCTTTTGCTCCTTGTTAACTTTTACTTACATCTTGTGCTGTGATTTGGGTTGGTTGCTTGCTTTTGGGGGGGTTGTGCGTCCATTCTCCTCACAATTTTTGTATTTGCCCTTATTGGAGTATAACTTGGCCCAGGCAGGAAGGTTTTAGGTGGAACTGTGTCGTGGTTTAACCCCTGCCAGTAGCCAAGCCCCACACAGCCACTCATTCACTTGCCCACCAGTAGTATCAGGGAGAGAATTGGAAAACTCATGGATTGAGGAGAAGACAGTTTAGTAGGCAAAGCAGAAGCTGTGCATATAAGCAAAGCAAACCAAGGAATTAATTCACTGCTTCCCATGGGCAGGCAGGTGCTCAGGATCTCCAGGAGAGCAGGACCCCATCACTCATAACAGTGACTTGGGAAGACAAATGCCATCATTCCAAATGTTCCACACTTCCTGCTTATTCCCTCCACTCTATATATTGAGCATGATGTCATTTGGTCTGGAATATCCCTTTGGCTGGTTTGAGTCACCTGGCCTCACTGTATCTTCTCCCAGCCTCCCATGCACCCCCAACTTCCTTGCCAGTGTGGCAGCATAGAAAACAGAAAGGCCTTGGCTCTTTCAGCAATAAAAAACCCCATCACTGTGTTCAGCACAAATCCAAAACACAGTCTCATAGTAGCCACTGGGAAGAAAATTAACTCTACCCCAGCCAAAACCAACAAAATCAGTACAGTCAGAGTTGATTCTGGCCTGGAATATGAATCGCTTCCCTTGAAAAGAGAAGGGGCATTTTTGCATGGACACTACTCTTTGATGTGGATGATTGATGTGACTACTTGATATAGTTTCTCAGATGTTTCTAATTAATAAGGAAAAAATTCCTGCAGCCAGTTGAACACGAAATTGCTATTTTGTTTTCTACAAAAAAATGGAGCAAGTCACTTTGAACTGAGCAAGCAAGATTTTAAATGCTTTGACTTGGTTTGCACTTACAAAAGCATCATGAAGACAGGGACTAGTTGCTTGTAAAAGTGTGACATTACATTAGCTTTGTTCCGAGTTAAAAAACCCTTGGAAATGTATTTGTAAAAGAGGTAGCAATCTCAAAGACATGAAGCTAATGAATTTGAGTACAGCAGTTGGGCCATCACTTCAGTGATGTGAATCACTGTTCAGTTACTGTGAATATCTTGATGGTGATGAGAATCTCTCCAGCACTTGACTCCATGTTGTGCTTAGGTCGCTGTGTCTCATCATTAGTGCTTACTCCCTTCAGTTTAAGACAAATATGTCATGATCAAAAAGGACCTGTAAACCCAAAAGGATGCTGTACAGCTTGTTACAAAAGGATGAGAAGAATTTCTAAAATTATATTGTGAGAAACTCCTTAATAAGTTCTTAAAAATAATCTATTGTTTGTTTTATTTACATATTGCTGATAATCCATGAGGTAGTCAGTTAGGAAACAGGTAAGTGTGGTCCTTCTTCTCATGAAGATGGAACTCAACGGTCAATTAATTTTTTTTTCCCCACCAGAAATCCATTGTACAGAAATAATAGGATTCCCCAGCTGAGTAGAAACAGCACCTGTATTACAGGATAGCGTTATGTGAGTGGCTTAAAAATCTGGTTTTAGCCTCTGTTATAAGTAGTTGAGACAGCATTTTGAACTTTCAGTCAACTTGATGGGAAGGAGATACTCTTGAAGCAGTTTACCTCCTGAAGAGAAAGGTTCAGAGGGGAGTGTGCCCTTACTAAAATACTCTGCTGAGCTGCCTTATTCTGGTCCAAATCAAATAGACGAGATGTGGGGAAGGCTGCAGTTGTACTGTTGGCCATTAGCAAGACTGTTTGTTGCTATGGGAACTACTGCTAAGAAACTGTACAGAGGGGGAAATGGAGAAAGGGAGGGGGGAGCTGGAAGGACATTAAAAAAGCTATCCAGTTGTTACAGAACAAGAGACAATCTATATCTGATGGCTGTGAACCTTTTGGTCTGAAATGGTTCATTTAAATAAATTCATGATTTCCAATTAATTCAGAAAATAAAATATTACTGAGGGAGTGTTAATTTCTGTGATATTTCAGGCGAAGAACCAAAATGTTGGTGCAGTTTTCAACGGAATTTTAGCTATGCTTGACTAGGAAGTCATTACATCACATTTATCTGTTTGGATGGGGGAGACATTAACAGCCTTATGAATATTCATGTCGTCTGGTTAATTAAGTTAATTGTACTGCAGAAGTGCTTGCACTTCCAAGGACAATTTTTTTCTCTACAATTTCTGTTTGGTACCTTCATCAGTCATGCTTTACATGACCTGCAGATACTTTGTCCCTACTGTGATGCTTATTGCACATCTCGTAGGGAGGAGGTTGTAGGAAGTTGTTTGTAATGTCAGGAAAATGGGTTGATATTTTGAACAGAGTTGTATTTTTTGAGTAATAAAATCTTCTTTGTTTCTGTTTAAAAAAATGCAGGTGACAGAAATGCTTGAATTGTATGGATGAAAGCTTTTTATAGTAAATTGAGTAGTTAGAGTGAGAACTGAAAATGTGACTGTTAGTAGTGTGTTAGTAGCTATACAAGGGCATCAAAGTTAGTCTCTGTAGTAATATGATAATATTCAGGGGAACCATCTCATTATTCATAAATAATACCTTGAGCTTACACAGGGAAGAAAAAGTTTACATGGGAGGAGGAATAATAGCATTAATACCATTATTATTGAATCACCACCTAAATCAGAAAAGCTTGTAGTATTATTTTTGTTTTCACTTTGTTTATAGGCTGCATGTTTTTGTTTTGCTTGTTTGTTTTGGGTTATTTTGTCTGCCATCCTGTTTGTATAGGACCTAGTTAATGAGACACATTATTCAGTCATTATTTGGATCAGAAATGCTGTTAGGAATGTACTAAGAGGGGTTTTTAGAGAATGTGACAAAATTGTGCTTGTTTTAGATTTCCAGTTTGTAGAAGGGTGAATGTGGTATTTGTTCTTTAGCACAGATAGAACTTGTTTTATCTTCCTAGGAGTCCTGAAAGGGTGGGATTTTTCTTTGTTTACTTCTGCAAATGTTGATGAGCTCCACAGATTTAAGAGAAGGATGAAATTACTTGTGCCTATCCTGTTTAGTAGAAATGAGATTTAACTCTCATTAAAGTCAGTATGAAGATTGGTACTGACTTCAGCTGTGGTCATTTGGTATCTTGCTGCCATCTGTATTGATAAATTACTCTTAAATGAGGAATTGAACTTTTAAGACGTACCAAGCCTGATCTTCAGAAGTATATTCTGCCTTGTTCTCTCTTATTAACTTAATCTTCAGGGACAAAGAAGATGTTTTTTTTCAGAATAACAACTTCCCTGTTTCAAGGTACAGGAAATAAACATGATTAACCTGACTCGTGATGATCTGCTGCTTGTGTGTGTGATTTCCTTTGTTTTGGAGAGATACCCATAACAGTTGATAAGAGTTGTAAAATTTTGATTAAAGGAAATACTTGAGTATTTTTGAGTTATATCTTTAGCTAGCTTCATGGCAGAGCAGAACAGGTTGGATCTAGAAGTTAAATCTCTGAAGTCATTCAGACGTGAAATGGTGTTGTGTGCATATACTTGTAGTATTTTGTGGAGAATCGCTTTTTAGGTCAAATGTAGGGGGTTTTGTAGCTTTTAGATATCTATTAGCTCACTGAGGATGTGCCTCACTTCCTTTATTTAGAAGGAACCCTGAGAGCCTTACTCAGAGCTCCTCTCTCTGATGTTATGGCCGCTTTCCATGAAGTTCTGCATTATCTTCAGAGACTAAGATGCTTCAGGGACTTAACAGGGGATCTGTGAGATACTGAGGTTTCCAGTTATTTTATATTTTTTTATTGAGAGAAATTATTGAAAAAAATCAAAGGATATATTCCTGAATAAGAATGACATGATACCTTTAGAACTTTGTAATTATGTACATCAGTCTTTGCAAATTCAGGGGTTTTTTTTCTATCAATAGCATGACACCAAAGATAGCAGAGTTTTGGGATAAACAAGATTTTTCAATCTGGTACATGATGCTTTAAAAGTGTATATTTAAATATTGAGTGCCTCTTATTTGGAATGTGATAGTCTTTCCTTTTCCTCTCTTCTCTCTCCTACTTTTGAAAAACAAGTTTAAATGCTTCCATAAAACTTTAGGCAGATTTAGCATCCAGAATTATCTGTTGCTTCTGTAGCAACAGAAACTAAAGAATTCAAGCAACCAGAAAATAATTTGAAAATGTATGTGAGATCATTTCTTTATGAGAATGTTAGGTTCTAAATTCTTCTATTATAATTTTTGTTCTTTTAATTAAACTGTCATTGAATTATTCATCCCTTAATCAATGATATGAAGAAATATGGCCTGCTTGATGGCAGGCCCTGGTTCTCTATTTTTCTGGAGGCTCTGCTGCTTGGCTAAGAAATGCAAGAGATGACAAAAATCAACTTTAAATTCTGTTAAAACTATACCCATTTAGGAAAGACATAACTGTTCCTTCTTCAGGATTTAAAAAATAAATTGATGTTTAAAAGTCAGCTGATACACGGTATTTTATGTCCTAGACATTAAAGCAGAAGGGCAAAATTTACATATATATCTGTTTCTTACACAGGTAAAGTGCCTTGACAGGCACCAAACAGGCAATTTTGTAAAGCTTTTTTCAACCCCCTTGGTTTTTATGGCACATATGAATGAATTTGCAGAGAAGATTTTATAGATCTCTGGAAGTTTTAAAGGTTTTAATTTAATACTATTGAGGATTTCTGCTGCTAACAAGACTATGTAATTTATGGGGAGGCTTTTTTTTTTTTTTTTAAATGCAGTAACTAAAAATGCTCTCTGTTTTTTTTTCTTGTTATTCTGTGTCTCTCATATTTTTACAGCAGTTTGTGTTCACTTTTACAGGTACTACTAATATTTTGGCCCATACGCTCTATGGTATTAAGCATGTGGTAACTGCAGCATTGCACATCATAATGGGTAAATATTTTTACATACATTGTCAGATTTTAAATAATAAAGCAGCATCTAGAAGTTTGCCCTAATCAGTTGTTCAGTAAAGGCATAACATTATGCTCTGTTGCTATAAACTATATTGTAGGGCTTTTAAACCCAAATGATTCTATCCTGATTTGTAGTGGACTGGAAAGGTTATCATTCCTTGTGTATAGTTCAGTAGCAAAGGCTGTGGACCTCATCTTCTGGTGACTAAAATCTGCCATGGAATAATGTCTGATTTTGGTGTTCGTGCCCTATTGCTGATGTTCTTTTAATGCAAAAAGTAACTTTTTCCAGACTTGACTGTGTGAATAGTGTTACTCTGTGTGTGTTATTATGCAATGATTGGCTGGATTATTTTAATTTAATGTACCTGCTGAAGACAATATGAAAACACAGAAAACACTTGAGGAAGTGATTAGGATTGGACCTTTCAGGAAAGTATTATCATATTTCTGAGAAAGTAGCATTCATCTTTTTAGCTCCAGGTAGAGTTCTTTTAAATACTAACAGCTTTATAAGAAAGCTTTATTAGTAGAAAAAACTGTCTCACCATTTGGTCTGCACAATAAATAGGGTTTTGAATGTGAAAATGCTAAAAGGAAAAACTAAGTTGCTAGTGCAAACCTTATTTTGGGGTCTTAGGAAGTAGCAAATACTTAGGCAATGTTAATATTGCTTGCACAACAATTTTTCTTTAGGACTTTTTTTTTTTTAATGAAAAAATAAAATAATGGGGCATGTCCATCTTGAGTATCTGTTTTCTAGGCCTTGCAGTCAGCAGTGGAAGAGCCTGTGCTCTATTTCTTAAATAGTCATAAACAAGTCTTCACAGCCAAAATCTAAAACTGTCTTTTTTATAAATTCAGAAACACTCAATCTAATGGAAACTTTGAAGATTCTATTACAGAAAAAAAACGTATATACCCTATCTTGAAGAGAATTAGATGTCTATATTCTATAACTGTAAACATGAATACATTTGAAACCTATGTTTGAGTGCCCATATTTCCTCCAGTAGGATGTTCAATCATTATAGATATTTGGTGAAATGGCTGCAAATATTTAGGCAAATATTAGCAATATTACATTTTCTTTAATACTAATTATTAAAAATATGAATAGAATTAAGAGTCAGACCCTTTGCAGCCTTATGAATAGCTGAATTTTCACCATAACTTTAGCATTTTCAAGCACCTGAAATGACTACTTTTATAGAGTCTTAATTATATCTCGATTGATTCTGGTTTCCATTAGTAAACTTGATTTCCTAAAGAGAGAAGAGTGTAGAGATTTTTTTTCTCCCAGCTAAATTACGTGACAAAGAAATATTAAGTTGTATTTCTTGTGCAACACAGACGCTATTTTTATTTTCTGTTCTTTATCTTTGAAATTTTAGGACATATTCAGGCAGTAGATGTCTGTACCTTCAGTACTCCAAGCAAGCTGTTAAGGTTTGGGTTCTCAGCTATGTTTGGTTTTGGTGCGAGAACTCTGGCTTTGGCTGAAAAGCACCGTTGGATGCCCTCCAGTCAGCGGAAGGATTTTGCTTTTATCAAAACACTGGCGGATCTCAGGTATGTCATAAGATGTTATATTTTTCTAGTATTTCTCATTTTCTTGAGGAAAATGCAATAATTAATGTGATAAAAACAAAGGCAGCAGTAGTTTAGCTATCTTAATTGCAGACAGGTTTAAGACAGATGTGACGTATACCCCTCTTACATGTTAAAGAGGAGATAAATTCTGTACATTCAACATTGTCTTAAAATCATCCTAAGTTGTATCAAAGTCTATCAGTCAGTGTATTGATTTACATGATAGTAAATATTTAATATTTAATATATTACATGATAGTAAATATTTTCTAGGCCAGAGGAATGTGAATTATCATTTCTACCTCTACAAATTCCACAGGAAGACTCTCATGAGAATGACAGGTAAGTAAAACTGAGTCAAACAATTCCAAAGCTGCAAAAATGTCTTTGAAGATAAAATTGTATAGTTTCTTATTTTTGTTCAAATTTAATCAACAGGCAAATACAATCTTAAAAAAAAATATTTATTTTGACAACTGCAAACTTGTACACATTGTAAAGTGTTCCCTGTAGACTACGGAGGATTTGTTACAAGGCAGTCTTCCACTCAGTAGTATTGATTTGTTCTGTTCCATTAATATATTACTTTTTTCTAAAGTATGTATTGTTTAAATGTGCAAAAATTACTTTAATTATTTTACCTACATGTTTCCATCCTTTTAGAAAGAAGAAAGAGAAAATAAAAAAAGGTGAGTTTTTACTTCTATGACTATTTAAAAACCAACTGTGGCTGATTAACTGGAGTAATATAGAATTACTCTGTTATATTTAGGTAGCACGGATCAATGGCAGAAAATTCAGGGTCACTTCCTGAATGTGAGCATTATGGCAATCCCTTGTCTGTGTTCAATGGCACCAAGAGGCTTGGCACCTAATACGAGGTCAGTATGGGTTTAGAGAATTAGTCATGTCTATAAATTCTGACATCTTACCTTAAGACCTTGGCTTTTCCGAGAATATGAGCCTATGTTTAGGTAGTCTAGTCCCTCTGGAATGGGGGAGGGAGAATAGACTGCAGCAGACTCGATAATCCCAGGAATTGTAATCAGTTTTTGGATCAGGCAAATAAGGTCAAGCAGTCTAACTAGAATAATGAGTGGATAATTGCTGTGATTGAATTAGTTGGCAAGTCTGACTTAAGAAGTAGTCATTGAGCAATCATCTGTCATAGGATTTGGCTATATGTGGAAACTTCATTCTTGGATTTTATTTTATTTTTTCAAATAGAAAGGTACCCCTCATCTTCTGCTTTACAGCCAGCAAAAATGCAATATGAGTCTTTTCCCCATGCTATTCACTTGTGGGGTTTTTTTGTTTTGTTTTGTTTGTTGTTGTTGTCGTTGTTAGGTTGTTTGTTTGTTTGTTTTGTGGTTGTTTTTGTTTTGTTTTTTTTTGTTTTCCCTCTGAACTTGAGAAATACAGCTTCTACATACAGGGTATCCAATTGGTGATTAAGCAGAACAGCAAGTACAAGCTCTGTAGTTGCTCTTGTGCGTGTGTGTGCAGGCATGTATATTTATCAAAAAATCTCCAGCACTTAGGAAAGTTTATGGAATGAGTCTGTTTTGTTTCATTTGATTATCATTAGGTGAAAATAGAGAAGAATCGATTAGGTGTTTTTCTTCAAAACTACTGGTTCAACCAGTAGATTTTGACTTCTTGGAAACAATATAGAAACAAATATTTATGATGAAACTCTTACTGAGAAGTTTTCTTTGCTACTGGGATCCCGCTAAACCTCATGCTTCTTCAGAAAGTGCCATAATGCTATCGACTCTTAGGAACTTTATTCTCCATTTAGTGCATTTGTATACCAGTCAGCAGAAAAATTCTGACAAGAATTGAAGAAATTATTTTCTTCTAGCTTTACTTTCTCTTTCCATGTGTTCTGGCCCCTGTTTCTCAATGATGAAATTTTGTGACTACTCCATGCAATTATTGCAGGTTTGAATGAGCTTGTTTCTCTACCAGTGTAGCTTCTTGGTGAATCTCCCTGTCTTTTCATATAAGGACATCCATTGTCCTTTCATCTCTATTTAAAAATAATCTTAGGAGTTAAGTCAGCCAGTAGACTTCTAAACAAGTGCTTCACTTGTCACAGTGAATAGCATATTGATTGTATGTCTTTTCTATATGAGAAACATCAGTGTTGCACTAATTGTTAGAGACTCCAGACCCACTATAGAAGGAACTCAACTAGGTTTCTTCTGTCTCTCCTATTTCCCCAAGAAGTTTCTACCATGTGAAGACATTTGAAGTGGAATGAAAGCTTTGGCTGCTGCCTGTAACTCTAGCTACGCTGGTCTAAATTTGCAGAAACTTGTCAAGATACATTTAACTGTGTGCACTGTGTGAGCTGTGTGGGATGCGTGTTTCTCACAGCATCAGCGTTGCACTTCACTGCAGATTGGGCTTTCAGGAGAATTAATGGGAATTCTTAGTCATTTTTGAAGATGAAAGGCCACAGAGCTGAATGCATTGCCCAGTAGCCTGCTCTCCGCTTTATTGAAACAAATATGATAGGGAGGCAGTTTTTTAAATGTCACCATCACTTTTTTTCTCAATCAGCAAAGTAATCCTATGCCAGGTGACTTGTTTAATGTCTCTATAAAAATTACCCTCCTAGGCAGTGCTGTATCGTAGTCTGAGAACACTCTTGATGCAGTTGTTCAGTAACCAAAGAACTATCAATGAGGAGAGATCCGTGGTGGTTGGCTGGAAGTTTTTGGTTTTTTTTTTACATGCTCGTAAGATATTTTCCAACCACGGATAAATGTTGGATAAATAGATAAATAAATATATGTATTCATATATATTCGTAAGATATGCAATACTTCATTTCTGTATGGAACATAGTCTCATCAGTGATTGTCGTGTTCATCAGATACTCTTGTTGAACACTGATTTGTCTCTATAACTCAAATGCGACATAGGCACAATTGAATTGAGATTTGAGTTGTTAGGTTCTGTCTCAAAATACACATGAAGGAATCTATGAATTGATACTGGCTCATTGTCTGACCCAAATTCTCAAAGATGCTAAAATACCCATGGTGACTGGATGCCTAGAACCACTGAGCATCTGCACCGTAGGGTCTTGTCTTGTTTAGTCTCTAGTATGTGACTGTTTTATTTAGTACAAAATTCTCTTAGTCTAACTTTTTATGTGCTTTGTGAAATATGTAAATAGAACTGTACTAAGAACTACTAAGAGAGTTTGCATAGTGGCACAGTTGAAGATCAAAATCTTTGTGAGGGCAGTGTGAATGTTTAGTGGAGGGGGTGAATGAACCCATCTGCACTGGGGTATATGATGGGGGTGTGCTTGCAGGCACTGTGGGATTGTTTTCTTGGTAAAGCTTTGCCTCACAGCACTCTTGGTAATTGTTATGTTTCAATGGAGAGAAAAGTAAAAACATAAATTTGTGATCCCCAGTGTTTAAAAACCATCTGTTAAATAGAAAAGAAAGGTTTTCTTAGATTATATTATTGTGTTCAATAAATTATGGATATTGATAAGGGAGTAGAATTTTATTATTACACTGTATGATACAAATATATCTGATAAATAGCCCCAATGCATAATTTAGATTGGTCCATGGCTGGGACTTGGCAAAAAGATGTTAAAAAAAATTGACACTATTCTATTAATTTACTCTTGTTGGCTTTCTTTTATTTTCTTTTTAATCTAGACTGTTGAAGAGCCTGTCAAACTTCCAAATTAATGAATATTCTTTTGGGAACTAAATTGGTCTTCTTTTCAGGTTGAATAATGGAAGCATGGCTCTTATTGTTGTACAAAATACTTCTCGAACAGAGTTTATAAAGCATCTGAAAAGATACACCAGTGTAAAAAATCAGGTACTGTTAATTTCTTTCTGGTGATTATAAAAAGAACAGTTAATCACAAAAGTAGACAGGCTGCAAGAGTTAATGTTAGCATCCTCATAAGGAGACTTAGCTTCCTGTCAGAATACATTAGCCCCCTTTTTATCTGATGTTTTTTTCTTTTTTTTTTTAAATCACTAGACTAATACAGATTAGCCTATTTCAGTCCATCTGTTGTGGTTTAAATTGTATTTGTGTTGTACCATAGTTTCATGAGTGTAAAGCCCTTCCACCACAATAAGGAAATCCATGCTGTGTCAGAATTTTGTGTAGTACAGAGATGAAGAACGCAGACTAGGGAGCATCATGCAGCTCTGTCAGAAATTGGTAAAGTTCATAATTTTAGCAGATCACTGCATGCTGTGCGGGTAGCAGTGGATTATGAGCATTGATTTTCAGCAAGTATGCATTCCATCTAGTTATGAATGTTTGCAGAACTGCATTTTAGAATTGTGGTTGTTATTCTGTCTTTGAAGAGAAGAATGAAGCATCCAAACACAGATCTTATTGCTGTCCTAAAGACCCACTGCATAGCCTAAGCACATTGGTACTCATTCAAATATTCCAGGATTATGTGAAATCACTTTAACAGGAAGGTTGGTGTTTGAATTCATCAACAGTCAGAGAGTTTGGGGGAGAGGTGGCTAAGAATTCCATGTGACAGCACTAACAGCTGAGTATAGGAAATAGTTTAAGCTTTTCAGTTATGCTTTTGGAGGAAGGCCTTGCTTTTCTCTCTGCCTTTGTGTTTAGAAATCAGACAAGGAGATGTGGGCCCTACTTCACATTTAAGATGACCATTTCCTAGAGTTCTAACTAGCCTGGTTTCAGATAAGATTACTGGTAAAGATAAACAGAGCACAGGAAAAAATCTGCTTGGACTTAAACACTTCCTGAAAGTATTTGGCACGTGCAAAATGTACCACCTCACCTGTAGATTGATTGAGCCCAATATGGGAATGCAAATGGAACAGTACTGTTTTTTATAAAGCAATACTTAGGATAAAAAAAACCAAGTTAATATATAAATGCTAGCTGGAATATATAATGGCTCATGTGGTCAAAGCTCAAGTTAAATGTTCCCATTTACTTAAGATAAAAAAAAAAAAAAAGGCTAGCTTTCCAGCTTTTTAATTTCAAGTAATCCAGTTTGTTGCTAAGATACTACCTCTATCTTTCATCCTCATTTAATATATATCTGTGTTTGGTTTAGTTCAATTTTCCCTTTGTTGAGACCTACACAGTTCAAGAAGTAAAAGTACAACCAAGGCTTAAAAGTGGACTGGATGCCAAAGAAAATACAGATCTGAATGCTGCTTCTTCAGAAGGAAATTACCCCTGGAATATAGATGGAGATTTAATGAAAGAAGCATCAGAAGTTCATGTTCGGTAAGGTTAAATAGTGCATTTAGGGACCATATACCCCTAACAGATTAGTTAAATGTCTTGCTTCTGTATATAACACAAATAACACGAAAATTAGGTGCTCTTAGAATAGTACTGTTGTGGTTAGAAAGCAGCATGTGTAAGGTTAAGAAAAACATGTAGTTCTTCAATTGTGGGAAAATTAATGCTGCTTGAGAATAGTTTCCATATCTAGTATCTAAGAAAGAGATTACAAATACATGGGGAAAAAGGAGAATTATCAGTGAAATGAAATGGGCAGTAGCTCATTTTTCTGCAATGCACACAGGATTAGTTGAAGGCACAGAGCTTGGAGTAACAGTCTGGTATGTAAAATAAAAGGTAGGCCTTGTTCTAGGATATATGGTTCTAAAGATGACCCTATAGGAATTGTCAGAATGTAATTCACCCTGATTTATTTCCATATAGCAGCTCATACATATTTGTTCTTCCCCTTAACCTCAAAAAGCAGCACACCCATTGCAAGAGTTGATGAAGTTTGATTAAGTTTGACTTCCTCACTTCACAGGGTCCATCCTCAACTTATTGATCTCTATGGAGTGAACACTGATGACCTGGAGAGTTCCCAAGCAACGTGCAACTGCATATAGAAGGGACACACTGCAAGTTCTGTAATAAAGAATCCTTTTCTCACCTCTATGCAAAGTTTTCCAAGGTGCTGGACTTGCACTCACTGATGTCAGTTGTTGTAGCAGAAGCTTAACTGGGTTGTTTGTAGTATTTCTGGTTTTAAATTCCTATCAAGTTATGTATTTTTACCAGATTGTATTTCACTGTGTAGAAGCTGTTAGGCTTAACAAGAAAAAAATGAAAATTGATTATATTGGTCTCTTACAAATTTGAGGTTCAAGAAGTGTCCATCAGAGTAGGAGAAAATATCTTTTTTTCTTTAAAGTTATTCTAGATTTTTTTAGTATGAGATACTTTTAAGTCATGTTGTCAGATGAATCAGTTCAACTAGAGCTGGCAAATGTAGGTATGGTACCCCCTCATGCTGAAGAATGGTGGCAAAATATAGATTTATGTATTTATTTTTTTAATCCAGTACTTCTATTTCTAGTTATGATTTTTAATGTTGCCTTAATATATTTGCTTTCAAAATGTTTCTAGGCAAATAATATAAAAGACTATGCTGATATCCTTTACAACTTTTCTTTGTTCAAGTGTATTTTAAAAACTACTCTTTGTACAAAATAAGTATTTTCTCTACCCTAGAACTGAGATGTTATTCAGCATAGTTTTCAGTGTTGCTGAGAATAAAATTATGATAAATAACTTATGAGTTGACTTAAATGCTTCTAATTTCCTTATAGGGCCTAAACATAATTTTTATGAGTGTTTTTTGGTAACTTATTTAATACTTAATACAATTATTTGAGATGACAGCAAATTAAGACTATATTCTTTCTGGGAACTGGCTTTCTATGAGATGATGAAAAGTAGCAGACCAACATGTTTTTCCATCTGCAGGACCATGGGGATAACAAATGTTTTCCTGGTCAGTCATCTATGAATCGTTCAGAAGGCAGCTGACAAATAATGGTATGAAAGCTGCACTGTCATGGCTAGAATGAGTTGGTTTAAGTTCTTTCCTCAGTAAGCAGTTGAGTGTAATGTGAAATCCATCCTTTAAAGTTGTTGCTAAATCAAGGGCTTAAGCTTTTACAAGAGATCTATAGCTACTATATGACTTTAAATACTACTTGTGAAAAAGTCTTACCTGTGCTAAATACACAAGACAAAGAAGTACTGCACTTAAAGTACTGCAGATGATGAATTAGCTCCTAAGAACAAGCTGTTACCTGTTGTCTAAGTCACAGTGAACAGTCTCCAGTTAAAATTGATGCTGTATCCCATCAAATATTTTTAACATGCTGACAATTCATGCTAATCTTCCTAAAGTTGTCTAAAAAGGCAATTCCAGCAACAGTTAGTAGATTTAACTATAATTAAATAAGTGAAAACTAAGAAAATAATTTAACTGGCAGAAGAAACAGCATTCGTGCATTTAACTTTTTTGGGTTATTTTTAATGAAATGAAATCAAGTGATACTTTATAATCTTCCCACCATCAGGACATTGTACATTCATTTTTTTCAACTTCGTTTATAAAAGCTTCATAATTTTGCTTCATATCCTAAGAACAGGCAGACAACGTTTACATGTTAACAATCAAATCTGAATAGGAAGTGTACAGTTTCCAAGGCAACATTATCTCACGTACTGACTTAAGTAAACTGTTTCAAAGAGAAATAAAAAGCTTTGGTTTCACTTCTTTGCATGGATGCAAAAGAACATTAATGCTTCTTCCAGTATTTGAGGTATATTTTTCACAGTAACGTCAAACTAATTTCTTTTCAAAGGTTCTTTGGTTAAAGTGCAAAAATTCACTAAAGCCATATGGAAGATAAGCATTTCATATACATTTTCAGACTTGCAAGAATATATTTCATTCTTGACATACTTTATTTTGACTTTTAAAAAAAATATATGCATATTCATTTGTCCTTGCACTGTAGAAGGTTTTAGAGGAAAACATACTTTGGAGTGATCCATATCTTTGGCATCAAATGCAGTGAAAGGAAATTAGAAAATGGTCCCCACTACCTTTAGAATCTGTGGACAACGTGGCTTTTATGGCACCAAGCACTCCATTAGCAGAAGCGCTTGCTGAAGGCACTCTGTAGCTTTTGATTGTCAGGCTAATTCCTATATGATGGTGCAGCTTCAAAGTGTATGTACAGATGACAGACAGTTCTCCTTACAGTTCAGAAAGACATCAAAGGCCGGGCCAGAAAGGCCACGCTGCACGTTGCTGCTGGAATAACTGATGGAAGGAGTTGTACGTTCTCCAGTTGTACTGGGGAGCAAAGTAACGTTTTCTTCCCTGGATTGTACTATTTCACCAAAGCTAGGTGGCAGTGTGAACTTAGCTAGCTGAAGAAACTTCCTGCAGTAGCAGAGCAGTGGTTTGATCCATGTTTCTGTTCAGACATTTGCCTTCCCACTGCATGGCTGCTGAGGGTGCCTGTTTGGAGAGTATTTATCTGACAGCTTCACAAGAACCCAAGCTAGCTCTCCAATTGACTTCCTTATTAAGTACTTTCAGGTTAAGGTTGGCACATCTAAAGATAAAATTTGGCCCATTGAGGTTGGCAGTTGGTGTCTCTTGGGTATGCATGTCTCTGTTTTGTCAGGTGAAGCCTGTCTTTTTTTTTCAGGTTCTGGAAGAATGCCAGCACTAAATACTACTAGGATAAGTACTATAGAAAAATCTTTAAATAAATAAAAATAAATACTTGCTTTAAAAAAAACCCACATAGAAATAATTAATTGGAAAAGTCCTGAACATCATGGCAGCACTATCTGAAGAAAGGATGAAACAAATAGTTCTGTCATGTTTGCAAGTACCATGTTAAAGATGGCAACAAATTATGATTTACAATACTTTACTCTCTACAGCTGCATATCCAGGCTACCCCACATAATTCCCTGCTCTGAATCCACCCTTGACCTTCCTGGTTCTGGCTTGCCTGGGTGTCTAAGTCTCTTCAATGATGTGGCTGTGCCTGTGAAGCCAAAGCTTATGAGGTTACCTTCAGAAGTCTGAGAGAGCTTCTGACAGCCCTTTTCTACATCCATGTGCTCTACTTACAGTCCTTCTATTGGTTTAAGCTAATTTACCCTTGTTAAACTGCCAAAGCAAGATGAGAGAGGATTTCTTCTTGAATGTCTAATCCAAATATTATTGAAACTTCAAAATTACTAGAATAACTCATGCTAATGTGTTTGAAATCTGACTTTCCAGGATTGGCCAAAAATTATTACTTTCTCAAAATTCTTCTTTCCAATAAGTAATTTTTCTTCTCTTTAGTGTTCTTCTGTCTGCTTGAAACCACATGTATATATATATAGCATTTCAAATACTACTATGAGACTTCAGAACCAACTGTTTTTCCACTTTCATATTAGAACAACAGTACTGTAAGGTGTAGTCCTCCATACAGTTCAAGGAAATAAAGTGTGTTTGTAAGAGCGAGTGCACTCAAGGCCTAGTTTTCTTGTTGCTGATGTTTCTTCTGTGAATTAACCTGAATCTTAATTTCTTCATTTTAAAATCAAATGTTTATTTGCCATCTTAGTCATCTTTGTTCCCAGTTGTAAAACTCCAGCTGCCTCTTCTGTTCGTGTCTTGAGGGACTGGTTTGTACTGCCTTTTGAAAAAGCCAATCTGAAATACATAATTTTGGAATCTGTTGTCAGCAACTCTTGGTTATCAAATCTAAATCATCATAAAAGATGAATGAAAATAAAAATACATATGTATGGCATTTATGTATTATGGTATTTGCCATTGCTCTGTCATACAAAGTAATCAAGTGTTACTCATCAATCAAAAAAGTAGGTTTGCTTTTTCTTTTTTTACTTTTTGGGAGGCTAATGCTCTTCTGCAAGAAGTAAGGACATAGGGGCTTGTGAATTGTAACAGTCCACCGAATCCAATATATTTAAAAATGTGAAACAGTAATGAAACTTTCCTGTTATATTTAATTTCTACACTTCCACGAAAAAATGATGGATGAAGAAAATCTCCACATAAGTAAAGAAGTGAACAATCTCTTAATGGCTTGTCAGAGAAGCTGCATCTCTCATAGTTTTCTCTTTTACTTATGCACAGAATTTTTTTAGTATTTATATTGCAGTTTGAAATCTTGAACATTTTATTCTGGTATGAAACTATGTTGTAGATTATTAGTCATCACATGTCAAGTGACAGTAAATGTGGAGCACCATCCCACAAAAATGATCCATTAAATTATGCAAATAATTTGCAAACATGAGATGTCATATAAGACACTGTAAAAGGATTTGTGGTGTTGAATAACAGAAAATGTAGAATATGCAGAAGATAAAATGGAGAAGTACTTTTGAAAAAACACAGGTTACAGGAGGAATTTATCTTTCTTTAGAAAGGACAGATCATAATAAAATGTTATTTATCCTTTAACCTGCATTAACAGATCCAAAAATCCTCCAACAGTGTGAATTCCTGACTTGAGAACAACTAAGAAATACTGAAAACCTACCTTCCATAATATAAATGAAAGAAGCAAAAACAAGGTAACACCAATTATTAAGCCTATGGCAATAATTAGCACAGTAACATGGTATTTTGGCTTTAGGTGGTGCATTCCTTCCAAATAGACCTGAAAAACAGAAAATAAGTTTAGTGCTAATTTTTTTGCCCCTAAACGATACTAAAACAAACTAGGAAAAATAGTTACATTCTCAAGTAATTAATAGTATATTCATTGCCTGTGTATGGATATGCAAAGAATTCCACAATTTTAATTGCTGTTGGTTTTTCTACTTTAACAAGTTTATCCCAAATTCATTAAGAGAATCCTTACATATGCAACTTGCTTGTCCTTATGTAGTTCAATAACTTTTGCATTTTTTTCTGGCCAGGCTGTTGCTCTTACTTCAAACTTCAGTGCTGATGCATCATCCTGATTAAAAAAAATAATTCTGTCTTTTAAAAAATACCTTCAACATGTTGATTCCTGCCCATCAGAAACAGTAACACAGCTGCTCACAGAAAGAGAATCTCATAAAAACACACAATGGTGCCTTTTTCTGATCACAAAAGAAATTAGACCAGAAGCTGGAATGAAGCCAGGTTGGATTTTACTTGAGTCCACATCCTCGCTGCTTTTCTTAGAAAAGTACAATTATGAATTGAAATTAAATCCCAATCCCACATAACCCAGCCAGAATAGGTAAAGCAATACATACCATAAATAAAGTGATAAACTAAAATACATATTTTTCAGTGGTTTTCATTTTTCATACATCACCTTGAGCCTTAGCATTGAAAACATAAAATAGGTTAAAACCCCAAAGCTTTATATTTAATCATACTGTTTGCAAAAATAGATTAATAACTAGAATTTGTATAATGAGAATACTGCAAATATGCCCTGAAATATTCCCATCAACTATGAAAAATTTATGTGTTACCATTTCTAAAAGTGAAGGAGTAGCCTCCAGATGCAACTGAACAGTCGCTTCTTTTCCACTTTCCATGTTGCCAAGATTGCAATGTACTTGTAAGCAAAGGCTGTCATTTTTCATGCAGTACTGTAGAAGGGAGGGAAAGATTAAAACTAAAGTCATCAACTTTATAATCTTAGTATTAAAGACACTCAGGAACTGAGTAAAATAAAAAGATCTATGTTTGTTCTTGAAAACTGAGGGTGTAACTCCAGGTTGTCATCCATCACTGTCAGTCCATAGGTGTAAAGGTACAGTAATAAGGGACCAACCCAATTGTTAAAAAAGACATATTTTTCTAAAAAATTCAAGTTTTTGTAGACTGAAAAAGAACGATTTTCATAATTTGTTTATATGTTTGGTTGGGAGTTTTTTTGCACTGTTATTTCAAATTAGCTTTTTTCAATAATGAAAAATGACAGTAACTCTATGCTATCCAGTACAAACAGTAAAATTAGTTGACTCTTACACTTGTACACTGACAACTGGCACCACTTCACTCAGCTTTGGAGAAGACAAAACCACAAGCTTGTACATCATTATATTCTTTATCCAGCAGTACAATGCCGAACTACTGATTTGATATTCTAGTGCAGGCTGTCTCTGAATCCCTGAACTGGTATACCTTGTAACGTGCTCACTTAAAAGTCCCAAACTAGCATTTAAAAAATGTTCAGCTTTTTTTTTTTTAAGATGAAAGATTAAAAAACACTGTACTTTATCAAACACAAGTTGCAGGATGCAGATTTCTGTGAGAACAAATCCTTAGCAGGGCAACACTAAAATAACAATTCTGATTTGGACAGCACAGTCAAGCATCTGATCTCCAGCAGTGTCCCTGAGCAGGTACAGAGGGATGAGCTGGAACAGGCCAGGCACATATGACATTCTTCACAACCTCCCAAACATTTTTAATAAGAACTTCCCAGCCAAACATGATTTCCATATATTTCGTAATTCTTATGGACTTTCAGTCCCATTAACTTGCAGTGTCTTTCTTGGAATTCACTTATTTTTAGCATCCATAACACCCTCAAGGAAGAACTTCAACCATGAGTACTACTTTTGGCGTTTTCTTACCTAACTCCTTTTTTGGTGTGGAAAAGACAGTATTTGATCTGCATACTTCATGTAATTAAGATAAAGCCTGATTTTGCCTCATGCATCATTTTCTATTTGTTATTGAATGTCCTCTGCTACTCTGTTTGCCTGCTCCTTCAGTTACACATCCCTTTGGCAGTTCTTTTTAGGTGACTGTCATCCACTGACTTCAGCAACGTGTCATTAATCAACTTTCTCATTTCAGTTCTCACCTCTTTCACTAAAGTCACTTATGACTACACTGAACTTACCACAGGTCTCACCACAAATCCTTGGAAGACTGCTCTGTTGACCTCATTATATAAGATGTACTGTTGTCTTAAGGCTTATTCATACAGTCATTTATTACCCACTGATGCTAAAAGACAGACCTTACCAATTGTCTCTTAGTAGGCTTTGAAAAGAAAGTGATGACATCCTTTAATATATTTTCATTTTTTTCTGCTGCAGTACAGTTTCTGGAATATTTATTATAGTAGCACTGTCCAACTGTTGTCTGGAAATAAATATAACATCATTACTTTTAGAATTTAAATATCAGATCATAATCAGAATACAGATTTCTGAAAGGTTCAAAAGAAATATAAATTTTATTTTCAGAATTCTGAAACATTTGGGGCTGAAGATAATCCTGTTCCTGTTCACTCTGCTTCACCACAGCTAGCAAATCAAACTCATATCTAGTTGGCTATGCTCTGCTTCTCTTTTTCATAGAATTCATATAGCTAATAATATACGTTGAACCTGTGCTTACCTTGATATTCAAGGTGTTGAATAATTTGAAGTCCCTGGGTGGAAAAGCATTTGGTATCATTATCTCTAAGTTAGTGTTTGGAGACATGCTTGGTCCTGCACTGATAACCTTGTGGGGAAAAAGTGTTATACAGTTAAAGCTTCAATGGTAGCTACTCAAGTAACAAATATATATATATATAAATACAAAAAGAACTTCACAGAATAGGGTAGCACCTGTGCTGTTATGCTGTCATGAAAGTGGATTCTGCTGGGAGTTCTAACATCTAGTTTCATTATTTCTGAAGGCTTACTGAACCCTTCACTCCTCCGAAGCCAATGAGTAAGTAGTGCTAAGCTGTGATGGCTACCCTGAGGTCATACAGCCTGTTCCAGGAGAATATGGAAAAGGAACTAGGGGAGATTTATGTCTAAACTCCTGCTTTTAATCCACTGGAGACAAATTTGATACCTACAGATCCTCTTATAAGAAGCTCCTAGTTCCTTTTTCTTACTGTAAGATAATTCCTTTTTAAGTGTTTCTTAATAGAAAAAGTGGCAAGTCAAAACTGCTCTACCACTTTCAATCCTGCTTGTGCTAAGAATTTTTGTTCTGATCATTCAGTGGAAGATTTTCCAGGCTAAAAAAAAGTGTTCTAAGGGGGATTAACAGCAGCTTCCCACCTCCAATGCACAAGTTACTTACTGTGCCCTTGTACTCTTAAAAAGTTCCTTTACAGACTGCCCAGACTGTCACTAGATACACTAAGCATTAACCTTCAAAACAAGGATGACAAGATTTACAAAGGAAAATTCTTACATGGAAAGTGAAGTTGATATTCTCCTTCATACATGTAACTGGTGAATCTTTCTCTTCTGTTCCATAAACAAACACAGCTGGTGACACAAACCTACAACGGTTTAGAAGTTGTTAATTAATGGAATTGCTGTATATCCTTAGCATAACCTCCTGTTCCATGTTACCTCCAGTAAGACTGGTTCAAAGAAAATACCCAAGTTTTCATTTGAGTAAAGCTAGGAACACAGAGGAGAAATCCTCTACCTTTGGAGTAAAAATTTTCTGCATTTTTACTCTTCCCTCTTAAAAAGGCAGATGAATCAGAAAAATTCATAAATCCCAAAATCCCAACACTATGCTCCATGAATGCCCCACAACAAACCCAGAATATGGTCCATGTTAAGCAAGGAAGCTGAGGATCTGCTATGCTCTTATTAAATATCTCTTTATATAAAAAAACCCAAACCCTCTTTTTAAAAAATATTAGTCTGTTAAGAGACAAGTTTGAAGCACCATAGATACCAAGGGGGTCTCATCTCAGAATTGTGGAAACAAAATCTTAGAAGTATATGGGTCAGACCCCAGGATAGCTGTGCCATGTCATTCCCAGGATTTTTCAGCTACATCACCTTCTGCTTAAAAACTTTGTGAATTTAGAACAGTAACAAGACAACAGTTCTACGGATGTGCAGGTATGCCAACAGCTGACTTACCCATGAGTATTTAACTCAATCTCATATTTTAGAGGTATAGCTAAAGTTAGCGAGTTATCCAGCAACATGTTCCCATCTTCATTTTTACTATAAAAATACAATGAGAGAAAAATCTGTATTGAAGGCATCATCATATGCTATGCATTATTTCTGTAGACTAATACTAAAGAGACATTGCAGCTTATAAAACCCAAAATATTTTATTGCTAACAGCATGTCAGACAAAAATCCCCACATTTTATACAGGCAGAAAGCTGCTCATTATTTAAATATCTATTACCTGGCTTTTTGGATAATTTCTCTTGCTCTACAGATATGCAACCACTGTACTGTATTGCAATTGTGCTTTGTTAAGTCTTTCCAGTGTTCCCTAGTCTGTTTTCCAAAGCTAGTAGTATTTTTCATTGAGCAATTTTTATTAGACTTTACCAGGTAGCATTAATGATGATGTTGAGGTCCTCCTCTGCTCTGGTAAAGGAGCTTGCATCCAAGAGGAAACTATAATCCAGCTGTAGAACAAACAAAATTTTGCTTATGTATCATAAGACAGTTTAAATAAAAGTATTTTATTAAACTAATTTATAATTTCCTCCTCTAAAAAAATTCAGAACTAAGAAACACTAGATTTTTGTGTCTTCTACTCTCTTTCTATTGATCTAACATGTATGTCTGTAGCCTTAGTCAGCTCACTTGTCTAGAACCCAAGCACAATCGGTTGATACATAATACATTGTTGTCCCTTAATGAATTATTCCAGCAACGGTTTAAGCAAATAATTTTAAAAGTAACAGGAGAGATACAGACAGCAACATGATAAAAGATGTTAGTTGAGAATGAAGAAGAGATTCTGAAAAACAAGGGGTTTTTTTCCTCCATCATAAATCCTCATAACATATTTAGGTTGTTTCTAAAGCTAGGAATTTCACACATTGCTTACCTTTGATTTTTGATCTACGTATAAATAACCAACACTGCACTCAAGTTTTACTGCATGAATTTCTTTATCTAACACATCACAATGTATCTGTTTTTCTTCCTAAAATAAAGGACAAATGATTAGTCATTAAAAAAAAACCAGGTTTTTTCCCAGACATTTAAAATTACATGCGCACACTGAAATTGGGTGCTTTATATTTTCCTGAACTACATATTTGTTATTTCACTGATGCAAATATACAGGACATTCATATCATTCACAACCACTTTAACATAACATTTTATATGGATCACTGTATCTGGTTACTTTGTCTGCTGCTTGCTTGTAGTGAAGCTAAGGCTCATGTTAAAAGCCAGCCTCAGAAAGGTGGATCAGGGGGATTCTACAAAGAAAACAGTTATTTTTAAAAGGCAGAAAGAGTACAGTTAGTTTTGTGACCTTTTACAAGCCTGTGTATTTGTGAAGAGGACAGATTCAATGAGATCTTTGTGATCAGTGAAAACATGATCATCAGACAAAAAGAAGCCATAACATCCTGAAATACATTTATAAACATCTTTTTTATTATTCAAGTTGTTACTGAAATTATTTAAGTCACTGAATTAATTAAACTGCACTTGATTTAGGTAGCTACAAGTCTGAGAACTTAAAAACTGGTGTTTTGTCAGCTTTTTTTGGCAGGAGGGGATGTGTGTGTGGGTTGTCAGTATCTAAAAAAGCTCAACAATCCATAAACATAATTTGAAAAATGCCTAACTGAGAAAGAAAAATACCAAAGGATTACTCTTTGAGGGATTTTTTTTCTTACCAATTCTAAAACTCGAATGAAATAAAGACCTTTGGGGATTTGAATGTGGAGGATAGTTTCATATGCATCATCTCCAACATTAAGCAGAGAAACGTTCAACAATAAAGTCTTCATACTTCCAACAACAAGATATGTTTTCTTATCATGAGGCCTGAAAAATAATTATCATCATATAAATGAAAAGTAATTCTATATACAGCTTGTTTGCAAAAATTTTCCTTTGCTGCCCTTTTAATTACTTTCAGCTGGTTCTGGCAAAGCTCTGTTGGAGATGTAAAGAAAAGTTTTACTCTCCTGTAACTGAGGGTACAACACCAGTTATAAGATGGTCAACCCCAGTGCTGTACCTTTTAAAGTGGTTAATGCGAGAGCAAGAAAATTGTTATCAGCCCAGTTGTGCCTCTGGCCTTTACAAGATCAGTCCTTCCCTTTACAGACCAGAATAGCAATGTACCACTGCTACAGTATTTTCAGACATTATTTCATAATTCACTCTTTGCACTCAAGATATAGGATTCAGTTAATATGAAACTCATCACAAAGAGGGCAAGTGAACATGCCTAGCTCATGATCTATGTGATGTTCTATAATCATGTTACAAGTACAGACATCCTATGGGGGGCCAAAAGTAAACTTCAGCTTGACATTAAAGTTTAATTAAGACTTGTAGAAAGGCTGCCTAGAAATAGACATTTATCAGATATTCTGGCTTGAAACCAAAGCATTAGTCACTGAACACCTTTGGGAAAGAAGCTGGCACTGAGAAAAGCAACAGAAGGCAAAAGCACTGCACAAGCAGATAGGTTCCAAGACAAAAGCGAATTGAAGAAAAACACAATGTTAACATTTCGGTAGCTTGTCAAGTTTAGGTTAAATTTTAACATTGTTTTACTAGTTATATGCCTACCATTCGGTCCTCTTATATGTGTTAAAGCCAAGCTCATTAACAATATGCTGTCACAAAGATGCCTCCCAGCTTAACACACAAGCACACAAAAGCACCAGGTGCACATCTGGGACTACAACAAAGCTGAACTAGAGCTTTTCCCTGGTAATCATATTTCATTCTTCATTAAAAAATGCATGATGCAGACTAGAAATTTACAGACCAGGCCAAAATCTAAGCAATTTAAACAAAACATGATAGTGTATACATGAAGACTCATAACTCAGTAAGTAAAGCATTACATTGCCACTCCTATTTGATGTCATTCTTTTAAAACCAGAAGTGTTTGCTCTGCTCTTCAATGATAATGAATGCATTCTGTCTAGACAAAATAAATTAATGCTTCACAGCTAACTAGTTTTTAATCGAGATTCTAGGGGCACAAGGTAATTTAAGGTGATACTTCACACTTTATCAAGATATTTAGACTATTTATTTACACTGCAAATCCGCTACTAGTACCTAATGTCAAGTAGGTTTGTTGTAATCCGTTTTCCTTTCTTTGAGTTTTGAAGTACTTACAAAACTGCAATGCTAATTTCATGAACGAAAATGCTGCACAATCTTTCTTTCTGAAAAGTTTATGAGCATTCAAATAAAATAACCATCCAGCCTAAGAAAATGAAAGGGCTTATGACTCATGCTACGAGCCATGTGTTAAAGTAGGCAGAGAGATACTTATCTTACTCTGAAATCTATGAATATGAAAAGGCTTGTGCTCAGGATCACACAGGTGAGATTAATCAGCATTATATGATTGTCATCATCTTTCAGTGTCATTTTAGGTTGTTCGACCTAGTATTTCGATTGAAGTAGAATCAACTTTAAAAGTGATAAATTACACAAGAAACAAACACCTAATTAGCTGAGATTCACAACAGGTACAATTTCTCTTTTTGCACACCAAACCCCCACATTTCTTACTTTGAAATACAATAGTCAGTAAAGAAAAACGTTGTGATGATAAAATATAACTTAAAATAATTAAGTGGCTCTTTTTCCTCATTTATTTAAGAATATTACATCTTCAGTTTTATACTGATTGAGACTTTGTACAGTGCAAATACAATATCTTCAGAAGATCAGCAGAAATAACCAATAGTTTGTCAATTTAACAGTAGTTATGATCTCTGCATATTGAGTGTGCTTTGTGCAGTGTATCTTAGCCCAGTTATCTATGTTTTTGGGAAGAAGATGTATGTTGAGCTGTAAAATCTTCTAAATATGTAGTAACAGTTCTTCAGTTATATAGATTTCTGTTACATTTCCTGGAAGATTTATGATTTAAAAATATTCTTCAACTAAACACAGTTCTAATCCTTGTATTTTCTCAGGGAGCCCACAGTCTACTTTTGCAAATTCATGTTATTTATATATAAAAGACTAAGGAATAATGTAGATAAAATCTTACTGAATCATTCTCAAAACAATGAAAGCTACATTATACTTACTTTGGAAAAACAACTTTTCCAGAAACTCTTAAGTCAGCAGAGCAATTTTCTTGGGAGCAATGTCGTGCAAAAATAAACTGTAAAAGCCAAATTAAAAAAAAAAAAAAGGCACTTCAGTGTATTATTCACTAAGAGTATTTAACAGAAAGAAACCTATCATCTAGTAACTAAGTATTTGGAGGTGTCTGATAGCTCTTACTCCTAAAAAGCAATTCCATGAGTTTATGATTTACCATTCTGTGCATCCAGAGTAACAGTGGAGAGAGAGGCTTTCCAGACTCAGTCTCTCACAGTAAAACCAGTGGGTGAACGTTCAGACAAATTTTTAAAAGTAGTACATAAAGAGAGCAGAGCATTTTAAAAGATCCAGAACTGATGTCTCTGCAGTCTCTCCTTCAACGTAAGATTTTCTTTACACAACCTTTACTTATCATATTGTCAGAATGGTTTGATAAGAGTAGAGACACCATAAGTTGCATGTGTCTGTGCCTTGGTTATCAGTGTGCTGCTATAGAGCATGTTTATGTCACTATATTCAACAACACCCTCTTTATTCTCTATAATTCTGAGGTTACTAAAATAAAATTTTGAATGAAGATGAAAAGGTAAAGCGTGCCATATAAAAGAAGCTTTCACATCTCTCAAAAGTTCTGATGGTCAACTGTATCTTAATTACATGAAGGTTACTATTTGTGAAAAGTCATAATGTGTTTATGACCATTTGGTAGTTGAAAATTCAGTGCATTCTGGTTTTTGCTAAAGTCAAAGTCTATTAACACTTAATAAGTTTCTTTGGGGGGGGAAAAGTTAATTTGTTCCCCCCTCAGACTGTGTCTGAAAACTTGCAATACCTTCAAAGAACTAATATTTCAGCAACATGGTCAAAAGACTTCAAGATTAATACCAAGATGATACTGTGTATTTAACACAATTAATTTGAAAGAACTGTTTTATACTGGAAAGTGACTCATACAGTGTAGCTGTAAAAGAATGCATATTTCAAAGAGTGAATTTCATACATGTGTGATCTGAGGTATACAGTATTATATATTCAGGCAACTTCTCGGCACATACCTTTTATTTATTTTTAAATCATAATACAGATTGTATACAAGTTCTGTAACCATTTTCTAAGCAAAAAATTAGGCATTTTAGTCTGGAAAATACATTCCTGGAAAATGCATGCCATGGATCTGTGAAGCATTTTTAATTGAAGACTAAAACACCAATATTTACTTACTACATAGAAAAAAAAGAGAACTCATACACTAACCTTGCTTTTTATAATATCTTTTTCCTTCCTCCGTTGAAGAACAGGTTGAAGTGGTGAAAATTCTTGAGCATTTCTTTTCTGTAGAATATGATGCCCCAGACGATAACTTGCTTCAACATATACAGGAGTCAAGATATCCCTTACATCTTTCTATGAAAATTGGAAACCTAATGAGTTAATCATATAAGACAAGACATGTATGCTTATGTTTTAAAGTTATAAGGTTGCCTAGAACTAACTAAAACAGCAACACTTTTTTTTCACATGTAAAATAATTCCATATGGCTCATATACTTTTCCAGACATCTCTGTTGCTGAAGGAGGTAATCAGAAACACAGAAAAGCATAATCTGTTCAATGACAGCATCAGGCATTTCAGAATGGAAGATTCTTCTGTTATGAGAAATCTTATTGAATAGTGAGCCTACTTCTGTCAATAAAACTGCCTTACACACCTATGAAATGCTGTACTGCCCAAGCAGAAAAATAGGGAAGAGTTGGCTAAAACGGAGAAAGCCAAGCAGTGGGATAATGCCAGACAAAACCTGTGGGTATTTCTGTGTGAAATCAAAAGGAGTTCTCCAACGGTACCACTGAATCAGGGCTTGACTGAATTTTATTTTAATGCCTCTTTATTTCTCATTCTGTGTTAAAAAAGATCGAACCCCTCAATAAATGACTGTTTTGTAAATGAAGCCTTGGCTGCATAGGAATGTTGCAGATCAGAGTTCAAACTACCTACTTGTGAAAACTGAACAGCTTGAAGCACCAAGTACTAGCAATAGCAAACCTGATTAAATTATTCCCTAAGTGTAGGGGATAGATAGACACTGATTGTCCCTCCACATGGGCACTACTTTAATTCTTAGCTGCAAGCTTGTGTTAGCAAAACTGCATATTATCTAATTCATAATAATTTTCCACAAGGTCTTCTCTGCATCTGCTTTATATTACTTCCATTATACTAATTAGCTATTAATTAGCCTTTACTCAAAATACATAAAATTTGTATTGTCTCTTGCAAGGACTGTACTTGACAGACATTCACACTTACTTAACTTTAGGAGCTTCAGTGGGTGGAAGGAGATGCTTATAATGCTATTAATTAAGAACTAAGAAGAAAATTGAATTCTACGGAGGAAAAAATACTGATGATAGACTATAGGAAGTGATGAGCCAAATCAATTCCTTCCTCCTACACAAATGCCTCTGATGCTGGTACAGCAATCTGTACAAGGTTGGCTGTCAATCATATCTCTCTTAGTTTACAAAACTCTTGTAAGTAAGTGGCAATTTTCCACTGCTCCTGTGAGAAACATTCACTTAGGTGCAACTACCAGTTGAGATGCATCTGGGCAATTTTCCAGTAGACAACATAACCTTTCCTTTCTACCCAGAAGCTTTGTCGTAAAGAATTGGCTTCTAATGGTGTCATAAACAAAAAGTAAGTGAAAGGAAGAAAGAAGAAAAATACATGGAAGGATTTTTCCCTGCAGGTTTTTTTGTAGCTGGAGAAAATTAAGTCTATTTTCCAGGCTCTGTGCAGGATCAACTGCATCAGTCACCCTGAGAGATGTTTGTTTCAAAAGGTCACAGAATTGCTACCTTGAGGATTTTAAAGAAAAGGCTAGGCAAACTAGTCTATTATTTTATTACCCTTGTTTCCCCTTACATCTAAATAATCCCTGTCCTTAGTATTTCTTTAAAGAATTCTTTCCCCCCTTAGATAAGGTCTTAGAGGAAATAAGTCTATTTTTTTCTAAGTTTAATGAAATGTGGTTCCTTTTTGCCCCTTGGTTTTTATTGTTTGTTGTGATTTAGGATTTCCAAGTTTTTCCCATTTATCCTCCAAAATTTTGTTGGAATACACAAGCTTCTAAGATGTTTGACAGAATTAATCACTTTTACTCTTCCTTCTCCATTGAATGGCCTTAAAAATATTACATCCTTGTCCTGATTTCAGGGTTTTTTTCCACTTTCAAGACAAGTCCCTCATTCATCTTTCAGAGGGATACATCAAGCATGACAATGACAGTTCAATCCCTCCAGGGCAACAGTGACTTTGGGACTACTTTGCAGTCAAGATCTTACTGACTAGATTCTTAATAACTTATTTCTAAGTCACTATCATACTCAGTTTGAAAGGATGGTTGCTGTTGGATGGAACTCTACTTCTGAAACCAAGAGCCAGCTTCCTGTTGCTCAGCAGCTGGTGCCATCTCTGTTACTGGTGTGAGTACAGGCCTCCCTGGCCAGCTGACACCCTGCAGGTCTCCAACAGCCTCCTGCTGAACGCCCAGAGCTCTGGCAGCACTTCTACCTCAGTGGCTTCTCTTCTGAAGCACTTCTACCAGTAGATTTCTTCTACAACAAAGTTGCCTCTACATCTTCGCAGACGGAGAACTGTAACCGTGTTCACTACAAAACTCATGCAGGAGAAAGACGTATCTGTGCAGGCTTCACATTTGTAAGCAGAGGAGTAGAGAGATCATTTTTTCAGCACAGTGCACATTCTCCATATTGTTCAGATCTAAATTCATTATTGAAACTATCACGAGTGCTCTTCCTGCCCTTTTCCATCTTTAGCTTATATGAATATTCCCCTTGGTGAGTGTTGCATCCCTTGGAGGAAAAAAAACCCCAACCAAACAATCCCAAGCAAGTGCTCTTCTTCACACCCAGCTAGCCTTCGACTCCTTGCAACCAATTCACAAAACAGAACACATTATAAACCTTGAACTATAGACTGTTTTCTAGCAATTGCCTTCATTTTACTTCCTATGGATCAGGGATAGGTTCTTTTGTTATTAGCTGAGTCTACCTTAACTTCTCACATTAAAAATGGGAGCAAGACCATACATGCGTTCTTTGAAATAGTTATAAATGACAAAACATAACAAAAATCACAAGTTTTAAGATTTTGCACTAAGGAGTTCATTGGAAAGTTCCATCAGAAACATTCAAAACATGCATGTTACACTGTATCTTCTTGGTTGCTCCAAAACAGCCTCACTCTATCATCTGTCATTCATAAAAAATGGTGAAAAATGTCAAGAATGCTCATGTCCTACTTCATCACTGTGATTATCATTATTCTGCACGGTCTCACCAACATAAGAGATGGCAGACTCTCTGACTTCTCTACAGAAAGCTGAGAAAGCATCAGAATTAGTATACAATAAATGTGGAAGTTATGAACACAAATATTTTACTTTCAAAATTATGTGATGCAATTGTAAACAAAATAAGGTTCTTTGCAGCAGGTATGCTTTTCAAAGGAGACCAAAGGATTTACAGGACAATACACACTAAAAATTACATTACCCTCATAAATGCTGGATGATCTTTGCAGGCAGTATTCTTGCTATAAATCTTTACTTTTCCTGAGATTGTATCAGATGTTCCGTTGGAAGAAAAATAGAACCTTGCTTGTGTATCCTCTTTTCTGGTCACATCAACACTCAGATTATAAAGCAATACTGCAAAATAAAACCCAGGGAAAATAAAGGTTGTAAAATCTTTAGGTGTTCTGATTTTCATGAATTTATGATAGAAATTACATCTTCTGACTCACTGCCTCAAGTATGTTCTGTAACATCCATTTTAAAACGCTCTGCTTAAAAATGCTCTGACATAAATCCATACCTAATGAAAGCTTCTCATACTCTGAAAATTGATTGCTTCATGACTGTTCCCTGGTACATGCTTTTACATCAGGGATAGTTTTATCAGGTTATATTTATAGTTTTCTACCAGAATCTATTTAAAGAAAACTCACTTCAGTTACCTGACAAATTACAACAAACTGGTAGGTAAACAAACACTGACAAATATTGTTGAACTTCACAGTTTTTTCTAAGTTAGCACAAATTGCTATGATAGCAAATTGCAAATAAGTTGCAGAGCATTGCTGATCTTTTACTTAATCTTTGCCAAAAGTTGAGTTAGATTATCTACAATTTCTGCTAGTTTTTTTATTGAAGTTGAAGAGTCTCATGTCCAAGTCCAGCAAGTGTGATCCAGTCTGACTGCTCATCTTTCAAAATGAATATGAATATCAAAAGATCTGGACTTGTAACTCTACAGTTCATCATTGCAATGTGTTCTCTGTAACATGTTCCTAAAGGATATTTTATGTTCTCACCCAGAAGAGTTAAACAATTTAATTTTATATACCATGTATTTGCAGGGCTGTTTGCAGTTTACAAATAGCACATGACAAGTAGGTTAAAAGTACCCAGGCAATAGTCAAATTTAGACTGTAAATTATCTTAAATTAATTCACCATGAATATTCTTCTGATGGATATTGCTTCAAGCAATACTGTTTTCTGTCAAAAGCAAAACAGGTATTATATAAAAGATAATACAAGATATATTTTTCAGTAATTTTGGTGGGACTCCCTCTCTTTCATATAATATTCCACGATGGTACGATCAGGTGCTTGAGCTACTTTAGGAAGGAACTGTCTTCTCTCTATTGCTAAGTGGAAGTCTGCATCCCACAGCAGTCCCATATGGTTTGGTCCATGCCTGGGAGGGCTGCTTTTAGAGGACATCTCAACTTTTCATTTTATTTTGAACTCAGATTAATGGTCTACTAAATACCAGTAGCGTTATTCTGTAAATAGGTGCATTTATATTGAATACATAAACTGGTTTTTTTACCCAGTAGCTTACCAATATAACCAGGTACCTCTCGTCCTCTATAGGTAAAGCATATCTTCAAATTCATACAGGTGGCAGGCTGGTCATTTTCCATGCAGTTTAAATTAGTTCGATTTATTGAATTAGGATGTTTTAAAGAAGCTTCAACAATTATCACTGGTTTTGTTCTAAGAACAGAAAAGAGTAAATGCTCACAAATAATGTTCAGAAATAGCTTACACAATCTGTGCAAAACTAACCATTTTTGACAATCTATTTTTATATTTTACAATCATCATTTTTAAGCTATCTGCATTTTTTAGATAGCTTCAAATAGTTCTATGCGCATTATTTGTTGCCTCAAGAAGTTTCAGAATGATATTTTCATTTTCTTCAAGGTGTTTACTTAAATGTTTGATTTGTAGAGCATTCTAGAGCCTAATGACTGAAGTTCAAGACATCAATAAGAATATGATGAGGTTAAATTATACTACTGAGTTTTACTAAACTACACTAAAAAACAGAGTTAAATTGTATGGTCTTCAAAGGCACTGAAACGTAGTGATCTCACCTCAGCACCACAGCAGAATCGGAGAAAAATGCACCAACTGCTACATCTGTACAAAAAAAAATGTATCAATAAGCATAATTTGTCAACAAGAATTACTTCTCAGGTACAAGCATTTTATAGCATTTTCACCTTTTGGTCAGCATTAAAACACCATTTGCCCTTTATTTATAAGAAGGGATATGCTGATATTCAAAGGTCCAGACAATGATTCCTGAAATACTTGTCCACTGTCCATTAACACTGCATGCTCATTTACTGGACTTCCAGATATTGATAATGTTATGATTTGATTTCTATTCCATGTATAAATGGCTGATACTGAAGGACAATTCAGCTAAATAGGAGGCACTTGCCTTCTTTCTAATCCAGATATTCAATATTGCTATACACACACACACACACATATAGTTATATATGTATAAAAAAAGAATTGCTTATGTATATTATATGCATGAAATTATACATAGAGAGAAAGAGAAAAAATTATTTAATTTATTCCAAACTACCTGAAACCTATTAATGCGACAAGGAAAGAAATATACATGGTATATATACACACCTATCAAATGAGGTACCAAAAGTGAATTGTCAGATGACTCTAAACAATACAAGGGTCTGAGGATATGACTTGCAAATCAGTAAACAACAGGTGACCTGAGAGCAGACTACTTGTAAACTATCTTTTAGCCCAGCACTACAAATTAACCTGGGTAACATTTCTGTGGGCAGAGCCAGAGCATGCACCATGCAGTTCATGGTAACTTTGCACTTTTACATCCACAGGGGCAGGACAGACATACTTGACCTGACACAACGCTAATCTGCGAAATGTTAAAATATTTTGATGATATGTATAAAGCAATTAATGTATGCTTGGAAACAGCTAACTTGTTTTACACCAAATTAACACTACCATGTTGTGCCCACAACAACTCCACAAGGGTCTTATTCAATGCCATGAGCCCTAAGAGGGGTTAACGTGTTGTTCACACAGTCAAGGAGCTCATCACTCCTGGAAAAATCCAGACTATGTGAAGGCCAGTAATACACTTAGGTTGGCACACTAATCTGCTCAAGAAATATGCTTCCAGTGCCCAAACCAGCTCATTGTGACATTAGCAGATGAGATAGCTGCTTTAAAAATAAAAACTATGTTTTTCTTCCTCTTGTGCACTACAATCTTACTATTGCATTGTTCTCAGTCCTTAAATAATAGTTAGATGACCGTGAAAATTGACTGCTTGGCCTCAGTTTTACCTCTTCTTTTTTCTTTCCAAAATACAAGATGTGACATGTCGTCTTAATAACAGATCTTGATTCTGTTAAAAGTATCAAGTAGCACAGTAGTGTTGTTCCCTATGAATCTCTACTCTTTTAAAAATGAAAAATAAAGAACATTGTTTAATTTACCTTGATATCCATTGTTATCTGCATCAATGCCACTTGCTATGGATTGTCCAAACATGCTTAAAGAATTACTGACTTGATGTCCTTGTATTCTCTGAGGAGGAAAAGGTAAAAGACAAAATTATTCTTGGAAAGCTAATCTCTGAGCTACAATGTTATCCCAACTGCTGAAGGCAATTATGTGCTTCCTCAATTCCTACAAATGTTAAGTCCCATAAACCCTGTCTAAAGCCCCAAACCCAATTTATTTCTCTCTTAAAGTACAGGTTATATTATCTGGAAATCACAGATTATGTAAAAATTTTCTGAAGTCTTTATCAGTACTTCAGGTGGTCACAGTGTTAAATGAAGGGAAAACCCTCTCGGATTTAAACTTACTTTTTTTCTGGATTGATTATTTTTCATTGAAAAAGTATACCTGTGAAAACGATGGTGTTATTCCATCTTCCCTGCCATTGTAAATATAAATAGCCCCTTTTAGATTATCTTCATGTGGAGCCCCAATTGCTACATCTGTGGAAAAACAATTTAGCAATGATCAGCTGAGTAGGAAATATGAACAAGGAATGGTTAAAGGAATGCAAATCATGATGCATGCAATGCCAGACCAAATTTACTTGACTGAATTCAAAAATAGTGCTGAACATATATACAAAGAAAACAAAAACAATACAGAGCAGCTCAGTAGTCTGACTCTACCTGAATTGCTATTTTTCTGGAAAACAAGGGTCAAATACAGCTATTTTGTTCAAGACAAAGTCTTGTTCTAGCAATACTTATTTTGACCCTTTAAAAAGTGTAAAGGCTACCATGAAAATAGCTGAAATTATAATGGTCTTTAAAAAAAAAAAAAAAAAGGAAAAAAGCGCCTTGTATTCATGGAACTGTGATGACTTTCTTGCTCGTCCCACATGGATTAAATCACTAAAACACAAGAAGTACTTTTATTATGCTGCCTGAAATGAACCCTTCATTTTTTCATGAAATGTCCATAACAGTAGATAACAGGCTTGGAAAGGCATTTAGGGAGAAAGTGAAGGTAGCTTGTCTGTTTTATGTCTGGATGATTTAATCCCAGAGGGGTGTGGCAATTCGCAACAAACTGAATGAACCTACCGACCCACCAATCCACCTCAACAGCCCTTACCAAAAACTCCCATGGTTCAAAGAGCCAGAGGTTGTTGACCAAATAGTGGAGGGAGGGGTAGATGAATTATACCATCTTGAAAGTCACTATTAATAACTGTGAACTTGCATTTACAAATAAGCAAAACTGAACTATCTGCAAATCAGAAATACCGTATACTGCACCAAACCAAAATCACAAGAAAAGCAAAGCTCTGACTATTTGGTTTTATTGAACACTTCTTTGACTGAATCTGTACTGTGGTGACTACAACACACAAAATATGTTATGTCTCTCTACTGTTGTGATGAAACTAGTACAGTCAACTTGTGCCTATTAAAATAACATACATGTTCTTGAGGAGGTCAGATTCTACAGCAACACATCCCATTGTCTTCACAGGGCTGATACTGATGATTTAGATCATTCAGAAGTTCACTCTGCTGTTCTTTTGTATTACTTACTACATAAAATTGGTTTCTAGCACCCAATTTCCCTATATATTTTGCTTCCATCTTTTTTTCTTACAAAATTTCTTTTGCTACTGCCACTCTCAACATTATGTCCACTTTTTATTTTCAATGGCTTTGCTCCCTTCAAAACCTAATTGACTTGTTTGCTCCGCCTCCCCTGCAGTTTTAGGATGCCCATTTTATGTTATATTCTGTGTCATATATCTACTTTGCTATGCTGCTACTAATTTGATCTTACTTCTCTGTTCTCCAGCCCTATATAGGGATTCAGTTTTCTTTTGCAGAACGCAAATGTTTTGGGACAAAACCTGAAACTTGTGTATAAGACTATGATTTCAGTATTGGGGCATGGCTATTGATGTCGTTCCCTTTGTTTTCAGTTCTCTGGGAGCACATACTAGGCAATTCATGAGTCACCTGAGGCCCTAACTGGGAAGTAGTTCCACAATAGTCTCCCAGCTCGAAGGTTGTTTTCAATATCCCCATATATTTAGTACTTCTTATTGGTGACACAGAAGCAGATCTAGACTCAATGTGTAATTTTTATTTATGATGTTACAAAATTGCCAAATTGTTCCCTAACCTTTGTCTCAGATATCTAAAACAGGATTAGTTTTGAGGTCCAGCACCAAAAATTAGAGACTGTTATCACTTTATACTCATGCTCTTCATTAAAGAGACAGAATCTAATTCTTGGTATTACACATCATTGACTGTGAAGCAGCTATATTTCAAGTCAGAAAAAAAAGGTCAAGCCCCAAACTTAAATTATTTTGAGACTTCCAAAATCCTCCTGTCTATCATGACAGTCCACTGATCTAAGAGAATGAAACCCAAGGGGTTTTCTTTGTATTCTTACCTTCAAAACCATCATTATCTATGTCTCCTAGGTTGGCTATGGACTCTCCAAACCTCGCTGCGTATGAGTCACTCCCACTGAGCTCTATGTTCAGTTCAACCATCTTTGCTTCCTGAAGGAAAACAGAGTCAATGGCACATTACAGAGCATCTTCCAGGTGACCTGGAACATTACTCAAAATGTTAAAACTGCCTTGGTTCCCAATGTATCATCCTACCAAACGCCTTGGTGTAGAAGCAAGCATTATCAAAGATATTTCACAGTATTTAGTGTAAGAATAATAAAGAGTAAGTTGCCCTTTAAGAAAGAGAACACCAATGTGTTCCCACAGCAAACACCTCTTAACAGGTGCTGTTAACAGCAGCAAGCTTATATCAAACTACAGAGCCTTACTGCTCTGAGAAAACTGCGAGTGCTAAAAAGGTAGTAAACAGTAGCTGCTTCAGAGCCATTATATGTGCCTTAGTGAGTTTTAGGTATCCTCTAGTGACCCTGTAAGAAAAGGTTAAGAAAAAGTTAATAGCAAGCATAAGAGAATAAATACGTATTAGTGTGAAAAGGAAGGGAAATAAGACATGAAGATAAAATTTGGAAAGCCAGACAAATTCAAAAGCACACAAAAATAGTGTTTACACTGTCACTTCTGAACTCTTAGAAAGACTAAAAAGAAGCTAATTCTAATGCATGATCTGTCCAGTTACTTCATGTGCAAAACAGAGGACTACCACTCTCTTTCCTGACTGGTACCAGAAACTGCATGCAAATTTTTCATTCCTTGTTTGTTTCTAAAGTACTTAAAAAGTTGCCCTTCACATGCCAGTTCAGTGGAAGCACAGTAATGGAGGAGAGCTTGCAAAGGGGCTGCAGGGATAGGCTGTCACCCCCTGAAGCTTCTGGGAAACAAACCCAGCCTGTATTCAGTTCTAACACTACCTTAAGTAACTGCGTTACAGCTGACACCGCTGGCCTTTGCAGGTAGGCTACACACTCCTGCTGGGGTTGTCATCACAGTTCTACAGTTGTTTTTCCTGTATCTTGAAATATTGTATGATAATAGAGAGGAAATCTCTTCTTAGCCTGTTATATTAAAATGGCTGTGTTGCCATGTGTTTCTAAGACAAAATACTTACAGAACCTGAATTCATATAGACATAAACTCTTCCTTCTTCTCTGACAGTACTTTGCATTGGAGCACCAACTAGCAAGTCTGAGAGGCCATCTGAATTCAGGTCCACAGCACAAACTGCAGCTCCAAAGTAAGAACCAAGCTGTGTGCAAGCAAGAAATCATTACTATTTTTGAATTTTGATGAAGACGTGCTAGAAGTTATAAGGTGCAGAAAAGTAATAGGAAATATTTACCTTTTTACCTCTTAGTTCAAATAGAATGTTTAGTTGCCTCTCAATGCTAAAAATGTAGGCCTAAAATGAAAAGAAAATACAAGTGGAGTTCAGAAAACTATAATCTGAAGTATTTCCCTCTGCTTTCTCTACAGCACGTGCTAGAGAATCAGCAAAGCAACACACAATATCACAAGCTACAGCTATTTACTATTTCCTATCTGTACCTTTCTTTAACACCATAGTTCACATCATTGTTATCTAAATTGTTTACCCTAATTCCCTCTTTAACTTTTCTCCCAGTGAGAAGTCAAATCTATTGGATACTTGTCTTTAATATATTAATCCAAGTTGGAAAATCATGTGTGGTTTTGTGGGGCTATATTCTTCAAACCAATAGTATAGACAATCCCTTACTTTACCAGTCTGCTCCTGTTGGGGAGCCCCTCCAATTACTTCTGTACTGTCTGGTGTCAGAAAATGTCCAGCTCCAACAGCATATCCTGTAAATTAAAAAATACACTTCAGTACTGGAAATGCTATGTAGAGAAAAAAAAGTGGGAGCACGCCACATAAAAGCTGTCAACACCACCGATTATTGTGAATCTGACATTCAGACCTCATGTAAATTAGCAACGAAAACAGAAAAGAAAGTTTTTGAAACAAAAGCAAAAGGTTAATACAAACATTAAGTTTCAGCAAGCAGAAACAAGTGCCAGAAACACTTATTTTTTTCCTCAGGAACCCAATTATCTGCCATACTTTAAAAGCCAGTAAATTGCAAACACCTTCTGGTAATGTGTATTCTGCAATTGTTCAGTGAGTCCATATTGTAATACAAATAAAAACAATCAACCATTCACTGCATTGTAGAAACACTTGATTCAATTGTTACTCTGACTATCGTAACTGGACTGCAGCAAAATTAAATGCAGTGCTGCTCATACGCATGTGCACGTACACACACACAGAGCACTGTAGACATACACATGAAAATGTCAGGAATAAAGTGGAGCAAAAGCCTGATTATATATTAAGAAAACATTACATCAGCTTTTGTAAATGAATCTACGTAACAAAGCATCACTGTATGTGTAGACAGATCCTAAACAGGACCATATTTTGGTGTAGACATCCAGACGTGGAATTGCAAAAGGAAGGCTAAAGCCTCAACCTGTAGCTGCCCAAGTTATCCTTACTCTTTCCAGAATACATTACAGATAAGTTGAAACTGGTAAGACAGTTAACATATTCTGCTACTCTTGCATTTACTGAATGACTGCTGATTTTCACAGCATGCAGAGAAACTAGAAAAATCATCTTGGATCGGATAAGAACAAGCCTTGAATCTTCATCTGTGAAGATAACTGTATAGAATTCAAGTTCTCATTAAGAGATCTTTTTCTTTTCATATTTTAAGCTAAAAGAGGTGAACAAAGCAATTTATCATTTAAAGGTCAGCATCTAGTTTTTATTTATTTAACAAAAAATTAAGCTTAAGTGGATGAACCTTAATTTACCTCCTCTGACATTTATTTTCTAGTTATTTTGGTTCTGCTGAAGTGTAAACACTGGTAATTCTTAAGAACTTAAAAAAAAAAAGCACCAAAGAGACAAAAAAATTACAGTATTCACATAGTCCTCACTTTTATTTAATGGTATTAAAATGTTTGGTGGGGGGCAGGCAAAAATCACATAATTGACCATTTAAAAGCACAGAAAAATGAAATTTTATTTACAACTCCAAAATTCTCTCCTCTTTTCAGAAAACTGGCAAACTTAGTAATGGTAATGTCATTTGCCATTCTCAGATTCCTAAAAGAAACTGTCTTTTACTTTGTGATTTCTTTAAGGCAGTTTGTTAAGTGCCTAAGATTACACTTTCATCAAGTTCAGCTAATTTATAAGACTGACTGACTTACATAATTCCTTTTAAAGACATCAGTTATTAATCTCCAAGATACTCTGAAGTAGTCAAGGAAGTACTACCAAGAGTAATGTATTACCAGCTTCTCTTTCTAACTTCCTTCTTTTTTCACTTGTCTGGTACATAAACAACTTATGGAAAATGTTATGATGTTTTTGCACTTCCTGCAGTCTCTAGTTTCTTAATTATTATTTTTTGATAGTTTAATGAAAACATGTAAATAAAGATGCCAAGCTTCTCAGTCCTTGCCAAAAGAAGGATAGAATAAGTAGATAATTATGTCTAGTCATGTGCTTGAATTACATTACATACTTCCACCACTTGGTAGGGATATTTTTATTCACTATTTAAGGTAGAAGTAAACTCAGATTTAAAAAAAAAATAATTTTGGTAACAGAATTAGCCCTGAAGAGATTTTTGCCTTCAATAATTACAAAGATGGAACAGAACAAAACCTGAGGGAGAGAAAGGAATGTACCTTCATGTTCTTTAAACCACATTATGTATTATTATGAGGGAACAAAGCAGTGGCTGAAGTAGCATGAAACAATGCAGAATTTAAGGTTTATCACAGCTGCTGCTCTAGACACACACAGATGAGCTAATGGCCCCTTTCTTCACTTTCATGTAGAAAGTAAAAGTTTAAAAGGCACAGGGCTCTGCTGAGCCAACATGTACTAGGTCACTAGAGAAGTATTAGTGAAACAAACTCCAGCTGATTTCAGATCCTGGATAGCCAAGGAACCTAGGAGAGACCATAGATGAGCACAAAGGCCTTCGCTACACTCTCCCCAGCACAGTCCTTATACAAGCCTATACCCATTTGCCTGTATCTGGCTTCTGGCTATCAATGATTTGACTCATTCCTTACAGAAATTCTCATTCTTATACTTGTAGTAGCAGAAATCTGGAATGAGCTTCTTTTCCCCTAACAGGTGCAGTAATTTTTTTGCTCTTACTGGAAAGCTGAAGCAAGTGTTCTCTGAAGTTTTTTGTTTGTCCTATGAAAGGTTAGAAATGCTACTGGTCGACCCTGGTGATCTGCGTGTCTGATTACCTTTGACCACCCAGCATCTCTTTCATTTGACTTTTCTGCAGAGTCCATCTGCAGCCTTTGCAAGGCCCAGTACTGAATTCTGAAGTGTTAGTTAGCAATTTTATATTTCATAATAGCTATTTCATAACATATGCCTACTTCCTATTGTCTAAGGAGTGGAATTAGAAACAGGAAATATTCATGAGAACCGGATCTATGAATGGGAAAGTGCAATGGTCACAAGCAAAAATACCATTGCTCAGGAGTTTAGGAAGGACAGACGAGCTTTTCTTAGTGTGTCTAGTGAGAAGACTGAAGCTGCTGATGGTTTTTGGCATAAACCTTTCCAAATGGTAGCACTAAATTCAGTTAATTACTTGGATATAGATACATGAGTAGGCACCCCATGGCCTTTGCAGACATTCATAGATAAGGTTTGCCTTCCCACATATCCAGACCAAGATAGAGTTGGAACAAAAAAGAAAAAAAATCACAATTGCAGGCAAGTTTGTCTCTAAAGATCATAGCATATTTCCCCTTACTGACAATGCAATTAAGGCTTGCTTGCAGCTTTCACTGTAACAAACTTGCCATATTTCTGGTATATGTGAAATCATTGTCTTTTTCCATGAAAGTCCGTGGCAGCATTTCAGACGTAAGAGTGAAGTGCAAACCATTGCTAAGCAGAAGCACATCTTTACCTTCTAAATCAAGAAATGATTACAATTCAGTGGAGAGATGATAATAGCAGAAATCTAATGTTTGAGAATTTCCTTGTAAAAAGAACAGAGAGGAAGTCTTATAATAAAATAACATTTAACAAAATCAGGACACATTTTTAGAACTGTCACTCCTGGGATTAATAATGAAAGCACTGAAAATCACTGTGCACTCACTTCAAGACCAGTAATTTATGTTATACTTTACAAAAATATAAGCTATTTTAAGTACCTAGATAACTGCCAAATTTCACTTGGTTATTTGAATCTGTATAAGCATGGATTGTATTCGCAGTTGTATTGTATACAAAAACAGAACCAGTCCAATAAAAGGATCCAGGGGCTCCCATTATAATTAAGTCCTAAAAGAAAAGTAAAACAAAGCCATGTTATTGACATTTAAATATTCAGGAAAATAAGCAAAACAAATCAAATGCTTCTCTTTAGATCTCCTTTGGAGATGCATCTGGCTCAGTGCTGGGGTTCACCACTAGATTACAGACAATATTTTCCAGACTTTCTAAAAATACAGTTATTAAAAGCTTTGAGCTGTGACAACAAAACAGAGCAACAAACAGGATATTCTCTTCTCAACAGAGTTTTTTCAAAATTATAATCTTAGGGTGGAATGGAGATTAAATAATATAGAACATGACTCTGTAAAGCAAGAATGTAAGCATTGAGTGTTAATATTACGTCAAACAGATTAAAGAGAATAATAAAACTTCATGCTCTGCTATACACATGCTCTTTTTCCAGATGAAAAGTAACTTAGGATTTAGTACGACATAAAAGTATTCTTGGGAATAAAAAGTAAAGGTTTTATTTACAAATCTTAATGTTCAATTTAAAAGAAATTAGAAACATGATATTTCCCTCCCACAATAAGAGACAGTGTTGATGTTTGCATTTACATGTACACTTGAATATATGTATACAGATAAATAAATATATAAATAGAGAGAAGTTTGGTATCTTTAGCACACACCTCAATATAAAAACTAGAAATTCCAGCCTGGCATGACCCATAGTTCTCTCCAAACTTTCGTGCAAAATCTGTGAATGGGCAAGAAATATTAAAAAGGATGAGAAGCATGTAGTTTCAGACCTTTTTACCAGGTCTTCAACAGAGTTTGAGACAACTTAGAAAACAAAAACCTCCCCCGCTCCCTCCCGCAAAAAAAGAAAAAAAAAGAAGTTGGTTTTCAATTGCATAAGAAAACTAAAGCCACTAGTTTCCACTATAGCCTTTAGCTGCAACATAGTATTGTAGCAAACTCAAAGCACTATGTAGCACTTGACCACACCTGCCTTTGAAATACTGTGACTTTAAAGACTATACCTTTCTTTTAAAATTGAATGAAACAGCACTAATAGTTTGAGCACCACATCTGGATAAACTGAACTCTTCCACTCTGTAATATAGGTGTAATCTGACTCACAGGCTTATGTATCTTCATAGGAGTTGCCCTGATGCTCCCCTAGTGACATGAAGGGCTTGTGTTATGGCTGTCTTAGACATATTGGTATCTATCATCCTTAGCAGTTCTGTTTACATCCAACACTCTCTCCCAGTTCTGTTTTCCTGCAATTCTTTGCTACCTGCCTTCCATCAGGGTTCCCTTCATCTCCTGCATGGATTTGTACACTTAAAGTCTCCAAAGATAAAAGCATGATTTCACCAATGCATGTAACAGTCTCCAAAGCCAGCAGTGGGACATTTGATGGCATTACTCTGTCTGCACAGAAAGCCCTGATTGTCAGCTGATCCTTGCATTGGCAAGGCACAGGGTCATGAGATTGTTCTCCTGGATGAGAGGTAGAGAAAGGGAAGGCATGGATGGAGTCACTTGATATCTTCAGGTCTTGACTCTTAGAGGAAGGACCACGGAAGGTCTCATGCCACAGCAGCATCCTCACCAGAAGGCAAGCAAGGAACAGGGACATGCACTGTGAGGAGGCACCACAGCATCTTTGTATCAAAGGCTAAGGAGCAGATGGCAACAATCGCTTGCAGATATTTCTGCTGCTCTGCTGTGTGACTCTCCTGAGCAGAGAACACAAATGATGAGAGTAAAGGAAGGGAGGATGACCTCTACTGGCCTGTTTTTGAGACGGGCATGTCCTTCAGTGATCAGTCCAGGGAGCAAGTATTCCGACGCCCTGCTTCAACTAATTTTTTGCCTGTTGAAAGCAGTTTTTCTTGAAGTGATAAACACCTTGCTAATAAATTTGCATCATAAGCTGGGCTCATATCATCAGAACTCAATCTTCAAACATTTGCTGCAGAATGCCTGCTCAGAGCAACACGTGCTCTTCACAAACTCCGCATCATCCAATTATACATCTCACCCTTCCCCATGAAAGGATCCAAGCATTCTGCTTACCGATATAGCAGGGGCATATTCTTCTGCTCAGTTCAGTTCGAAAGTCAGAAGAGATGGCAAAACAAATACCGTGCGGGAGCTTGTGTTCATTTTTCACGTAAAATACATTTTTCCATCTATGTCCACAAGCCTATGGATATAAAACAAACATGACATTTGACACGGAAGCATAAGGAAGGTGAATGCAGTCCGACAGACACGCAGATCCAGTGGTGAATACATACAACGATAGATCCATTTTCTTTTGGCTGCCTTGACAAGCTGACACCCAGCCACTGATTATCACGCTCTTCCAAACAAGTCTTCCCACAGGGTTCTCCTCTGGGGTCGCCTAGGATACAAAGACCAATGCTCTGAGCAGAGGGACAAGGTGAAGAGCCATGTGGTAAGTATGAGAACTCCATGGGGACATTGAGATAATTTGGATTTGGTAGATGTGATCTTTTGTCTCTGTCTTACATAGGCCATGTAGACTTTTTACTTTCTTCTTGAACAAAGGTACAATTGTACATAGCCAGAGGGATCATACTGGTTCTGAACAAGATAGGTTGGCAGTGAGGATCACTATGAAGATAGAAAGTGACATTAAATTTTGGTAAAGGGCTGGTTTGTAAGTGTTCTTCAGCCCAAAAATTCATAAGAAACACACGTAATACCCATGAGTGTTACCTAAAATCTAGCCTAAAGCAAGCATCTATCCAACCATGTTTCTATTGGAAGCAGACCTTAAAACAATCTTTACTGCTAAAGGCTGTCAAATAAAGGGTGTATAACTGCAGTGTCTACTGGGGATGTCAGATCATTACATATGTATGTCCTGTGTACTTCTTGCACTGTTGCAATTACTTAGCACCAGCTCTTTGTGTTTGTTCTTAAGGAGAGTAGTTTTTTAAAATGTTAGAGAACATACTGAAATTTCTTCTAACTCCACCTTCTCCTCCTTCCCTCCCCAAAGGGCTATAGTATTGCCAAGTTAGCAAATATTTTCTTTCTTCTGGAAAGCAGTAGTGGTACCCATGATAAAGAGAAGCTACACATTTATTCTAAGTTATACAAAGCTTTTCTTTTGTAAGATGTTTGCATAAATAAGCATTAATCAAATTATTGAATTGGTATTCTCCATGCATCAACATGACAGTTTATGAAAAAACCTTCCTATAAAATAAGGAAGCATATTATGTCATGTGAACAAGCTCATTGTATAATTTTTAAGACTTTCCCAGATTCAATTCAGTTACTACTGAACTCAAAACTTTTGAGGTTTAAGGGGTTTACCCAGAAGAGGCCTACCAATGTTGATGGGTACACTGTTTTCGTGGGAAAAAAACCCCTTAAATCAGCCTCCCTCTCCACAAAAAAACAACCAACCAACCAAAGAAAAAACAAACAAAAAAACCAAACAAAACAACTGTGCTCACAGTAGAGCTGAAATTTATTACTGTCCAATGCATTAGAGAGTTTATATGAATACACTCCTAATTTAGTGGACTTGTTCATTTTACAGGACACAAACCTGGACAATATTGATTAAGTATGGAAACAGAATAAAGGGATACACCTAATCTATTCAGTAAGGAGAAAGATGAGAGACTGTGGGCTTTGCTACATGTATTCTTATAGCCAACACTGACTTAAATGATTTTATACTTAGGATGTCATGGACTTTTTGATAGAAAATATCAGGTTAATGGAATCGAGATAATTCTTCATCAAGCATTTGTAGGAGTAAGACCTAACAACCATCCTTATCTCAGAGCTTGTTCCCTACTGTTCTATGACAGGCCTAGCCATTGACATTTTTCTGAAGAATGTGCTGGAGCCTTGCTTTCTCCTACTCCCATACTACCCCTCCACTTTTTCTAAACATCACACTTTCTCCCTGCTTGGATAGGGAGACCAGTAGTGCAGCCCAGAACACCTCACGACACTGCAGAAAGGATGACATACCCTGCATACAACTGTATTCTACCTTCTTCCAAAAACAACACTCTTCACAGGGTCAAGAGGTACCCGACCCTCTCCTTCATCTCTTCTTTACTACTTCCTCCAGCATGTGCCTTGCCCTAAGACATCAAGGAAATAGTATGCAAAATCCAAGTAAACAGGAAACGACCCTAGTACTCACAATAACATCAAATTCAATTGTCTTTGGGCTAAGAGATTTTATATTACCATAATTTAATAATTCCTCTAGGTCACCTAGGGAATTAACATGTGGAGTCCTTCCAAGACAAGCACAAATTAAAATCCACTTTTAAAATCTACTAAAAAGAAGTTGATTTTTCTGCAGGTTCTCTATTACTGAGGATTAAGTGATAAACTTCCAAATTATCCTTCTTGGCTAATGTCAGTGAACTTCCATGTACTGAATACCACTTTTCAAAACAATTTTGGAATTTAGTTTTGGAATTTTATTTTGGAGCTATGTCATGTAGAACTTTTCACTTCCTATGGGAGACATTTCCATAGTTTGCATGAATTATAGAGCATGTTAATCTGATTGAAACCTCCTCGGAAAACAAAACTCCATTACACTCCCATGTGTAACGTCCCATCCTCCTTTAAATCACAAAAGGTACTTCTGTGAATCCCTTCTAGCAATGTGTTCTATCCTCTTATGACAATGACTTTCCTGGGACTTACTTCATATGCGCATTTGCAGGAGATGGAAGAAGTAGAGAAGACCAGGGTAATAAATTTAAACCTCAAGAGGCTTTCTGAGACTTTTTATCATTAAATCAAATAGAAGCAGACAAGGATGACTGAGAGATGAGGAAGTTTGGCTTGTCTCAGTACTTCAGTCCTTTTCCTGTTTCAGAGGTTTGTAATGAGAAAAATCACCACCATTCATGCTCATTGGATTGTATTCCCCCTTTCCCTGGCTCCAGTGTAAGTTGATTCAGGATCACTTTGCCCTTCTGCTGACCTGCTGCCTTATGTCTCCTTTCTTTCTCTGACTGGCAAGTATTCAACCACCTTGAAAACTACAGGCCTTTGTGGGAGAGAGAAATGTGAGCTTGACATCCCAGACACCATGATGAGTCCCTGCTCAGGGTATGACATTATAAAAGCTTTATCAAATGAAAAAATTCAGTATTCTGCACAAGCAACAGAGCAGTACTGCATAAGCTCAAGAGGACATAGCAGCTTGGTTGCCTCAGGGAAAAGGAACATGTGCTGTCATAAAGTCACTGAGAAATAAGTAATTGCTCAGCCTATGTACATCACACAGCTGGATGATACACTTCTGTTATAATCCCCAGTAAACGCATCCACAGAAACACTACAGTTACATATAAATAAGGTCACAACTTATAAAGCCACTTCTAGCTTTGGCCTCAAGGACTACAGTACAGATGTTTGCAATGTCATCTGAGAAACCAGTTTTATCTAACTTCCTCCAATGTTTTCCATGCCCAACAGCTTCCCATGATCCTTTTTATCCTCCAATAACTCCTCTGGTCCTATTGCTAACTGATGAAAACTGTGAAGTCTACTGCAAAGACAGTAAGCCTTCTGATATCCTGCTCTGAGATGTCAGGGCCTCATCAGTCTCTCTTTCACTTGCCCAGGGAAATTCTCTCTCTTTTCATAGATCTGATAGGTCTTATTTCTCTTACATCTCTCAAATGACCTTTACCCAAAATATTTTTAAGTGACACCAGTTTCTATACCTCTGCATCAGACTTAGGTCCAGAAGGTCCCATGTTCCTTGGAACAGTATGGCTCTTTGAAAGGAGATCACTGGCAGGGTATGAGCAATGCAAGTGAGATAAAGAAGCCAAGTTATCAAAAGCCAAACTTACTAAAATCAATATTGAACAAACACAGGTCAGCCCTTTGGGGAAAACCATTAACTGTTCGCTTTTCCCTTGTAATGATTCAGCTGGGGGAGCTAGAGGGCAATTTGTTCATAGGTTAATTACAGCAGAGCCTTAAAGGAGGGGTGCAAGACTGAAGCTGCAGGCAGAGCTTTCTGGCCTTATGTTAAACTGCATGCACTGAATTGACTGTATACATTTGTAGTTAAAACTATTTTTTTTAGACTGGGTGGCAAATTGCATAAATTGTTTTCTATATATTTTAGCCAGCAAATTACACTGTTACAAATCTGAGAGCAATGTTGTTGAAAAAGTTCTGTAATGTTTTGTAAGTCCAAAATGCAATAGGTCAAAACATCTAAAGAATTTTGTGTAAATTCCTCTGCAGTAACCCGTGACTACCCCAAACTAATATGGGCAAGGACTCAAAATTCAAGACTAGAAGATAGACAGTAAGTGCTCCAAGTAATAAACTGAACTTGAAGCACTGTATTTTGTACTTGTGCCTAGGGTTTGATTACAAGTCTCTGCATCTAACATAAGCCATTATTTAAAAATACTACGAAAGCAAATAATCTGCAGAATAGAACACTTGACACCCTAGCCAGAAGTACTAGAATTGGAAAAGAAACTCTCAAAACTCCTCTATTTATCAGTCAGAGAGAGATTTAAAAGTGTCAATGAGGGGCTGGAAAGACAAAGACTTGCTAGTTATCTCATGGCGGTATATTTCATGGCTCCTTTTGGCTCTTAAACCAGCTCAGGCCCCTGCAACACCTTGAACAACATGAAAATGCTCTGAAGTATGGATGAGTTACCCCAGATGCTGTGATGACTGCAGCATAAGTCTATTTCCAGCAACTCTTTTGCTACTAAGAAAGCAGATAGAAACATGTGACATTAAAAAATACAACAGCAGTTTTGTGTGATCAGAGGCTTTGTAATTTTGCATGTATCCTACATTAATTAGTTATGCCAGTTTCAAGGCTACTTTAGTAAAATGTAGCAACAAAGTGGTTTAACACATTTATGTCTCTAAGTAATTCACATCTATTCATTACAGAGGCCCAACATTTGGAAAGCCACTTCTATTGTCTGTTGTCACCTCTACATTTCTATGACTTATAATTAGAAATGTACTATCTCAAAGATTCTTTTCCTAGAAAGAAATGTGAATGCAAGTATTTAAGAGAAAGAGAGAAGCAGTTCTCAGTGCACCCATCCAGCAATGTCCCCACATATTTTTCAAAGAAAATTACCCTGTTTTATAAGATCAAAACCCAAACTTGGCACTAGCAAAAATCCAAGCAGAAAAACTGGGGAGGTCACTGACTTAAAGAGTCAGCATTGATAAAATCATTATATCCAAAACTTGTTGACAGCCTGAATGAGTCAGACAAGTGATAATTAAGTTCAGCTTTGTAATTGTAAGTTCCCTTCTGTATTTTTGTGACTGCTCAGCAGGATGGCAGAGGCTTAACCAACCTCAGATACTAGCCCACTTCATTTACATCCCATGCACCACAGCTGCCTTTGGCTTCTTCCTTGACCTCACTGACCTGTTTTACAATACAGCACTTCTTTTCAGTATCTATTTATCTCAGAAACACTATAGATGAAACTTGGCAATGTAAAGATGTCATCTAGTACTAATGGAAACCTACAATTTGGAAAAATCTGGTGCGGTACCACCAGTTTTTAAAGAAGTGCAGGATAGAACAGTAAACTACATTGTGTAAACTGCAGCCTCTAAAGTTGGAAATAGAGGCCATGTTAAATTGGAACCACATAAACATTTTCATACATCTGTTGCATCATTTCATTTAGAATCCCCTAAGCTATTGAGGAAAAACCCATCAAATTACTTCTTTAGAGCTTTTGTTTCTCCACTGGCTAAATTGAGTAAGTTGAGAAGTACAGCAGATGTATGTAGTTTTGAAAGAACCTGAAACTTTCAATCCTTCCTTTCCTTCCCCCACACTGTGAAGGACTATTTTTACTTCCAATCCAGGAGTAGGGGTTTATTGCCTCCTAGTACATGCTATTTCACCACTTTGCCTTTTTGCAAGCCTCCTCTTACAAACAAGCAGTTGGAGAAAAAAAGCTCTTTGTTATATATAACTTTCAATTGATCTAATATTGGAATGAAATTACTCAGAAAAACCCCCACAACTATTTGGGCTGGTGGAAGCTTAATTTCTGTTCTTCCTAGTAACAACTGCTTGTCTTTTCTTCATGTGACTACAAGAGAAGCACCACTGACGTATCTTAGGTTTTTGTAGCTCCGCTACAAAAAATAACTTCTATTTGTAGTAAAATAAAATAGGTAGAACCTATCAGTTCTAAGCTTTATGCACAGACATGTAGAGAAATAACTGGTTTAACATTTTTGTCATGGAACGCTGCGTTCTGCCCTGAAGGCCCATCAGGTCATGGCGCACAATTTGAAAGCTCCTTCTCACGCTTCTTATCCTTATTGGGCGGCACAGTCATAGTTCTAACGGATCCAATGGTCTCAGTCACAGCAGGACAGGAAGTTCAGGAAACTTTCTATGCATAGCAGAAGGACAGAATGAATAGCACTGTATGCAAGGGTGACAGGAAGAGAGCCTAAAGTAACTCACACATGTTCATGTTAACCCATTGCAAAGTCTTCTCCTTTTTAACAAGTATTAAACACTTGGAAGTTGGATAAGTGCATCCAGTTACATCTCCAAACTATGGAGGCTGCCGAGGTGGAGAGGAGTTAGGTTAAATGCAGTAGCTAGAAAAACTGATTTGGTAAATATTAGCTTTGTTCCCCTGAAACTCAGTTTTTCAACAAATCTGTAAGCAGGGAGAACCCATCTGGCAAGACAACTGTGGTTCAGGGTTACTTTAGGGTGACTTCTATGAAGGGAAGGCTTTGCAGAAGAAAAGATGATTCAGGTACATACTTCTACTCCTCCATTCCTGAGCTAATTGCATCCGGCCCCTGCTCCGAAAGTTGCACTAGCTCTCTCGAGCAGTGCGGGACTCGGACCGAGCCTCTCACGGCACTTTTGACCCGCGCGCTCAAAGGTGCGAAACACGGCTGTGGGAACGGGCGCTGTCACACCCAGCTTCTCCCAAGTGAGTTCTGCTGCATGTTTTCTGTCTTGATGCCGCCGTTACTGCCCTTCGGCAATAGCGCTTTAGCGAGAGGTAAACCCCAGTTTAACCCGGGGAGGACCCGGCACAACCCGTCCGCAAGGCAGCGGCGGAGGAGCCGCGGAGCGCGCAGGGCGGCGGGCACCGACCCTCCCCGTCCCGTCCCGTCCCGTCCCGTCCCGCCGGCAGCGGGATCAGCCCTGCTGCCCGCCCCGCGCCGGCCGGGGGCTCCCCGCCCACGACTCACCCAGCTGGAGCTGCTCGCACTGCCCGTGGGGGTTCCCGCCGATCCGGCACCGAAAAATGGCCCCGGGGTTGACCACCGAGGTGTTGGCGGACCAGGTGGCCCGGGGCGCGCCCGCCACCAGCCTGCGGGGTAGAGATGGCAGCGTTAGGAGCCACGGCCGCCAAAGAGCGCGACGGGCCTCCGCGGGGGCGGCCCGGCCGGGGACTCACCATCTCTCCTCGCCGTGGCGGTGCAGGAGAACCGAGTAGCCGAAGAGGGTCCCGTTGCCCCCGCGGAAGAGCAGCGCGTGCCGGGTGTCCAAGTTGTAGGGCCGCGCCGTCGGCAGGCACTGCCACAGCAGGAGCAGCGGGGCGGCCCAGCCCACAGCCCCCCGCGCCCTCCCGCAGCTCCGCATGGCTCTGGCCGGCTAGCGGCACACGGGCGCCCGGCGCCGGCTCCCTCTTCTCTCCGCTCCTCGCTCGGCGAGAGGGCAGCGCCGCGCCCCGCCCTGCCTTGCCCCTGCCCTGCCCCGGGACGCCCCGCGCTGCCTGCGCTGCCTCTGCTGCCGCGGTGGCCGGGGCGCCCTCCCCGCTGCTCGGGGTGGGGGTGTCCCCTCCGGATGGGGGAGTCGCACGGCCGCGCCGCCGCCTCCTCCCGCGCTGCCGCAGCCCCTCTCCCTCCCCAGGCGGCGGGGGTCGGGTTTCTCCCCGCCCCGTCTGCGCCCAAGGTGGGCGCAGCGGAAGGGGCACGGCTCCCGGGACCCCGCGTCCTCGGGCAGAGCACGGCCCCGTGGGACGCTGGCATCCCGACCCCGGCGGGACAGAGACGGGGGCGGCTTCTCTCGCTTCACCTCGACACACCTGCCCGTGTGCCAGGCCGGCGGAGGGGAAGGGAGAGCCGGAAAGCTTGTCCTGAAATCTCCCTCCGCACGCCGGCCAGGCAGCTCCCCCCAAGGACAGGACCGTTTTCTCGGAACGGAACTGTGGAGAGGATTGAGTTTTCCTATCAGATTTAGGAAAAAATTCCAATACCCCTGAACTCTAAGCCTCCCTCCACTGTCGCCGTGCTGAGGGGGTCTTTCTTGCCCTCCCCCGGTGGGGGTTATTCTGAAACCAGTGCCACAGCAGCAGAATACAGTCAGCCTTGCTCACTCATATTGCACAAGACTGCTCACTGCTGATGGCTCCTTCCTTCTGGACGGGATGAAATCAGAACAACCCCCCATTGCTTCTTTTGTGTTTTAGAGTAACTTTTTCACGTTCCTGTTCAGCTCTTCAGTTGCTGACAAAGTTACCAGCCATGTCTTAAGACAGCATGGGAACAAAGGAAAATGAGCACTGTGGAAGAGATCTGGTATTTAGCAGGCCTTGGAAGGGCTCCCTTGGTCTTAGTGAGGAGCTCTACTGTGCATGTTTTCATCAGATCAGTCACTGACTCTTGATTTAGCTCACACTGAAGTGTGTGCATCCTGATATCGAGTCTGTTACTTCTACGTACAAACCTTGCTTCATTGAAGTCCTTTGAATACCAGGGCTTCCTGTTGCTATAATCCCTGTATATGGATAACCTATCCATATGTATAATGGTATTTTGAACCTAAGGAACAAGAATGGAAGTACTTCTTCAAAATGAAAGTTTAGTTACAAAGAGTTCTTATTGTATCTGGAATAAAATCCAGTATGATTGCAACTATTGAATATTATACACAATAGAAATTAACTGGGAGATGGCAGACTACCATCCTCTAATGGAAATTCAGAACATGCCATTTTAAGCTGCTTGGAATTAAACCCCTCCCCCCTTTCATTTCCATTCAGTTGGTAGAAGTGTGGAAAGTTCAACACTTCTGCAAAATGCTGAGCAACTACCAGAGCCATTGCAGCCAATGCACCGAACCAATGCAGGAGTGAGACATCTTGTCTTCCTAAGTGCATGCAGATGTGTAGCTCCTGGAATGAGATCAGCACACTGCAAGATCTGACAGTCAGTCAGTCAGTCAGTCAGTCAGCAGTGTATCTTTTTCCAAGTCCTCATCTGTAGAGCCATCAGAAGGCTTCCCTGGATGACACTGATGTGGAGCAATGACTGTTTCATGTAAAGGAGTCAAACAGCTTCTCAGCTGCTATTCATCTTCCTTCCAACTACTGACATCAAAGGAGTTAAAACAATCAACAGCAGCTGTGAATCTGCATTTCTACCACTGAAGTTTTCACCCTCATTTTCAAAGCAGCAAAACAAGCATGATTCAAAACTGAAATGCTAAATTGTGGTTTAGTTGGTGAGAAATTGTAACGTGGTTGCACCACCACCCCAACAATTTAGCCAGTTCTGAGTGACTTACAGGCTTTTCTGCAAGAGATTGTTACAGTTCTTGGATTTGTTTCTTAATTAATAACAAAAATGGACAAAAAGCTCTATGCCTTGAATGACAGACAAGGGAACAGTTTTCCAGACTCCTTTTTCCTTGCAAGTTTATGTCTTAAACAGCTCTGCTCTTTCTGCTCTTTCTCAAGACCAGTCTTAAATCTATCACTTTACAAAAAACTGATGCAGGAACCATGCAACGAAGTTTAAGGGATCTCTTTGCATTTCTAAGCATTTGGGTGAACCCACCCTAAACCTCAATTAGATGACTTGTTTCTCACACTTGGTGTTGTAGCTTATCAATGAGTATGGTATAGGTGAGGGGTAAAATGTGTGCAAGCTGGCTATGGCACTCAGAGAAATTACAGCTTCTTGAGATCCATACTACTGGGAGAGTTTAGGAAAAGAAAGACACTGCTGAAAGTTGTAGGGACTTTGTAGAACCTCCAGTCTAGTGGCTCCTGGACTGCTCAAGAGGGTGTTGAGATGGTGGCAGGGCTCCTAGCTGACAGGAAAAAGGTAGCTTATGGGATTCAGTTATTGACACGTAAATAGCTGATTATCAGCTATGATACGAAGTTGAGAATTGTTTTGTACCCCACCTGTCAGGATGAAACAGTTCCGTTGTCTCCTAGACTTTGCTAGAGTGAATGTTATCAAGATCCACCAGGCATCAATAAAATAATTGGAAGATGAATCTATTGGAGAGTGAGAAATCTATATTTTGAGAAATATCTGAGGTTTTTAGTACCTCAGATGCACGTGCAGGTGGAGGACCAGTCAGAGAGCAAAATCAATGCAAACTGACAATATGGAGTAATAGAGACAAAACTTGGGTTTTACTAGGGATTAGGAGAACTTGCGAAAAAGGTGGAACCAGCACTGGCAGCCAGGTACCTATATTTACAAATAATAAAATATATATATATATATATATAAAGTTACCCTGAAATAATAAAAAGAAAATCTTCCCAAAACATCTTGCCACTATACAATCAGAACAGCACATCTCCCACAGTTGTCTGTGAATTAATAGCACTAGAAGCAAAATATTACAGTGACTTGCTCTGGTGATTGTCATTGGTTCACCATCTAAGGCAATTTCAGAGGAGCCACTGGAATTAAGCATATTGGTCCACAGTTCAGCAGCAGTTTTATAGCCCATGCGTGCGCTTCGTCTGACTGCCCTCATCTCTGACTGCTCATTCTTGAATCATACTGCTGCCTCTGTTACCCTCATCCTGTTCAGTACCAGAGCGGTGAACCAGATCAGAGAAGTGATCTGGGTTAAAAATAATCCAGCAAAAAACCCCAAACCTAGGTCAGATTTGTAGCTTGTATGTGTGGCTGGCCAGTTGTATTGGTTGTATTAGCAGGGTGGTTTAAACCAATACTGCAGCTTCAGGAGCTTTCTCAGGCAGCAGCCTTAACTTTCTAGAAGTAGCAAGAGTCTGCAAAATTAAAACCTACGCATCTACCTTAAAGTGGAGCAGAAATCCAATTTCCCCAGCATTGCTCTCAAGGATCACTGGAGCTCAAGGACCTTTGTCCAAATACTCTTCTGCCTCAGTCCTAAGGGGTCCAACTTAAAAAAAACTATATTAGAGTAAAATGGAATTACTGGTCCATAAATGTCAACATACAACATCATGTGAATAAGGTAACCATACCTTGGTCACCTATGAAAGATCATATACGGTCCTTCAAGATTTAATATTTCAAATGCAATTATGAGGTGGTAACTACGACTGAGATTTTGATTTGTTAGTTTTTGCATTTGGGAGGAGTATGAGAGAAAGTTGCTGGGAAAACATAACAAATAAAAAATTTGCTTTCCCCATAGCTGTTCGGTTTGGGAAAAGCAGTGATTTGGGTCTTTAATCACTCTGTCAACATTGCTTACCTCTAATACATGCCCTTGCTGGTGAGAAGAAGGGAGAGAAAATCACTGTAGGAAGAACATAACGATTCCGAAAGTCTGTCATTAGCTTTCTTCTGTGGAATCTATACTACTCCCATTTTGATTCCCTAATTTGGAAGGCATTTGTATTAAATTAGATCCTGTGTGTGGGCTGGTGTTGAGTAACTGATCACATGACTGCTTTTGCTCTGTTGCAAACACATGAAAGCACATTATCCTAAAAATCTTCATGGATATGCCCGCTTTCAGCTGTGTCTGTCCTTGGTCTCCTGTTTGTCATGTAAGCCCACTGCTGCTTATGAAAGACTGCCTCCAAATCTACTCTCAATTAGAAATAAAAACAATCAGTGGATGTGTTCCTGTTCCTAATTAGAAAGAGTTGAAAGTTTTATTTTTAAATTGTCTAAAAACTTAAATACAGGCATTTTAAATTTCAAATTTCTAAACCTTTGTGATTTACCAAAACATGGGAAATCCAGGGTTTTGGTCAGACCATAACTATGTCTTGTTTTTCCTGTAAGCTTCCCTCTGGACACCCCGCAACAATGGCAGTGGACCATTAAGTCTATTATTCATATGCTGTCATCTGAGAAATTATAGAAGGCAAATACACTTTTACACTTACCCCTAAGGTTCTCTTCAAGAAATGTCATCTTCTTTCTGCTGTATGAGCTTGCATGAAGAGGATATATTGTCCACTGACAAGTATAATTAAGCACAGATGTCTGAGGCACCAAAAAGCAGCAAATGTGAGCGAGGCTCCTAATTTTATCATTTTGCATATGTTCTTTTTAGAAATCTGAATTTCATTTAGGATCAGTTAAAGAGGAACAAGCTTCTAGTTTAATCAGCACATATCGTTACGGTCATGTGATGTCTTCTTAGGAAATATTTTCAAGAAGTTTTTTCCTCCCGTGAACACTTGTGCTGCTGAAGTAAAGACAGACTTCCCAAAGGAGCTTTCCAATATTTAAACATACAATAGTGTCATACAGGCAATGACTATGGCAACCTGCCTAAGAAATGCAAACAATAGATCATTATATTTAACAACTGCTTAACTAAGAACTGCATTTTGATTTACAGATTGGTAAGACCGGAAATTAATCATGATATATGTATGTGTGATTAATGCATTGCATAATTTTTTTCTTCCTTAGAATCAAAATGCAACTTAGAATCAGAAATTCCGTAGAATCAGATGCAATTAAATAACTACTTTAGATTGAAGTTGGGCAATAAGTCCTCCTTTCCCATCTCAAGGGAATTGCTGATCATTTGAAACTTTCCCATCTGAAATCCAAATGAAGAGTGTTTTCATGTACTGTCTCTGCGTCTTCCATTGCAGAAGTCTGGATCAGCACAACTGTATATTCTTTTCATTATTTTCACCTTTTAAAACAAATATTTTAGCTTGACGTAGGTACTTTGACATGAAAAGCAAATATGTACCCTCAGAGAATTTCAACATTAAAAAATTATCTAGTTTTCCCTGTTTTTCCAAAATTAATAATTTCTTTAAATCAACTCTTTCTCATAATTCATTTTCATTTCGACATATTCATCTCTCCACAGAAAAAAAAATCCCCTATCATCTCTTGATATTATGAGTTTCTAGTTGTTTTCATATTTCTATTCTTCTGTAGGTTCCACATGCCTGCTGATGAGATTGGGTGCAATGGGAATTGGAACAGAATCTGTAACAATTTTGCCTAGATTTATTTCTTAGCTGCAAAGCAAGTTGAAGTTAAACATTGGTCTGTTGCATCCTCTAGACAAGATAAACCAGAGGACAAGGCAAAAGCAAAAGCTTTGGTTATTTAACCAAGGTAGACCAAAGCAGATATTAGTTTTGCTGACAAGAAGGATCAGTTCTGTACTTAAGTACGAATTTATAAAGAACTTACTATCACTAGATCAAAATCACTTACAATATTTTACACACATATGATAGTTTCAATTTGTATCAGTCTTTGAGTATGTGCATATGTCAGTATAATGGCACTGTTATGTTGTAGAGGACTGCCTTAATAGTTGTTATTTTCCAAAGATGTCCATACAACGCTACTTAAATGACTGAATACTGTGAGAGGATATCACTGTCTGCTATTTATTTTTATTTTTTTTATAATAATTTTTGACAAAAAATATGCATGGTAAAGGTGCAAGTTGGGCAATTAATAGTTTAGAAACTGTGGGTCAAATGATGCTGAGACTGAAAGCATTTGGCTCCATAGGAAAAGTAAACACTATGAAAACAGCCACCAAATTATGAAGATTTTGGTTGTGCGTGGACCGTGTTCTTTCAGCAGTGATGAGGGCTATGTTTTCAGATAGGAAAACCTCACAAGAGCCCCTTATTTCTTGAAAAAAAAGCTGAACAACAAAACCCAAACTGAAACAGTGTTAGAAGAGAACTGTTGAAAGGAAACATCTGGAGGAAATGCCAGTCCAATTTCAATCTTGTCTTCAGGATACCATAACATACATTCTCCAGGATGTGATACTGTGCTTCATCAGACAACATCACAAGGAGATCATACCTTTGAATATGGACTCCAGGCCACCTTTATGAAGCATGGTAGTCATTATGTCTAATTCCACTTCCTGAGGGAGAATATTAGAAATATTTTTTATCAATTGGTAATTTCTCTGATGCTAGCATGAAATCCTAGATATGCACAAAATGATTACTTCACAAACTCCTAATCTATGTGAGGATGGAAGCAGGCATCTCATACCAGGAGCCAACCCTGAGATGTCAAGACAGTTGCAGAGAAGCCTAAGACAAGGCATAGCTAAACCCAGGAGAAAAATATGATAAGAAGTAATTAAGCTAGAAGACAGTGAAAATTGATTGATTTTGTATAGCTGTATGCAGAATGTCAGACTTCTGGAATTTTTTAGATGAGATGAAAATAAAAGATTTTTCTACATTGTTAGGTATTTAATGTATGCGTATTAATATTGTTCTAGCACTCCTTCCATGAAAGGTCCTAGTATGATCCCAAAACCATCCATTCCCCATAATGTGTCTTCTTGGATTTATTAACCTCTTTAAAAGTTAAGGAAAGCGAAAACTGTCTGGCAAGCTATCTGAGCTCTAGTTGTTAAAATGTTGACTTAAAATGTCCTTGGTACTGGAATTGCCTTCATAAGTAGTTATTTGCTAGCTCTTTATCTGTGATTTCATAGTAATCAGGTCCAATAAAAGTTTAGACCCTCACATTTTAAACATTACGAATTTTTGTTGGCTTGCAGAAACAAGATAGAATCTGTAGCATTTTCATGTAATTTGAAATTTTAAAACTTCTTGTTTGTGTGCATGCGTGTGCAGCTTACCATGAGAATAATGATAAAAGAAGGCTTAATCAAGGTCAAGAACCTGCAGAAGAGGCAAGCTAGTTCTTCATAACTAAATAGTAAGAAACCACATTTTTGATTTTTACAGACTTTAAAGTGATGTGAAATTTCTTATATGATGTATAAGCAAAGGCTCCAGCTCTTGGTTATATTGGTTATACAAATATCTCTCTGAGGTTTACAGCTATTACAAGCTCAGTATTATACCTTGTGGTCTCACCTCTGATAACTCTTCCCCTACCGTGTCTTCCCCGTGAGAATCCTTCCTGGGGCTGTACAGAGGGTTGCAGAATTTAAAAATGGTTGAGGATCTTGTCCTATATATGTGAATTTGTATCAGTTTTAGATAAGGTGAGTGAGGAATCTACAGCAAAGTATTTTAGAGGTATGAAAATACATCGTAATTTCAAGAACAAAAGATTTTCTTGTTTTAAGCAAAGTACTTTATGGTCATGATTTTAGAGCAAGGGAAAAGATCACTAATAACAAATCCACATTTATATTTAAACATCATTATAAATCATGTGATAGCACTTAAAATTTGATATGGAAACCGACATGAGTATCAACCGACCACGTAGGAAAAGAATAAAAGTAACTCATCCATTTTCTTTCTTGTGACATATCTGAACCACAGTTTTCTCTTTATTCTCACAGTCAAGATTATTTAATGTACACAAACTGACCATAAATGAGCATACAGTTTGCACAACAGACATGCCTGTGGGGTAATAAAACATAATATCTGTTTTGAGAAATGAGTGTTGCTTATCTAAAAAAAAAGAAAAATAAAAAAAATCTGCTTACTGAGATCACAGAAGGCAGTTCAGAGAAAAGTAAACCAGAATTTAAGTGTCATCACAGATGGGTAAAAATAAAATGTTGAATATGTATTTTGTATAGCTAAGACAAAATTGTATGTTTCACAGAGAAACAAATTCAGATCTAGAGCTAACATATGCTGAACATCTTTAGCAATGGGCCATGTCCCTCTAACCCTCAGTAGCCCTAAAAGATGTTTGGCATTTCACTTAATAAAGCAGATATTTGCCCATACTATTCACTATTTAAGATTAGACTCAGTTTAAAATTCTAGCTCTTTTAATAGCTAATGGAGTTTTTCCATTGTTTTCAACTAGACCACAATCTGTGTATTTGTCTGGGACTGTGTGAAAACTGAAACATAATAATGAGGAGGAATCAGATAAATGTGCTTTGCAGTCTGATTTTTTTTTTTTTTTTTTTTTTTTTTAGGTTTTCTGGCTAATGAAGATTAAGTTAAAACCTTCACAAAATTATGGGATGAAAATTTAATGAAAACCCCCACAAAAATTCAGGTATATTTATTTAAAATATGATTACAAAAATACTTGGCAAATGTATAAAAAATAGATTCTCTAGTTAAATGTTTTCCCAAGATCTATTTTCAAATGATACATTGTGTTATAATGTCTTTATTACACAGTATCAATGTCATCAGCCTTCTGTTTTGAGAAAAGATGTTACATTTTTTCTTCTGAAGTGGAAGGAAGTGTAATATTTTACATCTCCTCCTGAATGAACTTTGTTTCTGAGGAACAAGTCACTAAACATCCCCCCTCATGTCCCAGTGTTTCATGTATTGACAGTAAATCTTTCAAAGTTAAGATTAAAGGTCTTTACAAACATAAACTTTACGAAAATATGGAGTTAACAAGGTAGTTATCAGTAAAAAAAAAAAAAAAGAGTGAAAGCATGAATTTTCTTGTAGCAATTTTGTATGTTCCAGACAATTTTGACCCTTTTGTTACTTAGTCATTTTCAAAGTTATTGCTTATCTGAACCAGTAAACAAGGCTTACATAAGCAAACCTGACAATCAACCAAATTTTTATATATTGGAAATCTTGAGATGGGTGTATCTCTTCATGAATACAGTAATAGCCTTCTGAACCCAACTGGATCATGTGTAAAGATACCTGCATTGCTTCTCTATCTTTCTTGTTGTCTAGATTAATTCTTTTATTTACCTCTAGTTTTCAAAACCAGAAATGTCTGCTTTTTCGAAATTAAAAATCCGAACCTAGACTAGTGTCATCTCTCTTTTCATAAGGTTTTTGAATATTCAGGTTGGGTTGGCTGCTTCTTCATCTTTCATGGTTTAGCTCTTGTTATTAGATGTAGTTTGTGAAGAGTGTTAAATCAAATAACTCTAGTTTTGTGTGTTTCCAGGGGGCCTAAAGTTTTGAAATTAAGGAAGTCACATGTGCCAGTCCAGTAGTACAATTCTGCTCCAAAACAGATACTTGGGTCCAGTGTTCGTGGTCACTCAGTTTGATATGCCCCTAAAAAGTTAGGTATTTTTTAAGGAATTGCTCTTTTCCATAGAAAGGGAAATCTGGTGCTTCTGAAATCATTAGGAAACTGCAGTGACTGTTGGACTTCAGGCTTATTCTTCAGAGAAGAGTAGAACAATCCCAAAAGTTAATGGTAGTAGGGGCCTGGTTTCCACTAGGGAAAAGAATTGTAGCTTTTCAAATGTCTTCATGTTTAAAGGAACAAGCTGACTGATGGAAATTTCAGTGCAAATATTAGTGTTCCTTGAAGTTTGTTTTATTGGAATTTTTTTTTATTAATCATTGTTCGCGTCTGCTAACTGTTTAGTATAAGCAATAGGTAATTATTTACAAGGGATTTTGCTTTTCCTTCATTTGCATATTAATTTATAAAAAAGATAAAGCAAAAAGAAGTATTGGCATTAAACTTTCAGAGGAAAAAAATTAATCTGGAAAGAAAAATATTTCACTTACAACATGAATTATCTGGGGTCTGTTACTGTAATGAGTCACAGAATCACAGAATCGTAGCGTATCAGCTTGGAAGGGACCTCAGGGATCATCTGGTCCAACCTTTCTTGGCAAAAGTGCAGTGTAGGCAAGATGGCTAAGCACCTTATGCAGCTGAATCTTAAAAGTGTCCAATGTTGGGGAATCCATCAATTCCCTGGCAAGATTATTCCGATGGCTGATTGTTCTCATTCTGAAAAATTTTTCTCTTGTGTCTAATTGGAATGTGCCCAGGAATAAATTGTAGCCGTTACCATTTGTCTTTTCTGTATGAGTCTTTGTGAAAGGGGAGTCTCCATCCTCTTTGTAGCCACTTTAAATACTGGCACATGGTGATAAGTTCTCACCTAAACCTTCTTTTTCCACGGCTGAACAAACACAGTCCTTTCAGCAGTTCCTCCTATGGTGGGCTTCCTCATTGGACCATCTCTGCAGCCCTTCTCTGGACCCTCTCCAGCCAGTCCATTTCTTTCTTGTATCTTGGGGACCAAAACTGACCACAGTATTCCAAGTGTGGCCTGGAAGCAGCACCTTCCAGGTGAATGATAATGCTGGGATAATGTGGGATGATGACTTCTTTATCACTGCTTCTGATGCCCTTGTTGATACAGCCCAGTTGGCTTTCCCTGCAGCAATAGCAGCACTGTTCACTCATTCTGAGCTGCTGGTCCACCAGGACTCCCAGGTCCCTTTCGCAGAGCTTCTCTCCAGAGAGGTAGATCTCAGCTTGTGCTGTGCTCCTGGATTGTGTTTTCACAGGTGCAAGACCTTACACTTGTCCTTGTAAAACTTTGTAAGGTTCTTGTTAGTCCACTCTTCCTGCTTATTCAGGTCTTCCTGTAGGGTGGCTCTCCCTTTTAAAATGTCTGCTTCCCTGTTCAGTTTGGTACCATCAGCAAATTTCATCAGGGTACACTTGATCCCATCATCAAGATAATTTATGAAGATATTAAAGAGCAATGTGCTAAATATCAATCCCTGGGGGCCCCAACTTTAAATATAGGATGATGTAGAATGTAGATATAGATGTTACTATAGATACAGATGTGTACACACACGAAAGAGAAAATAACTATCCCTTAAAAGGGTTTAAACTGGAGCCTATGCATCTTTTAAAATTACATTTTAAACATGGCAAACTGTATTTCAACGAGAGTTGTTGCCGCTGTAAAGGGAGAAGGCAGCAAGCACTGTGATACTTAGTGGGGAAAGGCCTGTTTAAAACTGGGGTGATATCTGAAGCACAGAATCATAAGCACAAAGGAAGTGTCATGCATAGTTCTGGTATTTGGATAAAAACTACAGCTCTGGATCTAATCAGTTAAGCACAAGGTCTGACTTAATAGATGCGTGTGTATGAGTAACTGTTTGCCATCTTAGGCTATAACAACCAGCAGAGCTTATAATGAACCACGACTTGTAGAAATACACCATAGTAAATCATGCAGATCATATATTAGAAACTTTAAGATGCAGCAATACAGTTTGTTAGGTATTCTGCAGACTTTTATTCCATGTCTCAGAGCTAAATAGTATATGCCTGAGAGATGATTGGGGATGAGATGTCAATGGAGTTAGACTGGTTTACACCTGCTGAGAATCTGACATGGTGAATTATTTCCAATCACTCCTTGAGCAGTAACTATGTATTTTTATCTTTCTAAAATGTTTTCCTCCAATTGCCTCTGTTGAGCTAAGGTTGTTGACATTAAATATTTGAGAGCAATTTGGCCACAGGTAGGACCAGTTTCAGTGACAGCTGAAGTTTTCCCATAAACTTGTGTGGATTATGCAATTTAAGTGGACAGAATTCAATCTTAGCTGCCTGTCATGTTGATCATAATCACAGCTACTCTTTAGAGAATACTTTTGAAGTCTTTACACATATGATCGCTGCAACTCAGAGTGTTTGCATACCATGCAGCATCTGGCTCAGTTTTTAGAGAATCTTAACAGATGCAGTCAGGAACAGAGTACAACTCCCTGAAGTCTAAAAAAAATTGTATTTCAGTAATCTCTTATACTATAATCACTATCTCAAAGAAATGTAACAATCATATAGCGTTGGAAATTACTCTGAAAAATCAGAGGAAATGGCCACAGCATATAGCCACTGAATCTTTTCTTTAACAAAGAAGAATTAGAGATAGAGAATACTAAAGAAAATACTTACTTAAGATACTTACTTAAAGAAATATATGGAAATCTTTTTGTCAAGGTAGTTTTAACTTAAATCGTATTATGAAGACTTTGAATACCAAATCAACCCTTCATATAAAAGATGTAAATGGTATATTTACTTAAACTATTACTAGTATATGGCCTGCACAATTTTATGTTAAGGAACTTAAAAAATTGCTTCTATTTTCTTCATATTGAAAAGAAAGAAAACTGTGTTTCATTTATGTCTGGAATATAGCTACACCATTGTATCAGAGTAGAAGGAAGTGTTAGATTCATACTTCTATTTCTTCCACAGAAGTATCATTGACTGAAGTGAATGTTTTGCCTGAATAGAAAGTCAGAGAGAGAAGGATAAAATGCCTGATCAAACAGACTGAACACAGTAATTTTAAAATAATTAAAATGTCCCACAACTGTAAGGAACTCCAAGTACAAATCATGTGCACCCTTTCAGATCCATGCAGTAGATCTGAAGTTAAAATCCATTCTCAAGGTGATTGCTGAAAAGAAGAAATAATTAGGTGCTGAAAAGAAAAAAATAAATAGGCACTGAAAAATCTTCAGCCATTCGTCAGTAAAAGCACGTTTTGGGATCTTATTTTGTTGTAGAGAGAATCACAAAGCTAACATTTGTCTAGGTTTTCTCTTTCTTCTGTCATTGGGAGGAAGAGAGGAGTATGGGTGTCTTTTGGGATTCCCAGGGTTCCAGCAGGACTCTTGGTTACAGCCTTTCGAACTAGTAACCACTAGTATAGTAACCACTACTGAGATACACCCATTGGACTAGTAGCCACTAAGTATGGTTTTTTATTCAGGACATGTGTACTGAGATGGAAAATGAGCAAATAAAGAACAACATTAGGCATGACTCTTCAAGTTAATACAAAGGCTGATAGTTTCAAGCCAAGCATGAAACAGGTGTCTAAAGTGGTGTGCCATTGAGGAAGGATATAGTAATTCCAGCATACACATATAGGTAATTAAAGTGAGACCAGGCTCTGTGGACAGTGTATATGACAGCATTAGGCACGTCTCTCCTATTGCTTCAGACTTGTATGTCAAGGAAAAAGGAAATGAAAATTTTTTTAGGCAGCTTACTCAAACCAGAATGAGCTTTGAAATCTGAGGTCTCTATATATTACCAGGAAAGATGTCTCTAGTTAGTCAGATTTCCCTTGCAACACACAATAAAAAGTTCTAAAAATAAAATAATAAAAACCCCACCCCCAAACTCAGGAATTAGATCTCTGTCTAATGACTTAGAGATTCTAAAGGTAAATGATTTTCAGGTATGCTCACTTTTATGAAACAGAGATCAACTAATTAACAGCTAAATAGCAAGTGACTTGAGTGATCTATCACATATAATTATGTGCAAATAACAACCTTACATTTGAGATAATCCATAGGCAGTAATTTATTTGGACAAGTGTCAGTGAACAGTGATGAATAACAAGCAAATTGTGTAAGATCATTATTGGTTTGTGGTTCAGTTTTAACAGGAAAAATGACATTTGGTGCATCCAATTTTGCTAAAAGGTTTCTTGGGAAAAGATGACAAGGTTTCAATTCTCATTTTCAGCAATTGATTTCTGTACTGCAAATAAAGCATAGATAGCAAGTTAAGAACATACTCCTTATAACATGAGCAACTCTAGCTGTGCATACATTAAAACATTCTTTGGTGACAGCATGAATCCAAAAATGCCAGATGTATATTTTTATATTTTCTTTTCTTGACCATTTCATATAGTTCTAGTTTTCATCTCCTAAAGGCTTTGTTTTCATGAGTGAGGTACTCTGGAGAACACTCCAAATTATCTGACATCCTTTAAGTAGTGTCTTTCTGAAATTTCAGAAATTTAGAACTAAAATCATAGAATCTGAGAGGTGTACGGTAACGTAAATTATTTGTTAAAATTGTTTAATTATTATGGGTACTGAATACAACATTTAGCCAATAACTAGTAATGTTTTTGTCTTTTTTTTCCATATTACACAAACCTGCCCTTTCATCTTTTGAATTGCTCTTCTTCAGACATCCTTGGCTTATAGGTTGATTGCATGACAAATCTTTGCTTAATCATTTTTATAATTTTGTGTAGAGAAATAGCAGATGGTAGGGATATTTATGTGGTCCTTTTGTGGACCCTGTTCCAGGATGACCTGCCAAGATTAAGGGTGCTCTGATATCCATGCAGAATCAGGTTTTCTTCATATAGGTGCAGCTTTCAACACTAGAAGTGTCAACTGCAACCCAGAGAAATGGTATTTCTCTTATCTTCTTGTGAAAGAGAGGTGCTACACACTGTTGCATCTCAGTTATCAGGATAGACTATGAAGGGGATTTACTGATTTTTATACGCTAGTGTAAATTTTGTGCAGATAAATTTTTAAGCTGAATGAATTTGGGAAAATTCCTCTGAAGAAAAGGCCACTTCTGCTACTTAGGGGGTTTTTTGTCAAGCGTTATCTGTACTAAAACAGTCCTCAGTTTCGGGATCTACTTTCAATGCAGATTAGGAAGTTCTTGATGTGAAAGTACAGCATAAAATAAAAAAAGATAAGCAGGTTTCCACTTTATTTATTTTCTAGATGTATATTTTTTCACTTCACTGCAAATTTATGTTTTCCCTACTCACTGAAATACGTTTGCAATTCTCTCATTCTCACAGCATATAACATAAAACAGCAACACCAGGAAGGCACGGCATTTGGGTTTTTTTGTCAACCACAATAATACGTAACATGAATATGAGAAATATGAAAGGACACATTATCTTAATTCTGTATCTAAGCTTAGTCTCTAGCTTTCGTACTATCAAACTACAGAAGCAGGGGAGAAAGGAAAATGAACTTGTATTTTCTGTTGCTACAGTACAATTTTTCATCTGTTGTCATGCAGAGTATATTTGAAGCAACAGAAACAAAGCTAGGCACTTACTGAATTAAGTTGATTTCTAAACTTCAGCAAACCAGATCCATCTGGAGGACATAATGCCCAAATATTCTTGCTCTTTTAGGTCTTCCTGAAAGTGATTAAAGCAAGAGAAATTTTGCTGGGGGCATGTGGAAAAATAAAGCTTGCTCACTGCTAGGATTTAGATTCTGGAGCTAATTCATCTTCACTGGAGTTTCTGTAAAATGAATTTGCAATACTTTAACCATCTCAGAGGGTAATGAGGGACAATACATTCTCAGTAGCTAAAAGGAGCTATTCCTACTTGGATAAATCTTTCTGACCTGCTCAAAACAGTGGCTTGACTTCATCTAGCTCCTCATGCTCAAATAAGCATAGCTTATGTTTCCCAGTGATGTGGCAGAACAAAGGCTTCTGTCTTGCAAACACTTCTTTCATGATGAGAGAACACTAAATGATATTAAGGCACAAAGGAAGGTACAGGCAAACCAGCAGTTCAGCCTGGACAAAGCAGGGGAATTGTGAAGCGCCCAAATTCAAAACTCATATTTGAGTATAGCAATACTTATGCAACAGAATTTGCTGTTTTCAGAGAATACAATGTATTTTCCCTCTTCTTTAGAAAGTTTTAATTGAAAAAAATAAGAGAATTTCTATTTCCAGCTTTGGTGACATTTTCTTAGGGAAAAGAGTAGAAGGGAAGGAATGTCCTTTTTCAGATTAGTTTTACTGATGCTTCTCATTTCCTATTAGCATTTTTTTGGTTCCTACTGTCTTCTGACTTACCTTAAACTATACCCTGAGAGAATCCTAAATTGTGCTACCCTACAGTGTGCATAGCTGAGTGCTTCTTGAAAAGATCAACGAAAAATCATTCCACTTTTCCACAAGGCCCGGCGATTTGGAAGACTGAGCATTTTATTCCTATACACCTTGAGAGTGGGATAAATTTTGTGAAGGAGCCTGGATGTAACAGAGAGACTTTAATTACAGGAAAACAACAATACATCTGAATGGTTTGTTACAGAATAAATACTTTCTCTAGATTTTAGTTTCATTTATATTCTCAGGAAGATAAAAGAGCCTAGGAGCTGAAAATGTACAAAATCCAGCTGCGTATTTATTTTAGTTGACTTACTAAAATCACAAGAATATTTTAATTATAAAATCTATTTCATGTGAGCGGAAAAATTCAAGATACTTCTTTCCTCTTTATTTTTCCCACATATACTGCTTAGAGTCTTAGTTCATGCAGCTGCGGAGCTCTTTCACAATCCAACAGCCATGCTTTGCACAAGACCTGTTCCATAGAGATTCTGGGTAACCAGAGCTTGATGTAAACAAAGTCCAAACAGGAAGAGCTTGCAAGGGCTCTATTTACATACATAGTTGGATCCTGACAGGTAAAGGAAGACTTCTGGAAAGGGTTAGGGCATTTCGGTAAAACCATTATGTTTATTACTAATATATTCATTTCATATGACTTGAGAAATTCTGCTATGCTATATCCCACCTATATAACAGCAATTAGTTTCCAGTTAATGTATACAGTGAGATTTTCTACTAATTGTTCAACACAATCTATAGCTCTTGTGAACCTTTGGAGATGCAGCCTGATATACCTTGAGTACTTTTGAAAATCTTGTGTGGTTTAATTTAATATACTCTTGTCTATGTTTCTACTTGCTAGCAAACTTTTTATAGCATGAAACATAACATTGTGAAAAGTTTTACCAAGCCTATCTGAAGGATATTCTCTTATCACAGAGAAATAAATGAAAATGTAATCAATACTCTTTTTACTGGTCTTGATAAGACCAGTAACACTACATAAAAGTACTTAATATAAAAAATACTGAGAATTTTTCTTAATTGTTACCGAATCATTTCTTGCTGACTATGGGAAAAAGGCTGTAAATCCTTTAGATACTACTGAGCAGAGGAAGTGCTTATAAATTAAAGTTATATAGGAAAGTCATGAAGAACAGAGAGAAAATTTATGTAAGAGGTAACGTCAGCTGATTTCTGAAAGACACAATGAAATGTGTGGGAGAATGGGGCAGAGGAAGAAGTTCAGTATCTCTGGTATATAATATTTTTTTCTGGATGTGTTTCAGAGATTTGTGTCAGAATTGTTGTAGATACAACTATGGTTGCTATCAACAGAATTAAGATGAAGTTACATGGTCTGAAGAAACAGGAACAATTTTACCACAATGTCTGGGCACGTCACATACACCCAAGTTAGAAATGGGAACTAGGTGGAAGTAGTTTTAAGATAAAGGCTTCAGTACCATTACCTCTAAAATATATGGAGGCCATCAGCTTTCATGAGTATATGGAATAAATCTAAAACTGTGCAAGCCATTTTGGTTTTGAACTACAATAAAAGAATGCAACTCCTTATCCAAGAGATGGTTCCCAGTTGCATACACTGGTCCATTTCCTCTCTGAAGACAAGATATTATATAACCAATAGTTTGAGGTATGTGCAACATTGGTTGGGATTATCTACATGATAGCTTTTACCCTATATGAAAAATATTCAGGTGACATCTGCGGTAAGTATGACTCAGTACTGAATAGGAAACAGATACAGACAAAAATACCCCAGAAAATGTGAGGCTGACATAGTATTACTCCATTATTGCTAGGAATTTTTTCTTACCTAAGTACAATACAGCAGAATAAGGTGGAAAAAGGAATGAAGGACACACAGGAATGTATTCATCTGCAGATGAATTTTTATCTAGGCAAGTAATGCTGGCTTACTCATAGAAGAAAACCTTTATAAATGTTAGTTTCTTTCTTGCTACAACAATTGTTTTATTATGTTAAGAACAGTTTTGCAATAATGAAACACTAATGAGAATGACCAGCATGAACATTTTTGTGAAGTTACTTGTTAAGTATTTATAAAAACATAAAACTGCATAGCTACTGTATTAAATTACACCATTTATGATAAATAGAACATATATTATGTAGTAATGGTGATTTTAAGTTGTTTAAACAACTCACATAAATGATAGAGGCACGACCCTAGAGTTTTTCCCATTGAATTTAAAAGGACATGACTGTAGTTTGAAAAAAACTTAATTTAGTAATCAGTATCCGTGACATACATGTTGAAAAGAATGTGTCACATGGAAAAGCTACAGAAAATCTATCTCAGTCACAAGCAGAATTACTGTATATGTGCAGAATTTTCTGTCCGAATCCTTTTCTGTTGAGAAATGCAGTTTTAGTTCACTCAGACTGATTGAAATTTTTAATGTTCATTATAATTTTCACTGGGGAGAATAAAAAGAAAGATGTGGTTCCCCTGAATTTGTGAATGCTTGCCCAATCACACAGCGGAGCCGTGGGAGCCAGAACTGCCTCAAAGACCTTGGCCCTGGGAGAGGCTCGTCTCCCCTGTGCCCTGGGGACTTCAGCCACTGCAGAGTTACTGCCTTTCAGAGTGGGAGAGCTGGACACCACAGAGCTGGGTGACCTGCTGAGACAAAGGCCCACTCGATGAGGTCACCTCATCCTGAGATCCTTGCTCCACAGATTCCTGCCAGTCTCTTTTAATCACTGTGCCAGTGAGCCAAAGGGGTTAATAAGGCCTTTGATGGCTTTTACCTGACCATCCAACTTAGAAATCATAAATTTTGGACAAATAGTTCACCAGGGAGCACACCTCCTCAGGTCCAACCCATGCCAGAATTCTGAGCCAGAGGTTGGAGTACTATGTGTGGAAGTTTGGATGGATGTGGAGGTGTTGCATGTTGGAACAAGCGTTGTGCTCTCTTGTGTTGTGGCAAGGCCGTGGCTGTTGTTTGTTCTACAGGGAGTGTGTGGGTGTCATGGAACAGAAGTCTTAGAGCAGAAATCACCATGTACCTTCTATAGATATTTTGTTTAGTAGACAAATTGGAGATTTTGTGCTACTGAGTGATGTGGTTCTGTTCCTGCTGCTGCTGCTTCTTAATGCTCTATGACAGATCGAAATAAGCTGACATTCATAAATTCAACTGAACGAACCTTCAAACATCTTATTTTCATGTTCAAAGTTTCAGAGAGTTCAACTGTGTAATATATTTATCAGTATTAACAAGAGTATCTGTTAAAACGAGAATTAATAATTGATTAGTATTAAAATATAAGAAAATATAAAACTCAGGCAACCAGGAAAGAAGAGACTGCTAACATATTGACTGCTTTTGTTCTGAGCCAGAATTTTGCAACTCTGCTACCAATTTCTAATCTTTGGGTTTTTTTCTTATAATATATGAGCAGAAACAGATGTTTTCCACTACCAACATCTGATCTATGTGTAAAGAATTAAGAGCATTATATAATGTCAAATCAATGAGTGATATTTAACCATGCAGACTCCTGTTAACCCCAAACAGAATTACAGTGGCAAACATCTGCATATTGTCCTCAAATGCTACAGTAACCTATTATGACAGTTAAGTCTCCATAAATGATATAAAAGTACTTAAAGAAACAACAAAACTAATTTAGATAATTCCAAACAACGGCAAGTTTTAGTTTCCAGCAGTGTTAGAACCATGAAATACTTTTGATTTGCATGATTCAATAACAATTTCAGGTATCAATGACACGTTTCAAACTTAACCTTGAGTCCTCTTCTTAACTTTTGCAGCACGTTCAGGTTCTTTCAGTCATGCAGACCTGCCCCAGGGTGGGCATAAATGGCCACTTCTGTTTAAGAGGATCACTGTCTGATATACTATTCTTGTTGTACCTAGTCTGTTTCCCTTCTGACTTGGATCAAAGAAATTGGAAAGTCATGAAGTCAGCATTTCACTTCAAGTTTCCTCACCTACCCTGACTTGAATGCCCAAGGGGAAAAGGCATTTTAGCAGTGATAGCTATGTTATTGCTGTCTCAGTACTGATCTTCTTGGCCATCAAGTTAGAATAAATTGTGACATGGACAGAGCCTGTAAATCAGCCTCAGGGTTATGACAGAGCAGAGCCATGCTACAGCTCTTATCCCTGCACAATGAGGTTTTAAGTAAAAGTTCCCCTGGATCTAGCATCCTAAATAAATATCAGATCTGATGCTGTTACTTACAAACATAAGGTGACAATGGTTTGTTTTATATGGCCTTTGTGAAAGCTCATTTTTGCACATCCAAGTACTTGCCCCAAGTTCCCTGTAGTTTATGTAGTCAATATCATTACCAACGAGAGGAAAATTCCCTAGAGCAGCCAAGTTGCTTGAATTGAAAGAATGCTGGAAATTACTTTTCTAACCCGGTATTTTCCAAAGTCATCACCATAAATCTGCCAGATACATTCCAGACTAGTATTTTATGACAGAGTATTCCCCTTGTTATACCCAATGGGAAAGACTGTAATCCATGTCTTCTTTGCATTAACCAAAGGAGCATACTGAAGAATGTTAATTTAGAAAAGATGAACGTGATACAACATTTCATATTAATTTTCAGTTTGAAGAGTACTCATGTAACAAAACAATCATAAAGAGCTGGATACATCAGTGAGGCCAGTCTTGTTAGCAGATGCAACACTGTTAATAAGTGATTTGTTACCAAATTTGCATGTCAGTCAATGAACTAAGTTAATTTGTAGTATGCATTAATAAAAAAAAATTTCTACGTAAATGTTATAGTCTGCTGCTTTTAAAGAATCTTAACTATTTCATTTGTTGGAAGAACAGAAATCATAAAATCTGGAACTCCTGTAACTTTCAGGAAAATGTGTGGCAAAGAAGGAAGATTCTGTGAAAGTGTCTTCCAAAGTCACCTGGATTGTGCTCTCAGGTGACACCCTGAGCAGTTTATGCCAGGAGACCCGAAGGGCAGGCACCACTGCTAGCCCAGCGTGTAAATCACAGTGTACCTAAGCTGGAAATGTGGGATCCATGTTTGCAGGGACAGGCTGTGCTCATGCCTTCAATAGTCTTGTGATCTGCTGAAACACTTTTAACTTAAAAAGAATGGGCTTCATTCTGCTGTTTGGAGCAATATCAGAGGAGTGAGAGAGGTAGAACAACTATAAATAAAAATAGGCAAGGGATTAGAAAATACATTACTGTGACCTTTACTTTCAAAAGGGAAATTAAATGATCCAGGCATACTTGAAGTTGAAGTAGGGCTTTGTTGTGTGCCCTATGATGAAGTTCAGAGTCCACTGATCTCTCAAGAATACGAGATGCTTGTATCTAAGGATGATCCTAGATTCCCTACCTGCCCTTATTACTCACCAGGTAGGGCTGGGTATATAATCTCTGAAGAAGGAGAAGAAAAGCCATGGGCCAGATAATGTACATGTGTTTGATACCTGATTTGCTATAAAGAAAATGATGCTACTTGCTTTTTCAGGGCTTGTGGAAAAACCATCAACGAGGCACCACTCTGTGAAGAGATGTGAGCAAATTCCTGTCACTGGAGTGTATTTAAGAAAAGCAACATGAAGAACAGAGTAAGGTGATTTTATTTCATAAAGCTCTTGTCTAATAATTGCCTAGATATTGTCACTGATGACAAGAAGCAGACTTAACCGCTCTTAGCTGATCCATAAGGGCATGTGGCTGCCTCTTCTTGTCTCCCTAGGGCTGGCCCCCCGTGCCCTCTGGGGCTAGTGCCCTGCTTCTTCAATATGTCACAGAAGGGACATTAGACTAATGGTTTTCATTGTTTTTCCTGGAAGAGAGGCAAGTTATGTTATGAGGGTAAGCTTTCCCTTGTCAAGGAAAAATAGCATGAAATCTCCTTCAGGGTAAAGCCTTGATCATTATTCTTCCTCTTTTGGAGTTATTTTGATGCTTTTTGTGTAGCAGAGGACAGGCAAGGCATAACAGTCAGTTATAAATTCCTTTGCATTGAGTAAATGTATTTTTTCCTATATGCTAAAAAAATTAATGACATTACCTCTTAATCACAGTTAATTGCCCACCCTATTATAGTTCAGCTCTTCTTGGACATTAAAGAAAAATCGTCAGACATACTCTACTATTTTTTGATGACAACATTCTTTGCTACAGTTCATTTCCCTATGAAGTTAGCTTCAGTCATTTTGAATTCATTTAGAAGGAATGGCTTTTCTCAGTCATCTACCCACCCACAGATGCATGAAAAAACTAGAAAAGTAGTATATGATGTACTAGGAGACTGTGAACAGCAGGCTACATTCCTCCTTGTGATGCAAGGGAACAGTAGTTGGGGATCTGTACTAACTGGGTTATTAGCAAGTACCTTCCCAACTGAGATTCCAATTTGTGTGTGTAAATATGGTTTACAAACTGTCAGAACTCTTCTTTGCTCTTTTCTGAGTTAGTTTTAGTGATAACCTCAGTTATGATTTTTAATTTTTCATTTACAAATCTGCATAAGTGAGGTTGTCATGGTCAACCCAGTTTCCACGAGACAGTTTTAAATACAGTACAATATCACAGCAATGCCTATCACTGCGCCATCGCTGTCCCCAACTCCACACTCTTTCAATGTACTGTTTCAGGCAGCTCTCTGACACTTCACAGGTGACGTAACCCTAATATGGGTACTTAAAGGTGCCATAAGCTTAACTCTAAACTCAAGAGAAACTGAGCCTAGAGCCATGAATTGGCCTGTAGCTAAGCGGAGCCACACAAATCCCTAAGCAACTGTTAAGTTAGAGATCTCTTGTTTATCCATTTCATGCTTTCTTAACATTAATGCTCCAGTTAATTTTTCTCCATATTAATCCACATGTCCTTTTTGATTTCCTTGGATTATTTTTCAGGATTTATTCTTTCTTGAATTTTTTTTTAATACATGAAGTATTAAGATTTTTTTCATCCATGAAGAGTAAGATCTCCACAGAATTATAACTGTCATAGTTATTTTGTCCCCATAAAACTAGAGTAAAAAAAAATTTGCTATTAGACACCTCTAATGGTTATAGCATTTTTTTCTACCATACATTTCTTTATTTGCTAGATTATAGCAAATAGATATTATGTAGCAATTCTAATTACAATTTTCGGCTTGTATTAAAATTTGTTGAACACATTTAGCAGTACACAGAACATTACGACTAGCATATGCTATCCCATAATATTTCTTTTTACACTCTGCCATGGAAAAATTTGCATACTGTAAACATTCATTTATTAAATGTTAGTGAATGTTAGATGTGCGATGACATATTTCTTTCTAGCTCAGGGCCAAAGGCTGGTGCCCTATTGCAAGATATTATTTATTTCACCTAGTGAGTTCCTAAGCCACGATCCATTTAAACCAAATTGATATTATTTTAAAATGTTTTCCATATCTATTAAAAATAAAGGATACGAAGGAAACTTTCAATTTTTGGAAGTGTACAAGTGTTGATGCAACAGCATTCACGCCCTTAGAATAATTTTCCTTAGCTCATATATGTACATTTTAAGCAATTACAGGAACAATATTACCATAATTCAAAAGTTCTTAAATTTTTTATTCTGTATTAATGGTGCAAGGATATGTCTCTTTCTAAGTTTTACATTGCATATACAATGCAACCAGAGCTTAAAGACATAAGATTAATATGAAAGGGTTTACTTCTTAAATGTAGTAGCAACTTTCATAGCTTCATGTCCTTTATTTGGTATTTTTGTATTACCAGAAGCAACTTGAGCAAATTCTAGTGCACATTCAACCAATCTTGCTTAATTCTACCTATAACATGTACAAAAATATAAGTGTAATCAAAAGATCGACCATGACATTTTTCAGCTTTAGGAAACTGATTTTTCAAAATATCTTTTTTTATTTAAAAATGACATGACAAATTCATGTCACAAGTTTCCGGTCAGCAATCTGATCTTACAAAGCATTTCATGATAAAACAAAGGAGGCAAAAATCAAGGGGCATGAACTTACACAGGCTGCAGTTACTGAGGGAAGGATTTGTGGGAGAATAAAAGGTACTGCGTAGGAAACATCCTTGCTGATCAGATAGAAAGGCTTACCATATTACTCTAGTGTGTAATAAATGAAAACCCCACACATTTGACAAAACAAAGGTAAGCAGAAGGAAAATGTGTCCTAGGAGAGCGTGAGTGAGCCCAGACCCAGAGGCTATTCTAGATCTGTTAGCACAACTGCCTTTAGACCTCACCATGCAGCCAGATGTTGCTGCTAGAGCCTTCCCAAGCTTGGCATCTGGGTCCTGGCATGCCCCGGGAACGGCCTGGGGTGCTGCCCCCCTCACAAGGGTAGGTGCACAAACATAAAGGCTGGGTGAACTGCGTCTTTTCTCAGCTGAAAAATCTAATTTATTTCAGAATGCAGATCCTGTAGACCACAAATGTGAAATATTTGAGTAAAAGTGCCACAGATTAAATATTTCTCACTAAATATAACATTATGTACATCTATTAAATATGATTTCCCTTTCTTCTATTGATAGAAGCTTTTTTTTTTCCTCTCCCCAGGACTTCAGGCTCTGAGTAGTAGTTTTTTTTCTTTATTTCTAGTAATTTGTAGTGGCATTCATGAGGTTTAAAAATTATGTAAGTTTTCGGGTTGAATCTTATGAGGTTCTCGCAGCCTTTGCATGTGAGATATTTATCACTGGATGCACTATTCAGTCCTAGACAGATAGGATTTCACCCACACAATAGGATACTGAGCAGTAACTGTAAGCCAGAGCTTCAGCTGGCACAAGCTGCACTATGCTTAATCAACTTCAGTGTGAAGCTATGCCAGTTTGTACCAGCTGGGCATCAGCCCTTTGTCTGCCCCCACATAAAAACTGTGTTTATCTGCTTTATTGGAGCTTTACATTTTCCGTGTGACCATAAGTAACATTTTCATTTCAGAGCCAAAACAGACTTTTTATTTCATTTCCCATTTCTGCTCCACCTCCATCCATCTTGAGAATTAAGTGCACACAGGGGAGGTAAGTAAACTGCTTAGGAACATCTGGGATGCATAGAGTCTCTGTTTCAGTCTCCAGAGAGAGTAACCCATTTGCACGCATGTCTGATGAACATAGAGCTATTACTGGAATCAGTGGCTACTTCACAGATTTAATGGGATATCCAAATCTTGCTGTGCTCCCTTCCCTTTAACTTCAGCCCGCTTTCAGTAGCTACTGTCTGAACCCAATAGGTCATGATGGACATGCTATATGGGCTTGATCTCTGTGGCAAGGTCCTGAAATAGCTGCGTGCTTTTAAGTTTCTGCATCTCCCTACTTTGGTCTGGGTGAGACTGCTACTCAAGTCTGCTTTGCAAACCTGAATACATGAGCAATCTGTATCCCCACCTGCTAGTGTATTGTTCCACTTCACTGTCTAAGTGCTCACCACGATTCAGGCTTGAACATAATAGGCTTCTGATAGTGTTTCGCAAGTTTGGGGATATATGAAGGTTACATTGAACTACAGACTTGCAACTTGCCCCTCAATGGCTGGTTCCATGGTGTTTGGGGATTTTAGCTGTTATAATAAGTATTGCTCTTCCAAATCTTTAGGGAGAAGAACAATCACGAAATCTAACACTTTAATGTTATAAAATTCTCTATGCAAAAAGCTAGAGCAAACCCAAACCTTCATATATGTAAGTATGCCTTGGCACTGGGACTGTTATCTAGCACTAAATACCATGTTCTTGCTTCTGAAAACATTTATCAGCAAATCATTGACTGAACAGATTTAATCTTGCTGCACAACAAAGGTATTTATGAGAAGAGCCAGGCTCATGTTGCATACCTGGAGACCTGGCACAAAAAAAGGCAGCAGCAGGCTGAGTCTTTTTAAGCCATTACTTTTCCCATCTGTCTGTCCTCCCCAGCACGAGGGGGACCGGCCCCACACCACCTTAGCAGAACAAAATGTGTGCTTGTGCGCCAGCCATTCTAGGGGAGGGTTTGATATCCAAAGGCTCAGCAGATCAGAGACGCTGGGTTAGGTGCTAACGAGTCAAGCTAAAATGGTGAATTATGAATTGTGAACTGAAGGAGCTGGGAAATGTTCATTTCTTCCACCTCTGCTATGCAGGCATAACCTCCAGCAAAGGAATCAGATGGACAGTCAGAAAAACAGTGTTTTAAATGACTGATACTATATCCAACAGTACATTTGTTAGGACCCTTAATGATACTGCCAAAGAGGGAAAGTTTATGTTCACATGGTAGGCTTTAGACCTAAGTAGCTAAGGCAGACCTTCTCTAGCCACTGCCTTGAAGCAGAGGGCAGAATGGATTTTTTGACTAGGTTATTGTTGCTCATGATTAAGCAGTTGAAACATTTCGGTCAAAACCTGACCATCTGATAATATTTCAAGAATATGTTGAATGAAAGTATTCTTGTTACTGCAGTTGGAGATAAAAAAGGATCTGGTTTTGGACATAAAAAAGGGAGTTTTTGAGTTGAAACTTCAGAGTAAATACTAATTCAACATATTTCCAGGACTTAGGAATATCCTTTGGACTCTGGCATCAGTAGAATGCTGTAAAATCAACTTCTGTCTCTTTCTGAGGATGGCAGCATTAGCTCAGCTGTGCCAGTCTGACTGCAGCAGTCAGCAGAAGTTGTGTATGCAGCCACAGAACTGCAACAGAGTCTGATCATCATCCTGATGAAATTACACTGATCTAATTTGCACGCTGTGAAGACATTTGGCACTGGCTGGATCTGAGCCGTGACATCTTCATTGGAACTAAAAGTACACTAAGAAGTGACATTACATTTCATACTCTTTTGCCAGACTGGGGCATTTCTTCCTCTTTAAAGGCATTATTTCAAGAACATTTAATTTGGCTTTGATATGTCTGCCATTTTGCTATGCAGGAATGTACTGAGCCAGAAAAGCTCAGCTGTAATAAAGTTTGGCACCATCAGCCCACCATATACCTGCACCATCCTGTGCAATTTAATTGGCATTCAGTGGGTTGATAAATGGATTGGCTTAATGAGACAATATACGTGACATATGCAGGACTCTCCTGAGGAATAAGATTCATTTTTGCACTTCACACATCAACATGCTACAGATACCAACGCAGTCACCTCCAGCAGCTGTGCTATAACCAATGACATGCCTTCCACTGTGTTGACCAATATCTCTGCTATCTCTCAAACTAGCTTTACATCATTTTCCATTTAAGTGTTTTCCTTTCTTAATTTTTTTCATTATCTTTCTGATTGCAAAAATAAAGCAAGATACTGTAACTGCCTTTTAAAGTTTCTCTATAGTATAATATTGACTTTTTTTTCTGGTATAAATCAACAGCCTGTCTTCATAGCTTTCTGAGCATTTACCCCCATGTTTAGAAGAAAGTTTTTGTTGTGTGTATAGTATAAATAAAAATACTCAGCAAATATCAATGTACGTAGTTTTAAATGACTGTGAGTAAGCATGACCCATTCTCCTCAAAGGCTAATTTGCAAGGATGAATTAAATTTATATTGGAGCCATCTATAGATTGAGTGTGGAGATGAGGATCCAATTTTCCCTTAGTGAATGAAAAAGAATGAAAAAAAGAATATCAGTAACATCAAGGATTTGGTTCAGTGTTTAAAAAAAAGTAGTTTTATGGTAGGTCTTGGAATTCTACCTCTCACATGTAACTATGAATGTAATCAACGTTCTTTGATATTTTTTGCAGTCCTGTCTGTTGGGGTTATAGATCATTTAAGCAATCCAGAGAGCTAATCTGTCTTGCATGGACAAGAGAGATATGCATCCAGCTTTCTGGTATTTTACAAAGACTTGGAAAACAGAGACAGAAAACAGCCCACTTACACAAGACACACAACAGGCAGTTTCTTAGCTTAAAAGCGTACATATCTCCCCCTTATTCTAGAAAAAAGTTCAATAATCAAATCCTCAGTCATCATTGCCATCAGGATAACGAAGAGAAAATGCAAATAGTTTTATTGGTCTTTCTGCTCTGGCGCAATTCTGAAGGCCAGATTCAGATGTTTTAAGTGAGCAGGTTGTTTATCAAAATATAGAAAGGAGTCACTACCAAAGAGCTGGAAAAATTGTCAAAATCATATTGGCAATTCTCTGTATTCATGAGGAAAACTGAGAGCCAGAGCACTCTTCGCCTGTCTTACCCCTGAGAAACTGGGTAAGGATTTTCAAAGGAACCTTAGGGAACAAGAAGCCAAACTCCTGTTGAACATACATGCATATTAATATGTTAAATTCCTTATTTCGGTTGGAAACAAAGGCTAGTCCACATATCCAAGAGTGTATAGAATACTGTATGGGAACTGTATGGAATACACACTATGGGAATGGCCCCTGCTTCAACTTGGAAAAGAAATTTGGCAGAGGCAAAGAGGTGAGCGAGGCTGCAGCTGCTGCTGCTGAGCTGTGCTCTGGGCCGTCACAGTACCTGCCGCTGGCTTCTTGTCCATGAGGTGGAAGAAACCCCGTGTCACTGCCTCGGATTTCAACTGGGTGCCAGTTTGATGCTTGCAATTCTGCTCTAAGGAAAGCCTCATACATGCAAATAAGCCCAAGGAAACTAAAAATGAAACGGTGTGTGACAGTTTCTAATTACTGCGTAAAACAACATATGGAAACTTCATTGTCCATTTCATCCCTCAACATGTACTATCAAGTTAGATTTCTTTTGCTCAATCATCTCTCTAGAGCATTTGGAGCTATTTCACTTGCATTATATGAAGAAAAACAGCACTTGATATGAGCAGTGTGATGGTTTTACTTTCTCTGTCCAGGCTCATTAATCTCATGGAGGGTTTAAAAACCCCAACAACCTTACTGGGTTGGCAGAAATTGTGGCTTTCCCAAAAAGGAATAATTTCAAAATTCTTTTTCAGAAATATTCCATTCATTGTAATGAATCATATTTGAAAGAGTATAAACATTGAGAAACAGGAGAATAACTTAGTATTTAAACATAGCCATGGTAAATGTTAACAAGTAGAGAAGTAGAGAACATCACTTACTGATTTGTGTTGACAGAGTGAATTATTGTAGATCAGTGAAGGAATCTTAAGTAAGACTTTTTGTTATGTACAATTGAGTAGGAGGATGTATTCTTCCAAGCTTTTAAATGTTTCCTCCAGGATTTCTAAGTGAAATATTTGGAATGGAAGCATAAGAGAAAATTTGAAAGATATGATTGGTCAAAGAAACAAAGCATACACTGAAGTTCCATTTACTATGGGCAAAAGTCTTGCAGCCTTCCCTATCAAGCCCTGTGGCCACAGAAGCAGAGTCAGTTAATGAATCAGAAAAAAGCTGGTTACCAGATGTCCTTACTTATTACACACACATCGCATTCTGTAATGGCATTCACTAAACAATCTGTGTGGAGCAGACTCTCTCTGTTTAAAGTCCTTTTTCAAAAAAAGACACTTCTAACTTTTCTTCCTCTGTGATTGATTTCAGGATAGCTGTTGTTTAAGATGCTGCCAGGCATTTTGTCTAATTGAAATTTCTCCAACTTTCTGAAGGTTCCTGAGGTACCTAGCAAAAAACAAAACTGTTTTTAGCATTATTCTTTTACCCTTTCTTCTAAAATGATAATGAAATAAGATAAAATAAATTAAAAAATATAACTTAAAAGCAAAGCAGAGAGAAACCAATTCTCTTTGATTGGTTTCCACTGCTGCTAATTTTAATGCCACCCATTGTTCAGCTCAGTCTAATTTTATGTTAATATCCTGAAAGTTGTCAAATCTTGGCAAAACCTATGCATAAATTACACAGAAAGTAGCTCACAGGAGGGGAAAGTAATGACTGTCATGGTTAGCCAAACCCATTAATAGTCTGACAAGCAAATAACCCAAGAGCTCTGGTCAACTGCTGCAGACATCTGTGAAACTTTTGCAATTAATTTTTTTTGGAGGAGGTATCAGCTGTGAAATAGCGTATAAGTGACTGATTATTATCAGCTCTGCTGGTGAGGGCAGAACTGATCAACTCCAAGCATTCAATCCTTCTACTACAGACTTACTGTTTTATGAATATAAAAGTTTTATTTTTCTAAATTTTTTGAGGCACGCTAATCTCCAGAAAGGGAAAAGGAGGGGTAGTTATACATGAGTAGCACTTTACTTATACATAATCTTTCACATCAGCAGTTTCCAAAGAACTTTTCATAGGTCATTAGCATTATCTCTGCCTATAAAGTGGAGAAACTGAGGCAGAGTTAATGTCTGTGTGTTCATGCATATGACAGAAGATGAGAGAAGCTGAGAAATAAACAGACAGATTTCCCTGAAGTCAGATATTAAGCCACAGACACCTCTGCCGTGTCAGGCAGTGCTCTATGGTGACCTATTTAAAAGCTGGAAAGATCACACTGTGCTGAAGACAATGCCCTATTTGGTCAATTTTTTTATCAAATACATTCCCCCGAACTCTTGGTTTTAGACTGAAGGGTCAGCTGAGATCTGTTCTATGATTCTTCATGAATCCAAAATTTTCAGTGGCACTAAGTCTTTGGGCAAAAGTGCTTTATAACTGGGTTGACCTGGTAGAGGTCTGTTGCATAAAAGTGCAGGCCTGTTAAAATTGAAAATGCATATATTTTAGTTTCTGCATTAATAGCTAACATGACTGACATGCTCCCAAGTAGCGCCTGGATCTGAAAAGAAGAGTGAATTTGCCCTGTTGCATTATTGTACCTGGTTTTTTCTCCTTCTGTTTATACAGTCTAAAATCCTGATAAGCATTTGCCTCTGGTAAACTGTATTTTCGTCTTTAGCAGGATACCATTACTGGAAGCTTTGAGTGAATTAAATGCTATGTACTCCCTTAAAAGCTTTTTCTTGTGCAAGAAAATTCTGTTTTCCTCTAAGTAGATGGTCTGAAATGTCTCTGAATTTCTCATTGTCACTACAGTACAAAATAATCCAGTAGATGCTAAAACCAAAAGCAAAACCTCTAAAAGTCCTTAGGCACCATGATTTATACAGAATGCTGTACCCCTAAAGAAAATAATTGCTCTCACCAGTATTAATGAACAGATAATTAACATGATAAATACATAGGGTATATAAAAGTGCAACCATATCTTAGTTTTTCCTCATGATACAGACCTTGTGTACCATTACATTCCAGATCTTTCATTCTCATACTTTGCTTTTTTCGTTCTCTATCTTGAATTGCACTAAAGTTTAGTGGACAAAACAGAATAAGCAGACATTTTAGGATGTATTCGAAAAAAATCCAAATGTTATTCAAAAAACAGGATTTTTTAAACCAAACTTACCTTGGAAAACACAAGAAAAAGGGACATGCTAAATGTAGCACATAAACTGATGCCCACAGTCTGGAAAACAAGTTTGCTACTGCCTTGGGACACATAATTTTTAGAAATAATGGACCATTTGGCAGTTCTGCACATGTCACCAAGCATGCTTGGAAACACCATGGGCTTTGCTTTATTAATATACATGATTTGAAATAAATTCCCTCTGAAATGCTAGAGAAATCCTCAAAACAACTAATTCATGTGACCTTTCTTTGTTTAAGACAGCCTTAACGCTCAGGCTGTATTGTACTCTTGAAAAAGATAGATATTAACCAGTCTACTGTTTTTCATCCCCAAACTCTGGTGGAAAGCAGTTCTTTGGGATACATTGCAGTGCACAGATGGGAAACTGGAAGTGGGGATTTACTTGGGGTGTTGCATCATTCCAGTTAGAAGAAAGATAAAAGGAAAACAAATCTTTGATCTTGATTCTGTAGCCACTTCAAACTGAGTTTAGCAGACCTTCCCACCTCAATGAGGCTGTTTCTAAGAGGATAGCTCACGCTGCCTTTTTTAGAAGGGTCCTTGAAAAGAATCTGAACAGCAGCAGTGGCAGTGGAGAGTTCAGACACTTTCCACAGTGCTGCAGTCAATGCAGTCCTGGAAGTCCTAAAGGTGAATGTAACCAGTACAGGCAAAAGAATTACTTCGGTGCCAGAAAACTCTGCTTTCTAATTCCAGCCATATCCATGGTGCAGTAAAGCGGATGAGAGGCCATACCCCTTCTCACACATAATTTCTAGGAGCTTTAGCCCTGTGGAGTCCTGTCATTCCATGAGTACAATCTCTGCAATTGTGCTCGACCCTGCACAGAGACTGAATGCCTGAAGGTGCCCTTCTGCCCTTGTGTATCGCTGCAGACATGGACACAATTAGCTTTTAGTTCCCCGACTGAGCTGATCCGTGTAATTCAAAAGCATCTTTTTCTTGGCCATGGGTTATTTGGAGGAGAAGGATTTGAAGAGCCCCCTTTTTTGCCCTTTGGCACGTAAAATTCAATAGAATGTTTAGATTGGACAAGGACCTGCTCAGAATTAATGTACTTTTTTGAGAAATTAATAAGTTAAACCTATGCATTTTTTCATTTTCAGTTAATTTGTATGTAACTACAAAGCAGGGAAATGAAGAAATGAGATAAAAATAAACTAGCACGGACAAGGTCAGAAGGAATATCAGGTTTTCCTAACATTAAGAAGATGAGAGAAGGGGATATCACTTTTAAAAATTTGGTTATTTAAATTAGATAGTTGTTGTTTCCCCACTTTCCACATTTCTTCCCTTTCATGAAAAGAAAGTCAAAATTTTGACTTTCTTTTTTGATTCATACTGATTATTTCTACATCAGTAAATTAAACTTTCTTATGACTGTTCTTTGGCATATGGTGCAGACTGGCACATATCCATGCCATGAAACTGTCTCACTGTCCAAGGGGTGTTTGTGTTCATGCTACCTACAGGGAAAAGTCCCTTTGAATTGTTTGGAACTGCTGTAGCTGGGAAAAGCCAGGAGTGTGTCAGGGACTCTTCTAACAATTTAACAGTGTAGACAATCAAATTCCAGTGCCTGGAAGCATTTCCCTGGCTCTTTTAAATCTACTAGTCTAGACACAGCTACTGTGGTCAAAATCTGCTTCCTCTATTCACGTAAATAGCTCCAGTGAAGTCAGCTGTGAGATTGGCTGTAAAACAAGAATTCTGTTTTGCAAATGATTTCAAGCATTTGGCCGTCATTCTACATTGGGGAAAAAGAAACAACCCACAACCTTGAGCTTTCAAATTTTTAAAATTAAACAACATAAATGAGAACTATCCAAATAACCAAGTGGCCAATATGTTCATCTAGAATGTAGGGGCTCATGTTGAAATCTCTATCTTCTCTAAGTGAGAAAGCCCTGCCTTATTCCTGATGAGTTTGGGAATCCAGCATATCAGGAATTCAGCACATCATCAATCCTGGCTCTCCAAATTGTTTTCTTTCTTAAGCTTATCAAGCTGAGGGCACTTCCTCCTGAAATATTTTACTATGGAAAAAGTGTTTTGTTAAAGATATCCTGGTAATTTACAGGATGTGATTCCAGAAGTTCAGAAAAGAGAAAAAACAAACAGACAAACAAAAAAACAAACAAAAAAACCCAAACCAAAAAAACAAAACACAAAACAATCCTCATTGCCAATCAGCTCAACTTAGTGGCAGCTAAGACACTTGCCTAAGTAATGTCTCATTCCAGAGCTCACAGGAGTTCAGGTGGGTCAGGAATTTTCTCAAACAAAAATTTTGTCTTTTGTAACTAAATTAACTTGTATATGAATTTTGTGAAGTAAAAATATGCAACAATATACGAACAGTATTATTTTAGAAAAATACTGTGGAGAATTTAATATTCTTGTCAAGTATAAAATGTTGAGCCCTTGTTTTGAGAATATTTTCATTTGACTTTCATCTCATAGAATAAAATTAGAAAATAAGTATACTATATATTCATATGAAAAATCTAAACTAAGCAAAACATTTTGTGTCTTGGGTTTGAATATGTTATTTGATTCTTGCTTGAAAAATCAGTATTTTTAGTTTACACCTTTTATCTCCAAATGAAAAACACAATCTATCCCAGCTTTAATAAAGTCCTTTTAACTGTAGTATAGAGTTTGTGTATAAAGCTAATTTCCTGGAAAAATAATGAGTGAAAGAATATTTGTTATAATTCTCTGGAAGATATTTTTAATTTAATTCAGCTCTTGTTGGACATGCATTTTCATTATGGTTTTCCATGTGTAATTTCAGATTCATATTTATTTACTTCAATTGTTTTCTATATCATCTCTCTATAGAAGAAGAAAGAGATATGCCACAACCATAATATTTGAAAAAAAGACAATATTTAATTGAAGAAATACCTATAAATAGAATATTATTTGCTCCAAATTAGTTTAAACGGCACATCCTGGACACAACTGACCAGGCGTTGACACTAATTGGAGACACTTTGACACAGAGGCTGTTGGACTCACACAAAAGCCTCATAGATACAAACCACATGCAATTCATCCATAGTCACATATTAAATTCTGTTTGATCAATGACATCAGCCTTATCTTTTTGGATCTTTTGGGATTTTACAGTATTAACTGTAAGCTAATGCACATCCCCCTGCACCTTGCACCAAGCTGTTGCTGATCACACTGCTAAAGCAGTCAGAATATGACCTGTACAGCCCTACTGGTACTGGGTATGTGCTGGGGCTGCATTCAGCAAAGACTTGCAGAGGGGCTGTGCATGACAGCTCACTCTCCATAGGCATGGAACCCCTCACCCCAGGATGAAAGAAGGCAGTATCTCTACTAAATTTACTGGTTAGTTGAAGGACTTACAGCATGTGATGGGGGAAAAACAAGGTGAATCCCTTGAGCAGAGAGGACAGAAAAGGGACTGCTGTGTTTCAAGCTATTCAGTTGTCTGATTCACAGAGAAGAGGGGAAGGGGATCTTGCTCATCAGCATGATCGTGTGATATCATTCCCCAGATAAAGAGCTGGCTGATGGGCACCCACAAATCCCCCCCTTAATGCACAGGTCAGCTGATTCTCCAGAGCCCTTCTAGATTCAGGCATTTTATTGACACCTGCATCCAAAGAGAGAGGATCATGGCTGGATATGAAAGACTTGGAGAGCAACAACTCTCCAAGGGCTCCCCACAGCAACCCCCGGCACTAGAGAGGGTCAGGATGTTACCGTAGCCACACAGAGGCTGACTCTTTGCAGACAGCTGGGGACAGAGCCAAAACCAAATCTAAAATGAGAAATATCAGCAGCTTTTTCTGCTTCAAGTCCTTTCCTTATGCATATGATTTTAAACTCATGTCCTTATTCTATAATATGATCCTACTGTATTTCACATCATTCTGTGCAAAGTTAGGAATGATTCAGAGAAAAATACCCACTGCACCCTATGATGTTTGTCACTGGCAGCAGAGTAGACTAAGTTCATGAGTTCTGACTTTTGTAACTCTGATGATCTCAGTTAACAAAATACATTAAACAAACTGGTAATCCATTTACATTCTAGTACAGGACTTTCAGAATAAAATGCAGGTTGGATTGAAAAAATGTCCATCATCTTTGGAGAAGGCTTAAAGGCTTATGTTTTCTTTATTATTTTGTATAAAAATACTGAGAAATCCAAATAATACTGTGAAATGGAAATACTTTGGGAGGAAGTATCCATCATTAAAAACACAACAGAAAAGCTGAAATATCAAGGTTACCTACATTACAGCTAGAATGAATGCACAGTGTCTTAACACAACATCACCCTAACCTTTTGATTTTCTTATTTCACAAACGAAAATGTGTTATAACTTCTGGAACTAGTATATGATTGATTCATAGTCACAATCTGTAGGAATAACTGTATAAGTATGAGAACTATTTTTACATTTTCAAAACAGCTGTCAGGTATACTTTAATATTTAAAATATTTGAGATCAGGTACTCTCAAGTACTCAGCCTCAGTCTACTACAATTTAGTAATGCTTGATTGAACTTACACCACAATGATTGAAAACAGAATTAGATTGTCTTACTACACAATTATACTTTTTCCTGAAACTTTAGAATGACAAGCAAATCTAACTAAGGTCTGTTTCAGGCTTTATTACTAAACAGTAGCTGCCTTGCTTGCTTTTAATCTGTCATTACAATTCTCATTTATTTCTTATATATATCTCTTTATTAATTATTGTTTAATTCATTAGATCAAAATGAATAATTTTTATCCTCAAGGTCACTAAAGGCATATTCAAATTTGGTGTTTCTGTTTTGGGTTCAACTGTAGGTTTTGGAATGTCTGAGAAGGATTATGTCTCTACAAGCTTGTTTATCAATAATTTTCAGACTGATATGTTTTTAATTATTAAAATTTAAAAGGGCCATGATTCAATACATATTTTATGATATATGTGTTTCCAAGTAAAATACTATGATTTGGGGATGTGGATCTCAAGAACTTCAATCTGAAGTTAATCTTCGTAAATCAGGCTAGAATGGATTAAAATGCAAGAAAGGAAAAACCTTACTACAGGTTAATGAAATGGACTGAATCTAATCCAAAAGAAACTAAGTGATTATAAATTGAAGATTACTGCAGAATAAGTCCTCTGTAATCCTTCTATAGTTGACATTGGATGTGTGACTTTCTAAGGGCAGGTCTATTAGAGTTTAATTCCTTTGGTGATTTTTTTTTTATTATTTTCTAGAGCATTGAATTGTCTTATATAACTAGTTCGCTGCAGTTTTTATAGGATTTAAAAAATCCTTTTCCACTTTGGGTATAACTCATATAGAGAAATCTGTATCTTGATTATTTTTAAGAAGGGGATTGAATGTCTTTTTATTTTTTTATTTTTAAAAGTAAGAAATTTCTTTTCTGACATCTCTCCCCACATTTCTTACCTGAGCAAGTTAAAAGCATAAGTTATTAGAATGGAATCTTTTACGTGTCTGGTTTTGATTCCAAAAACTCCCACCAGGTTGGGTGGGTTGGATGGGGTGCTGTTGGCCATGTTTGCAGCAGGACACACCACTGGCACATTGCTCCCTTTCAGGTCCCAGAGCTTCTTCCACAGACTTACTCTCAAGCCTGCTGAATTGCAGCAAATCTGATCCTTCACTCACACAGATTTCAGGGAAAATAAATAATGGATTTATTAATGGTATTCTCATTGAATGCTATTGGATGAAGAGAAGCTTTTAATAATTCAAGAAAAATTGGCATTCGTTAAAGAAGAAGATAAAGAGTAACAGTGGTTTTGTATGACACTAGACCAGCACTGCCATATCTCATTCTTAAAGTATCAGTACAATTCGACTGATTGCATTGAAGCTAAAGTCGGAGTGGTTAACAGCCAAAAATATCTTTCAACTATAATTGTGTATTTTAAAAAATCATATAAGTTAATGTAAATTGTTGCACTAAGAGAAAAGTTAGCAACATAATTATTAGACAAAAATTTTTACTTTTGATAATAATGCACACACAAACAATGGAGAATTTGGAAAATTTCAACTGAGAAGAAACTTTAATGAATTAATGAATTCTCATTCTAGTTAAGACATAGAATCACAACAAAGCACATGTGACTAAGACTGAGATACTGATTTTGTCCTTATTTCTTTGACTGTCTGTAATATTCCAGGCAAGATCCTTAACTATTTTATTGTCTAGCTTCTCCAACTAATAGTTAAGATTATGGTGCTTCATTATTTTTGCAAGCTGCTTTGTGATAGATCATATGTGTACATATAAAGTGTGTCATATTTGTCTTTATTACTTTTAATTTCTGTTGCAGTATACGGTATTTTTAGTAAAGAGGTGGTTTTCTTATGAAGGTTAGATTTTAATCCACATAGAGCATTGCCTATGATCTGGACAGCATCAATTTCAACATAACATTGTTGGCAGCATGTGTTAGTAGAAGCACAATTTGACCTGCACCAGCATACGTCAGCCTAAATATTTGTTTTCTCAACCATTTGGAGAATTTGCAGAATGTATCCTTTTGGATGTCCAGAAACTTTATGCCCCATGCTCCAGAAATTCTGTAGCTATTTTGAAGATGTAGGGAGGAAAAAAGAAGACACTGTTATAAAGGTAAGTTAAACTGCTCCTTTTTTTCATCTAAGTGAAGAATTTATAAACAAGGAATGCAGAATGGATTTATAAATAAGGATTTATAAACAAGGAATACATGTTATAATAAAAAGTAATCCAGAGTCCACTAATATCCGTGGCACTCATAAGAGGAAACATTTCCTTGCTTAATCCAGTGAAATTTCTAAAACTGATGGCTCTTTCCAGACTGCTTAATGTACATCAGTCCTTCACAGCAGTCAAAGGGGCTCTGTATCATCAGAAGAAATATTTCTTCCTGGTCTTAAGGTGTTGGGATTAGTCTGAAGGGCAGTCAGTAGGAATTTAATTCCCCCAGTATTCTCTAAGTGGACTCTCAATGCAAAGACATAACTAACTTCCTGTACATCAGTAAGCTCATTGACACAATAAAGCAACAACACATTAAGCACTTTAAATCTCCAGGGCAACAGACATAGTGATGGATGGCTCATACACAATTAGTTAGCCCCTGAGTAATCAAGGGAAATAAACTTAAAAGTGATCGTGGCTATATTCTACATTAGAAACTCTCTCACCTGCAATTGACTTAATGACACTTAAGTTCAAGACATAATGATTTCTTGAAAGTAATCTGTATCACCCCAGAGTTTCAGTGTGTCACCCCTGATAACTGTCCCCAGTACCTTGCATTGGTTAGTCATGGCCAGAAACCACACCACACCGAGTGCCTGGAGAAGAATGTTCTGCAGCAACATTAACTTTGTTGTGTTTTATAGATCCCCTCCCTCAGCAGCAGTACTGCTGTGGCATCCATGGTCATCTTAAGGCACAGAACAAAATTTTTTCATCTGCATGACCAAATGTGAATGGGTATTACCGTACTACTTAGTTATTGTGTGTCCTCCATTACTTCTTTCAATATTTAAAAAATGTCCCTGACATGATGTGCCTTCATTTGATATAATTTATTGCAATCTCTTGTGTATTTTGTGTGCTTTTACGCTGTTTTACAAAGTATAAGAAAATCTCCTTGCCTCAAGTTTATACCAACATAACCCAAGAGAAGCTTGTCCTATTTTATTGGTAATCCCTGTTATTTCTTTAGAAGCCTGAATCCCAAAGCTGCTGCATTGAAAGGGCAGAAAAGATGATTCTGTCTGATCATATCATATACCTGATCTCTATTTAACCTACTACTTTATCCCAAGAACTGTAGGTTTGAAGAATTCTTTGAAATGGGTCAATCCATTTCGCACACTTATGTTTTCTGTTGTCACTCTACAGTCATCAACAACCTTAAGTAACCCTGAGCAAATTCCAGGAACTGGATTTTTTTCTCTGTTTTTTCCTCTCTGTCTTTTTTTTTATTTATTTTTTAATTTTTTATTCATGCAATTACCCCAAATATTTAACTTCTTCTCTTGAAGCATCTCTTAAATGATACTTCCTTACACACAGAGAGACACAAAAATATATTTATGCACTGCCAAGGCACTACTTGGGACTGAGTAAAATCATAAAGGAGGTAACATCTACAGTAACAGGTAACATCTAAAACGACTCTTAAGAATTATTGTCAAAAAAAAGGAACTGTTCCTGCTTTAGAAAAAGGCTATGAACTGTATTAATTGTTTGGGATGAATTTAACATAAATCAGAGGGTTGTGAAATGTTTGGAAGCTCTCTCTTTACCTACCAAGGATAATCTTAAAAGAATTGATAAAATGTCTCCATAGCATTTTTTGCTGTATCAAGCATGGTATTTGAATCCTCCATCGTTCACAGACATGCTTGGCTACTTAGGACATGAAAGGTTTTTCTTGTTGTAGAGTCAGTGAACAGTAGTTTACAAAACACAGGAAAACTACCTAACGTTTTGTGTCTCAGAGTAGAAGATCATCCATGATCTGAGTTTTAAAAGAGAAGACAAATTAAGGGATATCAAGCTGTAGTGCTGAATTCCTGAGATGGATCTGACTTAATTTAGGCTGTACGGTTATGAATGCAAGGAAATTTTCAGTTTCCTGAAGTTTTAGGTTGTTTTTCTCAGTGAAAAAAATGAAAATATAAGTTATATGACAAGAAATAAGAGTTCTGGTTTAGGCACTGTTTTAAAAATATGCAGAAACACAATGAGTTTTGAAGATACATAAACCCTTATGAAAGTAAACGTGAATCTACAGTCCTCGGAAGTCCAGGCGTTTTTGTTACTAATATATCTCATGACCTTGCCCACACAACATTTTTACATGCACTATCATTAATCATTAGCACTATTAGAGATACAGCACAGTATAATTAAATTAATCTCAATTTACTAAAACATTAACATACAAACAGCTACAAAGTTTTTTAAATCACAATGCTATGACAAATTGACTAAAACTCATGATCAGTATAACAAACAATGTAACTGAAGTTTAAACATATTTCTATGCGTTTCTTTTTTGGAAAAAATAGAACAGGTTATTGACTTTACTATGGTGACATTTTATTTTGTGATTAATTTTAAAATAACATTGTAAAAACTATAAACTCATTTTAATTTGACAAGCGTTTGGTAATTAATTTTCAAACAATGCTATGGGAATCTGAGAAGCACTCTTCATTTGACATGTATTTTATAATTTATTTTAAAACAATGCTGCACAAATCTGCAAAGGCATTATTCATTTGAGAGTTCATTAATTATGCAAATGAGTTGCAATTAACAAATCTGTTCTGAGGATGGCATTTGCATAATAATGAACTTCATGTTTGTGACATTATTTAATAAGATACCTTTGTGCATTTTTAAACAAAACACCCTTGTGAATACTTCAGTTAAAAATGGACAACAAGTCAGTAACATTAAAAGCCAAAATACTACCAAGAGCAGTATCACTAAAATAATTCGAATTGCCTAAGCTCTCAGTAATAAAAAGGGATATAAAAGCTGATTCTTTTATTAACCTCTCCCTTCCAAAACATAGACTTTATTTTTCATTTATGGTGCTTTCAAAATGGTGCTTAAGAAAGAACCGGTATTTATCAAGACAGCTGGAAATAAACAAATGAATGCAAACCCCTATTTAGCATTGCTGCTCTGTGACATAGATTGAATCCACGACTATGCGATGATGGGTTTTATTACAATCTTATATGCAGCACGTGAGCCAAAACTCTAGTGATGATCTTTTGCTGGTTGTATGCTTAATAAATGGCAGCAGCATCAAAACCATACTTTGGGCTAAACATTCTTGCTAAAAGAGAATGGTTTAGTAAAGCCCTTTTGTTTCCACTAGTGCAGCAGTGAGTTGCAACTCATTGCAACCAGAGATCTGTTCCCACACATCCCATGCAGAGCTTAGAGCAGCAAAGTTTTTAGGGCAATGGAGACCTGCGTGGTAACTGGAGGCAAGATTGTCAGCGTGAAGAAAAGGGACTTCAGTCAATCATGAAGCCTTTGTGGCACCTATTTTTGTGTTTAGCCCAAGACAGCGTTGCTTGGCAACGCTCTGGCAGAGTCTTGGTCCTCTGATGGGAGACAGAGGCAATGAATCAGTGACGCGACTGATAAATTCACAGTGGCACCTTCGAGGTGCATTGCCTGCAAGCTCAGAAGGCTGGAAATCCTTAGATAGGGCTTCCAACCTTCCCCAGTGCCAGTGACTCTTCTCTGGCATTTCTTATATTTATTTTCTACCGTCTGTGACTGGTGAGGAATTATTGTGGTGCAGAGCTCTGTGTGAATTCTCCAGGACTCAGTCAAGTGCTTTGAAATGCATGTGACAGCAGCTTTCATCTGAGAAAGTAAGTTAATATTCAATAAAAGCAGGCAACACCAGGATAAAGAGATATAGAAAAAGATGAAAAAATACCTGCAGAAAGTTACATCTCCAAACTCTTCAGTACTTGGAGAAAAATACTTAATTAACTACTTTTGACAGAAAAGTTAAAAGTTAAAAGAGGGGGAAAGGAGAGTTATGAGAAACTTTTTTGATGAAAAGATTTGACTGATATGGTGTTCGTATTTATAGTTACCTCAGGGAAGTCCAAGATAATGATTTTAGTATATTAACATTTATAGTAGGGCCAAGGAATTTCAGCTGAATGACACTGCTTGTGACAGACAATATATGAACTTCCCATCTGGGAGAACTTGCAGTTGAATAGGCAAGGTAGAGAGACAGCTTGGGCAGGAGGGGATAAAGCAACAAAATACGTATTTGAGATGTCGCATCAAAACCACAACACTTCTGTTCATACCGTTAAAGCTCAAAGAGATGAGGGTTTTGTTATTAGACAAAGAGGAATGGAGAGGGGAGACAAGAGAAAAGGGGATGTGAATGGAAGGGTGAAGCAGAATAAAGTGATGATATTAAAGTGGTTTCAAAAAAGGGGACACATGTACTTGATAAGTGTGCAAAGTCATTACTTCTTGGCACATCAAAGGTACCTGCTGCAGCTGTCTTCTCAGTTCTTCTAGGTGGCCATTAGCTGATGCCAACAGCAAGTTCTGTGGTGTTTAGTTTTATTGCTGTTACCCAGAGGCCCATGGCTAAGGTCTGGCATCTACAAAAGACCTCTGTATTAACATTTTCATTTCAGGGGGAATGAGAGGAATTGATCTTACATCTTCACCCCTTCTATCAGGGGTGTTGCAGTGATTCCAGTTTTCAAGGTATCCTCAACTAGTATGGGAAGAGAGAGCATGTTGGCTCTTCTGTGTGAACAACTGAAAAGAAGTTACCCCTTAGGTATCAAAGTTACCAGGGGAGAACTTTTAACAACCCAAAGGTCTGTTATTTTACATTGTGTGTGATAGGTGACAGACTGAGAAGACGCAACTAGATATGGTTACTAGATCATAAAGTGATCTCTCCTGAGGAGTGCCATGCCACCTCGTGCTGCCTTTTCCCCTTCTTTTTATAATATTGTACTTTTAATTGCCATCTCCACTACTCATATTTCTTCTGAGCATCCTTCTCAGGGAACCCTGCCATGCAACGATGTCCCAAAAATGTTGGGATGCTGCTGGTGTTCTTAATCTTCCCTCAAATCATGTGAGGAGTGCTGTCTCCCCCAAGCGGTCCCACTGCTTCGGCTTCATTCTAGTTCCGTTCACAGATTTTAAATAATTTGATAACCTTCCTCCTTTTGATCCCACTGCCAGGAACTAGCAGCTCACCAGAATTAATCTCTGCTGCTTTACATGGCAGTTTACCATGCTTCTTGGTCGTTGTGTCTTTCTCAGCTTCTTGTTGCCTGGTAGCTTGAACACAGCTTTTGGATACTCTTTTAGTCAGCCAGTGATGTGCCATCTCCATCATTCAGTATTTACGGGGCAAGTGTGACTTCAGAAGCTTTCTGATATTATTAATTGTATTTTTCTCAAAATGTTCATGTCAGTCAAGTCATTTACTTGATTGGTCAAATCAGGATTTAGTGCAGTTTTCTCTCTGGTTTGAGGTATCTCTCAGGTGGGATTTCCACTTTTTACTGAGACAATAAGTGGAGCAAGTATAAGGGTATAGCTATATTAAGTGAACCATCTTGGACATTTTAAACACATTCACAGATTCTTGGTTCATAAACAGTTGAGAAGCCTTTGCTGTACTATGCAAATTTGAGATACTATTTCTGCTATTAAATAATAACTAAAGATTCTCTCCTTTCTATTTTGAAATATCATTAACAGGGTAGCAACTGTTGTTCATATAATTTTGCCACACAGAGTGAAAACCCAATCTTACATGTATATTGTTTTATTTGTATTGATCATCCATAAAATATTGCCCTCAGAAAATATTTATATTTCTTTTTATCTTAGTTGCTTTTATGAATTCAACTTTTGCAGTTAACTCAGTCTACATCTATATAACTAGAACTCAGTAGAGTTGTTCTTGATATGTGACACTTTTATTTTGTTTTACTGAAGTAAAATTTAGTGCTTTGAAAAAGAATAGAATCTAATCCAAGTTCAGTCCAAATGCATGTTTATCATTAAAATGCTATTGCACCATTGGATCAAGTAGTGAGGTTTTGATATTTGCCCAAGACCAGAGTAAAACTGGACGTGATTTTCAGATTTCTGTAATTGTTGATAAATGTGATTCTTCTTTCCGCATAGAGAACATATTTCTTAAAATTAATTTGTAGACAGAAGGAAATAGCATGCATTAGATCATGTAAACATTCATTATTTCATGTAACTAATTAATAGCTCAGCAATTGCTGTAGGAAAAATAATGTATTAGCACTAGTCAGTTCTTGTTCAATTTTCCTTTGTATGAGTCAAACACTGGGTAAGTCCAGAAGCACTTGGGACAAATTGTATTTCCTAAAGTCTCTCCAGATGAAAGCATGACAGGAGTAGCCAACTGATACAATACTGAACATCACTGGAGATTAAAGAACTGCTATATCTCAAAATCCCAAACCAGTGAAGTTAATCTTTTGCTCTTATTTCATAGCATTTATTATATCTATCTTGTATGTCTCTATTGAAACTTTACTGTCAATTCTCAGTGTCTTGGGAGCTTGATTAACCTTGCAAACAAGTGCTTTTGTAATAGCCACTAATGTGAAAATCTGCAGCAAGAGACTAATGATCTGAATACACACTCTGTTCTGGAGGTGCTTAGTTCTGCAGATTCTCAGGGACAGTTTACTTGGAAAAGGTTTGCAGAACTGGACTGATGAATGTTTCAGTTATATATTCTGGCTAGATTTTTAAAATATACAGATGTATATACTTGCATACACCTGTAAAATATGTAGGTGAATAGAACTGCCCAAGGGGAACAGAGGGCTGCAGTGCTAATCAATTGTCCTAAATCTTACAAAAAAGGCCAAAACAGTTTTATGAAGACAGATAACATACACTGTAAAAAAAATAGGTGCATATAGCCCTGGTGTTCCTAAATAGGTACTCGGCTGCAGGTGTGCACAACATTTTTGGTGTTTTCTTATTGCCCACGATGGAGACTACTGAATATTAATACAGATGAGCATAGCCTATGCTACAAGAAAAAATGATCCACTTTTGTAAATTATGTAGCATTGTATTAGTGGCTATGTCCTGTCTACTGCGATAACACCACCAGTGGAAACACAGGTTTCAAGGAAGCTGCTGTGGAAACAAAGGCCATGGTTTCTGTAAGCTCCTGGGGAAAAGGAACTGAAAGGTTAAAGCTGAGGCTCTCTAATGAGTTGACCATTTGACTGTAGCCTCTGGTATATTTCTACTGTGTCTCACTCCCAGCTATTGACCCTTCTGCTCTCAGATAGTGGAATCTCCTGGTTGTTCTATATTTAACAGCACAGCTAAGACCAGCCAGGTGTTTAGCACCAGAAAATACTGTGAACTGGTTTTGTTTACTAGCTAGCAGTGTCCTAAATCTGAAGAAGTGATGCTTATAAAATATAAGATACAAATAACTGATTTTCACCTTCTACAGATAAAAGAGACCCTTTTCACCAGTTTATGCTATCCTTTCATTTGTGCTGATATCAAAGGACAAATTCCCCTAGAATAATTGAATTTTATTTTGTACTCTCTTCCTCCTATGTATTGGCAATGTAATTAACATTTCAAGGATTTAAAAAGCAATAGATACACTAAAACATTTGGAAAGGCTTTGTTTTTCTCTTATGTACTCCTGAGCTCCTAGGTATTTCAAATGCTTGCTACTGTGAAGTGAATGTATACCAGAGAGTACAATGAATCTTACTGGTATGTACATATATTTGTATAAGATCCCCTTGAAAACTAAACTTTGGATGAAGCAAACAATCCTGGTTACATCCCATTTTTGACCTTTTAATCATTTCTAAATGCTGACTTGCTGTAGCACCAGGAGGTGCTATTTTTGGCCAAGCTGTATATAACCATGAGCTGAATAATTGACAAAGGAAGAAACAAACAGCGTGCTGTGTTTTTGTGAAAGGACGTACAGAGACTGAACCCAGGAGGGATAGGCCCGGCAGCAGCAGTGGTCTTGCTGGCGAGACAGTTTTCCTGAATTATTTTGTAAATTTCTCTAATACCCATTCACAAGTAGCCTCTGAGCCAATGGAAAATTCCTACAAACATGAAGGTTCAGAGTGAGGTATTGCTTGATTTAGATGATATCCTTGCTCCAGTTTACTCTCTGGCTATAATGTTCTCCAGTATTTACACAAGTTTCTGTTAAGCTACAACTCTCTCTTTTAGTTTTTTTACCGGATTTTTTTCTACTTGCTTGACCATCACACTGTGTTTTGTCCAACACATCATAAGTATAAGAGAGATTCTTCATGCACAGGTTGAGTTTGACTCTGCAGCATTGCATAAATGATCCTCTGTGCCGTATAGTGACTGTTTTAACTGGATCCTGCCAGAGCTTCCTTGTGGAGCAAAGGAGGTAGCAGAAGGAAATACCCCTTTCTGTTATACTCTCACATTCTGTTCTTCTCAGTTCAGATCTATAATTATATAGGCTTGGCTGTGGGCAATAGTTAAATGGGAAAAGTACATTCTTTGGTCTTTCTAGTACATGCATTCTTTGTGTTGGGTGATTTCAAGTACAAAAAACTTGTCATCAGACTTGTTCATTTGCAGAGTGTGTTATTTCCTTCTGGGGGTTTCAGTCACAATCTTCACATTCCTAGTGGTGTCAGTGCCATTGTTTTATCACTCACATAGTACTTATCTTGCTTAAGTATTACTTTTATATAAAATATAAATATATTAAACCTTCTTTTCCTGCTCTTTTCCATCTTTAATAATATTTTCCTAATGTGACCATTTCCAGCCACATTCTCCTTTCTGCTTAGGATCATTGCACCCATGTAACCATTGAGAGATTGTTTGAAACCTGTCTTATCCAACCAGACAGTGTTCTTAGAGGCTGTATAAATGTGTGTTTTGATTACAGTGAATTAAGCTGACCTATAAAATATCTCTTGCTGTTCATTCTCCCAGTTACATACTTGTTTGTCTCTTCAGGGTGTGCAAAGCTTTTAAAGAAAGACAGGACAATGAATTTTCTATGTCAGAACAGGTGCTCTGAACATATCATATGTCTGGTTTTTTATTTGCAAACATGAGAAAAGACAGTGAGTAAGGAAAACCCCGTGTAATAGATTCATATAAGTTGGTTATATTTAGCCTTCAACTTGAATACTGTTCTATTTGGCTAGTACTAAAAACCAGATAAAAGATAAGGAGACCTAACTACAACTGAAATTAAAGCACCTTTCTACATTTTATAAATGCCACACATTGAAACACCAGAAGGAGGAGGGCTTTAATCTTGTTTCCATTCTTATTAAGATGCTTTGTGTAATTAGTTGCATTTCTATTGGAATAAATGGCAATTTGGAATTCATCCAAATTGAAAACCTAAATGAGAAAGGAGCATTAGTGCTGGATTGCATGCTAAAAGAGGCAAACTTCTCTAGGGCAGATCTGTTCAGGCAACTTGGCCCTGCTTAAATAAAATCTATAGAATCCATGTGGAATTTAAGAGGGAATGTAGCACATAGGATGGATGGGAATGCAAAAGAAAACAGATTTTCAGCCAGAAGGGCAATTCACTTATAGTTTAATGAAAACTCCCTAAAACCAGACAGAATTATGTATGCCATGTAGAAAGTTTGTTTTGAAATAATAAAAAAAAAGGAAGCCTAAAAATAAATGCAAAAATATGACTGTGTATTTTACATTATTGAATTGAGTGTGATTCAACAGTGACTGATACAAGGACTTAGTTGCCAAATGAAATTATGCTATATTCAGGTGACAGCATTATAAAAGTACTCTTGATGCTGCTGTAGGGTATAGTGTGTCACTGCTTCCAATTATAAATTCCACTTTGAAGCTGCTTTTTTGGCCCTTTTAAAGTATTTGAAAGGCATAAAATTTTCACCTATTTATTCAAGCAGTTATGAATTATAAATATTTTTCCTCCTGTCTTTTTTTTTTTTTTTAATAGCTAAAGATTTGAAGACACTAATCTGTGAGGTACTCTCACTGCTTTGGGGGAAAATGGGAAATGACTAAGTTAGTTTTGTTTGGGGAAGTTGTTATTGATAATGCACATTACCTTTCTGGGGATAAATATTTCATAAAGAGTTTTAGTGCAGAGATCTCTGTGCATGAACAACAACCACACAGAACATGATGGACTGGAATGCCTCTGAAAGGGCTGTCACAGTCCATTGTGTCAATCTAAGAGCTGGAGTGTGCTTGAATAAAATTAAAAAGTCTCTGTGTTTGTTCTAGTGACATTTTGGTTGTAATGTGAATAAGCCAGCTAAGGAAAGCAGAGATCATAGAGTCTTGATACTTGATCAGAAATACCTTACTGCTTGGTACTGGTTTTTGTAAAGTCCACATGAACCATGAACTGCTTGCTTGACTTTCAATGTCTAATATTCTCCTTAAAGCTAAGGTAACTGGGTTTTTAGAACATGACCCATGATGGTTTATACGATGCAAGAGGTATCTAATTGCATATGTATTTAATAGTTCAAATGTTTGTATTATAGCTAAAGACAAAATGAGATGAAATAGTGAAAGTGATTTAAATTTCTCTTTATAGGGAGAGGTGGGGGAAACATTTTCCCTGCTGTTAGAAACCTGAATTACTTCTATGGAAACCTTATTTTGCTTTCTTCATTGTTTTAAGGAAGCACTTTTCCTGTGTTTGGCAGTAACAGTAAAGATGTTTTACAGCTCCACAGTTTCTTTTCAAGTCGATTGATCTAATAAGAGTTTTCTACCATTAAATTCTATAGGCAGACTACAGATCCCTCTTCTACTTATGCACCAGGTTTGAAAAGTTTCCTTCCTTCTAATACATAATACATGAAGGAATCAGCTACAATTTGCCTGAAAATTGAATCAAGTTACAAGTTTACAGGGTCTTCTAGAAGATGTTTTTGGAGGCTCATTGTTCAAGCACTCCACTTAATTTCACTTCTTGGAAAAAGGAGTGGAATATGGTCTACAGTGCTTTGTGATCTATACTAATAAGTTAATTTATTTCTAGTAATAAAATGGATATTAATGCATTTTTCTGGGTGACTGTTAAATGTCACTTACAAAAAATAAGCCTGTGAGGCAGGCAACTTTATGCTCTGCTCCTTGAGCTCTCAAGATGCAGTTACTTTTACCAAAAGTTATAGCCAGGATTGGATTCTGGACCTAACTCTTCATTCTTTATCCTGTGATCAGCACTTCCTCACTGCAGACGATAAAATCAGTGAACCCTGAAGACCTTTTTACTATGTATCTTTGTAAAAAAAGATGGCATTGCCACTATTTCCCTGTCAATATGCTGCTTTCTCAAAACACTTTTCTTAGTACAAATGAATTATGGTCCGTGCTCTCATATAAGCTTAAATTTAGGCTAAACATGAGGAAACCCCAAACTTACAGTATTATCTGTGTCTATGATACATCAGGCTAAGTGTCATAGCTAGCCATCAGCAATACAAATTGGAAGGCCTTCTTTAATGCATGAAAGGCCAGAGAGCAAAGCTTGGAAGTTCACAGAAGGCCAAATAACAGATGAACACTTACCTATCTTTTACTGCCTAGAGAAAAATCAAGTGCTTTTTTGGAGAAAAATCAAGCACTTTCCTCAGTCTGTAGCATGACTAAAATACCACAGAATAAGTGACAGCAAAAAAATATTCTAAGATATTCTTGAAGATAAGTTTGTCCTACCCAATTATAATAGAATATGTATAGATAATTAGATCAGTATTCTGATCATTGAACCCCAAGCTCTAATTAGAGGAGCCAGGAGATGCTTCATAAGGTCTTTTGTTCACCCTAAAGAAGATGATTAAACAGAAGAGACAATGACAAAATAAGTAATGCGACCTCTGATTATAAAATATTGTGACCATTTCAACATGAAGTATCCTATGGGAAAATTTGTATGACTTAGTCTGTACCAGGGATTGGAAGAGGTGGGGAAATTCAGTTTTGGAGGATACATGAATGGGGAGTGCATCAGACCTTTGCATCAAAATATGAAGGCATCAATAAATGAACACTACATTTTTGCTTCTTGTGACTGTGTTTGCAGCTGCCAAAATTGTGTTACTGAAAGTTTCTCCTGTTACATTTCAGAAGTCATCTTTCTAGGACTATCACAAAGTACAGCTGTTTTTTCCTGGTTGGCATTACACTTTTTCACATTTCATGTCTGTTCTTCTGGGGCCTGTGTCTAGATAGAGTAATATTGAAGGATTTATTTAGCAATGATTTTGATCACAAACATTTTTCACAAACCTGAACTGAGACAGAAGTGCTTTCAATCCTTATAAAAATGTAGTACTCTAACGACTCTAGGCCTGCTTATCTTTGGAGTCTGAAAATGTTGAATTTTCATTTTGTCAAAGGCATCTGTAAGACAAAATTGGCTAAAAACATGTTCTGTGTTACAGCAGAGTGAAGCCATGAATCACATGGTAACACATTAGAGCCACTAGTATCAAAGGAGCCCATGGGGAATTGAGGAAAAGGTAGTTAAGCAATTAATGAAGATATTTAAAATCCTAATATGGCAGAGACAGCTTTGAAGGCAACAAGGGATTAATATTTATTTAATAGATCATCAGATTCTGTGCCAAAAAAGAAATATAACAGAAGTCACCCCACTCTGGATGCAAATATGCACAATTGGAAGAATATTTTGTGGTAACAGTGACATCAGCACGTCATACATTGTCATGATAGCTGGGAAAAATATCTTGCCTTAAAGAGAATATTACCTTTGCTGCTTTTGACTATTTTGGCTGAAAGTAACTGCAGTGATCCCAGCTCTGTCACAACACATTGAATGCAGTCTTCAAAGAGAAAGAAACATATTGGTACTTAACAGAGGTGGCATGGGTTAGTTGTATGATTGACAGCAGATAAATGTAACTGCTCTGCAATATTTTAAGGGATGGTTTGATGTGACTATCACCTATATGCAAGAATGGAACTTCCCAGTTTCCAGAACTGCTGGTCAAATTGGATAGGCCAAGTTTTATTTCTCAGCAAAGGTCAAACTTCTGTGTTTATTATAACCATTTGCAGAAGCAGTTTATGACTGACTGTGCCTGGCATAGTCTCTGAGATGCAGTGTGTTAGTAGTGTGAAAGGTTGCTGTAAAGTTCCATTATTTCTTTTTGCAGAAAACCTGAAGTTCATAAAGAGCTCCTCTTTCTTAGTGGTATTCCTTTGTGTTTCCAGAACACTGATATATTGTAATCTTTCCCAGTTAAACTTTTAATGTGGCTGCTGAGGAGGATCATGAACAAAACTACTATTAATATATTTATTTCTTCAGACACAGTTGTTGGGGTTGTCTTATGTACCCTGCTCCAGGGAATAATAAAGTTGTGTCTAAAAGCTGGCTTGTCTTAAATCAGTTCAAATAGAAGAGAACTAACAGGTGACAACTGTTCTCTTGGCCAAAGTTCAGGGAGTTTCACATGCAGAGGTACAAAGCTGGAAAAAATACAGGCAGTATTTACACTGCTATCAGATATCCACACATGGAGAAGATTGGAGGCTTCGTTAAGGGCAGCAGTACAGAGAGGCTGAATCTATCCCACAGCTGGCATTATTTATTTTATTCTTTTTCCATTAAAATTATACAAGTGTAATACAGAATTCATCTAAAAACATTAGAAGAGCTATTCTTTACAGTTGCTGTTGGTATCACAGAGGACTGAATTGAAATCAGTAGCAAAGAAGAATGGAAGGCTGATAGTCAACAGTTCTCACTGGCCATCAATCTATGAAATAACGAAAAGGCAAATGTGGTTTTTTTAAACTTCTGCTTAGTATCTAACAGTTTTTTTACTCTAGTTGATTTCTTTCAGACCTTCATTCTATTATACCCATTGCTTAAATCCCAAGCAGCCTCTGTTTTTGACGTCTTGATTTAAGGAGAATTTCTCAAAAAACAGTTAATGATGACACATTTTATAAACTGACCTACTACTGTGCATTACTGACAAAGTAGCTTTGTATGTATCATTCTATTTTAAGTGACAGTCTAAAATTTATTGATAAAGTTAATACATTTATAACAAGGTGAATTTAGCAACTACCACTATATATCCCTTCTAGAATCATATGCTAATGAAAAAGATGCTCTAATAATTAGGGCCTAAGACTACTGAATACAACACCTTCCAATTAGCACTCTCCAGCTGGAATACTACCATTAACATTAAACAACAAAACCAAAACTGGGTATCAATTCACATAATAGAAACTAATTGATGAAGTTGGAGGGTGTGATTATTTGTGATTACTTTACAGTCATGCACTGAACGTAGGAGAACCCCAGTCAGTAGTTAATCTCTAGCTACCTCTTTGAAGATAATGAAATTGGCTTCCTACTGATGATTATTCATTAACAATTAATTCTTTCTTGGTGTTCTGCTTCATTTTCAGCTTCTCACCACAAACATGCAATGGAATAATTACAAGTGGAAATGAAAAAGCAATTAGTGGCAGATAATGCCAACATCTGATTAAAAAACAGTAGAAGAGATTAGCCATTAGGTAACTGCAACTTTGCTGCCTTCAGCAGGGAGATGTGAGTTACTCGGCTATATGACAGTTCAAACTGTGTTTCCCTTTTATTGCTTCCTTACATCATGGTCTGCCACATTAAATGCTCTCTTTTATTGTCAGGGGCATTGACTTGCTGTAAGTAATTTCTAAAGACTAAGTATGATTTGAGATGATTTGTCATTCTTCATGTTGAGACTCTCTGTCAAGAAAGAAGGGGAAAAGTACTTAAGCCAAGTTGTTTATTGTAGTTACCAGCAAATGCAATGGGGTTTTTTTTATTTGAGGGAGGATGATTGAAGTTTTGCTTAAGTGAAGTGCGTGGAGACAAAGATTCTGGAATTTAGGCTCCCCTCCTCTAGACAGTATTTTCTCTTAATCTAGAGACCACAATAACTATTTTCTGTTGTAGCAAATGATAGTTGTGTTTACTGTCACAAGCTTAGCTTGTTTTTGAAGCATGTACTGTGATGCTGCTGGGTCTGCATATCACCACCACAGAAACTGATAAATTTATACTATGATCTTTTAAAATTGTGAATGATTTACATCATGCAGTACCTACAATCCCATAATTACCAAACACTTGCTCAGCAAGAAATCCAACTAAACAAATAAATGCTTTGTAATAAATCTACAAAGTCTATGTGGGATCTGAGACCTGAATGTAGACCTCCCGCTGCATACACTAACCACAGGAACTGAAAGGCAGAGTCTCAGCCCTGTCTGGAATATCAGCCTGCGTTCTCACATTGCAAAACCTTCAGCACGGCAAGTTCCCATTTCCCAAACAGAGACCATGTGACTACTCTGGACTAAGTTTACAAAGAGCTGCTTTTCAAATGCTGATTAAGGAAATTACTTGCTATGACCTGATAATTTTTCAGTTGTGCTTTAGATGACAGAATTCACAAACAAGTGAATAAACAGAGCTGGCAGATGGGCACAACAATGTGTCAATGGTAGGGACCTCATTAACCCCTTGATCAGAAAATGATCAATAACATGGAACTACAGATTATTTTGGTTTTCAGTGTAGAGTTAACACAGCAGTCAGTGTTGTCATGGGCATATGGTCCACTGGATATTTTTCAAAACAACGAATTAGCAGAATATTAGTAGTTAATGTTGCTTACTTAGTTTGAGAGGCTGAATGTTTTGTTTTCAAAAAGTTGTTTCAAAAGGCTGAATGTTTTGATTGTCTATTGACTATAGATATTCAGAAATTTCTGTCAGAGGAATTGAAAATCACATCAAAATACATGGCAAAGAGTGTACTTCATGGTGTTTAAAGTTTTCATTGCTTACATTTTATTCCAAAAATGCATGATGCAGATGTGCTGAAATATTTCTCACAAACTCATGATTTGCAGTCTGAAAGTTCCTTCTCTTTCCTAAGGACAGTTAGAATGTGGTAAGAGGCCTTTCAGCCACTGCTACCATAGCAGATTCTGCATCATCTCTCATTTTGTAATTTTCCCTGCATTTTTTTAAAAAGTCAAGGCAAAATCTTTGAAAAGACATGCCTTCTGTCTTGACTTCCCTCTCTGTCCCTTATTTATTTACTTTGTTTGCTCCCTGTAGAAACTTTACTTTTACCATATTATTGGTTCTCGCAAACTTTTTCAGTTTTCTCCTTTGCTGTCTTATCCCTGCTCTTTTCATCATTGTTTCCTCTAGCAAGTGAAAGAATACTTTTATTTCACCTATTCTTGGTAAACCACTTATTTACAAAATGCTTATCCTCCTTTTCTACATCTCTAGGTTATAGTGTGAACTTTTCACATGCATTGCCTCACAATCTCTTGGGGACAATGGTTCTGAATTATTACAAAATTGCTCAGATTTTTTGAGGTACCTCTCCCGATCAGATCAGAGACATCATCCTATTATGCAGCTAATTTCTTGTCCTACACCTATTGCTGTGGAAAGTGGGCACCAGCATGAAAAACTTTCACAGCACTGAGCTTTTCTCTTTGTCTGTCAGCAGCCACAATAACACAATCCTATCAGTTACACAGACTTTCATCTGTCTCTATTACCCATGTATAAATGTGTTAAATATGTGAGATGAGTTAGAAATAAGCAGCAACATATTTCCCTGCAAAACAGCAGTGTTTTCAGTCCAGAGAAAGCTTCCATTTTACCTTCTGTTGATACTAACAGCAAATACCAACCTGCAAAACCCACAGTAAAGTACTCTAACCACATGTTTGGTTGGAGTATGAACTAATCAGACTAATCAGCCAAATGTCTCATGGGAGTAACTAAGGGTGTTTCTGTGCTTCTCCCACTTGGTAAACTTCTCATTTTGAGAAGACTTTCCCAGTATAGCTGAAAGAGATTGACAAATTCCATGTAAAATGTCAGGGGAATCCTGGTGGCATTGCACTGATGTGTGAAGATCTTTTTTAGCACAACCTCCATTCAGTTATAGATGAATGTTTTGAACTAAGTTTATAAATGTAGGGGGTTTTTTGTAAGAAAAAAATAATTTCTTTGGATTTCTTTTTTGCATGAGATTTTTTTCTCAGTTGACTTATCTCTTGAACCAAGGTTCTTCAGGCAGTGGTCAGAGATGTATCAATCACATTCAGATGTAAAAAAAGAGAAAGAAATTAATAGAAGTTCCAATGTTTGTTCCAGTTAGTTTTGATTGGCTGAATTTGTGCCCTAAGTACTAGAGTTGTGTTACTGACACTGGAAAAGTACTTTCAGGCCAAAAGTTTCTTCCTAAGGAGCTCTTGAATGTTTTATATTTTTATTTAAGATTTCAAATATAACATTTTTACCACAGAAGTAAAGCATTAAGCTAAAAATATGCTGCAGTAGTGATGTTTCATTTGCAATTGCCAGTAAGTCCTCTAGTACTAAATTACATTTGTTGATGCATTACCACATGTTGTATTGATTTCTCCTTCATTTTGTAATTAGCAACTCAAACTTGTATTAATGTAGAACATTTACACTGTAATCCTATGGTATTCAAGGTATTAAGTAGTTTAATGAATTAATTAAAAATAATCTTAGTAGTTGATAAAAACTCATTCACAGGCCTTTTCAAGCTTTGTGAGCTGAGTGCGTGACCCTGCATAGTCCCTTGGCATCAGCAGAACCAGTAACATGGTGTTTGCAGTACCTATATTGCAAGGCAGTATCAGATTCACTATGAGAATGCACGTTTCCTATACTGGCCTACCACCGTAAATCTATTTGTTCTTTATAGTACCAAACACATGTAGGGACAATCCTACGCATGGATAATCCCACATACCAGTTTGTCCCACATGTGACTGAACATTTGATTGATCTGATCATCACCATTTGAGTTTTATGAGTTGGGCTGCTGACCACTACAAGATTTGTAACCCATTTTAGATATGAAAACCTTTACAGCAGGCTCTGATCAGCCACCTTACAGGAAGTATGGTTAGGCCATAGGCAGATGACTGTCTCATTTCTGAAGTAACAGAAACACTACCTGACCTTTCTACTGCCTTGGGCAAGTCAAGATCTCTACCTAGCTACTGAATTTCTCTTGTCTTTCCTAAAAGGTTTTAGAAAGGAAGACCTACAGTTTGTTGAAAATAGAAGACTACTGCATGGAGTCAGGGGGTAGATGGTACATGGTGCTGACAAGTCTGTGGTTATTTTAAAGTACAGAGTTAATATCACACAGATGAAACCTGGACTACTACCCACCCACCAGCAGCAAGCTGTTAAATGTGAGAGTACCATCAATAAACATTGAAATATTCAGGAAAACAAGGGGTTTCAGTCTTGTTTCTTTGGCAAAAGATTATCCATCACATTCCCCCAAGAATTTTCTCATTATCTTCAGCCACTAGAGACTGTGCAACAAGTAATACCAATACTTTCCTTGTGTTCCCTTTTGCATCATGATCCGCAGATTTCATCTTCAGGAGTCTTACAGATGACATCTTTTGGGTCTAGTTCAAAGTCTATCTACATCTGTAGTTTTTATTATTCTCAGATTAAGGCCTTCTTACTTTGTGACAGTCGCAGCAGTCTGTTACTTTTACTTTTCTCCTACTGAGCACGGAGTGACATTTCAGAAAAGCAGAGTCAGACTGTCTGTTCCAATAAGTGCTTGCTGCTTTCTTCAGACTTTTCAGAGTGACCTCTCAGTCCATTGCTGCCACTAAAAAATAAGAAGGCATTGCCTCCCAGACAGCCACTCACTTATTGTCCGAAGTCATATTTGACTCTCACCTCCTACTAATTCTTCTCTTTAAATTGTGGCTGTAATGGTCTTCCTCTCCCTATGACTGAATTGTCAAACCATATTAGTCATCCTTCTGACTGCTCTGCTGACCTTTCCTTTACCTTCATGTTAGAAGCAAGCTTTTCTGTTTTGACTTCTAATCCTTAAAACATGAATTACAACTTAGATCTTTTTCAGCACACATAAGCAGAACAGGAAGAAATTCAGATTATTTAGAGAGAGATGACATGGTGAAGACTGGAAACAGCAGAAGAACAAAGTAAATGATTTGCATGCCACCTTAAAGCCACCATGACAAACTACTGGTCCTAACACTTATGTGTCAAAATGTTGTCTAAGAAAATCACTATAATCCGTGATACAATCATTTTACTGCTTGAAAGACTGCTACTGGCTTTGTGTGCTATATATTTTACTTATCTTGAAAGTTCATTCCAGATGTCTTTGGGCTAGAAAAGAAGCCCAGATAGAAAAATGTCTAAAATAATAAATAAAAATGCCAGCAAACAAAGTGCATTTAGATCCATGTTGTATCAGAATCAGTTTGTTTTACCGGCACAGCATTGTGATTTTGACATAAAGGAATATGTAAAGCCAGATAACCTTTTCTTTGTGTCTAATGTTAGGGACTCGTTAATTCATCGTTCTTGTGACTTACTGGTAGTTTAAGATGCATGTAATGTAACACAATTCAGTGGCAGCTCAAAGGACCAAGAAAGTGTCTATATGAAAGAGTGTGAAGGAACCCCTATCAGTGAGATGACACTCACTTAAAAAGGACTGTGAAAATAAATTATACTATATGTGTACAGAGGCTGCATATAAACTGAGTGGGAAGTGTTACAGAAATCAGTCACATATTTATAAAGGAATGGAACTGTTCATTACAGATGTAATTTTACCTTGTGCAGAAAGTACAACTCAAAACACTGTGTACTGATAAAGAAGTGTACATGTAACTGCCACATTAAGAATGTTAATCTGAAATTTAAAATATCCTTAGATACTCTGGTTAAAGTAATTTGCTGTTACTATCTCACAGCCTACTTAAGCTCCACAGACCTTTTTCCTTTTCTCACAAGACCTCATCTCCACTGAAGTGATGATTACCTTTTCTTCTATTAAAGATTCACTGTAGTTTCAAGGTTGGAAATCTAGCAATCACCACCTGAAATCCTCATATCCTCAGGTTAGTCTTGGAGTCGCATTTATAGTCAGTTTGACAAACCAAGACAGAAGAAAACAAACTTTTCTTGAAGCCCCAACTTTATTTCTCATCTCTAAAATGTTGCAGTAATAATGTAATATTTTTTATATTTTGACAATTTGAACTAGTCCTTCACAAAAAAGAACCAGATTTCAGCATCTATCCAGTTTGCTAACTGCCCCTCACAAAAACAAACAAACAAAATCAAACACAAAAAAACAAACCACAAACCACCCCCACCCTAAACCACAGCTCACAGTTCTGCAGCTCTGCGGAAGGGTAGGATGTAGGTACCTGTAGTACAAAAGGGAATGCAGTGCAGAGCTCTGTGTGCTGCATATGGTTTCTTTGCTGTACTTCTTCTCTTCCACCTCTCCCTCTGTACTTATTTCCACGGGATAGACACCTGCCTCTGCTTTTTTTACCGCTGAGATGTGGGTTATGCACAGCAAAACATGTTTTCTCATTTTTCTTCTTTACTGAATCCCAAGTGGACTTCTAGGGCAAAGTTTTCTCAGATGTTGGGTGGCAATGGAGATTGAAATGGTGATGTCTGGTCAGTAAAGAAGATTGAAACCTGTGACAGTTCTGTGAGTGGATATTCAGGCCCTCATTGTTCTCCTCCAAGAGAGAGAGAAAGGGTGTTATTTTGAGGTCCTGGGAAAACTGAGCGAGTTTTTAAAAGTAGGCACAAATGGTGAAAAAAAATATGAATTTTGTCAGTCTTTTGGTCCAGCATCTCCGGGCACTTCTGCTTGCATAGACTGATCTGCTGTATTTAGTTTACCAGCACTGAGCAGCACTGAGAGAGGCACTGACCTCAGCAGGGACAAATTTCTTAAATCCATACTTAGAAACATGAAAATGTTCCAAGTCTTGAAAAGTTCAAAGTCCCCACACTGCTCTTAAGTAAGACAGTGACAGAGCAAGCTCTTCCATATGATAAGATGGCAACGTCTACATCAAACACTTTAAACTCAGGTCTTCTGTGGAAATTAGTGTCACACAATTGGTGCTCATTTAGAAGCTGTGTGATCCATAGGCAATAACAAACCAAACTGAACTCCACCCAAAACCCCATCTATCACTCTAATATGCATGCTGGTGGAGAAGGTAACAAACCCAGTGTCTTTGATTTGTAAGCTTGTTTGGGTTAGCACCTACTTACTAATTGTTACAAGTAGCTATTATATGCAGAGAAGATGGAAACAGGTAGTGAACTGCCTCGAAGTTAAATTGAAGGGGGAAGGGATGACATTCATAGCTGAGATGTTTTCTAGATTTGCTGGTACAACAGTGTGAATGACAAGCAGGTAATACATAATGTTCCTTTTAGAAAATCTGAATTCTTCCAAAAGGGAAAACTTATCTTCTTTTATTGAAATAGTAGAGGAAGGACCATGTAGTTCTCTTTCATTTATATAGTGTGCGGTGATTGCTATTAAGTGAAATGATTGCACTGTATTCCTGAGCAGGCATTTTTCCTATGGGCTGAATTTTATTCTTCAGTACTTAAAGCACGTTACAAACAGAAAGTTGCCATTCACAGGGCCTTTCCACAGAGATCTACCCTTACCAGGCAGTCCCCAGCCCTTATGGTTGCAAGAGTTTCATACTTCTCTAGTGCAGTACTTGGCATTGTCCTTGAACTTCACAAGATTACTTTTGGCCCTTTAGTCTCTCTGGGCCCCTCTGAATACATCTCTGCTCTCAAGTATATTGACTAATTCTCTCTAAATCAGTGTCAGCTGAAAAGAACTTAAGTATCTTTAATGAAAAATAGAAATTTGACTTCTGTCCCTCTGCCACCCCAGTTATGACTCAGGTGCACAACTGAAGTCCACAAATATTTGTCCCTAGAAAGCTCTCAGTAGGCACTTGTGCCTCTGAAGATGTGCAGCTATCTTCTCCGTGAGTCTCTCCTGTACATACAGCTGGTTAGATGGTGGGAACAGCAGCCCCTGTGCCCACCAGCACAGAAGATGATGTTGGGTACAAGGCTTGAACAGGAGACTGCAGCTGAAGTGAACTGCCCCATTCACTTGAAAATGGCAGCAGTGTCTGAGAAGCAGCAGTTTCCATTTATGTAATAACTCAGACCTCGGTCAAAACGTGTTAAAAGATTTTGTTAGGGATTTGGATGATTTGCTTTCAAACTGTTTGGAATTTAGTTGATTTATTTTCATTTTCTTTCTGTCTAAGTTTAACTAGTCTTCCAGTGCAGCTCCATAACTATGAAAGCCAGTAACTAGTTTATCACTAGTCAGGCTCTGATACCAGTGAAATCAGTGTGGAACTTTTGGCCATGAAAGGATTACCACTCACACCTAACAGGAGCTCCGTGTATTATCTAGTGTATTATCTAGTTTAGCATTTGAAAGGAACCCACTCGAAGAGTAGAGTTTCCACTGTTACAGTGTGCTCAGTTTATACTCTGCAGATTCTAACTGTAAAAAAATAAACACAAAATTCCTTAACACAAGGAGGTGCCATCTAGAGTTTTCTAAAAAATGACATGGAATAATTCATATGCTAGCATACAATTTTTTTTCTTTTGCCTCTATACAGTCTCTACAAGTCAGGATACAGTAAGATGATATATTTTAAATTTATTTATTGACTCAGAATCTTGGGGTGAGGAGTGAAGCAAACACCTCTTACTATACAGAAAGTGAGATCCAGAACCTCATTAGAGCATATACATAATAGATTTGTTCATAGATTTGTTGTTTACCCTCAGAAGAAAGTGCTCAGCTTTTCCTGAGACTACAGAACAGTCTTCCAGACTATCTGTTTCTCTGGTATTCAGCTCCCGGACTTGTTTCTGATGAATACAGTTGGACTGTGAGAAGCTCCTCGTTAAAATCTAAAGTATCACACAAAGGTAGCATCTCAGCATCTGACTGAGTCTAAAAAGGTTGAAAATAAGCCAGGAGAATAACAGGAAGCAGTTCTAAAGCTCTAAATATTGATCTACTGAAAGCTTACCTTAATTCTCCCTACACTTACAGGAGACTGTGGTCCCATTCCTTCTTACTGTTTATTTTAAAGAACTTTTGTGGCCTACAAAAAACTCTTTGGTCATGGCAAGACACACATTTTTCCTATTTCTGCAAGCAAATGTGAGATTTCACAGCTCTTTTATTACATTACAAAAGTCCCCCCATGCTGTTCATCATGATCATGTAAACACAAGGCAATGAAGCTTACCAGGTTACCCAAGCACAGCTGAAGGAACAGAGTGTACTAAAAATACATGTATATACTCTATGGTTACATATGTGCATACAGATATTTTGTTGTTTTGCAAGATGGAAAAGAAAAATCTTTCCACCAAATGAAAACACTGAAAATTAAATGACAACAGCAGCAGATGTTAAAGCAAATAATCTAATTAAGATGATTTCATCAACCGTTTTAAAAAACATTTAAAAAGGCAGTATAATATTAAGTCACCAGAAGAAACGTTGATTATACTTGCATATACAGGCATAATAATACTACAGCTGAAGCTGCCCTTTCAAGCATGAAAACAAATGATACTTTCAAAACTGCTTATTTTTTTTTATCCAGCTGTGTTTCACATCCTGCTAAGGAAAAGTATACACATTAAAAAACTCTTAAGAACTGCAACCCACAGCCAGGAAATTACAATTAAAACCAACAGAAGTTTTGCCTGGGTCAAGACTGCAGAGTGACTTCCATGCAGCATGGAGAATAGCTTCATTCAGGCAGCAGGAAGAATTGTAATACCAATTTGCAAACATAGGGAACCTCATTTTCACTGCTATTCTTTGCTTGGTTGGGCCAAATTCTGTCTCAACGAAACCTGAATCAAAAGCCGGAATGAAGCCAGAACAGTACGAGTCTGCATTTTAAGACTGATGTTGACAGAAAATCAAAATCAAAAGGCAGAATTTTGTCCTGCTCCCTTAGAATAACGTTACTATAAACTACCTTTCCTTCCTCTTGTGTTTGCTCTTCCTTTCAGCTATATTGTAAAATGCAGTACTGCTTGTCATTCTTACTGTAAAACATTGAGTGTGGGAGAGGTGCATGGGTTGCCTCCTTACCACGACATCATGTATTTTCAGCTTCCCCTTTCACTGAGATTTATAATGAGGAACACACTTGACTTCATGTCACTTCTTGAATTTTTATTTCCAGCTCTGACCTTTTTTATTTTAAAATGGCTGCTGGATAGTAGATATTTGTTTAAAAAAAGAAGTGTAATATATAACTAATCCTTTCTATTCTTCATGAGATCTAGTTTGTGCTGGAATTCATTCTGGGTAGTTTCATTTCTGAAAGGTCTCTGGTTCCTCTTGTTTTCTTTGCTTGTAATAATTGTTTCTGTAGGAATGTATTTTTACTACCTCTATAGTGGTCTGCAAAAGCACATTATGTTTTAGAAGAAAAGAAAGAAAAATTTTATTGTGAATGTTACATTAGAGGGTAATAATTCTCTGTGTTGTCTATTTCTTTTAACCCATCTTCATGCCTGCTTGTTAGTTTTCCTTTTATTTAAATCCTCCTTCCTCAAAGCATTACAGCTTCATCTCTTTGGGGGAACATGGGTCTTTCTATCACTAGTGTCATTCCTAAAGATTTCAGAAGGAGGTTTTTCCTTCTCATCTTGGCTCCAGTGATAGACTACTGGTATAGAAGACTTTTTTTTTCCTTTGAAGAGTAGTGAGTCACAGTATGAGCAAGTAAACAGGCTCTTCCTAACAGCCTCTGCAGGTGGTAGATTACAAGCAGTGCTGGGGAAGCAGAGCAGGGACAGAATTAACGTAACTAGCTGGGACAATGAAAGAAGTGCAATGCTTAGTGCAATAAAGTGAGGCTTCAAGAACAGAACTTTTTTGCAGATGAAATCCTTGACCATAAAATTTCTCTGTAAGAAGCTCAACTGAGCTTCACAACTGTTGTGCCACATGGTCAGGGCTCACTTTCATGTTTTTGAATGAATGTTTTCAAGATGGAAAAAAACCCATATTGGGAAAGTTTATATTTATCCCTCTTCCTTCCTGAATAATTTTGGAAGCAAATCCATTAAGCAGTAATAAACCTTGACTGAAAAGACTCTAAAATGGTGTTGCGACAGTGGATGCCACTAGTAGTGGATACTACTATCAATTATTTTCAGAGGTTACCTCAGCAACGATGTGGAAAAAACAAGCAGACTCTTACAACATTAATGCTCAAGTGAAATGTTTCCTCTTTTACCAACAAATAGTTTCTTTGACACTCTCATGTTCACTGACACTACATCTTAAGAGCCTGAAGGTAATCACTAAAATCACAAGGACAAGCAAACTTGAAAACCTACTGTAAATCAGAAAACCTTATAGAGGCAAATTCTCAGAGCAACGGCATCTTTTGGTGAGGTGATCAGATTTTTCCAGAGAAAGCAAATTGTAAAACTACTCTTATTTTCATCAACAGGGGAGTGGAACCTTCAGTAAACTCTTCTGGTGCTGAGAATGACAGGGATATTATAATTTGTATTAAATACTTGAATTGGTGTTTAAGGCTGCCATTGTTCCAGTCACCACAAAAAAGTATCAATAAATAGTTGTTTTGTCATTACAAACCAACAGGTTGATAAAGGGTTGAGATATACTATTTCCTTCAAAATACATCAGAGGAATACCTGAATATTCAAATAGTCGAAGTCAATTTATTTGAAACAGTGACATCAAAAGTACTAAATATTTATACCAGATGGAGGGAAAGAAATTGTGACCGGAGGCTTGAGCATGATAGATGTGTCATGGCAGACTGTCACAGCTGTAAGGTAGAGCTTCTTTTTTGACTAACTGCTCCCTTGCCTTTTTCAGTTGATTAATGAAAGCTAGTCTACAGTAGAAAAATGTGAGAGCCAGGCACTGTGCCTGCCATCTATGGTGAGTGGATATTGTGGTATGTTGGTACACAGCAGTGGTGGATGGCTTCTTACAGAGAGGGAGAACCCTTGTCTAGAAGTGATTCTTGGGATGTTGATATGGGAATTTCCTAGCTTGGGAGGAAAGTTAAACTTTTTATGTACTACCTTATGAAAGTATGTTAGCAACTTCCCTAGCTGCAGTTGATTTGTTTCAGCAAAGAAAAATTCAGCTGCAACTATTGGAATTGAAATGTTGGTGAAACGTTAATTTTCAGATAGGCAGAATTTTTCTTTCTTCTTCACATGGACATATAAACCAAGCCATGTCATTTATACTAAAACTCAAAATGTTCATTAGAAAACCCAATGTTTTCATCCAAAAATTATGTATGTATTTTTTAAACTAACCCCCACACCTCCTACAGAAAAAATTAATTAGTCCTATGTCTTCATTAGACAGACATTGTCCTGTTAATTTTGAGCTAATGTCGTTAAGCTGGACTTTACTAACCCTTGTTTAAATGGGTTATGAGGTCACATCTCAAAAATGAAACTGGTTAAAATTACTAAAATCTTTGCATTATTAGCATATTTCTCACACAAAGTGGCCTATAAACCCCCAAACTGTCTCACAGCTAGTTGAAACAAGCCATCCTTGTACAGATTTGAATAACCCAGCAAAGCAGAACTGTTGTAGCATAACCTTTAGTGCTGGTCTGAAAGCTGAGAGGGTGAAACTTGTCCCCTGCGCTCGGTTCTTCACAAGTGTCTTCAGAAAGTGACTTTTCATAGACTTTTGATTGTATGTCAGCTTGATCGCAGAACAAGTCTACTCATGAATTTACAGCTAGAAATAGGAATGTCATCATTAATTGCAGCATCTCCATGACTGGGTTGGACAGTAGCTGGGCAGTGTCTTTGGTGGGTCCTACAGTACTTGGAGTTTATGCTCCATTGAAAACTTGAAGCTGAGCACAAAATGAGGGCAAGACATTGGAAAAGGAAAAGCTGATCTGGGAAGTGGAGAGATAATGTATTAAACCTCCTTTTTTATTTAGTGTTGAAGAAGGTGTTTGTGGTTTGTGGTGAGAAGTGTTTTAGGGTTGTGTGCACATTTAGCAATGTTTTTTTCTCTGTATGAACACATGTGACAGTTAAAGCCTTTTGTATTTGTTGCAACAGAGGTAGGAAGGCATAAGGCCTTACAATTTCCTCTCCTGTAGAGCTTGCTTTTGTGTATTTTTTCCTAATGGAGGCACTGGAATGGGGATAGTCTGCAGTAAAGACACAAGGCATTACTGCAAAGGTCAAAAGAAAGTCTGTTTTCCTCTTTGGGTCTGGACTTGCAAAACTAGAAAACCAAGACAATCTGCATTACATATTTAAGACAATTTAAGATAAAATATGCTTATTTGCATATTTTACCTTTTTCTCACTCCTTTCTTTCCTACCTATCCCTTTTAACTCAAAGAAACCCATAAGCTGTGGAGTAAAATCTGCATGTCCATAGCCAGCTGGCCATCCCAAGCACTCTAGGACCTAACGAGGGGTGACTAACGTGTGGGAGGCAGGGAAGAGATGCTGACCCTTTTTGCAGACTTTGGCATTCGTAGAGGTAGCAGATACTGAGCAACGGAGCCTTAGCAGGCTCAGAATTAGAACTGGATGAATAAGGTTCAAAAGTTTCCCCAAACATCACAGGAATCAGCCATGTCCTTCTCCTTGAAATTGTAAGAAATTCCATAAGACTTGTATAAATATCAGCAGAAAGTCTGCTTCAGGTTGAATTTCACAGTATATGCTCAAGTTCTCATCCACAGAGATAAAAAAAATATTAATATTTCTTAAACTACACTATTCTCAAACTAAATCAAGAACCTTCATTCACTATTTTTGTGGACCACAGCAACTGGACAATAGTCTTTAAGACTTAACAAACTCATAAACTTTCAATCTAACTCAGATTCGGTCTCTCTCTTTGCAGTTTGACATATTAAAACTCAAAATATTCTCACTGAAATTCTAAGATGAAAGTGATGTCTGGTAAATTGGCTTCTTGTGGAAGAAGTAGAGCTTGAAATAAAAATTTCTGTGGAATTCACCTAGAAATGAAATTATCTTCCCTGGGTATAAAACTCTTGTTTACTACTTCAAGTGCACACTTAATTTGTTTTGTTGTCTCTAGCACAAGAAATACATAGCAACAAAACAAAACAACCCATGCCTCTGTAAAGCTCAAGGAAAAAACATTTCATCAAACATAAATCTTTTCAAAACAAGTAGCTCTACAAAATATACACCTCCCTCTAGTGAGAATGTGGGAGAAGAAAGCAAACTGAGAGGCATTATACACATCATTGAATGTTTTCTGACAGGTGACTTCTAAGGAAATAATTGAAGAAACCTGTACAGACTATGGTTTTGGGGTCCACAATGTACTATTTGAAAGCATCTGTTTAATAGGTTTAAGTAATGAATAAGTTTGCGTAAACCATATGACAAAAAGTGGCTAAAATAGTCTATATAAGTGAAAAATCATTCATTTAGCAACTTGTAAAAACTGGTCATACTTTGGATTCTTGTTGAATCTTCCTGGCTTATACATGTGCATAAGAGCCTAACACAAATTGTCTTTATAGTGTTGAGCACAACTTACAATGGGTTCAGGAAATTCAACACATGAGAAAAATATTAATCAAAACCAGTTTTAGTCATGTTCAGACTCAAAAGCCAGAGCTGCTTTGTTAAAATTGAGAAACTTATTCAAATGCACACTGAACCTTGTGTGTCTTCCTCGAGTTTCAGTGGATGAGTAATTTCACTTTACCACAACTGCCCTGAACAGGGAAGATTTCAGTCTTGTTCTTTATAATGCAATAGTAATGTAAACTAATCCTGCCACAAAAAAATTAGCACTACTGAGAAGAGCTGTTTGACAGCTGCAGACCATTACATCCATTGACTCATTTTTGAGAGTTTGTGACCTCTCAGAGTGCTAAACTCCAGACATAGTACAGTGCTTCCTAACAAGGGTGTTAGTAGATCAACTACAACCTCAGCAAGATTCAGCTTACACGATTTTTTCAAAACTTTCCAAAACCAGAGAAAAAAGTTAGTCAGTTATGTCCAGCATGGAAATAATAGGCATAGTTTACACCTCAGAAGCCATTTCTTGAAGTTATTGTTAAAAAAATCCTATTTCTTCCAAGGTATTCTTGCTTTCCTTTTTCTATGACCTCCAAATGCCCCGTTTCCCTCAGCAGAGAGTTACTCAATTTGTCTTTGCAATACTGGTATCAATTATCTCAACTTGAAACACTTGAAACACACTGTACTTATTCAAGATGCAATCAAAAAAAAAATCAGATAAATAAAAAGCCTCAAGTTGTGGCTGGAGATAAGTTCTGCTGTCATAGGACAGAAGTTGACTTTATTTATTACACTAAATCAAAAGCCATTTCCAAGGTGGTACTGTGCTCTCCAAAGTGCAGTTGCAGAGTGGGAGATGATCACTGGCATGCATGCTCTGCTCTGGAAGGAAGAGAAGCTGAGAGGGCTTCTTTGTCTTATCCTTTAGGTCATTGCCACAAGGTAGAATCAGATAAGTTTATGGCACAAGGTAGGCACCAAATACCAAGACAGTGACAGCACAGCATTAGAGACAGAAATAAAACTGTGGGTTGTCCTAAATCACCGTGAATATTTCATACCAGCTATTTCTTCTTCAGGAAGACATTACACCTCTGTGTGGCTAAGGTATCCAGCTAACTCAGCTTCACACAGCTACTACCAGTTAAGTCTTTTACATTAACATGAAATTCTGGCCACATTTTACACTTACATTCCACAGGGGCCTCAAGGCACAAAAACATTAGATCTACAGAAGTTGTCCACAACCTCTTGACTCTCTTGACCCTTTTTCTACCATTTCAACTGCCTAGCAGCTCTGATGTGCTCCTTCTTACCAGGATTTCAGGGAAGGAACAGGCAACTTCTAACCTTGATGGCCAAGGGATTTATCCCACCATACCAGCTACAGCAGATCGTGAGCTAAGGAGCTGCTCCTCATACCTCTTACACCATGTACTCTTTGGGTGGATATCACACACCCTCTTATTTTGATCCTTGCTGCAGCCATCAACATGATTGCTCAGCATGTTTGAGGAAGTTGCTGGGGAGCTTATGAGTAATTTCCTTTACTGATGTTTAGGGTTGTTTGTCAGCCTGAATTTATACTCTGCTGAATGTCGTGGGCACAAAGCTGCCATAAGCAGAAGAGCATGTATCTGCAGTTGGTAGACACAACAGGTTTAGATCACACAGATCAACAAATTCCCAGCTGGACTGGGTCGCTGATTGTATGGAACTGCTGCAGAATCTCATGACGTGCACATTTAAGTATGTCCAGTCCTTGTTAGCACTACTCTATCTTGATGCCTTTGTGGGGTTCAAAAACCTCTCATTTTCCTCTAACTTATTTTGCCAAACTAGAAACATTTTATCAAACTGACAGCGTGAAATGGTAGATTTAAATCTTTGCATTAATTAAGAAGCCAAAGAGCAGAATTTGTGTCTACTTAATTTTGACAGAGCCCTGGTTTGAGCTTTGAATGGTATAAACAAAACCAATTACTGAGAATGTGGTAATGAGGCAATTATTTTTTGCCGTAAACTTTGAACGGCAAAAAGTAAAAACCATTGGTCTTAACCAATCAATAGTTGTGTGATAATCCACATACTACCTGCACATAAAAAAAAGGTTTTAAGATTTGTTTAAGTACAAAAAACACTGGTTTTCATTTCATGTTACTTTTTGAAACAGACTTTACCAAACATGTACTTGCAGTACATTTTGTTTCCAACATAGTAGTAAGAGAAAAAAACAACCATTGTAGCAGGACTTTTATCAAAAGTTGCTTTGGCTTTCATGGTCTATATTATTTTAGAACTGTGTCTCTTTGCTGCCTTCTTAAAGCATCATTTTAGGAGTATTTACTTTTTTTATAATTAGATATAAAATAGAAACCAAATTGAAGTGGAGCAGTGTTTCCCAGAAATAAGTGCCAGAGAAATAAGTGCAGTGGGATTGCTGTCTTATGCAGTTGAAACATGACAATGTGGTTCTTTCTTCCCCTTCACTGCACCACTCAGAGTCAAAGTTTATACTCCTTTAAGACTGGATTTTGTTTGCTCACCTTGAAGAGAATTTATTTTCGTAGGAATTTATTTGGAATTTAATTATTTATGGGAGGGAATATGTTAATTTGTTTTCCAAGAAGATATATTACAGACTTCAACTGGCTGCCTAGAGATATTTTACAATCCTTTCATCAATTTTTTTTTTGGAGACAAAGCTTGCTTTATTCTCCAGGCAATAGTGGTTGCTTCATAATTTATTTTTGTAGGAGGGAAGGTGTTTGAGAGTTTCCTCCTTGGATGGTAGCATTAAAATTTTTAAGTTGTGTGACTTCGTGACTTTTGGACCCAGTTAAGATCAATTATGGTCACAGAGGGATCAAAGTGATACAGTGCCCCAGGACAAAAGAGGCAGATTCCAACTGGGGAGCTCTTGCGTTTACATGGCAGTTGTGGCAAACACAAGGAAAATCTGCTGATGTGCTGCACTGACTGGCTTTTGTGAACTGTTTGCTAAGTCATCTGTCTGCTTCGGTCTGCAAACACTGAAGTTGCACAGGGAAGATAAAATTAGCAGCATCTCCATAAAACACCGTTCACTGCACCACAGAGGGTTTCATTTTCCTGCAACTCAACTTTCACAGGCGTTGATAACATTGACTGTTAGTGGTCGACAGTGATATCACTCCTAATTTGGGGAAACTGGGAGCTGTGTCAGATGAGTGCCAAACCATATGTCTCAGGGCGAAGAAATGAAGAATTTAACTATATTGCATTCAAGAAGAGCCACGTGAGTTTTGGGTTCTCCCCATCCCACTATCTTTGTCTGCCAGGCTCCCATAGGTGGAGTTCACACCTAAAGACTATGTGTGTGCTTTCCAGTCTTCAAACAAGCAAACAAGAAGACACAAATTATTGCTGAAGACCTCAGTCTGCTTGTTCTCCACTGTGTCTCCCATGTGAACGAAGACAGTCCTATCTCAAAACTACCAGATTCACTGGATGTGAAACAAGGGTGGGCAGCCTGTATGCAGTGCGCTCTTGCTGCAGTGTCCTTTGCCTTGGGTGGGTGTTTGTGGCTTCCCAGCAAGATTCCCACTCGAGAGGAGATCACAAGCCAGAGAGGAGTTTTCCCCACCTCTCTGTATACTCTCCAGCCCTGGAGGAAAGGGTGCAATCTCCTCCCCAAGCTGAAGGTAATCCCTGATGTGAAACTGAGGTAGGAAAAGCCTTGCCCTGGTATAAAATATAGCTGAGCTCGGTGAGGTGGACGTGCCAGTCCTCTTTTCTCTTGCCCCTAGGTGCTCTACCAGCAGAGAATGGCAGTGGCTACTCCGGGGGATCCAATCCTTTGAGGTTTCTGAGGAATCCCCCGTGGCTGGGACTTGGGCTCAGCGCTGTGAGCCTGTGTGTGGGCTGCTTGCAGCCTCAAGTGCTGACAATGGCACTGGGAGCACCCCACGTGCAGAGTCACTGTGAGCCCTTTTGCATGCTCTGGAGAACTCACTGGCAGCCCCCTGAGAGTGGTCAATGGGAGATGTACAACATTCCAACAGCACCAGAAGAACCCTCAAAAGTGTTTCTGTGGATTTAATCATTGAGGATTTGGTCTGAGTCCTATGTGAGTCCACAAATGTCCTAGTACAAAACAGTCCCTTATGACTGTTGGACTCAGTGATCCTTGTGGGTCCCTTCCAGCTCAGCATATTCTGTGATTCTGTGACCACTGGATCCCCCCAGAGCAAAGGGAAGTTCTGTGATACAGCACAAGCCAGTGGCTGATTCCACTTTTAATCATACATTATACATAATATATAAAACAGATTTTTAAAATTAAGTAAAACATATTTATAAAGTTACAAATAATCTACACACACATATATGTAGACATACAATTACACATATTGTATCTACTTAGAGAAATTAATTCAAGAAGTTACTGTAGAAAGCCATCCTATGGGAATCAGCCTGGCATTTTTCACTTTATCATTCAGAGGTAAATTCATATGAGCTTAACATCCCTTATCAGGCACTAACCCTTTTCACAGCTTGCTAAGGGTTGAGGATATTGACAGAATAGTTTGATACCCCACAAGAAGTCACACAAAGTTTCTGATAATGACATTATGCTGAGGAAAAGGGGGCTTAAGATTTTCTTTGAGGGACTGTAGTTCAGGGGACTAGAAATGTGCATCCTAGGCCAGAGGCACATGTGTATTAGCACGAAAGTGTGAAGCACTCACAGGAAAGAACAAAGAGCTGTTGTCATTTAACCTGATTACAAATCAGGGGTATGCTATTCTTTAGCCTACTTTTTTAAAGAGGCTAAAAATACAGACGGCTGGATTATGCTCCCTACTCTCTGCTCCCCTCACCCTGCAGGAGAAGGGGTCTGAAGCCTCACTCTTTGCACAGCCCATGTGAGGGCTGTCGCCAGCATCTCCCCCCTGCTTGTGAGAGCACAGAGCCTGGGGCAGTTGCCCGTTTGTACCAGTGGTGTGAAGGATTAGAGCAGATGGAAAGGGATGATACAGCGGTTAGCAAGAAGGACATAACACCTCATCAGGCTTTCCAGCTGCTGATTGTACCCAGCCCAGCTAGACAAATCGAGTAACCTCTGAAATTGAAAATACTGAGTTATCCCATGAGCTGCCAACCCCATTTGAACAAGCTATGCTATTTAAATTTAAGTGTGAACTGTAGAATATCTCATGAAGTTAGAAGCGTTGCTTTAATATTAACATATATGTTAGAGGGACATTTTTAGGATTTTTGGAAGGGGATGTTGTTTGGAGGTTGGTGTGAATACATATCTCATTTAAGAACTTCTCAACAGAGCTTCAGAATGCTCAACTACCATCTCACCATTTTTGAAACATCTAAAGTTTTAATTTTAAAATGAAATCTTTAAGGTATTTCAATCCCACTCTCCCTCCATTCCGACTCCAGTCACTCAGATTTCATTGTTGATTCAAATGCTGAAAATCTTCTGCTAGATAAAATGCCGTCTAATCTGGCCAGTGCTATTTACGAGCTAAAATTCAGGCATGGAAACTCGGCTTTGAAAAAGATCAGCTTTTCAAGACATGGTAATGGTTTACATAGATAATATACACACTATTAGATATAATAAAATAAAGATAATTCAATATAAAGGTTATTCTTGTTCTTACATGCTAAAGGTCTAGGATTTATCTTTTTTGACTGTGATGAACATCTTCAGGTTGAAGTACCTGTAGTAAAAAATGCACACAAAAAACTGCGTAAAATTTTAAATCCTAAAACAGGCAGAAAGTTGAAAACAAACAATACATATATGACTTGGTTTCATTTGGGGAGCTGTAAAAGTCAGATATAAACTCCAATATTCCATGACATATCACAGGTTCAGAGTTTACAGCTGTGGCCCCAGCAGCACTTTTTGTTAATCCCACTCCAACTTTATCAATAATTCTGTCTGAACTACATGTACAAGTGCAAGATTCTTTGAAGTCTGGAGACAAAATTCAGCCAAATTGTCTCTGGGCAAATTTCTGTCAACACAAAGCCCTGTGGAACTGATTTAAAGTCAATAGGAGCTTTTAATGAACAAGAGAATTGGAGTGGCAGGGGGCACACAGGAGCAGTCTGCGCCCCCCTTGTTCCTCATTTCATGCTACACAATACTGGGTTTGTGCAGTGGGCAGGAAGGAAAAGAAATGGCTTACAAAGAACAACCACCATAGTGAGGGGTGACAAAAAAGGAAGAGTGAGAAAACTGCTTGTCCAACTCCTATTTTGGATAACACCAAAACACGAGAACAGAATGCTGGGCTAGAGCAGCATCCATTGTATGTATCAGCAGCCTGATGCAAACTTCAATATTTGCCATTAGTGGATGTTAACATAAGTATATGAAAGAGGCATGTACTTAAGGCAGCTTCACAGAGGTGAAGTGAGAATAAGCAAAATAGTCCACCAATTTCACTGCTAAATATATTGAGCAGAATATTGCAAATGCTGCTGACTTCTTCAGGCAGGCTGAATCGTAATTACATCTTTGCTTTCTCTGAGCTTCTGTTTGTGTTTCTCTTCTGTCACAACTGAAACTGAGCTAATAGTGCTGCTGCAGACTGGGGAGGACACTGTGTCTGCAATAGAAGGAGTGATGGTGATACAATAGCCTGGAATTCCTCATGCAAAGAGTTGAGCATGTCATACACTGTACATGGCAGGGAGACAACTTCATCTATCACACAGTTACCTCTAGGGTAGAAGAGCAGAGCCATTTAAAGGGATATAACACTACCCAATGACTCAGGACAAAAAGCAAATATTATTTACAAAACTGAAATTATGCAAGAACTGTTAGGTGTGTAACGGTTTACAATTTCATTCTGCTTCCACTAAAGTCAGTTTGACTATTTCAACATGGGCAGAATTAGGCCTGCTGTAATTTCTCAATGAAATTTTGATTAACGTAATATCATACTGATAACAAAGACTGCTACAGGAGCAGTAGAGACCAAAAGCTGACAAGATCTTGGAATGGAAAGTTCTTCCTACCAGCCCTTGCTGAGAGGCAGCCATGGGGTGTGAGTCCAGTATGTTGGATTCACCACAACTCACTCTGTGACATGTTTCCTGGGAATTCGCCTATCCAAGTACTGATTAGGCCTGACCTTTCCTGACATCTGAAATCAATCAAGAAGGAAACTAAACGGTACTAGACTAAGACAACTGTTTAAGCATGCAAATTTGTAGAGATTTGATGTACCTCAGGAAAAAAGAACTACTCCTTGACAACTGGCCTGAAGTTTGTAAGTTTTAAAGCTATTATTTCCTGGATGCACTTACAGAGTGATCAGTAAACTCAGAATTACAGCTGAAAATTCTGTGATGAAGCCTTGATGAAAAAGATACACTTTCCTCCAAAGATACTGAGTCATTGAAACTAAAATGACCCTGCTAGACAGGGTCATTTTCCATGGATTAGACAGAGTATATATTTGTTCAGAACAATTCAAGCTCAAGCCTCAAACAGAATCAGAAAAGGATTTCAACTTGGTATTTTCCCATAGGTATGTGTACAGCTACTAATTACTTGCCTCTATATCTTATTGAGTTAAGTAAGTCTTAAGCTGTTCCATTCAAGCAATTTTTCAGCACTCTGAGTTGAAAACTTTTTGAGATATCTGTCAACCAATGCCACTTTTCAAAATTTTCCTTTAAATCTTCTTTTGTCTCAACGACTGCAAGAAAATTTGAGAGCAGGCAATCAGGTTGTTTCCTGTGCCCTGGACTGGCATACTGACCAATGCTGTCAGTTTGAAACTATACAAAAGGAGATATCTGGCTCCTTAGGGGCAGATGGATTTGTTGCTAGCTATTTGTGGATAGAGGGGTTCCTGGCCCATGTTGACTTGCAAACATATTAGCAGGACAACCACACTTAAGTAGGTAGGGCTTAGTTTCATTTTAGAAGTTGCGCCTACTCAAAGCAAATCAGTGTTTGTTCTATCCTGTTACTGGTCTTCAGTGTTTCATTTAAGGACAACATAGCTGAGACATATCAACACAGTTTCTTATAATTGCAATTGTGTTCTTTATGCCCCTCATTAAGGTAACCAAGACCTGCTGGAGAGGTCTTAAATGCTGCATCTCAAAAGAGATCCTGCTAAGAGAAGGGTGGAAAATTAAATAGCCATTTCTACTGCTTTAATAAGAAATCTCTGACTCAATTTCTTTGACTTCTTTGAAGCAAGAAGTTGCAAGATTCAAGTTTGTTGTGTGTTTCTGGTCGGGGAAAAGAAGAAAAATCTTAATACAGTTGTCCTTTGTCCTGGTTGTAAGTTGGATGAAAAGAGCATTTTCCTGAAGGTATTGGTTAAATATCAGACTACCACCTGAAAAATCAATAGCTAAGAAAACAGCTAAGATATTGCCAAGCTCACAAACAGAGAAAATAAACTCAGCAGAAGCCTGCTTTCCTAACACTTCCAGTTCATTTCTGAGGCTGAAAACTGCAGAATATATGTTGGCTTTTGGCTGCCTTGCTGAACTCACTAGTAAGTATCCACAGCTTGGGAAGTTTGGTTGAGAGTTTCAGTAGTGCCTGAGTGCCTGCAAGTTAATGCCAGGTGAGTATCTAGTTAAAGAAATTATTCAGTTCCTTGCTTTCTATATAAGCTGTAAGAGTCTTTTTCTTCTTATATTCTCTTCTAAAATCTTAAGTCATCAGGTTTCAGACCTACCCAGACCCAGGCTGTTGTAGTACAGCTATAACAGGTCATACTACTTACGGAAATATTTTGTTTGATGCAGCCCTTTTCTTATTTTCACAGCAGCCTAGATATTGGGGTGGGTTTTTTTGGTTGGTTGGGTTGGGTTTTCTGGTTGTTGGTTTTTTGGGTTTCTTTTCAGTTTGGAGTGTCAGATACTCATCTAGAGTACATTTCTACCCGTATGGTATTCCTCAACTGTTAATTCCACTATATCTTTGCCTATTCACAACTCATTATATAAGATTAGTAACCTAAATCACATGGCACTGTTCCTAGTCTTTGAGTGGATGATGGTGAGTGCCCTACTGGGGCACCAATACCTTATTTGCAAATAAAATAAGTTGTCACTTAGTGAAAAGCCAAACATTTGTGTGGGCAGATGTCCATTAGCACAAATGTTCATGGATTAATCACCAAAAGGGGTGTGAACACTTTTGAATAGGAAAGCAATTTAGAATTCACGCAAACATTTGTGAATAATTTTCCTAGCTTTTCTTTAACTTGGAGAAAGCCTAATGTTTTGATGTGGGACTCACTGATTATTTCAGTGCAAAATGGAGTATTAGAATGGAGTATTAGAAGTGAAATCTGAATTTATTTCACTGTACTTTCAGCTTGTACTTTCTATTGTATTGATTGTGAGACGAAAGCATTTTACAAAGCTTAGCTGTGCACTGTACAACACTGTAGCAGCCCAGAGCAGAAGTCAAGGACCATTCTGGGGCTCCTTAAACTGATCAAACAACTTCTGTCTTCAAATCAGCATGTTCTTTTAAATGCCGTGTGTTTTAGTGGTATATTCCTATTATTTATTATCTTCAGATGGATATATCCTCCACAGTGCTTTATAAAGTGATTTGACTGATTTTCAGCTACACTTAACTTGCTTATTAAGCATGCACTAGCTCTGTATATCATTAAATGCAGCTTTGTGACAGAAGCTGAGACCTCTACCTGTGATTTACAAACTACAGAAAATGCTTCTTAAACAATATAGCCTTAGTGAAACTTGCAAGACATAAAACATTAAAAGGACACTGCATGTTAAAAGTGTTGCAGGAGTTCACTGCTGATTAGATATCTTGTTACAGGTGGTTCTCTCCCTACTGCAGCCAGAGTGAATTAGAAAGACAGAACGTACTGCAGATAATTTTAACGAAAGCAGATAAGCAAAAAAGCTGCTTGATCGATTGTGAGCATCAAATAAAGGAGCTTTAGGAAAATTTAGATTTGTATTAGAGTTTGTGAATTGCAGAAAACCATTTACGTGACTCCTGACACTAATATTTTGAAAGGCAGTTTGTGAGTATTAAGTGCTTGATCTTTGAAATAGTAAAGATTTACTTAGAACTAAAGGTACAGAATTAGATCCTTAGAGCTGGATATGTGCTTTTAAGGAACAAATACTGCAGTTACATTTTAAGCACATATCTGACTACAATAACATGCCCATTAGTTATAAACACCAGCAGTTGTTCAAGCACAGCTGTTTACAATGGTATGATCCGACCTTCATAACAAATGCGTGTAACTTAATGAAGACCTAATACTATGAACACAAAATATAAATAGGAAAAGGAAGCACCAGGTCTGACCAATACGAGGAACAGCCCTTTTTAGCATATTACTCTCTCTTTCTCATTCTTTCTTTTCCCCCTGCTCCGCCCCCATGATTTTAATAGCTAGAAGAAAGAATAAGAATTTTTATACAATCTCTGAAGTCTTGTGGTACATGCTTATCTTTCCCTTGCCCATGGATATTATCAGCATGAACTTACTTAAATTTTCTCAACAATAAAGCAGTATTATAACCTGGCAGTATCATTTTGTAAGCTGGTAATTTGCCCTGCAGTGTATAAATCCGGTCTTTTTTAAGGAAAAAAATGACACCCACTAAAACATAGGCAGGAAACCACCAGTGAGTGAAACCAATAGCCCAAGATGCACTTCTGAGTTCACACAGCTGAGTTGAACATCCTGGACAATGATCAGAATCTAGGGAAAACTGCACAGTAGAGAAAACATAGGGAACAGCTACATGACAAAAACCTTTGTCAATGATGTGAAAGCAGGGAAACAAACAGCCTCTCTGTCTCCTGAAGGTGCAGTTTATGGGTAGAAATGAATGAGAGAGTGAGATAATGCATACCACAATTGCCTTGTGAGGTGCAACTGCGACAGCTGGCCAAAAACACATTAAAGAAGAAATAGGGGTTGTGGGATGTGACAGACATCACCATCTTCCACCCTCATGTTACTTTTGGCATAACGATTTTGTTTCTTACTGATGAAGCCCAGTTGTGATAAGATACCTAACAGCTATCATTTCCCCCTCATCCACCCCACCAAATCCCACTGTGAGCAAAGAAATAACCATAAGCTTCTTCTCATCTGACCTTCTCTGTGAGACCTGGTAGGAAAAAAAAAACTATAGGAAGAAAACCAAAGTAGGCTCAGGAAACAAAATATGCAAAACTACCTCAGGCTGGACAAAGCAACTTTCTGTTGCTACAGATAGTAAAGAGAACAGGAAAATTTAGATTATCAAGTATGGTCGTAAGATATATTTTTAAACACTGATGTGCATGGGAATGAGGGATGGGAGAGAATAGAAGGTAAGAGGTTAAGTATACATCTAGCCTTTTAAAGCCTTACTGAATTGCAATATCACACCCTAGTTTATCTAATTAGTTAGTCAGACTCATTTTAGTAACAACAGAAAGCAATGCAGTGCTCTCTCTCTCCCTGTAATAACAGATAGCTTATCTGATACTAGCAAGAGTTTATCTGTTATCAGTTGCCAGGTAAGAGCAGGGCAGCAGTGCTGCCGTGCCTGCAGAAAGTGCTGGGGGTATTTTTCCCTCCTGAGGTTTGGAGCAGTGTGACTCCCCGAGCCGTGCTCTGCACACCAACAGCTGCAGTGTGTCATGCAGGGCTGCAGCACACTCAGCCCATCGGCTCCTGTAGGCAGCGTGTTCCTCCAAGGGTCCCCAGCGCAAGCCAGCTGGAACCAGTTGATATATTAAGATGGGAGCTTGGGCTTAGCAGCGCTGTTGGGTGAGGGCACAGGCGCTGAATGAAACACAATCTGACTCTGACCGATTACTGAAAACACATGGTACGGGGAGTAAAATGAGCTAAGGAAATATTCTGAGAGGAAAATCAGAAGAGATAAAAGCAGATAGTTGAAACTGTTGAAAAATGTGGAGGACAACTGGGGATGTTTTAAACCATCCTGCTTTCTTAATCTGTTTGCAATGAATAGAGTCTGTGTAACTTATTATCTGATGAGAATGGCTTCTGTACACTTTATTTTTTTCTATAGTTTTCAGGCCACAAATGAGAACAACTTTTCAAGTGAGAAATTGTCCTCACTTACTTGCATCAATGAATAGTGCGAGCATGTAATTTTGCAGAATTGGATATGGGAAGCAAAATTTAGCACATTTCCAGGATGTCACAGTAGTTCCTTTCACTAGACATAGACAAAGAACAGAATCACATTGTTGAAGGTAGCTCCTTCATTCTTTTTATTTTAAGACAATTATTTGTATTTACTAAGTCTTATTCTAACCACAGAAGAGCAGAAGCAGACATTAGGGCTGCAGACAGCTGGGAAAAGCATGGCAAAGCTGTGTTCTGATGGTATATACATTTCATTGTATCCAGCCTGCTCATCTCTTTGAAAGACTGAACTGCACAGAATAGTATGCAAAAGAATTGGTTGTAGGTCTTCAGAGAGCTACACAGAACACCACATAAGTAGGTTAATCTGCCAGCTGGATTCTTTCTAGAGGAAATTATTTTAGAGACTTGTAAGTGAGCTTTTCTGTTGCAAACCAGGAGACAAAATATTGATCCCTTCTCTATCTGTTGGAGAAGATTTCCCCCTAGAAGCTGGGCAGGGAATAACGAGACAACTCTTTGGCATTAGCTGTGAGGGATGCTGTGTGGACTCAGCCAAAGCCCAAAACCTGAAAGGAAAGTCTATAACTAACATCCAAGCTGGTCTGTGCATTCCTCTAACCTGTCATTTTATAAAAATTTGGGATTTTGAGAAGCATCGATTAAGAACTGAGTGATATTCTAGTAGTGAAAATGGTTTACTCTATTAACTTTTTTTTTTTTGTATTTTATTGTTGCTCTATTTCTCCTCCTAAAGAAACTGTTTACAGTTTTTTTCAACTTGCTAAATACTATAACGCTTCATAAACTCTTCCATTTGGGTATAAAATGTGTGTATACAATGAATTATGGCGTAATGCAAGCAACGTGTCACAAGCAAATCCTCTGGTAGACATGGATACTTAAAAAGTCCCAGGTAACAGTTCACTATTTCAGCTCTGAAATGGGTTCTGCATTATGACTGCCTGTAATATAACAGCCAAATTTTGAATCTTCAGATGCCTAATTGCTCTAATACTACTGAGATTTAGGTGTCTAACTACCTTTACAGAGCTGACGCTAAACAATCAGACTTTTGCCATACCACAGAAATTCTTGACTCAGTTAGTATTTCTCCAGCTGCATGAAAAATAGTAGTCGCTTTCCTAAAGAGATACTATCCCTGTCAGGCTCTGAGAATGTGGAGGCGGGAAGTATATTTAATATTTCACTCACTGTGCTTTTCTAGGGGAAGGAAAAAAAAACTAACAGTGGTTCTCAGGATCTTTTGTGCAAGAAGATGGTGGTTAAGGTTACACTCCCACAGCTTCTAGGAAGCCAGTGGGCGTAAATCATACAGTTGGTTTCTGGCTTACTGCCACAGTCAGACAGGTGGTTCTTTGCAGCCCTAAAAGACATGAGGAAGTTGACTTACAATGATAAGTATAGCTCATAGCTTCATTAACATTTCTTTACAGAAAGTTCTAGGTAAGGACCTGCACAAAAGTTCAAGATTTTATACGTACATAAGTTTTGTGTTTGATTTTCTAATGACACAGCTGTGAAAGCAGTATTGAAGATTCTAACACTTCTAACTGATACAGAAAATGAGACAATTTAACCTGTTTAGATCTTGCAAGGAAAGAAGAATTTAATTTGGGAGATACAGTTCAGATCCTGACGCATCATGATCTAAAATCTCAGTCTTAAATGAAGGCTTATCAAAGGGTTAAATGAAAGCCAGCCAAATTTTGCCTCTCCAGTATTTCTGGGATTATATTCTGCTCCATTCATTCTTGTTTTCCTCAGGGGAATTATCTGTCCTTCTGCTGCTTCAGCTAAAGATTTTCCCCAAGCTGTTTTCTCACTGTGGTAATAGTAGAAGGCATGATTGTCACTTTGTCCAAAATACTCCCTCTTGGCTGTGAATTCCCATCCTCAGGCCCCCCTGTGCTGCCCCCTCAAATGCTGTAAAAGTCCCTCACTTCCTGGGGTCTTACACTCACGGGAAAATATGTGCTGGCAGCTTTTCCAGTAACCATATGAATATTTTAACCACGATTTGAAGTTTCTCAATTATTTCTGCCTAGGTATATTGCCTTTCACTTGTTCCTGTAGATTATATATCTGTGCTGTGTATTTACAGTGATGAACATACAAGAGTAAAAACTAGTGTGTATGCAATTAGCTGAATGAGTCAAGACTGTTACAGTACTGAAAGGTCAATGTCCCACTGAGATCTATTTTTCACAAGTTACAATTCTGATGACTCCAGATTTACTTTTTACTGGTCAATTTGGTGAGACGATATCATGATTTGACAACAATTACACCACTTGACAGAATACTGAACCTTCGTAAGAGAAAAGCCTTATTCTCCCACAGAAATTATTCTGTTGACTACAAATATTAAATTTCAATCAATACCAGGGAATAACTGCTTTAATAATCAATCATTATCTTCCCTCTTGGTGAATCAGAAGGGAGGAAAAAATAATTGTTTAAAAAATACACATGATTTGCCACTAATAGCAACAACTTTAGGTGGAAGCAAGTTAACTACTCTGTTTCTATCTCAAAATTCAACATTTTCTGTTGATATTTCATTATTTAAGATCTTCAGACTGTTACCCATGTACAAATACATTCATGCACTATTTACACCATAAGATATCCCTTGGCTTTAGCATATCTTCTTTGACTGATCAACTGATTCAAACCCTATAGCTTGGTATGCCCAAGTCAGTTCTCCAGTTTTTTAGTGGACCAAAGTGGGAAGCAGTGATTATTTAATACTTTACTTGAGTGTTTGCTGGCAAGGAGTTACTTTTCTGCTCTTAACCAGCAGGATAGTAACAGCAATGATGCCAAGTTAATCAGTTGTAAAGTCTTGATATTTATTATGTGAAAGAATCCAATACTCCTAAGAGAAAAAGAGAAGCAGATTTTACAGAGAATTAGACCTATATGCTTCACATCTGATTTACCATTGAGGCTCTTCAAATAATCACTAACTACATTGGAATCAGAAGTTTAACGTTAATCCACAGTCATCAGCACTGGCTGACTCTGTGGCCTTGCCAAAATGCCTGAACATCTCATGTGTGGAAACTGCTTTCCAGCTTTAGAGGGCAGGACCTACTCCTTCTCCATGCTTCTCTTAACCACTTTTTAGAGTCAGTGTCAGGATAGTTTCAATGGAAGAAGAAATGTTGCTTCTGATTAAGCTTATGATGCTTACACCTAAACCTTTGAGCAATGAATAATACCTAATAAGTTGCATAGCATAAGAATATAAATATTAATAATGAACCAGACAAGAACTGTTTCAAACCTTTTTTCATAATCTTTTTTTTTTTGAGCATGCTGTTTATTTTTTTCCATTTCCATTTAATATTTTGTAAAGTCTCAAGAAACTGTTCTTAATTCTCTAGCAATCACCTCTTAGCATAACATGGAAACACTGAAACAGAGAAAGCAGGATCCCACTAAAGCCAAGGATAAATTCCAGGGTGCTATCCTCTGACAGTGGATAGTCCCGTTGATGCCAATGCAGGTGTTTCAGTGTGAGCATTGCACTTCAAAAGGGATTCCTTCAACTGTTACAAATGTGCAAAGCAAGGCTTGCCTTTTCTTGACTCACTTATACTTGAAGGAAAAGTGGCTGATTAACAGAAGGTGAACTATAAGCAGTGATGTCGCTTTGGTGCAAGTTATTAAATGTCAGGTGAGAAGACCAGGTGGCCTTGGAAAAATTGTTCCTCCTTTTTTTTTTTAAATTATTTTATTTTCCACATTTGCTCATTACTGCACAGACAATTGTCAGGAAAAGCTTTTATACAGGAGTTTCACTACTTTCTGTCATTGCTGTTTTGAGCTCTGTCTCACCTAACTCTACTACACATGTAGTGAATCAGCTTGTCCTGCAGACAAGATAAGAAATGCTTTTAGTGGTGGTATTTATGGGCTACTAGGAAATGGTACAACAGACCATAGAATTCCACCATTGTAGAGAGTTAAATAATGGTTAAAATAACTGGAAAAATATTATAAGTGGGTTTTTTAATAGTAACTGTGTGAAGAAGAATGATTAGTAAATTAGTCCTTTTACATGTGAGATTCCATAAAAATATATGTAGAAAAATGTATTCAGACATATTGAGAAATGATCAAATCTATTAATACCCTGAGAACTTTCATCACATTTTGTTATTGTCAGTGTTGCATGAGTCAATGCTGCTTCTTGGTTAAAATATTCTTAGCAAGTTAAAATCTGGCAGGTTTTCATGATATTTCAGCAATGATAAAAAAATCTGTGACTTGATGCAGAATTTTCTGTGATTTTTCTCACAGTCGAAAGGGGACACAAAAAACTCCTTTCCATCCAGAAGTCTTTCCCCAAAAATGTAGGACCAATTACCTGCTTTATTTCATTGTCCAGAAGTTAGCCAAGACAGAGTATTGCTAGACAGGGTGTTAGACAAAGAGTGTGACAACAGAGACACTTTTACAGAGCTCACAGCCTGAGCAAAAGGCAGAGCAGAGGGCTGGATCTGGAGCTGTGGAAAGTCCAAGGAAAGAGTGGAACCAGCTGAACTGTGTAAGGAACAGAGGTCTCACCATCAGCTGTTTCTTGTCATTCTAAGACCCTGGTCTTAAATTAGGAATTCCTTGCTGCCAATGGGATACATGACTCTAATTGTGAGCCATCAGTTAGGCTTCTAAGGTTTTTTTTAACATCAGTACTATTATATTATTCACAATATAAGGAGGTAAATATTAAACAAGAGGAGGGGAGAGATTGACTACTTTAAACATTCTTAAATAGTAACTATTTTTGTGATGAAGAGGGTATTAAAATGTCATGCATAATAAATAAAATAATTTGATTTGTTAAATATCAAGTTCATTGCATTAGCAAGTACAAAACCTTGTTTGCATGCCAGTTAAAGATGATATAGGAATTCTTACTCTTCTGTTTGACATTGGAGATTCCCAAAAAATGCAAAACACTATCAAATTTTGTCAGTGTTTTGCAGAGTGGCCAGAAATTTTCCCTCTTTCACTATACTTAGTGAACACTACTAGTTATAAACACATTTGTTAATATTTTATCAAAATCTTACATTAAAAGTAAATAGTTACGTGAAGGAAGCCAATTTCAGTCATATAAAACACTTCCCCCCCCCCAATTCTTTGAGAAGTTCTCTTAAAACTAAATATGACTTGATTGAATTGTTACAAAATAATTCCCAAAGTAATTTTTGCAGTTAATTTCTCTTCTTGATCACTGCAAATGGTGCAAACAGGTATTTAAAAATGTTTGGGAGCTTGGTGGTTTTTTTTGTGGGGGGTAATATTTCTTTTTAACTGCTATATATTCTTCTATGGCCTGAAGGCTATTAATTAAATTTCAAAATCAAAATTGCATTTAATGTGTATATCCGTCAATATACCTCATTGCAAAGTCCTCTATTTATTGCTTCTGTTACAGTGCTGAAATAGAGGACTGCTGGTAAACTTGTACGCTGAAATAATTGCATAAAAATATTGGACAACCTGAAATTATTTCTTGCCTTGTACTTCAGGGGAAAGGCTGACAATCTCCTGTTGAATAGCCCCGGGACATGTATTCTCAGAGGGTTTTATTAAGACTTCTATTCGTGGTTTTACAGTGTCTCTCTTTAATGTAAAATGAGCAATCCTCAGAGAGCCTCAGTTATGTTTAGGATTTATAAACTATACCTTCAACAATGTTGAATGTTGGTATTCAAGGAACTGAGAGTGCATAACACTCGGACAATAGTTTCCCAGAGTCTGTAAAATGCAGAATTCAATAGAGAATGTATTTTTCTCATTTATAAACATCTGGACGAACCAGTACACTGTCTAGATCCCACAGCAAATTAGGGCCTGATTTTTAATTAAGTTTGGCATGCGTCAGGGGGGTGCATATGTTCAGCACATGTTTTTACCTTATACATCTTTTGCTCCATTAGCTAAGTATTGTTCAAAATGAGTTCTACTGCTGAATACAAACTGTCCAATTTGCTTTACTTGAAAAAATTCACAAAATGAAAAATAATTCACATCTTTGACAAAATGGAACCATGATTTTTCCTGAAAGAAAATCAAAGGTTGGGAAAAAAAATCACTGAACTTGTAAAATTATTATAATTAGTTGTCACACACACACACTTTCCAGATTTTGAAACCTCATAGACAAACTGAGATCACCAGAAAGGTGTTAATTTCTCCCTAGTGTTTGAGGATCCACGCACCTCTTCTCCAGTGAAACTGGAGTAATTTTATTGTTTTGAATTAAAAAGAATTAAGTTATGTTTTCATATAGTTCTGGTGTGGGAAGGACTTAGAAATTAAATGCTGGAGCTCATCAGCTTTGAGAATTATTATTGTAGATACAATTAACATGATACATTCTGCAGGAGAATTTTGGAAATGACCTTTATGATCTTGAGCTACAAAACACTGGGGATTCTTCACACATCCTTACAACTCAGCCTGAAGTTACTTCTGCACAATTCCTGGCCTGGCTTTGCTTCCCAAGCACACCTGGATCTGCAGGACAGGACATCCCAGAGGATTGCATCAAGGCAGATGAGGCAACATTTCCAGGAGTGCTAAATCTCATATCCTGACAGGAGTAAATGCTGATTTGTCTGTAACCATGTGAGTCCCAAAAGGCAAAACTGTACCTGTTGTTGGATGCATGAGCTGTCCTTGCCATTCACAATAAGAAAAGGAAACTATGGCACTGAAGACAAGCACTTGCTGGCACCTTTCACTTAAAAAATGTAGTCTTGCAAAAGTCTCATCAGAAACAAGATTTAAATGCCCCGGGAAAGAAAATACAAAGTAATTTATCTACTTAGTAAGGCCTCTCACAATAATACTTCATGAGTGAAGGAGAAGCCAGTTTGGCAGGGTTGCCATGGAGACTGGAGGTAGCCCCAAAAAAGTAGATGTTTTATTTTTGCCCTCCTCAGCTCTGCTGGTCTTCAACATAAGACAACATTCACAACACAGCTATGTTTGGTAGCTGGAGGAGCCTCATGTTACAGAGGGCAGCCTCCTTTACCCAGTTATAGCTCTTGCCCACCCTTCTCGCCCACTCAAGCCTCAAGGAAAGTGAAAACAGTGGATTTTGTGGATTCTCAGCCCCAGTCACATCCTATAACCTGAAATTCAATGGGAAACAGCCAATGAGACATCTCATAACTACATGCTTTTCATTGGCACAGTACAAACATAAAACTGGCCAGCACTTAAAGACATACATGCTGTGTGCTTATGTAATTAATCATTACATTTTTTTACATTAATTATTTAGTTATAGGATTAAATTCTTATTAAATTTTGTTGAGATGAAGGCTTGAAAGACCTGTGTAGTAAAAGTTAAGTGAGATTCACTTAAGTTTTTCAAGCTGCTTTGGATGAATCCATTTATACCCTCTTTCCATCAGTGAAACACCAGGACATATGTTCCAGAAAGTTCAGTGAACTTACTTTCCTGACACTTTCTACCTGTTTGGGTTAGGAATTTTCTGCTTGTCAGAAAGACGTAAAAGGTCTCTGTGTTTCAGGATAGTGGAGTGAGCAAGTCTCTTTGTATGGCATTGAAAAATTACAAGACTATATATATTTGCATTACATGTACTATGATAGATACTAAGTGCATATATTGTACATATATGGATGTACTGCAATACATACTAAATATATGTGTTGTCAGGTGGTCGAATGTGTTTTATCACAGACAGAGCATCTAAAAGAAGCTAAGCTGCTAAGAAAGCTGTGGTTTAGGGGAGCTATGTCCCTTATGTTCTGTACTTCCTATCTCGATCAGATTGCCATAGGATACAGGGGTTTAATTGGCCATTCAGCTTGTACTCCAGCAATTTCTAATCAGCTTCTGGCAATGTGCAGCACAAAATAGTCCAGAATGTCTCCTGAGAAAAACAGAGCACCCTGTGAAATTGTATCATGGGGAAGTCTTATCTGTGACACCTGGTTGTCATCGTGTACCACCTCCCTGTAAAACACCCCAACACCACAAATGAGCCAGAAAAAGTGTATACTTTTGGATTTGGAAGGGAGTGGGTAAGAACTGGAGGCAGGCCAGTGGTCTGAGTGAAACTGAATCCAACAACAAATATGTAAAAAAGTACGGCTTGCAAAACCTTCTTTTGTAAATCATGACCTAAGTTTAAAAAGAAAAAGTACTGGAGGTGGACAGCAAGCGAGGAACAGCCAGATCCAATGGTGAGGCCACAGAGCAGCGAACAATTTAGGGGTTTGAACCTAAGCTGGGAGAAGGGGTCACTTGCAGAACTCAGAAGATTATGAAGCTTTCTGATTTCTGGGAAAGGCCAGTCAACAAAAAGGATTAGATATTTCTGAAGATAGTTAACATTCAATTCAGAATGTTGGTAGCTCTTCTACCAATATTGCCCCAGACAATATGTCTCCAACACAACCTGAACTGATGCAACTATTTAGGGAATAACTTCATTTTGTAGCCTTACTTTATAGGAATTTGTAATACGAAAAGTATTAGTTTGAATAGTGCATGAAGAGCCTCTGTAGAAACAAAAAACCAAGAAAATACATTATTTCACCCTGTTTCCTAAGATCAAGGTTATTACTTTTAGACATTCACCACAAGCAAAGAAGTTTTTTAACCTGGTAAATGAAACTATTTTCCCCTAAGGTAACAGTAATTTCTTTTGTGTGAATCCTGAAGAAATACAAGGAGACCCTCTCTTCTGAAACAAATAAGAAGCTACTTGTTTAACTCTCCTCTTCTATCAATGAGTAAAGTGAAAATCCAAGAAAGAACCACAGAGCAAAACTAGATTTCCATTGATTTCCAGAACTTGTTCTTTTTCCTTTGGAAAAGCACAGAGTTGTCTGTTGGGGAGACTGAGACAAAGAGGGTCTACAAACCACAAAGGCACACTGCATTTTTGCCTGATGTGAATCAGCTGAGACCCATCTCCTTCAGTGGTTCTATTCCAATTTACTCACGATAGGGAGAAGGGAGTCATGAGCAGTTGTAGTTCTCTGCAGTTCCTTATCCTTTACTTTAACTGCTTCTCCACATTGCATGTTAACCAGAAAGATTTGAAGGTACCATGTGTTTCTGAGTAACCTGCATTATGGGGTAGGGATAGAATTCATTAACATTTCCTCCTTTTCCCATTAGCAGCTTCTTTTCACACAGAATGAACATAAAACTGGATGTGAAAGACACTACAAGCAATATTTTGTGTGTCTTTTTAACTGCTCTGAGAAACACAGCTGCTTTAGAGTCTCTTAGGACCACTGCATTTATGCTCCCAGCATTCATCTGACAAATGGATAGTTAATAGATACTTTCAAAGATTCTCTTGATATTTCGGGAACCTATAATAGGAAAACACAATTGATGATCACAGTAGCTGGTAAAAGAATAAATAATTGTGTAATTGTTTCAAAATTAATATATTTAATATTTTTAGGATGACAAAGACTTAAAATAATTGGATTTATTTTACCTTATGTTTAATTCATGAGGTTATGATACATACCTATTTACTTTTTAGAGAATGCAAGAATTACTGGAACAGAAGTGTTCCCAAGACACACCATGTTTTCTCCTGTACTGGTCGGCAGCAAACACTCATATAGTCAGGGAGGGGGTAGTTTGCTGCCTATTTTTTTATTTACTTTGTAGATTTTTGAGTCCTTAGTGAATACTGAAAATCCCTAACTCACAAGACTGTTGTGAGGATTAATTAGTGAATATTTGTAAGATGCTTTGAAGCTGAAAGGTGTGATGTAAATGCTAATTATTTATTATTACTATCTTCCTAATCTTGGACAAATTTGGTTGATGTGGAAGTGAGTGATTGATCTTGCTAAACAGAGGTATGCACAGGGGGAGGAGGGCCTTTGCAAGCTCCACATTAATAATTCTACCTATGAATCTCAGCTCTGTTCTAAATCTCTCCATCTACCGCAACCCACTGCCTCCTCATGGCTTTGACAGAGCCCTTCACACTGCTGCAGTCTCTGGGCCTGATCCAACAACCCATGAAATCAGAGAAGATTTTTCCATCAGTTTCAGTGAACTGGGCAAAAGGTCAAAAAATAGTCTTTTATGCAGCATTTTGGAAAATAAATAAAAAACAAAAGCCTGTTTTCTGAAAACTGCCCGTACTTGCTCTCTGCATGATTAGCTTGATACATACTGTCAGGTTTTGTCAGTTGTGTCAGATCATATTCGTATCACACAGCTTCCTTTGTGCACAATAATATGATTCTTTGCAGGTCTGTTCGGCTGTGAATCTGTAGCTGTCTGCTGCATTAAATTATGTGCAACTTTAGCATCAGTATCCTATATCACATAGGGCAAGACATTTTGGTGCTCATGGCATGAGAGCTTTTTGGTTCCCACTCCTAGAGCACATCAAAAAGTAATCTTTCCTCTCCAAGGTGAAGGGTCTCAGCTTCGGCTGCCTTCACAATTCAGAAGAAGCTGCAAGCTATGGCCAGCTACCTCTTATATGCTTATCTTTGTGAGCTGTACCTCAGAAATTTCCCCATGCTGGAAGCTGCTTCCTCCAGCTTTCTCATTGTGAGGACACACGGTTGGTAGTTACCACCATAATGATCATGAAATCACAGATATGTTCAGAATTGGGATCACTTCGACTTTACAGATCATTCCACCATACCAAGATGTGTTATCACCTTAAATCTCATTGAGGATATGATTGCTTAAAAAAGAGTGAATGGGTGTATGACAACATTTGTCACATACAGCAGAATAGGAAAGATTAAGCAAGGGGAAACATATAGGAATTTCTTACTTGCAAGTAGCTGTTTACATCCATACATACTGTCACCGTGTTATAGACAAGTACCAAGTAGGAGGTAGCAGATTCAGATAGCCAACATTAGAGCTAGAACAGCTCAGACTAAAATAAAACCTGTGCTGTTATTGGCAATGGCAGTTATCCAAGGACTGTGATATATTCTTTGTCACTTGCCATTTTAAAATGCTGTTAAGATACTCTGTGTGTTCATCCAAATGAAAGAATGAATCCCAGGAATTCCTATAGCTGGTGTGAAATGGGGACTCAGGCTCCCTTCACCATCCCATCATCCAGGAGTGCACACAGTGAGGTGTAATGCATCAAGTACATTCATTACTCATGTTGCCTATCGAGCAGAGGCAACATTATCAGGACAAGCTCAATAAATACCAGTCCTCATGGATTATCACAACATGTCATGCTACTGAAAACTGAGGTACAAACAAAATCCTTTCTGTGGCAGTTTGTGAATTGGCTCAGCTGCGAACCAAAGTTGTCTTCCTCCCAGTTCAGCATGGGTTACCCAGCTCTGTTGTGTAAGGGAATAGCACTAGGAGCTGCAAAAGACAAAATAAACCAACAGAGAAACTGTGCTGCACCCATAGGTGTGACATATTGCATCTATCTGGATCTGTACTGGTGCTATGGGAAGCACAGAACATGTAGATCCAGATATAGAAAAGGTTACTGTGTCCCCAAAGCACGCGTGTTTTTTTTGTTTGTGACTCCCATCTGTCACAGTAAATCATTTGGGATGTTCTAGAGCTTTGTTTCTCAGAATGTGGAGTATTAACAACTAAAAATCAAGCAGTAGGGAGCATTGTGTGCTTACACTGGGAGTTCTGACTTTACTTTTTCTTTACGGATCTTGTTGGCCCCTTTGTAAATCAATTGTGAGCTGTGGGGGTTTTACATCATCAGACCAGGAAGTAATGTAATTACTTTCAGTTAGTATTGTGTTGCTTATTTGTTTTTGATGCTTCTGTCATTAAAGATACGTAACTAGATCACAAAAAGCTATTGAGATGTTTTAAAATACTGTGTGATGAATACACTGGTAATGTAAGACTTGATGCTGCACTTAGGGAAGTTAATACACAGCGAAGTTGCTTGAAAACTTCCATCTATCTCAGTGAAGCCCTGAGTGCTGAAATGGAGGTAGAAAGCACTTAAAACACCTCTATATCTCCACAGATCTGGCCCTTAATTTATAACTACATTACACAGTAAAATAGGATTAGCCTCCTTATGAGTTCCTTTAGTCTGTTACTGGTCTACAGTTCAGTGTCCTCTCAGAATAGATACAAGAAAGGTATTTGCAGGGTCTCCGAATTCTCAGTGGTTGGTGTCATGGCCAGGTTGTCTCTGCTGCATTTTAGGTTTTAAATGTAGTCCTTATTAATCTGATCAACAAGATTAATAGAAGTGCTATTGGCATTGTTAGGCAAGTTTGTCATCAAGTTATAAGCATTACCTATCACCACAGTATTTTCAGTTTAATGATACGATAACCGAGGGAAGTAACACTACAAGGACAGAAATGTTTGTCTTCAATGATTCTTAACCTGGTTAATACATTATCCTGAAGTGTTAAGGAGCCATATGAGTATCAAAAGTTGATCTTCTCTGTACTCAGTGTTGAATTTCTGGGAAGGATTAATTATTGATTATAGGATAAGTATAGCCTGATAGACCAAAGCAGCCCTTCAGGTCAAAAAAATTATGCCTTTCTAATCTTGTAACTGTTCTTAGAAAAATTAGTAAGTACTTTCTGATGATTTTGTGAATACAATTACTGAAATTAGTAGAAGTCTCAGTATAGATAATACAAGATGCTTTAAAAGAAAATATAATACATGAGAAGCTATATTGTGCTGCAGATTAAAAACTACTTTCAATCCATGCATATGGACATACTGTGCAAGGGAAAGGCTCTGTATAGGAGGAGTTTAGAGGAAGGGAAAAACAAAAAACTGAGGAGGCATATGCAAAAAGGGACTGTTTCTATTTTTCTGTGTAAGCATACAATCACTTACCTCAGAGACTGAGTGCCTGCAAAACAGTCTCTAAATCTTTTGCAGAACATCTGTGCTGGAGATGGGCGGACACAGTCACTCTGAATCAGTTCTGCATTTACTAATTTATTGCCACCTGTGGCAAGTTTATCACATTACTTTTCCCAGAAGGCAAATTATAAGGGCAAAGCACATTGGACATGGCAAATGTATGTGAGGAAGTGTCACTATATTTTATTGTATTGCTGGCACATCTTCTGGTGAATTCAACTCTTGTTTATTCAGGTTGTGTTGTATGTGGGTTTGGATGATGGATAGATCCTCCCACAGGGTCCTACAGAAAACAAACAAAATACTCCACTAAGTATGGAACTGAATTTTACAGGGATAAAATTAAGAAAAGGACACAAGATGCTATTTCCCATCTCCTGATTTAATACTACAGAACAAACTCATCAAATCTCTCTTTTTCTTCAGTGCCTGACTGGCTTTATCCCAGGTACTGTAGATAAGTACTGCAAAACAGGACATATGAAGGTATAAAGAGGTATAGGCCATGAGTTTACAACCTTAATATGCATCAATATACATGTAAAAGAAAAACGTAAACAACCAATAAATGTTGTGATAATAATTGGAAAAAAAATTAGAAGACTCCATAAACCTTCAAATTGGACTATTAATTATAGTTGTAAGTTTATATGTTTATTCTAGCACTTTTGTTAAAAGGCAACACTGTTCCAAAAGACACTGCCTTGTCCAGCCCTCCCTAGTTCCCAGAGTAAAAGCATTTCCTGAAGAAGCAGATGGATTTGTGAAATAATATTTGTCATGCTTTCTTTTCACTGCTTTATTTTTGTCATGTGTTTTTACCTTTCATATTTGCTTCTATTCTATATCCATCGACTGATAAATGACTATTATAAGTCATTATAAGATAAATGGCTATTATATAATTTAAGACAAGAGTCAGCTACATACCACGGAGAAATTTTCTTATACAGACAGAAGATTAAAATGAAAAAGAAAAGAGAAAATAACAGTTTGATCAAAGAACATTCCCCTGTTCAGCTCTTTTACTCTGAGCTGTGTTCAGAAAGGAGTTCACAACATTCAGCTGATAATAAACAAAAGTTCAAAAAATAATAATTTTATTATTGACTTGAAGTAGTATATTTTCAGAAAGCTTTTTTCACAAGTTTTTATTATAGTCATCACAGAAATAACTCCTGGACAAGCTCACATATAGTAAGTTATGTCCAACCAGGATATTGATGGAAATCCCGCTGAGGGTCACTTAGGAAAAAGGATGTTTAGCTGACTCTTTTCTCACAGTGATCTATTTTAGGCAGAGGCTTAATTTATTTTTTTTTTTTATTACTTTACTAGATTCACCCTCTAGAATAATGCGAACATTTCTTGTTTATGTATTTCAACTAAAGAAATTTGAAGTATCTGGTCTGTTTCGGATTCTGCTGATGGAAACAAGCAAAGTCGCATTAATGTGAATCTAAACATGGTTATGCATTGATGTTAAACACATTATTTTATCCTTGTGAAGGGTACATTATGGATTTGTGTTATGGATAAATTTAAACTGTTCATACAGCTACCAACTCACTTCAATGATTGCTTGCAGGCTTGTTTAAGAGAAAGTCACTCTGCGACTTTTGCCCAGGCCGAAGTCTGCTTCTCTTCTCTGTGCTTTGGCAGTGCCTACAATTGAAATTATATATTGTATATTTTTATATGCAACTGATTCTTTTTTCACCGAAAGGCTACTGTAAAGACAGTTTTGCTGAAAGTTCATGCACTATAGGGACATTTTAAAAACAGCTACAATTTGTGTCTGCCATTAACATTACAACATACTTTAAAGAGTGTAAACCTAAAAATAATCACGAAACAGAAATTCGATATAATTTTGATGACATAAGACTATTAAATGTAAATGATGCATTTTTATTTAGGAAAATTTTCAGTGAACAGAACAGTTTCTTCCCAGGCCAAAGAAGGAGAGAGCACAAAATGCAGCACAAATGCACAGAGTGCCTTAAAGTGAGGTATCTGGAAACTGCAGCTGTAGGTGCTCTGGTAGAAGTAAATATTCTGGCCAGTAAATGTGTTGCATCTTTCTGATTGCTCATAAAATGATGCAGATTACATAATATGTTTCGTAATTCATAGGTGAAATCTGACATTTTGACATCCCCAGTCACACATGAGGTTTTTGGTAGCATATTTCTTGAAGTATTTTTCTTTATATTTTCATGGAAATAATTTCTTTATTTTCACCCTGTAAAATTCCTTTTGAACATGTCTGCCTATCCCTTTACCAATGAAGTAAACTGCAGCAGTCAGTGTGCTTGGTAAACTTTTACCAGAGCTAACATTTTCTGTTTGCACTTACAAGAAGACCCTAGGGATTTTAGAAGAGAGTTTTTTTCCCAGGCATTAGCAATACTGTTAACAATTTTTAAACCTTCTGAGGTTTTGTGGCAATCAGATCTTGCTGCTTCTGCTGCTGTGGACAAAAACAGTTAAAAAAATAAAGGAAACATCTAATTATAAAGAAGGGAAACAGCTGAAATAAAGTAAAGACCAAGTACTGTCAAGTGCATAATGCAGGGAAAATTCTTCTTTCTAATTAGCATGATATAAAATTATACTTGGGAAAATGAAAGATAAAACAAAAATAAACTGAAAAAAAGATGGTTTAGTTGGTATCCCTTGAAGTTACTCTATTACAAATAATACCATCTGAACCCTGGGAAGGAATTTGCAGTTTGAACTCAAGCTTTCATAAACTGCAGAGATCCACTGAAAAACAGTGAACACCCACGCTCACTTCATATAATCCATTTCTTCTTTTGAGAAGGCAAGTGGGGATTAGAACCATAACATTCTGATCCAAGGCTCTTCCTAAAAGTTTACTAAGCCTTAGGGAAACTCTTTAAAAGAGCTCAGCTCAGGCCCCGCAGTTCTTGTCTTGAGTGAGAATAGCAAACCTACTCTTGGAGCTTATGTCACACGAAGTAATGTGTTACAGATCACAAATTCTCAATCCACTTATAAAAAAAAGAATCAGTCCATTTTCATGCATTGTTATCACATGCACATGGCACTTCAAATTGGAACAATAAACTGTCAAAGACCTGGAGCATTTAATACCTGATTGAAATAAATTTATAGGTATTTCTTATCTTCTAAAATGTGTCCCTGATCACGGGAATATATTTACTTTAAATATACTTTTTTATATATATATTTTTAATAATGACTCTTGCCTTCTAGTCTCAATTTCCTACAAAAATTATGATAGTAAATGCTCGTTGTTGCAGAAGTTATATGTTTTGCTCTTTTTTTAGTATAAGGCTGAGATGCTGAGAACAAAAACAGGGAACCGTCTCTTGACATCAGCAGTGACATCACATCTTTTTCATGTAGAAATACTTGATTTAGTGATTTACTGGATAGAAGAAAGCACACAGACATTTGAATTAATTCTGTAAGTTCACTATTTTTAAAATGATACCAGAAAGCTCCCTCAGAATTGTTGCCTAAGATACAGTTCTACTAAGAGGTGTAATTCTGTATGTCACCAAACAGTGCAGACTATTTTTATGCTATACATGTCTGAATTTTTTCCCATGTGACTGTGTGGGAGTCCTATAAAAGAGGAATTCTGCAGTGTGTTAAGGTATATTAAAGTTATGAATGATATGAAGAGGAATCCTTAAAATAATTTTCCTTGTTTATTAAGGCATAAGGTACCCAATGCAAGCTACCAGTAAACCCTATTCAGCTAGCTCTTTTTTTAAACTGAATGCCTTATTGCAATTTTTTTTCATTAAAATGCACATCCTTAGCTTACAAAACATTAAATAAATCACCATGTATTTCAAAAAGTTTCTAGACTTCATGAATTCTTAATTAAACACAGATCAGGCTTTGATTAGGACTTCCCTTTCCCCTGAGTTTAGAGGTCAGAACCCATTCAACCTTGGTCTCTCATGCAACAATAAAGAGTCATGTTATTTTCAGTTCCCATTCAGATCCCATTTCAGATCTCATTCCTCTGTAAGCTTTCTGGAGATGAAGCTCGCATGATAGAAATACAAAATAATATTTAAATAGCATTGCATACTTTCTGGAAATATTATCTTCTGATATTTAAGTACATTACTTTTAGACGGATAGCCAAAATAAATTTGCAAAATCTATTTAAGAAACAATAAGTGACATAGAACATTAGAATGACTTTGAAAACCATCAACACAGTGATGGTAAACTTGTATCTGTAATACCTGGAGGAATAAATCTTACCTATTTCTAAAAATAGGTAGGATACTTTTTACTTCATTAATTTTATCACTTTTTCATCTGCCCTCAGGCTTTCAGGCAAACAGCCAAGTGAGTCAAAGGGCAACGTTACATATATCAGTTATAATTCATGGCTTGCTTTCACACAAAAAGATTCATCTGAAGCAGCTAAAGGTGAAATTTGAAGTAACTTGGTTGTGTTACCTTAAATCCCAATGTGTGAATACTGCATTCAGAACAAGTGATTTTAAACAGCATAGAAAGGGATTCATGTGGTTTACTTATTCATGTTCAAAAGACTATTTGAATTCTAGCTTTCCAAATGTTCTTGTGTAAACATTTGATCTTGGCCAGCATAGGGTCTGTAATAGTGTTGGTACAGGTCTCAAAATCACTATGTTTGGGGAGGTGGGAATGGTTTGAAATTGTTCATGAGCCTTGAATAGCCTTGTGAATCCATGTGATTTCCACTGGTTTTTATAACAGTTTTCACTCCCAAATTTAGTTTCATCCTATTTGTTGTACACTGCAATCAGCTGCCACTGAAGTTAACCCAGCCTGGAAGCCAGCAGAGGTATTCATATTTATCTAAAACAACATTTCTGAGATGTATCTCAAGGGAGCCTGTCAGGAGTTACAGATCTGGGTCATATGATTCCATAGATACGAAAAACACAAACAAATACACAAAAACCTAAACCAAAACTGCCAGTTTTATGTTTCCTACTTGCATGGGATGGTTCATGATCTTTTTTTGAAGGAGATGCTTGGATTTTTCACGAACAATATATGGAACCACACTGTTCCTCTGTGATATAACTGTTCTGTATAATTTTGGCTATGCTGAACATCTTTGCTTATGAGAAGTGCCTTATGCCAAGGACAATGGAGTACACAAAAGTCTTCCCTGGGAAGCTGTGAAGGTCACAGCAGGCATACTATTTCTGACATAAATCAAAGATAGGCCATGGAAACTTAAATTGATACAACTTTCACCTTCCCACTGGCACATCTTGCTATTACGACACTATCTTCACCCCAGTGTAACACAAATTGCTTCCTTTTTGCCTCTCTGCATACAATCCTTTGTTAAAAGTCCCTGTACTATTATGTTCATTATTTTCTTATTCTTTCTTTGTGTGTCTGCTTCATAGCAGGGATTCACTTTCTAGGTTTATTTAAACTCTTAATTAACAAGGTGGAAAGGAACACAGTCAAAGCGAAACGAACTAGCTGTTTGTGATGGCATGGGGTCCTTCTGTGTCAGCAGACTTCCTCTACTTTTTTCTGTATGAGAAAAAGTTATTTTTTATTAAGAAAGGTATTATATTCCTGCTGATAGTCAGGTATAGTATACAAAATATATTCTCTTAAGAGTTGGTAAATACACCCCTCTCCCCTCTATTTTGTAATCTCGGTGCCACCTTGGTTCTTCAGTCTGAGCAGTCTATATTCAGAGTAATTGATCTACATCAGGACAGTTAATCCTAGCCTCCTATTAGGATACAAAGGAGAACATAGAGGTGATTATTTCCTGCCAGCGCGCTTATGTGAGTGCCTATTGCTAGCCACCATATCAGTTATATACTGGAGAAATGTTAATTAATGTTAATGTTTCTCACCCTATTTAAATATTATTCATTCTTTATAGTCCATACCATTCTTCTAGAAGTTAGGAAAGAAAAGAAGTGCTATGTTTTTCTGCATTTTTCTACAAGTAGCGAGAGTTTTCTTCAAACACTATTTTTTTTTTTAAACAAGATTGTTTTCATATAAAGGTATCTAGATGTTAATGGAAAGGAGACTAAACAGAATTTAATGCAAAAGGATCAAATTAGGGGAGGGTAGGGACTCCTAGAAGCAAAACATCAAAACATCATCCCAGGCCTTCCTCTAATTTGGTGGCAGATTTTAATACATTTTTCTCTGGAGTCTCACAAGGGCTTCCAATTAATAATTTCTTCACAGTAAAACACAGAAAATTTCAATAAACGCAAAACAAACTCAGTGTGTCATGTTTATTTGTACCAGTGCTGTCAAGAAAGAAAAATACATGGCTGTGAATTCCCTTGTGCATTTCTGTTGAAACCAGAAACAGTGGCAGCTATGTTACTCTGAAAGAACTTTTGTTTTTATCTGGGACTCTCACATTTACTGCCTCCTCTTCCTGTTCAGTTAAACCACACCCAGTCAATTCATTTCTTTTCAGTTTCTGTAACATTCTTTAGCTTTTAAATATTCAGGGAAAGGTTGCTTTTTGTTTTCGCCATGGCTTACTATCCTGAAATACTTCTCTCTTTTTCTCCCTGTAATGAATACGTGACAGGGACCATGTTTGTTTGGATTTAAAATGACAGGCAAGGAATCATGTTTCATGATGCTAAAATACACTTCCCCCTTTCCACTTCTCAATTTTTTATAGGAATGGGGTCATGGTAAAAGTTTAGTGGCTAAATAAGGGGCAGATACCAACTTCCTATCCTGTATATCAATCACTGGGTAAATCAGATTATTTCTTATGTGGAGATGTCACCTGTTTATTTCTAACAGATATGACTCATATGCTCTCGCACCCTAAGCTTCAGAGTTGACCTAGGGAGACTGCCTCCAAGGAGAGGGCAGCTACACTCAGTTAGCCAGGTGCCAACTGGTAAAATTGTCTTTTAAAAACTAATTGACTCTGACATTAGACAGCAACTAACCTCCTCAAGTTTCTGGATGTCAGTTAGATAAGCAGGGGGGTATTTTGCAAGAGATAGTTCAGTGTAGCGTTCAGCTAAGCCAGAACAACTCTACTGAGAAAATAAAATCACAGAAAATATTAATTTTCTGTATTAAGTTGTAAGACACTCAAGAGTTTAGCTGTGGAAGTGGCTCCCACAGCACCCATTTGTCCCTCATGACTGTGTGATACAAGTTAGTACAAGGGAAAAGACAGTTTTTGTGCCAAAATGAGAGGAACTCAGCCCCTGAACATTTATCATCACATAGCACTGACATTCCCTTATTGTACTGTGGAGATTAGAAAGCAATTCCTCAAGACTCACGTTTAAACAGCCACATAGCGGTTCCTGTCTATTTTTGTGGTGGTTGCAAGGCAAATAAACATGGAGCTATGGGAAAGGTCCTCAAGGAGCCCCATCAGTGGAAAAATGCTGTGCGGTTTTAGCTGGGTTACATGAGTATAGAGGGAGCACTTCGCTTTACCTCAGTAGCAAGAATTAGCTGCTAGAAAAAACATTCCTTTAAGCAATCTGGAGGGAAGTTTTTCTTTTCTCTGTTTCAGAGTCTCCAAATCTCACACAATTACCCAGAGAGTCATGTGCGTTTCTGATACACATGTGAGCTTGAGCTATCCTGGTTTGCTGGGCTGAAATACTGTCAACCCAAGCATTGTGCTTTAGTCCTCCAGCCTAAGCAGTCTTAAAACCCATTTGAATTGCACTGAAACAACTTTGTAATCTCTGGAAGCGTGTCTTTAAAAGCCTGCTAAGAGCTGGCAAAGATGCAAACTCGCTGACTCTCTAGAGAATATTAATAGCATATCTCAAGCACGATTGTGTCTGTGTTTCCTCAATTTACTTTTCATAGTTAAAGGTCAATAACTGAAATTAGGGCAAAAGTGTGCTTGCAAGCAGCAAAACATAGTAGATATATAAATTCTTCTTAAAATCAGTTTCAAGTACATCGAAGTCCTAATTAATGCCTAGTGTAAGTGCATTATGTTTCCTTCTCTTGGCCAAAATGTGTTGCTTCATTGCTGTAACCAAGGAAAAGAAAATTGATGGCATCAGGAACACGATTTTAAAACAAAATGAATATCCTCTTGTGTTTATATTTCTTAGTGCTGTTTTTAAGGAAGATACTGCCTGTTCTCAGAAAGTTCTGGGCAGGAAAATATGTGTGTTTGGGATGGGGCAGATGGGACACGTCCCCCAGAAGTGTTTTAGCTGCAGTTTGTCACCTTTATACTGCACAGCTCATCGCACTGGGAGGTGTAGTTGTGCCTTCCACAGGTGCAGCAGTCTGCCTTCCTTGCAAAAGAGTGCTCCCATAGTCTTCGTAAGCATGAGGACTTGATTGGTGGTGAAAATGGCATATAGTATTTCTGTTACAAACAAACTAGTGACAAGTTGTTTTTTAAAAGAATTCCATTCAAATGAAATTTTCAGGAATACTGGATTTTGAATATTATTAACAGTGACCAACCTCACAGCCTCTGCAGAGATTCCCAAAACTCTTTCTTGATTTAATAATTAAGCTGAACTAACATTACTAGGACTGAATCCTTGCCACAGGTGCGGTGGAAAGTGTCCTTAAAAGTCTGTATCAGTAATTACATGTCTCAATATAATATCTTTCAAAAAAAGACTTAAGTACAAGACCATCTTACATAAATTGTTCCATGTATTGTGGCTTGTTCCTTCTCATTTAGTCATACACCTGTTTAAGTGTTTCATGAGCATGATTGAAATGCCCATGAAAATGCTGCAATGAATTTTACTTTTTGCAATAATTGAATTATTTGCATCTAATCAAAGTATTCTTTCATTTTATATAAATATTAATTAAGTAATATTTGTCTTGTGCTAACATATGTTATTGGCTGCTGGTAGTTGACACAACAGGTGGGCATGTCATTTTATGCCACTCTTCTCTATTAATAACCTAGAAACTCATCATTCTTATTGAAAAATGCACGGACTTAAAAACAATTGCTATTTCAACCCTACAGAAGATTCCATGAATACCCTACATTTAGAAGTCAGCTAATAGAATCAGTGTCTCAGTTAATGGCTATGGATAAGTGAGAATGTCAGGTCATGAATTAGTGTTGATCTGGATTCACTCTGTCAAACACAATTATCTTATGGCAATGTGAAACTGCTGATGGGATAATCAAGTTCTTACCTTCAAACCAAACTATTTAAATTGGAAATGTAAAGAGTGTCTGTAAAATAAATATTTTAAAAATATCACGGATCATCCAAATTGCTGCATTTCATACAGTTCAGCAGAGATTTTTAGCTTTCTTTTTCCTCTCTCTTTCATGTGTTTACCAAACTGTTACAAAACATATGCACTATTTTTGAGGAAAAAAAACACAAGCCAAGCAGACGGATCTATTCATGATCAGAATGCAATGGCCTTCATTATATTCCAGTTTGCTTATAAGTGACTGATAGAGAGTTAGCAGATGGTGTTTTCTTTCACCCCTTCGCCTTCCTCTTATTTAATTACTCCAACTTAGTTTATGTGCTGGCTCTATAGTGCCTAATAAGCATGTATTTTTGTAAGATCATCGCTTCTATGATCTCCAAATTCATCAATGCTTAATCTACCCTCATTCAAATGTCTTAGACCATGTATTTAAGCTATACATTTAAGATCAGCCCAGCCTGACCTCTTATAGTTTATGTTGCTCTTGGATGTTCTTCCATCAAATGAATAACCTAGCATCCACCTAGGAAGCTGTGGGACCTGTAGAAAATGAGTCTGGGAAGTCACGTGTTATACTTAAGTGTCCTTCCAAGCAGCAACAGCTGTGGTTAGTGGTGTCACAGAGGGGCTCTGTAGTTTGCCTCACTAGGCTGTGATGGGCCTTCTTAGTCTGGGAGGGCTGTTTTCTCCAGGCTGATACATGGCCAGGCAGGAAGAAAGCTTGCAGACACAATGCTCTGGAGCTGTACAGAGAGAACACTACCTCCATTTGACATGGTAATTAAAATACATGCTGTTATTTGTAAATCAGAACAGTTACATTGCTATTCACATAACAATCCTTTCTTCTTCCCCAGTCTCTAATTTTGTTCTAACTCCAACCATTCAAAACATATCTGGACAAGATTTATAGTGGGCCCTGACTCTTGTCTGATGATGCTTCTTTCCCTCCAAAGTCAGTTCTGTTTCAAAACCAAATATTTCTCATACCTAGTACCTCATCAGCAACTCTTTCTACCAAAAATATTAGTTCCAGTCTTGGTGGATTTACATCAAGTTGCGACTTCTGAAAGCCCTCTCTGGTCCAGAGCCTGATGGAGCATGGCTCAAGGGGCATCCCAGAGTGGAGGTTCCTCTTTAACAGAAAACCACAACATAACAATTTACTCATGGTTGAGAAGACTGAGATTGGGAAGGCATGAAAGGCATGGGACAAACAGAGTCCCTTTTCATCTGCTTTTTCCTCTGTAAAAGCTCAAGAAAGGGAAATTGTTCAGACAGGAACATATACAACTCCTAGGCCTGTCTCCCCAGTCTGCTGCCTCCATTGCAGTGTGGTAGATCTGGGTGTGCAGCAGTTAAAGGAAGAGGTTTTGTGTCCCCTGATTGCTTTAACTTTACCATTCTGTCCTTTTAACAGAATTTCCCTGAGATCAGAAATTCAGCTACAAGTTCATTTTAAAGCACCAGTAAACATGATACTAACATAATTGGTTTTCCCTATTGCCAGGAAGAATTCAGAACTAGCACACTCACAGCACATAAATTCTGAAGAATTGATATTTGCTAAGTGATCTACTAGAGGACATCAAAGACATAACTAAACTATGCCTTTGTATTGAATTAAAATCAAGAGATCATTTTATTTTCTTCTTTGATCTGTTGTAGCACTCATCTATGTAGCACAAGCGAATTTAGTGATATAGAAACTATGAAGAGATTTATTGGATGAAATGAATAACAGTATTTGTCTCTATGTGGCATGCATTATTTATGTCCACTACAAATGTTCAGCAGATAAATTCTGCTTGTTTCCATTAAAGGTTCGGATTTCTGGAACTAACCAAGTCCTTTCAGCAGCAATATTGTGTTCCAGGACATCTGAACTTCTGGAATATTTGGAAGTTTATTCTTCTGATTTGCAATTTAGAAGGCTGAGAGAGAATGACATTGGTTTATTTTTCTCTTAGGTGCACTTTAGGCATCTGGAGATTACCAGACAGAAAAAACAGTGTGGGTTTTTTTTTCTTTTCTCCTGACTTCATGTTACTTCTGAGATAAAGAAAAGAACTATAAAGACAGTGGTTTAGAAATGCTTACAAGATGTGACTCCAATCCCTTTGAGAACTCCAGATGTTCCAGTAAGCTGGATTTCTGGGTTGTTTCCACCTCAACAGGGATATCATGGCCCCACATAGTATCCGTGATCTGGTTCATCATGGTTAAAGACAGAGTTTTAGGTTTCTTGCCCAGTTTATTCATGACTCAGTCACTACAAGCCCTTTGGATAAGCATTTCACACAGTGTGTGTGAGGTTCAGCTCTAAGGACAGCGTTACACTGCATTAATCCAATGACTTTAATACCTCTACTACTATCTTACAGCGATGTAGCTGAGAGTGAATCAGGCTGAAGATTTTGCTTATAGGTGATTCCACTATTTTTATGAGGCCCTGCAGGCTCTAATTCTTTGCACCATGTGGGAGCCTTCCATGAATACAGAGTACCATCTGTGCTTGGGTCTCATTCCTTAAAGAAACATTTAGCTTTCTATTCATCCTTTCTGCATTCCTGGGGCTGAGCAGTGTGCGAGTGTGTTACCCCTTCCTCCCTTGTGTCACCAGAGTTTATTGATCAGCCTCAGGACTAAAAACACAGCAGAGAGCCCTGCTGTTTCCAGTAGCTGTTGCCTATCTTTTGAAGCAGAGATGAATGTTTGAGCCGTAATGTATTCTTTCAACACAAGAGTATTAACCTATTGTGAAAAATAAATGCAAGTGATTCTCAAACTGGGAGGAGAAAAGGCATTGGAGCATCAGAAAGCTTGCACACCGAGCCTTTTGCTTCAGCTCTTGCAGCCTGAGCCTGTTGTATCTCTGACTAATTCTCTCCCTGTTCACCATAGGAATACTAATTGCCAGATGAAGCTCTTTGTTCAGCTAATGCTCTAATTGTTGCTTAGAAGAGGACTTGTCTTTTGCACTCATTTATTCCTAAGCAAACATGAAACTTTATTTCTGTGGTTGAGTCCGGAGAGCTCAGAGTTATAAAGTTACTGAAATTACAAGACCAGAGTCACGGGGTCAAAAAAAACCCCAAACCACTACATTCTTTCTGTAGCAGGTTGTTCAACTCCAGATATGTAACATTTTGCCTTACGTCATAGGTGAGCTGTGACAGTATCAAGTACCTTGCATCATTCTACTGTGACACCAAAACCACAAGACATCTGGAGTTTCACTATGAACGAGAATCCATGAAGTTCAGGCACACATCACAGTCACATTTGACCCACCAGCACTAAACCACAGGAGCTTATAAAAGCTACCTGAAAACAAGAAACACTAAAACAGAAAGACACAATCTAAATATAGGTCAGCTTATGAATGGAATAGATTTTTGAGTTGCCTATGTTTTGATTTATATCTGTCTAGCCTGTACTTGAACGGAAAAATTTAAAAGAGATCTTTGATGTTCATGGCAGCATACCTATTCTGCAGCACACTAAGAACAAAAGCAACTATTTGGACATAAGTTAAACTTCTTCAGCTTTTTCAGTGATTGGATTTGTGATATTCTACATGAATCCAAGAACACACAGTAGCACAACACACACACACAAAAATACACCTGGGCTAATAAATAAATTAATTGATTTTTAAAATGTCCTAGTTTCTCATGTGAAAAAACACACATAGCTATGTAAGACAGAACAGAAGTAGAGGAGATATGTACCACTACAAACAGGTCAATAAACTGCTGCCATATTATATGTAAGGATAAATCCAATCCAGGAGAGAGTCACATAAGTAACTAAGAATTCAGAGGTTTTTTGTACCTGAAGGCACTTCCTGGATATTTTTGATACGTTAGAGAGGACTCCTCAGTTCATGCTCTGCTGACTGCAGTCCCAGGCATGGAAGCTACCAGGTGTCATCCATTCATGAAGACTAAAATGTTCTAATGAAAAGCAAAGTATTTTTTTAATGTCTGTTGATAGCATAAAATAAAGCAAGACAAATATAGATATATCCTGCTGATAAACTGAGTAGTTCATCTCAGAGCTAGTTACAGTACATAATAAAAATCCTACCAATTTCTTTTACAGAAATGTTTCTTCCTCTCTGACCTACCAAACCTTTGAGCATTAGACTGATCTGATTTCCCTTTTCATGACTTTTCAAACCTTGACAGTACCTTTAAGTTTCTTTTATGTGGTCAGGCTTCTTATGATATTATGTAACTCCTGTGGTGTTATCCCAGATTTGCTCAGGGTGTGACTCAGTTTGTGGCTGTATCAGCTTTGCTTCTAAACAACTCGGTGTGAATGTTGGCTACTGCAACCACTCATTTCCAAACATAAAACTGCATGTCCTGACTGTACTGTGGGAACAAAGGAGGTGGCTGTGGAAGAAGCCCTGTAAGGACAGCAATCATTATGCTTCCAAGTGCTTGCTGTGCCTGACCAAAAATGTTAGAAAATTCGTTAGTTTTACCACTACTTCTGCTCTTTATGAAGTATGAATTACTGATTAATGAACATCAATCTGTTCCAGCTACATCCTACACCCCATATGGCATATAAAAACCCCTCTTTAAATAAAGTTATAAAAAGAGATCTACCAAATCATAGCCCAACCCATGACTAAAGCAGGGGTTTTATCCATTATCTCATGACTTATTACATTATTCAAAATAGTTTTATAAGTGACTAACAAGGATTCAGATGCTTCTTTGGGAGACTGCCACATTCCCAAAAACTGTTAGCAGATTTTCACAGATATTCAAAGCAATTATTTCTTCCTTTATAGTAGACATTGATATTGAGTCCAGAAAGAACAATAATAGGTAAGATCCACAAAACATGTTCTACATAAACCAAAAATTCCCTGTTCTGAAAATAATTTAACAAATAAGGAGAATGGTGTTCTCTAAATTTATCAGTGATGATTGGACCACATTAGATTATAGAATACTAGAATGGTTTGGGTTGGAGGGGACCTTAAAAGATGACCTAGTTTTGACTCCACCACCCTGGGCAGGGACACCTTTCACTAGACCAGGTTGCTGAAAGCCCCATCCAGCCTGGCCTTGAAGATGGGCTTCCTTCCAGTAATGCAGTTATGTCTCTGGTAGCTTACAGGACACTTCTTTTTCCCACTTAATGCCTTCTTTCTCAACAACGCCCAGAGCCATGTTACTGACAGTCTTTGGCATATGACAAAATAACAGCTGTTAACAAGAGCATTTCTACCTCAGTTATGCATAAAGGAGGAATGGAAATAAAGTAGCTGGGAGCTGTTTGAAGACCCAGAGCACGCTACTAGACACATATGGAATGAGATATAGCTCTCCTGAGCTTGGGACCAATTGTCCTAGGCTCCTGATTGTCCAGACTGGAACTGCCACTTCCCTCTCTTCTGCTTTCCAGGTCTGTGCCAAAGAAGCCAGGGCATGGTGAGAGGTGGGTTGACTGTCACAAACATCTCCTTACCTGTGCACAATGGAATCCAAATAAAGCATGAACCTGGCTGTAGGAACTCAAAGCTTTGCCAGGTCAGACACAGCCTTGATATCTTACCTGTGTTGTTATGCTTCTGTCCTTAAGTTTATGGGGGTGGGATTTTAAAACACTCAGGCAAAGAAATCCAGCACCAAATATAACCAAAAGCCAGGGATTCATTCAATAATTCAAACCCCACATAAAAATTGTTTTCAAAGAATGGGAACAAATGTGACTATTAGCAGAGGCTGTCAGTTTTGCATAGGATACATCTAAAGCAGATTAAATCAGCAAGTAAACACGTACAGGGCATAGATACATTCAGTCTTGTTCATGCCAAACTCCAGTCAAAAAAAAAAAAAGTTATTATAAGCTGAATAAAGGGCAGAGTTTTTTGGATAGTGTTCACTTACCTATATGCTACGACTTTGATTGGGGTTTATGGACTGGTTGGTTTTTGTTTGATTTTTTATTTTTTTGGTTTCTGACTTTTTCAAAAAATACAGGGTCACTAAACTCAAGTGTTTTCTGTCCTCCACAAAGATCCCTTAAAATTATAGATTATTTTCTCTCTTTCAAGTATTAATTTGATTTTCAAAATTATATATACATACACATATTCCATAATCGTTGCTTTTTCTATAAGACTGGAAAGACCTTCAGGTGATATATAGATCATGTATGACTTACCCTGGACAGGGGACATAAGGTACTTATCAAAATTCAGCCCTGCTATTGCCTCTCCTTTTATTCCTGTCCACTATAGCGAAAAGCTTTGTATGCCCTTCCAGTAAAGGACGTAAGGCTGGCTAGCAGTCAGTGTGACAGAAGGAAAGCAGTGCAGCAGAAAATTGGATAACAGGATAAAAAACACGAGGACCACAGGAAGCCCATCAAAACTGCCTCCTCTTGTCAAAAACCAGACAAGTGACAAGTACAAATATAAAGTATTATCCACAATTCAGTATTTCTAATGATATCACAATTACAATCCTGCTTCCTATAGGCAACCACTTAACTTTTTAGGCTTGACCTTACAATCGCAAACCAAATGTGGTGTGACAAAACAAATCTGTGGAAGAATTGTTTGCAGTCAGACATCTGACTATACAGTTCCAAGCTAACTTTTTTTTTGCTATTTTCCCTGCGAAAAAAAAAGTGTTTAAAGAGTATCATTCAGTCAGTGATCCAAAAAACATGTTGACTTAAGACCATGTACATATTTAGTGATTCCAGATCGTGCATTGGAGTCAGGCAATTTAAATTGTCTGCCAACAGTTCAAGACTGTGGCTAATTCATTACTCACACATCTCTAGTTGGAGTACTAATTTAAACTCATGTGTGTCATATTAATTGTAATCTTGTTTCAAAGTGACAAGATAAATTTCTCAAGGTACATAATATATTATGGACATAGGTCAAAACAAATGAGTGTCTAAAACAGATTAACACTAAATACATGCAATATGTCATGTTTGTAAATTAAGAAAGGATAAATTACATTAACATTTAACAGATTGTTCATTATACTTCATCTATGCTTAGGCTTAAGTACACTAACAGGTACTTTTCCTGTACATAAGGTCTCCTTAAGCAACTCATACGGAATATTTAGAATCGCATACTTGAAATATAGAAGCAGCAGTTCACAGATCCTACAAAGAAAAGTACACAGTGCTACAGGATAAACAAAACTGGCATCCTGGTTGTAGTTTTCTTGATTTATTCTTATCATTAGTAGAAGTGTTACAGAAAAATTCAAACATATTCCCTGCTTTTCTGCTTCTTTCCTGTCACAAGATTACTCAAACACGTTGGAGACAAGTGGTTTAATTTAAAAGTAGTCCTCGAGCTTTTCCCAACAAGGAAAGCTTTGAGCTGCTTCATCAGTTCAAGCACCTGAGCAATACAATGTCATTGCTCTCACAGAGTTCTGTGTCCTGCATCCACAACAGCCACCGTCACGTGGGAACAACCAGCTTCGAGGACGTGCACTGCCTCTAGTTCCCTTTGCCAGGTTCACAAACTCATGGGAACAGCTTTGAGAGTGCTCCTAGATAAAAACCAATGAAGGTGTACAAGGAATGAGATGTAACTGCTCCTGTGACAGCAGAATTTGATCTACCAAGAATGTTGATTAATATTCCTATTGTCACAAACATACTGAAATGAAAGAACAAATTTCTATATTCAGTAATGCTTAGAAATGGGATCTTTTGTAAAAAGCTGTATGTATGTTACCTGTATCCAAAATATGGGTTCATTATTCATTATAGGAAGATATTTTACACTTCAGTTGCTCTCCAGTTTTCTGGTTTGATACTATCATTTAAATAAACTTTAAAATACATTTTCCTTTTCTGGGGACTGTTCTCCCAAATGCATTATTCAGTTACAAAGTTAATTCCAAAGAAAGCTGGATTAGGAGTCCAGTTCACACAGAATTTATCAGACAAAAAAAAAAGAAAAACAGTTATTATATCACAGTAAATAATTATTTCATATCATTGTAACTACATCTGCACTAAAATTTCTGCTCACTTAGTTTTATTTCTCACCAAAATTTACATATAGACCAGCTCCCCTACACTTTCAAAAGCAGTTATAATCCTGTTGATTCAATGAATCTGTCTATATAGCTAAAAATAAGTAAGTATGAAGCCTTAATACAACTCACATTTCAACAGATTTAGTGAAAACAGTAAATATTTCAGGTTGAAATCACTGATCATGCTGATTTTCTCAGACATACTGTGGGTTTTTTCCCCTTGTTATGTAAGGATTCCATTGATAGACTGAATAATAATAAAATTAGACTTAATTCCAGATGACATTTTAATTCATTTAATTTTAGTCACTCTGATGATAACGCTGTAACACTGCTTTCAGATAAAGAAAGTCTACTGAGAATTATGTACTGAATGGAGGCTTTTCTATCAGTAACTTTTGATATCATATATCTATTTATTTCTACAGAAGACTGCTGTAGTCTCACACACTTTAATTACTGCCATTTAAAGACAATAATTTAAATTTCATTGCTTTTGCCATGTAAATGTCATTCCTTATCTAAATAAGGTCAGACATTTAGATATATTTGTTTTGATATACATGTCATCTATATTCCATTTCACTGTATTTCATCTCTCTCTTAAGGCATCGTGATGCTTCTCATCCTGCTTTGCTATCCACCCTGACATTTGTCAGTAGGATAGCAGCACTGTCAACACAATTCATGTATCAGTCACTGGTCACTGTCATTTCCTGCTATTTCCAAACCCCTTTTTTCAAAAAGCTACAAATTTCCATGGAAATGTACAAATGTTGATGAGAATCAGCAACAGCTCTGGCTGTGGGACAAAGGAATGAAGGAACAGAAGTGGGTGGGATAAATCAGACTACATTGCTTACTAACGCAGAAGTCAGTACACACGGGTGAACAACTGTTCCTTACTTGCAGACCTTGTTTTTAGCTGGTGGAAAAAGAGAAGCAAAATTGAAGCCTTTGCTGCTGCTGTGCGCTCAACATGGGCCACTGGCATTCAATAAAATGGGCAGTTACCTCAGTGTTTCCAAGGCCAATGGAATATTGTCTCATTCCTCAAGTCTGAATCCCATGGGTAACACAGCTGTGGGGATCACTATGATTAGAAATACATTTGCTACATGTTTTGAGTGTAAGTAGTCTTTTGTTGACATATTATTGTCTGGTTCATGGGGAATCTCATCTGGCTCCCACAGGGAAAAGAGCCTCCAGTTCTTTTGATAGTTCATGGTCAGATTACCTCATGTTAGTACTGTCTGTCAGACACTGAGTGATTTTTTTAGGAAGCTGTGCCTACATCACTCTTCCTCATTCAAGAAGGTGATATCAGACTGACAGAATGGCAGAAACACAAGCTGGAAGACCACATTTAGAATCAATAATGTGCAAGGCAGAAGAAGGGTCAGCACATATAGGAAGAAGAGTATGGAATATAAGATGCAATAATTATAAAACTGTCTAAAAGTCAGTACATAGTTAAGCAAACAGCAAAAGTGAAAAAAAAAAGACATCCAAATCTAGAGTAATTTTGTTTCTCAGTGTATTCTTTTCCAATTCTCTTTTGCCTGAAATGAAATCTTGTGGCATTATTTTTTTGTCATATCAAGACTTACATATAAATTCAATCTGACAAAACAGTCTAAAATGTGCGCGGAAAAAAAATAAATTTATTTAATATTTTTGGGGGTTTAGGAAGGTTTTTTCATTTTTTTCCCCCATGTTCTCTGGTTGCATAGTAAGTGTGGAAACAACACCTGTGCAGATCGTTTTATTCCTTAAAAAAACCTTCTATCAAAGGTTTCATGTTATAAGAGATATTTCAAGAACATAATCTGATCCATCATTATTAGTGTAAGGACCGTGAAGAAAGGGCAACAAAAGGCTAATGCCTTTAAGAGCAGGGCAAATTTTTGCTCTTTTAAAAAATAATTTGTCTTTCTAGGCATCGAAATTTTCAGTCAAGTACCTTTTTCAAACCTATAAATGAAGATTGCATACTGTATTAAAACAGAGAAAACAGGACCCAAAAATTGCAGCAATAATGACAACACGTGCAACTTTTTTTCCCCAAAAAATTCTTAGATCTTGACATTTTGAAGGCAGTGAAGCCATTTCTCTTGTTTGTTGGTTTTAGGAGGATTTTGAACTACACTGAGCAGATGCTAAAACAGATGGACACTGTCTTTTGGAAAAGTGGGAAAAATATCTGATTAGAAAATGTCATGCTATTGTTTCTTCTTATTTTTTCCAGCCGAATAAGCTATGAAAGGACTTTTCTTTATGCTGTAATTGAAAGAAAATATAAATGCTGACACTCCCTTAGTCGATACTACATAAGCAGCCAGGTCCTGGCCTTTCTCCACTATTCCTCTTCTAAAGAACGATGTCATGTTGTGTAGCCCCTGTCTCCTCTCCCCCTGGGGAAGAGCATTTCAGGGTGGCAAGAGTCACAGAGGATTGTAGCTAGAGTCAGAACCATCTTAAACAGGCAGGAAGCCCTATGGAGACTGTGAACCCTGCTCTGACCGGGGACAGTGGCAACAACCTGCCAAGCTGACGTGTTTGCTGTATTTTGTTCTTTCACCACCTGGGCTACATGTCCTTGTGGGAACCTGGTAGGAGTGGGAGAAGAAAAAAAGAAGAGATGCTACTCCTCATCTCTTGATGGCATGTTTCCTGACTACTGCTTGCCCAGGGGCTGGAGGTGCTGTTGCTCTTCATAAATGCTTCCCTAAAGATCCTACATGCCCTTCCTCCTGGCTCTGCATCAGTCAAACTGCTTGCCGTTCAAAATCGGTGCATTGCATACAGCTGCTTCATCTGCAAATTCAATCTACTTGAAAGCAAATTTATGTTGGTCGCTAGTCTAACTTGCATTGTAGCCAAAAGAGTCCCCTAACACTGGAATTGTATGGTAGGGATCTGCCCATGGAGGGGTTACACATTGTGAATAGAGCACACAGGGAAAAAGGGGGATTTGGTCTGATTTGAGTTCTGATCTTTCCTCTTCTGTAGATGACGCATCTCTCCCTGTTTTATCTGTAAATTAGATAATGTGCTTTTCAATAAACCAGGCAATTTCTCTCAGGCTGTCCAGTAGCATTGGCTGGTGCATCAGATCTGATGCACCTCTGATCTGTTTCCTCCATTACACCTCTTCCTTTTAATGACTGCTCTTTCTATTGTATTCTATTCCTCTGAGGTTTGATTTCTACCTCTTGCTTCCAAATAACATGAGAAACGATTGCAAACTGTTAGAATCAGAGCCCTATGAATAATTGAATATGTGCTTGATTGTCTGAATAGGAAAAAGATTAATATTAAGACAGGATGGAATAAAAACCTGAAAACTCAATTTTATATACAGCAAAATTCTTTCCTATGTCTAAATGGGATGCTTTGTTTCATATTTTTATGCTTTTAAAAGCTAACAGGAGATAGCTATTTATACAAAGAAATTCAATTCCTACAAGAAAAGCTGTTCTGATGTAGAGACACTTTGATTTTTAATTTTGCAGCAAGTCCTTTTAAGATTGTGTGATTTTGGAGTTCTGCTTTTCTTTATTGAAAATGATCAAAATTAATTTAGAAAATGCTATGTTTAACTCCAGTTGGTAATTTGGGTTAAAAATATTTCATCTCTTGTTTTTTTTTTGTGATGATTTAATGTGAAAAATTTACTTTAGGTCCAAGTTTTTCCTTTGGCAATGTGGAACCATGCTGTGGATGGACTCTTCTAATGATCTTTTCTGAGGCAACCCTGAAACACATTGAATGTGCTGTCTGGTAGCCTTTTAATTGCATGAAGTGCATGAACTAGTAGAAATGTGAAATTTTTGTCTGACTGAAACTGCATCTATTGCAATATAGGCTGGATTTTAAGCTGCTCAGAAAGTTGCTGCATGAACTGTTGAACAGCTTAATCAAAAAAAGGAACAGCACTCTTTGCTACACAGTTTACTAAATCCATTTAAAACAATGGTGAACTGACAATAAAGAGTCCACACATGATAATACTGATGCAACTATGTTGTGGTTTTTTTAATATTTTATTTTATATATGTTGTGTATTTGGTTATTATTATTACTACTACTGCTATTATTTTACAACAGAATGGTCACGTTGTGCTGTAGAGTGCCAGCTGAAGGATGAGAAGAAGTTCTAGCCTCTTTAGAGTAATGACTTTTTATAGTAGTTCAGAAATATCAAAGAAATTAAGTCATGTTAAGTACATAACACTATGCAATGGAATGAGAGACAAACCGAGAAGTCGCGAGTTTTTCTTCTTACATTTAATTCCGTGCAGAAATGTGAAAAAAACACTAGTTCTTTTCCACCATGATGTCTATCCATAAGTCTTCATATTCTTCTGCTATGGTAGGTCTTATTCTCCATGGTCTTATTCTTGCATAAAAATTACATTGAAAGATTACTGTATACCTCCAAACACATTTTTATGATGTAACAAAGAAATCTAAGTTTTCAACATCTCTCTTAAACTGAAAATACTCCCAATATCTTTAACCTTTGCCTCAGTATGCTCCTCGTCACCCCTTTTTAAGGCATATATGCTCCTGCTAAATCCCTAATTTGATTTAAGAATAGTATCAGTGGCCTCATTCCACTAATTTTGTACTCTGCATAAATTAAGAAGTGTAATAGTCTGTCAAACAGTTGTTCCATCTTGGAAGTGAGGCAGATAAGGAGATCAATAGCTAATGGATCTCACAACGCTTATCTTTGTCACAGTATATCTGTATCCTTCTGAAATAGTGCCCCCACCTCCCTTCTTTCTTTCTTTCATGTCAGTAACTGAAAAAATACACAGTCAAGAACTGAGAAGAAACCAGGAATAAACTACCATGGCTAACACTGGCTAACCAAGAGAAGTTCTCCAAGGGAAGCACAGAAGGTCATTCAATGGCATTTGAGCTCCCCCAGCACAGCTCCCAGCAACTCCCACACACATCGTTCTTCAAACAGCTGTGGGTTGTTAGAAGGGGTCTTGAACTGAACCAGAGAGTCCTTCTTAGCTTTATTTCTTATCACAGTACTGTTAATGTAGATCTGGTGTTGCTGGAGAAACACTTATGACAAAGAAATGGTATTTCAGTGCTACTGGGTGAGTGACATGAACTACCAAGCTTTCTGTCTCTTATCTGTGTGCTATTGAAAAGTTAACTTATCTCCATCCCTTGAGACTAACAAACAAGAGTCTTTGCACAGAATTATCGGGTTTATGACATCTTTTAAAACACAATTAGAGTAAAGAAGATAACCCAAAATTTATTCACCTTTTAAAAATTTAAGACTTTCATGAAAAATTAAAAATACAAATATTAATTATCTCAAAAAAACCCCAGCATAGCTTGAGCAATTCTGGAATTATACAAATACTGTTAAATTCGATGAATAAATGTCTAAATTAATTTTAAGCATCCTGAAAGTCTTCATTTGCCAGAGGACTAAAGTTCTGTGTTCAATAGCATAATAAGCAAAAAGTAAAAAGTTAATGAATTTTAAAATTTTACACAAAATCAGTGTGAGTCCTGCAGGACTGAAAAAATGAAAATATGGGACTTCAATCTGTGAATGTAGCACATTCCCTTTGGTCAGTGCCTTCAGATGCATTAAGGAAGTCTTCTGGAACTAGGCACTGGTAAAGACATATGCTCCAAGACAGCAATGAAGGAAATAAAAGTGGAGTGGAGAAAACTGCTTGCCACAGAAAACATACAGTGCCAAGTATTGATAAAAACAAAAAAACCTCTAGAGCTGATTCCAAACAACATCATTCTACTCTAGCATTGGGAAGCTATATAGAGAAAATAAAAAAAAGGTATATTTTTGCTCCCAGTGTACAATGTCCAATTCTATTGCACAGAGCAAAAAAATTTAGCACATTTTGATAGCTTGTGGTGCTGAGTTGAAAGAATTTATATAAATATTTATCCATGTTAGTCATTACTAGACAATAGATACTTTCAGTGAGATATATCCCTACTGGGACAGAAAGAGCATCGGATATTAATGTTCAAATCTTATGTTTTACATTAAAAATCAACAAAAGGCAAAAAATATAATAGGTCTATACCAGAAAAAAGACACAGTTGTTTTTTCAAGTTGCAGCATCAACTTATCTTTGAAAGTTTGTCTGGACTGATTCTTGAGGAAATACTAGAGAGCATATGAGTGGTATAGAACAGGATCACATTTTCTGTGTAGTTTTATTAAAAAGGAAGAGATTCAACTACAAAGTGAAAGGGTTGTGGGAAACAAAAAACCAAAACAGATGTAAATATGCATCCTTGTCAGGAAAAGGAGAGGCTCTAACCCTCATTCATTGTAGAACATAACCACAAGGACTTCTATTACTGTATCTTTACTTATAAAAGAAAGTAAAAGTCATGAAGTGCTTCAAAAGTTGGGATTCTCACCCTGAGGAATATCAGAGTGTGAGAAAGCTACAAACAGACCTCAGTGCTATGTTCTGTGGTGCAGAAATTAAAAAAAAAATCTCTGCAATTTTGTCAAACCAGGACACTGTGGGGGTTGTACTCCAGCCTTTGCATGATCAGAGGAGGCTTAAGAAACTGTGAAGCCAAATAGAGACCCAGAAGTTTGTGAACTGATGTTTACTTATGCAAACTGGCACTTAAAAGAAAAATAGATGAACTAGGGTGTGTAGAGAAGTAGCTTGGCACAATTTGCATTCTGCAAAAACGGGATTTAAAATTAATGGGCTACTTTAAATCCTGGACTGCAGCAACTGAGTTTCAGAGGCTGAAGTACAGTGGGGCAATTGAAAATTTCCACAGAACACAGTAAAATTAGTTCAAGGCTACAATGCATTTTTTGCAATCTTGTAAATACCTCCTTGCTGTTATCATTAATGTTTATATTGTTATCTCACTGAAAGTGCTCACAATTTCACAATTTTCTTAGCTTCAAGAAGTTGGAGAGTTGTGGGCTTTGAATGTTAGAAAAATAGCTTTTGTAAAATCCTCTGTTTTATTACATGGGATCTATTTTGCTGGAACAAACAGAGCATGTCAAATGTCATCAGTGGAAGGAGATTTTAAGCTTTGTCTGGGACAAATTTTTCCGAGCAGGAATAGCTGGCTTTAGCACTACATTTGTGCCAATGCAGTTAGTATCTGATCCAATTTGGATGCAAAATATCAGTTCCAAATGTTCAGCAGATGGAAGGGTGGTGAGTAGTCACAAGAAACAGGTTATTTCTATTATAGTAAATTGCTTGGAAAACCAGGTATTCCTCCACTGCCACTGACAGATATCATTATAGCACAGAGTGTCTGTAATCAGGTGGAGTACTGTCAACACAAATGCAAGGTCTCTCACTCTGTGTAGTGCTGCTTTGTAAAAACCAGTTGCTTTCCAAATGCTCTGCTCATTGCTCAAGGCTACGCTTACACTAAAAGGAGTTTGTCTGGCACGTTCTGCCATCCCTTCAGAGCAGGGTAAAGCTCGTGAATTGAAAATGGGAGTTTGCCACCATAAGGACTTTATGTTCAGGACCCTCTGTGTTTCACTGTTGCTTTGAAAATTTCTTATATTAAGGAAGTATTTCATAGTACTGTTGCTGCTGCTTTTACTGTTAAAAATGAAAGGTACCAACAGGAAAGGAACAAAATTAGTATCTCTTTCTTTTCCATACAGCCACTTGTCATTCTCTCGGCGTGAGAGCTGCCACTTTGACTCATGCAGTCAGAGCTAATATACCACTGTAAAAATAAGAGATAACTGAGACAGCAGGAAGTGTTCCAGAAAAGCAGTCTGATCTTCACACAGCTTCTTTTCTGCTGTTTCTACTTGGCATGCTGTATTCTGCAGCTCATTAGTTATCATATGTTCACTTTGCTCTCTGATTATCATGATAAATACCTCTGGTAAAGAAGAGCACAGCTCAGAGAATCTGCCTACACATTTTGGGTACACTGAATAAACTACTTTTAACCCCACCATCTTCAGTTCCTGCTAGCAATTGTGTCTTTGGGATCCTCATCTCATACTCCATTTGCTGTTGCTTTCTTATTAAAAACAAAAAAAAAAGACTCCAAAACAAAAGCAAAACCAAACAAAAATAGCAACAAAACTATAGCAATAATATAATCAGTTTTAAGCTGATAATTGACACTACTATTCTTGGGTCTAGGGAATATCCCTCACATTGTTTTGTGCATGCAGTGACAAACGCAGCAAATTCTATTAGCTTGGAATATTCATTTAACCCTGAACTGCTTCACTGGCTGCTCAGTTTCATGGGTCTTTGGCCAGTTGTATATAGAGAAAATTCTAAGGTTTATTCAGAAATATCAAATCCAAGTTTCTGATTTCTTCTTGCCTGAATAGGGATGAGTTTTATGTTTTAAAATTTCATTTTTAGAATACTTCAGTAATTTCTTATGTGGTATTTGAGTGGAACTCTGTATTAGCTTTCTATAATTCTAGCATGGTTTTCTCTATGACAGCAGGAAGATTTTTACCCTTGCACATGTTAGCTATTTAAAGTTTTTTGATACTGAAAGTACTGTTGCCACAGTGATTCCATCCAAATAAAGCCAAGGAGGGGTGAAAGCATAACTTGGAGTGAAGCTGAAGGTGCAGTGTGGTCATTACAAAGCATTTTTCCTGCTTCTGTTTCCAGAAAATCATCACTGGATGACAGAAATATGCTACAGGCTTTAACCACAGAAAGAACGTATTTTGAAGGGCAAAATGTGCCCTGTTGCCATTTCTCTGTCCTCTGGCTCTCTTATGAACAGATTCTCATATCATTAGTTTTGCTTATTCCTCAAGTTTAGGTGGGGAGTTTCTCAGTGTTCACATAAAGCTACAGTAATGTCCTACATTGTCTTTCCATAGATCCTGCATGTGGAGAGCAGCTGCAGAAGAACAAGTTTGAAAAAAACCTCCAAGATTTATATTCTGATCTCAAGAAGGTACAGACTGGGTTTTGATCTCCCGTGGGTCACCTTTTTTTCTATGTGTGCATGTTCCTCTTAATACACAGCCACAAATATATCTGTATTTAAGCCAGTTCTTTAAATGCCATGAGAATTGGATTGAGACCAGTTCCCACAGGCTTGATAGAAATAGAAAATTAGGAACTGGGAAGGAATCCAATGTATATGAATTATGCTTCTTAACTTCCGCTGGTTTCCATTTACAAAGAGCCAGAGCTGATAATGCCAGTCTGAAGATTAAAGAGTCTAGCACTCCAGTGGAACTATTTTATACTCTGTCTCTATATAATTATTACTGCTAGTTCTTAAAAAAATTTACAATAATAATGCAATATGAATAATAAACCAAAAAATGTTAAATTCAATATTACAATAATAATTACTTTAGGAAAACGCACAGCAAAACTTGAAGTCTTCATCCAAAAATATTTTCCCTCTTGCTGTTGTTCATCAACTCTTCTGTACCTTTAAGTGCAAGAATGAGGATTTATATCCCTGCCAAATATTTTGAATATTATGGTTCTCTACATTGTAATTTTAGATACCCATAGAAATAACCCAAAACTCATCCAGCTCCTCATCTTCATGATATCGTATGTAAACAAGAACCATTGACTAATGCTGTCTTGGGAGAACATTCCTCAAACATAAAATGTTTTATAATCTGCCAGAGAACTTTGTATTTTAAAAACTAAATGACTAAGTAGATTGTTCAAATGTATGAAAAGTCTTTTGAAACTTCTTAAGGAATCAACTTAATCCCTTAATTACAAATTCAGCAGAAGATACAGTTACTCCTTTTGAATCTGAAATACAGCATGTGTAAATGTCTAGCAACTGCTTTTACCCAGGAAATTTGGTTTATCTCGTTCTTTTTAGAAACAGTGTTCTGACATTATGATGATATTTTAAATAGATGGTATATCATAACGACTAAATGAAAGAAAACACACATATTGTCTGTCAGAGCAAAACATCCAGAATCTAGTTATTCATCTTTTGGTTGTCCTTGTGGTTCTCCAGATGTTAATGTTTAAGTTTAAACGTCTACCAGCATCTGAGACACCCCAAGGCTAATATTTTGGTGTGAAGCTCAATGTTTTGATGGGAACATCAGAGATCTCTTATCACTGAATTTGACTCTATGCAAACTCCCTTTGATATGGCTCATTTTTATCTGAACCCAGAATAAAAATAATCTTTCATATGTTTTCTTAGTAACTTACTGGGTTCTTGTACAAATGCCAAATATTTTAATGAGTCTCCCTACTTTTATGAGTATTTTTACTTCTTATTCTGCCGCTTTGTTGAGACAAACCTCAGAAAAATGAAAGAATCCCTTGTCTCAAAAATCTTGATGTAAAATGAATGACTGGTGTTACAGCTTTTGTAACTACAGATTCTATGAAGAATAATTTTTCCAAGATCTGATGGTGAAATAGAATCCATGGGGCAGTGAGATATCAGCAGTGCAGTACTGGAGATGTAATATCTGCACATAACTATTGACAGCCTCTTATCTGAAACGTCAGAATTCCATTGTGCTCTCCTATTTTTAGTTTCTTTGTTTACATTAAGTAAATTAAAACACATCATCAAAATATCCAGGGGTTGTATGTTTTTCTAATATCAGATAACTGTTGTAAAAAATTTGTCATAATTGTCTGGAAGTCCTCCTAGAATTTATTCTAGGATTTCCCTAGAATCCCTCATACCTTCAGAAAAAACATCTAGGCAGTATATACAGATCTCTAGCATTTAGCCAAAATTTCTCTGTCTCTTTGTTAAAGCTGCTATTGTGCCAGTATTTTGGAAGACACCAATCTCTAGCATATATAGAAACCTATTAGATCATTGTTCAACTTTTAACTTGTCTGGAAACATTGTGAAATGCTTTACAAATAATAGAACATAGTCTTAAAGCATTTCCTGCATACCTTAGGAGCAAGTAAACACAGCAGTTTATAGAAGAACAAGTTTTTTAATACTGTGCCTTTACAGCATAAACAGAGTCCAGGAATTTACATTCATGCTTACAGAAGTCTAGCATAAGATCTCTAGCTGAGAAGATAACAGGTAGCTTCCAGCACAGATCAAAATAGCTACCATAAGATGGATTTCAGACAGTAGTCAAGGGTTCAACAGGATCCTATGTAACAGGGTAGAGGTGTTCTCCTGTACTCCCCTCTTGATATTTGTGACTGGGCTGAATTGTTGACTAGTTCAGAGGCACTACCCAGCAACCCAAGAAATCTCTGGGAAAAAGGTAGAAGGAGAGAAAAGGTAGAGAAATCCCAATTCTCTTCCGCCACTGAAATCGCTAGAGCAGGCTGGAAAATTTATTTTATTTGTCATAATTTACTTGATGTGACAAAAACGCCTCTTTCCTTCATGCACCTGTTTTTATAAACTCCAGGGGGAAAAAAATAAAAAGAAAAAAGCAGGGGAGGAGCAAAAAAAAGATAATTCAATTTGAGAAGACAAAACTGTAGACAGGCAACAGTAACATGAAATGACTGTAGAAAGAGTCTATTAAAGTTTTTATGGTAATCTTTGGAAAGTGGCCATAACAGCAGGCTCCAAGATGGGCTTTTAAACATTTTGGAGGGTTTTTTAAATCACTAGTCATAAGAGAATCCCAATATTTTCTTTGTGAAATTCTTCTTTATAGTTGTAGGGGACAATTGGTCAGAAATGCTTCTGAATTTAACTATGGTAGTGGCAGATTAAAATTTCTCATACTGTGAAAGCAAACCTTCCTGCTCAGGCAAAAAGATATGATGATTCGAGTTCCAAAGACTGGTCAAATAAGGAGTACAAACATGTCTCTTTGTATAAATTAAAAATTCTGCTCATGTCTCTGCCAATGCATCCTTTTCCAGGAATATGAAACTGAGATCTTCCAAATTTGGCTTTGCATGTTTTTAGCAGCTTTTTACAACTGGATCTGACATCCAAACTGATACCATAGCTCTATTTCTCTTCACTGGGTTACCGCAGATTGATGACAGATTGAAAAACAGCTTTATATGGAAAGAGTTTCAAAAAGCCTCACAAACTGTTAGCAATTTATTTATTTTTCTTCTTACTGTGGAAATGTTTTGGCTCTGTATTGCAAGGTAGCATCTTTAACTGGCATCACTCAGCCAGTTCCAGGCCATGTGGTTCTATAGCGAAGCTCCAGCAGCACTCTGAGCAAGCTTCAGAAAGGGGCCCCTTGAACACATAAATATTCACATTCATATCTTCATAGAGTCTTTGCTATTTTCTCAGTAGAATCAAGACTTAGGCACCTCAAATCACCTGACAGTAGTCAGACGTGAAAGAAATATATAGTAGGGAAATATTTATGCAATCTATACCCATACTGTGTAATCAAAATCCAGTCATTGCACGTGCTCTTGGTGAACCAGAGCCCATTCCTGCTCTGTCTGCAATGTAGCCTTTTTTTCCCCACTGTTTTCCATTGGATTTGTTCCCATGGCACCTGAACAAAGCACTGGCCCTGAGCAAGGGTGAGAGCTGTGGAGGGGAGGAGCATTTGGATGGGAGAGTTCCCCAGTATGAGTTGCTTAACGTGACAGCCACGCAGCTGATGGATGCACAGCTCCTGCCCTGGAGCCAGACTGGGGTGGGAAGGAACAGTTACTGTTTCTTGTGACAAAACAAGAAGCAAGCCAAGTTGCTGTGCAAACAAAACACTGCTTCTAACTGTAATAGCAAGGTACCATAAATAATGACATTCTAAGAAGTAGTAGCATTTTCTAGATCTTTATATGACAATGTGAGAGGTTTTACCCACAGTTGCTCAAAAGAGAGATATTGAAGAAGAAGGAATCAAATAAATAGGCATATGCACAGTTAATTTTTACCCATAGAGCTAAAACTGGCCATGGGACCAAGGCCTTAGTGACTTAGGTAACCTCAGAATTAAATCAATAGGCTGTATCTCAGATCTAATCTCTGTCAAGACAGGTGGTTAATGGGCTGGTGTTTTCTGACACTGACCTCATGCCTATGCTGAGGTTTCTGCTTGCAGGTGTAAAGACACTCTTGGCCTTTGTGTTTAACCTCTTAGATGTGGCTAAGAAATAGTCACTTTTCTTTTTTCTTAGCATTATCTATATGTATGCATATCTGGTCAAATTAACTTTTCTATTCTACCATCAGTATGTTTAATATAGTTCCTTTAAAGTCAGGTCTTTGAAAAAAATGTTTCTCTAGAGCTTGATTCTTTGACATTCATCTCTTTCTCTAGGGATCAACACATAATGCTTCCAAATACGTTAATTAATTTTTAAGCTCTTCACTTTATTTAAATACTTTCATTTTGCATTTGCATAAAAATGAACAGTTTCAATACCAGACAGGCTAACTCAGGAGCGTCTTCCCAAAGAAGTGGCAGCTCCAGTGCAGTGGTCCTGTTTGACAACTCCAGGCCCAGAGAGCCATTCAAAATTCCCTGAGAGCTGGTAGGGCCTATTAGAGAATCACAGAATCATTTAGGTTGGAAAAGACCCTCCGGATCATTGTGTCCAACCATAAATGGTGGGTACGTGGCATGATGGTGGTGGTAAAAGAACATTGTGTCTAAACTGAGCTTCCTCTGGATGAAAACAGCTGTCTGTCCCAGGAAAAAAATAGCTTTGGCTGGTGTCAGGAAAAGCAACTACAATTAAAATGTAAATAAAAATGAAGTATGCAACTGTTGATTGGTAAACATCTTAAAGATCACATGTCAGAGCTGTGTAGACAGAAGATGCACAAATGTAGCTTTCTGAACTCCTTTAAAACTGGAAATAATCATATATAAATGTCTCCATACATACTGTTCCTTCTACATGACTTTCCAGTCACTCATTGCATGCAGCAGTCAGCTCAGTCACTGAATAATTGCCTTGCCACGTTTTTTTGGGTTGTTTGTCTCATGTGTCTCACTTCCCCTGAAAATTCTCACCCTTCCTGCTGGGTGGCCCCACAGCCTACTGAGATCTGGGATGCATCACTGCATATTGAATTGCCTGGATTTAACATCAAAATTTAGCAACCAACGTTCACAAAATTGTTTGTGATCCACGTGCAGAAACTTAAAGAAATACAAGCTTCTGAAGAAAAGGCAATAAATGGTAGGGAAGGAGCTTGATCCTGCAGGGCACCAATGAGGATTATTGTGTACATTTCACTAAGGCATATGTAATCAATGATGTAAGAAGGCACAGACTAACTTATTCTTGCATGATTGCCTCTCCTAGCTCCCTAAGGATGCATGACCATGGTTGTCAGAGGCAGATGAAAGAACGTACAGAAAAGCATTCATCTGCACAAAGAGAATCATGGTTCAACTCATAGTTCCCTAAATGTGCTCATTCACTGCCCACAACTTGAACTTCTTTTAACCTGCACACTGGCAAACAGGCAGGTGGAGCTGAGATGAACTTCTCCCTAGGGCACAGGGATCTACTTCATCCACATGTGACATGAAGTGCAAATCATCATGTCCCCTGGGACGTACCACACAAGGAGCTGCTGGCTCAGAGAAGACAGGCTGTGCCATCAGTCATATTCCAGCCTCAGAAAACACTGATTACACACCAGAATTGCAACTAAACAAGACCAGCGTAACTCATTCTTCAGATGAGCTGCACTTATGTGCAGGCACATTCTGAAGTACCCTTCTAAATGAGATAGACTCCAGCATGTGCCTTTTCATAAGAGGTATTTTCAATAATTTCAAGTGCAGAATGATTACAGAAAAAAATTAATTTTGAGATATTTTACCATCCAAAATACATTTTTACCTACTTTTTACTGCATCATTCCTAAAAATTCATGTATGCTCTTGAAAGTTTTTTCAATGTACTGATTCACCTAATAGGGCTTAAAAACTTTGAGACAAAGCTGCTCCTTTTCAGCAAGTCCTCAGCTTGCTCTGTTTCCTCAATAGCACTGAACACTGACTTGGAAGGTAGATATGAGAAAGAGAAAAATACTTCCATGCTGAAACACTGCTTTCATTTATGTAAAAACTTGGAAATTAAGCAGATTGCCAGAAGGTAGCGATAGATTTGAAAGCTAAATGCTTTCCAGTACTTTCAAACATAAATATCTGTTAGATGAAAGCACAAGACAAGAAAAAGGAAAGAGCATATGGTTTCAACGCTGTCTGTGAAAAAAATGCCACTCTGAAAAAGAGTTAACTGATGATCCTTCTGAACTAGATCAGACATCTTCCTGCCACTGAGAGGAAGAAGATGTGATAGTGCACGCCACACAGTGTGTGTTATAGGAAAAAATCCTTGGATGAAACAACTTATATGTGTAAATAAATTATTTTACTCATTCCAACAGCTATCTTTATAGGCATTTTTGTGTTTTATTGGTTGCTCAGGAAGAGGAAGAAATGAGATAAAAGAACTATAGAAAGAGACAACTAATGTCCCCAAAATGGATTTCCTGTAAGCTGGCTAAACTTTTTATACTTAAAAGAAGTGGATTTTAAAAGTTTTAAATATTGGTTTTTCAACAGATAATTTACAAGAAGCTTTCTTCTGGTTTTTGTTCTCATATCTAACAAAGATCTTCATGAATCTCTGTAGCCCATCTCTGAGTCCGACAAGTTAAAAAACATTGATAGATCTCAGATTCCTTGCCTACTGCAAATATTCTCAAATGGAAATGTCAACTAGACTACAGATAGAAAAGCACTGGACAAGGTTTCTGGGAGAACCAGCAAGATTGCACTAGATCCGGATTTTTCAAATTTTAGAAATTGATGGTGACCCACTTTTGGGTCACCATTGGGACCCAAATCTGACATCTCTGGATGAGTTGACTTTCTCTGGCAGAAGGGAAGAAAACCCATGCCTGATTTTGACTGTTTTCTCTCAGTCCCCTTCAACCTTGCAGCTGTCTGCAGAAACTGCTCAGCCTACAGTGGTTATGGCATTGGCTTGTCTACAGGTATAGGATTCACTTGAAATCACTATTTAGGGCCTGTTTTCACACTTCTACCTTGAGAACACTGGTCTGCTGCTAAATCACTCTGGTATAAAACACCGTATGCCCCTCTATGAAGACTTTTCTTATCACAATCCACAGTATGAGAACCTCTCATCTTATCAAACATATTGATATGATCTTCCTGAGCTCTACACTACATACAGGATTGTGTCAGAAGTTTGGAGCTTCATTTTCCAGCCACAATGAACATACATGTTAACAGGGGTGAAATCACTTGTAGATTTTTGGTTTGTACCTGAGGGCAGTGCAAGGGCTCAGGCATACGCTGCTGCATGGCCGGGCAGTTTGGCAGAGAATTTCTGTCAGCCTTCTCAGCCCATGTGTTCTCCAATGTCATTCACAATGTTTTTCCTGTGATACTGAAGGGTAAATAAAACTTCATCCACCAAACATACGCACTGAGGTTTTGTTTTGCACAGGCCTCCACCAAACCTTTTGACTGCCTTCAGTTATTGTAAAGAAAATACGGAATTCTCACACGTGGTGTTCAAAAAGATTCTACCACACTTTTTGACAGGGAAGCAACCAGCCCAACAACTGACAAAATTAAAAAACAGTCTGGAAGCCCAGAGATATCAGTATAGTGTCTGGGCCAGATTTCTAGGTAGAGTGTTTCCTTGAGGAACTAGGTTTAAATGTTGTCTGTCTTTATGTTATTTACATTATCAACTTGTAACACACGTCCATTATTATAGCAGCGTGTGAAGCCCTGTGCTGGTATAGAGGGGATAGAGGTAAAGGGGTTGAAAACACAACATAAATCCTAGCTATTTATTGTGTTAGAATAACATGGTAAGGCTGGGAAGCAGAGAGGAATGTAAAAGTTGTTATCTTTATTTCCACATGCAACTCAATGTTTACCTTATGCAGATATAACTATTATTATTTTTCATTTCTTATGGATTAGTCAATAATCTCCCAAGGGATGGTAAACTTCAGCAAAATCAACTTAGTTCTACAAACTGCACTCCTAATGAACTGAACATTTACTTTGGTGTTTCCTTATACAAGTCATTCTTTTGTAACAGGAAGTCTCACATTAGACAAGAAAAATGTTAACTGGAAAAATATAAGCTACACTCTGTTTTGACAAAGACCTTGAAGTCCTTGTAGAGCAGCAAAAGGATGTGGCTTCAGTTTCTTCCCATATCTGAATGTGGGAACTATAAATAGCGAGTAAACTGAAGCACTCAAAAAAAAAAAAGAAAAGAATAGCACATGATCAAAGAATGAAAAGGAACTTTACATCTCAACACACTCAGTACTGTCAAGGGAGGTAGCTCGATCACTGGGCAAAGATCAGAGACAGGATATATAGAAGGCTAAATTGCTCTCGTGATTACCATAACACATTATTTTTTTCTCAGAGTTACTTTTACTTACTCCTTGAACATAAATTCATTACTTTAACTAATATAAGGTTTTCATCAGTAATCTGAGGTTTTCAGCTCACAGTGTCTCCATGGGTCCTTTATGCTGGACTTAACAGGAAAATGTCCTCTGATCAAAACATAGCTGCAGCAAGAGTGAAACTATCCCAAACAACTCATGCGAGGTGAAAACATAAACTGTATTTTCAGCCTCTATTTCTGTCTTAAACACAGCAGCCAGGTGAACTCAGTCTCTTCTCTCTGTGACGTGAAAACTGAGATGTTGGATGCTTTAAGGAAGTGGCCATTAACTTGGATTCTGAAAAAATTTTCCGTGTCCTCTGGCTATGCAATGTGAAAGCAATACCTCTTGCATTTCTGGGAGTTGCCTGTATTTTTTTCTGAAATTAGCTTCTCTTGTTCACCTTATTTTGAAATGTTGTTGATTTCTTAATGTTGAATTCTAAAAGTTCTGCTTTTTTTTGTTCCTCTCTTATCCCTTAAGATATAAACCCAAAATGTTATACTTCAGGCATCTGAACCCAAAGCCTTTAATAAGTGTTATGAGGATTTAAATAATGCTATGAGTTTGCTTTTTGTTTTAATTTTCTCTTATCCTCTTAAGTGCACCATACTGATTACCTTTGAATTCCTAAAAGACCCATTACAAAGGAAGTTCTGAGTCAAAGGACAGAAGCCCTCTCCTTTTTATAGGCCATTAACTGAATGAAGACAGGAAAGGGATTGATATCCATAGTCTCATATTGAAAAGATGGTGCAAATGCTGCCATTAAAAATGTTAATCCTTTCTAGCAGCTGCATTTATATAGGGAAACAGCCCCTGTGGTAGCAGGATCTCTTACAGAGCTTAGTCTTCAGTGAGGAGTGATGACAGGGAATTTCATTCTGCACTTCAGTGACTCTGCAGTGGAAGACCACAGTGTCTGTTCCACTATATTCAGAGTAAGTTAGATTTCCTCCTCTTTCTTCTGGACTACCTGGATATTGAGGTGAAAAAAGACAGATTCATTCTAACTAGCCCTTAGTCCAAGAAGTCAGCATTTCTTGATGACTTAAGGAGAAGCAAGGAAAATTCCAGTGTAAGAAAAAAATTCACTCATATAATGCAAAATCAGTTCGATTTGGGTACATACATTTATCTGACTCCTTTGAAAACCTTGTTTAAAACTCATGGAGTGATCAGCAATGTAAGAATATATAAAAGAAATTAAACAAACTAGAGAAGTGAGCAACAAACTGAAACTCTGAGAGTAAGAATGAGACTCTCCTTTGGAGGACAGTTGTTCTGTGTTGACTAGTAAGTCACAGCCTATGATGTTCATTCCCATTTAACCAGAATTTCTCACTGATGTGGCCTTTTTTTTTTTTTTTTTTTGTATTTGTAGGCAACAAACAGAACACCTGAATCGGGGGTGCATTACATTAAGACACTGGATAAATACTATAACATATTGGTCAATTATCAACCTTATTTTCACTCCAATGGAGCAGTAGAAAATCTACACTATTATAATAACAGCTATTTGCTCAGCAGGTTTACTTAATGGAATGATAAGAATTAAGAGAGAAAGCCCTGCTGCCTTAGCACAGCAAGAAATAATTCCCATGGCTTGAAAAAGAATCTGAGAAGATAAGACTGCTAAATATGGCAATTTGCTCGAGTAAAGTTCCTAGGAAATCCATATATTATCAACTGAAAGCATTGAAGACACAGTTACTAATTAAGATTACATGTAGTCAGATGCTTATAAGCTAACTTCCAGGAGAGCACTTGTAGAATGACACAAAAATAAAAACTATAATATTTCTTTCTGCTGTTCATGCACAGTTCCCTTTTATTTTTCATGAAGCCAACAGCTAAATATAGTTGTATATATAATTAGTAATTTGCAGTTGTGAATATATTTACACAAGTATAAACTTATGAATATTGTAATACTTCTAATTAAAGTCATAAGGAATGCCATGTTGTCTGTATTTCAGATGTCATGCAGATTAGATTTACCATCATTTTTTAATTTTGCAATAGGACAACAATAACAGTGACTTAATGAGATTTTTCTTTCCTGAGGTCCCCTGTTCCCTCAGTAACTCCGATCTGCACTGAAAAATGTGATACTTTATAGGCATTGAGTAGAGTTTATGATTCTGTAATATAAATGTTTCGTTGTGTATACAACTGCCATCCTACAGGATAATTTTGGAGTGTATAGTTCAGAGCCTTCAACTACCTGCCAAAATGTAACTTCATTTCAAGAAACAGCATGTCCATGATTTCTGAGCACTTCCACTGAAAATTTATTGCACTGGATATTAGGCTGCATTCTGGTTTACGACAGGAAGCACTGTGCCCCAGAAAAAAACCCCAAACCTGTAAAAAATATTCAAAATATTTGCATATTGTTAATGCAACTCACAGGAACACACTTGAGTGTCTAGGAAAAATTATGCTAATTTTGAAGCCAGTGCATTTGAACTAGGGAAATGTGAAAGCCAAAGAAGATGCCAGCAGGGAAGTCCACAGCTCAGGCATGGACCCACAAGCACAAATCATCATCTAAATCACAAATCAATGCCATGTGGGAGCTGAGCTGTTGATTTCCTTCATGACACAATAGGGATTATTTGGCCAGAATACCCTGGCAGCTCCTGTTACAGACCTGGCACAAGGACCAGAACCGTCATCACTCAGTCAAAGGAACACTCCTCAGAAACTGCAGAGAAGCTGAAATTTTGCATTAAAAAATGGATGTCAATGTCCAACTCTGCCTAGGAACACAAGAATTCATTTCACCATTTGCCTGCAGAACCCAAGACTTCCTAATCTTTTTCCTGAAATCCTTATAGTGAGCACAAAGGTAACTAAGAAGTTAGTGTAGGCAGAAAGCACTCTGCAGTGTATCAGTAGAGTATCCCTTAGAAACAGATTAGCAGCAGTTCTAGAAAACCAAACAAGACTTTAAATTAAAAGCAGCTTCACTTTGAAGCTGGTGAATAAAGCTCTTTTGGTGCCCTTGAGATGCCTTGCTCTAAACAGAGGTTCCCATTGTGACATTCCTGTACAGAGCAGTAACAACATGGGTTTATTTTCTGTTTGATAAGTTGCGTGCTTGAGTCTGACAACATTCACGATACCTTGCTGCCTATCAGTACTTTGAACAAAGATCTTTTTTTCACTAGAGAAGAGTGCTGATGCATTATTAATTAGGAATTAAAATTACAGGTTATCAAATGGTATTTTAGAAGTTGCTCCCAAACTCCGAGTTTTACAACCCAAAGCCGAGATTTCATAGCAGTTTCTAGTTAAGCATTAAACATCATTTGCACAGTGACACTTCTGCAGTCAGTCATTATGTAATCTAAATAACATCTAAATGAAAATTCTATTATTTCTCTTAGGTGTATCCCATTGTTATTCTTACTAATCCCCTTCAATTTGAGGACCAAGAGTTCAGCAACTTTACATAATGAACATTAGCTAACAACACAAGGTTTTGTATTCGAGAGAGTGAAAGAAAGACTGACAGGGAATATAATAATGGAATAATTATCTGTTGAATAGTCCATTCAAAATAGTTATCAAATTATTAATAGACATTAACTGAGTCTTCTTATGGCAAACTTTCACTGATGTCAATGCTATCATCCTTAGCTGATAAAAGACATCACATGTAAACCACTGACTTCAATAAGAATTTGTAAAAAGCCCAGGAAAAAATGTTGAAAAGATATTTAGGAACCTTATTTTACATATTTTTAGTCCTGGCTTCTTTGTGACCTACATGAATGCAATTTTGCTGAACATGCGAGTTACTTGCATTTGGATTAGCTAATTTGCTGGAATACCTAAATCACATTCTGGACATGCCTCCATCATCTATTAGTTGTACAGAGGGCCTAGAGAAATGCAAATCCTAATTTAAACACTTTCTGGTGCTTAAGCAAATCTTGGCACTGAGTGTGATTGATTTGTGCCTCTGTTCACGGTGGGGTGGTCCTTCTGGTCCCAACCAGATGAAAGATAATTTTGATGTAACTGTGCTGCTGACTCTTGACAACAAACAACCTCTGCCTCCCCTCTCAATTTCGCAGTGCTCATCCCTACAGCAAAGAAAAAGAAACCTTGGCAAGGTCCTGACTGACCCCAGTGGGACCAGCAGGCAGGTTAACAGCAGCAGCCAACAAGATCCAGTTTTCCTTTTAGCAGCAAATACAACTTTTGCAGTACTTCAAAGACTACAACATAGAAAAATAAATGCAGTTCTATGTAAATGAGTGACAGTACTGACTGCAGGCTTCTCCAAGTCACCATTCCATCTACATCTACAACCTGGTTTTCCTGCTACTTGAGGTACTACTATGAATTGCTTGATGTAGATGTATCTTGCTTCAGATCCTTGCCTTGAACCAGCCCCAGCACTTATCTCAGCTGCTGCCTTGGCTCCAGGAAACAGTGAGAAGCTGGGGCTCTGATGCAGATCCAGTTGTGGCAAAAAGCATTTCTTTACCTTAGTTTGAACTTTTAATACCCCACTGGAGCACACTCCCAGACTAACACACTTCATTTGTCCCTGAACAAATGCTACAGTGCTTAGTCTTGTGTGGTTAGGCTTGTGGGAAGTCAGCGTTGTCTTCTGACTGTGTCACTCGGTGGACTGAGTAATAGCTGCTCAATTGACTACAAATGTAGTCATTACGTACTATCATATATTTCAGGTTTTGTTATGCACTTTTTTATAGGAAGTGCCAAAAACATAGAAATCAGGTCACTTGAAATTTCAGCATGTCTTTCCTTCTCTTAAAGCACTTACCTAGCAAAATTAATGGTCTACTGCTGGTGGTTAAATGAAGCCCTCATTATATTATCTATCACCTCTACAGACTTCTTTCAATAAACACAAGACCCCATCCTTCTCCTAAATTTTGCTGTCTATAGTTTTGTTCTTGGCAAATTTGGACACTTCTATGATCTACTAAGCAAAGTTCCAGATGTGTTTGCTGACACTTAAAAACTCGTAAGTAGAAAATGTTTTGCTCATAATAATGTTTACTTGATTAGATTCATTTTTACTTAAAAGTAGTAGTAGACATTAGGTCATAGAAATTAAATAACTGCCTCATTGAATGATTTATTGGAAAGATTTAACAAGAATATTTTACTCCAATGATGGTGATAGCACCAGTTTCCTATTTAATGCATGTTTTCAGAGATATTTAGCCCACAAATATTTCAGAACTATCTCAAGCATAATATCAAGTTTTTAATGGAGGAGTTGTACAGAAATAATCAGAAATATCAGATTTTAATTACAAATACATCTTTTTCCCTTCTAAATCTATGTTGGCAAAGTTAAAAAAAAAGGCTTCATTTTATTAAAAATAAAACATATGTTGGACAATGCAAACATCAAACAAATTAAATAATTTTGGGGCTATGGTCTTATAAATGCCATCACAATTTTTAAGGTAAAGATATATTTGAAGTGATAAGTTACCAGATACTGAGAAGAAAGCTTTTCAGTAAATATTGAGAATAAATCACTATTTCACAATTGATTTTTGCATCTGTTCTCTGCATGTATTTTAATCAGGCAAATTATTTCAGTAGCAAAATATAATATGCAAAATCAAGTTTCTGTTGTGATCAAAAGATCACTAATGCATTACTTGAGTTGATGAGTTTTATTTCTAAAGGCTTTGTCTCTGTGAAATCGTCCTTGCCAAATGAAGAAAAAGCTACCTTAAGCTCATGAAGGGTGAATCCTTCAGCAGTCACAAGCAGATTGTCCCCAGATGCTACATATCCATTAAATTTATCTCAGTTTGCTTTGTTTAACTTGGCCCACACATCATCTGATCATTGGTATGAAAAAGAAAAAAAAAGCCCAGAAGAGTGAAATCTTTTTCACTAATTTTGAATCACAAACATCTGAAACATAAAATTTAAGGTGTTTTGTCACATTTCTCAGTAGACCCTAAAAACAATGATGATCTTAATGCCAAATGGTTCTGTAACCAGCAGGAACATTGTAAAGTCAGTGAATGAAATCACTTGGACATTACTCATGCTTGTATTACCAGGGCCGTTATCTCTTTGCAAGCTTTCATTACCACAGTGATTCAAAATAAAACTGACTTCACAGCCCACTTTTAATTTAAAAGAGATTAAATAACTATCTGTATGAGGAACATACCCTAGCTCCATAGCTATTTGTGCATACAAAACCAATTTAAAAGCAATAGAGCAAGCTGGTGGTGGTACAATATAATAGCTCCTCATTTTGTAATGCTATCCAGAATCTTGTTCAAGCAGGATAAACATTCTTCAGTGCTTGTCAGGTATCTGACTTCACCTGAACTATGAGAAATTTTGATTCAATATCTGCAGTAGAGACTGCAGATAAGATGGAATAGTTTATGGTGCATGACAGTTCCATCCTGAGCCAATTCTTTTGACATTTCTACAGTTCCAGTGTGGACCTGACAAATTAATACCCCAGGCAGGTTGTAACTTTGAAGTTAAATGCGCAATTATTCCAGTTGAATGTAAAATGTTTTCATAACATGAAGTGCCTGTGAGGCAGTAATTCATTTACAAGACTGCAAGATAGAAGGTTTAGCATCAGTCATGCAAATGGAATTTTAATCTTTTCCCATCACAGATAGAAATAATTGTAGGGCCTCCTGGAAATCAGTAATACAACCATCCTCAAATGCTTTCCTTTTTTATAATTTGAATATCTGATTCTCCTACACGATTAGGAATCCCCCAGTACCAATTTTCCCAGTGCTCATGAAGAGATCTGTCTTTCAGAGGGTGTGTAGGATATATGAAATGAGTGTCAATTGTAGGAAGAAGACTCTGTGAACATTGTGTGAAACCAATAGGGTTCAAGTCCTGCACAGAGAACCCTGACTGTTCTATGCTGCATGCAATGTTAAATTTATACAGTTACAGAAAACAACAGAAAAGCCCAGCAAACACAGATATCTCTCAATGATTCTCAAGAAACAGAGCAGATCTCAGGAAAAAAGCTAATGATTGAGACTGAGGTTGTGTAGCAGGAATTTTTGGCACAAGTGTGAGGCTGATCACCTCTTATTTTTATAACTCAGTACCTGCATGTTTGTTTACACAGAGCATATAATTATATATCAATATATGAAAACATGAGCAGAGAGATAACCCATCTACCATTAGAGTCATACACATGGTATGCAGACCCAACCCAAAAAGTCTGTCATCGTTTCAGATGAAGACCGGTCCAAAATCTTTTCTTCAAAGGAAAGGGATAAAGACAGATTCTACTAAGAGAGATTATTTTCTCCAATTAGAGCTGGAACTATCTTATTCTCCATAATTTTTTTCATGTCAGCATATGTAAATCCATGTTTTGTTTGTTTTGTGTTTTCTAAGTTTATGCATTCAGTAAAAATGAATTTGTTATGCTGTTCTGCATATACTGGGGCTTTCTTTCTAAATAATCCATTACACTTGCACAATGGGAAGTAGAGTTCATTGAAATGAGAGGGAAATTCCCAATAAATACAGAATTTCACTAATAGTGCTAAGAATAGTGTGCAAGATATCTCATTGAAGAACAGCATCACATGTAAGGAACAAATAAAAATGAAGCAAAAGCTCTTCTATTTCCTACTATCAACAACATTGTGTAAGTAAGTTTTGGAGTAATAGAATTGAATTCAAGTTCCCTGACTACCTTGTATGTAAATTCTGACGTGTGTGCATATGGCTTATGAACGATACTATCCCCTCATTTATTAGCTACCTGTTTTATTTATTAGTTTGCTGTTCTAATTTTGAAGTGACAAGGAAAGGGAACTCATGAAATTCAGTTCTTGGTTCTCAAACCGCCCATAGCCACAGATTTGTTCTCCAATCAAGCGATGTGTAGCACTGTCTTGAAAACTCACAGAATATGCCAAGTTGAAAGGGTCCCACAAGATCATCAAGTCCAGCTCCTGATCCTGCACAGGACCATCCCCAAGAGTCACACCAAGTGCCTGAGAGTATCCTCCAAATGCTTCTTGAACTGTCAGACTAGGTGCTGTGACCACTTCCTTGGGGAGCCTGTTGCAGTGCTAAACCACCCTCTGGGTGAAGACTCTTTTTCCTAATATCCAATCTAGACCTTCCCTGACACAACTTCAGGACATTTGCCTGTGTCCTGTCGCTGGTCACCCCAGAGAAGAGATCAGTGCCTGCCCCTCCTCTTCCCCTCACGAGGAAGTTGTAACTGCTATGAGGTCTCCCCTCAGCCTCCTCTTCTCCATGCTGAGCAGCCAAAATGACCTCAGCTGTTCTTTATTGGCTTCCGTTCAAGGCTCTTTCCCATCTTTGTTGCCATCCTTTGGACACTCTCTAACAGCTTAATATCTTTCTTATATTGTGGTTCCCAAACCGGTCACAATATTCAAAGTGAGGCAGCCCCAGTGCAGAGCAGAGCGGGACAATCCCCTCCCTCGACCGGCTGGCGATGCTTTGCCTGATGCCCCCCAGGACATGGTTGGCTCTCCTGGCTCCCAGGGCACTGCTGACTCATATTCCACTTGCCATCAAACAAGACCCTCAAATCCCTTTCCGTGGCACTCTTTTCTAGTATCTCATTCCCCAGTCTGTACATACATCCAGGGTTGCCCCAAGCCAGATGCAGAATCCTTGTTGAATTTCATTTGGTTGGTGATTGCCCACTCCTCTAATTTGTCAAGATATCTCTGCAGGGTCTACCTGTTTTCAAGGGAGTCAACAGCTCCTCCCAGTTTTGTGTCACCTGTAAGCTTGCTTAGTGTCCCTTCCAGTCCTCCATCCAAGTCATTTATGAAGAGGTTGAAGAGCACACGGCCTAAGATGGAGCCCTGTGGAACCCCACTGGTGACAGGTCACCGGTCCTGGTTGCTGGCACCAGAGCCTGCCCCAGTCTGTCAACAAATGAGAGGACAGGGAAACCTCCACATCAGCAACCAATCATGCCAGATGTGAAGTTCTCATTAACAGAGTGAGATCCTGGCCCTGAGGAAACCAATGACCCTGAACAGGTACACTCCCCGAGATGTGCTTATAACACAAGTATGCTGCTAACCATGTTAACACTGATGTACATCTGGGGAACAGAAAACCTTTGCTTATCAAGAGAGTACAGACAAAGCATAGCCAGTATAGTATAGCAAGGCAGTAAGCTGCATTTTAAAATATATTTTAATCAATTGTTATCAATTAATATGTCAGTTCATATTCTATTGCCAGCTAATGTTAAGGTGCTGTCCCGAAAACGGTTGGTTGGATACAGTGAATCAGAGCGGCCCTAAATTTCTACTTTAATATGTTATGATCAATCTTCTAGCATAATGTTTGGGCAATCTCTCTTTTCACATTTAGAGTTATATTTAGAGTTATTTTTTCTCTTTCATATTTATGAAGCAGAAGAAAGTAATATTGAAGCAGATGGTCATGGCAGAACACTGATTTCAAATAGGAAAATGTGAGTCAACATGTATCGAAAAGGAGACAGAATAGATTAGGAAATAGCAATGACCCTATGATCAGGAATTCAAAATTCATGTAAGAGGGGAGCCTGTGAATCCTTGTGGATATTCCAGACAAAGTGAGAACAGGTGAGGTTGCCACTGGGAGCTCCAGTAGTAGTGCTATCCAGAGGGAAGGAAACAACCAATTTTTCAGGTGCTGGGGAGAGGCTGCAGCATTTCCCCATCCCACTTTTATTAGTCACAAGGAAGTTCAAACATAAATCATGCCATTTTGGAAGAACGTGTATTGCAGTACCTGAAAGGTTTAATATTTTATTCAAATTCACAAATCCATATTTTGTTTTCCTTTCATAAGTAATACATGAATGTAGATAAAGGCTGCAACTTGAGGAAGAGTCTAGAATGAATCCATGAAAGTTCCTTGCCTTCCAGAGGTGTTTCTGTATCTGTGAAAAGCTAGAAAAATTCAGAATTAATGACTGCAAAGTCCCAGTTCCTGTATCACTCCTTCTGTAAAGATCTTATATTGATGTTTGAATCTCGAAACACGCAAGAATTCTTTTGGCGCCTACACATTAATGACATATCCAGGTATCTGTATACTACTGGGTCACTTTCAAAGATATTTGGCCAGGTCAGACACTCTGTGGAAAATATTTTAAAATGAAACAGTTAAAAATTATTAGAAATTAGACTTAAAAAAGCAAGCCACTGTGTTTAGCTTTGTGCATATATCCATGGAGATTAAAGCAAAAAGGACCATCAGATATTGCTGCCTCATGCCCTGCTAAACACCTGTTAACCCAATGTTTTGGGAATTACTAGTGTCTGACTTGCACTTAATTAGAGTCTATCGTGTTGAATATCGTATTTTCTTTACTTAAAGGAAATGTGTGACTATAAGTACATGACTTTCAAAAGCAACTCATTCCAGTAGTTCATCTAATAGCTTCTAATGTTCATCTAAGGTAACTCTAGTATGCCTTATTTAAATTTGCCTGGCTTCAGCTTCCAGGCCCTTGTTCTTCTTATGGCTTTTTCCACGAGGCTAAAGGATCTTGGTATGAATTTTTTTCCTTTCATGTGGCAGATATTTGTGTATGGGATTCAAATCACCTCTTTTCAGTAAATAAACTGAATTTGCTGTCTCTCATTCAAAAAATTTTAGATGCATTCGTGTGGAGTTTTTTTTCACTTTCAATATCCATTTAAAATGGGACTACTGGACCGGAATGAATTATTTCCGTATCATCCATGTCAATGAGACACTTGTTGTTAAATTTTTTTATCTCTTTTTTTCCCCCTAGATGTATGTATTTAGTGACAGCATAAGGGTTTGTTTAGTAGAGCATAAGGATTTCTCTAGTTCTTCACTTTGCCCCTAGTTCTTCTTGAAAGTCAGTGCTTTCCAAGATTTAGTACATTATGCTGGGCGTGGGGTTTGCATTCATTGTCCCTAGATATATTTTGCATTTAATTGTATCTGAATACACTTTGCTTTAACTTGCCCAGACTGTCTTTGTTGAAATTCATCCCTCTGCCCATCTTTGGGTCATCTGCAAATTTCATTCTCCATGATTTTTTGTGTTATTTCCAGTTCATTGATGTGAATATTCAGTACTGGGAGGAATGGTTACAACCCCCTGTAAAACCTGTATAAAACCTCCTGCTTAAGCCCCAAATGAAAAGTTAATGCTACACTGTGTCAATAAATCACATATTAGATATTTTTATCAGACAAATCTAAATGAATAATGTCAATAGGAACAGTATGTCAAATGTCTGGCTGAATCTTTTTACATCTATGTAGTTACTTTTACCAACCACATTTTAAAATTTTTCAGGGACTGAAATCAGCCTCTGGAAGTAATGGGACTGTGTGGAAAATTTCCAGAAGGCTGTGGAGGGCTCCTTTTTTGCTTTGAGTCTCTGCTCATGAGTATTTTAATGCTCATTGCTGATCCAGGCTACGAGATTTCCAATATTTCCCTTTTAAAACAATGAAAGATTCCCTGCTTAAATGATGAGAAGAAGTCATCTGCAAAGGTTAGCTGTGAGATCAGAGAAGAGTTGAGCATGATTCAGTAGGCAATAACTGACTTGCATGTTTGCTACACCTACTGAGTTTAACCTGCATCAGTAAATGTCTCTTTGAGTGCACTTAAATATGAGCAAAAAAGAAAAACAATGGGAAGCCCAATAGAGGTCTGAAAACTATTTCACTCACACAAGTCCCCTCTCTTCCTAGCCACAGTGTCTGACTCCCTTTCAGTGAAAGCAAGGCCTCAAAGACACAGTCTATGTCCAGCTGCAGATCTTTATGAGCACTGTACCCAAGATCCTTTTCTGTGGAGCTTCATCTTAATTTTATTGTAAATTTTTTCCTCTAGGGTTGCTGACTGAGCAATTTTTGGAAATCAGTGTGTGCGAGCCACATGAGATGCACACAACCCACATACTGCAGTCTGTTCCCTGCAGCAGTTTATCTTGGGCAGCCCAGCATATGCTTGGGGTGTTTCTCAGCAAGGATAAAGCTGCAGGAGAAGGGGGAGAGGGAAGGCCACTGGATTCAAACTGGCCAACCCTGCTGCAAGACGGTAGCGTCAGTCTACCCCTTCCAAAACGTTTACCTGCATAATCCCATCTGCTTACATTCATTATTTACACGATATTCTTTGGATCTTTCATGAGATGCTGCAGCTCACTATTCAATTGAAAAACTAAACATTGCAAAAACACAAACTGGACAGTTTTCTGCTGTACTGCTGCAGTGGCTTAGAGAAGGATGTTGTGAGCGTTGGAGGCTGTGTAGAGCTGAGAGACAGGGGTAGAGGCAGAGAAGGAGAGTACCAGGGTAGGAAGAGAAGGAGTGGGACTTCCCTCAACGGCCACCAGGTCTCAGAGATACCCTATGCTTTCAGGCTGTGCTTCTGAGTCCTCCTGAGCCAGAATGAGCAGCTCCTGCCCATCAGCCACCTTGGACATGTGGGCAGCTAAACACCTGCTTGGAAAAAACTGTTTCCCAGAGGTGCTTTAGACTAGCTGGTTTCAAAACGTTTGTGTCTAACATTGCCCTTATCTAAAGAAAAGCTGTATCTGCCTGTTTCCTAATACAGAACAGAATGATTTGTCAAGCTCTGCCTTTCCTGAATCATTGTCACTAGGTTTTTCTGGCTACTTTGAGTAATGTAGTGAGATGTTATTTTTGTTTCTACCACTTCCAACATTTTCCAGCTGAGTTTCCCTCAGATGTAAAACAGTAAATATACACGTGCATGTAGACCTCAGTGTCCCTCGGCTCAGGATGTGAAGGAAACACAATATGATCATTTTCTCACATATTGCCTATATTCTTGGAAAATTTAAGTTCTAGCCACAAATAGTAAAAGACTGACATTAAAAATATCTTTTGAAATATATAGGCAGACCTCATAAACATTCACTTTGAATGACAATATAGTAAACTCCTAAGCTGGTTAAACAATAAAACCTTTTAAAGAGAGTATTTGTTTAACAGAAGTCAAGTAGTATCACTTGCTTTATAATGCACAATAACTAAATCAGCCAGTATAGTGCTTTTACTCTGTACCGGAAACTGTGTTTGCAGTGTACAAACAAGGTAAGCCCAAGTAGCTGTACACCAAATCAGTCAGTACTACTCTCTTTACCAGAAATTTCCTAAGGTTTTTCTCCTCTGTATTAAAGTTCTAGCCTTTGGACATTCAATTTAAGAAGGAAATGAAGGGGCATTCATGTGAGATACAGAATGATTTTATAACTGGGCATAAAGTCCATGCCTCATAATTTGCAAGGTTTCATAGTGTGCTTTACTATGCTTTTGCTGGAGTTTTCATTTTGATTTAGGTGTTCGTTGCTTTAATTTGCAAAATTTCTTATTCTGACAATTAGTAATATCGTGTAGGTGGAGAACAAGACCCTGTTTCTCAATTCCCACAGAAAAACTGCAGGGATTAAAAGACATCTGTGTAGGGAAAACAATGTCCTGTCTCCTGGGGTTCTTTTAAACTGACACCCACTTAAATTTTCTTTAGGCGACAAGAGAGCAAATAAATATTAAAACTTCTGGTTTTTTTTTTTAATTTATTCTCTGCAAGTAAAGTATCTTCCATAGATACTTTGGTTGAAACACTGACTATTCACTTCATAATAGCTCTTTTATAGCCCACTGTGGATGATAATGACGTAATTACAGTCCTTTTAAGGCTACATTGCCTACATGATAAATTAACAATTGCCTCATGTCCCTATATTCTCCAGTCTGTCTTCAGTCAAAGATTTGTTGGACATACAATCATTCCCACCATGTGATTGTAACGTGCAAAAAGGTTTTCAGGGAGGAAAGGTAGAAATTTGCAAGCTGGAAATAAAATCAGACCCTCACAGTATGAGTAAAGCATTATAACTATCGTATTTGGGGAAAATATTCAATTGGTAATAATAGGGGAACCAGGGAAACTAAAGGACTGCTTTTGTGAATTCTCAGGTCACTGATTATTACACACAAGTGATCACAGTATTCAAAAGGCAGTGTATGTAAACATTTGGAAGGGCAGTTATTTTAATTCTGACTTTCTTTTCTGTACTTGAATCATAATGACAATGATGATAGTTGTATAATCCAACGGACTTTTTTAAGAAACCCTGTCACAGATATTTTAGTGATGTGTTTATGAGAAGCTGGCATTTACACATACGTTTTTGTAAACGCAAATCGTACCAGCTTCCATGTCAATGAAAATATATGATCCTGTATCTTGGGATTTGCCTGTGTCCTGGGAAGTGCACCTAGAACCATTCTGCTGTAAAACAATTTTAGGCCTGGATCTCAAGCTGTGTTTGATGGCCATGCTTCCCATTTGTGATAGAAACAGGCTACTTTCCCCCATACACATTTGTGAGTTCATGAACTATCAGAGGAAGTTTTCATATTGTGAACATCTGTTTTTTCCCCATTCAGCTGCACAGTTACAGCTGGGAAAGATGTGAACTGAGCTGTTAGTCTTTTCTGAAGTAAAAATAGATATAGTCTATGACTTAGACTTTGGCTATGAGCCTGAGACCATCCTTTAAGGCTTTTTATTCCACTGCATTGTATTACATTAACTTACCTAATTCCAGGATTCTTATTTAAGAAAGTATTTGAAAAGAATAGAGGAAAAAGCACAATCTTCTTTTGATAAACTAAAATGCCTTTTCAGTGGGCTATCTTTCAAAGGCATCTAGCTTTTGTAGAATTAGTCTTCCATCGTTGACAAGCCAAAACATCACAGACAACATGCATGGATTCAAACAGCTGAAAAACTGTCACACTAGTTAATCTCTTTACTGGAGCACTGATTTCTGCAAGTCATTTCATGTAATGGTGTAGCAGTTCAGATGTGCTCTCTCCTGTAGATTTAGTGCTAAGAGGTAAAACAATACATAAGAAAAAAAAAATCTAAGAATTACATATTATGAGCAATTTTATTTGAGAGCTAATTTCAACACAGTAAATAGAAGTTTACACATTCTTATGAGGAAATGGTATCTGGCAAGTTTATCCAGCAGAGACACACATGGAAAAAGTGTTTTCCAACCCATCCACCTCTGCTATATTACTAATTCCCTGTCTGCAGGGATCTCCCAAGTGAAACCGGAATGAACCAGGAGTGGGAACAAGGAAAATAAAATTATTTTCTCTGTGAATACTTCACAGTTAATAGTTTTCCAAGGCTATTTTCTATACTTCATTTCATTTTCAATAATCCTTTAACTAAATCTAGTCATAAGCAAACCAATTTCAAGTGATTGCAGGTGACTTAAGAGTTGTTTTGTTCAACCTGCTCAACCACCACTAACTCTAGTGGCACAAGTATTTTTACAAAGTTTTACTATGGTCACTGTGCACTCCAGTTAAAATTAACATCTTCAAGCAGCCCCAAGACAGTTCATGAGGTGCCATGACAGCAAGCACCAGTAATATTCCTGTAAATGCAATTTGACTTTACATATGCCAATATTTACAGTCAGTCTCAGTGTTGGGACAAGATCAGATAAGGAAGAAAATAATGGCTTCTTGAAAATGAGCCTCAGAAAGAGAGGTGATGCTGAACTATGAAGGAAATACTCAAAGATCTTTTGGTAGATATGGTGCAATCCTTTTAGTGGTACATTTGTATGACTGAGTGGTTAAATCCATCATTGTAGAAGTCGTTCAGGTAAGACATTGTGCTGTCTCTGACTGGTAGGGGAAATGTATCCCATGCTGACAGATGATGGCCTCATCTTAGATATGTGTCTTCTTAAACTGCATGGAAAATAACAACACATCTGGCCACAAAAGTGTCTTTAAAAAACATTCATAAAAAGCAGAGGAGTGTAGTCCTCTAACCACTCATCTGCCAATAAGCCCTTCCCTGTCTCTGCACCTTCTCTTCTGCTTTGTAAAATTCAGGAAAACGTTTAAGGCTGGCAGCAGACTTTCTTACTATAGGGCAAAAGTTCATCTTTGCAGAAGACAGAGCTGTCCCAGATTAGAGAACAAATCTGCACCAAACAGAACAGCCACTACAGACAACCCTGCTCTGTGACCTGTCTTCTCTCATACAAATGCAGTAGGACAGACCTGCATTATTTAAAAGGAAAAAAAAGAACCTAAAACCTCATAGGTGCAAATTTTTTACATTAGAGAGAGAATAAAAAAAAAAAAAGAGCAGCATGTGGTGGATGTGTTACCTAGTACACTAGTCACTCTGACTTTTCTATATGCTGTGGTGCCAGGCATTGGTGTTAAAACTTGCGTCATCTGTTTTGCAAATTCACCTCATAAAAGAAAATGCACATAGGAATTTTTTCTTTAACTTTTTCACATAAATGTGTTAAACGCTGTTTCTATTTACAAAATGTGTGAGTAGGACACAGAGTGTGTGGGAAATTATCACAGGACAGAAATGGGAACTTGGACCAAGAGGAGAGTGTGGCAATCACTTCTATCTACTGGCAAGGATCAGCCGTCCTCTCCTCCTGATCTTCCTCCTGCTCTTCCTACTCTGCTTCCTACTATCCTACTGTTCTCTTGTTGTGAATTCCTCCATACACTTCTTGTTTTTACAATTCATCCTTCTCCTGGAAATTGGAGTTAACTTAGACCCCATTTTCAAACATCTTCTCTCAAAATACATTTTTTCTGAGATGCGTTCTCATGGAAATCATGAGAGGCTGTATCAGCATAAGAGGGCAGAATATGTTTGATTATAGGTAAATTTCATGAGTTATTAGTTACTGTAGATAAGAAAAGATTTAATTGAGTGTTGATGCAACACGGAATTACATTTTGGTGATTGTTTAGTTGCCTCCTGTCTACTTACAGGAAGATAATAATACACCTATTAACTTCTTGTGTTAGAGAAATTAATAGTCATATATATGCACATTCCAGAACACACCACCATTTGGAGGTTCTTCATACTGATACCTCTGTCCAGATCTGTGAGAGAAATGCCATCTATGTAAATCTGAGGAGATTTTTTTTCTTTCAGTTTCAACAAGCTGCTTCTGTCCTGCTTGCTCTGGCAAACCACAACACATCCAACCTATTCACTTAGCTGAGATATGAACCTAGTACAGAAGATAGGGGAACTGCTGGTGTCCTATTCACCAGAATAAAGCAAAATTGACTTTTTGGAAAGATGTGTATGTATTTAAAAAGTGCTGCTTTACTGTACTGTGTTGTCAGCTAATAGAAAGGAGAAGTTGGGTGGTGTTAATGCACTACAGGAAACAGTGGTGAAAGAAAAGGACGATGGACAGAAAATTGGTGCTACTGCAGCTGTGATTAGTGAGAAGAAAATATGCAAAACCATGTACTGGTATTTCCTCTGATACATCTGCCTCTATGGCTCCCAAGATAGGAGCATCTGCACAAACTCTCCAGCTTTTACTACGAAGATTACAACAGCTGCTGTGAGAATTGCTTTATTTTTCTGCGGTACAAATAATTATTCAGCCCAGAACTTCTACCAACTATTACAGAAGGTTTGAATGCTCACACAGATTAAAAAGACAGCATTTCTCTGCATATTTATCAGCAGAGTGCACAATGGTATAATGAATGTATTGAGCTGCTTTTTGAGCAGCAAACCCAGCGCTGCAAATCAAAGCCTAATAAAAAAAATCAAACAAATATTTCCTGGCATTTTGAAGAAGTCCAACTGTCTTTTCTAAAGTTGAACTGCTCCTTTGCTTTAGCCTTTATCACATTCTTGATGAAGACTAAGACTCTGGAACTGCAGAGGTACCACCAGCTACTACGAGTAAGCCCTAACTCTTCTGCACAGAACAGTTTGGACAGGGCATATCACATATCTGAACAAAGGTAATCACACAGAATTTGAACATGAACCTGGCTTAACTTTCCCTGTTGATGTCATCTCTTTCATGTGTAAAATGTGCCTGTACTGTCTTTGGCCTCAGTGGGCCAGCTCCTGAATTCCTGTTAAGAGGAATACAACTATAGCCTTTAGTTTATGCATTTATTTTGCAAAATAGATTTCATGAAGGCAAATTGAACCATGTCTTCTTTTCCAAAGTGTTTAAATTTTTCAGAATCTGAGGTACACTAACAGAAATTTTAACTGGGAACCTAGAGTAGTCCAGGGAACCATCTGCAGCTCAATCAGACAACAGGTCCAACAGAAGCTCCAGGGCCACCAACAAAACTGCCTCAGGAATCTGTGGAGAAACAAGATATTTCCATGCACAAGACAAACCTTTGCCTTTTATGACCCTGTGGTTTCTCTGTGCTTGGAGAGGAATCTGCATCAGGGCCAATACACTTGTAGCAACCCTCTTTTAAAAACCCCTGTTACTAAAAGACATATCAAGTTCAAAAGTAAAAAAATAAATGAATAAACGGATCAGTGACCGAAAAATGAAATTGGTTTTGGGCTTGCTGCTCTCATTTCCTAAATTACTAGCTAAATAAAAAGGCATTGGATATGACAGGCTCCCCTCAAACTACAAAACAGCATATAGAGCAGGCAAAGGTTCCTGGAAACATTTGGATGTACTCTGATTCCTTCTAAAAGAGCATGGGCTGGTGAAAAGGTCACTCCTTGTTTAGTGAAGAATTTTATCATGGTTTGGTTTCAATGTCCATTTCATTATTAGGTTTTGTGGTGATTTCTTTATGGTTGTGAATGTCTTAATACATGAAGATGATTCTTAGATTCTTGAAAAGAGCCCTGGTGAAAGTAAGATTGCTCCGGATTTCAGAATTGAAAAACTCCTGTACTATGTAGCTGTATAATGCTAATTCTTGTCTTGGAGTTTGCTTTAATTTTAAATGCTCAAAATTCAAATTCATCTTTTTACTCTATGTTCCAGCCACTAGGCTTCCACAGAGGAAATTGTGATCACAACAATCATTCATCTCCATTTGTTTAAATGTCACTTTTCCCCAGTTTCCTCTGCTGACTCATTCTCTCATATGACTATAAAGACGTCTCAGATTAAGATGATGGCACATATCCTAAGAATGTTTGACCTCCATCCCATCTTTCTGGTTCCCATTGGACAAACACTCAAAGCTTGGTTTGAAAGATTTTTATTTTTTATCTCAATAGTTATGACACTGTCTATCAGAATATTAAACTCTTTTCCTAAAGCAGAGTCCCAAGAATAGCTTAAATCTGGTATCAAATTAGAAAGAGTAATACCCACCCAGAACCTAAGTTAGAAAGAAGAGAATGTCCTTTTCATTTTAGGAACAGTAACTGCACATCTTTTCATGTTTACGGGTTTTTTATTAGTGTTTTTGCAGATTTGTTCAAAATTATTTTGAACAAATTTGCCAATTTATACTAGATCTATAGATCAAGCACAGTGAATTAGAGGCTTAATTTAAAATTTGACAGGTATTGGTTTCTTTTAAAACCTTATGAAGATCATCTTCCATTGCAGAAGACTGTAGCATTGGTGTTCCTTTTTTGTCATTCAAAACATAGTTTTATAAAAAAATGTTCTAAGGTTATTTAAGCTAATAAATTTCCTGCCAGAGTCCTAGAGGTTGACATACTTTTGAAAGTACACATTTCATAAAATTTCGTTTTTGACTTTGAAAAGGTTTCTTGAGTAATGTAGGAAAGATTTTAGTCCAGAAAGAAGTTGGTATACTAAATTAAATGGAAACACTTTGAGAGCAAAGGAATACATTTAAATTTTTAGATAAAAGTTTGCTTGAAGCATTTCACAAGACAGAAATGTATAAACATCCTATCTAATATTTGGCTGTGTTTTATCTGATATCCTGGATTGCTATAGGATCAGAGGCTGAGGAATTATCTCAGGACATATGGAAATTAAAATGTCTTCGGATCCATATGGGAAACATCTCTGAGAGCAGAGAAGGGATTTACAGGCTGATGCTACTTCCTGCATAAAAAGAAAATTTTTTCTACAGGAACTGTTCTTATCCTGTGTTTTTCCAAAATTTGTTTCCAAAGTTTTATATGTAGTTGGGTGCCTACTGGTCATTCATTAGGCTTTCATACTGATTATAGCATTTCTATTGACTATATTTCTTCAGTGGAGTTAATTGGGCTGGTTTGAATTTATTACAAAAACTGTCTTCAAAGCACGTAATAAAATGGCTGGACTCAGTCTTAGAGGTCTTTTCCAACCTTAATGATTTTACGAATTTTTCTTCCTTCCCGTGCAGTGTCTTTGAAATGTTTAATCACATAGAACAAAACTGTTTACCTGGCTCAAACCAGCAGCAGAGTAGAGACAGGAGAATATGGAAATGACTGACACAGACTCCCTATGCCTCTTGCTAGAGTTTATCCTAACGACATTAGGGTTTATTTTGCAAATACATACAAGTGTGTGTATGCAAAACTGCCAACACTGAGAAATTCGGAAGTGGCTGTTTCATATCCTCACTGTGCCCAGACAGATGAGTTTATGTGTATGGATAATCTCGGCACCACCAACCAGCAGGAGTGGCGAGCGAGTGACTCAGTTATCTGAGCTCTCAAGGGGAGCATCACATCTCTCACCTGCAAATCAGACACCCACAGTGGAGCTGATAACATCTGAGGGTAGGATGGAGGGTCCATTAACCTCATGGCAATGCCCTTTGTTCAGGAACAGGCAAACACACGTGGCACAGTGTTTACTTACCTGATGCACATGCAAATATGCACATGAACTCCTTTTTTTCTACCAGATGTACAAAGGCCAACCAGATCAAGTGATCTATGTTTCTGATAAAATTATCAAAACCTGTTTGAGGGTAGTGGTTAGAATAACTAGCTATTTTCTGTTCTGAATCACTGTGGTTTAGCATCTTTACCATACTTGTTTAAAAGCACGTGTTAAACTTAAATTTAGCTGAAAGGCAGTCACCCAGGCAGCTCCCAGAAAAATAGAGCTTTTAAAAAGTAATTCAAACAAGTAACACAATTCTATGTATAGAATGGAGGAGAGAAGAAAAGACTTCAAGAAAACTTCTGAAATCCCTGAGCTATTTGGTATGAAGTAATGTACAACCATCAGCTCTCAACCTGGAATCACAACATTTCAGCATCCCAATCCCAGCAAAAATTGTATCCTTCCTCTCCATATTGACTGAATTATTGCTGAAGGATAAATTGCAAAATTTAACGAGAAATGGACCTGGGGTACAATGCTGAAGTATCACTTATTACAATGAAAAAAAATCCTCATGACATTTGCACAGTTGAGCCAATGTCATTCATTGTGTAGCAACTAATATGTTTGCATTTTTCTGCCTTTAAAACAAAATGAACACCAACACCTAAAAAAGTAATTTCCATATGATTCAGGCATGGTGTCAATCTCATGAATGAAACTGCCTTGGAGTCTGTCCATGCAGCACTGCCTGCTTGCACTGGCAGCAGGAAGCTGTAGGATGGCATTGCCTAGGCAACATTAACAGGCAGACCTTCAATCTGAAAAAAGCAACAGTCTGTTATTGCATCTATACATATTTCAGTTCAAAGTGTGACACTTGACTGGGAAGGGGACTGCTGACATTACTGGAGAGGACAGGAGGAGGCACTGTGGCAGGGATTGCTTTGCCTTTGTGTTCTGCCTCAGTGCAGCTGTCTGACTAAGAACAAAAATTGCCAGCCTCAGTTGCTGATAAATTCAACTTTGTACCTCAGTATGCAGATGGGGAAAGGAGAGTGGGGTAAATCCTTTGGCTGTTGGTCATGCTGTCAATTGTGCTATCCACCTGCAAAGCTAAAGTTCCCCTTCCTGCCCTCCCCAAAATACTGGTGTGTTCAATAAGAAACAAGTATAGCTACTTCATCTGTTACAGAACAGATGAATTTTACATGAATTTGTTTTACATTACCAGCGCTTGTAAAGGCAGTAACCAGTTTCAGATGCTGACAAAGGTTTATTTTGCCTCCCATTTTGTACTAATGAGAAGAATACTGTGGTGTACCTATCTGACAGTTCTCATCTCTGGCTTTTAGCTTTAAGTAATACTTGGAACCTGAAGGGAAAAAAAGTGCTTAGAGGTCTTTTCATCTTAACGCACTCCTGTTGCTCTTGCTACATGTCAGGAAGCGACACACAGCGCTGAGATTACATCTTTATTGCTTCAAGCAGCATAAGCAGGAGAGCAGCTGAATTGTGCCTGCCCCGTGTCTCCCTCACTCCATTCCAGCAACCCTCAGGACACCTCCAGCAGAGCCACAGGCGTGCCCAAAGGCGATACTGCACCCAGTAAGGGCAGCAGCAACTTGTCTGCCAGGTGTTGGCTGCAGCAGCACCTACTTTGCCTCACTACAGTCACGGCTGTCTACAGAGGGGAGCTTAAAATCAGCGTGGACATGGCTCGTGTGCCTTCTCTGTCAGGTGCACAAAGGAGGAAAACTCATCTGACGCCACCTTGGTCTAACACAAAGCTGTGTAGCACCCAGTTAAATACATGTGACAGGGCCTGCTGGGCTGTACAAATGTTATCACTGTAAAAACACAGCAGCCACTCAGGATGTCCTATAGCCTGCTGCTGCTCAAGGCTGTCCTCAGCTACTCTATTCCTTTAGCAAGAATATGGGCATACATGAGGAAAAACTCAACCACCTGTGGATATTACAAGTCCATTGAGGAGAAGGAAAATTAAATGCCTCTGCTTTGCTTTATTTCTTGTGGCATGTGCACCACGTTACATCTGGATGTGTCAAAACGCATTATGTCACGTGATGCTCTGTAACCTGGTGTCACTGAAAGTGTGTGTCAGGCTACAGAAGTAGCTTATTCAAGACAGACTTAAAATGAACAAAAGAGAAAAATTCAGTAACAGTTCCCAAGACAAGAGACCCAGCAGAATTTGCTCTCTTGCCTATGAAAATGTGCCAGCTGGGACTTCTCATAGAAATGCATCCTTAGCAAAACCACTAACTACTTTGCCCCCTATTTTGTATCTAATCTCTATGAAGTGATAAGCTGAAGTTTATTAAGCAAGGGAGGGAAAAGAAAAACAATCAGAAGTAATCCTTCATTAATTCAAAAGATTTGGGGTATTTGAGGCTTTCAACTGCAAACTGTTCAGTTGGATGCCTCTCACATGCATGAATGCATGCTTCTGCAGAGGGAGTTATTCTTTCATACTTCACTTCTACTACAATAATGTTAAATAAATGTTAAATCAAATATGCAGTGTTAAAATGCTAACTTTTAATTTAATTTACTTTACATTACTTGTGTTTTAAAACTTGAATTTAAAATGGCGCTTGTTTTTCTACTCAGGAATTTCAAAAAGAGAAAGAAGTGTGAATCTTAAAAATATCTAAAAATCCAGTCAACCACTGAGGCTCATATCTCACCGAAATAATTGGATGTGGGAATATGCAGAACTGTTGCAAATGGCTGAATTAAATGACAGAAGTAAATAGTAATATATTACGGCTGAGTTATATTTGTGACTGTAGATGGTAAAAACATATCCTTCTTTTAAAAGAAAGCCTAATATATCTTGTATATTGTGTATATACTAGAAATGGGAAGCAACTCTTAAAATACACCATGTGGATTTTTTTTTCTCCACTCACAGCTTTATTTTGCTGAGCTTCAAGCAGCAGCTTTGGCTTGTGAAGGCTCTGCTCTGTGGTTACACTGGAAGCTTAGCAATCTCCTGCATACAATTAGTGCAGCCAAAGCCCTCTGGGCTTCCCACTCTGTGTAGGAATAAAGGACACCCTGGTGCCACAGAAAGGACTTTATAGCCCTGTAATAAAACTCCTGTAGTAGTAATGGTATCAACCATGACCGTTGCTAATTCAGGAGAAGGAGGGATTGTTTGCAGGCAGAGACAGTGTCTTTTGTTAGACCAACCAAAATTAGAAAGTGAAAACGGATCTATGTTCAAGCCTACAAGAATGAGGTTAAACTGAACCAAAAGAAGGCTTCATGTCTCTGCAATTTTGCCTATTTTCATACAGTTTTTGCAATTCTTTCAGGAGTTCTAATAAGATGCTAAACTTTAAAAAAAAAAAAAAAAATCGAAGTAAAACATATACTCCAGTGATTTGAAAAACAAAAAAATTGGTCGATTGAGCTTCCTTTTCAACCAGGCTCCCTTTAGCTCTGCCAGCAGGTACATGACAAAAAGGCTCTCCTTTTTCAACATGTGGGTGAAATAGACCTTTTTAACTTTGTAGCAAAAGAAACTTTTACTCTTCTTGGTGTGGAAATGAAAAAGAAGGTGTTCCTTTCCGTCCAAAACAAATGTTCCCTTTCACTTGCAGCTAAACATGAAGAATTTTACCCTGAAGGGTGTTTTTTTCATTCACCATGTAAGGGAAAATAGCCTGTATAGCATGTGACTGAATATATTGTGTTGGACTGTTTGTGTCTAAATAAATGCAGATCAGAAAATATGTGTTCTTATTGAATTCTAACCAGTATTGATTTAGTTTTGAAAATGTGAAGATATAGAAACAAAGCCACAAAAACTCACAGATTTCTTTTAACCTATTTCCATGAATAGAAAGAAAATACAGAAGCAAATGTGTTTCTTCTTCTTCTCATTTTCTGCCTTTAACACCAAGAAGTTGCCATACAGTAATGATAGCTTTATGTGCCCTTGTGATAAACAACTAGTGATAAGCTGTGGTCAAGGAAGTGGTTTTCTGTTCCCTGTAACAGCAGGTACAAGTGGTGCTGCTTGAGTTGGGCACAGAATTTCTGTAATACTAAGAATGAGAAGTCAAAATAAGTTCAGAAGCAAGTAATGAGAGTTACACCTTTTACTCTGCAAGGAGCCAAACTAAACAAGGACACAAACATTATTTGCTTGTAGTAATTGCCACCAAAGCTGGTTTTTTCCCAGAATTTAACCATCATTAGGTTGCCTGTGCCTTCCCCATCCTTGGTATTACCAAGTTCCCAAGCTGTGCAAATACAGAACTTCACACTACCTGAAGAAATTCACAAGTATATTCCCCCAATTTAGACCCAGTTCATCAATATATACATATTAGCTTTCACCAGGATTCAGCTCTGCTATTTTACTTCTTCAAGACTGTCCCAGTTTGGCTATGTTGTGCTTATTTGCACCTCTAACAGGCCACAGTAAAACCATAATTTGCACCTTTCAAGGAAGAAAATTCAGAGGCAAAAAGAAAAAGGTGTTACTGTTCAAAAGCTGTCAAAACAGAAACTTAATCAGGGAAATACATGTAAAAGGGAATGTGGGACAGTATGTGATGACAGCCTCTTGTTACAATGCCTGTGCACAGCATGGGGCTTCAGGATCACACTTCTGAACAACTGAGACACACACTCTGCTTTCCAGGTGTCTGAGCTAGGTAAAGTAATCTCTTCATCATCCCACTTTCTCTGTAATGCGATCGAATCCATCGTTCCTTTTGTTATCTCCTTTTGTGTTTGCTTTGCCTCGCAGTAATTTGCTAACTGCAAAGCAGGCAAGTGCTTTAAAAACATACAAGCCTGCTACAAGTTAAGTCATACTTATCAGATGTGCTGGTAATGAATCATGCTGACAGATTGGCTCTGTTTACCTCAAACAAACTGTCAGAAATATTCAGTACCCGAACTAAAGCATGGAAAAGGCTTTCAAATACACACACAGATCACATCATAGCCCAGCACATCATATTTTGCATATTTCATAAAAGTGTCACATGTACATTTGCAAGTAACAATCTGAACATGCTGTTTACAAAGATATTTGGTATATCTACAAGAGAAAGCAATTAAGACTCATGTAGCTAATGGGGCAGGAATGGATTTTCTCTCACTTGTTCTGCCCAGAAAGGCTGTCTGGGGGCTGCAGGAGCTGCTGAGCTGCAAACACTGCTGTAGTTTTTCTAGTGCTCTGTCCCTCTGCTTCATACAAGGCTCCCAATGGTTTTGTGTCGCTCTGTGCTGTGCTGGTACTCCAGATGGACTGTGGGACCACGTGGCAGTGAGAAGTACAGGAGTACAGACAGCACAGTCTGCTGGAGTGGCCAGAGCACTCACTTGCCACAAGCAACAAGCAGCATTAAAACGTGTTTGTTTTACATTGCTTAGGAAATTCCCCCTCCATAGCAGGGTGTATAGAACAATCTTGCTTTTCTTTCTCTGCTTCAGCTTCACAATTTTGGTTCTAAGGTTAGTTTTCTTAGCAATTTTAGAAATATTTTTAGAGTTTCTTGAAGAGTCACAATCCCTTGACATGGTCATGTTTCCTAAGCCTTAAACACACAAGCATATAGCTATGTTTATGTGGCTGTGAGGCATCACAACTAACTTCCCCGAGCAAGGACCAACACAAGATGCTCCACACCTGCGCTTACCCAGAGGGGCTGGCAAGTGTTTAAAAGGTAAGGTTTCTTACTGGAAATAACTACAACTACAGTTCAGGATTGAGAATGTCCTGGTGAGAGAGATAGCACTGGTTACAGCTTATTTATGTGTACAGGAATTAATTTAGAATCAACTGAGGAACCCACCAACACTGTTGGGATAGGGTGCCTTTCGAGAAAATGACTTTCCATGGGTGTGCTTTGCTATAAAAAATGGCTTAGAGCTGAGTGCCTGTCCAGTCACTAAGTCTGCATGTTCGCCGGGAAACCACAGCAACATTTTTTTCCTGCTAGGTGAACAGAGTTCCTGACTTCTTACCCAATGTCTAGTGTTACAATCATGTTTATGAAAGGGATTGAGAAGACCACTGTGTTATTACTTTTCGTGCTCGACATTCAGAAGTTTTCTTCTACCTTAGTTTTGTGATTTTTAGCCATCACCACTTACAGAGTGAGAGAGGAAATGGTGCATTGTTCTAGCCAAAACACTTGCAGTACTGTGGCTGCTAGCAACTTCCTTTGCCTGCATTTATGATTGTCTGTTACTTAGGATGAGACTAGCCTTTGTAGAGGACAAGAAGAGGAAAGTCTACAGCTATTCTTGTGGGTCATTCAGATTCTTTTACAACTGTGGTTTTAAAAGGATCTATGACCTGCAGAAATCCATCAGAAAGACAGAAATACAGGCAGACACAAAAGCTGCCTGAAAGATTTCTTTACATAGGTATTTCCTTCAGTTTGTTTTCAAGGCATTCAGCAATATCATTTTAGTTTTTAAATATGGCAGACAGAATTTTTTCTATTTTTATACAGCATTTCACCTTCATAAATCTGGAAATTACATGCCACCTGTCAACCCCAAAAGAAAATGCAACCTTCTGTTCCCTTTTGAATAATATTATTACATCTATAATACAGGCTACAGGAATGGGTAAAGCAAGCTAATTGAGACATTCTTCTCGTTCTGTAATACTAAAGCAAACTGCAGATACATTAAAAATATCCCCTTCACAGTACTTTGGATGTTATGTAAAGTCCTGGAAGTGAATTGTCCTCAGATGGCTGATATTTTTAAACAACAAGCTAAAATGAAAAAAGTTTCCAATGGAATTCACATAGTTCTGTGAAGCAGACTCTGCTCAGGCTTCAGCTTTGGGCTCAGCATTTAAGTGACTGAATCTGTCAATCACCAAAGGGCCGTGGGCTCTTTCTTGTCTCCTTGGGTTTGTTGACAGTAGCTTCTCAAGTCCTCAGCCCCTGATGAACCACCTACATAAACAGATGTACACAAAATATTTAATACTTAAGCTGTGTTTTGGAAATAAACACAGCTTTTTCCTATGGGTTGAGAACAAAATTTTTGAGGAGTATTTTTAGTGTTGTTACAAGCATATTTCTTTAGTAATTCCTTCTTAGTTTTCCTTTTTCTTACTGAAACAATTTTTGTTCAGTTCACTGATGAAACTACTCAAAACCTTGCCTTTTGGGACACAATAATGTGACACCTTTTACTTCACCAGAGAAGACACAAGCAAAAAAAAGACTTCTCCATCAAAGGGTCTTGTGTGAGATAGATGTGCTAACATCTATCCTCCTGGATCTATTTATAATATCTAATAGCTGGCAGTTTCGGTGGAAACTTTCAAATCTTCAGGAGGGTCTAGGATGTCACAAGCTGCTTATGAAAATGAAAAATCCTGTTAGTCAGCAGTCTCTTTTTCCAATAATAGACCTGGGTAAGGTCTGTCTGACCCCTCAATATTCTAGTTTTTTGTCACATAATACATAGGAAGTGAAAAGATTCTGACTTCTTTAGATGTGTTACCTAGCACACTGGAGCTGCTTGTGTTTCAGACACGAAGAAACTTTCCTGCAAGTAGCAGTAGGTGTCACAAGGCAAATTTCTGACCACTTACTCATCCTAGAATTGTAATTTTTTTGCGTTCTGTAAGCCCCTAATTCTCCTTCCCTTTATCCCTTCCTCATTTCCCTACCACCACCTTTAAAAAGTAGCGTTCTGCTTTCCTTTGTTGCTATGACAACATTTACACTTGCCTTTTGAAGGCAAAATATTTGGCTTCCTTCCATAATTTTGTCAGCTCTTGTGTTAGAGGGACACACAGGGGAAGGAAGGCAATTGCAGATAAAGCTTTAAGCAGAGGACTGCAACTTTATTTCTCAACAGAACAGGAATTTAAGCAGTTCTAGCATGGATTTACCTATGATCTAATTCCTATATTCCCCTAAGGCTAATTTATTCGGTTTAGTCTTCTGAATCTTCTTCTTCAGTGCAACAGAAAATTGAAAGAGGAACAGTGAAGACTTTAGATCTGCCTCTCTGTCCTACCTCCTCTCATACAGGCAGAAAGAACAGCAGCAACATTCACAACGGCTTTTGCTTTTAGTACTTGTCAACTATTTACAGAGACAGAGAGCAGCTGAAAAGAACTAATGGTTCAAAAAGGTTGCAAGTTACTTTTTAAATCAGAAGGCAGACACAAAGAGAAAAAGTCCTTTCCTTTGCCCTCCACTAGCTCAGAGAAAGGCCTTTGCAAATGCTGCACGCTGCACTTCAAAATATAGGAACTAATGCTTGCACCTGATAAGAGTGACGGTTGGTTATATGGGCAGAGAGGGGGCTCTGCTCCAGCTCCAAGCAGAGTCCTCAGTGCCACTACCTTGCCAATGACTTTCCATATTGTGAGCAGACTGACTGAACTCTGCCTCTTCACAGGCCTAGAAGCTTGCTGGCAGCTGATCTACAGCAGAAGTAAAGAAAAAAATCTCTCCAGAGATAGAGGTTTGAAACAATTGGGTTCTTATTAGAAATGCCAGGAGCTAAAAAAAACCTCCCTACCCCAAGGGACTGGCTCTCCTATTAAAGTCACAGGACCTTACTTAGTCACATAAGTCTTATGTGCTGCAGCATTGTGTTTGGTGTTTGGAACATAAAAACAGATGGAGATATCACATTCCCTCCAAGCAATAGAGATAGGCTGGCTTAGCTGATGCTTATTTCAGATGTCTTTAAAATTGTATAGAAGATATGCAGCAGATATATCTCTGTATTTCTGGCCCTGTCAGCAATCTGAACTGCCTCTCCTTGCTCAGGCTGTGGGAACATTGTCCTTTTTTTAACAGAACGTATGTCTGAAACACGCTAGCTAAAGAAGAAACTCATTCTTGCTGAGCATGGGAAAGTACCAAACTCTGAACACTGCTTACAAGATGCTGGGCCTCTCTTGCTCCATCACCGACTCTTGGACTGTCCAGTAAGTCCCTGTCACACACATACCCAGAGATATCTCTCAACAAAATGCAATCTACACAGACTTTCAAAGGCAGATAAATACATAGAAAATTATCAACATAGAACAAACATGATTTAGCATGCTCAAAGGCCATATCAAGTTTGCACAGTGCTGGTGACAGTTCCACTTTTGGCAGAGAGGTTGGATACTGGTGATGTCTCTTCAGCACCCACCTCCAACTGCGGAGAAGCAACTTAGCAAAACAAGAAACAGTGGGTGACTGCAGCTGCCCTGCAGAGAACCTCATGATCTCCATCCCCAAAGGCTGAAGGCTAAATCACATCTCAATTTCTCAGCTCCATTTTTATTGGCCTGTGCTATTCTGTCAGTGACAGCCACTACGCTCTGGATTTGCTTTGTAGTGTCCAAATTGACCACTGTCATCTTTTTCATGTTGGGGAGGGGGGGGACTTAATCTAAATATGTATGTTAATGTTAGAACTGAATCCTGCCATCATGAAGGACAATGTTCTGCAGAACTCAGCTTTGCTAGAAAATTGCAGGACCTGGGAGTTACAAAGACATTACAGAAAGGGGCAAGTTTTTGTACAAATCATTAGCATGTACTACGTAAATGATGGGAAGAATTGTTCGTGTGTAACGTGAGAACTCAAGGGAAAAGGCAGATGAAGTAGGAGCCTCTCAGTTTCCAGACCTTTGTTCTTTCAGGAGGCCATTCCCTCACACGGTCATTTCTGTGCCCACTGGAGAGCAGAGGGCAGCTCCAGGTGGGATGTGTTTTGGCACGGTCCCACACACATGGGCAGTGGAAATACCCTGGTGCCCACACAGCAGCGTAAACAAGGTGCAGCACAATTTCACTGCGCCTCAGTCCTGCTCCCTCTTTTCCAGCATGCTTTTATGTCTCTGCACAGATTGACTGTGGCACATTTATATCCAGCAGTGCTCCTCTACAGCAGGGAATTCATGTTGTGAATTTATGGCTGGATTACGTCCCTCTTTAAGCTACCTCATAGGACAAAGCAGATGTAACACATGGTCCTCACAGCACTCCTGCACTGAAGCAGGCGTGAGTAATGGGTAGTCTCACCCAGCCTCAGTCATGTTTTGTCACAACAAACCCCTCTAATGTGGTAAGAAAATTTAGACAACACCCTTTTCCCTAAGGTAAGCAGTTTTAAAGCTCATATTTCAGCCAAGCCATTTAAGAAAAATAGGAAATGAAATATGACTATTTTCTGAAAGCATATTTTCAAAATTTGAGCTGCATGCTGTATTTTGGTTTATGTTACATCATTCTGGTCTAAAACTCTGTTTTAAAAAATCTACAAAATAAGTATACAACAGCCAAGCTTTTTGTTGTTGGTTTTTTTTTCCTGGCTCTTCAATGCCTCCATAATACTACTGCATGTATGAAAACAAGGGTATATTTATTTGGCCAAAGTGCACTCTCTCAACACATTTTTTCTGTCCCAAGTCTTGAAATTTTAAGTTTTCTAAATCAAATAATAATAAAATACTTCACACTAGGAACAGTGAGGATTACTAGTTCATGCTAAGTTCCCAAACCAGAAATGCTAGCTGCTGTACTGCCACATAATACTGTGTATATTCCTAAAGGACTAAATGATCTTTACCTGTAGCTCCTACCAAGTACATATAATAAGATATTGCTTTTGTTCTGATTGGTGCAAAATATCAGTCTGGAGACACACACGTGGATGTAGAGATTACAGTCAGTGAATGTCTAACCCATTTAGGGTGTATTGGTATTCTGTTTTTATTAAAAATTTGATTGCTGTCTTTTGGTTTTAAAACCCAAACAATGAAACTTCATTCACCAAAGATGGAAAACAGTTCATAGCCTGACATCTTCTGTGACAAGGGCTCGCTTGATTTTCAATCTTAATTTTTATTCTTTTAATTTCTACTTCTTAATTGGAGTTGTGTATGACATGCTAACTACTTTCTCTCCATTGTGAGAGTGTAGTTCTGCACATACTCATGCACATGATAAACTTTGTTATCACAAGGAATATGAAAGCTGGTAAAGCAATAAATGTGTATGAGTGCATAGTGTGTTGGGGATCTGAACCTCCTCAAATGTCTCTTGACTCAGACAGCTACAACCTCCTTAAATGCTGCATTGTCAATTCACATATTTTGCCTAGGTTAGTCTCCTTTCTGAAAGCAATTCATCCAGATCATTAACCATGTAGTGATTTTTTCCCTGTTAAATATCCAGTCTCTTCACTTAATTACGTATCCTAACATGAATACAATATTCCAGGCCTGATTTCTTTAGATCTGTCCATTATCATATAAGAATCATTCACACGGTTGGTCGCAACTGTTGATGTACATTCATGTACAGAAAGATACAGCTCCCAACTGGAAATGCTTCTGGGGGTGAACAGCATATGTTCCATTTTATGACACTGAAATGGGTGTGCATTGCTAAAAAAATTTCCATGCTTTTTTTTATAATGCACAAAATAACATTAAATAGGACAGAAAGAGTAAGAAGATTTGATAAAGCAGGGCATTATCTATCAAGAGGAATCAGGCACATCTAAAGGTACAGTGTAGTTTACAATGCTCTAAATTGAAATTAATAATTTGATGTAATTCAAAGCCTTTATCTCAAATAAGAGCACTAAAAGTTACAGAATTTTGTGGTGTTTTCCTTATGCAAAAAAGCATAAGGAATAAATAAATAGGAAGTGCAAGAACGTTAAGTAATAGAATGGTAATCACTTTTAACATAGAAATAAATAAATAAATCCTTATTTAACCCTAATTGTCACACACTCCTAATGTCTTTCTCAAACAGAGATGATCTGGCATTAATGTCCAACAAAATCCAGGTTGTGTGAGATTGACAGAAATCCCTAGGATTCAGCTGATATTTTCATCAGACAAGTAAAGAAGAAAGTTGCATGAGCTCTCACCACTACTGTAGCCCCTGAAAACAGTAGCAGGTGGAAAATCTTAGAGCAGATACACAGTGCTGTCTTTTTTAATAATGATTATTCTACACATTATAATACATTTAAGTGCTGTGCTTGCTCTTTAAGACGGCCTCATCTTGATAATCAATGTAGCCAGTCTAGTGAAGTGTCACTTTCCTGCTGTGAGAAAGCACAATCCTTCTTACTGCCACAGCCCCCTGCTGACATGTTTTACAACATTTAAGCAGGAAACTGTTAAACCTTACTTCTCTCTTTTCCCTCCATGCAGACAGAAATCTTCTTTCCTGCTGGTTTCTCACTTGAATTAAGAGCCGTTAATATGTGCCCTGACTTTTACCCTGAGCATTGCCCTAATTTTAACCTTGTGCAACGGTTATCTTAATTTTACTCAGACTTTTAAAACTGACTCATTCAGTAAGACAAACCGAAAGTGTCTGGTAAATGAATAGATTTCCTATAAGCTCGGTAAAAAGGTCATCTTTGCCAGGTTTTCTTCAGAGGGGGGACAGGAGGCAGCCTCAGTGCATTGACATACAAACCCCATCAAGTCACTTCAGGGCATTCTTGCTGCTGTAAAGAATGCGAAAAGCAAAAAGGCTGTGCTTGGAATTCTGCATCTGCAACCTCAGGCACGCGTCTTCACGGCTCTCACCAGCAGCATTTCTAAAGAAGGAAGGGAAAAATGAAGTATAGGAGCCGATAGCTCCATCAAGCTGAATAAGCACCATTAATAGATATTAAAGATTATGACTGAGAAGCTGATACAGGTGCAAGTTTTATGAGTTTGAAACTTTACATTGACATAATGAGTAAAGTTAAAGCCGGAGGCTGTTATGCCATTATGAGAAGCTCTGTCAGTGAGCACTGTAACCTAATTAGTTTTGATGCAGCAAATCAGCAAAGCCACCATTGGTTATGACCTCTGCCAAGAGCATGAGAGAGCCAGACAAATGAAGCTTAAGATGTTATCAGTTGTTCTATTGCAAAGTTCCAGATAAAATATGACAGGATGTTGTTGCTTGACTTCGGCATCGGTTCTCCAGATGGCACTCAGCACTGGCTTGTAGCGAGGCTCGCAGGGAGGCTGCCACATTGTCTCTGTCAAAACGAAAGTTTTCCAATTACAAAGAGATTATTCGAAGCGATGCAAACTTAATCTCCTGAACGAAAGGTTGCAAGCTGTGTAATAGCAGTTGAGGGGAGAGATTTCGCATAGTTCGCTTGCTGTAAACACTGCTGTTCAGGAAAGCTTTATTATCCTGCCCAGGGAAACAAAGAAATTAGATGCTCTTGACTCTGTGTTAGGGCAGCTGTGGCTGGACAGAGAGGTGGCACAGCCTCTTTGGTGGAATTAGTGGGTCTGATCCGTCTGCTGGGCTGTTGCTGCAGATCAGGAAAGATGGCCCTGAGATAAAATGGTGTAAGATGGAACTAAAAGGAAAATTAAGGACCTCTGAATGAACCGAGACCTGTACTTTCATTTCATAGTAGACCAGGTAACTTCTGCCAGCTTGGCTGAGGGAAATAATATGTGTTTTTTCCTCAAATTTTTACGAAATATTTAGTGGATAAAAGAAATTATGTCATGCAAGTGGCGAGGATTTGACACTGATGTTATGAAATATCTTCATATTTATAGCACTGCACCAGGCATGTTGAAGCTATTTAGCAGCCACAATGATAGAATGAGGAGGTAATGGCCTGGTAACAAGCAGAAACAACATCTCACCTAAAGATCATTTTGAGATGCTGGGAAGCATCAGGAATTGTCTAAAGGATAGAAGATACAGTCAAGAAAACATCCTCCACCTATGTACTGTTGAATGAAGGTACCACATTCAATTTTAAAAGCTTTCAGCAGTATAGCTTTTATATCACACTCAGTATTGTTAAGTGAATCATGTCTGTGCTTTTCAGGGTGAATATCCTCTTCCACCTGACACTCTTCCTGTGCTTGAAAGCAACATGTTTCGGGAACACTGTTTGAAATAATTCAACACATGAAATTCTCCTTAAGCATAAGAGAAAATCTTATCTAGTGAGGATGGTCAAACATAGGCACAGGTTACCCTGTGGCATGCCCCTCCCTGGAGGTATCTGAAGCCCAATTGGGTGGGCAGTCAGCAGCTGGTTCCAGCTGATTTAGATCAAACCAGTGGTGGAACTGGACAAGATCTGGAGGTCCCTTCCAGCCACAACTGTTCTGAGTTTCTATGAATCTGTTCAAATTATCATCTACTAAAAATTATTATCTACAACAAAGCAATTTAAAAAGAAACTCACGCTCTCTGTCTTATTATAAGGATGTACTTACAACACATAGGAAAATACGTAAATGTAGACAAGCAATATCAAACCATGAAACAGCAGGATTATTTTTAATTCCCTGATTTCTAACTCAAACGAAACTGCCTGAGCAGCCCCACCAGCACACAAAGTGGGGGGGTTGCTGGCAGGGCGTGGGGAGCTCCAGAGGAGTCCTGCGTGACTTTGTCTGCATGCAGCCTCCCAGGGGGATGCTGAGTGCTCTGCTCTCCAGAGAGATTTTCCTGCAAATGGGCAGCCTGGATTTGGCACCTTCTTCATACACCTGGCCTGGGTACTCTGCTGCCCACTGCCCGTGGGGGGCAGAAGGAGACACTACACATGACTAAGGAGAGTTACAATTTTCCTTTTGGGAGATGAGGTGTAAAACTAAGGATGACAAGGGAAAAGTGCTTGGAGGACTACAGAGAAATCTGGATTTTGTTGGCCAGAAGCAAATCACCAGATAAGTCTTCAGGAGGGGCATTTCTATGCTTATTTTTCAGACTACTCCATACAGCAAATTCAGGGACAGCAATTTCTGACTTTAATACGGGTGTATGTGCACTGGTTAAGTGGGCACACAGTTTCTCTTGATGATACACTAATGACCGCCATAATTTCCAGTGTGCCTCATCCCCCAGTATTTAGTAGGTAAGAAATATCTCTGCTTAGTGAAATGAAGAGGAATGGTGACATATATGCCAGTACACAGAGCCAAGAACAGCTTTATTTTCAAAGATGTTGCTGTCAATAGTTTATCTTTGCATGCTGCATCCTTTTTGCTCTAGATTAGGACAGGATTTTTTTCATAGGTACAAACAGCCATGACAGTCACAGGGCTGCCATCACAGAATGAGAGAAGTCAAGGAAGTAGGTTACTGAATGGCACAAGGCCTTACCTGCAGAGGGTTTTTCTGGTGGGAACTTTGAGATTTGCCATCAATGGCAGAGTCAGCGATACTGAAAACTTGAATCTGAAGGGAGATTTGAGAACGTTTTCACTGCTTCATAGTCACATTTGTTCAGACAGCCAGAGACAGCAAAGATGAGGGACTCTTATATCTAGAGGATCTGTCTAGAGGCCCAGAATGCAACTGTCCCAGATTTTATTCATACATATGTTTTTTAAAAGATTCAACCTTCCCAAACAGCTGTACCCAAAAGCTGAAACAGCTTATATTGAAAATAGGAGCTGCACCGTGGAAAGGGGATCCAACAAAAGATCACAGATTAGGTAAGAGTCTGCTATTAACTGCCTTGTAGGCAGCAGTGAGTTGGTAAATGCTCCGTGGAAGGATGATGTGTGCTGGTGGATCTCCCCAGTGAGCTTCAAGGACAGGGAGAGCTCAGAACATGGCCTGAAGGTGTTTGCTGGGGCTGTGCTCTTCCTAGTAGGGAACAGCAGATCAGACACTGTGACTGAGAGGTCACTGATGCCCAAGCCATCATCTGATGAGTGAGGACGTGGGTTGGACATGAACAGCCTATGAAGGGAAGAGAACTCTTGCATGCTTGATTTGGTAAATATGAGGGTCTTTTTCCCTCAGCAAAATTCAATGCTCCCTCAAATGCGCAGCAGACCAGGGCCTGCCACTGCTTGCTGTTTTAAATTATATTCTTCCTTTTGGCTAAAAAGAACCATGAAAAGCATCCTACTCCAAAACGTAGCTGTAAATTCAGTATTAATAGTACAATAGAATAGGAGAAGGACATTTTTTTCCTTGCTGAAGTAGCAGGATGTGTAAATCTCCAGTGCGATTGAAGCAGGACAGAAAGGAGGACTCTATAAATGGGATTAAAGAAGTAGATAAATGCAAAATATAAAGAAAGGAAATCAGACATTCATGCACAGAAAAATGAAAATGTCTAAAGCAGAACAGCCTGGGGGAAGTGATTCTAGTTTCACATAGGTGTGGATGAGAACAAAACAGTGGTGAAAGGAAACGCCCTACAAGGTGACATGCATATTTACTGAGAAATTTAGTAGGGCTGTGGGTTTTATGGGTCTAATTTTGCATTGTTCACAAAATTTGCAAAACTTTTTGCCTCTAGCCATCCCTGCACAATGAATTGATCCTTGCCTTCTCTTTCTGAAGACAGCTTAATTCTTGTTTCCTCATTGTGAGATATAGGTTTGATATTACCAAAAGTTTTGCAAGAGAACACGATATTCATCAATATTATCTTTCATGGAAATTACTGCAAATCCCCTCCGTGCTTTTGGTCAGGTGAAGCCACTTTGTTCTGGCTGCTCATTTGGATGCTGATGGTGGTGCTCTGGAAGGAACACATGCAAATGGCAACATAAAACAAAGTGTCTTCTCTCAGCCCAGTGCCCAACTAAATTCTCTTTGGTATTCCCAAAGTTTGTGGGTGTTTTCTACTCCATGACTTTCAAAATGTCAACTGCTTATTCTGTTTTGGGATGAAAGGAAAATCTGAAATGTTAAGCCTGATATTTGTTCATGTGTGTGCAGCAGAGGTAAAGAGTAATCAAAGCTTAAAATTTTCTTTGGTTGGACACTGTGTATGGACATTATTTTAATAATAAGATTCTGTGGCATGGTTGAAAACATTCTTTCACAGCTGTTGATGTGTTAATCCAACATGGAGAAGAGAAAACTGAAAAGACATTTCAGCCATAGGGTTTATATTTATATATAAAATTAGAATACCGTTAAAGCTGACAGCATGTTTACATCTGGATCCTGTATGATAGCAGCTGATACATTTAATCTGGCATGTGGTATAAAACAGGATTAGATAAGGTTTTCTGCTTAGCCATGCTTCTCTTGTGCAAAAGAATATTTATAACAATGTTCTCAACAAATCACATTGTAATGCTGGATACTGTGTTGAAATGCAGTGTGTATCAGCAGTATTTTCCGAAGGTTATGTCCCTGTGATTTTTGCTAATTAGCAATGAATTGACTTTGGGGTAGAAGACACGCTCAGGAGGATTTTTGGAGGTTTGATTTCAAAAGCCCAAACCAACCCAGACCATTCCCCACGTCAGCCTGTGCGAACATGTCTGAAAAAATAGGCTGAAGCAGGACCTCGCATAAGATTGATCATTTGGAGTTTGATTATGTAGAACTGAATAAAAAAAAAGTTAAAATTTTGGAAAAGACTGGACTCAAAATTCTAGGCAAGGGTCCAGGTGCTATTTTATTATTTGACATTTCTTATCCAAATGGTTTAGTCTTCAAGTCCTCCAGAATGTGAAACTGCACTGACACCTATTTGCACATTCCTTAATGGCTGGTGATTTCTGTGTGCTTTCCTTCTCATCTCTTCAGCTCCTACAGCACTATCCTTCCCAAACTGAACACACAGGTCCTGAGCGGGCATTTTTTGTGAAAAGCCTAACTAAATGGTGACCATGTGTTCAGAGGAAACCTTCTCCCTCATACTTTAGTGCTGAGCATCTCTGTGCATGTCACTAAGGTTGGAGTGCCTGGTACTGTGGTCCCCAGACAAATAGGAAAACCCACAGTGAATATGTGAACCAAAGGTAGCTGTAGCGTGTAGTACTGATCACTGTCCACTGGAACTCGCTACACAATACCGAGAAGTGCTGAGTGAGGGGAATGGACACTAAATATACTTTCCACCTGCCAGTCAACAAGAGTGATGCCTGAACATGTACTTTATATTCAAATCCACTTCTGAGTAACAGAGACATAAATGCAGTTAAAATACACAGGGATACCATTCTGCTGGTAATTGTCTAGGCTATAGGTACAACACAGGGTGATGTTTGATGCTGTCAAAAAATATTTAATTCACAGCCTACAGAAAAAATGTAGCTGTGTTTTCATATAAGTCTATTACAGACTGGAAAGATATGTGATTGATTTCTGTAAACAGTAGAAAGCACTACAGGCATCACTCTGTGTCTGAATAAGAACAAACACTAAACATTATGAATATCGAAACAATGAAATACAAAAGGATTTTTATTTGGAGAGAAAGACAACTTATTTCACTATGTATATTGAGTGCATTTATAAGTCATGTAGTCTAAATGATGAGAGAATTTAAGCACCAGAGACAGGTAATAAATAAAGCCCTAAAAATGCCTGCTCTGGCCTGTGCATCTCTATCATGATATAGAATCATTCGGTAGAGAGAAAAGTTGACCAAACACTGACAGGAAATAATGAGCTTATCTGTTAAAGGAGTGGAGATGATGTAATATTTAATATGACATTCCTGATAACTAGTCAGGTATATCTACCTGTGACAGATTTCCAAGGCTATTTGTAATTGAATGTAACTGAATATCATTACAAAGCAATGTAAAAGGAAAGGAAGTCCTGCAATTCTTCATCAGGTGCAGAACACCTTCAAGTCTGAAGACACAGTCTCCATCCTGAAGAGCTTACAGGTCCCAATTTAGGACTAATTTAGATTAAACAAGTAGCTAAGCGCTTCTCAGGGAGAGGGCAGTTCATTTTCCTGACACTGAGAAGGGCAGGTATCTTCCCATCCTTCCTGCCCCTGCTCACAGCTATCACTCTCACCCATGGCTGTGCATGAGCTCTAGCACCTGTCTGACTCCAAACTGAGCTGATGTAGTGTAAGGCAGCTGCACAATACTAGTTCTTTTTTTCCTCTATATTCCTTGTTTGTTGGCTTAATGAGCTGGGTTGTCCTGTAGTTCATTTCTCAGCTGTTAGAGGGCTGGAAATCACAGCTCTTGGTAGGTAAGTTCTTAGTCCTCAGTGCACACTAGTGGCCACTGGATGTATGGGGACGACAGGGATGGCAGGGCTTCTTATAGTGATCTAACAATGTGATTTCTGACATGTTGAATGATTGTTTTCTTCCTTAGTGTAGGCTCAGATTCCCCACATCTGCACTAGAGCAGTATCTGTTGGTTTTGGTGCAGTTGGTATAGGGCTAACAGAAAAATTAGGATGATGATGTTTGAATCTTTCATGGAAGACCTCTGGGGCATTCACATATGCGTAAAATAAAAAACATCTCTTTTTCTGTTCTTGCCAATTTTTTTTCCTCCATAATTCCAGCAAAGATGGAATTTCTCCAAAAAAAGAGCATTCATTTCTTAATCCTGGATTTATTTAGAAAAGATGTATAGAACAAGCAAATTGGCAGTAGGTGGCATGCAAACATTTAGGGATGCAGACTAAACTGTGGTATTGATTTTTACTTATTTTGTTTTTCCAAATATGTCTTGGTTCCTGAAGCTGAATGAAACTATATTTTGGGAAATATTACAGGGTAGATGTGTAAAAGTAGCATTTTGTCTGCAACAAGTAGAGCTATGGCGCTTCTCTTTTTCATTTACAGATACTTTCTGTGGCTGCTCAATCTTGGACTTCCAGTCTTCCCATAATTTATTAATTTATTTTTAAAAAATTGCAATAGCCCTACAGTTCCAGATCCAGCTTTATCCCCAACCCTAGTCCTTTTCTGGGGCTCAGGCTGGTCGCTCCCCCAGCCAGGGACCAGAGGATAAGCTCATACAGGAACAAGTCTTTGGGCAGCACAGCCTCTCCCTTCGTAACCTCCATCCTGCAGTACTCCAACCCAGGGCCAGGCTTTGTCTGTCTCCCAAGCCCATCCCTAACTCTAATGGGATAAGAGTAGTGAAGGCCCAGTGGGATCACAGCCGTCTCAGAAGGCAGCACGCACGGCAGTCAGGATGGGGAAATCTGCACCTTCCTGTCCACGTCTTTTGTCTCACAGTTGAATTACCATCCCTCTCCCTAGGAAGAGGATGAGTAGAGCTGTCCATCTGTTCGTTTGCCACCAGTCAGGCCTAGCTCCAGCATGTCAGCTTTATTTTCTTTGCTCCCACTGTCTTGCTCCTCCTGTTTACCAGGGAAGTTCTTTAGACTAGTCCAAGCTTTTGAGTTTCATTCAGTGAGGCTTTATTTCTGCCCTTTGCATTGTGTTGGATTTTTGCAGCCATAGTGGAGGCTGAGCTGGCCCTCAGTTACTGGCTCTCTGAGGAGCAAAGACCCCCACACTGAGCATAGCTGGCTCCTTGCCACCTGCTCCTGTGATAGAGGATGGGTGTCAGAACAAAGCTGGCGGCATGAATTGGCATGATGAGGTGAGAAAGTAGGGTGCACAGTGCTCCAGCTGATGCTTGCCAATGTAATTGCCCTTCAGGCAATAATTCTTGCCAGTGTGATGGCCTCCAGGGACTTTCTGCAAGTCAGCATAAGCCAGAGCCACTTCTGCTTCCCCATCACTCAGCTGCCATGAGTGTTAACCTTATATTAATTCAAGACTGAACTCCTAGCTTCACATTAGTCAGTTTTTCATAATAACAAGTTGAGAGAAATTGCCTCTTCTTTTAAAATGCTTAAAGTGGAAGGAAAAGAAAGCATTAGCAAGGTTTGGAAGGATGGTTTTGGGAGAAAAATCTTTTGCATTGGTGCACAGTACAAACACCACAAGGAAGGTGTACTCACCTGGTTCTTGCAGCCTGCTTGGCACTTGCTACAGTAAATTGGTTGTTCTTAAATGAGCAGAAGCAGCTCTCAAAGCCTCTTTCCCAATGTGTTACTAAAAATGGCTGGGAATGTCAGTCAGTTTATGGCAACAAAAACAGGAAAGCAAGAACTACTGTAAACTTAAGGTAGAAAATAATGCAGAGAAAAGACCTGAAAAGAGCTAAGTCAGCTCCCTCAGTTGTTTGTAATGAAAAAAAATATCTTTAATCTTGGATTCCAAGAGACAGTCAGATCCTCACAGTAACAGTTAGCTCTAGCAGGTTAGAGCTGGTTATATCCATAGGGAATTTTAAACCTTTCCGTCTCCAGAGCTTCATGTTTCACAAACGTTTGAGTCCCAGGACACTGCAAAGACTCCATCCACTCCCTTCTGAAGAGCTGGGGGTTGAATACCTAGGAATAACTAGCTTGTCATTACACTTTCAAATTGCTCTCAAATAATCATCTCAGTTGATTCTGTTTTGTGAGCATTTTTATACTAGTGTTCCTTAGCTCTGCATAACTGCTATTAGACAAATAAGTTGGGTTGGGTCACGAAATGTACCTCCTTTCTTTGTAGTTCCCCCTCTAAATGGAAATTTGGAGGTCCCCAAAGTCTAGCCAGACTGAACAGCAGGTAGAAGGTCCACCACCTCGAGGGATGAGCAAGAAGGTCCCTTGTGTAGTGGCCAATAGGGAGCATCACTGTGATGGATGGGGCAGATGGGTCATGAAGCGCCTGGGTTGGGGGCACAGTGCCATTGTGGGGACCTCCCCACAATGCTGCCCTGTGCTAAACTTCCAGCCTGAATCCTGGCCTGATTGGAAAAAGCCTGGTCATTTTTAACCAGCTTTCCAAGCACTACTGCTGACTGTTTAAATTGTTGAATGTTTAAAAAGCCCACAGCCAGGAAGTACTGGTTCCTACCAATGCAGCCTGTGGGATGTGGCTGTACCTCTGTAGGATTTCCAGCACATTTTCAGACCCGCAACACATTCAAAGCATAAATCTCATCAATTTACATCAACCATTCCCCTTTGCAGTTTACCTCTCTGTAAATGTCTTTAATAAAAACCCTACCACAGGAAACGTCTTAAGACAACCACTATTTCACAGCTTCACTACAGGTTCCTAATGTAAGTTAATAAGGCAAACACAATACCTGACGTTTGCAATGATAATTGCACAGGCCTCACCGTGAGTGATGGCTAAGTCCGATTGTGCGTGACTTCCATTGCAGAGAGTCTGAATTACAGCATAGGCTGAGGCCTGAAAAATCAATGGCTGCTATAATCACTCAGTTAAAGCCTTTGAAAATCATTAGCAATTTGGTAAATTTAAAATACTTAACCATACATCAGCTTTAAACAAAAAGTGCCAGACCAGCACAACTCCATTTGTTACACCGGGGAACTGCTGCCGGAGGGGTAAACAGGAACAGCATTAGTGCTCTATGGCTGAGTAGGCAAGTGTATCACCGGGGCTGAAAGGCTGAGAAAGACACAAGTCACCTCTGTGAGCTTTACCTGATTTGCAAAGCTGAGCTCACCCTTCAAGTGGCCAAATGCAAGTCAAAAGCCAGGAAAAGCCTTGCTGGTTTACAGAGCAGTAGTCCCCCACAACTGCCACAGGTTTGGATGAACTCTGAGACCTGAGCAACAGAACGGACCATGCAAAGGAGAAAAGGAAGCAGAGCCATCAGAGTCCTTTGTTACTGAGAGAAAAACGTTGGACTGCAAAGCCAGCTTTCTGAGTGGGACTCATGAATGAATACAGTCTATAAGAAGAGGAAAAGCAACTTATTGGTGCCAGGAGCCTAATATTTAATCTCATAAAGAAACCAGAAACTGAACATGATATTTCACTCCATCTGGACTAAATCTACCCATCTGCAAACATTTAACTTTGAAAGATAGTCGAAAATATCTCTTCTTAACTTGCATATTTGTTTTCCTTAACAGCCTGTTCTTCGGAATCAGTGGCATCTAAGAGCAGCACCGCTATTCTAAATATATGGTCTCTCTTTCTGAGAAAAAAAGAGGCACTCGGAGACGATGAGCAAGTTGAGAGACGCTGGCCGCTGCACCAACGCCTCCTGTCCCTCTAGGGCTGTTGGACTTTGTAAGTGCTATTTAACTTTGGGAGCTTAATGAACCCGGGAGAGATGGAGCGTGGGGCTGGGAGCAGCTATTTCAGTTATCCGTTGCAGCTTCTTATTTTTAACAATTTGGGGGTAAAACCCCCCACATTTTAAAGCGAGTTGCCCGTCCTTAGAGTGCAACGCAGCGGCTGTCGAGCAGAAAGGCAGCAAGTCCTCCCCGCTGGCATCCATCCCCACGGGCCGCGGGGTTTCTCCCTCCTGTACCCCGGGTGACGGTGTAAGGGAGCCCGGCACCGGGCTGGGAGGACACCCGGGGGCTGTATGAGCCTGTGGCGGCCCCGCTGGGGTCCCGGTGCCCGCAGCGCGGGCCGTGCCCGAAGCCGTGCCCGAGGCCGTTCCGGGTCGCGGCGGCCCCGCCCGCGCAGCGCGGCCGCCGCCGCCGCCGCTGGGCTGGGCCGTGCCCGGTGCGGCAGCGACACCTCGCGGCGCCCGCGCCGCCCCGCCAGGGAAAGCCCGCCCGGCAGGAAACCTCTCGCAGCGCTTATCTGGCTACTTTTCCTCGTGGAAAGGTGGGAAGTCAGCCGCCCCAGAAAGACCAGCATTTGGCTTGATTTGTCCTAGCTTTAGTTTTTCTTTAGGGCAAAGTTCAGACACTGATGTTTCTAATAAAGATAATTCAGGTAACTTCACAGTAAAAATATAAATTCTATCACTGAATGAGGCTTAAATGATGCCTTAATGTTTTTAGTTCTTCGTTAAACCTGTACTTTTGAAAAAAAAAAAAAGTAATTTGGAAACACTAACTTGTAACAGTGAATAGAATAAAAATGTCGCTTATAGGGAATAACTGACCATTCCAGTGAAACAGCAGCACACCAGCTTCCCAGCTAACAGGGAAACCAAGGCAACAGCAGAAGAGCATGGAGTGTATTAATATCTCCCCTCAGAAACAGATTGCACGTTCAAAATAATCTGTCACTCTAATTCCATTGCCTATAGATTAGGAACCCTAACTACTGGGAACCTTTTTTCAATATGTAGTCACAGAATCACAGAATATCCTGAGTTGGAAGGGACCCATAAGGATCATCAAGTTTGGCTCCTAAGGGAATGCATGGGGATCGAACTGCAGCCTTGGCGATATTAGCTCCAACCAACTGAGCTAATCAAGAGTCCCAGCTTGGTTCGAATTTTCAAAAATGTACATGCACTTAAAATGCTGGAATACATAAACACAAGCCTAGATTTCTGTGCTTGCAAGAAGCTGCCTTCCTCAGTGTAAGAATTGCCATCACGCACCACTGTACATCAACAGTAGCTTTATTTCGCTCCCATTTGTCACTTCTGCATTTCCAGCCCCACTGTTGCTGCCTGGCTCAGTGAACACACGCTAGACTGCAGATTTCCAACCCAATTGTATCCTTCAGAGATACATCCAATTGCTATGTTCCGAGGAATGGTCTCCCACAAGATTTGTGATTCATCCCTGTCTACTTGTATGATATCCCAGAAAACTAATCTCCAGGATGACAGCTCATTCAGCACTCTGGAAATTTACCCACGCTGAGCTCCTCTTTAAATAATGACCTGACATTTGTTCTGTAGAGGGAGACAAAGCCCAGACTGATGAAAACAGCTGGCAGCTCCTTTCATTTGTGCCATTCAGAAGCCAGATGATAATTTGTCCTTGGGGACCCATCACTTCTTGGCAGACAGGACATGTCCACTGCACTTTGCTATTACTTTTGCCGTTACCTCCCACCCCCGGTGCTTGCAGCACACAGAGAGTCAATATTCAAAGGCACACTAAACTAAAGCTGACTGTCAGGAGTTGTGAAGGATTTCATGATACTGAAAACTGGGAGGTAAGATCACAGATGAATTTGGTGCTGATAAATACAAAGCAGTTGATATTGGGAAAGACAAATTTGCCAGACCTACAGAAAAGTTTAAATTACCTATTGCTCAGAAAAAATGTTCCAGCCTCTCTGAACACAGCTTAATGAAGACATTAGCTATGCAATAATGGCCAAAAAGGCAGATCATTCCAAACTAATAGGGAAGCACAAGAAACCAGAAAATATTATTCTAGATGAATTGTGAGTTCACCTTTTGCATACAGTGTGGAGCTCTCATTCCTTTAAACTAGCTAGAGCAGAATTATGAAATGTACACAAAAGGGTGACCAGGACAATCAGAGTATCCTCCATACAGGCAGACATCAAATAAATGAAGACTTTCCAGCCTGGAAAAAGGAGGTTACTAGGAGCTGATAACAATGACGGTACATAATATCCTAAATGGGATCAAGGAGAACAGATGCAATTATTCATTATTTCTCACAATACAAAACTAGAAGACAGAAAATGAAGTGTTTACATAGCAGGTTGCATGAAATAATCACCTAACAAAGTATTTTTTTCACACAGCCAACACTTAACCTGTAGCATTTACTGTCAAAGGGTGTTATGAATGGTAACAATTCAGAATGTTTAAAAGATATATTTACCTTGGACAAAAAAGCTACAAAATGCTTCCCAATACTTGGAAACACTACATAAAAGGATAGGGCTGTCCACACCTTAGTTGTGGAAGACCAGTAGCAACAACAGTGAAAGAGAGACAACTCTATATTCATACATGTGGTCCCATCACATCTTACACCTCTCTAGGTGCAGAGCCTCTGGTCGCCAAGAGGGCAGAAGATATGTATATTTTTCATACTGTGCCTCTTATTCTATCTGTTCCTGGCAGTTTTTATTTCTATGGATCTCCCAGATTGTTGCTACTACGTTGGATGCCATCTATTCTACCCAGCAACAGAGGTACTCATAACTGCACTCCAGAGACACGCACGCAGAGAGGTGGGGAGAGACAAGCTGAAGCTGGTTTCTCTCTTTGGGGATAAAAAAGCAAAAGCCCCCTTTTGCTGCAAATGTTTCAGCATTATCTTCCAAGTGCACTATCTGCTTTGGCACCTAAGCTGAATGTGTGGAAGAGTTGAACATGCCCAGTTCTCAAGGACACTGGCAAGGTGAGGCAGCAGTACAAGCACCCATAGTGTTGTTTCAGTTCTTCCTTTAGAACAGGTGCTCTACTACATGATGTCTCCTGTTGTCCTGGGACCCTCTGCAGCCACTTTCAGTCGGGGTTGGTTAGTGAAGGAAAGGGAGCTGTGGTTCAGCCTTGGAAATTACAGTGCAATACAAGTGCAAGTGGTGCCACCAAGGAGAAGTCAAAGGGACACTACACAAAGCAGCACCAAGTTCTCAAATGCATCTGTTTCCCTGGCTATAGCACGGACTGCAGAAACACAATGCTGGTTTATGGCTGAATCAAATCTCCTTTTAGTCACGCTACTGTCATTGTCCTTTGAAGCTATTTTAGTTCAGGATGCCTGCATAAGCCTTCCTTCTTTCACATAAATATCCAGTGCTGACTTTTGCTGAAGAAAACGCAGGCTCTTGGATTTCACTCGTCAGCCTGGAGTCAGGAGTCCTTGCAGCTTGTGCCAATGCAGACGAAACCACAGGGGCAGAAGACCACAAGATCAATGTAGAAGCTGCTGTGGGCTCAGCTTCCTCCCCACAGCGCTGTGGTGACCTGGGCAGGGCCACGGGGAAATCGTGCAGCTGAGGCTGCCCTGTGGCTCAGAGCTGCACCCAGCCAAAATCCAGCCCCTCAGCCAGAGCCCCGCAGCTCTCCTGTCATGGTGCAGGCAAGTGAGAACACCGCTGCGAGGCCACAAACCTGGGTCCCACAGATGAAGAAAGGAAGAAGCTTGGTCTCACTGTCTGCAATACCCATGGCCACAAATAGGCTGGTATAGAGCAGGAACTGGTGTGCCACAAAGTGTGGAAGAATTTCCCCTCTTCCCCCAAGAGGCAGGGAGGGAGCAGAGCACCAACCAGATGTGGTTCAGTTGTTGCTTTCCTTATGAGGCTGTGCAAGCCTGGCCTGTGGCCTGTGGCCAGTCTTGCTTTCTATGACTCCCTTCCCTTCCTGGCTGTAGACTTCAAACAATCACTAGTCAACACTGATCAGTGAGACTGTCTCCATGTAAGGTGCACCACACATCACTAATTCACCACAGAACATGAAGCAGCTCACCAAGAACATGTTAGCACAGAAATAACAAGGCTAATATATATTTGCCTTTCCATTGTATGAAATACATTTATTTTTATTAGACTTACATTTACTTATCCCTTCTCACTTGATAGGACAAAGTATTTGCTCTGAATGTAGCCACCGCTTCAGCTGAAAAGGTGTTTGCCCCTCTCTGCTCCTCAGCAATGTCACAGCTCAAAGGCTGGGACAGCCAGTTCCCACATGAGATCTCCTTATGCCAGATCATTGTGGAAACCAGCTCGGGCAGCTTCCCAGACAGGTGCATGTGTTTCCCCCACAAATCCCAAAGACAACAGAAGACGAAAAGTCCATCCAAAATGGAGGGGAAGAGGGGATGTGCAGTATCTTCAGCTGGTCTTTTCACAGAAATGTCAGTTCACTTTTTCCCAAATAGAGAGCCCAGTGACTGGTGATAATAAGATAGTACAAAAAATTAAAACTGTAAAAGAGGATCAGTGCCATGCATTGGTAGTGTCCAGTATTCACCCCAGCACAGCCAGGAAGGAAATAGTTTGAAACACCAGATGCTCTTTGCAACTGGTATTTTGGATATATTTCCAGCAGGGATTTCTTCCCTCCCCATGAAAACAGACACACATTCTCATTTAACAACTAATTGATTTATTTAACAATACAAATTTCTTTCTACTGCATGGTTTAGCAGAGAGAACTTGAGAAACAAAATTAGCTTCTTTTCTTTTTTTTTTTAAAGTTTAAATGTTTACACAAAAACAACCTTTACTTCAGTAAATATAAAATTTACACACAAAAAACTACATTAAAAAAGAACATAATCATGACAAACCAACAAAAAAAAAAAAAAAGGATGGGAATTCAGTGTAAAGGATCCAATTGCAAGGAAGGCAAGATGGGGCAACACTAACAAGGCATCCCATTTGTACACCTAGGTATCTGAAGTTGTAGGTACAATACAAAACCAAAATACATTAAAATTAGAATTAAACCCTGTATTTTTATACCATAATATATTATGATATAAATACCTGTAAATTCTGTAGGCAACACAGTTAATGTGTGAAATACATAGTTTGCTCTCCACTGGAAGGTCACTGGAGTGCTGTAGGAGCACCGTGTCACCCACGAGTGCACTAATGGTCAGCAGTGAGCAGACTTTGACGTCCAGCCCGGCTGTGATAGCCCCTTGTTTCTTTGCCAATCTGTGCTATTTCTCACACATCCAATGACATGATGAGAAACTCTGGTCACCTTCAGCAGTGATTTCCAGCACTTCATCTCCTGGCATTAGTGTGTTACCTGACTTAGGCATATTCACCTGCCAGATCCCATTTCTCATTCCCTTTTGCACTTTATAACCTGAACTCTAAAGCTATCTTGTAGCTACCAAGAGAGACTGGCTTCTAGGTCGAGATATTTGGGATATACAGTTCTTCAAGTCACCTTTAGGAATCTGTAGAAATATTTAAAGTAGAGTGGACAATTCATGGTCAAAGGTTATGTGATACAAAAACAAGGGACCTGTATAGTGATGGTTTTTAGACCTAAATCTTTAGCATTTTTTTCTATTGCTTTAATATTTCAACTTAACATTCGGTTTTCATATATTAATTGAGCAGAGCATCTTATTGATGGAAGTGCTACATTATCTCCAAAACCACCACGTAGTCAGGGAGACTGTAAAGTTTAAAATTAAGTGTAATTTTAAAAATCATTTAAAGAAATCAAGTCTATTTTTTTTTGTAATCAATATTGTGACTGGCAACCTATAAAAGCTTAAATTATAAAACTATTAGTGACTCTACTTTTTAAACTGTATGTACTATAAAGCTGTATTTTTGTTACTTACAGATGTTAAAAAATTTCCAAGCCGGAAAGTGAAGGGGGAGAAAAGTAGTCTAAAATAGTTTTGCAGATTTTGTTGTTACTAACAAAGGTTCGTTTCCCCCCAAGCTGTTTTTGTGTCATAAAAATCTGATTAAATTTATTCTACTCCTCTCTTTTCTGGGCAGACGATACAGTGTTCAATCATGCTTTGGAAGACCTTTTTCAATGGATAACTGTAGTTCTCTAGATCAGCAAGTCCAACTTGCTTTACTCAGAAACAAAAGCACCAAACTATCTCTAAACCCGGCTCTCGTCCTGCAAAAAAACTTTGTAGCAAGACCGAGGCAGTCTGTTCTGAGAGCAAGACTGGCCCTGAAGCAACCAGCTACATAAACTTCTGGAGCAAGCATATGCAATGCTCTCATTTCAACTTAAGAAAAACCTGAATAGTACTAAATTTAAGAAAATTGTGGAAATTTCACTTGTTCTGTTAAAAACAAAACAGGGAAAACTTAAACAATCCACAGGTGTGCATTAAACATTTAATAGCAAACCCTTGCTTATGTATATTAATTTAAAGATTATCCACAGGGATCTGTGATACATTGGCCCTGCCTTGTTACTATAATTAAATTTATTAAAATATTAATTTAAAATAGGAAAACAAAGAAACTACTCCATGGGGAACATGTTTATTGTGTTTGAGATGATACACTGGGTGCTCTCTGAGCTACAAAGGGAAAAAGGAAATCCTTTCATTACAAACTGACAAAGGTAAAAGTTAAAACAGTTTTCACAACAGCATGTACCACATATTGGAAATAGATCTGGGTTTAATACAAATGACATAATTCCTAGTAATCTACAGCTACCTTTAATAACTTCATACAGATAATGAATTAGGCTAAAATGCACTATAATATTTGGTTGACTTCAGGAACAGTATCCTTAGTACATCACAAAATACATTTTGATATCCCAAAGAAGCAAGACTTGCAAGTAGGCATTTTAAACATAACTAATCTACAGCTACAAACTTCTACTCTTGATAGCATTTACCTTTTTGGGGGGGCAGTATCCCAGTCTTCAAAAGGATAAAAGCAGAGTAGAATCAGTATAACATATACACAGAAGTCCGTATTGTAAAGGCTATAAAGATTTGTTGCACACTGCAAAGTTGCCTTCTGCACCTTCACACTGCACAAGTAGTTTGTCATTTATGTTGCATATCTCTTGGTCCACTGTCTGGCTATCCTGTCATGTTCTGCTCTGTTGGTCAGGTACTGAGTGGCTATGCTTCCAACCAGAGGGTCAGCTGCAAAAGGCAGGAGAAAATGCATCAGAAACCATTAAACAACTAAAACAAAAAAACAAAACCAAAATGAACACATGATTTGAAATACAGCATCCTTTCCAAAATATAGTGTTTGTTAGATCAAAAAATGCAGTGAGACATAGTGGAGCTCTTATCATGACATTTCCAAGAAAGCACAAGAGGGACAACGAACAGAGAAAGAAAACAACAAAATCTGTTATGGTTATGTGCATAGGAATGAATCTTGCCCCAGCCAGGTGCTCTGCCTTCACTCCTGTGGAAGGGTCACTGGGTGCAGGAGACATTCAGCGAGTGCTGCCTGATGCACTCCTGTCACAGACCTGCACAGGACCTGTGTGTGTGAGGGCATTAGGCCTGCAGCACCACACCGAGGGGACACAGTTTGCTTCAAAAGTCACCAGACCTTTGTACAAAAGAGGCTCATCCATTTCTCCCTGACTATGACCACTTTCTATAAATTAATTGGCACCTCAGCACTATTGCTCAGTTCCTGCCCTGACTGCAGACAATTAGCATTCATTGTGTAATGACACTGGTGGCACAGTTGTTGCTGAGAAACTGTATTGCTTCCAGAGGAGTTCCTTCCCTTCCGACAGGAATAAGGAACTCTCTTCGGAAAAGGGAGAAATCTCTCTGAACACCACCTCCCTCGTACTTGCAAGATTAAACCTTTTAATTGCTGTCTTAAGAGAAGAGACTTCCTATGGCCCCTTCTGACATGCAGGGTTTACAATTTTATAACTGAAGAGAATGTTGTTGCTTTCCTGGATCGACCACTCACTTGCTGGAGCTCCTGCAATACAGACCTTCAATGACATCAGCTTATTTTCTCCAATATACCTTTGGAAAAAAAAAGACTTAATGCTATTCACATTCTGTTGGGCTATGGGAGTGAAAAGCGCCATTAAATGTGGGACACCACATCCAATCAGGAGTGTTTAATCCTAAATTTAAAAAATACTAAATTTTATTTAATCTCCATGCAGTCAAATAGGCAAATTACATTCCACAGCAACTGAGTCAAACGACTAAGAGCAGACACCCAGTGAACTATCAGCTCCTTACCTGGGTTGCAGTCTGTCAGAAGAGAACAGATAGACAGAAGAACCTTTGAAATAGTCAAAGCAGGGCTCCAGTTGTCTTTCAGGATGTCCAGACAGATGACTCCCTGACTGTTGATGTTGCAGTGATAAATCCTGGTACGGAAAGTAACCTGGAATCACAGCATGAGAGACAGGGAGAGAGTCATTCAGTGCTGCCCAGGGATGGTGCCCCTTGGCTCTGAGCAGCCACAGCACCCACGGTGCTCCCAGCTCTGCAGAGCTGCCGTGGAGGCAGCTCCACTCTGCTCATCTTCTAAACCACAACTGTTTGAAAGAGGAGTGAGCATTGACTGAAGCCATGGCTGCCTTGAAGAAACCTATCATTAAGAGATTAGGTGTATAAACTGCTTTCACACAGGCCCTCTCTCTGGTACCCACAAAAAATTTAGGACCTACTTTATAGTACTGTAGGTATTTAACAAACACGCTGCATGTCAGGAATGTTCTGATCACAAATGTAAATTTATTGTGGTTTCTGAAGGTGAAGAAATTGACAGAATTTGTCTGCATGTGCAGTATTAGTTGATCTTTTTCTTTCTTTAAAAATCATAAATACAGACCATGAAAATATTTAAAGAATAACATTTAAAACTCAAGTATTGTATTTTTCTTGTTAAATTAGCAATGAAATATTTGTCTTACCCTTCATTAGGCAGGATATAATATACAGCCAAAACAATGCTATTACACTAACTAAATCCATCCTGTTTTTAAATTATTTCAGACTAATATCGAGAGAGCATGTGAGCATCATTCTGCACAAACAATTATTTGAGTGCTTTAATCACATAAAGCACAAGATAAGGAAAATTTTCCCCCACTGCATCAGTTTTAAAAAGAAATCCACAGTGCTTCCTGAAAATTCAAAATTTATCATGCTCTAAAAAAAAACAAACTTCAAGATTTGAGTGAGGAATTTGTCTAAAACTCTGCATCACTTCATTATAACATTCTTATGTCAGAACATATTAAATGGTGTGGGTTTCAGAGACGTGTGAAATACATGGAGTGTATCTTATTCTTTATGCTGTAATCGCTCTGGGAATGAAAAAAGGTATTTGATTTATAACAATGTTAGAGCCACAAAAACCAATAAATTGTACAATATTGTGTGGTAGAATGTATTTAGTTTTCTGAGTGCCAGTAGTGTTTTTTCTGGTAACTCAGTCAAGAATTGTAATGCAGCAGTAAGGAAGGGGAGAAGGGAAAACTTTTAACTTCTTTGATATCCATTAATAAATTACAATTTGTTAAGTGCCCATACTATTTCTGAGCAAGGAATTGACATTTTAGTTTAAGTTAGGATTAGTTTAATTTAACAAAAAGAGCTTTTGCTTAAAAATATTATCAAACAAGGGTGCTGATCTTAGCAGTAGCAAATAGACATTTTATAATAATGGAAATCATCATAGCAATTTACCCAGTATAACACTCTAGTTGTCTATGTAAACTGATTTTAGCTTTTTAATATTTTGCTAAAAATTACATGATAATATTTAATATAGAATCTGGCTTATAACAGAAAGACTTTATTATACATATATTTTAGTAGCTGGAATGAGAAGAAGCAAGCATAAGTAGGTGTTGTGTTGTTTTCTACTACAATTAAAATTTCTTGAATCTTACCTCTTGATCAGAATTATCATCTCATTTATCACTTGGTGAAGCTTGGAAACAGACTGGGGTAATGAGGAAATAAATTAGATAGGATTTTTCTGAGACTGCAAGCCAAGATTTTGGACCTTGTAGTTTTCAAGGGACCATAAACAAATCTGATATTCAGAAAGCGATGTGCGCTCACTTGGCTGCAAGTTACATTCTCCTCATCTGTGAAAAAATGGTAAACACAGCAAAAACCTTACCCTTACCTTTGGTGGCTTGAATGGATAGTCAGATGAAAATGTGATATCCAGGAAAAAAACGCCTCCTTCATATACAGAACCTGGAGGTCCAAGTATAGTAGATCTCCATTCATAAATGTTATCTCCTTTAGGACCGGCACTGCGTAAAGAACAAAGAGGAGAGAAAAAGAAAGTCAGATGCACCTCAGTGAGAGCATTTTATGGATTTCCTTCTCCATTCCATTTTGTTTTATAAAAAACACCTGCCTATCTTTCACGTCTGCCTAATTTCCAGCTGGTTTCAGTGGGCTCAGTGTTTTACATTGCACAAAAGCTGAGTACTCTGCAATCCCTTTGGAGATACAGTAATGAAACAGACTGATTGCGATCTACTGGATTTTCACTGCCTGAAACAGATCCCCAGATCTGCTTTCTTGAGTATGTGGTTGCTCTGAGGTTCTACATCACACCCTTCCAGTGACATAATACACAAAGGAGTTGTACATCTTGACCACATTCATCTTCTCCAAGCATTTAACAGATCACACTTTCATAAAAAATGGGACTTTCAAGTATATTGATACACATTTATTGTCACTTGTTTCATAGGCCAGAGTGAAATGTTACACCCTTGGGCAGCAACACCGGGGAAGGGAGAGAGAATCAAGTAACATGGAATTGAGCTTCTTACAGCACTCAATTTGTCATTCCAAATAACGGTTTTCTTCAGGATATATTTGTGTTATGCCTCTGGGCAACCGGCAATGAGATGAAGAGCCAAAAATAGTTTATTTTAAGAAGTACAATGCTGAATGTGCTTCTCACTAGGGGAAGGGTTATTGCATAATTAAATATTAAAGTAAAGCTTTGAAAGAAAGGATAATGAACCAGCATTTTCTTGACTTATGAGTTATCATTAAGGCTATTATCACACAGTAACCACCTAACCTTCTTGTAGAAAAAAAAAAAAAAAGAAAAAATCAAATATGTAAACAAGTCTGTGTAGAAACTAACCTAATCTTCCACAAAAGGGCCTAAATCCAACATCCTGAGATCCAATACTGACTACTACGGAAAACAACACTGCTGAGCTCACACAGACATGGTAGATTCATCACATCCATGCAAGTCAGTAACACAGCACTGTAAAAGATCCTTTCAATTCTTCGCTCCTCAGCATCTTCCCAGGCACCACCTACATCACACAGACAAGTGGTGAATTGTCCTCATCCTTCCCCCTCTGTGCTCCCAAGGAACAGGCACAGAGGACTGTCATATGTGACTGCACATGAAGCAAGTGACAGGGCACGGCACCACACTGTAGCCTGGGAGTTTCTGGATTATGGAATTGCTCAATACTCAGAGGAGCCTCCCTGCAAGCCCTCCAAGTGTTAAGGCTCTTCCTATGTAACGTCACCTCACATATTTGTCATACATATGTTTGCAGTCTGTAACACGAAATGTTGGACATTCATCCTTACTGGGTAGTCAAATGTGGAGATAATCATCAGAGACAAGGAATATGAGCAGTCTGCATTATGCATCTGCAATCCCCACACCAAAAATTCAGTTATTTTTACTTTAAAATCATATTTGAGAAAAAACCCAAAAGCTGAATTTGATTACAAATTCCCTTTCAATTCATAATTTTCCAAGATGCTTTTTATCTTGTAGACATTTCATGTATTGAATGTTGCAGGCCTTTCATAAGCAGGACAAAATAATCATGGAATTTGGCTGACATCCTATTTAATTAAAAACAAAAAATTATTTGATGAAGCAGTAGCTATTTTCCTGTTGCCAGAATGAAAATGGGTAACAATGGAGTGCTGGCCTCCAGAGCACAGCTAGGAAAGAATAACTACAAGTGATGTCAAAATAAAGTTTGGATCTAAAATCACTCATCTTACCTTTCTATTTGCAATGCATGCATAGAAGTGGAAGAAAGATATTAGATAATTTTTAGGAAAAAAAGGGAAATCCAGAAATAAAGAGGTCCATTTTTGTTGATAGAATGAACCATTTGTACCCTCAGTCACTCCAAAAGATAATTTTATTCATGCTCCCTAAAAAGCAATTAGTGTAAGAACTGAAAATATTGGGGCAATAATGACAATATTTAAAACCCACACAGGCCACTGAAATATTTCAATTAATTCTTGACACTCATCAAGCTTACAGCTAATTAGTATTGTGCTTGAAAACCAAATTTCTGTGGAGCAATTCAATTTCAGCATTATATGTCCTAATAGTTTAATGCAGAGTTTAATGCTCTTGCCCTGTGTGTCAGGTACCTTTCTTTCATATACTTTTAACAGCTGGATGCAATTCAATCAGATTAATGAAATAGATTACTTAAATCAGTGATATTTTTCAGCCCAGCGAATCACTCACAATTAAGTGTGGTACCAGTCCAGTGCCAAACTATCTGGTAATCACTTGCCAAGTCAGAGTAGGGGCATCTATCAGCTGGTAGCCACAAGCTAAGTGCAGCAGCTCTCTGCCTGCTGCTATCTGCTGTTCCCTCCCACTACCACTAGCAATGAATAAAAGGATTGGGCCATAACACGAGAAAGGTAACAAGGTCCCAGTCTTGTAAGAGGAAGAAAAAACTGTGTTTGAAACCCATCCTAACTGCTGAGGAAGAATTTCTGCAATGTCACAGAAATATAAAGCTGTAACAATAACCACACTCAGGTACAGGAGAAAATTTTAAACGTTAAATCATTACATCTGAACGAGGTTCATGAAATTTCTATTTAACAGCTGGTGTCTCGCTGCCAGTGGTGTAAAAGGTACCCCTGCTTTGTTAGCAGATTGAAAATCACTGCAATTGCTACGTTATTGGTGTGAGAAGACATACACAAGACATCACAGTTGGCTCCTACAACCTGTGTATTTCCACTAGGGATCATCCTCAGCCAGCCATACTTGACTTTGTCTTCTGTATACATACCAAGGTAATCTCTTTTGGAAGTAAACAAACCCACACTCTCTATAGCTCAGCAGAAAATACCAGACCTATGCATTGCAGTCTCAGTCTCTGCAGTGATTTCCACGAGGACAGGACAGTGGGGTTACACTTACTTGGATGACTGTAGGCAGAGTGGAAAAGTGCAGTCCTGCCTCAGGCCACACCTCGGTTGAGTACAGAGTTGCAAGAGAGTGTCACTGCCTTGACTCTCCCAACACCCAGCAGAAATACTGTCCTCTTGTTGGGCACTAAAGAGGCTGGTATAGGAGACACTTCTAGAGGCTGTACTTGAGCTCTTCATTCCCAGAAGCTCTCCTGACGTTCAAGAATTCACTGTCCTATTGCAAGCACAGGCTTCAAGCATCTCACCTTAAACCCTGAAAACTATGAGTGACAGCCTAGGACTCTTTCTCACTGTCTGCCACACCGGACAGAACACCCCAGGCAGAGCACTACAATGGGGAGCTTACATGGGTTTTTTCCCCCTTCTCCTTTCGCTATGGAAAGACACAGTTCCTTATGATTTCCCCCATAGAATCCATATGGACACAAAATTATCTCCTAAACACAAAGTCTTGATGGAGCAAGATCATTGTCTGATGACAACTTCAGTGGTTCAGCCACACAGCATACCTGTGCAGCACACTGTTAACAGCCAGCTGTCCTACATTAGCTTACAGGACATCACAAATTCGGTAAAGGTACCAGCAGTATATTCTCAATAAAAAACCCACTTGCTTAATTTTTTACGATATGCACTAAAAAATCTCAGACAAAATAACAAAGCAATTTAATTGAAATGACAAAATATTATTTGCAAAATTAGGGAGGTTTACTTCATACATTAAAGCTGGATTGATTTTTAAAAATAAAGTTAACTGGCTGCATCTGCTTCCTAAGTAAATATTCATTGTTCCACTTTACTGAGGGATATATACCTGATCCAGATAAGACAAAGGATTTATAACCATGCCCTAGGCAAGCTAGTCCACTGAACAGATTTAATTTACAAGTGTGACTTCAGATTGTGAATTTGAAAAGACATGAGGTTAAACTTGAGAGGCCCGTGGGTTCACACCAGGTCCTTCAAACCTAACTCTGCTGAACCCTGGCTCTCAAGTTTCATGAAGATGAAGAACAGCTTTTCCAGTACAGTGTAATGAGCATTCACACGGATGCAGCAGCATTCACACCAGAAAGAAGCCTGTTAAAACTCCTGATGCAGCGGTTACAGAAATCCAAATTCAGCTTTTGTTACAATTCATTAAATCGAAATGCATTGAAGCTGCCCATATGGAACTAGCTGCAGGACGAGAAACTAGGACAAGAAATTTCCAATCTACATGATGCTAGTAGCATCTTGCTTTCTGCACTTGCTAAATTCGCTTCTGTCAACAGCACTCCTCTGAAACACGGGTCTCTAAATCTGGCAACAGAATGAAACTTCACAGTACTGAGACTGTGATAATTAAGAAGAAAAAGGGTGAAGGAAAATGTAATTTAGCTAGATTTGATGTTAACTCTGTGTTATGCTTTATTATGATAAAGAATATGGGTCTGTAATAGGGTACAATTGGGGGGGTGGGTGTGTTTGTTTTTTAGGAAGCTTCTGACAGTGAACTCTGTCAGTGAACTCTGTCAGACCCTAAAACAGTCTTATGTCATTGGTACCACAAAACTAAAGTACTAGTCTACATCTCAAGAAAATCATCGGGGAGTGCCTACATAGCACAGATTAAAGTGGTGGAATATTTTCCCACATTCTCCTCTCAAAAGCTCTGCCCTTAGGTCTGATACCCAGGCAGGCAGAATAATAGAACCACAAAAGCTGGAAAAGACCTCTAAGACCATCACAAAGGCAGCAGCTAACAAACCAAATGAGGCACCTGGAGTGAGAGTTAGGTAGGGAAAGAGCTCCCTTCATCCTTCCCAAATGTTTATCTCAAAACGAGATTTAGCGAAAGTAAAATTCCTAAAGCTCTTCACAGTCTGCTCAATCACAACAACTCTGTCACAATACTATAATTATAATTTTTACAGCAATCTTACAGTGCTTTAAGAGAGGAAAAAGATTTTTTTTATTATTTTTCTTATTTCAACTGAAGATACTAAGGAAAGGAAGAAGGAATGCCCTCAGGTATGATCCACAACCTCGTGCTTCATAATGCTACATAGTGAAGTTCTGCAAAATCCACAACACAGCTTCAGAAACTGACTTTTACAAATCCTACTGTAAAAAAGCACTCAGCATCTTATCAGCATAAAAAGCTTTGTTTTGGACAGCAATGTCTCAGCTAAAGCTGTTGGATGATGTTCTAGTTCAGTACCACACCACTAGAGACTAATGGGGCCGCAACAGATCCTATCAGCACGTACAGTTCAGAAAAATACACAGATCCCAAGTGTAGTGAGTCTGTCTACCTCACCATCTAAGCTTCTGAGCTTGATGGACTCATTTCCAGTGAAAGGAGAATGCCCCAGGCTCAGGTAACTCCGGCTTATCACAGAGGTGGAGATTCATATCTACCATGTAGGATAACTAGTGTGGATGCTGATGCTTGCACCTCAGACTTCCCAGACAATCAAGATAGAGATCAGTGACTCTGCAGCACAAGGAACACCTAAGTACTCCCTACAACCAAGGTTCTCCATCTCCCTCTGGTGACACACCTACTTTTCAATGATTGCATGGGGAGCCTGGCTCCTAACTCGAGCCACTAAGCTCAGTACTAGAGAAAATCCTCCTCACCCTCTGTGCAGTGAGAAAAGGTTGTCTAGCTCTGTTTTCACACACTATCTTGTAGTACACTAGCCTTTTATCTAGCTACAGATACACACTGTCATGATGTTGGTAATTAAAGAACAAAAAATAATCTCACCAAAGGATCTCTGTCTGGTGCAAGCTGTCTGAGAGTTACTCGGTGAAGCCTGGAGAGAGCAAAAATCACTTACCAGTAGTTGCATTTTAATGTTAAACACGGGATTATTTTCTTGCTTTGATATTTTCAATATTTTTTAGAAAATTTGTCCACTACCCTTTTTTTCTTAATTCTCTTTTTCAGTTCTGTGACCTGCATCAAGCATGCACAGAAATTTCCATTTTCTTTATTTTTCAATGCCTTGTTCACAGGGCTCTCTGGAGTATTTAGTGTTCATATTATCAGCACCAGTGCCTAAGCACCTCTGCTTATAGAATCTGGATAGTACATCCTCTAGACACAGAAACCATACTAGTTTCACTGGCAAGAGCTACAAGTATAGCAATAGTTTTAGGACTACAGCATTTTTCTAAGGTTGGACATGTGGGCTGTCTGCAGCAATGTTTCAAAACCATGTTGAAACGCTGTTTGATATGGTGCTCACTATTATTAAGGTTTACAGGTTATGTGCAATCTTTTACAAAGAAAAAATTTCAGTCTATTGTGTTCTTCATATAGCTACAACTGTTCTTATTTTACCTGTCACTGAACTACCTGCTACATCTGTTTGCCGAAAAAGGTTATTTACTGCTTCTAGCAGATCCACACAGGCTCTGTGGAAATGAGGACACACAGAGTCTAGTTCACTGTACAAATCTTTTCTTCTGTCACTTCCCTAAGGTCTATCATGCCCTTAAGACTGAAATCTAGAAATTATTGTTTAAAAAAAAAAATAAAACCTATTTTTTACTCATGGATCCCCTGATACTTCAGCTGGTTGTAAAGCAGTGCAGGACTTCTGCCTGAGGACATGGTTCAATGCAAAGCAAATCCAACTTAAGAGCTCCTCCTGCCAGATCAAAAGCACCGTGGCTACTCAAAGCAAAGTGCTGATCCAACCTAAACTAACTTGGCCAAACTGTCCACATTTGAAAAACATCAACGGATTAGCTTTGTGCTTAATCACGTACCAGTTGCTCTCGTGCAGCCAGCGTAGGGCATAAACCTTAGTCTGTGTGTTCCGGCTTAGAAATGTAATCATGTCGCCTCTTTGGTTCACATCAAATTGTGCCATGAGGGGAATCTGACTGAGTGCAGATCTGCTACTGGTCACGCTACACAGAAAGACATGTTTTAGACTAACAGAACCTCCAGTGCTAAACTTGCCATCAGTAGAAGAATATACACTGTTGTTACCAAACGAAGCTGAGTAACAAATCATTTGCTAATTCCATCAAAGGTGTAATATGTAGATAACTCAAGTTATGTAGTTTGGAAAGCTGGTAGTTTTTCCACTGCCAAAAGCCCCACTAAATTAGTTCATTGCTACAATAGCTCAGCGTTACTTTCCTCCTGGTAGCTCAGCATTACTTTCCTCCTTGTACTCCTGCTAGTTCCTAGGACCTTTCTTGCTACTCTTAGAAGTCTGCTCAGCTTCTTTCCATCTTCCAGAACAACTCTAGCCAATTATGGAGGCAGAATTCCTGTAATTTTTATTTTGAAAAATAACTAATCCCAGAACACAATTTGCTAAATTAAAATAGGAACACTGAATTTAAACCATGTAACAAAATGTATTAGATTGCTTCTGTCTGTGCTCTTGACAGAGGAGTTGTACCCAGGCAATACACAAAAAAGTTTACCAAACATGAGTTGTTTTTCAAAACAGAAATCTCAGGACTCACAGGCATGAAGAAAGTTCCTGTCGAACATTTTGTTTATTTTAAGTAACTTGAAATCTGCATACAAGTCCCTCCCACATGTCTACACAAGAGAAATTATCCACACTACCTATTAAAACACAGAGCAGGACAGCAGTAAAGGGAAACATTTCCTGCTACTCTGCCATGTGTTTATAAGAACAAAGCTGTAATTTAGCATAAAATAAAAGATCAGCTCCATGTCATCAGTGCTGAAACACCAATGGTACTAGTCCCAAAACGTACTATTTTCTTGCTGTTGGTATAAAGCTCAATTTGCACTAAGGCCAAATCACACTCTTGAAGAAATTTCACTAGCAGCTACACAGTTCTGAACTCCCTAACATAAACAAAACTCATTTGGGATACAAGCATATTTTATTCTTCAATGTTTAGCTTCCATACCGATTCTTGCAATTCATACTGAAAGAATCAGACCATACCTGAGAAACTGTGCAGCCTTAGTTTAACGTTTCTGTCCACAAACACAAAACGGAGGCGCTCAGACACAAGATCATTTGCCTAATGCCATCCAGAAAACGTGTGCTGTGGAGTGTGACTGCAATGTAAATCTCCCAAATCCCAGGCCACCACCTTACCCACTGGACTCAGATTACATTATTAATAGATCATTCAACGGGTCTGTGGCATCCACGTGTTTTAGACACCAGTCACCTCCATCATTCACTGCAAAATCTTCATGTCAGAAAGCCAAGTGACACTGAGAAATCCAGTTTAGGATTTTGTACCAATATTTTCAATGACACCTTTAATGACAACAAAGGAACCTTATTATTCCCAACATCCTTTATGCACACCCTTCAGATGCAGGAAGAAAGAACAGTCAAAAGAATTTCACTAAAGGCTCTAATTAATCTAAAAATACAACTGACTCTAAAAATGTAGTAAACTTGTAAATACTCATGCCTAGGAACAATAACTCGGCAATTTTCAACAGACTAAGCCTGGAACTTAACTAAGGCTGTTCAAATGAAATGCCCTGCTATCAATCTACCCCAAACACCTAAACATTAGGCAATTTCAAATTCAAAAAATCTTCTACTGCTCTGCAGATTATGGGTTTTTTTCTAAGGAAGGTACCTTCATCCAAAAATTGAAAGGAACACCTCTGAACAGTGCTTTTCAAGATAGAAAGCACATTAGCAAATTAGAGAATCACCACCATCTGACAATTCAAACCTAAAGGCAGAGTCTGTGAATTAACTTGTGAACATTGTTAATGCCGTGGAAAAACTTTTTTCTGATATCATAAAAGGATAAAGTGCAATTTACAGAACACAATTTATTCAGGTACTTCATGAAGGACCAAGAAATACAGAATTGCTGAGAAGTCTCCTCCGCTGAAATGTGGGTGTATCCACCTGTCAAGAAGACGAACACCCAACATGCCTGGTGCTCCCACAGCAGCACCTCCTCCGCCGCCCCCAGGATGTCAGGGATTGGGCTTCTCTTTCACTTCACAGCAGCAGAGTTAGAAGTTGCCTTTTTCCCTTTCCTCTAAAAAATCAGCTTTCAAGTTCAGCAAAAAAGTTCCAGCTTGCCCACAAAGAAGTAGATGAAAGACAAAACTAGCCAGACAGATAGCCTGCTTGCATTACCGCACATTAATAGCCTGAATAAGAAGCAGCTACTTAGGGATTTAATGACCTTTAATATATACATATTAGTTTTGTACTTTTAGTTGTTTCATACTAACTTCCCGAACGTTAACCCGTAGCAATCACTGAATATTTTCCTTCAAAAGAAGTCTGTATTTTCATCATCAAAGTAAGTTCTTGGTTCAGCCTTCCTAACCTTCTAGCACAGGTTTTCTCCCAAATGTAATTCTATCATTACTTTTAAATACTTCCTCCCTCTTGCCTTTATCCATTTCCACATCAGGCTGTACAGACTAACAAACCAGAAAATGCTGTGCCATAGCTCCCTGTGTCAGATGACTAACTTGACACCATAAAAGCCTAATGAAAATCTCTGTAACTAGTAAAAGGCTATATTTCTCAAAAAAAAAAAAAAAAAAGCCCTTTCCCAGTTCGTATACCAAGGTCTTCCCTATATCATGGATATTTCCTCAAGTCTGGCTCCATTCCAAACATGCTTGGGGTCACTATGTGAACTACTGAAATTGAAAGCAGTTTTGAAGGGGCATGAATCTGATTAGCCAAAAAACAAGAACTCTGTTCAACACAACAGTCAAATGTTCAGAAGGCTTGTCTTTAGTCTGGTTTCCACCACTGGTTAACAAAATTTCCTACATTGAGGGTTGATTAAATGAGGTTTTCACTTTTTTTCCCCCACAAGATTTGTGCTCTAAAATGAACATCAGAACTCTGGCTACGGGCTTTAAACTCTGCTTAAAGCAAAATGATTACAAGCTTTACATTCAATGGTGGGCAGGAGTTTATCATTATTAACAATTTTTATATATCTAATCTATTACTTGATATTAGGTGGTTTCTTATTTACCTTTGTACTTTCAACAAAACAATTCTGCAAATAGGCTTTTGTCAATCTGAATATATTAAAGCAAATCTCTGGGGTATAAACATTCCAGGAGACCTGAGTGCATGGTGACTGGTGCTGTCCCACAACCAATTAACCCCAACAAAACCAGTCCCCTCCCTTGACACCTGTAGTGTTGCTTGTGAAATCCCATTCCAAATTGCTCTGTGCGCTAAGTGGGTTGAGAAGTAATCCATGACTGCTGCCAGGACGCTTGGAAGCAGCAGCTGGCTGCAGACTGGCAGGAATGCCATCAGCACAGGAATTGCTGCAGTGGAGAGTAGGGCAGAAGTGGGCGAGCCGCAGCAGCTCAACCTGAATTGGCCTAAAACATGCTGGAATTACTCTGCAAGTGCAATTTTGCATCTGCAGTGTTCTATTTATAAAGTAGAGGCTCAGGATCCTCTCTCTAATTCTTCACCATCCTACTCTGTTCATGTGGTAGGTAAGTTGCAGAGTGACCCAACACCGTGAGCAGTAACCATCCTGTGCCAAGCATAGGGCAGGCTTGACTGGGGTGCTAAAACATCAGCCCAGCAGTGTACACTTCACTGAATATGATTATTTGGAAAGTTTCAAAACAAAAGCAGTTGGGGATAGGAATCTGTTTTGTATAATGCAGAACTAGACATAGCTGAAGAAACACTCAGTACAGAGAATATATAAATGTAATTTGTGGATAAAAAGCATTAAAAACCCCTGTGAATACCAGTTTTAGTTCCAGAAGCATAGCAATTCAAAGGAATAGAGAAAGCATCATGCATACAAATACACAGAAATCAATGCCTGATATGAGTTCATTTTATTCCACAAAGGTGTACTACACTAAAGAAAAATGTGAAAATGATAATCATTTCAGGGAAAAAAAAAGTCAATAAACATCTAAGTGAAACAAGTCTCACTCAGTAAAATCTGTTTATTGAAAAGCCAGATCCAGCCTAACTACTGCTCTCTCTAACAATATTAATTTAATGAGTATTCAAAGCAAATATTCTCTGTGGAGTGTTCGGAGCAGAGGCTGTTTGGGTTAGCCTTGGGAGAAGGGCTTTGTGCCCCTCCTCTAAGGGAGCTGCCACTGCTCAGGTCAAGCTAAGGAATTTGTGACCTGCACAGAACTCTGCTGTAGACCTTGGACCACTGGTACCACTGGACTAAGATATGCTTCAACTTCATTCCAAGAAGAGTAATTTTCTCCCACAGCCCAGATTCCAGGCAGCTGTTTGGAGAGTGGCCGTTTACTTCCTGCAGTAGGATACAGCAATTCAGACCTGGGGCAAATCAAAAGCACATGGACAGCACTGACCCCGGGCGCTAAATCCTTCTCTCCAACGGCTCAGGTTGCAGCACCAGTTGTGCTGCATTCAGGAATCAGATAACGCTACAACACGGCCACGGAATGACTGTGATCTTAAGAAGAAAAGGCTCAGAGTGTGTATGGTTTTTATTTGAGGCTATAACCATGATTTATCAGTGGAAAGAATACGCTTAATGTCTACCATTGCAAAGTTCATCAGTTATACACAAATTAAGTATAATCTCTTCCAACATGTCCTAATATTATATATTGATACATAACTCCACTTCCTTCATATCCTCAGTCAGTATAATTTAGTGAACATCATTAACCACACATTGGCTTACATTTGCAATCTAGAAAAAATACTGTTCTTTCTGATAACTAATCTCAATAAAGCTTTTCCTTTGTTGTAAATGCCTAATTTTAAAGTGCAGCACTGTTAGAAAAATTAACTTAAGACAGGCTGCCTGCTCATAATACTTAACAGATTCAGAGCTGAAAGGATAAATATTTTTACTAGTAGTTAGCCTGGTGGATTGATTACTGATGTACTGTGATTTATATGCTTAAATATTTGTAACAACAAATAGTAGTAAATACATCATTTAGATCTTAACCATTTTGACTGCAGGTATTTAAGAGGATCAATATTCTGGTTTACAGACAGAATAATAAACATTACATCAGTCACTTGATAAAAGTGACTGCACAGGTAAGGGATAGAACAGGGTATAGCAGTAGTCTCTCAAGTCTCTGAAATGTAATGTCTGAACTTCAGAAAACCCCACAAACACACCTTGCCCTATAACCAGCATGTAGACAAGTGCTCCCAAGAGACAACTTACAAAACTAACTCAAATGGTAAGTTTTCTCTCTTGCTTAAGTCTTCCTTAATGAAACTTAAAAAATAGTAGCAGAAAATACAATAGTAGTAAAAGTAGTAGTAGTAGTAATAGTAATAATAATAACAACAATAATGATAATAATAATGAAAGGATCAAACTCTGTGGCCTGGCTCTGGATCCCTGGCACCCAGACATGTTACCTTACTTCCCTGGAGAAGGTTACTCATCAGGTGCCCAGCTCTAACAGCAGTCCCAAGCATCACTGGCATTCTGGGCCAGGCAGGGGGATGTAACAAGCCAGTCCCACTCCAGCAACTCCCAACTGTGCAGACCCTGAGGAGCACAGCAAGCTGCTGTGGGGGGCAGACTGAGAGACTGGCTCAGGCAGGGAAAGCCACAAAGAGCTCTTTAACAGCTTGACCCTCCTCCCCACTGCACCAAGCAAATGCCAGCAGAAAAGACAACCGTGCAAACGGAGAATTTTTTGGTAGGAGGTAGTTTTGCAAGGGAGTACTCGGAGTCCCCTCAATAGCCCTTTGATAATTTGTGAACACAAAGATCTTGCTTTTCAGGGTTATGCTTCATCTCCCTCCTGTCCCCCCCTCCAGTATAAGCAGAGCAGCTTTCGCAGAGCAGGACTCCATAGGGGCTGGAAGCTAATTACCAGAAGTCTTGTAAATCTTTTCAATCTGCACAACTTCATCCAGTTTGCAATGCTTAGCATCAGCTCTTGTGGAACCTTTTCATCCTTACTTTTGTGTAACAAATTTTCAACAAGCCAGGAGTTCTTTGTTCTCTCCTAATAAAACAACCTAAAATGTTAACACTTCAGCATGAAATTAATGAACTAAATGCACTTTTCTGGAGATATGAGCAGAAGTACAGGCATTTCCAGATTTATGTGAAAGTTTATTAATTCTGGAAAAAGTCCTTTAGGCTGTGTTTTTAAAATAACTTCAGAACTATAAAAATGAATACAAACAACAGTTGTAAATTATCTATGTGTTTTGCCAAACATATGGCCAGTCAAATGTTGTCCTTATTGAGGATAACTTACAGGAAAATCTTATAGGGGGCTGAAAAGAGAAGTGGACCAAGTCAGACATTTGCTCAGATGCAACAGTTCTGTCCACAAAGTTTCACTCCAAGTGTTAGTGGCAATGCAGAGGCACTCTGCAGAACACTGAGCATTCAAGTCTACAATTCAGAAAAATGGAAATTATTTTCAAATGCCTCCTCTTGGGGAATATAGTAAATAAGCTGAAGAGTGAAGAGTTGGTTGAGTATTTCTGCTCCTGTAGTACTGCTGACACAGGAGACTCAGTGAGATATAACCTATTTTAGTGGGATACATACCAAGTAACTATATGGATTTAGTCTGAAGCAGGAACATAGACCCCACTCACATGAATCCTCCAGCTGGCAGAGCTGGGAGAGGTTTGAACCAACACAGAACAAGGCTGGTAACAACACCAAAGGTGCAGCTGGTTGCAGAGCAAATGCCTGACCATGCTCCGACTGTGCTATGGAAGAAAGGATGACTCTGAACTACCTAGGGAATGTGTCCTGTGCCCAAGGCCTAGAGGCTTTTTGGTAGTTGTACACCAGGAATGTCCTGTTTAACATCAGTGTTGCTTTATTTAAACCTTTTTGGACAAAAGAAACAAAGCGAGAACTTTCATCTTGGGCAAAACACACAGACTGCTAAATGCCACCTGCTCTGGAAAGACTGTGTCATGATTAAAACTGGAAGCAGCATCTTCACTTTTATTTATACAAATTCTACCCTGTTATATGTTGCAGATTACATAGTATAAAAATAAATAACCTTTTTCAGGAGTCAGTTTTAAATGTATTTAGATGCATGCATTTTAGCTAATAAGCCTCAAATACATTGTACTTCTTGGCAGTTGAAGATCATCTGCTACAAATAGCATCTTTCCCCCCTCCAAAAGACTAACTTAATGACCTAAAGTATTGTCCTCCGGATATTATACTCAAAAGCATTTAGGAACATTGTTTATAAGAACTGACACTACAGAAGGAACAGCTATGTCCCAAACCAAGTGACACTTAAATCACAGTCTTCATTGGAGCTGCTCTTGCAAGTAAACACTAGTATTAACTACAAAACCTCTGTGGCTAAAAAGAAAAGTGGCAAACATAAAATTAGTGGCTGTGTTCACACGTGGATGACTATCCAGGAGGACTGTGGTTACACGAAGCTGCACTTTTGGCAGGCACAGAACGACATGATCCCTCCTTTTCCAATATAGCCACAGCTCCCAAGCAGCAAAACTCAGAAACGACTGACCCATTCTACTACATTACACCCCTCACGCCTTGGGAAGAAAGGAAGCAAAAGGCTCATTCATTCAAAAGAATTCAGGATAACAGGGCAGAAGAGTTCTCCCCATGTGCAGGAGTGCAGCTGCAGTACCTAAACAGGTAGCAAAGAACTGCTGCTCCTCAGCAGTGCTGCTCCTGAACTGTGAAGAACTCAAGGCCCACATGGGTTTGCCACATGGGAGCCAAAAGTGAAATGCTAGAGCAGCAACAATGGTTTTTTTCCCCGATCAAACTAAAAGTCAAAAACTGTTTAAAATATATTTTGTGATGAGAAGTACTGCAAAATCCGGTACTATTCTCCTTATGACAGTCAATGCTGAAGAGATGAACCAGTAATTTCTGACTTTTTCCTTACGCTTTCCTTGCATTAAATGGGAATAGTCACCCTTGTCAGCTCTAAGAAGTCCACCCTAAGCTTTTGTGTATTAAAGATAAAGAAAAGATTTACTCTGTTTTCCTCCAAGGTACTTGGCTCCCCATGCTATCCTGAATTCCTTAAACATTTATGAGTGCTTCTGTTCTTTAAATGTTAAAAATTTCAGTCATTATTACAGCAATTTTACAAGTGTGGCTTTGTGAAAAGATATATCTCCTAATATGCTCTGAAATAGCCAAATTATAACACTTCCAACACACCTCTCAAACACTTCAGAGCAGGCACCACCCTTTAAAGATCTGACCTGGAGAGACCTCCAGCACCCAACATGACCTCATTAACCACTGACTCATTTGAGCCACAGAAGATGTAGCAGTTCACCTCTGAGACAAGGCACTAAACCACTTGAAGGTATAAAGACAGTGATTAGCAATATGAAGTGGAACATATCATGATGCTCTATTTTTGACGATGCTTCTTCTTTCTTTTATCCATTTTGAAAGCTTTATATATACTCTGCAGATTGTCATTCCTGTGCTTCTCAGATCAACTAAGTGGCTATGCCAAACTTTCCTATGAATAAGAATTACATTAGTCACTTAAAAATCAACTGCCTACACAGTCATAAACTAATTCACTTAGCTCAACTATACTGGAGCAACAAATCCTGACCAGACCGGCAGTGTCATGGGGGAAGAACTTTATGGAGCACAGAAAAGGGTGAACTCAACAGGCTCTGGGGAGAGGGTACCATTGGGACACACCTTGGAAACCCTCCCCAGGCAGCAGCTATGGAGCAGAGAGGAGCCATCTCACAAATATCCCAGCCTTGAAAAACTCTAATGCTCTGAAGGTCAAGCTCCACCCTCAAACCCATATAAAAACCAGGAGGCAATTTCGTAGGCATTTCCAATAAAGTGAAGCCAAACGAACTGGCACAGGCTGGATTTTAGCTTTTGAATAGTCTCTGGGCACAGTTCCAAGCAGTGGATCATAGAGTCAAGGAACAGGGTGAAGCAAGTATGAATAAGAGTCACATCCAAACAACATGGTACACTCGATATGCTAAGCACAAATAAACTAAACATAGCAGTCTATTTGCCACCAGAAAGCAGCCAACAGAAAAATAAATCACAACTTTCAAACACTGACTTCCCTCCACCTTTATCCACTTGTTTGATTAATTTTGACAAGGTTGGTCCCAAAAACTAATGTACCTCTTCTGTAGACTGTACTTTTCCAGGCTCCTCATGGTTCAAATTTTCAAGCTCTTTACACCTTCCCACTCCCATTCACAGCCTTCTCAAGTTCCCTTCAGAAATGTAAGAAAAGTATGTCTTCTGCTAAAATCTCAGCCAGCAGAGATCGACCGCAGTTCTCCCAGAATGTGCCTACATTTGCTCTACCTCTCTGCCTCAGTCTGGCTCAGCTGAACGTCCCCCATTCCTTCTCAAAGAGATCTTCTCCCCCTTCCCTTGAATAGTCCCCTAGTACTCCTTCAAACTGTTACTCTTCTTGCAATGAAGACAATCCTCATTCCATAAAGACAAAATTCCTTTTCCTTGACAATCATATAGAGTCAAGGAAGAAATATTAATTATAAATGACATAGTTATCTGCTTCATATCTGTTGAAAATATTCATCAGATAGACCAACAGCAATACCTAAGCGTCATTGGCCACTGCTGATTCCAACTCTGCTTGAATTACTCATCTTAAACTCATATTCAAACTGGAGAAGTTATATTTACAAAACTTTACTGCTGAACATGCCTGAGATAATCACATAACAACCAGAAACTACCAAAAGCTGGACTATTTTTTCTTCCTGAATTTCTAGTCGAATGCAATGACCCTCTTTGTACATAGCAAAAGACTTCTTCATTGGTTTCTGTTGCATACTAATATGAAAATAATCTCCCATGTTTTTCCTATAAACTAGCCTAAAGAGGATGATACACTGCCTCTAGATGTTTGCATGTTAATCTCAAAACTACATCAGTGCAAATCTTCTGTAGTTACATGAAATACTGTGATCTGTTAACAGTGCTTATATTTCTCCTGTCAACATTTATTTCTCCTTAAAAATCGTTCTTTTTAATACAGAAATATTTCAATAGTGAAGAATAGAAAAGGACAAGGAAAATGACAAGGAAACAGTACAGGAGATGATTAAATATTCATAAACTAGGTAATGCTAAATTCAAAGTTACACATGACAACTTTATTTCTAAACTTCCCTACAAGTTCCTGACGTTCCCTTTAACTACCTGACTGTACACTTTGTCTTAACTAATTTTTAACAACTTCAGAGACATCACCTTTTAGTAAGACAAATATTTTGTATCTTTAAGTGTATAGATATAGAGCAAACTGTACCCAGCTTCCTGCCAGTCAAAATAACAAAATACTCGAGAACATCTATGGCTCATATGCTGAGCTGAGTTCATCACTAACATCCCTTGAAAGAATTATGAGGAAGACAGTTCCACTGCTAAAAGGAATTACATGTTATACAATTATTAACCTTGATAAGAAAGAAGAAGTCTCAGAGAACAGTGAGGCTTTTTTTCTAGAAAAGACATGAAACTAATGCCAATGTCATAACATAAGGATGAGGTAAATATACCAGAAATAAAATATTACAGGTTGTATCAAGTGCACATCAAAACAGGCAAAACCAGCATCCTCAGTTTGAGAAACAAACAGAAATTTAAAGAGACTGTACAGTACAGGACAGTTGTACATATAATTTTAGAGATATTGCAAGAAGTCTGCTCAACATAAAAATACATCTGCATACTCAGATTTGCAATTGTTTTACACTTGGACATTTGTAAAGTTATCCAAGCAGCAGCAGTACCTTCATTCCTTCTGAGCTTAGCAGTCTGAATCCTCATTTTTTGTAAGAAAGCCTAAAAATGGTATGGCATAAAAAATCCTGATTTCTTCACAGTAAATTCTCAGCCAAACACCCTGAGAGTTTGCTTGCTTGCTCTCAGTCCCCTGACCACTACATTTTGTACACTTGTCATGCACAAGGGGTTGTTTCCCTGAATCCTTTCAGCAACAGGACACTGATGTTACTTTTCTGCAAAGTAGCTAAATCAGAGCTTGAGACAATGCACGTTAATACTCAAATATTCACAAAAAAAGACAAAGGACTGAATAATTTATTCTGTAGACTCCCACAAGTGAGAATGGCTTTCATCTGTAAAGATACCATCTCATCATCCCATCTTCCCTCTATCTCAATAAATAACACTGTAAAACATCTTTTTTTTTTTTTGTGAATACACAAACAACAGAAACATTTGCCTTTTTTTTAAATTTAGTTTTCTCAACACTTTACTTTTATTTTAGCTGAGGACTTAGATTCAAAATACGGCTGTATTACTGAAGAAGACAAAAAGTTATCCCAGCAGTGGTACATCTAACCTAAACCAGCTCTCCCTGATAGACAAAGAAAGTTCTTCACCAGCCTGAGGCTGGATATCCCTGTCTTGCAGCACAGACACGTTCACAGAAGACACATTGGCAAAAGCACACAAAACACAGTTAAAAGCTACAAAAACATTCTCAGGAATTTCTGCACAGCTACTGAATCATGACTGAATCCTTCAAGAACAATCAGGCTTCAGCAGTAAAAACAAGCAACTAGTAAGGACGCAAGAGCAGCAGAAAAACTCCACCAGTGTGTGGTGCACATAAATAATGCAGAAATATATTAAAGTTGCTTTTTCCAAAACTCACCTCAGTGCCATACACTGCTCTGCTCTGGGAATATATGACACAGCAGTGGCTGAGAGAGGCATGAGCAGGCCTTGCCCATGGTGACTCCATGAATGAAGCCTGGAAACAAGCCAGCTTGCATCTGAATGCCACATCAATCCATTTCCCTGCCTGGCACAGGACAAGTAATGCTGAGAAGTTAAAACTATCTATATGGTGTTTACTGATCCAAGCCTGTGGGCTGTGCCCTACTCTGTAACTGAGAGGAGTTTTCAAGGTCAGACATTATCTCCAGACTTCAACAGGTCCCATGGGTGTTGTAACAACAGAAACTCAACACCAACAAACCAGAAAGACCCAATACCCCAAAACTACATCCTCAAACTCTATGTGGTAGGTTATTTATTTGCACTTTCCTCAGAAACACCAAAAATAAACTCTGCTGAGGTAGGGAGTAATTTGGTTATTTGATGAAGTAAACCCAACCGTATCACCTGACTCACTGTGTTCCAAGAACTGTCACCAAATGAAGATACTTGATTGGGATTTTAAAGAAAGAAAAGTCTGGCTGGAAAAGGGCCAGTACTGTTCCCTCAGCTTTTGAGAGCCTGCCTCCATATGTCCTGCATCAAAAGGATGGACAAGATGCCCTATACTAGACCCACTACTGCTCTTAGATGGGAATACCTGTTGAAAGAGAGGTTACAGATGTCATTATTCTGGCAGAAGTACCAGGCACACAGCAACAAACGATGCTGAGTCTGAAATTTGACTCCAAGACAACATTCAACTTCTTTTCTGCATGCTGACACAACGTTAACTTTTGAAGTCTAATTATGATCATTGAAATTTCAATAAACTCACTCCACTGTTGAACAACAAACCAAAACATGTTATCGGGCAGGGATTTGTTCAGAGCTGCCAAGGATACACTTGGCATGTCCCACTCCTCTGTTCGTTTCAACAGGGCTGTTCCAGGACAAACACGCTTTCAAAAGATTTAAATAGTCTGGAGCAGCTGGATGCAATCTTGATTTTTACTTAGAAGAGCAGTGTACAAAAGCATGTCCAAAAACGAAACAAAGATTGTGTGCTCAGGTCCAGCCTGGGAAGGAGAATTCACATGACTGCTGAGGAGCTGTCAGCAGGGGTCTGTGGGAACTGGTGGAGAGGAGGGGGGCAGAGAGAACCACATTCCCAGTGGTTATGGAAAGTCAGAAAGAGGCTCAGTTTTATTATCTGGGAAATGTTACAAATGTCAGCAGCAAGAGGTCAACTAAACAGAGCCTTAAAACGATAAATGAGATCATCATAATACACAGTATTACCTTCTGTTCCTGAAGACATAGAGTTTATGTTGGCTGGAACAATTTTAGAAACATTCTATGCAGAACACACTACAGGAGGATATCCTATTCTCCCCTTTCCTCAAGATTTACCAGAGACCTCAGCTGGATCTCAGGCAGGGCATGTAGGGAGAAGAGATGATTTCTCAGCTTCAGCCTGGACTAGTCACTGCCTATGTCAGCCTGATGAGCAGGTTTAGCTCTTGAGCTGTTAATGGCTTTTAGTTGCAAATCTAAGAAACATGCAACAGGGCAGGAGAGAGGAAGGCAATAAGGAACAATGAAGATCCAAAACTCAGGACATTTTTCTGTTTAAATGCTTTCCGGATAGATACTCCCCTGAAATTAAATGGAGGAGGTTTAAAGGATTTCAGCAAAGCTATTTTAATCTGTAACTTTTCACAGGACATATGCAGGGTATATAACAGTTGGTATTGGAAATATTTTGCTGGCATTGGCTATGCAGAGCATTATTAAAATGAGCAAGCGTACTCAGTCTCCCTTTGACCAAATTTTGTTCTCAGTCTTGTCTGAGGCTTGACTAATATCACTGAAGTTAGTGGAGTTGCTTTAAATCAATACACTGTATTACACTTTAGACACTAATAAATGCTAGTAAGAAATACTTTACTTAATTCAAAATTCATAAAAAGACAGCAATTTGTGCTTTAATCTAAAAATGCATACATATAAAGTATACCTTAATGTATAGCTAATGAATTAACATTTATAATTAACATTTAACAATTAACAATAATTAACATTAATAATGTATAACTAATGAATTAGTATAGCTAATGAATTAATAAATAGTGTAAAAAGAGGCAATAAAACTGAAAATGAAACAGACCTCCAGTGCTTTAGATAAAAATCGATTTATAATTTTTTCAGATTTAATATTTGTTTTACAGAAAAATCTGTCTCTCAGAAAATCTACAATCTCACCAAGTAAGATTACAAAGTCTCTCAGAATAAGATAAAATCTCTTAGGATAAGAAACCAAATCTCTTCAGGTTAATTCACTGTTGTTTAGAGCAAAGGCAAACCCCACAATCTTATTTCCTTTCCTGGTAAACAGATTAGATCCACTGTTCAGCTCCTGTGTTACATATGCATGTGACAACCACTGGCATATTGCTCTAGCAGTTCTCAAGAACACATTTCTCTACCAGTTAAACAATCTTTCCCGAAATAAACACATCTTTTCCGTTATCACAAGCTATAAAGCAGTTCAAGAGCCCTGAAATGATCTTTTCATTAGTTTGAGATGCTTAAGCATGTCAGTACTAAACATCCCATATAAGCCTTATGAGACAGGAAGCGTATAAATCCTGCCCTCCCATTCCCTTAATGAGAATGCCTAATAAAAATGTAAACTAATTCTCTTGGCTGCCACTATCCTGTCTACTGAATGAAATCTTCCTTTTCCTCATTATATATTTCTATAACTTAAAAGCTACAGTATATTTATGGCTGCTTGAGATTACTCAGCCAATGCCACAAGCTAACACTAGTTTCTTAACTTCCCCTTTTTTTTTTTTTGCCTTGACTGAGGCCACAGGGGATTACCTACCCTGTTAGCAAATCCATCAAGTCAGTACTGTAATAACCTCACCAAAGTCCATAGTCCACCAACAAAGCAATCTCAAAGCCCTTAGACTTGCAACATCTCCTTGTTGAAGGTATACTTCAGTATATTTGAATTATCTATTTGATTATAAACATTTATGGGCTTTTAAACTCACATGAATATTAAATATGCTTAAACTGTGCTTTCCTTCCTCTGTAAACATCTCCTAGTCCTTATTCAAAGAAATACAGGTAGTGCTTCTCCCCACAACATTTGTCACTGTTAGTTGCTAGGTGGTCACTTCCACCCCCATTCTACTTACAGGGGTCCTTGCTCAGCCCTTTTCCTCCATCTCTGGGGTCTCTACAGGGACGTAAGAGCTGAGGCAGGCAACAGCCTCACTACCCAGCAACAGAGAGAAGAGACGGATATTTCAGCTCATTATCATGCCAGACTGAAGCCAATCAAGAATGCCAGCAGCACCTTGGGACAATTTGAAAAGCTATGAAAGAAAAAATAATCCTGAAGCATCCAACTAAAAGCCAGTGGTTATAAGAGAGATCCCAGAAACCCTGGAATGATGCAGAAAAGCAAGTTGTTTGGAGAACGGATCAGGAAAAAGCTGAAGCATGGACTATTCTCAGACATGGCCAGCAATTGCAGCTAACCATAGAGCAGAGCCGTGCCACCTGCACCAGCCTGCTTTTACTCCCTGGGCAAAAGCAGGATCACAACACATGTTTCAAAGCAAAGAGGTTCCACATAAAAGAGGTGGAGAGGTGGGCTGCCCTTCACCCACACAGTGCTGGAAGCGAGAGCAAGTTCGTTTGGTCCTGACTGGCTGTTGAAATTGCTGTCAAGCCTTCTGTAAGGAAGTGTTTCTCCAAGCTCGCTCCTGAAAGCACACATCTTGCCAGGGGGCCAATAGGGAGAAGGCTGCCAATCTGCTCTTCCCTTCTGCAGCAGATGCTGCTCCCACAGCAGGGTCAGCACAAGAAAAGAAGTCCTTGGACCTCAACTACCCATGGTACTCCCAGAGGACACAGCCGGACAAACTGATCTTTTAGGTCCTTCTCCACACTCCTGCTGGGTACCCTCCCTCTGACTGCCTCACATTTGCCAAATGGACTGGCAGCCACCCAAGCTTGTTCCTGGCTCTCCCAGGTAAACACTCACTGCCAAGGAGATGTACTTTCCCTGGAAACAGCAACCCTCCCCCTCCTTGTCTCATATCTAACAGGATGAAAGAGTGTGTCTCCGTGGCCACAGAGTAGGATTCCAGACAGAGGAGGTGCTCAGGAATGGAGCACCTGTGAACATCACCACTCTTTTGTGGATTGGTACAATAGGAATTAGACTATTTAGGGAACAGCCTCTAGCTCATTTGTTTACTGCAAGGGGCCTAATGCATAATTAGGCAGAGGGCCTTGCCCTTCAAAATCTTTCTTTCAGCTTGTGCTCTAATCTTTTGATGAAAAACAGACAGCAGAAAGAAACTTAGTGCATGTAATATAAGCAGGTCAGGTCTGGTGGCATGCTGATACTTCCCTGTCTCCAAGGAGAGGACAACAGCTTGCTGCTTCAACCTCCTGCTGAGTTGATTCAAGCAGTGTCTAAAAAAAATAAAGCTACAACCCAGAGCATCCCAAACTGGGGGACAGGCATAGGAGAACATCTCATGCAAGTTTCACTGTGCAGCCCTACCCACAAAACATCCTGCACCAACCTCTCTGGCCCTGCACAACTTGAGTGTTTCCTCTCAGCAATCTCTAGCTGAACCTTCTGTTTTTTCTAACACTTTGTGTTTATGCAAAAAAAAGAAGCATTTTTCATTTTACTTGAGTATTGACATTTTCCTGGAGCGCTAGAAGATATAAAGCAAGGGAAGAGATTCTCCTGAAAAACACTCTGCCAGTCTTCCTGTCCCAGGACACTCTTGTTGTCTTCTCCACACAAGTGCACGCCAAGGAGGGGAGTCTCTCTCTCTCAGGGGCACTGACCATCTTGCCTTGGCTGTGTTAGACTCTGGTGTATTCATACAGTTCCTTGCAGGATCCAGTGACAGCTCTGTACTAAATGGGCAGCCTTTGAGATGAAGTTAGGCCAGCTGGTGTTCCCTTACAGTATTCATCCCTCTGTGCAGCTCTGCCTTTTGCCAGCCCCTATCAGGCCTGGAAGCTCACCTGTGCTTCACGCTCTTCACCATCCTCCCAGCAGCAGAGGAAGGGGAGCTCGCTGCTACCATCACCTCAGTCCTGCTCGGTGTTTTCCGGTGCTGGCAGCCACACACCCCAGTTCACATGGAGAACAGCTCCAAGAGGAGATAGGAAATGTCTTGCAGGCCCCTTGGTAGATGCCCGCTGCCTGCAAGCCTGCTCTGTACTTTTTAAATATGCACATGACTCCACGTAAGAGCTTGCTGAGGCCACAGTGCCCCTTACCACAGCCCTGCCCCCACACGAGGGCTGAGGCCCTTCTGAGCTCCCAACTTCTGGCACTTAATGTTCTGACTCTCTTCCATATCTACAAAACAGACCTGACAAATGTCATCCAAGCTGTTTTGATTTGAAAAAACACAAGTGGGATGAAATTGCCTGCAATCTCATAAAGGTATGTTTCAGGTGCTGAGGGCAAGGCAAAGTGGTCATTTTTTTTTTGCAACTGATTCAAAGCAAACAGAGAAATTCGCATGCCTGGCACTGAGGTAAGACATCAGATCTATTTTAGATGATCTGCAATGCTGACATTACATTGGGAAGCTCAGCTCTGTGCAGAGGAAGACAAATTCTGCAGTGACAGCAGCCACTTGTAACACAGATCCTAAGTCTGCTTCTCACAACCACTAAAAACTACATTTGCTTCCATCTGGCATTTTTCCCACCCTCCTGGAAATGCCATGGTTAAACAGCTGGGGTTTTTTTCCCAAAAACTTGTAATTTAAAATAAACACACACAGTTTCTATAAGAAATGAGAACTTAATCCGGATTTCAGTGATCACACAACTGCTGGAGGAACAGTGCTCAGCACCCAGGCCAGGCAGACACACACACACACATCACTGGCAGCTGAGCAGCCACCTCCAGACACTGCCCATTCCTGCCTGGTGCCTGAAAGGGACCGATGACCCTCTAGGGTGAAGCACCCTAAGGCTCATCTCCTCCCATCATCAAGGATATGCAGACATTGCCCATTCAAAAACAGGAGCTGCCAAGGTAGGGAGTGAATGAGGAGGATCTGCAGCAGCAGTTGCTGGGGGTTATAACCTGCTCCTGCAACAAAAGAGGACACTTCAAGAAAGACACTGTGACTCCTGATCTGACTTTTTATTCCACCAGCCATCCAGATTACAGCCCAAAGCATTCACAGAGTACTGTGAATTTGACCCTGCTTTGGGTCATTGCCCATTTATGTGCACTGCTAATGAATTCAACAGCTGCAAATCAGGCAAGGAAAAAGGGGGGTTGAGAACTATGACTGCTTCATCTGGCTTACACCTGCATTTCTGGCATATGTGCATAGCGCATCCAAATCAGACTCTCTTTACTTTAGATAGGAACCACAGGAATTGCCCACAGGAATCGTGTGGAAAATGTTCTTAATTGACTTCTACCAAGGACAAAGATCCTCTGTAAGACACTGAAAGGGGTTAGTGCTACCTCCCTATACAGAGTAACAGCCTGAGCTCTGTTTTGTAATTATATCTGACCTGGAGGTCATCACGACAAGCTATCCAGACCTCTTTTTCAACCAAACAGGAGAACCATTAGTTACTGCAGATAAACTCTTTGGAGCAAAAACTGTCCTGAACATGTCTTTCTTAGGATCAGTACAACAGGGTCCCCTGACAAGCATTCCAAGAAATAAGTAAAAGGTATTTGCAGTGTTGAAGAGGCCTGTACAAACAGGCAGTGCAAACGAACAAGAGCCCATGTTGTATTTCAACCCTCTTACTTACTGAGTAGTGCTAAGGTTTGCCCACCCTTCTCCCACATGGGAGCCCAGAGACACTTCTACCCTGAGCATGACACGCTTCAGCACTTACTGATGACAAAAGAAGGTGCAGTTTACACTTACTTTTACAGCTCCATTAAAAGGTGACCTGCAAATAAAAAAAAATCAAGCACATTTAGTATTATGTGCTGAATGCCCCCAAATAAACAGGATTAGATGAGCATTCAGCCCTCATGTAAAATTTAGGTGAAAAAACTGGCACCAAATGTATACTTTGATTTTACGCTCTTGAAACAGCAATGTAACAAGTGGTTCCTCTCACAACTTCTGGTTCCACACTTCTGCCTCTTGCTGCTTGCAGACAGCACACTGGGATGGAAGTGTGGCAGAAATATTATTCCTTTGAATGGTATATTTCTGAAACTGCTACAAGAAAGCTGGCAAAGGCAAGAGAACAACAGGCAGGTCTGATTTGCCCTGCTTTCTCTCTCCTCACCTTGCTCAGGCACCAAAGGCCATGCAAATGCACTGGTCAGACAGTGGGCTAAAGCCCATGTGGAGCCATTGGTGAATCAGACATATTTGAAGGAGATGTGGTACAAATATTAGCAGTGCATTGCACAGCTACAGGTAGAGCTGTAAAACAATGAACTCGGTAGCTATTTCTGACTTGCGGTCATGCTGGTTTCCCCTCTCCTTTCTTTGTTTGGCCCCACTTAACTGACTCCCCTCACCTGAACCCAGCTCAGCAAAGTGTTTCTGCATGTGCTTAAAACCCACAGACCTCAATGGGAAATAAACACATGCTTCAGTACTTTACTGGCTGGGTGTTCAAATGAATGACCTCTCCCATCAGTGCTCTTTTGTACCAAATTTTGTATCTTTATTATCAGTTACCGTGTGTAAAGTGATGAAAAATCAGCCCATAAGTAATTCGATTGCTTTATAGTTATGCCCATTATTCTGATTTAAAAACATATGGACGTGTAAAAGAAGATTAAGGGTTTTCCTCTCCTGGTATTCTTATACTGCCCCCCAGCACACGTGAGGAGGCTGTTAAGCGTCATGCTGCAGTTCTCAAACAACCTTGCTCTCTCCCCCAAATCTCATTTGCCATTTCTCTGAAGTGAGGCTTCACAAAGAACTACATTAACCTACAGAAATACACTGCAGAGGTTTTCATAAAGTAGTTCAAATAATGTCTAGTACCTACTTTCAAATCTCTTAAGTAAACAGAAGCTTTGGTAACCGTCATCAAAATACAGTCTGGTACATGCTCATTGTTTGTTGGTTTCTTTAATATGGTTTTTTTATTTTTCATTATTTTGTGAAATGTGATACTGCTTTACAGGTGTCCAAGCTGTTAATGTAAATCCTCAACATCATCCTACAACTAAAATTCTACTATAAAGTCTTTAAAGATACTGTTTTGTAAATACAAGTGTTAAAACAACTAGAGGTGTGCACACTCTACATCTAAATGTAGAATTACAGGCAAATTGATTGATATTAACTAGAATCATTATTTAAACTAAGAAACCAAACAAATGAGTTATACCAATTCCTGCCAACAACAATTCTTTAGTTTTTAGTAGACTTATAAAGACATTTGCAATGGGTTAAGAAAGAATTTAAAAATAACTATAATGTCAAGCAGGAGATCTTTTAAACTAAAAGTGCAGGTGACCTAAGAAAAGGGGGTAGGTTATGCCAAATTCTCACATTTTAGAAGAGGCAGATGATGGAGCTGAACTGAAACCACTGAACAAAAGCTGCTTGGTTCATTATTTCTCCTTACCACCCTCTCTGAATAAACCCACCTACCTGATGTCTTTTTGCTTTCAGCTAAATACACTGCTGACAGGAAAGGCAGGTTTCCTTTTGCCTTACCTGGGAAAAAGCATGCCAGAGGACAGTGTGCAGGCAAGATCATTCCTCATGTTCAGGCACAGTGGTATCATGCCAGTGCTGCAGCCGGAGCATGACTGACCACTGACAAAATAAAGGAAACTAGCCAGAAAAAAAAGTGCATGGTGTCTGCACCACAAAATAAACAACAGAATAAAACCCTAAACAACAATTTTTTAAAATTTCATGTTGCCCATAATAACAGTGGACATCATACTTTAGAAAAATATGCCATGCCAGGAGCATCTGTAAAGTAACACTGGCATGGCTTTTTGTTATCTGTCTGCTCTGGTAGCCTCCAAACAGTCCTTCCGCTAATATTTCAGCATACAACTAAAAGAGGCTAATTGTGTACAGAGAAACACATGCCTGAAATAGTGGCACAGGGGCTAGCTGAGCCTTGGTCCTTCAGCTCACAACTTCAAGAAGTTTTCAAGCAAGCCAAGAAGAGAGCAGAACCACAGCACAAACCACAGCAGATTACTTGCTTAAAGCTGCAACAGGCAGAAGTAAGACTTAAATGAGGCACCCTCTCTTGAGCAATTAGAAGCATGAGTGATAAGGAAAAAAATACCTAAGACATACACGCTGAAAGATTTAAACATTTTTTAATTACTCTTTCAATTTACATTAATTTAATCTATTTTCAAACTGACTCTCAGCTGTTAGACTACCAAGCAATGCCACCTAGCGATGCTAGTTGAAAAAAATCATACTCTATTCTTTGTTCAAAAGGTTCACTCTCGCAAAATTTTTATTAGTGGAACTACAGTATCAAGAGATGTGAATTTTTCAGCACCTATGAGCATTTTCAAACCTGCAGCATTAACTTAGCAAAAAGGTCTGAACCATTTTAGTTACCCTGAAGTGATTTGCGGAACTGACAACACAGAAAGAGAGCTGGGTTAATCACATGAGAATTTAAACATGCACACCATGTAGTGTTGAAATGATATAGGGATACAGTGCAAAGCCCAATAAATGACCTTCCAGATTTGGAAAGAGCTACAGATAGTATTGGTATGATGAAATATTTTACCTAATTTCAGAAAATTTCTGTTGGTGTGTGTAAAATACCTGCTTAAAAAAATGTTACCCCAGCCTTACAATTTCAAGGGAGAAGAAACCCTGTGCAGGTTTAAACTTCCTTCTTTGAGAGGTGGAACCAGTCAGTCATCTGCTGGTGATAGCTGTGAGCTGTAATTAGCTTCTGCTGGAAATTGCCAGCAGATGCAACTAGAAGTTTAAATCAATTGGCTCTGCTTCCTCCTTACAAGAAAATTGGCGTTTCAGGACTGCATTCCATCGTGATGCATCTAAGAAACCCAAGCCGATTTGACAAGAAAGGGAAGTGTCCCTTTTCCTGGCCTGCTTTAACCCTGAACTCACTGCATGTTCCTGCAGAGGATGTATCATTTTTTCTTTTCTTTTTTATTTTTTTTTATTCCCCAGAGAAAGTAACTATTATTATAAAACAAATACTTCACTGGAAAAAAGCCAGTGTTCAGCCCCAATTATTTACACTTCACAGCTGTGGAGATGGGAGAGGGAGAATATACAAAAAGTTAGAAACAGTGAACAAAGGCAACACGGTAAAAAGCCAAGCAAAACCCTGAAGTACCAGTTCTGCAGCTGATCCACACTCACCCAAACACCACCAGCTCATGACAGTTCTGCATTTTGGCTGCACCATACTGCACCTTTCAACAGTTCCACAGCAAATGCTGCACGGGCACTTCCTCTCACCCTGCTCTGCTGCACACCCTGTTTTCCACCAGTTTTCTGCATTTGATCAGCATTTCATTATTTCAACATTCAGGGCTTGATGAGCCTGTAGTGGTGTACAGGCTGTGTGTTCCTGTGACATGTCCTGGGCATGTCCTCCTTCATATCCTTTGTCAAGCAGTGAATGTTCAGTCATGACGAGTAAGTGGTATCATTGCCTTGCCAGCTTTGTATAAGCTTTGATGGGATTTAACTTCTTGTATCTAATTCAAAGGCATACCTGAAGACCTAGAACAGTAAAGAAACTTCACTTCCCCAAGGCCACCACTAATTTGCAATGACCATAGTATCTATTAACCGGCTGTTGTAACTGCTCCTCAGAAATAAGGACTTCTTAACAAATCATGTAAACATCTCCATCAGGGAATGCCCAAAGCCTGCACATCAATGGCACACGTGCACACCTGCCTTATCAAACCAAGTGGCACACAAAGAGTAAGGATTTCTGTCAGGCTGCCTTTCAGTACCCACTTTATCTGTCTACTACAAAACTTAGCCAATGGTGTCTTCAGACTCAGTAGAAAGTAATGTGATTTGAGATATATAATAAACTCACATGCAAAACTAACACTAAATACAACACTTACACAAAAGCTTAATGGAACAAGGAGGAGTTCAGTCAAGCAGAAACTCCAGTGTGGCAAAGTGGCCTTTTTTTTTTACACTAGATAAACTGGTCACATCGAAAACAACTAGAATTATGCAGATCTAGCTACAACAAAGTGAACCTAGCAACTGTTTTGATGCATTTCCTGAAGAGACATGCAGTGACAGCACAGCAGAACTGCCACAAACACTCTCACTCCAGCTGCCCCATATATGTACAACTTTCTCCTAAACATCTTTTAATACTCACTTTGTAACCCTACTTAAACAGGTCAGCTTCTCAAAAAGGTATGTGGGGGTGTTATTTACCAGAACTTTTCTATCAAATTAACCAGAAAAAACATACATGCACACACTTGAGTATATTATTCTCACACAATATAAGATTTTTCAGAAAGTGGGTTTAAGAGCACTCTTAACAATTTTATTTCCCTTTAAAAAAGCCCATTTTCATTTCAAACCTCTTCCAGCATGCTAGATGGCTTTAGCTAGATGGGATCTTTTCCCCTCCAATTATTAAGAAGAAAAAATCCTGTAGATCTAATCCTGCCTACAGGATATCTTGTTCTTTCTCTTTTTTTAAAGCTAACCCTTAATTATAAATTTAGTGTTTTGCACAAAAGTGGGATCTTTCTTAAGCTGTCTTCTGTTCTGCCGTCCTCTGAACTGCAAAGCTGTTTCCCAAGACTTTTATCATGTCTTTCTTGTTAAACAGTTATTCTTCCTATTAAACAAGCAATAGAACAAAGCCTGGTTTCCTCTTTAAGCAGTGGAAAAGCAAAGTTTCAGCCAACAAATCTACATAGCCAAGAATGTTGGCTAATGTACCTTCATTGCTTTCAAGGCTAAAGGAAGTTTGCGCTATATAGGAATCTCGTTCAGGAGCTGAAACTCTCAAAGACATATGCTCTTCAGTGAGAAAGTGAGCAAGAGATTAATATCTGTACAAAGAGGAGCAGGGAAAACTGGGCTTATACTTGCCCAAGCACTGAAGTGCTGTGGAGTGCTTAGCCCTCTAATACCCTGGTTTCACACGGCGTGGCTCCATCCCTGGGTGGTGTGGGGCAGTGGGACACAGATCAGCAGTCCAGCTGTGCCCGAGGTCTTATCCTGATGGGAAGCAGGCAGCTGCCAAACAGACCGTGCTGCGTACAGCACCTGCATCGTTCCCTGCCTCTCTAAGACACCATTCACTCAAAACCCAACATCATCCTCACCCAAAGTATCTATTTGGGCAGAAATACAGCTCACAGGCTTTGCTACTCCCATTGAGATCTCAGCTCGGTTTCTGCATGTTTGTTCTCGTCTAAAGGGCAGAACAAAGAGAATATTTGGCTTTTTAAATGCCTTGGAAACTACAAATGAAAAATTGCATGAGAAGTTACAGCTTTAATTACATCTCTCAAGGGGACAAGATAGCATTTTTGCGTCCCCATCTTGTCTTCTCTCTGCCCTGGAAATTCGTAAGATGATTGGAGGTACAAATGTTTGTATTTGTAGGGGAGAAAAACTATCTACATTACATCCTCAGCAGATCATGTAAATAACAGGAGGTAAAGTCTCACAGAATTAGTTTACATTTGAAACATTTTCAAAATATTGTTTTAGCTGGGTATAATAGACCACCATAAGATGTGACACACAGCAAACACAGGGTTGCAATTACACAGCTGGCAAACAGCCAGGAAGAGATAAAGGCCCAGGCTGTCACTTGCTAGACAATATATATGGCTATTTTGGCAGCCAAAAACGAACGTGATAATTGAGCCATGACACATTAAAAAGGCACACAATTTCCAAGGAAGGAGTTCCCGAGCACTAAACAGGGAGCATCTATAGTGTGCTTACAGAGAATCAAGATTTATGAGTAATAACGAGATAGGACTGATGACAATTGAGTGGTGCAAAGCCAACCTTGTTTCATGCACGGCACCAGTGTATGCAGTTATATACAACCAGACACAAAAATACATGAGTGAGGCCCACAGTGGCCATCAGAAACAACAGGAATCTGAGGGGTGTGTGGCACTGTCTTAAACTGTTTCTCTGCATATTTTTTATCTTAATAAGGATTTTATACAGTAGTATTTTTATCTCCAGAAATTACAGTGCACTCGATTTGACTTCCAACATCGGGAAAAGCCACACAATTCCATTTTAAAATAAAAATATATAGTAATGCATGAAGAGTAAATAACTCTTCCGAATCATACTTTTGCTATAAAGAAAAATGACTGTTTTAAGACACGAAGAACCTTAACACTGACAGCAGTAGCTGTTTGGAAGACAAAGTCCAGGAGCTTTTCTAGTGTTTCGCTGCATGTTTTATTAAACAACCTAAGGACACAACAAACAAACAAACGTAGCAAATGAAGACACGGTTTTAAGTTAACACCCAACAGCTATATAAAGCCTCCTATAAATGCACTTCATCAAATTAACATGCTGACATCAATTGCATTTCCTTCTTCAGCAAAGGACTTGAAAGTCTATACACTGTCAGCCCCCAGTCCATTCATTCACTAACCTACCACAAAGTGTAGATACTTCATGACATAAAATTACGCTTATATAAAAGGAAGCTAAATTTAGACTCTGTAATAGGAAAATGCCTATGAAGAGTTTACCTCCTAATCTTATTCTAAACTTAACCACATTAAAGATGTATTCAAATAAAGAAATTGCATGTGTAGGTTCCCCAACCAAAAGTTGCAGTGCATCAAGACAGCTCAAAAAAATTGTGAGAACCCACTTGTAGGTCCACTAGCACCAGGGATATCCTGAAGACAATTGCACAGTTCTCCATAATGGCAATATCAATGAAACGGAACTGACTCTGGTGATAACAGCAAAAGTTTTAAAAATGATCCCCCACACTAAGCATCAAAGAAACTGGGGAAAAAAATGTAGAGACATTAAGTCAGGGTCCCTTCAATGTAACTTAATTTCTTTTATCAAACCAAAATATCAAAGTGCTCTAAACCATGCAGATTTCCCCAGAACAAACTCCCCACCCACCTCAAACACCCAACAATGACTTCATATCCAACAACCAGAGCAAACTGGCATTGCCATACTGGGCCAAAATGAAGAATCAGCATCAATACTAAAACCAGTACAACTGCAATAATTACATAATCTACTTCTACAAAATTATCTTTAATGGCTGTGATAGTAACTTCATTAAGTGTCAGTAAAGGAAATGAAAAAACTTAAAGATGAGGTCAGAACATGCACTTCTGGCTGCTTCCTCAGGAGATGCATCAAATATGTTATTCCTGTCCAAGGAACAGTGGAATCCTGAGTGTAGCTGTTATACAGCCCCAAAAAGAAAAATGAAATCATGACACGCATTTTTCTGACCCACAAATTAGAAGAAGCATAAGGAGACAATTGAAAGAATAAATCTGAAAATTTCATACTATTGCATGCATAAATGGCATATTATATCAGTGAAATATATTAAAGTATAGTCTTTTTTTTTTTTTTTTTGGTCCCCAATACTTCAGCAGACACACGGGCATATTATTCCATAGGCTCTGACAAGTGATGTTTAGTGGCAACTGAAACAGGGCCAATTCACTCTCCCTCCAGAAAAGCATTTAAACACACACATTTCCCGGAAAATGCGAGAAAAGTGTGCTTTTTCTGACTCATGGCCACAAAGCAGAAAGGAAGTAATTAAAGAAGTAGAAACAAAAAAGGAATGAAGAGAAATAAGTTCCAGTTAATTAACATAGCTCATAAACTTGCCCCTTGCCCAAACATCCTATGAAATCTCACAGATCTTGTATCCAGCCTGCTTGTGAACAGGCAGTTATGAAAAGAGTTTCATGGAATTAAATTGCAATCAAAAAGTAAATTTTCATATAGATTAGGAGAAAGTATGATGGAAAACTGTTCTAGGAAAACAAACAAACAAACATTAGTAGCTTTGCAGTATGAGAACATTCAAGGACTGTGAATAAAACTGTCTCTGGCAGAAAAGGAAAGACTGAGTAACAGATGAAGAGGAACACTACAAGTAGGCAGGTTATTTACACCTACTAGGGAAGCAGGGATTGTTTCTCACTATGGCTACTTTAACTCCAATCAACCTTTGGCCACTAGTAATCAGCTGTAATTGCAAAAGAAAATTTGGAAATACAAGGAATTACTGGAAAAGTTTTTAATCTTCTGCTCCATAAGGTAGTAGCTGTAAAAAGGTATGCCCCAGTATAATGCAGAGTACTAATCTTCCCCACAAAGCAGAATACCCTGGAGTAGATAATAGCATTCTCTGCAAAGTAAATCCTCTCTTTATTTATACTCTGGCATGGTTACCCAGTATTTACATTTATTCAATAAGCCAAAAAATTACTCAGACTTTTTTTTTCTTTATATTTCACTTTTAGGAAAACAGCAAAGCTCTGAGCACCTGGACCATAATTAAATCTATAATTCATCCAGCAGCATGAAGACTAATACACAAATTAACTCCACCTGCCAGAAGAATTAATAATACTGAGAACAACTTATTGCAGACTCCAAAAATGAGAACAGAAAGGTTTTACATAAAGCTTCCGTCTTTCAAACTTCCCTTAAGAAAATCTTTTTCCCCAAATTTCTATTCCAGTGGTGATCCAGACTCCAACATAAAACTTGAGAGGCTAGAAAAAAGATCAGAGAATACTGCCAGATTGAGAGGCACAGTACCCATTAGCACAGTCACTTTGAGTCACACTACAGACAGAGCACAGCTACACCACTGGCACACTGGGCCAACACTGCTCCTCACCCAGAGAAAGAGGTGCTCTGGGTTAGTGCTGTGCTGTTGGCTCTGGAGCAGAGCCAGGCACCCCAGAAACATGTTTGCTCCTCATGGAAGTTTCAGCCTCTTGAGACCACAAACTGCAGCTGGTGCAGTTTCAAACAGCACCCAAGATATTGCAGTTTATCCACCCACCGTGAGACAGAACAGCACAAAGGTGTGTTTCTCTGTCCTGTTCTGCACTGTTTGATGGTCCTGCTCTGCACACAGACCAGATAAAAGCCAGGCTTGCCCCAGCGTAGTAGTTACACACTCCAGCAGTGCCAGGATGACTCATGGTGCTTTGCACTCTGCCAGGTGACTTTGAACTGAACAGAGATGTTGCATATGGAAAGAACGAGCAGATGCTGTTCATCAAGCAGTCACTGCTTATGGCACCTACTGCAAAACTAACCAGAACTGACCCCTCAGTTTTGTGATCAGCGAGCAACTTCAGAAACAGATAAGAGAATTACTTTCAGAAATAACATTCAATGCACTGCATGGACTGCTCACTGCACAATTCAGTGCTGCCCTTTTTTTTTCCTTCAGGCTTCAAAAGCCCATGGCTCTTTCAAAGTTAACAAATATGGAATGCTTCTGGGCACAAATGGATTTGGACTACGACCTGGAGTAATACGGTCTCTCATAATTACCTCTTCACACACTTTCAAGAAGGAGAAAACTGAAGTGATGTTTCTGTTGATGCAGCAGTATTTTTTCAAACAGTACTCTTATCATCCCACCTCCTGAAACCAGCTGCTATCACACTGGTGGGCACGTGCCATCTTAACTGGAAAGCTGCCCAGCCTGGATGGATGATTTTAGAGAAGAGGTATCCAGCTTATCTCAGGTGTAGGAAGAGGTGTGCTCACTGTCATTCCTGTCTCCTTACTCCCATGTTTGAAAACAAAAAGAAAGTGCAAGCGCAGCTGAGTCTGACAAGCCAGATAAGAGATTTTATCGACATTTACTTTAAGATAAGACTCTGAATACAGGAATAAAGAAAAATTAAGCACACTAACTTGCATTTGTCAGAAAACAAAGCAGATTTACCAAAATCTCTCTTACAGTCCTGCCTGAATGAAAAGTAGGCAGTAGTCATCTACAACACAAACATCAACCACAGCCTGCAGATTAATTCAAAGGCAATGCAAACAGCCTAAACAGCATCCAGCAGGATGAGAAGTCACATTCATTCAATGAATGATAGAATCCTGTACTTAAGCAGCCTGCATAGGTTACAGGTACTCCTTAGTTAGATGGGAATGACCAGCCACAGTGCTCCCACCCTGCTGGGACTTGGGCTGTATCAGTTGGCAGCACCATATCAGGGAGCTCAACAATGTGATGTGCCCACAGCCATGTGAACCAAGCAGCTGAGAAATCCAGAAAACTCAGTCCCAAGTTCAAAGATTTATTCTTCCAGTGTTAGATACAGCCTAGCTATTTGCAAGGACAAATTAGTTCTGGTTTACAACTTCTAGGTTAGCAAAGCTCTCTCTGTTTCAGACTACAGAACTCCCCTCAGTGCTTAAATGGGATAAGGACCCATGGAATTCAAAATTTTCAAATAAAGTCTCAGTTTGAGGGTTAAAATGTCACCACATAATTGTTTCATTAGTAATTAGCTAATAGAAGCAGCCAGGAAACACATTTGATCCATTCCACAACCCCTCTGCCTAACTCAATGCTTCACGTCCTTTAACTTTGCTCATCAAGTGCCATTCCAGGTACAAGCACATGCAAGGTGCAAAATTAACCACATTCCATGAAAAACAGAAGGTGACACCATGCAGAATTTAAATAAATGAAATTTTACATCTGCTTCTCCAGCATTTGAACTATGCTGGAGTGCAGTGACAGACCTGCAGAGACTGGGACATGGCTGGTGTAGGGCACAGCACCAACATGGTCCACGGGGCCTCTGCACTCACTGCCTGGAACAAAGTCCTGAGCCAGAAAACCTCCACAACCAAACAAGACACAGGTTGTTGCAACCATTTCCCCTTAGGAAAGGGATAGAGATAAATTTTGAGGAGAATGTGAAAACACACAATAACTGTATTAACAAGCCAATAGTAAAGAACTTTGTCACTGTTTGCTTCTGAAGGGATAGAATGATAAAGGGGAGGAAGGTTAGATAAAGAAGAAACGTTTTCCATCTCTCCAGTCAATAGCTGCCTAATGGAAAGAGCCTAAAATAGCAACCCTTCTAACTGTTAAAAAAGAAAAAGCCACAAAGTTTGGGATTTTTCCCCTCAATATTCTAATACTTTTTTTAAAAAAATATACTATTGAAAACACCCGTAATGTATTTTGTAACTACAACTTCAGTGTTATAAACTCATGGTTCCACAGAAAAAGCTCAAAATATTTCACAGGTGATACTTTTATAATTTGGCATCAACTTGCAGAACCAGCTCCTCCTTTTCACTTCCATTAGAACACTACAGAGAACAGTAAGAATCACCATTGCACAATGCCAGGTCAAATACGGTTTATTAGACCTTCAACCAATAATTATTTCTAGCTTTATTTAGACATTATATGTAAAACACAGAAAAATCACACAAAAGACAAAAAGTGCAATTCACAGGAAGTAACAGCTCCCAGTTCCTTCTCCCCAAATCAGAACTATTGAAGTCTAATTCTGTACAGAAAGAAAACAAAGTGATAACAGAACGTTTATCTGAGTAGTACAGCTCACATCTCTCTCTATTTCCTCCACCCCTGACCCCACCTTCACTAATTTCTAGTAAGGCACACTGAGCATTGTATGGGAACTTTGCCCAGAATGTCCTTTATATCTGTGAGAACCACACAGTGCTCAGCCTAAAATAGTTGGTTTAGTATCAATAACTGCTACCATTTGTTTGTCTTCGAACTGATAAGAAATTATTTTGCTTCTTCTACTCCTAAAACAAAAAAATCCAAGCAGGCTTAACTAAAAACAAAGACTTTAAATAATGCTAGTCCGCTGTATTACCATGAAAAAAAAATAAGCCACCCAAACCACTTTAAAGTAAAGTGCTTTCACTGTATTTGTTTTCAGAGAAACTTACAAGTAACTGATTTCTCCACATATTGATCTATTTAAGGTTTGCTGCTCTGTATTATCAAACAAATCACTGCTCTGTTTTGATGATGTCCCTTTCACTTCCATAACTTGAGGTTGTTTTTTTTTAAACTAAGTTGTAGTGTGTTTGTTCTGGTATAAGTAAGGACACAACCTGGAATTCTGGCCTTCAGTAACTTAAAAAAAAAAAAGCAGCAGCAGCAAACCAAACTCAAAATACAAGGCAGCCAGGTTGCTGCTACTGCAACTCTTCACACTACCATATCAATCCAAGCACTGTGGAGGAACAGGAACATGACCTAGGCACTACCTGACCGTATAAAACTTGTATGAGTATCACACAAAATACATTCTCCAGACAAGCAAACACTTTTGCAGCCATAGGCTGTGCTTCAAAAAGTTTATCACGGGAAGATCACCCTCTCAGATTTGAGTAATGTTTAATCACGCTTCTAGAATTGTAGGTTGTATAGTATTTCTACCTTTTGCAGAACTTTGTTACATCACTCAAACTATGCTTAATATGCAGTAGATTGTGCTGCATAACTTAGATCATTTAGATTTGCTTCCAGGGGAATACAGTCCTTTTTACAGTGTTCAGTGCAAGTGATTTAGTCTCTGAAGACCTCCATTTGCTTTAGCTTTACAGATATTAAACCAAAATGCATTTCCACCCCCCCCAAGTTTCTTAAGTTGAAAACTTTAAACAGAAAATCTGGCATTTGCATAAGGGTGCTGGTTTACTGGACTCTCAAGGAGTCTGTAGAGGGAGATGTTGCTAAATCTGTAATGTCCCACTAACAGCTTCTGCCATTGATATTCTTGAAGCAGCTACAGATAAGCCTTGGGTATCTATGAACAAGTTAGGATGAGCAGGGATGCACAATGACAACACAGAGCTGTGTTTCAACTAACCATCCCCGCACCACTTCACTTATCCCTCAGATCCTCCAGCCTGGATGAAGTCTCTGATGTTAAGATACCAGGAGGAAGGACAAACACTAGCTAAAGTATGAGCAAACCCCAGGCACTGACTGCACAGTAGACAAGTCCTTTGTCAGAAAAGGTGTATCAGGGAGGAATCTGCCCATTGTCTGCTACAATAGCTGCAGCTTCACAGCAAGAATCTCCATCAGCTGAACATATCTCCTATCGCACAGCTACTGATCTATTGTTACGCTTTTCCCGCCCCCCAAAACTCACTCTGCTCAAAGTATTTACAGTGTAAATGCTTTACTGAAATCGAAAACAAAAATAGCTTGCTGCTGCTAACCTTCCCTTACAGAAAAGAAAACAACCATGTTTCTCTTTGTCATTTGTTTTCCATTTGTCCAGCGAAATCCGACCAGCTGATGCTCTACCGATTTACTCTGTCTTCAACATTTTGGTGACTTCCATGTCTAGGCTTCAGAGTGAAGTGATAACCTGAGTTCAAACCACAATCACCTCACTCAAGCTCAATGAACTGACCTGCCAGGACTAAGAACCTCTGGCTTTCAGCACCCTGTACTGCTAATCCAGTCACGGGGTGGCTGCAGTGCTGAGCTACCTTTGCTCCAGCTGTGTTAATCGAGCTTCCCAAAGGCAGGCTGTCTTCGCACGGATTGTGCACTTGATTTGATTACCGATTTCCAGCCCTGCCACTGACGGGTTTCTGGCAAGGGAGGAGCTCACCTCCAAGACAATTGTGTTGTGAATCCCTGAGGCTGGCCTCTAGCTTTGCCGTCTGTTCTTTGACTTTGTTGGCCACCTTCCCAGCGCCTGCACCCTTCTGCATGCCTCAGAGAGGAACTACTGAAGTTTATAGCAGCATTAACTCATCAGCTGGAAACCTGCCAGGCTGCTTACATTTTCACTACAATCGTCTGAGCCCTGATTCCAGAGGGTGCTTCGAGACAGGATCCATGGTCAGAGGCAGTAAGTCATACAACAGTTTTCCTGATGTGCTTGGATCCATTTGGAGTGCTGTGCACAGACACACTAGGGCTTATATGTGTACTGCAAACTGCCTCTAGGAAGGGAAAAAATGTCCCTTGCTTTTGTTTAGCTCAGTGTTTCAGGTACTTATGTGTGTGTAGAACAAAAGCAGAGAATCCAAGCACAGAGCACATGAAGTACCAAAAATCAAGATCTACTGCACAACTGGAGCTATTTATTTCTCAAAAGGTGATACACCTCTGGAGAACCAATGACATGTGTCTAGTTGATTTCTAGTTAGCAGAATGTGACAACTTTGTGCAATGAAAGTAGGACTGGATCCAAAATTAAAACAAAGTCAAAACTGGGGGAAGGGGAGAGAGAATAATAACTTGGCCAAAAAATCGCAAGACATTTCTTTTTTTTAACTGACAACAAGGCAAAATCTGCCCGCTTCCAGTGACTTCTTAATAAATGCTGTTGCTGCTTGGAATCAAAGAAACTATATACTTTCCAGGACAATTATACTACAAAACCCTGACTAAAATACAGTTTTTTAAATGAGGGGAAAAATCACTTCCCAGTGAGCTTTCCTTTAACATTATCATTTAAATCTCGTATCAGGGATAGTTTGATCAAACTGGTTTTAAGAGGTCACTTAGTCCGTTTCCTGCTTAAAGGTAGAATCAACTGTATCTAAACTGCTCCTGTCAGTCATTTGTCTAAACTTTGCTCTTAAAACCTCTGGTGATGCAGATGCAGCCCGCCCTTTTGCATGCTATCTTTACAGCCAGGTACTTGTCACATCTAAATTAGGCCTCTGTTACGGCAATTTAACTTGCTCTCTGTAACCACCAACTCTGGATTAGCAACAGTTGCATTATTTCCTTTGCAGCAACTTTCTTCTATATCCAAAGATCTTTTTCTTTCTTTCTTCCATTCTTCAAAGTGCATGATCCTAGAGTTGCTACACCTTTTTTGAAGAGCTGCTCCTCATCCAGCCTTTCTTTCCCCATGGATTTGTGCAGCTGATTATGCCTACTAAAGTGCTGTACCTTGCAGTTCTCATTATTAAATTACCTAGTATTTTTGAGGTCACTTCCTATATTTGCCCACATCACTTTGCATTCTAGTCCTGTCCTCCTATGTGCCTACAACCCCTTCCTTCCCACTGTCAACTGCTAGTGCAGTATTTATATGCTCTAGTCTAGTATCCTTGTCAATAATGAAAACACCAATTGCTAAGGGCTGCAGGATCGTCCTCTACAGACCCTCTCTACACATTCTTTTAGCCTGAGAGTGACTCACCGGTAACTACAGGTCATTGTGGTGTTTCCTCAATGAAATCTTTCCCCTGATTTGATTCTGAAAATGATGCTTTCAATGGTAGTTTCAACACTGTCAACTAAATCTGTATCTGAGTTTCTAAAAGATCTGGCCAGTCTGGTTTTGTAGTAAGCACTATAAAACTAACAACTGCTTCAGCCACAGTTCTGAACTAGCTAACAGTACAGTGCACCCTCTGCACAGGGAAAATTAACCCAAATTAATGCAAGCAGGCTAGGACTCGTTTATCACTAGCAGTTCCTGGCTCAAAGTAAAGCATCATTTTAAAGTAACAGCATCATTCTTGGCTACCTTAATGGTATAGGTGCTTCTGTCTGAGATGGTAGCTGGATATCCCTGCTCCTGCCTTCTTAGCCCTGAACTCAGAAAACATGCTAGAGGAATTTTCATCATGTCTGTATTTCCTGTCTCGAAATGTTCCACATCTAAGCAAACCCAAGTTACACCAGCTTCAGGAAATATCCACACATCAGTTTTACAGGAAGTCGTCAGGCAATTTTAAACAAAGTTTTAATGTAGTTTAGCTAATTCTCTCGTATTTGCACTTTGTTAATTTGAATTAAAAGTAGGTGTCCCAAGCCTGTAATAGTAAAGAAATTGATACACAGAGACAAGTCAGTCTGTGAGGGAAAAATTGTGCTGGGATCTTGCCACACATACTGCTTATTACAAACTAAATACATATATATATATATATATATATATATATATACACACGGTATATTTCAGTCAGTTTTATCACAGAGCCTGAAGAGCCTTTGTATAGTTATACAAATGGATATTCAAAAAGCAGATTTGTCTTTAAATCTAGATTTGTCTTTAAATCTAAGGTCACATTTCTTGGCAATTTTTTACAAATTTTTGAACAACAATGCTTAAAGAATAGTTTAAAAACTAGTCTGTCAGGCTTTTCTATTATTTCCAGATAAAACTTAGACATAATGAGCATCATTTCTTTAACACAGTAGCTGAATGAAAACTGTTTGAACTATTTCCACAACTCTAGAGTAGACAGAAAACCACAGATTTTTTTTTTTTTCATTTTGACAGAAGTGCTAATGAAAACTAGTGAAATATCTATATGACCTTTTGACTAACACACAGACATTCAGGAGTATGTAGGACTGCACTGTGGACACTGCTCACACAAGTGTCAAACCTGCAAATCTGCAGGCATGAAAACTTACTCCCATGAGTAGATATGTTGATTTGTGTTGCATAACCCTGTCTTAATTATGCCACTGAGAACACTTGCATGAGAAATTCACTCTGTGGGGGCTGGTAAAAAACCTTTGGTTTATAGCTTGCAAGAGGTCAATAGCAGCACGGAGGAAAAAAAACTTGAGGCATTTTAAGTTAGCAGATCTGTCATAGCTTCTCAATTGAAATTATTTTAAATATTCTCACAATTTAAAATGTTCAGGAGTTACACAATCTTCCACTATTGCATTTTTTTAATAAAAGCATATTAAATAACAGTACATGCTAGCTCTACTTAACACTTAAACGTTTTACTGAAACGCCTTTCTGAATTTGCATCATCCCTGCTCTTGAAGCAGTTTCTCTGACTACTGACAAATACGGCAAAAGCCACTCTGCACACACAAAGAAGGTTGTTACTACAACTGGACAGAAATACAAAAATACCAGACTGCTGATTGCTGTGCTAAATTATACCACTCTTTCCTGCTCTGACCTGGACTACAGCCTTCTGCTAAGAAAGAGAGAGGCGAGAATGAGAATGGAAGAAAATGCTTAGGAGAAATAATTCTAGACAAATCAGGGCTGCCACCTGATAAACATAACTTTAAATCACTGTGAGCCACCAACTTACATTCAGCAAGTAACAATGAAAGAATTGCCTTAGAAGGAACTGCAGGACTATGTTCAGAGACGGCCAATACTAGAAAGTTGAATTTCAAAATTCATTTGAGAGTTACTTCAAACATGTTCTTATGGAGCTGTGAACCCTCTTCATTGTAGTTTCATAACTGCAAAATTCTGTATAGGCAAGGAAGTGTTAGAAAAAATCGTATGGGTTTGTGTTCTCAGAGCCATTCTACAAACTTCAGCTTTCTTTTCCTGTAGCATGCATTTATTGCACTCAGTGGTGAGAAAGTGCTGGGCATGGAGAGACAATAAAAAGCATAATGTGACAGAAAATACATTATCACATAGAGTTTGGGTGATTCTTTAAAATTTTGCTCATTCAGCTTCAGCACAGGCATTTTTGCAAATACTACTAACATAACTCTCTCTTACAGAACTTAATAAACTTCTCCTATAGGGAACCATTTAGTGTTCACAGTTGGGGTTTTCACTGGAGAGGTGAAACCAAAAAAATTGATTATTTTTTTCTCTGTGAGACTCAATATTTAACAATATGAAGATATTTGCCCAACAAGAAATTAACAGAATAAACACAAAACCGAGGGACTGTCATTCATCTGAAAAGTCAACAGACTGAGTGGAAAAAAAAAATAGTACATGTGAAGATTTGGGCACACACTTGTGCTGCTGTAAAGAGGCCTGAGACTTGACTGCATGTAGAATATTCTTTCTCCTGATTTCACAAAAGCAACAGAATGCCTGGCTTTGACAAAGGGGAGATGGAAACTTACTACATTTGAGAGACAAAGGAATGGATTGACTTATTCATATCCTGGTGCGTGTGGCAAAATGCTTTGTGTGAACAATGCCTACTCTGAGGGGATGGAGGAAAAATCCAGCAGAGTTCATTTGAATCACCTATTTAAACCGTTTAAGCAAACTTGGACAATTTTTTTTTCTTTTTCCCCTCCTTGGGGAGCCTTACAGAGTAATCACATGAATCTGCTTCACTTTCTCACTGGAGTAGTCACCTCCATGGCAGAAGTGGAGCAAACCACAGCTGTGCAGTAACATCTTCAACAGGCACAACTGTTTGCAGAGTAAACATTTGCCTATAACCTTACTGTAGACAGAGTATGTTAACAAAAGGAAGGCTTCTACCAGCTTAGCTGCGGCACCTTCCTCGAAAACGTAAGGCTGCGTTCACTCAAATCCAGTGCTGCCTCTGCACCACCAGCACAGTGGTTCACTGCTCCTCCTTATTTCAGACAGCTCAACTGAAAGAGCTTAAATTGCTGGTCTGAAGAATACCTTCACAATATTGCTTTAAATACACACTGCAGGGCTTCCACGCTGATGGAATAACAACCACAGTAAGACAGTTACAAACATCTGGATTCATGGGTCCATAACTAAACCAGTAATAGCATTCGTCTGCCAGGGTTTTGCAGGCATTCTTCTTTGTGTCAAACTCCAGACCGTGGGGTTGGCAACACTTTGCAGCGTAGAATTAGCCCAAGATGTGGCAGTAACGAAAGGGACAAATGCAGTCCTTAGGAAGCAGAAGAATCCTGTATTAAAACAAAACCCCTACACGTCTGACTGCCAATTGTGCTTGGTACACATAGTTTGGAGTGTTATTTTAAAATAAGTAATTTTAAAATTACTCATAAATCATCAACCTAGTTGCAAGTCTAGGAGAGGCTACAAACAGCAAAATCATCAGCTGATACCTCTTGTAGTATTGCACAAGAAATCACATTAGTATATACTGGCATACAAGATTAAAGCCAATTGACAGAACAGGATATAAAATACTTAAATTCTCCCACTTGCCTGGGAAAGATGCAGCGTTTCAACTCAACTCTTTTTAAACCACATGAATTATGCCCTGAGTGGATACACTAAATTTGGTGTTTGCATTCATTTCTGACAAAGTTTACACTAAAGTGGATTTGTTGTAAAATCGGTTGTAAACTGTAAACTAAGCTGACGCGAGTGTTACTAAATTCAACTTCAAAAACTTTTCCACGAAGATGAACAATGATTAATCTTGGAATGGAAATGAGGAAGAGTGAGCAAAGAAGACCGGGAGTACACATTTTTTGCTGTTGTGGATCGTCAGGGCAGCCAGGAACAGCTAAAAGAAGCTGCAATCAACCACAGTACCCCTGGGAATGGCCCCACTTGTGCCAGCCCTAAAATCCAGGAAGTATAGTGAGCGTTGGAGCCAGCAGTGTCCTGCTCAACCTGAGCTGCAGCCTCCAAGTTGAGCAGGTGAGAACAGCAGCCTCAGATATAACCTTAACTACAGAGCAGTGACCTCTGATCTAAACAGTTTTATGCTATGAGCTGAAAATAGTTATTCCAGATATGTCAAACCTATTTAAGAGCATCTCTGCAGCCCAGATTTGCCATTCACTACGTGCAAGACCTTTGCAGCATTTTCCTGAGAATGTGCAACGGTGGGGTTTGGCACATTTCCACACCTTGAAGTATGTATAAGTGCTTGGCCATGGTTTGAAACTGAGCTGCCTAGGAGCAATAAGGCCAAGATCTTTTTAGCTTTGCTTTATGCTATTAAAAGCACAAAAGAAATTAAATACAGCACACTGCACCAAGTAGTACAGCTTTGAGTTAAGCCAGCAAAAGCAAGAAAAAACGGAATCAGATACCTGTGTCCTAAGTTTAGCTATGTGTCCTAGTGCTATGGTGTACGTTGGACAGTAACTGCCTTGTTTCAGTCTCTTCCTTTGGACAGGAGAAAACATGAGCAGAAAGCAGCACTTAATTTTCCTCCAACATCTTTAGTGGCCTAAGACCAAATTTTATTGGTTTGGATGTGTTATCTTTCTTGAAAATCACACTGAAATCACGGGAATTTAGTATTATTGCATGTTAAGGAGTAAAGCTATCAGCATAAAGATTTTCAGTTTTAAACTTGGTACGCCCGAGATGCAGTTCGTATTCACTGCTCACAAACACGACAGCATGATGCATAACAACATGATTTTTTCAACAGTTCATTGTCCAATTAACAGAATCAGAAATTAATCCTTCCTATTGAGACAGGTAAGCAAAAAATTACTATTTACTCAGTTTTACTGTGCCTGTCATTCTGCTCTCCCAGTGCCTAAAACAGAAGTTTATGCGCGCCCCAGGCCTGCTCAGCACACTCAGGAATGGGGCTTTCTTGGGGCCCTGGTATTTTTATAAAACATATGTTACAGCAATAGCTGTGACTGTGGAAAAATTAACTGCTGGGGAAACCTACACCTCTTCTGCATGAGAATCACAGTGCAACCAGTCACTGTCATTTTAAAGTAGCTAAATCAGCCTCAGGTCACTGAGATGGGGTGACTCCACGGGCAGTTGCACTGGCAGGTGAGAAATGGCAGCAGACATCAGTGTTTAACATGAGATGCAAGAGCTCAACATAATCTTCAGTATTTGTACTGTATCCTGTTAAAGTAACATTTAATGTTTTATATGTATTAAAACACATTATTGTATTTTAAAAATTGCTACTTTTTAATTACTTATGTAACTGAGTAACCAGAAGGACTATCAATGTCCAATCAATGGCAGTTGTATTCATGTGAAGCTTGAAGCATGTGGACTGCAAATGATAAGGGTGTGCTCTAGAACCGCAGGACAAACAACTGTGCATGACAAACAGTCTTTGGGAGAGCTTATTACACAAGGTTTTTATTTTTACAGCATACGTGAATATGCCCAAGTTACACAGGCTTTTAAATTTCTTTTTTTTTTTTTACAAATTCCTCTTCTTTTACAAGAAATGTAATAAGTAGCATTCTGCTGCTGGTTGCATGATGAACAATGAAGAGGTGTCATATGCCTGCTGTGTCAGCCCTAGCCTAACCTGTGCTACTACACCCTATAAGAAACTATGTTACAAGTCTCAACTGCTCTGCACAAAACACCCAGCTGCATTTACCTCTTGATACCAGAAAGGCTCCCTCTAACAAGTGAATTTCAATGTAACACTAATCCTCTGGGCATTGAAATGCTGTTCAGATTGTTTCCCGTGAAAACCCCATGCTCTGTTACAGAAGCCTATTTCTCTTATAAATATTTTTAATTTTGCAAAAGGTAAAAATGTACTCATCATAGAGTTGTTATTGAGTAAATCTGCTAAATTTCTCTTTAAAAATACCTATGGGGAACAGAAGCATTGACTTCCTCACTGGCAAAAAATAATATTTTCCCCTACGCTCCGTAGGAGAGAAACTTGAATAATTTTAGACACATTGGGGGGTTTTCATCATTCTCAACAGCATTCCTGGGCATCTGGCTGTACCAGCTCACAAGCAAAATGCTCTGCAATATTCTTGTGCTAATACGAGAGAAACATGCTTTTCCAAGGAGCTAAGTATCAGATGGTATTGGAGAATGTGAAGGTGGAAGCTTCTCTTTCTAAAAGCTGTAACTTGCTGTACCAGAAACTGCTACAATTATCTTTTTGGCAACTCTAAGGCAAAGTGTCAGTGTTCTATTTCATTTAAACACTTTCTCTCCTACCGCGCGGATCCAAGTACAAAATGCATGACCAACACAGAACTAGATCCCAGTAATTTATTAAAAGTTATCTAGAACAGTTACTTAAAACCAAACAAAAACCACTTCCCAAAAAAACCCTGCAAAACCAAACAAGTAAAAAATCAAGCACAAAGGCAACAGATACTCGCTCTCTCAAAAACGCTCACCTTTATTGAAGAAGGAGAGCCGATGACCCAGCATGCAAATACATCAGACTGCTATAGGCAATCTACAGCACAATCCTCAGAATAAAGCACCTTTACCACAAACTCAGTATAACAGTGCTCTGGTTAGTCCCTGGGCTCATGGATTAGTGAGACAGAACAGCAGCTCACATTTTATCAAATTCACAAAATGTGCACCAAACCTTTCCGACTATTCAAAAGCCAAACATTTCCAACATAAAATCAGAAAGCACTTCTAGTATTTTTTTAAAACATATACAAGGCTTACTGTTACACATGAGCTATTAAGATACCTTGCAGTCAGAAATCTTACTGAGATGCATCAAATGAAAGTAACATTATTTAAATGTAGCTTTACTGCCAATCTGAACACTGGATGCTCACAGCTAACGAGAATTTTTATGCACCTTTTAAACAAAAGTAAAACATACAAAGATTTAAAGAAATTAGCTAACTATGCTACTATTTATCTTTCCTACAGATCAAGTGCTCTGGTTCCCAACCATCACTTTATCTAAGACCAAATCACTCAATCTTCCATGCTTAAAATTTCATTTTCTAAAACCTAACACAAGTGTCTCCCAAGTTGGGAACTTCCTTAAAAATAGTCTCTATCAAGAGACTACAACTTTGACCAACCGACACATAAATTTAAAGGCAATACTTCAAGGCAATCTAACTGTTACACAACATACTAAGAGAAAGCATATAAAAATCACATACAGTTCTTTACTTCAGAATGAAATGGTAACTCTACAAACTTGGCACTCAAAAAGCCAGTTCAAACTACACAGAAACACTAAGTTGAAAGCTTCAGCATATTTTGAAGTTCATATAATTGTTTCACGAAGGCAGTGACCAGCAAACAACGAACTGAATACACTTTACTGTGTACATCAGTCACTAATGACTACACCTCCAACATGCAGACAAAATAGCAAACTTCAGTTTCAAACGTTTCCTATGCTTATTCAATCTGCTGTACACAATTTTTGTCTAGCAGTCACCAGTCATAAACACTAAGTTTCCCGTTTTTTAACCTGAGCATATTAATCTCCTACCACCGTCCACAATTTAAGAAGCCATTACATACCTGCAGTTAGGAGGAGGATCAAGGGTTATTTCAGCTAGCTCCTTCTGGATTCTGTTGGTGAAATGAGAACAGACACAAAGCATTTGAGGTAGTCTATAGAATAAATCAGGGAATTACACTGCCCTCTACCACCATGCAGTTAAATGCAAGATTGGCTTTGCCTTCAGTAATGCTAACATGGCTGCTTCCTCTTTGTTCTCAGAGGCATAACCCAAATCCCACAGCTGAGAAACTTTGCAGCTTTTTTCCTGCTACACGCTGTGTGCAAACAGAACACTTACAACTGAGTCAGGTAGAAATGTCCCACAGGTATTCAGAAAAGTAACTCTTTTCCACATCCGAGCACTTTTTACCAGAGAGATTTTCTTTTCAAGCTAATATGCAAATGAGGCGGGGGGGGAGCCTGCACGGGCAGATTTGACAATGACTTTAAACCAGCGTTACAGACCTGTGACTGAGGCTCGAGTGAACTGCACTGGCAGCAGACACACTCTTTTCACGATATTTTACCTATTACTTCGCAGTGTGTTTAAAAAGCAGATTTGCAGATCTGCCAGGCTGTCTCTGTTACTGGAACAATCTCTCTGGATCAACTTTGCTTGTCTCCACACCTTCTGCTGCCTTTCCTCCCCCAACCTTATACAGTAGCTTTATTTACATGACAAAAAGTGATATAATAACTTGAAATAATCTGTGCTTAGCTTTACTCTATTACAACCACTCCCAAGGAGTTAAGATCTGGAAAACGAACATCAAAAACATCTTGTCAATTTAACATTTTAGTCAGGTACATAAGGGGTGCAATTTCAAAAGACACATGTTAAACTCCTCTCAAAAATATCAAGTTAGACTTATCTTCACAAAAGGACCCATATGAACAATGCTGTGAGTTTCATGCAAATAGCAAGTGTTAAAACATGAACTAACAGAAACTGCTCCGGGTGTCCTTGTACTAGTACCAATAAGTTCAGTAAGCCCACTGAACTATCTGAGATGTATGGAATTAGACTTGTAACAATTAAGAGATATAAAGGCAAGACAGGAAAACTCAGTGTCAAGAGCCTGCATCTCAGGCTTTTCAAATAAAGATAAGTAACAACAAATTACAAAGCCTACATAGTAGTTCCAGAACTTTTTTTTCTTTAACCAGTCCTACTTCAAAGGGTTTCTTCAACAAGCTCAAAGGTCATTAAAGCCACTCAATCATTCTCTGCAACAATTTTGACACTTTTCAGAAAGTATTTACTAAATTTAAGTCAAATACAAAGTATTTGTATTACTAGAGTGTTCCTAAAAGTCTGAACTACAGCATTCATGCTGAATAAGCAAAATTTGAAGGTACTACAGCTATTTTACAACTTTTCCTGCTACAGGATACTTATAAATGTTTGTAAAGAAAAGCAGCTCCAGGGAAAGGACTGAAAAGTTGTTTCATCTCCAAAGATCACTGGAATAAAGGGATTTAAAGTTTGCATATTTCACACAGCTGATCTTACGGAAAAATTACCAGAGTACACATCATGAGAGCCAGACTGCCAGTAACCTTACACGCCAATAAAAGTGCAACTAACAGAACTAAACAAGATCTCTGAAGATTCTCATATTTAAAGGTAGAGGCTACCTGTACAACCTTGTGGTTTAAATCCACAGATCCTAAGGGAGAAAACTCAGCTAAGTTTCTCCTGAAAAAACTGCAGAATGAACCCATTACTTCAAGGTGTGTAAGACTCTCCAGCATATCAACATGAAAAGCGAGTCATGAGGCCCACATCAGCCACTGGGGTTCTGCGACTTCTGTAATTAGAGAGCATTGCCTGTCATCAGTCTACAGACTATAATAAAATACGCTAGGAGGACTCCTCCCTATACCAGTCAGACATGGAAATCTAACTCAGAAAAAGACAGCCAAAGCTGATGCTGTCTCGCACTTTTGCAAATATAAAACGCGTTTAACTGTCCACCCGCCCAGTAAGCCTGTAAGTTACCAAGTTCTATAACAACTCTTCAAAAGACATATGACAAGTCTGTGTAATTGTTACCCCAACAAAGCTTGGATTAATGAAAACACTGCTTGGCAGGCTTCTGTACTACCAAAGTTGGTACTTCACATAACTTTACAAGAAGAACTGCACTGCCCTGAAAAGTGCAATGCAAGTACTGTGACTCCAAATACTGTGCAGAAATACTACAGGATGTTTTACGCTCCCCTTACCTTTTTGCACTAGTAGATAGCTTAGCAGTAGTTTTGCTGGATAGTTTGGTGTTCTTCTTCTGCTGAGTGGCAGAGGGCTTTCGCTCCTCTTGCTCTTCGGGTTCAGGTGCAGGTGGATCCCTCTGATCAGCATCTGAACTACCACTGCTGGTACTTGGACTTTCATCGTCTGACCTCTGCCTATCACTGGACATCGTGGGGAACTTTTTTGGGGAAGGAAAAGAAAAGAGGCACAGTTAATACAACAAGCAGGACTCTCTCCTGTCACTCTCCAAGTTCCATTGACCATTGCCTGTCACCAGACATCATAGGGAACTTTTTTGGGGAAGAAAAGAGGAAGAGTTCATACAACAGTCAGGACTCTCTTTTTCCATTCCCCAAATTCCAGGGAACAATTTGAATAGGTGTCAACTCAGTTTCAGTGAGAAATTAATCAAAATATACGTCTTTGTCTCATCCCCAACGGCTGCAGTTTGACAGCTACAAAGCAATATTTACACTTCGGAAAATACAGATATTTCCAATTTTTAAACCCACTCGCATTTTTTTCATACTTTAAACAATATGCCAATTGTCGACTTTGTTCTAAGGCATGAGACAGATTTAGCAGGGTACTTAGGCAATGAACATTAATAACTTATGACACATTGTAAATAACAGACCTCACTGAAAATGTTTTTTAAAAAGTCACTAATACCCTGTAAATATTTACACTGGAGCAGAGCATTTTATTGGGTCCAAACACCAGATCCCCCCTCTCCCCCTCTCTCCGAGAAAATACATTGCCAGTAACACTTCGGTTGATTTCCGATGGAAATGTACACTTGCTCTGTGCATTTAAAGGGCTGGCGCGGGGGGGCTGGGGCGGGGGGAAACGGGGTTTGTTTTTTTGTTGTTGGTGGTGGTTTTTTTAGGAAGGGGAGAAAACCCGCGATGCATTTAAAGCCACTGGGGCAGCAGCAGCCCCGGTTATTTACATGGCCAGCAGCGAGAACTGCATTTGGCCACCACAGAGCTGCCGGAGGGGGAAGAAGCATAATTCAAACTGCACCTTCTGCACAGCTCTCCCCTCCGCCGCTCCCCGCGCAGCTCCGCCAGGCAGACCGACATTTTTCCGCCGATCGGGAAAGGCGGGGGTTGGGGGGAGGGGGAGGAGGGGGCTGCCCCGGCGGCCGGGGGGGCCGAGGAGGAGCGGCGGGAGCTGCGGCAGGGCTGGATCCAGGCGGCCGCCCGGCCGCGCTTTGTGGGGAGCGCCAGCCCGGCTGGGCTCGGCTGGGCTCGGCTCAGCTCGGCGGGCGGCGGCGGCGGCTCGCCCGGCCCCGCTCCGCACCGTGCGTGTGCACCAAGTGAGGCGTGAACTCGGGCCGGCCCCGTGCCCCCGGCCGCCGCCAGGCAGCGAGCGCCGAAAACAAGAACAAAGCTCCTCTACCAGCCCCCCCGCCTCCTCCCCGCCTCCCCCCACCGCGCTCGCCCAGCCGCCGCGGCGGCCGCCTCGCCCGCCGCTCCCTTACCTTCGCCGGCGTCCTGTCCCGCTGCTGGGTCGGAGGGGCGGGATGGCGGGGGGCCGGGCCGGGCCCGCGGTGCCCGAGGAGGGGACGGAGGCGGCCGGGGGGCTCTACGGCGGCGGCGGCGGCTCTGTGGCCGGGCAGTGTGGAACATTGAGAGCCGGAGCAGGGGGGGACGGGGGGAGGCGCGGTGCGGCCCCGCGGCCGGCGGGTGGCGCTGGCGGGCCCCGCTCTGCGGCGCGGGCTCCCGCGGCGGGCCGGGGGGCCGGGGCGGGGGGCGGCGGGAGCGCGCGGCGGAGCGGGGGCGGGGAGGGGGCTCCGGCCGCCCCCGGGATCCCCCCGCCCCCGCCCGGCCCCCCCCGCCCGCCCGCGGCCGCCGGCGGAGCTCCCGGCGGGCGGGGGAGGGGAGAGGAGAGGGGGCGCTCGCTCCCGCCCGGCGGCCAACAGGGTGCGCGCAGGCGCGCTCCCGCCGGGGCCGGGGGCGCGCGTGCTCCGGGCCGGGCAAGGACAAAGCGGCGGCGGGGGGGGGTTCGTCCCTCGACGGTCCGAGCTCGGCGCCTCCCGGAGAGCCCCGGTCCCGACGGGCTTCAGCCTCCAGCCCGACGCGCCCTCCCGCGGGAATGGCCATGGGCTTTGCCAGGCCAGTGCCCAGCCAAGGCAAAGACCAGGGGCCGTAGGGTCTCCCCAACCCTTGGCCTTGTCAGCCACCCCACCTCACACCTCACACCTCACCTCGTGCTTTGCTCCTGGTGCCAGCGCAGGGACACTCAAGAATGGGACAATTGGTGGTTTCTCACCCCACCACCAAAAAATCCCTGCCCTTGGCACATTGTCACACGTGGGAGCTGAAGAAACACCAGCCACCTTGCTGGGGTGCCTCACCACTGTAAACAGGAGTATTCGGCATCAAAACCAGAGTTAGTTGTTCCATGAGCAGCCACTGTGCCAAATCATAAATGTTTTAAAGAGGAAAGGGGATAATCGATAGCGGTTGTGGTAGGTGTCACAGGAAGGTGGTACAGGATAGAGATGTAGCTCGTTTTCCATCCCATCGTGAATGCGTGGTGCTGGTGTGCACTGGAACAGCTTCTCATGCCCTGTGCCCGGGCACACCATGTGCCCAGAGCAACCCACCAACTGAGGGAATATAAATATTCCAAACACTGCAACAAAATCTAGTTTTGTAAAAGAAGATTAGTCTATCTGTGAAAAGTAGATGAGGTTGTGGATAACCGGAAAGGGTTAACAATTACTGTAAATGTTTGTGCAATTTACATGAAATCTCAAGGCTAACATTGCTGTCCAGTACAAGGGCTTTCACCTTGATGGCTTTTACCTCAAGGGCTTTCATTAGCAACAGCCTAATGACTTAAAACTACTGTGTTTTCTTAGCTTGTACAGGATCAAGGGGTCAGACGGCATATATTGTGCTCTAGAGGGAATAAACAACCGGTGTGTCAGGGAATACCCTTCTCTGGGTAGCTGAAGTTAGCTCAGTTGAAAACTATGCTGAAGATTTGGCAAGAGAATTGAATGATGTGATGTGGAGGAATACTGGAGGTTTGTTTGTTAAAGTAGGCTATAGAGAATTCCCAGATCACCACTACAGGCAATTTGCCCCTGAGGTATGCTGTAGAAAATTCCTAGCATAAACAGTATCTGGCATGATGAGCAATCTGGACATAATTAGTAAAAGGGAAGCATGGCAATATTCCTTCCCCCCCCATTCTGTTGATGATGCTCAAGATGAAGCTTACTGAGCTTTGAAAGTCAGGATTATTTAAAATTTTATTTTATTTCAGGTGAAAATTTGCAGTCGTCCAAAAAAAAGTACTAGAAGAGTGTGCACTACAGAATGAAAGTAAGTAGATTGGTCAAGAGTTACACACCACATCAGCTACTACATGTTGTGTGGTTCTGTGGCTTTCAGGGTATAAAGTGAAAATTAAGAAAGCCCATTTAACAAAGCCTAATAGAAAAGCAACCCTAGATTTTATTTTTTTCCCAACCTTTTGTATTATATTAAAACAGATTTACTACAGCAACATGGATATACAGATATTTATTGGATTGAATAGTCATTTGACATCAGGTCTAAAGGATGACACTTTGTTCTTACTTTCCTTGGGTATGTTTGTTGTGTTGTCATCCACAGAAAGAATGCTGCACTGAGAGGTACAGTACAGTTTGAAGGCGAGGGAGAAATGCCGATTGTAATAGTCATTGTTACAAATCTACTCTCTCTACTTTTTCATATCCCACATGATCTGACTTCAGCATAATTTTAACTGTTGTACCCATCATGAATGCTTTTCTCTGTCAGTTTATTGGGTGCTCAAGTTTGGAAGTGCTGGTGGCATTGTAAACTGCAGAGTCTTCCTAAGGAAGTCCTGGGCACTCAGAGTGAGGCCTACGTTTTTTTCCCCACTCACTTGCCTTTGTTGTTTGTGTTTTGTTGCTGTTGTGTTCTTTGGGTTTGTTTTTTTTAACGAGCCCTGCTTGCAAAGATGGTCAGAAGCTCAATGCCTTTTTGAGTCTGTCTCCATCCCTGCTCTGTCAGAGCACAGTTTCTGGTAGCACACAGAGGTTTAACAGCTGCCTTGTGCTGCACAGACATCTGAAAATATTTTTCTAGGTTTAGGAATTCACAGTTCAGTCTCCTCCATCTGACTTGAAGTTCTTAGATAGCAAACAACGCAATGCCTGGGAGTAGAACTAGGGTGAAAGGCATTTTCTGCTTCTCAGAAGAAAACTGTGAGGGATAGAAAAGTCATTGCTTGATCTCCTTGCCCCAATCCTTTCAAGGGTGTACAGATGGTAAAATAAGGCCAGCATACATTTTTCATGATTAAGAGCTGCTCAACTGAAAATACTACTTAATGTTTACAGTTGTATACTTCATCTTCTTTATCACAAAATCACTGTCTCCTGCAGTAAATACATCTTCACCTAGGAATGCATCTGTCTGTTCTATGTGTGTTCCCATTCCAGGTTGTGTTAAAGCCCCTGTTGGAGCCCTACTGCAGTGCCACAGACAGATGAGCACAGCCTGCAGAATCAGGAAATTAATACAATTTTTTTTTCCGAAAAAGTAGATGGGGTAAAATTTAGATTGTGTTTTTATTAGTAATTAGTGTCATAGTAGCAAGTCACAGTAGCAAGTAATACTCCTTGTAAGGTAGATCTTGTACAAATATCCAGCATGTCTTTTCCCAAGATAATTAAAAGTTTTAACAGAGTGCTAGGAAAGTAGATTAGGCAAAAAACTTGGGCCAGGAAGAGATGTAGTGACTTACAGAAGTGAGTTCAGGAAGCCTGCTACAAAGTCAGTAGCTGCAGCTCATCCTATCATGCCTTAAACTTACAATCATCACCATAAATGTGATTATTCTTACATTGTGATGCTGTGGATTCATTTGGGTTTATGACGGAAAAACAAGTCCCTAAAGAACAATGTCCCTACTATGTTTCAATTAATTTGTGTCCTTAAGAATTTACAAGAACAGCAGAGATAAGTTTTTTGTCCTCAACCTGAGAAATTAAGTCAGTGTGGCAGTGGACAGCAACCATTAAGAAACCACCTCCCGGTCCCTTTTTCAGCTGATGTTTAGCCCATCTGTTGGTTTTGTGTTGCCACCTTACAAATCTTGGCATGGGAATATGGTGGAGGAAGGATGGGGAGGGGGCTGGGGGGAAGAGATGAAGGCAAAAGCCAGAACACTGCTGTGCTTCAGTTGTTCTTTTTTGAAGAACGACTTTTTGGAAGCTGCTATAGCTCAGCAGTAGTCTTGAGACTGCGCTAATGCAGCCTATCACAACTTGGGATGCTTAGAGGAGTTTTCAGGATATTTTTACTTTCTCTGAATCCTTACGTGCTTGAATAAAGCCAGGAGGAGAATTTTCCCAACTGTTTTTTAGCACAGGAGTTAGCTGTTTAGCCAGGGTTCTTTATAATGTTGAATAACTGCTGTATCTAAATCCATAGAAAAATACTTGGCGGGCGCTAAAGCACTACAGATATTAATTAATCTTCATCGCAATCCTATGAAGTAGACAGTAAGTCCTACTGTTTGGTATACATTGTATTTGACAATTGTATTTTACACACTGAAAGACTAAATGGTCAGTTGGGTACTGGTTTTTAATGGGCAGATATGTATTAAGCACTTAAAAACATAACAGATAAATGCATGTTTTTGAAGGACAAAGTCATGTAGAAATGTTTGTATTTCAATGTTCCCAGGGAGTTCTTGTATTCTATTGTGTAAATTCTTTCCTTGTGTGTGGATTATTGATGCAAGGAAAAAAACACAGTGGCCCCTTTGGGGTTCCTCTAGTCATTCATACGAATCAAGTGTCTGTGCATGTCAAATGAGTATCAGTGCTTTAAAAAATATCCATATTTTATTTTTTATTGAAGGCAGCTTGTATTCACAAGCTTTTAACCTCTGTAATTTTTGTTCTGCTTGGAAAGCTGTAGGAAAAATGAGAAAAATTAAATAGAGGAAATTCAGGTGGGATTAGTCCATCTACTGGACAATAGTAATTCATATGTCATAAGGATATTTCCCTCAATAAATAAGCATTATTTCACCTGCAAGCAGTGTCACAATGAGAATTTTTTTCCCTTGACATTTTAATTGAAAAATTATCTTTGATGTATAGATATGGGTAGTTTCAGCTTGCTTTAACACATTTAATTTTTAGTGCAGTATCACGAATGTTTGACTATAGTAGAGTAAAATGTAAATACTGGCAGACTTTTACCAGTACCAAAGTGTGAGAGCAATAGGTCTATAAGCAACTTCATAAATTCCAGAAAATGATTTTGTGGTGTATATTCAACGGTACAGTGTGTAAATCGTAAGTTAGGGAAAAACAACTTGGCTCTACATATACAGCCCTGGCAGACCAGCATTTTTTGAAAACTTTCAGTATGAAATCTACCCCTTTTCTTACACTGGGTGTAGTAAAATAGTATTGTCATTCTTGGTATGTGTGGTAATCTGCTATGAAAGCTGTTGTAATGAATAATGTTGAAGGCCTAGTAGAATTCTCATTTCCCTGTTACAAACAGAGTTATTCCACCCTTAAACCATCTCAGACTGAATTGTCTGTAAGTATATACACAAGCATACATCTCAGTGCTATCTACAGACTGCTTAGATTGGAAACCTTTGGCTCCGTAAATGCTTTGGCTTCAAAAGACCAAGGTTTGAGTGAAAGCAGAAAGTTAATAGGCTGATAGTAACAGAGCCAATATCCTCATTCATGCCAGCTGAAGGAAGGCAAGATGATTATAAAGTCAAACTCACTTGACTGAGATGAGGTCAGAAAGAAACATACACATGAGGCAGGCATTATTCATGAGCTGATGGATGTTTTTATAAAAAAGTAATAATTAAAATTTACATGACTAAATTGGCCCATCCTGAGATTGTTATTAAGAAAAAGGATCCTGGACAGCTCCTTACTACTTCAGTCTGACTAACCTATTTATTTCCCTGGGGTTAGGTGGATAAGAGATTTCCTTCATCACCTTTAGGGCTGGTGACAATTGGCACAATAGCTTTATCTGGCTTATCAGCAGTTTGACACTTCAGTCCCCATCAGGCTCTTCAAATTCTGACATCCCATGGAAGAAGAAGGAACCGATCAGCATTTAAAGCAAATCTTACAAATTCCCTGAGAGCAGTCACACCTTTTAGTGATGAGTCACGGCACTTTACATTTGCCTGCCTGGAAAGCCAGTGACACTTCTGAATGCACCCTAATTATAGGGAAAGTCCCATACATATTTCCCATTATCATGTCTGCACTGGATAAAAGGCCAGCTTGGCTGATGCCTGTTCTACAATAAAGAAGCAATACTTTTTTAGCTATAAAGATCAGTATTACCAAAGATTCCTGTGAATTAGCTTTGTGGCATCTTGCTTTTTGACTAGGAACATTATTGTCTGCATTTATCCACTCCCTTCCTGCGTCAGGAGCCCTAACCTTCCACAAAGGGACAGGAAAGACAAGTCAGGGCCCTATCATGATAAATCACCCCTGGAAATGACTGGGCAGGGCTGATCTTCCACAGCCCAGACTCCTGAGTGTCCTGGGCAGTTTCTGCAATAGATGTAGGTGTTGCAACTCCTAGCAGTGACTCTTGTGTCCTGGTCAGCGGGAGTTGTTCCCACAGCAGTTGTAGCAGGAGCAACTGTGTGTCAGGAACTGATCTCCACCCATGGTAGTGGTGAGAGCTTGGATGGGAGGACAGCCCTAGCTGAAGACTCTCCACGTATTTGATCTGTTACTTCCTGTGCTGGAGCAGTCACATCCAAGAGGAGAGCCTGGGTGGTGATGTCTTAAATAATTGCAGCTGAAGCCATCTGAGATGGGAAGTCAGGCCCTGGAGATACAATGGCAAAACTCAAGGGCTAGAAAAGATTGGATCCTCAGGGCAGGTAGAGGGTTTCTGTTTGTCATTCAGCATGTTGAACTGTTTCTCTGAAGTATTTTGAGTAGTGAAGTGGTGCAGACTTAGCAATGAGCTGCTTTTAGTGTTACAGTCATTTTTATTACCCCCATCTGTGTGATGTCAAGATGTGACTATCTTCAAGTAGCTATTTTAGTATCACCAGCCGGAAATCTTTGCCCAGGAAAGAAGTTATGATTAGCAGGTGTGAGACCAGTCTGATTTTAGTATTGTCCCATGGTTTCAACAACAAACTCTTTCAGCTTTTGTGTCTTTCTGTAATGAGAATTTCCATTTTACACTTCAAAGCAACATCCTCTTTCTGAGTGAGAACTGAACCAGGCTCTCTCTGGAGTCCTTAATTACTTCTAGACTGGGAGGGGAGCAGCTGATGGATGAGTGTCCTTCCTGGTCAGCCACGTGTGCTGCCTCTACTGCACTCCTAGCAGAGAATGAGATAAGGATGTTCTCCATGCCCCTGCAGAGCACAGCTGCACTGCCGAATGAAGTTATTTCTCAAATTTTTTTGTCTTAAATTCCTACTGTGTCATTTCCCTACCTTTTTCACATGTATGTCAACAAACTGATTGTTGTATGTTTTCCAGTGCAGTAATCCCAGCTGCTACTGAAGCTCTCCTTCACAGTGCAGTGTGCCACTGCAGTGCCTGCTTTTCCTTACAATGTTTGATAAATATGTAAATTCACATACTCCATCTCTTCAGGTAGGGTGGCTGTATGACTGCACACTTGTGTATCGGTGAATATGCTTTTCATGAGGATGACACACTGGGGCAGGAGCTTGAGGTGCAAGTTTGAAGTGTGATTAGCACAATGAAAGTGTCAGTTAAAATTTAAATTTAAATTTCCAATCAGAGTTGAGCTGAAATGATGCTCCTGTGTTCTGTGCAAAACTGAGAAAGTCTAGGAAATGCAAGCTTAATTCATGCCAGTTCTGCTCGGATTGGACTAACTATAGTATGGCCTATTCATACTTGAATTTCTAACAGTTATCCTTTACTACCATTTTACTGTGTTCTCAGTAATATTTAATAGGAATATTAACATACTGTGGTTTTAAGAGTACTTTTTGGTTAAATAAAAATAGAGGGGACTGTACTATGACAGAATAAATAAGAACATGGTGCTAACTTCAAAACAGCAGAAAAAATATGCCAATGAAGCTGCTTCCACTCATCTAACATCAAAAGATGACTTTACTTTGTACTGTATCCATGATCTTGAAAGCCACGAAAAAATCTCTCAGGGGTATTCTTATTCCTAAGTTACCTTACGTTGTTTTAATTAATTAGCTAAATGGAGATCATTATTCCTGAGGTCTGCTTGTTTTTCTCCCTCTTTCAGCTATTTGTGAGAATGAACTTCTAGCCTTTGCTGTCAGGGTGATCATGATTTTAAATAGTAATGTTCTTGCTAGTAGACTGTATTAATCCTATGAGTGGAAATTTTAAGATAGGGGACATCTTGGTCAATGGAATCAAATTAATCTAATTTAGTGTTGAACTGGGACACAGGTGTTTAAATGCCAGCATATAAACAGATGGCCAGGTTGTTTTGAAAAGAGCTAGTAGCTCCCATCAATGTTTTATATGATGTCTCCTAATACCCAGTATAGATATCTGACATATTGATGTGTTATTTTACTGTCTCAGCATCAGATCAAGGATAAAGGAGATGTAGAACCAAAATGGTTCCATTAATCAGAATTATTAGCATATCCATTTAATAATGGACATTTTACAATGTGCATTTTAAGTCTGCAGAAAAAAAGATATTTTTTTCTATTTAGTTATCTTTCTCAAACTTAACATTGAAGTAGTATGGTACTGGTACAACTGTGGCTGAAACACTTGTTTGATGCCTCCTTCAATGAAAAAATACAATGACATTAAGATTCATTTTATCAAATTAATATCTATTAAACTTTGGTGACATGGATAGAGCTCAAAATGTGTGAAATCCTGAAGCAAACAAAACTCTTTTTAATTATACATTATTTTGCACTGGTTTCTCATACTAAAGAAACAGTCAAGTCAGTCTTTGCATTCACAAATTTATTTCACAGAATTCTACACAAGTAGACATGTACAGGGAAAAATAGTTTTAAAAGCGCAAATCAACTTCTTTTCTTTGCATTGTTTCTTAGCAGTTACTATGCTATTGATGAGATTATCCAAAAGCACAGTTCATGCAAGAAATGTCCAGCAGAATAGGAAAAGCTTTTGTGCTGAGGCTCAGTGCCAGCAGACCTAGTTTGTGGTTCTGCCACCAGTAAAACAATAAAAATGAGAAACAAATGGGAGAAAGCACCTGTTGACCACCTGACAGTATTCAGATATCTGGATCTCCTTTAGCATTGTCCTTTACTACACATTGAGGAAAAAAAACCCTGCAGAGGTGAGTAAATGCTCCATAGGTGAATTAATTGTCTGTTGGTTTTGTATTTTATTGACAGAAAACTCATGCTGCTGAGTGCAAGATCCAGAACTGTTGAGTTTCCGTCTCAGAGTTGATCTACAGCTCCACCATGACCTTCATTAACAAAAGCAGATCAGATGGTGCCAGTCAGTGCACTGGGCTGTTCAAAACAGCAAGGAGAGGAGGTAAGCTTTGCTGTTCAGCCACAAGTGCTAAAATGAAAGCAGTATCATCTAAATATATCTACCTTCAGGCTCAGATCTGACCACAAGAAAGGATTCCCAAGATTGGTGCTTGTAGGTTTTACATGCTGGTGAAGCTCATTTCCTAAGGCGCTTTGGTATTCACACAGACTGTACTCAGACATTCCCAAATTGTCTATCCAGTCAGTCACATGATTGTCATTCAGGTAACCACTTTGGCATATGTTGGTCACGTCACTGACTCAATTACAAATACAGGACTGTACTGTAAGGAGACCTGAGCATATTTACCAGAATAGGTCAAAGTTCTTTGGTGGGCAGTAAAGGTGCAGCTGTCACAGGACTTCATGTCCTTCAAAGAAGTTGACAGGCTTCTGGGAAAAGGCACTCCCTAGAAATGTACAATATGCCTCCTTGTGATTTGGGATGCCTGTCCATCTTTGCTGCAGGATGCTTCAATACCTGACAAAGGAGCTGCAAGATTGTTAAGATCATCTCTGAAGAAGCAAATTTGTATTTTTTTCAGAACTGTACTCAGGTGAGACCAATTTTCACATGCAACAGAACTTCCAATTAACAAATAAATAGCCTTTTTCCACCAAGCATTAGAAAGGAGAGATTTCTATTCTGTCTTCAGGTGTACTTGTTCACTAATAGTTACCGTGCTGCCTGGAATCTAAGAGATTTGCTTCCCTCTGTAGGCTGGCCCTCCACAGAATTTGGGTCAGTTTCAGAATATCATTCAATTTAAAAGCTTTGTTTTCTAGTCACTACCTAGAACAGCTTGTTTTCAGACAATGTTCTCTTCTGCCATCTACTTTACACTATGAACAGTGTTTCTACTAACTTCAAGGGTAAGTCTCATGACAGTAGAAGACTTTTGAATCCCTTGCTGAAACAGATAAGAATAATCACAACATTCAAAGCCTTCAGGGTAAAGTATAACATGTTATTTTAGCCCTGCAATCCCTACAGCTTAAAGCATCAATGAAGAAAAGAGGAAAGCAGAAAAGGTCGGAAAGGAGAGTGAGAAGAGGAAATGTTAAATAAACCCTATTTGAGGAAAGGAAAAAGTAAATTTAGACTTTTGGCCTGTCGTAATATTGGTTATTAATTTGTGAGAGAAGATCATACACTGTGGGAAAGGGCAGCAGAGATTGACAGGTGAGATTGATAGCATTGCTACACTCTGACCCCAGCAGTCACAGAACCATTCTGTCTCTGAGTTCCCTCATCTATAAAAGGAGAATTGTTCCTATTTACATTTCAGGGTCCTTGAGCATTAATCAGTGCATATTGTTAAAGCTTATTAAAACCACCAGTTGGAAATACAGAATAACCTGTGTCTTCTGGGCTGTCTTTTCCATCTCTATATATTCCAACCAAATTTAAAAAACAGGTACTGTCAGTTCAGAGTTTCTTGGAAAATAATCAGCTTTAAAAATTAAAAGAAGGAAGGCTTGTTGTGAAACACATCTAATTTTAAAGCAGAGGAGCACTGCTAATGCACATTCCTATCTGCTGTGGTGCTTGTCCCTCCCTCCTCATTTCTGTTAAGCACAGTCAAGCCTCAGGAACTGGTCAGGCTCCTTGTGAGACTGTTCTCTGGAAATAAAATTGACATTTTCTTTTGAAGGAAAGAGTTCATTTCTTTACAAGAGCTGAAAATAGCATGCCAATCTTGCCTCTTCCCCCCATGCCATGCACTCTTCTTGCCACCAGAAGAGGACTGTCCAGCAGTTGCTGTGATAGGGAAGCTCAAACTGTGGCATTTCTTCTGGAAAAGGTGCAACGGAGAAATAGAGAGATCTCTATTTGCATCATTAACCCCTATAGGTAGGGGTTAGTGATGCAAATAGAACTGCAGCCCATGTGCTCCTCTCTTGATGTCTGCCTTTCCACAGTTATGCAGGATGTGATTTGCACCAGTGACATGGTTGTGAAAAGCACAGTGGGCATGGGCAGTTATGGAGGGCATTGCCTTTTACATCATGTTCAGCACTACTCATTACAACGCTCCTATCAGCAAGGGGAGTACAAGAGCTGATGAGATGGTCTGGCCCTCATTAAGCTAATGTCTGGAAAGGATTAAAATCCTTCAGTTGCCTTTTTGTATTTTAAATTAACATTAAACTCACAATAAATTATGAAATACAACCAAATATCTTTTCATCCTCAGATCAGGTTAATTGTAATCTTTACAATTATTCCCATTTTTGTAACATTTCCAAACCAGTTATAGTGTCAGTGGCTACATATATTCACTGACTATTAGTTACTCTTTAGCTGTCACAGAGCTCCATAACTTCTCTCACCATGACTTCTTTCCCAAGGCAATCCAGGAGCATGAGCCTTCTTTTATTGAAGTTTGTTTTCCAACATCATTCAAATATCTGTGCTGAACAGCTTCTCATTCTTGCAATTGCAATATGCAATATTCTTTTTTTTCCCCTCTCTGCTCCATCTTGGAGAATATCAATGACATCCAGAGCCTCTGATCACTGCCATCTCTTATGTTACCTGAAATATATAGGTTTTTTCCTTTTGTAGGTTCCATTGCTTGCATCACTCCTCTGTGCTCCCACAATTGATATTCTTTACAGGAGAGTTGTTCGAACTGTTTGTTAGAGCCCCCAACAGGTTTCCAGTGGATCGTAGGAGCTGTGAATTTTTAGACTCTTTAAGGAGCAATGAACTACTTTGACTTCCTGGCAGTCTACATCTGCAGCTGTTATATAAAGCTAGTTTTCACTTCCTTGCTTGCACTTGGAAGTGCTGAGCAGATGCTGTTTCCTCAGACAAGTGGAAGGACTGAGTGGATAACATCTCCTCTGAGAGACCCTCCTCTTTTTCCTCTTATAATTTGCATGAATTTGTTCTTGCAAATAATATGAGATGATACCCTCCAGAGGGACTAGTTGTTAAGCGGTACCAATCTTTACTCCCCAAAAAGCCAGTTTTTAATTTCCATATTCTCATCCATTCTCCTCTTCTCCTCTATTTATTCTTCTTTGTCTTCTCTGAATTTTTCTCATCTTTCTTTCTCTTTGCATTTGTCTGCTTTCTTCCTCTTAAGTTCTCGTTAGTCAGGTTGGCCACCCATCTCACTGCCTCACTTCACCTTTCATTCCAGGTCTGCTCTTCCCATTTGAATGCCTGCTTGTCCAGCCTTGTCACTTCTCACCATAATAAACCAACTGTTCCTTGTTAGTGCTTCCTTCATCTGGTTTTAGGCCTGTTTTTTTTAGGAAACAAAATGTCTCTAATTATACTGTATAAATGCATTTTAAGCCTTTGTCAAAACTTGGAAGAGGAGTAGAGGGATTTAGTGTCTTTAAGTTTTATCAAAGAAGATGGCCACACAGAAGAAAAAGAGTTTACTTCATAGTCCTCTGAAAAGAAAGAATGCAGTTTGATCTCATTTTTACTAGACAGTAGAAAATCCACGCAGAGGACTGTGAGACTCTCGTTGTATTAGGTATTAGTATTAGAGATTATATTATTAGTGTGGGTTTATCTTCTCTGCGAACTCTCCAGATGCAAAGTCTGATTTTAGGTTTCCCCACAGGTGCATTTTTCTCCTATGTGTATTCTTTGCTGTCCAATAACAAATAAACTCATAGTATATTCCTAGTATTATGGAGTAGCAAAACCAGTCAGTCATAATGTGCAACTCCAAAAGAAAGAAGACTTCATAAACACTTATACTTACGGAATTACTACTTTCTGGCACTTGTTTCTTAATCTATTGTATTGTTTAGATTGTAAATATTTAGGATAAGGGATCATCTCTGGGGTTTTTTTTCACTATATTGTATTGGAGTAGTAAGCAATGGCTATAGTTAGAAAAATGGTTCCCATAGTTTTTAAACATTTCTATATGTTACGTATGTTTTAGGAAGATTAAAGAAAACACATGCTTTCAGTGGCACTGCCTTTTGACAGTATTAAGTTGAAGATTCCTTAACACATGCTTGGAATATTTCAGTCTTATCTTAGTACTATGAAATTCTTAATACAGGCATTTCTCGGGAATATAGAAATTACAAGTGTGAAACATGTTGTAAGAAATAATGAGCAAAGGTAAGTAATATCCCAGTTGAAATCAAAGCAGAAAATACCTAAATCATTTGAAAAGACATGAATTACAGTAAAGTAGCTGTTGTACAGTATAATGATGAGAAATGACTGTGATCTATAGTAGAATGGACTCATCTTGCAGTGAGTGAGCCCAGGTCCTACAAAAATAGCAGGGAATCACTCCTGGCTAGAAATATGTACTTGGACAACACCAGAAAAAATGTAAAAAAAAAATAAATCTGTTTTTTGTAAAGATAATTTTTCACAATTATTCCTGGAGGAGTCATGATGCACCTGTGTAATTCACCCTATTTTGTCTGATTTATATAGGAGTAGTGAATACATGTGAGATATTTTCACACATACACACACACAGAGAATAAACCATAACCAAGGATATGAAAAAAATGGTGGATTTAGTGACAGTTAAAAATTATCTGAGTAAAAATGGAAACATTTTTTGCATCCTGTGCAGTCTGCTGTACACTCTGTGTCCTGTGTGTAATTTCTGTGTGGAATGTCATAATTCTTATTTGGTAACATTTTGCACTGGGTTAAGTTATACTGTAGCTGCAGGAGTTTGATAAACAAATTACTTTTCTTATTTACCTATTACCTTTTTCCTCACCTAGAATATGTTAAACAAGTTTCAGACATGACCTGGTTCCAAATATGAATAGGTTTTCAGTAGCAACGTCATATATCTTAGTTGAATGTGTAAAGAAAAAGAAAAAACAAAAATGTTTTAACTCGAGTGCACTGTTTTCATACCTCAGCATATTTGTGTTCCTCAGGTGTCATATAAGTGATAAATTAACACTTTTGACAGCAAATATATTTCTATATAACCTTCTTCACAATGAGTGACTAGTTATCAAATTTAATTGCTAACTATTCTCTGACTTTGCAAAAATTCTTGAACACCATAGAATTTCATGGATAGGTTTGCAGGGAAAAAGACCTAACTAGATCCTAAGAGGGGGGGAAACAGTGTGTTCTTAGGCTGTGTTAACTAATTGGTTCATATAAATGTTTTCAAATATAACCAGTTTATTTTTACAAACCTGCCCCCTTTTCAGCCCACATCTTTAGTCATTAGTTTGCTTTTCTTTTCAGGATTCCTCTTCTATGTAAAGAGCTGTGTGAAATGTTCCACGTGGAAAATTAACCCACAGTATATTGCTGTTTAATGGAGCTCCTGTTAGATAACAGTGAGAGATGAAACCCTAGGGCTTTTCATTTTAGCCAGGACACAAAAGTAATGACAATACAGTCACCAGTTGATGATCCAAGGGCTGAAGCACCTCTTCTCTGAAGATAAGCTGAGAGAGTTGGGGTTGTTCAGCCTGGAGAAGAGAAGGCTTCAGGAAGACCTTAGAGCACCTTCCAGTGCCTAAAAGGCCTACAAGTGAGCTGGAGAGGGACATTTTACGAGGGCATGGAGTGATAGGACAAGGGGTAATGGCTTCAAATTGAAAGAGGGTAGATTTAGATAAGATATAAGGAAGAAATTTTTCACTATGGGAGTGGTGAGGCACTGGAACAGGTTGCCCAGAGAAGGTGTGGATGCCCCATCCCTGGAAGTGTCCAAGGCCAGATTGGATGGTGCTCTGAGCAACCTGGTCTAGTGGATCCCCCAAGGCAGGTGGGACCTAGATGATCTTTAAGGTCACTTCCAACCCAAAAGATTCTATGATTCTATGAATTCAGCAGCTCCATGAGCAGCACAGAAGAACCATTAAGAATCCCAAAGTGGCTGTTACTATCTGTCATCTTCCCATGCTGTTGCTTGTACTTAGACCAAATATTGTTGTCATGGAGTTATCATTATTATCAGGTTCATTTGAAACTGGTATAAAACCTGAAAGATTTAATTCAGACACAGTTTACACAGTTTAATTGTTTGATTTCCGTGGAGTTGCAATTACACTGCAGCAGGTCTGGATCTGGATACACATTCCCTACCAGGAGCTGTTATACTGCCAAGGTGTTCTCTGCATCAGTGTGTGTCAGTTTTCTCCTCTGCCTTTTTCAGCTTTTGGTGTCACTAAGTTACCAAACTGTCCCAATGCAGAAATGTAGCTCTAATTCTGGGATGTACTAGTTTCTTTATTTTTCTTAACTATATTCACAGTGGTGGATGCCTTTGTACTGCTGAGACAATGACTGAATTTAGCCCTTCAACAACAGCAGCTTCAGTACCCTTATTAAAAATGAGATTGTGATCACTAGATTCTACATTCATACATTGATGTCTTTGATCACATCCTGTCTATCCCAGCCAAACCTATGTTACTCTTTTCTCTGAGGACTGATTTGCAAATTGAACTCGCCATTTCTGATGAAAAAGCTTGATTTTGTTCAAGTCCTCTTCTGTCCCGTAAGTTTGAAATCTTTTCTGGTCCACAGATGAGCAGTACTTACCTGTATATTCTCATCTGCATTTCTTCTCCATTATTTACAATGTTTAATTAGTATCAAGAGGTATAAATTATAGCAAGTACAAGCTGTATGAAAAGCATTTAACAAATTAAATGTGGTCATCTCTTCTTGAAGAAAAAAGTCAGATGTTCTGATAAATTACTGACTTAGCAGTAAGAAACATAACATATCAGTTGGTGTCTTTTCCATATGTATTTCTTCTCTGATTATGCCAGAAACAGCTGTGTTTAGTAACCCTTAACCTTAGGAAATGTAAAATTAATTTACCTAAAATAGGAAATCAACATTTTCTGTCAACAAGTGCTATGAAGGCAGTATCTTTTCTAGGTGTACTCTACAGGAATCAAGGAACTTATACCCTGTAAATTTTTCAGATGTTTGAAAACATTCTGGTCTTTATTGTTGATTAGTATGTATCTGCTACTTATAATGGCCTATTTCTGTAGGCTGTTCAGCACGTATGGAAAAAAGCATAAATAAAACTTGCAATTTTTCCTTCAACATACGATTTATAAGCAAACAGAAAACATTCCATGAAAAAAAACCCTTCATGAGATTGGATATTTGTATTGTACTGTATAAAATATTGTATATTGTATCCTGGGTAAAACTGGAAAAAAAATAGTATTAGCAAGTTAGATTTCATTGAAATCTAGATTATTCCCCTCAGATAAATGTTTATTTCAACTAAATGATCTCTAGTGAAAATATAAACCACCTGTCCTATAAGAATAGCATATGGAGGAGTGATGATGTAACTTCACAAGTCACCACATCATCATTCACATATCATCTCCTGCTGAACATAATACTTTATCTTCAAGAGGTAAATTCAGCATAATTTCAGGAAGAGAGATTTATGTTTGACATCAGGAAAAACTTCCTAGACCTAAGATTACCGCACCTTCCTTAGTGCAGTGCAAAAATAAGGCAGGTCTTGCAAGATTGTGAAATTACGGAGGATTTCTGAGAAGGTGCCAGAGGAAAATATCTGACAGAAATAGCTTAATCCTGTTCTGGAGTAGGGAGGTATACTCCTGTGATTCTGGTCATGATTGTCTCCTCATGATCAGAAGAGCATGATTCAGCATTGGCTCAAGAATTGAAAAAACTAAAGCATTTGACTTCTGTGAGAAAATTTGATTTTTCTCTTTTAACCAGCAATGAAAACATGTCAGCTGTGAGAATGTCCAATTTGTTTTACAGTCTTCAGGCAACACTTGCAGAAAAGAAAAATGATGGGCTTCCTAGAGTGCTCCACCTTGCCTATGGATCCTTTCATGGAGGAATAGAAGAAGTGCCCACACAGGTCTAGCTTTCTCCAAGAGCAGTCTAGGTGTTGAATGGCTGGCAGACAAAATAGATCTGCTTCACCTGGTAGCCAAGAATTGCCATAGAGCTGATCTGTTGACTCTGCAAGTAGGTCTGTAGGTGAAAACTGTTGTTACTTTTCAGTGGAAACAACCTGTTGAAAACTTCCCAATGACAGGCTTCTGGGCTTTCTTCGCATCTCTGCTGCATTTCTGCCAGAGTAAATTGGATCCTGTGTCAGCATAGGGGTTTGTACACAAAAGTGGAGAAATATTTTCCCAAAATAACCTCGATTTGTGCTTACATAGTGTTTTGTATTGCTGTGTATGCTGCTTACTTTAGTCATTTAATGGTGTATTGCTTAGTATGTTAATCTCTCTGCTCAGGACGGCATTACAGGTATTAAGGATATCACAGTCTTTAATTTACTGACTTATTTTTTATATAAAATTACAGCCTTACTCATCATATCAACAACTTCTGCATTTCACTTCCTTTTCATTGAATACTGCCTCATCTTCTGAACATACCTCTTAATGCAAGGCGTAATATTTATACACAAAGATTCAAGCATGATGTGCCCCTCCAGAAAACTTTTCTTAAGTGTTTGCTATTAACAACATACTTGAAATATTTAAGCTAAACCAATGAGCATTTTAAAGCATTTTCAAAAGCTTTAAAAGTTAGAAGCACCTGGGTAGAAAGGCTTAGAAAACATCTTTTCAACCATCACTCTTGGGTTGCTATAGCAATGTTTTAATAGTGTCTTATTAATAGAAAACTACCTAAATATGCCTTAAAAAATCTGTGCAAATTTGTGCAATATTTTTTAATGTCAGTGCTGGTAACAAGCTAAAGAATCTGAAGACATTAGCCCCTTTGTTTTGGGCTGCTTTAAGCCAGGATGGAGCATGCTGATTTTCTCTCTTTTGCTTTATCTCAGCCAAATGCTTATCTAAGTTTTGTAGATAACAGAAAACCCTGGTTCTGTGGTCAGTTTCTATTTGCATGTGCCAACTAAGAATACATACTCAGCTCCTTTTCTGTGCACAGTTTCCTAAACAGTTGCTTTTGTTGCTTTAAATGGTGCCTGGCTATGTCATCCCCCTGTTAGAATGTCAACTGCAAAACCATCTTCTATGGAGTGTGCTCTTTTACTCTTCCTTTGATTCTTACCCTGGCGGTGCTAGTGGGTATGTAACCCCTGGAGTTGAATTGAAACAAACCATAGAACACAACAGTATTCCTCTAACTTTGGGTGAACGATCTGTTGTGGGGGTGGGGAGTGTAATTGTAGCATTTCCTATTCCTGTTACTGAATATTATGATGGATAACAGCAGGTAAGATGTCACACTGCATGAGAAGTTAATACATTTTTCACGCTCTTCACAAAAACCTTGTGATTGTCTTACCATTGCTTTGAGGTCATGCTGTTCAGGAAGGAAATAAGGCCACTGTGGCCAGAAAAACAGTTTGTCCTGAGCCCTTAGAAAGAGTTAACTCCATCATCCATAAGGCTTTTATTCATAGGAACTGTTGCAATCTTGATTTTTACTGATGTGGACATTAGAATATAATTTTTTGTGAGCCAGGCTACTTTTTCAAGATTTTCATTGCTTCCACTGTTTCACAGTCAGCGTTTCACCTGTAAAAGAGCAAAGCAAACACAAAAAAGTAGGAAAAAATTACAAAGAACTGTTATGTCATGACTCACTGATTTACCCAAATTCATAAAGCTCTTTGATAGAGGGAAATAATTTTTCTCTTTCTATACTGAAAATAAGACATCAGATTATAGTGTTGATTATAGAATCATTGAGTCTACTTATTATTTTGAAAGTTAATAAGTACTGAATAAGATAAATGTCTTTAATTTTGTCTTGCAAGATTTTACACATTAGCCAGAAGATATTTAAATCTCTTCTGTAGAATAGAAACCTTTTCAGGAATGTCCTTCCAACTCATCAGACTTCTTGAATGTTGCCATATTTTTAATTTTGTAGTAGAATCACTCTTCTACTTTTCTCAAGCCTTTTTTTAACAAATTGTCATTTAGCTTTATTTTTTCCCCTTCTGGCCAGAACATTTTCGCATGGTTTCTGAAGGTGGTGATCACACATTACAAAAAAAGCAGTGCTGTTATATAGAATAATTGTTTTCATTTTCATGGCTTTCAAGTTAAAATTCCAGTTAATTGTTATAGCTAGTGGTTAAGGTTGACTGATGATTAAGAACATCAAGTGATGTATCTTTGTGATGAAGGAAGGATTTCTGGTGATTTTTGACACTTATTCTTTAGATTTGCCTCAAAAACTTTCTACAAATTAAACATTCCTGGATTATTGGTAGATTCTGGTTCATATAAAGTTTCTCGTTTTGAGGGAATTGCTTTTATTTTTCTTAGATCACTGATCAATTGTTTTTCTACAACCTCTTTCTGTAGTCTCCACAGTTTCTCTCTAGTAGGCTGTTCTTCTTCATAAAAGATTCTGGTTATATTTTCATTTACATGAAGTACATTGTTTAGGCTATGGAGCCTAAATTATTTTAGCTTGCAGTGAAGTTAATTTTTTTTTAAGTTACCTAAGTTTTTCAGTTGTGATTTGCTGCTTTGTATATTTTCTTTATTTCATGAAGCTTTTTTATTGTGCTTCTCTAGCCACAGAATTAAGTAATATTTCAGGGGTTTTTTAAATCCAAAGGCTACTCATTATATTCAACACTATTTTTCCTTGCTTTTCGGAAATTTTAGTACTTCTACATGATTTTTGTGAGAAATTTGTAGGATTATAGCTTAAAAACAGTCCTTAATTGTTGACTTAAGGAATGACCACTGTAGTGTATTTACGTCCATTTTTTGTCTAGACTTTGTATATGCAGTTTCTGAATATTTACTAACATTTCAGAAGATACAAGTATTTATCTGGACATACATATCGAAAGCATATTTTTCTTTGTTATTTCATCTCTATTTTATTTGGACATTCTAAGTCATCCTTCAAGAAGGGAAATTTTGACCTGTGAGCTAAATGATCAATAGTATGCTATGAATAGTCAATATGAGTGATTTGCAAACACTGCAGAAGATTGTGGCATGCTTTTATAGAAGCAATTTGTTGCATGCCTACAAATATAAAAAATATGTTCACAAATTACTCCTGAATACTAAACTTATAATAAATGTGTGCAATGTGTAATTTGACCTGATATACGTGAAATCAAATTTCAGTTGATGTTGCTTAGCCTGTTTGTTAGGTTTAACTTTACAGCTTCCTGTAATGACAGCAAAATGGATTTTAGTTTAAAGCTTAACTTTCAGAAATTGTTTCCATTTTAACTGGATGACTGTTCTATCCATTTACATGCTACCTGTATTTCACTTACAGTGTATGTAATTCCCACCCTTTAATGTAATTGATTCATTCCATGTTATTTCAGAATCCTCTACATTTTCATTTCATTTTCATCACACATCTATGTCCTCCAGCTGATTACATGCAAGGACCTAACACAGCCAAATTTGTGTGCTTGGACCATGCCAAGGACAGTGGAATAGTGTGAAGCCTGTATAGGAGGGCTCTATATTTGTTTGTTGTTGGTGTGAAAACTGGAGTTACTATCTACTGTGGCACAAAAGTGTTCTGATGCCACATAGCCACCTGGCCTCACACAGGACCCTCTCTCAAGGGAGAGTAATTTTCTGCATTGACTTCTCCCTCCCTATAAAAACTAATTATGTGGAAAGCCCGGGACAAGTAGGATGCAAAGATGGTTTTCCTCCAACCTGTAAGACCCTAATTTGTGATTGCGTTTCCAGGCCAAATTTGCTAAGGAAAACTGAATCAAGTTGCTGGCCACTTTTAGAAGTCAGTTTTCAGCTGGCCTGCATCTGTCTTTTTAGGTAGTTTGACCTGTGGCTCTCCAAAAATGTATTCAAGAATATTTCTGTAATTGGGAGACAGAATGGCAGGGAGGTATCTGGAAGGAAATGGAATTTTTTTATGACCAACAAGACATCCTTATGTGCTATAAAATGACTGCATTTATTATCCCAAAATTAATAAGAAATTATATATTTATTAGAATTACTCTAGTAATATCAATATTACTTCTTAGGTATCATAGAAGCTATTATCTGTCCTAGTGATTTTCTGCATTAAACAAAACCTACAGTTGATAGCAGTTTTGTATAGATAAACAAAATACTTTTGAAACAAAAGAACTTGGCAGCTAGAAAATTGCTGATTAGAATGATATTTCTCTGTGTAGGATGATGTTACCACCATAACTTGTGCGCCAATAGTAGCATTTTCAAAACTTTTCTGTAAACGTGCTTTACAATAAGTGTTGGCAATGGCATTTCTGACTTCCAGATCTTTAAACATCGACTCTTGCAATTGTTTTGTGGTATATATATATCTGTGTATGTGCTGTGTTTAAATGTATGTTGATTGAACAGTATGTTTATTCCATGTGGGTGATTTTTTTTAAATGAAACAGACAAACCCAGAAACTAAATACCCTTTGAAGCAAAGGCATCTCACACAAGGGAAAGAACATACTTGCTGCCTCTTACACTTACTTGTTCTGTGGGTGCCAAAAGGCAAAAATGAAGGAAGAAAAGGTGAGAAATAATCCCTTAAAAATTTCAATTTAAATATTAATTACATTAAAAATTAAAAGAGTTTTTCTGGCAATGACTACATATTTTCTGGTGCTTAAAAGGGGCATGGTGTGGCAATGAGATGTGAAAAACTGTGTTTGTACTTCTCCTCCTCTGTACCTCCCACTGAATGTCCTTAGCAGAAGAATGAAAACATTTTAGTTAGCTGTCTTTCTGCATCTGAAGGGAACTGCTACTATGTACAGATGCACACATATATGCTTAAAAGTAATAGCCATAATGCATCATTAAAAAAATGCAATCCTGATACACAGTTATTATGTAGATGTTATGTATCTGTTTGAAACCACTGCCTATGTTCACTGTCTCAGCAATATTCATATCAAAGTCTAGAGGATAATAAGTTAAAAATAATCAATAGTCATTTATCATTTAATTTATTACTACTTTCACAAATTCTAGAAGAGTGCTTGATATAATCAGCTGAAGATAAATCAGGATAATTTAATACATTAATAGTTAGAGACTCCAATTGAAAGTCTAGTTCCTTTCTGGGCTTGATTATACGTCTGTAAAATATTTCTTTTAGCTACATTAATTGGTAATTTGGCAGAAAAAATACAGCAAATTAACCAATAATAATCATCTTTTACTAAATATATTTGTATATTCTTGACTATAGAAAGACAGAATGTTTAAATGCATTAGCCCTAATCCACAGAGGGTAATTCTGAGACTGTGCCACTGAGACCACTGTCTGGATCTCAGCCTTGTGACCAAGTGCTGTGTCCCATGGTGCTAGCTCAGTGAGGAGTCTCCTAACCTTCACTTAACTAGACTGGCACTGAACCTAGACTTATACTTAGTTGTTTGGGTTCTTCTGGACTGATCTCTCTGAAAAAAATGGCTGCTGAGTCAGATGATGGGACCACAGAATGAAACACACCTTTAGGAGCTTGCAGTCAGGCACTGGCTGCAAGCACCTTTTGGTCAGCAGATGGAGTTGGATAGGTCTGCATTTGAGACTAGCTAGGTCTGTGGGCCCAGGCGTTGGATAGAATTCTGGTGGGCACTTATGTAGGAAGAATTCTGACTGACTAATCTGAAAAAAGTGATTAGCAATTAAAAAGTTAATTACTATCCTTCTGTAGTAGGTGACCAGAGCAACACTCCCGATTGGATCGGACTTTCAAAAAGAAGTTTAGGACTACAGTTCTTTAAGATGTGACAAACAAATACTACTTCTTTTTTCACCTCCCATTTTATCACATATGAAAAACAAAGCTCCCCAAAATGGTCTGGCAATCAGTAAAAGAAGACCTTGAGGCTAGGCTCCCTCCAATAACTGGAAGTGATTAAGAAAGAAAAACAACCAATAAGCATGCTACAGGTATTTGGCAATATTCTCTACCTTCTGAAATAGTGTGCTAGTACTGCTGATAAGACCATCCATCGGGCCCACAGACAGAACTAGACATTACAAATGTGAATGACTATTTCTGGAAAAGCATTTGCACTATTTGTATTAGTCCTAGCAATCAAAACTTACGGCAGCAAAGCCACTACAATTCATACTGAAGCGATTCACACTGAAGAAATGTTTCTGTGGAAAAGATGAACAGAATAGCCAGAAAGAAATTTCAAACAGCTACAAAGACTGTAACAAAAGCAGGCATTGTGGCAGTGGAAAACAAATTGCCAGCTATTGTAAATCCTATTATTTTCTCAGTGTGCCTAAATAGCATACTACCAGGACTCCCACTGACATTACTAGCATGGAAATAGAACATGATTGTGAATGCATTTTCAAAATATTATAGAAGCCAATAGGGTCCACGTTACTGTCTATAGAATATGCAATATAAGCTATCAAGCTCTCCCTCTCCTTTCATGTCAAGAAAACGTGTTTCTTACACAGAGTAAGTCTGATTTTTGGCAAGGCCTCTGTTTTACCACAATAAATGTAAATAAATACAAATAGTGCATTCACAGGTTTAAAAGATGTTTTTACCACCTGATTTCCATTTGACTCATGCAGTCTGCTACAGTTTTGACATGTTTCAATTTCATCACAAGGCTTTTCTCTACATGAGGCACGTTGTGAGGAAATGCAACATGTCACAGCCGAACATCGTATCCGTCTCTTCATGCTCACCCATGAACTGTTAGAGATGTTTCAGATCAGTTGTCTTGGATACAAAACAGGTGACACCGAGTGCTGCAATGACGCTGAGCAAAGTTTTCCCAGAAGATCTGTGAAAAAATAATGTTTTGCCCAAACCTGTCCTATCTATCAAAATTCTTTCCTTCTTCCATACTAAATTATTGGTTTATACATAGCTTTCAAAAGAAGTGAGAGGGTTTTTTAAAATCCCATTTCTCTTTTCTACTCTATAGTTACATTGTAAAAAGCTCAGTCACACTTCAAAAAACAAACAGTTCATTTTGCTGGTGACACACTGGGGAAGATATGTTCACACACAGGCATTTGTGTGTGCACACACATATTCTACACTTTCTACTCTAGAATAAGCTTGCATCAGAATGTTCTGAAAAGTTCCCAAGAGATTTACAAGCTTTAATGGTCAAAACAGTCTGAATATTTAGATTCTAAAGCAATCAGAAAAATAACAATTTTTACAATAAAAGCTGAAGAATTCAACCACTAGCAAGTACAAAGGAAGACTTGGGTTCACCAATACAATTGTAAATTCAGTTCTTACAGCTCAGTTGTTTTCACCGTCATATGGCACTAATTTAGATGTCCTCATTCCCCATGGGAATTTCACAGTGTATTAACAGATACAATTAAAAATAGTTTGCTTCAGATGTGTAACTTTTAAAAAAATAAGGCCAGCAAACTACTACTTAAGCAAAAATGGACATTATTTTAAATTCTGATTATTAACATACTCTGATATCAGTTTCTTACATGATCCTAGAAATTTAGATTTTTTTTTTCAGTTTTTTTAGCTAACTCTATGAATTCTATGGGAAAAGCAGCCTCTTAACGTTATTGTTTTGAATAGACTGATAACTTGACTGAGATATATGCTTTTTAGCTCAATGACTGTAGTATTTCATATTTACCCATCACTTCCAGTGTAGAAGCTTTTCTGTCACTGTAAATCAATTTAAAGAAATAAGTTTTCTGTAGTTGGGAGTATCTTGTGGGAGACATAAGTGGTGCCTTTGTGGAAAACTCAGTGCAAATTTCTCATTGTATAACTTGGATTTCTCAGCATGCGTATATAATTTGGAACATTTATTACAGTCCCTACAGCACACCTGAGGGAAGTACAAATGTTCACATGACTAGCAGCATGCATGCAGTACCAACTTCACAATAGACAGAGAAAAGATTTTCAGTATTTGAGGGGGAATAGATTTTAACTTGCCTGATAAAAATTTCTCCACTCTTTCAAGAAAGAACACAAATTAAGTAGCCTAAGTTTCAGGTAGCATGCAAAATTAATTGCAAAGCACACAGGATTAAACTTTTACAGCAGACCTTGCTCTTCTTTGTATTGCTAGAATTAAGAGCCACGTTATGCACATTTCACATCATGTTACACATTTTCAAAAAATACACATTTTATTGTACCTTCGAAGATTTCATGCAGAAGGAGTGTTAAATCTCATAATGCAAACTTCAGGAGATCAGGATGAATTTCACTGAGCAAAAGTAGCTGCATATTGCAATATAGATTGGACACACTACAGCTGAGTAAAACTTTAAATTTATGGATGGATTCAAAATAAATTACATGAGACTATGTCATACTAGTATTTCTAAAATCTTCAAACGAGTACCAGCAGTTTTCTCATACACCAGCTGCAAAAGTTAATTGATCTTACATTCTAGCACATCTCATACCTACATCTGCCCACCTGCAATTATTGCTTTTTAATTTAAAGCAAACAGAGAGAAAAAAATCCAACAAATGCAGAGTCATTATGAGAAATGTAAACAGTTCAGATGAGAGACAAGTAGTGTTTGGATTAGGAAGTGGAAAGCCACTATGCTACACATAAATGCAGTGCTTAGACAGTTAATGTATCAGGCAAATTCCAGCATCTTGGAAATGCAGACAAAAAAAGCGATGTAAATTGAACAACTGTGATGAATAATTGAAATCACACCCTCAGTGCAAGCTTTCCTGCATGATTTTCCGGCCTGACGCAGATTCAAATTTTATACTGTTTGTACAACACAAGCTTCACAGAACAAAACTAAAATTATTTCACATGGAGAATTACTGCACAATGTGGCTAAATGTGGAAACTGTTTTGCAGAACTTGCTTGTGTAATAGCCCCAGCAGTGGGCTTTAAACTTTGACTTCAGTCCTCTATTGAGGTAATCTAGTAAACAGCATTAAGAAGTACCTGCTGGAGACAGATGTCACCTGTTCACTTCCTGTTGTTTCATATTCATCCTATGAATTTGTCTGCTCCACCTGCAGCTTGTACAGCCTTGGTAGAACACAGATTTTGTAGAGGACATCATGAAACATGTGTTGTACTATATATTTGCTCCCAGCAGCGCACCTTCGTGATGCTGTCATCATCACTTTGTACAAGAAGAAAGGTATTAAATCTGACTGCTCAAACTACCGTGGTATTACTCTGCTCTCCATTGCTGGCAAAATCCTGGCAAGAATACTCTTGAACAGACTAATACCCACTATAGCAGAAGGGATCCTACCTGAAAGTCAGTGTGGTTTCAGAGCCAACAGAAGCACCACAGACATGGTATTTGTTCTCAGACAACTGCAAGAGAAATGTAGGGAACAGAACAAAGGTCTTTATGTAACCTTTGTTGACCTCACCAAGGCTTTTGATACTGTGAGCAGAAAAGGTCTGTGGCAGATTTTGGAACGTTTAGGTTGTCCCCCCAAGTTCCTTAAAATGATCATCTCACTTCATGAGGATCAGCACGGCCAAGTCAGGTATGGCAACACACTTTCTGAGCCCTTTTTAATTAAGAATGGTGTGAAACAAGGCTGCGTGCTCGCTCCTACCTTATTCACAATCTTTTTTAGCATGATGCTCCAAAGGGCCACAGCAGACCTCGATGATCAGGACGGTATCTACATTCGATATCGTACTGATGGAAGCCTGTTCAATCTAAGGCGTCTGAAGGCCCACACCAAGACCCTAAACCATCTTGTCCGGGAGCTGCTCTATGCTGATGACGCCGCCCTTGTTGCCCACACAGAAGCAGCTCTGCAACGTTTAACATCCTGCTTTGCAGATGCTGCTGAGCTCTTTGGGCTGGAAGTCAGCCTAAAGAAGACAGAAGTTCTCCATCAACCTGCACCTCAGGAAGTCTTCCATCATCCCCATATCACCATTGGCAAATCAGAGCTCAAATCAGTCCAACAGTTTAATTACCTAGGTAGCCTCATCTCCTCAGATGGTAAGATCGACGGAGAGATAGACAACAGGTTGGCAAAGGCATACAGTGCTTTCGGAAAACTCCACAAAAGAGTATGGCGTAATAAACACTTGAAGAAAAGCACAAAGATCAGTGTTTACAAAGCCATAGTGTTGTCTACTCTCTTGTATGGTTCCGAATCATGGGTCATCTACCGCCACCACCTGCGTCTCCTAGAACGCTTCCATCAGCGCTGCCTCCGTACAATCTTAAACATCCACTGGTCAGATTTTGTGACCAATACATCTGTTCTTGAGCAAGCAGCAGTCACAAGTGTAGAGGCCATGCTGATGAGAACACAGCTGCGATGGGCAGGGCACGTCTCCAGGATGAAGGACCACCGCCTCCCTAAGATCTTGCTCTATGGTGAACTTGCCACTGGCTGCCGCAAGAGAGGAGCCCCGAAGAAAAGATTCAAGGACTCCCTGAAACAACATCTCAGCCTTGGCCTTATTGATCACCATAATTGGTCCACTCTGGCCTCAAATCGGGAGGCCTGGAGACACAGCATCCATAACGCTGCGGAAGCCTTTGAGAACACACGCAGGATCACTCTCGAGGAGAAAAGGCAACGCAGGAAGAACCGTGTCTTGCGGAATACACCATCTAAGGAGTCTCTCTGTTGTGCCTTTTGCAACCGGATATGTCTGTCACGTATTGGCCTCATAAGTCACCAACGTGCCTGTAACAAATGTGGATAAAGCCTTCCCAAATCTTCGTTCGCGAAGCTCAGCCATGAATGAATGAATGAATATTTGCAATTTTTGTTGCACAAATTTCTTCATGTCTTGATGCTAATTTGCCATCAAAACAGACACAGTAAATAACAAAAAGAAAAAAAGAGAGAATTACATTTATTCATTACTGGTATATAGAGGGACAAATCTGTCTTATCAGTATAATAATCTTGTCACCTGACTTGATAGCTGTTGGTTCTTTCTCAATCCTAATAATTCTGAGGGAGTAATGAGACATACTAGAGTACATTTCCTCCTGTCAGCCAGCCAAAGGATTAGAGCTAGAGCTGCTACTCACTACCCAACCTTAGCATCAAAACAAGTTGTGGGGTTTTTTTCAAACTACAGTTTGAATTTGCTAATGACAAAGGGAACTCCCAGTGGGTGTGACAATCATGAGATAATCAGCTTTAGAGGATTAGAGGACCCCAGGGGGGTGATTAGCTCAGGTTGGCCAAGCCCTCTGTCATGAATTAATTCAGAAATGAATATTTGCATTCCAACACTTCATCTTAGTGTAACTGATTCCCAGCCTATGAATTTTCTTTTTTTTTAATGAAAAGCGAATCACATTGCACAAGACAATTGGCAGCTGTGGCTAATGAAATGTGAGATGATTAAGCAATAAGGATGTGAATTTTGTGTGATTTACTTCTGTCAATGATCTTTCAACAAAAAGAACATGTTCATTGTTATTTTTAGTCAGTCTTTTTCCTACACTTTTGTTAAATGCTTGATGGAATATTTTCAATTCGTTTGATTCCATGGTTGACAATCAAATAACTTTTCCTGCCATAATTAGCAATTATCAACTGTACAAAAATACTAAATGCTGTTGGGTTTGCATAATAAACAAAAAGCAGAAGTGATGATAGCAAGTTTGCTGAACTGCAAATGTGTCTTTTGTGCACTTGACAGCTATTTGGGAATTTGAAATGTTCTTACATACTTATGGATGCACTGGTGAAATGGCCTATATGTCTGACAGTTACATTAAATCCAACCAGGCAAAATTGTCGCCTGACACAGATTTAGCCGACGCATTTGATAAAATAGGCTGGAGGAACATAATCTGACAATGTAGCCATAATTTAAATCTGTTTTACAAAATAAAGGAAAACGATTATGTGCAATAAGAAACAGAAAGAGATTTGTATGGCTAACATTTTGCTCTAAGAGAGATCATTATATCTGTGGAGGATAATAGATGAATAGCAACCGTGTGGGCTGCTTAGTATGGCTTACCTGGGCACTCTCTCTCTTTGTATCCGTTTGCCTGCTGGTTCCACAATCTGCTCTTCAGTGTTGGCAATTTCTTGGATAGATACTTTTTGTAATCTACTTGTTCTGATCATGTATCAATTTCTATGTCTATAAAATGAAGATGATAGTGATGAACTTCTCTCAATACAGTGCTTCGAAATTTGGTCAAAAAAAGCATTAAATACCATCATTAAAGAATTAATTGTGCAGCTTTTCTTGCCTGAACTTACTTTTTTTCTTCTCTTTCCTGAAAATAAAGAATAATTCTGTTCCAGTACTGTCCTGTGTTCCAATCAGAAACTGCTTTTTAACTGAACAAAGATAGTAGTAGTCATCTTATAGTAGTCATTTCTGACTTTCTGCTTTATCAGTCCATTCTTCTGTCATATCCACCAAATATTACATAATCTGTTTATGAAATGATGCCTTTAAATTGTGTTAGATTTCTCTGTTACATTCTATGGGAGAAACTAATGATTACTTTTTTTTGTTTAATTGTCCTCATTGTCTGCCTAAATGCCTCAAAGCACTCAGCAAAAGCTGAATTGTTACTTCTTTACCAGTAGTGGCAATAGTCATAGCTGTAGCCCTGGTGACAGAAAGTCAGTAAATTGTGTAAAACCCAATAATTAAGCCTCTTAGACTGAGTATTAAATTGTCCTTTGGAATGTGAACCTGGAGAAATGAAAGGGGTAGAGACTGGAGTTGATGGGCTTTTGTGAACTTTCTTGAATTGTAGCACATGTTAGTCCAAAGCTACTGCTTTGTTCTTAATATTTGCATCTGCCTTGTTCCCTTGGAGCACTTCTGCACTTAATATGATTTATTAATATTTTAAAAGGAAATTTTAAGTGAGTTTCTATGGTTCTGTATCCCTGCTGAGATTCTTCACCCTTAAATCCTTTTGCAATCTGGTTTTTTTTCTTCTCCTATTAATCTCTCCTTGAGTAGGCTCCCACCCACTGACAAACACTTCCATGGGTTGTATGGTTTGAACACTGTGCCTTAAAAGCTGAAAGTCGGAGTGAAGTGGTGCAAATCTTACCTTATTGTTATATACTGCCATAAAACACTAAATATAAAAGAAATAGACTTGCAAGCACTGGACAACCTGACTCTAACAAAGTTTTAGAAGTAGTTCCAGTTTGATTTTAGTGGGTGCATAAGCACCTCCATAAATATGGCCCCAGAGACAGATGAAGAAACAACTCTTAACTGTGAAGGGTCTTACGCAATGGAAAACAGTCAGTAGTGAGGGCAACTTTATTGGTATCATTGCAGTTCATCCATATTCAATACAGCCCATTGCCAACAAAATTGTATTCTAAATTCTGCCTAATAACTACTGCTAAGCCTGTGCCCATTGGGACAGTACCTGCCTAAGGTCCACGTTGCCAGTCTCAATAGAGAGAGCAGAGGCATAACTGAATTCCTCCCAGTATGATTGCAGCCAAAACTGTCACTGTTTGGGATTTTTTCCCCGTAGTTACAGCCACAAACCCCAAAGAGCTGCTGTCTGTCAGAGGACAGGCTGCTGCTGTACACAACCGAGCAAGTAACGCTGCCAAACTCAGAGTGCTTTTCAGGGCTGCCCTCTGCTCCTTCAGAGCAGCCCACGGCTGAGCTGCTCACACCCAGGCACACCACTGACACCACGAAAAAAGGCTGGAGTAGGGGCTGTGAGAAATTGCCCTGTTTTTCACATGGGCTGTTTCTGTGCAGATGTATTATGTCAGAAACCAAGAAATAGGGGGACCAAAACTTAAAGGTGCAAACAGATGTGTCTGTCCAGCATGACATTCATACTGACAGAAATGTGGGTTGAAAGCGTCTGTGTGGACTTCTGAAATTCCACAAAGTGCCTTTCTGTATCTGCAGGTGCTGCTGTGTTTCAAAACTGTGGACCTTAATGTTTCTGTTTCGATTTTAAAGTACTTTGCAAGTTCCATTATTTCACAATTCTGATTCTTAAGTACTGATTCCCTTGTTGTATGGTGAACACACTTTTTTTTCTTTTTTGCAAAGCATCTTAAATGGTTCACAGTATACCATTTTAGGATGATAAACAACTCTGGTACAATATATCTTTGTGTTTTCCTTAAAAGGATAAAGGAATCCTAAAAATATTTAAAGCTGAGTTTTATCCAAATAGAAAAGCATTGGCTGCATCTAATCAAATAGCATGGATAATAGGTCACTGAATTGAATAGATTTTTCTCAGACCCTTAATGCTACCACAAGCACAAATGTGAAATTTCTGCTGCACATGTTACAGATAATGGATTTTCATCAGTCAGAGAAATATCCTTTCAGATACTGTATTACATTTACAACAACAACAAAGTTTTAATCTTTTATTAGAATAGAACTTATGGCATTTTTAAAATTAGGTTTATTCTGTAACCAACTTCCTAAGCTTAACTGGAAGGGTAGGTATGTAGCAGTAATGCAACAAACATGATGGAGATGGATATCTGGGTTTTGTGATGCTGTTTTGATCATTCTGCTGTTTGACTGCAAGGGCCATAGAAAGGGTCATATTCAGCACTCACTAAAAATATAAGAAATCTGGCTTCAAGTTAGGTTATAAAAATATCTATTCTGGAATTTGTATGTGGTGCTCTAAGTTTCTATTTTTAAGCAGTCACAGACAGAGGAGTTTGCACCAGCCAGTTGCTTCAAGGCATTGAGGTGTTGTAGTAGTGGAAGGGACCAACATCTGAAAGGCTGTGAGTCCTTGAATTCCTCAGCGTGGTCCACATCTTTTTACTGTGGTCAGCCCTCATTTGTGCTCTGGCTCTGTGTCCACCCTGACTCTCATATAGGAAAAATTTGACTCTTGGAATTTCATAGAGGAAGAGAATACAGAGAAGAATTGAAAAGACAAACACCCTGACTAATATTTATAAAAGCTGAGTTAAAGCTTCTGGTCCTCTGCAACAGGATCCAAGGTGCACAGTGTCTCAGAAAAATTCGCAGACAACCTGCAGCTGGCTTACGGGAGATAGATCTTAACTTTTAATACAAAGGTCTTAATAAGATGGGAGTTTACCAGGTTTGCTTCCTGCAATAGTACCTGTCAATATGGAACCCCTTTGCAAAACTTCTGTTCTCAACAAGGGGCTATAGAACCATGAAGAAAATGTCCTCACGTAGTAATAATAAAAAAGCCTAAATAATCCACGTTATTTTAATTGTCTGTACATTGTTTTTACTTGTCTATACCCTATAAAATTGATAGAAAGGTCTTCCAAGGACACCTTTTTAGCAGTAAAAAGTTCCTAACTTTGGATTTATTTTAACACTGTTGTTCTTTTCTTCCCATACACAAAATAGTAATTGGGTAATCATGAACACTTAAAATCCAGCATTTGACATAGCTCAAACGCAGATTAACTCGCATGTGTTTTTGTCGCACTTCTGTGTCCTGGTAAAGAAACAGCCAAAATTAATGTTTCACATTCCCAGAAGATTTTTCTTTACAAAAATGCAAGTACCAGATAGCCTGCTATTCTGTATGTAAATACAGAGCTGTAATTAATACATAATAAATTTAAAACCTAGGATACAGGGTCAGTTTCCAGAAGTCACCCAAATATATGAAATGATATGTCACATTTGTAACGTGAATGTTCCCACAACACAGTCATCTAGAGAAAAATGCATACTTGTTTTCACTCTGTAAAATTTGAGCATGTCCTAACTGATGTCTAGCATGGAAACACCTCTGCAGTGTTCAGTGCTGCTGTGTAATTCTGAGGCATTTTAGAAAGTAGTTGCAATATCTATTTTCCAGACATAAATATCTCATCCTTCTCACAGTAGCAAAAGTAATTCTCTTCCTTTTCAATAATAAGTGCTTGCTGACCAGTATTCTCCTTCCCCTCCTCAAAATAGAGGTTTTGGATTAAGAACACAAAAAGAATGACTTTGAATAATCTGTTCTAGAAAAAGCTGTATGGGAGATTTTTATATTTTTGAAAATGGTTGAAAAACAATTTCAAATGTTTCCTTCAGTCATAATTCAAAAAAACCTTTTGGGGCACACGCATCCTGAAAAATCTTTCAAGTAAACTTTAATTTATATATTGTACAGTAATTTCAAAAGACCTCCTATCCTTTCCCAATGTAAGTCTTATTTTAAAAAATAGAAGTCTTTGAAACTGTATGACATAAGACATTGCTAACAGCCAACACCCACTTGAGAAAAACAGGCTAATTCACCAACTGACAGCAAGGTTAAAAATGAGATTTGATCAAAAATTTTCTCCAGAATTAATTATCTGAAGGATAAAATTTTTCGAGGCTAGACTTTCTCAGATTGTTCTACATTTATTTTCCATGGTTTACTTTTGTGATGACAGTTCTATGTCTGTCCATTACTAATGTCCAAATCCCTTTTTATTACTTTTAGAAGGAGCAGAATTGCTGCAGGGAAAAAGCGTGGGCACAGAGATTCCTGCTCTCTGCTTTGCCTTGTTTGGATTAGAAGATGGTCACCTATTGATCTCATAGCTGCATTTTGGATGCTCCAGAGTGGAAACTTTCAATAATCTCTCCCTAGAAGAAAAAAAAGGGATTTAAATTGTCTTCTTACTTGGCACTAAGGTTTTGGTTTTAAAAAAAAAAATTCACACAAATTGTTTTCCTAATATCCATAAAGCAGATGAAGGTACAAATGCAAACTTTGCAGCCTAGGCTTGTCTTTAATATGTGCCTCTTAAAGGAAAAATCCTTTGCAAGTACATTTAATACTTGGGATTAAAAGTTTAAAGGTAAAAGTAAAACACAAGAGACTTTGTGCTTTCAATTCATAGCAATTCACAGAAACATATCTGAAAGGGAAAAAGAGGGGAATTTCTTGACAGAAAACAAAAACTGAGGTGAGACAAATTATGCTAAGACTCTGCATTATAATTAAAACTTCTACTTACCATGTCTCTATCCAAAAGCATACTTTTAAGAAGAAGTATTGTTTAAAGACAGGAGGTCATCTGGTTAGGGCTCAAAATAGAAACTCCTTGGTGAGTTTCTCGTTTTTAACTATGTCTCTACTGGTATTGGATGATGTAATAAATTCATACAATAACATTACGACTTAATTATTATTATCTCACTGATTTATACGATTTCCTTGAAAACAACCAGTGCTCTAAATTCTCTGAATGAATTTCAAACTTATTAATATTAATGAATTATACAAAAGATAGTTTTAGATCTTGCAATTATTCATAAGTTGTAGCAAAAAGATATCTTCAGAGAAAAAATTTGTATCACTCTAAATCAGCAAATAAAATCCAGGGAATTGAATGAAATATCTGCCATCCTATTGAGGGAGTCTGGGCACAACGTTGCATATCATGTTGCTTTTGCATCAATTTATCAATCTTCTTTGTAGTGACAATCTTGCTATTGGAATGAAGTGTGAATGTAAATGGCTTAAGTTCATACTGAACTTAATCTCCCTGGTTAACAGGAGCAACAGAAAAGACCCTGATTAAAACAAATAAACCAACCATTTTAACAAATATACAGTTAAAAAAAGTATGAATTTGAATATCATTGAGTGATTTTAGACAACTCTGGCATCTCAGTTTAACCCTCATTTTTTAAGTTAATTGCACATACAGCTTTGATTTTTAATGGTAAACTGCACTTTCTTTTCTTTTCCCCTTTGTTCATAAAATACTGGATTTTAGCTTATATTTCCACAGGAAATGTAGACTCTGCTAGCATAAAAGTCTGATGGCAGACCACGGATAATATTGTGCATGGTGTGGTGTAACCTGTTGTTAGCTGCCAGGGTGTTCTATTGGTATTCTAGTAAACTGGACCAAGTGGAGCCCATAATATGCCCAGCAGTATTACATTAACATCCATGTTCACTGGACAGAGGGAAGTTAAAGTATGACATTGATTTCTGACTGCTGAGTTGGTGGGCCAGAAGCTTTCTGGGAAAGAAAAAATATGGCAATGATCTTGTAAATCTGCAAGTGTTTACTGTTGTCATCACTAGGGAAAGCTTGTAATGTCCATCCCATACCACCACCTAATTGTCATCACCAGCTATCCAGTTTGCCTAGAGTTAGTATTTGCCTTGAAATATGAGATCACCATGGAAACTAGTTAGTGTGTGTAGTAGGGAAGTAACGTTGTTATTACAGCTTTCCAGTCCATGCTGTTACGTGTGAACAGGTTTTTGGATCTGCCAAATACTTCAGGTTCTTACACTTAGCACAGTTATGTTTGATCAGCAAAGGATGTTTGGTACTGAAGATGAGTTTTAGTATGATACAGTGGTATTTAGCCAAGTGTGAGATGTGTTATACTGGATCTCAGATAAGAAATAATCAAACTTCGGTAATAATCAAATAATCAAACTTCGACATCTTCAAGTTCAGTCCTAATCCTAACATGCTTAAGCAGGACAAAATGGTACAAACATGAATGAATATAGAATAGAAATTAGGGGAAAATGTTCCTAATTCTCATATTAGTGGAAATCTGGAAGACATTTCTACTAATAAAAGGACTGTTTTGAATACAGAACTCTGTTTCTGCAGGCCATTTATTGACAGTAATATTTTAGTGATGGAAGACTGGTCTTGATTAACTGAAAGCTTCCATCCTGTGTGACTAAGGTTGCTAACATGCACCTATGCATGTATTTTTACTCACCTGAACTATAAATCTGGCAATAAATCAGTGGGAATGTTAGTAGTACCATTGTTAACATGATTAAAGGCTGGAAGGATCAGGGCTTTGACTTTCTATAATTTAGTAAAAAGGTCTTATGAGTCTGAACTACTAAGTACCAAAAAAAATGCAAACAGTTTGTAAAGTCTGCTGTGGTACATGAAGAGAAGGCTGTGGTCCCACAACACAAATTAGAAATCTTGAGGAATGCCCTCAGAGTGTTTTGGACTTGTTTGCTTCATCCACCAAAAGACTGAGAGAACTTTAATCTACAAAGTTGTGCGTCATTTAGTTTTTCTTGAATTCTGGATTTCACTTGCACATTTGCCATGTGACTACTAGTATCAAGGAACAGAGTGCATATCAGTGTTTTCAGTCAAACTCAGATTTCACAAAAATGACTTAAAAGTACATCTCCCACTGTAATCACGCGTAACTTCTTATTAATACAGGTTTTAAGTCTGAGTAGATTTTAGAGTTGTAAAAAAGCACCTTCTTTATGTCTATATGAGTCAAGTGAATAATTCACCATGAATAATTTATAAGATGAATTGAAGTTCTTCTTTCATGTACCACCTACGTGAAACAATTTCATTTATTTTATTTTTTTTTTGTTTTTGTTTTTTTTTTTAAATTCTGAGTTAATATGCACATCTGAAAGCTTAGCTTCCTTACTTAATGATGCCTGGTCAAATAAGAACCATGTTTCTGTATCTTGAATTGATGAGCAGAATATAAATATTTTGTGGATGCAAATGTTTTAATTACACATTTTAAATCTGCTTTTGACAAACACTGTTTAATATGAAACCTGCTCTCAGAAGTTATTATGAAGAGTAACATGAATAGGATAAGATGCTTACATAAATCAAATACAACAGAATAATCAGAATCATCTCTCAATTCATGTGCAGGTATTTTTATGGTTAATCCTCTTTTGGAATAGCTATAGAGGAGGCACATTGCTTATTTTAAGGAACCCAAAGTACCCTCGAGGAACAGAGCTTACTGTGGAGTAAGCACAGGCAGAGAGCAGGTTTTCTGGCTCTGTGGTGCCCTTTAGGAAGGTCTCCAGAGAGCAGCATTATACGACAGAGAAAGCATAGCTGAGGCAATCACATTATTCCCCTGGTACATCAAAGACTGTCTCTGGTGTACAGGTTAGGGCAGTCTCAGTCCCTTTTTAATACATACGAACAGCTAGACCAATTCCAAGCTGCCCAAAGAAGGAAGTAAGAGCTGCCTCTCTCCTATGTTTGTACTCTGCACCACCTCAGAATGAATCAGGACCGTGACACATACTTTATAGAGAGCTTTAGACTCTTAATCCTATTTAAATTTTAATTTGAAGGCTTGTTATAATTTCTATAATTTGGGACATTAAAAACAGCTAAAGCATCTTTAATCATAAAAGGTGTTTTGCTCTAATTTACGATACCTGTGTTTTAAGCCCCACCATAAAGTGGATTGTGTTTGTGGGATGATATTTCACACTAAGGAAATATGATCCATCAGGAAACCTGTTTACATTAAAACATTTTGACAGCACCAGTAACTAAACCTGTTTCCCAGGTGCAGAGCAATGTTTTAGCTGCCCCCCTGGCTACAATACCATTCAGGTTTGTCTGTCTTTCTTCCTTAGCATCCACTGCAATAACAAGATAATGAGAAGACAGCAAAATATAAGGAGGGCTGGACTAGCAATTAATAATCTAAGTATATAATCAGAATGTTAAAATCTCATTTTAACTGATTTGTGTATTAGTTTTGTATGTCACTGACAAATTTCTTTTTGCGTTTCCATATGCTTGAGAAAGAGCAAATGGGAAATCATGGTACCAGCGCTTGCTGCTGTGACAAGTTATAGCCCAACATGATCATTTCTGACTTTGAAGTGTGAGTTGGCTCTAGAGCACGGCTATGCAAACCTTTTTATTCAGACAGCATGTGATTTTTTCTGTGAACCTTGGAATAAGAGTGCAAACAGGGCAAACCTTAAAAACCTGATAAACTCATGAAAGCATAATTTGGACAAGTACAAACTTGTGCCATGAAGCCGAGGATAAGATCTGTTTAACTTATATACAGCATAGATGAAATGCTGCTCCCTGTCTGACAAAATTCTTTTAACACCCCATGTCTATGCTAACTTGCTTCCTATCAGCCTCCGTCTTAAAAGCCCTAAACTGACAGGTTCATTGACATTTTTTGGGAATAACCAGTGGATTCTGTTCTTCTCTTCATTGACCAGAACAGCAGGCTACAGTGCTGCATTTCCTAACCAAGCATCTGAAATCTGTGGAGGAAATCTTTGGAAGCAGAGTACCAGGTATGAGTCTGCTGCTGATGCTTTAGCCAACATATAATTTTGGTATTCTGAAGACTAGGCCCTGGCAGATATAGGTATTTAATTCTTTGCTTGTTTCCACTGCATTGTCAAAGTCACTATATCAGAAGTGTGCGGCTCAACCTGGGAAATTTGGTTACGTTGGAAGGATCTGATGACCTCTGGCAGTGGGCTGAAGCCAGGAATAGCAATTCACCTGTGAGAAGTTTTGAGAAGGAGGAGGACAGTCACAGGAAGTCTGAAAAAGAAAGGTTTTAACACCACCCTATTGCACAGATAGATATGTCTGCTCTTTCCAATACAATATTTTCTATAGCTGATGAATGGACAATTTTCACCATTTTTATATATGCTTGAGAGCATAGATATCATGTGTTTAACTGAAGTATTTATCACTTAAAAACACCTTTAAAAATATCAGAAAGCTATAATTTTTGAAATACTAAATGTCAACATTATTATTCCTACACAGTTTATATGCAAATACATGCCTCCTCCCAGGCTTGAATTCACAGGAAATTAAATGGAACAGCTTCTTTTCCCTTTCATGTGGGTTTTTTTCCCATATTGTGATATAAGGTATTCCGCAAAACTGTCACTTGTACAATCTATAGTCCTTACAATACAATCTTAATTGTTGAATTAGAAACTCTGTATCTTCATATTCAGTGCTAATTCCAATAATTTCTATGGTTGCTCACCAGTTCTGCACTGTGGTCAGGAAACTATGTCTATGCCTGGTGCAAATGAGAACCACATCAAAGGGTATCAAAGGGATTTTTGAGTGTTTATTACTTTTTGTAAATACGCAAACATATACAAATATTTATTAGAAGCAGAAGCCACTTCCATTTTATTATAAGGGAAGTGATCTGATTTAGCACAGCTATAGCAATCATGTTTTCATACATATGGTACAGAAGCTATTTGTATGAAAACCACAACAAAGTGGATCACCTGAGACATTGCTCTTAAAAGAAAAAATATGATCATTATTCACATAGCTATTGTCAGAGGCCATAAGTGGGCTCTATATGTCCTAATGCCTCTACGTGATGCTCAGCTGAAGCACAGCACACTCATTTCTATCTGGGTTTCTAGGGTAAGAGGCTGCCTGGATCACCAGAGGACTGGCAGGGACTGTATCCTAAGCAGTGTAAGAAATATCTGTTAGGAGTTGTTGTAAAAACCTGTGCTACAGAAAAGTTCATAGTTTGCAACACTGACTTGTGTTAGTCTTACAGAACATCAGCTCTGTGCCATGATGTGAGCTAGTGCTGTATCTGTTTAATGTTTGTATACCAACAATCAAAGTACTTCTGTAACCATAGGACTGGGTCATGTCCTGTCTTGTTCTTCGGGGAATTAATTGTACTTGTTTTAGAGTTAGCTGCTAAGGAGATTAGGAAGGTAAAGCATAGCAGGGTAGCTGTGGTTGCATGGCAACTGGAAAGAACAGTAACATCTGGTGTTCTTAATTTTCTTAGAACCTGTAGATCTCTGTGCCATTGTATCAGTATTATTATTTCTACCACCATGCCTCATTTTTCCTATTTGTTAGTCAATAGGTAATGTCCTTGATGTTACCAGTTGACCTAAGGGCAAAATTAGATATAATACAGGATGCTGTGCTGTCAAAGCCAGCTTCCTAATTGCCAGGCACTGCTAGCCCTAGAGGATACTCTCCAAAGCAGCATAGAGGAAAAGGTCTATCCTCATATGAGGTTAGTCAGACAGTGCTGTTAGCTACTTGAGTGTATGGTGTATCTCCTGTCTGTTTAAACAGTAGATCTATTTGAAATTTTGTTTACTGACCTCCTGCAGGACCATTTCTTCCATTTTAGAAGGGCAGGAAGACCAGGCCATCTGTCACAACAATGGCATCTATAAGGAAAACTGCATTAAGCGTACTTTAACTCATCTTCCTTGATAATTTCCCCACTTGTGGCTTCGACTGCTTTAAGTTTTTTTCTGAAAAACAGAAGAGCCTTATTAAAGCAGTGCTTTGCTTCATTCATTATTAAAATAATGACTCAGTAAATGATGCGGTGTCAAGTGTAGACCAGACTGGTTTTGTTCAGCTACCTTTAGCATTTGACATCACTCACCCACCCCATGGCTTTCTTCAGTGGTTACTTTAAAATAAAAGGAACGACAGGGTTTTCCACAGAGCTTCCCACTGGGGAGCTGCAGGCATTGGGCAGACTCAGCAAGCGCCAAAGCACTGGGCTGATATGGAGCCTTAGAAAACGTCCTTGGCCTTGTTACGCCAGAGACACGATCTATTTTAAGCTCTCCTTACCTCTGTGTAGGCACCCAAACCAGCCCATTTCTAGAGCAAAACTGCTGGTTTCATCAAACACAAAAGTGGGGCTTTGGGGAGCAGAAGCTGCAAAGGAGGGTGGGTATTCTCCCCACACTTCTCAGCACCTCTCTCCTCTGGACCCACTGATCTGCTCAATGCCAGAGAGAAAATAAATGCCAAAAACATGGCAAAGCCCCTTTTTCGGCCTGAACACATTGCTGGAAAGATCAAGCAGGGACCTGTAGTTTTGTGAACATCAATAAGAAACTGTTTTCCTCAGTCAATGAACTTCAGTGAACCCTGTATGTGCGTTTGCTTGGCTGCTACAATTCTCATTGTCTCCCAAGAAGCTGATGAGAGCATTTTGAAATAGCTAACAATTGTATAAACATAGAAAACTAATTTCTTATATTTAAAAATATTGACTAGACTAGTAGATTTTATAACTGATGCATAAAAATTTCATTTTGCATATTCTGCCTTTAAAACTTCATTTTACAAAACTACCTTTGTAAATCCTCTTTTGCTACTTCCTATTCATCCTTTTGTTCAGATCTTTTTGAGACTCAGCCTAGATTAGAATTCATCATCTCTAAAAAAATGAGATGCTAAAGGTATTCTTTCTTCAATGTGCATCTCCAGCCTTTCTTGACAGGCTGTCAAGAAATATGTCTCTAAAAAGCCAGGTTAGATCCTCAGAGACAACCAGTGATGCAGTTCTTAGTATTACTAAGTATTGCTAAAACCCAGCCAGAGTGCACCTTATTGTTGCTGTGCTCAGTGATGTGACATCTGAGTTATTTGTTTGCTCTGCCATAAGATAGCATTAAGGGATATAATGTGAGCAGATCACTCATTTGTGAAAGTATTTATGGTGCTGCTTTCGAGGGATCATTCAATTTGAAAGCAGATGGCAAAGCATGGATATTCATGGACTACTTTAAAAGCTATCTTAGGTAAAATGTTCTCACACAGAGCAGCTAAAGCATGTAACAATCTGATATTTTACAACACTTATTACTTAATGTTTACATATATTTACAATAAATCTTCATAAATGCTACTCAAGCAAGAATTTGCTGGTACCAGGTTTTATTGTAGTATGTCCCATGAGTTATTGATCGCTCAGTCCCTTGACCCTGCAAATATCTACGGATGAGTTAAACAACACTCAGCTGAGGGGGCCTACTGTGTTCAGTGACACTGAGTGTTTGTAGCATGGCAAACTCTAGGAACGTGTGGCATGTGTCAAAATTTTCCATTACCTGGGGATTTGGAACCTCCATCTCATGGCAGCTAGAAGGATTCTAGCTCTAGGAGTGATGAGCTTGTCTGCTCAGAACTGCAGAATTCTTCTAGGGCGTTACTTTAGGCATCCAGAAAACAAATCTTCTAAAGATGATGTCCAAAGGCTTTCCTTTTCTGCAAACACAAATTCAGCCAAATATGAGTTAACTATTTCGATAATTTCATTTCATTCTTCCCCAACTACCTGAAGCCCAGCTTTCCATGGTTCAATGTTTAGAAAAAGTGGTAAATAAAAGTCTGCTAATTGCATTGACTGGCCTTTTTCATGGAATAGGGGATTTAGCATGTATTCAAATACCACAAACTTCTCAGCTTCCTGATAGTGTTTGGTATCCCCCATCCGGCACTCTCTAGGCTACCTCTTCCTAGGCTGCCTTCTGTCCTTCAGGAAACATCCACAAGCCCATTCCACACAGTTGTTTAGGGATCTGTGTACATTCACACAGCAATATCTCATATGTTCTGTTATCAAAACCCACACATTTAAGTTTGACATAAAGGGGAAAAAAAACCTATGAGAATGAAATTATTCCCTCAATAAAACTTACAACACAGCATTTTGATCTGCCTGGTTTAGCTGTGTTCACTTGCAGTTCTCTTATTCTCAGTTCTCTGACATTTCCGATACATCCCCATTATGTTGCAGTGCTTCAGGTGTGGGTTCTGTTTGGTGGGTCCTCGCCCCGTGTCCCAGGTGGAGCTGTTTAGGTTGTTACCACTGCCAGCTGTTTGCAATGAGGGCTGTGCTGTATTAGAGGAGCTGATGGGAGCACTGGGCTTTTGTCAGCTTTGTGAGCTTTGTGTAGGCCTGTTGCTGCAGGACTGGCAGGTAAGTTACTGAGGTTTTTATGTTACTGAAATTGCCAGGTTCTGGATGATGTGTAACTTTATGATAGAGGAAGGAATGACTGAAGCATATTAAGGTACTGCAACTGTTTCCTAAGCAAATGTCTTTTGCACGTCAGTTTTAAATTTGTTGGGTTTATTTCCTATGGCTGTATAGATATAGAAGTATTGAGCTGAGTGTGGGTCAAACTTTTTTGATTGTGGTCTGTCCTGTCTCTAAAAAATTACTGGTACTAGGGATTGACTAGCTTGAAGTTTGCTGAGTTGAATGCACTATCTGTGCACTGCTGGCATATTTTTAGATGTCAGGGAGAGGTTTTTATCCTTTTTAGTGTTTCTGTTGGGTCTAGTCTTGTTATAGCTCTCATGGTAATAAAAATTATTATTAGAGTATCCTGCTGCTTCTTTCTCCTGCGTCCACCCCAGTCTGAGTATAGTCATTTCATGTCAAAATTGAAATAAGCCCTGTAACTAAATGTGACCTCCTCACCCACTGTGGGCTGTGCTTGTTCTCTGGCAGTGCCTTTGGGAAGGGGCCATCCTGCAGACCTCCATCTAATTTGCTGCTTTATTTTCCAACTTTGTTTTCCTGCAGCCTTACAGTACCGGTCTCTTTAGTCTTTTTAGTTCTATAAATTAGACCATCTCTCAGCTAACAGTAAATGTGCTTGGTGGCATAGCAGGAACAGTATATGCTCTGGCAAATATCTTACCATAAGCAGTTCAAAGCCCGATGCAGAGCATGTACTTATATGCATATGTATGTGGTGTTTATTAAAATGTACTTGAATAAGTATTAATAATGGATACAATGCTAATGTTTGTTATGGGTTCTCAACCCACCGGGGAAAGTGGAGTATAAACTGCAACTTGAAACATTTCCCTGTTGGGAAATAGGTGGATTACAATTACTGCAGTGCGCTTGCTTTCTAGGAAAGCTATTAGTTAAATCTCATTAATGACATAAATTACCTGAAGGAGATAACACACATCTGAAAAATACTCTTCAATAGGTAAGCACTTGTGTCCAGCCATGTTAATAGCATAGCAAAGACTGACACTCTTCTTTCTGTCTTAAATACAGTAGTTCTCTTGCCTGTACTTGTAGAGAAGGATCTGTGTGGAACAGACCTGGGATTTTCTGTCTTTGTTCGCTTTGACTCAATGTGATTTTTGTAGAAAAAAGTTGGATGTTCAGATTCAGGTTTTCTGTAGTTGAAGCCTAGTGCTGGTGGCAAAGATGGTGTGCAGAGTTTGTGTGTGCTGTTTGGTTTAAATTATTTAAGCCTTGTTTTCACCAAGTTAATATCACTCATGCTTTGTTGTATGTGCTATGAAAACCTGTGAAGTATTGCAGCAGGATTCTTTCAAATTTTTGTCTGGCAAAAAGAATACTAAGGGGGCAAAAGTAAAAGCAACAATTGAAACTCAGCAAAACTTACTGACTTTGCACAATGTTGAAGCATGCAGTCTGTAGTTGACTTTAACTGAAACAAGAACACAGGGGACTATATTTAATTTAAACACCACTCATCCTAAAATAACTTAACCTGCAGAATGATTGCTGTGCAAACACTGTAATAATATAGCAGAGCTGTCACTTCAGTCAGTATTTAATAGTCTCTGGCCAATTTCATTATTAACACTTAAAACACTTCATGAAAAGTGATGAAAATACCAGTGAACCCTTACTGAAGTCTCTGAGATCCCACAGAACATTTTTGTAGCTACTCACTGACACTTCTCAAGGGAGACTGCAACTGATTGTGAGCTTGGGCAGTTAGCAGCAGATTCCAAAACTCCTCTGGTTTCAAGACTGCAACCAAAGTAGATGAAATAGGCTCCTCACAACTTTTGCCTCCATGCAATCTGTCTGGAAGCCTGGTAAGGGAGGTAGAATGATTCCTCCTGCTTTTGCAAATGATAGGGAATTATTTTTTTTCTTAATTTAAATTTATATGAAGACCGTACTGGTATATTGGACTGGCTGGAAGATATTTACTCTTGGGTTGTTCCTTTGCTATATCAAAAAAAGGACTGTAGCTGCAGAAAAAGTACCTACAGTCATGCTGTTAATATTTAGTTTTTACTACCCTGTATGGCAAAAGTTCCTTACCATAACACAGGTCCTGATGATTGTGGAAAGAAGCAGACTAGCCAAAATTTTTTTATTAATTTATATTTGTATGTGTATATAAACACTACAATTGAGGTACATGTATGAGAGAGTATCACTAAATTCAATAGAGCTCCTGTGAGTTTTTTCTGGTTTTTTCTAAGGCTCCAGAAATACACTTCCCTAACACTGGGAGAGAATGCTCAGGCTTCTTATTTTGTTACCACTGGGCTTTGGTAGAGATAGTTCCTGTAGCTGTGGCTGGGCTGATGGTTGTAGTTAGTAACAGCTGGTAAAGGGCTTGATCACTTGTCTGAAGGAGTTAAAATGGACTCAGAGAACCTGGATATTTCCTTGGTTCCTGCAATAAGCTCAGGCAGCAAGTTGCAACCTTTCCATGTTGAGCTACAGTATCTGGGAAGTTTACATGTCTGTTTTGTGTTTCCATTAGTAAAAAGTAACCTTATTTTGAACTTGGAGGTCTAACTTTAGGTGCAGCTGTGGTGGCACCTTGCCCGGAATAAGCATGAGCATGGAACTTCTGGCCTTCCAGGCAAGAGCAGAAGGTAGGAGAGATGAGGCCAATAATGCAGGGGTCTCCATGGCTAACATGCAGAAAAACCCTTGGGTAGAATATGCATTTTCTGCCTCCTTCAACTTCTATAAACATCTGGGAATACCTTACAGCATTTGACTGGTATTGAGTGGTCATTTGAATTATTGTGTTCTTGTCTGATGCTCATGTCATGAAATTGAGAAAACTTTGATTTAAAGGATAGGGAAGTACTCATAACTGAATTTTAATCATGAATTCCCATGTGAGGTGTCTCCACTGGGTACATTGGTTTCTCTTTCTGGACCAGTGCATTTCAGATGACAAAAAAGATAAGATGGTGACTAGATTCTCCTTTCCTCAGAGAAACTTTGTAACATCTCCCCACTATGCTCTTCTTTAGTGTTGCTTGAATGTGACACAAACTGGAATTTATGAAGTGCTGAATCTGTGTAATGTAATACTGCTGAATTTCTGCAGTCTAGGTTGGCTTGGGCAGGCTTTCAGCTGATGTTCTGGAAGCACTTGGACATAAGCCATGCTTGATTTAAAGGAAAATTAATGCTTAGAACTTTTTCAGGCTTCATATGATGTTGTTTTAAATATTAAAAAAAAAAAAAAATCTAAATGAGCTTGAAGCTTAGATTAAAATAGATGATGTTTCCTAAACTTGCCAGTATCTTCAGAATGTGGTGACAGACACAGAATAGTTTGTGTTGAAAGGGATGTTTAAAGATCAATTGGTCCAACCCCTGTACAAGAGGCAGGGACATTCTCAGCAACCTAATGTAGTTGAAGGACCCATCCAGCCTGACCTTAGATAATTCCAGGGTTGGGACATCTACCAATTCTCTGGGCAACCTGTTTTAGTGTTTCACTACTCTCATGAAAAATGTCTTCCTTATATCTAGCCTAAAAAGTACCCTCGCTGAACTTAAAAACATTACTCCTTGTCCTATCACAACAGGCCTTACTAAAATGTTTGTCCCCCTATTTCTTAAAAGCCTCCTTTAAGTATTAAAAGGTAACAACGAGGTCTCCCTGGAGCCTCCTCTTCTCCAGGCTGAACAACCCCAACTCCCTCAGCCTGTCCTCATAGGAGAGGTACTCCAGCCCTCCGATCATCTTGATATCCTCCTCTGGACCTGTTCCAACTGGTGCAGGCCTTTGCTGTGCTGAGGACCACAGAGCTTGAAGGCAGTACTCCAGGTGGGGTCTCACCTCCCTTGACCTCCTGGCCACAATTCTTTTGATGCAGCCCAAGATAAAGTTGGCTTTCTGGGTGGTGAGTACACATTGCCAGCTTGTGCTTGGCTTTTCATCCACCAGGACCCCCAAGACTTCTTTACAAGGCTTCTCTCAAACCTGTCATCACCCAGCCTGTATTGATACTGGGTGTTGCCCCATCTCGGGTGCAGGTCCTTTCACTTGGTCTTGTTGAACCTCATAAGGTTCACACAGACCAACTTTCCAAGTTTGTCCAGATCCATCTGGATGCCATGCCTTCCCTCAGGCATATGAGCCACACTGCACAGATTGGTGTCATTTGGAAACTTGCTGAGGGTGCACTTGATCCCGCTCTTTGTCATTGATGAAGATATTAAACTGGTCTCCATATGGACCCCTGAAAGACACCACTTGTCACTGATCTCCATATGGACACTGAGGAGAACTGGCTAACTCCATGACAAGTTGAGCTAATCTGATCTTAAAATTTACCTCTGCAATAGAACCTGGAATAGAATGTACAGGTGAGTGTTCTGGTGACAGACTGGACAAACTTTGTGCTATTTCCATAAACTTTCCAATGCCTCCATTGCCCTCTGCCTCCTCCTGATATAATTGTACTGCCTCATTCTATCTAAGCAGTGATAAACTACTATCACTTATTTCTTGATCTTTCTTCTCTGTGCATATGTGTATACCCTCTAAATGTACTGTGGGAGTTAGTTTGCTGCTGTATTGCAAGTTGGGACATGTAGAATTATTTTGGAACTGAGGAACAAGGGATTTTTATTTAGTAAAGAGGGTTATCTTTGGAAGATCAACCACGTAAATTTGTTGCCTATTCATAAAAGCAGTTGGACAGCAAGAGCCCAACCTTTTCCATGCTTGCTTGAACACTTCTCAGTTCTCCTGTGGTTCTGGGCTGTCTGGCTCCTGTTATAAATGAAAGCTTGGCAGAGATGTTCACACTAATAAAGGGTTATGGGATCAGCCCTGTAGTGCACTGACATGAAGGTACATGCAGCCTGGCTCTTGGGACTGATGCTGGCTAAAGTAGAAGGGAATTCTGGGTTCTCAAAAGCAGGAGAGACAGGTTGGGTGCTGTCTGTACTGCGAAGGCAGGTGAGGGGTCTGGCTGAGGACCTGAGATGTGGTGATGCCTGGCCTGTGCTGGGATGGGGCTGATGGGGATTGGGAGAGGGCAATAGGAGGCCACTGTTTAATCTTGTTCAGCTCTTAGGGATGCATCAGCTAAACTGGGCTTGTTCACTTAGTAAACTATTAAAGAAGTTATCTTCAGGGTATTTATTTCAGGCAGTTCTAATGAAGTAATCCTTTAATTCCTCAGAGTAAATGCTGATGAGGATTTACTGTGGACTAAGTGCTGTGGAGGTCACTGTGTGAGTGGTTATAGAAGTATTTGGGAGCAGTGTAACTGCTGTCCCCTGGGACTGGGTGGTGGGAGCTGCAGGGTGCCCCCCAGCTCCTCTGTGTGGGTGCTGATGACTGTGGGTGGCTGCTGTGCTTGGGAATGCTTGTGTTTCTGAACCTGGAGGAAGAGGTTGGTTATGTTTCAACTTTGGCTGAACTCACTTCTCCTCTAAATGTTCTGATGTTTATTCCTCTTGTGCATGCTGCTCAGCCTTCTCTCCTCTGCCTTGATCTTTCTTTTTCTGGGTCCTCCCAAATAACTAGAGAAGTCCCAGATGACACTGTGCCCTGATGCATATACTTCAATTTCAGTGCCTTTTCCTCTGTGTGTGTTATCTTGACCAGAAAGGATAATTATTTGTCACTGTTTAGACTGAACAATCTCTTCACTCTGTACAAAGAGTGTACTACTGCTTAGGAGACCAGGAGAAGGCTTGTGCTCTCCCACTTATTCAAAATAGATGCTCAGGGCTTCGATTAGCTAGGTTTACAAGTTAGGAATTATTAATCCTCATTTTGGTATCGCAGGAGCAAGCTAAAAGAAACCTGAGGGGAGTCGCAGCCTGTGTTGGGCAAAGGAACTGAGACTTCAGTATTTTGTCAAACTCCCCTTCCCAGGGGAGCTGGTTTCCTGAGAACAAAAGGGCAGAGGTGTTGAGGCTATGTCACAGGGAAGCCATGTGAGTAAACCTCATACCAGTATTTCAGACAGTAAACTGAATAGTTACAGAATGTCATGTGGTATAGGGACCGATGAGCTATGTTATGAAAAGGTAATGACAGCCTGCAGTGGGAGAAAATGTAGATGCAGTAAGTAGCTTATTTGCTCTGGAAATTCCTTTGCTCGTGGAAAATTTCTTAGAGGTCAGAGCATGGCTGTGGTCTGAGCAGATACTCCTGGTCTCTGCCTGGCTCTGCGCTGCTCTGACTCCCTTCTGTACAATGTCCTTCCTAATGCTTGTAGCATTGTTATGCAAAAATCTGATATTAGAAACTTGTTCTTGAATAATAATAATAAAATCAAAAACCTGAAAGTATTGGAAAAGCAGAGGCAGATAAGACCCAAGACTTGTAGCAACTTTTTTGCTGTGGAGGGAAAATGATGAACAACTTCTACCAATTCCAGGTTATTAAATAAAAATTTTAAGTATCTTTTTCTAATAAACTGGATCCTTTCAGCTTTTTCCATTTCTCAGTATCTCAACTCTGACATGGAGCTGGTTTACATGGATAACTTTTTATATTAGAAGTTTCAATATGTTTTCTTTTTGTATTCCAGACAAAAAAATAATATTAGAACTTTTCTTGAAATTAAGTATAGTAGAAGGCACTTGAAACCTCAAGTTGGCTAATAGAGCACTGTAATTTTAAGACTTACAATGCCTTATATATAACTAAAACCTATAGGTTTTGCATTATTTCTGGTTAGGTACTGAGTAGTTGTAGTCCCTGACAGGCCCCATAGTCGAAAGATGCTGTTTTAATTTGAGAAACTCAAAGGTATTGAAAGTAACTGCTTTACGATTTAGAAATAGTTTGCTAATTTGATCTGGAAAATAACAGTCTTATAACAGGGGGAAAAGGAAATATTTTGATATAGAAAATAAGAAGTTTCAAGAGTACTAAGTAGCAGCAGTCACCCTGAAAGTTTTAAAAAAATAGAATATTCCAGGTGTACCTTAATCCAACATGTCATTATGTTTATAAAGCTTATGATGTGACTTAGTACAATGACGTGTTGTATTTAATATTATTGCTGACCTATGTCATGAAATAACATGGATAGTAAATGTAAAATCAGGTTTTATTATCATAGAGTCATAGAATCAGCTGGGTTGGAAGGGACCTCCGAGATCATCAAGTCGAACCCTTGATCCACTACTGCCGTGGTTACTAGACCATGGCACTAAGTGTCACATCCAGTCTCATCTTAAAAATCTCCAGGGATGGAGAAAGCATTCTTCAACATGAAATAAAACTGAAGAAATATCCTCCTACTTCTGGAAATTGTGCTGAAAGAACAGTGCAAGTTGGTGAAGTTTGAATGACACATGACACTGAATATATGCATGTTCCTGCAGCCTGCAAACATCAGTGTGGTGTTGGAAATAAGTCAAGGCTGTTTACACTTCACAGCCTCAGCAAAGGATGAAGCTTAGCCTTGTGGGAATCATTGGCACATTTCCTACTAACTCAGTGAGGCCAGGATTTTGGCAGTAGCTCCAAGAGCCTTGTGGAAGAGGGTACACAGGAGTCCCCAGTTCTGTGAGGACCTTGGCTTGTGTTGTACTGTGGGCAGTCATGGGCAAAGCCTGCAGGCTGCCAGGGGGTAGGGAAGAATGTACTGCAGAGCAAGCAAACCCTGGTGTGACTGCCCTCTCTTCTTGTGTCAGCTGTTGTCTTAATAAACAATCTTTATATGTAACACTAATAGGTATGAGAAATTAAATTTGGTAAACCTAAGACTACAATACTGATTATATTTTGTAAGAGAAATATCATCTTTCCGAGTATTTGAGGCCTAAATGCAGACCTTTGAAAGGGAGGACAAGTTAATGGCCAGGCCCACATGTAGCAGCCTCACTTTCTGTTTACCCTGTTCAAACAAAAGCATTGTGTTACTAGACCCTAGTCAGGGCTTGGTTATTGGAAGTCTTTATTTAAGCACTTTTGAGTTTTAAACTATTGCCTGTTAAACTGATTTTCCTTTTTCTGATGATTAATCAGTAGCAGATTATATCTCGGAGGGGGAAAAGAAAGGAAAACACCAAGGGCAGTGAAATTATAACTTAAATTGTCATAGGATAGTTTGTGTTGGAAGGGACCTTTAAAAGTCATCTAGTCCAACCCTTTTGCAATGAGCAGAGACATCAACTAGACTGGGTTGCTCAGAACCTCTTCCAATGTCACCCTGGATGACATTTCCAGGGATGGGGCATCTATCACCTCTCTGGCCAGCCTGTTCCAGTGTCTTGCCCTCCTTGTAAAAAACTTGTTCCCTATATCTAGTCTAAATCTACCCTCTTATAGCTCAAAACCATTACCACTTGTCCTACTGGAACAGGCCCAGCTACAGGGACATTAGCATGCCAGCCTTCTTTCTCATGTACCTCTTGCTGGTTCAGTCTAGTACTTGGCAGTCTTCAAGAGTCAGTGAGTTCTTCAGAGCTCTTGTGTAACTATCTCCATTTTTGCAGAGGAGAAACAGACAAATTAAGTGTCACACAGGAAACACAGGGAAAAGCAAGTGTATTTGTGTTCTCCTGTGGTGCTTTTGCCTACTGGCCACTCTGCTTTGTTTTAGGGAAAAACCACAGCTTGTCTTTCTCATATCTGTTGCTGAGATGGATGTTTTTCAACAAATCTCATGGGAGCAAACTGGAAAGAGAACATCACTACATGTAGAGTTATTTTGCCAATGGCATTAACTTTATCACAAGGCCGATTGTAAAAGTTTAATTGTTATGATTGACTTTTCCTCCATCATTGCTAGTTGTTTGCCTAACATGCAGAAAGAAATGAGTGCAATTATCACTGTTAGGTAGAGAAACAAATCTTGAAACTAGAAGTTATGATGGTTTTATAACCCTTCATAATCCTTAGGATATTTATTAAGGTGAATAACATTACTAATGTAAGCTGTGCTACAGCTGCTATTGATTATCATGAGTTTTGTGTGATATACACACTTCAGTTTTGGTCCATATTTATCTTCCTAGTCTCTCCACTATACTCATGTCTAAATCAGTCCTGATGAAAAATCACAACAGCTATAGTGCTAATCTGGTTTGTTTTCCAAGGTCTGTCTCCCACTGCAATAAGTATTTGTAAGGCCAATGTCACTTACAAATACAGTTCTGTGAGGAGATGCTTACCTGTGTCCACAACTGCTGCTCCAGAGTCTTTCCACACCTTCTTTTCCAAGGTTTAGCCTTGCCCCACTACTTGTTTAATCAGGACAGATGAAGGTCAAGTATAATAACATTTTGGTGAACACATAGCTCATGCATGCAGTAGCATCTGAGTGTTCAGCAGCCTTCACTTGTTGCATCTCTCATATTTACATGTTGACTAATTTCCATTATATATGTAGTTTTATATAACCAGGCAAGACTTCTATCATAAAAAGATTATTTTTTAGCTAATTTGTTAACACTCTAAGTGGACAAATTAATAAACCATGAATTTATTGTGTATTTCTTTAAATGCCATATTTGGGATTTTTTGTATTTTTCTTTATAAAATGCTACAGGTGTCTTTGATAACTTCATTAACCATTTAATAGACTACAGGCATCTTATTCACTAGTGTGTTATCTGGCTGCTTACCAGCCTTGCTTTCAAGTTCTGAACATGTTGTCCTGTTATAGTAGTTGGGCTTTGTTCTTCTAAGGTTTTGTGTAGCATTAAATGAGAGTATTTTTTTTCTGAGTATAAATAAAAGGAACATGAACGACACTTTCCCATGTTACAGAGCAGTTTTGAGGATTACCGTGTATAAAATGTATTTGTACTTTTAACTGATGAAGCTGAAACAGGGTACCACACTGAGAAACGTGATGAGTCAGACCTGGTAAAATAGTAGGAAAAAACACAGACCCTCTGTGGAGATAAAAGAAACTTGTAATGGGAAGGTGTTCATTGGGGATACACTTGCCTTTATGACAAACTATAGAATTTCCTGCCTCACTGAGGAGATGTGTGGACAGTCTGCTACTGTCTAACTATCAGGAGTAAAAGGGAATCGTAGATCAATTTGTGAGCCTGCAGTGAAGGTGACACAGTCAAGTTCAAGATAAAAGTAGTTGTTGACATAGGTCAGTGCTGTTGGAATTTGTCTGAGGAATCGGGTGGAAAAGTCAGGCCAAATAAAAAGTGAAAGCTCTGTACTGGTTCTTCGATAACTTAAATGCCTTTAAATCTGAGTTGGATTTTTGGTTTAAATCACTGCTGTGGTTCCTGGTGCTGTGTGGCAGAATGACAGATCTGCAGCCTGGCTACCTTATATGTGGTATTGCAGAAAGGTCAGAGGAAGGAAGTAGGAGGGACGGTTGAGCATCTTTTATTTACAACATTGCCTACTGGTGGAAGTGGGGAAAAGCTGTGGAAACAAAGTGGGATGTGGAAAGATGGAAACTGAGAAAGGAAACCACAGAAAGAAAGGCTGCTTCTAATCTGTCTAGGAATACTATTAGTAGTGTTTAACTGCATGCCACTGACCAGGATATCACGCTAAAGAAGATGGGTAAAATTATTATGGGAGTTCTTGCTAGCCAAATATGACACCAAGAGCAATAAAACCCTCCTGGCATTAGCCCCAAGGTTTCATGGAAGGTCCCAGACACCTTGTTTGTCTTACTGGATATTATACTTGTGGGAAGAAATAGGAGCTTCCCTATGGAAGCTCAAAAGGTGATCATGGGGAGCTGTCACCTCAAAATTGATATACCTGGAAATCACCTATCCTGCTTTTCAAATATGCAGTCAAAAGTAATTTTATGCAACAATAGAAACACTCCAAAGCATCTGTGTACCTTCAGCAGTTTTGCTACTTAGTCCATATTCGTTTGGATACATGAGAGATGGTAAGTCCAAAATGAATGCCCAGTCAACTATACTGAAGATCTCACTTATTATAGTGTGATAGAATAAACAGGATGGTGCTTACCCAGAAAATCTGACAAATAACTGTGCTAAACTCTGGCTGGCATAAGGAATGAGGCATAATGACCCTCCATACTGAGGCCTCTGGGTACAGCAATGAAAGCATTAGTGTGCATCTGCAGTCTGGTTAGGAGTGAGAATTAATCCGTGCAGAGCCAAGAGCTGTACAGACCTTCCCATCCTCTGCATGTGCATGAAAACACATGTGCTCTGACCCTGGCTCTAGGCTGTGTCCTTTCTTGCGGCTTCCCATTTGTACACTTTTCTTTGAGGGGGATGAGTGTTGTTCTGAGACTCATGTTTCATGAAACTAACAGTGCATGACACTTAATATGCAGAAAGGAATGTAGTCAAGACCTACATTCCTTTTAGATGGAATAAGTGTAATTTAGCTTTCAGCTGACAGATACACTTGACAACATCTGATTCAGCATTCTCTGAAGAAAAAATTAGCCATATTTACTTAAGGAGTTTAATCTCATTTAAGAAGGGGTTTGGCTAAGCCACAACTGGTTTTTTTTTTTAATTTAAATATTGATTTTGATTCAACTGTTATAGGATTTAGCATTTTTATTTTTAAAAGACTAATCAGTTGCACAGTCACAACCCTCCCTTGAAGGGTTTATTTTGTGTTATTGCTCTGAAAGAATGTTTTCTCTTTTACAATAACTGACTTTTGCCTTTAAATATTAACATTATTTATATAAAGAAGAATTAAATCTGATCCTTTCCAGCAAAAAACTTCCTTGTGGAAATGTTGAAACAAGACCTTAAAAACACTATTCACTGCAAAATTTTGAAATAGATGTACAAAGTGCATTTAATTTTGACAATTGAACTGACTTTCAAGTTTGCATCATAGGATGGTTTGGATTGGAAGGGACCTTAAGGCCATGTAGTTTGAACCTTTATCCCTGTTGGGGAGGGGCACTTTGCACTAGACCAGGGTGCTTGGAGTCCCATACAACCTGACCTTGAACATTTCTAGGAATGGAGCATCCATCACTTCTATGGGAGACCTGTTCCAGTGCCTCGCCACGCTCATAGTGAAGAATTTCTTCCTTGTATCTAATGTAAACCTACTTTCAGTTTAAAACCCTTACTTCTTGTCCTGTCACTCCATGCCTTTGTAGAAAGTCCCTCTCCAGCTCTCTTGTAGGCCCCTTTAGGTACTGGAAGGTGCTCTAAGGTCTCCCTGGAGCCTTCTTTTCTCCTGGCTGAACAACCCCAACTCTCTCAGCCTGTCTTCATAGGAGAGGTGCTCCAGTTCTCTCATCTTCATGGCCCTTCTCTGGACTCTTCTGGACTCTTCAGGGGGAAAAAAAAATAGAAAATCTAATATTACCCTATTCTAGGTGGTTTGAAATGTTACTAAATAAAACAATTCGCTGCAGGAACAGAAAATAAAGACCTTATTTGTTTAGTCATACTTATGAGGGCTTGCTTTTTATAAAACTAAACTGAAAATATTCACAACATATTTTTAGATATTGCTTCAAGAAATACTCAGAACCACCGAAAGGAATTTCCCCTTTGTATATGCTTTCCTAAGGTATTGGTACCACCTTCTGAATCGCACGTAAAACGTTGCCTTGTTCAGCTGGCAGGAGGATTTCAGTGTGTTCTGTAATACATATGTGAACTGAATTGCACATAATTCATAGTGTGCATTGTTCTGCACCTATTTTAAATAAAATCAAAGTACTGTTCAGTGTAGATTGTATTCAGTTCTCTAATACATTGTAGGTTTTATAGATGACTCTTTAGTCTCTGGTAACTGCTGTCCTATTTGTGGACCATAAAAGGCTTTTCAAGACTTATAACTACTTGCCAAATGAGGAAAAAGTCAGATCTCTTCTTTGAAGAGTCAATGCACAAGTGCTTTCAGTCTTGTGGTACATAGGTATTGTTTCTGCCCAATTCAATTTACTAATGTGGATTTTTTTTTTTTCCTTTTGAGACTGAAACACTTCTTTGGCCACTATGTTCAGCACGAGACTGACCAATTCCAAGTAAATTTGAAACTTGTTAAGCAGCTCTGGGTAAAAAAAAAGAAACCGTGGGATGGGCCTCCTTAGCACAAAACTCACTCTGAAATTATTTGAAAATGAGAGTTTCTGCCAAGAATCTGCTTCTGCTAAGATTCTGGGATTATGTCTCATTGATTATGTACAAAAGTTGACAACTTTTATTTTCCTTTTTCCTCCTCCATGTTTACTGCAATACTGTGCCATATTATAGGTGTTTGCACAATATGCTTACCAATACTGTCACAATGTTAATTGGTTTCAAATTGTGCTCATTCACTATATTACATGCTATTGCTGTTAGATTATTCTCTGAGGCTGTGCTCATCTCTGAACAAGCTTCACCAAGTAGCTATTTTATAGTTTCAGATTACATAGCAGAGATCAACTCTATCTTGGGCTGCCTTACATATTTTTGCTGAGTGTTATGGGTTGCTTGTATCTCCCAGGCAAAGAAAGCCCTTTGCATGGACAAGAGCCATTAGAAGTAGTAGAGCATGTAGAGTTAGTTATTAAATATGATTGTCATAACTTGTACACATTTCCTTACAATCTGCAGAGTTCCTTGGAGAAGTACTTAACCATGTTGAATTGTTACTAATTGGAAGCCTAATGTGTGAACTATGAAGTTGGGCACAGTATTTCTACTTTGCTTTCTGAGTATGTGCTCCCACTCCTGGTTTTCACAACTTTGGATTTAATTAGTTTAATTGTTTGAATTTCAGTTTAATAGCACCTCTTTACTAAGAAACACTAAAACTGATGCTAGAGAGATTCTTAGAAGTCCTGTCAAGACTGAAGAATTGAGGTCTGAATGGGAAAAGAACGTATATTAAACCCAGCATGCACTGAATATTCTCACTTAGCATCATGGTAGCTGTTTTCTGGCCAAACTGAGTCTGCCTGGTACTTCTTGGGAACAAAAAAAGTTTTTTCAACATCAGCGAATTTTAACAAATTACACTTGTCTTAAAACTGTAATTGGCTATTTGTACCACTGGGGTTTATTTCAATTTTTATGCTAAGTGGGATGAGGACTCATGTAGGATGTGGTTCATTTGTGCATGCTGGCTTTGTTTGACAGGTGCAGACCATTCTGTATGTGACTACTCATCCTATGTAGGATCTTTAATGCCCTGATGGGATCACGTCTTTTTCATTCAGAAAATACAGGATTAGAGCCAATTCTGACCTGGGCTATACACCCATCTGAAACCAACCAGTTTGGTTTTAAATGAGGACAGAATTTGGCCTGAGTTCTGTGTGCTTTGGTACAGAGGAAACCAAGAAGTGATCTCATCAGATATAAAACTTGCAAAATACACTCGGAGTTTATGAATACTACCTTTGAAAAAAGGTATAGTATTTTCCAGGTGCACCCTGAAAGGATTTGTGGACACTGAGACTTGTTCTATGGTTGGTTAGTAGATTTGCTGAAAAATTCTGCAACAGTGTAGTTCAGAAATAACTTTATTTTTGTGCCTTCTCAGAGATGAGATGGCAGTGGAGTGGATTGGATTACCTTTCCAATGCAGATGTGGAAAGGTAAAATGAAAAACTATGCTGACTATTTCTTGCTTCCACCCTCCCTTCCTCTTTCTCAACTAGAAATCATCACTTTCTCTACTACTGCAGTGTCCCAGGATATTGTGTCACTCAAAGCCATTTCTCTAGAGTGAGAGAGTCTTTTACCTGAAGCAAGTTAGGAGTCATTCCCCCTTATCCCTCTGCCCAAACTTTTTTTTTTTTTACTCTAGATAAATTAGAAAATTGACAGGATCAAGCTGTTTCCATCTGGAGACACCAAAAAAAGCTGTATTCTGAGGTAATTGTGCTATACACGCTTTTGTCATGACATGTTTATCAGAATCCTAATAAAATAAAATTCTCCTGGGTTTAAATGTTTTTGTTTGGAGTTTTTCCCTTTCTGAATAACTTTGGTTTTTAAAAGCATGATGGTTTAGTGTGGTTTAAGTGATGTGCTTATAGATGCAATATAACACCAATAACAAAACAGAGTGCCTAAATGAATCTCTAATGTCAATTACAGTATTACAGAGTTGGGATAAGCCAGCAAATAAAGCCATTTCAGTGCAGCTCTCAGCTGGAGCTGATGGCTGAGAAGATGGAAAGCCATTCTCCCTTTATACCTCAAGCCAGCTAAAGAACACTGGCGACATGCCAGTCCCCATTCCTTCTTCCTTTCCCTGCCAGAGGCAGGAGAGCAATAGTAAATGCTGCCAGATGTGGAGATGCCCTGCTGCGTGGCTGTGTCCAGGACTGGTGAGGACATTTCTCAAACCAACAACTGCACGGAAACTTGCCAAACCATCTCAAGCATGGCTTGAGTAATCCCACAGCCTCAAGCTAAGTTTGTTAGCTGGTGTGTGAAAGGTTTTTACATGCAAGTTTTGAAATTTTAGTGTACTTTTCTGTATGTTTTTTAAAAAAGCTTTTTATACCTCAAACCTGTAGATTGGTGTAGTCTGTAGCTCAGCCTAGGAAAAGCATCACAGAGAGTAACTATCCTGAGAGAAGAAACAATCCGGTTTGATTATTTCTACCATTTTTTTAATGTCAGGGACCTGTCTCCACACCTAAAACTGCACCAGCAAGTTGGAGTATCTTCCTAAGGTACCATGCCCCTCTCTCTCCAGCTTGTTCCTTGACTGCTGGTTTACACAAAAAAAGGAGAAGAATCTCTAATGAAATTGCTTTTGCCCTGGAAAAGCAACATATATGAGGTGAGCACCCTGAGCACTTTTTTGTCTGTTCCAAGTTTGAGATTTCTTCTCTAGAAAGTGTTTTCTCTTCCTGTAATTATATAATTCAGTCCAGCATGCCAATCCTGACTTCAGTGATAAGTGGTACATCTTGCCTGGAGCGTTCAAATTCCTGAGTTGCTGATGTATTTCTCATGCTCTAGGTTATGTTCCAGACTGAGGTACCTGAAAGGCGGTTTTACCATTGACTTGTAGAGGAATGGGAATTTCACTTTTGTGGTATCTGCTGCTGTCTTAAAAACAAATCTGTGACTGTAAAGGGAAGATTAGGTGTGACTTCCATTGCCTGGCATCTTTTTGACCCCAGTGGCACCAAGAAATACTTGCAGGTATGATGATAATGGCAATAAAGCATCATAAAAGCATAAAAGAAGCAGTACCTGCCAAGACCTGCTTAGTTCTAGCATGTCCAGGATATGAAGGTGTAGACAGAGCAATTATTTCTGTGATGTTGGAATGTTCCTGGGAAGCCCAGTCATCTTCAGATATAAAAGCCTCCTTTCTCCTTGGAATTCTTCCCCCCTGCTGCCAGGCTGACATTTTTTCCTTGAGTGTGTTATGTCTCTGCCTCTGTTTGCCTGTGTTCAGTGTGAGTGCTCATTTGAATGATGCATCTACCCAGTTTGTAGAATATTGTTGCTCATTATGACAGTAGAGTTCCTGCTCACAGTTTTGTAAATGGACTTCAGTAATTGCTGCTTCATGTCTTGGGTCAAAGTGTTCTCCTGGTCAAAGGAACAAACATCATTAATTACATTCCCAACTTAGATTTCCAGTGTTTCTGCTCCTGGCAAGCAGGTGGTAGCCTTCAGCCTCCCAGCAAAGAGTGTTGAGTGTAATCTCAACATGGGTCTGCACAAGGGAAAACGATCCAAGTGCCAAACAGTATTGGTATGATTTTCAAAAAGGGCAAGGAACGTGGCAAAACAACATGGCTTAGACAGGCAGTAGTTTCTCAGAAGTTCCTCAAAAGTGCTCTGTAGCTGAATGGAATGTTGTGCAATACAGTAGGGCAGCTGAAGCTCAATTCCTGTTTTTATAAGCAAGCAAGGTGACAACACAGATGTTACCCCCGTGACTCCAGGCCTACCAGCAGCCTGTGGGAGGGCAATGCTGCACGCTGGCCCAGGGCAGTTTCCATTCCAGGCAGGGTTTCATTTTTCTGATACAGAAATGCATCTAGTAAGTAGTGGAACAGGACAGCTACCTGCTGGCTGCAGGAGGCCAAGGAGATCTCTGCTGATGGGACAGGAGTTAGCTGGCAGCTTGCCAATGAAAAGCTGCTTTTCCATTGCCAATCTGTATTTCACTACCAATCCTCTGTATAGTCCAGTACCTGAGATGAAAACTAGTACTCGAGCAATAAAAAGATTCTCACTTTATATGATGCATTATAGATCTTATGACATAATAATATAGGATAGACATTTTTTCTTCTGATTGTTATTTTTATATTGACTAAAATCTGATCTTTACAAATTTTACAAACTCAAGACTGAAGCTATAAAAGCAAATAAATCTGCCTATAAACCACCAGATTGGTCTTTGTTTCACACATCCCAGCTCTGCATAGACAGGCAATAGGCTTAGATATCAGCAAATCTGTTTTAGTGTAAATTGTTCGCTAACTTGGATTTAGATTTCTAGAAGCAAGAATCATTTACATTAGTATTGACCTTGAATTGAATATTTAGTTAGGACCTCTTGCTTCCTGTTTTAAATCAGGTGTTCCAGCCTCCTTTGTAGTATAAGCAAGAGGTCTACATCATACAAAAATATACTTCCTTGACAATGACTTCTATCTCGAGCTCTCTTTAAGCTGTGCAACTGGAGAATGATGTCGCTAACTTGAGCTTGTTTATTCCTTGTTCAGAAGAGTAAGGTATGCTTACTCTGTTCTGAAATCCCTCTTAAAACTTCAGGTACTTCATACTTCTGGCTCTTTTACACGTCCCTTCCCTGCTTGGCTTGCTACCTGTTAATCGATGTGCCGTTGAACTTCTTACTGATTTTTTTTTTTTTTTCCTGTCTCTGAGTTCACTGCCAGGCAAAGACAAGATTTTCTTCCCTTCTGATTAAGACAAGGGCTGTGTTGTACATGAGGCCAAGAATATACTTTCTACTGCGTGGATAGTGAAATCCTCCTGTGATGAAAACCTCTCCAAGTCAGCTCTTCGTTGGTTAGTTTTGTTTCAGATGCTTGTTCTGTCTCACTAAATATACAGGGTCAGTTCCAGAGATCTGTATGGGGACAAATTAATTGTATGCCTAACTTGCTGTTAATCCTTTTTTTTTTTCGAAAGGCCCCTAAATCCTGCAGCTTAGCAGCAGTGTGAGTAGTTAACTTACTGCAGAATCCCCTTTTCCCCCAGTGGTGAAGCTATAGCAAATCTACTTCTTCCCTGTTGAAGACCTCAGTGTCTATCCCTTACTGCCCTCCTCGTGTTTTTATAGATCCTTGAGTTGAATACAATGTAGTGGTAGTTCAGCTGCTTTGCAGGGGGGAAACAAATTTGGTTTGGAGTAGGCAGCTCTGACCCATCACTTGTCACCCGGCACCAGTCTTTAAATCTCGGTCAGACAGCAAATTCTGAATGTTACAACTGCTTTTATCTGAGCTAGTGAGCCAGCTTCTGTTAGCTGTGCAAAAGCCATACTTTGGAAGAGGATGTTACACTACTCAACTTAGCAGTGGGCAAAAGAAATGTGTTTAGAGAGAAATGGACAAAGAGGAAATACTAAATTTTAGTGGACTTTTAGTTTCGTTTCAGAACTTTTGGACTTCACCTATGGCATCATCCTAGAAATGATCATAGAACTTCGCAGCTCACTGAAACCATTTTTTTCTTTTTTTATTTGGGCAAAAGAATTTTCCCTCAAGTTTTACATGCTTAAGCATGTACATGTAATTTTCAGTCTTTAGTTTTACTTGTCTTGCTATCAGGCCTATAAAAGGAGTCAGTGTTAACTTCTGTGGGTTTCTGGACTGGGACTGTATTAATTTTAGACTGATTTACTGGAGCAAAATTTCTGGGATAAACCCTCCATGCTGCTGTAACCCATCTTTTCAGGTCATGAATAGTCATGCAGCCTTGTTTAAATATAGCTAATCTCATGTTTAAATCTAGTACACATGGAAGGAAAGTTTTGCTCAGATACTTAGAGACAACAGAGGAAACACTAGCCTAATGAAATTTTTCAACAATGTACCCAAAGAAATGAGAATAGATAACACAGTAAAGACTTCTCATATTTTATGTGACACTGATACTTATTGCTATGTATATCTTCTCTATGGGGATTAATAGCCAAGAATGTATCTAAATATTAATAGGCAACATAACTCATACACAATTACTTAAGTTTCTGAAATGTTCAAAACTTGTACCTACACACAAGTTCAGGCATCTTCTTCATGTTCTCAGCAGATTAAATGTGAATGTGTGGTGGAAGTGTATATTGTTTTTCTCAGTACATCAGCATTTTTAACCACGTAAGCACTGATGCTTTTTGGAATATTAAAATTTAGGTGCAGCTAAGATGATTAGAGAGATTGCTTTATTATTGCCTCTTTTTTCCTATCTTCATTTCCCACCCAAACCTCTGACAAGGGTATTCTTCGCTACAGCTTGCTTTTATTTTCAGAGTAATGAAAACTGGTTTTTGCCCTTTGAGTCAGGAGCTTCTTTCTGAGTCTGTTTTCTTGTACAAACATTGCTTCCCTCCAAGGCCCTTGGCAGCCGCTCAGCCTCTGTTACAATTCTTTCTGCAGTAGAAAGCGAGGATAATGGCATCACTAATCGCACCTTCACAGCAGTGTGGTGAGAATGAGCTAGTTACAGTTTGCAAACTGCTTTTATGATAACATGCATCATTGGTTCTGGCCTCATTCTCATTTAAGTCAATGGCCAAAATTATGTAAATAGCATAGTATTCTTTGGTACACACACATCCCTCCTCCCCCAAGATAAGAAGCCAAGTCCTGGAAGGCATGAGACTATCAGGCAAATGAAAGACAAAAAAAAAAAAATAAAATCCCTCAATTGTCATCAGGAGTGTATGAATTCTGGATAATATCATGTCGCATCTATAAAATTCACTATATTATTTCTATTAAAGTTTAAGAAAGAGATGGCTTGCTTGTCTTCTGAGCTATATAGTTGTACTTGGGTGATCTAGGAGGCTCTAGAAAGCAATGAAGAGTGTGAATTTAAATGAAATAATCTATACTGTAGTCTTCCATGCGGGTTTCTGTAATTGTATAATTATTTGAAATATTTCCCCTGGAAAAGAGGTTTGCCACAAGGATAAATCTTGTGTATAGATCAGGTATACTATAGCAAGCACTCTATATATTCATATGGTATTTTTGATAGCTGATCTGTAGTCCTTCAGGAGTAGCCTTTATATATCATCTGCAAATAATTGAGATAGACTGTTGCTCACAAAGCTAAAGATGCATCATTCCCTGTCTGGAATCCCATTTCAGTTGTCTACAAGAAATAAAAATTACTTTCCTCTAGCCTTGTATGGTGCTTTTGTATATGTTGCCTTGTGAAGATAAGGTTGGATGTTTGTTGTTTTTACATCTCAGCTAAAAGCAACTGTGTTTTTATTGAAGCTGCATTTATGACTGATATGGGAGGCAGTAGGGTGCAGCTGGACACAGTGCTACACCTGGCCTCCCCCCTGAGAGAGAGGAATCTGAGGGTTGGGAGCTTAGCTCACACTGTCAGTTCCTGCATGTGTGCACAGACTACCTGCAACAGACTTATGAATAGGACTCATGCCTTTTAATTTGTTCTTTTTCTTGTTACATTATGAGACTGCTGAAGCGCAGCTAGCAGAGAAAATACTTGGTGATATTACACCATTACCCACTGGCACAGAAAATGCATGTTCTCAGTCATTATTTAGTGAGCAAGTAAGTAAACTTTATTCTAACCTCTGGTGAAGGACAGCATTGAAGGATTCTGTAATGCAAAACAATGTTTGCTACATAGCCTAATATAAAAATCAAGTGTGTTCATTACAGAAAGAAGCCCCAACTCGTTAATGGAAGGACCTTAATCTGTTATGTGATCCAGGACATTCATAGAATCGTCTTGAATATTTGCAGCATCTTTATCTGCCAAGATCTTATCTTGTAGTATAGCAAAACCTTCAGTCAATTTTCAGTAGTATTTCATCTTATGAACAGATGACACAGGATTACGATGTCTAGTTTGACAGGCTCTTTTTTTTTTTTTCTTAAATAAAATGACTGTTTGGAGCTGTGTTCACTTTTGCATTAAGTATCATGTATGTTTCAGAGTAAGCATATAATTACTGATCCTTGATACTTTTGCAAAACAGAAGTGTATCCATTGGACTGTTCCATGCACATTTTTTTCAGGTAAGTTAGTCAAGGACTTACTATGCTTGAGAAAAGGGTTTTTGTAAAAGTAGTGTGTAGCTCCAATCTGAATTCAACTTTGGGGTAAAATAAGCAATTGGTCTTTGAAATCTCTCTAGTACTGACTCACACCTCAGAGTTCAGCTCTGCTTTAGAGATAACCCAGTTGGGACTGTATCCTGGCTGTTGTTAACTAAGATAGCTTTGTCAAAGGAGGTATGCTGACTTACACTTGCAGAGGCAATAACCCTCAATATTTTCAGGTCTTAAAGAAACTTATTTGTAGAGGTCTCATCACTTTTATCATCAATGCATTGCTTCTAGTTTAAAAAAATTTTAAACAGGAACATCAAGGTCTTAGATCTATCAAATAAAATTGTAGGTCCTTCAAGTATTTACAGGTGCAAATGAGGTGTATTTGAAAAGTGAGACAAAGGGTAACCATGTATACAAATATGCAGGGGAAATGCATCATCTTAAAAATTGTGATATTTTCCTTGGATAGTGGGAGAAGGGGAAGGAAGTACCATTGACATGTTAGTAAATGGTATACTATAAGGGGTATGAACCTTATGCAGGACTGAAATAAGAAAAAATGGATTAGAATATTATTACAGGGCAAACTGAACTGTTGTGAAGCATTCAACCTTTCTAATGTTATAAGAACAGATTAATTTTCTCAATTAAAATGCCTCACCAGAGTGTAATATACTCTAAAACATACCGGGAATATAGGTCAAAAATAGGGAATACTATGGCTGAACTGCTTCATTAGAGCTGACCTGCTGGAACCTTTGCAATCAGTGTAGTTTCATCCAGTGTTCTGTAACTATGAATATATTCAGTGTGTTTGACAGCTTCGAGTTAATTCAGACCACATTTCAATAAGTGGATAGAACAATATTACCTGATCAACATTGGATATAATATAAGGTGGAGCTCAAAGTCACAGCTGTTCTGATTTACCTCTAACCCTCCCATTTTCACTTGGTCTACTGACTTCAGTAGCTGAACTTTCTAAACTTCATTTGGGAACAAAAAGAGAGGAAAGGTACCAAGCTAGTTCTTGTTAATAGTGTGACAGAACATATCCACTTTGTCTAACACTTTCTCAAGCCATTCCTGAATTTAAACCCTGTGAATTGGTGGGTTTTTCTCAGTTAAATGCACTGGGACTGCTTTCTGATATGTTGATTTGGGATATGAAAGTGGATGATACTGCGCTGTTTTAAGTGGCAGACAGACTTTGTTGTGAGCAGCCTTCTTCAGTAGACAGAGCTTGATGTTTCTTCCTGGAGATGTGCTCTAATGATTCTGTCAGCACCTTGCAGGGATGCAGTGATTTCAGCTTGTGTCACAACTTGCAGATGCTGATCAGCTCTTTGCATTTTTCTAAGCAAAGGTTTCTGGAAAGGATCCAGTGAAATAATAGGTGAAAAGCAGTTAGCTAATCCTGGATGAGGAAAGACTAAGATGATTCTCATGCAGTAATAAAAAGTTTTGGAGGTCTTTGGTTGCTGACGTGCCACCAATGTTGGTCTACTTGGTCTACACACTCAGAATTCTTGATCCCTGGTTTTCAGCCTTGCACAGAACAAGTTGGATTTTTTCTGTCAACTGGTTAAAGCAATCATATAGTCTCTGTTTCACACAAATATAGCTGCATAGGCGAATGATTGTTTAATAAGAATTTGCTGGTAAGTAAAAACTGTTGCCATATTTTATAGAAGTAAAAGCTTTGTTCCAGAGAGAATCCAGGGGTGCTCTAGTGACCTCACCTCTTGCCTCTAGCACTTTCCAGAGTTCCTTGGTGCTTGGTGACAATTTCAGGCTTGGGGAGCTCCAAAACTCTTCTAGTGATGAAGAGGCCAAGTTCCATCATCAGAAAGAGTCTCACCGTTCACAGATTTGGTCCTTACACTTTAGTACCTTCTTTTTTTTTTTTTTTTAACTTGAGGAGTGAGCTACTGTAGAGTGCTTTGTATTGAGGTAAACTTGAGTTGTACTCAGACACAGAAAACTGCTGGCACAGAAAACAACAGCTTATTTAAACACTTTCTGAGCATGGTGGTACCTACAATCCTCAGGCTGCACTGGTAGCTTAGTGGTTAGAAGATGATATTTATTATGTGACTTCTGCCTTCTGCAGATCCTAAATGGCCTCCCTAATATATACTGTGTTTTATTGTTTTGCTCTGCTGTGCCTGTTCCATAGAAAGAAGCTCATTAGGTGTGAAAGTGGTGAGAACCAGTGTTATTGTCCTGGGCTCCTCCTCTTCTATAGCCTTTTCACCTATTTTGGAGATAGTCTGACAAATAGAGGAAGCTTCAAATGCAGTTATGTAGATTATCCCTTGATGGAGTTCTAATAGGATTTCTTGTAGCTGAAATATGAGAGCAAAACCCTCTTCTTGTGAAAAGAATTTGTTGCTGATTTTTTCATGGTACTTTATGTAAAGCTTAAGAAGGACAATCTTTTCATTTTTTAAAAACCTGTGTTAGTACCTTGGCCTCTGGATTGATCATGTTGTAAGGGTGGGAAGGGAAGATCCTATTGTAATTTTAAAGCCTGGGGACTGGAAAATCTACACCTCAACCAATTCTTCATGATTTTTTTACAAAACTGGGAAAAATAAAAATGGAGATGCAACAAAGAATTAACTCAATGAGATATCATTTTTCTGGAGCTGCCTTTCCAAGGAGAACTACTTCTTGCACTCTTATGTATGAGGCTTTAAAGGCCTGGTGAATGTTTCTGCTAATTTTGACATATAGCAAATAAGGCTGCACCCTCCCCAGGACCGAAATGGTATATTATGCTCCCTGATCACTGTTTTTCTCTTCAGGGAGTAATGTTGTTTGAATAAGTGGCACTTGAAAGCTGTTTGTGATACAGTCTGTGGTCCATGAGGCAATTTCTGCATCACTAACAAGCATAGGTTTTCTAACTTAATATACAGCCTTCATTCAAGGAAGCAGGCAATGAGAAAAGGTCTTTGGATTTTTCTGACTTGCAGAACAATCTTTTAAGGAAAAAAGGTAGCTCAAAGTAGTGCTGTTTTGGTGAGTAACATGTGGTATTTGCTGCTGTAGGGGAAGACCAGAAGTTACAGATGGGCAGGACCTGGTAAAACAGGGAGAGGTAGGGATTGGACCCTGAGGCAGGGCCCCCTGCTCCTGAGCCTGCCTCTGCACTCTCTAACCCTAGGGGTGTCCTGGCTACCCACCAGCATGCTAGGGAGGTTTTTGCCAGACTCTATGCTCTCTGAGATGAGAAATAAAACAGGAGTTGATGCCAAGCCCACAAAAGAAAAATGGGTATACTTTGAATGTGACAGTTTTTAGCTTTTCCATATTGCTCTGGGCGATGCTACTCCTGGTATAAATTTAAAAAAAAACCAACAAAACAAAACAAAAAACCACAAAAAAAACCCCCAAAAAAACCACAAACAAAAAAACCACTAAAAAACTAAAAAAAAAAAAAAAAAAAAAAAGGAAAAGGAATCTTTTGACTATTTCTCACTAAAAGCGCTTATTTTTATTTTTTCATTCTTTCAGCATAATTCTTGCTGAAGTAGCTTTGTATAGGATATTATTGCCTCTGTCCCAGGGAAATACTGTCAGAGTGTCCTAGGCTGAAAATGTAAGCTTGGCTGAATGAAAAATTACACACTTCGAATACCAGAGATGCTGTGAGCTCATTGTTTCCAGATCTCCATTGCTGGAGATGTAGGGAAAGAACAGATGAATCAGATTAATGTCCCTGGTTTTCCATAATGCCTGGGGATTTACTTGGCAGGTTTCTCTTTCCAACAATTTCTCCAACCCTCTTCTATTCTTTCTTAGTTCCTAGCTCCTCTTTCCCAAGAAACAGAAAGCTGTTCTAGCTTTCTATTCTCCTCTGTGGAACACACTCTTTACCCTGGCACTGCAAAAATGCTGCACCATGCCTTTCAGAGCTCAATCAGGCTTGTGCTGTGTAGGGGCTCCTTAGTTAAGGGCTGGTGAATCAGCTGTGGGGAGAGGGACCTCATCTGAATGCCACATTTCAAACTATGAGAAATCTAGCATATCTTCAGCTGTAGCTCGTATGCATATATATGTTACATAAAATAGTAGTCCGAAGTGTGGTTATTCCCTTACTGCAAGTGTGTAAGTATTCTAGATGCAGCTTGTCCTTGAAATCATCTCTGAGTGTAATCTTGGTAGCTTGTTTACACTTGATCAGTTTTTTGTTGTTTGGGGAAAAAAAAGATGTTTTTATCTGCAGATATGAACAATTAATCATTTTCAGTTGGCATTACATTTTTGCTGATATTAAAATCTGAATATGAAGACTTCTTCCTCAGCCTCTGGTTGTTCTACCACAACTGCTATTTACTGAAGGGCATTGTGTCTGTGCTTCCATGTGCCCTTGCTTCCTGCAAACTACACACACTACTTTGCTGCAAAGAGGCACCACATGTGTCTTCTCTATGTCTCATCTGCACACCTTAATATTTCTTATGTATTAGATTTTTTTTTAACCTTACCATAGTGTACCTGGAGTCTTTTTGCTTTCCAAAATGGTGGCTGTTCTTTCCGGTTGCAGTTCCATATCCAGAGATGTGGACAGAAACAAAATGCTTTTCTCACTTCAATAATGTTATGTGCAAGACCTTGCATGAATCCATCAAACAGAGAAAACCTACTTCCCTTAGCTCATCCCACCCAGTGCACTTTGAATATATTGTCAAGTGATAAACACAAATTATTGGTGAAACCCTGTTTAATGGTAGTAGAGATTTTTCTTTTTTTTTTTTGTATGCTACCTGGTGGGTTCTGCAAAGACAAACTTCCTTCTTGTGCTATTAAGGTCCCTAAACTCCTTCTGTCTCTTTGACCAAGTAGTTAAGAGGTCAAAACTGCTTTTTGATAAGACATATATGATGAAGTTGCAGGTGCACAGATATGAAAAGGAGGAACAACTCAGTTAAAGTACGTGCCTTCATAGTTTTAGCTCTGTGTCCTGGCACTGCCTCAGTACACCTGCAATACGTAGATTTCTCACTTTATTTTGAATTCAAGTGCATAGAACTTATCTTCCCTCTCAACAAGCCTTTTATCCCACCACAAGAAGGAAGGCTATGTCCACTTAATTCTACAATTCTTGTTGTCTCTCTCATGTTCCCTGCCACAAAATGTGGTACTTTACTACCTGTCATTAATCCTAGAAATCATATCCGTCTGTGACCTGACTGCTGACAGTCCCTCTGGCAAAACACTTTCCTCAGTTGTGACAGATATAGTCTATATAACCCCATGCTGAAATAAGCTGTTTCTGTTTCTCTGAAAGTACTTTCAAAAAGTTTTGCTTTTATTCATATATAGAGGGTTTTTCTTTCCCTGTCTTCACCCCATGAGATCACTGTTTCTCTGATGTTTCTTCACAGCACTGCAAAGCTTCTTTATGTAATCTCTGCTACTCTACACCTACATGCCTCCCAATGAATGCAGCTGACCTGTTTGTGGGTAATACCTTTTGGCTGTTACCAGCTTCAGGGCTGTCTGAGAGGGTTGCACTGGCCTGCTGTGTGTATCTTTGCCTTGTGTCTTCAGGCATTTGGTCTGAATTCCTCTTCAGGAATTTTCTGTGTGTTTTCTGTGAGGTGTGGTTTCCTAATGGTGGTTGTTTTTCTCCCTCTTTGAATCCACAATATTTAGCAGCAGTACAGAGCAGTTCTATATAGTTTAGGAAATTGTTTCTAACACATGGCCTAATTAGCTGAATTGGATTTGGTAGCAGATAATAAAACTTTTGAGCCAATGGGGGAGGAAGATTTCTCATATGAGACGTAAAAGAGCTAGTTTTCCTCAATGGCATTACTGAAGGAGTTATTCCTCACCTGCAAGAGATATAAAAATTTTCTGGTTTGGCTCTGTATGCCAGAGAAATTAGCCTAAGCTGGAATGCTGCAATGAAGTCAAGCTGAAGAGTCCACCCGGAGCACAATAGCTCCTGGAATATGGCTGATGGGCTGCAATAATAAGGTGTAGTGTTGCAGATATAACCCATCCATAACAACCTTCGAAAGACTTCCCAAAGGTACAGGTTACCAAGAGGGAGTGAGAGGTACAAGAATCCTACTGAAAGAAAATTAGTAAAAGAACCTGGTCCGACTGCAGAAAAAATTCCATTATCATCCATTAACCCATTAATACATTTGTCAATAAATGTATGTATGCTGTAACAAAACCAATCAGTTTTCTACAATGTTTCTAGTAAGAATAAATGCTGTGCAAAAGGTACTTAAAATGGGAGGTTAACCTTTACTGTCCTCTTTGAGAAAGTTATTGTAAACATTCATTCAGAAAGTGTAAATAATAGATTCCCTTGTTCCTGCACTAAAACCATCTGGTGGTCTCTGTAAAAAAAGTTATATGATTATTTTTGAGTATCCTGTTCCCTTATACCTAGTTAATTATGTTTCCTGGGGCAAAAATTGGTTTTTGTCTCACACTTATTGCCTTATAATATTTTAAATTATACTTTTTCCTTTTGGTTTCATTTTTGAACAGCTAATATTTGTTCATTTCCTAAACTGGTGCTTTTATCACCTTGAGCTGAATCCAAACTGCTTCTTACTTTAAAAAGTAAACCTATCAAAAAGTCTGACTCAGACAGTGGTACATTAAGCCACCACACATCTTCGAATTTCTTTATTGCATAGGTTTAGCACTGTCACACTACTTGCAATAAAACATTCAAAAAACTAAAATTAAAAAGTTTAGCTGAAGGAGAGCATGAGCTAAATAATAAAAATTCTAGAACAATAAACAGAACAATGTAGATTCTACAACACATGAAGGTAAATACTCTGGAGTTAAACTGGACATGTAAAATGAAGTAATAGGAGCAACAAGTTTATCTTCATGTATCTTAAATAATACAGTTCAGTGCAGGAGTGTTACTGTGCTATTATGCTTAATTCATGTGCACATGAATTAAGAAGACACCTGTCCCAAACTCTGTCATTCTTATATACTGCTCAGAGTGGTGGGTTGGACTAAAACGCATGGAGGTGATGTTATATAGGGCACTGTGGTGCCACTGTAACAATAGATGAGAAGAAAAACTTTTTGTCTGTTCTGGGCAACTTTCATTGCCTATGGTAAAGAACCATATAGCTCTGTGAAGAAAACTTTTCCAGATCTCTCTCCTGTGAATTGCTGTAGGTGACAGGATCCCAGAGGACAGTGCTGTAACTTGCTGGGCACTGCTGTCATCTGCAGGCAGTGCTGGCTTAGACTGTGAGCAGGAGCACAGCTTGCCCAAGCTGTGACAGGCTGTTTCAGCCATGACAACGAGCTAGAGTTGGATGGTGTGAAAAAGAAGTCTTCTTTAGAAACTGAAGGTTTTCTTTTGCAGTTAGTGCAAGGCATGGGAGCAAATAAATGCATGCAAAGAAGGACTTTTTCAGTCCTCATGCAACTGAACAGGGAGGCTGAAATACCCGTAAAATCCCAGAACATGATGGAATAATGGCTAGTATTTCAGAAATGCGTGTCTTATTAGTTCGTGCAAACTCAGACACTGTGTAATCATCCCATGCAATAGAGAAAGCTGGGGCTTTCATCTGGATTTATTATCATGAACTACTTACAGAAGAGTTCAAAAATCTGTCTCAATGTTTAAACATTTGAGCATATAACTGAGGACAGACACCTAACAATTCATAGCTGAGTATAATCAGCTTTGCACATCATAACACATAAAACAGAATGCTTCCTTTTAAAGCAGTTGTTGTGTCTAGATCAAAGGTAGAGGATTATGCAGTATGCCCAGTTTAAGAAAGTGCCATTCAGGAGGTTAATGTAAGACCACGAACACCAACACTTTATGCTTTGTCTTATCTACTATCTTTCTATTATGTGGAAACATTAGTGAGTGTTTACAGCCTGTCATGCTAAAATTCTTTTAGCTCCAGTGAAGAAAGGATAAAAGAAGCCTTAAATTGTGGGATTTGCATTTTAAAGTGGTGACCTAGAAGGAGCATCATGTTACTCAGTGTTTCTGATCACTGGATATCGGTGGGCTTTCAGTCTCTTATATCATTTTAAACAGTAAGGTGTTACATACACCTGTCAACCCTGTGAATCTGACCTGAGAATGAATAAGTATCTGCTGGGTCTTGTGGCCCAGGTACCACTAGTGAAAGGGGTGAGCGAGTTTGAGCAGAGTCCAGCTGCTCTGTATCACCTTCAAATCTTTGATTCTTCCATGTTCTCTGTGGTTCCCAAGACTGCAGAATTAAAAAGTGTGTAAACATGATATGGCTTCATGTGCTTTTAATTCACATTTATGGAGATTTTTCCAAGTCAGAACTAACCAACTTGAATTTCAGGTTTCTTAGGGAGTTTGAAAGAGCAAAAGAAAGAATAAATAGGACTGCTTTCTTCTTCCTGGAGAAATTTTGACTGTTCTTGAGATTGAGAGATGATGGAATGTGGCTTTGCTCTTTGTAATCAAAGTCACTCTTCAGAGTACAAGTACATTAGCAGGAATTCCTCCTCTCCAGTCCCTTGATTCTCTGTATTTATCTGTACTTCTTCAAGATTTATGTGCCTTCTGTAATGAGAGCAATCTTATATAATGTATGCAGCCCTTGTACTTTCTAGACTAGAGCTTAATCCAGATCTTAGTCCTTTGAAAAGCGCCTTCACATCTGCCCACCTCTTTCAGATCTTGGGCTTTCAAAGTGCAAAGACCTATATTTTTAACAGTCTTGGGCTGTATTCTTTCCTGATGAAGATCTGGTAAGCTTAAAAAAGTTAACCATATGCAGTCAGAATATCTGGTGGGCTGAGCGCATAAATGTGTATATACACAGACAGTTTCTTAATGATGGTATGGAAACTATGTAGGCAATCTATTGATACAGTAATAAGTGTAAGAACTACATGAATAATAGCTTTTAAGTTTGGTATTATGGTTGGTTAGTGCTATCCTCTGTGATGATTCATTATTACAAAGCCTAATCGTTACAAGCTACAGCAGTGTCTCAGGCAACTTGGCATAATTACCCTGTGTTTCTTCAAGAAAACATAAAGTCTGCCTTTGTGTAGCAATCACTGAGTAATTGCTGAACAGTTATATGTTTATGTGATATGAAATAGAAATGATACCATAATATTTTCTCTTTTGTCTGACTGCCCTCCCCACTTGTCAGATTTTGGGTTTTGTTATGGGCTTGTGTTTTTGTTGTTGTTTGGTTTGCTTTTTTTTCCTCCCCCCTCCTGGTTCACATAAAAAATGCATCTCCTCTTACTGGTGTTTTGTTGGTAGGATAGATTGTGCTGATGCTGCTAAGTTTGCTGCCCCATGTGATTTAGCAATTAAGACCTAGACTTGAGAGATAAAGTACTCTCCCCTGGGAATTGGTTACTACCATTAAGCAGTGCATTGGATTCAGATGTCACTGAGACCTGTACCATGAAATACGTGCTCTTCCTTTTGTACTGTGCTCACAGTAATTGAAACTTCTCCTTTCTAAAGAAGTCTTCATCACTGTATTTAGGTGGCTCTCCTCACTCAGTGTCTGATGCAGTCATTGATTTTGCGTGTGTTTTCTGTTTTTTTTTTTTTTTTTTGGAGGAGGAAGCAAGTCGGTTTTTTCTTGCATTATGAGTAGGCATAGAGAATAATCTGATTTTTATAGGAAATCTGGAAGTAGATAAGTCTTTTCAGGTCTATTCTAAAACATCTTTTTTGTTCCTCTTCAATCTCAGAAACACTTACTTTCACAGAGTATAGTCCCATTCTACCTTACATAACTCAATTTATAAACTCTACTGGGAGTAAAACACTGTTATGGAGTGGCAAAGAAGCTACTTCTGTCATTTCACTTTTAAATAGACCCTTCATTTCATACCTAGGTAGTGTACTATGTAAAAAGTAAAGTACGAATCGATGAGTAAATTGGGTAGAAAAATAATAGAAAAGACAAGATACACAGTTATGCATAACAATATTTGTCTGCAGAGTGCCGTGCAGTCAAGCATGTGTGTCCCAAGGGTGGTTTATGAGGAGACTGCATGGAGCATGGAAAGGCCTGCACATGAGTTCTGCTTGAGCCACTGTATCCAGTCAGAGACAAATGCCTCTGTAAACATCACTGTAAGCATCTTCTCTCCCTTAGAACGAGTATTGCCTAGGCTTCATGGGATTTTGTTTCAGTTAACCTCTAATTTGGGAATGCCATATGGCACGTTGCTTTAAAAGCTGATGATTCCTGTTATATGCAGCAGATTTTGGAAAATGATTTTCACTAAGTGAGCAAGAGATGGAGCACTTTGTATTCCTGATACATCCAGCACTTTTAAAGAAACATATTGGGGCAGACAATAAACATTGCTCAAGCACTGTTTTAGTGCTTCTTGTGATACCTTAATACCACCATCTGGTGAACTGAAATCACTTTACAGCTTATTTGTATGTTCTTTCATATAGTGTAATGGGCTTGTCTGACAAGGTGCCATGTTTTGGTCAGGGAGCTGAATCTCCTAGAACAGGATTGTGGTGTGATTGCTGAAATACTGTGTACTTAGCTTGCTTTGTTTCCTGATCCTAGGTGGGTACAATACAAGAGCACATCTCTTGCCCATCTCATAGGTAGGATTTTGGTGCTCTGTTCAGTACATTTTAAGTTGCTGAGCCATTGGAAGAAAAAATTGCAGCTCTAGTTGCATTCTAAAAAACCATGCTGCTAAATGACTTACAACAGGTTTGGCTCATGCACATGTTTTAGGTCTGACTGATTATTCTTAATTGGTTTTCTGATTTCAGCTTCCAGACCTTCTGAATTTCATGTCATGGCTCTGTGCTGCTGTTCTTGAGCCTTGTATTTTTAGGGGCATGCTAAATACCCCATGTCGATTAATGTCATCATAACATAAACTCATTCAGTGAATGTTCTTTGTGCTTCATTCTGGTTACTTCATGTGATGATAAAAAAAAACCCTCTTTAAGTGTTTCTTCATCAGTTAGTGATGAATAGGGTTCTTAAACTGTGAAACAGCTCTCACAGACTGTCTTTCTGGTTCTGTTCCAGCTTAAACATATTTTTGGTTTGGAATAAAATATGATTATCCAACATCTTTAAAAAGAAATTGGACCTGACCTGAGCCTGGCATTAGTTGCTGTTGCTCCTGTCTCTTTGAATTTCATCCAGTTTGAAACCAGGCAAATACAGAGGACATTGGCAAGTGCAGAAAAATATATCCAAACAATTAAACATTATGCTCAGCTTTTCCTAATTATAATATTTTAAAATCCCATAATATAAAATCTCAAACTAATGATTAATTGTTCATAATTAGTAAATAGCCCAGTGGGAAAACAGAGTTTCTTTTGCACTAACAGAATAAAAGGAAACAACTGTCTTGATTCTTATCCTGTGGGGAAGATTGTCATTATTATAAATAAACTTAAGTAAATTATTATTAACTAAGAAAAGTTTAAGAGCAAGGAAAAATGTTGATAGCCCCAGCCTGCATGATCACACTTTATAATAGTGTTATTTCTTTTATAATAATTCCTTGTAGGAACAGGAGCAACCATGATGTTTTAGCAAGAAATCCTTTGCAGCTAAAAGAAAAAAGCAATGTATCCTCTTGTGCTGTGACCTGAGGTAAAAGATAAGATTGGTCTTAAACAACTGCTCTTTAAAAAGTATTTATTCTCATATACCATGGGAGAAAAGAAAACAAAGTACAATAGAGGAAAGGAAGATTACTTTTTTACTATTGACTTAATCATCTCTTTTGAGTGCTTATAAAATATAATGTGATGATTTCAAATTAAAAAGAAATTAATTTTTTGTTGGGCAGTGAGACACATTAACAGTGTACTGAAAGGGCATTTGGATTTGTCCAGCAAGACTGACTTGTTAAACCTGCTTGTTGACAATTCAATCAAAATTTATAATAGATAAATTATCCCATTTATGGAACAGTTGGGTATTATGGACATCTTATTCCATGGAGATAGGCACTCTAATTTGTTTTTCTAGTAATTCCAAGAGCTCTATAGGACAGGACAACTCTAAACTAGGTTTAAGCAATGGTCCAGTGTGGATTCCCATCTAGATATTCCTAACCTTTTAAACATCCTTTTTCTTTGATATTTTTCAAATTAATTTTCTTTGAAACTTACTTCCTTATTTTTCTGACTGGTTAAACAGGTTGTTTTATTTTGTATTTTACTTATAAACCTTTTCATGTTTTACCCATTAAATAATCTATTTACTTCCAAGTGTGTATATGTTGTCAATAATAATAAACTACAATGCATAATACCTAGACCATTTAGTTACCTTGGTTTTTATCCTTCTTTTTTTTTTTCCCCCTCACTCTTTGTAAGTGGGAGTTGCTCAGCTTTCTGTCTTGTTGCAGTACAAGGTGCTTTACTAAAAAATGGTTATGTGTGCTCTCAGACTAGGGATGACATTCTCTGACATTTGCTCTTTAGTAAATTGAGTTGCACTTGCATGCTAAGTGTAGGCTGAAAAGAAACTGTGACCATGTGAAGTACCGCAAGCTGCCCTGTAACAGTTTCCACGTCTCCAGCAAATGCTTTTAACCGAGTGTTACTGTTGCAGTGGGAAGCAGGAAAGGGGAGGGGGTATCCCTTCATGTTAGAGAGTCTGGAGAAATCACTCATATTTGCCCAGCATCAACTGGAAGCTAAGAGGCACTTCACATGGCTAAAATGTCCTGAGCAAGGATATGAGATGTAAAATAACAGATGTGATTACGCTTGCTCCCTTTTCCTCCAGGATGTGGTTGGATTTAGCTTGGTAACAAGTGCTATAGATTTCATCTCTCTTACTATGCTGAAGAGAAAGCCAGAGGTGGTGGAGGTGATTTCAGCAGCATGTGGTACTTTGCCACTGGCAGGTGTAAATGTTTATGTGGAAATAAAAGGGTCATCTCAGACCTCGGTGACACAAACATTAGCAATAGCACTCCTGCTCAAATAGTGTAGCATGCAACTTAGCAAGAGAGGACCACGTGTCTGTTATTCAAGCAACAAACAACAAAATATAGAAAAAGCTTTTTTTTTTGTTCTTTCACCATAGAGATAAGTATGCTAAAGGCAGGTTTTTAACAGGTTAGAAGGGCTCTAATGTACGAGCTGGTGTTTTGTGTGTTCTTAACATCAACAGTTAAATGGAGCCAAGAACACCTAAGTACAGTGTAATATGCCCTCTGCTGAGCCATTTCCACCCCAATGTCTGAGGCAGAAACATGGAGGAACTTTCCTTGGGAACAGGCACACAAGGCTGGCTAACTACTAGAAAGAGGAACAGCCTTGTTTTTCTCTCCACTGCCCAGTAGGAGTGGGCAGTGAGGGGCTGCACTCAGCATCTGCTCCCAGGGTGTGGGAAGGATGCTGGCAGCTTCTCAGCGAGCCTGGTCTGCTCCGTGTGTGTGTGCCTGCAATTGCACAGGGGGAAGAGGGAGCTTTGTCTGATGGATGATTAATTAGCTCCCCCAATTCACCAAACTGGTGAGGCACTGTAGCTTGCTCTGTACTTTGCAATTTCTTCTCCCTTGCAAAAATAAAGCATCTATTGCTTCTTTCCTCTCCTTGCAGAGACCGTCTGCTGATCATGTGGAACAAATGCTTCTTCCCCACGTTTTCCCCTTCCCTTGTTTGTATTTACTTGAGGCAGACATTGCACTGTCGTTTTGCTCGTGTCTCTGCTGTGGTTTATCTAAACCTGCTCTTGACATCTGCTCTGGTGTAGTGGGAACAAGAATAATGGGGTGGTAGGAACCTGATCTTGCAATAAGTGTAAGTTTTACTCCTGCCTCCAGTGGGACCAAGGTTTAAGCTAAGGTTTTTTTCACTGCCCCTGCCCTGTGTATTTTATTTCACATAATTGTTAATATTGTCCTCCAATATTTATCAAGTTTGATCAAGTAATTAAGCAGTGTCAGAGGGATTTATTCAGTGAATGATTTTGTGGTGAATTGATACCCATATATATACAGCACACTTTTACAAACAGAATTAAACAACAAAGTGAACTAGTAAAAATAAAAAAAAGTTACATGGCACTTACAAGCACTGAACACACAGATAAGTGTGGAAAATACCCACAGGGATTAAAAATATTACTTTTAAGGCACCTTGCATTTATACTTGAATACTCAAAACCTGAAAGAGTTGAGTTACACAAATGAGGTGTTCAAATCTGAAAGAATTATATGCTACGATATCAGGTAGATATATTCACTCTAATACGTAAAGTTGTGCATTCAATCCATTTGACTATTACTTTTATAGTGTTAATGATAAATTTCAGATTCCTTCTCTATCATGAAATAATGAAATATCCTGTTTTAAAAAAGTAAAATGAATACTATAAACACCAGTGTTATAAATTTATTTTTTAAAAGTCTTGAGAAAGCTTGTTGAAAACAAGTCAATAGAACAATTGCAATGACCAGATGATATGCCTTGTGTATACTTGCATGCCCATACTTGGGTGGTCATGTTGGTGTAATTGAATATCTAGTGTTAAAAAGAACAACATGCTCTGAAGTAGCCCAAACAATTGGTTAGCTTGCAAAAGCACTTGAGATAAAAAACAAACTTTGAGTGTAAAATTTTCCATCATAGACGAATTTCCTTTCAAACTCCTAACAATAAGGCTTTAAATCTGCAGCCTACAATCTATTTGCTCAGAGAAAGTCAGATTGGGAATCTACTTCTGAAAACTGACAAAGTCAACTGAGGTGTTATTTTGCAGTTTACCAGTTCCTCTGGTAGCTGTTTACATGAGCCAGTAAAGGAAATAATGCACTGTGTGTAAGTCAAAGCACAAATTTCATTTCTGGTCAGTCTTGTAGCTTTGTTTTCCCCAGGGTAATAGCTCATCTACTTGGTGAAGCACTTGCATTAAAGTCTTCACCCTACATACAAAAATGTTAGCTTGTATTGAGGAAAAGGATATTATTATTTAACAGCAGCATTGAAATACTTCACCGCAGACAAAGCCCTCAGGGACAGCTAAGCACACTGCAGGTGTGGACTGACAATCTGCAGAAACTTGCAAATGCACATGATGAAAAGTTAGCCACTGAATGGTTGAACAGGTCATTACTGTGTTTAAACAAGGAAAAAGAAGAAAATATATGTGGTAAAATTCACTTTTTCTTCCAACTGTGTTGCATAACCAGGGACCCAATGGCCAGAAGTGCAAGGAAAGCTATGGCTGCGCTGCAGGCTGCTGGTAGCTGTGACTCTGTATGGGTCACGGCTTGTAGAAGCGACCCAATGCATCTCAGTGTCTCAGGGGAATTTCTGAATGACAAATGTCATGTTTTAAGGAAAGTTAGCCTATGTCACTAGATGTCGTATGGCCAATAAAGTCTCTGAAAATTAAAGAGCATGTACAGTTGAAGTCCTTGGCTCCAGCTGTGAAACTCATTGAAGGTAGCTTAAGTCCTTTGTCTAGCATCACCTGGCTGATTGTAAGGTATTTAGAGATGCTTTAAATTCTCGATGCATGGCTTCAGATAATATTTTGGGAGTGTGGATATACAATAGGTACTTCTAGAGATTGTATTACTTTTGAAAGTGTTACCTTAAATTGTCAGATGCTCCTGCTTTCACTTCTGATCAGTTGGAGGAAACAGACTTATTTAACTATAAAATTCATCCTCTAGCAAAAAACCCAGTGTTCTTATTCTGATAATTCAAAGGTATACAAAAGAAACCAGAAAATTGCTAATTATGACAGGAATAAGGTGGAGATGTTTCCAATTTCCTTGAGTATTTCTGTCCCCATCCTGTAAATATGAGGATTATAACATTGAGACCTTATAATGTATTTCAGGTAAAATAAAAAAAAGAAAAACCACTAATGCAAAAGAAATTACTACAGTTCAAAAGATGAAAATGTTAAGAGGGCCACTGAAGGGGATAAGAGAAGAATCAAAATATGCCAGAGGCATTAACAAATTCTCAGAGTAATCTATCTTCCTTCCACAGTTCAGGACCTTACTACAGAAGATGACAAAATATGTTTAACATGAATTGAATTGCAAACTGTAAAATCAGAGTACTTATTAATCTGTGACCAAGTAACTCTGTTCCTCCTAGCTAGAGTATTAAATAATCATCTTTTACCTCACAATCAAGTAATCACTCTTGAGAAGTGGCAGGTGCAATGGAATATAAAAAAAAAATGCAAAAGGGGGTTATACAAGCCAACAGCTGTTGATTTAGGTATGCAACATCTGAAAACAAATACAACAGATCAGGTGGCAATGAATTTAGTAGGTTTTGATATTGAATTCAGGGGAACATCTAGAATGTTGCTTTAATATAAATGTGTGTTTAAAACACACTGAAAATTAGGAAGATGTACTCTAAAATTTTGAAATGAGACAGGTTTTTTAAGGTCAGTTGTGAGTAATGGTATTGGACATGTGCAGCAAACAAGGCTGACTCTCCTTCTCAGAAGTCTGTCCTGCTGATGATCCTCTGATCCAGCAATGTGGTGCCCTTCTGAGGTATTTTTATCTCAAATCTCTTGGCTTCAGAATAGTCACAGGTAGATGGCCCACCTTTGTCCCATGGAATTAGACAGGAGGCTTAGGTGAGCCTGCAAAGCATTTATTAAAGGAATGAGTCATAAACCTCCCTATGTCTATCTGTTATCTGACTTGACTGTGATTGCCCCACCAGCTGCAGGAGCACCATGAGGGTTTGCAGCAGCTTAGTGAGGCACTGCAGTTCTGTGTGGTGCTGAAACTGCCTGGGCATGGGCAGCTACCTAAGCCTGAGGAGGAGAGAAAATAGTTTTGAATGTGACAAGTTAAAAATAGTGTTTTTACAGGACAGTTTCTGAACTCATAGCATGACTTATACTGGAAGTTTGGTTTTCCCTGGAAACTTGGTCTTTTATTAGTGCTCTAGCTAACAATGGAGCATGAGCCCTGAAAAAATGGAGTTGATTCCATAATCAAATTATTGATTTGCGGGGGGAGAGGAGGAAGATGATGGAAACTTTAAATACTATCATGTGTTAGTGCTTGTATATGCTCACTATTCTGAAGATTCAATTCCCTACTGCTTTTTTGCTCTTTTATAGCTAAAATTCAAAGTACTGATATTGGTATATTGTAATGTGAGTACATAATGCTGTTCAGTCCCAAATGTATGGCAGACAAATTTTATTTATTGCTTGTACTGTGGCTGGATGTTAGGCAAAGATTAAATAGTGTATATGGCAAAGAAGGATTGCAGTTAGCAAAATACAATGGAATGCTTTATTTTGTGGCACCTGCACACTGACCTGTCCATCTCTTGCTTCTAAAGATTTTGAACTGTTTATTTTAATGGTGTTTACTGTGCTCTTTCAGTCTTGCAAGCCATGTGAGCTAAGGGAAAGTAAATGGAAAGTTCTATATTTGAATTGTCATCATGGCTTAGGTTTTTGTTTTGTTTTAACCTACACCTTCAAAGGAAGGAAATACCAGAAGCTTTGCAATATAATATGCATAGCTGACCTTTTGAGTTCCGGATTGCATCAGGAAGGAGGAAAGTACTTCGAAGTACAAAAGCATAAGGTTAAAACAAGATTTAATAATTCCAGCACTTGGAGTCACTGGAAACAATAAATACTGCAGAGATAATTGTGCAGTGCTGCAAGCAAAGATGGAAGAAAAATACATATATATACTGAACCATTAAGATATTAAAGCAATGTTTTCAGCATCACTGTAACTTTTTCAGTTGTACTGAAGTGTGAAGTTGAGTACCACAGATGTAAATGTCAAGTGTGGCAAAATACATAAAACAAGAGAGAAATTAATGCCAAATTGTATAACCAAACCTATTAAACAAGAATCAAACGCAGCCACAGCATTCACTGTGTCTAAACACATTTTCAGCATTCACTGTATCTAAATCACTGGCATGCACTCCTCCTGACAAGCAATTTAGCAGCATTTCCTCTATCCTGGATAGTACAAAGGGTAATACATGAAATAATTGCCACTGAGTTTGTAAGCCACACATGAAAAGCAGGAATTCCTGTCTGGTTTTTTTTTTTTTCCTTCATTTTTAACAGTAGGAATAAAATCTTCATTCTTTTTTTAATTGATGTTTGTGGCGAAATTCCTATGGAGGATAGTTTCACTACTACGTTAAAATAGTAATGACTCGTGATCCAGCAAGTGTGAGGCCTTTTGTGCTGTCACTACAGTAATATGGAACAAGAGACAGCTGCTGTCCCCAGAGAACTTGCTATCTAAACAGTGTATGAAATGGATGGTTCACTGAAGTAATTTCATTTAAGTGATGTCTCTGTAGTGAGGAATTGTGAGGCTCCAGAATGTCAGAAAGTAGAGAGAGAGAGATAGCAAAATACTCCCGAAACCTTCACTGAAAAACTTAGAATTAAAAAAACTTAGAATTAAAGACACCAGCAGCAAAACAGGAATTAACATCATCTGTTGGGTCAGTTCTGAGCTGCATCTGCATCCCTCTCTCCCTCGCAGCCACATGGAAAACCAAATGAGAATGCTGGATGTGAAGTCCAGAGGCCTGTTTGGTCAAGCACCAAGTTTTGTGGAGCACATCCAGTGAGTCAGTTGTAAATTTAATTGTGTATGTATCACTTGCTGAGATGGGTATGGGAGCTGTTTTTCTTGCAAGAAACGCTCCCTGTGTTGCCACATTGTCTCGTGGGATCTGTGATCAGCAGCAGGGTCATGCAGGAGTATTATTGGAGTTATCTATTATCTGGACTTTAGCACCATAGCTGAAGGAGGACTCTTTTGTGCCCCAGTTTTCCCCATCTCTTCCTTTTAAGTTATTCCTTCCCTTTCAGTAGATATCACAGAAGCATTCCTGCAATGCCTTGGAGCACTACATGCAGTATTGAAGGATTTGCAAAGACCTGTCACTGTTCGATGGGGTTGACTAGGATTCTGGTCTTGCAGCTGGAGCAGAGAATCAAGGCACATGTGTTTCCTCTGAATATAGTAAAACAGTATGTCTTGTGAGTTATGATTGCTAAGCAGAGGAGAAAAGTGATAAACACCATAAATGAAATTTGAAACTTTATCTGTTTGATCTCCTGCTGGAAGAGGACAGATGTCTAACAGAAGCAGTCAAACCAAGGGGTTCTGTTCAGTTTCCTCCCATTTTTACATGCTGTGTTGGAGAGCAGGCTGCAAGACTACCCAGTAGGAGCTTTTCACCTCAAATCAGAAACAGGTTATATGCTTGATCACTGAAATTGCAAAAAGATACGGTACATTTTAAAATTAGATTCAAACCTGCTGCTTAAAACTTCTTCTAGCGTCTTCTAGCATCCATTCATTTCTGTGCCCTGTGCAAGTACTTTATTTCAAAATTACGTTTACTGCTTTGTGATGATCTTTAATGCAGGGAGTTAGATATTTATCTCAGGCACAAAGTTTTTTTTCCTGTCACTTTATAGCTTTAAATTCCAGTAGCCTATTGTACCCAGAGCATTGTCATTTTGTGACACAGCAGACACTGCTCATTTTGCACAAGCGACAAACCACGTTCTCGCAGTAAGTCTTTACTTTTTGTACTTATGCTGTAGTTTCAATCTTATTTAAAAGCAAACATGCTTTGAAAATATATAGTTAGTAGTTGCAAAAAGCTGTTATATGATATTAAGATGTCAGTCGCTAAGCTGGTATTTTTTAAAAAGCATTTTGTTTTACTTGTAAATCATGCCTTTTTGTGCATCTTATGGTCCACAGCCCTTGAGGTTTTTCAGACACTCCCAAATGCTGTTTTGAACAACACTCAAGTAATGAAATAATGATTTCCATGCTTCATGATGCTCACAGGTGCATTAATACTGCACTGAAATAAGAGCTTGTTGCATGTTGGTAGCACACAGGCTAGCAAGCCATGAAAGTGTCCCTGAGTATCCCAGTAAGCTTCTGTCAGAAATCTTTCCTTTCTGGAAAACTAAAATTTGAGCATTTGGGCTACTTTTTCTTTACAGTGGCTTTATGCAGCTCAGCAATTAAACAGCCTGGAAAATCACTCCAACCCTTGTTATCATCACTCAGGTACTCTTCCACATGCAGTTTCCCTTCCACACTTTTCTGCAACTGAAATAGCATCTTCCAAGTGCCTTTACTACAGCAAAAGTGCTGATTCTTTGGATTTGAAGGCAGACTATGAGGTTGGTTGCAGCATTAGATGTCGACCTTGGGCAGTGTCAGTCCTTCTTTCACTGGCAGAGGTGGAAGCATGGGCTGCTGGGCCATGGCAAGCCCCCACCTGTGCAAATCTGAGGATGCTGTAAAAATACCTATAGAGCTAAAACGAACTTCTTCCAAATGCTCAGTCCAGAACTTTATCTCCTGTAGCCTTTTTGATATGGCAACATAAATATCTTTGTTTATCATAACGGTTCCTCATTGATTTTTACATCCAGATGGATAAGCAGCAGTTGCCTGTGTATATTCTGTATTTGCAGTGTGAACTGTGGTAGGTAGTTAACCACTTATAGGAAATCTTTCTGTTTCAGTGATGATATGAATGTCAATAACTGCATAGTTAGTGCTGAAATTTGTTTTTGCTGCAAATTAGATACTGCCTGCAGCATCAAATGCAGTGTTAAATATTTATTTATTTTAAGCTCTCTTGCAGGTGTGATGAATAGTGAAAGTGTTTTTAAGAACTGGACTACTTCTCTCAATTTCTTTTGTTTTTTGGTCACTTTCAGACCATGAAAGTGTGTCTCAAAGTGCCAAACATTCAAATTACTCATTTGAGAGGAACAATGGCAGATACTATAATAAAAATGTCATTACTTTGGTAGAGTAAATTTAAGCATTTTTAGACCAGATCTCAAAGGTAAAGCCTGCTTGAAAGAAGAGATTTTTTTAAACATGTAAAAATCCTCCAAAGAAAAACATTCATGATTTTCATCTTGTTACAGGTGAAAGAATTGTACTTGTTACTTGTGCTATAGGGATCTTCTTTGCTTTTTATTTTTATATTGGGACTGCCTGCTTAATCTTAATTCTTAGTTGAAAATGATATCTCAACAATTAAGCCAGCACACATACTGTTGAAAAAATGAGTTCAATCTTTTTTCTTTTCTTTTTTCTTTTTTTAACATTATTCTGGTTTTATATTTAATATAAAAAGAAGCAGTGAAATCAGACTAGCACTGAGCCTCATACTACTGCCAGTGTTTGACCATGATAGGTGAACCAGAATCCTGAAAGACAGTGTCTTAAGATCTAGTACATCTGTCTGGATTGCAGTACTTGAATTTAGTTTAACAGTTACTGCTGTCCTTTTTTGATAAATAAAAGTGAAATGCAGACCTTAAAACCTGCTAAAGAGAATATAATGATTCTTGTGGATGAAACATTTTGCGCAATTTTTGAAACCCTAAATAATCACATGCTAAAAGGGAAAAGAATGAACAAAATCTACAAACTGCACAACAAATACAGTTGCAAAGTTGCAGTGCTAATATGTTTGGCCTCTCCAGCCTGGCTTCTGGAGCCAAGAGATTGCCCTCATCCTGCAAAATGTGGCAGAGGTATGGCTATGGTTTAATGGTGGCTTTCCTTAGGTTGTAAAATTAGGCACAACTTTACATTCACGTAAGCTCAGTTTATCTAAACTTGATATTGCAGAGGATATTTTGCACAGTAAGGTTGGATGTTGCAGTCACTGAGGTGTAATACTGTTTTTCTGTTCTTCCAAAGAAGTGTATTACTTAAAATTCTTGGCAATACTTGCATTTAGTAACAAGATGTTCTCATTACTAAATGCACAAGACTCTTCTATTAACAGAGGAGCTCTGAATCTTACTTTGTCAATTTTATGATGTTGCTCCTCACCTTTACTGAAGGTTATTTTTTGTCTCAGTAAAGTTAGCAGACAGCAATACAGCCCATGGTGTAGGCTATCCATTACTAAATCCAGCATTTTAACTATGTTCTCCAGCAATTAAAGAGGGGTAGGACTGAGACTCAGGTACTGATATTGAAACCACTGTAGGTAGTTCCTGGGACTTAATTACTTTGGTAGGACACACAAATAACTTTTCTTCACCAGGCAGGCTCTTGAGTGTAGAAAGACTGACTTAGAGTTAGGTATGACCCAGGGTGTTTAGCTGGAAATTATTTCATTAATGACTCTTAGATTTAATTTGAAAACGGAGATGGAGGTGTGGAAGCAGGGAAGAAAGCTGATTATTCATGTAATCTCTAGTAAGGAATACCTGAACAGAATTTCCTGGTTTAATATGATGTCTTTTTGACACTTTCCTTGGTCTCCTTTACTGGCTTTGAATTTGAGACATTTAAATTAAAAAGTTATGCTTCGACACGTTCTGCTTTCAGTATTCTATTTTCTGAGATTAGGTTTTCTCCTCTTGCTGTGGGAGATTATAACCAAGAATTCTTGTAAGTTGCTGTGGTGTAACATGGAAGTGAGGGTTCTGCAGGTCAAGGTGTTCACCTTTCTTTTGACCACTCTTGCCCAGTAGTCTTTCTGTTGCTGTTTTAAGGAGCAGTGAAACATTGAATCTTTAGAGTGAACTTGTTAAGGGGGAAGCTTGTGCAAGGCCAGGCAGGGCTGAGGAAAGATCTGCTTTATCCAAAGGTGAGCAGGACATTAGTGGTCTTCTGAATTTGTAATGATTGTTTTATTTGTCAAGCTCTGTACTTATGAGCAGTGCAAGGAATACAAGTGTTGGTAGCAGAAATAAAGCATTTTGTGTAGCTTTAAAGAGATTATTTATACTGCCTCCTACAAAATGTATTAGTTCTTTTCACTGCATCAATATAATTAGTTCAGTCTGTTAAACCAGCTTATTTCATTTAATACTTTCTTCTGCATTTGCTGACAATACAGTTAGAAAAAAAATTACAAGCCAACTGAAAACAATGCAAATACATTTGTTTGCTATTTCTTCTACAATGGCAGTTTGCCAGAGATGACATGCTTCACTAAATGTCACTAACTATTATGTATTTAGGACTTAATTATGCCTTTAAGGCACTGGCCCTTTCAGGGAAGAGTGGATAAAATTGCTTCCTTGAGAGCTCTGAGCCACGCTCTGCCTGAGAAAACATGACTGCTAGTAGCATGGTGGGAAATGAAAAAGCAAGTTGATCATCTATTTGAGATGATAGAGCATATGTTCTTGCCCACACCCCTTAGCTCTGCTGATGGATGAGTTATCTCACTGCTCTGGGCATTAAATAAACCACTGTTAAAGCTATGTCTGCACCCATAGCCTCAAATGCTCTTTCTCTCCTGTTATCTAAAGCTTATCGTGGAGAGGTAACTTTCAGACTACAAAACCGAAGACCCTAAACACTTCTAGATTTTCCTACATAAAACATAGTGTGAATTGTTCATTAGAAAATAGTCACTTCACAGGCTTTTGTCCAACTAACACTGTGAGCCAGGAGGACTGGAGGGGTGAGAGTCTAGACTGGGATCTTGTTGATCTAAAGAGGCTGTTGACCCAAGATACACAATTGCTACCAGCTTCTAGTTCTTAACTTCTTGAAAATGATGTGTTTCATAGCATATTTTTAAATTTCAGAATATATTCAGAGGCAACTCATGGGAACACAGCTAAATCAGGATTATACTGCACTGCACTGTGGAAGTACGTAGGATGTAGCTGTTGAATAATTTAATGCTTCTTTGCTCTATCAACTTTTTAGTCTATCCATTTGCCTTAGCATTTACTCAACTCTCAAAGGTTCCCTTTCAAAACTCAAACTATTACAAACTACTGCAGATGTGAGTCTAAGTGCTATCAGTAGTGCTGGATTTCCCATGAGCTGTCTCTCATGTCAGGTAATTTCATTTCAAGTTCTCTCTCTTTAGACAGTGAGTCATTGACAGAAGTAGCATCCCCATTTCAAATTCTACATGATCTGAGTTACAAGAGCAACTGCTTAAGCTGGACAACAGTGTCAAAATTTCTACTTCCAGTGCTTCCTCATGGTTCACAAAGTCAGTCTGTGGAGTAACAGGTTTTAAGTTCAGGAGAGAGACTGACAACTGCCTGTTCTCTGCCATAGCATCTTCCACCTCTGTGAGCTTTCTCCAACTCACCTCTGCTGTATGTTTTCACTCAAGCTCTTCTCCAGGGCTGAAGTTTTTAAAGAGATGGAAATGGCATCTGTTCTTGATGGCACTTGCTCCCTGGTCACCAGTCACTGATTTAACCTCTTCACTGATTTCTGGAAGAATCTTTTCTGAGTATTTTTGGGACTTAACCCTGCTATCCATCCATGTATAAAACTAGAGATGATTGCATCAAATCCTTTAATAATCTTTGCTATGTGCTCAAACACATCTGGGCTAAAATATTATAGCTTAGAAGAGAGTCAGTAACATATGCTCTAGTCTCAAGCAGTGTCTTGAGAACTAAAAATAACAGAGCCTAAATTCTAATAAGTAAAACCAGAAAAGCTGCTGTTCAAATTGGGTTCTTTGATTTTACCCTTGACTTCAACAGAGAAAATGTCCTAGAATGATTACATATTTCTTGCTGTAATATAAATAAAACATAAATGCATTCTAACTTACTGTCATCAATGATATTTATATAAAGTACTGGGTTTACAATGGTATGCAATTTCTTACTGAAATATTATTTAATTGCACAAATATTACTCAGTGTATACCTCTTCCCATTCTATTATAAATGAACTTTAGCATGCTTCCTCCTTGCAGCAGAAATAATAAATGATTTCATAACTTGAATTATTTGTGGGATACTGGAAATGGGTTTTCTGTCAGTACAGGGCACTTTTATGAACTTGTTATGCTGCAGGTATTCATTGCTTACTCTCTTCTGGCAGAATAAATCTCTGGGCAGTAGTATCTAGTACCTACATGTTTTGGAGAAGCTCATATTAAAATGAGAAGGACATTGAGAGTAGACATCAAGTGATGGTTTTGCCCAAGATTTTAGTTTCAGTGACATGTATTTAATAATGCTTTGCTAAATACCTTCAAATGTGTACATTACACTTACAGCCTTGTTCTCGTGTTGTAATTTCATTGCTATCAGTACTTTTAAAGCAGATTTTTCTTTATCATAAAGTTTATCAGTAGGAAATGCTGCAGTAGTCTTAATAATAGGAAAGCAATTCATCTGGTATAATGGTCCTTGTGAAAAATATTGAAATTGTGTCACTTCACACATTAAGTATTCTCCCAGTACTTAGGTGAAACAAGATAACACTAATGCTAAAAGACTATCAATTTTCTAGGTAGTAGATTTCCTATATGGTATTTTTACAGACTATTAAATGCTACATGACAACTTAATAGCAAGTTACTAATCCTCTTCTTAAAATACTATTAAGACTACAGTGTGAAATGCACAAAAGTTAACAAATTTCAGAGTTCAACGGGGTTATGAAACCCTAACTTGGTATGTTAGTATGTGGTGTGATCATTCCTTTCTTTCCCTTTTTTAATTCTTTATTTTCCTCCTCTTTCTTCTGCCATATTCAATGCTTCCTGTGAAAGATATTTTTTCTCTATCTTTCAGTGTGTGGTCACATGCATTATTAACTACTTGTTATTCCAACCCTACCATAAAAAACCCCACAGATGTTAATGTATGCCTAGGCCCGTGTATGGCACTGTCATCAATTGTGGTATTGTGACAAGTATTAATGAATTCATCCTTAAATTGGATCTATTATGGGAGACAGTGTGTGTATGAGAGAGAATAATGTCTGTCATTAGATATAAATACATTTTAGACATAAGGCTATGAGATGCAGGGTTAATACTATAAACTTATCTAACACTGAGAGCTCAGTGAATTTTATTTTTTAAGTACTTGATATGTTAGGAAACTTTTTTAAATCATAAGGTGAGTGCATGACTACTTGTCACTTCTGCAAGTCACTCTGTAGGCATTGCTGTTACCTGGTGTCTGTAGGTGTAGTTGATGCACAGAAAACATGAATGGCTTTTAAGGATTAAAGGACTGTCAAAGGAAGTTAGAGGCGTTTCAGTGCTCAGGGGACTGTTCCTGGTGGGTACTGGAAAACAAGCTGGGACCAAATAAACCCTGTAATAGAGGCAGCACTGTCAGCATGGTGCTGACATGCAGCTTGGGCATACACACAAGCCCAACTTTGCAGCTACAGCTTGCCTCTGCCTGGCATGCAGTGCAGGTAATTGTGGGATTAAGAGTCTGGTAACAATTGTGCAAGCAATGTTATCCTACCAGATGTTGACTCTTGAAAAACATGCTAGATTGGTATGCTCCTGGATAGAGCTTCTGAAGTTAGTAACTTTTAAGAACTTCTACACATGAAGGAATCAGTTCTAGGAAGAGGTCAGTACCAAGGTTTGCAGTGCAGACCTTTGCAATTTGGGCTAATGGAGTAACTCGATTATGAGAATAGGACACTAAGAAAAGATGAAATGTGCTTTTGGCTTTGTGAGAAAGGAGTAATGAGAGGTGACATTCCTGGTCTAATTTGCAGTTGTGTAGCAGTAGGATCCTTCAATAGGATTTCTGCTTCTGCCAGTGTAACTTCCTCAATTGCTTACATTCCTTACTGTGCCTTCAGCCTCCAGTACCTATCTGTGCCTTTTCTATGACTTTTTCTCATGCCCTTTGTGAGCACATCTGTATTTTCTCATGGCACCTGTTATTCTCTCCAGACTTATCTCTCTACCAAACTGCTCTGATATCTTTTCTCACTCATTATTTCTTGGGGTTTTTTTTTCTGTGCTTGACTATTGTCCTTTCCTGCCCTTCTTTTTCCATCGCTTCACTGCTTGGGTGTCAAGAAAAAAGAAGTAGGCTGTCTCTTCTCTTCATTGCTTCTTACTATTTAATCAATCAAGCTGTTTGAGCACAAACTTCAGAAAGAAAAATAATTGGGCACAGCAGACTGCAGTATAGGCAACAATTTTTTACGTTTGGAATGGTCAGGCAGGTAAAAAGGATATTAAAATGAAAATCTTTGAGCAGCTATAGTAGTAGATGTGCCATCCTTTGACCTAAAAATATATTTTTGTAGCCTGAAATATATGTCTGTAGTTAACAATCCTGTTTCTCCTATGCTTTTGGCCATTTTAAAGAAGTTTTCGGGCTATGTTTCTTTAGGGCTGTGAATGCAACAAACTAAGTCATGATTTCATATTTCGAACTATTTTTTTAAACAACTGCTGTGATAAGGTAACTCATTTGTGCTATAGGTGCTCCAGAGGAAATACAGGGTTAAATGTTATACATTACAATACTAATTAAAATCTTGTCCTAGAGGTGGTAACAGACACTGAGTGTCCTCACCGGGTGAGTCAGTTCCCTCCAACGCTCCTACTTGTTTTCACTGGACCTCACACCAGAAGACTCATCTCTGATCCTATAATTTGTATCATCAGTTAGTAGTAACAGCAATGCACAGAACTCAATACAATATTATCTTTTTCTTTACTGAAGCGGTGTACATTCGAATATACTACCTGCTGCCCGTAACAGAGACACAAACCAACAGAGTGCCGGTTTATGCGGTGCTTTATTTAGGGCCCGGGAACCTGAGGACTAGTGTCCCAAGTCAGGATTCCGAAGACCCTCATTTTTCATACAGCTTTTATACTCTCACACAAACATGTCTACGTGCAGTTCTTACTTGTAAGCAGTTACACTTAGTTACAAACACAAACTCATATTTCATACTGATAACAATTGGTAATCATCTACTTTTAATCATAAATCTGTTTAAGTTGTCTTACCCCATAGAAACCCCATAGAAACTGTTCAGCAGACCCTTACTATATCTAAGGTAACAAATCGTTATATACATGCTTGGCTAAATCCTTTGATTATTGTTCCTACCTCTTCAGTACATTCCATTCTCACGAACAAGGTTGCTAACCTACTACTTTGGAGTGCTGCTCTCTAGGCCTACTCTCCTACTAAGCCTTAGCCATTCTACTACTAAATTTGAATCATTCTGCAACATACCTGTTGGTGGTTCCTGGTTTATGGTTTCTTAGATTCCTTTTTTGAGGATTTCCCCTTCTAAATCTTAACAGCAGTGGTAGAGATGGTCACTTCAGTTTCTATTTGTGGTGACTGCAAATTTGTTACCGTGGCATTAATCTTATGAAGAACACATAACTTTACAGAAACATTCACTAACATGTATGCAACATCCTAGAATAGTGCTTTCAATGAAGCTGTCAACTGTGCCATACATTTTAGCTTACTGAACTGACAAAAATTGGCTATTCAGAAACACCAGGAGATGCAGTATTAGAGAGCACATTGTCTCAGTTTTTGCTAGCTGTAAATCTTAGTTTTCATTTGGAATAGAGAGAGAAACTTGGCATGTTTTGTCAGCTAGTGGAAAACAGAAACTATTCTTTTCTTACAAGCAATGGTGCAAAGAGCAGCTCCAGCAAGATCTTTAATAACGTATAAGGCCCTTTACAGGTTCAAGTTCTAGCTTGAAGTAAATTCTATCTTAATTTAATAACTGGAGGTAATGGAGAATCTACCACAATTAACATAGATACTTGTTTCTATCATAAAAGAGAAAATGTAAATCATATTTTCAAATAAAACCCATGACTAATTCATTGGTGATAACATGTGAGGTCTTTGCTACCATTTCTGATTCAGCTGTGCAGAATTAAACTTTCTTCTACCACACACAAAGACTTTGAAAAAAAATTTGTAGACTCTCACTTACTAAAGTGACTGTATTTTGTTAGTAGAGACCACCAGCAGCTTTACTGCCTCACAAGCTGATAGATACCAAGTCTGATATTTTAAGTGGAGACTGACATGTTTTTTACTGAACAGAAAAATGGCCATTTTCACAGGCAGGGGACAGGATTCAGAGGTAATTGTTCTAAATACGTGACCATTGATAAAAAAATATGAATTGACGTAAGTTAATATTTTTAATACTCATTAAGAGGTATTGTGCTAGCAAAACCAGACCACCTGTAACTGCAAATAAGGCAAAAGACCTGAAGTTTTGGTAAGCCTTATTCCTTTGCCTTCTTGAAACAGGAGTTTATGCTGTAAAATATTAAGCAGGCTTTCAATTTTGTATGTCTATCATATAGCAAGCATAAAGATTTGGACTCTGGAGGAAGTTATTTGATTTTAGTGAAACAATATTTTGACCTGAAAAATGTTGTTCCAGAAACTTGTGGAATAGGAAATGGTAACCCCATGTGGTACTGATACTTGGAGCTGTGCTTGACTGAGACAAAAATAGGTTTGGCAGCTGCTTTCTCCAGCAAGACTGCACTTTAATCAGGATGAAGGGGATTGTGCAGCCAGGAAGCAGGACGATGTGGTATGAATTTTACCTAATGGAGGCAGATCTGTTATCCTGAGCAGAGGTGCGGCTGTTCTGCTTACTGAAGGCAATCGTGAAAGGTTGAAGCAGGAGGAGAGACTTTCCCCTTGGCAAAGACAGTTCAGAACTCATTATAGCAGGCTGTCCCAGATACTTGTTAGATGAAGACCACAGTCAGTCACTGTGTTCCTGTCAACTTAACCACAGCGTGGGTTAAACTCCAGATTTTCTTCTCCCTTCTTCCATGTAACTTCCCTCTGTCTGTCTTGTACTGTGGATAGCAATAAACCTTTGCTCTGTCCCTTTGATATTGTCTGTGGCCCCATGTGTCCTTGCCCCACCAGTGCTTTCCTGCACAACATTTCCATGACCTGAATACTCCATGGTATTTCACATCTCCATTGCTTAACTCCATTGTTTCACTGTTTCACATATCCATTGCTTAAACATCTTTCAGGTGGCCACCAACATCTGTGGAGTTATTCTTGATTATGCCTGTTGTCTGTTCTGCTGCGAAAACCACTTTCTGAATTTGTGCTGCCAGTACTCACAGTTTCTGTTCACCTTACTTTCTTTGACTTCTTTTCAGTATTGCAACAATCAAATTGTCTCCCTACCTTTCATTATATGCTCATTAATGGCAGTTTGCCTACTGCTCTGGTTGTCCTATGGCATGAGGGGCAACAGTACTGCAAGAACTAAAGAATAACACACAGAGAGCTTGTGGACAAAACAGAACTGACAGTGAAGCCCCGGCCTGTGTGAGAGAGGAGGAAAAGTCAATCAGCACAAGGGCATTTAGGCAGGGATGGTCTGAAACCCTGATATTAAGAACCAAGGAAGAGAAAGGACCAGGATATGCATCAATGGCTGGCTTAAAGGGATCTAGGCCAATGCTGTTCTGCTGAAAAGGGATAGTCAGATCCTTTTTTCCAGAAGCTCTCCTGCCACTCTTGCACTGGCAGCAGCTTTCACATAGTATACATTGACTGGGGTCAGTTTGCTGATTCATCAACAATGAGTTTCAGCAACAATGAGGTGCAAAAGGAGGGGTGGGGAAGCGATAGCATTCTTTTTTCTCCCAGCAATTTGGCCTTAGATTGGTTTAAAACTACCATAAGAGAATCTGTTTAGAAAGGTGCCTTTAGGATTCTGAGGAACATAGAGGCAGAAGAGTGTTTGGAGGAGAGAGAGTCTCTGTAGGAGGGAACCTGAACATTTTACTGGGGCTTAATACCTCTAGAAATAGAACATGAGAGGAGGTTATAAATACATCAAAATGATTGGGAAAGGAACAAATACCACATCCTTTCTTTTCCCCAAAATGAGCAGGAGGAAAGGGAATGGTTGTATTGACTGAGCAACTAAATAAATTAGCTAAGTCAAAAAGTCTGAAACAGTTGTCAACTTCAATTTTGCACATGACTTCAATCTAAATGGGAAATTATTTTACTGCTACTTTGACAACCTTTCTTCTCCACCTCCTCTTTCCTCACTTCATCTACCTGTTGTACCCTTTCATTCCTGAAGATATCTCTTTCCGTTTCTTGCAAGAGTAGTGATGCCTTAGTGTGTGATTATGAAATGCTGAAGATAAGAGGACCTTGATCTCTGCCTGGGGCCTCTACCTGTCTGTAGTGGCATTTCCAGTGAGTCAGAGACTGTCTCTGAACCAGAGCCCTCTTAATGAAGGATACAAAAAAAAACCATGCTCACCAAGGACTTACCTTAAGCTGAGACAAGACCACTTCCAAATGAAAGCATTCATTTAGGCATATGGTTACTGTGAACTTTTCTGAGTGTTAATTAATAGATATGCCTACCTTGAAGTAATAGGGCTTGATAGAGTGGAGAAAGGAGATGTAATAGAAAATATCCTCAGGAAATTCAGTCGTCTCCAAATTACATTTTCATATATAAACATACAGACAAATTAAAATTTTATTAGAAGTTTTAAAGTACCTTTATCAGCAATAATGACACTTTAGGGTACATTACAAATTGATAACTGTATATATGTAATACATAGCAAGTAAGAAGGTTCGTAAACAATAATACACTCTGCAAAAGGTGGTATAAAAATATGTTGGGAGAAAATGCTAGCTACCAGTTTGGTTTGAGACAAGGCTCTGTTCTTAACTTGGAACTTTGTTTCAAGTCCAGATCCAGTTCATGTATTTTATAATACTAGGATTATATGGCAATCGACCTTAGTATATTTCTTCTTTCAGCTCTATTTGTTTTGGATCCTCATTTTCCCATACTGATAACTTTCAGTCTTTGTTTTCTTCCACCTTGACAATTGTAAGAGATTCTTTAAAAGCATGACCAAATTTTAGTAGCAAGGATCTATTTATCATGCCTGAGTAGCTTCTTAATAACTAGTAAATTTTTTGTTTTCTTATCTTAATTCACACTTGAACTGTGCTGTCAGCTGAGCTGGTTTCTGTAACCCAGCCAATCTCCATGTGGAAAATCAGCTCTGACAAAGCTGAAGCCCTCTACACCTTGCACTTTTCTGGTTTTTAGCAGGCTTTTTAGCTGCCAACAAATTGAACATCTCAGAGTGATTCTTTATCTTTCAGATGCCACAGATTGTCTTTCTTTGGTGTGTGCTCATGACATTTGTTGGTGCTCTGGGCAAATTTGGCCTCAATATGTCTATTCTTTTCTCTAATGTGCATTTGTTTCCTCATTAATGTTAGGTGGTTTCTGTGAGTTCTAATTATCTTAGAAAAGAGATTCTTACCTATCCAAATCTGTTTGCATAGCTGTGGTGGTGGGGTTATGCCCAGCTGGCTGGGAAGCTGTCAGGCACAGTTGAACCATCACTGTCCTGGAGGGGTTTGCCCCACGCTGACTGAAGTGCTGTGTTTAATGTAACCCTTCTTCCTTTTGCTGAGTGTATTAAAATAGATCATTAAATCTTCATGTATTAAATCTCCCTGTCATTCAAGAACTTCAAAGTACATTTTAATCAACTTATTATTTTATAGTAGTTTTATAGAGAAAATTCTTACTAAATTATGCCTGATTGTATATTCAGCTGCACCTTCCGTGTTTTGAATTTCTGAATGGACTAGTGCTGGAGAAATAATCTGGCTGGTAGCAGGTGGGCAGGAGAGCTCAGGATGTGCTCCTTTCTGGTGCTACCCTGGCAGATATATGCTGTAAAGCAGCAAACCATGAAGAACACGGAAAAAAAAAATTAATTGGATATTAAGAGTCACCTAAGACATAGAAACACCATAAATTTTTTTACAAGTAAAAGCAAGAATCCAGTGGAGTTGAGTTATGAGTCTACTGAGTAGGATGCATTTCTTTCTCTCAGTCCTCTTTTGCATTCTTTACTCAATGACATCTGTGGTATGTTCTATAACCTCCCCATGTAACAGTATTTTAATGCTACTTGTCATCTTCTTGAACAGAGAAAGAAATATGATCAGTAGACACAATGACAAGCTAAACAACTGCCTTCTAAAGTGATTTTAATACAGCAAGGAATTGAGTGCAGAGGTATTTTAATGGAACTAAAAAGATTTATTGGTACTTTTTCTTAAATATTAAGCTACAGGACTCGCAAAGTGGTGTCCCTTGTTTTGGAATCGGGAGCTGGTGTTTCTGGGATGGTTTTGTTGTAAAAGCATTTGCAAATAGAATTTTTCATTCTAAAAATTTTAAATCTGCTTTGTCATATACTTGTTTTCTTACTCTATCAAGCAAGTAAGACTAATGACATCCAGAAGACTGCTCATGATGCGAGTTACATCCTTGGTGGAAATGCAAGTGGCAGGCTCTGGTCCTACAAAGGAAATGAAATTTTGGAGCAAAAACACATGATCTGATTTATGGACTTCTGATCTTTAGTTGATATTCCTAAGTATAACTGTTTAAAAGGCTTTAAATGAAATTACTTTCTCAGAATGAAAAGGATTAAGAAATTGCCTCTTTATGACAAAATCGTGTCAGCTAAAGGTGTTTCTTTTTTCCCTAGCAGAGTGTTAAATAATATTTCCAGAAGAAAACTAGAGAGAATACTAAACCTATCATGTAATGGTTATTCACCATGTAAACACAAATATACCATAAGGAAAACACAGGTACTGTGTAAGGTGTCCATTTTAGAAAGCACGTATCTCTTTACTGGAAAAGAGGAGCACCTGACTTTTCTGTTTTACACATAGGCTTAGTGCAGGAAATTGTAATTCTGTTGTGACTATCTGATGGCTGGACCAGAAAAATAAGTATTCATTTTAATGCATTGAAGGAAAGGATTTAAAGTTTCCTTTTTCCATTTTTAGCATCAAACTTCACCGAGATAATATTTTCTCTCTGTCTTTTGAAGAGCTTACTGCAACTTCAGAAATTCTCAAGACATCAGAAAAATAGTCTTTTGTGATCCCTTTTGTTTATTTATAAAAGATTACTTAATGGAATTCATTCTTTCCAACTTGCACACTTATTTAGAAATTGAAATCCAGTTTCCAAGCAAAATAAACACAGCAGGGTAAGCTGCTGTGGAAAAACAAGGTATCAATATGTAATTTTGTTGAACTGACAAAGTGAAATCATAATATTAACCTAACAATAGTTTCATAGAAAGACAGTCATAACATTATTTAAATATTGTAATAGATTTATAGCCTTATAAGATAAATTCCTCTGGTTTTGCCACAGAGATGATGTTTTCTTCTCCATTTAAATATATTAGTGATTAATAAATCAATCAGCTTGTAACAAAGTAGGTAAGACAATCGGCTTTGTCCTAAATGTTCTGTAATAACCTTGGCTGCCTGGTGCAATGGCAGTCTTGAATGCCTTGCTTGGAAAACAGTGTTTGGCAGAGGTCCCTGTCTGCTCCTCCTGGTCCCCGGGAGTCTCAGGATGGCTGAGGTCAGAACAGGGGTGGGCAGGTTTCATACCTGTACAAATGCTTTTAGTGTAGTTCTGTGTCTTTAGAGGCACATCAGGGTTTCATGCTGATATAAAAATTATTTATTTTAGTAAAATTACCATAGAGAGGGAGGTAGTCCAGAGATACAAAACTCTGCTGATTGTTGCACTATAACAAACCAACATAAATATGCAAAACTATTTTGCTACCTTACAGGTATAAGATAATATTCGCTTTTCTTATCCAATCTATAACACCAAAAGCTGTTTTAAATTGGTCTCTCAAAACCTGGCAACAAGAATTCCTGAGGAGGGAGATTCATGTTGTAATTTATATATTATAGAATTTCTTTCTTTTTTTTTTTTTTTTGCCTTGGGAAGTTGTCAGTTTATTTACTATCAGGTTTAGTTCTTCCAACCATTTTGGATTAACAGGACAAAATAAGCAGAAACTGAAGCCTTTACTGCTTTGGGAAATTTGAGGAGTACTGCTTGGTTTTTGTTTTGTTTTCAGGAGTTTTACAAATGCTGATCTTCAGAACCCATGTTCTGGGCTATAAAGTGGGGTTTGTATTCTTAGGAGATAGCCTATTTTACTTTTGCAGCTATATCCACACATAAAACAGCATACTACCTCTCCCTGGGAATCTGTGTGAAAGGATTTTTAAGTCTTCTAAACACTGTCAGTTGTCAGAGTTCAAACTCTGCAGAGTCTTTGAGAGGATGAGCAGAGTTTTGCATAATTGAGGTCTCTTCCTGTGCACCAAATGTGAGCACTACTCAGTGAAACTTGTGTCTTTCCTCTGAAGTATAACTGTTTATATTACTCTTCTCCAACATAAGCCCTGAATTGCCTACCAGAAATGGGGAGCCCAAATACCACAGTGCTAGTAAAGAATTTCCTTTAGCTGTAGTGTCTTTAGGTACCAAAAAGGGAGAGTTAGGATTGAGGCTGCTCTGTTGTCCTTGCCACCACAGCCAGCTTGGGCAGCTGGGGCACTGAAGCAGTGGAAGTCCATTCACCACAAGATAAGGATGTTTACAGAAAAAAAATTGTTGTCTGGGGACTTTTCACATGTGCAAAAATACATTATCTCATTGACAAGTTCATTCAGGATTTTAAGGCACTAGGATATAAAGGGATGTCTCTGTTGTCATGAGAGTACACAGCATTGCTCTCTGTGCAACGTTCAGGAAAAACAAGCTTTTAATCTCTTATTTCATTCTCTGCTTAACCAGTTGAGGAGCATGTAAAGCACCACATCTGTGATGTTTTTGTCTTGGCAGCAGAATTGACAAAGCACTGTGTCTCCTGTGAGTCAAGATGATCTCATGTCCTCACACACTGGCTTTCTGGGATTAACGGAGGCTTAAGCAGTGGCAATTTCTGTCACTGTAGCCCAGATAAAACTTAGCTGTTCACTGGGAGCTCCAACATGTGAGATGGAAATGCTTGGGTTAAAAGAATAACCAGGAACTAATACTTGAGAGGTTGTACAGGTGGGTTCTGCTAATCAAAGCACTAATGCCATCCGTATTATGCAAATCCCATTGTATTCCATGCATATAAACTGTACAAATATTGTAATTCCCCAAGTAATAGAAATAATGTGATTTAGTAGGGAAAGGTCTTTCTTAAAGCGATAAGACACTGTATAGAGCTGAGATGAGAATAAATGAGAATATCATAAGTCTTAAATTACTCTTCATTGTCAACACTAAACTGCAAGCTACCTTTAGAACCTAATATTTCCTGATTTTTTTTTTTACTATTATTGTAATGTAAAGCTACATTCTTCTGTCTTTCTGCCATATCTTAATCACATGGTACTCCGTGAGAGACCTTCAGCTGCTGTGTGCTCTCTACAAAAGCCTTGACAAAACAATGTATATGAATATATAGGAGCATATGTTTCTCCTGTACTTAACACGTCTTAGCCCATGGCACAGACCTTGGCCAGCTGCAGCACCAATAAATACTGGGTTATGTAACTGAAAGGTACAGCAGGTGGCACAACAGTCACCAAATACAAAATGAAGACTTTAAGGTGGATGACCCGTTTCCAGGCATGTTTTATTTCAAACTATAGAAAAGGAGGTGGGATTTGGTTTGTTTTTGATTTTTTGGGGGGTTGTTTTTTCCCAGGATATGGGGAAAAAAACAAACCAAAACAAAAACCAGTTCACCAAAGTAATCCATAGTCCTACTCCAGGCTGTCTAAACTCTGCTCTCAAATACTTTTTGTTAAATTAATTGACTGTTAACAGAACTATATTACCCCAGGAGTCACACACCAGAGAAACTCACATGTGCTCACGTTTGGTGCTTATTTTGTTCTCCCTTCAGAGGACTTAGCATTAGAGATGTAAACACAGGGATGCTGAAAATAGTTAAAATTTTACTATAAAATTCTGTGGTATTTTCAGTAGAGACAGAAAATTGAGCTCTTTGGACTAAACTTTTTGCTTTTGTAGAACTTCACAAATTATAATCTTCACTAATGCATGGGAGATGAAGATTATAAACTCTTTTCTTGAGGTTTTTTTTGGTAAAGATGGAAAAGTTATTTTGCAATGAGAACAATTTTGTTTTGGCATATCTGGAAGTTAAAAGGTTGTGCTATGAAGGAAGTAGCTGATGTTTTTATCTAATTTCTTGCTTTAAAATAATGAATTGTGTGGAAGGTAAAATCACCAATTGGGCTAAATTAAAAAGATCCTCTGAAGAATTATCTTGCTTAAGAAGTTTGTATTATCTTCAAATTGCATCTCAATTTTTAAAAGGGGTCTGAACACTTTCAGGCCAGTCACCATCAATAACATTGAAAACTTCATGTATTTTCACTTTCTTTTTGCGACCTTTGTCTTTCATATCAGTTTATAACAAAGATGGATTTTCTTTAAAAATTCTCAGTAAATTAAAGGCTGAAACTCCTCTCTTTTTGTACTGCTGGCCAGAGGAGGTGTGGGACAATTCAGTTTACTGTTGAAGTGTGGAGCAAGTTTGCTTTTGAAATGACCAAAGTCTCATTTTTCCCCTCCTCTTTGAGGTTTGTTTGGTTGTTTGGGTTTTTTTTTTCTTACTCCTTGACACCTTCATAGTTAGTTGCTCAGCATAAGTAAACTTAAGCAACTCAGGTTTCAGTCTTCGGAAGGAAAAGAAATTTTACAAACTATTGGCTGAAACATCACAAAGATTTTTGAGGGAGAGCTATGTGGAATATAAGTTCAGGAAGCAGGAAATTGAAATTGCCCATAGCAAACAAAATGCCTTTTTCTCTTCAACAGCAAGTGCTAACTGGTCCTGTACAGTATGGAACTGATTTCTGTAGAGGAGTAAGGTTGAAGCAAGGTTTACTTACTGACAGTTTAAATAATTAGCATTTGAGCTTTATGAGGGTAAATATGTTAAGTATGAATAGGTTAATGTATAGAAAAAACACATCAATGGCTATGAAATGCTTAGATAACTCCAAATGGTGGGTAGTTGTAATTTAAGTTAGTGTTTTATTACAGTGCTACAGGTTCTTAATTTATCTGAAGTGATTCATATTTTGACAGCCTGAAGGGTGGTTTACTTCTATACACACTTGTAAAAAAAGTTTTAGTTGAAACATGGTTAACATCCCTTTACAGTACTTAACGGTCAGATAAAATTATCCAAAGATGTTTTATAAAGAACAATTATTTTAGTTTTATTTAAATTCTATTAACTTCTTTTAAATGCAGCCAGTACCAAAAAAACTCATTGTCTTCTATCTTCTCATAAATGACACTAAATTTCAGACCAGTGAGTGGTCAGGTGCAATCAAAGCAGCAGTTTCATGTGGACCAGAAAACTGGTGATATATTATCTTGTCTTAAATGTTTGCATGATTAATGATTTCAATGTGAAATCTGCATGTGGAGGTGACTGTATTTATGTGATGAGTCAGGGAGCAATTTTGTGTTACCAAAATTCAGACTCAAGTCTCTCTATAATCAATGAAGCCAGAGAGTAATTCAGAGAAGAACTGTACTTTAGGGACTTCTCCAGTGGAGGAAATTCTCCTATCCTGGACCAGGAGGAATCAAGAGAGAAAAGCCCCCAAGTTTGCTAGGTGATTTAATCCTCACCAGCGAATTTTTCTAGGTCTTGACTATATTCTAGAGGTTACCAGGATGTGTCTGAGGGTCTGGTCACAAATAACCCAAGACTTGAGAGAAAACTTTAACTGTACTATTGGACAAGAAGAAAAATACAATTGCTCTAAACATGGGAAGAGCAATGGCAAATGGCCAGTCCTGCGTTATGACTGTGCTGCAGATCATATTCCTTGCAAGTGTGCCAACTAGTAACCAGATTTGTCTGTCTATAATCCTCAATATTAGTTGCCTACTTGAGCAGCAAGTCTTCAGCAAGTGTGTAGGGAGTTTATAGTTTTGTGTTGGGTACTCTTCAGTTTGAGGAGGAAAAAATTATTTCAGAAACCTTCAACCCCTACCTAAAAAAAACCCCCGACACCTAAACAAAGAAACAAAACTGACCAAAAAAACCAAAACAAACAAAAAAAGGCAAAAATCAAAACAAGGAGAAACAACCCAAAAAACTACATACAAAACAAAACCAAAAAACAAAACTGAAAATCCTCTTGACTTTTCTCTAGGTTATTCTGAACATACCCTTAGAGACACTCACCATAAGCTTGGTATATTTCAGCAACCAAGTGGTCTGTTTGCATGACAGAATCTGTCCAAACAAGCACTTGAGATTTTATAAAAGAACTGTAGCGGTTTGCACGCTTGAGACATGCAGCTCTTTCCCTCTTTATCTTATACAATAAGAGATGCCTCAGACTGTCACTAACTACTAAAATTAATTTCTAGCACTCTGAGAGAATGGTTGCATGAATGAGGGCATTGTTGCTGGTGAGGTTGTTAAGAAACTGTGCTGAAAACAACTGAGGAAATTATCTTGTCTGTCTCAGTCCTATCTCTCCTGATTTCTGACTGTAGTGACAGTCTGAAGCGTAACAGCTTATTAACAGCTTTGCTTTGTGCATGGGGTTCAATGGGAAAATGAAATCTGAGTCTCCATAACAACAGTAAGACCAAGAAGAGAAGTTTCAATTGGCATTAAACAAAATGTTGTTTGTTTCCTGAACTACTCTTTGCACTTGTCTCATGCAAGATGGCCCAAGCTGATAATTAGAGCCAAAACAGACATTTGTGGTGTTGAATTCATTTAAATTCAGTTAAATTCATTTCACTACTCCAGGACACAACTTATTTGCCCTTTTTCATTATTCTTTCAGGGCTTTTTGGTGGTTTTTAGTTTTCTTCAAAAAGCTATATTCTGCAGTCTCCATATTTTGCAGCTAGGGAAAGTTTGCTTGTTGCTTTAGATTTGTGACTTAATTATCTGCTATATTTGCTTTGCAGTTTAACACTGATTTAATATCACTATTAATTCACCAATGTTATTATTCTGATTTCTACTATGACTTAATTTGATGATAGTTCTGTAAAATTGCTCACTGGATCAATAGAAATCTAGAGTAGTCCAAGCATTTCCTAAATGTCAGCATCACCTTCATTATTGTACATTTTGAAGAAGTTACTGAGGAAAACCATTTAAGGGGACCAGCTGAAATTGATTCAGGTCCCTAAAAACTCTGATCTGGTGACACCCTGCTGGAAACACCAACTTTGTATCACGTCTCACACACAGCAGAAAGCAAAATCTGAAGCAGATGGTGTGCTGTGCCTCCTCTTCATTAACTCTGAAGGTTCTAGCAAATGCTCTCTCACGTACTCTGTCCCCATCCCGGTTCTGAGAAGACATGAGCTTGGCTTATTACCTGTTTTGCTCCCTTTGCGAGGTCTTTGTTCAAATCAGACCCACTCTTGACTGAGGGGATTTAATCTAGCTGAGGTTTCAATGTGGTCACGGTCATTGGTATGTAAAAATCTTTATTTAAATAATATTTAAAATGTGTTCAGTGTTCTGTGTCAGATAGAGACTTTGGCATTGCTGCTAGCTACCTCCCTTGACAGTGAAAAGCTGAAGGAAATGCAAGTCTGTGAACAGCAGGGTTTGTTCTTGCCATGGAAAAAAATCTTAAGTTTATATTGCCATTGTGGAGAAGACAATAGAAATATATCTAATTAGGAAAAAATTCAGGCAACCTTCATATAGCAGCAATTATAAAATCTGGGCTGAGAGATGCTCTCTTTGACAAAAATATGGTAAAATGGGCTTGACCCTTTGCTGGTGTAACAGAAGGGGTCACTTTGAAGGTACAGGGTGTTGATCCCAAGCTGAGGAGCAGGTTCACCAGTCACCACAGTGCCTGGCAGGTGACAATCTCCCAGTGGCAGAATAATGGTATCATCCACCCCTCGCCGGACAGTGGTCACCTCTTATAATAGAAAAATTTTGGTGGAAATACTGCTACGAAAAGGAGGGGATGCAGGAGAAGCTATGGAAGGGTTGTACAGGGTGCCTATGCTGTGGATGGCATGTCTGTGCCCCAGTGTTGGGGTTGGCAGGGGCACTGCCAGCACGGCCTTGTGGGATGCAACCATGTGGGATGTGGCATGGCCTTGGCACCCTGCACACAGTGCTGCCCAGTGGGGCCTGGTGTCCTCTGCTCCACAGAGGGCACAGGTTTTTGTATATTCACCAAGGTGCAAGTTGTGTTGGGTATTTCCAGCTGAAATTACCGATGTGTTAGAGCAACAAAAATGTTAGAGAATCAGTGTCCTCAAAGCTGGCTTCCTCTAAATTTGTCAGTTCCCAGGTGAGAAAACCTGTTCTTCTGGGGCTCTTGCCATTGACATTTTCTAGTCAAGCAGGGATTTCCTTTGAAATACTTCTCAGCTGCTTCAAATAGGATAGTGCTTATTGATTGCATCCCTGTAAAGCAGGCATTTGTTTCCTCTTCCTGCCTTTCCCCTAGGAGAGTTTTATTTCATATATGAAAGGATCAACTGGAGCAAGAAAAGGGAAGCATGAGACCGGGAATTCCTGTGGAAGATTAAGAAGTTACTTATGCAATTTAAATTAGACTTGTAATAAATTTGTACAGGAAATGAATTAGGATGGCTAGCTTTTATGGAAAGGGAATTGATTTTCATAGTGCTTTTTATTATTCGTTTCACTCATAGTTTTTATCTTTTTCCTTTTTTTTTTTTAATCTGCATAGGATTAGTTTCTAATTAATTCAAACTCCACATAGATTGATTAGTGACTTTTAATCTTTGTACTCTCCTCCCCCTTCATCTGAGGCTAGGTAGTAAATTTTAATTTTTTATATGATTACTCAGAACCAACAAAGCAATATATATTACTCACAAGCAATAAAAAAAAAAAAAGTTATTCTGCTGGTTTTCTATGTTGTCAAAATGTGTTGAGCTTTTGTCTACTCATTGCTGAAAAATACTACCCGTCAATCCATTCCAGAACCTGTTTAATGCTTATACTCTTACTCTTAGTGGTAAAGCCCTGTTTATAGGTGCAAGATATTGTTACTGCCTTGGTGCTAGATGGAGCACTGAATTACTTTGAGGAAGCAGCTTTATTGTTCTCTGAAGAAGTGTATCAATCACCTTGAAACTACAGACAAATTGCCTTAGGACTGCAATAAGAGTGTCTGTCCAGTCAAGCTTTCTCAATAATGTTATCCCATAATACCGCTGCTGAGGTCAGCCAGTCTTAGTAGCACACACCATGTCAGGGATGAGCAGTGCAAAGCCCTTGGCTCTGTTTGAGGCACTGCTGCTCATCTGGTGGCTGGGGTGCCTTTCTGCAAGCTGTGTGCCAGGTGAAGCTGCTGCTTTCCTCCTGAATGTGTTAGTCTGGGTTTGGGATTCCTGCTGCCCATGGGGTGGGAGTGTAGAATGAGCCCCTCACACGCACTCGTTTTTCATCAAGTTCCTGTAGTATTGCATTAATTTAGGCGGATAAACTTGTCTTTATCTGCCATTTTATGTGATCCAAGAATGCTCTAATGTAGCAAAATCTGTAGTATTAGTGTTATTCAAGGCATGCCCAAAAGGTTAAATATTTTTGGATAATTTCTAAACTATTTATCTTGTACATGTCAGGATAGAGGGTACAGGCAATAAGCTGACTCTGCAGTGAAAAAGGGTGAATATGAGTTTGCCAGGTGGAGAGGACAAACTAAAATAATCAGCTATCTTTCTAGAAGGTAGTGCCTAGTATTTTAGAGGGTTTTTTTTTGTTTGTTATAGGACAACTTAGAGACCTGAAGGAGTAATTACATCGTATCTAACTTTGCTATTCCATGTTATAGCTGGTGTGCTCTAGTTTGTGATCTAGTTCATTCATCTGTTTCAAATAAAATAAATTTAAAGGAATATGCTGCTTACCACCTTCCTTTCTGCTACAAACGGTCATGCTACAGGATGAAACTGGAAGCTACTGTAATCACTGAGCTCTGGTTTGGGCATAGCAGCCTCCATTTTATATCTAGTGGGCCTGTATGTAGCACAGCAAATTGGAGTCATACTTGGGCTCAGATACTCAATGGATTAGAGCACAACAGAATTCTGTGACAATACCACTAGTCAGATAATCTAGAAAAAAAGGAAAAAACTATGTAATGGCATATATATGATTTTTCCTGTTTATTGAATTCCTACTTTTTCTTATGAGTGCCTTTTTAATTTCCCTGCAGGACTTCAATATATTAAAAAGAAAAAAAGAGAAATTGTTTTCAAACACATGAAATCATAGAGCAACTTTGGTAAAGCAGAAGCAAGTGTAACACTAAGAAGTTAAGGCTTAAATTTTTTTCTTTGAACACGTAACATATTCCTTCAAAGTTATATTGCTCTCCCTGTGACTACAGCACCCCTATTGACATGAATTGCAGTTTAATACAAGCAGATACTGTAGATAGACTTGAAGGGAACCTGTGTGATGATCAGGGAAGAGAATTTAACTCTTACTACTTAGCAACTGACAAAATCAAAATTACATATTGGAAACTCCACTTGTATTCACAGTTGGCAAGAGCAGTCTTATGGCCTGATTCTGTTTCTGGGGGAAAAAATGATACAACATTCAGCTCCAATGATCCAATTTTAAATGGGACCTTGTAATATCAAGAAAAAACCCCACAGGAAATGGCAGGATTGCAGGGGGCAGGTGGGGCTAGGCTAAAACATGTTATCCTACAGGAAGAGAATCTAATTACCTGTCCCAGATAGGAGGAAGTCCTGAAGTCTAGATGTCTGCCCTTTTATATCTGGTGCTTTAAAAGCTGGTGGGGGCAATATTACGTCAATATTTTTAGCGGCCACTTTATCCCACCGGACCTTATACTAGATCAGGCATCATTAATCTGAGTTAGTCAAGCTTTTCAAAAGATTTAGCATAAAAGCAGCATAAAAGTATAAAGTCAGCAGAAATGCAGTGTATGCCATGCCTGGTTGGTTAGAATCATGTTCTACCTGGTACAGGTCAGCAGCACAGAGACCTGCAGCCTGTTACTTGGGAACCAGCTGCATGCATCTTCTGCAGATTGGAAGTAGAGGGAACAACAATGCTGAAATTTACGCAAAACTTTAAGTAACTGTGTGCAAGTCCTATGAAAAGGTGGCTGTGTAGAGGGTCCCAGGCCCAAGAGGTAACTGGGATGGGGTCTCATTGACTACAGGCTTCATTCAGATTTGTAGGTGTTCTTTAATTCTTTGGGAATTGAAATTGTACATTTAAATCCCTGGGCTGTGAGCTGCAGCTGGGATGGAAATGCAACTCTTCTCATGTCAGGAAATGTTTTTAATGATGGTATTTGTCCCACACATTGTTCACATATTCAAAGCACAAAAATTATAGTTGCCTGGCAAGTGAATAATGGAAAATCATAGGGAGTGGTGTGTGTCACATGTCTCAAGAGCCTACAGTTGGACTAATTAGTGCTGAAGAGAGCTTTCCTCATCCTATGCTACCTGCAGGCTTGTGCTTCTCACATTGGGTTGACATTGAAAGTCAGGAAAACAAACCTTTAGGGGATTTAATTGTGCTGGAAAACTCCAAATATTTTCACCCCTTGTGTTCAGTGAGTCTCTGACCCCATGTGTTGGTTACCTCTCTCTGTTTGGCCACCACTGCACTAATTGACAATGGAGCTGTATACATCTTTTCACACACTAGCATGTTTTAGTAATGGACAATAATACAAATTTCCTTCCAAAGAAAGAGGGAAAACAAACATTGTCTTAGCTGTTGCTGGAGGTTATAGTCAAAACATTGTTTCTTTATAACTTGGTAGAAACAAATCTGGCAAAATATTGGTATGCATGTTGCTTTGTCAATATTCATAGCTACCCCCTCCCATAATGCTGAATTTCCCCAAGTGCCATCTGTCACTATCATCTGTGATTAAAAAAAAAAATAATTAGAAATTGGTCGCAAGATTATGTACAGCATCTGTGGGTGCAGTAGCTGTGATAAAACCATCCTTGCTATTAATTTTGATGGTGAAATCCCACAATGGGTAGAAGTAAAGAATAATCTTCTTCCTGTCATAGCAGTGGATAGTTGGATAAATGGATGTCAGGTACACCTGTACATAAAACGTGCATCCAATGTACGTGGGTATTTAAGACATGCTTTATTCTTCCAGCTTTTTATATTTCATCGGTGTAGAGTAAAATTCAATAGGCTTTCATTATGACTGCAATTCTGCAAAATGGCAGGTTGACCTACTGTGGGAAAAAATTCAGGATATCATAGGTTTTATTAGAGTTTTAAAAAGTGCGCCGAAAGTAAGTTGACAATTTTTGCATTTTCTCTTTGAAAATATAAAGATACTCATTATGATTCTTCTGCTCCTTATTTATCGTTCGTATGTCAACTCCTATATGATTCAGTATTTATATAAGATGGGGAAAAGACTTCAGAGACAAATTCTTGAACAGAATAAATTCTTTTAAATGTGTTTATGATCCTTGAATGCAGAAATCCTTTACTTGCACAAAAGGAGCTGGCATGGAAAGAGAGCAGTTGTAGTTCCATCTCTGACAATATATGAGTGTAAGCATTACTTTATTTTTAGCTTAGATTCTAATGATTAAGTAGTCAGCCTTGTAAAGCAGATGCTTCTTAACTTCTAATAATGCAAATATAATCTATACTTTTCGAAGAAAAATTTAAATGTAAAGGTATCTACGTTAGTAAAAAAATAATACTGATAACAGATGTTTTCACAGATTTCTTGTAGTGGTTCATCTCATATTCATAAATTTCAACTTGACAAAAATACTTGATTATCAAATGACTTAAAAAATTTAATGGTGGTGGTCTGCTGTTTGTTTAAATGTTGCTTTATGTCTTTGGTCTCTGAATAATTTATGCTGTGAATAAAAATGGACAGTCATAATAAAGGTATCCAAACCCATACATTTTGAAGGTGGCTAGAAACAAATGTGCACCTGCTCTTGCTGTAAGAAAGCCAATGGTACAGATTTCAGAATTAATAGATATAAGAATCAAGGCCATAAAACTCTCACTGATGCCCTTATTCCCTCATGGATTAAATCAAGACATTTAGGTCTGAGCCCCTCGCAGTTTCATCTGTATCTTATGGCCAAAGCAAATGCCATAACAGAGGGCATATTTTTCCTCCTATTTAATCATCTCAAACTACCACAGGAAGATTCTTATATAGTACAGGAACTGGAAGTTTAATCCTTATATTGTATATCTCTCCCATCAAATGAAAGATATAGAGAGAAGATTCATTAAAAAAACATTGGAATGTTGTATCATGGGCAAATAATGTTTATGTTCAAGCACCTAAAAGTGGTGTAATAGTCAATACATGTTAACTCTAGCAAACTGTGGAAGTAACTTTTTAGTATGATGGGACAAAATGTTTAAAATGTGAAAAGTAAATTAAGTGAGCTTGAAAAAAAGATGAAATATTATGGTTCCGTTTGTGTTGCTTAGTTATAAAGCAACAGGTGTATTTAGTTTGAAACTTTTATTGAAGTCACTAGTGTATATATACCAAATTGAAATATACTTAAGAAAAAACATCAGTTTGTTGTTCTTAATACGATTGTTTTGCTCAGAAGTAAAAGTTTGTATTGGATATGAAATGAAACCAAGTTTAGGGTTGCTTAACTCTCTCATTTATCAAACTCGTTACTCCAGAAGAAGTGATTCTGTTGGGTATGCTGAGACACTGCTGTAGGTACAGCTGCCTTTAACAGTGAAACCTGAACTAAACTCTAGGGATGTGCTACCATTGGGTGAGAACATTTAGTCCACAGAAACCTCCACAGCTTAAGTAATTCTGGCTTCAGCAGGCTGGAGAATGGATGTGGTGGTACTTTGGGCTCAAGGGACATAGTTTTCTAGCTCTAGCCAGGAAAGGCTGAATTTGAGTGAGTGACTGCTAGATACTCTCAGAGAGGAGTTTTCATGGGAAGTAATGAGCCACAGAGGGATCTGGGAATCCAGTTTGTGATGTATAATGGGAATGACAATGAAGTCAGACCGGGGCAAGGGGGTAACTTGTGTTTGCTGCCAGGAGCCCTTACTGACATTGTGATGTGATGAAAAGTGCTGTTACTGCTTACTTTGGTCTTTTCAGAAGGTTTTTTTTCTTTGGTTTTTTTAGGGGGGATTTTGTGTTTTCATTCCCCCCCCCTTTTTTTTTTTTTAATCTTGTAACTCTGAGGCCTCTTTAGCTTAGTCATTGCTCTCTATCAGCTCAGGCTTCTGTTCTCCGATTTAGAGTTGTGTGGGTTTGTCACATGTTGCTGTCTGAGGTAGAAAGGATATTTCTCAGACCCTTTTTCTTTCTCTAACCGAAATGCAGACTGCTGCTGAACAGAATACCTGGACTGCAGGGAGTAGAGGGAGAAATCAGAAATGAAAGCTTCTTTAAGAGCCATACTAGTTTGTGATTTTAAAACAAAATAAAAACTGTACTGTTCCTCTTTGTATTACAAACCCGCATATCTTGGGGAGTGGAAATGTTTATACAGTGTATTTGGGACGGATATGAGCTTCTTCTAGTCCTTGCTCTGAGCTGAAAGAAGGGTTTGGTGCATCAAGTATACCTCTGATTAAATTTCATTTATACCTTTGATTAAATTTCATTTATTCACAAAAAAATAAAAAGGCGATTAGTTCCATCTAAAATGTTTGTTTTTTGAAATCAGGCTCCAAACCAGCAAACCGATTGTTTACATAGCCCTAGTTAATTCAATGTTTATTTGTTTCTACCAATCTTCCTGATAACTTCTAGTAAGGTGTTAATTATGAAAGTAACTTTATTCTTTATCTAATCCTATCACAGTGGTATTTGCTTTTTTTAAAGCAAACTTATAAAAGCTTTTCTCCAATAGAGATATGAACTCAATAGACTTGAATAGTTTGGCACTCCTGACATGTAGCCCAGCCCCAGGAACTGAAGCTCATTCTTCTTCTCTAGACATTTCCTGTACCTTTGTCAGCAAAGCTGAATCACACTGTTATGTTTCTTCCATGCATTGCCAGACTTGCAAAACCAAGGTATGAAGTAAAACACAGCACCTGTGGTAGTGGTGGAAGTATGTCATCCCTCACACCCATCTGTGCCAAGCATTCCTTATGAAGAGTTCCCTTTGGATGCAAACTACTTTATCTTTAGAGTTTCTTTTAATAAACCTTTGACTTTCTGTAAGATAACTTTCTCTGTCGGTAACCAGGAGTCAGGGTTGAGATCTCCAAGAACGGAATGTGTGTAGAAGTTCTCTCTAAGCATTTTTTTAATGGTCAGTTACAGATACTGTGACATCTCAAGGACTCATTTCCACAAAGCAGATACTGGATTATCCTCTTCTGCCCATGCTGAGAAGAAGCTACAAGTATGAATGCCATTTAACTCTCTCTCAGCGTTGTTCATGTGTGTTCTCAAGTGAGGCTCGCAGGTCTCATGAAAGTACACGCAGCCCGGTGTGTTTGTGGCAGAATAGTATATCCGAATCCATCATACTAGGAAGTGTAGTCACTTTGTTCAGAATAAAATGAGCTTTTTATAAGGTTTAACTTTGCTTTATTATATGCCCTATACAGTTTAGATAATCAGTTTTTTCTCTTAATAACTAAAACTTAAAATGTAAATTATGTTCATGGTTTTTGAGTGACACTGCATACAGATTAACAGTAGCTCCTGCAACACGTGGAAAATAAAAGAAAATATAGGCATTTCTGGAGCGATCATCTGACTGCTACTTATTTTGTTATGTTAGGTTTTTTTCTAGTTTTAAGACTTTACATAGCTTTGTGAAAATTAAGGCTGTTTACAAAAAACAGCCATCCTATTTTTGAGAGTAAAATTTCTCTATGGATAATCAGGGTCCTTGCAGCATATACCACAGGGCAGGATGTATGGGGGGGAAAAGCATCTAGGAAGGAGTTTTACCTTCTGAAATTACTAAGTTCCTTGAGTTTGGCAGTGAGGATGAGATGCAAAATTATGCAGGTCCTTGGTACTATTCTACTGCTAATGTTCAGTATGTGGTATTAGCTGAAAGAAACAGAAAAAGAATAATAAATAGTCAGATTTGTCCTTGTGCTATATATATGCTGGTATATATTCAAGGAGAGACTGCTTTTAACATTTAAAACATGTAACTGGTCATGTTGTTCTGTTACATTGTGTTTCTATCTTATCTTACAGAATTAGAAAAATATTCAAATTCAATTCCAATATTATTCAGAATAATTCATTATGAAAGTGAAGAGTATTTCAGTAAAAGGAACTCCTCTTTTTCCTGACTAGGCAGAAGTTGAATATATAACTTGACAATGTGCAACCTGATTTTTTACTCACAAGTGGTGCTCAAAGCAGAAATATCCAAGTATTGTGTATTTGAGGCAAAAATAACTTTCTATAGAGGCTTCTAGAAGATAGAGTGACAACCCTAATTGTTTATGATTTTATATTATAAACATGTCACCCCATCCTCAGATTTCGTACCTGATAAAATCAATTTATCATGATGTCATTGCAAATTAAGATATTTTTTTATCTTGGCTGGAACAGTAAAACTTTAGCTCTTGCCCTCTGCAAAACAGGGAGTCATGTTATCTTTTACATTTGTAGCACTTAGTTTCAGTTGTAACCCATAGGAAGGATGCTAAGAACAGGAAAAGAAAAGATTTCAACAAGTAAAACTGTAATGTCCAATTTATAAGTTCCAGTGGTGCAGCTGGGATCCTGGGGACCCTAGAAGTGGGAACTGCAAGGGTGGGTGCTGCTTGGCCCTACTATGCTGTGGGAATGACCATCCACAGCATGAAGAAAGGAGCTGAAATACATGTCCTCTTTGACACAGTAGTTCCTTCTCCATTTAGAAATGCACCTAATAAAAATTTGAGTGCATGGAAGCTGGTTGTGGGCCTCCAAAAAGCCTGTGGATATCTAAGTGCTTGATTGGCTGGTGGTTCTAAAGAATTATATAGAAAATGACCAAGGGTGACTTAAAACAAAATCATTTTGCCCATTTCTGGAAATCTTCAGCAAATAAAAATTAAAAATAGTTTAAACTTTACCTTTGGATTTAAGCAACTTTAATATTTTACAAATTAAAAAATAGACAAAGGAAATGTAAAAACAAGTTGCTTGGTGTAGAAAGGTCTGTATTTCCATGCTGGGAAGATTTTGAGGTTTTTTCTTGAAAAAATAGCATGAACAGTTTAGTGAAAGTGAAGCAAGTTACTTCTAAAGTTTTAGTGCAGATGAAACCGCAATTTTTACTCCCAAAGAAATATTTGCCAAAGCTATTCATGTATTTCTAAGATGAGCCTGTGACTGGAACTGTGTCTTTTCTGTGTCTCAAGGGACAGAGACTGAACAATTCCTACCATGCTCTCCATCAGCTGGAGATGCTGGCAAAGCCCTGGCAGCAAACCCACCTCCTCCTGGAGCTGGAGAGTAGCATCCAGGTGGTGGGGTGGCTTCAATTTGAGCAATGATGGGGTTTGAAACGTCTTGCAAAAAGTGCTTCCTTTCAGAAGGTAGAGACTATAAAAAGCATCCTCATAGTAGAGGATTCTCCTTTGAAATAAGTTGAGTTTTTACGGTGATATTTGGGGTTTGTCATTCTACAGGCACACATGGATCTGCTGTTTCACGGGAATCTGGAGTCCTCACTTTGTATGAGAAAGAGATTCAGTCTTCTCTGACTCGAATAGTTCTAGCATGAAAGTGATATAGCTGTGTTTGAAAATAGGCCAGATGAAAAGAGACGCTTTTGCCTTTTCTTCTTTCCTCCCCAGTATGTCTCCTAAGGCAGAACAGGGAAGGGCTGGCTTGCAGCAGGCACTGAGAGTGATTTGGGAAGAAAAAGGGGCTTGGCTGGTTCAAACCTTGTAGCAGTTTTGTGTCATCCTGCCGGACCCTGTAACCTCAACCCTTTGGGGTCTGAGATATTGTGACACAGGGCTCCCCTTGCATAAGTTTTTATAATGTATGACTTGATTAGAGGAGGGATCTCTTTATTGTAAAGAGAAACAGGCTTAGTAAATTAAAATAAATAAATAAATATACCAATAAGACTTTAAGAACAACGACAGAAAAGTCTAACCATTTCCTCACTCAAAAAATTACTGCTTCAACAGTACAAGGCTGTCTTTGCACAACCTTCAAATGAGCTGTAACACCTTTCAGCTATCAGTTTTAAGTGATTTTTAAAGTAATTGATAACTACATGAACTTATCTAATTTTAAATTAAAAATTACTGCCTCTGCAAAAAAAATTTTTTCTTCTTGTTCTTTAAACTTTTCAGGTTTTCTTTGATTTTGTGTAATTTAAACAACCAGTATGTGGCTTTAATGATGATTTGGTTTTAATGCTAAATATGTCTGTAAATTTAGGATCAAATCAGAAATGCAATAGTGTAATTGTCATCTAAAAGATTTTATAGCCTATAAATGAGCAAAACTATGCAATGCAGGAACTATTTTAGAATGTTTTATTCTTTGGGAAGAGTAGAGGTTGATATAGTTTAGAAAATCAAGTCCCTTTAGTGACCATTCCAGGACAAGCCTTGTTGCTCACTTTTCAGTCTGACCTCACACATGTAGAGTGAAATCTGTGGAGCTACCATCATTGGCTCCACTGTATTTCTCCTGAGACTGAAATTTTTCTTTAGGTGTTACATTCTTTGCATTTCGGCATTACAGCAGCATGTATTGAGAGAGCATTAAGTGTGCTTTGTATGCTCCTTTTAAGTGTCACCCTTAGATGAATGAGCGGGGATCTGGGAGTGCTGGAACTTGGACCACTTTGGCCCAGGTAGCCAGATCACTGTCCTCTGAACAGAATGGAGAAGCAGTTTCCCATCCTAGCTGGCAGTGCTAGCTGTCAGGCTGGGCTGGGAACAAGTGTATTGATTCCCGAGGTTTTCTAACACTTGCTTTAACTCTGATATATTTCAGTGTATGGCAAAGCCAGTTGAGATACTTTACAGCTTGTCACGTGCATTGCACTCAGTGTGTGCAGGCTCTGAGCTCGAAAGCAGGACAAGCCCCATTGCTTTTAACAGTTCTTGTCATGCAGTATGCTGGTACAATGGCTCTGTGGGGAAAATGGCTCCGTGTTTGGCAATGCAGAGGACATTAAGTAGGAATGGGATGCATTTCAAAGAGGCATTCTACCTAATGTTTAGTTGAAACCCACAGACTGACTTAATCAAAGAAGGAAAAGTGAATTGAATAGGTTCAGTGTTCTCGGAGCAAGTAATTAACTATTGGTTTTCTGACAAGATCAAACTTGATGGCCAGAACGTTTGAATAGGAGCAGAGAAGAGAAACTGCCTTGATTAATTAAAGCTCAGAAGCGCCTTCCTCATCACTGTCACTGTCAGGGGAGAAAAAGCAGTTGGGGCAGCGGTACTGCTCCTCAAAGAGCAAGGACTTCATCTGTGGAGAGGCTGTGAATGCCCTCACTGCATTCCTTGCCTAGAGGAGCATTAAACCTAGGAAGGTATTAGCTTGAGAAACAGACCCACAAAGCATATTTTTTCCACAGTTGTTCTTTCAATTATCAGTCGTGTTCCATATCGAATAAAGCTAAAAAATTATGCTGTAATCGGAAATAGCACAAGCAACTGGAAGTCTCAGAGCTGCATGAGCTGGGAGGTGGTGGAGCATGGCCAGAGTACTGGTGCTGCAGTCAGTGGCTGCTCTGACCTGGGCAGAGGCTGTTTTGGGAAATGTTACATAGTGCTGCTTCTGTTCCCTCCTCCCCTTTTCCTCTGCACAGCCCTCAGGACAATTTTTTTCCGAGACAGTAGTTTCATCCATTATAAAAAGAGAAAAACTTTTAAACCTAACAATTTTTAAGATAATTTTTTGTATTTCTCATCCACTGCTCCTTTGCAATATGAAATAGGAACTTTTAAGTTTAAAAGAAGGAAACTAAAAAGTGTAATTTATACTCCTGACATTTGCTTCCATTATAATGAGAGCAGGGCTTTTATAATCAAACTTCTAAAAAAACCACAATATCAACTTGTAGTAGGTATTTTGAATAAAGTCACAACTTTTTTGCTTTGCATAATGTTTCCAAATGTGCCACAGTCTCAGTAACACTTGTGCTGAAGTCCAAGCCAAGGAGTTCACGTCAGGCAGGGTAGGAATCAGCCAGGGCCTCTGTACCCATTACTCTGTAGCCACAACAGCACACTGGTGGCTTCTTTCTCCATCTGTGTTCCTCAACATCTGCCCTGGCTCTCCAGTGGCTGCACCATCACTTTTTGTATTCCCCTTGAAACCTGGTCCTTAATGTGCATCAGTGAAGCTGAGAGAGTTTTCTTTACTGCTAGAAGAATGCTCACCCTGGCAATCATTAGGGAAACTGGAGTTAGTGAACACATTTAATGTTACTACTCAGCTGCTGTTTCTTGTGATGTTCCTTCTCTGTTTCATCAGGGCCATTTCCTGCAACTGAATATACCATGGTGTGTATACAAATACATTTATTTTGTATGTCCTTTTGTATATGCTTATATGTATTACCTGCAAGCCTTATTTGCTTTATAAATTTAACTTTAAATATCACAGAAGAGAGAGCATAACAAATCTTGTAACATTTTTTAGAGGCTTGGTGTGTCTAATTTCTGCAAATAAGCTGCATTACTGAAAGCGAAACTTACCATTTTCTTGTGATCAAATTAAAAATGCTATGTATTCTCATTGGTAAAGCCCACTTTATACTGACTGTACCTTGAGTTTCTCTAAAATTGAAATGCACGTACAATAAGCCTTTTTTGTCCAGTCTGGCTGAAATGTATCTAAAAAACTGTATTTCCTGACTTTCAATTCTGCTATGTTACCAACGGAAAGCAAGGTTGTCACTTACAGAGTAAGTCTAACACTCAGTTTCTTTTTAGTAAATACATATAATTCACTTAATATACTTCACTGGGAAGCAGTGCCTTTTATATTTGCCTTTTAAGGCCAAAACTATAAAAAAATCCCTTAAATTTGCCTTTCTTGAAGCATTTGAACCAATCAGACCTGGGTGGTTTCTTTTTAGTAGAAAAGAACACAGAGTCAAAAGAGGTCTACTGGGTGTTAGACCTGGAGGGTAATGTTGGAAACTCTCCCAATACTCATACATAATGGAGCACCATCAAATTACTGGCTGCCACAGTAAGAAGGGGGCAATGGTTTTGTTTTCCTACCTTGCTAAACCATCATTAAGCTACTCCGACCTGCAATGTGTTCTGACTGTGCCCTAGAATAAAGTCTGTTTCAGGCTTCCACTTCTTCCACTTTTGGGAGACGTGAGCCATTTCTGCACCCATGGTAGCACAGTATCCCTTGTTTGAAAGAGACCCTACTCTTCTGAGGAGGACATGTGGGTCTCTGTGCTTGAGCCATCACCTCTCTGCTCTGCACATTTTGGGGATAAGATGAGGAAGGAGCACTTCTTCCTTTGACCTCTTGCTGAAGCAAAGGATCAGTGGAGGTACCTCTTTGCCAGGTTTGGAGCAGCTGGAGAGTGATGGGGCAGTGATGTAGGGCTAACTGTAAAATCAGAATTAGTATTTAATCATTTGTACATAAACTGATATTGAACACCTGCACAATGGTGAAACCACACAGATTTTTGTATATTGTCTTTTGTATGTCATTGCACCAGATTGTAGAAATCCTAGAATTTGTTAAATATCAGTCAGCCCACATTATCATATTGTCTCTTCTACCCATAAAATCTGTAAATCTGGTGTAACAATGGGAGTTATAAAGTACAGAGATTAAAACACTCAGGAATCATGCAGGCAGCCAGGTGGCTGAGACAGCAACCCCAATCATGTTCTCACCCCAGTGTGGCTGCTCCTTACCCTCCACACTGCTTATGCTTTGTGTGGCCCATGTCTCTCGTGCCTGGTCCACTGCCCCTTCCAGCCAGAGATGAAAAGACATTTTTGGAGAAGCCACATGTTTTTCTTCAGGTCCACAGTGCCTGTGGTGCTCCATAGGAATCTGCCCTGGCTGCTGGCTGGCATGCTCCATGTGGCATTATGTAGGTTTTCTTGTGCCACCAGCGCCCTTGCCTGCAGATGTGTTGTTTCTCAAGTACCAACACAAGATCATAATTTAATCTTATCTTACATGTGCTTCTCCCCTAGTTTTTTGGGTAGAACAGGGCAAGAGAAGTGTGCTGTTTCAGATGCGGATATTTCAGTTGTGTTATGTAAACATAACTACATTTAGAAAGCTAACATTGCTATAAAATCTGAATACATTCTCATTTTTATAATGTTTGAGCTGAAAATGTCATGTCAAATTATCTTATTTATCTTTGTACTTAAAGTGTGTGTAAAAATTAAAAGCCACTGCTCTTTAGAAGCAAATATCAGTCCACTTTATCTTCCTGATGTACTGTAAACTGCACACAGAGAGGAGGTTAGTAGCTGAATGGGGGATGATTATGAAGATGAATGAGTGGCCGGGAGACAGAGTCAGTTTAATGAGCTGAGCAGTAAGGAGGCTGTAATTTTTATAGATTAGCATTGAACTTGTCACTTACTGGCTCATACAACAACTTAGTTTCAGAATTACAGTATGTCAGAAACGAGCTCAACAAGCTCAAAACCAGTGACAATCTGATTATCTCCCTTGTAATCCAAATTACAAGTGCAGCTCTCCTGGATCTGTGTTACCTCTTCCCAATGTTTTATCTGTCACAGGTAAGAAGCAGAGATGGGAAAAATGCACAATTAGTCAGATGTCAGTTTCATTTTTTTTATATTTTTTACTGCACCCTGTTGTACCAGCAGAGCCTCTGAGCAGCCTCCTACGTCCAGGCTCTCTTGTGCCGAGTCAGCTCAGTGCACCATCAGGTACCTGCTCTGAGGGAAGCAGCAATGTGGGGAACAAAGTGGTGAATTCCCAGGACCACTACTTTCCTAGAGGAGCTGTCAAAGATGCAGTGCTTTCTTTTGTTATCATCACTGTGCCCTTGTGCTAGTCTTTAGAGACCTCCAAATAATGTGTGGGTTTGTCACCAAGTTTTGTAGCCTTTGGCTGCTCAGTAAGAGCTCCCAGTCCAACAGGCTGTAGGTGGAATCCCTTTCTCTGCACTTTCTTTGCAGGTAAAGAAAGCTTGTGATCCTTGGATATGTCATCAAGAAGTGTTTATTTTAGTGTCTCCAAGAAACCCCTGCCTCCCAGCGTCACTGGGCATGCTGTGTTTTAATTGACCACAGAGATTTCTCCAATTTTTTTCTTGCCACAGGTCCACTTGGTACAGATGAGCCAAGGACCTGGTTCCTGTTAGGGAACTCAGTAGCTGAACAAACACCTAAGCTGATTTTTATTTTACAAACTGAACGAAAGCCATGAACCCCCAGTCTGGCACCATTCCCAGAAGTGTTATTTTACAGGCATGATGTTTTTGATAATGGCATTGCTTCTGGAGTAGCATACAAGGGATAATTATTGTTCCGTGAGCAGATGACAGCATTGATTTCTCCCCCTCATAATTCTCTCAGGTTGCAGGATGATTTGTTGGAAGAAGCATTTTGGTTTTAGACATCTCTGGGACAGGAAAGGGGAAGGCCAGATTTGGGTTTTTGGAGATATTGAACACATGCAATTTTGTAATTATGTAATTTTGGAGAAGGCTCTTGTAGTCAGCTGTAGACAGAACAGGAAATGGTGCTCTGATTCTCTGTTGTGACACTGTTTTACAAAAGGATGTACACTAACAGTGAGGTTTTTCATGTACCATCATAAGGTTTTGCTGCTACTGTCTACTCTGAAGTCCTTCTCTTGAGGAGTTAACCTTTTCAGTGTTTGTTCCAAAAGCTAGATTTTCTCTTGATATTTGCTTGGCACATGTGCAGCAAAAGCAGCAAAACCCAGTCAACATGTCTTTCCTTTCCTCGAGCACTCACCTACCATTTCACCATGGGAACAATTTTTATTCTCTGTCTTTCCTTCTGTACCCCTAAAATGAGAGCAGTGATGTTGTCTTCCTTTGTCCAACCTTCCAAGAGTTTATAACCATTATGGGACACTAAGTAGGTGCTATTTACTACTGTGCATCCTACAGGTAAATAATTTCACTTGTAGCAAATGGCACTAACTCAGCAAAACTATTTTTAAGATAAAGTTGTCCTCTACCATGTAAATGAACTTCTTGGTCAAACAGTTCTACTGACAGTTGTCAGCAGCCACGGGCAGAGTGCTCTGTGCTGCCCTCAGACATACCCAAGTTCTGTCACTCTTCCCCCTACACCTTCCCCACCTCTTCATTTTGTCTTCTGTTTCTAGATCATGCTCTCAGGAGTGGTGGCTCCTCATAAACATGCAGATGTGATGACGTGGCTCGTGATGACTTACACCAGCACACAAAAGCAGAGCTTTTAAGAAATTATTTTCCCATGTGCTTACTGAGCATTAGTTAGATAACAATGTTTATCTGTTAACCGAAGACCTGAACAGATGAGTCTGATATTTTTTTGTGTGTGCAATCATGTATTTTTAAATATGAGGGCCTATTTTTTAAATGACCCATTTGAAAAAAAATTAAAAACCCACCGCACACTGACCTTTTAAAACCACTGTATGCCAGACCTTCTTAAGAGATTTGGCACTGACATTTTTGTCATAATGGAAGATTCATTAAGGTCAGTTATAAATTTGCTGCAATAAATACAGAAGAATTAAGAGCTCATCAGCATTACCACAGTGTAATGTTCAGTGGATTGAATTATGTACTTAGAAAGATGAATCTGTGGCAATTGGCAAGCTTCAATAGGAGAGCTGTATGTGAGTGTGGACATGTGCATGCACGTGTGTGAGAGGAATGGCAGAGGAAATGAGGGAAAAAGGAATTTAAGAAAGCAAAACATTTTTTCCCCCTCATTTTATAGCCCAGTAATATTTAGACTAGACATGATAAATCACATGATTTTACTCTCTTTTGTTCCCTTGTAATTGACATTTCCTGTGGTAAGTGCTGCAGTGTGCCTGGGTATCTGTCCTTCTCTCCTCCTCTTGCAGAGTACACACTGTCTTTTAAGCCATATTTCGTGCAAACAGCAGTATTGATCGTGATTGATGAAGCAGCGTGAGAGGGTCAGCCCTTTACCTACCTCCCAGAGTATTTGGGCTGCAGTTTGTTAAAAGGTAGCAGAAGAGATATTAAAAATGAAGAAATGCACTAAGTGGGTGTGAACTGTGTTCCCAGCTGTTCAGAACATCTATTCTGTAATACGGAGCATCAATCTAATTCTCCACACAGGGTAGGAGCATGGCGAGTCAAACGCCTCTGATAGGCAGTCCTCACCAGAAAGATACAATGTTCAATTTGAGGAAAGATTGAAGAACATCAGTCTTCCCTTAAGACAATTTGTACAGAATAAATTTGGCACTTGCCAGCTATTCCCGCAGAGGGAAACTGATAATAGGACAGAGAAAATCATGTAACATGATTTAGGATTCCCAGGATGGGATTACTTGTGGTAATAAAATAGGAGGGAGGCGGGAGAAGGAAGAAGAGCTGACAGTAGGCTTGATGTTAATTCAGAATGCTCTCAAACCCCTGGAAATTTATCAGGGCTGAGGGTGCTGGATACCTCTCAGAATCAAGACTCAATCTGAATGCAAGTTCAGCACATTTGCAGATACTGACTCTGAGTGCCTCAGCTGGAACTGCTGGGTATGAGTTCCTTTAAAAACCTGGCCCCTAGGGCTTGTGTATCCTACAAAATAATCCTCTCACTAAAACTGGTGTCATCTGCTGAACTAGTGCCACACATGGCTTGCCTTTTGTCTTTCCTTCTGGCAAAATCATTTACAGGACAGGTTCAGCTGAATCTATGCTGACTTCCCATGTCAGTAATAAAAAATATATTTCTGTGAAGCTTAAAACTAGATTCTGCTGTAGGTCACCAGGTTAGCCCTCCCATACCATCTGCCCCAGACCGAGAATTTCTTCTGTGCTGCTTATGTGGGGTGGCAGCTCATCTTATTCATTTGAAGTTAAATGTAGAAGTCACCCTGTTTGAGACTGCTTGTTCCATCTTCTCAAAGTCTAATGTGAAGGATAAAGTGTAGCAGATGTTAAGGACACAAATCTACTTCGGGAACCACATAGCTTTAGTTGCCCTTATGTAATTATTATTATGCAATGTTATGTATAAACCACATACCCAAGTCTTTTTTTGTGGGGATCTGAGCTGTATTACAGATGGATGTAGTGATGCTGGAAGGTGTTTTACCTAGCAAAGGCAGAACAGGCTCTAACAAAGCCTGGTACCAAAGATCCATTGGTTAGAGTGAGGAGAGGAAGGTATGGCCAGCACTAAAGGTAGTGCATCCATTTAAAAGTTCTCATCGGTATGGGCCTGCAGCAAGTCCCAAAGTCCCACAGGGTAGGAAGTCAAACTCTTTTCTTCTCTTTGCAAGTTGCATGTCATTACCAGGCCTCTCACAACCATGGCACTGAGAAAAAAAAGATGAAATTTGGTTTCCTCACCATAAAATCATTGGTGTCCTCTGGATTTAAAGTCTCTGCTCACAGAGCAGAAGCTGTGCTCTATGTGTCTGAGGACCTGAATCCTACTGCGCCTTACAATAACAGACATATATATATACTTTCAAAACTGTATTGTAACTCAAATATATTGCTCTGATCCTAATTTTAGTATGGTTTTAGTGGGGTAGACTGAAGATTTCCAGAAATAGATTTTCTCACCAAAGTAATTTCTGTATACACAAAATGACATTTACACGTTGCTGAAAAAATATTAGTTTTTTTAATACCATTAAATGGTAAATTTCCTTTCTTTAAGTTTGTTATTTAAATTGCAATGTTTTAAAGAAGTGATTTTTTTTTTCTGTGACGTCTTAATGTTCTCAAAGCTAACCATGACTTGTGGAAACAGAGTAGAAAACATTCTTGGAATGATGTGTAGCTTTTAAAGGTGTATTTCCATTCTCCCACGTAGTGAGAAATGGTGACATCTGGATCACTGCTCTTGTAGAGGGTATACTAGTTCCTGAGAAGAAAAAGGGTCCTTATGGAATATACTGGAGTACCTGTTATGGGAAGAATGGAAGCTATAGACAAAGTTTATTAGAAAAGACCTGCCATTGAGTTGTAAGGTGCAGGAAGGACCCTCTTGCTTTCTAAACTCCTGCTCAGAGAGAAGTCTGGGTGTGGCTGCATCCAGTCTTAGCCCCAGACTTGGTCAACAGTTTATGTCTAAAGGATTATATACGTGCAATTGAACATTTATACAACCTTGTCCCACAGGATTAGGTATGGAAAACCAAATATATATATAAAAACTAATTATTTATTTTTTTGATGATAATGATTAGACTAAAAGACTATGATCAGAATTATTTACTGCACAGTATAGACAGTGCACTATACTAGCAGTTATCATTTTTAACTATTTTTTAAAACAAGATTTAAGTAGTGATATAATTATTAAGTGGAAATTTAAGTTAGTCATCCATATCAATGACTATGGGCTTTTCACTCAGCCTCAAGTAAGTAACCTTGAGTGTTGTCCCCAGTCAAGGAAGGAGTCTCCACACACACTCCTAGAAGGGGGTGTCTTAGAAATCCCTGCCCTTAAAAGGTGGGACACCCACAGTATAAACTAATTGACTGTCAGTCGTATGTTTCCAGACTAGCTCTGTCAGCTCAGCAGCTTTAGATAAGTTATCAGGACTGTCACTTGTTGGTTCTTTTGTCAGGAACTTTGCCACATCCTCACTGGTGCCAATTTCTGTCAGGAAACATTGTTCTTTACATCCTCAGAATGTTTAAGTTTGGGATTGATGAATCAGGCTAGTCTCGACATTCTTCAGTACCAAAAGCTGTGTGACTCCCTGCTCCTTCTCCATCTGTCACTGATAATTCTTGCAAATAGTGTAAAGTTTAAGCTGTTTTATTCCCACTTAAGCAGAGCATCCTGCTACAGTACCTATATGTACACAGCATGTGTAATGCTGAATTTAACATTGTCCAGAAAAGTTCTTTACCCAGAAGAGTTTTCCCCATCCCAACTGCCGCCAGCTCGTGACCAAAACACCCCCAGTGCACCCTGTCCCACAGAGTCACCTACTCTCCTAATCTGTGGATGAAGTTGGTGGTGTATTAAGTCCTTAAGGAAGGAGTAGTGTTTGTTCAACTCCTACATGCTAAACTTTGTAGTCAACTTCATCAACAAGTCACTTGCATGAGGTAAAGCTACATAAAATGCAGATCTTATTTGAGTTCAAAATCTGTAAGGTACTTGTAAATGTTACTAGGAGTAAATCTTGAGCCACCTAAAGCCAAACTGAGCTTTATGCTATTTGACCTCTTTGTTATTTGTAGAGGCTGGCCTGGTGTTTGCAGAACTGAGTAGCTTCTGAAGTTCCTGAGCTGAGGTGGCTGGTGGAAATGAGAAGTCAATTCCATCCTAGCCATGTTATTGTGCATTCATGAGGGCCCGTGTCACCTTCCTTTCCATGCAGCTCCTCCTGTGTAGGACTTGGAGCTGCTGCATCTCTCCTGGGATGCTGTAGGAACTTCCACAGGCCTCATCTTTGAAATGAAATATAGAGGGAACATCACTTGTGTAGGCCTTTGCCTTTGAACACTATTGCAGCAAAAATAAATTAACTTTGAGATGGAAGAGCAGTGAGGGAATCCATTCTTTACACTAATATTGCCATTTAAGGCTTCTTGAAACTCCGGAAATCTTTAGTCTTGAAGCTGAGATGAAGAAGCAGAGCATATGTGTCATGATCATTTGCATTTATAGACAGACATTTCATCACTGGTATTGGAGCATTAGGTTCTCCTTCAAGGCATACTCAACCTCAAGGTGAGAACGAGGGGTCCCATTAGAATCAATGTAACTCAACATCAATATGTTGATCCTTGGACAACTTTTCTAGACCCTGTGAACAAAATATATCCTCTACAATATATCCACCTTATTTATATGCTGTACGTCAATTGTCAAGTGTGACACCATCAGTGAATGCTTTCAGAGGTCCTGCTGATAAATAAAGCATGAAAGCAACAAAAATTAGTTCACTTAACAATGAACAAAAGTATGCTAGTTTACAAGAACAAATTATAAACTTAGAGATCTCCTTTAGTGATATCATTCCTATTTCATACGTAAGGCACATTTTTAATACCTTCACAAGAGACTCAGAAGTATATCTACCGGGCAAGTGCTGCTTACTATTTATCCTTAAGTTTTATGTTGCACTACAATGCATGTTTATAATTTTATCATACTTTTTTCTTCCTTTTGCCTAATACACTGAGATGAACTAGCAAACCAGATTCCATTTAGATGTGTTAGTCACACAGAAAGGTAATCAGCTAGTTAGAAATGTCATCGAAAACTTGCCTCAGTAGAGCAAATTTTCTTTTTTCCCAGCAGTGACCCACTTGAAATAAAACCTGTAGTCAGGAGGAGAAGGGTGATTAAGAGTATTTTATATATTTAGGGGATTTTAATGTTATGTAATTACTACCTGGCCCACACTACCAAGATGATGATGATAGTAGTAGTATAATTAAAGAAAAATAATTAGTCTGAAGTAAAAAAAAATCCAGCCCATTCTCTGCTGCCTCCCTTCCCTAAAATAACCAGATGGGGTCTAGTCCTGAGAGCAAGTGAAGCTGCACTTTGGAGAGAGATTGTTATTTCAGGCAAAGCCAGACAAGAAAAGCAAGGTGATCTCTGTTTTCCCTTGCTGAGTTCTCCCTGCACGTGCAGGTAGGCATGAAGTGCTCCTTTCCCAAGCCGGCACTGCTCTAGTGCTGCTGGGGCCTCCTCCATGCCCTCCTGGGTGCCCCCATCCCAGGGCCAGGTGATGTCTCCAGCAGTGTGACTGGTGGGACAGAGGTGACACCACTGTGGGGGATCTGCTGCCGTCTGCTCAGCTCGGCTGGTGATCGCAGTAGAAAGCAGGTGCTGTTGGCCAGGATGTGAAGGGATAGTCCTAAGTTTATTGAGACCTGTGTAAAGACCCTGTCTGTTTTTAATGAATGGAGCCAGGTTTTCCATTTGTGTTCAGTTGATATTTAGCAGAAGAGTTGGGTTATGAAACGCTCTGTGACAAAATTGCTAAGACCTACTTTGGTGTCTGGAAAGGTTTTAAAGACAAGATTAATGAGCTAAGTGTGCTATAACATGACAGAGAAACTGAAAACCTAGGGTTAATTACCCTCAGTGGAGTATGGTGTGGATGACAATGATAATGACAGTCTGAATGGGCTGACAAACCTTGCTGCTAGGCAAATAAAATTGTGATAAATGCCCATATAACTACTTGGGTTTAAACTCTTACCGACTTCTCATCTGAAGTGCATTCTCAAGTGTGCTGAGAGTTCAGAGGCTTCTTGCCCAGTTACTCTATGCTGAACTTGTTCTGTGTCTTTAATGTCGTATTTCTATTATTTTTTGTCTTTCTGTGGCTTCTTTTGATGGTTAAATGGCTGTGAAGTACAGTAGTGAAGAGTAGATGGTATTTAAGCACAAACCATGTGAAGTTCCTCATTCTATTTGTTATAAGTATGCATTCATGTGAACAAGTTATGCAACATTTCTGTATTTTGATTTGAGGTGTGAAGTTTTGGATTTCAATAGTGAGGAGTTTTTAAGACTTTTAAAGTCTTCTGGGAATGTGACTTTTGCCACCTCATTCCTGTGTTTTTGACCCACACAGCATACAAGATGGGTTAGTAACTGTACCAGTAATAGCTGATCTCTTCACCTCTGAGCAATTTCCTAATAAACAAGAAGAGTAGAGAAGAATGTTTAAACAGTCTGGAAGGAAAGATGAAGCATAGGAGTGAGAAATGCAAATTCACTCCACAATTTTCATACAAGTTTGCTCAGGCTGTAGTGTCTTGTCTCCCAGATATCATGCTGTTTTACACATAAGTCAAAAGTTCTCCTCTAAAAAGTAGAAAAAGAAATGCCCATTTTGGAGGCAAAATTGAAAATAATAAAAAGTTTTCTCTTTTTTTTCCCCTATCAGAGTGAAACCCCCGTGGAGGTAAATTTGTATACTTGGCTATAAATGCTGGTCCCAAGAACTAAGTTTCCTCATATATTACCTTAATTTTCATTTGCTTTGCAGGCAAAGATATTGCATACAAAGCCAAAAAGGGGAGGAAAAGGGAAAAAAAAGACACGGGAGAAAAGGAAGCTGTTGATATGAAAGCATGGAAGTGCAGTCTGTGGTAGAGCATTTGCTCTGTGGCAGGAAACAATTCTTTCTGCAGGGAAGTTTGTGCTGAAGCAAAAACACATACTCAGGGAAGTTCAGTAGTACATCCATCCCTGGGGCTGCATTCCATGCCCTCAACGGGCAGCCAACTCAGAGTCCAGAGGTGCTCACCCAAAAATCCACTGTTGGCTGCCCTAGATAGGGGTGCTACAGCATCCTCCTCCATTCAGTGACCATTTTAGTCAACATACATCTTTCTGGAAAATATTGATTACTGTGTATTACAGAATTTTTCATTAAGCTTATCTAAGTCTTGCAGATACTGTGTGAGTGATAAAAGACCTGAGCTCTGAAATTGGATATGTCTGCACCAAGAAAAAGATGGATATATCCTAAGAGGATTGTGACTTAAAGGCATGAAGTTATCTTTGTTATATCCTATTCTTTAAATGAACAGAGCTGCAAAGCAGAGGATAACGTTTTTTAAAATGTTGAAGTGACTTGAGACTCCACATTTGGTTCTCAGAAGTGACTTGAACTACTCATGTCCTTATATGCTTCAGCCTTGCAACTATGATCCAGTTTAATAGGAGTAAGTAGTGAAAATGAAGCTCTGATAAAAGCCACCACCCAGCTTAAAGTTGCTCTTATCTTTTTCAAGTCCTGGCAGTACTAATGCTGAGCTAAATATGCTAGATGCGGTAGAGCAGGGAGATGATTTCATTCCTTTCCTTCTCAGGGTGGAGGATGACTATCATCCCTTTATTATTAGTGTTATGGAATCCATCTGGGCGAGGTGCTCATCTCTTTGGTCCATGCTGAAGGCCAGGTGCAGCCTGACTTAGATTCACTGTTGTGAAGCTCTTATTATTAAGATAAAGCCATAATTTGAAATCTTAATAAAAGCATTACAACCACTCCTTTAGTTGTAATGGGAGAAAGAGTCGTTGAACAAGCCAGCAGGATGAAAGGGTTAGTGTTCCTTAGGGACTGCCTGGTGCAGTGAGCTCAGCCACACACTTTCCTGGATGAGAAAAACAGGGAGAGTCCTGCCCTAGAGCCAGCAATTTTACTGAGCATTCCTAAGACCACCCCAGGGGCCCCTATTCAGCAATGAACATCTGCCAAAGCAGGGCTTCAGCCACTGTTTGTGTGAAATGGGTTGTCAAACAAGGCTATTTATATAATAAGCATGATTAATTTCAAATGCTGTTATCTGAGTGCTTCTCCTTCTAATCTCCTTCAGATCTTCCTGGAGAAAGATCTAGCACATTTGCCTCATGGTGTTGTTTTCTGAAGCTCCTGTTTTCTATGTGAAGATCCCTGTTTTATCATCCCTGAGATAGCTACCACACAATTTCCCTTACTCTCCATCCTTTGCATAATGTAATTTAAACTACACTGGCATTCCCAAAAGACTGAGGCTTGAGCTTTTAGTGAGATTTTAATTCAAAGCAAACACAGAGGTAGTAATCTTTAAGCCATGAGCTGATGTTGTTAAGTATGGTATAAAATGCAAAAATGTCATCTCTGCCTCTCCTTCCATTTAAGAGCACCAAAACACTTTTATTTCAGCAATAAATGCCATTTTAAGAATTATTAAGATTTTATACATTCTGTTTGGCAAAGAGGATTAATTATTCTTCCTGCTTAGTTTCTGTTCAGGCAATAAATCAAATGGCATTAAGCTAGTTTGCTCTTCACTGTTTAGTTTAAAAGAAAAAAGAGAGATCTCTGTTTTTCACATACAATGCCTAGATGATTCATGTTAATACAATTTGAAGCAATGTGAAATTAAGCATTTTAGTAGGGATTATTGTTCCATTAAAACCTGGTTTCTGTTTCCTTAATACCTGGCTCCTACACACAGATGTTTTCTGGTATCTCCCAGTACATTTAATTTATTTAACAAAAGCAGTCCTTTAAAAGTAGCTCTAGAGCTGGATGCACTTTACAAAAGAGAATAGGATTGGTGGGTTTGGGTCACAGTTGATGGACTAGGTGTTTTCAGGATGTTTGCCAATACTAGATCTCTGGCTGGCAATGAGGCCAAGTGAATTCAGCTCTGTCTCTACTCATGAGCACAGTCCAGGCTGAGGGGCCTCAGAAGGGCAACACATGGAAATGTGGGGGGGTTTGATGTTCTGGTGTTGGGAGGGCTTGAGAGGATGGGAGAGAAAAATAAAGAGGCTGTAAGTTCCTTCTACAGGGCCAGAAGAGCCTGATTTCATGCAAATTAAAGTCTGTGAGAGCTTGAAATCTTTACTCTATGGGCTGTATTTTGTGAAGGGCTTGCTGAGAAAGTTCCACTCAGACAGCATCCATTAATCTGCTCAGTAAGCTCCAAAGGCTTGCTAGATCTGCAAAATGGATTCTCTTGTGGTTTCTTTGTCTTCCAGCTCATTGGTAGTCACAAGGGAGGCCATGCAGTCCATTCTGGTGTCCTAGATGAAACACATAAAACCACATCAAAAGGGAAACATGTAAAACCACATCAAAAGAGAAAATAAACTGGTCAAGAAATCATGAAAAGAAAAAAAGATTGAAAGCTGTAGTAAGATCTGTAGCACTCACAGCTCCTCTCCTCTTGGGGATCATTGCAGAAACCCCTGTGCAACCCCAGACCCCTTCTTTGGCAGATCAGTGGGTGCAGAGAGGAGACCTGATGCCTCCCTGTTCAAAGGGCTGCTCTTGCTCTCACCACACCATGTCCTCAACATTTTCCTGAAACCCAAGAGCTGCTGGACCATCTCTGTCGAGGCTCGCCATCCCAGGAGCTCCCTTCCTGGGGTGGGTGCCTCAGGGAGAAGCAGTTCTGGGGTTGCCTGTGCTGCACAGAAACATACCCAGGGATCTCCTGTGGGGACTGGGCTGTTCTTGTCTAAACAAATGTCATTCGAGATGAAAGAACTGTTTGGTCTCTCAGTACAGAGAAACAGGACAGATAGGGATTATTTTGGCTCATCCAGCTCATTTGTGCTTGGGCAATTTAGTCCCCTTTGTCAGGTTCTGCTAGTTTAATATGTTCTTTATCCCACTGATCTTCCAAATAGAAAAATGCTAACAATATATCTTACTTCAACCTTTCAAGTGATCCTTGTGAAACACTTTCATTTGCAGTGTAATGAGAACAATCAGGTATTATTGTTAAAGGCTGCTTCAGTCCTAGCTGGATACCAATTCATCTCTCAAGCTTGAAGAATAGTGTATTTCACTCCATATCATTTGTTCATATACGAAGAACAGACTTTGAAATACTACTTTTTTCATCTCCTTTTTTGTTTAGTCAGAAGGATTGACACTAGAAAAGCTCGTTTCATGAAATAAGTAGTTCTTGAAGTGATGGGTGACAAAGGGATATGCTTTAAAGTGAACAGCAACACAATTCTGTAGTTATCCAGCCTGTGACATTAGGTCTATTCACAAAGTGCTGGAACGGCTGGAGTCAAACTCCCATGCAATCTCTTGCAGGCAGGCTGTGCTCACTCCAGCATACCTGCCAAATACATGTGAGGCAATCAACAAAGGAAATATATATCACTTAATCTCTCTTTCTCAGTTTCTGCCTCTTTAATTCAGTGAAATTATTTTTGTCATGTACACTGGTCAGAATGCATTGATAGCTATATGTAGGGCAACAGCATTTCCTCTCTTCTGCACCTCAGGAAACTGTCTCAGAAATACAGAAAGGTTAAATTTCTTCCAAGAGGAGACTTTCTGAGGTCAACCAGGATAGCTCACAAAGTAGTTGATTTTGGCCTTAACATTAATTACAACTCTAATTTGAGTGAGCAAGTTGTCAAGCTGTCCTGGTCACAATTGCTTCATCTTTTAGTTTTGGTTGGTTGTTTTGCTTCCAATGTATGAAAAATAAATCACATCTCTTTCCTCTTCTGTTATTAATTCCTCCTAACTTTGCACCACATTTCTGTGCTCGCCCAAAGAACAACTGTAACGTCACAAGTCAACATCGCTGCCCTGTAATCCTCCTCTAGCTAACACTGCCACAAAAAACAAGTGATGAGAGCCAGGCTGGTGAAGTTGTCATGGTGAAAAGGGGACAAAAATTAAGGCTGCCCTTCCCTGGCAGAATCCCAGCTGGAATGCAGCACTGCAAACACCATCTGTTTTCTCCTGCAAATAAGCCCTTACTGAGTGCAGTGGGTAGAGGAGGAGGGAAATTCCTGTGTATCACAGCCCCTCTGGATTTGGGCTCAGTCTTTGCTAGTAAGTGCAAATTATTATTAACTCTATAGCATGTAACTGAGTTTAGGACTTGAGCTTTGTTAGCCTCTCTCTATATCTGTGACCATCCAATGATACCATAGAATCAGTAAGGTTGGAGAAGACCTCTAAGGTCATGGAGTCTAACTGTTAACTAAGCATCACTGTGTATCAAGAAATTTCTTCTTTTTTTTTTTTTTGAAAGTTTTTGCACTTTATTTTTAAACCAATAGTTACTCTCAGCTATTTACTAAGCACTTAAATAAACTCAAAGAAGTAAAAAAACCACAACCACGAAAACCAACCAACCAACCAACCAAACAAAACCACCAAACACTCCCCCAGGACTTTGGCTAGTGTATAACAAACCAGCATCAGTGTTTCTGTCCCAAAAACTTCTGAAAATTTCATTACAGAAATATCATCTAGATCTTAGAATTATGTCTACAAATGACCTCTGGTTCCTGAAAGCTTCCTATATTTATCTTCATAAGAACAAATATATTCAGAGGTTAAAATAAGTCTGCATGTTACTTTAGGAAGCACAATTACAAGTGATTCACTGTTAGTTGTCTCCACTTCTGTAAAGCTGAGCAGCTCATTGTAACATGCTTGTTAAAACTCAAAATTTTCAGTGTCACTGAAAATAAACTGCTTCTTGAAATTCTTTTAAGTAGTTGATGAAACAGAACCTGTGACACTTCAGTTAAGTATCTGAAACTGGTAGAGCAGCAGCTGCTTTGACCTTGATGCTCATGTTTTAAGGTTTCACTGTACTGGGTCCTACCATACTCAGGGTCTGTCCTGGAGAGACACTAAATGTTCCTCTGCATTTTATGGCTAGAGAATGTCTTTTTTGCCTACCACTGAAATAACTGGGGATTTTGGTTAACAAATCATACCTTTAGTTTTATTATCCACTCAAGTTCTCTCTTCTTCTATTTTTTTCCAGTTGTATATTGGAGAAACATCATCTTTCTAAGTAATTTAGTCAGCGTCTAGGGATTCTCAGACCTTTCTCTGATTTCGAAAAATCATATTAAGTGCTGCTGCTTGTGCAATGAATAAGTATATATCTCTCCTGCCTTGTATTCTTCCCGACCTGAGAACAGGCTCTGTTCTTTTGTCCCTTCTAATCTCAGGCTATCAGGAAAACTTCTATCGTTTCAAGGCTGATATGATTTGAAGTACCTTGGTTTAATCCCATTTCCCTAAAGACTTAAGGGATTTTTCTTCTTGGATCTGAAAAAATACCATTCTTTGAAAATAATTTGCCACTAAAACCTAGCTAAAAATTCTGCTGTTTCTCCTCTTTAAAGCTAATGGATAGAAAAGGCTCATTTGGCAAAAAATTACTAGACCCCAAATTGCCATTTCATTAAGTTCTAATTCGATTATTGTGATTGCTATTAAAATTTGAGGAAGGTCAGAAGATTTATCAATAACCAAAAGAAAATCACTGCCTCCAGACTATGATATTCTGGGGGGAAGAAGGGCTAAAAGATATCTGAGTAAAAAAGCTATTGGCATCAACAAAAACCCAAAGGTCAAATAGGTGATTAGTAATAGATAAAAGCAGAGAATGATTATTATCTATTGCTTCAGATTAATCAAGGATAATTATTATTATCTGTTACTATCAAATAATACATGTTATTAGCTAAAATATAATTTGTCATCTTCCTAGAGTGAATTCACCAGGTACCTATATTCATACTAAGCTTCCTAGTTCTTGTTCACAGTCATTGTTCACAGCCAGCACGGCTTCACGAGAGGAGAGTCCTGCTTATCCAACCTCATTTCCTTTTATGACAGGGTAACCCACCCATCTGATCAAGGGAAGTCAGTTGATGTAATCTTTTTGGATTTCAGTAAAGCTTTTGATACTGTCTCTCACAGTGTCCTTCTGGGACAGAAAGCCCGGCACACAACTGGATAAACACATCCTGTGGTGGGTGAGCAGTTGGCTCATGGGTCGAGCACAGACAGTAATAGCGAATGGGGTGACATGAAGTTCAACAGGGGAAAGTGCCAGGTGCTGCACCTGGAATGGCACAATCCTGGATGTACATATAGCCTGGGGAATGAGATGCGGAAAAGCAGTGCTTTGGAAAGGGACCTGGGGGTCCTGGTCAATGGCAAGTGAAATATGAGTCAGCAGTGCCCTGGCAGCCAGGAGGGCCAACCGTGTCCTGGGGGGCGTCAGGCCCAGCATTGCCAGCTGGATGAGGGAGGGGATTGTCCCACTCTGCTCTGGTGTGGCCTCACCTGGAATATTGTGGCAGTTTTGGACACCACAACATAAGGAAGATAGTAAGCCTTTAGAAAGCATTCAAAGGAGGGCAATGAAGATGAGGAAGGGCCTTGAGGGGAAGCCGATGAGGAGAGGCTGAGGTCATTTGATCTGTTCAGCCTGGAGCAGAGGAGACTGAGGGGAGACTTCATTGCAGTTACAATTTCCTCAGGAGGGGAAAAGGAGGGGCAGGCACTGATCTCTCCTCTGTGGTGACCAGTGACAGGACCCAAGGGAATGGCCTGAAGTTGTGTCAGGAGAGGTTTAGGCTGGACATTAGAAAGAGGTTCTTCACCCACAGGGTGGTTGGACAGTGGAACAGGCTTCCCAGGGAAGTGTTCACAGCACCAAACTTGACAGAGTTCAAGAAGGGTTTGGATGACACTCTCAGGCACATGGAGTGACTCTTGGGGATGTTCCTGTGCAGGACTAAGGGTTGGACTTGATTCTTGTGGATCCCTTCCAACTCAACCTATTCTGTGATTCTGTAAATTCAGTCTCTTTTGTAAATTTAATTCAGTCTCTTTCTTAAAGTGCTTTGCACCTGCTTTCTATTATTATTTTTTTTGGCACATGCACGTCCTTTTAAAATTCCCTGTGTGCATTTAAATAAGGTTCTGTTATTCTTCAGGGTGGTATAATTTCACAAAATTTGTTTTTTATCAATGTTTTAAAATATATTTTGACATCTTATTCTGTGGTATAATTGTCTGTTAAATTCTATACAACAGTTAAAAACCTTCACGTTGTAAACTATCCCATGAAGGTTTCTTTATGTGTTACATCTTTCTCTTTATTAGAACTCGTGTGTCCTAGGTGCATGTAGCTCTTCCACTCTGAGATTTAACAGGAGCCACATTATTTACCTAGGCTGTATCACTTTAAAGAGAGACTTTAAAGAGTACCATTTTAAAGAGAAACTAAACCAAGAGCCTGATTCTTCTGAAGTGCTGCTGTGTGCTTTGTAGCCTCAGCCAAAGTCAATGAGAGCTAAGCAAATTCTGCACTCCTGATTCAGACCACAAACTTTGATACTCTGCTAAAAATAAGCAGCACATGCACAGCCCTTACAACCAAGCCAGCAGATGCAGGGCCGTGTCTCCAAAGGGCTGTGCAGCAGCAAACCAGGGTGCAGATGCAGTGAGAGACAACCAGGTCCCCCATCACATCCTGTGAACGTGTCATCACAGCATGTCATCAGCTTTACTCATGCCAGTGGTTTCATTGATGCTCTCACGGGATTAATTGTATAATAATGTTTAAACACATACACATTTTAGAAATGCGACTTACTTGGATTTCAAAATTGCCAAGAGTAATATACTGGGGGGAAAAAAACACCTGTTATAGAATCATTGTGGAGTTTTTCTCAAAGTTTATTTTTCAGTACTGTATTTTCTTTGCCTCTAATGATGACGATCAGGAGAAAGCTCAGAATAGCCCCTTATAAAATAGAGGGTTGAGGGTTTTTAAAAGATACTTTTCTATTTTAAAATTACCAAAAATGCAGAAATAATTAAGACAAAACTTTTAATAAGAAAAAAAGATTTGTTTTGGCAGTACTTAATTTTCAAAGAAAAAGTTTCCTCAGCCTCTGTGACCCACAGAGACTGTAACAATAGGATTTTGATATGCCTTAACAAAAGTAGAATTATTAATTGTGTATCTGGTTTAAACAATTATAATTTTACAGATTATATATGAAAGCATTTTTTTTCCCTGGGGGGTAAGGGGGGGTTACATGCCTCATAAGTACCAACATATATATTTGGTTACATAATAAAACATTTTTAAAAAATCATAAGGTTGCTCATACTACCTGCTACTTAACAATTCTTAAACAACTGTTCACAATATATAGTAACTGTATTGGTTCTTCATTCTTAGGTCTTTTAGATCCTACACATTATCATAGGGTTCTGGGTTAGTTCCCTTTGAACACTGTATATATATCGATTATTTTGTGAATGCATTTTGTCTGTCAAGCAGGTCCTTACCATCAGCACAGTCCCTACCTTGTAAATTATTCTGTCTAAAAGGAGCCTTCATGAAAGCAGTCTGTACCTTTCTGGATGTCATTTGCCTGATATTTAAGTCCTGCCAGGGAGCACTGCTTCCACTTCTCAAGGTAGATGACATCTCTTACAGATTTTTATGTAGATCTGGAGTAGGAGCTACAACCAACTTACGTAATTTTTCAGATATTTGGGGTGCTCCATGTTTTGTGACAGTGGATTTTCAGGGTGGAGTCTCCAGCAGTCATCTTCTGAAGGAACCTGCTGGGTTTTGAGTGTAGTGTTTACAAGAATGAGGAAATTATATTTTCTGTACATTTTTAGGTGCATCAAAACACTGCTAAGAGCACCACCAGCTGGTGCTGGTGGACAAGCACAGGGCATGGCAGGGTACCACCAACCTCAGCTTCTCACCAATCCATGAAGTGTCTATTGCCACAACATTGCTGTATTATCCATATTAAGACATGGAAACTTCATTTCAGCCTTCTCTCAAGCAAAGAAGGCATCTGATATCCTATTTCCATCTAGTCAGATGCAGCTGGTGGCTCAGCCCCTGTGGGAATGTTTCTTTCACAAGCTCTATTAGGCTGCTTTCCTTGTGGCTCACTTTGTCCCCACCAGTCTTTCCAAGTATAAGCTGGCTTCAAACGCAATAAGTGCATTACAGTTGCACAGACTTTTATCCCCCAAAAGCTCCCGGGTTTCCCAGGCACCTGCTGTAATTCAATCTGTCTTGGTGGCAACCACAACTGTCGTGAACAAAATGTTATTTGGCAGGAAAGGGCAAACAGGTGCCCTATAGTATGAAGAAGCACGTGTTACTGCCTTCTTGTAGCTGTCTCCGCCTGAATAAATCCATGCTCCATGAAGCATAAGGCTGGAATCAGACTGCTGTTGTGGAACAGTAAGGCATAGGCATTCAGACAGTATTAACGAGGCTAGACAGTAAATTTGGGAAATAACAACAAGGAGATATGATATCTGTTTTGTAGCTTTGGCTGGCAAAGAAGCCTGCACGTCCTCACCTTGAGTGATGGAAAAGCCACAGGGAATGTGAAAAAACATTCATGTATGTGGTAGGGCAACACTGCAAGAGACTTAGAACTGGATCCTCTACTTCATTACAAGGCAATGAACCTCTTTCAGCACTGAGTTCACACTGAGATTTTGGCTCTGGTTACTGTATTGGCAACAGAGTTCTGCACAAGCTACAGGTGCCTCCAGGGAAATATCAGGAAGGCCCCCAAATGTATGAGTTAGAGTTATCCAGATGGGGTATAGCACAGGCTGTATAAGCATCTCATGATCAAGGCAGGAGATAATGATTCATATCTTGGATCTATTCCTAGAATTATTGTGGGAAAGCTCAATAGCATGGTCCTATGACCCACAAAGCTCTGGAGAGGTGTTAAAACAAAGATCAGGAAATTTCATGGGAGCAGAAAAAAAATCAAGTTGCTTTTGCAGGAAAGCACCTGTGAAAACAGCCAGGACTTCAAAGTAAGATTTGTCCCCGTTAATGCTCCTACCTTGTAAACATCTTAAAAGAGATATTTAGCACCCTGACCTTAAAACACAGCATGCGTTTCAGCAGAGGCAATTCTGAGATTTCAGGAACAGACTACCCCTGTGCTACCTTGGTATACAAGATACTAAGTGATAGGAAGCATTCTGGTGCTCAGGAGAAATATGTGTTTGCAAAACAAACTGCCATGAGGATGTAAAATGAACATAGTTGTGGAAAAGTTAAAACACGGCTAAGATGAACATCTTAGATTGTGAGTTATACACATATATATATATATGCTATATTCACAATCTCAAATAAATGGGAAGTTGGAACAAAAAAGCCATTGGAAAAGTTTAAAGTAATTCCTGCAAGTTCATGTAAGTAATCATATAGTCACTACTATATTGTAAATTTTAGACCCTGTGGATGTGGTCCCATGATGGATTAGCTCTAAGAACATAGCCCAGAAGGAATAATCTGCATGTGCAGAGAGGAACATTAAAGTCTGTACTCCAAAATTTAGCAGAGATGGTCATTTACTAGCCGAAAACGTTTTCTCCTAAAAGATCTAGTTTATTTGTAGCAGAATAGATTTCACTATAAAATAATACCACAATTTCAGTGCTCTCCACTACACAAAATTCGTTACGCTGTAATCTGTCCTACAGTTATTGAAATATGGATATTTCTATGGGTAGGTAATAATGGCATGGTTAGTAGTTTCTGACAGGTAAAGAAACTTTATGTAAAGAAAGTAGTAACTAGCAAGGTAACATTGTCATAAAATTGCTCTCAATTAAGGTTTCTTCAAACTATAGGGACAAGCAGCTCTGAGGAACTGATACACCACCAATGTTACTAACTCCAGTGCTGGAACTCCCCACAAGCAGCAGGCATGGATGTAGTTGTCGCACTGATCTGGCTAATGAGCCTGCTTTGAAGTGCTGTTCTGTGGAGGAGAGGTGCACAGACAGCCACTGCTGACAGCCTGGAAACTCAGGGGCAAACTCAAGGACTGCCTGCAACCAGATGGTGGTTCTGTCCTGAACCCATTTCACAGGTTGCTGGTGTGTGTACATGAGTAAAAGCTGGTGTTTCTTAGCAAAGGCCAGTACTTGACACCCTTTTTTAGGTTTACTAACCCACAATCATTGTCTAACTTTTACTGAGAATTAGATACCAAATGAAGAATTTATAATGCCTACAGTACCATTACTCAGCTTCTCTCCGGCTGTTTTTGAAGCGCTGGTATGAGAGCAGAGCCTCTTGCAGCAGCAATGCTTCTTGCTGTGTTTTGCAGGCTGGCTCCAAACTCATTACTGCCAGGCACCTGTGCTCTGGGGCACAGGGCCAGCCAACTTGGGATCAGGCACTGCTCTATCCCTACAGATTGGGATTAACGTCCCTGGCCATGAGATCACGTACTCTATACGTATCAAGTATTCAGGACAACATTCCCAGCTAGGGCTATCCTAGCTCTAGTCCATACCGAGTTTTTGCTGCTCCCTTTAGGATGTTGTGCAGTCACTAATCTTGCCCCACACAAGTTTTCTAAAAAATTGGGATTTTTCAGAGATACCTGACTGCCTTGCAAGTTTGTAATGTGAGGCACTAGGGCAGCACGGTGGACAGGGAGGTCTTACAACTAGTTTGGGACCCAGGGCAGAAACCCTTCAGTTGAAGGAAGAGGAATTCCTTGCAATGCCCCTTCTTGGAGCTCACAGCTCCACAGGTGCTCAGGGCATCCCCCTGCTTGCCAATCCCAGCTCTGAAGTGGGGAATTAGGACAGAAGTCATCCAGCTTATACCAGGCCAAGTGAAGGACAGGGAGGGTATGAGACAGAGGAACAGCTTTTGTAGAGAAAGGATAAACAGTTGGAGACAAGTTCATATTTATTTCCTACTTTGATGTAGATTTCTGTCAAAACAAGATCAGATGTGCTAGGACTCATCATCAAGACTGTAGAAATGTGAGCATGGTTCATTAATTGATGAATTGATTGATGAAAAATTAATACAGTCACGAGTAGGGCAAATTGAAACTAGGGTGAATCAACTCATCTGCTAGAGTATATTGCGAAGTATAGCTGGTAATGCTAAAACATCAGCATATGTCAGATATTAGCTAATCATATGGCATATGTTATGATTGTAAGAAATTCTTGGTACATGAACTCAACTTCTTTTAGAGAAAGATTTTTTAAAAAAAAGAGAATATTTTTTCTCTTTTTATTTTTTTAGCTCTGCTGCTTGTCTGACATAACATTTGCAGTCATCTTTTTATCTTTTACCATCAGAACTTAAAATATGGATTTTATGGACCTTGGGAATCCTGCTGCTGACCACTAGTACTAGGAGATCTGGCTTTTAGTCCCTAAAACTATGGACTGGTAGCTGCCAAACTTGGTATATTCTAACTACAGGGATCACAGAGTAGAAATGAAATTGCTGTTTTCTTTTGAAGGAACCTGGATATTGGATATTTTCTCAAGATGTATTTTCTGTCAACAGCTTACAAATGTTTTGTGAGAACTGAGCTATGCGATACACAGCATGTCATCTTGGAAAATGCATACAGAGCATTATTGAGTTCCTACACAGAACATGGCAGTCAGAAGCTGCTCAATTTTTAGGTAACAAATAGATGGATAAAGGTGTTATGGGTACACAAAGAAACCTTGGTTTCATGCAAAATGTGCACTGGAATCCAGGCTACCATTTTCCATTTTGTCTGGCCTTCCACCCCAGTCACAGACAGCACCTTTTTCATCTCCTGTGCACCTGTGTGCAGTGTTAAAAGACCAACCAGTTCTTGTGTTTTTGTAGTATTTGTGCTTATTCAGCAGAATTTCTGGCCCAGCAGGAAATAACAAAAACATCACTCTCTAAGTAGTCTGTTCATGGAAGACCTGTACCCACTTTTTCACTTTAATAGCTCAGTTCTCCATGAGCAAAACCAAATATTTTTTTCCAGTGTTTGTGTCTGTAGTATGAGACCGTTTCAAGGGTGGTACGAGAAGTTCCAGGAACTTCTGAGCTTTCTTGGGTTTCCTCATTTGCCATAGGAAAGAGTATCTTGCTTAGTGAGATTCAAGATCTTATGACGGAATTGCAGCTAGTGGAAATCAAATGCAGACTCCTACTTAACACTGCCATGTTTGTATAATTCTTATCAAAATAAGAAAGAGTTAAAGACTTAAATGGCTGAAGGAATTTGGAGTAATATTAGTTGTCACATCTCTTTTCTTTTGGATAAAGAGGAAAGAGATGCATTTCATCTGACCTGGTTCCTCAGTCAGTTGAAAGTCACCAAGAGAAGCATGGGCTAATATTGCTTTCACTGCAAATGCTTATAGTTTGATAGCAATGTGTCCATTCCTTTACACTCCAAAGGCAGAAATAAAATGAATTTATGTTCACCTTTGAAAATATCAAAAGCCAAGTTGTAATTCTGTTAATACATCACAAATAAAGCAATAAATATTCTGTCACAAACTGCTAACTTTGAAATTTTGCCTCGAACACTGGCATGTTTCTCAAGATGCAAACATAACCTAGAATTTTTTTGAGAGAAATTTTGATTATCTTTGACTGCAACTCTATATTATATTCTTACTTTGACATAAATGGGTATTGCAGGAGTTCTTTTATGAAATAATACAGCATTTCTCTCAAGAAATGAGATGAGAATCTGGGGCAGTCTGTCAAAATAACAGTTATTTGAGCACTCAGTACCTCATAGTTACAACTTGATTTCTCAGTCAGAGCTCTACTACAGTTATGTTTCTGAGTACAGGAAAATATTGTTGCATCTCAGCAGCTGGCTAAACAAATTATTGCTAAATACAGACTCCATTATCTTTTGATCAAAATAAGTGGAAACAGTCTGTGACCTAGACTGACCCATCTAGATTTCATCCCAGCCTATCTTTGTTCCAGTCCTATCTAGTCAGCTAGAGAGGGAGCTTCGGTGTGTCCCAGAGCCACCCTGCCCTCTGCACCATCGTACCTAGCTGGGTTCGTTGCTGTGGTCCCCTGGGCTGGCAGCAGGCCATTCTCACAGCTTCCCAGTTATGGGTTTGGCAGCCAAGTGTTACTGATGGCCTCTGGTACATGGTTCTAGGTGGGACACATGGCAGCAGACAGCTCTGCCCTCAACATTTGGAGTTCAGCAGAACAATGTGGAAATGGAATAACTTTTACTATTTGTTTTTATTTAATATTTTGATAGGTCAGATATTCACAGTAGGGTTCCCAGGCTTGAATGCATGTTGGAAGTGAAGAAGAAAAAGAGCTGGGGCTGATACTTCCTGTGCTCATGCTTGCTGTTCTATCAGTATTGCATGTGCTGATGTTTTTGGCTTTAGAGGTCACTCCAGAAGTACTTCACAATCATATTTGGAGACATTTACCATTTTGGTTCACCAAGAGAGATTCCAGAAACATAGAGATTATCTAATTTCTCTATCAGTGTAAACAAACAAAACTACCAGCTGCATCTCTTGCACTGCACAAAGGTTCACAATGACCTTTCCAGTTTGATGTAGACAAGCTCAGTAGCTGCCATGGGCAGCAGTGTCCAACCTGCAGCTCCTGAACCACTCCCCAGTCATGCACCAGTCATGTAGCTCACATGTTATGACCATATTTTGTGACTTCTTGAAAGGCTGTCCTCTCCTAGGATTAATGCAATGCAATCCAGAGCATGGGATCCCTGGCAGACAGTGAGGCTGGAGGGGCTTCTGAAGCAGGTCTTGCTGGTTCACCACAGTCACCAGCAGGTCAGGGCAGTGCTATCCCCCAATGATAGCACTGTCACAGCTCACCTGGGGGTAGCCCTCACAGCCCCTCCTCTTCCCTTTGCTTTTCCAACATGTATGGTGTGTTGCGTGACAATGCAATTTTGGAAGTTGATTTATGATCAGGAGGTTTGGTTTCTCTGGCACAGTGTTTAAGAAATTAAGGTTTTGTTGGAGAGGGAATTGTTTTGTTTGCAGCCGTCATTGGAGGTTAGTGCTTTGTCTGTCCAGACTTACTTTCTGAGGGGAGTTTTTGATGCAAGTTAATTTTAGGAAACTAAATATGATTATATTTTTCACACTACTGTTAAATGTTTGGGGTTTACCTAGCACTGAAGAATGGTTGTTAATAGCACGGTTCTGGATAAGATATAAATATGGCTATGAGAATTGGTTTCAAACTGATGCTTGAAATTGTTGCTTGAAAACTTGTGATATTACTACACAAGAGTTTTATGAATTTCTAAAATCTCTGTGTATTAACCACATCAGTCTAAGCAACTAAAGAAAAATAGTTCCAAATTAAGAAAATTTAGAACTTAATCTCTAATAGTTTTAGTTTTTCAGTTTCTTTCAAGGATATAAAATTATATTAAATCTCATGAAATTGAATTTCCAAAAACTACTTTTTGTCATCCTTGTTGTTCTATGGCATGTTTTTATCACAAACAGATTATTTAGATAGATATTTAATAAAGTATAAGTAGAAAATACTTCTTTGTATGCAACTTTAACAAATAGGGTTATAGGATTTTTAATACTGCTATTTTGTTAATTTCTTTGGTATTTAGATTTAATTTAATATTAATATTAATTTATCTTTCATTTCATTAGAAAGGCTAAAGCTTTGTAAGGAGGGAAATTCCTGTATGTGTGAGAGTATGTATGTGTGCTTCAGGCTGCCAAGTGTCCTTGGAATGTTCCTTAACACATTTTGCTGATCCTGTAAGTTCTGTGCGGCATCTGCCTAATTGGAATAAGGTCTCATTATCAATACTTTCCACCTAATTACACAGATTCCTTCACTGGACGCAGTGTCATGTTGTTGTTGCTAAATATAATCACTAATAGGAAAGACCAGTCAGTATGATAAATAAAAACTGATTAGCGAAGTTAGATAATAGCATCTTTTTAAATGCACATGTTCACAATGTTGTGGCTATTAGGTCATGGGGTTTATGCTCATTTCAATGGCCCCTTAAAGAGCATTTTTGTAAATTTGAAAAGACCGTCTCCTGAAACAGTGGATTGATTCAGTATGTTAGCAGGTCAGAGTTCTACCTTTTTGCACCTCTAACAAACTCCCTCAGAGAACTGTAGCCTTGACTTCGAGACTTTTTGAGGCAGGTCAATAGTTTCTGCATTTGCAACAGGTGGGAAAACACCCAAGTATCAAAGTGAAAGTAAACTGAATTTACAGGAAAATGTACTTATGGGATTTGATTTAAAACAAACAAACAAAAAACCCAAACAACGACAACAAAAAGGTTGGTTTAGTCCTGGTATGAAATGATCTGTTTTTATAATAAGGGGGGATTTTTATGATTATTTAAGTAATATTTCCCAGGGGAAAAAAATAAATTTGTGATATAAGAATGTTCTAATGTAATCTTAGTGTAAGAGATTTTGAAAGCATTAAAAAATCCCTGAGATTTGCAGCTAATTGAACACTACAATTACCATTTAAAAAAATGTAAGTATTTCATGGCATCTCTATCAGTTTTCAGGAGTCACTTCATGCAGAATTAATAAGAAGAGATGCAACTCTATTTTTACTTATAGGGAATTTGGCCCATTTCTCTTAATGCCAGTACGTTCCTTATAATTACATACACCCTAGAAAATGCCTACCCTTGAGAATAACCTGACTATAGCTGGAGTCTGCATATTTTCTCTTTTTTCTTTTTTCCTTTATGTTTTTATGCTAGCCTTTAAAATATATGCATGACAGAGGGCACCTCAAGAACTGATTGTGCCTTCTGAGCACAAAATGAAAAACATAACTTAGTTTAAAAAGTCAACATACAGTACAATAGACAATACTTCACCAAATAACTTTCTTTTCTAGTCCAAACTCCTAGGATGACTGTTAGTAACCTTGCTACATTATTTGACTATCTCTCAAATTCAAGGATTATTGAGCTAATATATTGTAAGGGTTTCATCACTGCCATCACACTCTGCCAGGTTAGTGCTCGTGCTCCAAAGAGCAATAACAGTGAGTGTTAAAAATCTGTTGTAAATTTTCGGAAGGGACATAGAATTTTTCTGAGGAAATATAAAAGTGCATCTGTCCATACAACACACATATAGTTAGTAGCATAATGTCTTATAAAAAAGAACATATTTACAACTACCAGAGGCACAATAACAATGCCTACTTCAACATACTCTCGGTATCATTACAGTCTAGACAGAGCTGGAGGTGGTTTTTTGCTTGGTTTTTTTTGTTGGTCAGTTGGGTTTTTTTAAAAAAAAATTTTAAAAAGGCAGTTCTGCTAACACCACATAAATGGTTTGCAGTGCAAGTTTGTGATTCAAAAGATTTGCCAGTCAAGTGAGAAAACCTGAAGAAATAGAATCAAAACATCTTCTGTGGTCATGTTGAATGCTTGCATTCTTAAGTGGTAAGAGCAACCTATATTTAAAAAATGCATTTTTAATTTATTGTTCATTCAATTGTTTTGTTTGTTTTCTGGACTTGGTGGTTTGTTTGGCTTGGTTTTTGGTTGTAGGGGATTTTGTTTGGTTGGTTGGGTTTTTTGAGTTTTTTACCTAAAGGAATGTAGGAAATCTTAAAATTTTGTTTGTTCCGATCAGAATTCATTTCCTTTAAAACATTTTTTCAGATCTTCCTTCAAGCAAAACATACATACTGTTACCTTCTATGAGCTCTCCGGTGTGATGCTGCCAAGAGCCTGAGTATGCTAACATGCTTGTTTGAAAACTAGAAGAGACGTGAGAAGGTCTTTGTGTGACAGCTGAAATTCAGGAGTTATGAATCTATTTTCAGGGATGTTTTTGTCTGGTCCTTGCAAGATATTTGTGCCACCCCACGCATCTCAATAAGTAATTCCTAAACTATGCCTATAGTGAATGCTGAATTACTAAATTCTGAATTTCTAAATGCTGAATTACTAAGACTCTTTGGAGAATGGCTGCCACTACCATACTTCAGGACTCAGGGATGGAAAATTGTTGATTTTCTTTTTGAGCCAAGTGTTTGCAGATTCAATTGTGATGACCAAAGTGATAATTGATGATATGGAAGTGAAACAAGGACAGGAAGAGAGAAATGCTAGTAAGAACAGACATTTGGTTAGTTGTGGAAGTGGCATCCTTGGCATGGAGCTGGAGGGTTGAAATGGACCAGGGGATGCAGAGAAGTATCTCTCTCTTCTCATCTTAACACTTTCCAGAGTTAAAAATCTTCGTGTTTTAAAATTTAGCTCTAACTCATATTTTCATTAATTACTGAGGAAGAAAAGATTTTAAAAACTAACGCTGGAAAAAAGTACCAGTGGGCAGAGCAGATGCTGTGATCCTTTTCCTTTGCTCTTAAACAGGCTGCTTTTAATGGCCATCAGGATAGAGCAGAGCTTCTTTCAGTGACAGATTTGGCTGCCACATGAAGTATGTTGCACTTTTCTTTGTATACTAGGAGGCCAGTTAAGTTCCCAAAATCACACTACAAATCTCCAAAATATATTTTCATTTACAAGTTAGGCTAATTAATACAATACTGTTTCATGAATATTCATCAGCTCTGAGGCATGGAAGATAGATATCTATAAACCTGGAGCAATGTATGTTATTAAAGAGCCAATTCTACTTTACTTGTGGTTTCCCTGCCCAAGAGACCCAGGTCTTTTTCTTTTCTGGGAATGAGATAACTCAAATGACAAGGTAAAGTAGAATTAAAGGTCTGAATGTCCAGGAATTTCATTTTTATCTTCAAAATCAGTTTTGCACTGTATCTGTCTGGTCTATATACATATATATAAATTAATATAAATAGGAGAAAAATTATCTACTAGTTATTTGGTTTGATTTTTTCACCCCATTTTCTTTATTTCTAAAATACAGCTAATAAAAGTCACATTACGCATTGCAACCCTGAGCTGATAAACAAAAAGCTGCTGCTGAGTCTGTAAAACTAGCTTTCAGAATATTCTATGACAGCTTCTCTAGATTATTTATTTTCCCTTTTCAGGTGCATCTACTATGTCTTAAGCTGTGTCACTAGGAGGTTTTACAAAGCTAAAGTTAATTAAGAGGCACATAGAACTGTGATACTGGTGTAAAACCCAGAAAACTGGAAAGATAACAACTGACTCGTCAGCTACACTGTCAGGAATGGCAATTTTTAGAGGATTGTGAATCAATTTAAGACACAGATGGGTAAGATTTTTCAAGAAAAAAGGGTTTAAAAGCGACAAAATCCAAAAGACCTAACCTGAATAGAAATGCTTTCGCTGCTGAAGGGGTTACTGCACTTGTCTTTGGTCTGAGGTTTAAGCAGCCTCACAGAGTTTTGGAATCCTGGTGTTACTGTGTTAGTGGAAAAAGACACACATAGGAAAAAAAATTAAAAAAGGAAAGAAGAAAAAGCAAAAATGACTGAAAGCAAAGTTGAAACAGAAAAGTAAATAGTCTAGATTCACTATCCAAACTGAGTCAGGTGCAAGGAGGAAATGCTGCAAACACAGGAGGAAAAAAACCCCCTCATTCTGTTTTTCTTTGACAGTGTGCCTTTAATATAAATCAAAACTATCTCAGTTCTATACTGAGTGTTTTCTAAAATGCTTCACTAAAGCTATGACAAATTCTAATAAATTCTAGTATAAGGTAAGGACTGCAGAATCTACTGCAGAGAAGTTATGGATGGTTTATATTTCCATAACTAATTCCTTCCTCAGATCAGGTTGTCCAAAGCCCCGGGTCAGATGGGGCTTTGAGCAACCTGATTGAGTGAAAGATGCCCCAGCCTATGGCAGGGGGGTTGGAGAAGATCTTTAGAGGTCTCTTCTAACCCAGACCATTCTGTGATTCTACTCTTAACACTGCCTTGTTGATTCAGCTGATGGTATTTGGGTTATGGGAAAAACATGAAAATCTGTATTTGCAGACAGATGGATGTATAAGATCTCTCTTGAACACTCTACCTTGCCGCAGGCCAGATATTCACAAATGCCAGAACAGAACCTGTGACAACTCTAAACTCCAACTATGAGGTTTGCAATGTGCTGGGAAATACTTTACTTCACACAACCACTAAGGGAATTATTAGATGGAATAAATCTGTATCACATGGACATAAGGACAAAATAGGTTGAAATTTGTTTCTTCCATTTTATGGATTTTTAAGCACTGTTCTCCTTAGCTGGTGGATAGCAGGACTTCAGAAAAAACTCTATACCCTAACTGTTCCCTGAACCGTGGTTATAATGTTGGTTTCTGCTACGGTCTGTGCAAAACCACTGTCCTCAGACAAGCATAGGAAAAATTTTGTTAGTCAGTCTTTCCCTAATTGGGCAGATTGGTCACAGTATTGGTGACAGACTCAGAGGTAGTGTGAAGATACCTAGCACATGGTGTATATATAAGCAATAAAGGATGTAAAAGGTCTACCCTTCCTTTCTTTACCACCTCTCCTGCTCTTTTTTTTACATACATTTTTAAATTTTCAGGGTCTGCATCTGGACTCCTCATTGCAGTGGCTCAGGATGAAGCCTTGAGGGTTTGAGTTGGTGACAGCCTTTTTGCACTTCTAGTGCAGTAGAAAGGGGACTGGTCACTCCTGTGAGGGACACAGCCTTTATTGGCAAAAAAACCCTGTTGGTTGCATTTTCAGTAGGAAGAGAAAATTTCAGTGTTCCTAGGAATTAAACCTTATGACTGTGTCTGTCTGAATATATAAAAGAAGACATTTGGCAATTTTACTGGAATCATAAACTATGTATATAACATTGATAACACTAATTGTTACTTGAGGGATTTATTAGCCAAAGTAGTTTTCTTGAGCATCCAGGATTCAAAACTCACTGACAAATTCTGCTCGCACATAAACCTCAGGGGTTATGAAATCTTATTAATTGGGAAAGTGTAAGACACAGTTAAGCCATGAACATAACGAAAATGTTTCTAGTAATACACTCCTGGGATACAGATCTGTGCATTTCAATGACTGAAAACTTTGTCTAGCAATTCCAGTTCTGTGAGCAATTACTATTAAATTCATACCACTGAACTTCCTCAATCAACAAATACAAGTGTGATGAGATATGGGACAAACGAGTATATTAAAGATCAAGAGAAGATGTATAATTTTTAAAATTACTCTGAATTTGAGAGAGACAGCAAGTGGAAAAGCTATTCCGTATGTCAAGACTCAAGACATGCCCCATTTTTCCAGCAGCTTAATGATTTAGCTCCATAAGGTTTCAAACATTCAAGTGAACACCTGCCAATGTGCAGGTGTGATATTCTGCTATTTTGCAGTATACACTGTGATTCCCAGGTATAGCAATGCTGGCAGCCTTTAAATGTGATTGTGAGCTCCTCTCCACTTGTGACCAATGAGGTCTGTGTGGTCACAGTGAGGCACTGCATGTCTTGGCAGGTCTGCTGCTGGCATCCTTCACACCTGGATTATTTTAGATTGACTGGATTGAATGTGTTATTTTCCATTTGTTAACACATGGGGACTTGCAACTCTGACAACTGAGAAAAATACACTCATTTTTGTGATGATTACTCTTGTTTTCCCTGAGGTAATCTGAAAACACACTCTCTTATCTTTACCTCCTCTCTTTGCACCTGCATGGTCCTAAAATGGGTAGCAATTGCAGTACTAATTGGATGATGCTTTCTTTGGCAGCAAGAGAACACTAGTATTTTCTATTACAGTAAATTCCAGATGTGAAAATAAAGATAACCCATAGCCTTTTAGTAGCATAGAATAAAACAGAACTATAGCAAAATAGACTTTTTTTTTTTTTACTTCAATCAGAAAAATTATTTCACAGCTGTTTCTGACTTGAAACCCATTGGGATCCTAAGAGTATAGTGGTACATTGAACTATCTTAGAGAGCTCATGCAGCATCAACTGAAATACACAACCAAAAGTGAGTATTACACATATGTCTTCAGGTGACAACCAAAAGTGAGTATTACACATATGTCTTCAGGTGTCCCAGTACTCAAGGTTCATGAGTAACAATAAGAAATGCCTGATAACAGTTAATTGTTTATTTGATCTGGCACAGCAGAGAGGATGCAACTGACTTAGGAAATTAAAATTAAATTATAAAAAATGAATCCACGTGTAAATCAATATTGCGTTTTTTACTTCATATTTCTACCATTCTCTTTCATATCCTTAAAGGCCACTTCCCAATGAGGTCATTATTAAACTTTTTTAAATAGGTCTTTGAATTATTCCCTTGGTTTATTTTGTGTGGATCCTGTAACTCCTGTATATGCCTTCATCATCCCAGGGATTGGCCAGCACAGGGAAAGATCCAGCCCTGACCTGAATGGAGAAAGTGGCCACAGGACAGTATCAGGGATGCAGGAGTCTCTGTATTGCAATTGTATTAATTGCAAAAATGAGGATTTCCATCCCACTAGCCCTGCAATAGGTTGGTTCCTGGACTTTACTCTGCTTTTTTGAGGTAACACTTTCAATCTTAATTTAGTGTTCTTGAAAGATGGTCTGGGACACTTACAGGACCCACTGCAGTGATGGAACTGAAAGTGCACTTTTAAGTTGCTGATCACTAAGTGGCTTGGGCTATGATTTCAGCACGGAAGCTTTCCTTTCTACATTGTAGCATAACAGTTATGAACGTTAGAGATATTCAAGTTAGTTCCTCTGATAACAAGAGGGAAAAAAAGGCTTAATGTGAGTCCCATGATAGAATTTTCTTTATTTTCCTTTGGTCCATGAGAGCTTTAATTTGCTAGCTCTTATCTCATGCTGAAAGATTCCTCTTTTCTGCAGGCTCTGGGTTAGGGGAGGATGACAGTTCTGAGGGAGTTGCCTGCAGGCATCATTTCTCAGAAGTTCCCGTGGTTGCAGTTTTACCTGTTGTTTCAATGCCTAGCACCAGGAGTTAAAAGAAACCCATTCCTCTCTGAAGGTCAAAGAAATCTTCTCTGCAGGTTTTAGTTTGCTTCTGTCTTCAAAATGCAAAACAGAAGCCTCCGTGCATGCTGGAGTCCCCTGGCACAATTTCCTGCCTGGCAAAGTCTTGCAGGCTTCCTGTTTGACTTTCTCTGTAAAATCATGAGCCTCTGCAGCCTCAGGATGGCTGCCCTGTCACACTGGCAGGATTGTTTCTGCTGCAGTCTCCATGGTTTTCACTGGTTCTGCTGCTTTTCAGATGCTTTTAAGATTTGCCCTTGATGCGTTGTTGAGAGGCGTGTGCAGCTCATCTGAAGTCATTAAGCGAGAGAGAGAGCACTGAGCATAAGCAGTGGAGAACCAAGTTCCTGAGCCCAGATTTTCTAGGTCTGTGAAAACTTACTTTTGTTTTTGAAAATAAAAGAATAATTTTGCTTCATACTGCCCCTTTCTTGTCCATTTGAGTGGTTGGCTCTTTGTGTGCAAGGCTTCTTAGGGAAAGTGCTACTATGGCTGTTCTAAAGGGGGTTTAAGAGTCTTTACTGGTCAGAAGAAAACTCACTCAGAATGTATCTCCCCCACCTTGTCATCTCACAAGGCAGAAGAGCTCTTAGTTCTCTCTGGTGCCAGCAATCACACTTCTTCTTTCTTAGTACCTGTAGGGCTTTCTTTTCATTACAAATTTTATTCTTGCCTCCTTGTTGTCCCTTCCCAGGATTTTGACTGCACTTCACATGTCCAGAGCACCTTGAAACTAATGAACTCACCACGAAGACTTTTACTGATATTTTTCAGAATTGTTAGTGACAGACCTGGGGATATGGTGTAAGAATTCAGTCTGATATTTTTATATTGCTCTTTAGGATAATCACAAGCATCATAAACTACTGCAGCTGGTTTGGAGGCATTCATGAGAAAACGAAGCCTTTACTCTGGTCCTATTAGAAATTTTTCAAAAGCTATTTGACACTGGTGGTCCTCTGTTACCAGTAAGAGTTTTTTGCAGTGCAATATGTTACTCTTCCTCCATTCTCTGTTTGTCAAACCTATCTAGTTTTTGGTTTGCCCTATGTGTCTGTACCAAACAGCTGTATTGACCAAGGGTCAGTGTCTCACACTGAACTTCAGTATATTGATTTCAGGAGATTGGCTTGGACTTCCTGATGGTTTAAAACAATATTTTTTTTTGTTAGCATTCATTTTCCATCATAAACTAAAGTTACCCATGCAATCCATTCCTTTGGCCAAGGTCTAATCAAGACACTTATACCACCTTTGATCTTAATACATCTAATACATCTCGTATTAGACATTATTGTCAGACAGCATCCCAGTGCGTGACTCCCTTTACCTTGACAGTGGATTTCCCAAGGCTAACCTGAATGATTCATTTTTCTGGTTACTTCTGAAGGAACCATAAATATCAAGGCCTGATCTTTTCCTTCTTGTTTGCAACTAGCTCTGATGTATTTACTGATTATCATCATATCCCTCTCCATCTTTCTCCTCTGTACCCCCAACAGCTATGTTTGTCCACCCTGTTGTTTTACAGAGTTCATACAGTTGACTGTGACTAATTTTTCAGCCATATACTATCACATTACAGCATTAAATGTACATCAAATATTTTTAAAGGAATTTTCTGTGGGTATAGTATTACAAGAGGAGAAAGGAGACATTCTGTTCAAAAACAGCATTAACCACCTGTGAAAGGAAAATTCATCAAAGCACATGGGGTTAAGGGTAAATCTGAGACTATGTGAACCAACACCTACTTCTTTCCAATGCACGTGGGGTCAGCAGCTCAGGTAACCCTGGTACAGAAAGTTGCTCTTTGTACTTTTTTTGGGCATCTTCTTTTAGACAACATAACGCAGTCTCTGCAAGATAGAGTCTGAAAGCAGGCACTGAACCCATAAATAGGATCTTTGCAGCAGTGTTCAATGGTTGAGTATTTTAAGCAGAAGACAACAAGTACAACTGATGGGATTTGGTTGCTTCATATGTCTGTGTTTTTGTGGGCCGGGAAAGCACAACTGCTTGTGCTCTGTAGCTCCTCCTGTGCCCTCACCTTGTCATGTGAATTTGACTTCATGCATGCTGACTACTCCTGATGTTTTTGCATTTTGCTAGTTACAACCACCACATCTTTGTTTAATTGTGCTTGTCAGCTTTCACAAATACATTCAGCCATCTGTGGTTGTAGACCCAATAGATGCCTTTTCTTCACATGTTATCGTCAACATTACTATGACTAATCTTTAGCACTGGTTCCTGCATCATTCTAAATAAACAAATGGGAGTAGCTGTAGCTTGCAGCTATCAAAATTCTTTCATGGTTTATTTAATAAGAAGTGATATGTTCTTACTGATTACTCTCTTTTTCAGAGGAGTACTGGAAAATCCCCATTACATTAATGGGTTGTACAGATCCCACTGTGATCTGATGCAAAATTAACACAGGCAGTTTGTAATTGCTTTCATTGCTATGGCAGAACAAGAGATACATCTTTAATAAACTGTTAAATGATGTAGTTTAAACCTATGCTTATGTTAATTCATTGTGATCAGGGAAAATCACACTCTTCAGTTCAGTTGAAAGAATACACTGGGTCTAGGAAAATGGAATAGATTTGGAAGTTGTTTTAGTTAATGATGTTTGTTGATTCAGCTAGGACTTTTCTACAGGAAAATTCATCCTGATTGGCACTCAAATAGGGAAGAACTCTGAAAGTGTTTTAATTTTATGAGGTACTTTTGGCCTTGTATTTAAAATTATTACTTCTTTTGTAGGCCAAAGTATTTTACACATACACACAAACCCAGCTATTTACTTACAGAAGTAGAATATATGTAATACATATATCAAGACAAAAACACTATAACATTTAAGTCATTCTATGCTTTAAAACCTCACGTGACCAAAATTTATCTGTTCATGATGAAATGACTTCAAGTCCAAAAATTAGGAGAATGCCAAGAAATATATTTTTATTGCTCATCACAGAAAATATGCCCTCACATTGCAGAGAGCCATTATAGGACTTGATTAATATTTAGAAAAAACTTTTTTTTTTTTTAAAAAAGCAATCTTAGAATAATCTTGATTTTAGAATACACATTTTCCCCTAGATACCTAAATAAGCCAGAAATCTGCAATCTCCTCTTTGGCAGATGCGATCTCTTTGAGGACTTATCAGTGATCTAGTTTAACATGTTACATTTTGGTCTATGTTCAGAAACAGGAAGGTTTCTGAGTTCAATCCACCTTTAATATAATTTCATCTCGAGGAGGTGGAGGCCCAGCTTTGTGCAGTAACAGCCCCAGGAGGCACTGAAAGAGCAATAAGAGCAGTAATAGCTCAGAGCATGAGGGAAGATGATACACACCTTCATGGCTGAGGACCACTGCTTGGTAGTGTATCTGTAGGATCTCGTCCCCCATGGCTTGATGGATGTTAAGGGAGAGACAAACCCTGAAGTTTCAGATGCCTCCTTAAATGTGCAGATGCCTGCCAACCAGAGATTCCTCACAGTCCTTTCTGCCCATCTAATCCACCTGAGCTGCACTCAGTTTTAATGATAATTCTTTATAAGAACAGATTGATTAAAACATGTTCAAGAATTTTTTTATGTGATTCAGACAACATGAATACACTGAATCAGAGAGACTAAACATTGATATAAAGTGAGAAATAAGATCAAGACAAGATAATTATACCAGAACATTTGTACCAAGAAGGAAAAGAGACTGCATTTATACAAAGCCCCTGACTTGCAAGGTCAGAATTACCTAAAGTGAACTACCTTTTTGTAACAATTTATGCCAAAAGCAAGGAAACCAGCATGTAGAGGTGTTTGCTGGGGATATTTCATATTGCCACCATATGTCACAGTCACAGCACTGACAAGGAAAGACAGAAATACCACTTTAGGCCACAAGAGATGTAGGGTTTTCCAGATATGCAAAGAGAGGTTCATCTGAAAATCCTGATGTGTTTTGTAGCCCAAAAGTAGAAACGTGCTAGCAGGTTGTTGCCTTGTCTCCCTCTCAGGCATTTGTGATGCAACCTCTTTTTGTTTCTATTACTTTGTCCTTCTGCGAACTGTGAGTAAAGTCTCTTGTGTGTGAGCCGGGTCGTGGCTGTTTTATCTGAGGATGTCATTAAGTGATACTCCCGTGATAATCTGATTTCTCTCTTCTTTGGCAAGGGTAGATGGTAGAGATTGTGCGAGTCAAGGGTGGAGGAGGCGACAGATTCTCTTCCATGGCCCAAAAGCAAGCACGGTACAAACTTCATGGCACAGAGTTTCTAGTTCAGGAAGAATCCTGAATAACAACCATTGCATAACTGGCAACTAGTGTAGTCATTCCAGGTCTGATGTTATGTATCAATACTTTTGGTAATCTTAGAGGATTTGTGTATCAGGATTTTACATCAACATACCAAATAGAAAATCCCTTAGAGGACAAATAATTTGATATTATAACAAAAAAAATGGCAGAAACTAAATAATGAAAATTTCTTAGTAATTAAAAAAAACCAAAATCATCTATATTCCATAAAATGATACTGTAGAACTTTTAAAACACAGGTTGCATGCTTTTCCAATGGTGAAGTATGACCTTCAGAGTCTACATGACAGTGGGAGCAATTTGATTTCCATCAAAGTGAAGAGCAGGCACATCTAATGGCCTTAAACAATGTTTGGATGCAAGCAGCACTGTCTCGGTTGTTTCTGAATTAAGTTTGTACGTATTAACTGACTTTTAGGAATTGATGTCCAGCAAGCTGATAGCTCTGGTGTTACTCTTTGCATGTCAGCTAAAAAGGAAGCAGGGTTTCATTCCAGTAGCCCATGAAAAGTGGTGCTGAATTGTGCTACCTACTGTACTTTAAGTACTTCTTGCTCTTGCATTGACATCTAATTTAAAGAATCCAGTGGTTGCACACACCTGCAGTAGGAAAGGCTAAATGCTGACTCAGTGTTACAGTAACTGTAGGATTCACAGCATTTGAATGAAGCCAGGTCTATAATACACACCTGTATACCTGGTTCACAGCATATTGAACTGTTGGAGTGTAATCACTCTGCATTTCAGCCCATCTCGAACCAAAGATGACAAAGTTTCCCGTTACATGGTCACAGCACACTGCACCAGGTGCTTCTTTAATTGGTTTGCCTGGTGCATAAGCCAAGAGGTTGCAAAGCACTGCTTTTACCTCATGCCAATCTATATTACCCTGGACCTGAGAGAGTTGCCTTCAGTGCAATCCCAGAGGGGTTGTGCCTGAGAGATGTCAGAGCATCTTCAGATCATGAGAGGGAGTTGCAAGAATAGGGTGTACCCTGAATAACTTTCTTCTAAGTTGGTAGTAACTTTGGCAGCACTAACTCAGATAATCTGGTAGTATTCAGGTGCACAATCTTACTTTTGGTCTGTGTTGAGGGATATGAGAGATTTTTTCAGAGTTGGACTCCATGAGGCTGTTTTACTGCCAAAAGCTAAAGGCTACATTTGCAGTGGATTTGTGAAGAAACATAAACTTTGGAATAAGTTTGGAATTGGAATTTGATGGATCGGTCATTGTAATGCTTTTTATCTTTAATATCTGGATTAAATTTAAGTTGACAGTTTGGTTTCAAAATATTAAGAGTCTTTTTTAGAGGGAAACTCCCACTGTTTTCAGTCTTTCGCATTTACTCAGCTTCCTAAAATTTGACCCCTTTCATGTGGGAGCCTGACACTTGGCTCTCAGCTTTCCAGTGTCAGTCTGCATTTCATTAGCACATAAAAAAAATCTTTTTAGCATTTCTTCCACTGAGATCTAATACCTTTTTTCGAAACTCATAGGCAGATTTAATGTCCAGATTGGATGTGGTTATAGCTGTTGCCTACTTTTCATCTGTTTAAAAGCAAATAAAAATCAACGTTTCCAAATTTTTGTTTATGGTAATAGCAGATCTTCTTCTAGCAGTGTTATAATCATTGTAGACTATTGATTTTCTCACAACAGGGAAGTAGTAACTTAGTAAGCAACATTAAGCATTACAAAGTAATGCAAATGGGTGCATGATAAGCTTTTTAATCTTTCTCCTTGGCACAAAGAATACATTTTTCCAGTGTGCAAGGCCTCAGGAACAAGCTCTGTTACCTACCACCTTTCTTATGAAAGATATATAACTCCAAACCATATGCAACACTAATTCTCCTGCTGAGGATGGACACCATTTTCTGCCTTCTCACAGTGACAATACGAAGTTCATTTCAAAGTTTGAGTGTTGCTCTTTCAGCACATCAGACCTCAGTCTTTGGCAAAGGTGTTTCTCTGCCAAAGCATCCTGTGGTGTTCTTACCCAGATATCCCTCCATAGCCATGACATAGCAGCACTTGGCAAATCCACTTCCCTCCTTTCCTTAACTTTACTTTCCCTCAGACAGTCCCAATGAAGACAAACTATTCATGTCACCATTATGAAAACATTCTGCAAAATGTTCTCTTTTCTTTAATGAGTGAAAAAAATTAATTATTTCCTCTTCATCAAGCAATGTATGTGCTGCCTTAAATCATGCTTCAATAGATTTCTGAATGGCATGAGTAATTAACAGCCCCTTTATAGAAGCTTTGTAATAACCAGTAACATCAAAGGGTAGGAATAAACCAGAAAATAAACCAATAATTAAACCAATAAATCTTTTCAACATAAGTGGATTAAAAGCTCCTTTGAAAATAAGCATGTGCACTAGCCAACATCTAAATGATGGACTTTGTCCAAGAAACTGATATGATGCTGAACAGAAGATGCAACAAATGTCCATCACACAAAGGGATTAGTCTTGGTGGTTTGTGTGATAAGAAATACATACTCTGCCTGGCAAACATTCAGTAGTAAAATGGCCTTGTGATTTGAAGCCATGCTGGTCAGGCTTTTACATCAGTGAGTAGTACAGTTCTGCAGAGCAGAATAGTGGCTGCTGAAGACCTGACATTGTTATTATATGCATTTTTCATTATTTTATTTGGATTCATCTGAACTGGTCTGGTGTGGTGAATCTCTGTTGCTGATGGGAGTCCTGTGGATGCACTGCTGTGGGATATCTTCCAGCTGTGGGAAGCAAACATAAGGGCAGCAGGGACCACAACCAGGTTCAATTCAAACCTGAGGTAAAGCAAGAACATAGAGATGCTCTTCAGTGACAAAGAAGGATAGGGAAAAATGCTCTTGAATATTTTCTGTTCTTGGGATGTCTTACTCTGCATCACACTTTCTCATTGTGGGGTTATAGCTGCAACCTCAGTTACCTGTATTGATTGGGCCACATACAGGTTAAATACAAGTTTTTATACTTAGATGCCGTCAGGACTGTGCTCAGTGTAAATTATTCTACTGCCATGTGGGATACGGGGATTATCTCGTGGGCCACTGTCAACTCCTGGTGGAGGGTGCAGTTGTGCCCTGGGCAGAGGCATGGCCAGTCACCACTGCACTGCACAGGGGCAGTCTGAGACTTGCTGCAGATGCTGCATCTATAGGCACAGTGAATTTCCTGTAATTTTCCACGATAGAGCTGAAAGCCTGTCAAGAACTATCATAGATATATCTGTATTCTGTAAAAATCTGAAACAATGTCGCAGGACTTTATTTTGATATACTTGATTTTGACAGCGCAAACTTTATGGTTCTTTAAAAAGGATATTATAGTATTGATATTACAAAGTTGACATTGTATATAAAGGTAAAACTATATGGGTTATAGAAGACTCGAATGACTGGATAAATACCGCTAAGTGCCGCTTAGAGAATGAAATGTAAAGCTGGAGTACACCCACACACAAATAAAAGTACTATCTGCTGGGAGTTCTCTACTGTGTTTAGCAGAGAGCTATAAATGCACATTTGAACAGTGATTTGTATCACTACCTTATCTTATGTTTAGATCTTTGAATTTACAGATATCAGAGCCTTACATCTCAGTTTACTCTTGAATACTTGAATACATTCAAAAACATTCCTTATAGCCTTGGGCAAAAAATGAAATTGAAAATCTTCAGCTAACTTTCCTAGGATAGCCCACCAAGATTATGGAGTTTTGGGTCCATGAATGACCATAGCTATGATTTCAAAATAAAAACAACAGTGCCAGTTTACTAGGCTCCCCACATGGAGTATGATTGCAGCCAAAGGTGTTATTTTGGTATATTTAGTTAAAAGAAATCTAGATAAATTCAGTATAATAAATGAGCCATTTCAATTTCAGGACAGAATTTTGCCAATAAATAAGCCACTTAGCATGTACCCTAGCCAGCTTGTCGTTGTGAGTCATGTATCACAGAGATACTCAAAAGAGATTCTTTGGTTTCTTTATGAGCCAAATGCACTTCCCAATCCTTCCTGCAGCAAATCTAGAGCTTGTAGGCTTTGAGAAGCAATTTTAGGATGGTCCCAAGGAGTCCAGATGAAAATAAATCCATCTGAAAACAATAAGTGAGGTTGCTCAGTAATGTTTTACACTGTGTAAAACTGTGTATATCTTTTATGCTCCATCAGTGAAAATTTGCAGACAGTTCCTGCAGTGTATTCTCTACAAGCAGTTTGGTGCTTGCTGCTTCTGTTTGCTACTTCTCTGGTTTTAATGTTTCTGCACCTTTTATGAAAGTTCACAGAATTTCAATATCAAGCACAACAAAGCAACTATTTAAAGTGTAGATTTTCCTTCACTGTCTTCTTTCAAAGTGTGGCCAAATATCAAGATGAGTTTGCAGTTCTAAGTTTTATTCTTTCAGTCTAAACTTTCTTAAAATGTACATACTTACACTGACACTTGTCTTACAAAGTTTGCCTTTGATCAGCCAGTGCTAATATACAGAGTATGACACAAGTTATCATAATTTTATTCAGCAACTAGAAATGGCAGTTTAGGAGAGAAAATAGGAAGATTTATGCTTGGTAAAAATATACACCTTGTATTACTGTATTGTGCATTTCATAAAGTAGGAATACTTGGGAGAAAAAGAATGAAGAAAAATGTTCTTGACTACCTGAAAGAAGGTAGCAGATCAATATGTATCACCTCTAAAATAAAAATGTCCTAATATGAATCTGTTCTTTTTTATCTGTATTCATGGTTTTCTGGCAGAAAGCTCAACTGTTTAGTCCTAGTTTTGGTGATCACATGTATGTGGGGCCAGTGTAAGAAATAATATAGGTGATGATCGGGCATTTATGGATATATCGAATTATTAGAAAATATTAGGGAAAAAATGCTTTTAAAAATATGAAATCATGAGTGGTTGTCACAGAAATTTATTTATGCTAAATTAAACTTTTCTAAAGCTTTCAGATTAGAACAAGGATATCATTCATAATCCTTCCTTTGAACATTTAAACTTCCTGAAAAGTCTAAAATGTATGACATAGATGACGAAAAACGACAAAAAAAAGGCAGCATCCTCTTGTTGAATTTCTCAAAGTGACTATGAAAATTTATTAGACCGATTGGAAGCCATGACAAGGAAGTGGCTGGGGATAAAATCTCCTTTCAGTCATTCTTCAGAAGCCACAAGATGGATGGTGAGTTGCGGCTCAGGAGAGGCTCTCAGCTCTGGAAGCAGGGTGATGAGCCAAGGCCAGTTTGGGCTCGCTCGTGGGTGCAGAGCAGAAACCTTTATTAAGTGCTCAGGGAAGATTTTTGGTGGTCTTGGCAGGTCCTAGAAGACATAGCAGATGACAAGGAGCAAAAGTGTTCCCTGGGAAGTCAGAGGAGGGAGGAGCATGTGGCCAGTGTCTTTGGTAAAATAAACGGAGCCAGGTAGGGCTTGGGCTCTACTGCATTTCCTATTGACTGCTCTGCAATGCATTAATATTGACAAGAATGTTTTGTGGTGTACCTGTGAGGCCAGGAGAGCAAGGGGGGAGGTAGACTGTTATATGGGGAATGCAGAGCACCCCTGTGTACTGTTCCAGGGACTGCCCCTGCTCAGCCACTCCTCAGCACCTCTCAGTGGGCTGCAGCCCAGTTTCAGCGCATGTTGCTTTGTCCTCCACTCCATGGCACCTCAGGAATGTGCAGTTCAGCAATCTGACTTGCAGATTTTTTGTTCCGGGTTATGCTACAAGTTCTTTTGGTGAATGTGGACTCATATATGCATGCATGTTTTCCTGCACGTGAAAAAATGACTGGGTATGAACTGAACTTTCCTGTATTGATCTGCAGTTTCTGTGGTCTGAAGGGAGTTGTATTTGCAGACACAGTCCCTATCCCTGTCCCCATGGAGAGCTGGGCAGAAAACTGAGCTGGGCATTGATGGGACAGTGGGGAGAAAGGAGCCCTCCATGAGGAGCCTGCCACAGTCCCTGCTGCCGAGCAGATGGCTCTTGTCCCAGCTGGAGGTTTTCAACTCCCAGGGCTCCATTTTTACATAGAAGAAATTTTAGTAATAAGGTCTTGAGTTTATAAAGGCATATATCACCATTACACATAGAAGAGAGAGGTTTTTTTCTGCTGTGCCTGAGTGTGGTTTTGCTGCATGGTGATAGTAGTGCTCTGCAACACATCTGATCTAGGAAAGGTGGAGGTTATACAGATGCACTGTAGGCTCTGCAGGTGAATGAATACAGCTATGAATCAGGTATCTCTTCTACTGCCTTCTAATCTTTAAGGTGAAAATAGCCCTATTGCACTAGATACAGAAACAGGGAAACCAAATGCAAACCACATGTTCCAAGAGCAAAACTCCTTCTTTCCTCACACCAGGGAAACCATCTCCGTGGTATCAGCAGGGTGAAACACACTCCAATGCCACACTGCACAGGGATGTGCACTGAATACAACTGGAAACACTTAAAATGATCATGAGTGGCCTTGTCAGCCGAGGTGACCCCACAGGGTCCTGTAGGTGCCTGGCACATGCTGAGGCCCCACCGAGAATTACTGGTGCCTGTTGTGGGTGTGCTGAGTCAGCAGCAGCTGAACAGTGTCCATCCCAGTCAGGGTACCCGGCTCTTTCCATTCTGGAATTGCCAGCTGGAGCCTCAAGCACAGATGGCTTTCTAGAAAGGCAATCAAGCCTGCACATGAACAAGGGCAGTGTTTTCCCTCTGACCTTTTCAAGCTCCCAGGAGAGATGAAGATCATTGAATCACTGCCAGGGGAAGGGTTTAAGTTGACATGACAGTTCTGGGATTAAGCAGCTATCTGCCAATACTTTTGGTAACTTAAACTGCATCTTCTTCCATTCATTTTCCTGTCCTGGGTCCTTCAGGACTGCTGTTAAGGAAAGGTTTAAATTAGCTTTTTTTCCATCCTCTATAAAAGCTGTTTTTTCTTCAGTGTTTGTACTGTTCTAAATGGATAAAATCAATCTTGCTGTACAACTAGGACATTCCCAAAAGAGAGAGAGTAGGAAAAGAGTAATTTCTGTATCTCCCGAGGTGTACAACTCCAGTGTCCTTCTCTGAGACAGCCAGTGAGGAGTTAACACTGTGCTGGGGAGGAAGATCCCTGCAGAAGGGCTAGGGCAGAGCCAGACACCTGCAAGGAAACTCAGTGCCTGAGCCAGAGCCATGGCTCATGGTCATGTTGTGCCCTGTCCTCCTTGTGTCTAGTGCTGATTTAACAAGGAAGAGAAGCACTCATGAAAGATGAGCACATGCTGTGTACTGCTTGCAGGTTTTACTGTACTTGCTACGGAATTAGAAGATATGTCTCCATGCTGTACTGTGATTTGCATGCCAGATTGCAGGCTCTATTTCCTTCTTTATTTCAATAGTAGAGATGTCATAAAGAAGTCTAATTTAAAATAAAGTGGCTTATTTCTTTTCCTTTGCTTAAAAAATTGAAAGATTCTATAAACAAGTATTATTTTCTTTTTTAATACTTTTATTTTTTATTTATGTGTTAATTCTTTTTCAAGTTATGAATTTGAAATGCAATTAATTAAACTTTTCTGAATCACTTCTGCATTTTCCATCGACAAATAAAAAACCTCACAAGGAGATAGCATGGCATGGTGGCTTGTGCAACAGCCATGTATCAGAGCAGATCTATCACCAGATGCCCTAGTTTCTCCCTCTATTAAATTATACATATCTGTAACTCTTATAAAACTTTGAAAACCTTAAAGTGCTGGAGTCAACAGCTGTAGTAATGGCAGATTGCATGTGGTTTGTCAACGCAAGTAACTTGGATACTGAAGCCTGTATTGCAAGTGTTGCCTGGAAAACCCATGTACAGCATACTGGGATTGTAAAACCCACCCTACAGACAGAGTATAGCATTGTATATAAGGAAGGAGAACAGATTTCCTACCAGCCCTCAGCCAAGGTAAGAAGAGGTTTAGCTGGGACACCAGGGCACATCATGATGACCAGTCACAACCACTTGCAAGCTTTGTGTATCTGGTGTGCAGCTTGAACTGTGGACAGTCCCTTTTATTATAGACAATCACTTAATGATTTTGTTTCTTCATGAATGCTTAATACAACATATAATTAGATATGGCAAGTGAATGCCAGGTCTGCAATTAAGACTTGAGTTTTCCTGGCTTTCAGTTTAATGCTCATATTACCAGACGCTGGGAAGGTTTGCAAGTGCTCTTGGCACAGGCAGCTGAACACCTTGGCTGGCACAGGGAGCAGCTGCCCTGCTGGGAGCCCATGGCTTCGGGCTGTGCCGAGCTAGGAGGTAGGGCTGGGCTAGTCACTGCCAACTGGACCCTGCTACATCGTTACCAGGCAGGACAAGGTCTTGGTGTTGTACCATTGAAACTAAAGTTGCAATCTTAATGCTTCTCCCATTATTTTTTTTCTCAGTCAAACAACAAGTCTGTCTGTCACTGTAGGATGTGAATAGAGAAGAATAGGAAAGAGTGGAATGGGATTGTTCCTTGTGGGATGTTGCTTGGTTTTCAATTTTTTTAAACTGCTTAATATGTGAAGATGTCAAAAAATTAATTAGAAAACAAACAAACAAACACAAAAAACAAATGAACAGAACTCTCCCAAAAAAAACCCCTGAAAAAATATACTCTGTTAAATATAAATATAAATTATGTAAATATAATCTGCTAAAACAGATTTGAAATATTAAGATCTATTTTTATATCTGCATAGCTGCAATCCATACTCCCATTCACCCTAATAATGCAAAGGCTATGGAGAGCACGGGTTGTGCATCACTGATTTAGGTTTCCTCCTGAAAATGTTCTGTGCTGTTACTTATCCATGTGTAATCAAGTTTAACATGGGATAAAAAAGGTCTTTCATTTTTTAAAAACATGTAGTTTAAGGTTGATGGGTTCTCCTGGTAAGCATGTGAGCAGTACTGATTATTGGTCCAGATATTTTTTAAAATCAGGCTATTTTAACATTTCTTAAAAACAAACAAACAAACAAACAAACCACCAAAACCAACCAACCAACCAACAAAACCTTAGAATAACAGGGCTTTCAAAGCTTTTTTCAAAACAATATTTCAGATTGATTTTGTTTGGCTACTGAACTGTAATCAATTATTAACTTCAGTGGGATGCATATTTGGACAGGAGTCCTTAGCTCATCAAAGAGAACAGACCGATGGAAAGACATTCTAATAAATTACAATTCCCTCAAAGTAGTGTTTTGCTACGAAAAAAACATGCCTTCAATTTAAAGCTGACTCAGACTAGCCTGTTTTAGGTCATGACAATGTATCATCAAGGCTTCAGGAATGCTGAAATGTATTATTAAAAAAAAATAAAGTAGTGTTATAATGTTTTGAAGAGCTCAAAAATTCCCATTCTTCTTGCAGTTTTGCTTGGAAACATTTTCTGCACAAAATGACATTTTTTGTCACAAAAAGGAAATTCCAGATCTTGTTTGTCTCTCAACTCAAGCCATCCTGCACACACAGAATGACCTGGAAAGTTAATCAGATTTAGTAGTTATGTAAAATCCTATATCTGCAAAGTGGCTCTTCTGCAGTTGCTTCCTCCCTAAATGAACAGCACATTTTCATGTTGCTTTGTTACTGTGACAGTTTTGTTCTAATTATAACCGATCAAATTCAGATACCTTAATGGCTTTGCAACTACTAATTTTAATCAGAACTGAGCACACTGTGAACATGCCACAGACTCGGTAGACAACCCTGCTTCTGTGAGCTGCTGCTCATAAGAAATAAGGATGTTTAAATCAGGGGAATTATCCAAAGAGCAAATATGATCCACTGTTTTTACAGGGAAAGAGAAACATAAACTCAAGGGGCTAAATGTAGAGGTATACAGGCTGGTATCTGTCACAATTTGGGAGTCACAGCTATTTAAAATTGTAGGTTTTCAGTGGCAAACCTCAGACGTCGCTACAACTATTATTATTATTTTCCTAAGCCAGGTGGTATTTTAGGCTGACAAAAGCTTTCCAAATCTTTATTTATTCATTGCACCTGTATAGTGCCCTCCACACCTGCTGAGTTAAAATCCTGTTTCTCCCTGCTTTAAAATCTACTGTGGTAGGTAGCAAAGGTCTTAGAAAGAAAGAAGTGCCTTGGTGAGGAAGGCAGCATATCTTGAGATCTAAATAAATTGAAGCAGCTGCTGAACCCTTAAGGACCACGTTAATGAAAAAACAACCAACCAGACCCAGTGGGGCTCTCTCTCAGCTCTCTCAGCTGTGGAGAGAAGACCTTGAATATTGCACTGGTAGTTGCAGTTCTGTAACCCTCTCTGGAGTGGGTACAGTGCAGGCCAAGTCACTGTGGGTGGCAGGGATGCTGCCTGTGAATGATGCTGTCCCTGTTCCCTGGACCTAAGGTCATGGACTCCTCTGCTTCACACTGGCACGGGTGGCTCTGCCCTAACACTGGCATTTGTTGGGCTGTTCTCCATCACCACCCTGAGCACAATGTTTTCGTCAGTTAGTCAGTGATAATCTTGGCAACATTGAAAACTATAACATGCAAGTCGGGTCACCAATGACTTTGTAGTTCATGACTACTTGTAAGATACCCATTGTACCTCTTAATTTTAAGGTACTTTAGGAGATGAGCTTAAAATGTATACATTGCTAATGAAGGACTGAAGCCCTAATTAATGTCATTAGGCTGATGTGTTTGTCCTTCGTCTCTACCCATTTGTCTCTGCACCTTGGTTGCTTCTTGGAAAGCTTCAGATTTTATTCTGGTGCAAATAATAGAATAAAGGACCAAAAATCTTTGTTTAAAGTGTTTTCCCATTAAGGAATTGTATTAAGTTTTATGGAAATACCCGTTGACACTCTCAATTTTAAAAGCGTTTACATGTAAGTGTGAAAATCACTCCCTCTTCCCTGCTCCATTGACATAAGCTCATTTACAAAGACCTTTATGTTTGGATGAGGGTCTGTTTACAATTTTTAAAGGTTTTCCCTTATTTAAGTATGAAAGAAGAAAATAATTTAGACTCTCTGTGGTATTCAACTTTAGTCATGTTTTTACATGCAAAATATTAATATAAAATTGTTACAAAAAAGGTTCTCGAGCTCACACTCATCATTCTTGTTCAATGAAGACGGTAAGTAAAAAACGGGTAATTGAATTTAAAGGAGGTTTTTTTGATGTTGAAGAATTATGTTATATAAATTTGGTTCACATAAGAGCAATTTTATCTGATGGTTGGTGTGAAAACAGTCAGTTGAGGAACAGCTGATATAGCCAATAAGCTGTATTGAATAAGTTACTGAGGTGGTGAAACACCATTAACAGCCATTTCTGAGCAAATACAGCTAAGGAGAGAGACTGCTCACCCAAAAACTTCTACCATCCCTTAAGGACTCTACAGGGTGACCAGGAGGATGCTTGAGTCTGGTCTTACCCTGCCCATCTGGTCTGGTACAGAGGAATGCAGATCAAAATAAATATTTTTACTACAGTACTCAGTTACAGCATCTAAAACTAAAAAATTAGAATGGAATTTTGGATTGTCCCATCTTGCTTTTCCTAAGATATAGCAATTTATCTCTTTTAAGAAACATTTACTAGCCTCTCACTCTTCCCTTAAGTACATTGTAGTTAAAGGAATTTCTATAAATAATAGAATTCAGGTATTGATTACTTTCAAATTGTAGTAGTGTCACATAATATGATATTGGCAGCTGTACTAAGATAAAATTGCATGTTGTATTCTGACAGAGGCCAGACTTATCCCCAGTGCCAGCATGGCCCACGGGTGCTGCTGCCACCCACACAGAAAGCACATTTGGCTCTCCAAGGGGATCTTTACAGACAGTGTGGGATTTGATACCAAGCAGACCTCCTCATAAAATTAGGTTTGAAAAGACGTCTCTGAGTCAGCAGGAAATTATTATGCAGCTAGGTGAAAAGTATGAAGTGACCACATATATGTGGAAAAGATACAGACTTCTGAAAATGAGGGGTAATGCTTATTCTTTGCTCCTGAAGGACTCTTCTTCCACCAGCTTATCCTTCAGTAACACTCAAAATTATTTTAGGTTACAATTTGTACCTCTGGAGGAGGGTGTCAGATAATTTTCTAAATTTGAGCACTGGTCTGACCCACAAGGTATCCTTGAAAGCATTTTTTCCGTGTAAATGAAAAAAATGCTTCTCCTTTTCCAGAGATCTAATGAAATTAATCCATTGCTACAGGGATTTATTAGGCTGTTAATTAGCTTCTTACAAGTATTGTGGTTCAGTTACATTTCTGATTATGGTACTTCCTTGTGTGCCTTTCGAACTTTTGTGTTTCTATAATTGCTTGGCTAAATATTTAGGACTGAGAGCCCCACCACTTGTTCATTATGCATCCAAATTTCTTCTAATTTAGAGACATGAGCACATCAAGGATACAGGACAAGGTTGTATGTACAAAAAGTCTTCCTTCCAGATACACCAAGGGTAAATGTTCCAGTAAGGAGAAATGTTCCAGAAAAAATGGTCCAGGGTGCTGCAACTCTATGCTTTACCAGAAACAAAACCCCAAAATAGAGGGAAAATGCGTAAGAAGAAATATAAGCGTATGCCAATGCAGAAATTTCTGCACAAAGTCCTCTGAAATCACAAATCCAAAAACATAATCCTGGGAGTGTCTCTTCTGATAGTGAAAGAGAGCAAACTTTTCTACTGTAAGAGCTATGTCAAAGTAATTCAGTGTTTAGTTATGGTTCTTAGCACAAAGCAATTAGCTCTAAATTCTTTGTATAAACAGTTAAACTCTCACATATTTTCTGCTGGTGAAACTAACTTTTAAGAGCAGCATTGAAATGGTAATTACACTAAACTTTAAGCACAGGTCTCCTGTCTTCAAAGATTTCCATCACAACCTTTGCTGATTTATTTAAAAGTTGAAGAACTGAAAGGACTGTTGTCAACAGAGAAAAAAAAATGAAAAAACAATTCAATACTTCAAGCAGAAACATACAGTGCAAGTGCTCCTATCCATCATATTCATTCAGATCTCATGGCATATTCTGTCACCAATGGCAATCAGGGTCTTTATTACACCATTAAAATGTCATCAGTCTTCTCTCTTAGTGAAAAGTGGAAAAAAATGTTAGCTATTTGTTCCATCAAACTGGACACCCTTTGTATTTTACACATACTTGCCTTGAATGTATCTTTCAAATAAATGCAGTTGCTGTTTGTTTCTGGATGTAGGAACTGTCAACTTGCATTGCTGCAGTTGTTATTTTCACATATCTTTTAATCAGAACACTGCATCAAGTTTCCCACCATGATTTAAAACCACTCCTTCTCTGAGTTTCCAAGTACGCTGCATTTTTTGAAAGGCATTAAAACACCTTTTCTGTAATTTGTGTAAAGACGCAGTAACTATCTTGATCACTATTTTACTGGTGTGGTTAGAAAAATTATTGTCACGAATAATACCACTCACTGAGCTGACAGAAATACTGTAAAGTTTTCAGTGTTGGCCTGCTTTTGGCTAGGATAGAGTTGATTTTCTTCGTAGTAGCTGGTACAGTGCTGTGCTTTGGATTTAGTATGAGAATAACATTGATAACACCCTGATGTTTTGGTTGTTGCTAAGTAGTACCTTTTTTTCTTTCTCCTCCCCCTCCCACTGGGGTGGGAAGTAGTGAGCAAGTGGCTGCCTGGTACTTAGTTGCTGGCTGGGGTTAAACATGACATTTTTTTTAATGTACTTGGTGTAATTTAGCATAAATACAATATTTCACAGTATAGTAATGAAAAACTTTCATGATATCTATTAAGAAAAATAAGATAGCTGAATCTTGGGAAAAAAAGATGGGTTCACAGTGCAGTGAGGCTCTTTTTAAGTGCAGTGTATTTAAGATATCAAAACAAGACCTGAACTGGCTAGGAAAAAAATAAATCCTTAACCCTTTTTTAATTTTTTTAGAGATTCATGTCTTTGTTATCATTCTTGAGCATCTGAGTATATGTACACAGGAATAGGTTTCACTCGAATATAAGCACTCATGCTGTAAAGCAGTACCACAGTGGCAATCAAATAACCGCACCCATATCAGGCTTCATGGATTTAGTATGAGGACTCAGGAGTGCCTGTATGCTCTTAGGGCTGCTCCCAAGCTAATATTGTGATGAAGATGTACTCAGAGACTCCTGGTGTCGTTACTTGTAACAAATCTTTCACATTCACTTTGGGAGGAAGACATAATTCTGTAGCGATTATTGGCTGAGCATTTTTTAGTGGTAATTGAACAGCTTGTATCTTTATCTGTGAGATATGGATGAGAACATCAACAACATTCCTTTCTATACATCTAGTTGTAGTATGTGAGATCAATCCAAAATTTCTTGCTGAGTTCTTTGTGGTATTCTTCATGTCCTAATGTAGAGAGAGATCACACCCTTGATACTCATGTCACAGTCACGGACATTCACTCTTCACAAGGTATTATTGACCTGATCTAGGTTAGACTCTATATCACCTCCAATTCTAATTTATGCACTAGCAGTGTCTGATTTTTATGTCAGTTTTTTGTTAGACTATTGCTACATATTAGGTTTCAAACAAACTTTTTTTAAAATAAATTCATATTAATGTCTTCATCAAGATTCCACCAGACAGTCTGGTTTTAATACGAAACACCTATACATCAAACTGCTCCTTTGATCCTGGCAATGGTGCTGACTTCAGGTCTTTCAAAGAAGGTTGGTAACCATCCTTCTGTTCTGTTAAGCATCTTAAATGTTTGATTAAATGGGTGCTGATAATCAGAACAAGGCAAGTGCAGCATAGTCTGCAAGTAATTCAACAAGACCACTGGGTTATTTGAAGAAATAAATACTTCAGTTTATATGACTGAAGGTATTGAGAAAAAGGTGAGGTGCCACCGAATACTTGCACAATAGCAATTGTGCAATAACATACCACAATAAATAAAAACAGTAATAAAAATACTAAAACAAAATCAAAACATAGGTCTATGAAGGACACTAGCTATTCTCAGGAATCTTCATACCATATCTGATTATCGCAACTTAGTCTGTTAACATTTATAGATCTACTTAGTATTACAATATTTAGAGAATCCTGTGTGGCAACATGCAACATACTCGTACTTTTGCCTATAACTAGAATAATTTACAGTTCTTATTCAGAAGACAGGCAGGTTCAAAGAGTTTGTTAAGATGTAGAAGTGAGATCAAATTATTTTCTCAGATTTCCAATAAAATATTCCCATGAAATCAAATTCATCATAACACCACATGACCAGCCCTCACCTCATAGCTTATGCTGCTCTGCCACAAACAACACCAAAAGTGTGTAATCTGCAGACCAGCTGCAACTCTTGCTGAAGTCAAAGAAGGCTGTAGTGTTTTGGCACCACACAGATTCATAATCATTCCTGGCACTGAGAAAATAACAATCAACGGAGAAACTGTAAATTAGAAAAAATCTACAGCTTGTTGCTATTAATGCAGTTAATGATCCCTCCATCTAAATACAGTACAGTAAATACAGAACTGCTCTGCAACTAAGAGATGGAGATTAAATTAATGTCACTGTGGCCAAGAGACTGAACTCAATGTAACTAATACCCAGTCATTTGTTAAATACAGATTCAAATGCATCCTTTTTATGTAAAGGTCCACTGTACGTTTTTAACAGCATTCAATTACAGTTCTTAAGTTTTCCTCGGGGAACATGAAATCATAGATCTTGCAGTTCAAATTTACATTTAAAAAAAAAAGGCCAACTTGGGCTGTCAAATATGGGTTCAAACCTATTTGATTTGGATCAGTTCACTCTGAGTGGATATAAACAGCAAACTAAGTCACAGTAATTGCATAATATATAACATCTTAATCATGGCTTTGGCTTATTTATTTCAGGTTGCAGCCAGTGTTGTGTATACCATATATATATATATACCAGTTAAAATCTACATGTCAATTTTTCACTTTTTAAGGATCTGTTGAAATAAATGGATCTGGTCTGAAAAATACCACAGTATCTATCAATCTTCAATTTTGGCTGTTAATGAAAGACAACTTCTTTTCTTTTTAAAATACAGAAATTGAGCTGCCTTTCATCAAACAAAAGAAAGGCAAGCTTCTTCCTCTCTCTCTCAGAGGAGGGCAATGTTAACCCTCAGACTGGCATTTAAGATGTGAGATGATTTCCGCGTCACATTTTCCTTATTGTTTGTTTTTCTCATGGTAATTCCTAACGTTTCCAGCTGAGGTCTCAGGCTGTGGTGTGCTCATCACTGTGCAAACCCACACACCAGTGCTGTGTGCCAGGACAGGCACCAGCTCTCTCCCTCAGCAGATCCAAAACCCAGATCCCAGTGGCATAGTCGTGAGCCTGAGCCGGAGGGAAGGGCACATGTACTTGGCCTCTGCAGGAGGGCAATGTGGGCAAGCAGAACGTGGTCTGCTGGTCAGCTGGAGCAATCACATGTATGCCTGGAATATATGCTGCACTTAAATGTATGCAAGAGTTCCTGCCCTAAAGAGCTCTGAGGTCCAAACCAGTTCTAGGACCTTATGTTTTCAGATCTTTCACTAGAAACAAAATTGAAGAAAATAAGTGGATTTCTTTGACTGAACAAATAATGCTGAAAATAAGAAAGGAATTAATAAATCTAATTACAAATTTTATTACTATCATTTTATTTCCATGTGTTGTTAAACAGCTGCCACATTTCCTGACTGTATTTGGCTACACTGTGAATAGTGTCTTGCTTTTCCCAGACGTGCTGTTCACAGAGTTATGCTGTTCTCAGGTTAGAATTGAAACTCTGCCACTGACATGAGCTTCACTATCTATTCATTATTAATATAGAGAATCCAGTAATGTTGTGTGCTTGCTGAATTAAAGGCAAAATCAAAGGCATTTTACCTGTCAAGACCTTAGTTCAGAGTTCTCAGTTTATCCTGCAGTGGATGACAATGTGTCATTGATTTCTGAAACGGAGCAGGCAGCTGCCTTCATTACACTGAACCAGTCTGGCAACTTTAAATCTGTGCTCAGTGGCAGATCCAGTGCTGATTCAAACCCTGTCTGGTGTTTCCCATGGTAGGCATGTTGTTTTACGCTGTGATGTCACTGAATATACTGAGTGTGCATATTTGAGATGCATCTATAGGTGGTAAAGGCATCTATTGGTAAGGGTTTGGTGAACAAAAAAAATGGTGCCCCAACAAAATGTAAGGTTCAATACTGGGAGCCCTACAGGCAAGATGTGCATGGCAGAGCTGGGCCTTAAACCTCTGCCCATAGTCAGGCTATAGACAGTTGCTATTATTTTAAAAGTACACACTGTTCTGTGCAAAATCTGGAAGTGACCAATCCTCAATGAAGTCCTTACTGAAAGTAGAATAAGCTTCTCCTTAGTTCTCCAGGAAAATGTATCTGTATTTTTAATCACCTCCACTTCAACTGTCCGCAAAACAACACAGGAGGTATCCTCTGCCTCGAGGGCCAAGAGATGGAATTTCTAGCACACTAAGGATGTGAGATAGTCCCAAAGCTGCTGGAAACACCTAGCCAAGAGTTCATCAGGAAAAGGGCCCAAGCAGCCAAACTGGCACATCTGTGGTGAGGAAGGGCAGCTTGGCACCTCAGCTGGACACTGTCTCAGCCAAATGCTTTAGCTCCTGTCCAGCATCTCTTCATTCCCCTGCCCTTAACAGCTGCAGGGTAATCTGTGCCTAATGCCAGAGAGTTCTGAAGATGCCAAGTGTTGTGTTCAAATGACCTGCATCCATTCTTTATCCTTAAGTCAAGCATTTTCTGTCAGATGGCTCAAGGCTTCAGAAAAGCTGACAGGAAATGCTGGAGGAAGGGATGGTTTGGGTTGAACATGCTGAACCTGGTGCTGATGGATTGGTTGGAAGATTACAGCTAGTGCACATCCTGTGTCAGACCTGAGTTTGAATTCAAACCCATATATGACTTTAAAAGTGTAATTTTTTTCTCCCCAGTTCCCATTAATATCTTTTATTTTATTTTCCTAGTTTCAGTCAGTACTTGGAAAAGAGCTTTTCAGGGAAGGCTTCCTTCCAACTCTGCATGCATAATCTGCATTTTTGTTCATTCCATCTATGCTTATACTATATATCATCATAGAAGAGCTGGTAATTAAAAACACAATTAATTTCTTGCTAATTGAATATTTTCTGAGTAATTCACAAACCTGGATGATTACCAACAGCAGGCAAATATTTAGAACTGTTAGCCAGCATCTAAAAGCATCAGAAATAATCATCTGGATTTGCACAACTTCTGATCCATCTGTGTAACACAATATACACCACTGACTTCTGTCAGAGAGGGCAAGAAGGTTTGATCCTTAGGAGGGAGTGTCACGTATTTAGGAGATGCTATCTGGTCTTTCCTTTCATTGCTTCTTTTGTGGGGTGGAATTCTGTCTAAACTTGCTTTTGAGGAGCTGCATGTGATACTCAGCAAAGGCCCTCCCTGCACCATTGCCAGGGGGAGGCATATGAGTAATAACACTTCAGTCTTTCTACTGAGAGGGCATCTTAGGGTAAAAGGGCAGCTGAGAGGGCAGCTGGGTAAAAATGAGGCAAGGTGTGGATGCTCACCACCTGGAGATCAGACTCCAGGCTCTAAGGGCCTGTTTGGGCAGAGCTGAATCAAAGAGGAGCGATGTGAGGAGTGTGGGAAATTTGGAAACAAACTGCTAAGCCTGGAAGAAGCCAGCCAAGAGCTGTCAAAAAGTAGGGAAAGCCTGCCTGGACTGTCTCCAAAGAGATTTGAAACTAAGAGGAGCAAAGCCATCTCAGTACATCGCTGGAATGAACTTGAGGCATGGCAGCGTGCCCAGGTTAGAGATGGCATCAGGACTCTGTTACAATCCATCTGCAATAAATTGAATGTTCAGTCTAATGCAAGAACATGGTGTGTCCTTCTCCAGAAGGAATCATTGTCCTTCACCCAGAGATCTACATTGCACAGTGGATGCTGTAAAAAGCTCCAGTGTACCAAAGCAGGGGTTTCCCATGGGGCAGTACAGGCAAATGCCATATGCGTAGTCCCAGTTAAGCCTTTCCTGAAAGAAAGACATTTCTAGGTGATAGCAGATGTTTTTACTTGTCTTATCTCCTCTGAAACTAAGAGAAATATTGTGTCTTGTTTGGTGATTTTTGTAGATAACCTTTTCTGTTACCTCTACATTTCACTTAGCCCACAAGAACGAGGTCTCGTTTCATCTTTTGCCAAGAGCAAGGTAGGAGAAAATACTTCTCTACCTCTTAGCTTTTCTCTCATCTTGATCACTCAAGCCCTTGTCACCTTGACAAATAATTGTCAGTCTCACAAACTGTAGAAGACAGCATAGCCTCCTGGGGAGGCCAGCAAGTGAAGTTTTTGCCATTGGTTGAATAGAAAATCATCCACCTATATGTTGGACTTGCCAGGGTAAAGTCAATAAAGAAGCAGCTTATTACAAAATCCTATTTTATTTTGCTTATGGTAAACACTTGAACCATTCAAAGAGGATATGATATTAGAAAATTATCCTCTGCTGCATGGCAGCTTCAAATAAATCTCAAACAGCACTGATAAAATCAGGAAATCTTGTTTGCTTACACTGTTTCAAAATAAGTTACTGAATTTTACTTTACCCTCTAGGTAACGTGAAATTTCAATAATACTACAGTGCTTGGAATCTAATATTTGGCTCTTTCACATCACTCATTACCTCACTGAGTCCCACATGCCAGTTTTTTAAAAGATTTTCTTTTAAGCTGTCCAAGGACAAATATGTCTTTAGCAACCTTTAATGACTTAAAATATCCCAGAGAGAAAACACTTGCTGTGCTGCTGGCTCTAGTAGCTGCACTGCTTCCCACAAGACATTAAAAACCAGCAACTTACGGTGGGTGTGATGACAACAAGGTTTCATAAATTCTCCTTACTGTAACTGTGACTTGCTTTGTCTCTTCCCTTTTGTTTTTTGTTTCTCAAGTGGCTGCAGCCTTTGTTACCCAAGTATTGTGCAGAGATTTGAGGTTACTTTGAGATTTGGCCAGGAGGTCTGAGTAGATAATTAGCCTGAGGGACTAATGCTAATTGCCCAGCCTCACTGGGAATCACAGAGGTAGATAGGGCCAGCAACCTGTCAGAGTATTTAAGGACAGCCCTCAAAAGCCTGAGAAGGAGAGAGTCCAGTGGGAAGAGGAGGAGTTGTAGGGCAGGCAAAGGCCTGTGTTGGCTGTAGATAGAGAGTGCCTGTGTTCTCTCCTGACATACAAGTGACTTACCTAATAAGGCTCTGTGTTCTTTAAAGACAAGTAATACAGGTACAGTATGTAATGTGGGAAAGTGGGTGGTGGTTGAAGAAATAGCTTCTTGGGGTAGGAACGAGGTGCTTCCCATTCACAGACGTGTGATTCTCCCACAGTCTAGCTTTTGCAAGGCAGGACCAGACCAGAGGATGCAAATCCCTGGTACAGGTGCATCTATTTATTCTTTCCTGCTCATCCTTACTTGCCTAAGTTCTGAGCCCCTCATCCCCCTTCCCATCTTCCCTTTCCCTTAATCTCTATCCCCACAAGGATATTTCAGGTATAATTTTTTAATTGCTTGCACTTATACCAAACTACTGAGAAATTTCAAGTTATGTTTCCCAAAGGGATAAAAATCAACCAATGACTGTACATAATGCAGAATGTGTTGAATATGCACAGTACCTCTGATGGCTGGAGGACTCCAGCCCCAGCAGGCTTGGAGCTGTTACAGGTGTGTTTAATCCACAGGCTGGTACTGCTCTGGCCCAAACTGATCCATGCACACACAGATGAGCAATTTCCTACCAGAGAAATGTCCATGCATTTCTATAGGAGGATGATGGCAAATGGTAAATGATCAGTGACAAAAAAAAAATTGGTCAGCTCAGATGTAAACCAGGTTATTCAAAAATCTAGTTCAGTTTTTTTTTTTCTTTAGCCAAGCCTAGGGTTTGATCTGATGATAGCTACATATGGTTCAACAACTGAGTTGCAGTCAAATGGGCTACCTAGAAAATCTTGAATTGGTCTTTCTTTATAGCAACATATGTCCAAACATATCTTTGCTCTTAAGTCATTTGTCCTCTTTACACAATGCCAATTTTCAGATGATCTAAGTCAGTATTTAGATGTAAAAACCTTAGAGGTTTCATAGTGAGGGTCGGAGGGGGGGATTTGTTATTTTCTTTTTCAACTTTTTAAACTCCAGTCCTAGACAAACAACAGCAAACAAAAGTAAGCTTTTTTTTCTGTGCTGATCAAATTGTTTTTCAGATGTAGGCAAGAACTGTTTGCCTTTCTTCACAGAACAGTGCAAGTAGAGTCAGCTGAAAACACAGTTTTAGCCAAAATGACCCAGTAAGCAGTAAAATGCAGCACAGAACATAGCTGGACAGTTTCTCAGTTGAAATAGCTGTGAAATACTTAGTGGCAAAAGAGAAAATTACATTGAAATAGTATGTTCAACAGTATTCAGTTTAAATTTAACTTTCTAAAAGGTGTATTGAAATCACCAGCTTGGAATTTGGTTCACCTAATTTTACATTCTGAAATGCTTGTCCTGCACTCAGTGCTGGGAATAGCTTTACTGCTGAGACCATCACTGCCACTTCTCCATCCACTTTATTGGCCAATGTTCAAGTTTTATTTCTTTAGTTAAATTTTATGGTTAAACATTATGTATGGGTACACATCATTTGATCAGTTATAGCCATAGATGTTAGCCAATTTATGGCGGAATAGCCCACTCCTGTCAAGGAAGGCATGGAATTCACTGAATTAATATAAATTCCTTGAGGCAGTAGCTGCATCTGAGCAGCATTAAGGGGAACGAATCCTGTTATACTATGATAGTTCATAGTCCTACAAGTATTGCCCTTTTTAGCATGGTAAAATCCACATATGATGCATTTTAAGGTAAATGAAATCTCTTTTTTTGGTGGATAGATGATGGGAATTATTGATGTGTCTGTCTAATGTGCTTTCCTCTTGGCAGACAGCCTAGTCTTCAGAGGATAACTGAGAGCTCTCATATGCTGTTAGTGTTTTTTGCAAGGGTTCTCAACTCGCATACAAACAGACCAACTCTTGCTCTGCAAGCTGCAAGTAATGGAATTGATCTCAGTGGACAGTGCTCACATCCAGCCAGGAGAGAACTGGGCCCACTTTCTGTAAACCCACTGCATAGTAAAGTAATACCCAGTCCAAGGAGCTGTATTTCACTGGTACAAACTGCCTGCAGTCTTCCAGGACTGGATGATCCATAAGGCACCTTTCCCTCTCAGGTATATAGTTTTCTGTGCCTATTCTTGAAATACAAAATAAGCATTCTTACATCCACGTCAAACAATGAATCTCTGCTGATGATGTTGCACCGATGTGAGGCACTGAGGGCTAAGCAGTCACTGTACTTTCAGAGCCCATAGTACTTTGCTCAGTGCTCTCAAGCCAAGCAAATGCTGTAGATTCCTCTTCTTGCATCTTTTTTTGACGGGTTTTAAGAGGATATATAATGTCAATGGTATGCCAACATCTAACAACTGTTTCATGTAGATGTGGCCATTGAATACACTCTAGATAAGCAAAACTGTATTGAAATAAACTCCTAAAGAACAAAAACTACAGGTAGAAACAAAGACAAACTTCTGGACATCCTTACCAGTATTCAGATCATCAAAGGATATTCTCACTGCCCACATGCTGTGTGTGGGCAGCAGGGACTGCCAGCACTTGCTGCCTGGCTTCCCTTCTTCAGATCTTGCAAACATGCGAGGTATTATGAGTGAGGTTGTTCAGTCTGTCAATAACGTGATGAGTTTGCAAGTTAGTTCCTCTGTGTGTGCATTTGTGTTCTGCAACATTTTGGGAGGATGACTGTGTTTTTCATCTTACCTTTTGCCTTCACATGTGTAGATTATGACTGCTGAGTCTTGACTGCATCAGCTCCTGTAGCCACATTTTACTATATCTACATGCTATACTTGGGCTTGGTTTATTTTGCAATATTATGGATGTTTCTTCTTCCATGGTCTCTTGCAGATTATCTATCTCTATACTCATCCTGCCTCTTACTATAACTGTCAGCTGAGTAGGGGCTTACTGTGCCTGTTGCAGTTCCTGCATGGTGCAACATATGGCTTTTCTGTGGAAACTCGGTTTGTGTCCTTGCATTTTAACATACATTCTTTCAGCTCAGTTCTTTCAATTCAGTCAATGGTCACACACTCATGATTTTCCTCAACCAAAAGATGTCCATTTTCACTCTGACTGATGCACACTTGTGACTAGTTGAGATGGTGGGATTGGCACTTTTCTCTGGTAAACCTTATATTTCTGACAAATTCCCTGTGCTAGTATCCGTTTCTTCTGTGTCATTAATCATACCACTCTTCTATTTAATGTGATCAGCCCACAAGGCATTTGGGGATACGTCGATGCTTTCTTTTTTTGCCTTTTACATTGTTGCTATTGCTGTGTGTGCCAATACTCTTCTTGCACTATCCATCTTCAGATTTTTCCCGTGGGTGTAGATAATGACATGAAGCTCTCTCTTCATGACACATGCAGGACTACTGCTTGCTCATATCAGACTGGCCACGTGATGGAGGTGGACTATGTGCTATAGAAATGGCATATTTTTGTTATGGAGCAGGGCCAGGTCTGCCACACAGGAATAACCTCATGTTTCTCCATTGTTTCCCCGGTGCTTCTTTCCCCATCTCCTTTTCCAAGCATTTTCTGTGGGGTTTTTTGCTTTTAAGTTACACTTATAATCATACACTGTTCATACACCAAGCCTAATATAGCCTTTCAACTTTAGCAGACATCCTTCTCTATTTTCTCTCTGTCCATTTTCTTTTTTTAAATTATTTTATTTTCCTTTGTTTTGTTTTCGGTTTTCTTTTCCTAGCTGCAGCAGTCCCTGCCTGAGTTACTGCTTTCCAGTGCTGAATCTAAGAAAACTGATGTGGCTAGTGAGTCCTTCCTACAAGGACAGGATTTCACTAAACACTCTAGTTCTGGCTGAAGCTTCTAAAACCAATACTAGTAAGATTTTTTACCTTTTTTTAAGGACTTAGTTTTTCTAGAAGATAGCACAGTCCTCTTCAAAATGTATTTGCTCTCTACTTAGGCAGCCTTCAAAGGCTCCTTCGAAGGCTTTTACAACATTTTAACTTGGAAACCACATAGAAAAAAATGAAATGCTTAAGGAGTACTAGATTTAGATGAGTTCAAGTAAGCACTTAGAAATAATTCTTGGATGCTGCACTGCATCCCACTGTCACTGATTCTGTACTATAAGTACTCTTGAGGGAGCACAAATTTTGTTTAAAGACCAGATGCAGGTAAGAGAACAAGACAGAGAAGGGCTGTGAGAGACTGGTTTGGTTTCTCCCTGGTATGAAACTATGTTTCTTTGACAGACTTTTGCCTTTCAATGCTGTCTTCTTCCTGTAACATCTCATCCCCAACCACTTTTCCACTTGTGTAGGCTTATTGAGGCTTTGATTCAGCTCACACTGCTGAGAGCAGGTGTTGAGAGCATGGCCATGAGTGCTGCCTTCCTCAGTGATGAGATTTCTGCACACAGTCCTCCACTCTGTCTGTAAGAAAAGTGCCAAAGCCTAAAACAGGGGGAGGGCAAAGCACTTAAGTTAATGTGATAAGCAGTTATATGAAGGTGAAACTTCAAAGAGCTTTAACCTTAGTCTTGGCCTTAGTTCAGTAATGTTCCAGGAAAGTGGTGCATTATTGGGTGTGGTGTGTTGTTTCGGTGGTTTTTTGTCATCGACAGAAAAGGTGTCATGTAAACTGTCTCAGTCAAATTACACATCTTTTGCTACTTGGAAGCTGTATTGCCATTATTTTTAATATGTTATTTATGCTGTTGTCTCTCTTTTTCTGCTCATCCCATTACAGCAAAAAAAAAAAAAAAGTACATTTTATGGAGTTTTTCTACTGGGTGTTAATATTCTTCCTTCTATTCTGTTTGGCCTTTCTCCTTCTTTATAGACAGTGAATCCTCCCCCTCAATTCCCAATTAACTAGTTCATTAACTGATGTAGTATTTTGTTGGTTTAGACTCTCTCCTAACATCTTTCATGGCAGCTAATCTCAGTTCAGAGGCTTAATCTCATGTGTGGGTGTAGTGTGAGATGGTTTGAGAGTTGTTTTGAAGTTGTCTGGGGAATTCACTGACCATTTTCTCTACAGCCTCCAGTACCATTTCTGAGCTCAGCAAGACTATGCTTGCAGAAACAGCAGCACCTCATTTTCTGTGGGGGGAGGGAACCCAGAAACTCCTTATTCTGCAAATTATAGTTAATGTTCTAGTATAAAAGTTAAGTAAAACCATAGTTAATATCTCATGTACACATTAAATTTTAAGGGAAATATTCTCCATTCATTTAATGTGTGATTACTCCTCTTTGACATTAATTGGAATTCTGTGTAAAGGCTGAAGACAGTCCATCAGTGGTAATGTAAATTGAAACAAATCTCTGATACAATACAGCTTTTAAAGAAAGAGTCATTCAAGCAACACTGCTGCAGGATCCAACTATTCTCTGTCATTAACAACTAAAGGGTTCTTTGGACTGTTAATAATTCTGTGGTAGGATGGTATAATCTACGGCTGCTACATGAGGGCATTAAATAAACATTAGCAGCTAATAATTTGCTGTAGCAAATATTTGAAAGTGTCTACATAAGATGGACTGAGCTCTGCTGCAGACTCATAGCCCACCACAATGAACTGAGAAGGGTAGCTTTAATGTAGTTCACAGTACCTATAAAAAGTGACTGGAAAATTGCTAAGAAAGATGTTAGTTTCCTGGCTTGTACATCTTAGTCAGCTGAGCTGGAGATGAATTACAAGAACAGCCAGATCTGACTGCTTCCTTATGCAACTGGGGAAAAAAAAAAAATCCCTCTTTCTGTTGACAGACAGCTCGGTGCTCTGTCACCGCAGTTCAGCTGGAAAAGGCAGGAACATGGGATACTGAAGCACAGCTCGCTTTCCCCGCCGCGCTGGGACGGCTCACTGACCGCTGCTGCTGCACCTCACCCGGAGCCACACGCCGGGGCCCCGCCGCTCCCCTGATGCGAGTCCTGCCCGTGGGTCTGCGTAGCCGCGGCACAGATGGAAGCTTCTCTCACGGTAAGGCTTTCCAAAATCTATCTTTAGGGAAAAAGAAACATCTTTAACGTATTCTATTCTATCCATCTAAGTCCCTCCTTTACAATGGCACCTATAGGGGTTATTGTCTTTAAGCAATTTTCCTAAACGGGACCACTGCCCTGATTTCATTCACTGTGCAGCCACACCAGCTGTGGCACCAGCACCAGAGAGAAGAAGAGCATGGAGTAAGAAGGGCACAGGGGATGCATAAGTTGGCATTACTGCTGAGAGAAACAGTCATTTATCTCAGTTTTGATAACACTTTCTTCCTTGAAAGTATTCTCTCCAGACTCACTTCCTCTGTAGGACCTCAAGTGCCAGTTGTCCTTTGTTACGCCATATGTTTAAAACAGTGGAAAAACAGCCATATACACCCTCAAAGGGAGAAATACAGCAAGTGGCACTTCTGATATGCCTTTTTGTTCTGTTTCAGTTCAGTTCTCTTAATAAGTCTTCACTTTCCTTATACCTGATGAAATGCACTCGTAGAAATTAGCTCCAGTTTCTTGAGCAAACACGTGCACAAATCAGGATTTATTTAGACTAAACGTTTTTTTTCCTTTTTAAATGGAAATAATTGCTAATTAGCTTGATCTAATTAATGGTAATGAATGCAAGTTTACACCTTCCCTAAAAATTTATTCCAGGAAACAAACAGTTGTTTCTAGTCTCTGCTTGTTCTAGGACAAGCCAGGACGAAGAACAAGCATTTATGTCTGGAAAGAAATTATTGCAAGAGGGGTAGATTTGCATTTGTCATCATGTGCTAACTATTTCATGTTAAATAACAGCCAAGTAAATAAACGAAGAAGACAACCAAAGCATCTGGCCTAGGCGGATGCTTTTCACTGAAAGATGAGAAGCACATTTGAAACAGAATGTTTCCACATGGTGGAAAGCCTCAGTCAAATAGTATGAGAAGGTGGTGGGATGGGAGGGGGAGTGTGGTACTTTGAAGTGTTTACTGCAATCAGACTGGGACTTATTTTGACTTTTGCAAGGTTTGGTTTACTGTACAGAAATTAGAAATCGAGTATTTTTAGTTTGTTTTAAAAAAGAAAAAAGCAAACCTAGTTCTGCTATTAGAATATAGCATGGTTTGAGGTTTCTACAATACAATTTAATAAGATTGCTGCGGCATTCAGTACCTCAGTTAATAGTAAGGCTGTGGTGCAGAGCTAGATTTTCCAGTCTAGGATAAATAAACTTTGTATTTTTAGTTGTTGTGGAATAGCATTGAGGGGCAGAAGCAGAGGGAGTTGAATGCACTTCTGTCACTTACCTGCTATGCAGGTAAGCATAACTGATAAATCCATAAATAGGTGAAGAAATTTATTTTTATTTTTAAATGCTAATGATATCTGAGAGGCCAAGTTAATTCTCTTAACTACATGAAAATGTGGAGAGGAGAAGGGAAGGGGTACTTTGCAGCAGGACTATGAAGATCAGCTGATGTGAAGATAAGAGGAAATAAATCTGGGGCAAGTAAAGAGAAGCCCTGGTAAAAAAAAAAAAGAACCAGGCATTGGAAGACAAGCATTCTGTATTGCTCTATGGATTCTGAAGACAAGTACAAAGGAGGAAATGGGGGAATATTTTTTGGCTTTGTCTGGGTTTTAAGGAGAGCAGCTACAACTCTACACTTTTTTCTCCACTTTAAATTCTCACATCCCTTTCCTGCTTCCAAACTGGCATCTCATTTCCACTCGAAAGTTTCCCCCTTAGCTGTGCTTCAAAGATGCTGTGGTTAGTCTCATATCATAAATGATGTCACTGAATTGATCCAATTTACCACACTGGTTCCACAAGAATATATAAGTTTCTGAGAAAAAGCACGAAAACCTTTGTGAAGGGCAATGTGTGCATGCTATGTGTTAAATTACAAACTCTCAGCACATATAACTTAAGAGTTCTGGGAACTGGTGTGTTTAAGTCCTGGAATGTCTCCTGGAGAGGGAGGGAGAGCATCACTACCTGGGTATGTGTCAGAGCCCTCCAAATCTCAGCTCAGGTACTGCAGGCTGGAAGTGGGAGAATGTTAGTGAAAGCTAGTTAAGATATAAACCCACATCTTCCCAAAAGATAGAGTTTGGGGAAGTCTTACAGCGAATACAACTGAGTCTATGGAAAATAATTCCTGGAGTCACCTAGTTTTTGTCAAAAATGCCCTGAATGATACAAAGGCATTGCTGAAGTTTAATATGTTGACATTTTTCATGAAAGCAAATTTATATCCTCTTACATCAATGTGGTAATTATACAGTGCTTAAAAGGCTGTAGGCTAGCAAATAGTACTTTAAATGAAGGGTGAACCTTTACACCTGTTGTACTAGAAATAAATTCCTTCTGAGAATGCTGTCTATTAAAATATATTTTTATTTTAAGAGAGTTTACACTGAAAAAAAATCCTTTCAACAACTGTTTTTCAGCATTCACTGAATAATTCTTAATGTGTCTTTCTGAGGGTTCTTAAGCTTGTGCTTTGTCTTGGAATACATTGGTATTTTGTCAGTACCTTAATATGCATGCAAATCCTTCAGAATGTGAAGTTGCAAGAAAGCAAATTGTGTATTTTCAAATACTTGCTGAAACTCGGGTCCTTGCTTTGGGCTTCTTGCAGCATTATTCTCTTCTGATTACTGTTCCTGCTGCTTTTACATGCTGCCTCTGCATTTTAAGCCTAGTGAAAATGATGCAACATTGTGCATTGTTCCTTTTTTAGCCAGTATAAAGAATCATGTAAGTACAAAAGTACCTGCCATGATTTTTTTCTGTGTTTTTGTGGCGGTTGGGAGTGCAAAGTAGCTTGGGTTTGGCAGGCTTTTCAGGTGAAATGTAGCTGTATCTGAATTTGGAATTCCCTGAGCTTGGTAGATCATATTCTCATCATGGGATTCAGTAAGGATACTCTGGGGTGTGCATGTTCTGAGTGTGCATATTTGTCTTCCTTCACTGCTATTTGTATAGCTTCTTTCAAATTTTTACCAGGATGACAATGTTTGCATTTGGCCTACTTTGGTTATTATTAGATTCTTTCTGTGCCCCATAATTGACTCTTTTCTGAGATGCCATGTAAGATGCCTGAAGTCTTTTACACGTGTTATTTAAATATTTGAACTCTTCCATTAGTTTATCTGCATGCCCTGTTCATCTCTTGAGCAATAACCTCAAATGTTTTCAAGCCCTGTAACATTCTGTAAATGTACTGAAAGAGACCAGTAGCATCTAGCAAGTAGGTAACTGGAAAATGTCAACTGGGGATAACGGTGCTAAAGTTAAAAGATAGCATCTTGCAAAGGGCTAAGGCCTCCCTGCCATGTGGTAAGGATGGGAGAAGATCGTGCTTTGTAGCTATTTTGTCAGCTGGGTCAAATAATGAGGCATCAATAGTTTGGCCAGTGTTGTCAGCTAAGTATTTTCTTCTTACGCAGTTATGATTTTAATAGCAAAATCTGCTATATCCTTGCTTAAGATCTCTTTTGAACATTATTTCTGTACTATTTCATAAATTCCTTCCACAACAACCATCCTGACCTCTGGACCAAAGTAAAATGCAGAAAATTATTAAAGAGTTACAGAAATTCTGGTGTTCCAAAATTGGGATGGGAATCCAAAATCAGCACTATTTGAACGCAGAGACATTTTTGGAATTTGGGAAAAGGTGGGGGGTGGAGAAGAGAGGAAGAATCCAGGTTATTGACTTCCTAATTACAAACAGGTCATGTCAGACACTACAATCAATAAGCTGTTCACTCACATTTCTGCATGAGCGGAGCACACTGTGAGTTATCATGGTGTATATTTTTATTTAAACAGCTGTGTAGATGACCTTACATAAAGGTCAAAGCTGGTGAGCTAAAGCATGTTGCAAGTGAAATTTTGACAGGATATCTGCTAGCTAGTGAAATCATACTTTCACATGACTAAGCAATTTAGGGTAAGTATTGTAGCCAAGAATCAAATTTCTTCACACTGTAAAAATATTTCTCTGTGTTCATTCAAGCATCTAACTATCTGACTGGATCATAGCCAGAAGATAACTGAACAAACTTGTGCTTGTATAGGCTGGAAGCAATGAAAAAGCTATTGCTGCAATGTGTAGTTTTGAGAAAATACCTAATTCAATTATCCATTAAATATAGATTATTGGAGTCTGTCTCTTTTGATTTTTTAACCAAAGTCACAGGAGAGCATTCAACAATGGGAGAAAGAAGCATAAATACCCAACATATATTCTAGAAAGAAAGGAAAAAAAAAAACACAAAACATAACAAAACCCTCAAAACGAAGAAAAACTACTTCTTTAGCAGGCTTATACACATTCATTAGGTTATGAAAAGACTAAAATGTCTATGAATGTTGTATTCTTCTTTCCTCTGCTGGACACCAAATAGACATTGTATTCATAGGGGGACTGAAGCATTCCAAACTCCAGTGTATAAGTTAGGTGCCAGACATTTTCGTTCTTGACAAGCCAAATTTTCATTTTGGTTTGTATTTTCTTTTTTTTTTTAATTCCTCATTAAAATTTTTGAGAACAAGAATAAGAAGGACACTAACAGGCTGCAAAACAGGAATTGTTGTACTGATCTGAAAAACTGAGCACAGCACTACAAATATCTGAGCCACCTTTTTCAAATTTATTAGAGGTACCCTGCTTGGGAATGGTACAGGTGGTGATGCATCGGCTCACTCTCAGCCACCAGAATTAAAAACTGCTTCAGGTCAGCTAATGGTGCTAAAATGTTGCTGTAAATGCTAGTAAATGCTGCATCCTAGGGCTCTTCTGATGAGGGGTAGCACTTAAGCCTGTTCATTTCTTTAGGACTTCAACATATTGAAATTTTCAAAGCAAAGAAGTGCTGAGGTCGGTATTTATCCCAAAACTATGTTCAACAAAAATAACTGGCTCTGAAACAATTCTTCAGGTTTTGGTTTGAACAGTTTTTTACAGGAGAATTTATTTTGGATCTTTAAGAAAGTGGAGAGAATGCAGGCATATGTATGTCATCTCACAGACCACGCCTGCTTTCTCCAAGTCAACTAGCATGACAACCGTGATTATAGGGGGAATTCAGCTGGCTCTACAATAATTGAAGCTGACAGCCAGTATGGAACTGAAGAACATCTGCCTCATTCAAGGAGGAGAGCTGCTCAGGAAATTAATAATGCTGTGTACTGTATTTTAGGAATTAACTAGCTGTGATAGAGAAAACATGGATATAAGACAACAGTTGCAAAGCAGAGAGGTTGTAAGCTAAACGGAAACAGGCTGTCCAGAACAAGTAGTCTTTATTGTTGCTGTTTGTTCTTTATGGCTTGACTTGCACCATCTAATTGGTATTTTGTTCACTGGTTGTATTGCTTGTGAATTTAGGAAAATAGAATTTAGTTCTTTTAGGCACTGAGAACTATAGCTTAAATAAAGGATTTGCTCCTATGCTTAAAATGAAATAACATGTGCTTAAATACTCTGTTGAATTGGATCCAGAATGTTCCATATCTCATAGGACTCATCTCCTGAGAAATAACTCCTTTGGTGCACATATCTGGAGACTATTTCTAGCTAGTTAATGTACAAGAACATTATTACTGCCCATAGTTTTGAAATTACCAAAATCACCACGCTAAGAAGTAAAATCTAGTCTAGTCACAGGGCATAAAATGAAAGTCGTGTTTCCATTCCCTGGATATTTACTTGTGTAGAGATCATGGCAAATTATGTTGCATCACTTTGTGATACACAGAACTTGACAATTGTTTAGCTTGGAGAAGAGAAGGCTCCAGGAATATCTTATAGCACCTTCCAGTACCTAATGGGGCTACAGGAAAGCTGGAGAGGAACTTTTTACAAGGGGTTTTAGTGACAGAACAAGGGGCAATGACTTCAAACTAAAAGAGGGTAGGTGTAGATTAGATGTTAGGAATGCATAGTTCACTATGGGAGTGGTGAGGCACTGGAACAGGTTGCCCAGGGAAGCTGTGGATGCCCCATCCCTGGAAATGTTCAAGGCTGGGTCAAATGGAGCTTGGAGCAGCCTGGTCTAGCGGAAGGTTCCCTGCCCATGGCAGGGGGGTTGGAACTAGAGGATCTTTAAGGTCCCTTCCAACCCAAATTATTCTATTATTCTATGAAAATATTGCTATTATGTAGAGATTTGGGTGCAGATCTGATTGATTCTGAAAAGTATCAACTAATGTAATGACCTATGGTGATCAAAGAATGGCACTCCTTTCATTTACCAGCCTAGTGTTAATAGTAATCTGATTGCTGTTTTAATAGCTTTTCTTCTGGAAATTTGAGGGAAGTTACTCTCTGATGTTATTGGTTTGGAAGGCATTCAAATGCCTGAAGACATTGCTTCTGTCTATGATGAAAGTTTGAACAGAAAGGTTTGCTGAGCAAAGCAGATCAAACTATGGGTCAATCTTGGTCTTGCTGAAGGTCTGATAGTGCTCACGGTTGGCACTGAAATGATCACAAACCCACTGTAACGAAGCCATTAAGAATATGCTGTCTGGATTGAGGCCAGCTCCTCTACTTTGTACAGTCTTCCTTTCTCCCTTCTCCCAAGTTTCTTTATATCTGGCTAAGGGGTTATGGCTGAAAGTCAGACAGGATGGGCCTAGAGCCTGGAGAACTTCCCTATGTGCACTACCAAAACCTAGCCTGCAAAATGAGCATTAGGAACCAGTGTTGTGAGTATGAATTGCAGAGGTTTGTCTATGACCATGCCCAAGGAGAGCAGTAGAAAGGTCTCTTGAGGCTCATCTGGCCTTATGCTGTTCCATCTTGCCCACGTACATCAAAGTTCTTATCAAACAAAGCCTGATGTTGGAGATCATACTGTACTATTAATTTATTAAGGGTTCATTTCATTAAGTTATATCTTTTTTTATCAATGACCAAGGAAAAATTAATTATTTTCTTCTCACAAAGTTATCTTTCTCCTATCTTTCCATCTAGGCATAGTTGTGATACATATCTGTCCTGCTTCTGAGTTCTAGATGTCTATAGCAAAAATGTTGATCACATTCTTAAGCTAGAATTCCATAAAACCAAAACTCCTTAAATAAATTTCGGGGGGGGAGGGTTGGTTTGGTTTTTTTTCTGGTTGGTTTTGTTTGTTTGTTTCTTTAAAAAGGCAACAAGCTTCTCCTAAAAGGTAAACTAATTGTTTTCTTACTTATTGTCTATTGATTATAGCACTATATTTCAACTAATCTTTCATCTGATTATCTCTAAGTGCTATAATTATGACCAGTACCTAAGTTGTGCAATTTCATTATATCCACTGGTGACTCAAAAATCCAAGCTGATATAACTGAAAGCAGAGTCTAAACCATTATATTTTGTTCTACTGCTGTGGAAGTCTGATGTAAGGCAGTCTCCCTGATCTCATGTAAAAAAATATGCACTTTTATAAAACAGCATTTCTCTTATGAGATAATATAGTTTGATACGATAATATCTCATATGAGATAACAAAGTATTTAAGGAAAAAAAGCAGACTTGAAAATCCTTGCTGTAGTCACAAAAAACCCTAAAGTTTTTGTTACTTGATCATAAAGAATGATATTAGATTACCTCACGCTGATATCTCATCCCTTAATGTAAGCCTTGCAGAAAGCAATTGAGTAAAGCTTAACTTGGGCTCTTTCAGAAGGGAATTCAGAGTGCCTGCCTCCACTGACAGGAAAAGGGTCTCAGGGGCTTTGTTAGCTAGATTTATTAGTGAAACTAGACAACTAAGTTCAGATGGGAATAATGCTCCTTTACTCCTAAGGGTTAAGCAGAGAGACAAATTTCCTTAGAGCCTTGCAGGATTAAGGAATAATAGTTACTTCAGAAGTGCGTATACAATCCTGTGACTTTCATGTGCTTTTTCCCTGTGATTTTACCCAAGTAAGGCACTCTGGTTTTATTTGTTGGTGTGCAAGCATGTCATTATACTATTAGGTATCTGGACAAGGTCCATAACTAACCTGTCACTGTCAAGATATATGTATCAGAAGCAAGACATGGCCTTCATAGCTCCTTCTCTTACAATTCAGTAGAAAGTGTTTTTCCAGCTACCCAACGAGTGGTAGGATTAATGACACTACATGCTTTATAGAAACAATTCAGATACCCCAAAAAAAGACAGCCAACACCATTTTAGGTGGCTGTCTAGCCTTTGTCTGTTGCCTCAGAGCAACTTGGATGTCTCCTATGAGACATTCAGAGATGTTACTGATACTTTAAGATATCTCAAATGTCACTAGACAAACACATTTGAGCAACTGAATCTCACCTTCTCTGTCTAGAATATAAATATTTCATTTTAACAATACAAATTGGTGTGAGATACTGTCATGGAAATGTTCCACCCTTAACAAAAGTAACTTCCAAGCCATTGTCATGTCTGATGGAAATCTATAAGCCAATCTTTTAAACTCTTGTTGTCTCAGTTTGGGGTATTTTTGCAACTCAAAACTGAAGAAGTGATTCCCTAGCAAATTTGGTCATTGCTTCAGGAAGCAAAATAAAATTGTTACAAAACAATTAAATATCTCAAGCAAAATGTGGCAGTTATTTGGAAACAAGGACAATTTTGGTACCATTATGATGTGTTGTATTGTGCATCACAGAATTTTGATGATATTGCATTAAATTTCAACTGGAGCTTATGGAATGTGACAATTAACACCAAATCAACTTTTGACCTGTAATGTATTATCTCAGTTGGAATGCTTTGCAATCTCTAAAGCTGTCATATCCAGAACTTCAATAATAAGTTGGAATGTTCACACAAAATATCCTGAACTGGAAAGCAGTGGTCTTCAAGTTTAGTTAAAACAAACTTCAGTCATTAATTTTTGTATTGGGTTTTATGCTTCCTTACACATGAAGCATAACAAAATTGTTGTCAAATACCTGTAGAGGACACAGCTTGTGCAATGCAATACCAAGTTTGAAGTTAGTGCAATACAATAGATGTAGGAGCAGGAAAATGAGGTTTCATGGAAAAAAAATGGGATTTTTGCTTGGTTGTTTTTTTAGATAAACTTTTTAAAAACAAAAAGGTTCATAACCTGAAAAGTTTTGAGGAAAAAGCTTATTCTCCATAGAAATAGTTGATTGATCAAAAGCAATTATCCTCTTGGAAAACATTCCAATGGAAAATTTGCAGTCACTTCCATCTTGTGATGCTCTGTTAGTGTCTTTACCATATTGTTCTGCTAACCTCAGCAACACTCAGTTCTGTTTCCTTAAGGTACAATAAATCACATTTGGAAAGGTATCTGCAAAGCAAGTGTTCCTCCCAAGTTAAAAAGTCAAACTTCTACAGTTCAGTTGCAGTAGATACATGTTTCCTGTTACTTACTACATCTCTAATGTAAACTACAGGCTTCTTCAAAAGAAGCTCAGACCTGACCCAGGGAAAGCCCTTTCACCTTTGTACGCTCATCTTTTGGAAATGTGCTCTACAAAGAAGTGTTTATAAAAAATAAGAAAGATGTTAGAGATTTTTGTTATAGCACTTAATCACCAAAAATAAAATACGCCCCTATTTAAGATAATGAGAGTATTGCCATTGCAGTCAATGAAGCCAGAACTAGGATGCCAGACTGGACTTTACTGCTTTTTATTAAGTGAAGTCTGGAGTTTGTTGCAAATTGTTCAGAATCAACTCTAAAGCCAAATCTCTGGTCTGTGGCATGTTAATGACAAGAAAGAAGTGAAAAAAATGAAGGGCTAATGAAAATATTTAACTTTATCTTAAAAAAACCCCCCACCTAATATATCAACATATCCAAAATAATAATTTTCTCTGTGTTGCTTTTTCTTTTCTGAACTTGAATTTCAAAATCATACTTCATATAATTTAGTGCAATGTTTCTGTACCAACAATTAAAAGTTCCTGTAACTTAAAATGAATCTACCAAAGTTTTACAATCTGCTCTGAAATTTTCTGCCTTTTTCATAATTTTTTAATGGATACATAAATATACAGACTTGTCAAGTGTTCTTGTAACGGTTATAAATACTCTTGGCCTAATCCAAAGGTTATTTTGTTTCTGTATACGTCTCCTGCTGGGCTGGGGCCCTGAACCTGACTGTTTCTCCAACCTGACAAAGCACTTAAACTGGTGGTTAAATTCAATCACGGGAATAGATGACTGGCATCAGAAGGCTAACTTTGTGTGTAGATAATTTCTAGGTTATCTACCAGCTCCTTAGAGGAAAGGAATTAGCTTCAAAATAAGCTTAGGTTTCCGGAGCTTCAGGGGCAAAAGTCACACAAATCAGTACGCCCAGGGCATGGTGGAAAAGAGGCCAAAGATTCAGATACTGAAAATTTCAGTTTCAGAAGACAAAATTTACTGTAACTGTGATCTTGTAGAATCAGCCAAGCAGATGCTGTTGAAGAATACTTCAGATGTCAGGTGCAATTACAGCCAATAAAATCAGGAGATAGTTGATAGCTTCATTTTGGTTTAGAGGCAGGGTGTTGTTTTTTATTCAATAGCTTACAGGGTTTTTTCTCAACTACATTATTGACTAGGCTGATGTGGCCAAAGTCAGCCATCAGAGAATTGTTTAAAATTTTTCATTAATAAGAACTATATAGATTATGGATTTCAGCAAGCAACACGGAGAAAAACAGGCTAAGCAAACCTGATGGAAGTGGGGAAAAAACCCAGGAAGACAATAAGGTGTGCAGTGTTGACTCCAGCAAATATAACAGATAAAAGGATCATGTTGATCTTGGGCAGCAAGTAATTGATAAAAGTTGGAATGAGAGCTATTGTTATCTTGCAGAGATAGGTGGAAAAATTGCAGTACAGACTGCCAGGAAGATCTCTGCCCAGAAGGCCCTCAAACAAGAGCTGACAATGTTAATGGAAATGGACAGGTCTGATTCTTCTTTAGGTTATCTGTGTCCTCAGCAATTCCAGTCACTTCCACTTTTGTTCACTAGGATTTAGCATCATCTTCCAGCTGCCTGAGCTAGCTTTCAGTCCAACATTAGGAGTCTTGCAGAGCTTTAGCTAGATCTGCACATCTCCATTCTATTCAGCATAGCTCAGAAAAAAAGTTTTGATTTTAATTGGTAAGTTCATACAAATTCGTTTGGGGGTTTTTTTCCAGATAAGCTAAGTATATTTTCATCACTGAAAAAGTAAATATCTGTTGGTTTTTACGTGTTTCTTTGGCATATCTAGCTACCAAACTCGAACTCAATTGTAAAAAAGATGGTGAATTCTTAGTACGATAATAGTTTGCCCAGAAAAATCGATGTTGTAGAATGACAGCAAAGAGTCCTATAAGTTGTATGACTTTGCCATATACTCAAGTATTTTTGGAGCCCAGACAGTACATTAAGAAGTGACAGATTCATGTAGTTTAGCTGGTGATTTATAAAGTTTGCTAGCTGATTTAATAGAGTGCTAGAAAGCGTTGTTGTTCAACCAAGTAAAGAGAATCATAAAATGGTAATGAATGTTATGACAGTTCATGAATATTTCATTTGGGGTCTCTTTCAGATGCCTATTAGTTTATCTCAAGATCTAGGAGTATACTGCATATAAATCTGATGGAGGGTAGAACTGCACAGTATGCCAAGAGACAGAGAGGAGAGGTTTGGTGAGAGCAATGTGCGTTTGAACAAGTGTCTCAAAAGCACTATATCTCAGTTAAGTTCTCTACAAAGTGGTCACAAACTGTAAAGTACCTGGGGCATCAAGCAGTCACCTCGTATTTCTTTTTTTTTGCTATTTGAGCATTTAGAAACAACAGATAGTGTCTTTCAAGCTTGCCATCTTTACCATCGACTTCTGAGAGTACTGGTTTACTGTAACTTTGGAGGAAAGTTTTTGTTGAAAAGGTCAAGTGGTTTCCCATCTCATCAAGTGTTTCTTACATATGCTGGCAAGGGCAACATACTCTGTGGATGGACATTTTTAATAAGGTAAATCTATAACAAAGTTATTTAACATCCCAAAGTGGAGAATGTATTCTTTATGCTACTTTAAGCCTTGTATGCGTATATTCAACCTGTAGTCAATTATGAATTCCATTGTGAATTTTATAATAATTCTTGAATACTTAATTATTTCTGTGATCTAACACCAAATATTAATTTTAAAAAAAAAAAGAAAAAGTTTTTGCCATATAAGCTGTATGTCTTTTGATCCACACAAGCAAGATGGACCTGCTTTTTCACAGCAGTGTTGTCCACCATGGAGTGGAAATTCTTCCATTTCCAATTCCTTTGCTGTTTCTTGGGGATAAACCCCTTTAAAACAATGAGATTATCACTGTATGCAGTCTGAAGGCTTGCACAAAATGAAACAGTGAAAGAACAACGTTTGAGGACAGGTCAGCAATAGCACCATGACAGAACTTCTGTTTAATGGGAATTACTCACTCAGAAGAGGTGCAAACAAACATGAAGGTCCTGAAGGGGCTTACACAGGGGGTTTTTAGGATTTCTGTCAGTGTTTGCATATGAAATGAGACTGAATTCCATCCCACAGCCTGAAAGTTGTGGGATGAAGGGGGTTTTTTTTCAGCTAATAAATCCTTTCGGTGTTAGCCTTAGGAACCCAAGATTCAGCTTCAGTTTTGTAGCTGTGGGAAAGATAAGTTTGTACTGAGAATGAAAATGCTCTATTTACAGTGACTTAGAAGGGAGACGTAAGGACAGATTCTCTGCCTGTAACTGTGTTGTGGCACAACTTTGTACCAGTTGACACCATCTGAAAGACAAGAAGGCAGGAATGGCATTGCATGAAAGATGTGAAGCCTTGCAGTTTGTCTACTTGAACCAACGTTTGTGAAGGGGCTCAATTCGGTATTAAAATCTCTATAGCATAAATTATTATTTACTTTGAGTAAAATATCTAGAAGTTCATAAATGAGTCTGCTTTTACCAATTGAATTTGGTGCTGCAATACAAACAAAAATGCATGACCTCCCTAGTTTATCACATCTCACTATAACCAGCATGGGCAACTGTGGTGCAATCTTACAAGTAAGCCCAAAGAAATATTTGGGGGGTTTTATTATTATCACATCTTGGACAGTAATACACTGAGAAAATATCATTCACAAATTTTTCAATGACTTCTGAGACAGCTTAATCTATATTTTCAAGATGGACAAAGAAGTCTGAAAATATTTCTGAAGAATTGCTTGTTCAGTTCTGGTTTGTTTGAAGGGCTGTTCTGGAGGGAGAGAGATATGCTGTCCTAGCAGATTTGACTTATGTTTACAGTAATTTGTTTGGCCACTGTTTATTACTTAATAATCAATCTTTATTATTACATTAATTCTAATTGGGATATGTGAAACATGCAGTGAATTGACCACATGACATCAGTTTACTTGATGAATAATTTAAGCTGTTTCCTTCTAATACCGTAGGCTGCAAAGTCATTACTTTTTGGCTGTCCTAATATTCTAGTTATATTGATGTTATTTCACTTGTTATTACCTTCTTGACATGAAATTGTTTTTCAAATATGGAAATCTTGCTCAAATGTTTCTACATGACAGAATCCTGCATTAGTCTATAATGTATCATAATAACAAAACAGTGTCACATAAAGCAAATTATTTGTTTTCTAACCCGTGCCAGCCGTCACAGTAAGGGGACAAAAGATGCCAGTAGGAGAATTTTGATCTGCATTTTTTTATATATTCTTATCCATTTTTACAGAACGCTGGTAATAGAGAGGCAGAAAACGCACAGGCTTTAAATGGACAGGGTGATTTATCCCACTTCACACTGCTTTATAAGCAGTATGTATCACTCCTGTGAGTAGTCTTCTATTTAAAGAATTGTAAGAAATATATCTTACTATTACTTTTATTGATAAAACAGACAAACCACCTTAATTCATTCTTTATCCAGAGTCTTTTATCACAGCATGGTTGTGATTAGGATTCTGATCACCCTGTGTGCCACTCTGAGATTGAGAGGCTCTGTCTACTCATCTATTATTCTTCACGAAGCAAAGCTCCAGTGTACCATCTGTTTTCTTACTGAATCTTGCATGTAGCTGCAAAGAGCTGGTCACCAGAGATTGAGTCTGGCAAGCAAGCTCTTGGTTTATTGGAGATAGCTAAGCATTCACTGATATTGGCCTGTTTAAGTTTCACGTGAAAATAAACTACTGTTCTCTGCTGTATTTCAATTTATCTGTATGTGGTATTTATTTATATTTGACTTTTATTTAATTTAGATCTGATCATAATTGATTTTGTATTTTTTCTTGCTTTTTTTCCCAACCAAAAACTACTTGGAAAAAGAACCATAAATAACCATGCTATAGAGCTTTAATTGAGGACAGGTCTGTCTTGCATCTTATAACAAAACCTGAAGTAGCAAAGGCTGTTTTATGTTGATGGTGGCAGCTCCTTTTGACACAAGGAACAGAGATGGCTCCTGGTGTCATCACGCTTAGATAAAACATGGTGTCAGCAAACCACTAGATATACTGAATGTCATCATCCCATGAATGCTCTTCTTCATCAGGTCATAGAATCACCTATGCTTTATTTTCAGAATATAGAATTGACAGGGACCAACTGAATCATCCAGGCAAGACGTTGTACACAGTTGAGGGGCAGGGGTCTGAGCACTACTTAGGGTTGGGATGTGTTCATCTCCAAGAGCTCTCAACATCCCTGCCCTGTGTACCACTGTCTTCTACTGTTCTGAGGTGTAGCTCTACCAAGCTTACTGCCACTGAGCTTTCCTCATCTTCCTTGGGGCTTTTTTTCCTTTAAACTACACAATTCTATTGGAGCTTCACAACCTGCAGTATTTTATAATAGTCTGTGCTATTCCCCAAAGAGCGATAGAAAGTAGCTTTTGAGGCTCCTCTTTTTGATCCATTATTTAGAGCCTAATTTGTGCTTTCTGCAATCCCCACATCAGTGCCAGTGGTCCTGCAGTTCTACAGATTCCCTTCAGGACTAGACTAAAATCATAAATCTTTTTTAGGAGGTATTTAGATATCTTCATAGAACAATTTTTTACAATCTGTTCCTCTTACCATGGATTTGATTTTCATAGCAGAGAAGGACTATCTGAGGAAACAACTCTATTTCTTACAGGCTCTCAGCTTCCAGATTAAATTTTTACTTGGCAACAAAACTTCCTTTCCCAAGATGATGGTTAGACTCTATTGGTCCTGGGCTCAACTCAAGCAAACATTTGTGTTTGTAGAAAACCTGGCTATTTTCCCCATATGCTCAGTAGGGCTCTGGGAACTGAGCCATACAGAGTCAGCAAGACCTGAAGTCATTAGCTCTGGGCAGATTCTGCATCAAGCAATGCAAGTTATTAGACTATGTCAGTAGTAGCAAGGGAGTTTATTTTTGCTTCCTTCCTGTAAATGACAGCTTTATAATATGTGCATACTTGAGCAACCAATCTTTTTTTTTTTTTTTTAGTTTCCTTCTACAGCAGGAGTAAAATCATTCTTTTCCTTAAATATGCCAAGACCAAGGCTTTTTTTCACTTCCATTTAATTCATTTTGTGATACACAGTGTTTTGTCTGACACGGCAGGCCGGTGATGCCACATGGCAGTTTGATGCTGCATTATTATGATTCATTCAAACACCATAGCTGCACGCACCAATTGACAAAACTTGTCACTGGCGCAGTTTTAGCCCGAGCACCTTGCAGTCTAAGTGTTAATGATGCTGCATGGTGCAAAGCCACAGAGACAAGGGCATGCTGCTGGCAAGACTTGTGCAGAGGTTTTGCAGGCTTCATCTTTGCATCACCAAGGAATTTTGTGTGGGCTTTAAAGCAGCACGGAAGGCAAATTCGTGAAGTGAGAGGGCGAGGGTGCATATGAGAGGGTAAGTTACACAAGAGGCAGCATTATTCTCCTTCCTGCTGGGTGAAGGGCTCTTGCAGGGGGGCTCAACAGCAGCACAGAGTTTTGATGCCTACTTCAAAGACTACAGGCCTGTCTTAAAGTAGTCCTTGAAAAGTTCATCCAGAATGCTGCCCAAAGGAACACCCTACGGATATAAGCCATAAAGTTATATTCCCATGTTTCACCACATAGTCCCTCTCTGAAATACTTTTTTCTTTTTTTTTTCCTTCCTCCCCCATTTTTTTCTTTTGTTTCATTTTTCTTTTCCATTACTTTTGATGTTGAGCAGCTCCAGGAACACGAAGCACAAGGCTTTTCAAGACACTTAGAAGCAGTTATCTCTAAGTCTTCAAATAGGAGCTAAGAATCTCATGCTGCATATTATATAAATAGCTGGGAAGAACAAAACCCTTCAAAGAGAGTGAAATCTGAAGACTAAAAATGGTATGTCAGAAATTAGTCAAAAAGGTGAGATTTATTCAGGTACTTATTCAGCCACTGACCTGGGAACTATATAAATTGGTTTCAGTGCTACAAGTGCAGATGGAATAAGAGGAACTTTTTTTTTTTTATCTGATGGCTATCCCATCTAGCTGCCTCCTACACTCACCAGTGCCACTAGGGCCTTGCTGGAGTGAGGACACGTATCAAAGGAAACCAAATGACATCAGGCCCTTTACTGTCATCTATGACTCTTGCCCATGGTGCTGTGAACCTCTTATCAACAAAAGCAGCTTCAGTTTAAGACTAGAAGTCGTTTGCTGTATCTAGAGGGATAGATAAGGCAATGGGGGGCCTTTCTTTTCTAACCTATGGTCTCCAAAGCAGCAACAGTCTCAGAGACATGAGTTTCTGCTTCTGCCAGCACTGTTTGCTCCTCTGTCTTTGTGTTTCATTTTGTCATCTCTCCAAAAGAGCTGTTATCTTCAACACCAGCTGAAAAAACCCCAACATTTTCTTATGTAACCAGTCTAAACAATCACTAACAGTGGTGGTTTGCCACAGAAATTGGCAGACTTACATTTCTTTACTTAGAACCTCAAACCTTTTTTAACCATCTCATGGGATGACAAGGTCACGTGAGAAATTTGACCAAATGAACCCATTTATGCCACTGAGATCATCCACATCACAGTGTAGTAGTTGGGTAACCTTCTCCTGTAACTATGGGTGCACTGTGAAAACCCTCAGGCTGGAAGAGGCTGTATGCAAGGAAGTTTGTCATCCGAATTTCTGCAACCCCCCTCCCCACCAGGGAGGGGACACCAGGTCTAGCTTCTCCCTACTGTTTGTTTGTTGGGAGGTGTGTTAATAATCATTCTTCAGTTATCAAAGTTGATGTTGCTTCTTAGTAAGTTGCAAAATGTATTATCTAACTAGATACATGTCTGCAATAGAAAGGAAAAAATTAATTAAAGGGGATACCTGCTGCTTTCAGTTCTGATATCAAAACCATGTGTGATATAATCCCACTGGTCAGAAGAAGCAGACTGAGCTGCTAATGGATGTGTTATCTGTGAAATACAGCTATTGCCTTTCTACAGATTGCTTGGGGGAAAAGTACAAAACAGTAAATTCTCACATTTCGAACTCCCTCTTGATAAAAATAAAAAAATTTGATTATTCAAATATATGCTGACTGAAAAACAACATTCAAAATAGATATTAAAAAATGGAAAGATGTCTTCATGTTTAGGACCCAGAGAAGGAAAGGTTCCTATTCATGATCATTGTTGCACTAAAGACTCTGTCTATGGCACATACTCTGTCAAACCAGATGCTCAAATGGCCACACAACATTGAAATCAACTTGGTGGTCTGAAGATCCTTAAGCAGTTCTTGAGAATGTGAATTTGGTTCCCATGGATCAGTTCCCTGTCTATAAAGCACCAAAAAGTAGTTTTCTATTTCACAGTATGCTTCGTAGATGCATTGTCAGTAAATGCAACACTTTCATGATGGAGACCATAGCAGAACATTGTCATGGATGTAACAATCAAATTTTTAACTTTTCTATGTTCAACACCTACATCTGAAATTCATATGGTAAGCTATTTCAATTGAAAAATTAAAGAAAATAAAATTATAGAAATACAGAAAGTATAGATTTTTATTTAATAAAAATTAAAAATAATTGAATTCTAAAAATACTGTGTTAAACTTTATTCCATATGAAGGGATTTGAATTTTGTCATAATTGCTTAAAAGCACAGGCAGTATAAACACATGGACTTTATGCATGAAACTTGGCTAACTTAAGCAACTGTCACACTCATAGTGACAGCAATTGGAAGTTGTCTCCTCTTGTAGAGAAAGAGTAAGTTAGAAAAGAGAAGTTTTTTGTGGTTGAAACTTCCCTTTCTGTGGTAATGACTTAGCAGTGTCTCTCAACTTATAGCTTTTATCATGCAATGTGTATGAGAGGGATGAGCAAGTTTATAGAAATAAGGTAGCGAGTACATACTTCATTTTATTTATTTAATATCTTGAATTATTAAAAAGATAGGTGGTACTTGGAAGATAGTTTCTATTGTTGTATGAATTATCAACCAGCAAAAGGAGCAATGTGTTGACAGATATCTTGACCGTGAATTACAACTTCAGGGATGGAACCATGAAGGGTAAAAAAAGAGTGAATCCTGGTGTATATATACCTAGAGTGAACAGAAGCCTACAGATACATGAGAACAATATAAATGGGCATTAATTATTTTAGGATTAATTCCTTTTTAAACAATGAAATGTAGAAGGTCACAGAGTAGAGACTCTCTTTGTTAAACGACATTTAACACTAGGACAAACTCTCTTGGTAGACTGGTAACAGCCTATAGTGCTTTTAATCCATAGGTCATTGACTTGAATCCGTCTCAAAATGCTAATGATTAGTGGAAGGTCAAAGATCTCTTCACTGATCTAGACATTTATGTTCAGAAAAGGGCAATAAAATACAAGAATAAAATGAAAGACAAAAGAAAAATTAAAAAAAAAAAAAAAAGGAAACAATTGATCTTTTTCTATTACAAAATACTGAAAAAAAGATTTCCTTAAGGATATTGCCTGTCTTTGCTTATAAAGGTACCATTGGAAGAAAAGTGTTATATTTACTTTTCAGATAGTACAGAGTAAAGGAATAGATTAAAAAACAGCATTATATTGCACCATGTCCCTAATTCATGAATGAAAGTAAGTGACTTTAACATCTACCTTGGACTAGGAATTTTGATTCAAGTCTTTTCATCTAATGATGTTATTTTTGTGCACTATATTAGTTTTTTAAATTGCTTTGTTGTGTTGTCTTCTTTTTTCTCCTGGTCATGGACAACTGAACCAGAACTAAGATTTGATTAAACTCCCTTTATCTAAGCTGTTTGACTCAGAATAGAATCAAATCTAGAACAATTGCTCTGTGAAGAATTCCACAGCCACAGTCGAAGAAAAGTAAAGCCTTATTTCCTCCAGCCTTGTATTGTGCTCCACTCAAATATTGACCGTGAGGAGATGTCCACATGGAGATTTAAGTGTACTCTAAATATGCAGCATATATTTCTCTGCACAGCATCCTCACATAAATAATCCAAAGAGTATCAGGCTTTGAAATATATCTACTTGCAGGCTACACTCGCAGCTCCTATGACATCTCCCTGCTGGACAGTTACTCTTTTGCTGTCACTGGGTTTTACATTCTTCCAACTCCCAGTAGAGAAATTACACCAGTCACAACTCTGTCTGCAGCTCTAGAGTATGGGGGTTCCTCATTTTTTGAGATGAAAATTGTCTGAGAAAATTGACAATGTTTTTCTTGTGTTTTGATTCAGCCTCTTACTAGCACTGCCCTTGCCCAGGCTGCATGTGGAAGGCCCTACTGTATTCATCAGACCCCATTCAGAGCCACCTCACAGAGTTTTTATTGCTGTCATCTTCACAGGGAAACCTCATGTGGTCATGCAGAGCCAAGCTCCGATTCAGCAGAGCTGGTCTCCTTTGCACTGCCCACAGTGGGCCAAAAGCAGAGCTCCCACGTGGGTATTGGTTCTGCAGAGCATGTGACTCTGTGCCAGCTCTGCCTGGAACCAGGAACATCTCACTCCTGCTGAGGACCTGAGTAAACACCAAGTCTCCCCTTCATGCCACCCACTCCTCAGAGGTCCTTCCTCCAGTGCTGCAATCATTTTTTATGGTGAAATTATGTGAGGTAATTTAGGTCAGGTAAAGAGCAAACTTTGAACTAGAATTTCTTAAACATGCAGCTTGTTGCTGGAGCCAGAGAAAATTTTGTAATTAATGAAGTCTATTAATTTAGATACAATTCTATCAAAGACATCAACTTTTTCAGGTGTCTTTTGGAAAAGTTGAAAATGCTGCTGCTCCTACTTTCCCCTTTTGCACTCGCAGCTCCCTATCACAGTAAAGACATTTTTCACAGTAGAAAAAGAGGGTATTTTTATTTTCATTCTTCTGTCTTTACTATATCCCCTTCCCCAACTCAGACCTCTCTGTTTCTGACAGCGTCACTGAGAGTCAGTGACTTTCTTTATCCACAGCTCAGCTCCCCAACAGGTTATTGAATATGTTTCAGCATTTTTAGTTGCCCATCCACTTCTGCAATGAAACAGATTTTGTGATCCACAGTGGGAATGGCAGACATAAAAATAATTACAGACAAACTCACATCCAGAAGCTGTCTACAGTGCCACAATTATGCTGTTACATGTACTTCTGGACACTGGGTAACCTGCATGGGCCATTATTTTGACTCCTGTGCAGCATGGTTAATTTGAGTACTGTCAAGAACTAAATTCACACCATAATTCCTGACCATTTCATAAAAGAAAGTTTTCTTTAACAAGTTAAATAGCAAAATGATAACTGTGGGCAAAGGCTTTCATTTAATTAGTGTTTATTGATCTGCCTGTGGTCCAGCAAGTGGATCCAGCCATATCTAACATACAAAAATCATATCTGCTTCCTTCCACCAAAGTTTATAAACACTCTTTCTGCTTCTTTTTTGCGATAGCATAGATCTTCAATAGAACCACGAATGACCACGTGAACTCAGAGGTACACTCTTGGCTGAATTATCTTAACTTTCTTAAATAGTTTTAAATGCCTAACTTTTTGTTAATTAAGCTCTGGACAGATGCTTTTATTCAGCAGGTTTTAGGATGCTGTCCTGTGCAGCTTCTGGGGAGCATTGCTGGACCATTCTACTTTATAGCTCATCACTGTTATCTCTCATTAAGAGACTATCCTGCTCAGAGAACAAGAAAGATTTTCTCATCCTCATTATTTTCTGAACCACTAGTTCCCTGGCAAGAATATTTGTAAATCCAAGTTGTTCATTATGATAGCTCGACAAAAATGTGACCTAAAACTATTGCCACATAAAACAAAAAACAGATTTGGACATAATGGTCATGTTTTTCATAAAATGTGAAAAACATTAGCAATTGTGTATTTATAGCTTAGAAAATACTCTTTAGGTCACAGGTATTTATGTACCTAAATGTAGAAGATACTAACACTTTAATTCAAATGTAATCTGTTATCTCTTTGCTGCTTTGTTAATCCTAAGTTTAGAGACCATTAAATTATAAAACTCTGTTATTAGATGCAGTAAAATGGGGAAAATCATTTGGCAAGCCACACAGAGAAAGTAATATGAATCTACTGAAAATTCTGTACATCTTATCTGAAAAGAGATCAATTATAGGCTAAAAATCTCTTTGGGCTATATTCTGTGGTTTTAAAATAAGTGATGTAATTTGAATGTGCTGCTTTCAGACTATTAAAAGGCTAAGTAAGCCATACCTAAATTTTTATTTCGCTATTCTGGTTAATAGTTATATTGACAAATATCTTGCAGAAACAGGCATGGAATGCTTTACTCTACATCACATAGCACCCCGGTAGTGTGTGCTTGTAAAAGGAAAACTGAACACATGCAACAGACTCAAAATGAGTAATTCACACCTCCTCTCTTAAGCACTTAATACAGCAAATCAGGAGGCTGTCTGGGTCTACATGTCACAACACAAATGTCCAGACTGAGCCTGAAGAGGCTAATCTGCACCCTCTAGTGACCCAAACTAGTTGAAACATTGGCAGCTACGAATTACTGAATGACTTGGAACATTTCTCCCCTAGTCAAGACCGCTATTGCTCTATTACCGTTTTAGGGCAAATAGTCAAAAACTTCAATAAAATTGAGATAAATGAACCGCACCAGGGTATGTAGAAACCTCCACAAACCTCCCCCAGCTGCCAGCCCAGCCATGAGCAGCTGTACAAGGTGTAAAACAGGCCCATAACATCCAGGCTGTTTGCTCAGTCCTCCCTGCCACCCATCCCCAAACTCGGCAATCCCAGATCACAGACCAGGGGGGTCTGTGAGCTCCAAGCAATCCCTGCATTGCATTTCCCTGCCACGGGAGGGTTGTGCCGCTCCCAGCTTCCTGCAGCCATGCAGCAGGGTTGTTGTACAGATTAGCCTGGGGCAGCCTTGAGTGCATCTTCCAAAAATAAAGGCAGTTATAGGAATCTGCTGTGGCAAGCATGCATGTGTATGATACTCATTTACTGCAAGCCTAGTGATTTAATAGGATTAAATTCTGATCAGCAGAGAGAAGATTGATCATAGTAATGAGAAGATGGCTAGAGTACATCTGGCTCAATGGCAAACTGGCTTGAGGAAGAAAGTGATAGAGTTCAGTGGCCATTATGAAGGAATCATATTGGACCTCAGGCTTATTCACTATATTAAGTGAGCAACACTGTAGGAAAATTGGATCGGCTAGCATTCCCTTTTTTAGGTAAGCATCTAATGCTTTGCTGTGATACTTTATTCGTTTTTCAGTACAATGCAAGAAATGAAATGTTCAAAATAATATGGCCAAAAAAGCAGATTTACAAACAGAGAAGAATTCCCAGCCCAGTAGCCAGTGTAGTATCATATAATGCAGTGTTGGGTGAAGATTATCACGAAGCGATTTTCATGGCTGGATTCAAAATGTATGCTGTCAGTAGTCCTGTTTTTAGCAGCAGTGAACCTGACAGGGAAATCATCTGAGAAAGAATAGACTCCCAGCGTTGTCAAACTGCAAGGCAACTCTCCAAAAGGGACAGCTTGCAGCATACAGATGAAGTAAAGGAAACTACAGGGGATTAGACTATGGTAAAGTATAGTATAGGTGCTCATTACTTAGAGGTAAAGCAAGCAGAAAAAGAAAGTTTAAGCAGTGGACTCCAGGGAATTACTATGGAGAATAATTAAAAATATGGAGGAATGCTATTGTGCTGAAATAAGAAAAAGGGAAAATTTAAAGATTAGGAGGAAAAAAAAGGTCAAGGGAGTAGAAAAGGCAGTGAAACCTGACGACTGCAAATGTGCTTTCCCACCCTCCTGGTACCCTTGGAGTTGATAAGGAGAGATTGGCAGAAAGCAGGCAGCACGACCAGCATATCCAAGTGCAAGCAGCAGACACTTTTAATGAAAAACAGTAATTGGAAAATGTCCACTTCAAAACTACTTTTGCCAGAGGTGTTTTGTTGGGTTTTTTCCCCTGTTCTATTTTGTATTCTAGAACTTCATTGTTGGGAGGTTTTGCTGGGTTTTTTTGTTGGCAGAGGGTTTTGTTTTAATGGGGCCATTCTGTCATCTTTTCATTGCTGCATTTCAGTTTCGATTTGCTGCTTTGAAAGCGTAATAGGAATTTAGTTAAACCCGAAAGTTTATCATACAGTGAATGCGCAATTTTTAAACTTAGGGATAATCTTATCAAGAAATCAATACATGACTTCAGGAAGTGTGAAAAGTCATTTAACAAAAGGAAAATCAAGATTTTTTTCAAAAGCTGCAAACATCTTTTTTATGCCATTATATTTTAATTTTACCACATTTAATAATAGGTCTCTCTAAAGGGTCCATCTTTTTTTAGTTGAAGTCATGAAGCAGAAGCAGTAAATAACAACTTCCCTAATGTTCATTATCTGATTAAAGAAATTGAGGCATGTAACACTGCAGAGGTTAAAAGACAGGGAGGATTAAAGGATGAGTGTAGCTAATTAAGGAACCAACCCTGCAAACAATTACATACATGGTTAACTTTAAGCACTTCAGCATTAATAGGACTACTCACATGCTTAAGTTAAGCACACATGCTTGTGAACTGGAGCTTGAAGACCACATCCTATGAGATGTTGAGAACACGTTAAACATTGAAGGCAACAGGATTGCCCTGATTCCAGTGGGAGCTGGATGTTGTGCACTTTCCAGTACTAGGCTTCAGGATAGGGTAACACAGGCTGATTGGGAAGAGGTTGTTTACAGAGGTTTCACAATAAGTCTTCCTAGGTAAATACTGGACTGCATTTTTTTCAGAAGCATTCTGAATCCAGCCTTCACTGATGAGCATTTATTTTTAATAATCTTTCCAAGATCGATACTGAAACTAAGAACATTTTTTACTCTATCAGTCAGTAGTATAGACAAGCTGAAAAGGATCTGTTCCACTGGGGTGGGTTGGTACAAGGTATGCTGCCTGCAAGAAGTGGGTTTCAAAAAGGTTCAGTTTTACTTCTCGAGCTCCATTTTATGCAGTAGCATAAAGTGAGCTACCTCATTCACACATTTGGGGTCATGTCAAGGTCACAGTAACAACCCTATATAGCCAAAACCTCATGCCCAAAGGACATATAGCAAGTCTATATTTGATCCAGACATCCATTGTTCCCTAGGAGATTGAAGTCAGTATCCCTTGTCTCTCCTGTAGTGATGATCTTTCTTAATTCAGAAAAAGCACAGAATCATTGATCCAGTAGGATTTCTTCAGTTTTCCAGTTTAAATTTTAGAAGCACAAGTATCTGTAAATTAAACAAGCAAAGGAATCAAATGTAGTTTAGTCACATCTTCTGACAGTCTTAACTGCCCACTCTAGCTGGGAAAATATTTCTTACACTGTGTTTTGTTTGCTTTTTCCTAGGAAGAAGGAATGGCTATGGATATGTTCTCTTGGGTTTGTTGTTTTGGTTTTTTTCTTCTCCTAGTGTGCCAAAAGGAAAGAGTTTGTTTGGCATCATGCTCTATGTCGTTTATGGTCTTTCTGTATCATTTCCAGAGAAAGAAATAGTTCTTGACACTGATTCCGAAATTAGGATTAAACTGTCAGCATTATAACTGCCAACCAGTTGAGCAGACAGTAAAATGATGAAAAGTGAGAAGACAGCCTTGTCTTAGGCTGACTGTATCTCGGTGTCCTATGGTTTCCTCAGCTGGAATCCATTAAAATAATTTAATTTTATTTATTTATTTGTTTTTCAATTCAAAGGAGATGACCTTTTTTAAACTAAGCTCTGTAAAAACTTCAGGCGTTTTCTCAGCTGTTGTCTTCACCAGTCAGACTCCAGTAGTAGTGGCAACTGGGAAAATTCAAAGGCTGGGAGGGGAAGGCATGGAGGAGAGGAGGAATTGACTTGATTGATTGGGCTATTAGAGAAAATGTCCTTTGACACTGAAACTCTTCATTATTGTTGACTGTCTGAGGCAGTCTCTGAAGAGACAGTGGGATTTACAGGGTTGCACTGGTTGTTGTTCCCCTTTGTGGTGCAAAGTCTGGAAGCAGACCAACTGGGAGATTTTAGATGCCAGGAGTAATATGTGGCTGCTCAGCATTAAATTCCTACTCACTACAAAGATCTGTCATTTCACAGAGACATCATGCTCCTCACTTTCAGTAAGTTTTCCATACTCTGGATGAGAAAGTAGCCTCAGCCTAAGAACTCCTCCAGAAGAAGGTGAGATTCGCCTGTCTTCCTCCTCAGCTCTCACATTAGGCAGGTAATGCTAGAAATAATTTCTTTTCTGCCTTATAAGAGAGTGTCCATTAGGAAGTCACAGATTCTCCCCATTGTGTTTATTTGCCCCACTCACACACTCCCAACGCACATTTGGAAAAAAAAAAAAAAAAAGAGTTTTCATAAAAGATAGAATTCACAAATAACATTTTCAGCAGTACCTTTTGTGCAGTCATAACCCTTATGTTGCCACTGTGGATGCCCCTGTTAGTATAAGAAGGGCCAGATGACAGCCTGACATCCTCCTTTTCTGCAGTCATCTTGTAATGGTATCTTGCTTCTCATAGCACTATACTGGGGTTTTGGCAAATTTTAGTTAAATTTTAAAGATTACTGCCACAACTCTAGTGCCCCTGAAAACAGGAAAGGAGAGTTTCCATAGCCTATCCAGAGGGTTGGCAGCCTACCTATCATTCCTGTATTAGTACCTGCACATCATTCCCATGCCACTCTGAGAGCCTCCACCTGACACGCAGGCTTTGTGCAAGACTCAGCAGGAATATCTCAAAGCTGGTTCCTGTGCACCTGAGAGGCCATTGCTGGTTCCTTCACCTTTGTTGTTCACTTCACTGAGACACCTCAGGGTGGATGCCTCCTAGAAGCTGTGAGCATCTGCACAGTGACAGGCTCACCTGGCCCAGCCTCTACCAGAGTGACCTGCCAGCTGCAGCTTTGGGCTGCGGAGCACAGAGGAAAATTTGGCCTTTGCTTTGCCCTGGAGTCACCCCTTAGAATTTCCAATGACAGTATCTTCCAAAGACCCTAATTCTTCTTAAACCTTGTGTAATTCAACATCAAAGATCATATCCAGCTGTGCTCACTATTGCTTTTTTCCCTCTTCAGATCCAAATCTGTCGCTAACTGCATTTTCAACTTTTTCAAGTTCCTGTGTCTTTTGAAGTGTCACTATGCCTGTGCTCCCCATAGCCTATTCCCCAACCTGCTTTGCACTGTTATCAAGGACTGAGTGATCCTTTGTCCCAAATCCTCAAAGGAATATTTCAGTTCTTTATACATTTCTGAGACAGTTCTGTCCCTTGGCCTGTGCACTTCTTAATTTACTCTTAACATTCGATGCATTTTGTTATGGGCACTTAAAATTCACTCTTAACTTTCCTCATTTCAATCAACATCCACACAGGGACGCTTATATGTGTCTTGAATTGTCATTTTATTAAAACCCTTTGCTCTTTTACCATTTAAATTGCCATTCTGTATAATATCATTTGCATTTGCATGGTACCTTCCCCCATAAAAGACAAAAGCTTTTATTCTCTCTTAACAGATGAGTAAAATGGAATCAGAGAGATTAGAAAGATGTCTTTGCAGCTCAATATAACTATATGGTCTCCAGTTCATGAGCTTAATTGCATTGGAGCAAAATATTGTAAGCATGATAGATTGACATGTAAATCAAAGTGATATAAATCACAGATCTGAATCATGGAACCTTTATTTGAATAACTGCTTTTAATCTTGGTTTTCATTTGACTTATCCTTGTTATTCTAAAAATGCTTGCTCTTAAAGTTGTGCATAATCATTCAAAAGTGGAACTGCACATAGCCTTTATTCCAGGTGGATATTTCTTACTACATACTGTTCATATATGTGTTTACTCAAGCAGAAATTTTAACATATATCAATTCAAATTCTATTGTAGAAACCTTAATTTACATTAGAAAATATTTCAATTTTATTAGACAAGGTATTTTTCAATTTGTATCAAGCTGAATGTACAATTACAGCATAAAAGATGTACAAATTGAGATTTAGAAAATATGTTATTAGTAACCCATTTTTTTCTTCATTACTCAATAGCATCATTTATTAAAACATATACTAGCATTACATTTGTATTAACTACACTTAGTGAATGGGAAGTTTGTTTCTTGTCACTCTAAGCCACATATTAGGACTCCAAATCTGCAGTAGAGGCATAATGAGATTTTTCAAAACTGCACTGACAATCAGGTGCCTGCTTCCAAAGAAATCAATGGATACAAGGTGACCTGTAGGTAGTCTTGAAAATTCCCAGAGGCATCTGTTTGCAAATGTTCTCAAAAAGCTGTGCTGGGGACCTTCAGATTTCTGAAATTAGTTGAGTTCATCCTCACTTGCTGTGTCTATTCATGGATTTCGAAATAACAAAATAGGCTGTTCTTTTCAACTCAAAATTGATATCATTACTATGTGTGACTTATTTGGAAAAGAAGCACATATTCTCTCTGCTCCTGCTAAACTGCAGCACAAAGTCATTTGGCCAAAAGCTTTTCTGCAGTCCTGAAAATACTTACACCTACAAAAGTAAACAGAACCCATCATCTGTGCTGTTACAGAGATAGATGTAGAAGATATATTTAATCAGTAATACATTATATATGTTGTTAATAAAAAAGTTGAGAGTAAAAATAAATTAATATTTAAATTAATGTTTAGTTGATAATTTGAAAAGCAACATTTTTAACTCATTCTTAAGTAGGATACTTATTAATTAAGCATGGTTTTGTTTAGCAGCAAATTATACTAAGTCCAAGTCTTAACACATGCTTGGTCCACACATAATTTCACATTAAATTTTCAATAGTTTTAAAATTAATCTGTTTTTTTAATATATTTTGCATGACTTCTCTGAAAAAAATATTTTCATAATCTGTTCTTCCCTTGAGCTAGCAGTGAACTTCAGGAAACTTCTCAGATTTTCTCAGCCTGAACCCTGGTTTCTATCCATGGTTGTCAAAACCCTCTCAAACTCCCTGATAGCTGCACTCTCACTATGTGATTCCTCAGCCCTTTCCCATGCAGGTTATTCTACTGTTGCTTATCCTTTAAGCAGACTTTTATTAGAAAGTGATGAGCAAGCTTTTCAGAGTCCTAGATCTTTCCCCAACTAACACAACAAGAAGAAACAATCAGAAAAAAAATAGAGTAATCTTCTGTGGGATCTGTGTGCACAAAGTGTGTAGCAAGAGATGTGAGAGGAACCAGAAATGGCAGATGGGGGAGAAGGATGGAGCCAGCCTGGCCATGAGGAGCAGATGAGCCCATGGCATCCAGGAGTCAGAGCCCTTGCAGCCTCTGTGCTGTTGACCTGGGGGGCAGGTGGTCTCAGTGCTGCAAAATCAGCATGTGCTCAGATTGACTGTGCCCTGAGCAGGGCATCCCTGGCACAGGCCATGCCATGAGTGGGGCATCTCTGGAACAGGCTGTGCCCTAAGGGGCCACCTCTGGAGCAGGCTGTGCCCTAACAAGTCATCCCTGTGTCTTGTCTTTCTGCTGTTTTCCAGTATTTGGTCAGGAACTGTTCAAGGCCTGACTCCTAACACGCTCCTGGCTAAGCCCGAATGGCAGCTCTGCTGCAGGCTCCTGATGGACACAGCGATGCCATCACTAGAGCTGTCCATGGGTGGAAGGTGCTGCACCATGGCCCCCCACGAGGCCACAGCTAAGGGCCACACAGGACAGGAAAGTGGGGTGCAGCCACCCTCTGAAAACCCTCCGACCTGAGGGAGCGCTCCCATCAACAGCCATGTGCCAAAAGCTCCACTTAACCTGCCCTAACACAGAGACCAGAAAACATTCCCTACCAAAGGGTGTTTTTTACAATGTGACAATTGTCATGCTGTGTACAAAGAAAAGTAGACATTTCAGTTTGACATACTAAGAATTACTATTTCAATTCTAACCAGTAATTTTAAATAATTTCCATTTTATTCTAAAGAATGACATTTTAAGAGCTTTAAGAAAGAAATGTTTCATAATTTAATCAAAGGAAATGTTTCATCATGTTAATTTTTTTCTTTCTTTCTGCTTTCCTTTTCCTTCCAGCTCACTGCAAATGTGAGCATTCTTTTGTTTTGTTTCAGGTTAATCCAATACAATTTTCATTTTGACAGATCTTCAGGCAAATCACAGTATCTGTTATTTATACTGTTCTATCTTTTAAAGCAGTGATATTCACTGCTCACCACTTTAAGGACAAATTGAGGCCCTAATCCTGTAAAGACCTACCTATTTTTATGGGTAGAACTGCTTACTGAGCATAAAGTTAATCACATTAAGCTTGTAAAGAACTAGACATACTAGAATGGAAAACATTAGAGATGTGCAAAGTAGTATTTTGACTTTCAAGCACTTCTCCCTTTCTCTGCTTTCTCCTCAGAAGGATGAGGGACTAATTCAGGTGGAATTTAAAAAAAAAATAGTTAGAATCTACATATTTTCTTTCATTGTTTGCAGAGAACATATTCTTGTTATTAGTTGTAGGTCAGTTTAAAATAATGTCTGCCTGCTCAATTCAGCTTCAAATATTTTATTCCAATCCTTTAAAATACCATATAAATAGAGTGGGTAAGAGCTGGGCAGACACATAGAAAATTATTGCTCACCTTAATTCAGAAGGTGCTCGGAGTAAATCTTTTTTTTACAGCTGGGATAATGCCCTATTTGCTCTCCTTTCTCTCCTCTTCAGGCCACAGATCCCAGAGTTTCTGACCAAAACAAAAGACACTGTGCTCTTTGCTAAACCTTCTTTGCCCTCTCTTCTACCCGAAGTGCCTGGGAGCATGCCTCTGCTGGAGATTTCACTCAGTGTTACAGGGTGTGGGGGTTTCAAGCTGGCTCACTTTCATTTTCTTTTTTTTTTATATGTGGAAAGCAAAAATCGTACACAACTTGAGAATGCTTTACATTCAAACAAGTGAGAGAGAGTGAGGAACAGGCTTCATCTCAGTTTTTTGCCTCAACCAGAATTTGAAATAGGCTTTTGTCAAAATATATTCTAAAAGAGCAAGGGAGATGTTAATTTTGGCATCCCCAGTTCCACCTGGGTCGTACTCCTCCTAATTTCCTTCCTTTTGCTCTAATTTTCAACCTCTTTGCTGTAATCTGGCTGCACTTTCTCATCAAGCAGTTCTCATCACTCAAACAGTCGCAGCCTCAGAGACCTACGTGCACAATACCTCACAGATACAGATTGGAAACAAAAGGCATTGTTCCCACGCTGGGAAAGACAGAAATAGAAGTTAAGAGAAAAAGATTTCCTAGGACTGGGAAGTCTGAGAGCCATTGAAAGCTCTAAGGCAGCCAGGTGTAAATCCATACCTTTATGCTGCAAAAACAGCTGGACTTTTGTGTGGGTAGTGTCAGGCAGGTTCTGCAGTGCCAGAGCGTCACCTGTGTACAGCTGATATTGTGACGTACTACAGGACAAAATGCAGATTTTATTCCTGGGGTAGGAGTTCAGGTTTAAACATACACTGGAGCTGCTGACCATGGTTTGTCATTTAGGGTGCTCCAAAGATTAGACTGGGCTCTGCCAGTGCAGGTGCTCGGCCAGAGTGGCTCTGAAGGCTTGTCTTCGTTGCCTTTGCAGTGATGTAAGATCAGCCTGGCTGCCAGAGGCCCTAGTACAGAGTCAAGACATGCTGACAGAGGGAATTTTTTGGCTGGTATAAGTGCACCACATTCCTGACTGACATAAGTGAAGACAGCATTTTTCCGCCGACACAGCTGAGCACACAGAAGAGGTCTGCCAGTGTAGCTAAGAGAACCAGAAGTGTGGATTAATTTTTAAATCTAAAAAATAATTATCTGTCATGATTGTTCCAGAAATCTTGAAAATATAATGCCAAAAGGCTCTAGAACTATAAAACAAAATTTAAAGTCAAGTTTAATATTAAAAGTTCTCATTATTTTCAGTAGTGGGGAAGCATAGGTCATGATTTATTTTTTCTTGCAACTAGAAACATTGTTTGAATCATGAGAGCCCTTCCCTTGTGCCCTGAAACCATTGCAGCCAGTGGAGTCATATGTTGACACAAGTCTCCATTACTTGGGCAGAATCAGGGTGTAAACAGCATATAATGTCTGCTTAAAGGCTCAAACTTCTTTTTTTTTTTTAATCTTTCTGTTACTTTTCAGGAAATAAAAGAGTATTGGTACCTCATTTTTCTAAGTACCCTAAGTATTGGTTTATCAGACAACAAGGATTTTTTTTCATTAAAAATTGATGGTATAGAAAATAGTTAGCATGTAATTGACAGAAAAACACAGAAAAAAAATCTTCTTATAAATCCTCATAACATGTCACTAGTGACAATCCTAATAAAAGTTATCTCAAGCCAGAAGATTAAGGGATTTTTTAACAAGTAAATACAGAAGCAAAGAAGAAATTTAGACATTCAGGTCAGGCTTTCATATAAGTAAATATATTCCTTAATTTATTAATGAAGTTCAGAATCCTGATAAATTGTTTATTAAACAGAACTTCAGTATCTTTTGTGTCTGTATCTGAATGTATTTTAAAGAGTAAGAAAGTCAATACATGAAAGATTAAAATACTGTGAATCACTAGTCTGTCACAGCAGGGTGGCCAAGTCTGCTCCCATTAAAGCTGTCATCGCCATGTTACCTAGAATACTTACATTCAGAGGCTGAGATAAATGTATACATGAAATATTTTAATATAATCAACCAATGAAAATCAAAGTAACCATTAAAAATCTTGCACATCAATGTTCTGCTGCAAATGTCCATCTTCTAATTTAGTACACATTTCAAACTTACCATTCATGAATTTGAAAGAATTTATATCAGTCAGGTTTGCCACTGATGCAAATACAAGGTGTCTTCAAACAAGTTATGACTGTAATTGTGTTTTGTGCCCACTTGACTTGGATCTGAAAGGTTTTCCACACAGCTTGAACAACACACTAAGTTGCTGATAAGACACTCAGAAGCAACTATATGTTAGAATACATAAAACATCTTTAAGCCCAGCACTGTTTGCTTAGAAAAGTAGCCTTTCTGGTTGAAATTTTGCTAGAGATGTTTTTTTTCTTCTGCATATTGTGTTTTGGCAATAAGAATTTCAACCATTGTAAATTAGAAAGATTGAAATGTCTTTTTTTTTTTTTTTTAGAATAGATAATACAAAATGTAAACAGTTAACAGGATTGAGGTGTAATTATACACAACTGGCACTGTAAACAGCTCAAGTTCTCCAATCGAGAAGTAGTTTCATATCTTAGTCTTACATCTTTTATAAAGGAATGGCACACATGGAAGACACTTTACATGGAATGCATTGTTATGACTAATTCCTTTATGCTACCTTATTTTATGTAAAGATGCCTGAGGTGTCAGGTGAATACATAGTTATTTAATAGCATTTATCAGTTTATTCCAGCTTGTGAATCTGTATGAGTGTACATGCTTGTATACAATATGTGTATATAATACATGCTGCATTTTAATACCCAGCTAGCTATTGAAATTACTACACCTTACTGGAGTAGAGTGCAGTAAATTTTGGCATTTAACCACATTATGGTAAGTTCCAAGAAAGAAAAAAAAAAAAAATTAAAAAAAGGCTTTTAGCATGTCTGTTGTACCACAAGTGACCAAAACCATTTAATACTGAAGTTAAATAGACATACTGGGAGAAATATCTAGCCAAACTTTGGAATAGAAGAGCCATTGGTTTTTGAATTTTTCATAGGCCACTGTAGCTCCATATTATCAATCTTTATGAGCACATAAGAGCAGTAAATTAATGAACACGTAATGTGGTTAAGCAATTCACACATTTATTAATGAACATGCTGGAGTTTGTTTTTGTACTTAGAGCGGCATCTAGTGGGAAATCGGGATTATCGAACATCCTTTCCCTGTTTCTTCAGCTCCAAGTAGACTGTTTTCTAAAAAGGAAAATACAGAATCACAGAATCTTCTGAGTTGGAAGGGACCTACAAGGATTATGGAATCCAGCTCTTAAATGAATGGCCCATGCGGGGATTAAACCCACGACCTTGCTGTTATTGGCACCATGCTCTAATCAACTGAGGTAATCTCAGGGTCAAATACTGTAGCTAGGATAGCTATTGAGTGATAAACAGAGCTTTCTTCACGATTAAGTTTTACACTGTTATCAAACAGAAAAGGAAACCAGAGTATTGGAGTGAAATTAAAATTTTGTAGACTTATAAAAACTTATTATCTGCAAACATTAAATAATAACATACCATTAAATAATGCAAACTTGCATATCTCATAACAAATCTTTACACATACAGTTTTAAAGTATTTTATTAATATTAAGGTGGCCATACATTGGGGGAACTGTTGCTCTCCAAATCAAAAGCAAAGCTTTATTCTTGACTGACCTTTTTAAATATATGGTGAAATAATAACTCAAGGTTATGATGTAACAAATGTATTTTTAAGACTTAGAGCTAGAGTGTAGTTTTGTGTAAGGAAATCTTCAGAAAAATAATTCAGTGCAAGTCAGAAGATAGCAAAATTCAGCAAACTTGCAATAAAAAACTTTACAATATACATGTACTTCACAAAGAATGGTTATAAGGAGCTTATCTGCTAGTTAGTTTGCTGTCTGTACCCCCTTTTTTTTTGGTTGCAATTTTTTAAATTATTTCTTATTCCTATCCTACCGTGTTTGTTCAAGAAATAGTGGGGCCAAAGACTGGATATCAAAGGTTGTGGGTTTAGGACAGCAGAACGTGGAGGGAGGTTGATTGTGGTGAGTGAGCATTGGTCAATTTGTGCTCAGTTTATATAAGGTCTTAATTTTGACTGTGACAGAAAGAAAAGTTAAGAGGGAGAGGGGAGAAGAAGTTGCCTTGCAAAACATCTGAAAAATGCAATGAAGACCACAAAGAAAATAGGGGTTATTCCATTTTATAGTTACTGGGTTATCCATATACCTACTGCCTTTCTTATTGAGCATTTCCTATAAGATTGTGCCTGGGCATTATTCTCTGACATAGGAGCTCATGCAGGTCAGCTTCTCTGAAGTCTGCTTTTATGGTTAAGTGACTTGCTTTAAAACTTCAAAATTAAATGGCTTCCTTAAAGGAGTAATGTTCTGTTTAAACAGCTACAGTACAGAGAAGTATCAGAAACTTAGCTGCTAGTTTGTGTTTCTGCTGCTGATTTCAGCTGTGATACTAAGTCAGACATCTTGAAGCATAGTTCATTATATCATTAATTTATAAAGGATACAATGCTGAATTGCTGAGTCTAAGTAAAAGCAGTATGGGGTGCTACTTTATTATTTCTTCTTCCTAAAAAGAAAATTGGAAGTTCTTTTTTGAGTAAATTGGATGAATTGATTCAGGTAAAGGAAGCCACCTGAATCACTGACAAAACTTTAAAAGGATTAAAATACCTTCTGGAAAAATTGGAATAGTCCAAGGTTTTCTTTTGGTGGATTGGATTTGTGTGTGTGTGTGTGTGTGTGTGTGTGTTTACAAACTTTTTTTATTGGTTCTTTGAGAGAGAATTATCCAAGTGCTACAGAAAGGCAATCTTTGAGGAAGTTTTGACCAGACAGAAATGGATTGGGGCAGGGGGAGGGTGTGTGTGCATGTGTGTGTGTGTGTATGTGTGTCAGATACCTGATCTGGAAATATGTTCTTGCAAGATTCCATGTTGTTTGCAGATTCAAGTTCTAGGGAAATGTCTTTTTTTCTTATCTTTACCAAAGATCTTTAGATTTTTTAAGATTGGGGATGGACTTCTTAGTAGCAGGGCCTGTAGCAGGCCAAGGGCAAGGGATAATGGTTTTAGACTGAAAGAGTCTAGATTTAGACTAGATATAAGGAAGAAATTTTTTATGATGAAGGTGACAAAACACTGCAACAGGCTGCCCAGAGGGCTGGTAGAATGTTTTCCCTGGAAACATTCAAGGCCGGGTTGGATGGATCTATGAGCAACCTGCTCTAGTTGAAGACCCATGGAGGTTGGACTAGAGGACCTGTAAAGGTCCCTTCCAAACCAAACCATTCCATGACTCTGTGATTCTGTGATTTGTCACCATTTTCTTAATGGGGATGGGAGATGATTCAGCTGAATTTGAGGCTGGACTGAAAGATTCAGGACTGCCTGTACAGCTTGGGACACAACAATCAATGGTTCCTCTCTCTGGAGGACCATCTCAAAGGAAAGCTGTCTTACTATAACAAAGAAGAAGAGGTATAGAAAGACTTCAGCAAGGGAAGAGTTAGCAAGAGATACTGAAACATAAAGGAAAAGTCTGATAAATAGAAAATGTCATGAAAATTAATAGATAGACAGTAGGAGAGAAAAAGGAGACTGTACAATGGGAAAAGACAGGGACTGAGAAAAGTTCAAAGAACATACTAGCTTAACCTCAGTAACCCTTTCCCACTGGAAGGGCAAAGAATCTCATTTAACATTTCTTAGGTTTCAGAATTCATTGTACTTCGAAAGAATATTTGATAAATTATTTAGACAGTTTCAACTGAGATTGGAAAAATCCCAGCCTGTCAGAAGCTAGGTTAAAAAAGGTTGGTGCTGTATAAATAATTTACTTCTTTGGGGAGGAAAAAAACATACAACTGCTATGTCTGAAGTAGAGAAGTGCTAAACCTGCTGAAGCTCACTAGCCATACAGTGAATTTAAGCCAGCACTACAAACTGAGTGCTCTCATTTAAAAGCAGAGGCTATGCCAAAGCTCAGTTATCAAAAGAAAGTTAACATAAAGATTCTACAATTCAGTTATTTCATATATTCACTCTTTTAACATCACGAGCATAGTCCAGTTTAAAAAAAAAAAATTATAAAAGGCTCTCTTTTCAGTGATTTCTCATAGCAACTAATTTGAATAATGTGAGCTTATCATATCAGTGTTGGGTTTTTCTTAATTCATTAGTTCTATTTCTATAAAGCAGACACCCTCCAGCTTCACCATAACAATCCACCATTCATAGCAGATAGTTTCCATTCCAGTTAGAATTATTTGACATTTCAAGGGAACCAGAACAAGAGGTTTGTTTGTTTTTACGGGGAATAATTAATACTTGTGTTTATTACAGTATCTTTAAGACATATCACCATAGTGATTTTTATATATGTATATATATGTGTTCTATTATGGTTTTTATTTCAGTAAGTAGAAGTGCAGAATCTGGGGACAGCAATGACCTTCTACTGTGACATATCAGCATTATGTGATACTCCAAGTAATGTCTTTTGAGTAGTATCAGCTGTATAGTGAGCACAGAAACTGTCCCCAGTGCCAGCATAGCTTTGCTGGCTGTCATGAGACAACACTCCTTCCCAAAGACACCATTCCAAAGGAAGCTTTTGTCCCATATTCCTCACTGTTTTCCTACAGAAACTGAGGTGACTCAGCAGCATAGGAAGGATAAGGCCCTAAACGCTATCCTTACTTCTTACTTCTGGCCACTGCAAGAGCCCTTCAGTAAATAACAGTCAGCCTGTCACTTAACTCTCTGTATGGCCAATGTACTCAGTGTATTGAATTATATAAATAAATGAAAATATTGTTCTGGCTGACTGTATCAGGATCATCTCAGATTTGTGGCCAGCAAGAGAAAATAAATACTATAGATCTGGTAGGTGACCGATGGGTTAAAGCTCTGCAGACAGCAGGTTAGCTAGATCACAACACCTCAAAACTGTTTGGTGTGTGCCCATATACAAAACTGGAATTCCACTTGTATGCTCCTGCACAGTCTGACTGGCTCACCAGGCACAGGATACTTGCATCTCAAAGTTGCTGTGCAGAGTCTGTCTGGATACTTGTTGGTAGAGTTATTATGTATTCCCTATGCAAAGAAGATGTATTCAGATTTTCAAAGTGTCCCCATTCTGCGAGAACATGCCAGGGCAGCACACCCCACAGTCTGGTTGACCTGTGGGGGAGGTTGGGGAAGCAGAGTCACGACTTTATTAATTCCTGAGAAATTTAACAGCATATCGCCCCCAGCATGACAACATCTACTGCAGGTATGACCACGACCCAACCATGTGCATCCCATAACTAGAAACATAACATTTTCTGTCTATCTTCAGTGCCCTCAGAATGCTTTTTTAACTAACTCATGTAATTTCCTTCTGTAATAGTGATATGAAGAAGACTCCTTTGTTTTGATCTATTAGCCCCAATCACCTTTCAGCTCTGAGAGGCTCTAATGTAAAATTCCTTCTTACACCTGGGGCTTTAGCCAAGGAGAGTGGCAAGTCCCTGCCCTCCTCAGCCTTTGCCCAGGGACCCCTCGGGATGTTTCATGAACTCTGGGCTGGAGTAGAGGCTCCAGCCTCTTGTTATCCTTATTCTTGTCAGCTCTGAAGCCTGTGTTCAGCCAAGATAATTCTCACCAAAACAGGAGGTGCGTGAAACACCAGCTTTAATTTAGTATCTTTATATTCCATATTAAGTCCTTTAAACTGCAAGAGCTTAATGAAGAGGTGATAATAAAAGAGTTGGCAGCTTTCTCCTTTGCACTTACAATGTGTATGTTTACATAATTAGTGGTGAAAGCGTAGATAGATGTTCCAGGTTGTCTAAAAGCACTACAGCTGAAGAAAATGACCACTCTCAGTTTTAGTAGCAGTGTATTTCTATGGTAGGTATGACAACAGCTTGTAAAGTCATATGGCCTTTGCAGAAGGGAGTAAAGTGGGGAACAAGAGAGTTTCCCTGTTAGGGCTGTTTTTCAAAATAAAGTGCCAAATCCACTATCTACGATGGAATTCCCCCATTTTCAAAAAATAAGGCAAGCTATTTCAAACTTACTGCAAAATGGAGTTAATATTTTGTATTCTTGAATTTAAAAAAAACAACAACCAATCTTTAGAAAAATTAAGCAATTCCTTAGTATTTATTGTTGATCCCTTCCAAATGAGGCTTTATTCTTTGCCTGTCTAGATCAAGGGGTTTATTAAGGTTTTTATGTATTTATTTACTATTTTCCAAAATTTGTCATTTGGAGCTTAACAAATGGAGAAAGGTAAGTGGCACTAACTAATTATAACAAAAACTGAAGAAGAAGAAATGGAGGATTAATTTCCCTGTTAAATTTGATGTCATCCTTTGCTTTCAGAATTAGCTGCCTAATCAACATTTCTTTTCTTCACATTTACTTATGTGTGCTACCAGAGGGGAAAAATCACTAATGGATAAATATGACAAAGGATAAAATTAATCTATTTCAGTGTTATTTTGTCTTATATAGATTACTAGTCACTATACAGGAAAATACTGATATGGCAAAAGAAACAAAACTCTTAAGCCCCTCTGCCTTTTATTAAAGCTAATGCAAGCTGGAGAGCAGGCTGCCTGGTGAAGGGGTTTCAAGAGTGTCTGCAGATCCCTTCCCCCTCCCCCCCCCCGAGAATCCAACTGTACTGTTGGGGTACCTCTGTGAAAACAACTGAGACTCAGCCACTAATATGAGATATGTGCCACTTTGGGTTAAATTCTCTGTGTAAAAAATTATGTAATGGCACACATCAGGTGGGAAGTGTAATTTTTAAACTGGTACAATGTGTTACTTCATGTTCTTATTTGCTTGATTGTTGGCGGTAGGAGGTAAGACACAGGAAGGAAATGGAAAGGGACTTTGTGGTATGTGTGTTTGCAGCCTGTTCCTACAAGGTGGCTGACACAGGGAGGGTGTCAGGAAGCATCATTTTATCTAAAATGATGTAGCCCATCACTAGCCTGGCACAGCACTGCCTTCCAGGCATCCAACTGGGGTCTGCTTCAGTGCCAGTGCCCACAGATGCCAGGGACTGAAATGGAAACATGGGCACCACAGCTACCACTGTGGTTATTGGTAGCATAATCACAGGGGCTGGCTTGGGGGAGGAGTATTTAAGCTGCATTTTGTTTCTATTCTTGCATGGCTGCATAACAATTACCCACTTCCATTGAATCTCTCCCCGCTTGCTCCTTGGCCGTGTAGCTACAGGGGCTGCACCACCCAGGCACGCCCCGGCATTGTTTCTCGCCTGTTCTGCACGAGTGGTGCCAGGAGCCCTGCGTGGCCCAGCTGCCTCTGGGATGCCTGGGCAATGCTCTCCTGTTCCCCCTGGTTTCTATTTGCATCTCAATGCCAGAACTGGGCCGATGACCTGGGCTCCATGCACTCACACCACAGCAATAATTGATTTCAGGCCTGAGTAAGTCCATTGAGATCAGCTGAGTTTCTCCAGACTTACACTGCTGTAACCAAGATCAGTTTGTGACATCTGTGTGAACATTATTGCTAAGTATTTGTCCCTTTGCAGTCATGAAGAGCCAAGGACACACTACTGTGTCATATGCTAAAAGAAAAAATGCCAATGAAGGAAGGAAGAACTAGTTTTAAGTTCAAATCTTTTATGATTCCAAGGCAAAGTTGAATGGTATTTAGGTACAGATGGATCTCACAAACATACTATATATAGATCTAAACTTTCATTCTCATGATTTCAAGATATATTTTCCATCAAGTCCAAAAAATGAGTTACCCAAATATTCAGTTTTCTCTTTCTCTCACTGAACTTTATGCTTTTACAGTAATGCTTTGCTAATTATTCATTGATCTGTAGTTCTATTTCCTGTTGTGAAAAAAAAAAAAAATCTGAATTTCTTGAAATCTGAGATAAAACCAAAATTTTAGAGTTCCTCCATGAAAATAAGATGCAGTTCCTGCCTGCTGACTCAGGCTTATCCTTTCTGTGGTAGTAGGTAAGTCTATCCTGTCCAGAATTGTTCCTTTGTCGCATTGCCTTCAACCACCACTGTACAGAAGGGGTCCCCAGGTCTTCCTGAGAAAGGTACACCACATCCACCTGAAACTCCAGACCTTGGTATGTTATTACTTGCCAATGTGAAACATTTTTAGATTATATATGCATAGCTGCATAATGACTTAGAGGAAAACAAATTTCTTGGCAGAGTGGACTTAAACAAAGTCCTAAAAAGTTAAAGCCAGTTCTACAAAGTTCTGTCTTTCTGCTGCCTTTCACTTGCTTTCCTCCAGTATTAATTCTTTTATTTTTTTTACTTTCCCATAGAGCAGCAAGGTCAAGACAGTAAGCCCAGCTCTCTACATACTGGCTACTAGCTGAGGCAGAGCCTTTGATGTTGGAAGTGGGAAGACTTCCTAAGGTACCAAGTTTTTTTTCAGCTAGTAAATAAAAAGAGATGATCCATGCTTTTCAAAGAATGGACATTTTCCACACTGTCAATGGTTCTTCCTAGTTGACTGAAATATAATTCAGGCAGCACTTGAGAAGAATTAACTTCCTAAAATCCTCATTGTCCCTGCAGAGGTGCTTCGGTCCAAATAGACATTTAGTTTCCTGGCTTTGTTCAGTTTTAAGATGCTACTCATTTTAGTGCAACTTCTTTTGCAAATCCCAGAATAAAAAGAAATGTTGCAACTGCACAAGTCAAAGCTGCTTGAAGAGAATGTATTGTAAAATTATCTCTGCATCCTTTTTATACTGTAAAAGTGGTGACAGCACTTTGATGTGAAAAGGATGAGATACAGTAATCTGAGGGGCTGCTATGAAAGGAACGACATGCTTTAAGCTGGAACTATACAGAGAAACACACAGAGTAATGACAGCTTCACACAACAACTAATTTGATTCCTTCTCTGCACCACGGTGAATCATTAAACCACAGACGCCTGCTTATGAGGAGGGAGGCTTCTGAGCAGAGGTCACCTTTCTCCCACATTTTGCCCAATTCACTCGACCCCAGTTACAAAATCAGCAATTATCACCTTTTCTTCCACAGCATTTTGTCTTTGTTGAGTTTACTGCCACATAGAAATCAAAACAAGAAAGCAAAAAAATTAGTGTGTGCTTTTGCAATTGAAATTATTTCTAATTTTTAAGTAGAAATTACTTCTATAGATGGGAAAATTAGTGACAAATATTCTTTAAAAAAAAAAAGATACCTCCTCCTCCTCCCTTCTCCCTGCTCCAACTCCAATTAAATAACAGATGCAAAGCTGGAATACTGAAGTTTCAAGCAGGAGTAACACTTTCATACATGCTTGCATATCATTGCTCCACCAGCAAGTGACTTGCTGTGTGGTATCACATTTTGGTATTGCCAATTCAAGTTGGGAAATGTTGACTACAGTTGGTGAGGGCAAGAAATTTCAAAAGCATCAGAACTACTTTCTATACAGGGAAACGTCATGCTCATCCATACACCCATTCAAGTTTCATTTTTGAGAGGGTTAAGGCTTAAAAGAAGAGACTTCCAGATTAAGGCAAATGCTGAATTTCAAATGCTAGAAGAGAAATGCATCAAATTATTTTTATATCTATGGATATTGGATAGTAAAATATTTCCTAAAGCTCAGAAATTTTTCAGATTATTGATCAGGACAAAATAAATCCACTGAGTTGCAAACAATGCCCTGAATGCCTAGTGAAAAGCCATGCTGATCAGCTGTACCACAACTTCCCTGTGCTTATATTAAGCATAAAACATAAGCGACTCACCTCAAAGTATCTGTAACTATCATAAGGCACCTAAAAAACAAGAGCATTTGCTTAATTTTCCCAGACTACAGTTTATTCTTCCACCCCTAAGGTATGTGCTGTGATGCAAACAGACTGGAAAAACTAGATACATGTTGTCAAAACTATAAAGACTTATAAAACAGTGATTAAGAGAGTAGGTCTTTATTTACATTTATTTGAGAGGCCAGTATAGCTTTTAAAATATTTTTACATGGATGCATTTGACAGATAAATTACAGCACATTTCTCTTATTATTCGTAGGGAATCTAATTAGTTGTAATTTTAATACAAGAAGGAATAATTAAGTTTTTAAACTCAGTGAGATAAAAAATGGACACACTCTGTGACCTAAAATGAGTTTAGAATTTCCATGTAAAAATATTTAGTGAATATGTAATGAAGTTGTGGGAAGCTGTAGGATCTAAACATCTCTTATGCTGAGAACTAAGCTACATGCCACAGAGTCAAGCTTAATTCCGCTGCTACTGAGAGCATAGTTTTATTCTTTGGGACTTGGGAATGCCTAAGAATGCTTTATTTCTTCTGTGTGTGCTTTATAATACTTCCTCTTTCTCATAGTTATCTCCATTCAGATAGATCTGTACAACTCGGAAATAACCACGTGTTTCATCTGAACAACGTCATCTAGTTTACTGATTCCTGCTCTGGCACAGGTCTTATCACATCACAAGCCTTTTACACTTATTTACCAATCAGAAAAGATCTGCCCATTGTTCAGGTAGAGTTCAAAGTGCTGGGTTCCACCTCCATATCTCTCAGGGGCCTAGGACCTGGCTGGAAATGGTCTGTTGAGATACACCTGAGAAAACCAGATCACTCTGCTAAAGAAAGATATTAGCAGGCTATGTGGGGAGACCATGCCTACTATTTAAACTTCCTGTTTCTGTGGTAGATGAAGTCCTGAACTGTTCCTGGGACCAGTTATTGAAAATTATTTAAAGCAATTATTTGCTTATTTATGTTTTTTAGTTTCATTTATGAATGTCAACTTTTGGCCAACCCATGCGATGGGGTGGAGAGAAAAACAACAAACTATCTAAAATTCTGTTTGCAGTAGATGTTTTTCAGGGTTAGACAATCTTAGGGCACCAGGATGGTGTAAGAAGTGTTGGAGAGGAACAAATTTTGTTTGTGGAGGAGGCAGTTCTCTTGAACCAGAAGAGAGTAAGCAAAGCTGGGGGGTCACCAGCTTAGCAGGTGGCAGAGGGCCCTGCTAAAGCCAGAAGGTGCCTCAGCTGGGCGGTGGAAAACCAGCTGAAGTGTGTGAATGTGTGACTTTGATAGCCTTGTGTGTACACACTCCCAGCTCCTCAGGGTTGGTGTGAAATAGCTTGTGTTGCTAAACATCACAGCACACTGCAAAGCTCATCTGTCACAGACTGGTATCTGGGACTGCTGGGGAGGTTGTCTGCCAGGACAGGGAGGTCTTCCTTTCTGTTTCATGAATTTGTCATTGCTGTGTGGGGTAACTGCTGTGTAAGGCAGAGCTCTTAACTTTCATTTTAAATTCTTTTGAAAAAGCGTGGAGCTCATTGATAGGAATCTTTTTACTGCTTTCCTTTCCAGGTAGGTCTGTTACCCCAGGAGAAGACCCAGCACCATGGAGTAAATGAAGGGTCATGCCCAGTTCTCCTGGCTGTTCCTGCCACAAACTCAGCTTCAGCCTGTCAGTCACCATCCTCAGTCCCTTCTCCTTTCTTTGACACTACCAGCAATAAGCTAATCAGAGCTGAATGTTCAGTGCCTATGCACCAACTGGTAGCATCACTCTGATATACACCCTTTTACTTAACCGTAAAAACTGATACTTTTCTGCAGATATAGCTACATCAATATATTATCGAGCAGTCAGATTAGACTGAGTGTCATCTTTTCCAGGAAGATCTGCAGTTCAAATTGTCCTGTCTGTGGACAGGATAGTGGATAATCTGCAGGCAGCTTTGGATTATAATTAAATACACTTACAAAACTAGTTTGCAGACTGAAGCCAGTGACTGATTCTTTGCAAAACTCAACCTCTCTTTGCTTTCTTTTATGACTCTTCTTCTGCTCTGTGCTGCTAATAATATATTGAATTCAATTCTACACTGAATGCAAAGATTAATGAAGGGATTCTTTCCCCCCCCACCAAGTGGTATCCTTTCCTATTTTCAAGCCCTCTTCTCTCTTACCCTCCCCTTCATGTTCTCTCTGAATGTAAAGACTAATTGACAGAGAAACTGTCATTTTTTACTTTCCAAATGTTGCTTTAATAAATTCCTCCTTTGAGGATGATGAATTCACTAGGTGCTGTGATGATGAGTCCTCAGATTTCCAGTAGTCATGATGCTGTCAGTCAACTGCTGTGTTTAACGTGGAAAATGTAGTGATGACTTTTAACACTTAAAAAATTTTATTTGCTAAAAAATTTTATCACTTCAGGTTATCATAAAAATCTGCCTTTCTGAGATTTAGAGGCTGTTCATGATTATTTTCATGTGTATTTCATGTATTTTAGGAAAATGCCTAATTGGTTTGGTATTTGTGTTTTTATGACTCTGATGTAACTAAAGCTGTTCCTTGTTTACTCTCTCTTTGTTCTTCATGCCATCTTTCTTCTCTGTTTATCTACACAGGCAAACAAACAAACAAATAGCTGGCTCCTGGACCACTGCCAGCTGTCCTGATGTCAACCAGCAAAGGACAAAACCATCCCTGCCCTTCTCACTGAGGAGCAATGCTTGCTCTGCACGGTGCATCCTCCCTCTCTTCAGAGGGCCAGAAGGATGTCCTCTGCAGGCAGAGGTCTCCAAACTGGAACCATTGGAAGAGTTCAATCAGTTAGTTAACTTTCTATCATTTGGCATAAAATAAGAAAATCAAAACACAAACCAAAACCAGTCTTACAACTGTCCCTCAGAGTAACACCTCTGGTTGCAATGCTTGGCAGGATTTTTATGTTCAGAGATTAATATAGTCATGAATAGTTGACTTAATTTTCTTAAACTGCCCCTTCCTGAAAAAGAGCTCTTGGGGGCACTGTTTCATTACAAAAAGAAGGGAGAAAAGCTGACAAGAATAAGATGCTTCTGTTCTCAGAATTTAATTTCCCACAATGATACACAGTGATACTATAGAGAATGGCACATTAGTGATGGAACTATTATTAGAAAATTTTGGAGCTATGAAAACTCCTCAGTGTCAAAAATTAATAACTACATTCAAGGTAATTCACCACTGGACCTGAGAAGCAATGTAACAGTACATTAGGGAACTTACAGAAAGATTTCCAGAAGTAATAATTCATTATAGCTATAGGTAGGAGGTGGGGAAAAAATCCATATTGTTGCTAACAACTTGTACAGTAGAAAATAACAAAAGCTATTGGATTAGGTAGGGGAAAAAATAGGAAAAACATCTTACTTCCTAGAGAATCTTTGTCTGAAAGATGAAATTCTAAAAATAATTGATTAACAAGACACTATTTTTCCAAATAATTCTTATACAAGCAAATTACCTATGATTCAATGCTTGGAAAAAACCCACAACAAAATCCCTCTAATCCTTACTGAAGTACATCAGAAAAAAAAAATCAGGTTTTCAGGAAGCATTCATATAAAAATTCATATATAAAGAAAAAAACACACTACCCTCAAATATTAAGATTATATCAGATGAGATTTTTTAATTTACTTCTATAAAGTAAACCCAGTTTAAAGGTAAGTCATCCAAATAACAGTTAAGGAACATGCTTTAGTAAATCTTAGTTACTTTATATTCTTTTGACCCGTGGTCTAGGACTACAGCATCTTAAAGGTTCTGAATCAGGTCAGTATTGGCACTTATTTTCGTCTCTGTTAATTGAGGAGGCTGCCTGTCCTTGCTTTAACCTACTTTCCCTGCTAAAGCCATTTTGCCTCATAAGCCCCATGGAGATTTGAGAGGCAAAGCCAGTTTATTTCTACAGTGATCCTGCTTTGTTCAGAAATATTGCCAAAGATTTATTTGGAAACACTTCTCATAGGAAATAGGAACATTTGGTTCTTTGCAAAGACCATGACGACTCAACTCAAAATAGAAGGTACAGTTAGCAACCATAAGACAAGTGTACTGCCTCCTTTCAAATATAACATCTGAGGAGAAAGCCCATTGAAAACAACAAAAAGTATTAATATTCATCGGGTATTAAAACACGGTGTGAGACTGTAAGCATCGATTTAACCATTGGTTAATTGCTTGATAGTTACTATATATGACATTTCCTGATGTGGACTTTACCATACAATCTGTAGTGAAACATTAAACAAAATTACTATTTTTGAATGTACTTTCATGCTGCATTTAATGCTTTACAATGTAGAAGCCTTTTCACCATAATGAAAAAGGATGTGACAGTCACAATTACATACTTTGAAAAAAAACCTCAATCTTTTTCAGATTTGTAAAAAAATCTAAATTTTTTTCAAATTTGTAAAAATTTGAAGAATGTGTTGCTATGCTGGAACACCTCCTGTGCAGCAGGATGCAGATAGAGGGTGCCACCTGTATCCAGATAGGTTTTCTTATGCACTTTTCATGATCACTTTGGGCCTTCACAGAGAACAGTGTAATTGTTTTATGTGATACTCCCTTCAGTTAGGATCAAATCTATCTGTCCAGAAGCCCTCTTGGGAAGACCATTTTTGACACTCATTCATGGTATCCCCAGAAGCTTTGTGAAATAAATCTTTTACCATTAATAGGACAACAAAGATATATTACCATTCCAGTAGCTGAGCAGCTGAATTTCCTACCCTGGGTAGTTGAGCAGAACCGTTCATGGCCATGATGGTGCAGGGATGAGACAGTGCTTGGGATTAAAATTTAACCTTGCAGGGAAAAATAAGAAATCTCTTCCTGGAGTGCAGTAGTGGGATTCTGCTCTTCAGATCACCCACGTCATCATACTGTCTGTTTCTATTGAGACCATACAGTAAGTCTGTTCTACTATTCTTAGTAATAGTTTTTTATTTATCTATTACTTATAGGAGGTCTTCATCAACACAATAGTGCAATTAGTTTGGCATTACTCCACTAGCTGTACCCTAGTGTTTGCACATCTTCTGATCTGCAGACCATAATGATAACTAAATCATCAAATAACAATAATCTTGCTCCTAAAGTTGCAATATCACAGCCCTTGGGAGAAATACAGCCATATGCCATAGGAAAAACAGTGCCCATTTTTAGCACAAGCAACACCAAGATACAAATCACATCACACAGAGTCAGAGTTAATTAAGTCAGGCACCTACTGTTTGCCTGCCTATAGTTTGCAATAGCTATTAATTTGAAGCTCTGCTGTAGTGCTAAGAAGAGAAAATTAACTAATGTCGCACTTTGTGACATGATGAACACACTGCTGAAGGGGCTTGTTACGGTGACTTCTTCTGGATAACACTGCTCTCAGTAAAATTTTAGACAATACACCATAGTAATTTATGGGGGGAAATGTTAACAGGTCTTTCATCTGTCTCTGGGTAAAGTGAAAGAGGTCAAGAGCTCTTACCATTGATTATACAGTATGCAAAACCACACGACAACTGGTAAAACTATCAAAGCAGTGCCGACATTTTGGCATTTGTTTTCACTATTTTGAACCAGTAATTTTGCCAATTTTTATGAATTTTTTTTAATATATTCATTTTTAAACAGGATAGAAACTCTTTATTTTGTTTAAAATCATAATGAATTACATGCATGCTGTCACTGTCACTCCAAAGTAATTGCTTTTATCTATTTAGTACTTGTCTATTATTGACTGCAATACTTTCTTTTCCAGATTGAAGGGCTAACTCTTCCATTACACACCACTAGAACACTCTTCAATCTAGGAAAAAAAAAAAAGATAGAGTCTTCTGGGTAGAGCTAAGGAACAAATTCTGTTATATGAAATAGGATTGAAAATATTAAAATGAGAGACAGGAGAGAGCATCCAGAGGATTTAGACCAGCTACATTCACAAGTCAGGTAGAATCCTTGGATCATTTTCACCCTGAAGACAAATGTTGATCTCACATTGTGAAGAGATGCTCTTTAATAGAACTAAAATGCGTCACTTCCAAGAGAAGAATATTGGCATCACATTTTGTACAAAATCTAATAGTTACAGTAACACTAGTTGGATGTTATAGAGGAATTATATATTTTAATACAAATATACCCAGATTTAGAACTCAGTTGTTACTTTTATTGTTACAATATTCTTCTGCCTTTATTGTTACAAGTATGTTACTGTTTTATATAATAAAGCTCTTAGTGAAATACTTCAGGAGGTCTTCCCAGTGTTGTTACTGTATTTAAACTCTGAAAAAAATGTTTTCAACCAACCTTCTGAATTTTTAAATCTTTTGGGGTTAACTCACACAGCTGTATATGCTGCAAGACACAGGAGCTCCAAGAGGTGCTCAATGTCCTCCCAAGATCTAGATGTCCTGTCATGACATCAGGATCATAGGAATTATCAAGAAACTGAAGAAACTCAGAAGTTAAGCATACACAGATTTTTAAACTAAAATAAGGTAACCTATATACAGTCAGGTTTTCTTCAGCACATTATAATATACCATCTACCCATTGTGTATTTATGCTTTAATCTCACGAGATTCATTGGAAGCAGTCAATAGCTCTGGTCAGACAGCATCTTTCTCTCTGCATTGCTGAAGAGATGAAAGATGAACACAACATCCAAATGTCCATTCAGTAGCTGAGAAGCAGTCACTCTAACTTGTGCTTTAGTTAAAGGCTTGAGTGGCTGCTTCTGCTCAATGACATAATTATAAAAATGCAGTATGGATCTTTACCTTTACAGTCACGTTCCTTTATCTATTTAAAGAGTAAAATATTTATAAAATTATATACCAAGATTTCAGTAAGAGAAGGGTTACATCACATAAGCTTTGCATGCTTAGCAAAGGATGTGGACACAACCCCCAAACCACTAATCCATGCATTATGCGATGCAATCACTGAGTTAGTGCAGGTAGGCCAAAAGAAATGTGCATTCATTACCCTGGACTTTGGTTTCTGGGCACAAACACACCTTATAGCACTGAACGTCATGACCCCACAACAGGGCTCTACTGTCCCAGCTCTGGAGAAGAGTAGAGATATTTTTTTCTTTAAAGGTCAGGAAATATAAAAATACTTCATAGAGGCTAAAAAAAATCAGTGCAAAGGAACAAAAACATAATTGAAAGGGTTTTGGTTGCTAAAAAGGGATTTTAATTGCTAAACAAGCTAAAGTTGCCAAATGATTACACAACTCAATTCATGGTAAAGCCTTGAAATTTCAGACATGTATTCTGACTTCGGGGGGCTGGCTGTAAAGTGACACCTTGGTTTGATGAACTCAGCTCTGTGGGAGAGAACTGACATTCTTCTGCACTCTGTACGGACAAAGTGACACTAAGGACATGAAAACACCAGTTCACACAGACCAGAGTGACCTGCACCTGCAGTGCTACCTCTGGCTTCAGTCCACGTCACTAAGCAGAAACAGTTTCAGGCTTCAAATGAACAACCAAAAAAACATTAAGAATATCAATGAGCAGAACCGCACAGTAAAAAAATACTACTCTTTTATGCCAATCTGCATTCATTGTGCCTTCTTTTTCTGAATAATATGCTTAGTCTGTATATTACTTTAAGGGTAGAAGATGCCTGAAGGGATGGGAATTGTTTCCAGTCCCAGAAGCTGGTCAGAGAACAGCATTGCCACTAAATTGAAAGAAGGGAGATGTTAGCACACAGATTAGGAACCTGCTTTAAACAGTAGCTGAGCAGATTTTTTTACTATTATGAGAAGCAGCTGAGAGACTGTCATTAAAAATAATAGAAAACATATGTTATGTGTTCTCACACAGTGGAAATTGTGTGGAAGTTCCACATATGATCATCCCTTCCCACTGAGCTCAGGGGCACAGCTTTGCTTTGACGAGGTTTCAAAACAGACTAAGAGTCTGCTGGTGCTTCCTTGAGAAAAACAAAATTTGTGATGGAGTGTCATGAATATCACCCATTTGAGGAACCAATAAGAGAGATTTCTCAGTATTGTAAGACCATGATCTTCTAGCATTTATTAAAATGTAACAGTGAGGGGACTTCACAGCTCAGATATTAGATCCCCCCAAAACAGTGGTGTTTATATGTGATGTAAGAGCATTCTTTCTCTGTCCCTCATCTTGCTTCTTAACATGCTGTATCAGAGATTACTCTTGCCACAACAAAGGGTAGCAGAAGGGATTGCATGGCAACATCCCACTCTGCTACCAAACAAGTTCACCTTTGTTGGCTAAGCTCATCTCACTCATCTGACCTTAAACTAAAACCATAGAGAATGCAATTTCTTGTCTCAGCCGAGGTGTGGAGTAATATCCCATGGCTGGCACGTGGCAACAGCTATCTGGAAACACAGTTTGAGCCTTGCACAAAATTTTAAGTCTACAGTATGCTAAAGGTCACACTGATTAACTTGGATGAGAATTAGCAGCGTATAAATTCCTTACTCCTAATAAAGCAGGCAGGGAAAACAGTCTCCGATCCATCATTCTGCAATTAATTAATAAAGCAATATTAACTACAAAGACTCTGCTACCAGAATAAGGTAATGGTTGCTTTTTCCAGCAGTATTAGGTATTTCCAGTGAGCTTCTACATACAAACCTTTTTTGCTCACTTTTGGAAGATTGGGAGTTGATGAAGCTACAGATGCTTATGTCAGGAGAGGTGCCAGTCCAGGGAGTGCAGCATGTGGATGATTTTTAAGTTGTATCATTTTAAGCACAATGACAAAAACTGCCATGGGAAAACAATGTGACTAAAACTATGTTTCCTGTGGCTTACTAATGGAGTATTCATGCACAACATTAAGCTGATGAATATGAATTTGTTGGACACATTATCCTTTCTCCCTTTGTGCAGGTTTCAAATATTATAATTATGTCTCGTTTAATTACTATTAGTCTCAGTTGAATTGTCACTGCTTTCAGGATTTTCAGTGTGCAGAAATTTATACTTAAAATTTGCCTTATCTGAGAGCAAACTTCTCATGTTAATTTTGTATGAATTGGGTGTTACTGTATTTTAAGGTCTGATCTATCACCATGCTTATTTAAGAAGAGGAGAAGCATTCTCTGTTGATTATTGCTGTCTTAAATACATATAAAGCCACTCGACATGAGTTAATTCGTATGTGGCTTTGTCTTTGGATTTTTTTTCCGGACTCCATAATCACACTCCATTCCAATTGTAAGAATTTACTTCAGACTGAGGTAGAGTTAAGAGATCAGAACCATCTCTTACACTAACAGAGTAGCTGCATGGCTCCTGTGGGGTTATTAGGATTGCTACAGTTAGATGCTTCATCCACCACAGACAGAGATCTGAGTGCTTTCCAGGCAATTAAGGAGGCCCACATGCTGAGCAAGAAGCTGTGGAAGACACATCAAGCAAAAGGATGCACCTGAATTCTTCCTGCTCTCTAGAAGTCAGAAACCACACTCACAGCTCTACTTCAGACTCTGTACATTTGGGATCTTGAGTGCAGTAGATTCAAAAAGGCTCATCTGGAGTACTCAACCTGCACTGCAACCTACTCCCTTAACGCGTTTATTTGGGAACTGAAGGCATTGTCTTTTCACCCACACAGAATTAAAACTTGCATCTCTTAAAGCATTTCACCAAACCACAAGATTAGACTCACAATAAAACTGAAGGTATTCTCCCTTCACCCTGATGAGGAATAAAGTCTAAGTGTGACCCACTGCAGAAAAGGAACTGCAAGATGAGCAGAACAGTGAAGAAAGGAACAGAAGGGAGCTTCACTCCATAATCCAATAGTAAAAGCATTAACTTAGGAAAGAAGAAAAGGGAAACCTCACTTCACTGCTCCTATTCAGTATTAGACTGCCCTTTTCCTTTCTTGTTCAATGAATCCCACTTTTCCAGCCGCTCCTCTATTTTCCACATTTAAGAAGAGATCTGAAGAGTGTAATTTATGTCACCCCATGTTATTCAGCAGCTTTCAAAACATAATCATGTTTATCAGAGGTTCTCAGTTATCTTCTGGTGAAGGCACCTCGAAACAGACCTTTTTATTTCCCATCCCTGTGCTCAGGCTCCCTCTGAGGGAAAAGCTCAGCTGTCCATGTTCTCTCTCTCCCAGGGCATTTGGAGGGACAGCCTGAGTGATGGTACACATGCCATCAGCCACAGGACGTCTTTCTCAGAAAATGCCACTGCCACATTGGTGCCATATGCCTTTTTATTTCATGACACCTGTTTACACAGTATGAGTCAGGAAAAAGATTACTTCCACAGCAGAATGGGAAATCATAGGGCACTCACAGACAGGCAGTGGGTTCAGGGAATATCTAGCGAAAGCATTTAACAATTCATACTGTCAGAATCTGTACAACTGTCCTGATACATGCTGGTTTCAGTCTCCTGTGTAAGTGCCACAGTTGCAAATAATTTTGAAAGCCAAAGAAATCAAATTCTGTAGCTAAAAATTAGTTATAAGCAGAAAAAACAAGTATGTACTTTTTCTGATTATTATTACTTAACATATCCTATCCATGTGTTGGTTTTGAGTAGGGATTTCTTGCTTTATTGATTATACTTAGTATTGCAAAGTAAATAAGAGAGTTGACTTTTATGACTTTGTAAGTAAAAATATTATCTCTCAAGTGCAGAATATTTATATCTGTTACAATACACAATGTTAAGACAGCGTTGCTGGCCTTTGGAAAAGTTTGAGAAAAGGTTTGTACTCATTTTGTTAATGCTTCAAGTGCTGAAAAGACTAGTAGATTAGTTTAAACTGAAGTGCTTCTGAGTTAAAGTGCTGCATAGCATGTGCAGTGATCCCAGTCATGGGTAGCTGCTCCCTTTCTCTCACTCTTTTGTGAGTTCGTAGTCGAGGACAGAAGTCTTCTATGGGTGCACCAGATAAACCAGATCTGTCCAATCATCAGTCCCCTCCTACATTGTGATTTGAGCATGTAATAATTGTTGCAATGAAAGCAGTGCTACAGGTGTGTTACATGATATGACAAAACAGAAGTATCATACTGTTGAGTAGAGAACAAATAAGTTGACTTAAAAACCTACAGAAAGAAAGAAAAAAATGGCAGCATTTTCCAACTTTGAGAAAAGTTTCACTAAATTGTGTTTGAAAAGGAAAATTGCGAGTAGCATTTTCCTAGAATTGCTCCTACCTCCTTGCCATCTTCTACCTCTCAACATATGGAGGCACTTCTGTGTCCCACTACATACGGAGGCACAGGAACTTGCACACAGACACACGTGGGCGCAGCACAGCAGCACTGTAGCACGGCACTATTACAGATATCCCTGCGGGAACCATCTGGCTCTCAGCTGAGTTAATGCCTTCCTGACCCTGATCTGCTGTGTCCTATAAAAGTTTATTTTCATTTTCATTTCCATTTATCTCACAAGAACCGAAAATGAACCAAAAGCACTTTAAGACCTTGTATAGCATTTTCCTCCCCCCCCCCCAATGCATTTAATTACTTTCCACAATCCAAACAAGTTTGTGTTTATAATAAGCCACAGGCCCTCTGTTCTTGTGGATTTGTGGTGCTGAATTACTTTGAACTTTCAGAGGTCAACTGCCCCCCTAATACACAGGTGCCCTAAGAGCATTGTAACATTCAACATGGTATATAGCGCATTGTGTATCTCCTGGAACATATTTCAAGCAGTTTAACCCGCAGTACATGTGTAAGTGACAGAAGTGTGTGCTACAGTACCCAATTCACTCAGTGAATTCACTACATTTTACAGAGATGCTTTGGGCAGGTTTCCATCCTTAAGGGACGCCAGCTGACTGCTTGTTTGCTGTTATGTATATGTCTGACAGGAATCTTGTACATTTGGTAACAACGGGATGTTTTTTCCCAGACCCTTCACCGGAGGAGTGGTTGGCACTAGAGAAATGCAGGGCAAACTGAAGGGAGCACAGCCCATGCTATAGAGCCACTCACTGCGGTGAGTCACTCAGAAACACAGACCACGCCGTGTTGGAAGGGACCCGCATGGATCACCGAGTCCAGCTCTTAGCCCTGCATGGGACCATCCCCAAGAGTCACACCACGTGCCTGAGAGCATTGTCCAAACGCTCCTTGAACTCTTGTCAGGCTTGGGGGGCCGTGACCACTTCTCTAAGGAGCTATTCTGCCAGCTTAGTTCCTGCCTTGTGTATTTATTTATTTATTTATTTATTAACAACTCCCACTATCACGTTCATTTCAAACACCACATCGAGGGCTGCCCGCGCGCTCCCGCGCCCGCAAGATGGCGGCGAAGGCGGGGGGGAGGAACCGGCCGCGTGCGCGCGGGGGCGGTGCTGGGCGGGGCCGGGGTCGGGCCCGTGCGCTCACTGCGCGCCGCCGGAAGTGACGCGGTTCGTGGCCGTGCGGGCCCGGAGGTGCGGGAGAGGGGCGGCGGGCGGTGCGGGGGCTGCCGGTGTGCGGGGGGTGTGCGGAATCAGCGGGTGTGCGCGGGTCGGCCCTCACCGCCTTCCCCGTGGGACTAGGGGGAGCCCCCGAGCGCCGCCGGCCAGGCGCGCCCGCGGGTCGGGTGGTCGCGGCCTTCCCTGCCGTGCAGGCGCTCCGCGGCGGGCGGAGGCCGCGGGCCGGGCGGTTCCGTGGCCCCGCGAAGAGCGCGATGGGCGGGGGGACCCGGGCCGGAAGCCGGGCCGTGGGGTCGGTGGCAGGGCCTCGGCAGCCTCACCGTGGCTTGGCAAGCGGGTCGCGGGCCCGGCTGTGCCCGTGAGCTCCCGATGCTGCTCCACGGCCGCTCTCCTGCCACAGGGGCTGTGTGACCACCAGAAAGCGGAATAGGCTAGGGTCGGGGGGCTGCTTGTTTTGGTTTAAGGATCTATATAAGCATGGCTTTAAAGAGCAAAATAAAAAGTGCAGGTTCCGGCACCGTGTGCAGTCGTAAGATTTTTGATTATCTCATATGTGTTACAGGTGAAATGTTTTTCATATGCTGAATTCCAGCTTGGGTTGTCTGGTTGCTGCACATTCAGAACTTCATAAAAAAGCAAGAGGTCGAGATGAAGAGCAGGGTGACACAAGTAAATGTAAGTGTTCTTCAACCTGAACTGTAAGGTTTTATTATTCCCATGTTACTGGTAATTAGGTCTGTAGTTGATGTTATGTTGCATCAAGCTTCCTGAATGCAAAGCAAGCAATATCTGTAATTGACAGTAGCTGTTTATGAGATAAATACTACTAGTAAGTAACAACTACTGTAAGAGTCAGTAAATTACAGCTATTTCTAGCACTTGTTGTCCTAACACTGAAAGTCCTGAATATTATTGGGATATAATGATAAAGTAGTTCGTCAAAACTGACTGAATGATGATGGCTCAACAGAGAACATAGGCATGTGGAGGAATAGAGAAAGATTAACAGTGACCTTAAAATGAAAAGATAAAGTGATAGTAAGTAGCAGTTAATTTGGCAACTTTATATCATACTGTGAATGCTGAAGCTTTTAATTTTAAAAGCTGTGTGGTTCATTTCTGAATGGATGGGAGTGATTTTTTTAGGAATGCAAGAAGAAAAAATTTAAAGTTAATTTTTTAAACTTATCATGTAGAAATGCTGTGTTTGTACAGTACACGACATTTGGGACAGGTTAGCAGAGCGATGCTGTTCTGATACACTGCCTCAAATCTGTGGTATTTCTCTACCTGTGTTCTAAGGTTTGACCCTGCATAGGCTTCCTTTTGGATCCAACTTTTCTGATTGAAGTGACTTTTAACAGGGATGCTTCTACTATTTTCCCAGTTTGGTGGTTGTGCTTCCTCATCTGTTAAAATAAGCCAGTTAGCAAGAGTTTTGGACTGTTTGGACACTTTCAGTTAATCATTGTGATCAAAATGGACAAGGAAGAAGGCTAACTTGTGGCAGAAAGGCTGGACATGAAGAGCTGAGGGGAACAAGTTCTTCTGCAAAGAAGTGCTTTTGCAAGGAGATGTGATAAGGCCGAATACAGAGAGAGACATTACATTGTTTTACTTCTGTGAACACTTGTTTTTGATTCTGCTTGGGCAAAGACAGGTGATGTAGAACCCATGAGAATGGATCATCCTAAAAAGACCCACTGCTTCCTTCCCATCTGCTAAATAGGATTTAAATACAGTAAATGTTCCGCGTTTTTCAAAGATTTTTATTACCGCTTTCTTGGAAGCTTAAGATATAGACTTGCATTATATTACTGGGCAGGGAAAAAAAACAGTTTAGGGGCTTTTCTTAACCTTGAATTCAGTTATCTGCTCTATGGTATAATCCCAAAAAGGACTATTGAAAGGGGAAGAAAACCTTGTAGAAAGTATGTGAATTTCTTGTACTAGCTTTACCATCAAAGGTAATGTTGCCCTAAAATTAATTTGTTAGACGGACTTACTTTTATAGGGGTGCCTGCTGCCAATAATGCAATGTATTGGGTTTGTATCATTGTCTTGGTGCAGGCAAGGTAATACTGGGTATAATTTTAATACAGTGTTAGAAATGTACCCTCAGAAAGGCAATATTCTATGATAAGTTATAGTGACCTCAAAAATGCAATTATTTATTTGCATATATACACACACTCCCCAGTTAAGTTTTGGAGATCAGTGGTATAACAGTCCACCCTGGTCTGTGGTGACCTCCACCACCTGGTTTATGGAGGAGGTGTCATTGTATTCTAGCAACCAGTAGTTTTAACTGGTTCTCTGGTGGGTCAAAAACTAGTGTGCCAGCATGTTGGTGGAGAGGGTTCCACTTCAACAAATGAGGTGAGAATTCCTGCAGGAAGTTCAGTCAAGGTGCACAAGCAAGCCTTTTTGTTGACTTTCTGCATCAGATGAGGTGTTACCTATTTCACAGTTAATCACTGTCTGACAACATGGTTTTGAAAAATGATAAATAATGTTCTGAGTGAAGAGAGGACCTTTGGAATCAAAGTACTGAGATTACAAAAACTGCTTCTTAACTCTACCAGAGTAGTTTTAAAGCATCTTGAGAAATGTCTTTCTGTGTATGTTGTAGATGCTGTCATGCTCTGACTTTTGAGTATGACTCCATATTTCCATATATCATATTCAGCCCATGGAATTTGGTGTGAACTGTTTAAGTGTGTATGACTTAAACAATCTCACAAATCTGCCAGATAGAACAGCATCACTTAGGTGTTTATATGTGAAGCTAGGAATGACTCATGAGAAAACAAATCACGGTTAATAAAAAACAAGAAGATAGGGAGAAATTACTCAATAAAGGGGATTTTTAGGAGAGAGGAAAGACACTTTTCAAACAAGAAGTGGTAGAATTTTGTTGATGGTGTTGCATGTGATGCAAGAGAGTAAAATGGCATTTGGAAGGAGGAAGCAGGGAAGTGGTCCATATACTCTAGCCCCCAGCAGTAATTGACAGCAGATGCCTTGAAAAATTTAGGAACAGGGCAACTATAAAAGTACTTTCCCACATACAGTCCCACTCTACCTGTTTGCAGCTTCCTGAGCCAGATAAATTTTTTTGGTAACCTATGCGGATTTTTCCAGTGTTTATCCAGTGTCTTGAACCCATATAAGCATTTGGCATCTGCAGCATCCTGTAGCAGAGAGTCCAGTACTTAATTACATGTTACTAAGAGAACCAGCTCCTCTTGTCATAACTGACTGCCTTTAGCTTTATTTGAAGACCCTTCTTGTAAAGGAGTAAGGAACTGAAGATGTGGTATGCTTTGTTCTGAAAGTATGTGCTCACAGTCATGCTGGGGCTTGATTTTTTTTTTTTTTCTTTGTTTTCTTAAAGCATGGTTCCAGCCATGAAAGGAAAGAAAACTACAGTTCCCGACAAGGAAGTTTGTCTCCAGAGGACAGGTACAGTGAGTTTTATACCTTTCAATTCTATATATATATATATATACCTCAAATAGTGATTTAGAGAAGTTAAAAAAATCATCAGGTCGTGTTTCTTTTTTTGTATTACCATAACTGAGCGATGAAAAGTAAGTGTAGGTTTAATAAAATATTTGCATGTCAATATAACAGTAATTAAATGGATTTATTACTAGAACTACATCTTTAAAAATCCTTAGCATTTAGTTAAATTGTCATGGGACTTGAAAATGGAAATTAGATGCTGACTTTTTGCTTGAACTCACATGTTGCTGATACCACAATTGTCATTTTAGGGCAAGACTTTTGTGCTGCACAAGCAAAAGTGTGCATGGTGCTGAATTTACCTTTGGTATTTAATGTTATTAATGTTTAATATTTAATTTCAAATTCTGAGAGGAGCTTCCTTTTGTAGAGCTTTGATTTATGATATATTTTTCCTGACAAGAAAGTATTGTAAAAGTAGACTGTTTTATTTGAATGGTGCGTGTCTTGAAACTCAGGTTGCAGAATTGGAACAGTTGTGCATTGTAACATTGTATTGTAAGTAGATATTATATTAATGCCATTGCTTTTCTCAGCCTTTTACTAAGAATTTTTGTGTCTTGGGTTGTGAGCAGGGATATGGAGCATGATGGGTCTCCGTCTCCCAGAAAGAGAAGACACTCTGATGACAGCAGATATGATCAGGAATATTCAAGAAGGGAATACTATGATGACAGAAATTCAGATGGAAGGTATCAAACCCTTTCTTAATCAGTACTAAAATACTTATTTTAAAGAATAAAATGTGAAAACTTTTTACAAACCCTTGGGTGTTTGGTGGGTGTTTTTTTTCTTATTAGGAGAATGGAAAGGGGGAGAGACAGACACTATGACAGATGGGAGGAGAGAGAATATGATCGGAGGAAACAGAGGAGATATTCATCACCCGATCGTAGGAGTCCAGAGAGGTCGACAGTTCAGAGCTCACTTGCTCATGATGAGGCCACTTCAAAGAAGAAAAAAGAAGAAGTGGATCCAATCCTTACTCGCACAGGTGGTGCATATATTCCACCTGCCAAGCTCAGGATGATGCAAGAGCAAATCACTGATAAAAATAGGTGAGTTGAAAGTGGCATATTAGTTTTTTTGCTGAAAAGGGTTTTAGAGAATGTTGGAAAAATGGGATCCATTTAGAGGGCTGTGATCATTGTTTTGAAGATATATTTTTGTCAGAGGAGAGATAAGAGAATCACATTAAAACTGTACTTGCTTCTACTGCAAAATGTAAATGGAAAAGTGGGATACAGAATGTAGCTAGGGATTTTTTGGAACAGCATAGAAAGCTGAACATACTGAGTTGGTATTACATTTTGGTATATCAGTGATTTTTTGGTAGTTAAATGTATAGATGTGAACTAATCTTCACGTTTATGCAGTGAATATTTCTTACCTGTTTTACTGATTAAATGAAAATGTGAATGTAAGTTTTGTATATATATATATATACATATATACATATATATATATAAATTTACTCAGTGCTACTTAAAATTTATGCTTTAATAATTTGTGATGCCTTTGTGATAGCTTGGCATATCAGAGGATGAGTTGGGAAGCCTTGAAGAAGTCAATCAATGGTCTCGTCAATAAAGTGAACGTTTCTAATATAGAAAACATCATTCATGAGCTGCTTCAGGAAAATATTGTTAGGGGAAGGTAAGTCTTTGTATTTTAAAATAATTCTTTTTCTTTTCTGGTACTATTTGTACTGTTCACATGTACCTCATGGTGTGTGCTATGTGTAGTGTATGGGGTCTGGTCAGATTTTAAAATTACCCTTAAGCTATATTGTCCTATGCAGAATAGTCCCTTACTTGGGAAAGGGATTGAATGCTTGGTGGAATAAAACAGTGCAACCCTTTCTTAAAGGTTTTCCCTATGTGTTTTACTTGGCTTGTAATTTACGGTTGTCACTGGCTGTTTATTTTTTTAGTGCTGGATTTTTTTTTTCTCTGGGACAAATAATATTTGTAGTCAGTATTTAGCAATACAAGTTTTACTACAGTTACCTGCCTATGTTGTTCATTGTTGTAATGTAGAGAAAAGATGATTATGCTGCCTGAGCTCGGTACTAGGTCCTGGTGATCGTGCAGCTATTGTGTGATGACTTTCCTTGCATTAATTTTGATGTCATTGGGGGTTAAATCTGCAAGTCTAAAGGAGCATGGCTTTCTTAGGTTGGCTACCATTTAAACAAACAAAACCAAACTACCAACACAAGAATTAAGTAAAATCCAGAGAGTGAGCAAGTAGTTCCTGAATGTCATTCCTGTTAAAAGTAATAATGAATCTCAGGGATTTGTAGGACTGCTTTTTACTTGCCTACATTTCATGTCCCTGAAACATAATTTTCATCCAAGCAATAGTATTTTTGTTTAGAAATTGGCTTATTGAATGTTTGTAGAATATACTTGTCTGTGGAAGTTTTTGTATGTGGTTTATAAATGTCAAAGTAATGTAGATGGGAAATGGCACCACTTCCCTCCTCCTTACACTGAAGTCTAACTTCCAGATTTGCACAAGGGTGCATATAAAAGTAATGACATGAAGTTTTGCCTAGCTGTCAAGTAGTTTTCTGAGTTTTTAAGTTGAGGATAAATAAGAACTGAAACAGACCGGTTTCAGTTTGTAAGAAAGAAGTAACTAATCGTTTCAAAGTGGAAATATTCTGCTGCTGTGCACTAGTATGAGTTCTATTCCCTTTGTCAATTCCAAAGTAAGTAGGAATGAGGTCCCTAGGCTGTTTGTATTTAGTACCATGTAGGAGGTTTTTATGAGGATTTCAGTAGACCACAGAGAAGATAAGATAGCTGGATTACAGTGTGTACTTTGAACATTCACATTTGGAGGGCTCTTTCCCCCACCACCACCTATTTGTAATGGAGTAATACAGCAAAAGTCAAATTGTGTGTGCTCCTAAGCATTACTAAAAGCAAAATTGAGAGGGAGGGAAAAATAAGTCACAGATTCTTTTCAGACTTTAGTCTTGATAATAAATGTAAGAGAGATCATTAGAATAATAAAAGCACTATTCTCATGAGCCCTGTGTTTACATTTATTTAGGCTCTAAATAGTAGTCCTTTATAATCAACCTAAGTTGGGGTTAAAAAAGGGATAATTGCAGGATACAAGATGGCTGTTTCCATGCTTAGCATTCTCAAATGTATTTCTAAATGAACAACATTTAATGGAAGATAAGGTACCATTTTAAGAACTTTCGAGTTCAGGCAGATTTGGACAACGTGTTTTGCCAAACTCCATTTATGGCATGATAAACAACATTTTGAAAATGACCATTTGGTATCTTCCAACTATTCCAGCTGCACAATACTATTTTATGTGATAAGTACTTGTTATTCTTTACTTTGGCTGAACACCATTTGAATAAAAATGCTACATGTCTTATTACCAGAAAAATCTTAAAACTTACCTATTTTTACAGGGGATTGCTGTCCAGATCCATTTTGCAAGCTCAGAGTGCCTCTCCGATATTTACTCATGTTTATGCAGCTCTCGTGGCAATTATCAATTCAAAGTTTCCAAATATTGGTGAATTGATTCTCAAGAGGTTGATACTAAATTTTCGCAAAGGATATCGCAGAAATGACAAGGTATGTAAAACGTGAAGAAGCAACATGCTGAAACTTGTCATTCTGTTAACTGTCTTATCAAGTGTGGTCAAATTACATACTTGAAAGGAACACAACTAAGACCAGTTGAGACCAGTCTTTAGTACATTTAGTAGTATTAGAGTATCTTGACACTTTGACAACCTATTCTGGGTTGATACTGTGATAGTTTTTTGGTTTTTTTCTTTTTGAAAGTCTACAGTCCTGATTGCAAACAACTCATGACTTAATTTTATTGTGAGATGCACAAATCTATAGTATGTCTGAGTTAAAAGGTTTTTTTTCCTGTATGTTAAAATTTCCTGGTTTATTTCTTTTGCAGCAACTCTGTCTAACATCTTCAAAATTTGTCGCACATTTGATGAATCAGAATGTGGTATGTTACTTTATGTTTCTATTCAATCCAAACCATATAAGACTAATTTTTAATTTTAAGGCAGCAGTAGCCTAAGTGAAGATGAAATCCCTGCTCTAAATTCCTGAAAACCTGAGTGTGGTGCCTACCTTAAGTTGTTAGGACCTCTTTAGAAAAGACATTGGTCATTGTTTGTGCAGTTATCATCACTTATCGTTACACTTATGTTCCACAACTTCCCTAGATTTCATATATACATTTGGGCTACTATTCAGACAAGTCTTGATGCAAAGCAGGGATCGTCTGAGGCTCTGTCCCACAGATCTTAAACAGAATTTTCTTGCAACAGTTTGTGTAAGCAGAACTGGACTCGGTTACATCTAAACCAAATTTATGTCCTGCTCTATGCACCTTGTTTATGTGTGATAAATCAGGATACTCTATTTTAAATAATGGCAAGAAGCAGTGTTTCAGGAATGCGTTGGGAATGTACAGCATTTTGGTAAAGAGGAAACTAATCCAAGATGTGCAGTTTGCTTATATGCCTAATCCTGGAAGAACTGATTTATTTATAGACAAAATGCACTTGGAACTAGTTTCCGTAATGCAGGTGCTGGTTTATTTGCTTCTTGGAAATGCATTCTATTTTTTTCTTAATGGCAAAATGTTTTTCATTGCTTACTTGTTCAATAGCAGAGTCACATTTACTATGAGATTGATGTAAATAGAGGTGGTAAAACTATTTGAAATTTGGACTTCCTCTTAAGGAAGCAGCTTTGTCCCGCTGCTGTTGCCTTGTGTGTGTGATTAGTGTGTTGTGACATCCTCAAAGGCTGTACAGATCTGTCAAGTAAATCACTGTGATGATAGTGTAACGTTGTGCATTCTAATTATTTGCTGATATTCCTTTCGTAGGCTCATGAGGTTTTATGTTTGGAAATGCTCACCTTGCTTCTTGAAAGGCCTACTGATGACAGTATTGAAGTAGCAATTGGATTTATTAAAGAGAGTGGGCTCAAATTAACAGAAGTTTCTCCTAGAGGTATCAATGGTAAGTACAGTTAGCCAAAACATGTCTTTTTGTCATTTGTATTTAGTAAATCCTTTTCATATTTACATTTCTTTCTTTTCCAAAGCAATCTTTGACCGTCTTCGACACATTCTGCATGAATCTAAAATTGATATGCGTGTTCAGTATATGATAGAAGTCATGTTTGCTGTACGGAAGGATGGCTTCAAGGATCATCCAATTATTCCAGAGGGATTAGATCTAGTCGAAGAGGAGGATCAGTTTACTCATATGTTGCCGTTAGAAGATGACTACAACCCAGAGGATGTTCTTAGTAAGTTAGAAATGGAAGATAATTCTGCGACTGCATTCCCTGAGAAAACAAAATCAAGATTAAATGTTCATTGCTTTCTTCAATTTGTATTTTAAATAAAGATTCTCTTTTGTTCTAAAGATGTTTTCAAGATGGATCCAAACTTTATGGAAAATGAGGAGAAATACAAAACACTGAAGAAAGGTAGGGGTATTCGTGTGTATACACATTTTATATGTGATATTTATGTACTTAATTATCTATGGCAGTTACTTATCCAACTGTTGTTGCCAGCCTTATTATTTAACAGTGGTTAAATTATTTAACATATTTCTGTCCTAGACAACTGTCATTCAGTTCATCATTGTGTTCCTGCTGTTCAGTATCGTTTCTCCAGTGGTGTTTTCCTTTAATTATGACATACCTGTTTTTCTGGCTTGTGCCACATTCTCCACCTGAGATATCCTTTCCCTCTTTAGGTGTTGGATCAGGGATCTTTTTGTAATGAAAATATTATGGTCTATATTCCTTAATAATATGGGATACTCTTCTTTCAGAAATTCTTGATGAAGGTGACAGTGAATCTGAAGGAGATCAAGAAGCTGGAAGTAGTGAGGAAGATGAAGAAGAAGATGAAGAGGAGGGTGAAGATGGTAAGTGCATAAGTGGCACCTTACTAGTGATTTATTGTAGATGAAATGGGAAAGCTTACCTTCTTAGCTGTTTTGCAAAACTAAGGTGTTCAAATGTTAAGGGATGTTTTCATCTTATTCTTAGATCTAAGTGTTTACGAGCAAACAGTATAAAAGTAATTGTCTTAAAACATTCAACACAGGCAGAAACAGAAAAGCAACTTTGCCCTGTTATTCTTGACAGTATCAGTTTTCTTTGAGAAAAGCCTTGCAAACAATGTTTGTGCAGACTGCATGAGTAATTGTTCTTGTGGAATAACAGTAATGGATTTCCTTACTAGTTTGCTGGGGTATTTCACAGAAGAGCAGAGCTTCCAGGCTGATGAAAAGTATGATCATTCACATAACTTTTCATCATTTATGCTTCAGACTTCAAAAGACTGAAGGAATAGTGAATACCTTACAAATGAGTGTTCACAGAATGGTTTGGTTCAGAACGGATTTTTCTAACTGCAGGACTAAACAGAACTTTGCAGAATGATGTAACATAGATCTTACACATAACAAAAACTAAGAATTACCTGTTAAAATCAGGGGTGCAACATGAAGCATTGTATAGCTAAATTATGCAGAATAATAATGTAGACAAGAAATGTTAAATCCAGAGGTTGCAGTGACTAAGTCACTGAAAAGTCTTTAAAAGAAGAATTTAAAAGTAGAATTATCCTGTTAAAACAATATTTAAATATTCCTGTTAGTTACAGATGAAGGAAATAATGATTTTTTCCTTATCTGTAAAAATAAAGATTAAAAAAATACATAAACATAATAAGCAGTCCTAAATATTTCTAGAAAAAATAGGGCGCTACAGATGTAGTAAACGATAAATAGAGCTCTGCTGAGAGATTGCTACATGTATCTTCCTTAGTGTTTTGTTCTTTACAAACCCATGTTTTTCTTTTCCAGGCCAGAAAGTTACTGTTCACGACAAAACAGAAATTAACCTGGTCTCATTCCGTCGTACAATTTATCTTGCTATTCAGTCAAGGTAAATAGAATATGCTTTGTACACCTGTAAGTGTAGTTCTTTTGAAATAGGCGAACTCTAATTTTCTTTCTTTTAGAATTCTTTCTTAATATGAAATTTTAAAAAAACCCAACAAAGTAGGGAAGTGTTCGTTATGGAGCCTGACCTGACTGTGTAAAGCAGACTGTTTTGACAAATGGATACCCAAATTCTCTTTCTAAGATAAATCTTGTTTGTTTCAAAATGTTTTGAGTAGTGAACTGGGACTTTTCTGTGATTATTGCTGTAATTAGAATTTTCTCAGTGAATGAAAGTCAGTGATCTTTAGATTATACAGCATTTTAAGAATTTATGAAAAAAATTAGACGGGCACACTTAGAAATGCTGTACATTTTCTCCACTTCTGAGAGGAGTTCTGCAGTGTGGTTCTCCTTAGGCCCATTAACATCTGCATTGCTTGGAAAAAAAGTGTACAGATACCAACCCTGAAGTGTACTGTTTGAAGTTGTCTTGAGAATGAAATCCCCTTGCAGTATGTGGCACAAATGATCAAAACGTGGTGGTATAGCTCCTGTCTCATCGGGATGAGAGGGGAGATTGACCTGTTGCATGCCACTGAATTCCATCATTAAAAACAGGCATGGCTTGTAATACTCTGCAGGTTCTGAACTTGCATGAGGAGTGTGATAATGTAGTTGTGGTGTTGATCATTAGACATGTGAATTAATACCATACTGAGAGGTATGAAAGGCTCTTATGTTTCTCAAAGTTGCTGTTAAATAGTTTCTTGCCATACTGAAGTTTGTTCATCTTTTACTTGGGTGGGAGGAGGTATTGGTGGTAGCTAAAGGCTTTCAGAACAGGAGAGAAAAGAGGAGAGTGTGGTATATACTGCTTTTGGATCTTAAGTGCAGTGCTTGCATTTCAGAGTGTTTCAGGATGTGCAACATGAGCTCCTGCTTTTTTATGTTTTATGTAGTTCTGTAAGATGATGTAATAATAATAACTTGAGTCATCTTGTTCTCAGATGGTTTGCAAATGTAATCAATTTGGATTAATTTTCAGATACAAACTCAGAAAATAGAAATGTTTATTAAAACCCCCCACAACAACAATAAAAATCCAGCAAGTTAAACAGCTGAGATACTTTATTTTCAAATAGTTGAAGTTTCAGCACCAACAATCAATCTTAATATAATTCTGAAATGTTTTTAGCATGGCATATATTGCACAGATAATGAGAAGTATTTTTTCTATTCAGCTTAGACTTTGAAGAATGTGCTCACAAACTGCTGAAGATGGACTTCCCTGAAAGTCAGACTGTAAGCCTTGCTTCTTACTCTTTTTTGTTCTTAACATTATTACGAAACAATACTATGGTAGTGTCTGAAATCCTTGCTCATGTTCTGGGACCTAGTCTGTATAGCAACCAGAGGAGTGAGAGTGATTCCTTACAACTGTTCCTCAAAATGAATTTCACAACCTTTAGAGCAAATAGACTGACACATATTTCACAAGCAATTTGTCTTATGCGTTTGCTCTTTTCTGTCAAGCAACTCACATGTTTGCTTGTAGCCTGTTTGAAAAGGTCTGTTGTTTAGACTGTTGAAACTTTTATCCTATGATAAGAGTACTGCATCATGGCAGTCACTCTGAGAGTTCTGTCTCTGAAAGAAGATGAGGTTGAAGATATTTGCAGACAGCTGTAGACTTTATCAGTGGGGTTTGAAATTTAGCATAGTGCTAAAAGAGTGTGTTGTTTTGTTGCTTTCACAGTCTTCTTTGAATAAACAGTGTACTGAATTAAAGCAGTTTTGAGTATGATTGCTTTGCTGTAATCTTGTAGAGTATCAGATATAAGCTGTTTTGTTTTCAGACTCTGTAAGATCAATACAATTGGTATGTTTTCAAGTAAAGGAAATTGTTCTTCGTCTGGTACTTATACTTGATATTGGTAGAATGTAAATACCCATCTAATTTTATAAACAGCTTTTCAGTCAGCCGTAAGCTATCATCATGGGAGTTGCACTGGAGAGAGCTCTGGTAATTTCCTTGTGGCTGTAATTACTGTTCTGTTTTATTTGAAACAATGTATATAGTAACTAACCTTATTAGTATAACACCAGTGAGGGGAGATCTGGCCTACGGTTAGGTATTCTTTGAGAACTGGTTTGCCTATGAGTTTTTCAGTTCTTGTTCTTTTTTGTTATTAAGCAATTTACATGGAAGTAAGCTAAGAACTGAGATGGTGGGGGTTTTTTAACTAGTTCTCTAATTCTGTGCATGAAATGCAATACTAAGCGTGCACAAGATTATAATTCTCAGTGAAGCATAGCGTGAAGAATTCTAAAGAGAAAAAAAATTTCTAGCAAATCAATTCAGCTCTGAAGAACAGAGCTAACAATCTAGAATATAGGTACTACATTGTATAACAGTCAGAATGCATAACACTACTTGCTTGTTAGATAACTGCTTAGAGAACTGGTATTTAATTTCATGGCAGTCTCTGTCATCTCTGAACTTCTGTGGGCAAAATCTGCTCACAAAAAATAAATTTCATAGGGGAAGGAAGAAAACCCCAACAATTAGTATCAACCTACTATTCAGTACTAGTTTTAGGAATTGCTGCAATTCAAGGTCCAAAACTGTTGCAAAACTGCATCTTCTTATCATGTGAGGCCTCTTCTTTGTGCTGATTTCTTTTTTTCTCTGATAATCGTAATTACTCTCCATCTCATTTGATCAAAGATGTGAGAGCTTTGACTTGCTCATTGTGTAGAACTAAGCTCCTTTTTGCGGGCAAAAACAAACAAAGAAGATGCTTCCTGATCATTGTGAGAGCAGAATGAACAAGCAGTTATAGGCAATAAAATTATTCAAGGATTTACGAGGTTCATGTCTGTCCATGTGGATAAAAAAACCTGAATGCGCTCAGGAGGAAGTTTGTTTGAATTAACTGCCAGTTTTTAAGCTAGGAAAATAATTTTTTATTCTTTCAAGCTAGCATCTTCAGATTGAAGCCTTTATTGAATCGATTCCCACTGTCTTCATTATCAGAATAAACCATTACTAAGTTTGCAGATGACACCAAGTTGGGCAGGAGTGTTGATCTGGAGGAAGGAGGGCAGGAAGGCAGAGGCATCTGGACATGCTGGATGGATGGGCCCAGGTCAACGGTGTGAGGTTCAGTAAGTCAAAGTGACAAGTCCTGTACTTGGGTCACAACAACCCCAGGCAGCATGACAGGCTGGAGGAAGAGTGGCTGGAGAGCTGCCCAGGAAAAAAGGACCTGGGGGTGCTGGTCAACAGCTGGCTGGATGTGAGGCAGCGTGTGCCCAGGTGGCCAAGGCCAATGGCATCTTGGCCTGTATCAGCAATAGAGTGACCAGCAGAACCAGGGAGGTGATCGTCCCCCTGTACTCAGCATTGAGTGCTGTAGGTGGCCGAGGGAGCTGGAGTTGTTTAGTCTGGAGAAGAGGAGGTCAAAGGGGACCTTACCCCTTTCTACAAGTACCCAAAAGGAGGTTGCAGCAAGGTGGGACAGGACCAGAAGAAATGGCCTCAAGTTCCACCAGGGGAGGTTTAAATTAGGTGTTAGGAACAATTTCTTCAGTAAAGAAGAAAGGTTGGTCAGTTATTGAAACAGACTGCCCAGGGAAGTGGTAGAATCACTATCCCTGGAAGTGTTCAAAAGATGGGTTTATGTGGCACTTGAGGATTTGATCTAGTGGAGAACATGATGGTGCTGGGTTAATGGTTGGACTTGATGATCTTAGAGGTATTTTCCAACCTTAGTGATTCTATGATTCTTAACTATTACTTTTTTAGCCATAAAACACCTTTTTCTTTTTTGGTCTGTTTTACTGAAAGCTTCATTAACTGCTGTGCAACACAAGCATTTGTGTGCTTAATACCAGTAATGGATCTGTCTCACAGTTCTGACTTGCAGAAAGAGGATTAAGGTTCAAATGGATAATCTACAGACTAGAACAACATAATACTGCTTTTTGGCATTGCAGTTTAGTACCAGCTGCTGAGGGGGATGTCAACAGTCCTCTGATTATTTTTTTAAGGAGGAAAGACATTCAAAGAGTTGAAATTCTTTCTTTTCTAAGTAAATTTTCTAGGAGTAGGTTTGCTTTTATTCGTGTTACTTAGACCTAACTGAAACCTGCAGATCGAAAGTTGAATAGCTTTGTTGTAATTTGTACTACAGCCTATGAGAAGCTGTTCTAAACAAGCATTGCAGCTTTTTTGGACATATGCTCAGGCTTGGCAGAGAACAGTATTTCTCTTTTTTTAAAAGGTACTGTTATTATCTGTGTTAAAGCTACATTAATCCCATGCATTACTGAAGAAGAAAATTTAAATAAATTAAAAGTGTGATTGGAGTATGGTATTATCAGTTGTTCTGGCTTCTGAACTATGAGGAAAGCAAACAAACAAGCCCTACTGAAATGTCAGAAATAGGCTTTTTACATTATGCTTACCCTGAACAGATTTTTGTTGCCTCTGGTCCTGGAGGGAGTACACTTCAGTTTCTGGCATTTTTAGTTAAAAAAAACCCCATAGAGTTGAGCTTCCTCACAGTAATAAAAGAGTATGCCAGAGTGACAACTGCTTAGATGTAGAATTGATCCTTCTTTAAGAAAATGTACATTAGGAATATAGGGGGTTTTTTCCTTTTTTCTTTCTTTTTTTTGAAGATGGAAATGTCATGACTTGTTGCCCAGTCTCCCTCAAGGGTGGTGGGGACAACCAAAAAATTAAACCAACCATACATTGTTCTTGCTCTTTGAAAGTGTGCCTAAAAGGGTTTGGCTTTTAGGCTTTTCATTTTTTTACTTGTGATAAGGACTAAATTTGTCTACAGCAGTGCTTGAAACTTCGCTCAAGTTAGAGCCTCTTCTATATCTACCCCTCAATCTGGTATCCCAGACAAAAGTAATGGGTCATGGGATTTTTTTTTAATTTTTTTTTTTTTTACTTGAAATGAGAAAAATTATTGTAGGCACAGCCTTCTTGAAAGAATTACGTGTGCATCTGACACATCTTCATTTTTACAGGATGGTGTCACTTGCTCAAAGCAACCCTAGTTGGAGGGGTGGGAGTGTCAGTGTCTCTTGTGTTATTTATGCTTTGAGTCTTGAAGATAACAGAAGTACTTACGTTGACTTGACATTCAGTGAAAATATTGTTCAGGAAACTGGTGTAAAGTGGGATGGTCTAAAGCTGATAATTCTGTTCAGGTCAAATGAATGATTTCTTCGATGCATTGCTTTCCTTTCTAATTTGGAGAGTATTGCAACTGGTGGGTTTGGCATCTGCACCATGATTAGTTCACAGAGTTGCTACTGCCTGTAAAAGGTGCTCATCCTCAGGTAGATTTCCTGTCTTCTGAAGCAGGACTTTTCATGGGCCTGAGATGTAGAATCAATCTGAATTTTCATAATTTATCAATTAAGAAAAAAGCATGTACAAGCCATATTGTGGTATATGTTGATGTTTAGAAAATCAAGATGTAGAATCCGTACAGAATAAGCTTGTATTTGTGTGTTACTGATAGCAAGCATTAGCTAGAATTCTGACTAGACTTTGATCTTCTAAGCATGTATGTATGCATGCATTTAACCTAAGGGGATGGAATTGCTCAGATTACCTTAGTGAAATCACTTAAAATGAAGTCTTGCATGTGTAGCCTTCAGGTGGAAAGAAAGAAATACTGTGGGGCTTTTATGTGTTATTTCACTAGCCTCTTTTGTGCGTGTTTGTGTGTTGCAGACTTGTAACAGCATGAATGAAAAGTATATCTATGCTTATATCCAGTTAATGATTCCTGTGTAAAATGTTAACTCTGATTTATGCAAGATTTTTGATTACCATATTCAGCTTTAAGCATATGTTGCTCTAAACATAGAACAAGTTGGGGTAAAAAATGGTAAATAAAGGGACGAAAGTTGAGGAAGACTGTTAGCTGACCATGGGACAGACCTGGAGACAGTGTAGTAGCTGCCAAAAACACTGCATGTAGTTTGCAGAGAGGCCACCTGCTACTGGAACACCTTCCATAGCTTTGCCAGCCTTGGCTCCATGTGGTAATTTGACAAATAAGGAAGAAAACGAGCAGAGATGCTGGAAAAAATAGGCCTGTGTGGTTGTTACACATATTAAAATATGCAGCAGTAAGCAAAGCTTTAGGGTAGTCAGAGGAAGTTAAATACACTTCAGTGAAATGAAAGAGAAAAAAGGAAAAATTTAGAGTCCGTAAAAGCAGTGCACATATATAAAATGCAAGGCACTCATTTCACATAATTCCAGTTTCATGTTGATTTAAATGAACCTATGTCCTTCACTAGGTTTGCTCCCAGCAAATCAATTCCTTTAGCTCTGTGAAGAAACTCCTAGAAACCGAGGGTTGGCATTGATAGTTTTCTATTTCAAGAAGCTGTGTTAGCTTACTGGGTGGGGATGTCTCGTGGTGGTTTCAGTTTGTGTATGCAATGGATGGAACAGAGCCATGGGGCTGGGAAGGGAGGGGAGCTGCAGATGGCATCCCTGCCGGCTAGGGAGGGGAGTAGAGACTCCTCATGAAGGAGGTCTCCTCAGCCTGTGGGGCAACTCCAAAATTCCAGTCTTAGCTGAATGCAGATCTTAAAGAAATTGCAAAAAATGAGGGGAGAAAGGTAGGGGGGAGATGATGGGGGGAAGTACTAGCTGTAAAAAGGAACCCATGATCAGAAGGGAGTGAGAAAGCTGAGTTACTTTGGCTCTCTGTCTGCAGTGAACATAGCCTTTGGGTGAAGCTGAGAGCATATAGACTGGGCAGGGTGTGCTTGTTTTTAAAATGGTAAAACTGGGAAAAAAAACCAAGTCCAATGTTTTTGTCTTTTCCCGGCTTACCCTTTAGCATCTTCAAATGTATGATGATAGTTGCCATGTTAGGTGGAACCATGGTTCATCTAAACCGTTGCTCTGTTTGGGTAAGAGCTAGTTGGAAATGTTTAGGGAGAAGTGTGAGAAGTGCAGTGCATTTAGAGGGAGCTGTTCTCTTTATCTTCTCTCTTAGCAGTTTTGGGAAGTGCTGTTGTTATCCATGGTGCAATGATAAATTCAAGATCTTCACAAAAGATCATTCACCATCTGTATGAGATGACAGGTATTTTTGAAGTGGTTTATTTCATGACTGGATAGCTATACATACTTTCTTAACTAAGTTGAGTAGTCACTTGCTGAGCATTGAATGAAAATTGTTGAACACAATATATGAATTGCCTGTAAAATTGGGGAACAAATTCATTCCGTTCTTCAAAACAAATGATGGGCTAAATAACACAGGCTCTTCCTGCCATAAACATCATTGGGAGTACAGAAATGAGTTAACTAACCTTTGAAGCTGGAAATTAAGCTGGAATTGCCATCTGAACTTGTCTCATCTCTCAAAAAAAAAAAAAGTAATTGTAAAGTTTGTTAATTTTAAATCTGGAAGACAGTTACCCTAAACTTAGCCTCGAGTTGTTTAGATAACACTAGCAAGAATGTCTTTATGGGCAAATCTGTTTTCATGCATGTGGATATTCAAGATACCCTCCTAGAAATCTTTGTAATATTTAATTAAAATGTTAAAATATTTAATTACTGTAAACCACAGGGGATACCAACATTATAATTGCATTTAAGATGAGGAAGAAAAGTAATTTGTTTTTCAAGTCTTCCTGATGTTATTAACAGTGACATCAGCACTTTACCCTTTTTATTGTTTAAAAACTGATTAACTGCAGCAATCCTATAAAATGGGATAATATAAAAAATTGATATGCATTTTAATACATCACACTAACAGAGTGTGACAGTGTTAAAAGGAATGCCTTCAAACACATCTGTAAGTTTATTTGGTACATTACTGCCTTTTTATTTGGGGGAGTATTTTTTTTTTCTTGTTCAGCATGGTTGGCCTTTTAATTGTTTTGAGTTTTTATGATGGGCAAAAATGTTTCTTCTGAATATATACTTGGAAGAGTGGCACAAGTGGGAGAATATGAAATCTAGTATATGCTACAGTAAATTGGTGTGAGAACAAAACACTTGAAATCATCCTTTTCTATGGGAATGTTAATATTAGTTTAAAGAGAAATTAAATCAATAATGAAAGATACGTGACTGACAGCCAGAAACATATTTGGAAGTGTCATAAATTGGATTATGCTGTGGAATTGGTCTTAATGAGAAAACGGTAATAGAAAAAAAAATGGAAATGGGGAAAAACTGCAATGCAGTTCAAGCATTGTGTGTTTCATGGCTGTTAATTTATATAAAAATGCTTTTTTCACTTTTCTTAATAAATGTTTCCAAATGTACCCTAAACCAATTCCTAGCTGTATTACAATCTGTAACTTGCATAGTGGGGGAATAAGTTTGGTTTTAAACTCACGTGGGCTTACTTGCCTGGCTCACTGCTCTCAGCCAGTGGAGGGTGCTGGTCCTAGAGGGGAGGGTACAGAGCAGAATCCATCCCTGTGTTTCCCTCTGGTTCTTGGGTTGGGACGTGTGAAAGAGGAGGAGGAGGAAGCTGCCAGAGGTTGATCCGATAATGATCTTGGGGTGATGGTATTGGGAGACAAGGAGAAAGGGAGACAGTCTGTATTCCAGAAAGACTGGACTAACTGTTCCAGGTAGTTGGTGTAAGGGAAGGAGAGCATCTTCTGTTGCTTACATCTGTGTTCACCATGGAGACGGGAAAATGAAAGGCAGGCTGTCGATGAGGGGGGATGCACAAAAGTTTTGGGAGACTAATCTAGCTAGGCTTCCTCTGCTTCTTCCTAGGCAAGGAGAGATGCTTTTCTAAAGGGTGATTCTGAATATGAGCCTAAAACAGCTGCTTTAGAAAAGTTCCTCTTGTTCTCTCTGTTATAGAGTAAGTCTAGGCATGTTCGCCTCCCAGGGTTGAGTTTAGTCTTTCTGAACATCACCCTCAGGACTGAAGCAACTGCACTGTAATGCAGCCTTTTGCTTGCAGAAGCTTGTCAGGAAAACAATGGTTGAATAGTTAAAGGTATTAGTATGTACCAAAAACTACAGATACTTCTGATTTTAGAAATACACTGCTAACCATGCACATGGTGTTTTCAAGTGGCTTGTCTGTAAGCCATTTTGACATTTGAAAGTTGTGAAGAGTTTTCATTTTCCATAAATGCAGGAATTGGTGCTATTTAAAACGAACTAAAAACCCAAAAAACAAAACCAAAAAAACCAAGCACCACACAAAAAAAACAAAACCACCAAAAAAGCCCTCAAAACCTTACCTTTTATCTTATATCTCCTTTTTTCACTGTGGTAAAGTCAGTTTGTAAATGAGTTCTGACTTTTTTTTTATTAGATACACAGTGTGTTAGAGGAAATTTGAAGGGCAAAAGTTCATATTCACATCCCAGAGGAATTCACAAAACTACTGGTGTCACAATGAAGTTTTATGTAAATGCTCGTTTCAAAGCTCGTACTTGTGTAAGGCTTTCTTCAATTATTTGGTACTTAGTGATGGGGTTTTTGCTGCTACAGTGAATTTACCTAAAGAAATATTTTTTTTTTCCATAACCCAGAAAGAACTCTGCAATATGATACTTGACTGCTGTGCTCAGCAAAGAACATATGAGAAATTCTTTGGGTTACTGGCTGGGGTGAGTTCTGTTTTAAAATTTTACACTTTATGATAGAAAATTTCGTTGGTTTACTCTACTTTTTCTGTGTCAAACTTAAGTTTTAATGGATAAATAAAACTAATAGCCTTTTTATCATTCTGAAAATGCTTATGTTATTTAATTGTGTTAGTGGATTGAATTAACGTTTTAATAAGCATAGTGAATGCAGAATGAGAGAACTCATTTTCCCTTTATAGTTTGCTTATTTTGCCTTCCTTTTTTTTCCTCATTATGGTAAAACAATAAATCAGTGGCAAAGAAATGGTACTAAAAAGACAAAAGTATTATGAGTCACCAGAAAATAGCCTTTTTACAGTGCTGAATATTAATTTTGGAGACTTGTCATTTACCACTTCTTTCAGAACTGCTTAGTAGGACTAATTTAGAGCGCAAGATTGAATACTTACTGTCCCGGGCCTGTGAGTGTTTTGTTTGCTTTTCAATTAACAGCTAACTCTCTGGTTTTGTGTAACTAACTGCTAATTTAATTGCAGTGATTTCTTATCAATAATATTGACAGATCTGAAGAGTTAAGATTAAATACTTGTATTCTAAAGGGGGCAAGTTATGCTGAAAGGGAGTGTTTTTTCTCATCTGTATTTGTGATCCAGTACTTGAGGAAATCCATCTGCTGACAGTCAGTTACAAAGCACTAACCATACGAATCTGCATGTTCAGATGAATATAAATTTTTATTTCCATGTTCTTTGGAATGTTTAGATCCAAAATATCTTAACCTCTGTGTTTCCTGCTGCTTCTCTAAATTGAAATAGTTATTCAGTAATGTCATGAAAAAACTGGGGTTATATCTGGTGAAAATACTGGATGTATAGAAGTAAAACAAATTGCTGGATAATTTGCTGTAGTTCAAAATTTATAATTACTACTTTGCAATGCAGATGAGTTTCTTGTTCTGACAACTGCTCAAAGCAATAAAATATATCCATTTGAATGTGTTTTCTCTTCCTCCAAGGGTTATTTAAAAAGGAAATTTTGCAGTAAATATTCACACCATTAGGTCACTTACATGTAGATTATTTGCATATTTAGTATTTTGTTTTATCTGGTTGTTTAAATTGTACAATTTTGTCTCAGCGTTTCTGCATGTTAAAAAAAGAATACATGGAATCCTTTGAAGCTATTTTCAAAGAACAATATGATACCATTCATCGTTTGGAAACGAACAAACTGAGGAATGTTGCCAAGATGTTTGCTCATCTACTATACACTGATTCAATTCCCTGGAGTGTAAGTTAAAAACAAAGAGCTATTGTCATAGATTTCTTTTTCAAGAGTTAATCTCCAGTACTCCACAATAATATATAATGTATTAGTTCTAGTATTTGTTCTGCAATTTGGAACTACTTGTACTTGTAGCAAACTGGATTATGTTAAGTATCTTCTCAGACACTGTTGAACAATTCTGGTTGGTTCCATCTCCTCTTTTTGCTTCTTCTGCATCATAATTCTTCCTCCCCATTTTTCAGCAGTTGATTTAAGCTGTTACTTTATGGAACTCAGCTGGAATTGGTTGATTAAAATGTACATCTTTTAGAAAAGAATTTTTAACTTTTGATATATTAAATTAAAAGTTGTGTAGAATTATAAGACTTTTAAAAATGTTGCCATATTATGATTTAAGTACCATATAAATAAAAGCAATCTTGCATTCTGAGATATAATAACATTAAAATAATAACATCTGAGATAAAATAACATATATATAATAATAATATTATATCTGAGATATAATAACATTAAAAAATGAAGAAATAAATATAGGGTAACTTCTCTTTTCGAATCATTTTATTCTTGTTTCATAGCCTAGTCTAATTGTCATTCTTCAGGCACACATAAGTCAGTCCAAATATTTTACCTCTTTAGTACTTAAGTCCCAAATCTCTAACTTCCCAGAAGTTCACACACCTGATTTTCTCTTATGGAGCTTTCGTAGATGAAAGAAATCCTTAAAGAATTACTAGCATAAATGTAATCAGAAGCCACTCCCAGGTGGTAGAAAAGAATTTTTGAGAAAGACAGTCTTGACTAGAAATCATAGAATTCATGGTCTTTTGAAAAAAAAAAGAAATAAAAATCAGTCTTTATTTGTTATTTCTAACAAAATTTTCAAGATAAATAAAAGAATGTATGTTTAAACTTAAGGGTTTATATTTTTCTAAACGTTTTCAGGTCCTCGAATGTATAATACTGAGTGAAGAAACTACCACATCCTCCAGTAGAATTTTCGTCAAAATATTCTTTCAGGAACTCAGTGAATATATGGGGCTTCCTAATTTAAATGCAAGATTAAAAGATGGGTAAGTAGAAATTTTATTTTCAAAACTGTGAATTTAATGAGCTCCTTTATCTGAAAAAGTACAGATAAGAACTCTGTGTTCAAGTTCAGCTAAGTTCTGTAGCTGCAGTACTTCAAGAATAAGTTCATGTATAGATTTAGTCATTGCAAAGAGTCATATTAAGCAGAGTGTATTGCCATCATTTTGGGTTCAATTATGTGCATGACTGTTTGCAAGATATCTCTTCCCCCTCTCGCCCCCCATAATGATATTCATCTTTGTGTAAGAATTTTCCAAGTGTGAGTTTATTTTTATATACTGTCAGCTATATAGCTGCATATTAAATGACACTACGGCTTCTCTTTCTGACAAAAATTAGAAAAAACCCACACAATTATTTTCTAGGATCAGTTGCTTATCTTTAAGTGTAGTGTAAATAGCACATTCTTTTAACTCTGGGATTTAATGCATTGCATTCTGGCAATGTTACTTTCAATTGCTTGAGCTGTTCCCTCTAAGTTGGCATTTCTTCTGTGTATGATGAAGTATTTGGTAGATGATTTAGCTCTTGTAAACTTAAATTTGAAACTATACTTAAAGCCCTGTATAATGGAGTTTCAACATAGGTACATACATCTTTGACCTTCTCAGTCAGTGCACATTATCCTGTGCTGTCACAGGCTGCTGCAATTTCACAGGTCACTTAAAGGCTTCACATGATCTGTCAGTATGTAGCAATTCTGTGTGTGAAGAAGTTTGCTTTTCATAAAAGAGCAAATTTTTAAATAGCGTTTGATTAGATCCATCATAGATGCAAACAATGAAAGTGTTGAAAAATACATGAAGAGAAACCTTGCTCTCCTGTGGAGATCCATACAGTTTCTTTTTTCAGTTTCTTGATGTCAGTGAGAGTGCTGAGCTGGCATGGTGTTTAATTTAGATGTTTGTTTCCATCAGGACACTGCAGCCGTTCTTTGAGGGATTATTGCCTCGGGATAACCCAAGAAACACTCGCTTTGCCATCAATTTCTTCACTTCTATTGGCCTTGGAGGACTAACGTGAGGAACACTTCTGATTTGATATTCACTTTCTTCATCTTCCCTCCCCCCTGTGAACAAAAAAATAAAGTTGAAAAACAAATTTTTTTTTTTTGCTAATTAGGGATGAATTACGGGAGCATCTTAAAAATGCACCGAAGTTAATTATGACACAGAAGCAAAATGTTGAGTCATCGGATTCCTCTTCATCTTCAGAGACAGACTCTTCCTCCGATTCTGATTCTGACAGCAGCAGTACTAGCTCAGAGTCATCCAGCAGCAGTGACTCTTCATCTAGCAGTGACAGCAGCAGTGACTCAGGTACTTAAACATTAGCTGTATAACTATTTACTTCTCTTTTACTTCTGTTTATTTACATCTGTTTGTTTCTGTTTCTGTATATGCTTGTTTTAAGGAAAACCTGGCTATAAACAGTGTTAATTTCTCTGCTTTAAAATCTAATCATTTTTAACTTAGTTTTAAAATATTAAATATTGCTCATGGAAATTTATTTTTTAATTTAGAAAAACTGAGTTCCATTTTTAGAGACTTAAATGTCTGAGAAACATTGTTTTGTAGATTACTTTTTTTACCCAGTTGATACCTGTTGCATACTCCTATGATCTCAGTTTATTGGAGAATGGAGGAATTAGTCATTCCCTATTAATGTCTCTGTGGGATGTTTACTGGTGAACTGTAGAGACTCATGTCCACAACTCTGTTTTGCTTGGCTTGACTGAGTGAGCTTGATACTACTCGTGTCCTTCCCAGTAAATATGTGCTTCTTCATGAGTCTAAAATTACTTTCTTCAGTTCTAGGCTCCATTTCTAATTCCTCTTCTTCAGGAAGAGTTTGTGTGGTGATACTGTGAAGGTTCTTGTCTGCAGAGAAATCTCCAAGGAAGAATTAGCTTTTGCCAACAACTTAGTATTTTTATGCATTATAATTAGCATTTAGCATCTTATACCATCCTGATGATGTAGAACCTTTATCTTACATGAATTGTCATAAACTCTGCTTAGTCTTTAAAGTACATGCTAGTATGAGTTAGTGTGTGCAGTCTCCCCCAGTATATACACATGAGCAGATGATAGCACAGCATGACTTCCTGCAGTACAGAGGTTTGCTGATTTGAAGTTAATTTGGTTTATTATGTGCCTTTGAAGTGAAAGTGTTGATTTATAAAATAAAAGCAGTATGAACTGCTCATGCTTTGGAAATGCACTTTAGTTCTCCATCACAGTCTTAGTGCACAGGAGTCTGGGTTGTGTGTCATCGCACTAATCGCATTAATGACGACAGCACTAGAGGAGGCCACAGTCAAACAGGGTCAGAGGAGGCACTGGTTCAGCACAGAGCCAGATGGCTCTGCTGAACTGCTTGATAGGAACCAGAGGGGGAAGTCCTTAGTGACAAACCAACTGAGTCTGCAGTCTGCCGGTGTGAACACTTATTTTTCAAAGTTTAGGACCATGGCTTCTCCTACTTGCCTTTTTTCCATTCAGGAACATATTTATTAAAATTTGAATCTTGATACCTTTGCAGCCTGGTTTCACTTTTCTTTTTCAGGTTCTTGTGTACTGTAATACATTGATCAAAACATTAATTGGAAATAACTGTACTCTAATGGTAAACTTAGTTGAGGCCCATTACTGGTTATAATTCCAAGTCTTCCTGTGTTTGCAGCTTTTTAAATCTGTAAAATATCTTGGAAGAGTTAAAAGGCATTTTTCAGAGGAATGTGCTGCAGTATTTCAGTGTTTTAACAGTGCAGTGTATAAGAGAAAAATAGAAAACCTGCTAATTAGAAACTGAGAAATTGAGCATACAGCTAAATTAGAGGTTACTGTCTTACTGCCAGTTAATGTTTGGGACTTCATCAGCTAGCTCAGCTCAGCTCAGCACTGCTCTGGGGAGGTACTTCTAACCAAAACAGGTCCAGCAGAGGATGAAATTTATCTGTTATCAAAGCAGCTGGTTCTTTTCTGTTTACTTTCTTGGGTCGTTTTCTGCATTCTGGTGGATGTAAAATAGTATGGAAAACACTGTTCAAAAAACTTAATGCATTATAATGTATCTGAATTGATCCATCATTGCATTTGTCAGAATGTCAGAAAGCCTTAGTTCAGACATGAGACTAGAAAACTGCTGTAGAACTCAGATGTTATACATAGTAGTCAGTTTATGGCTGTGATATTTTCAAAAGCTGATGTGATACTATAGTTCATACAATAAGGTGAATTAATGGTTATTCTAAATGGCAGTTAGTGATAAATACTGTCAGGTGGAATCTGGAGGTCCCTAATAAAGAGCAAACAGGAAAAGTAAGGCCTCTTCTACTGAGATGAGCATTGCTGTGTATTTAGAAATACAGAAGTTAATCTTGTTGACAAAGCTGTCACTACTTCTCCTGAAAAACTGAGCCCGAGGGCCATTGTTACATTGCTGCAGTACCATTATCTCAAGCCATTTCATCATCCCTCTATTTCCACATAGGATAGTGTTGGAGATTTTTTCCCATCTGCTGTTTTTAATCTCCATTGACTGAGAAGCTTTTCCAGGAAGAGTAAATGATTTTGAGACTGGATAGTCTGGGAAAAAAGATTATTTGTGAGAGTGCTTCGATGTATAACTTTACAGCCTATGCGTGCTCATTTTGTATCAAGTCAACAAGAGGATGATGGCAGGTGGAGGTTTTCAAAAGACAGGCATCACTTGCAGAGAGCTAAGGGATAAAAATCAGAGTTCATTATTTTGGAACTTTTGTCCTTATAAAATGCACACACAATTTTTTTTGACAAAAAAAATAGCTCTCTACGATTTTATTTGTACTTTAATAAGTTAAATATATTAAATTAAAATGCAATCTTAGTCCCATAATTTGTTATAATTTCAGATGTTTCTAAAACCAGAAGAAGGAGAACACAGAAGAAAAATAGAGAATCCAATAAAGTTTCCAGGAAAAAGCAAGAAAGGAAAAGGAAATCCGTTGAAAAGAAAATGGGAAGGAGGCATCAAGAGGAAAGAAGTGATACTGAGAGCAAATCAGAAAGAAATCACCGACATTTAAGAGAATCACACAGAGATGATGTGTCAAAATATCATCACAGAGATGAGTCCAATGGCAGAGATGGTTACCATAGTGGAAAAGATAGGAACCATGACAGAACTAAGGATCTAGAAAATAAACACAGTAATTCAAAAGTTAAGAAAGCAGACAGAAGAGCCTCTTTGTCTGATGATGAAAATTACAGACACTGGAGCAAAGATAATGGACATCGCAGTAGAAAAAGAGAAAGATCGAAATCCAGAGAGAGAGACCGTGACCATTCGAGTCCGGGAGAGGAGGAACAAGAGGACCGGTACAGAAATGGTTCAGAGAAACACCGGGAGAAGTACGGCCGCTACTCTGAGCAGTACAGGGAACCCAGGGAGAACGAGGACAGGGAATCCAGGAGGAATGAGGAGCGGGAGCCCAGGAGGAATGAGGAGCGGGAGCTCAGGAGGAACGAGGAGAGGGAGTCCAGAAGGGACGAGGACAGGGAATCCAGGAGGAACAAGGAGAGGGAGCCCAGGAGGGACGAGGACAGGGAGTCCAGGGTGAACAAGGAGAGGGAGCTCAGGAGGAACGAGGAGAGGGAGCTCAGGAGGAACGAGGAGAGGGAGCTCAGGAGGAACGAGGAGAGGGAGCCCAGGAGAGACGAGGAGAGGGAATCCAGGCGGGACGAGGAGAGGGAATCCAGGAGGGACGAGGAGAGGGAATCCAGGCGGGACGAGGAAAGGGAATCCAGGCGGAACGAGGAGAGGGAATCCAGGAGGAACGAGGAGAGGGAATCCAGGAGGAACGAGGAGAGGGAGCTCAGGAGGAACGAGGAGAGGGAGTCCAGGAGGAACGAGGAGAGGGAGTCCAGGAGGAACGAGGAGAGGGAGTCCAGGAGGAACGAGGAGAGGGAATCCAGGAGGAACGAGGAGAGGGAGCCCAGGAGGAACGAGGACAGGGAGTCCAGAAGAGACGAGGAGAGGGAGCCCAGGAGGAATGAGGACAGGGAATCCAGGCGGAATGAGGTGAGGGAGTCCAGGAGGGACGAGGAGAGGGAATCCAGGTGGAATGAGGTGAGGGAGTCCAGGAGGGACGAGGAGAGGGAGCCCAGGAGGAACGAGGAGAGGGAGTCCAGGAGGGACGAGGAGAGGGAATCCAGGAGGGACGAGGAGAGGGAGTCCAGGAGGGACGAGGAGAGGGAATCCAGGAGGGACGAGGAGAGGGAATCCAGGAGGGACGAGGAGAGGGAATCCAGGAGGGACGAGGAGAGGGAATCCAGGAGGGACGAGGAGAGGGAATCCAGGAGGGACGAGGAGAGGGAGCCCAGGAGGAACGAGGAGAGGGAGCCCAGGAGGAACGAGGAGAGGGAGCCCAGGAGGAACGAGGACAGGGAGCCCAGGAGGAACGAGGACAGGGAGCCCAGGAGGAACGAGGAGAGGGAGCCCAGGAGGAACGAGGAGAGGGAGCCCAGGAGGAACGAGGAGAGGGAGCCCAGGAGGAACGAGGAGAGGGAGCCCAGGAGGAACGAGGAGAGGGAGCCCAGGAGGAACGAGGAGAGGGAGCCCAGGAGGAACGAGGAGAGGGAGCCCAGGAGGAACGAGGAGAGGGAGCCCAGGAGGAACGAGGAGAGGGAGCCCAGGAGGAACGAGGAGAGGGAGCCCAGGAGGAACGAGGAGAGGGAGCCCAGGAGGAACGAGGAGAGGGAATGCAGGAGGAACGAGGAGAGGGAATGCAGGAGGAACGAGGAGAGGGAATGCAGGAGGAACGAGGAGAGGGAATGCAGGAGGAACGAGGAGAGGGAATGCAGGAGGAATGAGGACAGACAAAGGGAGAATTCCCCACACAGGCGAAAATGAAGGCCAACCACAGTTTGACATAAATGTATGTTTCTGAGCTGTTAAGACTGTATTTTAAAATCTATTACTGAACTTTCTTTAAAAAAAGATTTTGTACAAAGTGATAGTTTGCATTTGTAAATTTTACCAGACTTTTTCAAATTTTCTGTACCACTTTTTTATATTATGTATCATTAAGTCTTTCTGTTAAGTTCTTCCTTGGGAAAGACAAACCTCTTTATTTTGTGAATAAAACCATTAAGATATCAGCAAAATGGGTGTTTTGTCACTTAGTTTTAAGTATTTGTAATTGTAACTTTACAGTAAAAAAAAAACATAGTTTTTTAATTTTGCTTGTTAATTCAAAGCTACATGCTGAGGCTGGGGTGATAAACAACAAATTTCAGATTACAGTGTGAATGTTACATGAGGAAACTTTAGAAAAATTTTCAAACAGGCATTCTATATGTGTATATTCTTCCAACTATACAAATATGAAAAAAATTTCAGTAAATACTTCAGTTGATTTTTTTAAATTAAGATTTTTTTAAATTGAAACCCCAGTGTTGCTGTTTTAAATGTCACATGTGAAAGTGTGTCAACTTGTTCTGTTACTTTTCACAATGTTTTTTGATATTGTGACATCCTGAGCGAGTTACACTTGGGATCTTAGGGGGGAAAATTATTAGTTTGGTTTTTATTTTTTTAACTATGAATTTGATTTTAAAGTCATAGACTTCAACTCTAGCACTACAAAGGAGTTGTTTAAGGAACATCTTTCCCAGTATATAAAAAGTAAGCAAAATAAGAGGTGTTTCAAGTCTTTTTAGACGTTTTGAACTACAGGGGTTGAAATGCTCAAGCTCATTGGAAGCAAAGTTTAAAATAAAAAAGCAACACTCAGTTGCTGCAGCAGTTTATAGTGTAAAATTGTTCTGTCTGAAGTCATGTGGACCAACGAGCTCTGTCTACCTTGATTGCATGAGAAATTAATCAAAATCATCTGGTTAAGGCTCTAATTCTCAACAGTAAATAGCTAAGAAAAATATGGAAAGTCTTCTGAGGTGAAATAGGAAATAGTGTGGGCATGGTTGGTAGGAGAGAGAGGTGATGGTTGAACATTATGCAGTTGTTGAAGCTATATAACTACATTTTTCTTTTTTAATTTGTGAAATTAACACAATTGCTGGACATATGAGAACTTACACATTTCATGTGTAAATCATATTTCATCTTCTATAAAGCATAAGAAATATATTTGAGCTGTTTTATAACAGAAAATAAAACCATTCCTAAGGAAATAGATCACTTTTGCCTAAGTCTTGTCACATTTTTCTAAGAAAAATGTCTCAATTCTTTTTCTGTATTTAACAGAATTTATTTATGCAACCTTTCTTGTAATAAAAGCTTTTAAGTCAAAAACATTTGCATAGAAAATAAATTCATATTGCAAAAAAATAAGGTTTCTATCTTGTTAAGCCATGCATCTAAAAATACTTAAGTGGCATCATGCGGTATATGTTTAAACTGTTGGGTTTTTGCCCAACCCACGTCTCATTTTCAAAATGATTTGTGCATTTTGGCAATGTGTGTTAAATCCATGAAAACTTAATTTGAAAGAATGTTTTCTAAAAAGAATTCTGATGATTGTTATGCTTCTTCGATAGCTGTTTATGCACATTATTGAAAATAATCAATACTTTGTGATGGTTTAATCGTACAAGGTTATTTAATTTATTTAGAGTAATACTTCCCTTCCTATGTTATGGGTTTAGTAGCATATTTTTTATCAACCCATAACTTCTGAGATATTCTGGTCAAGTTAAAAAGTTTGTTAATGACATCATTAATAAATGGAAATGCATTAAAACAGTACCTGTGAAAACAAAATGTTTATTAAAAAATGAAGCCCTTGATCTCAGACATTCTGATCAGGAAATGCCAGCTTAAACATCTCTAGTTCTCTGTCTTATTTCACCCTAGTGGCTAAAAATACTGTGCTCTTTTGAGAAAACAGAGAGAGGATGAAATTAGGACTTGAGTTCGAGTCTTTGCTGCATATACAATTTATGTTTGGTTGGTTGGTTGTTTTTTCATTTTTTGAAATATTAACAGATATTTAACAGACTGAGCTGTTTCAAGTAGCTGTTGTTTTTACTGTTTATGCTCTCAGCAGGTCAAAGTTGTATTTTTTTTTACAAGAGAAAGAAGTCAAAATAGAATGTAGTATTCAAAATGAGGGTATTCCTAGAGTTGCACAGTGCCATAGGAGTTTTGGGGGTGGTCATTTCTGAGTTACTGAAGAGCTGAATGACATGCAGGGATCCAGGGCTTGCTTTTCTCAGCAGTAACAGCTAATGGTAGTCGAAGCACAGCAAAGGAGTAACTCAGTCATCTAGTCTATAATTAATACTGGAGTTTGGCTCCAGTATTGGCTGAAAGACTTGAAGAAGAGGAGGTCCTGTGATGTTCTTCACTGTTTTGTTCAGTTGTTAGTCCTTGTTACTTCAAAGAACAGTTGAAACAGCCTGGCCGTGGCTTCTTGCAGGGGGGTGGCTCACAGAGGAAGCCTCCAGACTCGGCTGGGACTGAGCTGCTATGAACCAAAGAGACGTTTGGGAAGGAACCTGTTCTGATCTTGCATGCTTAAAATGTACCTTTCAAAACTGGTTGTAATATCCAGGTCCATGGGTACAGCAAGAGAGGCTTCATCCATCTTGCCAGGACTCCCTGGCTGAGATCCTGGATTTCCTCACGGTGGTGGCGTTAGGTGTTAGAGAGATGAGCTGCTGACGCACCCAGCAGATTTGCCATTCGTGCAGGAATAAATCTTGACAGAAGTGTTTGTGGTATTTGTAAGAACTGTAATTCTGTGCTGTAACTATATTTTATTTGGAGCAGGGTCTGAGAAGCTTGGTTATTCATATGCTCAAGTCTAAAGCATGTTTTTTTGAGGGAGAAAAAAAAAAGACTACCTCTGTTTAGACCACTTTGTTACATAAATCATCAAAATGCAACCTCACAGTATGAAAGCAGTTAGATAAATTTTGAGACAAAACTGTCCACTCTTTGTTTAAAATACTTTAAAATTGCCATTTACAGGTCCTGCTTTCTAAAGCCATTTGAGTTGCAATAAGCAATATTGCAGCCTTCAGATTGTGGACAGTTCATCTCCTCAGTACTACTTACTACAAAAGTGTTTTTGTGTTATGTTTAATGAGTTTTACAATCAGATCATGTACATATTGAAGATCAAACACAATTTTTAATATTACTACTAGTACTAACTGGATGTCGATGGTATGTTATATTAACCTAGGAGCATGGTGTTCTGTAGTTTACTTAAGGTTCCAGTAACATAACTCTTAAATTGTGAATGCAGGGTGTACTCTAAAGTAGCTTAGTACTTGTCAGCCCCCCAAAAAATACATGAGCTAGGGTGGGCACTTCAAGCTCCAATAACAGTTTAAGGGCCTCCCTGTCATTAAATTGGTATTGTGAATTTAAAAGAAGACAGTGGTTTGTCTTCATTCACCATTCTTAAACTGCTTTATCTTTCACTGTTGAGGAAAGCATAAGGCTAATTTTCTCAGAGTATCTAAAAAAGCAGGAGTCTATTATTATGTGAGCAGAGAATTCACTTCACTTACTCTAATAACATACAGAGAGCAGGAAGACTTGTCCTTCAATTTACTCTCAGTTAGATTTAGTATATTTTTTAAAGCTGTTTTGAATTTGCCAAAATAATTTTTTAAGAAATGGCGAAGTCAAAATGCAGAATAAAGGGGTATTTTAATTAAAACTACATAAAACATGAATTGGTAGGTTAAAAGTGTCATGAACAAAGTATTACTTTATATACTGGAAAAATGAGGTCAGTTCAAAGATGTTCTGCTTTTTTTATGTTTTCCTCAAGCTGTAATTTAGCTGAGATTTTCTTTTCTTGTCTACTCATGAATGTCATCAAACTTTTTCTTCTAACTTAAAAAAACAAAGGGAGAGGGTGCAGCTTAAAACCTTAGTGTTGTTGGGGAAAATGTTTTGTTAGCCTGTAAAATAGACAAGTCCATTAAGAAAATTAACTGTCACATTTTGACTGTTCAAGCTATGTCCATTTTGACTTCCCTTTTTCCATTATTTTATGAAACAAAATGGGCCCCAAAATCTTTCTTGTGGGAGAAAATAAGGTGCAACATTTCTTAAGAAAATGGGGGGGGGGGGGGGAGAGCAAGGATGTGGAAGAGGATGCCAAGCTCCAACAAATGAGAGAATTTGTCTTCAGTGTCGGGTGCCCAAGACAGGTAAGGAGGTGAGGTGAAGGCTGTTCTCACAGGGGGCTGCTGGCACAGGGGTGTGGTGCAATGCTGATTGTATTTAACTTGGTCACTGGAATTGCTCCTTATTTACTTAACCAAAATGTGCATTCTCCCTTTAAAATTGGAGGTCCCATGGCTTTTTTTCCAGTTCTTTACCTATTGCTTTTGGAGGTACTTTATGCCTCAGTCACAGCTGTGAAATCTCTTGTGAAATGTCAGATTCTAGACTTTTTCTATAATAAAAAGCTGTGTAAAAATTCCTTTGGTACTACCTTACCTAAAACTTGGTATAACTTGAAGAAAATTCCTTTTATTTTCAAGTCTCCAAGGATAAGCTCATTCCATCCCATAAAGACTGGAAATTTTCAGCACCCTTTTTTTTACCCTGCGGTAATACTTTAGATAATTGGAGAGATACTCATTGATTTAAAAGGGAGAAGAGTAAGATGGTTCATATAGTCACTTAGAGATGCTGCTTCTATATTGCCTGTATTTATTCTGCTCAGTACTCTTAGTCTCATTAGGCTTTTCTTCTTTTTCTCCTGCTCTAGTTACAGGTTTTTCATTTTTTCCCTGGCACTTCTGAACTTCATTGTTTATCACGTGTGGTGTTAACCATTTAGAAAAGTATAATGTCAAAAATACATAAAAAATTTACTATACATCACTTGCATAATGCATCAAAAATAATCTTTAAAGGATAGCTTGGCTGAAGGAACAATGTGCACACCTACAATAAAGAACAAGCATGCAGCATGCTGCTTGCCTTCTTCCTACCTTGGAATAATGAGTAACAGGACAATTGCAAATTTGAGGTTAATCAGTCTTACATTTGTTAACATTTCTTTCTGATTACCTTTATTTTGTATTGCCTTTGCTAGGAAGAAGCCTTGGTGGAGTTTTACAGGTTTCTGAATTTAGATGAGGAGATCTCGTGTATGCCAGTGTGCCCTCAGAGGAGTCACAGTGGTACTATTAACAACAGAAAAGGTAAAGAGGGTTCAGCATACAGCACAGAGTTAGATCGCATAGGCCTCTGTGTGCCTGTAGGGAATATCAAGAGTTGGTATCTTCTTACTACATAATCAACCTGAGTCTTTTGACCGTAAAGATGCTCATGGAGAGAGATGTGCCCTGCTCAGCCAGTTCACCCATCACCTACAGCTGGGCAAGGCTGTGAGGTGAGAGATGCATCTTCCTGTCCCGTCCCTTTGCACAAGTGCAGAGCTGGGTGTGTTATATTGATGTCCATTTTGGTGATCACTGCTCACCTTGTTTCAAGCAAGGTAAACTGTAGGTTTGGTCAGCTGTTCCTGCATACAATGGCTGGCTTGAACCCTGTGTGTCTAACCTGCCATGGATGCTTTGTGGGTCATAAGCAAAGAAAACCTGCAGCGTACAATTAACTGAAAGAGCCTCTCTTGGCTATAAAGAGAGCCCAGAGGGAATAGCTTCATTATACCAAGGTTAGCTTTTGCAAATACTTTCTTCCTTTCCTCCTCAGTCTTCTTCTTGATTTTCAGTTATGTGTGAATGTCTTTATGTGAAACTGTGAAGTGTCCCAGTTTTTCATTTTGTAAACTAGAGACACAATGAGAAATGCCCAAATAGTCAATGTAGAAGTTCCCCTGGAAAAATAATGTAGGCCAGTGGTGTCGAAGGAAGAAAGATTCCACTGACAGGTGGCTGACAGCAGCCTTTTATTTTGCTGCTTCAGTCTTAATGAGAAGGCCCTCCTCCCTTTCTTACCACCACCCCTTACTGCTGGGACCATTAAACTTTTTCAAGGGAATGCATGCCAACAGAACTCTTTCAATCTGTCCTCCCCTTCTCATCTCCCGTGTGTCCCTCCTAAAGGAAAAGATGGCCACCTCCTTCTGCTTCCTATTTCTGTTCCCTTTTAAAAATGGCATCTCATGCCCTAATTCTGGTGTGTATAGAAACACCTTGAGAAGCAGGCTTAAGTAACTGACAGGTTTCATGTGACCTTTTCTAGGTCTCCTTTGTTGACCTGTATTAACAGACTTCAGGGGACATTTATGGTGGACAGAATGTTGTGTTAATTTGGAGACTGAAATAACCAATTGGAAAGTTGATTATATTAGATCATATTATGCTGGTGGTGCAGACAGCCTTTGTGGCCTCCCATGAGGAAGGAATACTTAAGTGATGACTACCTGGAAGGGAATGCACACTCTTAATGAATATGCTTCCTTTGTTCAGGCCTTGAGGTTGGATGTCTGTTTCCGTAGGCTCTGGTTCTTTGATTAGATTCACAAAGTCCGCTGCTTCTTCTGCTGTACACTTTGTTATGACTCACCAGAGATGGGACACAGAAGTGCTTAAGAAAAAATTGAAGCCAGGTGACTTACTTGATCAGTGATTGAAATGAGAAACTGAAAATACACATTTTGGGGGGAAAAAAAGTCCCTTTGCAGCTCTGTTCCTTCCTGTCCTCTCTTCTATGAACAGAAAAAAAACTTGTTATACCTCTTTGTAGAAGAGAGATGGTGCATGAGGCTGTTTTGATCACTGCACCTGTTTGAACTGGGAATTCTTTGAGATGTCATCCACAAGTCCTTTGCAGGCATCATTTTGTGCAGATTATGTGCATTTTGTGATTATGGCTGTGGAGAGGAACTGTGAGAACAACCTCCTTGCTACGTCCATGGCAGGGAAGGACATGCTCTTTGCAGAAGGAGCCTCAGGATAAGTTCATCCCCGTGCGAGCAGAGTAGGTTTGTTTGGTTCATTTTGCAAAGTAATTCTTTCCTCCTATTTCATTTTTAGCTCTCTATTTTTAGGTGCAGACGTGCTAGAGAAGTGTGTTTCAGTTTTCCACATATGTATAAACAAACACTTATACTTGCATGCAGTCTTCTATTTTCATTGTCTTGTTAAGCAAGAGTTTAAGATTAGTTGTATTTGTGAATTAATATAGTTCATTGGAATAAATTTCAGCTATTTATACTCTGTAATGACCTTTATTAATATGCTATCTGAATAGCTCCCAAAAATTATTTTTTCTTCTATACATTGTTAACAGTACAAAATATTCGAAGTCTTGATGATGTGAAATCTGGCTGAGAGAAAAAACAGTGTGTGGTAAAATAACTGAGATTATGTGCTAATATATGGTGCTAATATAATGCCACCGAAGTGGAAAAATGCCTTTTTATTGATACAACCTCATGACAAGCACTTCAAAAGGTGGGATTGCAAATACCAGCATTGCTAGTGTTTCTTTTGGTGTCACATTCTGAGGTTTTATACACGTGCAGTTCTACTTTCCAGCACTAATTGAAGCTGAAGCTTCACTAGAACAGTATGCATGTCAAGATGAGGCTTTGCCTTGGAATGCCAGGAAGATGGGTGGAGCATCCTGTGGTCGGTGTGCCTGTGATTACCAGTGTGTGGTAAGGAGCACTGACTGGATTTAGTGCACAGGATTTCTACCCAAGACTCAAGGTCTGCCTCATTTTGGTTGCATATATAATCAAAACCTTTCTTTGTTTCACAGTATTTATAGGAAGGCTTTATTTCCTTAATTGCAGTTTCGCTGTAGTTTATAAAGAAAATATAGCATGAAGACCTATTGTTTTCATGATCTGTATATCATGTATTAGTTGTGGGAGAGTGAGTTTCAAGGTTAGTTGCATGGCAGTTGTCATCAATCTCTGAAATTCTCGTTTTGAATGACAGCTTTAATTTGCACTTTAACCCTAGTGTTGGCTTTAACTTACTGTTATACCTTGTTCCTAGTAAGTCCAGTCCCTCCTTTTCCTGGGTTACACAAAAATTCTGGTATCCACCTTTTCTTTTCTCCAAATATGCCTTTTTGGCTTTTTGGTGTTTTTATTTCTTTAAAGAGACTGAACTGCTGGTGGTTAATGACTCGAACATTCAACCACCTGCCCAGGTGCTGTAAGAGACTGGACTATTGGTGCTCATGGCTCAACCAGCACTGTGCTTTGCTAACAATGTGCAGAGTGGCCACCCAGGCCAGGGGCTGAAGGTGTGCATAGCCAACACTTTAAGACCCAGTCTACAAGCTGGGTCTTAAAGAAGGTAAGGAAAGAGGCAAATCCTGCGAGTTGGGGTAGTGTTTCTTTTTCCTTACGCAGATGACTCAGCTGTGATAACTCCCTGGAACACTCACACCTAGCCTGAAGGTTTTCATCTCTTGTTGAAGAGCCATAATGAGTCATAACAGACTCAGCTGCGCTGATTTAAGAGACAGCTGCAAAGGTATCAAAGACTCCCGAAGTATCCCGTAACTCACTGTATTACACCATCCAGTGCGAAACTCCCCTCCCCCAGGGAAGGTACCAGAGACATTCCCACCAGAACCTGAGTGCATATAACTGAGTTTTGGGGCTTCCCTCAACACCCAGGGCTTCCACCACCGCCTTGATGGATCCAGACTGTGACCACCGCTTTGATCAATGAACAGAAAAGAATTTAAAGGGGGAGGGGGAAATCTTATATCTCTAGGAGACCCCTTTTATTTTCTTATTAAAGCTTTCTGGTCTCCCTGATTGTTCTGAATTATATGTGAAATATTTAGTTCCTTATCAGTCAGTGTTTCAGAAGAAGATGTCACAAATCTTGCAGACTACTGTTGTGGAATTGTCTACAACATTAAAAGAAAAAAGGCTGTAATATGTTTTAAATGTGTTGTTTTCATTTTCACTGAATGTCTCTCCTGTTACAAAATAGAATAAGAAGTGCTCATTTTTATTTCCATGTAATATTCATTATTGCCCATGTCCAGGGCTAAGTGCTTTTCTATTCATCTCTTCTGTAAACACTTCTTCAGAGCTTCACTTCAGAAGAAAAGCCTTCACAGCCTATAATCATATTTATTGCCTTTCCTTTCTCTCTCACACTGTCTCTGTGATTCTTTGCTGTTCTCTGGGGCCATCAAACAGAGCATCCCAGTTGATTGGAACATACCACTAATTTTCAAACTGACATGGTATTTTCTGCTTTTTTATAGTGGTTTGAGGTTTTTGGTTTTGTTTTTTTTGCTTTTCCATATGCTTTGGAACAGTCTGTATGTTTGCTTCTTGATAGCCACTGAATGGTGATCGGGGAGACTGAGCTGTCCACAGCAATGCACTGGTCCTTCTTCCACAACCAGCAGAAAAAACTTGTATGAATAATTCACAAGATTTCACCTAACGCCAATTACCATGTTCTTGTCAACAAAGACTTTCAGCTGTCAGTGTGTTGTGCTTTCAACCAATTCAAGTTCTTTAGTTTCCTGTCACTTTTGTTTCAAGTAAGCTGAACGATAGCTTGCTGTACTGTATGATGTTAGAATGTGAGTTTGGGACTGTTTCACTGTTAATCTATCGCCATACAGAGTATCAACCATGTCTTTGTAAGCTTTATATTCTAGCACCATGTCTCAGATCACTGATCTCTTACCTCACGACTGGCTGATTTCCTTAATAGTCTGTTGTGCAGAAAAGCTTACTAAAGGCTTTTTGAAAGTCCAGAAGAATCAGATTATTCCAAGTAGGTTCCCTCCTATATCTTCTCATGGTTGCTATAATTCTAATTGCATTTAAGTTAATACTTTTACTTTTTACTGAATATCTATCATTTAACTAAAAATTAGGTCAATATTTTCCCTAAAGACCTTTGATATACAATTGACTACTTGAATTAAAAGATTAAATTGTTGAAGAAAAGATGAAAACCTTTTCAAGGGGGTAATTCAAGGACTTTAGTTCAAAATCATTTAAAAAGGTATTTAAAAGGAAAGATATTTAAATGATTAAGATAAAGAGACTGGGTGTGAAAAATCCTCTCCCTTGTTGTGAGTCCAGGTGGTTGAGCAGCTTTGTGTGAAACTACTTCAAGAACAGTTTAATTTGTTTCATACCAAGGACCAAAAAAAGGTAGCAAACTGAAATATTTTACTTAGTGAAAACTATCTTAATCCCTTGAACTGCTTAGTTCAATCACAAGTAGACAGTACAGAGCTGCTGTGTCCCTGACTTGCTACAGCAGGTGATAAGAGCAGGAGGAAGTGTGAAGACAACATTACTCCCTCTGGATTTATTAATCCGCTGTCAGGCCACGTGTTACCACAGACACAGAGATGCAGCAGCCTGGCATGCAGCACAGGGAGAATGTCACATGCAAAAAGGCTTAAGGGCAAGGCTGAGGACAGCACCACCACATCTCCTTTGCCTGCTCTCTGCCCTTCTCTGGACCCTCCAGCCAGATGAAGCTGATGGCAGGCTGAGGGGACTGGCAGCTGATGGAAGCAGACTGCTGGGAGGGAGAGCAGTGTGGAAGCCCCCGGGGAGACTGATACAAGCTCATACAGGCACAGGAAACCATCTCCTGGGCTATAAACTCCCTTATTGTAGACAACAATGTATACAATGGGCTCTCTTTGAGTTACACACATGCTTTTCAAGCACTCAGTCTATGCCAGAGGAGCTTAAAGCTGGACAACCAGGGTTGGCTGCATCTTCCCAATTTGTTCTACATATTCCTTGCTCTCTTTTCTGTGCAGAGCTGTAAGCAGCAAGTGACAAAGATGCAGAGAGTTCTTGAGAATTTGTTTGTGTTTCCCCATTTAGTGTTCTTCGTTGTACTACAAAGAGAGAATGAATGCAGGTTCCTAGGAGGAGTGCATCTTCCCACTGCAGTTGCTGTTCTGAAGATTTTAAGCTCCAAAGGGAATTGGTGGACATTGTACGGTTTTGTGGGTTGATGGTTGGCAGTGGAGACAGTAATGTCATATGTCATTTCCTTTCCTGAGACACAACAACCTGTCTCTGCCATGCAGTTGCCAGACTGTCACATATTTTCAAAAGAGGTGATTTCCTGTGCCTAGTGGGAAAAAATCTGAAAATTTGTCCTTAATGAGCTAAAAATTGTGAGAGATAGGGACTTTGTGTAGGTGTAGATCTGAGCAGTGCATCACTTAGTCTTCCTCTCAGTCTGATCCCAGAATTAATTAATTTGTTTCTATGGTTCTTTCCAATAGGGATTTCTTGTTACAAAAAAGTGAAACTACCCAGTGCCTTGATTCTTTTCTATTTGCCCATGCTGTGCAAATGTAAAAAAAAAAAAAAAATCCTACTGTTTTGATATACGTGAATAGTTTACTGTAAGGGAGGTTGTTTTCATTTCTGCTGAATGCTGCTGCAGCCATGACTGCTGATGTCCTGATCAACTTAGTCATTCATTTCACCTTTATAATGAAGTGAGAAGGAAAAGGGAAAGACTGAATGCACGTGAATCATTTGGTGAAAGATCCTGTAGGTTAATAGCTCATTTAGCTTAAATCATTCAAATTGCATCCAATTCATTTCTCAGCATAATTACGGAGTGGCCCAACTTTGATAAAAGCTTCCTAATATATAAACTGCATTTGTTGTTTCATAGATAAATGTGCATCTGCACACTGAAGCATTCTATTATCTATGCAGAGTGCAGAATACTCATTAGTGTTCCCCTTGGAGCTTCTATCAAATGGACACGGTAGGAGCTCAGGGGGAATTTCCTTCCCCTTTCTGGCACAGGCAGTAAATCTGGTACCAAAATGTGCATATCCTCCAAAACCTACACTAGACCTTAAAAGGCCCACAGAGATCCCTCTACCTTATTGTTATCCCTGGGACTGCTGTTGTACTTCCTTACAGCCTGTTGCTGGTACTCACAACACCCAGGAGGAGAAACTTGTTCTACAGCAAACAGAGGCTTCATGAAGTAGAAATATCCTGATATATTTTTCACTAGTGCTGAGGAAGCACAGTGCCTGGCACAGCTTATAAAGAGTGCCTCCAGCCTGTCTGCCCTGCAGAGATCCTGGCTCAGCCCCATGTCTGGCTAAGTTATGGGAAGGGTCTCACAGAGACCACCTTCCCTCTGCTCTGAAGAAGCTGTTGCTCTGTGAGGGGCTTGGCACGGTAAGAAACCCACCAGTACAGGACTAAGTACAGCCTTTTTTTTCAACTGTAGCCTAAGCAATTCTCTTCTGAGATTTGAGAGCTTCCCATTCTGCTTTCTCTTTTGACAGTGCTGAAGCTACGCTTTTTCTGGCCATGCTAAACCTCCACAGTAGTGCACATTTTACATTGCACATGAGGCTTGATTTGCTTTTCTGTGGTTACACCAGATGCAGTTTGGTTTGGTGGATACTATTTTAGTGACTGTTCTTTTTCTGGAACTGTGTAATCATATGGAAGCAGGTTTTGGTCTGTTTAGTATATAATTAAGCTGCATCTATTGCTGTCTTTTTTCTACAGAATGAGCGAGTAAACGAATGAATGAAAATGTGTTGAAAAAAAAAAGAACTATTTTTTCAGTTGAGTTATAAACCCCAAGAAAATCAGGTATAGAATTGAAGTGTTGATATAATTTCCATTAATCTCCTACTACAGGATCCATCCGTAGAATAAATGTTTAAAATTTGTTGTGGACCTTAGTGGAAAATATGGTAATTCTAGGGCTGTAATTTTGTAAGACTGTGGGGTTGTATGTTTAATAAGCAGCGATTTAATTATACATTGTGTTAGGTCTTTAAAGTATATAATGTAATTACAAAGCTGCATATTAAAATTAATCTTTAAAATGAGTAAGACGTCTTAAGTTTCCCAAAGTTACTTTACTGTGTTATCGGCCAACTAAAATTCAGTAATCACAATATCACTCTTTAACCAATAGAACAACTCGGTCTCAACACTATGCATGAAATCCCTGTGTATTTTAAAAATGGTATGCCCACATAATACATCAATCCCTCCTACTAGTTAAGCAGAATTAACTTTCTGCCACTTAAATGAATGCAGTATAAAACCCCCATGAAAGTAAGAAATCAGAATAATGTAATTCTTGTTCTTGTTCATATTTTGTTTCTCTTTCTGTACTGTTCCTATGGCACAAGGCTGCTCTTGGAGGTGTCCAATTACTGTGCCCTGTAGACTGATTCATATGACTCATTCAGTGTGTCAAGAGGCATCCACCCTATTGATGCAATTTCTCACATTTCTGCTGAAATTAAACAAGCACAGCTGCAGCTTGTCCTTTAAATATTCTTAGAACTGGTCTCCATTCGGATTTTGTATGGATGTAACTATTTAAGTTGGTTTGCATTTTGTCCTGTATTTTTCTGCAAGAGCTATCTTTTGATAAAAAATGAAAAGGGGGAAAAAAAGAAGCTTTAATATGAAAAAGTTCTACATGGGAGAGAAGTCTTGATATGCTGTCTGTTTGCTGGTGGGGGGAAAAAGCCAAACCAACCAGCCAGTAGCCAATTACTTGTAAATTTTCAGAAAGGATAATATGGTACACCGTGTGCAATAACACAGGTAATGCTAGTTTGGATCTTTGTACCAGTAAAGCTGATGTGTACACATATATCCTGGTATAGAAATGCTCTTGTACTGCCTTCCTATACTGGAATATGCTGCAATACCAGCATAAAGCATCTAATGGATGTGTCTGCTTCCATACATAGAGTTTTATGGCATGCTGTACCAGCTCAGTGAAGTAGCTAAGTAGCGTCACCTGTGTTGCCAAATCTGCACTTGTTTAAGGGAGAGCTGCAGCTGGAATCAATTCCTATTCTTGCTGTCACTAGAGTAACTCCCCTTGGGGATTAATTAGAAGGACTATTATTTATTTTATGATTCTGGATGATGCATTGAGATTTCACACTGAACAGCATTCATTCAAGTACTTGCAATCAAGGACACAATGCATTTTTGTAATACTTTCTTTTATTCTCATTTTCCAGAGAAGGCCCTGAGGCTCTTGTAAAGAAAAGCCTGTCTTCCACCTACATCCTTCTTGCTTTACTCCACACTAAATTTTACAAGGTAAACTCTGGCTATGTAAAAAATAAAAGATTATGCTTATCCTTGGTACCTTTTTCAATGAACAACCCAAGACAGAAGATTACTAGTTTCCCATATGCTCTAAACCACTAGCACTTATATTGGATTTTGTATTTCATAGTTTCCTATTGGGGAAAAGTGGCAAAATTATGCTGCATATGCTTGACTTCTTGCCTCTCCTTGAAGTGATAAATCCCTTGGAGAAGAGACCATCCTTAGACAAAGAATGATCTTTTCAAATCAGATTTTCATGGAATCATAGTTAGTTGCACTACTTTTATATTAATAGAAAAATTTTCCTTATATAAGCTTATATGATACATCATCCTTTTTACTCAGTGACACCACATAAGAAATTCATTAGTTCAAATGCCTTATACTACCCTTTTCACAGTTCTTCATCTCTTATGCTGTGCAGGTAGCATTATTTTAAAAAACAGATGAGAACTCAGGAGGTGATTGACTTTTCACCTGTACTGCAGAAAAAATACTGCATAGTTCTTACCTGGAAAACCCTGGTGATTTTTAATGGACTCTGGTTTAGGAACACTGAGGGAAGGAAATACTCTAATTGGTTTTGGTTTTCAGCTGAAGAACAGTTTGTTTCTATGTTAAATGAAGTAGTGAAAACAAATAGCATGCCATCTGGCTAGCCTACCTGGGTACTTTACCAGGAGGTTTTCAGATGTTCTCTGCCAGTTTTCAACTTCTTAGGTTCTATTTTACTAACATGCTTTCTCTACCTGATTGTTCTTTCCTATCTAGGAATTATCTTATTCCTTGGACTGAAATAGAATTTAAAAAATCTTACACTCTTTTGCAAAGATTTTCCCTGTCTGTTTTTGAATTATTTATCTTCTAAATTACAAAATCTCTAGTGTTTCCAGTATCCACAGTAAATAGTCCTCCATGTTATCTGTGAAGCTGATATTCTCAGGGGACAGGATAAAAATGAGCAGTCTTAATATGTACCAGTGGGCTCTCATTCTTAGAACAGATTGTGACTGAAAGGAAGGGTTTAGCAGTTTTCAAGCTCTTGGAAAGATGTCATATGTTTTTCTTTAGATCACTTTTTCTGCTTCAGTTTCTCAGAAGCAAGAACATCCTGAAAAAAATAAAAACATTTAACATAGCTGAGAAAGTAATGAAATACAGGCAACAATAATTTCACAAACCCAAAATATTTATTGCTGACTGCAACTTTTAACTTTTTTTTTACTTAGTATAAAACAAACATGTTCACAAATATTTTTGAAAATAACTGTGACTATAGAAATAACAGCAAATTTGGGAAGAAGCATTCATATGTGTATCTGATTAATCTATTTGTTATTTATATTGAAGGTGCACATACAACTCTAATCATGACTTAGATATGTGGTCTTTTGAGCATGATGTAGACAGATAATAAAGAGACTTCCTTGTGCCAAACAGCCTAAAGTTTAAATCCATGTAATTTTCCTCAACATGCAATCAGAAAATGGAAATGCTATCATGGACCCGTCACACAGTACAAATAGCATAGTTACGTAAGATTGAATGGTTGGCAGATAGCTCATAAAGTATATTCATAAAAAGAACTTATAAAATAATTTGAAATAAGGCAGATAATGTGCAGGCACCCTCCCCATCTGATACCAAGCATTCTAGCTATAGCTAGTAGACACAACTTTAAAAAAGGGGTGACTTTGAGCCATTAATAAGACAAGTGGGACACTTAGACACACTGTAAAAACTCCAGGAAACCGGAAATTTATGGAAAAAAATAGAGAGCAGTAAAGAGTTAATAGCAAATTGCAAAAAGCATCTGAAGTAACAAGAACTCCATCAAATATAGATGCAGGGTAAGAAAAAAAAAGAACAAAAAATCAATCATTGCGCTACTTAAAAAATAAAGATAGATTGGTTAGCAAGTAGCAAGGTGGCTAAGTAGTTCCTTTGTCTGTTTCTACATGGGAAGCAGATGGAGATCTGCTTAATCTGGGATTGTTTCCCCAGAGGCAGTAACAGGGAAGCTAGAAAATGTACAGGCATATGAGATATCTGGTTAAAAAATGTCAGATTCCCTTAGAGGAACCGCAACTCAAGACATGCATACAGCTGTGAATTTTAAACTGAGTAAGAAAATCAATGAAGTTACAAAAGTCTTAGAAAATATTACTTGATCCAGAAACAACTCTAAAGAACTCCTTTATTGTAAAAAAAACCCCCAACATTGAACAGGTGACAAACAAGGAACTGCATACCAGTGGGAAAAACTCTTACAAAGTCTTTGGAAGCAATGCTGGGAGAAAATATCAAAATCTCAGTTTGATTAGGGACAGGGACATGGATTCAGGCATGGAAGATCATACTTCGGTCATCAGAGGGACTTTCTTTCCCCCATTTTTTCATGCATGTAAGTAACCGGTTAATTTTAAGTTGTGTTTTATTAAAACTCTATCAGGCCTTAATTTTGAAGATATGGAAATGAGTGGATATTTTCAGGGAAAAAAACCAAACCAAACCACCTTTCAAGTTTTTTCTCATCTCATGGTGACAAGGCTGTTACTGTCTTAGAATGCGTAGAGTGCAAAGCAAACACAGAAGGCTGCCCCTATTCAGTTAAAATCAAGCAAATAGGAGTTTAGAGAATCTGGGCCAACTACCCTGGGAAAGAAGACATGATGAGGTAATCACTTAGAATCATCTCCTGTTATAGGAAATATTGGTACTTAATGGAGGGGAAATATTGAAGTTACTCTACCTGCAATTTCTGTGTCTACATCTGGTCTCCCAATTTCTGAAATGTCTTTTACCAAAACACTTCTCAACAAGGCTAAGATTTAATAAGTGCTACTGGAGAAGCCAGATGAAAGGAGTACTGGAAACACCTAGGTTTATTTCCACAGAGGGACACCTGTGTAACATGCCGTGAAACTATTTATTCTTGTTGTTATTCCTTGCATTATTGGCCATATGGGATCACCAAAAAGAAAAACCAACATTTGGAGCATTAGGACACTAATTTCATATTTTGTATAGACTACAAACAAACAAACAAAAAGCCTATAGTCATACCTCAAATGCCCTGTGGTACTTAGAGACAGCTTATTTTTGAAATGGATGATAATAAAACATTATTGAGCCTTAATTCTCAAAACAGTACAACAGTCAAATAAAGGAAGACTTTCTCAAAATAAGTGGCAGATCTTCCATATGTATTAGAAAAATAGCTTATTGTGGAGAACTCAGCAGTTTCCTTGTTTTCTAGGGACAAAGAAAGAGTTAGATTTCTTGCACTGTGTTTCTTGCAGGATGAATCATGTCTGTGAGGGTTTCTTGAGGCCTCCCAGTGGTGACCTCTCCTCATAATGTGATACAAAATGTCACCCAGCTGTAATATTATGGTTCTCTTTGGTAGAAAAAACTTCTCAGCTCTTGGGACATCCCAAACTGATTTTGGGTTGCAGGCATCACTAAGAGGATTGTTTGCATGCACTATTCTGCATGGATCTATTTCTTTCAGTGACAAACTCATGTCACACTGAACCTATGTTCAGTGACAGATGTTTTAGAAAACTAAAGCCATCTAAGTTTGTTTAGGTAGAGCCAAATTTAAAGGTCTGAAAAAACTGAAATGATAAAATGAAATTCTAATTCACACTCAGCATGTCTTCTTCCTACTCTACATATTCTTACTTTACTCAGGGTAGGATCCCACCTCTGTCTGCTTTTATGTGTTGGTTTATGCAGATTTTCAGTGGAAATGCAGCAACTAGCAGCCTCTGCTTTCCATGAGGTTCCTCTGAATTTACAGATCTGTTACTTCCTTATAAGGTCTTTCTGTTGGTCACACCACTTTTACAGTTGTTTTGATATTCTACAACAATTCTTTAATTTCATAACTGCTAGTGTGCTTTCAGGACTTGGTAGAGATGAAATATGATACTTTGATAATACAGATCACAAAGCATTTAAAATTTTCCACCTTTTGCCCCTATACCATTTTCTAGACCACAGGATTTGATAGGGAGCTGGAGTCAAGCATGTTGAGTTGCACAGTGGAAGACTTAACTGCAATGCATCATAAAATGCATGGGTTAAATGCTATTGTTTCTGATGAGAACAGGTTTTTCAAAGGCAGATCCAAGACGTACTTTGACATTAAGTGTTTGAAACCATATACGATTATCTAGCTGCCATTACGTGTCTCTGTTGGAAGCTGATGGGTAGCATTCACTGAATTTTTTTTCTTTTTTGGGGGGTAAAAAGTAATTAATGAGCCTACTCAGAACAGAATGTGTATTTGTTCTGAAGAATGTTATAGTATTCACAGGGGTTCTTAAACATTTTCATCTTAATGGCAAATATGGTGCATGGTCATTTGTAGACCACCTTTCAATTTGAGATTGAGTAACATCTCTATGGCAACTACAACAGCTGCTTACATAGGAAAGTAATATTGCCTGAATATAACATTCTTAGTTCTTAACAATAGGACTTTAACAGCTGGATATGGACAGAAAAATAGCTGATTATTTTTTCCAGTCCTCAGAGATATTTTGAGATTTCTGAATGTATTTTGGATACCATTGTTCTAGTTTACTGCAAGTTTGTCTTGAAAAGTGCTAAAAGATAGACAAAAGATAATCAAATATGAAAATATTGGATATTGCTAATGCGCAATCACACATAGATGTCCCTTTTCAAGATAATCAGTTTGATGATGTCTGATTGGTCCCAAATCTTGTCAGCCTGGGTAATTTTTTCCTTTGTTTTTTGGTGAATTACTGAAGGAGTTGTGTACATTCAAAATCCTCTACCATTGGTCCAATGTTCCCAGTTTCAGTCGTGGATTTTTCCTACCATGTCATCTATTCTGCTGCTACAAGTTCAGAAAAATTCAGGATTTGGGGGAAAAAGAAACGTGTCCTGTTTTCAGCTTCTTTTTCTCTCTGTAGGAGACCAGCAAATCTTTCAACAAAACCTAGTGATACCTTAGAGTTCATATTTCTTCTGAGCATGAAGTTTGTGGTAGGTGAAGCATCAGAAGACGGGCTATATTCATGTTTTTATGGGATGATTAATTCAAACTCTCAAAATTTCCTGTCTCGAATTCTAAAAGAACTTACTGAACATAAAACTGTAAACAAGGTATGATGCAATTCTTAACAGTATTAAGTAGCACTGCTCTTCTCCAAAAGTTGAAATTAAAGTAAAGCAAGAAGTTTTTCTCCAGTGTTAAATGTTCTTGTTTTCCTTTCTGCAGGGGAATAACAAATTAAGTACTGTAGGATTGCCCCTGTTTGCATCACATTCTACAGGAGAAACATTTGACTGATGCTATAAAAATGCTTATACTTAAGTTTGCATTGATTTTAATGTTTCTGCCATTTATATTACTATTTTTCTCTTAAGTACATTCAAAATCTTTTTGAAAAAAAATATTTTTTTCTCTTAAAACCTGCTGTCTTCTAGAGTAATGTTTATATTTGGGATACACTTTATTACAGCTGACAAAGCAGAACTGACGAGCAGTGGTTATTGTTTTGAAGCCCTCACAGGTGGGCTGGCAAAGCAAAAGGGCCGGGTTTGTTTAAATTTAGGAAACTCAGGGAAACCCCTGACGACCAGAAACTGAAGGGGGGCAAGGAAAACGGGAGACGCGGTGGTTTTCCAGCTGGTTGTTTTTTTGACAGCTGTTGCCTCTGGGACGCGGCTTTTGGCACGGGTAGTCCCAGAGGGATCGGGAAACACTGAGGTAAGCGAGCTCGGGTTTGCCCAGGGAAAACAAACACGCTCCGCTGGCAGAGGCTCCTTCCCGCAGCCGCTCTCGCCCCCGTTCCCCGGGCGGGTCCCCTCAGCCGGGGACACCCACACGGGGCTCGCCGGCCCCGCCCCGCCCCCGGCGCGAGAGCGCAGGCTCCGCCCGCGCGGGCGACCCCGGCCCGCGCGCGCCCCACCTGTGCCGGGCGGGGCGGGGGCGCGGGCAAGGACGGACGGACGGACGGACGGACGGACGGAGAGAGGGGCCGGGACGGCGGTGGCGGAGCTGAGACGCGGCCACCTCGGTCCGGCCGGAGCGGGGCTGCGTCGCCCGGCAGCCGGTGCCGCGCTGCGTCCCTCTTTCCTCCCGTCCGGGCGGCAGCCGAGGTAAGGGGCGGGCGGCGCCCCGCGGCTCGGCAGGTGCCGGCGGGGACCTTGCTCAATGTCACGGCGCCGGCGATGCCCGGGCGGCCAGAGCCGGAGCCCCCGGTCCAGCCCGCCCGCTCCGCGCCCGCCGCCGGGCGAACTTTGCCGCGTCGGAGCCGCAGGTAGCGGGGTCCCCGCCGTGCCCGCCCGCCCGGGTGGGATGGGTGGGCGGGATGGGTGGGTGGGGTTTGTCGGCGTCTCCGCAGCCTCGTCTGTTTCCAGAAGGGATAAAGCGCGTCTCTAAATAGGTCAGGGGCTTCGGCAGCGCGGGGCATTTGCGTAACGATTTGTGCTACGTGGGAAAGGTGCGGGGCTGCTCCTCCCGGGCTCCGGGGCTGGACGGAGCGCTGCTTTCCTGGCATACCGAGGGACTTCTAAGAAAAATAGTTGCATGAACATAGCTCGGCTTTCTTGTGTTACAAATCCGTGGGACTTCGGCAAAGTTAAATTTCTTCAGCAAAGGAGGAATTAATCTACATGGAGGAGTTATCCTTGGTGAGCTAATTACCCATGGTGAGTGTAAGTGCTTGGCATCACAAGCCCGTTGACGGTGATGACGTGCTTAAAATGTTAAAGTTTGCGTCTTGGTGACATTGTTTCAAAACGTGAAGGAGGGGTAGGTCCAAGATTGTGTTTTCTGTGGCTATAGGCACGAAATTTCCTTGTTTCAGGGGAATTGTCAGAATATTCATGCCTTTCTGAAGGCTTGTGTTTATTTTTTCTTATTTTTGACTCCTGAATAAACTTTGGAACTCTCTTCATGGGTTTTAAATCTTGTGGGCTTGCCACTAGGTCTTTATTGTTGAGTCGAAAAGTCTGTAAATGGAAAAGTTAGAGAAGCGTGGCACTGTGAGCACTCAGAAGTTTAAATAAATCTTCAAAACAAACATTTAACTGCAGCTAACTACTACTTATAGGAGGAGGGAGGTGATAATTTTATTTCCCATACTCTCTGCTGCTGTTTTAGTGATGTCTTTGGCAAAGTATAAAAATGAGGTGCAAAACAAGTCCTCTGTTGCTGTCAAGAACCTGTATGTTGTTTTATCTGAATTAAATGTAATGTGAAACAGGAGTGTAAAAACCTGAAGTCACCGGGGAGACATCTGTGTGATTGCAAGTAGATGTAGACAAAGCACTGCTGCTGCAGGTCCAGAACAAGAGGCAATGGCAGGATACCGGTGAGATGCTCAGGCTGGTGGATGGAGGGAGAACGTGCTTTTTGAAGCTTCTGCCTCTCACGGCAGCATTGTGCTCGGCCGTGGATGCAGCCACCCCCTGCCCTGTTACTGCAGTTCTGAAAAGGGGAAAAAGGCGTCTCTTTGCGTAGTCCAGAGCTGACACTAGATTAGTTTGAATGGGTTTTGCCGCTTCTCCTTTCACAAAGAAGTAATTTTGCTACTCCTTTCAACTGACCAGATCAGTAGACGGCTTGGAGGGATGAGGTTTTTCTTCTGCTTTGTTTCTAAGGTGTTCCTGCATAGTTGCAAACTTTTTTCTGGTGTTCAGTCTTGCCAGATGGGTTTTCTGTACCTCACACCTTTTGCAGTGAATGGGAATTGACAGGCTCGTGGGAACCCTGAAAGCAGAAATAAGCTGGGTGTTGTGAAATTGGTCACATTACTAATGTTTCTTTCAATTCTTTGGTTTAATAATCCATAAGGAAGTAAGAAATTAGAAAGGAAACAATCCTCTGACATGATATTTTCACTAAGTTACCAGGTCCTTGTATAATTTTTTCCCCCAATTAATTATGTAATGGATGCTTGGTTAAATTTAGCAGTATTAACAAAAACTAGCAGGTGTCAAGATACTGTGTTGTTTTTGCCTCTTCCTGCACTAGCGGGAGCTGTCCATCCCTTTGTGCTCCCTCTGCACTGCACACATTCTCACAATAGATCACCATACATCAGCACCAATTTCTCTTAACCAACTGTTTTTCACTGTCTGCATGTTTTGTTTTGTTTTGTTTTTAATCGTTTGGATTTCTCAGCTAAGTTTTAATTGGGACCGTATCTTCCTACTTGAGTACAGTTGCTCAGGGATAAGGCGGTATAAAAGCAGGAAAAAGGCTTGTGGAAGATAATCTTTTGGGGGAGTGTAGGCTTGTTAGTTAATTAGCTCTGGAAGTCCTAAGATTTTGAAGAGCAATGAGGATTACTGCATAAAACATAACAGATGCTTTACAGTTGTTGCAGTTTTTTCTCTTCAGGTTACCACAAGGGATTGTGGTTTGAGAATATTTGCTCTTAAGAGTTTGAGAATTTATGAAATGGGGCATCCACATTGCTTTCAAAATAAGCATATGGTACAGCTGTGGTAGTCTCCAATCTTGAAACATTCATCAGGCTGTGTTGGGATGTAACTGAGTATGGAACTGGAGTACAAGGTTCTCTCTAGTGTACTGAAAAACACTGCAAAGCTTAGGTCATCTGTAGTTAATGGGAAGAAAAGATGACTTTGCAGTCTGAATAGCTTGCTTTCTGAAATTCTGCTATCACTTTGTGTTATGCTTTAAACCCTTTGAAATTCCTTGAATGACAACTTATATCAGGTAAATATTTTGTTTCTGTAACTTTTGCCTTACGTTCGAAAATTGTGGTACTTAATATATGTCACCCATTAACATCCAAGTGTATGTTACATCCTGAATCACCTCTGATGCAGGGAATGTAGAGGCAGATGTTAAATGCCATAATATTCCAGCTAACAAAGGGGAAATTTACCCAAATCTGTAGAATGCACTTACATCTTTTATCCTCAGGCTGATGAATGCACAGAGAGTTGAAGGAATTACAGGAACTTCACTCTCCTGTGTGACTGTAATAACCCTCTAGCTGCATAGGTTCCTAGATTTTCACCACATGCTCTGCTTGCCTAACTACAGATGCAGCTCAAATGTTGGTTGAAAGGCTATTCTCTATTGTCATTTTGCCCACAAGTGCAAAATGTACAGGTTCTTTTCAAATGTAAAATTTCTCTTTTTTACTGCAGTTTCACAAAGCATGCGTAATCTTACAATAGGAACTTTATGGTTTTCATTATTTAACAAAGGCCAGTGTTTTTATGACAAAACATTTAAGACATTTTGAAAATTTGTGTCCTAAGGATTTTTTAATTTTTTTTTTCACAAAATTAGTATGTTTTCTGATTTTATGTAATGCACAGAGTGAGCAGGGTAATTATGACAAAAATCGTATCTGCACCATGCAATCATTTGACATCATTCTGTGTTGTTGGAGAAAGTGCTGCAAAACAGTAGCTAGTATTCTAATACAGTAACATTCATTAGAATCGCATATTATTAAGTAAGCATTGCTTAATTTATGGCATCAATATTGTGTTGGTAAAAATAAGAAAATATTTGGTAATTTGGTTTGGTATAATGTGTCTTTTAGTGATAGGAGGTGAGGGTCTTACTCTGCCATGAATAAAGCCTTTTTTTTTTGATGTCCTGTATTTCATCACATTTCATGAAGTTGAGCTAATATTTTGAAGAGTGATGGATCATGCCCATGAACTTTCACATTTTTGTTATTTCCTTTCTAAGTGATTGTTTTTCTCAGGTCATTTGCAATAATTGTTTTGAATTTCTCAAATGTGAAGCTTAGTCTTAACATGCTGTACATTTTGCGTGCAACTGTGATTTTTCTTATGTATTTGCTAAAGTTGACATTGCTTTCTATAAACATATTAATTGACATGTTAAAAATTCATTAGACAATCTGAGCTTCCAAGGCTTGTAAAAATAGAAGCCTTGTAAACCAATCTAACTATATCAGTGCAGTCCCAGTCCTTTGCTTATCAATACTGGTACCTTAACAATTTGCTCCTGCTGAACTGCCAGACAGATCTTTTAATGACAGATGGTGCAAATACACATCTAGGCATGTTAGAACTGTGCAGTTTACACTATTGAGGATTATTTGAATATGAGCAAGTTAGGCTGTTAGGAAAACTGTTAATGCTTCATTCCTCAGTGAAATTATTCAATAAAATTTTGTTTATTGACAACAACTTTTTTTTGTTATCAAACATTTATAATAAGGAATTTAAGACGGCAGTAGCTAAACATGAGTACAAGCAGAAGTTTTAGACAGCTGAAGTCCTTCTTTCCTCACTTTATATACTTAAAGTCATTTTGATTACATAGCCTTCTGTTTAAGTGTTTCACAGGTTTTAAAATGTTGTAGGTTTGCCTTGAACACAGAGATAGCATTAAATAGGTTTCAGTTTACAAACAGGTGAAAAGCATTTTCTTCTGCAGCAGAATGCAGGCTCTGCATAACTATCTTGGTTCATAGTATTCTAGACTTTTCCGTGGTGATTTTGCTGTGTGACAGGATGATGGGTTGTGATATTGGTAAAGTGCTATGATTTTGAAATAAACTGGACAGCCTTTCATTACTCTTGGCTTTCTACTGGCAAAGTGTTCAGTGCAGTCATGCCAGCGCTGAAAGTATGGAGAACTTGGTGCACACCTGCAGCTAAGTCAGTCGTTCTGCATGTGAGGTAGGGTAATCTTGTCTCCTAGCGCACACTGATTCACTCTGAGAGATGTCTCACAAAGTCTCCACTTGAAAACAAACCACAAAACTTAAAGCCAGTGTGCTCTGTTATAGTATCCATTACTTGCCCTTGCGTGGCAGGGAAGGTGATCCTTAAGAGCGAGGTAGGTCTTGTGTATAGAGGAAGACTATGTAACTACTTACTACAGGCAGCGAAGAACAGTAACTGAAATTATAGTGTTGATGTCAGGACAGCAAAGTAAAATTAACTTGAGGTGAAACTTGAATTATATTGTGACTTCAAAAAGAACTTTTTTGTTTTGTTTGTTTGTTTTGGGGATTTTTTTTGGTTTTTTTTATTATTATTATTTTTCTTGGGGGGGGTTGTTTTGGTTTGGTTTTTTGTTGGTTTTTTGTGTGTGTGTGTGTGTGTTTTGTTTGTTTTTTTCAGTGCCATGGTATTTTTAAGTTTTATGAGGCTTTTGGTGCATCACAGCAGCCAATATGCTGCCATTCTACAACCAGTGTGGTCTCATACTGAGTGGTTCCTAATCGAGTTATTTCATGGTGGCTGGTGTAGTGCTGATTCCCAGCAGAGGATGTCCCCTGCTGAATCTTTAACATTTCTCAGCATTACTGAACTTGTAAGATCTAATGAGTTTATGGCATAAATGGTTATGGCTGTAGGCGCTGTCGCTCTCTCTATAAATACTTGTGCGGGTACCAGAAAGTTAAACATATGGTAGGAGGTTTTGTTTAATAACACAGGCTGTTTTGTTTTAATTTGACACTTCTCAGTACATCCCATCTAAATAGAGTAGACTGTCAGGTCACCTTAGTCCTATTATAATTTGATATAATTTCAAAGATTAATTAGTTTAAGGATCAGTGATGTGACAGGCCCTGTTAGTATAGTATGCATTAAAGTCGGAGGGGGGGAAAAAGTTTCATGTGATTTGCATGTCATTTAGTTTATACCTTACAGTGTTTATTTGTATCTCTCATAATTTTGAGCTTTAAAAAGAACCTTGTTTTCCTAAGCCAGAAAAAAAAAAAAAAGAGCAGAGACTCATTATCAAGGTGTTTTCCAGAGAAGATGAGTTTGGGTAAGATATTAGATAAACACTCTAAAAGCTCTTACTCTGCCCTGTGCAGCAAGATTTTCAAAGAAGATATAGGAACATCCTAATAGGATTTTATAATAAAAATGCTAATAAAAGCTAGCAGAGGAGTAGCTAGTCTCTTTCTTTGCATGACTGCATATGACAAAAAAAAAATAAAATTACATAGTCTTTCTTCCTTTGGCCACCTGATAATATTAGGATGGTAAGTCTTTGCCTTTAATTTGTGAATGCACGTAAGTGCCTAGGTGCACTGCAATTTTCTTTTAAAATGAGATTATTTAATACATGTTACAATTAAGAAAACCCCTTATAAGTCTGCATCAAAGCTTATGGAAAAAGATTCTGCCTTTGTCTACTTGTGTGGTCTGTTATCTGCAATGCAGGTGCGCTCTATGCCAGACATGCATATTTGGTAGATTGTGGGACCTGTGCATAGTCAGTTTATGTTTGATGTCAGTGTAAGTTTGATGCTTATCTGGGTTCCCTGTTAATCAGAGAAACAAGAATACCCATATTATAGACCTCAAACAGCATTAAAAGTTGCAAAGTTAGGAATTTGAAAATTATGAAATGCCAGAAAGTGTTGCCTTTACAACCATAGCTGAACTCGTTGGTGTGTATAATTAAGAGTAATTTTTGTTTTGTTTTGCTTTTTCTTGTAAGACTCTCATCAGGCTTTGTGCACAGGATAGGTAATGTATGCTTCAACAACAGTAAAAAAAATAATCTTTGCAACACTTTCATGACATGAATAAATGGCATTCTCCTCATGCAGGGGGAAACTTCAGTGCAGAGATGGGTCTTCAGCAATGTCAGATGCTCAGTTTGAGTAGTGGGAACTGGTATGTCAACACTTCGAACGATGCAGTGCGTTCTCACAGCTGAGCTTCTGTTGTCTTGAATGGCAGCATGAGCATTCAGTGCTTCTATCAACTAGAGTTTGCAGTTATTGAGTTAGGCTTCCAGGAAAGGTGTATGCAATTAGTGATTGTGGAAGGATTGATTTAAGCAACTTGCCCATCATTACTCGCAGCTCTGTGGTAGAGCCCAGGTTGTGGATAGATTCTGCACTGCGGCATTTAAATGCCTTAACCTTGAGAGAGTCTTTTTCAGTTGCAGACTCCTGCTTTTCTTCCAACTTCTACAGCATAGGACACAGGTTTTTTTTTTTTTTTCGGGAGGCAGCTGTTCTTATGACTTACATTTTTTTGTCTTGACTACTCTCCTCTGTGAGGAGAGGGAAAATACGATTTTGTAATTTAGAGAGCCTATTACTTGGGTTTTGTAAAAAAGCAAGCTATTCTGCCCTAAGGAATCGTGGTAAATCTTGAATTTTTCATCAGTGAGTGCTTTTCAAATGGTTAAAGCTAGAGCCTGCCTTCTTGAGCTTATGTAGTGACTAAAGAAATAAATTTCATGCTACTGTGTGGCATAATGTTAGAAGCTTGACGTGCTTTGTGTTTCACTGGTACTTGCTCAGGTATTGTCAGATCCCACTTTGAAGAACTTCAGCACATTCTTTTAGACAGGTGACATCAGAAGCAGCACAATCTTATTGTCAAGTTTGACAGCCACAATGGGGTTATGACACTCTTAAGTCCCATAAGTAATATGAAAATTATTAAGTACTGTAACATATGGGTAGGGATATTTGGTGCTATTGCCTTATTCTATACAGACTTAAACTGCTGAAAATGAATATATATTGTTTGTAAATATATAACATAAATTTTGAAGATGGAAATTACTCTTTTTTAGAAGTATCTGACAATCCTGAAGCTTTAGAGAGTAAGTCCTATGAGGAGCAGTGGAGGAAGCTGGGGTTGTTTAGCCTGGAGCAAAGGAGGTTCAGGGGTGACCTTATTGCTCTCTACAGCTATGTGAAGGGAGGTGGGGCTGGTCCTTTTCTTCGAGACAGCTACTGCCAGGACAAGAGGAATTGACCTCAAGCTATACCAGAGGAGGTTCAGTATGGACATCAGGGAGAATTTCTTTACTGAAAGGTTGGTTAAGCATTGGAATGGGCTGCCCGGGGAAGTGATTGAGTAAGCATCCCTGGAGGTGTTCAAGAAACAACTGGACATGGCACTTAGTGCTATGGTTTAGTTGACAAGGTGGTGTGTGGTCAAAGGTTGGACTTGATGATCTTGAAGGTCTTTTCCAACCTTAATGATGCTGCGTTTCTATGATTTTTACTGATCAATATTTGAATAAGACTAAAACCACTATACTCAGGGACCCCTTCTTTACTGCAGGCAGGTTACAGATGCTCTGGAACAAGTGAAATTCCTGAAAGACTAGACAAGACCCACCTACACTCCATTTTCTTTCTCTTTCAAATGGGTTTGAGAAAACATTTCAAGGAAATTCTTTGTCTCTCCTCAGCTTGTGGGTTAGTCTCACCAACTCGTGAATGTTACAAAAATAGCTTGAGAAACCAGACAATGGAACTTTACAAACTTTAGCAAGTATCAGATAAATGTGCGTTGCTGATCAGTAATAACAAATGTTGACAGAACTAATGTCAAAATCTGATTATGTTGTCAACTTCATAGTTTGGCTATATTGTCAGCTATGTTGCAATGCCATAAATGCCACTCTGTAAATTTGTTGAGTCTCAGTTGTCCCCTCATAATTACAATGTATCATGTAACTCAAATAGGATAGGGTAGTGAGAGGTAGACAAACCAGGAATGGTGTAATGCTTGTTTTTAACTCTTTGAGTGATTTTGCATTAGCCAATATTTCTGCATAGAACTTGGTGGTGGCTTGTTCTTGCAGTGTAAAAGATCTGGAAAAATCATGCCCTTAAAGGACCTCTCTTAAGTGTTATTTGTAGTTCTCAGAAGCTTTTCACCTTTTTTCTTAACTGTAAATTAGAATATTAATCAAGTTTCTGTATCATAGTTTTGTAAGACAGGATGTGAATTTTTTTTCTCCACTCGTACAGCGGACATCAAGATCTTGAGCAAGGATAGGAAAACTTCCTTCTCGTTGAAAGGAAAAGATTTATACTAACCTGATTTGGTGAATGTTTAGAAGAAAGAAAGGAAGTACGTGCTGGCGTTAAACCCCAGATGCAATGACACAGAAGGACTGAAGGAGTCTGTGGCTGACAGGAGCATGTGGGGTTTGTAATCTCCACATGCAGCACCATGGCCACTTCCTTCCTCATGCTGTATGCAGCTGATCGGAGGTTGTTTTACAATGTGGTTGTGATGACTGTGGGAACTGTCATGGAGAGTTAGGAGTCAACATCACGTTTCATACTGAGCATGGGGGGCTTGGCAGATTTGCTGTTGTATGCTACTACCGTAAAAACGTGCTTGTAATATTAACGTGACGGAGCAGATCTTGTTTTTAAGGAGCTGGAGATGCCACTTTGTGAATTACAGCGTGACGCTGCATCAAAGTTTTGACTGTTTCTGATTGTGTGTTTTTTTTACTAAATACATATAATCTTAAATCTGTTCCTGTCATTTATTGTTGTGTAGCTTCTTCCATCTTATGAGAACTCTCAAATTCCTTTTATGTCAATTTGTTGCAAAAAGCTGGTTTATTTTAAAATTTCTTATAAGGTTGAAGTAGCTGGGTTTGGGCTACAGGAGTATTTTATGTTGTTTACAGGGATCATTTCAGCTTGCATTTCTGAGTGGACTAGTTTCCAAAAGTGAGCATTGCTGGTTTTTTTAAGAACTGTCAGAATCTCTTTAAAATGCTTGTTACTAGGATTTGTATTTCATGTTTTTCCATAAAGCCATAGGCAGAACTTAATTCACTTATCAGAGTACTGCCAAATGCTTCTTGGAATTAGTAGGATAACGTGAAGATTTAAAACTTCCTCAAGATTGCTTTGAATTTTTCAGGTTGCAGGGGAGTAGTGAGCTGTGGCTTTTGTAGGCTGACTGCAGACAGCCCTGCCTGGTCCTTACTGCTTCTAAACATCCTCTACACCTTCCTCTTGGCTGTCCCCTCAGGCAGATTTAATGTCTTGGTCTTTTGCCTTTCCTTCAGCAGCTGTATTTCTTGGCTACTCTAATTTCTTGACCCCTGTGTTGGCTTGGTGAGCTTAGTATTTGACCTAGTTGTGTATTTGATCCATGTCCCCCTTCCTGATTACAGCGTAGCTCAACAAATTGCAAGAGTGGCCAGCAACTCACTGGGTTTCTTGAAATACCTCAGTAAAATATGGATGCTGCCCCATTTTTAATAAAAATTATTTTGAGCCCCTTTTCCGGTCAGTGAAGCCTGAAATAAAAGTGTATTTTTAAAAATTTACATACCCTTCTTTTTTTTCAGTAGAAAAAAAGAAGAATGCCCTTTAAAAATCTTAATTGTCAAAGTTATGTATTCATTTAGAGTGGAAAAATATTTGTTCTTCCTTGTTTTAAGATATTCAGTGGGAAACCACAATTAGGAAAATGGAGTATAAGACTATCATATAAGCACTTGACTATTCCTTGCAGTTACACATTGAGACTGATGCCTATGTATATTTTGAAAAAATAAATATAGGTAATAATTACTTTGAGATTCATTTTCTTGTGTTTGATGAATTGCTTCAGTAGCTCCAATTATTAGATCACTTAGAAGAAGTTGAAGAGGGAATAAAAATTTTACATGTATCCATAACTAAAAATCCTTTAGAGAAAAAGCTCTTGGACTTAGAGGATCATCCTTGTGTTCTGTTTTTATAGGGCCTTGGTATAAAAACTTTCTCACCTACTTACGTATACTCTCAGTATCACAGTAATATTATGTGAACTTAAAACCCCTCTTGGGTAGTGAGATATATATATATATTTCAGTTAACATGTCTGCATCAAATTTACCTCTAACCCTTCAATGAAGATATTTTTAAGACATAATTGCATTGACTGAGAAATCTAGTATAAGTAAAAAGATTGTTTTTTCTCAAATGAGGATTATCTTATTGATAAAGGAACTCTGTAAATAGCCTGAAGTTTAGCACTTAAGTTTAACTGCTAAATTTAGGTACGTTTGTAGAGCATATAGAGATTTCTTGGGTCGTGAATGTCTGTCTTCAGAAGCATAGGAGTTTGTTCTAATTAGAAAAGAATTGACTAAGTTCAAAGACTGTATATGAGACTGCACTGCAGCACATGTGTGCAAGGCAGAATGGTCTCTTGTTAAAAAGGAAGAAAAGGTGAGTCAGGGTTTCATGGTGTTTCCCTACCAGGAAATTAAATATTGATATTTTTCAGATAGTAATGCTCAACTCTTAGAGAAAATACCTATCTACTTGAAATGTCTTTTAATATTTTACAGTGTTTTATACAAAATATGGCCAACTTTAGAGTTGTCTGATATGCAACAATGCAAAATTTTATGCTTACCTGACTCTTTAATTAGCTCTCATTCTGTCTCATGTGATTTATAGCTCCATGACTTGTACATAAAAGTGATATATGACTTAATGAAGCAGAAAGCCAGAGTGGGCTCACACCTCTAGTTGTATAATGGTTTCCTGTAGCTTGGTAAATGGTGTGCTGGAGGAGAAGCAGCCGTATGCATCTTCTCATTTATTATGGCAAGGTTGTAAAAGTCCATGTTGCTGTGACTTGTGGTTGTTTGCTTCCTTGTCACATACACAATTCATTGGAGTGAGGAGGGAATGTGGCTCTTTCATAAAGCATAAAAATAGCAGGTAAGAAAAGAAATGCAGATGTAATCTTTCTTGCTCAAACTTAGTTTAATGCAGCTGTTTGACACATTTGGAATCTAACCTTTTCTTGATACTAGAGAAATAGTGTTCCAGCATGATTTAATTTCAATAACAGGCTGTAAAATCCTTACCCAACTGTTTTTCTTAGTTAAGGGGTTTGGGGGAGGTTTTTTCCAAATGGCTACTTTGAGTGTTTACGTAAATTTTTTGAAGAAGAGGTAATTTTTTGCTGTCTTACTCTTACACTTAAAGTTTCTCTAGTTATGTTTCTGTTAGTTTTGGGATATTTCTCATTCAGCATCTTTGATATGGTGGTTCTGATATATTTAATTACAATACTGTAAAGTCAGATTAATTAATTCCGGATTCTTAATAGTTTAAGTGGTCTAAACATATCTTCTGGAATGGAAAAGGGGAAAAAAATCAGGAATATCAGAGAAATGAGCTGACTTCAGCCTTGTATGGATCTCCAGAAATAATTTGATTTCTATTTGGGGCAGCAGCTTTCAGGAATTACTGTGGGGAGTCATCTGAAATACAAGGACTGAAATGAGAGATCCTTTTTATTTTACTGTGCAGCTGCATAGCTTAAAGAATTAAGCCAAAAGTGCAGTAACATTACAGGTATGTTTCTGGCACCTGTGTGGGACAGAAACACTCACACTTATTTCTGAATCTGTTGTGATCTACAGCCATTTTCCTACATATTCCAGGAAGTGGCCATTCCTTATTTAGTCTGCGGTCATGTCTCTATGGAGCCACAAAGGCTAGAGTCTTTCCTGGCTCTCATCTGAGGGCTGTGGTTTGCCCTAAGAGATTTGTAGTTTGTAGATTCATCTTCACCCTCTTCCCCCCCCCCCGCCTTGTGAAGTTTGGACTTACTGCTATCAATCTGCAAAGAACTGTGTGGTATCTTTTTAGATTACACATGAACTACTGAGTTTGTAAGTGAAGACCGTTACCTGCTCCCATGATGAGAGAGACAGTTTCTGACATAAATTCTGGGTTTCACAGGTGGTAATGTTTTGCTATTGCCAGGTGTTTTTAGGTATCTGGGGAAAAAAATAACATCCCTTCTTCCAAGTGTTCTCTAAGCACTGGCAGTGGGTCTAATTGGGCAAGTGGGTTGTGTGAGTCGTTGTTGCATTTGAATCCCTGGCTTTTGGGCTCTCATCGTTCTTTTAAATGTCTGTAGAAGAGAAACTCTGCTTTGCCACTTTACAATTGCAGTTTGTGCTTACTTCATATTTGCAGTTAAACAGAAATACAGTATTCAGGGAAATACGCAACCTTATGAGGTTGTGGTAGAACTTTAGAAATTAGTGAAAAGTGAAGATTACTGCTCTTGGAAAGGTAGATCAGTTCTCTGTATTTGGTGATGTGTTAAGTTGTAATTCCAGAAGTGAATTACAGAAGCTTTCCCAGCATTTTTGAAATGGTTGCAACTTTTCAAACAAGCTGTAGTTTCTGTTAGACCTTTCAAGGAAGATGTTTTGTAATGTATAATAGGGGTCTTGCTCAAAGTACAAGGAACATCAAAAGGAGTAAGGAGTGTACATGGCATTCACTGAATAATCCTGGAAGTACTCACTGCCAGAATGGCAAACTTCATAGTGCAATCCCCCTCGTGCCCTATGTGCTGCTTTGTAAGATGATACGCCTCACTCCTCTCAAATCTGGATGGAGGCTTTTTAAATGTTTATGTGACAGGTGTGTGTCTCTGTTGTGACAGTTGTGATTCCTGATTCTCTGTGTGTGTGTAAGCTCACGCATCACTATGAGGTAGGCTGAGGACACCAGCTGAGAGCAGTGCTGCATGTGAATGAGGGTACCTTAAGAAAGTGGACTTTTTCCTACTTGATGACCTAAACTAGAAAGACTTTTACTTAACATGAAATATAAGCACTCGTGTTGAGGTATTTTAAGAAAGCACGTTTCTATTTGTGTAAGTTAATAACTACAGATGCTATTAAGATCATCCAACATCTTCATTTCATTTGGTAATGTTTTATCCAATTCTGAGTAAGCTTGTCCTAGCTTAACTTGGGATATAATCAGTTATATTTTACAAAGTGATACGTTTTGTAGGGAGTTGGCATTTTTCTACGTAAGAAATATACATATTGGTGAATATAAAAGGGTGACACTGATAAGAGCTTTATATACAAAGTTGTTTGCAGACTCGCTATTCAATTGTTTCTATTCCCAACTCTGACATTTTTTGAGATACAGATATATTGATGTACTTGGCTCCAATCATGCAACTGTATTTGCATTTACTTCTCTCGTTTTCTAGGGACACTGCTGCATGCTCACTGATCCACCTGTGCAGCATTTGTGAGATCAGAGCCTAAGCATATTACTGCTAAACGTAATTAGGTGCTAGACTCGTGCTGTAGTGCAGTTTCTTCCAAGCGAAGATTAACTGAAGAACAGGAATGACTGAGGACACTTAAAGTGCTGAATCCTTGGAAAACCTTTCTGAAGAGGCAGATTTTAAAATTGGTAACTGAGAACTGTGAGCTGTTAAAATGTGTAACTCCTTACTGAACAATGACTTTTAAAATGTTCCTCTTTGCTTATTTTAAAGAATAAATAAGTTTTCCTGTGAAATAATTTGATCAAACAGTAGTATCTGTGTATTAGTAAATTGGCTATTTGCTGCTAGTTTTGCCGACAAATCTTTCTTCTTTGTTTGTATAAGAAATTTGAAATGACTGTCTAAAAGGCAGGGTCAGTATGATCAAATCAAGTATTTCGCAACTTGAATGGAATATTTTATTAAAATGGCAAGCAGTAGATGCCAGTACTGGCACTGTTTAGGCTTCTTTTAGGAACCTTGGGATTAGTGTTCATCTGTCCCATAAAGGACACAAATCATTTAGATTAGAAGTAATCTGATTGCATTGAAGTACAAATTATAGCACAAAGGCCATTCAAGTGGGTTAAGTGACCAGGGTTGGTAAACACCATATGACTGCTGATTGGTCGATGAAAGGGTATTAACTGAAAGATAATGATGGATTTTAATCCAAATCTCTAAAGCGCAACAGCTGCAGTTCCCAAATGAGTTCACTCATAGACAGACTTTTAGTACACCGATTTATTTGTTCCTATTTCTCTTGCACAAGAATTAATTTGAAATATAATTCATTATTCCTATATAGAATATAGCTATTCCACACAGCTTGCTTTGATTAGATTTCTAATCTACTTTCAGTTAGTGAGTTCACTGTGATTTTTGTGTGCATTGGAGAAATTGCATTGTTTTTGTTTCAGTGTTCTGCAATATGCTGAGGTAAATTGTTAATGTGACTTGGTTTAGGAAATTCAGCTGCTGTTCTTCCTTGTTCATGTCTCTTATGAACATAGTATGAAATCTAGTTAAGTATTTAAAAAAAATAAAGGCAAACTGGATAACTGGTATTCCATATGAACTTGTTTCCAGAATGCTTACTAGTAATGCCTAAGAATGGCAAGTAAATGCTTATGTAGACACACTGATAATAAATTATGTGAATTTGTGTAGTGTGTTTTATTTCAGTGCCTATATGTAGTTTAAAAATGGAAATTGCATTGCATAACAATTAATTTATGATAGCCTGAGAGCAAGGAGTGGCAGCTCTTTAGGACTGCAGTGTAACATTGTTTAAGATGCGAAATGAAAAATGTAGGCAGGCTGTATTTATCTGTATTTATTAATGACTTCAGTGCTGGAGTTGCTATTGCAATAAGAATTTTGGCTGGAAAGTTTCAGGTTAAGTTTTCCCTGAAAATTTGTACTTACCCTGAAATAAGCACTTTCATTAAAGGAATCAGATGAATGTCTGCAAAAAAAAAGTAATTTAACTTTGTGGTTTGCTGGTCCATCTCTCTATTTGATTTTGGAGGCTCAACAAGAGACCAGATGAAGTGATCCTTAATTATTGTTTACAGTCCAAGTAGTCAGATACAGGAAAAGTAAAGTCTTTCGAAATGATACTATTTCATTTTATTTGTCTTTGTATCTAAAAAATGTGCATGATAAAACCATTCCTCTGTTGTTATTCAGGATTTATTCAGATAATCTAGATAAGATATACCCTGCTGCCAATAGCAGGCATTAGATCTGCCTGTGTACTATACCTACAGATTGTTTTGATAGCAAAAATGGAGTCAGTAGTGCCTAGGTCATGTTTTGTCCTTTTGATGGAGACACACCTAATGCTGTAGCACATATAAGTAACTATGGAACTTCTCCTTTTTATTTACAGTTAATTCAAAATTTAGTTAGAAAAACTTTATCTGGTAAAAAAGTTATTAAGACCTTTGTAAAATTGGGAGGATATTGGTCACTGCATGTTGAAAGGAGACCTTGAATGCAGTTATGTTGCAGAATTGCCTTTAGAAAATCATGACAAAAAAAGTATGACCTACCTCTGCTTAGTTTTGGAGCCTATGAAGTCTTTTATTTTAATTTGTTTTCTTATAAATGTAATAGATACTTCTTAGTTATTAAAACATAATAATTTTTTCCCTAAAAAGCTGGATAAAAGAGACTTCCAGTAAATGGTAAATATACTACAGGTGCTATCTGGAGAGTTAAAACGATTTAAGTATGCATATGCATTTGGATAACTACTACTACTTCATGGAAAGGGTAAAGTGAGAGAATCTGACAAGGTGCCCAGAATATGTTTTACATGTGTGCATATGTCTTGTGTGTATATGCTTGGCCCAGCAGAAGCAATGGAAAATAATGGTGTCTCGTATCATATTTGCTCAAGGAGTTGTGCAAGAACTTTGATCTGTCCAAAGTTAGCATAGGAGATAAAATTTAACAGGTTATTCTATTTTGTTTCTTGTGTCAACAGACTAAACGTCTTAGAGTTTTTGAAATTTTGATTGTGGTTAATTGTTAGATGATTACCTGTGTGAATTTTGTGGTTATTGGAGTTTATGAAGCTGGGCAAATCAAATCCAAAGATAGTGGGAATGAGATTCCTCCCCTTCTTTGTACCAGTCATCTTTTGGAAACTGCAGCGCAAGAAATGTAAGGCTGAGCCACAGGTATGCAGTGAGAAACTCAATAAAATGCAAATGGTGATTGTTCCATTAATTTCTCCTAAGAATTTTTCATGATCCAGTGTAAACCTTGAATATCTTTAGAGAACAAGATCAAGATGGATCGATGCTAGGATATAGTAATACTGGCTGAAGGTTCTACTACAGTGTCTGTGGTTGCACTGAGCTAGAGAGATTGCCTTTAAGATGCTTCTTTCTCCCTATTGCCTTTTTTTTGTTGTGTTTTGGGGTTTTTTGCTTATTTTTCAGGAAATATTTTTCATATCTCAAAGGAGGAGAGCAGGGATTAGGATACAGCCCTATTTCCTGAAGAATATTTGTTGATCATCTCTAGCACAGCTACAGCTGCCACCTGAGCCATGCCTAAGTCCAAGACATGAGCAGGATTGTGGAGCCTGGTTCACAAAGACTCTCTGTATTGAAAGACCTTATTAGTTAAAAGTGTTTGAAAACCAAAGCTGCTACCTCACTTCTCAGTTTGATTCTTGCCCTGAATTTATGGAAAGGTCTTTAAATGTTAAACAGAAACAAACAAAAAACACTTTGAAAGTTGCCTCTGTGAAATTCTGAGTTCTTAGGTTTTCGATTTTTCCATTTTTGATGCCTGTTTGACAGTGCTGAAACAGATGCTCTTGATGCTGTTTAATGACTATGCAATTTCTGAAAATAACACTGACAAAATTGGTTATTTTCTAGAGAAAACTTTGGCTACAAACCAGGATTTTACACAGGGAAGTAGAAAATGTAATTGAAAAATTTTTAGCTATATATATTTGGAAATTTCTTCTGAAAACTAAGTCCTTAATATCCTTGCTTTCCTGTGTGGTCTGCTGTGGCAGATGACAGTCTGTTTCTGCTGACAATTGAACTGGGCTTTTTTGGTTCATTTTTTAGCTAAGGATTGATAAATATTTAAAAAACAATAAAGTGACATTTAATTGACAGTTTGGGTTACTGATTGAATAGGCCATTTAGCATAAACAGAATGAATTACAATAGCTGAGAACTCTCACTTAATTGCTATGACTAATGAAGCATGATTAAACAAATAAAAAAATTGACTTCTATATGGTTTAGAAGTATTTTGTAAAATGAACTAGTGATTCCTAACCTTCCTGCTTTTCAGGAATAATGAAGCATTAATGCTGCAATTGCAAAACTGATGAGTCTCCATCTGGTATTCAGGAAGCTGATTTGATTACTGCTCGTGATGAGTTCCAGCTGAGATGGGTGTAGAGAAGGGTTCTGGTCAGGGAAAAGGAGATCCTGTTTTGTTATGGGGAGACTTCCTCAGTCTTGGAAAATAATGGCTAAAGGAATCATGTAATCATAGATTGGTTTGGGTTGGAGGGGACCTTAAAGGTCATCTAGTTCAAACCCTGCCATGGGCAGGGACACCTTCCTCTAGATGAGGTTGCTCAAAGCCCCATCCAGCTTGACCTTGAATACTGCCAGGAATAGGGCATCCTAAACTTGTCTGGGCAACCTGTTCCAGAGTAAACTACGCTCTTTCAGTGTGAAGCCATTACCATGTGTTCTGTCACTATATGCCCTTGTGAAAAGGGGGAGGTTGTGGGAACATGGGGGAAGAGAAAAACACCTGCCTTCTGATGCATTTATGGACTGCACACTGCAGAGAAAGAGAAACTAAACTAGCAGCCAGCGTTTAGTTGGCTGGAGATCACTCTGGAAAACCTTCTATGGCCAAATACACGCCTGATTATTCAGAGTTTGTCCTGGCTGAACTACATGAGGACTTAAAGTTCTTTTTTTTAAGTTTTAACATTCTTAAAGTGATAAAGCAGCAGTCCAGAACTTGTTAAAGCGTGTGGCTGAAAGAATATTAATGCTCCTGCCTAAACATTGTCAGCTCTGAACATTCAAAAATCTTATCAGATCTAGAACACATTGAAATTGGTTTCTCTTTAGTTCTCTTTAGGGTTTCTGTTTTCAGTCAGCTCTTCAAGGATTAGAAGGGTATTTAAAAGGCTAGAGATCCTGGGGATTTTTGACTGCATGACCCAGGCTTAAGAAAAATGCCTAATACTTCGAGATACAATTCTGAGAGCAAGCAGCCTTGAATTGCTGAGAGGAGTGTTATAAGCAATAGTGACATCAGATTGATAAATTGGTTTTTCCTAAGTGAACCTTTCTAAATGTTTCATGTTTCAAAATCTCACGTTTGTGATGTCAGCACAGGAGGCCTGTTCAACCTGCTGGGTCCATTAAGGCAGTAAGTGTGTTTAAAATTGTCTTTTAGCAGAAACTGTGTTCAGTTACCAGCTATTCAGCAAAGTATAACTTAAGCACAGGCCAACTAGGTAAGCCAGTGTGAGAGAGCAAGATCTTCATTAATTGGAGAATTTATGACAGGAATTGTTTATCACAAGGATGTTTTGCGTATGAAGTCAACTGTCTGATTATTGCAAAAGGAATGTGTTTTTTTTTTATTTCTTTATTAATAAAATGTGTAGGAATTTGAAAACCACCAAATGTATCCAAGGAATGCGACAGCTCTGACACGGGAGGGAGCTCTACTGAAATAAGGTATAAAAGTCAGCTTTATTGCAATCTTAAAGTTCCAAAGGGCTTTGAAAAGTGAATGACTGGAGAAAAATATCTTATGAGAGTAAAGTGGGCTTCTGAGGGATAACTTCAGCTGAGAATGCTGAAGTAAAAGGTTCTTGTTGTGCATCTCAGCATTTTCAAGTGCAAAAAATATATATTCTGCTCACATTTTCATCTTTCTGGGAGTTATATTTATTCAGAGGAGATTAACAGGCAATTTTCAGTGTGACTGCCTTCATCAAAAGTTTATCCCTTTGCAAAATGACGTGGTTTTTTACTTTTTATAGAAGCAGTATGCTTGAATGTCTGTGAAGACTTCCGAGTCATAGTTGTAAAATGAAAGGTGGAATAATGGTTATATTCCTAAGGAAATGCCAGTTTTATGCAGGATGGCAGTACAAGACTAACTGTGACGTGTATAATTTTGTTTGTCAGATCTTTTTGTCTTAAATAAATTTGTGATATTGAGTTTTAAATACATTTATGATTACATGGCCATTCGATAAACCCATGTGTTCTGCAGATAGCTGCACTAGGATGCATAGATTAGTTTTTGTGGTCTCTGCAGTAGAGGAAGCAGTCTGGGATGACTTAAAAACAACCAACAGTTTGTTCTGGTTTTGGCTGGGGTGGAGTTTACTTTCTTCACAGTGGCTGGTATGGGGCTTTGGTTTGCATTTGTACTGAACACAGGGTTTATAGTGTAGAGATGTTTTTGCTATTTCAGCACAAATCCAAAACACAGCCCCATACCAGCCACTGTGAAGAAAGTAAACTCTACCCCAGCCAAAACCAGCACACAATTTTGCTAAGTCATTTAAAGAATAGTAAGGAAACGTGCTTAAGGAGAATGGAGAAGCTCTACCTCATGCCCCATATTGCCTCTGGTTGCTTGTGAGGGGAGAGAGGAATCCTTCTCTTTGCAGGTACTTTCCCAGATTTTCTTTCTTTAGTTAGTCCCTACCTTTTCTTAGGAGCTAAGCTGTCATTTGCAGGTGACTGGTGTATTCTGTTCCTCTGCCCTGCCTCTGCCCTTTGTGGTGTGAATGCTGGAGGAGGTGATGCACTTGTGCTGGCTGGAGGCATCTTCAGCATTTGCTGCCGGGCTTCCAGGAGGATCTTTGCTGATGCAGCTGTGTTGGTGTGGCCTGTAGCACCAGGGATTCTTACAGTGTAGGACCCCTGCAGAGATCTTTGCAACCCCTGTCTCTCAGTACTGTGCAGTACAGCCCTTCATGATCTCTCTCGTTTGTATCCTGTTTTTCTGACATTTATGATGTAAAGGCAATTTGGCCATGTTTTGGAATTTTACTTCATGAGAGTTGACTTTAAGCAATACTTCCTCCACCTGCCATGCAGAAACAGTGATGTAACCTTTACAGTTGTGCAAGGTTAATTCTCTGCCTCATTGAAAAGTTTTCATGTACTTGGTGATTTAAGAAAGGTTTGGAAAAATGCTCCTGTGGATGTATTTTTCTATTTTCTCTGCTTGTTTTGGATATTTATCAGTGTACAAAAAGCAGTTTAGTCAGATGACTTTAGAAGAGTGTGTAGAATTATTTTATGTAGTTTGAGTGCTTAATAGTCCGGATTGGAGAATTCACTGTATTTTCTATTAACCATCTATAAATGGATATGACAGATGAAGCAAGTAAGAGGGAGTTTATGCTGTTTGTGAGGCACTCAGAAGATATCACTCTAGTTCTGCTTTTCCATTGACTTTTTATGTATAAATAATATGAACAGGAGGATAAGAAGACTCTACAGAGACACAGAAGTAGGAAAATAATTGGGATGGGCTAGAATTAATGTGGAGACCAGCTATCAAAATGATAGCAGTAGATATATTGCAAGATAAGGAGGCAGAAAAAAAACCATCCTCTCGGCAAGAAAGAAAATTCTGAAAATTTTTTTTTCAGGTCAAGGAAAACTGTAGATTCTGCAGAATTTCATCTTGCTTTGTGGTCTCAGGTTCCCTCTGAGCTCGTGGGCTGTATGTGCCTTTTGCCACTGATCACAGTGAGAATCCTTAGCTGCTCTCAGGGTGTTAGGTGGGACCAGCAGAACGGTGTAACTTGTTCTTGATTGACTGCCTGTCTTCTACGGTGCAAATTACCCTTCTTTACTGGGCATTTAGAGAGCTACAGCCTCCTGATTTGTCTGATTTTAAAATAAACCTAAACTAACCTAGTAGGTCTCAACCAATCTTATAAACTTGACAGCAGATGGTCCATGGTTTTTGTTTAGCCCTGCATATACTATCTTGGTGGGTGGTAACTGCCTTAGGACAAAATCAGCATCCCACCAGTCACCATCTGGGATGGCAGATGATATGTGGGACTGTCATGAATAAGCATTCTGATGTTTGTAAATGTCTGAAGGAAGATACTGCTCGTTAACATGGCAGTTGGTATGCAGTCACCACCAGGAGAAACTCACTTTATGCAGTAATCAGCAAAAGCTGAATTGTGTGCGTTGGGTCCACCTCCTTAACATGGGTGGGTGTGATTCCTCCATAGTTTGTTCATTTTGATGGTCAACTTGAATGGCTCTTGTTTTGGCATATCTTTAGTCTTTGTCAGTGCTTTTGTGCTAAAAATTTTTTTTCTCTGAGGTACTGTGCCTGCAGTGATATTTAGATGCCTCATATTGGATTATACCTGATGCTGATAGTGAGCACAAATGCATGCTATGAAATGTGCCCTTCCTTTGACAGTGTAGCCTGAGCTGATGGGGAAAGGGAGGAGACAATTTGGAGACAAAGGTGTAAAATTGCTTGCAAAAGAATACCCCATAGTTTTGTTCCAGATGCAGGAATGGAAATACTCATCTCTTCTACTTCTGTTTTCCCTTGTCCCGTAGTGGGGATGCACAGACAGAACACTGAACCACGAGGATATCCACAGACCACTTCCCTTCTCCTCTCTGTTCCTGGCTCTGTGCACTAAGCCTCGAACATAAGTGCTTTGAGAAACACTATTTAGACTAGTTTTGTTTGAAAGGGTTGCTTGCCATTCATGTGGCAGGTTCTTTATTAAGAGTATTTTAGACAGTAAAGCTGGTCTTGTAGGAAACTCTGAGTTGTATCACGTACAAATATCTTTGAAAGGAAGAAATTTGTGCATCTATCATGCAATTTGATTCCTACTGCAGTTAGAACATCCATTTTGGTTTGTGTTAAAGCATTCACACTTAGCTGATCTGTGTACCTGCTGAAACAGGTATTGTAGAATGACAGAATGGTTTGGGTTGGAAGGGACCTTAAAGTTCATCTAGTTCCAAATCCACTGCCACAGACAGGGGAACTTTCCACTAGTCTGGGTTGCTCAGGGCCCCATCCAATCTGACCTTGAACAATTCCAGGAATGGGAAATCCACCAATTCTTTGGGCAACCTGTTCCAGTGGCTCACCATCCTCATAGTGAATAATTCTTCCTATTATCTAATCTAGACCTACCCTCTCTTAGTTTGAAGCCGTTTCCCTTTGTCCTATCACTCCATGCCCTTGTGAAAAACCCCTCTCCAACTCTTTCATAGCCCCTTGAGATGCTGGAAGGTGCTCTAAGGTCTCCCCAGGGACTTCTCCAGGCTGAACAACCCCAACTTTCTTAGCCTGGTATCGTAGGAAAGGTGCTCCAGTCTTCTAATCATCTTGTGACCCTCCTCTGGACTTTCTCCACCAGGTTCATGTCCTTCTTATGTTGGGGGCCTCAGAGCTGTATGAAACAACAGTTTAATGAAGTGCCATCTACAAGCCGACTTGACTATTAATTTCTTCAGGGCTTCCAGGATAGTTGGTGTAGAATATCTATGAGAGTGCAGGACTTAAAATGTTTATGCAGTTGAATGCTGTTGGAATTGCCAGTGGACCTTTGGTATGAATGTTTTGGGATGCTGAGTATCTTCAAGTGTTTTTTCTTATTAAGTATGATATGCAAATAGTATACTGATTTTATACAAATGAATAATAAAAGAGAAGAAACCCAAACAACCTCTCACATGAATTCTTAATTCAGGTACCACTGTTTGGTTTAACTCTAACCTTTGCATTTTATGTCTAAAAGTTTATAAAAACCAAATTAGATTAATGCAATATTATGGTTGCACTGTCTGGAATGCACAGAAATGAGAAGCGTTTCTCAGCCAAATTTGTATGAGCAAAGGCACTCACTCTAATGGGCTCATAATTGAGGGGAGAGCAGCGTGGATTATTTACAGCAAATGCATAGGCTATTTCTGGATCAGGGTGTAAAATGTCAGCAAAACTAGCAAAAGGCTGGCTTTTTTTTTTTTTTAATGAATGGAAGGGTGTATTTTTTGATGGAATAAGACAGGTATTCAGAATGGATTTTGCAGGCAGCAGTCACTTCAAGCTTGAGGTGAGTGGCAGCTTGAGTTTAGGGGAGGTCTGTGCAGGTCTCTGTATGGGCGGGAGGAATTAGGGAGTGGCTGTATCTTCAACTTCCCCAGAGGCCTCTCTGAATTCATTATCAGAACAAAATATGCTTAGTCGTTGTTCCTTTAAACAAGGAAAAGGGGAGAAATGAAAGGTTAAATTCAGGTCAATGCTGACTTTAACCTTGTCTGTTCCTGCAGGTGGCTTCAAACTAGGTGATGCACTTGCTTATTCTTATGGGCTGTCAGTACCAGTTGGATGATTCTCTTATAACTGGATCATAAATCTCAAGTAGTTAATAACAGAAAGCAAGCGTGATGTCCCTTTACGTTTGTACTGTAAGGGAACATTGGTTTCAATATCTCTTCTGTTCCAAAAGAGAATCAGTAGTTTACATGGACATTGACAGCCTCTTACAAATGACTAATTGGGGACCATCTTTTTAGGAGCACTTTAGGAGTGACATTGGCTGCCACTGATTGTGCTTGCAGTTTTCTGTTCTTTATATTCTTAGTGCTGCCAATCAAGCTGATATATCTGGATCTCACACTGTTTCTGAATGTAACTAGTTCTTTGTTCATGCCCAGCTATTATTTTCACACAATCCTCACACTTCTTGTTCTTGTATCCAAGAGCACTTTCACAGCATTACCAGGCTTTACGCTGAACTAATGGTTTCCAGTGCAACTTATATTCATCTCCTGCTATTGTCAGACTGACGAACAAGACAGCTGTCTACCAGGCCTGACCTTCTGTTGTGACTTCCTTTTATGCTCAGGTGAATTCTTGATATTTTTAAGAAAGGTAGGAAATGATTTTTGCTTCCTGAGACCAATCAAAGATTTATTTACTCTTCAAATGTGATTATGCTCAAGCAAGATAAAACAATAGCTAGGTACAGATACCCTGGAGGAACCTCACATTACGTCAGAGGGGTTTGGTCTTTATTTGTACAAGTTCATGCCCTGAACAGGCTTTTTTTTTTTTTACAAAATTAAGATAGATGCTTCACTAGAAGTGTATTACATCTTGAACCACTTCTCCAGTTAGTTAAAACCCATCTGTTAAGCAGTTGGTCTTAGGTTATCTTATGTTTTAAGAGATGATTATTAAATGTAGAAAAATAATTTGTTTTTTAAAAAACCCTATTTTTTGTAGTCCTTTTATTGTTGAAGGCAAGTTCAAACTATATTCTCGACAGTATTTTCCCTTTATAGGTCTATTTTCAGCCCTTCTAAGTTGTAAAATCTGGTGAAGATCCATCTAATTAAAGTTTTGTGTTATTTAATGTTTTTCTGTGGAGAAATACAAGGAATCCTTTGATTTAAAAGAGTATTTGGATCTAATATTTTGAAAGATAAAAGTAAAAATCCCAGTCTGGAAACTTTGTAGAACTCCAGAGATTTAAGAAATAGTCTTAGAAAATTATCTTAGAAGCGGTATAATTCACTTTATTTATAGACTGTTCCCTGGTCTCAAGGAAGCAAATTGTGAAAGTGGGCAAAACTGGGAATACACATAAGAAAACTCACTTTGCTCCTTTCTACTTCGAAAAATTTAGCTTTTTAAAATTTTGAGGATTTGCTGTTAAAATGTTTTGTAATTTTCACATGTTCAACCTATTAAAAGTATCGTATCTATTTTTTTAACTCTTTTTTTGGTGGCTGCTCGGCATTTTGGCATGTGTGATGTTTTAATCCTGCCTTTTTCCAACAAAGAACTCATTTAAGTCTGCCTATTTTTGTGGTGTGGTTTGGGTTTTTTGTTTTTCTTCTTCCTGGGTGTTGCTTTAGAAACACAGCGTATTTGGGATTTAGGTCTTTAACAGAAAACTAGAATTTCTGGATGAAATAGGATGTAAATATGACCAGATACTGACAATCAGTGATGGTTGGCATGAAATGGACTTTTTTTTTTTTTTTAATGAGGACACTAGAACACAGACTGGAGCATGTGGTACAGGATTGAATATGCTGCAGATAGCATACTAGGGCTAGCAAGTGTGGATATTGGGAATGTTGTGTGGATTTATTCAACAGACTTGATGATAGATAAAGCTAAGGGAGCTGAGTGCCATTTTTCTGGAAGGTCTTTTGTCTCTAATAGGCTTATGTTATGTGTAGGGGAGGACAAATGTCTAAAATGACATAAAAAGCCATGTGTTGGACACCTTGGGCATTTAGATATTCTTCTACAATTAGCTAAGAGTACTTAGAGTGCCAGTTCACTGGAGGTAAGTAGTGGCTTAATGACAGACTGCTGAGTAGAAGGCACCAACTTGTCAAATGGTTCATCAAGCAAAATCATATTATGATAATTCTGGAAAACTATCTGTTCCTCTTGAAGCATAATCCAAGATAGCTGTCTGGACTCCAAACTTGATTAACCTGCTTGGCAGCAGTCTGATATGTCAGGTGAGGATCTACCTCTTTGGCATATAAGTTGATGTGTAAATAGATTCTTGTATTCTTGTTAATATTAAGATGCCAGAAATCTGTAAGTATGGGGGCAGGAAAGGACCAACCTTATAATCAGAGCTAGCTACGAACATTGGCACGTGCAACCGCAGTCAGTGATAATCTGTGTTGAGAGTGATTTTATTTACTCCAGTTTAGCTGAGCTCACAGTCTAGTACAGTAGGTCTAATTTTAGGTTTCTTTAACATGGAAAATTTCAAGGCTAGTGTAAAGCAAAGCAAAATACTAGCTACTTGAATGTTTTCAGTTTTCTGAATTACCTTGTACTGAACAGCTAATGTTTGTGTTGTGAAACAACCATCTGTTTTTATGGTTTAAAGAGAGTCTCCTTCAAATGTTAAATACTCTAAAATGTGTTAGTGAAGAGGCTGTCAGCCATTTGTCATACTACACCATTCAAAACTTTTCATGCACAGTGATAGCAAGCTGACTTTCTATTCCTCTTCATATTGATAAACTAGCAGCAAAATAAAAGCTAAAAAATTACTTAGCCTGGTTTGGTCAGTGTACCATGACTGACTGATTATTCTTTACCTGTTCTAAGGAATAAAAATGTGTTTACTTTCCTGAACCATCCGGTTTTTACTGTAACTTTGAATTAAAACATTCCATGTATTTTGGGAGCAGAGATGAAAGACATAACAAAGAGTTCATCAAATGTGTATGGATGGGTAATAAATACTTTGACAGGTAGAGATGTTGCTGAATATGATGCCTCCTTGAGGAATTTCAGAACAAGATGAAGATTAAACATGGCAGTTCTCTGTTTTAGTTTGTACTGAAAGAAAGGGGAACACATCTTCTGAAAGAAACAGGTCCCTTAAACATATGGGGGTTTTTCAAGGTTGGCTTCAAAATAGTCTCTAGTGCTTTTTTAACACTGTAGGATACTGCACACAAGGCACTATGCATATGCTGTTCACCACAGTATCCCAATAGAACTTGTTGCCCAGATGGTGCAAACCATATGCCTCTTGATAGTTTATCTGTGTTTGGGAAATACTGCCTAAAAATATAAGAAAGGTCATAAGACTTCTGAAAAGCAGCTCTAGGGAGTTTCTTTTAGTTTCTTTCAAATAATGCTCTGGAGGTATTCAAGCTGGTTTTTTCCTCTGTTTTTTTTTTTTTTCCTCTCCTTTCTTTTTTGGGGGTGGGGGAAGGAGGGTGTGCATAAATGTCTTATGATAGAGATATGAGGAATTAGGGAATCATACTTGCTCCAGTGCAAGGCTACAGCTCTTAAGGCATGCCTGCAGACTTCACTAGTCCACCTTTTCTCCATAGGAGTTGCTTAAGAGGAGTACAGCACTTTTTCTGTCCTTCCCCTCCAGATGTCTCGATGAACCTTTTTGGAAATGTAACAATCTAGAAAGCCAGTTGATTTTTATATTTGTTCCTATGTCTTCTGTAACTCATTTTGACTGTTTCCAGAGGCTAAAGGAGAAAATTCTTCTTGCCTATATACAAGTTGTTAAAATACAGTTTCTATTTTGCTTACCTGGCAAAGATCCACAGAGGAAAGGCAGTCTAATAACATTACCAGCATCATGGTTCTTTGAAGTATCAACTAATTAGGAATGTGCATTGCAAAAGTTTAGACCAGCACTCAGGAAAAGAATGCATTGTGTAACAATCGCTAATTCATCAGGATAACCAAAGCTTATTTCCTTTGAGTAAAGATTTACATATTCTCACCTACAGCAGTGTACCATATATAATACTTCTTTGCAGCTCCTCTGAAAGCACAATTCTGTTTAAAAGTAAATTAGCCAAATTGAAAGGCTAATTTCCTTGAGCTTCAAGTACAAAGATATCCATGCTTAGATTTCTTTGCCAGCTGGAAGAGGCTGAGAAGATGTGGTTTCCGAAATCCTGGGTATCTCATGACACCTAAGAATTTTAATGTGGTGTCATAAATCACTAACTTATTCTTGCTCCAGTGTTGTTTGCAGAATCTATTCAGGTAGATCAGTTCTGTGTACTGGGATGTGATGGGGGGACAGCCTGTTTAGTGTGGTCACAGCTTATATCAAATACCTGAAAAGGTCTTATGCTTGCATTGCTTCCTCTTACAATTTTGATCAGAATAAAAATGAGTATATCTGGTTTGAATCAGAACTTACTTTTGCAAGGGAAAGACTGATATGGCATAAAATCCCTCTACAGGCTTACATTTTTCTGGATCATTTCAGCTGGATATATGGATGCTCTTCTGCGTTTCTTGCTTTTTTCCCTCTTTTTTTTCACATTCTCACCTTTTAATTTTTAATTGGGTCTAATCCTCTTAGTCACTGAGTAAATATAGCTACAGTGATATAGCATTACCTGTGTACTGTGTGTGTCACTGCAGTGTGATTCACAGAATCATGTCCTTTTTGTATGGGACATTTTAATTTGTGGATATTGTTATGTATGAGCTGCTGCAAAGACTTGGCTTACACTGTGCTGCATTCAGGTTATACAGAAGTGGGAGCTTGCAGGATTGATCAACTGTATTTTATCCATATGATGCTTTCTATCCTTTCTCCCTTTTAAGGAACTCATATTATTGTTTTTAGTCTTAAATCTACTTCTAAATACTTCACAATTGGATCTATAACTATTACTCTAAATTACTTTTTGGTTTTGCAGGATATAATGATCATGTAACTTCTCTTTATTCTCAGTTCACTGACTTAGTCTCAAGTAGCTGCTTCTGTTACATGATAACATTATTGAGCTATGTGCAAACCTGAGGGATGAAATGGCCCTGTTTCATATCTGACTCCTGGCGAGTGAGAACAAGTATCATCCAGAACTCTTCAAAATTTGTCTGCAGCGAAAAGCTCTTTTTGAAAGAAAAAGAAAGACACTTGACAGATGTTTGCTTGCATAAATTTGAGAGAATAAGAAAAAGCTCAAGCATTTTGGTTTGTGTTTTGTTTTTTTTTTTTGGTTGGTTGGTTTGTTTTTTTTTCATATTACAATTTAACATGTACATACAGGTTTTTTTCCTAAAGTTTAAAGCATTCACATAGCCTTCTAAAGAAAGGTTACCTGTACAAGATAAACCGCATTCATGGTAAGATTCTTAACACTGACTCAGTGCAGAACTGTACTTGTTCTGTATATTCTAGAATCAGGACATTTCAGTGGAGATTTTCAAAGGTGTATTTTTCCAACCTAAACTTTGAAGAAGAAAGGATGGAGACAAAATTTTGAAAATAATGGAAACTTTCCTTGCATGCAATAACATTTTTATTTTTTGAACAAATACATGCACCACAAGAAGCGATCAGTTATAGTAAAAACCGTGTTACTGTGTGCAAGATGGGCGTACTTTAAAATCTCGGTGCATGTTTGCCACCAACGTTTTCTTTTAAAAAACCTTTAGAAGGGGCTGAACAAAGCTTTTCAACACAAATCATTTGCTTTACCAAATGTTCAGGTCTCCAGATCCCAGGAAGATGAGGGCTGGGATTTCTCTGTAGGAACAGGCAGACTTCTGAGGGCTGGCATGGTTGGGTCTCTGGCTGCACGCACAGGTTGTCCCCAGGGCTGGACCAGTCAGAGTATGTTGCCACAAGCCCTATGCCCAGGGTAGGTATTTTTTCAGACATGCTTTGCATCTGCTGCTCCCATCAGTTGTTGGGAAGCCATTGCTGCTTATAATCAGGCCTCCTTTTAATTTAGATGCAGAGCTTTAGGCAATGAAGGTTATTTTAAAATTTCAGCTCAGGTTTTCTTAATTCTTAAGTTAGCAGCAAGAGATTGCGTCAAGGACTCCTTTGTCCTGTGTATGCAACTAAGACAGCACTTTATAGTAAAAGTGAGTTTATAATTATTTTGTTTGTTAAAACAAAAATGAAACTTGGGCAGTGATTTCTTTTTATTTGTTTGAAGGTTAATTTCCTTTCTAGACTGGCAGCTGGGATGCCTAAGGGTGCAGGCGCAATGTGTGAGTCCTTGCTGCGCTCAGTTGTTCCTTCTGGGTGTGTCTATACTAAAAACAATTGTGGTGACGTCAGGAGTACACTTTTGAGGCAGGTGTTCTGATTTTCCACACTTACCCTGCTTTGGTTCATATTTGAACAGTCGCAGACTTTACCAAGGTTTCTTTCCTTTGGAAGACAGTGAACCAAATCATGCAGTCCAGGAGTGTCTGTATCTCATGCTGCAGTGATAATGTGCTAATGCACTACCAGGCTGGTGCTTTCCAAAATAAGCCCCCTTGGAAAGGCTTTGGTGCTGTTTCAGGTACTCAACAGCAGCTGTCTGCTCCAGCAGTCTGCCTTCTGGTCCACACAGCTTCCTAATGCAGATGTTTGCCTCTGCCGATTTGAAATGTATCCAAATCAACTGACTTTCATTAAGAACTTTTAGATAATTGAAATAATTAGTGAATTATATTTTGAATTAGTTTCTTTCTGCAATCAAACTTAAGACGTTTCTGACAAGCCAGGATTCTTTAATGTTACCTATTTTATCATTATATAATTATGTTTGTATGTACAACTTGTAAAATCATGTAATATGATAATACTTTTGTTTCAAAATCTTTTACTTCAGAGAACAAAACCTATAACAGTGCTGTTGAAATAAAAATTTACAGAAAACAAAGGCAGTAGGGGAGGTTGTTTATGGTATAAAAATACATTAAAAAGTAACAAATACCAAAGCCCTAAGCAGATTAAATTTTCAGATGAAAATGTCATCTTAGCTCAGCTGAGTCAAGGATCTTGGTTGCTGGCCTTGAAATATGATACTTAAGCTTAAATGATTTAGTGTGACAGTCTCTAGCTTAGGTTTTCAGGATCACCAGTATTTTGTTTTTAAAAGCAATTAGGTACCTGTACTCTACAATTATTTTTAATGATTATTTTTATTTGATGTGATGTATATCTTAATGTATTGTTTATATTTTTTGTTTATTTGATGACAGAGCTGTCAGGTGTATGAAACAAACACATGACTATGAACTCAGAATACTTGATCAGTGAATTGTATTTGAGGAGGAATCTGTACAAATACTAAAATGTTAAACATGGGCTAGAGTTAGGAATGTGATGAGATGCTCTATCCCACCATATAAATGACTTGAACTTATTTCTGAAGTTTTTTCCATTTACATACCTGTGCCAGAGAACCAAGCAGACTTTCTCTTGGTAATATACTTATCTGGATAATGAGAGGAGTATTCGAGTGTTGCTTGTGAATACTGCTGTTGTTTTGGGGAGGATTGCTAGCACTGCTTGTGGTTTCATTGTTTGCATCCCTCATTGTTCCTGCCTAACAGGGTGGTAGGTGTACACAAAGTTCCGTGCTGCTCTGGTTCCCAGGCTGAAAAAGGGGCCTTGCTTTTGAAGGCTTTTGCTTTTGCAAGCTGAATATGTGTGCACTCTTGCCTGGAAAGAACTGCTCTTCTGTGCAGCTCCCTGAGACAGCCTTTGGCCCTCCAGAGTATTTGGGTAGTAGAGGAAAAGAATAAAGTGTAGACAGCAAGTTGTATATCCAAGAAAAGAGAAATATTTTCTATATGAGTTACCCTGGACCCCTTTATAAAGAGCCGTGCCTCCCCCCCACCTTTTCTTATCTGCAGGTTTAGCAGCATACCTTAAATGGAATACACACCTTCCCCACATTTATATAAAACTGTTCTTTTTGCAGCTTGATTCATTTATCACGATGAGGTTTTTATTCTCTAGGGTAAGTTAATATTTCAGGCTCTTGGATTGTTGTTCAGGAACTGTCATTTACCATGTATTTATGTAGCTCCCACAAAACTAACTTCTAGCTGGTGTTTCTCTGTACAATAGTTTGAATTGTGAAGTATTGATGGACTGCTATAGATAATACACAATGCTTGTATGAAGGCTGAAGATTTGGGTATGTGTAAAAGTGGAAAGCATTCATTGGTCTCATTAAAGCAGTCTGCTGTCTTCCACTGTTTCCATAACGTCTCTTGTTGGCATCCTTTTTGCTGAATAGTTGTATTTAAGGCAGTGGGTACTGCTATGGGCACTGGAAAGTAAAAAGCTCTGGAACCAGTGTTTAGTAAAGTGGAAGAAATGTATTTCAAAATAATCTTAACCTCTGCTAGAGATGCAATAATAAATCTGCTTTAAAATAGAGAGCTTGCAGAACAAAATAATGAGTTGTTGCAAGATGCTGTGCACAGACTGTGATATATTGCCAACTTATTATTTCTGAGCTCTGTGGTGTGTCAAAAATGCGTGTATTTCTATATTAAGCAACACCTCTGCAGTTTGGAAGCTTATTTGTTAGAATTGGTCTTTGGCTCATGCTGTGTAGCATTTTAAAAAAGAAAACGCAGTTTTAATAGTAAGGATAAGTTGTCTTCTAGTAACACTTTAGTCTCTTTGCTCTGTAGGTATGAAGCATCCATTAACTTCTGACCACGTCTTTGAAGATGGGATTATGAATCAACCAGCTGTTCTACGGGTCTTGGAAGAAAAAGGACTGAGGAACGACAGACAGGATTATCAATTAAGTAAAGAAAAAAAGAAGATACTGTTTTCCTTCTGTGAAGTGTGCAATATACAGCTGAACTCTGCAGCTCAAGCTCAAGTTCATTACAATGGGAAGTCTCACCTGAAAAGAGTGAAGCAGCTAAATAATGGAAAACTCCCTACAAGTACAGCTCCTGGCACATTGTTTGCAAGTACAAGCACAGGTACATAATTAGTTTGAGATGTTGGATTTTGGTCCAGAATTCTGAGGAAGCTTTTAAGATTTACCTTCCGCACCTAACATAAGCATTAAATTTAATATAGATTAATACTAGTAGTCAATAATATTTTACCATGTTCAGAGTTGCTGGTGTATTTCTCTTCCTGTGAGGCCAGTTGTATTGAGGCAATATTGCACTAATGTGTGATTAATTACTGTGTTGTACCTTGAGATATGGTCTATTTAAAGTAACTGTTGTGGATCCAAATAGTTACAAATTTTGTCATCTGCTTTTGCTCCCAAAATAATGTTCTGGAGGGATGCTGTGTGTAGAGAAACTTTTAAAGGGAATCTAGTAGTAGTAGGACAGTGGAGGAGGAGAGCTGGAATTTACAGTTGTCAGGGTTTTAATTACTTTGATTCACGGAATCATTTAGGTTGGAAAAGACCTCTAAGCGAGAAGTAATTTAAAATAAGACATTTTACTTACTGGGCAAAACAAAGGTCCCAAATGCTTGGTCAAAATGCATTTAGCATGCATAATGTAAAGAGGAAGAGCACATAATGTGTTTTTCTGGGTTTTATTTATTTATTTATTTTATTTCACATAGCTATTCTGAGAAGAATACAACGGATCTCAAATCTTCATAGAAGAGTTTTCTGAATTGTATTAAAGATTTTTTAATTATTATTAGTCACATGAAGGCATTTACCTTGGGTTCTTTTGTTTTGTATAGAAACAGTCAAACTGCATTAAAGGATTTTGCTTTTTGTTATTTCTGATTTTGATTCTTGTTAACTGAATTTGACTTATTTTGATGTCTGTAGTATTGTTTTGTTTGATTTAGAACTAAGTAGTGTAAGGGTATCACTAATGTAAAGCCTGTGGTCCATAAGATTAAATTCCTGTTGAATAACATCTAGATCAATTAATTGTGTGCATTCTTAAAATAGATTAATTAAGATTCCTCTGTGTGCTGATAGAAAACATTTTCAATGTTTGCATTGTATATTTTTGTTGCTTTTTGTTAGCTGAACCTCCTCATCTGATGTCTTTGCTGTCATTCCTGGGGATCACAGCTGATGCTCTGGCACCACTGCTTAAAGGAAGCTTTGATGCTCAGAATACATTTGTGTTTGCTGAAGCACATGCTTTGGAGTTACTGTATAGCTTAGCAGCTGAAATTCATGTTTCTTTGTGCTTTGTTCACCAGTCTCTACAGTGGACTATATCCTAGTTACGTCCTAGTTACACTGGTCTATCCAGTGCATGTTGAAATAGGCATTCTGTTTTCTTCATAGCTGAAGGATGGTGTGTTCGTAGCATTTCAAAGAAAGAAATACCTTGTATAAACAGTTTATTATGATTATGTAGACGATTTAATATACTGCTTAAGAACTAGTAGGAGAATAAGATTTACTGAAATGTAGTTCTCAAAGAACACTTTACAAAAATAAGTAGAAATTAATTTTCTTATAAATTGACATTATCCAGGCTCAGTTTTGATCCATGTTCTCTGGAGTGTTATTACTTTTTGTAATGGAAGTCTTCCTTCCCCATTTCTTCAGCTACCATTGTGAACAGAGGTAATTGTGCAGATGGTAAGAGAGCAATTATATTAATCTCACCTCACCAGTGAACAGACTTTATTCTACATACCAAGGAAGTAAATAGCCCCCTTCAGACTTCACTGTTATAACTACCTACCCTTCTAACAAACGAACTAATGAACAGCTCAGCACACCTCAGGAAACTTTTTGCAAAGGTTCCTGCTAATGTAAGGTTGGAGTTTTCCTCTGTGTTCATAAGATGAATGTGAAATTAATAATATTCCCACTGGAAGATAAGGTGACTGTAACATACACATGACTCTTAAATTTTCATTGACGGTACAGAAAACAGGATTACAGACCTGCCAGAACTGTCTTGATCCTGTGTGACAGAATCGATCTGTGCACCATCCCTGACACCAGACTCCTTGACTCTTGGTGGACTTTTTTCTAAATGGAGATGAACACAAAGGAGTCATGAGACATATTTTCATATTCATTCTCTTTGGATGTCCTCTCTGGGACAGGTGACTCTAGGTTGTTATAACATATCCTTTTAATTTTTGACTACCACTATGTTTTACAGCTCAATTTGTTAACCTCAATTTGTTGCTCATAACTTTCAGTAATTGGTAACAGTCGTTGTGCCACTATTGGAGTGTGTCATGGGTTGACCTTTATTAAGATTTGATAATGGTGTAATTCCAGGTCCTGGCAATAATACTTTAGAGTGTATAGATGAGGGGCTTTTATATATTTAAAGTCTAAATATCTTTTTAGAGATAAGTTTAAAGTTACTTCTCTGTATTTAGAGTAAGGGTACAATGGTCACAGGATTTAAAAAGATATTTAGCAAAATATTTTTCTGAAAAACTTACTCTATTTTTAGTTTATTTTGGCTCACTACATGATTACTGAAATACAGAAACTTTTCTGCTATTGTATCTCTACCTGCAATTTAAATTACTTCATAGCAAGTAAAATAAAGTTCTAGAGCTGCTTTCCTTTATGTTGCCAAACCCAAGAAATTAATTGACTACATTAGGCGACTTTGGTGATTCGATCCATTCATTGAACTCCTCCTTTTCTTTACATCGGTGTTGAAAATTATGTGTTTGAAAAAGAGTGTTCTACTTAGACAGTGTATTGCACATGGTGTTAAAGCCTTCACTATTGCTTATGTTAGTGATTGTTCATTCATATGCATCATGCCTTACTGCAGCTCAGGCTGAAGTTTGTCAGCAATGCCATTTCCAGGGATCATCCCTACCCTTGTGAGAGGCATAAGTGATGTATGGACGGGCTGTTGCCGGAAAAAAAAGGAATGTAAGAGGGAATGTGTGTTTGCTTTTGCAGCTTAAACTGGTAATTTTTTTCAGTTATTTCCTATAAGGAAAAAGGAAAATAAAGGATGGTTTCCTGCAGCCTTGGGGAAATGTATTTTGGAGTGAGCTTGTTTAAAACTTTTCATCAGCAGGTCTTGCTGGAGCCTGAAGTGGCAATCTCGTGGAGCAGGTCACAGCTGTGTGGGTACCTGAAACCCCACCTGCCACAGCTCAAGGCTCAAGGCTCCGCTCCTCAGAGGGGCCGGAACCACTTTGGAGAATGTGGTACGAACTTGGCTAATTGCTAAATCAAGACTGCTCGCTTCCCTTCTTCTGAGAGACAGCTAATGAATTAATTGTTCAGGAGATGAAGACAGGAGGGAGGCAGTATTTCGGAGGCTGGGAAGGCAGCAGGAGTGCGGGATGGCAAGGCTTCCACGAGATGGTGCTGGAGCCCGGGCCATGGAGAGACGAGCCGCGGCTGCTGCCTCTGGGGCTCGCTTGAGCCTCGTTTGTTAACCGAGCTATTGATAGGGATAACTGCGAGTGGTTTGCTGATATATGCAAATATATGTGGGCAATTTTATGGATGACTTCGTTTTATTCCTTCCATTTCTCCTTTGGAGGTGACACCGATTTTGCTCCACGAATTCTCTTTGCTTGTTCCCTGGTATCTCCTGGTGAATCTCCTGATTCTCTCTCCTTTGCCCCCATGCTAACATGGGAAGGGTTGGTGTAGTTTTAAGTGGACTAGAAATAACCTATTGAAGTCCAAATTTTACAGATCCTGGAAACGGGTAGTTTCCTTTTTGCTACATAAGGTGTTCAAATTTACAAGTGGGCACAGCAGAATCACTTTTTCCTGAGTCCTGGGCTATTTTAAAGACCAGATGTACTTTAGGGTCCAGGTGGCACTCCTTAATGCCAGTGTGAAGGTCTTGCTGGAGGTGTGATTGGGATGTCAGTGCATTGTGGTAGCAGCTCTGTGTTTTTGCTCTTGCAATCTCTGACCTTGCAGGACAGTTTTGGAAATGCAGTACCCAATACCATTCTTTGTAGGGAACAGTCCTACAAGTTAATGTGTTAACCCTGCAGTACTGAGGAAATAATTGCAGGATGATTTCCTGGGAGATAGTAAACACATAATTGTGTGATCTGGTTCACAGCAATGACAGCCAGGGATTTGTTAATATAGCCAAACAAACAAATAAATAAATAAATAAATGACTAGATTTCGTTTATGTTTGTGAATTAAATCAGGTAGTGGAATGGAGAAGGTAAAACAGTAGTCTTGGGCATGGGAGGAGAATGAGGGAGAACAGAGAAGGCAGGGTTTCTTTCCCTTTTGGCAATAGAAATTAGAACTTCTTTGCCTCCTTGTGCAATGCCATATAATAATAATACCATTTGGAAGTCTAGGTATCCTATCAAGTCAATAGAGGCAGGGAGGCTTACAATTGATAGCTCAGAATTATATTTCATAGGATCCATGGACTGTATAGCTAACTTGCATATTAGCTTTCCAAATTAAATATATAGAGATAGAAAGTGTTGAATAGTGTCTTCAGCCAAAAGGTAAAAATGACTATTGGTAGATCTTGAGAAATTATACTGAAAATATTCCAGATAGCTTTAAATCTACATCCCCACTTTTGGCCTCGTGCGTACAAGGAAGACTTTTTTTTAAAATGAAACCGTAAAAGAAATTAGCTTACCAGATGACTAGGTCAGTGCAGGATTAAATGATGGGTGGTCATAACAGAACAAAACTGCAGTGCATTGCTCTGATTTCAGTGGAGCTTTTCCTTGGTTATTGAAAGAAGAATCTAATCCTAAATGCAGGTCTTTGTATATAGGTTTGAATCCTTAACTGTCCAAGACTAAGCTTTCTGACAGGTAGCTTAGTTCTCATCTAAGATTGCTTTGTGCCAATGTGACGGAGAACAGAATTTTTCTTACTTTGATCTAGGTCCTCAATTCCTTCTCAATGTTTGTCTTTCATTAATCTAAAACAAGAACAATCTGATTTTTATTGCAAATCTTTATGAACTATTCTACCACGTGCTCAGAGGAATGGTAAGCAGCAATCAAAAGTATCTGGAAAAAGTTTGTGAGCTGAGTCCTATTAAATGTGTGCATGCATAGCTATAGAATTAGTGCATAAGTCTGTAGAAAAGAGGAGAAGAAGGATAGTAGAAAGCACTGTGGTCTTACTCTTTTTTTTTGTGCTATGCCAAAACCTTAGGCTTGTAGGTCAGCACTTGTTCTGCCCTCCATGTCTGCTGCCTACAGCCCAACCTTTTGGAAAGCAGTTTCAAGGTGCTGTTGTGAGGGCACAAAGTGGAGCAAGTCCTCGTCACTTCCCCTCTCTTTAACCCCTAGAGAGGGAGATTGCTCCACACTTTGCTATTCTACTCTAAGTAAAATCCATTTTTCTTTTGTAAAAGATTAGACTCTTTTGCTAAAAAGCAAAACTGTTACTTTCTCCAATATAATACCAATGATAACAAAAAGAGTTATGTGTGTGGAATGCAACTTAGTTTAGTGGGCTATTGAGAAACTATTAGTATTTCACTTCTCTCTACAGGGTATGTTGACTTCTTTTCTTATTCAGTGGTCTTGTATTTATAAGTGATTGCTATTTTTCTTTCACAGAAGTCATGATAGAATCATAGAGTATGCTGAGTTCAAAAGGGACCCATCAGGATCATGATTAGCTGCTCTGAAATAGGGGGATTTATTATATTTTGATGTACTTGGTACTCCTTACAAAATGTTGATGATGAGAGTTAATATCAAGGACCAGAGCTGATATTAAAGTTGTTTTCTTATTCATCAGTTATTACACACTGTATCCATAATACTTGGTTCTGCATTTGAGTAGTTGCACTGAGAAAGTACTGGTAAAATTAATAAAAATAGTAAATAGATGATATATGCAGTCACTGGTAGTCTTCAGGAAAAAAGATGAGAAAATTACAGTTTCACTGAGGTTGGTTGTTTTTAAGTAATTGGTAAGTTGCATTAGAGCAAAACACCCTAATGGCAAATAGAAAACCCTAACTCTTGAATTTGGTAAAGGCTATCAAACCAATTATTCATTTGTAGCCTCCACTTGGTGGAGAGCACATGAATGACATTTGTTATAAACAGTATATAACTAGTATGGAAAAAAAGTTGTTTATGGGGGTGGTGCTTTGGGTGAAGTGTGAAAGGATTTCAAAATAAAATTGGCTAATACATTTGGCATTCTTTGCCACTACTTTGCATAAATATATTCTTGTAGCAAAATTCCTTCCTGGAGAGTTTAATCTCACTTTGAGGGCAGTTATGCTGTGGTAAAGAACCAGCATTTAAGACATCAGATAATCAGATGTTCTAGACTTTAGGACCAAAAATACAGCTGTTCACCAACCATGGTTTCAAGCTGAGGATGGCTGCAGGATTGGTAATGATACAACTTCTGCTCCGGTTGGAGCGTCTCCCTGTTTAAATTAAACAGTTTGGGAAATGGCCTGGAGAGCTTCTTAAATCAGTTGAGTTCATGTTGCTGCAAGGATTTCTTCACTGTCTCATGGAAGGATGTGATCCACAGTTTATGGGTGTAGATAGACAGCTGAGATGAAAATGGATCTATAAATGCAGACTTTTTTATTCATGTGCATTTGTAACCATGATTTCTATGTTAAAACTGCTGAAAAATTAAAATAATAAATTCAGATTTTTTTATTATTTTTATCTTGCAAAAGGAAGAACTGATACTGTCTCTGTATGGTGAGTTTCCCCATCTGGGATCAGATCCTGTCAAAATTTCTTTCATAGTTGACTCATGACACAGCAGTATATTTGGATAACTGTACAGGTATTATAATAAAAAACTCCTGTGTTTTTCCATTTCTTTTAAAAACTAAACCTAGTTGTGATTACATCTGATTCTTATACTGCGTGTCTCTCTGTGTGAGTATGGACAGTGACACGTGTCCTCTTACCTTTTTTTGGGAAAGAAAGCCTATGAAGTACCTGAAAAGACAAAAAGATTTACACAGTGAGAAGTCTATGTGGGAGTAGGAAAAGCATGAATTTAATAAGCCATGGACATTTTTCATGCTAAGTAATAAAAAATTACTGTTTTTTTTTTTTTTAAAGACAAAGGCATTTCTTCATGTAATGTCGTGCTCTTAGTGATTTTTTTTTTGTTTTGATTTTTTTTTTTTGGTTTTGTTTGTTTGTTTGTTTTTTAGGGTTTTTTTTGTGCAGGTACTTAATCTGATAGACCGTACAGGTCTTAGCTGGGTCAGTATTCAGAATTTTTTCATCCAAATATTTATTCTTCTTTTTAATAGATATCCTATTTTTTAATGTAGAATAGAGTTTGTCTGTTATGTGGTTAAAAAGTACTTATTTGTTCATTTGCATAATTGTGAATTAATCTTATTTTAAAAAGCTGTAAGAAGTAATTAATTTTTACTGCTGAATTTTTTTTTCCTAATCACGAACCTCATCACAATACAGGCTGCTGATTCTCCTCTGTCTTGTGCTCATTGTAGGAAAGACAGAGCTATTTTTAACATTTACACAGTCTAGATAGATGATTCCTCATTCTGTGTGGTTTGGAGCTGAATCTGTAGAGCCTTTCATAATCATATTCTTTTATTTTTTTTTGTGGTTTGTTTGAATTTGATCACTGTAGCTGATTCCATGCACTGATAATGACGGCTTGGGTTGCCTGATTCTCAGCATAAATTCACGCAGACTTCTACTTTGACAGTGCTCTGTGTTTCGGTACGCATGAAGATACAGAACTGAAATTGCTTTGCTTTCTTTACAAATGACTCAGAGCGTGCTTGTCCTTCCCTAAAATGTTGCCAGCGTGTGAAGGATTTTCAATGAGCAATGCAATAAGCCGGCATCTGGGAAGGTTTGAGGCTGCACTGGTATAACAGTGTACTGTCACACAGATGATCAGGGCTGGAGCCAAGGCTCTGTAGCACCGTAGATCATATTGGTCACATATTGGAAGTTTTGTTTATGTAACTTGGTTGCTGTTTAACCTGCATAAATAGTATTGCCATAATGTGGAGTGGACTTCCCAGTAGAGGTGAGTCTCTTTTTTATTATTAAACTTCACTGAATTGCTTTGTGCTACGACATAAAGTGTTACATGTTTGGCATTATTTCTGTGTGCATGTCATTTCTGTTTTAGTTATTCCAGTGGAAAGGGTAACAAAAATGGCAATGCATATAATGCATCTTTTTCTTTTCTTCTTATTTCAGTATTAAAAGTAACTAAATATGTGGCAAGCTCCCTTTCCTTGCTTGCTGTTTGCAGAGGGCATCTTTCCAGTAGGTGACTTCCTATGCATTTTAAATTTTTTTTGAATGTCAGTGATGCTGTGTTATTGTTGTAAAAAGAAGCTTATTAGCAGTGTGACTAAATATCTCTTACCATAACTTGCATTCTGGCTTGTTAATTCTCAAAGTGTAGTTACAATGATGTGTGAAACACAAGAGCTGTCGGATTCTCCAGATAAACTAAGTACAGAATGAAATAAATTGTATGCTGGATTTGACATCTTAGATATGTCTGTCATTGTTAATATTAAAAGTTATGACCTGTCATGCCCAGGATAGCTTCCAGTAATTCATTTGCACTGACAGCTTGCTTTGAGAGGGGTATAAAATTAGTGTCGCTTCTCCCTAACCAGTTAAATTTGAGATTTAGTGCAGCAAGTTTTATTTAAGGGAACAGATAGTGTGTTAAAGGTAGTCCATGAAGTTCTAGTAGTAAATCTTTAAGCTTGAAAGAAGCATTATCATAAACTAAACAGACTTTGTACCTATGTGTTTAAAAAAAGGTTTTTTTATTGAGAATTTCACCTATAGCAGAACACAAAAAATTAGTTCAACTGAGTTACTTATTAAGCATTGCTGTTCTGCTAATATGTTTAGTTTGTGAGGTGAGACCTGCTATGATTATATTTGCGTATGCTGACAGTAATTTTTTTAAAAATAAAACAGGGAAAAATGTTGAAAAATATTATTTAAATGTTTTTCTTTCTTGCTGTAGAAATGTCTGTGCTTACTATGTAAAGACTGCTGTGGGTTTTTTTGGTGTTTTTTTTAATGAGGAACTAGGACAGCTCATGCTTTTTCCTGCTAAATATATTTATGAGGCAGCTGTTTTATAGCTTTCAGCTCCAAAGTTATAGATAAGTGTGTATTTGTTTGACAGAAGATTCGAGAATTTCCATTTACTGCCAGTACATGTAAAGCTTGGCTAAGCAGACTGCATCAGGAGCACACACCATTTGTATTAGCCAATCTGTCTTTGCAAGTCCCAGGGCCACTATCTTGCTAGAAGCCACTGTGTGCTTTTGAAAGCATGAAATTAGTTTTATACTGAGCACATAGCTTCTCGTTTAGCAGTTCTTTTTATGGTAATGGTCAATTTATGGTTCAGTGCCAGAATTTTGGTGTTCTGTCAAAGCTGATAGCTTCTGCTAAGGTGTTCTTTGGAGATAAAGACAAACAAAATCCAAAACAACACCCCTCCACCGCCAAAAAATCCCAACAAAAATGCAATTTGTCGTGGGTATCCTAAGGAGATGCTAATAAAGTTCTCCCCAATGAGCTAACTACTGACATTTCTGATAGCATTTTGGAGTTAGTTTGTTGTAGTCTTTCAGATAACATTTGTCATTCATCACATAAAATTATTAAATTCATTGTCGCTTTTTTACACTTCATGAGTTTGGAGGGGAGGTTATGACATGGAAAATTGCTCTCTCTTGATGCTAATTTGCTCTATGTGCTTATTTAATGATCAAGGATAAAATACACTTGAAAAATGTACATGAACCACCCTAAACATTCAGGAGAGATAATTTTTAGATAGAAACTTTAGAATACATTGCGAACTTTGCTCTTTCTTAAAATCTGTAGATGTCAAAATAAGTTATGTGTAAATAACTTTGTAAAACGGTCTTTAATACATATAACTCATAAACTGATAAGCCAACTTTCTTACCTGTGTTTTGTTCTTGGAAGAGTTTCATTATTTTTTTAACTCTACCAGATTTCTGACTGCTCCCTCACTAGCAACTATGTTTAATGAAAGATTAAGGTGGTTAACATTGTGCACTATTAGGCTTCACTTGGGTTACTTTGTCCAGCCTACCTTAATCTCTCTCGTATAGTAGGCAATTTAAAATTGCTTTGCTTTTAATCTAGGACATCACAATTCTGACTTGATCCTGTAATAACCACTTTTAATGATCTGCTTCCTTGCTCAGTTCTGTCTGCAAGGGGCAAAATTTGACATGGCAATTTGTGTGGAAGATGTAGTGGGCTCTAGATCTGGTGAAATTTCTTCTGTTAAGTGCTGAGGAGAGATCCTGATCAGCTACTGATATGCCTTCATGGGAAAAGAAGAAGCTGCAGGTCATAGCTTCCAGAATTTTACTTAAGAAGCAAATGTAAGCTGGTGTACCAGTCTTTCATTATTGCATCATCATGGAGGAGAAAGAGAAGTAGAAGCTATGGAGACTACTGCCTTTTGTCACAGGTGCTTGGAAGGTGCAGCAGAATATCACCAACAAAGCTCCTTTTTTGAAGCCATGTTGTTTGGATCCTCCTGTAGTCACACAATAGATGCAGACTGACAGCTTTAAAAAAGTATATTGCTGTCATTTTAGGACCTTTGAATAAATTTTCTTGCTGTTCTTCAGTGTGTGTTTAAAGGCTACCAGGCCAAAAATACTGTTATGAACATTTGGAAAACAATGTGTGACATGTCACTACCATGACATATAAAACATGTTTTATTTCTCTAAGTACTTGAGCTGGAATGCTTTTCTTTGTCCTTTTATTCTTTTGAGGATTCTTTTTATGCGTGCTTTTTGTCTCTATGAATTGTGATTGTCACATTTCAATCTGGTTAGTTCTTTGTTCCAAGATGATGTTGTTTGCGAGGTGCTTTCAGCTTCAAAGATCTTGCCTCCTCTTCCAAGCCTTTCTTGCTGCGTATTTTCTCTCCTGCCATTTCACATTGGCAGTTAAAGTGAGAGGCAAGATCTGGTGTGCCTGTTATGCTGGACAAAACTACTTCACTTCCTGGTATGGAGCTTTACTCTTTCTGTATCCATTCTATAGCCATTTCTATATCAAATTGTCAGTTATCACATGGCACCATCATTTTAATTTCTTCTCCTTTTGATGCCTGAAAGAAAATTCAGGGAGAAAAAAACTCCAAGACAATTTAGTTTCAAAGGTGAGATAAGGAAAGGGTTTTAATTTGTGCCTGGGCATAAGATTACAAGACGCAGGCACAAGTCCCTCTGTACAGATGTTAAAATTTATAATATTGTCTGTCCAATCCCAGATGTTTCCACCCCATGGCTTTTGATCTGATCCACCCTCGGTCACATCCCTTGGGAATTGGGGCTGGGGTCTCTGAGACCCTCTCTTCATCAATCTTCATCTTCTTCGGGGTACAGGGGGCACATAGTTACCCAGAGTTTGACTGTACTCTGCGGTTTAGGCCAAGGTACAAGTGTTCTCTAAACAGAATAGGCCTATCTTAAATAGACTAAACATTTCTACTGGAATTCAGGGGGTAGAATTGATATGAGGAGCATAGAATGGGGTAATAGGGTTGGAGAGTTTCTGTGCTAAGGGTAAGGGAATGAAATGCTTTTGCTTCTAAATCTAGTTCTACTATATAACTACTTATAAAGCTTATAAAAATTAGAAAAATCAAAAAACCAGATGGACATTAAGGCATCATTTAGAAGACATCAGTGTTAATGTATGGTGATCTTTTGCACTTTGAGAGTGTTTGGGGGCAGCAGCCTCCCTACTACCAAGGTTACTTTACAAGGAGATTCTGAAGGAGAAGAGGACACTGTAAGCTAAACGGAAAAAAAAAATACTGGGGAAGTGGTAGTTTGTGAGCAATTCCATGTTGATCATTTGACTTTCAGATCCAAGTCTAGCCAAGGTCTTCGTGGAAATCTTGAATTTGCTTTTTTTTTTAGTGAAGGTCACTGATGAATCCTGCCAGAGAAGCTGAGTACACTGAGAACTGTATTTCACTGTGGAAGTCCTATTGCTGAAGCTTTTCCCTGCCTCTAAGTTAAAGAGACAGAGGTGTTCTGGAGGTCTCACCCAGAATGTTCAACCAAGAAATTATATCGGGTTTTTTTAATATGCTTTCTGTTCTGTTGGATTCTGAGCAGTGCTCATAACATGACTTTGAAGGGAAAATTAACTAACTTTCCTATTTCACATATGCTTTTTGTTCCTGTAAGGATTTTTTTTTTAAATTATTTTTTATTTGGAAGTGAGGAAACCTGTGTACTTTTTCATCTCTGAAGGTGTAAGGAGAGTGCTTTTGTGTTGACACCAGCAGCCCGGTCAGATGAAAGGCTAAATTCCTTGGCCTTGCATAGGTTCAAGACCTACACTAAAAATTTCTTATGCCTGTGATTGGGCAATACAGATCTTGGGATGGGATGGAGTCTTTTTAATACTCTGTGAATAGAGAAATACAGCTTCTTTAAGGACAGATTTTAAAATTCATATGGTGTGTTATAGGAGGTAACTTAGGGAAAGGATATGACACTGAAAGCTTGGTGGACAAAACTTTTCCCAGTAGGGAACTTGTGAAACTGTCAGACTTAGGGCGGGAATTTCTGGCATGATGGATTTGGTGACACCACTTGTTAGTTTATTGTGGTTGCTCTGGATGCAGTATAAAATCTGCGTTCAGATCACCTATGTCAGGGTGCTTAAAGGATATTTCCATGTCAAGGGACTTCCGAGGTTATTGTGGTATGTTCAGTTTTGGAGTTTTTGGTTTTGTTAACTGTTCACATTGGTACTGTTTATACCTTTGCTGAGCTAGAGGAAGAGGCAGAGCAGGTCTCTGGTGTGCAAGTTTCACATTTACTTGCTTCAAGCATTCTGTAAAGGCAGAAGTCAGAACATAGCTCCTGGAAGTTTGTAACTTCCACCCAGGGGCCTCTATTTTCTTTCTTCAGGATATTTCATAGTAGGGGGTGTAGAGAGGAAGGGGAGGTAAGAAATCCATGTGTGAAGTTCTTAAAATTGTCTTTCTTCTCAAAGTGGATTAAAAATTTTCACATATTTGCATCTCCTCTTGCTCAAACTGGGGTATTGGCAATGATAACATCCTGAAATGTTTTGTGACTGAGCATTTAAATGTGAGCAGAAAGAGAGGCGCTTTTTTATCAGCTGACCAAACTTAAATGGAACATACAGGAAATAAAGAGGTGAGGAAGATTTATAGGCTTTAGAGTGGCACATCTGGATAAAGAGTCACAGAAATCACTTCATCAAGAAAAAGCAGACTAGTTGGAAAGAACTGAAGATTATTGTTAGGAATTGCAATTAGTGTATTGTGGCCAGCTTTGTTAGTGGTACCATATAAGCCTGGTGCACCTCTAGTAAGGTTGAACAGTAAATATCGATCTATTAAGTAATCATTGTAACAACTGCTTTTTAAGCAAACATAAACAGCACTTGGCACCTGTGAACCCAGGTTATTTTTGAAAATAAGATTTAAGCTTTTTGGTCACTTTGGCCGCTGAGCAGGGCAGAGACTTTCAGAAGATTCAAAGGTGGAACACCAGAATATTACTTGCTGTGGATTAAATCTTTGTGAAAACATCCTGAGGTTTTTTTTTTTTTTGAAACATGATTATAAAGAATGCTTATATGAAAGTGGTGTAGTACCAGATTTGTTCTTGGTAACTATTGACAGAAACAAGGACAAATCTGGCAGAAACAAGTAAAAATATTGTTGTGCTTTTATTTTGTTTGTCAGTTGCAAACACTTGCTCATTTTAATACTTCATCCTCTCTAACAAGTATTTGTCCTTCAAGGGGAAATTCTTTTTTTTTTTTTCTTTCATCTTCCCTCAAAACAAACAGCTTTGTTTTACAAAGTACTTCAGATTACCTTTGCAAAAAAAATATTTAAGTTGACATTGTTCTGATAATTGTGTACTAGACTTCTATTCTGGATGTTATTTTTACTGCATGGTATCTATGCTGTTGATATTCTGTAATTGAGAAAAAACTGGAAAATCAATGAAGCTTAAAATCCAAATCAATAAAGTAATAATTTATCAGCAACTAATTCATTAAATCTGTAACCTATACATGCCTTGCAAGAAAATACCCATGATTATTTGGGTGACAAAACTATTTACTTAAATACTCTATAAATTCTCAAATTTTAGAAGATTTTTGTTGCAAATAGTCAGTTTTTGGTGGTTTAAGTGTTTCGTGTTGTTTTGTTAATCATTTCATTAGAGACAGGAACAGGCTGTTGCTTATGAGTATACCCGAATACCCACTAGCAAAGTAGTAAACATGAGAAAAGTATAATTTATTGAAAGATTAGTCTGGAACGTGTATCCAACTATTCAACAATTATGAACAAATCTTTGAATTGATGTGATTTCCTAAACAAGGCTATATAATTTAAAATATATAAAACAGATCCTTGATTTGTAAACATGTCAGATAGTTTGACCAGCTTTTATGTAAGACTCATGTTGTTCACAACATGGTATTTATTCATTGATCAAGCCCAGGTTTAAAGGAGTCTTCTGAGAAATGGCACAAGAATGAGATAGTGCAGTAATGAATAAAAGCTCCTGGGGATTTCCATGCTCTGAAGGTGCTCTGCAATTTCAACATATGGCTGCTCCCCCTGCTCTTTCATGCACGTGCTCACTTGTTGGAAAGATGTTAATAGGCTTGGTGGTGAAGAGGGAGAGATTTGGTTTGGTGCTTAAAAATGGTGTACCAATTAACTCAAGAAGTAAATTAAAATAAGAGGAAAGAATTTGTGAGAGCAGAAGGCATTGTTGCATCCTGATGCATGAAATAAAACAGTGGCATGGCTGGAGTCAGGGTGTTCCAGATTTCAAGGGTCAGCTACCCTCACGAGTGCTTTATCTGAGACTTTAGTGATGATTAATCATGCACCTGAGGTAAAACGTTTGTGTAGGTGTTCGCAGATTGGGTATTGTTCATCAATAGGAGTTTGAATTGGAGCAGAAGCAAATACAATTTCTGACCATTGAAAATTCCATCCTAAAAACAGTTGTGTTAAATCAAGACTAACGGTAACACATATTTTTGGGGGATAGGCCTAAAAAAATTGAGGAGATGTGCACTGGATTTTGATAATTTTTTGTTCTGATTTTCACTTTCTGGCTGCTATTTTAATCAATTCCCTTGTTTTCCTGTCTGCTGAACATGAAGCTAATGAGAGGTGTGCAGTGGTGCAGTACTGTGCCCCAGAAGGTGGGGGATGCTGAAGCATCATAGGGTTTTGCCCCCAGTCAGCTGTGCTTGTAAACTAGAATTGAAGTTGATCACAGCTGAAGAGGCAAATGATTAGGCAGCATGAATTCTGTGGTGTATTTTGGAGGTTCTGTTCTGCTTTTAATTTAAAAAATTTTTTGAAATCTAAGAAGCCTTGTTGGGAAAAACTGAGGAAGTGTACAATTCTGAAGAAATGTACAAATGTTAATTTTTTAAGTATTAACAAGAGACTATTATTTGAATAAATATGGTATACTATGTCTTTTTATCTTTGTTTAGAAGCACAATTTAATATACCAAAGTAAATTTTTTCATCAGAAGTCCATTTTATGTATAACAGGCATGTTATTAAATAAAAAACCAAAAGGCTAAAAGTAGATTTATAAATAATACTTTTGTCAGATTATTTGATTTTCATTATTGTTTCAGGTAAAGGTTCCAGCCACCTTTACTGAAGCCTCTTTGAAGAGATGCTTTGTTAGTTCTTTAATTACTAATGTAGATTTCTTTGAGTGGTGGCCTTGCTTATACAAGAAATACATTTGAAGAGCTGTTAATTGAATACCTTGAATACCAAGCATCACTGACATTTAAAGACCTGTTTGAAACTGAAATTATAGATTTCAATAGCATTTTATGTCAAGACTCCAATACCAAGAGGAGAGACCAGGTTTTAGTGGACAATGATCTTGTCTGCACACTATTGTTCTGGACATCCAGCCTGGCCAAGGCAAGATATGTTTGCAATCATAACATGCTTATTTTTTGCTTAAATTCTTGTGAGGTGACAGAATGACAGACACATACTTTGTCTTAGACTAAATACAATTATCTTTTCATCTTTTTACAGTTTTGCTTCAGAAATACTTGTTATGATTATCCAGACTTGCAATCAGTGGATGAATTGGGTAAATAAGGCTATCTATACTTTTAAAGTATTTATACTGCTTTCCTCATTTGAAAGCCTGGTGTTGCTTTGACAGACTGTGAACACACTACCCTGGCTGCTTCAAGTCATCCCTTTGCGAGGTTGATGCAATGAATCAAAATTATTTTAACTGCTTTAAATAACCAAGATAAGAATCCTAATCACTGAAGTTGTCATTCATTAATTGAGTATCTACAGAGTGGAGAGCAGGAGTGTGTTGTTTCTGCTGGTTGCAGATTAGCAGTCTGTTCGACTGCTCAGTCTCATCCATCCCGTACACAGGGTTATCATTCCCAGAACCGACAGCTGTGCCCTGTGCAGAGGGAGCTGATCCAGCCCCTCTGACAGAGCATGTGCCTTGTTTGATCAACAGTGATCCCTCTGTGGCAAATGCATACTGCTGGAAAAACATTAGGAGTTGAGAAAGACTGGATGTAAAAGACAGGGAGTGTGCATGGAATCTGGATGAAAAATGGCAGGTTTTACTCTGTCTTGAGCAGTCGAAAACATGTAGCTAGAAATTGCATATCCTAAAATGTGTCGAAATAGCAGCTTTTAGTAGGCAGCTGAGCGATGATAAACTGCAAGAAACTGATGTGCTACTGTAAATATGCTACTTATCCTGAGATTGAAATCCCTTTACTCACTATATTATTTTCTTGGCCATCTATTGCATTTAACATGTTGTTTATTGCCTCCCTCTGATAGAGTTCTAGGGTCAGTAGAAATTGTTATGCAAACTCAAGGTTTCAGAAGTTACATAGTTGTTAGAACAACAACCAGTAACAGTGCAGACATACAGTAGAGGAGTCTTTGAGGAACCTTAACCTTGTAGAAACTTTTTTTTTTCCTTTCTTTCTTCTTTTCCCTTTGATCTTGTTGCTGAATGCTAGTGGAACATGACTGTACTGTTGTGGTGTGGAGCAATCAGCTGCCAGAGCAAAGTGAAGTCTGAAGGGACATCTACCAATTAACTGAAAACAATGAGAAAAATATTATTGTTACACTAATCAAAGCGAACTTGTTACCAAGAAATTTGGAAGTCAACAAATTTGTAAGCTATGTATGGTCTAGTCTGACACTTCTGGTATAAAGATGCAGAATCAGTGAATCCGTGGGGGTTTATAGACTCTGAGGAGTAAAGGAATCATGAAGCCTTATCTCTTCTACAGTACTGGACAAAATAATCTCAAGCATTAATTCCTTTAGTGGAAGAAATTGCTTTACTAAATATGCCAGTGTTTGCTGCAATTAAACTAGAACACATTATTTAGAGACACATCCAAGTTCGATTTAAAGACTTCAGGACGTGATGAATTTACTTTTTACACTGTTGAACTGTTTAAATAAACCTTTACCTTTGCAGTTAAGAACTGCATCTAACTCCCAGTTTGAATTTTCTGATTATGAGCCAGGAGGTGCCTTTTCTTCCCTACTGTTAAGGAATCCCTATTATTAGATGTATTCTTCCTTTAAAATGGCAAGGAATCTTGATTTGAAGTCCAGCATGGTTTGTATTATGTGTACAATTACAGAGATTGTGTAACATTTGAAAAGGTTATGTGTTACTTTTTTAATAACATGATTTGCATCTGTGGCCTCAGTGATTCTCTGGTGAATGAGAACAGTAACTTTGCCTCCTCGATAGTGGACTGTTGGGTCCTGGTTTTTAAAATCTGCACAACATACTCTTAACTGTAACAAATACTCTTTCAGGCAGGTCCAAGTTCATAAAGTTCTCTTTCTTTGCATCAAGTTAGAAGCATGATACCAATACTTGTCAAGATTTTTCTGGACCTCTGCTGTCTTTTCTTCTTCTCCGGTTATTTTCAACTGGCAGGATGAAGATTTTTCTCTGAGTGCTTGTGAAACAAGAGTTGTTTTCCAGGTCAAATTCCTTGCTTATAGTATGGACTGCTTGTTTTACTCCTCTGTGGAGGTTTGCCTCCATTTCTAAAACTGTATTTTAAATACTGAAAGGCAGCTATGTAGCAGGTATGTGTCTGCTTCTTGGTACCATCTGGGATGTGCAGCGAACTTTGCCACTCAAGGTATTTTAGCAATTCTTTAAAAACATAATATCTTAAATTAGCTTAATACCTATGAAGAGATTCGATGGGCAGTTTTAGTCTGATTTTTTTTTACATGATGTGTACTTATCATGTCACCTAATTTTCTTGGATTAGTTTCAAAGACTTTCATTTATCTAAAGCATACCTTCAGTGAAGACTTAGAAAATGGGGAATACAGAATCTTCTATTTCCTAATCAGCTTGTAAAGACACTGCATATATGATTTACCTGACAAGCTGTTTCCTTACAGTTTTACCTCAGTTTTGGGACAAGAATATCTGTAATCTAACCATGTAAATAATTTTGTTGAGTCTGTATATTATTCAGTACACTCGCACTAGTATCTGACAGGCATGCTCATTAGCTATTGTGTTTTTTCCACTTCATTGGTATTGTTTGGAGACAATATCATACAGTGTTATATTCAGACTATTATCCTTGGGATGTTTTTAACTCCTTTGGAGCATGTCCTCAGCACCTACATCCATCTATTCACAAAGACTTCTTTCTGTAGTTTATGGAAAGAGTAGAAAGCACAGCATACTAATTTACTTGGATGACCAGTTCCTTCCTGTTTTAGCATTTTACTTACGGTAAAATGCTTACAGTTTAGTTGCACAGAACTGTCTTGACAAAATGTACTGTTAACAGGCTCTTAAGCCTGTGACTGTAATACATAATACTAATCTTTCTAATACCTTGCAAACTTGTGTTCTGACTGCAAAGAGTGTGCTGCCAGAGTATGGCTTTTTTTTTATGCTAAACTTTCTTCCACAGAAGTGGAAATGAAAAAGCTCTATGAATTTAAGTATTGTTTTGAATTTATTTCTGCAATTTGCTTGAAACTTGACCTTTATCTAAGCTCTTCTCGCTTCTGCTTTGGGGTAAGTCCTGATCCATATGCGTACCTGTATTCAGGATTGTGAGAGTGTTATCCATGAATAAATCCAAAAATATGTTGCAATTTGTTTTTTGTTTTTAAGAACTGAAAGTCACGGCATGGTTTGAATTAAAGAAGATTATACATTATATTATAGCAGTATCTAAAGTAGGAATGCTCAAGCTAAAACAGAAGTAGAGTTCTTCTGTTCTGCACATCACTGAATGTCTGGGAAGGCTGGTCACTCCTGAATCCCCTGCTTTTTTCCCTGCTGTGTAAGCCTTCCCTCTCCTTCCCCCTACTGAAGTTGTTACCTCAGGTCAGTTACTTATTTTTTTCTGAAACGTCATCTTACATTCTTTTAGTTGAAATTTTATGTAATCACATGGTAGTATTTTCTCCCTTTCTCTTAGATTTTTCTTTTAGAGTCAGAGTTCATAATTGATTTTTCTCTACAGCGAAGTAAAAAGGTGGTGTGCTTTCCTGTGACTTATGTTCCTTTAACTAATTAACTAATTCCTATTAACTAATGTGTATAAAGGTTCAAGTTTTTTTAATAAATAACTGTTATTTTTTTGTGGACCTTTTGTTACAGAAGTTGCTAGTAACTGCTGAGCAAAGAGACTTTTTTGGTAAATAAAACATTTATAGAACGTGAGAAGTTGGAAGGAAAATATTTTCATCTAATTTAGTGAACTTGGATTGGTTTCTCTAAAATGACAACACTTGGAAGTGTTTTTCCTCTTTTATCATCCATCAGAGGCATGTACATCTGAGGTTTCTGATCTTTGGCTTAAACTACTGTTAAGTTTTCATTATAAATGTGCCACCTACTGGAGCAAAAGGCCCATCAGCAAATATTTATTAATGTTATCTTCTTCCAGACACATTTGCATAGTAATTTCTTGCTAGATTCCTGTGCTTCTGGTTGTCAAATTTACACTGCTTCTTGTCAGCCTCACCATAGGGTATAAAAATGGTAATAAGAATTGGAGGGGATGTGGAGCATGAAGGCTTAATACAAATTACTTGAAAAAAAAGAAAGAAGAATTGATATACTGAATTGTAATGAAAAACACCTGCCTGGAATGAATGCCCAATAAGGGAATCTTACATTCATAGGTACTCTAAACCTTGATTTCATGATGAAAAAAATCACATAATTATTCAATATAGCCTTGTAGCAAAAGGAAATTTTAAACAAGATTTTAGATTATGCTGTGGTTTTCAGTTGTTTTTAAAAGAAATCTTCAGCCTCATCTTGGCACAGGATTAGTCATGATCATCTTTACAAATGAGAGGCATTGTCCTTGAAGCTTCTTGTCTTTTATGTTATAGTAATTAAATGAATGATTAATTGTATTGCAGATATGTCTTAAGAGTTCTATTGTGCTAGCCTTGTACAGAATTAGCAAAAGACTTATCGCCAAAATTTTTAAATCTGCTTTGAAACACAGGGAATGAAGACTGTAGAGCAAATGGGAAGGGTAGGATTATCTCGAAAATATCACTCTGCTAAGCTCAAATGATTTTCTTGATGTTTCTCATGAAAGTGAATGCTTGTTTTGGCAACACTTGATTATATCATAGTAGAAGAATATATAATATATATTTAAATATATAATATTAAAATATAATATGTGAACACGAACAAGCTTAATGGCTTCCTGGAGATCAGTCTGTTTTGCCTTATATTAAATCTGTGTGTTCCTGTAGGACAATCTTTGGTTTGGTCAGGGTTGTCCTTTTTTTTTTTAATTGGGGTAAACATGATCTGGCCGATATGTTAATGAGACAGCTATAAAAATTTGGTGGTTTTCCTTACACAAGTTGCTAGTTTCTTGCAAGTAAAACTCAGCCATGAGGGCATTTGCTTTTGAAAAGAAAGAATGAATCAATGAACCACCCTCAGAAAATGAGTCTGGCAAGCTATGAAGAAGGAGATAGGAAGAGATCAAAGACCTCCTAAATCCCTAACTCAGGTTGTGGTGCATAAGCCCAGGTTTTCAGCAACTCAGTACCAGGTCCTCAGTGTTAAATGCAGGGAATCCAAATTTTATCCCTGCTAAATCTGCTATACTTATATAGAAATATAAACATGCAGTTGCATAAATTTGGAGTTTTTAACACAGATTCGTAAGCTGCTCGCCATAATCAAGTGTCCTTGTACACTGCCTGTTCATTCTTTTCATCTGTCAAATGCTGTTAAACTATGTTTGGATCTGGACATGTTGGGATGGTGTTAAATAAATATTCATAGATAACTGCAATGTAAGTATCTACAATAGACTGTCAAGGAAGTTGGAGCCACCACTGATGGACCTACATGGCATGTCTGGGATGACACAGTAATTGGAAGGAGGTAATAGCAGGATGTTTTTCTTCAAATTTGGCACTTATTTATCTGTGCCTAAGGGAGAAGATTGAATTTCTTAGTCTTAGATACTTGTTGAATAAATTCTCTTTTCAGTTCTTTATTTGGTAATTGAATGACCAATTTCATATTACTGGGTGAAGGAAATTTAGGCTTTATGTCGAGTAGTTCTGCTTAGGAAAAATATAAATTACTTCTTTTTCTTTGGTAAGCAATGGAGTATAGTCTTCTATGATTTTCTGGAACAGGCCAGTGTATATGTCTGGCATTGCTCCAAGTGGTGAGCACTTGGAGTGAGCTGGGACTGTGCTTCAGGAAACATGCTGCTTGCAGGAACAGTGCTCACATTTCCATTGGCTGGAAAAGTAGGAACATCAGCTGGAGTCATTAATACTGTTGTCTTTAGGGGTGACTGTAGCTGATCTGCCTGTTTTCCCAGAATGGGACACTGAAGCCAGTAAATAAGGCAATAAAATATTTCACACCTAATAAATTTCATAAACCAAAAGAAAATAAAATCCAAACAGTTCTAAGAAGAACACAGTTGTTCCAAAAGTTAAGAGATTGAGGTCATATAGAAAGCAAAGGGATAAGAAAAACCCTGCTATATTTATAGGAGGAGGTAAAGATTCTGTCTCAGGAAACTTCTGAAATGCTTTTAAACACTTCAATAATGAAAAAAGCAGAAAAGGGAAGTAAATTCTAAGCAATGTCTGAGAGTGAAAACACTTAAAGTACATGAATATAACTCAGGGAAATAACTGGCTACAAGAACATATCCCAAGGAGATACTCAAAATAAGCACAGTACAGCATTACAGAACAGAAATGTAAAAAAATCAAGTTCTCCATGCAGTTTTATGGGCATATGGAACTGATTCAAGGCGCATTTCTTCATAACTAGGTTTTTAAGGATAAAATAACTTTATCTGTTACTAAAACTTATTCAAAACATGATTTTTTTTTCAGAATGATTTGGTTATTAGTCTTTTGTCTAATGGGTTAAATCAGCTGTGTTTCATTTTATAGTCTTTTACAGGGACATATATGCTTCTATGTAGTATACATACATGTAGAATTATAAAATAACTAAAGATGACTCCAGAGTACAAAACTGAGGTGGGCGAAGTGCTATACTTGTCATCTAAGCAGTGATAAATTATTTCAGTGGATTGCAATTAATTTAGGGTTGTGTGTATTCATGATGACAACATAAATTATTCGGTTCTTATTTCAGTTTATTTTCTGTTATGCCTAAGGGGAGGAAATGTGCTTTGGGATATGAGAATTCAGGACCACAGAATCTAGCCAGAGTGGAAAAGAAAAGCTAGTTGAAGTCACTGAGAGACTTGCAATACCTGAATGTCTTTCATAAAATATTGTGGCATCTTAATTACAGCTGTTTAAAAATATGGAAATATTTTTGTAACATTAACATAAACTACTAAAAGAATTAAAATTTCTGGAGGAACATCTGGAAGTGTTTTGAAAGTCAAAGGCCCAAACTTTTGACTCCCACAAATAATGATGCTTTTCTAGGGTAACCTCAAAATAAGCAGGTTTGTTTCCCAATTGTATGTTGTAGCCATAGATAAAACTGTAATTTTATTTGTCTGCCCACCAAGAAGAATTGTTTGATAGCTATTTTTTGACTGTTCATGTGTAAGCTAAACAAGTGTGCATAAAATTAAAATATGGCATTATATGCTCCTTATCACTGTCATAGCAAATGACCTTAGAATTACTTGGAGGTATTTGGAGAATTTTTTTTATTTGCAGTTCTTCCCTCCAATGTACGGGAGGAAATTGCAACGAAGGTTTTAAGTAATAAAACCATAAAGGTATAGAATGTATTTTAGTGTGGGGGCCTTAAGTATAACAAATTTGAGTGAAGTGTGTCTGTGTCTTGTGCTTGTGGCATTGTGGTGGTTTTGGGTTGTTTGGTTTTTTTCAGCCTCGTAAAATTTATGGCCCTCATCAACCACTGAAATCACTTCCACTTTTGTCAACTGAGAATGATGACTTGGCTGTGGTTGTCAGCACCTTGGCAGAGGTTCAGACTCATATGCCATTAGAAAAACTCCTTCCAGATAATATTCCTTGTGAACGAAGATGGCTTCAGCTGTGGTAATGGATATTGCTGATCATTTTTGTGGTGTCTTTATATGCTGAAGAACTAGGATGGTCCTTAGCTGCATTTGTAAAGGAAGTGACTGCCTTGGTTGTTTAGTATGTTAAAGGCTTTCCACATCTGTTTAAATGCAATAAACTGCAAAATTTCTCTCCTTATGTGAAATTAGCTGTACCTAGATGATAACCCTGGATTTCCCATGCTACCAAATGAAACCTGGATATCCAGTCCTGTGAGTTGAATTTTCTGTCTAGATTATTTATTTTGAATAAGTATTTTAACATTCTGCATTGTTCACAAACAAACTGGTTTTTTTTCTTTTCTTTTGTCTTTTTCAAATGTAGCAGTTAAGCATCACAGCGTTGAAAATAGAAGCTAGGTAGGTCAATTTGCATCCATGGTAGGTGTTGGTGTCTACCCCTCAAATGTTTTTTCTGGTATATCATCAAGCTCAGCCCAGCAGTATCTGTTTAAGGGTGTGCACATGGTAAGCATGCATGCTCTGCTGGCGTTGCTGGTACTTAGTCCCTTTATAGGGAGTACTACTGTTCTGAGTTTATTAAACATAAGCTGCTCTGGTTCACATAGCTTGTTCGTATTTTGAACATGTCCCATATAGTTGCCTTCAGATATTCACTGTTCCTCAAGTATTTTCTCAATTTAGATCTTAGCAAAGAATCACCACTTGAAAAATGAGATCTGTGATGCGATGTTTCAGTGTAGCTGTGATCAAGTTGCCCTTCACGAACCCCAAGCTGAATCACTGCATTTATCATACAAAAATATTGTGCACAGCTAAGTGTTTAGACAAGAACAAACTGCCATTGTTAATTAGTTTCTAACTTCTGTCTCTCTGAGGTGAACTTGCAAATCATCATGCCCCACATCTAGAATCCTGCATTTCAGCCTCTCAGATTTCTGAGAGGTTTGCAAAACTGCCTGTTACCAATCTGATTTCTACTGAGCATACCTCTCGGAAGATTTCTGTGGCTCTCTTCTTTTACCCAGTAGAGTCTTGAAACAGTTTCTACTGTTTCAAGTAATTTCAACAGTTTATACTCCAGATTTCCCTGTTCAAGATGGTAGTCTGCAAAGAATTGAGTTGAAGAGCTTGAAACGTCTACTTTTGGCCAGACTGGACTGTCTACAAACACTTGTGGAAAACATTATGGTTGAATTGGGTCCTGAATTTTGAGTCAACTGGTATATTCATTTGTGATAGACTACAATAGCTACTAATATGATAATCTTATCTGATAAATGTGATGCCACAGGGCATGTTGGCTTACCATATGTGTTTAAAAACTCCTGCGTTTCTTGCGTTTCATCTGTTAACATGCAGTATGCTTCTTTGATTTTTTTTGTTCTAAAAGCTGTGCTTCAAGTTAATGTTGGGGTAAAAAATAGATTCACTGAAAACTTTTTGAAGATTCATGTCAACAATATGGATATTAAAATTAACAAAACCAGGAAAACTCAAGGTAAACTTGTGTGATAGTTCATTTTATGCCTAACAGCTTAGTGGTTAAAGACATTGGGATACATTTGGGTTTCAGCAAGGACTTAGTCTGGCAAGGTGTTGTTTGCAATCCAACAGAGCACTTGAGAATTTAATTTTAAGTTTTTAAGTAACTGTCCTGAAGATTTGTGATTAAATATGGGGTTTTCTTCAGTGAGTTTGCCAAGAACACCAGTGCAATGTCATGTGCTCTGGAGCTTCACTGGTACCAGGTACCACTGGGGTTCTACATCAGAGCAAGGTCAAACACTGAAACAAATTCTGTGAGCAAAGTGTGTTACTCCAGTTTTTATTGGCAAATTCTCAGTAAGATGTGGAAAATTTGGTGTGTTCAATTTGTCATGCTTGGTAGTACCCACATCAGTTAGCTAATTCTCTTGATTTGTGACTGTTTGTAAGAGTTGCTTTCTTCTTGCCCCCTGTTCCTTTGAACTATGAACATTTATAAGGCCTTGAATCCTTACAATACTAGGTGCACCTTTTTGAGGGGGATTTCATTTAGTTAATGAAAATTTGCTTGGCTTTATGATTATGATATGAAATTTAACTCATTATTTCTGTAATATTAATGTAGTCAGTTAAGGCATGGCTGATGAGAATTACATAGCATTTAGAAACTTTACTCTTATTCCTAAGAAAGTCTATAACAACACATGAATCCAGATTAAAATTGGTGTACTACACCTATTAATGGGTTATGGAATAATCTTTTCAAATTATAGGGTTTTTTTAGTTAAAGGTCATATCCAGGCAGTTTGTGTTAAAGATGTGAGTAGTTCATGATAATCTATTGCAGTGGTTTTTAGTAGTTTACTACTTGGGAGCTAAAAGGTTCTCTATAGTGCTAATCTACTTAATTATCACCTACATTTGAGGTACAAATATCAATAGGATATTTCCATTCATTTAACATATTGATAACTCTAAGATTGAGAGTTTCAGGAATCATAGGTTTGTCATTTTCCCCAGACAGCGTATGTAATATGTGCATGTCTCTCTGAATCAGAACAAGTAGCTGAATTACTTCCATAATTATTTATGAAACAAATTCATAACACAATCTTTTATACAATTTCTGTGGTGTTCAAATGGGTTTTGGGGGATTTTTCCCCTTGCAGTTGATGAAAGTTAGTTTCTTCCTGCATAAAACATGACTGTTGCTTTTATCACATTTTGTTTATATAGGAATGTATATAATGGGAATTTATTCATATGCTTTATTCTATGATTTAATTTGAATGTCCAGAGATCATTGGTATACATTGTGTAACACATTTTCTGAATTCTTTTACAAGCACTTAAGTAAATGAGATTAAATTAAACAGGCACACCCTTTTTACAGGTTATGTGGTAGGGGTGGGAAAGGATGGGAGGAATCCTCAAAGTAAAAAAACAACAAACAACTTTGAGTTAAATAATGCAAAGTTCATACATCTGAACTGTTAAATTGTCCTAATTTTTTTTCCAAATTCTTACTTTTGGTATCCTGTGTTCATGGCACTAACTTTAATATCCTGTTATAAAAACATTGTGTGTCATTTTTGCATTTGGGCAGTCAGAGTTGTGTTGTGGTAGAGGGCACAAGACAGTACTGACTTACAGCATGCTTTAAAACCAGGCTCAGGAAGTATGGAATCACAGGTATAAGGAAGGAACATGGTTATAGGCCAAAATAAAGAAGGTTATTTGGAAAACATTTGATGTTTGTATAGCTTTGATACATAGCACTGTTGCATTTTCACAAGCTGTACAGTTTTAATTGGTTAATTATTAATTCTCTCATGAACCATCTACCTAGCTACTGGGAGGTGACAGTTTCTTTAAAATAATCCACTAAAAGGTTTATGATGGTAAACAGGGTGACCATTAGACAGAAATTTCCACTGTCAGGGGTGCTGTAAGGAGTGATCTACAGGTGAGAAATTAATCAGTTGATGCTCACATTAGTGGCAGAAGGATTGACAAAGGGGAGTAGAGAGCTTGATTTGCAAAGAGCCTTTAAAGTTACTGTTGAACATCTAAACATAAGCTATGCTAGTGCTCATCATCATCTGAGGAGAGCTTTCCCACCACTAGTTCGTACATGCAAGTTTTGGTGGTGTTCAGAGTGCATCCCTTCCTTCAGGTGTGCAGTGGGGCTCCTCGCTGGCTGCAGTTCAAGAGAGTTCAATGTCTGTGTTTAATGAATTAATGTGAAGCCTAATGTAGATTTTCATTCTGACTTGTAATTGTTGGTCATAACTATAATATCCAGATGCTATCTTCCGTTATTTGAGCATTATTTTTCCATTCTCATCAGCAAACCATGCATCACCCAGGCTTGATTGGGATGTTATGTATATTGAACATGGCCTTACAGCAGTATGGTCCCACCAGATGCAAGAAGTGGTGCTACAGTCAAAACCAGAACACTGATACCTTACAAAGCAAACCAGAAGTTACATTGCAACCAGGGTAAATATTTGATTAAAAATGAACCAGTATGTAAGACTGTGCTGTAGAGACGATTTATCCGTGTCTGAAAAGAACCCAGAAGGACAATCCTATTGATTTTATTCATATCTTGATGACCCTCTAGGTTGAGTTAATGGTTTCTAAACTCAACTGAAGAGTTTGCAGGACAGTCCTGTTTGTCTCCAGTCAAGGAGAAAGAAAAATAGTGTAGAGCTGAAAGATGGACTCTTAAGATTTTGTTCATTCTCTAAATCTTTAATATGTATTTTAATTTGTATGTGTGTAGAGTCAGTGAAAACATTGTGTAATCTAGACAAAACTGAAATGTAGGTCACCTGTGTTAAATTATGTATTTCTCTTATTTGGAAGTCATCTAGAATTACAATTGGCATCCTTATGTGTTCTCGAACCTCGCTGGAAGAGAAGAGAGCGAGCTCTCTTATCTATCACATTATGATAGAAATTGCCTGATAGAAATTCTCAAAGAAGCTGCAGTACGATGAGGATGGGGAAAAAACAAGTTGGATTTAACTGACATAAAAGCCAGGCAGTTTCTCACTGTGACACTCATGGTGTGGCTTCTAAGGCAGCATATGTTTGTGCATATCTGTGGATACATGCATCTAGTGAGGAAGCTGTTCTTTTGGGAAAGCAGGGCTGCAGAATCATCTGAGGATCATCTTTTGTGCCAGATCATTAATTGATTTTAAAATTGTCACAGCTTCTGTAAATCCAGACATAAAAGAAAGTATGCAGCATTTCACATAGCTAATGCTAAGATTCATCCTGATTTTCATTCCCAGATGGCAGTGAACTTCACCTCCATACATAATATTTATAAAACTTGGATGCTCAGTGTTTTATAGATGAAGAGGTTGTTGCTCTCTCATAAATGTTAACTGTGAGAGCAGTCTGCATAAGATCAAGAGGCATCAAGGGATAATGTAATTGCAATTTTCCAAACAACTGGATCTGAATGAAGATTCATTATAAAAAAAAATAAGACAAAATAGATCTCACAGTTTCAGCATAATTAAGATTTTTGCCAGTGACTGTTATGGGAAAACTTTCTTAAATATTTTACCCTTAAACCTTTGAAAGATGTGAAGTTAGATGAGCAAGATTTTAATTCTGCAGCCACTTTATTAAGCAAAAGCAGCTCTGATTCCTAAACTTGTAACTGACAAAGAGGACCAGAACTGTAATTACCATATTTAATTATCTTTTTTGTTTGGCTTTCCTAGTGGAAAGCTTCTTAAGTCAATCAAGATGAGGAGAAATTATGTTAAAGTGTTTTGTTCTTATTAAAAAGTAAGAGAGAGGAAAAAAACCCAGAAACTGCTCCTACTAATACGTAATTATATAAAATATATATGAAAAAGTAAAATTAGGTTTGAGCATTGCTCTTTATTGGATATGGATTTAAATTATGTAAATAAGTCTGCTCTTGGGAAATCACACATTAGTATTGTCTTCAGCAAGGTGGTTAAGCATGCCTAAGCATGTCCTCTGCTTTGCACAGGCAAGGAACAAAAAGGAAAACAACCCAGCAAACTTAAAGAGTGTATAAAGGGGAAATAGGGCTTGTATTTTTAGTTATTTTTGGTTTAGTTCAAGTAAGCTTAATGATAAGTGAGAGGCTTCTCTATAAAATTTCTGTTTATTGTGAGCAGTATTAAAGCTCTATTTTAACAATGTTAACAAGTGAACACTTGACCTCTTACAAACATGTTATTGAGTAGAGATCTTTTTCTGAAAGAGTCTTAGCGACACCCACTTGGTTAGTTTCTGAGCAGCAAGCTATGTCTGTGTTTTAAGGTAGATTCTTGTATTAGTGAGCTAGTCTCTCATTTCCTGAAGCATAATCTTCTAGCACAAGTTTTTTTTTTAATGCCTTTTTTTTTTTGGTTATTTCATTTAAGTGCCAGTGCTAGCTCTCAACTGCACAATAAAGAGCTAAACCCAATTGTAGACGTCTTGAAGAGTCAACTGTGATTTTATTATGGTCTGTCTTTTTATGATGTTGCTTTATCTTAACATGTAACAGAGAGGAAATGATTTAAGTAAAACAGTAACTGATATTGCATAATGAAGTTCACATGAAGTAAGGTAGGGAAGAGGAAAGAACTCATGTCAGAATAGTGCAATAGACTGAAAATTGATAATAGCTTTTTTCTGGTGAGTTAGATTTCTTCTGGATAGACAATACAAAAATGGGAGCTACAAGATGAGTAAAGCATTTGGGTTTTGATCTTCTGTTTCTAAAACTAAAGACCATGTGTCATAATAAGACACTGATCTTATGCAGAGTGGTAATGAGGCCATTCCCAGGTGAGTATTACTGTCTATTCTGCTGCAAAAAGTACTTTGTCTGAGGAAGACGAGCACAGAGCATACAATGTGAAGTGCTAGCACAGCTAGTTATAATACAAGAGTGCTTGTCAATATTATATGAGAGAAAGTAAAACCTGACAAATTACAGTGGGTTTTTTTGGGTGTTTCCCCTTACGTTTTAGCATATGAAGACATGAAATTGCCGTTTTAAATTCACCTTTCCAAACCCTGATGATATGTGTAATAATTTTATTTTAATACAGAAATGGATTTCCTATGTCACTTTCATACTGCAGCTTCAGAGACTACATGGAGTGATGCAAGTCTTTAAAAAGCCTCTTAGCTGAATCATTCTTGAAATTTTTATACCTTGAGAATTTTGTCACAGCATTATGATCATTTAGTAATAAGAACAATAGTTTTTCCATCTCTCAGAATTCTCTACAAAGTGTGAACTCATTTCACATACTCTACAGGGTAACTGGCCATTAGCAGTATAGGTGGCTACTTTTCCTTATAGGTTGATTTTATGAGTCTAGATTTAATGAGATTTCTTAATGTTATTTTTATGCTCTAGAATTGTATATATAGATCTATCTATTATTAGATAAATCTGTTGATCTTTGATGGACTGTGCTATCTATAGTGTCTATGATCTGGAACTGGCTTAAGTAACAAACACTGCACAAGTGGAATTGTGGAAATCATCACCGAATTTCAGTGGCTATTTTGAAAAAGGGTGAACAAGAGAGAAGTTCTCTGATATTATTGTGTTATGTTGATTTAACATTCTTGTAACACACTTTCTTACTACATCTTTTTTTGTTGTGAGTCTTTTGACATCATCAGCATATATGTGCATACTTATAGCCTTTATCACAATATATTCTTGCAAAGCTGGTTAATTGTAGTATTGGAGAACAGCCCAGGTTGTAAGGGATCTTGAAAGACCATCTAGTCCAAGCTTTCCTGGGAAGGGGAGCCTAGATGAGATTGTCTAGCATCTTGTCCAGACCTTGAAAACCCCCACTGATGAGGACTCCACCATGTCCCTGGGGAGGTTGTTCCACTGAATGATTTATCTCACTAATTTTTTCTCATGCCAAGATGACACCTCTCCCAGTGTAGGTTGTACTCCTTGCACCTTGTCTTCTCCATGTGGTTCCTCGTGAAGAGAGAGCCTCCATCCTCTTTGTGACTGCCCTTTAAGTACTGAAATTCTGTGATGAGTTCCCCCCAAAGCCTTCTCTTTTCCAGGGGGAAAGGGCCCGAGTCCTTGAGTTTTTCCTCATAAGGCAGATTCTCCAGGCACTTGATCACTTTCAAGGGCTTTCTTTGGACCTCTCCAGTCTGTCCACATCTTTCTTGATTTGTTGGGTCCAGAACTGTAGACAGTAGTCTGGGTGCAGCCTAACAAGCGCTAAGTAGATTGGGATGATCATCTTTCTCTCTCTGCTTATAAAGACCCTGCGGATCAAGGATTAAAGATTAATCTTAATTAAGATTAAAATTATTTTTGTTTCATACTGAGATTTCGAAGTGATTGAAATGACCAGGGTTTGTTATGCTGTTTGTATGTTATGTTTGTTATGCAATCTCTCTGTGTTTGGATTCATGGCCAGTAGTGTCAGACATGTTTCCTATTTTATTCTGTTCTCTATATGTGAATATAAATATATATGAATATATTTGTCAATATAATGAATATGTGAAGTTGCAAAAGATATATTTTGGTGCTAGTCTTCATGTCGCTGGTCAACCTTCATAAATGAAAGTAGAAGGTTATATGAAGGATTGTGACAAAGATGCTCTGGCTCTTCTTTGCCTCTCAAGTTTCAGTCTAGATCCAAATCTGGCTCTGGTAAGGAACACTTGTCTCATTAGTCAGTTTTTCTCTTGTCAGGAGCCAGCAATGCTGACTGAAACAAATTAACAGGAACTGTTTGGGAGGGACAGACAGAAGAGTGCTTGTGTGACTGTTCAGAGATGTCCAAGAAAAAAATTAATGAGTTACCTTTCTGCTCATTTCTTAATGTGGAAATATTAATATTTCATGGTTCTGTTGCTGACAGTCTTTCATGTTAATTTACATTGATGGCAGACAATTGCAGTTTATTTCCAAATACACTAGAAATTTTCTGTAAGGGTCCTTTTCTAGGTTCAGGAGGTACATCTTTCTCGTGATGTATTTGAGAATGGCTGCCCTGTGTAGGTTAAACCCCTAAAGAGAGAATATGGTCTGGGACAGGATGGATATTGGTCTGTATTCTTCACATCGGTTTTGAATGATGTAAAATTCCTGTCTTGTAGTATTTGACATTAAGTTAATTACACAGGGCTTTTCCTTTCTGTGAGTTACCTTTTATGTGAAACCTATACTTCTTTCTAAATCAGTTATTTTCTCATATACAACATATATTTGGTGATTTGAGATGCCAAAGGAATCACTCATTTACCTGTATGTGTGGTGTTTTCTGTAGAATTCCAGTCGGTTTTACTCTTTCTCAAAATTCCTTCTAAGGAATAAATTTTTTGAAGAAAATTCTTAAAGATGTTATTTTTTAGCTAAATAATATGAAATTGAGAAGAGGAAACCTAAGGTTAAGTTATTCTAAGATCAACCATTTCTTCTCCTCTTCTACTAAGTCTACTTAACCACCTTGTACCCATTAAATTTTCCTCTGAAACTGGTGAAATGAAAGGAGATATCTGACATGCTCAGTAGACCAATGGGTGTGGAAATATGTGCAAATACAGAAATAGTAAAATAATACCCTGATTAAATTATTGCAGGTACGTTGGGAGTGGGCAAGGTTGTTTCTCACACTGCCTCCTTCCTAAGTGAAGACGCTTGTTAAGGTTGTTTTAACCAGCAATGCTGTAGTGCAGGCAACAAACTCAAGCTACCCCATTAATCTACCCAGACAATACAGATATTTCTGTATATTGCAGGAGGAGGTCAAAATGACATTAAAATACAGTCCACCATTATTCATCTGCCTTTAAAATGAGACAGTGTGATCCAGCCTTGCAGGCTGCTCTGTGCAGCTGTATTTCTAGATGCTCATCATGTCTGCAGAGCACCTGAGGGGAACGTCCCAGGTAAGCAGAAACCCAGCAAAGTAGTGACCTGGAGTAGTGCAGATCACTGAGTTGCAGGTAGCTGCTGCACCAGTCAGCTGGTTTGGAGAAACAAGAAGCAGATGACTTTTCTATCCCAAGTTCATTGACTAAACCACGTTTAACTTCTTCACGAGCCTGACCTGAAGGAAGATGTAAAAACATGTGAATGAAGGGCTTTAATGTCACTCGGTTGGATTTGCAGGCAGGTGTTGGCTTCGTCTGCTGCCTGGTAGGTCTTTTACAGGTCATATAGTCTCATTTTCACTAACGTGGTGATCCTGATATGTGGTAATTGATTTCCATTGGAGCACTGGGGGTGGGTGTAAAAGCATTTTTCTCCACTGTGATCCTATCAAATGATTGCTGCTACCCTGAGGATTTTTGGAATGGTTTATAAGAACATTATGGACATAAGTCCGTATTAAAAAAAAAAGAAAAAGAGGAGGGAAAGGAATTTTATCATTTATGTAATTTGATATTTTATTTATACAATCAATTTATTATATAATTTGTTGCTAAAGGAGACATAGAAGTGATCTTATTGTAATTTTAAATATATTGATAGTCATTATGATATAACTTACCTTTTCCAGATGTTTAGTATGATTCTACAGCTGTCAAAATGAGCAGACTTCAAAAACTGACTCATTTACAGAAAGTGGTCTTTTGCTTAAGTCAATTAAAACTGCTTTTCTAAACTTTCAGCTTTCTATTTAAGAACACAACTATTGTGATTTTATTAAACTGGAAAATATTGAGTGATGTCCACCACTTTTTTTTGCTGAGCCCAGGAGGCCAGACATAACTTTGAAAAGTGAGAGACTTGGGAATAATTTGGTACAGTGGCAGAGATGACAAACCTTGAGATGAAATTTTGATTTATCTGGAGTACTTTTTCAAGGAAAGTGTAAAAAAACTTTTATGTATTTGAAAGACAAAGTAAATAGTTTCTGATTTCCATTAAATCATGTTTAAGTGCTGTTAGTTGCCAAAATGCTCAGTGGCTAAAGGGGATACTGGCTGTACTGCAAAGTTCATCTCATTCAGCTGCTTTTAGTTCATCTTTTCCTGAATGCTTGTTGTTCGTGTTTCATTGTGTACCAATGCACAAAGCTTCCCTAGTGAACTGGCTTGCTTAATAAAATCTGTTTTGCAAGCAGGACAGATGTAAACCTCATTCACTGGAGTAGGTCTTGCCTGTATTTTTTTTAGGAAACCAGCCTATCAGGGCAGACTGAATTAGTACTGTATAAGCAGGTGTGATTGCAGTTGTGGTTCTGTACCAGTCATTTAAAGAGAACTTGGGTTGTGATTTCTTTTAAGGGTTTCTCAGACTTAAACTTGAGGTGAAGCTGAAGAATTGCAAGTCCCAGAAAGACAGCTGGCCTAGTTTCCCAAGGATGCAGTATCTGCAGTTTCTTTTGGCTTCTGTACAATTTCAGAGGCTCAGTGCTTTGAGAAACTGGGTTGAGTGGCAGATAATAGTGAAATAGCCCTCAGGAATAATCATCAGATTAGGCTTAGTCAAATGGCTTTACACTTCTGATATTTTTATTTAGTTAAGAATGCAATTAAAATAACTTAATTTGAATAAGATTTTTAAATGAAAAATGCCCATGCATGTCTGTTTAAAAAAAATACATTGTGAAGCTTATCTGTTTTCTGTATGACAATTAAAAACTCATTTATGTTTTTATGGGCATAAATCTGCATCCTGTCATGCAGTGCAATATGTTGGTACTTTGCCAAAAAGGTGGCACACTGCAGTGCTGTCAATCTGTTGAAGTCCAAACAAATTTGTCTCAAGAAAATCGTTGAAAATACATGCCATTCTGATTGAACAAATCAAAATTACTTCAGTCTATTATTAATTAAATTAGGTTGCTTCAAAATTCATAGCAGATGCCTGGAATGACCTTACTTAATGCTCTCAGGGCTTTAAGTATCTTCAGAGAACTTGGATTAGCTGACTGAGTACACTGTTAAAGAAAGAATGTCCTATGTGAGCAAGTTGTCCCAAAGGGATAAAACTGGTACATCTCAAATGCCCTGAAGGAAATACATATCTAAATGCATGTGATAAAAGGCAGCTAAGGTATCAGCTAAGAATCTTAGAGGTTCAAATTTCAAGATTAGTATTTTATCCAGATTGAGAAGTAGAGGATGTCATGTATACATTGCAAATATGACCTGTAAGGAATGCTTATAAAATATAACGTGGTTCAGAGTTAATATTTCAAGATGAAGTAATTGATCTGAGATGTCACTATGATTTTTGAGCTGTAGCAACATAACCTACACAATTCCTGTGATGCTTTTAGAACTGCTAGCTTTGGAAGCTGCAGAGCGAACTGATGGAATTTTCCATCAAATGGTATAGGTGGAGGTCTGAGAGTGAAGGCACTGCTGCAGCACTGTTCCTGGAGTTGAGGTGGATTGTTTTTCTTCTATCCAATGCCTGGAAATTTTCAACCAAGCTTCTGTATATCTTGCACTTGTTCACACACAGCTTTGGGAGCATATGCTTATGTTTATAGTAGATATAAATACTTATGGAGTCTCAGAAATATTTGAATGACTGTGTGCATCTGTGAACCTGCAAACCTTTAGGGATGGATTTTAACAGGTGTAAATCTGCTTCTAATTCTGATGTGTCTGAACACATGCCATCTCTGCGAAGCCCATGTACACAATTCGATGACTTTGTAGAAAGAGAGGGCTGACTGCCAAGAAAAATTAACCCTGTGTCTTGTGTCACTTAAACAGTTTAATTGGCTTTCACACCTAAGGCTGAAATAAAAATGAGCTACTACTTGTCACCATGCTCTGAGAGACTGGTCTCATTGTAGAGTAACAACATTCATCTGCTTCAGAAGAAATATATTATAGCAGACTGTGCCCTACTGCACTGGAATTCAACTGCCTGACCACAGGAACAAACCCGTGAAGTGCAGAGCCCTGGATCAGCTTCTCACGTGCATCTTCCACGTCCAAAATAACCCTGACGAGGATTCTTGTGTGCTGGGTGGTTCCATTGCTTACAGCTTTCTTCCTTTCCATGGTCTGCAACATAGTTACAGTGATGCAAGAGTGTACTTTCTTTCCAGCTGGCTCTGAAGTGGGTGTCACTGATCTGATGTTTTGCAGAAATACTGAAACGGAGACTCCAGGATTAGGTATTGTGCAAACCTGGGGGGAGGGGAAAATGAAGAACAAAAAAACCAAACAACAACAAAACAAGCAACTGAAAAACCCCCAGGTGCTAACTCAAGCAGCACCAAAAATGAAAAGGATTCGGTGTGCAAGAAGAAAGAAGAAAAGAAGAGAGACCAGTATGATCATAGTTATTATGCACAGTGGAGTGTGAATCAAATAAAGAAAGGATAGATGGAAAGACCAAGAAAAGAAAAACAGAGAGAAAGTGGTAAACAGAGGAAGGATTGAAGGGTAGGCAGCCTGGGGAATGTGCAGTTCCTCTCCAACTTGAAGAGGCTGTGTGGGAGAAGACTGGAGCCAATACACAGTCCACAGAAGAACAGACATCTCACTTCACATTTACAGAGTGTGGGTATAAATCATGTTTCTTGGATTGTGCCAGTTAAGCAACTCAGCCCCCGAAGGCAGGAGACTTTCCTCAGCCTCAGTTTTATGGCTCTGGTTGAACACTGTTTTATACTTGAGTACAGTTGAAAGCCCTGGGTTAGAGCTAGGCTGTACAGGCTTCCAGCCCTGGGTTTTATAAGCAGTGATTTCATCTGTAGGAGCTTCCTGTTGTACCCTGCCATTAAATGAGAATGTCCATTCAGGGAGGGAGAAGGATGGTGGGAGATGGACCAAGTTAAAATATGAACAGAAAGAGGTATTAATATCTCGGATAAGTCTGCCAATAAGAGCTCCCTTATTAGCAAGCCTGTGAGTCAGGGATGGTGTTTCTTGATATGGTTTAGTTTCTTTTCCTGTTTCTTCTTGCATCAGGATGCTACTCTTTTCATAACCAAAAACTCAGACATCAGAAGGTAATTTGGGGTCATCACTAGGACAAATTTTAACAAGTCACTGGCTCAGTGTTGTCATCAGCTCTGAATACTATTTACAAAAAAGACTTGTCCTGCCAAAAATGTGAGCTTCAGTTGATCAATGTATCATTATCTCCTTAAAAAGGAAAATGAAACAAATCAGTTCATCAGATGTTTTTTGTCTATTCTATGTTGCTGTTTCTAATTTAGAAATTTGTTCTGAAACACTTCAGGGAGAGGGAGAAGGACAGAAGAATAATTTTTATGAGATGGCTCTTAAAATAGGGGGTTAATGAAGTTTGAGATGTCAACTCATATTATGATGTACCTGGATGTGTCACTTATTTCTTAGGGCTCCATTTTCTGTCACCATAAAAGTAAAACTGTCTTGATGCTTCCTGCCTACTTTTTGGATATTAGTCCTTGCAAAGAGTGTGTATGTTTGCTGTTGGCTTTTATTTTTTTTTTTTAATCAGTTCCTGAGGCTTTTAGTCATTTGAGGGATTTGAATATGTTTTCAAACTAAATAATGTCTCAGAAGGCTGTCTTAAAGTTGCTTTTTCACATTGGTGTTAATGCCTTTCTCATTTTTGTATCATTAATCTAACATTTTTGTGACTGTGACCTACTCTGCTTTCATTTATGTCATTTGAATTGATGACTTGCTAATGCCTATTATCCCTTAACAAGAGAGAGAAGCATGCCAATTAAAAAGAAAGTTATCTACGTGGAATTTGTTATTGCTCCTCTCCCACAACCTTTATTGTATTTTCTGGTGTCAAAAGAGTGGATTTCAAGTTAAAGACTTTTTTTCAAGGTATTCATGACATTGAAGTCAAATATTTTCCTTAGAAATCAGACAGTAGCTCTTACTGGTATAAACATAAGCCACAATGTGCTCCCCTGCCCAAGCTGTAGACAGTTCTTTCAGCAACCTCAGTCTGTGTCCTCTGCTCCCATTTCCTCTTCCCTTTTTCCCTGAAAGCACTTATGCTTTTGTTTAAGCCCAAAAGTTTCCTTAGCCTGATCATGCAATACTTTGCACTAGAACTGGGGAATTTCTGGAGCATGTGTTGCCTCTTCCACAGTGACAAAGTGCTTTGCAAATGGCATTGGACTGTTGAGGGATTTTTTTTGTGTGTTCAGATTTTTTTTAATGGTCCGTCATGACTTTAAAAAAAAAAAAAAAGAGATTTATATTTCAGGAGTAATGTCACTGGGATTTATCTGTTCTGATGGAATAACAGTTTTTCAGCTCCAGTTAAGATGTCTGAACTAAGAAAGATGATCAGAATAGAACATGCTTAGTAGAGAAGATTTGTCGTTATGAAGCAGGACATATCACATACTTTCTTTTTAACTTCAGGAAATTCACAGATACTTTAATTTACTTTACATAAAACTTGATGTACTTGCCATATGTATCTCTTTCTGGTATTACTTACTTGAACTATAATCTCCTAGGTCAAGGATCTTTCTTAACTTGTGTATGTTGAGCTCTTGGTACTGTGGAACTTGATGTCATTTGACACCTCTCACCATTACTGTAATACACATAGTCAGAAATAATCAGGGATCTTTTATATATTTTTTAGACAAGCTTGCAGCTGCTTAAGCTCTCTGATTTCCCATTGTTCACATTATTTAGGAACTCTTTTTCGTTAATATTATGACAAATGTACATGTATTTGAACTTTGGAAGCAAAAGCTGGCAGAGATACATATATATGTTTGTTAAGCTTTTGCCATTTCCAAATATATCATTTTTCCAATTATAAATTTATGTGAAGGCTAAATAGAAGTGCAATGAAAGTGGCGTTTGAGAACTGAAAAGTTATGAGTCTTCCAGAATCTGTGCTCATGATAAAGAGAAAGGGTTAAAGGTGCCTGATATACTGCCTGCGAAACATTCCTCTTCTCCAGTGTTTGGAGAAAACACAAAAGTAAGGTTGTTCTCTTTTTTCCAACTGCAGTGAAGTAGCTACTCACTGGGATGAATCCTAAAACACTTGCTGTCATCTAGACCTTATAATGACAAATTCTTGGATCAAAATAGCAAGTGAGTTGGGGCAATGGTGATTAATGGCTTGAACAAAAGTAGGTTTTGCTGTACATTTATAGCTGGCGTGTCATGCCTTTGATATTTGTTAGGACATTGAAGACTGTATACCTGTAGGACCTGTTGTGGTCCTTGAGGCTGCAGAAAGATTTAAGAATTTGTCTGTGAAGGTCCGTGTTCAGGGGGAGAATTAAACTGACACTCAGTTCTTACAGCTGCCCCGTTCCTTACAATGACAAAAGTGCATGTCTTAAACGGTGTGACATCTGGTTGCTAAGTATGTGCTCCATGAAAGGGGAATACATTTGTCATCTCACCTGTGTCCTGGGAGGAGTTGTTTAAGTTAAAATGTCATCTTTGCAGGTGCAATGTAAGTCACCTCTCATGATGGAGTGTCACACCAAAGAGCAAAACTAAGATCTAAGGAGCTGGAATGTAATGCCATAATTATGTTTTCTTTTTCTGACTACCATAAACTGGAAGAGGAATACTGTTTTATTATTTCATTTGGCATGCAACAGAATACAGAGTGCTAAGTTTAATGAGATGTATAGGCCCATGCGTGTAAGTTTGATGCATCTGGGTGTAGATATACAGGCAAGTAGCAATAAGCGGAATTTGCTTCAAGTAAGCACAAGTAATGAGATACCAGCATGAGCTGGTAGTTTCTAATAGTCCTTTTATGTACATTTCAAGTACATGTTTACCACGAGAGATCTGCCTTATCCATAAACCGGGGCAGAATGAAATGTTGCTTTTCTAAATCCTCTTAGAGCAAAACTTAACAGTGAGGGCTGGACAACAGGAAAAAGAAGAGGTGTAATACATATATGTGCTTATGTGCTGGTGGGGGTTATGATTTAAGAGTTTGGGAGACTGCAGTTGCTTGCCTCTGCTTTGAATCTGTGTCTGTATGTATTACAATTCACTGTAATTAACTTGATAAGCGGAAAAGACTCAGAGGAGAACAATTGAACTGCTTTGGTTCAATGCTTTTCTATTCTGAGAAATTTCTAGAAAGCTCTGGGAGTTTGTCATGTCTTGTGAAATTTATCTACTGAGAAAGGGATTTGACTGTTACTCACTGGTCATATGCTTGACCACATCTTTTGACTGTTCCAGTATGCCTGTATAGTAGGATCAGGTTGTTTTACCTCACTTCTAACTTGTTTTTCTCCTTCAAACTGGGATGATTCTTAGGCATTGTATTAAGTGTTTTGTATTAAAATACCACTCAAGTGTGGCCAGCAGATTCCCCAACATGTTTGACATGTATTCAGAGGTTTCAGTATTTTCCTGACAAAGTTACCTCACCTTGGCTTTGATTACTGCCTTGAATTTTAGAAGTAAAGTGTGGGATTTGGCACTACCTGCACTTCATAAAATTTGGATTACTGGTGCTGATCCTTTATGACAAGAGGTAGGGTAGTTGTGTTTTTTATTGAAAAAAGGTCCTTCCTTTCACTTACTGGTCATTGGTTTAAGTCAATGTCTTAAATGGAGGGTACTTGTAATTCATTAGTGTGATATTACACATATCATTATAAATTCATTGAGTTATTAGTGATCTTCATTCTAGCTGTGATTTTAAGTAGCAAAATGCTCCTGTTACAACATATATGCAAAAATATTTAGTGAGAAAAGCTGAGGATTAAAAATCACGATAGGTAGTACAATAACAATAAGGTCAAACCTTGGCTACTAAGTTTTGTCTTTTTTCTTAACTTTATGTTTTTACTAGATGTAGCCCATTTGTTTTCTAGAGTTGTTTGTGCACAAAAAGCAAAGGACAACCGAAAGGATCCAAGCATGGCTGTGCAGAGAAACCTTTTATGAATTTGACAGTAGAATGCTATTATTGCTGTTTGACACTAATCTCTACAGAAGTCCAAACTGCTAAATTTTGGACTTCTTGTAAAGATGATTTTTCTTGCTGATCAAGCTGAAAATACACCACATCTACATACACAGTCCATTTTTCTTCAGTGACATCCAAACAGTACAATTCTCCAAGTTTCTAAACATCAGCCAAAATATGAGCATGTCATACCTCAGTCTACTAGGGAGAGTTATATCAAAGCAATGTGGGAGGAAAGCATGAACGTAGAAAGAATCTAAGTGTAAACACTGTGTTTTTTGTATAAGTTGATGCATTCTGGCTGACTTCAGTTTGTAATTAGAAGTTGTTAGCTAGAGATAGTAAATAATGTATTACAAGTGCTCAAAATGTCGCTTCTCCAGCCTCTAGATACAAGAGAGAAGATACAGGGAGGGCGGGGAATTTAAAACATGAAAAAAGCGCCACAATCTCAGCATCTTAGCAGTTGAGCTGTATGTCAGCTTTTCTTTCTTTGACTACAGGAGCTGCTTGTGAATGAGACCTGAGTGCAGTTGCCTTCAGATAATCTCTTCAAGAAGTCTTTCCTTTGTCATTGCTCTGTGGTTCTAGTGTGCCTGCTTTTGTGCTTGCTCTCCTCCCCTTATTTAGATGTGTGGTGGTAGGTATGACACAGTGAACATTGTACCACTCTGTATTATTCTGGAAGGTCAGCGCCTGATAGCTTCTTGGAAAAAAATGCATTCACTTTTATGTTTAATTTACCATTGTTCCTTGCTTTGTTCCTTGTTCCACTTTCATCTTAATGTTTTCGCTTTCTTTTCATCTCTCCTTCTGTTATAATAACATTTGCCCTTTCATTACTTTCCTCTCATACATATTACTGTCTGTAAACCTTTCCCGTTCACCACCTTCCTCTTCTGAATTCCACTGTTTCTTCCAGCCACCTGTCCTTACCCTTGTGACTTCTTTAGCTCTTTAGCACCATCTGTAATGCTGGAGCTGCGTGATCACCTCAGACTAGTGTTCCAAGAGGAGGTGCTGTCACCCTGCTTTCCTCCTCGCCCTCCTCTGTTTTGTACTTGACAAGTGCATTGCGTGCCCTCATACCTAGAAAGACCATCATGCTAGTAGTGTGAAGGGGCATTCTGTGCTGTTATGGATCTCTGAAGAGGCCTTCTTGGACAAACATGGAACTCAGGGTATCTCCAAAACCTTGGGACAGTGGGTGTTAGTCGAGTAGATGGGAGTTAGCAGTTGTTTTAAAGAGAGGGGGAGGAATTAAAACTGTGACTTTGTGCACTGGAGATCCCACTTTAGATATGAGCTAGATGGCAGGCTAAAATATTAAATCTGTGATTAGTGTGTCCTAAGGCCTTCTGCTGCAACAAGGGTCTGGTCTTCTGTGAGACAGGATATTATATGCTGTTGAGAGGGAAATAGAAAGGATCTACAATGCGTTGAACTAGATAAACAGTTAAAACTGAGCATGCTAGTGCACTGTAATGGTTTTAACCAGGAACTATCAAACATTGCCAACAAAGAGACATTACAGTCATTGAACAAGTGGTGGGAATGAGGGAAGTATGCCTCCCAGTTTGAGGGAGATATAGTCCTTGCTGTTTTGTCTTGCTGCAATGCATAAACCTACTACTACATGCTTATGGACCATGTGAGACACTTCTGCAGTTAATAGAGAAATTTTAAAAAAATAAATTCCTTCGGTCCTCACAGAACATACAATTATTAATATTATTATCAGCATGAGACAACGTAATATTTATTGGGAATACTAGTCATCTTGTGAAGTCATCAGACTCTATATAAAACCCAAATAAAGTTTCATAGAAGTTTGGTGTTGCCAATCCCAAGTGTGCAATGAGAATGAGTCACATCTTCCAAGATTTGCTTTAAAAATCAGAGGTTTATTTTTAATTGGGTTTCATTTTTATTTGCCTTTTTATTTCAAAGCTGATTCATTTTTTCCACTGTTACCAGTGCCCACACCCCTCCCTTTTATTTTTTTTTTTTTTTTTAAGAAGGAGACTCTTAACAGGAGTACCAAATATTTCTGGACATGTAACAAAGTTATGTAATTACTGCCAAGTCATGTTGGCAGGCAATTATCGGAGTAACCCCCTTTTAGTGGAAGGGAGGAGTAGGAGGTTGTAGAATAAAATAAGATTAAGCTAAAGTTTCACGTGTGCTGTTTTGAGTAACCAACAATCACATACAAGAGAAGAGTGTTGTCACTGGAACAATATGCTTTATTCAGGACTGGGTACAAAATTAACCTTGTCACAAGAAATTTGTCTAGTATTTCTAGATATGTGGAAATTTGTTCAAACTAGCTTACTTTTCAGTGTTGTCTTTTACCCATCCTCTCATCCCTTCACTTTCGTAAAAAAAACAAATTAGGAGATCAAGTAAGTCTTAACTCCATATATTTAACACAAAGCACTGAAGTGGAAGAATTATATAGATTACTAATCTTTAGTTCTCCATGAGGAATTATCTGACATAACTGCAAACTTCATCAGATAAAAATCTGTTCCTAATGATCCTGGATGTATTTTTTTTTCCATAAATAAAACTCTTTTTCTCAAGTATCCTTACTAGGATGTGCTTGAAAAAAGTCTGTTAGAAGTTCTGTGCAGACCCCAGTTGTGGCATACTGACACACCATATCCCAAAGTGAGCGGCTGCAGGTTAGGAAGGTTCCTCTTTCGGTTAGAAGCTTTCAGATTATGGGCCTTTTTTCTCTTCATAGGGAGGTTAATTTAAATTTTGAGCAAATAGTCTGTGGTAGATTTTAGTGGACGTGGTAGCAGCAGCATTCTAAATGTTTTTATTCCATGTCCAGTTTGGTCTTTGAGCTAAATAAAAGTCCCAAACTATCTCCCTATTTGGATGTCTTTAAAAAAAGTCTCTTTGTATCAGAGCAAATACAGCTGTGATGAAATCAAGCATTATGGAAAGATGGGACACTTACTTTTGCAAAACTTAAATTTAGCCTACGATTTAGATTTTCCCTGATACACTGTGTTAAGTCTGTGGGGAGTATTTCTCTTGGTCAAAGCTAGACAACTAGTTTAAAACCAACTTCAGGACAGATAAATTAAAATATGTTAGACTTTCTGTGAATTGATGACTTTCCCTTTTTTTTTGTGGTTTTGTTACCTCAAGTTAAGGTGGCACAAGCTACTGCCCGTTTGCATCACTTCTGCATAGCCTGGAGAGGTATCATTCACCAATAGGAGTGAAGTAGCTTTATGGGACAAGACATATTTCTAAGCAGCTCGAGTTCAAACTCAGACCTTGCACCAAGTCAAAAAGGAGCTTGTGAGAACATTCCCTTTGCTAGATCTATTGTGCAGAACTTTCTCTTCTGCTGAACTAACTGTAGAAGAGAAACATGCTTTTGGGTAAGTAATTCCATGTGGAGGTTGAAATCTGTCTTTCAACTAGCTGCATAATAGAACGCTGTATGCTTGCTCCAGCTGTAGGGAAGGAGAAATACAGGCACCGTTTAGCTGATTTATTTTTAATAGCAATCCATTAGTGAAAGCTGTGCTCATATGCTGTAGTTTAGGAGCTGAGCAGTCAAATTAGGAAGTATTAGCACTGTAGGTGACTGTGATCTGGTTTTTTTAGATACTTTTTATCTTTAGGTAAACTGCGACAGAGAAATACAAATGCCAAAATCAGCATTTGAACTTTATCTTTTTTTTCCTTGCTCAGATGGTAATTGTGACATTTTCAGAAGGAAGGCTATAAATAAAACTCCTTGTTAGTAAGCCCATTGGAAGAATATATTTCTTAAATATGAAAATAAATTTTTCTTATTTGTGAGCATACTGATGGTTCACTGTAAAAAATTAATGCGGGATTATTATATGTCTTTAATTTCCTTTTATCATTTTGCTGCTAAATCCTGTTGACTGATATTATGTTATGTAATAGTTTCAATAAGCATAAACAGTAGTAGCATTTGAAACAGGGAATGCTTTCATGTGCATTTTAAAGAACAACTTCAAATTTTTAAGCTTCTGAAATGTTAATGTGTTGCAGATTATACTGTATATTGCTTAGCTGCAATGTTAAAAGTGTGCATGATGCATTCAAAAAGTTCCTCTTAAGATGCCTTGCTAGGTCAAAAACATAAATGCTCTCTGTTTATATTTAGATGATTAACTTGGAGAAAACATTTTAAATTACCTTTTTTTTTTTCATGCAAGGCAACCTTAACTGGAGGAATGTCATTGGTAGTTTTTTCAGATGATGAAATAAATAATAATAGAGTGCTCATTTGCTATAAATTGAATGTTATGAAATACTTTCCGCTATATGCAAGTATGATCATCCTTGGGCTGTGGTAAATTCCATTTCACAGGATTCCATTGCTTTTAAAATTACTGTTTTTCTCTCTCTTTTTTTAACTAAAACTGATGTGTAACCACTGACCATAATTTTTGGTTACTGTCACCTTATTTAACTTTCTAAAGACAAGAAAGTGACCTGGAGAGGTGTTTTTGTAAGGCACAGTTTAAGATTAGTACAGTATTTAGCTTAGTCTAGCTGAATGGATTAGATTTCAGCAAATTAGATTGCATGTTTGTATGTGCTTCAGGACAGCAAATAGAGCTACTTCATAAGCATTTATCCCTTGTTCTGTTCTCTCAGTACATGTGTCTGTGACACTGTTTCTATGTTTTGTTTGGTGATCATAATTTTACACCTTGGGTGCTGTGTTCTTTGTGGTAGGGAAATGCTTTCTGATTTTTCTAGACTTTGCTTCTCTGTCATTTTGAATGTTCAGATATAGTCACCGTAATAATTTGCTGTGCTGCACAGAAATACATGTTGTAGAAGGTTTTAACAAGGAAGCCTGGAAAAAATCTGGTGACTTGGTTGTTCTTGTTTCTCATTTACTTGATTGCAGCAATCTGTACTTAGAAATATTAATTCTGTCTGAAGTTGGAGCAGTGCACACCTTCCATGCTGCCTTCAGGATGCTTTGTTAAACATCACTAGACATATTTTCCCTGTGCTGCCATTATCATGGTAATGTTTAGATTCACATTTGTCTTTCCTTTTCCAGTGTGGCTCATCTGACAACCCACCTGATGGGCCACTCTGCTGTACATTGTCTGCAGCAAATGGCTACTGGGCAGTGCACACAGCCTAAAAATCTTGGGCTGTTCCTGACTCCTAGGGAACATGGCATAGGCAATGGGCAGTCCATGCTGGCCAGGCATCATCTGTCTGCAGCTCTTGGCTAGCAGATAGCAAGTCAAGCTGGCACAATTCTGGCAAAATGGTTTACAAGCTGAGAGAGAGAAGTGAGAGTCCAAAAATTGGTATCAAGCCTTTGGAGACAGTTGCAATGTGATGAAAACAAAAGAGAAAATTCTGTCTATTCAGAAAGTGGAAAAAACCTGACAAAAACAAACAAACAAAGCAAAAAGAAAAATCCAGCCAACCAAAGAAAAACCAAACCTGCCAAACTCAACCAAAAAAACCCCTAGTTTTAACCCATCAAACTACTTTATGCAGAACATGCAGCTCTGTTACACCAAGAGAGACAATCTGCTGAGATGGGAAACCCAATAAAACTTGGAAACTTGTGCACCAGGTATGGTACAAACTTTGGCAAGAGCTGAGCAACACAAATGCTGGCAGATGAGGAAAAACTTCCAGGCCTTGTTGGTGGCAGTGACTGCCTGTGACCCTGCTCTCAAGGAAGCAGGCACAGGGCTCGGAGTCATAGGGGCAAGAGGCAGCAGTGGGGGTCAGAAAGGGTCCTGGAAAGGGGGTGTTTGAACAGGACTCTGAATTTGTAGTAAGTGTCTTGGTAAAGAAGGGTAGTCCATAAGTACAGAAGTACCCTGCCATCACTTTCCCAATGATATCTCCTAAAGATAGTAATTTAAAAAGGAAAGATGAAATCAACTCTACAGGTAAGCAAGAGTTTCTGTGGTGGGCACTGGTAATGAACAGCATGCCAAAAATTTATGTCAAAGGTTTGCATTTACATAGGTGAATATTCCAGATGCATGTACAGATTTCTTGATTTTGCAAACAGATATTTGGGTTTAGTTAGTACTTGAAAATTTGGCCTTTGGGGACAAAATGCTTTTATGTTCTGTAATACTAAAATGCTTTGAGCAAAGTTTAAAATTATTATATTCTATAGCTGAGGGAACATTGAGATCTTTTGGAATGACTTATTCAAATATCCTTATGGTTGATGGTGTATTTGTATTTGAATAAATTCAGGAAAGATTCGTCCTAAGCTGTTTCTATCCAGAACTGCTTTAAAGAAACAGGAAAATATAATCATTTCATCACTTAAAGCTGCTTAAACCTTCAGGGGAAAAAGGGTTACTACTTAAATTTCAGATGAAAGGAGTGTTTTGTGAATTCATCTGTGTCATGTATTCATACCTGAATTAAAATGAGCCATGATGTACTGCACTTTCTCAGGAACATTACATAAACTTCCTTGTTCTAAACCGTGCACAAGTTTGAAATGTGCATACAGAACTGAAAGAAACTTTGCAGTAGTTTCTCCACAAGCAGGAAACCTAATATTTACACAACAATCAATAGAGTAAAGAACACGGAGACAAGCAGCACTCTCTCCTACGAAACTTGGTTTAACTGGTAAAAGAAGGTAGGATCTATATGAACAACAACTTTCTTTTTAGTAAGACCTGTACAGTTGGGGATGGGTTTGGCTTGAATTCTGTGGAACCTTGTTGGCCAAAGTTTGGAGTTGTGCAATTAAAACAAGGGATTGTTTTTAAGTATGTTATATTTGGAATAGTTTTCTCCTGCTTTAGTTTCTGGGATTTTGATCCCAGAAAACTACTTTCAGTAGTGTTTTGGTGAGACTCTAAAGAAGATTAGTTGAGGAAAAATCTGATCCTGATACAGCTTGCTTTGCAACAGATAAGGAGTTTCTTTATGTATGATTAACTTATATCTTTTTCTGGTTGTTTCCTGTCATGTTTATTTGTTTGTCTTGTGCGCTTTTAGGGAGAATTTTCCTCACTGTGGGCAAATAAGTAAAGGGAAGCAAGAATGCATTGACCTCAGTGCAACTAGAAAGGGACAAGAGGTGACAGGGACAGTATACTTATTATTTCTTGTTATTGTCTGATCTACAGGGCTAATAGTATTATCTGACAATAAAAGTTGGCAGTTTTCAATTGAAGCAAAAAGTTTCAGGAACTTTTTCAACATCCTTCCTGTGAGGATTCAGGAAAATATTATTTTTCCTTAAGTTCTGTGGTTAGTCACATATGCTGCTTACAAAGAATGGTTGACAGAAGGACCTGCCTGTCCTCGTACTCCTGGAGGAAACTTGTCCATTGGAAGGGAGCTGGAGTACTGAAACTGTGCTAAGTGTTTTGGTTTTGAGAGCAGACATTTTGCTCTTTTACCCTGCCTGTCTTTTTCACTGCTCTAGTGTTGTAGGAGACCAGGTGTGTGTAGGTGGCAGGTATGGCATGAGCTTTAGATGTAGCATGCTCCTTTCCCAGGCTCGTCAAGAGTTTCTGGTAGGTTGTTGAAATCTCTCTGAGGATAAGGACTGATGATTTGCAACACTTAAGAAGGGTACATTAATAAATCAAAGATTAGGTGGATTGGCTTAGGAGATTCTTCCATATACAAAGAGTATATGAAAATATCAGAAATTCCCTCAAAATTTTAAGAATTCTTCAGAGTGGATAGCATCAGGTAACCTTAATTGGGTTTTTCTTCATTCAAGCGTGTATGCCCTCAAGTTACTCATAATAGCTATTTGCAGAAGTGACTTGAAATTTAAAACAATAAAAATTTAAAGTAGGCAAGAAATAGTTCAGCTAATAGACTGACAAAAGTTACTGAGGAATGTGGTCTTGCAATAAGATGTAGTGTGCAAACCTGTTGCTTATTGTAGTAATGCAACCCAGACAGTGAAGTTCAGCTTATACTATGAAACCAAATTTAATTTTGTAGTCTTAGTGATTGAAATCTGTTTTATTAGGTAATTTCATTAACAGTTATTACCAAAGAGAAATGTCTTTCACGTTTCAAAGGGCCGTGTTCCCCAAAGAACTTATATACACCCTGCAGGCATAAATCCAAACCGATGTCCAGTGTTCCCTGATAAAGTAAATTGCTTTGTTTGAAGGGGTAATGACTGGTACAACAGCGATAAGTGCAGTTATCCACAAGTGATGAAGCATCTCACCAGCATTAATACAGGGTACTTCCTGTATGTTATTTTCAAAGCCCACCTGCTGGCCATTTGGATCTTCATGTCCATGCAGAACTTCATTTGATATTGCTTTCTTTTTTAGCACTCTGCTTGTATGGATGTGCTTGTGTGGTGCTAGTATAAAAAGAGAGACTTTCATATGTAGCTAAATTACTACTTCCAAAGTGATTTTTAATTTTTTCCTCTGATTTTAGCAGGTATTTACACAGTAACTAAAATGTATGTCCCTGGTGATGCTGTGCTTTGTGCTAAAGTGAAGTTTATAACTACAGAATCAGAATATTCTTTCTATATTTTTATGACTAACCTGAGGAAAGACAGAGCTTTCAGAATAGAGGACAGAAAATTTCTTTTTGAACTCTTCCCCTTTGTTACTGTACAACAATACATGCATTGTTAAATGTCAAGATATTTGCTCAATGCAATGCCCAAGTTTGTCTCACCATATCTTGCTCCTTCTTACCTGTATTTCTTGTTGTTACTCAGTAAAGCACACAGTCCTGCATTTCACCTTATTACACAAATCCACAATATTGCTTAACAACTTGGAATGGTTGGCTCCTTAAGCCTATAGAATAGTCTGTTTTGATTGATTGAGAAAAGGCTAATACAATTAAAACCCCAAAACAAAACACTGTCCCCTGAAAACCCTAAACTTGTCATATACTTCTGTTGTGTTCAATTTAGACTACCTTTTGTTTATTCTTGTACGTAAACCAAATTATAATATATCCTTGTTTTAATATGTAAATTTAAAAATAGAATTATAACTATTGCAGGCTCTGGAGAATTAAATTACTTTTATGTTGCTTAAGATTACTTAGGGATACAGTCCTACTGTGTTCTTAGGAAAGTAGTTCTTGCTGACATACCAGGAGACCTTCATGAAACTAGACTTAAGTGCAGCAGTTACAGCAAGAGGCTAATGGGTCAACCACAGGTCAGCTTTTCCTTTAAGAAGTGTGATGTATTTATAAAGCAACAACCAATGATTACTTTAAAATAAAGATGTGTAAAGATACAGTTTTGTCTAAATCCCTTGGCTTTTTTAGGTGTTTGGTTTGGTTTTTTTTTTTTTTTTGGTAGCTCATTAGAAGAATTCTCAAAAGGTGGCTAATTCGTAATCTTAGTAGTATTTGACAATGCTTCCAGGCCTTGCTATTAGGTTGATTAATGTGCTTTGTCTCCAGTGTAAAAATTAATCAGGTTTTTTTTTATATTAACAGTAGCTCTTTAGGGACTTGAGTTACCATATATTGACCGTATATTGTATCTGTCTGTCATGATGTTGTGGTGGCACAGCTGAAAGAGGTAGAAATGTCAATAATAGGTCTAAAACACAGTTCTGAAGTGGTCTTTGAAAAGCTAGTGCCAACTTCCTGAAATGACAAGTAGTAGCACAGCAGAACAAGAAAGCACATGAAAAGAGAGTAATTCAAAGTGTTTAAAGCTTTTGAAAAGATTGAGGAATAAGGGTAGATTTAATCCTATGGTTTAACTGAAAAAACAATTTATATGCTTATGTGATTTTGATGGCACTGAAAGAGTAGCTGTTCAGCCAGTAAAAGATGTAGGGAATACTGGGAGTAGGGTGTCCGTCTCTCTTTTCCAGTCTTTTTATAGCTTATGGCATGTGCTAAGCTATAAAACTGAGTGACCAGGTTTTACAAGGTTCCCTGTGAATATTGTTCTTTACCTTTAAATTTTTATCTTGTAATTCTGTTTTTGTTGGAAACTTTGCTGCTTGGTGCACTGGAATGAGGAACTGGCCTCTGAAGTGATATATTGTATTTCTGACAAGATTTTAAACAAAAGGCTGATCACCATCTTCACTGCCTATCAGTTGCATAATGTGCTGTAGGTCACACTCTGTCACAGGCACATGCTTCAGCTCAAAGTGCCGTGGCTGGCTTGCTCAGTCTTTATTTTTTACTTGTTTGGTTCCTCTGAGGCTGGTGAAATTAATCTAATGGACAAGACCATATGTGAGAAATAGGTTCAGCAATCCACAAAATCTGATCTTTGCCCAATTTAAATGAAAGATAAGTCTTAGAAGGGGGGGCATTTTCATTTTAGTTCTGCATCTTGAGTGCAAAGGAGTCCATAGGGAGTGATGATGTGCATTTCTGATTAAATAGAACTCCAGCTATTGAACAAAATTGATCAGCTTTTCACTGAGCATACTCAGTAGTAAAGGTATACTTTAAGATCAGCACTGTTAGAGACTATATGACTACTCTGTGGCTCTTTGCTCTTTAGGTTTTTAAATTATCATAATTATCACATTTAAAATACATTTTATAAGTTTTAATATTAAAGTACTGTTGAAAAACAAATGAAACCGATATTGAACACATGAAATAGGCTGCACTCAGTTATTTCATTACTTTCTGATCTTCCTTTAAAAGTCCTATTTGGTCTTCCTGGATTTCCATTTGCTTTATTGAATAGAATACTTTGGTTATTGGTTTTCCCAATATTAAACCTTTGGAATACCATTCATTTCTTCCATCTTATCATTCCTAACTATAACTCCAGTGTATCAAGCTAAAGGATGCTCTTAGCTTGCAGTATTTATGCCTCAAACATTTGTAGTGCAGTGAGGGGTTCAGATATTAATTTCCTTTTAAATTAGTCTTAGCAATAGCAGTAGGAATGGTGTTCTATGGTTGTGTCTAAGGGTCTTAACAACCTCATTAGAATGTTTATTTCAAAATTGTCTATATCAAAGTCAACTCACAGATACCTTTCGAGCAAGGCTTTCCCTGCAGTGGAGTTAGTCAGTGGTTCTGTCCTCGTCACCAGGTTCATAAAGGTGACATTGGGTATTCTGCTATTTGGTTGTTGCTGTTCCTTTGTGTGCAGTAACCTTGGAGCTACTTTTAGTGGCATACTTTGTGCATGTGTGGTGCTTTGAAACACATTTCATTACATGAAAGGTCTTTAAGCCAAATGCTTACTTCCAGCAGCTGTAAATGGTATCACTTTACTGTTTTAGCAGTCTGCTCTTGGGACATTAGGAGCAGTATCATTTTACTTTTTGAGTTGCTGTTCAAGTTTGGCCATTGAGAAGTAATATCAGATAATGAAAGGGATGGGGTCCTATTGCAGCTTAATAATAGTAAAACAAGCAGATAAAACCAGCTAAATAACCCTTTTTCTTCTCTTTATGAAGCCAATTAAATTAAAAGTAAAGACTTCCTATACTATGGTGTGATACTTAAGAGGCTACTAATAGTCTTAATGTTTCAATAATATGTTACCAGGATCTGAATAGCTCTTTGAGTTAAAAGGAATGAGCAGTTTTTGTAGACTGGGAAGGTGAGCTGATTACAGAAAAACTAACCACAGAACAAACATTAGAACTTTCTAATACTTGGTCTAAAATAGGAAAGATCCATCCAGATACATTTAACATGCTAAGTCCATAAACCTAGGGATTTACTTTGCTAATAGTTGGAGGGCTAGTTGTAAGATTTTGGAAATCCTTCTGTTACAGCTGTTTGAGAAGTACTTTGAGATGTAGTTATGCAAGTCTAACAAAATGAGGATCTCAGCACAGTATTTGCTTTTTCAAATTAAACAAAGCAAAGACTTCTATCGGAAAGAGAGGAATTATTTCTTGTAAATCCAGACATCAGGGATTGAAATCCTAGACCCTTAGAACAGGGAAAGTATAAGAAATACTAGGAAGCATGACAAAGTTTCTATGAAGTCAGTATTTTGTATCCAGTTGTGAGTCATTCTGTGCTTAAAAATGATATAATTCCATCAATTGAGAATACAAATCCAGGGGGAATTTTAAGGCCTTTCATCAGAATTTTAAAACCATGATACCCTAAGGATTACTTCCCAATGGAAACATGAATGTTAATAATGATGCATCTGATAGTGACCTCTGCAAAATTACACAAACTCCTATTAAATTGCATCTGGAACAATTGCTCACACCAAAAGGATCAAAAAGCTGAGAGATGGACTTACTGGAAAGGCAGCAAAGTTTCTTAATTTGAGCTATTACAAGGACATTACGTGGTGGCTGTAACAGCTTTGCCATGGTCTGTCCAGAGCCCTTTGCTCTGAGCAGCAGTGCAGCTTCTCTCTGCCAAACTTCTTGAGGGAAGGCTTCCTGCATCTGTGCCTTCACACCAAGGAAGTCCTTTTCTCACTAACTGAAGTGCAGCTAGGAAGTATTAAGCTAGTATAGCAAGCTAAACCAGTTAAGTCTCTGGTTTATGTGTTTATTGCTAGAAGTTACTAGATAATCTGTGGGCATGTTTACCAGTTTCTGTATCGTTTTTCATAACTTGATTGGATCCCTTCTAAAATTTTGTTAGAACTCTATTTACCCTTTATCTTAAATGCAGTTCTTCCTTTGCACTTGTGTATTCTGGGTACCCTACTCCTTCATCCTCAGTTTATCTAGAGATTGTTCTTCTTTATAATTATTTCAAGGCATTTTTTTTTTAATCTTGTCACATGAAAGACAGACTCATATTTTGTCTGAGGAAGTTGTATGTCTGGGTTGTAATCAGGTTTCCTTAAATGAATTAAACTGGATGCCAGTACAGTGCATCTCACAATTTTGTGTGAATAGGTATTAAGTTTTAAATGCACACCCTTTCATATTCCTCATATTTTCTGAATATGTGTTAATCTTCAAATACAACTTGTCCTTGATGTTATCAGTCTCTTGCATGATTTCCTTTTGAGTTTCATCTGAGATCTTTTTCATTGAAAATTCTTTTCTAAAAGTCTTTTCCCTATAAAATGACCTTTCCATAACCTTTTAAATTGAAGCTTTTATTTCCTGCCCCATCACATCTTTTTTTTTGATTGTGTTTCAGAGGAGATTCTTCTCTCCCAAGGTGGGAGCAATTCCAAACATATTTGATAAAAATGTCACTGGGACTGAGTCTGAGGCTGCCACTCAACTGTTTTCCTTTTCCCTTTGAGTTTTACCTCATTTCATTGTGTGTGGACTTCTTTCCCTTCCACTCAGGCTTGACTGAGTGAAGACCTCATTGCAGTTACAACTTCCTCGTGAGGGGAAGAGGAGAGGGGCAGGCACTGATCTTCTCTCTGTGGTGACCAGTGACAGGACCCGAGGAAATGGCCTGAAGCTGTGTCAGGGGAGGTTTGATTGGATATTAGAAAAAGGTTCTTCACCCAGAGGGTGATTGGGCACTGCAACAGGCTCCCCAGGGAAATGGTCACAGCACCAAGCGTGACAGAGTTCAAGAAGGGTTTGAATGATACTCTCAGGTACATGGTGTGATTCTTGGGGATGGTCCTGTGCAGGGCTAAGGGCTGGAGTCGATGATCTTTGTGGGTCCCTTCCAACTTGGCATATTCTGTGATTCTGTGACTATGGGGGCACAAAGATCAGAAACTTGATTTTGTTCGCAGATTTGTCTTTTCCCTTCATGCCCATCTTAGAGAGATGTGGAATTGGACTTGGCAATCTGTCAGAGGGGATGTGCCAGACTGCATTTTTCTGTCTGTAGCTGGAGATCAGTGTGTTGGCTCACGCTCCCTGAATCCAGCAGTTGCTGCAGTACTGGTGGGGTGGTGCCCAAGTCCTAGCCTTCCACTGCCCTTGATGGATGCTTTTCCAACAGGGATGTTGTGTCCTATTGTCAGCATCCCCGTTAGAGGCTGTTGATGCCTCTGAATAAGACTGCGTGAGAGGACAGCACTCTCTCTTTTTGAAATGAGCTCCTGTCTTGCTGGGCATCTGCCCAGGTCATTTGCTTAAGCTGTGCAATCTCTGTGTGATTGAAAAAGTCTGGAGCAGGATCTGTTGAGGCAAAGCTGAGGTTGGAATAATGAAACTCGTGAGAATGGGGAAGTAGCTTATTTAAAATACTGTCATGCCCTCTTTTTGATAAAATTGAAAATTCGAGGAAATATTCGATTAATATTTTGATAAAATATTCCCACTCTTGTTGTTTGTTATGATTGTTTGCATAATGTCCTTTAGTAACTGTAGATGAGTGATGGCTGAGGTGCTGAATTAAATAATTGTAATAAAAACTTTTTTTCATCATTGTCTCTCTTCTTCTCCCTCAAGCCATGGAAAAGTATTTGCTCAAAAGAATAAAAAAGTAGCGGTTTTTATGAATTTTATTTCCACTTTAAACATCTTTGCTATAGATCATTGAATTTGTAAAATTAGAATGAATCTGTTTTTAATTTCAGTTTATCATTAGAATGTTCTCACTCAGCTGGAAACTTCCAAGCTAGAGGAACAGACCTCCGCTGTTACAGCCTGCTTGTTCTTTCGTATATTAACATTTAATATTTTTGCTTCTGTGTGAGCTCCAAAGTCAATTCCAGGCTTCTTAGCAAAAGCAGATTTTGTCCAATGTGAGTAAAAGATCATAATCCTCGGTGTGAAGTGTTCTTTCTGAAGTGTCAACAAAATGTATTTTGGCATAGAGGCCAGGTTGTTGAAAGCTGAGGGTTTGCAAGAGGCTACTGTAGAGGTAAAAGCAGCCTCAAGTGGGATGTCAGGGCTGTGGAGAGCAAAGGCAGGGGGGTGAGACAATTCAGTGAGTGGGAAAGGGCATGCAGGAGTCTTTCAGCAGGGAAGTCTGGTGAGGAGGAGGAAGAATCATCTTTCTCGGTCTTCCTTCCCCTCCTGTCCCTTATCCCTTTTCACTTGCTCTCTTGCTAGAACATTTCCTCCTGACTGTATTATCCTGCCTCATGGGAACAGACAAGGCAGGGGCTGCTCATGGGGCAGGAAATTAAGGGGCTAAAGCTGCTCCTGCTGCTGGGGGAGGATCAGGCAGCAACCCATGGGAATAGGTTTTGTGTTCATGCTGCCACTAAGGTATTGGGAGCAAGGCAGCAGTGTCAAGTGGAGGATGAGGGGAAGGCTCTTGGATAGGAAAATATTCCTTCAGCTGTCCCTGACAGCTGCATGCTTTGTCTGCTAGTTGGCTTTGCAAGACAAGACTTTGCTTTACTGCATTTTGTTTGTACCAAACCAGGGATAATCTGCTATTTACAATCATCTTTATAAATTCTCTAACTCACCAACAACAGAATTTAAGATAGAAAATGTAATACTTACTTTGATCCCATGTGTTCTGTCCAGTCAGGAGCTGGAGCTTTGGGAACATGGAAGGATTTAAACATCTAGGAATGGAATCTGAAAGGTGCCAAGTATCCCAGGGCTGAGTGCCCTCAATTCCCATCAGTTACAAGTTACACTGTAATGTGAGTTAATGGATTACGAGCAGAGAGCAGTGGGATTCAGCTGTTAGTCTGAACTTCTGCACATGGTCTATGTAGGAAGGGTTATACTAGAGAGAAAACAGATCTGTGTGGCCAGAGGAAAAAGTTCAAGGAGAGGATCCTCAGTTTTTTTCCTAAGTTGTGTTGTGTTCCTATCATTGGAGCAGCACTTTACTTGTGGTGGTGAAGCACTTGGTGAGGAAGATGAAGCATGGAACTTCCTTATTCCTTCCCACTTTGAGTGTTTTTGTAAATATGAAGAGATAATAAGGTAAGCATCTTGGTGCAATGACTGTATCTGGGATATGGGACTGGAGTCAACTTCTGTGTTTATTTCTTGTGCCACAGCAGGGAGACAGTCTCCTCTGCCTCTGTTCATTGCCAGCAGAACTAGGGTGGGCAGGAGGAAACACAACTCTCTTTTGTATTTGTCTTTATTTTTGAGCAAGGCTTTGATTCAAAACTTACTGTATAAAATAACTTCCATTAAACCCATAGATTCCATACCGGCAAGTTCCATTCAATTACTAAAGAATAACCATTTCTCGAGCATTAAAATTGCTTTTCAGCTGTTCTTTTGTCTCCATGGCTACTTTAAGTGTAACAACAAAGCAGTAGGTGATGTTGTCAGCCAAAAAATCTGTAACGTTCAAGTGACTGTTGATAGCAACAAAATGGATGCCAGTGCAATGTCATTTAGAGCCAGTAATAGATACTGCACTTATGGCTGTAGAATAACAGCATGGGACATTTTGAAAGAGAAAATATACTGGAAAAAGTAAGGTTGATACAATTGGCAGCTTTTATAAATTATACATGAAGTACTGCTTTAAAATTCAACAGGAAACTGTAGTTTACCATCTCTAATGGAATGAATTGCATGAAAAGTGAAGAGCTCCTTGTATGTACAATATGTGCCACCTGGAGAGGAGCTCAAGCTTTTTTCTCAGTTTCTTGATGGAACAGAGAACAAGACTTGCTTCAGAAAAGTGAGATCCATTCCTAAAGGGGATAAAAGTTAAAGTTCTCATCTGGCTTTGGTGCTCATCTGAAAAGGAAATATGTTTAACAAAGAAAGGGCAGTGTTTTTCTTACAAATAATAAAATAAAAATCAGTTTGGGAGGAATTATCATCAGGTTTAGATATCAATCCCATGGTGGCCAGGGGTTTGGATATTTTACTGACATGTAAAATTGAAAATAATTCATGGGGAAAAAGCTGTGAGAAAAATCAGACTGAACGCTGCTGAGACTAGTGCTGGAAACCAACTATGAGAGAAAAATTTCAAAAAAGGATGATTGATGTTAAAGCAGGGAGAATAGGAATTATTGTAGGTTTTACGTAGTTGAGACATGCTAAATGAGGAAATTCATTCTTAAAAGTAGTGACAGATTATTTAAGGAAAATAAAACTATTATTTTAAGTAATTAGTGTCTGATATTTGACAAATCTATATGAACTGTTAGTGCTGGATGTACTGTGGGAATTCTGCCTCTTAATATGTATGTATGCATGCTGTCAGTGCAGCGTGTACCAAGACACCTTTTGGAATCTTAAATTAGCTGAATTGGAGTGCCACTTTCTCCAGTTAATGTATCATGTTATTGCTCCATATTTTGTAAAAGTGTCACCTCATTTATTGAATATGAAGTTCTCGAGTGTTTGAACTGTCTGTTATCAAAGAAGGCTTTTCTCCTCTATGAGAAAGATGGAGAATGGAAAGTGCAACCAGTTGTTCTTCCGAGTCTGACTTGACAGCATCACACAAACCCTCTCTTAATGCAGGCAAACAGAACAGCTTCATTCACTGACAACAGCACAGGGTACCATCTGATGTCTGTTTTAGACTTCAGAGAACTGGACAGATACCCATGTGGTCTTTGGTTACTCATGGATCCAGTTATACCTGTTTGTGTCCTTCCTTAATGAAGATAACATTAGTGTATTTTATTTGTTTTATTCTAATAATTTAGCTGCTTGCATTATGAAACACATCCACCTCTTGATGAAAGTTAATTTCCATTTTTATTTTAATTTTTTTCAGATATAAAAGCTTTCTGAGCAGTCTTTTGGTTTTCAAAGTCTGTAGATGAACCCAAAGCATGCATGTAATTCAAATAAAATAAGAGTTATTAACACTCCCAGTTAATTAGACTTAAAACTTCAGTGAAACTGAAATTCTAACCTACATCATCCTCAACCTTTCATATGTTGACTTCTTGTGTGATAAAACTTAAGCTGAGATCTTATAGCATTTATTCCTTTGTTTGCTTACGACTTCTGCTGCTGTACAGTTTGAGAGCAGATCTGCTTAAGGGAGCGATGCAGCCACTGCTCTGATTAACACTGGAACATATCAAATAGCACTCTTACAAGATATTTATTACTTGGTGTTAACAGCTTCATAGCTGTCCTGTGAAAAGTTCAGTATTAGTTTGAATGAACTAATAACATTTTTGTCTCGGATATTTTCTCCTATATTTTTTTAAAGCTTATTCAAGCATGTACCTTTCAAAATATGGACTATTTCAGGAAGCTCTTTGTGGAAAGCACTCATGTGGCTCTCTGCAAGGGACGTCTTCCAGATCAGTGCTTGAACTTATTTTGTGTTAAGCTGCAATGATGAAATGTGTCATGATTACAGGAGCAGGTTCTCGGGACAACAAGTCGCCGTGGGTGGGGTGGGGCCCCTCAAGGCAGGGTCTCCTGCTGTGCTGTGAGAGTTACCAACACCAGTAGGCACGTGGTACTCAGGAGAGATACCAGTCAGATGGGGAAGAGTTACTCATCTTGCATACTCTTAGCAATTCTGCCGCCAGCACACTGGTGTGATGTCAGGGCAAGCAGCTGAGAAAACTGTACCTGCTTGACTGTCAGCTGAAAGGCACTGCAGAGAAATTCACAAATATCAGCATTTCTGTCATATTTACTTTTAACCTACTCATTCACTTGTCAGATATATTCAAATATCTGTAAAGCAGTAAAAGAAGAGAGAATAGTGGAAATGTATATGAGACTGAAACAAACCTGGGAAAATAAATGTTCTTGATGAGATTAATTGGTATGGGTTGCTGGAAGTGTGGGACCGTAGTTGCCAGGTCACTTAATGAAATGAATTTATTTTTTTCGTGAGAGACAGGCTAACAGCAGCACTTGAGACTGACAGGCTCCTTTTTGTACGGTGGTTATAACACAAGTGCTGAAGGCTTCTCTGTACCTGTGTGCTCTCCTGAGGACAGGTACGTATGTAATAGTGCCAAATGTGACTGTATGTCACTGAAGGCCACCAGGTAACTCCAGACTGGCCTCAAACTGAGCAGTGCCTGCTTAAGTCAGTATCCTCTCAGGCTTGATTCTGGGAAATCAAATCTGCTCACTCAATCAGTGAAATTTTATATCCTATTTCCTCTTCCCTTTACTTGAATCTTTTGGGAAGTGTTTCCCTTCTGACATGTTGTGTGTGTTTAATGTCACTGATTGCCGAAGTTGTTCAACCTACAAGCAAAGCTATTAGTGCCCTTAAGTCCACCCCTATAAACTCTTCTGACAACTGAAATTTATGTACTGAAATTTTTGCTGTGATTTAGCACCAGTGACAATTTTCTTTGCAAGCCAAGTATATGTTTATACTTTTGTAATTGTAAAATTTCCATTATAAATGAAACTTGAAGCAGTGGGATTCTAGACCTTCATGGAAAGGTGGGCCATACGTCTATATTGTTCTCACCAGTATTAGACAGAACAGTTCTTTCAACATCTAGTTGCTGTTGAAGTATGAACTTTGAAATACCTCAGCAATTGTTATAACTCCATCAGTTAGTCTGCACAATTAACACCTATGATCTTTTTAGTTATTTTCCTCTATATTTTCTCTCAAGTAATTACAGTTCAGACTATGAGCAAGTTCTTGACACTTGTCATTATTTGCTATTTACTCTGCAAATATCGCATAATTTTCCTTACCTTTCTTTTAACTATGAGATGTATTAGGAATTTTTGTAGTTTCTAGTCAATAGATCTGTTCAAAGATGTGATTTTCTTTTTGAGATACACACGTATACAGAAAATACGTCAAATTCCGTGGAGCCATGAGCAGTCTTTTTTTTAACTTCTCCTGCCAGCTTTTCACTTACCTTTACTTATTTTCCCTCTGTTCTGAATGCTATTTATAGCAAAGCAATTTTCAAATAATGTGGAGTTTGACTGACACTGTAGATTTAAGGTAGAATTCTTGTTTTATTTCACGTAGACGGATTGGGTGATTTGAGATTGGCCGTCCTTACTTTCCATGATTCAGTGATCAGCTTTTAATCAAAATGTTTTGATGTGTCCAGTAATAATGGCTGAAAGTTACCTTCACTCCAGAAAAAGTAAATATAAATCCTTTGATAGATATCTTGCTTTGTTGCAACTTGCACAAATCCTAATGTCCCTAAATGAAAGCTCTTTCTGCTTTTTGTTGATTCAGCTCACAGTGCTTTCCATGCAAGCAAATTCTTACAGTAGGTGTAAGGGTCATGTCAACTGGCAGCTGTGTTCAGGGTGTTTTATCATGAACTTTGCTAGGAATGCATTATGGAAAATTAGCATTTAAAATCAGATACCACTGATATTTAGGAATAAAATTGTAAATCTTGTATTTACTACAAAGATTAGCAACACTTCTCTTGACTATGATGCATTGTTTGTCCTTAATATGAAAATATAAGTGTACCCTGAGCAAAAGTGCCCAGTTTCATTACAGCTGTGGAACTTCCCATTTCATGTGCAGTGGTAGCATGACTGTAGAAAATGCTTTGACAAAAATAGTATTTATATAAAGTGGAAAATTCCACTTGCAGGAGGGAGTCTTAGCAACCTTCTTTTCCCAGAATTTGCAACTGCTGCTGTATTGAGAACTACTAAACTGTTCAATTGTCAACAACCAAATTTGACAGAAACTTGAAAAGTTTTTCTGCTTTACTTCTCTGCAGGAATAGGTACATAATTCCAGAGTAATTTTGTTAGTGCTTATATTGTTTTCTGCACTTCAAATGCAAAAAACTGCAAGCACCATCAGAAAATAAAAATGCAAATTTCAGACAGTAATAAGTGATCTTGTTTCTTAAACTAAAGCCTTTTACTACTTTATACAAAGAAATATGGAGCTATTCCTATGTTATAATATTAAACTTTTGACAACTTTGTGGAGTTTTGTGCTAGTAGAATGGACCTGATAAAATACACTGCCCTGGGAACATCACTGATGTTAGCTTGTTATGTTTGTGGGTTTGTTTGCATCTGATAATTTTTTTTTTTTAATTGATCTCTTGACCAAAACGATAAAACTCTTTGTGAAAGACATAGCCTCCTTGAAATCAAGCAAGGCCTAGCTTGTACTTCATAAAATAAAAGTTTGACGCTGACTATAAATGCCTTATTGCAAATCGTGGTACCCATTGCTGGTCATCTAATCCTCTCCTCGTCAGTGTGGAATAGCTTCTCTTGGATATACAGCACCATTTTATTCAATCTTGATACAAATACAGGTGTGATTCACAATCTCAAATTCCCTTGGGAGATTATTTCCACAATTTGGTTCATCTAAAAAAGGCTGCCACTGTGAACATTAAATATCACCCAGAATAATCTTGATGTCAAGAAGCTTTCTCAAAATGTTCAGACCTGTTTTTCTCACTTATATCTTTTAATTTCAGTTCTTTCTATTCTCCAAAGCTTTTGGAATTCTGCACCTCAGAAGTCTTTTAAATACCCGTACCCCTTCTTGCCTCTACATCTGTCATGTATTGTTCCAAGGGTGTCCGTATTTAACTTTTTATATTTTCTAGACTTCCCAGAGCTTGCTTTACCTCAGTCTCTTTTCAATTTGTAAATCCTTTTCCAGTTAAAAGATACCTACTGCTCAACACAATAAGGTTTGTCAGAGAGGGACTGATAAGTCCTTCCTTCATGTAAGGGATACATTAATACTTTGAGATTTGTCTCTCATGCTGTGGCCAGGTTATTAGGCTTCTATTAAATGGGCTTTTTCCTCCTTCACCTTAGTTGCTACTCTGGCAGGTCAATCCCTCATTCTTGCAACTCAAATACTATTTGGAAACACATCAAACGTTTTTACTATTTATACCTTTTTTCATATTTCTCACTGCATGACCAAGGGCACTAAAGATTTTGCAGACAAAATGTTCAGATATTTTTTTATTTTCTGTAGTTTTTGTCTAAGTCTTTTTAACTCTGCACCACTACCTGATGGAGGGATTTATCAATCTATAACTAGCCCAACATATAAAGACCAGGTGGCTTTAGATTGATTTACAGATTTTCCCCACTGTTTTATTTGAATATGTACATACACAAATAGAAATACTGGGTAATGATCATCTTGTCCAAACCACTGTTCTTGTACTCACAGAAATTTACAATCTCAAAATCAGCTGAAGTTTTCTAATGCTTGCCACGCTGGAATCCAGTTGCTTTTATGATTTCCTCTTATTCCCATTTAAAGTTAATTTTTCCTATCCTTCATCATGCATACAAAGAATTAAATACTGTGCTGCTGATGAGATCTCATGCCACAGGATGACTGCTTCTCAGTTTATGTTGAAGAAATATTTTCTCTATTTTTTTTCATGTTGAAAGATTGCTTTTCTGGAGTCCTTTGTTGCAATCAGTGATGTTAAATGTGGGGGGGGAAAGGAAAATGTTTATGGTTATTTTCTGTTCTGGCTCCAGTGTTGTCTAAAGACATACCTATTTTTTTTTTTTTTTTTTTTAATTGAAGTGTCAGTCATGGTACTCAATTCAAATGTGCATTCTGTAAAGCATTTGAAATATGTGACATACATTTCCATTCTTTAATAATAGAAAAGACATCTGAGGATTAAATTTCACTTTGTATGACTTTTATTTTTTAGTGTAACTTTTAGAAGTGTTTAATAGAAGATGTTTGAATTTCATATCTTGGGGAAAAGGAGTTGTACAAGCCTGAATTTCTGTGTTGGCAGAAAGATGTAAGATTAAAACCTGTCTTTGCAAAACTTATTGTGAAATGGAACTTAAATTAAAAACAAACAAAAAACCCAAACAAAAAACAAACCCAAAATTTAATACATCAGATCTTTGAAGTAGATTTAGAATAAGTTACATTTTCCTCATCAATCTAAACATTCTACTACTTGCAAATGCACTTATTCTTGTATTTCTTCCACTCTGACTATACTTTTTCAAATGCCTAAGAATCTTTTCCTTTGGAACCAGCTAAGGTCATCAGGCATTTTCCTGATCAAAGTCCATAAAAGCAAGTTAACGGTAAGTTCAGTTGTCTGATCTCCTGTGCTGACAGGCATATACTATAGCAATGGAGAAGTTTCACCCAGACTCTTATATCGAATACTTCCATAGCACTGTGTTGAAAATTCTGGAAAAAGGGCACAGAAGTTCCAAGGGTATAGGTACTGCCAGTGGAGTGGAGGGAGATCACTTATGCTTGTCTCTTGAAGGTGACCATGTTAAAAAAATGTGGGCTCCTGTTGGTGATTGAACTGCAACTGCAAAATGCAAGTTCAGAGCTGCCTACTTAATCAGCTGCTTAAGGAACTTCAGCTCCTGAATTAGGGACTTTGGTTAGAATCCTTAGGTTATACGGCAGTGAGTGTATTCTGGGGTATGGTTTCACTCTGAAAGACCGTATCTTTGGGGAAATGTGTCCTATTTTAAACCCATTCTGGAATGCATGCTTAATGTGAAACTGTGTCTGGTGTATCCACCGGAACATATAAGCCTTGACCTTAACTAAGGAGCCAGTCTTTCATCCCTATCTTTGCAACCTTCTCTTGCCAAATTTAGTATGCTACTGTAGCAGACACTTATGCAAGATGTTATAATACAGACATCTGCACAGAAATGGACGGAGAGCTGCAAAGTGTAGTCCAGTATATGTGGTAATAAATAGAGGAGCAGGTAACCTGCAGTGCTGTTCCTGCACCCCAAGTCATTCTGCATGACTTGCTTGCTGCGTTCCTCCTACTACAAATGCTGCCTTCTGTGTAACATTGTAGCTGTTCCCCTCTTCCCATTCAGAGTTTGTAAATTTTACATCCTCACAAAGTTGCTCTGTGCAGCAGTTTGAGAACTATTAGTCAACAAAGAGCATGTGGCAATTTCTGTTGATGCAGTATCAAAATGAGTGCAACTGACAACAAATGCCTCGGTATCACCCTCTTTTACCATTGCTTTGCATTGGGAAAGGTTAGCTATAGTGTCTGACCTGGCAGCTGCTGCTTCTACAGACCTCCTCCTGCTGAAGTTAATCAGCCAAATTTCACACTTGTGCTGCTGCTAATCCTAGTGATTCTGTCGACTTAAAAGGATTCATGGCAGATTTGCACCAGGGTAATAGATCCAAGTTTTTGCTGGAGTTTTGTACATCACGCGTTGTACCTCCATGTCGTAAGTTTATAAAAGCAATCTTACTTCCCTTGGTTTCACAAATAAACCAATTATCAGGGAAAAGCAGAGGTTTATTATAGAGTCTTTTTAAGATTTCTTTATGTCTAAAAGTATACTCATCGAATGCCTTCATCTGTGATTTCAAAATCTTACAGAAATAATTCTCTCCTCAATATTTTGGGTTGCATTTCAGGGTTTTTGCTCTCACTGTTGCAGTGAGTGGCATTATAGCTACTAGAAACGTCACTAAGGGGAGGAAGCCATGCCTTTGCATGAGCAGTATTTTTCCTCCTTGATACCTTTTGCCAGTTCTTCCCACTTCACAAAACGAAAACATCCTTTCTTTGAATTACATAGTTTCAACTATCATTGTTAAGTTTTGAAGTGTTTAGATATAGGAAGTCACATTTCAAACCATAAACTTCCTGTAAAATTGGCGCCTTTCAGTCAGAAAAGCCTCTCTTACTACAGCCTTGCCTATTGCTAAGTGTGAAGTTAGGTCAAATGTGTGTAGTACTCTTGAGATTTAAGAATTTTTTAAAACAATAATTTAAAGCCCAGTGATTGGGAATTTAAGCACATTCTTAAATCAGGAATCAGAAAAGAGGAGGAAAAAAAAAAGGTGAAGTGTTCATTGCTTCTTTCTCACTACTCAGAATTTTAGGCTCAGTTATTTACCATAGTATATAACCAGGGATTTAGGAAGTGAAAGGGTAAGGAAAGTGCATCTACCTGTTCCAGGAGGCAAGGTGGAGCGTGTATGCTGCTTAGATTCATCTTTAAACGAGCATTTAGAATACTGAATATCAAGTATTCATTATTGCTTTTAAAATTAGAGTGAAATCTTACACTTATTTTTGAGATAGTGCAAAGCATATTTATTGAATGTGAGGGGGAGTTGCTTTTTATTAGAAAAAAGATAGCAGAATAGCCATCTTGTCTGATTTTTAAGTTTGCAGCAAAATGTTGCTACATGGTAATGCACCAAACAACCAGTAGTGAAAGTAATTTTGAAAAGAGAATTGAGTGGATTTTCTTCTGTAAGGTACCCTTATCAGGATATTGTTTTTATCAAGCATACTGTAAAGGCGTGAATGCTCTTCTAAAGAAACTCTAATAAGAGTACAACAGCAAACTTTCCCATGGCAGAGGCAAGTTAGGAAGTGTGGCAAGGATAATTTGACTAAACTATAAAATTCTTATGGACTCAAGCAGAAGAACTGTAGGTACAGGTAGGAAATGGAAAATAGTTTAAATTGCTAAGAGTGATGAAAAAAGAGTAATGTGAATCTGTAGGAAAAATGAGACTGAAATAAGCATCATACTTTAAGGAATCTTTCTGTTAGTGCACTTACAATACTTAGAGACTACCAAATAAAAAGGTGGATTGTTATTCTGTGAAAGTCTGAGGAAGCCGAGAAGTTTGGATTGTATGGTGCCATTTTTGCACTACTTTTGGTTAGAAAGATCATTTGTGTAATGTGACAGTCATCCGTATATATAACAAAGATATTATGTACTCTGACCCTGTAAGAACGGGTCAGAGTGTCTCTGTGAATTAGAATCTTCAAAGCACTGGCTCGGAGAAATGCAATGCAAGGATACCTGAATGGATGAAAATATCAGATCTGTTGCCACTTGTGAAGAGCAGTGAGAGAGCTGATGGGATCACAGTAATTTTAAAAGAGAAGAATGAACAGACTGACTTTAAGAACTAATAGGTGGTCTTCTCTTTGAAGAACAGGACAAATGAATTATGCCAAAGTATACAAAGGAGAACGGGAACTGACTGCAGTGCAACATAAACAGGAATCACTATTCTGTGAATGCAGGACAGGATTTCTCTGTTCATAAGGTGAACTCGAGTTAACACTACCATGTTGTCAGTTTGAACAGATACCATCCTGAGAGACATAACCAGAAACACAGTATGGCAGGCATGAAATTTGTCTGCATGAAAGATGCAGGCTAGTTCAGATGAGTCTGGATGAGAATACGAAACATCAGTGCTGACAAAATTTTTCCTTTCAGCTGCCCTATCTTGGTACTCTCTATATCACAGCCATGACATCAGCTCAACCTGGTCTGGTTGAAGGAAAGTTTCTCTTCTGTTGGCTTGTGCCAGTTTGTTTACAACTGGTCTGACTCCCTGCGCTGCCTTAAGGGGAGTGTCGGGGTGGCAGGGATGCCCAGCCTGCTTTTGGTGTCAGGTGTCGTAATGGAAAGTAGATGCAGGCTGCATGGCATGTGTCTTAAAAATGCTTTCATTCTTTTTTTACATTGACTCTCACCTTCTGTTTATTTGCCTTTATTTTCAGTATACTGTTTGATTACATTTAATTTGTGCAATAAATCATATTAAAGCGATATTAATTAGTCTCTGGGAAACTAGAGGTGACTTTTTTTAAAAGGCTTATATCAGCTGAAATCCTGTTAAAAGTCAGTTTGAATGTTTTGTTAAAAAGATTTCCCCTTTCGTCCGATGTCAATTCAGTTTAACAGAAACATTCTGCTACGTATTTCTTTCGTTTTTTTCTTTTTCTGAATGTAACTGAGAGTAGAATTGCTGAAATTCATGTCATGCATTCTTTGAAAACATAACAGCATCAAAAGGGCTGATGCACTGTGGTTCCCAAAAGTAGAATAAGGTTTCTAGTCAGATACAAGTGTTTAATTAATGTTCAGTAACATCACAAATGTGGCTATCTGTGCTAACAGATCTGTTAATTTGAAATCTATTGTCTTCATTCTCCCTGAATAATAGAGGGTTGATAGCATATGTTATAGTTTTGTAAGTTTTCAAGTTCTTACTTATTCATCAATGCTGACTTTGAGAATAAGTAAAGCAGTGCAGCTTAATTCAGGAGAGCTGAGATTCATGGACTTTGATCTTCTGAATGCCATGACCCCACACTGTCAGTAACCCTGTGCTCTGAGGTCCTCTTTTATGAACTCTTCAAAAAATTCAAGCAGACACCATTTCTTCTCATTTTTTGTTTCTTTTTTTTTCTCCAGAAGTTACCTAAAATGCAACTCTACAGCAGCCAGCTAATAGTAACCCTTTTAAGTTAAATTCTAAGAAAATTCCACTGAAACAGAGTTTTATCAGTGTTTTAGGTTATATTTGATCTGGTGATGTCAATAGCAGGCTACCTTCCCTCTGGGATGAAGTTGAAAACTCCTCTAAAATCACAAAATCACAAATTATTCTGAGTAGGAAGGAACCCACAAGGATCATTTAAGTCCAACTCCTGACCCTGCACAGGACAGCCCCAATAATCAGGGGGCACATTTCAGACACATGGTGTACTCTTCTCAAGGATAATTAAAGCTAAGCACACAATTACAACAGTCCAGATTTGTTCAGGCTTGCTGGTTGCTTGCTGTCCCGTAGCACCCAAAGTCACAAAAGCACCTTACTGAAATGAAAGAGTTATTTACTTTTAAGTCTTAAGCTGTGTTTAAGTGCTGCAGGGGAGGTGGATTATAACCTTAGGGACTAAGGTAAGCATCGTGGCATTGTTTAATAGTGGGAAGCCTTTATGGGACTACATGGTCTGTTTCATTATGCTTTTGGTTTGCTAAAATGATTCATGATTGTGTGGTCACAGCAAAAACCTATGCAGCTTCTGAATATTGTAAGGCACTGGTGAACTTGTAGTGTCTGTCTTCCATTTGTAAATAGCCTTAAGAACTTTGGTCAGAAAGGCAACTCTTGTGCTCTTTTCACTGGCAGGTTAAAGTACCTTTATTTGTATTTTTAGTTGATAAAAGTGCTGAGTCTGGGTCCTGCTTTCTTGCGTAGGGTGAGGTCTCTGCACTTTTTGTGTTTCCAGGTACAGTGGTACAGAGTGCTCTGGTAACTTGTCAAGCTTGAGAAACAGAACTCTGAGTCGTCCCTTGCTGTGGCTATTCAGAGAGTGTTGGCTCCGAAAAGAAGATGTAGTATGGCATCTGATTAGGAGAAAGTTGAAATCCTCCAGGATATCCTATGAAGATGTTCATGTGGCTTTAGTTAGGGGCATCAGTTAGAGCAAACCTTTACATGTTTGATTTCTTTTGAACAGGTGCTTGTATGCTGCATGCCCTATGCCATGGCAGAGCAGTTAAATTCCAGGTGGAATGTAGGCTACATGGACTATATTATGAAGGTTTTTAAATCTGCCTGGCTTCCCTGTCTCATAGTTTTTTATTTTTAAACAGAGAGATTGTGTTTCTTCTAAAAGCATGTACTTAGCTATGGAAAAGATAGCAAGTAAGGAGAAGATCGTGACTGGTATTGTGACTTTTTGGATAGAAAAAGGGTGGACTGAATGTTCAAACTTCTTTTGAAATTTCTGAACATTTGAAAATTGTCATTGGAAGGAAAATGGATTTCATTCAGTGGAGATCTGGATTTCCATTGCTGATATTTTGAGACCTTTTTAAACAACCTAAATTTATTGTTGTTGCAATCTTTTATCTGGAGGATATTTAGGGAGTGATACCAATAGAAGAACTTAGCAAAAGAAAAGCAACTTGGGTAACTGTATTTTTTTAAAGGAGATTGTGTATGATGTGGGAAAAGCAAATGAGGCATGAAATTCTCTGAGCTATGATAACTTTTATGAGCATTGGAAATCGTCTAATGTGGTTAAGTGATTAGACACATCTGTGAGGGTGCATATGTGTCTAGACCTCTGTTACCTTTGTGTGTAGCATTGCTGAGCTAGTGGGTTGGCATATTGAAGCGGAATAAGGAGCAAGAAGACAACTGCAGACATAAATCACCCAAATTTAAAAGTTAAGTATAATGGTTTTGACTGACTAATAACAAAACCATCACCCAGCAGCATTCCCAGTGACAGACTTGTTTGGTTTTAATGGATAGCAGCTCAGTACCTCCTGAATGAAAGTCTATGCTGAGACTCACTGAGGGTGAGATGATGAGCTCAGTGGTGACAGAATTCAGAATAAGAGATGAATTCTGAGAAACATCAGGTTATATGAGAGTTGAAGTGGTAAGACTCTCTAAAAATCTAACTGCAACTAAATCCCTTTTTCAAATTGTGAAACTTTCAAGGTAATGTAAAGTGAGCTTTTCTGCTCTGTTTTTCTTTTATTAGTGAAGCTTCAGTTTGTAAGAAAACTTGTGTTAAGTCAGAATCCTGAACCAAGAGGGAATGGAGTGCAGTGCTTCATCCTGGGACACTCACGTGCTTGATGTGCAGCACCTAAGAATGTGCACTGAGGAGAAAAATGGAGACTGTTCAAGAAGTTGCACCATGCTCTGGACAAGATTATGACTTCAGTAGACATTAGGTGATGTCATGTTTTCAGTTAAGGGTGACAGCAGAAAAGCAAACACCTTCTCTTACCGTGCCTTTTTATTGGTAGAGGGAAGAGGCAAGGCAGGGGGTGAACTGGTTTAAGTAAATCAAGAAAAATGATCCTAAGGACTTCAGAAAGATCTCCATTAGTCCAGATGGCAAGAGAATAAAGAGCTGAAAAAAATGCAGCTGTTTTTTCTGTCATACTTGGAAAACTTCAAAGTGAAAACAACTCCAAAGCAGTGTTTCCTAGAAGCAGATAAGAACAGAGCAGGGAGCAGAGCTGCTCACTCAGTCAGAGGGAGAAGCTTGAGCCAGCCAAGAGATTCTGAGAAAAAGAAACAGGAATAGACTGCAAAACTCCAACTGACCTAAATGCAGGCAGGGTTAGGGTTAGGGTTATTAATAGTTGTTATTGTTTTATTAGAATAAAATCCAACTTACTGAGCTCGATAGTGTTAAGCTGTAACACAGCAGTCTTTCGCAGTCAAACAAATAGTCTTGGTTGCTTTAGAAGTCTAGAGAATTATCTCTTTTAAGAAACTAATGACTAATACTTCCATACTATCTATAGATAATAGCAAATTGCTGTTGTACTGCAGCCAGCATGTTTCTTCTACATATAGTAAAGGATGTTCCATAATTTATTTAATTGCTTAGACTTGACAAGGAGCCAGTGCTAACAAACATGCTTTGATACTAGTATAGTACTTCTGGAAATCACTTGATTTGGGAATATAAATACTGAAAAAAAATGTGTGGAACACTGTAGCACAATAGCTGTAAAATCTTGGCTGTTGGTTGTGCAGGTGTGCAAGTCCTTTCTCAGCTGCAAGAACACAAAATAGATGAGAAAGAGGACAGGAGTGTGAGTCACATGTTCTGCAAATCCAGGGCTCTTCCAAATGTGGATCAGGCAATTATTTAAGGAAAAGGCAAGATAATCTGTTCCACTTCTAATTATTGGACTTCTCACTTCATCTGTTCTGGTATCTTCTATACAAAACCTGTGGGGATTCCTGTTCTTATTGGAAACTGTTAGAAAGGTAGTACAGCTGCAAGGAGAATGAGAATTTCTTGATTAATTTTCTAATGTATTTGTCTCTAAAATACTGAAATTCCAGTTTCCTATTGTTATGTCTCTACCCTCCCGCTCCTCACCCTCCTGCCCTCCCTGGTGGACATCATTATTTGTCCACCTACATGATTTTGATATACTAAATGTAGATATTAAGGCAATAAATATTGACATATTTCTTTTTAATATTAATATTCAAAATAATAATATTATCAAAGCAGAGGTATTCAATATCAGTTGACTATATACATATCAAGTATATGCCTAATATTTGTGATCTATAGTCTATATAGTTGACTTTTTTTTTTTTTTTTAATTATAATCCTTCAGTCATAAGGCATTGGGGGTAGAAAACAATTAGCTAGGCAGAGGAATATTAAAAAATAATGGAAGTTAAAGTAATTCCAAATCAGCACCGAATATTTCAGTAAGGATCTGATCTAATGAAGATATGCTGACTTGTAAGAACAAGTAGGTTTATGTTTTTATTTTTAGAATTCTTATGTGAAATACATGCAATATATAGCTATACTAGTTTTCTGATTGTAAATGAGTTATAAATAATTATCAGTATTAGGTAAGTAAGTGATGGTTGACTTTTTGGATTGAGCTTCCATTCATTTCAGCAGCACCAGATTTCAATTTATTTTTGGTGTTGACCTATTTGGTTGAATCCTACATGTATTTGAAAAATAGAAATACCTCATTTCACGGTATCTGGTTTTATACAAAAGGAGATTATGGAAATCTGTTATTAGACCTTTCTAGAACATTCATTTCTCTATGGATAATAATGAAAATATTAACTTCATGTTCAAGCATGCTAGAAATAATGTTTTAATTTGTAGGGAGAGAATTATTTTCATAATCTGCCATATTTTTTGGATAAGTCATTCTTGAGCACAAAGAGCTTAAACTGTACAATATGTCTATAATCTGTACGTTGCAGTGAAGTTGTATCAAATGCCTCTGGGCTTGCTGAAATATCTACTGAAAAAATAAACTCTGAATGGAGAGCAAAATATTTGGCATATCATTTTGTATCCATATGTTGCTATGGAAGGCTGGACCTGGACCAGTGCTTTCTTATCACTTGCCTTCTGAGCATTCCACAGAGGGATTCTTCCTTTGTGCTGTTGAGTAGCTGTAACTTCTACACCAGTTACTGTTGCCTTTCCTTGTAGCTTCTGGGGGAAAAAAAAGACAACCAGCACATCTTTTGAGGATTTACCTGGTTTTTATATGCCAAAATGGATGGATGTGTGTGTTTTGTGCTTTTTAAATTCATTAATAAGCCAGTGGAAGGTCTGACTGTTCCACTGATATCTTAATAAGGTTTATGAGTACACCTCCAAGTTTTGAAAGACGTGTATCAGTAGCTCTGGTGGTAATAATTTCAACTCCCAAAGGAGCTGCACCCACATTCATTAGTGTGTTAGTTTGTGTGGTGCCCAGGGGGCAGAGAATTTGTTAGCATTTTTCCTATTGTCTACTGTGTGAGACAGGGGCTGTACCGTGTCTCATATATGCTGGGCTTTTGCTTCAAGTTGTTTTTAAAAATAAGTTGCCTGGATAGTAGGTTATCTCTTAGGATTATGTTAATTTACCATTTGGAAAAATTTGTTGAAGTGTAATGGTCTTATCTTTCCATGACTTCTTTTGACAGACTGGAATCCCTGTGAGTGCCATAAGTCTCTTATCATACCACCATATTATAAGGAAGAAATGTTGGTTCTGCTGAGTGAAACATGAAGAAATCTACTAAAATGTTGTATTTATTAACTTTTTTTATTTAAGAGGGGTGAATATGTTAATATTCAAATCTATGAGTATTATTAATGGGATACTTCTAGAGTAAATTTTTTTCCTTAAGCGTTTTGATATCAGCATCTGCTGTTCAGAAACTCTGAATTATTTTACTTGCACTTAACTGGTTTTTTTTCAGTTTATCTTAGGCATAAACAGAAACAGATGACACCCTCTAATACCCATGTAGAGCTGTAAATAAAAAAATTAAATTAGAAAATTACTAAATCCTGATCATACTGAAAAGGAAAAAAGGCTAATATTAAGCATTGTGAAATATCTCGGGGGTTAGTGTCAAATGCCTAAACAACAAAATGTAGTGACTTGCAAGTGATTGGTTTTTACCTGTCATGTATGGGGAAAAAAAACTGTGGTGGAAGCAGATACATCTGAGTCTTGGTGCAATGGGGGCATCAGATAAAAGGGGAGGAAGCCCTATTCATTTTTTATGGTGTAGTTAGGTGGAGATTTTTTTATAAACGTATTTTTTTGTGGCTATCTTCCCATAAAGCTCCATATAAGCAAATGTAGGAGATTCTTGTGCAAGTCAGGGGTTTTTAGCGATGGTGGGGTTTTGGGGGGTTTTTTGCAAGTCATAGGAAACAGAGCTGAAGAGATTTTTATTCGGTATGAAAGCCCTAGTACTACCTCTGGCTCTAAACTGTTTATAAACTGGATTTTTGAGCCACATGCTGAAGTAAATATTTCTGACAATGTTCAAAATTTCGACTGGCAAATTAATAGACTGTACAGAAACCGTAGGATCCCAGAAAAAGCTCATGGATGGAATTGTCTCAGAATCCTTCCAAGAGAGCTGCTTCCACCTTCTGGAGCTCTGAAGGAAAGCGCTGTAAATGGAGATGGCAGTGTGAAGGCAGGGTGGCTGTGCACACTCTGTTTGCAGCCCATAACTAATTCAGCCAGTATGCACAAAAAAGGGGCAATTTGTCATCCACCCTCAAAGGCATACTGTGGGCTCAAGCAGTGTCTGAAAAAAAACACTTCCAAAAAGGTCAAGGGAGAAGAAAGCCCAGAACTTATCCCTCATATCCGTTTTGTTGCTACTGTTCTGTGGCTGGATCAGACTACTCAGCATTGCTGTGGAAAATAAAGGTTCCTTGTAGCTGAAAGTGGTCAAGCAATTCAGGGATGAAAAAAGGCAACAACCTGTCAATAAAATGAAAACTTTCGGTGTAATGCACATAAGTAGTGGTGGGTGTGAATATCTCAATGTCTCTTTGAAATTTTCCCAAATACTCTCCGTGGCACAAGTTAAAACAAAGGCAACCATGTGCAGTCTGAGGTAGATGTAGATCCTCTGGTTCACAGAAATTTGTACACAGAGTACTTTTGTTCAGTCCTGATAGTGCTTCAGTTACTCTTCCACTACTCTTGTTCTGAGTGTGAATTGCTTCCTTGGATGGGAGGATTTAAACATTGTAGTAACATCTTTTAGGAAATAGAAAAAATTGAGAGACTTGAGTATGGTTTCAGATTTCTCTATAGTTGCCTTTAATGAAGACTTTGGAAGAGCAGGCATTCAAGTCTGGAAGGTAATTCATTTCCTTAAGCTGAAATAGTTCACAAAATGTGTTTTAGATGAGTAAGTTTTGTGATGGAATTGGGGTTTTTTGTGTAATGGTCTAATACTGATGAAAATCAGAGGAGTTAATGAGCAGACATAACACTTTTTTGTGTGTTTTTCAGTGGCAAAGAAAAGCAGTTGGGGAGGAAATCACAGAAGTAGTACTGTCACAAATAGTTTTCAGGAGGTACAAAGAGAGAAATTGCTTTGACTGAACTTGTCACCACTCTTACTTGAAAAAGAGGATGTGTCTGTTAACCATGGCCAGAGTTAATTGTGATTGTCTCTGCCAAAACTGCAGTCTCGGTAGTTTTTCCTGTGAAGCTGCAAAAGAGTTGTGAGGGGATTGTTGGCAGAGATTCTTCAAAACCCTGTGTTGTCTGCCCCCTTTCTGGCACCTGACTGAGGCTCGTCTTACTGGCCCTGGGGACATGTCTTGCAACAGGAGTGGCAGATGCAAGACTTTCTAATTGCTCCTCAAAAATATCACTTTCACTGCTTAATCTATTTGTTAGAGACAGATTAAAGTTGGGTAAAGATTACCACCTTTCATAACTTCTGTAAAAATGTGAGTTCCCCAGTGTGTTGCAGTGTATGTGAAGCCAGATGTACGTGGTTGAAGAGGAGCAACACCTGTTATGCAGGGACTTGTTTTTTAGATAAATATGTGTAGGAGAAAGAAAAACTTTTAATAAAAGGAGACATTTTGGATCATCTGATGGATGAAAACCTGTTTTCCCCTCTTCTTAGACAAGGGTAAAAGGGACCAGTGAGGATCAGTGCCTTTTGGCAAAGTCTGTCTGCGGCTTGCGTTTCCAGTACGTAGATGACTCCTCCTGTCTGTAGGGATAGGTGCAGTCATGCAAGAATTTGTAACGGAAAGCTAGAACTTGTTTCACTTAGAAAAACTGCAAAATGCCTTTTCAAATTGGTTAGATGGGTTTTTTTCCCTTCCTTCTGCATTTCAGAGAAACTTGCAGGGAGAAGCTGTGAGCAAGGTATCTCTCGCCGTGTTATGCAGAGAGAGAACATGTTTGCAGACATGCACAAGGCCTCCTTGGGCCAGAGAGAGTAGGGGAGGAGAGAGGAGAAGATACAAATAGCCTAGGAGGAGGTGGAGCATGGGCTTTTGCCCCTGAAAGGTCCGGTGTTCTGCATTGTGAAAAAGTGGTCCTTGCGTCTGAAATAAAACTTTTCTTTTTTTAATCCTTCCACTGCCTCGGCATTCTCGGAAAGAATACCTACGTATGTTTACCTTACACTATGGGAGTCAAAATTGAAGTTATGAATATAAAATACTGTTTAATAATTATGAAGCTGAAGTAAGCAAATGAATTTACAAGAAAGTTCAGTTTTCTTTATTCCAAAGATTTACAAGTAGTTTAAAACAATGCATTTGACATGAGAAGTTGTCCCTGTCATTAAAATGCTAATGAAGCAGTAAACATCTGTTAAATTTATGAAGACAATGAAGACTTTTAGCAACATCTTTCTTATGTTAGTATTCCTGCTTAGCTCAGGCTTGCATACAGATTTAGTGGAGTTGTGGTTGTGAGAATTTATTTGGCCTTTGGGAGCAATGCCAGTGCAAAATTGTCCTATTGCATTTTTTTTGATGATTTTGTTGTGAAGTGCTTCTACTTGTAGTTTAGGTCACCTTCATCTAATAATTCTTTCAGAGGCTTTCAGAGGTGGATCTGAAAGTCAAACTTCAGTCCAACAGGGTCATAGATATTTGATTGTCAATTGTTGAGTTAGTAAACTGGCAAACAGAAGTGAACAAATTTTGTATGATTAATGCCTTCAGCAATCAGTCTGGTAGGTATGTATATTTTCTGTTCTATATAGACTCTGAATGTGTCCTAGTTTCCTGGTCATAAATTACTCTGGCAGCAGAAACACCATGAACTGCAAAATTAGAGAGATATTTCAAATGTGTTTTCCATGTGAAAGGATCTGTAGTCACCCAAGGAGCACAAAGAAGGTTGCATTGTTTTCAGGAGTATGCTAATTGTTTTTTAATTTTAAAGATTTTATGCCAAATGATTTCTATACATTGAATAAAGACAACATCAGAAACCTAACAACTCTGATTTTTAAATATCAGTCACAATTTAAGTCTATTCTGTTATATTATTTTCCTGTAAAATTGAGTTAAAATATGTAACCATAGCTTCATTGAAGTATGTATATATAAAGAGAAAACAGGTCTTATTTAACTTCACGGATCTTTAATTGCATATGAACTTCAAAGAGAAACTTGTGGAAGTTAGATTGATGATGGCGCTTTAGGTAATCAAATACAACATAGCTCCTCTTTGAATGCAACTCTGAAATCCAAATTATGTAAATCTACTGTTTCAGAACCAGTAGTAGAAATTATCATCATTTTTGCAGTTGAAGATACTTTCTTTGGATAAATACTCTGACACGCTTCTTTCCTATTGATGCATCTTTTCCATTATGGATATGAACAAGAAACTGTAGGCATGTTAGCCTTTAGCTTGTTGACGTTTGTGACTCCACTTGAATAAGCTTTGACTTACAGTTAATTAGGTACGACTGTCAGTGAGTTTCATGAGCTTATGCAGAAACAAACCTGACATTTATGAAAGTGTTTGGATAGAAGAAGGGAGAAAACATTCTGGGAAAGTTTCTCAAGCATATTTTTCCTTTCAAGTTGTGCAACTCATTTGGGGTGGTGTGAAACAGTTTTCTCTCCATTGCTGTCAATGGCCCATCATTGTGCAATCATCATGTTTTTCCTATGGAAGAAACAGAGAATAGATTATAGCCTGCTATTTATCTGCTAGACCATAATATAATATTTACTGTGTTGCAGCTGTGATCAAAATGACTGTCTCTCCAACATCTACAAAATTTGAGCTCAGGGCTAGTTATAAGTGTTTGGTCATTCAAAAAATCCATGCAGCCCCATCTGGCTTCTGAACTTAGCTTTCCTCTTGGATACCATGAGATGGGTTTGAAATTGTGCCTATGGAGGCAGAATAGTTAAAAGAAAAGGATGAAAATATCTACTCTGCCTTCAACTTTGTTTATCCTTAACAGGCAGAAAGGGAGATCCATTAATGGAAGACTGGTACTCAGGCAGCCCATATGGATTGCCTTGCTACTTTTTGCGAGTAGATTGAAATGATTTGATAGCAGAAGAGAGGGAATATTGCTTGATTTCTTTTCTAAACCCCTCCTTTTAGCCCCCTCTCTCTTCCCCTCTCCCTCTCCCATATCCCCTTCCTGACCAAGTTAAAAAAGCTCAGATGAATTCTATGAAAAAAAGCTCAAGCTCTGCCTGAGACCAGGGAAACTCTTAAGAGGCCTGTTATGCTGCCAGCTCCGGCCACTAGTGAGTGGGAGAAGGAGGTAGTTATGAAGAAATTGTGACAAAGGTAGGAGGGACAGAGAGTGACTCATGCTTCTTTAGAGGTGTGGGACTTGTGTTTCATTGCCTACTCCAATTGGTGTTGAATTATTTATTCAACCTAGGAAGGAGAAACTGAGTTTAGGGGTTTGGGGTCTTTTGGGGGTCTTTTTATTTCAATGAGAGAAATTTTATTTGAATCTCTTTTGTATAATTTCAGGAAAAAAAAATACTCCCACGGTATAGCTGGAAGCTGTGTACTATGGGCACTTATTGCGTGAATAGGGCAGATAGCTCGTTAAAAATGAATATTTGGACATCTGTGCCTCCCTATTCCTTCAGGATCTTGCTGGGCAGTGTTTCTTAGGCATATACAGAAAGTGTTTCAGCATATAGATTTCTGGAAAAATTTTGTTTGTAGGGAAGTATCTGGGCTCCAATTTAGAAAATGCTAGTTTGCATTGCATGTGAAGAGTGGTGTTCATTTATATGCTAACTGATTATTTAATTGTTGGCTGTTTTCTAATATTTGTCTTGCACTTTAAAAGAGGCATTTTTACATGTTAGTTGAAATGGTGTTTGTGCAGCACCTGATAGTTACTCAGAAGAGGGGAAAAAATAAGATGCAGCTCACTATTTGGAAACAAACCTCTGGATTTCAGCTTACATGTATTGTCTGTGCTGGCTGATTTAGTAGGCAACCATTAATTGCAAAAGCATCTGACTTTCATGGGCACTCATCCTGGCCTTTTTGGCACAGAAGAATTTTTCGGCTGTAGAAAGGATTCATTCTACCTGCCAGTGTGATTTATATACCATATGTCTCCTCTTCAACGTCTCAGTATCCATGACCATAGGGAAGTGCTCTGCCTCATCTGTACTGTGGGTAAATAGGTTTCTTTTAATGATATTAACTCCTACAGAGCCTCTTTATCACCTCCCTGTATTATTTTTTCTTGGCAGTTGTGTCAGCTATACTGTATGTGTTGTGGAAAGGAGAATACTATGAATTCCTGGTTTTGTTTACTCTTGGCAGGCACTACTACACTTCCCACCCTTGTGCGCACACCTACCTTGATGATGCAGCCTTCCCTGGATATCAAACCCTTTATGTCCTTCCCTGTGGACAGCAGCTCTGCTGTTGGATTCTTCCCAAATTTTAACACAGTAAGTAAAGATGTTTCCACATTTGGTTTCAGTGTATGCTTTCCAATCTGGTTCTAGTATCCAGTATTGAAGCTGCCTTAAAACAGTGCATCACTGACACAGTTTTAGGGAACCCTTTTTGTCTGTGCCATCGTGGTCGCTTTTCCCTTGTACAAAAGGCTTGGAATGGTATCCAGCCTTTGCACTGTGAATGGGGCTGATTGTTTTTTAACTTGGTCTATTGAGGTGGTGTTTGCACATTGAGAAAAACAATCCTATGATGGAGATTTGAGAAGCAGTAGAATTATTTTGAGAGTTAGTCTGGGCGCATTGTCAAAGAGGAAGAAACAAAAGCAATGGAAAGACAGGTAAGACCTAGATCCTCCAGTGACATGAATCAAGCTAAGTCTAATAGAGCCAGTAAATCAACTGGAGGTTATTGTTAATTCTGTGTAATTACAACTTTAAAGTGTAAAATTGTACAGCCAACCAACGTGAAAAATGTGAATCTGTTATTTTTGCTTTATGGTAAAGCATCTCGGTTTAAAAAAACTACAGAAGCCAAAATAATGCTTCTGTAGTTCTTCATGTTTATCAGAGCAGCAATAACAAAAATACTGTCTTCTGTAGTTCTCGCTTTTTTAACAGCTCATAAAATAGCACTGAGTGTTAAATGCTTTTTTACCATCACACTTTATCATTAGCTTAAATGTTTAGGCTAATGGCAACAGGAAGGAAACTGCTCTGAGTCATTGCTGCCAAGTCAGCGAGTACAGTCTGTTCATATGTGACCGTCACCTGAACTGTAGAGCATCACGCTTGTCACTGTAGTTGCAGGGGGAATGGAAAGGGAAGCACCGTCATCACCACCAGACAGTGATCAGCTGAACCACTGCCAAGTGTTTCCTTTCACAGACTAACCTTCTGTCTGAAATTAAAACAGCAAGAGCATTCGTTTTTCTTCATGACTTGCAAATACACCTTGCTGACAGGCCTTGTGCTACAGCACACAGTGATGTGGGGTGGTTATGAGGTGACATATCAGTCAGCTTCTTTCACATGTGGGCAGCCCAACATGTGGGCTGCTATAAACAGTAGCAAATATTACTAATTGATTGCAAAACATGTATGTGAAATTGTGCATTGATGAAAGAGATGTGGGAATGTACATGTGTACGAAGAGATAAAAGATTAAAAAAAATCCCTGTATGTTTAAAGTGCAGGCCCAAAACTCAGTACAGTGTTAAGAAAGCAGTGTGTTGTTTGCATCTTCTAGGCGTGATGCAATTCAGATTAATTTTCCATCCTCTTTCTGATAAACATGGGAATATTATTTGTTACTGTTTTGTCTGCTTTTCAGTTGCACAGGTTTTATAGGTGATCTTTTTCACAGAACTGGTCATTAAGGTTCAGAGAAACTTTTCTTTAGAGATGCAGTAGTTTTACAGTCAACCAACTTTATTTGCTTGCTGGTGGTATTACTGAATTTCTGAGTCACAGTAGCCTCTAGAGACAGATTAATTTGGATATTTACATTGATTTTGTCTAGCTTATATTTTTCTGGGTTACATTTAATTTGCCTAATTCCTGGAGTATTTATCCTTCACTCTTGTCATTCCTCTCCAAACTTCTATGGATTTTATTAAAAAAAAAAAAAAAAGAGAGACCTAGGGTAATCAGCAAATGTCGTCAACTCAGTGTCTACTTCCTCCCTTGGAATTCTTGATAATTATTTAAAATTATGCTACTACACACCACCCACACTGCATGTTTAAACCGTCTATTTTGAGGAACAGTGGTTCAGTACTTCTCTATTTCTAATTCACAGACTTTGCCATTTGTCTTGCAGGTATTGATTTTCCCTAAGAGTCTTTCACAATGGGCTTCAAAAGCTCATTGGAAACTAAATCATTCATGATTATCTACTGACAGGCACAGTGAATGCCAACTGTTATGCGCTTCCTTTCTTTCTAACTTAGCACAAACTTTGCAAATGTATACTTCTAGGTTTGTATATTTTTTTTTCCTTTTTCACTCTAAAATGGTGGCAGAAGTATGTAGAAGTGTTTAAAAACTTTTTTTTTCCTGAAGAAAATTTTGAGCTATAAAAGCTAAATCCAGTTGACGCGTAACATGCATCATCTAAAGTGCCACAATCTTTTATCTTGAGCAGGAAGTGAATATTAGAAGAGACAAAAAATCCCATCATTTACCTTATGGATCCTTTAGGAAATCTAGATATTTCATTCGAGGGAGGACTTGTCAAGGACTGCAGACAGTAAAACTTCTAGTGTGCAGCCCTTCATCTCTGAGGACTGAGGGGACCCTGCCAGGGTCCTGTTCATGCTTTCATGTGTTCACTGAAGGTGGCAAAAAGAAATAGGGTCTGAAGAGAAAACTTCCTTGGATCCACCTGTTCATTTTCAATGGCAGTCAGATACAGAACATTTTTCTAAACCTTGCCAGGAGGTGGTTTCTATCCTAGTATCAGTTGCCTGAAAAAAGAAGTTTCTGCATGGGAACTTAATACAGGAACTACCAGGGAAGAAAAAACAAAGTAAAATGTATTAACTACAAACATCTTTGAAGGAACACTCCCTACAGTTTTTTCCCAGAAGAACTTCTCTTATTTATGGAAATATATTTAAAATCTGGGGTAAACCCTTTCTTATGTAGTTAATTTTGACAGTTTTCAATTCTGAAACCATCTGTGATGCTCCAGATAAAACATCAGTGTTCCCATTTTGTTCATGGAAGTGTTCTGATCACTAACTTCTCTCCACATGTGGTACTTTCAACTGAAGCACTGAGCAGACCCTGATTTTGTAAAAGAAATTTACAATTATATCTTATTTTCTTGATGGAATTGTGGGATATAGTTTCAACTGTCGCCCTTCTGTTCCTCTTAAAAACATTTATAGTTCTAAATATGCTGTGGATGTATGTGTAGTAATTGTAAATTCATGCCCCAATTAAATTAGTCTTTGTTCATTAGGACTTGTTCATTATATAGGAAAAATTAATTGGGGAATGATTGCACTAACTCCTTGGATACCTGTCTGTATTTCTCAGTATGGGGGATAAAGCTTCAACAGATCAGCCAGAAAGGGATCTTCTAAAGACAGAATGAATCAAAGAGGTATTGTAGGTGCTGTCCTTCCTGGTCCTTTCACAGCAGCAGCAAACATTCTTGTCAGAACAGGACAGGCACGCTCAGATTGTCAGAACCTGAACCTGAGTTGCTTCATGGAAGGACAAACCCTCTCTCGGAAATGCTGCAACAGCGGATCCAAAGGTGACATCATGTTTGTCCTGGCATCGAGTTCTAAATGCTCTTGCTCAGTTACTCATATCCCTCTGTCTGAAACACAGAGCTTGAATCAAATTATTAGCTGTTATTACTTAAAATGTTCTTGTTTATAAAAGAACAGGAGACATCATTATAGGAACTTTCCAAATTGGTACCTGCAATTTGGAATGGATGTGTACCAAAAAGTATTGTTTAAGCAGAGTTCTTTTTCAGCACACTAAAATGACTCTTAAGGATTTCTTAACAGGTAACACCTTACATATTGATTACATTTAAAAATCTGTAAGTTAAGTACATAGTCAGAGGAAATCAAAATTAAGATTACTGTCATCCCCACTGTGTTTATTATAATGTAATCTTGCTGGCTCCACCATACAGCTTTACCTTCTGTACCATTCTCTCCCTACATCTCCCTGATTCTTTGTCGCCTGTCATCCATCTTGTGTACTGAATGAAGAAAGGATGCTTTGTGATCACAACATGGGAGGTCATCAAGATTCATGTACTAAGGTGGCTGAAAACCAGGATTTATCACGCAAGGCAAGCTTCATGTTCACTGTCTGCATCTCTGTATGAAGATTTTATACTTCTAAAAAAAAAGAAATCTCACTCAAAATTCCAGCATATTCTACCTTGTTCTGAAATGAGAGCAGCACTGCATGACTCATATTTAGTTGAAGTGGTAAAGCCGGGGACCTGTCAATCTGCACAAAAGCATTATCAGCAACTTCTCAGATTCTATCATCATAGAAAATAATCAGCAATTCATATGCTTCCTTCTGAGTTTGTTATGGCCTCAGGGGTAATCAAAGATTAGAGCATCTCTTGTAGCTTTCACATTAGTGAAACATTTTCCATCGAACTACACCATGATTGGTTTCTAAATGCTAGTTCATACCTTCATGTTTTAGAGGACACATGGGTTAATGTGGCCTAGTTACTGCTTCAGTATCTATTTCTCTTCAAGTAGGTTTATGCTGATTCTTTATATTAGAGTTCTCTCAGTCCCCTTGCGAAGTGGACCAGAAATATTTTACATCTGCAAGTGAAGGTGAGCCAGCTGGAATGGGCTACAGGAAAGGAAGAGGATCTGAGTAGTAACTTAGTCAGAAATTTTTTACTCTTCTCCACCATTAACCGTGCCTGGACTAAGTATGCCTCGCCTACCCCCAAGACAACTACTGTAAGGGACTAATTTGCCCTTTCCTCTTGTGCGTTTTCAATTATGACCCACATTTTTATTTGCTATCTATCTAGTTCTCATTTGGAGGGCCCAGCAGTCAGTCAAGGCGAGAAGCCGAGTTCAGCAGATAAGAACACAAGACGCTCGTATCACTGGCTTCACTCACCCCTCTGTGCCAAGTGCCTCTTCTGCCTTTGGCAGGACACTGTGGCTTGGGAGCTTTCTCTTTCCTTAGCAGGGTCTGAATTCAGCCACTTAACACCCTGCTACATTGCCAAAGTACGCTCTGGAGCACAGCATTGTATATGGCAGGAGCAGATTACAAATGCAGCCAACAGGATGTTGCCAGCCCTTTATCTATGGTCCTCTTTATCTAAGTAGCCTGTCCCTGTGCTCTAATTTCCCCTTTTCCCTTTTATGGAGTGCTGAACTGAAGTGACCTGTTCTGGTTCTTTCCATCTGACTCCAGAGAGCAGGTGAAGCTTTGTAAAAGCCATACTTTACACTTATTAACAGCACAGAAAGGAAATTTCAGCAATTGACTTAGGAGAGGGTTTTTGTAGTGTAGGTGGATATTATGTTTGAGGATTTTTGTTGGTTGTTTGTTTTTTTAATCAAGAAATGGTAAGTTATTTCTTTTCTTGTAAACGTTTTATATCCTTTTTTATAGCTGTGCAGGCACAAGACGTACTCCAGGTTTACCTTTTATTCCTGTTTCAAACACTTAAAAACATTCCAATTTGACTTTTACTTATTATGGATACAGTAGTTTGTGTTTTCCAAGTCCTAGCCAGAATCATCCAAATGACACCACGAAGAGTCAGCCTGTTACCTTTTATTAAGGGAATAAAAGAAAGTAACTGGTATTTTTTCTCAAAGAGGAATTGGATGGATTAACTTCCTTCTGTCCATTGGCAGATCAGCAGGCAGATAGGAAACCCTGTCTCTCAGGAGTAAGTGCACTGACGTGCACTGGTGAGGAACAGAAGTCCCCAGGTGCAGTAACCTTTCTCTACCACTTTGCAGGAGTCTGTCATCCACAGTGTGCATTTTGAAAAATGGTTCCTAAATTGTTGCAAAACATCCATTATTATGTGTAAAAGTAATTAGGTCATCAGCCTAATTCTTTAAGGAAATACAGTTTCTGTGTACAAATCCTGCCATTTGCTGAGTCCTCCAGAAAATCTGTTCCTTGGCTATGTGTTTTTTCTCTGTCTTTACAGAAAGCTTGGAGTTAGTCTTTCCAACATTTCAGCATTATTTATTTCTTTTACTAGTCAGCACAGGAAAGCTCAGAAGCCTTTATCTTCATTGAATTGCTTTCTTTTCAAGTTAATAGTATGTTCCTGACACAAGGAAGCTGTTTAAAGAGAGAGGGTTGTTAACCATAAATATTTTAGGCATTAGGCAACTGAAGGATGTTTTACAAATAGACTGTGATAAAAACATCTCCCCTCAAAGCAAGCAGTCACAGAATCATAGTTTAAGACAAGGGACATGTGTTGCACCACTCTACTTACAAAGATTTTGCTAGTTTTTTATTATAAGCCTTGTCCTAAGGAAGATTCTAGAGCAGCTTCAGAGAACAGTATTTCTCCATGTGTTTGATGAACACAGAAGTGGTTGCTTTTACAGCATCTTGACTGTACGTGTCTGGCTTTCCTGCCCTCCCTTAGACCTTTGTCACATTGTTCTGTGAGAAATTGAGAATTGCTGCAATAATTATTAATTAAGAAATTATAAAAATGTACCTAAAATTTAATTCTTGTCATACACATTCTTTCTGAATGTGGGCATACCTAGTGGTCTTTTAATCTAGTTACAGCCAATTTTATGACAATCGGAAGGGACTGTATGGCAATTTACATTCAAAGCGTGAAACTTGTCTTTCTTTTGCATACCTGAAAACCAACAATACACAGGTCTGAAGCATCAACCAACTCATTTCAAGTAGCAGAGCAAGGCTGATTTGAAGATCTGTGCCTTTCAGACCAGTCTTCTCTATATTCAACCTGTCTGGTTTCACCACAGACTTCAGCTACTTCCCCAAGTTAACACTAGGGAAAGCATATCACATTTCTTGCTCATGTATTTGTTAGATGAGACAAGTTTCTGTCTTGTTTTGTGTCTTGTTTACTTAGATTTAAAGAAAAAATCCTCTCTAAACATAAAAAAAAAAACCCAAACCAACAGTCTTTTATACTACATTAAGTTTCAGAATAGGCTTAATTAGAAGAATCCTATAAAGATTCATATCTAAATACATTGCTTTTAATCAAAAGCATTTTGAAGATTGTATAGTATGTGGTATTGATAAAAAACCGAAAACATAAAACAAACAAACCCATCCAACCAAACAAAAAGCAGCAAACAAACCAACCAAAACAAACAAAAAAACCCAACCCCAAATCAGAAACATCATTATTGATTTCTAAGTGAAGAAGGCTTTATTTCTTACATACTGTGAAGAGCAGAAGACAGCTGTCAAAATACTTAGCAATTCTCGGTTCTGATTTGCTTCTCACATTCAGCCATCTATACATTTATATTCAAATCTCTATATACACTTAAAATTTATCCTCATGTTAGATATTTCTTTTCAGTATGCAAAAAGTACTGATACTAGTTCATTTCAGAAGACTGGATTTCTTGTGTCTTTATTCTCTCCTGGTCACAGAATTAATCAGAAGCTCTGAATTTGTCCCCTCCCTTTGTGTTTTGGTGTTCTTGAGCAGCCTGGGAGCAAGAAAACTCGAAACTTAGAGCAGACTCTTAAGAAGAAAAGAGTCATATCTAAGGACCATCTCAAAGATGAAAGTAAAAATCAGGAATCTTATTTATCCTGTGTGCTGTCTAAGCTCCTTTTCTGACTACAAACTCCTAGGCTTGAATCTTTTGGCAGGATTCTGCTGAAAGGTAATTTTTCATGTTATTTTACTTATTTATATTATTTTACTGTCAGTTGGTAATAGCTAGTGTAACAAGAATAGTTTTGCTCTTAAAGTACATTATTGGTTTGCTTTTCAGTAAGTCTCAAACTGTAGTATGTTTTTATTTTTTACTGGATATGGAGGCAAGATGATAGTGGTTTTTTCTTCAGGGAACTTGGAGCTTGCTGCCAAATTGATCAGAGCAGGAGAGACAAACACAGTGAGAAGTTGCATTCACTGAGATTTGCCTTCAGAGTACAATGTTCTTATTGTGTTTGGGAACCTTGTGTAAAAGAAGGGAGATACTAGCTCCTGTGGTCCAAATGTTTCTTAGTGGATGCTTATGTCTTTCTACAACTGGGGAAAGACATATACTCAGAATTTTAAAAAGGGAAAAAAAAAATCATTGGGTTGTTTCTAACTGAATGTGGTTGGACTTGATTTCAGTGAGATCCAGATTTCCTACTCTATGCAAATGTCTAAGTACGTTAAGAGAGCCTGTTTAACAACAAAAAATGTGATTAAAGCAACCCTCAGACCACAGCATTATGGTAAAAACCCTATAATGTTATATATTAATTATTATTTTTATTCTAAATGATCATTTGCACAAGCCTTCAAATCAGTTGCTGGGAATATGACAGAAGTGCACTCCTGGCTTGGTTGTTGGCCATTTACATCTGCCTGTTTTTTTTCCAACCCCCAAAATGTTGTAAAGAGCATAGAGACAGAGGTGTGGGGAGATAGTATTTAGAGAACTGCAGGCTCACTGTACAGAAATACATCTCTGTGGGCACACTCTGTGTTACTCAAGGAGAATTGATACACAGAGAATATCGATGGCATTCCCACAAGAGTAGAAAGTTGTTTGCATCACAGAATCTTTAGGTTGGAGAAGACCCTTAAGATCATTGAGTTCAACCATTAATTCAGCACTGCTAAGTCCACCACTAAACCATGTCCCTCAGTGCCACGTGCTAATCCTTTACATACCTCCAGGGATGGTGACTCCACCACCTCCCTGGTGGTCTGTTCCAGTGGTTGATAACCCTTTCAGTAATAAATTTCTACTTATATCCAACCTACACCTCCCCTGGGTATGACTTGAGGCCGTTTCCTCTTGTCCTGTCACTTGTTACTTGGGAAAAGATACTGGCATTCACCTCGCTGCAACCTCCTTTCAGGTAGAGTTACATCAGTAGAGCTGACTCAAGTGTTCCTGGGGATGTAAAATAAGCAAGGAAATCACAGAACCACAGAATATAAGTTGGAAGCGACTCACAAGGATCACTGAGTCCAACTCCTGGCCCTGCAGAGGACCATCCCTAAGAGTCACACCATGTGCCCAAGAGTGTTGTCCAAATGCTTCTTGAACTCTGTCAGGCTTGATGTTGTGACCACTTCCCTGAGGAGCCTGTTCCAGTGCCCAACCAACCTCTGGGTGAAGAACCTCTTTCTAATATCCAACCTAAACCTCCCCTGACACAGCTTCAGGCCATTCCCTTATTCCCATCACTGGTCACCACAGAGAAGAGGTCAGTGCCTGCCCCTCCTCTTTCCTCTCATGAAGCCATGGTGGCTGTGACCAATGACTGCATTGTCTTTCAGGTGTTTTTCAATACCTCCAAGAATAATCTTCTCCATAACTTTACCAGGCACTGGAGTGAGACCAGTGAGGCCAGTAGTTTCTGGGGTCCTTCTCCTTGGAAACTGGGACAATGTTTGCCAGCTTCCAGTCAGCTGGGACCTCTCTGGATTCCCAAGACCACTCAAAAATCATCAGGAGAGGTTGTGCGATGACATCAGCCAGCTCTTTGACGATTCTGGGATGAATCCCATCAACCCCACAGATTTGTAGGGATCCAGCTGGAGGAGCAGATCCTACACAAGTTCAGGGTTGACTCGAAGTTAATCATTCTCGCAGTCATGACCCTCCAGCTCAGGGCACTGAGACCCCCTTAGTCTGTCATCCCCATTGAAGACAGAGGCAAAGGAAGTGTTAAACAACTCTGCCTTGTCTCTGTCCCTGTTTGTGAGGTGACCATCCTCATCCTGTAACAGGCCAATGATATTGCTATACACATAGCATTAAGTTGAACAGTAAATTGTGCTTAGAATTAGTCAAATGAGAAATATGTTCCCCGTTGGGAGAAATGCAGCATGAACGTGGAGAATGAACGGATTCTTTCTGTTTTGCATTGTCCAAGCATGCCAAGTATCGCATCACAGTGTTAATGTTTCTGATTTTATGCTGGGCACTTTAAATATGTGTTTTGTTGAGTATGTGTATTCATTTCTGTCACTCTTTTAATTATCATAATGTGTACAGCTATGGAAGGAGGCAGTGTATATATGGCAGAATCTATGATAAGCTTTGGTGTATGGTCATTTCTCCACATTGGCAGTGTGCTCGGCTGTTGCAACAGCTGAAACTCAAACACAGGTGGAGTTCAATGGTTAAAAAAAAATCATAGAACTTAAATTACCAGTGCAACATCTAAATTATATATGCCACTGGTTTTTTTCCAGAGGAAAGTATTTGATTATATTATCTGCTTGTTCCACATACTGTTTAAAACTTTGCTTTATCAGAATAAACCAACACAGTCTGCTGTAGGGCCACTCTCAGTGTTTTTCAGAATCTTCTTAATGCCTGCTGGTTAAGTGATAGTCAGTTAAATCTCTTATACCCGCGTATTAATATTCTGTTTACAAAAGCTTGTCTAACAGGCAACTCTATATTTGACCAGAATGATGAGAGTTAACTGAACCGAGGGTGTACATTGCCAGTCACAATTTTAAAACCTTACTCAGATTTAAGGTTATGCTGTTGTTAGGAAAAGACAGAGCTTACCTCTTCACAGGCTCAGTGCAGTTTATTTCCGAGGCTCACAAGTTGGTGTTTGTACTGTCTGCTGTGTATAGAGGTTTTTTAAAATAGCCAGAACTTCAGTTTCACTGAACGAGTTCTCCTGATGCACTTGCTTTTTTTTTTTCTCCCTCCTCTTTCCTTCTGATGCTTGCTTTCATGTCTCTTTGTAGTCTGGTTCATTTCCCAGAAGGCACCAGAAGAATCTGTGGTGCCATGACATACAGCAGGGCAGGAAGAGCTTCTGGTAGCAAAAATTTGTAAGAGAACCAAGGATGAAATTCTTGGATTGCTGATGATAATGTGTAACAAGCAGCTCATCTAAAAATGCCTTTGTACCTGAGGATCTGAGGTGGCGAATGTGATGCAAGTTTTTAAAACCCATTCCATGGAGAATGTAAGCTTTTTTTACCATGCAAATTAATAGATACCACAATAAGAATAGTATAAGAAGACACCTGAAACTGTAAACTCCCTGTAAAGTGTCAACATAATTCCTTTTTTAGAGATAAATCTCTCTTTACAAACCTGTTTGTGGGGATGAACAAATATGTGATTAAGGGTGTTTTATTCTGCATAGTTTGAATTACCAAAAGGGGTTTTGCAAAAACCCTTTGGCAAAAATTTTTAAGAAAATGAAATTGGCATAAGAGGATCCTTGCATGCCAAAAAGATACTTAGGAGGTAAGTGAGCTGAGGCAGTTTGATAATGGCAAGAAGTTCTCCAGAGTAGTGGAGTGGACTAAGAAAGACCACAAAAAATGTGAAAGACCTTGATGAGACTGGAAACCAGACAATAATGGTTGGTGGAGTTAATTTGTGTAATTGTAAAGTGATGCATGTGCGAGGAAAATTTCAGAAAATTTCACGTAGAAAGAATTGACCATAAAGACTTGGGATTGAGATCTTAGGTTTATAATAGTGAAAATAGTGGAAACATCAGCTGAGTTCAATACTGATCTACCCATAGTATTGTATGGTTCCTGTCAATGTCTTCAATATATTTGATTGAATTTTTTAAATTTTAGTAGAGTGGAGGTAGGCAACAAGGATGTGGAAAGGAATGGAATGACTCCATACACAGAATGAATGAGCAAGGCAAAGATAACTTGGGCTGTGGTACAGGTCTTATAAAATTGCGTGAAGCTATGTTTAAACAAAAGGAATTGTTTCTTGGTGCAGCAGACTGTAGGCATTGGAACTCCATACTAAGAGTGCAAAGTGTTTTACATCAGTGTCAGGGGTAGCTGTGCAAGAAGAAGTCACTGAAATTTACCAAATACACAGAAAACACCTAGCTTTGGAAAATTTTAGGTGGAAAAATATGAAAAAAGCAGCAGAAAATGCAATGCCTGCCCTGCTCTTGTTCTGTCCTTTCTGTTGCCATATTCACATTTTTAATGTATTTTCAAAGTTACTGTCGCAACTTTTAGTAGTTGTAGAGTATTTCTTACATTTGCATGTTCTGAAATTGGAAAATCACAGAATCACAGGCTGGTTGTAGTTGGAAGGGACCTCTGGAGATTATCTGGTCCACCCTCCCTGCTAAAGCAGGTTCACCTAGAGCAGGTTGCACAGAATCATGTCCAGGCAGGTTTTGAGTGTCTCCAGGAAAGGAGACTTCACAGCCTTTCTGGCTGCTTAATCAAGTGCCCTGTCACCCTAAAAGTATAGAAGATTTTAATTGTATTCAGATGAAATGTCCTGTATTTCCATTTGTGCCCATTGCCTCTTGACCTGGGCACCACACTTGAGATATTTGTGTGCATTGACAAGATCCCCTCTCACCCGTCAGTTCTACAGGCTAGAGAAGAAGTAGTTGCAGACTACTGCTGAAATCTGTCTGAATTCTCTCAGTCTTTGCTCACTTCAGTAGTTTGGGTGGTTTTAAGGAGACTCATTGCAAAAAGATAGTATCTTCTACTTTGTTGGAAAGACGTTTTTAAATTTAACTTTTTATTAAACCAATTGAAATAGGAGATCAAGACTTAAAGGTTGTTAAACTTAGTTATGGCTACTAGAGCACTGTGAATTGCTTTGTTAATCCCCCCTGTAGCATAAACAGCATAGTGCAGATTTTTATTTGCATTTGTGGTAGCTGTTGGCTTCTGTTATTATTTTGTTTTATAGAACTGATTCTTAAATACTGGTGCTCCCCACTGGGCAAAGTATGCTGCGTCATTTCCTAATATATACCTCAACAAATAACTCCCTCCCTCTTTCCTACTCCATTACCTCCCTCCCTCCCTCCCTCCCTCCCTCCCTCTCTCTCTCCCTGTATTGAAGAGGATAATTTTGTGTAATGATCTGAGATCAGTTTACTCTGCAACATTAATCTTCTAACAGAGAGATACTATTTTATTTTTCCAGCATGCTGTAATCCACCCCAGTTTCTGATATATTTAAAACCTATTAATTGTTAATGTGCACTTCTTGAATTCTAATCATGACCAGACTGCATACAGGGCTCTGTTTTGGGAAGGATCATTAACCATTCCCCTGGGGATCCCAAGTGGTACTTTCTGGAGGCAGCGTGAGCTGTATTATTTGTGTAGATTTTGTCCTTGTGCTGCTACATCTGTTTGAAACTGGGACTTTGTGCATAGTCTGCATTGTGTAGTTTTGAACTGCCTTGCCTAGCACTGGCACTGTGGATTGTTATCTGGAATGCACAGAGGAATCATTGATCATTGCTTCTTCTTCTCTTTTTATTTTTTTAAACGGGACTGCAGACGCTAGTGGGTATTTTTGCTGTTTCTTTTCACCGATCTCAGACACTTCAAATGGTTGAGGTACTTTTCAGCATTACTCTTTTCTTCTAGATTAACTGATCTAATGATTAGTAACTACTAATTGTTGAAAAGTAGTTACCAGCAGGTTGAAAAGTAAAACGTATCTTCCATTTAAGGAAAACTCCAACCAACTATTTCCTAATAATACAACAGTTTTTTAACATGTATTGTAAATGTAATACTGTATATATTTATAATGCAATAAATGTATTGACTGTCATAACTATATGCTCATAAAACTTTTAGTCTGCATGTATAATTGTGATATATTATGCAGGGCAATGCAATAAATGGTACAAGTCAGAAACAGATTTTTTTTTTTATGTTTTAAGCTTTTAAAATTTGGACTGTCACTATATTCTAGAAACAGAGGAAAAATAAAACAAGGATATTTATTTTAGGTTTTTCTTAGGTTTCTCACATTCATTGTAACAACACTGCATCATTTAAAAATGCAATAGTTTATTTTAGATGAGGTGCTTTTACTTCTGTAGTTGTCTTAATATGGTACCCCTATGACAGTGAAATACACGATTTAATGGCAAAAGCTGATAACATTTAGATCACCTCTCCAGAAAATTTGCTACTAATGCCGTTTACGAAGTCATGCATTTGATTTAAAATGAATTTAACAAGAAACCTATGTAACCATCATCAAAAAAAATTAGGCATTTAATGCTAGGTACTAGATTCAGAGAATGTCTTCTTTGGCAGATATAGTGCAATATGTTTTTCGTGTATTTGCTTGTGTATGTGTGTGTGCATATATGCGAAGAAAATCCTCATTAATGCAAGCTTCTCTGGAAGCTTAAAATTTGTACTAAGGGGAAATTACAATCTTTATCCTGTTGTTTGGAAAGTCTGGAAGCAGCTAATTTACTGTTCTAATTCTTTAATGAATCAGTTGCTTTAACTTTTGTCTCTTCCTTTTCTAAGTCAGCTTAGCATCAAGTATGTGATGTGTGCCACCTGAGATTAAACATCCAGGTTTGGTTTCTTCAAATAGTACTGTAAGGGAAAAAAACCCCATCACTGTGACTATAAAGGAAACTTCAAAAAAATGCAACTTTTTAGCAAATCAAACTATTTTCTTCTGAGCTGGTTTTAAAACAAAATGGTGAATGAACATCCATCTTATGTTATAAACTGCCATTTTTTGCCCTCTCCTCTTCAGGATTCATTTCTCATCTTAGATAAGGATGGAGGACCACATCTGCACAGATGCTCATAGGATAACTTGGGTTGGAAGAGATCTCAGAGGTCATCTGATCCAACCTCCTACTCAGGGCAAGATCAGTTGTTAGACCAGAGCAGATACTTCGGGGTTTTTTAATTAGAAAAATAAGTTTGAATATTTTTGCATCAGGAAATTAATTTTAATCTGTATTCATGTCACATCAGGAAGAATGACAAATTATGATTAATTGAGACCTCGACACACTCTGTTTTCTGAACATCCTGTGTTATTCCCCAGCTCCTGCAGTGTTAATAGCAGAGCACTCTGTGTTCCTGAGGATTTTCTAAACTGGTGACCGACAGGTATTTAGCAAAGATGTAATCAGTTCTGAGTTCCTGAAAAGGTTCAGTCGAATTTAGGATTAGTATATTCAGGTTTTCACTTATCTCACATTTTTCAGAGTGTTGAAATGTTTTCTGAAGCTTGGTAGCTTTCCTGGTACAGACACTCGCTACATGTTCTTCTGAACCTAAGTGTTCCCATGGGCTCCATCACTCATCAGGTCTGCATGGAAATGTTTGGGGATTGCAGCCTCTTTTCCCAGCAAGTGGTATTTCTAATGGAGACTGCAAAGGACCTCCTCTCACAAAAATTTCTCCAGGAGAGAATATTTTACCAAATAAGTGCTAATATTTATCATTGAAGGAAAAATATGTAGAAATAAATGACAGTGACTTGTCAGGGTGCAAAAGTGGTTCCTGTAATGTGTCACTTGGACCATCAGATGACAGGGGAGGGCTTTCAGGAGACTTTTTGCAATTCATATGTGGTAGTGGGGCCCTGCAGCACAGAGGATGTGCAGGTTTGGGAAAGGAACTATTCAGTAGCCTGGGGATGGCAGCAACAATGATGGCAGCAGCTTTCTTCATAAGCTCTGGTGTGCTACCGATTCCCTAACCTGTGTTAAATCTAATTTTTATGAGGGCTGGAATCTTATTTCTCCTGTTTATGTCAAAAAAAAGAAAAGAAAAATCTTCCAGCAGAAAGTTGTGTTTGTTTTTTTTTTTCTTCAGTACTGTTTATTGTCCTGAAAAGTTGTAAATTGATTATTGTTTGTTCTCCAGATGGATCCTGTGCAAAAAGCAGTCATAAACCATACATTTGGAGTGTCCATTCCCCCAAAGAAGAAACAAGTCATTTCCTGTAATGTCTGCCAGCTTCGCTTTAACTCTGATGTAAGTATGACCTATTTTCTTTTTTTTTTTTCTTAGTACATTAGGTATAATTAATCTAAACTTCTTTTTTCCAAAATAAATCATTCCAGTTCCATCTACATTCTGCTCAACCTGCTGGGTTAGTATTTTGTTCGCTCAGAGGTGGAAGTCCATAGAGGATGGACTCTTGATTTTCTTGAGTAGGTCTGCCTTGATATCCAGTTCCCTGTCCATTGATGATACACCATTTGATGATGCAATAACCTTCAAGAGGTATTGCAAATAGAAATGCTTGTTTGGTTGGGTTTTTTTAAAAAAGGAGATGAAGCAGACAGAAAAGCTTCCCCATGAGTTCTCCATGTCATATTTGCCCTTCTTCCAGAAGAAACAGCTTTTTCTTGTTGTTCATATATCCTTGATGATATGTCTTTAGATTTCTTAATAAATTCACTCTTCCAATAACTTTCATTTGTAATAAATATGAACACTTCTTGCTGTCTTCTTGAGTATGATAAAGTTCAAGGAAACTGTTTTCTGAAGTTTAATTAAAACAAAAAAGCGTTGCCAAAGAGTACCTTGAGTGATATGTTTAAAAAATATATACCCAATTAATGTTTTTCCTGAATGGCTTGAAAATTAAAGAAATTCAGGAAAACTATGTATAAAATTATGACCTTTGACACTCTAAGAATATGTACTTTTCTGTTATAATTTCTGTCTCAGAATTAGTTTGCAGACACCTCCTCAAAACCTTCAAGATCTTGGTGCTCCCAGAGATTTACAGTAAAGCACTCATACCTATTACCCTGCCTTTAACATCCCACTTTGAAAAGTGTCTTGTAAAGTGTTTTTCCCAGTTTGGCTTTCCTGTCTAGGCTGGTAAGGATTTTGAAGCAGTGCTATCTTAGCTTCAAATTGATTTCTAAATTTGTCATCTTTTGACAAGCTTATTAAACTTTCTTTGAAGTGGCAATATGCGCTTAGTTAACTGATATCAAAAGTCATTATTTTAAATTTAGTTGCCTTTCTTCTTTAAGGTTAAGATTTAAGGAGAAAAAAAATCTTTCTAATCTTATACTTGGTCCAGATATCTACTTTTACTGATTAAATCAAGGAAGCAATAAAAGTTTTTAAAGTTTCCTAGGACTTCCTGGATCTGAATCTTGCTCCTGAGCTGTACGTTACTCCATCACCAGGGAGGCAGTTCAGCCTGTCCCTGCTCTTCCCTCTCCTCATGAGATCGGGGTCCCTCTGGTGATGGGTCCTGTCCCTAGAGGAGTCACTCTGTCTGCACTGACATTCAGGTGGACAAACAGCACTTCAGGCAGACAAACTGAATCACAACTGAGTGACTAGAAATAAACAAACAAAGAAATACAGCTGAAATGTTATAGCATTTCATGCATCTGTCAACCAAGCAATTTTTCCTATCTAGCCTTACAAAGTAGAACAAAGAGTGCATATCATATTCTGCTTTCATAGTGGCACCACAAAAGCACAGCCAATTATAGGCACATTGCTTCTTCTGGGCCAAGTATATTCAATATGGTGTCATGCTCTTTCTAAATGCGATCGATATACTCAGTTACAGTTGCTAGAAAATATCATCATCCTTTTGTAATGAATAGTTTTTAAGAAAGGATGAAGCACTATGACTGTGCTGAAATGCAGCTCCTTACTTTCCACAGCAGTTTAGTTTACCAGAACATTAATAAACAACATGGAAATTTGGTTTTAGAATGTGTGAAGGTTATAGCAGTGTTACTAATACCAGAAGATACTTAAATATAAATCTAAGTTTCACAAATATTTCATAACCACAATGTACAGGAATATTTGAAAAATGAGTCTTCATAGTGTATTATAAAAGCTATCTAGCCATTCATTGAATTGTTCAGCCTCTCCTGAGTAGCTTTTTATAAGATTTTAAATCTTTCATCCAGGTTCAGTCATTTGACCTTAACAATTATTTATTTGAGCACGTGTTGCCTTTTCTGAGAGAGTGAGATCTTATTTTATTTGGATATTATTCTCACCTATATACACAGACACACATACCCCATAATCTGCACTGTTATAATTTGACTGAGGTAATACTCATGGGGTTTCAACTAAACTCTGCAGACTCTTGTAGTTCTTTCTTAGCTTGTTAAAACTCCTTCACAGAAACAAAAATGTGGACTCTCTGCTTGTATTTTTCATTTTGGTCCCCTTATAGTGTGAAATTATGCTTAGTGGGTGGAATGGTCTTTACAATCCATCCTGTGTTTGCTGACTGGGGAAAAAGGAAGTCAGATATGTGTGAACCTTGTAATTACTGAATCTTTCAGAGAATCAGTTCTGTGATGTGGCATCTTAAGAATGTCACAAAGTTATTGAATGCCTTTTGAGTGGCATCAAATTCTCTTAACTTGCATTAAAGCTTCAACATAGCACGTTGCAGAATGAGATTTGTAGTACAACCACTTTACACTTGCAATTTCTTCTAGCTCTACAAGGCTGACATGCTCCTTGTTGTTGATAGGCATTTCATTTCTTTGAACTTTCTTTGACCTAAATTATGCAACTAAATTAAATAAAAATGACAAAAGTAAGCTATTAAGTAGTTTTGGTGGTAGGTTTTGGTTTTTTTTTTACTTTTGTTCTCCCAAATTAATTTCATTTGCATAGTGTTTGAGGACTCTGACCTGATTCTAGTACTATTTTATGTATTGCATGAGTAGCGTACAGACCAGTGAATCTGTAAGAATAAAGTTGGTTTCTTTGCCTGCAATCTTTTCCTTGTGCTATGGACAGTCACTGATCTGGATCAATAGACAAAAAAAAAATCAGACTAGTCAATTTATATTTGTCAAACCCCCCTCTAAATTAATGCAGTAAGTTGCAAAGGTTTCAGGTTTCTTTTGCTTATGTTTAGCTCTGCAGGTTTAGCTTTAGTGAGTGTGTTCTGCTGTCAGATTCGGAGGAAGAAATCTACAGCTATCTGCAGGAAGAGAAAGTCTGATATCAGGGGTGGAAGGAAATTTTAAAATAGGTTGCCTTGAATGTGGGAGTAAGTCATATTGAAGTGATACCTTCTATAATTTGAAAAATAAAGTTGCTAGGATGATGCCATTTTTTTTCTACCATATTATAATTTGAACAGTGTTTCCTAACTGTTTCCTCCAAGTCTTCTGTACTTTAAAAACAGTTTTTAAAAGTACAACATGAGGAAAACCTTTGTCTACAGATCCTAAATTTGGTCTAGTTTTAGGCTGATATGTCTAACCTTTTCCAAAAAAGAAATGATGGGTTTTGACGCATACCCCCAGACGTTCACTGTCACACTCTGTCTGTCCTTTTCTAAAGTTCTTTAGCTGCAATTTGGTCAAGTTGTATTTTTCTGCTAATAAATTCTGGCACAGCTAGCTTGAGCACCCCTTCCTATCTCAACTCTCAAAGAAACTGTAGTATAGTGTAGTATAGTATAGATGATCCAAAGTCTTGAGAAACAGAAAAATAAAATGCCATCTCTGTGAGGTAAAACCAAAGTTGTCCTTGTAACCTGCATAAATTGTTTCTTTTTCTTACTCCTTTTGTTATTAATGTTGTCGCTGTTACTGTTCATTTTCTGATCTCATTGATGTTTCCAGTAAATTGTTCTTATCTCAACCCATGATCTCTGCCTTTTGTGCCTTCAGTTGGAGGGGGGAGGGGAAGCAGCGCATGGTTTTAGCCAGAGTAGTAAATTGGAAAATACCATTCGTAGACCAAAACAGGGAGTTTGCCGAATCCTAATGGTATCAGTAAGAGGGTCCAGTAGCAAGAGGGCAAGGGGAAAAAAATGGCTGTTTTCTATCCCATATAGACTCTTTCTCTTGGCTTGTTCTTTCTCATTCCTTCTGGCCACTAGATGAATATGGAGCATTTTCAGCTGCTGCTGTGTTTCAACAAGTCTTCCAGCAGCTGTGGAGCTTTGGTCAGGCTGTCCCAGAGATGTCTATTCTGTTATGGCATCTGACACTGTAGCTTGCAGTCATAAGAGAAGAGTGAGTTTTGGTTGCAAGGATACCTGTTTGGCTTCTGCAGAATTGCTCTTTTCTCCGTATCTATGAATCATCATCTTGTGTTCAAGTAGTTTCTCTGCTTTTCTCCCTCATTGTTTATATTTTATTGTTTACTATGGAGGTTTTTGGGGTTGTTTAGCCTGGAGAAAAGGAGGCTCAAGGGAGACCTTGCCTGCCTGGAAGGAAGTTGTAACAAGGTGAGTGTCAGTCTCTTCTCCCAGGTAGCAAGCAATAGGATGAGAGAAAATGACCTTGAGTTGTGCCAGGGGAGGCTTAGATTGGATATTAGGAAAAATTTTTTCACCGAAGAAGGTTTTCAAACATTGGAACAGACTGCCTGGGGAAGTAGTAGAGTCACTATCCCTGAAGGTATGTAAAAGATGTGTATATGTGGAAGTGCAGAGTTAACAGTTGAACTCAATCTTAGAGGTCCTTTCCAACCCAAATGATTCTGTGATTCTGTTGATAGTCCACAGAGTTTTTGGAGCTTGGGCACTAGACAATGATGTCAGTGCTAAACCAGTCCCTTAGCAGACAGACTTCTCTATAGTCCAAACATGCAAATATATTATGCCAACAGTCCATATGTGTTATTGTTCTGATTTTTGGTAGTCAGGTTCTTTTGAAAACACATTTTGTCGTCTGTTGATCATGTGTAAAATAAGTATCTGCTTCCTTCTGCATGCTTTCTCTTTCTTATAGAAAGGTCTTTGACTGGTAGGGACTGGTAGGTATCATCTTGTTAATAGGATGTAATTTGATTGAAATAAACTTGTGTTTGCACAGTGTGATGCTCTGTGGTTAAAGACCACAAGTCAATTCTGCTTTTGGTGTCCCTTGCATAGACTCAAAAATCTGCCTTGTAGGCAGATAAGAAAAAGCAGATGTAACAGTTTGGCATTAAGAGATGCTGAAGGTCATCTTATTGTTGAATGCATTTAAAGCTAATAAAAATGATGTGATGATAGACCATCATTTTAAAAAGCCAGAAGGCAAATTTTTGAAGTTTCGGCAAATATTACAAAAAGTTGACTTTGCAAATTTCAATTAATCACTCATGCTGTCAAAAAGATAATAAACAAAATAATCAATAACATCAAATAAAAATCTACAGAATTGTCATTGTCTTTTGTCAAACGTTTTACATTTTCCTTATAAATAAGACTATATTGATTCTTTGGGTATGGATGGTAGTGAAGCGAAGAGGAGGTAATTAAAAGCATAAATCTCAGGAACTTGTGAAGGTAATTTTCTGTTTTGTAGACAGAACTGACAAAATGATGAAAGTTGTTAGCTCCAACATGACAGAAATATTGCATGATTATAGAGTACAGGGTTATAACATGATGAAAGTTCTGTTCAAATAACAGCTATTTAACAGAGCTTTTAACTAAGTTTGATAAGGTATTTAAAATATGAGTTGACTTCTTACAACATGGCTGATCTTCACAGTTTTTTGGTTTTTCTATGTTCATTTCAATAGTAATCTGCCTTGCTATTTTGAGCAATTAGTTTTTAGAAATTCATAAGGACTGAATTGAAAAAATAATGCATAGCTTTGGTGTAAAAACTGTATGAAGATTTTGCAGATTTCTTCAATTACATCTATAATTAATAAGAAATGAGATATAACTATATTTTTCAACACTACTTCCTAATTTATAATTTCATGTAATTTTTATTGGAGTTATGATTCTAGTCTAAATTCTTCTTAATTTATACAGTCAAATAAATATGCATACTCTTACAGGATGGTTCTAACAGGTAAACTATGTGATCAAACATTTGGTAGACATCTTACTATTAAGAAAGGGAGCTTTATGGTTTAAGATCTGCTATGAATATAAATGCTAATAGGTTATAAACATAAATACCTCTCTGTTCCTCCTATCTCGCACATTTAGTTGCTTTCTCTAACAGGACCACTGCTGTTGTAATCAGCTTGATGTATAAAAGTGGGCAGGAACACAGGTGTTGAGAGGTGATCTTTCTGCAGTGTAAGTTATGACTATATTTATGACATGTTATTTTTTAGCTGGAATTTATGTAAAACTTTTTTATGATATGCAGGAAAATTTAATCTTTATAGTTACTCCGTTACAGAATAGAAGTTTTCAGGATTATTATATCTGTTCAGTCTTTCAGTTGTAAATTTTCTATGTGGTTGAACTCTTACTGGCAGAAGCTTTTGTGGTATTTTCAACAAAATATTTTTCATTAGAGATCACCTCTGTATTAACACCAAATGAATTTATTATTTGAGACAGAATCATAGAATCTATGATCAAGGTTGGGAAAAACCTCTAAGATAATCAAGTCCAACCATTGACTCAGCACCACCGTGTTCATCACTAAACCATATCCCCAAGTGCCACACACGGATGGTTTTCTAATGCTTCCAGGGATAGTGGTTCTGCCACTTCACTAAGCAGCATGCTAGAGATAAAATTGCTGTTGAGAATACTTCCCATCCGGGGTGGAATTCCTGCTTTAAAATGGTGCAGTATCAAGTGAGAAGGAATAGGAGCTACAGGCCACCACGTTCACTTCCATTTAGTTGTGGCACTCACCTAGCATTGCACAGCTTAGGGCATGAACCCAGACTTCCCACATGGATACTTCAAATTCTCCCTTTATTTCTGTACTTTTCCTTCTTAATGCCATGCAGCTCTACATATATTTAATTTTATATGTTAATTGCCAGACTGAATAATGTGGTACTAGATTCAAACATTTAACCAAAGAGTTGTTGTTACAATTGTTTGATTTCCATGGAGACTTACTGAAGGGCTACTTCAGTTGATCTTGAAGAAACCTGTAAAAAATCTTGGTCTCACACACATATGCACTGAACCTTTAGACTTAGTCAAGCCTTGCACAGGTTAATATTTCGTCTCTTTGTATAGTAATAAATTCAGTTAATTAGACATTCACACACCAAGTAGATTCTAAAACTCAGTCACTTGTGAACTGTCAAAATGAATAGTGCTGGTTTCAAATACACTGTCAGTCATCGCTCTTGACAGGGGTAATATTCTGATATCCTTTGTACTACAGTCTGGCCTTTATTTCAAAGTTTTATTAAAGGTAGTACCGCTCTCAATGAATCCATATGACCTGTATGTTTCCTGGTTATCTGTATCTATCTAAATATGCATATCTATACGTATATTTAACTTTAGGCAAAGTAAAGCTACTGAGGTTATTTTAAGCATTATAATATGCTAACAATATGCATGTTTGTTTTCAAAACCATATTTACATGTAGAAGATTATTTGAATTGCTGATCTTTTATTAGATGCACTCTAGTATGTAAGGTTATTGTATATGTACTATATGTAGTCTCAGAGTTTAACATCCTGATTCTTAGATTTTAAACTTAATAATTTGTAGTTGAAAGTAGCAATTAAATTAAGATTTTAAAGAGTGGAAAAAGTTGTCCTTTCTTACAACCAAGTCATTAATCCTTATAACCTAGAGGCTTTCTTAAAAATTAAAAAAAAAAAAGTTCACAAGCTTTGATTGATGGGGGTTTTTAATTAATACTAAAAGACTACAAATGGAACTAAAAATCTAGTTTGCTTAAAGAGAGAATGGGAGTCCTGCCACCATTTTAAGGTGTAGAAATTTGAAAAATTATGGGAGAAAATTGCATAATTATCTGCCTGTCAATTATATTATTATTTGCAACTTAATTAAAATACAGCTTTTCGTGATCTTACAAAGATGCAGACATATTTTTAGTGTAATAAAATATTCATCCTGTTGGTCGAAAAATACTGCCAGACAAATGCATGAGCACTTGTGTGGAATTTGGCCTGTCAGTACAAAGGTATTTTTTGCATTCTGATACATAGTGTCACATTTATAGCAGCTTAAAGCTTTTCCTGTTCATTGAATCTTAGTAGTCAGTACTTGACAACTTTCTGGGCTGCCTAATAAGTAAGGGGTTTCTATTTTAAAATGTGCAATGTATGTGTGTCAAGTTAGTAGACCACAGTCAGTTTTAGAACCACGCAGAAATAAGATTTTCCTTTCAGTAGGTGAGTTCTTTCATAGAAATATTTTATTTCACTTTTTCAGAAGTGCCCTCCTTAATGAAGAATACATTTTGTTTAAAAATTGTAATAATGTTAGTTCAATTATGACATTTCATGTTGACTAGATAAGCAATAAATTTAACTTAATATTTTTGAAATAAAAAATTAAATATTTAAATAATATTGATTTGTGGGAGAGTTAAATTATTTTACTGTAAAGTGTATTAAACCCTACAGTAAATGCAGTCATATACACTGGAATAAAGTATTGCACCGTTAAAATCATAGTATATGAGTACAGAGAGATTTCTTCATTTTGGCTTTTCCTAAGTTTTTTATTTTCTTAAATATTGTTTTGCTGATACAGAATTTGCATGCATTAGTTGTACTTAATGATGATCAGAAAGTACATTCAGTGTCCATTTAAAATATTGCATCCCTAAGAGATTTACTCTTAATTTCATTTTATATTTTATTGGGGTTTTATATTAAAACTGGTAAATTATTTTTTATGCACATGACTTTTGAACCCTATGTGTACAGAACTTCCCCTGGATTATCAGAGCAAATGAAAATAAATGTTCAGCTTCTTGCCTTAACTAAAAGTGAAAATTTTATACGTCATGGCTTATTTCAAAGATATGTTTAGTATTCTACAAAGCTCATGAACTGTGCTCTATTGCTGTATTTGCATCACCAGTAAGTTTTAAGGAGGACTTGGAAAAAGTATCATAGAATATTCTGAGTTGGAAGGGACCCCCAAAGATCATCAAAGTCCAACACTTAGGTGGATGGATTGAACCTTGGTGTTATTAGTACCAGTCTCTAACCTACTGAGCTAATCTCAGGGTCACTGAGCTAATCTCAGAGTCAAATATGTTTGCCTTTAATGTGGCACTTGTGCAAATATTTTATGAAATTAGGGTTAGTAATGATCAGGAAATTAATAACCAGAACAGTCGGTACCAGTAATAACCAGAACTTACATTCTAATTTCAGATTTCCTTGACTGCCCTTTTTTATTTTGCTTCCTGTGACTCCACAAAACTCCAAAGGCTTATGTAATGCAGGGACACTGCATTTCAGTTACCAAAAGGCAGCCGAATCAAATTATTTATCCCACAATGGATAAAAAGAAAACTCTGAACTTCGGGTGTTTCTGAAAGGACTAGAAAATAGAGCTTATGTAGGTAGAAAACATTGCTTCAACACCTCGAGGAACAGTCCTCCAGCTTCATGCTTAAAAAGAGTATCTGCATTTCTACTCACAGAACAGAGATGAGTTGAAAGCACCTAAAATTCCAAGATTTAACAAAATCCAGCCCCTGGAATTGAAACTATACAAATAGTTTCAATTTGTACAAATTGCAAAAATAAATATTATATACTTAACTGACAAAGTGAAGCATCAAAATCATTTTCCAAAGGTAGATTTTGCATCCATAGTTACTTTCAAATCAAAATTGGGCAATTGCTGTTTTCCCTTCAAAGACATATGGGCTAGTTTGAACAGTATTGGAAAGGGCTGGCATTTTCAAAAACCCTACTTAGATGGTCATAGCAATACTTTTTGGCCTTATAATGTACAACTATGAATTTAAGAGATTATAATAATTACAAAACTTAAATAAAAAGTGAGTCCATTGACCATGTTTCCATGAAGCTTTGCTTGTGTTTATGGAAATCTGAATTTTAATTCTACCTGGACTTGTCTGTTCTCAACAGGTCTCATATACACTGTATGAAGGATTGAATGAAGGGAATCAAAGACTGTAGTAGGTTATTACTGATATTGCAGGCATTATTATTGCAAATATCAGCAGAAAGGCTTATTATCAAGGAATTGACTTACTAAGTCTTTCTCTTGAGTGCATTTATGTCTCTTATGTTATAGCTTTGGCCTCAGGCAGCATATGATCCTATCGACAGCAAACATATGCGCAGTGCATAGAGTTCGAATATTTAAAGGGACATCATCAACTTGAGGATGCTCGAGTGAAAAATCTTATACTTGGTATTATTTAAATTTAAAAGTATTGGAATTGAAAGGGTATATATACACCTCAATTTTTAGCTTCGCTTTTTGTACGCTGTAATGTTTGAATAGTTTATTTAATTTTGGTGATGGAAAGCATTCCTTCCAGTGCATCATTTAGCAACAGCAAAGCCTAAGAGAAATGGACAAAACCCAGCAAAGGTGGAGAGAGACAGGGCGAGACTGCTGTGCCTGCATAAGGCCCATTGACATAACAGGGCACAAATGGAACTGTGCTCCTCTGCCCACATTCAGAGCTGAAGAGGTCCAGCTCAGAAGTTGACAAGTGTCCCTTTAAGTAGTGCACGTAGTACTAGTGGTATAGCTCATTAGTTGTTTCTTTATAATCCTTAAATTGTGTTTTGTATGCGTGTTAATATTTCAAAGGTTTTAAAATCAATAAAAAGTTTAATAGTAATTGATGAGTAAACTCTACCGGTTTTGTAATAAAGTTTTTTAAAAATATCTCAATTTCAAAGGAATTCAATGTAAAACTAATCTGGCAGCCTTTCTTACTGAATGCTTGCTAACTGAAATAAAAGTAAAGATGCAGCCACAGCGTCACATACACTATCCTTTTGAGGTGGAAAGCACAGTATTTCATGGGGTGTGTAATTGCAATGAGAAGCTTTGTTGTATAAGAACTTCACTCCTCTATTTTAGCAACAGTTCTCCATCAGTTTTATAACTTGTGTGAGGACTCCAACATGCTCTCTATTCTCTTGTCCGGTCCAGCTGTTTCTACTCTTCACTTCCACTCTACCATATGATAAAGCTGTTATTACATGCTGTCCCAAGGTGACTGTATTGTAATGCCTACTTCTGCTGATCTTAAAGCAATTTTCCTCATTATGGCAGCACTCTTTATGGAATTCAAGCATCTTAGTTATTCTAGTTGCTCTTTATAAAAAGCATGTGACTTGTTTCATGGCTCGCTTCATTTAACTCAGTGAACTAAATAAAATAGTCCTAATCAATTGAAGAGAGAGAATCAATGTGGTTTTGCATGAACATAGTAAAAGTTTATTTGCACTGATGTTTTTATATGCCAGGTGCCAAGATGTGGTTACATGAAGCATGCTTTCTCTGAGTGTTTTAATTTTAATTAAATGACAATATTAACTTCTTTAGTTAATATATAACCTTCAATAGAGGCACCTAGTGGTATATCTGAAATAATTTTTTTTAAACTGTGTTTGGAAATATTAATAATGCAAAACTGTTGCTGAATAGTACAATGTTATGAAAATAGACTGGTTTGGATAGGTTTGTTTCTTACCCACTATTTGGTAAATTCATTTATTAAAAAGTCAAGAAAAACATTTAAATTCATTAGCTGAAATTTCCAAGCTCTAGAGTTCGTATTAAGCATGTAGTTCCTTAGTTTTGCTCCAAACGAAGTAGTCTGATTTGTCAAGGTCACTGATTATATAGAGTCAGGAACGATAAAGGGAGCTCAAAACCACTGAAAAAATGGGCATTTATTTATGTGTCTAGCTTTAGCCTAGCAACTTCAAAAACACTGACCAAATTTCTGAAGATAGTTTTAAGACAACGGTGAAGTAAACGTTGCCTCTCAATACATATTTCTACTGTTCTGTTTGACCAGATTAAGAAGAGTACATTATATGTAAAGCACTTCAACCAAAATAAATAATAATAATTAAAACAAGCTCCTCTCCTTCCTGTCCTTAAGGTTCCAATTTTCTTAGTCTTTAATAAAAAATATTCACAGCAATTTATAAAGCAATCAAGACTGATAAATATTTAGTTTTCTGTGTTGCACTTGGTGTTTTTTCATTTTAACCCTTCTTTCTTGAAGTCATAATTTTTCAATTTTCAATTGCTGTTAGTGTAAAGATGAAAATACTTTATGACATTTGTACTAGATCAAACAGAAAGAAAAATGGATTATTTAATCTTGTCACAGCATGGTACATCTTTCTAACTACAAGCAATAAAGTCTAAGGAACAGTACATGAAAATCGAGTAGCATCTTTCTGAATTGGATGTGTTTACATTTGTATAGTGCTTTAAATCTTTAAGCACCAAGGAAGAAAAGAATTACATTAGGGGTGACAAAGCTTTATGTGATCTCAAAGCCTCTTTTTCCAAGTTGCTGAAAACATGCAACTTTCATTAAAATCCTATTATTTGAATATATAAGAACTTACATCCAGGAAAACTGTTAGGATAAAGCTATTAAAATTTTTTAGGTGGAATATAACGGTGCCTACTATTGAAAGTGTCACTTTTCTGCCTTGTCATCCATTGTATTATGTACAAGTACAGAAAAAAGTGAGCCTGATTTGTTCTCCTTTGTAGAGCCAGGCCGAGGCCCACTACAAAGGAAGTAAACATGCCAAGAAGGTCAAAGCACTAGAGGCAACGAAAAATAAACCCAAAGTTGGTTCTTCCAAGGACAGCGCAAAGGCTAGCCCAAGCTGCTCCACCACGCCAGTCACAGCCAACATCTCTGACAAATCAGGTCAATGAAAACTTTTTGTTCTATACATTCTTTACTTTCTCCTTTTTTTGTGTTTGTGTGAGAGAATTTGGTTGCATGATAGTGATCCGTGACTCGTCTTTTCTGAAGTATATACTGTGCTTTCTTGTACAGAATTCGTTTTGATATTATCAAAGTGCTTTTCATGTCTGTGAAACATCTGGTGCCCCTGAACACTAAAGTCTATTTTTAAAAAAACTGTCAAATTTACTCTTTTAAAGTATGGATGTTGTTCATATGACAATAGTAATGGATGGATTGGGTGGAGGGTTAAGTCTGAGATGTATATATTTAGCTAAAGCTCAAGACACCTTTGTAAGAATTTTTTCTTTTCTGAAGAGGATAATATTGCTTGAAACACACCATGGAAATATGAAACCTTGTGGCTTGGGTATTTTCTGGCTTTCACAGCTCATTAGTGCTTCAACATCACTTCTTTTTTCTTACCCCTCCTCTCTTCCCCCTCCAGATTAGTAAACTGAGGAAGATCAGCAACACTAATAGCAGTGGAATTGCTTGAGTCTCTGCTCTGTCAGTGTTGTGTTACTGAATGAAACAGGAGAATTTCATGAACTCGCTGACAATCTGAAATACTGTTACGTATTGTCCAGGAGAGGGCACCTAATGTGGGTTACCCAACTGTCAGTTCAATAGACTGCTGCTGAAAGATTTGCTTCTGCCATGGTAGCCATTTAGTATCCTCTTCACCAGAGCTGATCTTGACTCAGGTGCCTGAGGTGAATGACACATTTTTTGACATGCACACACACGCAAAAAAACTCACAAACCAACTCAAAAAAACTATCAGTGATTATTTGTCATCCTGCATCAAAACTATCTTTGGGACCTTAGCAATGACAACGGGTCCCAAATTTTGCCTTGATTTACCTACACAAATCCAAGGAGCATCTTCAGGTGAACAAGCCATGCTACTATTAAACAGTAACAAACTACCATTGATCTAAATATAAGGTGGACTGTTGAATGGAAAAAGATTTAAAATATTTCATAAGTATTTTACTCTCTGAAAAAATATCTTTGGTTAAAATAGCTTACTGCTCCAGGTATACATGGTGAGAACTCAGTCAACTGCTTAAGATATCAGTTAAAACTTTAAAGGATTTAACATGTTGAGTGTGTCTATGATGACGTAGTTGTTTAATGCTGTCCCTCTCCTATGCCAAAGGTTGAGGTCCAAATAACAAAAGTTTCATCATCTTTTTACAAACTCCATCATCTGTCTGGAACTGTCTCGTGTTTCCTTTGCCTAACTGAGTTCTGAAGTGAATTAATTTTTTTCTTTTCTGTGCAATGTATCTAAAGTCTACATTCAGTTTTTGATTAATATAACCAATCAGAAGGGGAACCTTCTCTTGATTTTTTAATTGCCCTGCTTTGACAGTGTATTGTTTTATGCTATTAATTGCTCTGTACTAATTAGACAGATTACCATCTGTGTCTGTTGGATTTTACCACTGCAAGTGTTTCTACACTAAAAATTAATCACAGTGGCAGTTTAGTTACTTTCTTCCCATTAGGAGAACAGTGGGATTCTCTGTGGAGAGGAGGCTCCTCAGAGCCTGTTACTGCTGTACAGGAGATTGCAGATGGGATGTTTGGTAGGAGAAAAACTTGAACCTGGAACAGCAAATTCTCTGTATATGTAGGGAAAGTTGGTCACAGAGATGGGGAATGGCATGAAGACTGAGGGTTTTACCAAGCTGTGGACTTGAAACAAACAATAATTTTGTTCAACTGCACTTTCCCTTACAGAGGCTATTCATCTATTCTTTAATATATGTTTAGCTGCTTAACACAATGCTTATTGCAACAAGAGCAATTGTTATTTTTCTTCTGGGAATTGGTGGGATTTTGGGGTTTTTGCCTTGGAGCAAATTAACTGATGCAATTTTTTTCTGAATATTTTAATACAGCTTTCATTCTCTGAGAAATGGATTATTACAATGTATTAACTGTTTAGGAATATTTTCATTTTCCTTAAAAGATATTTAATACTGAGAGTTTCAGTTCATGTGTGTATTTGTAGTCTTCGGTTTTTTATCCTGATTTCCATAGGAAATGAGACTTACAGTCACATCATCTATCCTTGTCTTTGTTTTCTATGGCTCTGTCTTCACAACTTTGACTATATTGCCTAGTGTCAAAAGAAAAGAAAAAAAAGACATTAGGAGATTTTAATGAAGGTCCTATAAGTTTGATGAAAATTGGCACATAAGTAAAAGAGAAGCCCTAACTTATGGTCCATCCTGAAAGATGCTGCCGTTTTGCTTGGCCTGCTGGCTGGCCAGGGACTCTGCCTTCAGGGCAGAGGATTTAAAAGTGTGTAAGTGTGGTGTAAGTCTGAAAAAATTGCATTAGAAGTGCATAAGATAAATGAAATTAAGGAAGAGAATTTAACTCCACCACTTGTGGAGCTGTTGTTTAGCCACTGTACTCTGGAGATTTCTTGAGACATGTTCATCAAGCAGTAAATAATTTCTGCTGTCCTTTTCTTGTGTATGGAAGAGTAGAAACTAAATAGAGAAGACAGTTTTAAGTTCTTGTGTTCTTTTTTATCTGCTGTACTTCCATGGGTATTAGTGCAGAATGGGTAGAAAATATTATAGTAAACTGATAAAACTGCAATTACTATTCTCTTATTTAAATCTGCTAATAAAGAACACAGCAAGCACGACTTGGATGTGCTGCCATTTTGAGTGAGGTAACAATGAATGATTTGGAGCTCTCCAGACATAACAGTTCTTATATATTGAAAGAAAATGTCAAGTTAAGTTTGCTACAGAGCCATGTGGGTTCTATGGGTCAGACATAGCATGAGATCCAAAACAATTACTGGTCAGAAGTCACCACCATAGAACTTACAGAAAAAATAGTTGTTAGCTCAGCTTGTATGAGGAATCCATCAAAGGCAAAACCCAGATTCATCCAGTTCTTATCTTTCAAAATTTTTGATGCAGTGGTCTCTCTACAGCTGTTCTTTTCAGCTTGAGAAATGTGACTGCTGGTAAAGCTATGAGAGTTATATTAATTTTTAAGGTCTTTTGGGATGTTTCCAGAAGAATGTAGTTTCCTGCAGACAAAAATTACCTCAGCCAAATGGAAAGGGGTGACTGTGGGACTTATGCCCACATTGTGAGAGAGTGATGTTCCCTGATAATGTTAATAATACAGTATGACTTGGAAATGGCATTTGTAAATTTGCCATCGGGAAATATGTAACAATAAAGCATTGTACAGGAGTGGTACAGGTGGCTGCAACCTCAGGTAAGTGGGTATTGTTGGGTTGAATTGCACAAGTTTTGCATTCTAACATGGTTAGGCTACTATGTGATCTTGTTTTCAAAGTTCACAACTCTTCGCTATTTAGAAAATACTTGTTTATTGGTAATTGTAAATACCACCATCCTATCCTGTTCACTCTGCAGACAGGAAGAAAATGCCACAGATTATGTGAAAAGGTTGTTGTTATCCCACTTCTTGTTGGGTCATCTCTGCTTGTCCTGATGGGTATTTGCAGATTAGAGGTGGCCATAGGGGACCCTTACTGTCTTCCACACAGTTTCTCAAACCACACAGGAAAAGTCTGGTGATTCCTATAAAGCAATTTCATATGCTAGAAAATCACTACCGTGACACTGCAAGCTTTTTTTGTAGCTGCTTTGAGATGTGGTTACAGAACAACTGTGTTAAGAGCACTGGGAGCTGCTCTTTCCTGTGGGTCTTTGGTCGGTTGATCCTGGATGATGGTGCATTCTGGATCCTGGTGGGCTGGATGCCAAGTGCCCCCAAAGCCACTCTGTCACTCCCCTCCTCAGCTGGGCAGGGGAGAGAATATATAATCTAAGGTTCATGGGTTGAGCTCTGTCAAACATAAGGGAAGTTTCTAGCAGCTTCTCACAGAAGCCACCCCTGTAGCCCTCCCACTACCAAAGCTTAGCCACACAAACTCAGTACAGTGGCAAAGATTCCCTTTCCTCACTGTGGAAGCCCAGAATTTTCTGGATGGCTACACAGAAGTATATGTATATATGTGGCATTGCTTTAGAAAAGGGCAGGGCTAATAACCAGTACATAGTGTAGTTTAGAATATTTAAAGCGTGGTTTAAATATAGCTCTAAAAATGCAATAGAAGATGGTGTCTGTGATCCTAGGTTAGCATAGTCTAGGTGCTTGCAGTGATGAGTCCTTTAGGAATGCATATGATAATAAATGGATTTAAGTATCACTGTTTACTTATCAAGCAAAGAGGAATTCTTTGATCATACTTCCAAATCAAAATAAATAGTTCAAAATGAAGCAGACAGATGATGTGGTATCACCTTTTTTGCATTTTACTTTGATATGAAAATCAGGAAGTAACTCTAACTTTTAAACTACTCAAGAGTCAAAACCATATTTCAGATCATAAAAGGTTTTGGTTTTTTTTTTTCTGTCTTTGATCAATTCACTGAATGCTCTATCTACCCTGTGCCTGTTTGTGAAATGATAGATTTGGGCATTTCAAGTTCAGTCCTTGTTCAAATAAGAGCGGAAGGCTCTGTTTCTTGGGACTTAGTAGGTACAGATAGACCCCTTTGGATGCTCTATGAAACTCCCTTTTTGTTCAGCTGGTGCAGGAACAGGGAACATTACCCTCCTAACTAGGCCAAATACTAGAACCTGTTTCAAATCCTGACCCTTCAAGGCAGCTCAACAAGCAGTGCACAGGGTCATGGTGATGATATTTCATCATATGGGCAGTCCTATCTTCACCTGCTGTGTCTGGCAGGGATGGCAGGAAAGGAATGGGACTAGAAAGTTTTTTGCCGGCTTCTTGATCCTAAGCAGGTCCTGTAAGAGTTATTCCAATCTTCACAGCTGCATAACTAAAGCTAACACTGTCATGCTGGGGTGTAGTACAGTATCTGACACTGAGTGAGCTAGCTCATGGTTTGAAAATAACCTAGAGATATTGATGGACCTTGCCACTTGATGTCATGTAACATATGGTAATTAGTTGGCCTATTAGAGAGGACTGGCAACTCCAAGCTTTAGCAGACTTAGAAAAGTTGATCTTGAGGTCTTGTCTGTGGGTTTCAGTTCATCAAGGGCTTTCTGGGGATGTTTTGACAACAAAACTGAGTGGGTTTTCCTTTTATTCCTAAAGGAGCATGCAACATGTTGAATCACATTTGCTCAGAAAGTGTATGATGGGTTGGATTTCTCCAGCATCCCAATTGCCAATGCTGTTTATTCATCAACTATCAATGATGTGTAACGTCCCAGGGAAGGGCTCAGTTTGTATTTCACAAGTCCACTGTCAGGACACTCCCTTAGTCATCTTGCTTTCATTGCTTGTTTTAGAAAGCTTTCTGCCAATGCTTAAATTCTAAACTTTTCCATATGCATCTCTCTAGTTGGAGTAATCCTAAGAATGATACCAATCCCTTAACAAAATCCCTTTTCACCTTAACATTTGTTTCCATTTGTCACCTTATTTTCTTCTCATTTTAAAGGAATGGCTTGTTTACATAGTTCTAATAAACTGTTTTTTAGATAATCCTTCCGAAGGAACTAAGAGCCAGAAACACAGAGGTTCCACAGCTAACCTGTGGTCTTACCTGTTCTGGGAAATTCTAGGTTATTTGTCATGCAGATACCATTATAAGAACCTCAAAGTTTAGGGGGTTTCTAAGGCAATTATTCTTCAATTTTTTCATTCTGTATAATGTACCAAAGTCCTCCAGACCTCAAAATATGTTGTGACAAAGGTGTCAATTTTGAGGGTGGAGCAGGGGGATAGGGAGAGGCTCTAGGAGAGGAACACAACGAGATGTTTGACTTGCTATACCCAGTGTCAACATGCCCTCTTTAGAGGTTCTGTCTTATGCCCTTGAAAGATGCTTGTGCTTATGTCTAGCCTTCATCAAAAGCTACTGATGAGCCTCATCAGTTCTTCACATTTTTGCTTACATAAAGAATTCTGCTGAAGTTATACTCTATAAAATAACCATGCATCTATGTTTATGTGTATTCAGATAGTGCCTGCTAAGCACAGGCATATTTCTGTTAGATAAAGGTATTAGTTTACGGTCAACTAAGTTGTAAATTCAATCTGAGTCAGCTACCACAGAGAATCATTTCAAGGGCATTTTTCATTACATGCTCTGAGGATCGTAAGTTTTGTTCCCTTTTCATTCAGTGTTTCATAGCCATATGAAGACCACTCTGTATTGCTGTCTGTTGAAACTCTGCCCCCAAAATAAAGGTAAAGTCGCAGTATAGGGTTTGCTGTTTGACCACAGTGCCTTTATAGTTGATAATATAAAATATGATTAATAAATGCTCATAAATTCACCACAGATACACTGTTCCAAGTACCATATGTGTATTTACATCCGTGGCACACATAATGCCTGTATTTGATTTAATAGTAAGTAACTTCTGGGCATTTTCTGGGAGGTAATTTCAGCAGCTGTTTCGGGAAGTTGTTGTTTGGTTTATACTCTTAGGATGAAAGGTTAGCCAGAAGAAAAATTATCAAGTCAAAGTCTATTAACAGGAAATCATTATAATAGGTTGGATCTTTAAACACTTTCTTCCCTTTCAATCTTACTGTTGATACTTTTCAAAACTGGATATTCAAGATTCATCTTTCCATGTGTGTCTTACAACCTGAATGGAAGAGCAGTCATACTGCACATTTTGGTGCAGTAAAACTCCAGGAACTCCTGGAAATCTTTACTCTGTCTATAATAATGCTAACAAGCACGTTTCAATTTCTGCACCTCTACTGCAAGTTGGTGATAGGTGCCATTAACTGAAGAATAAACTCTGCAGCTGTCACAATTACATTGATGAGCTATTGCAATTCCTGTTCAAATTGGAAAAGGTCATAGCATTTTTTTATTAGCATCCATAAAACTATACAAAGTTTTGGTTTTTTGGTGGGAGAGGTAAAGATAGGTATTTGACCAAGCAAGATTGACTCTACTGCTGTTGCTGGACAGTGGGAGCAGGCCCAGGGATGCTCTCAGCTACTGGTCGTTTTGGGTTTTTTTCAACTAGATATATGTGGTCATTTAAAGAATCCATTTATCTACACTGAATCTTTCAGCACGTCTTTTGTATTGTGAAATCAGGCATCTATTTTTCTTGTTTGTTCTGTTAATGATATTGAATATCCAAAGAGGATTTCTTTTAATAGGATGATGATAATGGAATGATAATAAGATGAATATGAAATAACAAAAATTACTAGCAAATACGTATGTATGTATATTTCCATAGAGGACATAATATCAGAGAGGTGGCACTATCAGAACTAGTATGTATCACATCATTCTTTACTCATCATTGTCTTTAAAACATAAGGGTTCTTGAGTCTTCAGGTAAGGAAATAGAGAAGGGGAGAAAATGGGACAAAAAAGAAACATCTGGCAAAAAAAGAGTTGAGACTGTGAGATACCAATATCACTTATCTGCTTTGCAGTTTTCTATTAGGAAGGAAGATGATCCAGAAGTGTCCTAAAAAGTGAGAGTTAATGAGATTTTGTAAAAATTGCAAATGAGAGAAATAAAATATGCCCTTTTGTCACCTTTAGATAGTTATTATTTTGATGCTGAATGGCAGTATTATTTGCATAAGAAACATTTACTTTGAGAACTGTAGTTTTGTTTTTAGATGAGTAAGAAAGCCAGATCAATGGAAATGCTCTTTATTTATATAGGACTGAAATTAGCCCTTTAAATCGACTAGAGTGGAAATTTTCCTAAAAAGACATGTAAATACAGCAGTTCTTCTGAAGCCAGACATGTATTTTTCACTGTTATCAGATATTAAATAACAGGATTCTGATGATGACTCATACAATTGGTAGTTGAATAAATAAAGTTTTGTCTGTGTCCAGTTGTGCCAAAGTTAAAGGCTGTGTCGAGTCTGCAAAAATTAGGTTTTCTCCTTTTCTCAGAGCCTTGGTGTGAATTTAGTGTCCAAATGTAAGAGAATAGGTCAGGCCCACTGCTGTTGCTTCAGGATGCTTTGATTTTGCCCCTAAAAGGGATATATATTCTATTTTTTTACCTTTTTAAGGGGAATGTTGTGGTGGGTTGACCTTGGCTGGAAGCCAGGTACCCACCAATGCTGCTCTATCATTTGCCTCGTCCTGGACAGAGAAGAGAAAATACAGCAAAAGACTCATGAGTTGAGATAAGGACAGGGAGAGACCACTCACACATTATTGTTGCAGACAAAACAAACTTGACTTGGGGAAGTTAGTTGAATTTAATACCAGTCAAATCAGAGTAGGATAATGAGAGGTAAACCCAAATATTAAAAAAGAACACCTTCCCTCCCACCACCTTCCTGGGCTTGACTTTACTTCCTTTTCTCTACCTCCTCCCTCCCATCAGTGAAGGTGGAAATATCCTACATTTCTTACAGTATAAAAATTATTCATACAAACATTAGGCTACTCATTATTTCCTTATTACTGGTTTTCAAGGAGAGTGAAAATATTTTGATGTTTGTTAGACAAGTTATATTTGAAATGCAATTTATTTGTCAAATCTTGAGGGCATGACTGAATACTCACAGTCCTCGGGCAAACCTTCTACAGAAGTTGGGGAGAATGAACAATTATAGATGTCATTTAGCCAGAATGAAGATAAGTGTTTCATAGCTGACTTCAGTGGCAGTTCTGCTTGGGCAAGTACTGAGTAAGTAGTTCAGCCCATGAGACTGTACTTGCCTACAGTTTGTCAGTTCTCCTTGACTCTATTATTCAGAGACCCATAAATTTTGTGTTGAGTTCCAATGCACTTCAGCATCTGTGGGTAGAATTTTAAGTTTTTTGGTTTGTACAAATAGCAAGTGAAATGTGTTTCTAGTAACGTGTTTCAGATTCATAAATGGATGAGCCAGTGTTATAGTTGAGAAGATGAACCAAGACTATATAGAAGTGAAGGATGTCTGGGCAGAATACATTATGTTTGTTGAAAGTTATTTTTCTAAGCATTCCTACATTATTAAAAAGTTTAAAAGGCAATACAGTAGTATAGAAAGTTTGCATTCCAGGACCTCTAAAAAAAATGTAGCAGAGTCTGGAATGTGAGTATAAAATATTTTCAAAATAGTAGATGTCTGGTGTCAGAAAGAGATAAGTGTATAACTAGCAAAAATAATTTACTCTTACCCAGAGGAGAGTCACGTTTTGTAATAGCAGATCTTATACTGTATTTCAAGCTTGGCCCACGCTGTATTATAATTTTCCAACATGCAGATTTTTCCATTTCAGCCAAAACAGACTGGCATAGCTCAGAAAAGATGAAAGTAAATTTTCCTAGCTATACAGCAACGGGACTCAGGAAGACTAAGCTTTTGGGTGGTCTCACATTATGGATACTCTTTAAATTAGCATTCACACTTGCTAGCTGTGTTTTAGATCCACCTTGTTTCCAGCACCAGTGCTACTGATCTTGATGAGTTTTATGAACAAACTTCTAGTGAGAGTTTTCTCAACCTATCAATGTGTCACTGAGAAAGTAGATGTTGGTACTATACACTAGGAAATTGCTCTGTTTTGGTGTTTGTAGACAAGTTGATTTTCTCTGGAAGTAACATGCTGCATTCACCGTAGTTATCTGTTCACCCTATTAAGTCTAAAAACTGGGGTGGGAGAAGGGAAGGAGGGGACAGAGAAGCTGGGACTTGTAATAGTCTCTTTTCAGATGAGGAAAAGACAAGTCTGATATAACCTGCATTCATTAAAAAATGGTTGAAGACAAGCAGGCGACATGGAGACACTACACAAATTGCCTTAAGTGAGTGTTAGAAGTTAGTTTGTTTTCTCCAGACATACTACATACACTCCTGCATTTTGGCTAAAATCAACCCTTCTTATTCCTCTTACTATTGCACAGAGAAATTGCATTGTGTTGAAATATTAAATAAGAGACTTTTTGAAATGTGAATACCCTTTGTTGATACATAACAATTTTTCCATAGTTATTTTGCTATATGCTTTTTATCTGCATGCCAAAATACCTGTTTTTGGTTGTTTTTTTTCTTCTGCCCTGGTGAGTGCATACAGATTTTTCTTGATCTTAGTCTGTAAAACAGATCTAAAACACCAGCCAGCCAACCTAAACCAATCCCCTAAGAATCTCAAACTGTGCAAGGAATTGATTAAAAATCATAGGCAATACAGCAGGATCATCTCAGACACTCTGGTAATTGGAGCAGCAGGCATTCTCAGTTCAGGAAGGTGTACAAATAGGTATAGAAATAGATTTTGCAGGGCAAGGTTTCACACTCGCAGAACTATGTGTACTTCTGAATATTTTCTAGTTCTCATCAATCCAGTTTCATAAAAATTAAAACCATTAAAAATTGCAAACCTTTGTAACATTACATCTTTAATCTGATCAGTTACAAACATTTTTGTACTCTGAAAAAAAACACAACTTCCTTTGTAAGAGTCTTTGGTACACCAGATCAGAAATAAAGTACCTAAAAAATTGTCAGCATCACTGCTGTACCGTAGCCATACAAGCAATACTTCTGAAGTGAAAAAAGATAGCTTTGGCTCAGCCTGTTGGAGAGAAGTGATGCAGTTAATCAAATAATCAGTCTAGCTACCGAGTTCACCTATTATTACACAGCCATCCAGACATTTCCTGATGTAGCTTCAGTATCTTGAGAAAATATGTTGTAGCTTACTTCAGGGCACATTTGTGTTTGAGATTAAAAGCTTCATATTTATAGTTTCTATTTGTTTCTCATCTTTGTATAGAGAGAAAATTAGTTCTCTTTAGAATGTGACAAACAGATTTATTTCATTATGTAAAACTTAGCTGTTTTTCTCACAGCTTGAAGTGCAAGAAAAAAGATTTTACAAAAAGTAAAGGTAACCAAAGGGTTAATAGATACACTGTGCTGTCTGATTTGAATGTAGTTTGCAGTGGAATTTTTCTAGAACAGAGCCCTACGGGTTTTTCAGCCTCATTTCTCAGTAGACTGCACAACTGGTGAGAAAGTAGGTATTTTGTCTGACAGCCATTAGAGTCTCATTATTCAGCAAGTGTGGAGATAAAACAAAAAAGATTTTAAAATACATTATCAAACTTAGCTAACTCTGTCTTAATGAGTGTCAAGAAATAACCTAATGCTCTTTGTTATTTGTTTTGTTGGGTTTTTTTTGAGTGATGCTGAGATGCAGGCCAGAGTACTTAAAATGCTGTAAAGGTTGTGACCATTAATGACTTAATTACTCTCTTGCTATTGTCTTTATGGCATATATTACTCATAGCGTTCATCTTCTTCTTCTTCATAAGAAGATGTAATTGTGTGTGTGCTTTATTCCTCTATAGTAGTGTGAACCAGAATAAGATAAGACTTTCTGTGAAGAACAACATTTTGAAACTTGCTTTTCTTACCAGAGCTATTGTCTGACTTTCTATTCAGTAGCTTTTCTGCTAATAGATTGAAGGAGGCCCTTCTTGTCATCTTATTAATTCACTCATTGATCATCTTCTCCCTCCATATCTTATTTCAGGGCAAAGAGATGTAGAGCAGCTATTGTTTCCAGTATAATGACTTGAGGATGTTCTCTATCCCCTGACCTGTGTGCCAGGGTAGATCCTAAGGTTTGGTTAGGCAGTACTACAAGTACAGTGTGACTAAATAAGTTTTCCCCACCTTAATGTCTCCCTTAATTACATTCAGCCAGGCTTGTGACCTCTTTGACTGTGATCTCTCTACTTTTAATGTTTTTGTTTTGAATGCTGCAAATTTTGTTATAATATTTCTGTGGTACAGGTAAAGCTACTGATTTTTTCCCTCCAAATTTATGTCCTTCACTTTCTAAGCTCTCCATACCTTTGTATGTCTTCGGTAGTATATTTCAAAATGCTGTCTTGCACCTACCACTCATCAACCATTAAAAACAGCTTCCAAAACAGCTTCCCACTTTTCCTGGGCCTATTTGTGAAGAGTTCTCTGCAATTAGCTGCCAAACTTCCTTCTGTTATTCTCAGCTCTGAAAATTTCTCTTTCACTGTGATGGACTGGAAAACCGAAAAAGACTTGTGAGAAGTTTGACTGCCACACCAGTGCCTGTGTTAGTTGTTCTGTCTCTTTGTGATTTCATACCTGTCTGTCTGCAGCTGTCATCTCTGCTCTTAAACTTGGTCTGGGGGCCACCTTCTTGTTTTGTGTGCAGAAAGCTTAGAACAGAGAGGTCAAACACTACATTTGAGTAATATCAAGTAACTCGCCTCTCTTCAGCATCGTCATAAAGAAGTGTAGGAAAAAGAATGTAGTGGGAAATGTCTCACTTTTTAGATTTGTGTCAGATGTGCCAAGTATTTAACATGTTAAATTTAAACTGAGAATTTTATTTTTCAATAGACACACTTTTACTTTGTGTTTATTGATGCCAGTTTAGCTACAGTGATAAGCTTTTCAGCAAAATTTCTTGGATTGTCTACCACTGTAATTAATGCAACTGATTTTACCTTTCCCACACAGTCGATCAGGGAAAGAACATGTAATACAATCGGCTGGCAATCTCATTGATTTCCTTGTCCCATTCTGTAAACACTGTGGGCTTCAAAGGTTGTTTAATGCAGCCCAATATTCACAGGCATATTTGGAGCTGTTGAAATTATAGGGAGAACCTGAAAATCTGTTTTACTCACAGCTTTACCGGTTTTGGAGATATGTTTGTTTTACTCTCTAAAATCAACACTTCAAACTAATAGTAGGTCCCTGTAGCACAATTTATGTGAACTCAAGGCTATCATAAGACAATCTTCGCACCACACTTTCAATATCCCATAAGTAAAACATGAATGTCTCCTTTCAGAAATCACTTTTGGTTTTAGTGACAGAGGAAGTGACAGAGTCAGAAGTTAATTGAAAGTGTTTAGAATCATCAGGTTGCTCATGTTTTTAAAAAGTTCTTTCAGTAGTGATGTGGTATTGTAACATACCAGCATAAACAAGGTTGATTGAAACAAAGGCTTTTCACCTAAGTGTGCATCATTTCTGCTCACCAGTTGTATAGCCTTGATGACCATGCCGTGATTGAGTTACACAGTAAATTATTTTGTTGCTGTGTTTCCCTAGCACAGCAACAAAATTACGTGGCTGGTTTAGGTTGGAAATTGCAGTGAAAATTGCATGGCTCTTTCCTTCGTGTTTTTCAAGAAGAAAAGAAGCACAAGTGTTTACTACTTCCTTACCTCTGCGACAGAGAATAATAAATATCTTACTGCCAAAAATAATTTGTCTATTATGCTCTCTTCTAACTTGTTCTGTTGTGTGAGCAGGTAAAAGAAATATAAAACCAGATTTCTATATCTAGGATGGCAAATGAGCAAATCTCTCAAAAGAGCCTCAGTGTAGGGTTGTAGAGCAGCCATGGCCACTTTGCAGTGTCTGTGCTGCCCTTTTGCTGTACTTTGTGTACAGCTGCCATTCAGTGTCTGAAGCTGGGGCATGCGGAAAAGGACCTGGCACAAGGAAAGGTGGGAAGCTGAAGCCTGGCAGTGGGTGGTGATAAGCGTGGCATGGTCTCTTCCTGGTGGAGAGCCTCCTCCATCACAATCAGGGCTGTACTGGGCAGCTGTTCTCTATCCCAGGATACTGTCTGCATGCTCAGCTTTCAGCACAAGTCGTGAGCAATAGTCCCAGTTTCTGGTGGAGAAGAGAAGCAGGCAGGTGCAAAGCTATACTTTTCATCACATGCAGATACACACACAGTATTTTCAGTAATTGAAATATTATTTCTTCTGTTACTGTTACAGTAAGAGCAAGTTTATTTATTTATTATATACTGGCAGAAAATTTACATGATGGTTTTGTAAGGGTTATTAGGATCATAGCAGAACTTCATATCTAAAAGATTTTAGAATACGTATTGGAAAGGGTTTTTGCAAGTGTATCACGTATCATGTGTACCTTGGATAATCTTTTAATTCCAGCTGCTATTTGAATAAGCTGTTGTGGAACAGAAGTTTATTGCAAAGTTGTTTTGTATATCATCAGTGATAACTGTGCAGATAGGCATGTTGTGGGGTGTTAGTAGCAATGGATATTATTGATACAGAAAAAGTTGTTCCATTGACATTCTAGATTTATTAATGAGATTTAGAATTCTCATTGTTTTTATTTTTATCAAGAATGTAAATTCTGAGTTAAGGATCTGAATTTTAAGTAACATTTTTGTTGAAAATAGCATGTATGATATCATCAGGAAGTCCAAATTAGAACTTCTTCTTAACAGGCACCAAATCATCACTCCACCAAATCATCTCACTTTAAAAGGTCTATTTCCTGGCTATAGAAATCAATGCCTATAGACACATTTTAGTATGGTACGAGATAATTGTAAAATATATATTTATAACATGCAAATATATATATGTTATAAAATTGTAAACACTTCACACAAATCACAAAGTAAAACAAGTACAGTCCCTTAAAGGTGCCTTATAAACCAAACTGCTTAATGGAATGGTTAGTAAGATTAAAAAATATCTATTTACTTTCTTCATGGCTTGCATTGATCACTGTACTATGAGCTGGGGCAGAGTGCTCATATTCAGTTTTTTGCCAGGAAAGAAAATAACTGAATAGAGGAGATGGAGGTTGTTTGTCATTGAGTAGAAGTTTTACAGTAACATTTTTGCCCCTTTTTGGGCTAGAAAGTAAAACCCCTTCACTCAGCTGGACTAGGACTTCAGCATTAATAGGTAGATCCTGTGAATTGTGCCATAGCAACTGTAGTGAGAGTCATGTGACCTGCAAAGGTTGGTAAGTCAGTCCAGCTAATCTTCTATTGGGAGGTAGAACTTGTAGATTTGAACCTGTCGGGTGTTATTGTGCAGTGTCCTGACCTTGGTACATATAGTCAAAGTGACTGGTCAGATTGAATTTTAACATGGAGCTGACACAAGCATGAGTCAAACAAGCAGAAATACATGAAATAAACTTCAAAGCAGAATTAGAACAATGTAATGGGTGACAAAAGCATGATATTACTGAGCCCAAAGCAATACTTAATTAGCTTGCTTTAGTTTTTTTCCCTGGGCTCTACTTCAAAATAAATTCAGGCTTCAGTAAGAACCTGAGTCATCAATTTACTTTTCTGGAATCTTGAAGAAAAGGAAGACTTAATTTAAAGACAAGAATTTAACACAGATGAAGTATGGCTTTTTTAAATGGAAAAGGAACGTAGTCAGATACAGTGCAACAGTACAAATTAGATTTTAAATTAACCTCTTGCATGGGAGTTTTGATGTGAGCATTTCAACCTGACCTGATGCAGATTGAATCACAGCTACTGCTTTCAGGGAAGAGGCTTCTATTGCCATGGTCTAATGCTTCCAGCTGTGCTCATGCAGCAGAAGCTGCTGTGTCAATGTTCTGGGGCAGGATGGACTCACTTCTGCACTCATCTGGGCTCTGGCTCTGTTGGTCTCAGCCCAGGTGGAGATCAGAGCAAGTTTGAGCCTATTCTCAATAATACTTGCCTTCAGAAATAGCAAGAGGACTATAATCCTACAGCTGTATTTCACCATCCACATATATTTTATAAGGTTTGGAAATATGGCATGCAGCCATTAACAGTTACATTTTTTGATTTCTGAGTGCAGATATTATTTGTTAGCTCTGTGCTATAAGTAGAAAAAAAAAGAATAATCTTCTTTGTGGTTTGTATATACATGCAATTTGCATTTCCTGTGCTTTGCACGATTGAATACTTGGCATTTCTGTCTCACACATAAAACTTTAAGTAATGGTGTTTTGAATTCTGTGGATTGAAAACAATAAGCTGTTATCAAAAGCCCATTTGGAGAAGTGCAATTTTCTGATTTTAGAAGCCAGTAAAACCCAGTTCTGACCCCACTGCAGTGACAAATATGCACTTAGCTCTGTGTACTTTCTGTGGGAATTAAACTGTATAATAACCTTACAATTATGATCTTTGAAGATGTTCTGCATTAAACATTTAGAATGGTGGAAGGAAACATTAATTCATAGAGGGGCGTATGTCTCTCCTTATACATCCCCATCGATGAAGAGCTTATTTGCTTCAGGAAGCTTTCCAAATGATGGAGTTATTATGTGAGGTTCTTTCCAAAAGCTGTGATACTGGCAGAATTGAGCCCAGCTGGATGCTGGTAACTTATCTCTAGTTTTTTGAAAGTTTCTTGTTAGTTTGTTACACATTGTATACTCTAGAATTGCTTTGTATTATAAATAGTGAAAACACTGTAAATCTAGGGAATATAAAACACTACATACTACATCAACTGGTGGCCAGCTAGGTGAGAAGTGAAATCTGTAATTTTTCAATCAGCTGTTAAATTCAACACTGGAAAACCATCGATCTGTGATGGTAATTGGTGACCTGTGTAAAATGGATCATCTTCTGTGTCTTGGAATCTCACACTGCAGACACTCGATGGCAAAACAAAGAAATAAAAATCTGCTCCCTCTTGTTGTGGTCAGTGAGGACAGTGCGGGCAGGGGCTGCAGGCAGGAGTGTGAGCGTGCGCTCGCAGCGCGGGCGTGTCTCTCAGGCCGGGGGTCCACCTTGCACCCATCAGCTGCTGTTCCTGCTGCCCCCTGCCACCTGCTCTCTCATTCACTGCAGGAGATGACTTCTACCTCTAGGAGATGTTTCAAAAGCACTGAGTTTTTATGCTTACATTTAAAAAAATATATGGGAAACCACATAAAAATCCAAACCCAAACTAGAAGTGTAGTCGGTAGTGTAGCATACAGCTTGCAGTTCTGCAGGTGTATTTTTCTTTTAAGGCCTGAAATGCAAAATACTGAGGAATGTTCCTTTATTCCACTCAGGTTTGCATATGTCCTGGTGTTGTGCCTTTTGCAGTCTGGCATAATATTGCATACAACAACAACAAGAACTCTGTTTTTCTGTAATGTGAATTCGCAAATGGCAACTGTTCAGTGTGTGTCATTTGTAGATATTAGCACCTCTGAGAATTTTCCATCTTGAAAACTCTTTAATTTAAAATGCTAGCAAATACTGTTTATTAAAATTGTATTTTATGAAGACTCATGGCTCACATAAAGTGTTCTAGATTTTTGCAGATGTGACTTATTACTATAGAGACTTTAAAATTGAATAGCCCATGAAGTACAATTTAACATCAGTTTCTTTTGTCATACTTTATCCATCAAAATACCTTCAGAATCTGGTTTTAACATTAATTTGGTCCTAATCGTAGTCTTTGTACGTGACCATTTTCAATGTTTAGTACTGTTTCATATTGTGTAATTTCAAAGTATTTTTATTGCTATTTTAAAAAATAATAGTTGTTTTATTAGAATTTTCTTTCTCCTCATTTATAACAATCTAAAATTGATGTACTACAATGCTCTTCTGGGAAATATGCCAACAACTGTGGGTTTTAGTTTCAGAGTGGCTGTTCATAGATCATACACGCTCTCAAGTGTTTGTTTGCCTGGGTACAATCCTGTTTTCAGAATTCTTGGTAGCAACACTGGCCTGATACACAGAATCATGTTAAAAGAGAGTCTTGTAGCTGTAAACATAAAGTGCAAGGATCCCTGTTTAAAAATAAATGCTCAAAATAGAACCTAGTTTTTTAAGACAGTTTAACTCTATTTAAAACTATGCCAGGGGTTTTAAATGGGATATAAGTAGTTTTTAAGAGGTTGCTCTTATATAGATGATGTACTTGCTTAGATAATAAAATTTGATTCCTGTTTTTCAGAGTGACAACTCAATCATTTCTCATGTCCATTTTGGCAGGGTTGCTCATACCATCACCACTGCACTGTCCCCCTCCCATCCCATGTTTTTATAGGTGGAGCTTGTTTTACTGCTGGCAACTAATACAGCTTGTGGTCACAAGGCTTGCAGTTGAATAGCTTAAAATGCAATGAGCTCTTGCGGGCAGCACTTGTAAGGGAGCATTTGAATACTGGCTCTGGCACAAAGTTCCTCTTTGGGCACAGTTGGGACATTTAATCTCTTGCTTTGTGATTGCCATCTGCAAAATGAAGTAATACCTGCCTGTCTCATAGGAGCACAGATGATTGACTCGTGCTTGTGAAATGGTACGGGAATGCATTGAAGGCACATGAAGGCATATGATCTAGAGATATATGGGGAATTGTTCCTGGAAAAACTTAAAAATATTAGCGGCAGTGTTCATGTGTGTTGTGTAGTTACCATAATCAATTCCTGTAACTGAAATGAGGGATATCATGTCAAAATGGTGCTGGAGCCTTTCAGTGTCCTCCCAGTGGCTTTGAGAAACTTGACCCCTTCAAAAGGCAAATATATTGTTCTTGAGAAATATTTTTGTAATCCCCAGTGCAAAGCCTTGCATGTTTTTCTGAGTGCTATCCAGTCCATAAGCCTGTCTGCCTTTGGGCTTTCTTGGGCTTCTTTCAACTGGCAGTACCTGCAGCATGACAGCAACAACAGTGGCATGAATCTTTTGAAGTCCTTAGTATTCACTGGTAACCTTAAAAACAGGAAAATCACCCCTTTTGTCAGATGACACAAAGAGGCTGCTCTCTTTTATAAAATGAAATTAATTAGGCCCCTATTGTGTTAGGTTCACTAAATCCACAGGATTTGACTGTATGATTTTTTTTTGTTTGTTTGTGGCATATTATTACATATGTATTTTGCTTCTTTTAGAAGATAAAGGGAAAGCAAAACCCAATAGTGCAAGTCAGCAGTCCAATACAGAAGCGGGTCCTTTTCTTCCCAAACCTGGAGTGGCAGCAGTGGCACCTTTAGCACCTGCCTCATCCACCAAGAGCACGAATGGAGCTGCTAACACAGTTACTGAGTCAGAAGAGGAAAAAGCCAAAAAACTACTTTACTGTTCATTATGCAAAGTGGCTGTGAATTCCCTTTCACAACTAGAAGCCCACAATACAGGTAAGTATCCATATGGTACAAGTCAGCTGTGTGTTAAAATTTTTAAAATTCAGTGTAATAAACTGATAGCCACACTTCACTGAAGAATCTTTTAGTTAAAACTTACAATGTCAAGTTACAAAAGCAGTTTCCTTAATGACAGTTTCATGTGTGGTGTTTGATGTTCTATTAAAGCACTCTCTAATATTTTTGACTGTCTTTCATGTACTCTATGTGTTTTTAGTTGACGAAATCCTTACAGTTCATGTTACCATCACACCTCCCCAGTGAGGATCACAGTATGATCACAGTGATTTCTGTAACACTAAGGTTTCTAAAATGTCTATTCTCCCTCTCTTTCATATTTCATCTCACTATCACTGGTATCTGTTATTTTGCTGGCACAATTTATAGTAATTATTGTTATTTCATATTTTTGGTAATTTCAGGATGGGCTCATTAGATTTCCTAGATGTCCTAGAACCTTCTGATGATTGTTAGATATGCTCCCTTTAATAGGCCACAAGCAGCAATCCCTAATGTGCTCCGTCCGCTGTGTGTGTTGATGGGTGCTGGTGATGTAAAGCTTGTTAACAAACCATTGAAGCTGGCTTTACAGCTGTAATCCATTCTTGAAATGGACAAAGCAGCCATTTCTTCCAAATCAGAGGATATTTATTGAAGTATTACTCTTCCTAGGCACGTTTTGAGCGATTGCTGTGGTTCCTGTCCCGCTCTAGGCTAATACCCTTTTTTGTGATTCACTGGCTATATGGATTGTGACAGAAGAATAAGCAACAAACACTTTGGCCATGCAGTCACACACTGCCCCCAAACAGCAAGGCAGTGGTCCAGTACGTCTGTTGTTCGCTTTTTGCACAAACCCTTCTGGCTTGCCTTTAAATCATGGAAGTGGGAATTACTCTGAACAAAAACGGAGTAATAATTAGTCCCAATCTGTGGTGACTTTAACCATTCTGTCTTGAATATAAATGTATTGCAAAGTCCCAAGGCTGATGGACATATTTTTATGCTGCTGACCGTGAGCTCACCTGCATCTCCTTGCCCATTAGGCTCCAAGCACAAGACCATGGTCGAGGCTCGGAACGGTGCTGGTCCCATCAAGTCTTACCCTAGGCCTGGATCCCGACTGAAGGTGCAGAATGGCAGCAAAGGGTCAGGACTGCAGAACAAGACGTTTCATTGTGAAATCTGTGATGTCCATGTTAATTCAGAAATTCAACTTAAACAGGTAGTTTGGATGTATCTAGAGCTACTTTGTTGGTTTTAGCTGTATTGCAGTATTGTAGGTGGGATGTAGGGCTACATGAAGATGTTTTGGTGAATACTAAGTGAACTTACTATTTCTTATGTGTCATCCCATAACTTTTTGTAAGTAGTTCATCATAGGTCAAGTTCAGCTAATTGTTTCAGCTGGGAAAAATGGGCTTGACAGTCATAAAGCAGAGGTGTCAGTATCAGTAAATAACATAGGAGATCTCATTTAAAAGTTTGCTGTGGTTCAAGAGAGATTTGAACTTTAGTCTCCCACATATAAGAAATTCTGGGTTGAGATTCCCTGTATTCCTCCTTCAGTGCTGTTTCAGTCTGCTGGAATACTTTTTAATGCTATGTGAGAGGGAAAATGTGACTCAGATCTATTTGTTTGGGACAGTCAACAGGAGGGTAATACCATAGATACGTTTGAATTGTGTAGAACAGTGTTATCATTAACAGTGTAGCTGTATGAACATGCAGCTCTTCTCTGAGTCAATTAGCCCTGGATTCAGTGCTGTGCTCATACAGACATAGTGTTACTGATACCCAAATGGGAATCTCTAACTGGATGGTGCTGTGCTGTGTGGATGTGTCCTCTCATTCCCTGTTATTTTAGTTAGTTCTAAGATAACATTAAATTGCATGGTGTAGACATATCCCTGGGTAATGGTTCTTCCTTCAGCTAATATTGAATTATTTATGCAACTGAACAGCATGAGCAGGATGGAAATTTACCTCCTACTTCTGAATATCCCTATGACCTAGTGCTTACAGCTCTGCCTGATTTGAGGCTCCTCAAGTGGAAAAAGGAGATACAAACAAAAATACCAATAATTTGCAGAGTCTGTCTTGGATCACAAAATACACTGTATTTGGTTAGTTTCTGATTCTCTATTTGATGTGCTTCAAATTGTTATGTTTAATTTAGCAAAACTTATCTTTGCTCTCTCTAAAGAACCTACTTTATCTTACAAACAGGGGCTTAGGCATATCCTGCTGATAAATCAATTTCAAACTCAAAACCGAGAAATGTTTAAACAGCTAATTAAATGTGAGGATATTTATTTCAGCACATTTCCAGCCGAAGGCATAAGGACAGAGTTGCAGGAAAGCCTATGAAACCTAAATATAGTCCTTACAACAAACTGCAGCGCAACCCAAGTATTTTAGCAGTAAGTATTTTTATTTCTCCTCACTGTCTGTGTGAATTTGTGACCCTGGGGACTCCCACTGCACAGAGACAGGAATATGACAGACCTGACGCTTCCGCAGCCTCTCTTCCCCTGCAGGCTGAGTCTGCACAGGGATCAGATTTGAAGATAGTTATGTATTCTGTCTGCCCAGTCAAAGGTATGCAGACAGCACTGTGAGTGTTATTTACTGCTAGGAAGAAGGGAATAATCAGCGGAATGGGGAATGAACCATGTCCCCTGTGGAAAGGTATCAGCTCTGCTGGGCTAGTGCACTTCTTGAAAGCAGCAATGGATATACTCTGTCTTTCTGCATACCTGAGATAACTCTCAGTTATGATGGATGCAGTCAGGGAAAAGGATATAGGATGTTAAGATATAAAAATACTAAGGTTCATTCTCTTCATACAGCAAAACAGAGTGCTGTGTGGATGTATTAGTTGGTGCAAAAGAGTCATCAAGTGTTTAGGAGAATTGATTGCCTATCTGTATGTTCAGGCTGTCTGTCACTGGCTGTCAAAACACCTGTCCTGTCTCTTTGCCCCTAGCCAATCCCTTTCACACCCGCCTGCATTTCCAGGAATCCCACAAGCTGGCTCTGCCGGTCAGCTGCAGCCAGGATTCAGGCTGGCTTTAGCACAGCACAGTTTGTATGTTTATTTGCTCGTAAATAAAGCCTGTACTCTGTTCATTAGAGAAAAGTGCTTGCCACCTATGGCACAAAAACAATTTATAGGTCGGGAAGAGAGAGATGAGATGTATGTGTGCAAGAGGAAGCATATGAAAAGCTTTTAAAAGCTGAAATATTAATATGTCTTTGTAATTGTGTAGAGGCAAATGAAAATACTGCAGGCTTTCTCTAAGTCTCTCCATTCAATAGGTTCTGCACACGCTAATCTTCACTTGTGTAATACATAATTTTATAATCTATTGCATAAGAAGAGACCACCAGTTATAAGGGAAGGACATGAGTATCTTTTCCCCCACAAACGTGTGATTATGGTGCAAACAATTTTCAGTGAGACCACAGTGTATATATTTCTGGTTATCTGTTTCACCACAAGCACCAGGAATGATTATAGGTCATAAACTGAGTAATAATTATTTCAGGAAAAATTCTTTATGGTATTGATCTTAAAAAATATTTCTACTTTGAATAGAGCAGGTCTGCAGTGTCAAGTCAGAAGCTGACTGGACTAATACCAGCTTCCCATATTGTGGACTCTACTTTTCTATAATTCAGTTTTACAAGTGGAAAATTTGACTTTTCATATTGAAGTCTCAATCATGTTTTTTTTTAATATTTCATGCACAGTTATAATTTATATGAAGTTGTGCACTTGCAAATTATGCTTCCTTCTAAACATCAGTGTGACTGTCTCTAGACTCACAAGATTTATGTGTCTTTAAATATGGGATTTGGTTGCTTTAATTGCCTTAGGAGTAAGAGGACAATGTAGGTAGCCTTTCTAAGCAGCTGACATGAGGCATCTGTGAAAAGCCACAGCATGCTCTGTCAGAGTTCACTTTTTCCCTCATGTAAAAGTAGGCATGGGGAGAACTGTATTTACATTGCTTTTTTTGTGTGTGTTTTATTCCAGGCGAAACTTGCATTCCAGAAGGACATGATTAAGCCGCTGGCACCTGCTTTCCTCTCATCTCCTCTTGCTGCAGCTGCAGCTGTTTCATCAGCTCTGTCCCTTCCTCCCCGGCCCTCTGCATCCCTGTTCCAGGCACCAGCAATACCACCAGCTCTCCTGAGGCCAGCCCATGGGCCCATCCGGGCAACGCCTGCCTCCATACTTTTTGCACCGTACTAATTTATTGATGTAAAAAAGAGATAACTATGGCCAGTACAAAGGGTAAAAGGAAAGCAGCAAAGGGGTCGAGATTTTAAAATGTGTTTCTCTTTTGCAATGCCATCCAGAAGGACACCTCATCCAACCACATCGTAAAATCCATCACTGATGGCAGTGTATTTTGGAGTCTAGACAACTTTCTCAGTCTCTCTCTATTTTTTTAATCAAAATAGTGCAATTTGCTTAAAAATTAAATTGCTCATAACATTTATACCGTTAAAGATTCATGCATCTATTCATTTTTTCTTTACTTTTTTTTTTTTTAATGTATATGATGCACCTTGGAATCAAGGAACATAAAATATTTTCCTGACAGACTTGAAAACTAGGGTCTTCCTCACTCACACCTATGTAAATAATTCTCTGAAAACCAATGGGTTACAATCTAATATGGAAAAAAAGTAGATGAACCAAATGCTAGATCATGGATAACATCTCAATAAAGAATTGCATCCATTTTTTTCCATGTGTTCTTGTTGACAGGGATTGTGTGCTGTCCTAGGCCCCAGTACTGGTGTACCTTGTGTAGTATTAAAGATGTATCACATGTCTGATTTTAACATTTTTAGTTTCTGTGCAAATGTTTGAAAGCAATGCAGCGCTGAAGCTTTTAATTATTTCTTTTGTGTCACACTTGATTTAGAGAAATCAAAAATAGAAAGCCATATAACATAGAGTTAAGATTACTACTTGTTTGCTACTTTCATTTAACTTATTTTTGTTGTTTCCTCACTGGTGTTGCTAAGCAATGTTTAAAGAGAAAAAAAAAGCTTTTCAACTGCACATTGCCACAGCTCACATGCATTGTTCAAGAAGACAATGGATCCATGTATTTGTACGTAAATATCCTGTTTTCTTCATTTCTAACTAGTTTCCTCTGTAACGATGCTGCATAACATTGTGGCTCCCTAATGCAATAATGTACAGAACATAAAATATTTATAATTAATCATATTCTCTGTTTACTGAATATGTTGCAGTAATGCCCCACCTATCTTCTTACCTCCCCAACCCTTTTATAAAGGTGAATCAATACACAGTACTCAGACTGAAGTCATTATGTGATAATGGGGACAACAGGTGGAATAAAGAAAAATAAGAAGAGAATTAACTTTTAGAGCATCTTTATCAGCAATCCATAATAGTAAAACGTCTGTGTATTTTTTTAAATGTACCTTTTCAATAAAATAATAAGAAAACTGTACATGCTTATTGTGTTTTTTAATTGGTACAGAAAAAAAGTCTGAAACAAATTTAGCTAAAGGAGTCTTCAGGAGCAGACAAAGCATTGGAGTTGCAATAAAATATAATTACAGAACTTGTTTTTGCTTCCCATGTGTTTTAATGTCTTTTCCTCACTACAACCTGTAATAAAATTTACTGGGGCTTTTTTGCAGCAAGACTGTAAACATTCACCATATCAGAGATTTGGAGGAAGAAGCAGCAGAGACAGGTGAGTGATTATGGTCTTATTATTGCACCACTGAAATGCTACACTATGGTTATGCTGTCAGTAGTGGAGCTTAAGGATTAACTTTAAAACCAGCCTGGGTATATCTGAGACTGGAAACAGGTCAGTTTAGAGCCAGGACTTGCTCTGAAGCATGGGCAAAGTAAGCAGCTGCTTGATGCAGCAGCAGGCTTTTAAAGGGATGTGTTTGGGAAAGCTTTGAAATTATCTGGTTTTCACTGCTGAAAAGCTTGATCTATTCTTCAAAAGTCTTTTCTTTGTTAATATAAAGTGAAAAGTAAAGAGTACAAGAGTAAAAAGACTCAACTGTAAGGCTATTAGGGTTAATACAAAGCCAACAGGGCCATTACAAATCCACAAAGGCCAAGGAAAATAACTTCAGAAACTTTTTTACAGACCAACATAGTAGCCTCATAGTTGCTTATTAAAGACCATTTTCTGCAAGTGTAATTCTGCCCAATTACCACTATTCTGTGGAGCTGTCAACGAGGATAATTTGCTGGAGAATCATCTACCAAGGGGCAGGTAAGGGAGTCCAGGCTTTTAGCATCCTCTGGGAAAGCAGCTGCCTTTGTATTAAACTTGTGGACTGTGAGAATTACGAAATGTAGTATGTAGTAATGTGGTATGGGTAGACACTCTGCCATGTGCATCTGTTTGTGTCTGATTTTGCAGGAAGTCAGATTTAACTGCTCAGATACCTTCAGAGGAGTTAATTCCACAAGAAGCCTGTTTCTGTCCAACATGAGCAAGTTTTACAGAACTGTGTATTTTACCTGGTTCCTCAGGAAACCAGAGTTGTCTGTGTGTTGAACCACTATTTTACCTGCTTTTTATAACCTACTGTTGATTATGAGACATTTCAAGCAATTGCAAGTTTCTGCAATTGAAAGTGTTCCTATATAATATACAGAAAACCTGTACTAAGGAGGGAATCAGCCAGGGGTGTGTAGATTTCTTGGACAGCTGATTATTTCAAAGAGCATCTTGCAATTGAAAAATATTTGGGTCAGTAAGGGTGAAAGAATGTATTATGTCAGTCAGCAATGAAAGAAATTAATCTATGAAATACAAGGAGCTAAAAGACACTGATTATGAGCCAAGAAAGAGTCATGTTAGGATTTGTATTCAACAGTCTTTGTACTCTCTGTGCTAACTTACATTTTGTGTACTATAACTCTGCTTGCCACCAAAGTTTTGTCTGCAACATGCAGGACTGGGCATTTGAGATGATAATTACAGGATAAATGGCAAACCCTCTCATTTTAAAAATGAGCTCTACATGGGAAAGAGAATTTGTATCATACACAAAGACCTGTTTTTTTATAATGTTAAGATATTTTCTCTGAGGTGTTATTATTACAGACAGGTGGCTATGAAATTCATGCATTTGTTGTAACAGAGAAAGAGTAATGAAATACGATTATTTGCAGTGTTAGCCTTTTGAATAAAGGTATAAAATGTGCAAACCACGAAGGTAATAAGGTTAAAGTAACAGGATCACATCCTCTTGTATGTGTATTATTCTAGGTCTGTTCACTGCACTCTGAGCTGCAAGTTGTTCCTGTATGAGAAGTCAGAAGCTATAAGGATTATCACCTGGCACTGCCATCTTTCTGTAGCTGAAAAAGAAGGATCCAGACCAGATCACACATCAGCAGGAACTTTCTTCTGGTACATGTGACTGGATCATGGTCCCTGTATTGCAAAAGATTTTCATAAAGGGTTATCAAGCAGAGATGTGGTCCACTGTACAGGTTGATGATTTGTATAGGTTGCTTTGTTAAAAAGAAAAATAATAGCAATAAGACCTTCTATGACCATTGCATACTAGGATACTAGTGTGTCTTGCCTCTCCTTTCTGCAGGTCAAAATGATAATGAAACCTTTCCCTCTAGTTTTGGTCAGATAGCAGAAGGAAGAAGACAGGAGCTAGCACGCACATTGCCCAGTCAACATCACCTCTTGAACTCCTTTGATAATATTACACTGGGTCCATCTCCTGATAAACTAATAGTTCCTTTAAGAAAGAGACTTTTTCATTAAAAATAAATTACCTTGTTTTACTTTCTTAAAATGTGAACTTGAACTACAAATTTTATGCTCAGAAAAGTTTTGCAAAAGAATTTGTCACATTTGTCTGAAAAAAAATAGAGCATGGTTGTTTTAAACTGCAGGAAGCATTTCACTGTCTTTATGGATCTGGCAATAACCCAGTGAGCCTTAAGGTATATCTTTTGAACCTTTCACCTTGAGTAAGCGAGGTACTGCACTATTCATTCATGCTTGGTTGGACATTAAATCTCCACAGCTGTCACTTTCTGGTGACAGTGGTTGTGATTTTCTTACTGTGGCTAGTATGTTTTTTAATTTTTTTTTTTCCTTAACATTGTTGTCTCAAGTGCCAACTTCGGCATTCTTAAGTATTTATTGGAATGACCAGCATTTCAGGTAAAGCTATTTTTTTTTTTGCATGTCTAGAATTCTTAGATATTACAATGTTTTATTATTAAAGTAACATTTTAGAAATGTTTCTATTTCTTTTAGTTTCATATCTGTATTTATGTGTATTGATAGAGTACTCTGCTGCATGCTGGATGCCCACTGAGCATCAGAAGTGGAAGAGGCCAAACTAAGACTTTTGCCTTTTAAAGGCTGCAGCTGAGGGAGGTATCCCAGGACAGAGAAAAGGACAACTTTATGCCTGTCTTCCAGAATGTCAAGAATGAGGATCTGGGCATGTGAAAACAAGTAAGTGATTGGGATTGACCAACACAGGTTTACAAAAGGCAAAATAATGTCTGAGTGGCCCAGGCATAACCTCTCTGCCGTGAGGGGCCTGTCTACACAGCCAAGGGGAGCTGGGTGCCCTTAGGGTGGCTTTGGCAAGTTTTCCAACACCAGCTCTCCCAGGATCCCAGCAAGCAAATGTGTGCAGCAAAGTCTGGGTGGATGGCTATAAAGTGGCTGTAGGAGTTCCTGGGTTACCAAGCTCCAAGCACTGGGCAGCCACTGGCAGCCTGTCAAGGACTGTCCCTGGGGCCAGTGACACCAAACACACTCCCTGGTGACCTGTGCAGTGGGGCAGAGAGCCCTTGGGAAGCTGGACAGTGGGGCAGAGAGCCCTTGGGAAGTACACAGGTGTGAGTGTGAAACCAGGGTCCCGCTTTTCCAGTGGTGTGCTGGAGGGTAAGGCTGCCCTATGGATGGACCTTGGCAAGCTGGTGACCTGGTTTGATGGGAACCTGATAGGAGTCGGGTGCCGGGGAAAGGAGCTGGGGAAGGAGCCCCCCTTGCAGTATGGCCATACACCAGCAAGCAGCTCTGCAGAAAAGGGCCCAGGCAGAAGGGGGGCACCCAGAGTTTGTGGTGGGCAGATGGAGCACGAGTCTGCAGTGCGCCCTTGTGGCAGCAGAACTGAGCTCAATACCGTGCTGTGTTAGCAGAACCACGGGCAGCGGGTTAAGGGACACATAAACCCGCTCTGCGTGGCTGCACCTGGAGGAATGTGTCCAGCTTGGGGCCTCTGGCATGAGAGAGACACTGACAAATTGGAGCAAGTCTGGGAGAAGGCCGAGAGGGGGTCATGAAACCAATATGCTCTGTTCAGGAAAGTGAGGTGGGTGTGTTGAGCCCAGAGAAGGCTGTGGCAGTTCCGGCCACTGTCCTCAAGTGTCTGACCTGGCATTACAGGGAAAAGAGGTAAATATTTCTCAGAGAAGCACTATGAGAGGAGGCAGGCAGAAGAATATTCTGACTGTACATAAGAAAAAAAGGGTTTGAAGTAATAGTGGGTAATCCCTGTAGCAGGTTGCACAGGAAGGTTATTGCAATATCCACCCTGTGGAAGCTCTTAGATGGGGCTATGTGAGCAACCTAGTCCAACTCCAAATGCTTTGAGCAGTAGGCTGGACTAGGTGACCTCCAGAAGACCTGTCATCTTAAATGAGTCAATAATTCTAAAAGATAACAAGGTCTTCTGCTGAAAAATCAAAAGTAATCGTTGTGCTGCAGGGCAATTAGCAGCTGATGGAAACTTTGCAACACTAAATACTGACTGATGATTCACAATATGGTGGGCACCTGCTAAGCCTGAAAAAATGAAGACAAGCATCTTACCTGCAATAGGCTGAAGAAGGAGAACTGAAAGGAGGATTCATCTGGAAAGGTGAGAAAGTCAAAGTGGCAGAAAAGGGGAAATTATGTATACTGTAATATCGTGACTGGATTTTGGAGGGGCTGAGGCTGTATTTTTCAGGCCAAAAAAAGGACCTTGCAATAATTGCAATGTGATGTGTTTCAAGCCTTGGCAGGTTTTGCTAAAACAAATACATCAGTCTTACATGAAAGCATTTGACTGTAGTGGTGCTGAAAAACATGTTTGTTAGGAGATATTAGCTACTGTGAGCTATTTTCCTAGACAAGGAACAGCCACGGCACACAGGCTTCTTTTGCAAAAACTGCAGTTTGTGCTTTAGATATACGATGTAATTTCAGCACATTTAAATGCCCAACATGCACAGCAGCCAGTTGGTGCTGTCAGAGTACTAAATCTGAGCTACAGCTTTTAAGATACTTCAAGCAATGAGCACCCTCTCTGGAGCTCCAGATCCAAACACGGCTCATGTCCATCAAGGAAAATTTCCATTTTGTTTTTCCAGGATTTTGTATTTCCTTCAGGAGATCTCTATGTGTGACCACATTAAATCATGCCACTTGTTTCTCAAGCCCTCTATCAGCCTTTTAAGTATCAGTTCTCATCAATTTAAGATGTCAGCTCCCTTCTCCATCCCCTGAGTTAACTCTGTCTTCATTTTCCAGCCAAGTGCTGGTGAGATTTTCGATTCTGCCCTTGAACTTGAAAGCAACTCCCTAAACTATAAAGTTACCAAACAGTCCACCTTCAACATCTTTCCTAAATCTCACTTACAGCAGCAAAAATCCACCTCCCACCCCTCCCCCAAAAAAGAACCACCACCACTGCAGGAAGAGTAAAACTGGCATGAAATTTTGTGATGTCAGATTTTAGCACATAAGAAATCCTAAGAATAGGGGAAAACGTAACCATAGCCCTTCTTATTTTACCTGTCTAAGTTCTGTCAGCCTTGACTGCACTATGCACATTTTCAGGCATCTCTGATGCTTGCCTTAGAGGGTCAATGATGCCTGCAAACACTTCCTTTTTGGGATATATTATCTCCTCAGGAAGGCAGGTGGTAGCTTCATTCAAAACTAATTTTCACGTTGAACTGTGCCAAATCAGATTTTCACATGCAATTTGAATTTTAAAGTGTTCTGTAACGTTTTCTGCAAAGGCTGAGCGAAAAATGGATCTTTACTGCTTGACTTCACTGGAGCTGCTCTGAGGCTCTCATGGTTGAATAGTGTGAGCCTACCCATTGCCCAACAGGGGGGTTAGTTTATATGAGAACAAATGCACTGGCTCCATCTTTGCTCTTTTCTGCCTATATAACTCCTGATGGGAGTTATGTTCCTGTTCAGAACACATTCCACCCACCCTGCAGAACAGCACTGTTCGCAGTGTAGCCACGCTATGGAGGCCACACACGTGCCTTGTAATATGTTCTATGCTGGATTTTAACTTCCTTTCCTGCAGAATGTCTGACTTTCATCAGAGAGACAGGAGATCTGTCTCTTGTGGTCTGTCTGCACATGAGTCCAGGGCTACAGTAATCCCCTTCCATATCTTGAAAAGTTAATCCTCCAGAGTGTCTCAATTCTATGCCTCACTCCTTCCCATACACATTTCCTGTGTCTTGGCTTCCTGCCTCCCTCCCCCAGTGCAGAGGCAATCAGAGTTCACATAGAAGAACCCTCCAGTATGAGATTTACCTGTGACTTTCACAGGCGAGTGTTTCCTGATGAATTATTCAGGCCCCAAGGAAAGGGAGATGGGAACAGGAAAACAGTATCTGACACCACTTTGGACTTCATTAGGAAATGCTTTTTACCTGGGACAGAAAAAAAATCCATAAATCCCAGATTCCAGTTCCTTGCTGATGCTAAACAGACTTCACTTATGTTCTCCCCCTTCTCTGCTACCCATCTTTGGAATACATGAGGGGTGAGAGACAATACAAACATAGATACTTTCTACCATGTGTGCCTTTTGTGGTGCGAGACAGGGCACCAGGCTCATAAATCTGCTTCAGGGGTTGCTCTCCGTAAATGATTTAGTGTGGGAGATACTGATCAGCAGCAAGGGCATCAGAATGGTTCAAATGTAGAGGGTGATAAAAATTACATCCACATTTTCAAATGCAAAAGTTAATTTTAAAGTTATGACTCGCTGTTCCCTTCCTGGGACTGAGTGCTGGGAATGCTCTGGTGCCTTCTAAATCATCAGAGCTGGCCATGCTCTGCAGTCCTCTGTCATGGGAAAAAAAAAAAAAGATTAAACAGTTTTAGTCTCTTTCTGAAAATACTTAACTCCTTACATATGTTGCCTGCCATTACTCACATCTTTTTTCCAAGGAAATTAATGGAAATTTGACATGCTTTATATTTAAATTTGCATTGTGACTGCTTGCTGTGTGCTAGGATGATGCTCCACCAGTACAGAGAGGAGTCGGCAATATGAGAGTGGGCAAGGTATGCTGCAAGAGTAGAGGGAGCTCTCCCTGCAATATGATGATGTGTGAGCTACTGAGAGGTACAATGCACTCACAGGCATTTAAGGAGAAAAGCATATTTACAAAGGTGGGTTTTTAGACTGTCTTTTTCTCTTTACATTGTGAGTGAGCAAGAATTAAGCTGTGATTTGAAATTAACTTCCATGTTGTCAATTACAGAATATTTAACTGAAGACTTAAACTAAGAAGCTGTTTGATAGATGCTTGATAGATCTTATGAAGTGGATTGTTGAGGAGATCATTCAGTGCTAGGAGCTTCACTTGCCTACTCTAACCCATTCTACTAGCATCTCTTTTTCTGTCACCTATAAAATATATTTGCACGCTAAAACACTTCTTTTTTTTTTTTTCATTTTCTTTGCTAGAGCTACAGTTTTAACTGCCAAATTTTATTCTGTGACTTGAAAAAGCTCTGCTGTGCAGTAAGCTCAGCAGTCCTATTCATTTTCTGCAAGGCTTATTTACATTTACTGTCAACATCTCCAAAGATGGCAAATATTCCAAGTCAAGGAATTACCAGAAAGCGATGGAGAAACTTGGGTGGTGATTGTTATTTCTTTCTATTCATATGATCCTTGCATATATTTACTCTAAAGCTGACATTCAACTCCATACTTCTGTAATAACATAGAACATTGATAATGAAAGTAGAACTTTAAGACTAATGGAACCTCAACTGACATAACCAGACAACCCTTAAAACATACTGTGTGGAAAATTTATTCCTAGTTGGATCACATCTTAAGTTATGTGATTCTTCCAAAATACACTTACAGGTTTCCAGAGAGTAAGGTCAATAGGAATGGACTCCAGATAGCAAATAAGGTTTGTTTTGAGAAAATATGAATAAAAAAATTATGATCAGCCTCTTTCATTTTAGAAACATATTTCACCACATTGTCAAAGGAATTGTCTTATCGTGACAGATAGAGAATATGAACATCATCAAACTTTTTTTGCTTGGTATTTGGAAGGCTGATAGCAGTGATTGTTCCCACCTTCCCTCAAAGCTTGGCTGCATGCTTTCAACAAGCAGTTCCCACAATGATGCATTTCAACAGATCACCCACTTGCTTTCTAGTTTCATTTAAAATAAGAACATTTTCAATTCTGTGAGTGTCTCTTTTACATGCAGTTGAGACAAAGGGAGTTTTTTATATTGTGTGCTGATGGAAAGAAATACTAGGACCTTAAAACCAGCTACTGATTCTTGGAAAAGAGGAAAACACAGGCAGTTCTACCAGGACTGAATCAAAGCAGCCTGTGAAACAGGCTGCCAGGCCCTTGTGCTGATGGGAAGTCAGCCTCTCTCCCATTATCTATTATTAAAGGGAACAGCTAAGAAAGTAAACTGGAGATCACACCATGGTTCTTTTCTTTGCCTTATAACAGCAAAGATGAACAGTGACACCATTCTCTTGAAACAGCTGAGTGCCCTGGCCATAGCTTTTGGGAATCTTGAATGCTTGGCTTCTTTGACCTCTGACACTTATCCTGCAGCTTGTGATTCTGCTGCATTCAGCCCACAGGTGGGGCTACCTTGGTGTGGTAGAGGACCTGGGGCCATTTATAAGCTAATCTCTACGAAGTATGGAGAGGTATTGTAAAGAGAAAAAACTAAATTTTAAAGTTATTTGTATCTGACACATCTCATAACAGTAGACCAGTTTGACTAATTTTCTTGTTTCTGTGTACTGTTAAGAAGGCATGATAATCGGTCTGCAAATACTGCGGATGGAGGGATTTTTTTCCCCTATGTCCTGGGAAGGATCTTCTTATTCCTATAAGCATTAAAACAAGTAAATGAACAAAATTGGAAATCAATTTTCAGAGTTAAATGTTGGAATAACAAGAATCTGACTAGAGTCTCTTTAGAGGATAAAGAAGCCAAAAAATTAACACTGCCATTCCACAGGAGAAATGTATTTCTTCTTGGCACTGATTGAAAATATGGAGGGTAAATATGGAGCTCCAAAAAAATCTCTCTGTAGCCATTGTAAGGAACTGAGAGCTGATGCCAAGCATTTCTAAATTCCCACAGAGACTTCATAGCAGGAGAACAACAACGGACCCAAGAAAACCTCAGTAGAGCTTGTCACACCTGGAACAGCTGAATGTAGGTTTATAATAGAAATATTCAGTCTCCTAAGAAGCTTTCAGGTTGATTTAAGGAAAATAAAAAAAAGAAAAGAAACAAAAGGAAAATAAAACATAACTTAGTGTTACCTGAAAACTTCACATCTTTCTTGATTTTCCTTTTTTCTAATGTATTTTAATGTACTGAAAATAATTTTTAATATTCTCGAGACAGCTAACTTAAAAGAACTCTTCAAGCTTTTTAAATAGGTAGAATCTGATTTTGTAATGAATGGTATTTTTAAAGATTCCTCCTGTTGTTGATCTGCCCAAGGCCTGCACTCGGAGATATAGCCTTGGCTGCCCAAGAAGCCTAATGACTGAAGTACACAGCTCAGTCCCATGTTCTCACATGGCCTCTGTCCTCCTTTGCTTGGTCTCCTGCTGAAGGAAAAATACAGTGGACAAAAGTGTCATAGAACTTCTTTGTAAAGGAGTTTCATCTAAGGAAATTTGTTTTCTTCACTCACCCAGGAATGAAGGAAATGGGAAAGAACTGCACCCCTAAATTCAGTAAGTCTCTGATGAGCCAAATACTTGCAACCCCACTGCAGCAGTCTCACCAGCTGTGCTCTTCCCATAGACATACCTGTTGAAAAGAAAACCAAGTATCTATATGTTAGAAATTCTGACTTGATATGCAGATAAAGACTAACAATCTGTGATTATTTCTAATGCTTCACGCTACCTTGAAATGCAAAACTATGAATAAAAGTATAACTCTCTGTTGAGTTGCACTAGGGATATTTGATTGACTCAGAGTAAAGGAAGTAATGTGGATAGATGGATTTTCTTATGGCCAGATGCTGTTATTTTAAGATGAGTGCAATTAAACTTGTGAATAACTTTCTTTTTTTCCTTTAGAACTACAGCTTCGAATTGTAGAAGTTCTGCATGTCTGTAAAACTGAGTCTACCAAGGCTATGTTTTCAGTATGTTGCATGTGCAAGAATTTAATTAGGAGAGCCAGTTGTGCCAACATTGCTTCCCTAAAAACACAGACTAATCAGAAATATATAATTAAAAGAAGATACCTTTCTAAAGCACTTTGCAGATTACTTTCCTAAAGTAATTAATTCAGATTTTATTGCTTGAAGTCAATAAAGTTGTTTGCCACTGAATGTAACAAGACATTTAAAAATACAGTATACAATAAAATTCTACTTGTGAAAAGACCTATTAAAACCTTAACCTTAACTGACATCTATCATGCTGTAACAAAAATACGAGTGATCCTTTTTTAAAGGCAAATACTTTTATAACTAATTAGAGCCCATAAACTAAATATAAAAGAAAAAGCCCAAAAATCAAAGACTCAAAGCCTTAAATCTGGAATTATATATCTTACTCTAGAACCAAACTACGCTTAGCTAAGATCTCTGAACAATGGAGATGCATAGACCATGATCCAGTTAGAAAATCTTTGTGCTTCATAGCACTACGAAATTCTGTTGAAAATGTTTGCTGAATTAAATTATGGCAGTTTGAAAAAATAAATGGAAGCCCAAAGCACCTTTAGATGGAGAACCAATTAGATGTTAGATCAAAGAATGTCTCTAATTGGAATATGACATTTTCTACAGAAATTCCAAACATGACTCAGAGTTGACAATTGAAGAAGACTCAAATTTGAAGCAAGTTGAACACATTGGGTTTCACCCTGGATTAGGGCTTTCCCTAGAGCTCTAGAAAAGTGCAGAATGGTTGAAATGGTACCAATGGAATGCAAAAGTCAGTTACCCACAGCAGATCACATCTAGTGCAGCAGCTCCTGCATATCAGCAGAAATACCCATGGGAAGCAACCTGTGATCCCTCTGCTAAGTCCTGGCCTTTAGTGTCTGCTCGTGCAGGAAGAAAGCAGATACTCGTCTGCTTCAGCTATGACCTTTTAAACCATCCAAAGCCCCTGGTGGCAATTCCTGCCCCTTGGCTTCTTGTCCAAGTAATAAGTGAGTCAAAGAGGATGCAAATGGGTACGTACCTCTCAATATGTATTCTATATGCCAATTTAGACTCATTAGCCAGTATGTAATTATGCCTAGTTTCACATCACTTCTGAATTTGGTCCATTAAGAAAACTTCTTGTTCTCTGAGACAGCAATAACCTGACCTTAAATGAACTGAATATGAAATTGCCCAGTGACTGATTTTTTAATTCAATTTTTTTTTTTCTTTAGAAGTTAAATTTAAATGTGGCACTTCACAGTGTACAGAATCTGGGTCAAATTGATGGGATATTAATAATAACCCATCCTATGTGAAATCTAGGGGTTCTAGTTAGCAGTAAATTCAGTTTGTGGAATTCTATGAAGAATGTAAGTAGCCATTTCACGCAAGACAAAGGCATAAGCCAGGGTTTCCCAAACTTCTTAACATTCTCAGTACTGATCTGGGACTCTTACTCCCTGCTGTGCTTCCTTCCTCTGTACCAATTCTGGGCATCAAGAGCACAGAAAGCAGAAGTTTTCTAAATTCTCCTTATCCTTGTTTAATCAGTTTTCTTTCTACCCCCAAAGAGATTGAGTAACGGAGGCCTTGCTATTAGCCTCAGATAAAAATGACTGCAAATGAAGATGCAGGGCTGCTTTCCTTAAATCCCAGAAGGAAGTAGGATCCTGTGCTGGCCCAGCCAGAAACCAGCTGAGCTAAAAGGCATTGGGCAGCATCCAGTCCAATTAAACCACCTCAAAAGGTAAAAATCCAAAAACTAGACCTTGCGGGAATGATGAATCAATGAAAATGTTGTGTGAGCTGAAACAAAATAACAAACTTGGAAAGTAATTTATTTGTGTATAGGAGCTGACTTGCCTTTCTGAAAGATACTACAAACTTTGGTCATGCTGGTTTTTTCTTACTGCAACTTGCTTTCTGTAATTTGCTAATAGATGACATCTAAGAAAATGAAGGAGAGACGCTCTCCCTTAGTTTGGCTCTCATGAGACACCAGTTTGGTGTTCAGTTTGGTGCCAGGCAAACTGAAACCCTCCGGGCAGAGCTGGCAGCGATGGGCTGCAGGGCACTGCCAGCACAGCACAGCCCATGGGGCCACAACCACGGCTGACCTGCGGATGCTGCCTGACCGTGTCCAGTGGTTCTGCCACCTTGGTACACCTGTGGCTGAGTTTACTTTTTCTCCATGCAAACAACAAGTCCTACAGTGCCTGGCTGCCTAGTGAATTGAGGGCAAGGTTATTTCTACACTTCACCATCTCTGTATTGGGAATCTGATTAACAGCCCCAGGGAACACTGTAATTTATTCAAGCTTCTGGTCCTGATGAAAAGAAAGAAATTCCCCATGCAGTACATGAATGTAGAAATGGAGAGCTAGCCAAGTGACAGCCTACAGAAATGGGCAGTTAGAATGTGATAGGTAGAAAGAGTGTTAAACATTTTTTTGTTGAAAAAATAAAAGTCTGTGGAGGGAGGAATGAAAAACAAAGATGAAGAGCTCCATTTGCTTGGAAAAAAAAATTGCTTCACAACCTACCAGAAGGAGAGGAGGGAGTAAACATCTTTTAAGTGGAACCCTGGAATGAATGAGTTTGTCATATCCGATGCCTCTCCAATTTGTGTGTTTTCTTTCTTCTTGTAGATCTTGTGCAATTGGGAGCTCCAATGGCTGGTTGAAAAGCCTTAAAGGCCAGACACAAGGAGAAAGACTTTCTCCAGGCTTGCTTATGAGGACTGTAAAACCCGGCAGACTTTGGAATAACTCTTAGTGAAACCAAAGGTAAGCTGGTGTCACCCACCACGGTGCAAACATCTGGAGTGTGTTGTTGCATCTTGTTGCTGTAATGCAAAGTCTAGCTAAACAAAGAAAACCATGGGAAAATCAGAAGCGTGGCCCCCTTACTACTGTGTCAGTTTACCGGCAGTTAATGATCCCCCACCGTGTTCCCCTAATCCTTCAGGAAGCACAAGCTGCGGTGCTGGTGTGCCTTTTGATGACACCTGGTGGCAAAGTTGGAATAACGCACCAGAAATAGAATCATATGGGTGATATCCATGCTATTGTAAGTAAAGGAAAATGAGATCCATGGGGAGCTAATGTGAACTAGAGGCTGACAGCAAAAAGTGGAAAATAATGTGTTATGAATGAAGTGGAGAAGCTTAACAACATTATTTTAAGAAGCAAAACCAGCTCTGATAAATGTATTACATATCTTTATAAAGTATGGAGCAGCCATAATGAGCTCTACGGGATCAGTTGTTGCCTGCTTAAAAACAACTGTAAACAGCAATAAGAGAAGATTAATTAGTTTAGTTCAGTGAAGTTGTCTCCTTGGATACCATTCAAGTGACTTCCACCATTGTTCATGTGAAGTAACCGAGAACACAATCTTCAGGGTAATAAATACCTGTGTTCCAGATAAACATTTGTCAAGGGAATTTGATGTGGAATAATCTCTTTTCAGAGGAGATGTTTTGGGGTTTGCCTTTAAACACCCTGTAGCAGGGAAAAGGGGGCCTGCCCAGGGCAGCCCTCCCCAGCCCAGCATTATTTGGGACCTGCCACAGTGGCCAGGGAAGAAGCCATAAGGCCCCCACCACATACCTTCCATGAGCTGTGGGTAGGCTGTTTGAAGATATTACCCTTTTATATCTTCTATTGCTAAGCAGGATCTGTGAGGCTATTGAAGTTAAATGCCAGCATTTCTTGTCCTCAGGTACAAGCCCTGAGAAAACCCTTTCACTGAAGAAAGGGTTTAGTGCTTTTTCTTTTGTTTCATTCTTCAAACATAATCCTCCTGTACCTTTGCAGATGGGTTACTGAGAGAAGTCTGTCATCACTGTTACAGACCTCCAAAATTCTCCAGATCTCTACCCTACCTCCCACAACAATTCCTTTCACTCTAACAGTTTTCGGCACCTTACTTTTAGCTGTTCTGTGTTGTGTGTTTATGTGCTATCTTCTGTTTGCTTTCTGGATGCAGACCTGAAATCACTTGAGGAGCTTCAGTTTAGCTTTCAGTTCCCATGTGATGTCTGCTAATGTAGATAGGGAGATATGTACATAGAAAAGAAGGCTGTGGCAACCCTGCCGTTCATCTTATCCTCCTCATCTCCCACTGTGTGTCACACAATTGAAGCTCTGGGGCTGCAGTCAGCCTGTTACAGTTATTTCTTAGGGCACAAATAAATTACCAGTTGGAGATTCCACAATCAATTGAACATTCATTTAAAAAATGTAATAGCTATCAGTTCACAGAGAAGCAGTGAAATTAAATAGTTGGGTTTCTCTTTGTTTTAAATCTCTGAAAATTTCCTGACTAGTCAATTATCTGAGGGCACCAGTGTTAGTGATTTGTACACATTGACACACATAGCTCCATTTTCCTATGACATTGTCCTCATTTTCACTTTGCAATATCACAGTTAAAGGTCAGCATCTATTTCAGTTTCAGGTGTCTAAGCTAGAAAATAAAGCAAGCAGAGAACTTCCAAAAGCTTCTTCCTCCAACAAACTCTCAGTAATTTCTTTACTGTTGGGACAATATCCTGAACTTTAAAATCTCAGTTTGGGACTTTTTATCTCATTTAATTTTTTTCCCAAGGTTGAATAACATATCAGTCCTACTTATGTGCATTTTTTTTTATAGTTATGTGATTTAAATAGGTCAAGCAGAAGAAGAAATACCTGGTGTGACTCTTGGGGATGGTCCTGTGCAGAGCTAAGAGTTGGACTTGATAATCCTAGTGGGTCCCTTCCAGATCAGCATATTCTGTGATTAATATTTTCACAATATGCAAGTGAAGTCTTTGTCCAAGCTAAAGCAAGAGTTAGTTCTTTGTGCTTACAAGGAGTGAATTAAGTATGTATTTCTAACTTAAAGAAGTTATATGTAAGGCTGATACCTTATTAAGACTCAATTACAGCAATTCTGGATTTTTGCACCTTCATCTATGAGATAAATGATAACCCCTGTCTTGGCTTAAATAGCAGAGATTGGGTATGCAGAGATACTTCTGCCCTCAGGATTGAACCAGCTATTTACTTACATTCCTGGAGGTGGCGCAGCCCCCCATTCAGAGCTACTGCAGCCCCGACAGGAGCTGTAAGAGCAGTGATCAGCACGCTGTGGGGTAAGGGAAGGGTGCAGCCTTCATCAGACCCCGTGCAACATCTGCTTGTATGCCAAATCCGTGAAAGGCTCCAGCAAAAAATAATAAAACAACTTGTTCTTGTGTTAACTGAGGCTACCAGAAGAGGCAATGAGCTTAAATTTGAGGCAGATTTAAATTAGATGTTAGGAAAAAATTCTCATGGTTTGAGTGAGTAAGTACTGGCACAGATTGTCAAGGCTTTGTTCTTAAAACCTTCAACAGAGGAGATTTCACAATCTCTCAGCAAACTTTTGCCAAAAATGACTCACTGCAAACTCATTTTTGTGTTGACTGATACCTCACAACTCTCAGTTTTAATAATCTGTAAATGCACAGTTCATTGATTTACTGGTTTGTTCAATAATTTGACATCTAAGCCCCAGTAATTACATCAAAAGTCCTGTATCAGCTGCTCATATGGTTGCATTGCACAGTACTTGGATGCATTTTTATTAATTGGCTGCTTCTGTATTATTATTTAACGTGTATTAACTTTTAGCCTGACTCATAGAGAACATTTCAAGTACAAGAGCCAAACAATAATTAATGCTGTTAAAAATACACCACAGCAAAAAGTAGAAACCAAGAGTGATGAGTGGCATATTTGCTGTTTTTTTCTCAGAAGCTCCCAGTGTGAAAGATTATATGGTATGAACTGCTCAAATAACAATGGGGGCTTGTGGCCTTCCTGTTACATAAATGTATTTCCATCAAGGATTCACTTTTTTTTTTCCTGGAAAATACCAGTAATTCAAGAGTTAACACCAATAGCTGTGAAGTGTTTTTCCAAGACTAGTAGCCTGGCAGAGCCACCAACTTCTTGCAGCCTTTCTGTTCCTTATCCTGCCAGATACCTGGTATCTGATGGAATTGATGTCAGATTACAGATGACCATTGAGGGCAGCTCTTGGCTTAGAGGGACAGCTTGTTAACTGAAAAAGAAGTTGCACTGATATGAAAAGTCATCTTTATTTTGTCTACAGAAAAGATGAGAACAGCTGTCTATCTCATGTTCTGAAATCTGTCAGGAAAGCCACTGGGGCACAATTTTAAGAAGCTCAGTCTCACTTTCCTGCTACCTCTAAATTAATAACAAACCCAGTATGTCCCCGTTGCTCATTTTGCAGCTGCTAGAAGGGTTTGTCACAAATACATTCTTCATCCTCAGTCCCAGGTCTGTCTGATGGATAGGGAAACACAAATTTGGAAATAAATATTTATGATGTATAGTCACTTGAATTCTTTTGTTTATACATTGCTCAGTACAGATGCCCATCACAACAGTAAAATTGAAACTGAGCTAGGTTTCAGCATTTGTGATTCATCCACTATGGAAGACTTAAATGATTAGCCCACTAAATGGAATGGTTCTGAACTAAATCATGAAGTTTTTTTAAGTGTCAGTCTTGCAAAGAAAAGAAGTTTATTTTACACAGTTTTTGTACTGACCAAAAAGGCTATCTTGAACACAGGACTTACTAACTATCCTTCGAATACCAACAGCAAAGCTTAGAATACCTGATACTAGAAAAGTAGCTGCTGGAGTTGACATATTTCTAAGTCAGCCATGGGGTTCAGCAGTGATCTTCACCCAGCTCTATACCAAAGGCTTTCCAGAAGTTACAAGCTCTTTGCAAAATGCAATGTTTGTCACACATACTGTGAAAATTATTGTGCTGGGCACAAGGAGTTGATTGAAAACAGCTTTTGCCCGACACTTTACTTTTTCAAAACTCTGGGAGCATATTTTTCATGCAATTTAACTTTTAAGAGAAATAATCATATCTGGCCATCAGAACCTAACCTTATGAGTCTACAGCTCTCCTCTTCATAGGAAATAATTGCAGCTAAAATAACTTCAGGTTAGAAGATGGCTCTGTGTACCTGTAACAAAGCATTTCAGCCTCTCCTCCAAGGTCAAAAGATGCTACTTCAAATCTACTGACATGAACCAATCTTAACAGACAAGAAATGTAGTGTCTTACATTAAACACAAACTATGTAAGGAAATGGTTGTAAACAGTTTAAATGCCAGCCTAGCAAGCCTTCTTGCTTTTATTGTAGTGTTGGGAAAGCAAAACTTCTGTGTGAGGCTGAAGCATCAGCTTTTCTATGCTAGGCTGAATCACTCCTCAATCTCCCCCACAATATTTCTTAGTCGTATATTTATTTCAAGTGGCCTGAGTCAGCAATTAGGCCTCCACTGTGCTCATTATTGCTTGCATACAGAAAAGATGATCCTGTCCCAGAAAACGTACAGCTTCGGCACGTGACATAAAGTTGATGTAAGAAACAACCTTTGGGCCTCTGGAGGGAAACAAATTGGAAAAAAGAATAGAGGGTAATAGATAATAACAGTAATGACACTCTGTGTAATTACTCTACCATGCTCGCATCTTTCTTCCACAGAAAGACCTGCCTGCTTTTGCCCATCCAGCTGTCGGGATTCTTCCTACCACTTCCAGAGTCATCAAATCTTATCCTTTTCCACTGGTTGGAATTGGTTCCATCTGTTCTTAGTTGTCATTCACTCTTGGTCTTTATCCATAATCGTTCAGGCCTTCAGCCTGTGTAGGTTTTTAGTCTGACTCAGCACTTTACATGCACTTGCTTACAGAGCCTGCTCACCAAGCTTTCTAGCATTGTGCTTTATAAGATACAAAATAGTAAAGAGTTGCATTTCCAACATCATGCCCTTTTTCTGAATCCTTATTCACTTGTCCTGAGATATGTCTTCCCCACTCTGAAACTGGGAAAGATTTTTAGCATTTACGATTTTTTTTTTTTTTCTTTTTCTTTTTCAGTTCTGAAGAGGCTCTTTCATCTTTCAGGATTGGGATTAGACTACACAATCAGATTTATCTCAATTAGTGATTTTAGGAAGACCAGATCCCCTGCCATCTCTCCAAATGGCCCTTCACTTATAGGTAAGAGCCTTTAGAGGTACCAGAGTAGAATAATTTTTCACCAAGAACATAATTGAGCCAGGTAGAGCTTTCCCATTTGTATAATATATATTTGATGAATAGTGGAATGAGTTGTGCTTCTTTGCATTTAACTGACATGAGGTCTCTAACAGTTCACTCAGGCACATTGCCTCCAGCAGAATAATATGGTTTGATCACTGTAGTGTTTTTCACAGGCAGTAGTGGTATGTTGCCGGTTTGCTTTTTGTGTACCTCATGGCATTGCTATAGAAAAGCAGGAAAGTTGCCTCTCAGGCCTGAGAAGGAAAAAATAACGCTGATGCTTTCATTTTGTCTTTGATAGTATTATTCTCGCTGACCATGATCATACTGAAAATGTACAGAAGTACCAATATTATTTACTGTATAGATCGTTTGAACAGAGGGATAAAGAACAGGACTTCATTGACTTGTATTTCTTTATAAGTATTGACTTGACTGTTTTGGTGTCAACATAAAGAGGAAAAGTCATTCTTGTCTAAAGAATTTTTGCAAACTAAAACTTAAAATGGGCGTTTCTGTGAGTGAAACCCTGCCTAAGCCTCCATGCCATAAGAGAAGTACTTTCCTGTAGACTCTTCTGGCTTGAAGTGTAGTCAGGGCTGGTTCAAAATAAGTCATCTCATAATACTGCTTATGTGTCCTTATGCTGGTTCTTTGGGAAGTAGTTATTGTCTGGGTTTTGATCCAAGTCAAGCTGTTTGGACTCATCTCTCATTGTGATAATTGACATGCAATTTCCCTTTTCTTGATTTAATGAAGTTGAAATCACATCCTTATTGTTGAATGTAATATACCTGGGTAGAAAAACTCTATGGAATTTTTATACATTTAGTTAATTAACACTTATCAGGATGTAATGTCATTTGCTTATGTTCCTTTTTTTTTATTTCAGAACTGAATAGCACAAAAATAGCTTGGCTTGACTGAGGGAGACTGTTTTGCTGCAAGTCTAGAAATTATCTTTGTCTGCTACTTGCCTACAGATGTTTGTCTAGGTGATAGGTTTGAAGGTCTGTGTTCTTCCTGAGGGTCCCATAGAGGGTTTTTTTCAGAAAGGTCCAAACAAGTCAGTAGAGGTTTCACTGTTCAGTCTGCTCTCTCGCTCTCCTGCAATCCTGAGTGCCATTAGAGGCCGCCAAGTTCACCAGCAAACAAATTTCCTACCAAGCAGGAGTTAGTACAGGTGGTACCTCCACCTGCCCTCTTGAGCAAAAGAAGGACCCTCACTTTGTACCATTTTCCTTGCAGTGTGGCATTGCCACCTCTGTATGGCCATAAGTAACTATGAATCTGGCTGACTGTTTTGAAGGTAATTTTCATCCCTTCCTGATGACAGAGGTCAACCTGCTTAGCAAATTGCACAGAAAAGCTGCACTCTGAGTTATATGCTCTATAAGCAAGTCTCACTAACATGATGAATCACTGAAGAGGAAGAGTCAAGTCTAAAGTAGGAAAGTCTAACAATCTATTGTATCCTTGTCTTAATTAAAGGTTTGGAGTAGATGTGAAAAAGAGATAACGAACTCTCTCTAAAGAGTGTGAGGAAAACCAGCTGCGGGTGGTCTTGGCTTTAAACATGACTGGCAGAATACCAGCCTGGAACTCAAATCATCCTCTGTGCTTCAGTAGTCCAGGGAGAGCACCTGTTTTCCACTAGGATGCTGGTATTTTATTTACTTGTTTATATGGAGGCCTATTTCTATTTTCTTGGAATTAAATGTAATTCAATTTCAGTCCTTTCAGGATTTTTATAAACATTAATCCAGCTGCAAGTAACAAAGGGCAAAACAGAAATTCTGTAAAAAACTTTCATATGATTATGTAGGAAGGGTAGCAAATGCATGATTTAAATAAAAATGCAATCATAAGAAAGATCTCTCATTTAAGTGGCTAGAGGTTTATAGAAATGAGATGATCACTGAAAGTCAATCTATCAGCTACTTGTGCCCATTGTGAAGGACTCGACCTGCTCTGTTCAGTCTGACTAATACTTTCATGTTTGCCATTGCTATAGAGAATGTGCAGGCAGCCTTCCACACCTACACTACCTCAGCGACAATTCTTGCAGTGTTTAAAAGACTGAATGAAGAGATGATTATGCATTTATACTCATCTCAACCTCTTAAAATGCTCATATTTTCATCTAAGCTTTTGCAGTCCTGTTCCATTCCTCTGCTTACTATAAATCACAACTTTCTACTTCAGTGAAACTTTGTATGGCACTCCAAGACAAACTGTGGAGGAATCTGTCATTTTTAAAGTCCAAAGGCAATGAGACCCTCTTTTGGCAGTGACAGACTGGGATAGGAGCAGCAAGCAGACATGGATGCTGGGTACTTGTTAGCACCAGCAACTTAAGTGGAGAGGGTTTTTTCTGTCAAAGGCAAAGGAACATACAAATCAGACTGGTTGCACAGAGCTGAGGTGAACACAAGTTTTACACTGTTCAGCATCAGCCAAAATAAGACATTTCCTAACTTTTCTGTGGGGACAAGCTTCCCTTTAAAGTGGCTGATGCTTAACTGAAATTTTAGACCAAGAGAAGCCCAGCTCAGAACTCCTTTTGACCTTACTTTTTTTCTCTCTTAGATACTTGAAAAAGACCCTTTTACTTCTCTCTTGCATTCGACAAGAAAAAACTTGTTTTATAGAAATGCAGAATATGATGGTGGCAGACTTGCATCACATCAAACATTGTGGAGAGCCCTTTGGGCTTTTGTTCCAAGGTTTTGGAAAAGAAATTAAATTAAAAGAGAGTTTTTGAGGGATGTTTTGTCCTGAACTGCTTTTAGCTGCAAACAAATATGAAAACAAAGCCCAGTAAGTTTGTGAGTTCTATTTTCAAGAGAGTATTTTAATGGAAAAGATGAAATGAAATACTAATTTTTTTATTTTGATGCATTTGATTCCATAGAAAATGATCAATGAATTGTAACTGCCAGCACTTTTCTGAAATGTATCATAAAAAATAATGTAATAATTAAGTACAGAAATGAATGTTGGTCTCTGATATTTTATACTTAAGACTCTTCTTGCCTTGGAAGGTAATATGTATCATGGCATCCTGATGGAACACTACTGTCTTATAAAGAAAACCACAGTGCTAAATTTTGCAAATTACCATAAACGTAATTATCTTCTGCTGAGAATCTAAGTGATTATTCATAGCATCATTACTTTTAGTAGTTAAGACTGTAATTTCCTTCAGAATATGATTTGTTCCTTCCTAAATTATAAAAGTCAGGCCAAAAAGCTACGTATGATTGGTCAACATACAGAAATTTTATTATGTTTGTTCCATGCCAGAACACACATTAAATCTTCACCTTTTACTGTGAATCAAAGAAACCTTTAAATGCTGCCTGAGCTGGTAGGGATCTGTGAGTTAGGAGAGCGATCCAGTCAAGGGAGAAGGAGATGATGTGTCTGTCCGTCTGAGCAGATTTTAAGAGTGTGCATGGAACCCTTTGGCCAGCAGACGTGTCTCTGTGCTTTCTTCTGCAGCAGCCAAGTTTCCAATCCTGCAGAAGGCCCGTGAATATTTGTGGTGATTCTTGTTGAATACAAGGAGCAGAATTTCACTCCCTGTAAATTGTTCCAGATGAGATTGCTTTCTCTTAGTGCCAGGTACGGTACTCACCTACACAAACTTTTGGTCAACATAGCATTCTTCATTTTTGTTGTGTCTTTCTGATATAATATGAAACAGAGAAGAGGTATAGTAATAAGATGGTAGATAACACATCTTCAAATCTAAGTTAGATTGAGCTTTGATTTTAATAGTAGATGCTGATTTAACAATGTGCAACAGTTGCTGGTGCATGCAGCAAAGTCAGCCTCATTTATTTATGCACATTGAATGTTAATATGGTATTTGCTTTTTTTTATTCAACTCAATTTGCTTCCAATTTTTCTCTTCCTTTACATGATTTCTTTTTTTTAATTCTTACTGGTTGCTAAGTAACTGTAGCAGTATTGCTGCAGATGTGTAATAGGCATATCGGCTTACTATGGCAGTCTTTCTTTTTAAGTAAAAAAAGTCTTTCAGCAAAATAAAAACGATACTGAAGTAATGATAGCCTGATAAAAGATGGGTTTTATTGTGCCAAATTTTTGCAGCCATGTATACATTGCGTCAGCTGATGGTAGAAAGTTTTTGTGAGGAGTGCATTATTCTCAAATGGATTATTTTAACAGCATCAACCACCGTAGGACTACCTGTCCCAGAGATTTATATGCACATCGGGTACGACATACAGGCAGTCTTGTCACACCCAGCGACACCTGAGGTGGGACTTCCTTCACAGCATACTCATGCTAAAATAGGATAGGTCAGAATTTGCAAGATCGTGGCCTCTGATTTCTATCAGCTGCTGTAGGTATTTTTGGGTAGATCATCAGTCTTATCACTGGCCAAGCTCTAAAATTTCTGCCCATGAAAGCTGGCAAGTTTCTCTTTGCTTTCGTCAGTACAGCACCACTCCACTTTAGCCAAAGTTTTATGGGAACATGACATAGGTGGGTCTCATGGCAAAATGAAAGCTCTTCATTTGCATGGCCCCTCACAGGTAGTGTGCATGTTATTCAAGTGTCACAGTAGTCCTTTCTGAATTCATTTCCCTGAGCATTGCAGACCTCCTTGTGTTCTTGGTAGTCAGGAATCTCCTCACCAAGCAAGTTTTGCCTGTTCCATGTCATGTCTTAGCAGACAGGATGGTATACTGCAGTTTACTGACTGGTCCACATGAGGGACAACACCTATCTCTGTTACCAGTTGTTCCTCTGTGTAAGAGAACTGCATGTGAAGTGTAAGAGTTAAGATCCTATTGATCATTAATTTGGGAGGAAAATAACAGAATGCATATACGACAGTGAATGATTGCTCTACTGATAGATTCCATTTTAGCATTTACTAATTTGGATGTGTGTTATTTTGTACCTGCAGCAGGATTTTAAATGTAGATTTTTAGCAGCAATTATATATAGATTGTTCTCTTAATGTAGGAAGAACAGAAGAGTTGTAATTGTTGACATTATTCAAAACTAATAGATGGCATATTTAGGGTATTTTGTTAATACTTAATTTATTGTATCTAGGTTAGGACGGTTCCATTTATTTTGTCTTTTTGTCTTCAGTTTAATCAAATGTGTCCATTAGGTGTAGGATGTGGCATTTGAATTCTTTTAGGGCATGCTTGCAGGAGACTGATTTTTGCCTGTGTTTGCAGAGGGTGAAGGAGTTTACCCATGTAATCTCCAGAAAGGTCAGATCTTGATTTAATAAGTGTATGATTCAGGAACATAAACCTCATTCTTTAGGACATCACATTAATATTTATTGGGGTCTGAATACTACAAAGACTGACTAATTAGGTACAGAATCTTTTGTGTATTGGTTAAACTGGCTTAAATTCAGTTTTGCTCAAGAGGGATTAAAATTGTTCCCATTACAATAAATCTGCTAAGCAGGGGACTCATATTCCCATTAATTCCTATGGTTCAGACTAGTGTGTAGGTACACCTTTCTAATGACTAATAGTTAGTGGCAGTCGACATTTTTAATAAATTTAGTGAAGAATATTTCCGAGAGGAATCATCCCCTATTGCTGAAGGTAGAGTAAGAAATAGGCATCAGTCAGAGAGCTCAGCACGAGCTATGCAGCTGCATCTGGAAGAGATGATGACTGTCCCAGCCTATGCAGCATTTGTCTTGCGCAGGAAGTGAGAGAAGACCAGAAACCTGGGCTAGGAGTGGCCTACAGGAAAAGAGCCAGATATGCTAACAGAATGCTAACAGTCAGGCCAACTTTTAAATGTGCAGAAAAATTAAGATGGCTACTGTAATTGAGATAGTGACAGAAAAGCAACTCTGAAAGTGAAGCAGGGAGTCGAGGCTATTGTCAAAGCACTGCTATGCACACCTATAGTCACAGTACTGCCTAGGTGAGGGAGGATATGTCTGCATATTGTGCAAGACAATATGGTACAAACACCACCAGGCTGAACTGAGCCTGTAAATCCACAAGACTCAGTCTGGATTGGGCCCAGAATGAGTGCAGCTATATTTACATAGTGCCAACCCTAATCAAATATGCCCTGCCTCTGGACTCCATTCAGCTGTTTCTCAACCACCTTTGATTACAAAGTTGTGGGTTGGAAAAGATAAGATTAGGTAAAGCAACTAGTAATCTCAGTATTTTTGTAAAGTGGGAAAGAGAATGTATGCACTGTAACAGCTGAAAAAATTCCTGGTGCCCTGCTAGAAAATTCCTAGAATGAGTGGGCTTAAGAAACACTTGCAACTAAAAGCTTATGCCTTATGTTAAGGGAAGAAGCCACAGAGTTAAAACTGAATTGAAAAATTAAGGGTGGGAAAGACCTAAAAAATAATCATATGGCGCAGAAGGACGCTAAGCAGAATCACCAGAATATTTATTTTTTTCTGAAGAAATGTGGAAACTACTGTTCACAGACATGCCACTAAAAGGTGCAGAGCCATGTGGGGATAAAGAGTATGTTCTGTCAGCCCAGGATGCTCCAGCTGATCCTGCTTCTTGACATCACAAATGGTGATACAGGCCAAGGGAGGGAGGATACTGAGGAAGCAGGCTCATGTCTCATGGGAATGCTGAGGCGAAGAAAGGGAAGTAAGCACTATATATGTTTGAGGAAATTGAAGAGAATGCACTCAAATGTACCTGTGGTTGATCAGCTTGGAGGCACTTTCTGGACTAGTCAGTAAGAGATAAATATTGATGGAACTTGCCTGACCTTGAATCAACAGAAATTTTGTTTTCACAGAGCGCATAACATCTGATAACAGAGTGATTCAGCTAAAGAACTTTGCACCTCTGCACAGTATCGTCAACATTGTGGTAACTCTGGAGGGATAATGAGATTTTTAAAAATACTTGGATGCAGCTGTGGGAATCTTAACTCCTGTAATCTTTTTTGTTTGTTTTTCCTTCTGACGGGTATTATTCTAAAATAGAAGAATATTATTTCATAAAACTTCACTTAAGCCCCATGCCCCAAATCTTCATGACTCTCATCTCTCACTAAAAGGGAGAATAATGGGCAGGGAGCTAATCCATCTGCATAAACTATTTACCCAGAATTCCTGATGGGGTAAAACCACAGAGAAGTGCTTTCTACTCTTAGTTATTGGCACACAGGGAAAAGTCAGCCCTCAGAAAGCTTCATTTGCATCAACTTTCAACTCAGCCCTTCCCCACTGATGCTCTTGAGCCATCATAACAGGAAGCAAATTAAAAATGGGTTTGAATAGCAAAACTGAACTTAATGTAGTATTCAGTTTGGAGTCCTTCTCCAGAAGGACTGCAAAGAAAGTGAAGTTTCTTCCAGAAGCTGAAGAGCGTGATAGCAATTTTGGATTAGCTCCAAGAGAGCCTCTTTTGTCACAGAGCTAAACAGAGCTGAAACAGTCATCATTGGCTGAACTGAAGGACAGGGATGGGCAGTGTTCCCAAGGGCCTGAAGCCTCTCTGTGAGCCCTCTTGGACAGTACTAAATGATAAAAGCCACGCACCAAACCGAGAAGTGGTAGGTAAAAGCATATGTGCCTCCTGCATGCTCTTTTCGGTGACAGAAAAATTAAAATAATGGACTATTTCTAACACTAGCTTAAGGGAATGCATTATGTATCATCATAAACACATTGCTGGCAGCAGTATTTGGGTTGAAGCTGTGTTTCACTATTAATGGTAATCTCTCTTCCCTGCCCCAAGAATCCACTGCTTGGAAGCAGGGAACAATTCAAAAGGTCTCTCAGGGAATATGTTTAGTGGTTCCAGAAAGCCTGGGTGAGGGCTTGAACTAATGGTATATAAGAACCTCGAGATATGTTGAACTGGGCTTTTTTTTCCTGATTATTCCAATCAGCTAGGAGATAGCTTATATGATTTGAAGCTTTTATTTCTTGCTAACACATGTTCACACACACAATGGTATTCTGTTGAGTTGTATCCAGAAAATTAATTGTTCTTCAGAAGGATTTTGTCTTTCTCTGAGGACAGTCACTACTTTTTTGCATTAGAGAAATCTTTTTTCTTTGTTTAACAAATAGGTGCAGTGGGGAAACACTTGCTTGGAAAATTCCTGGAGGAAATAAGATGTACAAAGAACTTGATGCCACAGTCCAAGATAAACAGGACATTTTAATAGACTTAGCAATGAAAATGCAAATTACAGAAAAGTAAAGGAGGAAAAAAATATATTCCCTTGCCTGAACATTCAGAGAAAGGGAGCGGGAGAGGGAGGTGTTTGACAAGTACATTATTTGCAGTCTCCTGCTAATTTAGTGTTATCAGAATTGCCTGTGGCTGTCATTCCATGAGCAAATATACTTGTAGAAATGCCAGTAGTTTCAGAGAGATGATGTACTTACCAGAAAAGAAATGTGAGTGCTGTAGGGAGACTACAGGCAAATGGTAACTCATAGAAGAGATGTCTAGGAGGACTTGTGCTTATCAGGAGTCTGTCCTTAAAACCATCAGTGTGGTGTTAAACTATCAGTTACAGCTAAAGAATCTAGTCAGAGTTATCTTTGTATATGCAAGTTCAACTTCTCAGTGTGCTTGGCCTCTACAAACTAACAATAAATTATCATCTAAGCAATGAGATGTAGGTGAGGACAATGCAGAGAGGCAGCTGGCAAAGCAGGAAATATTTTTAAAGGGACTCAAGAAGTAGCCATACAACTCTCTGAGACTTAAGAAGCACAAAAAAGAAATAAACAAAGGATAAAAAACATAAGGTGAGGGAAGAAGAGATGTGAAAATAATAAAGGAAGAAATTTGAGAAAAGAAAGAGAGGAATAGGAGAGAAGGAAAGGATTGTGGTAAAGTCTGGATCATAGAGGACAGAAATAGCTTTGCAAAGGACAAATAGAGAATGGTATCAGAACAGAAATTTAAATAAGAGAAAACGCAAAAATAAGAAAATAAAAACATATTAACCACCAGAATTATGGAATGCACAACCAAACTGGAAAATTCCTTGCCTACAATCAGGTGCGTTGCTATGTTATCCCAAATGCAGCTTGAGGGTACAAAGCTACCTTTAGGTGCCCTCAAAAGCACATTGCTCTCTCTCTCTTCCATCTGTCTTTGGCTGCTACTAAATCACAGATTTGTGACAAATATATGAGTCTGAAGGATTTTTACAAAATAACTACATCTCTGTAATTCATACTTTTATTCAGCAGATGCAGTTTAACAAGTTTTCAGGCACATATGATTTTACTCCTTGTAGGCTGTATGAAAATCTTATGTATATTTTTAATCCTTCTGATGACATCAACATTTACATTCATGTTATTTTTCAACTAGAGTTTTTCTTTTGGGAAAACCACAGTTTTATGAGGATGGAGCCATCCAAATTAATGCATCCAACAAATTCTCCTTCAAATTTTTACTGTGCGGATACCGAGTAGGTGGTTTGAAAAACAAAACTCCAAATATTCCAAATTCTTAAAAATTGGATTTGCATTGAGGGATCCCACTGCTAGCAATACCACTGTCAACCCCCATGATATATTGTATAGCTTGTGATGCTTTTGCCACGGATTATTGATTGGGCACTGTGGTCAGCAGAGCATTAGTGATTCTGCTCCTGCCTTCGGTTACAGCTGCCTGCAGACATGTGGGTATTTGCACGCCTGCTCCAGCCATACCAGTGTGACTGTGTTTTCCAAAGCATTAATCATTGCAGAAGCACAAGGAGAATAATTGAAGTCCTGTGGGCATTTGAAATAGTTCAGCCTCACTCTATACTGTGAAGACTGCCAAGCTTTATGTGTTGTGAGACAAATAGAAAATGTTTGAATAGAATGAGTGGGGAGAGAGAAATAGTTGAAAACCACTCACAGCACACAGCACCTTTTCCAAAGTGCTGACTAGCAGTTTGTGTTCAGACAGTAATTTGGGGCCAAGAAGATACTTTAGATCTGCTCCAACCTAGCTGTGAGGAATGTGGAGAAGAGGACTTTATTACTGACTACACTGATGGTTCTCCTGCTTGCCAGCTGTGCTAATCTGGGAGGCTTGGGAACCTTCAAAGACACATGGATACCAGCTGTAAGATAACAGAGCTCCAGGGTTATTTTTCCCTGAATTATAGGCTCTTTCATTTCTGTGCTCCTATAAATGGGGTCCATTTTAGGTATGTTACCTCAAAGCCTCTCAGCAGGTACTGCTAACTTGTTGTTTGGAAGATGACTTCTAGCACAGATTTACACAGATAAATTCAATAATGCAAAAACCTCACCTGAAACTGCTACATGCATGTGCATGTGCTCTAGATGATCCCAGAACAACAGTGCTACTTACAAGCCACTAATGTCTCATGTCTCCCAGATAATGGGTAACTGGTTTGATTCTAGAGGTGTTGTATCTCAAAAAAACCCCCCAAAGCCAAAACCCCAAACTCAAGTGAGAATGGTTTCTAGAGTGAAAATGGTTGATAGTTTTTGAGCATCAGTAAGAATGAGGGATGTGTTCACAGCTGATGAACACTGAGAGAAGAAGCAGACAAGAAATTAAAAAAATATCTATCAGAAATTTGAGGAACTTTGGGGTGTACAGTATACATTAAAAACAAACAAACAAAAAACAAACAAACACAACAAAAAACCAAACCAAACAAAACACCCCCAAACCCAACCCAAACCCAAACAAAAAAGGAAGGGTATGGTGCTTTTCAGATACATACGTCCTGGATCTCTGAATGTTGTAAATACACAGACAAATACACACACACACAATTCCGCTTAAAAGAAATGACCCTGTTCATATAAATGGAGCAGAAGTTTCCATTAAAAGCAACAAAACGTAATGCTGCCTACTATTATGACCAAACTGACTTCTTAATCTACACCACAGTTTATGTTCACATAAGATTTCAGTCAGCCCATTTATTTTTATCTGCTCTTTTGCTGTTTCAAGAAAGAACCAAGAAGATCAGCTACAATCTTCTCTCATTTTAGGCAAATGCAGTCCTGATGGCTGTGGCCTGAAGGGAAGAGCTGCCTTCATGCCAGAAGAGGAGGAGGACCCTGTTAACATCTGGCGACAGGAGGGGAACAAAGGGGCGGCTCTGAGACACAGTTTGCTGCGGTGTACTAGGTGAGATATTTCTCTTTGTAATAAGCAGACATATCACAACATGAGTGAAATTGTGTAGTTGCAATACTGAGCATACACCTGGGCAAATCGGCTCGTGAAAATGTGATTTGGAGTGCAAAAGTTGTAGACTGACAAGGCAGGATAGGAAGTCTATGTAGTAAGCCCCCTTTGAACAACAAAAACCTCTGTGCAGCCTCTTGCTGGAGCGTAGAGGGAACTGAGGAGCAGGTGCCAGTAGCAGAGCAGCAGTGATTACTCACATCAGCTTGGAGCTGCAAAGGCCATTTGGAGCAACAGGGCAGCCAAGCCAAGGGGCTGGAGCCACCAGCAGAGATGGCAAATGATCATCAGCTTTGGACCTGTGCAGCTTCAGAAGCTGTAGGCCTTGCTCTGCCTCCTCAGCAGCGTAGGTAACATTCTCCCAACACAACAATCATAACCTGCAAGACTGAGGTGTTACTATGGGATGAGAAAAACAGCCTTGGGGCCCAGCACAAGAGATGAAAGAGAAGGAATATATATAATATGCTTGCACTTATGGAAAGCAAGCATTAAATACTACCCTTCTCCCTTACCACTTCTTCCCTGCTTCAGTGAAATATTGTTTCAATATTTAAGTTCATCTGCCATTTGCAAATGGGAATAATTATCTCACTTAGTTTTCAAGTTTCAGGGTATATATTTAAACCGGTGTTTATTAGAAACTTCTAAACTTAAAACTCATATCTTTTGCTGCCATTAAAACTGTGACAGAAAGGGTTGTATTTCCCTATCTTCTAAAACATGGTATTTCCTGAAATATCTTTCAGTTAATGTTTGATAGTAAGTTCTAATAAATACTGAGAAAAGTTTGAGAAGTCCCACATGCTGCCATGTACTTCCATATACTGCAGGGCATTATTGAAACTTCAGATTTGTTCTTATTTAAATTATATGTGCTGATACCTCTGCTCTTATTACGGTTTGAATACATGCTCTAGCTACTTGTAAGAAGCACAAGGTCATCAACTGTCTCACAGTTGTTTACAGCATGCAGCATTATGTTAAATGCCTCTGTCATACTCAAAAGAGTGGCTCTTCCTTTAGTGATTTTACAACGTCAAGAATGAGGCACCAGAAGTGATTGGCAACCTGAGATCAATTTGTGTGAGCGGGCAGAATTCCTCCCACCTACTTCCCTCTGGGGTCAGGAGTGCAATTGGTAAAAGTGCTTATAATGGATCTTCCTCATTCTGAGTGTGGGTGTTTGACAGGATATTCTTCACAGAGACCCCTGATGGCTTTGAGATGCTTTCTTGCTCTGAAAGGTTCTGGAGTTACTCATTTTGAGGCATAAGGGTCGGGTCATTTGTTCTAACTTTCCTTTAAAGAGGGGGACGAAAGCATGAAATATAGGTGTCCCCATCTACCCTGGATACAAGCTTGTGGGAGAAATTCAGTAGATTGCATTTTCATTTTTGCAGTCTGTAACAGCTGATAGGACATGTGGTAGTTAAGCTTTTAAAACTATACTACATTTCAAAAATAGGAGAAGAAAATCTTCAACTTAACAGAAGTTACTGGTAGTTCAGGTAGAATTTTTAAAAGATACTACACATATTATTGGCTTAACTTACTTTTATTTTTCATTTAAATATTCATGGTTTACTGCATTAGTAATACATGAAAATATACCTTGTTATTTCTTAGAAAGGTCAAGTTTCTCTTAACACTCCTATCTGTAGTCTCTGCCTACTTTACATTTGGACCCCAACATATAAACCACACATTGTAGTTTTCAGTGGTCATCAAGATATTAATTTGTAAAGCTGTGTTTCTGTAGGTCTCTGCCATGTACTAATCTCACAGTAGAGAATACTTGTCTCTTATTTAGCTCAGCATACTTTTCTAGCCCACTTTCCAATGTTCCAAAGTTTCTAAGTAATCAACTGTTACTTCCAATAATACAAAAATAGCATGTCATTACCATTAAGCACCAACTGCAAGGATTTAATTTTAAACCATTTCTCCTTTCCCTGACTGAAGAAATGCCTCTGCTATAATTTTTAACCTTTCATCAGCATAATTGCTAAATAATTAACAATGGTTAAATTATGAGAACCTGAGAGATTTGAAAATTATTACTGAAGTATGTATTTCACTGAAGCAATGACCTATATGCATCTGTTTCAAAATAAAAGCGATGTATATTCACCAGCAGCAGCAGCAGTAATTCATTTTTTGTGCTAGATCTTCTGATATACGTTCTTATGCCTTAGTCACAGCTGCCTTGGTCCTATGTTAGGGTGTAAAGACCAATCTCACTGCAAAGATCTGCTTGTGTCCTGAGGCTGAACTCTTCTTCTCCAAGGTTACCTCATAATGCTTTGCAATGTCTTCATTTTCACTAATAAAAATTACTTATTACACTGAATAAGCCATGGAAAACAATGTAAAGGCTCTATAAAACCTTTCTATTTTTGTAGCAGATATTATTTCCTTACTTCTGTTAGCTGAGCTGATTTGCATTTGCATGCTGAGCTTTTCTGCAGTTTCTCCAATCTTCTCAATGAGCTTCATGTGCTGATTTTGGATATGCCTTTTATACACCATTTAGGAGCTGACAGTCTCTCCATCTTTTCCAGTCTCTATGAGTCATCAGGATTTACTCACTCTCCTTTATCTCCTAACTGGTTTAGGCTTAAAAGCTGCACAAAGATCTGCTGGGATCCTGATGACCTGCTAATCTGGGTCCCAACAAGGTGTGGGCCCTTATGTCCTCTCCTGCCCTTTGTTCCAGGCACTCCCATTCATTCTCCACTCATTCCAGTCTTAACATTTCTACTACAACTCTGTATAACAAGTGGAGGAACACAGGGAGGAGCTGGAGGTATTTACTGGTGGGGGGAGGAGAGCAAGTGTAGGAGAAATCATGGGAGCATGACATGGACAGCATAAATCTGTCAGAAGCCTGGCTGATCCCTAAATGAATTATTTTTTCAGGTCACTCTCAAGTTCATCCTATTCATAGATGTTTGTCTTCCTAACAGTTTTTAGTAAAATCATGGAAAGTTCTCAGGGACTTTCACTCACCATTTTGAGAGTGTGCATATGTCTTATATCTAATCACATACGTGCACCTCCCCTGTCCACAACATTCTTCTTTCCATGTACCTTTAGGGTGGATGTGATTCTGCAACCAGTGGTTGATGCAACTACCCTTTGAATTGCAATTTCCTCCAATTTGATCCAAACATCTCAATAGCCACTTCTTTCTTTTTGCATTCTTTCATCCGTTGTGGTGCCATTCATAGTCAGTCAAATTTTATTCAATTTTTTTGGCTGAGGTTTTGGCAGAAGTAGTGGCAGAGAGCTTCTTTTGGTTTGTTTTTCTGTTGGAGGTTCCAAGGTACATAGTTTGCTGAATTACTAGTAGTGCCTATGCAATCCTAATGACCCTTCACTCCTGTCACTTTATTTATGCCTTTGAGCTTTTAAAATCAGGGGCACCTGGCTGGAAACAAAGTGAAGTGGCTGCCTGAGTGTTTTCACAAATAAAAGTAATATGTCTGGTGCTTCAGCTAAATCCTCACCACTTCCTCCCAGAGTATTTAGCACAAGGGTGTTCAGCAGGCTTTGGCTTTGTTAAACACCTGCTCAGAAAATCTGCTGACTACCGGAGGCCACAGGAGCACAGCAGCCCCTTAACGTTTGCTTTTGAAAGTGCTGGTCTAACACCAGCACAGCAGTTGTGATTCTCTGTGAGAAAGTGCTCTAAATGCAAATTTTAATCAATGCCATTTCCTCATAGATCAGTCCCTCTAGCTTCCTGATTATGAGCATCAGCTCTGAATTGTCATTATACTTCTTGTGTTGATGTCCAGATTGAAAGTGATATCTTCCTGTGCTGCACAGGAAAGGATTATCATTTTGCTGCTCTATGAGGGATCTGAGCATACAACATGAAGCTGATTAGCACATCTTCCTCCTGTGTACAAGGTTCCACTACTGCAGCTTTCCTACTTAAAGATACTTATTTTTTATTCTTCTTTTAAGACAACCCAAATAAACAAAAACTACACGATGCTTGTGCAGTACTCTCATGTACACCTATTTTTAAGAAATGCCAAATGAAAGTTGAGCCAACATCAGCCTTATTTTATTACACAGTTGTTTCCCTTTATTCCTGTGCAAACATTTTTGCAGCCTCCTGAAAAACTGAAAACCTCTAGATCAATAAAAAGAAAGTGACTTTTCACTGGTATGGCTTACAGGCGCCTAAGCTTTCAATACTACTGTTAAATAATGTCCCTCTCTAAGAAAAAATATGTGAGTTTTGTTGGCAAGCAAGTGCATGTTCTGTTTTCTATGTAGCTAGAATAGAAAAATAAAGTATAATTCCTAGATTATAATTATTTGGAAAATAACTCCATGCATCCTGTTTCCATTGCCAATAAACAGAGCTGCTTTATTGATTTAATTTGTAAAAATAATCTTATAGGTGGTTTAGTTTCCTTATGATTGGATGTAACCTTGTTACACCTGTTTTTTATATATATATATAAGAAATTTATTATTGCTGGTGTTTATTGTTAATATAATAATAATAATGAGAATATGATTACATTAAAAATTAAAATAATTTTACTGCAACAAATGGTAAACATTTTGCACGTTTTAGAAATTTTGGGTTTGATTCCTCAAATGGAGAGTTTTAAGACTTCGCAAAGCAAAGAGAAATATCTATCCTTTTGCATTTAAATCTGAAATTAGAAATGCAGATTGTATTTTTAAAAGACTGTATAGTGGCTCAGGACTCAGGATACTGTACTTTATTAATGACTTTTGGAGGCATGCTCTGCCAGGAAAGCCTAAAAATGTAATTGCAAAAACGCATGGCAACCACTGATAAAAATAAGGATATTAATGAATATGCAGTATAGAAAAACTTGAAATCTATTTAAGGGGAGGGAAATTTTGAAGCATAATGTGGATTAAATCCAAATACAATGTTTTATTTACCAACTACAACAACAGAAAGACATTACGGTTTTGTTTTGTTTTCTGCTTAGCTTTGCTGCTGATTAACTGCTGCAAATATTGAAAATTGCATATCTGTGTCCTAGTCCCTGGGAGAAGCAAAGAAATGACGTGCATTTTCAATTATGAACTGAGATGGATCCTGTACACTGGCTCTGGGAAGTAAACTGGTAAGAGCAGCTTGGGCCTGGACTCTAACGTGTGCTTTACAGAACAGAGACATCCAAAGCCAGGTTTGTCAGCTTGAGTCATCTTTCATGCAGCTAAAGGCTCATTGTGCTACTCCAGGAGACTTCTGGTAATTAGAAATCTGATTTTAAATCACTCATATACTTATATGGTTTATAGGTGATCTAAAGTCCAGACCTCAGTTCTGCCAGTGGAACTACAGAAATGTGTGAAATGAACAGGGCTACTAGTCAGTAGTTGGCCACCTACACAAACCTGATTACAAGATTTTCACTCCAGTGCAAAAAACATGTCTAATTCTGCTGACATTTTACTGAAATAAGCAACTTCATAGATGTAAATAGTCACCTTGATATGAGAGTGGTAACTGTACTGAGGAGGCTTAGCAGGAGTGGAACAAGAATTATGAAAAGGCTTGTCTTCCCATTCTATAAAAAAATGTTTCATTTCCTACATTGGGTTGAAAATTAAAAAGAATGGGGGAAGGAGTTGCATATAACTGCCTGAGAAATGTCTGTGCAACTTACAAATTCTGGTTGATGTCAAAACATTTCTGTATTACTAAATATCACAGTGTAGGTGTAACCTACACTGCTGCCAGAGGCTGACATGCTCAAAATCTGGAATATTGGAGTGCTCCTGAACTTTGCTGTTGTACTCAGAGGGAAGGCCCTTGAAGAATGGCACAGCAGCACCTTAGAAAACCTGGGTTAGACAAATTTGTTGGACAACAGCAAAATGTTTAAAGAGAAGGACTGATACCAGGAAAGCCAAAATGGACTGACTGAGTAGCCTGAGGGAAGGGCACGTGTGACTTAACAGGAGGGCATTATTTTTTAACTCAAGGTAGAGTTTGATGAACACTTCCTTCAGTGAAAGTGCTGGATAAACCAACTTTGCAGAGAGGGAAAGAGGATGGTTTTGATTTTAGTCATTTCTCCAGCCCGGCTCACTGTGTAGCTGCACAAACTGAAATGCACAATGAAAGGGCAGTGGTGAGAGGGGCAGGTGCAAATGAAGTTAAGGCTTATCAAACTCTGGCTGAGGTGAGCCCCCCACAGAGGAGAGCCTGTCTGCAGGTAGGAGGATGCAGAGATGTATGCCATCTTCTGGGTGACAGAGGCATGAGTAGACAGGTGGAATGGGTGGAGTGAGAACACTTCGAGCTAAGCCCAAAGCATGTTTGGTAGGAAGGAAAGGTAGGGAGGAAACATAAATAGGGAAATGCATAATGAAATTTCTACTGTTAGCTGAAGGCAAAGGTAAGCAGGCTGTTTGCCTCCCTTGTGGCACAACACTGAAGTGTAAGCTCTAGGTATTAAACAGGCCAGCAAGTGTGGGTTAAGAAAAGGGCTTCATTTGAGCTAGTGAGGATGCTGAGGAAGTTACAGGGGAAGAGTTGGCACCAGCACTGCTGACAACAACTGAGGGGCATAAGGACATGTTTCTGTGAAGGGGTTATAGGTGGCCTGGATGGTACAGCAATCAATGAAAATGCTTGGGGCCTGTTTATCCTGAGGAACTTTTAAAAGCATGCTGCTTTTGACTGCACACACTTAGCATGCTTATGAATTTTAAGAAGGAACGTTCATTAGGACAATCTGCTGCAATGTCAGGATACAGAAAACTCAAATGTTTTCTTGCCAGTCCTGAGAATTCCGACTTTCAGTAGGTTTTTTTCACTATTTTATTCAAGTTTCATACAATATAGGCATTCATAAATACAGGGCAGCAAATTATAAGCAACACACTTGCTTTTAGAATAAAAAGGCAAACAGTAGCCTGGCTCTAGTTGCTATTTATAACTAGAGGGCACACATGTACTTATGGATAAAGTACCTAAGATAGCCCAGTTACAAAAAAGGGGTTTAGGAGAAGAATGAATGAAAACCAATTTTTTATAAAATCATGGGAAACTATCAGAGTTCTTGCAAAATGCATAAGAAAAACGATCTCACAGCTCTGTGTTCATTGCATTGTTTCAAATATATCAATATTCCAAACATAATACTGATTCAGTTAAACCAAACATTTCAAAAATCCTGAATTGTGAACCTGTGTAGAAATCAGCAATAAAAGTCAGAAGTAGTATCAAACACTTAGCAAGCAATACATCCACCAAACAAGCACAGAACTTCAAAAACCCTAGCTCCAGCTGGCCATTTCCTTAGGTATAAACACTGCTTTCTCTTCCAGCTCAAAATGCAATTTTGTAAAACCTGAAAAGTAATTAGAACCACCACAGTTTTTCTGAAAGATGCAAGCACATGATACTGCAAGTAGTTGAGTCTGAGAACAAACACGGCAGCTTGAATAGCTCACTGCAAAAGGATCTACAAACCACACAGATCAGCTGGCCAGATTTGATGGGTAGGTATAGACAGGGTGTTGTGATAGTTGTGAGTCAGCTGCTGCATACCCTGCACTGGACTGTGGGAAGGAATTCCTGCCTCTCTGAAGCTAAACCAGTTAAATACTAAGAAAGAACTAAACTTTAGCTCTTAATGCTGAAAAGTTAAGGAGATTTAAAAACCTTTATGACTGTCACAAGATACTATTGAAGCAATAAGGTACTTATCAATATTTGTTGCAGTATAAGAAGTCAACTTGTATACAATCAAAATGATTAATACTTAATTTCTTACCTAATACAAGTACAGAAATGTTTTCTCCCCCTGCCATGCCCTGAAAGTGGAGTTGCACAAACGTATTCGAGCTGCTTCTGACTGTGCTCCCTGTGATTCCTTTCCTCTTATCCATGTGTATTTGATAAATTTCCTTACAGTTTGTAGTGCTGAAAGTTTAATTCATAGTACACTGGATTTTCAACCTGATTACTGGTACAGTGAATATGAGTAGTTTTAACAATGTTTTCTTTAGAAAGGATCATTTACTGAAATAAAATTTGCTATGAGTCTCTAAGGGAAGGGGGTTTTATCTTTTCTTTTACATATAAAAATGTAAATTTATATGTTTTGTAAAGTTTTGTTATGTATAGTAACTCAGTGCACAATAACATTCTTCAACAATATTTGTTTTTTATGAAAGGTTTTCAGTATTACCTTATTAAGTAAAAATTGTTGCATGATTTTGTTCATCGCTGCCCTATTTTTCCTATCTCTCAGTATGAGCTGTTCTGAAATTATGTTCATGTACTAGAATACGAAGTGCCAACTACCTAATTTAGTACTCAGCAGTTACATCCAAATTTCAGTTATTGTATAACACCAAATACTGTAAAGATGAAAAGCTCAAGAAATCCTTGCCTCAGACTAGAAAATTGTCAGCACTTTGGATTAGACAGTATTATTCAAACTCCATTTAAATAGTACTTTATTCTCAAGGTGGTCTGAATGACTTTAACAATGAATTTGTAATGTATGTGACCTCCATGAATAAGATAAGTATTGCAGCCTGATTGCCCAGGACTTCTGATGCATGTGTTCAGAAAAGATATAGGAAGAGGTTTATAAACTAGTTGTGAACTATGCAAAACAACAACAAAACAAGGACCAAGAGAGTGGGATTTTAAAACACCTCTGTGGATTAGAAACATGTCTCCTGATTTGGCTCACAGGGCTTTTGGATGTATTTGAAAATCCTGGCCATTCTGTCACAGATTTTAGAAATATTTTACATTAAGGATAAACATAATTGATTATATTTGAGACTGCTCTTTCAAATTGCATTAAAGTAAAGCTTGTACTCCACAGTTTAGATAAGCCAGTGAGAACTAAACTCCACACATTCCAAGATGTTTTACTTTTTAATTATAATTACAGATGTAATTACTTTTTTTTTTGAAAAATAGTTGGATTTTTAGCAATGACATTCTCTCTGCCTTGAAGAGGATTCCTGACTCAGGGTGAACATGGAACGCTGAGTAACTGAACACCATATAACACTGAATCTTCATAACTTAAGCTCTCTTCTGTGCAAAAGGATACAATGTAAAGCTTCTAAATGCTTAATAAACCTATAAACTATGAAGTCAGGTAGCTTTAAGGACATCCATAGACTAGCAGATACAGCAAAGAATTTTAACCAGCTTAGCCACTCACTCCTAAAAATGGCTTTTTTCTGAGAGTGAAGAGCTCTGCCTCTTATTGCCTCTAAAAATAGCTCATATTTCTTACACTCTTTCAATTCACTGTTGCTAACAATGATTGTGATTAGCGTTAGTATATACCCTTGAAGCAAGCTGCTGTTTGTAAAGTTGGAAATCCAAGTTATATAAAGAGGAATCTATACAGAGAATATATTTAAAATCTGTAACTGACCAGTTCCTGTTAACATAGAAAGATTTGCTATTTATTCTTACAGAAAAAATATTGGGAAATTCCTTTCAATTAATTCTCTTTCCAAATTATCCCCCTTATGACACACAGAAGAAAGCTACAGAACAGGTTTTTTTCTCGGTAACATGCTCGGTAACATCTCATTGTCGGAACTGTGCTAGAATCTAGAATCACACAATATGGAGAATTCACACAAAAATTGTAAAGCTTTCTTTGTCTTCCCCTTCACTAAGACCACATGAAGCAACAGCTACAGTACAGGACACTCATTTCTTGATCCCTGACATATATTACCATCAAACCTCTTTTTGTGTTGTTAACATTTTGCTAATAGTTAATTTTGAAGCTGGAAATGAAAAGCAAATCTAATGTAAACAAAAATGGTGGTTGTACCAAGTCCAGCTTCTTCTGCAGGCTAATGCTAATAAACTTCATGGCCAAAGAGCAAGCAAGTTGCAGGGAGACAGCAAGTAATCAAGTCTCATTAGAAAAATCCCTGTTCTTTCCTTTTTTTGTGGTGCAAGCAGAAGAAAGCAGCATGTGTAGAGGTCAATAACTAAGCAATCCCAATTCGGGGGTAGAAATTGGAATATTTATTGAACATGCAACACGCAGTATAAGGGTCTTGGAGGCAGGACATGTTAATGAAGAGGACAGGTTATGCTAACTAGGGAATGGATTATGCTAACTAGAGGATTACACAATTCTCTGCTACAATTACACAAGTGGTTAATATTTTCCTGTAGCGAGGACCACAAGGGGGGAAGAGAACAAAGGTGCTTCTACATTGTCTGACAACATCATCACAAAGTCTTTCCATATGTTGCTGAAAGAGACAGGACAATCAAACACAGCTAAATATTAAGGGGTGTTGTGATTAAGCTCCTCAGAGTAAGGAGTTTCTCCCAGCTCCTGTTGTCCACGGCCTGCTACGTAATTTTATTAGTTCCTTTTCTGCTGATAGTTGAGTTTCGAATTCCAACAAGCACGGATCTTCAAATATGGTTGCAGCAGAACATTAGGTGTTTTGTACAGGAGTCATTCAAAATGTCACTGACTATCAGCTCTTTCTCTGTTACTTCTATAGTTAGCATTTCAGTCATATCTCTTCAGAGCTGTTATGCCTCATGTGATAACTAGTATGGTGAGTACAGCTGTTCCTTTTCTTCAGCAAATGCCATGGCAGTAATCCATGATCAGATTGAGCCACCAGGCAACACAGTATGGCTGTAGACATCCCACCAAACCTGCTCAGTGGTATGGCACAAGCACCTACCATGACTGGGAAAGTGGTTCTCATCTCCTTCCCCTGCAGCCAAAAACACGACCTGAGACATGGCCATGTCCACTGTGCTGTCGTGTACCTTCTGAGTAAAGCTATAGATTCAAGATCCATGCCTTTGTTAGTGCACATTAAGACTCAAACCAGACCCTGTAGACCAATTTCCTGTGCTGAAAGGAAGGCATTCTCCCTGTATCATGGAGGCTCAGGGTCTATTGCCAGCCAGAAACCATTTCTCCTTCACAAGAAGAAATAAATTTGTGAGGAAACCATTTTCATGTTTAAGAAACCTGAGCAGAAAGATACTGACCACAGATAGCTTTGCTTCCTATTAAACATTTCTCAGGGAATGTAGCCTTTAGGCTTCTGTTTTATTTTATACAAGAAAGATCAAGTTATGAAGATTGTATTTTATAGAAAATAAAAAAAATTAAACAAAGTAATAAAAGTCACTGCAGAGTTTGCTGTGGGACATATAATTTAACAGCCTCTAGTACTTGGAAGGCTATAATGAAATCAGGGTATGCTTTATTGTTTCTACCTGAACACTAAAAAGCATATGAAAAAAAGACACAAAATGCCCCCGACTCTTTAGAATCTTGTAAAGTTTCATACTGCTGTCTCTCATTACAGGCACGTCACTCATACAATAACTTTATAAAACAAAGACTTTTTTTTAAAATAATTTATTGAAGAACTTCAAAATTATTGCCAAGCTATTTAAAAGCTTGTTTTACACACCAATTGATAAGTGTGAATACAGTGAAACGTAGATTATTCCAAACCTACTAGATGCTGCCTACTCAGAGTGCTGGGCTTTCAACTTGCGCTTGTCATTAAATGCAATCTCATGGGTTTGTGTTATTTGGGACTCGAGTTTCCGATTATTTTAAGAGCACAATTTAAGGCTTTGTTGTAATTGTTTCAGAAGAAACAAGCACTCTTCAGTTCAGGATTAAAACCTACTATTTTTGTTTAGAAGGACATTTCAAATCTTGATGCTAGTAGCAGGTGAATGTGCCTTACCTTCAGAAGCCAGTGAATGGTAGGTCACACACTGAGTTCTGTAGCAGATCTTTTGTTTGTTTCTGTGATGTTTTGAATGTGCACTGAATGCTTATATTTTTCTGTCACTTTCACTTCCCAAACCTTCTGATACTATTTATCAACATAGAAGGGACTTTTTTCACTGTTTTGCCAATATGAATCTGTCTGTATGACAAACACATAAAGTTTTAAAGTAGTACATGCCTCTGCTGCTTACCTGTGAATATGATGGTGCCATCTTATTATGATCATAAAGCTGCACATAAAAAACAATCTACAGTTTTTATTTAGAATTCTTTGCTGCCAGCTTACACTAGTTCCACTGCATATAGTTATTTGCTTATTTTCTGTATATACCATTTATGAATTGGATAGTTCTGCAAGTTACATCTTAGGTGATACATTGGGTATTGTTGGCTCACGCTAATTTAAGTGCTCACATTCATTTTACTTGTATCATTTTACATGCTACAAGTAAAAACAATTGCCTATCTGTTTCACAGAGATGTGGAAGCAAATAGCAAGCAAGGCAGCAAAGTAAATCACTCCAGGTGGAGGGTTTCCAGCCTGCCTGGTGCAAGGCTGTGCCCGGGAGCATCTCCCTGTGCCCAGTGGCAAGTGGAGCAAGAGCGAAGATGTGTAGCAGGGCCATGGTGTTGCGCAGGAGGGCCACTGTCACACCTGGTGGCACCTGAGGTCAGTGTCACCAGTGCCACCATGAGTTGGGGTCCACTAGAACTATATGGGCGTGTTGTTTGTTTTTCTTTGAAGGCTGATTTTTCTAGAAGTACAGCAACTGAAGCTGGAAGCAGTAACTGTGTTGTGAGAGCGCTGCTCTGCCTTTAACAAAGGCTCTGTTGTGCTGGCACACAGCACAGCTCCCAAAGCTCAGGATGTTTTCAGCCTATTTACTTTCATTTGTATTTGAGCAAATCTGGCATGTCTGCTGGGGAATAATAGCATGTATTAAAGTCCATTTCAATCGAATGGATCCTTGATACAAAAATGTACTGTGATTTGTTCCTACTGGCAGTTTGCATGGAAAAGGCAATTAACTACAACTCTGAACTGATGGTATGACCTTAAACAAAATTAATCATGTCAGATTCTGTCCTGGAAAAGCATTCAGCAGAGTACAGATGGAAAAGGAAAGTCAGAAAACTTGATGCAACATCTTGATACTTAAACTAGCATATCTCCAGCCAATTGAGAGTGACTTTTGGGTTACTCTGTTTTATGGAAGCCACTGCAAGAGTTCTGCCCCTCCTGTCTGTAGGAGGAGTTTCGTTCAGTCGTTGAGAAGAGATTCCAATTGTGACTGGAAACACAGAGAAGTAGGATTTATGTCCTTATGGCCTGAATTCTCCTCTCCCTCTCCTTCTTCCTCTCCCTCTCCGCCTCCTCTCCTCCCCTCCCCTTTCCTCCCCTCCCCCAAAAGTAACCATGAGAACATTTACTAGGGTGAATGAGTTCATGTGTACTGAAGATTTTGAGATCCACAAGCCAAAACAAAAGCACCCAACATAAATAGGCACACTTTCCTTTATTGTATAGGCTGTGTGATAGGTATGGTACACAGAATGTAATATCTGTACTTAGGAAGGGTCTTAGAAGTGTGAAATAACAAAGAAAAACTCAAGCATGACGATCAGCCATAGTTTTCCCTTTGTTGATTTTAGTCTTGGTCCTTTTAAAGATTAGAGATATATATGTCAGTGAGTCCCACTGAGTTTTTACATGTGGTGGACATTGTTGCTGGGTATCAGAACACTTATCTAGTGTTCTGAAATACTATTTGTCCTACACTCATAGATTACAAAGATACAGCCTGTGGGATCTCAAGTAAATATTGATGAGTAGTGAAAGCTTCTTTCTATTATCTTACCTTTGCCCCCATGTATGCAATAAGCATAAATGTAGAAGAATGACCTAAAAGTTATATCTAGCATATTCTTAAATCATTAGGGAATACGTTTAAAATATTACTAAAATTTTCCACTTTTAATAAAGTAAAAATAATTTTTTTTGGTTCTCTACAGCAAATACTTTTGGTGGGAAGCTGATGAAGATCATTTATCCCTGTTTATCTCTACAGGTTGTTAAGGAAGTCATTTTGCTCTTTCTCTTTTTTTGCTGCTGCTGTTTTAAGTATTCTTCCAGGAAAGAAAGACCCAACAGAGAAGATATGTTTTCGAGGTTGGCAGGCCTTAGCTGATAGGCCTCATCTGGAAATTTTGATAACGATTCTTTAGCTCTTACATGTCCAGTGGGTGGTGTTGCTGAGAGAGGGACAGCTTTCTGAGTCAGCAGAGGCCAGGGATGAGGTCAGTACCACAGGCATGCCCCGATGGTGACGCTGAGGGCGATGGCTGCAGCAGATGTTGACTGGGCAGCCACCAGGAAAGGTGGCGAACAGAGACATTTCTGCAGACTCCATTTTGAGGGAAGAAACAAAGCAGTTGCAGCCTCTGTGAGACAGTTTTCATATCTGGAATGAGATTCAGTAAATTACATTCATTTGCTCTGGAAATAACAAGAGCAAAATTACAGTTAAAACAGAGTTTGCAGAAGCCAACTTTTAAAAGACCCATTATGTAGCTTAACAATGATGTGGTCAGCAGGAGATTTAAGACTGACGGCAACCTGTCCTAGGGCAGTTAGGCTGAATCCAAGACAAGTGTCCTGGCCAGCTTTCTTCACAGAATTTCTTTCTGCATTTTTACTTGTGTTATTTTAGTCTTGGCATGACAGAATTTTAGAGTCCTTGTCCAGGAGCTGGGACAGACAATGGATTATTAGTGGCCATCAGAGGGGAAACAAAATATATGTCAGTGCCGAGCTGGACTCGATGATCCTTTTGGGGCCCTTCCAACTCTGGATATTCTGCGATTCCATGACTGTTGAAACACTGGTGGCCCCGCGGGTAGTCGACCCCTGCCTGAGGCACTATCAGCGGCCAGCGTTCACCTGTGAGCCCCTGGACGCGCTATCAGCACGCACATGGATGTACCTCCACAGAGCAAAGCACGAATACTCTTATCCTAGCAGGGCTGCCAGCGCTAAAAACTCCGCATCGGGCTGACTCCCGCTTGTCCTACGCCGAGTACTGACCGCGGCTCCTCCGTCAGCTGCGGGCCCGGGCCGGGCGGTGCCGCGGCCTGCGGAGCTCAGCGTCGGCACGGGCGCATTGTGTGCCGGCGGGGCGGGGCTCCGGGCCGGCTCCGCGAGGGGCGGGCGGGCGGTACCGCGGCTCCGCGCCCGGGGCGGGGGCGGCGCTGGGCCGAGGGCAGCGGAGCGGGGGCGGGCCCGCCAGCGCCCGGCGCTCACCGTCTCCTTGCCGACGGAGGAGGGGTCGGAGCCGCCCCCGTCCCCAGGGGCTGCCGCCGGGCGGCCGAGGCGGTGCGAAGCGGCCGAGGGCAGCCACCGCAGCCCGACTAGAGCGGGCGGGTCCAGGCTCCGCCCCGCGTCCTCCCAGCCCGGGCACCCGCAGCGCCGCACCGGGTGAGTACCCGCGTCGGGAGGGGGCTCTGCCCTCGCCGCAGCCCCGCACAGGGCAGCGCAGGCCCTGCGGCCTGGCCGCGCTTTGTTCCCGGGCGGCGGCGGTGGGGCCGCGGGGCGCTCCGCTGTGCTCCACTCTGCTCCGCTCCGCCGGGCGGCGGCGGCTCCCAGCCCGCCCGGGGGTGGCCGTGGCCCGGCCGTGCGGCAGGGCAGCCCCCCCACCCCTCCCGCTGCCCTTCGGCGGGTCCCGCCGGCTGCTCCCGTGCCGGGGGCACGGGAGGTCGGTGCGGCCCAGGGGAACCCGCGCAACAGGTTTGGGTATTGTTCGTGCCGCCGCTACATACGTGGCGGGGGGGCTCCCCAGGGGGGCTCCCGAGGGGCCGCCGCCGCCGGCGGAGCTTTTGCCTTTGTGCGGGCGCGGGAGGGCGGCGGCCCCTCTCGCCGGGCCCCGCCGCGGGTGTCACGGCAGGCTCGGGGGGAAGGAGAGGGCTCCGGGCACGGAGAGCACACCGGAGGGAGACGGGGGCGGGAGCCGGCTCTCGGCTCGCAGATCCGCTTGGCTGCAGTGGGATTTTCCCGGTGTGTGGCCAGTGGTCAGTCCAGCGGCGGGCTGGGGGGAACGAGTCACGGCCGTGTCACCGCCGCGGCGGCGGGCGCTCCAGGGTTTCTGGAAGCGCTGCCTGGTCGGGAAGCTGATTCACTGTTGAAGCTGTGGTTGCTCAAAGCCGTGGTTATCCTTGCTTTGATTTTTGACAGGTCTATTGTCTATCAGTTTTGCCTTTTCCCCCCGTAATTGTAGCGTCCCTTGCTACTCCTGAGCAGAGCTTCTTAGCCAGGCAATTGTAGGAAGGCGATGCTCTAAAGCACCCTTTTTCTTAAGGAGTTTGAACGAGTGTATGGAAGCAAGAGTAGAGACAATTAGTGGAGAATGGCTCTTTATTTTTTGTTTTGTAAGTTTTTTAATGAGCAGAATTGGTAAGGCTTATGTAGGTATGTATTAATAGATGCTTTTTTCCGTTGTTCTCTCATCTTTCTTCATCCCAAAGGAAATGGGGACCAACGTCCTCTCCATTTTTAGTATTGCAATGTCTGCATTGTCCTAACAATTAGATCTTGATTTTGTTCATACATTAAAATTCCCTATGATGAAGAAATACTGTGGGTTTTTCCCCTTTTTCTCCATTGTGTGACATCACCTGCTAAGATTCAGTGTATAGTAAATAGTGAATACTGTTATTACATGATAGGATTACTGATGGTGATTAATTTCTGTGCTAATAGGGGTTCTCCTTTTTCTGAATGTGAGCTTTTATAGTCCTAATGCTATTGTCTATACCAACAGAAACTTAATACAGAGAAAAGGGGGAAGGTGAACCACAGAATAGAATCAAAGCTTGGTTAGAGAGGCCTGCTGCTTGCTGGTGAGGTGCTCATTGTGCTTTGCTCTGTCGGGGAAAAAAGCAACAAGGCAGAGCACTGGAACAGGCTGCCAAGGGATATTGTGGTGTCTCCTTCTCTGGAGATTTTCAAAACCTACCTGAACACCTTCCTGTGTAACCTGCTGTAGGTGACCCAGCCTGGGCAGGGAGTTTGGACTAGATGATCACCAGAGGTCCCTTCAACCCTGATGATTCTGTGGTTGTGTGAAAACCTCCTGTCAAAACTAAGAGGAATTACAATGTGGTTTTTACTGATGGATTTTAGGATTTTGCACAATTCTTTGTCATAGATTGCTGCTTGAAGAATCCTGTAAAATCACTCAGCAAACTGTTTTTCCTAGTGGAGTATGCTAATAGATGATATTTTATTTGCAATTTAGTTGATCTGTAACATCAGTTTTTCTAGAAATACAAGTTAAGAAATAGAAATAGATGTGTTTTTAAATTTCTTGTAAGAAAAAGTGGTGTGATGTCTCCTGGAGTTGTAGGCTATAATTCTAAATGGGCTGTGGATTCCTGTTTCTCGGTAAAGTTTGCGTAAACAGGAAAAGTGTACATAGTTTTGTTATTTTCTGTCAACAGAATAAAGGAGTCAGGTGAAGTTCAGCTCAGTTTCAGTTGTCTGCTGCATGAGAGTGGTAGTAGGAAGGGGAACTGGAGAAACTTCTGGAAGAACTTAAATACAATGCTACATAGCTGTCAAAGAGTCCGTAGGAATAGAACATTAAGAGGAACACCTTTATTCTCCAGTTACTATGGTTGGGTGGGGAAATACAGAACACCTTCAATAGGTAGCTTCTGATAAAATAAACAGAGCCTACCCTAGAAATGATGTTGCAGGATTTCCACTGTGCCTGTTCTTAAGCTGTCTTGAGCACTTGCTATTGATGTTTTTGTTCCTGATCCATAGGTGTGTCCTCTTGCCTTCTCTCCATCTTTTTGAGGCTGACTAGAAAACTTCCATTTTTTTTTAAATTTAAAACTTACTGTTAGTTAAATTACTGTACTGATTGCTATTACTGTAAAACCAGTGAAGTGTGTTTGTCATCTTGGCTTCACCTGTTATACAGCATAGGCTAATTTTGACTTCTTGGGAGGTGTTGGTGGATTTCATTTGGTGGGTGGAATTTGATCAAAGTTTCATGCAAGTCTTAAAGCATTTGCTGAGGTTTAATGTTTGATACTTATATGTTAATTCTGCATCTTCTAATATAAATAGGGACTATTTAAATTTTTTTATTCAAGTTATAATTTGCCTTTTTAAATTTTATAGCGGTGAGTAACTTCGTAGCAATGCCTTCTTCCTCTTCACAAGAAAACCCACTAGCATTGTTGAATTTTCAATTTAGCCTAAAACTCAGTGTAGGTTACCTCTGATTGAAAGCAGACTGCAAGGATTCTGGTTTTTGTTACTTTCCCGCTGCTTCCGGTGCTGCCTCAGGAGCATTGCCTGCTAATTGTAAACAATGTTGATGTCTACCATATGTTTTGGTAGGAAGTATTGGATTCCTGCTGTCCCACTAAACTCAAATGCCTAGTGTACAAGTATTTATGAATATATAATGGCAATGTTGACTCCCCTATCATGTAGCTCTGTAAGAAACCCTTGTTTTCAGCCTCCAAGGAAATAAAGTCTTAGATTGAGTATTAAAATCTAAAAATATAGTCAAATACTTTTTCATTTGAATTTGCAGAATCTGGGATCTGGAACTCAAACTTGTAACCCTAACAGACATTGCATTCCAGTACCAATGGTAAGTAAGATAAATCTCTTCCAAAAATGAGATCTCTACAATTTTCATTTCTTTGTATTTGGTCCTTATGAAGCTTTGATACTGGTGAGTAGACTACATAGAACAATATTTTTGCAGTTGGTTTTGTAAAAACTTATTTAGGTTTTATCTCATGCCTTCATTAAGTTACTTGCTTTACTTTGTTTTCATTTTGTGACTTTTAAAAAAAAATCTATAAAAGGCGCTATAACATAACCAAAGCTGGAGTTATGTTACATGGTTTGTGCAGCCCTCAGTGCAGCCTGTGTTACTGTGTCTTGTGTGGTGTTGGTGTCTCACAAAGAGAGGAGTGTCTGTAAATATATTAGAGGATGCTTAAGCATAAGACTGGAGATAAGTGAATTCTAATGTTAAGAGGGTTCTGTGGTAGTGGGTAAGAGGAAGGAAAGAAATTTTAAAAGCGTGGAGGTAATTGTTGCTGCTCCGATGGTGTTGATAAGCTTGTGTTGGAAGATAAATGAGAGACGAGCACATTGAGCAAATACAAAAATGCATTGGCAAAGCTTTTTACTCTTAAGACTAAGAGTGAGAGATTTTTGAAGTAAGTAACTTTACAGCAGACTCTAAACAAGGAAGCAAGTTAAAATCAATCTGGAGTGTTGTTTTCCTGTTTTCAGGTGAGAAGATGAACTGCTGCATTTTGGACAAGCTGAAGTTTGGAATGCTGAGACATAAAGAACCCATTAAGAAGGAAATTACAATAGTTAAGAGGAGATGAAGGTATGACTTAGGGCTTTGCAGAATCAATAATTCAGGGGAGGTAGATGTAGTAGGCACATGAGAATTTAGAGCCAAGATAAACACCTGTGATGTTGGCAGAGTTGTATTTGAGATGTGATGTAAGAGAGGTATCATGAAGGATAAGTGTTGACCAGACCAAGTAAGGCCAAGAAAAATTGTGTTGAAAGACTAAGACAAATGAATTTGATATTAATTTGATGTTTTGTTCACTAAACAATATCTGTGGCCGAACTTGAGAAAATAAATCCCCTTCTTGAGGGAAAGGATCAGGATGGACACATAATGCATAGATGAAAGTTGCCAAGAGTTGTCTACTTATTGGTATTGGTAAAAGTTATGCTTTCTTTCTAATCAGTATACCCGCAATGCAGGTTGTCTGTTTTCTCTCTGCTGGCGTTCTGTTTGCTGATTCTTTCATTTTGCATTCTAATTTGACCCTAGAAAATAGTGTAACTGAAAAGTGTATAAGTGTTGCATCTATGCAGGATGCTGCAGGTAGCAGTTTAGAAAGCTTGATTTTACGTTTTCTGAAGCGTGTAACCATTTATTTGTTTATTTTTCGGTAGTGGAATGCTACATGTTTTATTTTGAAGGGTTAGGAGAGAGGGTGAGGTGCTGTGGTTACCCCAGGTGGTTGCTGTGGCAAATTTGTGATTTGCAGTTGAAATGTTCAGAGTTTTTATCCTGAGTAAAAAAACTGAAGACATTCGTCAAAGTGAAGGCAAGATTTATTTCTCTTGCACACACTAGTTCAAGGACAGCTCAGATAATGATTTTTGCTTTGTAAAGTAGTGAATTAATGTATTTCTGAAACATTTAGAAACTTAAAAATATGAACAAGATATTTATGTACCAGATCTGATATATTTCAATCTCTTGTACTTTCATGTTTGGTTAACATTAGAAAAATTCTGAAGTTATTTATTTATTCCTTATGAAGGAGTTTTTATTATTATCCTCGTTGTGTCTACCTTGTGCATTGAGGAGGAGGCAACACACAACTGTAATATATTTGATTTTTTGATGCAGAGGAAATTGTGCAGGATGTTTCAAGGTCCACACAAAATCTTACTCTTGAGCTGGAAATATTTTGGTCATGTATCAAACCCAAAGTTTTAGAGATTTATAAATAGTCTTTTTATTAGTCCCTTGTTTGTTTTCTTCTTATTTTGTGTCAGTTTTCTCCACCTAAAGGAGGACTGCTTTTGTGTCTGCTACACTTTTGTCTACACCTTACTTTTCTTTTCAAAAAATAACTTATCCTTTCATACCCCTGCCACTCAAGATGGCTCTCCGTTTAGAGCAGCATTTCTTTTTGCTTCTGTTCAATTGAGTGTCACTATACTGAGCTGAGAAGTGACTCCTGTGGCCCCGAGCCGTATGCACTTGTAGCCAATGCCGAATACGTGTATTGTTATGAAGCTGTAGGTTGTTTTCTTATGTAAGTGTTATAAAAGGAACAAGAAGTTCTAATCTTGCACCCCAGAGGAAAGTGTGTTTTCATTTGCTCCAGACTGCCAGCAGTTGTACTCATCAGTACAGCTGTTTGACTTTGTCTTTTGACTTGGCTGCTTATGGCCTGGACTGTCCAGTCTCATTCCTCCCACTGCCTTAGTTCTTTTTATGAAGTACTGAAGGCAGAAGAGCTCTCTGATCTCTCATCACAAGCTGGTTTTGGACAGTTCCTTAAAGAACTGGTGATACGATATTCATTTTTGCAAGCATTTAAGACTTGTTTATTTGTTTTGATGGGGGTTTTTTGTTTGTTTGTTTGTTTGTTTGAATAGAGGGAGCTTGAAGAGGAGTATATAGTTGGATTTTGCTGTTTGTTGCTTATTTTTCTTCCCCGCAACCTATGACTCAAAAACTATTTCTGTGGGATAATTTGCAATCTGTTTGATTTCTGTATTATTTCCACATGACTTTTGACTAAGTAAAATTTTAAGAGGTAAGCATAAGATTTTTTTTTTTTTTTTTTTAACAGGCCTTAGGCAAGTGTGACAAAGAAGAGCAAATGTCTCGGCCATGCTTTGAACGTAGCATTTCAATTGACCTATTGCTATGTAGAAAGTGGTGGAAGAAGCAGCCTCTTAAATTTCATAATTTTGTGTATTCTGTGGTAACTTGATAGTGTTAAATGAGTTGGGACTGTACCAGATGACTGCAGCTTCTGCTGGTTTGACTGCCTGTTGCAAGGGAGGGAGGGTAGATTGGTCTTCTGTTACCTGTGTAACACCCTACAAGGGCAAGCGGTAGGGTTCTGCAGGAAGGTAAATATGGTGTCTCTCACTGTAAATATGACAGAAAAGGGAATATGGAGATGCATCCAAAACCTGTGACTTATTTTCTCTACTATTCTAGATTAAAGAAGCCGAAAAGCTGCTGTAACTTAGCATAGACCATGTGTGTTTGGCTTGGACTGAGGCTGAAAAGGGTAGAAAACTCTAGCAAGGTATCATTTTGTATGTCAGCTGCTGTAGCATCATTGTGAACGTCTGTGTGTATTTCTTTGGGTTGGAGCAAGCCTGCCCTCTGTGAACATGGCCTGTGCATCCAAGGAGTGCTCTTCTTTGAAGTGTGCTAATTGCTGCACAGTATCCTGTAGTTGACCTTGTTGTATGGAAAGACTGAGGTGTTGGTATTGTGTTTCACAGCTGTACATGCAGATGTTATTGTACATCCTTAGTTATATTTTTTTCTGTGCTTGGTACTCTTCCTTCTTTTCTCTCCTTCTGGCTTTTGCTTGAAGTCTGAGGAAAAGCTCTGCCATTCTGTGAAATGAATAGTTGACTGAGATCAAAGTTAAAACTCAGGTGCACGATGTCTTTCTTCTCAGATGGCATAACCTCTTACTCACCTGTTCTCCATTTGCTGGTTTGTTATTCATTATACTGTTCATCACTTTTTTGTTGCTCATCTTTTTATTTCACTTTTCACAGAATGTTGAGGAGTTGAAAAAAGGGTGGGAAACAAATATGAAAGATGGGTTAAATAGAGGAAGTAGTTAACAGACAGCTCTTCCAAATTCTATTGTTAATTGTAGTTAAAAGACAAAGCCTGTTATGAGGTAAGACTTGAACCTTCAGGTGAAAATGGAGCAGAAGAATTGGAATTTTTCCAAGCTTAGATTTGGCATGGGCATGCCAATGTGCTTTTGGATCATGGCCTAGCATGCTGTTAACCCCAGCTTTAACCCAAATCAGAGCACGTTTTCAATCTGTCCATTCAACTGCCATAGCAAGTTACTGAGCTACACTAACTGTGTATGTGTAATGGAAATGACATTGTGTGGTTGCATTTTGCTTTAAACTAGCTTACATACTCATGAAATCTACTGAGTCTATGGTTTTTATTTTCTTAATACTTATTGTGAATTAGCAGGTTATAGAAGATCAGGAATATTTTCACTGTGTACAACTTCAAAATCAGACATAAAACTCAAGTATGCTTTTTTAATGGATAGTTTTTACAGATAGTAAAAAAAAAAAATACAAAAGTGGTTGAAAAAGCAAAAAGTTTAATTTGATCTTCCCTAAATATCTGGATTTACCTTTTCTCCTGAGGTCTTAAAGGGCTCTAATATTAAATATTTATTACTGCTGTTCGTAATATGTTAGGGTAAAAGTCAAACACTGCATTTGAGTACATAATCTGATATTCATCTGTCATGTTTTATTATTATTTTGAAACTGTCCAGCTGAGTGGATCAGTTTCATGTGCTTTTTAATTGAAGACAGCATTAACTAATGAATATTTACAGCCTTTTCCTATTTTTGGGGGCAGGTTTGTGTTTCTTAAGTTACCCTGGAGACACCTTTGTTTGTGTTTTCTCTTAGTGCAACTTAACTGTGGGAGAGATGACATCCTTTAGTGTAATTGTGATATTCAGCCTTCTCTGTCTTTCACACATGGGTTTTATTTCTGTGTGGGACAGATGAACTTGTTTTAAGCTGATCCAGGGAAAGAGTGGAGTAAGACTTTGTGGGTTGAAGTTAGCATCTGAAAAAGCCTGCATGAAGTTATTAATTTTGAAGATCTGCAATTCAGAAGTTGATTTTAAAGGAAAAAGTATTTTCATCCTGTATGATTTGAGGCTTTTTTTTTCCCTCGTACTTCAGAATGTCTATTGTTATTTGTGCTATTGTTTGTGCCTGGATTTGCAAGCTGCTACAGTTTTGAATGTAGCTGCCCATCTGCTGCTTGGTTATTTATAGGCAGATTTGTGGAACTCCTTCTAATCTCTCAAGTCTTCAAAAACATTAATGAATTAAACATCACAATACTCTTGTAAAAAGAGAATTAGATGGAGGGACTGAATGGAGACTAAAAAGGATAAATGACTTGCTGAAAGCCACATGTATATTTCATAGCAGAACAGCAAATAGAAACCAGATTTTTTTTCTTACTTTTAGTCCTGTGGTTAGCAGACCAGCTACACAGATTTGTGTGATACATGATAAGGGAATGAAGAAAGTACTCGTTCTCTGAAACTTGCAACAGATGCTCGTGAACAGTCTAACCCATTTAAAGACCTTGTACCATGTACTGAGAGTATTAAATGTTTCAGGTCTAATGAATATGAATAAACATGTTAATATTAATTCTCATTAAGCCTGAATTTGGTTTGATTATTTTTGATAAGTGGTTTCCACTGGGCTGCTTAGAAAGAAAACACCTGTTACTTGCAGGGCAGCTTTTCTCTGACATCTTACTTCCAGCCGTCCAGTCAATGGGAGTCTGTCAACTTGTCCCTCTGCCCTCTATCTTTAATAGACTTTTAGAATGGTTTTAAACAGAGTCTGGACATTGGTTCTTATTTTTTTTTAATGAAATGACATTAAGGATGGGTAGCACAAAATGCAGGTGATATTGTTTATTCATCAAAAATTCTGCTCTTTTATGATAAGTTACTCATTGTTCTTATTGTGTGTGAATTTTGTGGATTTTTTTTTTTTTTGAATGAACTTCTGAAATTTTAGACTTCTTGGAGTAAAACAATGTACTTTATGGTCTTTCCAGAGCCTAGAAATGGCAGAGGATGCAGCCTACCAAGTTACAATTTGATTTCACATTGGAGTGCAGCCTGAAATATCGTTTGTCTTTTTACCTGTTCTGTAATTTTTTAAACTATTTGTTTACTGTCTTCCCAACCTCTCATCCCCTCCTTAATATATACATTTTTTGTCTAAATATTTAAGAGAATTTTCTCCATAAGTAGTATTAGTTTCTACTTGTCAAGGGGATTGGAAGAGTTTTCTATTTCACTGGAACATCTTTCAGATATTTAGGTTTGAAATACAAATATTATGTGAATTTAGTGTTGCCGCCTTTCTGTGGAAATTCTCAAAAGAATGAATGCATTGTTGGGGACTGACATTACTATACTGATTAAAAAACCAGAAAGGTTAGGTAGTTCTAAACAAGTCCAGTGAGGTTCTTCAGTGTGTATGCAAGAAACATGTTAAATGAAAGAACTACAAAGTTTTCAGCATATGGCATTTCAATTGGCAAAGTAGGCTGCAGGTGGGCAATTTCTGAAATTCAGCAAACAAATTTAACCTCTTTAATTTGTTTTGTATCTGTAAAATTCCAGGATATAAAAGTTATGTCTTTGGAAGTGATAAAATGCAGCTTCTGAAGAATTTCACTTTCCTCAAGTGAAATCTGTTTTCTTCAGTGTTTGTTTTTCTTCTGTAGCTTTTTTCTATGTAATGAGTCCAAATGGGTTTTTTATTAATGAATAGACACTGAATCTGTTTCTTTCAGCTAAACGGTGGTACAGCTTTGAGCAGCAAATCATTCTTTCCTCATGCTAAATTGAGAGCTTGATGGACAGTTTTAAGAGCCTGTCATTTTGTCTTCCTCCAAACAAATCGAAGTCTTTACATGTTATTTGTAGGTCTAAATACACTTGGATCTGCTTTTAAGCAGTGTACCTTTTGGTAACTCCCAGTGGAAAGTAGATGCCAGCTGTCTTGAAATTGTTTCACTTTCCAACATTAAAAAAAGACATTTTGTTTAATTCATCCTGAGATTCTCTGGAGTGTTAAAGGATGCTCAACTTGTTTTTTAAACATAAAGATTTTTTTTCTGGTATGTTCTGATAGCCTACTCTGATGAGTTTTCTTGTAGATGAGTCCCAACGGAGTTTTCACAGAGGAGAGGTAATTGTAAAATTTAAGAGTTTCTGGAACAAAGGCCCGGTGTTTGGACTGATCAGCAATTGTTGTAATTGCTCTGACTCACCTCCCTCCACTCTGAACAGAATGCTTCATTTGGTTCCAGGAAATACTGAATAAAAGAACTATTTTGATCCATGGACAGTGCCACTACTGTGGCAGAAAGCCAGGCCGTGCTTTCACATTAAACAAATAGGTCTTTTCAGAACTGCAAAGAAACATCTCCCCAGAGTCAGTAAGTTGATGCAAACTTTTGTTCGTATGAGAAAGTATGAAGATAAAGTGTGTGTAGGTTTGAACTTTACTCCTTGATTATAATAAAGAGGCATTTGTAATAATTTTAAAATATAACCTGGGGAGGGGAGGGAAGAATCATTCAGGTACACTTTCCACATCTAAAAAAAATAAAAATTAAAAAAAGTCCTGCCAAAGTTTAATAGCTTACACTGAGTGGTTTGAGAGACAGAAATTATTGCCTGAGTAATTCTTGAATTTTGTGATTTTTGCAACAAGTAACATACACATTTTTGTTCAAAGCACAAAGGTAACTTTAATAGGATGCTTTTCTGAGTAATTGTTTGAAGTGCAGGCCGTCTTGGGACTCAGTTTCCTGAAAGAACTGAAATTTGTTTGTTTCCTTCTGTAACATTTCAAATGTGTATTTATATAATTGGCAAAAATGACAAATATGGAGATTTTGAGATAAGAGATTGGAGTGAATATTGTGACACATTACACATTGGAACAGGTAGAGACAGTAAAAAGTTGTTGAAATGGGTTTTTTTCTGTTTTATAGTAATATAATAATAATTCTTTTTTTGTTGTTTGTAATGAAGCTCATTGTTTTAACATGAAAATGAATAACTATTCTGTTTTATCTCAGGCTCTCTATTTGGATTTCTCTGAGTTTGTTGGGGTTTTTTTTCTCCTAGATCATTTATAGTTTTGATTCGGTTAACTTCCCCCATACCAGGAAAAAAACGTTCTATTTGTGTGCATGAATGCTGAAGTATCCAGATGGAGAACTCCAGGTTGCAGTCTGAAGCCCTGTGTCTGGAATGAAAGAAAAAAAAAAACCAACTTGATCTGTTTTTTATTTTGACTGGATTCTGGTGCATATCTTGGAATTGTATTTTTGTGCAGAATTAGGTTTTTTAATTAAATGGATTGATTTGTGCAAGTGTGAACTTGAAGTTACAAACAGATGCCAGTTGCTACTTCGTGTAGGCTGGAAGAGGAGGTTGCAGTTCAAGCATCCTATGGGTTTGTCAATGAAACACAAGCTTAATCACAGTAAATTGCTGTTCACAATGCAATAAAAATGTCATGAGGGTAGGAAGGAGGCAAAAGGAGCAGAAGCATTTCCAGGTATAGGTTAAACATGATTACTCAGTTTTTTGGATGTTTTTCTTCAAATGAAGACCTGCTAATGGCAAGATAATGGCAGTGTCCTGACATACATGTAGCATAACATATTTAGAGAATTATTATATTCTTGGTAATATGAGAGAGACTGTACAAAAGTGCAGTCTTGTTTGCACTTATTTTACATCTGAATGAGCAAACAGATGATCTACCTGTAAATTAATTGCAGTTTAATAAGATTGGGAAATGGGACTTCTGTATAAATTATCTTGGTGTCCTTGGCTGAGGTTCTGCATTGGTTTCTGTGGTTGGATTCTTTGTTCCCCCCCAGTGAGGAGAAAGAAATATTTAACTGATTATTTGCATGGATAAAGGCATATGATAATGTTTTTTCTTAACTTTTTACAATACTTTGGATTTTGGTTACAATGTTCTGTGCTTCCATCAGAAAAGTACAAAAGTGTTGTGTCCAGTGCTCACTGTAGTGAAACACTGCATTTGATTTCCCATGCTTGACAACTTTTAACTTCTTGTGTTTCAGAGCTGTGAAAATTATCTGAAGTAGAATGGAAGCTTCAGTAATATTACCCATTCTGAAGAAGAAATTGGCTTTTCTTTCAGGTATGATTTCAGTTTTCCTCAGCTGGTTCCTCCCTGCATAATTTGGATGGTATATTTAAATTGGTTATTTGTGTTTGCTGGATGTATTTAGTGGAAATATATTGTTGGTTAGTGCTTTGTCACATTTCAAAAGAATCTCTGAAACTTTTAATCTAGTAGCCAAACTATTGCTGTTGGCATTTAGGGCTTGGTTTTGCTGTAACCTGTAACTCAACCCAAAAAGTTGTTGACAGGAAGTCAGTCCATATATAAAAGAGTGATAATATAGCAAACATCCAAAAATAATGCTTTCTGGGGTTTTTTTTAATTTTTTTTAGAAATACGGAGTGAATATTTTCAGGATTTTCTTTAGAAAATTTTTCCTTCATTTTTACCCATCTTTTCTCCAACACAGAAACAGGTGGAAGCAGAATTAGCCATGCATTGCAACAGTTTGATTATTGCCAAGTAGTTAATTCAGGAAAGTAATTATGCACTGTAATTATCCTTGTATTTATTAAAACTTCTTGAATCTTAGTTTGAAGGTAACTTTCTTCTCCTCATGCCAATAAAAAAAAAGGAAGGGAATACTTGAAATGATGAATGACATTCTCTGCTGTCTGGTTTCACTGCTGTCATAGATAGCTGTGTTTGTTCTTGGTGTTTGATGGTATCATTTACTGTAGGTAGGTAACTTGCAGAACACTTGTCAACTTCACAAATTGAAGTGTTGCCTTAAATGTTCTTCTGGTTTAGTTTATTTTAGTTTATTTTTTTAATTAGTCTAGTTTAGCCGACTCCAGTCACTTAAGAAGTGAAACCTGTTCTTTTTGTTGATAGAATGTTTTACTTTGAATTTACCTACTGTTCCCAGCAATTGCAAATCAAACAATTCCTGTTTAAAAACAAATAAGCAAACCCCTAAAACTCAATTCACATTAAAGCCTGGGACCAGTGGGGAGTTTCTTCCACAGGAACAGCAGATGTGTAGTATGGTGACTGTTCAGTATTCTACTGCAAGGGGAAGTTTTCACTAACTAGAGTGCATTTTCAATTTGCAATTAAATCTGCCTGATCCGTTTTGAAATACAAACATTCTTAGTGGAAAGTAATTTATTGAGTGCATTTTAAATGTTAGGAACCTTTCTGAACCTGCATATTTCTAAGTAGGTTTGACCTTTTTGAAATTGGTTGGTATTAATGGATGCTTTAATGTAATGAATGGTAAAGATTCATACACTAGGGTTTTTTTAGTGTTCCTCAGTGTAAGTAAAGGAACTTGACAGAGAAATCAGTTCATCACGTCTCTTTAAATCAATTTTACTCCATATAGTTTCATAAGTAAAAACATACTAATGATTAAAAACGTATCATCAGAAAAATAATATTTTAGGAAGGCATACTGCAGTGCTTATATGCTGAAATCTCTTGGCATTTTTTGAGGTAAGTTGGTACAAATAATATTGTTCCTGCCTTTTTCTGGAAGCAAAACAGTTTTTCTAATGGAGCAGTGTCTCCTCAGATTTAGAATCCATGGCTGTGTAGGTTTCTTGCTGGTAGGTCATTACAAATAGCAGGGGAAAAGAGACAAGCTACTAACTCAGCAAAAAACCTTGAACAACCACTTTGGTGCAAAATTAATTATTTTTTTTTTTTGTGGTGCTCTAAGTTCTTTTCCTTAACTTAAATGTATTTTCAGTGTAGCAACGTTTACAAGCTGAGGGAAAACCTGTCAGTTGTTACACAAGATGACTTGTAAGGAACTAATAATTTAGATAATTGTTACGGTCTTCTTGTGAAATGTCAAGAGATTATATTTTTGGGGGTTTGAGTTGTGTTTTGTTTAGTCAGTTCAGCAAATGCTGTTTAAATCCAAGTATTTTTCCTTCCTTTTCTCTGCTTCTTCACTCCAATTTTCAGGCTTTCTGTCATTCAGAAACAGAGAAGGGTGAACAATCTATAATAACTCTTGCTTTAAACTGAGACACCCTCTTAATTTCTGCAGAAAGCATCTGTCCATTTGTCCTTTCTCGTACATCACCACTCTTGAATTCTTCTGTTTAGAAATACAGTTATTAAAAAGTGTGTTGCTGTTTTCCAGCAAAAATTCTCTCCCAAAAAAGAGAAAGGGAGGGGAACACAACTATTGCAATGGATGACTGAAAGCAGTCAGTCCTTTATGAAGATGTGGAAAATGTGTGTGTATCAGTGGATTTTTAAAACTCTTTGGAGAACTTGCAAAGCTTTGGAAACAAGGAAAAAAACCTGTAGCAATTAAGTGTCCAACATATGTTGTGTAAGCAGTGTTTGTTCCTTATCTTGCCTGCATCTCATGGATGGGGAGAATTCTTATCAAATTATGTCAATGTATGTGTATGCATCTTGCAAGGATTACTGAGCTCATGTGGTTTGTCTTATTTCACAGCTATTACTGTTCTGTAAAAAGTTGTTCTTACTGATTAGATAGAACTTCAGCTCTACCATTATTCAAGAACTGCTATGAAGCAAAAACATGATTTAATTGCTTTAACAATGTGAGTTGCACAATTTGAGAATAAAGATGTTCTTTCTCAGGTTATGGAAATTTACTTTCCTTGTTTTTCATCCCAAATAAACCTGTGAGTATAGTTATCTTTGTACAGCTTTTCTAAATTATGGAGAAAATTGTTTAGTAACTGACTCCTACATGTGCTTAAATGTGTTGTGATTGTTTTGTTTCCTTAATAAAATGGATACTGTATTAAAACTTACTGTTGCCAATATTGTTTGTGTAATTTTTACCAGAAAGTTTTGAAAATGCATGTGAAAGATTAAGGCAACTGGTTGGAACTATTTATCTTAAAGAGATGACTGTTATGTGTTTGTAAGTAGGTCTAGAAATAGTTATGTGTTTGATGACTGAATTACCAATTTCAAGTACCTGCCATGGGCAGCCCGTGTGGTACAAAATCCTCCTTTGTGTTGTCAGTGTTTCCAGGAGCTCCAGCTGGAGCTTTTGGGTACATGTTCACCTTGGAAGCTGACCGGGTTTCTGGTGGGCTGGTAGTGTAGAAGGTCTAAGAGATCCTTTTTAACAACATCATCTAGAGATACAAAAATAATGCTTCTGGAACACTTGGTTTGTGTTGTTTATATCGAAAGTATTAGATGAAAAACTGTGACAGCTGTGGATATGGGCTATGCTCTGAAGTGTTGGTGATGTCTTAGATATCAATGTGGTGAATGAATCCTCACAACTGAGAGGTGAAATGTCAGTTGAGATTTTCACAGCAACTTTAAGGATTGCTTTCGTGATGTATTTTGAGACTACTTAACTAAAAAGTATTTATTTTACCTCAAAGTCATCACATTAACTTTCTAATTACTTTCTCGTTCTGAAATAGGAGGGAAGGACAGAAGAAGTGGCCTCATTCTGACAATTCCATTATGCCTTGAACAGACAAGTATGGATGAGCTGAGTGTCACACTAGACTATCTTCTGAGTATACCAAGGTGATTTGAAAGGCATTCAGTTTTCTTCCAGTGGTGGACGGGATCTTTCTAATTTTTTTGAAGTTTTCATTTGCTTTTCAATACCAAATTAATTTTACATAAATGTTTGTCTAGAATGTGATACTGTCTGACTGAATTAAAAATATACATCCCGGTGAGCTAAGGGATATGTACTAAGGCTTGCCTTTGTCCTTCCATTCTGTATATCTGGCTTTTTTGTTTGTTTGTTTTATCTTGTATATTTCTATCCTCCTTTCTTGGGATAGCTTTCATAATTTCTTTTTAATGACAGTGCACTTAAATTACAAAGTAAATTAATGAGCCATTCCCGTCAAACACCGAAATTTGCAAAGGTAAGGTTTCTGAAAGTAAAATAGCTTCCTTCTCTTCCTTTGTTATGTGCCTAATCTTTGTAGCTTGTAGTGCTTCAGTGTGCACTGTCTAAAAATACACAGTCTCACTGAAGTTAGTGATCACCTTAAATGTTTAAAATTAAAATACTGCTTAAATGTGCTGAATGAGGACTTGAGTACTCTCTCATCGATACCTTGCTGTAAAATTGTTGAATAAGTTCTGTGCATGTGACACTGCAAGCTTATAGAGACAGTTTTTGGTCCTGGCTTAGTTACCTGCATTTCTTTTTTTCTTAAGATCCAGAGATTGATCTTTATCATAACTTTGTTTTGTTCTCTTGTGCCACTGATTTAAAAAGCAAAGAAGCCTCTTGGATAAATACTTGGTTTTGTATCCCTTTAAATTTCTCTTCTGGAAACAGAGCAACAGTGGCATAACTAAAGACTGTTCAGTGTACTTTTCTTAGTGTAATCTGTAAATGGTTTTAAAACACAATTAAAGGATCCAATTTTTTTTTTTTTTTACTTAAGGCTTTAAAAAATTCTGATTGGTGAGAGAGAAGCAAAAAATAAATTTAGATTACTTAAAAATAAAAACATCAGTAGGTATATGGGTATATTGCACAATATTTTAATTGTGGAAATTTTAGGGTTTTTCAGACATCTTTGTTGTCTTTTGTAAAGTGATGAAAATACCAAATGGTCATCCACATAAGTCATCTCATTGACTTGAGGGCTTGGCCGTATTTGTGGAACAGATGTAGGCATTCTTGTTCTAGTAAGCATTAATTATTCCACAGTCTCATCCTGATGTATGTCTTTACATATATTAGTGTAACAATAGCTGTCTAAAAACTGAACCAAAGTACTCTTTGTACTCAGTAGAAACTGGGAAATCTGTTTGAAAATGAAGTCAGTGTTCCCACATTTAATGTTCTGTTTGTCAGTTGTGGAAAAAATGACCTCCCTTTTATGGTGGCAGTATGGAAAAGTCATTGTTTTGGTTTGCATGTTGTTCTTCAATGGGAAAATGGCCCAAGCACTTGCCTTTTTTGTTCTGGAAAGGACCATGTTTGAAAAAAGGAGGGGTGAAGGAGGGATGTTGCCCCAAGTTTAGGTAGCTGTCCAGGAAACATTAATGCTACTTTTTCCCCCAAGTTCTGTGTGTAAGGTAACCTTTTAATTCAGTTGTGTGTGATGTGCATTGTAACTGTAACTGGTTTGAGATCTGTGTTCTGGTGTTGATGGCTGGCTGCGTCCAAAATTTGAGAAGCATAACTCCTTAAACTGTCTTGGGTAGAATTTCTTTGGAGCGTGTGTATAAAGCCATTCTGAAACTTCAGACAATTTATTCCTGGTGTTGAGGTCTACTTTTATGCCTTTCTTTGATGCTATTTAAAATTCTCAGATTCTGAAGTGACCTCTTCAGAACTGAAGAATAATAAAAGTGGCAATGCTATGCTGTTGTCTGTGTATACCAAAGTTTGCTTCCTTTGTTGTATCCTCTGTATTGTGGCTCAAATCACCAAGCCCTTTTTTTTTTGTTTTAATTATTCTAACTTGCATACAGACATTTATGTTTGTATTGGCTGAACTTCTCAAAAGTGGTAACTCACTTCTGAATATGGTTGGTTGTAGGTTTTGTTGGTTTCTAGGTTTTTTTAATAGGTTTAGTAGTAGAGAAGAGCAGATGCTAATACTGCTAGATTCCAGTGAGCCTGAGGAAGTCACGTCTCTAGATGCTGTAGTAACACTATTCATCTTGTTCTTAAAAGCAGTGGTAATGTGCCTTTTGAGTTGATTCTGATTAAACATTGCAGTCATGAAGCCTGAATGTTCAGACTGCTTCCAGAAAAATCTTAGGTGTTGTCTTAGAGGTTCCTTAAAACCAAAAGCATTCTTGGACTGACAGCCAACTTTGTAATTATTTTTTTCTACATAGACTAGTAGGGTGCCTTTTTTCCCTTTTTTTAGTAATTTATTTATTTTTTTTAAATTCTAAGATAAATTTGTCTTCCACCCCTACCTTATGAAGCTCAGCTTAAACATGAAATAAATAACAGTTAAATTTGTTGATGTGAAACATAATGCTTACTGTTACATGCAGGTTGCTTTTTTATTTTTAAGAGGATCACAGAAATGTCTTTGTTTTCTAATTGCAGATTTGGGTAGTAAAGATTACATAATGCTTTCCTACATCATGTAAACGTAATGGGTTTTAGTTACTTTGCCAGACACAAAAATTTCAACCTGGGGCATGATATCTTGTGTGGTAACTAATGCTAAAACACAGGCTCACTTCCGTGTCCTCTTTCGGATGCTCCTGTGCTGACTGTGAGAAGGTAACACTTCCCAGATGCTGGTGATACCCAGAGGTTGCTGCCACCATTGAACACTGTCCAGCTGTTGTGAGCACCTTGTTGCCAACTTCAGTTTGAAATGAGCTGGGAAGGTTTTTGTGGAAATGCACAGAGAGTGAGGAAAGTTTTCACTGTTTTCTCCCATTTGGTGTTTGAGCAGAAGTACCTTTGAACTTTTGGCTTTGTAGCTGTTTTCAGCAGGTGGTGTTTTTTGTTTTGTTTTGGTTTTTTGTTTTTGTTTTGTTTTGGTTTTTGTTGTTGCAGTATACGCAGACTCAAATGTTATTAGAAGGAAAAGAGATTATGTCAGTCTAAAATGCTCTTTCTTGTAGATCTATATGCAAAGCCTCTGTCCTGTAGAGGTTTTTTGTGCACTGCAATTCCTAGTTCATTTGTTCAGGAAAGAAATTTAAGCATGTTTAGATGGTTTCCTTTGGATATGCATCAGGTGATTTGTAGCTCTATCCTCAAATCTGTGTCAATTCAGAAGTAACATTGTGAAAACTCACATCCCTTTGTCTTCCATACAACACTGTAAATTGATCTGTTTTCTGAGGCTTTTCTGAAGTTTATGGTTATGAAACCTTTTCAGAGTTGCTAAAGTTTAAAGAAATACTTCTATTATGAAATACAATTCAGTGCTACTGGAAAATTATAATTTGCAGCTTCTGTTAATATGCTGGAGCATTAAAATTCAAAGTTATTTTATGAATAAGTAGACTTATGGTTTATAAGGCAGCATTTTTATAAGGAAAAAACTATGTAGTTGTATTTTACATGAGGCTTGAAATCCAAAGTCATTGTGATAAGACACTTGTTCACAAATTTTCTTTTTCTAATTTTTTTTCTTCTTTTAGTGAGAAGTGTAAAGCTAGGGGATTCACTGTGATAGTGGATGGCAGAAAGTCTCAGTGGAACGTGGTAAAGACAGTTGTGTTGATGCTACAGGTAAATAAATTTTATACATTCATAGCTGACTGAGTTTTATAGATGTGAACCCAATAACTGTGCTATTGTAGAGGCAGTAATTTCTTGATCGAGATACAGATATTTTATAGTCTTCTAAAATAACCAATTGTGGTTCTGTGACAGAGTTCTGTGCGGGAAGAAATTCTGAAAAACAGATGATACAGCTCACTCAAGTGAGAGACAAATTCTTTATTGTTGAGAACACACAATTGTAGACCTTTTTCTAAACCAGAAATTCAGTAAAAAAAAATACAGAAATATGCTTCTGGCATTGCCAGCTATGAGCAGTAGGAATGTCTGCAGGGCAGCAGTTCACACTGATAATGTAGCTGAACAGGTTTTGATGCAATATACTGTACTACCCAGTTTTCCTTACAATAGGATATAGTTGATTTTGTTGTGCATAACAGTTGAAATCACAAATTATGTTCTGAATGCTACAAAAAGGAGGAGAAGGAAAAAAAAGTGACAATTTCCAATTAAATAAATTCTTAAAAAAAATTATTTTAGCTCTTCAGAACTGTGATTTTACAATAGTCTTGTTTCTGCTGAACAGTATAGGTTATTTTCTGGTCTCAGTGGTCAAAGAAAATGCAAGATACAGCACTCCTAAATGCATCAGAGCACCTGAACTACTGACTTTCTTACTTCACAGGTGATTTTTCTTTATCAGAGCAGTTTTCCTCAGAGCTAAGTGATGCCTCAGAAAGTGTGTCAAACACAAGTAATTTCATATTTATTTTTTTTGTCCTACTGGGTCATTGTTGCTTCTGGGTTTTGAAGTCTGTTTCAAGGTGTCTTTCACCTATTTCTGACTAAGATGGTGTTCCTATTAATAGAGTTACAGTATTTGAATCCATTGTATTCAGATTATGGTCTTGATTGAGATTTTGCTTCAGCCAGCGTGAGGTGGTGACATTTGGTGGCAACTGCAGCTGGTGGGAAGGATGCTATTTACCCATGCTCCGATTTCAGCATGCATCCTGCCAGCGTGCAGCCTACAGAAACATAAGTTCCACATCTGTATCTTTAGTTTGAGAAGGAAACAATAAAGAACATTTTTCTATGTAAACTGATCACTTGTGCAGATGACGTGAGATTTCTCTTTGCTTCAACATACATAGTTTCCCAAAACACTTCTGTGTTCAAAATACTTTCGACTTGTAAATCATTTTTGCAAATTCATTGAAATGGTGCAAGAATTGATTTTGGTTTTGGTGCTGATTTCTCTGTTGGAAGTATTTCACTTTTCTTGAATTATATTTTTATAAATAAACCAAAATATTTAAAGAGAAATCACATGGATTGTATCACCTTTATATCACTACTCTGATTATTTAACTCTTCCTGCTATAGCTGATGCCTTGGGAGTAATCAAGAGTCTTTGTTCCTTGATATACATTCAGTGTGACAGTATAAAACCAGCTTAGTAGATTAAATTATTGGTTTAGGCTGAGAAATGTTTTACTGGTAGTATTGTAATGAATTAGTATGTTGAAATGTCAATATTCAGCCCTTTCATTCTAGTCTAAGCAATACATACTAGAGAACTATGGGGTCTAATCTTGAGGTGTCATCTGGTAACAACGTATACGATTTTTTTCCAACGTTATGATTACTATTTCCTTCTGCAAGGTAAATAACATCTGTGGAAAGCCTTGGGTTTAATAATAATTTTTTTAAAAAAAATGCCATAAATAAAATTAAGCCTAGCCAATAATTCATGTTTTTTCAAATTAACATAATGTGGACTAATGGTCAGTCCTCAGGACTGAAAGTGAAGAGGTTATATTTTCTTTTCAGTTCTGACACAGTTTTGCTACAAAAACCAGGGCAATCTGCTCCAAAGCAGGATGGAGCCAATATGTGACGTAGATGCAGCAGACTAACTTGAATTTTTATCTGCAGTTTATAAGTTGTTGAATAAATGATGAAATGTAAATGTAGTAAATGAAGGTGTAATCTTGAATGTGTTACTTATTTTTTCATTTGTTTTACAGAATGTTGTTCCAGCTGAGGTGTCACTTGTTTGTGTAGTTAAGCCAGATGAATTTTGGGATAAGAAGGTTACACATTTCTGTTTTTGGAAAGAGAAAGATAGACTTGGCTTTGAGGTATGTAGATCTTTTGTCTATTTCAGTCAAAATTACTGTTTCTCGAATACTGTATAATTGGATGACAGTTAAGATGTCTTTAAATTAGTTCTGTTCCAGATACTTTGTGGATATCCTTAACAAACCACTGTGACTTTTTAACTTCTTCCCTCTTTAATAAGAGTATTCAATGAAGTAACTCTCAAATTAGAAATGTGTGCCATTTAATTCTTTGCTCAGCAATGGTATAAAACTGTTTGATACGTATTGTGGATGATTTGAGTAAGAAATGGTTGTATAGGGTTTAGTGTGAAATTTTTCATGATTTTCTGTAATGAACTGTGGAGGTATATGTTGTATGATATCACTATATCAGTAGTAACAATTCTGACAAACATCTTGTTGCTACTACATGCATCTCTCATTTTTTGAGTTCTTTTACAGTAGTAACAAAGGTTATAGGTCCCTTCAGTTTGACAAATATAAACTGATACTGTTCTAGTTGTGAGGCAGAGTGTGTACGAGAGACTACACACTAATGTTAGCAGTTCCACTATTATATTAGTTGTGGTGGTTAATGGAAACCTCAATTTTCCCTGTTTTTTTAGAGATTATCTTTCTTTCCAATCTTTTTCTGTGCTAATCTTTTTTGAACTACAAGCTTACTCTGCTCACCACATACTAAAATATCTACTTGTTTTGTACAACAAAACTCTTAGCATCTTTTTTTGGTTTTCTTTGTGAAAGATTTAATAGAAAAGCATTTTGCATCTTGACCAATGCTGTGTAATTCTTTCTGATGGTGAGATTATAACCTTCTTGAACATTCCTGCAGAACACTTAGTTCAGGGAAAATGAGAATTGGAAGGTGGCAGCTGAAAAGTTTCGTAACTGCTAAATAATATAAAAAGAAATTCTCTATCATCTAGATATAATTCTGTTAATTCATGTGAATTTTGTCTTTAAGTCTTGTGTCAGACTTCACCTAGAATAGGTGGCTTCATTTTTGGAAACAATTCCTGCAAGTGGAAGTGCTCTGAAGGAGTGTGGGGGTAAGGGGTACGGTACCTCTTTTCAATGAGGTGCCCAAATATTTATTTATTTATCTATCTATCTACTTATTTATTTATTTATTTATTTACCTCAAGATTCCTTTTATTACATTATTTCATTTTTTATTATCTGCTTATAAATCTTACAAGTAAGGTGATTGTGCATGTTTGCCTTCAGGTTGTTTATTTTATTTTTGAATACCTTTTTAGAGACAGGTTTGAAAAGTAGCCTGAGTTCAGCACAGCTGTCCGAAGAATCTCTGAACAGCTACTTAGGTGTTTGAAAGTCTGTAGTCAGCAAGATAATCAATAAAAAAGATAGTCAAGTGCCTGACATTTTGCTACTGGTTCCAATTATGATAATTGTGACTTCCATTACAGTTAAACACTTCGGGTTTCACAGATGTCTGTCTATCCTGTCACCTGAATTCCTTAAGAAGACTGGCAAAGAGTTGTGATCGTAGATTGGAGTTTGGCATGTAGCAGCAGCCCAGTCATAGCTTCTTTGATTAAAAACATGAGTGTGATGGTACCCCCCTTCTATAAACTAGCTTATTGTTTGGAGCCACATCCAAGATGAGAATTTAAAAAAGCATCTGAACTAACCCTCTGTAGTAAAAAGAAGATTTAAGAGCTGCTATTTAGAAAATGACTTAAGTTTGCAATATTCAATTTCACACGGTTGCTTTCAGGACATAAGGTAAAAAAATGCCTCGTTCTAGAGAGCAGCAGTAGTAATGGCAAAGCCCTCTCTTTAGAAGACTCTACTGTCTGATTTAGGCTGTGTTTTCCCATGTGCACACCTGTAAATATAGTGCTTGGACAAGTTCAGGAAGTCTTTGAAGTTGTGGTGTAAAAAAATTTTATACATCAGTTGTTAGTGGATATATGATGGTATTACTAGTTTAGAAGTCAGTCCTCTAGAACATTCTTCTTGGGTTTTTCTTCAAAATGACTCAGCTAGAATCCATTTCTAGACAAATAAGCAGAAAACCTACAGAAAATATATTAATGAAGCAGGGATAATTTTACATGGCTGCAATAATAAATGGATTTTTTGTTTGACTTTGAGGTTTGTCTAACAGTCATTAAATGATAATTCTTTAATTTAACAAGCTTAGTAATTTTATGAAGTGTGTTCTGTGCCAATGATCATTTTGGCATTGTTGGCATAGACCACTGGAGTTATGTAACTAAACCTTTTGGTTTCTGTTTCTAAACTCTTTTTTTATTACTGAAGTGTAAACATTTCTGTCTGACTTGAAATTTTGAGCTAAGATTCTCTTAAATTAATAGTTCTAAAGTTTTAGAAAGAAGAATATAATTAAAGTAGGAGAGGCACTTTGTGCAAACGTATCAAAATATGTCACTTGCAAGAAAAGTAGTCAGGAGGCAGGAGAAAAACTTGAGATTTGTTTTCTGATGCCTCCTTATATCTTGGCTTGATGCATGGGCAGGTCAGATGTTTGAACTATATATATACATATGTATGTATAATATAACAGGTAATTGCTGAATTCTCATTTTGGTTGATAGGTGTTTGCTCTTGAGTTTCCCTTCTGAAGCAGGGTGAGACTGCTTGCTTGCATGAGGGGCTGCCATCAATTTTTTATCTAGCTGAGGTTGGACCATGAGCAGCTCTTGGTATAGAGTTGCTGTAGATATTTCTGAAGAGGCTGTGTGATACCATCCTAGTGCATGGCTTTTCCTTATATCTTGCAGTTTGTTGGTTTATGTTGGTTGGTTGGTTTTCCTTCTGTTCAGTAAGTCATATTCTTAAATGGCATTCTTCATTAAAGGACAGGAAAAGCTGAGAAGAGTAGGAAAAATCACGTGTTTTCCCAGATGTTGAAAACTCACCCTTGGTATTAGGCAAGCCTTTGTTCTTCACTATTCATTAATTCTCTTGGTTATTCATTACTTGGTTGCAATCAGGAAAACTGTCTCAGTGAAAATGACCCACCTTCTCTGTGCTCCAACTAATATTTTTATTAGAGATAGTAGTATGTCTTTCCTCTATTTTGGATAGGAGTGCAGATAAGACACTGGTAAGGCTGTGGAAGGCTCTAACTCATGCACAAATCTACAGCTGCATAATTTTGTATTACTGGCAGTAAAAACAAAGCAATGCCCAACTTGTATTTCGGATCACGGATGAGATTTGCATAACTATTAGGAAAATCCAGGATTGCTTTTGTACCAGTGAAATGAATATGATGTAAAATTGAAATGAAAGTATGAAATCTTTTTATTCACTTGGGTGTAATCGCATTTTATTAGGAGTAAATGCTGCGTAACCGTGATTTCTAATTTCTAATGGGGCATTACATCTACTTCCTATTTCCTGCCACCTTATCTGTTCTTAATATCTTACTTAATACTTGCTTTAATGGCCGTATGAAGCCATTAAAATCAGTGCCTTCCTTTCTGTTCAGAGGCAGAGATCCTCTGCTTCAGAGTGTGATGTGGTGATGATGCGTTGCAAAGCACTGAAAGTAAATGTGGGAACTGAGATCAAAAGGGCTACTGGGTGGATAAGTACAAAGAGGTGGGCTGATTCAGCTAAGTAAAAGTGCATGTCCTTATTTCTGGTTAGTATTACTGTTGGTTTTGGGCCTGCCTGAGGACAATTCCCATTTGTCTTCCAGCAGAATTTTTCTTTGTAACTTTATTCCTCCTTTATTAGCAACCAGTTCGTGTGTTTGTTAATTGAAGCAGTTTTATCTGGTCCTGTGCCATGCTTCATAACAGGAGAGTTGTTTTAATTGCTACAAGGCTGTCTTTCAGCCAAAATGTTGCATATATTACACTGCAATACTTAATACTGTTAATGTTTTAAAAGATTGAAGAACAGGATTTTAGTATAAAAATTTCTGTGCTTTGGAGAGTTCAGAGATGTTGCTTTTTGCTTTTTTATTGTATTCGCATAGTGATGTGAAACAAATCACTTCTAGTGGCTGTAGTGTGCTGTATTTGATCATGAACTCTTCATATGAAGACAATTATCATAACTGGAAGAAAAAATGTACCATACAAATTGATGAAATGTACAAATTTGTACACAATTCAAAAATTACCGACAGACTGGTGGAGTTATTTTGTGTGTACCTTTCATTTAAGGAACCTATAGGAAAAATGGTCTCTGATCCTGAGTTAGGTATTAGATTAGTACTTTGAAAATCGGTTTGTCGAGAGCAGGGAGGAAGAAAGTGTACTTGCTATCCTTATCCTTGTGGAAATCATGGAGAAAATCTTAAAAGTTCACTTAGGATTGGGAGATAAGAAATGAAGGGAATTTAAAAAAAAAAAAAGAAAGGGGAAAACCAGGTTTTAAGATTGAGACAACAAAATTTGTAGCTTTCGTGGACTTTCCCACAAATGCATATTAGGAGTTCCAGTCTTCTATTAAAATTATATTTAACTGCATTTCTCTTCTCATCTGTATGTATCTTTGCTGCTGCTGGAGGCAATGGGTCCTTTCTTTTAGAAACCTGGGCCAAATAAGGGAATTGTCTCTGGAGCTGGAGCCTGTAAGCCTGCGTTTACATCATGCTCTGAATTCAGTCCTAAAAAGGGGTGTGTTGGAAAATACCAGGATCTGTGCCTATTTTCTTTGGGATGGAAAAAGGACAATGTGCTGATTATCATGAGTCCTGGAGGGAAAGGTGAATGAGTGGGTAAAACCATGAGTGAAGGAGGCAGTGACTGGGAGTGGAGTTGACAGTTTGTCTTCTGTTTATCTAGATTCTGCTAGCTGCTCTTGGGTTTCTAGTGGGCCAGATTTCCATGATACTGGCCAGATAAATATTTGTGTTTCTTGGTGTAAAATTAAAGAAAATTATCTTTGTTTAAATTATTGTTCCATATTAACAAATAACACCTTAAGCTACTCAGTTTTTAATCAAATAGTCATTAAAAATGGATTAAAATAGTATGTAGCATCAAAAAATAGGATTATTTTCCTCAGGAAGAGGAAGTCTTCACTTTACAGTTCTCTGGCAGTGAATCACTTTCAGAGTAGATATATGGGCAGCTCTGTTTGTTCGCTTAGAGTGCCATAGTTATTCTTGCAAAATCACTTGGAGAATAGTTGAGGCTATACTGAAGTTTTTTCAGCAGGTGAGTTTGCTGGAGAAGAAGCACAGTTAACTTTGAAAAAAAAAAAAAGCCAACCAAATATTGATTTGATTGTGCTCTATAAAACAATTAGGATTCAGTCCATATGAACTTCTCAGTACCTCGGCACACCTGGTAAAAATTCTTTAGAAGGTGTTGTGAACATCGTCATACTTTTTGGTTGTTGGATATTAGGTTGCTTGACATGTAAAAAAAAAATAATTAAGAAACCCACCCAAAATTAACAAAAAACCCCAAACCAAACCCACACCAACAAATTACGCACAATATAGATATGTGGATTTAATGCATTATTTTCTCTGTTCTCATAAATTATTTTGCCAGGACTGCCTTTTTTTGTTCTGGGAAATTGAATGTATTTTTAGGTTTACAGTGTTGTGTAAATGCCAGGTAATTGTAATCAGTTTTTTCTAAATGATTATACCGTTTATTCTTTTAAACCAAATCTGATTTTTAAGACCTGACTCCTGAGATTACAAATAGGATTTAGTCCCCTTACAGTGTAGTTGTACCTATTTCAAAGTATAAAAATTTTGCTCTGATAATAGATGTAGAATTGAGATAATTTTCTTAACTTATCCCAGAAGTGAACTGTATTACTCATTGATACCAAGCTGTGAAGATAAATGCAGATATTTACTTAGCTCAGATTATCATATGCTTAGATTTCAGTTGTTCAAATTTTGTATTCTTAGGGGACGTGTTCTCTTTTGGAAACTAGCTGCTTCTTTTTTCATTCAGTAGTGTGGCTGCTCTGATATTACACACTTAAAAAAAAGCCCCTTGTTACTGAAGTTTTACAGCACCCTGTCTTCAGATAGCTCCTGTGTTTGACTCTGTGACATTTGAATTAAAGAGTTCTTTCATTACTTCCCTCAAGAAAGAAAGAAAGTTCAGATGGATGTATTTAACATTTTGGGGGCACTTTTACATTTCCTACTGAATATCCAGAATTCCTCTCTCATCTTAACATCTGCCTCTTTCTCCTTGTAGATGATCAATGAAAATAATTGCAGAAAACAGCAAATGATGTAGAGAGAGAGGTCAGCTTTCTGCAAACAGTATTTGAAGCACTTTTATTACAAAAGATATATGTTGCATGGGTCAAAACCATGTATTTTCACTCCTGAGCTATAGAATTTTGCAGTTAAGGCACAAGACTTCATAGTACAGGCTTTTGCTTTTGGTTGGTTGGTTGGTTGGTTTTTTTGTTTGTTTGTTTTTGTTTGTTTGGGTTTTTTGTTTTATTTTTGGCAGTTCTTAAAAAGGTTTTTTGATTTTATTAAAAAATACAGCACTTCTGCTTTTCCCAAAGCACTGTTCTGAGTTATTTCTGCAAAGGCTTTCACCATGGTTTAGCAGGCCAATGTTGTACAAAGCAAGTTTGCTGACTAGAGTAAGGAAGAGAGCTTTACCACACTTCCAGGGTTTAAAAGGAACTCAGTGCAGATGATGATTCTATGGCTGTTTTTGTCGGTAGCAGAAAGGACGTGTTGGAAACCTACTACCACTGTCAGCTTTATTAGCTGTAACTGTTGTTGGAAGTGGGTGGATCAAGTGGGAAGGGAAGCAAAGATTTAAGGATTCAATAAATTAGACTTTTTTTTTTTCTGTTTTACCATCTGTTTGTTTCGCCCTTGGGAAGTTTAAGCTGTTCATTTTAACATCCAACTATAATCTGCTGTCTAAAGACTTTTACTTTGGATCAAGAAAGCTTTTTTTTTTTCTTTTTCTAAAGTCAACATAGTAAAATTACTTCGGAAAAAACCTAAAAAACAAAAAATCATTTCAGTTGCAAGCAAACAGAGGGTTATTTCTATTTTTACAACTGTAAATTACCTTATCTGTACCTGTGTTGAACTGTGATATTCAAAGGCAAAGGTGGAACGCTAAGTTCATAAGGGAGAACTCTTTTCAGGATGTGATAATTTCATATTTATTTTCACAAAAGATCAAAGACAATTATGTTATTGGATTTTGAAAAGAAGGGTCTCTTCATCATGCACATCGCATCTACCATCAACATTTTTGTTTTCTTTGGCTATTGGTCTGTGTCCTTATGGAATATTAACCTGTAGTAGCTGATTAAAACATTATTTCAGAAGCTTCAGAGAAGCAAATTGCACTTCTGACATCTAGAAAATATCAAAGCTAATTTACTAATGTAAAGCATATTAAGGATGTTAAATTAACACTGCCACCAGTCTACGTCTAGAGCAAGAACTAAATTCTGTTCAGGACCCTTCCCTTCTGCCACCACCTAGTTAAAAATTCAAATATTTGTTTACTTTTTGGAAAGTCTTCAGACAGGATTTTTTCAGTTAGCCTGGTGAATAGTCAATGAACAGTTTAAAAAAAAAAGAAACCTAGAGACTGAATGGGTTTTGAAGTAATGTCTTAAGTTAAAACAAGGCTTATTAATGAGGTGGAAGTTTTTCTTTTTCCAAATTTTTCTAATAAGGTGCAAAAGAAATTTGGGGTTGACCAAATCTCATTTTTGAGTGGGTTCTTTTGTCAGAGGATTATTTTCTCATACTGCTAACTTATTTTTTTCATGCAGGTTTTGCTTTGCAAGAGAAATTTTTTTTTAAAAAGAAAGTCTCCCTGGTACAAGTTTAGAAAGCATAGTCCTTGCCCACTCTCCTTCCTGAAGGATCTCAATTAAAATCAGAAATAAGTGGTCTCAATGCAGTCCCTCCATTTTTTTGAGCTATTTGTGGTTTCTTTAGACCAGCTGCCCTATTTACTTCAGTTCCATACCAAAATTAATTTCCTTCTTTTTTTAATGAACTCATGAAGATGAAAGAGAATGTAAAAAAAAAATGACCTAAAATATAAATGTGTGCCAAAAGAACAAAGGTCTTTTTTTTTTTTTTTTTTAATTCATCTTTCTTGGACCTAGAGTTATCTGGGTTTTGGGCAGGTTGCTGGCATTACTTAGAGAAACTACAGGCTAATTCCATTTTCAGCAGTTACGTACCATTAAGAGTACAGGACAATAGATATATTTGGATGTTGCTGAAAGATTTTCCTGTACAGTAATAGACCATTTGTTTGGAACTAATCTGAATTCTTTAGTTTCAATGTCTGCAGGAACATGAAGCTGGAATAGAAGGCTCTTTCCAGTTGGCTCTTTCCTCATATTCTTGTCCTCTGCAAAAATATGTGAATGATCTGATGGGTTATCAAAATTTTCTTTCCATCTATTTTTTTTTGCTTTCTGGGTATGTATTGCCAATATGTCTGCTTCCTCAGAGAGGTTGAGGTTTTTTTCCACAGGTTTTCAATGCTTAGTATATCATACATTGAAGCAACCTGTGCTGCCAACTTTTCGTTTGAGTTTATATGAATAAGGCTCAACCAGGAGCCTTTAGAATGCAGAAATTAAGGCAAGAATTTGGTCTTCTGACTAGCAGTGAACCTATGTTTTGCTGTATTTCCTGATGCAGTTGATGAGCTAGATTTGTCTCCTGGGTGAATGACACGAGCTTTTAAGCATACTAAGATTTGAATTTTTGACTACTCATGGAAAGGGTACAACTTTTGGTGAGCATATTTGCTCAGTAAATGCAGGCACTTGACTTTTATGGCACAAACTTACCTCTGGGATTGAAAGTATTACAAGAGAGTGATAAAAATACTAAGTGCTTTGCGATATGATAGCCTGCTACTATATTCACTAAAAATGGTGTATGATGTAATCGTGAAGCATTAGTTCCCACCAGAAAAACAGATATCCAGGAAACACATTTCTTTTTCCTATTGTAAATAGACAAGGTGGTAGAGATGATGCTCTTACAGGATTATGCATGAGATATACGCTGCGTATGAGAATTACCTGAGAGTTAGGCCCAAGTTAACTGCAACCAGCCATATTTCATTTAAGCGTTTAACAGTAAAAATTTTGATCGCTTTCTCTGAATCACAGAAAGATCTGCTCAGTATCTCTAGGCATACTTAACCCAACTTTTCAGATACTTAAGGAAAATATAAGCATTACTTACAAGTTACCTATTTTATTGTTGCAGGTTATTTTAGTATCGGCTAACAAGCTGACACGATATATAGAACCATGCCAACTAACAGAAGACTTTGGAGGAACTCTCACCTATGATCACATGGACTGGTTGAATAAGAGGCTGGTTAGTTATCTGTGTTTTTGGGGTTTGTTATTTGGGGGTTTTTTAATGGCTCATTCTTGAGCTATGAAATTTTTATTTGTGTAGGAACTACTAAGTGTGTAAGAAATTGGCATATGTGTAGTAGTGCAGTTCATTAACATGAATAGTCTTGTGATAACTAACACTGGTCATCAAGGGGTGATAAAGCTAATGTAATCAATTTGTTGAACCAACAAGTTCCTTAATGAAGCTCTCTTAAACTAACTCTAGAAGAGCCTGACTGTATGGTATAGTTGCTGCAGAGGGAAATTGTTTGCCTGCTGTAGGAGAAGACCAAAACAAGGAGAAAATACTTGGAGTCTGTGTATCCTCCAAGGTTATCTCATAGTTCTTGGCTCCTGTGGACTAAGAGCTAGGTTTTAAACTGTCCTACACCAAAACCTCTGTCAGTGCAGCTTCCCCAGTACATAGAGGTGCAGTAAATGTCTATGAGCAACTACACCCTTAAATCATTAATAACACAAATTGTGTTAGCAACTGTTGGTGCACATAGCTCTCCAGAATATTTTTAAACTCTTTTTTTCATGGATACTTGCTTTTCAGTTACTTAAATAGAATTTTCGAAACAATATTTAATTTCCAACTAAACAGTGTGTTCCTTTCCCATGCAATCTGTTCTTAAAATGTGTGTCTTCATCTGGGATCTCCAGGTGGGATCCTGGACAAGGAATACGCCACTGTGTGTTGCAACTGCAGCTACCTAAAGCCTTCAAACATACCTTGCAGCCAGTCTCACAGCAGTACTCCCCCCTTCATGGAGTCTGAGGACTTTCACCACTTTTGTTTCTGTTTTGCTGAATCTTAGTGAATTGTTTGTTCTCACCCAAGGCAGAGAAAGCATCGTCTACTGTGTGTTTTTTTTTCTACTGGCCTTTGCATGGGCTTTATGTGTGTGTGGATTAGGGCAAGGCAGTTTGTTTCTCTGCTTGAAATTGGGAGCACCTGGACACAGGGGAAGGAAGGGAAATCTAATGTTGTCACTCTCCTTCATTTTGCTCTGATATGCACAAATCTGGCTTCTACTCAGCTATTCCTGCACTTATAAAATTTATAAGAACAGTACTTCCACTCTCTCTGGGACTTTTGCTTTCTGTTTCGTTCAGACTACAACTGAAAATGTCTTTCTCCTGTCTCTCCTCTCTTGGCTTATTTCACTTGTTTTGTATATTAATGAAGATTCTCATCCTTGCAACTCCTGAATTCTGAAACTAGACAAGTGGGCAGAAAGGTTGTTTAAGGTACTAGCTGAAAAATAGTTTACAACTGTTTGTACATGTTCATGCTATGGATTTTTTTTTCTTTTTTAGCAAATGAATTTAGCTTGTACTTTATAAACCACTCTTATAAATTGACTTTTAAGACTTGTCCATCTCAGATCCTTTTTGGTTTTCCTGAAATTTTAAGTAGTCCTAGATAAATTAAGGAAAGTTCACTGGCAGGCTATTGATTATTAATTTAATAACACCAAAATGACATGGAAGTTATTGTGCTTGTCACTTAAGGCACCCAATCATGCTCAGTTTTGTTAAAAAGCAAAACTAAAACCGACCCTCAGAAGTCAGGCACATAGGAATTATCTGAACAGTACCCAGTGTCTGACTGTACAGGCCTTATTCTCTGAAATGAGAAGCCCCTGTGTTCAAAGAAACTGATGAGGGTATTTCTTTCTATATAATATTTCTATGTAATATGATACATTTTTCTTTTACTTTACTTATTCATTACAATATAGTCCATTTCAATAGTGATTAGAAGCTGAAATCTTCACAAAATTTTAATCCATTCAAGTGAGCTGTCAGACGTTTGTGTAATATGCCTTGATTCTTAAAGGATTAAATGAAGACGTAGAATAAATATGTCCATAAAAACTTACAGGCTTTGCAGAAATCTCATTTTTTTTTCAATATTTAGAATTCAGTCCACCTTTGTTATATTCACTATCTCCCTAAGGAATCTTAGTGCTCTTAGTTGTTCCTTTAACAAAACTAGGTTTCTAACCTACCATCTGAATGTCAGGAAATAATGACACTGTGTAAGGATTGAAGTATACTTACAGAACTAGTGGATAAATTTGCACTGATGCCTTCAATACAACCACTTAAAATTTTCTTAAATTAATACCTACCTCTTACTTAGGTATTTGAAAAGTTCACGAAAGAATCAACATCTTTACTGGATGAACTTGCTCTAATTAACAACGGAAGTGATAAAGGAACTCAACAAGAGAGAGAGAGGTGTGTGATTCACTTTTTGAAATCAATGCTTTTGGATTATAAAATTTCATTTGAAATCCAAGTATGGAAAATATTATATGCCTTAAATATTTTGAAATGTGTAAGGAAATTCTAAACATTTATAATGTAGACAACAAGATACATGAGTCTTTGTGTAGATGCATGCTCATTTAACTATTGAGTACATGCAGCTTCACTTTTGTTTTCATTCAATGAGTTGAAAAAGTGAAGACTTCACTGAGCGAGGGAGGAAACTTGATCTCTTAAGACCATCAGGTAGTTCTAGCCTTAGTTGAAGTTTTTAGTGCTATTGTAATACAAATTTTAATAATTCGTTTGTTACTTTTTTTCAAGATCAATAGATTTGAACTTCCTTCCATCAGTTGATCCTGAGACGGTATTGCAGACAGGTATAGTAAGTCAAAAAACTAGAATGTTGGTCAGTAAAGAGACATAATTCATTTTAAGCCCCAAATGAAAGCACAGAGGGCACAATAATTATCTTGGCCGTCTTCACAATGTGACAAGCTTATCCTTCAATGTAGTCTTTGGGTTAAAAAAAGGTGATGCTAAGAAATGGAAGAAGTCGAAATGTGTCTTTTTAAATACATATTTTTACAATCCTACTAACATCTTTACAATATTACCATAACTAATGTTTAATTTTGAGAATGCTTTGTGTCTAGATGATGTCAATATGTTTGCCTTATAGAATGAGTCTGTCTCAGTAGCCAGCAAATGGTTACAGTACAGATTGCATTTTCCTGCACAATTCTAACAATTTACATCAGTCTATTTCTGAGCTGATCATCTGCCAGAAAAGTGAAGCATACAGTCAGCATACTGACTCTTTGCTTAGACTCTTCATTCAGCATTAAATGTTGTTTTTAGGGTGAATTTCCTATTGACAACGAAGTATAATAGACTCGATTTAGACTAGAAATTTGTTTTTAAATCAGTACCTTTTTGGAATAAGAAAGCATAAAGTTAAGGTGGTGATCAGAGTCTGAATGTTCAGAATTCTTACCTTATAGCCTCCTATAAACTAATGTGTGGATCACATGTAGCATTTGTCATAGAGAACTGCTGGCTTTTTGTTGCCCCCTCTATGAAAAATTTATTAAAAGTGGGATAATATTGTTTTGACTTAAAAGGTGAAACAGTAGTTTCTTACTCTGGTCTTTGAAGTTCTTTAAAATATGAACTGTCTGTAGACACTGTCACTGGATTTTAGCCTAATTGTGTGTCCTTGTCTAATGGTAAGATTTTTGGACAAAACAACACTTCAATTTTGTGTAAGCAGATGGCTCCTGAGCCCATTAGTTTATATGCATTCTCTGTTTTCTTAATTATGGCATAATGAATTTTTTTTTAGCTACTAAGTTTCATAACTTCCTTAAATCATGGAAGTTCCTAAGAGGCAAGCTTTCCCTGTTAGAGGGAAATCTTGTATTGAAATCTGTATTGAAATCTTGAGGGGGGGAGAGGGAAAAATTCAACCCTCCCCAATTAAACATTTTGATCTCCTAAGGATAAATACGAACAAACTGAGGATTTAGATAAACGGCTTCTGTTTTCCGTAATTACAAGTACTGTTCCTTTCTCAAGTTCCAAATCCACATATATAGTTCTTAGAATTTGATAAGAATTTAGTTTAAAAAAACATTTTTACCTTGAAAAATGGTAATCCTTTACTTCTGAAACAATACAATTTCAAAATTATCCCAGTAGAACTGTAATATCTTGTAAAAGCCTTTAAGTCTGTTTGCTCTGCAGCGATCTGTGTAGTATTATAAAGGATGAAATCCAAGATGTTTGTTTCTATAGTATGGCAAAATGTATTTGAATTCTTAAAACATTTTCATTTCGCAGTAATATATGCTGAGTAATTTAAACTTGTTTGCTGCAATCTCCAAAGCTCTTGGCATTTTGATTGTCTAAATAATACCAGTTGAATTTAGAGTCTTATGCTTCTGCATTTTCCTTGAGGTATTACAATTACTCAAGTGGTAATTTTTTCTTTTAGTGAACTGGCATGTTACCATTTTAAGACCTGCAGAACTGATGATCTTGAATTGGCACACTTTCACTTTCACACCAACATACCTTTAGTGGCCAAACACTGATTTATTTTAACTTGTTCATTGAGCTCTTGAGGAACAAATTGATGATCTGGGTTTACTGGTAGTATGGTGTTTACATCCTGAAAACTTTAACATAACTTAAAAATAACATTCTTCAAACAGTTTAGGTAGAGGATTAAATAGTCAAAATATACTATTTATGCATATGTGAAAGTCATTACAGTGTAGAGAGCCTGTACCCTGATATGGTGCTTAAGAGCACAAAGAAAAAGGCGAGAGAAGTAAGAGCAAAACACTGAAAAAAAAATAGTATTCAGCTCCACACTTCCTATGAAAGTATTGTACTTGCTATAAAAATCCTGAAAGACAACAGAGAAATTATATGGTCAGTTTTTCAGTGCTTCTAGAGCATTCATTTAATATAAGAAAATAAATTGTTTGAGAGAAATACTTCAGATGCTACTCACCATTTTGAAGAATCAGAATACTTAGAGTTGTTTAAGGTTCCGGAATGTGCTTGCAATTGTTTCTTTACATTAATCAATGCTATTGTCAATTTGCATGTTATTCACAGTATCTCTTTTATATATCTAAAATATAACACCTTTATTTTCTTCTACTTTATGACTGATACAGCCCCACAAACTGTGACCAGAGTTCTGCATGAAAACCATATCCTTAAATGTGCCCAATGCATGAAAGATCATTAGCTGCAAAAATGCACTGTTGGATGGTTTACAAGCAGGCATGCTTACTACTAATTTTGGGGGGGGTGGATTTGAATCTGAATTAACCACATCATTACGTGTGTTCTTAAAGGTCATGAGTTGCTATCTGAGTTACAACAGCGTCGATTCAATGGTTCAGATGGAGGGGTCTCTTGGTCTCCAATGGATGATGAGCTGCTTGCTCAGCCACAGGTCATGAAGCTGTTAGACTCACTCAGAGAGCAATATACCCGCTACCAGGAAGTTTGTAGACAACGAAGCAAGCGCACACAGCTGGAGGAGATTCAGCAGAAGGTAATGCAGGTAAGCTTGGAGTTGTTCTTGAATACTGTGAGGCGGAGGTTTGAGCTCGAGTCACAGACTGTGTTTCCTGTGAAACTAAAAATTAGAGGTGAGCCCCTAGTGCCTCCCTTCACTCCTCAAATGTTAGTGTGCTAGTTTTACTCAATGCTTTACATTGTGGCTACGCTACCCCAGTGACTTTCCCAAGGCTGTTGTCATATGTGGAGGTTATTTTAAATGTGCTCTCTTGCCATTGTGCTGAAGAACCTTCATGTTCTCCTTTTGGTGCATGCTGTGGCAGTGTGTGGCTGCATTGTTGGAGTGGCAAATGCTTGACCTGTTGGCAAAGAGAGGAACATTACATGTGTGACTGTAACTTTGCTTGAGAGTTGAAAACCTTCCCCTGCCTATGTCATTTCAAGTTCCTGTTACTGAACATAAGCTGTTATTTATTCCTTATTTTGTCTAATATTTTGTAGTTTAACCTAAGTTAAAGTGCTTATACTCTCTGCATTTCAATTCTGTGTTAAAGGTCATAATGAATTGGTTTGGTCCTTAGGAAACAGGCATGTAATTAGCACTTTCAACATCATCTCAGCAGACTCTCACTAGAGAAAATCAAGGAAATGGAATTAATTTGTTCCTCCTGTATTTATCACTTGAAATTAGATTTATGTATTTTTAAGATTCTGTGTAGTTTGAATATGCGAAATCTAATGGAATAGATATTGCTTTTGACCTTCCAACACTGGCATTTCTAAGGCATGAGGAGTGCAAGTCAAGTACTTCCACTTCACAGCAGTTCAGATATGGGTAGAAATAAAACCTAGTTAATTTTGTGTTAGCTAGCAGTGAAAATACAAATCTACTGAGGAGATAATGCTCCTTTTGTAGTAATTCAGATTATTATAAAAAAAATTAAAAAGCAAATGTCATCTGCTGGTGTGCTGAGCTGGAAATAATAAAAATGAAAGAGATTAAAATAGTCCTATATAGAACATATCGGCATAGCTGTACATATAATCAGGTGAGATTTTTTTTTTTTGCTGTGTTAAAGTTGTGATGATTGATTTATAACATATTTTGGCAAACCGACATTGTTAATGCATTTAAATAGACTTGTTTATCATGAGAGCCTCATTTTGCAGTATTTGTAGTAGAAATAGTTACTGTTTGCTCTGTGTACACTACGGGTGTTACATGGCAGGGGAACTGAGTCTCAGTACACAGGAAAACTAATGAGTTTTATAAAGTGCATTTAAAAGCTTTCTAAGTGGCATATAAATATTTGGGAAAAACTTACTAGATCTAGAAATTTAGTTTCCTTTTGGTTTACGGGAGAAAATCAGGCTAACAGAAGGAGTTAAAGACGAAAAGTAAGGAGCTAATGATGTACTGGAGGAAACCGGTAGAGGCAAAATGCCACAGAATTTATTTTGACAAAACAAACAGAAGTTGCCATATAACATGCTTGCAGTATTTTCAGTTAGAATGGGTGTACAGAGAGAGAGTTTTTCCCTGGTGTTGCTGTTATTTTTTTCTTTAGTGTTTTGATTTTCTATTAGCTTTCTTTATAGTCACATCCTATTTCATTCTTTGTATAGCATCTTGTGTTGCTACCACTCATGGCTTGCTTTCGTGTTCCTCTTTCATTTTCACTATTTGCTGCTTCTGCCTCCTGTGACCTGCTTAGTTCTTACTCCTGTCTCAAAGCCTCTTATCAATAGCCACCTCTCTTCCCTTGTGCCTTCACTATTCTACCCTCTCTTTTTAATTACCTTACTTCTGTTCAATAGTTTTGTTTCCCTTTCCTTTGTCTTTCATTCTGCAGTGTAAAGACGACAGTGATTTTCAGATGTTTTCTGATGAGCAGTTTTTCTAAACACTGCTTGGGAGCAACTTTGCATGTTATGATAAATTCTAGCTTTGTCCCTCCTTAGGCAGAGGTGTTAGTTACTATTTTTCTAACCTTAATTAATTAAAATTAATGTGAGGCCTTGCGAGAGTCTAGTCATTAACCATTTAAAAATGTATTTTATGAAAAATTACATCACTTTCTGCATGTCCCATAGCAACTCTTCTCTGCTCAGTTCAAGCATCTGTCACAAGAACAACCGTGTGCTAAGCTAAAGTTGCAGAGGCAATGCAGTAGTTGCTGAAAACTTGAAATGGGGAGGTGGTCTTGGTCACAGAGGGCACTGCTAAGCAGGAGCCTTGCACACTGTTTCAGACTTGCATGAGAACTGTCACTTCCATATGCAAGTTTTCCAGGCCACACTGACCTTACAGGGCGACATCTGAGTGCCTTCACTTCTAGGTCAGTTCCATATTTAACCAGCAGCAGCTGTGCAGAGGTGCGGAGCATAACAGGAAGTTTCTCTTTAAACAAAATTATCCTAGAACTGTAGTCTTAATTTGTCCTAGAAATGATTAAAGTGAGGAAAGCTCAGGATGCCTTTGGAGCAAAGAATATATGCTCTGAAAGGGGGCAGGCAGGGGGGTGGGCAGAAAAGGGCAATGGCAAGACAGTTACATAATGACTGAAAAATGGGGTGAATTGAGTGACTGTCTGTAATGATGATGATCATTCTTGATTTACTGTTGCGCTGTACTTTAACAGCACTAGAAAAATGGTCTGATTAGTCCCTGTTTCATTTGTCTTCACGTTTATGGGGTTACATTGTGTATTGTGTTGTATTTCCTGAAAATCTGTGTGAAGCTGTTTTGTCATCCATTTTTAAACAAAAGTCACATTGAGGGGAGGAAGCCGACTTCCTATGCCTTTTTATTAAGGTTCAGAATGTGGAGGTATTCCTGCATTTCCTTACTGCAGGAATCTAGCAGTGACTTCTGCGCTGGGTTTCGTTGCAGCTGTCTCTATTTTCCAGATATTTAAAAAATTATCATGAAATTTTCCCATAGATATCTGATTATTCAAATGTGTGTAAGGAGCCCAAAATTTGAGATACTGTTTTGCTCTGAATAACATTTACATCAAACGAAATAGTTTCAAAATAATAATAAAAGAAATCCAATACTGTAGTCCAGAGTTGTATGGCTGTGACCTTGCAAAGACAGATTCCATGAGTTGTGGCCACTAAAACTCTGTAACAGGTTTCTGTTATTTGAATAGAGCAAATTGAAAGACATAAATATATAAAATACTAAGTTTGTGTGTAAATTTAATTTTGGAATAAGTATATATTGTGTACTTGTGTGAAGTTGAATACAGCTGTGCATTGTAATCACTTGGGTAAAAAAAAAAATCTTGTTTGAACACAAGAGGTCCATTTTCATGTAAATGGTGTTTTGAGCTCTTTTATTGACAGAGATATGAAATGAGAAGTGTGTATATGAAAAAATCTTGTCCTAGTTGCCAGTGTTTTCATGGAGCTGAAGGCTAAGGTTAATGAAAAGTAGTTTCTACATAAAACTTTTGAGGATGTGGATGGATTCTACAGCAAGACTTCCAGAGATCTAAAAAATATCTGTTTTTCTTATAAACATATACTTTTTTTTTGTTTGTGTTTATATTTAAAAATTCTGTTTATATCAGTTTTCACATAATTGATTCGCTACTTTATTTTTCTCATCTTTATCTTATTGACAGGTAGTCAATTGGCTCGAAGGACCTGGATCAGAACAGCTAAGAACCCAGTGGGGAATAGGTGATTCCATTAGAGCTTCACAGGCTTTGCAACAGAAACATGAAGAGATTGAGAGTCAGCACAGTGTGAGATTTCCCATACCCTTTTCAAGTATTAAAATAATTCATACAGTTATGAGCAGTGTATTTTGGTTATGAGGATCTAGGAACTTTGAGCAGTACGCAATGTTATGGGTTACAGAGGAAATTATCTGAGCAGTTTAAGAACTTAATGTGGTCATTCTATTTGCGTATTATTTATTTTCTTTTCCATTGTAGAAAAATGTTAATTTCTATCTGTGATTTTTCTTGGGTTTAGTATGTTACAGCAGTTCTTAAATTTTCATGTTGAGTAGGATGAATAAATTTACTTTTTCCTCTCTACCAAAATGTCTGAGAAATCCTGTACTTCTCAGATGAATAACTTAATAATTTTATCTTTTTTAGACTACGTTTACCAGTAGCTGAAACTGGCTTAGTACTTGCATTGATCAAGATGTCAGATATACTTTATGTTCATATTGAAATCTTGAAGATGCTGTTTTGTATCTATACTGACTTGATGCCTTTGCTTCTGTTTTGAATACTTCCTAAGGTTCAGTAGAATTTTATCTTTACATCGGATGATTAATTAGGTTACAAATATTCAGTGCTCCCAAAGGGAGTGTTGCTCACAGTACCATTCCTCTTTTCTGACTTCTCTTGATGTAGACATCGACAATTATGTCCACTTTTCTTAAGTTCCCTTTAGTCATGGCAAAGAAAATAGTCACTGAGTTATAATTTTCCTGATGTAATTTAGAAAGAAACCAAGCCCAAACCTTTAGTCTGAGAAACACTGTGCCCTAGACTACACTAGTTCTACTGACTCCATCTCTACTGAGAATGGTTTCCTTGCCTGATGCAACAGTGCATACTGTAGATGTCTGTGTTCCATCAGGAGAATCCCATCTCCTCTGTATTGTTCCTTTAACCTCTTCAAGCAGTGTTCTACTCTGAAAACCAGTAGCTTCTGAAGTATAAAACATCTTGCAGTTAAAATCCTAATTGGAAAGAAAAAAAACCCAAATCCCTTGCCTACTTAATTGACAAAAATAAATATCAGTATCTTTTAGTCATATTGGCACTACAAACTGCAACTAAAAAACAAGATTGAACATACTTTGTTTTCACTTGGGTATCTATAACAAAGAACTGTTCTTTACCTGGAGTCCTTGAAATCCCACTGAAATTAGCAGGTTGCCCTACAGTGTGCTGATCACTAAAGCACTGGCAACATGGAACACAGCTTAGTACTCAGATGCTGGCAGAGTTTGCAGAAATAAATCGGAAAAAATATATTTTATTTAATTCCAAAAGAAATAATTGGGAGACCACTGCGCTACCTTAAATTTAGATACCTGTTTGGAGATTAAAACCATTTTTTCCACAGCAGCACTGGAAAAATGTGCTTTACCCTTTTCTTTGATTTTTAAGCATTTCATAATAGCTGAGTGTAAACGTTCTCTCATTGTTTTCCTTTTTTTTCTCTCCTAATAATTGAATTGACAGTTTGTATGCTTGCTTTCTTTCATTACCTATTTATCATTGATTATAGCACTTTGCAGATACTTGGGAAAACTGTGTGATTTGTCTTGACGATGGGCTTTTTCACTTCAATTTACTCTAAAGTGAAAAAAAATAATTTCCATAGGGTGTTTTTTTTATTTTGTTTGGTTGGGAGGGGAAGGTGTAGTTAAGTGGGTTTTTTTGAGGTTTGTTTTCTGATTGTTTTCTTCATGAGCATTACATTAGAACTGCTGGTTTTGGTCTTTTCTCCATGGTTTTGAACTGTCACATACTGCTGTGCCTGACTTTCTCCCATGGAAAGGATAAAAAACATAATTTTTGTACATGGTTTGCTGGTCTCTGAATTTCACTGATAGCTTGTTCAAATCAATTACTGCAATTCTTTTACTTACTTTAATGCTAAAAATAAAACCTATAAGAAAAAATGTATAATATAAAATATATAAAATAAAATATAAAACTAAAAACTATTAATCTATATATAAAAAATATTAATCTATAATTTTTTTGACTTCTCATATTATAGTTCACTTGTCACACTCAGTAGCCTGGATTTGTATGTTGAATGTGAAAGAGTTATGTTGTGTAAACTGACTGTATTGAATCTATATATCTATAGTATGTGTGTGACAATGGAAGATGTTTTCACATTATGTCATCTTAGTTTCCCTTTTTGGGGCAGATGAGAGATTTATTCTGCTCTTAAATTTTTGGCTGATTGCTAATTTAACTTTTTCATTACTTCCCCTCCCCCCCTTGCTCTTTTCACACTCTGTTCCCTCCTGTGAGCAGATAGCTTTGGGTAAAAGGAAAATAAATTCAGAATATGGGTATTTGTACTCTGTTTTTCATGCTTTGCAGATAAATGATGCAAAAGCTGAAGGCGTAATTTGCAAAATTCCAAACATCCCAATAGGAACATGACAAGGATACAAATTAGATCAGATTTTGTAGGCCAATAGATGGTGCTGTTCCATAGCACTAGAAATGCATTGCACTAGGGCATTTGAAGGTCACTTTACTGTAGGCCAAAATAAGAGATGTTGAGCAAACATGTTTTACTTTACCAACATCTCAGTCATGCATGATGTGAATGTGATCTTGATGTATCAAGTTGTTTTTAAATCTCCCAGAATTGTTAAATATTTGAACTATTCTCTTCTGCAAATACACCACCATGACAACATAACTGACTCCTATATATGTATTCAGTAATCAAAGCATGTTAAAAACAACTGCGCATTTTTAATTGAGTAGTATAAAGCTCTCTTTAAATAAGAAACAAGATGATTTTGAAGTTTCTGTACATGGACATTTTTTTATTCAGAAAATAGAGATTACTTTCACTTTGTCAACAGTCCTATTTTTTTTCTAAACGTTTTAGGGAAATTACTGCTGCATTCAATTCTGTCACTGAAAGTAACACCTAGATAGCCCTGTCAACAACTTTTTGTAATAGGTGATCACTTGGGAAAAGATCTTTTGTCTCAGTAGACCAGACATTTAAGCTTTAGCAATTTGTTTAAAAATGGTGGAATTCCTCTTTTGTTTCACTAAAAAGTTTGAGTGGAAGTTTGTGCTGAGATCAGTAGCCATGCCTTGTAATCTTTCCATATTTCTGTGCCAGTTTTTTTATAGTGCATACATTAAAATGATTTAAGCACTTTTTTTTGAGTTGATTTGAAATTGGGGATGTTTCTTCTTCTTCTGTGATATCTCGTATTATATAACAGTATAACCTGTAATGAGCTCCTTTTTCAATATGATTATTTATTAGTTTGCAGTTGGATATATGCCATTTATAATAAATAAAATTATATTTGGTACTTCTAATGTTTCATTCTCTTGTGTTTCTAGGAGTGGTTTGCTGTTTATGTTGAGCTTAATCAGCAGATAGCAGCTCTTCTAAATGCAGGGGATGAGGAGGACCTTGTGGAATTGAAAGCATTGCAGCAACAGCTGAGTGATGTGTGTTACCGGCAGGCCAGTCAGCTGGAATTCAGGCAGAATCTATTACAAGCAGCACTTGAATTCCACAGCGTTGCCCAGGATGTAAGTTTTTCTGTTTCGTTTTTCATGGGCTCACCTATCAATATATATTATTCTCTTAGTATTGTAAACGTTGAATACATTAGAAAAAAATTTAGGGAGGTGAGGGGAAATAAAATGTCACTTGGAAAATGCCGTAAGTTATCATTTATTGTAATTGAAATGCTGAGAAAATCCGTTCCCCCTTTTTTAGAAGGGAAGTACTTTATATTATGTCTTACATTTCAATAATATTTTAAATAAAAGTGTTACTACTTGGAAAGTTGCTTTTACCCCTCTCTTGTTTTATTTTTTTTTATTAGAGGTACATGCATTAATTGAACTGGAATTTGGTGTACTTTTCATAGTCTCTGTTTTTAAAATGGCATACTCCTTTCGTATACTTGTCTTAAAAAAGAAAGAAGAGTTTTGGCTTTCCAGTCTCCATATTGAGGGATGCATGCCCTTGGAATTCTACAACCAGATGGCTCCTTTATCTTTCATCTTGAGTTTCATTTTCTTATAGCTGAAAAGAAAAATTTCTAAAACGAGAAGTTTCTGAACATTTAGGAGATTGCAGACCCAGTCATCTGAAGCTCAAACTTCTTTTTAAATATTAGCATTTGTGTTGTTCTTCATTTTAGTTGTCTCAGCAATTGGATGGTTTACTAGGAATGTTGTGTGTGGATGTAGCACCAGCAGATGGAGCATCAATTCAACAAACTTTAAAACTACTGGAAGAGAAATTGAAAAGTGTTGGTAAGCAAAATATTTCTTTGTTTCAGATGCACACATTCTAGTGAGCACATTACAGGAGAAAAAGCAGTAATCTCACTACTCTTTAAAAAAAAAAAAATCACCAAAAAGAACTGGGGGGAAAAAAATCTGTCTCTCCTGGCTGCATAATGCTTCACTGAACTACTTCTAGTACGATATAGTAGTCCTGCTATATAGTAGTTCTATCTGCTAAAATGATCTGAAACTAGTTTTCTTCTAAATATTTAACATCTAATAAATATATTTGTTATATGCCACTGTCATGCATTTTGTCTGCAAACAAACTTTTTTCACCCATTAATCATCCTTAGTGTCTTGATATTATAGTGCTTAGATGATCTTTTTGTCTCCAGAACTGACCCCTTGATGATTAAGATTTTTATCCACTCAGTTTTAGAATGCTTATACTGAGTGTTTTGTAGTACTTTTGAATGTATATGTTAATAAATGGCACATTGAATGTTGTTACACTGTCAAGCATATGGAATTGAATATTTCAGTTGGAGAGATCTGCAATGATCATGTTCTTCATTGAGTCATAGGAGAACGAGCTTTGAAGCAAAATCATATCTGGTAGTAGTAATGATTGGAATAAATGAGATACTCCTTTAGGAAAACAGATAGTAGAACTGCCAAAAATTAGATGTAACAGCAGATTTTAAGGGTTGGCAAATCTCAGTGTAGAAAAGTGTATCAGCCATATCAGATGTAACTTCTGTCAGCAGTGGAAGAACATTTAGGCTACAGCTGCTTAGCTGTGATAAATATTTTACATATTATGCAACTGTGTGGATGAAAGACATTAATTAGGTATTTATATGCTGAAAAGCTAACTTGCTGTCAGCTTTTATTGTTATCTGCTAGGTCATAAAATAGCAAAGCCTTAGTTCTTTGTTAGTATAGACAAATGCTCACTTAAACTTGAGTTGGAAAGGGCAGTAAAAGACAGATAGTAATGCCCTTTTCACTTTTCAGTCTTCCATCTCAGATTCTGTTGCATTTTATCTCTCTCCATTGAGGGGGAAAAAAAATGAGAGTGACCATTGACTGGTTTTTTTCTTTTTGTTTTGTTAGACTTAGGCTTGCAAGGTTTGCGTGAGAAAGGTCAAAGTCTTCTTGATCAGATATCTAATCAGGCTTCATGGGCCTATGGAAAAGATGTGACCATTGAAAACAAAGAAAATGTGGACCATATCCAAGGAGTAATGGAAGATATGCAACTTAGAAAACAAAGGTAAGAACAGTAGTTCTAGTCATTAAGATTTTTTTGTGTTGTTTTAAAGAGACTGTTTTATCTTCAGTTAAGGGATGCAGTACAACTGTAATTTATATTTGTAGTATATTTAAATGGGACAGAAGCTTCCTTGCCTAATCTGTTGTAGCATATTCCTAACACCAAGCACCTTTTGTACTTTGCTACTGAGTATTTGAATGCTTTCCTATACTTGTAAATGCTCAAGAATTATACATTCCTTTTATATGTAATTATGAAAATGAGGCAAGAGTTATGTTTTATATGTTAGCAGTTTGAGATGGAAGTATAAGACTACACTAGTGGTGATAGCTGTAATATTATGTATTAACAATGCACAAATTTGTTTATCGTCATTTTTACAGCCTCTGTCTTTTGAGCATGATAGGAAGACAAATGAGATCATGTTGGGTTGGACAGCATACAAAATGGAGGCACAGAGTTCAGTCTTCAAAATGCTGGTTTTTATGAGTTTTAGAAAATGATAAAGTGGGGGATTAAGTTGCAGTAGAAAGAAATACTAGAGTTGAATTTGCAAGAAGGATGGATTATGCCATCATCCTCTTCCTCCAAAATTTCATTGATTATTTTTTTTTAAAGATGTAGTAGAACTTGATTGTAGTACTGCCTTTTTTTTCTACTCAACAGTGTGAAAGAATTAGGTGGCATTGCCAGTATTACTGCAGGAACCCCTGAGACAATGTAATGGTGTCCATAGAAAGCGCCTGAGGTTTGAGGGCCTTGGCTGAACAAAAAGGGGCCTCTAGGGAACAACAAGGTCTAAATGAGCATCAAATTGCTCATTTTGCAGATTAATTATACAAATCATAAATTGTTTTCTTAGGGAGCTTAGTGTAAGAAACCATGTGTTTTGGTAGTGCCTAGAGAAAATATTGTTTTAAGTATGTCCTCTGAATCCTATTTACTTGATCAGCACTTGTGTTTAGAGGGCCAACTGCAAAAAACTGTAGAGGACGTGTCACTGTGCAATAAAACGGCATTTGGAATTCAGTACTGAGAAAAGAAATGTACATGGGAGAAGGGAAGACTATATACATAGGAATGGACTCAGAACCATCTGTGAACTCAAGAGTAAACACTGGAAGACTTTTGCAGAAATTGCTTTAGTGTTCAGTCATACCGTAAGAAGCAAGTAGAACTCTAAGGATTCTTAGGAGAGGAATAGAAAACTAAAAGAAAAATGTCATTGCGTCACTGTGTAGATTGATAGTCCATTTCTGTTTTAAGTGTTACACAATTCTGGTCCCCATTCTCAAAAGGGATATAGAATTGTGGGAAATCAATTAGAGAACTAAAATGTCAATAAAATTTCCAGACAAAGGTAGGAAGCAGCTTTCAGATGGTGAGTGATTGAACAAGGTTCTTTAGCCTTTATGAGAGGAAAAAAGTACAATAGGACTAGTATCTCAGTAGCATTTAATAGTAATTTTTACAATACTTTATTTTTTTTTTTTACAGATTCTGTTGCACATTTCTTGTTATTTATATATACATATATTATAATGTTCACTTCCAGGGGGATTTTGCTGCCTTAGTTATGCTTTTGGAACCCATAAACTGTTGCCCTGCATTATTAGATCAACATATTTCCTTTCTGTAAGCATTACAGGATGTGTAACAAAATGAAGCATGTTAACAAACTGTTCTTTGGAAGTGCTTATGTTTGCAATTAGTTTGGAAAAAATTGTGCATACAGTCTTTTGCGTTTGCTTATAAAGCTGACTGTTGTTGACATTAGTAATTCCATTTGCACTGGACAGGAGTGAATTGTACTGTCTATTTAGTAGGCCTCTGAAATAGAAGTGGAAAGTATTCTGCTAAATGTATTAGCTTAGCTCTCACTATGGAAAGAGAAAAACTTTCAATACTTTTTTTGTATTCTAACTGGAGAAAGAACTACAAAATATGCTCAATTCAGAATAAGATAGTTAGGATTAGTTAGTCAGGATTAGTTTTTATATGAATTAGATTTTTTTAAATGCTTCCTGACAAGTGTAGCAAAGGATATTGCAAGATATTACCATCTTTAGTAAGCTAAAAATAAAAATGGAAAAATGTATTATCTTTTAAACAGTCCTCATCATATTAATCAAGAAAACCTTTCCCCCAGCAAACAGTACAATTCAGAACTATGCCAGAGTGAAGGCAACTTTCATCCGAATTTCAGTAGGATAAAGTCTGTCTCAGCCACATGTGGCAGATCTTACCAGTGAAATGATGTAAGGAACCTGCAATGCTGCTGCAAGATCTTGTAGCTATGGCTGGTGTTACTGCCTGGCAGCTTAGCCATATCAGGAATCTTGAGGACCATGATTTCAGTGACTTGTAGTGCTCTGTTCTATTTATTGCGTATTTCTTATTGTTGTGTGAGGTATTATATATTTTGGCCAAGCTAAGCATCACAAAAATGCTTTAGTCACCTTTTCATGGGCACTTATATCCTAGTGTTTCTCACTGAAAATGTTTTCAAATTCAGAGTGTATTGTGTCTGCTATACATCTGTTGGTGAGTCTTTCTGTGCTGTTGTTTAAGGTGTGAGGATATGGTGGATGTGCGGCGACTGAAGATGCTTCAGATGGTACAGTTATTTAAGTGTGAAGAGGATGCTGCTCAGGTATGAAACTGCCTACAGAATTTCATCAATCTGGTCTTTGTAGTTCACTGGTTTAATTTATGGGGGCTGATGATTTCACAGGTTTTTGGGGTTTTTTGTAACTTTCAAATATAGTTTTATTTAGGGAATATGTCAGTGAAAATAAAGGCTATAGCAATGTCTGCAAACAGTGTATTTGGTAATTGCATGCACGATCTACCAGTTTGTGATAGCTGATTTAACTTTTCTTGTATCAAAAGCATATACTAGCACTGAAGTTACCTCACCCTTCTGGACTAATTTCTTTTTAATTTATTGGTTTTTATTCCTTTGACTGTTGTTTTTAAGGCAGTAGAATGGTTAAGTGAACTGTTGGATGCTCTGCTGAAGACACACATCCGCCTGGGAGATGATGCTCAAGAAACAAAAGTTTTACTGGAGAAACATCGAAAATTTGTTGATGTTGCACAGGTGAAATGAGTTATTTTTTTTTTTTTTTTAGCAATCTGGGGTCTGTACAGTTTCAGATAATCTCCTAAATAGAATTGATATCTGTATGGACAATTATTATACACCTGTTACTGGTCTTAGTGGTTTGCCTCAATGCTTTAATGAAAAAATTGTGATTGCTGAAATTGGTGGTAGGCCTAATGAGATTTTGCAGTTCTATCAATGCTGCAAGTTTAGTAGCTCAGTTAGTCTTCACATAGGCAATGCAAAAGACCAAGCAAAATTGATTGACTTTTGTGAAAGACACATTTCAAACAGTCTTTAAAATTAGTTTTGATAAGCTGAGCCTTTTTCAGGTGCTTTTTCAGTCATTGACTGCTTTTAGGAAGATCTAATTTGAACTTGTTAATTAACAGATGTGATGTTTTCTAATTGCACCTATTACACTGGAACTGATGAATAAAAGCTGACGATGACAGGAAACCAGTGAAACAGTCATCTTGGCAATAGGTATCAAATGTCCTGTGTAAAATCCAAACAGTTATTTGAAATTTTCAGGAAGCTCTGTTCTTTTGCCAGTGTGAACACTAGACAACAGGGGATATTTTATTTTTAATAAGAGTAAAAGCAGTCTTTGGTCATCACAATTTCATTCATACTTCATCAGCGTTTTCTAGTAGACCAGATTAGTTCAATATACTTTGTGGACCTAAATTGCAGACAGAGCTTTCATAAACTTGACTGCTGTTGCTTTATTTAGCTGCTGTTAAGTGCAGAGTTTTTACATGCACTTTCTTTCCCATCCTCTCCAATTTTTAGAGTACTTATGATTATGGGAGGCAGTTACTGCAGGCTACTGTTGTTTTATGCCAGTCCTTGCGGTGCACTTCAAGGTCCTCAGGGGACACACTTCCAAGACTGAACAGAGTGTGGAAACAGTTTACAGTGACTTCTGAAGAAAGAGTACACCGGCTGGAAACAGCTGTTGCATTTCATTCAAGTGCTGAAAAGGTGAGTGTTGTGTTTTTAAGAAGAAAAATTTCTTACCCAAATTTAAGCAAACGAAATTTAAGGAAAATGAAGTTGTCAGTGTGTATTTTTTACCCTACCTAAATATTATATTAAAGAAAAAAGCAGAAACGAATTCAAGCATACTTTTCTAACTGTTAATTTCAGGTACTTAATACCATTGTTTGTTCACATACCTATATTGGTGTGGGGCCTGCTTAACAAAAAGAGAACAGCAGCCCTCTTCAAAGGGGAACTCTGATATTGATCATAAAGCATTTCTTTGTGTCTTTGAGACCATTATTCTTAAAAGCCAGAAACACTTCTTGATTTCCATAATACAAAGTTGTCAGGTCCTTTAAGTTCTTTGGAGAGTTAAAGGTGTATTGCCCTTCAAGCTGTGTGCATTTTGAATGCAGTATCCTTTTCACACACAGTGTAAATGAGGGCAGCTCTTGCCAGTTAGTTTCTACATCTTGTGTTTTGCACCTGGAGGGGTTTGAACTGTGCTTTCTTCCTTTTGAACACACCTCTACCTCGGTATGGCTTTCAAAGTCCTGTAACCCAACGTTTCACTGCTGTGTCCAGTCATATGATGGGAGAAGCCACAGAGGAGGCTGAAGAATAGTTGTTACTCGGTAACAGTTTGCTGAAGGGGGAAAATGTAGAGAGTTTTCAAATGCTTGAATTTGAGACAACATACACTAATGTATGTCATGAGAGGTAGGGCCTTTTTTGTCCAGAAACCGTTCTTTCTGTGAAGGGATACATTATAGAAAAGGAGTTTAGAGTATGTATCTCAAATATTGACAATAAAATTGCATGTAACTGCAAATAAAGCCAACTTTACACATGGTAAAATAAATTCATTCTGTCATTAAAGGAGAGCATGGATTCCAAGTTGATTCATATGCTCCTTGGTTTTATTAATTTCTTATTTGTATGAATGGAAGATACTTTGACTTTACAGGCATTGGGAGTTGGTGGACGTTCACAAAAGCAGAAATATATCATCTATGCTGTCAGAGACAACTAAAAAAAGTTTTACTGATACCAAATTAGATTTCAGTGGTTCATAAACTCTTAAAAGAGTAGATTCTCTCAATCCATATTATGAGCATTCTTTCATTATTGCAGTAGTTAATTGCTGGTTTTAGACAGTCATAAATTTAAAGAAAAGTAAATGGATGGCTGAAAAAAACCAGCCATGTTCAAAAACATAATTCTTCTAGCACTACTGGGACATAGTACCAAGTCTGTTTGGAAAATAGACTGTTAATATCCATGTTGTTTTGGGAAAAAGTAAGAAATGGCAAAGGGAGAAATGGAAGAAAATACAGTACTAAGTACTAGTATTGGGTCACAATCTCATCAGGAAGGATTTGTGATCAGACTCTTTAAGTCCCACCTATTCTGTGCCAGATGAGGATTTTAGTTTTGAAATGTCTTGTAAGGGGCTCTTCCTTAACTGTGTTTTTTTCCACTTTATATGGTTGTCTGGTATGTTTAATGATGTAGGTTATGATTTTTATGCATTTTATATCTGTGGCTGGAATATTGTCCAGCAAGACTTTTTGTTCCTCTCAGAAATAATGAGGCATTCTAATACACAGCAGTGGTAGCCCTGAACTATCGTCTTAATGTAGCTTAATCAGTATTTTCTTTTCTTGAATTATATGAATATGTCAGTTAACCTCATGTAAATGTGATAGTGAAGATGCTGAAAAAGCATTCACTCTGCCAGTTAATGGAACTTAAAAAACTACATACTATCCCTTGTTTACTTTATTCTCCATTTTCTTACTTTTATTTTAAACAGATTTTGCAGGAATGTCCAGAGCAGCCTGAAGCTTTTAATGAAATGGAGCAATTTGATGAAATTGAAGCAGTTGGGAAATCACTGTTGGACAGACTAACAGTGCCTGTAGTTTATCCTGATGGGTATGCAGAATGTTTTTTCTAATGCCTTTTGAATAATGTTTTTGGTGAAGTTTCATAATAGACTCATATATGGAAGAATCCTGAAGGCTTATTGCTGAAATTGAAAAAGCGGGCGTGTGTTGTCTTTGAAAAGCTGGAGATTGGACCTGCCTGCTTTCTATAAAAAGATGGGAAAGAATTTTTAATGATTATTAGTGTGCTGCCTTTTAAAAGTAGTGACCTTTTCACACTGAATGATTATTAGGTTTGTGCAGTCTTTGCACCAGCACAGTATGTAGAAGTAACAGAAGAATGACCAGTCCCAATCTCTTCTCCCTGAAAAAAAGATACCAGATGAGAATTATGGTATTTTGATTTATTTATTTGCAATTCTGTCTATCTTAAGTCTTAAGCCAGTATATTGAAGGCAAATTTACATTTGATTCAATCAGTAAACAAAACAGTACTTCCCTTAAGAGCTATTAATTCTAGTTTACAACTGGTGGTTGTCTTGAGCTACAAAAGCAAATTGAATTTGGAATCTCAGCCATAATAAAACTCAGTTCTCTGTGTTCAATGAAACAGATGTGTCCATTGTTATGCTGAGCTTGTAGTTAACTTCTACGTGAGTATTACCAAGCCATAGAATGAATCTCTGGGTGTGTAGGATCTCACACCACAATGAAAGAGGTTTGAAATCACTGTTTTGAATTAGAGGCTGAAAACTTATTAGATAGTATTAGGCAACCACATTATGGGTTACTTGAAGTTGATCTGCAGGAAGCTTGTCATGGAAGTTTATTGTCATATTATTTCCAAAATATCATATTTCTTCTGCAGTGTAGTTTCCTTCAATAAGGAGTGCTAACCCTGAAGATGGACTCAGGCCTGAACTAGTAGTGATTTTTACTGCCCTTTTAATGTTTGAAAATAGTGGAGGATTTTATAGCGATGAAGAAAAACAAACAAACAAAAACAACCCAAAACCAGACCAAGAAGAGTTTGTTGAACTTCTGAATAGCAGATTTTAGGGACCTGATAAATGTAGCAACTCTTATTTATTCTTAAAATGCATGTAATTTGCAGATAGACTATTAAAGTAAAAACAAACAAGGCATTTGCCACCCTTAGAGTCCTAATGCAAAGCTCCTATGGCTATAGGTATATATACACACACACCTGTATTTTAGCTGTCTGACTGAATCCTGAATATTATTTCTGATCCCTCTGTCATTTCAGCACCTTCTCAAAAATGGTATCTTAGCTCTCCTACATCTCAGGATCCTCTGCTCATCATTCCTAAGGATTCTATTTCTGAAGCATTTAACAAACAATTTGCAAAGGGTTCACTCATTATTAGAAATAGTTTAATAAATTTAGGAACATGAAAAATGTCATAAAATGCTCGAGGGCGTTTTCATCAGCCTGTTCACTTCTTCAGACTTTCATCAGTATCTTTTTGGAAGTTCAGGTCACTGTTCCCTGTCCTGCTCTTGGCTTCTAATCTGTGTCAGGAAGAACATCTCCCCCCCATACTGTGATCCCATGTGCAGTTGTGCAGTCTGACTTTGGAGTTCCCTAGTCAAACAAGTCTAACTTTTCTGTCCACTTACACCTGTCTGAAGCAACTTACATCTGACTGAAAGTTCTTTGTCATACTACTATTTCCAAAGTTTACAGCTTCTGTACTTTTTAACTAGATTTGATACCTCCTCTTCTGAAACACATATTCTGTTCAAATCCTCCCTTTGCTGACGGCTTGGTTAGTTGTTTCCCTAACATTTCAGCTATTCTTTGTTGTATTTGAATTCCACAGTTCTTTCAGTTTGAGAGGTAGATGGCATAATTTGACAGCATGTGGTGACTTAACATTTGAAGAGTCCTTCAATAGCGCAGCAATTTTATAGCCTCAGAATTCATGTACAGACAGATTTCATAGATTGTCACAGTATGCAAAATTGTTAGACCGACTTGGGGAATAGCCAGAGAAGGGAGGTAAAAAATAGTGTTGAGAAGTATCTAGTTGCACATACAGACTAGTGCCCTGCTGTTCAAATAACAGAATGGTTTGGGTTGGAAGGGGCATTAAAGATCACCCAGTTCCAAACCCCTGCTATGCGCAGGGACACATGCCTCCAGACCAGGTTGCTCAGAGCCCCATCCAGTTTGGCTTCAAACACTTCCAGGAATGGGGCATCCACGGCTTCTCTGGGCCACCTGTTCCTGTCTCACCACTCTCAACCTTCTTTTGAGAGTATCTTTTGGGTATAAAAGGCTCATTGAGTATTTGTAATAAATTCCTCAAGTCAATGACTTGATGTGAAGTCTCATCGCTGAGTCTCCAAAGCCCTTTAAAGTTGGCTTTTAAATTGCAAGAGGAAAAAAATGGCTATTTTTCTTGTCTGTTTTGTGTTTTCTAGTGCCATTCACAGGTATATTCATATGTCATACTTTTCGCTAAAAACTTTTTGTGGTTTGTGGTTTTTTTTAGGTCTGAGCAGTACTTTGGGAGCCCCAGTGACATGGCTTCTGCAGCAGAACACATTAGAGAGAAGATGAAGCTAGTTAGCCTGAAAAAGCAGCAGCTGAGACAACCAGAAGCCACTACCCCAGAGAGCTAATACTGACCCTTGTCTATGAATTCATAATAGGACTTAAGTTTGTAATCCAGCATGTTGTTTGCATATTACAGAATTTGGCATAATATATTAAAATGCATTTCACAGCCATTACAAGTCTCATCTTTTTTTTGAAGTAAATGTTCTCAGCATCTTAATACTGTACATCTATCAAGCCATAATTATTTAACATGCTATGAAACCATAGACTCCAAGTATCTTATGAAAAGGAACTGTAAACTTTGCACTGAAATTTGCTGTAAAGCTTTACCTGACCTGTCAGCTGCTTCTTAGTTAGACAGCTGATGCAAGCTTTGAGTGGTGCTAATTGAAGTGTTAGAAGTTCCATATTATGAAATTCTAGTTCTTTGCTTCCCCCATGCCCAGGTGATGTAGTAATTCTAGACTGTAGGTAAGTTCCTGCAGCGTAGGCAGTGGTAACTCTGTAATTTTAATTTGAAATACTTAAAAAAAAGTCATTTTTATTGTGCCAGTATGCAACCTGCCCATCAAATCTTTGATATATCAAATCCATTAAAGAGATGTTTTCCTATTTGTATTGATAATGTATTAAAAGCTGTTTGTGCTTAATAAAAATCATCTTTTTAAAATCTAATATAAATTTGTTCTGGTCTGTGATAAATGGTAGTAAAAATCATTACTCCCCCAGTATATTTACAAAGTTTGTATAATTTTTCATATTAAATACTCTAATACACTGTAGAAATAAGGGAACTGCTCTTGAACTATTATTAATAGGGGCAAGAGTTCATGCTATTTTTTTTCCTTTCTGATAGCAGTACTTGCACAAAAGTAAGATAGTATTTGCTTAAGTCAGTGTTATATTAATAATAGTTTTGTTCCCGTGTAAGACTGGCACACATCTCCTGTGCTTTATTTCAAAGTGTTTTGTTTCCCTTTGAATGGAGAATCCTGAATAATGTGAATATCCCTGTTAGTACCTTTGAGGTTAAAGCTTTTCAGCTAATGAAAAAAAATTAACATGAGGTTCATAACCAACTTAAAACCATGAGATTAGTAAAAAAATGAAATTTACTAAGAGCAGGGAATTGGATTGAAACAAAATCAGCTGTGTGCTTTACTTGGTTAATTTCTTAATCTTCAGGATGTAATCTGAATACATTCAATATTAGATTTACTGGATGGTGGTGTGGTATCTGACCATTTTATAATACTGTGTGTGAAACAAACAACTGTAAGTTTAAAGAACTTTAGGTTGCTATCAAGCTATACTTTGCTCACAGTAAAAATAATGTTCTCTTCCTGCATGCATTGTTATTACTCTACAGATTTACTTGATGGATCTGTCATTCAAATATTATATTTACTTATTTGTCTTAGTTTTTCTGCATTTTCTCCAGAGGAAAGTGATGGTTCAAATAGAGCAATTTCTCTATAAAAAACCAGTAATTCCAAATTAATGATTTACCTGTAAATTCAATTATAAAGGTATTTTTCCTCTTGGAGTATTTTGGCAGAGAAAATCCAATATTTTTTTTTCTTTACATTTGATGCAATGGTACAATATACATTAATATTAGTTTAAAACCAACTGAAGTTTCATAGACCTTATTTATAATGAGACTTTTTCAATATAATATTTTCAAATTTATTTTAGTTGCTCAACTGCATTTGAGAAAGCTGCTGTTGCTATGGCTAATATTTGGAGAAGTTAAATTCACTTAGAAAGAGCCCAAACATGAAAAGTATACTTATATTTAATGAAAAGCTCAAACACAAAAGTGAATTAATATAGTCACTAATAAACACTGTGTCTCCAGCTCAGCAGCACTTTTAATTTGAATCTGCAGTATAAAATCTCATTAAAATATTGGAGTAAGCAAGCATTACAAACACTAAGGTTATTTTATTTTATTGTGGTATTTGTTTAGAGGCTCAATAACGTATGCCAACCCAGGGTAGCATCAGAAGCTCGTAACTCATTCCTGTGACAGCTGTGTGCACAACTTGGAACTAGTGACCGCTCACCCTAATAACCCTGATGTTATTTTTGGCTCTGTGTGTGCAGTCCAATCTTGATGCTGCTCTTATCTGTCGTTCAACATTCCTAGGGGCCAGTGGACTCTTGAGTTTCACCCTCTTGTCTTTAATGGAGTTTCTAAAACAGCATCTTGGATTATTCCAGCTTTCTCTCTCTCTCTCTGCTCCGTTCCCTTTCTGGAATTCCTTGCCTTTAGGGAAATCAAATGGCTGGTAAAGTGCTATTTACCATCACTTTGCAATTTACCCATTTTTTATGTGTCAGGAATGATGGCAAGTAGTTTTCTAGGTCATGTTGCATGAGTCTGCCAGACATTTCTAAATCCTTCCTATGAACTCTGAGACTTCCTATCTTACTGAAAGAATGGAATAAACATCATGTGTTAAGAATACTGTTGAATGTAACTAATTTAAAGAGGGATTTTTGTGCTGGTCTTTACTCTTAGTCAGTCTGTCATCTATGGTTGGACTTGCTAGTGAATCTTCAGAAATGTACAACCCTTAATAGCACAAAAAGTCAGTGAGATATATAGAGACATGCTAAAAAGCCAAAAAAAGCCTGTGCTCAAGTAATCTGTTGTTACCTGTTTGTGCACATACTACTGTGAACAGTAGCAGTGGCTCTACCTGTGGCTCTTGCTCTGCACTTTTTGGTTGCAAAAATGGTTCAAACAAGGGAGTTCTAAAAGATGGAAATATGTTTGGGGTTTTTTTAAACAGAAATCACAGGATACAGTGCTGCTACATGTGAGATAGGGAGATACCAACAGAATAGGTAAGGATTGATTGTAAGGATTGTAGTTGTTATACTCCTACGTACATTACAACTGATGACTTGGAAGTGAGGAAATCAATTCTGTTCATGGTAATGAAAATAATACCAAGAATTTCTAAGTTCCTGTTAGCTAAGTTTGGATGTATTTGAAATGTTTCAAGATATGATAAGTATTTTGTTACTCTTTCTGGTAATGTAATTCTGAGTATGCTTTTTGTGACAGTGAATTGGAAAGGTGATCACCTTGGTCAGTGCCATTCTTCTTTGCTAGTGCATCAGTTGCATAGCCTGATACTCATACAAAATGCTTGTACCCACAAACTCTTAATGGTGATAGGTGTGTGGGCATTTGTATTAGTTTCCATAAGAATGTTTGATGCTGTTTACTGCTTAACTTCATATTATGTTGAGTAGGATTAATGGGGTTGCATTTTTCTTGGAAAAAAAACGGTTTTGGACCATGGAGACTTGTATAGCTTTGTGTGACTGACTGATTTGGTGTTCGAATACAGTTACTCTGGAGGTACAGCAGTGGGTGGAAAAAGGCTGTGTGTGCAGTGGGATTGTATAGCACTTCTTATTCCATCATGCTGACCTAAGAATATCAGTGCCAGCTGACAAAAAGATAGGGGGAAGATTTTTTTTTTTTTTCCATCTCAGTTAAAAAAAACACAATGTCAGTAGGTCATGATCAAGGTGAGGTTGTGGGCTTTCAGCAACAGTAATGGCATATAATGGTGTAACAATAACCTCTGGTTTCCTGAATTCTTTCTACAGGATAATTTTAATCTGTATAAGGAGATTATTAAGAAGGAGGAAGAAAGGAAGCCCAAAAGGTACAGATGAAATTGTGTAATAGCACATTATGTGAACACTGAAGCTAAAATGCTGAGAAACAGATGAAAGCAAAGATTTGGTGACTCCTAACTTCCAAAATCAATTCTTCATGTCGCTCCAGATTCTTGTACCAGTAAAAAGGGAGTTAGGACTGTAAAAATGCTTACTTATGTTAGATTTCCATTCTATTTTAAAGAAAATAATCAAAGGTTGGTCTAAGCATACAGGATAACAATCCATGCATAAGTAATAGCTGCAAAATTACCTTAATGTGAACTGCAGAACCAAAAACAATGTTTGAGTATCTGGAATTTTGCAAAGCATCATTCCAACAAGGGAATTAATTAATGATGTCTCTGGAGAGATACCTGTTGTGTTTTCTAGGTTTGTGGAAAGGTGAAGTAAGATAAAAAGGCAAATAATGAAGCAGTTATACTACATGTGGTTCCAAGGCACAGTCATTTTGAATTTCAGTAGATTGAGTCTTCTCTAGTGTGCCATTTCCACAGTTCCATAATATGTAACAGGACAGGCAACTCCAGAGTTATTTCTCTGAATCAAAATCAGAATTGTTACAAAAATACACTGGGATAAAATTTTAAAATTATTGATTCCCACAATTGTCTCCACTTAAAGACTGGAGGAAATCATTATAGTACTTATGCCTGTCAAGGCTGCATCTTAATTGAAAATTCTATTAAAAATTTCATAATTGCATACCTTTTGCAAGGATATGGAGTCAAGGAGTACTTTGAGATATTTTTCATGTGATGCTCAGCGGAGGTAGTTTTGTTGTAGAGATTCTACTGTGTGGAAATACAGGTAAGACTAAATAACCACACCAAAAGGAGATTGGTTTCCCACTTCTAATGGGTCCCTTTATACAGATCTCCCAAACACATGGTAGCTTAGGACCATTTTTCTGAGACTCCAAGAATAATTTAGAACACGAAGGTGAATCATCAAAGAAACTCATGAGAATACCTCTGATTCTGTAAAACTGGAAGACAACATACTAATCAAAATCAAATATATGCATCAAAATAGATGCTTGTGTGACTGTAAAATTTTAGTTATGCTGATACAAGAATGTGTAGAGACAGGATATATTAAGAAATATTTAATATATGTAAAACATGAAAGATACACTTAGGCTCAAAATAGGAATGAAAATTAAGGTAACAGCTTTCTCTTTTCTTATCAGTTGACTTGTATACATAGATCTCTATTACAGCAAAAATTATGAGAATATAATAGAGACGAGACAAGAGGAAGGCTGAGTCAGGTTTTAAATTCCCCTTTGGAGCAGAGAGGTAAAGAAAAAAATGCTTTCTTAAAATTTCGTATGTGCTAAGGAAATACATTGGAAAATACTTAAAGAAAAAGTAAAAATCCTTTTTTTTTTTTTTTTTTTTTTTTTTTAATTTAAGCTCAACTGGAAAAGTTCAGGTAATTTTCCAAGTACTAGTAATATTTACAGCTTATAGGCCAGAAAGCAAAGGGACAGATTAACATTTCCAACTCTGAAGCACAAAGTAAAGCAAAGGAAACTTGAATCAGTATCAATTTTGAATACTTTGAGAGAAGGTTGTTAGGTGGAAACAATTGGTTGTGTTAGCAAGAGTTGTGCAGATAATTTACTTTAGTAATGAATAGACAACATTCTTTTTATTGCAGATAAACCCCAGGTTTTTAAATAATAATGGTGTTTCATTGGCATTTTAATGCCGGCATCAAAACATCAAATGCATTGTGACTACTGAATGCTACAGGGAAAATTATCTATTTGTGCGCAGGTAACTAACACACAAAATGTGCTTAAAAGTAAATGTGCTTAAAAGCTTAATTTAAAATTGTAACACTTTTTAAAAAATAATTCTACAATCTAAAATAGATATTTTTTACATATTAGGAAGCCTTTTTGCTCTTCCACCAATGCGTAGCTGCTGATTGCCATCAGACACCATTGATGCAACTCCCATCAGGAAACCTCTTAATGCACATTGGATTTGTAAGTGAAGTGGAGGAATACTATTAAGTTATGTAAAATATCCTGTTGATTTACTAAGGTCATATATCTGTGCTTAAAATGTCAGAGTAGACCCAATGAAACTATCCCTGATTACATACATTACTAAGTATGTAATAAGCTCTCTTTGGGAAAGCTGATTTGGCCACACGTTATCTGTCAAACTTCTATAACAAAACATTGCACTGGCTATATGTGGCCAAAATGACCTCTGACTGTTTTGCACAGCCTTCTAAAACGTGGTTTCCACTTATGACCGTATAAATACACTTAGCTCTTCTGAGGATCCTGATATTACACATCCCAGTCTTCTTGTCAGCTCTGCTACAGTACTGTTATTGTCAGAAGGCAACGTGTGTTAAGTAGATTAGAAAATAAGGAAACCAAGGTTTCATGATAGCTGTGGCTCTTAGAACACACATGGCAAGGTGCTTGGGCAGTTCTGTGTAGATATGCATGTGCACAGAATAAGGCTGTGACAGCTCATGGTAGAACAGCCCTGAGACTTCTGTAAAATCCTGAGAATCACTGGCTCTATTTGAATGGATACAAATGCTTATACATTGCACCTTAAAAACCTGTATTGAGCCCTTTGCTAGATCTTACACCAAATGTTAATTCTAATAATCTATAAATTATGAAAATAAAACGGAGGGGGAATCTTGTCTTAGCTGTAAGAACAGACTCTTAGAGAAACTAGTGGAAGACCTGTTAGCTGAGAAACTCTATATCGGAACAAAGCATGAACAAATACTTCTCATACCCCTGATTTTAATTTGTTAATGTTCTCCGTTTTGGCAGAAGGGGTCAATGTGTTAATTTCAGAGATGTAATTTTCAGGTATGTGTTATGCTTGGTTTGCAGTGTATGTGTTGCCATCTCAGTTTTGGGATTTCTGCTTCCCATGTTCATTTTCCCACCAAGAGTGGCAGATGCTGGGTGACAGCACATTCCCACTGTCAGTGCTGAATTTCCAGGCATGCCTGGATTGCTTGTGATCCCTGTGCCTTACAGGATCGGAGGCTGCAGAGTTTCAGTGGGCTGTTGAGCTCCAGAGGTTTCTCTCAAGTACTGTGCCAGAATTTATGTATTTATTTAAGTCTTGGGCAAGTGATAAGTGTCTTTTTAACATTCCATTCTCTTCTTAAGGTTTTTATACTACTAGGAGAGAAAGTAGCTTTCATGGAGTCTCAGCTATTTCCACAGGCAAGTATACAGCATGGTTACTTGATATTTAATATGATTGTGTGATGTGAGCCTGACTTTTAGAGACTTGGGAACAAGCCATAGTCTAAACTGGTACTAAGTGCAGACTGTTCTCTTCCTGAGCCCTTGTATGTAGCTCTGCGTGCCTCTCTTGGATGGCAGATACCTGCAAGCTGGGCTCAGTAATGTGAAGATTGTACAATGTATTCAACACATTTGACTGCTACTCCACATATCTGTGGTGATGATGTGAGCTTGATATCCAGTGTCTGCTTTATATCACTCACTGCCTCTCAGAACATGGCCTTCCTCCTCTCCAAGACTAAGGTATTCAAAGAAACATAGTATTATGGTTAGATGTAGCCAGGGTTTATGTTAATGTTTTGCTTAAGACAGCATTAAAAGGCTGCAGCGAGCCACATGTTCAATGAGCCTTGTTAGCTTTTTATTTCCACTCATTGCATGTGGCCAGTTTGTCAGGGAGCTGCCATTTGCAGGCATCATTTCATGGTGCATTTCCTCTGCAGAACCAGTCATACCTGAAGAAGCCAAGGCATTGCTCCTGCAGGTGGCAGAAATGTGAACGGAGTTCTTTTTGCTGTTCGCTGTTAGCTGTTACCTCTTCTCTAGGTATTGCTTTGTCTTCTGGATTTTATTAGAGCTATATCCACCTGTCTACCACTAAACTCTCTTCTTCATTGGCAATTTCATCAAAGACTTTGCAAGTGATCCAACAGACATTTTAAAGAGTTTTTTCATTGTTTCTAAAGAAGAGTTTACTTCTGCGATGAAATGGTTGCTACTGCCAGTGTGTGTTGGGAGGGGATGACAGCTGCATTCCCTGCTTCACAGCACTACTAGAAAGGAAACTTCATCAATATTTAGAAATGGATGAGATGTTAATAGTCATGGAAATCATGCACACACCTGGAGAATATAAAAAGCACAGCTGAAATAATTGTCAGAACACTGAGGTGATGAAAAGCAGTAGTAAGCAAAAAAAAGAAAGGATGGAAAACCATTTGGTGACTTGTAAGAGTTGCATTTACAATGAAAATATTTATAAAAATGATGTGGTGTCAATAGGTGGGCTGTAAGGATGTTTTGGAAGATCAAGCTCATCCTCTGAAGGCTGCTAATCAAATACTCTGCAAAAAGAAGAAATATTCACACAGAAAGTAACTTAGAGAAAGGAGTTTAATTACAGGATATTTACTAACTGTCAGATCAAATGGACAAAAAAAATATGCAGTCCGTGAAGTACTCTTGCATGCTATTTTTATCCCTGGAACACTGAAAACAAGGTTCTGAAACATAGTTACTGTGGATCCTGCTCTGTTGACAAGGGATGACTTAAGGAAAAAAATCACCTATTGCTGGTGATTGTACAGCAGCAGAAGCTCTTGCTATGAATGTCAAACAATGGTTCTGAAGCATGTAAATCCATCTTCACTGTTCTTCAGTGCTGAAAGAGTATTGAGGGGGAAAAGTAGTTTTGGTTTGGTTTTTTGGTTGGTTTTTTTAATTTGTTTGGGGGGGGGTTGTTTGGTTGGTTGGTTGGTTGGTTTGGTTTGGTTTTAATTGTAGGCAATGCTTCCTAGATTTATGTGGGACTTGAATTCTGAAGTGTTATATGCTATCCTTTGTCAAGGGTTAGTTAAACTGTAAGCAGCAAAGGAGTATTCTCATACCCTTTAGTCACACTCCTGTAATACTGGGTGTCAGAGGGAGCACACATTTGTTTAACAACCCAGTTTCAGGCAAGTGAGCTTGGGTGGGTGGGGCTGGAATTCCAATACTTCCTGGTTTTAACTTCTCCTGTGTGTGCTGCACAATTCAGTAGTTACCTGAAAAGGAGAGGCAGGACCTGGTACATTCTCACTGTTTGAGGTACCATGATCTGAAAGAGGTGTGACCAGGTGTTCTGTGTGACCAGAACATACAAAGGAATGCTCAGCAGTGTGAACCTTCAAGTAACAGTTATTCAAGATGGAGGTATCTTTTTATAATAAAACAAAGCACTGCTATTTATAACTCTGCTGATAAATGACTTTTTAAAAAGGATTATAAAGCCTCATGGTTCTCTAATACTTAAAATTCAACTCCTCTGCTGAATTTTTCTTTTCTGGATAAACCCTCCCCAATATCAGAAGTCTAAAGTAATTTGCTAGTAGAAAGGTGGCTATATAACAGCTTTTACTTGTTCTAATTTTGGCTTTCTGAAATTTGTGTCCATTTAAATCAACTTTTCCAAACAATAGTACCAATATGGCTTTTATGTTTTAGTGTGGTTAGCATGATTATATCCATTTAATTAGTCCCCTCTTAACTGAATGACTCATACTGATCTGTTTACATCGTTGCTGGCTGACTGCTTTTTATAAGACTAAACAGAGGCTTTTCAATTTTAAAAGGTGGTCCTAAGAACCCAGTTACACTGCTTCAACTGTCTCTTTGAACAGTCTGTGTGATTTTTAACTTATGTTTTTATTTCACAAGTTTAATACGTACATCTATATTTATGTATAAACATTGAAAAAATTAAAGGGAAATAGTCTTAATACAGCTAAATTGTAAATGTGAGTTAAACACAGAAATGAGTGATGTGGGACAAAAGTGCCACTGTACTTCATTAGTGGTACAGTTTGTAGTTACCTTGAGACTTAGATGTACATTACAATCCGTATCTTAATATTCCTTCTTTACAGGGAGAAAGAGTAGCCTGTCTCACATCTATATTTGGTGCAGAGTGCATACTCCACTGTGCTAACACACCACATCAGGAAGGAATTTCAAATGCTCCCAAGGAATTTAGCAACAAAAGTCCTGTTGGCTTTCCTTACATGCATGGGCAAGGGAGCATACTAATCTTTTGTAATAAACTGTTCTCTTTCTGCTGCTGCTGCTACTGCTACTGGAGCCTGAAAAACGGACTAATGAACTCTCTAATGTCTCTTCGCCCTCCTGACAGAGTTGAATACACTGGGCCACCGTCTTCTCTTTTGACAAGCTGACTGATGTGTGTGCCACCTGAGAGCTGTTAAAACAGCTTCACTTTTGCATTCATCAGAGTAGAGCTCCATAGGCATTTGTTTTGGACAACACCCAGTGAGGCAGAAATGTTGAGCTTTGCCGGGGGTGATGATGGGGTAAGTCTGTTCTCCAGCTGATTCTGAGAAAAGCTAAGCGGAGAGCCTCCATAGACTTAAGAGAGTATGCTTGTGTCTTCACTTGGGATCTGAGAGAGAATGAGATGTGATCAGTTCACACCTGTGTAATGTTTTCTGTTTTGTTTAATTTCTTCACCCCATTCAACAGTTCAACTCTTCACTATTTTTATTTTGCCATCATATTTACATTCGAATAGTCATCAAGTCACTTCTAACAGTCTTTTCAGTAGCTGTCACTTTAAGGAAAAGTATAAATTCCTCTTTATCTTATATGTAAGCCAGGTGAAGAACAGGAAGACAATTTTTTAAGTAACAGATGCTAGAAAGAATGGCTATTGTTTATATCACATTAAGAAGCTGGAGTTCTGAATTTAAAGGTTATATGAGCGTTCTTAAAATTAGAGTTGAGGCTGACGCAATATAACATTTGGTTGGTAAGCCCTAGTTAAATTTGGTGAATCTTTTTCTATCATTTGATAAATAGTAAAGATTTAGGTACTGTTTTGACAAGTGCTAGGTACAAATGCCATACATACTTGGTGGAAATCCTCTAAGATCCAAAAAGAGGGATATAGGGAAGAGAATGCTTTGGGATGAAAGAGCGAGACGTGAAAAATTAATGACCAGTGGACTGAAATGTTTCAGTTGTCATTGCTTCCCAGGTTGGTTTACTGTGTGCATTTTTTTAAATGTTGTTGTCCTTGTAAGCAAACAAATAGTGATTTTGCTCTTACCATTGCACTGAATTTGCAATATTAAGCTGTTTGCCAGTTTCTTGATCTCCGATACACTGCTAATTTTACAGTTAGCAGTGTTGTTTCATTTTTCTTTTTGGGTAGCTTTTTCTCTTCCTGCTGTTTCTTAGTGTGATATAAAAGTGTCTTCAGGATTGGTGATGAAGGAGCAAGAGTAGAAGGGTTTTTGTTAGAAGATGCACAAGTAAAATGGGAAGATACAAGCTGCAATTTTTCACTATATTTCTGTGTTTAGAATGAAATTAATCTGGAACTATCAAACAATAATATGGAACATGGTTTGTTTTCACCATTTTTTCTAGGGGAAAGCGGGGTGTCTTTTACCCCCCGGGCACTTTTTCACAGCTGTTTCCTAACCCTTTACTTCTGGGACTTCTGAGCCTTCTCTTTCCATGGTGGCAAGGAGAGCACAATGTCTTTCGGAGCCAGCAGGGTCCTGGGCTACTTTTGCACCACCTTTTCTTAAGCTCCTCTGCTCTTAGCTAACAGGGAAATGCTTTCTGCCTGTGCTGAAGCTGTTACCTACCTAAAGTTAATTCCATTTACCCTGGCTGGCCCTTTCCCTCCCTCTTGCAGCCAATAACCCCCCACTTTTGAGAGCAGGGATTGCTTCTTCCCCACTTGCTGCACCTGTCCTATCTCAGCAACTTGGGCAGCAGAGACCCCTCACTGCCGCATGGGGAGCCAGTCCTGTCTGGGCGCCCTTCACCCCTGGGTGTCCAGGACTGTGGAAGGACAGACTTTCCTCAGTTCAACCAGTCTCCCAGTCTCAGGGCCCTGCTGGGCTGTGGAGCAGCTCATACTGGTCCTTGCCCTGCCTCTGGGTGTGGGAAGTTAGTTTGTGCCCAGTTTGTCCTGAGTCTCTGGCCCTCACTAAAAAAGGAATGTCTGCAAGGGCTGCAGTTTCCTTCTGTTTTCTGTCAGCCTTCTCTCTAGGGCAGTTATCTGCAAGAAGTACTTCTTTCTAACTCAGTGTTGAGAAAGAGGCAGTGTTGCAAGTTCATGTTCCTCACAGGCCATCTATGTACTTTCTGGCTTCTGAGAGAAGGCGTTTCTGTTTCCCTCTCTTCTACCCTGACTGCTGCTGGTATAGTTTTTATCATTCTTTGTTTGGGGTACAGGAAAACCTGGTTAGAATTTCAACCTGTTGGATAGCCTAGAAACTTATTCAACTAGTGTAGGGTACAGAGAAGCCTCTTCCAGGAGAAATACCTACCTCATGCTCGACCCTCACACTTGATGTGACATCCATGTCTGCTTTATCAGCCTGGGGGAACTTGCAAGACTTCTTGCTTTCATGCCCTCATTCCTGATGATACCTGAAAATGGTACCTTCTCAAGAAGTAGGATGGTAGGAACCAGTAAAAAGCAGCAAGCATAGACTTAGAGAGACTGACAGGGGTTCCGGGTGGGGCTCCCAGAGTAAAGCAGTGTTTGTATATCCTTCCAAGCCATGTGAAACCCGTCAATTTGAGGGGTTCTTCCTTCCTCTGTCCTCCTTCACTTTTTTGCTATGCACCCTGTTCTCCCAAGTGTGAGACAAGGAAGGAAGAGAAGATTGCTACATTTACAAAGCAAAGTAAAGGACCTTGTGTCTTCGAGGCTTCAGGGAGTGAACTTTGTTTCTCCCAGAGCCATTTTGATAGCTTTCTCCCAGAGCTCCAAAGCTCTTAACAGAAAGCAGTGTGTCTCCAAGAAAGGCCCTTTTCCTATGCGTTGCTATCTAAACTATGATTACCACACTTCCCTTGCTACACATGTTTCTCATGAGGTGGATAAAGCACATTCCATATTGACAATGAAGTGAATTTTCTCACATTTACCTCTCAAATCCTTTTTACGTACAGTTGTTTCAGCTAATACCTGACATTCCTTACGCTCCAGAAACTAGAACTTTTTCTCTGTTTTCCCGAGATAGTTTCCTTTGTTCAGTTTCATTGTTTCCTATGGACAGCTGGTTAACTCATTTCTTCTTGTCATTCTTACTCTCCTCTTTCACACAGCAGTAGCAAAGGGAACATATTTCTCCCTCCTGATGCAGATAGCCTGCCTGTTTCTGGGTGCTACCAGGATTACTGGTTGTTTGTTTCAGACAAAGGAAAAGATGGCAGATAGGTAAGTAAACAAGACTGAGAAAGGCATGCTTGTTAAATTTTGTTTCCCTAGGCACAGCTGAAATGTCTCATCATGCAGCACAAAAATTCTCAGCTTTTTCTCCCACGGTTGGGCTCTAAGATCTGTTTTGATACTTTGATACCTTTTCTCTGCCTGCTACTGTCATGTTTCCCCATCCCTATCTTGTATGCTTAGCATAAGCCAAATAAATACGATAACCATGCATTTGTTATCAGATACTCTGAATCAGTTGGCTCAGTTGCTGCCAAATTTGCTTACAGTCAACTTCTTGAGTGTGGCATTTTTCCCTTATTTCCAGATGTCAGCACCATGAAAAATGATACCTCATTTACTTGAGTGAAAAGCAGCTCTTGTGTCTGGCTATCCTAATGAGATGATGGATTGGCCCAACTTGTGCTGTGAAAAAGTGCATTTAGAATGTGCTTCTGAGAGAATGAAGACTCAATGACATAGTACCAAAATTGGTTTCGAACTTCTTTTGTAAGAGTAACAAGAAGTCTGGCTGGTTTTTCCTAATTGGTTTTTCCAACAGCCAAGTTCTGTTTGTCCTCAGTCCTGCCTGCAGGGTGAAAAATTGAAAGTTGCTTGTCTTTTGGAATGTTTTTTTGAAAGCCCAAGTATTTAGCAGGTTTTGTACAATGGATCTGTCTTCCATTCAAACCAAAATAGGGCTCTCTTACGTTTCAATTTGAAGTTTTCTTTAGGACTTCCATCTCTCAGTTTTTGTGTTGGGACTAAGTACCAAACATTTCATTCTGCCACACCTATTACATGAATGCACACATGAGTCTGAAGAAAATCCATATAGTGTTTCACTGGCAGGACTTTCACAGGTGTTGCAAAGAGTTTCAGAAAACTATGTGATATTTGTTCCTTTGTTGGCAGCTTGAGGGTTCATGGTTCTGTTTTGGCACAAGGGATGGGTTTTGCTTTGCCAAGCCCATTTTGCTCAGCACAAACCACTGGAAAGTGCTTCTGTATATCCTGTTTGAAAGTCATGGTTTGAAGTGGTGCTCAGATTAAAATTATAATCTGCCAACAATTGGAGCAGGGGAGAAATGAACAAACAAAAAAATCCCAGACCTTGACACATCTGTTGAAATTCCGTGAAATAACCTTAAGTTTCTTCTAGTCCAAAATATTTTAGAATTTGCTTCCAGATCTTGGTTCCATGGCAGGTGTGTATGGTCTTGTTTGCAATTAGCAAATATAGATTATATAAAAATGTCTCTAAATGTCACATATTTTTAAACAAATCAAACAAGCAGATGCTTAGGGGAGAGTTATGCATGTAGTTTCTCGAGTGGAGCTATGTTTCCAGAGAGACCTGCAAGCCTAAACAACAGTGTCACTTTCTCAGCTGTTCTGTGGAAGGAAACCCAGCAGCTGCTGTCTCATAGTGTGGGTACTTGTGGCATGCTCTGGGTTAATGGCAATAGAATTAATATGCCAAATCAATACTGTAATCTAAACATGTCTAATAATTCCCTCCACTGAATAAAAACCTTAAGTGGAGTTTAAGTGACTATTAGAGAGGTCTTCCTTATGCTCACTTAGAATAAAATGAAGACAGTAAAAACAATTTAGGATTAAATTGAAAAGCAGGTAAATTATCTTAATCTTACACAGGAATAAAACGCTGCTTAAGAATTCAGACAAAGTACTTGGTTTCCTTCTCTGGTTGTTATGGTCACTATCCCTTTAAATATTTTTGGATTAAAAATCCCCTGATTTGATTTAAAATTTGATTTATATACACATGCTCATCCTGTTTAAATACTTTGATTCAGCGGAAGAATTATGTTGAGCATATCTTTCAGTAACTAGCAAGAGAGAAAATATTTTACGTGTAGAATGTGAAAACGGAGATTGTTTAGTTTTGTGTTTTGAAACCTGATAACACTGGGTTTGTCTGTATAGAATCAACAGTGATTTTTTTTTCCTACCTCTTTTGAGAACTTCTTTTCCTTTGTTTAGCTGGTGTCAGGTGGTGTCCAAGGAAGAAGCCCTTTGCACTTCAGAGGGTGACAAAAAAGAACAGACAGCTTAATGCTACCAAACTAGGGGTGTGTCAAATCTCTCTCAAGAATGATAAACTCAATGGAGTTGTCTATTTTTAACCTCCCATTCTTTCCTTTTGGCAGACTAATCAGTGTTAGCTGAGCTGTTTCACTGAATGAATCCAAGCGACTCTGGTGCTTTCTGAAATGAACGGTGGACCTTGCAAGAGCATTTCAAGTCTGCTTTAATGTATGAAGTCCCGTTGTCAAACACAATGTCAGATGAAGCCAGTTCGGAGCAGAAACCTTCTACAACAACTGTCAGTTCAGTTGCTGTTCAGGCTGGGGATGCCAGTATTGTCATAGCTGTACTTAAGGTAAGGCAGCAACTGCTGGTATGTCTGTTCTTGTCTTTCTGCTACTTGTTGATTACTACTTCTTTTAAAGGTTCTGTGCAAATGAATAGTTAGCATAAAATGATAAGGCAAGGCCACTTAATCAGTCAATATCTAATATTTTTTCAAACAGAGTAACGTTTTTTTTCAAATAGAATAAACAATTCGGCCAAAATATCTAGGCTCTTGGAGGCAAGGAGTTCCTCCTACTCTGTTTAAAAGGTAAGAGATAAATGAAGAGTGCCATGAAAATGTGTTGATAAGCAGTTGAGACTCCTTGAATTATTTTAAACTGTACTCAGCAATAATTTTACATAAATGGTCTACCAACTCCACAAATGAAGTATTTGCTGAGAAAAACCTGATAAGTGGTTATTTTTGAAAGCTGTAAATTCATATTCCCATGTGTTTCAGTAGAAACTCTTATGTATGTACAGTTGTGCTTATAAGCACCTAAAGGCCTGTTTTGTGAGCTGGAATGCACGCCTACAGCTTACACAAAATTTGGCATGGGGAGTAAAGCTGGATGCTGGTAATGAATCCCAGCTGGAATTTATTGGCACTTTGATTTTTCATTCTCCAGGCAACCTGGGAAACATGCTAGCCTCAGCAACTAGGGTTTGTCTGTAATGCAGAATAAGGTGATAATGAGTTAGGCTGTCAGGTTATTATTCAGGATGGGAGTACCTCAGCTGTGGGAATGCTTTTTCCTATCAGTTTCCACCCTTCCTGTGAGGGGGTCTGCTGCTACAGGGGAGTAATTTCATTGCAAGGAGACTCAAGTTTAGGTGAAGTAATTTATTTTTCCCCTTTGTGCTGTAGAACCGTGCTGGCTTCCAGTGACATCACTGCTTTGGTCCTTATCACCATGCTTTGGTTCCTGTTCTAAAGGCTGTTAAGTGTTCCTGCTTCTACTTCTGCAAACTCTTGATATATATATCCAGTATAGATGTGCTTTAGACCTATGTGGTAGAAATAAGATTTGGGGTTATGGTTTTTGCATCTGCTGTGATATATTTGTACCTTCCACCTGCTCCACCCACCCACCAAGTTTCCTTATCTGTGTCATCTTCAGCTGAAAGGGGAGATGAGTTGGAGAAATGTTTTTGGCTCATTGTGATAATTTTACTCTTCATGGGCAAAACTAAAATCATAGCACTGATTAGGTAGCACTAGGGTGTGGGATTTTGTTACCTGTTTCAAAAGAAATTAAGTTTATGCTGTGTTCTATGTGTTTTTGTCATGTGTATGGCCCCTGAGAGCTGAGAGTCTGTGTGAATAAATAAATGAAAGAAAGCTTGTGTTTTCTGAAGGCTGTAATTGTTTACTTATTGCAGTGTGGAAAATGGGTGAAGCTTCAGCTGGCTGAATCAACACCAAATATATTAGAAATTGGCAGCAATCAGGATGAGACTAAAAAACTACTGCAAGATCATGAATTCCTCCTATCTAAGCTGAAGGTAAGATGTGATGATACTACAAAAAATTTATCTAGTCATTATAGTTCAGGTACAACAGCTGATGTAGATACCCGTGCCTCCTATTGCAATGTTGTGTTTAGGTTAAATTCCTCACAGAAAAAAGTATGTTCAGCCTTTGTCAGTGTAGCAGATCTTCAATGATCCTGCTGGGTCCCTTCCAATTTAGGATATTCTATGATTTTTTTGGAAGTTAGGTCTCTGCACTGGAAAAATATGCTTCTCACAGTAGCAGTAAAGACACGGGGGTTTTTTCTGCTTTATACATCGGTGTCAAGTCAAATGAAAATTCCTATAGCCCTTAGTAACTGCTAAATATAATGGAATATCAATTTATTTTTTTAATTCACCAATGTTGTGAAAAGTTTGATTATTTTATAACAACTCAAGTTCCTTGTAAGTCTGAAGTAGATATTCCAGGAACATTTGTATTGAATGTTGATTGATATAAGTTGCAGTAGAAATGCTACTGTAACATTAAAATAGCTCATCTTGAGCTAGGAAGATTTCAGCTAAGTAACTGTCCTAAAATCAGATTTTGGTGTTCCTGAGAACAGATAATAAGAACAGTGGCATTTGGACACTGAGTTACATGCTTGCATGAAAAAGCTGAATTATTTTAAATATGTATATTTGACACTGAGAAGAGTCTGAAGGCACCTAGAAAGAGATTTTATTTTCATGTTTTTGTAGGGCAGATTCACTTTATATCTGTCGACAAATAAATTCCTCTAAAATCTGTGAAGCTCTGCACAATATCTTATCCTTTTTTTTTTTTGACTTACATAAACTTTAGATCTGAAAGAGGAAACCTGATTTGAATAGGATCAAGTATTTCATTTAATACCAGTGACTATGTACTTCCCCAATCATTAAAAATTTCCAGTGCTTGTAAGGTAATTTAATACAGTATGTAGAGAATGTAGCTAATATGGTGCATGGTGTGGTTTTTGAATAATGTGAAGGATAGAATTACAAAAGAAACCACACCAAACACTGCCAAACAACAAAAATCCACCTCAAATCCTAGAAAGAGGTGGTTCTGCTCTCTTTATTTATGCAGGTACCTCACCTTTATTGCCACGGGCGCTACATTTGGGCATTCTTAAAACAAGCTGCTGTATCTGTTTGAACAATTCAGAATTAGATGAGTTCTTACACACTGATGACAGGAAGAAGCTGATTTTTTTTTCCTCCTAATTCTCAAAAATAAATTTTAAACAGTGGAAAAATAAAACAATAATTTTCATCTTTGAAAGAAAAACAAATATTCAAATAACATTTTACCATCTAGTCAAATCAGGTCAGAAAATTTATTTTGCATTAACAGTTAAATAATGCTTTTCATCCAAATACAGTGTGAAAAAATGCTCATTATTTCATATTTTATACCTGCAGTCCTTGCAAAATCCATCATTGATTAATGAATATTCTATTAAAGGACTAAGTTCAGAATTACTATTTTTCCTCTATAATACAAGAGCTGTGATAATACGAGACTCCAATGTCATTGTAATTCTTCCTGACTCTGCATTTTTCAGTCATGACCCTTTGTGATTTATAGTAAGCTGTTAACAATTGTCAGTAATTACTTAGTCTTAAATCACTAAATCCACTCATCAAAAGTTTTTCCAAGATTGAATCTCAGCCTTTGAAGTATTGTTTAGAGTAATTTTTTCCACTTAGCATCTGATAATGAATTAAGCATTAGCTGTGTGAAGATGGATAAAGAGGGAGTAATGTTTCAGACTTGAACATTTATGGCCATAAAGGTTTAGTTATTTATGAGAGGATAAAAATGAATTTAAAAATGTGGGCAGTAGAGGGGTTGAAAAGATCAAACAAAATTACAGTTGTTAGATGGTCTTTGTTTTGGTGGTGTCCAGTGTATGCAATTCCACTTGATCTTTTACCCTTAGTGAGCAACATAACTTTGTAAATTTGAACATTAATTAATTATGCAATTACATGAACATTCACCCAGCTGTGGTCTTACCTTGTGCAGTTTGTAGTTCTTCCATATTGGCTACAAGTTACTATTTTCATTGACAATCTTGGCCCAACTGACTCTATCAATGATAGAGTCAGTCTATTGCATCCTATAACATTTATTTTTGCTCTGAAGTGGATCTTGGTATTTGGAATGCATTATAAATAATCTAAAAAAAAAGGTAAAAATGAAGCTATGGTCTTACGCTCGAGTAAAACTTGTTCCAGTTATGTGCCAACATCATGATACATTACCTCGGATTTACATAACTTTTTAAAACACTTACATGCAGTAGTGGTAATACTAATACAGCATATGGCAAATCACAAATGTCTTGTTAGAACAGCGCATTAATAAAAATGAGGACTTCCATAAAACACATTATAAATATCCATAAAAAAGTTGTAATTCTGAATAATGATAATTTCCATATTAACTTCATTTGTTTTATGTCAGTCTGTAACTTTTCAAAGTTACAAGATTAGAAAGGTACATTATAGTGAGAGGAAAAAAAGTTGGGTTTGCTTGCGTGCTGTGGGGTTTTTTTTCCTACTGTGCTTCCTTAAAAATGAGAGGACAGAATCCTTATACTTTCTAATTTTAGAGCTAGAAATTTTTACAAGTAGAAAAAAACATAATGAAGAATTTCTCCACTTGGATCCCAAGAAAGTGGACAGGGTTTTGTGTATTGTGGAATTTTTCAGCCACTTAAATTTGAAATAGAGCAGTGAGGCAACTTTGAATGGTTTTCCTTTTTCTCTTCTATTATTGTATTAAAAAAAAAAAAGGCAAATCAAATCCTGGCAGATACCAATACTTGATACACATATACTTAATTTCATTGATTAATCTAATACAATTCAATATTAAACTTTTGTGCAGGACAGAAAAAAATTCTTGAATGAGCAATGATTTGATTATGAAACTAGTCCTGCTTAAGGGAAGTTTTAGAGGATTAATACCAAATACATCTTTGGAATCAGTAGTGATGAACTTACCAACTTTTAGAAGATAATTTAAGTTGACCCTTCTGGTACTATGCCATGTTATTCTGTAAACATTCTAGGTTTTGATAAACCAATATTTTCAGGCCAAATTCTTCTGTCAACTTAATGTTGAAGATTCCCAGGTGTAAGGACAGAATTTGGTGCAGTGGCCAGTGATCAGTTTATAGTACTTCTGATGCTAGAGGAAATGGAATGTAATCCAGCTCAGTGTTTCAGGGAATTGTCTTTGACTAAGCAATATTAACAGGCCTTAAAAAAGCCTAAACTACCAATTTGACACTAAGGCAGATGGTGCTTTAAGGGGTAATTGGAATAAATTTGTTGAAAAAGAAAACAGTAATTTCTAGACAATTTTTAAATTTCTTTTAATGGTCAGAATTACTGCAATAAAAAAAGTGTCTGTACTTCAGGGCATTAGGGAAAACCATATCCAAAATAGTGTCCTTTGACAGAATGTATTCTATCACATTCATTACTGATTTACATTTGTTCCATTAAATTTGAAAATTAGGAACACCCTGCTACTTTAATAAAAACCAAAATACAACTTTAGAAAAGGGGCCCATTTCAAATGTTTATGGATTAGGAAACAGATGTGTTATTGTTAATAGAGTTGAAAGAATAAATGTTGAACAGGAAAGAGTAAAACTGAGACTAAACAGAGAACATGTAAAGTGTTTACAACAACTAGTTAAAATTCCCCTCAGTAGTCTCAGCTAATATGTTGTGATTCTAAACTAATATATTCTGTTTCTGTTTTGCTAAATTAGACCATGTCAGCAGTAACAATTTTGTTGAAAACATCAAATTCTGTGATTTCATGCAAATCTCTTTCCCAACATCTGCCTTATCCTTCTGTAGGTGCCTTTCAGCAAGTTTATATTTTCTGGAAATGTAAATATATGTGTATGTACATTTTGATGTCTCATTTTTCACAATTTAAAAGAAAAAAAAGTGAGATCAAGACCAGAAAACTTGAGACAAAACTCCCAGGAGGTAAAACAATGTGGACTGCATTGTGCATACCCATTTCTCTACCTTTCTTCTGTTCTCCATAATTCAGTTGTTTCCAAGAGAGGCTCTACCTTGAGATGATGTCTTAGCGTTTGAATCCCCCAATACTAAAACTCACTGGACCATTTGAAGAAAAAAAAAGACTCTGTGTGTGTGTGTGTGTGTGGCCATGACAATGTCAAAATCCCCACTAAGGCATTCTTGGTTTGCTTCCAAAGCTCTGGTTTTTATCATGAAAGAGGCTGTGGTAGAACTACTAAAAAATAGAACTAAATCTAGCCCATAAACTTAAGTTTAAAACCATCAATGTTATTAATTTGGTTCATGAACCTGAAGATTGCTCCTAATTACTTTATTTACTTCAATTCACAGAGTATAAATTGCAAAATAGTAATTTATATGCTAATAGTCAAGAAAAACAAACTAGAAAATTGCATTCTTCAAAAAGCACTAATATCGTATGCTCATTTTTTCCATTGATATCTTTTAAATAAGCTTTTCAGTTATTTCAAGTAAAATATTTTCATAATGCTTATTTTTCAGTAAATTTGTTATGGAAGAAATTATTTAATATCTTCTGAATTATTGGCAATTAGTTGTTGAGGTGCCCAACAGTACAATTAGCAGCAAAGTTCAGTTGCATTTTTATCACAAAACAGAGCTGATTTTTGCAAGAGATTTGAACAAAAATGATAGAACGTAAACTTGAATAAATATTTCTTTCAGTGTTAGTTCAGCTCAGTCATCAATTTCAGTATGTGCAAAATTCCTACCAAAATAGTATTTGTCTCAAAGTAGCTTTATGCCTGTTTTCTGAGCCTCAAGTTAATAATTGTGTTGTACAATTTCTATAAACAAAGATTAATTTTAGCAGCATCTCAGTAAGGAGGGTAGTTTACACCTTGAAAACTCGGAGTTATGGAATCAGTGTACAACAATCAGGAAAGGCAAAGGATAGTTTCCCACTATAATTCCTTGCTCTTTTAATGGAAGGGAAAGTACCCAAATAATGGGCTGTGAACAAATTAATACCAAATTGTATTAATATTAATTATAATATTAATAAAAGTTATTGTACCACAGCTTACATAAAAATATTTTTTTCGACCTTCAGTTACTTGCACTTTGTCTCTGCTGCAATATCAGACCCAAATGTACCCTGAAAATGAGCGGTAGGAGAGTTGTGTGAGTGTACAACAGCTGCATTGCTAGGCAGTGAACATGAATGACACAGGCCTGGGGGGTGTTAGCATTTGAAATGTCTTTTAAATATGTTGAAGTGATGGAATATTAGGATAAAAACATGTCTAGTTTTATTTCAAAATATAGTCAGCTCTTTAAAAAAACAGTCTCTGCAAAAAAATTCCAAGTGGAGCTACCTCAGATGTCACCTGTTCTTCCACAGTGTATTCAGTACAGCTGTGAAAGTGGTCTGATCATTTTGGTAAAACTAACCTCCTAGTGACAAGCAGTTTGTGTGTAAAGTTCTGAAAGTATTTTACCTCTTTTTTAACCTGTCAGTATTGTCATGACAACAAAATTTTTAATTTGTCTAATAAAAATTTCTTTTCCCGTTACATATTCATGTGCTAGCACCTGTAATAACAAAAAAAACATTGACACTTTATGAATTCATGGTCACTATAAAACCCAAGATGAGGGTGGATAAGAATACAGGATGAATGCTAATCAATTTTTCTGACACACAAAGATTTTTGACATAAGCTGGAAATGGCCCATCAGTTGTCTTTCTCATGGTGGGAGTAGTAAAGAGAACAAAACACAGAATTATTTTCTTAACAATAGGACATTATTATTTGGTTGTCAACTTGAGCAGTGCAGCAAGCTTAAATTAGAACACTGCATGTTAGGTGGTTTTTTTGGAGAATATGTGCATATGTTTAAGCTACTCCTGGCTGAATTGCATTGTACTCATCAGAGACTTCTGAGTAAATTACCTTACAAGCTTCTGAAGCTTGTAATGTCCAGTAATGTAATATGATGGCATATGAAAGAAGATTCACAAAATCTGCGTTGCTACCACTTGCAGGAAGATAGATCTGTGTTTACATAGATGTAAACTCACTGGAATCTAAATGTTAGAAATAAAATGCTAAATTCTCTTAACTCTTGTTTTTAAATGAATTTTATAAAAATATTGCCTCAATTGCAGGTGAAATTCAGAAGCTTGCTATGAAAAATACAGGAATAATTTACACTCCTGTTACTAGGAACTGGAAATAAAGCAGGAGTAGGCAGCCTGTGGCTAGTTTATCAGACCCACTGAAAAAGTATCCTGACACAAGTATCAGCACAGTGTTTTTTGATTTTTGTTTACAGATTTCTTATGGTTTGCTTTTTTCTTTTTTTTTTTCTTCTCAGGCCTTGGAAGAGCAGGTATGGGATCTGCTGCATGAAGCAGACAACATTGCAGAAGAGAACAAAGAAAAGAGCCAGATCTATGATGCTATGGCAGAGACCCTTGGGGATTCATGGGATGCCCTCATCATTATGTTAGAGAAGCGACAGGCACTTCTAGAACTTACTACAGTGTTCTTTGAAAATGCTCTAGAGGTTTGTATCTAAATCAAATGACTGTTTATTTGAAGCCTCTGCCCACTGTAATTTTACGCTGTTGTGTATTGTTCATTGTATTCCTAAAGGTTGAAGCAATTAAGAAAATAAAAATTTCCAGATGCATTCTTTTACCACCTTCCAGATAGTACAAGATGAAGCTGAACTGAAAAAAACATGTAGACTTCAGGAAATATCTTAGTCATGATGTCTCCAAAATTTGTACTTTAAAAAAATGCCAATGAAAAGTAGAACTGGATCAAAACAAAAAATATGTAATTCAGTGGCTATAGATATTCTACTGAATATCTTTCATTCCTTATGATTAAAGTTATTTGGTGTTGAAAGAACTGAATTGTCAGATGCCTTCACTAATGCTCACTGAAGATTAGCCACTGAAGGTTTTACACCAAAATATCTCTACACCTACTGTAATTATGCAAAGTAAACATTACTCCAACTTCCCAGTCCTTTACCTGAGACTTTAATGCACAGATGGGCACAAAAGAACAACTGTGTGGCCCCTGCTTACCCATTTCTCTGTATCTCTTATCCTAATTCACTGATCCCCACAGGTAGCTAAAGTGGTGAGGGATTCCATGCCCTGCAGGTGTGTGCTCACTCTGTGTAGCCTAAGATTGAACTGTCCTCACATCCTGTAGCCTTGGAGAGAATTAATAATTCTCCCTGATAATTAATAATTCTCCCTGATAATTATTTTTCTACATTAGCCCAGTGCCATCCCTAAATTACAGAAGGAACTGTGGTACTGCTAATTGTCCTAAGAACTCCAAGATGATCTTTAAGGTCCCATCCAACCCAAGCTATTCTGTGATTCTGTTGTGTCGTGGTGATGTGTGTTATACAAAGAAATTAGTACAGAGTTGGCATAAGGCTTTGTAGGAACGATGATTCACAAAGTGACAAATTGTAATTACAGATTATGTCAACTAAAATTTGGGTTCCTTTTATCAATCACTACCTCAAAAAAAAACCAAACCAGAAGGTGCATGGAGACCACAAAGCATCTGTATCTAGAGGTCACTAAAAATGCTGTTTTCCAAGAATTTACAAATTCTCATGAACTTTCCCAATAATACAGAGATTATGATGGAGTTATGCAAAAGAAAACTATATTGTGCTTCTTCCTACCCTTTGTTTTCTTAATGCAGTTTGCTGTTAAAATTGACCAAGTTGAAGATTTCCTGAAAAATGCTCAAGAGTTTAACAATATTGACTCTTTGAGAGAACTTCTTCTGCAACAAGAGCATCATACAAAAGGTACAAAAAGTATTCCACTCCTGATAGCATGTCATTGTGCACTGACTCTTTGAAGGATAATTTTACTGTTTCTGGGCATATTTAAAAAAACCCCATACATTAGAACAAATAAGAAAATTTCTATTTGAAAAAATATAATGGTGAAATAGCTCTTTAGCAGGCTTCCTGAAAGATATGAAACTCTTATTTTCAATCTAGCTCTCTCATGGTTCCATCTTTGCTGCTGCAGACAGCCAGTGTTAAGCTTGTATTCTGATTTCAAAGCAATCCAGATCAGGTGAGCTGCTGAGAAACCAAACTGACTTTTAGTGCTGATTTGCAACAGGTTCTAAAACCATCCTTCGGTTCCATGAGAAAGTTTATCCAAGGCATCATTGCTACCAACGAATTAGCATTTTTCTATGGAAAAATTTCCACTAGAAAATTTCCGATCAGTTCTAGTAAAAAACCCCTGCAAAGTCCTACGGTTTCTTGGGAATGGCCAGGGGAGTACTTTGCCCACTGCTTTTCTGTTCCCAAGGAGGGGGGGTTGAAGCAGAAGTGTTAAGTGAGGGTGGGAACTATGAGACAGAGGTGGCAATTAGCCAGTTTCAGAATCTTTTTGCCTACAGTGGTTCCCTGCATTTTGCTTCTGCTTTTGAGGAGTGGGGTTGTTTCACTTCTCCATTGACTTGCCTGATCTGTTCCAAGAGTTGCAGCTGCAACTGTAATGCTCTTGGACAAAAAGGTGCTTTTTCCCGTTCCACAATTTTCTTGCACATATGTTTGCCCATAAAAATTCTTCCATGCAAAGTCTTTTTTTTATTCAAGCTTTCATGTGAAGCACCTTCTATCATATTGTGATACTCTGAATTCAAAAAAGGGAAAAAAAGTTTTTAGAATCAATCTCATTGTGTGGCTACTTCACACACCTTTGCAATTCCATATTGTTCTGCATTTTTTATGTTTTAAGACTCCTTCTTTGAAATTTTAATCACAGTTTGCTGTATCATTAGTAACAATTGGCAGAATATCCATTATGCTTTATTATCCACTAGTGGAACACTAGCTTAAATATTTTTAGCTACCTTGAACAGGAGACTGAATAGAAAATTGAACTCAGATAATATAGGGTTTGGATCTTACAAATTGATCTTCATGGGAACAAAGTGGTCACCATATAGCAATTTTAACCTGAAGTATCTGGCAGTAATTTACTGCTGAAAAGAGGGTCTATAACTGTAAGAATCAGATGAAATGGTTTGCCAAAGAAAAACTGCTTTGATAGTGATAAGCCTTTTCTCAGATGGAAAAAAGTAGTTGCAACTGATTGACTTCTTATTCTATCTTAATCACATCAAATTTGGAAAACTGATATTGAGCTATTTGATAAAAAACAGTGTTTGTATTGCTTTCTATGAGAAGGATACTATCTACCCACTCCAAAGTAAGGTGGCTGAAAATACAACCCTTACAAAGTATTGGCTCAACCAGAATGTGATGAGTAGTTTATCACAAATGCTTATCATTTTGGGGAAAAAAATAAAAAAGAAAAGTTTTGAAACAAATGCATTTCAAAAAGGTGAAAAATATGAAATATCCTTGTTTATCCATTTCTATGTGTATTCAATTTTGGATGGACTGAAATGGAACATTTCTGATGAATACTATCTTTCTGAAAGGCAAGAACTAAAATAGACGAGCTTGCTGCTGTGAGCTCATGAAAACTAATTTCTCTTGTTGGCCCTTGGTGACTGGAGAAGTGGAGGCATCTCACGCTTTTTCCCTAGGTGTTCTACATGAAAGGTGGAGATTTAGGGTGCTTTGCCTTGAATTACATGCATTCAGGTGGGAAGATGAATGTTTCAGAGGGTTGCTCCCGATTGCTTTACTCGCAATGCTAACATTCCTTTCTTTACGCTTTTCTTCATGTCTACTTTGCCACCTGTTTTGGTTTGGCTCCCCTTCTTCCTTATTCCATATATAACAATTTCTCTTTTTCAATTGAAAGTCTTAGGAATACTGATCATTGTCCATTCAGTAGATTTTGTACTATGTGACTTTAAGGACACATGATCGGTAGGTCATTAAAGTGTACTAGTCCACTGAATTTTAACCTTGAATGTGTCTAGGCAGAGATTATAAAGAGTTCCTGATACTCCTGGCTTATTTATAACAGCCTTCAGGCATGAGAACATTTTCTCTCAACTGTTGTGAGAGACAAAGATCTAAACTTAGCTTACATCACTAGTGAAAAACTACAGAGGCTACTGACCCACATAAAAAACAGGGTAGGAAATTCCATTTCAGCTTACCTGAGGATTGGGAAACCATCATAAAGAACTCAGTTTTTAGAAAGCAATAGTACTTCTGGGTTTTGTCTTGATGACATACAGTACACCATTATATGTGGGTATATATGTTATATGTACCATTATAGGTACATATATGTATACACCATTTTACCTTTGTAGGTTTGTAAGAGAGCTGTCCTAATTGAAATATCTTAGTATATATACACCTTTATGTTGTAAGCATTTATGTTCATGCAATACATGAAAATATGTTGCAGTCATGTATGCAAGTAGATAGTTCGAAAAATACTCGAGTATTATTTGAAATATGCCACTAGAATCACAAAACACATTGGGTTTTTTTACTGTGAAATTCTGTTCTTACAGAACTTTTGGAGAAGTCATTTGCACTTTTAAACAAAAGCCAAGAGCTAACTGAATTCATAGAAGAATTCAAATGTGAGGGGCCAAATGCAAATCCGGAGATGATTCAGGGAGCCCACAGCAGCTGCTTGAAAATTGACAATCTCCTTGAAATGCTACAAGACAGGAGACGGCACCTGAACAAATTTCTTAAACATCAGCGCCAAGGACTGGAGCAAGTTCTGCAAATTTGTTTGTGGCACCAACAAGAGAACCAGGTAAGGGAAGTCACAGTAAAAAAAAAACCACTGAACAACTGTTTCACAGTACAAAGAGAATAGGAGCTTCAATATATTTGTTAGGCCAGTATCTCTGGGCCACTTATGTTTGATGAGATCCTAACTTCTGAATGTTTGACTTTGTAACTATAGCTTCCTCAGAGTGCATTTTAATACAACTGTAACATCTTCTAATGCAGTATTTCCATTATGTGGATTGCTCCTCTAAGTTATCAAATGTGAACTGGTTTCCCTTCAAATTGAATTCCCAGCACAAACCAACCTCTAGCCACGTGGGTGATAACAGTAGCTGACACCATCAATTACAACTGCTGCAGGCTGTTTCTGGGCTAGTCAGTTAAAGAGAAGATAGCACAGTTAGTCAGTTGATCTGACTGAAAGCAGAGAAGTATTTTATTCTTAAAAGTCGAAACAAAATCCTTTAGGGTGCTGTAGTGATTGCAGGTTTTCCACACCTGCAACATGTTTCACTGTCTGCTTTCTCCCAGTTTAGGTCCCATCTTTTACTGAATTTCTCAAATACAACTGTTTTTTGTACCTTCCTTTCAGGCTTAGGTACATTTAATTCTTCCTCTTTCTTTTTCCAGTCCTTCTGCCCTTTTTCCTTTTAATTCCTCGTTTCCTAGCATTCAGATCAGATAATTTTCTCTCTTTGTACTTCACATAACCAAAGAAACTTCATCAATGTAAGACTCTCTCCTCTCATTTTCCTTGAGAGAAACACCACATACCTTCACCAACTTGACAGAAAAAAGTTATAGAAGTCCTGCTCCACCTCTTTGGATATTAATTATGCTGAGAAGGAGGAACCTATGCAAATTTAATTGCCAAAGTCTAACAAGAATAAAGATGAGCTATTTTCCACATTTTGAAAAAACAAACTCAAATAGTTTTTAAGATCGTGCTTATCAAAATATACTTGTTTAGTGTCTGCATTAGAGTCAACCTTGATATAATGTACGAACTGTACATTTATAGACAATTAATGTCCACACAAAATAATATATTCATATGTAAATACACACAGGAAAATTAACTTTTAGAGACTTCATGTAAAATTTCTCTCACTGGCCTCTAACACATGCATGTATTCCTGAGCTATGACAGAAATTCAACTCTCAAAGTCTCTCAACCCATCCAAAAACTTATATTCCATTCCCTGTACATGGACTGAATTTGATATCTAATGGTGCTACACATGGCAGAGCAACATATTGAACTCCCACTGACATTAATAGGAGTTCAGGGGACACTTCAGGATGTTCAGAGAAAGCAGAGTACTGTAGACAAGCTCTGCTGTGTAAGATCTAAGAGTGGATTTTTGCTCTTTGTATTGCTTCTGTTTTTCTAGGCACAATTGTGTAATCCAGAAGTCTGTGTAATCTGTGGGTTGCTTTTTTAAACAAAAAGGCAAGCAACTATAAAGATCCTTTATTATCTGGTTATGAAATACCAAAAATGCAGCATCTCCCTTTGATCTCTAATTGGAATGTGATGATCTGATGCTCCTAATTGTAACATGTTACATGTTTCTTTTTCAGAATTTTCAATATGTGAAAGTGTATTTTTTTACATACTTTCCTTTATGGAAGTGTCAGCATCATGTTTTCTGATAATCTCTTTCATTAATGAAAATCAAAGGCAGATTGGCCTGTTTTGTGCATAATTAGTTATCTTTGGAAGAAGATTTATGAAATAATATTTTTTAATCAATCCAATGGTGCATATGTGGGACAATTAAAATTATTGATGGTACTTGGTCATATCAAGGGCAGAGATACAAGCAGAATAAAACTCAGGGGACAGGTGAATACACCCACATTTACTAGCTAGACAAGTTTACAGCAAGCTCACTCTCTCGGTGTAAGTCACAGTTCCCTTTTTGATTTTGCTTTCTTTAAAGATAACTGACATAAAAAAAAATTAAATACTGTAACTCAGACTTTGACCTTATGTAAAAAAAGCTCCACACCTTGAAACTAAATGAGTTTCTGACATCCTTTCAAACTCCATCATTGGTCAGTCATAATCTTTCCTGAGAGCATACATATTCTTGTTAAAGTATGCATGTACCTATATGGATTATATAGTTTTAATATTTACAAATTGTCCAACTTTTCCTTCAAAATTAAAATGACTACTTGTTACCTTATATTCTAAATAACTTCTGCATATGGGAACACTGTGTAAACAAAGTCCTTTCTTGAAAAAGAAGACCAAAAAAAAGCATATGGCATTTTTGCCAAGGTCTGTTCTACTATATGCTTTTGTTGACTGGTATACATCACATGTAGTGGTGTTTGGGTTTTTTGCTTCCAGAGTCTTTTATAGTCTTTCACAAACATGATTATAACAAATTACTAGTAGCTACTCTGGGACAGTGCAACACTGATATGTTTTTCTTTCGCCATAAAAGACTATTTTATTGTTCTTGTAAGGTTGTACTTGGATCACAGAAAAATCACTAAAGCTCAGACTTTAAACTGAAGTGCTGCATTTTTCTTTATAAATGTGTCTGTGGTCCTATTTTGCCCTAACTTTTTATTTATGAAATTAGACAAGGATGCTTCCTTTGCTAGCAATATTGTGAACATAAATGCATTAATGACTGCTGAAGGGCTTTGGTAGGCTTCTTAGGAAGAGACTGAAATGTCCCCAGGATGAATCAAGACAATGTTGTCATGAGGACGCCTTAACATACTGATGATAAAAATATTATTTGGGATTTAAGACAGTAAGTAGTAAAGCATCAGCCATTCAAGTAGTGTTTGATGTAATGAAAAAACCCGTCTGCTATTTAACAAAGTCAGTTTATGTGAATGCTCTGGGGAAATTATTTGAAAATCACTGATCCCAGCATTCGGAGTAGGTGTGTCAAAATACACAGTGCAGGCTGCCCACATTCAAACTGCCTGAGGTGTGCTTGGATTTAATTTATTGCTTGTAAGTGTGTATGTATAAAATACAGGAAGAGAGGGAGTGCAAAAAGGAAGTTTTTCCTAGTGGGAGTAATTTCTGGAAAGAAAAATGTGCCTCTTCATAATTTTTGATCTGCGCTGTATTTGCTCCTTCTTTCTATAATCTTGCATTAGTGTCAGATGGTTTGAGAGGTTTGGCAGAGCCCAGGACAACGTATTGGTGTCAGAAACAATTCCCCTTCTTCTGAAAATAGTGGTGGTTACCCTGGTGTGCTGGGTGCTGGTGCCCAACCCTGGCAGTGGGGGCTGCAGGGCAGAGAGCTGCAGGATGGGGTGGGGGTATGCGGGATGGGGGGCTGCAGGATGGGGTGGGGGTATGCAGGATGGGGGGCTGCAGGTCAGAGAGCTGCAGGATGGGTGGCTGCAGGGCAGGTGGCTGCTGTGAGGGGAGCCCAGGGCTGCCTCATGCCCAGCACAGCTGTTTGCAGAGGGCTCTGCCACAGCAACACCACAAGGCAGGCACAGCCCCTCAGCCCAGGTGGTGGTGCCACCACTAACGTGTGTTTGAGAAAGGGTTAAACGCTGCACAGATACAGGGAGGAGTGAGCAGAAAGAACAGAAAACAACACTGTGAACACCCAGGTCAGTGAAGAAGGTGCTCCTGGTGGTGGAGCAGGTATTCCTCTGCAGCCTGTGGAAGTTTTGGTAGAGACCACTCCCCTGCTGTGCAGAGGACCATGTTGGAGCAGGTATCTACACTGCAGGTCTTGGAGGAGTCCACAATGGAATTCCCTGAAGGAACTGAAGCCATGGAGAGCCCATGCTAGAATAGGGTGTCCTGACAGGAGCTGCAGCTCCTGGAGATCCTGTGCTGAACACACCAGAAAAGTATGAGGAGGAAGCAATCACTGAGAAGAACCACTGTTGGCCATAACCCCCATTCCCCATCCCCATGTGCCACTTGAGAGGGAAGAATAGGGCTGGGTAGAAGGAAAGTGTTTTAGTTTTTCTCTTTATTTCTGACTAATTGGCAATAAATTAGTTTTCCTCAAGTTGAGTCTGTTTCACCTGTGATGGTAACTGGTGAGTGATCTTCCTGTCTTTAGTAGTTCACTCATTTTCCATGCTCATTTTCCATCCTATGTTCTCTAGAGGAGGAGAAATGAGAGTGTGGCTGGCTGGGTGTCTGGCAGCCAGACAAGACCAACCCACAACAAGCTCAGCCATGCTGTTGCTTTGGAGTTCTCTACCCACTCCCCTCCAGTTATTTGCTGGAAAACTTGCTGCTGCTTCTGAACTGGCAGTGGGAAAGGTAGGAAGGCAGTGGAAAACTGTGAACATTGAAATCACCTGCACCATAATCAGTGCAAAACAAGCAGCTTGGCAACCTGAGAAAAATGTTGAAGAGCCTTTTATTTCTGATATGAATTATTCATTGCAAACAGAGCAGATAATAATTGTAAATGAATGATAAGGTCTGATTCTTGAAACACTGGAGTGATTTTAGATTTCAACCAATCAAAACCACTGTCTTTTTCAAATAGCTTTGAAAAATATTAACCTTGTCTCCTTTCCCATCCTTTCACCAAAATCACTGAGAGCAAAATTCTGTCGGTTTCTTACTTAAAACGCAGTGAAGTGTTCCCAGTGGTTGCTTAAGAGAGAAGATAGCAGGATGAAATCACTCAGAGGTATTAACTGTAGTGGAAGCCAAGTGATTAAACTCACTGTAATGGAAAGGAATATTGCCAACTGGTAAAGGGATGAACACTTAGCTATAATAGGGTTAAAGAATCACTTTTTCCTCTGCCTAACATTACAGAAGTACTAGTTTGTTTTGCTAAGATAAATGATAAAGAAGAACAGCCCTAATTTACAGAGAAATTTTTATTTGACTTCTAGCACAGTTTTTGTTGTCCACTCCATTCATTTGTATTTCAGTGAACCCATAGTAAATGTTCTGTGAAAATGTGCTTCCAGGAAAAATGTTTCAATCAGTAAGTACACATCTGGAGGATATGCTTAAAAAATTAAGGCTCAGTGGTAAAATAATTAGTTTACTCTTCTAGCTCTGTTGAGCTCCTGAGATAATGTCACCAATATTTTATTTGTAGCTGAAAATATTTCCAACACATTTGAAAGGTTCTTTCATATTTTAGGATTGTTTAAATTTATTAAAAATAGTTCTACACGAGCATATAAAACAAAAAAGTCTCTAGTGTGCTATTAAAATCTGTAGTATCTAGAGCACAAAAATTCTTAGTATGCTCCATATCATTTAAGTATAGTGGTGATTTTCCAGATTGAAAAGACTGGGGGAAGTCCCCTTGATACCAATAACTCATTTTTGCTACTATTTTAAAATGCAAAGCTTCACTCAGAACTTCTTGCCATGTGTTTACAAAGAAGGTGAGAGGTACCTACTATGAGTTAAGCAGATATAAATGCAAGTAATTCTGTGCACTTTAGAAGATATATTTGTATACTGCATACGTTTACTGAACATACTTGCTGAAGTAAGTTTAGTAAGATGTAATTTTTTTTAAAGCTACTAAAGATGATCCCCCACAATTTTATCTCAATAGCTTTACTGGGTTTTTCAAGGTAGGGAAGGAGAGGTTCTACTGGGTCAAAATTACTCAGATCTGTAGTCTTTTACTGTATGCAAAGGGATATTTTTAAGTTACTCCAGTTCAAGGGAGAATGTACAAAACCTATATGGTGTCAAAAACCGTGCCTTTATACTACGTGTGGCTATAAATTGATTTCTTTTTTACTATTCCTTTCCTTCTGCATTTATTAACATTCAGATAACACAAATGTAAGCATTTAAGTACAAGCATGAACGTTAGGAATGAAAAATTAAAGGAATGAGAATGAGTGTGGGGTTTTTTGGATGAAACTGTCTTGTACATATTTTAAAAAATGGACAATCACTTCTCAAATTATTCACTGACAGAGTTCTTTTTGTTATTTAATTAGGTAACATCTTGGTATACGAAAAACATCAGAGATTACTTTCAGAAGCAAAACTTAGGCTCATCTCTATTGGAAAATGAAGAGTTACTTCAAGAGCTTGAAGAAATGGAAGTCAAAGTGAAAGTAAGGAATAACATAATTGGTTGGTGAAGCAACTTTTAAAATGAGTAGGAAAACATGACCTTGGGCATTTAACAAGCAATATAGGAGTAGATATTTTGTAGGTGTGCATAAGATATGTATTTCTATGTGTCTAAATTATTTTAGTCATTTTACTTCTTTTAAAGCTGGCCTTCATGCTTCTCAGTGGTTTTTACATTCCAAATTTTAAAAGCTATCGATAAAAAGAAGAAGAATCCTTGATGTTGTTCAGTTGATTTTTCAATTTAGTGATCAAGGACCATACCAATAATTTACGTATTAAACCATGTGACAAAAAATAAAGAAAAACAATTTTATTACTGTTCATAAAGGATAAAACCCCAGCCATTTCTACCATAATTAATTGTCCCTGAGCTGAGTACATGATTGGAGGAGGTATTTGCCCATTTATTTCTTATAACTAAAAGTAATTGAAAATGTTATTTTCATTGTTAATATCAATTTTCCAGAGAATGAATCTGTTACTACCACTTACGAAAGCAAGATGGGATTAAAAAACACTTGATATAAAAAGAAAGGATATTTGTATGATATAAATTACCTATATTTAGAACCCTTCTTAGGTTTTTAAATTGTGCAGTCATCAGGTAAGTACTGTTGCTGGGTCAGGATCATTTCTCACTGTATCGTTTTCAAGCAATTGAATTTGGATAACCCAGATGACTGAGCAGGTCTTTTCCATCCAAAAACTATTCCAGTAGAAGCAAGTGCCTTTTTAAAGGCTATTGTGTTGATAGCAACTAGCAGGCTTATGATTGTTCACAGCTATGCTTCCTTGTAAGCTTTGTGGTTAAATGTCACATGTTTGCCTGTTTGCATAATTAACAGTTAACTGCTTCAGGGCTGTCATGTAAACAGAATACAATAATATTTCTAATGCTTCTAAGAAGCATGTCAGAAAACATATTTTTTTTGTTTAGGATAGATGAATATGTAAATATAAATTCTTCTGAACAGACCTTTGGCATAAAAAGAACAGATAAACAATAAATGAGTAAGCTGTGGGGACACATAAAAGTGTCGAGGGGTCCTAAAGTATTATGGAATTTTAGAACTAGCCAAATAATCATTAATCTTCCCCATGTTCCATTTTAAAAGTTTATCATTTTAATTCACTGTCTGAATTAGAAATGATAGCATAAGTGCAGAAAGAAGAACAATATACATTTTCATTTTGTATAATAATCCTTTCCATGGTTGACCATTCAGAAACTGACTTATAATGATAACTTTTATTATTGCAGTTTTGCCTAACAATTCTTCTCCTATACATTATGTAATAGATAATTCATATAATTTTACTGAATTGCCTTTTTTTTTAATAAGGTCATTTAAAAGTGTCTAGCGTTAAACATTTTTGTTATGCATCTGTGTGAATTATGATTTAGAACATCTTATCTTTAGCCTTCTGCTTTTCTTATTAGCAGGATGTTCTAGCAGGGGGAAATTAAATTCTTGAAGGGAATGTTACTGAGTATGTTGGTTTTGCTTATGATGTGCAGAAGAGTGGCTAGGTTGAACTGCATACTGCAAATACAGTTGAGAAAGCTGTGAGTTATGGGGCTTTGTGCTTTAGTTTTTGCAGCACTGAACCGCAAACATTTAGAACAGAATAAAGGAGGAACCTGGCATCTTGATTGTAAAATTCAGATAAATGTTCAGATTCAAATAAATTCAGATAAAATTCAGATAAATACAACCAAATGTGTATTTCAGTAAATATTTGTTAGATAGCAGAGATTAATATTAAATGTCATCACTGCACAAAGTAGTGTGTTATCTATATGATTGGAATACACCGAAACATGGAACAACCTAGAAATGAACTTGTCATCTTTGCTCACAAACTAAACAAAGTCAGGATTACAAGATCTATCGTGTTTGCACATGAAATTCCCTGAATCTTCAGCAACTCACAGGCCTTCAGCATCACATCCCTGAACTGAAGTATTTATACGTATGTATGTATTTTGAAACTGTAGTGCTGTTGCGTGAGATATTAATTCTGTTTGAGAAGCTGTTGATTAATTCCATGACAAAGTTTGGGGAAGACCAGTGAAGAACTAGGTACAATCTTAAAAAAATATTCCACTGGTCCTGGAAACAGATATATTATTCCCTCTATATTCCCATACATGTGTGCACAAAATTCTCTTAAGCTGTTTTTCATGTAAAATTTTCACTTCAGTTGTTCATACAACATGACAGGGTCACTGTTTTATAGGATCTAATCTTTCATCCCGGTAATGACACAAATTTCTGGTAAGTCTGAAATTACTTGTCACTAGTTTGTTCAAACAAGCCTACTTCAAAAAAAGGTTCTACTCAATCTCTGTAACTGACCTTGTCTCGTTATTTTATAGCACTTTAGGACTTTTTGTACAATTAGAAAATTTCTTGAACAATAATTTTATATTTTCTTCCAAATCACCTCTGAAGTTATTAAATTTAAGTGGCGAGAACCAGTTTAGGAACAGAGTGGTTTAAAAAATACAGTGCTAGCAATTTATCTAGTTTTCTGTAAGCAAACATCTGTAGTTCCCAAAATATGTTTTCAGTTTGCATTCAGACCAGCTCGATATTGTGATGTATAACAGTGCTGCTACATCTGTACAACATAATGTACTTTGCAGACAGTGACAGTATTGCTGTAAAATAACACTAAGTTACCTTGTAACTCAAACTGCTAAAAAAAAAAAAGGCAACATGTTTTGCTTTTTGAAGCTCTAGTTGGCATATCTTTTATACACGTGCATGTGATCACCACACATTTGAGTATTTGCTGAGCGCTTTTGTAGTATAGAGTAATCAGAATTATTTTCTATTCGTTTGGATTTTGTCATATTTTTTTCTGCAAAAACTAATTTTCTCCCTGAAATCAAGAGTCCTTATGACCTTGACAAGAACTTAATATGTGACAAAATTGTAAAACACTCATAAGTAGAAATTAAGTCCATCTTTTCAAATGTACAGCTTAACTGCATTAAGTGCTTCAAAATTCCTCTGCCTCTATTTTATTGAGCTGCTTTTTCAAATGTCTAATTCTTAAATGTTTTATCAAGATAAAAGCAGACACCAGTTTTTACTGTGTATATATTGGAAGCAATCTTTTTAGCAATAGGAAAAATACAATATCAGTTTTTTTCTAGCAACACTAAATCTACAGTTGGAGTTACCTTCCCTTCAGGGATCCCTTTAGTGTCCGACTTTTGTTGTAATAAACAAGGTGAATAATCCACATTAATTTCAGAGTGAAATGTAATTGCAAGAAGTCTTCAGAAATCTTATCAATTCAGTTAACTATTTTATCTGCTTATGTGAGAAAATATGGAAATGGTTGCAAAAAACCATTTGATTTCATGTTCAGGAAGAACTCTTAGGAGTACCTTACACACAACTTGGCTAATTAATTAATTACATGCTTTATCTGTACCTTGGTCATTGCTTACAGCGGAGTTGATGTCTGCTGTCATTTGTCTAGTTCCCTCATGCCAAAACTGAATGTTTCCAAAAAGCAATTAGGGGCTTTAAATTATTTTCCATTGATGAAAAAATATAGCTAGATTTTAATTAGTGTCTTTACCATACTGTCTGAGTGTCCATGGCTATCTCATGGCATTCTGTTGAAAGTAATAAAGACATTGGTAAACTGGTCTGAAACTACCTGGGGATTTCTGTGTTAGAATCTAAAGTAGTGTAAATAAATCTTTTCAAGTAACGTTTCATATGTATACTATAACCTTGAGGGTATAGTGAAATGTTTCTGTGTAATAGCCATGCAAAGCAAGTTTAAGTGTTCTCACAGGGAGTAAGATAATGGAAAATTCCAGTATCTGAACAGTTTCACACAAGATGTTTACTCACATGTATTGTTGCATTAAGTCGAACAGGACAAATGATTTGCTTAAATTGTTCAGAGGCCAGACTAAGAAGGATTTACAGGCTTAGCATCTTATTTATGGGACTGGGCTGAGAGGAGAAAGGAGAATGATTTATTATGTTCTCAGGCTGATATCTTATCTTGAACCTCACCTTGATAAGAGGTGAAACCACTGAAAACATTATTGCTAGCTTATAAAATAATTGAGTCCAAAATTAAACGCAAGGATTCACAATTGGAAAAGAAAGGGTTCAGCCCTCACAAACATTAGAAGGGTCCCCACGCTCCCACAAGGACTTACTGCCCACCCGCCACCTCCTCCACCCCCTTGCCCACCAAGAATTGAGAGAAAAGGCATATTTAGGAAATCATGTTTCAATAAGAATATCTACTGGCACTGATTACCTGCTTGCTGTTGCATTTCTATGTGCATTGGAGGTGCTTGACCTGGTAAAAAAGAAGCGCTAGCACCACTTAGTGGCCAAATAACTTCAGTGATGAAGAAAAGTAGTATTCTAAATTGTTTACATTTGATCTAGTTTCTGTCTCTTTCCAGGACTGAACAATGCTGGAATCAGTCCTCTTTTTTGTTTTTACTAAGGATCAGTAGCACAGTGGAGTACTCTGGTTTACAGATCTGCATGCTTTTCATGCCTGGAGCAACTGTGTTAGGTAATAACACGGTAATACTCTAATGAGCTTACAAGGTGGTTCTCAATGACAAAATTAAATGTCACTAACAATGGTATTAATTGCTATATCTCCCAAATCTTAGTTCGTGAAGCCGAGCCATGAATTGCTGTATTTCTTGACATTGATATGAGGATCAAGAGTATTGCATTTACCTGGGGTTTTTCCCCCGATCTCACAACTAATGCTTAGATGCATGGAAATGTTATTTTGCAGTTCAGTGTCTGCCTGGAGCTCTCTTCTGTGGCCTTCCTGGATGGCTGTTCACCTTTACCATTCTCTGGCATGGTTGCAAACCCAGCCTATCCAACACTTGCCAGTTTTTCTGAGATGGGTGTTCTGTCGAGTTTGACAAATGTTGCATTTCATAGCACAGTAGATGAAACACATGCTCCTGTATTTTGATAGCAAGAACAAAGTATGTAAAGAAAAAGAATTTTTCTTTATGGACTATTTTATTTTTACCTAAACATTCATCTTTTATGTGCAGCAAATGGAAATCTGCATTCATCTACTTGGTTCTTCTCAGTATCTGATTTTCCTGAAGTGCCATCTCACTTCCTTGGGAGAGTCTGTCTCTTATTTTTAACATTAACTGTCTATTATTTTTCAGTTAATAGTTTGGGGGATGTTTGGTCTGGTTTTTTGTTGTTTGGGTTTTTTGGTTTGGTTTGGTTTGTTTGTTTGTTTGTACTTTGTTTGGTTTTGTAGGTCTCTCTCTGTCCTGGAATTATCTTTTAACAGATGTCAACGATTTTCTAGGGGGTGACAGACTTTGAGCTACTTTTTCCTCTTTCTGTTGGTTGATTTTATCAGCTCACTGTTAAATACAGTGATACAGCCATCCACTGAACTTCACAGAAAGTTCATATGGTAATTGTCATAGCAGCTCACAATCCCAGTTGTATTAGTGCACACTATTTTATTTGTAATCTGAGGGAATTATATGATTGGTAGTTATACTGCAGTGTAGTTCTTGAAGGTAAAAGCCCTTCAAATATATTCATAGGAACTAAATTCTCAGTGTACTGATGTATGCTATGAATCAGTTACAGGCAAATTTGGGGCTCAAAAAAAGTTCAGTTGTGAACATTTTTGCATATGAGAGAATAAGCTAATTTATCACAATTCTGAAAAATATATATTAACTATATTAACATTTAGTTGACTTTTGGTTTAAATGCTACTTTATCTACTATATGGATCATGATCTGAAGTCAAATAGGTGTGTTTCAAAGTTTTATACGTTTAACCCTAGAATATTCCAGTGCAAAAACTTTTATTTAGCTTTTCAGGTTTTAATTCAAAGTTAGAATTTTAAAGTCAGAAATGTTTATGTTATAGACCAAAAAGCCCATTTATCCCACAGTAATTGTTTAATAACAATCTGTAGGTATTTCTGAACTTTTTTCCCCAGGCTTGTGCTGGATACTTTAGAAGGTAGAAAAAGTTCAAGACTTTTACCTAAAGCTACAATGTTTTTAGTTCATCAGTTTTAACACTCTCGAAAAATACTATAATGAAAGTAAACAGCAAAAGTAGATTTAACGTGAAAAAAGCTAAATAAGGTATTAATGCAGATCTATAGATTTTTACAGTAGCTTAGACCTTCCATAACAGAAAGATAAAGTGTTCACAGCAGTGGAGAAATTATTTACAAATCTAGCAGGATTTTCATAATTTTCCTTTTCTTACTCATCACATTTTCAAGATTAAGGGATATGCTGCATTGCACAAAAAAAAAAAGGATACTGATCAAATAAATCTATACTCTGAGTCATTTCTACTTCTTCAGTGAAGGTGTTATCAGTCCTTTTGTATTTATTATCATGAAGTCTTTTTAAAATTTTTCCTCCATAAAAGGCTTACTTAATGCCTAAATAATCTTTAATATCCTTTTAAATTGGTTTTAATTTAATGTAAATCTGCATGGTAAAATTATGTTTAGCATCTCTTTTATCATTTTAATTATGCATTGTGTTTTAATTGACTTTGCTAAAATGTTTATCTCTTGTTACAACTTGCAGCAGTTAGTACCATGGACTAATTCCCACTGAAAGGTTCATCACTTAATATACCTTGTTAGTTGTATTTTCGAGTAAAATGAAAGGTATTTTTATATGTCATAATTTTGAGATTATCATGTTGGTATGTATTGACATCCCACCAGGCATCATGGCTTTTTATCCCCACGAGTTTATGCATATTTTAAAATTCATTTTGTTACCCATGTCAATACCTCTGTTTCATCTTAAGTTCATGTGCTATGAAGCTGCAGAAATTAATTCACAAGTTCAAGAGAAGAACATACAGGCATAGTCATAGAATGCATGTGTTTTCCATTTTGAGCTGTGGTTTTCATTGACTTGTGAGTAGTGCTGAATCTTCTTCCTGCCTTGTTCAAGGTAATCTAGAATTTAGCAAGGAAAGTTGGAATTGCCATGTACTATTTAAGCTTGTTGAGAATTGTAGGGTGTCTCTCACTTATTAGTTTTTGAACCAGATCTAGTCCACACCAATAAGGAGAGAGAGAGAGAACTGCATCTGGTCAAGAAGTCTGCATAAAATAAGTTGTCCATCTTTTTAAACAAGTGTTTTTAGTGTTCCAGTTGTTGTCAAAACAGTGGACAGTGTCAGTGCACTGAAATACAGAGACCAAAATAGTTATACTACTGCTTACTGTACTTCAAAGAAGGATAAAGCAACATGGTGGGACACTGTAAGGGAATTAGAATTGCTACTGTTCTGAAAGATCTATGAATAACCAGGTTACTTTTCTGGAGGAAAAATTCCAAACCCAGAAGCTTTCACTAGAAATATTTTCACTAAAAAGAAACAACAAACATGAGGTCCATGATCTTTAAGCATGCTGAAAAGCATTCTTCTTGTGCCCTGTGTATGCTTCAGAGTGTTTTCGTGAAAAAATTCTTATTTTAAAATATTCTTCTGTCTACTTTACCAGACATTTGATACAAATTCTTGGAAACAAGTGCTAAATTAATTGAAAAAAGGTTCTTCTATTATTTAATCAATTACTGGAAAAATGTGTTACCTAATTCATGGGAAACTGTAGTATAGTATTAGATGCTCCTTTTGTTTTGAACAGTATAATAAGACACCAATTTTAAGTGTTAACAAGTACAGCAACAATAAAGTACACTGTGTAAGAGTTTTACTATTTTATAGTTTTCTCTATAAAAAACACAGGGGGAAAAAAAAAAGAAGCAACCAAAGCAGTATATTACTTTTCTATGTATAATTGATTAAAATGGAATTTTTCCCATTAGGAATGGAATTCCACTGTGGAACAACTGGAAAGTGAAGCATTTAGGATCTTGCTTTCAGAGGACTATACAGAAAAAGAACAACTAAAACTTTCAAAACAGAAAATCTGTTTGTTACGAGAAGAAGTGTGCTTCCATATGGAAGAAAGGAAAGCCCTGCTGCAAGAGGCCAATGACTTTTTTCACGCTGCTGGCAAGGTTGGTAAGAAGCCAAGTTTGTAATAGTAGCTTGATAATAAAACTGTTAGTGTGCTCTTGAAGACTGATATATGTGGGATTAAGCAAACAGTTTGCTAAACAATTTGGAATGGAAAACTACAAATTCAATTACCCTTTAATATGACCTTTTACCTCAAACTTCTATCCAAACTGGCAAATGCATTCTGAAAAACTTTTTTTTTTAGTTGTTTGTTTGTTTGTTTTTTGAAGTATATTGAGAAGAGCACTCAGTTTCCAAAGGAAGATATTTGGGAAATATTTATTTGCCAAAAATTGGGCTTTAAGATCATGGGCTCTGTCACGATGGCATAAAACTGTATGAAGATACAGGAACTGTGCTGAAATACCCAAAATGTTAGAGGCTCGTATGAATACCAGAAAGAATGTCTATTCTTGCAATGGTCTTCACAGGGGCTAATTATCGTCAGTATTATTAGTAATGTAACCTTTTTTCCAAAACCTCTTAGTTAGGAGACTAGTTAGGAGTTTATTTTTAAGGTCTCCAAAGACCAAATGGTCTTTTTCTATTTTATAGAAGTTTTAAAAACAGTTTATTTCCAAAGATAGCTCCAACAACAATCTTTATAACTCTACTGAATGTACTGAAAAAACTTTTAGACTTTGCCTGCACTAATTTTTGTTTTGAGCAGCAGGTGGGGCTGTAATCACATGTGTCTTTAACCCATACGACTTCCTTTGGTATTTCTTTAACAACATATAAACAACACTTGGAGTTGAAATTATTTACTTATATCTTTTGTTCCAATAAGTCTGATCTTTCTTGATTTCATTTGTAATGAGAAATCTGAGATGAGCTAGTGAAAACAGTGTTAAAACTATTGCTGATAGTCACTGTCTTCTAGTTTGGACAGGGAGCTACACAAATAAAGGCCATTGCTTTGAGAGCAAAGGTATATATTTCCAGAATATAGGGCTGTACTTTGTGGTTGTACCTGCTGAAGAAAGCACTATCTCAGATGTGTCTCCAAACCATTTCATTACAGCTGGTATGTATAAGAGTGAATAAATCGCTGGTTACTATAGTTCAGAAAAAAGACATTTTCCCTTGTTCTCATGGTATACACCTGGATTCTCTTTACATGTAAAGGGCAAATGAGCAAAATTAATTGCTTTGAAATAACTTGAAGAGAACTCCTTTTAGAGCTTGTGTATCTCATTGTCGTTTTAATTTTTAATGATTTCAGACAAATAAAAAACCAGAAGTAGAGCAATTACATTGTGTTTGTGCTCTTAAGTTCTGAGTGCATTTGGCAGCATTTGGTTGTTTATTTGGCACTATTAAGCAATATTTTCTGCATATTTGTGAGCTTTTTGGCTCTTTTGTAATCATGTACCTCTCTTCCTAAGCTTTCTTTTAAATGTCAACCCATTTCTATGTCAATGTAGTTATCTTCAGTTTGACTTTCTACAGGGGGATCTCTGTGTCCTCTGAGAGTACTTGGGAAATGATACATGGAATAGTCCAAGATTGCTTTGATATAGCAAAAACTTGAAAACATTCACTTAGATAACTTCACATAAATAAATGAGGATTTTACTAAATTCAGTATGCGTGCAGATTCATGTTTTTATTTAGCTTTGGAGTATTGTATACTTTGGTGCATAAGTTGCTTCAAAACTCGTTTGAGATAGTAAATAGCTTGAAAGTGAATACATAGGAGAGACAGGAGTGGAGTATTCTGCATGATCCAGTGAAACTTATGCTGCTTACCTAGTTAAATATGCTAACTAGTACTACTTAGAGTAAGTCTGCCTGATAGGTTAACTCCTTCTGAAATGTTTGTAAGTGCATAATCATTCTTGAACACTTTACAACTTTCCTGTGACTCGTGGTCCTGAAGACTGGAATTCATTGTACAGAACCTATTACACAAAATAAATAAACTTCACTCTGTTTCTGAGTTCATATGAATGGCCTCTATTTACAGAAGAAAGATCTTTGAGATTCACATATGTCCATGAGTCTATGAGTTTTCAAAGATGACTGTAATTACTGTCTTGATCTGAAGTTTATGGCCTTTTTTATACTTAGCAATGACAAAAATGGTTTCATGTTTTAAGAAAAGTTCTTCCTGGGGTACCTTCAATTGCACTCCCCTGACAGAGTGTTCTTCCTCTTAGAAAATTTTCTTTGTATGGTCAGGATATTTTGTTTTTCCAGAAATAAAAAGAGTATGCATGTCTTATTTTATTCCATTGTGTATAGAAGTTGAATTACTTTTGCTCATCTTCTTTAATTTCATTTATTTCCTTTGCAAACATTTCAGTTGTTTGAGAGAGTTCAGGCATCTCTCCTTGATGTTTTGAGTCAGTAAAAGTGATTCATTTTCAGCTGCTATGCTCTTGATTCATATTCCATGTGCTTTAGAAAGCTGGATCATATTGTCCCCTAAGAATCTTACTGAATTTTCAATTTTTTATGAATGTAAAACCTTGCAAAAGCCTTTAAAGTCAAAGTTAGTCTGCCTTAGAGTTCTTTTCTCTTCTGATATAGTAGTTTTAAAGTTGACATGATTACAGATAGTATTTTTGCATATATATATATATTTGTTGTCTCTCAGAATTCTTCTCAATGATGAGCTGAAGCTTCAAGAGCAATGTATTTTTAGACTATAAGTCTGCAAGATAATTCACTATGCTATAGAGTATATGAAGTATTGTAATGTTGTCCTTACTCTGTATAGAAAGACAGGAGTCTTTTTAGAGTGTTTTTGTCACTTTTTCTGAAATTTGAAAGAGGAAACTTATGCTTACACTAAAGGAAAATAGAGAATGTGTATAACAAAATCAAAGCTGTGTATGTGCAAAATTAAAGCCTACCTTTTTTAATAAAAATATATTTAATTTTGATTTATTTGTTGGATATACAATTGAAAAATTTAAAGCATGGGAAAAAAGTTTTGTTAACACTTTAAGAATGTGCTTCAGTAAAACTTTTGAGTGCTAATGTGTTGTATTACTCTTGTTCTTCTTCTGCTGTGGTTCTGCTTCATTATGTCAAATTGACCTGACTATTGCTGGAAAAATTGAATAGTTTTAAATTTAAAAAGTAATCACAATTTTGCATGCTCATACTTATATTAACTCTCATTGAATTATACCTGGGCTCCTTTGTGACCTGCAAAGTCAATATCAGACCCTAAATTAAATTTTGCTTTTCATTTCTGAAGAAACGTCATATATTATTGATCATCTGTTTATTTAAAAGAATATACATGCACATTGTAAATAGAAATATTGACAACAGATGCTTTTTTTTTTCTTCAGGTACTTGATGGTCTTGAAGGTATCGAGAATTATCGTAAAATCTCTAACTCAGAAGGCTTACGTTTTCCTACCTTGACAACGAAGTACGAGGAATTACAGGAAGCAATTAAAGGTTGCACAGTGACTACCATGCAAAAGGGACAAACTTTAGTTAATAAAGCGGATTCTCACAGGTATTCCCTCCATTTTTGCATATGTGCTTCATTTCTCCATAATTAGTTGTTGCTTTATAACTTGACTGCTTAGAATCAGATTGCATTTAGAGACAGTGTAGTTTACTAAGTAGGTGTGCATTTAAAGACTCAATGCTTCTGTCATAGTTCTCTGGTGGTATTTATACAAACCAATCTCTTTAACAAAAATCTTTAGGAATACTACATGCTACTTGTAAGAGTGGTGTCAAACAATGAAGTTGGTATGTTGGGTGGTATTCAGAAACAGTGGTTCAGTTAACATTTTGGAAAAGTAAATGTATGTAACTGAAAAGTAAAATATAAATAGCTGTGAGCGCTCCCTGCTGCCCACTGTACTCCTTTTAAACCTTTTTGAAGATCAGAATTACAGCAATTAGATTGTGAATTGATGCAAGATACAAATACAGGTGATAAGCCCTGTGCAGAAAATATGGAAGTTTCTTCAGTTTTTGGTAGTTTTAATCCATGAATAAGTAACTTTTTTTTCTTCTGAAGCTTTTTTAAATTGTGGTGATCATGCACTCCACATGTGTGATTTTTACACTGATGTAAAGCATGACCTACTTTAGAATCAGTTCTGGTGGCTTAATATCTCCTACTTTTCAGGTCTTAGTAGGAGGCTGGTACAATAAGAATGAAGACCATTTATTTATACCAGTATGTTCTACTTCAAAGGCAGAGCAAATGACTCTGGCTGATGGTTGTCTACTGGTCAGCTTATGTCCTTATTTATTCCTAATATGTCAACACAAAACTGAAAGTGTTATAAGACTTTAATCTCATGACCTTGCAAAAAAAAATAAAAATCTAAAGTTCCTTTACCTGTCACCCCAGATGTAATTGTCTTGAACCTAACAATGGGACAAAATAGAAAATTCAAATAAAAAGTTGAGAACACTTACAGCTGGTTTTACAGCTGTTGTTACTGCTTCCTGATATTTTAATTAGATATAAAGGAAGTTGACTTTCCTCAGTGGAACTTTGATTCCTAAACCAGCCATAATTCCAGAAAACGTACTGCTGTCCTCTAGGACTTCATGTTCTGCACATGTGACCTCAACAGAAGCAGGTGTTGTGTTTCAAAATATGCCTGTACAGCACTGATTAATGTTAGGAACACTAAAGACCTTGGTAGAGAATGGATCCCTAAAATGACAAGTCATTAATTTTTTTTTCTTTATTAAGAGTTTTTTAAAAATGTTTCAACAGAGCAACTCATCAGTGGGATGGTAAGATACCTTTGGTACACATTAAAAACAGTGAGATGAATTTTTTGAAATAACCATATTGGTCATTGTACAATTCAACATAAACAGGTAATGCTACAGGTCTCCTGTGTGCCAAAGTGTTGCTCAAGCTATTCTATAAATAAATAAAGAAGGTTAGATTTCTGCTTAGAAGACATTATAATTTAAAAAAAGGCAAAGCTTTACAGCTGAGGTAGCAGTGATTTAGAGAGGGAAGGTGAAACTTAATAGGCAACCTGACTAGAAATGTGTTTTGCTGTTTCTAAAGAACAGTGAAAAATTCCAGGCTTATAAATCATAAAAATAAAGAAGTTCTTTTATAAGAAAGCAGACACAGAATATTATGGGTTTTCAGTTTTTTCCCTGTTGCCTTCAGGCCTCATTACCTGAATGTAATGAATTTGCCACATATTTCAATGAGTAGTACTACTACTTCTGTGCAAGTGGAACGCTTAATATTCCTAGGCATGGGCTTGAGGATTACAATCATGGAATAATTTAAACCGACAAGTAACTCTGGAGGTAATTTAATGCAGTCCCTTGCCCCAAACCTGTCCAATTAGGTTGCTCAGGGCCAAATTTTTGATATCTCCAAGGATGGAAATTGCACAGCCTCTCTGGCCAACCTGTTCCATTTCTTAAGCACTTTTCTTGTGAAACATTTTTTTCTTATACCTAGCCAAAGTTTCTGTTGCTGCAACTTGTGAACATTTCCTCTTGTCCATTTGCTGTACACCTCTGAAAAGACTGTGATCCTGTCTTTTCTCCAACCCCACTTCCTCATGGATAATAAACTTCACCACTTCTCTACTCTGAGCGGAGTTCTGTCAGCACCCCCTCCAACCATTTTGGTGGCCTCTGCTCAATTCACTTCAGCCTGTCTGTCTTTCTTGTGCTGTGGGGACTCAAACTGGACAAATTGGCCTCCAGATGCAGTTTCACAAGCCCTTAACAGAAGGGAGTAAACTACTGACTAGACTCTTCCAGAAAAACACAGCAAAATGCTAATCTTCATTGACACAAGTATGATCCTGACTCACGCTCATTTCATTATACACCCAGATAAGTCTAGGGTGTTTTTGCCCAACTCATGGTTTTAGGAGATACCCAAAATGCTCCCAGCCAACTCGTAAGTGTAGTAATGGTGACACAGTAAGTTCTATCAGCAAATGTGTTAAGATGTTATATTCCAGAACATTCTTCCAGAAAAGTTCATATATTGAAAGAGGCCTCTCTTCATAATGTAAAACCCGCTGTGCTATTCTTAAATGCTGGCCAGTGTTTAACCCATTGATTAAGTCTCATGGGATAAGATTTGTATGAACAGCTGAGGGTCAAAGGAGGACAGAAAACAGAACATCTTTCGAGATTAAATCCTGTTTACTGGTTTGTTCCTCTTACTGCACAAGTGATTATTAGTCTTAGCTGCCCTCACAGACTTCCCATTTCCTTTATCAAACCAGACTAGAAATCCTGAAGGACATGGGCAGTTATCATTTGAAAGCAGTGAAGGATGTGGATCCAGAAATGTTTAGGCATCTTTTCAAGAAGCTTATCTTTGTGATAAGAAAGACAAGTATAATGTGGCAATGAGATACATAGTTGTTAACTGCTTGCGATCTGGCAGGATTCTTGAAGTAACTGGCAGCAAGTGTGGGATTTGTGTGGAATTTGAAAATAGCAGCCAGCTCCCTGAAGGAGTAGTTGGAGCACAGTACTTTTAGATTCTTTCAGCACTTGTGATAGAGAAGGTATAGCATGCTCTGCCAGTTGCATGACTTTACTAGTTTTAATAAGGAAGCCAGATTCTCCAGCTGTTCAAGCAATATTAATAAAGAGAAGGAATCTGACTTCATTCATATTGGGTAGCACTTTTTCAGTTTTAATAGATAATACCCTGATTTTCACTGTATCTTTTGAATGAAGGTACTGGAAAATGCATTTCTAAGACAATATCAAAATAGCTGCCATGTATAGTACTACTTGTTTAAATGCATTGAGAGAAGACAGAGTGCTTGAACATTAAGATAACTAAAGTATAGGTAGTTTTCTGTATCCACATCATTTGTCATTTTCAATTTTAGAGTAACCAAAAATAAGCTGGGTAGTTTGTATACATATGATAAGATAGATCTAGTAGTTTATGATTTAAAAATCTAATACTGATATCCTCACATTGAGGGAGGTTTATATTTAAGGCTAGTGACACTGAATTCAGTGGTATAATTGGAAATCCAACTCACAGTAAAAATGGAAAAATATGATGTTAATTTTGTCCTAATTTTAAATATTCTTGAGACATTTATACTAAAAGGTAGTCCAAATAAATTAAAATGCTGAAAATATTCATATTGGAAGAAAAGTGACAGAGAGCAGTTCTTGTAATTCTAGAATGTTTCAAAATTAAAATATTGGTCAGGCTGATTTTTGAGTACTCATATTTTTAAACTAAAATCAGCTAGAAAAACAGGAGCAAAAGTTTATCTGTATTAATTATAAAAAATTATACAAGCAGTACGTTTTGCCCATTAAGAAAACCCTTGTTACTTTGACAGCCAAGTAGCTTGCCTATGAGCATAAGAACTGTTTTTATTTTACTGCTATTATAAATGTATTAAATCATAACAAACCAGTGATGCATCCAAAGATCTAAATTATCCTTTTCAAAAACTGTAAATCTTGTTCTCTTACTGCTTTTTTGAAAGGACTGGTGCTAGTAGAAGTTTTTAAACATACCTTTTTTTTTAAGGAGTGCTAAAATAGAGGAATGACATTTTTAGAATTTAAGATTAAAGCAGCAACTAAGAGATTGCTAATTTTTGAAAGAGTAATGTATAAAATTTGAAACCACCTACTCCCAAAAAAGGACTAAAAATTTGTGTTCTCTTTGTGTCCAGTTCTTTGATCAAATTCAAACAGAATGATATATTAATACTACCCTTCATATTAGTAGTGTGTACTAAAGTTTTTCTTTGAGATTGCAGAATTTAACTCTGAGCCTTATCTGAAGGGAGGAGAAAATTTTCTTTAATATTAGAGGACAAAGTAGAAAACCTTGAATAAGCACCTGTATTAACATGGGTTTCTGATGAAACTAAAGGAATGAAAAAACTTATTTTGAACATTTGTTTAACAAGAATTCTTATAATAAAATTTGAATAGTAAATCAGTTGACACGTGGATTTTTTTTTTTATATATCAAAACTTCATTTCTTAATTGTATGTGGTAACGTCTTTAAAATCTAAAGAGGACTGCCTCAAGAATTCAGATTGTGAATTGCTTCCCTGATAATATACATTTCAGTTATAGGCAAGACATTGTCTTGTAAATTGATGTTTTGTTTTCTCCTGTTGAAAGAAAATCTTTAAGGAAAGGTCGATTTAGAATGTATATGACAATCTTTTTTCAGGTACTGTAAAAACACAGAAACCTTTGAGAGTCCAAAGAAAGCATTCTTTTTAAAGTAGAAATGATAGGCCATATATTCTCTCTCTTTTTAAACTCTTCCATTTGTGGTTTTAGTTTTTAGATAGTATAGCTAGAAGGGAAGGGAAGGGAAATTAGCTGTTTCTCAGTGAATCGTGATATTTGTCCTGTGAGAATTAGTATATCTGTCTTGGGAATCTACCTTAGGGACTGGTAACAAATTATTTGTTTGGAAATGTCATTCCTGTGTTCTACTAATTATCAATTTTGTTTGGATTTGTTTTAGTATTTATCTTCATTGGTTTTCTTTTAGGGGTCACAGTTTAAAATTCATAAATTAGTCATCATAAAAATCAACAGAAAAGGTGTCGGGGTTTTTAAAATTATAATCATCCTGTGTGTTGAGCAAAAAATGAGAAACAAACAACAGTTCTACTTTTCCATTTCAGCTCTTGGGTAACAGGAATTCAGAAAATGATGGAATATGTTCAAAAAAAAGTAGATCAATTAATCAGGCAGCGTCCAGATTATAAAGAACTTACTTTGAAGAAACAACGATGGACTGCCTCACTTGAAGATCATCTAAATAAGGTACATCATAATATCATTGAATGTTTTGGGTTGGAAGGGATCTTAAATATCCACTAGTTCCAAGCTCCATGGGCAGGGACACCTTCCCCTAGATGAGATTGCTCAAAGCCCCATCAAACCTGGCCTTGACTACTTTTAGGATGAGGTATCCACAACTTCTCTGGACAACCTGTGCTAGCACCTCACCACCCCCACAGTGAAGAATTTCGTCCTTGCATCTAGACATACCCTCTTTCAGTCTGAAGCCATTCCCCCTTGTCCTAGCACCCCAAGTCCTTCTCCAGCTTTCCTGTAGGGCCCTTGAGGTACTGAAAGGGTGTCCCATAAGGTCTCCCAGCAACCTTCTCTTCTATGGGCTGAACAACTCCAACTCTCTCAGCCTGTTGTCATAGGAGAGGTACTCCAGCCCTCTGATAATCTTCATGATGATTATCATCATCATCATCATACTTAATGCATTCATGAATTGCATTTCCATAATTTAGGTATACAAAAATTAAAGTTGACTCCAGTAATTACAAGTAAAATATTGGTTTGTTAGAGAGTGCACAGTTGTAGTTAGAATGCTGTTATCAACACAAATGAACCTAAAACTGTTCTGAAAAATGCAGCTGTTTCCATGAGAATGTTTTACCGGTGATGTTCAATTAAGTGTGGATTTGCTTGGATAATGAACTATTATAATTTGTTCTTTTGGAAAAGAAGTGAGCAATCAGGACTGTGACCTGCATGAGGGTTTCCTATACTGTTTCTATGTCTTCTCTTTCATTTGGCTGAAGATAAAAATAGAAGTGTGTCAAAATTGGGTTAATAACCATGGTGACTGAACCACAGCAAATTTTTAGTAAAGCTGAAGAAGATTCTGTTCACAATAAAAATTCCTTTTATTAATTAAGCTACCCAATGCATGAAGGGCAGCACAACCTTCTTTAAACTGTTAAAATGCCATGTAGTATTACAGACTCTTTTAATGACTTGTCAGAGATGGAATAAACACATGGGTCCTAAATAAATTTCCGTGTGTGAATTCAAATTAAAAAATACGATCTTTTAGCAATGTTCATATGAAGGAAATCCAGAGTGTAGACCAGAAAAGTAAATCAAATTTAATGACTGAATAATTAAGTCTGCAATCTGATATTTTGTATTTGCATGATGTTTATAATTAACTATTCTGAATCAAACATGAAGTCAATTTGCCACAAATTTATTTATGTATAAATGGTGTAGAAGAGTCCTCATGATATTGGAACACGGTGAAAAAATATTATTAAGTTTAGCTGAAAATAAAATATTTGCTGATAGCTGCTATTGGTCTTCTAGAAATGATGTCACTGGCATCTTAAGCTGAAAGTTCAGTTATGAAGGTAATTTTTACTTAAAATGTAGGCTCCAATCTGAACATAAAGTTTCAGTCTGTGGTTTGTTCTAGTCACTTTGTTCCCAGCCTTGCATTAGAGAACATTTTGGAGACTTGTGTCATAACACATGATTTTTCATTGCAGTGAAGAGTGTTTATTGTTATATTCCTACCAAGCAACACATTTCTCATCCTAACCTTCTAATGCAAAGTATCCCGAAGAATCTCGTGCTAAATTCAAAGGCCTCTCAACCTTATGCAGTAAAGTTTGAACCTCAATTGGCAGCCACTTCTTAAGAAAAGTGTTACATGTGAATGCACTAGTCTAATAATACCTATATGTGCTATGTCTGGTATCAGCTGCCTGTACTCTTCATAATCTGTTTTATTATTATAATGTATATGTAACATCTGAGAGTGACAATTAAATGGAATTCTGTGCATGCATCTGCATAAAAATAGGTGGCTTGACTTGGCAGAGAAGCTTTCTATGTACTTCCTGAGAAAAAACCCTGGAGCAGAATAGAGATATTTCTTCTAGGGCTATAACATGTAGATCATAATCCAGGTGTGCCTTAGTGAAATCACAGGCCTGAAACACTTAGGGTAAAGGAAAGCACCCTCAAGAAAATGAGAGCAAACAGGAGGATTTTTTGACCACACCTGTTAGAACTTTCTTGGGAAAAATAGGAGATTTTTCTTCCTTTATATTATAATCCCTGACATTCTCTGACTATAGATGATATTAAGGCACGAGTTTCACCTTTACTTTAATTCTTCTCCGTATCCTGCCATTTGAGGTTGAGGTGTGTGGGCAGGAGGGGGGGAAGTGGTGTGTAAGTGAGCAGCTGCTTTGTACTCAGTTGCTGTTTGGGTCTACTTATATAAATTAACTATGTAAATAATACTTTCAAACGAAGGTGTCGCAGTCGGTTAAAAAAATCACCGTGATGCTTGCAGTTGGTACGGAGGTCGGCTCGTATTTGTGTGAGGCAGAAAGAGTTCTGAACAAACATCTTGAACTGGCTAAACAAACAAAGGTAAAAAACCCTTCAATGATTTTATGTACTTCTAGAAACAAATGCATGCTGTCTGTAATTCTAAATAAGGTGAGAGACTGAGAGTTTTTTGGAAAGAAAATAGGTCTATAGTTTATTTTGAAAAGTGTAAGTAATGAATAAAACCATAGATAACATTAAAAGTCAGTCCTTATATCATTTGTTTTCCCCATTGTCTCTATCTCATGATGTTATTTGTTACTGCCTCAAGATTCTAGTACCTACCCTTGATAGAAAGGGATGAATTGGCAAAAAAAAAGAAAAAAATAAATACCATAAGGGGAAACTGTGAAGGGGGCTGTAAAGTTGCTGTCAGATATTAATTGGTCATGTTAGGAGTGCAGCCACAGTGTGAAAGCACTGCAGCACTCAGCTCTGTAGTGAGGCTATTTTTAAGTCACATCCAGGGCCTTTCCAACTCCCATAGCAGTACTGCAGTATCTGAAAGTGTTTTAAAACCAGCTGAATCCCCTCCACTGCCTTGACATAGGTGCATATTTCATCCCTAAGCTGAACAACATGGCAGTATGCATTTTAGGACTATGTATTTTGAATTCTTAAAACTCCATTACTCCCACAGAGTTCTCTTTTGTCTCAGGCAACTGTTTATGGGACCCAAGGAATGGGTCCAGGGTACCTGTGGAAATAAAATTCACTTTAAAGAAATTCTGGAGAGCATATAGTAACAATATAAAAATCTCAGCAGATGAGAAAGAACCTCTTTTTGTTCCTCAAGATCGTATAATAGTTGTTAGTGTCTTTTCTGCCAAATTTTTGCATGCTGGGGTGTTACCTTTGTTTGTTGCAGTGTATAACCTCCCCTGTCAATAGTAACTTGTTCTACGTATTCTTTCTGTGGATTGTGATATGCTAGCTTTCAAAATAGCTATTTTAATAATATCATTTGTAGGAAAGAAATGGATGTTTTCAGCATATAATGTCCATTATGAGCTCTTCAAATAAGTAATTCAATTATATAAGCAATCCTAGTGGAAATTAACAATGTGATATCAATAACAAGTCCTTTTCAGTCATTTTACATATTTTTCTGTTTCTACCCTTCAAAGGAAAGTTGGTATGAACTGGAAGCAGCTGAGGGAATCATCAAAGATATGGAAGAGTTGGAACCTGAGCAGGTGGCAACTTTTTCTAGCAGAACTGAACTTCTGAGTAAAGAGCTGAAAAAAATTGAAAAAAATATTAGTTCAATACTAGAAATTCTAGAAACTTATGTGGCCTTTTTAAAGTCAGCTGTAGAGGTATGGATTACTTATTAATTTTCAGACTAGACTGTGAAAATCTAATGAGTGAAAAATGTGCTTACATTGTAATCCGTTTTAATTTTTCTCCTCTGAACATTTCCACTCATTATATATATAATGAAAATACTTCCATATATGTACTCTGAATATTAAATGTACTGATTTTTCTTCATATAACTTTTAAAAATGTGTCACATAGTATGTTGATATAGATACTTATTGCTGTCTTGCACTACTTCCACTGAAGTGCTAATTCATCTGAATGGATTTAAAAATTAAATAAAAAACAACTCTAGCTGAAATCACAATCAATTCAATACCAACATAATTTTGGTAGTTGTGCTAATGATGCCCAGGACAACTAATTTTCATTTTGATCTGGATTCCATTTTAAGGTTCTGCAACAGTGTTTTATATTTAGAAAGAAATTTAAGATGGAATGGAACCTATCAGATAAAATTAGCCATAGGATTTACTTATTTATTGGGTGATAAAATACCAAAAAATTGGATTTCATCTGCTTCTGATTATTGCTAACTTCAGTTACTTTGTATTAAACAGATCTGTGAAAATCAGTGCCTTGATATACTGGTATATAAAATCCATGTAATGTGACAGAAACTGAGCAAATTGCTCCTATCTGCTTGCCATCTACATGTTCACAAGTTATTTAAAACTATTTTATTATTTGATGTTCATAGAGATTTTAGGGACAATGATAGATCTTAAAATCAGGAAAAGATTCAGAGGCTGCTATTCAAATTTATCATGTCTTTATTAATGTTCTCATTATGGCACCTCAAGTTTTGATCTGATTTTTGATGTTTATGTCTTCCTATAGGTGAATGATAGTATCAAAAACCTGAAGGAATTCTATAAATCAAAACAACTGCAGACAAATAGAGAGGCTGAAAATAAAATTGCCATGGAGTCAGCTAATACTCAGTGGCAAAGGACTATAAAGAAGATTTTTTCCACAGAAAATATGGGTTACTATTTTCTTAATTTAGTAAATGTGGTGAGTTTAATCTGCTAAACCATATTGAATATTTTATATTTCCCTGTGATGAGGTCTAATCCTAGTTCTGTGACTGATGGATTGTGATTTCTCCAGTACCTAGTTTTAAAGGGACTGGTGCTGCTAAATACTTTAAAATTATGAAAGTATTATTTGAAGCAATACGAAAAGTTTTGTGATTAGCAACGACAGAACCCTTAATGATCCAGTCCATGCATACAAATGTAATATGTGCAGATATCTGTTTTGTTCATGTTGGAAAGCAACATATATGCAAGTACAGTATAATGTTTACTTCTACTGAGAGGGAAGCAGTCTTTACTGATTGAGGGTATGAATTCTTCTGAAGAAATGGATGTTGGAGCTACTTACAGATAATCTTTCCCATGTCTTTTCATTCTTGGGTTCAGCTACACTGCCTAGGCATCCCTATCTAATTTTCCAACAACCTCTCATGAGCTGATCATTTGAGATGTGCAATCATTCCCTGCGCCACACCTCCTAAACTAACCCCAATTAATGCAGACAGCCTGGATAACCAGCTGTTCTTTCTGGTTTTATAGAACAAACTAGGGAGCAGTTACATAAGGTTGAGAAGGGGAAGGTGGTGGTGCTGCAGCAGCTTGCAAGATGACCTGGGAAAACCTAGTGAAGGAGGGAAAGTGCTCAGGCTGTTAGTGTGGGCTGAAGCATGTGTGTCACAGCTGAATGGAACCAAGCACAGTTAAAATAGTCAGAGTAATGGCAAACCAAATATGTGTAGATATGAGGCTGCACTTTTGTCACTGAAAGTCTTAACATATATTCAAGTTTTATCTCCCTAAAGACCTGGAAGTGTTTTGACACTGTATTTGCTGCTCCCCTGTTCCCATGATATTCTTAGGTTGTAGCATTGAACTACCTGGAAGGTAAAGCGTGGAATAGTAGACACTTTAGCCCCTCCATGCTTCAATGCTGCTTAGTTTATCAGCACAAAGGAGTGGTCTTTTCTTCATCTACTTTGTTTTCCAGTTGGTATTTATTCCCCAAAAGGCCACTTTGGGTAGTTCTATCTATTCAAAAATTACTGTATTTTTTTATGAGTGTTAAACAGCCATCAGATGGCAATAATTCAGTCATTACTGACCTGTTCTAGGTTTTAAACTCCAACTTTAGAGATGTCCTCAGTATACAAATTCTGTTGATCTATGCCTATTTCTAAGAGAAAAGTGCATTTAAATGTAACAGAAATCTTAAAAAAGTTACACTAGAATAACTGTTTTTTTAATTAAGCTTTGTTGAGACTTTAGTATCATGAGATTTTAATTGTATTTTATAAAAATATATGTGGGAAAAAAAATCTGTCTGTTTATTTGCCAGGTAATTGAGTGTTTAATATTGAAAGTAGAAAAATCTGTACAAGTAACAGAAGATATCATTTTTAATCTGAATAAAGAAAGGAAAGAGCTGACTGAACTTTGGGCAATCTGGAATTTTAAAATTACTCAAGTAAAACCCATCAAGCAACAGTGCCAGATATTTAAAGAACAACTAAAAATTGTAAGTAAAATAGCTAGGAAAAAAGCAACTGTGACTGTTATTCATTTGTTTGTGACCCTCTCTTTAACTATTTTAGATATCATTTAAGAAAAAGTGATGATCAGTAAGGTACTTACAATACTTCTCCGTAGTCTGTTCTGCCATTCAGTCATCAGGAAGCATGAAATGTTTTTGATCCTTATTTCCCTTACTGAAATGCATACAAGTCCTAGTCTCCACTTCAAATTTTAAGTTTTAAACAAGTTTAATCCATGCTTTACCAGCAATATTTTTTTCTTTTGCCTTTCTTTTCTTCCCTTTTTTTTTTTTAAAGCAACATTTTATTGTGACTAAATAGCTACTAAACTAAACTGTATCCTAGTGGTTACTAAACTCAAGTCCAACCATATTCATACAGAAAGAGAACTGAAACCTCTTTGGTACAGGGACAGTGTGCAGTGCTCCGTTAAAGCAACACTATCTAGGCTAGTAGCAGAACGAGGTTTGTAGCCACTGTTTGTCTAGTGCAACTTGTCACTGCACCACCACATCTGTTATCACAGAAAATACAGTGTGTGTATGGGTCCTCTAGTCTTGGTGCTTGAATTGTTTTCTCAAGCTGTCTAAAGGTTCCTTATTACCCTGGTCAGTCGGAGGGTTTGAGACAGAGAGGCTTCAGTGACAGCATTTGGGTGTCTGATTTGAGAAAGTTCTTATTACAGATTTAGATTTGAATTTAAATGTGGGGGGTTTTATTCACTATAGTTAGAGATGCTCAACTGTTTGATTATATTTTAGACTACCTGTGGATTAGAGATTCTTCAAGAGGCTCTCCAGCTTGCAACACCAGTTGACCTTGGAAGTGACCTTTTAATTGTTTTGGAACTGCAGAAAAAGATGAACCGAATGAAACCACAGTTTCAGGTGAGAGACCAATCTAGTGGAGTGAATGGTGGATCAAAAGCTCTTTTTGATGCAGTAAATATCCACATTTATATTGACTCCAGAGGCTGTCTGGGGTTAGAATGTTTTGTGTTTTACATGACTTTTCAAAGAGGAAGGGTTTGTGTGTCTTTTTAAGGTAGGGGAGAAGATATTTTACCTTCAGTGTCCACAGAATGTGTTGTGAAGTGTTAGCTATGTATTAAAGTGACTCACAAGCATTGGGGTGATAGAAGTGCAAGGAGAGTATCAGCTTCATGGTTTTGAGTTTAGAGCTGCTGATACTTTATCAGAGTACTGATAATTCAGGCTGAGACACTTCATACTGAACTTCCTACCTCCTGTGAATACTGTCTGAGTTTTAGCAATCCAGTGCCCTATAATTATGTTTGACTTGCTTTCATCCAAGGCTGTTTCTCAGTGACAGCTGAAATTTGTGTCTAGCAAAAAGTGCAATATGTGGAGACTGCTTTAAAGTGTATGGCATTGACTTTTCCCAAAGGCAATTTACAATTGTCAGATGGTTATTTCATCAAATGTAAAGGAAAAATTGCAAGTATATTTGTGCAATTTGAGTAACTTCTGCTATTTTTGCTAGCAACTGAATGCTGAGCTTGAGTACCTGATAAAATTATTAGAATTGCCAAGCCAGAAAGGATTTCCTGTGAAAGAGAATTCTGAAAGAATAAGTGAGCTTATTCATTTCCATCAAACAGTAAAGGATGCAATGATAGAATATGATGAGATTTTCAACAAGACAGTCAAATTCCATCACATTAAAAAACAAGTGAGTATTATATTTTAAAATATACATTCTTCCCATTGCAGTTAAACTCTCTCTGGGTTTGGTCCCTGTTGTCTTTTTTTTTTTTTTTTCCCCTTTTCCCCAAAGAAATAGCATTAATCACCTATTGAACAGAATAAAATTTTTGATCTAAAACTGCATGAAGTTTGTAAAATTTAAAATTCAGATCTGAACCCAAATTTAATTACTGAAACTCACCTCAACAAAGTTCAGGTGGGTAAGGAAGAAATTGTAAGCTATTTTAAACACACATTGCTTTATATGTTTATGTATTTCAGCTGGAATGTCTGTCAAAATCAGGAGAACTGGATATTCCTGAAATATGTGAGGACCCTGAAAATGTGCACCATGCTAAAGCCTACCTTGTGAATTCTCAGGAGAAACATGCACATATTAGACAGCTATATAAACTACTTATTACCCAGGGAGTGGATATCTTGTCTGCAGTGCAGCAGTGTGTGAGTATAATTATAATGATTTGTAAAATCAAGGATAAATGTGGAAGATTGTTGGAGCTATCTGGCTGAATTTTAGATGTACAAAAATGTATTAACTCTCTGAGAAAAATAAAGAGCTTTAAGATCATTTTTTAAAAAAGGAAGGTATAAAATGCAAAACAGTTGATAATTGCAAGATTTCTACCTTTAGAGTTTGAAGATATATAATATTATAAAATATATAATATATAAAATATATATATTTAATGTTTGAAGACATTAAATGATGGAACTTATTTTTCAGTAGTTACATTACAAATTGCTTTTGTAAAGAAAAAGTAATTTCTTTGAATTCTTGCTTTCTTTTTTCAGAGGTCTGTGAACAGATTTACTCTAGAAAACTGAAATAGATTTGAAATAGGGAGGAAATTGATCTTAAAATACCATTGGTCAGGGGAAAAATAAAAAAGCACGACTTTCTGTCCTCTAGTATTTTTTGTGAAGTTCCAGGCCCTGATGGTGGTTTCTTGGATGCCACATCTATATATTAGAACCTACTACCTTGTAAAAGATGTTTTGCGTATTTATTCTCCTATAAAGAAAGATAGCAGAAGAACAGAAAAAGAAATATAATAACCGTGTTACCTTATTAGTGGATTCAGGACTGATTTGCATGACAATATGGGTATAATTTTAGAAAAGAGGTATTTAGTCAGAGCAGAGCTTTCATTGTCCTGTACTAGTATATTTACTTAGGAAGAAAGCAAGACATTCCTTATGACTTGCCTAGTTTATTCACATTGCTGGTCTGCCCTTCAGACTGCATATATTTATTATGGCAGAAAAGAGCTATTAAACAGGTTGTAAAGGACTGTAGTAGGTCATTTCCTCTTTTCTCAGAGAAGACACCATGTTTAGGTTGTGACTTTGACCCAAAACTACTCCCCAGACTACTAGTGGTTGAAACTGCTATGTACTTGCTCTCCTTACAACAGAGGTTTAATAGTTTACTCTGGTCCATTGTGACTGACAAAGCATGTTCTGCCTCAAAATTATTTTATTTTAGATTGGTTAAATCAATACATTTCTTGAGATCAATAAATTTCTTTGTCTATTCCCCGATTAGAATTGCTTGAATGTTTCTGTAAAGAATCTGAAGCAAGAACTTGCTAGATTTGAGTGTGATAGCATTAACTGGAACTCCAAAGCCGATAAGTATGAGGAAGAACTGTCACAGCATTTCCAACACTGCACCGCTCAAGAGGAGATAAATGAGGTAAATGTGATAAATCCCAGCATATTAAATGACTGTTTGAAGGGCTGTTGTGTTCTATAATATATATATCTGTTTACCATTTCCTTAATGCTTCATATGTATCCAGAAAAACAGCAACCTTGGATCCATGCAGGAGCAACACTAATCTGTGTCTCTGCAGTTCAGGATTCTATCAAGCTGTTGGGCTGGCAATAAAGTGCTTTCACTGTACCAAGAGGACTGGAAATAGAGCAGCTATATTTTCTTTGGCTTTCAGCTCAGCCAGCTCCATCTGAAACATGAGTCTTCAGATTTTTTCTTATGGAGCTAAAGTTTCAAACAAAAGTAGAATTTATATAAATTGCTGTTGTAAGGCTATTAGAAAGAACTTTCAGTATTTTAATGAAAATTTCAGAGTAATTTAGTATTTAACATTTTTTCATTAGCAAAAGATATGATACTTAAACTGCTAGGAGGAAAGGTTCATTGGCACAAGAGACTAGAATTTAGCATTACGGAACTTAAGTTAGGAATATGAAATTCAGTTAATATGATTACCAACTTAGCATCTTGGTAGGCCAAGTACAAATTCATTCACAAATTAGCAAGTTGAATTGGAGTTGTTTCTGCAAAAAAATTAATTTATAAAAAATATTTCAAAGAATTAATTTTCTCAGAGTAATCCATTAAAATAGGAGGCTGATGGGCTCTAAACTTAATGTTGTGTGGATTGCACTTCTCTGCATCCATGAAGTACAGAAATGGATTCTGAGCTGGAAGTATTGCAAACTAATGTTCCCTACAGTGTGAATCATATGTAGTAAAAATACAGGACATTTAAAGTTGTATTTTCTTATTTTTATCTTTTGCTAAGTAAATCCACACCCACGTAAAGAAAGATTGTATTTTCTAAAAATCACTAATGAATAGACTGAGATTTTTGTCCCAATTATTTTTAATGAAAAAATTATTGTTTGGATTTTCTTTTCTTTTACAGTATATTGTTTGTTTATGAGAAGTATCCATTTTTACAAAAAGATAACTTGAAATTGAAAAAGCACATTCATCCAAAAAGATTTTTTTTTTTAATATCAGTTATACTTCTAGTCCCTTTTCCAATTATAAGCTGTGTTTCACTTTGATCTTTTGTGCATCAGTCTCCTGTGGTGCCTCCTTGACTGATGATAGGAGGTAACAGGAACAGCAGGTGGTAAGGAGAAGAACTCTGGCAGAGGGAACCATGCTGTAGAAGAGAATGAAAGCATGAAGTACCTAAACAGGAAGTTCCATTATAATGCTGAAAACCCCTCACATTTGCAGAAGAAAAGGAAATGTTCACTGAGCAGTCTGTTTGTAAGACTGGCCATATTCAAAGACACACTGTTAAAGGAATCCCTTGTTTCTGTTCTTTGATTCTGGGATTACATAACGAGGGCAAGAGAACATGACTCCTTTCTAGGAAGAACTATTTTTCTATTTTTATTACTAGTTAGACTATGAGGGAGAGCAGGGAGTAGAGGGAAAAAAACAACCTTCTGTCTCTCAAATTTAAATGAAAAGTCACATCAGTGATGTGTTACTCACCACATGCCCTATATGGCAAAATGTATGTTTTGTCTTATACCTACTGGACACATTATGTAAATTAATTGCATAGCAATTACAATGTTAATTATTGGGGTTTATTTTGTTTTTCAATTTCAGTTGGGAAGCCATGTTGATTGGTTAAGTTAAAATCTGTCCTCCCCCAAACCTCATTGAATCTTGAATGTTAAGTAAATGAAATATACTAATTTGCCATGTGGATACCTTTTACTTTAGAATGCTTTTCTATTAGAGGATATCATAGAAGATGAAGATATTTCCTAAACAAATATTTGTCTTTTTTTTTTTTTTCCATTAATATCTGTTCAGGGATCAAGAAACCACTAAACTACCTCAAGAATATTAGTTATGAGTATTCACTTCAGTATTTTAGATTTTGTTAATCTAATCATCAGAAATTGAGTCTTGCTAGTATGTTGCAGATCTGTGTGAACAAACAATTTATTTACTATCTACTGTGTCTAAGCAAAAGAATATTTAATGTGCCAGCAGCAAGCAGCAGCTGTTCATGACTATCACATACTAAACATCCAACCAGATAATTTAGTTGTGATTTATCAGTGTACAGAGCAGACTTTAAAGTTAACTGAAAATATTTGAGATTCTGCTGTAAATACTTACATTAATTTATGTTTAATATAATTAATTTAAGTGTGTAAATACAGCATGTCGGAGAGGGCTTTGGTGATTAGGACTCAACTAGTGTTTGAAGAAATACTTAGAGGCCTTGGCTAGCTCCCTGTGTTTGTAACATATTAGTGCTTTTATGAGAAACAAGGAAACAAATACTGAAATTCATAGCCAAGGATCTATAGCATGAGTTTTGAAACAGCCTTGGAGGACAGAAGAGTAAAATGCATGCCTTTTGTGTGCCTTCTCTAATGTAAAGAGAATTTGGAAAGGCCAGAAAAAAGAATTTTTGCCCTCTACATCTTTGAAAAGTGTAAGGACAGCTCATATGACTTTTAGAATCTGTATTTGCCATTTTGGGCTTCTTACTTCACTGGCTAGTTTGGGTGGCAGCCTCTGAAGAGCTGCAACTCTGCTGCACTGCACTGCAATCATTTGTGATAGAGCTGAACTAAGCCTCAGGTAACTGTAGCTTAATACTACACTGAATCTGTTAATGGAATTATAAGTGACACGGTTAATTGCATAAGATAACTTTTCCAATGAAATAACCTTTTCTTTAGGTGATCACTTAAAAAATAATGTTTAGGCATGTCTGCACAAAACTTGCAACAAAAGAGTAACAGATCCTGAAGTAAGTTCTCAGCTCTCCCCAGTCATCTAATTTCTTTTTCATGTCGTTATTTATATACTTATGGAAAGATATGACTGAAAATATAGATTTTAACCATAAATGGTAATGAACTATCTTTATTCACGAGTCGGTAGGAACTGATATGTAACATACTTCTTACCTTGCAATTTATGTTGATTGTTGCCCCAGGAATAAAGTAATAATTAATGACTCGAACAGCACCTTTTCTTTCTTCCCACTTTGTCTGACTGTTTCTTAATCTTTGAAACAGTCTTAATCACTTTGAAAATCTATTTTCAGCAATCTCCTTTCATGGGGTATTTTGATTATAAATGCTACTAAATGTTTTATATATGAATAGAAAGGGAAAGTTGAGGGGTTAACAACATTGAAGTCCCTCCTAGAGTGGATCACACAGGAATCAAAGCATTTACTGGAACGGTACTGTTAACAAAAACATGTTTAAAACAGCTTTTTAACTTCATTTTTCCATTGACTTTGTAGTCATATGATAAATTGGAGCAATTGGTACTTAAACCCTTCTCCTCCACTATCATACTCCACCTATGACAGGGAAACTATAGTTAGGAACAGCTTCCTGATTAATGACTATGACACAATGGATAAGGCACAAAGTTCCATTAAACCAGAAGGCTAAAGTCACTGAAGCATATTAGGATGCATAGTTCCTTTATTATTTTTCATTTAATCTTGCCAAACTGAGATACAATCAGATTTCTAAAAATTGGAAGCCATGCGTTGTCCTTGGTACAATTGCTGGTGATAGCAGGAGTTGTGTTCATGCACTCTGAGGGGACGATGTACAAGTGTGAGCTGAATCTGATTTTTCCACTGAGGCTAAAAGAGAAGAGTGACAGCAGCTGCAGACCTTTGACACATGAGCCATCATGTCTGAAACAAGGAGATCTAATTTCACGTAGAGCTATGAGGAGAGCCTCTGGCCTTATAAATTATCACTACAGCCTATGTATGTGCATAAACTAGTGAAATAAACTAAAATAAACTCTTGTTCGTCTTTTCTTTCCCTCAAAATTGAAGCAGCAAATAAGGCTCTTGTGTTCTGAATAAAAAAATATTGTTCTGCAGAAGCTATTTTATTAACGGAGGGCTTTTAGATAGATTTTATTATTCTGCGTACTTAGGCAGGGTAAAGAGCTTAAACTAATTGGAGATCACAGTGCCAGTGATAGAACTCCCTTCCTTTTCATTACACTGAGTGAGCACCATCTGTTTATTCACTGCTGAAATAATGTGCCAACATCCCACTAGATGAAATGAAAATGAAAAATATATCCCTTGATGGATTAACATTAGTATATAATAATAATAATAGAGATTGATTTTTAGCTGTTCCAATAACAGTAGCTGCAAAATAAACATTCATTACTCGCTGGATTCTTTGGCAGGGAGGAGGAGGGGGGCAGGGGGAAGGCTGTAGGACTTCTTAATATTAAAAAAGACTCAAATACATATTTAGTTACCGAATTGTGGATGTGACATGAACTTGTTAACACTAATTAAGTTACATTCTTTGCATTTGTGTGTCTGCAAGAATAGATCCTAAAGCATTAGAACTGCTGCATTTCTTTTCTATAAGTGTCTTTAGACAAATATAATTTTACATAATTTATTCTACATTATCCTAAAAGCAAAATATTATGTACCTAAAGTATCTGACACTCTTATAATCAGTATTTCAGTCATTTTTGTATTCTTCCATTTCAAATTTTATGGATTAATTATAAATAATTTGAAAATGTGGTCATGGAATTGCAATGCAATTAAAATAGTACCTATTTTAAGCGAGCTTTTCACTTGTCCAGTGCTTGTCTGTTGCTTAAAGAAATTCAGAAGTAGTTGTAATATCCAAAAGAATTTTTTGAAATTGTAAATAAAATCAAAAATTGCATAGCTTTTACAGAAAAAATATAAATAAAACTATGCTTAAAATGTCATAGTCCTTTAAAAGTTATGCTAATCCTATATCACTCTTCTTTTTGATGTGTATTAACTCTTTCTGGTAAATTGGCAATGCATCTGATCCATATATGTGTAAATGAAATTGTAGCTTTCTAGAGGTTCATTGGTGTCATTCCTATAATTCTGCCTTTGTAATATTTTCTGCAGATTAAAGAAAATATAGCTATATTCCATCTAATTAATGAGTTTTAGAGCAAATTTAATATAACTAGATTTAATAGTAGTTATCTCAGCTGATGTAAGTCCATCTGAAAAGGAAGGCATGGGCACCTAATAATTGGACCTACTAGTTCACTACAATTTATATTACTGTAAGAATAATTTTCCCTAGTGTTGGGCTTGCTGCACCAAGTCAGTGCTAATTGGTAATAATGCTATCACATGGTACCAAATCTATCTAACAGGAGTTAGGTGGGGCTTTCTGAATCTGTTAAGCAGGATCTCTCTGCATAGTTATTCAAAAGTCAGGTGGTTATATAGTCTACATCTTGATCCTACAAAGAGCTGTATTCCTCTTTGTATGCTGTGAAAAACTGTTTGGACTAGCACAGTGCATAAAATTAAGCCCATATGTAACTTTTCAGAAGCAGAACTTCTGAAAAAGGGATGGGAATGGGATAACACGCCAACAAAAAAAAATCCCCCAACCTGAAATAAACTGAATGTTGTATTGCAGGAGAAAGGTACATAAATACAAATTGACTTGCGCAGGCCAGCAAAACTATGTTTTTCTTGAAACTAAGTATGGGCATACATTTACATGGCTATCATTTCCACTAAGTGGACTAAAGTGTTTGAAGGACATCTACTTGTAGCTAAAATCAATGATAACTCTTGGGTTTTTTCGTAGATTGTCTAAGCAAGGATCTCATCCTTTGCCCCAGTTCTTTTCTTGCCCCAGCCATTCTGAGAACAATACTCTGCATTCAGAATGCAAAAATTTTGATTTAACAAGATTGAGTTTTCCATTACTGTAAAAAAATTCTGAGGAAATAAGGATGCTTTATGAGATGGCACAGTATTATTAATTTATGTATTAAATGTTATGTGTTCAAATTTTCCATTAAACAGGTCTTGAAAAAACCTAAATTGATGTGTGCTGATTTCTTCTTTTTTACTAAAAAATAAGCTTACTCTGTTTCAGCTCAAAGAATCGTTTAAAGATCTCAAAAAGAAGTTCAACAATTTGAAGTTCAACTATATGAAGAAAACTGAAAAAGCTCGAAATTTGAAAGTGCTTAAAATACAGATTCAACAAGTTGATACATATGCAGAGAAAATACAGGTAACAGAAGTTTTAGGTTTAGTAAAGGCTTTACTGGTTGAATTACTGTGGCCTGTGCCAGGCACATCAGAGGAGACACAAAATATGTTGTGAACTTCCCTGTTACACAGCTTTATATCCTTCCCCGTCTCAGTCATTGACTGAGACATATTTTGTTATTCTGTTCCCATTATTCTTCCATTTCCTTCAGTGAAATGATCTTATCTCAATTCCTGATTTCTCTGTGTTCACTCCTTTTATCCTTCTTTATTTTTCTATTTATTTTTTTATTCTTACCTCTCTTCCTTCACAGTATGTGTGACCTAGTCTTTCCTCTCCTTAAAAAACCAAAATAATTACCTTTTGCATCAAGCTACTTTCTTGTCTTTTTCATTTCATCATGTAAAATGAACTTTTTTCTTCATAACATTTTGTTGTATCCATTGCCTGGAGTTGATCATGCTCATTTGCAACTCAGAACCCTGCCAGCCTTACCCATTCTTTGCATTCACCAGAAAGTGTTCCTCCAATGACCTTTTTAATTGTAATTCATGCATGACCATGTTTTATTACTACAGATATTTATTTTTTAGCTGAAAAAAGTTACCTCAGTTATACCTTTAATAAAGATAATTTACATTGATTTTAATCAGTTTTGTGGAGGCCCTCAAGTTTCCTTTGATTTTTGAAACAGAAACTTTTTAAAACACAGGACAAGAAATGTTTGTATGCTTTCCCCATGTTTTTTTTGTTTAATTTTATTCCTAAAAATAGAAACATTTTTGCTATGTTATTTTACGTTGCTACATCTTTTAAACAGGTTCTTAAGAAGAAGATGGATAATTTAGAGAAGCACATCCTTGACTCTTTTGCAAATAAACCTAATGCTAAAGTTAGAGTCCTCTTGGGATCAATCAGTGACTTACAAAAACAACTGAATGACTTTAGCATGGTTGTGGAAGATTACAAGCAAAATCTGGATCTAGTGGAGCAATTGCAACAGATGATGAAAGAGGTACTAATAAACCTGAGATCCCCGCTGTGGCTGTAATAATGATGCAGGACAGGGACAGATAAAACTTCCTATAACTGCCTCAGGCATAATCTGTGGCTTCTGAAAGTAATGAATTGGTAAAAACCCCCTTATTTTCCTTTGTTGTTTCTTTGTAAAGTCATGGTGAAAGGGGGAAAAAATGCACAATGTGACCATATTCGGGCGACTGGGGTCTCCACCTCCATATGACTTTCATTCTCATTCAGCATATCTATGATCATACTTATGAGCTCATTTTCTCTAAGTGTGCTCTGAGGCAACACAGAAAGTGCAACAAGGCCCTCTTTAATAGCTATCAAACCATTAGAGCCAGGTTGTCACAGTACCCACTGTCTTTTATATAATTCCGGAACTGAAATGTAAAATATTTAGTTCCTTAGCAGAAGCATATAAATTGTTTTTAATAGACTAAATTGTTGAGTATATTTATCATTTTTTTCTGAACTGCAGTCTATCTTTTTGGAGACTTTCATAACTTTATTTTAATGTGTCTGAGGACTGCCTCATGCATTGCCTCTTTTAAAAACAAACAAAAAAAGGTTGTAACAGTATTGTAACAGTGTTTCTTGCCACATTGTGTTGGTGCTCTTGCTGTGGGGCAAGTACGTTCCTGTCATCATTGTTTATTTTTAGAAATAACACTGTTCATATCTCCAAAGGGATCTTAGTGCATGACAAGTTCCCTTAATGATGGATGACAATACTGAAGTTTTGTTTAAAATATGTTTTCAGTGTCCAGTGATCTGATGAATGTTTTCCATATACCATTAACAAAGCAAACTGTTAACATTTGTTGCACATTTAAATTTTTAAACTTTTCACTTAACTGAAATACATTATTTCTTAGAACTAAAGTTTGACTGCCTTTTTTTTTTTTTTTTACTCAGTCTAAAGTATCCCTTTTTACTCAAAACTTTTCTTTCAGCAAATAGGCACAGACTTAAATACTGATTTATTAACTGATGATTATTAACTGCTTCCCGTAGTGGTGCAATACTGATGATACTGAATGAACACCAGATTCTGTCCTGTTCTGAGTATTGTTAACAAAGGTGTTTAATATGGATATGTTCTAAAGCCTGTTCTTGTCAGTAGAAAGATTCCTCACAACTTTAATGGCTGCTGAGACCAAAAACCCTGTTTACTGGCACAATAAATTTAAAGAACCTTTCTACCCTTACAACAGAATAACTGTGGCCATAATATGAAATTTTTGAAATTAGTCAGTTGATATATAAGGTGGAAAGAAATAAGAAATAAAACTTATATTTGCAGAACCTTTAATCTCACCATGCTTGCAAGATGAGCATGGGCGAATGTTTAATGAAAATTTAACAGCTATTAATACTTGAAACACCATTAGTAATGAAGAAATGTTTTTCAGGTTAGATTAAAGTCAGAAAATCTAAGACATACTGTATACCATTGATCATGGAAAGTCTAAGACTAATCCAACAATCTAAGACTGTTCTACAACAACTTGAACTGGAGATAATAAGCCATTATAATACAGATTTTTTTATCCCTCAGTGTCAATTTTGGTTTGAAGATGTGAGCGCAACAGTGATTAGAGTTGGCGAATATTCTGCAGAATGCAAAACAAGAGAAGCAATAGAGACACTCTATAAGCAATTCAATAAGTTTCTCGAGCCTACAGTGCCTCAACAAGAAGAAAAAATTCAGCAGATTATGGACCTTGCTAAACAGCTATATGGTGAGGACATATCTGGTAATGTACTGTTGGGAAAAAATACGGTAATTTGTAAACAGATTGCTAGATTTATTCATTTAAGAAGAAAATTCCTTCAAGTTCAAAAATCAAATGTTGTTTTCTAGTATTTGCTGGAAGAAGTGAAGGATTTCAAAATAAATATTTACAAGAAATAAAAAATATGTACTATACAGTCTGGTATTTACTTACTTTTCTGAATACAACCTAAGTTCACCTTGAAATAGAAGAGTAAATGTCCTTGTAATATTCATGAGCTTGTAATATTCATGGCTTAAACTATCTCATAACTGAGAGGCAAGCCTTTGAAGTCAGAGGATATTATAGGGATATAGTATTGATACCTCAGTGCCAAGATAATGTTTTACATTAATACTGTGAATAAATAGTGCAACCTGATTGCTTAATTGTTTTAGCAAACAATATAGATTGCTCTGTAGGTACTGTATTTACTATTGTATTGATTTGGAACATTGTTGACCAAAAAAAACCAAAAGTCAAAAGAACTTCATATTTTGCTTTTTTTTCCCCTCCAACTTGTAATTTTTATATACTTTATAAAGTTATTTTATCCAAAGATAAGGTGACCATCCCAATGTGCAAAGATGCCGTGTAGCCTATCAATTCAAGTAGTAAATCTGAAAAAAATTTCAAGACTCAAGCTGAGCTTTTAATTTCCTCTAATTTAGTGCCAGAAAGACAATTTAGAGAGCACAGATCACTTCTTTTTCTTCTCTCTCTCTCTCTCTCTTTTTATTTATTTTTTTTTTTAAACCTCCTCAGTATTTTAAACATTCCTATCTGTGGGAAAGGAGGTGACAGAACTGATTCTTGTCAACAGCTGATTAGGAATACCAGGAGAAAGAAGCCACTTTGGGTTCTTTAAGTTATTACAAGGGGAAAGCTCTCTATTGTGCCTTTGTTTTGTGTTTCTTATAACAGGGATCTAAGTGCCTCCTAGCTGTATAATATGGCAACTAGTTTAGGAGACACCTTATGAGGTCAGCATCTTTTAAAGCAGTATCACTAAAGAGATGGAAGCCCTGCAGCAACTATGAGAGTCCATCTCAAGTAAGCTAGTAAGAGGTAGGAAACCCATTGCTATGAATCACAGAATTCCTTCAGCAAAACAAAACATAGAAAAATGTAATTATGTGTTGCAATTACAAAGTACCTTGATTGTTATACTGATCTGTTTGAGGCATTCTGTTCTGCTTTCATGTTATTTTGCCTTTGTAGGTATTGAAGAAGGAAAGAAGCATGTTGAAAAAACTGTATTGAAGTACAAAGAAATCATTAATTCTGTTGAAGAGTTGTGTACATCTCTGAGAGAACTTAAGGAGATAAAGGTATTTTTTTTAATCTTGAGAATGTATTGCATCTACATCATCTTATTGGGCTTAATGTCTGAAATGGTGTTTTTAGCTGAGGATCATCTATAGCAGTATGAAACACTTCTTAATTTTCTCTTTCCCACTACCTTTGGTAATGATTGTCATGAATCAATGAAGTGCTACTTGTTTGTGCACTAAGTATTTCTTCTAGGTTTCTTTTTGTTTGCTTCTTTCAGAGCTGTTACTGCTTTCAAGTAACCTTTAGAGGAAAATGTCACAATTTCTTTGATTACCTAGGCAAAAGCGCTTTTTTCATATTTCTTATTCCTTTGATACTAAAATGCAGGTAACTGCTAGATATACAAAATGCCAAACAATTTAGCTTGGCTCCCTCTTGGAGAAGACATCCCAAAAAATAAGTTGTGTTAAAACCAAAGTAATTTGAGTGATAAAAGCGTTGCTTTTGACTTAAAAAATTAAAGAAAACCACAACATCTTTAGTTTCATATCCTGATAAGCTGCTTTAGGTGTAATTAAGTATAACATATTAAGTGAGGAGGAATTATGGAACACAACTGATAGGGCTAGATTTCTGTAATGAAGAACTGCTACTCCACCTCCCCATTCTCAAAGTAATACTTGTAAAATGTCCCACATAGCAGTAGGTGATGAATTAATTCTTCTGTGAAGCTGAAAAAGTTAAGATGCTTAAATATCCTGCTTTTATTGATACTTAATGTTATTTCACTTTTCTTTGATGGAATTATACTATAAAATTGACAAACATTCAGATTATTCATTAATATCCTTAAAAGTGGTAAGAGATGCCAAAAACATAAATGAGTTCCAAAATTCATTAGGTGAGTGGAAAGAAGGCTTTACCTTGCACCATGACTATAAAGAAACTTCAACAGAAACACTAATTCAGTTTTTCTAAGTTCTTCTCCCAGCCCATGTATGACATAAATGCTATGGTGTGCAGGATGCTAGCCCCAGGTTCTGTCAAAACAGGGCTTGACCCTTTCATCTTTTCTGCTTGCTCAACATAATATGGTCTTTTCAAGAGAAGTGGAATTTCAAACTAATTGTAATAGTTTTGTCTAATTTCCATAGAATCATAGAATATCCTGAGTTGCAAGAGACTCACAAGGATCATCAAAGGCCAATTCCAAATTTTGATAAGTTTAAAGTTATCTTTCATCAAAGAGATGTTTGGAGAACACTTTTTTTCACACAGAACCATTCATAATCTAGTGGAAGTTGAGTTTTCCTGAAATCCTGATATTTTTCTGGATTTGTTGTTTATCCTCTTTTTTTTTTTCCTAATAGTTTTACTTTCTTAATCCTTTGTTTCCCCTTTCTGAAGTTGGGTACAAAATTGGTTAATATTCCTCAGATTCTTGAATAGCCACTGGAATTCTTCAGTCTTTGGTATCCTGTAATTTCCTTGCCTCAGAAAAGATTCCTTCAGCTTTGAAAAATATTGTCTTTGCTTATCCAGGAATGAATTAATCAGGTTTTGCTGCATTTCCTTGCCATAAGCAATTTACACCTGTGCTGATGACAGGTTTTAGATAAGACTTCACTTCTTTTTAATTTTTTTTTCCATCTGCTGTACAGAGCATAAGTCAGTGTGCAACCAACAATTGGTATTTTCTATTGATTTCTATTGATCTATCTTACTTGATTTTCTCTTCACATGGCAGAAAGTTGAGTTTTCTGAAGAGTTGGTTACTGTTAAAAAAGAAGAAATAAATGGTCAAGAAGCATGTGAGACTGTTAAAGACAAAGTTGTGGAGCAAAAGCAGCAGGTTAGTTATATGTTATTTTGTTTTGTTTTTTTTAATAACTAGAAGTATGTTTCTTAAGGGACTTTGTGTATTGCTGGAAAGTTTCTTGCTTTTCTGTCTTGAAGCTTCTGTTAAGATGGGTTTTAGCAGTGCAGTCTTCATCAATTGTTTTTCAGTTTTTTTCAGTTATCCCTTTTCCTTCTATGCAATCCGCATATTCTTCCCTTTGAGTTTTCTTTTTTAGTGTTCTTTTAACATGCCTATATATCTCCTTTTGTTTTCTAAAATAATATTATTTTCTTAATCTTTTACCAATTTTTCTTTGGTCCTATTGCCACAGTATCCTTAGTGTAGATGTCCTCTTTTGTCCATTCCTCCTTGAGGAAAGAGTAGATTCTGCTCTCTCCTTTGTAATAAGACTGAAGGGAATATAGGAAGTAACAGAGGATACTGTTGTATGTCCCAGAGCCCTAGTATTCATATGATGCCTAGATACAATTTCTGAAAGTGTTTGATTTATAAGTAACATCCTATGAGAGAAATCTCATAGCTCAGAATTTGAGCTAAGTAATGGTGGAAGTTATGATAATTTGTTGAATCATTAATGTCTTAATCAGGAAAAAAAAAGTGGGTTTTTAAAACTATTTTCTTTCAGATGGTGTCAGGTGAATTGCTTACAAATTCAGAAAGCATTGCTGAGAAGAGAAGCAATACTCTGTCTCCTACCAACACTAAACAGGTATTATCCGCTGTTCTTGTTAATTTATTTTTAATCAAATTGATGGGCATCATTGTGTACTCTCAAAGGAATTCTACTCCTTACTTTGCTATGTCTCAAAAGTGAGGGCTATTGTTATGGATTGTATTTGATTATATTCTCATTTACAGTATTACCAAAAAACCTGAAAAAACAAGCAATTGATTGAGTTAATAATAATGGGAATAACAGGAAAGCATTCATAGCAAACACAACGGAACACAACTACAGCTGTCAGCAGTTCAGTGTGACATTGTATCAGATATAATTTGCTGTACTGTTGGTATGACACTATACAGCAAATGAAAGAACTCAGCATCAAATAGTCATCTTTGCCTTCATCTGAAAACACTTAAGTTCCATTCCAGTTGCCAAAATTCTGTGCAGTGGAGATCAAAAAAAAGTTCCGGAGTATGGATTGCGTACATGTTGAGGATGATGCAAAAAGATTAAATAATGAAAGACTAAGTATGCATTTAAAATGGTAAAAATCCAAGCAGACAAGCATGTTTTATTCATGGATATATAGTAAATGAATATGAAAGGTTCCAGGTTGTCAAACAATAAATGAAGCCTTAGAAATACAGTGAATACTAAGCCAGATCTACGTTTTATGAGATTAATTTACTTTAGCTTAAAGAATGTCTTGAAGGCTTGGCATCCTGAATGTAAATGTAAATCATTTACTATGGAAAATAGTCTGGTAAATTGGAGTGGGTGCTAATGTATTTAACTCCTTAGAAAGGTAGGATCCATTGGTAACTGATTGAGAGATCTAAAAATTCCATTTTACAAACTGATAAGATAGATGAATACTACAAGACATTAAATTGTGATGTTTTGTAGAAAATCACCTAATAACATTCCCTTCAATTCAATACAGACTGTCCTGTCATTTGCTGATGAGCCAAAATTAGGCCTAATTAATTCTCTTACCTGCATTCCAAGTCAGCGGGAATTTCAACATTGACTTGGAGCCCTGATTTCACTCAAACTTTTGTGACTGTTCCAAAGAGCCTCCTTCAGATTAAGTACCTCACCCAGCAGATGTCCATAGCCCTATTTCCTATTTTGCTAAGCCACAGCTTGGTCAGTCCTTGTCAGACTATGCCTCAGCTGCCAAGGAGAGAAGTCAAGCGTATGTGAAATGGCAAATACCAGATGTGAATTATGGCAACCATGATGCCTCCACCTTTTTCATCACTCCATACTTCATTTAAAGAACTAGCAGGCTCTTCTCACTAGACTTCTGTTTCCATTCTTTTGAAGGAAAGACCTGGTCCATCTCCAGCCTCTTTGTCTAATGGACCAGCAATCTCTAATTTTTTCTATACTTCTTCAAGCTACTTTTGCAGTATTAATTTGCTTCAAATATAACACTCTAAATAGTGAACTAGACCTTCTCATGGCACATTGATCCTCCTGCTTCTTTAATCCCAAGTGACACACCAGGACTGAAAGTTCTCATACTGTCAAAGCCTATATGACAACTCGCTCTCTCGCTGCCCACCTGTCATTCTTTCCTACGGCATTTTCCCCTGAGTCATTTTCCAGCTCTTCAGGGTTCAGAGTTCATGATGGGCTGCTTCTGGAAAACACATTTAGTAGTCAGACTTGGAATTCATCCTACAACTGAATTGAATTGATTGGTAAAATAGACACAGTAAAATCCCAACCTTCTTCCAGTCATTTATTCATGAGTCCGGCATGAATCATATGGCTTTGAAAAAACAAATGTAGTAACTTGGAAAAACATCTATATTAAAACTGACATATCTAAAGGACCAGGGCACATGTGAGGTTCTATTACTTCTATTTATATTTTGTGCACTAATATTAGCTTACATTTAGAGCAGTAAGGCCAAAAGAAACACAAAACAAATGTACTGCTACACTTTTGTACTGGATGCTGCCAAAGAGACCTGGTTTTTAAAGCAGTGGCATCCAATGTATCACTCAGTTGATTTGAGTGGGCTTAAGTCAATGTGGTTTTGTATTTTAATGTATTTATTGGTGATAGACACCTTGCTTAGTAGATTACATATTTTTGTATAGAACTCAGCAATGAGAGAATAACATAAGAAAACATTATGAACACTTTTGCTGAGAGCCTTTGCACAAAGGAAATCTGAATATGTGATTACACATTCATACAAAAATCAAGAGGCAGAGAAGTAATTAACAAATCAGATAATGTTTCTAATGCTTTGTGATTAAAGTTAATGCACATCTGCCTCACCCAATTCTTTTTGGAACATGATGAAAGGGAATTTTTTTTTCTGTATCCAAGATAACATAAAAATAATGTTAACATTGCTTTCCCTTTTAATGTTTGGCAGGATCGTGGAACAGCTGGCAAAATTTAAAAAAAATGGAGGAAATATAAAATGATTGGAAAATATTATAAAGATATTTGTTTAATTATTTGACCGTTGAGCATGACTATTTTTCTCAAAGGATCAAAATCCAGCAACTTGACTGTTAATATATTTTTATCGCTATGCAATTTTTTCCCATTTAGATGTAATTAGGCCACCTCCTCCCTCACCTTCCCCTTGCAAATGTTCCTATAAACAGCACCTACAGGAAATCCACAGATTGTCATTTGTTTATAGAAAGAGGTAATTTTTCTTTCACTGTTACTGTTATAATAAATGCCTATATATAATTAGAATAGTGTCTTCTAGAATCTATTTGAACACTTTGAAATTCCAGTTCACTGCTGCAACATTTTCTGACAAATTAGCTTTCTCCACACATTTCCTTTTGCTCAGAATGCATTAGGCTTAATTAGAAGAAATATTATTGCTAGATTCTGCACGAGGGAATGTATTGAATGATAACTCTCTCTCTTCTTGTTTTTCTTTTTCTTCTTTCCTTTCTCTTCTTTCCTCTCCTAATTCAAGGAGAGGAATATATTAGCTGATATTCCAGTTATCTGTCCAGCTGGTGAGGATCTTATTTCACAGGATACAGAGCTGTCATCTTCAGCCAAAGAGGATAGTTTACAGACTGGATTCCTGACAGAAGAAATACTCTCCGGAGATGAATATGAATGTATATCACCTGATGATATCTCTTTGCCACCACTTTCTGAGACACCAGAATCCAACCTCTTACATTCTGAAACAGAGCTAGAAGATCAGTGCTGTTGTAGTTCTCATAGTCTGCATGTCAGCTCCTATAGCTTGCAAATGCAGAAAACCACTAGTATGAAAAAAATGGTGGAAGTGTCTGATCTCTTAACAAATTCTGCTTTTGCTGATGCTACAATTAATAGAATAGAAAGCCCATCAGATCACTCTGAGAAGTTATGTATCTCTTTAACAGATTCTGATGCAAAAACCAGAGTGGTATCTCCTTTGACTTGCAGCTTAGAAGGAATATCTGAAACTAGCACTGCTTCCTGCACTGTAAAAGCCAAACCAGTATTTAGCACGATGAGTGAAGTGTGCAAAACACATTTACAACACCTTGAACTTCACGAAAGCATGGCAGAATCACAAGAACAATCGCATGACTTCAATAACTGTACTAAAACCCGGGACAGGCTGCATGCTTTGCCTGATGCATTCTCAGGTTTCGTGTTTCAATCAGACACCACCAGAAGCTGTCAGAGGCAGATGGTTACCCGAGAAGAGATTAAAAGTTCATCAGAAAAGAACAGCATGGCCAGCCTAACTGGACAGGCGCCTAACTTCTCCCAGATTCTGTCTAACAAAAGCGTCATGGAAGGTTCTCCGGTAACTTTGGAAGTAGAAGTAACGGGATTCCCAGAGCCTACATTGACATGGTGGGTAGCTTACAATGAGAAGTAGTAAATATACCTAGTAGCAAGCCACCATGAACCACTTATAACCAAATCAGTTAATCTAGAGACTAGAATAAATGGCTTGTATCCTTTCTAGTCCACACTGCTGCATGATTTCCACCTTCAAAATTCCTCTTGACAATTAACCAACTTGAAATAATCTCCCTGTACTTAATTTTACAAATGAGAGTATCAAACTACTCCGAGCATATATCATATAGTTTCTATATTCTAGAATATCACATCTCACTTGTTCAATAATTTCTTAAAATAATTGTACACTACAGATTTAGCAGAAATAAATTCATTTGCATTTTCTCAGGATCTGGGCACTATGTATGGACAGAGACACATAGATGTGTGTGCACATTAAAGTATTTATATAGTGACTACATATATATTAAGATAGGTACACATTTACACATATGTGAGAGTCAGTTGTCAAAAACAAGAGGTTACAGGTTAAAAATGATATATTGATGTGCAATCTCTCTTCATTGCTATATGTCTATTTAGATTACTTTATACTGCATTTGTGAGAAGTACAGATGATGTAATATAAACTTCTTTCAGAATGACTCTTCCCTACCAAAAGGAATAGGGACTAGAAGAGGGATAGGATTTCAAGATTTTGGTAACAGTTTTATATGTTTTGGCATTCCTCCATTTTTACCTCATTTGCCTTTTCTCCGCTTATTCCATTAGCCTTTCACAATGGAGGCCTTTCTTTTAATGTATTAAAATTAAATATGCCTCTTACTGGAAAATTTTTGATGTTAATATTATTATCACACATTTGAAGAATTAAACTGTAAGTTTTTGGTAAACTGAAATTTCTTCTGTTGCACTGAGAAAAATACTGGACACTGCAACCTTGGTGCTATACTCTGTTGGTATCAATGAAGTTACCTTGTTTTAAATCCCAGTATTGCACAGATTGAGGAATATTATTGGTGAAACAAGTGGTATCTTAATTTTATTGTAAGAAAGCATTAATTTAGCTTGAAAATATATGCACTGTTGATATATTATCTTTAAAAAAAGTAGCATTCAACTGGAATCATTTTGCAAATTAGAAATTCATGGAAATAGAAAAAAGATGGGTTTTTAATTAAAAATTAATCAATAACATGTATTTTGTACTGATATAAACATTTTTATTAGATATACATGTGGAAAAATATTTCTGTGGTTGTATTAGGTTAAATGTAGCTTATGCTGAAACATCACAAGGCAAGAAGAGACAGGATTTTCTCTAATTTCCCATATGTAAATCAGGATTCAATACCAATACATAGTGACAGGACCTCAAGTGTTAGAATATGACACCAGTTCTCTGAAGTAACTCCTGATGCATTGTTCTATCCTGTTTGAAGATGTGAGCTAAGTAAACATTAAATGGGCTTGGATGGAGGAAGGTCCTTGGCTGTCCTTTATACTGAAGACACAAGTTCAGAGTATTTGTATGTTGAGCCTTAGGATCTATTCATGAGTTGGATGTGGGTTGACTCAAGACCTTACTAGCAAAAATGCTTCAGTGCAAAACTGAGGGCCCAGGCCTTCATGTAACCTCTCTAATACTGCAGTGAGATAACTGTGACTTGTTCATTGAAAACCATTTTCAGAACTACATTTTTTAATGTTAAGAATGTATTATCCAGCAATTTGCATTGTTTAACTGTTCATCCATATTGACAGATTAAGACTGAGAAATGAGAGCGTAGCAGTGAGCTCTATCTCTTGCTGTCAATGTAGGGCTATAGGGATTGTCTGAATTTGCAAAGTTCTGCGTGGCATACGGTGATATAACTCTGACTTGAAAACTGACTCTCTGCTTCAGGTACAAGGAGGGCCAGAAACTGACTGCAGATGAGCACTTAAAGCTTTTACAAAAGGAGACAAAGCATACTTTGTTCATTCAGAAGGTGTGTGATAAAGATGCTGGCCTCTATGTTGTTCGGGCTAAAAATTTGAACGGCACTATCTCATCCAGTGCCATTCTTCACGTGAAAGGTAACAGGCCACCTATTACAAGAATAGACTGGATAATGCTGTGTGTCATCTATATTAGTGTATCACTAATGTACTGGCTATTCACGAAATAAGTACATTATCGACTGCACCAAACTTAATTCTCACATGCTAAGGCAACATTAAATTGATTTTCTTACACTGCATCTTTCACAGTATGTACAAAACCACTTTGATGGCACAATGGATATATTACTTGTTACCAGTATTATGTACTTGTTTTACTTTCTCAGAGTAATGTTGACATAAAAAAAGTTATGAAGATTTTCTAGAATCTGAGGCTGAGTTTTGCTTTCTGAATCTGAGGCTGAGTTTCGCTTTCTAAAATTGTTGGCATTACAAAGTGTTGGAAACAGTTGTAGGTTTTGAATGTCAATATACACCCAGGTAGTGTTCCAATTGATGTATATTTTATGATTTTTTTTTAAACATAGACTGTATTATTTCCAACCATGTTATTTTCTCATATAATTTAAAAAAATAATTGTAGGATAAAGCTTCTTACCACTCATGGTGAACTGACATAGATCAGATTTAAATCTGTCTCAGCCCAGCACACAGTCTCCACAAAGGAAAGGTGCAGCAGTTCCAATAGAGTTGTGATTGTCTGTGCTACAGAATTGACCCAGAATCCTCAGGATTTGTGTAAGTGGCATCTAACACACAGTAGACCAAATGTTTACAAAATGAAATATTCCAATGTACCAGTCAGCTTAAGTAGATGGCTGAACCTTGCTCAGCCTTCTAATAAAATTAAAGATACACATATTTCTAATAATCCTCTAAATGGTTAGTATAAGACAAGAAAGTTACTAATTTATGCAGTGAGCATATGTGCATGTTTAAAATTTTTAACACACTGATCTCAAGCAAAATCAACCAAATTGGGGGAATATTCAAAAGTGTATTCAAATTTTAAAAAAATAAAGGATCTGTCAAATATAATTCTCCTAAATGTCAAAACAGTAAATCCAAACCAGAACTTTGTTTGCCTACAAGTTGCATTTCATTCTTGATAAGGACAACCACAACTATTCTTTTTTAATTAAAGCTCTAATTTGTTTAAATATTGCATAAAAATGACTTAACAGTGCCAAGGGGAGGCTTAATTTATAAATCCTCCAATATAACTTAATTCTTTAACTTCAGTATTTGTTGTATTTGTGCAGTAAAAAGAGTTGATAAACAGCTACGTGATTTTTCCTGCATCTTTTATTTCCAGCTTTTATGTTACAACATTGGTATGGAAAATTTATAGAGAGGAAATATTTACCTCTAGTGTAATTTCCTGGAATGAAGTAAGCCTTTTACTGTGTAGCATGCTATGAACAGAATATATATTGCAAATTGCCAGAGGTCAGTGAGATGGAAGACTGACATTTAAACATTTTGTCCCAGTGACTGCAACTTTATTAAAATTCTCGTAACTTTGAAAAAGAAGTTCCCAAGATGATATAACTTCACAGCAATATGAGAGGGAGCAGGAGGAGGAGGTGGTGAGCAGATGGGGGTACAAATAAATTCTAACTAAAATTGATATTACGTTTAATGGACCACTTTCTAAGTTCCATCATATCCAAAAAATGTAGATTTATAAGAATTTTCTTAGGTATAAAAATCACCTGTTTTCCTAAAGTGTATTTGTCATTTCACAATAAAGCTAATTTTAATGATTAATATGATTTTGAATTTTTCAGTTACCATAAAAATAAAATGTGACTTTTGTATGGTTGTTAGAAGTATGGTAAAGAACTTATGTGACCAAGCTGACTTGCATAAATGGTACATTAAGCAATATTTTGCTGTAAGGCTTTGCCTTCTGCAGAGCTACCAGTGCTTGACAATTTTATCCTGTTCTCGTAGCATTCATTTTCTGTTTTGAAAGATGAGCCTTCTAGGTCACAGCTACCCTTCAATCCTCTGTTTTTACTGAGGGTTGCCATCATTCAAAAATTAAGTGACCATGGGTGTTCTTTTGACATATTCTAAGTAACTTTATGTAATAGTCAGCTCACTTTTGAGAATGTTGTCATATTTGCATGTCAGTTATTATAATTATTAAATGCAAAAAGGTATAAATATAAGGCCAGAAATTGCCATAGCACATCTTTAGATCTTAATAACTCATTGTAGAAGCACATAATACCCTTGTTTGGTAAACCTTTTTTCTGAGAATTTGAACATTTCCGTGAATTTTAGATTAACAAAATTTGATTTTTGTGAGTATGATATTACATCTGTTTTCAAACAGGAATAGTTTTAAATGGACAATTTTTAATGGATGAGTGGATACCAGCCACATTTTTAATTGCTGCAAGAAACAAGATTTTAAAAAGAGTGATTAGAGGTACAAGAGGCACAGCAGGACACTGAAACTCTCCTGGTTTTAATGCTTTGCTTTGTAAACGAAGATGTACTCAACACTGATTACTGCTGTGTTGGCAGTCTGGGTTTAAATGCTCTTTATTTAAGGACTCTAATGAATAACCAAAAAAAAAATTTCCTGGAAAATTCCTGCTGTTTTCTGTTCAGATAATCTAAAAAAAAAAAAAAAAAAAAGAAAAAAAAGAGTGACAGTGATGTAGTCTCATGAGGCACTAATATTTCTCTGAAAGAAAAAAGAACACTCATTCTGTTTCAGCAGTAATTTTAGCATAATGCTTCATGCTTCTCTTCCTCCTTCTTTTAACCATAATGTAGAAGCAGGGAATACATGTAGGTATGTTGTCATGGTTCTTTCTTGTTTTATAGTGCTAATTTCGCCTCTTCACAGTCACAGTTTCAAACCTATATTTATTTCAAGACCCCAAAATGTTTACATCTTCCTGATTGCTCTTTTATAGGGCAGATTTAAATCTCGGTCCCTCCATCCTCACAAGAAAGACATTAGGCATATAACTAGGGTACACTCCCCTCCTCCTTCCCCATATGCAGACACCCATTAAGAAAGTGGTGGAAGATGCTGCCTGACTACAAGATGTGGAGTCATGTGAAGGTGTTTGCACAAGGTGCGTAAATTTGAAGGGGAAAAGGGATAAATTATTTTCATTTTTCAAGAGAGGCAGCCTGTCTGAGGGCCTAGGTTTGAGTCAGTAGGCAAAGGAAGGATAAACCATTACCGTGGTTCGCTTTGGATCAGATGTGAGTGGAGCTGCAATGGAGAAGGTGACTTCCTCTCAAACAACTGGTAATGTATGCCTACTTCTGGACCTTTCTCTGGAGACTTTTCTAGGGTAAGCTACTAATTTTTGTGTATGTATTATCTTTTGTGGTCCAGAGGAAATGTGTCTTTAGAAATTATTGCCAAGACTTTAAAGAGGCTACATATGGTATTCAAGGAGACTGGAGCTCTGAATTATGGATACTTCAGATCAGCTGGGTCATGAGACCCACTGCATATTCCTTAATAAAAGGATCCTTCTGTTTGTGTTAATAGCTTGACTGAGACAAAATCTCTAAACTATGAAGTGCAATATCTTAATTTAGAACCATACTGAGAAAATCCAAATTCTCTGAGCAGCATGGGGGCATCTGCCTAGCCTAAACTTTTAGAGAAGACAGGGGAAGTTGATAAAATTGCTAATATCACAATTCAAGACATAAGAGATTGGAAATTACATGCCTAGAAAAAAATGATTAAGAATAACTCTGAAGCAAATTAATAAAAATATAGGCAGCTGAAAACAATTTGGCTTGACCTGGTACTACATGTGTGTGAGAGAGACTTGGGGCAGGGGTGAAATCTATGTGATAAAGACAGATGCAGGTGATCTCTCCATGTGCAGTTTTTGTGTTGCTCCATGTGGATTAGTTTTCCATGCTGATTCCCCAGTTTGCAGCAGAACTTTACTGGTTCCTACAAATAACTCATGTAATATTTAATATTTGACAAACTTATTGTCTGAAGCCATAAGAGTGGGATTTCAGTGCACTGTCTACCTGATTTTTTTCCCCCCCAAAATGCAGGAAAGGGTCTGTTCTTTCTAGCCTTTATGGATTCATGGGATGTCCAGCCAAGAAATAATTTGTAATTGACAAGTTGTCTTAGGTTATTCTGAGACCTTTGTTATGATATCATGGGAAAACCATGGTGTAGTATAACCATCCATTCTATTTTGAAGGTTGCTGTCAGAGAATGAACTGTTCTTTTAGCAGACTCTGTTTCCCTGTTGAGTACAAGCCCGTGCCTGAAAGAGTCGTAGAAACTGTCACTTCATGGTTTCATTTGCGCGTCCTTTTCCCTTCGCTCTCTAGAAACTGGTTATTTTAGTTTTTATGTTCTGGTGCCTTACTGATATCAAGTCAAGATGTGGTCTGATCATTATCACTATCACCATTCTACCCAGATTTTTTTCAATGGTAAAAACCATCCTGGTATGTGAGACGCAACCTGACTTCACAAGGTAATGCAAACTACACAAGTAATGGAATCCAGCCAAAATTATCACAAGGAGTGGCTGATGCTCACTTAATGTTTTCCACTGGAATATAAGCTAATCATGCTCTGTTTTTGACCTATTGCCAGCTGCTTGCAAAGAGTAGACAGGGGTGTAAGCTTGGTTCTCTTGCTTGAAAGGAAGCTGCAGATCTCAAATTTCTGTGCTTCAGATGCATGCAATGCAAGGGTGGTGGCAACTTGGACATGCTAACTTTCAACAGCTAAGAACTGAGTTGTTTGGGCTACTGGGACTGGCTAATACAGACCTTAGGTTAGCACAAGTATGGGAGAGTAAAACTTATATTCTTCTGCTTTTCATTGTGGCCTCAATCTTGTAGTATCTGGAAAAAAACAGAAAAGCAGCTAAGCTTGGAAGCTTATTGCAAGTAAGAGCTCACCTAAGCAGTGGACTAAATATAGTGCATCAAAATGTCTGCCTCACCATGCCAGCAGGCCCACATTTGGTGAAAATAGCCTTGAACTCAATATATTTGGGGTTAGAAGTTTATGGGCACCTGCATGAGATATGCTGATTTTTGTTTCATAATAGAAGAAGAAAAAAATTTCTTCATAGAACAGTGGATGGAGTAATGCTGGCATAGCAGTTTCAAACATTTAACACACATTTCAGTAACTTTCTGTTTCTGAGAAGGGCAGTGATAACTTTTGTTAAATATTATGAAAACATGCCACAATTTATATTAACAAGGAGGAAGGACACATGCTTTATGTTATAGGAATACAAAATGTTCATTTTTTGTAGTATATGTCTTTGTGTGTTCTTCTGTATGTTAATGTGTTGCTTTATATTCTCTGTGTCAAGAATACTTAGTCTGAATTCTGAGGTTGTTTTCTTATTTACTGTGGCCCTGGAGGTAGAATGTAAGTGGAACCTCAGGTAGTAGTACAGTGATTCAGTAAGTCTAGCTTTACAATTCATTAGGTTACAAGTCGCAGTAAGCAATGCTTTTATTCAGTACAAACTGATGGTGATCACTGAAATTTCATCAAACAATTTTGATGGGTTAATTTTTATTGCTCAGGCCTTGTACTGGCTCAGATGCCATCTGTCCTTCCACAGCTGGCATGAAGCTAGCACGAAATCAATCTCATGTGCTTTGGGTGTTACAGTAGAAAAGCAATTATTTGCCTTGATCTGAATCAGATTTGTATTGGATGATCTGGTACATGGTTTCAGCGTTAATGATGGCCAATGGCCAGTTAATGATCTTGGTCAAAGCAGTAGAGGCGTCACATTCTGACCTTCATGTTGTTGCAAATATAGATCAATTTTCTTATTTTTCAGTAAAATTTTTTGACTAAAATATAGAGGGGGGGGGGAAGTGAAGAAAGAGCATGATGTACAACAATGCACTAAATGCAAAATTTTGCTCTCATGACTTTGTCACTTTAGATTTGTGTGGAGTATTAACTCTTCCACCTTTACTGAAACATAATAACCCACATAGACTTACCTACTACCTACACAAAGAACATGATTCTTTAGCATTTCCATGAATCTAATATCACTATGCTGATGCATGAAAATTTTGGATGTTTAATATTCATATTTTCCAACAAACATTATATTAGATAGATAAACTGTGTCTGCCTATTAGTTGCCTACTGTCTTGCAAACAAGTTGTCCTGAGTTCCAGGCATCAATAAAGGCTCTCTTTGTCTTTCAATGTGGTGAACTTTATGAGAACAGATTTATTTTTCAGTTACTTTAGTTGTGCCTTTAAAAATAAAGTGAATATTGATTTAATTTAATTTTTTTTTTCAGTACAGGGAAAACAGCCAAACTTCATACAAAAGTTTGGACATAGAACTCTACAAGAAGGAGAAGATTTAATTCTGCATTGCACTATACATGGAAAGCCTGAACCACATGTCTGCTGGATAAAGAATGATATCCAAGTGGTAGCTGGTGATATCAGTGTATGTTCTAAGGTTCTTGAAATTTTTCTTGGCATAAAGGTAATTTATTTTACTTTATGCTACTAATAATCTCCTATGTCCTTCTCTTGTTTTACAGATTGAGAAATTAGGAGATATCTATTACCTTTTAAAAAGAAATGTAGTCCTTGCTGATACTGGGAAATATGTCTGTCTTGCCAGCAATGAAGTTGGAAAGGCACACCGCTCTGCTTTCGTAACCGTGATAGGTGACTTGTCCTGCCAGCTGCGTGCTTTTCAGCACCTTGTTGCCATATTAAATGAGCAACTTGTTTCCACTAATGTACATATTTTGTTTCAGAGAAAAATAAAACCCCAGAAACTTCCAGTGTAACTCAGGCTAAACCAGAATTGAAAGATGGAGACTTTTCAGAAGAAGAGAATGTCACCACGACTGAGCTCACACCAGCCCATGACACACAGTGTGAGGGAGATCAGAGAGATCTCCCAGTAAAGTAATTTACAACTTACTCCGTGCTACAACTTGTGCTGCTGCAATAGCTGTAAGAACCTTAATTTACAAAGCACAAATCAAACACTCTTCCTAATCCTATTAATTTTGGTATAATGGAAATGAAGTCCATAATATGTGGCTGCCTTTTTCACTTAATTCTTCATCAAAATATATGCAATTGTTAGGTGAAAGACCTTGTAGTACACTAGACAATTGAGTCTATGCCAGGTATTTAGGTTTAGTGAAATAATTTTCTTGAAATCTAGGCCTAGATCTTAACCTAGATAATATTGTAAGAGTGAAGAGCTCAAAGATACAAAATATTCCAGAAGTTCAAACTGATGGAACTACGTAAGCATGTAAGTAAAATTTTCTACTGGACAAGTTTTATTCAGAAGAATAAACCGTAGTCCTAACAGCACAGGAACAGTCATTGTTCATTAATTGAATAAAGATAACAAATCTTCCCACTATGCAATTTCAGAAGATTAAATAAATGAGATACATGGAGTCACCAGTCCTTGTGACTTCTAGCACAAGATGAAATCTTGCCTCCTCAATTTAGGCTCTGATAAAAAAGAACGAGCAGTGTTATTTTTTCTTTGAGTTCCTGAGGTTTGTCTATCTAGATGTAGAGAACACAAAATCAGAAAGGAAAACTATTGCATATATTGATTCAAAAGCTTTGTTTGTGTCATCGTGAGCTGCCTGTAAACTTTTCTTCATGTCCAACTGATGAAGCATTGATCCCACATATTTTGTCCAAGGTTTTGATTTTGTTTTGGTTTGGGTTTTGTTTTGTTTGTTTGTTTGTGTTTGGGGTTTTGTTGTTGTTGGGGTTTTTTTGTTGTGGGTTTTTTTTTTCCCTGTATTGCTGTGGTATGCCAGGTATTCCTAGGCAAAAAAAAAAAAAAAAAGGCATGAAAGATCATGGTAATTTTACTTAAGACACATAGAAATTGTATGATTAGAACATGTAGGCCATAAAAAAAAGTCAAATTTATGCTAATTTTTTTCTCATATCTTCTGTTCTTTTAACTAAAGTGCCCTCTGGTAAATAAGATGAGATTTAAAATATTTTTTCTTTGTCTGGAATCACTCCTGAGTTGATCTGTAATCTTGTACAATCTCAGTATCACAGAGAACTGTCTATGCCACCATTAACTGACCTTTTTCATGCAGGTTTAAAGAGAAACTCTGGCTTCAAGGAGTGTATTTTGAACTTGAGAGGCCACAAGAGATTAGCTTCAATTTGAGACAGGATCCCCTTCTTCTGCATGATGAGTGGAACAGAAGATGGACTGAAGTGCAAGATGTCTGATTCCTGAGGGTGTTCATGTTGTTTGCTGTGTCCATTGGTAGATCCTGGCCATGGGTGAGGAGAAGATGAATCTTTGAGTGCTATCCAATATATTTCTAGGTTACGATTTGTATTTTGTTTCTTTACAAATAAATCGTTACTAGAATTCACATGTGTACAGCCTTTATTAGGCAGTGATTTATAATTTTTTGTGGTTTGGTTTGTTAGACAAATCTAACAAAAGATAATGATAGAAAAAAGAAATATTAGCCTTTAAAATTGCATATATCCTTGGTCATTTGTCAGTACCCACTATTTTACTCTCCTACAAATTCCGTCAATGCCATGAATTCCATCAATAGATCTTCCCACTAGTTTATATATAGAATTAGGGTTTAAAACAAAATGAACTTATTCTTCAGTTTATTAAATATAGGGTGAATTGGCATATTTCTAACACCTTTGAGACATTTTGAGGAGGCCAGGTACCAAACAGAGTGGTTATTAATATTAGCAAACCTTGTCTAATGCTTGATTAGTACCGAGTGTCTTCAGGGAAGAGAGAGTCTCTCTCTAAGGCAGCATAATAGAGAAGTCTTCCACTACATTTCTTATGCTTTCAGGACTAGATTAGTGTGACAGTATAGTCCATTTTCAGTTGGTGAATGACATTACAGTCCAAAGGAGTGTTCTGTGGAAGGATATGCTACTTTCAAAGCACATTTTTAGTTTAGCTGACTTTTCAATAACAGGATTCCTCAAGAGCCACAGCACCCATTCAGGATATAAAAAAACCCCTGAACTGAAATTAAATCTTTTGGACTGTAGGGGAGTCATTAGCATGATGAAATAATTTGTCTCCATCTTTTGAATTCAGAGTTTAAGTGTCTTTTTCAGTTCACTGCAGAGCTTCTTGTGGACTTTTGTCGTGTCATCCATTTGCAGCATTGAAAAATATAGTTCACAAAAATCCTCATTTTGAGTAGCTGTTTGACTGCCAAAATAGCCAACAGGACATCGAGTTAGACTTGAGAATAACAGTTCTACAGCTTGAACCTTCTGATTCAAATTGTCAAAGGCCTACCTTGCAAATGATTCATTCTACTCAGACCTCTGGTTCAGGTTCAGAGTGGCTTGGCCAATGCTACAGGTACATGTGTATTGTGCAACTCCCTGTTGTTCAACATTCTGTGATTCTTAATATGCACATTGGTTAGACCTACTCTAGTTTTGCATACCACAGCAATGCACTCACACTTCTCACAGAGAGCAGAGAGAGATGTAAGAAATGCAGCACTTTTGTACTTCATTCAAGTAGATGTCATTTGTGCAAAACTGGGACTGAAATAACATGTTTGAGGATTGCTTAAATCTTATCACCAAAACATTAAGTATTTTTCTTCATCAGTATGCAGGTTCAATGGTAGAAACTTAAATTTATCTCCAGTTTAAAGTATAAGCAGAGAGGAAATGAGCTGAAAAAAATATCATGTACATGTCTTCACCTGATCACATAAATCACTTGCTTGACATTATGGAAAAGTCAATGGCATCCTGCCCACAGAAGAGTCACAAGGCTATGTATATGTGCACATAAATAGAGTAGCTGAGGACCGAGGTACTTGCTCTGCATACTACACTCTACCTCTCACAAACAGTCTTTTCCAAAATGAAATGAAGACAAGCATCCAGCCTCTCCTGGATTCTATACAATTACCTTTCCTGACTAAGCCCATTCTTTGCACATTGTTTAGATTTAAAGATGTCACAAAAAATATTGTGTTTCTAACTGTACTGACATTCAGAGTACTGATAAAGTAAATATCAGATGACTGCTGCCCTCTGTTCCTCCCTTAAAAAAAATATTTATAAATGCCTTAAAATTAATGTTCTTTCCTCTGTTGGAATCTGTTAGTATGGCATATTTTCCTATTTAGAAATCCATTCTCTAGAAATAAAACTGTAGAATTCCATGCTTGCTCATCTTGGGTGCTCATCGTGTGTTGGGTTCTTTTCGCTTTTCCTCTTCATTGTTAGTCTGTGAGAAAAACTTTAATATTTGAGGTGGGCTTTTTTGTTTTCACAAAACACAACTTTACTTAGGAAAAAGAAAAGTGTTAACGTTTTTCTAAATAATACATGGAGCAAAACAGAAATCTTTATATCTGTTCTTATCCATAATTTTCTTACAAAATAGTAGACCGTGGTGTTTATAAATAAATAAAAAATCCAGCAACCCTCTTTTGCCAATGAGGAAAACAAATATTGTTCCAAGTGCTCCCAGGGAATGGATCCATTATCAAAAATGGTAAGTGTGTTTGTTTCTTTTCATTTTATGAATCATGAGTGTCCGTAAATTTATTAAAAGCTTTCCTAAATTGACAGAGTGTAAGTATCTATTAACTGCTAAGGGCTGTCTCGATGTTAGATGAAACTTGTCCCCAGTACAATGATGTTAATTAGTGTTTTGTGGAAGGAAGTGGAACAGTTAGTGAACATATTGTTTACTCAGTGGCCAGGTTTTTTAGTAAGGCCCTGCTTTCTAAGATGAAGATCTGAGGAAGTAATATTTTTATCCTTTCCTTGTTCTACATATGTAAATATGTGAGGATGATATATACAGAAATAATATACAAGGAAAACTTGTGAAAAGTGACATCTGTAAATCTCCTTAGGTGTTTCCAAGGAGATGATAACTATCAACATGAAGTTAGTGATTAGGATCCTGAAAGTGTGCAGTTTCCAGTAAGTTCTTCACATATGAAACAGCTAAAATAGTTTCAAAAAATGCTTATTGCCTTACTTATCTCTTCTGCTTTTGAAGCAACTCACAGTGCCCTCTTTAGTAGCCATTTTTTTAAAAGAAGTTTTATTTTTTATCGAAAAATATTAATATATCTTGCAAAAGCAGTTACAATGGCTCAGATAAGAGTTGTGATCTGAAAATGTGACAACTTTTCAGAAACTGGCTGCAGCAGAAATATGTGGACATTCTTGTGAATATAATTCAATTTATAGCCTTTATTTAAGGTTCCTAAGATGTTGCTACATAGTACAGCTTGTTGTATTTGCAGGGGAAGAGGAATTGATGGAGGTGATGGAAATCTGTTTTGATTTCAGGTCAGGATTTATTTGTTTAACAATTAAGAATTTTTTAGTTATTTCTAATTTTAAAAAAAGAAAGTGTGTGGGAGGAGGGAAAGTAGTATTTTTTTTTCAGAAGTTTACTTGGAAAACTGGAAATTCAGCAAAGATATAGAATATAAGTACATTTTGGGTTCTGTTTTGTCACTTCTTTAAGGATTAAGGGAAGCATCTCATCAGTGACCAAATTATTTAATTCATTACTCCTTTGCTTCTGTATATTTGGTTGGAAGACAGAGTGAAATAAAAATAATAAATGAAAGGAGATAGTTATTGTATAAGAAAGAACAGGCCAAAGAATTAAGGGAGTGAGGGAAAATGTAAGTAGAGAAGGAAATGGTAAAGATACTGATTCTTTTTTCACTGTTTGTAAATTAGCACTTGTAAATAGACTAAGGGAGCAGGAAAGAAAGCGGGGTTTATGCTATATTGGCTGTGCAGCTACAGCACAGTACAATAGTAGTAGTAGTACACCACTACTGTTTGACAAACAACAAAGGAAAGATTATGAATTTTTAAAAAAAAAATCTTAGGAGATTCCACTGAAAAAAAGCACATTGAAAACTTGCCTAAGTGGCACTTAGTACATGTAGACAGTTAGTAGAGCTTTCAGTGTTCAAAAAAGAACTAATTTTGTCTTTCAGCTGACTAGTCTTCAGCTTTCAAAGCATCTTCAGCAGACCTATTAAAGTAATCATTCCTTTTGTGCAGCTCCACTCATGAAGTCATTAGGATGATTAGAATTAGTCAAAGTGTATCACATACAAAGAGATTGCAGGTATCCACACCACAATGTTTCACTGTGTTGAAGATCACCTGCTAATTCTTAAATGTGTTGTGGCCTACAATGTAGTACATATATTATAGTAACCTGGGCAGTATATAGTTCAAACTTCAAGTAGTAGCAGACTGAAGCAAATGATGAAATTTTTATAACTATCCCCAATTTAAAGATCTGACTTGTTTCTACGTGGAGAAAAAAACAATGTCATTTTTACCAGCAGCGTCTTTGCTACACGATAATAGGACTGAAGTCACCCTTCAGTTTTTTATTGTGGATACACTATAGGACACTAAACATGTAGAAATCATGTGATATAAATGTAACAGAAGGCATGCATTATTAATAATTCGTATTTACTTGAGGACATAAGGTAAATATTTCACTCTTCAATTCCATCATTTCTGTATTCAGACTAAAAAGTTGAGAAGGTAAAAACTTTTATTGGAATGAAAATAGATTTAAAAAAGATAAAAGCAAATGTAAAAGTTCAAATAAAAAAGGAACTTAATTTTTAAAATACAATATATTTGGGTTACTTGTTTGAATGCAGCAAAATTTTTTCCTTGTAACTTTCTGTTATTGTTATCAGTCATTGTTGACTTGATTGAAATAGAAAAATTTGAACTTCTGACCATCCCGTAACTTCATAAATGACAGTTTGTACATTTCTTCCATTTAGAAATTATTACATGTTCATAAACTTTTTCATTGTTTATTTGACTTAGACATCATCATTAAGCTGGCTGCATTTTTTAAGTTCACAAATACTAGCCTGTGTTTTTAATCCAAGTTTGATTTTTCACTGACTATTTAGGTGTTTAAATACAGAGGAAAAACAGCCATCTGTTTTAGCAGGTCTCTGTTTAGACTTAGAAATTTTATACTCTTTACACAGCTTTCCTTGGATATTTTGTGTCTTCTAGTAGAAGCTAACTTGACGTCCCTCTTGTTGCGTAGAGTTGCATTTGCTATCATACTGAGTCTTGTACAAAGTGATTAGGCTCTCTGACATCTATTTGCAAGAAAATGTTACAACTGAGCCATAGAACTTAGACTTTCAACCTCTCTAAGAGTCCAAGTAGCATCAGTGTAGAAACTATTTCTCCAGGTTGTGTTGCTGTTAATACTGCTGCATCCCAAGAGCAGCCATGAAGTCACCATCTTATGGGATGGATAAATTAAAGGGCAGATCAAATTTGTGACGTTATTTTATGAGATCACAGCCATATGTAATTTCTTGTTTCTTTCAGATCTGCAAACTGTAGTGTTCATACTCTCTTGCAGCGCTGGAAGTCTCTTTCTCCTTGGCATTTTCTGGATCTCCTGCTAAGAGGTTTCCTCCAGGTTGTTTTCAAACACAAGTGCAGCTGATAGTACAAAACTCCAGTTTGTGTTTACTTCTCTAGGTATCCTCAGGGAGATCCTTTTCAATGTAGAACTTGGTAACATCAGACTGAACTCCTCCACTTATCAAACCAGCTAAGCACATGCTTGATTTTAAGCACATAAGTAGTCTAGAGCTTTCTAGATATGCATTACATATATTCCACTTAATAGAGTAGGGAAAAGATTTTTGAATAAGAAGGCAGGAATGGAAACAGGCAGATGTGGTGTTGCGGTTAAACACCTCCCATTCCAGCCATAAACAAGAGTAGTCTTCTAACTGATGTCTGTTTCAGAAGTAACCACTCCAACGGTACAATTAGCACATTAGTGACAAAGCTGGGCTAGTGGAAGTTCACAAACTGCTATGCTATTCCATTGGTGACTAACTCTGGCATCTTCACAAGGTTATACAGGTCTAGAAAAAGCTGTTGGGTTTAAAATCCAGGGTTTTTTAGGAATTAGAGTATTTTTCTGTAATTTTACTTTCACGTTTGTATTTCTGCACATTGTATGCTACTGTTTGTTAAGCTTAACTACTTGGACCATTCAACAGAAAAATTGTGAAGGAAACAAAAAACCCCACGCCAAATCTATGCATTACCAAATACAATTTTAGAATTCAAAGTTACAAAGAAAAATAATTTAAACAGTGTATTCTAATAGTTTGCAGCCACATATCTGAGCTCAGCATACTTATTTAGTCTGGTGATTGACAGATGCATTTGGTAGCTTCTTGGGTGTTTTATAATGAAATGGAGTAAGGCTGAATCTCACTTGATATGATGACTTCTGACTTGTTCATGTGCTTTGTTAAAATGCTTCTTTATTACTTTCTTTGTCTTGAGATTGTGACTTAGGAAATTTGCAATGGCTTGTAAACTGCACATTATAAATGAAATTGAATTATAAATCAAAAGCTTTGGAACGGCTGAGGTTTCCTTATTGAATCCCTTTTGTACCTCCAAAATTAGGATTGTCAATCAAAACCAACAGGTGGTGTATGGTTACAGAGAGTGAAGCCCCTCTCACAGGATACTTTCTTTTAGGAAACCAATCAGAACTGGCACTGACATGATGAGGCAGATCTGTCAGCAGAGCTGGGGTATATAAAGTGAAACAACTATGTTAGCACTTCTGAGCAGTCGTGCATTCCCCGCCTCGCCTCGGGTGTAGGGATTGCAAAAAAACAAAACTACACTGTCAAGACCGTGTAGTTTTGTTTTTTATGATTAGAGGCTCTACAATTCTCATGCTGGGATTGTCTAAAAAAATCTTACTTGGGATAAGGACGTCGTTCAAGAAGATTTCGTTGGGCTTAGCCCACTCTTGCAGGCACTTTGAGAGATCAGGTTAGTAGCATGTTTCTGCTGGTGTAAAAAAGGTTTTATCGGTCATTAATAATCCTGATACAATCTATTTTTTATAAATTTGATCACGGGGGGGTATAGGTTTCAGGAATAGATGGAGCACTTAAATTCTCTGTCAACTTTATATCTTAAATTACTGGAGTAAGCTTTGGTAACTCTCAGCAAAACTTTTTTTTTTTACAGTGTATTTTATTGTTAAAGACTATATAAATTAAGGTTTAAATTAAGGTTTTAAAAGTGTATGGAAACATGTGCTTAACTTAAAAACTCCTTTCTCTTGGGAGTGTTCAAGGTTATGCTACTGAGAGATAAACTGAGAAGCTCCCAGAATAGCTCTGATAAAATGCATATGGTATCAGCTAAGCACTGATGACTTTTTAAGGGAAACAACTGCTAAGGTATCAGTTACATGGCAGCTCTGGAACACTTGTCTGCTGTCATTCATAGCTGTAAAGGTTATTTCTGGAACATGACATTTCAGACACATACTTTCAATTCTAATTATACAAGAAACCTTATAAGATCAGATCTTCATCACCAGAATTTGCCTAGACAATGAAAGATATAAACTTTGTGTGAACTCAATGACAGTTTTACTTAATTGAGTTATTTCTGATCCATTCTGAAGTAAGGAAACTACATATATATACAAGCTTTCATAATGTTTCCATATATTTTAGCTGAGCTTCAAAACATAGTCATAACTTGAGCTGAAAATCTCGATACAATATCCAGTTCTGCCCTTATGCACTTACTGTATGTACGCATCAGGCCCTGACTTCTATGAAAGCATTCATGTAATGAAGGAAGAATTTTTACCCCTATGAAAGGTAGAATAAATTTGGCTCAGAGTGAAAGAAACTTTACTTTCTCATTTTTGAGTTAAGCTTGAGATTGTCACAAAATCTGGCACAGAAGCCAAAGTAAACTGAAGTAAATATGTGAGCAAGACTGGCTTGAAAAAATTGTGGGGTTAACTCTTGTTTGTTAAGACTTGGTATGCTCTCAGGGGAATTTTATTATGAGAAAAATTGTAACTTTAATAGATGTATAATACTATTAAAAAGATACTACATTTTTAAAAGCCACGATTTTACATCAGTAAATAAATATGTTCAGGCAAATATAAAATACTGACACAGAAGCTTTTCTAGTGCAGTGTGCTATTTCAAAGTAGGATCTTCTGGCATAGCAAGAGAAAGCAAACTTTCTTTCAGATTTCACATGGCTCTGCAGTTGTTCAAGCCATCAGTGTCAGTGGCTACCTTATATCCTAGCTCACATTTCGAAGGTTACTGTCTTCCCATATTCAAAATTCCACCGAGATACTTTCTAAGAAAGACTAGAATTTTATCTGCATCTTTAATGTCAATATGCTTCTGTAAAAAGAAATTATTCACTACTTACAGACTGTTTTTAAAATTGTCTTCTGTCATTTTGATCATTATTATGAGACAAATACGTTGAAGACCTTCACATTCTTTCATTTGCTGCTTAGTGACCTAGATATATTCTCACTGGAGAATGCAAATGCTTTGCACCAACAAAACATTTTAAAAAATTATACATAGAAATTACTTTCTCTTCAGATAAAAAAGTTAATAGATGAATAGAGGCTGGATGACCTGTGGAAGGTCATGCAGTGAGTCAAGCAGAATTTTGTCTTCTGCTGCACACTTGCAATGCCAAAGCACAGCTCCGCTAAAGATAATGGTTTCACATCCAACTCAGCCAAGCATTCTCTAAGAATAATTTACCATACAACTTTGTCAAAATCTACACTTCGCATTTCACCAGGTCATTCTGATTTAAAATTCACAAGAGTAAATTGTTCTGAAAATAATTAAAAATATTCTTAAAATCTAGCAAGAAAGGAGTGCATATAATAACATTGTCACTCTTTATATCTAATGATGGGGTTTTTTTGCTTTCAGAGTGCCTGTAAAGATGACGACAAAAGCACCAACGTTTACGCAGCCGTTACAAAGTGTTGTGGCACTGGAGGGTAGTGCCGCAACCTTTGAGGCTCATATTAGTGGTAAGGTTTTGCTTCATTCTTCCAAGATTTATTATTTTTTATTACTATTTTTTCCTCATGTTTATTCTAAGAAAAATGACAACACTTTCTATAGATCATAATCTGATCTGACTGGGTAAAGATGAGTACTGAAATATGGATATGTATCTATATTATACAGTACTGATCAGCACTGTGAGGTGCTGTCAAATATCTACAAACAGGCTGCATAAAGTTACTGACCAAGCAGTAGGCAGTCATCCTGCCATGCCACTGGTGTCTAATTTTCATATATGTCAGAACCAGCAAAACTGGGGTAAATACCTTTAAAATATACACATAAGGATACATACTCTGCTACTAAGGGAACTTTATACAGGTACAGAGAGAATAATGATTGGACAGAATGAGGAGTGAAGGTGCAAAGGGCAAGGCTTGTGCTAGCTCTTCAATGACCTTGTGCTAAGCCTTACTGTTTAGCTAAGCTGTATTTCTGCCTCCTGTGCCCTTAAGTTTACTTAATTCCAGAGTTCTAGCAATAGGGTTAAAAGCACAAAATCTAGGTCCACCTGGTGACTGAAAAGGGTAGAAAACCCTAGTATGCTAGATAATAGATTTGTATGGTGATCATGATGGTAGCTCAAGGCTGGATTAATATATTTACGATGTTGATGTGATGTAATTACATTAAGATGCCAAATTCCATGTAATTTAAAGGATACTTCATTTCTCCAGTCTACATGCTATTCAAACACCCTATCTTGTGCAAAATCCCATGCAAACTCCTGAGATAACGTTACCAGATAACCAACACCCTGTTCTAAGAGTGTCTCTGACCTCGGCAGTGACTAAGGAGAAATGACATGTGTTCTCTGCTGATGGAATTATATTGTCTTACAGGCATTAGCAATGTGATGATCCACATACCATAAAATACTACTCAGATGCTCTGTGACAGGTGCAAACACATGATCTGTCCAACTATAAAGATCTCTGACATCTATAATCCACTGTGGTTCATCCCCTGGTCCCTTTGGATAACACTAGACCACATGTCATGTAGTCTACATCCATGATATTTTTTTAATGCCATATTCTGTTCTTTGGTCCTTGATCTTCAGTTAATTGCCCCAATCTTCTCCTCTTGCCTGTACACTGAAAATTTTCTGTGAAAAGTTTTTTCCATGGTTGATTACAATACTTATAATTATTACAAATATATAAATATATCATCAGAACAAGATAGGATGTTAATATGACTCAGTGTATGATATTGGCTATTTTCATTTGTGTGATATCATGGAATACTTGGGAGGGGAACTTGATTTCTTACTAAGTGAAGCTACATCAGTTTTTCTAATGTCATATTGGATGTTAGTTTCAAATATCTTGTGAGTCAATCTCTTGTTAGCTTTTGTTCACATTGTGAGATTCTGGTATATCTTTCCTGCCCCAAAAGCATCCACCAAGGCTGAAAGATGGCTTGCCATTTAGTTTTTCTAAGGCGTTACAAGTAGGAGAGTTTTATTTCTTGAACTAATTGCATAAAAGACTACACAGCTTTATTCTGCCCTTCCTATCCATAATGAAATATTGTGAATTTGAAATTCATAATTTCTTTTTATCTCTGATATCACTGGCTTTTTGTATCCAAGTCAAGTATTAATACAGAGCTACAATTCAAATGTGAAGAGTTCAGTTAATCTAAGGGTATCAAGAAGAGCTTAGCAACCACCTGAGATGAAATTTTGCTGTGTGTAAACTAGAACAAATGAATTTTACTGTTATATTAGACTGTAAATTAAATGCCACATTACAAAAGTTTGATATCAAAAATACCCAGCATGTAACAGAAATCTCAGAAAGCACAGAACGCACAAACCCTGTGATTAAAAGCAGTAAATGCCAGAGCAGTGGGAGTCCTGCTGGGTCAGCAGTGGCTGAGGGGTCATGAGACAAGGAAGTCAGAAGTTCTGCCAGCATTAGAACTGTGCCCATCCTCATGTCTCCACAGCACTGACCAAGTTTGATTTTTTTCATAAAGAAACCTGTACTCTGCTTACCTTTCTTTGAACTTACATTTTCAGGTATTAACCAGTGCAAGGCAACCTTTAAACTCTGCTTATTGTTGAAAGCAGCACATTGAACACAAGTTGGCAGTTCCTCTCATGTCATTGTCAGAAGAGTCTCATTGAATTCAATTACTTTAGCAGTGGATTTGAGGCACTTTGGGTTGATTTTATTCTTTTTGGCATTAAAGCTCAAAAAACCTCAAGGAATGAAAAAATGAACAAAATGAAAAAGATTGTCCTAATAATTAATAGTCAAATCATAGTGTCATTTGGCACATGTAGAAGCAAATTCCTATTCTGTATAGACCAGTTAAAAATATCTATAATCTGAGGTAGATCTTACCCTTTAGTGCCTAGTTTGGTGGCATGGGATAGCAGAGTGCTAGTAAATTTGTGGAGTTATTTTAATTATAAATTTGGGCTTAGATTTTCAAAATGGCTTCTAACTCTGGATCCCTTGGATATAGCAGTTTGAGGCATCAAAATATACTCCATTTCTAGAATGCAGACCTTTTCAACCTCCCACATAAACTCCCATCCTCCCACATAAACTCCCATGTTTGCTAATCATCATATAATGCTACCCCAAGAAAATAAAACATTTTGATGTTACAAGAAATTCTCTATAGAGGACTTGTTTTTGGTTGCCTACCTTAAAATGTTTTTAAAGTAATTTTCACAAAATGTTGAAGACACATAGGTCTGAATGGAATAACTAGGATCTGCTGAATACTCAGTGTTTATGGTGATAATGCCCAAGTTGTCCTACACTAGTGGTACAAAATTGAATTATACATTCCCATCAGGGCTGTTTTATAACTTCCATCTATGAAATTAATAATGCTTAAAAGTACTTTTAGCTTTTGGTTTCTAATCCTCTCTAAAACTGTCCACACTCTGTGTGTGAGAGTTTGTTTTACGTATGTCTAAATTTCAGTATTTTACTAGGAATAAAATTTTAAACTTTCCTAACCAAGTCTGGTGTGACTGCAATCAACCAGTAAAATTTCTAATCTACATATCTCAGCTTCTCTTTCATTTTAGTCTCACACAGTCATTTTCCTGGCACATTAAAATCCCTAATGATTTATTTGGTTTATAGGAGGGGTACACTAGAAAGGAAGCAGAATTCTGTGGGCCTGGGGTTTTCCAAGCCACAGAATAGGACTGGGAAAATTGTAAATACAGTCTCAGATTTCATTCCTGAGCCCCAGTGCAGTTCAGTTGGTGATTTGGGTTGAGTGGAGAAATACATGAAGTGAATTTGCAGGAATTTTAATTTCTGAAGAAATGGTGTTCTAGGACTACAAAAAGGACTTTGAGCTGGAACTAGCTCCTTAAATTAGCTGTTCTGCTTACATGGCTCATATAAAAATTTTATTTATTCATCAAATGGATTTCAGTTTCTCAATAAATTTGGCTAAGTAGAAAACTGTGAAGAGAATTTCCACTGGGAATCTGAAATCACCATTAGTTTTTTCTGACCAGAAGAGTCTTGCTCATGACCCTGATAACAAAAGAATAATATATTTGAACAAGATCAATATATTTGAAAAGATCAGCAGATTCCAGATGACTGCTGTCATCAAACTCAAAAAATTTGAGAAAAAGGAATCAAAAACCCCAAAACTTAGATAGCACTTGATTTTAATGTCTACAGCAGTCACTTTTTCTGTGACTTCATTTTTTAAAACCATATAGTGTTAGAAAAATACTTAACTTGGTTGGAAGTATTGATTTTTACATTGTCTCCAAATTATTGGACAGGATAAATTTGTTATCAATAAGCAGTCCTTCTTAGATACCAACAAATAAATTTTAAAAATACCTCACGTGCTTTAATCCATCCCCCTCATGATTATGATGAACTTTTATTCCTGAACAGGATTGCCAAACACAACAGTCCCTTCATTATTCAAGTGATTTCCTAAATACAGGAGCTTGTGCAGCTGCCCTATTGCTCTGTGTATTTTAAAGACCTTCCTACAATTCCTTTGCCACTGTGTCACTGAACATATAACCATATATCAGTGCCTATGCCATTATGCTCCACTATAAACATGAATACACAAGTGCGTATTATGGTATTTTTTTATATCTGGCATTTCATAGCATCTTAGTCTCCGTTTGTCTTCCTTTTTCTTTAGGTTTCCCAGTTCCTGAGGTGAACTGGTATCGGGATGGCCGGGTTCTCTCTGCTGAAACTCTGCCCGGTGTGCAGATCTCGTTTAGTGATGGCCGCGCTAAACTGGTGATCCCCACCGTGACAGAAGCAAACAGCGGAAGATACACCGTACAAGCCACCAATGGATCTGGGCAAGCAACTAGTACTGCTGAGCTGCTTGTCACAGGTATAATGCAGCTAAAGAAATGCTCCTCTGTCTGCTAGCAATGTGAGAAAGAGAGTGATAGCAGAAGAGTCACAGATAATGAAAAAAGTTCAGGTTTGAAATATATGGTCAGCAAAATATAGCAAACCACTCTCCTTTTCCTAAAGCAGTCTAGAATTCAGCATGTGTTCTCACCAGGAATGTCTAATGGTGTCCTTTATACTTTAGCTGTATAAAGTTTAATCCTGATCTTGTAAACTCTTATTCACAACTGCAAGCTTCTGGCTTCGCCCTCTATACCTCCACTCATGATCTGTCACATTGGGTATATTCAAACTACTCATAAAAGAAAGGATAAAGTTCTTCAGGATGGAGACCCTAATGATATTGAATGAAATAAATGATATTTAACAGAATAACTCACATAAAGGGTCATACTCAAAAGACTGTGCTTAATGCCTATGGTTATAATCAGTGTATCAGTAATTCTAGAAACATTTGCAATTATGGGCATAATCAAAAATACCAGTAATTTTAAATGCAAGAAAAAAGCTAATCAACTCCTAATGTTTTGAATGTTTCGGAAGTTACTATCATCTGTCAGTAGCATGTGAAAGAGAAATAGACCTTGTCCACATCTAGTAATGAAAGTATCTAGTCCTTACAGTTCTTTTTAACAAACACTATTGTTTTTCTATTTACTTCTTCAATAAAAATGCAGCTGGAACAGCACCACCAAACTTCTCACAACGACTACAGAGCATGACTGCAAGGCAGGGAAGTCAAGTTCGACTTGATGTAAGAGTGACTGGAATCCCTACACCTGTGGTGAAGTTCTATCGGGATGGAGTAGAAATCAAAAGCTCCCCCGATTTTAAAATTTTACAAGAAGGAGACCTTTACAGCCTAATAATTGCAGAAGCATACCCTGAAGACTCCGGCACCTATTCAGTAAATGCCACAAATAGTATGGGACGTGCTACTTCAACAGCTGAACTGCTAATTCAAGGTAACAGAATTGAAGTTGCAAGCCATGAAAATAGGAGACCATTCATTGTAGTGGTTCAATACGCACCACTTCATCGATGTTATATCAATAAGTTAATTTTAACTTCTTTCTAAGGAGTTATTAACTTGCTGTGAAAAAAGCAGTGTCTTTGATGAAATTTGCCAAAGGTTTTTTTCTGAGATTTAAAAGGACTTTTTCTCCAGAATGAGTCTTCTTTAAATGCAAGATACAGTAGATAGATAAAAGTGTGGGATAATTTGCATTGTTCTCGTTTTGTATTTGATAGCTGGCGTTGATAGAATAAATATACTAGACTGCATAACTGTACAAGGTGTTGTAAATGAGGGAGGCAAGGATGAAGACAGATAGAGAATTGTAGCTGTGAGTCATGCTACCCGAAGTACTCTTGCTTGGATTTCACCTCATTCAGGCTTCCAGACTGTGTAATCATTTCAGATCTAGGACTGATATGAAGAATCAACAATAAATGTGTTCTGGTTTGGTTTTTTCGGGTTTTTTTCTAATGACTTAGAAGTGTGGTAATATTGTTTCAACTGTTTTCACAATTATCTGTCTATAGATATTGCAGAAAAAACAGATAGTTGCTTAATTACTTTTCTGTTGTTTATATAATTTTTTATATAGTTGGAACTGACCTTTCATTCATTTCTGCAACTGTTTATTGATTGTTGGCATATGAAATTCTCCTGACTATGTTTTCTCTCCCAAAAGGCGAGGAAGAAGCCGTTCCTGCTAAAAAGACAAAGACAATTGTTTCGACTGCTCAGATTTCACAAACAAGACAAGCCAGAATTGAAAAGGTATAATTTCCAAAAACAAAGCAGGTAAGGCTAAAATGTGGATGATTACTTCTACAGTATCTCACCCTAGTATTTTTCTCTTGTTTTTTGTTGTAGAAGACTGAAGCCCACTTTGATGCCAGATCACTTACAAGTGTTGAAATGATTGTAGAAGGTGCAGCCGCCCAACAGCTCCCACACAAAGCACCTCCACGAATGCCTCCTAGACCTACATCAAAATCACCAACCCCACCAACTGCTGCAAAAGCACAAATGGCACGACAGCAATCACCATCACCTGTTAGACAGTCACCATCACCTGTAAGACATGTCAGAGCGCCAACACCCTCACCAGTAAGGTAAAACTACCATTGTTTCAAACAATATTGGTTTTGAATCACTTTCACATATAGCAGTAATGCTGTAGCATGAGAGCATGGTATAAAATGGCACTTATTACTTACTGAGTTTATTTTGGTGGCTAGTTATAATGTGCTATACTTGCCACTTCTACAGAAGTCTGTGCCTCCTATGTACACTTTCTGTCCAGTGTGAAAGAAAATCCCTTTTGATTGCCTTGTATAGAGCCAAAGTAGCACTCAAAGCTCCAAGATCATGATGAAAAGGAAGAAAACAGTACAGCAGTTGGCCCTTGATTATTGTAGATGAACAGAGAAAAGAGCAATGACATTGATGAGTGACAAACATAATGAAAGGATATGGAAAAAAATGTGAACACATGTTCCATGTGCATACTGGTAATGACTGTAGAAATAACGTTTTGAAGGTAGGCAAACTAAAGGTGGTTATGGAAAAATGAAGTTTAGCTCTGCTGTGAAGAGCCTCTTGAGAGGGAAAGTGAGTGGTTTGAAGAGCAGGGCTCGTGGTCTCAGAGACCCCATGACATCTGTGCTGAGAGGCAGATAAAAAGAAGATTGCTTTGGAAATCCTGCAGTTGCAGTATCCTGAAGCAGCAGCATCATGGAAGGAATGTCTTCAAGCTGAGTGCCCAGAAGAGCCCCATTTAAGTTGTCAGAGCTATGCACGCTGATGAATTTTGCCCCACTGAGAATAACTTGAAAGGACAGGAAGAAATGGATTGATAGTAACTAGCAATAACCAGCAAATTGCAAACACAGAAAAAGGATTAAATAGTGCCATCTAGAGAGCATATGGAACTAGAAGTTTGTACTCCCTTGCTAGTCAGACCGCTTTTAGACAGCACAACACATTAGAAAATATATCTAAAAAGTAATATGATGATGCTGCCCCCTACTGATGCTATTTGTTAACGTTCTCTGGGAAATACAGCACAAAAAAATTCCACTCCGAGAAATTCTAATTAGAAAGCCTATTAAAGTATTTTGGAAAATGCTTTAAAACTGTCTGCTAGGATTAGGATTGAATTTTTCAAAATTTAGAAACTAACACTTTCCAAATGGCTAACAATTATTATGGTTGAGATTTGTAAATGTAAGTATGGGGAAGAAGATAGGCACTGATCAGAAGCTTGCCTGGAGTATGAGTGCATGTATGGATGACACATGGAAATGAGATGTGATACAGTAGTAGATACAGTTGTTTTTCTACATGGTTGCCACATGATATTTTTACAAAGTTTGGTTACATTAACCATTTTGTCTCTCTACAGAGACTGGACTACGAATGTAATATGTAATACTTACATCATGTAAGCCTTTTATATTATTCCTATTAGGAGAATTAGGATAGAGCAAATGGAAAGTCATGATGAATTTTTATATTTTAAATATATGTGCTTGAGTGAAATTTCCTTTACCACTTGCTTTTATTTCTTTCTGGAAACTAGGATATTACAAAGACACATTACAGTTATGAGTATGACAAAACCACACATATTAGGCATATTGTTAGGCACATAGATTAGTGTAATTTACAAGTCAAACACCTCAAAAAATTTTTAAAATCAAACTACGTATTACTGAAAGTACCCTAATTATGGAGTGAAATCAAGTTCAGGCAGAAGTCTTTTATACAGTTGTCATTGTATGACACTGGATTAATTACATCAATACTCTGTTTTTTTTCAATAGGTCGGTTTCTCCTGCTGGAAGAATCTCCACCTCCCCTATCAGACCAGTGAAATCTCCATCTCCAATTCGTAAACCATATGTAGTGACAACAGTTGGGGCTGAAGTCCTTCCTCCTTGGAAGCAGGAAGGATATGCTGCAACCATGGAAGCCCAGATGAAGGAAACAAGAGTATCTACAAGCACTACCCAAATAACTGAAGAGAGATGGGAGGGGACATATGGGGTCCAAGAACAAGTTACCGTTACTGGTGCTACTGCTGGCGAGGTGGTGACTGGTGCTAGAGAGGTAAAGTCTATTACTGGAAAAAACATTGGGTTTGCTTTATGTGGGGTCTCACTACTGCTGAATAGTTCTGCTAAATGGCATCTGAGAGGCTGTGTGTAAAAACCTGTGTATCTGCTGTTGAGTTCTGCTGCAAATACAGAAATGCTTCTTTGCCACATGTGTCTCTGTACTTGTTTTGTGCTTCTTCTGAATGTATGCAAAACATGAGAAAATGTTTTTTGATGTGACTAATATAGGTGAGAAAGGACAGTGAAAAAACAGCAGCTGTTGCTACGGTTGTTGCTGCTGTGGATCAAGCCATGGTGAGAGAACCAGCTCCAAGTGTTGTAGAGCAAACTGCTAAAAGGACAGCAATGGCTGCAGTCCACGTTCAACCTGTTCAGGAGCAGGTAGAAATAGAGCACAGACATTCTCTGATTTCTCTTTTATCCCTTCATCCAACATGCAAACAAGGCATGACTGACTGTGAGGAATTAACCAGATATTACCCAGTGCACTGCAAAAGCATGTATACTCATATAGAGAAGCTAGATGTAAACGAATGCTCGTGGTTCACTTATCCATTGCATTCCATCATAGCAGGATTGAACTAATTATTCTTAAACTGTTTTTAAGGTTAAGAATTCCTTCTGTGAAAGTGACCCTGTATTCTCCCTTTTCATTGCTAACATTATTCTTACAATGATGAAGTTTTTTCTCTAATATCTCATTTATAATTTCCCCCTAGGAATAAAATAATCCTCCCTTAGTATTTTTCCTTCACTTGCATTCCTCTCTATTTTTCCTTCTCCTCTTATTTTGATGGTCAATTTGTTAAAGTGAATTTTAAGGCTTGGGTTTTTTGTTTGTTGCTATAAAAATTCAGATGAAAAAGGAGGCAACGGTAGTAGTTACCAGTGATAAATCCACAAAACAAACAATGATATCAAGAACTAGAGAAGGAATTGTCACTTCACAAGAACAAAGGCACATCTCTCATGAAAAGGTGAATACGGATGTTACCAGTGATTGTTATACCCTACCTTGTTCAAAAATCTAATATCTCATACACAAGATAAGCCTATGAACAAGACAACTGATATACCATTATGCTATTTTTCTCTTTTATATATGTTCACTCTCCCAGTTTGTATTGCTATTATTTTCCTGTCTCTCCTTGATGATAACTGTCTTTCCTTTTTTATTTCACTTCCACTATTAATACCTAAGAATGTGATAGATAAACTTGCAAAACATTAATTTAGAAAAACTCTCTTTTTCATATATTGTACAGTAATTTACTAGATAGTATTCATAATCACTTAAAGAATTGACATGTAGGAAATAGTTCTGAAATTTGGTTACACTTTTTTTTTTTTCTGATTTTGTCTCAAAGCTTGCCATTTGTAGCCTGCTTTGTTTGTTGGCAGCACAGTGGGTCAGAAAAAGGAGGAAAAACTCATTCTGCATTAAAATCAAATTTGAAAATACCGATGAATGATTTGAATTCAGATTATTTTAGCATGTATTTTATCAGACAAATATGATTTAATGGAAGACTGGCTTTTATAGAGAAGATTACATTTGCAATGTAGTTGAAATGTGTAAGGAAGAAAGTGTAACCTATCTTTAAAGCACTGAGAAACAGAAATTCACCTGGGCATTACACCTAAATTTGGCATCTGAATTCTTGTCAAAGTGAAAGTTACCTAAAACTTGGGTTTAATATCCTACACTTTCTCAAACTGATGATAATGCAGGACAGTTTTTCTCTGAGCCATTTTTTTAAATTTTTATTACTGCTTTCAATATCAAAGCAAGCATTTGTGGAATGTTTTATTATTTTTATGTTAAATCTTTTATACAAAGTCTGTTTATGTTGTTGTTGTTGTCTTCAGACCAGATGATTTCAAAATACAGAGTTTGAAATTCTTCCTCCCTTTTTTTCTATCCTTTTTTCCAAATGCATTGAAAATCACATACCTTATATTTTAAAATAATATATCATTTAAACTTCCTTATTTGTAAATGTCCAGGTGAGAAAAGAACCAGAGAAAACTCCAGTACCCACAGTAATAATTGCCACAGACAGAGCCAGAGAACAAGAAAGAATATCAAGAGCTAGAGAAGAAATATCTACCACACATGAGCAGGTGCACGTAGCTCATGAAAAGGTAAATAAATGTTACAATCTTTAGTTCATTGAGATACTCTAATAAGTTTATAAAACATCATTCTTCATCACATGTGCTATGTAACTTTGCTGTCCTTCTTTATGAAAAGAAGGTTACAAAATAAAAACTTTATAAAGCAAGTTATTCCAGAGATAAGGCCAGAACTGCAGGTCAGTTCCACTGACCTCATAGCAGCTCTGTCTACAGACGAGTGCAGCTGCCCTTCTGATCCTTTGGGCATTATGGCTTTTATTGCCAGGGTACACAGATTTTCAACTGATGCTTAATGACTTCTTTTTTCTCTGAAGGTAGATTTCTGAATATAAATTGTAAAGGTTATCTTTCATGACATGATGTTTAGTGGAGTTTGATTTAATGAAGTTCATATTTGTGTGAGGACTGAATGCATCTGTTAGACCATATTGTGGAACCACTGTTTGCTGGAGTAACTGATGAAATAGTTCTATCTACTAATGGGAATAAATGTTAAGTCAGTAATAATAATTTTTATTTAAACATTTTCTATAAAACATAGCAATGATACATCACAATTAACTAGGAAGTGGGAAGATTCTTCTCTAATTCACAGTGCAGATGAATGCACTATGTTAATGGCTTTGAATGCTCTTCTCTCAGCAAGCATATAAGATGGGCTATAACTTGGTTATAAAGGAATTATTCCAATTCTGAAGTGATGTTTATATCTTATTCATATACATTCTGTAACCTTATCCTGCATTCCCAAAAAGGTGTGTAATTTTGACAACAGGCATAATTGATTACTATTATTTTTCTTTACCATAAAAAATAGATAAGAAAGGAAGATATGAAACCTTCTGTACCTAAGGTAGTAATTACCACTGATAAACCTAGACCACCGGTCACAATATCGAAAAGTAAAGAAAGAATTGCTTCCAAACAAGAACAAATCACCATAACACATGAAAAGGTGAATAGCACTATTATAACCATAACTGGTTTTTATCCTTTCTTCTTTACAAACCTCATGTTTTCCTCAAAAAATACTAACTATACTTTTTGAGCTCATTTTTTTTTATGATTATTCCACTGACAAACTTTTAGACCTATTGCTAATTAGACTAAATTATTTCACCTCTATCTTCCTCTTCTGTTTTCCTTAATAGGATGCTCATAATTATTTTCTGACTGACTTTTGGAATGGACTGACTGATTCCTGAAATGCATTTTAACTTTTTTTTTAAATAATTACTTTTATTTAAATAAGTGCCAAGGTGTAACAATACTTACCAGTACACATATAATACAGAGATGTGTGCAATGCACAAGGATCTAACCACTTAATTCTCCTTCCCTGTTACCATTCTAAAATGTTTTCTCATTGTTCAAATATCTTTCAAGATCATATGTAAATGAAACTTTTTTGTCTGCTATAAAAACTAGATTAAAAAGGAAGCTAAGAAAACTCCTGTAGTTCCAAAAAGAATTGCCACTGATAAAACCAAAGCACTAGTCACAATGTCTAGAACTGGCAAGAAATTACAACCAATGCACTGTTACAATTCGGTTTATCTGCAAACCTCACTCTTAAGAGCTGTTTTGGTACAACAGAATGCTCTCAAACTAATGCCTGATAACATACCTATTAAGTGTAATGATTGTCAATGTTTCTAGTGATCAAGACATTTATATTCCACCCTGTTAGGAAATGTCACCTTTAAGGCTACAACCAGATTTCTCTGTGACAGCCTCCCCCCTATCAACGACGTTCGAGTAATGTTTACTTGTTCAAATTTCTGACTCTGCAATTCTTATTTCTACAAGATGATTCCTTGTAACTTTATGGTTGTCAGATAAAAAAAAAAACCTCTATTAAGATTTGAATTGTTCTTTGTACAATACAAACTTTAATGTCCATTCAGGTCCGCCCAATTTATTGGTTCTGACAATCAGGCACTTGTTGATACTTCTTTGTTCCAGTAGGACTGTCAAAGTAGAAAAGTCTTCTGTTACAGTAAAGCCGGGAACTTTCATATGTGGGAGAACAGCATAGTTACCAACAGCTTTTATTTAAAATCTATGTATCTTCACTGTAGTACATTCATAAAATAGTTTTATAAAATATAAGTAAATGAACATAGCATATAAAATGCACTCAGAGGAGTCAAACTGCTAAGGAATTTCAATTGCTTGTTAGATGATGTAAATTTAGGGCCAAATTCAAGTCAGTATAAGCAATTATTTTAAAATTGGCAATGATACTGAATAAGAGGTCCTTGTTACCTAAATACTACTTTAATAAGAAAACACAATCTCTGTAAACAATCACATTTTGGCCTCAGTTAAGTTATTTTAGTTTAAGTTGATAACAATTTCAAAATAAGCATGAAATGATCTATTAGGTTTTTTCCCATTTACAAGGCATACATTTCATATGTTCTGTTGCTATATCCAGATCATTTATGACAATAATGGTAAAAAATACTAGTAGTCATCCTATTATGTACTATTGGCTGACGGGACAGAAGTTTGGACCCTGATAACATAGAAGCTGACAATATTTATCAGTTATTAGAAACAAATAGAAGTCCTGATACAAATGCATTATTTCCAAATTATCAGAAATCTCAGTCTCCCTTCTTTTGTAAAATCCTTTAAAATAGATTAGGACTGAATTAACAAATATCCCTGTGAAAAAAATTTTATAGGTATATTTCTTAGTAAATACATTTACATCATATGCTGGACACATTCCTTACATTCCTTATACCTAACAGTTATATGGAGCTGATGAGCATACTTTAAAACTATGTGCACATTTACATACCTGCATACTCTTATACAAGTGGCCAAAAATATGACTATAAAGTTTAAAAATGAGCTTTCAGACAAATATTGATATGTATAAACAGAGAAGCATAGATATATTCTGAATGTGCAGAGATAGCACTTAGAGAAAAAATACGTATTTGAATCTACTGATTCTGAAGTGTATTTACAGGTGTATACTTTTGAGGTTTGCATCATTACTTTTGCATAACTACACTCTCTCCTTGTCTGGAATAGACTGAACATTTAAACTATTTGTCATGTATACTAGTTTTCAAAATAATGATGAATATTTGTATGAATTCTGCCGATGTTATCTATAGACTGAAGCTGGAAAAAAGGCTGAAGCTGTAGCTACAGTCGTTGCAGCAGTTGATCAGGCACGCGTTCGATCACCCTGGCAACCAGAACAAGCAGAAGAAGCTTATGTAAAGCAGAAAACTTTGGAGTATGGCTATAAAGAGGACCATGTTTCTGAGGCCCCAGCAGAACGTCACGTTGTCACTAAAGAAGTTAAAACTGTCTACGTTCCTCCTGAGAAACATATCTCAGCTGCTGAAAAGCAAGAAGTTCATATATCAAAAGAGGTTAGACTCAGTTTACATCATATTCTTTTCCAGAAACCATGTCCCAGTGAAATCTGTTTCAGTTTGGAGAACAGCATCACATTTTCAAAAACTTTTTTCATTGCTTTGTGTAGATAAAAAGAGCAACAGAAACTGAGAAAATATTTCACGTTGAACAGCCACGACCCCGCACAGCAAGTCCTCATTTCACGGTTGCCAAAGTTGCTGTTCCTAAACCAGATCATACATATGAGGTAAGTTAAAGCTGTATCCAGGAAGACCAGCATGCTCATTTTCAATACCCAGTAGGTGACCTATTTCATTTGGCTTTTCCTCCCACTCTAGTGTGATGCTTTCCCAAGAAGAGTTGTATGTTCTCTGCAGTTATTTTTGTAAGCTTGTTTGACTAATGAAGAACACTGCTGTAAACAGACAGATGAATTGCTAAAGTGCGATTTATAATCTTTAGTTATTTAACCAATTTTATAATCTGTTTGAGAATGCAGCTTCAGTACTTCCTGTCAAATAGTGAAATTGTAGATATTTGTCGTGCAAATTATGTTTTCAAAGAGGAGAAGTGTCCCTCTTCAATCTTATTATGTGCATCAGTTCACTAGAAGACTGGAAAGAGTGCTTTTTTCTTCCTTGCAGATTAATATGTACTAAGCTATCTTTTAAAATAGAAAAAATCCAGACTGCATAATACGACACCATCTATTTTTTAATGTTATTCTTTCCACTATTCTGTTTGAATCCTTCAAATAGTATTAGAATTTCCCAGGTAATTAATTTTGTCATTCAAGCATACTTTCTCTCTTCACCTGAATTTTAAAAATTATTTTTTCCTAAAACATAACTAAACACTATTAAAGAAATATACTCTCTCCTTTGAAAATAAAACAACAACAAAGCTGAAACTTTTTCTCTTCCGTTCCTTAGGTTTCAATAGCTGGATCTGCCATGGCTACTCTAGAAAAAGAGTTATCGGCTACTTCTGCTGTGCAAAAGATCACCAAGCCTGTGAAGCCACCTCAGCTGAAGCCACATGAAGTCAGGATAAAAGCAGAGCCAGTTGCCCCTCCACAGTTTCCCTTTGGAGAGGGTGTTGAAACTAAAAAAGAGACAAGCATTAAAAGTGAAGTAGTGCGGGAAGAACACCTGGTGTTCCAGAAAGAAGGTGAAGCAAAGGTATGTTATTAAGAGAATTTCTACCACTCTGACTAAATTTCATCTTAAAAATATAGAATAACTTCACTTTTTTGTTGTTTTCTTACTGCAATTTTCCACTTTTAAAACATTCTGCTGTCTTTTATCTTTTTGTTATACACAAATCTTTCTAAGGATCTAATATTTACCAATGACAAGCAAAGAATTTACATTATCTGATTTATTTTCTTATTTAATTTATACTGTTTATGCCTTTGAGTTTGTTAGGTGTTTATTAATTATCCTTTAAACAACCTAGGTGACAGAAACTGCCAGAGTTCCAGTGCCTGCAGAAATCCCTGCTACTCCACCCACCTTAGTCTCAGTAAGTAATTTGTGTGTAGAATAGGGGCGTTACAACACATTTTCACCCTTTTTAATCTAATTTTCATCTCTGAAAACCTAACCATTGAAAGTTGGCTTTATTTAATCTTTTTAACTCTATATTAGATTTACTGAGTCATATAATTTATCTCTGACACAAACTCTTCTGGATGTCTGTTAAGGAGGTTGACCTATCTGCACAAACGTCAACCTACCATTTCATTTTATTAACAACAGTAATGTTCAGAGATCCTAAAATCCAGTTTCAAATACTTCCCTTTGGAAAATGCCTTTTTTTTTTTCTTGGATACACTGCTGAACAGAACACTATTCTGAAGTAGATATTAAATTTTCCATTCAAATAGGTTTTACTTACTTAAATGTCTGTTTAGTAGTAAAATATATACTGACTGTGATACCTATTCTTTGTCATACAGGGCCTCAAAAATAAGACTGTGACTGAAGGTGAGTCTGTCACTCTGGAATGCCATATATCTGGTCATCCTCAGCCTACGGTGACATGGTACAGAGAAGACTACAAGATTGAGAGCTCAATGGACTTCCAGATCACTTTTCAAGCAGGACTTGCTCGCCTTGTAATTCGTGAAGCCTTTGCAGAGGACAGTGGTAGATTTACCTGCACTGCTACCAATAAGGCTGGGAGCGTCAGCACATCTTGCCACTTACATGTGAAAGGTAAGTATATTTATAGAATCATGGAATTGTTTAGGTTGAAAAAGACCCTTAAGATCATTGAACCCAACTATTGACCCAGAACTGCCAAGTCCAACACTAAACCATGTCCCTAAGTGCCACAGAACACATCTTTAAATACCTCCAGGGTGGAGGTGGCATTTAAAAGTCAGACCCAGGTGACCCCTGAGTAGCCAGTTCCAACGCCTTTCAGTGAAGGGTTTCCTAATATTGAAACTAAACCTCCCTTGGTGCAACTCGAGGACAGGTTCTTTTGTCACTGTAAGAAGTTAATAATTTTTTTAACTGTATATTAATTGTAATGTATCACAGACATTTTGTCAGTTCCAAAGTAGAACATATGCCCTGAGTTGTATTTCAGAGCTATTTATTAGGTAGAAGGACTGTAAGAATATGAGGGAAAGGCCAATTATGGGCAGATGGGGACTCTTAACCTGCTTCCTCAGTGGAAGTACCTAGCCCTCTAAGGCGAACATCTATTTACTCTTTTTGTATCAACTAAACTCACTGCTTAAGGCTTATTAAAGTATTTTAAAATCCACTATATCATATTTGCCTTGCAGTTACTGAAGAAATTGAGACTCGAGAAACCATTTCTGAGAAGGCTGTTAGAGAAGAGAAACGGTAAAGTTCCTGTCCTAAACAGACTGCTCCTACTGCAGTCATTAGATTTTTTGCACTCTGTTTATGAGAACTTCAGACATCAGCTCACTTACCTGCCCCGAAATCTTATTTCAGCTATGTGGAGACAAAGGACATTGTAATGGAAGATGTCTCTGCTGCAGCAGAGGAAGTATCGGGAGAACCCATACCTCCTTTCTTCATAAGAAAACCCATGGTGCATAAATTAATTGAAGGTGGGAGCATTATATTTGAATGCCAAGTAGGGGGCAACCCAAAGCCACATGTCTACTGGAAAAAAGGTGGAGTTCCTCTAACGACTGGCTACAGGTACTTCGAATACAATGCACAAAAACTGCTTAAACATAATTTTTAAGAATATTTAATTGACGGTATAGTAATTTTGATTTCCTTACTGATGCTGAACCAAATAACATCATTGATTTTTGTGAAATTTTGGTTTTTTAAATGGAAATATTAAAGCATGGTGTCTTAATGTGTGACTTCAGAAAGCCACTAAATTTTAAAATGTTTAAAATATTTAAAATATTAAAAAATTCAAAAGACCATAAAATGAGAGATACTACATATCCTTATAAACAAATCAGAAAAAAGTTTTGCATTTGTTTTATTCTGCCTCTTCAGTGTTTGCATTCTGTCTATGCAAATTTTGTCCATGGAAAGCAACACACTTTCTAGCTGAGAAAAAATTTACATTTGTAACATTCTTGAAATAATCATGCTATAATGACCCATATTAGGATAAACTGTGTGCACACAGCATATACCATTATATTTTCTCTGATAACTAGACCTCTGATATTTCAGTACTGGTGTTTGGGTCCTGTTTGTTTAGTGACAAAAAAGTAAAAGTAGACCAGTACTCCAGTTTCAGTATGGTTATTTTTCCTACATGGTCCTGCAAATTCATTGAGTGCGAACTGTCTGCAAAACTTTATCTTTTTGAGTCTTGTACAAGTTAGGAGCGATTCTCATTAACTGTATAACTAAAAGCAAATTCACTAAAATGTCTGTTCATCAGAATTATAGAGATTTTTTACTTTTATGTTTTCTATAGATACAAAGTGAGTCACAAAAGAGAAACCGGGGAATGCAAACTTGAAATTTCCATGACTTTTGCCGACGATGCCGGAGAATACACTATTGTTGTTCGTAATACTCATGGAGAAACTTCTGCAACGGTCTCCTTACTAGAAGAAGGTACACTGTAGATTAAGGAAATGGGAAAAGTACTTCTTAAACCTAACTTTAAAATTGGAAAAAGATTTTCAGATGTGTTGCAAAATCTTGGCAGCTTAGTTTATTCAACTCAAGAAACATAAAGGGAGACCTGGTGGTTCTGTTTCTACAAGACCAAGTATCTGGCATCAGGTTCTTAAAGGACTATTCTTTGCTAGAATCTGTAGCTACTGGAACTCTTCTGTTGACAAACATAACAGCCTACATAAGATATTGAGAATGTGATGTGGGGAAAGAAGGTTAATTCAGTAATACGTTGTTCTCTTAGAGGGAAAGTTGCTGATATTATTTTAGTTGCCCTGTAAAAATGTATGAAGTTAGCAGAAGACAGAATAATGGTGAAGAAATAGTAAAATCATCTCTACAGGTGTGTCCACTTTGAGAACTAGAACATCTGAATAGCACAGTAAAACTTTTACCTATTTATAAAGCTCATATGATTACATCACTCTTTGCCTTGTTTTGCAATTTGTATTTATTAGCTAAACAGTTAGAAAGAAAGTCTGCCTGAATCACCAAAACCAGTAAAATAAGTTTGTATTTGTTTTCGCTGTTCCATCAAGAGAAAACCACAAAAAACTTACCAAAATTAATGTGTTCTCAATTCTTAGCTGATTACGAAGCCTATATAAAATCACAAGAAATGATGTATCAAACTCAGATGACCGCATATGTACAGGAACCTAAAGTGGCTGAGGTAGCCCCACCTATTTCATATGGTGACTTTGACAAAGAGTATGAAAAAGAACAAGCTCTAATTAGGAAGAAAATGGCAAAAGATACAGTGGTGGTCAGAACTTTTGTGGAAGATGAGGTATGTCCAGCACTCCATACTAGTAATTTTGTATGCTGACGTTATACCATACAAATAATTTATTTACAAAGTCATTTTCTGACACAGAGAACTAATGGTCTTGTTTTTCTGTATAGGAATTCCACATTTCTTCTTTTGAAGAAAGACTTATCAAGGAAATTGAACTCAGAATTATTAAGACTACCTTACACGAACTACTCGAAGAAGATGGAGAGGAGATGATGGTTGATATTCCTGAATCTGAAGCTGTACAAGCAGGATTTGATTTAAGATTAAAGAATTACAGAACCTTTGAAGGGACAGGAGTTACTTTCCATTGCAAGACATCTGGATATCCATTGCCAAAGGTACCCCAAATCTGTGTAACTTAAATTTTTTTTTAAAAATCATCTGGTGGTATACTTAGAAAAAATACCTTGGAAAACATCTCATTGTCAGACATTCTACATTCTGCATAAAAAACAGCAGTTCTCAAAGGAAATCCAGTCTTCTGTATTGATATTAAACTGATTTTTTCTTTCACCCTTCCTAGAATAGTGTTAAGTTGGTTAGCCAGTTCAGAGTGGGATTAGGTTTACCAATTAAGTTGGTCCTGCTTCTGAGTGTCTCTGTGGCAGCCTGGACATGTGGGGAACACAGTAGCAGTCCAGTCTAGGTCACTTTGCTCTTCATCAAAATGGGTTATATATCTGTTCCTAGCTCCAAAACTCATGTTTCAGGCTACTGTGTAAACATGTTACTTTATTCTTACCTATTGCAAGTAAAAATGTTAATGTTTTAACACATATACATGGGCTATGATGATGCATCAGCTGAAAAATTAGAAGTTGTAGTATGTTGTATGTATGGATCATTACTGGATCTTTTTCTTTAGGAGAGTTCACATAGCAGTCCTTTGTTTCTTTCCATGCAGGTTGCATGGTACAAAGATGGTAAACGCATAAGGCATGGAGAGCGCTACCACATGGAAGTTCTGCAGGATGGCAGTGCCAGTCTGCATTTGCCTGTTGTTTTACCTGAAGATGAAGGAATTTATACTGTCTTTGCCAGCAATATGAAAGGAAATGCGATTTGCTCAGCAAAACTGTATGTTGAGCCAGTTGCACCAACAGCAACTCCAGGTTATATGCCAGGACCAGAAGTTATGAAAAGATATAGGTAGGTACACAGTAATATAATTTCATGAGACTTCAATTTGCTGTGATAGACAGCAAAAACTCATTATTCAGCAGTTAAACAGCTTAAGTGATTGGAGTTTGCATACCTCTGGAAAAGTTCTAAATGCTGTTTTCATGACTTATATTGTTTTACATGCCAACTCTTTGTGTGATTTGTCTTCTTAATGAGCAATGCAGTTCCCAGAGTACTATCATTCACATGCATATCCAACCACAGCATCAGATTTACAATGTCAATAACCATATCTATTTCTTGAAGTAATAACATTTTGGAAAAAAAGTTTTCTGCACTTGGAGTTTTAGTGCAGTGTGCAGCTATTATTTCCTGCCCTTGAAATAGCTGTATTTCTATGACAAAAAAATCAAGTGTTGCCATGTTCAGTCTCCATACACATACACACTTCCACACAAATGTACACAGGATTACATCCGTATCTGTGCAGTATCCAATACCCAAAATTTCCCTGGCTGTGGTATATCCTAATACAATTTAGCTATACAAATTCCTTTCAAAAATCTAAAGAAAATCGACTGGAAATAAAAAATAATTTGTCAAAATATCTCACAAAGATAAGTTGGCCAAACTCTTTTAAATAAATTATAATAAAGGCAAAAGTGAAAATCTGTTTATCATGTCAGCCCCCCTCTATATGACATTGCCATACACATCTGTGTTATCTTTTACTTCCAGGTCTATTTCTCCACGCTCCCCAAGCCGGTCTCCTGCCCGCAGTTCTCCTTCTCGTTCTCCTGCCCGCAGATTAGAAGAAACTGATGAAGGACAACTGGAGAGACTGTATAAACCAGTTTTTGTGCTGAAACCTACATCATTTAAATGTTCACAGGGGCAGACAGCAAGATTTGACTTGAAAGTTGTTGGCAGACCTATGCCAGAGACATACTGGTTCCATAATGGTATATCAACCTCATTTTCATCAACAAATAATCATAAAAAACCATCTTAACATGCCTTTTACATCTTGTTGAGACACTGTTTTGAGTGCAACTGTTTTTTTTTCATGTGCATCTGCAGGTCAACAAGTCATTAATGACTACACCCATAAAATAGTGATTAAAGAAGATGGCACCCAGTCACTGATCATTGTCCCTGCAATGCCTGAGGACTCTGGAGAATGGGCTGTAATTGCTCAGAACAGGGCAGGCAAAGCTTCAGTCTCAATGACACTGACTGTGGAAGGTATCTACTGTACAGACTCTTGTAGGAGTCTGATGAGTGTTTCCTATTAAAAACCATGGCCACATCATTTCTTCTTGCGATAACTTACCCTCACTCTTTCAGCTAAGGAAGACCTAGTCAGACCACACTTTGTGGAAAGGCTGAGGAATGTCAGCGTGAAGGAGGGCTCTAGACTGGAGATGGCAGTGAAAGCTACTGGTAACCCTAATCCTGACATTGTATGGCTGAAGAACAGTGACATCATTGTGCCTCACAAATATCCCAAAATAAAGTAAGAATCTTTATTTCATTTGAATTTATTTTATTTAAATTTAAATTTTATTTCAATTGAAATTTCATTTTGTTTTATTTAAAATACTTTATTTAAGTAAAGGAGTTAATAATTACCATCTTGCAAAATGCCTCCTACAGTGTGCTGAATACTCTTGCTTTCAAAGAAGGGATTCACTAAGGACTTTTACATTGCAGCAAGGATTAGAGATATGAAATAGCTTGTAGGACTCACTCCATTTTCTCCAGCTCGTGTATTTGTATAGTTGTATTATGCAAAGCCAATGCTTTTACAACGGAGATTTAGGGAACTTTCTCTGCCTATGGTTTTGAAGTCCTCTGCAGGCAAAACTGCCACTCAGTTCAACACTGCTTTTTATTATCTTTATCTATTTGATTCTTAGGCACGTGCCTCATAAACATGAACAAACATAAACAACATTTCTATTACCTCCAGAGATTTGCCTTTGGAGGCTTTGACCTAATTTGGAAGAAGGGCAAAAATGAATGATGAAGAAGTGAAAAACAGTTAATTTTTTTTTATTTTTTTTTTTTTTTTTGTATTTCAGGATTGAGGGAACCAAAGGGGCAGCTGCCCTTAAAATTGAATCTACTGCCAGGCAAGATGCTGCATGGTATACTGCTACTGCTATCAATAAAGCTGGGCGGGACACTACCCGCTGCAAAGTAAATGTTGAAGTTGAACATACAGAACCTGAACCAGAAAGGAGATTAATAATTCCAAAAGGAACTTACAAAGCCAAGGAGATTGCAGCACCAGAGTTAGAGCCTCTCCATTTGCGTTATGGTCAAGAACAATGGGAGGAAGGAGATCTCTATGACAAGGAAAAGCAACAGAAACCATTTTTTAAGAAGAAGCTCACATCTCTAAGGCTCAAACAATTTGGACCAGCCCACTTTGAATGCAGGCTTACACCAATTGGTGACCCAACCATGGTGGTGGAGTGGTTGCATGATGGCAAACCCTTGGAAGCAGCTAACAGACTCCGCATGATCAATGAGTTTGGGTACTGTAGCCTGGACTATGGAGTAGCCTATTCCAGAGACAGCGGAGTGATTACTTGTAGGGCGACTAACAAATATGGTACAGACCATACCTCTGCTACTCTGATTGTGAAGGATGAGAAAAGCCTTGTGGAAGAATCCCAGCTGCCAGAAGGCAAAAGGGGACTGCAGCGAATTGAAGAGTTAGAAAGAATGGCCCATGAGGGTGCTCTACCTGCAGTTGCACTGGACCAAAAGGAAAAACAAAAACCAGAAATTGTTTTGGTTCCTGAACCTGCAAGAGTCTTGGAAGGTGAAACAGCACGATTCCGCTGTCGTGTGACTGGCTATCCTATGCCCAAGGTCAACTGGTACCTCAATGGACAGCTCATCCGTAAAAGCAAAAGGTTTAGACTCCGTTACGATGGAATCTACTACCTGGATATTATGGACTGCAAATCATATGACACAGGAGAGGTGAGAGTCACTGCAGAGAATCCAGAAGGCTTTATTGAACATAAGGTGAAGCTTGAGATCCAGCAAAGGGAAGATTTCAGATCTGTTCTTCGTCGTGCTCCTGAACCCAAACATGAACCTGCAGTGACAGAACCTGGGAAACTTCTCTTTGAGGTACAGAAGGTAGACAAACCTGCAGAAACAACAACAAAAGAAGTAGTGAGGCTGAAAAGGGCTGAAAGAATCACTCATGAGAAGCTTTCAGAGGAATCTGAAGAGCTGCGTAGTAAATTCAAGCGTAGGACAGAAGAGGGCTACTATGAAGCCATCACTGCTGTGGAACTTAAGTCTCGTAAAAAAGATGAATCATATGAAGAAATGCTAAAAAAGACAAAAGAAGAACTTCTTCACTGGACCAAAGAGATCCCAGAGGAAGAGAAGAAAGCACTTCCTCCTGAAGGCAAAATCACCATTCCAACAATCAAACCAGGGAAGGTGGAGCTTAGTCCAAGCATGGAGGCTCCCAAGATACTTGAACGAATTCAAAGCCAGACTGTAGCCCAGGGAACAGATGCACACTTCCGTGTGAGAGTGGTGGGAAAACCAGATCCTGAGTGCCAGTGGTTCAAAAATGGTGTGCAGATTGAAAGGACTGATCGTGTGTATTGGTACTGGCCTGAAGATAATGTTTGTGAATTAGTCATCAGAGATGTGACTTCTGATGATTCTGCCAGCATCATGGTGAAAGCAATCAATATAGCTGGTGAAACTTCTAGCCATGCTTTCCTGTTAGTACAAGGTAATTTAAATTCTCTTACTCATCCCACTGCTCATTATAGTGTGTTAAGTCTATATGGCCAGTGCACTGTTGATTCATTACATATTATTTTGCAGCCAAGCAGTTAATCAGCTTCACCCAGAAGTTACAAGATGTTGTTGCTAAATCAAGGGACTCCATGGCAACTTTTGAATGTGAGACATCAGAACCCTTTGTCAAAGTGAAATGGTTTAAGGATGGAATTGAGATTCACTCTGGAGACAAGTACAGAATGCACTCAGACAGAAAGGCTCACTTTCTTTCTGTACTAACAATTGATATGAATGATGCTGATGACTACAGCTGTGTACTGGTAGAAGATGAATCCATAAAAACTACTGCAAAGCTTACTGTTGAAGGTAAGAAGCTTGCAGCTCAGTACCATGCAATACTGCTAAAGTGAAATCAGCTTCAGAAAGAAAGAAAGCAATTTAAACAGATGTGCAATGCTCTATGAAATGTTGAGCTGCTTTCATATTTTCAGAATCCAGAATGATGGTTTGGATATATATTTATATAAAATGGTTACACTATATATATATATATTTCCTTAGGCTCATTTAGTAAGAAATGTTTTCATCAGGAGTATATCATCAAGCTTATTCACAAATGTAATTACTTTTGCCTGTAGGTGCTGTTGTGGAGTTTATCAAAGAACTTGAGGATATTGAAGTACCAGAATCCTTGTCAGGTGAACTTGAATGTGAGGTTTTCCCAGAAGACGTGGAGGGGAAATGGTATCATGGCGATGTTGAACTCACTTCTAATCTTAAATATGTGATTGCATCCCGCCGTGGTCGTCAAATCCTCACTATTAAGGATGTTAATAAAGATGATCAAGGAGAGTATAGCTTTGTTGTTGATGGAAAAAGGACTCAATGCAAACTGAAGATGAAACGTAAGCATTTCTAATACTTATATTGTTTATATATTATAGATTTTCAACATTATAGTATGTATTATAGCTATATTATTGTATCCCATAATGCTTTGATATTCAATATTCTCCTTACCTCTTATAAGTATTCATTAACTTCATTTAATTCCACAGCTCGTCCCATGGTTATTCTTCAAGGACTTACTGATCAAAAAGTCTGTGAGGGAGATATTGTGCAACTTGAAGTTAAAGTCTCCCTAGAAAATGCAGAAGGTGTCTGGATGAAAGATGGCCAAGAAATTCAATCAAGTGATCGTATTCACATTGTGTTGGATAAACAGTCACATATGTTGCTCATAGAAGATGCAACAAAGGAAGACAGTGGAGCTTACTCTTTCAGTGTTCCTGATCTTGAACTGTCAACCACTGGACAGATCACAGTGTACAGTAAGTCGCTATCATGATTTTGAAGGTGTGCTTGATTTTTGTCTCTTTTAGGATTATTTTTAAAGGCGTATTTTTTTCATGATGAATATTTTTGTGACTTGACAGGTGTGGAAATAGTGGTGCCTCTAAAAGATGTTCACGTTGTTGAAGGAACAAAAGCTATCCTTGAATGCAAAGTTTCAGCACCTGATGTGTCTTCTTCCAAGTGGTACCTAAATGATAATCAGATAAAGCCTGATGACCGTGTACAAGCTGTATGCAAAGGCAATAAACAGAGGCTAGTGCTTACCAGAACCTATGCATCAGACGAAGGACATTATAAGCTAATGGTTGGCAAAGTTGAAACAAGTTGCAATGTCACAGTTGAACGTAGGTGTCCTTTAAGAAGCACAATTCTTTGTGAAATAATTTCCTTAAATACCAAACCGTGGAAACAACTAATACATTTATAATTTATTCTTTTTATAGAAATTGAGATTATTAGAGGTCTTCGTGACATCACCTGCACTGAAACACAGAATGTATCCTTTGAGGTAGAGCTTTCCCATTCAGGAATTGATGTAATTTGGCATTTCAAAGGCCAACAGATAAAGGCTGATCCTAAGTATAAAATAGAAGCACATGGCAAAATACATAAGTTGACAGTGGTGAAGATGATGAAAGATGATGAAGGAGAATATGTATTTTATGCTGGAGAGAAGAAAACATCTGGGAAGCTTATAGTAGCAGGTTAGTAGAGTTAAAATCCAAGGTTTTTATTTCACTGTGATTTAAAAAAATGCCCAGCATACTGTATTTTGTACTTGTAGCAATTGTTATGTTTCTGTTGGGTTTTTTGCCTTTAATTTATTTTTCTTTCTTTTTTTTTTTTTACATTCTCCTTGCCGTTCCTCTTATCTTTTCTTGTTGGTATAATTTAAATTCTCAAAGCTTTTAAGTAAATGCTAATATATTTTCCTAGATCAGAGCCATGGTAAGGAATGCTGTAGTATGCTTTTGATGTAACTAAAGTAACCAGAGGGGTTTTGTCTTGAGTGCTAAGCATACCTGTGCTGATAATAAAAATAATAAGTGAGAATAACTAGGATGGAATTAGAAACATCTCTTAGTAATTTTCAGGTCATACTCTATTCTTGATATTTCACAGAGTTCATAATGTCTATGCACATGCTAGGCAAAGAATTAGGGCAAAGAATTCCAGCATCTACTTTTCATTTTTGTGTGGGGGAAAGCTGAACAGCATCATGACAAAACCATGTGCCTTTTCTTCCCAACAGGTGGTGCCATTTCAAAGCCTCTCAGTGACCTGACTGTGGCTGAGTCCCAGACAGCTGTTTTTGAATGTGAGGTGGCAAATCCTGAATCAGAAGGCCAGTGGCTACAAAATGGTAGACCATTAGCTATGACAGATCAGTACCGTGCTCAGTCTGATGGTGTTAAGAGAAGGCTTACTATCCCTGTGACAAAACTGGATGATATGGGTGAATATAGCTATGAAATAGCAAGCTCAAAGACATCTGCCAAACTGAAGGTCGAAGGTCAGTATTTTTATAACTGATGTCTTTAAGACTCAGATGTCTTTAAGACTCAGTCCAGCATCACTCACTGTGTCTTGGATCAGGCAAAATAAAATAAATCAAATAAAACAAACCCAAAACTAAGCAGACCAACAAAACAACACCCCAAAACATAAAGAATCTCAAACCAAACATCTCTCATGGATCCTAAAAGTAAAGGTCCCTTGTTGAGTTCCAAGCACACCACTTTACTGGAACTTGTATAAATCAATAAATGCATAAAATGAAACATCATGATTCAATTTCATTAAGATTATTATATTTACTATAGTTTTTAATTTTGATCTGTTCTGTCTATTTGTGGGGTTTTGATTTTTTTTTTCCTTTATTTTCCTAGCTGTTAAGATAAAGAAAACACTAAAGAACCTGACTGTGACAGAATCACAGGAGGCAGTTTTCAGTGTAGAACTGACCCACCCTGATGTGAAAGGAGCTCTATGGATTAAAAATGGTGTTGAACTTGAATCAAATGACAAATATGAAATTACAGTGAAAGGAACTGTTCACACACTGAGAATCAAACACTGTGTGGTGACTGATGAGTCTGTTTATAGCTTTAAACTTGGAAAAATAGGAGCAAATGCCAGACTTCATGTAGAAAGTAAGTCAAAGTGATTTGAATATTTGCTGTAATGTGTGGTTTGAAATTCACATCATATACACTGCTGAATCTTGCTAACTTTTTTCCTCAAGCTGTCAAGATCATCAAAAAGCCAAAGGATGTGACTGCTTTGGAAAATGCTGTTGTCTCATTTGAACTGAGTGTATCCCATGATACTATACCAGTCCGGTGGTTCCACAAAAATATTGAGCTTAAACAAAGTGATAAATACAAGATGATCTCTCAAAGGAAAGTTCATAAACTTATGCTGCACAACATATCTCCTGATGATGCTGGGGAATACACAGCTCTTGTTGGGCAAATGGAGTGCAAAGCAAAACTGTTTGTGGAAAGTAAGTATTGTAAGTTTGTAAGAAAGCAACGATATGAATTGTTACACCGAATCATATTGAACAACTTGATCTGACACTTCAGAGCCTGTTACCCTTGGTTTTTTTGCTGACTTTAAAAAAATTCTTTCTTTTTTCTTTTTCCTTCCCCTCTTAGCCATACACATTACAAAGACCATGAAAAATATTGAAATCCCTGAGACCAAAACCGCCTCTTTTGAATGTGAAGTTTCTCATTTCAATGTACCTGCTGTCTGGTTGAAAAATGGTGTGGAAATTGAAATGAGTGAAAAGTTCAAAATAGTGGTCCAGGGGAAACTCCATCAGCTCAATATCATGAACACAAGCAGTGAAGATTCTGCAGAATACACATTTGTCTGTGGCAATGATAGAGTCAGTGCAACCCTGACCGTAAAACGTATGTAAAAATTAATTTACCAGAATATTTTACAGTTACCAATAATAGAATTTGTGTTAACACATGGAAATAGTGCAACTGAGACAAAACCAGCACCGTTGTAGTGGTATTTTGAAACAACACTGAACAGCCTCAACTGCATTATTAAAAAAGGTCTAGGAGCAGCGAACTTGAAAGTCAGACCCTATTCTTCTGTTTAGGCAAACATGCCTAAACTCCAAGTCACCACAGGAGATAGAATTTGGGTTCCTATGTAATTGTAGGAGATTTAATTGTAGTATTGATTCTGGACAAAAAGCCTACCTTTTAATATTACCAAAATTGTCTTAAAGAAGTTGAAACATCTCTGATCCTGTTAACATGCATTTAAAATAAAATAAAACAGTATGGGGAAAAACACAATTCATGTCAATTTCTTTTCTTTTAGCCATCCTAATTACCTCCATGCTACAAGACATCAACGCTGAAGAGAAAGATACAATAACATTTGAAGTCACTGTTAACTATGAAGGTATTTCATATAAATGGCTAAAGAATGGTGTAGAAATAAAATCGACTGATAAATGCCAGATACGGACAAAGAAGCTTACACACTCCCTCTCCATAAGGAATGTGCATTTTGGGGATGCTGCAGAATATACTTTTGTTGCTGGAAAAGCAGCTTCATCAGCCACTTTATATGTGGAAGGTATTTGCTCTCTTGATTTGTATATTTAGTGACTTCTAGTGGCTTAACTGAAATCAAGGCACTGATTTTACATTTTTTTCTGCCCTAGCTCGTCACATTGAATTTAGGAAGCATATTAAAGACATCAAGGTGGTGGAGAAGAAGAGGGCTATTTTTGAATGTGAAGTTTCAGAACCCGACATTCAGGTCCAGTGGATGAAGGATGGGCAAGAACTCCAGATTGGTGACAGGTAAATGATTGTTTTTACACCATAATAACTTCTGCTATGCGTTTTCCCCCAGGAAATAATTAGCTTATTTTCTTTTCTGATGTCCTTAGGATGAAAATTCAGAGAGAGAAATATGTCCATCGTCTAATTATTCCTTCCACAAGAATGTCTGATGCTGGTCAGTACACTGTAGTAGCAGGTGGAAACACATCCAGTGCCAATTTGATAGTGGAAGGTCGTGACATTCGCATCAGAACCATTCATAAAGATATTCAGGTATGACCTATACAGATGAATAAATATTTCACAACTATGTCAAGCAAAAAATAATGCAAGGGATGAGCAACAATATCTAGGCAGTCCTAACACAAAAATCTGTAATTATAAGGTCAGGGCCTTCTTCTAGAAAAATGGAAAGTGGCATACGTAAAAACAAATTTTATTTCTATTATTTATTCTACCTGTATAAAGGTTATTGAGAGACAAAGAGCTGAAATTGAATTTGAAGTCAATGAAGATGACATTGAACCACAGTGGTACAAGGATGGTATTGAGATCAACTTCCAGTATGAGGAAAGATACAGTTATGTGGCAGAAAGGAGAGTCCATCGAATGAGCATCTTTGAAACCACTTACTCTGACGCTGGAGAATATACTTTTGTTGCAGGACGGAATAGGAGTTCTATTAATCTTTATGTGAATGGTATGTGTCCCCATAACCAATGCTTTGACTGTATTTATTACCCAGTGTTTTTCTGATTTCTATATAGCTTCTCAGAAATTCTGAATCTGAAAAAAAAGATAAATCCAAAGAGATCAGCTGGAACACTATAAAATTCTTCATGTACATGGATGTTTCTCACTCTACTGAAATAGCTGGTCAGATGATAAAAATACTATAGCAGTTATTTTCCCACTGTATTTACTTAGACCAGAAAATTTCTCAAGTCTAAATAAAACTAATTTGTTCATATGAAAAAATGCGCCTTCCCAGAGAGATCAACCTAGTGATTCTAGGACATATTTTGCCAGAAAACACACCAACATAGCTAATTATGTTAAGGCACTTACTGCTAGATCATCCCGCTCGTATCAAGAAAAAGGGCGAATTTTCATGGGCACACTTGATTAGGAATAATAGCGATTTTGGTGGGTTTTTGTATGTCTGTTTGTCTTGTTTTGTTTTTAATTAATTCCTAGCAAATAGTTTTGAATCAATAATAAATATCAATAATGAGATTTTTCCTTCTTCTTCTTTCTCCCTTTCCTCTTCACCTTCCTTCCCCCCAATTTTCAGCTCCAGAGCCACCCCAGATTATTCAGGAGCTAGAGCCAACTACCGTGGAGTCTGGCAAACCTGCCCGCTTCTGCGCTATGATATCTGGCAAACCCCAGCCCAAAATTTCCTGGTACAAAGATGATCAACAGCTTTCTCCGGGTTTCAAGTGCAAATTTCTTCATGATGCACAAGAATATACTCTCTTGCTGATTGAAACCTTCCCTGAAGATGCAGCAGTGTACACCTGTGAAGCAAAAAATGACTATGGAGTTGCAACAACTTCAGCTTCACTTTCAGTGGAAAGTGAGTTTCCCATGCTTATAAATACCACTGTTTGTGAAACGAGATAGCTGTTCTTCATCTTTAAAAATTACTTCTTTTTCTTGTTCTTTAGTCCCAGAAGTTGTTTCTCCTGAGCTAGAAATGCCAGTGTATCCGCCTGCTGTCATAATACCACTACGTGATACTGTTACATCTGAGGGACATTCTGCTTGTTTTCAGTGCAGAGTTACAGGGACAGGTGAGTTTATTAAATCCTGTACATCTTTTCATCTCTCAGAATTTTTAATCTTGAACTCAGAAAAAAATTTACCAATATATGTGCTTGGATCAGTCTTCCCCTAGAAGTACAGTTGTTTGATATACACACACATCAAAAGGTTACTGACTTTCAGTTTAACTTTCAGTTAAACAAGTCAAAGACTGCATCAAGCATGGAAGTTTTAAGCTGTCATAAACATACTAAGCATTTCTAAAAAGAAGATCTCTTTCACAAAACTTGTCTTTGGAAACTTCTCAGTGTTTCAAATGCTAAGTGATGTTGGAAAGCTGTGTCAGTGAGTAAAATGTAGAGTTTCTTTGTGGAAAAGCATTCCCTTGTTAAATGAATATGATGAACATACCATGACACACACCATCGCATCAATTAACTAAACAAACAGACTGAAACTGTGATTCAACCTTTACCCTAATATTCCTAAATATTTCATATCACTCTGCAAACACTAAACTGTGATTGCTTTATTTTTCCTACCATAAAAGGGTGTTTGCTCATTGTCTCTTTAAGTATAGATTTTATTTAAGTAAGTTTTCTAGTTTTAGTTATATAGAATGTCATTCTACAATTAAAATATTTTTTTCCAAGTTAACATGAAACCAAATAAAACTACCTTTCTTCACTTCTGTAAATGGTCTTGAGTATGACTCGTAAAAAGTATTCACATAATAAACTGCAGAATAAGATCCAGTTAAAATCCCAAAGAATTTACAATTATTTAAAGATAAATAAAACTCCAAATTTGAAAATAATCCTGAGTGACAGCTCCACAAAAATCCACATAAAATTTGTAATTACATGTATATGCAAATATGCATGACTTGCATTTCAATCACTTAGAAACAAACTCCATTAAAAAAAAAAAAGGCTTTACAACAGGATTCTGCTTTAGAAGTGCTGCTACAACTCAGAAAATATATGTTGGACTGACCTGCACTCTGTTCAATGCATGCTAGTGTAACTTTTCTTTAGAAGAACTGTATTTATGTGAATGTGGAAACTGCATTTACAGCACAGAATATAAAGATCCTTTCATCTAGCTCTTCCTTCATAGAACCATAGAATCATCTAGGTTGGAAAAGACCTCAAGGATCGTTAAGTCCAATCATTAACCCAGTCTGTCAATGACTCTACCACTTCCCTGGGCAGCCTATTCTTGAAAACCCTTTCAGTGAAGAAATTTTTCCTATTGAAAATTTCCTTTATTGAATACTGTATCCAAATGGGTTTGCATACCTCTCACTTGACTTGTGAAAAACTTTTGTATTAGTTAACACATGATTGAAAATACAGGTTTTTAATGGTACACTTTGTGTAACTGGCTATTGAAAACACTCTTTCTTCTGATGACAATAATAACCCACTATTTGTGTTACAACATTTGATTTATAATGTAGTATAATGACAAATAGAGAGGCAAGACTAAAGTCTGCTTCAGTCCTGTTCTTTCTCAAGTCTACAAGAACCTATACAAGTAATACAACATTTTATATAGGAATTTTATAAAGGTCTTTAGGATCTTCCTTGAGAAATGTGACATGTAAAAATAATATTTGCACCAAGAAGAGGCAAGGTACTGTACTTAAAAGAGTATTCTGTTTTAGTTTTTTAACCTGATTAGTTAAAACTAATAATTTTATAGCCTGTTTAATCATGCAATTGTAGCAAAATCCCATTTTTAAGAAAGAGATTTTCTCTGATTTTAGGAGTAGCAAAATATTTCAAAATTTTTACAGTTAGAGAAGAAAGGAAGAATTATTTTTTACTCGGTAATGTATCAGCACCAGGATCAGTTTTTCCATATGAATATTTCCAATGCACAAAGCAAAACTTAAAGCAACAACAGGCCACTTTCTACTCATCATACTTTACCAGAGTAATACAAGGCACACTTAAACTTAGTCACTTGAGATTAAGTATCTCTTAGATACTTGAGATTAAGATTTTTGGAAGATATAAATATAAAAATAGTGTTTACTTACTAGTGTAATATCATAAATTTTTCTTTCTTTCTTTTGCTTGAGCAGATCTGAAAGTCTCCTGGTACAGCAAAGAGAAGGAGATCAAGCCATCACGTTTTTTTAGAATGACTCAGTTTGAAGACACTTACCAGCTGGAGATTGCTGAAGCTTATCCAGAGGATGAAGGAATCTATACCTTTGTGGCTAGTAATTCTGTAGGCCAAGTGACAAGCACTGCTACCTTGAAGTTAGAAGGTACACTGTGCAATTAAAGAAGTTGTCTTATTTAGGTTATACTCATCTTAATATATACTGATAATTATACGTGAGTCGTTGTCTGTCATGTTGTCTTTTAACTCAATTAATTGCTACCATTTACAATGTCCACAGCATACACTTATGTCTCCAAAATATAGGTAATGAACATTCACAATTTTGCAATGTTTCATGCTCCCCTCCTTTTTCATTTTCTCCAGTGTTAGAATCTGTCATGCACCAAAGACAGTAAAAGCCTTCTTTCTAATGGAAGTTCTTTGCTTACACATTCTTTCATTTGACTGTGAAGACAATCTAGTAAGAATTTTTGTACGAAATAAGTTACTTGAAAACTGTTGAAAAATATCCTAAATAGAGATGTGTAGCAGGTGTGCAGCAACTGAAAAGAAAAAGTGTACATTCATATAAATTGATGAAACATTGACCAAAGTTTTAGAGCAGAAATATTGCCTGGATAATTTGGTGTTCTATATTGTTCTTGATATTATTTAACCATAAATATTTTGTTTTCTTTTTGAAATAGATTTTATAAATGATGAATGAGAATAATTCATGCTGTTAAGTTGCAAGTTAGAAAAAAAAGTCTTGAATAAGAGAGAAAATTCATTGTAGTGTAGGGTAAGAAATTAAAAGTTGGCATGCTTCTTTTCAGGATTTAAAAATGTTGAAGAACTTACATCAGAGTCCCCTTGGCATGTTTCTTCATCTGTTTCACTTAAGGAGGAGTCTATTGGCCAAAGGCCCACCTTTATCCAGCCTATTTCAAGCTGCAGGGTATGCAGTGGGGAATCAGTCAGATTTCAAGCTAGAGTCTCTGGCAGGGCCAAACCAAAAATCCAATGGTTTCATAATCAACGACTCATGTTGCCAAAAAAAGACTTAGTTTTCCACTTTGATGAGTCTACAGGCACAGCTACACTGATAATAGTAGATGCTTTCTTAGAGCATGCTGGCCAATACTCTTGCAAGGCAAGAAATAGTGCTGGAGAAACAACTTGTACAGCTACACTTACAGTGACTGCAGAAGGTAAAGCCCCATTTTTACTTCAAAGGGATTCAGTTTGTTCTATACCACACTTTTGTGCTATTACTAATTATTTCCTTGTTTCACACCTTTTCTTTCCCAGCTAATGTTAGTAGTACCTACCCTCAGTAACCCAGTCACTCTCATTTCTTCTGTTTATGCTGTAACATCTGGAAATTTTCAAATTTATATATCAGTAGAAGTCAAAGAATAGAATAATTTAAATGAAGGCATACAGAGTTTTAAAAAAACTAATTAAGTGATCTTTATAGCATTGACTGAGGTATTTTGCACTGTCTTGTTTAAAAACAAAACAAATACCTCCTTTAAGTACTTTTCCAATCCTAAAATGGACCACTTTAGTGAAAGAAGAGACAAGTATCAACTGAGTACCAAATGCATGACTAGCTTAGGCATCACTTGTCATTCATACATGTGAATGGATAATTTCTGTGTCAAGAGTAGTGCATCCGGCATGCTGAATTTTCAAATGGAGATCATTCATTTTCATCCTCCATGCTGTTTGATTTTGTTCAGAGCATGGTCCAGTGAACTTCTTTAGATACTAATGTTGTTATTTTTGTTACTTAATTACACAGTGCAAGCCCTAGATAGGCAAAGTTCTGGGAAAGATGTAAAAGAGTCTATCCGGTCACAGGCTATATCAGAACTTCATGTTCCTCCTCTCACAAAGAAGAACATTGAAAATTATCAAAAAGAATTTAAATCAGTGCAACAACCATCACAGGAATTGGGTGTACAGGTTTTTGAAAGTGTATCAAAAAGTTTGACCATGAAGGCTACATCAGTTGAAGAAATAAAAGCCATGCACACAACAGTCCTTTCTCAAACATCTCAGAGCACCAAGATCACTATGACCACCTCTCAGGAAATGAAAGATGTCCCTCCAAAGATTCTCTTGCAACTCAGAGACCTAACTGTGAAATGTGGTGACACTGCTCAGTTCATATGTGCCTTAGAAAATGAATTCTTCTATGAGTTTCTTTGGGCCCATGAAGGAAAAAGAATAGAAGTGTCTGAAAAATTGAAGATATCACAAAACGGAAGTGTTCTTCTGCTCACAATCCTAAATGCCCAGCTGACAGATCAAGGACTGTACAGTTGTACTGTTTATAATGACTATGGAGGGACAACAACTTCTGCAATACTAACAGTCAAAGGTGGTTATCTGACTTTTAACATTATCACTTACCTTTTGGAACTTCATTATAACTACCTCGAGCTCACTCATATTGCCTTTATTATTATTTATTCATTTATTATTGTTAATTGAGAAAACTGTATTGATAATAATCTGGGGGTTTTCCTTCACATTTACAGCTCTATTCAGAAGTGAAATATGCAGTACTGGGAAGTTGATATTGTAACTTTGTGCCTCTTCCTGTCAAATCACAGATGTCTGAGGCTTTTTATTCCTCATATACTTCATGATATGCAGTGAGAAGTAAAGCAGGAATTGTAGGAATTTTTATATTTTGTTAATTCCTGAAGCTGGAGTTGAAGGAAGATAAGAACGTCAAATAAGCCATGTTGAATTAGATACCTGGTCATATCAAACTCCCAACTTGTTTCAAATAAATCCAAGGTTTCAATTCCAAAGTTGGCAATATAATTAATGTCCTTGAAAGGATTAATGGGTGAAAACGTATTACTGCAATACTGAATTTTCTTCTACCCTTTACTCTCCTTAAGATATAAGTATTTATTTTTCGCTAAGACTCTTTCCACCCCTTCCTGACATCAACATAGCAAGATGTTAGTAGTGCTATCACTAGTAAGGACTCAAAAATATATTATCAGCACACTAGACAGGTGATACTATTTCTGATGAGTTACAAGGAATACAGAACAGAAAACTAAGATGAATAATGAGAAAGGCATATTGACCCTGTTGATTTGCCTCTTATTTACTGAAATTTCTTTTTTCACTCTAGAGCTGTGCAAAACGCTTTACATAATCTTCTGCTGCTACTTTCCAAATTAAGGCTCTAAATTAAAAGCAAAGATGTGCTTGTATTAGGCACTGCAGAACACGTCTTGGTCCCATGAAAGTCCCATAGGCTTAACTGATACCTAGAATTAGCCTAGCAGGAATAGAGCTCTTAAATGTGCAGTCACTCCTGTTTAATAGCATTGTTTTAGCACTAATACGCCCAACATACTTTCAATACTAATTACTGGTGTTCCCCCCCCAATTATAAGGATACTTTTTATTCCTGCAAAAGATCTGACCTAATCCTTTTCCTAACTTTATTCTTACCTAGCAAAAGAAGCACAAGCCAAAGCAGTAACAAAAATTATTCTTGAATCAGATACTAAAAACTTTAAAGCAGCCAAAGATTGTCAGTTTAAAGCATCTGAAGTTAAGCAAGAATCTTCTAAGAAAACCTCAAGCTTGTTTATATCTACATCCCAAAGACCATATGAAACTGAGAAGCAAAGAAACAGAGGATACTATCCCGATGTTGTACCATGTGAAGACATCACAGAAACTGATGCCAAAGCACCAGAGTTTCTTGAAACTCTGCCTGCAGAAACTATTGTAAAAGAAGGAGATGATGTGTTTCTCTTTTGTATAATGAAAGGTGTGCCTACACCTTGTGTAGTCTGGTTGTGCAATCAGCTCATAGTTCAGGAATCTGCAGTGTGTCACTTAAAACATGATGGGCCTCTGTGCAGCTTAAGATTGTTGAAAGTTGGTCAGAACCACAAGGGTATATACAAGTGCAGAATAGTTAATCCTGCAGGACAAGCCGAGTGCAGCACTCATCTGAAAGTGACAGGTTGGCAACTGCATGTTCCTTCTAAGTATCAATTCCTCATGCATAGCATCATTGCATTTCAGTACATTCATTCCCTGAGAGATGATAAAGAACGAAAAGCATCTCATTAGTCTGTGGATTGTTGAATGTTTCCTTCAGGGATTTACGGCATGATAAAGGCATGTTGCATTAGAAACTTTCCCCCACCCAGCAAAAAAGAAAGCAAATCTTATAGAAAAATGTACATTGCAAACAAGTTTGAAAATATTTGATTATTCTGTTCTCAAAATTTATGAAGTGTTTGAATTGTTTGGCATGCATTTATGTGTATGTATGTGTGAATTTCTGTATATTTGGAAACAAGATTGGATGTTTTTTACTACGTAAAGTGTTGATTGGCACATTTAGAAACTATAGCTCAAAAATCTTTGTCTTTTTTATTCTAGCTCCTGAAAAAATTGTTCATGAGAAGCTAGAGGAAGAGGTTGAAATGGAAATGAAAGGTACAATCACCAATGAGAATAATTAGTACCAGTAATTAGTAATGTTACGAAAAGCTTTTATCTGCTTATGTGAAGTGTCTGATGGGGAAGAAAGACACTTTAAAGCATATTGGAATATGTTGCATGTTTGTGTTGATATGCAAAAGGTTACCTGCATTATAAGGTTATTTAAGTTTTAAAATATATTTAAAACTTCAAATTTGTAATTGTGCAGCCATATTCTTAACTTTTACTTCATGCTTTGCAGCTGTTCACAGAGCTTTTATTTGTTCAATTTCCTTTTGAATGCATGGAATAGTTTACTTCAGAAGGAAGTTATACAAATCTTATTTGTATTATTTTTAAACAAGTTAGCAGCCTAACATTAATCAGTTCAATGGACACTATTGGATGGATAGATAAAGTATACTAGAGAGCATTTGTTGTTTAGATGATATGAAAGCTACACATTTCCATTGATTCCTTGCACTTTTTTTTACATACATTAATTCACCATTATACATCTCTTACCCTGGCTTGCAGATAGCATACGTGGTTCATGTTGCTTGCTTTTTTCCCTGTGCATAACACTGTGAAGTTAGTGGCTGTATTAGTTCGAATAAACGCCTTCTCATTTCATGTTACTTACTTTTTAAAAAGATATCTTTCAAAATATTTTTTCTCAATTGTTTGAACATTTAATCTGCAAACAGAGGGGTCAGAAAGGGCGTTTATTCTACTGTCTGCAAGTCAGGTAAGATTTTCTTCTTTGCCACCCAAAGACACACAGCTTTTCCAGGCAGCAAAAACATACACGCAGAAGAACGTGTTATTTTGAAATTCCTTTTTGCTTGTTCAAGAAGAAATTTCCACAGTCTGAAGAAAGAACAGACAACGAACGATTTTCGTGTCAATCTTTAAAACAGAGCAAGGCGTTGCGTTTATTCGAACAAATATGGTGAGTGAATTACTTTTTTTTCCTGGGTGTGTGATGAAATCCATTGCATGCCCATTTTTTATTTCAATATATTGTTACTTTTTTACAATCAGATGGTAGGCAGAGCGTGACATGTTGTAACCCAGTCTCCTTCTCTTACAGAGCAGCACAGCAAGGTGAACCTCGAGGGACCTGGCAGAGCGGCGGTGCTGGCTTGCCCCCAGAACTGTAAACCCACCTTCACACAGGGCCTGAAGTGTAGGTCTGTCTTGGAGGGGGACCCTGTATTCTTCCAGTGCAAGCTGGTGGCATGCCCGGCGCCCCACATGTCCTGGTTTCACAACAACCGGCCCGTCCTCCAGGACTGCCGTAAGGTGATTCGCACGGAGAGCGAGGAGCACACACACCGTGCCAGCCTGGAGCTGTGGGATGTGCGGGAGCACGATGCTGGCAGCTACAGGGTATTTGCCATTAACAGCGAGGGCTCAGCTGAGTCCACTGCCTCACTGCTGGTGGCACGCAGTGGGGAGCAGCAGCAGGGCTTGGGTTTCACAGAGAAAGCCAAGTGGATGCGGCAGAACTGGGAGTGCCTGCTGCAGCAGCGGCGGGAGGACCGGCTGCGGGTGGTGCTCCGCTGCACTGGCTCACCCTTTGACAAGGGGCAGGAGGCCAAGCAGTCACTTGGGAACCTCTCACCAGCCCGAGGCAGGGTACGAACCATCCATTTTCAGAGCCTGCCACTGGTGGGGCCTCACCGCCCAGGGGTGGTACGTAGTAGGGAGCATAGGGGCACAGTGGCTAATGCTGAGGAGCTGCTGGATGAGGAGATCCGTTGGAAGCTGCAGAGGCTGCGGGAGGCAAAGAGGGCAGCACTGAAAAAGAAGCAGGAATCCCTCATGTCCATGCCCCAGGACATGCCCCCTCCCCAGGAGGGCCCTCATGGGAAGCCCAGCCCAGTTAAGGTGGCTGCCAAGATGGATGGCTCGGAGCTCCGCACAGTGCAGGTTGTGAAGTGGTACTCCAGGCCCCAGGCCATGGGAGAGAGATGGCAGATGCCAGGTGGGCTTCTGGAGCCCTGCCCACCCCTCTTTGTCCAGGAGGTCAAGCCCCAGGAGGCTGTTGAGGGGCAAAGATGCACTTTCTCCTGCCTCTTCCATGGCCGCCCACAGCCTACAGTCACTTGGTACAACAATGCCAAGCCCGTTGGGCGCATCAGGGGCACCGCCGTTCACACCACAGAGTGCCGCTCTACACTGACCTTTCCATCCCTACTCCCACAGCATGGGGGCACTGTCACCTGCGTGATCTTCAACCCACTGGGCACAGTCAGCACCTCAGCTGCACTCTATGTGAGGCAGCGAATGCCAGCCTATGAGTACGCAAAGAAGGAAGAGGAGAGGAGGAAAGAAGAGAAGGAAGAGGAGAAGAAGGTGAAGGAGGAAGAAAGGGAGAAAGAGAAGGAGGAGAAAGTGAATGAGGAGGAGGAGGAAGAAGAAGCTGGTCTGACCTTTGCAGCAGAGAAAGGACTGCCAAGTGCAGTTCCAGACTCACACTTGCTATCGTTGCCTGTGGAGATCAAAATCACTGCCCCCACTCCAACACCAGAGCAAGGCACAGAGATGAAGGACACCACACAACACCCTCCAGAGCAGGCTGCTCCCACCATAAAGCACAAATTCAAGTTTTCATTTGATATGGGAAATGAACCACCCCAATTTGTAGCAGAAGCCCCAGCACACATTCATTGCCATGAAGGAGAGGATGTGATGTTGGAGTTTGCTGTGTCTGGGCAGCCCCCACCAGCTGCGACCTGGTCCTTGAATGGCCAGAACCTCTCCGCTAGTGAGAGGCTGAGGTTTGAAGAAGGCAAGAATGGCATTTACCGCTTACATATTCAAGGAGTCTCTGTCACAGATGCTGGACAGTATTGTTTAGTGGCCACAAACGTGGCTGGAACAGCACAGAGTGCCTCTGAGCTGACAGTCCAGCCCAGTGCACCCCAGTTGTATAGCAAAGATGGAGGCACTGAGGAACAGCCTGCTGTGGACCACGTTGTTCACCCCCAAGGCCTCAGCATACTTGGGAAGGATGAAGAGGAACAGATTGTATGCCCCAAGGAGGAGGAAGCCCACCTACCCTGGTCCCGAAGGCTGTCTCCATCTCCTGGTGAGCAGTTGGAAGACTGTGAGAAAACTCCTCACTTCAGAAAAAGTGAGATGGCGGAAACAATGGTGCTGGATACTACAGAAGTTTATGCAAAGCAAGAAATGGGTTATACAGAAGAAAGTGTCAGGAATACAGATGGTATTTCTGAGGTGAGGCAGCACAAGGGAAAAGCTGTCTCTGAAGAACACAGCTTTGGAATTGTTACTACTGAACTGCACCCTACCATATCCAGAAAAGGGCATGAACTAGTGGCCAAGGACTCGGGTCACTTTTCAGAGGAGCTGGAGCCTGAAGGAGGCAAGGTGATACCACATACAGATACTCTGTCCTGGGACACCTTGAAGTCACCATTTATGGAAATGCATGGGCAAACACATGTCTCTGAGCAGTCTGCTCTGGCAAGGGAGTGTGAGGATTCACAATTTTTCATTCCTGTATCGCCTGTGGTACAAGAGGGAAGTGATGTTTGCACAGAGGAGAGTGATGCCCCTGCCTGGGAGGCAATGACTCCTGATGTGCCTCTTGTAGAAGAGCCAAACGTGCCCCATCTGCAGGACCACATTGCAAGCAAACCCACACAGGAGCTATTTGGCTTTTATGACTCCTGTACAGAAGAGCAGCAGAAGGAACAGCACAAGGAACAAGAGAGATCAGTTGATACTGAACAGGACATCGAAGGTGATGATCATCTTTGTAAAGAAGAAACAATTGATGATGGTGATGTCACACACTGGGAAATGCACAATGATGATCAAATGTTGCAAGGAATGGAGTCTGACACAGGCAGATCTTCTTTGGATGTAATCGTCACTCCTCCTGGCATAGAAAACTCAGGTCAGGTTTTTACTGAGGAAGCTGAGGTTCACCTGGAAGAAGGGCATTTCAGAGAGCAGCTGTTGCCACCTGAGACTGATAAGACTGATATATTTGATCTGAAGAAGCTTGTGGAGCCTTTTCAAGCTGCAGAGACGATGTACACAGAACAGGCACAAACCCCCAGAGCTGTGGAGAGCATGGAGGAAAGAGCAACTGGGCTGATCTCTGTGCACCAACATGCTGCATTTGTGGAAGAGATGCCTCTGAGTGAGGAACTTCATCAGAGCTACAGGATGCAGAAGGAGGAGGTCAATGCCCAGGAAGAGGCACAGCAAAGAGAAAACAGTAGGGCTGATTTGCAAATCCCTAATGGGGACCTTGGCAGTGTCATGATACCTGCTGAAGAGGGACCTCTTGCTGAAGAAATTCATGAGTCAGAGGTGAGTGTCTGTCTGGAGGACTCACTTGAGGAACAAATTCATGAATTTCTGGTGGAGTCCACAGCAGATTTCCAAAGAGAAGTTCAGGAAACACATGTGTGGGAGAGTGGGGAATGGATAGAGCCCACAGAGTCCCAGAGTGATAGCTTCATCATGGACTTGAAAAAAGCTGCACATGAAAAGAAACCCCAGGCTGGACATCAGGCTGAGGAAGATGGTGGTTCCAGGATAAACAAGGTCTTTGAGACAGGAATGAGCAGCTTCACCTGTGAGATAGAAAGCACAGATTCCTCTGAGGAGATGCTCAGGGACACACAACAGGAACCAAATGCAACCAAGGGCTTCTCTTTTGGGCAACTCATACTTGGTTTAGTAATGGATGAGCCTGGGGCACAGAAGGGGCAAAGGAAGGACTCTAGGGACAAGAACGGGACTGCCACTGAGGAAGCCTCTGAGAATAGCCTAGATGAAGAAGGACCGTGGGAGGATACTTCTGCAGGTCCAGAGCCCAGTGCTGTTCAAGTGTCAAAGCTGGAGCCTGATTTGTCCCTGGCCAATTATTTAAGATCCACTGGGATACATGAAACTCCAGATCTCAAAGGGACAGTTCAGAAGGAGCAGCAAGAAACTATCACTTCACTGGAAGTGGAGGAGGTTACCTTCAGCATGGTTTATGATTATTACAACAACCATCAGGAACTTGCCCGGCCCTTCTCTCCTGAGTCAGAAATGTCTATAGAGCTGGAGAGTGGGAGCAGAGAGGAGTCGCCTGATTCAGATCGCTTTTACACACCTCCCTCCTCAGTGGAAATCTTTGAAACTGCTTCTTCAGAATCCTACCACACCCCACTCAGCACACCCGAGCGCTACTCCACACCGTCTGAAGGCTCAGGGTACAGCACGCCCCCTGAGCGCTACTCCACACCATCTGAAGGCTCAGTGTACAGCCTGCCCCCTGAGCATTACTCCACACCCTCCGAGGGTTCAAAGTGCAACACACCCTCAGAGCACTATTTCACACCCTTTGAGGGACCCTACTCTCCATCAGGGGACAGCACACCACCAGAACGCTATCGGACACCCACTGGGGAGTATATGGATGCCCTGACCACACTCCCCTCCTGTGAGAGGAGAAATCAGCCTCCAGACCAGCCCCAGGCTGATGTGTTTAGGACCCCCCGTGAGTCCCTGGAGCCATCAGGCAGGGAAATGCCACCTGCATTCCTCAAGGCATTGAGCAGGAGGAGATTGTGTGAGGGCAGCACGCTGAGGTTTGTGGCTGAGGTGGTAGGTGTGCCCAAGCCAGAGGTGAAATGGTATCGTAATAAGTCTCTGTTGGAGCTGGATGAGAGAGTACGAATAGAGAAGGATGGGGACAAATGTATTCTGGAGATCACTAATATCCAGAAAGCTGATGGAGGACAGTATCTGTGCCATGCAGTGAACATTGTCGGGGAAGCTAAAAGTATTGCACAGGTGGAAGTTTTGCCTGAATATGGGCGGTCACTAGCACTGCCACCCCCTGTTACCCACCAGCATGTTATACACTTTGACCTGGACGAAAATACATCTTCAAGGTCACCTTCACCACAGGAAATCCTCCTGGAAGTGGAGCTGGATGAAAATGAGGTGAAGGAGTTTGAGAAGCAGGTCAAAATCATTACCAGTCCTGAGTTTACCCCAGATAAGAAGAGCATGGTAGTTTCCCTGGATGTCCTTCCACTTGCTTTGTTAGAACAAGCTGCAAGCTTGGCTGCAGTGGAGAATGAGGATGTAAAAATTGATTTCCAAGTAACTGAAATGCCTCCACGCTTTGCTGTGCCCATTGCAGATATCAAGGTGACAGAAGGCTTGGAGGCAGTGTTTGAGTGTGTGGTAACAGGTACTCCTGTCCCAGTAGTTCAGTGGTTCAGAGGTGACACCTGTGTGACGCCTGGCACACGGAAGTATGTTGTGAGTCAGAAGGAGGGACTTCACAGTCTGAAGATCCAAACTGTAGATCCTTCTGATAGTGGCTGCTATAACTGTAAGGCAGTGAATAGGCTGGGAGAAGCAACATGTAAAGGCTCCCTTGTGGTCATGGCTCAGCAGGGAGCAAGTGCTAAGGTGAGCAGTGCGACAGTCATGGGCTGTGAACCACACAGGTCACAGAAGGGTGACTTGCTTTTGAGTAAGACTGTGAGCCCAGGTGACCAGTCAGAAATAGAGCTGGAGTTTGAGTTTGAGCCGCACAGAGATGACTCAGAAAAAGCAATCCAGCTGCTTGCAGTGACTCAGCAAGAGCAGGAAGTGGAAGGGGAGAAGTGTGTTAACATTAGTTTTGATGTGTTTGCAGAGCCATCCCAAGAGGAACGGGTTGAGTTTAGGGCAGAGGACTCAGAGAGCTGCAGCTTTGAATTCCAGGTCACAGAAGCTCCTCCCAGATTTGTTAGGCTCATTTCTGACTACAGTACATTTGTGGGTGCTTCAGTATACTTCCAGTGTCTCGTGACTGGTTCCCCCCCACCAAGTGTCTGCTGGTACAAGGATGGGGTGTTGTTGGAAGGGGATAGGTACTGTTTGCAGGAAGAGCAGGATGGCTCTCATAGCCTTACCATTGAAAACCTGATGCAAAGTGACAGTGGGCAGTACAAATGTGTAGCTACTAACAGGGCAGGAACTGCTGAGACTTGTGCTGTGTTAACATTATACTAAATTTCCATAATTTATTTCAAAGTCTCTTTTGAAATACTAAATGTTCGTATGATGTTGTTCACTGCAGGTAAAAAGGCAGCACTCATCTTTAGGGGCATTGTTTTTCATCTCTTTAGGGATGAAAACCACTCTGTGGGCATATTTCTGTCTCACTTAAACTTGCCTTCTTTGGGGAATTTAAGTGAGATTTAATCCGTGCATAAATTTTGTGCACATTTTCTGCACCGAGGTATATTTCAAGCTTCTTCTAAGTTCCTTACTCATTCTTGTAAAGATATTTTAGTTGACACTCATGTAAGCAGGACTAATTTTTTTGTATAATGTACATATACCTGTGTATCTGTAACGGTGCGACCGCTCTTGTTTTATGTAGGCTAGAAATCACCTGAAAATGTAGACACCATTTTTTTCTTGTAACCTACAGATATGGAATACTAACTTATGCTTGCTGTTTCATTTGGGTATAGTTCTGTGAAAGAACTCCTTAAATTGGTATTTCCCCTTCTCATAATGTTGTCAGAACATGTGAGTTTCACTGATTCAAATCCTGTGTTTACAGTTTCTATCACTGCAAAATTCTTACATCCATGGGCCTCATTCTAACAGCTCATGGAATTAAATGCCTTTTTTATGTCAATGGAATTATGCTGTTGCAAAGAAAAGCAGCACAATGGGAAGAAAAATTAAAGTTTTGCATTTGTAGAGACTGGACAGGATTTTTTTCTCTATTACCAAGTAATAAACACGAAAACATATTTTGTACTGTATCTGTAGAAGTTAAAGGGAAAGGAGAGAGAAAATAATAATAAATCAGTGATGTTACTGTAAATTCATTAAAATAATTTTGGTTGTCCCTGTATTCCAGTGTCATTCATAAAAAAATACATAGTAGTAAAAAAGTAAGATATTTTTATGCAGTATCTTGTTTCACATTAGAACTATATATTTACTTTTTTTTTTTTTAATTAATACCAGTTAAGTGTCCTATGTGTCAAAATGACCAGAAATAAATGGAATACATTCAATTGTTATCTGTGGCATTTTCTCACCAGAAGAGATTTTTACATTAATGTTCTCCATGTGAATATATATTTTTGTATTTAAAGTAATGCTAATATTTAGGAGGAAGAGTCAGCAGTAGCTGACATAATCAGAACTAAATCTCTCTTACATAAACTATGATAAATTGAGAAAATCTGTTAAAAGTATGAAAGTTATTAATTAATGTTTATTAGAAGTTAAATACGTCTCTAATGCATGTACCAGCTTTCCAGTAACCTCTAAGTCAAGGTGAGATCTTGAGTTCAAGAACCCTAAACAAAAATTAATTTTACTTTTTTTAACCTGTTAATGAGGTTCTTCCAGTCATTTACAAATTTCTGTCAGTTACCTTGCAAACAGCTTTAAGTACCGTGGGGACTTTAAGCATAAAAGAACTATTCCTGTAGTATGTTCAGTTATGTTCCTACAATTTCTTATTTCTGAGTTTGATGTTTCCTCACACTGAGGTCAGCATGCCTCAAAAAACTGATAATCTTTTAAGAGTATCCTATCACTCACCCGGGATAGTATATTTTGATCAAAAGGTTCTCTTTGTGCCGATTGTGTTGCCTGATAAAAATTTAATATATAATTGAACATACATAAGGTTTATATGTTAAAAGGCAGAGATAATTGTGATTTCTCATAGGTAATGGTGGTAGGAAAGAGAAAATGAGTGTCTGACCTGATGTTGTGCTGGGAAGGAATTACTTCACGTCCTTGATCCATTCCTTGTGTAGATGTGTAGCACTGTCTGATTCATTAGACAGCAGAGGTCCTTAGGGAATTTGGCAAGAATTGTTTGATGTTCTGTGTCAGCTGTGACATGAGGGGTCTTTTAGGCCCAAAGCCAAAGAGGTCAGAGGCCCTTCGATTAGGCCCTATGCAATTGTGATGTGTGTTTATTTTGCATGTAAATCTGAAAATTTTTAGCAGAAACAGGCCCATAACTTGGTTCTGAAGCCATAAGCCAAACAGGTCCAAGTTTATATTCACATCTGAAATATATGGCCAAGCACCTTTATCTCTACCTGTGTAGTGATGTTGGTGGTTTATGTAAGTCTAAAAGTCTTGGTTTAAGTTTCATACATTAGCCAGGAGCATGATCATGTGTTTATGGAGAGACAAAGTCTCACCTAAGCTACAAATATTAAATGTGGAGTAATCCCAGGTTGGAATGAACTTACTCTGGGACAACTGGTATACCTTGACTATCTCTCCAAAATTTTGTGCTTTCATAGGAGTCAAAAAGCTCGCAATTTTCAGGTTTAATGTTGTCTTTATTTCTACAAAATAAGTATTTAAAAAAAAGGATGAATTATGTCTGTTTGTCATCAATGTGCATTGAATGTTAACATGTATGGTTAATTTGTGAAATAAATACGTAAATGATTTAAGTCCATCACTTCTTGTACTTTATTCATTTCACAGACCTATCTAAAATACAAAAAAGAATCTGTATAGTTTTTCTGTCATAAATATTCAGGAACACACAAAAGTGCATTTATTTTTTTTACACTCCCGTTATAAAGCATTCTTGTGTATTAGCATGGGTTTCATTCTGAAATTTATATTCCATATTTTTATATTTTACTTATTGGGCCAAATTCTGCCACCCATTCTCAAATTCACTTGCACAATTTATTACTGTTTTAGCAAGGCTGGTAAGTAATACCAAAGGACTGATATAATCTTTTATTTTTTACCTAAGCATCTCTTCTCTGCAGTTAGTCATTGTATGCACTGTGCTATGTCATGTATATTCTGGCATTTGTGGCAAAACTAATAAGTTTTAAACTAATGAAAAAGAACTGGGTGTGACATAGTCTGTTCCTTTTTGTTGGAGTGTAGCAAAAATTATTGTCTCAATAAGTTTTTAAATTTAACGTACTCTAATTGAGAAGCTTATCAAGGTTCCCTCTTAGAGTTCCTAGAGACATTTATTTATCCACTCACAATTTTATTCCTTTTTTAAACTCTCGTATCTTTCCATGTTGAATACTGTGGACCTTAAATGAGCAAACTTGTAAGGACAACAGTATTTGATTTTCAAAGATTTCCTTTGCATCATGCTTCTCAGGGATTGGTTGTACCATTCCTGGAAGTCTGAGATTTCACTGATGTTTCTATTGTCAAGCATCTGCAGAGAATAGCATGTTCTTCACCTCCACTTCCTCTCACTTTTAAACCATCATTAGAACCAGAGTGGTCCAACATATATATGTATAACTTCACAAGGGCAAGAAAAATTTTAAAGTGCTCTGTCTTCTTTTTCTCTCTTTTATTGTGGTAGTTTTAATATGCCATATTGTGACAGGGAGGAGTTCATAAGCAGAGATTTAAATCAGTGCAGACTTGTGATTTTTGTAATAATGGTGCTGTAAACTGAAGGGTCTAATGACAAAACCAGGATAAAGCTGGTAAGAGAGAGGTAATGTCTTGGTGTATTAGACAAAAGATAGAGTTTAAAGAGATGGACTATGCACCAGAATAAAAGTCAGTGTGCTGAAAAGATTGTAGGATTGTTGGTTGGTTTTTTTGTTTGGCGGGGTTTTTTTTCAATTCTTATTCTAGCATTCTGCTTTTTTCTTGGTGTTTTGAATTAAATCAAGGTCTTACGCTGTTCTGCTCTACTTATTTGTATAGATGTACATACAAATACGTATGACACACACCACTTTATATATACTACATACCACTTTAATTATACCTGTGAAATGCATCAATGTTGCTTGATTGTTACTTGCACGGTGCACCCTGGGGGGTATCCCTAATCCATACTGTGATGTCAGGTTTAAAGAGACATTCCTAAGTAACCTGACAGCACAGCATGTCTTGCTGGTTTCGGCAGGTGTGTATTTGACAGCAAGGGGATCTCATGTTCGTTGGTAGCTGTTGTACAGTATAGAGAAAGCCTCCAGCTACAAAAAAATAGTTTCCCTAACACTGCTTATCGTTAGCTATGAGTGTTTTCATAAATATTCTAGTAAAACTGAACAATTTTTTTCCATACAGACATCGCTAGGTCTCTTATTGCCTCTTCTGAGGACAGAAGAAATGAAGGCTACGGCAGCGGCCTTCAGTTTCCTGATAGAGAAAAAACACTTGAATTTGAGCCTGGAAAACCAGTTTATGTCAGCAAAGAAACAATGAAAATGGAGGAGGAGGGGAAAGCCCCTGTTTTCCTCAAACAGGTCCCGAATGTTGAAGTTTGGCAGGGAGACATAGCTAGGCTCTCTGTTACTGTTACTGGCAGCCCCAAACCCAAAATCGAGTGGTTTTTCAACAGTCTGAAGCTAACCTCGTCTATGGACTATAAGTTAGTGTTTGCTGGCAATGACCATAGCCTCATCCTCCCATATGTGGGTATGCAGGACGAGGGTAAGTACACGTGCGTGGCCAGCAATGTACACGGTGAGACCACATGCAGCACCCACCTCCGTGTGCGGCAGCAGACACCGGGATTCCCTTGCTTTGCCAAGGAGCCCGACAGCGTGTGGTGTGCCCCGGGCTCCATTGCAGTCTTTGAGTACACAGTAGCAGGGAAGCCAGGCCCAGATGTGCTGTGGTTCAAGGGGAGCGAGCAGCTCTTCTCAGATGTGCGTCGTTCCATTGCTCACCACCCTGACGGTTCAGGCTCCCTGACAGTGTGGGACTGTATGGAGGAGGACGCTGGGCTCTACACGTGCAGGGCAGTGAGTGCTCTGGGCGAGGCCATATGCTCTGCTGAGCTCCTTGTGCTGCTCGAGGAGCATGCTGTGTGCAGGCAGAGCCCGGCCTTGCAGAATTCTGCAGTGGTAGAAGACCAAAGCCCCATCTTCTATGAGGAGGCTGGTGAGCTTCCTGCTGTGGAAGGAGCACTCAGTCTTGAGGCCATGAGGAAGCCTCTGGCCCTCCTTCAGCTCCAGATGAGCCAGGCAGTGCATGTGTTGCCCAGGGAGGACATCTTGCCTGGCCTGCCACTGACCTGTCTGGCTGTGCAGAGTGTTGAAGAGATGCTCACTCAAGTGGCCATAACACAAGAGAGTGATAGGCTTCTGGCAGAAGCATGGCAAACCCTCCCTGGTGGCCCACAGGGCGTGGTGCCTGCAGCAGCAACAGAGACACAACTAACAGGCTGCCGTGGGACCATAGCTGAACACATACCCTTGATCAAAGAGAAAATCATCCCCAAGGCAGCAGAGCAACTGGCTGCTCTGAAGACAGAGGTTTCCCAAGTCCTTCTACAGGTATCAAGCACCACTGAGAGCTGTGCCATAGAAGGTGACCAAATCCAGGTCCTTGAAAGCTTTCAGGCAACACAAGGTGAGCTGAAGGCTGAACCCAGATTTCCCTCTGAATTGGCCTTTACTGGGGGCCAAGCTGTCCCTCTGGAGAACATTTCTTTCCTGGAAACAGTAGAGGAAGATTTTGCTGCAAGAATACATGAGGGACAGGCTGTGAGATTTCCCTTGCTCCTGGAAGAAAATCAGTTCCTGGAGGAGGAACATGTTGATCTTTCCAGCCCACCTAAGCAGTGGAAAACAGCATTGAGACAACCCCATGAAAAAATGCACTCTGACCAGCTCCAGCCCAGCCAAGTCCTCAACAAAGAGAGTCAGCTCACTGCTCTTGTTCCCAAGAGCTGCAACTTGGACATAAAGTCTCAAATTAAAAATGCACTTAAAGCTACAGTGGTAAGTGAGAAAAACCTCTTGTTTTCAGAATGGTTGGCTGATAAAGAAAATGTTGAAGTGCAGACAATAAACATCACGAAGGAGAATACACATACCTTGTGCACCTATGTTGTGACCACAGGACGATGCAGTCCCATAGAAATCCCACTCTCCTTGGGAGACTTCAGCATTCAGACAGCTGACCAGAAAACAGTTTTGAAGGAAGCTTTTTATTCCCTTTGTGAAGATAAACATCTCTTGACAGATGAAAAATGCAAAACATTTCCATTCTATCCCAATCTACTTCTCACAGGAAAACCCTGTGATGAAACCTCTGAGCTGGACCCCCAGCAGGCTGAGAGGACTATGGAGGCAGAAGTACCATTGGAGCAAGCTTTGCCTACACAACTAATCAACACTGTGACTGGGCGTGGTCAAATCAAGAACGTGAGTGTGGCTGTAGCCACTGCTGGTGTAGGCTCTGCAGGTCTTCCCACTCAGACACCTACAGAAATATTGAAAAGGAAAGAGAAAAGGGAAGAAATATGTGAGGAAGAGGGCAGAGGAGATCTGGAAACTAGAGCTGGGAAGTTACAGGCTGAGCTGGGCAAAGAGAGTTGTCCCATCATACACAGCAAACTGGTAGATACTGTTGTGGAGGAAGAGGAGAGTGTCAGGCTGGTGTCTGTCATAACAAATGTCAGTGAGGTGAACTGGTACTTTGAGGGTAAACTGGTATCTTCAGGCAACAAATTCAAGTGTTTGCAAGATCAGGACATATACACACTAGTAATAAACAAAGCGTGTGCAGAGATTCACCAAGGAGAGTACACCTGTGAGGCGCTGAATCAAGGTGGAAAAAGAGCAACAGCAGCAAAACTCACAGTTGTTAAAAGAGGTTGGATTATGGGGATAAAATACTGCCTTTTTAATGCACTGCTCTACTAATAAACCTGCCCTACTATGTGTCTGTACTTTGGATATGGATACAACATTAATACCATCATGCCACTAATCAGAGGGTCCCCTTCTCTCTGGATTGATGGTCTCCTTTTACCACATTGCAAAGCCTCTCACTTCTATTACCCCATTCTTTGGTCAGGAACTTTGTTGCTTCATTGCACAAGCATGGTCAGGACAAAGCTGTATCTCAATCTCAACCACTTCTCCCATTGTTGCCTGGGAAGTGGACCTGCTCTTCCCATTTTTCCCACTACTGCACACTCTCTCACTCCTTAGAGTCATTGCACAGATTCACCACAATTTCTTATTCATACCATTATTTCTCACAAATCCAGGATAGTGTTACCGTATGTCCCATTGCTATTGTGCATTGCTATTTCACTTTATTTTTCCAGTATCATCACAGTGTTTCCTGATGAGATTAGGCACCGTAAGACTGTCTGTCCACTGAGCCTAGTACTGCTTTCATTTCTTACAGATATTTTTTTTTTACAGTCACTTTATGTGAATTGCAAGTATGTCACCTTTTCTTTTCCTTTTTTTCTCAGTCAGTCACTTCACTGTTATCTTTCAGAATGTCAGCAGGCAGGGTTTTGAGTTAATCTCTGCTTCTGATTTCAGTTGCACCTATCCTGAGGAGAAGGCTCGAACCCCTGGAGGTGGCTGTAAATCATGTGGCTAAGTTTACCTGTGAGGTGGAGATGGCTCCCAACGTCAAGTTCCAGTGGTACAAAGCTGGACGAGAGATATATGATGGGGACAAATACTCCATTCGCACTTCCAACTACCTCTCCACGCTGGAGATCCCAAGGCCTCAAGTTGTTGACTGTGGAGAATATAGCTGTAAGGCTTCCAATCAGCATGGCAGTGTAAGCTCTACAGCTGTTTTAACAGTAACTGGTAAGTACAGACTTCCAAGAACTTCTTCTCCATAAAATATCTTGGTGTATTGTAATGCTTTCACTGCTATACTTACACTTGTGGGGTTCTTGATTGCTATTATAGTACATAATCCATACCTAATGTTGGCAGGCATAAGCACAGAGAAGGAATAACTTTTGAGAATGCTGCTTTCTGGTGCTTTCTGTACATAGAAAAGGGAATCAGTGTGAAAAGTTTCAGAAGGAAAGAAAAAAGGGAAAAGAGAGTAGGAGGAACAAGACTGTCAACTGAATAAGATTGCTTTATGAATACATTCTTGAAAAAGGTTTATTTAACTTCCAGACAACAAGAAACAGACTTTTAAATCTGATTTCTTAGTGTAATAGTCACTGTGTGATTATCCTAGCACCCTGTGTTTATCCTGCAGCTATACTTGCGACGCAGGTTATGCAGCTCTGCATACCTGAACATCTTTGTGCTGTGGCCAAAGGGGAACTCTGTGATTGGGCAAATAGATCTTCTTAAGCAAACAAAAGAGGGTAAAGGGTTTCAGTTTGCAAACTTTTTATCTAATGAGAGCTATACAATTCCTTTTTTTCTTTAAACAAACAAACAAAGAACCCAACAACAAAACAACAAAAACCAAAACACTGTCTTTTGGGCATTTAGTGTATGATGATTTTTTTACTCTGACTTTTCTCTTTGTGGGAGGAGGCTTCATTTGGTCTTTGCTAAGTGCTAGCTGCTAGAGACTAACACAGGATGCATGAACTGTGAAATGCGTGCAAACTGACCCGCCTCGAGAGAACAGTCAGTCTTGGGGGAGGAATTTCTGGCTTTTGGTTTATTTTCCTTTAGTTCATAAATTTCTCCAGAGATTCAAAATTCAAGCTCTGGAGCAATATATAGACCAAAGTACCAACCGAAAGCCAAAATTTATCGTCTTTAATGCCTCTTATCTCCTTCACTGCTGGTTTCTTTTGCTTAAGGGTGTCCAGTGACAAGCTGGCCTCTCTTGCTCTCTGTCGCTGGCAAATGTGAAGAAAGAGCATAGGCTCTGTTCCTCACCTCTGGATAACATTGAACCCCTTTGTTTTGCAGAAGCATTTCCACCAGCGTTTCTTACCAGACCTGAATCTATCACTACTTTTGTGGGCAAAAGTGCCAAGTTCCTCTGTACTGTTTTGGGCACTCCAGTCATCGACGTCACCTGGCAGAAAGATGGCACAACTATTTCACCTTCAGACCGCCATAAAATCTCCAAAATGGAAAATAAACATGTTTTAGAAATTTCCTTTCTCACCACCAGTGACAGAGGGGTTTACACATGCAAAGCTTCCAACAAGTTTGGGGCTGATATTTGCCAGGCTGAAATGGTCATTATAGACAAACCCCACTTCATTAAAGTTTTGCAGTCAGTGCAGTCAGCAGTTAATAAAAAAATACGTCTTGAATGTCAGGTAGATGAAGACAGGAAAGTAACTGTAGGGTGGACAAAGGATGGAAACAAAATCCCTCCAGGCAAAGATTATAAGATTTACTTTGAAGACAAAATAGCCTCGCTTGAGATTCCTCTGGCTAAGCTCAAGGATTCAGGCCACTATGTGTGCACTGCCTCAAACGAGGCAGGAAGCAGCTCCTCTTCTGCCAGCGTCACAGTCAGAGGTAAGATAGTTCTACGCTACCTTTACCTTTCCTCTTCTTGAGTTCCCCATTTCTTCTTTTTCAGGCAAAAGACTTCTTTGGGCTGAAATTACACCAAATTCTTCTCAGACCTGCTACATTGTCCATTCCCCTCTAACTCATTTCCCCTGTTGCCTTCCAGTGCACCGTGTGTTACTTCAATATTTTTTTCACCAGAGAAATCCAAGAATTGCTCCTGCCTGCAGGGGAGAGATGAACAAAGAGGACAGGCAAAACCACAGAAGCTGCAGTTCAGCGAAGATTATGCTGGTCTCTTGTGAACTCATGTTTTGTTCTTGTTCAAGGAACCAATCTTTCAAAGCCTTGTATTTCAGCCTTCTTCCCTTTTTCCCTTTCCCTTTTCCATTTCTTTGCCCTTTCCTTTTCCATTTTCTTCCCCTTTTTACCATCTCTTCCTCTCTGTTCCCTTTTCCCATTTTTAGAACCACCATCCTTTGTGAAGAAGGTCGATCCATCTTATTTACTGACCCCAGGTGACTCTGCACGCCTTCAATGCAAAATCAAAGGGTCTCCTGAAATCCAGGTTACTTGGTTCAAGAACAATAAGGAAATCCATGAAAGCAGCACACACAGGATGTCCTTTGTCAATTCTGTGGCTGTGTTAGATATTTTGGAGATGAAAGTTGATGACAGTGGGACCTACTCATGTGAAGTTGTAAATGAGGTTGGAAGTGACAGCTGCACCACTGAAGTGGTTGTCAAAGGTCTGTCCTTGTTGCTGCCAGTCACTTTCTTGAGAAAAACCTTCCCTTCCTTTTTTTTTTCTGGCAAGGTTGACTAATTCTTTCTTGCTGCTTTTGTAGAGCCTCCGTCTTTCATCCGAACACTTGAACCTGCAGAGGTAGTGAAGGGAACAAACACCGTTCTTCAGTGTGAGGTTGCTGGCACTGGACCATTTGAGATTAGCTGGTACAAAGACAAGAAACAGATTCGCAGTAGTAAAAAATACAGGTTGACCTCTCAGAAAGCTGTCATTTCTCTGGAGGTGTCTGCATTTAACAGTGCAGATGTTGGTGAATACGAGTGTGTGATAGCTAATGAAGTCGGAAAGTGCATGTGCAGTGCCACATACATCTTGAAAGGTCAGTAGGAGAGAGAAAACTCCACTTACTGATGGGATTGGCAAAAACCTCTTATTTCTTAAAATGTCTTTTCTTTGGATTTGGGGGTGGCTGGGGAGAATGGGAGTATCTTCTTCTCTTAAATTCTTTGTGTACCTTAACTCTTATCTGACATCAAACCTGTGAATTTGAAGAACATTGGGCCATGCATTAACTCCCAGCTGGAGAATGCTGCTCTTCTACTTACTTGTTCTTTTGTTGAATTGCTATGTGTATTGTACGTACTGTCTTACAAAACTGTCTTGAAGTAGCAGATTTCATGGGATGATGCAGTAGCAAATGAGTATTTTTTCTTCTCTCTCTTCTTTGAACTAGAACCACCATCTTTTGTTAAGAAAATCGAAAATGTGACGGCTCTGGCTGGAGATAGTATTACATTACAGGCCGTGGTGAAAGGGTCAGAGCCTATTTCTGTAATGTGGATGAAGGGCAAAGACGTTATTAAAGATGATAACAATGTGAGAGTGACATTTGATCATGGTCTAGCAACGCTGCAAATTACTGGTGTCCAGCTGAGCTCTGGTGGCAAATACACCTGCGTGGCTGAGAATGATGCAGGAAGTCAGTCCTGCTTTGGTGAACTAGCAGTGAAAGGTTAGTGGAGAAGGGCCGTGATCCTCACAGTCTCCCACCTGAGAGAAAGAGCAATTTCCTTTTGTCCTTAACACCAGTTGTTTAATTCTGTTGTAGAACCTGCCAAAATAATTGAAAAAGCTGAAGTGATCCAGGTTACAGCAGGGGAACCAGCTATTTTGGAGTACACTGTCACAGGCACTCCAGAGCTAAAAACCAAATGGTTCAAAGACGGAAGGCCACTACCTGCCAGCAAAAAATATAGGATCAGCTTCAAAAATAACACTGCCCAGCTCAAGTTTTATGCCACTGAAATGCAGGACAGTGGCGAATACACCTTTGAGATATCCAATGATGTGGGCATCAGCTCTTGTACTACCAGCTTCACTGTGCTAGGTTGGTACTGACCCTTTCCAAAGAACCCTGTTGCTCTGCCCTGCACCACCCAACAGAGCCAGAAGCAGAAGAACATGCCTGTTTTGCTCATGTATTTGTTTCTGTAATTTTTTTCACTCTCAACAGATCGCACTCTCCCTCCCTTCTTTACTAAACCACTGAAGAATATTGACAGCATCATTAACACCTCGTGCCGCCTAGACTGCAAAATTTCAGGTTCTCTTCCAATGACCGTCTCTTGGTTCAAACAGGACACTGAGATCACTACAAGTGCCAAGTACACAGTACATTTTGCAGAAGGCTCAGCATCTTTGGAAATCAAACACCTAGATGCAAGTGATGCTGGGGTCTACATTTGCAGAGCCGCAAACTCTGCTGGTAGCAAAGAGAGCAGTAGTACATTGTTTGTAAAAGGTTTGGCAATTCGTTTCACATTTCTTGGAATTTTGCTTTTCATGTGATAATACTTTTCTTTCCCAAACTGCAGACCATGTGTCTTACTCTTGACAATTTTTTCCTTTCAATGCAATCTAGAGCCACCCAGCTTCACTGTAGAACCAGAGTCTCAAGATGTACTGCCTGCGTCAACCGTACGTTTCAAAGGCACATTTAAAGGCACAACACCACTGACAGTGAAATGGTTTAAAGGTGATACTGAGCTCGTGACAGGAGGAGCCTGCTACATTATGACAGAAGCATTAGCAAGTTACTTGGAGCTTTATGCAGTCAAACCAGCAGACTCTGGAAAATACACCTGCAAAGTCTCCAATGTAGCTGGTTCAGTAACATGCAGTGCAAACTTGTTTGTAAAAGGTTTGCATTCTTACTCTCTTTTAAAATTCTAGCTGCTGGATTGACCCAGTGGCGCTCTTTCCTGCTTTCTTTGTCCTGAACGTTCTTCTTAAATCCACAGAACCTGCTGCCTTCAAGGAGAAGCTAGAGCCGACCCATCTGGTAAAGAAAGGTGGATATGTTGAGCTGACCTGTGAAGTCACTGGTACTCCTGAGATTAAAATCACATGGTTCAAGGATGATAGAGAGCTAAAAGAGAGTGAAAAATACAGGATGTCTTGTGCAAAATCTTTGGCAACACTCCATGTTTCAGAAGTTGATACTGAAGACAGTGGAGAATACATTTGTGAGGCCAAAAATGATGCTGGAAAAGATATTTGTAGTAGTGTTGTTACAGTCAAAGGTGTGTGTGACATCCAGCCGCACAGTTTGTCTTTTTAAATTCAGTACAGTGTTAGAGGCTTCAGAAGTCTGACTAACACATTTGTACTCTCTTTTTGCACTGTAGAGTCACCCTATTTTAGCAAGGAGTTTCAGTCCATGGAAGTCTTGAAGGATTCTGATGTGGTTTTGGAGTGTGAGGTGCTTGGCACGCCTCCCTTTGAAGTGTTTTGGGTGAAAGATGATAAACCCGTGCGGAGCAGTAAGAAGCACAGAATAAGCACTGAAAAATCTTTGATTAGTCTCCACGTTTTCAGGTTTGATGCTTCCGATGTTGGCGAGTATCAGTGTAGAGTAACAAATGATGTTGGGAGCTGCCTCTGCAGTTCAGAGGTCACACTGAAAGGTTAGTTCAAGGTGTAGAATACCACTAGCATGCTTTTAGCCCAATGTGGTATCTATGCCACAGTTGTGCACCAAACCCATACTTACATAGCCACTTTCTTCCTGCCAGAGCCTCCACAGTTTTTGAAGAGGATAGAAAACATTAGTTCCCTTCGAGGGGGCACGGTTGTGTTTCAGGCTGCTATTAAAGGCTCCTTGCCCATCACTGTGTCCTGGTTGAAAGACAATGATGAAGTGATTGAAGACAGCAATATCAAAATGACCTTTGTGAACAATGTTGCCACTCTTCTGGTGAGATCTATTGAGCTGAAACATGATGGAAAATATTTCTGTCAGGCTAAAAACGAGGCAGGAATTCAGAGGTGTTCTGCTCTGCTGACTGTCAAAGGTTGGTCTTACCCTGAGGGCTTGCAGTGATCATAGATGGTTCCTTGTGATTTTTACAGATGCCCTTAACACTCTATCTCCTTGTTTACAACAGAACCTGCCACAATTGTGGACAAGGCCGTGTCAATAGATGTGACTGAGGGAGACCCAGCAACCTTGCAGTGTAAATTTTCGGGAACAAAACCTATTACAGCCAAATGGTTCAAAGATGGCAAGGAACTGACATTAGGCCCAAAATATAAGATCAGTATTACAGATACTGTCTCAGTCCTAAAGGTGCTTCATGCAGAAAAGAAGGATAGTGGAGAATACACTTTTGAGGTTCACAATGACGTTGGGAGCAGTAGCTGTTCTGCCAGCATTAATGTCCTAGGTGTGTATGGGCTTTCTCTTACCATTGTTTTTAGATTCAGAATCTTTTCTCCTGAGCTGATATCTGTCACAATCAAGGCTGAATTTCATACTTTGTCTTTTTACTCTGTCTTGGATAGATCTCATTATACCACCTAAATTCACAAAAAAACTCAAGAAAATGGACAGCATTAAGGGGTCTTTTGTCCACCTGGAGTGCATAGTGTCTGGTTCACATCCTATAAGTATCCAGTGGTACAAGGATGGCCAAGAAATAACAGCAAGTGAAAAGCACAAATATTCTTTCCATGATAATACTGCATTTCTGGAAATAAATAAACTGGAAGGCACAGACACTGGCTCTTACACCTGTGAAGCAACAAATAAAGCAGGAAGCAACCAATGCAGCGGGTTCTTAACAGTCAAAGGTTTGAGTTCTTTCTTTGTCTTGTGTTAGGGGTCTCATTCATAATTTTGGATTTCCCTGTCTCAGCGTAATCCCCTTTCTTCCTTTTTGCGTGTTATAGAACCTCCATATTTTGTGGAAAAACCCCAGTCTCAAGAGGTTGTGCCCAGTGCTAGAGTTCAGTTCAAAGCATTGGTGAAAGGGTCTACTCCTCTGCAGATAAAGTGGTTTAAAGACAGCCAGGAGCTCCTGTCTGGAGCCAATCGATCTGTCTGGAAGGACGACACATCTAGTGTACTGGAGCTCTTCTCAGCTAGAACGTCTGATTCTGGGAACTACACTTGTCAGATAAGCAATGATGTGGGGACTGCAACTTGCAAAGCAACTCTGTTTGTAAAAGGTGTGCAACCCAATCTCCTCATTTTTTGGTTCTGATTTTTCTGTGCAGTTTTGGTGGGAGGGGGAGGAAACCTTTTTATTTTTTTAAATTCTGCATTTTATTCCCATTTTATTCTTCTAGAGCCCCCCAGATTTATTCAGATGCCAACTTCTGTAGTAGCTTTGCGTGAAGGACAGTCCACCACTTTCGAGTGCCAGGTAGTAGGCACACCAGAGATCCACATTACATGGTACCTGGATGGGAATGAAGTGACTGACCAGGCTAAGTACGGCATCTCCTTCATAGATGGATTAGCCACTTTGAAAGTCACTCAAGCCAAAGTGGCAGATAGTGGGATTTATGTTTGCGAAGCTCACAATGATGCAGGTAGTGAAAGCTGCAGCGTTGAGCTGAAAGTAAAAGGTTAGTTTTGAACATCTTGTCATCTATGTCACATATCTGGGATGAGGAAGTAGGAGATACTTCTTCTCCCCTCAAAACTGTTTAAGGTTACTATCTACTAAAGGTTATTATCATTCTTCTTTATAGAGCCTCCAACCTTTGTTCGGGAGTTGAGTCCCACCAAGGTAGTGAAGGGTTCAGAGGCCACACTAGAGTGTGAGGTGACTGGTACTCCTCCATTTGAGGTGAAGTGGCTGAAGAACAATAAGGAAATGTTCAGCAGCAAGAAATATGCCATCTCCACCAAAGAATCAGTATTTACTCTTAATGTGACTAACTGTGATGTCTCGGATGTTGGTGAATATCAGTGTATTATATCAAATGAAGGTGGGAGCTGTTCTTGCAGCACAAGGCTCAGCTTGAAAGGTCAGTCCTCTAGGAAGCGTACCTCAAACATTATATCGCCTAGCTAAACTGTAGTGACTAGGATTACTTTATATGATCTCTCTTTCCCCTCTTCCCTTTCCATGACTTCTCTTCTAAACCAAACTCACACAACAGAACCACCGTCCTTCGTCAAGAAGCTGGAGAACGTCACTAGCATTTTGAAAGGTGATGCATTCTTTCAGTGCATCGTAGCAGGCGCTCAACCCTTATCTGTGTCATGGATAAAAGATGAGAAAATACTAGAAGACGATGAACATCACCATATTACCTTTGAGAACAACGTGGCCACACTGAAGCTTGCTAATGTTGACCTCAGCCACAGAGGGAGATACACCTGTCAGGCCAAGAATGAATCTGGCTTGGAAAAGTGTTTTGCTTTGCTTTTTGTACAAGGTGTGTACAAGGTGTGACCTTGATGAGTATTTGAAAGTCAGTCCCCTATCTACGTAGCTAACTGTTGTTTTTATACTCTTTATACCTCAGAACCTGCACAGATCATAGAAAAGGCTAAATCGCTTAAAGTCACTGAAAGAGACCCTGTGACTTTGGAGTGTGCTGTGGCTGGGACACCAGAGCTCCGAATAAGATGGTACAAAGATGGCAAACAGCTCCTCCCCAGTAGATACTACACAATGACCTTTGAAAACAATGTGGCCAGTTTCAGGATTGAACCTGTATCAAAGGAGGATAGTGGTACATACAGTTTTAAGGTTGAAAATGACTTTGGAAGTAGCACCTGTGAAGCTGTTCTGACTGTGCTAGGTTTGTATTGACATATGGGAAATTTGCCAATACAGGGAGAGAATGAAAAAAAAAATAATTTCTGTGAAAGCTAAGCAAGAAGTTAACCAATGTGTTTTTGCCATTTCTTGTGTTGGGCAGATCAATCAATTCCTCCTGTATTTATCAAAAAACTAACCAAAAAGGATACCGTTCTGGGATCTTCTATCCAAATGGAGTGCAAAGTCTCTGGGTCACTCCCCATTATTGCAAAATGGTTTAAGGATGGAAAAGAGATAACTGACAGTGCAAAATATAGAACTCTGTGCCATGAGAACACTATGTCACTTGAGATTGCTAATCTAGAGCTGGCAGACAGTGCAAATTACACGTGCAGCGTCTCTAATGTTGCTGGAAACGACTCTTGCAGTGCTGTCCTGACTGTGAAAGGTTTGAAACTCTTTTAATACTTCTTATTTGTGATAGATGCTGGAAAAATACCTTAAATCTTGTCCTAACATAACACTCTTATATATCTTGATGTAAATACTAAAAACTTGGTCTCCATGCTTACCTCACTAATTTTCTTCATTCTTAGACATTTCTGATGTAACTGAGTATTTCTTTTTCTTAAAAACTCCAGAGCCACCAAGCTTCTTAGTAAAACCTGAAAGCCAACAAGCCATCCCTGATTCCACAGTGGAGTTTAAGGCCACACTAAAAGGAACACCACCCTTTACAGTGAAGTGGTTCAAAGAAGATTTAGAACTTGTATCTGGTCCAACTTGTTTCATTGGGATTGAAGGTTCAACTGGGTTCTTAACCCTCTATTCAGTGGATACTTCTAGGACTGGGCACTACACTTGCCATGTTTCAAATGACGTTGGCAGTGACTCTTGCACTACAACATTGATGGTAACAGGTGTGCACTCTTTCTTGATGTGTTGCAGTCTTTTTGTCTCTTTCTTCTCTTTCCTTTTTGCCAAACCCACTCCAGTGATCTTTGATACACTGCCAAGTGAATTCCCTTTCTTGTGCTTGCAACCCATAGTTTTTTGGCTCTTTTTCCCCATATTTTCTTTCCAGTATTAATTCAGACCTTCCTGACCCCACTGTTTTGGTTTTTTTAGAACCACCCAAGTTTGCTAAGAAGCTAGAGGCAACAAAAGTAGTCAAGCAGGGTGACTCAGCCCGGCTTGAGTGCAAAGTAAGTGGATCTCCAGAGATGAAAGTAGTGTGGTTCAGAAATGACCATGAAATTGTTGCCAGTGAAAAATTCCGGATGTCTTTCATTGACTCTGTGGCTGTGCTTGAAATGAATCATCTCAGTACTGATGAGAGCGGTGACTACATCTGTGAAGCTCACAACCCTGCCGGCAAGGCCAGCTGTAGCACCAAAGTCACAGTGAAAGGTTAGCTGTTCTCTTGTTCTCTGATTGCATCCTATTTTTCCTCTGGTGGTTGTACCCCTTGGAAATCCACAGGAACATGAGTTTAATTTCTCATTTCAGGACTGCCCTTTTCTTCACGTCATGTTTATTTCTTGATGCCCCTCTTCCTCCTTGCCAATTCCCGAACAAGGATGATGTTCTTAATGTAGAAAAGTTCTAAGCTAGTTGTTCCCCAGTTCTAAATTTTAAATGTCCAAGACATATCATAGTGGGGATTTCTATATAAAGGAGCTGAAATATGAAGGAAAAGAACAGATATAAACTGACTACTGTCAGTTTTACACTGTGTATGGGAGATTACTACTAGATTAATGAGACCTGTACCCACTCTGCCAAGGGTCACCCTGCTATTTACCTTTTATACAGAGGAGCTAAGGGCTCTGAATGCTCACCTGTGGGCAAGTTAATTTCATAATGTGCCCAGAAAATGAGGGAAGCCCTTGCCCCTTCTGAAGATATTCTCAGCAGTTTCATTGTTTAGAAGCTGGTATCAGTAAACTGTTTGTTGGCCAAATAGCTCTAGACTCCTTTCTAAAAATGTTCCTCTCTTCCCTTGTTAGAACCTCCTGTCTTTAGCAGGAAACCCTCTCCAGTAGACATTGTCAAAGGATCTGAGGTTATCCTGGAATGTGAGATTTCAGGAACACCTCCATTTGACGTTGCCTGGTACAAAGACAGGAGACAAATCCGCAGTAGTAAGAAGTACAAGGTTACAGCCAAAAACTACCAGACAAGTGTTCGCATTCTTAATGTTGAAGCTGCGGATGTTGGTGAATATCAGTGCAAAGCACAGAACGATGTAGGAAGTGACACTTGTTTTTGCACTGTGAAACTGAAAGGTAAAGTATTGATACACGTGCCTTCTGCAGTGCTCCCAAGGGTGCTGCATTGCTCTTCTTTAAGAAAACACTGTATTTACTGTAACTGCATATTTCTTCTTCAGAACCACCGAAATTCTTGACTAAAATAAACAGCGTGACTGTTGTGGTTGGTGAACCAGTAGAGTTACAAGCAAGAGTGGAGGGCTCTCAGCCAATTGCTGTGCAGTGGCTTAAAGACAAGGAGGAAATTATTAGAGAAAGTGAAAACACGAAGATCACATTTATGGAAAATATCGCAACTTTACAATTTGCGCACACGGAGACAAGCAATGCTGGAAAATACACCTGTCAGATCAGAAATGATGCTGGAAGTCGCGAGTGTATGGCTACCTTAACTATTCTAGGTTGGTAAAAAGCACAAATTCATGAAAGTTGTTTTTTTTTAAAGTTAGAAACTTGGCTATTTAGTGTCATCTGCATACTCTGCTTATGCCCCTGAGTTCAAAACAATCAAAACAGAGAATCATTCTCTGCCCAACAAGCAACAGTCAGGTTCCGTATTTCCAGTTTTCAGGGATAGGAGTAAAAGGAACCGCTCATGCCTGGTGGGAGAGGGACAGGCAGTTGCATTTTTCTCTTAGGAGATTAAAATATTTGTACTTAATTTTTTAGAGCATCTGAAACTTCCGGTTTGGGGTAGAAGAAAGGATGGAAAAAAACAGCTGAAAAAATTCCACTCTAACAAACTGAAATTTCTTTAGCATCAAATGTGTAAACTCCATCTTATACTGCTATAATGCTTATAGTTAGTACTAATCAAATCCTGTTTTCACCGTATAAATTACCCATCTCTCCTTCCAGAGCCTGCAGTCATTGTAGAGAAAGCAGAGCCAATGAGAGTTACTGTAGGAGATGCCTGTACTTTGGAGTGCAAAGTGGCAGGCACACCACAGCTTTCCACTGGGTGGTTCAAGGACGGCAAAGAGCTGACCAGCAGCCAAAAATACAAAATTACTTTCCTCAATAACGTATCTACTCTTAAAATTATGGATGCAGAAAAGGAAGATGGTGGACTGTACACTTTTGCAGTGCAAAACGACGTGGGGAAAAGCAGCTGCACAGCATCAGTTGATGTTTTAGGTTGGTTGGGTATCTTCTGTCTTTTACAAAAGCTTTTGTTTGGTCATGTTCTCTGTCCTTTCTTCCATTCCTTTCCTCATTTTCTCTCTAACCTTGGATTTATTATGTTTTCTTATGCAGATCGAATCATTCCTCCTTCTTTCACAAGAAAACTAAAGGACACCCCCTGTGTTCTGAGTTCATCAGCACTGCTGGAATGTAAAGTGTCAGGTTCACCTCCTATTTCTGTTGCCTGGTTTCAAAATGGACTTAAATTAGTCAATGGAGAAAAACATCAAATCTCCTTTTCAGATAACCTTTGTATTTTAGAAGTTAATTCACTGAGCAACTCAGATACTGGAACTTACACCTGCAAAGCTACCAACGTAGCTGGTTCAGATGAATGCAGTGCTGTATTGACTGTACAAGGTCAGTATATGATAGTCAGGAAGCTCTCTGAGCTGTTCTTTTCTCTTTCTCTTTTGAAATTGCTTGCGGTCTCTTGTAAATATTCTTGGGGAAAATTATTGACTGAAAAATAAAGATTTTGCTCTTTGTCTTCAGTAGTGTGTGGAAATGCCAGAGTTATGCTGCAGCAACCTGCCTCATCTCTCTTTTTCTCTTGTGTGTTTAGAGCCACCATCTTTTGAGAGGACACCAGAGCCTCTGGATGTACTGCCAGGCACAAGCATCACTTTCACATGTGTTGTCAGAGGAACCCCTCCTTTTAAGGTCAACTGGTTTAGAGGGGCCAATGAGCTTGTGCCAGGGGACAAATGCAATATCTACTTGGAGGAGTCTGTTGTGGAGCTTGAGTTATTTGATGTAACTCCTCCCCAAAGTGGAGAGTATACTTGTCTAGTGACTAATGATGCTGGCAGGGCAAATTGTTCAACACACCTTACAGTAAAAGGTTTGTAAAGATAGATCTCTCTATTTACCTTAAAATATTTTTTCCTTCTCTCCATTTGGCATGTTGTGTTCAACATTTGTGACTTCTTACCTTTCATTAGAGCCAGCTGTCTTTGTGAAGAAACTGAGTGATCAGTATGTGGAACCTGGCAAGCCCATCATCCTGGAGGGCACTTACACAGGCAGCCTCCCCATCTCTGTGACATGGAAGAAGAATGGCCACACCATCACACAATCTCAGAAGTGTAGCATCACCACCACAGAGAAATCCTGCATCCTGGAAATACTTGACAGCACCAAAGAAGATTCAGGAGAATACACTTGCCATGTTGAAAATGAGGCGGGAAGAGATGTTTGCGAAGCTGTAGTTTCTACTCTAGGTGTGTGCTCCCTTTGCTTCTTTTTCTTGCCTTTTTTTCAAGTGTATGCTTTCCAAGGCCTGACACTACAATGACCCTATCTAATTGCTTCTCTTTTTTAGAACCTCCCTATTTTGTTACACACTTGGAACCTCTTGAGGTGTCAGTTGGGGATTATACAACATTGCAATGTCGTGTTGCTGGAACACCAGAAATTACTGTGTCTTGGTACAAAGGTGACACAAAACTCAGGTCTACTCCTGAGTACAAAGTGTTCTTTAAAGACAACGTTGCTACACTTATTTTCAACAAAGTGGTTAGCAATGACACTGGAGAATATATCTGCAAGGCAGAAAACAGTGTAGGAACTGCATCTACAAAGGCTCTCTTAACAGTTCAAGGTGATGATTTTATGTTAGCTTGATAAAATTCTTTTTCTCTCACAAAACTATAAAAAAATTGCTTACTGGGGATTATTTATCCTTTACTTGCTTTCTTCTAGAGCGCAAACGACCACCTTCCTTTGCAAGAAAGTTAAAGGACATCGAGCACCCTGCTGGTTTACCCCTTAAATTTATGTGTCGGCTCAATGGCTCAGAACCCATTACTGTTACTTGGCACAAAGATGGGGTGCCACTGAGTGATGATCACAATGTGCACACATCCTTTGTAGATAACGTTGCAGTGCTGCAACTGGTGCGAACCGAGATGAATCATACTGGGCAGTACTCCTGCACAGCCACCAATTCTGTGGGCACTGCCACCACAAGTGCTAGGCTCACAGTGGCAGGTGTGTTGGCTTACAAAACTTTTGCCTGGATCACAGGCTCCTCTCTCTCATTTCATGCATGCAATGGTATCTATGTGTTGGATGAACTTTTTTGTGAGGTGCGTTACATGGTTTTCTTGTGCTTTTAGAACCCAAGCAAGCACCTGTCTTTGACACCAAACCAGAATCTATTGATGTGCCTTTTGGAGAAAGTGCTGACTTTGAATGTCATGTTACGGGTGCCCAGCCAATACACATAACCTGGTCCAAAGATGGTCGGGAGATTCGAACCGGAGGAAACTTCAATATTACATTTATAAACAACACAGCTCACCTTCGAGTGCTCAGAGTGGGTAAAGGAGACTCTGGCCAATATACTTGCCAAGCTAGTAATGAAGCTGGGAAAGACTTTTGCTCAGCCCAACTCAGTGTCAAAGGTATTAAGACTAAATCACTTTTGTTTGTGTGTTTTCTTTTTCATGGGTAAAGAGACTTTTTTGTCTCATCTTCTACCATTTCTAGTTCAGAAATATATAGAAAGTAGCTTTCCAGACAGCAGACATAAACCATGAAGTGACCTTCTCCCATCATAATATGTAACAGTAGAAACCTTCTGTGCCTGCAAAATCTCTCTCTTTGTGAACCTTTTTGTAGGTAGAATTGCACTCACACTGCTTTTAACTTTAGTGGTTAGCTACAGTCTCTGTGGTATTCAGTCATAGTAATTACTATATGGAACACAGTGGTAAGTAAGTACAGTATCTTGCCGTTGTTTGCCAGCGAACTCTTTTGACTTTGCTAAAGATTTCAATTTTGAATTGTTGATTTAATCTAGACTATACATCACTTAATTTCTTCATGCAGAAATATACTTTAAATATGCGTAAGCGAGTGAAGCTATCCCTACCGTGTTTCTGTTGCTCCTGGGGATGAAAGACTTGTAAAATTTTTCATGCTGGCCTGCGAACCTGTTACCCCTCAAAGGTAACAGCAGAATTTCTCTTGGATGGAGCAACCGTCCTTTGTATGTTTTTTATAGCTTCATCTGTCTGATGCAGCAGGGTCCAAAGTTGGCAGAACATAGTTTGAGTTGTTGTCTTTGCTTTCTTTTTTCCATCTTCTGTCTTTCCTTGAGAGGAAATTCTGGCGGGAATGCAGCCAGCTGCAGTAGCAATCTTACTTTGTTGTTTCACAGTACTCTTGTGCCTCCCAGAACTTTTGCTCAGCACTGCAGATTTCACAAACAGGTATCCTGTCATTCTCTACGTATTTATTCTGTTCTGCAGAACCTCCGAAGTTCGTCAAGAAGCCTGAAGCTTTGCGGTTCGTGAAGCAGGGGGACACAGTTCAACTTGAATGTAAAATCAGTGGCACACCAGAGATCAGAATCGTGTGGTATAAAAATGATCAGGCACTCCAGGCGAGCGACAGGCTCCACATGTCCTTTGTAGACTCCGTGGCAATGCTAACCATCCCGGGTGCCAACACTGAAGATGCTGGGGATTACATATGTGAAGCCCATAACTCTGCTGGCACAGCCAGCTGCAGCACTTCAGTCGCAGTGAAAGGTTAGCAGCGTGGCTTCACACACAGCCAGAATCCCCGGCTACCAGTCCCTGCTCCCCGCTGCACGTCCCTCAGACAGGGAGCTGCTGCTGCAGAAGTTGGTGGCTGCTGGGACAGTGTCTCTCCATCTGGTCTCACATTGAAATGTTGCTGTGTTTATGCAGCAGAGATCAGGAAGGAAATTGTGGTGGGTGTTGAGCACTGTGCAGCTGTTCCCTTGTCTCTCCGTTTAAGTCAATTGAAAGCTGAATAAGGCAAGGTTTTCAAATCACAAGGACTAGATAGAACACCACCCATGGTGAGGGAGCTGGAAATACTTTTCAGCCATCCCTCTGCCTCCTCTTTATACACAGTGATCCTGACAGGAATAAAATTTAAGACGGAAGAGGAGGCTGTGTAGCTGAGTCTCACTGATTGTAGCTTTCGTGACTAGAAAGAGTGGGGAGGAAAGCCGGAATGTGATCCTGGAGAGCAGGGAGAGTGGCTTTTGGGGAGGGACACCAAGCACTGACTCCAAACAGGTGCAGAAGTGTCACATTTTCTGCTCTTTGGACTGCTGGGATTTTTTAGAGGTCAGGCCACATATTTAAAAGTTAAATATGTGTTTACAAGAATAAATGTAGGCTCCCTTCCTGAATATGTTGCCTCCTGCTACTCTCCAGAAACCCACCCAGAGAAGCAGGCTCACACATTATGATGTGATTCTTTTTTTATAGAACCACCTGTTTTTAGCAAAGTGCCAAGCCCTGTGGAGACTCTTAAAGGCTCAGATGTTATCCTCCAGTGCGAGATAGCAGGGACCCCACCCTTTGAGGTGGCTTGGTTCAAGGACCGAAGGCAGGTCAGGAGCAGCAAGAAATTCAAGGTGACAGCAAAACACTCCATTGCCAGTCTTCATATTCTCAATCTGGAATCTCAAGATACTGGAGAATATCAATGCAAAGCTATGAATGAGGTGGGAAGCGACACTTGCACTTGCCCAGTGAAATTCAAAGGTTTGTATGCTAGAGGATCAACAACATCACTGCCCTCTTTTCTTGATTTTCTTGCTGTCCCTCTTTCAAGCAAGCATGTATGATTAACTGTCCTCTGCCTCCTTGTTTTTGCCATCAGAACCCCCACGGTTTGCCAAGAAGCTGAGTGACACTGCAATATTCATCGGGGAGCCAACAGCTCTGCAGGCAGTGGTGGAAGGATCTCCACCAATTTCTGTTGTCTGGCTCAAGGATAAGGGTGAAGTTATTAGGGAGAGTGAAAATGTTCAAATGTGGTTTATGGACAACATAGCAACTCTTGAGATAGCCAGTGCAGAGGGAGCTGATGTTGGGAAGTACATCTGTCAGATCAAAAATGATGCTGGCATGCGGGAGTGCTCTGCCTTTTTACAAGTCCTAGGTGGGTATAGCCTACTTCACAGATACTATATCTTACAGCTTGCAAAATTGCCTTTGTTCTCTGCTTATGTCCTCTGCTCACTAGTTTGAGGGTAGACTTCTTGGTGACACACAGATCTTCCTATTTCAGAACCAGCAGTCATCTTAGAGAAGACTGAGCCGATCACAGTAATGGCCGGTAATCCTTTTACCCTGGAGTGCAAAGTAGGAGGAACACCTGAACTTATCACCAAGTGGTACAAAGATGGCAGAGAACTAAGGAGTGACCGCAAATACCAAATTACCTTTTTCAACAATATATCCACTTTGAAAGTCTTTTCTGCAGACAGGGGAGACAGGGGCTTATATACTTTTGAGGTGCACAATGAAGTGGGGGACAGTAGCTGCACTTCTTCAGTTGATGTTTCAGGTCAGCTCTATATCTTTGTTGTTTACATTTGTCTTTAAAGGAAGCTTTTATTTTTCCCCCTTTTCTTTCCACTGAAAAAATAGTCAAAACCAACCTTTCTCTTCCTGTACTTCTTCCCTGTCCCACTTAGATCGTCTTGTTCCTCCTTCATTCTCAAGAAAATTAAAAGAAACAAATGGGGTGCTGGGATCCTCAGTGCTGCTGGAGTGCAAAGTGTCTGGCACATCCCCCATATCTGTGTCCTGGTTTCAAGATGGGAATGAGATTGTTAGTGGAGAAAAATATGAAATCTCATTCTTGGATGATGTTTGTGCTTTGAAGCTGAATGCTCTGGATGCCACAGATACAGGGACATATACCTGTGTGGCAGCCAATGTGGCTGGATCTGATGAATGCAGTGCCTTCTTGACTGTACAAGGTCAGTGTAAGGATACTACAGTACTTTCACCAAAATTCTTCTTCCCTCTTCTCTTTCTCCCCTCTGCTTTCTCATGGTTTCTTTTTCATGTTTGTTTTTTTTGGGATTTTTCCTGTGGGTTTTTTTTTTCTTGACTCAAACCTGTTCCAGTTTTCCTCCCCACAGAAACTCTCCTATTAACATCTTTTTCCCTCTTTCCCTTCTTTGCATGATCTTTAGAACCACCTTCTTTTGTGAAGACACCTGATCCCCAGGAAGTTTTGCCTGGATCAAGTGTAACATTTACCAGCTACATCAAGGGTAGTGCTCCCTTCAAAGTGACCTGGTTTCGAGGCATCAGGGAGCTGGTGCCGGACAGCAACTGCTCCGTCTCTTTCAAAGAATCTATGGCACAGCTGCAGCTGTACAACGTGGAGCCAGGCCACAGCGGGGACTATGCCTGTGTGGTCACAAATGATGCTGGCAGTGCTTCATGTACAACCCAGCTCTTTGTTAAAGGTGTGTTTGAGTGTGTGCATGGATGCACAGTTGTCTTCATTCACGGTCTACCTGCATCTCTTCCACTTCTGTCCCTCTCACTATTGATTTATACCTCTTCACAGAGCCTGCAGTCTTTGTGAAGAAATTAAGTGATTTCAGTGTGGAGCAGGGGAAGTCCATTGTGCTGGAAAGCAGCTACATAGGCACCCCTCCCATCTCTGTCACCTGGAAAAGAAATGGCATGCCCATTGCACAGTCCCCACGCTGCAGTGTTACAACTACTGAAAAATCTGGCATTCTTGAAGTCTTCAACAGCACCAAGAATGATGAAGGCGAATACACCTGTGAGGTGGCAAATGAGGCGGGTGGGGATGTTTGCCACAGCCTTGTATCCATCTTAGGTATGCCTCAACCCTGATTCCCCTAAGGCACCCACCCCAGTGATGCTCTGTCTCTGCTCACCATGCTCTCTCCTTCCCTAGAACCACCCTATTTTGTCACACATCTGGACCGTGTGGAGGTGAAGGTTGGCGAGCCCTTGATCTTAAAATGCCAGATTGGTGGTTCACCAGAAATCAAGGTGTCCTGGTATAAAGATGACACCAAGCTGAGATCAACACAAGCTTACAAAATGCACTTCAAGAACAATGTGGCAACACTCGCATTCTCCACTGTAGAGGATAGCCACATTGGAGAATATATCTGCAAAGCAGAAAATAGCATCGGCTTCGCCACCTCCACAGCTTTGCTTGTTGTTAAAGGTGATGGACCAAGGACCACTCTTTTCTGGGGTAGTTTGTAGGAACTCTTTTTTGCCTACAGGAAGGGGTTCTTATTAATTTCAAAGTTAATTAATTCTAGGTTGACAGGATGGCTTCTTACTGATAGTGGTGATTATTATTGTTTTACAGAACGTCAACTTCCCCCTACATTCACCAGAAGACTAAAAGATATTCAGGAGGTGGTTGGTGCCCCAGTGACATTTGACTGCCGTATAAATGGCTCAGAGCCTATCCAGGTGTCTTGGTACAAGGATGGGGTTCTCTTAAGCGACAGTGATAACATGCAATCAGCCTTCTTAAATAACGTTGCGACTCTCCAAATCTTGCAAACTAGTATGGCTCACTGTGGCCAGTATACTTGCTCAGCCCAAAATACTCTGGGGACTGCATCTTCCAGTGCCAAACTTCTCCTCACAGGTTTGTAGCTCATACTTTAATGAAGAATTTTCTATGTCTTTGCTCTCTTATTTCCCCCCACATTTTCCCACTCTACCCTTTGTACAGTGGCAAGGGACGATGGGCATGGAGTGGTGAGGAGGGCTTGGTGATGAGCTCTGGCATACTTTCCTCTTTGCAGAACAACTACAACCTCCATTCTTTGACATCAAGCCAGTATCTATCGATGTGGCACTAGGGGAAAGTGCAGCCTTTAAGTGCCATGTGACTGGTTCTGCTCCCATGAGGATTACTTGGACCAGAGACAACAGAGAGATTCGTCCTGGTGGCAACTACAAAATGACACTCGTGGAAAACACAGCCAGCTTGACAGTCCTAAAAGTTGGTAAAGGGGATGCTGGACTCTACACATGTACTGCCAGCAACAGTGTTGGAAAGGACGCGTGCGCAGCTCAGCTGGCTGTACAAGGTATTGCTGTGGGCTTTAGTGTTCATAAGGCTTTTCCTTGCAAGACACACTGGAAAACACAGTCCTGAATACAGACATGCAATTAAAAACCTTCACAAGAGGCTACATTAAGATGTCTTATTTCACTTAAATATTATTGTAATACTTAAATACTTATTAATCTTTCTTCTGATCTGGTATAGCGTGTGATTTTTCTTATCAAAGGGATTCTTCCATTGAAATGTTAACTCTCACTTAGTACCCTGTTGCGTCTTTATGAATGGTCATGTTGGCCAGCAAAATCTAGCTTTCTGGAGTCTTTCTCCAGCAGTGACATTCACTAGGTTGCCCATGGGAGGGAAAGAAACTGACAGAAACTCAGCTCACTTATGAGGCTTAAAAGTATTTGTACTGGGTGTGCAGTTCCTGCAAATAGTTTTGCTCTTTCACAGGCTGAAAACATTGAAAATTGCTGTTCTAGACAGCAAAATTGGAGGATCTGAGAGCAGACTTGGTAACAAATATCTGTTCCAACAACACTTCATTTCTCCACATAGTGTGTGGATCTAAAAGTGAAATCTAAATTTATTACTGGGTCAGACTGTCTTGGTACGAGTGACACTTGTATATTAGTGCAATTTTCTCAAAGTAGGTGGGAACTATTTATAGCTGTTCCTGACATCTTATTCTTACTGATTTTGTAAAAGAAGAAATGTAAAATACACTGCTTAGATTATGCTTGAGTTCAAATGTCCCTGTTGGTTTAGCACTTTCATTCCTTTTTTTTTCCTTTTCCTCTATATGAATTTGGGGGAAAAATATTTCAAGAGTAACTCCTTTTACTCTCTAAGACAAATAACACAGGAAGTTGAACTTCCAGTAGCAAGATTTTGTATTAATTGTGTAACAAATGTTTTTTATATATCGAGTATATTCTAGCCTTAGGGATTTTTCTTGGTGGGGATGGGAAGAGTGTATAAGACTGAATTACCTGAATTCAGTAATAAGTAGGGTTGCTGTACTATGTGGCTTAATTTACAGAAGGTTGTAGTAAGAAATCTAATCTCTTTAAAAGATCTGAAGCTTCTTTCCACCGCAATCACAATTCTGTTTATTATTAATTATAACATTGCTAATAGGTTTATTTGACCAGAGTTACCATTCATAAAGTGATCCCAGCTGACCTTATTTATTTTCTTACCCTTCAAATCTTTATTCATGAAATCCTGGGGGTTTTTTTCAGGATTATTATTTTATTTTTTGATCCTGAGTTTACACTTACAGTCACTTCAGTCCTTTAGAATTTGTACAGTTTCCCCAGGGCTGTTAAATTAGTGATGTTTGTTGTTTTCAGCCAATTTCTATAGAGCTTGGAAGCGCAATCTCTTTGTGTGTATTGATTTGCATTGTTTTCAATTTGGGTATATGCTGTCTCACTTCTATGGCATGTAACTTGTTTGTAGAATTAGGATCTTTTGTTCAATTGACCTTGAAAAACTCCCATTTTTTTGTTAACATTCTCACTTTAACATCTAATATTCCCAATCTGTAGTTTTAACAATTGCTTTATGTTCTAGAAACTACTTTACATTCTAAATATATACCTTACTAACATGTATATCCTCATTTTTTGAAAGGAGTGGAATTAGACTGTAACTACTCAGCAACTGTTAATATGCAGATAGATAATCAACTTCCTCTCAAATTGAAATCTGATAGTAAACTGCTAAGGTTCCAAGAGTCCCGATGTTAACGACCCATTATTTATATTTTTAGAAACTCTAAGGAAGTTTTGTTACTAACAACACAGGATGTTCTGCGATTGACCCACAGGTTGAAGTAACCCACAATAAAATAGATATTCTTCCTACACTTCACAGAGAGATGCGCAAAGTGGCACTTCATCCTGTTTTGCAGAGAGATTTGCTTGTTGTGCCCACATTACCACCTCTTAGTTTTACTGGTTATATCTTTGATCCACAGGCATTCAGTCTTGTGATTCTAATCATCCACATGGTACTTTTGATGAAAAGTGTCGAACCTCCATTCCTTTCCTCTACTTATGGAACAAAATGTAACCATCTGGTTTACTTTTCAGTCACAGGACATTTAACACCAACTTCTGTAATACCAGTCATCTCATAATTCTTTTCAGCATGATTATTTTGAAGCTCTTTTGTTTGCTACATGAGCTCCTTAATTTTTATTCCTTACATGCAACTTTATGTTTGGCTTCGCATTAAATGTGTGAGAGGTTATAATGCAGAAACATTTATTGACTATATTAATTATTAGTCACATATTAAGATATAAAGCAGTTGCTCTAATGCTCAACAGAAATGCTTTTACTAATGTTGCTTGGCTGAACAGTTGTATTCTTGCCTTTCCATCCGGCATTTTGATTGGTCATGTATTACAAGAGGATATTTCTTAAAGAATAAGTAGTGAATACATACAAGGAGAGGTACAGTGGGTCAATAAAGTAAGGAGAAACTAACTGAAATGCATATAGAGAACTGGTTTGCTTCTTAATCTAGATTTTGGACCAACTTCAAATCATCTAAAAAAATCTATAACCATCGCAAAATCAGATTTTTCCCATAAGTCCCTAAAGTTTGCAGTTTTTCTTACTTATCTCCCTGCTTATTCAAAGAATCAGTGCAGTTTAAAGCATCATTTCCCCTTTTTGGCTTTCCAGAACCACCAAGGTTTATTAAGAAACTAGACTCCTCAAAACTTGTGAAACAGCACGATTCCATTAAGTATGAATGCAAAGTAGGTGGATCTCCAGAAATCAAAGTCACCTGGTACAAGGGTGAAACTGAGATTCATCCCAGTGAAAAATACAGAATGTCCTTTGAGGATTCAGTGGCAGTCATTGAAATGCACAACCTCAGTGTTGAAGACAGCGGTGACTACACGTGTGAAGCTCAGAATCCAGCGGGTAGTGCAAGCACCAGTACTTCACTGAGAGTAAAAGGTCAGAACCTCAGTTCTTTCCTTCCATTTCTAGCAGTAAAAGTCCTCCTTTGTCAAAAAACTCTTAAATCCCACTTTCTATTGTCAGAGAGGCCAAAACCTCTCTGACTAGATGGCAAATCTCTTGCTTGTTTCTGATCTCTGTGGGAAGTCTTTCTTATCCATTGTTTATCTTTACTATTCGGCATCAGAATGGCTCCTTGAATTGCCTGTCCTCTTAAATCTACTTTGCTCAAATAACATAAACTATAGTTCTTTTCTTTTTTTTTTTTTTCCAGCACCCCCCATTTTTACCAAGAAGCCCCATCCAGTCCAGACCTTGAAAGGGTCTGATATTCATCTGGAATGTGAGCTTCAGGGCACTCCTCCATTCCAGATTTCATGGTATAAAGACAAACGAGAAATTCGGAGCAGCAAGAAGTATAAGGTCATGTCTGAGAACTACTCAGCTAGTATTCACATTCTTAGTGTGGATACTGCAGATGTTGGTGAATATCACTGTAAAGCTGTAAATGATGTCGGAAGTGACACCTGCATTGGCTCGGTAACACTAAGAGGTTTGTACAAAGATTGGCACCTTCTTGACATTTCTTTGTTCCTGTCGTTCTCCTCCTACTTTTCCGCTCCTGGCGTGTTTTTTTACTGTTAAATATCTTCTCTTAAATAGCACCACCAACATTTGTGAAGAAGCTGAGTGATCTCACAGTCGTAGTTGGGGAGTCAATTGAACTGCAGGCCGAAGTAAAAGGATCACAGCCCATTTCTGTTCTCTGGTTAAAAGACAAAGGGGAAATCATTAGAGAAAGTGATAATCTTTGGATTTCCTATTCAGAAGACATTGCAACTATGCAGATTGGAAATGCAGAACCAACCAATGCTGGGAAATATATTTGTCAGATAAAAAATGATGCTGGAGTTCAGGAATGCTTTGCCACGGTGAAAGTGCTAGGTTGGTAGCATGCAATAAAAACACAATGTGTTTTAAGATTATTTAAAATTTAAATGATAACAACTATTGCATTGCTGATTTAAAAATTTTTCTGACTTGCATTTCATTGCAGAACCTGCAGTCATTGTAGAGAAGCCAGGCCCAGTCAAAGTTACAGCGGGAGACTCTTGTACTCTGGAATGCACAGTAGATGGCACACCAGAGCTTACTGCTAGGTGGTTTAAGGATGGTAATGAGCTGTCCACTGACCATAAGTATAAAATCAGTTTCTTCAACAAAGTATCTGGGCTTAAGATCCTCAATGCAACACTAGAAGACAGTGGAGAATATACTTTTGAGGTGAAAAACAGTGTTGGTAAAAGCAGCTGCACAGCTTCAGTGCATGTTTCAGGTTAGTTGACTACTCTTTTTGAGTACATATGATCCTTTAGTTCTTTTACAAAGCCTTCAGATAGCAAAGTGATTGTTGTGACTGGCAACCTAAGAAACTCATTGCTTGTGTAATCTTAGGAGTACTCGGCATGCTACTTTGACAGGCTTCAATAATAGATACCTACCTAACCTCTGAGGGGCAGGAGTTATTGAAAGGACTTGATTTCTTCAGCTTTAATCTACATGTCTTCTTGGACAGCTGATGCAATATTGTTGCTTATGAAATAGAACAGCAAAAATAAAAGGTGTCCCTCAAAAATTTTGGATGAAAGCTCCAGCATATCCTTAACAATCAACTATCTATTTTTCAAATACTTGGGTGCTTAGCAGCAGAATGCTAATGCAGATACAGCAAAAGAAAGGTCATTCATTTTTTTATGCATGAAGAGCTTTCTGCATTTTAAGACCCTGTATGGTAATTTTTAAATTTTTTTTTTTTTAAACAAATGCAGATCGTATTATACCTCCTTCTTTCACAAGAAAACTGAAAGAAACATTCGGTCAGCTGGGTTCTTCTGCTGTACTGGAGTGCAAAGTTTATGGGTCACCACCTATTCTGGTTTCCTGGTTTCATGATGGACAAGAGATTACCAGTGGAGACAAGTATCAGGCTACCCTTGCAGACAATACCTGTTCTCTGAAAGTGAATGGACTTCAGGAATCTGATATGGGAACTTATTTGTGCACAGCTACTAATGTAGCAGGGTCTGATGAATGCAGTGCGTTTTTGAGTGTTAGAGGTCAGTATCAATAAAAAGCCAGAGTCAGAGGGCACAAATTTATTTTCAGAAAAACTTCATTTTTTGCTTTGTTGCATATTTCTCATTACTGTGCTCTTCAAAAGAAGTTCAAATGTACTTCTTCTCTTTTCTATTGTGTGCTTAGAACCACCATCTTTTGTGAAGAAACCTGAACCACTGGATGTTTTATCTGGGGCAAATATAACCTTTACTAGTATCATAAAAGGTTCCTCTCCACTGGAAGTTAAATGGTTCAGAGGCAGTGTTGAACTAGTACCAGGACACAGATGCAATATCACCTTGCAAGATTCAGTTGCAGAACTGGAGCTCTTTGATGTAAATCCCCTTGAGAGTGGAGATTACACTTGCCAGGTCTCTAATGAGGCAGGAAAAATTTCTTGCACTACACATCTTTTTGTCAAAGGTTTGTCCAGACTACTGCTTCTTATACTTATAAAGATAATCTTTTGGCTTTATTTAATTTGGTTTCTTCTCATTGTTCATTATAGAACCAGCCAAATTTGTGAAGAAGGTGAATGATTTAAGCATAGAGAAAGGGAAAACTTTAATCTTGGAATGCACATATACGGGTACTCCACCGATTTCAGTGACATGGAAGAAAAATGGAGTTAACATAATGCACTCTGAAAAGTGTAGCATCACCACTACAGAAACATCCGCCATACTGGAAATCCCTAGCAGTAAACTAGAAGATCAGGGGCAATATTCTTGTCATATCGAAAATGATTCTGGGAAAGATAATTGTCATGGTGCAATCACAATACTAGGTGCGTCAAGACACCGTCACTCCATCGAGTGTTATTTGAACTCCTAATGCTCATTGTGCAATATCTTTTTATGCTAATGGTGTTTCTTTGTCCTTCAGAACCCCCTTACTTCATTACACCCTTGGAGCCAGTGCAGGTGACTGTTGGGGATTCTGCATCCTTACAGTGCCAGGTTGCTGGAACACCAGAAATGATTGTATCATGGTACAAAGGCGATACAAAGCTGAGAGGAACTGCTACTATGAAAATGCACTTTAAGAACCAAATTGCTACTCTGGTTTTCAGCCAGGTAGATAGTAGTGACAGTGGGGAGTACATCTGCAAAGTAGAAAACACTGTTGGGGAGGCTGCTTCTTCGTCTTTGCTCACAGTTCAAGGTGAATATTTCAATTTTAAAAATAAGAATATGACCTATTTTTCCTAAGTATGCTTTGCTGTTTTGAAAAACAAAGATTACCTCTTCCTTGTAAAACACTTTACTCTTTCTTGATGTATAAGATACCCTTGGCACTGTCTTCTACTAACAAAGGCCTGCCAGTAAAGCTAATTGAAAAGTGTCACCACACCTCTTCTGTAGTGTTACAAACTTCCATCTTCTTTCCCTACTGAGGATATTTCTTTGATTGTCTCCATCATTAGCAGTCCTGAAGATTAAATAGGCTCACTGGATGTAACTGAGGGCAGAATGGTTATATATTTTCCTGCAATCGTACGCACAGGGCTCTTTTCACATCAGGTTCAAAATAAATGATATGCTGAATAACATTTTGCATGTCTTCTGAAAGACCTCACTGTACAATACCTGTTTTCTTACAGAGCATAAACTTCCTCCTTCTTTTACACGAAAAATAAGAGATGTTCATGAAACTGTTGGCTTACCAGTTATGTTTGATTGTGGTATTGCTGGTTCAGAACCCATCGAAGTATCTTGGTTTAAAGATGGTGCACGTGTAAAAGAGGACTACAATGTTCACACATCCTTCGTAGATAATGTAGCAACTCTCCAGATTTTGAAGACAGATAGGAGCCTTATTGGACAATATACCTGCACAGCTACCAATGCTATTGGGACTGCTTCTTCTAGTGGCAGGCTTATCCTTACAGGTTGGTAGGCTGTGAAATATTTAATAGAAGTATATTAAAACTACGTTTTGCTTTATATATGAATTTAGTGTTGTACAAAAGGTGCTTATTTCACAGAGATTTAAAGTAAATCAAGATTTTAAAGTGATGCTTTTTTATTTCTTTCACTCTTCAGAAGGGAAGACTCCTCCATTCTTTGACATCCCACTTACACCTGTGGATGGTATTACTGGAGAAAGTGCTGACTTTGAGTGTCATGTTTCTGGAACACAGCCTATTAGAGTCACTTGGGCAAAAGATGACCAGGAGATTAGAACAGGAAGAAATTATCAGATCAGTTATGTAGACAATACAGCCCATTTGACCATCTTGAGAGTTGACAGGGGAGATTCTGGAGTATATACATGCTATGCTAGCAATGAAGTTGGAAAGGACTCTTGCACAGCTCAACTGACTGTTAAAGGTACTGAATAGATAATACATTATGTGTACATTTTTCTTCCTTCAGTTATAAAGGATGTTAGCCTTATTACTGCTAGATAACTTTGAGAAAACTTTTTAGATGTAGCCTAAAGTACCTATGTGGAGATACTTATGGGTGTTTTAAGGGAATTAGGAAGGGTCACTAACAACAGTGGGAAGAGATGAAATATTTTATTTGGCCTACTTTCTTTATAGCCTCTGGCCTACTTCTTTTTCATAGGCTTTGGCCTATTTCTTAACAACTTGACAAAACTCTTGGGGTTTTTTAAATGGTGTTTGGCTTAAATCAGTATAAGAGAATTTTTTTTCAAGTAGGAAAATCAACTATGACAGTGACTGGAAAAGTAAGACACCTGTTGTTTATCTTAGCATAATTTCCCTTTAAAATTATATCCTGTTTAAATGTGAGCAAATAATTTCATGATGTTCAAATTTTTCTTGAAACATTTTCCTTAGAACTTTTCATCTCAAGTTAGATTCATGGAATTTATTCTTTTTTTTTTTTTTACAGAACGAAAAATTCCTCCTACTTTTACTAAGAAACTGTCTGAAGCCATAGAAGAAACAGAAGGGAATGAACTTAAACTTGAGGGTCGTGTTTCTGGGTCTCAGCCTTTGACTGTTGCTTGGTATAAAAACAATCAGGAAGTCCATTCAAGTGCTCACTGTGAAATATCTTTCAAAAACAATACCTTGCTTTTGCATATAAAGGTCGTAGAGCAATCAGATGCTGGTTTATATACCTGTAAAGTGTCCAATGAAGCAGGAAGCGTGTTGAGTACATCTTCTGTTGTTATCAGAGGTTGGTTGAAGTCTTATTTTTCTTTGCTTCTTGCCGTTCTTTATTTTATTGAGCTGCAAATATATAGGTTCTCTCTTATAGGCTGGTTATACTTACCTTAACAGCAGTAATTTGTCCTGAGACAGATGTGATAAAACTTAGTTAAAATATAAAATCAAGAAATTCTTTTAGTTTTATGATTTAAAAATCCATTATTTTTCAGGAATAAGCTTCTTTTTCACTATTTGCTATTGCTGATTTAATGTGAATATTGAAATCTTTGTAATGTTTTTATTGAATTTTTATTCATTCTTTTTTCATGGAATAACGGGGTTTGTGCAATTACATCTACGTTTAGGCAGGGCTGACAGTGAGTTGCACAGCATGACACTTTATCGTAATAGTCTTGCAGGAGATTTGCATTATTTTTTCTTTAAAGATTCTTCTATAGTTTTGCAGCCTAATAGTGCTTTAATTCTTATACTATTTTTTACATGTAAAGAATCTTACTGAGTGGATAAAGATATTTCTCACATGTTTGTATGGGAAACATGCTCTCATGCTCTCTTGATATTTATTCCATTTTCTAACATTATGATTGACATTCTCAGACTTCTATTTATCCTTCTCCATTCCTTGCCATTGAGTCCTTGAGAATCACATGTATTTATCTTTCTCTTATATTCTTGATCATACTTTTCCCAAGTATTTACTCAAGCGTTTTCATATTCCAGAACCTAAAAAGCCTCCAGTTTTTGACCAGCCTCTTCAGTCAGCAGCAGGAGAGGAAGGTGATACGATCCAGCTTAGCTGTCATGTTCAAGGATCACAGCCAATCCGGATCCAGTGGCTGAAAGCAGGGAGAGAAATAAGAGCTTCAGACAGATGCAACTTCAGCTTTGTTAATGGAGTAGCTCTTCTAGAACTTGCTGCAGTTACCAAATCCGATTCAGGAGAATATGTATGCAAAGCTTCAAATGCAGCTGGCACTGATACTTGCAAATCTAAAGTGACAGTTAAAGGTATAGTAACATGGAGAAAATCAAGGCATAAAATGGAAATGTCAACAAAAATTCTATCCCACTTTGTTTTCTGTGGAACAAAAAAGTTAATAATCTCAATAATCTTATAACAAACTATTTTTATTATTTAGTTATTTGTAAAACTGTACAATCTGGTAGAATAGTATATTTAACAATAATTTATATCAATTAGAGGCATAAACAGTGGGAGATCAGTGTCAGATCAGCAATATATTCTTAAAAAGAAGAATTTAGTTTCTAAATCTAAACACCAACTTTAAGAAAAATGAAAGCTAAATGAGTGAAATTACTTGGAGATGCATATTTTATGGAAAGGATCTGAACAGTGGCGTTTATTAAAGGAAAGTACAGAAGGAATTCCATTGAGCATATGGCCTTGGAGGCTAGTTGTTTCAAGACTGTTACAACTCTGACATTTTAATCTTTTAGCTGAAGATAAATACTGTCCTTCCTAGTAGATCTTGCCTTACCATTGCATAAAAGACACAGAAGTTCAGTAGTATGTACAAACAGTATGTTTTTCGCTACACAGGTAGCCACAAGGCTAAGAACTACATAAATGAAAAAAAAAAAAAAAGAATCTAACAGATAAAAATATGCAAGTAACTCTTGCAGTGTAATATCCAGAAATAGACTGAAAAGAGAATATCTCACTAAAAACTAATCCATTTTAGAGAACGAGGCTTCTTATTTGCATATCCATCTATAAATTTGCAACCATTTAGAGTAAAATTACCTGACTGAAGTTAATGAACAGCTCAATACATGATCCACAGTGTTCAGTCTCATCTGTAAAATACAATTGAAAGTAAAATACAAGTTGATTAAAACAATATTCAAGTATTTTACATTGTCATCACTCGCATAGTATTTTATTCCATCTCAGGAATTAATTCCTTTTCTTACAATTCCTTCAGAAGCATCATCACGCGTGAACATAAACTATTACATGAAACCATCTGTTGTAACTATTTGACTCTGTTTTTTTAGAAAAACCAGCAGCTGCACCAGCAGCTAAGAAAGCAGAAGTGGAAGGCAAACTTTATTTTGTGTCAGAGCCTCAGAGTATCAAAGTCATGGAAAGTAAGAACCCTTTTCAAAACAGTACCTTCTCTTCTGTTTTCCTACACCTTTTGTTTGAGATTATGTCCCTCTGTCATAAAGAGGTGGAAAGACTTAGCTTCCTCATTTGCATCTTTCTGCAGAGACCGTTGCAACATTTATGGCAAAAGTTGGAGGAGATCCAATTCCAAATGTTAAATGGATGAAGGGAAAATGGAGGCAACTCAACCAGGGAGGCCGCATTATAATCCAGCAGAGAGGAGATGAAGCCAAATTAGAAATAAAGGACACAATAAAAACTGATTCTGGCATGTACAAATGTGTAGCTTTTAACCAACATGGTGAAATTGAGAGGAGTGTAAACCTACAAGTAGAAGAAAGAAAGAAAGAAGTTGTTGAAGAAGGGGATCTCAGGGCAAAACTAAAAAGGTATATTGAAAGTTTTTATAGATTAATTTGCTATCAACACAGAAGAAACTTTTTTTCTTGTACATCTCAGAACAAGATATAATTTTAAAATATTAATTAAATATTAATAACTGTACTAAAAATAGAAGCACCTGACTAGACTAAACCGAAGGATTCCACTGCACAAGGCAGTTCTAAGGTGATGAAATTTCTCATCAAACAGCTTTCTAGGAATGAAATGCTGTATATTTAACTTATGTTATTGATTTGCATAGCACTCCAACAAAAAAGAAAGAAGAGGAAGAGCAACCTATTGATATCTTGGAACTTCTCAAAAATGTAGATCCCAAAGAATATGAGAAATATGCTCGCATGTATGGAATTACAGATTTCCGTGGCCTCCTGCAAGCCTTTGAGTTACTAAAGCAAACTCAAGCAGAAGAAAGCCATAGATTGGTAAGATACAGTGTGACTGCAGCATTGGCTTTCTTAGGGGTAACATGGTTACTTAAACAGACTTGGTGTCCATATTCTGAAGTTAGGAAGGGTGCAGGAATTTCTGGTTCCTCCTCAGGTCTTTTACTGACAGTTCTCAATTTCTTGCATGCTCAAATCCAAGAAGAATAAATGGGCCTTCTGGTTAAGTATGCTCTGTCATCACAACTTCATTGCAATTGTTAAAATGGGAAGATATGCTAGTTACAGTACAGTTACAGAAAATTTCATGTAGGAATTAATTCTGTGTTGGCTAAACATGACAGCTTGACATTTAGTATCCTTTAATCTTTGAGTATATTCTGCATTTTATAGGAAATTGAGCTCACAGAAAAAGCTCAAAGGGAAGATCAGGAGTTTGATGAACTTGTAGCTTTTATTCAGCAACGACTCTCACAAACAGAGGTAATATGTTTTTGGACTAATTTGTGAAATATTCAAACCCGTAGCAGGGAACTTGAAACTAATTTAAACTAATATTTTTCAGCCTATTACTCTGGTCAGAGACATTGAAAATCAGACGGTTTTAGCAGATGAGGATGCTATCTTTGAATGTGAGATTAAAATTAACTATCCAGAAATTAAACTTTCATGGTACAAGGGAACCCAGAAACTGGACTCCAATGACAAATATGAAATTAGAATTGAAGGTGATCGCCACATACTGAGAATTAGGAACTGTCAGCCTGAGGATCAGGGAAATTTCAGAATAGTGTGTGGACCACATATTGCCAGTGCCAGGCTAACTGTGATTGGTAAGTGTACTTTTGAAGTATGTATTTGAATTAATTTACATTTTATTTATTCCACTCTCTGATCTCTGCTTAAAATGTATGTTTTAACATGCTAATAGAACCTGCAGTTGAACGGCATCTTCATGACACTACTTTCAAGGAAGGAAAAACATGCACACTGACTTGTCAGTTCTCTATCCCAAATGCCAAGTCTCAGTGGTATAGAAATGGGAGACCTATTAAGATAGGAGGGAGATATTCAACGCAAGTCTCTGACAAAGTACACAAACTCATCATCAAGGATGTTAGAACAGAAGACGAAGGACAGTATACCTGCAAGCTTGACAGTCTAGAAACAACAGCAGATCTGGCCATTGAAGGTTTGTAAATATATAGAATCTCTTTATTACAACAGCGATAGACATTCTGGAGGTTCCATTAGCAGAACAAATGAAAATAAAAATAATTTCTGAAAGACATGTTCCCAAACTTAGAAATGAAGTAAATAAAAAATTTTACTGTCCTTTCTCTTTAGACAGTATGTGAAATACTTGGGTACATTAGTTTTTTTTGACTAAACCATCATTAATATTGTTCCCTGGCCTGCAAACAATCTGAGTCATACTAGCTTCTATTTTCTTTGATACTCTTATATTTTTCTTGGACTTTCTCTCTTTCTTAATTATTCTTTATCTTTAATTTCCTTGATGGCCACTCTTATATAATGTATCTGCACAGCAATCTTGTTATAATTGTATTCTTATGTCTTCTAATCTTCATTCTTATATATAAGACTTCATAGGAGATGGAATGCCTTTTTCTTACTCTACTTGCTCAAGATCTATTGTTATTACCTCATTATAATTTAGGTGTTATGATAAAAAAATGAGAAGGAATTAGCAAAGGTAAATGGCTTGGTGAGGAATAACAATTGATGTATTTTTTGTTTCTAAAACCAGCGGAACCAATTCAGTTCACGAAGAGCATACAGAACATTGTTGTGAGTGAACACCAGTCTGCAACCTTTGAGTGCGAGGTGTCCTTTGATGATGCAGTTGTGACATGGTATAAAGGCCCCACTGAACTGAGAGAGAGTCCCAAGTACAGCTTCAGAAGTGAAGGTCGTTGTCATTATATGACTATTCACAATGTTAATGCAGAAGATGAAGGTAAATATGCGTGGAAAATCTGTGCTAGTGCCACTGTTTTATCTGATTTTGTTGTCTGGTTTTGAATGATAGAAGCATATAAATACCAATATTCTTGGCTGCTGCAGGTGTATATTCTGTAATTGCTCGTCTTGAACCAAGAGGAGAAGCAAGAAGCACTGCAGAGCTCTATCTGGTAACCAAAGGTTAGCAACTTTTCTAAACAAATTTGTGATCATAGCCATGTGCAGATTTGTTTGTTTGAAACATGATTCTGGAAAAATCAATAATCCTAAAAGAAATCTAATATTCTTTTGCAGAAATCAAACTGGAGTTGAAGCCACCAGGTAAAGTTCACGAGCAAGAGTGGCACAAGATCATGTCTATACTCTGTCATAGATTTAGTGCATTATTTTTTATTTTCAAATCTTTTTTTCCTGGTTATAGTAAGTAAAACTTATTCCCTGAAAAAATATTCCTCATCCACAGACATGTGGAACTATTTATTCTCATAACTAGGTGCAATGAATACTGTGATAACTCCATCATCAGTGACATTAATAGGGACAGTATGGGATGCCACATTCTCTAAAACACCGAAGTTTATTTTTGTTTGATTTGCTAAGGAACAGAACAATGAAGAGGTACCAATTAATAGATATGATGTCCTCTGCACAACTGAAGAAAAAAAACAACCAAGAAGGCAAAATCAGTAGCAATCATCTTATGAAATATAATGCTTTTCTTTTTTGAATGTTCCTAAGAACCTACTCCAAATGTTGCAAGCATTATTTAGAAATAAAATGTAACATTATCCAGTCTGTCCAGAAGAGGTTAATACGACTAGTTATCCGTTGGTTGGCTAGCTTATTCTTGAGGAGCAAGCTACAATCCTTGTATGTTACACAAAAAAAATTAAAGCACCGTGAGCTATTATTCTTGGGGAGAGCATACTGAATATTTTTATTAGTAGTATTTATTAAGTCAATTAAACATTTTGATTTTCTAGATGTTCCTGATGCTAAGGTTGCAGTTCCACCTCAAAAACCAGCTGAAGGTAGGGCAATAAACCGTACTTGTTCTATATCTGCACTGAAGCAGAAGGCCAGTGGGAATCTCAGAGAAAAATCTTAGACAGCTCAGTGATAAGATCTGGATAATTGTTCTTGTGCAAATACAATATGGGCAAGACTTGGCTCGGATAGGCTTCTTTGCTGTGTGGAAGGTGAAAACTCTACACAAGTAGTGGTAGGAATGAAGCCTTTTTTCTTAAAAAGAGTTAGTCCTTCCATCATGTTTTCCTATCAGTCTGTTGTTCATTTGATTGTCATTTTACTTCCATCTTCCTCTCTGATAATTTTTTATTTTCATCTCTTCTTTTTGCCACAGAAATATCTTCTAAACAAGCTGTCTAAATTACTGCCCTCTAAAAAAAAAAAAAATCTTTTAGAGCCATACAATGGATTGCACATATATTGCAAATGGTCTCTCCTTGGGCTCTGGTATTGGACTACAGACTACAAACATTATTTAGACTTACCTTATATTCACTAGCTTACTACGAATCTTAGAAGCTCAATCTTCTTGGATTTATTTCCTGAATAATTTGGTAAATGTTTGCAGGGGCAGCAGGTGGGGAAAGATTTCATATCTAGATGAATTGCTATCAGCAACAATAGGAGAGTGATGGCAGCAAAGAAAATAAAACTGTGAAGGTTCAGGGTTCAAGTATGGGTAGAACAGGAATTTCCACTCAAAATAAATTTATTCAGCTACTGTAGACTGTGAGAATGAGCACTCTGTTTGCTCTTACTCTGTAGCTGCAATAAAATCATATAATCCATTTTTCCAAACCAGGATTTTTTTTCATAATCAACTTTTTTCATATCATACTGAAATTATGTTCTAAATATTTCATTTTTCCTACAAGCTGCCCCTATTCCTATTCTTCTGCCTCTTGTTCCACCTCCAGAGAAGAAAAAGCCAGGTCAGAATACTTACAGTATTTGAACAGTGTGTACATGTTTCATGACTGTTGGGCTTTGGTTTTTTGTTTGGTTTTTGAGGGGATTGTTTAATTTATTTTTAATTAAATTTTTTAATAAATATTTTATTCTTAAGCAGAAAAAAAGGTTCCACTAAAGAAAGTCCCCCAAAAGGTGGTTAAAAAAGTTCCTGAAGAAGTTCCACCACCTAAAGGTAACTTTTTTTCCTTTTTTTTCTTTTTAACTGTTTTAAAAATAGTAGAATTACCTGGTGGAAACAAAGTGTTTTGTTTTGCAGTACCTTGAATCAAACACAATTGTTTGATTTTTGTCTTTATGTTAAAAACACATATTTAAAATCCAAGCTGATTAGGACTGCTTAAAAAATGGTCCCTTAAACTGTCCGTGAAGGTGAAATAATTTCATTAAGTGTGAACATCCATGCCTTGCAAATTCCAGGCTATGATACGAATAATCAATTTTTTTTTCTTTTTTTTAAGTTCCTGAGGTGCTGCCAGAGAAGCCCAAAGAGGTCAAAATAACATCCATGGCAAGGAGAGAAGAGATACATGAAGAAAAGAAGGAAATATATGAAATGCCTAAAGAAACTTATGAAGAATGGGAAGAAGATTATGGTGAAGACCATGATTATTATGTCAAGGAAGAAGGCTACGATGAAGGGGAAGAGGAATGGGAAGAAACTTATGAGAAAAGAGAAGTGACTTATGAAGAAAAAAGAGTCATTCATGAAGAAGGTATTTTAATTATTATACTATTTTGTTTTTTCTCTTTTCTCATATTTAATCTTGTGGTATCAGTATTTTGAACCAAGCAACATTTTTAATTTTTTTTTTGTTACAATAACTGGAACCATAATATGCTGACAAATTTTAACTGGCATTTGATGATAAGCCAAGGACCCTGGTACAGCAAGATGTATATGCAGATAAAAATGGATACATTGTAATAGATTATAATGTGATTGCCAATGGACTTTGCAGGTCTTAAAAAGCTAATATGAGACAACAGTTTATAATAATATGTTTCATTTTTAGTTGTTTGGATGTTTCTTCTATCATTTTCATGTGTTCTAGATAAGTTTAATTTATGTGAAAAATTTCCAAAAAATGCTTTATGTTAGTGACTATATTTCAAAATTTCTTGTATGGCGTAACTGTCTTAGGTATTAGTAACATGTATTCCTCTGGGAACAGAATTTGGATCTAATGAGAAACCATCAAACTTGGAAATAAGCAAAACATTTTACTGCAACAATTGGATCTCCAAAACTCTGTGTGTTTTTCAAATTCATAAAATTACAATGTCATAACTAATACCTTCCTGTCTATAGAGCCTTTAGGCAACACATTTTTTATCATTAAGTGATTTTATTGGGTTTTTTTAAGTGGTTGAAGTTCCTAAGAAACCTGTGCCTGAGCGAAAACCACCAGCAATTACAGCTGAAAAGAAGGAAAAGAAGGAAGTAACAGTTCAAAAAGGTATGAGTTTCCTGCAAATATAACAAGAACATGCAGATTAACATCTCTTATGCATCTCCTTCAAGGTGAATTATGCTGGTTATTCACATTTTTTTGGGAGGGAGAAAATTCTCTTTGTGTTGGACAGTAACATGAGCAAGGGTCATGGCAATCCTTCCTCTTCTCCCACCTTATATACCTAAGCTCTCTGCTCGACAGTGGTTGAAGCAAACTAAGAACTGATGGCAAAACCAAACTGAGCTTCAGTTATCCTTCCTTCTCACTGTTTATTAGCCTTGAGTGTGGTTGTAACTATTGAGCCTGGAAATGCTGCGCATCTGAGAATTGTCCTCCATTTAGATCACTGCATATCTCTCAGGGGAGGGTGGGCACTGAACAGTGCACAGGATACACAAACTTTATAGCCAATTCTACCTGGTTTGTGTCAGAAAAATAATTTGCAAGATTATTTAAAAAATAAATCTACCTGAATTACTTGCAGTTGTCAAGAAGCCTGTCGATGAAAAAGTGGAGATGACCACTCAGAGGGTTACAGAAGAAAAAGTCAAACGAGCTGAGGGTAACTACTGTTTAATTACCTTAATGTCATCTTTACATTAAAGTAGTGGCTGTTGTTACTTAGCTGATCTGCATACCCTTTATCTTTACTTAACAAGGGTCTGATCAATTTTTCAGTCTTTGAAAAATCTAATAAAAGCTTCTGCTTAATTCTTCAGAATAAGATTAAAAGCTTTTTAGGGGAAAATACTAATTGCAAATGCTAACTACCAATCCTTTAACAAAGGAAGTGAGTGTAAAATTGCACTGGGTGAAGTAGTGTGTTTCTAAGCTGAAAAGGGGAAATTCCCATCTTGCTGAGATTTCCATCTTGACCCATCTACCAGGATATCTTGGTTAATTGTTTAGTTATGAAATAAAGATTTACCCTTATTCTCCCAGAAACTACTTCCTTTTTTATAGCATTTCCCATTCTGCAGCAAGATTCTATCAGCTGCAATTCAATATATGTCAGGAAATTACCTGTGTGCTAAATGCCCTGAGTTATCCAGCCCCTTTGGACAGTAACAATAAAATGAAAAATCACATTCCTTTTGCTGCTTTGTGTGGTTCCAAGATGCCTGACCTAGCTACTGAGTTAGCTTCTTTTTGTCTTTTTTATTGTATTTTCAATATTACTGCTAGATAGCTGTAGAATTATTTTAATCTCTTTGATAAATATTTGACTGAATAACAAAATTCTAATGCCAACAGTTACCAAGAAAGTTGTACCATCAAAACCTACACCAATGGTCATTGAGGAAAAAGTTATGAAAAAGGAAGGTACAGATCAGCATCTCTCCATTACAGTTTACATTTTTTCTAGCATCCTGTGTGTTTCTGTGCATCTTGTCAATATGTGGGCCTGTGCGTATGTATGTGGATCTATTGTACTAGTCACACCGTAACTACTCTCAGTGTTTAAACAGTATGTGTACCATGCTTTAGTCTTTCATAAAGTCTGTTTTTAACATGTTTGTGGCTAGACTTTTGCTTCATGTTTAAGCAGCCTACAGAATATTGCAGTGTGATTTAGCTTTTTCTTCATCTATTCTGCCTGCTGACCCATCCTTACATAATAAGCATAATTGTGTCCAAGTTACCAAAAATATCTTTGAAGAACTGCCTTTGGAATTCTTTTGATGTACTGTTTCCAAAAGCCTGTGCATGCATTTGTTTTCAAATGTTTGGGTTAAAGGTGTCTGTGTCTGTAGTCTTTGTTAACAAATACTAAATATTATGTTTGTGTGCTTGTTTTGTGTTCAGTATTTTAGAATATGAATACTGACTGTCTAAATATGTCTAGTACTTTAATGTGCAATACAGATAAAGATTTGATAAAAACTCACATGCTGACTACCACTAATCTGGATCTAGAATATAAAATACTAAAACAAAATCCTATCTTTAAAGTACCAACAGTAGAAACATGGACTGTTTCAGAAGAAAAGATGTCAGTTTCTGTCCACAGAGAAGAAGAGTATTCATATGATACAGGTATGTACAAAACCAAAAATCTGTGAACCCAAATCAAAACCAATCAATCCCACTAGACTTTCTTTTGATCTATTTTTATGTATGGCAAATTACATATTTAGACACATTGTATATTTGTCTTTCAGTATGCCTTGCTTCTTTTTGTTCATTGTGTGATGTAGCCTTAGTTTTCTTTAACCTAATAAATGGCAACATTTCAACTATTTTATCTTAATATTGTTTAAATGCTTTTCTTTGAAGAGCCACCAGAGCATGAGAAAACAGTTGAAGAAAGATTCTATGAAGCTGTTTACCCACTTGAAGGTAGATTGATTAAGGATGTGAGGCTAAACAATATTTGAGTTTATTTGTTTGTTTGTTTGTTTTAATTTGAATCAAATTCATTGTGAGATTTGCTGTTGATTTTTGGTATTAAATTTTTTTACGTGTTAGCATACATGTTTCAGTGACCATTGTGTGCTGGACACACATAATATCTTCTTCAAGTTTTTCAGACTTACTGTGGATATTGATATTTCTTATCTCAAAATTTAATATCTTTAAAATTCCTATTATAGCACAAAGGGAAGTTGAGGAGGAGGAAGAAGTCATTTCTACAGAACTGGAGATCCCTCACGTTGAAGGTGAATAAAGTCTTTGTATCATTGTGCACCCCATTTTTCTGAACTTTCACTTTATCTGTCTCTAATCCTCTGTTTACCAGAGGATAGCATAAAATAACTGAGATCTTTTCATTTCTCTATGCCTCTGCTCTCCAAAGTTCAAGCCCTACTGCATTTCTGAATCTTATTATTCTTCAACACTGCTTTAAATAATTCTTTTAATAGCTTTTTTGAGATGAGTATATTGTATATATTTGATAAAACAGCATAATTTTTGATATAGATTGTTTGCTTATACACCATATTGAAAGCAGCCTACTGTGATTTACCAAGAATTTGAACTGTCTCCTAAATGATCACCACCTATCTCTTTAAAGTACCTGAGGTACCAAAGAGGCGTGTTCCAGAAGAAAGAAAGCCTATTGCTGTCCCTAAAACAGAAGCTCCATCGGCTAAAGGTATTTCTACTGCCCTAGTAAAAAAAGAAAAAAGCAAAACCCAAACAAATTGTCTTTCATTGTATTATATTTCGTGTTTTCTTGAATATCTTATGAATTTACTCTCTTTGTGTCTTTGGTTTGGTGTTACGTCCATATGCATTATTTGATTTGGCATTGTCTCCATTGCCCATTTTTGCTTTTTCAGTTGTGCTATAAAAACTTACAACTGGAATTTGTCTCAGCTTGAGCCCTTCTCTTTCCTAACAGTCTTGTGCTTATTGTTTGTATTTAGGCTGTGTAGCTTTTGGAGACAAGGGTAGGGTGTTTTTACTTCAATAGAGTCCCATGAAATGGGATAGTGCAGTGACTTTGACACTGGAGTTTTATACTGTATCACAGTGTCTTTCTTGTATAGTCTGTACATGTCCAAAAGGCTGTACATTGTGTTGGTTGCAGTGCTCAGCTCCTTGTCCAGGCACTGTGTTCATTCTATAAAACAATCTTGGATTACTAAAATCTGTATAAGTGTTCTGAGAGCTAAAGATCTCTTACTTTGACAATGTTTCCAAAGTGCCTGAAGTCCCTAAGAAACCTGTTCCAGAAAAGAAAGTTGCTGTTGCTAAAAAGGAGGTGGCTCCCCCAGCAAAAGGTACAGTATCTTTTGAATGTGAGCTTTAACCAGTCACGTGCTATTGTCCTGTTTTCCTAACTGTTATTCATTTCTCAACATAAGCATATGATACGTGCAGTCTTTGTGTGTTTTCTTGGATGTATGTTCTCATCTAAGACATTCAAAAGCCTTAAAAAGATTACTTAAAAGAATTTTAATACCTTTAGAGTTTCTAAACTGCTAAAAAACCTGTGCCTGAAGAAAAAGTACATTTGTGTTCCCAAAGGAGAACATCTGCATGCCAAAGACATGCTTACTGATGGAGTGTATGTTACCTGTTGAATTTTATTTTCCCATTAGTCTGTATGTAATCATGTTTGGTTTTATGCATAATCCTCTTTTATGTATAATTCTCTTTTTATGTATAATTCTCTGTGCATGTATGAGAGTTTTTAAGGCCAAGTAACATATTTGAGCAACTCTTTCTTCAGTTAAGAATTCAGTCTTAAATAATTTGACAGTCTTTGAGCAACTGGTTTGATTTTATTTTTTTTTCCAAACATATGTTGCTCTTGTCTTATATCTTTCTATGTTAAGTGTATGAATGTGTTATATGGTATGTCTTGATATTCTTATAAATGGATTAATGAAATCTATAATGCTCCAATAAATCTTTGAAATACAGAATTCAATTATCTTATATTTTGTCCTTTTTAAGTGCCAGAGGTGCCTAAGAAAGCTCCCCCAGAGAAAAAAATTGGTGTTGTAAAAAGAGAGGAAGCTCCAACACCTAAAGGTACACTTAAATAAATAACATTCTTTTCTTATTATCTTAAATATCCTGTTTATGTGCAATTTTAGTTTTTATTGTTAAGTGATCTGGTTTTATTTGTACTTCAGTTATGTTAGATATGTATCTTTTGTGTCAGTTTTGTGGATAAATGTGTTATAGATGCAGTTTTAAAGCACCAGTTAGTTTTAGCTAATAATATTATAATTAATACCTTTGAAGTGCAAGAAGTACCTAAGAAACCGGCTCCAGAAGAAAAAATTCCATATGTTGCTAAAGTAGAAGCTCCCCCTGCAAAAGGTACAATACAGTTCACCACAATATCATTTATTGTAGTCTTTAGACTACAGTATTTTTAGAACATACAGTTATCTTTAGAACATTTAATTTGTTTTGTAAACAAAATATGTCTATGTGTAGTCTTTTTGAACAACACATTTCTCTTACATGATGCATTTGCCAGTTTTTACTCCAGAGATTCTAAAGCAAATACTTTTTTTAAGTGCCTGCAGTTCCTAAGAAACCTATCCCTAAAGAGAAAGTGTCTCCTGCTGTTCCTAAAAAAATTGAGGCTCCTCCACCTAAAGGTATGCTTTCCAGCAGAATACAAGAACATGCTGTTTCTCAGCTTATGTTTTTATGTTCTGTATTGTAATCAGTTGTTGATTTGTGCTTCCCCTGTGAATTCTGCTGTTCTGATTTAGTGACAGTGAATCATTACATTATGTTGTATATGTTGTGCAATACCTATAAAAATATTCTTTCTGAATATTGAATCTCTGTTATATGTTATGTGCTCAGTACCCTTAAGCAATTCTTTGGAAACAAATCTAGCATTTTGCAACATTGCTCTCACAAAGGAACTGGAAAAGTATACATTTAATATTATTATCTTTCGAAGTGCCCGAACTGCAGAAGAAAGCCACTTTTGAAGAAAGAGTACTTATCACTGAAGAAAGAATATCTGTTGCCATTCCAGAGGAAATCCCACTACCTGAAGGTACACTATAAACAGACGAGTGAGAAACTTAAGCTTTGTCTGCAAGTCTGTTGTTCTAACACCAAGATCAAAATACACAAAAATTTTGTGTTAGTTGTCTTGTATGAGTTTTGTGTTGAACATTTTACAGATTTGCAGGCAGCTAAGAGCCTTCTGAGTGTCATTTACCATTTCAGTCTTGAATGCCAGTATCCCACCACATTGACAGGAGTGGAAACTCTACCACGGAATATAGTGATCTTCAGATCAGGCTCTCATAAATTTGTAGTAGCAAATATGGATATATGGTTTAGTTTAGACTCCTCTAATTAGGGATGTAACCATCCATTTGTCATACTCTATACAAAGCTCTCTGTAGCCCTGCAGATAACAATATTGTTTCCCTCTGCAGTATTAGCTTCCCCCCAGCTTTCAGTTCACATTCTCATACTCAAGGAAGACAGATCAGTTTTAAGGTAGCATAATTCTGCATAAAATCTGCTTCAACGTAACAAATCAGCATTTTGTCTGGTTTTATAACCCATTAATAACTATCCAGTGAAGACAATTTATATTTTCCATAAGCATAAATGAGTTTTTAGAAGCAAATATGAAAATCCTTTGTCTAAAAGATGAACTTGCAAATTATATTCCTATGGATATGTGCAGTGTTAATTTCTGTTTGTCTCCTGCAAATTAACTTTTTGCCCAGAACAAGCTGATGTTTTCCCTGACACAGTCACATTTGTTGATGTGCACATTCCAGGCTTTTCTTTCGGTTCCTGACTTATTCTTCTCATCTTGTTCCTTTCCTTCTCACTTTCATATACTTGGATCATGGAGGAACCTCCATTTTTTTGACTCTTATTTCCTCCACCTCAGCTGTTGTGATAGGGAAGTTTGGGGAGCTGAGGCATTCTGATGAACTGACAGTTGACCAGTATATGGTATTAGAGAGATACAACAACACACATGGACAAAACATGTAATTTAGAGCAAATGGTACATATGTATCTGCACAGCACTTTCTGTACTGTATGCATATCTGTCATTGTCATATAGAGTTTGTAAGAATTGCTCTTCATCTTCTCCAACCATCAATCCCTCCCTCTCTCCATCTATCCATCCACCAAAAATACTAAAACTAATAATTTTCCTTAAAGAACCAACAGTAGAAGAATGGTCTGAAGAAGAAACAGAGGAAGTATCTATCTCCATTCACAGAGAAGAGGTTTCTGAAGGTATGACAACAATTCAGGAATACTAGGCAAAAGCAAAAAAGTAATTTTTATTTTGTACCAAAAACTAGTGTGGATTAATATCTACTTTAAGGAAGAATTTACTACTATATAAATACATTTCCTAACTTACAAATTTTAATACTAAGAACGTTTACAATTTCTATTACCTGCTTTTGAAAAATGTAGTAGTTAATCCGTTGTGATATAGGGAAAATAATGAGGTATCTCTTGGATATTGAGATCTATCAGCCCTTCTTTACAAAAATCCTCTGTTGGAAGTTCCTCTTCCGCCAGGTTACTTGAATGAAATAAAGGTCCTTTAGGATATCATGGTGCCTGTGATTACTCAGGCAATTTCAGCATAAATTGACTGTATTGTTTCCACCTGTAAGTTTATTGGTGGTAACATGATACTGTGAAGGACAATAAATAACACTGATTGACTCAATTTCTGTTCAAAGGGACACCATAGAAAGATTTTTCCAGGGTCAGCTTTTATCAAGGAATTTTCTTGGTATTTAGGAGAGAAGCTTTCTCAAAATGGACAAATTCCAACATTAGTGAACTAGTGAACAAAGGAACGGACTGAGCATTTTCATATTCCATGCAAATTCAAGATGAGAGTTCAGTCTCTCAGTTGCATTTAAGTTGCTTGGAATGTTTCCATTGGCCTCAGAGAGAGCAGAATGGCTTGAGTGTAGGTTTTGTAATACCAGAGGTGTCTATTAGGAATGCACACTGCTTATCCATGTCTTACAAGTATTTTGTTGCTTACCAGGGCAACCATAAAGACAGTAATGTATGTCAAGCACTTAAGTATTTTTATATTTTACTCTTTCAAAGTGACTGAAGAAGAGTCTTACTACATAGAGGAAACAGTAACAGTTCCTAAAAGAGAGGAAGCCCCAGCCACAAAAGGTATCTGTTCTTTGCACTACAACATGTTGATTGTTTCGTTACTCAACATTATGTTGCCACTCTATGTTTACGTCCGTTTGTGGCTTTTTTGTATGAAAGAAATATGTTCATGTTGTAGTAATACTATGCCTCTATGTAAAACTATATATTGTAATTTTTTAAAGTGCCTGAGAAGTACAGGAAAGTTGTCCCTGAACCAAAAGTCCCAGCTGCTCCTAAGGAAGCTCCAGGAGTTAAAGGTATAAATCAGTTCCTCAGCCCGGTGATGTATCTTCAAGGGGATTATGTTTGTCTTACTGTCCTGTTTGTACATGTTGACACAAGTGGTGTCTGCTTGCAGTGGTGAATGCTTGTCTCAAATTCTGTCTTATACTTTGAAAATGATTGTTTCTTGTACCATGAAAATTATTGTTTGTGCTAACTTGGTAAAATACATTGTGAAGTAGAAGGCAATTTCAAATGTTACATCTTAATATTCTTTCTCATCTTCCTTCTCATCTTACTCATTTTTCTAAAGTTCCTGAAGTTCGTAAGAAAGCAGTTCCTAAAGAGAAAGTGCCTGTCCCTCTGTCTAAAAAAATGGTGGCTCCACCAGCGAAAGGTATAGCAGTGGTTTGTTCTTGTTGCAAAAAAATTGTTTTGCTGTATTCCATCTTTAACATATTTGCATGTTGACACAAAATATATCTCTCATATCAAATTTCTTCGACATTAAACATGTACTTATGTTTGTTTGTCTACCATGACATCTGTGACCTGTACTGTCTTGATGAGATTTATTTTATTTCATCTTCTATCTTATGCCTGTTGATGAAATCAATCAAATTTTCTAAAGTTGCACAATCTTTTTAAGAACCTGCAGAAAAACAGGTGCCCACTTTTGAGATCGAAGTTGAAGAACCTCCAGCAACCAAAGGTAAACAGAATATTATGATCATGGAGATTCTTCAGTTTGGCCTAGCAGTATTTGTGTTTAGGCATTTTACTTAAATACAGTTTTGTTTGTTAGTGTCTGTAACCTCTGTCTGGATCTCCCCTGTCTTTTGACTATTTACTCATTTTTGTGCTATGGCTGTAAATTACTCTTTCCTGCAGTGTCTCGTTTTTGTTGCTGTTGAAGTTCACTTAGCACTTTCTTTTTAAACAATCAGAATAAGTAGAAAAAACTTACATATATCTGTATTTCAAGTAATGCAATAAAATAATCTTACATGTTATTTTTAAGTGACTGAAGTGCACAGGAAAATTATCACAGAAGAAAAAGTTGCAGTTGCTAGAAAAGAGGAGGCTCCACCAAAAAAAGGTATATCATTTTCAGAGTTACACAAGAGAAGTCTTGTTTCAGAGTAGTGGTTTATGTATATGTCTAGTTATCTAATATAAACTGTATTGTTCAGTGTTTGCTGTCTTTTTTTTTTTCACTTGAAGAAATGTCAAGTCTCTACATTTGTGTTTTGTCATCTGATTATATTCATATACTGTGATTAATTCAGCATCTTTTAAAATAAACTCTTTTTAAAAAAGTGCCAGCAGTGCCCAAGAAAGCTGTGCCAGAAGACAAAGTACCTGTTCCAATTCAACGGAAAGTGGCAGCTCCACCAGCTAAAGGTATACAAAAGTCCTTGAAAGTAGAGAGGGCTTCTAAATATTGGATGTCCATGTGCATTGTACTCACAGTCTGCCTGGTTAATCAAATCTGTCTCTCCTGATTTGATTATAAATGAAAAGGACCTTTGTCTTCTCCCCTGAAAAGAATGCAGAGGGTGACAGAGAATAGTCATACACCTGCATTCCTTGCATTTTCTAGCTATTATTTAACTTCATTGATCACTGGGTGCTTGAGTGCCTTGCAAAGCTGAGTGAAGACATTTACTCAGTGAAGAAGTTAAATAAATTTGAGCACATTTGGAAAAAAATTATCGGTGTCTTATAACATTGTCAATATTCAAGTGATGGGTCTCAAAATTACAAATATGTCCTCTGTTTCTGTGCTTTTCTTGTGTTTGAAACATGATTTTGTTACGTACCCTGTATGTGTGGTGTTCTGTGGTTGGATTGCATTTCTGAAGAGTCTGGAGGCAGAATATTTACATCTTACTTTCATCTCAATCATTCCATCTTACTTCACAATATGTGAATATTCTGTTTGGTTTTGATTTGTTTTGGTCTACATATCTATTACTCTAATATTATGTGTCTTATACTAGTACATATTATTTTAATATTTAACTGCATTTCTGCTGTTACTAAAACAGTGTTTCAAAGTGTCTAATTTTTCCAAGCAATTTATTTCTGCAACCTGCCAAGTTACTGGTCTTCAAAATACTTAATGCATATCGAACTACTATGCATTAAAGCTTCAGCTGGTCATTTTCTCAATTAATTTACATGTCTTTATGGTTGTATGTCTCATGTGACTGTTGTGTTTATTACAAGTATGTTTTCTATGTATTAGTGTACTACTTTCCTGTAATTTTGTCCATTATTCTTTTTCTGAACTTCAGAAGGTGTGTGATTTCTTTTAGAATTTAGTATTCTTACAATTACTATCTTTAAAGTGCAAGAAGTGCAGAAGAAAGTTGCCAGAGAAGAAAGAGTATCCGTTGCTGTTCCAAAAAGAAAAGTGTCTCCACCACCAGAAGGTACTCCTGCCCATGGATTAATCTATGAATATATTGTCCTCAAGCAATATGACCAGAGTTTCAAGCCTACTGTTCTGGCACCTTTCTTGAGGTTCAAATTTAGAATCATAGAATAATTTAAGATGGAAAAGACACTTAAGATCATTGAGTCCTATTGTTAACCTAACACTACCAAGCCTATCAATATGATCCACCATAGTCCCAAGCGAAAGTTTACAGAGTCTTTGAGAAACACTACAGACATTTTCACCAATTACTCTGAGTATGGGAGGTGTCAGGAAATAATAATGATTTTCATAAGAAACTCCAAGTGGGATATTTATTATTGTACATGATATTGTACCAGAGAAAAAAATATTAATGTTAGACTCTGTCTTTGAAGTACCAACAGAAGAAGAACACTGGGCTATTTCAGAGGAAGTATCCATTTCTCTCCACACAGAAAAGGAGATTTCATACACAGGTATGAAGACTAAAGAGATTCTGTGTCCTGTCCAAATTTACATCTTGTCACCTACTTTAAAAAAAAAAAAACCAGAGAGAGAACAAAAGAAAATTTCGCATGCTTTGCTTATTGCCAGTCTGTCATGAAAGTGAAGATTGTAGAATAGCACAAGACAGTATTCCATTCTCATAAAAGACTTAATTCTTTCCTCCTGGCTCACTGCTGTTGTCATAGGAGAACCCAAAAATTTCACTAGGTCCCCCTTCACAAATCTTGCCACCTGTTCAGCCTTTGAGTGGAAACAGGGCAGCCTTTTCTTTCATTTAAATTAACATACTTTCTTTTCCAAAACCAAAGCAGATCCTTTCCTGTTTTCTAAGAGCAATTCCTCACCTAAATCTGAAGGTCAAATAAAAAATCATTAACTTTACTGTTGCCTACATGGCTGAGACACTTAGTACGATCATGTAATGGATCTGCCTGCTCAAGGGCTTTGAACAAAGTGCACAACCTTTAAAGAAAATTCATTGCTCTTTCACTTTTGAAGACTATTTATTGATTTGTGAAAAATGGCCCACAAGATGCCTCACACTTACTACTTTTAGACCTGCTACTCTTGATAAATGGTATTATCATATTCATATAATGAAAGATTAATACAATCGAATCAGTGTAAAGCTAAATAATCTATTTAGTCTCTAATGAGGGGGGGACAGGCATATCATGAGTAGTTAGACAATCTTTGACTGGTTCTCTGTAAGGCAGGTCTAATTTGCCAGCTGGTCTGGAGAAAAAAGGTCAAAGCAGAAGGATGTTAAATGCAACAGTTCTCCAATGAGATGCCAGGCAGAGGTATTTTAGCTGAAACAAAAGAATCCAAAGGAACCCGAGTTTTCTGAAAAGAGCACTCATGCACAATGCAGTTTGTGTTATCAAATCCACCAAAGTTACCGGTTCCAATCAGTTTTAGTTTAAGATTTCAAATGCAAATATACCTGGCACTTTTAATTAAATATCTAGCAGGACTCTACCAGAAAATACTTAGAGCTAGACAGTCTTCACATTGCCTCAAAAATAACACCCACTTGGCAAGCATCAAGACTTGTGGCAGCCACTCATCTATGCTCACTGTAGCTCGTGATGAAGAAATCATCTAGAAATTCTCAAATCTATCACTGACAGAAGAGATTCCATCTCAGAAAAAAATCTCCAATCTGTGAAGAAAAGGCCAAAGTTATTCTCTAACTTGACAAGTCTCCCAGATGTTAAAATGGCAGAGTAATTTTCTGTGCAGTTTCCAGCTATATTGACATCTGCTTCAGAAGACAACATCCATGCACTTCTGTAAAAGAGAATATGCTGCTTAAACATAGCATGCATTCTGTCCTAAATAAATCTTAAATACTGAATTTATCCACACCTTAATCTTCTGGAAATTTTCCTACTTTTATAGGGAATGGCTTCTTGCCATGCCTGAACAAACAAACCACTTTGTAAAGTAATTGACAGAAGAGGAAAAATACCTTCCTCACGGAGCAATTAATTCTTTTGCCTTTAATTAGACTGGAGGTCTTATCTATTGTTAGTCACTCTCAAAGTTTTTCTCCAGGTGCTCCCTCACCTTCATCTACGGTTTTCTAGGGAAATCTTTTGTTGCCAGTGAAGAAGGACTCTTGGTCTATTCCTTAGGTAGTGCAAAGTGTCACTGCTAAGGAGAGGGGCTGCTACAGTGGAGAGTGAAATTTAGTGATTTTGAAATTGGATGGATTTGGATTTTAAGTTCTGCCCAGCAGCAAGCTTAGCTTCACTGTTGGCAACATTGGATGAAGCAAGAATCATATTGGCTGCTTATATTGGTATCTTGAAAAGTTTGTTTTTTCTTAATTGAAAAGTAGTCTAGTGACTCCCCTAACTACATGTCCAGTGTCAATAAGCACACTTGTCTTTTACATGTCAACCATGTGTTTGTAAGATATCTTTTTCTGTTTCTTGCCAAGAATATTTTTGCTTTTAAACAAAGCGTCTAAAAATTCTTAAATGTAATTGTAATGTATCTTTTAAGTGCCTGATGTACCAGAGAGAGCTATCCTTGAAGAAAGAGCACCAATTTATCCTCCTAAAAAAATGGCAAGACCACCAGCCAAAGGTATACTGGATAGAACATTGAAATATGTTATAAATGTTTTTTGTGTCTTGTATGTTCTGTGTACAGTGAGTACGGTTTGTTTTCTGTGGAATGTTCTTCCTTTGGTTAATTCCTAGTTGGCAATGCCTTGTGATCCTTATTATTAGTAAGATCTATGTGCTAAATTTTAAGGTTCTTTTAATTGATATCTTTTCAAGTGCCTGAAGTACGCAAGACAGTTGTCCGAAAAGAAAAAGCATATGTCGAAGTTCCTCAGTATGAAGAGGAAGAAGAAATTCCAAAATATGAGGAGGAAGAAACCACCAGATATGAGAAGGAAGTAATCCACTACGAGGAGGAAGTTCACCGTTATGAAGAAGTTAGTCACTATGAGGAAGAAGTTCCTCAGTATGAAGAGGAAGAAGTCACACATTATGAAGAAGAAGCTGCTTATTATGGAGAGGAAGTTGCTGAATATGAGGAGGAAGAGTCAGAAGTTCCTCAGTATGAAGAGGAGGCTCCCCCACCAGTTAGAGGTATACTTTAGGGTTTGTGTGAGAAAAAGTAGTATCTTTTCATTCCATTAAAATACCAAAGATTTGTTTCAAGATGTTCTGATGTGCTTTACAGTCTGCCTTTTTTCAAGATGTTTATTGATTAGTATGTAGTTTAGAAAACCTGTGATGACTGTATGTCTACTCTTTACTACTACCTCTATAAATTTAAATGTTCCATGTCATACATGTTCATTCCTCTTTCATATGAACTGCGTATAACCCACTAAGAAAATTTAACTGAGCTTAATTTCATCCTCATTTGGAATCCACTTTCGCTATAAGACTGTGCTTGAAATACTTAGAAATGCTTATGTGATATCTGCAATCACAGACAAAAAATATATTTGTCTAGAAAATAGATAGGATATGTGATTTAGGAACACAAATCACATTGAATTCCACTCACAAATCTTTGAAACCCCTATGGTTGATGTCTATTTCTGTCCTAAAGGGACATGAAAAAAAAGATACAAAAGTTTTATTGAATATCCACATTTAAATACTCTTAGTTGTAGGTGTTTCCCTTAGGACTAATTTTTATGGTACTGGTATACATTTTCTACATTGTTAGTACAGGGTGAACATGATATTCACTACTTAGGGGAACTAGGTCATTCCAAGACCTCGATACATGATAATATAAAGATATGAATCATCGATATCTGATTTTCCAAAATTACATAATCATCTAAGAGTATTTAAAAATACATCCTTTCCAGTACTGATCCAAATCATTCCATAGTGTCTTTTCCCCAAAAAGAAGTTCAGAATTTCTTTTGATTAATTAGTGAATGCCAAAACTATATTTAACACTGTTTGCAGTAGAATTTCGACACATTGATTGGCATATTTTTCATAGTTGAGAAAAGGTGAGGCTGCACACCTCAAAAGCCAAGTTAATCCTGAACAGGAAGATTAGTGTTGGTTAAAATTTCCTTTGACTCTGTCATAGTAGCTAAGTTTAATGCATACGTGCTCCAAACTTCCTTCAGTATGCTCAGAGCCAGTGGGACTCCTGTCATTGTAAAACTTTTATGAATATTTCTGGGGTTTGGAGTACAAAAAGAAGGTTAGATACATTTTAGTTGAAACCTTTGCCTCACTGTAGTTAAAGGGAAAGTCTGTTGATTTCAGAAGAATTAAGTGGGGTTTTTTAAATATTTCATTTACTCAACAAATTTGGTATAAACTGCTGGATACTTTTAATGTGTCCATAGTTCTGTGCTTGAAGTTAAGTCAGGTGATAAACTAGATGTGCTTGGGTCTTTTGGAAGAAAATCAGCAATTTATATTTAAGACATATACAATAACATGATGAGATGCAACCTATTAAATGCCTGAGTTGCTACTTTAGAATCATAGTTCTAGGGAAAAATATGGAAAAGTAGCAAAACCACTAAATATCTAATACAGCAATTCAGTAATTGTTTGTTACAATGTTTGTATTTTTGCAAATTTCCCACTGTGACACTTTACAATCTTCTTTAATAGCTGCTTCTAAAATGGCAAACTGTCTCTTAATCTTCTGATCTGCAAAAAAGCCCTTGAAGTTAAAAACATATTTATTGATGGTCTCATTGGCTGAGCTGGGAGAATGGACACAATAGTAGCTAATATAATATTTGCTCTTTTATTTTGTCATAACAATGAAACCCTGTTAAATCATAGCTGTATGTTTTGAGTATGTATTTGTATGTCTGTTTGCATTTTGTGTTCCCACTGTTATAGAAGTAAATACCTAAAACATTAATGGTATCTTTCAAGTGCCTGAGCTTCCCAAGAGGCCTGTTCCAGAAGAAAAAATACCTATTATGAAGAAAAAAGAAGCTCCTCCAGCAAAAGGTATATACCTTCTCTTTATGTTAGCAAACATTCTCTAAATATGTAATTCACGTTATATTTCAGCTGCCTTAATTGATTATTACCTTTTTCTGCCCTTTTTGGAGGGGGCTCTTCATATGAAATGTCTGTGTTGCTGTCTTTCTTGTTTCATTTCTGTTTTGAGTAGCCTGTGGTTTATTTTTTAACCAAAATGATGTTTTTGAAGTGCCCGAGGTGCCAAAGAAACCTGTACCTGAAAAGAAAGTCCAAGTGCCAAAGAAGGAAGCTCCCTCAGCTAAAGGTAAATGCACTTGTAATTACCTGTGATCCGAAAGATTCTCTAAAGTTAATTTATCTTCTCACTTGTTTTAAAAGCTAGGATAGTAAAAGAATTGTTACTCTTAAGAATTGTGGTTCTTTTTGTTTGTGTTTAATTGTTTAGTGTGACTGGCTTGCATGTCACCTTGTTTTAGTCTCTCATGCCAAGCTCAATTTTCAATAATATCTTAATAAGTTCCAGAAGTGCCAAAGAAACCTGTTCCAGAAGAGAGGGTTCCTATTCCTGTACCAAAAAAGAAGGAAGTTCCACCAGCCAAAGGTATATCAGCTCTTGACTGAATGTGTTACAAAAATATTTAAAAAGTCAGTCTATGTTCATCTTTCCTCTTTTAATGTAATGTAGAATGAAGAAAGTTTTCTAGTCTTGACAGTAATTTGTCATTCCACTTTATTGATTTATATCAATGTTCTTTACGGTATGGTTCAAAAATGAAATTCTTAAGCTACAATAATATTTTTTCAAGTGCCTGAAGTACCAAAGAAACCTGTGCCAGAAGAGAAGGTACTTGTCCCAGTGCCTAAAAGAGTGGAAGAGCCTCCAACAGCCAAAGGTATACACCAGTTTCTGGTTCACCTCTGTGATTCTAGTTTTGTTTCTTCAGCTTTAGAAATCTGCCAGTAACAATCCCATTCCTCAGCTCAGTGTGTTTGAACCACTCACTGGCCTATGTTTGATCAGAACACTGTGACTGTGTCTGTTTGTCATGGATGCTACGCTTTTTCTGTGCTTTGAAAATGTCTGTGTTTGTGTATTGTATTGTCTCTGTCTTTTGGATCTCATATTTCTAAATAATTTTAAAGTACTTGCTGTTTCAAAAACAGATGCTTCAAAAGATATACAATGTACCTAAACAGCAAGCTTCCTCCTTAGCCTTACAACACCAATTTGTAATGCTGTAGTCTGTGTGTGTTTGTAAGTTTACATATGTGCATAAATCTGTGGATAAAATTATGCTAACTTTCATACATGATTAGATTTTACAATAAATGTGTGGTTATCTTATCTTTTTACCATGTCTTATCTTACATTGAAAATTAATTCCTTAAACAAAAATGTCTTTTAAGTGCCTGAAGTGCCCAAGAAAGTTCCAGAAAAGACAGTACCTGTCCCTGTACGTAAAAAGCCAGAACCTCCACCAGCCAAAGGTATTGATTCTTACAAATGAACATGTAGACGATGCTTCTTGTTGTTTCTTTATGTTTGTTATTAGAATGTAATTGAAATATTATAGCAGTTTCTGACAAATGTACTTGCTAATTCATACTCTTTAGCTTCTGTGTGAGTTGTCTCTCATTTTCTGATGTTGTGTCCAAGTTTTCTACAATTGAACACTATCTTTAATGTACCAGAAATACCAAGACCTCCCAGTGAAGAGGTACATGTTTTTGCTCCTGAAGAAGAAGAGGAAGAGGAAAATGTTCCAGAGATACCAGCAAGAGGTACATCATTCCTTCTTGAAGATTATGAGAGCTTTGTTCAATTCATTAAGGTCTTCATCTCCATTCATTGTTAAGCTTGGTGTGAATCTTAATTAACCTTCTGAGGGGAGTTTTCTTATTCTTCTTGGTCTGTGTGCCTTTGTTCTGTGGTTTCTGTAGTTTTGATGTTCTAAAAGCAATTAAAAATTTCTTATCAAAACAATATCTTTAAAGTGCCAGAGGTGCCCAAGAGAGCTGTCCTAGAAGAAAAAGTACCTGTTGCAGTTCCTAAAGTAAAGAAAATTCCACCATCTAAAGGTATATCACATCATGTTGTATGCAGATAATTCCTTTCCCTCTTATTTTCATATTTCAGTGAAATCTAATTTTAAAATTCAATTTATACTCACGTAAAGTCAAATTCTTGATTCTGGCACTCCACTGCTTCCCTGTAGTGAGCAGTGCTAGGGCTCAGACATGGCTTGATTGTCTATTTTGTTATTGGTTTCAGCAGGCTGAGAATCAAGCCTTGAATGACTTGCTTTTTTTCCCTTTTAAATGATCACTGTGAATTAAATAATTCATTGTGATATTATAATTCAGAACTAATTTTTAAATTAATTTTCATTTAAATTAATTAATTTTAACTAATTTTAAAATTAATTTAACTAATTTTTTCAAATAATTTAAATTTTGTTGAAACAGAAAAGCACTATCTGAAATAAAATGTTATTTTTACCTGGAAATTTTTCAATTCAGGGAGATCACTCTTATGTTTACCTTGAGAGTATGCTAAATTCTCAAGTTTTTTAGCTAAACTTATAGAAAAATAAAATCAATTCAAAACTGACTGTAGAAATAACCAGATTATATACCCTAAATGTGAAATTCAAGGAGGAGGCAGACTATTGCAAAGGCCACGATATGGTGCCAAGCAAAATTCTACCTGAGCAGTGGAGATTTTTAGGAAAGCAGACACTGGAAGGTTTTTATGTTAAAAAAAACCCCTAGATGCTAATAATCTTCCTTAACGTCTGGTTTGTAGCATATCTTGATAATATTTTCTGTTTACAACAACACTGTGGAATTAAAAATTGGGCAAAATAGCTATTCCTCATATAATCCTTGTAGCCAAGTTGCACATTGCTGCTGCCAGGGAGCAAAAAATACCTAATAGAGTTTCCCCTATTTTTTTTACTGTTTTATTACTGTTGTTATGTTAAAATTGCTGTCCCTGAGTTTTATGTTATGAATTTTTCTTTGTGATGTTGTGAAAGTAAAGTTCTTAAAATAATATCTTTAAAGTGCCTGAGGTGGCAAAGAAAGTTGTGTCTGAAGAAAAGGTTCCCATTTTTGTTCCTGAGGAAGAAGGAGAGGAAACTATTCCAGAAGAAACTGTACCAACAAAAGGTACACGATCTTTTCTTGCAAATTACTCATGACATCTTTTGTGTTCATTAGTATTCCTCTTTATTTCTTATTCTAAGCTTTACATAAATCTTAAGAATCTTTTTGGGGGAGCTTGTTGTCTTGTTTCATGTTTTTACCTTGTTTCATGTTTTTCATGCTTTTACTGCTCTGAAAGCAATTTTAAAATGTGTTTGCAAAATAATATCTTTAAAGAGCCAGAGATTCCTAAGAAACCTGTCCCAAAAGAAAAAATTCCTGTACCCACTCCTGAGAAACTGGAGCTTCCTCCAGCAAAAGGTACATAAATTAATACTTAGGAAAACAATGTGTTGTTATTTTCATTCAATGTCTCCATCTAGTTTATTTTGTTTGTTATTTATGTTAGTTTTGTGTCTGTGCTGCCTTTCTGTATTGATGTCTCAAAGTGCCTGTCGAATTCCTAGCTGAAAAAAAGCTCTAAAATGATTTTACATCTTCAAGAAGTATGCCTATGGATGTAAAGTGTCTTTTGCTTTAATTTCTGTATCATCTTTTAAAAATACATTCTGCAGATCAGTTCTTATGTCATTATGTCTGTTTGTATATGTTTTGTGTTCTCTTTCTCATACTACTGGTGGATGACATTCTTAAAATAAAATGTCTTTAAAGTGCCTGAGATGCCTAAGAAACCCATTCCTGAAGTAAAAGAACCTGTTCCTAAAAAGGTGCCAGCTCCATCAGCCAAAGGTATTGCAGTTTGTAAATGCTGTTATCATTAACTGATAATATTCTTCATATAAATTGAGTTTAGCAAGGGACATTTTAGTATCTCTGTCTTGTATTACATTTGTCGCTATATTGTTTGTTTGTTTGTTTGTGAGTCTCTGTTCTAAGCTTCTGACTTGGTGTCTATTTATAAATTATGCAAAAGCATACTGAAGTTAGGTCCTATCTTTAAAGTACCCAAGGTGACTAAGAAGGTTACACCTGAAGAGAAGGTGCTTGTTGCTCCCCCTGAAAAAGTGGAGGTTCCAGCTCCAAAAGGTATATCTAGTCTTTATAATTAATATTTATGCTAAAAATGCTCTTGACCTTCTTCTAACTTTTGTCTCTGTTGTACGAGATTTCTGCTTGAATTTATGTTAAAACTCTTCATTTTCAATGTTTGCATTGTAGAACCATAAACCTCTGTTTCTTGTGCTTTTTTACGTATACTGCTCTAAGATGGTTTGGTTTTTTTAAATTCCTAAACAAAATCTGTATCTTTAAAGTCACGGAGGTGCGTAAAAGAGCTGTTGCAGAAGAGAAAGTACCAGCTGTTGTGCCCAAACCCAAAGAACCAACACCGACTAAAGGTACAGATATATTTCTTCTTACTTCTCCCAAAGATTTGTTTTTCCTCCTCATTCTAAAATCTTTTATAATATATGTATTGTTTCAGAAGAATGGTTTTATAATTTAACTTATGCTCGTGGTTATTGTGTACATTTTGTGTTCTTTGTGAATTATCTTGACTAACTGTAAAAAAAAAAAAAAAAAAAAGTCAGATAGTAACAATAATACTGTTTCTAAAGTGCCCGAAGTATCCAAGAAACTTGTCCGGAAAGAAAAAGTCACTGCTCCTGCTCCTGCCCCTGCAATGGAGAAATATGAATACACATATGAAGAGTATGAGAAGTATGAGACATATGAAAGCATTGAAGAGTTTGAGCGGATTCAGGAAGCTGAAGAAATTGAGGCATATGAGGAACCTGAAGAACCTGAGGGATATAGGGAGATTCAGGAACAGGAATATGCAGAGGAGGCCGAGGAAAAAGATATCTATGGAAAGTACGAGTTTAAGGAGAAAGAAGAGATCTATGAGAAATATGAGGAGGTATATGAGGAGGCTTACGAAATCCAACCAGCTATAGGTAAATCAAGTCATGATTTCTTTGTTCTTATAGTGTGTTGTTTCCAGTTACTGCTTAAGCCTCCTATGGGTATTTATTTATATTTTGCCTTGTTTGTAGTCCAATGTTTGTCTGTTGCTGGTAATGATAAATCAATTCAAAGACTGTTTCTATCCTACTCCTTCCTAAGGAATTCTTCCCTTCAGAGTGAAATGGGAGGGTTCCCCACCTGACTGCCCAAGAGTGAGTTAGTGTAGATATGACACGGGCAGAGAAATTTATAATTTTCTGATGTAATTCAGCTTCAACATGAATTAAATATTTCTTTTGCATTGATATTTGATTCTTTTGCCCAGTTTAGCTCCTTTGAGTTACAGAGATATTGGAACTCATGTAAAACTTTCCTTTCCACCATTTAAATTATGAGTCCTCATGTCAAACAGAAAGTGCATCTGCAATGTACCAAAAGATGTAGGCTGATACTCCTTTGTTTTGTTGTTCAAGAATTCTGAGATTACCACTCGCTTTTTTTCTGCATAAATTATGAGATGAGTGATTGCCTAGTTTACTGTGTTTATATCTGTTGTAATTCCTCATAAATAATTTACAATCCACAATGAAATATCTTTTAAAGTGCCTGAGTTGCCCAAAAGACCTCTGCCAGAAGAAAAAGTACCTGTTCCTAAAAGAGAAGCTCCACCAGCCAAAGGTACCTCAACTATTAGATACATTTGAAAACACAAGTCTTCTGCCTGTGTCGCTGAATCCCCAAATCCAGTAATTTACCTATTCTGATTTGACTGCTAGATCCTTAACTTTCTTTCGCAGTACAGTCAAAGAAGTGAAGTTACTACAAAAAAAAAAAAAAAAAGTATTTCTTTAACAAACCAAAACTGAGACAAATTTACTTCCTGGAGGCAAAATTTAATTTTTGCCCTTACAATATGTGACATTTTATAGCTGCCTGCAGAATCCTAAAAAAGTAGAACTTTCTTTAACCTAATGATGTGCTGGGATGTATGCAATCTTAGTAGGTGTTCTCTGTATCAGGCTTTACAAAACCTAAGTGTCATGAATAGCAACTGTCAGTGGATGCTAGTACAGTTACTGTACTAGTCCAGAATTTTGTAGTTTTCTGTTCATAGCACTCATTTTGCCAGAATTCATTTCATGATAAGTTCTACAGTTGTTTCTCTTATGAATTCTCAGAATTAAATCAGTGGGCAAAAGTGGATTTGCTTGCTTGTTTGTTTGTTTTTACAGAAAGGCTTGGACTTAGTTGATAGGAAATTAAAACCTTACTGTATTCCCAGCTGCCGTTATTTAGAGCTGATAGTTCATGAAACTAATTGTTAAGGCTTATCCTAGCCAAGAATTTACCCAACAACAGCAGTGTTTTTCTTTCATTGAATACCAAAACTCTAGCTATTTGAATCCAAGCAAACTAGTCCAGACAGGTGGCCTATTTTGTATTATGTACATGTATATATGTATTATATATATATATATTTGTGTTTTGCTAAGATTTCTGAGTCTTTGCATTGCTTGTTTTTTGTTTAACTTCTATTCTTGCATAATATTCATACTGCAAACATTCTTAAAAAACCACCAATGTCTTTAAAGTGCCAGCAGTGCCAAAGAAACCTGTTCCAAAAGAAAAAGTACCACCTACTGTTCCTAAAAAGGAGACGACTCCACCAGCTAAAGGTATACTTCCTCTGTGTTGTCTTCATGGTATATGAACTCTAATTTCAGTCTTTTGTCCTCATTATTTGTTGAGAAACCTGCATGTGTTTTATGTCCCCACAGTGGTTTTTTCATCTGTTTGTAACTGAATATTTTTTGCCTGTTCGTTTCAAGTCATTTGTTGAAAACGTGTGAGAGTCACTTTAAAAAATGAGTGTTTTGTCATTAAGCTGCACATGAAAGTAATTCAGAAAGAAAGAATATTTTTATTTCTTCTGAAAAGGAATCTTTCAAGAATATGTATTTTTAAACATTGTTCTTTTGTCTAATCTTCAAAATTAACATAGATGTTCTTTCAGGAAGTATTTAATTCTTTGATGTTTCAAGAATCTTCCTTGTTAGATTTGCTCTTCTTCTTTCTAACTTCTTCCAAATAGCTTTGGAACCCCTAAAAGTAAATTATATCTTAAAGGGCCAGACGTTCTCAAAAGAACTGTCCCTGAAGAAAAGAAACCTACACGTACACCTGAAATAGAAGTTCCACCAAAGAAAGGTAAAGGAGGCTTTGGTATGAGATCTTATGGAAGTATTTGTGCCATTTTTTCTAGCTAACATCTTCTAAAATGATTGTTGTGTCCTTTACACCACTGCAAGAGTACCCAGTCTCAAGTGGAAATTCAGCTCTCAGTGATATACTGTAAACTCTGAGGCAAATATTTCAGACCTGTGCTAGACAGTAAATCATTGGATTATGAATGAAAACATGCTGAGGAGGTATTTCTAGTTACATTACCAGTATGTAAACCTTCAATGCTTTTATATTTGTAATATATAGTTGTGAATTTAGTTTAAACTGGGATTTTGAAACCAATATATGGGTCATGAAATTGCTGAAGTAATAGGGCAAGAGCCAGTAAGTTTAAGTCATTAAAGTTGTTACACCTATCCAAAGGAAAGCATGACAATTCAGTGAGGAAAGCAAATGGATTATGCTCTTTGAGAGCAGAAACTATAAATTTCTTCACATAATTCATTGTTCCATCAAGACAATTCTAGAACTGTATTGTATTTCATTCTCAAAAAGGCATGGTATTTGAGACCTCAAAGGGACTTAGTTTTCTGGGCTTATTTTTTTTTTTTGGGATATTAAAAATGACAAATTATTCTGAGGTTACTAAAAGAAAGCTAATATCTTTGAAGTTCCTGAGTTTCATAAGAGAGCTGTCCCTGAAGAGAAAGTACCCATCATTATCCCTAGAGAAGAGGAGCCTCCTTTCTATGAAGGTACATCAATTACACATCTACCAAACAGTAAATTGCAGAAAATATATCAATTCATGCCCTACATTGTTCTGTGAAATATGAGATATTTTCAATTAATTTTTAAAAATATTTAGAAGTAACTTATATCCATGACTTTTAAACCAACTCTCTCCCCAAACTTAGATGTAGTTCAGCATTTTAAAAATTTAAAATTTAAAATGTTAAACTGAATTTTAAAATGGAGTTTAGCATTCTAAAAATGCTAAACTTTTCTCCAGTGAAAATAAGAGAAAGAAATGTAAATAAGAGAGAAACTGAGTTTCTGATTCAGGAAACACTTTAATCACACTGAAGCAAAGAAATGAACTTAGGTAGATAATGGTTTAAGAGCCATCCTAAGCAACAACCAATTTTTGAGCTGAGATAGAGATAGTTAACTCCAAATGAGAACATATGAAATTCAGTTACAAACTCTATCTAATACATGAAACTAAGTAACTAGAAACTAAAATTAAACATTTGTATATACTTGTATTGATTGGGAGTGGTCACTTCTAGCAGGCATTGGTAAATGATTAGGCTGAACTGAGATATATGAATGACTTATGTTCAAACAGCTCCTTGTCCATATACTTGTCTGCATTTTTGTATTACAAGTTGTCTTTCTACTCTTGTCTTGTAATTAATACTAAAATATGTAAAATAAACTAATATCTTTAAAGAACCTGAAGTTTATGGAGAAGTTCCAACAGAAGAAAAAGTCTCTTTTGTTATTCCTACTGAACCAGAAGCTCCAGCAGCTAAAGGTACACCAACTCTTCAAGCTGTGTAAAGCAACACATTCCCTACAAATTAGTTATTCATCTTCATCATTCCATCTGTGTGCTAATCTGCTATTAAATGTGTTCATTCTCGTGTTTCCTTAGACACTATGTGTCTGTCATTGCTTCTTTGTTACTTACACTTTGTATATTATAATGTTCTTTTAAAAATGTAATATCTTTGAAGTATCTGCAGTGACAAAGAAAACTGTCCCACTTAAGAAAATACCTGCTGCTGTACCTACAGAAGAAACTCCTCCAGCTAAAGGTACAAGTTCTCCAAATGGATTTTCTCTAACCTCTTTTGAAAGTGAGGTACCAAGTGAGAAACCCAACTTGCTTGTTTTTCTTAAACAACAAAACAAGGTGTCAGACACCTTATAGTTCCTATTTCTGTCTTTTATTAGCAGCTGCTCAAACAGACTGATACATTCTGCTCCAAGAATTTAAAATTTAGAATGACTAAATTAGACAAAGAAATTTAGTAGACAGGAGACTCATTAGTAGAGCCAGGGATTAGCCTTATATTTTTTTTACTTCATGTCTCATTTTTTTTTCCTAAAATACTTTGACAGTATATTAGAAAAAAATCTAAAACGTTGTGGCAGAAGCTTGTTTGCAGAAGGAGTCTTTGCAGTCATATCAGGGACTTTAGGAAAGTCAAGATTAAGGTAATACTTTAAATTGGGACAAAATACAGAGCCACAAAAGGTTTTTCATATCAACATAATTTTTGTAGTAGAAATCCAGCACTAAAGAACTCAATAGATGTTGGAAGCATAATAATTAGTTAATTGCACTGGAGTTTTGCCTTGCTTTTATGGGTAATTTTGAAATTTCAAAAAATAAACTCCTTTAGATTGTCAAAATTCCTAAAAAAAACCCAAACCAAACAAAACCCCAGACAAACAAACAAAGCCAACAGAAAACCCTATCAAACAAACAAAAAAAACCACACAACAAAAATCCATTAAAAAAAAAAAAAACCACAGGAAAACCAAACAAACTAATAAGAAACCCAAGCATAAAAAATCCTACTATCTTTTGAGAGAAGAGCATATTCAGACCTGGAAGTGCTAGGAGTAAGAAAAACAATGAACTCCAGAAGGCAAAGTTGTTGAGTTGTATTCACAGCCTAATAGGGTGTATTTTTCGTATTGTTCTAGTAGAACTTTTTTGTTGTTTTAAGAAACTGTATTACTTATTTCATAGTGCAAATTTCTAAAATAAACCAATATTTTTAAGTTCCTGAAGTACCAAAGAAAGCTGTCCACAAAGAGAAAATACCTCCTGCTCCACATAAAGAAGAACCTTCACACTTTACAGGTACAAGAAATTTTGAGTGGGATTTGAAGGATAAAAAATGTTTTCATACATAAATTTTTAATTGTTTTAAGAGCATTCTGCTTATCATGAACTCAGGTTTACTTAGCAGCTTTGGTTAGTTATGACAGTATAAAATTAATTGTTCTCAAGGGGAAAATTAGCTGCTACTTGAGATTAGCCCAAAGGAAAAAGAAATAAAAATAAAAAGTGACAGAGCTTAGACAAGGCCTCTTGCACTCAAAATATTAGCTCAGTTTAGGACATACCACACATCTTTCTCTTGACAAGCTGCAGAAGTCATATCAGGGTAGAATAAGAGATTTTTTTCATTCCTTATTTGAAAGCATCCTCATTTTGCTGGTGGATATAAAATAGACCTGTGTACCTTAAGAGGAGCTTGAATATTTGTTTATATTTGTTCTTTATCTTATACATTGTCTAGCTTTCTGAATATGTTCTAAGTTAATTTAAGTGTTTAAACTAATATCTTTCAAGTACATGAAGTGTATGAGGAGATGCACATAGAAGAAGAAATTTCTACTGTTCGACGAAAAGAGGAGGCTCCAGCACCTAGAGGTATATATCTTCATCATCTCTTCCTGCAATTTACTAAGTCATGAACTCCAGGAAAATTAAATTATTCATGTTCATGGTTTAGTTCTTGTTCAAAGTAATTAATATTTGTATTCATTCTTTTAGTACCCTACTTATACAAAAAGCTTGAGATTTTTTATGATTTATCTTTCTATCCTTAAAATGAACTAATATCTTTAAAGTACCCACGGTCATTAAGAAAGCTCGTCCAGAAGAAGTGCCTGTTGCTGTGCCTAAAGAACCAAAACCTACTCCTGTGCCTAAAGAACCAGAGCCTACTCCTGTGCCTAAAAAACCAGAACCTACTCCTGTGCTTAAAAAACCAGAACCTACTCCTGTGTCTAAAGAACCAGAACCTACTCCTGTGCCTAAAAAACCAGAACCTACTCCTGTGCCTAAAAAACCAGAACCTACTCCTGTGCTTAAAAAACCAGAACCTACTCCTGTGCCTAAAAAACCAGGACCTACTCCTGTGCCTAAAAGACCAGCATCTCCACCATCTAAAGGTACTCTGAGAACCTAGTAGAACTGAGGTCTTTTGCTGATAAACATCTTTACTGCTTCTTACACAGTTTCTGATTTAATAGATCATGGTCCACTTGCATCAGATTTGTGGCATTTGTGTTGTATGTGTCCATGTGTCTGTTTCTTAACTTGTGTCTAATTCATAAAATTAAAATCAGTAAATACCTTCCAAGTGTGTGAATTGCCTAAGAAAACTATTACTGAAGAAAAACCTGTCCTTCTGCCTAAAAAGCCAGAAGCTCTATCTGCCAAACTCCTTTCTCTACAAGTTTCATCTGTCCCTTGTATTGTTGTTGTCAAAACATTAAAAATTAGTTGAGTTTATCTATTTCTTGTAGCCAAAAATAACCTAGACAAAAAGGGACTAGAAAAAAGGAAAACTCTGACTGAGTTAACATGCAGTGAGATTTACAGAACAAGCATTTTCACTTTGTGGGTACTATGAGCAACCTCAGAAATTCTATCAGTACTTAAGCAAGAAGTATGTGTACTTCCTGTTTCACACCGCTCATGTTAAACTTAGGGGTCAATGGATTTAACTGTGAAATAGAATTGGCACAGAAACCAGTTGTTACAATTCTTTCTGGTATTCCAAAAGTTCTGTCTGAACCAGAAGTTTGTGTGGCACGTCCCCACTGCATGACAAAAAGTCAGTTCAGACTTGTTCTTTGCCAGATAGAACCATGAAGACTTTTCAGAATTTGTAACTGTTGCCAAAGCATCCTTATATATCTATTTGTTTTGTCTTATTTCTTTGTAATGGATGTTTTATTTTTGTAATTTTTAAAACTACATTAATTTCTTTAAAGTGTCCAGGTACCTAAGAAATTAATAGATGTTGCTGTGCTAAAAAGCCAAGAGTGACACTATCTAAATCTTATATGTCAGTAATTATAACTTTCTGATGAGATTTCTCTTTCTCTTGGGCATTAGTGTTTATAGTAAAACTAATTTATAAAAATCCTAGTAATATGTAATAGTATACAACATTGTTTGCATGTCATATCTCTTTTTATGTCTTTTGTTTATTTTCTTTCTGATGTGGTTCTTGTGATACTCTTTCCTCTTAATAATTTTAAATGCTTTAAATATTAAAAAAATGAATGCTGTTTTCCTTAAAGTGCCAGAGGTGCCCAAGAAAATTCCAGAAGAGAAAGTAGCCACTGCTGTCCCTAGAAAAACAGAACCACCACCAGCCAAAGGTATGTTGCACTACAGAAAACTAAAATTTGGAAGAGGGAAAGAACCTTGATTGTGCAGATTAGTTATTTGATTGTTTGTGTTCTCCTGTTACTTTTATTTTCTGTGCCCACAGTTACTATATATGTTACTGTTTTGAAAATTCTTTTTTCTGATTTGTTGCTGTAATCAGTGTACCAGTATGTTAGAAATATTGATGTGTCTGGGCAGAGATGAGACTGACACTTGAGAACAACAGGAGAAATCTTAAGAGAAGAGGAGAAAAGAGGGCCTCTGTGATGTGAAATACTTCTGACAGATAATGAAAAATTAGCCCCAAAAGAGAGTATAGGATAGTGATACAGACGTCCAATAGAGGAGAAAACCCTCCATGCATAGATGAAAAATTGATATCATGAAGCCATCACATACAGAAGAATGTGACAAGGAATACAAAATGGACAATGTCTAAGGGAAATAGAGATTCAGGAAATGGTTGAATAAAACAGAAAAATTATCTAGTGTAGAAGATGACACTCCAGAAGACTTTGAGGTGTCTCCTCAGATTATACAAGGGCATAAAATAACCCTAAGGCAATAAATATGTCAAATCAAAGGGTCTATTAAGAATATTTGCAATTCTGCTGAACAGTTTTGAATGCAACTGTAAAATTCCATGTAATAACTGAAAGTAATCTCTTCCCTAAAGGGCATGAAGGACCCAAGGAAGTAGTTGTAGAACAAAAACTCAAAGTTGCTGTGCCTAAAAAGCCAGAAGTTACACCAGCTAAAGATACTTGACACTATGACAAAAGTAACAGAATCAAAAAAATCACTCTTTTATTGCTTTAACAATATAGAACAAAGTATTTAAGACCTCTCTTAGCATTTTCTTCTGTTGTCAAAGTTTTTTCAAGTGAACAAATGTGTTGTGTAATAAAAATCGTTCTTTGTAGTTGTGCTTTCACTAATAGTGATCTGCTGTTATGCTTTAATTTTGTTTATAAAATTCTCATAGTATAAAGTTATTGATATTTTTCATGTTCCTGAGATACTAAAGAAAGTGGTCCCAGAAAAGGCTTTAGTTAGATTATCAAAGAAACCAGAACTTCCACTGACTAAAAGTAGCTGCTGTACACAAGAAAACCCCTTAATTGTCTAGGGTACTATTTCAACATGGTGGTAATTTACTTTTATTATAAATGTATTATAAAATATTTTTGTTGTTTGAATTGTAGTTTTTGTATCTGTACCTCAGTGAGGCAGCAGAGAGAATTTTCTATAGGCAAAGGTAAATTACATGTTCACGTACAAAACCACTGATGCTTTTCATGTCCCTGAGATTTACGTTTTCTTAGTGTCTGAATGCTACAGATATATCTTTGAAATGCATAAAAATAAAATTAATAATTTTTTTGAAGTGCCTGAGGTGCCCAAGAAAGTGATTTCAGAAGAAAAAATACACATTGAAGTTCCTAAAAAACCAGAACCTCCACCACCTACTAAAGGTACATGTTCAATAGTGATGAGATTGCACACGATCTTTAATCTGTTTCTTTAAACACTACCCTTAAGTTTGTGTTATCTGCTTTTTTTATACTCTAATATTTGTAACTGTTACAGATTGTGTTGTCTTCTTCACTTGTGAATAGATCCCAGTAAGCGACAACAGCTACTAATGGTGTGCAAATAACAATATGGAAAAAAAACCCAGACCATTTATCGGGTTGGGGTTTTATATGATGATGTGTTATTTTTTGCCTTGTGCCTATTGTTGCCTTTTTAATTCCTATTCTTCAATCTCCTAACACTAAAACAAACAAATGTCTTTAAAGAACCGGAGGTACCGAAGAAAGTTGTTCCAGAAAAGAAAATACCTGTGCCTAAAATACCAGAACCTGTGGTTGTTCCAGAACCAGAGGCTGCACCTGAAGAACCAGAACCTCTACCAAAAGAAGGTAAATTTCAACACTAACAATATAACAAAAGCAATCTTTTTCCTCTTTTCTTTAATATTATAATTACCCAGGCCTTCTGTTTTCTGAGATTCTATGTTATACTTGTTCTATCCACCTGCATGTGTGTGTGAAACAGACATACATGGTTGTTTTTGAAAAATAGGGGCAAATCTTGGGTGTCTGAATTGTCCGTATTTTATATTTCTTCTTACAATTTTCGATTATTCTTATTGTTCTACCTGCTTGGGCTCATGAAAACAACCACAGCTAATATCTTCAAAGTTATAATAGAAAAAAAGAAAATACCCATTCTAGTAGCTGAGGGCAGAAGATATCAATATGATTGAAATTCCAGAAGCTCCGTCAAGAAAAACTAGATGCCATCACTGATATTTCTTAAAAGTATCTTCAGCTAATTGCCTGCAGTACTATTAACATCTTTTGTCCCGTCCATTCTGCTTGAAATTATCATGGATTTTACTTACTGTTTAAGTTATACTATGAGTGCATGTGTGTACATCCATATGAGGGCATGAGTTTTGTGAGGGGGGGAGTGTGTGTGTACACTTGAGAGAAAAGGGAAAAAAGCCAAAATGTCATATATTCATAATATCATATGTTTTTGTGTTTTATGATTGACTTAATTTTGGCATGATTGTCAGTGTCATTGTTAAATTTAGAACTAATATCTTTTATGTATATAAAGTGGCCAAGACAACTTTCCCGGAAAAGGAAGTACCTGTTCCAGTTTCCCGAAAACCAAAGGCCATTGCAGGACCCCCAAAAGCAAAGCCTCAAGAGGTGGAACTGCAAGAACCAGAAGTGGCTAAAGTGGCCCGAAAGCAAAAGGTTGTAGTGGCAACTCAAAAACTAGACCGTTTTCTGACATCTGAGGAGCCTGAGACTGTTTTGACATCCCAAAAATTAGAATCTGTTGTGGCATCCCAAAAACCAGAGCATGCTGTTGTGCTTGAGAAACAAGAGTTTGCTGTGGTATCTGAGGAACCCAAGCCTGATGCAGAGCCCCGAAAACTAAAACATGGTGTGATGCCCCCAAAACAGAAGCCTGTTTTGGAACACCAAGAACCAGAACATGTTGTAGTGCTTGAGAAACAAGAGTTTATTGTGGTATCTGAGGAACCCAAGCTTGATGTGCCACCCCAAAAGTTAAAACATGGTGTGATGGCCCCAAAACAAAAGCCTGTTTTGGAACACGAAAAACCAGAACATGTTGTAGTGAAACAAGTTGTAATGAAACAAGAACATACTGTAGAGAAACAAGAGTTTGTTGTGATATCTGAGGAACCCAAACCTGATACAGAGCCCCGAAAACTAAAATATGGTGTGATGCCCCCAAAACAGAAGCCTGTTTTGGAACACCAAGAACCAGAACATGTTGTAGTGCTTGAGAAACAAGAGTTTATTGTGGTATCTGAGGAACCCAAACCTGATACAGAGCCCCGAAAACTAAAACATGGTGTGATGCCCCCAAAACAGAAGCCTGTTTTGGAACACCAAGAACCAGAACATGTTGTAGTGCTTGAGAAACAAGAGTTTATTGTGGTCTCTGAGGAACCCAAGCATGATGTGCCACCCCAAAAGTTAAAACATGGTGTGATGCCCTCAAAACCAAAGCCAGTTCTGGAACCTCAGAAACCAGAACCACTTATAGCCCCCAAGGAACCTAAGCTCACAGTGGTGTCTGAGGAGTCAGAGATAGTTGAATCAACCAAAAAATCAAAGCCTGGTTTGGCGCCCCCCAAAACAAAACATTTTGTGCTGGCCCAAAAAACAGAACTTGTAGCAGCTGAGGAAACAGACTTTGCTGCAGATTTCCAAAAGCCAAAGCCTTTTGCAGTGTCCAGAAAATCAAAGCCTGTTGTGGCACCCTGCGAGCCAGAGCCTGTCATACTGCCTGAGGAACCAGAAACAGTTTTAGCACCCCAAAAACTAGAATCTTCTACACCTCTTCAAAAACCAAAGCCTGAAGTGGCATCCAAAGAACCAGACCTTGTTTTGGCACCGGAGGAACCACCACCAGCCAAGCTGGCCGAAAAGCAAGAACATATTGCTATACCTAAAAAGCGAGCAGCTGCACAGACTAAAGGTACCTCTTCTTATGCATAGGATCTCTTTTCCTTCTCTTGAGTGTGTTATGTTTCACTGCTCATTTTAAAGCTTAATAAACATAACTAATATCTTTAAATATGCAATGCCTGAAAGGCATTCCCAGAACAGAAAATTCCTCTAACTGTTCCTGAGAAATCAAACGCTCCATCAGTCTGCATGTTATCATGAATACACGACAAGCACACCTAGTCTTCTCTTAAGTATAATCTTAACATCTTTTGTTCTGTCTATCGTTCTGGATCTGTTTTAAATGATGCTTGCTAAACAAATTGCACTGAATATGAGCGTCTGCTAATTTGTTATTTCAGAACATTTCTGTTGTCCTCTGTGTTTCAGTCTCTGTACTTACATTGTTGTATTGTTGTTGTAAAATTAAATGCACTAATATCTTTGAAGTGCCTGAGATGGCTGAGAGGACTGTTCCAGAGGAGAAACTGCCCCCTGCTGTATCTAAAAAAACAGGAGCTTCGCTTCCTAAAGGTACATGCCACCACTATTATCATCGTAAGGAAGGGTGTTGTTGAGGGTTTTTAATGAATCTCAGTTCAAATTGATCTTTCACTGATTACTTTGATATCAAAAATGTGAGAGATATACCAAATATGAATTGCTGTGCAGCGGTGTCAAATATTTCCTCAACTAAAACCATACAAACTTTTGCTGTACTAGGTTTAGGACATACCAAGCAGATATGATGAACTCATGTCTATGAAAAAATGCCAAAAACTTAAAGATGCTAACAAGAGAATGAATTCGTAAACAGTTGTTCACATTATTAGTAGGGATAGCTTAGTACATGGTTTAATGGGGCTTGGCAGTGTTAGGTTTATAGTAAGACTTGATGATCTTAAAGGTTTTTTCCAAACTAAATGATTCTAAAATTCTATGAGAAAACGTTCATTCTGCCACCAGATTCTCTCCATCCGAAATACTGTGAAGTACTGCCTCAAAGCACTGATATAATCATTAAAAAAAATTAAATTAATATAAGAGGAAATACTTATAAGCAACATCTAGTGATTAGAATGGAAGACAGGAGATGATAGAGGGAAAATGTGATAAGTTAAAGAAGAGAGGAAACATGCAAAGACAGAAAAAGAAAGGTGAAGTCAACGTGAAGGATAAAAATAGTGATATTATCCAAGTAACAAGTAAAAAGATGACAGTAACTACCTAAACCAGGACAGAACACACAGTCTTTAATGAAACATGGCTGATGCACAAATACAGTAGGATTCCATAAGTCCCTGATCATCTGCTACTGAGAAGCCATATGTTTTCTACATTTCCACCTTGACTGAGAAACAAAGACCAAACCCAGAATTCCCATCTTCCTGTATGATGTATTTGGCACCCTGGTCATTCCACAGCTTTGAAGCAAAGCATAACTGATGACTGAATGTAACCACAGCACTTTCTCAAAACAGATTGTGTGAATATTACTATTGACTGTCTTATTGCTTCATATACATCTGCAGTGCTCACAAAACTAAAATATACTAATATCTTTGAAGTGCCCAAGGTGCCCAAGAAAGGTGTTCTGGAAGAGCCTATACCCATAACTGTGCCAAAAAAGCCAGAACCTGCCACAGTTCGAGGTACCTGTCACCCTGTGCATCAGTCTGAATGAGATTCTTTCTTGCTGTCTTACATGTTACTTTGGATGTGTGTTGTCCCGTTCATTTGTGATTTCCTGACATTCCTACATTCTGTGTTAAGTATCAGTTAGGAAATTGATAATCTAGTATTTTTTATCAACAACTCAGGTTATATTTTGAATTTGCTGTTTTGTTCTCATGTTTTGAATCAGTAGAAACGAAAATAATATATTTTAGCAATTTATCATAAGTTTTTCATATGACTGGCTAATTCTGTTATCTTAAATTGTCAGTGAGTGTCTACATGAGTCTTTAGAGAGACTCAGGTAGTTTTTATGACAGACATAAATTTTTTGAAATGAAAACCCAGTTTTTACTCAGCAATGCACATGAGTGCAGTAAGAAGTGACAGCATATCAAGTGTTTAGAGAAAGTGCTGATAATTTGGGGGTTTATAAGGAAGAAAGAATCATTGTAAAATCCATTGCACCATACAGGCTGTGGAAGTTGCCACAGCAAAATGAAAATTAAAGCATGATAGGTAGTTAGGGTAAGAAAATAAGCCAATAAAAAGAAAAGCATAAGCAAAGAACAGAAATAGAGGACAAAAATAGGGAGAAAAGAGAACTACTGTGTTCCTCACCCTGTCTCTACCCAGACTGCTGAATTTCAAGCACCAGCAGATTCATGGGGAATGGCAGAGATTAGATATGGGCTGGGGTTGGTCCCAGAGAAAAGCCAGATCCCAGTGGGGCTGAGAATGACAGTCTCTCCTCCCATGGAGGGAAGGCTGCTAAATACAGAGCAGAGTGTCCTAATTCACACCTCAAGCTGTACCTAAACATAGCCAACAGTTTTCTCACAGAACTCACTAGGCATCACTCCTCCTGTGCTGTGTGAGGTGTTGTGTGTCTGAGAGCAAGAGAGAGAGAGAGAGAGACATGGGTTGATGTTGTGAGGCCCGTTTGGTTACTTTTATGAGTGCATCTGCAGTCTATGTTTCATTGTGCGTCTTCCTCTTTATTGTATAAAACTGACTGTTACTAATATCTTTGAAGCACCTGAGGTGCCCAGGAAGGTTACTCGTGAGGAAAAACTACCTGTGGCCACTGCCAAAGCACCAGAGCTTCCAACACCCAGAGGTACCTGTCTTCATGGATAACTTAACAAAGGAGATACTTAATCTTCTTCTCCTAAGCACTGTCCTACCCTCTCTTAGGCTGTCTCTGATTCCTGACTGAGACTGTCAGGGTTGTGTGTGCTGGGGAAAGAGTGCTGCATGGGTGTGTGAGGTTTTGAGCTGGTGTTGTGATGTTCTGTGTCTCTGTTGCCCTGGTTTTTGTTCCTACTTGGCATGTGTTTTCAACAATGTGAAATGAAACGCACTAATATCTTTGAAGTGCCCGAGATGCCTGAGGCTGAGGTCCTGGAAGAGGAAGAGGAGGTGGAAGCACCAGAAGAAGTGGCACCAGTAGCCGAGCCTAGAGAGCCAGAAGCTCCTCCAGCTGAAGGTATATGGTGGTGCTCTGAAAGAGCCTTCCATGCCCTCTGGATTTTTTTGCTGCAGTACTGAGTGTTCCTTGCCCCTCTGCACTCTGTGGGGAGGGGTGAGAGCAGCATCTGGTCATTTTGTGCCTCTATGCATCAGTAGATTCCTACAAGAGAGGGTGGGGCTCACCAGGATCCCCTCCCTCGTACTTGGGTTCTTTGCTGTGAGCAGTCCACCTGAAGTAAGAGTGATTAACTGAAAAGGACTCCTTGGTACTCTATCAAGTGTTTACTTTCCTGCTTTGCTGCTTGCCATTTGACTCTTTGCTGATCTTAAGCTCAGTCAAGTAAAAGCATCTAATATCTTTTAAGTGCCTGAGGTGACTGAAGAGGAAGAGGCCGAGAAGGAGGTGCCAGCAGTCATTCCTCCAAAGCCTGTGGCTGTGACCAAGAAACCTGTGGCTGTGCCAAAGAAAACAGAACCTCCACAAGCTAAAGGTATATCTTCTGGAGAGTGTTACTTTTTATTTTAGTGTATAGATTAGTATTTTCATTTGCTATCCCTTCTTTTCTCTAAGATTTGTTAATTGTCCTCTACCCTTAGCCTCTGCTGAACTATCTTTGTGCGTGTGACTAACCATCCAGTCACTAGAAGAATGTCACAATGTTTAGAAATATCTAAGTTCTTTGATTTTATCTCAAGTGTTATGATCTTTTCTATCAATTTTACTTTGAAATTAAGAGGAAATAATATCTTTAAAGTGCTCAAGGTGCCCAAGAAAGATGTCCCACAGGAAAAGCCACCCATTGCTGTACCCAAACAACCAGAACCACCACCAGGCAAAGGTACAGATCATCACTCTTAGTATCATAATTAGAAAGAAACGTCATGCTCTTCTGGACTTCAGTTCAACTAATTTTTCTGATGATGACCTATTGGAGATAGGTGCCTAAAAATATGAAATGCAATGTAGGGTGTCAAAAAAATGGCAGAAAAACTAGATTCCATTCTTTGAAAAATATCTGCAGCTTTCTGATATTTTTGTAAAGTTTCAGAATAAACAGTTACTGAATGTTTACTTTAAGCAGAATAAAGTTTTTCTGCTGAAGAGCCTGAAAATAAGTCTTAAGTTTAAAGAACAAAATGTTGTATCCCTGAAATTTCTAACAAATGACAGTGACAATATCAGTTATCTACCTCTTTAAAAGTAAGTTAATGTCAATGTGCATGAGGTAGATTTACTAGTAAAAGACTGCATATATCTACTGATTATCTTACTAGCACATTAATATAGTCAAAAAGAAGATGGAAATACATATTTCTGAAATAATAGAATCTAAATGACAGGAACTGTGGAAAACAGAAACTTTAGAGGATATGTAAAGAATGGAAATAATTGATAGGAAAAAACAAGGTGGTAATGATAAAGCAAATGCTAATTTCCTAAAAAATTGTTACAATGCTAAACTAGTTGTGCATTATATATGGCTGATGCACAAATACAGTAGGATTCCATAAGTCCCTGATCATCTGCTACTGAGAAGCCATATGTTTTCTACATTTCCACCTTGACTGAGAAACAAAGACCAAACCCAGAATTCCCATCTTCCTGTATGATGTATTTGGCACCCTGGTCATTCCACAGCTTTGAAGCAAAGCATAACTGATGACTGAATGTAATCACAGCACTTTCTCAGAACAGATTGTGTGAATATTACTATTGACTGTCTTATTGCTTCATATACATCTGCAGTGCTCACAGAACTAAAATATACTAATATCTTTGAAGTGCCCAAGGTGCCCAAGAAAGGTGTTCTGGAAGAGCCTATACCCATAACTGTGCCAAAAAAGCCAGAACCTGCCACAGTTCGAGGTACCTGTCACCCTGTGCATCAGTCTGAATGAGATTCTTTCTTGCTGTCTTACATGTTACTTTGGATGTGTGTTGTCCTGTTCATTTGTGATTTCCTGACATTTCTACATTTTGTGTTAAGTATCAGTTAGGAAATTGATAATCTAGTATTTTTTATCAACAACTCAGGTTATATTTTGAATTTGCTGTTTTGTTCTCATGTTTTGAATCAGTAGAAACGAAAATAATAATTTTTTTGAAATGAAAACCCAGTTTTTACTCAGCAATGCACATGAGTGCAGTAAGAAGTGACAGCATATCAAGTGTTTAGAGAAAGTGCTGATAATTTGGGGGTTTATAAGGAAGAAAGAATCATTGTAAAATCCATTGCACCATACAGGCTGTGGAAGTTGCCACAGCAAAATGAAAATCGAAGTATGATAGGTAGTTAGGGTAAGAAAATAAGCCAATAAAAAGAAAAGCATAAGCAAAGAACAGAAATAGAGGACAAAAATAGGGAGAAAAGAGAACTACTGTGTTCCTCACCCTGTCTCTACCCAGACTGCTGAATTTCAAGCACCAGCAGATTCATGGGGAATGGCAGAGATTAGATATGGGCTGGGGTTGGTCCCAGAGAAAAGCCAGATCCCAGTGGGGCTGAGAATGACAGTCTCTCCTCCCATGGAGGGAAGGCTGCTAAATACAGAGCAGAGTGTCCTAATTCACACCTCAAGCTGTACCTAAACATAGCCAACAGTTTTCTCACAGAACTCACTAGGCATCACTCCTCTGTGCCTGTGCTGTGTGAGGTGTTGTGTGTCTGAGAGCAAGAGAGAGAGAGAGAGAGAGACATGGGTTGATGTTGTGAGGCCCGTTTGGTTACTTTCATGAGTGCATCTGCAGTCTATGTTTCGTTGTGCATCTTCCTCTTTATTGTATAAAACTGACTGTTACTAATATCTTTGAAGCACCTGAGGTGCCCAGGAAGGTTACTCGTGAGGAAAAACTACCTGTGGCCACTGCCAAAGCACCAGAGCTTCCAACACCCAGAGGTACCTGTCTTCATGGATAACTTAACAAAGGAGATACTTAATCTTCTTCTCCTAAGCACTGTCCTACCCTCTCTTAGGCTGTCTCTGATTCCTGACTGAGACTGTCAGGGTTGTGCGTGCTGGGGAAAGAGTGCTGCATGGGTGTGTGAGGTTTTGAGCTGGTGTTGTGATGTTCTGTGTCTCTGTTGCCCTGGTTTTTGTTCCTACTTGGCATGTGTTTTCAACAATGTGAAATGAAACGCACTAATATCTTTGAAGTGCCCGAGATGCCTGAGGCTGAGGTCCTGGAAGAGGAAGAGGAGGTGGAAGCACCAGAAGAAGTGGCACCAGTAGCCGAGCCTAGAGAGCCAGAAGCTCCTCCAGCTGAAGGTATATGGTGGTGCTCTGAAAGAGCCTTCCATGCCCTCTGGATTTTTTTGCTGCAGTACTGAGTGTTCCTTGCCCCTCTGCACTCTGTGGGAAGGGGTGAGAGCAGCATCTGGTCATTTTGAGTCTATATATGCATGACCTTTAGTGCATTCAAGTAAAAATAACTAATATCTTTAAAGTGCCTGAAGTGGCTGAGGAGAAAGAGTCAGAAGAGGAGGTGCCAGTGGTCATTCCCCCAAAGCCTGTAGCTGTGCCCAAGAAACCTGTGGCTGTGCCAAAGAAGCCTGTGGCTGTGCCCAAGAAACCTTTGGCTGTGCCCAAGAAGCCAGAGCCTGTGACTGTGCCGAAAGTACCAGAGCCTATGCCTGTCCTTAAGAAACATACAGTTCCTTCAGTTAAAGGTACATACATCAGTGACTGAGTCTCTTCTTTTCTCTATTCTCTGGATACTTTTCCCCTTGTTTCACTGATGTATGCAGAGCTAAATTAATAATATGTCACTTAAAATTTTATTATTCTTTATGTTTTGTGTGCCCTACTCTTTTTAGACGTTGCACTTTTCATTATTGTATGTATATATATGTATCTTAATATTCACAAAAATGAAAATTTACTAATATCTTTAAAGCACCTGAAGTGCCAGAGAGAACTGTCCCAGAAGAGAAAGTGCCTCTTACTACACCTAAAAAGTCACAATTAGAAAAAACAGAGCCTTCTCCAACCAAAGGTATATATTGCCAGGAGACATTTCCTGAGAATAAATGTTTTCTATATTTTCTCCTTTCTTTCTTCCCAACTGAGTCTATAAAATGTGATAATTGTTTTTAGACTACCTTGAGAGAGACTGGAGCACAGTCTTTCATGATTATGACCACTGTTACTGTGTGCTAAGTGTCTTTGTTTTTTGTGTGTTTCATATGTGCATTTATATACACGCAAATAAAAGAAACAATGTTTTTTTTTAAGTGTCTGAGGTAACCAAGAAACCTGTCTCAGAGGAGAAAGTACCTGTTGATATTCCCAAAATACCTGAATCACTACCAAGTGAAGGTTTGTGCCATCATAGCTATTACTATAAGGACAATCCTTTGTCCTCTTCTTCTAAATATAAGCTTTAAAATAGATGTTTTCCTTTTTTCCCATTGTGATGTTTGTGAATTGTTCATTTCCTATTTTAGGTAATAACAGTCAATATTTCTTGTATCTACTATTATATTTTCATTTTTGGAATTATAGTATGTGCTCCTGCACAGGATATACCTAAAAAACTATGCCTTTTTTTAAAATAATAGTAAATTCCCACTAAATTAGAGTCTCTCAAACCCTCATATTTGTAATCTGAAATTATTATAGAGCATTGAAGATTTCATTCTTTCCTATTACATCTCATCCACAAATTTAATGTTTAGTTTATATTATATACATAAAAAATACTATTCTTCACATAACCCAGATTCATTCTTAGAAAGAGAGTAGTTTCTCAAAATATTGCATTTACCACAAAGGTAACAGATACTGAGTGATTAGTTTTCCTAATGTGTATTCGTCTGTGTCTTTTGGAGTAGCTTTCTTTGTAGTTATATCAATATAATTGTTCATGTGAAACCATCTTATAATTGAAAACTTACACCAGTTGTTAATATTCTTTAAAGAATATGAAATCATAAAGGAGACTGAGCCTGAAGAAGCAGAAGAAATTCCAGTTGTAGAAGTCGAAGAAGCTTTACCAGTTGAAGGTATACAAAGTACTTCCCTAGAGGCTGCCAGATACCTTTCTTTAATTACTGGGCATTCTTCATTCTGTCATTCTTCACGTGTCTGTATGTTGTAGGTCTTTGTGTAATTTTTCCTTTGTTGATATGTTTTGCAAATTATTTCTGATCATTTAATTCTAAGTACAACTTAAAGATTATTTTAAATGCTTTCATTTTGTTTCTTGTCCACACGAGTCTTCTCATCATTTGGTGTTCACCTTTGTTCTCATGCTATTGACATGCTTTTTTAAGTCAGCTTGGATATTTCTATTGTGTGCATGCTATGAAGCAATAACCTAAGGCTCTTTCATGCTCCCATTTAATTCAATGATATTTTTTCACTGGTTTCACTGGAAATGGAAAATGGTGGTCTTTAGGTTTGTATTTTACTCTTCACATAACCACCATCACAGTATATTTGTTCTAAATCTACCTAATGTTATTTAAAGTGCTGCCACCTGAAAAGAAGGTCCCTGAAAAGCGAAAACCACCACCACCTGCTCCACCAACAGAAGATATTAAACTGGCAAAAGATCTACTTAAAGGTATAATCATCTGAAGCCACAAATAACAGTGGAAACTCAAACATATAATCTTTTAAAACTATACTGATGTATCTTGAAAAGAGTGCTTTTAAAGTTATCATTTTGTGTCTTTTTTATTTCTTTTCTAATTTACTATCACTTTAATGATGTGCCTTACTAATGCTCAGTCTCTCATTATATTTTATGTGTTATGCCAAGTCAGTTTACATGGATTCTTTTCAACAGGAAAAAACCAATTCATTAAAACAATCTTAACCAAGTTAACACTTCCTTCTATCCTTAACGTAATTCTTCTGTCTTTAACGTGTTCTTGCAAATGAAAAGAATCCCCAGCAATAATTTGTTGGTGTTACTATATGAACTTGGGTTTCAAATCAACTGTGCTTCCTACAGACCATCTGACTTTTTCTAAACAGTTAATCAGCAAGAATCTTTGCTTTGCAGCTTTTGTCCTTCTATTACATCAATAGTATTAATCAGTTGTTTGGATTTTTTAGAAGGCTCTTTTTTGTTTTTTATCTAATTATGTGTGTTGTAAAATTCACATAATTTTCTTTAAAGCTCCTGAATCAAGGAAGAAAGCTGTGACTGCAAAACCTGGTGAGCCTCCGAAATTGGAACCCCCACCTGCTAAAGGTACCTAGCTAATATAAGGATCTTACTTAAAATAAGCCTCTCATGGGCCCAGAGTTGTAGTTCTTAGTATCTTCTTCTTTAATTGACTCAGATATATCAAAAAGCTGTCTATGTTAAATTATGCTCAGCAGTGCACCCCTGTCTTGGGTGTACATGTTTGTGTTCTATTTATGTCCAGTTTAATCTCATGTCATGCAATCCTTGAGATGCAATAGACAGAATCATAGAAAAGTGAGAGAATTTTTATGGGGTTTATAACTTGTGTAGATGCTCACTTTGGTTTTCTGCTTAGGGAAAAATAAAATATAAAATACTGTTTAAATATGTAGAACATTGTTCCAACATACCTAGTTTATTATTTTCCTGAAATGTAGCTTGTTTTTGTGAGAGGACACTTACCAGAGATGGGAAGGAATAGTGTATTGAGCAAGCCACTTTACAAGTGCTCCTTTATATTATTCATATGTACTGGAGTTTAAGATCAACTAAGCAGCTAAGCAGTGAACATCTCTTCTTAATGCTGTTCCAAATTTAGAAATTACATTGGATCCATATGAATATCACAGACAGTCAGCTCAGATGAATAGATATGTAACATAAGTCTGTAATGGAAGAGGAAAAGGAAATAAAAATGCTACTATAACTCTTTTTGAACACATAACCTTTATAGTTTTCTCGAACCATGCTTCTCTTCTGTTGATTTGTATGAAAACTTTCTCTTATGTATAAGCTTAGGTGACAGCTGTAAGCAAATAATATAGAAAGTATATTATAATTATTGACTTCAATATCAGCAGTTTTACCTTTGTTTTTAATATTCAGTAGTGAACCAGCATTTGATTTGTATGTTTGGACTGGCTAGTTGTTGGTTAGCTCTTACGACTGTTATGAACCTATAATAAAATCTGGAATAATATTCTTTTAAGTGCCTGGACTTGTAAAGAAACCTCGCAAAGTAATTCCTGAGGTTACTCCTCCACCAAAAGAAGAAGTTGTTTTGAAAAGAGGTATAGTAACTTGGCTCTGTTGTAAAAAACCCAGCATATTAACCTTGTTCAGCATGTTCCCCTAAGTAAAATTGTTTTATGTGTGTGGTATGTAAAATTACATAATCAAATACTATCTCATAGCTTTTTCTTGGAAAAAGCTTTTGTAGTTGCAGGGATGAAGTGAAGATAGCCAGAAAGTCTCTCTGATCCAAAGGGTCTGTAATGAAAACAGAGCAGAACACTGAAAATCTAGTTCCCTATAACTCTCTTTACACTAGAGCTGAGAGTTTTCCGCTGTCTTCAGCTTCTGGACCTCTGTCCAGTGACAGTGTAAATGTTATTAAAGTTACATATGTAGCCTCTGTACTCTGTTTTATGGTTTTCTTAGAAGTAGTGCACAGATCACAGAATCCTGTGGTACTATTGGACATCAGTCCACTTTCCTGCAAAGTCTGGGACATTCTGAGTCCCTTTGTGCTCAACTATTGCTTAGAAAAATAAGCACTAATTTCAATTCTCTCTGAAATACCACAGACAGATGATTTGTGCCTATATACCTTGCAGCCAACCTTCAAATTTCAGAGAACATATTAAAATATAGATATTGCACTTTTCAGATCTCTCAGTCATCAGTTATTTCAATCTATTAGATATTTCAATCTATTAGATATCCAAGATGAAGGTTTGAGAGGACAAAAATAAGTGAAATAAATAAAATGAAAAATAGATATTATATAAATTCGAGCTCTCCAAATATAATATGTGAAGATTTAGTCTTGTTCTCTCTCTGAAGTCAATAGAAGTTTAATAATATTCCTGCATTTTTCCCTAAAAATCATCTTTAACTGCAGTTATTAATTCATAATTACATATAGTAAGTCATTGTTTAAATATGTGAATAAATGTATGATATTATAAGAAATTTTATTCCATTATAGACAGTTAACATTGACATCTTTCCTCTCAGATGCACTACTCTTAATAAAACCTTCTTTTTGCCCTAATTGATTTATATTTTAAAAGACTTTCAGAGTAGTATCTTGAATAGTTACAAAAATCTTCCATTTGTATTGAACTATATATTTTACTTTCCTGTTTCTTTATGATTGATAATATATATTTAATCTTTTCTTGTTCACTGTCTTATTCTTTGTTTGCCTGTGCTTTAAAAACTGAAATTCCTTTTCTTTTGAAGTTCTTAAAAAGAAACCTGAAGAGGAAGAACCTAAACCAGAAAAAGAACCTAAACCAGAAGTTAAACCAGTACCTACCCCAGTAGAAAAAATTAAGAAACCTGAAGGTACTAGATTGCATTCAAATCTATTTGGTAAATTATAATTTAAAGAAAAAAATAAAATCCCTCTGTTAAGTGGTATTCTCTTAAATTCAGGAATGAAAGTGAGATTTTAAAAGATGGCTTGCATTGACCTAATTATGTAAGTCAAAGGTTAGCTGAAAGCACAACCAAATTTGACATTCACATTTGGGTCAGAATTCTACATTTTGGGATTGTTTTTCAATCTTTATTGTGTACAGAAAAGAACTTTACAAATATTTTATAATACGCATAAAAGTATAACTACAGTGAAACATAATCCAAGCATTCTTTTATATAACATTTTACAAATACTTGTCCATTTCCCCGTTTATTGTTTCAAATTTATTCAAATCTCACTCTAAGAAATACATATTCCTAAACCTTATGAACATCTGCAACTTTTATGTGTGAAAACAATGAAAGTTTTAAATGCATTGAAGGTTACTGTATTTGGGGATTCAAGATGATTCATTATATCTTAAAAAATTAAAATATTATTTTAAAGTTCCAGAAGTTCCTAGGAAGAAAACTGAGATACCCGCCATAAAAAAAGAGGAGAAACATGTGCCTGAACCACCAAAAGGTACAGACGTGTGGTGCTCTTTTTCCTTATGGCAGCAACTAAATTATATTCAGTGCTGAATATCATGCTATATTAACTTAATACATTACTGTCATCCAGTCTGCCCATAACTACTGTGTCAAGATTAACCATTTTAAATTCTTCTGGGTTTCTTGTTGTCTTTAATTCTTCAGCGCTTGAAAAATTCATCTTTTTTTCCGTTGTATCTTGCATTCCAAGATACATCTCAAGTTAATTTCTTGCTTTTCGGCCGAATAAAATATAAACCAATAAATTCTGTCTTCATTTATCTCTCTCTGTTGTTTCTAACTTTCAATGTTCAATGTGATTACAAAACATGTAAATTAACCCACTTGTAATTTCTGTGTTTGAAATGACAGAAACTAAGCAAGCAATTGTGCCACCTCCTGAGCCTGAACCTAAACCTGCAGTAGGTAAGAATTCTTTAGTCATGAATATTGGTGAAGCATTTTCTATTCAGAGATTTCTGGCTGAAAGGATATTCATAGAATCGTAGAATACCAGGTTGGAAGGGACATCAAGGGTAAACTGGTCCAACCCTTTTTGGCAAAAGCACTGTCTAGACAAGATGGCTCAGCATTAATATCAAAGGCATTAAACAAATGCCTTTGATATTAATAAGAGTGGAACTTTCATACCATCTACAAAACATTTTAAAGAATATCAAATTAAAACAAAATATTGTATTAAAACTAGAATTCTTTTTTCTTCCCTACAGCTCTAAAATCTCCAAAACCGGCTGCAGAACCAGCACCTGCTGTTACTGCTCCAGTGACAGCCCCAGTTGTTGGAAAGAAAGCAGGTATTTATGTTTATTCTATGCTATTTATAAGGTTTTTCTCTCTGAGATACCTAAATACCTTCAGGATAAAAAAAAAAGAAGAGCTGTACAATAACTCGTTTGTTACAGGAAGATTTGAGGCCCTATTCAAGGATCTTATTACTCTAGGTACTGTCACCAAATCTAAAAGTGTCTCTGATATACTATGGAGACAAATCTGTGTTCTTTTTTTTCTGGATGGTGATATGTCTGTCTTCATTTGTTGTCCTACAATGAAATTTGTGTATTCTGTTGATTCCTTCACGTTGTTTATGTCCTGATGTCTGTCTTTGAATTGCATCTTGTATTTTCTCTGTAGAAAAAGGGAAGTTACACGTTTCTAAACAATCAATTGTGCTGTTCAATTTTCTGATTTTAACTTGTCATTGAAGTCCTGAGGAAAAGTGGCTTACCCGGATCATAGCCTACTGTGGAAAAAAACTGTGAAGATTCTGGTTCCTCTGAAACACTCTGAGCCTGTGCTCCACCAGCAGAACTGATGTACATTCTGCTTGCCCACCATTCAAAGGGCCTCATGTTACAGATCTTGGGCAGTTGAGAAGCCTAGTCATGAATGTCTCTGGGCCACTGATCTGGTGATGTAACCAGGCCTCCAGTGGCATAATTAACCCATTTTACATCAGTGGCCAGATAGCTGTCATTTTCTGCTACTTTTAACCTGGATTGGATTTAAATTGGTGATCTAATGAGACAATACTAACAGTGGTGAGACAATACTAACAGGTCTTCTGTTCATGTGTGCCATTCTTATCTTTCTTTTCTTTTGTGACTGTGTTGTAAATTTTCTGTTGTGTGGAGAAAAAATGTTCTGTGTTAATTTTATTTCAGGTATATCTGGAAAATTTGTCTTAAAATCTTAAAAGTGTTGTTCTTGATCCTTATTCTTATGGATTTTAACTCTCTAAATTACCTGTGAAACCTTTGTAGCTTCAGAAAAGCCTGATGCACCATCTGTACTAAAGCACAGAGGTAAAATGCCCCCAGTGGAAGAAGAAAAGCCTGAGTCAATTGTGTTAAAGAAGATTTTGGTTGAAAAACGTTTGCATGTAAAAGAGAAAGTAAGTCCTAAGGAGACAGTTCATACAATAGAGCCTCTTGAGTACAAAATCTCACTGGAAACAGCTGATGGAATACTGAAGTCAGAGAGAGATGAGAAGGAGAAAGTTGATCTTAAATATTTCATTCTAGCTTCTGAAGAAGAGGAAGCAGAAATAGCACCTGTAGTTTCAAGAAAGACTACTCTTACAGGTGAGAAATTAGAGGTCAAAGGAGATCACATTACTTGTACAAAGGATGAACTACCACTACCTGATGAGGAACTGAAATTGATTTCTATAACATCTGAACATGTGGAAAGAGATTCTGGAGAAGAAAAAGAGGATGGAATTAAATTACTTGTTCATAGGGAAGGTGCCATAGAGAAAAGCTCTGACAAGTCTAATGTTCTTCATGAAGGAAAGATTCTTGAGCATGGAAAAGAAGAAATGGAGTCAACTTACGTACCTAAACCCAAAAAGCCACATCAGCCCAGGGACCAGAAAAGACTTCTAGGAAAAGAGAAAAAATCAAAAATAAGTTTGCAACCTGAAGAATTTCACATTAAGGATAAGACTTTATTTGTACAGGATATCATAGAGGCAGCAATAGTTGAAACTCCTCTGCTTAGAAATGAAAATGAGGGAGGAGGTTTTACTCTAGAGAAATCTGAAGTTCCTCTTGGAGAATCCATGAAGGAGCATGACATACCAAGTAAAACTCAATGGGTTAATAAATCTGGTAGCACAGTAGCTGAAATTTCTATGGATAAGATTTTTAGAAAAGAAGCAAAGAAAATGGAAGATACTCGAGATTATGAGAAAGGTAAGAAACTGGACTTTACATCACCAGAACTACATTCCTTAGACCTATCTGAGGAGGCTGAACCAGCATTGAGAAAAGATGTTGACCTAGAACACCCCATTGAAGATGAGGAGTTTTCCAGAGAAAAACCTCACCTAGTCTTTAAACCATCTATTCTTAAGCCAGAAGTAACAGAAAGGAAAGTAAGAGAAAAATATTCTACAGAGAAAGAAGAAGGTCATTATGAGGAGGGTTCAGGACAATTATTGACTGAGAAAGCACTGCTAAGTGATAAAAAAACAGGCAAAAGGATTATACCAGAGAAGGAGGAGAAAACTATCTTCAGCAGTCACACAAAAGAAGACAAAATTAGAAAATCAAATGTCCCTGAAAAGCTGCCTGTGGAAAAAGAATTTGATACACTGTTTACAGCAGAAGGGATCAAAAGCGAAGCTTCCATAGAGGAAAATGAAAAGGGAGTCAAAGATGAAGTAGTTGACAGATCCGAGTCAAAAGAGAAAGTTGCTATTCAGCCACCAGGGAGTCAAGATGAAGAACAATTTCAAGTTCATACTGTTCAGGATGAACATAAAGAGGCTCTAGTTCACAAAAGCAGAAAAGATAAAAGTGAAGAAATGAAATCTGCAGAAGGTATAGCAGATGAAAAAACATCAACTAAACATGACATTGGGAAAAGCACAACTGATACCATGACAAAAGAGAAGGGAAAGCTTTCAGACAAATTACCATCAAGCAAAGAAATACATGCAAATGGAAAAGTTAGTTACTCCTCAAGGATAGGTAAGATAATAACTCCCAAGAAAGCAGGAGAGAAAGAATACCAGATATCAGAACCTGCTCATCTGATTGAGCAGGCCACTAGACTTTCAAGTGAAAACAAGAATTTGGATGCACCTGGACAATCATGTGAAGTTTTGGATGTTCCTGCAAAGTCTCATGCAAAGAGAGGTGAGGAAGATTGATGCTGAATTCTTCCACGAAGTGCTTGTACTGTTTGCTTCAGGAGAATATCACTTGCCATTGTGATGTTTTAGTAACACCATTCACAATTTCATCATAGTCTGTCAGCTGGCTGTACTGGCATTCAGCCACTCTTGACATGTTTGTCTTACCTGTCTGTACATACATCTGTGTGATTACTGTTCATTGTCTTAGTCTTACACTTCTATAAGACTGTGTAAATCATTTTGTCTGCCATTATCTTCTCAGAAAAACTCACTCATTTTTTCTAGTATTCATTTTTCCATCCACTACACTAAAATCTGTCCTGCATTTCATTCATATCATTCTCCCATTAAAAATATCTTTTATATTTCCTTTCACAAAAAAATAATGAGAAGCAACATAGCATGGGTAATATTTTCAAAAGTCTGAGATGATTCATCACAAATTAGGTTACTGACAGAACATCCCTCACTTGTGAAAGTACTGCATTGTCCTGAGACATGTACTTAGTTTACACAAATTGTACTTTTGTTGTATTCATTAGTAAAAGTGTGTGCTTTTTCTAAAAAAAATGCCAACATATAATTTTAATAGGTACTGAAACTATTTGGGCTGACAGGTGGGTATTGATCAAGGACCTAATTTAAATCTAGTATCAAGGAATGGCAAAATTATACAAAAGAAGGGGCAGGACAATACATAGAGAAACTAGGAGGTTCTAAGCTGCCTGTTAATCCCTACTGCTTCCCATACTTCAAGATATTGAACTTACCATTGAGATATAGACAGTATAAGTTCATATATAAACATATATGCATATGTTTATATCTTCTTCTCTTTGTACATGTAGGGTAACTAAAGGCATTAAAAATCTGATATGTAGAATAAATGTCTTAGATTTATTTAACTACATTCCTAATAATATTGTTGTTCTACTTCAGAGGCCAAGCCACCAAAGGAAGAAGCTCCAAAGGGTATCAGTCCAGTCAAAGGTAGGATACTACAAACCTTGTCATGGTTTTACCCCAGCTGGCAACCAAGTATCACACAGCCGCTCTTTCACACTGTTTTCAGCACAAGTTCAAAATACAGCCCCATACAAAGCTACTATGAATAAAATCAACTCTCCCCCAGCCCAAACCAGCACATTATCCACCCCTTATTCTATACTGTTTACATCATGCTCAGGTCCCACACTATTCAGTACAACGTCATTAACCATCACAACCCTTCCCATCCTTTGGTATGATGCACAGATATCATTCCCTTAGTTGATGAACTAGCACAGTAAAATGTCCATAAAATGTCTACTCATGTCCACAAAATATCCACTGAATTAATTTTGTCCATGATGTTGGGCTCCATCTGTTTTGGTGGTCACTCAGAACAGAAGAGTTGGTGTATTACATGGAGTTATTCGGCACCAAAACCAACTCAAATTGGGTCACTGTTGCACTTGCACTTCTACTTGTAAGGCTTCTCCTCCTTTGGTTTGCGTGGTTCCTGTTATAGTAATTCCTGTAACATACAGCTTAAATAGTGGGTTACAGTGATTTAAAGATATATCCATTAAAATCTTCACCCCTGATCTTTTTGGGCCAGGTTATAGGATTTAGCATGGCAATGAACTCTTCCCATTGCTCCTAGTCCAACTAGCAACATAGGATTCCTACTATAGTAATTAGTCTCCACCATTAGAGCCCATGAGCTGCAGGGGGACAGCCTGCCTCACCATGGTCTACACCATGGGCTGCAGGGGAACCTCTCTTTCCCTGCTTCAGTGTGGGGCCCCTTCCACGGGAGACAGTGCTCCACTGATTTCTCCAATGTGAGTATTTTCCACAGGCTGCAGCTCTTCATAAACTGCTCCAGCATGGGTCCCTTCCACAGGGTGCAGTCCTTCAGGAACAGGCTGCTCCAGCATGAGTCCCCCCAAGGGTCACCAGTCCTGCTCCAGTGTCAGGTTCTCTTGGGGTCACAGCTGTCTATGGGCATCCACCTGCTCCAGCATGGGGTCCTTCACAGGCTGCAGGTGGATATTTGCTCCACTGTGGACTCATCCACAGGTCACAATCCCTTTGCCTTGAGTTCACACTGGAACTCCAGCCTGTCCAGCACAGCAGCGCACACAAACAGCAGTGATGACCAGGCCATTGCCCAGCCCAGGCACATCCCAATGGCTGTTGCCAAGTCATTCCCAGGCACAGCAGAGTGACATGGTCAGCACTGCAGCACTACAGCCAGCAACAAGAGCAAAAAGCAGCAACTAGCAAGCATTAGACTCTAACAATACAGTCGGGCAAGCAAACTCCATGGCAAGCACAGGAGCCTGTCGATTAATAGCTAAACAGCACTAACAGATTTAAATTCAATCTAACACATTCCAATCAAACCTGTTATCTCCAACCCTTCAAACCCCACGCTGGGCACTGAAAAGGACTGTCATGGTTTAACCCCAGCTGGCAACCAAGCCCCACACAGCCACTCACTCATTCCCTCGTTGTGGGATGAGGGAGAGAATCAGAAGGGTAAAAGTGAGAAAACTCACGGGTTGGGATAAAGACAGTTTAACAGGGAAAGCAAAAGCTGCACACACAAACAAAGCAAAACAAGGAATTCATTCAGCACTTCTCATGGGCAGACAGCTGTTGACCCATATTCAGGACAGCAGGGCTCCATCACTTGAAGGGCAAATGTCATAACTCTGAATCTCCCCCCTTCCTCCTTCTTCCCCTCAGCTTTATATACTGAGCATGACACCATATGGTATGGGATATCACTTTGGTCAGCTGGGATCAGCTTTCCTGGCTGTGTCTCATCCCAACTTCTTGTGCGCTCCCAGCCTACTCACTGGTGGAGCAGTATGAGAAACAGAAAAGACCTTGACTCTGCACAAGTGCTGTTCAGCAATAACAAAAACATCTCTGTATTATCAACACTGCTTTCAACACAAATCCAAAACACGGCCCCATACTAGCTTCTGTGAAGGCTATTAAATCTACCCCAACCAAAATCAACCCAACCTATAACAAAAAGCAATGAATCAGGATTAGTTTATTCATTTCTGAATCTGAATTACAGCCAAGAAGACACCTTCACCAGCAGATGCAGAAAGAAGGAAACTCAGGCCAGGCAGTGGTGGTGAAAAACCTCCTGAAGAGCCTCCATTCACTTACCAACTTAAGGCTGTACCCCTGAAGTTTGTCAAGGAGATGAAAGATATAGTGCTAAAAGAAGCTGAGTCTGTTGGGTCTTCTGCAATCTTTGAAGTCCTTATTTCACCATCCACTGCAATTACCAGCTGGATGAAAGATGGAAGTAACATCCGAGAGAGCCCAAAACACAAGTTTATTGCTGATGGCAAAGATAGGAAGCTGCATATTATTGATGTCCAGCTGTCTGATGCTGGTGAATATACTTGTGTATTACGACTGGGAAACAAAGAGAAGACCTCTACAGCCAAACTCATTGTTGAAGGTATTCCCTGTTTCAAATTTATCAATAATTTAGGCTAGCTATTCCTCAAGCTAGAAGAACTGGTGCTTTGTAATTTTACAGTAGTTGGTAGATGCATCCTTTTTTTTCTCTCAATCGCTACACATATTATTATATAAGGTATTTTTGCATCACATGTTCTGTATATAATTGAACAATTCAAAATTATGTGTTTCCCACAGAACTCCCAGTGCGGTTTGTGAAAACACTTGAAGAAGAAACTACTGTCATTAAAGGCCAGCCACTGTACTTGACATGTGAGCTTAACAAAGAAAGAAATGTGGTCTGGAGAAAGGATGGTAGGATCATCAAAGCCAAGCCTGGGAAATTTGCTCTGGGTGTTATTGGTTTGTCACATTCTCTCACGGTCACTGATTCAGATGATGCTGATGCTGGCACTTACACTGTTACTGTGGAAGACTCTGAGCTGTCATGCTCATCTTGTGTTAAGGTAGTAGGTAAGCAATCAAAATCATGTTCTCTTTTCTCTCTAGGATATTTGGGCTATTTTAAAATCAGGAAAGTTTTTTCTCCTACTATTACAATATAAATGGACAGATAAGATTTTTGCAGCTATTGAAAGTTTGTTGTAATACAAAATCTGTTAGTTCTATTTCTTCTTTTTATGACACATCTGTTTTTAGTAAAAGTCTACTAAGCTGTATTCTTCTGTAACTTTTTGTCATGCAGAGATTATAAGGGACTGGTTAGTAAAACCCATAAGAGACCAACATGTTAAACCAAAAGGAACAGCTACTTTCAGCTGTGACATTGTCAAGGATACACCAAACATTAAATGGTTTAAAGGAGATGAGGAAATTCCTGCTGAACCCACTGACAAGACAGAAATCTTGAAAGAAGGAAATAAAATTTTCCTGAAAATCAAGAATGCTGGCCCTGCTGATGTTGGAGAATATTCAGTGGAAGTTGAAGGTCGCAGATACCCAGCTAAACTGACCCTTGGTGGTAAGAAATCTTTTTTTTTTTATTATTATATTTAATCAGCTCATAGGCCAATGTTGAAAAACATCTAAATAAAAAAAAGAGGTAACCTGAATTACTATAAAGCTCTATCAAAACTTGACCTAATTATATATGTGTTCATTTGTGCATTCTAGAACGTGAAGTTGAACTTCTGAAGCCATTAGAGGATGTTACAGTTTATGAGAAAGAAACAGCAAACTTTGATACAGAAATATCTGAGGATGATATTCCTGGTGAATGGAAGCTGAAAGGAGAAATTCTGAGACCTTCACCTGTAAGCATCCTTGAATTTTACAACACAATTAATTTATATTAAACTCTGTGAACAGGTTCCTTGAGTCTTTATGGCAAGATCTGTCATTGCTACTCAGTCCAGAACATAGAAAGGCTAAACTTTATGTTGATGAAAAAACACTGGTTCTCTAAGTAAGGATAATATGCCATAAAAGCTAAGTTTTGAAAGCCTTCATTTTCTTAAGGGATTTCAGCATGTAATTCAGACAATAATAGAAATATCCTACATACATTGTAGGAACTATTCTGGCATTCTAAAGAAGTGTGGAACACTGAATAAATTTACTCCATTTTTAAATTACTGAGTGAAAGTGTTAACTTTAAAAGCCATTTCAGTCTTTCTCCCTGACTCTTTACTGCATATAAAATGTTTATAAAATCTTTTATTAAAAAACCTGGCAGTAAGGCATTGGCATTGTATTTACCAAACTCTGTCATCTCTCCAGACATGTGAAATCAAAGCTGAAGGAGGAAAACGCTTCCTAACCTTACACAAAGTCAAGTTAGAGCAAGCTGGTGAAGTCCTTTATCAGGCACTTAACGCTGTTACTACAGCTATCCTGACAGTAAAAGGTATGATGCACCATGGAGTACGATACCAGCTTAAACAGAGTTCACGTGGAGCACGTTACAAATGACGTGTTATGTTTTGCTTCTAGAAATTGAATTGGACTTTGCTGTGCCCCTGAAAGATGTTACTGTTCCTGAGAAGCGCCAAGCAAGGTTTGAGTGTGTCCTTACCAGAGAAGCCAATGTTATATGGTCTAAGGGCACTGATATACTCAAGATTGGAGAAAAATTTGACATCATTGCAGATGGAAAGAAGCATATTCTTGTTATCAATGATTCACAGTTTGATGATGAGGGAGAGTACACTGCTGAAGTTGATGGCAAGAAGAGCACAGCAAGACTGTTTGTGGAAGGCAAGTATTTTCTTATGAACAAAATAATAAAAAAATCAATAAAGAATATATCTTTTAGAACTACATTAGTCTTTTTTCTGATGGTATTTATGTGTCTACATTACAGGTGTGAGGCTGAAGTTCATATCACCTCTACAGGATCAAACAGTGAAAGAAGGGGAAACAGCTCACTTTCAATTTGAGCTTTCTCATGAAGATATGCCAGTGAAATGGTACAAAAATGACAAGAGACTTCATACAAGCAGAACAGTTTTTATTACTTCAGAAGGCAAAGTTCATAAATTAGAAATGAGAGAAGTAACACTTGATGATATCTCTGAAATAAAGGCCGTAGTCAAGGACATGAACACACAAGCCAACCTCAAAGTCTTAGGTAATACATAAATAATTTAAAATATGCTATATGATATGTATTAACAATTTTTATAAGTAGAAAGGGACAAAATATTGATGTTTTAGTAAATTCATTTTACTAATTTACCTTTACGTATCCACTATGCCTTTTGTAGAGGCCGATCCATATTTCACTGTGAAGTTACAAGACTACAGTGCTGTAGAGAAAGATGATATTACTCTGGAGTGTGAACTTAGCAAAGATGTGCCAGTAAAATGGTATAAAGACGGTGAAGAACTAGTAGCTTCCAACAGAATTTCCATAAAAACGGATGGCTTGCGCCGTATCCTGAAGATCAAGAAAGCTGCAGAGAGTGATAAGGGTGTTTACGAGTGTGACTGTGGAACCGACAAGACAAGTGCTAATATCCGCGTTGAGTGTAAGTTATCATGTCTTAGCTAAGGAAAGTACTGAAACCTTTGTAAAATGGTGTAGACAGACACTCTCTAGAGTACAAGACCAAAAATGTACCCATAGAAAGCATGCTGTCTCAATGAATAGCTGAAATATCTAGCTTTACAATTATTAGAAGTATTTACTAGAGACAATATATCTGAGGATATATAAATGGCTTTTGCAAAGACAGTGATGATATATTAGTCTCTGTCAATTTACAGTAAGGAAAAAAGCAGTTAGTTTAGTTCACTGTAACAGATATCTGGGTTAGTTATGAAGAAAAATATTCCTACTAAAAATAACTAAATTTTCAGACATATTATAGAAGGATGCTGTAGACTGCCAAAACTTGCAGCTTTTTAAAAAGAGGTTAGGTAAACACTTATTGGTCATAGCATTTGAATACCCAAAAGAAGGAATAGGGAGAGAGTTGAGATCCTTTCCAATATTATATGTTTATGGCATGGAGTTTGTGAGTAAACAGATGTGAACTTTTGATTTTTTTTTTTATTTTAGCTCGCATAATTAAAGTGGAGCGTCCACTGTATGGAGTGGAGGTATTTGTTGGTGAAACAGCACGCTTTGAAATTGAAATTTCTGAGCCTGATGTCCATCCTGTATGGAAGCTAAAGGGAGAAACCCTAACACCTTCTCCTGTAAGCTTACTTCTTTATTTTCAGACCATAATTTACAGCAGAAAAACATAATTAATAATAATTTTTTTTGGTGGTTTCTTAGAATATTCATATTTGGGGTGGGGGGTGTGTTTCTTTATCACCAGGACTGTGAAATCATTGAAGATGGGAAGAAGCATATTCTTGTCCTTCATAACTGCAACCTTGATATGACTGGAGAAGTGTCTTTCCAAGCTGCTAATGCTAAAAGTGCTGCTAATCTGAAAGTGAAAGGTACAGTCTGCATTTGGCCAATATTACCACATGTGTTTCAGGGCATTAGAACAAATCTAGCATCAGAAAGCTCTATATGAACCTATCACTGATCTGAAAGATCTCTTCTTTGATTTCAGAATTACCTCTCATCTTTATCACTCCACTAAGTGATGTGAAGGTCTTTGAAAAGGATGAAGCTAAGTTTGAATGTGAGGTATCCAGAGAACCCAAGACTTTCCGCTGGTTGAAAGGAACAGAAGAGATCACTCCTGATGAAAGATTTGAAATTGTTTCAGACGGAACAAAGCATGCTCTGATTATTAAATCTGTTGCCTTTGAGGATGAAGTTAAATATACATTTGAAGCTGAGGATAAAAGAACAAGTGCCAAGCTAATTATTGAAGGTTTGTTAGACTTTGCCTTCCCAGGAAAGTTTTGCATCATAGTACTAGAATAGTTTTTATTGATAATGTTATTGTTAATGAAATGTTACTTTGTTATAGGTATCCGCCTGAAATTCATTACTCCTCTCAAGGATGTAACCAAAAAGGAACGAGAAACTGCAGAGTTCACTGTGGAACTCTCTCATGAAAATATCTCTGTTGCCTGGTTCAAGAATGACCAACGACTACATACCAGCAAAGTGGTTTCAATGACAGATGATGGCAAATTCCATACACTCACAATTAAAGATCTTACTATTGATGACACTTCTCAGATTAAAGTAGAAGCTATGGGCAAATCCTCAGAAGCTAAACTCACTGTTCTTGGTAAGAATACCCAAAAGAATTTACCTGATGTATATTGTGAGAAGAGTCTTATTCATAAAAAATGGCAATCAGAAATTCTTGGGGTTAGTCTAAATCTAGATGTGATTTTGAAAATTTTACAATTTCTTTTTCTTCTTTCGGTCTCTGTTTTCCTATTCACAAAGGATGATTAAAATAACTTTAAAATTTCAAGCAACTCTTGCGAAGTTAGTTATTAGATAACTTAAACAGTGCTCTGAAACTCCTAGAACATCAAAAGAAAAAGAATTGGGGTTTAGATATTTATTGTTTTCCTTCTTACAACAGACCTGTGAAATATTTATTAGGACTATATTTAATCCTTCTTGCAGGACATAAACAAGAAATGTATTTTATGGTAGAAACAAATTGGTTTTTTCTGAAAGACTAAAACTTCAGACTGAAACATCTTAACTTTTGCTTGCAGAGGGAGACCCTTACTTCACTGGGAAGCTGCAGGATTACACTGCCGTGGAGAAAGATGAAGTAATCTTACAATGTGAAATCAGCAAAGCAGATGCCCCAGTGAAGTGGATGAAGGATGGCAATCCAATTACTGCATCGAAGAATGTTGTTATTAAGGCTGATGGTAAAAAGAGAATCCTTATTCTCAAGAAAGCTTTGAAGAAAGACATTGGACAGTACACTTGTGACTGTGGTACTGATCAAACCTCTGCTAAACTCAATATTGAAGGTATGGTGATTTTAGTGGGCTGCTCTGTAGTAGAGATCTTGTGGGATCTGTTAGGCATTGCGGGAGTCAATCACTTTTTTTTTTCTGCAGACCGGGATATTGAGATTGTACGACCACTATACAGTGTGGAGGTGATCGAGACAGAGACTGCCCGTTTTGACATTGAAATCTCTGAGGAAGGTGTCCATGGGAATTGGAAGCTAAAAGGAGAACCCCTTACTGAATCAACTGTAAGCAAATATTTCAGGATGTTTTTTATGTATGTCTCAACAATTTGCAGGGAGCTAGGGTGTAAAGGAGGCTTCAGAAACTAAAAACAATCTCTTTATGCTTTCAATAAGGGTTACTGTAATAAAAATACTGGGTTTTTTCATTAGTAACTCTTAAAATGTAGTACAGACTTAATCCAAAATGTTATATAAAATGGCTAAAACATAAATTATTTTACATAAATTAGTATATTCTCTATTACTAGTCCCTAACAATCATACATCCAAAGTGCAAAGACCTTGTATAATTCACTTAAACATAATGGCATTTAAAAATACAAATTCTGTGTTACCTGCATTTACCTCAATTTTTGAGTTATGTTTGGTTTAAATAGATGTAGATCATATTTTCAAACTCTTTTTCATTTCTATGACAGTTAAAATTAGTATAAAATTGTATAGAGCTTAATCAAATATTCTTAATTCCTCGATGAAAGGATCTGGAAAATAAAGAAACAATACAATCACAACTGGCAATAATTTGGCAATTCCTTGATGTAATGGTACAAATGTGAATAATGCACAAAGATCGGAAGTTCCATGAAATCAGTCTCTGGATAAGAGAAGGAAAGGTCTTTTCAAGTAAAGGTCACAGCACAAGCTTAACAATTTCTAGTTCCCTTAGGGGAACTAGGCCTCTGACTGATCTATATATTGATATATTGGCTAGTTAATCAGCAGACAAATGTGGTGCCTCTTTCTCTTTCTTTCAAAGAGAAAGCAGACTGTATTAGGAAGAGACTTTGAAGGGAAAGGCCTATGAATGAATGTTTTTAAGGTGTATTTCATTTGGCAGTGGGCCTAAGTTTGTGAATGGAGAAGACGAAAACAAATGCATGGTATGAGGAAAAGTAGGGGCTCTTGTGGTGAGGAGTACAAAAAAATTGTTTCAATTCTATTTTTGCAGGAATGTGAAATCAAGGAAGAAGGCAAAAAGCACTTCCTTACACTGTACAATGTACGCTTAGATCAAGCTGGTGGAGTAGATTTCCAAGCAGCAAATGCCAAGTCTGGTGCTCACCTTCGAGTGAAACGTAAGTGTCTTTTAAACTGAAATTAATGAAGCAAAAACATGGTACTTATTGCCTCTTGGGAATGGGTGGAAAATCTCTATAGTGTATTGCATCCCCAGTGATCCTTTCAAGTATAGCAACTCAAGGATTAGTTACTCAAATCATCTTAATTTTTTAGTTTACGAACATCCTATATGTTTTTTAACCTTGTATATAATTTATTTGTATAGGAGAAGTAAAAATCAGGAGATGGCCTTGAAGGCTGCTTCATGATCTGGCATCATATGCTGTTATGAAATCAAACTATTGCAAGCAAAGTCTTTACTGCATGAAAGTATCATGTTAACTGGAGAGGATAGGATAACTGATATCTGGGGATAGGGTTAAGAGCTTGATGGACAGGGACAGACTACACGGTTGAAGACCACTTGTTTCCCTCTCCAATCCTAGCCCTCGCTATTTTGGAAAACACATGCCTTATCTAGCAACAGGCATGCAAGGCTTGGCAGGGAGACAGATGCACAGCAACTTTCTTGCTGACCTTGTTCAATTTAAAGAAACACGCTCTGCAAATAGGAAATTGTAGGTGACCAGCCCTCCCCTAAGAACCCAGGGTGGCCTCTTCTATTTAGGGAATTTAAAGAGCAGCATAGCGATGTCTGTCTCTCTTGAGGGAAGCCACCATGGAGATTAGTACATAAGGGCAACAGCAACTCTTTCTTGGGTAGAAGTGACTAATATGAAAATTATGTCTTCTCCTTACCAAGCTCGAGTTATTGGCTTACTGAGACCCCTCAAGGATGTAACAGTGACAGCTGGGGAATCAGCAACCTTCGATTGTGAACTCTCTTATGAGGGAATCCCGGTAGAGTGGTTCCTGCAAGGAAAGAAATTGGAGCCCAGTGATAAGGTAAAGAAACTAAACTTTACTTTTCTTCATGTTTTCTCCTTCTTCTTCTCTTTTAAGTCTCTTCCCCTTCTTTATTTCTTATTTATTTTCTACCAATAGAAGTACTAAGGCACAGCAATATTATAGTGCTACTGTGCCAAAGGATAAATCCTCAGTAAATCAGATATAGCAATTTTTTTCCTAGAAATTCCAGTATTCTGGAATACTACAAATATTTGTTATACAAGGGAAACTAAGGTTCCAAAATATCAATCATTACAACAGTGATTTTGTGTCTGGTTCTGCTGGAGACTCAGCCCAGGGATGCTGAATACTTTTTGCTCAGGTTACTTGTGATTACAGTGAGAGGATTTTGAAAGGTGCTATCAGGAAAAGCTTTTTTCCTCCTGAATGCTGAGTTGCAGTCCAATTCTGCATATAAGGGGATTAAGAGGATTCAAATTCCATTTCAGGCATTTGTTCTGGCTCTCCAGATAACTCTCTGGGCAGATTTGCTTGTCAAGCACTTCTCACTAGCTATTTTTAACCCTTCATCACGTGCTGGCTCTTAACTCTGAGATCTGAGCAGCCTGAAATGCAACCAATTTAATATTTAAAGTTAATGGTAGGGGCAATAAATAAAGAAACATAAATAAATACATTAAGAAATGTAAAGGATTATTACTGGGTTTAAGACTTCTTTTTTACATACTAAGCCTAAAGAAAATAAAGCAAATGAAAATAGAAGTTGGAAACCTCACAGAAAGAAAAGTTTCAAGGCATTACATGACCTAGCAAAGTTTCAGAACTTGTAATAATGCTGCTAATAATGCTTTGATGTAACTTTTTGTCCTTTTAAATGCAAATTTTAACATATTATTTTCAGGTTTTGATAGATCTTTCTAAGCTTCACCAAATTTGCATAAATAAAAACTATTTCATAAAAGAAATAGAATATAAAAATAGGGGGAAAAAAACAGATCATGGTGATGGGGACCCTATTAGAATATTTAAGGACAGATAAACAAAGTTGAAAGTCAACAGATGAGGAATGAAATAAATCAAGGTAATTATTTCTGAGTTTCAGAATGAAAATGTGAAAAACTATTGATCAGCGCAGAGGATTGATAGTTATTACTGCCTAGGAAGAAAAATATTTTATGTTCCATATTCTGTATGATAGAACATTATTTTGGTCTATCTTTCTGAGCTATCATTACATGAAAAAAAATTTGAGATTTTCATTCAGTTTACATATACAGTCAAAACTGTCATTTGACTTCACTTGAAATTTTATCAAGAAGAAATTGAGAGTAAACCATATATTTACTTAATGTATCACTTTCTACCCATTTAAAATAGACTCTTGAAACATATTTACAACTCTCTTCAAGAATCAATCTTATTGTAGAAGTGTTTCATTTTAACTGTTGCTAATTCAAACCTTTTCAGCTGCACAGATATAACCTTTACTGATTGAAGTGACTTCTTTGTTTATCTTTGCTGTTTATCTTGGTCAAATATATATTTGGCTTCATCTCAGTCTCTTTCAGATGAATACTCATTAGAGAGAGTTTTCAGGGACACAGTGACCATTGGGGAGGAAGGACAGCCTCTTTCTTCCTTCCTTCACTCTGAAACAAAAGGGGCTACCTTCTCAAAAGCAACTCACTATTTTATCCTTTTTCCTTAGCAGAAGCTCGCTTTTCACCTTTATTTTTCTAAACCAGCATCTACCACCTAGTCACATATTTCTCTGAAAATAGATAAAAAGAATTCTTCAAGAGCTGTGTTAAAATTTACAGCATGAATAAGTAGCAGTCCTCTTGATGGCTGCAGTGCAGGATGTGTCCTTGAATCCCCCAGGACCCCCACGTCCACTCCTAGAGAAAAGGGATGATTTTGTATGAGTAGCCCAATACAAAACCATGATTACAAAGTAGTTTCTGCACAAAAATTAGTCTTTTAGGCAGAATGTAAAGTCAAAATTGCATTTCCAGAAGTGTGTGTGTGCGCAGTGCCAAACCTCTTTATATCTGTAAGTTTTTACTTTAGATGTAGCCATCAGTAATACCAACTTTTCCCCATAGATTTGCTTATTTTTTATCTGTTCAAAATAGACATGATCTCAAGTCGGCCTCAAAATCCTCAAAGCATTGAGGATTGAGCTATATCTAGTATATACGAGAGGAAAGTATCAAAATTTCATATAAAAGTGGGCAACCAAACTCCACAGATAATAAATAGCAATGCTATTTCATGAAATATTTCTTAAATATTTGTTGTAGATAATTACAAAGGGGTTTTAATTTACTTTTTAAGGTTGTGACACGTGCTGAAGGGAGAGTTCACACACTTGTTCTGAGAGACGTCAAATTAACAGATGCAGGAGAGGTATCACTGACAGCAAAAGATTTCAGAACTCAAGCAAATCTTTTTGTGAAAGGTAAGTCAGTCATTTTAGTTAAACTATAATCAGTATTAATGGTCCATTCATTATTCACCCTGGAATAGGATGTGAATATACACCATATATCAAATGAGCAGGATCATATATATGACATTGGATGGGTAGATAACTTTACTAACTAAAAAAGCCACCTAGTTAAAAATCTCTTCACAGAAGAGCTGAAGAAAGGGAAAAATACTGAAAATGTATGAGATGTGGGAGATGAATCAGTTCATTAGGACTTCTAGGGCTTTATTGCAGACTTGAACATTCAATTGGCCTCAAGAGGACCCACGAATACTGGCCTTTATGGCTCCTGGTGGCTTTTTCTGTTCTTTGGAATGTCCAGAAACCTATGAGAGCATAATTGTACAATCAGGCAAGGGATATAACACTGTCTGTATACCCACTTGTACACTTGCAAGCTGTGTAATATTAAGAAATAAAAAAAGGGCACACACTAATCCAGTAATTCAAGGAAAAACTAAAAAAAAAATCCTCCAAGACCAGAGTGTAATTTTAGAGTCACTGAGATTGCATGGGTATGGTTCAGCCAAAGAAACTGAGTTGCAAGGATTTGTCATGATTTGTAATTAAAAACCCCATGGATAAGGATATCATTCAGTCTAATCTTACAGTAGGCTGAAAATGAGGAAATTAACAGAATTAACAAAACCATGCCTGTGCATTAGAAATAAAGTTTTAAAAAACCTTCAGCAGAGACATCCAAGAGCCTTTTTGATTATTCAGTCAAGCAAAATTAGTAAATAGCATGGGACTGTTCTGTATAAGCAGAATACTGGCTATCATTTAGATCTTTTCTATCAAAAAATCCATCTGTCTCTTTTAGAACCCCCTGTTGAATTTACTAAACCACTTGAGGACCAGACTGTTGAAGAGGAGGCCACTGCAATACTAGAATGTGAAGTTTCCAGGGAAAATGCAAAAGTTAAATGGTTCAAAAATGGAGAAGAAATTCACAAATCGAAGAAGTATGATATAATTTCTGATGGCAGAGTCAGAAAACTCATCATCCACGGCTGCACACTGGACGATGCAAAAACATACAGCTGTGATGCTAAGGATTTTAAGACATCATGTTTTCTCAATGTAGAACGTGAGTAATTTACAGTTTCCTGCAAAATGTCTAGATGCTATAAAAGCTATGTACTAGTGTCCATGACTAATAATAATATCAGTGTCAACAATTTTTTTCTTCTCTACTGTAGACTTTCCTCTGCTAAACATTTCCTTTTCTCTTACAGCTATTCGTGTTGAGTTCCTGAAACCTCTAACTGACCTTGAGGTTAAAGAAAAACAATCTGCTCGGTTTGAATGTGAAATTTCTCGTCCAGGTGTCAAGGTCAATAATAACACTTTTTAATCTCAGTAACTCCTTCAACTAATGGAGACAACTCTATTACGTAGTTATAAAAGAAAATACAACTGAAATCTATGATGAGTGTGTTACTATTAATAACCATGTTAATTTGTTCTGAAACAGGTGAAGTGGTTTAAGGATGGCATGGAAATCAGAAAAGGCAAAAAGTATGATATAATTTCCAAAGGTGCAGAACACATTCTTGTTGTCAATAAATGTGTCTTTGATGATGAAGCTGAATATTCCTGTGAAGCAAAAACAGCTCGAACTTCAGGCCTACTTACAGTGATAGGTAAACACAGTGTTTTACAATCTAATATGTGAAAAATAAAAAATGTGAGGGGTTTTTTTATGACAAGCTTTAATCATCTTTCAAAATTCTTCTTGCAGAGGAGGAGGCTGTTTTCACAAAAAATCTTCCTGATCTTGAAGTAAACGAAAATGATACTGTAAAATTGATCTGTGAAGTTTCAAGGCCTAATGCTGAAGTTACTTGGCTTAAAGGAGATGAAGAGGTGCCTGATGGTGGTAGATTTGAACACATTTCTGATGGTAGAAAGAGAATTCTTCTTATACATAATGCTCATCCAGAAGATGCTGGCAAATATACTTGCAAGCTCCCAAGCTCTAGTACAACAGGAAAACTTACTGTACACGGTAAGTGTTACTTTGGTGACCTTGTTTTCTGGAAAAAAAAAAAGAATAAAATTAAAAATATTTCAAAAACAGAAAGAATACACAATTTGGTTTGCTCCCTTCACAAGTAAAAATAAAATAAAATTATATATATCTACAAAAATGTTTTCTTTCAGAACTTGCAGCAGAATTTCTTACCAGACCACAAAATCTTGAGGTGCTTGAAGGAGAAAAAGCCGAATTTGTCTGTACAGTATCCAAAGAGGCCATTGAAGTACAGTGGCTGAGAGGTGACACAGTCCTGGAGCCTGGTGATAAGTACGACATCATTTCAGATGGCAAGAAGAGGACACTTGTGGTTAAAGACACTATTCTAGGAGATACCGGAATGTACAGCGTCATGGTTGGTGAAGCTAAAGCTGCAGCACACTTAGGAGTGATTGGTAAGCTTTATTTTATCAATATGTAGATGCATGTTTTGTTGCACTCCTTATACTATATGATGTTCTATTTCTTCTGTTTTCTCAATTTCAGAAAAACTCAGAATTATAACTCCCCTTAAGGACCAAGAAGTTAATGAGTGCCAAGAAGTTATCTTCCACTGTGAAGTTAATAAAGAAGGTGCCAAAGAGAAGTGGTACAAAAATGATGAAGCAATATTTGATAGTGCAAAGTACATTATTGTTCAGAAGGGTTTAGTTTACACTCTCAGAATCAGAGACGCAGAGCTGAAAGATCAAGCTACCTACAGCATTGCACTGTCAAACCAGAGAGGTGAACAGGTCAAAAGCTCTGCTGCCTTAACAGTATTAGGTAAATCTCTTGCACTGTATTAAAATTGTTTCATCAACATTCAGTTTCATATGAGGATGTAAAAATGTTCATTTTTTTGTCGTAACAGAGGAGGATCTCAAAATTGTTGAGCCCCTTGAAGACATTGAGACTATGGAAAAGAAAACTGTCACATTCTGGTGCAAAGTCAATCGCCTTAATGCAACTCTCAAATGGACAAAGAATGGCGAAGAGATCACATTCGACAGGCGCATTTTGTACAAAATTGATAAATTCAAACACTCGTTGATCATTAAAGACTGTGGGTTTATAGATGAAGGTGAATACACTGTTACTGCTGGACAAGACAAATCTGTTGCAGAGCTTCTCATCACAGAAGCACCAGCAGACTTCACTGAACATCTTCAGGACCAGACTGTCACTGAATTTGATGATGCTGTCTTTACATGCCAGCTTTCCAAAGAGAAAGTCAGTGTAAAATGGTACAGAAATGGAAGAGAAATCAAAGAAGGCAAAAAGTATGTACATTTTATTATGCTTGTTAATGTGTTAAACATGCTTGCTTTACTATGTTACTTGGTCTGGAAGCTAAAATGCCACTTATTTTTCTCCCCCATAAAGATACCAGTTTGAAAAGGATGGAAATCTGCACCGATTAATCATAAAAGACTGTAGACTAGATGATGAGTGTGAATATTCCTGTGGAGTGGATGACAGGAGATCTAGAGCAAGACTTTTTGTTGAAGGTATTTGTAAAATCGAATAGGATTTATTTCTTCTTTGTTTAATAATAGTAGAAACAATAAACAAATAACACTAATTAATTACCATTTATTTCAGAAATCCCAGTTGAGATTATCCGACCACCACAAGATATTTATGAAGTTCCTGGTGCAGATGTCATCTTCATGGCTGAATTGAACAAAGATGGTGTGGAGGTCAAGTGGCTGAGAAACAACATGATTATCATCCAAGGTGACAAACATCAGATGATGAGTGAAGGGAAGGTCCACAGGCTTCAGGTTTGCGAGATAAAGCCCCGTGACCAAGGGGAATACAGATTTATTGCCAAAGATAAGGAAGCTAGAGCTAAACTTGAATTAGCCGGTAAGTTGCTTGCTTTGTGTTTCTTTTATAAAATCTTAGTGAATTAACTGTTTAAGTAAATTGATTTTTGTCCTTTTAAAGAGCTGAACTAAAATGAATACACAATCAGCCTGAGAAAAGCACAAGTCTGTTAAACTATATGAATTATAATTCAAGCAAAAAATATTTTTTATTATACCGTGCTGGTCCAACTGTTGAGGAAAATATAGGTCACTTTTCAATGTCAATACCAAAGAACATGATTTGAGATTAAAGAAGACAGAACCTTTTCATTAAGCCACTAATAAAACATGGAAAATATTTGGCCTACTTATTTCAGTCATATAAGACACTTAATTCCTAATTTGTCTGCTTTAGAAGATTGACCAATAAAATAATTAAATTAATGCTCAAAAAGCAACTCCCTCTATCCTGATTTTGTAGGAGAACACAATACAGTATATCAACCAGCTGAATTTCTTTCTCTGGAGCTGTCCAATGAGTATAAGAAGGATTTCCTCTAGAATTTACACAGCAGCTCCTTTTACTTCTCTATGTTAACATCTTTGCTGACTACACAAACATATGATTTTTATATATATATATATATATATATATATATGCAAGTTACATTCATCTTTATAGCTTACTTGTCACATTGATCTTTCTTAGCTGCACCTAAAATCAAGACTGGTGATCAAAATCTTGTGGTTGATGTTGGGAAGCCTTTAACTATGACTGTCCCATACGATGCCTACCCCAGAGCAGAAGCTGAATGGTCAAAAGCAGGGGAAAGTCTGCCCACAACAACTGTTGATACAACAACTGACTGCACTACCTTCAAAATTTTTGAAGCAAAGAAATCAGATAAGGGAAGGTACAAGGTTGTGCTTCGAAACAAACATGGGCAGGCAGAAGCATTCATCAATGTAGAGGTCATTGGTAAGTACTTCCATTATTAAAACCCCACTTAAATTTATTTCATAGGATCATACCTTCTACTTGCCCCTAGGGAGAAGCTGTAGATTGTAAAGAGGTCTTGTCTTGGCCTCCTCTTCTCTAGCGAGAGGGGGGAAAAAAAAGATGCAATGCCCTGAAATACTGAAATATTGTCATATCTTTATTAGATGTTCCAGGTCCAGTTAGAAACTTGGAAGTCACTGAAACTTATGATGGTGAAGTTGGTCTCGCCTGGCAAGAGCCAGAAAGTGATGGTGGAAGTAAAATCATAGGCTACGTTGTTGAAAGACGTGATATTAAGCGTAAAACCTGGATTACGGTCACAGATCGTGCTGAAAATTGTGAATACACTGTTACTGGACTTCAAAAAGGAGGAGTTGAGTACCTCTTCCGTGTTAGTGCACGCAACAGAGTGGGTACTGGTGAGCCAGTGGAAACAGACACACCTGTGGAAGCTAAGAGCAAATTTGGTGAGTAGAAGTTATCAAAAAATCAGTGTTTGACAGCAGTGTAAGAAAAACAGTATAAACTCTAACAATAGATAAAACCCACATACTTTGGTTTTCCTTTTTCTCCCTAAAATAAAATGCAGATGTTCCTGGTCCTCCTCAAAATGTAGAAGTTAGTGATGTGAACAGGTTTGGAGCCACACTTAGCTGGGAACCACCTGAGTATGATGGAGGATCTCCAATAACTGGCTACGTTATTGAACTGCGTAACAAAGGTTCCATCAGATGGGAGCCAACTATGACCACAGGAGCTGATGAACTGTCAGCTCTCCTGACTGATGTTGTGGAAAATGAAGAATATTTCTTCAGAGTAAGAGCTCAAAACATGGTTGGAGTTGGCAAACCAAGTCCTGCTACACGTGCAGTAAAAATTATGGACCCAATTGGTAAGTATGCAAAGTATGCATGATTGTGATTGCATTATGAGACAGGGACATTTTGGATGTTTATGCCATGAGTGCACAAAAGTTCAGCTGAGAAATGTGTGTGCTGCAAATACTGTGTGCAGTTAGATTTTGGCTATTTTTGTCCTCCAAACGTATCAGAAGTACCTTGTTACCATTTGGTTCAGTAAGGACTCCAAATATTTTTGCTCTGAAGTTAGGATCCAACTCAGTTTAGAATTTTGGTTGAGAAAAAGCTATGCAAAGGCTTTAGAAACAGTACTGTAAGATACAAATAGCTAATTTGCAGAACCATACTTCTTTGTCAGTGGCAAAAATGTATTTGTTGCAATTTTTTTTCAGAGAGACCAAGTCCTCCCATTAACCTTGAGCATTCAGATCAAACTAAGTCATCAGTTCAGCTCACATGGGAACCTCCTCTTGAAGATGGAGGAAGTCCAATCTTGGGCTATATTGTTGAAAGGCAAGAAGAAGGAACGGACAAGTGGATTCGTTGTAACCCAAAACTAGTACCTGCTCTTACTTTTAAGGTGTGATGTCCTTTTCATCAACACTTAAAATGTATAGATCATCTTTAATATGAGTTAGTAAAGTATTATTTGTGCTTTTTAGGTAACTGGATTGAAACAAGGATCCAGTTATTACTACAGAGTCTCAGCAGAAAATGCAGCTGGTGTGTCTGACCCAGCAGAGGCTATTGGGCCGTTAACTGCAGATGATACTTTTGGTAAGCCATATGCTAGTTATTAAAGACAATTAATCAGATAAGGCACATTATTAAAGAGTATCTTGTGGGTAATATGTGACGATTTCTCACCAGATAACTGTCACACCTTAGACATTTGAGTTTATGAGCCGTTTCTCCTTCATTATGAATTCTTCAGATAATTATCTGTACTATTAGGTAGAGGCCTATTAGGTTGCCTGAGGAGGAAGGCATGACCTTTCGTCTCCTGACCGAGCTTTGTGGAAGATGGGAGATAACAGAAAGAGAGAAAGGCATAGAAGACCTCTGGGGAAAAAAAAAATTAAACAATACATAGTTCTTATATTAAAGGGAAATTAGATATCCTACTTGGTAATGCTAATCTCCCTTATCATCTCACATATTTCTAAAAAAAAAAAAAAAAAAGGCATTTAGTCAGGACAGGTAGGCAGTGATAAGCCAAAGCTAGGCCTAGGCAGCTCCACCCTGAAAGCTGAGATACAATCAGAATCAACTTCTCAACACAGCTATCATTACCCATATTCATAACAACAGAAAATATTTCATAGAATCCATTTTCCACTTTTTCCAGTTGAACCTACAATGGACCTAAGTGCATTTAAAGATGGGCTGGAAGTTATTGTTCCAGAGCCAATCAAGATCCGTGTTCCCATCACTGGCTATCCTGTTCCAACTGCCACCTGGTCTTTTGGTGATCAAGTCTTAGAAGAGGGTGATCGTGTAAAAATGAAGACCACTGCCTCCTTTGCAGAACTTGTAATTACTCCGAGTGAACGTCCAGACAAGGGAATTTATTACTTAGCATTAGAAAACCCTGTGTCATCTGTTTCAGGAGAAATTAATGTTAATGTCATTGGTAAGTGGACATGTATATATTCTAGCAATAATATTCTAGATTTTTCTTGCTAAAATCTAATTAGATTAACAATGTGAAATCTCACAATGTCCAGTAAACCAAGTACATTAAAATATAACTAAAAACTAGAAACCCATCCTCAAAAAAAGTCTTTTCTGGTTTTCAACATTCTGGTTTTACTGTTTAAGGAAGAATGACTAACAAAACTAAGTCTTCTAGCAGATATATTACATAGAGATCATCTATCAAACACCAATTACAAAATAATTAATGCAATTTCTATGGCTTCTAGCTCCTCCAAGTGCACCAAAAGAACTTCAAGTTTTAGAAGTACTCAAGACTACAGTACAGTTGTCATGGGAACCTCCAGAAGATGATGGTGGAAGTCCAGTTACTGGCTATGTAATTGAAAAACGTGAAGTAAGCCGGAAAACATGGAGCAAAGTAAGTTCATTCTCTCTCATTTGAATTTCTATTGCTATATTATTTCCACATGTGCTACTGAGTTTTGTGTCTTATATTGGTAATCACTCTTTGGAAATAAATTTTAAAAACACATTGGAACCTTTCTGGTCTTCAGGTTATGGATCATATTGTTGACCATGAGTTCACTGTACCTGACCTCGTCCAAGGAAAAGAATATTTATTTAGAGTTTCTGCATGCAATAAATGTGGCCCTGGAGAACCTGCATATATTGATGAACCTGTAAATATGTCAACACCAGCAAGTGAGCATATTGCTGCTAATTTTCTGTTTCTGAAATATTACTGATTTTCTTCAAAATAAGATGTAAAAACAAAATATGTTTTAATTTTTAATAGCGGTGCCTGACCCACCGGAAAACGTTAAATGGAGAAATCCAACATCAAAAGGAATCTTCCTAACCTGGGAGCCTCCAAAATATGATGGTGGTGCCCGCATTAAGGGTTATCTGGTAGAAAAATCCCAACGTGGCACAGACAAGTGGGAGATATGTGGGGAGCCTGTTATTGAAACGAAGTAAGTAAATTGACATCAGTAGATACATATTTTCAACTAACTATGCCATCATCATTGCTTTAAATATCTGATTTATTTTTTTTTTAAACAGAATGGAAGTAACAAAGCTCCTGGAAGGAGAGTGGTATGCATATCGGGTTAAGGCTCTGAACAGAATAGGAGCTAGCAGGCCAAGCAAGCCAACTGATGATATTCAGGCCATTGATGCAAAAGGTAATTACTTCAACTGCTGAATTACAATAGCTGCTTTCTTTTTACCAGTCTCTGAAATACTGTTTCTATATAAACGTTTTTATTCTCTCCTAAATCAGAGGCTCCAGAAATTTTCTTAGATGTGAAGCTTCTTGCTGGACTTACTGTGAAAGCTGGAACTAAAATTGAGCTACCAGCTAAAGTAACTGGAAAGCCTGAGCCCCGGATTACTTGGACCAAGGCTGACAAAATTTTGAGACCTGACAACAGAATCACCATTGAAAGCCAGCCTAATCAATCCACAGTGACCATTACAGACAGCAAAAGGAGTGACAGTGGAACCTATATTATAGAAGCTGTAAATTCCAGTGGACGTGCTACTGCTGTTGTTGAAGTTAATGTCCTCGGTATGCATGTGTTCTATGTTGTTTATATAAATAATCAGTAATGTACTGAAGTATGCAAGCAGAAGATTAACTTTCACATCTTATTCTCTACAGATAAACCTGGTCCACCGGCTGCATTTGATGTAACAGAAATCACAAACGAATCCTGCCTTCTAACATGGAATCCTCCACGAGATGATGGGGGTTCTAAAATTACCAACTATGTCCTTGAGAAAAGAGCTACAGACAGTGAAATATGGGACAAGTTGTCATCAACTATTAAGGATACAAAATTCAGAGCTACCAACTTAACTCCTCATAAAGAATATGTGTTCCGAGTCAGTGCTGAGAACATGTATGGTATTGGGGAGCCAGCGCAGTGTAACCCCATCATTGCCAAATATTCATTTGGTTAGTTAATTAAATTAATGTTAAATTTTCACAATATTTTAATAGGGAGAAAAAAGCCCACATCTGATGGTTTTGGTTTTTTGTTTTGTTTTTGTTTTTCATTAATTAATTTATACAGATCCACCAGGCCCTCCAACAGGTCTCAAGCCTACAGAAGTCACTAAAGATTCAGTCACTTTAACATGGAATGAACCAGATGAAGATGGTGGCAGCCCCATAACTGGCTACTGGGTTGAAAGATACGATCCTGAGCAGGATAAATGGATAAAATGCAATAAAATGCCAGTGAAAGATACAACATTCAAGTAAGACTACAGTCAATTTAAGCTGAAATATGTCACAGAGACAGAAACAGTAGTCTTTTAAATAAGTTTTACGTTGTTCTTACTCTTTTTTTCCTAACTTCCATAAGTTTTGATTCAGCTACCATCTGGTGGCATACTTTTTTCATAATTAGTTTTAAAGAAACATGTCTTTACAGCAGAGTTAATCAAGTATTTTATTTTTTTAAATGTTATGCTTAATAACATTCTGTGCTATGTGATTATTCATAAGATATTCTAAAATAGCAGATATAGCCATCTCAAGTATCAAAGCAAAAAATTTGGTTTTTTTCTGCTGGTACTCTCATTAAATAAAAAAATATAGAACATGCAAAAATGGAAGATTTTCTTATAACACTCATTTCTGTCCCATGATTCTCTATTTTACTGTTGACAGTATGCCTATTTCAAATGTTCAACATTTCATAAAACATCATTAGCAGTAATTTAGGTATTTTCAGATTTTCCAAGTAAACTGTGATATGAAGAATATAGAGAATAATGTTTTAAACATTAATTAATATCTAGCTTTGGTTTAATCAAACAATTTTTATTTTCAGAGTTAAAGGTCTTACAAACAAGAAGAAATATAAGTTCCGTGTCTTGGCGGAGAATCTTGCAGGACCTGGAAAACCAAGCAAGGAAACAGAACCAATCTTAGTGAAAGATCCAATTGGTACAATAAACACATTTTTAATAGTTTAATTTAGCAACAACAACAAAAATTGTTTTCAATCACATAATTAATATTGAACTCTTGTCTAGATCCACCATGGCCTCCTGGAAAGCCCACTGTGAAAGATATTGGCAAGACATCATTGACCCTGAACTGGACAAAGCCAGAACATGATGGAGGGGCAAAGATTGAATCTTACGTCATTGAGCTGTTAAAGACTGGAACAGATGAGTGGGTGAGAGTGGCTGAAGGAGTTCCCACAACTGAACACTTCCTCAAAGATCTTATGGAGAAACAAGAATATTCATTCCGTGTAAGAGCTGTGAACAAGGCTGGCGAGAGTGAGCCCAGTGAACCCAGTGACCCCGTGCTGTGCAAGGAGAGGCTCTGTGAGTACTGTTTCAGAATGTGCTCCTGCTGCAAATAGACTGTTTCTGCCACTAAAAAAGCCCCATGTCTGCCTGTTTCCGGAGGCACCAAACTATTGGAAAGCTTATGAAATATAAAATTTGCCTTGCTTCAGCTCAGAAAATACAAAGCTTTAAAACTTTAGGTGTATTCCCCGGCTTCCAAGATCTTTTGAGGGAATTACAATGACCTGGTTTACCTTCTTTTTCTATTTTGCAGATCCTCCTTCACCACCTCGCTGGCTTGAAGTTATTAATATTACTAAAAACACAGCAGATCTTAAATGGACAGTACCAGAAAAAGATGGGGGTTCCCCAATTACCAACTACATTGTTGAAAAAAGAGATGTAAGGCGAAAAGGTTGGCAGACAGTTGATACAACAGTGAAAGATACCAAGTACACAGTGAGCCCGCTGACTGAAGGCTCATTGTATGTGTTCCGTGTGGCTGCTGAAAATGCCGTTGGACAGAGTGACTACTGTGAAATTGAAGACTCAGTGCTTGCTAAAGATACTTTCAGTAAGTTTTGATTTGCTTACTGAGTGATCAGTAGCTCATGCATAATGAATTCCTATTCTTCTAATGTGTGTCTTTTTTCTGTTTTAGCAACCCCAGGGCCTCCATATGCCCTTACAATAGTTGAAGTGAAAAAAGGTCATGTTGACTTGAAGTGGGAACCACCTAAGAATGATGGTGGCAGACCGATTCAAAGGTAAGGTCATTTTAAGTTTGTATAGGTTCCTATAGATGAAAATCTTTTAATGAATTAAGACATTTCTCTCAAAATGTTTAAATTTTAAATGGACAAATTTTATATGAAAAAGAGGTAGATGGATGTAACAGAAGCCATATGGTCAAAGCAGTTAAGGGTTTGATTTTAAAATGTGGAAATCATGCAAATAAAATACCTAATATGCATGGACAAGGAATACGTGTCAACATCCTTAGACTTATCTATGTAGCCTCTTAGACTCATCTATCAAGTAATATTGTTGCATTTTACTTCTGCTTAGTTTCTCCTTCAGACTATATACACTCAGCTAAAATGACGCCTCACCTCTTTTCTGTTCATTCTCTTCTTTATAACAATTCTCAAACAGACTGTTTAACTCTTCTAGGTTGTTTCTAACTTGTCTTTTTATTTGGTTTCTAAAGTATCTGTACTCTGAAATTCACCTTGAATGCCAGTTGGATTTTTCCTCTTTACATTTTGATTTTTCCTCTCCTTCCCAATCACAGTAAGCTCAAGTTAAAGAAACAGACGAGTTCAGAGATCTGCCTGAAGCAACATAATTTACTTAATTTGCATTACTTTGCTATAGCCTATCCTAAGCAGAATTTTGACAGCTGAGTAATAATATCTACAAATACTCTCAATGGACTAACCACTGAGATCCAAACTAGGAAAGATAAAAGTATAGCTTGGAGGTTCTTTTGCCTCTGTAGCTCTCTCAAATCTGAAAACACAGTTTAGTTCAGTTCTAAAACACAGAACACAGTTCAGGTATTGGCTTTCAGACCTGGGTTTGTCAGTGATGTCAGCCCTAATAGGGGCTGAGACCTACTAGGACTGACTAATGTGTGAAGAAAAGTTCATTGAATCTATTACTCATAACTCTCTTTGCTATTCACTGTCCAACCTCTTCTAATCTCTTTTTATCTATTTTATTGAACAAGAACTCTGAAGTGTTCCTTATTTCAAGTGCCTGATAGTATTTTCCCCAATTTATTCAGATATGTTATTGAAAAGAAAGAAAAACTGGCCACTCGCTGGGTAAAAGCTGGCAAGACAGCTGGTCCAGATTGCAATTTCAGAGTGACAGATGTCATTGAAGGTACAGATGTACAGTTCCAGGTTCGTGCAGAAAATGAAGCTGGTTGTGGTCATCCCAGTGAACCAACTGACCTCATTCATATTGAAGATCCAACAAGTAAGTAGTAGTAAAATATACAGTGTATGGATTATAGAAGCAGTGTACTGTGTGGAACAGATATTCTGAGAGAAAAATGGCACAATAACTTTTCCATTTCTGCAGGCCCTCCTTCACCTCCTCAAGATTTACATGTCACAGATGCAGGCCGAAATCACATTTGCATTGCATGGAAACCTCCTGAGAAGAACGGTGGAAGTCCTATTATTGGGTATAATGTTGAGATGTGTGAAGCAGGAACAGAAAAATGGATGCGAATCAATTCTCGTCCAATAAAAGATCTAAAATGTAAAGTGGAGGAAGGTGTGGTTCCAGACAAGGAATATGTGCTAAGAGTCAGAGCTGTCAATGCTGTTGGAGCTAGTGAACCATCAGACATCTCAGAAAAAGTTGTTGCCAAAGACCCAGACTGTAAGAATAGATTCCTTTTTTTTTTTCAGACCTGCATAGTGAAAAAAAAGGTGTTTGGCAACTTTATAGTAATTTTATACTTACTTTTACAGGCAATCCAACCATTGATCTACAAACTCGTGACATTGTTGTTGTTAAAGGACAGAAATTAAGTATCCCTATACCCTTCAGAGCTGTTCCATCCCCAACTATAACATGGCACAAAGATGGCAAAGAGTTGAAAGCTGGTGACAGAACATCAATGAAGAGTGACTACACCTCTGCATTGCTCGAAGTCGTAGACAGTGTTCATGCCGATGCTGGTGTTTATACTATCACACTGGAGAATAAGCTGGCATCAACGACTGGCTCAGTCAATGTCAAAGTCATAGGTAACTAGATTCTTCCCTTCCAAGAAATATTCTTATCTTCATTTGGGCCCTGCAACTGACAGAAGAAAGGACTAGAAAGATATTTTTTCTGCCAAGTGGACAAATCACTTCAATTCAGACACATGTAGATTGTCATACAGACATTAATGTTACGAAATCCCATGAAAAAACATTACCACAAGTTGCTCTAACTATTCAGTGGCTGCTCAAAGCCCAATTATTTTGAATAATTATAGTATAAATATAAAAATATTTTAAGAATTCTGACTCTTTTTGGGAACAAATTCATATACATGGTGTGTAGTCAACATTTGTGGTCTTGGTCTGCTTTCTGCAAAGCAAAGACATGATTTCATATTTATATGAATACAGTTTCCCATCTATTTAGCTAACTAATTTTTTATTCTTATTTAAAACAGGTCCACCTGGGCAGTGTAAAGACATCAAGGCAAGCGAAGTAACTAAGAATTCTTGCAAAGTATCCTGGGAACCTCCAGACTTCGATGGTGGTACTCCTATTTTGCATTATGTTCTAGAACGCAGAGAAGCAGGTCGTAGAACATATATCCCAGTCATGTCTGGTGAAAATAAACTTTCATGGCAAGTTAAAGACCTTATCCCAAACTGTGAATATTACTTCCGTGTTAAAGCTGTCAATAAGATTGGAGGAGGTGATTATCTTGAACTAAGAAACCCAATCATTGCAGAAGACCCAAAACGTAAGTTTCTCTTACTATTAAATAATCTAGCAAATTGAATTTTAACTAATATCTTCATTCTTTCTTTTCTCATATGACCCTTCTTTTGATCTACTCTTCTACAGAGCCTCCAGATCCACCTGTTGACCTTGAGGTCCATAATCCAACATCAAAATCAGTAACACTTACATGGAAACCACCCCTGTTTGATGGTGGAAGCAAAATTATGGGCTATATAATAGAAAAGCTCGCAAAGGGCAAAGAGAGGTGGGAGAGATGCAATGACTACCTGGTACCCTTACTAACTTATCCAGTGAAAGGCCTCGAGGAAGGAAAGGAATATCAGTTTCGTGTTCGTGCTGAGAATGCTGCTGGCATCAGTGAGCCTTCTCGGATTACTCCTTTCGTTAAAGCTGTGGATCCTATTGGTATGAATTAATAATTTGATTGTTTGTATTAATTGCCATACATCCTCAAACATATTGGAAGATTCTATACTCTATTTATCATTCTCTGTTATTACAGAGGCTCCAAAAGTCTTCCTTGCTGCAAACCTACAGTCTGGCCTTGAAGTGAAAAGAGGTGATGAGATCATACTTGAGGCACATATTTCAGGGTCACCTTACCCATCTATCACTTGGCTGAGGAATGATGAAATTGTCAGACCAGAGGATATCAAAAAGAGAATAACAACACCAAAGAAGAAGGGTGAAGCTGTAGAAGAGAAACCTTTCCAGCTGTCACTGCCAGAACGTTTGAGCGTTGACAACCATAAAGAAGGGGAGTCTGTACTATCGATTCGTGACTCCATCAGAGCTGACCATGGCACATTTACAATTAAAGTAGAAAATGATCATGGTGTTGCAAAAGCCTCATGTGAAGTCAATGTGTTAGGTGTGTAAAGAATGTTCTTAAAACACCTAGTTGTTCAGAGTATTGGGTAAGAAGTGCAAATGATGAGTACTGATCATTTTTCTCGGTTTACTGACAGATATACCTGGGCCTCCAGTCAACTTTGTATTTGAAGATATAAGGAAAAATTCTGTCATCTGCAAGTGGGAGCCTCCTCTTGATGATGGTGGAAGTGAAATCCTAAACTATGTACTGGAAAAGAAAGACAATACAAAAGCTGAAATGGGCTGGGTCACTGTCAGTTCAACACTCAGGCATTGCAAATTCCATGTTACAAAACTGATTGAAGGAAAAGAATATCTCTTCCGTGTATTTGCTGAAAATAGAGTTGGAGCAGGGCCACCATGTGTTTCAAAACCAATGACAGCTAAAGATCCTTTCTGTAAGTTTTAATTTTGAAATACATCTTTTTCAGAAAACCAGTGTAACACTACAGACTCTTACAATACTCAGCTTCATCTAGGTGAATGTTTCCCAGAAAAAATTTGAGCAATGTGATATTTATTGCACATTGAAATAAAGAGAACTATTGAAAATATTAAACAATGATGATCACTGTCATAAAACTTTACACTTAAAACACTTACCTTCTGAATACTGGCATTCTCTATGTTTAATAGATGAGTATTCTTACCAAAAGAGAGAACTACTGCAGTTTGATTACTGATTGTTGTTAGGATTCAAAGTTTCTAAGAAAAAGAGCAGAAAAACTATTAATTACTTAAAATTAGTAATTTCTTATATCTTAGTTCTCTCTTAGCTTTGAGTAAACTCTGAAGAGACAGCAATGATGACAAAACAACAATTTTTTTTTTCAGCTCCACCAGATGCACCTAATAAGCCTGATGTGGAAGATGTTACCAGCAACAGTATGCTGGTTAAGTGGAATGAACCAAAAGATAATGGCAGCCCTATCATAGGATATTGGATTGAAAAACGTGAAATTAATAGTACTCATTGGGCTCGGGTCAACAGAAGTCTTGTGAATGCTCTGGAAGTAAAAGTTGAAGGACTACTGGAAGGTTTAACTTATATCTTTAGAGTATGTGCTGAAAATGCAGCTGGCCCTGGTAAATTTAGTCCACCATCAGATCCAAAAACTGCACAGGACCCAATAAGTAAGTATCTTAGCAGAAGCTAACAGCATACAGGTGACAAAATAGTATTCATAGCCTTTAACTTTGATTTACACTTATTTATTTGTAGTGCCACCTGGTCCACCCATTCCAAGGGTTGCTGATACAAGTGCAACTTCTATTGAGCTAGAATGGGAACCTCCTGTGTATAATGGTGGTGGAGATATCACTGGTTACCATGTGTACAAACAACTGATGGGAGTAAAGGAGTGGTCACGTTGTACAGAGAAACCCATTAAGGTTCGACAGTACACTGTTACAGAAGTCAGAGAAGGTGCAGACTATAAACTCCGTGTTACTGCTCTCAATGCAGCTGGTGAAGGACCACCTGGTGAAACTGAACCCACAACAGTTGCAGAACCTAAAGGTATTGCAATTGCATTGCTTTCAAGAAGTGTCCAGCTGCTTAAAAGGTGGGTTTGAATCCCCCCCTTCAGCTAATGACGTATTTCTCTCTCTTCTGCAGAGCCTCCCACTGTTGAGCTAGATGTTTCTGTCAAAGCAGGCATTCAGATCATGGCTGGACAAACTATTAAAATTCCTGCTATTGTGACAGGACGTCCTACTCCCACCATTGCTTGGACTGTGGAGGACGGTGAACTAGACAAAGATCGAGTTGTTATTGAAAATGTTGGCACAAAATCTGAGTTAACCATTAAGAATGCATTGAGAAAAGACCATGGAAGATATGTAATTACTGCTACCAATAGCAGTGGTTCGAAATCTGCAGGAACCAGAGTAGAAGTATTTGGTAAGAAAAATATTTTCTCAAATCAACTAAGCATTTCTTTTGGTTAGTATGGGCTTTACCGTATTTGTTTGATTTTGTTTTTCAGATGTTCCTGGACCAGTCCTTGACCTAAAGCCAGTGGTCACAAACAGAAAGATGTGTTTACTTAACTGGTCTGATCCTGAAGATGATGGTGGCAGTGATATCATAGGCTTCATTGTTGAACGGAAGGATGCCAAAATGCATACATGGAGACTAGCTGTAGACACAGAAAGATCTAAATGTGATATTACAGGTCTACTTGAAGGGCAGGAATATAAATTCCGTGTTAGTGCCAAGAACAAATTTGGTACCGGTCCACCTGTTGAAATAGGGCCCATTCTTGCAGTTGACCCATTAGGTAAGACGACTAACTTTATGAGATTTAAAAAAAAAAAAGTTAATAAATCAATACTGTTGTGTGAATTGCTTTCTATACAAAAATTGTATTTACTTTTCAATTACAGGGATAGGCATCTGCCTTAGATCAATTACTTTAGTCAGATATCTAAATCACTTCTGTGAAACTACTATGGTTCTTTATGTATGGTACCTACGGAGACACTACTTATTACCTTTTTCTCCACATACATGAGAGACTTTATACTATCTATAATTGTACTCAGATTCTTTGCATACGAAAGTTATGGTTTTAAAATCCTAGAGCTACTGCATTTATACAATTTAAAATTCTCTAATTTTTTTTTCATTATAATTTGTCTGTGTTAATAGGCCCTCCAACGGCACCTGAGAGGTTCATGTACACAGAGCGAACAAAATCAACCATTACACTTGATTGGAAGCCTCCACGTAGTGATGGTGGCAGTCCCATCTTAGGGTATATTGTTGAGAAAAGGAGACATGATTCAAAAGATTATGAAAGAGTTAATGCAAGGCTCTGTCCAAAAACATCTCTTCTCGTTGACAAACTTGATGAACTTCATATGTATGAATTCCGTGTCAAAGCTGTTAATGAAATTGGAGAAAGTGAACCATCACTGCCCCTCAACGTAGTCATACAAGATGATGAAGGTATATCTGCTTTGAAGAAATCCATATAAATATCTTCAGAACACTTCAAGGCAATTTCTGTTTCATCTTCATCTTCACTCTGTCATTTTTCTTCTTGTTTTCAGTACCTCCAACTGTTACATTGCGCTTGGCTGTGAGAGGAGATACTATCAAAGTCAAAGCAGGAGAACCAGTTAATATTCCTGCTGATGTGACAGGTCTGCCAATGCCAAAGATCGAATGGGACAAGAATGAAGTTTTAATTGACCAAACATCTGATGCACTTAAGATAACCAAGGAAGAAGTATCTAGAAGTGCAGCAAAAACTGAACTTATCCTGCCTGCAACAGTGAGGAATGATAAAGGCACTTACACTGTGAGAGCTTCCAATCGTCTTGGCACTGCATTTCGCAATGTGCACGTCGAAGTGTATGGTAAGGATGCAACATTTTAATAAAATGCTGCTAATAAAATGCTTTTACCTTTTTCTTAATGTAGTTCTATGTTCTATTGCTTTCATACAGATCGTCCTTCTCCACCAAGAAATCTTACTGTTTCTGACATTAAAGCAGAATCATGCTATTTAACATGGGATGCACCTCTTGATAATGGTGGTAGTGAAATTACCCATTACATTATTGAGAAACGTGATGCTAGTAAGAAGAAATCTGAGTGGGAAGAAGTCTCTACAGGCGCTGTTGAGAGAAGATTTGGGGTAATTTATAAAATATCGTTATTACATACTTTAGTATGCATAAAAAATAACAATATTACATATCTAATGAAATCTGCTACTTGCATAGACACCTGTGCTCATGCTCCATTTGGACACCAGAATTACTGGATGAATGGCCAGTATTTATATTGGCCATCCATGTATCTGTGTTATCCCTCATGTGACAAAGGAAAAGAAATTATTCGCTATTGCTACTTAACTTCCGCTGAGCTAGAAGATATCTTCCTTTCCATTTTCCAGCATTATTCAGTTTTACCAACTGCAAAAACACACATGATGACATTTTTATTTATGTTTTGTCCTATGCACATGAAATAAGAATATCCTTAGGACATCATATGTAGCTGTGTAGTAATAAACAGAGGTATGTGAAAGACAGATTCCAAGACAGAATTTGAAGTGAAAATCACTGCATATCTCCAAATAAGTTTATTCCAAAAGTAGCCAAGTACTGATTTAAATCTTATTTTTCAGGTATGGAATCTTGCAACAGGTGAAAAATATCAATTTAGAGTCCGAGCTGTAAACAAATATGGAATAAGTGATGAATGCCTCTCAGAAAAAGTTGTTATTAAGGATCCCTACGGCCTTCCTGGACCTCCTGGAAAGCCAAAAGTTTTAGATCGCACCAGATCATCTATGCTGGTGACTTGGGAGCCTCCTTTGGACAATGGTGGCAGCCCAATAACTGGCTATTGGTTGGAGAAGAGAGAAGTGGGAGGCGTCTACTGGGCACGTGTCAACAGGGCTCCAGTAACAAAACCATCAGTAAAAGGTCTACAGCACAATGTGCTTCGTTTGATTGAGGGTGTTGAGTACCAGTTCAGAGTTATGGCTGAAAATCTTGCTGGAATTGGCCCTCCCAGTGAACCATCAGATCCAGCCTTAGCAGCAGATCCCATATGTAAGTATATAATTTGTATGACTATGTTAAATGACTATCACATCAGAACAAAAAATGTGCTACTATTTTTTATTTTTCATTTAGTGCAATCAATCAAATGTTTTGTTTTCATTAAACCAAAAAGAATATATTGACAAATAGTTTCCTGATTTGGTGGTTTTCACCATTTTAAAAATAATTAGCTGTAATTTAATATTTTTATCTCTTTTATGTGCCTAATACTTTGATTACACCAATGCAGACATTGCCAAATAAACTTTAGATCAAAATCATATTTTTATATTATTGTTTTACTTAATTTTTAAAGAGTTTGATATTTGTATCTTGTACCTTAAGTATCTCTTAATAATATAGGTTATATATGCAATTAGTATGCATTTTCTAGGGTTATACACTCCATGTATGAGAGAAGAAAATTAAAATACTTGCATTTTTCTAGAAACTATTCAGAAAAATATAGGAAGACCCTAACTCTCAGGTACTTGTTCTTATTTTCCTATTCTTGTTTTGTAAGTTGTTCCTGGTCCACCATCTTGCCCAGAGGTCAAAGACAAAACAAAATCATCTGTAGCTCTTGCATGGAAGCCTCCTCAAAAGGATGGTGGGAGTCCTATAAAAGGATATATTGTTGAAATGCAAGATGAAGGTAGTACTGACTGGAAGAAGGTGAATGAAGGAGACAAACTCTTTCCTACTTGTGAATGCGTTATCCCCAACTTGAAAGAGCTCAGAAAATACCGATTTAGGGTGAAAGCTGTAAATGCTGCTGGAGAATCAGAACCAAGTCCTGCAACATCAGAAATACCTATCCAAGATATTCTAGGTAGGTATTCTGGAAGCTGATTTAGGTATTTCTATCTAAATGCCACTTACTGCTGTGAATGTTCAAGCAGGATGCCAAGCAAGTCAAACAGAATAAAAAATTATGCAAAAATTTAACAAAAGATTGACAGACATTTTTGAAAGTGTCATGATGACTATTACCAGAGCATGATCTATTAGAAAATTGATAAGCAACTACAGTCATACTAAGGAAAAACTCTGTATTTTATGAAGAAATTACTGTAACAAGTTTTTCTATTTGTATACTTCCCCAGTTTCCATTTTGCACACCCAAGCTTTCTCACATAAACATGCATTCTGCATGTTTCAGGGGGCTTTCAGCTCCATGCTGACAGAAATATCCTTTGAGTAGCTCTTAAAATTTATATATTTAAATATTTTTGCAGAGGAACCAGAAATCTTCCTTGATATTGGAGCACAGGATTTGCTCTCTTGTCGTGCTGGCACAACGATTAAAATCCCAGCTGTTATCAAGGGTCGTCCAGTTCCAAAAACATTTTGGGAGTATGAAGGAAAAGCAAAAACAGCAGCAAAGGTTAGTAAAAGAAATAGCTCTTTTCTACACCTGTTTCTAGACATTTAAGCCTATTCCCTTATTTATATTTACATTATTTCCCTTTGCTTATAGGAGGGAGGTCATAATGTACCTGAAGAAGCTCAGGTAAAGCGAACAGTTTTTTTAATGTCAGTATTGTTGCATTTTTCAAACATTAAAATATTTAAAGTTGATCTATAACTTCTCTTTCTTCTTATAATATACAGGTGGAAGCAAGTGATACACGTTCAGAGATTATCATCCCTGAGTGCAACAGAAGTCATTCTGGACGATACAGTATTACAGCAAAGAATAAAGCAGGACAAAAAACAGTGCATGTCAGAGTCAATGTGCTTGGTATGACTTGTATATATTGAAGTATTCAAATACTAGGTTTTACTCTTATTTTTCTACACACTTATGTAAAATTGTGTCTGTTGTGCTTTATCTTAACAGATGTCCCCGGTCCACCAAAAGACCTAAAAGTAAGTGATATCACAAGAGGTAGCTGTAAACTTTCATGGAAGATGCCAGATGATGACGGTGGAGACAGAATCAGAGGCTATGTTATAGAAAAAAGAACTATTGATGGGAAGGCCTGGACTAAAGTCAATGCAAACTGTGGCAGTACCTCCTTTGTTGTACCTGATCTCATATCTGGCCAAGAGTATTTCTTCCGGGTACGTGCAGAAAACCGTTTTGGTGTTGGCCCTCCTGCAGAAACCATCCAACGGACCACAGCCAGGGATCCAATTCGTAAGTAAAATTAAATTCAAACAAATCCTTTAAAACCAGATGTTACCGTAGAGGGGATTTATTCACATTTCTGTTTTGGTTGTGAAGATCCTCCTGATCCGCCTATTAAACTAAGGATTGGCCTTGTAACCAAGAACACAGTGAGCTTGACGTGGAAACCACCAAAGAATGATGGTGGAGCTCCAGTTACACATTATAATGTTGAATGTCTCCGCTGGGATCGTACTGGAGAAGTGAAAGAGTCTTGGAAGCAATGCAACAGACGTGATGTGGAAGAAACAAAGTTTACTGTTGAGGATCTTGTAGAAGGTGGAGAATACGAATTCAGAGTCAAAGCTGTAAATATAGCAGGTCCTAGCAGACCATCAGCCACTGTTGGCCCACTTGTTGTCAAAGACCAGACCTGTAAGTACTAACTGATACCAGTAAATACAAATTTAATTTTAAAATTATGAACTATTTTTTATGTTATTTTTTCAACATTTCATTGTAGGTCCACCATCTATTGAGCTTAAAGAATTTATGGAGGTTGAAGAAGGAACAGATGTTAAAATTGTGGCCAAGATAAAGGGTGTACCCTTCCCCACATTAACATGGCTAAAAGCCTCTCCAAAGAAACCAGATGACAAATCCCCAGTGCTCTATGATCAACATGTCAACAAGATTGTTGATGAAGATACTTGCACTTTATTAATTCAACAGTCTCGGAGAAATGATACAGGCTTATATACTATAACAGCTGTAAATAATCTGGGAACTGCTTCAAAGGAGATGAGACTCAATGTTCTGGGTAGATATCAAGAACTCTTATACATTACAGAAATTGATAGCATTCATTTGATACTTTAGTAGCATTTGAATTAATTCTTCTTTATTAAAATGTATCTTTTAGGTCGTCCTGGACCTCCAGTGGGACCTATTAAATTTGAATCCATTTTGGCTGATAAAATGACAATATCATGGCTTCCTCCATTAGATGATGGTGGTTCTAAGATTACAAACTATGTTATAGAGAAAAAAGAAGCAAATAGGAAGACATGGGTACCTGTTACTAATGAGCCTAAGGAATGCATATTCACTATTCCCAAGTTGATGGAAGGCCATGAGTATGTGTTCCGCATTATGGCACAAAACAAATATGGTATCGGAGAACCTTTGGATAGTGAGCCAGAAACAGCACGAAATCTTTTCAGTAAGTAGAAATATACTTTCAAGTGATGGCAGTTGTTTCCATATGCTGGTATGTGTATAGAATCTCTTAAATACCACTGCTACTTTTTTCTCTTCACTAAGTAAATTTTCTAGAATAGCTTGAAGAGTTTTACCATTAGTACTTAGTTCTTAAAACCATGTGTAGCACTTAAAAATACTGTTTGCCCTCCTTGGTATATACTAAAATACAATCTCAACATTTTTAAGGCTTAAATATACAAATAAGTGTTTATCTGATAAGATCCATGTCATTCTATTGTAGTCAAGACAGTATTAACCTCACAATCTCAGGAAGGGTCAATTTCCTGCCTTCACTTCTTAAGGATAAATTAGACAGAGTAGCTCTGACACAGAAGTGTTAGGGTGACAGGAGAAAATAATTATTAAAACATACTCTGTTAGGCTGGGCACTGAAATGAGGTAGTGATCCAGAAAGGCAAAAAAAAAAAAAAAGGCAATTGTTATTTAAAGGACAGATACTTTATTGTTCACAGAACTATCTGTACCTGAATAGGGATGAGAAACTGAATGAGGGAAGGAGTCTTGTGCAGATAGGTAACTACCTAGTGCAATGGTGACTCTGTGAGTGCATAGCTGCTCTGCACACTAGCTATCTCCATGTTTCTTTAGCATATTTTTTACAAGATATGTGTGAATTTTTTCCCAGCTGTTCCTGGACCTTGTGACAAGCCAACAGTTAGCAGTATAACACGTGACTCAATGACTGTAAACTGGGAAGAACCAGAACATGACGGTGGCTCTCCTATTACTGGTTACTGGTTGGAGCGCAAAGAGACCACTGGAAAGAGATGGACCAGGGTTAACCGAGATCCTATCAAGCCTATGACACTGGGGGTTTCATACAAAGTCACAGGTCTTATTGAAGGCTCTGAATATCAATTCCGTGTTTCAGCTATCAATGCAGCTGGTGTTGGCCCACCGAGCATGCCATCTGATCCAGCACTTGCTAGAGATCCTATTGGTAAATATTTTAGATTTTTTCCAAAATTTGAAAATATTCAAGTGAGAACATACAATATATTGTTATGCTGTGTGATGATGTTTTTCAGCCCCACCTGGCCCTCCTATACCAAAAGTTACTGATTGGACAAAGTCTTCTGTAGACTTGGAGTGGACTCCACCAATAAAGGATGGTGGTTCCAGGGTCACTGGCTACATTGTTGAGTATAAAGAGGAAGGAAAGGAAGAATGGGAACGGGTAGGTGGAAAACTATTACACAATCTGCATTTCTTCTCTCTGTGTCTGTCAAAGTAAATTGCTGCAGAAAAAAAACAACTATCATTTTCTTTATACATTTTTACTATTCAAGTTATTTTCTAAAAGTTTGCATTTTTGCACCATAATTATCTTCATATGTTTAAAATATAAGACCAAACTTAAGTTAGTATTTGCCCCTTCTTAATATCAAGTTAACTTTGCAATTCCTAAACTTAGAATTTAATAATTTCTATTTAAAGATGTGAGAAAGTGTGTAGGTAATTTGTTATTAAAAAGCCAAAAGACCAAGTTAGAACTGGCACAAAAGTAAGTTTCATTGATATCAGACAGTGCCAAAGCATTTACAACTACTATGTCCCTACATTTTCCTCCTTTTTTCAATAATACATTACTGAAAATTTAACTGGTGTGCATCTTGGGGATTCTTTATATCTCCATAAACATCTGGCTGCAATTTAAGTAATAACTAAATTTCCTACACTGTTTCCAGGTAAAAAGCCTTCATATTGGGGTTTGAAAAGAATTCCTTTTTCTACCACTTTCACTTACATGAGTTTATGTGTCCAGAAACACATGTAATTCTTCTGAGACCGGACTACTGTAATTGCTGTAGCAACCATCTCTGTAGAATTATCAAAAGATAAATCTTTAGAATAGCTTGTATGTCCATGTTCTGTATTTCTTTACACAATTTCTGAAGAATTCTATGTGAGGTAGATCTATATATGCTTAATACCATTGTGTCCTTGTAAATCTGAAATAATATCTGATGTAAGACTTGTTTCAAACTTTGCAAAGAAATTGATCATATCTTGATGTTAGCTGACATTACAACAATCTTTTCCAGGTAAAAGATAAAGAAATTAGAGGAACCAAGTTCGTTGTGGCAGGATTAAAAGAAGGATGTTTTTACAAATTTAGAGTTAGAGCAGTGAATGCTGCTGGCATCGGAGAACCTGGAGAAGTCACAGATGTTATTGAAATGAAGGACAGAATTGGTATTTATCATTTTCATTTACATTTTTAGTACCTCTAATTGAAAGTGAGAAAAAAATTCATTGAATTTTTTTTGTTCACCTCCTTCAGTGGCTCCTGATATTAATTTGGATGCAAGTGTCAGGGACAGAATTGTTGTTCATGCTGGAGGAGTAATTCGGATCATAGCATATGTCTCAGGAAAACCACCTCCAACAGTGACTTGGAGCAGGGATGACCACGCTTTGCCAGAAGAAGCCAAAATTGAAGAAACAGCTATTAGTTCTTCTTTAGTCATCAAGAATTGCAAAAGGAGTCACCAGGGTTTATACACTCTTCTTGCTAAAAATGACGGTGGTGAGAGGAAGAAGACAATTATTGTTGATGTGCTAGGTAAATAGCAGCTTCAGTCCATGTAAACAAGTACGATTTCTTAAAATTCAGCATGCATACTTAAATACTCCATTTTTTTCCTTGTTTTCAGATGTGCCAGGCCCAGTTGGAATGCCACTCCTTACTGAGAACCTCACCAATGACTCTTGTAAATTGTCATGGTTTACTCCAGAAGATGATGGTGGTTCTCCTATTACCAACTATATAATTGAAAAACGTGAAGCTGACCGTAGAGCTTGGACTCCAGTGAGCTACACAGTTACAAGACAGAATGCTACTGTTCAGGGACTCATTGAAGGGAAAGCCTATTTTTTCCGAATTGCAGCTGAGAATCTAATTGGCATGGGTCCATTCACAGAGACGACAAAAGAGATTGTCATTAGAGATCCAATAAGTAAGAATATTTTTGAGTTTGGATAATTGTCATAATATGAGGTGAATATGCAGGAGTATGCTGAATATGCAGAAAAATGCATTTACCATATTTTTTGTTTATTCACAGCTGTTCCTGACCGTCCAGAAGACCTGGAAGTAAAAGCAGTTACCAAGAACTCTGTTACACTAACTTGGAACCCTCCAAAATACAATGGAGGCTCAGATATCACCATGTATGTTCTAGAGAGCCGTCTCATTGGTAAAGACAAATTCCACAAAGTTACAAAGGAGAAAATGCTTGATAGGAAATACACTGTAGAAGGCTTGAAAGAGGGTGACACCTATGAGTATCGTGTGAGTGCTTGCAATATTGTGGGGCAAGGCAAGCCATCATTTTGCACTAAACCAATCACGTGCAAGGATGAAATTGGTATGTATCTTTTTCAGATTTCTTTTGAAAACAGTGTTTACATTTACTGATTCCTTGCTTTTTCTTATTAATATTGCTGACGTTTTGGGGCATTCATGTTTTTCAATATTGTCTTTCAGCTCCTCCCACACTTGACCTTGACTTTAGAGACAAGCTTATTGTTCGAGTTGGTGAAGCTTTCAGCCTGACTGGACGTTACTCAGGCAAGCCTGCACCAAAGGTTACTTGGCTAAAGGATGATATTGTTGTGAAAGAAGATGACCGTATAAAGATCAAGACAACTCCTACAACTCTTTGCTTAGGGATACTAAAATCTGTCCGTGAAGACACAGGCAAATATTGTGTGACTGTAGAGAACAGCACAGGAGCAAGAAAAGGATTTTGTCAAGTGAATGTTGTTGGTAGGTTTTACTGAACAACAGTATTGTCTGTTATTTATTAGTGATTTGAAGTAATTGAATTATATAAAATGTAGGTATTGAAATGTGTTCTTTATTACAATATTTTGATTTACTGCATTGTCAGTTATACTGAAAAGCTACTTATTAATTTCGAGTACGTAGTTAAATCTGGATTAGTTTATTCAGGGAATAATTTAAGGTCTCTAAATGCATTTAGAGACCATCAACACTGTAGAAAATGTTAATCACCAAATACTTTATAAGCGTTAAGAAATTAAGTCCAGTGAGTCAAATATATATTAAGGAGGAATAGTCCTGAGGTCTTGATTCCTTATTAAAACTGTGATGTCAAGTTTCTCATTTTATACTGTATTTACTGTATTGACACTTTTTAATCTATGATGTTATGTGAAGTTCATATAAAAGCATGGATATGCTTTATTTTTTCTTAAACAGATCGCCCATCACCTCCAGTAGGCCCAGTTATATTTGATGAAGTCTATAAAGATCATATGGTAGTTTCCTGGAAACCTCCATTAGATGACGGAGGTAGTGAAATCACAAATTACATTATTGAGAAGAAGGATACACACAAAGACCTGTGGATGCCAGTTACATCTGCCACAGTGAAGACAACATGCAAAGTTCCTAAGCTGCTTGAAGGAAGAGAATATCAAATTCGAATTTATGCTGAAAATCTTTATGGCATAAGTGATCCTCTCATCTCTGATGAGATGAAAGCCAAGGACCGTTTCCGTATGTTTCTCATTTGCAACCTTACTTTAATGCTCTAATCTTTATTCTGTTTGTAATGCTTATACACTCTTTTTTTTCCCCCACCCCAGGTGTTCCTGATGCACCTGAGCAACCAGTCATTAAGGATGTTACCAAAGACTCTGCAGTAGTGGTTTGGAACAAACCATATGATGGAGGCAAGCCAATAACAAACTATATTGTAGAGAAGAAGGAAACAATGGCTACAAGATGGGTCAAAGCTACCAAAGACCCGATTTTCCCCAGTACAAAGTTCAAAGTACCTGATCTCCTTGAAGGCTGTGAATATGAATTCCGTGTTTCAGCAGAAAATGAAATTGGTGTTGGTGATCCTAGTCCACCATCAAAGCCAGTTTTCGCTAGAGATCCAATCAGTAAAGTATCAAATTTCATTTCTCATTGAAATTTTAATGCACTCTTAATTTCAGTTAGAAAGTGATTTTAATAGTTTCTCTTTTTTTGCTTCTTTAACAGCAAAACCAAGTCCACCTGTTAATCCAGAAGCAGTAGATAAAACTAAAAATTCAGTTGATTTGTCTTGGCAACCACCACGCCACGATGGAAATGGCAAGATAATTGGCTACCTAATAGAGTATCAGAAAGTTGGAGATGAAGAATGGAAACAGGCTAATCTTACAGCAGATTCTTGTCCTGACACAAAATACAAAGTCACTGGTCTTACTGAGGGTTTGACCTACAAGTTCAGGGTGAAGGCAGTCAATGCAGCAGGTGAATCTGATCCAGCCCATGTTCGTGATCCAGTAGAAGTAAAAGACAGGCTTGGTGAGTTTAATAAAATCAGATAAGTTTACCTAAGAACATTTTTTTTCCCCTCATTTTCCTCAAAACTTATCTTTTTGATTCCAGAACCTCCTGAGTTGATACTTGATGCTAATATGGCCCGAGAACAGCATGTAAAAGCTGGAGATACCCTGCGACTTAGTGCTGTTATTAAAGGTGTTCCATTCCCAAAAGTCACCTGGAAGAAAGGAGATCATGAAGTCTCACCCAAAGCTGATATTGAGGTTACAGGAGTTGGTAGTAAGCTTGAAATTCGTAACACGGTCCATGAAGATGGTGGAATTTACTCCCTGACAGTTGAAAATCCAGCTGGTTCAAAGACTGTTTCAGTAAAAGTCGTGGTCTTAGGTAATCTTTTTGATGTTCCTTTTATACCACATCTTCTTATTCTATAAATAGAGATTAAGAAATAAAGGAATTTCTGAAAAATATCAATAAACAAAGTTTTATAAAAAATACACAGTAGAAAAAGGACTAAAAATTACATTAAATATATTAATTTATCTTGAAATTTACTAAACTTTATAAGAAATGCTTTGATTATCAAATAAATAACAGATTTCATGTTTATCAATTTTAGATAAGCCTGGTCCACCCAGAAATCTGAAAGTCAGTGATGTTAGAAGCGACTCTTGCTATCTCACTTGGATGGAACCAGAAGATGATGGTGGCTCTGTCATTACGAACTATGTGGTGGAAAGGAAAGATGTAGCTTCTGCACAGTGGGTAGCCATCTCATCATCCTCCAAGAAACGCAGTCATATGGCTAAATATCTGATGGAAGGCACTCAGTATCAATTCCGAGTTGCAGCTGAGAATCAGTTTGGTAGAGGTCCATATGTGGAAACACTTAAGCCTATTAAAGCTATAGATCCACTGCGTAAGTGTTTTTAAGTTACATAATTTGTTTTTTTAATATTGTTATTGGTAATTTTGAGATTGTCATGTTGGTATGAATGTGAACATGATACACTGATACCATAGATTTTTCATCCTAGTAACCATTTTGTGTTTTTACTTTAAAAGATCCTCCAGGGCCACCAAAGAATCTGCATCACGTAGATGTTGACAAGACTGAAGTTTCCCTTGTTTGGGATCGACCAGATCGTGATGGTGGTGCTGAGATAACTGGATATTTGGTGGAATATCAAGAAGATGGTGCAGATGAATGGACAAAGTTCCAGACGGTCCCTATGCTAGACTGTGTTGTTACAGGCCTACAAAAAGGAAAAATATACAAATTCCATGTGAGAGCTCAGAATATTGTTGGTCTCAGCCTTCCTGATACAACTATACCAATAGAGTGTCAAGAAAAACTAGGTAATTTTTGGTTTTTCGTGTTGTTTCACTTATTCTTTCTCTCTTTCTTTATGCATTTCCCTTGAAAAGGTAATTTCTATTTTTCTGTCATTTCAGTACCTCCATCTGTGGAACTAGATGTGAAGTTAATTGAAGGTCTTGTTGTTAAAGCTGGCACCACAGTGCGACTTCCAGCAATTATGAGAGGTGTGCCAGTTCCCACTGCAAAATGGGTTACTGATGACACTGAAATTAAACCAGATGGCAAATACAAGATTGAGACTGACAATTATTCAACCGTACTTACTATCAAAGACTGTGTAAGAAAAGATACAGGAGAATATCTACTCACAGTATCTAATGCAGCTGGCAGCAAAACTGTGGCTCTACACCTTACAGTTTTGGATGTTCCTGGCCCACCAACTGGTCCTATTAATATTCTTGAAGTAACACCAGAATACATGGTTATTTCTTGGCGCCCTCCCAAAGATGATGGTGGGAGTCCTATAATTAATTATATTGTTGAGAAGCGTCAATCAAAGAAAGAAACTTGGGGAGTGGTTAGCTCTGGAACAAGTCACACAAAAATTAAGGTTCCACGACTGCAGAAAGGCTGTGAATATATTTTCCGTGTTCGTGCAGAAAATAAGATAGGCATTGGTGCACCCCTTGATTCAGAACCAACAGTTGCTAAATATATGTTTGATCCACCATCCCCACCTGGTAAACCAACTGTTTATGATATTACAGAAAATGCTGCAACAGTGTCTTGGACCCTACCAAAATCTGATGGTGGAACTCCAATAACTGGTTATATACTTGAACGTCGGGAAGCATCTGGTAAATGGGTGCGTGTCAATAAGACACCTATACTTGATATGAAATACAGAGTCACTGGTCTTTTTGAAGGCAACACATATGAATTCAGAGTTTTTGCAGAAAACATGGTGGGTTTAAGCAAACCGTCTCCAAGCTCTGATCCAATAAAAGCATCACGTCCAATCACTCCTCCTGGACCACCTATAAATCCAAAATTAAAAGATAAAACTAAAGAAACAGCTGATCTTGTGTGGACAAAGCCGCTCAAAGATGGTGGCAGCCCAATTCTGGGATACATTGTGGAATGTCAGAAAACTGGAACTACACAGTGGAATAGGATTAATAAGGATGAACTCATTAGACAGTGCGCTTTCAGAGTACCTGGATTAATAGAAGGAAATGAGTATAAGTTCCGAATAAAAGCTGTCAACATTGTGGGAGAGGGAGAACCAAGAGAACTGGCAGAAACTGTACTTGCAAAGGATATCCTTTCTCCTCCAGAAATAAGCCTAGATGTGACCTGTCGAGATTTAATTACTGTCCGAGTAGGTCAAACAATACATATTACTGGTAAGGTAAAAGGCAGGCCAGATCCTGAAATAACGTGGTCTAAAGATGGCAAAGTACTAGTCCAAGAAAAGCGTGTTGAAATACTCCATGATCTACCAAATGTTGAACTGCAAGTGAAAGAAGCCAAAAGATCTGATCATGGCAAATATATAATAGCAGCTAAGAACAGCTGTGGCCAGGCTCAAGCTTTTGCTATTGTTAATGTACTTGACAGACCTGGACCATGTCAGAACCTGAAAATAAGCTATGTCACAAAAGACTCTTGTATGATTTCTTGGGAGAGTCCAGTGGATAATGGTGGCTCTGAAATTACAAATTACATAGTAGAGTACCGTCAACCAAATCAAAGGGGATGGTCAATTGTCTCCTCTGATGTCACTAAACGATTAGTAAAGGCAAATCTTGTAGAGAACCGTGAATACTTCTTCAGAGTTTGTGCAGAAAACAAAATAGGTCCAGGGCCTTGCATTGAGACCAAGACTCCCATCCTTGCCATCAATCCTATTGACAAGCCTGGAGAGCCAGAAAATCTTCACATTGCAGAGAAAGGGAAGACATTTGTATATCTGAAATGGAGAAGGCCAGATTATGATGGTGGAAGTCCCAATTTGAGTTATCATGTTGAGAGAAAACTGAAAGATTCAGATGAATGGGAAAGGGTTCACAAAGGCAGCATTAAGGAAACACACTATATGGTAGATAAATGTGTGGAAAATAAGACTTACCAATTCCGAGTTCAAACCAAGAATGAGGCTGGTGAAAGTGGCTGGGTGAAAACAGCTGAAGTTGTTGTGAAGGAAGATCTGCAGAAACCAGTGCTAGACTTGAAGTTAAGTGGGGTTTTAACTGTGAAAGCAGGTGACACAATTAGAATTGAGGCTGGAGTCAGAGGAAAACCACAGCCTGAAGTTGTATGGACAAAAGACAAAGATGCCACAGATCTCACCAGATCTCCAAGAGTCAGTATTGAAACAACTTCTGACACATCGAAGTTTGTTCTCACAAAATCAAGGCGTAGTGATGGTGGGAAATATGTGATTACTGCAACTAACACAGCTGGTAGCTTTGTGGCATATGCTACTGTTATTGTCTTGGATAAACCTGGTCCTGTAAGAAACTTAAAAGTCACTGACATTTCAAGTGATAGATGTACTGTTACTTGGGACCCTCCAGAAGATGATGGTGGTTGTGAAATACAGAACTACATCCTGGAAAAATGTGAAAGCAAGCGTATGGTTTGGTCTACATTCTCTTCTTCTGTCCTAACAAACTATGCAAAAGTGACACGCCTCATTGAAGGTAATGAATATATATTCAGAGTGCGTGCAGAGAATAAAATGGGCACTGGTCCACCAACAGAAACACATCCAATTATTGCAAAAACAAAATATGATAGACCTGGACGCCCTGACCCTCCAGATGTCACAAGAGTTAGCAAAGAAGAGATGACTGTAGTTTGGAATCCACCAGAATATGATGGTGGCAAATCAATTACAGGATACATTTTAGAGAAGAAAGAGAAACGATCACTGAGATGGGTTCCTGTTACTAAGACTGCAATCCCAGAGAGACGCAAGAAGGTTACTAATCTCTTCCCTGGTCATGAATATCAGTTCCGCGTCAGTGCTGAAAATGAAGTCGGACTTGGAGAACCAAGCTTGCCATCAAGACCTGTAGTAGCCAAAGACCCGATAGGTATAATACCATTGAATTTTTTTTTTTTTTTTTTTTTACGTAACATGATAGATGACTAAATTGTACAGCTGTGTTCTTATCTGTAATTTTTTCTGTCTTTCAGAACCACCTGGTCCTCCCACAAACTTGAGAGTGGTTGATAGCACAAAGACTTCCATAACCCTTGGCTGGGGAAAACCAGTGTACGATGGTGGTGCTCCAATTATTGGATATGTTGTGGAAATTAGACCAAAAGTTGAGGGTGCTGATCCTGAAGCAGGATGGAAACGATGTAATGTTGCTGCCCAAGTTATTCACACAGAATTTACAGCCACCAGCCTGGATGAGAAGCAATTATATGAGTTCAGAGTTTCTGCCCAAAACCAGGTTGGCCTTGGTCGACCAGCTGAACTGAAAGAAGCTGTGTCTCCCAAAGAAATTCTTGGTGAGTTTTCCCATCCACTTTATCAGTGTTTACATCCAACCTTTATTTGCTTCAGGTTTACTTTATTCACATACTAAACTTTGCATTTTATTTCTTTAATTTTGTCTTTCAGAACCTCCTGAGATTGAGTTGGATGCAAGCATGAGAAAGTTAGTCACAGTCAGGGCAGGATGCCCTATTAGACTTTTTGCCATTGTTAGGGGCCGCCCAGCACCAAAAGTCACCTGGAGGAGAATGGGTGTTGATAATGTCATCAGAAAAGGACAAGTTGATCTGGTTGACACTATGGCCTTCTGTGTCATTCCCGATTCAACACGTGATGACTCAGGCAAATATTCCTTGACACTTGTTAATGCAGCTGGAGAAAAGGCTGTATTTGTGAATGTCAGAGTCCTGGGTAAGTAATGAGACAAATATCTCTAGACAATTTTATAACTATATTGAATGTTCATTGCAGGAATATTTACGACCCCTAGATCCTACAGTTTTTGAGCATAACTGTATCAACTAACACTATCTCCCCCCATATAGAAAGCTGTTAGACTCCTTTAATTTCAACTTTTCAAGAAGAAATGTCTAACGTAAATTGAAATTTCTTTATAGATACTCCTGGACCTGTGTCAGACTTCAAGGTTTCAGATGTCACCAAGATGTCATGCCATCTTTCATGGGCACCTCCAGAGAATGATGGGGGTAGCCCCGTGACTCATTACATCCTGCAGAAACGTGAGGCTGACAGGAAGACCTGGGCAACAGTCACTGCAGAACTAAAGAAAACTAGTTTCCAAATAGCAAACCTTGTGCCTGGAAATGAATATTATTTTAGAGTGACGGCAGTCAATGAATATGGGTCAGGTGTTCCAAGTGACATACCAAAACCAGTTCTAGCAACAGATCCTCTAAGTAAGTATGCCTTTATGTACATTTTATGGTTTTTTGCTAACTTTAATAAGATTTTGTGTTTCTTGAAAGCTACTGTTCCTAAACTGGACAGTGCTACTAACTACTCAATGATAAACAGAAATATTCATGTACCAGTTCCTTTAAAATAATATGGTCTATGAATATAGTACCTTTGCAATTATTAAGAATTCTGCTCTTTTCTATATTGTCCTTGTTGAATTAGCATGGCTAGCATCTGATAATTCAACAAATACTCAAGAGCCAGTAAATCTTGGAAGTTCAGTGTTTAATGTGTTTCTTTTTTTCTTTTGCCCTGAAAGGTGAACCTGATCCACCAAGAAAACTTGAAGTTACTGAAATTACAAAGAATAGTGCTACTTTAGGCTGGCTGCCACCACTGCGTGATGGAGGCTCTAAAATTGATGGGTACATTGTTAGCTACAAAGAAGATGACCAACCAGCGGATCGCTGGGCAGAGTATTCTGTTGTCAAAGATCTCTCCATTGTTGTAGCTGGTCTGAAGGAGGGAAAGAAGTACAACTTCAGAGTGGCAGCTAGAAATGCTGTAGGAGTAAGTTTGCCAATACAAGCTGCAGGAGCATTTGAAATTAAAGAACAACTCAGTAAGTAGCAATTTAAATACTACCTATGTTGCAATATACTGCTTTAATAATAAAATGAGGAAAAATTATAGTTCTTTGACTCTCAGAAAAACATACGCTTTATGAAGTTATCTGGATGATGAAGGTTTACTGTACTGAATATTTTGACAGCTCAGAAAGAATGAGACAACCACTAATTCAGAATTATTAAATAATTCTTCAGATATGGCTTCAGTTGAAACTAGAAAGTAGGAATTAGGGAGAAATAATAAACTCCTTTGATGAACTTGAAAGAGAAAAAGAGTCAGAATGGTAGTTTTAGAGATAAATGGGGCGAAAAGTGGCACCTGTTTTAATATAAGAGAAAACAAGTTGCTTATATTGTGAAGTTGATTGGGAATATAAAGTAAAAGGCAGGGAGGACAGGTTGACCTATTTAAAGTGGCAGGGTCCCTGAAGCACAGGAGACGTAGGGGTAAGGGCATTGTGACATGGGAAGAGAAAGGCAGAGACACAGGAAAAGGAGAATGAAAACTAGACAGTGGCAGGAAGAAAACTACACCAAACAAGCTGTCATGTTTCTTTTGAAAGAAACTTGAAAGCTTTTGTGCAAAAGAAGAAGTAGGAGAAGAGTAATTCAAAGATACAAAAAGATTGACTGTGCAAGTGGGTTGAGTCCAGAACTTCAGTGTTTCTTTTCTTCTCCTTCATGTTTGTCTTGTAGAAAGTCAGCAATAAGTGAGCAACAAGTTCCAGATATAAAGAGGAATTACATTTCAAGCATTAATAGTGCACAAATCTCTACATAAATGTGTGTGAAGGCAATCCAAACTCTTGAGAGAGAAGCAGAGATGTTTCACATGAAAAAATAAGAAAAAGTAAATTAATATATCACAGTAATTTAATTTACATGTCTGATTTTTTTTTTTTACAGTCCCACCTAAGATTTTGATGCCTGATCACGTTCACATTAAAGCTGGAAAGAAACTGAGAATTGAAGCTCATGTATATGGGAAACCTCAGCCAGTCTGTAAATGGTTGAAAGGAGATCAAGATGTAGTTACATCCAGTCGCCTGGCTGTGCATAAAGCAGAAAAATCTTCTGTTCTTATCATTAAGGATGTGACTAGAAAAGATTCTGATTTTTACACTCTTACTGCAGAGAATAGCTCTGGTACTGATAGTCAGAAAATCAGAGTGACAGTCATGGGTATGTTCCATTTGATTGTTTTTCAACCCAGCTTTATACAAAGCTAGTTCTAGTATATTCCAGCGGTTACCATTTCCTTTCATCCCTTTTTTCTTAATCTACTTTTTTTGTACAGATAAGCCAGGTCCACCACAGCCTCCATTTGATATTTCTGAAATTGATGCTGATGCTTGCACTCTTGCATGGCACATACCTCTTGAAGATGGTGGCAGTAACATTACAAACTATGTAGTTGAGAAATGTGATGTAAGCCGCGGAGACTGGGTAACAGCTTTATCTTCTGTCACAAAGACAACCTGCAGAATTGGAAAACTTATTCCTGGAGAGGAATATATGTTCCGCGTTCGTGCTGAAAATCGTTTTGGGATTTCTGAGCCACTTGCTTCTGGCAAGATGATCGCAAGGTTCCCATTTGGTATGCTAGTTTTTGTTAGCAATGTTTCTCTATTTAATCTTTCTAGTAAGAAAACATACAGTTGATATATATCTTTGTATCTCTTTCTAGATGTTCCTAGTGAACCAAAGAATGCACGAATTACCAAAGTCAATAAGGACTGCATTTTTGTTGCTTGGGATAAGCCAGATAGTGATGGAGGCAGTCCAATTACTGGTTATCTCATTGAGCGCAAGGAAAGGAACAGTCTGCTGTGGGTGAAAGCTAATGATACAGCTGTGCGCTCCACAGAATACCCTTGTGTGGGGCTCATCGAAGGTCTTGAGTATACTTTCAGAATTTATGCATTGAACCGAGCTGGAGCAAGTAAACCTAGTAAACCAACTGAGTTTGTCACAGCAAGAGCACCAGTTGGTAAGCCAAACATACCAATACAAACTACTGTTTCTCTGATCATTTTCAATATATCTGCCACTCTTTATGATCTTCAGCTTGCCCTTTTGTTTATATTTTCATACTTACTATGACTACTGTGAGTGCACTTTGTGGGTATGCACATAGGATGCAGCATTATTAAAGCCATTTTTTAATATGTTAGCTCTTTTTTGGAAAAACAGACTACAAAATGTTTTCATTTGCCTTAGATCCCCCTGGAAAACCTGAAGTTATTGATGTCACTAAGAGTACTGCATCACTGGTATGGACAAGACCAAAGCATGATGGTGGTAGCAAACTAATTGGCTACTTTGTGGAAGCTTGCAAATTACCTGGTGATAAGTGGGTTCGGTGCAATACAACTCCACATCAAATACCCCTAGAAGAGTACACTGCTACTGGTTTGGAAGAAAACGCTCAGTATCAATTTAGAGCAATTGCCAAGACAGCAGTTAACATCAGCCCACCTTCAGAACCTTCTGATCCGGTGACCATTCATCCAGAAAATGGTAAGGAATGTAAAAGCGTTTGATAACTCTGATAAGAGTCTGTGCATGTTGAACTAAATCTCATGTCAATAATGAGATGTTTATCTCTTAATACATGGATTAACCCTTGAACTGTTTCCTTTCAGTTCCTCCCAGAATAGAGTTGGATCTGTCTATGCAATCACAGCTTACAGTAAAAGCTGGAACCAATGTGCGTCTGGAGGCAAATGTATATGGTAAGCCGATGCCAACAATCACCTGGAAGAAAGAAGGAGAAGTTTTAAAGCCATCTGAAGGTGTTAAGATCACTACTAAGAGAAATCTTGCCACAGTTGAGTTGTTCAGTGTTAACAGGAAGCAAACAGGAGACTACACTATTACTGCTGAAAATGCAAGTGGATCAAAGTCAGCAACCATTAGACTTAAAGTACTTGGTAAGCTAAAGACTGTCAATTAACAAATACTTTTATGATTGAATTATATAGCAAGAGATAGAGCTATAATAATGTGATGTTAATTGTTCTAGATAAGCCTGGTCCACCAGCTTCTGTCAAAATCAAACATATGTATGCGGATCGTGCAATGCTTTCTTGGGAGCCTCCTCTGGAAGATGGAGGTTCAGAAATTACTAACTACATTGTAGACAAGCGTGAAACAAGCAGACCGAACTGGGCCCAGGTCAGTGCCAATGTACCTATTACAAGCTGCACAGTGGAGAAACTAATAGAAGGACATGAGTACCAGTTCCGCATATGTGCTGAAAACAAATACGGTGTTGGAGACCCTATCTTGACTGAACCAGCAGTTGCTAAGAATCCATATGGTAAGTGCTTTGTGAGATAGTTTCATTAGTCACTGTTTTTTTGTGTGCACTTATGAATGTGAACGTAATTTTCAAATAAATCTCCACAGATGTACCCGGACCTTGTGATCCACCAGTAATTAGCAATGTAACAAAAGACTTTATGACTGTTAGTTGGAAGCCACCAGCTGATGATGGTGGATCCCCAATAACTGGTTATATCCTCGAGAAGCGTGAAACTAAGGCTCTTAACTGGACAAAGGTAAACAGAAAGCCTGTCATTGAAAGAACTGTTAAAGCTACTGGGCTCCAAGAAGGAACAGAATATGAGTACCGGGTGATAGCACTGAATAAAGCTGGACCTGGCAAGCCTAGCGCACCATCTAAAGCAGTGTATGCTCGTGATCCTCAATGTAAGCTTAAAGTCTCAGATATTTTCCATTATTATTTCCAAATACTATCATACAGCATTTGGTACAATAACTTTACGCTATTTTAATTCTCAGATCCTCCTGGCCCACCTGCTTTCCCGAAAGTGGTTGATACTACTCGTAACTCAATAAGCCTGTCATGGAGCAAACCAGCATATGATGGAGGAAGCCCTATTATTGGTTATCTAGTGGAATCAAAAAGAGCTGACACAGACAACTGGGTCAGATGCAATGTACCAAAGAATTTACAGGCTACGCAATTTGTGGTAACAGGACTGATGGAAGATACAGAGTACCAGTTCCGTGTTTATGCTGTCAATAAGATTGGATACAGTGACCCAAGTGATGTTCCTGATAAACACACTGCCAAAGACATTTTAAGTATGTTCACTGAAACCCAGTTACCTAATTGACTTTTACTTTAATTCATGGGATGAGTTCCAAAGACAGTTTGTCACAGATCACAGGCACAGATTAATTTGGAACGTTATTACTCAAAAAATGCGGGCTAAAAGCAGCTAATTTGGAAGAGCACAGGGCAGTTAGGAACAGAGTAGAATTTGGCTAGTGTCTGGTTTTTGTATTTGTATGCTTTATAGCCTTCTGCCTCCTATTTGGGTTCATCAAGATATCTTTCTTTCTCTAATTCTAAAATTAAACTTTTAAGATCTCTTTTCTATTCTTAAAACTTTCAGTCATCTTCAGGTCTTCTGAATAATTTGAAGCCAAGATTACTATTCTAATCAGCTGTGTGACACAGTATTTGATTGTATGACATTTATTCCTTAAAAGCCATGCTGGGTTTTGTATGCATTTTGCTGTATGTACCAAAGCATTGCTTCACAGAACTGTCTTGGTTCAAGAAAAGCAGTAGAGTCCAGGAGGCTTTGAAATTCCTTTGAGTTCTAAAAAAACTGGAAGACTTTCTAACATAAATGGTGGGAAAAGGCAGGAAAAAAAGGAAGTGAAATCACTGCAAAAAAATGCCAAATTTGCAAATTACCTTCAAACAGGAGTCAGGACACTTACTAACATTATCACAGGCATGAGAAGTTGGTTAATCTAGTGAAAAGTCAGTAAAGAGGGACTTTCTGTAACAGTAACTTTGGTGATAGCCTTAAAGATGATGCTTTAATTATATGGTTTTTTGTTAAACACACAGTTCCACCTGAAGGAGAACTTGATGCAGAACTAAGGAAAGTCCTTGTGTTGCGTGCTGGAGTCACAATGAGACTTTATGTGCCAGTAAGAGGACGTCCACCTCCAAAAATTACATGGTCTAAAGTGGGTGCCAACCTAAGAGATAGACAAGGATTAGATATCAAGTCAACTGATTTTGATACTTTCCTGCGTTGTGAAAATGTAAATAAATATGATGCTGGAAAATATGTCCTCAGTCTAGAGAACAGCTGTGGCAAAAAGGAGTATACCATTGTTGTAAAAGTACTTGGTAAGTCTCAGGGTTTTCCCCATTATAATATATTTGTTGACTTTTTAACTGATTTTTAAAAATTTTATTACTATATCAAATATGGTGGTCTTGTGTTTATGCAGATACTCCAGGCCCTCCAGTTAACCTGATTGTAAAGGAAGCATCTAAGGATTCTGCCTACATTACATGGGAACCTCCTCTAATAGATGGGGGCAGTCCAATCAAAAATTATGTTGTTGAAAAACGTGATGCAGAAAGAAAATCATGGTCCACAGTAACAACAGAATGTCCAAAGACGAGCTACAGGATAACTAACTTAGAAGAAGGCAAATCTTACTTCTTCAGAGTTTTTGCTGAAAATGAATATGGTATTGGTGATCCCTGTGAAACTCGTGATGCTGTTAAAGCTTCTGGTAGGAAAAATGGATCCACTTCACCTATTTTTTTTTCAAATAATGTTTATTTTTAGCTTGACTGGACACTTAGTATGATTTTCTTCCTTCTAGAAACACCTGGGCCAGTTGTGGATCTAAAAGCTTCAGCTGTAACAAAATCATCATGCAATTTGGTATGGAAAAAACCTATCAGTGATGGTGGAAGCCGTATTATTGCATATGTTGTTGAGGTCCTGGTTGGGGAAGATAAATGGCAAGAAGTCATGCGGGGAAAGAACCTCCATTTTTCAATGAGAGACCTAAAAGAAGGACAGGAATACACTTTCAGAGTGAGAGCCCAGAATGATGCTGGATATGGAACTCCATCAGAGCTCACAATTGTAGCAAGAGATGATGTTGGTGAGAAGCAAGATCATTATTTCAATGCTTCGCTTACCCAAATTAGATTTATTTTATATGTACTATCATTGCTATGCAGACATACAAATCAGACACCTTTAAAACAGATCTTAATTTTACCACAAAGTTTATGCATTGTTGAATAACTGGTTTCCTTTATTTTTTACAGTGGCACCTGAACTTGACTTAAGAGATCTACCTGATTTGTGCTATATTGCTAAAGAAGGTAGCAATTTCCGTCTTAAAATCCCTATGAAAGGCAAGCCTGTCCCAACTGTAACTTGGAAGAAGGATGAAGACCAGGCACTTACTGAGAGTGGAAGAGTTGCATTTGAATCTACAGCAGTTAACACCACTCTTGTAGTACATGACTGCCAGAAAGCTGATGCTGGAAAATACACAGTAACTCTGAAGAATGTTGTTGGCAGCAAGGAAGGCACTATTTTTGTGAAAGTTGTTGGCAAACCTGGCATACCAACAGGTCCAGTGAAATTTGAAGAAGTCACAGCTGATGCCATAACCTTAAAGTGGGGCCCTCCAAAAGATGATGGTGGTTCAGAAATCACTAACTATGTTCTAGAGAAGAGAGATAATGTAAACAACAAGTGGGTGACTTGTGCCTCTGCAGTCCAGAAAACCACTTTTAGAGTTACAAGACTTCATGAAGGAAATGAATATACATTCAGGATCAGGGCTGAAAATAAATATGGAGTAGGTGAAGGTCTTAAATCTGACCCTGTCATTGCAAAACATCCATTTGGTAAGTATCCATTATAATTTATGAAATTGGAAAAAAGCGTTAGAGGGGCGATATTAATTTTAATGCTACTGTATTTTTTAAATACTGTTTAGATGTGCCAGATGCTCCTCCACCCCCCAACATTGTTGCTGTTCGGCATGAATCTGTAGCTTTAACTTGGACTGATCCCAGGAGAACTGGAGGATCACCAATCACAGGTACATCCCCAAAAACATCCCTAGTATTTAAGTTCTTAACAGTTCTTTCTCTCCGTCAAAGGGTAAGATAAAACTATCAGGTGTTTATGCTTTGAATTGAGTGATCGATTGATTGATCAATCGATTGATTGATCAATTGATTGATTTCACTGTTTTGCTTCCTGTTTTTTCAATATGATTAGAAAAATTAAACATTGTGAAAATACTACCTGAGGAACAATATTTTTGCTCAGAGACAAATCATCTAACAAAAGAACTATATGTGACAATACTTGGGTCCATAAAATTAGCAATTTGCACTTACAAACATCTTGTCATTGCAATTACATACATCTGTCATGTATGTCCACATCCATTTCTTAATCTGGTTTTCAGTGCTCCTCTTGCACAATGCCTATGTAACATACAATGTTTCACAATGCCATGAGAAATTAAGATTTCTAGAAACCTCCCCCATATTTTCATCTCATCATTTATCTTCTAGGTTATCACATTGAAGTTAAAGAAAGGAATAGTCTTCTGTGGAAGAGAGCAAATACAACACCAATAAGAATGAAAGATTTCAGAGTGACAGGGTTAACTGAAGGTCTGGAATATGAATTCAGAGTAATGGCAATCAATATGGCTGGAGTAGGTAAACCAAGTCTTCCATCTGAACCAGTTGTGGCACTTGATCCTATTGGTAAGTTATCAGCAGAATAAAAAGGAAAATTCTGAAATTTGAAATAACTTTCATTTGACCACTATTTATTATTTTTTCTTCTAGATCCCCCTGGGAAACCTGAAGTTATCAATGTAACCAGGAACTCAGTAACACTCATTTGGACAGAACCGAAATATGATGGTGGACATAAATTAACTGGCTATATTGTTGAAAAGCGTGATTTACCCAAAAAGACTTGGACAAAAGCTAATCACGTGAATGTTCCTGACTGTGCATTTACTGTAACTGACCTTATTGAAGGCTCCAAATATGAGTTCAGAATTAGAGCAAAGAACACAGCTGGAGCTATCAGTCCTCCATCTGAATCCACAGGAACCATAATATGCAAGGATGAGTATGGTATGTAGATGGCATTGAATAGGTAGAATTTTATTTGAATAATTAATACCAAATCTCCTCTTTATTTCCCCCTGTGTTCTTGTTGTAACTATCAGGATTTTTTTTGTCTGTGTTTTTTTGACAGAGGCACCAACCATTGTTCTGGATCCTCCTTTGAAAGAAGGTTTAACAGTAAAAGCAGGAGACACCATTACACTGTCTGCTATTAGTATCCGTGGCAAACCACCTCCAACTTCAGCATGGTCAAAAGCTGGAAAAGATTTTAGACCTTCAGAGCTTGTGCACATTGAAACCAAACCAACTTCTTCTACTCTAACTGTCAAATATGCAGCCAGAAAAGATTCTGGAGAATACACAATCACTGCAACCAATCCTTTTGGCACTAAGCAGGAGAGTGTACAAGTGAAAGTTTTAGATATACCAGGACCGCCAGGGCCTATTGAGATCAGCAATGTTTCAGCAGAAAAAGCAACTCTTACATGGTCACCTCCTGCAGAAGATGGTGGATCACCAGTCAAATCATATGTTCTTGAAAAGAGAGAAACTAGTCGACTGCTCTGGACATTGGTTGCTGAAAATATTGAAACCTGTAGGCATGTTGTTAGCAAGCTCATTCAAGGAAATGAATATGTTTTCCGTGTCTCAGCAGTAAATCAATATGGCAAGGGTGAACCAGTGCAATCAGAACCAGTTAAAATGGTGGATAGATTTGGTAAGTAGAACAAGCTAAGAGGTTCCAGAGAGTTTTTATTAATCTCTAAAGACTTGATTTTTGTTTTAACTATAATTTTTCTTCCTTAACAGGTCCTCCAGGCCCTCCTGGTAAACCAGAAGTAACAAATGTGACTAAAAATACTGCCACAGTTACCTGGAAAAGGCCAGTCGATGATGGTGGAAGTGAAATCACAGGTTACCACGTGGAGCGGAGAGAAAAGAAAGGTTTAAGATGGGTTAGAGCAACAAAGAAACCAGTTTCAGATCTTAGATGCAAAGTAACTGGTCTTCTGGAAGGAAATGAATATGAATTCCGTGTCAGTGCAGAAAACAGAGCAGGAGTTGGACCACCAAGTGACACTTCAAACTCAGTCCTATGCAAAGATGTTGCATGTTAGTATCATGCCTTTTCTTTTTTGGGGGTGGGTGGAATAGGTGGGGAGCACATTCAGAGAGCGTAAGAATGGCCTCCTCTGTGATGTAATGTTTTATCTTTTCCTTGCTTTTCAGACCCACCAGGTCCGCCTGCAAATCCAAGAGTAACTGATACTACAAAGACAAGTGCATCTTTAGCCTGGGGCAAGCCTCACTATGATGGTGGTCTTGACATCACTGGCTATATAGTAGAGCATCAAAAGGAAGGAGAAGAAGAATGGGTAAAAGACACTATAGGGACTGCTTTAAGAATCACTCAGTTTGTTGTAGCTCATCTGCAGACAGGAGCCAAATACAATTTCAGAATCTCTGCCATGAATGCTGCAGGTGTCGGTGAACCAGCAATAATTCCAAGTGTGGAAATCAAAGACCGAGAAGAGATTCCTGACTTTGAATTAGATGCTGAGCTAAGAAGAACTCTTGTTGTTAGAGCTGGATTAACTATTCGGATTTTTGTACCAATTAAAGGCCGTCCAACTCCAGATGTTACATGGACAAAAGATGATGTTTCACTCAAAGGACGTGCCAGTATTGAAAATACTGACTCCTTTACACTGTTGATTGTCACAGAGTGCACCAGATATGATGCAGGAAAATATGTAATGACTCTTGAAAATGCTGCTGGTAAGAAGACTGGCTTTGTAAATGTAAAAGTTTTGGATACACCAGGTCCACCAATAAACCTTAAGCCTAGAGAAATAACCAAGGACAGCATCACCCTCCAATGGGATATGCCTCTGGTAGATGGAGGTTCCCGTATAACAAACTATATTGTTGAGAAACGTGAATCAACTCGGAAGGCATATTCAACAGTCACAACCAACTGCCAGAAGTGTTCCTTCAGGATTCCTAATTTGGCTGAGGGATGTGAATACTATTTCAGAGTACTGGCTGAAAATGAGTATGGTATTGGTGAACCAGCTGAAACTGCAGAACCAGTGAGAGCTTCTGAGGCACCATCCCCACCTGAGAGCCTTAATATTATGGATGTAACACGGAACTCAGTTAGCCTGGCTTGGCCGAAACCAGAACACGATGGTGGCAGCAAGATCACTGGGTATGTAATTGAAGCACAGAGAAAAGGAACCAACCAGTGGGCACACATCACCACTGTAAAAACACTGGACTGCGTAGTAAAGAATCTAACTGAAAATGAAGAGTATACTTTCCAGGTTATGGCAGTTAACAGTGCTGGAAGAAGCCCCCCAAGAGAAAGCAGACCAGTTATTATCAAGGAGCAAACTATGCTCCCAGAGTTTGACCTCCGTGCTATCTACCAGAAAACAGTCATTGCCAAAGCTGGTGACAATATCAAGATTGAAATCCCTGTACTTGGTCGTCCAAGGCCTACTGTGACCTGGAAGAAAGAAGACCAGATACTTAAGCAAACACAAAGAGTAAATTATGAAAATACTGCAACTGCAACCATACTAACCATCAATGAATGTATTCGAAGTGATAGTGGTCAATACCCACTGTCAGCCAAAAATATTGTTGGAGAAGTTAGTGAAGTAATCACAGTTCAGGTTCATGACATACCTGGGCCTCCTACTGGACCAATCAAATTTGATGAAATTTCATCTGATTTCCTGACATTCTCATGGGAGCCTCCTTTGAATGATGGTGGTGTACCAATAAGTAACTATGTTGTAGAAATGCGTCAAACTGACAGTACCACATGGACTGAATTGGCAACTACAGTGATACGTACTACATTTAAAGCTGTTCGTCTTACTACTGGAGTTGAATATCAGTTCCGTGTTAGAGCTCAAAACAGATATGGAATTGGTCCAGCCATTACTTCAGGATCTGTAGTTGCCAACTACCCATTTAAGGTACCTGGGCCTCCTGGCACTCCTCAGGTGATAGCAGTCACCAAAGAAACTATGACCATTAGCTGGAATGAGCCAGTTACTGATGGTGGAAGCCCTATACTGGGATATCATGTTGAAAGAAAAGAGAGAAACAGCATTCTTTGGCAGACTGTAAGTAAAATGCTGGTATCAGGCAATATCTTTAAATCATCTGGACTTACCGATGGCATTGCATATGAATTCCGTGTTATAGCAGAAAATCTAGCTGGGAAGAGTAAGCCAAGCAAGCCATCTGAGCCTGTATTTGCCCTGGACCCAATAGATCCACCTGGTAAGCCAATACCTCTGAACATTACAAGACATGCAGTTACACTGAAGTGGACTAAACCGGAATATAATGGAGGTTTTAAGATAACTGGCTATACCGTTGAAAAAAGAGACCTTCCTAATGGCCGTTGGCTGAAGGCTAATTTCAGCAATATACTAGAGACTGAATTCACTGTAAGTGGTTTGACAGAAGACGCTGCCTATGAATTCCGTGTGATTGCTAGGAATGCTGGTGGAGCTGTTAGTCAGCCCTCTGAGCCATCAGATGCAATCACTTGTAGAGATGACATTGAAGCACCAAGGATAAAAGTGGATGCTAAATACAAAGATGCCATAGTGCTGAAAGCAGGTGAACTTTTCAGACTTGAGGCTGATGTTTCAGGTCGTCCTCCACCAACTATGACATGGACAAAGGGAGAAAAAGAACTTGAAGACACAGCAAAATTAGAAATAAAAATGGCAGATTTTTCTACTGTACTTATCAACAAGGATTCCTCAAGAAGAGATGGTGGTGCTTATACACTTACTGCAACAAATCCTGGTGGCTTTGCCAAGCATATCTTCAATGTTAAAGTTCTCGATAGACCTGGTCCCCCAGAAGGGCCTTTGGCTGTGTCTGAGGTCACTGCAGAAAAGTGTGTGCTGTCGTGGCTACCCCCACTGGATGACGGAGGAGCAAAGATTGACCATTATGTGGTTGAAAAACGAGAAACCAGTAGATTGGCATGGACAGCTGTAGCCACAGAAGTTCCAGTGACTAAACTGAAGGTTACTAAGTTGCTGAAGGGCAATGAGTATGTGTTCCGAGTTATGGCTGTTAACAAGTATGGAGTTGGTGAGCCTCTAGAATCAGAACCTGTTCTTGCAGTAAATCCATATGTGCCACCTGATCCACCTAAAACACCTGAAGTTACAGCAATTACAAAAGATTCCATGGTTGTCTGTTGGGGCCATCCTGATTCTGATGGTGGGAGCCCAATAACTAACTATATTGTGGAACGTCGAGACAGGGCTGGTCTACGGTGGGTGAAATGTAACAAAAGGGTTGTTACTGACTTACGTTATAAAGTGTCTGGACTAACAGAAGGCCATGAATATGAATACAGAGTCATGGCTGAAAATGCTGCTGGAGTCAGTGAGCCAAGCCCAACCAGTCCATTCTATAAAGCTTGTGATACTGTATTTAAGCCTGGTCCCCCAGGTAATCCTCGTGTTTTGGATAGCAGCAAGTCCTCAATTACAATAGCATGGAACAAACCAATATATGATGGTGGTTCAGAGATCACAGGTTACATGGTTGAGATTGCACTACCTGAAGAAGATGAGTGGAAGATTGTAACTCCACCAATAGGTCTAAAGGCCACTTCTTTTACCATCACTGATCTGAAAGAAAATCAAGAGTATAAAATAAGAATATATGCTATGAACTCTGAAGGTCTTGGAGAACCTGCTCTTGTTCCTGGGACTCCGAAAGCTGAAGAAAGAATGCTACCTCCAGAGATTGAACTTGATGCAGAACTACGTAAAGTTGTCACTATTAGAGCCTGCTGTACTCTAAGGCTCTTTGTCCCGATTAAGGGAAGACCAGCACCAGAAGTAAAATGGACAAGAGAACATGAGGAATCTTTGGATAGAGCTAGCATTGAATCAACAAGCTCTTATACTTTACTTATCATTGAAAATGTAAATAGATTTGATAGTGGCAAATACATACTGACAGTTGAAAACAGCTCAGGTAGTAAGTCAGCATTTGTGAATGTCAGAGTTCTTGATACCCCAGGAGCACCTCAAGATTTGAAAATAAAAGAAGTTACGAAATCTTCAGTTACACTCACATGGGAACCTCCTCTTATAGATGGTGGCTCTAAAATAAAAAATTACATTGTTGAAAAGCGTGAATCGACAAGAAAAGCTTATTCAACTGTTAATGCCAATTGCCACAAGACCAGCTGGAAAGTTGATTCACTGCAAGAAGGCTGCAACTACTACTTCAGAGTCCTAGCTGAAAATGAGTATGGAATAGGCCTTCCAGTTGAAACTTCAGAATCCGTGAAAGTATCAGAAAGACCACTTCCACCAGGGAAAATAACTTTGTTGGATGTGACGAGAAATAGTGTATCCCTATCTTGGGAAAAACCTGAACATGATGGTGGTAGCAGAATTCTGGGCTACATTGTAGAAATGCAAAGCAAAGGCAGTGAAAAGTGGTCAACCTGTGCTACAGTAAAAGTTACTGAAGCCACCATCACAGGACTGATCCAAGGTGAAGAATACACCTTCCGTGTTTCAGCTCAGAATGAGAAAGGTATCAGTGATCCTCGCCAGCTGGGTATACCAGTTGTGGCAAAAGATCTTGTAATTCCACCAGCTTTCAAACTACTATTTACCACTTTCAGTGTTCTAGCAGGAGAGGACTTAAAGGTTGATGTTCCTTTTGTTGGTCGACCCAAACCAGCAGTGCTTTGGCATAAAGACAATGTGGCATTGAAGCAGACTACAAGAGTAAATGCAGAAAGTTCAGAAAACAACACAGTGTTAACAATAAAAGAAGCCTGCAGAGAAGATGTGGGGACATATTTAGTTAAACTTACAAACTCTGCTGGTGAAGCAACTGAGACCCTAAATATTGTTGTCCTTGACAAACCAGGACCTCCAACTGGACCAGTAAAAGTAGATGAAGTAACAGCAGATAGTATTACCATTTCCTGGGAACCACCCAAGTATGATGGTGGTAGCTCTATCAATAATTACATTGTAGAGAGAAGAGACACTTCTACCACAACTTGGCACATTGTGTCAGCTACAGTTGCAAGAACAACTATAAAAGCATGTCGTTTAAAGACTGGCTGTGAATATCAGTTCAGAATTGCAGCTGAAAACAGATATGGGAAGAGTACATATCTCACTTCAGAGTCAATCATAGCCCAATACCCATTTAAAGTTCCCGGTCCACCTGGAACACCTTTTGTAACAAATATCTCAAAAGACAGCATGGTGGTACAATGGAATGAACCAGTCAATGATGGTGGTAGCAGGATCATTGGGTATCATTTGGAGCGTAAAGAAAGAAACAGCATTCTGTGGGCTAAACTGAATAAAACACCTATTCCAGATACCAAATTTAAGACAACTGGTCTTGAGGAAGGTCTTGAATATGAGTTCAGAGTCTATGCAGAAAACATAGTGGGAATTGGAAAGGCAAGTAGAGGATCTGAATGCTATACTGCACGTGATCCATGTGACCCTCCAGGTCGTCCAGAACCTGTAATTGTCACAAGAAGCTCAGTAACACTTCATTGGAAGAAACCTATATATGATGGTGGAAGTAAGATCACAGGCTATGTTGTTGAAAAGAAGGAATTACCTGATGGCCGTTGGATGAAAGCAAGTTTTACAAATGTCATTGATACTCAATTTGAAGTAACTGGTCTAGTCGAAAACCAGAGATATGAGTTCCGTGTCATAGCACGAAATGCTGCAGGTGTTTTCAGTGAACCGTCTGAGAGCTCAGGGGCAATTACAGCAAGAGATGAAGTAGAACCACCCCATATAAGTATGGATCCAAAATACAAAGACACTATTGTAGTGAACGCTGGTGAGTCATTCAAGCTTGATGCTGATGTTCATGGCAAACCAATACCTTCCATTCAGTGGTTAAAAGGCGATCATGAGCTGACAAGCACTGCTCGCATGGAAATAAAAAGTACCGATTTTGCAACAAGCCTTAGTGTGAAGGAAGCCACAAGAGTTGACAGTGGTCAGTATGTCCTACTGGCAAAGAACGTTGCAGGTGAAAAGAAGGTTCCTGTTAACATCAAGGTTCTTGATAGACCTGGACCACCAGAAGGACCTGTTGAGATTACCGGTGTTACTGCTGAAAAATGCACATTGTCATGGAAACCACCGCTACAAGATGGTGGTAGTGACATTTCACACTACGTTGTAGAAAAAAGGGAAACCAGTCGCTTGGTGTGGACTGTCGTTGACTCAAATGTGCAAACCCTAAATTGCAAAGTTACAAAACTTTTAGAAGGAAATGAGTATGTTTTCCGCATCATGGCAGTAAATAAATATGGTGTTGGTGAACCCCTTGAATCTGAACCAGTACTCGCAAAGAACCCATTTTCAGTGCCACTTCCACCAAAGGCACCAGAAGTCACAGCCGTTACCAAGGATTCTATGATAGTTGTATGGGAAAGGCCAGCCTCAGATGGTGGTAGTGAAATCCTAGGTTACGTTCTTGAAAAACGAGATAAGGAAGGTATTCGCTGGACAAGATGTAACAAACGCCTGATCAGTGAACTACGATACAGAGTGACTGGTCTTATAGAAAACCATGATTATGAGTACAGAGTTTCAGCTGAAAATGCTGCTGGTCTTAGTGAACCAAGCCCACCGTCCACTTACTACAAGGCATGTGATCCTATTTACAAGCCAGGTCCACCCAATAATCCTAAAGTTGTGGATGTTACAAGATCTTCAGTTTTCCTTTCATGGGGTAAACCTATCTATGATGGTGGCTCTGAAATTCAGGGATACATTGTGGAAAAATGTGATGTAAGTGATGGTGAATGGAAAATTTGTACTCCTGCAACTGGAATTAAGAATACCCACATGGAAGTAGAAAAATTAGTGGAAAAACATGAGTACAAATTCCGCATATGTGCAGTTAATAAAGCAGGAGTTGGAGAGCATGCAGATGTTCCTGGTTCTGTTATTGTAGAAGAAAAGATGGAGGCACCAGACCTTGACCTTGACATGGAATTAAGGAAGGTTGTAAATGTGAGGGCAGGAGGTTCCTTAAGATTGTTTGTTCCCATCAGAGGTCGTCCAACACCTGAAGTAAAATGGGGTAAAGTGGATGGTGACATCAGAGAAGCAGCTATTATTGATACCACTAGCAGCTTTACTTCCCTTGTTCTAGACAATGTTAACAGATTTGATACTGGAAAGTATACTCTGACCTTGGAAAACAGCAGTGGAACAAAGTCTGCCTTTGTCAGCGTAAGAGTACTGGATACCCCGAGTGCACCTGTTAATTTAAAGATCAGAGAGATCACTAAAGACTCTGTTTCACTTTCATGGGAGCCTCCTCTCTTGGATGGTGGAGCAAAAATAAAGAATTTCATTATTGAAAAGCGTGAAGCAACAAGAAAGGCATATGCAGCTGTTGTAACCAACTGCCACAAGACTTCATGGAAAGTAGATCAACTTCAGGAGGGCTGCTATTACTTCTTTAGAATTTCTGCTGAGAATGAATATGGAATTGGCCTCCCTGCAGAAACCAGTGACCCAATTAAAGTTGCTGAAGTTCCACAGCCTCCTGGGAAAATAACAGTGGATGATGTCACAAGAAACAGCGTCTCACTAAGCTGGGCAAAACCTGAACATGATGGTGGTAGCAAAATCATACAATACATTGTTGAAATGCAAGCAAAGGGTAGTGAGAAGTGGTCAGAATGTGCTCGTGTAAAAACACTTGAAGCAGTTATTACTAACCTAACTCAAGGGGAAGAATATCTTTTTAGAGTAATGGCTGTAAATGAAAAGGGTAAGAGTGATCCTAGAGCACTTGCAGTTCCAATAGTTGCCAAAGACCTAGTGATTGAACCTGATGTTAGACCTGCTTTTCACAGTTACAGTGTTCAAGTGGGACAAGATCTGAAAGTAGAAATACCAATTGCAGGTCGACCTAAACCAACTGTTACCTGGGTAAAAGATGGCCAGCCATTAAGGCAGACAACAAGAATCAATGTAAGCGATTCAACTGATCTCACTATACTGAATCTTAAGGAAACTAGCAAAGAGGACAGTGGCACTTATGAAATCACTGTGGCTAATGTTGTTGGGCAAAAGTCTGCCTCTATTGACATTATAACTCTAGACAAACCTGACCCTCCAGTAGGGCCTGTGAAGTTTGATGAAATAAGTGCAGAAAGTATTACCCTGTCATGGAATCCCCCAGCATACACAGGAGGCTGCCAAATCACCAACTATGTTGTTCACAAGAGAGATACAACAACCACTGTATGGGAAACAGTTTCAGCTACTGTTGCAAGAACTACACTGAAAGTGACTAAACTGAAAACTGGTTCAGAATACCAGTTCAGAATATTTGCTGAGAACAGGTATGGGCAGAGTTTTGCATTGGACTCTGCACCAGTTGTAGCGCAGTACCCCTACAAGGAACCAGGACCTCCTGGCACACCATTTGTGACAACGGTTACAAAAGACTCCATGGTTGTACAGTGGCATGAACCAGTAAATGATGGTGGCAGTAGAGTGTTGGGCTACCATCTTGAGAGAAAGGAGAAAAACAGCATTTTATGGACTAAAGTGAACAAGACTATTATTCAGGACACAAGTTTTAAGACAAATAACCTTGAAGAAGGAATTGAATATGAATTTCGAGTTTCTGCAGAAAATATTGTTGGTGTAGGCAGAACAAGTAAAGTTTCTGAGTGCTATGTAGCTCGTGATCCGTGTGATCCTCCAGGTCGCCCAGAAGCTATAATAATAAAAAGAAGCTCTATTACTCTACAATGGACCAAACCAGAATATGATGGTGGAAGTAAGATTACTGGTTATATTGTAGAGAAACGTGACTTACCAGATGGTCGCTGGATGAAAGCCAGCTTCACAAATATCATTGAAACTCAATTCACTGTAACAGGGCTTACTGAAGACCAAAGATATGAATTTAGAGTAATTGCAAAGAATGCTGCAGGTGCAATAAGCAAACCTTCTGACAGTACAGGTCCAATAACAGCAAGGGATGAAGTTGAACTTCCACGAATTTCAATGGATCCGAAGTACAAAGACACAATTGTTGTAAATGCTGGTGAAACATTCAGACTTGAGGCTGATGTTCACGGAAAGCCACTACCAACCATTAAGTGGTACAAAGGAGATAAAGAGCTTGAGGAAACTTCTAGGTGTGAAATAAAGAACACAGATTTCAGTGCATTAATAGTTGTAAAAGATGCTATTAGAGTTGATGGTGGACAGTACATTTTAGAAGCCTCTAATGTTGCTGGAACAAAGGCAGTAACAGTAAATGTAAAAGTCCTGGACAGGCCAGGACCTCCAGAGGGTCCAGTCCAAGTGACAGGAGTCACAGCTGAAAAATGTGCATTGGCATGGGCTCCTCCTCTTCATGATGGTGGCAGTGATATTTCTCATTATATTGTAGAGAAGAGAGAAACTAGTCGCTTGGCATGGACTGTGGTTGCTTCAGAGGTTTTACCTACAATGCTGAAAGTAACAAAACTCTTGGAAGGAAATGAGTATGTCTTCCGTATTATGGCAGTTAACAAATATGGGGTTGGGGAGCCATTAGAATCTGTACCAGTGATGATGAAAAATCCATTTGTGGTTCCTGGACCACCAAAGGCCTTGGAAATTACCAACATCACAAAGGATTCTATGACTGTCTGCTGGACCCGTCCGGATAGTGATGGTGGTAGTGAAATTGTAGGTTACATTGTAGAAAAGAGAGACCGAGCAGGCATCAGATGGATAAAATGCAATAAACGGCGAATTACAGATTTGCGATTAAGAGTAACAGGATTAACAGAGGATCATGAATATGAATTTAGAGTTTCTGCTGAAAATGCTGCTGGAGTGGGTGAACCAAGTCAAGTTTCTCCTTACTTTAAAGCTTGTGACCCGATGTTCAAGCCTGGCCCTCCAACAAATACCCATGTTGTGGATACCACCAAAAGTTCAGTTCTACTTGGCTGGAGTAAACCTATTTATGATGGTGGTTGTGAAATCCAGGGATACCTGGTAGAAATCTGTAAGGCAGACGAAGATGAATGGTCGCTTGTTACACCACAAACAGGTATACGTGCCACTCGATTTGAAATCAAAAAGCTTACTGAACATCAAGAATACAAATTACGAGTGTGTGCTCTCAACAAGATTGGTGTAGGAGAGGCTGCATCAGTTCCTGGCACTATTAAACCAGAAGACAAACTTGAAGCTCCAGAACTTGATATTGATTCAGAGCTAAGGAAGGGTATAGTGGTTAGAGCTGGTGGGTCTGCTAGGATTCACATACCATTCAGGGGACGACCAACACCAGACATCTCATGGTCCCGAGAAGAAGGTGAATTCACAGAAAAAGTTCAGATTGATAAAGGCATAAATTTCACACAACTTTCAATTGACAACTGTGATAGAAATGATGCTGGAAAGTATATTCTTAAGTTGGAGAACAGCAGTGGTTCTAAATCTGCATTTGTTACAGTTAAAGTCTTGGACACACCAGGACCACCACAAAACTTAGTGGTAAAGGATATAAAGAAGGATTCTGCTGTATTATCTTGGGAACCGCCCATTATTGATGGTGGTGCAAAGGTAAAGAACTATGTAATAGACAAGCGTGAGTCAACCAGGAAGGCATTTGCAAATGTAAGTGCTAAGTGTGGCAAGACAAGTTTTAAAGTTGAAAATCTTACAGAAGGAGCAATTTATTACTTCAGAGTTATGGCTGAAAATGAATTTGGAATTGGTGTTCCAGCTGAAACCAGGGATGCTGTCAAAGCCTCAGAGCCACCTCTGCCTCCTGGGAAAGTATTACTCACTGATGTGACTCAGAGAAGTGCATCACTTACATGGGAAAAACCTGAACATGATGGAGGTAGCAGAATTTTGGGATACATTGTTGAAATGCTGCCTAAAGGAACAGAAAAATGGAGTGTTGTTAGTGAGTCCAAAACATGCAATGCAGTGGTGTCTGGTTTGAGTCCGGGACAGGAATATCAATTCCGTGTGATTGCCTACAATGAAAAAGGAAAAAGTGATCCTAGAGCACTTGGAATTCCTGTGATAGCTAAAGACTTGACAATTGAGCCAAGTTTCAAACTGATGTTTAATACATACAGTGTACAAGCTGGAGAAGATCTAAAAGTAGAAGTACCATTTATAGGTAGACCCAAACCTACTATTACTTGGACAAAAGATGAGCAGCCACTGAAACAGACAACCAGATTAAATATTCAGGATACAACAACATCAACGATCTTACATATTAAAGAAAGCAACAAGGAAGACTTTGGCAAATATACAGTAACAGCAACAAATGCAGCAGGTACAGCAACAGAGCATCTGAACATAATTGTACTGGAAAAGCCTGGCCCACCACAAGGACCTGTCCGATTTGATGAAGTTAGTGCAGACTTTGTTGTTTTATCATGGGATCCACCTGATTATACTGGCGGCTGTCAGATAAGCAACTATATAGTAGAAAAGCGTGACACAAGCACTACCACATGGAGCATTGTGTCAGCAACTGTTGCAAGAACAACTATCAAAGCAACAAAGCTTAAAACAGGTACTGAATACCAGTTCAGGATTACTGCTGAAAATAGATATGGAAAGAGCTCTCCTTTGGCTTCTAAACCAGTTGTTGTGCAATACCCCTACAAGGTGCCTGGACCACCTGGAACCCCATTTGTAACAGCAACTTCCAAAGACCATATGATTGTACAGTGGCATGAACCAGTTAATGATGGAGGAAGCAAAGTTCTTGGCTACCATCTTGAGCGTAAAGATAAGAACAGCATTCTTTGGACAAAACAGAACAAGTCACTCATTACCGACACCAAATATAAAACAGATGGTCTTGAAGAAGGTCTTGAATATGAGTTCAGAGTTTCTGCTGAAAACATTGTTGGCATTGGCAAAGTCAGCAAAGTATCAGAACTGTATGTTGCCCGAGATCCTTGCGACCCACCTGGCCGCCCAGATGCCATTGTTGTTACAAGAAGTAATATTACACTGCAGTGGAAAAAACCAGAATATGATGGTGGAAGCAAAATAACTGGTTATATTGTAGAAAAGAAAGAGCTACCAGATGGTCGCTGGATGAAAGCCAGCTTTACAAATGTGTTGGAAACAGAATTTACAGTAAGTGGTCTTGTCGAAAACCAACGATATGAATTTAGAGTAATTGCAAGAAATGCAGCAGGTTGCTTGAGTGAACCATCTGAAAGTACAGGGCCCATTACTGCCAGAGATGAAATTGAAGCACCAGGGGCTTCATTGGATCCTAAATACAGAGATGTCATTGTTGTTCGTGCTGGAGAAACCTTTGTTCTTGAAGCTGATATCCATGGCAAACCTATTCCTGACATTTCATGGTCAAAAGATGGTAAAGACCTTGAAGAAGCAACTGCAAGAATGGAAATTAAATCTACCATTCAGAAAACAACTCTCACTGTCAAAGACTGTATAAGAGTAGATGGAGGTCACTATACTCTTAACCTCAAAAATGTTGGTGGCACCAAATCTATACCAATCACTGTAAAAGTGCTTGACAGACCAGGACCTCCAGAAGGACCTTTGAAGGTTACAGGTGTCACTGCAGAAAAATGCTACTTGTCATGGGCTCCACCATTACAGGATGGTGGTTCTAATATTTCACATTATATCATTGAGAAGAGAGAGACAAGCAGACTTTCATGGACACAAGTAGCAACAGATGTGCAGGCTCTTAACCTCAAAGTAACCAGACTCCTTCCTGGCAATGAGTACATTTTCCGTGTAATGGCAGTGAATAAATACGGAATTGGAGAGCCCTTGGAATCTGAACCAATTGTGGCTCGTAATCCATACAAACCCCCTGGTCCTCCTTCAACACCTGAAGTTTCAGCAATCACAAAAGATTCTATGGTGGTGACATGGGGTCGCCCAGAAGACAATGGAGGAGCTGAAATTGAAGGTTACATACTTGAAAAACGAGACAAAGATGGTATCCGGTGGACCAAATGCAATAAGAAAAGGCTGACAGACTTGCGATTCAGAGTAACAGGTCTTACTGATGGGCATTTCTATGAATTTAGAGTTTCTGCTGAAAATGCTGCAGGGGTAGGGGAACCCAGTGAGCCATCCATTTTCTATCGTGCTTGTGATGTATTATATCCCCCAGGTCCACCCACCAATCCAAAGGTTACAGATACTTCCAGGTCATCAGTTTCCCTTGCCTGGAGTAAGCCTATTTATGATGGTGGTGCTCCTGTTAAGGGATATGTAGTAGAAGTAAAAGAAGCTGCCGCTGATGAATGGACTACCTGCACCCCACCAACAGGCCTACAAGCAAAACAGTTCACCGTGACCAAACTAAAAGAGAACCAGGAATATAACTTCCGAATCTGTGCCATCAACTCAGAAGGAGTAGGAGAACCTGCTACTATACCTGGTGCAGTCTTAGCAGAGGACAAGATTGAACCTCCTGAAATTGAACTTGATGCAGACCTCAGAAAAGTAGTCACTGTACGTGCTAGTGGTACATTACGCCTGTTTGTCACCATCAAAGGAAGACCAGAACCTGAAGTTAAATGGGAGAAAGCAGAAGGAACAATTAGTGAGCGAGCTCAGATTGAAGTTACTAGTTCCTATACAATGCTGGTCATTGACAATGTCAATAGATTTGATAGTGGTAGATACAATCTTACATTAGAGAACAACAGTGGCAAAAAATCAGCTTTTGTTAATGTCAGAGTGCTTGATACACCTAGTGCACCTATGAACCTGACAATCAGAGAAGTGAAAAAAGATTTTGTAACTTTAGCCTGGGAACCACCACTTATTGATGGTGGAGCTAAAATTACCAACTATGTAGTTGAAAAGCGAGAATCCACAAGAAAGGCATATGCCACAGTTACAAACAACTGCACTAAGAACTCCTTCAAGATTACTCAACTACAAGAAGGATGTAGTTATTACTTCCGGGTTCTAGCTGTAAATGAATATGGGGTTGGCTTACCAGCAGAAACAGCTGACCCAATTAAGGTGTCTGAACCACCTTCTCCACCTGCAAAGGTCATGCTTGTTGATGTGACTCGCAACTCTGTTTCAATTAAATGGGAAAAGCCAGAGAGCGATGGTGGCAGTAAAATTACTGGTTATGTAGTAGAAATGCAAACTAAAGGAAGTGTAAAATGGAGTGCATGCACACAGGTGAAAACATTAGAAGCAACAATAACAGGCTTAAGTATGGGAGAAGAGTACAGTTTCAGAGTGATTGCTGTTAATGAAAAAGGAAAAAGTGATCCAAGAGAACTTGGTGTCCCGGTCATTGCAAAAGATATTGAAATCCAGCCATCTGTTGAGCTCCTTTTCAACACATTCACTGTGAAAGCTGGAGATGATCTTAAGATCGATATTCCATTCAGAGGACGACCTCTTCCAACTGTTAGCTGGAAGAAGGATGGGAATCGCTTAAAACAGACAACCAGGGTAAATGTTCAGACATCAAAGACTTCAACTTCACTGTCCATCAAGGAAGCTTCAAATGAAGATTTGGGACATTATGAATTACATCTTTCAAATACTGCCGGATCAACAACAGCTTCTTTAACTGTAGTTGTTCTTGACAGACCAGGGCCACCAACTGATGTTCATATTGATGAAGTTAGTGCTGATAGTGTAACATTGTCTTGGAAACCTCCAGAATATGATGGTGGGTGCCATATTAGCAATTACATTGTGGAGAAGAGAGACACTACCACAACAACATGGGAGGTAGTATCTGCAGCAGTTGCAAGAACATCAATTAAAGTATCTCGACTCATCACCGGATCTGAATATCAGTTCCGTATTTGTGCAGAAAACCGGTATGGGAAAAGCACTTACACTAATTCTCCTTCTGTTGTAGCAGAGTATCCATTTAAGCCTCCAGGTCCACCTGGTACTCCTCATGTGGCACACGCAACTAAAGCTTTCATGATTGTAACTTGGCAGGTACCAGTTAATGATGGAGGTAGCGTAGTACTAGGATATCACTTGGAGCGTAAGGAAAGAAGCAGCATTCTCTGGACAAAAGTCAACAAGAGCCTTATAACTGATACACAAATGAAAGTTACAGGTCTTGATGAAGGACTGCTATATGAGTATCGTGTGTATGCAGAAAACATTGCTGGAATAGGCAAATGCAGTAAATCATGTGAACCAGTTGCTGCAAGAGATCCATGTGATCCTCCCGGTCAACCAGAAGTTATTAATATTACAAGAACATCTGTCTCACTGAAGTGGACTAAACCAGAATATGATGGTGGAGCTAAAGTAACAGGATATATTATTGAACGCAGAGAGATACCAGATGGTCGCTGGCTAAAATGTAATTTTACTAATGTGCAAGAAACATACTTTGACGTAGGTGGACTTACAGAAGACCAGCGATATGAATTCCGTGTGATTGCAAAGAATGCTGCTGGACTCTTCAGTCAGCCATCTGAATCAACTGGACCTGTGACCGTAAAAGATGATGTAGAGGCTCCAAGAATTATGATGGATGCCAAATTCAGGGATGTTGTAGTTGTGAAAGCTGGAGAAGTGTTTAAAGTCAATGCTGATATTGCAGGTCGGCCAATACCAGTGGTTGCATGGACAAAGGATGGTAAGGAGCTTGAAGGAAAAGCTAGAGTTGAAATAGTCTCAACAGATTATACAACTGCAATAACCATTAAGGACTGTATCCGAAGTGATTCAGGACAGTATGTACTAACATTACAAAATGTTGCAGGAACAAGATCTTTGGCAATTAATTGCAAAGTGCTTGACAGACCTGGCCCACCTGCAGGCCCATTAGAAATAAAAGGCCTTACTGCTGAAAAGTGCCATTTATCATGGGGACCCCCTCAAGAAAACGGTGGTGCAGATATTGATTATTATATTGTGGAAAAACGTGAGACCAGCAGAATTGCATGGACACTTTGTGAAGGAGAGCTTAGAACAACATCCTGTAAAGTGACAAAATTACTAAAGGGAAATGAGTATATTTTCAGAGTGATGGGAGTTAACAAATACGGTGTTGGTGAGCCTCTAGAAAGTGTTGCTGTCAAAGCCCTAGACCCATTTACAGTTCCAAGTCCACCTACGTCTTTAGAGATTACCAGTGTGAGCAAAGATTCGATAACTCTGTGCTGGGCAAGACCTGAGTCTGATGGAGGCAGTGAGATCTCTGGCTATGTAATTGAAAGGCGTGAGAAAACCAGCCTAAGATGGATTCGTGTAAACAAAAAACCAGTTTATGATTTAAGAGTGAAATCATCTGGTCTCCGTGAAGGATGTGAATATGAATTCCGGGTTTATGCAGAAAATGCTGCTGGCCTCAGTCTCCCAAGTGAAACCACACCATTGATTAAAGCAGAAGATCCAATCTTCTTGCCATCACCCCCGTCTAAACCTAAGATTATGGATTCTACAAGGTCAAATATCACAATTGGTTGGACAAAGCCACTGTTTGATGGAGGTGCCCCAGTAACAGGATACACTGTTGAATACAAGAAAACTGATGAAACTGACTGGACAACTGCTATTCAGAATTTAAGAGGCACAGAATATACTATAAGTGGATTAGTATCAGGCTCTGAGTATGTTTTTAGAGTGAAATCTATTAACAAAATGGGTGTCAGTGAACCAAGTGATGTCTCAGAACCTCAGCTGGCAAAAGAAAGAGAGGAAGAACCTGCTTTTGATATTGACAGTGAAATGCGGAAGACTTTAATTGTAAGGGCTGGTGGATCATTCACAATGACTGTTCCTTTCAGAGGCAAACCAGTCCCAAATGTAACATGGAACAAACCAGACACTGATCTCCGTGTACGAGCAAGCATTGACACTTCAGATAATTGTACATCTCTCACTATTGAAAAAGCAACAAGGAATGATTCTGGAAAATACACGTTAACACTACAAAACATCCTGAACACTGCTACATTGACCTTAATTGTCAAAGTTCTTGATACTCCTGGCCCACCATCTAATATTGCAACAAAAGACATAACTAAAGAATCTGCTGTGTTATCCTGGGATGTTCCTGAAAACGATGGCGGAGCACCTGTAAAGAACTATGTAATTGAAAAACGAGAAGCTAGCAAAAAAGCATGGGTCACTGTGACAAACAATTGTCATCGCCTGTCCTACAAAGTGACTGGTTTGCAAGAAGGTGGCATTTACTACTTCCGGGTCTCTGGAGAAAATGAGTATGGTGTTGGAGTGCCTTCTGAGACCAAGGAAGGAACAAAAATAACAGGTATGTCTTACTATGAAAAAATATTTTTTAATACTTTATATGTTTTAAAGTTTTTATTTTGAAATAATGTAAAAAAGTTTTAAATCCACTAACAGTAAAATAGGTCATTTTTTTTGTAGGTTTGTCTCTGGTTTAACAAATGAAAAAGGGATAAATAATAGCTTGAATTTTAAATTGTGTTTGCATTCTACTTAAAGTATTTCTAATACACAAATTTGTAAAATACATAAATTTGAACCAGATGGCATTCCTGTGTAATTACTAATACAAAAAGTAAATACTTTCTATATTGTTTAACCTCTTGCATTTTTTTTTCTCAGAAAAACCCAGCCCACCAGAAAAACTAGGAGTAACAAATGTCACAAAGGACAGTGTTTCTCTTTCATGGTTAAAACCAGAACATGATGGCGGAAGCAGAATTGTGAGCTACCTCATTGAAGCTCTGGAGAAAGGACAGCAAAAATGGGTTAAGTGTGCAGTTGTAAAGACAACTCATCATGTTGTCCATGGTCTTAAGGAGAACACTGACTATTTCTTCAGAGTGTATGCAGAAAACCAAGCTGGTTTAAGTGATCCTAAGGAACTACTACTTCCTGTTACAGTTAAAGAACAATTAGGTATGCTTCCTGACATGAGAACAAAAGTTGATACACATTCAATTGCATTCATATTTTTAAAGAGAGAACATTTTTTAATGGTTTGAAACTGTTTTCTTTTTCAGAATCTCCTGAGATTGACATGAAAGGCTTCCCTCATAATACTGTATATGTTAGATCAGGATCAAACCTGAAAGTTGAAATTCCAGTTTCTGGAAAACCATTGCCAAAGGTGACATTGTCTAGAGATGGTGTTCCACTGAAACCCACTATGAGATTTCACACAGAAACCACTGCAGAAAGTCTCGTCATTAACCTTAAAGAAAGTGTGGCTGCTGATGCTGGCAGATATGACATTACTGCTGCCAATTCAAGTGGCACCACAAAATCATTTGTTAATATTGTTGTGCTGGATAGACCTGGTCCTCCTGTTGGTCCTGTTGTCCTTAGCGATGTCACTGAAGAGAGTGTAACACTTAGATGGCAACCACCAGCTTATGATGGTGGAAGTCAAGTTACCAACTACATTGTACTGAAAAGAGAAACAAGTACTGCAGCTTGGTCTGAAGTGTCTGCAACTGTTGCTAGAACAGTTATCAAAGTTATGAGGCTCACGACAGGAGAAGAATACCAATTCCGCATCAAAGCTGAGAACCGCTTTGGCATCAGTGATCACATAGACTCACAGTGTGTGGTTGTCAAGCTTCCTTACAGTGAGTAACATGCTTCTTGTGGTATAAGTTGATGTTTTAATGCTCTGATGTTGAAAATGTAATTTTATTAACAATTAACCACTTCTTTTGATATCATCAGCTACCCCTGGCCCTCCTTCTACACCATGGGTCACCAATGTCACCCGAGAAAGTATTACTGTTGGATGGCATGAACCAGTCACTAATGGTGGCAATGCTATCATTGGATACCACCTGGAAATGAAAGACAGGAATAGCATATTATGGCAGAAGGCTAACAAGACGCTTATTCGCACCACTCATTTCAAAGTCACCACCATCAGCGCTGGCCTTATCTATGAATTTAGAGTTTATGCAGAAAATGCAGCTGGCATTGGAAAAGCAAGTCGTCCTTCTGATCCAGTCCTTGCAATTGACGCTTGTGGTATGTATTCTCTAGAAAATAAAGAAGCCCAGCCATTTTGTTTTCCCTGTGATAGTCTGTTCTGTGCGGTAAGCCAATATTCAAAACAGTTGTTATTCATTGGCAATATACTTATGTTTCCTACTGCAGAACCACCAAGAAATGTCCGTGTCTCAGATATTTCCAAGACTGCTATCACTCTCTCCTGGCAGAAGCCAGCATTTGATGGTGGTAGCAAGATCACTGGATACATTGTAGAAAAACGTGATCTTCCAGATGGCAGATGGACAAAAGCAAGCTTCACCAATGTTATTGAGACTCAGTTCACAGTATCTGGTCTGACACAGAATTCCCGGTATGAATTCCGTGTCTTTGCAAAGAATGCCGTTGGTTCCATCAGTAATCCCTCAGATGTTGTGGGTCCTATCACATGCGTTGATACATATGGTAAGTGTTTTGCAATGATATAATGGTATCATTTTGTGGTACTAGAAAGGTTAAAGGCAGTACTGTTTTGTAGATCCATAGTCTTTTAAATATGGAAGGCTGGTTTACAGTGATTGATTCAAGAAGCTTGAATGACTGTGAGCATTTGGGCATGATTGCAATGAACATCTTTGGCTATATCTGCATTTTAGAGTCTTATGGTATCTATTCTAAGAGCAACAGAAGTCTGCCCATGCCCCATGGCCGAAGTGATTATATTTATACATGTGATTGTCTTGTCTTGGTTCTAACTTGTTCTAGGTTTATAATTTAAGTTATATATGCTATATTTGATCTGTACTTATCAAATGCCTGTAAATATTATCTTAAATAAAGTACTATTATTTTGGTGTTTTATTAAATACAGGGCTAAAATAAGCATATTTTTAACTTATTCTTATTTTTTCTTAAGGTGCACCTGAAATTGATGTGCCACCAGAATATACAGAAGTGGTGAAATACAAAGCAGGAACTTCAGTTAAGCTAAAATTAGGCATCTCAGGCAAGCCTATACCCACAATTGAATGGTTCAAAAATGGCAACGAGGTACAAACCAGTGCACTAGTGTCTTTTGAAAACACAACAGAATTTGCTTCTATACTCATCAAGGATGCAAATCGACTCAACAGTGGCACCTATGAATTAAAACTAAAGAATGCCATGGGTTCAGCATCTGCCCACATTAGACTACAGATACTTGGTATGTCTTGAGATGCGACTGTATTTTACTATTAAACAATACCTCAGTAATAAATACTTAACATCTTCTTTCTTCTGCCTTTCACAGACAAGCCAGGACCTCCAACTGGACCTATACAGTTTAAGACAGTCACTGCTGAAAAGATTACAATAATGTGGGACCCGCCAGCAGATGATGGTGGTGCACCTGTAACACACTATGTTGTTGAAAAGCGGGAGACAAGTCGGGTTGTTTGGTCTTTAATTTCTGAAAAACTGGAGGGATGTATCATAACTACAACAAAACTCATCAAAGGAAATGAATATTTGTTCCGTGTCCGTGGTGTGAACAAGTTTGGAATTGGTGACCCACTTGAATCTGAACCTGTTATAGCCAAAAATTCATTTGGTAAGAAACATGTAAAATAACTTACACCACTGAATTGTCTTGTGTATTATTGGTAACTAGTACTAATCTACTGATATATAATTTTTTAATCAGTTACACCCGGACCACCTAGTGTACCAGAAGTCACAAAGATAACCAAGAATTCTATGACCGTTGTCTGGAATAGGCCCACAGTTGATGGAGGCAGTGAAATATCAGGATATTTTCTTGAGAAGCGTGACAAGAAGAGTCTGAGTTGGTTCAAGGTTACTAAAGAAAGTATTCGAGATACCAGACAGAAAGTAACAGGTCTGACTGAAAACAGCGAATATCATTTCCGAGTTTGTGCTGTCAATGCAGCTGGACAAGGTCCGTTCTCTGAAGCTTCTGACTTCTACAAAGCTGCAGATCCTATTGGTAAGATACAACATGGAGTATTTCCGGTTGGTTAGAAATCCATGAACAATGAGCAATTAGTGTGGGATTGCACCAATGTAATGGAGGGCATATTTTCTTCCTCTTTATGATTAATTGTAAATATGGATTCTGATTTTTTTTTTCACCCCTAATTATCATTTACAGATAAGCCAGGCTCACCAACAAAGCTGAAGGTTGTGGATACAACCAAGACATCTGTCACCCTTGGCTGGATTAAACCTGCTTATGATGGAGGAAGTCCAGTTACCAGCTACGTGGTGGAGAAAAGGGAAGGCGAAGAGCAAGAATGGACTGTAGTCAGTACTAAGGGAGAAGTGAGAACAACCGAGTATGTTGTATCACACCTTCAGCCAAGTGTTAATTATTATTTCCGTGTGTCTGCTATGAATTGTGCTGGACAAGGAGAGCCTATTGAAATGATGGAACCCGTTCAAGCTAAAGATATTCTTGGTACTGTACTTTTTAGTGATTTATCATTTTTCTGTGGGGGTTTTGTTTTTTTTTTTTTTTCAAAGCATTTCTTATTTTACATTGCATTATTGATTTTTATTTATTTCCACAGTGGCACCAGAGATTGATCTGGATGTTGCTCTCCGGACATCTATTGTTGCTAAAGCAGGTGAAGATGTGGAAATAATGATTCCATTTAAAGGAAGGCCTCCTCCAACAGTCACATGGAGAAAGGGTGACAAGAATCTTGGAACTGATGAAAGATATATAATTCAGAACACAGAATCATCTACATTACTTATTATTCCTCAAGTTACCCGAAATGATACAGGAAAATATGTTCTTACAATTGAAAATGGAGTTGGAGAAGCAAAATCATCATTTGTGAATGTAAAAGTACTTGACACACCTTCTGCTTGCCAGAAGCTGCAGCTCAAGCATGTTTCTCGTGGCACAGTTACACTGGTATGGGAGCCACCTCTTATTAATGGTGGTTCTGAAATAACAAATTATGTTGTTGAAAAAAGAGATGCTACAAAGAGGGCCTGGTCAACTGTTACAACAAAATGTTCTAATACCACCTTTAAGCTAACTAACCTGTCAGAGAAGACTTCGTTCTTCTTCCGTGTTCTTGCTGAAAATGAAATTGGACTGGGTGAACCTTGTGAGACATCTGAACCAGTGAAAGCTGCAGATGTACCTGGACCTGTAAAAGACCTAGCAATGAAAGATTCTACAAAGAGTTCTGTTACACTGCGGTGGAGCAAACCGGACTATGATGGTGGTAGCATTATATCAGACTATGTTATTGAGAAGAAACTTCAGGAAGAGAAAGAATGGACATATGCAGGCACAAGCAAGAGCTGTGAATTTGTAGCTGAAAAACTTAAAGAGCTTTCTGTCATGGAATTCAGAGTCTTTGCTAAAAATGAAAAAGGCATGAGTGACTCTGTTACTGTCGGACCCATTACAGTGAAGGAACTTATAATAACACCTGAGGCTGACCTTTCTGATATTCCTGGAGGACAGATTGCAGTAAGAATTGGACATAACCTGCACACTGAATTGCCCTATAAAGGTAAACCTAAGCCATCAATGAGCTGGCTCAAGGACAACCTCCCTCTTAAAGAAACAGAACAACTTCGTTTCAAGAAAACTGAAAACAAGATAAGCTTAAGCATCAAGAATGTGAAAAAGGAGCATGGTGGCAAATATACTTTAATTCTTGATAATGTAGTCTGCAGAAAATCATTCACATTTACTGTTATCACTCTTGGTCCTCCATCTAAGCCAAAAGCACCTTTAAGACTAGATGAAATCAAAGCAGATAGTGTAGTTTTGTCATGGGAAGCTCCTGAGGATGATGGGGGAGGAGAAATTACTGGATACAGTATTGAGAAGAGAGAAACCTCACAAATGAACTGGAAGCTGGTGTGTTCAAGTGCTGCAAGAACAACCTTCAAAGTGCCAAACCTTGTCAAAGACACTGAATATCAGTTTAGAGTGCGTGCAGAAAACAGATACGGAGTGAGCCCACCTCTTGTCTCAGCAGATGTTGTGGCAAAGCATCAGTTTAGACCACCAGGTGCCCCAGGCAAGCCTGTCGTATACAATATAACTGCTGATGGAATGACCATATCTTGGGATGCTCCTGCTTATGATGGTGGTTCAGAGATCATTGGATACCACGTTGAAAAGAAGGAAAGAAACAGTATTTTGTGGCAGAAGGTTAATGTTGCATTAATATCTAGCAGAGAATACAGGATTACTGGACTGCTTGAAGGCCTGGATTACCAGTTCCAAGTATATGCTGAAAACGCTGCAGGTCTAAGCCGAGCTAGCGAGCCAAGCAAATTTACTTTGGCAGTCTCTCCAGTGGGTAAGTGAATGATCAATCACTCATCCAAGAAAATTCTATTCTTGTAAACTATGGTGAGCAGTAATAAAAATAAATCTTCATTATTTCCCTTTCAGACCCACCTGGTACTCCTGATTACATAGATGTCACTAGAGAAACAATCACCCTCAAATGGACCCCCCCACTGCGTGATGGAGGCAGTAAGATTGTGGCTTACAGCATTGAGAAACGGCAAGGAAGTAAAGACCGTTGGCTTAGGTGTAACTTTACTGATGTCAGTGAATGCCAATATACGGTTACGGGACTAAATGCAGGTGACCGATATGAATTCAGAGTGCTTGCAAGAAATGCTGTTGGTACCATCAGCCCGCCTTCACAGTCTTCAGGCTATATCATGACCAGAGATGAGAACGGTAAAGAATTATTTCTTAATATGCTTGTATTTGGGTATTGCAGCCAGATAGAGTTTCTGGCTGTACCGATGGGAAATGGGAAGCCAAGGGGCAAAGAACTTGTTACTGAGATCCTTCCATTCAATTCAGAACATTTATGTTTGTCCTCCAAGATGGGAAGGTCTAAATTAAAGACCCACATCTGGCAGACATACATAATCAATTGCTGAAAGGCACGGCACTCTACATTTCTCTTGGATAAGCAGAAGTAGCAGCAGCAAAATTGGAAAGAAAGCATAAACTGTAATATTCTGATGGACTGAATAATTCAGAAACTGAAATGTGCCTCAGGTAGCTTGGCATACTATTAACAGCACATATGAAGAGAGTCTTTCATCTATTATTAATATGATGTACTTACAGGTGCTTACAGGAAAAATAAGTATATAGTTCATATAATAACTGCTATTTAGAGAATGTCATTTTCTAAGTGAAAGAATTCTATATATTACAAGCTTTTACAATTAGTACATTTAGAAGAGTGTCCAGAAAAATACTTTGCTATGTGGAAATTGAATTATATTTTCCTTTTTTTAGTTGCTCCAACAATTGAATTTGGTGCTGAGCACTTTGAAGGCCTTACTGTTAAAGCTGGAGAGAGCATTAGAGTTAAAGCTCTAATCAGAGGACGTCCAGTACCTAAAGTGACATGGTTTAAGGATGGTAAAGAGATAGACAGAACAATGAATATAGAAATAACTACAGCTATTGGATATAGTACAATCTTCATTAGAGATGCTATCCGGGATCATCGTGGAGTGTACACAGTAGAAGCCAAAAATGCATCAGGCACTAAACGAGAAGATATCACCATCAGAGTACAAGGTACTGCACCAAACAGAGCATGCTTTTTTAAAATAGTATTTTATTCTAATGTCAGCAAGTTATAACTCTGAACCTTTAATATTGCAGACACACCAGGAAAAGTTGGTGGACCAATACGATTCACAAACATCACTGGAGAAAAAGTCACATTATGGTGGGAGCCTCCAGCTAATGATGGTTGTGCTTCTATTTCTCACTACATAATTGAAAAACGTGAAACCAGCAGGATTGCTTGGGCATTAGTTGAAGATAAATGTGAAGCTTGCAGCTACACAGCACTTAAATTAATTAAGGGCAATGAGTACCAGTTCCGCATCTCTGCAGTGAACAAATTTGGAGTTGGCAGACCACTGGAGTCTGATCCAGTTATTGCACAAATACCTTACAGTAAGTTTCCACCTCATTCTGCACAAATATCTATGGAGTTACCATCTTGTCTTTCTAATGATGTTTTTCTTTTTTCAGCCCTCCCTGATGCACCAGGAACTCCAGAGCCTACCAACGTAACAGGAGACAGTATCACACTTACATGGGCAAGACCAGAGTCAGATGGTGGAAGCGAGATAAATGAGTATATTCTTGAAAGGAGAGAAAAGAAGAGCATGCGCTGGGTTAAAGTATCCAGTAAGAGGCCCATTACTGAGAACAGATACAGAGTAACTGGCCTTATTGAAGGCAATGAGTATGAGTTCCATGTCATGGCTGAAAACGCTGCAGGAGTTGGACCTGCAAGTGATGTTTCAAAGCTGATTAAATGTAGAGAACCAGTCAGCCCACCAAGTGCTCCTAATGTTGTAAAGGTGACAGATACATCAAAGACTAGTGTAAGCTTAGAGTGGACAAAGCCAGTTTTTGATGGAGGCATGGAAATAATTGGGTACATCATTGAGATGTGCAAAGCTGACCTTGAATCATGGCAGAAAGTCAATGCAGAGACTGTTATTGCTACTAAATATACCGTTGTTGATTTGGAGGCAGGAGAACACTATAAATTCAGAGTTAGTGCTGTCAATGGCGCTGGCAAAGGAGAGAGTTGTGAAATTGCTGCTTCAGTCCAAACTGTGGACAGGCTTTCTGCACCCGAAATTGATATCGATGCAAACTTCAAGCAGACTCATATTGTAAGAGCAGGTGCAAGCATTCGTCTATTTATTGCCTTCTCTGGAAGGCCTGTTCCTACTGCAGTGTGGTCCAAAGCAGATGCTAATCTCAGCTTGCGTGCTGACATTCAAACAACTGATTCCTTCAGCACATTGACTGTGGAGGAATGCAATAGAAATGATGCTGGCAAGTACGTCTTTACTGTGGAAAACAACAGTGGAAGTAAGTCTATTACATTTACTGTCAAGGTTTTGGACACGCCTGGTCCACCAGGTCCTATTACATTTAAAGATGTGACTCGAGGATCTATTACTTTAATGTGGGATGCTCCTGTTCTGGATGGAGGTTCTCGTATCCATCACTACGTTGTGGAAAAACGTGAAGCAAGTCGTCGTAGCTGGCAAGTAGTCAGTTCAAAATGCACTCGACAGATCTTTAAGGTCACAGATCTAGCAGAAGGTGTGCCATATTACTACCGAGTATCAGCAGAAAATGAATATGGTGTAGGTGAACCCTGTGAATTAACAGAACCGGTTGTAGCCACAGAAGAACCCGCTCCACCTAAGAGACTAGATATTGTTGATACCACCAAATCTTCTGTAGTTTTAGCTTGGCTTAAGCCTGATCATGATGGTGGTAGTCGTATTACTGGATACCTTCTTGAAATGAAACAAAAAGGATCTGATTCCTGGATTGGAGCTGGACAAACCAAGCAACTTACTTTCACTGTTGAAGGCCTTGTGGAGAACACTGAATATGAGTTCCGGGTGAAGGCGAAAAATGATGCTGGCTACAGTGAGCCAAGAGAAGCTTTCTCTTCTGTTATTGTTAAGGAGCCACAGATTGAACCAACAGCAGATCTCAGCGATATAAGCAGACAGCTCATAACATGCAAGGCTGGAAGCACGTTTACGATTGATATACCAATCAGTGGGCGCCCAGCTCCAAAAGTGACATGGAAACTTGAGGAGATGAAGCTGAAGGAAACTGAGAGAGTGACTATCAAGACAACAAAAGACAGGACCACACTGACTGTAAAGGACAGTATGAGAGGTGACTCTGGTAAATACTACCTTACACTTGAAAACACTGCTGGTGTGAAAACATTTGCTGTCACGGTGGTAGTCATAGGAAGACCAGGTCCTGTCACTGGCCCAATTGAAATATCATCTGTCTCTGCTGAGTCCTGTGTGTTGACCTGGAAAGAACCTGAAGATGATGGTGGCAGTGACATTACAAACTACATTGTAGAGAAACGTGAGTCTGGCACAACAGCATGGCAGCTGGTAAATTCCAGTGTGAAACGAACACAGATTAAAGTCAGTCATCTCACAAAATACCAAGAGTACAGTTTCCGAGTAAGCTCAGAAAATAGATTTGGTGTCAGCAAGCCGCTTGAATCAAAAACAGTAGTTGCTGAGCATCCCTTCGGTAAGTGAAACAGTTCTCAAAATTTGTTCTTTTCCTCTGACTGTGGCATTTGTAATCACTAATATTTTCCTCCCTGTCTTTTTTTAGTCCCACCAAGCCCACCTTCAAGGCCAGAAGTCTATTCTGCGTCTGCCACTGCCATGGCCATTCGCTGGGAGGAACCCTATCATGATGGTGGCAGCAAAGTCATTGGATATTGGGTGGAAAAGAAGGAGCGCAACACCATCCTTTGGGTGAAAGAGAACAAAGTGCCCTGCTGTGAATGCAACTACAAAGTCACAGGGTTGGTGGAAGGCCTAGAATATCAGTTCAGAACCTATGCTCTAAATGCTGCAGGTGTTAGCAAAGCTAGTGAAGCTTCCAGACCTGTAGTGGCTCAAAATCCAGTTGGTAAGTATTACTTTTAGAGTTACATTGTCACTTAAGCTAAAACAGAATTGCATTTCTCATTTTTTCTGTTTTATCCCTCCAGATCCACCAGGAAGACCAGAAGTAACAGATGTGACCAGATCTACAGTGTCGCTGAGCTGGTCACCCCCACTTTATGATGGTGGAAGCAAAATTATTGGATATATTATAGAGCGCAAACCATATAATGAATCTGGTGATGGACGCTGGCTGAAATGCAATTATACCATTGTCTCAGAAAACTTCTTTACTGTGACAGCTCTTGGTGAAGATGAAGCCTATGAATTCCGTGTACTAGCAAAGAATGCTGCTGGTGTGATTAGCAAAGGATCTGAATCAACTGGTGCTGTCATTTGCAAAGACGAATACTGTAAGGAATATTCACTTGGAGCAATTAAAAAATAATGTCCTATTTTTAGCACTGTCATGTAATTTTTTCCCAAATCTCTCTTTTCAGCACCACCAAAGGCTGAACTTGATGCCAGACTGCAGGGAGAAGTTTTGAGCATTAGGGCTGGATCGGACCTTGTTCTTGATGCAGCTGTTGGTGGGAAACCAGAACCAAAAGTCTTCTGGTCCAAAGGTGACAGGGAACTGGACCTATGTGAAAAGATATCCCTGCAATACACCAGCAAACGAGCTATTGCAATTATCAAGTTCTGTGACAGAAGTGATAGTGGAAAATATACTCTAACAGTTAAAAATGCCAGTGGAATGAAACAACTTTCTGTTCTTGTCAAAGTCCTTGGTACGTATCCCATGTTTAATATTCACACTTAGTATACTAAAAAACCCACATTCTTTTAAATAATAATGAGATGCTTTTCCTTAGGCACTGATTACAACACTTATTTTGATCCCTATGCAGATTCACCAGGTCCATGTGCAGGCAAAATCATGATTAGCAGAGTAACAGAAGAGAAATGTACTCTGGCATGGAACATTCCTGAGGAAGACGGAGGTGCAGAAATCACTCACTATATCATAGAAAGGCGTGAAACCAGCAGACTTCACTGGGTTATTGTTGAGGCTGAATGCCAGACATTATCCACTGTAGTAACAAAACTTATTAAAAATAATGAATACATCTTCCGTGTGAGAGCTGTCAACAAATATGGACCAGGTGTTCCACTTGAATCAGAACCCGTGATTGCCAGGAATGCTTTCAGTGAGTGTTACTACCTTCCATTCAGCATCAGAATTTGTGGAATAGTTCTCATAGATAAACAATGTGCTAAATAATATTTTTTTTTCACCTTTAAAAAAATAGCTATTCCAACTCAACCTGGTGCTCCTGAAGAAGTGAGTGTCGGCAAGGAACATATCATTATTCAGTGGTCAAAACCAGAATCAGATGGTGGCAGTGAGATTAAGGACTATCTTGTGGACAAACGTGAAAGGAAAAGTCTGCGCTGGACACGAGTGAACAGAGATTACACCATTTATGATACCAGACTGAAAGTCACTGGTCTCATGGAAGGGTGCCAGTACCAATTCCGTGTCACTGCAGTGAATGCTGCTGGAAACAGTGAACCTAGTGAAGCTTCACAGTACATGTTATGTAAAGAACCAACATGTAAGTTATATAAATATTTTAATATTTATTTATAATAATGGAGTATAAACTCACATTGACACTTCAACTAAGAAACCCATAACCACATATAAAGTCACTGAACTAGCTAGTATTAGAATAAACTTTAAAAGAGTTATACTTCATCTTAAATATATTTCCCAGATTTAGCTGTTTGGAAATAATTTTTGACTGTAAAATGTTATCTGCACTAGTGTGAAATGCATTTTCTTCTTTTTCAAAGATACTCCTGCATCACCTTCAGTTCCAAGAGTTGTGGATACTACTAAGCACAGCATAAGCTTAGCATGGTCAAAGCCCACATACGATGGTGGTGCTGACATCTTAGGCTATGTTCTTGAGATGAAAGAAGAAGGTAGTGAGCAGTGGTATCGACCACATACAACCGCTACTCTGAGGAATGCTGAGTTCACCGTGACTGGTCTTAAAACAAACCAGAAATACCAATTCAGAGTTGCTGCTACAAATGTGAATGGTATGAGTGAATTTAGTGAAACATCAGCAGCAATAGAACCTGTGGAAAGAATAGGTAATTTGAAAACTTACTGTCTATTTTGCGGAATAACTATATTTTCCTTTAGAACTATTGAAAGAATAATTAATTTCATATATCTTATACCTTTCATCAGAAATACCTGAGCTTGAGCTTGCTGATGATCTGAAGAAGACGGTTACAGTCAGAGCTGGTGGTTCCCTCCGCCTAATGGTCTCTGTATCTGGCAGACCCGCTCCCGTAATCACATGGAGCAAGCAGGGTGTTGACCTTGTAAGTCGAGCTATTATTGATACTACAGACAGCTACACTCTGCTTATTGTGGATAAAGTTAATCGATATGACGCTGGAAAATACATCATTGAGGCTGAAAATCAATCTGGAAAAAAATCTGCAACTATTTCTGTGAAAGTGTATGGTAAGTACTGTTACGTTTGTATGTGGGCATTCCACCACTCTTCATGCTCATTACTCAGGAATAAGTGTCATTCAATTCCAAAGGAAGTTTGCAGTTTAAATAACATGAGAAGTTTAAATAACATGTTTGAAAAGTCAGAGAAACAATCTAAACCAAAGGAAAATACATAGTGTCTGAAGCTGTGCTAGTTTATAAATCAAATCCAAGCATTTCTTTTATGCAGAAACAGTCATTGACTGTAAAATGAAAGGATCCAAAAGAAAAAAAATGTTTGTTTGTTGTTATTGTTTGTTTTAGATACACCTGGTCCACCATCATCAGTGAAAGTTAAGGAAGCATCAAAAGATTCTGTGACACTTACTTGGGATATTCCAAACATTGACGGTGGAGCCCCAGTCAACAATTACATAATCGAGAAACGTGAAGCTTCCATGAGAGCTTACAAGACTGTGACTACCAAATGCAGCAAAACATTTTATAGAGTCACTGGACTTCTAGAAGGAGCTTTGTATTATTTCAGAGTACTGCCAGAAAATATTTATGGCATTGGTGAAGCTTGTGAAACATCTGATGCAGTACTAGTATCTGATGTCCCCATGGTACCACAAAAACTCGAAGTGATTGACACCACTAAATCAACTGTTACTCTTGCATGGGAGAAGCCACTGCATGATGGTGGCAGCAGATTGACAGGCTATGTTATTGAGGCCAGCAAAGCTGGAACAGAAAGATGGTTGAAGGTAGTGACACTGAAGCCTACTGTCTACGAACATACAATTATCTCTCTCAATGAAGGCGAACAGTACTTGTTCAGGGTCAGAGCACAGAATCAGAAAGGCGTGTCAGAACCACGAGAGATTGTCACAGCAGTAACAGTCCAAGACCAAAAAGGTAGGTGTCCACTGTTGCAAATAAGAGGGTGAAGCTTACATGAAGTGAGTGTGACATTTATAAAACAGGTATTTAAAATCAATTAAATATCAATCAATTTAATATCAATTAATTTATTTTCTTAGTTCTGCCAACAATTGACTTTGCTGGAATACCTCAGAAGACAATTCATGTACCTGCTGGCAAGCCCATTGAGTTAGCCATTCCAATTGAAGGACGACCACCTCCAACTGCATCTTGGTTCTTTGCTGGTTCTAAACTAAAAGAATCAGAACGCATCAAAATGGAGACTGTTGCCAAAATGACTAAATTAACTGTGCGTGAGACCACCATACATGACACTGGAGACTATACACTTGAACTGAAGAACACAACTGGAACAGTTACTGATACACTAAAGGTTATAATCCTTGGTAAGAATTAATGCAAATAATTGTCCATGATCTTTCTCCATTTGAGCTTTTACATGAGCAATATGATTCCTTTTTCCCACTTGTTTTTTAATTTTCTTTTTTATTTCCTAGACAAACCTGGACCACCTGTTGGGCCTATCCGAATTGACGAAGTTGATTCAAATTATGTAACCATCTCCTGGGACCCACCTGAGCTGGATGGTGGAGCTGCCCTTAGTGGATATGTGGTAGAACAGCGTGATGCTCACCGTCCTGGATGGCTGCCAGTTTCAGAGTCAGTAACCAGGACAACATTTAAGTTCACCAGACTTGTTGAAGGTGCAGAATACGTGTTCCGTGTGGCTGCTACAAACCGCTTTGGAATCGGATCTTACCTACAGTCTGAAATTATAGAATGCAAGAGCAGAATCCGTAAGTCAGAAATTTTGTTTATTCTCTACCTTTAAAAATATAAATACATATTTAAATGGGCTTATGTACCCATGCATAGATTAGATTTTTCTGAATGTTACTACTTCCTTTTGCCAAGTAAAATGGTACATTATGTTGCACAATAATCTTGTTTTATTTCTGGGGAAAAATGCCATCCATAAATCTATGTAGGTATTGCAGATGAACTGCACACAGTGTGAATCGTAAACTTGGATTTTCTGCTCAGGTCTACTAACAGTCTTGAAAAATTGCTTTACCTCATTACAAAGCCAAGAGTATTTTGCTGACCCAATTTGTAAAGTACTTAGATATCTGCTGATAAAAAGAATTTGACAGGACATTGATATTATATTGTTGTTCACAATACATTGCACATTACTAATGCATAGAATCATTTGATTTTTTCACTAATTCTGTGTCCTGTTTTACAGGTATTCCTGGTCCTCCTGGCACTCCAGAAGTGTTTGATATCTCTCGAGATGGCATGACATTAACTTGGTATCCTCCAGAAGATGACGGTGACTCACAGATCACTGGTTATATTGTGGAACGCAAAGAAGTTAGAGCAGATAGATGGATCCGTGTAAATAAAGTCCCAGTTACTATGACTCGTTACCGTTCCACTGGGTTGGTTGAAGGACTGGAATATGAACACCGAGTCACAGCAATCAATGCCAGAGGCACTGGGAAACCCAGTCGTCCTTCCAAGTCTGCTGTTGCCAGAGATCCAATTGGTAAGTACTTTCCTACACACATTAAGCACATTATGGCAAAAAGGAATGACAGTAGTAAAATTTACTCTTTTTTCTCATTCAGAAATTTATCTGGATGTATTAATAAATGAGATTCTGACTGGAGAGAACAGAGAAAATATTAGTGAAAATCTTTCAGTCAAAATTTTCCTATATAAATAGACGATAGACTTATTACAGATCATATGTTGCAAGTTAGCATTTGTTTAATCTTTTAAATATTTGTTAAAAAAACCCCACCCTATCTGATCTTCTCTTCCAGCTCCTCCAGGTAAACCTCAGAATCCAAGAGTCACTGATACTACAAGAACATCTGTCTCCCTGGCCTGGAGTCCACCAGAAGATGAAGGTGGTTCTAAAGTTACTGGCTACTTAATTGAGATGCAGAAGGTTGATCAATTTGAATGGACCAAATGCAACACTACGCCAACCAAGATTCGTGAATACACCTTGACACATCTTCCCCAGGGTGCAGAGTACAGATTCCGTGTGCTAGCCTGTAATGCTGGTGGGCCAGGAGAACCTGCTGAAGTGCCAGGAACAGTCAAAATAACAGAAATGCTTGGTAAGATACTTCAAGCCTTAACTTCTGTTGAAAGTTGTCCTAAAAAAAAATATTTGCCTAAGACAAGTATGCTATCATCTGTAAAACAGACATAACATGACATCTTAATTTTGTTTACAGAATATCCTGACTATGAACTTGACGAAAAATACCAAGAAGGTCTCATGGTGAGACAAGGTGGAGTAATCAGGCTTACAATACCCATTAAGGGTAAGCCCATCCCAGTATGCAAATGGACAAAAGAAGGTCAAGACATCAGCAAGAGGGCCATGATTGCGACTTCTGAGACTCACACAGAACTTGTGATCAAAGATGCAGAAAGAGAAGATTCAGGAACCTATGATTTGGCACTTGAAAACAAGTGTGGCAAAAAAGCTGTGTATATTAAAGTCAGAGTGATTGGCATTCCAAATCCACCAGAAGGGCCACTGGAGTATGATGATATACAAGCTCGTTCTGTCAGAGTAAGCTGGAGACCTCCTACAGATGACGGTGGTGCAGATATCCTAGGTTATATTGTTGAGAGAAGAGAAGTACCGAAGACTGCCTGGTACACTGTTGACTCCAGAGTGAAAGGGACATCACTGGTGGTGAAAGGGCTCAAAGAAAATGTGGAATATCACTTCCGTGTTTCTGCTGAAAACCATTTCGGTATTAGCAAATCTCTCAAATCTGAAGAACCAGCAGTACCAAAGACACCTCTAAGTAAGTTCCATCTTAGATTAAAAAAAAAAAAAAAAAAAAAAAAAAAAATTAGTTACTACATTATGATCTAAAAGTGCAATAATATATACAAAAATTTTAATGCTATGTCACTATTATTTCTATTATTTTTGCTATTATTATTTATAGATCCTCCAGAGCCTCCAAACAACCCACCTGAAGTGCTTGATGTTACAAAGAGTTCTGTCAACTTGTCCTGGTCCAGACCTAAAGATGATGGTGGTTCTCGTGTAACTGGCTACTACATTGAACGTAAAGAGACATCTACAGAAAAATGGGTCCGGCATAATAAGACACAGATTACCACTACAATGTACACAGTCACAGGACTTGTTCCAGATGCTGAATATCAATTCCGTATCATTGCTCAAAATGACATTGGTGAAAGTGAAGCAAGTCCTGCTTCTGAACCAGTTGTATGCAAGGATCCATTTGGTAAGAAAATGTCTGCATTAACAGATCTTGTGAAGGGCAGCTTTGTGGCACTTTGAGAGGAATTTATTTTCTGTATCTCTTTTAATTTTCAGACAAACCAAGCCAACCTGGAGAAATTGAGATCACTTCTATATCTAAGGACAGTATTACATTAGAATGGGAACGACCTGAAAGTGATGGTGGGAAAGAGATCCTTGGCTACTGGGTTGAATATCGCCAGTCTGGAGAAAGCACCTGGAAAAAATGCAATAAGGAACGCATCAAGGACAGACAGTTTACAGTAGGAGGTTTACTAGAGGCTACAGAATATGAGTTCCGTGTTTTCGCAGAAAATCAGACTGGCCTCAGCAGACCGCGCAGGACTGCTATGGCAGTGAAAACGAAATTAACATGTAAGCAAAAACATATTGTCACATTTGCTGTGATATTGTTGTGATTTGCTGTCATAAACCATAGTGCTGCACTTAACATGCTGCCTATTTGTTTTACATGTTATTTGCCAACAGGACTGTTCTAAAGAACAGTCTTTTAGGTTTTAGAGGAACAAGTATAAATGAAAATTAATTTCCAGTAATACAGTATGAGAGAAAAATTTCATAATAATCATCATTATTTTCATAATTGTCTTTGTCATAGCTGGAGAAGCACCTGCCATCAGAAAAGAAATGCAGGACGTTACAACTAAACTGGGTGAGGCGGCTCAGCTGACATGCCAGATTGTTGGGAGACCTTTGCCTGATATTAAATGGTACCGCTTTGGCAAAGAACTGGTGCAAAGCCGAAAATACAAAATGTCATCTGATGGACGCAATCATACACTCACAGTAATGACAGAGGAACAGGAGGATGAAGGTCTCTACACTTGTATGGCTACCAATGATGTCGGAGAAACTGAAACTAGTGGCAAACTATTATTGCAGGCTCCTCCTCAGTTCCATCCTGGCTTCCCATTGAAAGAGAAATACTATGCAGGTGCAGGTGGCACCCTCCGCCTTCACGTTGTGTATATTGGCCGACCAGTACCAGCAATAACCTGGTTCCATGGCAACAAACCTTTAAGAGGATCAGAAACAGTTACTATTGAGAACACAGAACATTATACTCATCTTGCTATTAAGAATGTCCAGCACAAGACTCATGCTGGGAAGTACAAAGTACAACTCAGTAACACATTTGGAACGGTTGACACTGTACTTAATGTGGAAATACAAGGTAATTCATTTTATTTTCAGTATTTTTGTGGAATATTTTCTCAAATATTGATTGGAAAAAGAACTAAAAATGTTGTGCTTTTTCTTGTACAGATAAACCAGATAAACCAGCAGGGCCAATTGTTATAGAGTCTATACTGAAGAATTCTGTGGTGATAAGCTGGAAACCACCAGAGGATGATGGAGGTGCTATGATAACCAATTACATCATAGAGAAACGTGAAGCCAAGGAAGGAACAGAATGGCAACTTGTATCTTCAAGTATTTCAGGCACAACCTGTAGAATTGTTAACCTAACTGAAAATGCAGGCTATTATTTCCGTGTTTCTGCTCAGAATACATATGGCATTAGCGAAGCACTGGAGGTCTCATCAGTGGTTTTCATAAAGCCTCCATTTGGTAAGTGGAGACCAAAGTATCAATTTCTGTAAGCCAGCAGCCAAGCCCCACACAGCTGCTTGCTCACTCCCCCACCAGCAGGATCAGGGGGAGAACTGGAAGGGTAAAAAGCTAGAGAACTCGTGGGTTGAGATAAAGACAGTTGAATAGGGAAAGCAAAAGCTGCAAAAGCAAAGCAAAACAAGACATCATCTCACTGCTCCCCATGGGCAGGCAGGTATTCAGCCACCTCCGAGATAGCAGGGCCCCATCACACATACCCATTACTTGGGAAGACAAAGCCATCACTCCAAACCTCATGCCCTTCCTCCTTCTTCCCCCCACTTTATATACTGAGCATGTCATATGGTCTGGAATATCCCTGTGGTCAGTTGGTGTCACCTGTCCCAGCTATGTGTCCTCCCAACCTCCCATGCACCCCCAACTTCCTTGCCAGCGTGGCAGTACAGAAAGCAGAAAAGGCCTTGGCTCTGTGTAAGCCCTGCTCAGCAATAACAAAAACGCCTCTATATTATCAACCCTGTGTTCAGCACAAATCCAAAATACAGCCCCATACCAGTCACTGGGAAGAAAGTTAACTCTACCCCAACCAAAACCAGCATACCCTGTAATTAGTAAGGCAAGCTCACTTCAATTTTTGAACTTTTTTATTCTTTACAGAAAAACCAGGACAACCTGGCAAGCCAGTAGCAAGTGCTGTCACAAAGGATTCCTGTGTTGTCTCATGGAAGCCACCTGCAAGTGATGGCGGTGCAAAGATTAGAACTTATTATCTTGAGAAGCGTGAGAAAAAACAAAACAAGTGGATTTCTGTAACAACAGATGAAATCCGTGAAACAGTCTACTCTGTGAAAGATCTTATTGAAGGTCTTGAATATGAGTTCCGTGTAAAATGTGAAAACCTTGGTGGTGAAAGTGAGTGGAGTGAGGTATCCGAACCAGTCATTCCAAAATCTGATGTACCCATTAAAGCTCCACATTTCAAGGAAGAACTAAGGAATCTGAATGTGAAATTTCAAGCTAATGCCACGTTTGTCTGCAAAGTCACCGGTCATCCTAAGCCAATTGTCAAGTGGTACAGACAGGGCAAAGAAATCATGCCAGATGGGGAAAAGATCAAGATACAGGAGTTCAAGGGTGGATATTACCAGCTGGTCATCACAAATGTAACAGATGATGATGCCACAGTATATCAAGTTAGAGCTACCAACCAAGGAGGATCTGTGTCTGGCACTGCCTCTTTGGATGTTGAAGGTGAATGAAGAGTCTTAATAAGACTCTTTTTAAGCTTTGAATATTTAGACTATAGGTGCTCTTCTCATGTGCTTTTGGTCATGTGTTGTTTTTTCTTCCTCTTTCTATTCCAGTTCCTGCAAAGATTCACTTGCCCAAAAACCTGGAAGGCATGGGAGCTGTTCATGCTCTCCGAGGGGAAGTGGTGAGCATCAAGATTCCATTCAGTGGCAAGCCTACCCCCGTGATCACATGGCAGAAGGGACAAGATCTCATTGATACTAATGGACACTACCAAGTCATTGTTACACGATCATTCACATCTCTTGTTTTCCCAAATGGTGTTGACAGAAAAGATGCAGGGTTTTACATTGTTTGTGCCAAAAACAGATTTGGAATTGATCAAAAAACAGTTGAATTAGATGTGGCTGATGTGCCTGATCCACCAAGAGGTCTAAAAGTAACTGACATTTCAAGGGATTCAGTCAACTTAACCTGGAATGAACCAGCTACAGATGGTGGAAGCAGGATCATAAACTACATTGTTGAGAAACGTGCTACAACAGCAGAGCGATGGATTCGTGTTGCACAAGCTCGTGATACACGATACACAGTGGTGAACTTATTTGGTAAGACCACCTACCAGTTCCGTGTAATTGCAGAAAACAAGTTTGGCCAAAGTCAGCCTTCTGAACCCACCGATCCAGTTGTAACAAAGGAAGATAAGACTAGAATAATGAACTATGATGAAGAAGTTGATGAGACCAGAGAAGTCACAGCAGCTAAAGCAGCTCACTATTCTACAAAGGAACTCTATGACAAATATATGATCGCAGAAGAGCTTGGACGCGGGCAATTTGGCATTGCACACCGCTGTGTTGAGGCAGTTTCAAAAAAGACTTACCTGGCAAAGTTTGTCAAAGTAAAGGGCGCTGACCAAGTTTTGGTAAAGAAAGAAATTTCCATTCTAAACATTGCTAGGCACCAAAATATCCTGTATCTTCATGAATCATTTGAGAGCCTAGAAGAATTGGTCATGATATTTGAATTCATTTCTGGAGTTGACATCTTCGAAAGAATCAGCACACCTTCATTTGAACTGAATGAAAGAGAAATAGTAAGTTATGTACGCCAGGTCTGTGATGCACTAGAATTTTTACATCGCCATAGCATTGGACATTTTGATATTAAACCAGACAATATTATTTACTTCACAAGAAGAAGCTCTGTAGTTAAAATTGTTGAATTTGGTCAAGCCAGACAATTGAGGCCTGGAGATAGCTTTAGACTCCAGTTCACTGCCCCTGAATATTATGCACCTGAAGTACATCACCATGACTTGGTCAGCACAGCTACTGACATGTGGTCAGTTGGTGCTCTAACATACATACTTCTCAGTGGCCTTAATCCTTTCATTGCTGAAACAAACCAACAAGTTATTGAAAATATTCTAAATGCTGAATACAGCTTCGATGATGAAGCATTCAAAGACATAAGTGTTGAGGCCATGGACTTCATTGATCGTCTACTAGTAAAAGAAAGAAAATCTCGGATGACAGCTGCTGAAGCTCTTAATCATGTGTGGCTAAAACAGCAGACAGAAAAGACCAGCACTAAAGCCATCAAGACCTTGAGGCACAGGCGTTACTACCAAACTCTAGTAAAGAAGGAGTGGAACACAGTTGTGTCAGTAGCCCGCATTTCCTGTGGAGGCGCGATTAGATCCCAGAAAGGCATAACGGTTGCTAAAGTCAAAGTTGCACCAATAGACATTGGGCCCATTGCTGGGCAGATAAAGCATAATGTTGCAGAAGAAGGAGGGCATGCCAAATATGTATGTACGATTGAAAACTATGATGAATCCACACAAGTCACATGGTACTTTGGTATGAGACAATTAGAAAGCAATGAGAAATATGAAATCAAATATGAAGAAGGTGTGGCAACCATGTATGTCAAAGATGTTTCTAAATCAGATGATGGTACCTACAGATGCAAGGTAGTAAATGACTATGGTGAAGACAGCTCTTATGCAGAACTTTTTGTTAAAGGTGTGAGGGAAATTTCTGAGCACTACAGATGCAGAACTGTTAGAAAAGTGAAACGACGGGTTGATACTATGAGACTGCTAGAGCATCCACCAGAATTCACTCTGCCTTTGTATAACCGCACTGCGTATGTCGGAGAAAATGTCAGGTTTGGAGTCACTATAACAGTTCACCCAGAACCTCGCCTAACATGGTTCAAATCAGGCCAGAAAATCAAACCTGGTGATGATGATAAGAAGTATACTTTTGAATCAGACAAGGGGCTTTATCAACTAGTCATCAATAACGTCACTGAAGAGGATGATGCTGAATACAGTATAGTGGCACGCAATAGATTTGGTGAAGACAGCTGCAAAGCTAAGCTGACTGTGATTCCACACCCGCCTCCAGCAGATGCCACACTCAGGCCAATGTTTAAAAGACTGCTGGCAAATGCTGAATGTCAAGAAGGCCAAAGTGTCAGTTTTGAGATCAGGGTATCTGGTGTACCAAAACCAACGCTGAAATGGGAAAAAGATGGTCAACCTCTATCCTTTGGTCCCAACTTTGATATAATTCACGAAGGTTTAGATTATTATGCTTTGCATATCAGAGATACTTTACCAGAAGACAGTGGCTATTACAGAGTTACTGCTACTAACAGTGCTGGATCTACAAGCTGTCAGGCTTATCTAAAAGTTGAACGCTTGAAATATGTCAAGCGTGAGTACAAGACTGAAGAAGAGCGGGAGAAGCATGTACAAAGGCAAATTGACAAGACCTTACGAATGGCAGAAATCCTTGCTGGGGTTGAAGCTGTTCCACTGACACAAACTGCACAAGAGGCTCTCAGAGAAGCTGCTATTTTATATAAACCAGCTGTTAGCTCAAAGACTGTCAAAGGTGAATATGAAATTAAGAAAGAGGAAAAGAAGGAGGAAAGAAGACTTCGTATGCCATATGAGGTCCCAGAGCCTCGCAAACATGTACGTGCTGCTCTCGAGGAAGATCAGAATATTAAACACTATGTGCCTCTGTCAGACATGAAGTGGTACAAGAGGCTGCGAGACCAGTATGAAATGCCAGGAAAACTTGAGAGGACTGTTCAGAAACGCCAGAAACGCATACGTCTTTCCAGGTGGGAACAATTCTACGTGATGCCACTACCACGCATTTCTGACCAGTACAAGCCTAAATGGCGCATACCAAAGCTAACACAAGATGATCTTGAAATTGTGAGACCAGCACGTCGGCGTACCCCATCTCCAGAGTATGAATATTACTATAGGCCAAGGCGGCGATCACTTGGCGACTTGTCTGATGAGGAATTGCTTATGCCTATAGATGACTACTTAGCCATGAAGAGAACTGAAGAGGAAAGAATGCGCCTTGAAGAAGAGCTGGAGTTAGGCTTTTCTGCTTCCCCACCAAGTAGAAGCCCCCCCCGCTTTGAACTGTCTGCCCTTCGGTATTCTACTGCAGCAGCACAGGTCAGTTCAGAGGAAGAAAGAAAAAGAGAGCTGAGGTATTCAAGCTATCACATCCCAACTAAAGCTGAGACCAGTGCAAGCTATGCAGAACTTCGTCAACGCCATGACAGGGCTGCCTACAGACCACCTAAACAAAAGCAAAGAATAATGGATGAGAGGGAGGATGAAGAATTGCTCCGTCCTGTTGGCACTGCTCAACGACTCTCTGAATACAAGAGTGAGCTCAAATATATGGCAGAAGAAGAAAAGAGTAGGCTCAGGAGAAGGAGGGAAAGAGAAATAACTGAGATCACATCAGAAGAAGAAGAAGAAATAGAAATGGTGCAACATGTTCACAGGGAATTTTCACCTCCCTCTAGACTATTAAGGAGAAGAAGATCCCTTTCTCCAACTTACATTGAGTTGATGCGTCCTGTATCTGAATTAATTCGACCTCGCTCACGGCCTCCTGAAGAAAGTGAGAGAAGATCCCCAACACCAGAGAGAACTCGACCACGCTCACCCAGCCCAGTTTCTAGTGAAAGATCTCTCTCACGGTTTGAGAGGATGGCAAGATTTGATATATTTTCTAGATATGAGTCCATGAAATCTGCTTTGAAAACTCAAAAAACTATGGAAAGGAAATATGAAGTTCTGACTCAGCAGCCTTTCACCCTTGACCATGCCCCTCGCATTACCCTGAGAATGCGTTCACACCGGGTACCATGTGGCCATAATACCAGGTTCATTCTAAATGTCCAGTCAAAACCAACTGCTGAAGTGAAATGGTATCATAATGGCATTGAGCTCCAGGAGAGCAGTAAGATACACTTTACTAATACCAGTGGTGTATTAACTCTGGAGATTCTTGACTGCCACATTGATGACAGTGGAACATACCGGGCTGTATGCACAAACTACAAAGGGGAATGTTCTGATTATGCAACGCTAGATGTTACTGGAGGAGATTACACTACATACTCTTCCCAGAGGAGAGATGAAGAAGTACCAAGGTCAATTTTACCTGACTTGACAAAAACAGAGGCATATGCAATCTCTTCATTTAAGAAAGCATCTGCTACAGAAGCTAGTTCCTCATTAAGAGAGGTCAAATCAGAAATGTCAGCAACAAGAGAATCACTTTTATCCTATGAACACTACGCTGCTTCTGAAGAAAAAGTCACTGCAGCTGAAGAAAAATCATTGGAAGAAAGGACTGTACACAAGGCATTTAAAAGCACTCTACCAGCAACAATCCTTACAAAGCCACGATCAATCACAGTTTCTGAAGGGGAGACTGCGAGATTTTCCTGTGATGTTGATGGTGAACCAGCACCAATAATAACATGGTTCCGTGCAGGTCAACCCATTGTTTCTTCGAGGCGCTTCCAAGTAACACGAACACAGTACAAGTCTACCTTTGAAATTTCTTCAGTCCAGATGTCAGATGAAGGAAGTTACACTGTTGTAGTGGAAAACTCTGAAGGAAGACAGGAAGCGCATTTTACTTTGACCATCCAAAGAACAAAAATTCCTGAAAAAACAATTACATCACCTCCAAGGATCAAATCTCCCGAGCCTCATGTAAAGTCTCCAGAGCCAGTTAAGTCTCCTAAACGAGTGAAATCTCCTGAACCCATCAGCAGTCCCCCAAAAGCTAAGTCACCACCTGGAGACAAAACAGTACCAGCAGAGAAAGTACAATTACCAGCTGCTTCTCCACCAAAGATAAAACAGCATCTGAAAGCAGAAGCTCTTGGAGATAAGGTAAAGTTATCCTGTGCAGTTGAAAGCAATGTTTTAAGTGTCAGAGAAGTGGCTTGGTATAAGGATGGTAAAAAACTGAAAGAAGACCATCATTTCAAGTTTCATTATTCAGCAGATGGCACTTATGAGCTCAAAATCCATGAGCTTGTGGAATCTGATAAAGGAGAATACACCTGTGAAATTATTGGGGAAGCAGGTGTTTCAAAAACTAACTTCCAGTTTACCGGCCAAGTATTTAAAAATATCTATTCCCAGGTAAGAAGTGTATCTGAATCTCATAAATCAGTTCAGAAAGAAGATGAGTTGCTTACAGTTTCTACTCAAAAGAAAAAAGCAGTTGCAACTGAAGAGAAATCTGCAGTTCAAGAAGTCATTCAAAAGTCAGTTGTTACTGAAGATGTCAAACAAGTGAAAGCAGAAATTAAAGCTTCTTCAACTAAAATGACAGTATCTGAAGGGCAGAAAGTGACGTTGAAGGCCAACATTCCTGGTGCCTCTGAAGTAAAATGGGTGCTGAATGGAATGGAGCTGAGAAATTCAGAGGATTACAGATATGGTGTTTCTGGAAGTGATCACACGCTAACTATCAAAAAGGCCAGTAGTAAAGAAGAAGGTATACTCACCTGTGAGGGTAAAACTGACGAAGGCATTATTAAATGCCAGTATGTTCTGACCTTCTCTAAAGAGCGCTCCAACGAACCAGCATTCATCATGCAGCCTAAGTCTCAAAATGTCAATGAAGGACAAGACGTGTTGTTCACCTGTGAAGTTTCTGGGGATCCTTCTCCTGAAATTGAGTGGTTAAAGAATAATCAGCCTGTAAGTAATCATTTAATATATTTACTTGAAAAAACAGAATTATTCATAAAACTGATCTTAATTAAATAGGTTTTTTTCCCTCCTCAGATTGCAGTTTCATCACATATCAGAGTAACTCGCTCTAAAAATATATATTCTCTTGAGATTCAAAATGCAGCAGTGAGTGACACTGGAAAATACACAGTCAAGGCAAAAAATTACCATGGGCAGTGCTCTGCTACAGCATCTTTAACTGTACTCCGTAAGTTTGTTCTCCAGGTCTTGTGTTCAGAATAATGACAACTTTTTCTGTGATGTGTCTACTAAAACGACTTATGATAAAAGTTACTGGTAATGTTGACTTAGATATTTTAACAAGTTCATTTTTCTGTTGTATTTTATATATACAGAACTAAAACAGCATTACAAATCTTTTTAACACCCACAGAGGAGCACACAGGTGCTCTATAACATCAACAGAGAGATGCATGTTAAGAGAAAGCTATGAGTATTTGAGCATTCATTCTAGAATGAGTATGTTAAAACCTTGGTGCTGGTAATTACTCTTTCCTCATTTACTAGCAGAATCTGTTCCAATAAAACAAAGAAATTCCGCAATTAAAATTTTTTATGGCAACTTAACTGAACTGGGTTTAGTATTTTATTGGCTGTTCCATATCCCAGCTCCTAGCATCAAGGGGTGGCTACGATTTGCTTGTACGACTGTGTTTGGGTTAAAAGCAAAGCTGCAGTGATTGAGCTTTTCTGTTGCCTTTTATAAGTACAGAACAATGCAGTGAAATACAGACTTTACTATTCCATGTTTGTAAGAACTTGAAAATGTTTCACAACTTCTACAAACACGAACTGAACACACAATTGCTCAGTATCTAATTCTAATGTCTAATAGTTCTAATAAACACTGTGTGATAACCTGGGTTTTTTTAAGTATTTATGTTTTTCCTTCAAGCTCATACATACCAGTACGTTCCATTGCCTACTTGTTTCCTTTCTAAATTACTGTTTGTGACTTGGACATCTTGAATCAAATGACTGAAAACAATTTTATATTCCACTGCAGTTTTTCCATTGAAAGCAATGTATGCTGTCTCTTCATTTCTGTAAAATTAACCAGACAGAACTGCATGACTTTGTTCGTTAATGTGATGTTGTTGCTTTTTCCTTCTATGTTTGCAATGCTCCTCAGCTCTAATTGAAGAACCTCCAAAAGAGGTAGTATTGAAGACCAGTGGCGACGCAAGCATGCACGAAAGTTTTTCTTCTCAGTCCTTTCAAATGGCTTCTTCTAAACAAGAGGCTTCATTCAGCAGTTTCAGCAGTAGCAGCATGACTGAAATGAAATTTGAAAGCATGTCTGCCAAAAGCATGTCCTCCATGAAAGAATCCTTTGTAGAGATGAGCTCCAGCAGTATTATGGGGAAATCTAGTATGGCTCAACTGGAGAGTTCAACTAGTAAAATGCTCAAATCAGGTCTGAGAGGTGAGCATTTTGATTATTGGTAGAGTTAGTGCTTCTGCTATCTTGAAGTAGTCCTCAGAGTGAAGCTGCTGCATGGCTTAGTGGAAACAGACTAACTTGCTATTTCTTCTCCTGTTTTATGAAGGAGTACCACCTAAAATTGAAGCTCTCCCATCCGATATCAGCATTGATGAAGGAAAAGTTCTCACACTATCCTGTGCCTTTTCGGGTGACCCTGCTCCTGAAATAACATGGTACTGCAGGGGGAGAAAAATAACCAGTCAGGACCAGCAAGGCAGATTCCACATTGAAACCAGCGAAGATCTAACCACCCTGATCATCATGGATGTCCAGAAGAACGACGGTGGACTTTATACCCTGAATTTAGGAAATGAATTTGGTACTGATTCTGCCTCTGTGAATATTAATATTCGATCACATTAGAGAGCTCGATATGTATTATTTACACTTGTTTTTTTACAAGTGATTCATATATGGACTGGAATATCTGATATGTAAATATAAAAAGAAAAATATTTTTTTACCTACCTGAATGAGACAAAGTCCAGAGCTATACATTATGACTTGTAGTCATTATTGACCTAAGAATTTAAAACACTTTTTTCACTGACATGTACATACTGTATATAGCCGAAGTTAACGGTTATGAAGTTTTGTACCATTTATTTTATGACATTTTGAAACGTAACTTTTGGAACTCACAGTTGGCAGGAGAAAGTTTCCTAGCAAATGACTATCCTGCTCAACATTTAACTAATCTTTGCGCCTCAACTCATTGTTGATGTCTAAGAATGCCTCAACAGGTAGAGCGTCTCCCTGTTGAAGATTACCTACACCTAAGAGATGATACAGTGCATAGTATTTCATACATGCACAAATATTTATGTTGAATCAGAAATGTAAGGCATTGGTGATGTTTGCAATTACCCTCCTGTAAGCATTGCTTTAATGTTTTACATTGGATCTGATTATGTCATAATTTCCATACCTGACTGACAATTTTTGGACAAAGTGCAAGCGGCCAGCACTTTGTTCGCCCAATGTGTACTGTTTCTGACATATTGACTGCCTGAATAGCTTTTAAAAAAGTAACATCACCTGGCCATCCCCTTAATCAACAAAGCTATTTAGGTATTCAAGTGCAGCAGCAGTACCCCATCTCGGAGGTTCATAGGGTGCAGTGAATGAGTTTGTGTGGTAGAATTAGACACCCTGTAGTCGCTTCTGGGCAACTAAGCAATGAACCACAGTTTGAAAACAAACTGTTGCTCCAACATCAAATATCGCCCTGCACTTCAATTTGCTTTAGTTCTCCTAATGTAGTAATAGAGCTTGTTAGCTGTTGAACCTCCTTGAGATAGAATTGTTCATTTGAAATAAAGCATGCTTTCTGCACCATAAAATCTGTGACTCCTTCTTTATTTATTAAGCTGTTTTTACAGTTCCTGTACTACACTACAGAAAAAGTTGCTGAAAAAAAAGATGGGGTAGAAATGCAATTCTCCAGTGTAAACCAGGTCGCTAACTGTTGTTAGCTGTTAAACCAGGTAGATATTGGAAACATCCTGGCCACCAGTCAGCCTTGAAAAAAGTCAGACTTTAAAAAAAAGTTTTCATCATAGGTTCTTCGTTGACAAAGGATAAATTCTAGCACATATCTAAGCATTGTGCTGTTCTTATCGCTCTGCTATTTCCACACTTTCCTCTATAGCCTCTATTTTTTTGGCAGCTACAACTACTACAGATTAGTTGACCCTAATTGCCTGGACCTCCCATGGGTTATTAAGGGCTTATGTCCCATCAGTTTTCCATTCCTCAAGTCAGCTGACATACCTGTAGGAGTAAAGCCTGCCTTTACATTCGGGCAGGGAAGATGGGGGCGTGTGAGTTGTGAATCACAAGTACCATGTAGGCAGGTCCAAATTTTGTTATCTGTGGGAAAAAAAGTATCAAGGTCCAAGGTGTAACTCTGCTCTAGAATTCACTCTGGTCTGTAGAAAAACCTTGAGAGAAAACACACTCACAGCAGTGCAACACTTCAGGGGCTGAAAATTCTCTAAGTGTGGCAGGAGCATTAGTTAGCAAACACTATGCATCACTATGACTCCCAGCATACCATTACTAGTAAAAAAAAAAAAAAAAAGGCTCAAGTTCATCAGAAGTACTAAAGCAGGTAGAATGTTTAAAAACGTATTCCAAAAAGACTCATTATAGAAGCCCACTTCTTTTTTATAATTTCCTATAAACCTACACATTATCAAGCACTATCTATCCACATGATGCAGGAAAGCTAAGAATGAAAGAAGGACTAAAGTAAAAATAAGGATTTCAGAAGACCTAAGCTTTTGGGTCAGGACAAAATCCAAACTTTGTCAAGTAATGCAACCAGGAACATTTAGAAACAATCATAAAGATGAAAGAGTTTAAGAGTGCATGGTAATTCTTTCTTAGGGAGGAAAGTAAAAAAGAATAATAAAAATGAAGTAGAAAAAGCTGTTAATTTTAATCTTTAAACCATCCTAAGAAAAAAAAAATCAAGAAAGTTTCTAATTCTCATTTCATTAGATATTTAAAAAAACCTCAACCAACAAACTCAGTACAAGACACAAAAATACGTTAAGTACAGTCTTGTTTAACCAACAACTAACTCACGTACACAGGCACATAAGAAAATTAAAAATGCACTAGTTAATTGGTCACTGCGGCAGAAAGAAATAGTGACAGCCAGTATCAGCAGATTTAACCATGGACTTTTCTCCATAAAGGCTACTGAAAGCTCAATCTTACATGGCCTCTTTTGAGTCTTAGATATACTTACTTGATAGAGTGGCAGTGTAAGCAAGTTCATTCTGTCAGTATCTCTTTGGCCCAACTCTGCACAGTGCTTAAGCAAGCACACCTAACTTCAGGCCGATGAGTCACTCACATGACTAAAAATAGGATTTAAAATACTTACAGGCTTTGCTGAAACACAGCTTTAATAGATAATGTTACAGACCAACCAGCTGAGCCAGTGTTTTTCCACAAGACTGCTAAGCGAATGCTAATACAGAGTGACATCACTAAAGTCACAGCCTAGAGCTTCAATATTCCATTTCACAAAACACTTCCCTGAAGAATAACATTTTTCGAGACAATAGGTTAAGCAGTCTCTGCATGAAACAAACATTTTGACTATTTACTTCTTATATTCAGGTCAAATATCGGGACTTCTAACTTTACAAGCTGGTATTTGCTGTCTTTAAAGATTAAATCTATTGCACTATGGGAATAGTTAGAAAGTTAGAATATCCTGCCACTGGTATGTGTATGAAGGCATTTGGTGTTAAGGTTTCCTGTGTGTTGATGCCTAAAGAAAAACTTTTTAACAAAGTTCTGTGAGTTGCTGTATAAATCCTACTATAGAGCTATATATTTTCTACTAACACTTTACATGTGGCAGCCTGAGAAGAATAACTGTGACAGTGGATAGCCATAATAACACTGAGAGATTCATTTTACCACATTTTAGTTAGTTTTCAGACACAGGTATTTCCTTTATTCAGGTATTACACCCCTTTTAAAAGTTTCTAATTTATACTGGCAGGAACAACAGCTACACTAGAATACTTAAACTGAGAGGGGCATAAGGAGCAAAAATTATCATTTGTGCAAATAACCTTAATAGATACATAAATAGATTTCAATTTTTAAATTAATGAAGTACAAAAAATTTATGCAGAAGCAACCTCTGAAATATTCTTATCCCAAAGATTGCTTTCTCTGAGGAAAAAAAAGAAGTTTAAAAAAGTGAAGTTGAATTATTAAGTTGAAAAAAACACAAGCATTAATTTACAGTAAAGGCCCTGAACACTGTAATCTCAGTATTCACAGCTCTCCAAATCACGGCATGCCTGACCATTAATTCATTATACTATAAGTTGGTAATTTCTAAGCATTCCATTTCTAATTATCTGAAGTTAGAAACTTCAGATATATAATTAGAAGTTATCACTTTTCACCTAAATAGATACTATGCTTATACTCTTTAAGTGATAAATACTGTTTTAAAAAAAATAATTTCAGATTGATCTCTTCAGAAGCACGAGATCAAAACTAAAAGTACTAACTACATATTCTGTGTTGAGGTTCAGCTCTGATTCTCCACTATATAATTAGTGATATAATTAGGCATTCCTGATAAGCTCTCCTTAAACTTGGAAATGAAAATGTGAGAACATCCAGATATTTTTAGTCTTACTGTACATGAATTATTGTGATTCAGCCAGGTAAGTATCATTTTCAGAAATGACTTCTTAGCCCCATATGCCAAAAGTATCACAGCATATCATCTTCACTGATTTCACTGAAATACATTTTCAGATGTTTGGCACAGTCACATCTAAAAAGCTGATTTAACTTTAGCAGGAACATATCACATACATATAGAAAGTTGAAATGATGGCTTTGGTGACCTGGAGAAACCCAAAACAGTGAAAAAGTAATTACATGGAAATTCTGTGCTTGAATCTGATCATTACAACTTTTGTATTATAGCAGTGTTTCAAATTATTATTTACTACTACATACACTGATCTCAGATTTTTTTTTGCATAATTTGAAGTCCAAACTCTTTTCTTTGTAGTAGTTGAAAGCCAGAAAAAAAATAAAATCTGTCAATGTGACATATACTTAACACTATACAAGCTGGCAGAAACCTTAGTGAAATTTCCAAAAGGAGCTCTAAGACAGCATACGATTCAAGACAACACTCTCACTACAATATGCAGTTTACTTCTCTGAACATCTTTTTTAATACCTTTTTTTTTTTACAATTGTCGTGTCATACAGAATACATTAAAGCAAACATTCAGAAAAAATGTACAAGCATATGTGTGGCTGATATGCATATTCTAGTTTGTATGAAACTGACAGAACTGAGCGCAAATGACTGCTCTGAGCTGGTATCCACAAATCCCTTGTACAAACCATTCCATCCCACTTGAACCTGGCATAATGGTTTATAAACTGGCATTTTATATGTGGGCAACAGCTCATATGTTTTTCCCCAACATTTGGACCTATTTTGATTTAGCTAAATTGACATTCCAAAAATTTATAAGGATAGTTCCCATTCTCATCTCTCTTTTCCAACCCGCTTCAAAACCACCAAATTATTTATATACACAAAAGGAAGACTAGTTAAACCAAATTAAAGAAGATCTGATTATAAAAACAGATTTTGGTATGTGCTTGAGTGCAAAAAACCCTGTACATCTATTTATCAATTGTGTAAATCAAAAAGAGTAAATGGCTTGCTTAAAGTGCTCTACAGCTAAGACTTTACAGACCAAGTTTATCCCTAAACAAACACCCCAAAAATCCCCAAAAGCTTACAATGTTAACATTAACAACCTTCTGGACCAAGGTGCTAGTAGGCACTGTCATACTATATTACTAATTAATTATTAAGAGAGTCAGACTCTGACCTCACAGTTAATGTAAAATTTAAACTGATGTAACTGAGAGCAGAATTCATCTTCTGGTGTATACCATCCTCAAATGATATAAAGGAGACACAAAAACAGAAGATCCCTACTGTATAAATATGTCATAAATAAAACACATATAGATACAAATATTCATTACAACAGCAGCTTAAAACAGTCTAACATTTTAGCTCTTGCTTCTATAATACTTTGCTAAAAATACATCTTAAGTAGGCAGAGTAAATCTTAATGGTGCTGTATTAACTATTTGTGATACTACACACCCCAGAAACAATTTATGCACATTTTGAAGCCTTTAGTAGATCTTCAGATCTTTAGTACTGAAAGTAGGTAGAAATTTTTGATGCAAAAAAGAATAAATAAATAAAAATTATTAAATATCCCATGTTTGGTACAAATACTTCATATTAAGTTATTTTTATACATTTGTTTAGAAAAATACACTAAATATTTCTACTTTCATTGGCTAAAAATAAGGACTGGATTATGTATATCCTTGTATTTGTAAAGGCGGCAATGTCAATTACCGTCAAGCTGCTAGAAGAGACCCATTAGTGCCCATTCCCACAGCCCTTACACTGGCAAAAAAAGCTACTGTGGGGCCAATCACAGCTCTGGGTGGATGACCTGGTACAAATGACCAAGAGGCCCAGGGCACAAGTCTCATTTTCTCCAAAAAAATGAAAATTTTTGCTGAAGTTTATAATGCATGTTTACTAACATATCAGTCAGACCTTCACACTTTTTAAAAAGAGCTATGTTTACAAATGTGGATGCTTATCTGTTAAAGCCATCATTTGTTCCAAAAAATGCACATTCAAACTGTGAAATATTAGGAAAATACTCTTGCAAATAAACTATATAAAGATAAAATACACTTCAAAGATAGTATTTATGTTATTCTATAAAGTGCAGAGAAATCCTTCTAAAAAGGGAAATTACTACTTCCTATAACAACAGTATAATTACAGCAGCTTTTGCATAGCATTATTTATAGAAAATTGAATACTTTCAGTTGTTTCATGAGGAAAAGGATGAAAGAGTCTCTTCCAGTTCAGATCTTTCCTTTGACACTGATTTATTTTCTTCAGGAATGGTTGATGATACCAGATCTCCATTGACAGCACTTCTAGAACAGTGAGCAGATCCTGTGAAGAGATCAATAATTATTTAATTTTCAACCCCCAAAACATACCATCCAATCTATCAATTATTCTATTTGCTAAGTACTTCCTATACATAAGGAATCAGAAATGCAATTACAATTGTCCTGAAAGATTTCCATCAATATCATGCGCCCAAGGATAATGGAGATGAAGACTGTTCAGCCAGCATAAATCAAGTAATTTTTTCATATACAATGATTTTTTACATTAGGAAAGACAGTAACCTGTGAGGTGCAGACATATTCTTCATGAGGAATACATGAATTTTTTTTTTAAAGAACTGATGCATTGACAAGCACTTAATTAAAATATTTTCTATTATTAAAATGAAATGGGTGACTTACTGCAATTTGGGTATTACTAGGTTACGTGATAGGAAAGCAACAGAACTAAGATAACTGGCAGGTAGCAGAGGGAACTTCTAAAACAGTAAAAGAAAACAAAAAACCAGAAAAGCTGAGCTAGAGACTAGAGCTGAATAGTAAGGAACTGTATTAGCAGAAACTTGTAAGACAAAGCCTCTTCTCAGCAGTCCTAAGTCAGATTGGGTAACCAACACCAGAGGGCCCAGCTGGTAACAGCAAAAGCCTTGTGTTACAGGAAGCCTGATACACACCTACCTTAGTCATCAGACACAGAACAGGATCTAAACTAAGTTTATTAGCTTGAGATTCATACTGGCATACCCTATGCTGGGGCAGATGAATCAGGTGAAAGAGGTGGTCACCATGCAACATGTGAGTATCAAAAACCCAATGAAATGGCACTGAAGTGTGAATACATGCTTCATGATAGAATGTAAAGCATTACTATCACTTCCTGCTCACACAGGCTTTCAACGATGCAGAGGCCTCAGGCTTTTTAAATCCAAGTGAGGCAGTAGGTATTCCAAAAGGAAGCAAGACTAAACCAGGAGTAGTGAAGAAGAACTGGTCAAATTAAAGTCTGCCTGAGAGGAGCTATGATGGAATCAAAATGACAGCAAGATTCAAAAGGAAAATCCACAGAAGAACTGGCTACTAACTCAGACAGCCCATCTAATTAGGAGGGAATAATATTCTGATCATGATCTTTATTACTGACACGGCTGCATGCCTTCAGAACAGTTCTCTACCAAAGACAAGGAGCCACTGAAATGAACCGTCTTTCCACAATGCACTGGTGGAAACTACTGCCCACCACTCACAAGGGTCACAAAAAGGAGAATTTCTTTTGGGACAAGCAGGTGGCAAACAGCAGTATTCCACATCACTTACCAGAACATCGTTCATGGAAGAGCCTATTAATACAAACATCCCTTTTCTGATTATGTCTCTATTTTATCTTGCCAGTACTCCCACTGATTTCAATATAACTACTCCAGCTGGAAGATCCTTTTTAATATGTATGGAAGCCAGAACAAATCAGCCAGCTAACAAACTACAGAAGTGCTTTCATTTATAATACGGGAATCTTAAACCCAAAACTTTAGGTAACTAATAATAAACTTTTTTCCTTCTGCTGATATCAGCACTAGAACAGCTGCTGTAAAAAGGGGAATAAATTGTACAGAAAGATACAAAGAAAACTAAGGCCCTTTTCTAACTTACTCTGAGAATCTTCAGAAGGTGTATCACTGTAAGATTCTGTATCTGAGTATGTTCTTCTGCGTCGCTGAGAAAATCGGTGAACAGATGAACCTGGTTCTTTCACAGAGTGATTAATCCTACAAAAAAAAAAAAAAGAGATGTATTCAGTAAGCAAAATTTGTAACAACCCAAACAAATTTAATATACTTTAAATTTGGAATAACTTTGGTACTTAGATTAGACTGTTAACTATCAATGCTTTTCACTATACTAGACTAAAAAATGGCACAGCTAACAGTCTTAATTTCACAGCTGTAAAGCCTCAAAATGGAAATAAAAATGCAATATAATCTTTGCATGCAGAAGAAAATAACGTGAGAATCTGAAATACTGACTCAAAAAAACGTTAGTGTTTCAAGTTCTAGGTCTAATTTCATGAACTTGTCAGAATAAGTCATTTACACTAGTTTCTAGCACGAAGAAATTTTTGTAGTATATTAGAAACAGCAGACACATTATTTGCTACTGACATTTGTTTTCAAAATTAGATCAATTTATGACTTTTTTTTTTTTCCCCCAAGCAAACAATTCTCCCATTTTGATTTTAATGCTAGCAAGTTCAGGGAGGTCTTTTGAGACATAAGAAAAAAGCTTAATGAAACAGAAAATTACCTTTCTGAATAGCAAGGACCAGGGTGGCTAACGGAACGCTTCATCTAGGGGGAGAAAAAAATAAATTCCAAACCACAAACCACAACAAAATGTTACAAGCTACTTATGAGAATAATACGCATATCTACATTATTTTTTACTTTACTTACAGTCTCTACAAAGAGAGAAGGCAATTTTTTTTATTAAAAGTAACCATTCTTAGTTAAAAATCTGATTTAACTATATGAAAACGGATTGCCATCAATATCAAAAGTTCTAAAACACTCACATGGGAAATAGTTTACTATGAAAAAATACTACCTCATTTCTATGGAACTCATTCCCTCTTGCACCAAAGTTACTGACAGAGCCATTTCTTAATTGCTATGATATACAGAAGACGTTTACCAATAGATGCTTAAATTCCCCATCACACAATAAAGCCAAATCCTGCCTCTTGATTCCTTGTGATTTCTCTGATATCACTGCCAAATCTCTATGCATATCAAAGGAAGTTATTAATTTGAATCATAATGATCAGCTTTGTAAGTAAACTGATTAAAGATAAATAGACAAAAGATGCAAATGCAAAGAAAGAGATTCCCACAACGAAATTCCATGTTACAGCTCATCTTGGAATCCATACATGCAACTGAGAAAACATTTAAGATGATTCCCTATACACTGTCCTTCTAAGGGAAATAATCAGTAGTCAATAGTTATACAAGTACGATTTTTACCATTATTTATCTTTTTTGTTAATTAAGGTCATACTAGATTAATACAAACATCTTTAGTTATATACACTGAAACATATGCTATCTTGCTGAAGTGCTTCAAGCCATGAAGCACTTAAACAGGAGGCGAGGTTATAAAATTTTTAGGATCAGTGTAGAGCTATCACTCTGAAAAAAACAGCTGGACTGAGGAAAAGTTAAATCTCATTCATTTATGAGATACCTCACTACAGGGGCTTGACAGGTACAACAAATTACTCTGATGATGTAAAGGCTAGCAAACAAAGACCGGGAATGGAAAATTATTGATTTATAGTTAGGACCAGTTCTGATTTATAAGAGTCAACATTTCAACTGTTGATATCATAGCACATGGCAATAGCATAGCCTTCTGCCACTCCTCCCCCCAGTCCAACAATATGACACTAAAAAAGATAGTATTTCAAAATGTCTAAACCATTTGAATAGGTGATGGTGACACAGGAGAAACCAAGGGATCAGGATGAGGCAGCTGGAACATTTCTGGCTTAAACTTGGCATTAGCAATCTTCACACATTCTTCAAGTGTTGTGATAAATGTATTACATGTGGCACTAAGCAAGGAAGAAGCTTCATTCATGTTCTGAAAATAAATGAAAGCACAAGCATAAGCAAGAAAAAAAAATGAAAATATACAAATACAACTCTCCCCACCACCACTCCCATGCATACTAATTTCCCTCGTTACTGCTAAGAACTTCCATTTCCTATTTTATTTAATCAAATGTGCACCTTACAATGAGGTCAATCTAAGAAACAAATGTGACAGCACTGTAAATTCTTTGACATTTGAATTTCTTTACCAGCCAACAATGCCCTACTGCAAAGCATATCTCACAGTGCCTACCTTGTATTAGAAGATCATTTAGTGAAACAAATGAATTGCAGAAGGAAGCATGAACAGTTTTAGCACTCAAAAGCTGCAAGACAGTTTCACCTCCTGTAAACTGACAATTTGCTCTGCTGTGACTAACCATCAACCCTTGCTTTGCTCTAAGTGACCAATAACATTGTCCTCACTCTGCTCAGGAGTGTAAAGAATGAAGCCATTAATAATTTCCAGTACCAACTTTCATTCAAAAGCAGAAATACGATCTAGTATTGTACTAGTGCAGTAGTAGTGTCCTAGTATTGTACTTGTGCACAGAGATACCTGCACTGCAGGTTTCCAATACCTGTAACACTAGCTTTCACTTAAAAAAAAAAAAATGGAATACCCTCCTACCCAAGGAAGTAAGAATGGACAAACAAGATTGTTTCACCTACACTGGCCATAATAGAGATGCCAAACAAGACAAAATATTGCCTTGCTCATAAAACAGGTCTTCTGGCCTTTTAATAAAATGGCTCAGAAACACAATTGCTTCCTAAAACATGGTACAATTATATTTAAACATCCAGGTACTTTACACACATAAAATCACCATTAGTATATATGCACACATGCACTCAAAAATTGCACTTAGGTTAAGTTTCCCAACCTTAGGGAGATGAAAAAGGCATAAGACATCAACAGTAACTTGAGCTGCATTATATAACTAGGTTCTCCAATGACATTCTAGAAATTCTGTACCTCAATGCTGGGAGGAGAGCAAGTCTCATCATGGTGAACAAATTCCTGTATGGTATGAACTTGTTGCATTAAAAGATCACAGTAGAGACGAAGTTCGGACATTTTGGTTTTAAGAGATTCATTGGTCTCACTTATTTCTATTAAAAAAACAAGGAAATATCAATTTATTGTCTACAATGTATGTATACATTGTAATTTTAAGCACTTTTCATTTAAAAATCCACTTAAATGTCCACTTAATTTTGAGGAAAATTGGATTCTGCAATTGAAGCAGACAATAGTTTCTACTTTTGGATAAGTGATGCTAATTTAATGAATATTAAGAAAAAGGCATATTATCAAGAAAAATAAAGTTGAAATCTTTCTTAGCTACAGTGTACCGCAGAAAAATTTACGGGATAAAATTTATACCCACCACAGTGGCCGGAAATGGTTACATTAAGCCATCCAAGAAAAATTACAGAAAAAATAATAGTCAAAGCGCCAGAAATGAAATGGTTTCACAACAGCTACAAACAGTATGTTTGTTCTTGTGGCAACAATACGTTGCTGGTATTTCAGCTTCTTAAGCAGTCACCTCAACCGACCTCTTCTAACTCAAACAAGGAGGGGGAATTTACCAGAGATGACTAGAAATAACTACAATTTATATTAAAAGACAGTAATAGTGACTTTGTATCACAATATTTGCACTATGGTTATCTGAAAACAAGTATCTGAAAAAGTAATATACTCTAGGTAACACACATACCTTTTTCTTTTTTTGTTCTAGTATCTGCTAAACAGGCTTTTGCACTCCCCAGTGCTACCAGCCATCTTTGCCTTTCAGCTGCATTAACTGCTTTCATATAGAAATGCTGCTCCCCTGGGATGATTAGCTCCATTCTCGTGTTGTCTGTTGCATGAACTTGTGATAGAAGAGAAAAAAAAAAACAATTTTGAAAAAAAAAATAACCTCAACTTAATACAATTATCTATTAAATACTTACCAAAGTATTTTAAAACGTTTATGACAATCCCACAGTATACACTACATCACAATGCATCACTGCCAACTATGAAAAAGCCCAAAGCTGCTCAACCTTTCTGCCCAGCACATCGTCCAGTCAAGAGACTTGACACTGAGCAGTGGCCAGACTCCAGTAGGAGGGGGTTCCCTTTCTACATTAATAAAATACTGTGTATGAGTCTGTAATAACTGCTGTATTCTAAACCTAGCCTAAATGTGGCAAACTGAAGAGCTCTGTCACAGTGACAGGCATTAACAGGAGATTAGATAAAAACTGAAATGATCTCTCTTCTAGATGAAATCTAGAGCCAAGAACTGAGGTGAACTTTGTTTCCAATCTATTATATTCAGTACTACATTTTTAACTGAATACTCTACCAAGTTTCATGTTATTGACCACAGTTCCTTCAGATCTAGTCCCCACTAGCCATGGATGCAGGAGACTCTCCCAAATCCAGACTTCAGCTATTATCTTTCCTTCATCAAAGGAACAAGATGACAAGCAAAACGAACTCAAATGGCCAAAAAAAAAATTATCTTCCCCACTTTACATCACTGATTTCATCTACACCAAGGAAACACTAACAAAAAGGAGTTATCACATGAAAAATACTTGGTGGCCCATGTAAAACAAGTTCCATCTTTTAATATATAAGTACCTACATCACAAGCCCAGTTATCTGCAGGGATCTGAAAAGAGGTCAAGAGTTAACAGCAGTGGAGAGTTAGACAATGTCTTGCTATTAGCCAAGGAGGTTGACCTAAGCTTAGACTACACAACAACCTAAACTCACAGTTTGGCACAAACAGTTCATGTACTAACTCAAATACTGCCATCACCTGTGCCCATGGGCAGCTGCTAACAGTGACAAAAGTAAAAATGACTCAGGAAAACAAAGGATGAAACATCTCTGGTTTATGACCTTTTGGGCCACTGCTGCTGCTCTTCTGGAAAACTAGCATCCATGATTCAGTCCCTATCCCTGGTGATAAGAGGGAAAAGCAGTAGAACTAAACAACTAGCCAAGGTAACTTCAGGCATGAGCCACATGTACACAACTGTTTAAAACAAAAAAAATACACGGTGGGTTCTAAATCTCAAAACAGAGCTCTATTCACATTCATTATTATTTGTGAACTATGAAGCAGTCACACTGAACTAAACAAAAAAGAGGAAGAAAAACTTACAAAAATGTATGTTGAATGATCTTTTCTATTTCCCTGGCAGCTAAAATTTCCTCAAGCAGAACTATTAATTCTTACCTTTTATTTCACACACAGCCATCTTTATACTTCCTTTGCTGCCTTTGCAAACATCATCCTGGGAATCATAGTATGACAATATTCCATTGTCTAAAACAAACCACCGAGGCTGCCAACCTAGCAAGATCAAAAACATGAAAAGGAAAGTTTAGTCTAATTACTAAATTGTAAATCAAATTAATCTCTTTGGCTGTTAAAACTTTTACTAAAGAGGCAAACATTAAATTATCCTTGCAACACATCAGGAAGTAGAGAACCTGTGCAGTCTGAAGACCAGAGCTGCTCTATAACCAGACTAGTGTTATATGGATATTTCACTCCCATTCTTTTTGGATGCAAGATCACCAGTATTTGTTTTCACTATATTCCATTTTAAAGAAAAATTAAATTTTAATTTAGTCACCAAGAAATCCTGTTTTGAAGACTGATGAATTACACACCTCTGAAAAACTATCCTCATTCAAGTATATTTTTCAGGTAGACTTTCTTAAGATTGTAGGAACTTCTTCGTAAGATACAAATAAATGACTGACGTCACCAACTCCTATGCTATGGTCTCTTCTGATTACTGTATTTCAGTGAAAACTTTGTATGTCATACTTAAGTATTAACACATCATTTTCTCTCAAAGCAGTCCAGTTCCATTGCCCAACAACAATCATATGTCGGGCACTGTGTGTAGAACTCATGGCTTATTCTCCTAGATCCATTTGTGAGGACAGTATACACCAGCTCCTCTACTAATGTTTTCACCAGCTTTGCATTAGTAAAATTATATAACGATCTCTGACTTTACTACATCTACAAAACAGAGCAATTTATGCATAGACACAAATATCTTTGAGCAGTCTATGCAGCATTACACCACACAGTAAATTACTGTCATGGGCCTTCTTGGATTAAAGTATATTAGCATTCCTTTTTTTTTTTTCTTTCTCTTTTTTTTTCTATTTCATAAAACTCAATACTCACTGGAATAGATGCTCTAATTTCTAATACAACTAAATGCAAACCATTTTGCCTAGTAAATCACCTTTGTTTCTAAAAATAACATTGCACTACCATATTCCAGTAGAGCATAACCATAATACTGGCCCATTACAGTCTGGGTCAGCTGTACAACAGGAGCAGATTATCCCTCTTATTTTACAACTCCACACCAAAATTTAACTTCCTACTCGGCTTGGGGTTTGGAATGGCAATAACTGTGTGGCCAAGAACTCAATGCATTTGATGATATGACAGTGTGGTCCATGGTGCTTCCCAACTGCCATCTCAACAGAGCAAGCTGCAGCCATCCAGCAACAGTGTACCTCAACACAGGAGGCTTACTCAGGTAACAAATTCTTGAAATCAGCTAAAGGTTTCATATTATTCACATTCTTACGATGCTATCATCATAGAATCATTTAAAGTTGGAAGACCCCCAAGATCAAGTCCAACCTTTGACTTCATCAACTAGACCATGGCACTAAGTGCCATGTCCACTTGTTTCTTGGACACCTCCAGGGATGGTGACTCCAGCACCTCCCTGGTGAGCCCATTCCAGTGCCTGACAACCCTTTCAGTGAAGAAATTCCTCCTTTCAGGGAATTGCAGAGAGTGATAGGGTCACCCCTAAGCCTCTTCTCCAGGCTTAGCCTCCCCCAGCTTGTCCTCATGACTTATTCTGTCGACCTTTCCCCAGCTCCATTGCCCTTCTCTGGACATGCTGCAGCACAGGTGTCATTACAAGCTGTAACATTAATTGAAAAAGTGCAAGACCAGGCCCCACTACATCACATCACTACTTCGTGATAAAGAAATAATAACATGTAATTGTTTTGGTTTTTTTATTTACTAGCTGTAACTGTAAGCATACAACTCTTTTTAAATGCAGAGTGGCAACTAAAAAGCAGATCCCCAAGAACCAGAGGGCAAAGAAGATACTGCCAAGGCACAATTAAGCACGGTATGTGATCCAGTGCTGGTCAGCTCTGGAAAGACCCCTCCAGAGTCCTCTCAACAGTATCAGAGGAGAAACCTGTTTCACCCTGACAGCACCACCTGTCCACTGCCAGCTCCAGAGGGAGATAGTGTCTCTATCACAGCAGAGGACCAGCCAAACAAAACAAGAGCTTTGCTGGCAAATGCTGGCATTTGGTGCGTTTTTTGTCTGTAGCGCTTCTAAAAAATGCATTTTGTGAAGCTAAAGTTTATCATATGTTTTACAGGTTGGGATACACGAGCTCCCTACAGCCTGTCCTGCTGAGAGCAATCCAAGTCGTGAGAGAGACTCGGCCAGGCCGTTCCCAGAGCAAGGCCGAAGCGCGGGCACCCCTTGCCCGTGGGGGGCCGGGGCCGCGCCGGAGCCCGCAGGGAGGGCCCGGCCCGGCCGCACCACGGGGAGCGCTGGCACCGCCGTCAGGCGCGGCCCCCGGCCCAGGCACGGACCCGGCTCCAGCCGCCTCAGGGCCGCCCGCCGGGGCTCCGAGCACAAACGGTAGGCCATGTGTCAGCCAGCGCGTTACCAACAGCTCCGGCCGCCCGCGGGACCCCCCGAGGCAGCGGCGGCAGCTCGTCACGGGCGAGGCCGAGCCCTCCCGGCGCCGCAGGCCCCTCACCACACCCCAACCCCAACCGCCGCCCCCAGGCCCGGCCCCCCACCTACCGGCCAGGTAGTTGGTCCACTTGTACAGGACCCCCTCCATCGCTCAGAGCCCGGCGCCGGGCCGCATCCTCCTGCTCCGCCGCAGGGAACGGGCGGTCGCGGCCGCCGCGGGGATGGCGCTCCCCTGCCGGCCCCGCCGCTGCCTCCCCCGCGCGGAGGCGGAGCCGCTCAGCTCAGGCGCGGCGGCCGCGGCGGCCCCAGCGGCGCCGCCCGCCCCGCGGGGCGCTCTGCATCCCCCCTGCGCGCCCAGCCCCGCCGCCCCTGCGGGCGCTTCCGACGTCCCTTTCACTTCCTGCGCGGAGGGGGCGGCCCGAAGAACCGCCCGCCCCGCGGCTGCTGCTGGGGCCGGGCTCGTCCCCGCTGCCGGGCCGGCCGAGGCGGAGCGGCGGCGCACACTCGGCCCCCGCCCCTCGGCGCGGCGGGGACAGTGCCACGCCGGCGGCCTCCTCGGAGCGACATGGGCGGCGGGCTGACCCTGCTGCTGCTGCTGCCGCTGCTGGCGGCCCCGGCGCGGGCCGAGGGCGGCACGGCGGTGGCGGAGCAGGTTCAGATAGAGGTGCTGCACCTTCCCGAGACCTGCAGCCCGAAAAGCAAGAAAGGCGATCTGCTGAACGCGCACTATGACGGATTCTTGGCCAGCGACGGATCCAAGTTTTATTGCAGGTGGGCCCCCGTGGCACCGGGCCAGGGGCGGGGCGGTGGGCCCTGCCCGGCGGTGTACGTGGCCCAGCCGGTTCCCCGCAAGGAGCAGCGGGGTCCCACTTGCCCTCAGCCGGGTAAGAGGGACCCACTGCTCCCCCAGCGTGGGCACAGCTTAGGTCCCACACTGACCACATCAGCATTAGTGATTCCCCCCCACCCCGCTTTGTTTTTTTCTCATCCGAGTGTTCATGGATGCAGGGTTTTCCTAGGATCGTGAGGGACAGGCGCGGAGACAAGATGGAAATCCCAGCGATGAGACCCGATAGGAGGGACGCAGAGAGTCTGCGGTCCACACCTCACATGAGAGAACCCCTTTGGCAGGGTGAAAAAAACATGTTCTGTGCTGCAATCTGTGCATAAAAACCTGGGTTGGGAGGAGGAGCTCCTGGTAGAGACTGACAATTTTAGACAGAAACTTGAATACAGCATGCACTTCCTCATAGTTGGCACTGTACAAGGCAGCCACATTATTACACTACTGGTTTGCAGCCTGTCACTGCTTCCCTTCTTGGTTTGTTGTGCCATCCATTTTTCCCCAGTGTTAGCACTTAGGTTTTTGCTTTTTCACTTTGCCCTCTCCATCTATCTTCAGGCTGTTTCTGTTTGGTTTAGCTTGCTTTGCACAGAAACTGTTGTGAAAAAGCTCTGCTTTTACAGTGCCTTGTTTTCAATGGCAGTCCATCCTATTAGTGGGGAAGGACTCTCCCGTGCAGAAGTATGGAGGGGAGAGTATAAGATAATTCTATGTTTAATAGTACCATTTCACTTGCATTTTTTTGCCTGTTGAAGTGACTGATTTTGGTACATACAGTGTTGATCTCTGGCTTTTAAGCTGCATTCTTCTTAGCTGCTGTTCAACGTAGCTCCCATACTAGGCATACCTTATATGACCAGAAGCTGCCTCAAGCATTGAAGAGAGTGGTGGGTGAGCACACAGATTCCCAGACTCCCCCAACACACACCTGCACTGTCAGTCCCACCCCATCCTACTGTGATGTGAACTGCTGAAGACATTTTCACTGGTCCCAGCACTCCTCTTCTTGGAGAATTCCTACACCAGCACCTTGTTCCTGGCACGCAGTGTACATGATCAGGAAGTTCAGATGTTTTTGTTAGAAGTTAAAAAACAAAGGGGTTTTTTTATTCCAAAAGAAGGTTTGCCCTACACATATCAAATTTAACCTTAAATTAATTATAAATGTAGCAGAAGAAGTGTTAATACTTCGTATTCTTGCACTCTAAACATTTTTGTGTGCTAATGATCTATGTTTTTACTGACTGCAATTTATATTTATGTAAAAAAATACTAAATTTACTGTTGCTGATGCATGATTCTTTTTAATAGTCGGACACACAATGAAGGTCATCCAAAATGGTTCGTTCTGGGTGTCGGACAAGTCATAAAAGGGTTAGATATTGCTATGATGAATATGTGTCCTGGAGAAAAACGGAAAGTGACAATTCCTCCATCGTTAGCATATGGACAGCAAGGATACGGTAAAAAAGAAGTTTTAACACTAAACTTTGTCTTTTCTCTGTTTTAGCCTTTCAAATATACAGTAATGTAAATGTGTGTAAGAATTGGTGCTCCCATTATTTTTGGAGGCACTGCAGCTGTACAGCCCAATCCTGCTCATTCCTGTGCAGTTTAAGTCCTTGTCATGGACCCACACCCAGGCCTTGCAGTTTGCATTAGAACTCAGTACACGGCACCCAGTGCGTTTTTCCAAGTATTGCCACAATGTGAAAAATTGACATCAAAAGGAAAATCTTCATAATCCATATCAGCATTTTTTGTCTTAATCTGTTAAATTCTAGTCATGTTTAATTTCTGTTGACTCATACCTGCTTAGCCTTTTTATGATAATTTGCATCTTCTGACTAAAATGGTATGTAATGCAGTGCAGTTAATCTAAGTAGAAATAATTTGCTTAAAATACTGCTTACCTTCTGGATAGTTAATGGATATCATCATCACATTACACAGTAATTGCAACAGTGCAATGCATGAAATCCGATTTGAATAGAAGATAATTCAGTGTGCAGATCACTTTAAAAAAAGTTCCAGTCTCAGCTTATGGAGTGTTTCAGCACTCAAATGTAGCTAAATTCAGCTTTGACATAGATGTGGTAGTTTCTGTGAAAAAGTAGCTCCTGATCTATAATAAGTTTGGTAGTGATATGTCAGAATTCAATGCACCAGTTTTGTCTTTCATACAATTTCATACAAAAAGAAGAACACACTGATACAAATAAAAGATGTTCTTTACCTCTAATAATAGTGTTAACTATTTGTTCCAGGTAGCACTTCAAGAAAGTATTATTTTCCTGCAGCATACCTGTCCTCTGCCTCAGCGTATTCCTGCATGCTGGGGAAGATGCCTGCCTAATCTTGAATTAGAAAAGATGCATGTGGCTTTCTAAATCTTTACATGTCTTTCCTTTGTTGGTATGTATATTTGGAAACTTCTGGCATTGAATTCTAGTATTGTATCTGTCTTCTGTCTGTAAGTAGCATTTAAACCATGATCTATGTTCATATGTATTTAAAACTTCTTTTCTAAAGCTTGGAAAGTTGAAATCTTTTGGACTCTGAAACTTGTCCTTTTTACTATGGCTATTTTAGATGAGTAGTGTGAGTAATAGTTTTGTTTACCTTCTGTTTATAAACAAAGTAGATTCTTCAGTTTCTAAAGGATGGGCACAAGCTCAAAATTCTGTCAAAATTCCGAGGTTAAAATGTCATGCTCACTGGCTTTGGCTATGAATAGAAGCATCTTGCATGTTTACATTTTAATTTTACACTGCATGATTTCTTAATGCTCTTTTGGCACTACTTTTAGACCTCACTTGTTTGTTGCTGTCTCTTTTTAGTTTCCTTTTTCTGACAGATGCATGATACATTGACGTGTGTTTATAGGCAGTGCTGTTTTTACAGCAGGTGTCTGAAAAAGCTTTAATCCATGAGTAATGAAGTTTAACAGGGTTTCTTTTTCTAATTCAGAGACCAGACAAAATATTCCAGTAGTTTGGGGGTTTTGTGGGGTTTTTTTGTGAATCAGATGACTTACATTCTATTGCTTCTTTCTGAGATGTACATTTTAAACACTATTTTACATCAAATTCTTTCAGCATAGGTATAATTCATAGCAAGTGGGTAAAATATGATGTTACCAGTTTGTTTCTTCAGACAGAAAACACATATGAGCATTGGTCTATTACTGTAATACTTGAAATCATATGGCAGATATTTAATAAAGACATACATCTTAGAATCAGTCTCTTAATAAGCCCTGTCATATGACAGGATGTGAAAGAATAAGAACTCTGGAAACATTTGTTTTTCATGATAACCCTTCTCTTAATCTCTAAAAGTATCTGAATTGATATGAGTTATATAATTCTGTTTCAGGGAAGTACATGGTTAGCAAGTTTCTCGCAAAATCATTTCTCTAACACAATAGAATAATCTTCCTGTCTAGATGTACATAAATTTAAAGTTTAATCTGAATATTAACACAGCCTTTTCTAATAAAAAAATAAAATGTTTACATGTGAATTTATAATATGTGTGATCTCTGACCATAGTGCCTGATTTCTTAAATCCTTTTTTTTCTTTTGTTCATAGCACAGAGCAAGATTCCACCCAATGCAACACTGATCTTTGAGATTGAACTTTATGCAGTAAATAAGGGACCTCGTAGTGTTGAAGCATTTAATCAGATAGACAAGGATGGTGACAAGAAACTCTCTGAACTTGAGGTAATATGATGTAAATAATTTGAAATAAATAATTTATAAAAGTACAGGTATGGTTTCATGAGTTTTATCTTTACATGAGCTGCCTCTGCTGCAGTTGATCATATAAGGCTTCTGTGTGCTTACACAAGCTACACTGTGCAATGCTGAAATTTGCTTTAATACATTAATACGTCTCAGACTTCTGTAGATGAACTGTAGATGTGTCTGCACTGGAGTCACAATAACTTAGGTGTATAACCCAGGTGTCCTTAAAGATAGCTGTTGAGTCCTGGCATAAAAATCACAGTTGGAGTTTTTTCTTTTTTTTCTAGATAAGCCAGTATTTGAAAGAAGAATTTGCAAGAGATGGCAAAAAACGTCATGCCTCAGCCCACGATGAAATCTTAGCTGACATATTTAAGAAGAATGACCATGATGGAGATGGCTTCATATCAGCAAAGGAGTACAATGTCTACCAGCATGATGAACTCTAAGTACTTAAAAAATCTTTGGCTGTTTTCTGGACACTGAATTCTAAATAATAATACTTTGTCACAGAACTTTTTGTATTTTTTTCGTAGTGGCATCTTTTTATATCTCTTAAGGTGACTGTAAAAATTTTTAACATTCAACTAATAAAACTGTTACATGTTTCAAAAGAAATAAAATCAGAAAATTATTATTAGTGGTTCTTGCATCATGTTCTGATCTACAGTATTGCTCAGTAGTCTTACTGATGAAAATAATTATTTCTGTCCTCTTGAGCACACAAAAATGGATCAAATAACTGTTGACAGAACTAATGAACACTTCTCAATCCCCTGTTAAATAAAAGGGGAAAACAGAAGCCCAGGAATGTAACTCTGTTAGACCCTTGCAGGCTCCTAGCCAGCTTCTCAAGGAACAGCCATTTGCAGCAATTAACTATAAAAGGCCTTAAAATAAATGAATACTGTCTATGGAATGTGAAGATAAAAACACAGATGTTTTTAAAGCAATTTAAAATAACCTCTTTGATATAATTTAAACATGAATCATTTGGTGTTGATGAAAAAGCAGTATTTTTAGTGAGTTTTTAAACTTTGATTTAGTAAAATTATTGTTATTGTGTTTATTCAGCAGCACCAAGTTAAAAATCTACACTATCATAATTTCCTTAGATGAGATTGAAGATGATGGGAGATACTATATATGAACATAAGTAATTATTTGAGCATCATTCTGGTTTCCCTGCTTCTGGAAAAATGCAAAGAAGTAGCAATAGTTAATAGAAAGTATGTGGATCTCATTAACTGTTTTGCTTATGCAGATGTCACCACAACACTTGGGTAACATGTTTTGCTCTTCTCCCATGAAAAGCAATGGCTGTATTCATTTCAACATGTAATAATCAGTTGTACACAGTGAAAGTGGCAGCACCACTGAAAAATCTTCCATACCTGGGTTATCCTTAAAATAACTTTAAAAGGTAGAAAAATGTTTTTTGCTTTGCCAGTTTAAAATAGCATAGTGAGAGGGTCAACAGCACCCTACCCAACAGCATGCCCAGTCCCAGACTGGACAAAACTCTGGTGCCCTCACGTGTTCCTGTTCTCAACAGGCTTAATTTTCTGTGGTTGAGAACGCCAGCTAGAGACCTTCACCCCTGAAGTCTCGTTGGAGTGTGTAGTTCTGTTATTTTCATAAATTTCCAAATATTTTCAGCTAAGCAATTTTTCCCTGAACATGTAAAAGTCGTAAAATCCAAATGCAGAAGGTGGACTGGCTGGTACTTTTTTTGTGATCTAAACAAACTTGACAATACGGCAAAGGCATCCTAATATGAAACTCCTATCTGTAGTTTCTGTTGTTCCCTTTTGTAAATGGAACATTGGGCTGAGCTAAGTTTTAGCATGCTTTTTAATCTGATACTTCAATTAATCATTCATGAGAACACTAAATTATTAACAAATATTCTAATTTAGCCATCATGTGCCAGTGTAGAGAAAGGCAACATTTTGGGGGTTTAACAACAAGTTTGTGTAAACCAAGTAACTTTTAGCATATATTTTGACATTATGAAAATACAGTTTAAAAGTAAATTTTTCATTATCATGAGAAGGCTCTAGAAAGAAAAAATGTCAGGGAATGCATGAGGGTGTTTTAAAGTAAAAGGTCATTGACTGAAGCAAAGAATTTGAAGAGTGTAATAAAATGTTTTGCACTTTCACTATTTTGCATTTTACCATTTGAGTCATATTTACTAACTCTGAAAAGTTTGTGGCACAGTTCTGCCTATGTCAGTGACAACAGGCACTTACCTAGCTTGGTTACTTTAGTCTCTTATGCCAGAGGTCAAAACAGGGCACAGCATGCAGTCGTACGTACTTCTGTCCATTAAAAGAACACTCTAGGCATCCATAGACTGTCTCCCTTTTAGAACTTCCCATTCCACAGAGGACACAAGGACCTTTGGGGATGTTGTTATTAAGTAAATTAATTCGGATATGAGAACCTTCTCTGAGATAGCTTGTAGAGAGATCAGTCATGCTCGCAGCTTTATCATAATAATCTGTAAAAAGGTCCTCCAAGTAAGGATCAGAGTTAGCAATGATTTCCACTACTCCTTTATCTGGAAAAGAATGCACAAGAAAAAGAAGCAACGATTTGTTATTACATTATGAAATGTCGTTTAAAAAAACGTTAGCTTAATTATAGAAATAACAACTGGTTCACAAAACCATTCTAGGCATGCCATATAGATTACTTCCCATCAAAAACCCTGTGTGTTGAAAATTTTTCTTTAACTTCACATAAGACACTCACAAAAGCCAGAATTTTTTTATATAACCTATATAATTATATTTTTAGAAATATACCTAAAAGATAGGCATGAGTCAAGCTTCTGAGAAATTGGTGCAAAGTCAAATCACAGCTGTGTACTTCCCTGCTTTTATTTTTTGCATTTCTAGCTTTATATTCTAAACATAGTAAATTCGCTTTTCTTTCCTATTATTTACAAAAAAAATCCCACCAATACTTAACAGGTTTAGAAACCTTGGAAGACTCCCTGTTGACCTCCTAACAGATTTCTAAGCACCCAAATATGCCGGGGAGTTCCATTTTGGAACTACCTACCTTTTCCCTCTCTCTTCAGTGATTGACTAGTTTAGATTGAATGACAAACTTTTAGGCAGCTACAGCTACAGAGATGTGTCATACCCACTGAAGTTTTTTCCCTTAGTCTCAACTGAAGCAGCACTGAAGGCTTGGTCCATAGAAGTCCTCTGGTTGAGAATGGGATACAACGGAGCGAGGACACCTATACAGACCAGCTTTTAGACAGACATGTTTACTGCTCAGCATTTATCTTTGCACTCAGATTTGCAGATTTCCAAAGTACTTGGACCAAGGACTACTACACGTATAAGATCTTGGTCTGAAGAAATATAGCTGCATACAGTGATACTCAGTTTTGTTGGATGTTGTTCATATTAGAAAGAGTAAAGAGAACTATGATGGTATCTTGCCCATGTGCCTGCCATGTGAACATACAGCCTAAGAAGTACATTCAAATATTTAAATTAATATTGTTTGGTATTTAAACTTAGAGCATTTGCCCTCAAATATTACTGTAGATTATAACTTGTATTGCATAACACGAGCTGTAAATGTCAAACAAGGAAATAGGTTCGACATTAACTGAAGTTGTATAGTTATTCCATACCAGTTTATCAACAGCCATAATTTTTACTTTAGGATCTTTACAGTTTTAATGAACAGCAATACCACAGATTTGTTATTTCTGAACGAGCCAGATTCTCAAACATAAATTTTAATAACTTCACAATCATTTCAATACACTAGAAATTGAGAGGTACATTTCCCATCAAAATTTCTTTCTTTAAACATTTATCTTGTACAGAAATTAAAGAAACAAAAATACACTTTTCATGCATTAAGACATTATATATTTATATATGAAGTCATACTTCGATGAAATAGATTGTTCTTTAATCTCCTTAGTTTGGTCAGCGAAGATGGTCCAGATTTCTCTTTTTCAAATCCTCCTTTTGCAATTGGAGTCACACAGAGTTCTGTAAAAATGAAAAATATATTTTTAAAAGAACAAAATACAAACCCCAGAGTTGCACAACAGAATTTAATATGCGTTCTCATCAATAAAGCTAACAGTGATTAAATTCAGCTTTGCTAATATTTTTAATGGCTAGTACAACTTTTTAATACAAGTCTGCACACTGTAATAACCCATAGAATCAAGTGACACTGTTTCAATAGGAATTTTTAAATGTTAGTGGCTTCCAAGTAACATCATCAGAGCTTGCTTTGGTTCACACACAAATTCTGGCCATGTTAAGGGACTAAGTCAGTATCATATAAATGGAAGCCCTAATTCTAAAGGAGAAGCATTTCTGTGGTCTTATTTGAAACCAAAAATGAAAAATAATAAGCAAGGCTGTGAGTTCTGTAGTCACCTCTTCCAATCAACTACTAAAACCTTTTGGTAAAAAAAAAATAAGTATCATCTATGATTCTATCCATAACTTGAATGAAAACCTTTAAACTGAAATATAAGCTACGCAAATTTTTTTGTTAGTTTCCAATAACCATGATTATTCCCTCCTAAAGATCTTCAGATATCCATATGTGGTAATGACGTATCAGACTGAAATTAAAGGCCCAACAGAGAAAAATGTTACATTAGTTTAGAAGTTTTGTACACTTTTTTTTTTACTTGGGTCTTTTTACTTGCCTACTTTATGCAAAACTGATCAGATAGTCTCATAAGCCTGTTCCTTCAAGGCTTGAAATATAAATGGGTAATTTTTTTAGGCAATACAACTGCAGGATTAAAAAGAAATGCAAAATCATATGAACTGTTAAAAAATGTTTCCACAGCAGACTGTTTTCTAGCACCTGCCTTGTTTATCTTTCCAAGCACTGTTTCTCTTAGAAGGTCAGAATACTTATGCACATAACATTAAAGCACACCATTGTAGGGGATCAAGGCTTATGTATATCAAGAGTAGTAAAACTATCTTAAAATCTTAAATAATTATAAGTAATAGTAGTAATGACAGTAATTCACATCACTTACCAAAATTACCATCCAAATGAATATAGAGTTCAAATACGCTAAAAGCAATAGTTGTATGCGCGGGAAAAACAATGGCTTTGTCCCGCCCTTTACAATTCTGATCTTCAATAATCTGAAACTATAATTTAGAAAAGCATCAAAAGAAAAAAAGTTACAATTTGCAATGAAAAAATAAACAAAATAGCATCTCAAACTGCATATATTGAGGATTATAATGCCAGAAGGAAACTTTGAAACTGAAGATCAAATTTCACAGCTAAAGAGTTTTCTATTAACATATTTGTATTTTAATAAAGTTCGATACAGAGATAGTAACTTAACTTGAAAATTCAGCTCATTGAAAATTATGTGAATGATTTATAAATACTAGTAATGGGCAAAGTCATAAGATTTGTAGGTTCAATTATTCAAACACATAGAGGGGGAGAGGGAGGAAGGACATAAGACAGGCAGTAAGATGGTGACCCTTAAAATAATAACAACCTGAAGTTCCAATGTGTTATAGAAGATTATTATAATAATGAAAGATAGGTTACACATTTATTAGAAAGTCAAACTAATAAGATGTAAATTCCACATTTTTGCTGAGGCTTCACCCAAGCAATGGCTCATTGTCAAGACATCCTTTCATGCATTTCTCATCCCTCAGTCACATAAGCATTGCTAACAAAAGACCAACTTTTAAATCACTTTACATTAGTACAATAATACTGATTTACTTCAGATTTTTTTCTGAGCTTACATAATAAAAATGCAATTAAATCCAACCATAAAATTTATACAAATGAGCTTTTTATGCTTGATCATATAAGTAACAGAACTCTGTCAAACATACTTACCCTCATTGTCTCTCCACGCATTCCAGTATGGGCAGTTAACGAGCACTGCCTTGTAGTTCGAATACTTTCCATGACCACGCATAAAATTTCCATCCTACTTTTTCTTAATTGATGGACTAGACAATGATCAAAGTTTATTTTCCTAAAAAAAAAAAAGAGAGAGGCAGGAAGGAAATTCAGACCTGATTAACAATCTACAAAGCAGCTAATAGACTTAGTAACTTCGAATCAGTAAATAAATCACCATAATGTCTGTTTCACAGCAGTAAAACAACTGGCTGAGGAGATCTCTGGAAACTTAATATTGGTTTTCAGTGTTTGGGAACAGAAGCACTAAAAAATTCAAGGAAATTTGTACAATAATGTACAAATTAGAGAGGGTGTCTGGGACACCCTGGAAAGTTCGAAGTTGATCCATGTGACTGATTTTAGCGCCTATAACTGAAAAAAAAATCCTGTATCACTTATAAACACTGAACAATCATGAAACAAGTGTTTGTAGGAGAATTTCTACAAGCATTGGTTGTTAGTCTTATAAGACTGAATCTTTTTATCTAGATCCTCTTTCCCCACTCCCAGTTATTAATGATAATGTTTGGAGCTTACAAATAAACTAGGAAAAGGTAGGTACAGAACAAGAGACTCTATAGATACAAAATAAAATGTACTGTTTGATAAATAACTACAGGAAAACAATATATGTTTGAAAATACCAAATGTTCCATCATGTGTAGCAAATCATTTACTGGGATGCAACAGTGGGATTCACTGGGATGATACTGTGACCAAAGGACAATCTTTGAAATAAAAAATAAAGAATTACACCTAGAATTAGTCACATCATATTTCTACATTTGACATTTTTGCTAGCACCATGGGAACACCAAGTTCATTTTCAGTGTCCACAGCTCCACAAGAAATGCTGGTAAAACAAACTGGATTTAGAGAAAAGTCACAGTAGGTTATGAAAAATTCAAGTAGATAAACCTATTCTGCTTTTCAAAGAAAAGGCTGTGTAATAACTCCATAAAACCTCAAAGTACCTACATTGGCCCTAATATATATGGTTCCTAGTTCATTAAGGGCAAAGAAATCCTGTTTCTGAAACCCGGAGCTGGGTATTGTCATTCAAAGTAGATTTCAAATTTTCAATATTATGATATAACATAGATTGGAGCCTGGATGGACTCTTCCTTTCTGAATTTATATTTTTTTCTGAGAGATTCACTGTAATTCAAACAAGAATTCAGAAAATTTGTACAGTCTGTATTATACAGAAGGTCATATGTCTAATCCCAGTGATCCAACTTGAGACCCTTGAAAATATTAGATGGTGACTGCTATTGGTTGACTAAAAATAATAAAAACCTAAGCATTTCAGACTTTCAATCTAACTGTATGAAATATAATTATGGAACCAGAAATCAAAATATATAATATAACCTTGTAGTAAGTTCTTTAAGTAATCTTGGTACTTCAACCTCGTGTTTGGTCACTATGCCAAATGAAGCTTTAAAGGCAACAGAATCTGATCCAGCAACATCAAAACCAACATCATTCATTATCTGATTTCCTCTTCTACCATTAAGCGAAACATCAGATTTGTCTTCATAGTTGAGCAACTGGTAAGATGAGACACCTGAGTAAAAGAAGAAAATCGTTGGGTGATGAAAAGTCTGAACACAGTATTTTCACAGAGCAAGAATAAATGGTACCATTCCTACTGTGCTTAACCATTCTGATGTGAAATTCAGAGACACGTTGGGCACTTCTTGGTGTTGCTGCTGCTGACTGATGGAAAGAGAGCACGCAGGAGTCAGAGGGTTTCTGTGCCTCTCTCTGGCAGAGTTGTGCCCATGGTCCTGCATGTGACACGTCCTGGGCATGAAATGGTGATTAGGGCTATCCCTAAATTTCTGTGCTTACTGTCATTCTCCTAAAGTACTTCTACCTGTAGTTATGCTGTAGGTACATACAAACTATACATGTCGTGTGCTGTGGCTTTAATAATAGAGGCTCTGAAACCCAAAATGACTCAGTAGAAGCCACACAGAATATTAAAATTATTAATAAAGTGAAAGCCACTGTGTGTAAAAAATATTAGGGAATTCTGTATTGAATCTAGATGCAGTACAGAGGACACCAACTTTTCTTCATTTTTGCAATATGTAAATGAGACATGGGTGTGCCAGTGACATTAACTCTGCCTTTTACCTGACATGTCACATGTAGAAAGACTTACCACAGTTTCCATATATGCCTAATGATTCCAGGGACTACATCAGTTTATTTTTAAAGAAAACAATAGATTAATTCTGACTCACTTGAAGTTTGCCTTGAATTACTGTACAATCAAAAGGTAGGTACCAAAGCACTTCTATAATGCTGTCTTTATAAACTTAAATACATTTCTGTTACACTAACAGGAAACGCATTGCCTGCCAAGTTAAAATAAATACAGGGATTAGACTTCCAAACACATTTAGGAATCTGAGTTTTACTCCTTTTTTTGGTTTTAATCCTTTGAAGCTTTTAGGATAAACTGACATTATGAAGTCACCTACTACGAATCCTGTTTGTCTTTATTTCTAATAAAAAAAAGAGTCATATATTTTTCATAATTATAAACAGATTACAAACACTTGTCTTTGTCACATAAAAAAGGAAATTAAATTACAAAGCTCTTTGCTTACATTAAGGGACAATACTTTCTGCACATGATGTTTAACCTTAACAGAAAAGACTAGTAAGCTTTTGTTAGATTTTTTTAATGATATTTTGTAACCTTTTTCTCAGATTTTTTAATGAGATTTTTCAAATTTTTTCATTCAGGACAAGCCAGCTGAATTTTCCTGAATGTAAGATCAGTAGGATTAGTGAGATTACAATTTTTTTCATAATGCTTGAATTCTGGAATCCCCACTTTGTGGTGTCAGATGGCATTTCTGTCTTCTTGTGCTCATAATGGTTTGTCTTAGTAGAGTTTATAATTAATGCATTTCTTATGCAATTAGTAGCATCAATATTTTTGTCAAAATTGACATCTTCTCAAAAAAATAAAACAAACTATTTTGAGAAAACAACGTAGACAAGAATGATACACTTTTCAAAGGAAGGTAGAGGGAAATATAGGCAGCATATGTCAGTTTCAAACCTCCTAATTCTCATAGAATCTCCTCAAAAATTAATGTTATTGCATAGCAAAGGCAATTTAAACACAGTTAAGCTCTTTAAATACACCAAAGAGATTACAAATGTGGAAAAAATCTTACAGAAATCCAATTACAGTAAGATAGCTCTTGTCAAATGCTTCTGCCTGTGCAGAGCCCAGTTCAGCACAAGAGACTACTAACATGGAACAGCTGTAAAAGTGAGGCCATTCTTACACACTTAAAATGAGTATACAGAGAAAGGTGTACATTAAAAACAAATTTTAAGTAGCAATTAATCAACATGCATCAGTACAATTGTCAGGAAATTGTGGTTTGTGAAAAATCAAGGCTTAACTGAATTTGTCTTTCAAACTAGTTCAGAAAATAACAAGGTTTTTTAGTATAATTAACTTTCTTTTTTTTTTACTCTTTTTACAGAAAGTCCTTTTTTTCCTAAATATTTATTACATAATTAAGCAAGAAAAATATTACCCATTCATTAAAGAACCATCATACTACCTGCACAGTTTAAACTATGTCTACAGTTCTGTATTTACTAGAAAACATGCATTTTTCCACTTAAAGATAAAAGTCTTACCTGCAGAAATTTCTTTCTCCCCTTCAAGAATGTCTTTTAACGTGAAAGGTGTTGAAGCAAATTTAGACTTTTTTGAAAGCAAGCATTTTCTTTTTTTAATCACAAGGCTCAGAGGTTGGTATTTATCAGCTTCACTGAGGCTGGGCACTGGAACTAGTCTTCCTCCATCACCAACCTGTTTAACAAAGTTTTTGGTTGCAGCAGCAAACATATTATGGCATTAGTAATGATAATCATAGAAAGCTTTGTATCATGTGTAACTTCCAGACATCAAGCCCATGTTCAATTCTTTTTATAATGTTCTTTCAAACAAATTAACATGCTTAAAAAAAAAAAAAGCTGTCAAATTGCTTTTTTTTTAGATTGAGGTGTATTTCACTTGGAAAGAATCAACAGCATCTTAGCTACCAAACTGCTGTGGTGTATTGCTTGAGTCTTCTCTCAAAGACCTTCAATTAAGCTCTCTAATTCTGCATAATGAATAATGAATTACAAGTGTAAACTGATAGGGAAATGGTTGCCCTTTTCTTGGCAGTTCAATGCCACTGTCTGAAATCAAAATCTGCTACCATAGAAACAGAAGACTAAGTTCCCCAACCCTTAGCTTCCCATTAGGAGATATTGATTTATTGCTGTTTGTTGGGTCCTTGCTGCAGCTGAATTCTAGTGTTTTACATGCAACCAACAAAGCAGCCCAGACACGCTCCGGGAGACCGCTGGAATTACACATTCATGAACTCTGGCAGGTCTGCTGAGATGGTATTGCCTTTCACAGCACTTGCATAACCTACCTGTGAGAGCTCAGCTGGGGAGTAAATGTGGTGGTGGGCTGAAGTGTAAGATTAGAGATGGCTGGGGGCAGGGGGGAAATGGCAGTGGGCTTTCATCATATGTTATTATTCTCCTATGGGCTCAGCTGTCTGTGACCCAAGGGCTAGGTTTGAGCTGCATGTGTTTGGCTTAGACTACTGAGAAACTCACTAAATTGTGAGAATTATGCAAAATAATAAAACTAAAACTGAAGACAGAAGTGAGATTATAGATATAGGAACAAGGAGCAGTTCAAGGACCCCAGAGGGAAGGCACCAGTGTAAAAAGATACAAAACTGTAAAGAAAATAGAGTTAGTAGAGAGCACTGTGTGAGGGAGGCAGCAGGAGCCGGTCCATCCTCATGTAAACAATATGACTTGATTCTCTTGCAAGAGTGGTGAACATACAACTGGCTAAACCTTGTAGCACTTCTTCCAGAGACTCCTTTTGCAGTTACAGCAAGTAAAACATCAGCCACAAAGTTTCTAAAGCTACACTTTAGTATCAATATCAATATTATCCCTGGTTGCCGGATAACAATAGGATTGATTGGCTTTTTTTCTGAAGTAGGGTTTTCATGTGAAAGCATCTTAAGGATTGTTTTTATAAAACGAACACTTCTTTAATAATTTATCATGTCTCAATTTAGTTTTTCTCAATACTTCCATAAACATCCTTAAAGGTTCAGAGTAACAGGAAGTCCAATAAAAAGGCAAAAGGAGGAGCACATTACCTCAGACATCTAAGGCAAAATGAAAGGCTGTCAGAGCTTTCTGCTTACTCTAGAGGGGGCTGAAAAATCAAGTCTGATTACATATAGACTCTGAATTGAAAGCTTGTGAAATGATGCAACTAATTCAGGATGCAATTCATATTACACTGCACTAGCAGAAAAACCCTGTACGTATTTACTCAATCAAAACACATTAACAGAACTGAAAAGGTTTTAAAGGGAAGGAAAAGCTAAGGAAATTCTAAAATGAAAATTGCCCATTGATTCTTGATTTAGCTTAATCCTGTATATGTCTTAAAACTATTTGACAGGATACTATTTTTCGTACAGATAATGAAGCTCAGCTGGCACTGTTTATTCAACATGTATTTGTATTTTCTTGCTCAGTATGTGGTCATACATCATACTCAGTCTGCTCCTAGCTCTAATTTTGATAATGAATAGTTTCATTTTATATGTTTACGTGGTACTTCTGCTAGTCTAACACCCTATAATCTACCAAAAATGCTGCAGCAGATGTTTTTGTATCATCCTCATGCCACAGAACTGAGAACAGGAGTACAAGTACAGTAACACTGCCACATTCTGAAAGCATTTACTAATTTTGTACATCCAAGTGAAGAAAGGTATTTTCCTGGTCCACCAGCACTGGGCACTTTTGTATTTGGCACAGAAATATACCTATGAACTTTCAGCATTTCTGTGGCCCTGGCACAATCTTATTTTGGGCAATCAATAAATGAAAAACATTTCATTTCCAAGTGCATACGTTATGCCTGAGTCAGCACCTGAATTAAAAAAAAATTGCTTTCTGTCGCCAAGTTGTGTATATGAAAATCCTTATTCACATTTGGGCTTAAGGCTACCCCTGGGGAGGATCAGGCCTGTAATGCTCTGCACCCCTTAGCCCAGAATCCTGTAAAAGTTGATCCTGAAATTAAGCAGGACCTGCTGCTTGGGCTGGATCCCTAAAAATCTATGTGGCCTGATGGGATTCATCCAAGCAATTGTGTCATGGGTCGAGCACAGAGGGTAATAGTGAATGGGTTAATATCAGACTGGTAACTTGTCACTAGTGGGGTTCTGCTCCATCTTAGGCCTTGAGCTCTTCAACATCTCTATAAATTACTTGGACATGGACATGGGACTAGAAGGGATACTAAACAAGTTTGCAGACAATACAAAACTGAGAGGAGCTGTTGACTCCCTCCAAGGCAGGGAGGCCCTGCAGAGAGACCTTGACACATTAAAGGACTGGGCAGTCACCAACCATATGAAGTTCAACAAGGGGAAGTTCCAGATTCTGCACCTGGGATGGGGCAACTCCAGATGTAGGTACAGACTGGGGAATGAGATGCTGGAAAGCTGTGCCATGGAAAGGGACCTGGGGGGTCCTGGTCGACGGCAAGTGGAACATGAGTCAGCACTGCCGTGGCAGCCTGGAGGGACAACCCTGTCCTGGGGGGCATCAGGCCCAGTATCACAGGTAGTTGAGGGAGGGGATTCTCCTGCTCTGCTCTGCACTGGTGTCACCTCACCTTGAATATTGTGGCAGTTTTGGGCACTACAATATAAGAAAGATATTAAGCTATTAAAGAGTGTCCAAAGGAGGGCAAAGAAGATGGTAAAGGGCCATGAAGGAAAGCCGTATGAGGAGCGGCTGAAGTTGCGTCAGGGGAGGTTTAGGTTGGATATTAGAAAAAAGTTCTTCCCGCAGAGGGTAGTTGGGCAATGGAACAGGATCCCCAGGGAAGCCTGACAAGAGTTCAAGAAGCCTTTGGATGATAGCCTCAGGCACATGGCGTGACTCTTGAGGATGGTCCTGTGCAGAGCCAGAAGCTGGACTCAATGATCCAATTCAGCATATTCTGTGATTCTGTGATTGACAAGGCATCCCATCTGCCTTCCCTACACAGGGTCCTTCACAGAAGACCAAAAGGACTTTTCTAGCCCAATCTTAATCCATCTTTATACATTACTAGAATGAGGTCATACTTGAACCCTCACTTTGACCCAGGCACCTTTTTAAAAAAACAAAGTGAAAAAATTTGACCTAAAAAATCCACTTGCCAGATTGCCCAGAATTCATCTATGATGACCTTTGTTCTTGATTGAGCCTCTGAGTCATATACAAACTCACTGCTGGTGTCAGAAAAAATTATTCCTCCAGTCCCCCCATTTTCTCAATCATGAGAATATACTTTCTTTGTGCTACCCCTTCTGTGTCTACTTATATACCCTTGAACCTTGTAAACTGATCAATCAATCAAGACTTACTGGTAGAAGCCTCACTTGCTGATACATCTGCAGAGCAGGTGAACCTACAGTTGGAAGGAGGAATTCTGTTCAAGAAAAAAAATGAAATTATGTAAAGACATAATGCTCTATTTTTATGGGGGTTTAATTGATTTTCCTGTCCCTACAACTCCAGCATAACTGCTCTCTGCTCCTAACTCCCACCTTCAGTACTGCCTTTCTTTGCACTGTCTCCTGCAGACCAAATGTGACTGTATGTTTGCCCAAGGACAGCTCATACCTCAACACAGGGAGCAGATTCAAGGTAGCTTATTCAGCTCTGTGTTCTGCAGTTTCTTCACTATTATACCCACCTGGAGGGAACAGCAAGATATTTTTTTTCCTATGCAAGATGGGTTCTGTTTTTTCAGAGTGGGTATTAGCCATGGAGCAGTAACAGAGCAAGCATTAGCTATATACAGTTGAGAATTTTTAAGCTTAAATACCGTATTTTTTCCTTACATCATATTGATATTAATGTGGAGACTTTTTAAGAGTAAAATGTAGAGGACTATCCCGCCTTATATGTAACCTTTGAGGATGCAGAAGGCCTCTTGTAGTTATGAGGTAATTCCATAATGGTTTTCGTTTTATTATTAGATAGTTATCCTACATTATCCCTGCAGGAATATTGGAGACCTGTAATTATGGGGTGTCTAAAGAGATTTTTCCAAGGAACTGAAAATGTGGAATTACTTCACTGTTTTCAATCCAGAAATCTTAAACCATCTGTAGATTATTTTGATGTTTCTGTAATCCATGTGAACCGATGAGATTTTAATTTGTTTCTTGTCACAGTCAACCACACAATAAAATCAGTATGATTAACCAGTCAGCTGAAGGGAGAAAAGAAATCTTAAGTGTTAACTGACTGGATAAACTGAATAAGTGTTTCACTTGAAAGGATTAAACCCACAATCTGTACCAAATTATACTGGTAATTTGTTTAATAGTGTACAAAAAGATACTATTGGTTGCCAGATCTCCTTGCTGAATTGCCTTTGAACTGTATTGCGTTTACCTACAGATCTCTGCCAAAGAACAAGTGCAAGAATTTAACATATAAAAACCAGCAAAAGAAAATGCTACTGAAAAAAAATTACTTGCAAAATTCCACAACTTTCCAGCATATGGCGTATTTCCCTAGAAAGACAGGATCTGTGCAATATAGATCCTGTTAAATATTCAGGTGGTAACAATTTATGGCACAAAATATGGTCCTTATTATATTTTATTTTTTTAGGGTGGAGTATGCCTATAGATTCTCTAGTATAAGCAAAACCAGCCAGTTCCCATAGTAAGTTCCTGGGTATGAGGGCACTACCACTGCCATGCTGAACTCCTGATCTTGCATTTTGTTGGGATACTGATGTCACTTGGCACATTGCTCACAGTGACTGCTGTTCACAAAGCACTATGGCATTCAGAGATCACTCTGGGAAGGAAAGTAAGTTAAAGCAAGAAGGTGGTTTTCAGCAGACTTAGCTTCAGCAGAGATAGTTCCATGTTGGATTTTTTTCTAGTATAGTGCAAGTGCAGTGAAAATTTTAAATTAGTTCCCAAATGATATTTTCATTATGCAGTACAGGGGAACAATTGAATTAGCAGTGGCATATTTTAATTTTTTGCAGAAACCCAGTCCTAAAATGTTTTAAGTTCCCCACATTTAAAGTATGTTTTAATTCTTGTGGAGCCATATCCTTTTGAAAATTCCACTACTCTTTGTAGTGTCAGGAGAAAATTTTAATAAGAAGCTTCTAGAGGTATGTATTTTAATGGACCTCTGTGTTTATGAGACTTTTGTGTGTGAACAGTGACTTTACAAAATAGAATGAACTTGAAAAAAAATTTAAAAGGTCCAGGAAATGCTGTCACCTTTTTCTATACAGATATTTAAAACAAACTTTAGGGCTGTTCTAAACTATTTTCAAGGTCACATTAAACAGTCCATTTGAAAGACATGCAGCACACATCTGCTATCACTTTGCTTCTTATATATCACTCTTCCAGTTTACAGCTCAAGCAAACTATTGGAACCTCCTTCTACTCTCTGCTACAAAATAAACTATAATAATACATACTCATAGTCCATGCTACATACACAACCAAAGCATTTAAAGCTGCACTGCACTGTCAGCGTTACATCAGTGAAAGGCTACAAGATGTGGAGTTCAACTGGTTTCTCTCTGTCTCTTGGCTGACATTGCCCCTCTTTCACCTTTATACAAGCAACATCTGTTGACTTAGTATGTGCTGCACAGTTGCTTCCTTTGTACCACTTCACTGCCTTCTCACTAGAGCCACGTTGATTATAAAAGGAAACACAAATGCAATAAAGGAACACACAATCTGGTGACTGTTCTATATGCTCTTCCATAGACTTACCTTTCAGGTTTCAGACCTTTGTTCACAGATGTGCAGATTACTGCAGATCTGTGTTTCATGTGTCCATCTTCAGACTGTACAAAATATCCCAGGTTTTGCTTCTTTGTAATTGCCCCAATATTATCGGCAATACTTTTAATGGGCAGATGGATGTCTTAGCTGTGAACCATATACTAAAAAGAAATGCAAAAGTAGTCCTCCAGGGACAGATGTGCTGAGATAGTATACTTACTACCTATGAGAAGCAGGCCCATCTTTCAGCCAAAAGAAGTGGTTATTTGTTACCTAAACATTACAGCATACAACAAAGCTGATTTCATCATCTAGCGTTATTAACTTGTGAAGACGAATCTGGAAACAAACAAGCCAGTGTGACCTGAAGTAGGTTTAATGCTTCCTTTCCTTTGGAGGATGCTGCCCAAACAACTAATCCTTTTTTTCCAGCATCTGTCAGTGAGTGAGTCTGTGTGAGAGGAAAGCCTTGTGGGCTTGCACATCCACCTGTATGAGGGTGCAGAACTGTAGATGCTGCTGTGCCACGATATCTGAAGAAAGGTTACAGAACAAAGGATTTGTCTACATTGCCCATGCTAATCTGTCTGATGGGTGCTGAAACACTTAGCTCTATATAATACTTCCTTCAGTCATAGACATATCTTGTTCCTCACTTCTTCTCCTCACATTTTAATCTGAAAAGCAGGCCTGAACTGCATTTATTTTTGTCACTGACATTAGCTGTTCTGTGATACTGGGCAATTAACCAGTCTATGAAACCTATCGCATGTGGCTGTGGTAATACATCACTTCCCAGGAAAGGATACTGAAAGAATTGACTATTATTATAGAGTACTCTCAGATCTTTGGATACAGAGTATTTATAAACAGACAAAATGAAGTAGGTCTTTTTAGGGCATGCAAGAATTCAGTATCCTCTTTCATAATCACCTCTATGCTTATTCAGCCTGTTTTTCTTCCTGGTATAAGAATATTTCCTCATCTAGTTTCCTAAGTTTTTTTTTTCACACATGTAGGCATAAAATAATATACTTGAGCAGTTTCCAGATACTAAGCATTTTAACAGACAGCTGACATAAAATATTCTTGTCACCAAACATAAAAAGTAGCCTGATCAATATTGTACTAGGTCAGCTGATCAGCATTTAAACTCTTGAACTAGAACTGAAAAATGGATATGCTCTTGTGCTATATCACTTATATCACTCCAGTTTCTTTGACTGCTAAATATAATTCCAGGCCCTCTAAAATTACCTACTTAAGGAGAAACTTAAGAGACAACTGACATCTTAAATTTTATCAGTTAAAAAAAATATCTCAATGCCTTTACCAGAACTTGCAGTCCACTTGCAGACTAACAAGTGTAACCTTTTGGGAATGTTTAATTATATTTTTTTTTCTCCATTGACTTATCAAAAAACCTGCTCAAGAAACCTGGAGTAATCATGAAATTTGAGCTAGTAATTAGTTTCTTTTCTTTACTGAAGGAAATATAGCCAGTCACCAGTGAGAAAAGCAACTACACATCTGATTTTAATTTGGAGGTTTTCTTTGTAATTACAAATGTAACTTAGTGGAGTCTAATCACAGGTAAAAAACCATCTTCACAGCAGATTCACATCTGTAACATGCATTTATGTACACCTTATTAATTTGCTCTGAATTTTTTTAATATATCGTTATTAATATGCACTTGGGATATAAATATGGGATATATAACCTAGCCTGTCTTTTACCTACTCTGCCTAAGTTACATCTTAGATATACCTTTCAGAAATAAAAAGCACAGTCTTAATACAAGACATTTGCTGCCCTTGAGTAAAATTAGACTCACCACTCAGTAAAACTAGAGTACCTGGGTTTGAATAATATTTCAGTTTAGTTTCTTTTAATTTGATTTAATAATAATTACTAACTCAAAAAATAATTCTGCATATCGTGGTGCAGGAAAAGTCAATATTGCATACTTGTAGGTTTCTCTAACATTTAGGCCAGCTAAAATGTTTAACGAGATCATAAGGACTTGGAGCTTGATATGTTTGCTGTACAAAAATGCTGTGTATCATCACATCAGAACAGATTTTTGTACCAGCAGTGAAACTTGGAACAGCTTTCTGTGGGCAACTCCTTTAGCTGAGTCAGGATGAAATCTTGTCAACAGCTTCCCACACTGTCTCACTTCACCACACCACAGCGCCTACATGTTTGTGGTTACGAAGAAGTATCATCTGTCTCTTGGTTAGATTAAATTTAAATATGTAATTTACTTCGATGTAATTTACTTTCATACTTAAAGTAATAGTTCTGGTGCTAAATTAGTTGTCAGGTTGCTAATGCTGCCTTACAGGCCTCTTGCACTCTATTCCTAAAGGTTTGTTGTGTTGATCTTTTTTTAATCAATTAAGTAATGACATAGAGCTTTTCACACTTCAGTCACGCACAGAAATTTTGCTGAGTCACAATCATCCAAAACTGTTAGATTTGTTTTGCAAAGCATTCAGAGGCAAAGTACAGATCTCAACTACATAAATGTGAAAGCAGAGCTCAATTTTGCTCATAGAATTGTTTAACAGGGAATATGTTCTCAGTGTGCCAGCTGTCTCACAGCATCGGTTTGGACGAGATCAGATGTGTACTCTGACACAAGAGAGAAAGCGCTGCCATTCATGAAAAAAGCTTTTCCTTTCCTTTGCAATTGCTTCCACTCAGGCAGCATTCCAGACTATTTGAACACTTGTTCTTTTTACAGTGCCAAGAAATAACAAAAATCTTAATTTCTCCTCCCAACCAAATTCTTGTTTTTTTATTACGTTTTCATTTTAAGTAAATTTAAGGGTTGAACAACTGACAAGAACACACAACGGAAAAACGCCATACTGTTATTTTTCCAAGATGCCAGAAGGGGTGGGTGTCAATTTTTTTTTTAATTTCCACACCTCTTTTTCAATTCTATTAGAGAACATCAGGAACTGTTTTTCCTACACCCTCTTCCAAAACTTGGGGAGCATACTCAAGCTCCCTTTAATTACAGAGAGTAAGATGAAGTGAAAAAAAATAAAAAAGAAAAAGGCTCTTACCAGCTGTAGTATGAAGATAAAACCAGGAACTGCCAAAAAGAAAATTACCTTCTTTGAGACTGCAGTTGATAGATCCCAAACAGATCTAAAGGAAACTGTGCAGAGAATCACATGGGAAAAGTTTTATAAAAATATTCCTGCAGGGGAAAAAGGTTAGAAAGGAACAGGGATGCTATTGAGAAGCCACTGTTTCAGTACTATTGCTGTCACTATCACCCACCTCTTCAAAATCAATCTGTACAATATATATTAAGAATTTTACAATTAACAGTCAGTTCACTTAACTAGTTACAAGTAGTTCATTTAAGAACCATATTCTCCATGCTATGTTAACAAATCAGAACACAGATGACAGCAGTTTAAACAGTGTACATTGAGATTTATTAGAACAAGCACTAATAGCAGCAGTGTACAGAGTGATGGAGACAATGTACTGTATGCACTGAACAATAATAATTATACAATTGCACTTCTTCAGAGATCTATTAGAAAATGCTTTTCAGTAAACAGTTTCCCAAATCTAGCATTGTTTGGATTTGCCTCTGAGGAAAAAAAATACAAAAAATATGCTTTATCTTTTTTTTTTTTTTTTGGTAAGGCATTAGCAACATTCATTGGCAGGCTACACAAGTCATTTGTACATGCATTATCCAATTACATTGCAACAGGTAAAAGAGCGTCATGTTTCCTCAAAAACTAAAATTGTGTGTGTGTTTTGGACACAATATCCTGGTAAATCTGACTTACCCTAAAGGAAACAGATGACATCTTTTGTTACATTTTAGAGCACAACAAAAACTATAGCATAGCCAAGTTCACTTTTTATTTCCTACCAGAAGAGGTAGGACCTCCTTCACCTGGACTTGGTATTATGGGTATTGTGTATACCACGTATATCACTGGAATAAAGTCTTAATTATTACTTTCTGTTTACTACTCCCCCCCACTACCACCTCCCTGAATCATGTGGCCAAAGGATGCTTGACTGTAATCAACATTAAATACTGAATGAGCTTGGTTTTTATTGCATGAGAGGTAGTCAGTGTGAGGCCTCTTCTGCTCTCTGGATTACTACAACAGTACGTTCAAAACCAACATATAAGTGCAAAGACACACAAAAAGTGTTGCAGCTGGAAACTTAAAACTGTTATTTTAACTGTTTCTTTCTGGCTAGGTTCAATCTCAGAAGTAGCCAGAGAACTCAATATACCAAAAAAAGCAATTCTGTTTATGTGCTAAAGCCTAGACGGAAGAGGCACTTTCTCACATTCATGCTTTTCTGGGCTGAGATTAGAAGTGTGCTCTTAGTCAGCCACCCCCCTTTTCCACAAACAGAAAGATCAGACTCCTTTTTTTGACTGGCATACAGTACTAGCAGCTCTCAACTCTGGCCTGGGACCATCGTGGGGAATGTAAAGGGAAACCAGAAAAAGGGACTGCAAATATTCTTACAATTAAGCTTGCCAGAGTGAGATCTAATATGATGAATTGTTATGGGTTTAATGCACTGTTCTTTCTTCCAAATGTCATACCTAACTGAGTTTTGCAAAAGCATGAAGTTAACTTGTTTTTAAATACTACAAGTTCCAGAATAAGGTTTCAAAATGCAAGCGAGTCAAAGGAAAGTCAAATATACTGCTCTGAGTGGTAAGCAGTCAAACCAACTAAATTGCACACATTTTATCTTTCACAACTCGGTGTACATGTTCAAAATTAAGCTTAAGTGCATCTAGTTGAATATCTAGGCTTGACAGCACATTAGGCCTACAGCTGAAATAGATTTGGGCAGCTACATCACCCACTCACCTGGAAGCTTACTGAGTTCAATGGAGAATGGAGTACCAACAGCAGTTCAAGCCTTGTCTGTGTAGGTGCTCATTTGTTTAAGCATGTAGGAACTAAAAATCAACTAATACAAAGCCTGGTGTAACCAGGTAACCAGCTATATATTTTTCCTAGGAATGTCATTGTTGAGCATTTTTATTTGAACTTAAGCATCTACATCTTTTAAACTGATTTAAACTGCAGTGTTCATACTAAGTAAGTGTTGATGCCTGTGCAACATCGGCGGCCAAGCAGATGAAGCAGGAAAAACCTGATGTGCAGTGCTGATTAACTCTTACAGTGAAAGAATTCTATAGATTTGGAATATGCAAATAATATTCTTTCTGTATTATTCCTCAGCTACTGATGCCTAGTAACCACAAGCAATAAAATGGTTTTCACGGGCACAATTACAGCCCATATCTGGAATCAGAATAATAAGATGTGATGTAAAGAAGAATCATCCTGAAGACGTCCCAAACTTGTGAATAGTCAAGCACGGATGAATGCATTTGCAAGAAATCAATCAAGATCAGTCAACAATATTTTTTAATGTTAAATTACTGAATGCACTATGAAGGACTAAATTTATGCTTTTGAAAATTGCGATACTATAAGTAGCTTACATAATTTTCACTACAAATATTTGCAAATCAATATTCTATTGACTATTTAGAAATCATGGTACTGATTTTTTTTTCCCCGTATCCTATTCTTCTTCATCTCATTATGTAAGTCCACAGCGAACTTCTGAGCATAAAATTAAGGGTGCTGCAGGTGAGGCTTAGTATTACAGTGCTCAAAAATAATGCCTTCTGCAACATTTGGGTGGCTGGGTACATAAATACTTCTCAATGTCTTTCTTTCCCTTAAATAACCCTTTTCTATTGCTTTCAAACAATAGAAAAAATTTTATCTGGTGCATCTAGAACTCAGACCCTTTCTCATTACAGTTTGTTATTTCCCTCTAAAACAGATACTGTCTACCCAGTACTGAAAAGTAGCACTGGTTCTATGTTATACTTCTAGAAAGCAACTATTTGCCTTTAAATTCATCTTAAACCCACAAAGCAAGTTTCTGTATGCCTTTCTTGCTGACATAATAGCATAATCACAGTGGAAAGACTCTGAGAATCTCCTTTTACAAGTATGCTATGCAAAGAGGGGTACAAGGAATCAACAGGTTTGGTTTTTTTTTCAGAATGAGCACAGGCACATGGGCAATCAGCAAAGAATGTTCTTCTAGCTATTTAGATTCTGACATTTTGGCCTGCTAAAGAATTGGCACAGGGCTGCTTCCCATCTGAAAGGCTGTTAAAAGCAAAGAAGCTCAGTAAGGCAATGTAAAAATGACAACTAATATAAACCTTACTCTTCTAGTGACATTCTCATAATCTGAGCAAGGTAAAAAATGCTAAAATTTACTACATTTCACAGACGTATGCATGGGATCCAACCACACCAAAAAAGTGTGACATTATTCCAAATTGATATGAACTTTGTGCAAAAGTGAGAGAAAATACAAAATTCTTTGCTACTGAAGTACTAAGAAATCACAAATCACTAAAGAGTTAATTATACAGAGAAATGTAGATAAAGACCCGGAGAAGAGTCTTGCTACTGGTTACAACAAAGAAAATATACCTAATATAGAACTATCATCATAATCTCTCTGGATACCACAGTAGTTTAATTTTATGATGGTTTTTTACATACTAAATAAAAGTATCCTCTTCAGACAATCTAGTAGTAAGAGATGAAGAACAAGTAGTTTGCTATGCATTTTGAGGAAGAAAATTACCTCAGATATCAGACAGTAGCAGTTTGATTTCTTACTTATGTTATAGTAAGTAACTTAGACACAAATCAATATACAAAGAAGAATCCCACTGGAAAATATTTCTTTTTGGTCCAAGGGTGAAATTTTACTAGTCCACCCTGCAAGCTGGAGACTTAGCAAGACATGAGCATTAGGTGCAAGACAGAAGCACCACTCTTTATGTCTGCAGAGTTCCAAACGTGGTTTAATTTTTATAACTCAAACTTCACATGTGATTAATTGTCAGTGAGGAAAGAATAAGTAGTTCAGAAATAATTATAAAGGAACAAAAACAGTGTCTTTGCTAATTATAGTGAAAGCTTGACTAAGGTAGAAGTTGTCATTTTGCATTTATGACTGCATACCAAAATACACTCATCGGCACTTATTTTTCTGCTCAGTCAGGTCTTCTGTGAGACTTAGCTGAAAATAAAATTTATTGTGATCTGAATTTGTTATACTATATCTTAACCGCTAAAGAATATCAGTATTTTAAGAACCAAACAGACCTATTTTCTAACTTTGAATTGTCATGACAATTTTCAAGGTTGATTTCAAGACAGGTGACAAAGTGATTTTAATATATTTATTGTGATCCACTCTCAAAATATTTTATAAAATATTAAGCAAATACAAGGATAATAGAAGATCTCACCTGTGGTTCTTCCACACAGTTAAATGAGCTATCCTGAATTTTCCTTTGCCTGGAAAATACTGAGGATTAACCTTGCATTAACTATGTTAATGTTACCGTAATATTCCTTGTTCAGGTGAATTTAACAAAGAAAGAGAGAGCATTCAGCACAGGACTAATAGACAAGAAATCTGAGTTTGCAGTCCTGACTCTAACACTGATTGTTCTTGGTGGACCTGACAAATCAATCACTGGGACACAAGCGCAACCTTAGGAAGTGATGCTACTTCAGAAAAAGACGTTGCATGTGTGGCTGCATCAACTGGCACAAGAAGCAAGTATCTCAGTGAAGAACAACAGTTTTGGTTGAATATTTCCCAGTGTGTGTGCTGCTCTTGTATAGCACATCATTTTGGTACTCAGACAATTTACCCACTTCTGAGTTTTTGAAGGGATTTCCTCACCTCTTCCCATTTTGCATGCCTAATGTTCTGGGCCAGCAACATTATACATTAGCCTCAGATATCCCCCTTTCATCAATGCAGACCATTAAAAGTAGCAGTTAACATGGAAATATGTTTTAGTGTTTCACAGGAGACATCTGAATCATTGCTCCAGGAGTACCAATAAGTAGCTTTACCATACTTAAATGAATTATTCCTAGGTCAGAAAGACTATATTACAAACTGCTGATTATATATTCAGACTTCATGCTTTCCTTATTTATAAAATATGTAACTCTCTTTGTCCACATTACCAAGACACCTTCAGCCAAATGCCAGCTACAGTAATTTTTTATTTATAAAAGGAAAAAGAACTTTCCTTCACCTTCACATTAATTCTGAGCAAATGTCACCAATCTTCCCTTTTTTCATGCTGTCATGGATCAGTGGAAAGAAAAATGGTATTAAGATAACCTGCCTGAAATGGATTCAACAGCTCTGATGACATTTTAATTCGTAGAAGTTAGAAAAGTTTCCATTTTTTTACGTTTCACATGGACAGCTTCTGTGACTAGTTTCACCATTCTCCATTGTCGTCTCTTCCCTTTCTTTTCTGAGGTTTGTCAAAGATTGTAAGGAAGGTAAAAAAAAAAATCAAAGATATGAGGGGTTTAAAATGCCACAAAATTTGACAAAGGATAAGGTTGGTATATAAAACACAAGTACAATATCACTTTTTAAACTTGCAAGAGACCATATAAAAGTCCTCTTATAAAGAGACTTTTTAGTTTAGTGAAAGAAATACATAGTTTACACCAAAGCCAATGAATGAAAATACTTTACATGCCCTAGTATAAAAAGCAAATAATGCATTTGCTTTTGTAAGTAGACTCCTTACAATATATAATACAAAAATAAAGTAAATTGCTATAAATAAGTCATTTCTCTGACCTTACTCAGATTTGCAACATTCTCCTAGGTTCCAGTCACTGTTCTAATTAAACCTTTATTAACATACTTAGTCTAGATTCTTCTGTTAAAAAAAAAAAAAAGAAGAAAAAAAAGAATAAGGAAAAAAAGACCTTTCTTAATGAAAATACTGAGTGATATCAGAATTATGATAAAAGTAACCATGCATGGTAAAGTAGAAAATTATACTACTTTTTATACTAAATATATCTCGACTTCTATCAATACATTTACTAAAGAGGAAATTTAAGTTTTATACAGTTTTGATGACTAATACTTAATGACAGAAAGAAAAAACAAGATAGTATTTTTCACCTCAGTAGCTGCCAAGGTAAGCAGTTATGACATAGTAAATTTTGTTAGCTTTCTCCCAGGTCTGTGTATAACACACGGTTACCAGTAAAGCCATTCCAGTGTTTCTTACACAATTTTGTCAATGTTAATCTTATTCCACCAGGTGAGCCAAACTCTCTAACTTAACCCCTACTGTAATTTTAGCATATGAATACAAATACACTTTCCTTCCAGGTGGATTTAATCTGAAAAAGTCTCTTACTTTTATTATGCAGTTCTATTATTAGTAATGACAACTAAAAGTATTAATTCCTCGGATTACAACTGCAGTCAATGGCATGTTAAATAGCTACTGTTTATTGTTGCACCAGACAATGTTTAAAATTCTGTAAAATAAAGAGACCACGCAAACCTTCCCTATACTAAAATAGCTTTGCCAGTGAAAGTAACTTTAGCAAAATAAAGAGAAATGGTACATTCAGCCCTCCTGGTTATTGTGTAATTGCAAGTGAACCTCCCTTCCCTTCCTTTAGGGTATTTCTGAAAATTCAGATTTTTTTGAGACAAACTCAATGCAAGACTGGCTTTGTGCTGGGCTCCGCTGGTGAGAGGTGAGAAAATTATGTGACCTCCACTGCAAACAGAGAACATGGATACAGCCCAAATGCAATCTCCTCACCAGGTGCCCATGAGGGCAGGACCAGCACTGGCTCCTAGTGTGCCCTAAAGTTTGTGTAATTTGCTTCCATAAAACACTGACAGCGCTCAGTAGGAAATTAAGGATAATATCTTTCAAAACTGTATCATGTATATGCACTGTAATACTTGACATATTCCTGGCATGTGCTATTCAAATAAAACCCACAGATGCCATACAACATCATTCGGAGTCAGAAGTTCAAAATGAGAAAAAAAAAAGGGTATTGTTATTTGTAAGATGAAAAGATACTATAGTGGGAATTGCACTTTTAAAGCTAAATATAAAAAAGTTTATTTCATGCAACTTACATCTGTCTAAAATTAGAAGGGGTATCTAGATGACTTTTTAATCACAGTGATACTGTATGAAAATCACCTCATATTCAAATAGTCTCTCCCAGTGAGATAACAATTTCACTATGCCGAAAAATCTACCACCTTGTTAATACTGATCTAAAGTAAGAATGAAGCTATTTAAGTCTTTGTAAGACATTACATTCGATGAAAACAGTTCTTATTACCAATCACATCCACAGTTCCAGAACAGGGAGGAAATTAGGGTACACTTTTAAAATATTAATTGAAAGTACAAGTCATTATTATGAAATAACAGCATGAAAGTAGTGTATTTTGTACAGAAATAAGTGTTTTGAGAAAACACAGGGAAAAAAGTAAAGGATATGTCTTTGAAGTGAAAGTTAGTATGTCTTAAATTGCTTAAAAGGTTTTAAATGCCAAATGATTACACAGATTTTCATCATCTACCAAACCTATAGCAACTAAATCTACTGAGTTGAATAGTATTTTTCATGCCTTCCAAAAGGAAATACTGCCCGGACGAATGAAGAGATGTGGGCTGAAAACTGTCTAAATGGCCAGGCTGGAAGGGCACTTATCAATGTTTTATGCCCCGCTGGCAGCCAGCAATGAGGATGGCCCTGCAGGGATCAATTTTGTGGCCCATGTCAATCAACATCTCACTACTGACCCAGACAAGGACACGAAGGCTAACTAGTTCACAGATGACATGAAATCAGGAGGATGAGATGGCATGCCAAATGGCAAAGCCTGAACCAGAGGGACGCTGCTCAACTTGCGGACTGGGCCAGAAAACACTTCATGAGGTTCAATGGAAGTGGAAAGATCTGCTCCTGGAGCAGAAAAATCACACATGTTGGGAAGGGATGCCTGAGCAGAAGCCCTGCCAAAAAGAGCCAGTACTTACAATAGGTGCCAGGCTGCAAAACAACCAGTGGTGCACTCTCTTTGCAACATTAGATACTCCATTCTGCACTACATGGGCAGGGGATGTGAAAAGAATGCTATCCCCTGTGACTCAGTGCTGTGAAACTTCACAGGTTGACTAAAAATTGTAATTTGGATAGAAGCCCCCAAACCCACTGGTTTTAGAAACAGCCCAAAATATGCTATGATGTCCATCAACATTAGAGAAAAAAATTTAATAACAGACTTCGCACGGAATCCAGAGAATTCTGCACTATAGAAACTGCTCTACAGTACATCTGGTAGCACTTTTCAACTTCTGATGAAGACTGAAAATATTTTGTGTTGCATCATTTTGTGTTTTCTCTACTTACTAATCAAACTAATTTAACATTCACTAGACTTAGAAAGTGCCTTCAATAGAAAGATTTAGCATACCACAGATTTTTTAAATTCTAAAGATGTTAACACTATTTTTCTTTCAATGAGTGTCAAATAAACAATTGTAAAAAATAGTTCAGTGATAGTATCTCCACTGTTCACCAAGTTTCAGTCTGCTTTGCAAATAATGCCATTCACAAAGCACTACCAGAACACTGTTAAACTAATGACCTTCTTTCTGTATTTAAATTAAAAATTTGAGGATATGCAGTTCTGTCCCTCAAATGTACTTGCAGTCATACACACATAATGCTTCCTATTATCACAGTGAACTGCACACAAAGACTGGAGCAAGAGGTGGACAAGAGTTTAATAGAGTTGGTCTTAAAGAAAGCAACACATAATAATTAATTGCTATTTTGGGCACAATGTGCAAATTTGATTCATAGTAATGTTATTAAAGCAAGTAGGATAAAGTTAACCAAATATTACTTAAAAAACCAAACTTTTATATATTTTCATTTTCTTATAATAACAATTGCAGAAATAAAAAAAAATTAATAAATCAGACTAGGTTCAACTAGGAAAAAAAAGACAGCATTTTTTGAATAATTTAAAATTTTTTTTGGAAGAAGTCCTATTCATCTACACATAGCTTTTTTTTATACCAAATATTGATATACAATTCATCAGCATTCACAATTCCGAAAAAAAGTCTACTCAATATTTTCTTTAGGTTTTCATAATTCTTTCCGTTAACAGAACTGTATGAAGAAATTGGAACTGATCAGTAGCTAGTTGCCCTGCTAGTTATTTTGTCATATAATCAACAGGGAGAACTAAATTAAACAACCAAAGTAATCTGAGTTCTATAAGGAGCTGACCTTGCAAAATGAAGAAGCATGCTGAGAGCTGGGCATGTGTGGTGATCCACGGTGATCAAACAGCTCTGCTGGCAGGATCACATACTTATCTAGTAATTTTATTTTAGGTCTCAGTACTGGAATCAATCTTAAATAGAAAAATCTGTGTGCACTAGGTATGCTGTGTATGGGCAGAAAGAAATACACTGTATATGCATGAAATCTAACCTATCATCGATGGCAGGATATATAATACATGTATAAATGGAAGACTAGATCATACTATATGGAACGTAGTTTTTATCTAATAAATTACTTTTTTCCATCTATTAAAATCTGCCCTCCTACTTTTAACATTCAGAGATTTTCAAATAGAAAGTGCCAAGCCTTCTCCCACTTGTATCAACTGAATCTTAGCAACATGTAAGAGACTTGGTTCTTAATCAAAAAATATAGAACCACTTTATGGAAGAATGTAAAGTATAATTTTGCACAAAAGCTATTTTGGCAAAACAAGTAGTAGTTGTTAGCTACAACACTTGGAAGCCTCTGCCATACGCTCAAATATAAATTTAGATAAGAAAAGGGGATGGGGAAAAAACAGAGCCAGGAAAGTAAACAGTGTGTGTAGCAGAAAACAGTTGCATTTACAGTACTATCCAGCTTCTGGAGAGAAGCCAGAGACCTTCCCATGAAATCCTTCTGTGCTTTTAACGCTGTTGCAAAGCTTCAGGGATTTCTAATTGTATAAACAGTTATGGGAAAATGAGATTAACTGTGACATGTATGTCCAGCCAGTGCTAAAAGTGATGACTGCATCTCAGCATCAGTCATTTTAGAATACGAAGTTTCTGACTAGCAATTCATATGAATTTAGCAAAACTGTCTCAAATTCAACCAGCTAGGAGTTTCTTTTCAGTCTGATTATACAGTCAGCATCCCAAAGCTAAAGCATGTACAGTAGATCTCATTCCTCTGAAATACATTTAGATGTTTGGTTGTCTTTTGATTTTAAATAATGCAGCTCGTCCAATACTTTTATTATGATAAAATTCTAATGCTTTAAAAATCTGCCCTTCACATAAGCCTAAGCATAGATATTTTAAAATTACTTACTGTACATCTTCATATTTTGTTAAGGCATGAACAATGGTATATGAATGGGAACAGCTTCCAGAAAAGCATATCTTTTTGACAAAGGCCAGTCCAAGCACATCACATCAAAGGACTAACCTGAAGCCAGAAATGTCGGTGTTGTGACTCAAGAGTTTTTAACAAAAATAGTTGAAACAAAATGGATGTTTTTCTCTTTTTCTTCCTTTTTTTTTTTTTAATTTAAAGTGTATTACTCTTAATGTCTGTTTAAAGCACCGATTGCAGTCTTGCGCTTACCACCTCTTCTGAGTGACTTTGGATAACTCATCTGCTTCTTTTGTTCTGAATTTTCAGCATATGAAACTTTAAAAGGTTTTTGTTCCTTTTTTTTTCCTTTTTAAATGGCTGCTGCAAAATTAAAAAGATCCAGAAGTGGTCAGGGGCCTGGTCTAATGCACTTTCAAAAGTCCATTATAAAGATGAATATAAATGTGTATGATACGTTTTTTCCGTAGACCCACAAACCACGCTTAGCTATAAGAAACATATTGTGCATAGTTATTTTTTTTCTTCAGAGTGATATGTTTACTAGATCTACATTCTCAGTTTACCAGAGTACAGGAATGTCTACTTTACTAAAACCAGGATCCTTTCGCAGTTCCCAGTAGGTTTCATTGGTAACCCAGGCTTCTCTTTGATTAGCGTCGATAACTTTTCTGTAGAAAGGGAAAAAAAAAGAGAGGGAGATAGGGAAAAAAGTTTTGACCATAGATCTCTTCTCTTATGCAATGTAAAATCAAATTTCACACCTCTCTGATCTAACCAATATTAAATACGATTTCATATTTCTAAAGGACACAAGAACAGTCAGGGATTTAAAAACAAAAATCAACCTCTACCAATATAAAAAGTGGAAGATAGAGAAAACAGTCTGCAAACAGATTCCAAACCTGTTGTCTGATATGTGTGAAGAGGTCTTAGAGCCATATAAAATCTCTTTGGCTATTACAGATTCTGATTATGTGCAGGGGATCATTCAATAGATGTAAGCCTTTTACCATTTATTTTTTTTGTCTCCCCTGTATTTTGCTCACATTATACTACCACTGCATCAAGCACATTCAGTCTTTTCACTTTTGATTCTCCATGCTAAATATCAGGCTATTTGGTATGACTATCCCTTGTTTCAGAAGAATGCTGAATGAAAAACCAACAGACAAAAAAGCCCTTCCTTCAAAAATAAATAAACTTTAAGTGTATACACATACATTTATATATATACTTTTTAGACATATATATGCTCTATGTTGTTGTTCAGGCCACACATTACTTGGTTTATGCAATGACTTAAAAAAATAACCTAGGTAAATCTGAGATTTCAATATTATACTACTATGCCACTTCAAAGTTCAAAAACGTTGGCCAAGGGGTTCATTTGGCTTATATAGCTGTTGTCCATTGTGAGAAAGTGATCTTTCCATTAGGAAGCTTTAAACTATTTAAAAATTCTTCATGCAGAGATCAGGTCTCTAATTATGTTTCTTGAAACTGCAACTTTCCGAGCTTTCATGATTAACAGACTAGGTTGGTGGTAACTTTTGTAGTACTTTGTCCAGTTACATTATAGAAAACAGAGACGTATCACTCAAGTAAACAGACTCACTTAAAAAATTTGGGTACATATTCGATGCCATTTTCTTCCATGTACCGCCTCCGAGCTCTCTGAAGTTCCTCTATTCTTTGTTTCTCAGATGCTGCTGCTTCTATATTTCCTTCCTCCAGAAGCCTGTAGGAATAACAGCAGACCCTGTAGCAATCATTCAGCGTCGACTACAAGGGATTTTTTTAGCACCAATCATCACAAAAGGCAAGCAGAAGCCAAGTCTGCTGTCTGTGTTGTACCTACTTTCAGATCTAGTCTGAGATGTGACTTCCCAGCTACATGTGCCTGACCTATAGCCTAAGGCATACACTTTCCTCAGTAACTTTAGCATATCACAAATGCTAAAGTAGTATGAACTGAGAATTTGGAGGGAATTAGTGTTGCTTCCATTCATAGCAGGAGGGCATGACATTCAGAGCCTGTCTTTCAGCTTGTTAGGAGAAATCTGCCCCAAGATTGCACTATAGTTTTACCACTGAAGAAGCTTTCTACTTTAACTCAACTGGCTAAAGCAGAAATTTGATTGCAATACTGTCTTCTCTACTAGCAGAATTCTCCAAAGCTTAATTCAGACTGCAGTGAAGACATAGACAAAATTCAAGACTCAGTCAAACCCAGCCTTAAGCCCACCAAATATTAAGTGTATAAATAAGCATTCTTGCCTTTGATCTGGCCTGAAACGGGCATCTGTTGCAGGAAGAAGATCTTTCAATAAAGGATCTAATTCATTTAGCTCAATAGCAAACCTTGTGAAGCCATAATAACGTTCATAATTGGTTGGCATCGAGCCTGTATGCATATAAGAGAAAGAAAAAAACTTTTCAAGCTATTACTTTAAATATGCAAGAGATTCCTTTATTTATTAAATTTTAACAGAAAAAAATAATATATTTTACTACTACAATTAAAAAGCATCAAAACTAGGTGGAACAAAATTCACTAAATATTAATTTCAACTGCTTATCTGCAGAGGTTGTAATTACATGCTAATAGACTAAAAACTTTTATGATCTTCACTCCTTTTAAAATAAAAATTAATGTTTTCAAGATTTTCAAGTTAAAAGTAATTTGCTGTTCCCCAGAAAGTGGGCTTAACAAATATCTGTCTAAAACCTGACCTTAACTGATCTTTAGAGTTAATTTTGGAACTTACTGCTCACTCACAGACTGATTCCACTGTCCAACACCTTACTGCACTATCAGCAGTCAGAGCAGACATTGCAGAGAGCAGGGTGCAAAGCAGGGCTTAAAATACTACAGATACAGAGCAAGATTCAAAATACTAAGAATAGTGACAATTCCTGGATAATGCATGTATGAAAGATACATGCATGTACAAAAGATACAGATGCAAAGGATGATTCATTTAACCTCAGCGCCTCTAAGCAAGCAGTAAGGAAGTTGAAATTAGATCTTAAAATCATAGGTGCTTACCATCTCTGATGACCAATTCTTTAAGCTAATAAAACTAATAAAGACAACAAACTCAAACTCGTATTTGTTGAATCCAAGGGAGTTACCTCACTCTCTGTGAGAAGGCAGACTGGCCAGCCCAGACACCTGGTTTTTTTCTTAAGTTTATTCTTATGTTGATCCTAAGAATCCAGTCTGACCTGGAGTCAGACTGTGATGTAGAAGATTATGCCCTGTAAGAACACTTTCGTTTATCATTATTTTAAAGTCATGTAAGTTCTTGTTTATTTGTCTAGCCAGGAATTTTAATTTCTCTAGCGGTATTTTGTGTACTTCAAGTGAAGGCTAAAACAGCTTTACATAGTCTAGGTTTACCCCACAACACCTGCTGGAGTTTCTTATGAGCTTCCTACCTGGCCTCCATATGCATTTGGCTGAAGGTGCAACTCCACAGTAAAGGCCTTCATGCCACTTTCCAAAGAGACGATGAACCACTTTCCCTTCTTGATCTATCACAACACCCTGGACCTCATTTACATTTGAATTCCAGTAGTTCACCTGCAAGTTTAAGCAAAAATTACTAGTTCATGCTCTTTTTCACTCTACCCATTTTACCAATACACATACTGCATGAATCTTGCTATGTGGCACCCACTGTCCAAATTTTGTATCAGAACTGGGAACCAAGACTACCAAAATTCGAAAGTCAGATGATCTGAATATTAATTGATTTAATATACGAGAAACCTTGAATAATTTTCTACGTGGTTTTGGCATAAAAGGATTTAAATTATCTGCACATTTGGGAACTACATTGTCATTCACTAACCCAAATGCCACACAATTCTGCGAAAATGACACTTTGCCAGTCAGAGCTGGCTAACTCTCCTCTTCCTATATGAAGAAATACCCGTACCTGTAAGGAAATCCTCTGATGCGTGCCACGCACTACTGCTTGCAGCAAGGAAGACATTCAGCCAATATTATTTGTTATTTGTTTCTTTCTATTTCTCTTCTCTGTTTTGCTTTTCTTAGACACATTTATTTCTTACACCTTCATCTAAGAGCCAGTTGCCCGTTCTCAGAACATCAATCAAAACACAGATTTCAGATTTATGGCAACACTCCATTGCTAACACTGCGATGGTAGAGATGTCTTTTGTTGCAATATGAAGACAGACTTATTTTTAGGGAAAATAATTGATAGTAATGATAACATAGCTATACACAGTTCTATTTTTATATATGGTCATTGCCTTGATATTAAAATGCTATGAACCAAAGCAGCATTATTTAATCTAAAGAGATAAAATATTGACCAACAAATTCTAGTAAAGGCAGAAGTAAAATAGCACAGTAGCACACAGTGACTTCATGTTTTCATTGTGGTAATATAAAAAAAATTGACATTTGATTTTTAAGCTGAACCCAGGAACAGTATAGCACACAACTATACAGCAACGGAACACAATCCTATCAAACATTCAGTGGAACAGAATCATACCATTTGACATAGCATTTTCATTTGACAATTTACATATTTATGAAAACTGATAAGATAAAATGTGGAACGTGGATTTCAGGAATACTGAAGAACTGATGTATGCTTAAACTATGTAATTATATAAATACAGGATATGTATTAGGATCCATATGTTACCTTGACAAATGTGAGTTTACAAATACAAATACTGCTTTTTGTGTTTCTGATAGTTATCTCTCCATAGTGCTCTATCCATCTCCTTCCACTAAGAATATTATGTATGCAAGTAGTGACTTTGTTCCAGACGTAGTAGTCTCCGTACCTAAGAACAGATTAAAAACTAGTTGGTAACATCTATTAATCATGATCTTTACTGACAAAAAAGTAAAACATTGCTCCATTATTGTAAATATGAGACCATATTGCTCATAAATGTCTGCATACCTTACAGTAATGAAGTACTGCTTCTGGGTACATTATTAATCCTCCTTAGAGAAGCTCACCTAAGCTCCCGTGCAGAGAACTGCAGAATGGTGCTATGAACCACAAATCAAGACATTATGAACCTCTGAAGCCCTGCATGGAATATTCACTGTCCTCACAGTAAAGTGCTTTGGCCACAATTCCTCTAGGGGCAGGATGGTGTCTCACAGACCAACATATGGCTGAATTGAGGTTATAAGCTGACAATATAAATAAATCACAAACAGAACAAAATAAATACGAAAAGAAGATCAAGGAAAGGAAGGAAGCCAGGAGCACATTGGCGCATCATCCCTTTCTCTCTGTAACAACTATCCAGAGCCAGAGGATCTCTAACGTCAAACAAGAATAAAATGAGGGTATTATATTGTGCAAAGCACATTCTCTGTCAGAGCTTCAGAGTCTTACCTACAGTGAAACTACTACTTCTCACTACTCTGCCAACATCTGAAGAACATGCTTTAGTTTATCTACATTTTGAAAAAAGGACTTACATGGCCACTAGTGGTTGTTCTGACGGAACACTTAGCAACACTGAGAGCTTTAGGACAGTGCTAGCTGCTGACAGTCCTATATGGCAGCCTTGTTCACTACTGCACATATAAAACATGGGTTCGCTCTCCTGAAACATTTCTATCCCCCTCTCTTCATTGCTCTCTAGAGAGTTTGCATATTTTTCCTACAAAAAATGAAATGAATCTTCAGGCTCAAAAATGCTTCAGTAACTCCACCTGAACACTAAGGAGACATTTGAGCCAGGCACTAACCCTCACCAGTACAATTCATGGGATGTCTGTATACCTTTTCCCCCATATTCATAAGGCAGTTCAGATTAGATTCCAGCAAAGACTGTAAACAAAAGGAGAGGACAGTAGCTTACTTTGGAAGAGTCACATTCAAGGTTCCAACTGGCAGAATTTCCATTGATTTCCCCCAGAATTTGTTTTTCCATCTGATATCTGAGTATAATAGTGAAAGATTTAAAAAACTAAAATGACCAAAGTCTCCCCCTTGCAGTGATCAGTGTGACATGAGAGATGATCTGATCTGTGCTAGACCACCCGGTTCAAAATAGGACAGTAGATAGTATTAATGTGCCATGATAATACAAAAGAAAAAAAATACTAGAAAATTACATTAGGTCAGAAAAACTAAAGATAAGTTTAATTTTCTTCTAGGAATCATGTCTCTGCTACATTATTGTCAAATCCCTCATGAAGACATTCAATATAAATTAAAGGCATATGTCAATAAGTACAAGAAAAAAAAGAGTTATTTGTTCAAATGTGTAAAAAGAACTGCTTGCATTTATAAGAAATAGTAATTTCCTTGGTAAAAAGCTTTTAAACAGAAAAGTAAAAACAGACTGAAAATGACAAGGAAAGTTGTAACACATCTGCTCACTCTTAAGAATGAGAATTTGGAGTGAAATCAGAGCATCAGTTTATAATATGTTACTTCAAAAATAAGCAGAGAAATTTTGAGTAAGTTCCAAATGCAAATCTCAGCTTATACAGACAATGTTTTTACTTGACAATCAAAAAGGAGTTACACTTTTAAATTAAAAAAGTATACCTTGCCAAAACACAAAGTTCTTTGATTCACAGTGACAGGCCGAAATTGGAGGATGGTGGCTAACCTGGAAAACAGTTGTGCTGAGTTAAAAACATTTCATTTTCATTCCTAAGACAGTACAATTGTTATTGAAATATGAAAATACTAAATAGCCCTCACTCTTCATAGCCTGTGTGTCTATGAAAAGAGAGATAACTTAAATGTTTGTACTTAAGACAGTTCCTTGCGATTACTATAAAAACATATACCTTGTAGCATTTAATGAAACTCACTCATACTAACAATATTTATTTACTACTAAGAAAGCAAACCATTCTAACTAGAAATAAAAAATGATATTATTCTATAAAAATGAAGAAACCAAAATATAAATCTAAATGGGAATTTCCATCTAGAAAAAAGTTTTACCTGCTCTGAGAAAAATCTAAATCCTTTGTCTTCTCTAATACATTCATAAGTTTCTCCAAGCACAGGGTTAAATGGCTTGCTTCCTGCTCTAAAGTAGGTAGAGGCATAGCCTGACGCTGCAAAAGCAGCTATGAGAACCTGTGAAAATACAGACAAGCACGTGAGAATAGGCAGAGATTCTTGTGTACATGCCATTACTATATGGTATCACACAACTCAGTCTACCCAGACTGAAAACTGGATTAATGAAGCATGCCTGAGAATGAAGCCATGCATCCCAGCCAAAACTAGCATAAACTGTATTCCTTTTGTTGATATAATTTCTTTTTATTCATGGTCTCATTCAGTCTTTCAACAGCCTCTTAAAACTACAATTTGTACATGACACTGTTTTTCTACCTTTGACCAGGTCTGTTGTCTGCAAACAGAGAGAGCAAGAGAGGACCCTGCCTGGACCTCCACTCAACAACTCCCTTTTCAATACAGACAGAAGAAGTGCTACACTAAATTTATTACCATGCGTTCATAAGGGTCATCTGTTTCAGCAGCCTTGTCCAAGAGTTCACTGTACTCCAGCTCTTCACAAAGATGTTGCAAGGTATTCAGAGGTTCATTTAGCTCAACTGGCATGGATACTTTGGAAAGATCTTTGCCAATGTTATTTCTCAAAATATTCCACAGATTGATGTTACTGGTGTCAGGGCTGGGAGCTGGGAGACAAGTTCTCCGTCCATTTCTGAATGCACCTCCTGTTAGCTCACCATTAAGAACTGGGAAGGGAAAAAAATATTATCATAAGAAAGAACCAGATTAAGAAAAATAGACTTCTCCATCGAACCAATTCATTGCCAGAACAAGCAAGGCCAACTTCACTGTTTTCAGCTGAGTTGGTCTTGTACAGACATGCAGTAATTCTGGTACATGAACATAGCAAATGTAATTTTCCAAAGTTTGAAACACAGTATACTTTGCCGAGAAATGTTGTCTGCAACACTGGTGTTGTCCTCAGATATATTGTCGCTCACATCACTGATATAAGATTCATCATCAGAAGCCTAAAACATAAATAAAATATCAATTAACTCAAATACATATAAAATATACTGCCAAATTAGACAAAAATAGTAAACTGAAACACAAATATTCAAAGAAATAATCTTTACTCAATTAGAGCTTTTAACTAAATCAGCTGGATGTTTCAATCAGCCCATACTGCCGATGCACTAAAGGTGTCAAAAAAAATGCTACATTCTCCTCATGTTTCTGAATTTCTTACTATGAAGCCAAAACCAGACATTAAATTTGCAAAAGGTGGCTTCAAGTGAGATCAGAGATGGACAAAAAATTGACAACATAATGTGCTAGGGATGGAAGGTGAGAAGAGAGAGTCAGATTTGTGCTCTTTATAAAGAAGCAAACAATAAAATGCAGCTTCTGTTTCAGAAAAAAATTATATAAATATCAACCTATCATTTTGCAAAACAAGAATCACACTGGTGTTAGGACTGGTTTTAAGAATTGTTTTAAACAATAATTTTTTCCAGAAATACTACTTTTTTGTCTATTTCTCTCATTACAGAGATTAACTTTATGTGTATAGTAGAAGACTGTTGTTTGGGTTTTTCTTAAGAATATTTTAGAATCTAAATTTAGTTGACTGCATAGTCAGACATAACTGTTCCTGTCTATGTCATCCTTATGTGGAACTAGAAAGGACATGCACTGAATATAAGCTACTGACACAAATAACTTTCAACTCAGTTTTACACTTCAGGGAACATCTGCACCTCGTCACATGGTAGTCTCATGTTTATTTATCTACATCGTCTAAGTAACATTATATAAAAAAAAGTAATTCAGTAGTGGTAGCAATACCTAAATCTGTCCAACAGCAAAGCTGCAGCGTGGTGTCATAGCCTACCTCGTTTTCTGACGAGCTGGCAGATAAAAGCACTTCCTGTGCATCAAAGAACTCTGAAACAGATTCAGACATAGAGAGCCTGCTTTCATTAGAAACTTGCTGAGACAGTGGCAAACTGACATGAATTTGTTCACCTGTCTGTAAATAAAGCACAGAAAAGTAAAATTATTATTTCTAATATACAAGAAATATGCATAGAAAGTGTAAATCACCTGACTAATTTTTTTATGCCGAATATAAGCACAGAGAGTAAAGACAGCATTTTAGTAGTATTGTGTGTGTACCTAACAGATGAGACTGAGAATTACAAAACGAAGCGCATTTTAAACAGAGAGATACATGTCCTCATTCGAGGCCTGCTCAGTATCTACTGCTAAGTTTTAGTAGCATGAAATTGCAAATTTAATTCTCTACTGAAAGGAATGATTTTGTGGACAATAGCTGGATTGTGTCAGATAAGTTCAAACATAAAATTCAGATGAAAGGACACCTGGTTATAACAAATTACATCACTGGGATACAACCAAAATTTGAATATAAATTTTTATAAGGTCAAGGATTTATAAGTTACTTTCCAAATAAACGACCTGGTGAACCAGTTTAGTAACAATGTAATGTCTGAATATTTAGGAGGATGGGTATAATATATATTTGTATATGTATATATTTAAATAAATATGTATATATTTATTTCATGTTTGTACTCCAAATCTCATCTGAATTATGCCATTAACACTGACTCAATACTACTAAAGAGAACAAACTCTCTATGGCTGTCGCATTAAGGAAAATTAAGATTCTCTCCCTGTACCATTTTACGAAAGGATCTGCTGCTGTGGAAGGAAACAGGCTTCTGACTTAATCCCTTAATTTATACAGCATGTTGCTTCTGGGAGATAATACAGATGAAACCACTGAAGCCCTTCTAAATACAGTTAACTCTTCAGATTGCAACTCAATCCCCATTAATCTTATTCCAGATGTCCTGCATGTGGTTTTGTTGACATCTTAATCCGGTAGCATTATTCCATACAGTTACCTCAATATGCACTAAGAAAAAAAATCACAAAAACTCCCATAAACAAACCAAAAGGTCAAAACCCATTTCTTTTTCATTCGGACTTATAAGCTTGTAGATAGTTTGTGATGCTGGATGAATTACAATGAAAATAGAAGTAATTTCATTGTAATCTTCACAGGAAGTGATTAAAATTTTGAAGTTCTGTATAAGCTAGAGGGACTTGGAAAAATACACATGCCTCTACCTGAAAAAGATGCTTATGTGGGAATTATCTACACACTGCAAGATTATACATATACAAAACAATCAATAGAAGAACTGAATGAGAGATCTGGAAACCTCTTTGAAAAGCTCCTTCAGTCAGGCACACTTCTACCAATATAACAATGTACATCTGAAAAAGAAACAGCTAACCAACAAAAAATACAAAACAGAGGAGATGGCCATTGCCTAGAACTTCACTTCAGATTGCTGTGCTGTAGCACCACTTCACTTTTGTCTTCTGTTGCCTGTCTCCAACATGCTGGTTTCTTGGAAAAATTGTTTGCACGCTTTCAAAAAGCAAATTAACAAAAGTAATTTGAAACATATTTTAACCTTTCTTTCTTGTTGGGAGAAATAATTAGGAGACAAGAGTATGTTAATTGAAATGGCATATGCATAGAAAAAAATAGAAGAAATGACAGATCAAAACCATTTTGGTAAAATCAAGCAGAATGGTTGTCAAAGTAACCATATTAATTGTAATATATTACAGCTCATAAATTCAGATTTGTCATGAGGGAAGCTCACTGTTATTAATACAAATGTTCGCTAATCTGTTGAGCAAAACAAGAAAGACTAGATGTTGCAAGCATATTAGTGTAGTGCTTGGTTCATAGACTGAACCTTTTGACTTTAGCAGTACCACTCAAGATACTTACGAAATGTCAGATCCTTTAAGGAACTGCAAAATAAGGCCTTTAAATACTAAACTGTTCTATTGATTTGGCAAGAAACTGATATACAGAATTGGTTAGGTACTGTGTGTTACATTCAAATACAGTAAAACCTCACTAATTCCCACAGCCAACAATTAATATTCCAAAACTGGAGTCCTTCTCTCTTCCTCTAAAGAGATCAAGCTGAGTTCTTTCATAAGGTCTGACATATGCAAAACAAAAGACAGAAGTTTTATTTTATGTAAGGAAATATAACCTGATTTCTTCTACGAATGAACTTGCCAATCTGAAAAACTCTATTATTTGTCAGGTGTGTTTAAGTTATCAGTGAGAATTAGCAAGGTTTGTTTGTACTCTAAATCCATTAAAGGCCAAAGTCTTACCTCATCAGGACTAGGGATAATATTTACACTGACAACCTGATCACAAATAACAGATTCTGAATGTATTCTGTTCAAGCGACTCCTTAGTTCAGCATTCTGGTTGAGAGCCTTAAAATAAAAATTGCACATTTCATTTAAAATTAAAATGTAAGCATTAAAGACCAAAAAAAAAAGAAAAAAAAAAAGAAAAAATCTTCTTCCCCGCAATTTCCTAAGAATCACAGAACCTCCTTTCTTCCACTTATAGAGAGATACCTATTTTGAGATCCTCTCTAACATGATTTAATCTTTGGTTACTTTGCCTTCAGTGATTTTCAGGAAACACGGGGAACAGATGTTCTCCCACAGCGTAACACTGACATTCTACCTTAATTCTTTAGATAGTTCTTTGGTAGGTGTACTGGTGGGTTATGTACATTATGGAAATGGGGAGTGAATACAGCAAGAAAGAGTGAAACTGCAGAACAACAAACAGGAACTACCCACAAAATACCCAAAGAGGCAATTCTGGGCTTACAACTGTACAGCCCCTTCCAAATCAAGCTTGTCAGCACTTAGAGCCTGAAAACAGAAGTTGCTTCATTCCTGGTAAAATCAACACAAAATCATGCTCTGCCCATCCAGATCAATTTTATAGATTTGTTTTTGAGTACTTATTTCAAACTACTGATCCATTACAGTGTCACAAATACCAACAGAATTAGGCTGATATCTGCCATCTGCTGATTTTCCTCCTATTTTAAAGTCCGACCTAGATTATAAATTTGGGTGCACATTTACATGTTATCTGTTATTTGGAAAGATTCACACGCAAGATTCTGAAATCCAGAAAAAGATATGCTACATATCTAGAACATGAACTGGCTTAGCCTTAATATAGTCTCAGCACTGAGGACCACAGAAAAGAACAACAGAAAGACAGGCTGGTTTAGTAGGCAAAGACTTTATGATGAAGTAAGAATCTTGTTCTATCTCCCCATAGTGCAGACTCAGGAAGAAACTGCATGAATGTACTGAGACAAAGCAGGACCAAAGTAAAATAGGTAAATTTAAACTGTCACTAAACAGTTTAAATTACCCAATTTTGCTTTGTTCTGAAACAGTCTGGGCATGCTTAAAGTTGCCATCTACCAGGAAGGGAAGGTGATCACTTAACAGCAGCCTGGCAGTAGCTTCTTAAACTGCTCAAACCTGGTCATGAGACTGGACAATCCGAGCCACAGTCAATTTTCCATTTATTCTCCATTAACACTATGAACTAATGTGTGACAGTGACTTCTAAACTAACACTGCAGGCCAGGACCTAGAAGAAAACCTGTTTCCTTTTTTTTAATACAAGATACTAATAAATCCCCACAGGTCCTAGTTTAATTACCAGAAATGGTTATCCTTACCTCTTGTCCTTAACCCTTTTTTATTACAACACACAGTAATCAGTCTGCATAACATGATATGCATCTGTATCTATATCTACAAAAAAGTTTGTCTTTAAACCTCTGCTCATATTCTTGCAGATGCAGTCCTCCATACAGATCCAGCAAAAGCTTTTATGCTTCATTGACAATGAATTAAAAAATTTGAGCTATTTTGTAACTTGAGGACTTGTTGTTGCTTTACTTCTTCTCTCCCACTAAAGCAAATTGTAATTTTTCCTTTAGCTTAAGTGGGAGAGATGCTGGACAGTAAGAGGCATGTATCTGGAAATCCAATTTACCCATGATTATCTTGTAACCCAAGATTCCTTGTGCAGTTAGAGACACAGACATATAAAACAAATCTGACAACATACAGTCAACATTTAAAACTTAATTATGAAAACAAGAATATCTCCTTGGCTGTGCTGGAAATAGCTCCAGGAAAGATATCTAGCATTTGTATAAAAAGATTTGGTGCTCTTTCTTTACTTTGGAAAATCGTAACAGATACATGCTTACACAAACAAATTATATCCTTTACCTCCAAATGCACTGAGGTTAGAGCAATGTCATAACAGAACACATCATAGTTCTAGTCAAGAACTTGGCTTTTTCTTGGCTCCTTTTACCTCAGGAAATGGCTAAAATACAAAAGAAATAGTGCATCTGGCAAGCTAGATGTGCTCAAAATGAAATTAATAACATACCTGAGAGAGGGACTGTCTGAGGTGTGCTATTTGAGCATTGTGGCCTGTAAGATCCTGCTCTGAAACAATCTGCTTAAGCTTCTCCTTCTCTATAGCTATGCTGTTAAAGGCAGACTTCAAAAGAGAATGCACTAAGCAAAAAGAGAAAAATAAAACAAGTGTTTTCTTGGCTACAGAAATCACATTGACATCTATTACAATATTTCAGCAATAAAGACAGTGAGTGAGACTTCCATCCCACAATTATGGACACTTGAAACAAGGATCTGAACTTCAAGTATTCCATGCCAAATTAAGTACAAACACTTACAGCTTGTGATTGTAATGTGCATACTGTATGTTCACACATAAGTCACCTGGGAATATTCTTGGTACTGAACATATGGAAAGGTGCATGTTTGGTAAAACTGTTTCCAATGTGTGTTCTTTTCTTTCTGTTCTTTATTTGTATGTTTTAGAAAAACAGAAAAATCAGTTCTGCTAAGACTTAATATTGCACTAATAAAGAGGAATACTTGGTCTTTAAACAGCTTTTAAACTTTTTTAAGATGTCAGTCTCACATTTTTTCTGTGCTTTTTATATAACAGATAGTAAACTGATAACAAACCCTTTTAAAAATAGTATTTTTCAGTTTGTAGGAGCATTCATTTACTGACAATAAAAGGGAATTTCTAAAGTACATTCCCTTACATTTTCCATTGTTTCCACTGACATAAAAAATATTGCACAAAAATGAATTGCACAACATTATGTGTAGCAGTGACCTTCTGATTCATCTTTGGGGAGAAAGAAAACATTTTATTGAGAAAGAAAATGGTTGCAAGTTCAGTCACATATTTACAGGATGCATAAAGTAGTTCAGAAGACCTGTAAAACAATCTCACATCAGACAGAGAGTTTACCTATCTCTATATTTATGACATTTGTGGAAAATATAACACATTGCCTTTATGTAAGCCACCTGACCAGTTAAAAATTCTTACACATTATCATTTAATGCAGATGAATGCCCTGGTCATAACTAAGTGAAGGCAATAAAGAAACACAACAGAGAAGCACATTACAGGAAAGGCTTGACATTTCCAGTTACCTTTTTGTGCCATCAAGCAGAATTCTTCTTGAAGCTTCATGTACTCAGCAGAGCACTCCAGTGGGTCTGCTACATGGCTTGGGGGAGCCTGAAACTCAATGTCTGCACAAAGGTTGGGATTGGATGAATGCAATCGAATGGGTGACATTGTAGCACTGAAAGGGACCTACAGCAAGAAACGGTGAAGAAATATTGTATAAGGTATAATCAAACTTTTGACTCTGTTGAAGCAAAATATAAATTTCTTCTGAAAAGACTTAGTTCAAAATGTGAAGAACATGGTGAGAGTGAACATGTAACTTCTTACTCTCTTAAATCTCAACACAGTTGATGCAGAATTCTCTTGAAGTTTTTCACTGTAACAGACAAAAGGCGACCTAAATACAAAGCTAACAGCTAATGATGGAGCATTTAAATTCTAATGTTTCAAAAATGGACAATTTCCTAATGCTTAGAAGATTACTGGAAAATTGAACCATGAGACATGCTCCTTTATATTTGAACATCTGAGAGCACATGTAGATGACAGTTGTTACAATACCAACATTTGAAGTATGCAAGTTCCTCCACAGACCTAGAAACAGGACATAACATTATCAAATATATCACTGAAGTTTTTCAAAACTACTGGTAAATCTTTAGCTGAAACTCATTGTAACGGCAACTATGAAGACGGAACAAGCATACAGTCTATTTTCTTTCAGACTAAACAAATAAACAACAACAACAAATAAAATGAAAAATCCACCTGATTTTCGTTTAAAGCGCATGAACCATAAATAAATGCAGAGAGATATGGTTTAGTAAGATGGAGTAAAGAATTTAGTTTATTATCACTTCCACTTCTCTTTCTCCTATAGTTTCAGGTACAGTAACAAAACAAGAATTTCTAAGTTACATATATATGTATCGTGTAGTGAGCAGCTACCTGTATGCTACATATGCAGTATATGGCTACCACTGTTACATACGTGATGTGTGTGTGAGTATATGCTGTATTTTATTTTAATGTTACCGTTTACACACATTTGTATGAAAATCAGGCCAAGAACCCAATTTTCAAATGTAAATGCAAAGGAAAGGCATGCAGAACTAAATTCTGTTACTTAAACTTTAAGCACTGTTTAACATAGTAAGCACTGTTTAACACATTAAATCTAATTCATTTCATCATATTGATCAAATATCAAGAATTTTCACACTGCAGCCCAATGTAATTAATCAAATATGAATAATGAGGCCAAAATATAAAATGGCTCTTCCAAGGCATGATAAAGAGCAGCAGACAACAAAAAAAGTCATATTACTGAGAATTTTTATCCACAGATTAGTTCTATACTGCCATCAGTGGTTGAACTTGGTACCTTGTTATCTGATTAGACTGGGGAATGGTTTTATCAATCCCTTCCTGTAAAAGCTGTATATGTTTTAGATTTCTGATTCTCCAATGTAATCCTCAAAATCCTGTGGGATCTATTCACCACGGCATTCATGAGCATATTCTGTGAAATACCATTTTCCACTCTGTTCTTCCTCAATTTCCAGATATATATAGCATATAAAACATTAGCTTTGTGGCACCTATCCAATATAAGGTTTACTCCTTCTCTCGTGTATTTTGTGTTCTAGTTATATCAACAAAGTAGGTAGTTTTTACTGGACCTCATTTTAGCCTCATATCAAGAAGATTTCATTAACAGGAGATGTATAGAATAAATTCCTTCCATTTGTACTGGATATTTAACCCACTATCTTCTTTGCAAGCACCAGACTGCCTCTTTTAAGAGCCCAGGAAAACTAGGTTAACAGAATACTGTGGCTAAACTTAGGTTAATTTCAGATTTCCTTTAAAAAACTTTTCCTCTTCTTAAATCGGAGAGCGTGTTCCAGAACCTTCTGATGGGGAGCACTGCAAAGGTTCATCTGCTCCAGGTGGCTCCAGGAGGGCAGAGTAGCTCTGATATCGCTGTGTGTGTGGAGCATGTACCTAACCCTTCAGACCATCCAGAAGGCAGGAAAGAAGCTGATCCCAGCTATAATGCAGGAGCTTGAGGGAGAGTCCCCACAGCCCCATGTGCCTGTGGGGATGGGTCAGGCTGCCCCAGACCCACACAGACTAGCAGAGCTGCAGGCAGGCTGCCCACACATGGTGGGGGGCTCTTAGTCACTCTGTGATGAATCTGGCTGAAGAGATCTGCTTTAGATTCATCATTTCTGCCTCATACCTCAGCTGGGCAGGCTGAAAAGGACTCTTTCTGAAGTGAGGTTTACTGGAAAAAAATAATTTATCTCCTAGAAGCAGAATTTACATGTTCTACAAGTACTGTCACACTACGTGCAAGAAATATACATTCACATGACAGAGATAAGTAGCTGCCTTGCTGACTGCTTTAAATGCAAGCACCAAAAATACTGAACTACTGATTGACATGAACTCTCCTCATATGCATCTTTTAGAAAAGTTTCCAACTTACTTTCTATAACAGATGAAAAAACCCACATTAAACAAAAATTTTCATTCTCTTGCATAGGCAAGAGTACAAAAAACACTGCCAACGTATTTCTCTTACCCTTCTTCCCTTGCACTGACTTGTTTTCTCTCTATATTAATGGTGACTTGACTCTTACTTTATAACACATTCACATTTTGGTTGTTTTTTATTGTTGTTGTTTTGAAAGTTTTTAAAAAAATATTTAGCCTCTTGATGCATGACTACAGTTTCCTTCATACACACTCTTCCAGACATGACCTCAGATGAACCTTGTCCTAACTTCCTGCTTTATGCCAGAGGCGTAATACCCACTCATCCATCACCTTCTTCAGAATTATGTTTTAATGTAGGAACAGACTGTTCCTGGTGGAGTGGGTTGTAAGGAAAATGTCCTCTTTCTGCTGTGCATTTAACTGTGTCCCTTGGTCTATGCACACAGAGAGATGAGAGAGAGACTGGGAGAGACGAGCACTTTGCTGCATCAGCCAGGAAGAACACGCCATGGCCACAAACACTGTAACAGCTGCAGAGTCATTTTGGTGCCTCTAGTCTTCCTTCCTCCTGCACTTTTTCCAGTTACTCCAAGACCTCCTTCAACTGGTCCTCACTTCAGCTGCAGGTAACAACTCAGCAATTCCCTATACTCTTAATGCCTTCCAATCAAAGTCCAGTTGTATTTGTCCACTGAAGCACTCTTCAGGTAAGGAGTACAACCCTTACCAATGCTGTTTAACTACTGCTGAACCTACTGGTTAGAGCCTCCCACCAACTCAGTTGCTCAGCCAAGTAAATCGGGAATCAGGCTGATTTCTCTGCTATGCAGGGAGACTGATGAAGTCAAAATAGCAATCCATTACTGCACAGAGCGTTCAGCATCAACTGATTAGGGAGGAATAAACTTAGATGAGTTAATCTGGAAACTGGAGAAACACTGATTTCTCGCATGCTTTTTAGGAGGGCATAGCAGTAACTGAGTTTGCAGTTCAGGTAGCAGAAGCTCAAGACAGGCTTAAGCAGAGACTATGTCTGATCTAGGGGATTTTAGCTATGGCCTGGAACAGCAGACCCTGGAGTACTTCAGCCTGGTGATGATATTCACCGCTTGGGCTTGATAAGAGATATGCATTTAAAGCTCGTTTCAATCTTTGGCTGCACAGAGTCTTCCCTATCTAGCTGCTGTACTATTTAGTTGATGGATTAGTACTAATGTCTATACTGTGCATTCCTAATGAGTATTTTCTTAATAAAGCAGCAGCTGAAGATATACTTTGGATGCTAATTTGATTTCACAAACAGGACTTCCCCCACCTAATGCCCAGTCCCTGTATTGATTTCATAGCTCCATACTTTCTGTCAAAGACTTAGAGAATTAGGAAAACCAAATACAGGTGCAAAGACTTAGAGAATTAGGAAAACCAATACTACTGAAGTAGTAATATGACTTTTTGGGATTATGGAATGTAAACAGAAAGTGTCTCAAAAGAAAAGGCTAACCTTTATTACTTATAAAATTAATAAAATTTTATAATTCCATGGCTGTTCATAACAAATCTCCTTGGTTCTGCTGTCTTGCTATAGGCTGTCACAACAATCTTCAGCAGAATTTGATCATTGTTTTATACTATTTTAGAGTATATAGCAGAGTATGTCAAAGACATGTTCAAATAGGGCAGGGCCTGAGTCAAACTGTCACTTGCACTTGCATAAAGGAGGAGGGACATGTACCATGTAAACAAGCTCAGACCCACATTTATGGAAATAATTTCTGTTGGGCCTGACCATTCCTAAGGAACTCAGCTAAAAGTGGGTAGCACAGACACCTCCAAAAAGTGCAAGAAACATTTTCATAAGCTTATCACAATCAAGTTATACCGCTTCCCATCTTTAGAGCTATCCCTTGATTTTTAAATCCACTCACTGTTGTAGCCACTGCAGCTGCCAGTCTCTGCCGGCGTCGTGTTGTGCTGAACTGGCCCTTCGGTGCCGGCCCTTCCTGACAGTGAATGCAAGAAGAGAAGGAAGTAGAAAAAGAGAAGGGAAGGGGTGATGGGACACAGGAAAATGAAAGGTGATCAGAAAAGGGAGAGGGAGAGTCTTTAAGTGGGTTTCAATTTTGTTAACTCTTATGGCCTACCCATGTTGAGGATATATCACGTGATTTCAGTTGTGTATGCCAGAGACATAAAAAGCTCAATACTTCACTAAAATTATCTGTGGATGAGTTGGACTGCAGTGCACTCACTAAGACTACAAAAAAAATCTATTAGCATTGCCATTCAGAGTCATAAGGCAATAATGGAATAAGAAAACAAAAAGGATGCTATGGCATGACAGAAAAAGAAACAAAACCCAAACTCCTTCTGGGGGTCACTAGACCATCTAGAAGATGAATTCTGAAAGAGATCACTTTGCATTAGTGGAAGTGCATAAACTGTGGTCACTGAAGATGCATGCATCTCAATGGTAGAACTTTTCAGTGTGTATGTTATATAGTGAGCTTGCTTATGTAAACATTCCTATGCATAGCGCTAGCATTTCCACATCCATCCTTGAGTTTACTGACTCATTTTCTCCACATATCACTTTTTTGAGTTCCAGCTACTTTTCCCATACATTATTGCAGACTTGGCCTCTGAAGCAATGCAAAAACTCAGATAAAGCAGCAGAAATGAAAACTAAGTATTCCAACAGCTACTTTGTTTTCTGTATGCCTAACTTGTACCTCATCCTGCTTAATTTCACTTTTATTTTCTTAAGAAAATTCATCATGGTAGATTAAAGTCAAGCAAGTAATTATCTAATGCAGAGAAGCTCCACACCCATCATAAAGTCATTCTATTTAACCTCTAGTCAAAATGTCATTATTTTGAAGTCATTTTAAGATTTTGGAAGACTAGAAAATACACCTTTCTGCTTTTAGAAAACAATTCTCAATTCCTTTACCTTTTTATTCCTCTATATCTTCACCTATAGCCACTTCAGGATTTTTAGATCTAAATACATTTTTGCTTTTTCTGAAAGCTGCCTGGGCACCATATAAATAACAGTGGTATAGATTGGACACATGGACACATGCTAAAGAACAGGATACTGTATTTCAGTTATTAACTGAACTGTCTTGCTTCTCTAACATTCCCACTGGTAGGGTTGCTGCATCTGAGAATAGCCTAACACTTCACCCTCTGGCTGATACTAGTGGCAATGCTACTGACAAGTGGAAGAGTTGTCTAATTATCACAGTAAGAGAAGACTTCAGGTGTAGTATATAACTCTGACATTAAAAAAACATCTACATAACCTCTAAAATACTGAGTATAAACTTCATTAAGCAGAGAACACATCGTAAGCATAATGTAAAGGTCTTTGTCTAGGTCTATGCCTATCTTGTGAATAAGAGTTTGGAAGAATATTCTTGTTTAAATAATAGGGACATATATATGTACAGAGAGAGAGAGAGATGTACTAATATATATACATGCAAGATTATGAATGTAGGTATATTATTAAAATGGTGACAGTGAGCTTTACAGAACCACATGCTCTTCTCAACACGATAGAAAGTGAGGTCATAATCTGAGTTACAATATAAAGAAATACTTATTTAATGAAAAAAGCAGTAACCTAGTCTGGATCTGGTTTCAGCTCTGAGCTGAAAGCCTCAGTAGAACAAGATGACTTTTCAGGTTAATCCATACTATACAGTTCTCTATTAAACTACTCTCCCTGGGGGAAAAAAAAAGCAAAATGAAAAATAAAATTAGTCTTGGAACTTCACAACTTTGAGCTTTTGAGGGAAACAAAACCAGTTTATTTGATTACTTTTCAGTAATGTTTTTTTTTCTTCCTTTGAATATGTTTAGGCTGCCATGAGAATCATAACTTAGTCTTTTACTCAAAGGGAAAGAAATGAAAAAAAAAAACAAAACGAAACCCCAAAATTCAGTTTTTGTACAAAAGTATCATTTGTAAAATTAATTAATACAGGTCAAATAACTTGTTGTTGCAGGCCATTTTCATAAGATTTTAAATAGGGTTTTTTAAACCAAAATAAACTTCCTTCATAAAAGCAATCTTTATTCATAGAAGCAATTCATGCATTACTCCTCAGTAATTACTCTTCAGCCTGTAAAGCAAGCTGTTAATTCTAAACTATTTACTAAAAACAATTCTAAATCCCCAAACCTGCAAACACGTGCTATGCTCAATTTTACATCAGGGAGTACCTCCACTCTAGTCACTGGGATTAGCTGTGTGAGCAAATTCAACTGCACACAGAACCGGTATATTTACTTGGTAATTATATATTTCTAAGAAACAAATCAAGCAGCTGTTCTTACAAGAAAAAATATATTTTAAATACATTATATGCCTAGCATTCATACTGCAGAATATGCTAGCAAGAATACAACGAAAGCTATCTTATTAACAAAAAATGGTAACAAGTACAATACAAAATCTAGATGGGAAAATTCTCTCCTTGCATCTTACACAGTGGATGCCGAGCCTGTAAAAATTACTCCCTCGTTCCCCATTACACACAAAGAACACACCTGTACATAAAGCTCCCTAATTTTTATGCTCCCCAGAAGGGTGGCTCTCAACATCATACTATCAGAGGATCTTTGATGGTAGTTAACAACTGCTCATTCTAAAAAAAAATGGTGTAAATACTACAAATGGAATTAACATTGCAACTAGCTTAAAATTAGTATGTTACTATTAGCATTATTCCCTACAACTAATGAGATGTATGGAGACATGGGGAAAGTAACACAACAACAGAAATTTTCTTTGTACCAAATGTCAACCATTTAATAGCAATTAATGTGTAAGCACCATGAAGAAATGTTCACAAATTAGACAAAATGATTCTCAGTAGTGGATATCCTGATAAACAGTTTATAGAAAGTCTTGAAAAAATGACCTATGAGGGAGGTCAATGAAGGTAGAAGGAAATGGGAGTTAAAGGGCACCTAGGCATCAGAGGAAATCCATATTTTAGTGGAATGGCAACACAAAACAAATTAGGAATAACACAATGAATCAGAGTAAGGCCATCTTTCTACAGATCACAGCTTTAGACCATTCATGAGACAGGACAGCCCTTGGAAGAATAAATAATGCGTTGAGCCCATTAAACTAGGCAAGACAATGAAGAAGCCATAAAGGATTCTTCATCTTTCATATAATTTAAAACAATTTTATTATTTCTGTTTCACTACAAATTAATTTATAAGTCAGTCAACAATAACTTAATGCTTTGCTCTAAAAAAATAAATTTCACATATCCAGCATTAATCTTGCCAGGAACTCATGTTGACCCAAGTTAGGCAGAGTTCATATCAACGCAGAAGGAACAGACAGACCCGTGTCAAGCAGTACTATGCACACAAACTCTCTTACATGAACCTGCAAACCACCTGTATTCGAAAATTTCAGGAGCTGAGGCACAATTCCTACCAAAGCACAAACAGCAGTTTGAGAGTCAGGTGCCAATGACAGAAGTCCAGACCAGTGTTACTTTAGTAAGGTTTAGGCAACACAAGAATGCCTTATTATTCACTATGACCCATCACAGATCATCATAAATTGACTGCTTTCATCATTTTTGTGGATAGGACTTCTCTGAGACCACTGTGGCACGAAAGAAGAACACGCAGTGGTGACTCTGACTCTTTACAGGCACCGAGTACTTGCAGGCATTTTCCTGATATTTTTATTTGCCTGTGTTATTCAGCAGCAGGGAAGAGCAGTGATCCTTCAATTGCAGGTAATAGTACATGACATCAATCACCAAAACTCCTTTGTTAATAAATCTTTTTAATCCTAAGAGATGCTTCCTTGTTCAATCTATTATGATTTGTCAAAGTATAATAGGTAGAAAGAAAAATCCCCTACAAGAGCTACAGTGAGAAGGCTGATGCAACTACAATTTCTTCTTTCCTTAAGATTATTGATCTTAAAAAAAGTTACAGAAAACTCCTTACTGTGCCTCTAGGGGACATATTATAAGCTTTCAAAGTTTGCATGAATTTCCAGGTATTTTAATGAATCAAAAGTTGCTAACATTTATTTATTCAGTAGCAGACATCACAGTGGTGAGTGTTAGCTCCCAAAGCCAATTGAATACAGTCTTCATTATCAGTTGCTCAGCTATAAAAAAGATTAGCTTCTGGATCAGACCTTGAAACACACAACTGCCTCCAACAAAACACAAGGCAGCAATACATGCACATTACGCTTATTGCTATGCTTTTACCTTTCAGCTCTAAGGAAGGGTGGAGTAAATTCTTTCTTCACAGAATTTATTCTTTGGTTATTCAGTTTGCTCCCTTACAGCCTTTTCCATAAGAGAAGGCTTGTGAAAATACTTATTATTGGTAATATTCCTTGGTAATAAGTCTTGACAAAGACAACTCGCGTGCTTAATATTTCATTCAGGTTTTCCGATTTTAGCTTGATGTCATCTGTTCAGCTGCCCTTCTTTGCAAGTTTGATACAGAATAACAGTATACCCATGTGGTGCGTGTCTATTGCATTTTATGCACCTTGATCGACTAATATTCAGATCCCTCTCCTTTCCCTAGATGGCAATGTTTTCATTTGAATGAAAGTAAAATCAATACTTTTCTCACTATTTCTCTAGGTTTTGAACAACAAACTGAGATTTGAGTTACTTCATCAGAAACATGAGACAGCACATTGACTTCCTACTTCCAGCTAATATATCATTTCACAATTAGAAGTTAATCTAAAAGTACGGTGAAAAGTAAAACATTGTTCATTCAGTACCTGAAGTTGAATTTTTGCATCTTTGCTGACACTTTTTGTTCTCCATCGTCTTGTGACCCGCTTGTCTTTCTTTGAAATATCTACACAGTTAGCCTACATTACACAAATAGTTAAAGCAACAAAGTACTATTAAGTTAATACAAGCAACATAGACAATACAGCAAGTTAGTAAAGAATTGTAGCATTAGACATTTACAAATTAGAAAGTAAGGAGAAGAATGCTGCTGCCGGGGCCCAAAACTGCAGCAGTGATCAGCCGTAGCTATCCTGACACTTTTGTAAACATATCATATAGTTGGTTCATTTAGCAAAACGACTGGTACACTTTTTTCACGGGTGCACAATATTTAGGACCCGATCTTGAAATCCTCATGGATTTCTTCTGTGGTACTACTCAGACATGTGTGTACTCAAGAGGATTCAGTGAAAAAGGAGGAAAGTATTTATGATTTAGGATGTGCTGTTGCTTTCTGTCAAGAGGAAAACTCACCCTGAACTGGGAAACAGTCCAAAACTTGGGACCTTTGTACTATGCCCTCTTTTCTAGAGCATGCAACTTCGTCTTTGAGGGTGTTTGGGTCTCCAATCCTTAAAAAACTTAAAATGTTATCTTACTCGGCATAACAAAAACTCCTTAAGTACAATTACAATTTATACATGTATTCTACTGTAACAGTTCTCAGTTTTGTTTTGCAATAATTGTTTGATTTGTCCTATTTAACTCAAATAATAAATACATCTTAACTAATTTTTATACTTGAAACAGTATTACACATTCTTAAAATAAACATATAAGATAAAAATTTCACCCAAGATTCACAATGATTTCAGAAAAGCATTCTGATTTAACAGACATCATCTCTATATTTCCCTTAACACAAGAACAAATGTTTCAGTGTAATGATATATGTTCAAGCATATTTACCTGCATGTCTGTGAAATTTGGTGCTGACTGAGTTCTCTGTAGTATTTCTAAATTTTGAAGAAGTTTACTGAGTTCCACAAGGTTAGACTGACAATGAGCAAGATCTAACAGACATAAAATAAAAATATATTAGGTGTTTCAGTTCAGACATATTTTTTTTGCCATTCTTAGCATGTTATTGCATTATAGAAGTTAAAAGTCCAAATCCCTTGTAGTAAGGTATCTAAATAAAAATTTTATTTTTAGAGATGTTGAACACATTATTTCTACAGGAATCAGCACCAAGTCTGGATCTCAAAAGTTGATCATATTTGAACAATGACATCCATTAAAAATAACACAGATTAATTAAGATAAATTTTAAAAGTGACATCTCAAAATATGCAAAGTTCCCACCACAAGCATCTAATTATCTGAAGACCTACTTCACGTGCATGTAAAGTTGTAACTTAAGCACTTTACGGACTTGACTCTTCCTTATTATGTATCAACAAGAAGTTTTGGTGAAAAAACAAGGCATGAAAAGGTAAAGTCTAACCTTCTGCACATCTGTCCATTTCTTCAGAGTCCTGTAACCAGGCTGCTACTTTACTCTGACCAGTAGTGCAGGTGACAGGAAGGCTGTTACTGCAAGGTATAGGAGACTGCCAGGGGTAGTTATTTTGTTGCACCTAAAGCATAACAAAATGCTTAAATTTACTGCTGCTATGCTGCTTTGCCAGTGTAATCACCACACTATTGCAGAACAGAAATCAAAATATGCACTGTGCTTTCAGTGACATCCGCGATTTGGTTTATAGTTCCCCAAGATGCAGATTTTTCTGAATAGGAGAACCAAACTAAGAACCTCACAAGTGAACTGTGTTTGCTAACCACTGGTTAGAAAAGCTGTTGCTTAAGAAGAACATTATCAATCAGCAAAGAGACAGGTCTCTATCTGGTGACAAAGGCAAGTGCAAACTGTATAGATGGTGAATTCTTTGCAAGATCTCTACAGCAGCCCATTAATGAAGGCTGCAGTAAGGCTGAATTAGATGGTATTTCAGCAGCACACACTGACAGCTTTTTGCTGGCCATAGGTCCCCACAGTGGAAGCTCCTGTTCTATCAGCATTATAAGAAGAGCCCACTGAAACTCCACATGAGCAAGCCACGAGTTTTCAACAACAGAACACAACACACCTTTCCATCTGACACATTAGCAGCTGGTGAAGACTCTGTAGTAGATGCTGAAGGGAATATATGAAAGCTGGCATCTCGCGGAGACCTCACAATCTCGTTCTGACGGTACAACCGGTGGTGGCGTAATTTTGAAACCCATGCATCAAATGAATCCTGTGACTTCACCTGGAAAAAAATTTACTGTCAACAAAGCATGCAAAATACTACTTTTCTGCACAATCTTTTACAATTTCATTTATTTATATTCTACTGGGGATGAAAAAATAATACATATTTGAACTTTTTACCTTGAGGTGATAGATGTGTTCTTCTGTGTCAAGATCTATTCTACGAGCCTTTTTTTTTATAGACATGACTGATAAACCAACATCAATGCTCCCATGGACTTTTCCTTTCTGTATCTAAAAATAAAAAAAATTGCGGTAAGAATTTGGAAGTATCACGCACTTCACAGAAGAATATCTGGTGATGAAATGGTTTCCCATTCGATAAACATTTTAACACAAAGCCTTACTAAAAAAAAAGCTGAACTCAAACTAAACACTTACTACATTTATAGTCAGAGAAAAGTATCTCAGAAGAAATGCTCAATGCAAAGCCAGCTTCAAAGTTTAAGTGTGTTGGTTCACAAAAGTACACAGGTACAGGTCAGTAAGAAACAGAGACTATTAGACAGTACTTGGCACCCTGCTGCAACTGCTTGATAGTTATTGGTATCAGATCTAACTAATTTAATGTTAACTTTTACATTGTTATCAATTCTCTCTCCTATCCACTCTGTCCTAGACTATTGTGCCTCAGAATAATCAGCTTTGACTGACATAAAAATTGGGAAAGAAATATACACAGGTTAATCTCTCAAGCACCTTCATTACAGAAACTACTTTAAGTGATGTAGCTTTTCTTTCCATAGAAGTAAAAAAAGGTAGAAGTCTTGAGGCACAACTCAACCAGAATTTTACATGCTTTCCATATATATCTCTCTATATCTATATCTATCTTTGAATCCATCAAGAACTTTCATGTGTGTACTGTCATAAATACACCTAGAGTGAGTATGAGATCCTGGCAGGTTGAATTCCAATATAAGTTTTAAAATGCTCTTCAACTTTACTTACATCTATTGGTGACTTTGAATACTTCAACATTCCATTATCCAGGACAAAAAACCTCTGAAAGAAACAAACAAACAAACAACATTCTTTCTTAATGAGCAGATGCAATTTAAACTATGTACAACAATTCATCTGGAAAAGGATTACCCTGTAGCAATTAAGAAACTGCTTTGGGGTTGGAAGGAGAGTATAAATACAGTATTGAATAATTCTCTTGCTTGTTTTTTGACAATTATCTTCTAAGCAAGAAAAACTAGATTCTCTTTTTTCAACATTATATTCTAGGTTTATCTTAGCAAATTTCAATAATGAAGGGTATTTTTTTCCCAATTTTCCAGCTAAATCAATAACCTCTATAAGAAAGACACTGTAGGACAAGACAACTATGTCTGTTTCTTCATTTTCTTCCTGTTTTTCTTCCCACAGAAGGTGGTCACGTTTCAAATTAACAACCTACCTTCCCCTATCCAGAAACTGAAAAGATTTTCCTAGTGCAAGATCTACATCTGAAAAGGCAGACCATCCAAAACTTTGTGCATTATGGCAGACATCCACACAGTGAAGTAAAAATGAGATTATAATTCATGCTGATGATACCTTTTCTAGTGGTAATGTAGGTAGTGCAGGAATTAGTACTATTGCAAATATTACAGTGTTCCCAGCAACAGACCCAGGTCATGGGAGGGCCCATTTTTTGGGTGTTAGTCAATGATACAGTGTGAGCTCCTATATCTTCACTGACATGGTTACCAGGACAAGCCTAATCTAATGATGTCTATCTGTGCTACAGCTACATCTTCATTTTGCTGAGCGGTTCTTACTTCCAGCAGAGAGCAGAATCCCCTATTCACACAAAAAAAGTTGCCTTAGCTTGTCTGTACCAGTTCACTCAAGCTGCATTGCAGTCAAGTTAATGTAGACTTTGGCACACAGCATAAAGACACAGGCTAGCAGGACACCTAGACTTGAAATGAGATTTGCTAACTTGTGTGTATCATCACTAGCTTTCAAAACATGCAAAGTAAGCACAACTAATTCCTATTTTTAGAGTATAAGCTAAAGCACTAATCTATGTTAAAAAGCCAGAACCCAGCAAAATACTATCCTTGATTCTCAAAGCTGTTTGACATGGAAGGGAAGGAAAATGGTTTCATGACATAAACCTGTTAAATTAACACTATGAGCAGGGTCCGAGTTAGATGGCAGAAAATCTCCCCTGAAGATGGTTCTAGAAATTATGTCTGTTACACAACAGATGGTACCAAAATCTCATGCAGGGCAAGAAAACAGGGCTTTCCTGGAGACATAACTCATTGAATAAGATGTCAAAACAACAGGAACTTTTTAGGTTCTTTTCTTTTTACCTAGGTATGGTCATTAATGAACTTCACAAGAATATGATATTAATTTCATATTGTTCTGTCTCTCTAAGCTGCACACACAAAAGAAAATGATCTTTCATCATCATTTCATTCCAAGCATACTGCACTTCAGAAAGTGATGTTTGCCAAGTTGCACACATTATAGCTGCTATGCTACTAAAGCACATTCAAAACTGTCAGAATATGACATGCAACATTCAAGAGACAAAGGATGCTATCTATTACTTTGTTATGCTATCTATGGCTTTACTATCAGAACACTAACAGAGCACATGCTACAGTTACTGTCTCTGAAATTTCTTCACTGGACTCTCAGCACATACTATTGTTAAGGAAACTCCAGGATATTCGGGCAGCAGTTGAAAAACAAATAAAATTACTATGAAACCCACAGCTTCAAAACCTAAGTTCAATTCCTAAGGTGAAATGTAAGGCAAAGTAGAGGGGGATGCTAAAATGTGAAGCTCTTAATCACACTAAAAATTATTTACACAAGTAACTGCTCTAAAGTCATCCAGACCATCAGTAGTGATCTTCTTTATAGAACTGTGAAAGCTGGACTGCTCTTGCTCTCCTATAAGTTAGTTCCTTACCAAAACAGACACTTGGTCAAGAAACAACATATTAACATAATGGATTTCAAAGGAGCGGGAGCAGTGGTTTATTCTATAAATTCTTACGTATCTATTAATTGCTTGGATTTTTTTTTGAGAGTGGAAGGGTCATTGGGGGTGGAGGAATGGTCTGCTTTGTCATGTTTTGGGGTTTTTCTATAGGCTATCCTTTTCTGTTCTTTCAGTGTTTCAGCTTGAAACACAGTTTGAAATCCTTTAATATCTCTAGACTAAATTCAGGTGGTGCATATGTATTTGGCTGCCAAAACTACAAACTCTAGTCAAGAAAAACAAAGCCAAAACATCTAACTTAGATAAGCATGCACAAAAAATTGTGGTAGGCATATGTTTAATTTAGTAAAACATGCAGAAAAAACCTGTAATTTATACTAGTATGGACTGCATTTGGACTCAGACGTAAGTCCAACAGTGTTCAGCAAAAAAAATTAAATAAATTAATTCTTCCCAGAAAAACACCATGTATACCAAATGATTTCACTATCTTTTGCTGTAAAATGTACTCTGTCCCAGAAAATTATCCTGCTTCAAGTAGCCTCAGGTGAAAAAAGATGGTTAAGCATTAATACCACATATCTTGTTGCCTAAAAAGGGGGGAAAATGCAATTATTATGGTATGAAATACAGACAAAACAGTTTATGAACACCAGGTTTAAGGCTAACAAAAGGTAGAATCATGCATGAAGATATGTGTCCCAAATTAATTAAACAGAATCAGAAGACTTAGGGGTGAGTTTTGGCGTGTTTTGGTTTTTTTAAATAGAGACATTTTATGGCAAAAATCCATATTCCCACTGCATGCCCACAATGAAGATTCCAATCAAGAAGACAAACAAAATTCAGGGACAAAGTTGAACAAATACGCTCAGTCAGCAGACCTGATGGGGAACGCTCTCCTGTACGAACACCTTGGGTCCATGGAAAACCCCTCAGTTCTCCTCTGCTGTGTTCTTCAATGTAGATATTATGTACTTCAGTGTACTTCAACCCAATCTTAGAGTACACAGTCACACTTTTTATAATATATGGTAAAGAACAAAAGGGATATCGATCAAACCTCTTAAAACACAAGGCATTTGTTGTGTTATTTACAAATTCCGTCTGGATTTTGAATACAACAGCAGGCAGCAGGCACTGTGACTTAAAAGCCATGAGCTGTGTCTGCAAACTAACTCTACACACAGGTGAAAGAAAAAGTCACACACCAAAATCCTGGGTATTTATTTGACATCCTAATTTCCTCTAGACAAAAAAGTCCCAACTCATAAAATTAGGTAATAACCTTCTGACTGGTTTATAAGACATTTACCTTGTGCCAACCTTTTAATGGCCATTTTCTCTTTTTCAGCATGAAACCTTCATGTTTGTCTGGCTTCTGGACATTGGTCTGGCCTATTTTCAGACCCTCTATGATTTCCCAGCTGTCAGGTTCCTGGTGAAAAATATGAAGACACTTTGATTAACACATGGCAAAAAATTGCACTTTCAAGTAGCACAAATTCTCCAATGCAAGACAGAGTAGGAAAGCTAGGCTTTTAAAATTTAGGTGCAAAACTACACGGTCACTATATTATGTCCAGTTGTATCTCATTTAAAACTACTAAACATAAACATTTTTGGAAGTCTAACCCTTACCAGATAAGGCATATATTAACAGTGGTCTTCGTGGTATTTCCTGATCATAAAAAAATCTAAAATTTTCTGATCTTTAAAGTAAAAGCTGCATTGATTCTGCATACCCTATTTTTTCCTCCAAATCAGAAAAGCTAACAGAACAAGTTGCTTTATTGTTGAATGTAGCTAGCCATCATCTTCAAAGGCATTTTATGACAGAGTTTCATAGGTTAATTGTGCCTTCAGAAATTTGCAAAAGGATTTTTTTTATTTTCCTGCATTCATTTTCACTGTATTACGAGAAATTTATAGGAAAGTTAACTAATTTTCTCTCTAGAGAAAAACACAGGAACAGTATAATTTCAGATACAACTAGCTGTATGCCTTTCAGGGAGCCAATTAAAGCATATTTCTTGTACATACCACTTCTTATGCTTGGTGACTGGTGCAACTGAAGCCAGACTTAAGAGTGCAACACAGTGAACCGTAAAGAACAATATTTTTAAAGAGAAAAAATCTGAGTCATGCCTTTATTTCCATCCTCTTGCTTCAACAGAATTTTGCACCAGTTAAAAAATCTCTTATTGCCTGCTCACTCAGACTCTATTTTACTAATTATACACTACAAACTTCTAAACTTGCATTTTCTCAGCTTATTTGTCACAACTCCCAGCAATGTTATAAAAAGTTATCAGGAAAAGAAAGAGGTCATATAGCATCAAACATTTAAAGGGAAAAACAAATGTCTCTCCATTTCCCACAAAACTGTTCAAAGCTGAGCGCTGTCAGTCTTTCATAACACCTCCAAGTTAATTACACAGCTCTGATAACACCGACATTACTATTACAAAAATACAATTTTAAAGGTAACAGCAAATTTCAAATCTACAATTTTCAGTAAGGTCTTAGTATTCTGAGAAGGGTGAAAAGCTCTATGACAATACGCACTGCAGTAAATTGTAACAGAAATCCTTATTCAGTTTAGTTTTCCCTGCATAACTATAATTATCTCATTGTCTGCAAATGCCATACTCAAAACCCACCTTTTTTACTTCCCTACATTTGCTTGGATATTCTATTTCCATTCTATAGAGAGAAGTGCATATACATTACTTTTTCCATAGAAGGAAGTACTTGGCACTTGAGGGGAACAAATTTCTAAGTCCCCTGGGGTGAGCAGAGAGTCTCTCTGGGACTCTGCCAACTGATTCTTCGCCATATTGATTTTGTCTTTTAGATGATCAGATGCAGGCATAAGTCTTTTATCTACTAGATAACATCAGTATTGATTAGTTCTCAGCTAGAGACCACACAGTCTCATATAGCTATTCATTTAAACAAAAGGCCTGCTACAGAAGGATAAAATGAACAATTACTTAGTGCAGTGTGGATACTTGTCTTCTGCTGCATCAGCACTACAAGCTGTTCTTAAAACCATTCTAACAACCCTAACTGTGCCTTATCCCACAGGTTCAGTGTGATGAGATATGCCCAATATAAGGGACATCATGAAAGAGCAGCCAGAAATGGGGAAAAAACAGAGTGAAAGCAATATGTTGAAGAGTCCTCATCCAATGGCAATCAGTACTTTAGGACTTCAGTGATACCATAAATATTACCTGAGAAACAGCCCTGTGCAAAGCAGCAGGACTGGGGGAACACAATCACAACTTTCCATCCCTGGGTCTGCATATGCCCCACATATGCGAATTAAGGGAGCCACCACCAACAGCTTTATGAACCTAGTCTTTTTGACTGGAAAATATTTGTTTTCCAAATAAAAAAGAATAAACGATTTCATTTTCCCTGGACAAATATAGTATTTCATTTTGAAGTTGTTTTATCTGTTCTGTTTCAGAACTGACAGACATTTAATTTCAGATTTTTCTTTTCCATCAAATATTCCACAAATATCACAGCATCCTTTTCAGGAATAATCTTGCTTTTGCATATGAAGTATATTAAAATGAAACCTTCTTTATGTGAAATTAGACTTGTTTGGAATCACTTATTCCAAAACTGAGGCTCCATCTTTCAGGAACTGGTGGTGTCATTCCTGCAGTTCTCTTTCTCTCTGCCTTGGGAAAGATGGTCTCAATAAGAGATTTGAAATTTCAAACTACCCACAATGAATGTCATTAGGACATATTTTTAAAACTAACATAATCATTGATTAGCAGCAATTTTAGACTTGGAAGTGATTTGCTCTAGCGTAGTAAGAGGACAGGACTGGAAAATTTCTCAGTCATAGAATCATAAAATATCTTGAGTCAGGAGGGACCCACAAGGATCATCAAAGTTCCTTCTAGCCCCATACTTTGAGGTTGTAAAATTTGTTCCTGGGGGCCATCCATGGGCAAAAAAAAAAAAAAAAATCCTTGATTTTGTTAATATAACAACTGCTAAAGATTAGTCTCCTCTGACACCTCAGTTATGGAACAAAAGGCTCCAGGGTAGATTCACAATATACTCAATAGCAGAATCATACAAAACACTATCCCAAAGCTGTTAGTCAAGCTGCTTTGTAACTCCAGAGGGAATCTCATCACCCAGATTACATCCAATGCTTTTGCTTACCTTGGATAGAGAGAGATGATCGCTTTCAAGGAACTGCTTGCTTAAAGAAGGGTCTGTGCTTCCCGAAGACGCCTTCCGCTCCAAAATATGAACACTCTAAAAAAAAAAACCAAAAATTAAAGATAACACCATAGCACAAAACATACAAAATGCTACCCATCCATGACTTAAATGCGCAAATAGTTCGTCTTCTGAGGCAATATACTTCTCTCTCTTTTTTTATTATTGGTTTTTAAACTAATTGCTCTTTTTAACCTAGAAATTACAGTTAACTAAAAAAAAGCCAGGAAAGACAAGTAATGCCATTTTTACCTACACAAATGTGAAGTGCTCCTATCATGTTTTCTGCTAATATACAAGACACTGAGTACAAATATCGTGCAGTCGGCACTGCCCTACATTCACTTCTGAAGCAAACCACTGCACATAAGATATTACTGCCTCTAACATATTCAGTATCAACCCTTAGCATTTTGTTATTGGCTTCTCAACTGAAGTGAAGTGACTAATTACATGAATGCTTTTAACATATTACAGGTGTTAACAAGATCAGTTACTGCGTCTCAGCTGATGGGCTTGCTAGTGCACATTTATGGAACACTGATCTCAAACAATTGCAGCTGTTTTTACATCTGACAATACTATTAAATTTTATATCTTCAAAGCATAATAATAAAATATTTTATTCATATTTTATTCAATTTTATTCATATTTTATTCAATTTTATTCATAATAAAAATTAAATACATAATGTCAAAACTAGTCCTGAAAAAATGACTATTCTTAAAAGACATCTGAAAATGTCTTCCCATTTTCCAGAAATGTTTCAGTATTATTTTATAAAAGAAAAATAATTTTTGATACAGGAGAAAATAACTGCATTCTTAATGCTTGGATCTGCATTTCATTCTCTGGTGCAATTTTGCTACATCTCATACTATTATTTGGTAAGAATTCTACTGCAACATGTCAATAGTATCTCTTTGGTATAAAATAAAACTACTTCATTTCCAGGACATGTAGCACAAATGACAAACACAATTGCCATATACCCTCTGAGAAGGGTTTTTTTCAACTGAAAATGCCAATTAAGTTTGGTTCACAATTAAGTTCTTTACATTGCCTGAAGAAGAGGTTACATAGGTACCAGTGACAGCCAAAACAATCAGGGAATATAAAAACACATACACACTGTAGTATAAATATTTTTGTTTATACCAACAACTAAGTACATAAGGACCATAACCAAACTAAATGAAAATAAACACAGTTATTCATTTAAACGTATATACAACACAGACCCCATCTTGCTGCAGAGCAACACACAGACCTTCACTGTTTTCTTTCAAGTTGTGACTGTGAATGAGAATAGGAAAATGGGGGGACTGTCTCTGTTGTCAGTGGAGATTAAGCATCGCTGCCACCATACAACAGTAACCAGCATTTATTTTCAGTTACTTTCAATTAAATTTTTCAGCAAAGAATGCGGAAAAGCAGCAATATTATGTTGTTCCAGGGCCAACCAGCAAAAAGCTTTTTACTCAGCCCAATGTATCTTACTAGTCAGGTGAGGAAAAACTTTTTTTTTTATGTAGCACATGTTACATGTTACATGTAAAATGATTTAATACCCTTATTTGAGCTGAGAACCACAAAGTTCCTCATGATAAACAATGATAAGATTTCTCACTGAATAGAGAAAACGTACACCGTATCACATTTTAACAATATACAAGAAAACCTAAACCTGTTCCTCCAAGGAAGATTAAAATGTCTCTTGATTACCACAATCAGGACGATTCCCAACTTTCTTGCCAGTTTTGTCTGGCAGACAGGAATCCATCCATCTTGAGATGGAGCAATGCCCAACACAGATGTTCTGAAGGTCTCATATGCAGCAGCTGGTGCAGTTTGTTGTTACATAACTGCAATTTCATTTTGTACAATATTTAGAGAGGAGTAACCAACAGCCCTTAGCTTGCCAGATTTCCAGTGACATTTTCAATTGCATGGTTTTAAGGCAAGGAGGTTTTCTGCCTTTTTTTTTTTTAATTAGCCCTCAGTCATTACAGTTCCACTTCAGTTGAGAAATACATTATTAGCTGACAGCACTTTAATGAATGCTGACTTATTCAACTATTTGTTTGAAAATTAGAAAATGAACACTTTTTAAATAAAACTGCCTTCTTTACATTCCTTACTTCCAGAAGTGTTGGCTTGTTGCCTTTTATATGTTTGCTTTTCAATTCTTTTCTTTTATGACCACCATTACACTAACACAAAATCATTTCATTAGATTTGTGACATGTGTCTAGCATAATATTAAGAGACATTACTTGGTGTAAAATGTTTTCCATTAATGCATGTTATTTTTCTGCAAAATTGCAGCTAGAAATTACACAATCACTTGACATTTTGAAAAGCAGCTAATTTCATACAGTAAGAGTTTAGTTATTTAGCATTACAGAAATAAAAATTACTTAGATCTTGAAGGTATTATCAAGGTTTTTTGTGTTTTAATGTAAAAAACAGAGTTGGTAAAGGAAGCAGTAAAAAAAAGCTGATAAGAAAAGGAAGAAAGAGGTAGATCAAAACATCTTCCGAGGCTTGTTTATAATCAAACAGAAAAATGAATAATCCATTAAACTAGGTGTATCAATCAACCTGGTACTCTCATTCCTCTCATCCCAAGAATACAGGCAGACAAAAAACAATCTCCACATTGCTGCATTCCAGACTTCCTTCATGTTTCAGATTTACCTATGTTGATCTGTCTTGGAGGAAAACGCCAACATTATTAAATTCCGTGTGCTCTTCAAAACTAATTCAATAGAATTACAAGTTAAACTCAAATTACTCTGTAATGCCATTGCTAAATCTTAGTCCTAACTACAATCTTTCCTTCATCTTTGTGATTATCCACAACATACATTACATATGTGAGCATATATTTGCCTCAAAATGCCCCCTAACAAACCAATGTATGGGGAACACAAATGCTTGTTCTGCCCTGCCTTTTTTCCTGTTGCTTCTCAAAGACATGTGACAGAGAAAAAAACTGATGGAGAAAATAACAGTATGATGTTCTATCATATTCTCATCTTCTCTGGAGGGCAAGAATGGAAACCATACTTTACAACATCTTTCTATGTATCTTGCCAACTTCTTTTCTCAGTTTGCAGTTCAATGACTCATACACCTCGTTGTCCCGGTTTTGGCTGGGATAGAGCTCATTTTCTTCCTAGTAGCTGGTATAGTGCTGTGCTTTGGATTTAGTATGAGAATAATGTTGACAACATAGCAATGTTTTGGCTGTTGCTAAGTACCATTTACCCTAAGTCAAAGACTTTACAAGTTCCCATACTCTGCCAGTGAGGAGTTGCACAAGAAGCTGGGAGGGAGCACAGCCAAGACTGCTGACCTTGTCAAAGGGATATTCCATACCCTAGAATGTCATGCTCAGTATATAAACTGGGGGTAGTTGACCAGGAGGGGCCAATCAGTACTTGGGGATGGGCTGGGCCACGGTCAGCTGTCAGTGAGCAGTTGTATTGGCCATCAAATGTCTTTCTTAGGTTTTATTTCTTTTTCTTTTTCTTATTGTTCTTCCTTTTCACTACAATCAATGTTATATTTTATTGCAATTATTAAAGTGTTCTTATTCAAACCTCAGGTTTTATCTTTTTTTATCCCTGGATTCTCCTCCTCATTCCACCAGCGAGGTTGGTCTCCCATCAGGCCAGAGGCTGAGGACCCTAACTTTTAGTCACTCAATCTGACTTCCCACAAAACAAAAGACATTTCGCTGTTTCCACAGGGAAGACAAGGAAAGAAAAGATATTTTGAATAAGTAGAGACAAGAAATCCAGTGAAGGACAAGTTTGGTACACATGCCTCCCCTTTCTACTTTGCTGCTTATTTATTTAATGGAATGAATTATATTTAATGCAAAGACTTCTCTATATTTTATAATTTATTATTTAAAAAAAAAAGGCTGGTGAGGAATTTATCACTCACATTGGACACAGACTCTCTGCAGTTCAGAAATATGCACACATGTGGTTAACACTAATTAATGAAAAAGATCTGTTGGGCCATTTTATTTGTTCGTAGCATTTTAGCAGTCTCAATAACCATGGGGCCTAGACGTACAATTTTCTACAACAGTAATTCAAAATAGAGCTTTTCTCTCTGGTTTTTATTGTGTGTATGTTGGTTTTTTTCAATCTAAAGAACTAACTATTGTATCTTTGATTACCTGCTATTCACTGCACCCTAGCAAACCTGTGTTCTTATTTGAATTCCATTTAGTACAAAGTGCAATGTTCAACCACTTTCTCTCAACTAAAAGCGTAGCATTTTCCAGTTATCTGAAACACAGTAGAAGTAATAAGGTAGACACAGATTTGACTGAATACATACCATTTTTACTACCTTTTAAACAAGCTGTGATATATGCCGAGTTAATCTGCAATATTATTTGCAAAGGGAATAACCTTGAAACTTGCTTTTTATCTTAGGCTGCTTCTCAGTCAACTCTGGCTTTCCTTCTGTTGATGTTGGAATAAAGATAGATTCTTGAATATAACTGTGAGAGAAGGGTGAGCACAAAGCAAAACAATCCTATCGTATCAACGTATTTCTCCCTTCTTTCTTCTAACACATTTTTTTAATCTTTATAAAGCAATTGTGGTCGTATCCTCATCCTAAGTCTCTCCTATTTACACTGCTCCATAGTTGGTTTCAACAATCTCAGCTATGAACTAACCAACAAAGGAACTTAATAACACTTTATGAATAGCACATGGAGTTAATTTTTTTTTCTTGTAATACATGCTCATCTTGTACAGAAATGTGCTTAAGAGCAACATTTCTCTTTGTAAACCCTTTTTAGTGAAAGACAAGTATATATATAAGAAGCAGTTCTGTAGCATATGAATAATATACAGGTATGTATGGCCAACTTCTTTCCTGGATATGCAAAATAAACACTGCTTGTGTAACAGAAATGTCAAGGATTTGTTAGCTCAGGAGCTCCATGTCAGCTCTTGCTAGAGCTCCAGCTTTATATTGTACTTCATGTCAATGCTTTTAGGCTCTGGAAGCAAAAAAGCCTTTGGTTTTCGAAGTACTTTTTGACAAACTCTGAAGAGAAATAAGCTCTCGCTCCACTGGAATAAAGCAGAAAACGAGCTATCATTGCAACAGCAACCTTCCCTTTGCCAGAACAATGGTTTGGAGCACCTACCAAGTTGCAGCCTGAATCTTTAATGACAATCTTCTCCTTTTGCAGTTATTTCAAGATAAAGCAAACAGAAAATTTACAATATCTGACAGAAAGAATTCACGTTTGCTAATGATACAAAATTTTTATAAATATTGAATAATCACCATCAAAAAGATTGATATTTTGTTAAATAGTCTGAGGCTAGCAATTCATTTTATTCATGCTCACATAGTTTTAAAAAAGGAGGGAAAGTAAAATTACATACACAAAACAAAACCATTCCTTGATAGGTCAATTTGTTTATGAATTAAAGAACTCTAGACATGAAAGGGAGTCTAACTTAACACTAATCATAAGCCAAAAAGCTGGAGCCTCACTTAGGCATAGCTTCAGAAAAAGAAAGACTTTTCTTCCTGTGACTCTCACATCCTTCTCTAAGCTACCTACTTAGCCTTTCTCAATATCCTTTGAACTTTAATATACACAGTACAAAAAGACAGGAGAAAGGAAAAAAGGGGGGTTGAAAAATTTTTAATCAGTTTTTTAAATACGAAATATTATTCTACTAGGGGTAAAGCTTTTACATAAGTGCTTCATTTTCAATTCCAGGGTAAAGTTTTTATTAAAAACAGGAAAAGAGAGGTGTCAGAACAGCAAAGAGCTTTACTAAGGCCCACATTTCTTCTGCCTACTACATTTGTACATAATTTGTGCATAATCCCAATCACGCATGAGTGCCTTGAAAACAGAAGTCTCCATATCATACCTGCAACCACCCTCCCTCTTCACTTCTGTGCCTTTCCTCTCCACTGGGGAAATGAAAATATAATCATGATTGTCTTTCTTCTCCTCCATTTGTTTCCCAGAAATCCTAAATGACACTTCAGAATAGTTGCACTTCTTCCTTCTACATTTGTGTGTATGTGAGTTGCACTTTTAGTTTGTATTCTCAAAAGGAAAGTGCTTATGTAGGTATGGAAGTGCATGCATAGCAGGGGGGAAAAAACAAGACAGGAGAAATGCAAGAGTGACCATGATCTGAAAACACCAATTTAACTTATCTGTCATAATTTGCAGGGGTAATTAAGCTTTTGTGAGAGCGATTTCCCTGATTTGGTAATAGAAGACAGCTACAGACACCATTTCTAATCAAACTGACACATTTTTTAAAAAATAAATCGCAGAATATGTCAAGTTGGAAAAGACCAACAAGGATCATTGAGTCCAACCTCTTGCCCTGCACAGGACCATCCCCAAGAGTCACACCGTGTGCCTGAGAGTGTCATCCAAATGCTTCTTGAACTCTGTCTTTCTTCATAGGATATATCTAAACTTCAACATTCACCACACAGCCTGTAAAGCACTTCTGGAGGTGAGATAACTCAGACAGCAATGTTTATGAAGCTCAGAGGATGTGTACACACAGCCCCTCAGGACAACTTGGTATGAATGCTATCACTGTCTCTCTTTGACTGCTCCAGACCTTTTTATTTCTTCAAAGCATTAAAGCCAAGTCTTTCTTAGAAAGAGACAGTACCTCCCTCTATTAATCTCCAGGACTGTACTCTGGATCTTGTCTCCAAACCACTACAGATATTACCAAGTGCAGAAGTAGCCATGATCCAAGTATCTCCAAATATGGACTGGAGAGGGTCCATCCAATGCACATGCACACAGATGTACTTCTGGTTGGTATCTATCATGTAAATTCTAGGCAGAAATGCAGGCACTAAAAGAAGGGTATCTGCTGCATGACTGCAGGCTGGCTTCACAACACACACACAGTGAGCCTGATGCATCCAGCCTGAACTGGGCTCCTGGGCCTGTGCTACTGCCTAATGTGTGCCTGCCCACAAGGATTCCCAGTGGTGGAGCAGGAATGTCTCATACTTCCAACACACCGTCAGCATCGGTACTCAGGGGGAAGGAGAAGGCTGCCTCACCCCTGGGGTCAATCTGTACCAGTTCCCTCCAAGTCTCACTTGGGTTCCTACCCCATGCCTGGACAAACCTGTGGTCCAGAGAGCTTCAATTCCTAAGTTTAACCCTCCTTCTGAAAGTCTGATTGTGCCACATGTAGATGTTTCCTCATCAAGTAGTTCACTGTTATTCATTTGAGTGATGGAATTCTAACAGGTCTGAGAGTTATTATTTCATTTAAAACGTGTGCTATGGTATTGAACCTAATGTAACATTCACACAAGTATTTAACAGCTTTGTAAGTCACATTGTTCCAGACATTTTTTCAGATACTTCAGATACTACCTTCCAAACCTAAGGAACATTTCTGCACTCTGTCAAAGGCACAGGGAAAAAATAATGTTGTAAAGTAGCAGCAGCTAATCAATTTAAAGAATAACTACATGTTTTTGTTAACAACTCTGCCATATCGTTCCTTGGCTCCCTCAGAACACTTTCTTGCTCCGGTGAGTTGTTGCTTTTAAAGTACTCAACACTTCTGCTCTAATCCTGCTTCAACTGTTTTATGTGAAGGAAGTTAATTAGGAAAGAGAGTGAAAGATAATTACTTCACTGTAACAACAGTACTTGGCATTTAGTAGCATCTTTAGTTTGAAAGTCTCAGAGAGATTAATAATTATTATTGAAATAATTCTCACAAACTACTGAGAAGAAAAAGGCTTTTAAAAGTCTATGTTTTGCTACAAAGCAAGGCTAGGAATAAGGCTGTGTGTTCTCAGGTCTACTAGAGCACTGTCCATCCTTGCCTTTCTTTTTAAGTCACAGAGATACAGGAGATACAGGAACAAGTGAAATTTACAGGTAACCACCAAGAATTTTTTCCCAGACGTTACATCAGGCTGACAACAGTGAACAAGCAGGTAAGTTGCTACTCAATTTAAGAATAAAGAAGGTATATAAAAGCTCTCAGAGATCTCTTCCTCATGGAATATATTACGTTACATTATATTGCAATCTCACATGAGCAACACTGCCTCAAGTACAGTGGACAGTAAAAATGCCAATCAACTATATTGTTAATTTGTGAGGCAGAAATCTATAGTGACATCATAAAAGCATCCTTGATATTGCATCACTGATTGTAACCAGTCATAAAGAGAAAGCTGAGTTTGAGGTATCTTAACATATTAAAATTAAAAAATTACACTACATGACCATGCACACTCCCTCCTATCCCTTCACAAACTTTCACACATCTAATTGTTCCCAGTTTCAAAAAAACCCCCAAATATTCTAAATTAAATAGGACAATGAATTTCCAGCAGGCAAGGTGGATCTGTGTGTATGATGGACCTAGCCTAGCAAGGGAAAAGCCCTATTGGCTGAAATCCCATAGCTGCTGCAGCCACAGCTGTTCCTGCCATGACCCTTCCAACTGCCACTCTTCTGCTTCCCTCTGAGCTGCCAGGAATGGTGTAACAGCAAAGGGAGCCAAAGCAATAGCAACAGCAGGTTTCGCATTTTAAGCCCCAGCATTTTGCATTAAGTAGCTTCAGTCTCAAACACTAGACTCCTTTTTCTACAGGACAGATAAAAAGTGAACCTGCTATTCCTTAGAATAATCACACAAAAAGACCTTAAACATCAAGCAGTTAAAGTTTTCTCATAGATTTTTTTTTTTCTATACATCAACTAGCTCTCCCAGATACTCCAGGTCACAAAAGAAAAAACCAAAGCCACAAATTTTTCCGTGCTTGGTTTCTCTCTTACTCTGCCTTATTTTTTCAGACAGTTGTTGTTCTCCCTAAAACAGTCCTTCCTTCCTTCTTAGTTTCATATCCTACAACCTCACAAAGCATTTGGCCTACCTGGTTCTCTCTCCCCTACTCAGTTTTTTCACCTATGTATTTCCTGACTACAATTCTTGCTCTCCAAATCAAGTAGATTTTACTTTCTACAAAGCTGAGCACTGCACTCCTGGTACTTGATACTTCCTCCTGTGCCACCCACTTGCTGTGGCACGCAGATTGCCCATGTGAACTCAGCTTCACAGAACCTGATGGTCCCTGCAGTACATCTGTGAAAAATTTGTAGGTCTGTCTCTTGCAAAAAACTTGATAGTGATCTTCTTAGCCAAGAATAGCCTTTTTAATTCTACTTTTCTGCTTCTTAATGTCAGCCTAAAGCATGAAACTCTAGAATTGACATAGAACCTACCATAATTTCCTATTATGCTGTATTGCTAATTGATGAAAGAGACAACAGACAAGTCACCTCTCTTTTTCTGCTCCCAATATATGTCTCATTTAATCAGCACTTTAAGCTAGTGACTGCCTTTTCTTATATGCTTAATACAGTACACAGTACTGTGAGGCCTAGATTGGTACTGCATCCCTATATCCAAATAATGATTATTGGTCCTTTTTTTTCAGGTTCATACATTTCACCTCCAGATTCACCTACTCCAATATCTTTTTTTACAGTTACTCTATAAACTAAGGTTTGGTTAAGATTGCTGCAGACAGATGACTCAATCCTTCCATCACCATTAAAGCCTTTATATCTACAAAATGGTGATACTCACCTTAGGAAATACTGCTTTCAGGAGACTGACAATTGAAATACAGTGGTTGTAAAAAGCTAAATAGGCATTTTCCAACACAGACCTTTACGCAAGATCAGAGCCTTGGAATCACATTCTGCTTCTAAATTTCATGGCCAGGTAAACATGTTCAACCCAAACTCAGTCCTTTGTGCATCCCTTGAGTACACTCCTTCTATTACTCAATGCTGCTCTTACAGAAAGGTGAAAAAAAAAAAAAAAACAACCAAAAAACCAACAAGCCATGTTAAAATCCAAAAAGCAGATCGCTGCTCTGGAAAATAATTTTTTCTTCTTCCTTCAAAGCCCCTATCTTTCACTCTTTACATATGGCTGAAAGACAATAGTCATTTGAAATATGAAAGCTCTCCTAGTAGAAAGGTTAAATATAAGGCTAAATGCAATAGGACTAAATGCTTTTCTTCTTTTGTGATTGCTGTGTGGGAAAAGAAAGATTTGTAGAAAAAGCAAACTGACAAAGGGAAACAGAAAAAGAAAGAGATCACAAAAAGAAAATAAGATATTGGAAGAAAAATCCTCATATTTAAAATAGAAGACATTGCTAAATCCCCTTCCGATCAGGTATTAGCAACCCTTCAGATGATGGCCAGAAAAGTCAAAATCTCTCCTTTGTTCACAATTTCAATATTATTACTGTCCTTCTGTATCACTCACTCTGTTTAATAGCCTGGGGTCAGGCTCCAATTTTTCAAACTTTACATTATTAACCCTAGGATGTATTCACTTCTTTCTGCCTTCTCAGCACAATATTCCTACCCAAGCATTGCAGAGAATATATAATATATATATAATATTACAGTCTGCCTTATGACTTGCATACTTAGTCAATAAATAAAATATATAATACTCATAAAGAACTTACATCCATACAACTGAATATACAACATATGATTTTATCATATTCAGCTGTACCTTCTAAAAGCTGTTAGTTTTCCTACGTTTTGTTGTGCAACAGTATACAGCTTCAGAGTTTCATAAGGGATGAAAACCAAGAATCTACCTTGTCAGCACAGTCCACAAAAAAGGCTATCAGAATTGCATTTTTTATGCTAACCTGTGTATGAAGACTCTTACTGACAGTGGAAGTCAAAGTGTGTTTCACACTCCACAACAGTTCCACAGTAGGAAAAACTGCTGCTGTTCCCTTCTGAAGTATTCCTTATCAAGGACACCACAACTAACTTGCCACCCTGTTCAACTCAGGGGTTAAACAAAACAGGTTGGTTCTGGGCCTTCTTCTATCTAGCAGTCCAAATCAAACATGATTTTAATGACAATTAATGACAAAAATCTGAAATCAGTTTTTTTGTTATTGCTGGCTTCATTAGTCTGTTCATTTATCTATTAACTTAGTCATGGAGCCTGTAAATTGGCAATGTCAAAGCTTTTGCTGACTTCTAATTCTCTTAGGTGATATATATTGCACAAATAAGAAAGCTACATTAAAATGCCAGCATTATATACAGCACAACATTTTCCACTCTCGCTGAAATGATTTATCATAATCATGTTCACACTCACTCAGCCTCCTGCACCATTATTTAAAGGGGAACTGTTCCATAATTGCTGGTATGACTTTGACAAGAATTATATGATGAGAAGATTTCAGTCATTAACCATCTAGAAAGATCAAGTGTTATCCTCACATTTGACAATGAAAGCTATATTGACACTTCATCCAGTCACATCACTTTCCACATTCATATATATTACCAATTCAGGAAGGGTGCTTTTCTCCTACCTGCTCGGAAGAGTAAAAGGAGGCAGCAAAACAGAATTTTAAAGCCTTTTCAAAGTAAAACCCAACATCTCCTGAACCAAAACCCCCTACCCCTGAGCTGTCATTGTGTTTGAGGAAAAGCCTATGAAAACCAAAAAATATATAAATAATACCACTATAGAAATATAGTAGAAATACAGTGTTTATAGTAGCTGGTAGGATGAAGCTGCTTGATTTACTGTGTCTACATGCAGAGGAAACACCTGTATGTTTCTTTTCCTGGATATAGTACCACTGCACTTCACGCTGCATTGCTATAGCTCTGTGTCTTTCTGCAGAAGAAATTGTTCATCCATTCATTCTCTTGGATATTTGTCTGCCTTTAACACTGAAAGCATGAAGGCAAAAAATGAATGCCTAGCAGTAGCCTTTCCAGTCCACATTTACATGCCTAAATATAACTGTTACGCATCATCACACTTTATTGGACATTCTGGATGCATCACATCATCAACCTTTACAGCATTATTTTAAAATCATGCTTAATGTTTCCATGGTCAAATATGGACTTAAAGTTAAGCATCCATTTCGTTATGATGACAGGTATACCTTGCTCTATACTGTTGCTATGGTAACAGATATGGTAGCCATTAGATTTATGGTAAAATGTATTCCCAAAATGTACTTTTTTTTCATTGTCACTTGCATGATTGTATCCAACTACCTAATTACAAAGAAAACTCAGAGGATATGCTCTTAGCTGAGACCAACAGCTCCTATGAGGTCTTGCATTCAGCTTCTTACAGTTTAAATGTGGGAGATAAAATACTTCGATGCTTCAAACAAAAGATGTCAAAATCCTTGCTCCACATGAAACTAATGAAAAATTAGGAGATTATATGCTAACTAGGACTTAATTAATTGAGTACAGCTATCCCAAATCCTGTACACTCTGACAGGGAAAATATTTATCACCTGTGAGAAAATAATTTTTGGATTTACTCAAGCAATGTAAATTATTAAAAAAATTCCAGACATATTTCCTGCCTGTTACTGAACATACATCAGAATTCTTCTACTGATTTACATTTTAAACATACCTTATGCAAGACTATTTTCATTCAAAGATGTAAATGTTACAGTTTTCATCAAAATTCTCAGTTTTCAAAATTTCCATAAGACAGGTAAGGGCAAAAACTTCCCCAGTAGTAGCTGAAAAATAGTGTCCCAGCTGGCATACAAGCAGCTGAGAAAATATTCCTAAGCCACAGCCATTCAAGTAAATGTGTACCACACATTATAAGCTCTTTTCCTGCCTCTTTTCCAAAGATCAGTTTTAAAATATGTATCTGTTCTAACCAAATTTTCAGTATAAATCTTTGCATTTGTAAATATACATGTAATAACCAATCTGAAATCTAGTGGGTAGCTCAGACAATTTCTAGCGGGCAGCTCCCATTGGTGCTGTGGCCAGACTACACCCATCTCTCAAAAAACCCACAGAAATGCTCAAGTTGTTTTGAGCGGAAATAATACAGTCTTCATCTCAAAGGGATCATGGAGAAAAGATGTATTACATCCACAAAGACAAGGGTCTCTTAAAAACTGAAGTCTAATGTAACTGGACTAGTACTCTAGCATGTGGTACAATCAGTGTAAATTTGTAGTAAAACAAATAATATTTAAAACGTTAGGTTTTACAAAAAGATGAACAGTATGATATTTAAACTGAATTACAACCTTCTAAAATGATAATGTATCTCTGTAATTATATTTACAAGAAGAGATAGCCACAGAGGACACAAAACAATTTTAAGCAACTGTAGGTTCACGCCATCAAAGAAACCACTTCCCAAAAGATTTCAGAGCATGTTTCCTACTTGTCCATGTGATTACACGCTTCTTGCTCCAGTGCTGCACATAGTGCCCATGTTGCTTCTGAATTTTTTTCGAGCCACTTCAGAAAATGGAAAAAAAATCAACTAAAAAAATCAACAGTTCTTGGCTATGGTGATATCATCCAGTGCTATAAGCAAGCAAATCAAGAGCTAGTGAGAACTAAAGGCCACATTACAGGAATAAAAGTACCATCCCACCAGACGGTGCAAACATTTAGAGCTTTTCCTTACCTGCCTCCTGTCTCTCTGAGACGGTGATGACGAGGAGGCACTTCTATGTGATGGAGTGGCTGTTTTGTGAGCTGGAGATATACTCTTCTCCTCTGAACTCATCTTTGCAACAAACTTGTATTAATGATCTTGTGCTTTTATCACTCATGTACAAAAAGACAAGGAATAGTCTTCCGCATCCTTCTGTTTCACAGTTTATGGACAGCCAAAGAGGAATTCAGTCTCAGCTGAACTGCACCTTAACAAAGAAAAATGTGAAAGAGTGAATGAATACACCCTCGCTCCAAAGTAGTTCTGCAGCAAAGAAATCTATTGACTATTTAATCCAAAGGTATCTCAGTCTTCTACTCCCCTTCCCAAACACAAATGCATTGTTCTGCCTTCTCAGAGAAGATGAGAATGGTACTATATCTAAAAAAAAAAAAAAAATAACAACTAAGGAAAGGCTTTAGTAATTTGCAACAATTCTCAGGCAAAGATTACAAATTCTTGAGAAGGGGGCATTATCCCATCCTGCATAATATCGCAACATTATCAAGTTGTGGACTTCCCATACTGCACAGATACCACTGAACACCCCTTTATAATCAGTACCTCTGGAAAATCCTGCAATTAGAATAAGGACTGCAAGCTGTTTCTTAAAAGCAGGTCCCTCTCTCAAAGATGGTGGCCTTGCAGTATCAAAGGCTTTACTGAGGCAGGGGGGAGTGAATGCCTGGGTGAGCATTTGGCTGCCAGCCAGAGCTAACCCACCCCAGCTGCAGGGGGCATTCCCTTTACTGTTTACTCAGCCACTGCAAGTACATTAGCTCTTTACGACTATCAGATGTTTTCTCTCACTTCACCCAAACACTAATTTCCACACAAGAACTGAAAAATAGATACTTAGAGCAACACAGAGGATACTTGTGTCAACAAACAGTCAAACACTATCTGTCAAGCCCTATCAAAATGCTGCAAGTACATCATGACAGTTCAGGAATGGAGTTACACTTCTCCATGTTTAACAGATCACTGTGATCTTGCTTCAGCTGACTGATATTGCGTCTGATCTTCCATTAACCTTGGATAAAATTGTTCCCTGAATGAGACACTAGCTTCAGGCAGACGACATATCTTCTCCACTGCCCTCTCTCTAATTTTGAAATAGTGCCCTTCCACATACACTGTGATGACAGCACATCACAGGTCAGCACCGCTAGCTGTAGATGGAACACCATGTTAAATGAAATCAGGACAAAAATACATTAACTAACACTCAGACATGACTACAAAGCTCAAGAAATTATGATATATTGGAGGCAGAGCTCTAGCTTCTCCAGTCACAAAGGATATTCATGCAAGAATATCATCCTGAACCCAGATACTCAGAGGCAGCTAAATAATTAATTTCATTGTGCCTTACAGCCAACAGCTTCTGAATACTGTACCCTAAGAAACACCCATGCTGCAGCCCAGATCTGTGATGACTCATAAGTAACAGAGACCTTTTCTGCTTGCTTTACTATAGGGAAGTGGAATGACTTCACTCCATTAGTTATCAGTACTTTTGCAAGTATGAATCTCATCCATATCTTATGAATGAGCTTCTATCCCCATCAAGGAGCCTCCCATAGAATTACAGATCCCACATATGATCAACAGAGTTCACACAGCATCCAGTGACATGACTGGGAGGACACGGCTGTTCGAACAGCTGCACAACATTTGTTTCAGAACTTCAGAAAGAAAACATAATGAAGCTGCACCCAAAGAAAGGCTTTTCCTTCTATCTTAGCATATTAGGGACTATTGTTCCAGTTTAACAGCATTTTCATATCCTACAAATGCATCAGAGAAATTTTGGTCAGAGAGGTGTACCAACAGGGATACCTTAAGGTCCGTGTAATTTACATATAAATAAAAAATGAAATTACAAAAATTAGAACAAAAATATTATAATCATAGTTCACAAAGCTGTGCAGTACAGCTGAGTTATTTAATAGCAAATCTGCAGTCACTTTCAGCTCTGAGGTCACTGAATTCTTTTTAGCACAATAGCCTTTAGGCAAATGAAAACCAGCCCCTTTTTAAAACATCTGATCTTCACTCAGTTGACTCATGTGGAAAAATTTATATTTAGTAATGGCACAGAAGGACAGTGATCTGGCACTTCAAGTGTGTTTTGAAGGCTCTCAGGAAGCCCTGTAAGCACAACAAAAAAAATATATAATGTAAATTAGCAAGAGCTAGCATTGAGTTCTTTATGGTTCTTACACATTGAATTTGGATTTTCTTCCATATTGCTGAGAGTCTATCTTCCAATTTTGGCTTAAAATTCGGGCAAGAGATCTTTTTAGAACATGCTAGTAGGAATAAATCCAGTGAAACTGACATAAAGAGACACCAGTCTCTGTGTAGCTCTGATTGAAGCAAACAATTAGAAATCTAATATTTTGGCCAACAAATTGAATTTACCTAAATGAAACCAATGTTTTTGAAACATTTTTCATAGGCTTTTTCCATCACTCATTGGCAATTTTGCTATTGACTCTAGTGGGAACAGGAACAAGCCACGTATTATGGTAGTATATTTCTACAAAATAACAGAAAATCTAAAAGCACGTTCGAAAACCATGACATTGGGTTTTGGTGAGTGGGGATGACCCCCTAGTAATCATGCATTTTTTCTGATAGTGTTTCCTAACAAGCATCAAAACATATGTCTCATTGTATGAGGCCAATTTTATTACTCCTTTACTTTACAGCAAATATGTCTTCAACTTGGAAGTATTTTAATCAATTTCATCAGAAATCAATTGGAAAAAAATAATGACATAAACAAGGCTAACAGTATTGGCTGTTGGTTATTAATTGTTGTGTGTCCAAGTATCATTGACCTGTACGCTGCATTTTGCACACACCAAGTAAATTCCCTCATGAACTGCTCAAAATCACCTGTCAGTTTATGACTGTAAGTTAATTCAGCACATTAAATGTGACCAGGCATTGACTAGCTTGAAAGTTGCTTTGCCATGAGTTCCCAAGGCAGGAAATATATTCATTGCTACTAGCGTATGAGAAGAGACAGACTTCCTAAAATGCAAAAACCAGACACTGCAGAAAGACTTCATCATCAGAAGTATGACTTGCCCAGCTAGGAGTTTTGTATTCATCTTTTTATATCAGCATCTCAACTATTTTGCATTTAAAATACTATTTTTAATTTAGTAATTATTTACTGGTTATTCAGTACACTTTAAGTTATTTATTTTTTTATTGAATGTGATGCATACAGAAAAGTAAAATGCTCTACCCAAAGTCATGCAGAGAGCAAGTCTTGTAACGAGAACATGCAGTGAGGTCTTTTAACTCTGATCCATAAGCAAAAAAATCGTGTGCCATGATTGTAACATCCTCCAGATGAGATAAACCTCTATATCTAATTCTATTCATGAAGAAATACAAAATTACTTTACAGAAACTAAAATAAGAAATTTTTAAGAAATACAGTAAATATTCTTTACTGTACAGTTAAGAAATTGTTTATGCTTTATTAAATATCTAGTATTGCATACTTCTTCTACAAAGGAGAACTATTTCACCACTTCTTGCAGTTCACTGCTACTTTATTTATTTTTTAAGCTAGCCTTGGAATTCAAGATGGTGTTTTCTCAATAACGTTTTTGTGCCGGATCTCAATTGTTACAGTTTGTCTGAGTGTAGGGGAAAAAGCTACGGATTCCTCATTCCTTATTCTTTCTCTACTTCAACATCAGAATTGAATATTTTTTACCATACAGTTATTTTTTCTTCATTTATTCTCTGTTCATTAGTGTTGTGGTTTGGTGCTTTTTCCCTCCAATCTCTGGTGTCTTAAATCAAGTATTCAAAAGATCTTAAAAAAAATCCATTCCTTTCCATCCTCAAAGGTTACTCTCTCTTTCTGCCTAAATAAATAAAGGAAAATTATATATTTTATTTTTCATAGAGGAAACCACTGATTTTTACACTAGAGATATTATGCTTATCCATAGTCCTGCTGTCTATCATATGAAAGAAAATTATTCCAGATACATCAAAATAAATGACCAATCCATTACCAAGATGTAGTGTGATTACTTTTTATATCAATGTTACACTAAACAGCTTGAAAGACAAGGAAGCACTGAGAGCTAATTATTGATTTCTCATCACCTTTTACACCAGCTTACAATATGTTTGATTCAACATCTCTTAAAAGTATTTCCTGGAATTCTGTGGATTGGACTGTCCAGTAGTATCAAAATACTGAAGTAGACACTGAATCTCCATATAAAATTCAGTACTCTTTATTTTCTTCAATGAACAAACTACATTGTATCTGAAGTATTTTTATGTTATTTGCTAAATAAAAGAAAAAAAAAAAAAAGGGTGGGTAGAGGAACGGAATGGAAAAAGGCTATTTTTATTGGGGTGAAAAAAAAGTTAGGTGGTTTAAAAGGTGTGAGATAGAAACACAAGGAATGAAATGAGACAATACACCAGGGACCAAACTGGGCAAAGACTTAGGAAACACAAACTGTATAAACTGCACAAAATAAATAGGTGGAGACAGAGGAGAAAAGCGGCCTGTGAAAAAGAATATTAGCAATATCAAAGGCAGGAATATTGTGGCTATTGCACTTTACAAGCCTCTGCTGTATGGCAAGTCCATTGACTTGCTGATTAGAGAATCTCTGTTCTCTCCCAAAATCTGAATGTTCCACCAAGCCTGGGCAACTGCACCAACTGCAGTATGGTTTGTGAAAAAGCTTTTAGCAGAAATGACAAAAATGTACAAATGCATGAGCTGCGTAAATCCAGAGTTATAAATAAATGCATGTCACATAAAAGATAAATTAAAGTTCTCAATGGGCAACTCTAAATGAAGTCTGTATTCAAATAACAGACTTCTGTGATAAATGTTATGTTGTTTCTCACTCTGATTGAGTCTTTTCTGCAAGAGTGCCCAGAATGCTTTATAGAGTGTTTAATATCTTGCGTGGTATTGAAGTAATTTGAGAAGACAATTTAGGGAGCAGAGACGAATCTTTCGACATAAATGAAACAAAAATATGCAAGTGCCACTGGCATTATTTCAAGGAAAACATTCAAACTGATCAGTCAATATGGAGCTGCTTTTCACTTGGGAGAGAAGAGGTTTTCTGTGATGTACAACACAGTCATTCAATATTTGAGTACTCAGTGAAGGCAGATCTTTGCTCTCATATTATGAGGAATATGTAACTGCCTCTTTCCCCCCTTTACTGCTGACCTTCCATGCAGGAAAATCATAACCATGCTTTTGTTACAGTACATGAATGTTTCCAAAATAAAAATATGATGGAAATAAAACTTCTCAATGCAGTAGCAATGTTGTGATTTAATAGATCACTGATGGGAAATAAGCAATTTGTTGGGTTTTTTTTTTTCAACAAACAAGCAAATCATTCCCTTTACAGACACTATCTGAGAATCAGCCACATCATTTTAGCAAAGCATCAACTTCTTAAGAAAAGCTTTTAATCAATTCGCTTTAAAATTTGTTTTACTTGCAGACCTCTGACCAGTGAATTTTAAATCCTAGATGGCAAAACAACACTCAATTAAAGGGAGCCACTGATGATTTATTTTCAGGTCCAATATTTATAAGTAGGAGTAAATGAGGTGCTACAGGAAAACTGGGAAATCTAGCTAGCACTAAATGGTTTTTAAGGTAGAAGATATTGGAATTCATATGACTATGTTACTATTGCTCCTTTTAGGTATTCTAAAAGCTGCATACTGAAGGTCTGGATAACAAATGTACATTTTTAATTGCAGGCATTCATAACAACATTGGCATTTACAAATTCTCGATCTGATATTATATACAGCAATACATACAGCGCCTACATATTGCTACAAATATTCTTTACCTCATATTCAAAAGGATCTAGATCCTGACTGTAGGTAGGAAATTAGTCCAGTCCAGCATTACCCCTGGAGAGTAACTTTGATACAGACCAAACTGCTGCACTTGGTCAGTGCAATTTGCAATTTCCATGATCATAGAATCATAAAATGATTTAGGTTGGAAAAGAGCTTTAAGATCATCTCTAAAGACCTTTATCCCCATGCAATGCCACAGGCTTGGAAATAAGTGTCTGGAAAGCTGTCTGGAAAGGACCCAGGGGTGCTGGTCAACAGTGGGTTGAACATGAGCCAGCGTGTGCCCGGGTGGCCAAGAAGGCCAGTGGCATCCTGGCTTGGATCAGAAACAGGGTGGGCAGCAGGATCAGGGCACAGATTGATCTGCAGTACTCAGCACTGGTGAAGCTACACCTTGAATCCTGTGTTCAGTTTTGTGCCCCTCACCACAGGAAGGAGTCCCCAGGGAAGTGGTGGAGTCACCATCCCTATAGGTATTTAAAAGACATGTAGCTGTAGCATTTGGTGACATGGTTTCCTGGTGAACTTGGAAGTATTAATCTGTGGTTGTACTCTATGATCCTAAAGGCCTTTTCCAAATATAAAGATTCTGTGGTCATGGAAATGGCAAACTGTGCTGGCCAAGTGCACCATGATGATGATGTGCCTGAGATCATGGTGTTAATCTAATCAGTGGCCTCTCTGTTGCAAGGTGATCAAGGCACACACTCAGCCTTTCTCCTGTAGTCACTTCACTGCTGAGTTTCAGCCAAACAGATCTTGTGTTTGCTTACAAGACCTACTGTGTGGTTAGATCTGGGCACTCATCTCTTTCACCTCATCGATTACTGTTTGCTCATTTAGCTACATATAACTAGAAATACACAGTAGCAACGCAACCACTAAACTCAACTGATAAAAAAACCAACATCTGGCTATTTTATCTTATTTCATATGATGACAGACAAAAGCAGTACTTATCCATTTTACACATACAGGTTCCTGCAAAATCTTTCAAGAATAAATAGTTAATTGGCTAAGACACAATGTTTATGTCAATAAAGGCAAATTCTAAACCTGTATCACTATTCTTAATTAGGATACCACTTCTCCTTGACTGATTGATATTCAATAATGCAGCAAAAGTAATGGAATAAAAAAGCCTCATATTTCATAGAGGTCATGTTTTACACCCCTACATTTGACAACCTCCCGTAACAAGCATTTGTTGGAAGAATTATCAAGGAAATTAAAATTAATTAACATAGTGTTTCCCAAAACAGTGACTAAGTTTATTAAATGTAGTGGTTTTAAAAGTCCTTAGGCTTTGTTTTGGTGGTCAGGTTAAAGGGTGGGTTTGGTTTTGTGGGTTTGGGCTTGGTGGTTGTTTTTTTCAGGGGGAGGGGGTGTAGGGGAGAGAATCTTGTGGGTTTTTTGTTTTTAAGGTTTACTGTACATAATCTCTTCATTTTAAACAGCATATTCTACAGGAGATTGCAGTATCGGCAAACATTGAGACACTTTTTCCTTTCATGTCATCCTTAAGAGAATGTAGGGCCTCCCAACAATTTACAGCTGGTATGATTTCTTTAAAGCTAAGTTACAATTTTTTTTTTCTGGGTGGCTAGTCCAAGTATGTCTCAATAATACAAAATATAAAAATTGTATTAAGAAAAAATACTTGCATGGGCATGTAACTCTGTAAAATACACAGACTTTATCAAATAGATGTATGAGGTCAAAAAACAGTCAGAATCAGACAAGAATAGGACAGTACAACATCTGCCTTTTCTATTTTCTGCTTGCCTACATGAATAAGCAGAGTTTTCTGCCCTTCTAGAAGCCCTGAAGCATACATGGTAATTAGTGGAGTTCCAGTATGTCAAAACCTCCAATTTAGATGACAATTTCAAAATAAACCCTCAACTCATTTGCAGTATCTGAGGATTGCCTCAATAACTGAAATGACCCTAGGATTTTCATTAGGAAATCTTTGTTGTTCCATGTTCCTCAGGCTATCACAGTAATAGAATACTATTGATTTGTATGGCATGGATACTTTTTGCATATGACCGAGGCAGAATATCAATCTGTGTCATATGCATTTGTAACAGACTGCTGTGAGCAGAGGGTTAAACAAATTCACAAATTTATAAATACAAACATGCAATATATACCAGTTAAACATTAAGCAGGAAAAACTAACAGGTGGACTTTAAAAGCCTTTCTAGACTAATCTAAATCTAAGTCATCTTTTTAAAAAAAAAAAAAAAAAACAAAGAAAAAAAAAGCAATACATGCTATTACATCCCTCAGGCACTTTTTAAAACCAAAAACCTTGCTGGGGGATTTTTGTTTCCACACAAACCTTTTCAGAGAATCACATTTTTAAATTTTAAAATAAATAAATAAATAAATAAATAAATAAATAAAAGCAAAAAATTTTAATCAAAACTCAGGAAGTGCTTTAAAGAATAAAAAATTTTCATGTATCCTGCTTTTTTGGGGGGAGAAAAACCCTCACAATTTTCAAAAAGCTCCTTAAAAGAAAAGCAAAACACATTTTTTTCCTTATTTTAGCAATTAATTTTCTCTTTACCACTGGGCAACCTGGACAAAAGAAAAATAGATTACAACTCTAAAGACTCTTAAAATGCTTTTTAATTAAAGTCTCAACTGAACAGTGATGTAAAGCAATGAAATTAATTTCCCTTCTAAAAGAGCTACAAAATGTTGTCACAAAAATGGTACTAATCCTCCAGAGCACAGGAGCCTAAAAGCTTCTTGTGACCCTTGAAATCCATGTCTAGCTGCATTTTACTGCCCTCCATTTATTAAGCTACCTCTTGTTCCTCTGCATGTTTTATTTCCACTACCACACAAACATTACACTTTTGCTGTGTTTCAAACTTACCAAGTAAAATTTTGATTCAGAGTAAATTAAGAAATGTCTATTCTATTGATCTTGAATTTTGAACATTATCATCAAATGCTTGCAGGAAGGGTGTCAAAAAAAAAATCAGTGCTCTCTCAATACAAATGTAATGTGTTTATGGGAACAAATACAAGACTGGAACTGATTGAGTTTGATCGGATCGTGGAGAACTGAGAGGGGAGACACAAAACTGGCATATTAGTCAGAGCTTCCACCACCCTGATTTCTGGGGTGCTAAATGGAAGGTCAGATCCAGGAACAAAAATCAGAATGGAATTTTATTCTTAGAGGCAATTAGCTTGACAAACAATAAGAGGATCACAGCTGCACAGGATAATATAGTTAATGGCTTATATATAATCTGGGAAATATTGAGGAGGAATAGGGAGGCTGTATTGCCTCTGTGACTGCTACTAAATCACTGTGTCCAGTTCTGCTGTCAACATTTCAAAGACATTCACAAATGGGTTCAAGAAAGAACCATAAGCATGATGGCAACATTGAAAAACATCACTACTAATAAAAGATTTACAGAGGTCAACCTATTTAGTTTGTCAAATAGAAGATTGAAGTGTCACTGGATGAGAATCTATAGCCCCACTACACAGGCGGAAGGAATTTATTGTTAGAATTCTTCTGAAAGATATACCAAAATCTAATGGGAATAAAAAAGGAGATATATATATGCAGGTTAGAAATAAGGCACAGATTTATAATGTTGAAGAGGTATGAGAAGACGTTTTCATATTCAGACTGGAATTTTTAAGGTTTTGGGATGGGTTTTTATATATTCCAAAGCTCAGTCATCCCTGCTGATTAGGAAGCAGGAATTCATCCAGGGCAGTCCAATGACTTATTCCATAGGAAGAGTTCAGGTTCCACCATAATGCAGCCTCCCCCTCCCACAGTTCCTTCTCACAATTGAAACCAATCAACCAAGAAAAAAAAAGAACAAATCAATACATAAAAGGAGAGATATAATAAAATGAGTATTTTTTTTTCTTAATTCTATCTCTGGTGCACTCCATTAACCTCTCCACTTGAGATTCTCCAATTTTGTCACTAGGCATTTATTAAGTCTGATCTTTTGTATGAGAGAATGTTAAATGTTCTTGAAATCTAAAGCAATCTATATTCTGATCACTGTTAATATTTTTTCCTTACTGCTTTAAATAAATCTGACACGTATGTTTAAAACCTAACTTTCCATGAAGAGCGGGAGCACTTCATAAAGTCTTTTTTTAATCGCATTACTATATGAATTTCTTTGCACTTCACTCAGTGATCATTTCATTAGAAAGACAAAAAAGAAAAATCGACAATTATTGTTCATGTCAAAAAAACCCCTAAAAAATGTCTTGAGCACTTGACAAATACCTCAGGAATCACAGGCATGCCTGAAAAGACCATGAGATGGAATAATCACTTTTGAAGTTCCTGCAAAGTCTAACATACATTGACTAAAATTAAACTGAGCATAAAAATGGGCAGTTGCTCAAAAGTAGTTTCATGACATAACAAATCAGTGACAAAAAAAAAAACCACAACAACAAAAAAAATCCCTTTTCTCTTTATACACAATGGTTATCCCTTGACTCTTATTCCATAAGGGAAACACATAATGTTTCCTATCATCACACTAAGCACTAGGTCCTGCACACTTCAATAGCTAGATATGCTTAGTTTTTCCTACTTTTGAAATACTAATGAATCAACATTCAGCTTCACTGACAAAAAACACGATGTACTCCAAAGTAACATTCATTTGTACTAGAAGGAACTCTCTACTTACAACACTACCAATAATTTCAGCTGAAATTACACCACACTAAATTGTCTCTGCCTGTGCACAAAGCATGATCCAATATGAGGACAGCAATGCCCCAAGGCACCTTGCAGAGAAAAAACTATCTAGTAGTCCTAGAATATTCTCACCATTGAAAAGCTGCATGTTTTCCATCAGTCGTTGATTTCCAAAACATATTATACACAGAAAACTACTCCTAATAAGTATTGATCTTTATACATAAAGAGAGTATAAAGCCATAAGAGAATACTGGAGTCATCTAGCATAAAAAGGACAAAAGGAATTTTCCAGCTTAGTTCCTGTTTGAAATAAATCATATACCATAGTAAATCATCCAACCCCTATGCAAAAGCACTCAGTGGTGTAAACCGATTACAAATCCTAATAAGTTCTTGAAAAAAATAATTTTCCTGAATTACTAAGAATCTGCATGCTATTTCTCCTCTACATATGTCTAACCTCAATCTTAGCCAAGAATTCTTGTTCAACCTTTGCCTACTACAGAGAAGAGCTCTCTTCAAATGCAAAATTTGCTAGTGCACAAATACACTATATTTACAGGACTTCAGGCATCTAACATCAGTTTTCACAGCTTTCTCAAATATTTTTAATGAGTTTGATGAAGTTTAGAGAAGAACTGGCATAATTAAAGAATTGACAAACATTTTACAGATGCACAGAGAGGCCTGTATTTAGTTAATTAAGAGGAGGGCTGAAACGTTGCTTGAGCAAAATGGTAAGATAAGTTCCTAGTTCCCACAGCAGTGTACTTGTTTATATACTCTAGAGTTCAACATGATGCTTAATCACATTGCACACAGTAGTAGACATGCTGTTTCAACAGTATACTGGTTAGAGGTATGCGTGAGCAATTATTCCAATCATAGATGAATTTCACAATAGCAAATCACTTGTATATTCATAATAACCCACATTACACTCTTCCATCAGACTTATGCAAAGTTATGCAGGGCACTGGCTCCCAAAGATATGCTCCTTGAAAGTCTGTGTAGGCTTCACAAATGATAACAAAAGGTCTGACGGATGAAGGAAGGAACAAACTGTAAGAACACTCAAAAAAAAAAAAAAAGTACAAAAACCTTTGGTCACAATTAGCAGTTATATACCCATAAATTAGCCAACATGCCAACTGGCAAACAACCATCCTTCCATCAAATGTTGCTATTCTCTTTGAGCATTATTCTACTTACACTTCCCCATAATTTGGGACATACATTTAGTACCTTACAGAAAGCACCAATGTTAGTAATGCCCAGCTGAGAACCTTCCTTCATCTGTCTAAAACCAACTTGACTTTTAACACCTCAGTAAGTGACAATCATTACTGCATGACCTGCTGGATTAGCATCACTTGCAAGACATGAAGTTTGTTTTCCTCTGCTTGACACACAGTAAACCACAATATGTACAAGAGCAGCCCAGAACAAGATTGAGACACTCAGAGGTATGCAGTCTGGAAATACAGTGTATCAAGCTCAGTCAATCAATTGAGAAAGGGGTTAATTTTACACAGGCTGGAGAACAGGATTATTCTGTGCAAGTGACCAACATTCACATCCACCAGCCTCATGAGAGCCTCATGCTTGTGAGATAGCTGGTGCTTAAGAACACTTCTATCACCCAAGTGCCATATAAATAACCTGTGATAACCAACACAGAAGGTATGTAGGGATAACAGAGCAGTAGAAGCAAAAACATCCTAATTTTTACTACAAATTTTTTTCCCTCACTGTTCTTGATCTTGCATCAATCCAGATTCCCACAATTACTCTGTCTTCTGCAAGGCAAACCCATTCCCATCAAAGCTCAACCTCTCTGTCTCCACTCCAGTATTTTTCATTCTTTCTCTCCCTTATCCTTCAATCACAAAGTACAGACCACCTCCCTACCAACCCAGTTACTCCTTTATATTTCATGACAGTGTCAGGTCCCTTTTCCTTTTTCTTTGTTCACGTCCTCTTAGAAATTGCACACAATCATGGTCCTTTGAATTTATCTTTCCTTTTCTAAGCCAAGATCTATAGATGCCCCACTTTTTTTTCTTTTTTTTTTGTCACAGAGCACAGCCTAGAAGGTCAGCTCACAGCAAAAAAATACTTTAGAAACAACTTAAAACATATTATTTGCAAAAAAATGCTCTTCATGGGAGAGGCCATGGCTCCAGATTCTAATCATAAGAAAAAAAATGAACTAAGAGAACCTACAACTAGAATTTAAAGACCAAATGGCTGCACCTTCCCACTTTGCAATAAACAGGTCTTTCTTTCTAAGGCTGAGATATGAGGAAGTTTTTCTTCAGCTTGATCTGAACAACAAATGAGTGGCATAACAGCAAGTTAGGAAGGAAGTCCTATTTCAAGACTACTAAACCTGTGGTATACTATCATTGATATGAACTAAACCAGTTTTTTAAAGTCCTCTGATTATTTGAGGTGAATTTAAAACTTTTAGAAATGTTACCACACATAAAACGATAAATTGTTCTTCTATCTGTGAATGCCACAATCACACACTTTACATTTGTAGATGTAAACATCATTAGAGAGAAACCTTTCAGAGAGCTGCTCAGAGGATCAGGGAGGTAGACTAAATGCAAAAACTGCAGCAAGCTCTGACACACATCACAGAACTTCGAAGGTGAAAAATTGAGGTTTATTTTAAGGTGAGAGAGAAAGCAAATTGATAATACTGGGGAAGATAAAAAGAATTGTTTCCTTCTTCTCCTGAACAAGCACAAGTGCCCAGAGTTGGTCAGCTGCTAATAAAGTATAGGCAGCCAAATGTGAGGTTCAATTATGAAAGCAACACTCAAGCATTTTGCTGTCTGGTATGCATTAACGTCAAAGCGAATAGCAAACACTGCAACTGAAAAGAACAGCCAAAAGGTAAATCCAGCATCTGGCCTGTCCTGGCCAAAGGCAGTGACTCAGCTACAGTCATAGGGCATAACAAGAGATGGATGTAAAATCTAGCAGTCAATAGAATTGCTACTCTAGCACAGAAAACTGATGAAGTCAACTAATACAGCTGAAAGAGGGCTCTTCTGCAGGCTTGACAATCTCCATGCCAGTCGGCTGGACAGGGTGAATCATAAGTACCAAGTGATGGATTTTCATGAATAGTGACATTGCTTAATTCATAAAGGAAATACAAGATTTCTTTCTCTAATACATTCAGTTAAAAGTAAAATCAATTAAGGATGAATTTAGACTTAAGGTCTGTCTGAATTCAAATAATTGAAAACCTCAGGTCACCTAAAATAACATCTTGCCCTCTGATGTTTATGAGCATCAATGACATAACAGAACACCTTCACTTTTCAACTTGTTTTGTGCTTCCTGTTTTAGAAGAGAGTTGATATTCACATGCTGAGGAGGTCTAAAAAGTCACACAATATGCCAATGAACTACCTGAGTTTTTTACTAACTCAGAAAATGTGATCTTTCATGCAGGTGAGCTAACAGAAGATTGACCAAGAGTACCTATACTACAGTGAAAACCTAAGACTTTTGCAGTTTCAGCTCATGGAAAGATCATCGGGGCAGGAATAAAAACAGAGTAAGAAAACATAAAAAAAGCTGGAACAGTTTCTGCCTTCTGCTACCACAACTATTCAAAAGTATGCTTTTTTTGGACTGTTGTAATGGAAGTAGTATAATCTTTTTAACAAAAAAAAGGTAACAGCAGTGGATAGTTATATTATAAATTATAGAAATTGTGGCAGCTGGAACACAGTTTATGACTAATTTCTCATAATGCAGTTTTTATGCACACTCTTCTTACAGGAAAAAAATGCACTAAAATACTTTAGAAATCTTTGAATATTTTATTGAAGTAAAAAGTTGAAGTGAAACATTTATTCGCTTCTCTTCTGTAGTTTGATTGATTATTAACTTACAGCCTTCTCCTTTGTATGGTAATTAGATCACACAAAAAAAATGAGCATTTCAGTGGAAGCAGTTTCCACAAACAACCACAGTGCCCTGAACAGAGGCAACTCTTTCACCCCCATGTCCTGGCCGACACCATTGGTCCCAGATATGGTGCAAGCGTTGGTATTGTTTCATCTCTGTGTGTAAATTCCCATATGTCCTTTTGCTATGTAGAGCCCATAAAACAATTTTCTATCAATCTTTCACTTACTGTATCATTTATCATACCTGAAATAAAAATACAGAAATCAGAATAGCAAAATTATTCCTATGTACTTTTAACTCAATTAAATCTAACCAAAATACAATTGTTTTCCATCTAGGAATGAGTAGCACAACCAAATCAGGAGCTGCTCGAAGTCTCTTAGAGTTTACTCTACTCAGTCTCCAAATCCCAGAGGGACTGGAGAATTAAGTACAAGTGTCAGATGTTAACTGGGATTGTCACATCCTCACTTGCTTAGGCTATCCCTGTGTCTGATGGCAATCCTGCACCTGTGTTTTCTGCACCATATCATGAAAGTTATAATGAGGGTATGAAGCATTCACCAGTCTGATCAGACCAGCAATTCTAAATTCAAATTCTGTCCAGTCTAGATTTAGTAAGCTAAGAACTATAAATCAGACCTCTGCATTAAGAGCAGTGACAAATGCAAACCAAGCTGCAACTGCAGATGCAACGAAGTCAGTATGACTTTGCAGTATTTTAACCTTCCCTAGTAATACCTGAGATTTGGGGCAGTCCACTCAAGAGGAGATCGGTTGCTTCTTTTGTGATGGGTTTGTAGTGAAAAGATACACTGAGAAGTACTTCAGAGGCATAAAATTTTTAAATACTGGAAAAAGCATCAAAGAAAATTATTGAATTAGCATGCACCTACTGTCAGATGCAATGCTTGCTGTGCTGTACACACAGGATAGTTTGTACAACGGCAACCAAAGACATGGCTGTAAAAGTGCCAAGCGCTCTCAGCACAGCACCAGGCAGGTTGCAGCGTTCTGTCTTAAAAAAAAAAAAAAAAAAAAAGATCTAATAGAATATGGCTGTAAGAGTTCTCAAGTTTGCAGTAACCCTTCAGAAGCTTTTGCAATCCAAAAGAGCTAACAGGACCATATAAGGCAGTGGCTTCCTAGCAGTAGTGTGCATTTTCAGTTCGCATTTAAATAGAGACAGAAATGGAGGAAAAAGAAAACAAAAAACCCCAACCAACCAAACAAAAAAAAATAATCCCAAAGCCCCAAACCCACATAATTTTCTACTACCCTACAGCAACTGTTAAAAAAAGTCGCTAAAAAATGTCCTCCTGTGTGTCTATCCAGTACTGGCAAAAATCTGATTTCAAAATGACCGGTTATGTCACTGGTATTTGTGCTTTCAATGCAATAAAATCCCACTAGCTACCTTTTCCAGTACACAAAGAGGCTGCATCACACATATCTTGCTCTTCCTCTGGTAGCTCTGCCTCCATCCTCCCCTTAAGTTTCACAGCTGGTAATGCAAGAGCATTGCACTCCACGTTCATCCCTTGCTTTCTAGGAGTACTGCCTGCTACAGTTGTTTAATTTACTTTCCACTACCTAACCAGTCTGCACTAGAAGGCTGCACATATGACAACTGAACTAACATAGACATATATGTTGTGCTACAGCAGTTATTAATTATAATACAAGAGTTACATTAATATATATGATAGGCCTCAATGGAAAAAACCAGCTCTTAAGTATGACCAATTAAAGGTTAAGAAACTGTGCAACTAGTACATTCCAAGAATAAAACTGATCAATAACTCCAAACATCTCAGGGATTATTTATCCTTGACAGGTAAGGCCTCTGTAGGAACTTTCTACCTCAAAACTGGTATCTACAAATCTACAGTCCCAACATGGTTTACTTTGAAGGAGTAGGGAAAAGAAATGCGGGATATAAACTGTAGATAGATCCCTTGTATCTCCATGTTTTCTTGAATAACTGCATCACATTTCAGATGGGTATTTCCCTGACATACTATATCCATAGATTAGTGATGATGGTGCTAATTGACCGTTTATAAATACAGTCTGCCTGCTGCAGCACTGAGATGTAAAAACAGAGCGTACAGCAGAGCTCTCCACAAGGCAACACTGAAGTGAGAAAGATTTTGTCAGTGTTTGGTAAATCATAGCTGGATATGGCTTTGCTGTGGCCTAGAAAGGTCTTTTTAGAACTATTTTTGCCTGCTTTTTAAGTGTTGTTCTTTACACTAGCAAACCATTAACAGACTGTGTTTGTCAACGTGATCTGTAAAAAACTGGTTTTTCTCACATTCCACAATAAAATGTCGCCCTGCTTGAAATGCTGTTCGTGGCACAAGGCGTTAAGCTGAGTTCTGCTTCCAGCCTCCAGAGAACAGCTCAGCAGGAGCCAACTCCCAAACCTATTTTTATAAAGAGGACAAACCTGTTTTTCCAGATCAGATTTTCACATAGGGGTTTAAATAAAAATCCTGTTTCATTATTTATAATGGTCATTTCTAACTTGTCATAATGAATCCAAGATGGAAGCTATAGAAAACTAAAGAGCTTTTATATTAATTAACAAAGTAATTACATGTTGTGGTTATTTGCTTAAACCACCAATTTCAGTCTGAAGTAGTTACCCTCAGGAACCTGTGGTAGCTGAGTGCCAATACCACAATATTTGCCATACACTGTATTAATCCACATGCCAAAAATAATCAAAGGCTAAGGATGTCACAGAGACGCAGGAATATTCATTTTACCTGCTAATGGTATCAGCTTCTTTAATCACATCCATTAGATTTAAAGAGAACTTTAAAAAAAAGGCACAGCAAGAAGGTAGAGAGCTGCATGTAGTAAGTGCATGTTTATGCTAATGAACTGCTGTATGAAAAGGAATCTGAGGGAAGTTTTCAGCGTTGATAAACATTTTGGGTCAGAGAGCCTTCCAACATATACAGAAATTCAAACCCAGCACTATCAAGGATAGCAGACACTTGAGGAAAGGCAATTTATGATCAAAGCCAGCAATACCCATAGGATCAACATTGGGTTGAAGCCTCCTTTACAGTTTCAGCATAGCAAAACTAATGAAGAAGTGCTGACAGGACAGATCATGTTCTTGAGATGCTACTTCTAACACAGTCATCTCCTTTCTACACTGAGGAGGAAGCAACTAAAACATAAAGCAGTGGCAAATAGAAATAAAAGCTCCTAGAATTATTAGGGTTGTGCTTCTTAGAATGTTTGGTGGGGGTTTTTTTGGTCCTTCTGAGATGAGGAAATGATGCCTTCAGCTTGAGGGGAGACAAAAATCCAAATAAAAATATTATCCAGCAACTTTAACATAAGACTGCAATATTCACAACTGCAGGACAATTCAGCAGAGAAGACAGTAAGACAAGGATGCATTATAAACTATTTATACATATTCTTTGAAATTTGATCCAGCCAAATACAATGATTAACCCAGCCTATCCTCTAAATGGGTAAGTTTCATATCAAAGCACAAGTGAGAGAAACACCAAGTACAATATTCCTAGTTTTCCTCTTTCTGTGCCTATGTAGCAAATATCCAGCTACCTCCCTTGACTTTAAAACATTAAGCAAAAACAAGTAACTAGTACGTATGTGGAAGTCTGATATTGTTTCATTTTATTAAAATGTTTGCATGTTTTCTCAAACCATTATGAAACTATATGTTTGTCCATCACAAATACATATTTTCTTCTCTTCCTTTCTCCTCCTCTATCTCCTGTCGCTCTGAGGCCTTCACCAAACTAGAGTGGCACTTCAGTAAGTCCCTTTTCAAAGGGAAAAACTGCTGATTTTTGAATGGCTTGGGATGACTGGCAAGACCAATAATAGTGAACGTAGGACATAACTCTAATTTGCACAAAAAGGACTCAACAATGGCACTGATATTAGCAGGCTTTCACGTAAGTTGTTGTAACAGTATCAGTGACAAGTAATAAGGCTATTTTCTGTGACTTCTACATTAAAGAGACCACAAGGACTTCATTTTTTTTATGGTCTATGCTTCCAAGTAAAAGAGCTGTCACTACAATTCTGTTGCCTTCTTCCCCTACCAGTGCCTTTATATATTTATGTGGCAAACATCTCCTCACTATCCCAAGTGAAGTAAACTGAAAGCTAACAGTTCAAAAATTTAGCATATAAGAGAAGTCTGCCATATATTCCACTTCATTAAGTGAACTACTGTTGACAGTAGCTTTCATTAATTAGAGACTGATTTTCAAGGGTTTTTCTTTATGACTTCATCTACTAGACAAATAAAAGACTACAAAATGGAGATGCTAGGGAATTTCATATCCAGATTTCCAACATTCCCTATTTTTATTCTGTCCTGACTGTCATTCTCATTTCAAATCTTGGGTTTCTTTATAGATTGATTTTTTTTTTCTTTCTCTGAGTCAGAAATGACTCATCACCTAACTTACGATGAAATATTCCAATGATGGTACATTCAATCAAGTGGAATAGAGCCAAAGTCTTGAGGCACCATTTCCTTGAAGCATCTTCCAAATAGAAATATATTATCTGTTCTAGATAGGCATAAGCTACTACTGTTTCCTTTAAAGCCTCTAATCGTGACTTTACTGCATAAAATAAAGGAAGGGGCAAAATCGCTACAATATTGAATCTGAAAATAATGCAAAACAAAAAGAATTGCAATAAAAGCTCCAATTCCTTATTCAATCCTGAACACAATGGACTACAGTAAACAGCAATTTTAAAACAAATCTATTATTCTTTACTGTGAAGAAGCTTGGTTATAATGGCATTTTCTAGGTAGTCCACAACTATTCATCAGTTCAGCTCTCTTGGATCTAACTGCTGTGTACGTTGTAGAGCACAGTCTCTATTTAGCCATCATATATATGGACCTGCTTGGACAACCTGACATGAGAAGTGGTATTTAAAATACCTGTCATTTGATTATCAGGGAGACTAGTCTCTCTTTCTTCCAATTGCTTGGGAACTATAAAATGCAATGGCCACTTCCAGTAGCGAAACTGAGGAATTCAATGCAGCATATTAGAAAGTGAAGAAAAGGGGAAGGTAGTCATTAGGTCAGCACTCATTATCTTCAAAACATTCACTGCAATTAAATAATTAACTCAGAGTTCCCCTAAAAAAAAAAAATCCACCACCAAAACCAAACCACATCCCAAGATATTAACTACTACTCCAAGAGAAACAAATACTGCATGCAATTACATTTCTCTCTGTTGATATAATTACTAAATATGGGAGCTAATTAAGATGTAAAACCAAAGTGACATTCTACAACTGAAAAACAGGACAGAAGCGAGTAACACCTACATCTTGCAGTATTTTCCCTACAGACCTGTATCTAATGGTATGCTAATAGTGTAAGAAGGTTGAGCTAGCTCTCTTTGAACTGTTTTTTCAATGTAATAAGAGCAGTAGTTTATGGATCTGCAAATATCCAAACAGCCCTCATCTAGCACTTGAAGAAAATGATACGATACCATGTCAGGAAGAAAAAAAAAAAAAAAAAAAAAAAGCCTTTTCAATATTTTTTCTTATGCTTGGAAAGAAAAGAGAAGTAAGAGGCAGAAATTAGGGGAATCTAGGATGTTTTAAAAAAGTTCCTACATTTGTATGGTTTAGTGTGCTTCCATACCAGCATAAACCCAAGATTCATCATTTTATTTATAAAAGGAATCTTAGTAATTTCCTATCCGACTATGCTGGCACACCCATGTACAAATACCAGAGCTGTAATTCAAAACTCAGGAACAGTCAGAACCCACTGGGTCACGTTTTAAAAGCAAGCTGACAGCAACCAAACCTCACTCTTAACTAACATCAGTTAGTGGTCTACCATGTCAAGAAAGGTGCTGGTGTTACCGACACAACCAATAAAAGCTTTCCCATCACAAAAGCCATTGGGACTACTGCCACTCAGTTTTGCCTGAAAGCCCCTGGAAAGAAGCCATAGCTAAGGAACACTGTGTTTGCATTATCCTCCCTCCTGAAGATAGTTAAGACAGAAGAGCATTTATGACTCACTGCCTATGCTCCACACTGCAGATACCAGGGATACTCTGCAGTGTCCTAGGCTCTACAGTCACACAGAAAAACTCAGAGTTGTAGTCACAGTGACCCTAACTATTCTAATTTGGAAAATCTTATTTATGCTGAAATGTTTTAGACTTTGACTATTTGCCTATCTGGTGGGCTGAAAGGCCACAAAAGCCAATTATTACAGAAATACTTTTGCTCTAATATTCAGATTTTAATTCTGTAATATGAAAAACTGCACCCTAATGAAGATGATTTAATAAATGCTTAAAAATAGAAGTGTTGACAAAACTTCAGAAAAAGTGAAAACCACCATCACACACATATTGGGACACACTGTCTTTCTGAACTACAGACCAAGGCTGCAGTACGTATGGAGCTACAGGAATGAGGGAGATCTCCTGGAATAAACTAGCACCATCAGAAACACCAGCACTTCCTGACCACCTACAAGCATCACCAGACAATTACTATGTAACTACTATTTCTGTGCATGCCAACTGTCATCACAGAACTTTAGATTCATTATCTAAGATGCATATTTCACACATGAGACAAAGAAACAGAGAGGAATCCTGGATGCTTTGCATTCCTCAGAGATACACAACTCTAGTATATCTCGGTGCACAATATCACTTCGGAAAACCACAACCAAAAAAAACCCCAAAAACCAAAACACTGTCTATGTATTAGGACAGTCAGTTCAAAGATATCACACATATACATATTTGTCACTAAAGGAGGTTCATTGAAATCAACATTGTCATTTAATGGGTCTCATTTCTTACTCCAACAGATACAGAGAAAAGACACAAATCCTTAATGTGATGAATCACATTAAAAAACAGACTGGTTCCTAAGGAACATATCAGATATAAGAGCAAGCCCACCAAAGAGAAAATAGTGCTGTGAAGTACTTATTCATTGGAAGAAGCTGACACACTTATGAAGATTGAAACTGCTGCAAAGCTGCCACAAAGCTGCAGATGCTGCTTGCATTGCCTTTCTTGAACCAGAAAAGCCACTATTAGAGCCAGGACAAACAGAGCACATAATGATCAAATACATCATCTTTACACCTGCAATGCTACAAACCAAGTCTTTGAAGCCACATGGGAGATAAGGGTGCGACAGATCCAAGCTAAGGTAAAATACAAATCACTTAAAGAGCACCTTCACACTTGCCACAGAAAAATCATAAAAGAAAAAAAAAGTCAAAATTATGTACCAATTGCTGTATTGCTACTTCTTCGGGAAAGCATTTTAGTCATAACTATTCCTGTACCAGAATGGAAAACTGAGTATTTTAAATATCATAAAAAATGGTTCTATCTTAGTATAGATAATCAAATTACTGTTTCTCAACAGCTCGTAGGATGCTCACATCCACTGCACAACTTCACTGCATTATTCAGTCATTTGTTATGCAGAATTCAGAAAGGAAGGAAAGGCGAATGGCATGTGAGTATGAGAATAAACTCTGCTGGGGACATATCAATGCTTCCAAGTCACTGGGGTGCCTCAAGACAGTGGAGATAGGTTTGTTTTCTCAGTAGTGTAGTTCATGTTTTTATCTCTGTGATTTTGATACAATAGGACTCACAGTGCTGGGCATATTTCTGACTTCTGGCCACACAGATGCTTTTACAGACGTTCAGGAATTATTGCCCACTGCAGAACTGCAAGTGATGTGATTCAATAATTTGGGTGGTTTTGTTGTCCACAAAAGTCGAATTTGTTACCCAGTGTGCAACAAGCCAATAATTACACACTTGAGAGAGACACTGATAATTTATTTCAGAGTTGCGCAAGCCTGGGTGCTCAGTGGTATTCCACAAATCAGCACATCAACTATCAAAACTTTTTAATATTTATACATTTTAGCAAACAAAGGAATTCATGTTCATTTGCTACAAGTTACATAGTTCTCTTATTAATGGTCTTCTGTTGGTTAATGATTCTCTCACTTCTCATGCTAATTAGTCTGCGTGCTTAGTCTTTCTATTCTTTTGAGTCAGTGGGTTCCTTGGGACCGTGAGTCAGTATTGCGAACTCCTCCTCTTGGAATCAGCTGTCACCCAGTTGGAGCTGATTTCAGTACAACTGCAGTTTCTTCCTTATCTTTGGAGTTCCAACAGATGCCCCTGTGGCCCATAAATTCTACATTCTGTGTGTCCACTATCAGTGAGCATCCTTCTTCCCAATCTTTGTTAACCTCCCTCTAAGCCTGAGATCATTGAAGCATGCCAAGCCCTAAAGGCTAAAAAGGCAATTCTACCAACAAGTCATTCATCTTTCTAGCACCTGGACATCACTTACAGCTTGTTAGCTGCTATATGTTTCATGGATTAAATCTCCCTTCTTGCTGTTTAGGTATGAAAGTATACAAAGATCAAACATCAAAGAACATCCTTTCTTAGGAAAATTTTACATATTCCACATTTTGCAAGTTTCTTCTGCTTCTGTCTTGTAACGTTTCTAAATGGAATTGGTATAAGCAAAGAGTAGAATTACTGTAGATAGTACAGTGCAGATCAATTAGATTGTTGCAGGAATTACAAGTGGAGATTTTTCTATTGTATCATGTAGTAGACCAAGTAAGACAACTATCATATCTTCCTATCATTTAAAAGTTCCCCAATGCACATAAAAGTGCAGTTCTGTTCTGAAAGTTGCCTGTAAAAAATGGTATGTTCCTTGATCGGTTTCAAATAAAAAAACCCTCATTATGTAGTGATTAAAAAAAAAAAATAAATTGTACCAATCCTAGAAGTGTATCTTGAACTGTACTGCACATAAAAACTCTGCAACCAGAACTCAGCTAGTGCCTTTCAGTTATGACGTGCATTCCATCTTATTTTGTTCTGTATCTGTACTACATCTGCCACAGTAACAAAGTTTTCAGAAATAACAGGAATATATCAGTGAAGTCAAGAGATGATTCATTACCAGTGACCATATATCTCCAAAGAACTGAGTAAGATGGGGGAGGTTGACTGTAATCTGACTTTAACATCACAGTGACTCACCAATCCACTTGACTTGCATATGACAAGGCACTCCAGCATGGGAATACAAGCAAATAAATAAATAAAGCAGCCCAGAAAGTCCCTTCCCAATCATGTTAATGGCAGACATATAGGAAATGTATCAGGAATTCTACTTTTATCTAAGAAAAATAATAATACATAGAGATCTCCTGGGAAATAAGGGATCAGAAGAATAGAAAGTAAGATTACACAGGCTGCATGTAAAGGAGATAAATGGAAGGAAAAAAAAGAGTTCTACAATTACAGAATGGTCATTTGCTTTTTTATAAGGAGATTATCATGAATGTATTGTTTAAAACAAGAAATTCTAGGTAGGGCAGTTAGAATTTACTGAACAACCTATGAAGTAAAAAGCTTTGCAAAGTATGAAGTAACCATTTTTTGTATTAAACAGTAAATAAACTCTTTTCTTAAATATATATATTTTAGTCAATAGACAGAAATTATGAATCTGTATATTCACATACCATAAAGCAGATCTTGACTCCAGGGTAGAAAGGAAAAAACCCAAAACAGTTCAGTAAAATTTATTCTATTCCCTAAATGTTAGGGAAATTACACTAGGTCTGCCTGCTTATTATTTATAACATTTATACAAAGATACAAAGAATTTTATCTATAACTACACTTTAGAAATGTGCTGTGCTTCATACAAATGAATAAATAAAAATCTCTATTTATATAAACAGAGATGCTTTATCCTGAGGACAGCACACCCAAACACACTACTTTCATTTTACTTAGAGATGAGTCAATTTTTGTTTTTTTTTTAACTAGGTGGATCCTAAAATTAACCTCCTAAATCTTCACCTTGCCTTCAAAACATCAGGCAGTAATATGAAGAGATGTTGGTCAGGTTAAAACATAAACAGGATGTGAACAGAAGTGGATGCCATGAAAGTAGAAAATAAATTCATGTCAACTATTAAGCCACCCAGAGAAGGGAGATGAGTTTTGTTGTAGCTGGCATTAGAGCTCTGTAACTTATAAGCCAGTGAACCTGATTTCTAAACCCAATTCCACATGCACAAGTCTGCTGTAGTCATTGTGAGCGCTGGCAGTAGCAGCTACATTAAAAGCAGCTGACAGAGTACTAGAGTGACCAGCAAAAATTAGATTTAATATATTAGAACACACATCAATGTAACAGATTTTGTGATCCCATCAAACCACACTACTGGGGAGAAAAAAAAAACAACAAACAAACACAGCCTTAAAGATTATATCATCCATAATGAAATTACATAGCAGAAAGCTGTTAAAGGAGAACACAAACTTCTGGACTAGCAAGGAATACCTTTCTGTACAAATTGAAGAAAGTAGCACGCAAGTAGCAGAATAAACTAACTCTTAAGGAGATTTCAGGTAGTTAAAATCCAAATACATACACACAGCCCTTTCAGGAAAAACATTGAAAGAAGATACTTCATAGAGCTATAGAATGGTTTGGGTTGGAAGGGACCTTAAAAATCATCTACTTTTGATATTCGTTATTTCCTATTTAGTTTGTTGTTGCTATTTTCTTCTCATGGCTTAGCTTTTATTTCAAAAGATTTCCATATAATTCTTTACGGTCTAAAAAAAATAGTCAAGGTCTAAACCTCTGAATTGTTCTGAATTCTTTATAAAGCTCAAATGCTCTGAACAGATGGAATGAATACTTCCTACAGTACATCAGCTATCCAAGAATTCACAGGCTACATGTGCATAAAACAAGGAAAATTAGGTGGGTTAACAGCAGGAAAGTAGCTACAGCATCCCACTATGGATGTAGAGACGTTGAGCGTGAGCCCTTTGTCTGGATGGGTGCCAAGGCCTCCCCACAGTTATCCTAGCTGTAAATAGGTAGGATAGCTTCATTCAAGCTGAGAAGAAAAAAGGCAGACAGATGTGATACTAGCCATACTGCTCCCCTGTGTGCTGTTGGCTGCAAAATACAAGTGGGCCTTAAACCACGAGATCGATAAGGCACCTGCATCCAGAAGGGATCTTCGGTAGGTTTTGTATTAGGGAAACCTACCCAAGTATCAAAGCATCAATAAGTCTGTTGATTTCTTTATAATTAAAAATGAAATAATAAAAAAAAATTTTAAAAGCCTGTATTACAGATTTTTCAACAGACAAATCTCATTAATAAATACAGTTCATACAGTTTTAATGTAAGAGCTATTAGATGCTAAAAAAAAATATTTCCCATTTTTACCCCTTTATACTGCTCTTCCAGCATTGCCCATGTTTTCTCCCTTTTTCCTTTTCTAAGTGGTTTCATTATGTTTAAATGCTTCTTCCATATTGACAATCTTGTCTGTTGGATTTTTTCCATTGCTTTGTTCCTCTATCCAAAATGCAGAGCATCCCCACTTCTCTTTCCCATAGGATTCCTTCCCTTATTCATGCTGCCTTTTTTTTTTCTCTACTCCTCTGTTTACTCTGTGTCTTTGCTTCAGCAGAAAAGAGTCCAAGCAAAGATAAAAAACACATGGGAAGCAACAACATTCCTTCGCTACTCCACTGTTTTGTGCATGGAAGTATGCCATTTGTGAGGGAACAGAAACAGAAATCCCTGTGGCATTTGACAAGGATGTTATGTTGCTCGGGCAACCATTCCTAATTGCCTTTTGGGATGCTGAGCAAACAAGATGGATTTTTTTCTGCTGGTCTGTATGAAGGTCACAGTAGCACAGGGGCAGCGAACACAGGTTACTGCTACAACAAGTGAGGCACTGAAAAAATATACATCGGGCAGCCCTGTATGCAATAACATGTCAACCACACATAAAACCCAGTATATGCTGCAATTAAAGTCATGTAAGATATAACTGTACATAAGTTGTCATACAAGACTACAACAACTACTATGCCAGAGACAATGTTACTCTAGACTCATGCTGAAAGCAAATCTCAATGTTTCTCCTGGCCTGAAAAATTAAACATATAAAAAAAGCTATTTATAACTTATATATATATATATGTAACAGTATCCTACAAGAAACAGATTGTCAACAGCACTTTGGCAAGGCACTATTAACATCCTTTAAAGATTGGGATGAAAAATTTTCGTAAAATAAATGTCTGCTGAAACAAACAAAAGCAGAAGCTTTAAGAGCAAGAGCTACTTCCTCAGAGTTCCTCCAGAGGGTTCATCTCAGTATATGAATATTTTGCATCTCAAAAGAAACACACCATATGCTGGGATGGCTTTTTTTAACTAGGAAACTCTGCCTTATATTTTTGGAACAAGTAAGTTTTTCCTTGGGTATGTTTATTGACATGTTTCATAAACCTCAAATCCTTAACTGAAAAAAGAACCTACTTTGGCTGTATGAAAAGCAGCTTTTTTTTTTTAGTTCAGAGACCAAAAGGAGGAAGAAAGGAGAAATTTCATGCAATTTGGGGGGAAAAGACCATTTAAAGATCAAGACACACCAAAATGAACATTTCATTGCAAATGTATTCAGATAAAATTTCAGCTTTTCAAAATTTTCTCTATTTTCCCTTTTATGTAAAGTATTTGGTAAATTTAATCCAAATTCACTAACAAATTCACAAAATCAAAACTTTTTTCAGAGTTTAACAAACCAATAAATTGCAGTTCCTAATCCAACAGTCCAAAATCCTCTGGATCCCAATATTGCCTCTATTTTCTGCCTGGCACACAGGAGGTACAGATCCACCCAAACCTCTCTGGTTTTCATTGCCCCTGGAGCCATGCAGAAACTTACAGCGGATCCTTTAAGACCATAGCAGAAAGATGAAAAATTACCCAAATTTTTCTTTTAATCATGTTTAACTCTGTTTTCACTTCAGTCTCTGCCCTGTAATACAAAGGTTTCCCCAGCCTACACCCATATTACTGGAAGCAAAGTCTATCCTTCCAGAGTTTCTCCAAACCTACACTTACTATAGTATGCTATAGCAAGCACATATACATGCCAAATTTATGGTCCAGGAACTGATTGGACCAAGTAAGGAGGGAAAAATGTATCTTAAACTCCCTGCAACACTTCCCAGTCCAAGAGCAGAGGAAAAGTGTCAGTAAGAGTTACTGTCAAGGGCAGGACACCAGGCTCAGCAGACTTAATGTAACACATCCATCCTGTGCTCACCTTTCACGTCGAGGAGGGGAAAAAAAAGCAACAAAAATATTTCAAAGCCATTAGCAGTACTCTAAAGAATCTTGACTATAACCCTTTTTTCTCCTCATGGATCATCCCAGTTCCCAAAGATTGAGAATAGTTCCCAATAGACAGAGTAAGAGATATAACTGTAGCAATTTCATGTACTTATTTATCCACAACTGGTCAGAAAGCTCTGATATAGTGTTTGTTTACCTAGATTTGCATGTACTTGCAATTCTTTTTTTTTTCAAAAATACTTCCTTAGCCATAATGGGTGGCTCCTTCCACGCGTTTCACATTTTCCGGCATTTTCCCCTGTCCAAGGAAAGCACTCCAGTTCTCTAACATAAGAAAGCAGATTTTACCAGTGAGAACACTTGAACAAGACCACCTGAGAGGCCCATGTCACAGATAACTGACTATCAAAATGTTCTGCATCCTAAAATGTTACCACAAGCACTTAATACACCAACAAGGTCAGCAATATCCCACCATTAGCACTCATGGGCCTTCAACTTTCATAAAACATACTCAAGAGACATTTTCAATTTCATAATGACACTTTAACATATACAATATAAATACATATGACAAAACATTATTATTTAAGCCTGGGGGAAGACACAACAGGAGTCATATTTCTCTATTATTAATTATTATGCACTCTGAAACATTAAAAAAACAAATGACATTGGTGGACTGTATTCAGGAGATAAATAACAGGAAAATTAAAGTAAGACTTGTCTGTCCCTACAACTATTACTATTGGCAATGTGTTAATTTTCTGCAGAGCTATGTGAGCAAATGACTTACAACACTACTTGCACTAATTTCGTGTTACAAAGGAAAAAAATAACTTTTGTGGATTTTTTTCTATTTTCATTCTGTTTTCAATTATGAGCTAATTTTTGGAAAACACTTTTGATCTTACAGTATTTATGTGCAGGCCTCAAAGTTGGCAGCACCTGTAGTTCTTCATCTACTTAAGGAGGACTTGAACACTTCAAATCACAGGGCAGAAATATTACAGAATCACAGACTCTTGCTGCACTTGTGTATCCATGCTGTTTGTCAATATAAGAAATACTTTTTAAGGACTTGGTACTATACTTAGAAGTAGGAATATAGAAAGATGCCTAAAATAAATAAATACATAGTGTAAACTATCAAATTATTTTGAAAGCCCTGTTGTTTTTATATCAAAGATTATAAACCGAAATGTCATACAATACACTAGCACCAAAATGAACAAGATATCTCTAGACATCATATAGAGACATACACTCAAGAGAGAAAGCATACGTGGGTTTCTTAAAGGGTGACCTAAATTAACACTGGTTTAAAGATAACAAAAAGACCTCGAGCAGTAAGCAGCTGAACATCAATCTGGTTGTTTCAATTACTCTCATAATGATATCTCAGAAGGAAGCAGCTCACCATTCACCTGCAATTCTATTAGGACTGACTGTCAACCCGAAGAGGAGGCATTTATTACTGTTAGACAGGACACTAAAAATTTTCTTTCATGATGACATCAGACTTCATTCTTGTATTATTAAATCCCCTGTTGCCAGGATTCCATCCACACCTCCACCTTCGCTGTTAACAGTTGCCATAAGATTTTATCTGTGGTCTTGGCCAGAGCCGAGAGGATGTGCTGGCTGTCACAAACTCCAATCAAACAGTCTTCATTAAGTATTCCACCTCCCTCTGCTCACTGACTTTGACAAATCAGGGAGCACTGTTCCCACTCAGAGTTTCTTATTCTCATGTGAGATCTTGACAAATTTGGATTTTCCAGAACGAGCTTCAACAAAATATGGGCAGGATTCTAATGATAAACTTGCATGAATAAAACTGGCGACCAAAACACAAGCATCCTCTTCCCTCTTCAGGGGAATCACACATGTTTATGAAACAGAAGATTTATGTACCACCACCAAAGCAGAAAAATGGATAGAAGGGTTCATTTCATATTTTGTTGGCCATGAAGACCTAAATATAGAAGCACAGAATAGTTTGGGTTGAAAGGGACCTTAAAGATCATCTAGTTCTAACCCCCTGCCATGGGCTACCTTCCCCTAGACCAGGTTGCTCAGGGTCCCATCCAACCTGGCCTTGAATGCTTCCAGGGAGGGGGCAGCCACAGCTTCTCTGGGCAACCTGTTCCAGTGCCTCACCAGCCTCAAGTAAAGAATTTTTTCCTTATATCTAATCTTAACCCACCCTCTTTCAGTTTAAAGCCATTACCCCTTGGTCCTGTCACTACACACCCTTATAAAAAGGCTCCCTTTAGATAATGGAAGGTGCTATAAAGTCTCCCTGGAGCCTTCTCTTCTCCAGGCTGAACAACCCCAATTCTCTCAGCCTTTCTTCATAGGAGATGTGCTCCAGCCCTCACGATCTGTGTCAGAAATTGCAACTCAAGTCATCAAGTTTTTCTGAGCTTCTAATGCCCTATAACCCATGGTCTGAAGTACAGCATCTTCTTTTAAGGCTTCCTGTTGAATGTTCCTGATTTCTTAGTTACTGAGCAATCTCCTCACATTATCCAACAGCAACATCTAGGCATAAGAATAATCCCGAAAAAAATATTTCATGCAAGATTAATGCCAAAAGTATAAATGATAAAATGCTACTATATTAAATATCATAAAAGATACCATAAGAATAGAAATATAGATAAAATTTCTCCTTCCACTCCTTGTTACCATTCACAAACTATAAACTCAGGTTAGGGCAACTCAGTATTTCTAAACTCACAAGCATAAAATGCATTGATTCTGAGCCACCTATCATCTAGACAGCGAAAATATATTTTGATCTATTTACACATAAATGTTATCCCCCCAAAAATTTTATCACCAGTCATAATACTGTCATTATATTAAATAAATATACCTTCAGAGACTTATACCAGAAAACTGAATTACACAAAAGCATCCAAGTTCTACTCAAAAGTGAGACTTGGTGTTTTTCAACTGAAACTATTCACTAATGTGCATATTGCCACTGAATGAATAATGATACTTTTCTTAGCCACTTTTCTTTTTAAGGTATTTTGGGACAGTTTCATACCCCAACATCATAAAATATTTTGTTAATGCTGACACTTATTTTATCTCAATATTGATTTCCAAGGTCTCTTGCAAATTTTTTTCTCCCTTCACAGATCACTCCAACTGTAAGGGCAACACTAATTTTCTTAAGTAACTCAGTTTATTTTTTTGACATTTTTCAATCCTTCACAATAGCTGGTAAGTCAGCATTTAGCCAAATATGTGTCAGTAACCTCAGCCAAGATGCCCATAGCCATTTACACAGAAGAAAAACTCCCCTGCTGTATGCAATACCTGTCCCAAAATTAATCAACAACAGAAAATAGCAGCAAAATGATCCTTGAAAGACTACCAAGTAAATATACTACGGAAGAAAAAAGGACTTATAAGGTTAATTGTATTAATGCTACATAGTGACAGCTGACAAATAAGTGTTCTGGGACAGCTTCCTGACTATAAAAATTCCAAAAGGCTGATTAACAAGGGGGGAAAAAGCACTGTAGATATTCGGCTCGAAATTACAGTGGTCTGGAAAGAAAATCTCAAATTCATCTTTATTTTTTCTGATTTTTAACAAGCATCCTGAAACAGGAAAATTGCATCTATTCTACAAAGCAAAACTTTGCCTATGCATTTGAAAAAAGTTAGGACATTTAATTTTTTCTTTTTCTTTTCTTTTACCACATTCTAAAGCTGCCCAGGGCACCGGTCTCCACGTCCCCACCACTCCAGTCAGACCCTCAGCAAGATAACAGGCTATGAGTTTGAAGTCTACAATGCATTCCTTTCAAATATTTATGTTTTAGTCTTTGAAAGTATTTGTAAACTGTCTATCCTGTCTTGTCATATTTTAGTTTGTAAAAATTAAACTGACCAAACCCTGCAAAGTATCAACAGTTAAACACTGACAAATTTCAGTGATTACAAAGATAACACAAGCCAGCACATTTCCAAATGAGCAAAAAACTAACCCATGATAGGCATTGTTTTCAGTTTCTTACAAAGTTTAATTTCCTCAAAAAACATTCACCCTTTTAACTTGATGTACTTGAACAAAGACTTTAAACACGCACCACGGTTCCATCATTATTTGAGTATTTAACTCATAAACATAAGCAACGTTTGGCGATGAGAATAAAATGACAAGCAGTAAATACACACTATACAAAATATAAAGATAAATTAAAAGTAGCTGTCTGGGAAGCACACAGAAGTCGGAGAAGACTAGAACCTTCACACTTCCTCATTTATCCTTTAATGGAAAAAATTGACGTTAGCTGAAAAAGTATTGATTTTCTGTGCTGTAACCTGTGGGAAACTAAAGAACTGAAAGTCATTTTTGCAGCATAGTGAGATTGTTTAAAAAGAAAAATTTTAGAAAGGTCTGCCTGAATTACTTTCTGGATCTCACAACACACACAGACATTTATTTCTGTTCAGACTTGTCCTTCTAAACGAGAAACTTGCATTTGGATGTTGCACCATTATGTTTAAATCTGCTTCAGCATGGTTGAAATGTATAACCCACCTCGACAGAATGACCAACCTCAAGTGCAAAAATATTTCACTTGCTGCCATTAAGAAATGGCACCTTACACTGCTACTAGGCATAAAGACTGGTAGGAAAATAACTGATTTTCCTTGGTATGCTTACACTGTGAATATTCAGGCATTTCGCTCTCAAATGTTTTTTCCTCTCATATTTCCCAGTCTCTGACAATACCTGCCAAGGATCTCCTGAGGTGCCTAAGGACACCCAGGAGAAGCACAGAAGACTGCATCAGCTGGGATGCAGGACTGGCAGCTGGAGAGAAGAGGTATGGAGCATTGGCAGCCAGGACAAGGGGACATACCCTGAAGGATGGGTGAGCCCTGGCACAGGACTGAAATTCAGAGAGCAGTGAATTAAAGGGTAGGAGAGGCAGAATGACAGAGGGCAAGAGCTGAGGAAGCATGTGTCAGTGCTGGAAAGCCAGAGGCAATGAACATACCCCTGGTGCATTTGGCTTTAAAAAAATTAGCTTTGAAATTAGTTTGTACTCATTGCATTATTTATAAGAAATTACATCTACAAACAGATTTAGACAGTGTTGGTGGTTTTCTGAGTGTTACATCACAAAGGTATGACACAGTTCTCATGGCAAACTTCCCAAGAATCAGCCAGGAAAACAGAACTATGTGTTCCTCAAGGTATCTGTAGCCTAAAGAGCAGTTTGTTTCCATCAGCTTTCAACGTGGAAATGTTGCCATAGTTGTTGAAGTATAGAATCTCTGCAGCTGCTATGCCCTCCACAAGCATGTTCTGTGTGCCTCAGCACTGAGCACAGTGTCCACAACCAGACAAAGCAGGAGAACCAAAGGAAAACAGATAGAGAGCTTACTATTGAACCCACGCAGTGGCATCAAGAAATAAAACTTCTTTGTTATGAGATATTGCCCTTTTTCTAGAGAGGGCTATGAGCCTAATTTACATCAATGACAGCTTAAATAGTTCTGGTTTACTGTATTTAAAACCCCTTCAACTGACGTAAGCTATCATACTTCTGTTGCCCTCAAGGGAAATTCACCATGTTTATCAAGTCCTTCTTTTATCCCTATCTACCTATTTTTCACACAGCATAATTCCTTACTGCATCTTTTAAATTATTTTTACTGACTTGCTACAAAAAACCACATGTGCAAAAGAATGAAGAAATTGTAGAAGATGCTAAAGTCGATGTATTTAACTCTACAAAAGAATGGTGTATACCTTTAAAACAATTCAAATACGAAATAGTATATGGAAAAGTAAAGAGAAACAGCATACATTCATGACTGACATTTGATAGTTTTATGCAAAATTATTGAGTTAATACACTCACAAAGTTAAGAAGAAAGCACAAAAATTTTCAAATACTGAATAAATCTCTCAAAATTCTAAAGAACATTGAGGGGAAAATCTAATAATGAATATATCAGAAGTTAATTATACCAGAAATACTGTAAGGTGGCAGGGGATAATGATATCACCCTTTATTTGCACCACGAGCTGGCAGCCAAGAGCCAGTACAGCTCTGGATTGGGTAGGCAGCAGTATCAGAGCTGGAGGAAATGATCCTTCCTCCCCCACCCCGTGCACAGCCCTCGTACATTAACAGTGCATTAACAGTTTGAGTAACATCTCAACTATTAGAATGTGCACACATCATAGAGGACAAGTATATATTTGGAACTATAAAGGCCATACAGTTAGGAGAAAAACGAGGCACTTGGGAAGGCACAAAGTATCAGGAGAACTATGAGCAGCGATCTGTTATACAGCCTCTGGGGAACCAGTCTGGGCATTGCAACTGGGAAACTCAAAACCTAAGGGAATTAAAAAAAAAAAAAAAATCACAGCTTTAGGAAAGGCCAAGTGATTACAGCATGGCTGTTTTACTCAAACTTACCCTTTGTAGATTCACATTATATTGTTTTGGCCAAAACACTATAAAAAAACCAAAGAAATTTATGAATAAGAATTTGTAAATTTTAAAGGCAAAGAATCTGACACTCTCTCCTCTTCCTAATGTAGCTCACAAAACTTAAATTTGTAGCACACTTTCTCTTCTTCAGGCAGATGGGTACATATAGCAGCCATTATGGAAATGGTAGGAGCTATTAACCCAAGCTGCCATGGTCATTGTTACACTTTAGATCAACCAACTACTTTGCAGATCCAACCACAATCTTTGCATCACCAGAAATGAAAATTAAAAAGCAAATAATAGATTATTTCTGAAGCTGCTTCTATCCCTTAAACTCACAGACACTCCACAACCATGTGGAGCTATTACAGTCCTGTAAGGGTCTGAGGGTTAGTCAGTTGGGCTAATTCTAACCCTCATCTCTGGCCCATTTTCAGGCCTGCCCCATTAATCTTCAATACACATCAAAAGAAAACACAACCATTATTGTATTAATTAGAGACAGAAGCCACTCTAGTTAGCCATTGTAAGCTCTGTCACACAATGGTACTTATGGTGACTGGGCAGGAGACAGAGTTTGCAGCTACTAAAGAAAATACCCTGTTTGGGTTTTTTTAAGACTATTTTGCACTGCAAAAAGTAATTGCATTGCATTGCATACTGCAAACTGACCATGGCTTTTACATGTAGGCTACACTATCAGGCATTAGGAGAAGGGAGAAAAGCCTGCTCAGTGGAACACCATATAATTTACATTTAGCTTCCCACAGCATATTTTACACCCACACAAATACAGGTCACAGTTAAGGGGAATTATAGAACTCTTTTTTTTTTCTTCAGTCAGAGAATGCATTATTTTTGCCCACAATTATGTCACTCAAGAACATTAAACCATGTAGCAACAATGTATGACCTGACTATAGGTCATACATAACTAGAAGTTACACAGTGACAGAACACACTTCTGTGTTACAGAACACAGTTGTCAGGCACAGGCGAACTTGGAAAGAAAACTTGCATTCAGCTGACCAGAAGAGGGAAAAAATGAGATGGATTTTACACATTCCTCAACCACTACAAAGAAAGACACAGAATTTGTATGGCTACAGAGGTAACCTTCCAGTACCAGGGGCACACTGATACTTTACATCCAGACTCATCCTCTGACTACTCTGTAGCTCCCTTTCAGATCATTCCCATCTTTCTCATTTTTTGCAAATATCTTATGAAGCTTGTTTTCCAGAAACAGATTAAAACCAAGAAACACAGACTTTATACAGGAAAGAGACATAATTACCTACCAGAGGGATGCATATGTCATGCTCACACTGGGGTCAGAGGGACCCTCAAGATGACTCAACACCGACTGCCAAGTTTCAGATCTCAGCAAGCTCTTTTATGTTGAAGCTTCTTCCTTTTAACCAAGTATCATTTCCATCACCAGCCACCATATTCTCACCCAGCTGACCCACTCCACTCTAAAAGAAACATTTATCACTAAACTAAACATTCCACCTTCCAATTTTCAAGCTGAAAGTCCCTTTATCTGGTACCTTTGTTGCCATTTCTGTAGTTCTCCATTAGTGATTCTGCCTTTCCATTTTCCCTAGATCAATCCTTACCAGGAGACAACATGATAAACTAGCATCCTGAATATAAAGGTATAAAAGAAAATAAACTGTTCCCTATCATTATCCTAAATGTTTTCCTACTCTAGAAACTAAATTAATTGAAGAAACTTTTATCTTGTGGCCAAAATCTCAAAAATCATAATCTAAGAAGATGAGCAACAGTGTTTATTTCTCTCAGGGTTTATTTCTCACAGGGTTTATTTCTTTACCACTTCTCCAATCATAGTGCCATTTCTTTTCAAACAAGATTGAATTTTATTTTCAAAAGCAGAAGGGAAGAAACAGTTAAAAGCTGTTTTCCTGAACAAGATCAAAATGATGTCAGGCATCCCTGAGTAGGTCAGGCATAAAAATCGTCATAGAGTAGAAGTGGGGACAAGAGGCCATCTGTAGCCCCACTGCAGATGCAGTTTGACCACACACAGGATGGTAAAGGCAGAGGTGAAACAGGAAGAAGAACCATCAGCCTGTTACCGTTCCTGTAGGATGTTCAAAGAAAATCCTCTTGACCCAAATCCCATGTAAGATCACCATATCCACACTGGGTTTGTCACAGGGGAAGAGGATGGTGGGATAGCTGCAAGGATAGAGAAACACCACTGTATCACATAATTTAGTAGCGTTTTATTAAGCAGGATGAGTGTGGCATTTCTATTCCAGTTCGTCTGCTCCAGGATACACACAACTCAAGGTCCAAGTGACACTGGCACCAGAGACCCTGAGGAACAGAATGCTCACCCCAGCTGCTCAGTGTGTCAAAGTCCTGACCAGTGGCCTGGACCTCGCACAAGGCTGTTCCTCTCCAGCTCAGCCTTCCAAGTGGCAGAGGTATGTGCATATCCCTTGTAATGCTCCCCCACACGTGGGGCTATTTCTCATTTAAACTGTCAGCATGAGCCATCAAAGGTCTCATCAATTCCATGGTCCATATCTAAGGTCAATTAGCAGTCATCACTAAGGTTTCTGTAATTCTTCGGTCTCCCACTTCAAACATGTGACAGGAAGCATGAAGTTAGCAACTGCTACAGAACAAATTTCTTCTATTGTTTTTTCATTTTCCAGGATTAATCAGATCAGTTAGAGGTGGGCAGATGTAGCCAAGGTCTCCCCTATCTGAGCAGGCAGTCTTCACCCCATGGCACAAGTTTCATACAGCCTCTTCTCTGGGCAACCTGAATTTATTACATTTCTCAACAGAAAACTTTTCACTTCATCATCTGAAAAAGGATATCACATTCCAAGATAAGGTATCTTGAAATCGATCTATAGATTGTTCTCAGACAAATGTTACTTACTTCAGGTTTGCTTGTCGTCATAACAAGGCAATCCCAGATATATGCCCTACTGTCCTGATGTAAAGATCCAACACATCATTTTAATACCTCTGCATCCTTCACAATCACAATTCATTAAATTAATTGGAAACAACAGATACTACAGAAAAGCTTCGTACCACCAATACAGCCTTTGCATTAGAGAGTGGGACTTCATTCAATACCACAGAGATCACTTAATTCAGCCTTTTAGGTAGAGAACCCATCAGTTCCTTTGCATCTCTGTTTGGACTAGAAACGTGAAATTCAACAGGGGCTAAGCATGATTTTTTTGATTTTCACATTTTTCATGAGAACTGAAAACTGCTGGGGGTTTTATGTAGTTTATAGGCTAGAATCATTTCCATCTCTCAATTTCCACCGTAAAAAAGGGAAAATAAAACACCTATTTTAGCAGAGTTATGAATGCAAGCAGTCAGATAGCACTGTGAGAGATCATAACCAAGACTGGACTTTCTATCTGCTAAATTCTGGGTGGATTCAGCTTATCCATTGGATTCTCAGCATCCCAAAATAAGGAGGAAAAGATTCATTGGAGTGGAAGGAGGGCTAAGATTCCAAAAATGTGAAATATTTGATTGAGGAACACAGAACCTTCAAGATATGCCTAGGGACTGCACTCTGATAGAAGTACAGGTTCCATCCTCCAGCAAGAAGACAAGAAAGCCAAGTTTCCCAGAAAAAAAATTAGTTTTTTGGTAGAAAACTTAATCTTCGAATCTAGTGTAACATGACACCTGCTACCTAAAATTCTTGCAATTCCATATTAAGCTCACAATCAATTAGAGACTTCTTTCCTTTACACCTCAAATTAATATATCCATTATTGCCTTTATGAGATGTGCTCTCAATTAGTATTAAAATATATTCACTTTTAAGGAACTAAAAAAAAAAGAAATTATTTAACTTCATTTCAAAATGCATCTGTTCTCTCTGCTACAGTGAACATTTCTATCATTATAAAGTTCTCCTAGCTTAAGGAGTTTCCAACTGCCATACATTCCAGACCTATCCTCTTACTCTTCTTCAACTTACTACTCCTCTTCTTCCTTCTAAACTTCTCTTTTTAAAGTTACAGGTAATAAGTAATGACATAAAATCTTTTTCAGTTTCTGAGTTGGTGATGGTGGGGCTCACACTGAAACCATTTAAGCGACCAGCCTGTAGATTTCTCAGAAGGAAAAGCTTGGAAATTCAGCATCTCCCTGCCTGCTGCTACCCCCTATGTAAATAGCCCTCAGCAGATAGTGACACATTTCACTTGGAACCAGCTTATAATCTATCTGAAATTCTGTAGGATTAATATGCAGAAAAAAAAAATAATTCAGAGTTTCTGAGTACCATCAATTTTTCACTGTTAATAGAAAATTATCAATTTTCTGGGTTTCACCTTTCATGCCAAAACAGAATTACAGAATAATTCAGGTTGGAAGGACCCTTCAGATGTCACTTGGGCCAACCCTGACTAAAAAATGAAAAACAACTGCAGTAAAACCAACCCTGCTTTTTCCTCTTTTAACAGTTGTCTCTAGTATTTTGGCACTGTTCACTTTTTTCCTCCCTTAATATCTTAACGGTCTGTGCAGCCCAGAAGTTTCCCTAAAATACATGAGTTTGACTGCCTATACATGGTAACTCTCGTGGTCTTCTCTCAGCTTCCACATTTCACATTTAGCTGTCCTCCCTTTCACTGGTTTATCAGCTACCAGCACCAAAATGTTCTTCCATCCTTTTCCAACTCTTTTTAAAGGATCAACCCCGAAAGAGAGACATGCCAGAAACACCATTCGTCAGGATATATACAGCAGCAGCATTTTAAAAAAACCCTTTTAACTGCCTTCATGTCTGTATTCTGACTTACAGGAAATAGCTGAAAGCTGTGGGTTTGTATTTACAGCTAAGAAAACTGTGGTATGGACATGGTGACATTATTTACAAACATAGTAACACCACTCATAGCAGGAACTCTACTAGTAGGCCTAGGACAATAGCAATAGGACAAGGAGTAACACCTTTAAACCAAAAGAGGGTAGATTCAGACTAGATATAAGGATAAATTTTTTTATGATGAGGGAGAGGAAACACTGGAACAGGTTGCCCAGAGAGGTAGTAGATGCCCCATCCCTGAAAACATCCAAGGCCAGGCTGGATGGGGCTCCGAGCAACTTGGTCTAGTTGAAGATGTCCCTGCTCATTGCAGAGGGTTGGACTAGAGGACCTGTAAAGGTACTTTCTAACCCAAACCATTCTACAGCTCTATAATTACATAGTCCTTAATATTTCATATTACAACCAAATTGAGTTTGTTACCTGGCACCTTACTATACAACTACCTTGTCACTAGACTTTCGGCAGCTGCAGTCTCCCTATCTATGACATGTTTTAAATCTGCCAAAAATCCAACATCCCTCAAACGGCCCGAGCATGTTCATCTTCATTTGTGTATTATACCTGTTGCTGCTTCCTTCAACACCTAGAACCTTGATATGGCAAATTCAACACCAACCTCCCCCCCCCCCCCAAAAAAAAGTAAGTATTTACTTTAGTATTCCAGTGTGAAGAATTTTTTTAATCTCATTAAACTTAGTTTAAGAAAGAAACACAAGCCTGAAGGAAGTTCTTGGAGAAATTACTTTTTTAAGTATAATTGCCCAGAGTAAAATTTCTCATGAAAATTATCTGCAAAAACTGCTGCCTTTTCTCATGCCAGGACAGTCAAAAACTTCAAAATCACAAAGTATTTAGTTACAAAGTTAAAAAAAGAAAGACACAGAAAAACCCTCCCAGAAATCTCTGGGAATTGTTTTAATTGCTCAGTGTTTTAAAAAAAATTAGAAAAGAGTTCAAGTATTTGCATAATTAAGGCATAAGGGCTAAATAAACCATTAGGATAGGCTCACTGTATACATACAGACACAGTAAAAATATAAACACACACATCTTTAGCAGTGAAGCGCTAGCAGTTCCTTCCCGTCTCCCACTGCAGTGACAGCAGGTTCTCTGGCATGTCACAGGCACAAAAGGGCTGACCTAGAGGACTAAGACCCTTAAGAAACACAACCCTCCTGAGGCAAAGCCGCACTGTAAAGAAGTGTAAATTCCCAGGATTCTAAAGGATTATGGGGGGGGGGGAAGGTAGAGAAAACCCATGCTGATATCACATGTATTTGGCCAAACAAGAACAAAAACATTCGCTTCCATCACACTACGAAATCCATCAGCAGACCATGCCTCAGCTGAAATGTGCAGCAGTACAATACATGTACATATCACACACATATGTGCCAGAGGACTAAAGGAAAATGAAGCAGTACTATGAAGACCCTCTGCCTCTGTCTCCAGAGTGGACCAGAGGAAGAAGGAGCAAAGGACAGCAGTCCCATCTCCACCACCATTTGCAATAGATGAGACAGGGGACTCCCCTACTACAGAAGTCACAAAGCTTTATCTTTCCATAGCCATGGTGGCTTTGTAGTAATGTCCGAATGGCTGCTCAGATGCACAGGAACTCTCACATCTGTGAGCAAAGCTATGTTTTTGATGGTTATATAAAAGATCACATCCATAGAGTACAGCCTTTCAACATCAGCACTTGGAAAAAAACCGCACACTTGTTCCTACGAGTATACATGAACCTGTGTTTACATCACAGAGATTTATGAATAAGTACCAGAATGGACTAAGAACAAAAAATAAGCAAGTAATAAGCAAGACTGCTAACAAGACCCCTATCAGTACAGCTCATAAGCACTATGGAGGATCTGTGAGTGCAATAGCCAACTAATAGGAAGTGGAAGAAGCACGCTTGTTGAACTACAGTACAACAAAAGGTACCTCTTTCAGCCCTCAGTAGCAAAGGAAAATGTATAGCAAGTCTTCAGTCACAAATCCTGCAATGCATTGCTGTCCAGATACACATCCCACCATGTATTTATACAGAAAAGGTAGTTTAAATATAAATTCTTTAAGGTTTTTAAATAATCAGTCTTGTACGTATCTCTGTTAATTTATCTAAAAGGAAATAAAAGAGAAACTAGTCTTCTTGTGTAGTTTTTAAACAAAAAGAAAACCCTATTTATTATATATACTTAAAAATGTTTTACTAAATGTATAAGATCCATAACAACCACATCTGCTAAACCTCTAAAGGTCAAGGTCCTGTCCTTTACACCAAGAAAAAAAAAGTCTAATTATAGTATCTACAGCTATATGGACAAAGGCTGGTTATTAGAAAAGAACTATTATAAACCAAACACAATTAAATTGTACAGAAACCATTAGATATTTGATGAGATTTTAATCTTTGAGTTGGTATCATTCTGCAACTTAATCATCTGGAGAACAGAAAATCTGTTAGGAATGCAATTAAATGTACTAGTTCCATTAAAATTGAGCTGATATAGTTAACTGTAGTCCTAAAATAGCTATTTCCTCACACCTTTTTTTCATCTACTGAGTAAGAGTCTATTTAAGGAACACTTTTCACTTAAACTGTCTAATAAGATTTGTGAATACTTTTGTTCTGTTGTTTCCCCATACAAGTTGTGCTGCAGTTCGCTGTTCGACCTTGGCTTCCTAATTTGCTCTGAGAAGTACAGCAAGGTCTTTTGTTTCAGTTACTGTTAGTCCATAGCATCTGCATTGCCGAAGCTTTTGGGAAGAAAATCAACAATGTAGCCTCACAGCACACTACAGCAATTATAAACTGAAATGATGAGCCAATAGCAAAACCCACGTCAGATAGTCATTTTAAACATCAGCACTTCTGACAAACAGATGATTTCCAAATGTCAATTTTAACGAACCCATCCATACATCTTCAAAGTACTTGGAAAGGTTTTGCAGCATTGCCAGTAAATTGGGAATACAGGCCGTTCCTGCCTGGTTCTGAGAGAAACAGAAGGAAAACAACAAAGGTATCCTAACTGTATCAACTTGGCAATAGCTAATCTACAACCGAACCTCGCAGACCATACAGTTTACTGGGGCATTTTAAATTGCTCTGCAGGGAAGGGGTAAAAAATCCTGACTTCGGGGAGCGACAGCGGAGCCGCGGGCTCGGGGCTGACACGGGCGCATCTCTGTGCGCGGATGCCGTTACGTAACCGCGGCCCGGCCCCCGCGGTCCGGATGCTCCGGCTGCGCCCCGGGGCCGCAGAGCCCCCGCCGGGCCACTGCCCCAGCCCCAGCCCCGGCCCCGGCCCGGCCCCGCCGCCTCTGCGCCCCGGCCCGCTCCCACCCTCCGGCGGTACCGCCGCGCCCCGCGGCACCGGCCCTTCGCGCAGCCCCCGGGGGCCCGCCGACCCCGGTCCCGCTGCGACCCGCCCCGACCCGCGCCTCTCAGAACGGCCCGTCCCGCCGCTCCGGCTCCGGGCACGGGCCCCTGCGCGCCCCCAGCGCCGCTGCTCAGCGCCCACCTCCTCGCAGGGCTCCGCGGCGCATCCCCGCTGCGGCCCGGGAGGCTGCGCCCCGCCGCTGCCCGCACTCCCCGCCCGCCTGACGGAGGGAGGGAGAGAGGGGGCGGGCAGCCGCCGCCGCAGCCCCGCCGCGCCGCCCCCCGCCCCCGCCCGCCGGCCAAGGTGCCCCCTGCGCCGGCGGGACCCACCTGGGTCGGGCGGCACCGCGCTGCCCCCGGGCACAGGTACCGGGGACTGGGCTGGGCAGGGGCGGCCGGCGCAGGGATGCTCAGCCGAGCGCGGCCGCGGCCCTGTGCGCGCAGCGGCGGGGCGGCGCCGGGGCTCGGCACCGCACCGCACCTCGCTGTCCGCTCCCGCAGCCGGCCCCGGTGCGCCGGGCAAAGCCCAGAGTCAAGCTGCTGCCGGCGTGTCGGAGAAACGGGGCAGCGGCGAGGACCGAGTCATGGGCTTCGGTCATGACATCAGGTCTGGAATTAAACGGGAAAGCACGTGGGCAACAGCGGGGCTGTGCTGGAGAGAGAGGGATCTCCGTGCCAGGGGCGGGAGGATGGTGTCAGACAAAGGGGTGCCGCCGAGGGACTGGGCTGTCAGCAGCCGCGTAAGGGCCTTTCCCCACCCAGGATTGGTGACACAAGCACGACACCCAACCCTGCACCGTCACCCTCCCGCAGTGTTCACTGCGTTAGCCGATCACTCTTTGTCAGCCGATAATGGGAGGTTGTAAAAACACACATTACATGCTCTCGAAAGCTGCGGTAGAAATCACTCCTTTGGTTTAATCTGTATTAGGGGTTTTTGTTGTTTTTTGGTTGTTTGGAGTTTTTTCTGTAGATTCTCCATCACGGCTTTTACAACATCCTTGGTAGCTTAGACACACCTTTGGAAACGGGAAGCTGGACTGTGTTGTGTAGAGAACCTGCTGAGTGGCACAGATCACCCTGCTGTGGAGGAGACAGGTTTCAGACTCACCTGTATGGTTAATGACTCGCCTCTGGCACCCTGGTCCTTCTGCTAGAGCCTGGTCACTCCCTGTCCCCAGGGCTGGCACACTGTCCTCCCCTCCAGGCATGGCTCTGAGACCTCTCTTAGCAAACTGTACTCCTACTATTTACATCCCCCAGCTTAGCCCTGCTCTCTGGATCATGGTAACAAGACGGAAAATAGATTGTGTTGTCCAAGAAGATCGGTTGAAATCCCTGGAGAACTAGATGCCACTGCCAGCAAATTTCAGTAAGAGAAGGGGGGGGGGGGAAAGGGCAAATACCTTGGGGAAAAAAAGTAGATTTACAGCATTCTATAAATTACTGAGCCTACACTATTCATTAAGCAAAGACAAACAGGCTGCATGATGCTGGTTTATGTTTTCCCCATTTCTCAAACTGGCAGTTCCAGATTTGGCAGCATCTCTGTGCAACAAAGACTCATTCTGGAGACCCTGCCATACAAAGAACCACAGTTGTTTTCCTATTAGAGCAAAGACCTCCATAGAAGAATCCCTTGACACACTATTTTTTTGTGTAACCTCTAGAATAAGCTTCTTGGAAAAAAATGCTTTATTCTCTCAGCTGAAACTGCAAATCTCATTTTGAATGTGGTTGAATAAAGTTATGGAATTCATTAAGTAACAGAACTTTTCAGTGTTCAGTTTCCAAGAGCTGAAGCAGGAAAAACATTAAGTGGGATTATGGTGGTGTCAGAGTAAGTTTTGATATAAAATCCTTAGAAAGATTAAATAAGAAGCCACATACATTATGGAACACTTAGTAATACCAGGAATGTAGTCACTTATTTTTCTTCTAAACTAAGTAAGTAACAGGGCAAGGAAATGGAGGTGTCTTAAGGTCACCATTCAACAACACCATTTCAGACAAGAGGCCACTCAACATCTTTGACCTGAAAGAAATTCCAGAAAATTGTGTTGTTAATTAGCTCGCTTGTTTCTGAACAACTTGTTCTTTAATATTCTCTAATGATCTTGATACCAAGTTCTTAAGTGGCTACTGTACAGAGATTTTTTTTTTTTACTAATTTGCCTATACTTGAACCAAAGAGAAACAAACATGTAGAAGGGCAGTTTAAATATTTTGTTAAAATGATACAGTTAAGTTACATAGATGGTGGATGACAAAATGCTAGTGCAGTGTATGCATGCAGGTACCGTCCTCATCTTCTAAGGCCTTATTTACCTAGAACTGTTTCTTAGATAACTGTAGACGATTACAACCATATTATTCAGAAATGTTGATATAAGCCGATTTTATGTAGGCTTACATAAATGTTTTGAAAATCTCTGTTGTTGTTACATAATCACATGAGAATTTTTTTCACTGGTTTTTACTCATATTTTGCGCCACCAGGAGCAAAGGTTTGAACATCTTGATGAAATGTTGAGGTAAAGACCTAAACACAGGAGAGCTATATTCCATTTTGTCCATCCAAGAACTTGACCTGTTTTTCTCAAGTTTACTCTCATCAACAACTGGGAGACAGGTTTTCCAGAAGAAAACTATAAAACATGGTTTGATTGTCCATGCAGAAGTAAAACCTCCACAGGTTAAACCCTAGAATTCTTTCCATAATTCTCAGCAAGACACAAATGCCTTTAAAATGTCCCATTCTTCATTCAGGCAGCAGGGAAGTTTACTAAATATAAAAGCAGATGTTTGCTTACCACCCATACCCTGAGGATAAGCAAATCTATGGGCATTGAAAATATTTACTAACAGAACCCTAAGAAAATAGTTTTATTTTCTCCTGTAATAAGCAATATTATTGTTTCTTTGCTGTCATTTATAGGGTTTGCATGTGTTTGGCAAAACGGTACCCTTACACAAGGCATAGGTAGCAAACACGTTTTTATTAAAGCTTTTTGCAAATTACACCTTATCTTTTTTGCAAGTTCATTGAATTATGCAAAACTGTGAGAATATAGCAGTAGTAAGGAGTGAACTGGACGTGCTTTGAAGAAAAAGCACGCAGTAGAGTACCAAAGAGCATTAAAGAGTGTCTGATAATAAACAAATTAGGCAGAGGGAGAGCTTGGGAGGCAGGTTCATATCAGGGACATGCTCTGAAAGCAGAAAGGCAGGCATCAGCAAGATGCAAACTGGATATGCCCTACAGTAAAGGAGTGCCAGAAGACTGAAGAGCCATCTCCATGAACCAGAAAGCACAGCTGCCATCAGGACTGACATCGGGTAACCAGATCAATGTCCCCTTTCTTTGACAGATTCTGACCACCTAACACAACATGATTTACTTTCTTCTTTGAGTCCTCCTTAGGGCCGAATTGCTTAGAATACTGCTGATGAGCAGTGTTACACCTAAATAGCCTAAAATTACTTGTGTGAAGACCAATGATCTTTGCAGTTTCCTGATGATGCAAAATTACTCACGATAGGCAAAATGAAAGCTGACTCTGAGCAGCTGTAGAAGGATCTGACAATAGTGAGCAATAGGGCAATGAGATAGTGGCTGAAAATCTATGTCAATAACTGCAAACTAATGTCAACAGTAACGGAAATAACCCTAACTAAACATACATAATAATGGGCTCTAAATTAGCCTTTATTATTTGGAGTCATTGTGAGTAGTTTTCTGCAAACATTAGTTTGCTACTCAGCAGTAGTCCAAAAGGCAAACAGTATTAGAAATTGCTCCAAAAGCAGTAGAGAACAAAGCAGAAGAGCTCATTACAACCCCATGTAAATCTCTTTGCACTTGAGTGCTGTGTACAGTTCTGGTTCCTTCCCATGAAAATGTGAAACTAGAAAATGCATGCAGCTGAAAAAATATACACAGAAGTATGGGAATGCATCTGTGTGAGGACATAATTTCTAGCTGAGGAGCAGACTGAGAAAGGATTGTCTTTTGATCTATAAAATCCCAAATGATACGTAGGAGGCTGACAGGAAATGATCACGTGCTATTTTTCATCACACAGGACTTCAGTGAAACTCAAATCAAGTAGCAGGTTTAAAACAACTGGGAAAAACTTTTCCATACAAAATATTATTAATGCAGATGGCTTGCTTCTATACTATGCTATGAAGCTGAAGAGACAGATGATTTTAAGCAGGGATTATACAAATGAATGAAGGACAGCTGTAGGCACAACAATTTCCTTTGCAGTTCTTGCTGAAAAGGTACCTTCCCCATTGCCTATTGAGAAGTGTCCAAGAAAGGACACTCATCATCTGCCCCGTTTCAACACTCTTCCTGAGCATCAGTTTCCAGCAACTGTAGAGAGCAGGACACCAGATTAAATGGACTTTTACACAGTCTTGTGCAGCCATTCAAATGGTTTATTCTTTTCTTTCTCCTCATTTAAGTGTGAGAAACCAAAGACAAGCATATGAAAGCATATTCCTGCCTTTCCACATCTTCCCTGGGAGTGAAATCAGACACTTAGTTCCTGATCTTTCCATTTGGGTGTTTTTCAATTCCCCTAAAGAGAATTTGGAAAAACTGTTTTTATCATCTCAACATTTTGCTCTTCAGTTTCTGTAGTGATAGTCCATATACACTGGTCTATTCATTTCAGCACCATTTTTTACTCTACTTTATACAAAATCAGGACAGCACATAGCAAGAGAAATCCTGAAGCATAACAGCATAAGATATGCATAGAATATAACAAAAATACTTTCCATATTTATAGATGATCACAGAAATAAAATATAAACCATTCTTGGACATCCCTGAAGAAAAATTATGTCTTCTCATTGAAGAAACTAGAAAGGGAAGTAGAAACACCCAAAGATGATTTAAAACTGAAATTACAGGTAAACATCTTGCATAGATAATCGCAATTTATAAGAGTTCTATTAAGAATATCCCTATTAAATACAAGAAGCCAGAAATCTGAAAAGCAAATCTCAAATGCAGTTTATCAGAACTCCAATTATCTCTGAAGACAAACATATGACCAATCAGCAGGAGCGGTTCGATCTCAGAAAAACAAAATCTTTATAGTTGATACTCTCTATAGTTAACTATCTCCACTCAAAGATAAGGAAAAGACTTTGTTTCATACTTGATTTTAGCAATGGGTAGTAGTCCCATAGCCTCATCTTCAGCTGACTGCATGATTTCTTTACTGTGCAGACTGCAAAATCGAAGCAGTATAAACACTTTGAGCTATCAATTTTAAACAACAACAACAAAGAAATCTCTGGTTTTAAGTGTTATTACTACTACCTTCCAACCCTGCTGGCTATTATCAGCACTCTGCTTTCTATTCTAGACTAAGTTCTTTCAAGCTTCAGTATTTAAAGGACTTTTCTCTATATAACTCCACTAGAATACCTTTAAAAAGGGTCACAGCAATAAAGTTTCCTCTACACTCTCTGAGAACTACCTAATTAATTTATTTTTCAAAACAATAACAGATTGCCCAGCTTCAAACAGTTTCAGATGGTCTCCAGGTTAAAATTCCAAGAATCCTTTTATATATGGGCATTGAAGCCATCTTTGTATCCTCGGCCTTTAGGGAAAGGAAAAACCTACTGTGATACCTCTGTATGGATAACCCGTGTCTAAAATTCTGGCAATAATTTTAAATAACTTAGCTGGTATGTTGACACAGAGAAGGGCAGCAAATTTTAGTGTCCCCTAGCATTATTACACTAATGTGAACTCTGAATAGAAGTGAACTCTATGGACTTGATTTAAATTTAAAAACGTCAGTGGGTCAAGACATACAGTACATGGTTTTATATGCCATTGCCTTTGGTTTTGTTTTGCTGATTAAATATAACTTTACGCCTGCTATCCTTGGATATAACAGACACATTAGGAGGGGGATTTAGTGTGCCCAGGATGAGGACAATCTACATTCTGATACTTTAAATAACTTTCAGCAATCTTGCAATTTTATTTGTTAAGTTGCTTGTAATTTCAATTTTAGAAAATATTTCCAGCAGATATTTACATTTCTGATAGAGTTTTCATGTCCACATACCCAAATATGCTCTGTTAACATTGTCATGTATTCCTTAAAATGTCATCTGGAAAATTTACCTCATTAGCACCTTCCAAAGACAGAACTCGGTCAGAAGAGTTGGAAGAATTCCCAGGGAAACTTCTCTATTTGCATGCTCAGGATTTGTAAACATTTTCTCCAAATATAGAGTAGAGTCTGGTCAGCATATTAAGACTGAAGAGTTAAATAAGTCCTGCAGATATTGTGTGTTGGATATTGTATGTTAACACTGGATTTGAACACCCTAGACTTCATGTTGGGTGAAACCCCACCTTCCCAAGCTCCAGAGAGTTTGCAGAATTTCAAGAATTTCAATATCATAATAAAAGAATTAAGGTTTGGGAACAGGCATTAAAGTAGAAGAATAAGAGTCTTATATCAATATTTAATTAATCTGACAGTGCCATGTATAGTTGAAAACAACAGCCCCACCATCTATGAGATACGTGGACTTTACAGCACCAAAGTGTTATTTTCAAGCTGTGATTTACGATGTTTACAAAGCACCAAGGCCATAAAGCCCATCATCCCTCAAAGCAACTCCTCTTAAAGCTTCCTTTAAAGCATTTATAAGCAAGCAGAGCGAGCAGCTGAACGCTGTTTTGTGTTATATCCAGCTACACACTTCTCTTCACTCCTGTACCCAGCAGAGCTGCCTGGTGCTGAACTTCAGTCTCCGCAGCTTCAGCTACCAGAGCCGTCTGAAGCATCTGGAACCACCTCGAGTTTTGAGTGCAGTACAGCATCAGGCTGGCTGCAGGAGGCCTGATTCTGCCTGTAACTCAAGCTTCTGTTGCTGTGCTTATCCCTGCCAAAAGCAGAGGCTGTGGATGAGTGACCTGATGTGAATTTGTGCTGCAAGTTGTTCAGTGAACTCCAGACAGCTGCAGCTGAGGTAAGCTGTGTCAGCGCAAGGAGGAGGAACAGAACGACCACACACCAGAGTGATGAAGGAGAAATTACCCAACAAGAGAAATGAGCTCAACAGTAAGCACACAATTTTGAAAAAACCAGATATTGCTTTAAAAGTAATTCTGGTGCCAAAATATTCATTATGTGTATATGAAATAAGCAGTGTGCATGACAATCACTGCATTTCAAAATGAAGGAGAAATAAGACACAAAAGAGTGACGTTACTATAGATTGATGTAAGGGCTTCTGCGGTTCATTTGTGATGGACATCCATCCAAAAGACTCCAAATCCCTACATACAACCTAATCTTAAAGCATTTGGCTTCCAGAGCACCACAGTGCCCTCTGTCTTTTTTGTCTTAAGATCTGAATAATTTGGATTATCCTGCTTTTCCAAATATCCGAATTGGCTTTCCCCCAGGAACCCCCTCATGCCTTACCTCCTATTAGACTGTTTCCTGTTGTATTTCTTGAAATCAGAACTCCTTTTTTTATAATCTTCCTTATTTTTCCTTTTTTTAATCTCTCTTTCCCCCAATTCTCTTCCTAGTTCCTGTTCATTATCTTGCTCCTAATCTTTTACAGAGAAATTGCAAAAATGCCAAAAAACGGTATAGAGAGGTGTTCTGTATGCAGTGTTTTCAGGTATCTCACAGAAAACTTTCATACTCAGCATGACAATTTTTAAAGTATTTGGCTAATCCTGCATTTGCAAAACTAGGAAAAGCCTCTGGAACAGCAAGAAAAATAAATCAGAAATAGACATGTGAGGCTTGTGCAAGCAAAACTAGAACATCTGTATTTCAAAACTGATAGGCTGTGAAGAAATAAATGGCTTAAAAATAATTCAGAGAAAATACGCAAGTTAAACTAGGCTTCTGTCTTCTCTCAATTGCTTTTAAATCAATTACTTGAAATTATTTTAATTATTAACTTACGTTAAAAGTACTTTAAATTATGTGTTTGAAATTGATACACCCAGCAACAATTCTTTACCTGTGGAAAAAAACCACAAGCTTTTGGTTATGAAATTCTATATATAGGTTGATTATCTTAGGAGCAGGTAAAGATTTTCAGCAGGGTCAGCTTTGAGCTGCAGTCTCTGCCTACACACCCAGGAGCCCAGTGACCTCTGCTGGAACCAGGGGGATTGCCTCACAGCACTGCAGGCTGCGGTGTCACCCTTTGTCCCTTTGCTATAATTGCAAGTGAACTTGGCACTGTTAACCCTCCTTCTTTGATAGCTTCTTCTTCATTCTATTTGGAGAAAATTTACCAATATAACTGCAGTTCTAACTTAACATTCTGTGAAAAACTTGAGCAGAATCTTTGATAAAGTTTTAAATGAAGGTTTAACAAATAAAAATAGTAAGTTCAGGAAAATGGCATGATGAGAATATGAAATTAGTTTTCCTGAACTGGAGCTGTGCACATAATCACATTTTCACCTTCAACAGTTTCCACTTATGTATGATTATTCCTTCTGTCTCTCACTTCTATAGTAATTGAAAGAGTGGAGGTTCCTGCTACTGCAGACATTAGATGATATCTCTGTAGACAGAGAAGAAGAGACATGACAGAGTGCCCTGGGTCAGAGAAAGGACCACCAACAGGAAGAACAGGAAAAGATGCAAAGGAAATCCAATTGCACACTGCACTGCAAACCTGGGCTCTACCCCCCTGTGAGGTGCCCTAGTACTGGTTTGTGCCACTAAAGAAAAAGGTCTCAGGAGCCCCAGGACCCAGCGAGGGGCACTGCAATCACTGACTCACAGATCACATTCAGAATGCACAGCCCTCTTGAGAATGGCCTTTTTTCATTTCATAATCAGAAATATCCTAATGTAGACATTCAGAAAACATAAGCAGATTAGTATCTTCCCCCACTTACACAAAGAAAAGGCTCCTCTACTAACCAAGCAGTTATGACTCAATAAACGCATAAAATGATTTCTACTGGACATCATTCAGTGTAATTTAAGAAATCTGTATTATCTCATTTTCAAAAGGTATAAAAGCCTTGTTCAATGCCTACAGAAACTATAGCTGATGAACACAGTTGAAATCCAAGTCACTTATGGATAAGCATACTAAATTCTACTTACCAACACTAAAGCACTGATTCTGCAAAACAACACACCAAAAACCCTATACAGTTTTGGTCAATTCACTAAACACCATCAAAAGGAATATGAGTAACACAAGTTTTTTTTCAGTGCAGGAACCTAATGGTCATTTTCATAGCAGACAGAGTTTTTACTTACCAACAAAAGGATGTATAAAAGCAGCATGCCACTTACCAGTAGTGCTACCTAACAACTGAAACAGGGAGTGATGAATATCATATCCAATCAAAAATGCTAGGGGACTTCAAACTAGGAAGATATTACTTAGTTGGAGAAGAATAGCACATTAATACTTTCAGTAAATACACTGAACTCTAAGGAGAGCAATAATGATTTTATGTACCTTCTAAAAATATTACCAGAACACTACAAATGACTCCATGTGAGTCAACTAGTAGCTTGATTTGATATTGACTATAAGGGAGACACTGTTTGCAGAGTTGCTTCTTTGGGTACCTTGAAGTCTCAGAACTGGAACGGGAAAATTTTTTTTCCAAGTTCCAGCCCAATTCCAATTCTCTTCAGTTGCAGACCTGACTGAACAAGCAGGCAAGAGAGCTCCACAGTCCAAAGCAGGGAGCACTGATCTTCCATGCCCAGGGGAGTGCAGTGGCCCACTACTCCCAGAGACATGTAATAACAAAAACAAGATAGAGAACAATTAGAAAATGGCACTGCTCTGTCTACTTTGTAACATTACTTCAAGTTATAAAGGGTATCTTTTAACCTTCTGTGTGTGTTGAATGTTCCCTTCAAATAGCTGTTAGGATCATGCCAACCTGATTCTTTTTTCCCCATCTTGGATGGCCAAAAAAAAAAACACCAGTCACTTCATTTTTGAGTGTTTACTCTCCTGGGGATGTTCATGTCCCCTAGACACACAGGGATCCACCTTCAGTACCACATCAGACAGGGATCTTGACATAGGAGAGACTTATCAAAAGGCTGATTCTATCACATAAATGAGAAGTTGGGGTTTTTTTCAACTGACTATACAGGCATTCTCAGCATTTCACCTGGTGCTGTGCAGATACACCACACCATGCAGGTTCAGAAGCATGTGTCAGACCCCTCTACATGAACATGGTGTCTCTCCATGTATCCACAATAGGACTGATGCTTTCTGAAAATTTTAGATTCACTGCACACATTGACTGTACAGTTAAGTTGGCAAAGGTGTTGCTTGACAGTTCTGGAGTTTGGGATTTATGGCAACCTGGTAAGAATTATTTCCCCTGAGCAAAACAGGAAAGCCCCAAATGCTACTTGAAAGTTATCATAAGGGATGGAAAAAAACCCCACAAAACCAACCAAACAGCAAAAAAAAAACCAAACACACCGATCTAAACTGGGACTTTTTCAGGGGAACCACAGAGAAATGGCAACCCTTCTTACGAACAACCTTTGGGCTAGAGTCACAGATAGGATCCAATTCTCCAAGCCCAACCATAAACCTCCAATTTCTAACATCTACACCCAATTGAGCAGGAATTTTACAGCCTGTGTTAACCATGCAGTCCTGATTCAATTCTGCTCTTTGTGCTGAACAAAACAACTGCTCTTGGGGAAAAAAAGCTGCTGGTGAGTCATCAAGGACTGCATTGTAACACATACTAGGAAGATGGAGAGAAGGAAAACGAGGTTTCTTAGGCTATCTTTATTCTGCAACTTCCTCATGTTTAAGCATTTAAATTCTAATATTCTTTTAATATAGGAACAACTTTTTTTCAACTTTTAAACTTGAATTTAAACTTCTGAACCAATTGCAATGACAGTGCTTATTCTTATACACCCTCTAATGCAAAAGTATTTTTACTGATACTCCACTATAAAGAGCAGGAAATAAAACCTAGTTGAACATGACTGTATCTTGCATTAAACTATTTATTAAATACTTTAAAATATTTGCTGTATAAGTAACATTAAGTAACCTCATGCAAATATTATTCCAATTGCATTAATTTGATAGTAGGTGAAGTCAAATGACAATTACCAGACGGCTAATCTAGGTTTGCATCCTAGCAGTAGTTTAAGACAGCTGACTGTAAAGCACCAAATGGTGAAGATCTAAGGTTTCAGTAACGATGCCTTCCAGTTAAAAAGATTTTATCAAAAACTCTCCACTCCCTCCTCTTCCCACCCCCATCCCAACCAAGGACACTGCTTAATTTGGTGTATGTGTTTCACTGTTGGGAAACAAAGGAGAAAATTAAGAAGTTTCACCTGCAGCTTTTAGCTACTTACAACTGGAGGTATTTTCCAATACCTTCTCATTTCCTCCTTCTCTTTAAAAAAACAAATAAAAAAGCAGTCCACCTGTTATAGGTAAAAACATAGATTAAATTAATAAAGAGACAAACCCACCATTATAAGGTGCTGTGTTTCTGCACATTCACTATTAAGACTGGGAAAACAAAGGGGCTGCAGCATCAGAAAGGAGGCTGCAAAGGTCTCCTGGTAAGTAGCAGCAGTCTTGGAAAGAATAAGGGGCTGGAGAAGCAGACAGTGAGAATCATGGAAATGGGGACGATGATCCTGGAGCTCCGTGAGCTACATAAAAATGAAAACCCAGGGCTGCTAAGGGACACTGGCCAGTGGGACCCAAATGGTGACTGAGCAGCTGCACAGCACAAAAACAATCTTCTGCCCAGCCCTCCTGACAGCAGCATCTCCCTGCTGGGAAGGGACCCAGAGGCTAAGCCAACCTAACTGCTGGCAGGGAGTGGAAAAAAGTGGGTAAGTGCATGAAATTATAGGGTAGAATAAAAGCTCAAATCTCACTGTTTCTTAAACCCCACTGTCCAGATCTACTGTCCCACACTCTGTCTCCCCTGTGACCCAATCCCCCTTATCAATGTAAATAACTCTCCCAGCCCATTAAAAGTGCATACACTGGTAGTGTCTACCCTGAAACACAGTTCACTATCCCATCTGGAACTAAGGGAGTAAGACCTGCATTCTCATCCCAACCTTCCTGAGATAGGGATTTCCTGGAAGGAAATACTTCCAAAGGTGCTCAGGGACAGAAGAAATTACAGGCTGCTTCCGTGTCTCTCCCCACACCAATGATCAAGGGACCAGGACAGGAGATGCATCCAAGGGCATGCTTGTCCTGTAGTGTGCACACAACTAGAATTCCTCAATTTTATCTGTATAAATTATTTTAATAACCAGGATATTTTCAATTCAACAAGTAGTATGCAGGAATACACAGAAAAGTATTTGGCATTTGAAAATTCTCTGTGCAAATACTTATTTGAACTATCTTCATTTACTCTCCATCAGTGCTGGAATGTGCTCTTGATCCTGCTGAAATGCTGACTTGTCCAACTCTTACTTGAACATATGCATTGAAAGCTTCGGGGGGGAGGAAAGAACCCCAACCCCTTTAAAAAAAAAAATAACAACAAAAAAACCCCCACACCCTTAGACTCCATACTTTCCCCAGTTATAACCAAAAGACCTCAGGATAAGAAAGGATAAATGTAAGTAGCTTTGATAGTCTGACCCACAGTCAAATGTCACTTTCACTAAACAGCATACAAAACATAACAAGTACTTTTGGCCCAAGTCAACAAAATATTTAAGAAGGTACTTTGAATCATTTTCTAGATTACAGCTATTTTCTTAAATCTAGATTAATACTATCATGCCTGATAGCAGTTTTTAAACAATTTCATTTTCTTTGAATTTACTGCTGTACTTCACTTTTCAATGCAATTTGGATTATGAGAAATGTCTTCTATCTTAACAGAATCTGAATCATTATCAACTAACCAGTCAAGTCAGAAAATGTTGACTCCTTTATTTCCCCTATCATTGTAATTTCCATCTTATAGGAGGAATTCAGGTAAAACAAGATTTCTGTAATACAGGATTATATACTACTACAAGAACAACCACCAGTTTACAATGTTAAATACCTAGATAATTTTCAAAACTGCATGTCTGCATATTCAAAATCAAAAAGCACCATAGAGAGAAGATCAACTAAGTAACAATTAACAAAAAAACCAACAACAAAAAAAAAGCTGTCACTGAAAAAGCTGTCACTGTCCACAGGAACCATGTCTAGTCACGTTTTCAGTCAGTCAGTCAGCTAGCTGAGGGTCATGTCATTATTTAGTTTCTGTAGAAAAAACACAAGTACAAAAATAGCATCAAAAAGCAACATACATATTTTTATTTTAAAGTACATATTATAAAATAGAATCACTACAACAGCATATAAATAATATCTTTTAATATCTTTAGAAGAATAATATTAAAGTTTTAGGTATGCTTCTCCAACTTTTAAAGAAGTGTCTCTTTTTCTAAGCAGTGTGTGAAAGCTGCATTTTTTCTGCAGTACGCTGTTGATACAAAATACAGCTATTTTTTTCAGAATACATCTCAACTATGATACAATTACTTTTTTTAAACATTTTTGCACAACAATACATTATTATAAATATAGATGTTAATTTCAGGATTTTAATAAAGTTTAAGTAAAAAAATGAATGCAAATCAAATCAATGATGCAGGACTTTTTCAGAGCAAGAGTAACAAGACAATAATAACCATGTATTTCATGACAGAATAAATGCTTTTCAACTTCGTAAGTGACTAAATAATTATTTAAAGACACTACCAAGCTTTTTCAGAAGGGGAAAAACGCAATTAATCCATTTGCTGTGGGTTAAAGTCAATCAGCAATGATTGTTAAAACCCACAGAACCCAGGTCCACACAGCTGTGTCTTGCATTTTTAATACATTGCTAGTTAGAAGCTCTGCTTTCTAAGGACTCCTTGAAAGCTTTGTGAGAGACTTTTTGTGGGGGTTTTGGTTTTTTGGTTTGTTTGTTTGTGGGTCTGTTGTTTGGTGGGGGTTGTTTTTGGGAGTAGGGGTGGTATTAAAATAGAACTATAAGGTTGCAATAGAGAGATTAATTGGATTTCCAGAATACATTCTTCTGAAAGACAGCAAATTCCTTCCTTCCTCTTCCATTTTTGAATGACATAATGTACACAACTGGCATCAGACACTGCAGTGAGGTTTTCATGAAATACTCAAAGTAATGCAAAACTCTGAGTGGAGAGCACAGGCTGGTCAATAACAAGAACATTAAGATTGGTCTGCTTTCAGCAACTGCCTAGAAGTAGACACTGTAGTTGTCTTCTCAAGCCTAGACTGATTCAAAGCAAGATAGTTTAAAGTGATTATTTCAGCCGTTAATACTTACTTAGTATAAGAGGGGACAACCTCACTCCAAAAAAACCCCTTATATTAGAACTTAAAGTAGTTAAGAGAACATTACTAGTCTCTATTTCCATCTTCTCTCTGCTACTTTTAACTACTCATATAAATTGAATTTTCACTGACTTGTAGGAGAGGCAGAGTCCATAAAATTCATTAGGTGCATCAGTTTAGAATATTAATACACATGTATGCAAATTCACCTGATAAACAAAAGGTTGTTGCAAGGTAACAAAGTTCTTATGGTCAGATGTTTACATTGCAGGAGCATTATCAGTAGCATACTGTTACCATAAAACATTTTTAAAGAAACAATTTTGTAAACTGTATTTTTAAAATGATTATTTACATAAGAAAGTGTTAGGGAAAAACGTCAAATGCGTAGAAAAAATATTTTATTTAAATTTAATTATTCCACTGAATTCCATTTATTTTTGTATAGATTCTAGAATTCTCAGGTCTTATCACAGATTTTAATCAGAGAACCTTGTATAGAAAGGACTACTGCAGAAATCCAGTCACCTTGTTAGAGACAAAAAGCCAGCAATAAAACAGGACTCTAGAACAGGGTTTTATTAAGAGGGAATGACTTCCTTAAGTGAAAACTCAGAGAAGTTTTAGCTAGGTAGATTATTCCTACAGCTAAAATCCAAAAAGAAAAAAAGTTAATATTCTCGCACATTCAAAAAAACCCCCACAGAGGCAGAGAGAATTCCATTTCCTTTAACATGCACAATTTAACCTTTTAGGTGAAAGCAAAATATAAGCCTCTATACTACTGCAAAGCTTTCTGTCAGCTGGTCCAAGGCAGAGTCAGGCAGTGGTAAGCTTCATTTAACTGGGCAAGCCCTTTTTGACAGGGAATCCTTCCTTTTATGTACCATTTCATTTGAATTTGAGAAACCAACTGAAGTCCAAAAAGAGCAAGTAATATTGTCTATCTGTTCGAAGAAGAGATAGATGCTAAAACAACCTGCTGAAAGACTCAGAATCAAGAACCTCAGGTACAGGATGTAACACTGTAAATTTAGAAATCTCTTCTCCCTGTGATACAGCACAGACTCAGCAGATGAAAGGCTAACCAGAAGGGAAATACTCAGTAGCCATTTCCACCTGAATTACTAGTAATCTGTCCAAGACAGAGTTAACATGTCTGTCTTTCAACAACTAAAACTAGTACTCTGTTATTTGAAATTTTAGAGACACAAAAACCTAGGAAAGGATAGAGAGCTCTGCTATAATTTTGAATATTGTAAAAAATAATTTTTAAAAAGGATCTTAGTTTTCCATTTTTCTAATTAGGTAAAATGTGTGTGTCTTAATCTGACCTTATAAACAAGTCCATGTTTCTGATTAGTCAATAACATGTGTATATTAGAAGTTAATAACATAATTTGAAACAAAGTAAGCTTTAGCCTTTTGAAAATCCCATTTGGTGACCAACTGCACACCATTTGTCACCTGGAGACATTAAAGAATCTTTTCAACAATCACGACTGGAGAAACATGTGCTTCTGTGTGTGTTTGTATGTGTGAATAAAAAAAAAAATCAGTTTTACATTGACCATCAGAAGAGAACTTTCCAGTCTTCTCACTCTTATCTTTCTTAAACACAAAGAAAGAAAACTTCAGGATAGATCATTTTTCTAATTTTGGACACATATTGTGTTTACACTTTTCTAGTAAAAAGTACACAAGGCAGACCTGGTATTATATTACATGTCACATCATAGTTATTCCTGTAGAGACCCAGAGGCTGGCCTTTAGTTGCTGAAAGTAAAAGTCACACTAAAAACAAAACTTTGTACGAAGATAAGAGCATGGGTACAAGTTACTTAAAATTGTGTTCACCTGCTGATTAAAAAAAAAAGAAAAGAAAAGCTTCAAATTAAAATTAGTTTTAGCTGTAATTCAGTGCAGGAAAAGAATGCTAGAAATCCAATTTTTTAAAACAAAAGTTGTATATATAAAGACTAAGGCCACCTTTAGCATTTGCTGCTTATCAGAAGAGCAACATGAAAGTCTTCAGGAAAAAAGGAGAACAAGAACAATCTGGGCAAAATCTTTTTTTGATCTTTGCAACTCTGGGGTCACAAAGAACATCTATACAAAGAAAGGTACAAGAAGTAAAGCTTAGAGGTAAAATATTGACATGAAGAGAGTCAGGATTTCATGTGACATTTTCTGAATGAGTTAAATCAAAACTGTCCCTTAGGAAGATAATATGGCTACTGGAAATATCTGAAAGCTACAGTAATATTTGAGTTATTTTGCAGAAAATATCTTTTTCTTCCCCTACTATATTTCTCTTTTGGTAATAGTTCTAATGTTAAAAAGGATATTAAAAAAAAAAAAAGAAAGAAATTTTATTAAATTTTATGTAATTTGAAGCAAACCAATGTTTTAAAAGAACAATTCAGTTTTGGTCCCTTAAGTCTAAAAAATATAAAATCTCTAGGAGTTTAGCCAGCTTTCACAGACCATAAGCATCAAACAGTAAGTTCTCAAACTAATTATCTTAAACACCCATCTCAATCCCTCCACCACAAGCTCTGCAATATTTTCTTCACTATCACACATTTCAGCTACATCTGATTTCTGAGAACCCAGATGACCCAAATATCCCAAACCTCTGGTTTCACCTGACAACCTTACGTGTTCCCCCTGCATCCTTTTTTTATTTACCCCTTCACTCCTCTATCCTCCAATAGCTCAACTCTGCATCTTTATTGAACACCACCGATGGCATGTGTTTTTAACAAAAAAAAAGACACACAGAAGCTGATGTCAGTTCCATTGTTTATTCTTGCATTCTCTTTTCAATGTTAATTGATTCTCTTATGTACAAAAGCAAATATTTCTATGAACATCCAGATTGTTTTTTATCAACTGGTTCATATTTTTCCAAGAATTATAAAAATTCGTTTTTGCTAAAATAAAGTGCATATGTGCATATATAAGCATACACAGATACGTGTACATATATACACACAAACAGATATACAACAAATTGTATTTCAAGTTGTTAGCTAAGAATAGGTTTAAAGTTTATCGTTACATGCTTCTATCTAACCTTAAAAATACTTAGCCAATTACTATTTCATGTAGCTGAACTTCAGTGTAAGCAACAGCTCAGACTGGGTACTCACCTGCTCAGTAAGTTCTCTGGCGCTTGTTGGGTTCCTCCGAGGGCGAGTCTGCCAACCTCACTTTGAGCCTGACCCCATTCACAATCTTGCCATGTAATGCAGTTATGGCCTCGCTGGCACTTGCTCTGTCTGCAAATTTTGCATAGCCCACATTTTTTCCAGCAACAAGGTAAACCTGTATCAATTGTCCAAAACGACTGGGGGGGGGAGGAAAAAAAAAAAAAAAAGAATTTACAGGTTTTCCTGCAACATATCCAATCTGAAGTATATATGATTCGTTAACTGCAACAACTCTTTTCTGATATGTACACTATGTTTTCTTCTGCTGGCCTCTTCTAAAACTGCCAATTTTCATATTCCCTTCTCTTGAATTATGGGCAGGAACAGAAATAATACCAGAAGTTCACATACTGTTTTCTACAGAATATTACAACAGAACCACAAACACCAGTGATTTCTCTCTTATTTAAAAGAATATGTAAAGCTAATCAATCCTACAGTCCCCAAACACTACATGGCACTCAAAACACCCCCAAAGAAAACAAAATAAGAAATGTTGGATTCCAAGATTTGGATAGGAGAAAAAGAAAACTGCTAGGTTTAAACGAAAGCCTTGGGCTAACAGCAACTGGGGACAAACCTCCATCTTAAAGTCCAGACAAGGATCCACTGATGTCACGGGTTTGGAATGTCCTGCCCAAGCCCAGAGAAACCATGCCCTGATTTCATCAAGCCAGTGCAGAAGACTTACTGTGTTTTATCTCTCCCTTTGTGTTCCCTGGATCCTGTGCATTCTGCAAACTTGAATACCTCTTTCCTCCATGTAATTCCCCCAAGATAAAATGGGTTTTCCCCTATGATGTATGTGTAAGACCCCAAATTTATTAACCTGGGTTTTTCCCTTATATCATCTCCCGAAACACCCTGTTTGTAATAAATTGTAATAGTTACAACCCCCTGTTAAATATGTAGACCCTAAACCCTTTAACTGCGAACTTGTAAGTCCAATAAAGCATTCCAGTTTTCTGTCTCCGCTGGGATTGTCGTAGTTATTGACTCGCTACAAAAAAAACCCAAACAAACCAAAAATAAGACATACACACGCAAACCAGCAGATAATTTAGAAGATAAACCTGCATCTCACTTAAATGAACTTACTCAGTTGTGATTCATCTTTGAAAAGGTCTCACTGAAATGACTCAGAAAGCAAACACAAAAGCTTTAGGGAAAACAGATTCCCAAAGTCCTCAGGAGTTTCCTAGACAGTTCCTTAAAATACATTTGTGAAAAATAGTCTGCTTACTTCATACTGAAGTTACACAAATGTATACACAGCCTTTTCCTTCTCCAGCATCTGATTAAGAAAATCTAGTATATCAAATAGGTAGTTTTAAATTCCACATTATGTGCATACTATTTCTTTTCCTTTCCTGGTGCTTTGTACATAGTTTGGCTTTCCAAAGATTTATTGCAAATGCAAGCTATTAGAAAAGGGAAGTGTCTTTTTCTTCAAGAGTATACTACAAACAAATAACAGAAAACACTGGAGAACAGTTAACTATAGATTTGTTTTAAAGATGGCAAAAATTGTCTCAAGTCTGCTCCTCAAAAGGAGGTCTTGTGAAAGAACAGCTGAAATAGCGTCAGTAAGATGCAAACCATTATGATATATGATATACTCACCTAAGTTACTGTGGAAATTTATCAAAATACTTAAATACCTTACAGAAATATTTAAAAGAAAATGCAAAACAAATTAGGAAGAACTGGAAGTACCACATTTTTTGGTTAAAAATAAGCGTTAGAAGACTAGACATTTTACTTTAGATTAAGTTAATTGATAATAAAGCTGCTATACTGATGACACTGCCTCTGTGCTTCAATGTGAATTCCATTACAAACTAGTTTCAAAAAGCAACTGTTACCTACTGTTCACTTATATTTACTAATCACTGTGCACTGCTCTTTTTGGAAAGCATTTTCACAATAATCTTTTTTACTTTCAACATTTATTTTAAATATTTCATAGTTTGTTTTCTTTTTGTTAGGAAGCACTTATTTGTAAATGGAGGCTTACCAGAACACATCCTCCAAAACGACAACAGGTAAAGGATGGGGATGAAAAAGTATGAAAAGCCTTTCCTTCACAGAAGTGTCAGGTGGAACTTTTTTTTTGGGTGGTGGCAGAATGGCATCTGTTTGGGGCTGAAGTAACTGTGGGCCAGAAGTTCCTCCAAACGCTTGCTGAAACAGGAGGAAAAAACCACAAGTATAAATTAACTGGGGGGGCAGGGGGCAGAGGAAATAATTTTACCTTACTTACAATTTTTGTTCCCATCACAGGACATAAACAGCCTCTACAAGTTCTAATCTTCACTACTTTATTTATTTTGGTTATTTCATTAAATTAGACAATAAATCCGAGTAAGCTCAAACAACTTTACAAGGAATAAAAATGTACCAACCAATCAGAGGAACATCTTAAAAAGTGCAGCATCTAAAACAGTTACAGAAGAAAGTGAGCAGTGTTCTTTATTGACATATCTGAAGTTTCTTACAATTCAGAAGGATACTAACACTGTGCTTTATATGAACTTACAGGAGGTGTCCTATACTGCTGAACAATCGTGTTGTTATTGCGCAACGCTGACGACACCTGTGCTGTCACCAGCTGTGTTGCCATTTTTCTGATGAGGCTGCAAGCAGAAGTGATAATAAAACACTTTAAAGAAAGAGCTAAGTTAATCCTGAATTCAGCAAGAGAAAAGCTTCAGTGCACATCTAAGATTATCTCTGGAAATCTGTAATATCACGTAAATAATGACAAGCAAGCCAGGTTTTCAGGACACTCTATAGACATGACCTGAAAGTATGCATGCTAGCTGGAACTCACTGAAAACAGTAATACATTACTACAGATACAGATACAAAACTACCTTTTTTTTAATATTCTAGGGGTAAAAAAGATAAAATTATCTCTACAAGAGCCCACTACATTTTGTGAGAGGTGCCTAAAATGCAAAAGGGACAGAAAAATTTCACCTATTTCAGTAAAGAGCACAAAGATTCAGTTCAGAAGTCAAAATACTACCACAGAAAGTTTACTTCCAGCTCCTCTTTTCCAGTGATTTTGTTTTGTTGCAGAATAAGAAAAAGCAATTGTACATTCTGCATAGAGTCACAGCCTGAGTTGTAAGACAATGCTGCAGAAATTATTGGAGAATGAAGGTTGCAATCAACATTTCTTCTAGTTTGGGTCAGGCATGCACTTCTGAAGTGAGTCTCCCCATTGTCCCTCCTTACTCTCCACGTTTATTTCCCAGAATAGGTTTGACATGAACTAGATTCCTTTAGGATAAAACTAAGCCAAAATTTTCACTGCAGGAGAGTACCTAAGCCCCTCCAACTTGTAACGGGCATTCAAATGACAGGAATGAGTTAGAGATGGTGGAAGACCTGTGAGGATATCAGATCCTCATCACCAGCAGCTTTATTCTACATATGTGCTTCACAAGGCTACTACTCGCCCTACTGCAAACAACCAAGAGATCAAAACCACATTCCAGCCCTTCTTACATATACATAGACATTGACAAAGATTCTTGACAAATCCAAGATTTTTCTATAGAATCTTAAGAATATATATTTTAATCTTTTCTTTATCAAAGACTAGTGAGTTTCAAAAGGCTTATTCTAAACTATTCAAAAAGAAAACCCCAAACCAAACACCTCAATTTCAGAAAATACTATCTATGAGTATAGAACAAGCTCAGAGTGATATTGGTGTTACTTATGTTAATGATGTATTTATTTTACATTTTGCTCTCCAGAACACAACTTACAACTTTTTATCTCAATATATTAGTACTTACTCTGAACTATCACTCCCATCTTCTAGGAAAGTGACAGTTAATCGATTTCCAGGAGGATACTCAAACCCATGTAATTTGTACTTGGCATATATAGCTGATGCAGCAGTGCTGTACTGAATCACAGCATAGCCTGCAAATACAGTGCACACAGTTTCAGTGTGAGATGGCTAAATCCTAAGAACAAACTACACTCATATAGAGCAAAGGATTAAACTGCACATCGGTCACGGATGACACAAAATTCTTAAGTCTTTTTACCACATATCGCATTATTTAACCAGAAGTATTTGTAGAAAACTTCAGTGGAATTAACTAGTGACAGACGAGCTGTACTTATGCTACTTTGAAAAGCTGGCAATAAAACCACACAAGTGAAAACACGTCTTCTTCACTCATCTGGAATGAGTAACAAAAGGATACATGATTTCATTTAAAAATGCAACTATCCCATTAAGATTAAGAGTGAATCTCAAGAACTGTAAAGTTATATTTTAGCTCTCTGAATCACTTCAAGCTTCTTGGAGAAGAGACCACTTCCACATTTTTCTCAGCAGCAGCAAAACAAGACTGAAACCAAAATATCTTTTTAATAGAAAACATGATCTGTTTTGGAATTATTTAATCCCATTTACTCATGTCAGCTTCTACATACACACACACACCCCTACGCCCATTTCAAGATAAAAACTCTAAAGATCTGTTTAGAGAACATTTTAACTAGATGTCCAATAATTTCTGAAACTTTTTCTTCATTTATTCTACCTAAAACTATTAATTTGATCAAAACCACTTATCATGACTTTGATTTTGTCATTCTTGAGATTTTATTACCTGAAAGTAAAACTATTTATGGCTACCTGTAAACAGGGGTTCAAGCAAAAAACTGAATGTTTGGGTTTATGCAGTGACAGCAACAACCACTGACTCTTTCCCACAAGTGTACTGTATTTTGCAATACAAATTAATTGAAGTAAAAGTACAAGGAATTCCCTTCACAGATAAAAGAAAAAAAACTTTTTGTACTTATACTTACCACTATTGGTATAAGGATCTCGCTGAACATCACAATATTCCAGTCCTGGAACTAAATCAAAGAGGGCAAACAACTGCTCTTGGATAAAGGGAAGCCGTGATAACACTGACAGACGTTTGGAGACGGATTCTTGAATTCTGCTCTCGTTTTTTTCAAAACTACAAAATTCTGGCTGCATACCTCAAGAATCAACAAAATAATTTGAGTCATCACACCAGCATGCCTTCATTTCATGTATATGTTGCATTCAACTTTTAAAAGCAATCCAAGTCAATTATATATTAAAGGTAATGTGTTAATTTCACCAATGGAAATCGCAAAATAATTGGCCAACCAGAGCAAAGTAAGCCATAAAAATATAGAGATGAAATGCCTGGCTGGTTTCTAATTTCAACATCCAATCTACTACTTAAGTGTTGGCCTAGGACTCCATTAGCTTTCTTACTCAGTGACCATATTCGAGACTACAAATCACTTTTAGTACCAAAAGCTGTGACTTACAAAATGGAAGCGTATTTCCTCTTGGTTCTTGCCTTGTGTTATTACTGTAATAGTCATGTTCAAAAGACTCAGATGCCTTATTTTTAGGTTCAGCCAAAATGGCCCTGAAACCTGAAAGAAACAATATAGCAACACCTCAGCACATCTCAATTATCTGACCAGACCCACATTCTCCAAGTACCATATTTAGAACCATATCATTCAGAAAGACCAGTAAGTATTGGCTGTAGTGAAATAACTATAACTCTTGAAGCCTGCCATAGTAATTGTGTGAAAGTTAACAGCTTCCACATAGAACTACTCCTACTCACAAGTTGAGCACAACAATCTACTTGCTGTTAGAATGACTGAGCACTGGCACAGTTTACCACAAAGGTTGTGGGGTCTCCATGCTTAGGGATATTCAAAAGCCACCTGGACATGGTCCTGAGCAACCACAGTGCTGAGGTGATCCTGCTTGAGCAAGATGACCTCCAGAGGTCCCTTCCAACTTCAACCATTCTGTGATACTTAGCACGATTCTGAGATGCTCCAAAAGGAATCCCATGGACTTCTGTGCTAAAACAGCAGTTCATGGGTGTTTTGCACTGATCTAGGTTTTGCTTTTATGAAAGAAACGGGTATTATACTCAAGCTATCCAACTAATTTCATTTTAACCTCACAGAAAAAAGGAAATACAATTTGACTGCTAAGTAATCTCAGGCTCATATTCCTATGCACAAATATCATTTTTATAGAACCCCTTATGATAGATATGATGCAGAACCACCATGTATATTAAGGGAGAAAAAAACCCCAGACACAAAAAGAAGTAAGAACAACAAACAACCAAGTTATTTCATATTTGTGACTAAGCAACATTGAACAGGAGGTTTGACTGAAAAGGCTGCTGTTAGGTTTCCCCAAGAGCCTTTCTTCTCCTGGTCTTGAAAGAATGTAATCAGGTGACTGTTCTCACTGAACGTTAACAATGCTACTATTTATTTGCAAAAGAACTTTGTCTCAAGATGTTTTCACATCACAAATAATTTACCCGCAAACACAACTAAAAATAAAAGGTACATTAATGATGATACACACTTATTGCAAAAAAAAGTCAAAGAATTCAGTCAGATTCTTACTTCGATCACACTCTTCAATTGCTCGGGCAGCTTGCGATGGTTTTAGATACCTCACGTAGCCCAAACCTTTACTTTCTCCAGTGGTCTTGTTTTTAATAATGCTGCAATATTCAATGTCTCCATACATCTAGAACAATTAAAAAGTATATTAATTTCCAATATTTGAAAATGCCTAAAGGTTTCATGTGCTAAAAACCCTTTTGATAATTAAGACAAACCACTTTAAAATAACAATTATCAAATAGCAAATCAGTACCTTAAACTTCTCTCGCAGATCCTCCTCTGTATAGGTTTTTGGTATCATAACAAAGATTCGTGTAAGCTCCTCATCTTCAACATCTCGGTGGCTTCCAGAAGCTCTTGACTGTGCAATAAATACCTAATGGAATAATTACACAGACACTAATTACTGGTAATAGGTCTTAAACACATATCAACAACCAAGAAAAAGGTTGTATTTATTTTTCGCATAAGCTAGCTTTCCTGACATGGAAAAAAAGAACAGCTGTGATCACCCGTGACAAAAGATCTACAAATATAATTCACCCCAAATGGTTTCCCAAGCAGGACAGAGGCCAGCAGAAAGTCTTACCAAGGATAATGAACAATGGTGAGGAATACTGCTACTGACTCAGCAGCACTGCCAATATGCCCAGCGACAAGGGAGAGGTAGCAAAGACTGCATTACTGTAACAGGCTTAGTACAGCAGTAGTAAAAACAAATATGCAAACAAACAAAAAGGCCTAACAGTTTATTAAAACCTTGCTACTGGAGTCCACTGCTCAGCTGGGCTGAAGTTTGCAGGTCTAGTGCTCTATGAAGGATCATAACTTCTCACATCTGTTACTGCTAAAATCCTTTTTAATTACTAAAGTAAATTTCATGTCAGAAGTGCACATCAGAAGACAACCAGGAAAAAAAACAAACAAACCACAAATAAAAACAAACAAAGAAACAAACCCAAAACAACCAAGTAAGAAAAACACAAGGCATTTTCTAAGAAAGCTTCTTATACAAAAGTAGCAACTCATTTCACAGAGCTCTTAATTTATGTTTCTAATAGCCATGCAGGGGAGAAAGGAATACAAGTCTGATCTTTTAGCTTCTGGTGGCAAGTTCTTCAGAAAAGATTTTACTGACTCAACTGCATTTTCAAATGAAAACAGGAGGCTGAAAGCTGCCGGCCAATTGCATGGATTAAAAAAAAAAAGTTTTGAAAAAAGTTTTCACGAGCTACAAAACCAACATGAAACACACGTGCAAAGCCAGCTCTATTTATTCACATCTATCTTGCTTACGAAACTTAGAATATACTGTTTAAGAACCTCCGTCACAGAGACTCCTTGAAAATTCAAAACGTAGCCCCAAAGAAAGACCCCGTAGTTTCCAGGCAGAGCATTTCCCTCCTGCCTGTTACACCTTAGGCCAAACGTGGGAGCTTCAGGTACGGCTGGGACCCCCCCGCAGCCGCTCCCCGAGGCCGCCGTGGGTCCACCGTGATCGGAGGGATCCCAGCGCCAGCCCCGGCCGTGCGGGCGGCACAGGCCCGACGGGGCGAGGCGGCCCCTCGCTGCCCGGCTCCCAGGGCTGCTCCGGGCGGGCCCCGACACCGCCCGCCCCACAGCGCCCGGCCCCGCTCCCCGGCGGGTACCTTGATGGGCTTGGTGTCGGGGAGCAGGCTGCGGCCGTGCATCTCCTCCATGGCCCGGCAGGCCTGCGAGCTGCGGGCGAACTTGATGAAGGCGATGCCGCGGGACTCATTGGTGCGCCTGTCCCGCAGGAGCCAGATGTTCTGGATGTCCCCGAAGGGGGAGAAGCGCTCCCGGATCAGCGTCTCCTCGGTGTCCTTGCCCAGCACCACGAAAATGCGGCTGTTGGGCGGCTCGTCCAGGCACTCGGCCGAGAGGCGGACGCCGCTGCTCTCCTCCATGACGAGTTTCCCTGGAGGGCCGACAGGGAAGTGCCGCTGCGCCCTTTCCGCCGGGGAGACAACGCGCCCGCCCCTTCCGCCACCTCTTCCTCCGCGGCAGCCGCGCCCCTCCCACCCCCAGCGCCGCTCCTCGGGCTCTGCGCTGTTACCGGGGGGCGGCTCCATCACCCAGGGCCGGCCCCGCTACCGAGCGGCGGCCCTGCGCCGGGTCCTCGCTGCTTTGCAGTGTCGTTAGGGATAGAGACTCCACAACAGCTCTGGGCGGCCTGTGCCAGTGCTCGGTTGCCCTCACTGTAAAAAAAGTGTTTCCTGATATGCAGAGGGAACCCCCTGTGTTTCAGTGCATGCCCATTGCCTCTGGTTCTGTCACTGGGCACCGCTGGGAAGAGTCTGGATCCTTCATTCTCTCCCTTCAGCTATTCCTATATATTGATAACATCCACCCTGAGCCTTTGCTTCTCTGGGCTACGCAGTCCCAGCTCTTGGCCTTTCTTCATGTAAGAGAGGTTCTAGTCCCTGACTCACTTTTGTGGCCCTTCACTGGACTCTCTCCAGTAGGTCTTAAGGTGCCTCAGCAGTCCTGAGTAGAGAGGAAGGGCCTTCTCCCTTGTCCTGCTGGTAGCACTCCTAATGCAGCCCAGGATACTGGTCACCCTCCTTGCTGCACATTGCTGGCTCATGTTCACCTTGGTGTCCACCACAAGACCTTTCTGCAAAGCTACTTTCAGCCAGTCACCTCCCTCCTCTGGTTGTACTGGGTCGTGCGGTTGTTCCTCCTCTGGTGCAGGCGTCTTGCACCTTGTTGAACTTCTGGGTGCTCCTGTCAGACCATTCTCAGGTCTGTCAGGTTCATATGGATGGTATCTGGTAGGACCACTCCTCCCAGGTTTGTTAGCATTGTAAATAAACAGCATTGTAGAAGATACTTTACAGAGTGTGACTCCATTCTTACTGGGATCATAATGGACAAACATCTCCTGGTGCAAAATGAAGCTCAAAGAAGAAATCAGGGGATCAGGCTGTACACATTCTGTTACTTTTCACAAGCAAATTAAATATGCAGAAATGCCCCTTTCACGGAAGCTGATGTAGTTGTCAAGAGGAAGAACGTGATAACTGTGACCAACATTTTAGATTTTTTCCATAGATCAAAATGGATGATGTTGAAAAACGTAAAAATATCTTTATCCAGAAATGTTCTTAGTGCCACAATGTTGAAAAAGATGGAACGCATAAGACAGGACCAAACCTTTGGCGTTTATTTGGCTGTAGAACAGGACAAGCTGCAGTATTTTCTTACTTCGATGCAAACAAAAACAAAGGAGAAACTAACAGATGGCATGGATAAGCTGCAGTGTTGGAGGGGATATATTTGCAAAAAACCTTTTTCTTTAGAGCTATGACAGAAAGCCTTACTCGCAAGGAGTTACTCTCACAACCTTGCATTACTGCAGGCAAATTTCAACTAGTTTTGGAAACAAAAATCCTCATTCCCTGTATTAAAATATTAGTAAGATTTCCAATACTCAGTACACCAAATTAGGTTTATAGCTTTCCCAGAATTTCCTAGTACCAACGGGCAGATTTTAATTTCTGTTCCCGGAGTGTTTTTAAATTTTGTTTGCTGGTAACTACCCTCTACTGGCATCATGGTATGCTACAGTTGTTTTGCTTGACTAAATACTGTCTCCTACTAGTATGTTATGACTTTTGGTTTTTCTTGTGTTTTTCATACAGTCTTGAAAAGCAGTGGAACAACTCCAGTGGAAAGTATTCTGTGAGAGTTTCACTGTTTTTATTTCTATTATTTGAATATAAATTATATTATTTGAATCGAACTATTAACTACAAATACAGTCCTGGTTTGGTTTTTTTTCTGGTTACTAAAGTGCTTTAGAATTGGCTGACTTCTTTATTTTTCTGTGATTTCTAGGAAACATTTTGTGACATTCACTTTATACTAGGACTTCCTTCATACAAAACATTGTCAGCACATATTGACTGTTTTTCCCATTAAAATTGTGTGAAAACATCATACAACTTTTAAAAGAAAGTCAACAAAGCAATATCTAAATCCACTTTAGACAATGGGAAGTCAGCTCTGGAGGACAGAAGAAAAACGTGGACATGTCATTTATAGGTCTTGCAGTAGTTTTAAGTACAACAGCAGGCTTCTGTTGACAGAGACAGGTTTTAGCAGGTTTGGAAGGAAACACTAATGGCTTTTCAACTTGTCAAGAGATTCCAGGAACTGACCATTGACAACCCTTTTTCTAATGCCCCTCAGTGGAGCAGAGCTTGATGAATTTCATGTCAATCTGCAAGATCTTCATTTTCAAAAACTGTATGAAATTAGGTTGGATCCTCTGGATATTGGAATTACAAAGATACTGACATACTCTAAAAGTAGTAAGTAGTTGTATGTGAAATAGTGCAAAGAACTGCAACTTCCCATGATGCAAAAAGGACTTATATTTTACTTAATAAAGTGACATGAAGACAATGTATACTTTGTGCATTTTATATTATCATTTATCATTTATGCTCACATTCTCTTGGATTCTACATGGACAACGTTCAAAAGCATCATACCTTTGATTTGAAACCATTGATATTTTCATACATATATGATGTTGTGCCAGCCTTGTACTTTATTATATTTTTTTTTCGTGAGTTGTTTGAAGTGAGAATACACTGACAAGAGTATTTAGAAAACCCTAAGAAATACCTTCCTGGTTCAAAAATTATTTTTGCTGCAATTAAAAAGCAGAATGAAAGAGCTGATGTTATTTGCATACCTGAAAAAAAAGCAACTTCACTGAACATTGCTTCAGCAGCTGCAATGTTAGTGAAAGACGGTTTTAATTTTGACTAGCTCCTGTGTCAAGTTTTAGTATTTTGATGTTAATTATTCATTAGGGACTGGCCTTAGCAAAATCAAATAAGGATATGTTTTAAGATGTTGTGTCCTAGTAACATTGTGAGGTGGGCATTATTTATATGGTGTTATACACTTCATATAGAGATGTCTATAGAAATAGAATACAAATAGTGTTCCTTTCTATAAAGACGTGAGAACCTGATTCTGCAACTAGTTATTCAAACACCCACTGAAACTATTAGTCAATTATGGCTATGTAAAGCTACAGTGTCTATTCCCAGGTGCTCATTTTATCGGTACTGCTTCAATGCTTACCCACCAGGGGCTTTAACTGGTTGTCTTCTGCACTCCACAGAACTGAACTGATGGTTTGAAGGAAGGGAATAAGCAAGCATCAGGTAACAACTTCTCTGACACAACTGGGTGAGCACTTGCTTCTCTTTTCTTTTGTGCTGTAGTTTTAAGATAGTTCCCCCTTTCAGTTTAATAGTCAGGATCTCTTCTGTTGACTGTTTAAACAATTAAAGCATCTGCCTGAATAACAAAAACTTTCTCAAGTGCTTTTCTCATTTTCATTTTGAGGAGCATTCTATCACTGCCCTTCTGAACAGAGAAACACACTCTGCCTGAAAAATGCACTGATATTTCTGCTTGTGATTCTTTTAGGGCACCTCTGTATGTCTGTACCCAAGGAAACCAGGTGAGACTGGCTAAAGCTTTTCTTGCTGTTTGAGTTGGCATTGTGCATCCCTGCTAACTAAAGGTGCATCATATGTAAGATGCACCAGATGTAAGCTGCCTGTACCTCAGTACAGCATACTTGTAGAATTACGAAGGCAGCACAATCTCATGGCATTGAAAAATCCATTTTTCTTTTGGCCCTCCCACAAAAGGCTTAAACTAATTATCTCAGGCCCACACATGAAGCTGCAGCCCAGTATACAGTGTGCTTGGTTTACTCATCATACAAACAGATGTGTAGTTTGATGTGTGCCAGACAGACCTCAGTTTTCTCCTAACATCCACCAATGCACAGGACACCAGGCTGGGCTTCTGAATCAGGTTTTATCCTGACACCACATCCAAAGAACAGTCAAGCCACTGTGATCATCTTTGTCACATTTCATCCTGAAGAGCTTCTAGTTTATACACAGATTTAAGGTTGCAAACTTCTTTACAATTAAGGTGTTACAGTAAGGCATTCACTATGTATTTTATGCAATGGAAATAACTGCAGTTTTACTTTCTTCAGTCTTGACTCTGCTATTTTGAGAGATTATCAATATCCAGATTTTTAATGTAATGAATCCCATGCATAAAGTCCCAGAAAATAAACTATGCCACTTGAAGAAACGGTAAGGGAAGACACTGTTTATAACTAGGCTTACAGAAACACTAAATTGCTTTAAGTGTTTACATACAGAACTGCTACACAGTAACCACTTCGTAGTAAACACGGGTATGAGTGCTCAGACCAAACCTTACTGCAGCGAGATAGTAAAAATTATTTCCATACAATTATTTCGCACCCAAAGCAAGGTCCTTGCTTGAGAGCTGGGGGTACGCGCCAGACTGACCTCCAACAGCTCATACGATTTCTTTGTGTAAGGGGAGTGTTTGTGCCAGCGCTGCAAAACCGCAAATGCGGTTCGGGGCGTGTGGCAGCGGCGCCCTTGGCGGGGACGGCTCAGCGGCGGCCCCGGCAGCGCGGGGGGCGAGGGCGGCCCCTCGGCTGCGTCCTCCCGAAAGCGGGGCCTCCGCGGACGATGTGACGGTCGCGGCGCAGTCTGGAGGGCTGCGCCCGCTGCCGCGTGTGGAACCCCTTTGCGTCACAGCTCCGGCGGCGCGTCGGCAGCGCGCTCGGAAACGCTTCAAGAGAGCAGTGTTTCAGCCGCCCTTGCCCCCGCGGAGATGCGCTGCCATTTCATACCCAAGCCGCCTGCATGGAAAGAGCTTCATGAGAGGTGCGAGCAGCTCGGGGACGACCCCCTAGAGCGTGTCCTCCGACCCCCGCGCTTGCCGCCCCTCGCCCCGCACGCCGCGCACCCCGCAGCCCCCTCGCCGCGGGTTCTGCAGCCGGGTGCGCCCCTTCCCACCGCCACGGCAGCCCGGGGCCAGCCCGGCTCCCTCCGCTCCCCAGCGGCTGGGGCTGCTGGCGGGGACGGCCCTCGGCGCCCCCCGCCTGCCCCATTGCCGAGGGGGTGCCATGGGCGGCGGGGTTTCTCAATAGAGAGCCCGTCCTCCTGCGGCAGCATCCCTGTGCGCCGGGGAGAGACGGAGGGTTGCACAGAACCCCGTCGAAGGCGGGGGGCAGGCACGGAGCCCTGCCGCCACAGCGGCCCGGGACCGGCGGCAGGGAGGGGACGGCTGCTCAGCCTGCAACAGTGCGGGCATACCGAGACTGGGAGCCAAAATCCTTTGTCTGTGGCTTCCTAAGCAGTCTCCTAGCTGCGGAAGCCGCAGCATCTGCACAGAGTCCCTTGTCACCCCCGACTGCTGCGGGAGACACGGCAATCCTTCGGGACACACACGTAGCCGTTCCTCTCCGGCTGACACCCGCGAACCCCCCTGAGCTACCGACACCTGTCCCAAAAGCGCTCCCTCCCCTTGCACTGCCCGGACTCCGCGCCGTAAGGGGCTGCTGCAGGAACAGGGTCCTCGGCAGGTCGGAATCCCGTTTGGGCGAAGATTTGCCCGTGTGTTTTCCCAGCCACCCAAACTCCCATTCATGAATTTCTGAAGCAGCCTTCATTCAGTCTTTGGTGAGCGCATGAAAGGCATTTTTCACGTGTTAAGATCCATGACTCCTGGTTTTTTTCAATCGCTTACGCGTAGGCATTGATTAAGCAATGAAACGTGCTCCACGTGCGCATAAAAATAACCCCGGTCCGTCTGCCGGCGATGGATGCGGTCGGATTCCGTCTGGCAGCCGGTGATGCCGGAGCGGACACTCAGGAGCGCCTCGGCGGGCCCGCTCCCGCCGGGCTGCCCTGCGGGAAAGCAGCTTTCGGCAGAAAGCCCTGGGCGGCTCCTGGCAGGCAGAGCCCGCTGTGCTGCCCGCACGCCGCGCCAGGAGGGAAGCGCCGCGGGTGCAGTGCGCACCGGGCAGAGCTGGGTCTCCGCACGGGTGAGGCTGTAGGCAAATCAACTCAGAGATTCAAGAAACGGAATTCATTCGGGATTCTTGAATGGGCTCCGTTTTTCCGCCTGTCTCCTGAAGTACTGAATCAGCTCAGATAATGCTATAAATTAGAGCTCTTTAATGTGACCGCTCGCATTACCTCCCGCCGCCTTTCCCGCGGCCCACAGCCCGGTTCGTCTCTCTTCCCCAAACACGCATCACAGACAAAAGGCCCCTCCCTCTCCCCCCGATGTTGTTGAATGAAGCTCCCTAGCGCAGCTCCCCACTGCCGGGGGTCCTCCTGCTGGGGGACCCTGCGCGCCCCGCCCGCTCTGCTGAGGCTGCTCTGGCCAGGCGGGCGACGGTACCCCCTCGTACCCGCAGCGGGGCTTGCCAGCCCTCCCTCCCCCCCGCCTGCCCCCCCGCCTGCCCCCCCGCTCGGCTCACGCGTCCTCCCCTCCCTCCTTCTCAGTGGTCTGCCGCCTGGCTTACGCAGCAGCCGCCGCCAGCACTGACAGCACTTGGCAGAAGGGGTTTGCCCGAGCGCTCCCGGAGCATCTCCAGAGGCGCGGCGGCAGCGCCTGCCCGACTCACCAGGGGAGCGGCCCGAAACCGAGGACCGGGGCCAGAGCCGGAGAAGGACTGAAATCCGAGAAGCAGAAAAATATATAGAAAAATACGAATAATACTACTACTAATAAAAAGTGGTGGGCAGGAAAAGGAGGTCGCGGGGGGAAAGTAGGTGGCGAGAAGAAGGCGCGGCTCTGAGCAAGGGCCCGGGCAAGGGGCAGGAGCGGCCCTTCGCCGGGGCTGCCAGCAGTCCCCCCGGGCCCCGGGGCGGCCGTCGGGGCGGCGGCAGCACGTGGCGACGGCAGGGCATGGCCTGAGCCACCCCCGCCGCTGGCACCATGGCCACCGCCGGCGATGCCGGCCTCGACGTGGCAGCCGTGGAAAGTTTCCTAGAGAGGCACCCGGAGCTGGTGGAGAAGTGGCTGAAGAGGAAGAACTCGCTCCCTGGAGCGCCTGCCCAACCCGCCGCCCCCGCTGCCGGCCCGTCGGAGGAGCGACGGAGCAGCGACGGCCCCGGCGGCGGCTGCGGTAGCGCGGGCGGTCCCGGCGGTCCCGGCCCCGGCGGTCCCGGCCCCGGCGGCGGGGGACTGCAGCGCCGAGCGTCCCAGAAGGAGCTGCGGAAGAGCTTCGCCCGCTCTAAGGCCATCCACGTCAACCTCACCTACGACGAGCATGTGCACGCCCGGGCGCAGGAGCCGCTGAGCAGCGTGCGGCGGCGGGCGCTGCTGCGGAAGGCCAGCTCCTTGCCCCCCACCACCGCCCACATCCTCAGTGCCCTGCTGGAGTCCCGCGTCAGCCTGCCTCAGTATCCCCCCACCGCCCTGGACTACAAGCGCTACCTCAAGGAGCACAACGAGCGCCAGTTCTTCCTGGAGCTGGTCAAGGACATCTCCAATGACCTGGACCTCACCAGCCTCAGCTACAAGATTCTCATCTTCGTCTGCCTCATGGTGGACGCGGACCGGGGCTCCCTTTTCCTTGTGGAAGGAGCCGCCGCCGGCAAGAAGACCCTGGTCTCCAAGTTCTTCGACGTGCACGCCGGCACCCCCCTGCTGCCCTGCGGCTCCACCGAGAACAGCAACGAGGTGCAGGTGCCCTGGGGTAAGGGCATCATCGGCTACGTGGCGGAGCACGGAGAGACGGTCAACATTCCCGACGCTTACCAGGTACGAGCCGGGCAAACTCCCCCCGCACCCCGGCAGTGGAGGTGTCTGCTGAGAAGCCCCGCCATCGCCCGGCCCCGCCGCCCCCCGGGGCGTCCCTCCCCCGCCCAGTCTCCCCCGGGGTGTCCGTCCCCGCCGCCCAGCCTCCCCTGGGGTGTCCCAGCCGGGGCGTCCCAGCCGGGGCGGCGGGGATTCCACGGAGCAGCCGCGGGGATGCTCGGGGCAACTGTTGACGGGGCGAGAGGGGGCTCCGGTAAAGGCGAGAGAGAAAGCCCCTCCCAGTTGGCCGATGAGGCTAAAGTAGCCCTGAAATCGGTACAGCAGTGCTTCTCAATTTCGCAGGAACGATAGGTGGCTTCATGTGTTTTGAAAACATGCTTTGGAGTCGGCTGAAGAAAAGTTTCAAAACATGCTCATGACAGTCCCAGTGATAGTGTTAAATCTGTCTCAATGTTCCCTGCCTGTCCACTGCTGAAAAAAAATCTCATTGCTTTCAAAAGGGCATGTATTTTCACCTTTGCATATGCCCACTCAGCCCACGTGGCGTGTGTTTTCAAACCTATTCCTAGGAGTGGTATAACCAGTCCTGTTATTCTCCAACAAAGACTGTTCCCACTTTTTACTCTTTTAGAGGCTTCAGTGTAAATTGTGAAAATGTAGCTTTGGCTTGAAGGCAAACATTACCTTTGACTTCAGCAGGGACAGATGAGCCCTTGCCTGAGTGTGTTATTGCAGACAGAGCCTTCAGTTTCCTTGCTTGAAATGTACCTCTTTTTCCAGGGGTCTATTTCCAGTGTTTATTTGTGTGAGTCACTATCAGCAATTTGAGGTTCTTGAGAAAATTAAGAACCACAGAGTGACAGATCGTCTCAATTAGGATCATGGAAAGCATTAGAAAGGTGGGAGATGTATGTCTTTAAGAATTTTAGTAACAATCATTGCCCATTGTCTTATTTTGCTCTACAGTAATAACAAAAATAATAAACATTAAAAAACTGGTGATGCTTTGTAGCAAACTACAAGGAAGAAACTTGAAAAACAAGATTTTTTTTAAATACAGATATTTGAAGCTGAATATTTATTTATTTGTCAAGCAGTATTTGAAAAATACTGGACACCTCACAGATCCAGACTGACAGATGTTCCCAACCCACAGAGTTCAAAGGGAATGAAAAGAGCTTGGTAAAAATGTTCAGACTAAAATGAGTATTGGATTACTTTTGAAAGAAAAACATCAACTGGCTTTCTTCCGTTGTTTTTCCCTTTCTCCATTATACACTTTCTCTTGCAATCTGTTTTCATCTTCACTACTAAAAACTCTGCAGTTCCCAGAATATCTGCTGCTGCAGGTGAAGCAGTATGTTCTCAGTAGTGTCAACTCACTAAACAGATAAAGGATGTCTGAGTTTGGCTGGGAAAGAGCTTGATCCCTCTTTTTAACTCGGGATAACTCCAGCTATCTTTTTTTGGAGGTGAAAATTCCACTAGAAAGGCAGTGTGTTTTCTGGTCCTAGGGAACTGTATTATTTTTTATTCAACATTTGTTCACGTTGTGTTCATTTCCCTGTGAAAAAGTCCAGCTACTTTAAACAGTTTATTGTCTGTTTCATTCGCAGAGGAAAGTGAAAAACAATCCATCCAATTGTCATTCCCAGTGCTATTTATGTTATACTTTTGTCTGGCTCTTATTAAAGTCAATTTAAATATTATAAATAATAAAATTCATTGTGTATTTAAGCCATAAGTACTTTAGTTGCAGTAGATGAGCAAGTTCTAATTCAAGTCCATCTTGTAATTACATCAATTGCAACTTCCCTGCTTTCAGTGGAGCTACTTCTGATTGACTTTAGTGCAAATGAAACTTAAGATCTTGCAACATTTATGAAAGTTTTGCTTGATAATAACATGGGGGATCTGCTTTCTGTTACATTTCTGAGTTAGTAACAGTTTATCTTCTCTTACATGGCAAGTGTATGTATCCATTGTGCATCATTAAAAGAAGACCTTTCCAATTAAATAGTAAAAAGAGCTCTATGGAAGCCCAGGTACGTGTGTGTGAAGAAGAGACAGCTGTTCCGTTTCAGGTCATTGTAGTGCTCACAATAGAACACTTAAAAAATTAATAAATATGATGATAGGATTTTTGCCAGTATTGCCACCGATGATGAAAGTGTTAATCAACTGTCAGGTAAAAAACAGCACCACCAGGAAACTCTGTCAGGTGGAGTTGGAGAAAAAGTGGTGACAGCACAGCACCATTTTTTGTCCATTGAAGAGGGTTTCTACATTAATGCTACTCATTTGGTAAGAAAAGGCCTTACATTAGGTCAGAGGAACACTTTTAGATTAAAGTTCTTTTGCTTGCTTTTTAAATTAACGACCTTGTTTAAAAAGAGGTAAATATACTTCTATGTCATCAATTAGCTAGTTTACAGTATTGGGTAATTTATTTTATTATCATCCAACCATCTCCGTTTTCTCAGAGCCTGATCAAACACCAGTTGGAATTCTACCACTGAGTGGAAAGTCCGTTGCCTGCTTGTATTGTCAGCTACTACTGGCATTAATGGTACTTCAGTGCAATCAGCATTAAGTCCTGTCATGTCTTGCAGTTTGTTTCATGCAGGAAGTCAGTCCCTTATCCCCATACACACAATGACTGCTTTAGGAAGTATTTGTAAATGCCTGGCTGTGTAATTTTCGGAGACAGTGTAGTTTTTCAGCTGCACATTTATTTTTCTAAAAAGAAAAAATACTAAAAAATTAAATCAGTAATAGACTGGGGTTTTCCCACAATCCAGGTGATTGTTAGTGTTGTTGAGTCTGACTTTCTAAATCTGCTCATGTAAACAATCTTTCTTAATTCAATAAACATACACATATGTAAGGGTTAGAATTAATATTATGTATTGAGGACTGTATAATAATCACTTCTTTTAATACTAAACAATGACTATATAATATCTCACAGTAATTTAATTTGTAAAGTTTAGCTGTAACTGAACAAACTTCTTGGAAGCTCACAGCAAAAAAGAATTTGACAAGTAGTTTATGGAAAGGTTTAGATTAATGTTATATGACTGATTCAAAAGTTGCACAATTTCATTCATGTCATTAAAAGCTTTATTTATTACATTTCAAAGTCATGTGATGAAAGAGCGTTTATAATTAGTAACATATACGATCTGATCTGCAAGAGTTAGCACTACAGAGGATTTGAGAACAAGAAAGCAATTAGATACTTTCTTTGCATTTTGGAGCCAGTCTAGAACTCTTTCTCCTAAAATTAATCCAGTTGATTTATAAATTGAACTTTTAGTCATTTTAAGTTCTGTTATAGGGCCTTTGGTCTTGCCATATGTTAATTTTGGGAAGCATTTCTGACTCCTTATTCTTATGTGAATAATGCACTATGTCTTGAGCACTCATTTGGAAGAATTTGGTTATACTGGCAAGGAAATTTGTGGCCTAAATGTCCATTGAGGCTCCCCTTAGGAGAGAATAGATGTAGGTTCTGTAGTCATATGTGAATACTATTAAACATACTGTAATATACAGGCAGAGAGGCCATTATCTGTAGTTCTTAGGAATTGTTTAAATTTTTTTTTCCTATTTAAAGCTATGGATTTTTTCATGTCATCCCTCCTTCTCACAGGATATCTATGATGTTTGGCCAAAATTACTGATAATTTCAATTTTTTTCCATCTTTTAGAGCAGTATTTAAATAATAAACATTTAAAATCACAAGTAACGTTTGGTTATTGCTATACTTTTAGCTGTGCAAAAGTTGGGAAATAATTTAATAGCATCCCAAATTCTTCTAACTAGTGGAAAAAATATTACCCTCTAGAATAGTAAGCATATATCAGAAAGGGGTGAAAAATACGATCTGCCATTTTCTAATGTCAGCTGAATAAAGTTTCTGTACATCTTACGTTAAATTTGGAATTTAAAAAGTAGCTTTAAAAGACAGAAGACAAAAATGTCTTACCAGATGGATGTTTTAATAAAATGTGTAGCAAAGAGAGGAAAAATCTTAAATGGAGTCGTGCTAAGAGATGGGTTTTGTAAGTTGGAGAAAGTGCTATAAAATACGATCAGAATTATCTTTCAGTACAGCTCAAGTCTTCAAAAAGAAAATGTAACCACATTACTGGAACTAAAATGAAGCAAAATAAGAGACAAATTGAGCTCTCTTTGTGCTGGACTCTCCTGTTACCTCTTTCAAGCTTATGCCAAACGTGTTACGCACACACATCCCTTTACAGTAAGTTTTAAACATCCTTGAATACCTAGGTACAGGAATGGATGTTGTCTTTTTCATGCCCTCCTGGTGAGCTCTGAGCATTCACTGGCTCCTGCTGTGCCAGGACAGCATCACAAAGCTACAGCTCAGGGATGCAAACCTTTCAGCCTGGGAGTACCCGTGTGGGACTGGCTGTTAGTGTAAAGGTCAGGAAGAGGCATGAGCCACATTTTGTTAGGCAGGGTAGCTGTTTGTCATCATCAATATTAAGTGTGTCTCTTTCAATTTGAAAGAGCAGTTAAAGCATTAAAACCCTGGGCCCTGGGAAGTTCAGCTCTGCGAATGAGAAGCATTTGAGCACTGTTTTATTCAGCAGCACTGGGCAGCTGGCACCGACAACAGCCCTATTCATTTCAGTGCTGACTCTTAACAAGGACAGAGGTTGCTCTTTAGAGAGCAAAGAGAATGAGACCTGGCAAGCAAAATAAACAGCGGTTTAAAAAATTCCTTGTAATAAAGAAAAAACTGTTAAAACAAATTTTTTGCTCTGCATTAAACATGACTAGGAAGTACCATGGGGAATGCAGGAGATAATTGCAACAGTAAAGAACTAAGCTGCCCTGATGTGCTTTGCACGAAAGGGCACTCCAGCCCATCATGCAAAATTTGGGAAAGCTTGAAATTCTAAGTGCAAGTCAGTAAATTGGTGAAGGGCTGTTTAATTATTCCTGAATCTGTATAATTATTCCTGAATCTGTAACCCAGTGGCCATGAACACATCCTTTGTGTCACAGTGCAGGACAGCAGCTGTGGAGGTCTCCTCATCTTCTGTCACTTCCCTCACACCATAAGTCTTTGTCTTAGGGAGCAGTTTCTGACTGATGTGTAAAACATCCTAAGACCTTTTCAGGTCACACCACCATCACTGTCCCCTTAGAGATCCTGACAGGGGCAGGAGCTCCAGGGACACATAGACTGGCATGTGTCCAAAGCCACCCAAAGGCTCAGTTGTTTCATGTCTCCATGCTGCAGCTCAGGTGGATCACCAGGACAGGCAGGGCTGCACAATGCAGTGTACACTGCTGGTGACAGCCCTCTGGTATCATGAGGAATCACACCTGACCCTCCATGCTTGTGTGGGGCAGGCAAGCTCACCCACCATGCAGGCAGTGGCCTGTCCTCCTGGGTTGCTCAGCCATTACTCCATAGATCCTCACCTCCTGCTTGCTGCCCGGGTGTGCCCACCATGGATGTGATGCCTCCTCTGTTTGGGATGAGCAGCAGGTGAGCTCAGGGTGCTGAGGTGGGGCTTGTTTGCTTCGAGTCTCTGCACCGAGAGCAGCAGGGTGGCAAGGGCTGGGGTAGAATGAGCCTGACCAGACTCACGTGTAATGAGTTTTCTCTACTTCCCACGGGGGCTGTTGGGTAATTCTCAGCCATCTTGTGGGGCTTGCACACTTAAAATCAGTGCTGAAGGAGAGTAGGATGTTTTGTTTTGGTATTGGTGCAATAGGATGCTAAAGGTGGGCATGGGCTCCCATGCAAACAGAAGCATTACTAGGTTAGTAATTTTGTGGGAGTTAAAAACAAAAAAAATCTGTCTCCCTTTCTTAGTTGCCCTACTCTATAGAACAACTACTCAGTACTCGGTGTCTGTGACCTCTCCAAAGGGGCAGTGATAAGGCCTGGCTCCCCAGCTCTCCCTGCACTGCTGGTCTTGCAGAGTTTGTGCAGGAAAAGCCTTTTGAAGAGCTGCAGTGGTTTTCCTTTTGGTAAGCTGACAGACATTAACTAGTGTATTGCTCAGCCAGTCTGTCTGAAGAGTACAGACATTTTAAGGGTTTTTTTCCCTCAGACACTAAAGAACTTCCTTGTGGAATAGATGTGAAACTGGTCAAACTCTGCCTAGAGCTTCCTCATGAGAAAGTAATACTGTATATTTCATTATAGTGTGTCAGTGACTGTGAGAAGGGACTGCAGAATTTGGTTGTTCTGATTTTAGCTGAAATCCTGTTGCAAGCACAAGACTAAGTAAAGTTGTAGTTTCGTTTGGTAAATGATTTTGTTGTTCTGCTTGATTGGTTTTCGATTTTTCAAAACAAATGGATATTTCATTTTGGTTATTTACAGTCATGTGTGCTGTTGTATAGCTTTTCCATAGGATAACTAAGGTAATAAACAGGCCTATATGCATCATTACATGAGTTAATTTGTTTTACGTTTCTAAAATAACCCTATTGACAAACTATGAAAAATAAATGACTTGAGCTACTGGGTCAGCAGAGTTGTGTGTTAACAGGGTAACAGCAACAGTGTGCAGTCTGAGCTTCATGTCTCTACAGTGAGCACTTAAAAATGAGTGTTGTTTTGTTGATAACACTACTGCTTTGTTACAATAAAATATTTTTAATTTATTATTCAAGAATCCTATTATACTGGTTCTGTAGTACTTGAAACCATCTGTTGCCCACCTGAGTAATCTCCTGCAGGTGCTGGGGTTAAACCCATACATAGATTTCTGTTGTGAAACACCCAGGAGTCTTTGCTCAAAGGAGTATCAGCTTTTTAAAGCCACCCTCCATGTGTCTATGTTTCATATGAGGAATCATAAATATTTAGGAGCTCAGCATTAAGCCTTGTCTCAAAGCAAGTTTGAAACAAGATAAGAGCATGGACATGGTTGCAGTTGGTTCTCAGTGGGGCTTCAGTCAGGTCCAGTATATGATGGGAGAGCTGTGATGGAGCAAACAGGTGTTGATCTCAAAATACTTAAAATTAGAGAAAAAAAAATTTTTCTTTGTAAATAGCTTCTTTAATAGTGATACATGCAAAATAGAAGTGCACAGAATCTGCTGTACATAAGACCACAGCTTGGCTTATTGTTGTACTATTGGTGATCTAACAGGAGTTTGTTTTGAAGGAAGAAAAAAAACCCTTATGTGATGGATCTGGGTAGTGTCCTACAGGAATATTTTCTGATCCCTGCTGTTGATCATCTCAGACTATGAAGCATGAACTGGTTTTATGCTTATTAGCTAGGCAGTTATGTCTGCAAACTTACTAGTGCTTGTATACCAATATACTGTTTCTTCGTGTCAATTTTGTGCCAGTTTTAAGTTGACAAGATGCATTGTTATTTATATCCATTGTCTAACTAATAAGTGAAACAGTGGTCAGAAAAAGGATCATATGAGACACTCCCACCAATCAAACTCAACAAAGCCCCAAGCTACTGACATGTGGGGAAGAAAAAGGAAACACTAAAACTTTAGTATTGCATTGTTGTGAATGAACACCTTTTTTTGTTGTTGTTGGTTTTGTTTTGGTTTGGTTTTTTTCTTTTGTTTTTTGGTTTGGTTTTTTTTCAAAGTAAGCTATCTTAGAAGTTCAAACTACATATTCTTAGTTTTAAATCTGGAAATTGAAAATTTTTTGAGCATCAGTGTTCCCTACTTTAAGAATTGTTTTGGGAAGGACAGAGAGTTCTGAGCTGTTTTGTGTGTTCTTATCTATTTTATTTATTTTATCTTGTAAGAAATATTGTTGTCACTATATAAATAGTCACAATATAACTGGACTGTGCTTATTTACTTGTGAAAATTAGGTTTGAGATGATGCTGCCTGGTACTAGTTTGTTCTCCTGCTGCCTCTGGGGCTTTAGGGATTTTGGGGGAGATAACAGGAATAGCTGCAGCAATCCCTATATGGAAGTCTCCATAGAGATTTATTACTTGTGTTTTGTGTGTGAATTTCTTCTCTACAAGGTTTCTCCATTACTGTAGAGGTTTGCTGCTTGGTTTCTGTTTCCTGTTTATGCACAGTGTAGTTTGTACCATATGTGATTTTTAGAAAAATGCATCTAGAACAGACTGCAGGCCCTAATTTTTTTTTATTTGTATTTAACTTTTTTAATGTTATGCTTTGAATCTAGATAACTTGCTGTCTTTTGGATTGCTCTTTCTGTTTTCTATAAAAGTTTGTCATAGGAAGCATGATTAAGAAATTGAATTGGTATGAACTCTTCCAACTTCAGTTTCTTTATTTCTGTAAGTATAAAGGTTCTTGCAGGATGGCTTCCTATAAATCCAATCATTCAAGTACATTAAATCAACTTGTCTATCCCATGCAGTTTGGTAGTACAGTAATACTCAGGTTAACAATGTTGTCAAACATACTACTGATATTACTTATTTTTTATGCAACTTTGCAACTCAATCAGTAATTTAAATACAGTATATTCATGGAAATTTTGATGCAAGCTTATTGTGCATTCGTTTTAATAAAGACCTTTCTAAAGAAAAAAACTACAAAAAAATGGTGCAGTGAATGGTAAAATATAGTAGGCCAGACCTGTTAATTGAACACCTTTGGTAGTGTTCTCTTCGGTGTGATTAAAAAGTAGTGTTTTCAAATCATTAAATAAAATCAGAAATTACTTTTTCTTGTAGCTGTTAGCTTTGGCTGAGGCACTTAGTGGGTTTCACTGGATTCAATGCTTTCTCCTTGGACATTGGAGAAGGAAAACAGTGTCTTTGTCATGAAGACTTAATTCCTGGGAATATATTCAGGCAGGTTTCATCCTCCATTAGATTATTTGATTTTTAGCTAACTTGGGTTAGGATTATATTTTTTCTTCTTTGTTCTAAATCATGCTAATAACGCTTACATAAAATGTACCTAGTTTTCTTAAGGCTGTAAAAAGACTTACTTTCTTTCCAAGTTCAAAGAGCTGTCCTATGTTAGGGGAAACAAACAAACAAACAAAAAAAAAACAAAACAGAAAACCCCAATGAAACTCATACCTTTACTAAAAATGTATGAAGTACCTTCTTAAACTGAAAATCAACACTGAAATGCAGTTGGTGAAACTTCCTTCAGGAGCCAAAACTTTTTGATTTCTAACATAATCTACTACCTCAAATGTCTTGGGAAAAGAAGAAATGTAGACTTTAAGTAAGGTATAAAAAACCCAAAATACTTGTTTTGGTTCTTTCATGGGAGTTTCAGAGACCCTCCATAGTCTCCTGTGAAATAGTGCATATCTTTCAGAATTATTTGGTTGGAAATGTTAAAATTATTTTAGTAAATGACAGAAATAGTGACCTTTTTAAATGAGGTTTGTCTCTTCTTCCTGGTCACCATGGATTATTTTTTGTAGGCCTTTAAGTGTAGCTGTTCAGGTTTAATCGTGATCAATGAATGTTCTTTAGTGAATTCAGATACATGGTGAATTTGCTACTGACATCAAAGAAAACAGGGATGGGCCCTAATGGATTTTTTTCATTTACCACTTCTATCAATAATACAGCTGATTTGACTTTTAACTGCTTACCCAATAATTTGTGTAACTTTCATAGTCAAATTTATGGACTAATTTTATGAATACAGTAGTCAATCCAGAGGACTCAAGATACAAAAGATAGGCATCATTTGGTTAGATCCTGATTCAAATTGACTGAAATCCTGGGTACATCAAGCTAATGAGTATCATATGGAATCAGAGCTTGCAAGCACAGTCAATATTTTGAGTTTTCATCTCATACGTTGAATGTACAGCATCTAAAAAAGTGAATTTGAATATACCAGCTCAATGATGAGAATTCATGCTGCTCACAACTGCTGTTCCAAGGTCTAGCATTTCTGATCCCTCTGTTACTGATTACTTTCAGATCATACTTAATGTTATCCTCACAGTTACAGGAACTAGATTTTATTTTTTTTTAAGAAACTTGAGATTCTGATAATGTTATATAATTCCAGAACTTAATCTGGTCTTCTATAAAATAAAACCATGAAGATGTTTGTCTGTTCTCATTTATTGATAGTCTTTAAATATGCCTAAAACAAACTGGACTAGTGTCCCTGTACAGGCAGCTGAAATACCAGCACTTGGATTGATCAATCAAGACTTCTCTCTTCTGTGTCTTTACTTGACTGAGTATCACATTTTACAGGGTAATATTTCCCTAATAAGAATTTACAATCAATAAATATCCTTGAGACAAGGATAGGGTTTCTCCTATTGAATAACTTTTCCTTGTTGGCAGTTCTGAAATTCCAGTTAAAACTGTCTCAGTCTTCACATTTTTCATGTCTCTGCTATGTAGAATTCTTACTATATAGAACCAAAGCAGTAAAAACAGCTATGTTTGGGTTTAGTAATGTTTACCACCGCCTGTTTAAAACTTTAGTTCATGAATGTTCTTGCATGAAAATACTGTCATACAATTAAAATTACGGTGAAATCTCTCTCAAATGTATCTAGTCTGTCCCTCATTTCTTGATGTCCCTCATATGTCTTGATGTAAAAAAAATGAAAGCAAGTGCTTCATTGGTATCATAAACACTGATACTCCTTACTGCCCAGGAGCCTGGTCAAATGAGGACCCTGTTGTGCTGCAGGCTGTTCTAACATGTGGGATAACACAGTTTGTGTCTCAAAATGTTCACAGTCTGACATAACCCATCTCTCTGACTTACCAGCTTCGTTATCAGCTGCTAAACAGGCCTCCTTGCTCAGGGTTACTACCCTGTGAGGAGAGGTAGGCATGAATTTTTGTCCAAACTTTTTGACCATCACAGCTCAACTGATGATCTCCATTAGATCCTGCCATGGACATTTTGACAATAAGTGAATAAAAGAAGAGTATGGGGATAACAGGTTTGGAACATAATGCAGGTTATTGGGTCTTTCTGTGTGTATTGCATGGTTTAACAATATCAATGTTGCCAGAAACAGTATTTTATTTTATTTGCTTTTATCTCTCCTCATCACTTTCCCAAATGTCACCAAATTTAAATTCCTGCTTGCTTTTCTACAAAAGATTAGGGATAGTTTCACTTCACATCCTGATGATTCTCAATTTTTTCCAATTAACTGCATTAACTTTCTTATACTACTGTACCTTTAATTTCTGCTCTGAAGATGTAATACCCTTCTGCAAAAGTTAATCCAGTTCTCCAGCATAAGTGGATAATCTGATATCAGATGGTAGGGAAGACCAAAACCTGTTGGTGCATCTCTGGAATGGCACCCTTCTGTCTGCTTCATGGTGCTCTGTGATTGCCATCTCCTGGTATGGAGGTCCCAGGGGGAGATACAAACTTCCAGAATTTACTTGAAAGGAGAAGCAATAGAGCAGGAATGAGCTGTACATTAAAGAAAACACCAGCACTTTTCAGACTGCTAATCCCTCCTGTGTCTGCCGCTCTGTAGCGTCTGTTAAGGAACACAGGCTTGATAGCTCATCATTAAATCTGTTACTGACGCTGGCACCTGTACTGTATATATCTAATTTGGACAGGTTCACAAGCCCCTGTCCCATGTGCCACTGTGCACTGCAGATCAAACAGCACTTCTTAGGTTAATCTTGAGGCCTGTTGAAAAGGCAATGACTGCATATGCCACCCGTATCACTTAATGGAATGTATTCAGATAAGAAAATCACAACTCATGGTCTTTTTTCAGTTAAACTCCCTGTCCAAGGTTTACTTTTTTATAAGACGAATCAGATGTAAATCAACAACAGCATTACTGCTCAAGGCATTCTGTAGTTTCAGTGTTCTCTCCATGTACTCTGTTTTGCTTGCAACAAAATTAGTAGAGCAGGAATTGTTTCTTCAATAGCACAAGGCATATTTTCAATATTTCAGCAACAATAGCTAATTCCAAATAGTTGTTCAGACATTACCAACAAGTAGTTGAAGAAATAATATTTAATTTATTAATTAGTGAAGCCTAATTGCACTGCATTTCCCTTTCTTCTGTTGTAGAAGAACCATAACTTTCTAAACAGGATTCTCTACTCTGCAGAACAGTTCAGCTTCTGTTAAAGTTGATATAAGTGTTTAAAAGCCTGTGGAAAGATCACAAGATCACACAGATCTGGGTCCTTGATGCTGTTATTAAAAAACTTTCTCAGTAGGGGTTCTGGTTCTCCTAAAGAAGTTGTTAGGTACAAATAGTTCAAGAGAATGTTATCAAAGACTGTATATTAGTAATCTGGTCTTTATGGAAGCAAAGACTGTTTAATACACTCCAGAGGCAGAAACAAGTCTAAGGAGGAACAACTCCTAATGAAGTTGTAGAATTGAAACAGAACAAAATAAAATAGCGTGATGAAAAAAGAACCAAGAACTTGATATCCTCTGGCAGAAGAGGGCCATAAACTGTTTATAAATACCATGGTTGGTATTGTTTCCTTGTGGTTGAAATGTATGAAAATGTGCAATAAGTAATAAAGTAGCTAAATGTATGTTAATTTTTATGATGGATGAGTGTAGAGCACTTCTAAATTACATCTTAAGGTGACTAGAACAGTCTATACCATCTGGAATTTACAATGGAAATAAAAATAGATATAAAATTGTCAGGAAAAAAACTTTGTCAGTTTTTAGCATCATTAAAAATTTAATGAATTCTCTTCCTCATCACAATCAACTCTTAGATTAAAGACTATGGATTGTTTTCATCACTTGAGACAAATATGGGTATTAATTCACAACCAATGTTTTCTAAACTTTTGAGAACTAAAGTTGCACTTAGTTTTGTACAACAGCTCAGTTCCCTCGGGGGGTCTGAACTGGCTGTAACTGTTGTCTGTAGCGTAAATGCTCACTTCACCCTGGAGGAACAGAGCTTATGCCAGTAAACAGCATTATTTCCCTTTCTGGATTGTAGAAGAGCTGTTGAAGAGTATTCTCTAGCAAGATGAACAAAAGTGCTGTTAGCAATCTCTCTTCTCAACTTTTTAGCCTTCTTTGAGTTACTTTATGATCTGCAGTTTGAGTTTTACAGTTCAAGAGAATGGTTTGCTGCACAGTGCTTTTTTTGAACAGAGACATTCCTGTACTTTGTTTTCCAGAAAGACCTGAGGTTTCTGTTGGTTTTGTTTGTTTGTTTGTTTTAAAAGTGTACTGCGTTGGAATACTAGTCCACATAACCAATCTTATTTCTGCAACAGATAGAAATAGGGCCAAAAATAGTCTCCGTTTACTTGACAGAAAAATTGTGAGCATCTACAAAATATGGATGTGAAGTGGCAGCATGGCCTAACATAAGTGTTTGTGTATGACCATACCAATCTTCACTGGGTGTTATTCACAAGTGTTCTATGAAGTGATGGCATTATTTCTTAAGCAGTGACCAAATGTAATTTGATCTCAAGATGTAATATTGTCACCCTGTGCATATTTTATGCAATATAAATTTGTTTTTGAAAATGGTAATTTATAGTATTTTACATTGCATTATTGCCTTAGGAAATTCTACAAGTATTATAGTATCTGTTCTCACCAAGACATAAGATGCTACCTTTAGTGCTTTATTGTGAAATGTGTTATGGCAGTTGTCCCTAAACCGTGTTTCAGATCTGAGGAAAGAAATGTCTAAATGAAATTTAAGTAACTTTTTTAATGCATTGGGGTTTGCAGTACTATGACTAAGACTTTAATAATTTTGTAGTTTTGGGTGTAGAAATATACTCTGTGCAGCACTGTGGCCTCACACAGAGTAGGAATGACAAGGAGTATGAAGCAATTCTAGTTTTATTTATGATTTAGATTGTACTGACAAGTGAAGTCATCTTTGACTGTGTTGGAAGTATTTATTTCTTATGTACGTTCCTCAATAAATGTGTAACCTCAGGCACATTAATTGCCTTAGAAAACAAATAACAAAATACTTGCTGATGTTACTTCAAAGAGAATCTTTTAATTAGTATATTTATTCTTCAGCATACATGATCCATATTTTCCAGTATTTGGTTGTACAAGATTGATTTCTGTCATTCTGTTGTAAGAGGGGTCCTATGCTCACAGTACACATTCTGTATTTTTTTGAGCAAGAGTATGCTTTATGATAAATAGGATTACATTGCAAGCTTATTCAATCATGATTTAGGGACTTTATATAAGAACTAATTAAAATAAATCAAAATCTTTGTAGTTAATTATGCATTAACACTGCTCAAAAAACCTAAATATAAGCGGATGCATAAGCATATGAAATAATCATGCCTAAAAAATGTTAAGTAATAATAAAAAACCCTGTTGATTATGCTAGATGAAATTCCTGACCAGCAGAATTTGAAAATAACCAAAACTACAAGAAGTTGTACTTGAAAAATTCTTGAATAAATGATTGCTACTTGTCAGGGAAAGCTTAAGGGTAAACATCTGTTGTGGGGATTCAATTGCTCTGTTCTGTTATCACTAATGAGAGTTGTGGTACATTTGCCCCTTAGAGCACCGCAGATTAATGAAAAAATACTCTAGTTCATGTATACTACATTTTAGGAACTTACAGACTACCCAGATATTTGCCCATACCATTTCAGCCTACTTAACAGTGGTTTTGTTGAATGTTAATATTGTGAGACAGTCTCCATGAAATCTTTCATTTCATCTTTATTTAGTGTTAGTATAGTGACTTCACAAACATAAATTTAAAGCATCACAACTTCATAAAGCACTTCTGTCTGAAATTGATTCTTCCTGGTATTTCTCATGTACTCATTATAAGATTGTATAACATAATATATCCCTGGTGACTTCCCAGCCAGGGATAATCTAGAAATTAGTACATACCAGACCTGCTCATTCTCCTCCACTGCGTTCTCCATTAAGGTAGCACAGCATTCCTTCCAGCTTGTTATCCTTTTGTACAAACCCCAGCATGGGCATGCTTCACACACTCTGTGAAAATACATCTGGTGAACTGCAGACAGCTCTTTCAGTGCCTTGGAGGGCTACAGTGTGTGCACAGAGGAGCTCCGGGACCTCACCAGTGTCTGCAAGGGCCGTGTGGTTACCCACAGCTTGACTGGTAGGAAAATTTATTGGCAGTAATATAGAGATAGTAAAGCAAGCAGTATTGGTTAAGGTTGAAGAAACTGAACACTGCCTGTAGCCACATGGTAAGCAGGAACTCGATGACCACTTTAGCTGCTGGTGGTTTGCTTATCTGTGTTAAAACATGTGAAAGCTGTGGGCAAAGTGACTCTGACCGTCTGCGGCCAGGACCAAGGACTATGACCCACCTCTCAAGCCTGTCACAGTCCCTCTGGATGGCATTCCTTCCCTCCAGTGTGTCAACTGCACCACACAGCTTGGTGTCCTCAGTAAACTTGCTGAGAGTGCTCTCAATCCCACTGTCCATGTTCCTGACAAAGATGTTACAGCGCCAGTCCAAATACCAACTTCCAAGCAATGTCATTTGTCACTGGTCTCCTTGGATATTTAGCTGTTGACTGCAACTATTTGAGTGTGACTGTCCAGCCAATTTGTTATCCCCTGAGTGGTCTATCTGTCAAATCCACGTGCCTCCCATATAGAGACAAGGATGTTGTGTGGCACAGATGTGGTGCTGAATTGTGTGTGTCTGTAAGGAGTCTGTGCTTTGTCAAGGTCCACAGCGTGTTATGCAGATTCCCTTTTCTCATATTTATGTTCCTCGTACATTTATCTTCATTTTCCATGTTCTCCTGGTAGCTGCTTCGGTAGTGATTCTTTAGTTATGTCATTCTTCTAATTGAGGCATAAATGTGGGACTTCAGTGAATGCAATTATGTAATGGTAAACCTTGTACTGATTTTCTGAGTGAGGAAAAACAGCTAATAAAGAAGGGGGTAGTAATAACAGAGAAACAACAGCATAATACTACTGAGAAATACTATATCAGACACTGAGAAAATAACTTTGCTGCCTGAAGAAAGCTTAGACATATGAAATGTGTGTTAATATTTCTTTATTTTCTTTTGCAGGATCGACGCTTTAATGATGAGATTGACAAACTGACTGGATACAAGACAAAGTCACTCTTGTGCATGCCCATAAGAAACAGTGATGGAGAGATTATTGGTGTTGCCCAAGCAATAAATAAAACTCCAGGAGGTGCCCCTTTTTCTGATGATGATGAAAAAGTAAGATTATATATACTATATATACTTTTGTATAGTTTTTTCATTCTTTTCTGTAATTAAGTAGACTTGTCTAAAGACGCTTAATCCAAATAAGTAAATAGCACAGCACTTGTGTTCATGATGTTTTTGGAGATGCATAACATAAAATGTACATTTTTTTTTTTTGTTCTCAGTAAGAAATGTATATCTGTGCTGTAAATGTGTGAGTTCTTGTGGCTGAAACGTCAACTTAATCTTATGTAGACTTTTTTCATGTAGTAGACCTTAATGGGAAGACTTTTATTTTTTGAAAACTCTACCTGTAAGAATTAGTTTGGGGTGAAGGCTATCACAGAGATGTTTCTAAGCTTGTTGACTTTAAAAATCAACATATTCTCTTAGTGCTTCCTGTTGGATAAATGCCTGTAGCATATGTAAAAGAAATTTTATTTTAGAGGAAATTATGCATATACAATTCTGTGTTATTCTAAAATATTGCAGACTTTTAAATACCCATGAAAGGAGAAAGAGGGAAGAATATATTGAATGAGTTCTGACATGTTGCTTTTATGGAAAGGTAAATGAGAACATAACCATCATTGTGGCCTGTAATAGATCTCAGATTTAATGAGGACTGGCAGTCCATGTGCTGTTGTTTCCAGATTTGTGCTTTTAAGTTTCTTCACTCGCTTGATAACCTAGAAAGCATGATATACCTCTGGGAAGCAAGAGAGTACAAACTTTCATGAGAACTGCCTAGCAGGATTAGCAAATAGGTCTCTTATCGTAATATCAGCAAAAGTGGTTGTGAGGAAAGGGAGCAAGTGAAAACTGGGAAACCCTCTTCAAAATAAGAAAAGAGCTGCCTGGGTATTAAAGTAGTTTGTGCAGAAAAGCTTGATGAGTAAGTGGTAGAAGGTATACTTTCAGCTTTATGTTGGTGTTACAGTTTCTGACAACCAGCAACTTCAGAATGGTTAGAAGATGAAAATCTAAATTACTTGTGTTTTTCCTCCCCTCCAAGCCCTCTCAAAGAAATGTCAGTATCATTTAAGTCTGGCTCTTGTTTGCAAGTGTCTATCCTTTTTTAGTATTGTGTGAAGCAATTAAAATAATGTGTGGGGATTTTTTTACAAAACAAGAAGACTATATTGTATAATAAAATGTCTCTTGGGGACACTGCTGTCTTGACTCACTAGGAAACAAAGAATTATGTTTTCAATTAGAATTAAGTAGCTGCTAGCATCATTTTTATGTACTCTTAGTTATTTTCAGGAAGTTAATAGCAAATAAAATATTTAAGATTTGAGGAGGTTTTAGTGTTCCCGAGCTGTAACCAAGTTTATATTTTGCAATATCTAAAATGGAGTATTATATTTCAAAGTTTTTCTAGTTTTGTTTTTCATGGCAAATTCACAGGGTTTTCTTTACATCTCTGACCACAGTGTTAAAAGCACAGTGCTAATAACGAATATAAGAGAAGTTTCCACGTTTAATAATTACTTCCTACTGCCAAATTTCTTTTCTCCTGTAAGGGATGTTTCAGCCAATTCATTCTTTAAGTGCAGAATTAGATGACAGCCACGGGCATGAAGGAAAGATGTTCAGTGTCACAGTGTGTATTGTCACCCCAACATTAGTGGCTCAGTTGCACAGACTGATTTTGGAGATTTCCACTTGATACAAACAATAGTGGAATACCTTACTTAGAGCCATCACTATTGCACTATGTTGTGTAGTTGGTAACTCTTTAGAAAAATAGACAGGTGATGTACTCGTACATGTATTTTGCAAGTGAAGAGACCAGTTCATTTGCACAGACACAGAGTAGAAAGATAAAGCCTCAAACCCTTGAAAAGAACTGTCTACTGTACATGCATTGCCAGCGCTGTGCTTAAGATTCATTTGAGTATATGTGCTGTTTGTTGGTGAGTCATACTTGTTCCAGGACTGGAGAGAAACTCAGCCTAACCAGAGTTTGACAGTCTGTGGTTTAGATTATTGTATGCCCTTTAGAGTCTTCTGAAGTGCGGTGCCAAAACAAATCTAATACTCCATCAGAGAGGCTTAACGAACAGCAGCAGCAGCTCCACGGTCACTTAAATTGGCATCCTGTTTCTCTCAGCCTCTGACGTCCTCCTAGACGGAAAGAAGTGAATTAACTGAGGGGAGAATACCCAGGGCAGCCATCTTGAACTAAACCCTGTTTGTTTTACTGAAAACCAGTAGTTTGAATGCAATGAGATCTCTCTGGGGTAAGGGGGGGGGGGAAGGGGAGAACTATATTTGGTTGTCTGTGCTCTGTGGGTAGTTTTATTAAAAAATATATCTATATATTCCAGGCTTCATCAGATGTATATATGGGTTGTGGGGGCTTGAAGATTGCAGTGTTCTCATGCTCCAACATCTGAATTTCTTATATTCCTAATAGAAGCCCTGTGATTCTAAATTGGCCAATTTTTTGTACTCTTCTTGGTCCATATTAGTTAAAGCTTAAATATATTCTATACCAGATCTACTATAGATTTTGCTATGCCGATTTTCAGGGATTTTGCTATACCTACTAATTCATTTTCTGTGAGTTTTTGCATGATGAGCTTAGAACCATGCTGGCAGTAAGGACCATATCTTGATCTTAAGGAAGTAATCAACTGTAAATAAAACTACTAGGAAAGGAAGTGATCCATAACAGGCAAGCATCTCTGGCTGTTGTGAAAATGATGACCCCAGCTCTGCGAATGTGTGGAATTTACAAAAAAAAAAAAAAAGTCACCTGAAAATAATTGGTGGTTTCACTAGAAAGGAACATGAGAAACAGATAAAGATTTATTTATTTTTTAATGTTTCATATATTGCAGTATATGATGACCTCTTGCTAATACTTACCTTGGTTCTTTGGCATGGCAGTGAGACTACAAAACCTATTATTTAAAATTGGCATAATCCTCAAAGGTATCATGTGGCCTATATGTCATTTACATCCCAACACAAGAGACAAATTTGGTGAAAGAAGACAGAAAATAACAAAGACGTTTGAAGGATGAAGGTGCTGAAGCACTGCAACTATCTGGGAAAACTCTAATGGTCTATTAGGCACAGTTCTCAAAAAGTACTTGTTAAAGAAATCTAAATTAAAATAAATCACAGTAAATGAACCGTCTTGCTGGAGGAATTTAAAGCAACTTGCCGTTGGAATATTTGCTTTATCAAGGAAGCTTCATATTACTGGTTTGCAACCAACAGCACAAAATGACTGCCATGGCTGCTATTTGCATGGACTTCTTTCTGTCTTACATACATTCAGTCATGCTTTCAAGTTAAGATGAAAGTGCAGATTTCTTTTTAATTACAGAACTTTAAATGTACTTGAAACTTATGAAAAGCATAACTGTATCAATACCTCTGTTTTGAGACTGGTATTTAATATTTGAATCAGATATCTTTCTTTCTGAGGTATGAAAACATGTCTTAAGATGTTTCACAGTGATATTTCAATGAACTATTTTATTTTTTTCAAATATAAATATATATATTTTCCTAGATTCAGGGAAACCCTGTAGCTGGGTGTTTGTGTTTATATTACATTAAATCCTTGATACCTGTTTGATACCTCTAGATGCTATCATAAAAGAAGCACACTGTCAGGTTTGGTATCAGGAAGGGATTCCTGCAATTGCCAGCAGGAATTGGAACCTATTGGTTCTTCCCATATTTCCTGTGCTTGTATCTTCTTAATTATTATGGAGAGACTTAAGCAAATAAGAGCTCCTGCCTATAAACCTAGACTGTCATTTGGCTAAGGTTTGTAGTATGACTCAAAGCTCAATAAACTAAATGGAAGGATCTCTGCTTCCTTCGTCTGCTTTAAAGATCTCTGTTAACTTCTACCATAGGAACATTTAATTAAATGTAGACCCCCAAGTCTACTTTATGAAGTTTTAAGTTCATTCATCTGGGTCAGAGCATTGTAAAGAGATCAGTTTTGGCTTCTGTTGCCTCTACTGGGTGCAAACAGGCTCCCAGAGTCTGAGCACAGTAGACTGTGCTGCTTTCCTTCATGCTTAGTTCAGTCATGCTATCAAAACCTATTTTTATTAATTACATTTTGTTAATTACATCCCCATTCCCCAATTCCAGAGGAGTTATGGGGATAAGTGATCCATCAGAGATGTGAATTATGAAGCATTCAGTAGTACCTAGGGTCTAAGTCTTATTAAGAGAACTCTGGGTCTTCCTGCAAATTCCTTTCATTAGTATTCACAAAGCATTGCAGCAGGCCTGGAGAAAGAAACCCAGATCTCTACTGGTCAAACACAAGAACAAACTTCACAGGAATACTGGTAAGGCAACAAAATGTCATGATCATGGAAGCCTTTGTGCAACCATACTATGTTATTCAGTGAGAAGCAGAATAAATTTTTCAACAGGAAGCCTGGAAGCCAAGAACTCTGCAGTTCTGATGATAATTTTCAGACACCTCAGGAACTTGAAACAGTGATACTAATATTACTTTTTTTTAATTAAAACTATATTAATAGAATTTTTGCTTAAATGCTTTGAATGCTAAAACAACAATAATGAAAGATCTCAGGAGGATTAGAATTTTGTTTGATTCATCTGTCAGCAGAAAGATCTCCCCATCTGAGAGCTGTAATGTGTATTTGTGTTACAATAAAACTCTTAGGTACTGCCTATATAAGGAATTGATTAGAAAAGCTTGTTTTTGTTGGATTTTTTTCTGGAGAAACCGCTGCTCTTACATTACCTAAAGAATAAAGTTTTTACTTTCAGCTGTCTTTTCTTGGTGAAACTCCCTTAAACCACGTAAATTATTTTGATCAAATGTCTTATTAGGAAAATCTTGATTGCTTGAAGTGAAATCTGCCCTGGGGCCTTATTACAGAAGCATGTAAGAGAGAACCTTTGTGGTCAACAGCTGGTGAAGCCTTTATTTCTGACAGTTACTGGAGATGAGCCCTGTGGGCTGGATGGGAGGACTTTGTCCCTAGTGAAGTGTTTTCTGAACTTCTGTCAGTCTATTCAGTTCTCCCTAGCTGTTCTTCATAATAACTTCAAGGCTTGATATACTTTTAGAAAATAGCATTTTGCATCTCCTGTGAATTGCTTATCTTTCCTGAAGCAGAATGAAATGTTCATACAGCAGTTTCTGCCATCAAAAGTATTTCCCCCTGGAATAGTGATGCTGAGCCTATCTGTAGCTACAGGTTACAAGATGAGATATTGAAAACTGCTTAGCAAATAATTTTGCTAAAAATTAAGTCAAGCTCTGACCTTCAGCATATTTATATGGGCTTCCTAAGAAACTGTAATTAAAAATCCATATGTGCTTTCAGACTTTCACTTCTATGTATTCTTACTTTATAATAAGGAATTTACTCTCCTTTTTGAGCTCAGCCTGAGCTTTTGAAGCCTTGTGGAATGCTTTCTTTGCATGTAGCATACATTATTTGAACAGATCTGGTTAGAAAACACCAAAACAATTTTGCAAAAATCACTTTCAGCTTTTTTTTTTTTTTTTTAATAGTCCCAACTTTACATATAGTATTTCTCATCTCTATCCCAGCTTTACCTATAGTGTTTCTTATCCCCATGAAAATTGTGCCACCCTGCTGTCCTTGATTGGTTTGTAAAAGTGTAGCTGGTCTGTAATTGGCAAACTCCTGATTGTACGTTAGAAGGAATTCAGTTCTCCTCCGTGTTATCTTTCCAGCTGTCAATCTGAGAAATTCCCGCCTTTGGCCCAGCAGCTGGAGTAGCATGTAAGCAGCAATGTAGCTGTAATGCCTGCTAGGAGTATACAGGAATGTGTTTCCCCTGTATCTGGGAAAGGGCTGTTTAAATCTGTGGCCAGAAATGAGTAAAACCCTTGTCCTTGTCTTTTGTAGGACCTTTCTCTGTCAGCAGCTGAAAGCAAATGCCTGGGATGAGGCAAGCACAGGATGGTATTTCTCTCATATGGTCCACCAGTTTAGTCTTATTTGCAGCTCAGGCCCTGACATGGTATTTTTGTATTTAATACAGCCCCAGGGATTTTCTACTTAAGAATTTATTCAGGCATTTCTTGAGGCAAAATAAACTTATAGCTTTCACAACATCCTGCATGTTGTGTGAAGAACTGCCATGTGACTTCAATTAATTTAATGCTATTCCCTCTTGTTTTGCTTTTAGTGAACACAGTGAAAAGTCAGTCCCTATTGTTTTTCACCCCAGTTGTTTTGTCCTAAGAATCTTCAGCAGTTTCCACCTGGCGCAACAGTTTTTTCTGCAGTCATCTGTCTGCTTTTTTAGGAGAGGTGCCTGCTCCCCAGAGCCCCTGGGCAGTGCCTCAACACTGCTGTGACAGTTGGTACTTTCCATGTCTGGAGAAGTAGAAGGCATTTGAAACAATTTTTTTATACACTCGAACTTGGAAAACCAAACGTGCTTTTCTTAGTGTTTTAAAACTACCTCTTAGTTATGCCAAAAACTGTTTTTGAAAGCCTGGGCAGGTCTACATTGCTTGTTGTCATCTTGATGTTATTTACTGCATTACCATGAAAAAAAAAAAGTTTTGTTCTTCATTTAACTGAGCTAGCCCACTTTGCTGCTGAGCTAGCCCACTTTGCTGATTGTTAATTTTAGCAAAAACTCTTTGTATTCTTATGAAAGATTCCAGAGCTCCCCGAATTGCTGTGGACGTTGTTTTGTGTTTTTAATAAAAACCCCTCTGAACTAAAAGCATGTAAAACAAGTCAGGTTACCAGTGAGGGTTAGTCAAAAAGATTAACAGTTACTGTGCTGCCAGATTATGTGTTCCAGAGTAGAGCTGACTAAATTGTGAAAGCTAAAGTAGTTTAACCAAGTAATGATAGCAATTTCACATCTCTTGCATAGCTGCCAATCACTAAACTGGGGTTAAGGCAATCAATATTATGATGACTTTTGTAGTTGAAATGTTGTTGGAGCTGTAAGAGATAATTGAGCCACGTTGGTCCTAATAGTGAATGGTGGCCAGAAGTTTCAGGCAGGAAATTATGCAGTGCAGTTCAAGTAGCTCTTAACAGGGTTATCAAACTGTGTTTAGAAAAATATTTCCTGTGAGCATCATAGTGATACAGGCAGGGGCACCAGGAAGAATACTTCATGTAACAGTGCTTTGTGAAAGCTGTGAGTAGGATCCTTAATTGCTAATTAGGTCTATGTGGAATGCTATTACTTAGCATAATTATCCACATACATTTTTAGTGAAACAAGAAAATATTTATACTGGCAGCTATGTAAGGCTACAGGCTTTGGACTGAACTTGGCATGAATTTAACCTTAGTATTAATTTACTGGCAACTTGCTGTCCATGTAGTAGAATGGATAAAAACAAATCTTGGTTTTTTCTTTTCTATTTAAAAAAAGCAAAAGGTTTTGCTGTATAAAAACAGACTGGCATTTTGTGATGCTGGTGTCATGGTTACAAAGCAAATTCAATGATAATAGCTATGCAGTGTTGTTGCAGGTTTTAAACTGGGACGTGAGTGGAAATACCCTGGAGCTGTCGTGGACAGGGCCCCATGTGTGTGATGAACTTGTGGAGATCCAAGAGCTGAGGCTGTCCTAGCTGCCATGTGGTGAGGTGTTAGTGGGATTTTTTGAAGGACAGTGGGCCATATGTTGTGGTCTGAGCTGGAGCAGCCCTTGCAGACTTGTCCTACTGAGCAGAATAGTTATGAATACAGTACTGCTTCCTGGAGTAGTAGAAGAGGAGGCTTTGAAGGGAAGAAGCTTGCCAAGACACATTACCATAAGCACAATCTGAATTTTCTTTTTCTGTCACCCAAAGCGGAAAATGTGGTTAGTGGGGCCTCTGTACTTGCTTCTGTGATTGAATTACAAAGGCTGATAATCTGCACTAGCCTAGAGTTTTAGGGCTTCTCATTCAACTCAAGGTGTAAAGTCATGGGCTTTTAATCCTGTGTGGCCAGAAATTTTGATTCTTGGTGATGGAAAAGATTGTTGCTACCCTAGTGGACATGCATAACAGCTGAAATGTCACCTCTGTAATACAGCTCTCCCAAAGGTAAACTCTGATATCTAGTCTCTTAAACAATATCAAATAATGCCAAATTTCAAGAAGTTGGTAAAAGTGGACAGAGCAGTGAAGGTGTGGGTGACTTACAAAAGCTGAAGTCTGCCTGCAGAAGTGTTAAACCAGCAGATTAACAAGAAGCTTCTTACAAACAAATTAAAGCAACAAGATACTGCATTTAATCTAAGTTCTGAAAAAACATATAATGTAGAGACTGTAATTTGCCTTATAAATGGAGAGAATATATCTGGTTTTCTGTCATGAACATCTGACAAAATGTGACCACTGGGTGATAAACTCAGTAGTTGCTGCCAGACCAAGGAGTTCATATACAAATCGAAAGCATTTTAGTTTTCTGAAGTGGGTTTTGGGAAATCACTGTACATAGGAAGCAGAAGGCATTCCAGTGAGATATGAAAAGCCACCATAAGAACCTATAGGAATGAGCTTGAGCTTTTTATGTGGTCAGCTATCAGTGTAAAGTTTTTGCATTAATGCTTACTTTTGGAAGAATAAAAAAATGGGGATTGTTCATTGGTTGTTTTTTTCCCCCTCAACTATTACAACTTTTAACATATTCTTTACTAATTAGGATCCATTTTCAGAGTAGAAATGGTGGGAAACTTATTTTATAAGCCTCTGTGTTCTGTGTACAAGGAGGATTCAATAAAATGAATTCTTCCACTGAGTAGCTACAGTGATCATGTTTCTGACCTATTCATACTAAGATAGTATGTCCTGAACATTAAAACAAAATACTTCAATTATTGTTTCATCAGGTACTTTTAATGAAAACTGAACTGGAGATGAATAATCTGAATATATTCTAATTTAATTTATTATAATTTGCATGGGCTTCTGTTTTGCTTCTGCTGTCAGTTTTTTGAATTCTGTTAGAATAGATATGTCAAGTCAGATACTAAAATCTATTTTTGCTTATATAAAAAGATTAAATGTTAGATATTTGTAGTGGAATGTGATGTTGAAGCAGGAAATATCTGTTAAAAATATCCAGGAGGTAGTGTTTTAAATGGAACCTGCTTTTCTTGGATGACTGCTGTTCTTCTGATGTGAAGTCAAGCAGACAGTGTGATTTTTATGTCAATATGATTGTGAAAGCGATGAAAGTATAGGAACAATAACCAGAATTTTGTGTATCTGGGTGCATCTTTTACAATGGCAGAGTTCTAGTACCAGAACTGTGTTGGTTTTTTTTTTTTTTCTTTAATGGAATTATTTTGCATTTCCTTTTCTCTCAATATTTTAATTTCAGGAGTTGATCCTCCTTTTTCTGGAGGACAGAGGTTCTGCTGCTGTATATGCTGCCCTGCCTAATGGCATGGTTATCATTTTCCTGTTGTCTGGCAGTGGGGCTACTAAATTGATACTCAGATTTGTAGTCTTGTGATTGGTACTGTTGCATTAACCAGAGCTGTGTGCTGATAACTTTTCACTTTCATTTGTCACATAAAAACTCCTCTCGAGAATAGGCTGATCGTTAAATGTCATTTAGAAGCACACATAGGGATATAGAGACTCTTGTCTCTAAGGCAGGTTTTTGCAGCAGGGAGAGGGGAAGTGGAGGCAGGAAAGGGCAGGGCCAGGGGGTGAAAAGCTGTGGCAGACCCAGGCTGAGGGCACAGCCACAAAGTGATGGAGAAAGCATCCTGCACTCCTGCGTTTGAGGCTCGCGCTCGTGTGCCACCAGAAGAGGGTCTCACCCCCTCTAGTGGCTTGCATTCCTGCCTGGTTGTGATAGTACAAACTTGTATAGCTAGAATAGTGCATCCCAACGATAAATGGTGACCCTCCTATAGCTTAATGTCTCTGCTATTTTTTGTACGTTTTTAGCACTGAAAGATGGCAGCATGTTTTGCAAATGTTAATTAAATAGAAATCAAGTTAGCAATCCTCATGCTGCTTCTGTGCTTCGTGATAGACATTTACTCCGTATGAGCGCAGCCCAACTAGGCTAGGAAGGCTGCCGGTGTTTGCAGCTCTCCGTGTCAAACCAGCGCTTTACCCCTCGGGACGCGGGTTGAGCCCGTTCGGCGCTGTCCCCTTATGTAAGTGAAGTCGCCTGTTCACACTGCCATCAAGTGGATGCAAGGCACTATGGCACCAGCCTGGCACTTGGAAGTTTAGTATCCCCTTTATAATACTTCAAAATCTTATTTTTGCTTACTTGCATGTCTGACTCTGACACCTGCCTGGGAGAGGCCTCTCCTATTTGCTTTAAATACAGAAGAAGCAAAGTCAGTTCCCTAAAACTATGTGTTTATATGGAAAGATGAATCAAGATTTTATTGCTCCATAGTTTGTCTGCGATTGACTTGTCATTTGAGGGTGATTTTGATATTGTTAGCCTTATCAAGTGTTCATAAGTACTTCTTTTGATGTAGACTGAAGTACTTGAACATTAATTACCAGAATCAAAGTCGTGTTCAGCACTGCATTCAGATATTTCCGTGGGTCACATTTGCTTTATAAGAAATTTTTTTGCTATTTCTTTTCCTGTGACTTTATTGCATAGCCTCAGACCTTATTTGCCTGCCACTTTTCAGTGTTTTTCCAAAGACAAAAAGATAAGGAGATAATCAGATCCAAAAATGGGAGACACCAAAAGCAAGACTTTAAGTGTACTTCAGACATCTTCACTCAAAAATAGTCTTTTGACTACTCGATCCAAGACATACCTTGCAGTCTATAGCTGCCTCCCTGTTCATCCATAAAAGTATCCAGTGTGTCTGCATATGTTGGTGCTTCAGTCTGCCATCTCATGTCCTGCAGAGGACTGCTACAAAGAGATCCTGAATTTAACTCCATGCTTAGATGTAATCACTGTGTCTAAATGGGATTCTTAGCTGGCTTTTGGATGCCAGAGAGTGCTCCAAGTAAAACAGACTGGATAAAATGCACTAGTCAACTAATAACTTGAATTCAGGATTCAAGCCTAGGTGTTGAGCTGTGGCAGCAGTGAGAGTGGGGTCTGGTGTAGGAGGCATAGGGGGCAAGGTTTCATTTCTGGGCAATGCAGCTCCTTCTCAGGTGGCCACAGTACACAAGTTCCAAGCCAAACCTGTTAGTAAAGATATTGTGTGTTTTGCATCATCATTAATATGTGCTGCTCTTGAACAGTTCTGAACTAAATTCTGTTATATGTTGTGGTTTCTCTTTAGGAAATCATATATAATACATTGAATGACTTAGTTGATTATTTACTTTCTCTGAATAGAATAGTAGGAGTGGTAAATCTAATGAGAAATTTTTTCAGTACGATTGTTATGGAGATAATAAATCCTCTACTTTTTTAGGTACATTATAGGTTTATCTTACTTGAAAGTGTGCCCTTATTTCATGTGTCCATAATCCAAATTTTTTTTTTTTTTTTTTAACTTAGAAGCCCAACTCAAGGGTCCAAGACTCCAGTACAGTAGGTGCTGGACAGACAGTGAGCAGGAGGCAGCTTCTCCAAAAAGATGGTAGGAAGTATTACAGAAATGACAAATGGGTTGTCATAAGTACTTATCTGATGATCTTTTAGTAGGTTTCTGTAGACCTCTTGGATGCTTTGAGGGAATTTAATTTTTGTGCCTTATAAATTTTTTATCTGAAAGTATGCTATAAAAAGGAAAGTCAAGGGAAGAAGAAAAATCATATAATAGTAGTCATAGTCGAAAAACTGTAGAAGTGGCAAACTCTTCACCTCTAGGAACTAGACTAGGGTTACTTATCAGGCCAGTTCAGGTGGGTAGAAGCATTAGCCAAAAGTTGTTTCTAGTCTTTTCAGGGACAGAATGATAAATAGATACCCTTGTTTGCCACATTTTCATTAATGCAGTTGTATGTTAGGGATTACAGTAAAGTAGAAGGGTACTGATACAATGCTCAAGATTTTTTTTATATCAAAACCGTGCTTTGTGTTTTCCTATTTTTTTTTTCCTAATTTTTAACATTAGTGAAGGGAATGGGTATGTAGGTATACCTCTCTCACATTGCTAATAAAGACATAATAAATAACCAATATTAAAATTATGTTCAAGGTATCATGCAACTGAGAGAGAGTTATACAAAACACTAGACTCTTGGAGGACAAGGTTTTACAGGTGGTTTTAAGCCTTGAGTATAAGCAGCCTGTTTACTTCTAAACTCTACTGACTTCAGAGCATACCAAGCACAGAGTTTTGTTCAAACCTCTTGTCCTTGGCTGAAAATCTGTTGTACCTGACAGAAGCATCATAAAGAGAGCTCAGCCTGGAGGTAGAAAAACGATGTGTTGTTTCAAATTTTCAAAATAATTTTGAAAAACCTTGTCTCTAAGAACTAGACTAGGGTTGCTGATCAGGCTAGTTTAGGTAGCTCCAAATGCCATCTTGCACTTTGTGCTGCTGTCCGATCTGTCTCTTCCATGAATTAAAGAGAAGAGGACATGTCATTGGTCTCCCAAGCTGGGACTGAAGAAGGAAAGGTCAGAATTAATCCCCTTTAACTACAACTCCATCTTTTAATTTCCAGGGAGCACTACATTATTCTCTGTTAGAAATTCAATTAGTTTTCCACATGAGGTTTTAATTCTCTGTGTAGTCTTTTAATGCTATTGAATTAGGACCCCAATTGTATTTTGTATTATACAGGATAACAGAAATAATTGGGTCTAATACCGTTAGCCAGTTGTATTAGCAACTGTATGAATGGGCAGCAGCTCATGCCCAAGGAGTTATCACTGAGATTATAGACTTCCACGCAGCTGGAAGTAAATGAATGTGGTGTTCTGCAGTACAGTTCAATCAAAGGACTATTTATGCAAGATGACTCACCTTAAAACACATGGAGATGATCACAACACTCTTTTTCGTGTCTAAACCAAGGAGAATTACAGAATCACAGAATGGATAAGGTTGGAAAGGACCACAGTGGGTCATCTGTCCAACTTCCCTGCTGAAACAGTCATCCCAGAGCACATGGCACAGGATTGCATCCAGACAGTTCTTGAATATCTCCAGTGAGGGAGACACCACAACCTCTCTGGGCAGTCTGTTCCAGTGCTCAAACACCTGCACAGTAAAGAATTTCTTCCTCATATTCAGATAGAACTTCCTGTGCATCAGTTTCTGCCCATTGCTTCTTGTCCTGTTGTTTGGCACCGCCAAGAAGAGCCTGAATCCATCCTCTTAACACACCACCTTCAAATACTTATAGACCTTAATGAGGTCCCCTCTCCATCGTCTCTGCTGAACAGGCCCAGCTCCCTCAACCTCTCCTCCTGAGAGAGATACTCCAGTCCCTTAATCATCTTTGTAGCCCTCTGCTAAGCTCTAGAAAGCTTCATGTCTCTCTTCTACTAAGGAGCCCAGAAGCAGACACAAGAAGAGAGTGCTCTTCGTTTCATTGTTCAATGGCATAGTAAGTGTGTTATAACCGTGTGTATTGGTATTGTCAAGCATCGGGCTAAACCTTAAAGTCAGTAGCAAGGGCTTGCAGTAACCTTTCAGGTCAGTGACAGACCTGAGAAGGAAACCACAATGCTCTGACTGTTTGCTTCTGTGTGTCCTGGCTACTGGACCTAGTCTTCTCTTCCATTTACAGAGAGAAAATAATTTATGCCGATTGTATTGTGAGTGAGATGGTGATGAAGGCAGCATAAGTGCTGCTATCATGAGGAAAACTGAATTGTTGAATTTAGTTAAAGGAAATTAAGAACTTAGTGTAATTGTGAGCAGACAACTGAATATTTGGAGGAGAAGTAAAGCAACTCTACACAGATGATTAAGGACAAGTCTCTTAGAGCAGTGAGGGATTGTGATCTGGCCAGGTCAGTCTGGGGAGAGGGAATAAAGGCATCTCCACACAGGCTTTTAGGCTGGATTTGTTTTGCAGTTCATGTTGCAGGCCAGCAGGAATATGCCCTGTAGTCCATGTGTGCTGCCCTGCATAGCTTGTCAACTGCTCTACTACCAGCGAGACTGTGTGGTTCTGCTGGTGGGTGCAGTGATTGCCTGCTAGACATATGGATGAAAGCAGATAAAGCCAGAAATACTCCAATCTCTGGAGCCTCATAACTCCTATCAGTATGGATGCAGTCTTTGGCTTTCCATGAATCTGCCCAGGGTAAAAATGGAGAGATGGGAAGGAAGGAGTGGCAATACCAGTGCAAGAAAAGGCTAATTCTTTCCATGTTAGACCAGCAACTGTGAGAAATAGGAGATTGAATAAGTGTGCATAGTTTCTTTGGTTGGTTTTCTTTCAGTGTTTTTTTTTTTTGGTTGGTTGATTGGGTTTTGTTTGGTTTTGGTGGGGGTTTTTTGTTTTGTTCTTGGTTTTTTCCCAGCATATGAAATCAGATTTACAGTTACAAATTAAAAATTAACTGTTTTCAGAATCGATAAACTCTTTGTACAGAAAAAGGAACAGTAAGCCCTTTATTTTTAAACTGCCTCAGGCAATTTGTATAAGTATATAGAGCTCTTTGATACTTTGGATTTGATAGTACTGGCACCACCTATTGGTCTTTTGCACTGAAATCAATTTACACTTTGTGTTCAGTTTCTGAAAAACACCATAAAATTCACTGTCACATATAGGTACTGGTAAAAAATTTTGTCATGAAAAAGTAGCAATAATAAATCCTGTTTATGTGACCATGTAGTATTTCAGGACAATTGACAGGCAAACCTGCAGAATTCAGTCATTTTTCTTCGGTTGTTCCAGTCCATGATTAAGAAAATACTTTATGTATGGGAAGCAGTGAATTTCTTACTATTAAAAAAAATCACGTCAAATGAACTAAAACAAAGTAAGAAGACTTTTTTTTTATTTTAAAGTTCAATAGATAAATTAAAATTGGTTTGGTCCATAAGCAGAGGTGAAGTAGGAATAATAACTTTGAGAAGAGAATGAACTAAAAATAGGTAGAAAGATGGAGAAATGAGTGGGCTGCAAGGACTGCAACAAGACTGAATACATATCACAAGATAATCTACGCTAAGAATATTTTTTTGCGCAGATAAGATAAAAACACTGGGCATTGAGAAAATATTTAAACTCATAATAAAGGAATAAAAGCAGAAGGAGAGCAAATGTGGACAAATGTGCAGTGAGATGAATTTGAATTTTTCTGTTGTGCTTCTACTCAGCTGTAAGAAGCCAGGATGTATGACCCAGGGCACTGCCCTGATCATTCAGCCTTGCCTTGGTTAGTATTCATTGCTTGACTTATGGCAACTTTTGCAGTCCAAAATTATGGAGGTAAAAAAAGAACAAGCCTACTCAATCCTAATCAAATCAAAGAACACTGTTCTATTCTCGGACTTTTAATAAAATATCTATGAGGGGAGGATAGCCTATGTGATGAAAGGAGAGCCTGTTTTCCTGTTATTTCAGTAGCTTAAAGACCAGATATCCTTACTGAGTTTCTGAAGTGTTTTACCGCCTGGTACTACAGAATCAAGCTGAATTAACTGTGATACTGCTTAAAGGCTGCAACTGCAAGCGAAGGCTTGTTTTGGTGAGCACCCTGTAAAAGTTTAAATAATTTGGCCCTGTTATTGAACTGTTAATAACGTAGGCAGAAGCAAGCTCTTAATGTCAGTAAATTTGCACCAAGGAAGACAGCAGCATATTGATTTTGAACACAGCTCAGCTACCTGAAATCAAATGCTCTCCAGTGTGCAGTTCAACTGCCATATTAATACCTTACAGTTTTTCTTCTGAGGCATGCAATGAGAAATATACATAAGTATATGCCTGGAAGAACCTTGTTTTGCTGGAAGCAAAATGTATGTCTGTATAAGTAACTGTAACAGGCTTGCTTATATACCTGATTTTCTGTATAGAGGCTTAGGGTTGGTTTTTGGTTTTTTTTTCATTTAAATAGAACTTTGTTTAGATACACGATCACTTCAGTCTGAGATTCAAAACACTGTGTGATTTTCAGTATTAAGGGGCAGGATGCTGTGTGCTTAGTAGGTGTAAGGTTAATATCTTTGAACATTTACAGTGCAGCAGATCACTGTTTTATCTCTCAGGACATAACCCATTGTATGGTTCATAATGCTGTTTTCACTGAAAGGTCGTTTAGACAGTTGTTCTGAACTGGATTTTTTTCTGTGCCCTTCACCAAATTACCCCAAAGAAAGACAAATGGCCTCATTTGAAGCTGTAGTAAAAACACTTCATGGCCAGTTGCAGAGGAAGGAGAAAGAGATACATAATTGATACCAAACACTGATGGTTCTGCAACCATAGCTAGTAAAAGACTGAGCACTGAGGAAGAACGTCTGAAAGCAGAGACTGTAATGTGAAGGTTCGAATACTTCCTTGGACCAGTGAGTGAGACACTGCAGGCAAGATTGTAATCATAAGCTTGGGACAACAGTATTTTTGGTTGAATAAAATATCTTTTGTCTGCAGTGGCCTGCAACATATAAGTCTTCAAATATAAACAACCCATATAGCAAATAATTCCCATACCTGCTGTGAGAGAAGATAGGATTTTTTTCTGTGTGCAGAGGACCTCAGAAGCCTGTGATTGTATTTATCTGGCAGCCATGTGAAAGGTAGTGTGTTAACACGTCGGATCCGTAGAAATCTGCAAGATAAAATTGCAATGTGGGTTTTACTGGGGAGAACCTGCATCCGGTTTTCATGGCTCCTCAAAGAAAAATGAATTCACTGTCCCCAAATTACCTGGGCTTTGCAGACAAGTACTTTAGGTAAATAATAATGGATATAGTTATACCACCAGAATTTGGCACTGCTGTTCCAGTTTATAAATAACTTTGCCTAGAAATCAGATAGCAGCATGTGCAGGTGTGAGTCATTAGTGCAGGAGACACAATGATGTGTGGAAAAAGAATGGCTCACATCCAAACCAGCCCACACACTTTCATCAGCCCCTTGAAGTCTGCAGCACGGAAAATAAATTTTTCAAGTCAGGCTGCTAAAGCCCACCCAATCTTAAAGCTCAAAGGTGCAATAATATGGAATGCAATGCTTCTCCCAGTGCTTTGTCAATCAGCCATGCTCAAAAGGCAGTTTTGTAAGACACTAGTTTCTGAGTTAATTATCACAATGTCAGCTGAATAAATTAATATCCCCCACATACGCACACAAAAAATGTGTGTCAGAGCTGCTTTCTGTAAATCATTGTTTTAGAACGTGGTTTTTTAAGTTCTAAGGAGTTAAGAAGATAACAAAATTATTACTTGATTTTATTTTTAAGATTTCATGAGCTGAAACTGGAAACAGCTAATTATACTGACCTCCCTGCTTCCAGAGTTAATGGAGGGTGTAATGAAGAATCAACAAGCACCAAATAGCACTTATGATAAGGTGCTGGTTTTGGAGAGAATTCAGGGAAAGAAAAAATGGTACTTTTAGTTCAGGAATATGCCTGACTTAATTCTAACTGGTCTGGCAAAGTTTGTCCTTTCAAGGCTTAAGTTAAGCTGAAGGGGGATAGACAACTTTGGTATCAGGTGAAGGTTCTCGGCAGAACAAATTGAATTCAAACAGGATTCAAGTTATTTTTTAACTGAAGATTAAAGACAGAAGCAAGTGGGTTCTTTTTCATATGAAAGCACATTTGCATTCTAGATCTGGTATGTTTTCAATATTGCAGATTGAATCCTTGTTTATTTTAATAAGGTGCACATTTCACTATTTGCTGAACAATCCTTTTTTGCCATATGTCTTCTTTTTCCTATTTTTGCAGTGAAATAAAGATAGGAAATTGAAGCACAAGTTTAGATCACTTTCGCTAAAATTTTGGCTTCAGATCTTATCAAAAGATACTCTATGGTTTTTCTTGCTTAGTGTTTTGAAATTATGATTAGGATTCAAAGTTCTGTGCAGAGATGATCATCTCCTTTCCTGCTTCCATTGGCATATTCTTGTGCATGGATTGAACAGTCAAGTATGAGAATTGGACATCCTAATAGACATAGAATAACATACAGAAAGAGCAGAGGATATCAAACTATTCAGGCTCTATTACAAATTACATGGTTCTGCAGGAATTGTGTAAATATTTATGCTCAGCCTCTCCTGACTGGCATCTGCTTGGAAAGGGTAAAAAAAAATTTTAATGTCAGTCTGCCTTCTGTGATGTTAATACAGCTAGAGCTGATGAAAATGGCCCGAGGCATCAACCACCTTTCCACATTTTTAAAGACAACAAAATTCTGTAAATTACAAGCACATAAATCCAAATTAAGATGTCAGAGGTATTACTGCAGGCTCACAGTGACGCAGATCAGAGCACTATTTGGCTCAGCTGCTTTTCTGCTCGTTTCTTTCCACTGTGCTCATAATGAAGGAGAGGTAATATATAATTGCTGAACGCACTTTTCTGTAAATAGTTTTATTAAGAAAGCAGTTAAGGAATTTTTCTATACTTTGTGATGGTTTGAAAATCTCATTTCATTTAAAACTAATAAGAATTAGCCTTTTTGTTCCTTCTCGTGGTTTAAGAAGTTATTCTATTGCCTTGTGTTACTTTTCATTTGTCCCTAGTTTAATAGTTACCAACCTCAAACCACTAAGAACAACACTATCTAGATGTATAGATAAGTTTTCCTCCAGCAACTTCTCTGTCACTTACACAGAAACCGTTCTAAAGATGATATTATTACTATACACTACTTTCTTTTTTCTCTCAGATATGTATTTAACATGAGGGTTTGAGCTGTTTTCTTAAAGACAAAGGTTTGTAGAGTTTATTCCCCTACTTCCTTATGTAAAACATTAACACAGTGTAATAGGTAGAAATTACAATGTATGTTAGAAGTGCTTTTAGCCAGGTTTGAAAATACTATAACAGATACTAATTCGATTCCTAATTGGTATAATCAGGTTCAAATAACAGTATTGTTAAGTGGTCCACTGTATAATCAATTCTGCTAGAATAAGATTCTGCACTCCTGCAGAAATATTGTATTTCTAAGGAAAATATATGGGTAAAATGATACATTAAAAACACACTGCATGCCTTATCATTATTTTCATCTTAAAAACTGGAAAAAAAGGATAAGAGCAACTTCTCAGGAGAAATATATGAAGAGTAGACAAATGTCACCAGCATAAAGTGCTCTGACATCCAGTAACAATTATATTAGTCACTAGGTATACATAAACTCAAAATAGGCAAATGTAGAACACCCAGGGCAAATTTCCCAATGTTGAGGAGAAATTCAACAAATTGACATAAGAGTATATGTCAAAAATATGATGTGATTATGTTGTGTTGTGATGCTTCTATGTATTATGGAACAAAAGGTCACAGTACAATGTATTCTGGTTGGAAGAAGATACATAAAATGGTGTGGTGAAAGGAAGGGTCACTTATGCTGTGGATCTCACTTGCATAAGAAAACTTGCATCACTTTTTTTTTTCTAGTTGAACAGAACCAACCCTTTTCATCCCCTTGGGACTGATGCTGCAGACAGGGGGAAGTCAGGGGAACTAAACTTATTCACACCAGGCACAGTGTAACCTGACTGGTTTATGTGTCAGATTCAGGATTTTGTGTTCCAGTTGGAGTTTCAGTTAGCAGGAAAGATTCTTGGTGACATTGGCTCTACTCAGGCAAAAACACCCACCTTGCTGAAGGAGAAGCTCAGCATGGCAAAGGATCAGGCTTCAGCAGCAGTAAGCTCTGCCAGAAACATTCTCTCTCTGTTAAACAAAGTCCAATATGAAAAAAGGCTACTGTTCAAGTAATTTCTCCTTCAGAAATCACAAAACACTTTTCGAAGTATGTGACATAAGAACCTGAATAGAAACTTCTTAATGTCACAGTAATCTTCAGTGCAGACTGCTGTATGTAAATGTGCTAACTTCTTTCTTGTTAAAACTGCAACAGCAGTATTCAGGCAACAGCAGGATTAATTTTCACTCATGACTCATAACAACATGTCCAGATTTCACTTCCCAGTACAAGGGAGACATGGATGTACCTGGATAGAGTCCAACAAAGGTGTCAGAAAGAGGATTAAGGGAATGAAACATCTCCTCTACAAGGAAAGGCTGAGGGATCTGGGACTGTTTATCAAAGGAAGGAATGCCGTCATGGGGGGATTTAGTCACTGTTGTATAAATAGAGGAGGTACGGTTACAAAGAGGACATAGCCAGACTCTTTGCAGTGGTGCCCACTGATAGAACAGGAGGGCAAGTGGACATACACTTCAACAAAGGAAGCTCTGAACAGTCAAGAAACACTTTTTAACTGTGAGAGAGGCTGACATGTTGCTTCAGAAGAGGGTTGTGAAGTCATCCTAGGAGATATTTAAAAGCTGTCTAGACACAGTACTGAGCAAACAGCTTTAGGTGGTCCTGCTTGAGGGCAGGGGGTTGGACTAGGTGACCTCCAAAGGCCCCAACCAATCTCAACCAGTTTGTGATTCTGGTCCTGTGCCTGCACTCTGGCTCTAAAGACAAAATTTAATTTGTACTAAAAGTGAAAGAAGACATCTTCATTCAGTTATGGCTAAATCAAGAATTAGTAGAAGTAGTTTGTGTACTCTAATACTTAAAATCTGCAGCACTGTGTAAATGAATAAATCTATTTCTCATCATTAACAAGAATTGGGAGTTGGTAAGTAGAATAGCATAACAGTTGTAGGTAGAATTGTGACTTGAAGATGACATTCTCAGTGTACAGATGCATATGGAATTTATTCTTGGTTTCAATACCACTCAATTAGCATGATCAGTTATTATGGATAGTATCTGCCGGAGGTCAGATATGTGGAAGTTGAAATGATAAAACCAAAGTCTGCAACTGTGTTTCAGGAAAAATCAACTTTGAGGTGATAATTATTAATTTTCCTATGCCAGTTTAAAGTTCTGATCTGCAACTCTTGTTTTTAGCATTGGTATTATCAGTCTTCACAGCTCTCACTCTGCAGTGCCAATACCAAGATCTTCCCATCTCATACAGTGACATTTATAAAGCTTTAACAGTGTCTTTGGACTGGCTGGCTCCACTGATTTAAGCACAGTAGGAACCAGGAGCTTTTCCAAAATTTTGACAAAATTTTTCTTTGTGACCTTCTTTCTCCCCTCAGATAAATCAGTTAATCTTTCTTTGGCTCAGTTTTGCTGTCTCTAGACAAAAATTATGACATGATGTTGCTGCTGTAAAACTTTGTTCATGGTCTGCCAAAGTGCTTTGATATAGTGAGGTTTAGGCACTGCAGAACTGCCTGCCTTACACAACAGCTACAGGCTCCCTGCAGGCTGGGGACTGGACTTTAGTGGCTCTTCTTTAAACAGGGGAGAGCACCCAGGCAGTAACAGCCCCTCTTGGTCTTTCTGGAAAGCATTACACAGGTAAAATGTCCTCCGTGAACCATCTCAGCTTGATTTTTTTTTTTTTTTTTTAAGGTGATGATATAATTTTGATGTGTCAAAGATGACCAGCGCTCAACCTTTGAAGGAAAGTTTATCCGTGGGTAGAGTTGTGGTTTTGAGGATTCATGACCTTTTGTAATGTTGCTTATCCATATTATTTCAGATGAACTAGTAAAAGCTGCCTAGCACTTCTCTGTAAGACTTTGCTACAAAGGATGGAGTCCTGCCAACTTTCCAAATCAATGGATGGAAACTCTAGAGTTGGTAAAGTAAAATCATCTGTAATTGTTGGGTTGATTTAATGGCCTTCTGGCTGCAGGTGGTCACACAGATATAGTCAGTACCTTCACCGTCCAGATTTGAGAGCCCTCAGTAGCCCTTGCAATGAGGAGTCTCCATGACTTTCAGCTTTTTTACAATATAGAAACATGTTGGTTTACTGGTTGATCACATTACTTTAACTTTGCAGCCCTCATTTGGGCTGCCTGCAGGGTGAGTTCTTCCTTGCTTTCAAGCTTGATATGTGTTTGCTGAATGCCCAGGATGAAGTGCTGATGCCAGACGTTGGCCTTACAGCTGCTTACACTGGCATGGTGATGCTCCTTGTCTGCTACCTCTACTCTTCTTCTGTTTATACACTTCTGATTTTAATAAAACCACTGTTGTTCCTTGTGTAATTTTTCTCCTCTTGTTCTAATTTTTCCTGCTAGAAATCCTGGCTTAATATCACATGTTGAATAACGGAGTGGCAGTTTGAAGTGTTTGCTGGGACAGGGCTTATTAGTGGCTGTCACTGATTCAGGTTTGGGTAAAATATAGAGAAGTTTGCAGTGAAAATAACTGGATTTTGCATGTAGGAGATCAGGCAATTGGATCATAGAATAGTAGCCTTTTTTTCTTTTACATATATTTAAATTATTTTTGGCTTTCTAGTCTTTAGCAGAATTTTTTCCTATTTCAGATTCATTTGGAGCAACAGCATTTAAAATTAGATGCTCTATGGAAATTTACGGTACAATTTATTGTCCTTTCTACTTTATACTGAGTGCTAAATTTAATCCAATGTTAAAATGTTTAAATATGTCTTACCGAATATTTTTAAAAATAGATTTAATAGACACTACCAATGTTTTCGTTTGTGTAACAGAATAATTCAGCATGGCTTGTTTAGATTTTTTTGGGCTTCACCCTTTGCTAGTGAGGGGAGTTATGAATAAGAAACCTTCAAATACCTGCCATAAAAAAAGATATGATTGGTAGATGTGTATAGTTCTGACTGTATAAACAGTTTTACAAGTGTATTATTGTAAATCAAATTCAATTTGTTCATTTGTTTTCCCAGTTTAAAGATCTTGGGTGCACAGCAGAAAAGAAAGATGGGGTTTGTGTTGAGCAACCAGAGGGCAGTGATGGGGCCTGCAGAAAGATGAGAGGCTGAGACTGAACACATTTAAGCTGCACTCCTGCCCTTTCCTGCCCCTTGGTCCTGCATGTGATAGTCTCCCTGTGCCATGGTTTGTGAGGACAGTGACCTACATAGGATTCAGGTTTTAAAACTGTAACGGGTCTGCTTCTACCTGAGACATGTTTTGTAATCTGTCTGGTGACGCAGTTATCTAGTTTGAATGTGTGCCAGTGTTTATCCGAGACAGGCAAGTACAGAGTCAGTGCTGAAGGATTGCTCCCGTGGTCCTTTTCAGCTGTTTGCAGACACCAAAAGCTTCCATAGTTAGATAGTGAGCTTTATAGGTCAGAGATGATGCTGTATGTTTGCGAGCATTAGCACTCTGTTTTGGTACTGCATAAATAACACATGCAAATGACAACTAATAAATAAATAAAAATAAACTCAGAGGCAGTAGAAGATTGGCCCGGGAACCTCTGCAGGTTCACTGATAAAGATAGAGCTATGCACCCTGTTTGGGTGCCCAGAATTCAAGGGGTGTCTCTACCAACCATATTCTTTCCATGCTTGAGATGGAAAAATAATTATGGAGAATATTTCTTGAGAATTGCAAACTTAAATGACAATTAGGTTTTATCAGGTGTGTGGATAGCCAGACCCTGCACAGCTGGCAGAAGGTAAAGGAATTTGGATGAATGCTTGTGCTTAACCATTTTGCGATTGAATTTGGTTTATCCTTCTCAGAATTCAGTAGAATATTTCATTCTCTGAATCTATTTTGAACACCTTAGGAAACGTTTCAAAGGGCAGCTGGCTTCCCTGACTGCGTTTAAAGTATGTCCACAAAACATTTATCATTTTAAACTATAGCAACAACATTTACTTTGAAAGGGCTTCTTTTCTCTTTCTAGGAAGGCTGTTCTAGCTTCTTTTCCCCCCAGGCTTCCCGAGCAAGCTGTGTAAAGAGAAGTGGCTCCTGTGGCCGCTAAAGAAAACAACTGAACCAGACAGGCCTTTGCTGAGAGCTTAACCTGGAGTTTGTGCCAGAGTGAGTACACAAGCATTACTGAGAGGCTTCTTTCTTCCATCAGACATCAGAATTGTTTTCCTTTGTGACCACGGGCAAGCAGGTGCTTGGAGTAAGCCAGAATCCGTGAGTTAGACTGTATTGGATAGTTATAGCAGCGTGTACTCCTGGAGAGTGCTCGGTGAGGGCAAAACTGCAGGAGGGGAGGCAGGGTAAATGTCATTGCACTTATCTGAAGTTGCTTTCCAGCCAGCAAGCGTGAAGCTAACATCCTCTGCCTCTGCAGTGTGCTGCCATTGCAGCACTGGCTGTTTTTCATGATTAGCATTGCAGATCTGCGTGCATGCAGCTTTGTTGCTTTTACACCTTCTTCTCATGAAGGGAAATTTTCAAACTTGCTTCCCATGAGGTACACAATTCTAGAAAATAGCCTTCTTTTGAACTTTTTTAAGTTGTAACCAGTAAGGGCTTTTCTTGTGCAAGGGAGAGTTTGCAGGTTCCATAAGGACCTTCATCCCCAGACTGTGTGGTGAAGGGAAAGGTGGTATCCCTTGAGGACAGGCATTGGCCAAGGTCTACTCCTTCCTGTTTCTGATGATAAAAAAAAAATTATATAATGTATGAAGTTACTGTGAAACTTAAGACCAGATCATGAGAAGAAACCCTTAACTTATTTTTAGCAGTTCAGAGGAACACTAATAAGCATTTTTATTAACTTATGTATTCTATGTCCATCATCTATGAAAAGCCAGATGAAAGGAAATGATGTCACACCTCAAGACACTGTGATGCTCTAGTGTAGGTGTCCAGATGCTGATGTGCCCAGACAACTCTGCAATCAGGTATGAAACTTTTGGCCTGTAAACTGTGATTATGAAGAGGAAACATACAGAAACCTGCACTTTAAAATTCTGAGAGAGAACTGTTTTGTTTCCTATGGATTTCAGAACTGATGCCATTAAAACAAACAACAACAAACTCAGTGAAACATGGACACAGTTTTGTAGCTTTCTTGTCTGAGCAGTTAATACTGCAGAATCTATAAATCTTTATAACTTCCAAATTTTAGACTATACTGCTTTAGGTAGTTTCTTATTCATAGTCTATCTTAGGCGTACAGTTTGGAGATGTGTGGAGATCTAAAGCAATGGGAGTATATCCTTCTGTGGGAAGGACAAAGTAACTATCATCAGGCATTCATTGATCAAACTGGTGTAGTTTTGCAGTAAAGATACTCATCTTCAAGACATAGCTGGAAATAAAGGTACTACATAACTGATACGAAAACTTCTTCCAGTAATTATAACTATTTGTTTCCTTGGTAGTTATGTTTTAATACTCCTACCATAAAATAACTCCATAATGAAATAATAGAATTTAGAAGAGAGTGAGATATTGAAGCAGTGCCCATTACTTCATCTTCTTTTCATCAAAGTTTCCTGCCCTGATAAAATATTGAACAGTTTGTGAGAACAGCTTTTTAGCTTTTGTGTGCTGCTGTGAATTTGTGACGTGAGTGTAGTTGCTGCCCAAGGACATAGTACTTACTGGAGGGTTAGGTATGAGAATCTTGTTAACCTGCAGTGACTGTATCTGAATACCTTATAGTTGGCACAAAAAAAAAAAAAAAGGAGTAGTATCTTTCAACATCTCATGAGATTCATGAGATTGTTATTCAGCCTGAACATAAATTATAAAATATACTTTTACATACTTATCTATATTTATATTGTTTTTCAATATGTGAAATAGTACTTTGATGAATCATTACAACTAGCCTTATTAGACAAAATAAATGAGCTATATCTGCTAAAACTGTGCTTTTGATTTTTTTTTTTTATTCTGTCTATTTGCTTTCTCAGAAAATTGCTTAGTTTGATAAAATTGGAGGCTCTTTTCCTGTAATTAGTTTAAAATAGATGTGGAAGGAAATTTTCTTTCAGATATATTCCATTTTGCTTCAAAACTATTTTTTAATGACCTTCAGTGTAACAAAGGGAAATTACTTTATGTACTTCCGAAGGTTATATTGGGTGTTTTTCCATGAGTTTCACACTAATATTTTGTGCGTTGATGTAAAGGAAACATGTTGCATATTCAACCTTTGGACCCAGTGTCAGAACACAGTTGCTGCATCTGGTCAGCCTCACTTTAATAAACTGTTTTGTAAAACCTGTACAGATGTTGGTTGGTAGAGACAAGCTGTCGTGGCCTGTTCAGTGCTACAGGAAGAACAGCAGATAGAGAAAAACCCAGCTCCTTCTTAATGAGGTCTTGTCTCACCAAGACAATTTGAAATAACCATGTCATTTATAATTGTCATTTCCCGTCATGTGATGCTTAACAGTGTGTCTATGGCCAACCATTCAATACTCTCTCCTTACTATACATTTTAGTCTTTTGTTCAATTTATTTGCTGTTACCAAAAGTCATTATTATATTATTGAAGCATATCCATGCTGAAGAATTAAGATAGTAAAATATGGACTGTGCTTTATGCTCATTACAAGTTACATTCTTCTATATAAGGAGAAATAGTAGTAGTCACCAGGAATGGAAATAGAATTACAGTGCATTATGGTTTAGTGACACAGTACGTTTTTACCTTGGAGCACCAGAGAATTAGTAATTATGTACCTGTCACTTAAAAGGAGGGAAAGAGGCTGTGACCAGTTTATGGTGTTATGTGCCATTTCCTCAACTTTTTACATTCTCTTTGGAGGGAAAATCCTTGAAGTGTGAATCTGGCATAACAATACCAGCTCCTTACAGTATGTGGCTCAGACAGATAAAAGTTGAATATTACATTATTCTATGTTTGTATGGAGTGTCAACAGCCATAACATCAACATGTTGGAGGTGCTTGTAAGTATTAGTACTGCAGATTTAAATCTGTAATCCGAAATCAGGACAGGAAAACTGCTTTCTACTCCATTCTACAATTTTGATTAAAAAAATCTTATTTAAAATGCAGTTAAGTGTCTTCATTCTTTGTTTACTTGGTGCTGTATTACAGTTTGCCAAAAGTGGTTTAGGTAGCAGTCACCCTCAGAGTTCAGAAAGTACGAAAGAGGAATAACAGTGGGTGTTTGTTTTTCCAGTTGTTCTTAGGTAAACAGGGATAATTGATGTATCTTATCACAGGGTGGTTTCTCTCTACCTGACAGGAGTGTTTTTCTTGGGTTTTTTTCCTTCACAGATGTTGACTGATTATCTTAAACAGCTTTGTGTCTCTTTTCTTAGTTACACTACGCCTTACACAATTAGTTTGAGTGATGAAAAGAATGATGTTATGTCAGTGGCTTTCCAGACTCTTGCCAATTCATAAAGCAGTGGGTTTTGGATGTTAATTTCTGTATAGAGCCAGTGCCTTGGAGTTTGCGTTCCAGGGAGCAGTGTTTTTAAATATTGCAAAATTATATTTTCTTATTGATAAAAAGACTTTTTTGCTAGATGTTTTTGCGATGGTTGAAGGTTCATAAACTTCTTGTATGCTTTCCATTGTCACAGGGTCACATTAATGGTTGGGAATAGAGGTTCCAATGGGAGGTCAATAAATAGTAGTATTCACTTATTTTTAGTAAGTAAAAATGTATCCTGTCTCACTATGAGATTCAAAATTGCACTAAATGTCAGATTTTTCTCAAGTTAACTTTTTGGTTCTGCATCTCTTATTTGGATGTGTTTTTAGTATCATTACAAGAAAATATGGATAGGTTTTCTGTTTTATTTTGGAAATAAAAACTAAATTGAAAGATGCAAAATTCTCTCGGAGAAGTTCTGACCACCAAAAAATTAATCCCACTTGTCAGTTTGTTACAGTCTAACGTTTTCTTTCATTTTGTGTATTCTTTCCTGAAGATCTGGTTGTTTTTAGAGTCCAGAATATATAATTTTCCTTTAGAGGCAATCATGATGGAAAGAAGTTGAACGTAAAATGTTCCCAAATTAGCAGCATAGGTGTGCACCTTAAAATCTGCAGTTATTCTGACAGAATGCTAGCTGTGAAGGCACAAAATTCAGAGGATCTGAAAATCCTTTTCAAAACCTTGTCATTACTTAAACACAGACTAGATGGGTATACAACCAGTGGAGTGTTTAAAGCAGATCAAGTATAGCAGCAGTTGCTGCTGTTTCTGTTCTTCTGGGTTCTTTCCTCAAATAGCCTCAATAGCCCCTTTTCCTGGGTTAACAGTATTTTTCTAATTAAATATGATTTCAAAGACAAATGCCCTCTTAATGCCAAAGCTTGCTACAGAAAGGATTCCTTAGAGTAAACAGACAACAGACCAAAGAGAAGAAAAGTTAGCTGCTGCAGCATTCTTTTGGCTGTGCCTCAACTCCCACTGGCTTTGCAAATGTTAAGGCTATTCAGCACCTGCAAAATTTACTAAGTGTCTCAGACCTAAGCTTGGGAACCACTCAGCAGTGGCAGTATGTTACAGACTTGTTACCCAGTATGTGGCTTAAAAATGCTGGGTTTGGACTTTGATCCATTGTCATCCTCATGAAAGTGCCGGTCCTACAGATATTTAAAGTCATTTCGTGCATCTCAAAATATGTTCCCAGTCCCTCTTTTCCAATCTTTCTTCATGTGTGATGATGCATTAAGGCCCAGTTTTTCAAGCACGTTCTTTAACTATTTCTTTTTTAGCCTTCATTGAGAAGACAATCAGCTTTCTGACTAATAGTTTTGGATCAATGTGCTGTGTTCCACTGTGATGGTATTCTCCAAAATCTACGTCCCCTAGAAATCAACAGGAATGTGATTCAAGCTTGCTTCTTGAGCTTAGAACAAAAAATGGTCCAAAAATAAAGAATATTTTTCTCGGGAAGCTGTAATATCTACAGAAGTTTAATGTAGTCTTCAGCAGACGTTTTATGGAGTTGAGGATCTGCAGTTTTCCAGAGAAATTACAGAGGACACTCACTGCTGGGACCCATGAACTCAATTGCTTTTGTTCTTTCCTAGACATTTGATCTCTCTTCCACCCATTTTATGTGCCTTGCCCATGACAATTTTGTTTTGTGTTCAGAGTTCTGCTGAAGAGTGAGTGAGCTGAGACTCTCCTGGGACATGTCCCCTAAGTTTAGGTCTCTTTCCTATAAACAGTTGCAGTTGTTTTTAATAACTGTGAGTTTCTTTTCATACTAGGTGATGCAGATGTACCTCCCGTTCTGTGGGATTGCCATATCCAATGCCCAGCTATTTGCAGCTTCAAGAAAGGAATATGACAGAAGCAGGGTAAGTAAAAAACGTATAGTGGACCAATATCAAACTTTGGTGTTTTGTTCCTTCAGGGTCCAGCTACGTGTACGTGTTTGCTAAGCAGACAGTTTTAACTACATTTCGTTTCAAAAACTGTGTTTTCAACAGATCTCTGTCTTGATTGAAGCAGCAAGCAGAGAGCGTGGGAGGGAAATACACTCGTGGGGGTGGCTGTTGTTTCCTGATGTCAGTTCCATGTTTTGTAGTGCTGAAACAATTGCATTTGTGGCATAGACAGTGCAGGAGAGAGTGTTGCTTTGGCAGAGATTCAAGTTCTCATAAAATTCTAGTAATATCAAGACTTTTCCATCCTGAATTTTTAATATTCAATTCATGTGCAAATAATGTGGATATATCTTTCTAAAAGTAAGCAGGAAAGAAACCCCTATATATGAAGGGTTTTGACAGCACGTGTCTGCAAAGATGCATTACTCATGATTGCTAGTGCCGTGCATGAGTTGGGACAGGAGGTTCTGAAGTGAAAATAATGCTGAGCTCTCATGTCATTTACTTGTCAGAGAGGTTTTTTAATTTTTTTAATTACCTCAGAGAGGTAATTTAATTTTTTCAAGAAATAAAATGGTAATTTCGAGGGGTTTTTTTTAAATCGCCCTTCCTGCAATGATGACAGGAAGTTATACTTTTGTTAGCATGGATCACAGCTCCAAAGCTTCAGTAAAAATACACCTGACAGTGTTGAACCTATTCTTCCTTCACAAAATAGGGGAAAAACAGTGGTCTGGGCCTGTATATTGAGCTCTGACATTTTTATATTCATGATTTTGGTGCTTTCCATATGCGAAAACTAATGCTTTGCAATACTTTGAAAACTAATAATAGCCCTTTCTAATATTTAAGGGTTGTGAGGAATCTGAGCTTGTCTTCGGTTCAGATCTGACAAGAGACCATTATATTTTGGGGTGGAGATGCGGAGGAGACTTGGGGAATAAAAAAGATTGTATGCCAGAGTTCTTTTCTTTGTTTGATGTTCAAATAAAATAATTGTTTGACTACACAGAGGCTTAAAATTTGCTGCAGATTGCCAGACTGCAGGGAACTACACAGAATTTTGAGAAATCAATGTTTAATCTTCCGAGAGAGACATTCAGCAGAAAAGCGTTAGAGACATCCTCATTCTTTATTAGAAAAGGGTAAATTCTGGTGGTTGGATGTATCAGGAAGTTGGGTTAGAGATACAGATTCTTTGTTTCTTGTTGCTGCTCAGCCATGCGAAGCAAAAATGTCATTGCCATTTGACAGCTACATGGTGACCCGTACATGATTGCATTCTAGCCTATTGGGGGTCTTTAGCTTTGCCTAGTCCAAGGCTGAAGTTAGTTGGCAAGTACCAAGTGGTGGCTTTGCCTTTCTCATCACACTGGCCCTCAATGGTGGCAACTTCCAATTTTGCTGAGGACCACCTCGTTAGAAGAGCTAAGACCACTCCAGTTTATAAGCTTGCCTGTATCGATGTTCTTTATCTTTATCGATGTCCGTGCCCAAAATGAAAATAAAGGAAAAAGCACACTTCTTTTGACCCATGGTAAGAAAGGACAGGGCTTATTTTTTTTAAAGTTGATGAAATGAGAGGGGAAGCCCTCAGTTTTAAAACACTATATTTTACAGACATGTTGGTGGTAAAGGCTGGATCAGAGTGCTGTTAGAATGTGAAGTATTGATGTGGGTTTTTTTCCTTTCCAGCTTTGAACATGAAAATTGGGTAATAAAAGAATAAAATGGAGTTTAAATGCCCTAGCAAATTTGATATAGAAAATCAAGTAACTCAATCCATACTTCATTGCATTATAGCCATTTTTTCTGGACCAAAGAGAAATAGTTTGAAAGATTGCCACTGTTTGCTAGGAGTTGGATTGCACCTAGTTATGAACTGAGAAATACTTCTTTCTTTCTTCAGTTACCCCCATGCCAATACTATTGCCATAACCATTAAGAACATTTTTGAATGAAGATTTCAATGGATCATTCATATTAAAATCAATCCCAGGGATGATACCTCCTTTGCAATGCTCCGTGTACTTATTAATTCTACAGCCAATATAAGAGTTTTCTGTCCCTGTATGCAGGCATTACTGGAAGTAGTGAATGATCTCTTTGAGGAACAGACTGACTTGGAGAAAATTGTCAAGAAAATTATGCATCGGGCCCAGACTCTGCTGAAGTGTGAACGGTGCTCAGTATTACTTCTGGAAGATATCGAATCGCCTGTAAGTGTAGCTGCACATTCTGTAGAAAGACTAATATTTGAGTGATGGAGCACTTTTTTATTGTAGTGGAGCTGTTGCCAGTCATATAAGTACTGGACAGCAAGAATTCTTCCAGCATGTTGTTCCTAAATGTGAGTTAGGTACAGGTCAAATCTTTATCAATAACCACTGTTATGTTTTAATCCCAGTAGGCAGCTAAGTCCCACACAGCCCAGTAGGATGGGGAAGGGAGTTGGAAGTCTAGAAGTGTGAAAGCTTGTGGATTGAGGTACAGACAGTTCAGTGATAGTCCCACTGGGAAAGAAGGGTTTGCTACTCAGGGAGTTTGGTACAAAATGGCCTCTTTATTAACATGGCTCCTGCCTTATATAGGGCAGGAGCAGAACTTGCCAGAAAAGTGGTGTAACCGGGAAGGAGCAAGGGCGGAACATACTAAAAAAAGCATGTTCTCCAAATAGGGAAGGGATGGCCGTATAAGGAAAATACTGCAATGCAGCAATAACTGACCAATAAGATAACAGGACATAAGAACATATGGGCTAAAGGGGATTTTTAGGGAAAATAGGGTACAATAAGTGGGAAAATACAATAAACCGTGAACACAAATTCATAACCCAAAGTGCAACAGTTTAATTAGTTTAAGTCATCATAAAGGGGTTTTGTTTTCACATGGTCTCCTCTTCCTCAAAATTCCTCCTCCAGTCCTCGTAGTTTTCGTCGTTCCCACCTCCAACGGTTCAGTAGGTAAAGCAAGAGCTATATACACAAGCAAAGCAAAATAAAGAATTGATGATCCTTCCAGTCACAAGCAGGTGATGTGTCATTTCCAGGAAAGCAGGGCTTCATGTGCGGTGGAAAACTCCCTCAGATTTATTGCTGAGCATGACGTTGTATGGTATCATAGTACAGGATACCCCTTTAATTAGCTGGAATCAGCCCAATCTATTGTGCACCCATCAAGGTATTCCCCAGGGTGGCAGAATGAGAAACAGAGAAGGCCTTGACACTATGTAAGTACTGTTGAACAGTAAAACATCTCTGTTATAAATGTTTTAACATCTGTTATAAATGCTGTTTTCATCACATAACTTAAACGTATCATCACTACAGGCTACTATGAAGAAAATCAATGCCACCTGAGCCAAAACCAGTATAGGTACTTTTTTCAGATGAAAACTGAAGATACCATTGTGATTCCTTATGGCCACTTGAAGGCATTTAATGGATGTCTGTAAGCTGCTGATGGATCAAACTATCACTGGTGTGTGATCCAGCTGATATTCTGTGATTCTCAGTAGTCTGTGTGATGGAATTAGTGCTTACTACAGAGCAACTATGACTTAGCTTAGAAGCAAACTGCTCTTGTGGTCTGCTTAAAAAGGAAAAATTACCTAATTTGTTATCAAATATTTATTTGCTCAGTTCCTTTCTTTTATGATACAGCCACAAGAAAGAAAGAAAAATCCTGTCTATAGCTTCATTTACATTTATAACCTTGCTAACATTGTCAGGCCATTGACTTATCAAATGGGTGGTGCTTGCAAGCAGTTTCAGAACCAGAAACAGTTGCATCATCAACCAAATCTTTAATGCTCATTTTTACAGCTAACCTTTTCTGCATAACATCCAGTAAGTAATTATCAGGTATCTTTGTTGATATTGCTATGGTGTTCATAATTTTGCATCTGTTGTTGAAGTGTTGAAAACTGAAATAAGTAATTTCTATTCTAGTATGTAAACATGTTATATCTTCAGTCAGACTACTGACCACTCAGAAATCACAGCTAAAAATAAACTCATCAAGACTTTGTTAACTGAGATACTGTGTATTCAGCAACTCAGCAGGATTTACAGCAGTCTAATAAGTGTCTTCACAGTAATCAGCTTCTGAACTTGTCTCATTAATATAATTTTGTGGAATCTAATTCTTTAGTGTGGAAGAACAGCAAGACGGTGAGGGCTGAACCTGCAACACAGGGAGTTTTCTCAGCTACTTTTGGTGACCACTGGGATTTTTTCCTTCCTGAAACTTTTCTGATCACTTTAGGTTGGCAGGAGTCTGTTTGGAAATAGCTGTGTTTGCCCCTTTTAACAAGTTTCTTTACTACTTTGCAAAATAAATAATGAGAACCAGTTTCAATTCCTAAATAATGAAAATGCTGTTTAAAGATAAGTCCTCTTGTAACACAAAATCCATTGGAAAAGACACATTTGTATACAAATGCTGAGATAGTCATGTTCTAGTGATAGGAATAAGCTTTTACATTGAGCAGATGAAATGAAAACACAAATTTCAGCATTACTGAAGTAGGTTTGGTTTTTTGCAATTGCTCTGTCCACTTGACCAGTGAATAATTATTTCATTGCAGAGCTCTGTTAATTTGAACAGATAGATGTTTTGACAGGGGCTTTCACTGAGACTTTGCAGTACTGATATTTATAGGGTACGAAAGCCTCTTTAAAAATGCTTAACTTTTTTATGAGTATTGTTAGTAGTAAAATAAGTGGCTGCCTTCATATTGGTAGCTCCCTCCAGTGTTTTCAAACTATTCGGCACAAACTGTCCTCCTTTCTACTGATTTGAGAAGTAGTTGAAGGATAAAAACGTTGTTCGTAATATAATTTTTTTTCTACCCAAGTATTACTGGATTCACTGACTCTGCATTTGATTATTTGTTGCTAGGCTGTGACAAGTCTAAATGATTATCAGAGACAGACTCATAAGTTTGTTTGTATGGCAGAAAAAAACCCCATTCCTTTTCCTTGGAGGAAAGATATGATTCTCATTTCATTTAAGTTAACAGAAATGAAGTCATTTCAGTGGAGCTTGCCCTAAATTTTACTAGCTTTCATAAAAGCAAGATCAAGGTTTGTATTTCACTTATGTATTCTCTGCTATAGAATTTTAACGTTTCTAGTTTATTTTTTCTTTCAAAATTCTCCTGCCCCTCCACCCCCAATCTTATAATTGCAGTAGACAGTTCTACTCCATTCCTATGAAATGTCACTGTGTTTACAAGTATAATATGATTTTTATTTTCCACTGAACAGTGCATTGTGTTAGTGACTTCTGAGTGGCTTTGTTCAGTTCATTTTTCTGCTCTTGGTACTATTTCTGCCTTTGACCTTGGAGGGTTTTTTCCTCAAACCATAAGCAATGAGTTCTCATTCGTCTAGACCAAATTATGAAATGTGGCCAAAAAGTCTAAACTTTTTCTAAATGGTCATAAATCTTAGGTTAATTTGGAGTAGGAGAATAGCATCTTGCCACCCATTTGGTAATTTTTGCAAGTACCAAAACTGTTATTTTCCTGATTTTCCCCCATTTTGGAGGCTTAACCTATATATCAAAATAAATCTCCGTAGAGTAACTCAATATTAAACCATGTCTAAAATGTTGTCATTTGTACATTGTGCAAAAAGCTTTTACAATACAGAACCGAAGCAAAGTTGGGGACTCATCCAAAACAGTGACCTCTGTTCTGTGCCACATTAGCCACTCTTAAAAATGTTTAATATAGGTGCTGTTGGCACATACATTCAAGTGCAATTGGTTGCAATTAGTAATGCAAATGGGTCTTTCTGTATATTTTCCTATATAAAACAAGTGAATTTTGGGTAAAGCTCCATAACTCACATTCTGAAAGCCTTTAAAGGGAAGCATATCCTGTTTTAGAAGATAGTTTCCTGGAATTGAAAGATATGATTTGGTTTTATATTGTTTGTTAGTGAACTGTGCACAGTGTGTATTTTGAACATGAATTCTCCGTTGGAGGAATACAGATTGTATTTTTATTCTAAGACCATTTGATAAAAATACTGTTTAAATATAGGAACCTCACATTACTGTTTTCTTAGATATTAATCTTAATAACAATCTTAAGTTACTTTTTTTGTGACAGGTGGTGAAATTTACAAAATCCTTTGAGTTGTTATCTCCAAAATGCAGCGCTGATACTGACAACAGGTTAGTGCTCATGTCTTCTGTGGTTATAGATTACTTTCTTTTTTGCAAAGTTTTAAATTTTTCTTCACCAAGCTTTTATTTGCTTATGGAACTTTAGGTAGATTTGATTGAAGATTGTGAGCCTACAGTTTTTACTCAGATGAGACTCCTGCTTGCTTCAAGTGGAGAATTGCTTGAATAAATATTTATATATATATTTTATATATGTGCATATCTCAGGCAAGAAGCCAGGAAAAAACTGACTTTTTATTGTTGAACTTGTGGATAACACACATATTGTTTTGCATGGTTAATACTGAATTAAAAATTACAAAATTATTTTAGATCTCTTACAAAATGCCTCTGTACAATGTGTTGAAAAGCTTCCAGTAAAATTTTATTTCTGCTCTTGTCACGTTGGAAAGCCTAGAAGCCTCAGAGCATATACATTTCCTAGAAACTGTGTTCCTGTGACTGAATCTCATTTGGGAGCCCGGACAAAACGGAAGTATATGTTTTGCTTACTAGGATCTGTGTAAACATTTATAAAAGGCTAATTTTAAGTAGTTAGAGAGAAAGCTTTTTCTTCATGTGGGGTTGCTATATTAATTCCTATGAGATTATACCAGTGGTAACAGTTCACATAAAATGCCCTACATACCTGATGAGGGGAGGAAGATTGAGGACTCTAATGAGCTTTGTTCCATCTTTCAGGGCTCAGTGTTTATCATATTTTGCAAATATGATAATCATATAATGTAAAATATAATACATTTTATGCAGATTAATTCATACTGATTCTCAATGAGAATTCTCCATATCAAATGGTTGTCATAAACCTTCTCATGGATTGATCTTGCATTAAAAAGATGGGTAGTGTTGTTTTTAAGATCTGCAAACTGACAGCAGAGTCGAGGGCCACACAGAAAGATGGGTAGAGGCTAGATCTCTCTCATGTCCTGTCCACTACTTCAGATATGGGAATGGTGAGGCAAATCGAAAACAAGTGATAAGAAACAGGAAGATTTAAATATGAATAAATAATCTGTGATTCATCTGAGAATCACAAGTTGCTGCTTTTGAAAGAGTTTCAGAGTAGCAGTTGGTCTTTCCTAGGGGGTGAAAATACATTTCTTTTGTTCAGGGACAGGAGTATGAATCAAGGGATGTGGCTGTTATTCCTGTTTTTCTCAAACTTGATCTGTAGCCAGATTAGTCAAAACAATGTAGAGTGGTGTCAAGATAACCAAGCTGGCTCGTTTCTTGTTACCATAGTTATATTAGCATGTTTCCACAAAGCAGTTTGTAGTAGCCTGCTCCACATGTAGTCAAGATTATTTTAACTTTAGTCCAAGACACGAATAAACACATGCAACCTAGTAGCTACTGTTTATAAGACTTATAAAGGTATATTTCTGTTTATCTTAATATAAAGAGGTATTGCTTTTTCTTGGTTTTGTTTTTTTTTTCAATCCAGTGAAGAGTGAAGTTGATTTTACAATGACCAAGGTTAGACTGGAAGATATGATGTCACATTTGGATCTAGCACAGGCACAGCTTGAGTTACTGGCACTGTAGTGGGAAAATAAAGGTTATTTAGGATACAGAACAATGCCGTGAGCTCTTGACATTTGAGTATTTTTCTAGTGAGTTTTGCCCTTTTCATTCTACATTCTGCAGCTGTAACTGAATATAGTCATGAGACTTTACATGTGGAAAAAAAAATGGCAAGATGAATTTCTTCATCATTACAGCAGTTAGGATAAATATTTTCATTTGAAATTTGATGGAAATTCAAAGAAACTAGGCTGAGAACAGTTCTAGTTATAAGTTTTACCTGAATGAGAGAGAAACTCCTAGGACAATATGACTTTGCATGCCCTAACGTACTTTCTCACAGAGTTGGAAAAGAAGTTGGCTTTTCTTTTGCACTTCTTACATGTGTCTGATAGCATCTCACCTGTTTAATGCGTAAATATTAAATACTCATAGCTTTTTTCTTTGCTGTTAGTTGTAAAGAAATACCTTGCAATACCACACTTGAATTTACCTGTTCAGTTTGCAATTTTCCATCATACCATAATCAAGTTTGTTTATTATGTGTGCACACTGATGGCACACTGATGCCTGTTTTTGACAGTGATTTTGTTCTTGAATACAGATTTGCCAAGTCTCCTAAATTTCCTCTCCCTTTGAAAAAATAATACATAAAACTTAGATGTCTTGAGGTTTAAGTTCTGATATATTCTAGATGAAGATGAACCTGATGGAATGTGCTGTGGGTTGTGTTTTCCCTGCACAGAAGCAGCCATTTTCACAGATGGGATTACATTTTAGCAGGTAGCTGAGATTACAGTTCTCTAACCTGAGTTCCACTGGTAGTGGACACGTCAGCTGCCTGGGCCAGAGTATGTGTTGTGTGGGCAAAAATATCTGTGCTCCTTCCCATTTGGGCTGGTACAGAGGAATTGCTGAAATCCCTCTACTGATATTTCACCACCACTGTCCCTGGAATGTTGTGCTCTCTTCCAAAGTATAGGTGTAAAGCACTTGTTAGGAATGGAGACAACAAAATAGAACCTACTTTTAAAACTTTTTCATGGATTTTATCTTGTTTATTTTACTTGAATTCATTTGCTGCTTAAAGTGCTTGACACCCATAAGACAGTCCTGACTTATGTGTCTTATATTATATGATAATACCATTCAGATTTTTAAGTTATGAACTGGGAACTACGCATTTGAAATTAGATTCTTATACTTAAAGATTTTTGCTTCTCATGTATTGATGTCCTGAAATAAATTTTGAGTTATGAATGTGACTCTTCTACTTAGCTCAAGACCCCTTATATTATATGTAAAAGCTCATGTCAAAGTACACACGTAGCATTTATTATAGTCACTCAAAATTCTTATCCCAAATGAAAGTTGATACGCTTAGATTTGTGTAAATCATTATTATTACCTTTATTTATAGTCTTTTAAGTATATTAAGTTTTCTTTCAGATGAGTGACATAGTTGAATTAGTCTCCAGAAAATCAATGCAGTTGACAAAGTCAATCCTTTCACTTTGATTGAGTCTTTCAAGGATTTTACTGTGCATTCTTCTTTCATTCATGAGCATTACTTTGAAGCTTCAAGCTATTGTACTCTTCTCCGTAGCTTCTTCATTGCTTTTTTTCTAAGTAATATTTCTCAGGTGTTGAAAATTAATCAGTTTTCTTCTCAAAACTAAGACAACATGCATTTGTTTACTCATACATGAATAGCTAGACCTTACCAATGTCAAAAACCTGCCTGCAATAGGTCAGTGAGAACTTTCCTGCTGATTGGATGGGGTATAGGGAGAGGACTTTAAGGTCTGTGTAGATACTGAGTTTTCTGGAGAAGCTGTAGTGGGGTGTGGTGAGTTGAGCCCATAATTTGTGTCTTATGCTCATTTAGTGATAGCTCTCTAGCCCCTCTGTAATTGTGGCAGAAGCTGAACCAGGTAAAAAAAAAAACGGAAACCTTCACATATTGTGTGACTGCTTGGATCCACCTGCTGTAACATACCTGAAATATTGATTTTAAGACTTATTTCGTGATTCCTTCTTCAGCCATTCAGGTGTGTCATTTCAGACCAAAAGAAAAAAAAAAAAGGCATTTTGACAGGAAAATTATTAGAACTAAGAAATAAAAATACCCTGATATTGTTTAGAACTGTTCTAAATATTATTTAGAGCTTTAGGTGGGCAGGCCTATATCCCACAGAAACCTGGAACGTAATCCACACTGAATTCATAGGTAAATGCATATATTTATCATATATTTTACTTACTTGGGATGCTGATGCTGTTTTCAGTAGAAAGAGTTACTTAAAGGAGGGAATTTTTGAGGTACTGTTTCAATAAATACCAAATTACTGTTCCACAGTTAATTCTTGGTAACTATTAAAAATTGTGAGTGGTTCTGCCTTTCCTATGAATATGCATGTAAGACATGCTGGACTTGCAAGTAACACTGATTGTATTCTTTTTTTCCCTTGCTCTGCATTTTGATAGTTTCAAAGACAGTGTGGAAAAATCATCTTATTCTGACTGGCTAATAATAATAGCATTGCTGAACTCGTCGCTTCCACAGGTCTCCCAGTGAATATCAGTGATGCCTATCAGGATCCTCGCTTTGATGCTGAAGTAAGAGATTTTTAGAAATGTAAATATTGTTATCTTTTTGGCATTGCAACTAATATAAAAATTTTGTCATTATATCCAAGTAGCTCTAAAACATGTGAATATTATTTTGAATTTTTTTTCTAACCAGTATGTGCTCCTGATGGTCTTTCTGGTATTGACATGGCTTTACACAGTAGACACAGATCACTGAATTATTGTATGACTTTAGGCAGTTACTTTGTCCATCATTCTTTTATTCCTATTTATAAGTGATAACTTCATCTGTCATGTGCTTTGATATTTATGCAAACTGATTTTATTGCTGAAAATTTATTGATGTTCAGTGTAGCACCACCATCAGTGTTAGCTGTTGGGGCCACAGGGGCTGTACACACACTGCTTGTAAATAGAACTGATATCAAGGCAGAAATGTTGTTTGTGATTTAACTTAACCAATTAACCTTTTAATTTACTCAAATACACATTGGATTAGTTACGTCTTCACGATACATATCGCTTTCAATAAGAGTTGTTTGTGTATCTTAAGGTATCTTATTGTGTTGTTTGTGTGTTTTATTCATTCCAACCTCAGTTAGAAAGCTGTAGATGCAAATAAAAGTCTGTGTGTATACTTAACATCTAAATAAATGTTAGAGGCATACAGAAGGACAAAATCTTCACTGAATTCTGTCCAGTGAAACAGTATTACTATGGAGGACTTAGCCAGCAGTTGGGCAGCACATTAATCAGTGGACAGCCTTGGTCAGAAAGCTTCCCAAACTATATTACTACAATAAGTGTGCTTGGAAGTGTTTCATGTTGAGAGTTGGCTTGGTTCGAGTTTTATTCCATGCATCATTAAAGGGATTATCTCTCAAACCCACAGAGTTTTTTGAAATAAGAAAAATAAAAGGGACCTGCTGTAAAAAACTACAAAAAACTATGTTGATGCTAACATGTTCAGAATTTCTAAAAATACAATTAATGCCTGGGTTTTTTAGACACTCTAGCATAAAGCATGCCAATCCTTGATGTTTGCAATTGTACTTTTATTATATCACATCCTGAATAATTCAACTGTCTCTTATTTGTTTCACAGTCCTTTCCAAGCTAGTGACACTGCCCAATTTATGTAGAGAAAAAGAAAACCATACAAAGGGCAACAATTATTCTTTTGATGGGTTCCTGTGAAAATTTAATTCTTAAAGTCAGGTTTTGCATTCAATTATTTCTATAGTCAAGTGTAGTAGGAGGAAAATACTATCCCTTCTGACTTAGATGGAATCATACATACGAACATTTGTAGTTATGAACAGGTATTCTGTTCTCTGCTTCTGTTGAAAACACTATTTTTTTCAGAACACTAATTGTCATTTTCAAATGTTTATGCTCAACTTTCAACTCATTCACCAGGAACTTAATGCCAAAGTATTTTTGAGTTCATTTTAAGGCATATATCTGTAACAATTGTTCCCCTGCTTCTATGGATTTTAAGTGTCACTGATTTCAGTGATGAGTTCTGAGTATGCAGAATAAGCAGAAATCCTGTTAAAACCTGAGTTATATCTTTTGCTAGCTAGGAGATCACAGTGATCCCCTCATGCTTCCGGTATATGAATTATTGCTGGTCTTTTACTTTCCTTTTATTACAGATTGCCTGTAGCACTGGCAGTTTTAGTAAGAGAACATCTCCTGATCTTCTGTGGGAGGGTTCATGCCACTCTTACTCTAATCTCGTAAAAAAATATTTTCGATTCATCGGATTTTGCAGCAATGACACTAAGGAATAAAGCTTATTAACTGTAGAAAAGAGGGAATCAGTGACACTTATGATAAATTGTGAAGTCGTCTACTATTAGATAGAAAACAATAAATAAGGCAGTAAATTGTCATCAGAACAAAAGGAGCAGTTATCTCAAATATTGGTTTTTACTCCATCCTTCCATTCTTATTAACTTCACTTTGCAATTCCTCCTTTACAGCTGCATTACTAAGTCCAATTTCAGTTTGACACTTGGGAACAGTATTTCTAAGGCACACTTGTTCAGTGGAAGTTGTCTCCATTAAACCACCGGTGTAAGTAATCCAGGATTTGTCTGGATATTGCCTCAATTGCAATTTGTCTTCAGTGCCAAATCACACTCAAATAGTATAAGCTTTGTGTGTCAAAGATGCCAATGTTTATATTTTCTTTGGCAATTTTTAGAATAACCCTTATGACCTTTTGTTACTGTGAATGAGGTTTCAGCAGAATTTTTTCTGAGTGAGGGCCAATCCATACGGAATGACATTTTTAAACACATACTTACTCCTTGACATTTCTATTACTATAATTTAAAAGGCTGCAAATGGTACCTACCACTAATGGAAGCTCTCATTTCTACATTTCAGGCTGACCAAATTTCTGGCTTTCACATAAGATCTGTTCTGTGTGTTCCTATATGGAACAGCACCCACCAAATAATTGGTAAGACCTTCCTCGTAGATGCATAACTTTTGTGCTAATGTAAATTTAGTTCTGTCTTTTTAATTCTGTGTTCCTTCTCTTCTTTTTCACAGCTGAATATTGTTAAGTTATGTTATCTAGAATGCATGCTGAGGGTACATCCAAGAAGGGATGTTTTGTCTTGGATACTGCATGGACTTTTTCAGCTTTCCAGTTGTGTCACTGTTAAGTTATATATTGAACTGAAACATTAAAACTAATGCGATGAAAACAAAAGTTCTAACAACCCTAGTAAAAAATGTTTGTCTTTCTTGGGCCTCTCTCTTTAGTACACAACTCAGGCAACTGTTTCTGCAGTCAAGCAAAATGGTCATTTCCCTCTAATGATACACAGTCAGGGAAGACTTACTGGAGGGGCTGTGGCAGCTGTCAGAGTTGCCTGTTGCAGTGGTGTTTGCCGGATCAGGATATGAAAGGGTTTTATTGGATGTTTGGTAGGAGACTTCCCAGCTATGCTACACCTGGTTGGCGCGTTATTACCTACTCTTGGCACAAAAAAAAGGTTCTGTTTGTAAATAACAATGCCAGATTCCTCTGCTAACTTTCCACAGTAGAACTGACGTCAAAGCCATAGCAATTTAAATTATCAGGGCAAGAGTTAGATCCCTGTGTTGTGGCTGTCAGTAGTGCGTCGGTGAAGGCACTGGATATCATGCAGGATATTTGAGCTTCTTTAGTAGAGATGAGGTGGGAATTGAGTCTTAAAAATACAGCTTGTTGCTGCTGTGAAGTGTGTATTATCTTAAAGAAGTAGAAAGAATCTGATTCCTTGCTGCTGACGACTCTTAAAGGATTTTTCTAAGGGCATGTTGTAGCTAAATGAAATAGAAATGGTTTGTTGCAGTAGAAATCAGTATTACTTCAGATACAGACAAGAGCTTTGAACACTTTTTCAAGTGGTTTAAGGAAAATGCTTTTTTTTCATTGGTCCAGTTAATTAATGGATCAGTCATGAGTTAAAAAGGACTTATATACCCAGGTGATGCTAAACCAACCAAGATTTTAAGAATGAAAGTACTAATTCAGCACATTCTATTGCTGACTCCAAATTGCTAGGACAACTTACGTGATTGTTGTTAGCAAAGTGCTCAAGTTCTTACTCAAGCAGATCTTTGACCTTTTGTGAAAAGCACTGTGAGTGACTTATAGATTTGCAGTATTATAACATAGGGGGTAAAGAATAACAATTCAAAGTAAACTGAGTACTGGTATCAGTACAATCAGACTTTTGCGTGTTTATGTCTGTTTAATGATTTTCAGAAGAAATATTTGCAATTTTGCTTTTCAGTTTGAAATATGTATTTACTTTTTACCAATGAATAAAACACTCTGGGAATTAATTCATATTAACTCTTTCTAAAGGGGTAGCTCAAGTGTTGAACAGGCTCGATGGGAAATCCTTTGACGATGCTGACCAGCGACTGTTTGAAGTAAGAGGCATTTAGTTTCTTAGCATTAACATACTTTTCAGCAGGATTTGGTATTTCTGAGTAATGCTAGGGAGGGAGGAAAGAATATGTTGTCTATATTTGCAGTTTGATATTAATTCTCAGAACTCCTCACTTAATAAGGTTGTATCCTAATTTTTGGTATCTGATCTCTCTTATCTGGAGGCCAGTCACTTACCTGCATTCTTAAGATAACCTGTCTAAGCATGATTATTCCTAATATTTTCATACAATTTCTTTTAATGATTAAGCCAGCACTCATCTTTGTGTTTGTATTATAACTGATTTTAATTTACTTTCTTTTTTTTTTTCCTCTTTTTTAATTTTAGGCTTTTGTTATTTTTTGTGGCCTGGGTATCAACAACACAATTATGTATGACCAAGTGAAGAAATCCTGGGCGAAACAGTCTGTGGCTCTTGACGTACGTGTACATCTTCATGACACCTGTTCTTACTCCTAAGTATCACATGTAAAGGAGCCTACTGCTTCTGAACTTATTCAGTTATTTATTTATATATTTATTCAGTAGGTAGAATAATCTTGTGTATCTACCTCCCTGCACTTCGGTTTGTCTTATTAAGGTAATGCTGAAAGGAAAGTTTCTCGAGGTACACTTAGCTGTAGAGCGCATGCATAGCTTCAGTAATTTTGAACCTGGATATCTCATTGGATGCCTGTGCTTTTTACATCAGAAGGTGCAACAGTGGTGGTGGAGAATCTAGTTTCTTAGAGATGTAAGTGTAGGAATTAAGTTACGTGTTACGTGTATTTCCTTGTCAGTAGGATTTTTAGTATCAAAAGTAACATCTGCTGATCCCTTATCAGATGTATGTCTTGCTAGAACAGAGTCAAAGCAGGATGGGTGACTGCTCAGTAAGAACTCTGCTGTGGGCCAAGGCCAATACATAATGCAAGGTCCTGGCATTCCAACACATTATGTCTTTCTGTAAAATACTTATAGAGGAGCTAAATGGATGGAAAGCTTTCTATTTTTTGCTTATTGCTCTTCCTGTTTCAGCTCCCCCCAGTTAATGATACCTACCAGCTCCTGTGAAGTAAATTCTAAAATGCAGAACATTTAAAAAAAGCCATGATTATTTCAACTTCTATAAGCAGATTCAACAATACAGCACTATTCTCTGTCATGTGTCTGGAGATTTTAATTGTAATCATATTAATAATAATCTTGGCAAGAACAAAGCTTGGAGTTTTGAGGATAGCTTTACAAATTTGCATTACTTCTACTAAAATAATAATTAAGAACAGCTTGAATTAAATTTCATATCTTTTAAAAAGCATCAGGCAAGACCAATTAATCTTAAAACGTTCCCTGAAGAAAGGGTAACTTTGCTAAGACTTCAGTATCGTTTCAAATTCCACATGTGCTAAGTGAAGAAAATCATCTAGTGACTCTTGGGGATGATCCTGTGCAGGCTTAAAAGCTGGACTCAGCATATTCTGTAATCCCTGATGTGTGCACCCTTTAACTGTGTACCTCCTTTTTATTTATACAGTACCCACCATTACAATAAGAACCACAAAAATAGATTTGAGTATTTCTCCAGTAAAACAAAAACTAAACTGGATTGCTATGAAGAGTCTTTTTTTTCCTCTGCTTTAGGGTTGGAAATATTAATCTGTGTTCTATCATGTGGTCGACACAGGCATATTAAAGCTTTTTGAAGTCAGTAAGACTGTTTGTGTTAGAAAACTTTATAAGCATAAGTGGCTTTATTTATTATTCCTCTGTATGTATTCATTTAGGAGGAAAAGAGACCTTGTCAGACCTCCTACAAGATCTCTCATTCTTTAAATTATACAGTCATGAATTAGTATAAGCCCTCATATGTCCCAGATATTTGTGCAATATGACACCTTAGAATGAATACTCCTCCTGGCGAGAAAAACAAGCAGTGCCAGATATCGCACTCAGATACATAGGGATGAAAGTTAACATAGACACTTGTTATTTATTTGCTACTGAAAGAAAAGAAAATTAAATTTTTTTTGTTTAAAATACAGCTTCTTTCTTAGATCTAAAAAAAACTAGTAACCAAATAGTTTCCATGGAGAGTAGAGGTTTGATAAATGGCCACTATTCCTTAATAAAGAGTAATTCTTTCTATAATGAGCAACAGTGCTGGATAATTTGTATAAAGTGATGGAAGAGAGCAGAAAAGTGTTTAACAGTAGAATGGTATGAGCTGAAGGACTGTGAATCCATTTTTCTGGAATAGAATACTTCATTAGTATTTATGTATTTAGCGAGAATGGCAATGAATGGCACTTGAAAATGACATTGATATCAGATGAAAAATAAATCAATTTGATATATACCATAGTAAGATTCTTATCCAGATATACTGATACAGGTTTTTATATAGTATTCTCATAAGACTGACTAATAAATAGAAGACCAAAACTTAAATAAATGATGGGGACAGTTTAGAGGAGTATACCGTATAATTCAAAACCAGGCTAAATGGGTTTTTTGTATTAAGGATACAAAATTTGCAAATGATTAGAAGATTAGAATAATAAATATTAAGGAAGAGTGTAAAAATCTAGAGGGATATAATGAATGCAGATAAAGGAGAAACTTGACGAGAATTTTGGTATTAAGTGTAATCTGTCGTAGCAGAAGACATAATTTTACTAATTTTAACAATTTCTGAGCATAGTTACAATACAATTGGAGAGAAAAATAGATACTACTTGAGAAAGGACATGATGTGTAGTTATAGAAAGTAAAATGTGGGACAGAAAAAATGAATTGGTGTTTGTTATTTATTCTTTTATAGTGCAGGAATGAATTCCTGTTACTGTAAAAGGTGACATCTCTAAAATTGATAAGAGTAACTACATCTTGGGACTTATTGCCACAAGCTATTGTAAGTCAAAGGACTTTGACATTCATAGATGAAAATTATTTCAAAATGAGAAGCATACATCAAAGCTTTGGCACATAAAGCAGATTGGGTGTTGCTGTGTGGTGAGGAGGACCTGTCCTGGCTGGGAGTGCTCTGGCTCTGTGAGGTCCCCCATGGACCAGCACCTTGTCCCATGCACAGTCAGGACTGGTGAGTCCAGTACACAGGCTGGCTCTTCCACCTTCTGGAGTGCTTGTTCAGTGCTAGTGTTGTCACATAAGATAGAACATATTCCATATAAATGGATGAATACTAATAGGTAATGAGAGGAGGTTTGTGATACTTTGTGCATTTTGTTTGATGCTGTCATCTCCAGAAGGGTATTGAAAAGAATGTCAGGTGTAGCATAGAGGTGCAGTGATGTGCACAGGCATTACAGCAAAAGACATTTACGTTCTGTGAGTCTACTGTGATTTTACATTAAATTTTTCTTTTGATTGTAGAACTCCAGGAGAACAATGTAGGAATCCTTGTAATATTGAATTACTTATTGTCCATGATTCTCTATAAAATTCCCTGCAACATAAATGCCAAAAGCATGCCTGATAACCTGCAATTAGCTATTATGTGCTGCCATTCGGAACTGAATTACTACGTACAAATATTAATTAAATTTGCTTTAAACATAATTGATTAGACTGTAGTACAAAGCCCTGATAGTTCTATTTGTCAAGTGTACAAAACTGCTTTTTATCTTTTCTTCTGGGGCAGGTGTTGTCTTACCATGCAACATGTTCGAAGGCAGAAGTTGATAAATTTAAGGTAAGATTTGAGTTTTTAGATATTTCTGAAAATATAAAAATAAATTAAAATGGATGTGGATTATCTGAGAGAAAATTTTTACATCAAAAGCAGAAAATCTTAATTAACAGTGATTTATAAAGGATGTATCACGTGTTAGGCTGTTAAGCAGGGAAGGTGGAAAAAAAAAAATCTTTCCAAGGATAAAGACCTGCAGTGGTGGGTGCAGAGTGGCCCACCAAAGTTCCATTGAACTGGTTGAACTGCTGCTGGAACTGCATGTCAGTGTGGTTTGGTGGCCTCCTCAGCATGGACCACTATAGGGAAGTCAGACCATGTAGGAGATAAGGAAGAGACTAGAGAAAATAAGAGGGACTTGAGACTTTATGTGCTTATAGTGTGGAAGCTGTTCTGTGTTTACTGAAAAAGCAGAGCATTGACTGTCAAGATTGTGTGTAGGCTCACAAGGCTGGGTGGGAAGGTGAGGAATCCCTTAACTTCTGTAAGCGCCCTGGGCAGAATGTTAAAGTGATGTGTTCTGAATGTAGCATTGCTAGGGACCAATAATTACATGCTCTCTCTGAATCCTACCTTCCCATAGGATAGAAAGTAGGGGGAGCAGTGACCTTGCTCTTCCATTGCTGGCAGCACTGCGGAGCTGCTTTTGTGATAGACTTAGTTTGTCTTTTTCTGCTTGAGGAAACACGTGGGGTTGACACTTCCCTTGGCTATGAGGAGGCAATGTTGTAGAGAGCTCCTCAAAACTGTTTGGGAGGCTCTTGTGGAGTGTATCAGCGTTGGTTTCCTGTACATAAAGTGCATCAGAGACTGTAGCGAGGTCTGGGCAGGAGATCTGGGCTATTGTGACCCTGCACTGCTGGCATTCCCTGCTCTAGCACCCTGGCACCTGTCTGACTGAAAAATAGCTGTTGGGTCATTATTTTCACACTTGGCTGTCAGGCTGGAACCTGCTCTCTGCACCATGGGGATGATTGTGGTGGAAGGGGAAAGACATGGGTGACTTCACAGAGCTGATACTGATGAGTTACCTGGGCTGAGGAAGGGCAGCTCTTGCTAGTTAATTAGTTTGTAAATTATTACCCAAATGATGGCTGTGCCTTAAGACTGTATCGACACCTGGTGATAAGGGTGTAATATTCGCCCTCCATTGTAGTTACTGGTGCAATTACCCACGCTTTTGTAAACTGAAGATTAGATTACTGAATTATTACTGGAACCCAACACTGCAGCCAGGGGAAAATACTTTTGTGTGCATAAGTTGTATTCTGTGTTTGGCAAAAAGAACACTGAACACTGTTGAGAGAGAGAGGAAAGAAAGGGATAGAGGACCATTCAGGTTTTTTATTTTGTTTTGTATTTTCATTTACCTTAGAGTAAGCACCTGTAATAGAGTTTCTATGACTGTCAGGATTCCACCAGTATCTTTGTACACACCAGAAGGCCATCCTTCTTGATTGCTGTCAGCCATTGAAAGACGTTCTCCTTCATGGTCTATGTAGTTGAAATAACAGCCTGCTATATTACTCTTTGGACTTAGATGCTAGTGTGATGAAAAGCTATTCTACTTGTTTTCCCAAGTGACTTCATTAATAGATATGCCAGTCTCCAACTAAGAAATGTCTTGTCATTATCCATTTACCTTGAAGGCATGCAACTATCCATTTAATGGTAATGATAAGGTAAAAGGAAGTGAAAAGCATTTATTCATTAATAACTCCAAAAGATACAATTTTAAATAAAGAACATAGATGAGAAAAGAAGGAATATAACCAAGCTATCCTTAAACTAAGCTAAGCTATTTTTTCAGAAAAATTTTCCCTTTCCTATATCGTTGTCTCAGTTTCAGCTCCTGACAAAATGAGACCCAGGTAGTCTTTGTTAATGCTTCACACCACTGGATCTAAACAAATAAAAAGAACAAAAACCCAGAGATGACCAGCACATCTTGTGGGCCTGTGACAAGCTCATCCCCAGAGAGGGCCATCCATCTGTGGGATGAAATTACTCCCATCTCCCTGCTTGCAGAGCTCTGGCAGCCAGTCTCCCTGCTGAGATCTCCCGAGGCATCCTACCCTAAAATCATTGCTCTTTTCTCTGTTTGTTGCATTGTTATATTTTGTATAAGCCCTTTGTTATATTAGGGTCATCTTCTAGACTTGACTGGCTAATAAACCATCCCTCCCTCTGGGGGTGTTTGGGGCTAAAACTGTCCCCTCTCTCCTTGGTGATTTATTGGCAGATGTCAGAGGAAATGTCTGTTACGATTTACCTGATGTTCTAGTTCAGGCAGAGCAGTAACACACAATGATAGAAACATCTAAATGAGAGTGATGCCAGTAGTTCACTATTGGCTCCTGACTGACATGAGACCCAACAGTAATTAATGACTTTGGAGTGACAACACATTTGAGTTGACAACTTTTCAGCATCTTGCCCCACACATACTGTAACTGGACCCCAGCAGCTTGGAAGTAATTACATATTCCTGTAGTACAAGTTGTTTATTTTCCTCTTTGTAATCTTATTTTTTATGGTCTTAATAAAATACTTTTCCACTAATATTTTATTTTCCTAAGATCTTAAGAATATTCTGATAAAAACTGAAAAATTGCAAATGTACTTTAAGTTTATTTTTCCTCTGGCCAGGAGGATTATACCAGTAAGTTATTTTATTGCATTATAGAAAGCCCAGCAAGACTAGTTAAAGTTGATTTTTTTACTTGAAATTCTTTCAATAATCTCTTGTTAGTGGATGGATTCACAAATATACAAATTCACAAATATACAAATTCACAAATACCTATCTTTTTAAGAATTAAACATAATCACTGTGACCAGGTTCTGTAAACTAAGTAGCATTTATTTCTGTTTCTTCTAATTCCATCTAAGAATTAATTAAAAAAAAAATAAAAATAAAACAATAAGAAACCTTTACCAGAAAAATACCTTTCTCCAGATGCTCGACTGGGAAAAAGTGCAAAGCACTGTTGGTTGTGAAGCTGGAAAATACATAGGGAAGTTCACAGTATGGAACAATGAAACATGAATGTATGAAAATGAGCCATGTCATGCAATTGGCCAATTCCATATCTGATTTCCACAATTGTCTAAAAACAAAGCAGCAACGTAGATTCACACGGAACATTGAAATGATTTTGCACATTTTTGAAGGGATTCCATTTCTGCTGTTTCTAAAATATAGCTTTCATAATAAAAATCTGAAAGCCAAGTTTAAAAATGCTTATATGATTAGAAATTGTTCTATTAATGAATGGATGGAGTTTTTTTCTCAAAAGAGAATCCAGTTTTGTGAGTCATTGCTGTAAAAATCCGTGTCACCAATCCTTTCCATTATTTGGGGATTCATTAGCGCTTGGGATTGCAGGCACACACTTCTCTGGAGGGCATTGCGAGCAGGACCAGTGTGAGCTCAGACACAGTGAGGGCAAGTGCTGCTCTGCTGACCTGGGTGGGGCCACTCAGTCTGCTTCCCACGCCCAGGGCGAGTGGGAATGGAAAATTCAAGGCCTTAACCCAGTGTGAGCTTGTTTTAGTGATAAGAGGGGGCTTAGCTCTCCGGGTAGATGCAAGACTGCAAAGACCTGGATTCAGAGCCTGAGCAAATCCTTGAGTCTCTGTAGGTGATAATCTGGCCCCAGGGGAGGTAATGGGAGGTTTGCCACTGATTTCAGCAGGATGCTGCTGGTTTTGGCTTTGTTTGGCATTTGTAAAACTGCGTAGTAATGTTTCCTCTGCCACCTTGCCTCTGTTTATTCTTGGTAGCCAGTCTTTTGCAATGTGTTTTCTGACAGAACAACATCTCTGAAAAAAAAAAAAAAGGTAAAATTTTAAGATCTAGTCCTCTTTTAATGCTAGTTTAAAATACAGGCTAAGTGAAAACTTGAGTTGTCATGCAGTAGAAAACGGGTTGCTTTTCCTGATAATGTGTAGGTTTTTAAAGTGGGGGAAAACATGGAAGCTAAATTGATAGAGTTTCAGTAACAGGCAGTTGGATCTGAATTAATGATTAATCAGAATTACTTTTCTGGTATCTATGGTTATTCTTGTATTTAGAATATGCACTTTACTTCCAGGTTCTAAGAAAGAGGGTGAGACTTTTGTGAATGTTTTGTGGGATTAAAACAAGAGCAATGAAAACATAAAATTTGTAGCAAGTATTATACATAGACTATCTGTTGCCAGATTATTTTACATTTCTTTGCTTCTAAAGATTTTTCAACTTTCATTTTTTACTTTTGGATTTGGATTATTATGACTTCAAAAAAATTATTTAAATCCAATATTCTGTTAAGTTCATACAAACTGCATAATATTTTTTAGGTTTTATGATAAGTGCTGCATTACTGTGATAGGGAGATTTCTGATACTAGTCCTCCAGATACAGGAAAAAAAAAAACTACTTTACATGGGCAGATGCAAGTAAAACAAAAAAATCCACCCTGAGTGCAGACTTTTCTTGTATATCTGAGAATGTGTGAAGTCTTCATCCTGATTTGTCACAATGCTTCTCCTCATTTGAATCTACGTAACTATGCTAAATTCAAACTGAATTTTGGCAGGATAAGCTAAAGTAACGTACCAATGAATCATACCTGTATCAATAGTATTCTTATTCAAAATAAGAACTGAAAAAATTCTTATTTTTCAAGAAGTTAGAAAGGTATGATTTTAAAAACTCTGGCAACTCAGTTCTCCCTTGTATTTTAGCCTTAAAAGACCGTTCTGTTATTTCTGTTGTGTACTACACTTAGTGCTTAGCTATAAATAGTTGTATGATTGGAATAGAAAGATTTAAGACTAGGGAAGTCTGATTAATCTAAAATTGATGCTATCCTATGACATTGACCTGTAGTGCCAGGTTTCTTCTTCCTGAAATTCAGGCTTTCCAAGCCTAAATATAGTTGTGTGAATGTAGAAAGCCAAGATACATGAGTAAAGAATGCAGAATTATGTCCAGGGCAGAACATTTATAGCAAGAGTTACTGACTTCTGAGACAGTAGCGAACAAGTCCTGTGACTTAGCAAGCAATCCCACAAACACATATCACCTTTAAATTTAACTAATGTAGTTTCCAAAGGGAATATGTAAACACTGTGCTATTATGGGTAATGTACAAGAAGCTATTTTTAAGAAGCAAACCTAATTGTGCAGCTGTGACTGGTGTAAGCCAGATCAATATTTAATGACTGTGATGCATTATTTATAGCCCTTTGAGAGATTCCCTTTTTTAGGTCAAACAGCACACAGGAGAGATACACAATGAAAAATAATGTATCACCTGCTTTACACAATCTTCAATTCAAAATGTAGCATGAATAACAATTCCTGCATTTCTCAGTTTTGTAGCCCGAGGTGTGACTATTTAAGTCCTACTTTGACATAGGGAGGCTTTTGTGTCTCTCTTGAAAACACTGTTAACTGAAAAACAGTGGAATGAGTTGATCCAAAAAAGAAACAACTTTGACTGCTACAGTATATGACAATGTAAACAGTTGAATTAATGAAAAATGATGGATCTAAGTGAATTTGATACTTGAAGTGAGTTACATGTGATTGAAAATGAACTTGTTACTCATGTCTTATGCACCCTTAAATTCCTAAGAGTGCACAGCACAATGAAAAAATTGAATTTTTTTTATACTAATTTTATCTCCAATCTCTGAAAGGATTGGGAAAGCATTCCGTGGCTATGTTATTCTCTGCTGTGACGCCATCTTTCAATTTAGAACTATTTTAGTTACTTTTATATCCTTGTAATCAAATCATTTGTAGTGGTTTATAATAATTACTTTATAGTCTTCCTTAGTAATTAAATTTCAGAAAGGCAATCTGGCCTTTGTGTTTCAGACCATTTATGAAATATTGTCATAGAATATGAGGTTTTTGCATTGCTGACTGCTGTTTCAATCTGTTTGGTAACCTGTGTTTACCAAAAACCAAAGGCGTGTAGTCACACTGCCAAGTCAGTATTGCAAGCCACGGTCCCAGCCACGTGTGAGGTGAAACATGCACAGTTCTATAGAGACTTGCAGTTCTGTGTGAGTGTGAAGCTCTTCACACGCTTCAGTAATTTCCAGATTGTCCTCCAAGGCTAATCATACAGACTCCTCTTTGGCTGTCACAGAAGGGTGTGGGCTGGCACTGAGCTTTTCCCCAGTGCTATTCCAGCTGCTCAAGTTCCACTGAGAATAGAAACAATTAAAAAAAAAAAAAGGGAAAAAAAAATACGAAAAAAACATTGAGAGTAAACAGGGCTTAAGTGTTAATATGTTCCCTTTTTCCCTTTTGAGAAGGCTCAGGATCACAAGATGTAAAACACAGTTTATTTCTCTGCTTTTCCACGTCCACTGCCCACATATAAGACAAGACCTAAAGCACCATGTTAAGAGTTTCATAATTCATGACATTGAGGTCTTTATTGTATTACATAATTTTTTACACTTTGACATGTGCCTATGTCTTCAGTTGTCATGGTAATAAGAAGTCAGGAACACATTGCATACACTGAAAATTATTACAGATAATAAATAATTAAAAATAAAATACTGAGGGTTTATACTAGTTTCTGAAATGTGAGGCTGTCATCTATTGACTTCAGACTAGTGCTCTGTAGTTCAATTTTTTTCAATTTCAGTGAACAAGGAAATGGCATTTAGGAGTAGGGAAAGATTGCTCATGGTCTTTTCTCATGCAATGTTTACATTTAGAGACATAAAATGAAATTATCAGGGTGCAGATTTTAATCTGATTAAAGATCTCTCTTCAGCAAGCATGTAGCTAAACTATATGACCTATCACTGTAGATGTTAATGAGTTGAAGTGCTTAATTAACAGAAGGAAAAGGCAAATGGAGACCGATGTTCTCTGGGTCAGGAAATCTCCAAAGTGCAGCTGGCCAAAGCAGAGAAGAGTGCACCAAGGGAGTATGTTTTCTCAGTTCAAATAATATTCCCTAAGGTTTTTTGCTTTAATTTCTTCCATGAAATAAAGAAAGTGGGATGTCAGACACAAGAGGCACCTGTTCAGGAATTACTTTTGAAGCTGTCCTGCTGGGCTAGTGTCATACTACAGTATGACATAGTACGTACTACTGCCCTAATTGTAGGGATAGTTAATAGAAAAAACTAGTGGGAATTCTGAATTGGGTTTCAAAAATTTAAACATTCCGTTTTATTGAAATCAAGATGAGATTAAATTGCTGCAAAAGGTCACAGAAATTATTCCTCTTGTATTTCTAAAATTACCATATTTATTATTTCAGGTGAAAACTTAAAGCTCCCAGAGTAAAATGCTCCCTTCACTACAAAGCAAATGAAATATGAGTTTTCCAGGATATTGTGGAGGGAAGGCTTACAAAGAGTACTTTAAACTGGTGGGGCTCAAGCACTGAGCTGCCTGCTGGAAGGGGCCAGCCATCCCTGCTTGTTGGCTATGTAGGAGTTAAAGGGAGGTCACACTGGTCATGAGGAGACATCCACCCACCTCTGAATATTTATGGTCTGACTGGGCACCTTTCTTGCCCTTGTCGTATCATGCAAGCAGGGCAGGACACTTCTTCATGTTTTGCCTTCCCATTTGCAAAGAGGGTACAGAAATATTAAGACATCTGTGAAAAATTTCAACAATTCTGCTTTCTGACTACAAAAGATTTGTGTGACACAACTATGTTGCATTTTTATGATAAACCTGCACAAAACCGGTTTATTTTCTAGTGTAGGAGATAAGTAAATCCTGTTTTAAAATAAATTTTTCTCTTGAGGAAACACTATCTATGATTAGAGATTTAAGACAAAAGAAAGAAGCCTGTGCCTGAAAGCTAAATAAAGCCCACAATTTAGTCATATACCAATGCCCAGACAATTTTTTCTGTTAACTTAAGAGTTTAGCACAGGTCATTAAGTGAATTTTTGAAAGGGATAGGCTTCTTTCAGCAAGGAATAGATTCTGGTCTGTGGATTACATCAGGACAAGGGCATAATGCAGAAGTCAATAAGTAACTTCATGAGGAATTTTTTGAATATGTAAAGGCAAAATGTATTTGTTCTTAAGTGTTAATGCTATACGTAATAATCCTTGAGTACATTTACATTGTAGGTCAAAAAGAAGGATCTTAAGGGTTATTATTAAAAAAAAGTGAAAAAACAGCATTAGTATTCTGACTGCAAAATGAAGACATACAGTAACTAGAAATATTAAATAATAAATGACTGCTTCTAAGATCAGCTCCTTCATAGTAGAGATTCAACCAGAGCTTGAATCTCCTGGTTAAAGACCTTAGCAAGTAATAAACTCCAATCAATTAAAATAACAGAAAACTAAAATGTATGCATGGGCAAAACATAGTCTTTGTACTAGTTGTTTTAAAAAGTCTTTTTCTTTAAAGCTGAAATAGATTTCAATTGAATTAGATAAATTGAAGGATTTCTGCTGTACTCTAATATTTACAGTACTAAAAAAATAACATTCTAAGTAATTTAAAATACTACTGACTTATTGCCCTTAATAGTGACTGCTTTTCAGTTTCTTAGTAATCAAGCACAGTAATGTTGTGGTTCTTAAACAATAGACATTTTCATCAGAGGAGTAATTAAACACAATTATTAAGTTATCCATACTAAAAAAAGTGGGCTGCTACTTTGCTGCTCTCAAATGCTGCATTTTGTTATTTACATGGGAAATTTTGTTTCTTGCATCTGTTTTCATATACAAAACCACAATTGGGCAGGTCTTGAGAATGCTTAGAAAATCAAGTTAGAAATAGCAATTGTTGGGGACATAGTATTACCCACAAGTGAAGGTGAAATGATTTATTATCCAACAGACCTATTGTCTGTCCTTCAATCCGATCAGCCGTCATACTCCATAAGAATCTCTTGTCAGCTGGAAAACATTGGGGAATAAACACAGTTCAGCATTGCTACACCACTTAGCCAATGACCATGCAAAAAAGTGATAAGGCATAGAATACGTTTAATATGCCATGCAAGCCAGAGGGATGTCTGATGAATGGTAATAAATCCAAATTATAAGAAATCCATAAGAATGGCGTAATATTTCACATTTAAAATTATTTTTTATTTACCTGTGCTTGGATTTCTTTGTAGTCCCAGCAGACTGACAGTTAAAACTAGGAATTTTCTGGTCAAAAAGATCAAGTTGTTTTTCAACAAACTATTTAGATAGAAACTTTCTAGTTGGCATTAATATTATAAATCTTAATTTTAAAATAAACAAGTTCCCTGGTTGTTGTACTGGCTTTGAAACTAGGAGAAAATTTTTTTTCCCTTGGCACGTATGCTACAAGAAGAAAAACATCTTTCTCTGTTTATTTCTTCCTCTATACAATGTTCCAGCTGCAAACAGTTGTTTGTCATAAATATTTACTTGTGTTGATTTAAATTACTAATGGAAATATTTCTTTAGGCTTTTTGAAACAATATTTTTATAGAAAGAAGCATAAATGTTCTCCAAAGGAAGAAGGCAGTGTTCTTTATAGGCTTTTCACATTTCCAACAAGTTGATATTAGAGCTAGAACCTTTTTATAACTAAAACTCCCAAAAGTGAAGAGTGGGAAATAGACATGTTTTTCTGAGATGAATCTCTTTGGCCACTGGGTGCCATCCTTGCTCCACTTTAAGGCTGGTAGCCTAGCAGCATTTCTGTTAAGCTGTAAAATCCTGAAAAAAAATGTAATGCCAGTGCAATTTCACACCATCATAATGTTTGTGGATGTGCATGTGGTAGAATATGTTAGCAGCATAGGCAGCGTGTTCTTCCTGCATGAGTCGCTGAGAGACTTGGGAGAAATATCCTCACAGGTTCAGCCATGTTACATCCAGTCTCATATCCAGCAATTTTTTAATTTTTCTTTTGCATCCCTCCATCAGCTGATGAGAAGGAGGTTGTGCTGAAAGAGCTGTTTCCCCACAAGTGTGTGAGCTACCATGCTCCTGTGCAGTATTAATTTAGGCTCTGGGATTATTTGAAAGAAAAAATCACATGCACACTTGTTTTCTAGATCAGTTTGGGATGTGTGGGCCTGTGCCATCCGAAGAAAACATTATCTAGCATATATTATGTAAAATATATTTGTGATTGCAATCTTCTACAGATTATTTATTACGTCGTTTCATTGTCTGCCTAGGGGGGGTTCTGTTGGTTTTAGTCTGGGAAAAATCCCAGGCAGACTGAATATGGTTTCTAACAGAGAAATTATGTCAGTAGTTCTGTGTTTTTAGTCTGTCAAATCTAAAGTGTAATCCCTTCACATGTATGAGAAATATACTGTAGCACACACACACGCCATCAGAATCTGCCTGCCCATAGAGCATTCTGTTTGGTTAAACATAGCTCAACTAACACTGCTTTCTGTGCTGCCATGTGGCAGTGTGCCTTTTGTCCCTGCAACAAGCTTATGGGCACACAAAAAAACTCCACCCCAAAAATAACAAAGAACCAATTTCTATTTATAGCCTTCATAAACTCCGCTGTTAAGCTGATTCCAGGTATCTACTTGTGTTACTTGTACTTTCCCTGAAGGAAACCTGTTGCTGTGAGGAGTGGTAACAGAAAGTTATAAGCAGCATAATAGATACATATATTCAAAACATGACAGGAAACAAGTATTTATGGCTATGTTGCAGCCTTCCACCCCAAGGTAGTGACATATGAAAGCAACTTTTCTTTAGAGAAAATGTATAAAAATATAGGTAGTAAGTAAGGAGCTAAATAAATTTGTTATTTGTTATTGTTAAAAGAATGGGATCTGTAGATTTTATTTTTTTGTCAGAAAGCACGTGGTGGTGAGGCTGTGAGCTGTGTATGAACTAGAGCTCTGTGCTGCTGTGCAGTTGGGTGCTCAGGCTTTCTCTGCTGGTGTGCTTTGTGAGATGAAGGGTGCCGTGTACATTCTGCCACTGGGAGAGGAGCTGGGCTCAGTGTTCAGCCTACCCTGCAGAAGCCTCACACAGGTTAAGCCTTGGCTTGTTAAACTGTAGTAAGATGAACCTCTGGTTTTGGGAGAAAGCTCTTTTGGACAGTCCAGAATGCTCCTAGGGAGTGATTTATGGGTTCAGAATAGGATGGTTGGATTTCTTTTAAACCTGCAATCGGAACTTGATAAAAACTAAGGAGAAAAAGACGAAGATAAAATATGCATTAAGGATAATCACTGAAATTTTCTCTGTGGCTTTTCTGTAAATGTATGTTGGTAAGTTTGAGGGTATTGTCAGTATTATTTATTGTCTACCTGACAGGCTTCTGCTATAGCTGTCACTCTAGCAGATCTGAAATAGGACTTTCTCCCCAGTGGAGCAGTAACCCACTCATACATTTGCATAACTTGAACCACCAGTCACTGTACTGCCAGCCTGATTTGTCACAGCTGCTCAGAAAGAAAATTTCAGTGGCTCACAGGAGTCCTGTTCCAGTGCCATTGTTGTGCACTCCAGCAGCACTGCCACAGCGCCAGGATGGCACAAGACTAGTGGTCCTGCAGGTTGGCTTGAGTGCAGTGAATGCTGCTGGAATATACTGGGATTGAAAAAATAGTGTAATACCATTGGATGTACCATTGTGGCAGTGGTGGGGTTTTTGTGGTTCTGTTTTGGGGTTTTTCTTAGTGTGTGTTCTTGGCAACACCCTTGCTTTTTTCATATGCTCTCTTGCACCATGTGTCCAACTGAGAATTGCAGGGCGTGGTTTGGGCTGTTTGCCACCAAAAGAGCAAGTTCTTCCTTGTGCCTTCACACCATGTTCTCTGTGAGAAGAACTTGTCCCCGTACCTTCCACCCTTAATTAGGTTTTTCTTCTTCTAAGTCTTCAAGGAAGGAACCGGAACCTTTCCTTCCCTTTCTGGGTAGGAAAAGGCTACATTGTATCCCTCTTTTCTCACCCTCCAAAATTTACAGGCGTGAGGGGGGGTCAGTCCACATTACCCATTCTAATCTTCATCAGAGCAACAAAGCTGACTTTCTGCTACCAAAACCAAGTGAAGCTGTTGTGGGAAATGGCAGCCTGCATGCTTGACACTTTTGTATTACAGAGAAATACTTGCCCTAGGTTTGCTGCTTGTGTTTGTTTGAAATTCTGGAACAGAGACTGAATAGACCCTTTTGTACCAACTTCTCATCTGCACTAATGGTCATAAAAATTCGACAGTTGCTAGCCTGCAGTATGTGACACACTGGTTATTTCCCAATCACCAAAAGCCAAAAGGACGTGAACACTCCCCTGCGCGCCTCGGGAGATCATTGTGTCGAATGTGCATGCCCTGTAAAACTCCAGTCCTAGGCTGCTGTGGTTATGGACTTTGGCCTTAAGAATAATAGATGCTCAGACCATTAATTGCTTCTATTTTATGTCTCTGTTCTTTTAAAATCAAAATTTCTTGTTCCTTTTATAGGCTGCCATATATTTTGTTTCTGTGTACTAGGAAACGACTTTAGCATCAAGGATTGATTCTTAGCAACATAAAAAACATATTTTGTGTCTTTTCTATGAGTTTGTAAAAAAAACATAGTATTTTTATCTTGGAAATGTATTTTTCCTTTTTGATGGGTCCCAATTTCATAAAGTGACATGTTCAGACAGGATTGATTGACTTGTTAGAAAAATTCAGTATGCTTTCTGCTTTTTAGCTATAATTCTGGGCCTACCATTCTATGTAATACTGTAATGTACCTTCCCTTGCCCTTTTAAAATGAAAATTATAGGAAGACAAATCCTTTCCTTAGGCACATACAGGTTTATCCCAAAAGCAGAAAGTAAATACCATATTTTTGTCCTAAGCCCATGGTACATGATAATAATAATAATAAAAAAATCCTAAATACTATATTTGATAGTGCTGTACTGCTTAATGGCTATTGTTTTGTTCTAATAGAAGGAGGAGAATAAATAGCTTTCTTAATGCCATGAAATTTCTCTTTTAATTAAAATAAATACCAGTATTCATACTAAGTAGTTATGTTGGTAAATGATCAAACCAAATACAACTTTCTGAAACGAGACTAAATTCAACTTTCTTTGTTCCACATTTCATGTCTTAATTACATGTTACGCTATTAATTTGCCAGTTGAAGATGGAGCAGTTGCACCACATATACGTGCTTTGACTGCAGATTTTGAAGCTGGGTACAAGAACAGCATTATTCTTGGTTTACACGTGTAAAACCTTGACTAAAGCAAGGAATGACCTTTTCCAGCAAATGGCTCAGACATCTACTGTGGGACTTTGGGCAGAGTTTGGGCATTTGATTTCACAATTGCAACCCTCTGTTTATCTGTTGGGTTACTCTGAAGAGGCTTAAAATACACAAAACCTGTTCCAGGATGTCTTTTATCCAACAGCCGTTCAGATGTAAAACATTCACAGAGACTGGAATATAGAAGCAAGGAGTCATCTGGTAGATCTGAGTGGCAGAGAATGTTTATATGGCAGCGTGAGGTCTCCTTATGTCATGTTTACATCCAACTGCCTTCAGAGGACTCCGAAGCCCCACTTCTGTCTCATTCAGAGAATTGGAATTTGGTGCAAGTTGTTGAAGGGTAAATTAACCTGGGGTTTTGACCTGTCTTGAGCAAGGGCATAGGACGGGCTGGTCTCAAAAGCTCCTTTCCAACGTAAATGAGTCTGCGTTTCCGGGCGATTTCACTATTGAAGTCAGCAGCAATGCTACTGTGATGATCACATTAGAGAACTATTAGAATCAAAATCAAGAGGACAATATGCACGCACACTTTGTCTCTTCCACGCCCACTCCTTTTTACTGTAAATACTGTAAAGTTCCCTTTAAATGCTACTGTCTTGCTTCTGCTTCAGTTGGTCATTGGAAAAGAGGTACTAACTCATCATTGTGAAGGGCAGAGAGACACCATCCACAGTCTGCAGTAACAGATGGAGGCCTTTAAAAGCTGGTTTGCTCTGGGCATTAAACATGCCTAGATGCAACATTTGATTCTTTCCTTTTTGGAGAGAGTAGATGTCTCAGACTGGAATATAACAGGCTTTGGTCTTCCATGACTATGAAGAAGTGCAAAATTTGTCCACTACTGCTGATAACTGACTCTAGAGATACGTTTTAAAAGATGCCTGCAGCTATAAATATAAGCAAGTATTTTAGAGGCCTTTATATATGAAAACCCTTTGCAAATAAAAATCTTTGTCATCAGAAAATACTGTCTCTGGAATGGCCTCATAGAACATTAAGTGAGTGATAAAGCATCACGTTTAAATATTCTTCACTTTGATGCTTTCTATGCAGGTTTTGATGATCATCCTTTAAGGTTTTTCAGTTCCTAGTCTTCTGAGAGATTCTAGGTGAAGAGATACTTGAAAGGGCAGTCTAATTTTTTTTTCGTCTATGTCACATTGTCTGGAGCTCCAGTTTCACTATAGTGTAAATGAGGTCAGATCCCAACCTGCTATTCAAATAGTACATGGACTCTGGACTCTGAGTGCCTCTGGGATTTAGGATATAGTGTTGTGCCATTCTTTTGCTATATTGGGATATATATTTCATGGGAAATATGTATATGTGTTATATTTAATCAAATTTCTTGTTACTTTTTTCCATCAGTCTGGCAGTATTTTATGATGAGGAAACCTTACTAACCACTTCACGTGTCATTGTAAACAAGGCTATACAAAAAGTGGAGTACATTCAGTAAGTGGAAGTTACTGTTACAGAACAGTTCTGTTATCACATAGAAAGGAAACTGAGTATATCAAATGGCAGAATGTGCCTTTTTCTTAAACAAAGCCATACAAATATACTTAGCAGTATGTTTCAAAATACTTCCCTTGCATAATAAGCACTGATGTCTTATCCACACAGGTACTAAAACTGAAGTAGAAAGTTTAAGATGACACAGCAAAGTGGGATTTCAGTGTTTAATGTGTTTACTGCGACTGCCCCATGGTAGTGAACATTTTATGAGGATAAAGAATGCTTTATAAAGAACTTTCCAGTTTCTTTACATTTGATTTTATCACATTATCAAATATCGGTGTAGGAGATTGTGAGGAATACGCTATTAGACCAGTTAGTGCAAAATCATTTAAATAAGCCTTCCCTGTCAATCTGTGAAATCACTTTTTTTTCCTGTGTTCTTAGTATCAAGTGTGATCTAAAAACTGTTTCATATAACATGCCGAATAAGTTAATTGTGATCAGACCCTTGAGCTGTAGGTATCTTCTATTTAAGAAACAACTTAAGCTGTCTATCAGTGTGTGCCAGTTTGTAGGAATAAGGATTGAATAAGAGTGTTATAGCAAGACGAGACAAAATAATTATTGCCTTAAAATTGCCCTCTTCCCACCACTGACCCAGACTGCCTCATAATCAAATTCTGCTATAGGAGGTTATTAAATATCCTGATTGTGATTTCGTATTTATTCCTGAACATGATACAATTTTTCCCTACCTAAGGAGTTATCTCCCTCTGACTGTTTTTATGCTGGCAGCATGTGACCTGTCCACGGGTCTCCACTGGCAATACATCTCACTAGCTGAACAAGAAGGTTTTAGGTTAATATAGCTTCACATAGTGAAAACTAGTGTTTCAACTCTCACAAGAAGTTTGGTTGCAAAACTGTGTGGATCACTAGGGAAATCCATAAAGTTTCTTCCCTGTTTGGAAGGACTGGTAATGTAAGACACCTGTCATGAGTTTATAGCAGCTATTACACCTGGAAGTTACTCAGGATAGGAAGTTTGTCCCCTTTACTTTCACCCATCTCCAAGGGATCGTTCTTTTACTGTTTATAACTATAAACCAATTTGAAGTTAACATGTAAGAGAACATTTAATGGTATGGTTGCATATGTTTTCTCATATTGGTATTGGCCATTATTAAGGTACTTGTGTGTTACATGTCAGAAACTGAAAGCAGGATTAAAAGGAAAGCAATTTGCAGTAACCATTAACCAAGCTGAATGTAAAATCTCTGTCTCGTTCAGGAAATTTGTTTAGTAAGAACAGCAGAAGACTCCACTTTTGCTTCTGCTGATTGATTGCAGTCACTTTATTCACTCTTACAGCGAGAATGTTGTTTAACACTCTGTGTGTGTCTGTGTGCATATTATGCTGCATTTTTTTGACATACATTTAAACACCGAAGAAAAAAATGAGTATTAATGAATACTTGTCTTTGTTATGTAGTTGCATGCTAAAAATATAAAGAACCTGTTCTATAGAACATGTTTTATACATAATTCTAAAACTGTGAAATAATTGTCTTCAGCAGCACTAAGGTGTAAGCATCAACTAGTAGCATCTTTTTTTTTTCAAGTATTCAGCCTTTCAAAGTTTCCCTAAAAATTTGACTTTAGTTTCCTTACATTTTCCTTCTTAGGATTTATTCATCCACAGCAGCCCAAACGTGAATTAATACGGAACCAGAAATGTTATTTTTCTGTTCCCATGGGCTGTCTTTTTTAGTGGCCAGAATTGTGACTTTAAGGTGGAAGCCACTTTGGTGTTCCATGTATTTTGAAGTAAAATGCTCATTAATGACATATGGCCCTTTTGCAATGGCTGATATAAGGTAAGGCTCAACCAGTTGCTTGTCTCCTACCTGTTTATATGTACTGAGCAGGCTGTGATACAATTTACATGATAGCAAAGAGCAGTGGGGCAAGAAGAATCTGTCTCCAGTCTGAATTGAGTACAAAGGCTCTTTTCCTCCTTCCCCTATTCATTCCACCCTATACCATGCACTTCTGAGTATGGTACATGAAACCTTATGTTTATGGTCTCATTTGGAGGAACGACATCCTCTTTTTAAGCTGCCTACAAGTGATGATAGCTTCCCAGTGTGGCAGCTGCTGAGTTTGCACCTCATCAGGCAAGACCATTTGCCTTCCGTGTGTTCAGCCAAACTTGTGTTCTCAATTCCTTTGAAGACAAATTTTTGGTTTAATACTGGAATATGGAAATGTGACCAGAGGAGGCACACCCAGTTTTAATTTACTGTAAGCTCACAGAAGAGTCATGTGAATTTTTCTCAAGGACGAAGAGCACTGAAATTGCTTGATTCTCAGCGTAAAAAGATTTCAGGGTATAATGTTCTTAATTGTTTTTAGAAAGGGGAAATTGAGCTTCAAGATGCTCAAAAGGAAGTAAACCTTTTAAGTGATTCTAAAACACTGGGGTGCTTTAAAAAATAATTTCACTGTAACTTGGAATTTTAATTGCCTGCCCCTTTCTCTTGCTGTCATGGTACTTTCATCCTCTCTGTTCTCCTGAAAGAGAGTGTTGTTATTGCTGTTTATTTTAAGAAATCCACTGGAATTTTTCCTGCAGTACAGCAAAATTTCAGGGGTGAATATGTTTTAATATGCTGTATTATTAATATTTTTTATATCTCTGTAATTAAAATAATGAAGTTTTAATGACTGCTCTCCTATAAACCCAGACTTCTGCATTTCTGGCCTAAGAAGTGAGGGTAATCAATGCCAGGTGCAGCCAGAATATTGCTGCAGCCCCACAATATATTTTTTTTAACATTATTCAAATTAGTCTCTACACTCATAATTCTGTTGTTTCCTTTATTGCTCTTTTAAAGCAAATGGTTCTTTTTTACAATTGTTATCTCCTGGCTATTAATTCAGCCGTTATTTTGGATTATGGTACTCCTGATAAATTTAGGAATGTAAAACCTCATAAATACATAAAGTTTCAGACTGACATGGGAAGAAATTGGTTTGACTTGTTTTATTAATATCCTGTTGTTCAGTTTTGCAATAGGTTTGGAATATATTGTTATTTCTCCAGTGTTTGACAAATGGAAAAACAATTTTAGTTGAGCAACTGCTTCAGGTGTTCTCTCTTGAATTGTAACAGGCTGGTAACAGTGTTGGTTTCCAGTAAAAAAAATTGCAAGGAAAAGATCTATTTTCCTTTAAGATGCCAAAAAAGTGAAAATTTTGATCAGACCCCACTTCAAAGTTAATGAAAATGCAGCAGTAGATTTGTAAAGATAGTTTTGATAAAACAATTTCAAGAAGGTCTGCTGACAATCAAGTGCTTCTGTTTTAGAATTTTTGTTATTTAAACTTTTCACTAAGGAACAAAAACTGTAAGGTGTAAAAATGTGTTTCTTCCCTCAAAGACATTTTATAGAGAGTCTATTTTTATGCAGTGAGTGTATTCATAGACTAAATATTATTGTGCATCTTGAGTATCCCCCACAGCTCTGAAGAATACTGAATGATAAAAGTCACAATTTTTGTAAGCCTGCTGAAGGTCTGGACAGCACAGTCTCCGGGTCAGCTTTCCTGCTTCACACCTAACCATACTTTCTTTCTTTCTTTACCTCAGAAGTATATACACAGTTTTTCAGACAAATCTTAAAAGAGTATTAAGGTGTAACTCCTGTTAGGATCATCTAGGAGTATTTCAGATTTTTCAGTAATTCTTAAAAAAAGATGCTGAACTGATTCAACCAGGATAATTATGCTAGCAGATGAAGAAGTGTGTGGTTAACAGAACTGACATCTCTGCCTGCATGCTCCAGTGGTTCTTCAGCTGTGTCCTGGGATGACACTTGACTTGCTGGGTTTGTTGTATTTCCTATATCAGTTAAACACACTGGTACAGTGTCATGACTTTTTGTGGTACTGGCATGTTTTACTGGGTACTGAACTAAAAAGACTTTTCTTCTAGCTAGCAAATAAGTTAAACCCACGATGTTAATACTATTTTATGACAGGCTTACACCATCTTCTCTTGTGTAGTGTAGCTAAAGCATCTCAATTTCTGCATAAAGTAATTATTGAAGTGGCACTTTCTCTTCAGCCAGAAGAAGCTTTTTACATGTCAGCAATTGCTGTACTTAGGGTGCACTATTTCAAAACACAAGTTTTCAAGAAGGAAGCCATAAGATGGTCATGCAGAATCTGTAACTGTGAAGGTGAACTTAGAGTTGCATGAACTAATTGATATTTTATGCAAGTGAGTAGCTGAATGTGCCATACCAGCTGAGTCCATGTGATTTTAACTAATTCAGCATTGTCCAGCTCATAGCCTGTGGGCTGGATCTAGTGCCTTTGTGAGGCTTCTACCTGACCCATCACCTTCTCACTGTGGGAGACAGGGAACAGATGCTCCTTCAGCAAATGCATCCTCCTCCACCTGCCCTCTCTAGGGAGATGAATGGCAAGTCTGAAGGGGTGTAAAGAAGGGCAAGGAAGCCCGTGAGGGTTGTCAGCACCTCTGCCTGGCTCACGCAGGTGCTGTATGCATTAGCCAGTCCAGCACACTTGTCTGTATGTTTGTGTGTTAATGAGAAGCTCATTCCTCTCTTACAAACAGAATAGAAGTCCCTGTTACATAGACAGCAAAATGTAAGGGTTTTGCTGTTGCTATATTGACTTACTACATAATCAACATGTTGAAAATTGTTTCATTTTACTGTGGAAAGTATTTCTGCTAGACATATTTTGTATTGCTCTTCTTTCAGTTCTATGTACGTGTAGTGAAGAGTATAAAGCATAGGGCACATGTATACTTATGGTTGTAAAGACATTTGGATGAAGAAATTCTGCAGAGCAGTATATTTGCTTTGCAATTCTAAATGGTAGCAATTAAAATTCCCAGCTGCTGGCTGTCCAGATGTTTCTTGCATTACAGCACTGTAATTTGCATTGGAATATATTGTGTTACTGCAGTAGCTGTAAAGTGGTCAGCTTTCAGTCTAAGCCCTGTATCTGGGCTCCAGTTGTGATGGTGAACATATTTTCTGCTCATACCAGGTTCTTCTCCTTCCCACTCTTTCCACACTGTTAGCTTGACACGTTTGTATTTCTCAGATGAAGACTTTTACTGCTCAGCATTTGAATCAAGCAGATCTGACAGGTCAGAACTGATGTACGGATTGTTTCTTGTAAGAGTGACACGGGAAAAAAGACCGAAGTTTTGAATCAGAAATTTCCCTTTGGCATTTTCAGGCAGCAAACATCCCTCTGGTGTCAGAGCTTGGCATCGACAATATCCATTTTGATGACTTCTCACTTGATGTGGATGCCATGATTACTGCAGCCCTGCGGATGTTCATGGAACTTGGAATGGTTCAGAAATTTAAAATTGACTACGAGGTAACCATCTGCGCTGCAGATATCTGCTGCTTTTGTTCTGGCACTGCTCTGTCCATTTGTACACATTTAGTAGCCCTGATACAAATTGTACTTTTAATTTCAGACGCTGTGTAGGTGGCTTTTGACGGTTAGGAAGAATTATCGGATGGTTTTGTATCACAACTGGAGGCATGCTTTCAATGTCTGCCAGCTAATGTTCGCCATGTTAACCGTAAGTATCCAGCTCCAGACGCAATCCCGTAAGAGCTTTTACTGCCGCATTGCCTTACGTGTCTAAACATTTTCCAGCATTCAGTTCTTTCCTGGTTATTATGCTACTCATTTCCAATAGCAAAGCACACAGGACTTGTTCAACTTAAGGCATCGCATATTTGGCAAAACCCTATAGTGTTTTAGTGACAGTGGTATCATAAGCACATTAAAGTGACTGAAAACAGATGGCATTCTTGGAGTGAGCTTGTTATTATACATCTTGATCTTACAAAATGTTTTCCTTTTGGAACCCTTTGATTTGACATTTATTTCAGACTCTTAAATTGGAAAGTACAAAACCAAGGAAGATTAGAATCCCAAAGTATTTATGATGTTGATATTTATTACCTCCTTATCCAGCTTCATCTAAGTAGTTGTAGAAGGTATTGCCTAAAAGCATTTCAAAGTTAACTTCCAACACAGTGATCTAAGTGAATCTCATGTCTCCACTGGACACCATCAACGCTTAGGGGTTTTATTAACATGTATCTCCATCAGTACCTGTAGCTCTTTTCAGCATACAAGTAAATTCTGTTGAAAGTACCGCTGCTAGTATACTAGAACAAGTATAATTGCTCTCTCCCTACCCCACAGCAATGTCACTGTGTGAAATAACCCATGCTTGGCTAGTTAATTCTTGTAAATGCGTCAGTAAAAACCTCAGTGATCCTGGATGTTTAATATTCTGGTTAATATGGTGAAAGAGAAGCAACATGTCTGTGAGCACAAAACACTTTTTTGCTGTACTTTACATTTTGGGTTTGCCTTATTTTCCGATAAACATTCAAGTTTTTAAAATTTTTTTCTTCATGTTCAGTTTTAATGCCTAATCTTGTGAACATTAACTTGGCCATATTTGTAGCATTTGTGCAAGTATTTATCTGGGATGTTTTGTGCTTGCTCCCTAATTTTTGTTCCATGAATAACTGTGTTCTTGTTGCTGACTGGTCTCTGCAGTGCACTTAGGATTTGAACTCTGTAGAGAGGGAAACTCCACAGCCTGTGCCATTCCCAGCACAGATCAGTGCACTATTACATGGATTTGAGTCAGTCAGTGGCCTTTTTCCTACTCACAAGGCACAACTGTCCTGTGTGTGGGTTCCTGGCTGTCCTCCTCTGTTTGGCATTGTCTGTGTGCCAGAACTTTGTCGGGCAAGAAAAAACCCAAGTCTGACGTCCCCTAGCAGGTAGATGTTGGTCTAGTGCTTGGTCCAAACCCATCTGTGTGGCTTTGTTTCTGTGAGTGCTTACGGAGGTGTAGCAAAGCTGTACCGTACACCACGAGACAAAGGAAACGGAGACGTTCAGCAAGGGAGAACGGTCAGCTCTTCTTCTGGGCGCGGGGCTGTTCAGCTGAGCAGAACTAACGTTGTTTCAGCAGGCACTTTCTGACGCTCTCTAATGAAATCTGGTCGGAAGGCACGGGTGTCGGTTGTTTTTAGAGTTCTGTAAATTTGACATGCACCTATTTTTTTTTTTTTTCAGTTTTAGAAAAATGAAAAGCGCCTTACTCTGATGAGTAAGGCAAAGGCGGGCAGTTACTGTAACTCGGTGTGAGTTACAGTAATCTCTGCCAGACGCTGCCCGGGGTGAGGAGCCCCCCCAGCCTCACCGGTGAGACCCCTAGGTGGAGCTCCAAGGCCAGGTTTGCGGCACGCTGCTCTTTCGCTGGGAAACGCGCGCTCTCACCAGGCACCTCCATCTCGCCTCGAGGTGTCCGCATTGGCAGCCAGCAGGGAGAGAGCGCATCCCTGCTGCTCCAGCAGCCTACCAGGCTTCCACTCTAAACTGCTTCGATTGTGGTTCTCACAGCATAATTTCAGGATCCTTTTAGCAGTCAGCACAGGGATGCAACTGTACGTGGAATGTGATCTGGCATTTTCAAGCCCAGTTCATTTCATTGCTCTCACTCCTGGTAATAAACTGAGCAATTCAGATGCATGTGCTCACAACATTGGACTAGCCACACGTCCCACCCCACTTTGCTCTGGCTCTGGCTGAGGACAGAATAAGTTCAGGTGTGTGTTCTGTTTGGTCTGACTGATCTTGTAAAAAAAAAAAAAAAAAGACACAAAAGAGAGTCAAGAGACCAGTAACAGCACAAGGCTTGCTCCTACTGCATTTGTCTTGGGGATACCATCCAAGTTAGTATGTGTCTTCTTTTTTCGCTGTAAAAAAGGGAAAATACATTGACAAGCCCTTTAAAGGGCTTTAGAGGCCGCCTCTGATGGTCAAGAAAGCACTGCTTTGTGCAGTTATTGCACCTTATTTCTGATGTCTCCATGAGAGTCAGCAATATAGACTGCACCACAAATATAATCCAACAGGTCTATTTAGGTAGAATTTACCATAGCATAGTACTGTCTAATCTGTAATACAGTAGCCTCTAATGGCCCGACCATACTCTTACTGAATGCAGAAGGAAAATTCATCTGGGTTGAACAAGCCAAACAGCAGAAGTCTAACAAAGAGTAAACCAGTTGTTTCACTCCTACTGAACTCAGCCTTTTGCATATCTAAAGTATGTTCCTACCCATTTTATCTCTAACTGAACAATTATAAGCACAGTTCTGCGAGCCATAGTTCTGTATTTCAGATGTCCAAATATTCTGAAGAGAAGCACTGCATCAAGGCTGCTCCCACAATTTAAGACATTGCATGAGAGTAAACCACAGGATCAAGCCCAAGCTTTGTTATCAATGCCTTTACCAGCACAGTTCACATTGATACTTATTTCAAAGGGTAAAAATGAACAAGTAAGCAATACAAAATTAAAATCCCATCTGGTGTGCTAATAACAAAACATATAGATGTGGGGCAAGGTATAATGAATGCAATTCATTTCCTCACATGAAAGAATGACCTCCATAACTCACTGGAGACTGTGCCACTCATGAGTTATGGGTCATTCCTTTTCTGGTGAAAATAAATTTTACTACACCATCGTCTATAGCCATGTTTTTTTTTCTCTCTGTGTAAATTCAGAAAATGGGGAAATGTAATCCCCTGTTTTCTTGCATTATGTTCAAAGAAGATATCCCCTTACTGTAACATTGTTTTAAATTAAATGGTATTTTTACTAAGTGACATATGCTATATTTCTTTCATATATTCAATGACTAGACTTTATATTAAATAAAATGTGGCATTTATTTTTGAGATATTGCTACTGTTAATAAATTCCTTAATCAGCTTTCCTGCATTTGCAATACAGATTGAATCCTTGAGTTTAATCAAAGCTTGTGTTATGCTAAAGAATATTTATTACGACATCAATTTTATATTATAGAACTTCTTTTTTAAGTTGTTTTAACTTAGCTATGAATATTTTTTCTAAACTGAAATGACATGTGGCATGTCATCAGTTAAAAACCTATTTTTCAATCCCTTTTTAAGATAGACCTTTATTACTATTTGTTATACAAGAGCAATGTTTAAAAAAATAAAAAGATAAACTACTATTTTTTTAGAGAATTTCCTCTGCCTGGGTACATGTTAATGGAACTAAAAAAAAAGTAATGCTGCTAGAAATCAGGAGAATCTCTTTCCTAATATTCAAGTTATTCTGTACACCAGTGGATTCTACACAAAATTAATCTTTTTTCCTCATACTTCATCATCTTTTCTGATGTGTAAACTTCAAGCAATTATAAAGCTTTTGTAGCACTTTTGTCCTTTTTGTTCTGCACTTCCTCATTTCCCACTGAAATGCATTCCTGAGCAGCTGGGGGAGCTTGGCTCCCTGTTCTGCCTAAGTATTAACTGCAGCTACATTTCAGACTATCTAAAAGAGGGTACTTGGATTTGAATGTGCATTTCTTTAAGCAGAATTCGTGGTCTTCGAGATGAATAGAAGAGTTTTCAGAGTATTGCTGCAATTGACTGGCATTTCTGAGTGGGTCGTAAGTTCCTACCATGGAAGGACAACAAGTCTCACTGTATCACATAAACCCTTTTCTTGCCAGTGGGTGAAATTATGCCCCAATGAAAATCAGTGGTATTTGGGATTTCTCAGATGGTGTTAGTGTTCAGCCTTGATTTGGTACTCCAATATAAATGTATTTTATATTTCTTGAATATAATTTCCTTTCATACTGACTAGGTGATATGGCTAACTGAAAAATGTCTTTGGAGACTGGCACTGTGGAAAGACAAATGTTATGATTTTCCAGCTCAGCCAGTACTTTGTGCAGGCAATATGCCCTTCTGCTTCTGAAGAGTTGAAGAACCAGGTTGTTTCTGCCATGGGTAAGATGCACAGCACCAACAGGGTGGTGTCCTACACAGGCTCTAGCACCTCCTCCGGACAGGATCTGTTCAGGATGCATGAGGTTAGCAATACCAGTAGTGTTTCCTTTCTGACATGAGTCAGTTCAGGCAGGAAAACTGCTATGGCAAGCATCCATGAGGAGAAGTATAGTGGCAAAAAAATGTTTCTAGAATCAGCTCCCCCATTCACACAGACATGTCTGAGCTGCTTGTAGGCAATTTCATTACATCTGTTTTCAAAAATCTCTCCCAAATTCAAGTGGGTATCTGCAGCAGAAAAAAGCCATTTGAGACATTTCCTCTTTAAGTCATGCCACTTTGTTTCATTGTCCCAGGTAAAAAAAAAATCTTTTAATAGTTCATAACAGTTTCATAGAGTATATTGTATGTGGGTTCTTTTATAGGTCTTCTGATTTAATGTCTCAGCTATCTCGGACAGTGGGGACTGACCTAGGTGGTCATCTCAGAATTGAAGAAATCTTACTAAATACTTCTCAGAACAATAATTTAAAAATGGAATCAGTTTAGTTTGGGGGTTTTTTATTTCTCTGATCAGAAAATCCAGTTTTAGTCTGCAGTTACTGATGTTTGTTTTCAGCTCTTTTTGCCTTCAGTGCCTTCTGGGTAGCAGAGAAATGGCATGCTGAAAATGCAACAAAGAGATAATAACAGATCACTCCAAGGACGTTATCTATTCTGCTAACCATCTAACATACAGCAGGGAATAGAATATGACAATAAAGCATTTATCTTCTCCTTACTGAAACATTCATGGTATCAAAACAAAGTTGACTGTTGCTCGATGGACTAACATTACTTATCCCTTTTGCTACTGATAGTTACAGCTGCTATTTTTTTTCTGCTCTCAGACTGCAGGATTCCAGGAGATTCTAAGTGAAATTGAAATTTTAGCTTTGATTGTGGGATGCTTATGTCACGACCTTGACCACAGGGGAACCAACAATGCCTTCCAAGCCAAGTAAGCTTTCTAATTCTTACTATTTTAATTTGGTTTTCTTCCATGGGAGAGCAAAAGGTGACCAGGATAAAGAATGAAGCATTAATTTCAAGCCTCCTAGGCCAAGGCCAAGTATTCTTATTCCTGTATGCAGTGAGGGACAATCCATCTTTATCATTCTCTGTTCCTTTAGGTAATTACTGGCCTGTCCTTTGTAGCAGGCTGTTGAACTGACACCACATATTAAAATGTGGTGCCAAAACTTGATGTTCCTTTCAGGCTCAGCTATTATTGATTCTGGTATTCAACCCAGGAAACATCTAAATTGTCTATCTGGGTTGTTCTTACTGACTAGAATGCATGATATTGAGTAAAACCTTGTTCCCTTATTGAGAAGAAAAGAAATAAAGGTGAAATAATGCTTTCACAAAAACTTTCACACCAGTATAAGCAAGCATACTGAAAGTAATTCCTAGCTTATGAAGTATGATTCATACTTCACTGATGTGAAATCTTACTCTACAGACTGTTTTCAACTCTGAAAATGAATTTTATTTTATTCAAAGTTCTTATGACCTGATTTAGCAGCCCTGACTTGCATGTATTTTTACTGTCCATGCTGCTGTCATCAGGCACAGTGAAGTAGAAGCAGGTTTAGGAAGTTTTGAGGGTGGTACTTCTTACTGTGGTAATAAGGAAACTCCTTTGACCATGGTCAAATTAATTCCAAAATCAGTGTTCCCTGAGAAGAGGCAGGACAACAGAAAATGTCCCCTGGCAACATCCTGGCCAAGCTGTGAAATAAAGCTGTCAGACGCAGAGACTCCTTCAAATCCCATGTGGTTTTCTTCACTCCCTAGGTCCTCTACAGTCAGCATATGTCCTGCAGATCCCAGTGTGCATTTGCAGCTTTTTCTGTTCTGCTTTACTGCTAATCCTCCAGTGTGATGGGTTAGTGGTCAAATGGTTGTCCAAAGATATTTGAAAGACAGCATAATGCTTCATTAGCCTATTTTGTCCTACCTTTTGCAGAAATACTCTGCTGCAATGTGTGTATGTACACACTGCTGCATTTCGGGGGGCAAGTTGCCTCAGTGAACATCACTCAAACTGATGTTTCTGATGTTCGCTAAGCTGCCATTTCCTGAGGTATTGGTGTTGCCATACAGTCTCAATGAAACAATGACACTGTCTGGATCTTCAATCACCATAGCAAGGAAAATCAATTGCAGTGCTCAAAAGACAGAGCTCTGGTGCAAAGGTTACCAAGCACTGCTAGATGCCTTTTTGCAGCGGAGACTTGAAGAGAATCAAAATAGACGAGACAAATGGGAAGGAAGCTCAGCTGATTGATGTTTACGTTCCTAATTTACGAGATCTAAAATTTACATCTTAGCCATTTTAGGCTCTGATTAAGTTAACCAATTTTCCACTGTAACATTACACAACAGCATCATTTGTGCAGAGGGATGGCTCAGTTAAAGGTGTAGGGTTTCAGCGCTAGGCTGCTATCACTTATACTTGTTGTTTGACAATAGAGTACAAAGAGGAGGCTACCATTTTATGACTCCATAAAGAAACTGCTGAAGACATTTAATGAAAGACAAACATTACCACACATGCATAAAACATCCCTGAAAACAGAAGCTGTAGTTTTCATAACAGCAACTATGATTTATTCCTCTAACCTGACATAAATTTAAGCATCACTTTTTCCTGTTTTATCTTCAGTATTCAATACTGCTGTTCTGTATGATGAAAGTTCAAGAGGTATATGATGGAGGCAATATCACAGTTGTTTGAAATGGCTCTGTTATATATCTCAGCATCACATTCTCTAGGGACAATGTTTCCTGGACATCCTTCTCTCTAATATAGCTGCTTCTGATAATTAAGTATCAGTATGGTGCAGTTTTATAGCATATGCTCCTAGGAGACTTCCTGTCTCTAGCATAATCTCTTATTCTCATTTCTTTGGAAAGAAAACCCATCTTGTTGCTTTAGGCTGGATCCCAGAAGTGTGAACAGCGACTATTCTGACAATCCAGTCCCTTTCTCTGCACCTCCCAATGATTCGCAATTGTATAATTGTATTCTGTAGATTTTAATCCTTAGAAAAACTTAGAAATTAGAAAACCCACCTGCTCTGTGCATTTTTAATCTGATTTTGGTTTAGACAATAAACATGATGAGAAAATACCTTCTGAAGTAATGCTGAACTTTGCTTTTATATTCACTGCTCTCACTTGTGGTTTTTTGTTTACCTTAGTATTTTTTTAAATGTGTGATTTTACATTTGTAGTTGTTTTTTTGTTGTTGTGTTTTGGGGATTTATTTTAAGAGTTTGTAATTGCCCATCGTAAGCCATTGTGTTTATGTCTATTAAGGATTAAAAAAAACAAAGTAGTGGAAGAGCCAATCCTAGATCAAGGATGGGTTACAAAATTTCTTGTAGTTCAAGAGAAATTGTTAGTCAGCTGATGATATTTAGCAAAGTCTGGAACATAAATGTTTTGTATCTGGCTTTAAATTAGTATTTTTGATCTTGTCAACTGTCTTAGGTGTGGTTGCTGAAATGGAGGTGAAGTGTGGTTATGTGCTTTTGTTACTAAATTGTTTCTGAAACCTGCTTCGTAAGCAGATGAGCAGTATTTGTTGACTCCCCATGTTCTGTTTCAGGAGTGGATCAGCCTTAGCTCAGCTCTATGGCACCTCTGCTACCTTGGAGCATCACCATTTCAATCATGCTGTCATGATTCTCCAAAGTGAGGTACAAAAGCATTACTATTAATCTCACTGTAAGCTGTTGGGCAGTTTCAGCAGGAGAAAGGAAATACCACACACGGTACCTTTTTAATGTCCTCTCCTTGAGGAATTATTTATTGGTTACCACAAAGGTCACAACTAGCACAAAATTAAACAACTACAAATGCTGATCATAGAGCCCAGAGATTATATTTGTCTCAATCAGCGAGGGGCAAGGAGAACATATCCTAATAATACTGTCAGCTTTTCTCAGTCTTCTTACATATATCCTGCTCGATGGTTTATAGGTAGCTGAAACAACTCTTACCTTTCCCCACAGGTATCATATTCAGAATATCACAGTCATCCTTTACTGCACCAATTTAATTTCTTTGACAGTCTTCTGTAATCAGTATTTTTGTGATGGTTTTTCATATTTTTAATAAATTATTTTTAAAAATTAATATCAGTAATATCATGCTGTCCAAAGTACAGCAATTGCTTTGCAGATACATATGAAGACATAATTATTGCCTGGAATATCTTGTGTGTAACTGTATCTACAGCATGCACTACCCCAGAGATGCAGTGAAAAAAGGAGAAGGATGGACATGCAGTCCTTACGAAACAGTGGATTTACACAGCTAGGTTGTTTCAAAATGCATTCAGTAAATATAAAACCAAAATTTGTTGTTCATGCGGCACAATTGAAGACCATATGCTGATCTGCAGTAACTTCTGAAGAGCGTCTGGGAATGCCCTGTGATCACCGACAAATGGGAGCAGGCCGATGGCTTTACCTCTGTGTACACTGCCAGAGAGATTTGTCATGGGACTGTGGCTTTAGTGTTCAGTTTCTTGACATTATATTTAAAAAGTAAACATAGGAAAGGAGAGCACCAGCATGAGATTTAAACAGCTCAATTTGTTTAGCCTAGGCTAGCTTATCTAAAAGGTGATATTAGGAATTAAATGGCTCCTTATAATACCAGGGAAAGGTGTAAGAAAAAGCAGCGTTTGAATGATAAACAGACTAGTTCAGAATAAGAAAAAATGATAGGTTTTTTGGATTTGGGTTTTTTTTTTCCCTAAACTAGTGACTCTGTTCAGCCTCTGGAATAAGTTTTTCTGGAAAACAGTGAGTTCTCTAGTTCCTGAAATCTTCATCGTAATTGAATGTCTCAAACTCAAGGCATGGACAATTCTGTGTCAGTCTAGATGTTTTTCTTTATCTTTTCCAGCTTAAAAATCAATAAATTTATGAAACAAAAAAATTTTTGGACTCTAGTCCAGCTTCTTCAGAGATGTAAAGTATTACTTGAAATGCAAGCCCTCACCTTTGATCATTCAGACAGCTTCTTTTCCAGTTCTTCATTTCTAGTCCAGAAAATTAATCCTACAGGATTTTTGTCCAATTGATACTGTTTGCTAATGGAACACACCACCACTTAGTTTGGAACAAATGCAGATGTGGATCCCCCAATCTACTTAAAGATACACCATCTTTTGCCAGCTGAGCAGCCAGTCTCTCTCAAACAAGCCGAAATGTTCTAGTCTGGTTTTGCTGACTACAAGGAAACATAGTATGTTGTATTATTTCTTCAGGTTTTTGGCATGTTGGTCAAAGGAGGTATTTATCCCTTACTTTTGACATGTTAACCTCAATATAGTGATCTTGGGCTTAGCAGTGACATGGTTTTCTAGACAATAAAACAGGTCAGAAAGGCAATAGATATTAGAGAATAACAGACAACTTGGTAAATTACCCCTGTTGTAAGAACTCTTTTTCTGGTACATTTTGCTTTACTTTCTTCTAAGTACTTTGATTGTGATTTTTTTTTCCTAAATAAGCTTTAAATTCTCAAAACCTCGATATCTAGCTGAAAAGAAATAATTTTATGCATGGTAAATTATTTTTTCAGTCCAACAGTTATCTGCTCTAATAAAAAATGCCGTCTCTACCTCTGGACCTTATCTCATATATGTCCTCATACCATCATGGTTATAGCAATCCTGTTACTGGAAAATTCTTGGTTTTAAGAGCATTTTAATCTTCCTAGGCAGTAGATGGCAGTGCATACTGAATGTGGGCACTACAGGACTAAATACCACCAAAATAAGACTGTTTTAGCAAGAACTTCAGCATTTCTATTGGTGATTAGAAAAAAAAGAACAAACAACCTGTAGTTCTTTTATTTATGTTAATATAGTTATATGTGACTATTGTCACAAAGATAATTTCTTAAGTTTACATTTAGAATTTTCCATTACTTTTGTTTTCTTTCAGCTTATTTTTTCTGGGATTTCATAGAGGAATTACAGTGTCTCTGTCCCTCTTCTTGTTTTCAGAAATTCAGTTACAAAAGGACCTTCCTACTCTTAAAAAGCAGTGTAAAATAATTTCTTTCCTATCATTCTGGCCATAGAGCACCTTTCAAATTCTTAATCTACAATTCCTTAAAAAGGCACCAATTGGGCCCACAAAGGGTGTTTAAACTGCATATAAGTATGTGGTTCTTTAGCCTGTGTAGGCAATGGCTGTAAGACAAGCCAGTAATGGGCAGAGTGAGCAAATGGGCTGTTTTGAATGAAAAACTGATTTAGTGTCCTTGACTGCTCTTACAGCAGCTTATGTGCCTGCAAGCAGCAGTGCAGATAAATCTATTAGGAGCACAACTCAAAAGCTCCAATGCACAGCTCCCCAAAACATTTAATAAGACGAAAGATTGAGATGTATCCATAGTTTTCCCCCATAAACTGAGTCTGTGCAGGGTCAGAGCAAAGAGTAAATCTTTACTCAAGAGGCTATAATTTCAGCAGAGTTTAGAAAAACATACCAGGTGCTGGATTACAATCATCAACTCTTCCACCTCAATGTAATCTCAGCAGTATTAACATTATTATTTTGTAGTTTTGCCATGAATCAGAAAAGGCTTGTGTTACAGAGAAACAGTAGACTAAAGAGTTATAAAACCTTTTCAAAACCTATATTGATTGCCAGTCTTTTACCTCTTTTATCTCTTTCATTATAGGGTCACAACATCTTTGCTAACTTGTCCTCTAAGGACTACAGTGACCTTATGCAGCTTCTAAAGCAATCGATATTGGCAACAGACCTCACTCTGTATTTTGAGTAAGTATTGGCATTTCTTGTATTTGACAAATGAAAATTCAGAGAACTTATTCTAATGACCTGTTAAATACCAATAAGGGTATATAATATGGGAAATTAGTGTTTAGCTACGGTTGAAGAGCTTTAGTTTAATACTTAGTGTATCTTAGGCTAATAGAAATATCTCAACTGTCCAAGTAAGTTTTGCTTTAACATGTAACATGTCTGTATCCACCAAAAGCAAGTGAAATCCTAGACTTATACTTCAAAGCAATCCCAGGAATCAGTTACAGCTCAGTCTTTTAATTCTTCTGTCCCTTCTGTGATCATTTCTTCAGGCATGTAGAAAATCAACAACATCTGAGAATTCGTTTCCACCATTTTAGTGTTTCTAAACATGTATGTTAAGAAATATTGTATTTAGTTACAGATCCAGTTGCAGAGGTAACAAAAGCATATACTTTGCTTCTTTGAAGACAAATTATGCCAATTTGCATCACATGATGAGAATAGATCTTAAAAAGCTGAAGTGAAGTACAATAGAACCTCTCTCATCCAGTTTTCTTCCTTTTCCCTGTTTTCAAATCAAATCTCTAAGCAGATTTCAAGTTGGCGCTACTTTATGTTTTTCAAATACTGGTAATTATTACCAAGCTCTTCCCAGTGAGAATGTTTGGGAGCATGCATGGTGTTGGAAGGGTTGTGGTGTCACCATCACACTGCATTTCTGACATCCCCCTCTCTGGTACGTGCCTGCACCTGACTTAGAGGAAGAAGTGCTGTTCGGATGTGCAGTTTCAGTGTACTACCTTTGCAGTCTTGACAATAATTCATCCTTGGGAATTTTCACAGAATCACAGAATATTCTGAGTTGGAAGGGACCCACAAGGATCATCAGTTCCAACTCTTAAGTGAATGGTCCACAACCTTGGCGTTATTAGCACCATGCTCCAAACAACTGAGCTAATCTCAGGGTCATTTTTATTTGATGTCCACTGGGATCCTATCCCATACAGTTCTGGGTATCATTTAGTAATGTTTTTCTTAGGGTGGTATACCTGGATCCTACTCCTCTTATGTGCTGGTGGATGACACCAAACCAAGTTTCCAGAAAACTTCAGGCAGAGTCTTTATTCTGAAATTGTTCAAGTATCTCTATGAACGTTGTATCCTTAACTGTCAAATGTAAAAATACTACTTGGGATGCTGCAGTGTTTGCTTTGTCTGTTTTTCTCAGTATTTGGTTCCTGTGCCAAGGGCTGTTTCTAAACACTGCTGGCAGTAGACACACTGATACTCTATGTTTCCTGCAAGTCTATTCCCCGAGAAGTATTCTTAAGAAAGAATTTTAGCAAGTACTTTTATTATAAATAACTTCTAAACATAAGTCTGTGAAGGAATTTCTGCTTGCTGACATGAATATCTTGAGCAGGACAAAGCAGTGCTTTGAGGTTGGTATGACATGATTTGCTGACAGCTTCAAATGAAGTGGGCAGAAGTGATGGGCTGAGGACAACTGCATGAGGTTCAATGAGGTGAAGTGCCAGGTCCTGCACTTGGGTCACAACAGCCCCGGGCAGCACCACAGGCTGGGGGAAGAGTGGCTTGAGAGCTGCTCAGCAGAAAGAGACTTGGGGGTGTTGGTTGACAGCCAGCTGAAGATGATCCAGCAGTGCGCCCAGGTGGCCAAGAAGGCCAGTGGCATCTCTGCCTGTATCAATAATAGTGTGGCCAGCAAGACTAGGAAAGTGATTGTCCCTCTGTACTCGACACTGGTGAGGCCACGCCTTGAGTACTGTGTTCTGTTTTGGGCTTCTCACTAAAAGAAAGACATTGAGGTGCTGGAGCATGTCCAGAGAATGGCACCAGAGCTGGTGAAGAGTCTAGAAAACATGTCTTATGAGAAATGAGAGGCTGAGGGAGTTTAGTCTGGAGAAGGCTCAGGAGGGACTTCATTATTCCCTATAACTACCTGAAAGGAGGTTTTAGAGACATGAGGGTCAGTTTTTCTGCTGTATTTCAAGTGAAAGGATGAGAAGACATGGTCTAAAGTTGCACCAGAGGAGGTTCAGATTATATATTAGAAAAAACTTTTTCACTGGAAGATTGGTTAGACATTGAAATAAGTTGTCCAGGGAGGTGGTGGCGTCACCATCCCTGGGAGTGTTCAAGAGATGTCTTGATATTGCACTTGGGGAGTCTTGCAGTGATTATGGTGGTGCTATGTTGACAGTTGGACTAGATGATCTTGAAGGTCTCTTCCAACGTTGATGATTCTGTGAGATACAAGGACCACAGGGATGTGCCAGTACAGGTTCTCCTGTCTCACCACAAATAACAAATGCTGCAGAAATGTTTTGTGCTGTCAAGGAACAGATGAGCGGCAGGGACTGAGAGGGCAGCTGCCCTGGTACAGCTCCATGTGTTCCCCCTGGCCGAGATCCTGCAGCCCTTGGAAGAGCCAGGGAGGGCCCGTGACAGTGCCTTGGGATGGAACCCTGTTCAGAGCTAGACGTTATGGAGCTCTCTTCCCTGACTGCCTCAGGTTGAAAACCTACGTGATCAAGTTGTCTTTCTAGCTTTAATACAGAAAAATAACGTCCAAAAGGGTCATAAGCCAAGTTTCAAGATTATTCTTCCTTACTTGCATAATTTATTTTTATATGCTACATGAATCAAAAGACTTTTAGCAAATGAGGCCTCTTTACTTAAAACCCTGCAGACAAGTTATTTTTTCCTCTTGTGTTATTATGATTTATTAATAAGGTGGTAGTTATGCTACTTTACTTCCAAAAGTGCCTGAAAATCTCTCCACCATTGGTGGTTTATGCTTCTTAAAGCCAACCAATGTGAACAGATGTTTCTACACAAGTACCTAGCTTGTTTTTTCAGTTTGCTACATCTTCAGTATTTTTATAGAGAAGGATATTCTCATATTGGTATTCTTAAAATGCCTAAACCTAATGATCACAACCTCCAGCTAGCAGAACAGCAACAAAACTCCAGGCAGAGCAAGGCATTATGACCTTCTTAAGGCACTACTTTTATACAAACAAACAAAAAGATGAATTTCAGTGAAAGATCAGATGGAAAATATACTTGATTTTAGTAAATAATTCTAGATAATGATGCTTGTAGATAATAGAACAAGCAAAAGCATGGAACCAAAATGAAGTTTATGGAAATTCACTCAAATGATATCTTGAACTGCTGGGTGTAGAGCAACTGGATTTGTCATATGTAGCAAGACAACCTTCCCTTCCAGACAAAACAAAACCAGAGTCAATGTTACTCAAAGACACTGCAAAATTGTTATAGTTCAGTTTATTTCTGAAATCCTGATGTATTATATTTACTTATTAATAGCAAACCTCATAATTTTGGATACCAGTCATAAGAAACCTGTAGGAAACACTAAATAGTTTCATTATACATGGCTACTTTTCTCAGGTTGATTCCTTGCTACACTAGAAATTCTCTGTGGAGTTGGACTTCTACTTCTGTATCCATTTAAATGGATTTCAAAGAAAATTCTTAAAGTTTTCAGCTTAACATACAGCCTTGAGACTCACATTTTCAGTTACTGTTTATGGATCTCTACATTTTAAATTTGCATATTTGAGGTTTCTGGGATGTCATCTTCCTGAGATCTCAGTTTTAAACATTCTTTCCTAATTTTTATCCAGTAACCTCTTAATTTCTCAGAATATCCAATACTTCAAAATGAAATAATTTCCAAATTTTACATTGTTAGACTGGGCACTGAAATACAAGATGCAAAAATATACTGCTCACTCTCTTAATAGAGTGTGTAGTTGTTGATGCTCAGCGTAGCGTTGTTCTGCTCAGGGTTAGACTGGTTTGAGGTTTATGTGACAACTACGCTTGGCCATTAAAATTTTCATTGTTGAAATATTTATTTCCTTAGGGACCACGATGCATGAGGCTTTATGTGAGAGAATTGAGTTTTGTTTTCTTCATATGTGTGACTTTGCATTGTCCTAGAAAATTTTGTAACATGAAACTCTTTCACATCTTACTTCGCGAAGCATAAGGGATTAGATATCATCATGCAGTCCTTGTATCTCCCTGTTCTAGCTCCTGTCATGAAATCAATTATAGAAAGACCCTATAGTAGGAGTGACTGGTCAAATAACCACAACAGTCAGGGACAAGAATAATGCAACGTGCTCCACATAACATTCTGTCCGCTCATCAGAGGTAGTGTTCCTGGAACTGTGAATCTCCTTTTGTGCAAAACATGTACTGGGTGCCATCAGGCTGTGCTTTCATTAATCACTGTTCAAACTTTCAGTCTAGTTTAAGTAAATGTAGAAAATACAAGACTTTGCAAACTCTCTCCTGTTGAGGAATCTTAACTACAGTTCCATTTGACAGAGACAGCCCAGTCTCATATGAGATGGGACATTGGACTGTCACTCAGAACACAGGTATTTACTTTCCAACTTTGATGCTCATATGCTGTGTCATTGTGGACAAGGTGCTCTAAGTGTTTGTGTCTCAACTACCACTGTATCTTGGGCAGGATCTATTACATAGTCACACTGCATGCAGGAAGAGCTGCTTGGAGACTCAGTGCCATAAAAGATTATAGACTATAATGAGTCAGAATTTTGATTCTTAAGGGCAACCATCAGGTATTAACATGTTCTGTCCATTTCACATTTTGTCCATCTTTGAGGATCCAGGGCAGATATTCCAGAAGACAAAGCATGGGACGAGGCAGGGAGATGTAGTTTCTAGTCAATGAGAACTACCAACTCAAGACAGCTGCAGCTTGTGTGTCTCTCTGTTCTTTTCTGTGTGCTGGAAAAAGACTGGAGTTGCATGTCCCTGAAAAACCCTTCAGGATACAGAAGTAAAAACCATTTTGCAAGGACAAATAAAGAGAAGCATGTGTATATTTCAGTGGTGCTTCTATTGTCTGTCTGTCCATTGCTGTAGGTGAACATTTCATGCTTCCATGGAAGACTGAACATTTCAGTGCCATTAATTTCCTTATCTGTGGAGACCATAAATACAATATTGCTTTTACTAGGCAACTCTGACATTGATAACAGACATTTATAGAACATGTTCGGAAATTAGTATGTTTCGCTTAAATGGACTGTCAGTGTAATGACTTTAACAATAATACATGAGGTGCAGTGATTTTGTCTCATAAAGAGAACTGTGTTTCTACTGCAGTGCTGCTCTGGAAGTGTCTTGTTTCTTTCTCTGATAATCTGGTTTTTTGCAGGAGAAGGACCGAGTTTTTTGAACTTGTCAGTAGAGGTGGTTATGACTGGAATATAAAAAAACACCGAGAAATATTTCGGTGAGCACTATTATTTCTTGCTTTCTGATAATTTCAACGTGTAGCCATATTTGTTGAAGGAATTACATACATTGTGGAGTTAAGGCTTAGAATAACAAGAGAAGGTACCTTGTTTTAAAAATATGATCCATGAAATTAAATATATGGTATGATTTCTAAATACTGGCAAACAGCTGCAATTAATTGGCATGACTTCACCTTCTGCATTCCTGTTTCTGCCTTCACACTCTGTCATATTTTCTTCCCTTTCTCGCAGCCTCACCAGTTACTGTTCAGCCCTTCTGCTCTTTTTCCAGAAAGCATCAATATTCAGCCTTAGGACACAAGGATCTTTCTTGTCCATTTCCCCGCTCCCTCCTCCTCTCAGCTGTTTTCTTTCACTGGCCATGCTTTTCTCTGCTCTTCCAGTCTGTACCTGAGAATTTGCATATACACAGTACTCTTCTAGCCCTCAAGAATGCCCTGAATGTGCATCCTATGGAAAACCCCAGACTTTGTGGATAGTTTAAGTGCATCGTGCTTTTTAGACAATAAAATGTGTGTATCTGTGTATGCATGCCTAATTATGTCTCATTTTATCTGAAATTTCATTAAAATTCTGCTTTGTTTTGGTCTTTTGACCAAAATATTGGCCATTTTCTATTTTCCGTACCATTTCACCCACTCCTAATTTTAGATTCAGACAATATATTTGATGCTTCATTTTCAGTGCCCTTGTTCTTCATTTAAACTTTCTTAGACTTTTATCTGCATCATGTACTGTACATAAACGCTTTCTACAGCTGAATGGTTTCTTTCTCCTAATGCATATAAAACATGGTTGTAGCTAGGTATTAAACTACAGTGGAACCATATACCTCATAGTAAATCTTAAATTTTTATTGTAGATGAGCAGTAGAAACTGCTTAAACAGTGTCTGGAATGCCTCTTGTGATTATAGGCTCTCTTGCTACAGCAGTCACTAACAAATAGGCATATAAATTAATCCAGTTGTAGGTGTTATTATGTAATAATACCCTTACTTATATCATGTGAAGCACATGCTTTCTAATATATTATAGGTATTAATGTAAGTAGTGTTAGAAGTATTGCAAAATTAGCAGTTACTCCCTTGCAATATCATTTCTTTTCTAGTGTGCAATGCACAATACCAAAATTCATCATCTTATGACCTGCAACACATTAGACTTCCGAGGCACAATTGTGATGTAAAAGCCATGCTGATGGCTGAGATTTCAAACATCATTCTTTTCTGGAGGAAAAGAAGGTGCCAGGGCTGACATTTTATATACGTATTATTTATTTATGCATCCAGAGCACAGTTGTTTAGAAATCCAACAAAGGTTGATTCAGCTTGTATTGTTCATTTCTGTTTTTCAGATCAATGCTAATGACAGCCTGTGACCTTGGAGCTGTGACCAAACCGTGGGAGATTTCAAGACAGGCAAGTCATGATTAATAGCAGGGCTGAGAGGAGGCGGGACTGGCAGGACAATATTCCCAGGGCCCTGGCTTACAAGGGACCAAAACTGGAATCAATTTACAGTGGTATTAGTGCTATAAAAAAAATAGCAGGGGGTTTCTGCAAAAAATGGTTTATTGCATAATCTTTACCTGTACACATGCTGGTGTGTACATCTGGCTTTACAGCGTCTCCTCTTATTAACCTTTCAAATCCATATCCAAAAATGGATGGATTAAACAAAATAGTCGTTACCCACACGTAGCTGGGCTTACTTGTTTTATTCCGAAGTTTTCCTTAACAGTGACAGAATCTTCCCTAAATCAAAAATACCAACAGATGAGCTGCAAACTGCAATTAACATAAAACTTCAGTACATATGATAAGAGAAATGTGTTCATTTTCTTAACAATGTTGAAAAAACTGCTAATATAGAGCTTTTTTTTAGCATCCTCTACTTAGAAACAAACAAATAAAAATTCATGGTTCTGCTATTGAGTAGGCTCTTTAGCAATATACAAAAATAGGGGTCCAGCATTGGCAAGCAAGTACAATATAAGAAAGCAACATGTCCCAAAAGTCTCATCCTTTGCTCCAATATTTTCCCCTCTTCTAGGCATCCTCCCTTACCCAGCATCCATCCTTAATATTTCCAGTGTCCATGCTAATCATTCTCTGTCCTTTACTGAGGTCCAGAACAAGCTAGTAGAAGGCAGACTGTGTCAGCTTCTGGAGGGATATACAGCATCAAGAAGCAGATAGAAAATATACCAGTTCAGCTGGGTGTGGGTACACAGCTGGAGGGAGTTTGGTGTAATAGCAAAGTAATAGTTATAAAGATGGGCTGAAAAAGAGTAAGCTAGACCAGGTAACTACTGATACAGGAGCAGCCAGACTTCTTGGAGAAGGATGAGGAAGTAACAGAAGCTGAAAGGGATCTACAAAAGTTACATACACATCAACTAAGAAAAAAAAAACATTTATGGGGGGAGGGCCCAGCTCAACTTGCAGTTTTGTCAGGTGAGTCTTTTTTGCTTTTATAAGCAGACCGTGACAACAGTTCTTCTAAGGCCGTTGCTCTACTTGGCCAGAATAATGGCCACCTCACATGGAAATCAGGAAAGCTGCTTATATCCTGCAGTGGGAAAACAAGTCACAAGATTTTTCAGTGCCACCTGGCCACAGCTGCAGTGCATGCAATCCCTCCTCATTTTTCCTCCTTAACCCTTCTGCATTTTCTTTGACAGCCAAAATATCGGGTAGGGGCTGCTTTCCATGTTGTTAGTCTTTGTGCTGAATTAGTGCTGAAGTCTCTGGAAAACTGGGGGTTTTTGTGCTTATCACTTTTGAGGTCTGTGGATGAAAATTCCCCTGCAGCCTAGTGTACAGGTTTACTTTGTATTGAAAAATCCAGTCTGGGATTGATTGAAACATTACCTCGTTGAGCAGAGGTGCTAATAAGTCCACAGAGGCAAGACAGGAAATAGTTGGACCTCAACTGTGCCAAAAGGGAAAAAAAACCATAAAAAGCGAGGGAGAAAAAGATTAAAATACGTGAATCAAAGGGAATAAAAGCCACATGTAGGAAGGAAAATTCAGGAAGAAAAGATCAAAACAGATAAAAGAAGAGGGAAAGAGACATAAGGAAAACAGGATCAGAATAGCACTGAGACACAGGCATGATACTATGTTTTGATTATTTTTATACAATACACTTGGCAAACCCTTAATTGCTGCTAAGTCGTTAAATTATTCCTCTATCTGGAATATTGATCCAGAGTTTTATTAATGCAGTGGGATTACATACATTATAAAGTTCCAAACTATGTTAGCCTGGCTCAAGATTTAAGAGTATTTTATAACATCACTTCACCTACTTCCAATTTATTTTGGTACTCTTATTTCAACTATAACAATCTTAGGATTTGGGAATGTTACCTACCATGCAGTTGGTAGAGCAAGAAATTTTGAGATTTTTGAAGTGCAGGTTCTCTGCTTAGTCTACCCTCTCATGGCTTGGCTTTATGAAATATTATTTCCTGACTTGAAAACAATACGCAGGCATGACAAGAGCTTTAGGATCTGAATGCCATCTTCAGTAGATTAGTTTCCAGTTTTTTTGCATCTCAAATATTGCACATGCTTACCTTCAGAGCCCCACACGTGACAAGAGTACAGTACTATATCAGAATTACTCACTGTTTGACTTCCTAAAATCCCTCTTGTTTCCATAACCAAATTTGTTTTTAAATCTCAACTTCTCCTAAGAAGCACAGATCTCTGCTGTGAATAGAACATCTTCATTCACAAAAGTCAGAAAGACACATTCCAACTTCCAACCTGCCAGTTCTTGATTTTAAATCAATATTATCATCACAGTCTGAGTTTATATTTAGATATCCAGATCCTATAGTGATAACAGTCACAGGGGAAAAAGCCCCTTTATGAATTCACATTAGTTTAAGATAACAGAGGGTATTGGTTAATTAAGTTTCTTTGATAAGTGAAGTTGTGTGTAGAGGGCAATGGCCTGTAAATACCCAGAGAGTTCTTGCATGTTTTAAAAAGCATCTTTACAGACATAATTGTGGATGCCAACAAGAAGCTATAATTTTCCATTCTGTTCTCAGTGCTTCAGTAAGTTGCACATAACAGCATTGAGTGCCACCTGGACATTGCAGTGTAATTCCCCCAGTCAGTTCCCTATCAAAAGGGGTAAATAACTGTGCCTGTCAGTGAATATGGCTCTTTATACCCCCTGTATGCCCAGTCCTGAAAACTATATGAACATGTGCCTGACATCAGTCATGTAATGGGGCTTTACAGTTAAGCATGGGCTGAAGTCATGGTCTAAGCAGAAACTCATTATGCTAAAAATTATTTAACAAGGACTCTAATCTTTATCATGATTTATGTTTTAGGCAGCTGAGCTGGTAACCAGTGAGTTCTTTGAACAAGGAGACAGAGAAAGATCTGAACTAAAACTCACCCCTTCAGTAAGTTTTTATCACTTGTGTAATAGTTACTAACTGGAATAGAGTAAGAAAATATTATTGGCCTCATTCAGAAAAATGAACTGTATTTTGTACACAAAGAAAAGTCTTGGAGTGAATTGAACCTCTGTCCAAGAAGGATATGCATTTATAACCATATATAAAATCTCTCCTGTCAACGCAGTCACTTGTGCATTGAGCCCTTTTACCCATTTTCCATACCTGTTCCCAAAATTATCTTGTCACTGACTTTTCTAAGCAGTAGGTATTGGCTTTAATACACAGAATTCAAATCAAAAATCACCAGTTACCTATGGAAATCAAAATTTTCAGATTTACTTTATATTGCAGCTGTTTATCTGTGTTATTTGATGTATCAAATGCTGAAATGCATTTCTGTGGGTATACAGCTAAATGTAACATTGTGAATAAAAGAGTAAATCAGTATTGAGTGAATTATAGGCAGATGGGTATAAAGTGTCAAATGAGAATTAGGAATGTTTCATAAAGTTTTTCATTGAATGATCAGAAGAGAAAGCCTTATCCAAGTCAAATAACTCAAAATGTTCTGAAGCCATTACCTGGAGGCAACAGGTAACAGAAAGTATTCTAAAGAATTTAACCTACGAGCCATTTACAAATATGCTTCCAAAATTTTATGCTTCCAAATATGAAAAGGCCACTCCAGTATCTCAAACTCGTTCTCACTACATTAATGTTCACACATAAGCCTGTGGTGATGTAATGAAGTCAATAAAGCTTAAAAGTTGGTAGTAAATAATGCTCAGCTACAATAAATGGTTTTTCACTTTGTATACTGTCAGAGTTTGGGGCACAAATGGATTTCTTCCCTATAGTAGTTCTGTGCATACATCTTCTCAGAAAAAGTGGGAACTATAGTCCAGGAGAACAGTAATCACAGTCGTGATGTTCACAATTCTGAGACTAAATCTAGGCACCATGATAACTGAAAGCACCATTCCATACAGTATGGATGTAAGTGCCTTTTCTGCCCTTTACATAAAATTTGTGAAGTGTGTTTCTCATACTAAGGAAACATAATAGGAAGTAGTTTTATTTTAACACGCATGTTAATGTTACTGTCTTCAAGTAGCAATGAATGCCAGTGCAAATGCCCCAGGTCCAGTAACAGTAAGAATTATTTAAAGTATGTTATTACATGTACATTTTGGGCATACCTTGGTAGAATCACAGAGAAAGGCAAAAGCCAGAGCTTTCTTCTGGACTCATGTCTTCTGAAAATCTGCATCCAACAGCCTAGACAGGTGGGAAAGAAATGTATTGCTTTAAATAGCTTTAGTATTTTCTCCATAATAGGGAGACTTCTCACTCTTCCTTTGGGCTCTACGGTCTGTACCAAGGATACAGTCATTTGTGGGCCACATGTAGGATGTTCTGAAGCCTCACTGCTTGAAGGAATATTATCCTCTTTTTTGGCCCTTCACCACTTAAAAAAAAATTCAGTAAACTGATGTATTAAGTGTTTTAGGTTGGGAGGTAAGGCCATCAGTTCTAACAGTTATGGCTAAGGATCAAAAGCATGTAGAGTTTTACTACATTAATGAGGAATTTTTAAACAAGATCAACTGCTGACCTATTCCATGACATATCACTGAGGGAGAGCAGTGAGCTGTGAATTAGGCTGATTCCAGAGGAACAAATTGATAACTGCTCCCAAAATGAATCTGTTGATTTCCTACCCTTTGGATTCACAGTCACAGCTGGTTCTGCAGAAAGGCTCTGTAACTGGGAGGGAGAGAGCCAGCCCAGATCCATCACTGTTCATTTTGCTGAGCTGGAAAACCCTATGTGAGAGAAGGGAAATTTCTACTCAAAGGTATCTACTTTACATTTGCACAGGAGGTTACTTACCAGCTCAGCTCCAACTGTGGAGCATTTATTTTACATCACAGAATTATAAAATACGAACAGATTCAGCCTAAAAATTTCAAAACAGAATTGAAAATAAACAGTTTATTTTTTATGCCATGCAAAGCAGTAGGAAGTCTGCTGCAAAGATTGATTATGGTTTACAAAGTGTTCTAGTTGAGAGAATTTGATCATAGCTGAAAAGTGCTGGATGATGTGTCTGTAAAATACTGCAATGTAATAAAGCATGACAGTTTTGTTCCCTTCTCAATTCAGGCCATTTTTGATCGGAACAGGAAACATGAACTACCCAGGTTGCAGCTCGAGTGGATTGATAGCATCTGCATGCCATTGTATGAGGTAATTTTTACTTACTGCTCCTGTAGAGTTCAGAGAATATTGTTCTTGCCTCCATAGGGAAAAAGAATTAGTTTTCAGAGAAGCTTTGAAGGCTATTTGAACCCTTCTCTTTCTTTGACTTTACCAAAAGTCTGAATTCTATGCAGAAATCTTCAGATTCTCTGAAGGTGGTAATGTCTGCAAATAAAATTCCTCTCTGAGTTATAGAAGCTGATAGGGTAACTGTTTATTTTATTATGTTTGAGACAAACTGCTTCTCATCATGATAAGGTGTGGAGTACTGTGGACAGATATGCCAGCGGGACAATCTCAGTAGGTGCTGCCGTCAAACCTGTCCCAGTCTGTGTGACCCTAAGGCAAGCTCAAGGCTGAGCCTTTGCACTTCCTTCTTGCACATTTTTAAGCTGTTAAGAGGCACTCTAGGCCAAGCCTTTAAGATCAGTGACAAATGATTTGTGGTTTAACCTGTGTGCTGTTTAACTCAGAGTTTACTCTTTTAATTATACTTCTGCACAGACTGCCTGGGTATTTGACATACAGTGTGCAAACTCTCAAGTACTCCTCTGTTAAGGCTATAGATGACTTCAGAATCATTAGGTTTGGAAAAGACCTCTAAGATCATTGAGTACAACCATTAAACTAACACTGGCAGGTCCACCACTAAACCATGTCCCCAAGCACCACATTTACATGGTTTTTTAACACTTCCAGGGATGGTGATTCTATCACTTCCCTGTTCCAGTGCTTTACCAGCCTTTCAGTGAAGATTTTTTTTTCCTACCAGAACAATGCTTCTGTCTTTTTGGATTAAACCAGCTTCAGGATTTTACTTGTGTAACAAGTAAATGGCTTCACAATGGCTTCACCATTGTAACTTTTTCTCTCTTATCTGTATAGAAAGCAGAGCTTCAAGAGCAGGATGATAAATGCAGGGTAACACTGTAGAAACTTAATCATCAATTACTGTGTCAGTCAGTCTTCCCCCTACTCACTGAAACCACACAGACCACCTTATACCAGCAAAGACTGACAGTTTGGCCAGTGGTATCTGAGAAGACATGAGGATGTTCTCACTAGGTGTCTTTGGGGAACTGTAACAAGGTCTTCTCCATGTTACTACTGCACCCTAGACTGCCTAACACCTTGAAGAAATGAATGGGTCAGTGATGATAGATGGGAGCTGGGAAGCAGATACAGCTCCCATGTTAACATTAAAATTATTAACTTGACCCTGATTGTAGCTTCCCTAAACAAAAATAAAAATAGAGTGGCAGTTCCTTTTCATTTTATAGACCAGATATATCACCAATATCATACAAGATAAGAAGGATGATGTGCCCTCTGCCCTCCATACCTTGTGGCATCTGAGGCTGCCACTGTGGCAATAATGAAGTGACTGCCCAGCAGCAACAGCAACTCCTGTTGTGTGACATGGACAACAGACACTTGTGTAAACAGCAAGGTGGGCTGCTGCTTTGCCAGCAGATCCTGTCCATTCCTTAGGTTAGCCTTTGTCCTGATGAAATAAACTACAGCTACGGCTTTTGAACAACTGAGGCAAAACAAGGACAGAAGAATATAAACCTGTATTTTTTAGATTACCAAGATCATTTTGAACAACATAGGGAAGAGACAATGACACTGGCCTTGGACAAAAACTCTTTAAAAATAATGTTCCTTTTAATATAATAGTTCACATTACACTAGAATGCATATTATAACAGAATTCATTATGTATAATAACATTTGTAATCCAAAAATGTACAGTAAAGCAGGAAGAGCTGATAATCAGCCCATCCTCTGCATGAGAAGACTACATCTGAGCAGTAAAACTCTGGTTAGTTAGCTCCATCTTAGCAGGAGATCTCTGGGGAATATATTCACATCTGATTTCCCTGCTTTCTACTGTCTTTGCATCACGCTGTGCAGCCATTAGCCTGCTGCTCAACAACTTAAAGAAGAGACATCAACAAACCTGGAAGTCATAGCAGCAGCAGCCTTAGGGGTAAACAGAAAACTGGATGCCATAGTATCACACTGCAGGAGATTCTCTCTTCAGTGTGGAGCCAAGTTTTAATTTTCATATCCAGCTTAATCAAACTTCAATACACATATCACATCAGCACAGTATTCAGGCATTGCCAGTCCTCTGTTTAGGGCTGGCTGAACACAACTGTGGCCAAGTCCTAGATTCCTTTTCTTTTTTTTTTCTAACATGCTCTAAAATTCTTGACATTGTAATACATTGTAGGATCTGCATGTGTGGAGAGAACAGGTTACATCATTGCAAATGCAATATAAAGAGGTGGAGTGGCAGCTGACAAATCAGTAAAATCTTAGTGATACCTATATAGCTCACTACCACAGTACTTATAAAAAACGTGTTTGAAAAAAAAAAAAACCAAACAAACATTTGACACTCATTTTCATGCCAAAATTACAACATTAAGCCATTGAGAACAAAATCAAGGCTGTTGCATGTATTTTTTCCCCTGTTAGTGAGTAGAAGTCCTGAATCTCTGTGGGCAGATCCCCAAAGGAAATGCTGTGGGGAATGCGATCCCCTACAGTTGCTACAGCAGGACCTAATGCTGTGGTCTTTGTTGTTTGACACCCACACAGCAGAGATGATCCCAGCAACCACTGAATGCTGGCAACTCCCATTAGTCCCATGTGAGATCAGCAGAGCCCCCTGAAATTGTCTTTGCTCTAAGTAGTTCCCAAGAGGAGGCTGTTCTTGGCAGCTGTGGATGTCTGAAGCATGCAGTACTGAAGGAGCTTCACAGCCCAAACTTCCAGGAGTGGTCTGATACCACCCCAGTGCCTTTGACGGTACTAGAACAAACCATATCTTCTCTGCAGTCCAAGCTTATGAGCTAGGCTGTGTACCAGAGTGCCCATGAGGAATGTTTCATACTCAAAACAGTATATAAACTTTGCAGCACATTTTAGAGAGTTATGGCTTTCCTATGGCTTTATCTTTTTTCTTCTAAATGTTCCGAAACATTCTTTGGGAAGATTTGGTTCTACCTACTCTTTATGTATCTGCTCTGCTTTCTGCATTTCCTTAACATGGCTTAAGACAACCCGCTTGGAGGTGTAGTAGTTCTCCCAGGTAAAGGATAATGATGTCTCCTTTGTTGGGGAACTTGTATCACATCCCTCTGCTTACCTGGCTGTTCCCTGAGTTTGGGCCCTTTTTGTGAGAAGGTTTACAAGTGATTAGTAAATCAACAAGAACTATGCAACTTCCATTAGCAGTCCTGTTTGACTGCCCCTTGGAATGCCCATCCCATCCAGAAGAAAAAACATCAGTGATACAGAAAACTGTGCTACATTGTAAGCTAATGCGAAGCCTGAAGGTGAATATAGATATATAGTGATGGCTGGGGATACATATATTAAAAAAATTAATATCTGGAATTATGCACAGAGAGATTTCCCATATCCAAGTGCCTAAATCCAAAATCTTTTTGTGCTTGCTCTGTAAGCCTGACTCTGGTCCTGGCACAAGGTAAGCCAGCTCTGCTCCCTTTCTTTCTCACCTATCTGCTGCTCAGTGTAGGAATCAAGCCACCTCCAATTTCAAAATACCTTAGTAATCAAATCCATTTCCTTCACACTGTGGATCAAAGGTCTGTAAAGATAAAAGCATCCCATTTTTTTTTCATTGCATTTTATTACACTTGGGACATTATAATTTTATTGAATTTACTTTTTTGTTACTGTGGTGATCACTGATCAGAGTATTTTTATGTGACAGTGGGAGTTTTTGCCTTGAGTAGCAGAACAGTCATCCATTTACATTGAAGCTCAGATTTTAGAGGCTTTGGTTATGCTTTACTGCATCACATTTGCTCTTCATTCAAAAATGACAGTAAGAAAAGCATTTATCAGTACAGATGAGAAACAAGGCTTATTAGAATAATAATTTATAAAGAAAATGCTTTTTTTTGAACTGTAGAGCATTTCAAATCCACTAATGTAGCTTTAGTATGAAGTAATCACCCTCTTGTTTTGTAAGAATAACCTATAAAGGGGAAGCATGTGTAACTAAAGCAGAAATCTAAGGCATCCCACTGAAAATAAAGCACTATGGCTACACTGGCAGATGTGTTCACCACACAAAGAAAGTATTCTATACCTATTTGAACATAGATGTTTGTGTAACAGGAAACAGAATTTTGATCATTAAGACAAATTACCTCTCTGACCCTCCAGTAAGGAGATGCTGAGACTTTCAACACTAACAGATTTCTCTCCTGGACTCCATCGTTTGTGTCTACCTAAGACGGGATCAGTCACAGATTTTTCCCAACTCAGATTAGATTTCTCTGTGGGGAGCAGACAGTGGGAGAGTGAAGATCTTATTCTTTTTAATCGTTATATTTCTCACAAACAACATCAAAGCTTCAGCGATTCCCATCAAACAAAAGATGCTAACAGCAGCCCAGCTCTGTTCACGGCATTGTTAGGCAGAAACAGTAACCCCATGAATAGCAGGGCCAAAGGCCATGCACTCTGCTTCTGGGCAGATAAATACATAGTCAGGTAGTCAGTGACAATGACAGCAGCTATTTAAATTTAAGGGAGATGTCTTTGTGGCAGATAAAGAAGCTCATGACTTTTACAACTTATGCGTGCCTGAGATTGCCCTGCTCACCTCTACCTTGGTGCTCCTTGAACTGCTCCATTTTAGTGCTGTTTTTAGAGCTATTCAAGATTTTCTTGGGTATTGAGAGCTTTAAACATATAATAGTATCTACAAAATTGGATTTGCATTGCTCCATCCAGGATTATAGGGGGAACCTGGGAAGAGTAGAAACATTTATGTTTAGCCTAGCAAATACTTTAAATGTTTTGAATGGAATGTGGGGGGACAGATCCTTCTCTATCACATTGTTTGACATACTTAGAAAGAAATGTTATCTCTCTGTCTGTAACTCTAAGAGCTCTGATATGCCTGTCTTCCTACAGAAGATAATGTCTGACCTTGTAATTAAATCTATCTGTAGAGTATGATGATGTAGCTGCAAAAGCATCCATTCTGCTTGTAAACTTAGATTAAATGCACAAGGTATCATAAATGGTAGAGCCACAGAAATATTCAAGAATCATGGCTACCTTTGTGCTTTAACTTCTCTGGTTCAAGAGTTGACTTTGATACTTGAATTGGAAGTGCATATACACACAGTGATTTTTTTTTTTCAAAGGTGCATATTCTACTAAAAATTGTAAGGCAGGAGATTAACATTTTAATATTCCTTCGCAGAGAATATGAAAAAAGTGTGCTTTAACAATCATGCTCACACTGTTATATCCTGATGCGGCCCTTCCTCAGTTATCACTTCTCTCCCTTTCCCTCTGTTCTTCAGTTACAATTTTGCATGAGGAAATATTGTATAAGAAATTCAGGCTTTGGATCACTCCTTTAAGTTCTGCTTGTCCAGAATGGATTGTATGGCATGGCTTTGTCTTTACCCAGGCAAGAGTCACTGGATTCAATTAAAACAATTACTTTTTCCTTCAGATGTTTCTGTCCTGTCTATACAGTCAGAACTGAAAAATTTTTTAAATTATTTAGTCATGAAGACACTATGAACATTTTGGAAGTGGCTTTCCACCTTTCTCCTATAATTAGGAATGATGATACAAAAGTCAGGGCACTTGTGTTCTAAGTTAGCAACTAGTCAGGGGGCAGGGAGTTCACTAGCTGTTCACCCTGAGCAATATTAGACATTCCATGAAATGTGTTCCCAAGTTGTTAAGAAGTGTTTTAACAAAACAAACAAACAAACAAAAAAACCCAAAGAACCAAACCAACCAACCAAAGAAACAAAATCCCCACGAAACAAAAATCAGGACTTAGCAATTTGGAAAGATGTGTTCACAGAAAGCAATTTGATCAATTCTGTGTGATTCTCATTGAAACCAGCTTTTCCTTTGTAGCATGTTGAGGGAAGAGAAGGATAACTTTTAATAGATCCTAAAGAATACCATAAAGATGCACACTTTTGGCAGGGCTTATTTCTGACATTTGATTTGGACACAGAGAGATAATGCGTTTACGCTTCCTGAAGCTGCCTGGCTGACAAGGCGGATAGGCTTGGGATGCAGTGTGTGATACGCCATGGACTGAGGCTGTACAGATGTTGGCAGATCAAATTAGTCTCACTTTCTGTTGAAATCCAGGGGGTAATATTATCCAAGGAAGAGCAGGTGCAACATATTCTGCTGTGTTTGTAAGAAATTTGCTTCAGAGGAAACTTAATCAGGCCAAATGCCAGTGCTGGGGGGAAGTTGGTAGCTGAGGATTATGTTAGGAATAAGTGTTTGGCCCAGAGAAAGATGATTTTGGCACTGTAGAAGGATCTCTCTCTAGCCTTGAAATGGGAACTTAACTATAGGTTCAGCACTTTTGTTGCCTTGTTGCTGGTCTACTAATGATGAATCTAAACGAGGCCACCCTGAATGAATTCTCTTGAGCTTTCAGAAAACTCAGATACTCAGTAGTTATTCCAGTAATGGAATAAGCATTAGCAAACTGTTTTTCTTACCTCTTGCCCTTAATCTGAGTCTTTTTTTTCTGCTACTTTTTTACTAATACAAAAGGTTAAAAAGAGCTATACAAGAAAGAAAAAACAGGAAAAGAAGAAAGAATGTTTTTATTTGCAATTTTTGTCTAAATCCATCATTATTTCACAGTGTAATATGAAAAGGCATAGTTTTGGTTTCAGAGCAAGAATTTTTCTGTCTGTGAGTATTATGAACACCTTTTTAAAATAGGCACAAAGATTCCGATCCTTTCTTTTTCCTTCCCGAGAGCAAGGGGTGTTTTGTTTTGCTTTTGAAAATCAGGAGAATATCACTTTTGCTAGGATTTTGGTAATTTGGTGAGGTTATTGATGAAACATTGTATTTCTATCAATAATTTTAGGAATTTACAAGTTTCTCCAAAATGTTTAGAAGAAGAGACAGCAGAAAGGAGTACTTTTTCCCTTCAAACAAGAGTACTTCAACTTACTTCCAAACAGTCTCAACTGAAAGGGCAGTTCATTGACAAAGATATTTGGGAGAAGATAGAAAAACCAAAATTTGCCATTGACTTCAGTGAAGCTAAGCTAAGCTTCACTGAAGGCTTTCACCCTGACCTGTGAGAAAAATTGAATAATTCATAATACTGCAATTTCTGTTGTTGTTGTACTTAGAATTATCTGCCCAATATATAGCGAAGGACATGCAGTCATGTATGGAAACACGTATAAAGATCTGAGGAAGTAGATTGAAAAGTTGGCAGATAAGGTAGAAGAGACAGCCAATAGAGGGAACTCAAATTGTACAGCAAATCTGAAAGAAGATGAATGGATAATTTAACAGCCATTCAGTTTTCAAGAAAGACAAAGCACAAACTACATTGCATCAGAAAAGGACTAGAAATGATGATGGATGAAACGCTTCAAGTGTTTAACACAACAGAATCACAGTTGCCTGCAGAATTCCCAGCTGAGGGTAAATTCAAAGAACTAAATCAGCATATGAGACTGATATGGTTTGAAGAATTTTTCAAAATTCATTTAATAGCAAGGAAGAAGACATTGATTGGCTGCTTGGCTAAAATCTCAAAAGGAAAAGAGTTTGAAACATTCTATCTCTTGCATGCTTGACATGGAATCTAAACCATAAACAGCACAGCTAAATAAGAAGTTGTTTATGAAATAATAACTCTTCTTTTCTGAGCAAACCCTTGGTCTCATGACATTATTATGAACAGATTAATCCTTTGCAACTATAGCAACACATCAGTTGAGCTACCCGGTCCTTCAGAATTACTCTCCCTTTGGCAGCATAACGTGCTTGATACTGGACAGAGCACATTTGGCTACCAGGAGCTGTGTACATACTTTCCTCCCTGAAGTACCTGGCACATTTTTACCAATGGTGAATCTTACTTATAATCATCTTTCTCTAGTATGCATGTTTACTTACAAAGGAGTACAGTATTATTCTTGCTAGCATACCTTCACCAGAAAGAAGCTTAACACTAATTCATAGTGGAAGAGCTGAACACTGGTGCATATGTTAGATCCCTTTCCAGTCACAACTGGCTTCCTTCCACTAACAATTTTTAGAGAGAAGCTAAAAAACCTCCTGTTTTCTATCAGGAAAATTAGTAATATATTCATTTCATCTAATTACATTTTTAGGCATCAGAAAAAAATTCCCTGACAGAAATGAAAAAATAATGCACTCATGCATTATGTACTTGATGACCTGGACCCTTCCTCAGTAAGCCATAGAAGGAATAAACAAACTTCAACCATGAGAAGATTGCAATAATTTTATTTTTATTTTTTCATTAACTCAACCCCCTCACAAATACCGTATTTTTTTCTGGAACATAATGATTAAATACAGTTCTGAATTGGTAGGGCAAATAATTAATTCATATACACACACAGTCAAGGGTTCATAGAGGTTAATCCTTATATCTTCTCTGTATCACTTTATCTTCTGCATTCTACCTACAGAAAGTAGAAATTTACCAGTCTTTTTGGGTTTAGTATATGGGCATGTATACAGAAATACTTTTAGGTTTTCAAAACAACTTCCATCAAGTATTAGTATTATGAAGATCAGATCTGTGGATGTCTGCAACACCAGTTCCCTTTTATCTGAACTAATCTGAAGTTCAAGGACATTCAGATAGATGGCTCACCTTTGGCCTATGTATTCTCACGTGAAAGCCACTTCAGCAAAACTCAGGAGTTCAATTCAGCTCTGCTGTAACTGGTCATGACTCTCTTGACTTCAACAATGCTTCATATGCTTACACCGAGTCTGAATTTATCCCTATGGCTTCTCGGTCACTGGTCCTCCCTTCCAACTCAGAAACTGCCTATATAATAAAAGTGATTCATTAGAAACCACTGGGTTCCAAAGTAGAGTGAACACTGAGACCTATAACTTTTTTATATGTGCTCAGTCATAAAAATGAATTTATATGGTAAATATTAGCCCTGCAACCATACTTTCATGAGCTGTAATCTTGTCAAAGCTCGTAAGTTAAGCAAGGTCAGAATTGGTCAATATTTGGATGAGAATCTCTGGTGGGGAGGGGAAGAAAAGTATATACGCTGGAGGTCCTGCAGTGTTTGTAAGTTAGGACATACTGTGCCCCTCTTTAAAAATATTTGGTATCGGTCTTAGAATACAACAAAATGTTGCATTTGCTTTAGCAATAGTTTAGCCTCTGGCCACATCAACGTCCTTCCCCAGAGAGGAGCAGGATGTAGCAAATTAAGTCTTCTGCCCCCCACACCCCACTTCAACTCAGCAGGCTGGTACTCAGAGTACCAACAAATGCCTCCGCTGCTACCCATTCCCCTCTCCCTGAAGGAGTTTGTTGCTATTGCTACTATTTCTGCATTCTCTATGCTTTATCTAGCAAAACATGCTTAAGAAATACATCTCTATACACAAGAAAAAAAACCCAACACTACTCTCCCCTCCTTACCTTCTCCCATAAATAGCTTTCTCTGAGTACCTCATGCTCTTCTCCCCTTTGAGCTCTTCCTTCAGGCAGCCCTGCCCCTCTCCCAGATGCACATAATGTATTGATGAAGTGTCTTTAACTTGTGCTCCTCTTGTGCTGGCGGAGCTTTCATATAAGTGGAGCTACACCTTGTGAAAGGATGCTGTGGGCAGAGCAGTACATAGTCCCAAAAGACACGTAAATAATTAAAGATGGTAAGGAAAAGTCACTGCTATGCAGTAACTTTCTGACAAACAGCTTAGTAATATATGGATGCAGAAGGGAACTGGAAACCCATCTTGGTTTTTCCTAAGGCTGGAGTGCACAGTGCCAGCATGACTGCTCCTCCCCCACGCTTTATCACTGCTGCTAAGAACAGCTTTTACAGTAAAGGGGATAAAATGGGAAAGGTCACCAATCCTGTACCTATGGCTGTGTAGCAAGGCAGCTGCATTGCAGTGGAAGGACTGCAAGTGGACATTGAGGTCCTAGGCCTCGGGAGACGGGAACTCTCCCAAGCTGGGGTTCCCTCACCACAGAGCCCAGCTGCCTGCCAGCCCACAGCCTGCCTGCTGCACCAAGGAGACACAAGGAAAAAGGGTGTTTCTGGAACTATTGAGTTTATGGGGGGATATCCCCTGTCAGACTGTTGAAGACCAAGCCTCTGCCTAGTAAGGCAAATAATAAATTAGGCATTAGGAACCTGGATACCAGATTAGACAGATCGCTTGCAAAGCTGTTCATAAGAGGCATGCATCAAAAATAGTAGCGTGGAAGAGCAATACATCAAGGGGTTCTCCTGCAATAAAATGGAAAGTAAAAACTGCAGCCAGGAGGTAGAAAACCCTGACAAGGCTACAGTCAAATAAACTTAAATAGCTTTGGGAATAAATTGGTGGTTTAATCCGGATCAGGAACAGGTGCTATGAATGTAATTCAGTGAATGGTTGAGAGCCTGCCAGAAGGGAGAAAAATGTGTTGCTTTTGAGATAATTTCCCAGAAGCTTCATAAAAGCAAATTGATTACTGGAGTTTAATAATTAAAACAGGGCCAGATATATAGTAATCAAATGAGTTTTTAATTACATCTCAAGAAGAAATAAAATCCAATTTGTGCACTTGGTATCAGAGAAATCCTACTGAAATGCTTTGGTAGCTGGAAAAAATAAAATAAAAGCTAATTTCCATAGGAATTATAGTAGTCAGTTTAATTAAAAGACTAGATCAGAATGAAAAAGTCCCAAAGTGAAAGGATACTAAATACAGAAGCAGTGGTTCAAACATCAAATCAATGTCTGAATAAAGACATTTTATAGACCCAATGCAAAATCTGCACTGTCAAGTCTTCCTAATCTAAATTAAAGTGTAACAAAATAAAGTTTCTAAAAATTAGACTATATATTTTGTAGGTATTCCATTGAATTAATTGCTGGTTCTATGGTAAAAATTAATATCAAAGACATGGTTTATTCTTTCTTAAATACTCCTTTTAATAAATTTCATCAAAGTTAATGTCAGTAGTTAACCATTCTTGTTATTTACCTGGTGGCCTCTCTTGCATTTGGTTTATTAGACTCTAATGTGCACTTAAGTCTGTATTGCTAAGAAATATATGTGTATTTACTTTTGGATTTAAAATATGTTTACAGCTCATAAGACAACAGTGATTACTGTAGAACTGTGGGGTCCTGTATACATTCCCAACCTACTCAGGCTTCTGTTCTCTGCTGTATTGATGCAAAGCTAATTGATGTAAGCACCTCGAGCACTCACAATCCCCTTGGCACTGTACGTGACAGGGCTGTCTCCTAGCACAAGAGTATGGCATATGCCGAGGCCTGGAGGGCCAGGCACAGCAGTAGGTCATGCCCAGACCTCTGTGTTTGCTCCCTGGCACTGGTCTTGAAAACATCATGGTCTTGTGGTCAGTCATGGCAAAAAAAAGGGTACAAAAAGGACACAGACATAGCTGAGAGCTGCAGAGCCACACTGAGACAGAGTCTGCTGTCCCAGTGAGCTCCATCTCCTCTCTGTTGCCTGTAGCTGGTATAGGTTCCTGGTATAGCATTTATGACAGGAACAGCTGTCATAAATACAGCAGGTTGTGCTTACAGATCCTGGGGCTGACAGGGTGTGAGTGCAGAACACCATCCTTGTGCTTAGAGAGATTTGAAATACACTGATTTTTAAACACTGATTTAACCACCAGAGATGTTTATATATATATATATATATATATTTACTTTTTTTAATTTAAAGTGTATATTGGAAAAATACTTCACGAAAACTCTTTCAAGATTTAGAAAATACCTGTGAGCTTAACTGACAAGGGATGGATACTGGCTTTGCACAGAAAGGATCTGATAAGTTGCTGTCAAGAGTTGGGTGCCTAATGTGCTACCTCTCCACACCGAGCTGGCAGTGGTAATGCAGGTGCTAATGGTAACAGGAGTGAGCTTTTCAGGTATTTTCAGCTGTTTATAATGTATTACTGCTCCTCTGTTTTGGACTCCATCACAACAGATTTAAGGACTTCACACTGGTCTGAAATAAAGAGAGAAAAATTGAGAGTTCTGAGGCATGGTGATGGGAATGTTAAAAATTCACATCCATTCTGTCAAATGAATGACCATCACAGTGAGCAATACTGTATGGGGCAGGCAGTGCAGTGAACTCTGCCTCTTACCCCAGGGCCAAGATTGCAAAATAATTTGCCCAGTTTGTGCCATATTCTGAAGAAATAATTTCAAATGGATTTGCTTTGAGTTCCACACAAATCAGCTTCTTATTCATGGTATGATTTTGCAGAAGTGCTGAGCATTCATATTTTCTACTGAAGTCAACTGAAATTGCAAGTTTTCAGCACATCTTAAAATCAGGCCATTAACCCTTAATTACCATATAATAGCTCAATTAAAAATCTACCAAGACTTACTTCGGTAGCAAGCCAAGCTCCCATGGCTTGCAGACTAGCTATAAAAAAAATCCAGTCCTTTAGTGGTGTTTGGGCTCTGGAGACCATTTAAAACAGTTGCTGTTAACCTTGCTGTTTAAAACAAAAGATTATCAACTGCAAAGGTACCTACTTCCCCTTTCCTTTCTTTTCTGTATAATTTTCTGCACTTTTAGAAATGCAGAAGGAACTGTTGCTGTCTTCTTTGTTTTTTTTTTTTATCTTTTAATCTTGCACCAACCCTTTCTTTCAAATGACAAATACTACTTTCCATGCTGTCAGAGTAAACATGCTGCCCAGCTCTCAGCAAACCCCACTTCTTGCTAGTCAGAAAAGCTGAAAAAGAATACTCCTCTGTCCTGAAAGGACACATTACATGACTGCTTGGGAGGTAACTGGTTAACCCTTTCTTCACATGCAGTGCTGCTGTTAATGAGGTTCTCTCTCTCTTTAATGTAGATACAACCAAGTGAAGCACTTGTGGTCTTTTCACATAAGCATTTGATATTAAAGGGGAAGGTAAAATAAACTTCTAGCAAAGGTATGCAGGAATTACATAATTTTGGGACTGTATCAAAGCCAGATGAAACCAGATAAAAGATTCTTACTGGCCTCTGTGAACTTCGGACTGAGTATATAGAAAGGTGATTTCAGTGCAATCTCAAAGGAAAACTCATTTATTTTTCTTTATTTTGAGCACACACACTCTTTTTTTTTTTTTTTGCCAGTTTGGCAAAGCACAGTGCTGTTGTGGTTTACTCATCTGTAGGAAAAAATAATCTAGCACTAGGGAGATTATTTCAGCTTCGTCCAATTTATCCAACCAGTGGAACTCCTGCTTCTAGATGCCAGCAATCAGATAGCCTCAGGCACAGGGATTCCTCAAACGGACTATCTTTACAGATACAGATTACCAGAAAGCTAAAGTAGTTGAGCAGCAACTCTGCCATCTTATGTGATTTTTTTTACATTTTTGATGGCTTACTTAAAGCCTCAGGTGAAATGAGTGAGATAGATGAAAAGATCTCAATGAGAACAATAACCTTTACCTACACAGGTATGTAGACACCTGGGGGCAAGGAGGGTAGGGGCATGGTGCAGATTAAACTCTTTTTTTACCCTGTTACTCCATGTACTGTCCATCAAAGGAGTTGATACAGTGTCAATATTTTTTCATTCATCTTCTTTTTAATCTTCTTTCAGTGTCTAGTGAAGCTGAATGTGAAACTGAAGCCTATGCTGGACTCTGTGGCAGTAAATAGAGGTAAATGGGAGGAGCTGCACCAAAAAAGACTTCCTTCTCAGGTGACATCCTCATCCTCCTTTTCCTCTACCTTTACAATGTCTCTCAAAGACATAAATTAAGCCTGCAAATATCAGTGTCACTTTACAATAAGAGCTGTCTGAAAGGTTTACATAAGCTTAGACCCGACATTTTTTAAGAAACGCTTTAGCAGACATGCTTAATTGATTGGATATTATCTTGATGGCAGCATAGTTTGTTTTTACTGTGAGGCTTAGTGGGACTGAAAGGAAGGTCTGCAGTGAGATTGCGCTGGTGTCTGGAGAGACACGGAAGACTTAACATAAGAAGCGTTCATTCAGCTCCACTACATTTCAACTGCTGCTGTAAAAATCTGTAAAGCTGACAACAGACTGAAATATAAGAACTCACATCTTAATAAAATTAATAATACAGAGCAGAACTGGGATGCAAGCTGGCCAATTCATATGCAAGGAGCTGCACAAAACAGAATAGTATGTAATTACATTGTTGTTTTGCATCTCTTCAGTACATGTTATGAATCAATTATGCCTGCTTTTGTGATGTTCCTCTCCTACTCTCCCTCCTCTTTTAAGCCTGAACATTCTGAAAAGCCTGCTTTGTATTCTAAAGAAGTATTTTTTTACAACAAAGCTTCTTAGTGATTGATCAGGGCTTTTAGAATTGCCTACCTTTGCTACATTTAAAAACAAACTTTATTATCTTTAAAAGCACCAAGCTGTCCCTTCTTCCCAGAGAAATTCATATTAACAGAGCAGCAAATTTCTCAGCAAGGGGAAGTTTGCACAAGGGCAAAATATTGCATGGTAATTTTAGAGTGGGTTTTTTTTCTTTTAAAAAATGCTCTTTTAACACATTCATTTTTTTAAAATTACAGTGTCCCCTAAGGAAAAGATTAATGGGCTTTTATGAAAATAGAGTACAAATAAAAAAGGAAATCTGTTGCCTTGTGCTTCAGGTTTATATTACATTAAAAAGTGGACCACGGATAAACCTTCCTAGTATAATTTTCAGTTGAAATTAATATTTTGAAATGGTGGAGAGGAAGAATATCATCACACTGGACTGACTACCTCTTACTCTCTTGCAGGTCTTTCAGTACAATTTCAGATGCTATTACTACAGCTAGCACTGCTCTAGTCAAGGCTCACATGTAGCCATCAGTGGTAAAGGTGTCCATAAAAATATAATCAAACATGATAGGTCACAAAACGAAACATATCCAGTTCTGTGTGATGACCCTGGTATTACCTGAAAGTTGATCACTTTTTATTAGTGCAAGGATCACTAGTGTAGCAAACCTGTGATCTATGATTTGAGAGTGCTTTCTCTGCTGCATGACCGGACACAAAAGGAGTCATGTTGTAGCGCTAACGACTGCCCATTCATGGGGGGGGAGAAAGCCTTTGTACTCCATGAAAAATGGGATTCTAAATATAGGGTTGTCTGGCAGCAGAAATTAAAGCTGAATTCAGCTTAGTTTTACACCTGTGCCAAATTTCATTTACTTCAGTGGAATTACCTTGAACTGGCACCAACTTAATGGAAATCAGAACCTGGCCCAGCTGACCAGATGCTAAAAGAGCTTTCCTCCTTTCCAAGGAAAGTCAGTCGTTAGCGCCTTAGAAAAGCTGACTACATCTGTCTCACAATCAAACAGAAACAACAAATCTGCTGATCACTTCTTTAAAAGAAACACAACAAAACAAAAAGGCTCTGTGCTTCTAACCACAGTGTGTAGGACAATAGCTGGAAATTCAGTAGCATTGTGAGCCAATCTGTCAGTGCACAACAGAACCACATCACTTTCTCTAGCAGAAAGAAGCAGGAAGGACCAGAAATGCAGACTGCACAGCAGTGAGTACATGCATCAAATGGAAATGTTTCTGCTATTCTTTTACCACTTCTTTCTTCTCTGAATAAGGACAGACACAGTATAGTAAGCAGCAAGCCATACAAACTTAGAATACATACGTTATGGGAGAAACAGATACTAGGAACCAACAGTACTGCTGGCAGGTACACACAGATTTCCTGAATTTTGGTATTGCATATTGTTAAGCATAACATAATTTATAATGCATACCCTACAGCCTCCCCGAAGGTTGAGTCTCCCCTCATTTCCTCTCCTTTTTATTGGCTTCAGTGCACTGTTGCCCATGGCAACACCCACCGGCAGGGATGGGGATTCGGCACCACCGCAAGCTGACACACAGCTGAAGCTCTAACAATGTCAACCATCAATCAAGTGACTGTTTGTAATTGCCTCCATCTATTTCTCCTGTCTTTTGGTATCTTTGCCATTGTGGGTCAAAATTCAGAAACTGCTGACTAATGTTATGGTTCTGCTCCTCCATCACAAGGAAGAAAATGAGAGCACACAGCTCGATCTTATCAAATTGTTCTCAGGCGAAACGAAGCAACCCTGATGAAACCGGGGGGCCCAGTAGTGCATCTCAGAACAGCATTTGATCTCTGAAACTAAACAAACAAAAATCTTATATTATTTTTTAAAACAAAAACTGTTGGAGAGAAAAAGAAGATTCTTTGTGGAAGCATGCAGTACAGTTAAGAAATGTATTCCAAGCCTATTATATTTTAAGATGGTGGAAACCACTTTTTAGCTACTGCTCATAAGCTGTCTCTAGACAGAAATTGTATCTGGTTTTCAGTATTTCGCAGTATTTCAGTCAGTTTTGCCAAACTCTTCCAAGATATGCACAGGAGAGATGACTGTGTAGATCATTTAATCTCATTCTACATCTTTTACTTGCTTCCCTGCCTGCTGAACAAGGAGACATTAAAAAAACCATTGAAATCGGCTTAATTCTGTGAGTGCATATAAAACATGGGTCCACAAGAGGTGAGGACAAATTAGAGGGCATGTGCTTGGTCTTCCCCTGCAGATGCCCAACACATCAGCGACAGACAGAGAACCACTTACTTGCTCCAGCAGTTAGTGAAAATTTGGCCTTAAATGAGGCCTCTAGAATTTACAATTCCAGTGCTAAAATGTGATGAGCACGTAGATTATCCATAGGATCACACAGGCTTTGTTGTCCCCCAAAGGTGCTTTAAGCTGGTTCAATAGCAATGCTTTTTTTCTAGGTGTCCTACTGAATTGTGCTAACTGCAGCCTGAATTCAGTCAGGTTTTTAGTCCCATGAATTAGGCAGCCAGGCAGCAGCCCTCACTTTTTCACCAGAAAAATGCTCAGGAGAAGATCTGGATCTTCCTCCCTATCCTCAAAGATGGTTCAGACCAAACAGTAATTCCATTCAGGATCCCCACCTGTGAGACCACTTACTGAAATCAACCTTTCCTTGCAAAAAAACCAACCCAAAACAACAAAACAAATACAGAATTGCATAGGGTAATCAGGGAAAAGCCTGACACTCACATCCTCCTTGATTTGCAGCAGGCTTTTGAACTGCAGGGGCATCTTCCCCACCAGCCTGTGGGGAGTCACATTGGTGGTCTTGTCTCCTGCCCTGCTGCCAAAGCCCCTTATATGTGCTTAGCACAGAGACAAGGATGCCTGCTGGGTACAGCCCCAATTTCTGCATCACTCCTGGGAGATGCACAGAGCAGACAGGCTTTGGTGGAAGAGCTCAGGAGAGGCTCATATGTACACCATTCTGGATTAAAGTGCTCCCCTACAACACGACACTGTGACCCCACCAGAAAACCGAACACTGTTCCAGGCAAGGAGCACGTGGGTAGAAGCTCTGCTGTGGCTCAGGCAGAAGGGTTTCCCACCTCCCAGGAATGAGATTCCCAAAAGGTGTCTTTGGCCATAGTTCAAGTAGTAAAATCAGACAATTCTCTCCCAGCCTGGGACCTACAGACAAATGACAACAGCTTTATAACATGATGAAGATGTAGACATCTGCTTCTGTCAGGACATGGTTTTGCTCCTGCTCCAAAGTCTCACAGGGTCAGGCAGCAGTAGCTCCCAGAAGTTTAAACTGGATGTCTCATGTGGCGGTGGACACAGCTCTCCATGGAGCCAACCCTATTTACAGGGCCGGGGTCTTGCCCAGAAGGTCAATTGTATATTTTGTAATCACAGAGCAGACAAGGATGTTTCATTTTAGCTCAGGTATTTCTTCAGATGGTGTCCTTGGTACAGCAGCTGCATTTTTCTGGTCTGGTGACCTTGCTAATTGCTCCTTCTTAGAGTGCACTGCAATCTTATAATGTGCCTGTAGTTACCAACAAAGCCAATACTAGTACTCACAAATTATTTTTGAAAACTGCAACCAGCAGTGCCTAAGGTCAGTTGTAGTATTTAGATGAAGTAATCCTAGTCGAAAAATAGGAGTGTTTCAGTCTACAGGCCAAATACTTATTTTCCCTTAAAACAATTTAGTTACTGATAGGTCACTTATGCATTGAGTGAAATTTTAAAACAGGTTTATTTCAAGGTTATGTAAAATACATTAACAGACACTTCCAATGCTGAATGTTCGGGGCAAGAAAATGTAGAGCAAGAAGGTTTTTCTTATTGGCTTTGTCAAAGGAATGAAAGATTTAAAGAGTAAAGTCACATAAATGGTTTCTAACATAGCAATGAAGTGGGAGGTATAAATCAGCTGAAATGAGATACTCCAGAGATTTCCATCATTTGAATGTGCCAGTATTGGAATACATACTGTATATTGCTTGTTACCTTTTCTTTCTTGGATTAATTTGTATTTAATTACAAATTTATAAGCATGTTGCCACTGCATCTTACAGTTGTATGGGGAATACCATTATAACCCCTGAACCTTTGCCTGTGGGAAACAACTGACACATGCAGAGAAGTACCGTGTGTACATTCTAATGCGAATCCCACATACTTGCAAAATGTGTAACTTTTTAACAAGACTTCTGCATCCTTTTCCTTTTTTTTTGCATTTTAAGACCATTACTCTTATTGTTTGCTTTAGTAGATCAAACTATGCTTATTCAGTTTTTTAAAGCATGTTTTTGAAATTAACAACTTGGTTTTATTGGTCTCTCTAAAAAAAAAATAAAACAATTTTAATGGCTTGCTGTGATTTTCTTTCTTTATTATTGCTTTTTTGCTTTGAAACTGCCTTGTTGGGATGAATCAGAGCTGTATCTATTGATAATTGAATCACACATATAGAAGGTCATGGAAACACGTGAGACTGAGTGGCCCAGATAGGATTTTTAACACACTACCTTGCAAGCAAACCAAACTTCTTCACTGAGTATGATTGGCATCAGTTTGGAGTGACCAGAAACCAGATCTGGACAGTGACTCTTCCAGAGCTGTTCACATGTAATTACACAGATTATACAGTCTGTGATCTGGATGCATCACTGTTCAGTAGAAATACCATGGGGTAAAAAGTCCCTCCAAAGCACAGTTACATTGTTGAAATAGTTTTGGAAAAGTTGGAAATAATTTCTTCTACTTTTTAAAGCTGCAGGAAAGTCGGTGGATTGTGCCAAGGTACAAACACACTTCCTGCCTTCCACCAGCAATAATATACTTCCTGCACTCCCGGACTGCTTTAGCTTAAGACGTGCTTTTACACCACGTACTGTTTAAGGGAACTGTCACAGAACATTTAGAAATACAGTTGATTTTTACTCTTTATTGTTTCCAGCTGCATGAGATCCCGAAAGGAGGGGAAAGTCCCGGTCTAGGCGGCGACTTCAAGAGGCTCGAGCTCTTTTGAGCCAGTTTGGAATCTGCCCGGGAGACAGGAGGGGAACACAAGAGGGCGGGCAAACGCAGAGCACACGGTTCCTCTCCAGGGTACCAGCCCCCACCGGCACCAGGGCGGCCGGACAAGCCTGGGCACGCGGCCGCCGCCATTCCCCTGCCGGAGGGGCGGCCCCGATCCCGGTATCCCGGGCCGCGCTCACACCGCCTCGCAACGCCCGGAACGTGACAGCGGAACCCGCCGCCAGCACGGGGAGTACTTCCGGCCCGACATGTCGTTGCCATGGCAACGGGGAAACTACCGGCTTCCGGCCCGGCGGCGCCGTTGCCATGGCAGCGAGGGCTCCGCTTCCGCCCCCGTCGCGGCGGTGCCGGTGCCGGTGCCGGCCATGGAAGCCGCGCCGGTGCCCGACGGGCAGCACACGGCCGTGGTGTACGGGCTGATCGGAGGCGGGCGCTACGCGGAGGCGGTGTCGCTGCTGAGCCGCGGGCTGCAGAAGAGCAGCCGCTCCCGCGGCTGCCTCTCGCTGCTGGGCTACTGCCACTACCAGCTGCAGGAGTTCGCGGCGGCGGCCGAGTGCTACGAGCAGCTGTCGGCGCTGCACCCGCAGCTGGCCCCGTACCGCCTGTGCCACGCGCAGGCCCTCTACAAGGCCGGGCTGTTCGCCGAGGCCCTGCGCGCCGCCAGCCCGCTGCTGGACGTGCCCGCCTTCCAGCGCCGGGCCCTGCGGCTCCAGGCCGCTGTGCACTACGCCCAGGGCGACCTCTCGGCGGCACAGAGCCTGGTGGAGGAGGAGCTGGCCGCCGCCGCTGATGGCGGCCCCAGCGCAGCCGAGGAGCCCTCGGAGCGGGCCGATGCCGAGGTGAACCTGGGCTGCCTGCTGTACCGGCAGGGCCGGCACGAGGAGGCCAGCGGCAAGTTCAGCAGCGCCATGCAGGTGCTGGGGTACTGCCCGGAGCTGTCCTACAACATGGCGCTGTGCTCCTACGCCGCCAAGCAGTACCCGGCCGCCCTCAAGTACATCTCCGACATCATCAAGCACGGCATCAACCAGCACCCCGAGCTCAGCGTGGGCATGACCACCGAGGGCATCGACGTCCGCAGCGTGGGCAACACGCTGCTCCTGCACCGCACGGCCCTGGTGGAGGCCTTCAACCTCAAGGCAGCCATCGAGTACCAGCTGCGCAACCTGCGGGCGGCCCAGGAGGCACTCACCGACATGCCCCCGAGGGCCGAAGAGGAGCTGGATCCCGTCACGCTGCACAACCAAGCGCTGATGAACATGGACAGCCAGCCCACTGAAGGGTTTGGGAAGCTGCAGTTTCTCCTCCTGCAGAACCCCTGTCCACCAGAAACTTTTGGTAACTTGCTACTCCTCTATTGCAAGCATCAGTACTACGACCTGGCAGCTGATGTGCTGGCAGAGAATACCCATCTGACTTACAAACTGCTCACACCTTACTTGTACAACTTCTTGGATGCCATTATCACTTGTCAAACTGCCCCTGAGGAGGCTTTCCACAAGCTAGATGATTTAGCAGGGACAATGACTGAGCAGCTGAGAAAACTCACAAAGCAGGTACAGGAAGCTAGGCAAAACTGGGATGATGAAGCTCTAAAAAAGGCAGTTAATGAGTATGATGAGACTCTGGATAAATATGTACCTGTCTTGATGGCCCAAGCAAAGATTTACTGGGACATGAAGAACTACACAATGGTAGAAAAGATCTTCCGCAAATCAGTGGAGTTCTGCAAGGAACATGAGGTGTGGAAGCTCAACGTGGCTCATGTGCTCTTCATGCAAGAGAACAAGTACAAAGAGGCTATCAGCTTCTATGAGCCAATAGTTAAGAAGCACTATGACAACATCCTCAATGTCAGTGCCATTGTGTTAGCCAACCTCTGTGTTTCCTACATCCTGACGAGCCAGAATGAAGACGCAGAGGAACTAATGAGGAAGATCGAGAAGGCAGAAGAGCAGCTGTCCTATGACAATCCTGATAAAAACACCTACCATCTTTGTATTGTCAATCTGGTCATTGGTACCCTCTACTGTGTGAAGGGAAATTACGACTTTGGTATTTCAAGGATCATTAAAAGTCTGGAGCCGTATAACAAAAAGCTGAGCACTGACACGTGGTACTACGCCAAGCGGTGTTTCCTGTCCCTGCTGGAGAACATGTCCAAGCACATGATCATGCTGCGCGACAGCGTCATCCAGGAGTGCGTCCAGTTCCTGAAGCAGTGTGAGCTGTATGGGAGAAACATCCCAGCTGTCATTGAGCACCCCCTGGAAGAGAGTAGGATGCACAGTGGGAAAAACACGGTCACCTACGAAGCCCGGCTTTTGAGGGCTCTGATGTATAAGATCATTGGGTGGGCTGAGTAAATGGTGTTAACCGGACAGCAGAAATGAGAGCTTTGTTCTTTTCTTACACTTGTGAGGTGATGCTCACGCTTGCAAAAATCTTTAAAGATTTCATGCTGTATTTTAACAGCATTCAGTGGAAAATAGAATATTTTCATTAAATTAACCTGCATCAAATAACGAGGGGCATTCTCAGTAACCTGTCATGTTAAATGCAGCTTAAGATGTGTTGACCAAGAATGTCATTATAGAAATATCATAGAGTTTTCACCTGTAAGACAATATTTTATACTCCTGAAATTTTGACCAAGTTTCTTTTCATTGGTTGATGGTTAAAAAAAAAAAAAGTGTTATCTGTCTCTTCTAGCACAGAGTTTGAAGAAACAATTGTTTTCATTCTGTAATTTGTGTGTATGTGTGAAATGTTTCTTTATTCTGCTTTTTCCAAGGTATTTTTAATATGTTGCAGACCACGTTGATTGTATATTTGAACACAAGACATGGCTTTATATTAAAAAATCAGTTCTACAAACATGAACAGTGTCTTTTGCTAACTCAGTAATAATGCAGGAGTATTCTGGCAAATTCTGTACCTAATACAGGGATCAGGAATATAATCCAAGAAGGCTCTATTAGGATGGTACCTCAGTTTAGATCTACCCTTGCAGTAAAGTTTGTTATCGCTGGACATAACTGACTTAGGAGACTGCTCAGTGCTGCCCCTCGGCTTCTGAGACCCCCAGAGTCCTGTGCCTGCACCATCTGGGTGGCAGCTGTTGCCTTGCAAACCTGCTTGGTAGGAACTGCTTACTTAGTAATTCAGTAATCCATGTGCAGCCCCTCTAATCCAAATACCATTCTTAGAATATACCAGTCTCTAGTAAGAAACCCTGTGAATGTGAAATTATGTTATTTTCCAGATTTCTCAAAAACCCACCTAACTTCCATCACATAACTTCCATTTCATGCAAGGCTTACAATTCTACCCTTAGGTGGTAGAAATCTGCTTCTTAGTTTTCTCCTTGTGTTCCTGCATCTCTCAATTCCTCTCTGAAACTCTGTTTATTTGCTTAATTCCCTTACTTGGCATTTCCATCACACTGCCATCAGTCAGTGTGTTTTCTCAACAGTCTTCCCATCCCTTTTCAACCATATTGTATGTTCCACAGTGAAGTGAGACCAAAACACCTTCCAGTGGTTTTATGCAGACTGTTTCTGTGCCCCATGGCTGCTCTCCTTTTTGTGTATTCTGCCTTCTGAAGAAATGTGTGAGATGAAGTTTTTAAAATAAGGATCAAAGATCTGTGGCTTTAACTCATTTTGTTGCTTTTGACACTGGTTTCCTGAAGAACTGTCAGGGGAGAATTTTGGAATCATGCTGCATGTCCCTCAAAATCCAGTTTCTGTGGTGTGGTTTACCCGGAAGGAAAGATAACAGCCTTTTTCGAAGTTTTGAAGCTACTACAGAGGAATAGAATACTTAATCCTTCCAGAGAGTTTATATATATAGTAACTCAACAGGCCTGCAGCCATTTCAACATAGAGAAAGTTTCTCTGTTGGGAGAGAAACCTGTCAGGGCTGAGCATATTGTGTGCAGCTAAAGGAAATGGCTACAATTTACACAAAACTTCCTAGAACAGTAAAGCAAAATCAAATTTAACAGTGTCAAGAATGGGAAAATATTCTAGAGAGGAGGCAGGAGATGTGGCAAGGTGTCCTAGAGAGGCCTCCATAGCTCATCACTAGGCCATTAAGCCCCTGATTATTTTGACATTAAATATTTCCCACAACTGCATCCCCACGAGGAGGAGACCTGTGATTTCAAATTTTGTTCACCTCCATGAAGCACAGCAGCAGGCTGTAAAGCATTTTTCTAATTTACAGTGCAATTGTATTAGATATTATGCAGCATAAACAGCATGACCTTTAAAAAAAAGGTTTTAAAAGCCACACCACCTAACAGCATCTGAAGTGCAATAACAGCCAATGCCCTTTATTTAATATTCATTTCTGTAAAAGTCACTGGACTTCTAAAAAAAAATTCACTTTTCAGATTCGTGCCCCTGCAAAGGTTGAAATCCCTCTAACTGAGAGCAATTTAGACTTTTCCATGGCTGTTTAGTGATGCTTACATGCTCTCAGGTTTCCATACAGCCAGTGTGTGACTTCCATGAGGGCGCTGCTGTCAGGATTCACAGCCCCAAGTGCTTCATCTCTTCCTTGCCTTCCATGGCCACACAAGGATCCACCACAAATAGGTGGAGGCGACAGGGCCAGCCGGCTCTGGCACACACTCCCTGATTCATTCTAGCCTCCAGGGAAGGCACTGGGCCCTTGCACACTCCCTGATTCATTCTAGCCTCCAGGAAAGGCACCGGGCCCTCGGCTGCAGGGTGGGAAGGGAGAACAGCCATGCTCCCAGTGGAAAAAACGTCCCCATAAATGGCTGTGGAATTGTGCAAGCTGTGGCTATTTCAGAAGATACGGCTAGAGGGCAGCCGGTATGCTTGGAATTTGCTTCATCCTATTGCAACACAACAGAGTTAAAAAAAAAAGCCAGGAGAAAATGTCAATAGCAGCATTTTCCCCGTTCTTCCCTTTTCCTTCTGCTTTTATGTGCTTTTCCTCACCGAGTACACTGCACACCCAGACAACCCATGGTTTCTGAGCAAGTTGGGTGATGCTGAACACTATGACTGCAATGTGGAGAGGCCTCTGCTGCTGAAAGGAGAGGGAGAACAGGCTCTTTCTCCTCTGCTGCATTAACAGATGCTTCTGCGTGGACTGTCCTCTCCATTCCAGCAGTATTTCCACCCTGTCCACCACAGCCTCTTCCTCAGCAACATCCACCCAACCTTCCCACCTCAGTGACATGCCAGGGCAGACGCCCCAGCCCTCATTTGTCCTGCCTGCCTGCCTGTCCTGTGCCCAACAGAACTGGGCTCTGCAGTCATGCAGCTGACATCTTTTGCAGCATAAGTGTGTTGCCTACTCCAGTGGCAAGCAGGCATTTATAGCATCTCCCACTGCAGAGCACTTCAGTCATGAAAAATATATAGATGTTACAACCACTTTTATTACCGTCTTTATACCACATTTAGTGTTATCACTATCTGACTTACACTCAAAATATATTTTTAAAGGAAAGCACATACATTTTTAGAGAGAAGGGAAAACAGCAAATAACAGTTTATGTGTCTTATACATATAGTAAAATCCACCTAAATTAATGCACTAAGCTAGCACAGTCCTTCTTTTGTCCCAACCAAAAATCACTGTTTTCATTTAAAAGAATGCAAACAAAAAACACTACACAGAAGTGGCTGACCGCATTTCCAGGACCTGCAGCAGGCAAACAGCTGCAGATAAGCATGGATTACTAAGCAAGAGCATCCGGAGTTTTTTATTGGGAGCAAAGGGAAAGAAGCCCTCAGCCCTCTGTTAGGGCATCAGTATCTGAAAGGTGAGCAGCCCCAGATGCCTCCCATGTACATCACCGCCATATAGAGGCCAATCTCCAGGATTTTATTTGCACTCTTTTGCATCTTGTCCTTACAGGGCATCTTAGGGAAAGTATCCTCAAACCTTGCAAGGGCTTGCCACCCGTGTTGCAGGTGACAAGCTGTATTGTACTGCAGTAGTCACATTTTTTTTCACAATTACCCCTGCAGTAATCACAGCACACGTTGCACAAGCAAAGGCCTCAAACCACCATTCTGCCAGCAGCCCACCTGTGCTGGCAGGTGGAACGGGGGGGCATGGAGGGCCTGAGATGTGATTTACTTTGTGCCTCACCTTGAATCCCCTTGGTGCTCAAACTTCTGTAGTTAATCAAATGTCTGCTGACATCATCATCGTCATCAGAACACAGGTAGTGGATACCACAATCTGCTAGAATTATCTAGCAGATGTTTCTACTGGGTAAACAAGCCCTATTAGAAGATGAACAAGGAGAGGAATGTTATTTCTCTAGAAATGGTGAGGTTACATAAAAGAATAAAAACTGATTTCAACAGCCTGTTCCACAGTATCTTCCTTACAACATCCTATTTTAGAAGCCTGAGTTCAAAATTTCCACACATCCATATTGGCTTTAGTCTCCAGCAAAGGCAGAAGAGTCTGACCCTGACTAATTCAGATTCAGAACACTGATGTGATAATGTGGCTGTGTGGGCTGAAAGATAAGCACTGAAAGATCCGTCCTGTCATCCCCCCCAAGTCTTCTCTTCCTTTATCTCCTTTTAACCTTTCAGCAAGTAAAGCCACCTCTATATTTTGGGACTCTGCTAAATCCTGCTTCTTCTTAGGGGTGAACATGCCTGAGACAATGCACATCTTCATGTTTTTGCAGGAAGTGTGTTTTGTGGACTAGTTCTTGGTACACCAGATGGTATTCACATTTGTCTTTCTCCATGAACTACATGCCGTGATGTGAAAAAGATGTGCATTGTCCTTTCCAGCCTTGCCTGCTGAACCTCTGATGCACTGGGCCAGGGCCTGCAGCGCTGATGCTCATGTGGTGTCCACCTTTGTTGGTGACTGCACGAGGTGCTGCATCAGCTTTCACAAGACACAGGCTGGTCTTTCTGACAAGGCACATGTGGCTTAGTCGCTCTGTGCTGATGTGGGAACATGGACAATGAATGCCAGTAGCAGCAGAAAGGAACCTGTCCAGTGTCCTAAGGGGTGGCAGGACGGATTTACACAGGTGTGGAAACAGTGAAAAGTAAATTAGTGTTAAAATCCTCCCAGCTTCAATCACTGTGCTGCTAAAGAGTAATATAAGGAATATATAAACAGCAGTGTAAATATGCACACAGGCTGGGAGAAACTACAGAGAAATGTTGAGACGTAACTGGTAAAACAAACAGCTGCTTTTCAGTCCTCTGCACCTCATTTGGACAACGTGACCTACAAAAAGAAACAGTTTCTAAAAGAAGTAAAAGAGGCTTTAAGTACTGACAAACTTTTTGGCTCTATTTTCAGCAAAGCATCTCTTGTTCTTTGGCAAACGCTTTTCCATTAAGTAGAAAAATAGAGACATTTGGACTCATTTTCCAAAGAACCTTTTAATCAGCATAATTTTCCTAGACCTTGCCTGAATTTAACTAATAAAGCCCAGTCATAAAGCAGATCTCACCAAACCCAACATTCAGTCCAGAATGCTTCTATGTTTGGGGATCTTCCCCTAAATTAACTATAGTTTATAGCCCAAACTGAAGCCCAGGAAACCAAATTAAAAAGTTCCCATTGACTTCAATGAGTCTTAAACTGGCACCTTAGAAAATATCCATTTTCACAGACTGCCATTTCAAGCCATCCAAGAGCATCTTCTTGAAAGTACTGGAAAAGCTACAACCCAAAAAAAATTCAGTAACAAACCCCCTTGTCTCTACCCACTTAAAATGCTGCCTAGAAAACAGCTAACCCCATGTTTCCCATGGTGCAACTGCTGCCCATTAAGAAAGTGTCTCTGTTGCACAATGAGAGGTAAAAGTCAGCAGGGGATCCTGATCCTGCACCTGGACCTGGCAAGGCACAGCCTCCACCAGCAACCACACAGCCCACCCTGGCTCTGAGCATAGGGCTGAGGACTCCCGTCCACACAGCACAGGATTACTCCTGCAGCACAGCCCCAGCCATGGAGATACCCATGTCCCAACAGCCACTCCACTGGGAACGGCTTGGAGAGGGAAATCAAAAACACAGGTGCCAGATTTTCTTCTGGAACATGGGAATCATCAGTCAGCATCACAAACTTTTAAACTTCATAGCGTGAATGTACACACTGGCTCTGAACAGTCTGAACTTCTCCTGGCTTTTTTGTCTTCTACTGTGCACAATCGCCCACTTCTCCGAATTTCAGCATTTCTTGCTGCTTACCTTCTCCACAATTCTGCCCCTAGGACCCTTGCCATCCTGTGTCACAAGCAGGGAACAGGTTGACTAACAGCTTTTTATGAGTCGGTTTTATTTTATAGCCCTCTTTCCCGTGGGAGAGGGCAGAGGGAGTTGGCTAACTCTCAGATCCTGTTGGGTTGAACTGTTTACTAACAGCCGTTTTCCAAATTAAAATTAACACCGCTCGGATTTTTCTGAGCTGCACTTCTCCAGTGCCTCAGAGAGCTCTTTGTGTGCCCCTCAGCTGATTCACGGCCGCTCACACGGCCGGCAAAGAGGAACGGGAGAGCTCTGACATGGCGTGTCTGATTTTCTCGCTCTGTCAACAGTATTTATCACTGCGGCTCCCACGCGGAGCAGGAGGGATGGAGAAGCACCATCAGCGCTGAGGGACGGGAGATTCACAGGGCACATAAATCCTTGGCTCTTCCCCTGCGGAGCAGCTCAGCGCACATCGCGCTTTTACAGCGCAGAGCGCCACGTCTGATGGCCGGCGCGGTAGCAAAGGGACAGTCACCGCACCGACATCACCCCCGCAGCTGTCCGCGGGCGCGGGGACACCGCTTTCCCACGAGGAGACAGGGCCCAGTTCCCGTGGGCGGCGTCCCCCCTTCCCGGGAGCTCCGGCCCGGTGTGACCCGCGGGGCCCCGGCCGCGCTGCAGAGGGCAGCGCCCGCCCCGCGGGGACCCCCGGGACAGCCGGGATGGCCGGGAGCCGGGAAATGCCGCCGCTCATAGTCGCTCCTGACACAAAGGGTAACGGCCCCCCCTTCTGCATAGCCCACGGGAGAGCTCGCTGCGCCTCGTGGTTGGACAGAAGGAAAGGAAAAGGGAAGCCCGAACCGAACGGTGAAAGGCAATATCGCTGCTCGCTCGGGCCTGGCCCTGGCCAGCCCTTGGCTCTGCAGGAGCTCCCTGCTGCCGCTTTCCCCGTGTTCCGGAGGAGCGAGGCCGTGCACGGACCCGCGCAGAGGCGTTTGTGCTGCCCCTCAGCAGTTTTGGGTACCAGTGCCTTCACCCCAGAGATGCAGCAATGCCACGCCCCCCCGCAGCCTCCTGCACCCCTCTGTAGCACCCTTACACAGACTGCACATTGGAGGAGAACCTGCCCTTAAGGAGCGTAGGTCTGATCTAGGGGTGTTGTTCACAGGCCTGAGAGCACCTCCCCATCAGCCTTCTGAATGCTTGCAATCGCGTGCAAGGCAGGAATCACCTTTCCTGCAGAGATGGGGAGCAGCCACAGCTTTGCCCAGCGTAACCAGTGGCACCTCCTTTTCTGCCTCTTAGCCTGCACAGGAATCATATCAGGGCTTGGGAACACATGAAATGCTGGTAACAAGACTTAATAGCAATGAAAGAGTCAACAGGAAAGCTATTAGAGGAGGATGGCGTCTCTGGAAAGGGAGATGCAGGAGCCCTGCCCTCTGCCTTTGTGCTCAATCCAGGGCAAAACCGTAGGGATGCCTCCCCGGTCTTGCGAAATGCACGCCAGTGAGCGTGTGTAATGTACTGTGAAATCTTTGTGACTTGCTAGGTTATAAAGCTGGTTACAGGAGAATTTAATAATAAAAAAAAGGAAATCAGTTTATTTCTTTCTGATAATTTCTCTATGGCTTTAGGGTCTCATTCTAGCTTCCTTTCTATGCCTGGAGAGGTGATCCTAACATTCAGCATAAAATGTACAGATTCCCTAAAGGGAACTTGAAAGAAATTCTCTGCTTCAAATTCAAACCTGACAGTACATATCACATCAGGGGTTCCCTTTTATCAGCAGGATATTCAGACGGGATGAATGATTTACTCACATAATCTCTTAAAACTTTCACTTGCAGAGTCTAAGATAGAATTTATAGCATTTTATCATTTGGATCTGAAAAAAAAAAACACCCAAACCAGTAAAATTCCTCAATAAATCCCAAACCCTACTCATTGATTTTCTAGCTGATGAAATTTCAAAGGAACATGTTTTTCTGTGATGGAGTAACAGCAGGCCTCTCCCTCGGTTTTGGTGTTCTCTCGTGTTAGAAATCAGATTATTCCTCCCTAGGGAGACACATTAAATACATACCTCCTATCTTTTGCATTTGAAAACACTGAGGATGTGTATTAGTCTCCAGCAATTTAAGACTGGACCAAGTTTTGCAGAATTTATTTCTCTAATTTCCATTTTTCAAATAGATGTATATTTACACAAGAAACCTAAAAAACTAATGCTTTCATTCTGAGTTTTAACCTACGTAATCAGCCTTGGCTCAGGATGATGAGGAAGGCAACCTATGTGACAATGCTTGCCTAATATTTCTGCGATGAAATTACTGAAGAAAAGTAAACCAAAAGTGGGCTGTGACATTTTGTTTCTCTTCCTAAAGTCTTTTTCCTGTCTGATGTTCTCCCTTTTCCCGATGAAAATATAAGCTGATCTGAGTCCAGGGTTTTTGTCCTGTTCTAGTGATAGAGTGCTACAATATTTTTTATTCTTCTAAAGTTATTCTTGAATTAAACTAGGGGAAATGAGCCCAGAATGAGAATGCAAAACAGATTATTTGCTGGCACTCATTTTGGTTTTTGTTGGAACCTAGTACCATCAGGTGTTAATCTGGGGTGAGAACTCCTACAAAGAAATATGTAATAATGCTAATAACTGTTTCTTCATTTGAACATAAGGAGATGTCAGAAGCAGGATGCAAACAGCATGACTGGATTGGTAATCAACACATTGGAAACATCCAGAAGTACAAACCAGAGCTACAAAACCTGAGATTTCATTTTAGCTTTTGATGAATATGCGCTCAGCCCTTCAGAAGGGGGTCGCTATCTCCAGTAGGTTGTCTGCAGACCGTGATGAGATTCTGGTTAGGACTGTGTCGTGCCCAAGTGTCACCTCAGACCACACTTCAAGAAAGCCCCATCCCATGTTCCCAGGATGGCACAGGGATAACTTTATGCCTCACCACTACTTTTCTGCTTTACTGTGCTCCTGTGCGAGCTCCACGCGAGCTGGTGATTTGCTCAGTTGGGATATCACTGACCTCCCGAGGCCGCTGTCCTTACCAAGTGCTAAATTATGCTCACACTTACCCAGAGCAAACAAGCCCCAGTACTTCCATGCAGTTCAACAAAATACAGTCTGATTTACACCAATGTAAGTGACAGCAGGATTTGGCCCTGTGGAGCAGGGGCAGGGTCTGTAAGTCCAGATCCTCCATAGGTGTAGGTTACTGTGTCTCAGTTTGCATTCGTAATGCCAAATTTCCTTCTTTCCATTTAGTATGCGGCCCAAGGTCAAGTTAAGAAGATATTTCACTGTCATAATTATTCCCATGAAATCCAGAGCAGTTTGTATTTGGCAACAAATGTCATTTCCCATGCCTTAAGAAGCTGGCCTTAATTTCCTGACACTGAACAAAGACAGATTCATTTACACATTTTCCTGACTGCCATTTTCTTCACCTCCTGCATTTGAATCCCTGCAATCTGATGCAATCCTGTAGGAGCCTTCCTGGGTGCTACTGTAGCACTAACAATAAGTGCATCTCCATTTAATGAGGATTTGTGACAGATTTCAGTCAGTGGGAATTTTACTTTAAACCTGTGGAGTAAGCCTGGCACTGCCCTCAGGAGGACTCTTGGCTTCTGCATTTGCTCCCTGAGAGCCTGCCTGTCCTCATTAGAGAGCAGAGGCGGGGATCTCACAGGAGGGTTATTCTCTGTGTGTCAGTAACCCTGCAGCTGGATAATGCTGTGTGGTTGTGTAGCCCTCAGGACAGCTTAGTGCTTCTGATACAGACCCTCCAGCACCTTCCCTCTCTGAGCATCCTGCATATACAGCGGAGCCCAGGGCAGAGCTCCCCAGGGAGAAACACTGTGCCATTTCTCCCATCTGAAATGAAGCTCAGACTGGGAGCAGCCAAGCAGGAGCACTGGCGACAGCAAGGGCATTGGGATGGGATAAAGTCTTTAAGGGCTGCGGGGGACCTAGGGTGCCCTTCTGTGCCTCCAGGGGACCAAGTCTTGGCTCTGCCCACAAATGCAGCTGCTAACAGCCACCTCCTTTCTTTTTCACAGAAATATTCCAGTCCATGACATGTAGCTAATATCCTCAGCTGATACTGGCTTGCCTGGCTTCCCTGAAGCAATGAATATTTATACTAGCTAAGAACTGGCATACATTTCATACCCTTCTCATTATTGCTTACAGCTATTCCTGTATGTTTTCCCATAGTACTCAGAAGGCTGAATACCTTTTTCATGCAACATGTTTTCATCATAATTTTTCCCCACAGGTTTTTTCAGATTTACACATCTTGAGTTCTCATCACAAGTTTGCACTAATTTTAACTGGGCAGTGGCAAAATTACCTAAAGGGCATTTGCCCCACCCATGCTGATACACAAAAATGACATCACCTCTTTCCACCCCTTCCTCCCCCCCCAAAAAAAAAAAATTCAAGCCGAATAATTTTGCACATCCATGGCAACAACACAGGCATGGAAACAGCAGGATGGACCCTCCCACACCCTGGCCAGTTCTGCAGGATTTCAGTAAAATTTCCCATTTCTCAGGATATTAAGTTTGACTGCAAGGAAATCTAGACATCATGTAATCTCACTCCATCTTTGGAGCTAATAAAGACACATAAAATATACCACAGCCTGGAAGCTTGCTCAGAGGTGCGTGTTCAGGATTTGAAATGAGGACAAGTACAGCATGGGTGTGACAGGAAAGAAAGAGCAAAGGAGGAAGATTGAACTATAAATAGCATAAGGAAGCACAGCCTGTTGGAAAAATAGAAACTTTCATAAGCAGGGAAGGCCAAATGCAGCGCAGATTTAGATTACACACTTGCCACACTGGTGCTTGGCTGCTGCTGCACATGTGCTCCCCTCCACTCCTTCAGCCCCCAGCAGGGATTGCTCAGGGACACCCACAGGGATGCCCTGAGTAGGGGGATGGCCCCCAGTGCAGGAGGCAGCAGCTCTTCTCCCATCCCTGGGGATAGGGAAGTCAGACCTGACCCATGCAGACACTGAGGCCATGTTCTGCACGCAGAAGTGGCTTTCAATGATCATCACGCCGCCTCTGCCATTTCCCTCTCTAGCCCAAGGACAGAGGTGAAGCAACTGCAGATGAAGCAACAAAACCCTTGGGCCGAGATCTGCATGGCATGTAGGCACCTGAGCCTCACCATTTCAGCAAGAGGTTCCCAAATATCTTTGGGAATCTGTGCCTTAGGATATGGCATGCTGAGACACCACCTGAAAGCACACAGCTGCACAGGGGGTACATAGTGCCACTGCAAGGCTGCTTACCCCTTGCAGGGCGAGGAGCTGCCTAGGCTACGGCTCCGAGGGCCAGACAACAGAATCCCAATGCCTGCTGAGCAGACCTTCACCTCCTGCTTTGGGCCTCGGAAATGAGATGCTGAGCTTACTGGGCTGTTGGCAATACATTTTAAATAGCTTAGTTGAGCTTAGTCTATTGCCCATCTTAAACCCCCTCTTCTTCAATCCTTGGATTGTGGGTTTGAAAAGAGGTGCTGTCATGAAACACAGATTGGGATTTGTTTATTCCTATGCCTGTTGTGCTGCTACACGCAATGCTAGAGAGCTCATCTCACCAAATGCATGACCATCAGTTGTGGCAGCAGAGCACTGAGGCAAAATGCATGGGGATGAGGAGGGGAACCGTGGCTTCCAGTACACAGCCTAAGCTCATGACACACAAGGAGAGCCCTTCATTACATACTCAGGAAGCACACAGTGGTCTCATCACACACATTGTGTGGACATCTGAATCGGAGATGGGACTGTACATGAGAAAACAACACCAGCTGGGCACAGGACAGTGGGACAGACAGAGGGATGAGAGGAGAGCAAGCCTCACAAGCTAGTTGGATAAAGTCCAGAGCAAGGTACAGCCACTCCGGGTGGACACTGGAGTAATGGGATTTCCCTTGATTTTGGCAATGCCCGTACAGCTCGCCACGTCAGGACAGCCTCCCATACATATCTGGTCTCAGCAACCTTTTAGTTGCTTTTGAGGGCTTATCTTCTTAGTTGAGATAGCTTTCATCATGCAGCAATGACATCCACCTCGGTTTTTATAGGGCTATTACAGCAGAAGCTGACAGAGGTGTTGAGAAACCTCATGATTTTAGCAAAGTTTTGCAAGTTTTGTACCCCAGAGCAGATTTTACATTTTCTGTGCTCATTTACAGTAAATAAATTTGTTATCCCTTGGTTCACCCTTTTCTGTGCTGTTCCCTTTGAAGTTGCACCCCTGCATTTGGTCACTGCTTGAGTCTCCCTCACCAGGAGGAAATTCCCAGCTGGACACAGGCAATGATATGCTGGTTTAGATGAGAAAAATGGGTGTGGAGTGTATAATTCAGCTCTAAATCATGATGTCTTAAGGATTTATCGAGGAAATCTAATCAACACATATGAGCATTCAGGAGTTAAAACCCTGTGGTGGGGGCTGCCTGGTGATTTTGAAGAGCTGCTGGAGAGAGCTGGGGTTAGGGAAATCCCCCTGGTGATTTGTAGTATTGGAGAAGGAGGACCAGAGCTGCTGAACTGCCAGGAATTTTATTTCTGGCCACAGCTGTTTATTCCATCTAGCACTGTTCCCTCTCACAAGGCAAACCCACACCTTCTGAAAAGGCTATAACATGCACTGCTTATTTTTACCACATTACAGAAACATCTGACTTGGCTCTCCCCCTGTATTTTTAATGCTTGCCAGTTCTAACACCTCAGACATAAAACTTTCAGATCATCCTCTGCCTAGCTTTTGGTTTCTAATTTGATTTTTCCCTAGCAATGGGACACGTCCCAAACTATTTCTGACAAGAGCAACTCTCATCTTAACAAATGAGAAGTCCTTGGCTCTGTATGATATATGCCCTAGTTAAAGTAAACAGTAACATTCATATTTTCCTGTAGGCTGCACCAGAGCACTGGTCAACCATTCAGTAAGTAGATCATATTTCTTATTGCAATTTACTGCCTGGAGATGGACAGGAGCTAATGCAAATGTCCTGAGCTTTTGTGAAGGATGTTGCAGGGTATATAATGGCTTTGTAGTTACCTATGCTGAGCAGATACACAGTTCACTGATCTGTTAAGCACTTCTGAGATCATGCAGTGTGTAAAAAAAATACTATGTACTTGTAAACGTCAAGAGGATTTACTGGTATTTATAGAAAAGAAACTGTTTTACTATTTCCAGTTCTGTGGAGCAAATATGCTGTATACTTTAGGGTTCAGCTCCGTCTGCTCAGTAGTTTCTATGTGGATCAGATTTTTAAGGTCATAAATTGATTGAGATGACCCCAGCAATTCAGCCCCATACCTGGGTCATTTAGAGCCCCAGGAAAGGCAAGTGACATTTAACAGTGGGAAACCAAGTAAAGCAAAGGGAATATAGCAGTTTGTAATATGACAGTAAAAACAAGGCATGTGCATTTCATCAGCTGGATTTCATAAAGCTTGATCTTGCAAGCTCTCTTTTGCAAAATATACCTGGGCGTATGAATTTATATGTTAGCCCAGAACACCAAACAACTCTCTAACAGGACTTGCCAAACACAAAATCAAGTCAAGCAAAAAAAGAAAGAATCAAGTCTAACAATAAACACGTGCTCTGGAAATTGCAACTCTCTAATTTAATGCACCACATGGAAGGGTTTGCATTTTAATTTATCAGTTTCTTTTTAATTGACCAGATTAATTATTTCCACCTTGCCATTTGGCAGGTAGGTCACTGCTCTTTTTCACAGCATTAATGAACTAATTCCATTTTTCCCTTTGTAATTAAAAGTGCCAGTTACAGAGATCAAGTTTGTGAATTGGCTTGGTGCACAATAAAATTTACTCTTTATTAAAGAAAATATAACATCATTTCCCAGGTCAAGAGGGATTTCTTTCCTTTATATTTCTCCACCAGCAAAAACATGACTAAAAAAAAAAATCCTCTCAACCCTGCACTTTTCAGTCAGTAATAAAAATGAGTAAAATAAGATTATCAGCGAACTCCTGAACACCCGCAAGTCTCCCTCGGGCACACCATGCTCAAATAGAAATGTGGAAGCAATTGAAGGTTCATATTATCAATGTTTTGTATTTGAATCAAGGACTCCCACAATCAGATCAAAAAGCAAGACTTCACAGTATCCCACTGCTGGCCCATCAGCCCCAGTTGCTTGCCTTAAGAGACACTGGAGACTTGTTCATTGCTACCAATACAAGTCAAATTCACTGGGATGAGCTGATTTGGGGGCTGCTGTGCTTTCTAAAGCTCATCTTAATTCTTAACTTACCCTCTCAAATCACTGTGCTTTTCCATCTTTAATGCCATCACCCAGTGAACTTTCCTAAAGGCACTCAAGTCAGGCAGAGGCTGGATCTCACTGGTTGTACTGGCTAAAGATACACAGGATAAGATATTGAAATGGGAGGAAGAGGAAGAAGCAGAGGGCTCTGTACAGAAAACAGGGCTGGACAGATACTACAAACGATGGTCTGAAAACATTATTTTTTGTTTCTAATGAATGCACTACTGTCATGCTGAAAGCTCTGTTCTGATGTTAGGCCCTTGTGAGTAGCAAATTTAGCTGTCTAAAAGACAGAAATTACATTTCAGAGTCAAGTGCACATGTATACATCATATCAACACCTTCCACCACCATTTTGACATCTGCTCATGTAGGTGCTGGCACTGAACATACCCGCATTTGTCCAGTCAGAGACTGAACAAAAATCCAACTGTCTTTTTTAAAGATGTATATGGTCTAGCTGCAAGGTAAAAAAAAAAATATTTGATATGTTAAATATGCTTCAGGAATACGTCTACCTGTGAATTCCTGTGCATGTGAGAAAGCATGCATATTTTCTAACCCCCTGCCTTTCTCTACTGATTAGGGTGGCTATCACAGGGCTTGGAAAGAGGATGCAGAGTGAAAGAGAATTGTAAGGGTGGCAGAGAAAAAAGAGGGGAAACCAAAGGGATAGAAGAAGGTCAGGGAGTGCTGGAGGGAGTTAGAAACTTATGTACTAGTGCTGGCCTGGGAAAATAAGTATCCCAGTCACCAGAATTGCAGCTGCCCAAGGACAAATGTGGCTGACAGCCCTTGGCCCTTTCTGCTCTGGTGTGTGCATCTGAACCCCAGCTGTTACAAAACATTTGTTTTCTCTCTGCAGACTGCATTTTTTTCCCCAAAAAAACAAATAAGCAAATATTTAAACCCGTAAAACAGCCTTAGGACTCCTTCTCTGTGCATCTGGGAGACTGAGATGAATTCAACAAGATTGTGAATAAAAATACAGCAACTGGTATTTCTAATTCCATTTCTCAGTGGAAAGCTTCTAGTAACAGCTAATAACTAAGTCATACCAATCAATTCAGTGACAAAACCTCTAAAGTATGTAATATAACATAGTTTTGGAATTTTTTTTTAATCAAACCTACATGTTGCAATCTCCTACTCCACAGTCATAAAACTTTATAGTCTTCTCTTTTGTCTACTGAGATTTCAGGTGTTTAACCACTGACTTCCACCCAAACAAAGTCTGAAATAGCAATAATGCTATCCATGTGCTGCAGTAAACGAGCATTTCAGCATGGCTGGGAGTGACAGCTTTCACATACACAGGCAGGCAGAGCACTCCAGATTCTGCCCTCAGTCGCTGTAAGTTCACTGCGACGTTCATGGCTGTCAGTGGAATTACTTCTGATTTACTCCAACGCCACTGAGGAGAGAGCTTGGCCCAGTTTGTATGTATTTGTGGAGGGAAGCCTAGAGAACAGTGTCTGTTCTTGTTTAAAGTACAGCAGGAATTACAGTGTTGGTGAAGAAAAGCATGCAAGCCGAGCTTGCAGCCAGCAGTGCTGTTGCTGTGGCACGCCATCCTCAGGCTGTTCTGAAAATGCCTGGAAGTTTGGTACTTTGCCCACTGCCCGTGGAACTGAGGCATGCTGAAGTATTTATGTTAAATGACTTTTCAATTCAACTTCGACCCAGAGGCACCTCTGGAGGGACAGAGGCGGTGGAGGAGGAGGGACAACATATGGGAATCTGAAACAATTAAAGCTGTTCCATGCTCTCCTAGCACACTGCTCTCCATGATCTGCCTCGTATCATGTTGAAGCCGCAAAGTTTGGTAATAAAAACACAGCAGTTCAATTAAATAAACTCTCCAGGCGTAGGAATGTAACAAAACTAGGGAGCTTAGGACACCTAAACTCATTACCAGTCCTGACTGGCCACAGATTTGCTGCAACAATAAAGAGTCATTACAAATAACTATAATTTATTTTCCATGTCTTATCTTGCAAGAACAGTCAAGGGATCCTTCTAGCAAACACATTGGCCATGGGGAAATTGTCACTTCCTAAAGTTCTCTTCTCCTACACTCTGTATTCCCTTTGGGTAGTAAAAGAGAACACTCACAGCACTTGGTGCCATTATGCATTATTGCAGCTCCTGGTAGCATGTATCCAGTCAAAGGCTTAATAGTACTTTCAGTCCAATAACTTATGTGAGGGGTTTGGAACCTGTTTATAAAAATTTGTTTAGGCTGAAACTTTGTGCTCTGGCACTAGAGAATGGCAAAAAAATAAATTAAGAACTAAAACTAGAGCTAGATATTTTCAAGGTAACAATGCAGAGAGAAGAAAAACAGAGCCAAGCTAGAACTGCACAATTCAGATTCAGTTCTGAGGAGCTCAGACATCTGTTTCCTTCATTCAGTCCTTGATAGGAAAGACTCAAAGTCTAGAAAAGAGCTGCCTTAAAACCTGAGAAATATATACTTTGCAATCTTTGTTTAGATTTTACCACCACCCTACCAAGTTCACGAGCTTTCTGAATTTCCTGGAGTTATACCACTAAAATTTAAGAATAGCTTGTTTCTTCCACCAGAAGTCTCTCGGCATTTTGAGGAGGAGAAACCAGTGTCCTCCTTCCACTACATTACATTTGCACATTCTACCTCCAAGTATCAGTTCTTCCTATTCACCAAACATCAGCAACATGAAAAACGAGGGCTTGAAAGGAGCAGCATAAAACTCTTCCATGCAGATGCACATATTCCAAAGTGGCTTTTCCCATTCTTTTAGTCCCTGCTGACTTCTTTTACACCACTGAAGCTCAAAGCCTGCAGCACACCACCACCATCACAGACTCAAGCAACCCCACCTGAATTCTTACACACTTTCATGACTGAGCCAGTCTTGGACAACTAAAAAATCCACCCACAGCTTTTCCCTCCAAAATAGTTTCTCCTGACAGTAGTTATCCATTTCTCACGTGTCACCACCCATTTAATTCCTGAGCTGGGGCCAGGTGGAGTCACCAAACCTGGTGGCAAAAGAGAAATGTCTACTCCAGAGAAATAAGGGAGATTTCCCTGTTAATCCCAGATAGTGGTGAGATCCCTGCAGACCAGCTTGAAGTCGCTCCTGCCAGCTCAGAGTTTTTCATAGCATCTCCTATCCCAAGACCTTCCACTTCTCTTCAAAGCAACAGTCAAACCGCAGCTCTTACAGAGGAATGAGGATTTTGGCTAAAAAGGTTTTGTTCTGCTTCCAAGTACATCAGATGATCCCACACCTTTTCATTCAATTTCTAGTACTGTGCGGGTACAGGCGGGACCTGAAACCAAATCCAGCTCTGTCTGAGGAGTCAGGCAAGAAACACTGAGCTACTTCAAGTCCCACACCAGGTGCTGAAGCTCAGGACCTTCTACCAAGACTGTCAGAAAACTCCCTCTCCTTTCTTTTTTTTCCCAGGGCAGTTTTCCACCAGATTCATTAATCCAAGCACTGGGCCAGGCTGGAGCAGAGGGAAGAGGCGACCAGGAAGAGGTCAGGGAGGACCCAGCCATTGTGGCTGAGGCCACTCTAACTCAGTATCCCAGGGAGGAGCTCATTGCATCAACAAGCACCACAGAAGAGAAACTTTGGGCTTAATACAGTAGATACTAAAAAGACTTTAAAGTAAGGAAATTAAAATCTTTAGACTCAGCATGGAAGCTATTTAAGAAACTTGAATGTAATCATGGAGAGCACAAAAAAAGAGGTGTGCATTGCAGAGAGGAGGCAGGAAAGTATGTGGGAAAGTAATAAAATAGCTAAATGGCAAGATATTATTCAAGCCAAACAGGTGCCTTTCAAAAAAAAAAAAAAGAAAGGAAAAGAAAACCCAAAGACTCAGCCCAACTGAAGCCAAAAGAAAGGGAATATGAACTAGAGCAAATAAAATGTTAGGGCATGAAAGTTAGGAAGCCTGAGAGTGATTATGAACAACCAATAATGAAAGACATAAAAATAAATAACTAGAAATTCTTTTAGCAAATCAGCTGGTTTACTGGGGAATAGAAGCAGCATTTCATAGTAAGGAGGCAGCAGGCGAGCTGCACAATTTCTTCACATCAGGAAGAATTTCACAGACACCTTCTGCAGCTGCAGCCTTACCATTGCTAAGCTGAGAAGCTGTCAAAAGAGTGCTTAATGAAGCAGGCTGAAACACTAAACCACATGGGTGCAGGCAGAGAGGCAGGGACTTATGAAAATATGCTCTGGCACAAAAGGCTAAGTTTTCTCCCCTGTGGTTGTTAATGCTGCCATAGTAAGTATGAGCAGGTTTACTGGTGTGAACTGGAAAGGTTTGAGTGGTGATAACAGGGCGAGATGATTTGTATTAGCAGTCTCTCAACAGCACTTCTATCCAGAGAAAATAATTACTATACAAGATTGCTTTTGTTGTCCAGAAGTACATAAGTCTCTTTTCAAGAGTAAAGCACAGAGTCCTTCAATAGACAATCCACTGACCACTAAAAATCAACTAAAAACGTGTCTAGAACACCATTGTAAGTAGTGCATCTTAACACCAGTCACACTACTTCTCACCTACTTTAGATAACAAATAAATAACTGATCTCAACATTCAGTCTGGAAAAGAAACCTGGTTACAAGTTATCTTATGTTTTGGTTTTTCCTAATACTCTTCATATATCTGGCAACATTAGTTTATTAGTAAATTCATGTGAACATGAGCTTGGCCACTGCATTGATTATACTTTGTAATACACCCTCTGTATCCCCTAGATGGTCTAGAAATAAAACTATCACTTATCAACAATACTAAAAAAGCAATATAAATTCATAGACGACTGAAATCTTGCCAGACATAGGCAGGCAGGCAGGCATGCTCTATATATATTGTCTCTCTAATTTCAAATAAGGTGAACTGAAGAAAAAGTGAAACAGACACAGAACATTTGGTCTGTATATCTGACGACAAAAAGAATTTCTGCATAATAACTTAAGGTCCTCATACTTGCAGCATTTGGATTGAGTTGAGGTGGCCATGAGGTGTGATTCAATTTTTTTAAATTCTATTTTGCTATGCTTTAAATGTAGTGATTGCCACAGATCTCTGTAAAAATCAAAGGTTGGTGTGGGTAGGCAGACGTGGGTAAAATATATCCTTTGGATCTATAAATGTAGGGACTGGATCCAAAAAGCACTAAACAAGAAGGCCATCAAAAAGAAGTAAGGGGATGGGAAGAGAGAGGAAAAAACTACCCAATAAAACGTAGGTAGCTTGTAACTTCTATTTAGTTTCACTGACATTAAAGGTCTGAAAATTTCAGTGGTGGAGAGCACAGTTGGACCCACTCACATTCAGCTCTGAAAAGGAGCTGAAGAGGGTTCAGCTGTGGGCCAACATCTTCCTTCATTGCTATGTGATCCAGTTATAACAGCAGGCAAGACCAAGCCAAAGGTGATTTTTTTTTTTTTTAATACCTTCATCTGTTCAGACACTTCAAACTTTTGAGGATGGGCCAGGCAGAGGAGGGGGCATGAGAAGGCTCCCATGAATTGCAAATACCATGACCAGCTTTAAGATCATGCTGAAATCAGAGCAAACAGGAGAGGACTGTCTGGGATTTTCCCATTTGTCTGAAAAGAAGAGCCAAAAGAGTAATACATCCCTCTAGGCTTGGAACTAACCCAAACGTTAAAGGATTTTACCTTATGTTGAAGATTGATGAGAATATTATCTTTACCAGTAGGATTTTTTTTTTTTTGATGGTTGAGGCCTCCCATATCCTTTAAGGTAACAGACTTGCCTGTTATGTTAAAGTGCCACTTCAAATTTCAAAAGCTCATTTTAAAAAGAAAGCATTGCCAACAGCAGCCCACCCAGTTTTTTAAGCACCAGTGTAGTGTGAACTTAATTTTCCTGTTTTCTGTCTGGGATATGCATTCATCAGCTTACACAGAATAAGTCAAATGTTTGTCATCACTTAAAAAATGCTTGTATAGTGAAATAAGGGGAGGGCAGAATTTAGTCACGTGTCTGTCAAAGCATAGCCCTATACTGAAACTGTAGATCCTATATAGCCCTTTATATATATAACACACCCTATATAGCCCTACACCAAGTTTTCAGTGCTGTTATTGTGCCAGAGGAAAAAGCAACCATCCAGTAACAGGAACAGATTCTTCAGAGAAACAACCCACTGTGAAAATACCAAGTCTCATGACAGAAGCGCATTCTGATGCAGTGTAGGTGCTTTACATGAAGGCCACACCAGATGGGATGTAAATCCAGCACTCCAGCTGTAAATATCCTCAAACTGATTGCTCTGGGAAATCAAACCACAGAACCAGGTATGGGACCAAAGGTGACAAAAATCCTCATGTTTACTGTCACCCAGTGAAGAAAGTACAGCACAGCAGCAAATCCCACACAGTCTGCACTCTGAAATAATTCATGAACAATATGAGAAAAATAGGTTTAGCTTGTGCTAATAATCCATTTTGAAGTTATTTTAGATCTTTTAGTTCATGCACGATTTTAGAATCAAATTAAAAAAACCCCAAGCAGACGTAGGTTACACGTACTGCAGCCTTTGAGCTCAGAATAAATCACCTCCAGGTGGGTTTTTATTATCTTCAGTGAAGGACTCGTCTACCAAAGGGCACTATCATAACAAATCTGGCTTGAAAATCAACTGCTGCAACTGTATTTACATTTAAAAGAGTTGCATTAAGGAGATGTTGGCAACATCACACAATTCCTGACTGACTTCCCACCTTTACAGGCTGGTAACTGGAGTCAACCGCAGTTTAAAACTTGATGCTGGAATGCAGCAAGCTGAAGGAAGCTGCTTGTTAGTCAGTCTCTGCTCACTGGTTGTTTAATCTGAGACAGAGCATTTGCACGATACATACATGCAAATTAAGAAATTCTAGGGGCAGCATGTGAAATTATAGCATGCTGCTACTTCTGAAACACCTAAGCATCAAAGACTGAATTCAGCTGGCATTGCCTATTGAAGGAGCAGTTATAAATAGCACTAGAAAAATGTTTGTGAAACACCAATCCTCCTGATTTGTGGGGTAGTTGGCCAAAATTACCACCAGAGAAGGGAGGGCCAAAATGGGGGATGGAGAATTCACTACTTAATGACAGACTGCTCTAAATCATAGTGCTCTGTCATTGCAGTTCTCACTTCAAAATATACAAAACTGACAATTCTGATACATCCAACTCCACGCTGCTGTTCCCAAGCTTGACATTCTCAGCAGAAATTGCTACCACTCAAGATAGACATATCACTGAGGGGAAAACTACCTACTTCACATTGCAACTTCATGAAAAATATTAACTATGAATCCTGCTGATTTGTTGAGCAATGCTGTGTTTTCATTAGCTAATCAAATCAGGCACAGCCTTCTGTATTAAAATAAGCCAAATCATTACAATTGTATTTCAAATGCACACAATGTGTTTATAACTCCCAGGAGACACGCTGTCCACTCCATTAAAAATAACAACCTTTGTAGTTATGCATGCTAAAGTATCAGTAATCAAATCTCATGCTTCATGGTGTAAGATGATCACTACAAGTGTCAGGAAGAAATTATTCCCTAAGAGATGGCACAGCAAGGTGTGTTTGTTGCCTTTGAATCATCACATGTTGTCAGTAACAGCATATTAGCGTGTTAGATCATCGATCCAGCGGTTTGTTATAGCAAATTCTATCATCTGATGTTCAGCAAATCAGTCACTTCCAGACCAGCAAGATATAAATCTGCTTTCACTGCAAGGTAACCACCACTAAATTTTGAGATGCTGAGGAATGCAAGCCTGGCCTCTGTGCAGGTTTTGAAGTACTTCTAAAACTGACTAAATCAAATCTCCAGATATAAGAATCTCCTCAAGTTTTTGGGCATCAAGATTTGGCTCTGAAGTTTGCTGCTTGGGGCTGACCTCTCTTAGCATACCTTTAAGTTTTCTGAAACCCTTTGAAGTTGCGAAAGTTAAACAGCAAACATGCAAGGGCAACTGTGCTGGAGCAATCTCTATAACTGAATTAATGTCCCTCTGTCTCCTACTTTTATGATGATTTCTGGGGAAATTAAATGTAGCAGAACTGTCACTCGCATACCAGAGAACATCATGTAACAGCTGGAATTAGGCAGGGGGGGGATTGCGGTCTCAGTGGTGTACTTCTTCACACCTCACGTTAGCCTCATTTGTGACTGATGGGCTTTTGGTAACTATAGGAACCTAGAGAGAATCTGTAGCTGATGGGAATCCTTCCCAATAGAAGAAGATATCAATAACAAAGATGCATGATTTTTGTTGCTGTAATAGAGATGTTATTAATCCTACTGTAATTCTGGTATTTTAAATTAATTAATGAATATTTCTAGAAGAGAATCAGAGCATTTGCTGTTCGGTAGATTTATGCCAGCAGTCTAGAAATTATCCTTACAAAACTGTCAGATTTCTTAAAATTAAAATGGATTGCTAATTCCTGGAAGTGCCTTCAGAAGCAGTGTTTTATGATCACCCTGGCACTTCTTGCTCATGCTGGCTGCTATTCAAAACCACCTTGGCACTGTGGTTCTGGCCTGGCTACAACTTCACATCACCTGACATCAGTAGCCAGGAAACAGTCCTTTGAGATAAATTACTACTGCACCAAATAGTGGCATAAAACTGGACAATAAAATGTTTTCTTTTCAAGAAATAACTCTGATGCTGTGAAGCTTTTCTATCCTTTCCTGCCAGCTCCCCAGAAGCTGTCCCTGCACGGTCTACTCACAGGCACCCCCCGCAGAGCCTGAAAACCTTCCAGAGAAAGGTGCTCAAGCATCCCTTCAGCAGCATGGCCCCTGGGGCTATTCCTCTCCCACAGGCTCACATGAGGTGGAAAGTACCTGTGGCTTGGTTTTCATGAAAAGGCTTCCAGCCCAGCACTTTCCTTCCAGCTCACTGCCAGTGGGCACTTCACTGCCAGAACATTGTACCCGCCTCCACAGCCAGCACTTGGCTCATGTCACTCCCCACCCCCTGCACCAAGGGAAAGCCCTCTTAGCATTTCTACTTGCCTGCCCTATTTTGGGTTGTAGGCAAGAAGCTGCCTAATAACGTGTGCTGAGCTGTCCTGTCTGCAGTTTTACATTCTTTGGCACAACTAAGAAAAGAAAAATCACAGGCTTGGTGTCATGGCAAAATGAGCAGTCATAACCCAGCCTATAACCCATGAAGACAAAGAGCCCAGACATATGCAAGAGGGTTTGCCTTTGCTGAAACACTGCTATTCCCAGTCCTTAGCAGTGTTTCCCTGGGCTAGCCAGAAACACAGCTCTGCCCACCCCTGCCAGCACTGAGGCGGGAGCCCGGTGTGCAGCCCTGCACACCCACCCACACTGGCGTATGGTCCTTACAGCTGCTGTTGGCTACCAGGGCCAGTGTCTGGGGAAGATTATCTGCGCTGTAGAGAACTGCAAAGACTTTCTGTCAGCCCACCCACGCTGGCCAGAGCTGGCAATTACCTTGTTTATACAAAATACCTTCTGATTAATGGTTAGAGAAATAAAAGCTGTAGCATATGTTGCTCTCCGTATAAAATCAGAAGTCTGTCAGGCTTATGGTGCATCTGGCCAGGAGGGGGGGGACGACAAAGATTTATTCCTCCTGTTATACCCTGTACCCACCTCGTTTAGGTCTGACCTCTCTCTATCATTCCACCTATTACATCCTCGATCAATTCAGCAAAGAAATCTAAGCGTGGTCTCTGCAGCAAACCTCACCAGGGTGTCAGAAAACATGAAGAAGGTGGGATGTTTTCATGGTGACAGGCCAAGCGGTAAATCTTCAGTAGAGCCTGACCCTGGCACAGCTGGGACATCTGCCAGCAGTGGCTGATGAGAATCCCAGGCAAGGCATTGGTTTCACTTGCTCTTTGGGAAACTGAGGAAGTGGTTTCCTTGCTCGAAGAGGTTTATGAAATTCCTGCTGTATATATAGGACTCTGAACACTTGGTGCACACAAGCATTGAAAGGCAGCATTGCCATCTCTGCTTCATGGGCGTCTGTCACACCAGTTGTACTTGCAGCCAAAAAAAAAATCACACCGCTACACCTGGTGTTCACACACACTGACCTGGCAGCTCTGTCTGACTGGAGAAAACAGATAGCAGCCCTCACCTCACTGTGCCCTCACAGAAAGCTCTCTGTGGTGCCACCACCACTGAACCCAGGCCCACAGAGGAGGACCCGGCACTGCCCACTCGTTCAAACAGTCTTGGCCATCTGCTCAAGTCCCCTTTGCAGAGGTCATGAATTAATAGTTCCAAGAGTACATCCAAATTTACATTTTCTAATTGCATCTGATTACCTGTGAGGTGCAAACAGCAGTGCTTGAGGGGTGACAGCTCAGCAAACCAACACTTGTCCTAGGACCATGTGGAGGGGGTGAAGTCCCAGGTCCCAGTCTACCTATGTAAGTCTAGTGAGATGGTTTTGTGGACTCCCTTCTTTCAAAGGAAGGGAGAAGAAGCAATCCCATGGAGGCATGGCCAGTTACCACACCAACCCTAGAAATAGGGTCAGCTGCATGGGAGACTGCCAGATCTGGGGAGAGATGACCACAAGTATTCTTTTCCCCAGGTGAGACAGCAAGGACAAAAGGGGAGGGTTCAGTGTGGCGAAGAGAGCAGGACCCATGCTACATCATCATTTACACTTTTTTTCCATGTAGCTCTTTGCTGCAGATAGACTGTTAGTAACAATTCGTGTGGTATCCTCGGAAGATGAGGATACTAAAGATACTTCTCCCTGAAAAGAAACTTGCATGCCCAAAATCTCATCTTTTACATGTTTTTTACCTTCCCTCAAATAAATCAAGGGGATCTAATAGAAGATCTCACCTCTCTCTGCAAATTTAGTCTCAGTTATAAATAAGACATTGGGACAGATTCTCAGCTGGCATAAATTTTGGGTCACTGAATGAAAGCTCAGTGGCATTGCACTGATCTGGCCTATTGTCTGCAGTGCAGATTAATAGAGGGATAGGGCTCTAAACCAGTATCTGTAGCCAAACCATAATTTCAAGCACTTCCTTCTCGGTTCCTTGTGCTGCGGGCCATAGATCACAGAAAGTTACAATACAGATCAGAACAAAGTGCAAACACTTTGGTATGGGCACCCCAAGCATGTTAATATTTGACCAAATCCTTGTAATAAGTAGAACAAGCCCAAGAAAGGAAACAGTAAAATCTACTGGCATTAACAACTCAAACAGACAACAAAGTTAGGACCAGAGCAATTCTACCCATTCCCTGGTGAAACAAGCCACTGGAAACGCTGCTTCAAGACTCCACGTGGCCACATTTCTGCATGGAAGAAGTCCCGCTAAACTTAGCCTGGCAGAACAGAAACAAAAGCCAGTGAAAGCAATGGGACAGAGGCAAAACCAATCAGCAAATGAACAGATATTCAAGTTGTAGCATAGAGACAATGAAATAAAGTCCCAAGGCAAACCCTAACATGCTCCAGAACATGTGATTGCTCTGCCAGGGCCCATTAACACCTCATAACTGTAACCCAGCGCCCACAGAGTTATGCTTTTATATAAAACAACACAAAACCCCATTTAAGCTCAACAAACCACCAAAATCGGTTAAATAATAAGATTAGCTAATAGAATTTGGACTCAATTATTTTACAAAAAAGAGATGTAACATGAAGCAAGGAAAGAATCCCAAAACTTTGGAAGGGTCAGGCTGGAAAAACTGATGGATAGTCCTTGATTCAGAGCCAATTATTGTCATAGCTGCACAATTTGGACCTCTGCTTTTGTATGGCAAGGGAAATATCCCACAACAGAAAATCTCTTGGGGACTGCATGCCTTGTTGGCAGAAGGCCACAGTATGGAAGAGACCAGGAGAACAGAACTAGAAGTGACTGTAGTGAAACCGAAGGACTCATCAACAGAGGTGACATCCTCTGTCACTAGAGACAGGGGGGGCAACCCAACAGGCTACTTCTCCTTTTCAACTGAAACCATTCTCCAGGGGTTTTCTATCATCATCCCTTCTGATGGGACAGCTTTGCCTCTTGTGATTGCACCTCTAATTCTCCTCTCAGCTGGTGGTCATTAAGAGATGGTCCTGAACTGCAGCGTTTCTATGGAGACTTTGAGTGTGTTGTAGTTTGGGATCTTTGGAGCAGATCCTTTGGCTCAGTATACAAGAGAGATAAAGATACCTGTCAAAAGGGAAGCCAGTGAATTTGTGTTTATAGCAAACTGCCCTGTGCGGGCTGACTTCACATCAGAGTTTGTCAAGGACAGTTCATTACTCATGACTGGGCTAGGGGCCCACCAACCATTTGAGGAGTTGCTGGCTTTTAGTAAGGCCATTAAAAGCAAAGAACAGTAATAAATACTCCTCTTATGCCTCCAGAAAGCCCAAAGGTTAAATGAACTGGGAATCTTCCTCCTTTCTCTGACTACAGTTCCTCCTGATCCCAACAGGCACCATAAAAGAACAGACAGAAGAAGATTGCCAACTGGTACTTTTTAGGGTGCACTGACAGAAGCAGTGATCAGGTTGCTCAGTTTTTCCTGTGAGATATTATAATTGCTATATAGTATGCAAGAAAAAACAAGGACTGAAAGGCATTTACTTAAAAAAAAACCAAACCAAAAAACCAAGAAAACCAACCAACCAAACCCCAAAGGAAAACAAAATGGCTTGCTAATTGTCTTTAAAATTTTTGTGTTAATCTTAAGCACCTTAAACTCATTTCATAAAATCAAAACACCGAACTGATCTTTGACTGCTGCATGGTGGAAACAGCAAATGCTTTTTAAGACCAGGGACGTCCATCAATTCTAAGTAAATACTCCATCAACCATTTGTTTTTCAACATCTTTTGTCTTACCATTCAAACCTGTACTACCCAGCTTAAAGTGAGATTTAATTTTCCCTGAAGTTATAAGATGATCTTTGATATAGAGTTAAATAAAGATTTACTGTATTTTCAGATTGCTTTTGGCCAGCACTGTAAAAGACAGAGGAGACAGACTCGCTTGTCGAGTATGTCATTCCAGCATGGCTGGTAGGAGACAGCTGCAGCTTTGTCTGTCAGAGAGTGCTCAAGTGCTGGGAAATGGGATTGCTTGCTCTGCCAGTGAACACATAGCTTTTCCTATAGCTCCAAGTGATAAAAAAGCTGGAGTTTTTCTAAAAGCAGCTCAGGAAGCAAACAGACCAAATTGCACTTATAGGAAAGGGGACGCCTGAAAAAGGGACCAGAAACAGCCACTTTAGGCAAGGATGACCAGTTAGGAGATAGACAGATGCATGTGAAGGAGCGGAAGAACCAAAAGGCTCAGATGCCACCCTGAACACCTGTTGTATGGACTTATAGGAGCCCACCAGGCAGGACTCTGCTCCAGACACTGCTCACTGCATTGACTTGAAATATGCTGAGGTATTTTGTTGTCATTCTGGTTTATATAATTTGTTTGTTTGAGGCAGGGTTTTTTAAAGGGAAGAAAAGAAGTTAAAAAAATGAATAGCAGTAAGATATAAGCATTGCCAGTCTTTTCACATTAGATTAGAACAGCTAACAGAGCTTGCACCTTTTATTCTTGCTGAGCTCTGATCAGCACTCTTCTCTGAAAGCAATCATTTTGCACAGTAGTTAATCTCAGTCACACATGGCTACTTAGATATTTTCAAATATGATATAAAAAAACCCAACAAAATCCAGCTACAGATCTCCCATGGGCAGAAATATGTTAGGCAGTTTTTTAGCCTGTTTTTAGCCTGTTTTACAGGCTAGTTTGCAGGTCTGAATTAAAATTAAAAAAAAGCTGGGAAAAATAATTATCCTTCTCAGAAATACTCATCCGAGATATAAATGAGATGTAGGGTTCTTTCCCAGCCAGATTCAGAGAACTTAGATTCAGAGAAGTTCCGGAGAGCTGAGATGTGCTTGCTCCTGGTTACACTACTAAGAGAAGGTTAGCTCATTCAAAGTTCAAGTTCAGCTCCAGGTCATATGTGATGTTTCTCAGTGGTGTTAAGATCACCACTGTCATATCATGAATTACTCCACCCCTGGGCAATTGTCCAGCTCCTTCATGTTGCCCAGACCACATTCTCTCCCATTTTTATGTGTACGTTTTTAGTATTTGCACATCATGTATTCACTTCTGTGGGAGATCAAGTTCAAGGGAAAAAGTAAATATTTTAAAACAGTCTCTTAATGCACCATCAGTTTGCCATCCAGGAAAAAAAGGCAGAAGGCCAGTGCTATATGACTGCAGGACTTAGCAAGTCCTCAGCAAGGATGTGGAAGAATGCCAAAGCCACTGAGAATTGTTGTCTTTTGGAAATTCATTACTTATTTGGAGTGGTCTATGGGAGAAAGGCTAACACAGTGCAAGGCAAGGTGCATGCTTATGTGGTAGTCAGAACCACAAATGTGTTGAGTTGGTTATTTTTAGATATATCTGTATGTCTTCTGTACTATTCCATCCTCAAAACAAAAAAACTTTCCCTCCTTGGTACCGTCTACCAGATGGTCCATTTTTTGCTCACACCTGTATGTTTGCACACACACCTGAGCTCTGCCCTGCTTAGCTACCCTGAGCCCTCACCAGCCTCGTCACTGAGCTCACTGGGGGCAGTGTGGGCAGCTGCTCTATGGACAAAACCTGTGTGTTTCCATTATGGAGCCACCTGTGTGGTACATTTTGATTCCAAAGTTTCCTACTATTAGAGGTACCAGTCTGTTTTTCAGCAGAGGATGAAAATCACAGCAGAAGTGCATCTCTGTGCCAAAAGTACTTCCCATCTAAGAAACACATTACAACCTAAACTAGTTGTTTACGGCATGCAGCATGGACTTCATGACTTTTTCCAGATTAGGGCAACAGAGCTGGTAAAGGGATTGGAGCACAAGTCCTTTGAGGAGTGGCTGAGGGAGCTGAGGTTGTTTAGCCTAGAGAAGAGGAGGCTCAGGGGTGACCTTATCACTCCTTTCAACAACCTGAAAAGAGGTTGCAGCCAGGTGGCAGTCGGCCTCTTCTCCCAGGCAACTAGCAGTAGGACAAGAGAACATAGTCTTAAGCTGCACCAGCAGAGGTTTAGGTTGGACATTATGAAGAAATTCTTCACAGAAAGGGTGATTATACATAGGAATGGACTGCTCAGGTAGGCGGTGGAGTCACTGTCCATGGAGGTGTTTAAAGAAAGACACTCAGTGCCATGGTCTAGTTGACATGGTAGTGTTCAGTCATGGGTTGGATTCAATCTCAGAGGTCTTTCCAACCTAATTGATTTTGTGATTCTATGTTAGGTAGAGGATTTGCTGATATCCCCAATTTTCCTAGACATTTATACTTCCTGGGCGAACACTTCAACACTTAAATGTACCTATACTCGCCATAGCATTCAGCTCCATTCAGCTAGGTTCACATGCTTGTTTTGCAAGTGCCCTGCCTTTTGGTGACCTTACTTTAGCAGCCACTGGTATCTCAGATGTGTCTTTAAAAAAATAACTGTGCAGATCAAAACAGCCTTATTGCAAACTTAGTTGCATTCCCAAACTCCATATTCTGATCCAAAATCTTACCCAGTGTACATTTGTACCATTTTTATTCAGCTATCTCTAGGGACTTGCCAAATGCATACCAAAATTTCTTGGTCTTAGAAGAGAATCAAGTATACATTGCACTTAGAGACCAATATATTTAAATCAGATTTGGTGAGCTTAAATTTGACATAATTGTGTTTTCCTTAATTGTTTTGGGGTTTTTTTTCCATATAGGATGATCATTGGCATCTGTCTTTGTTTTTAATCTGTTTAAAACTTCATTGGTATGGTCATATGAGGCAAGTAAATATTTTTTTCATGAGCCTATAAAACATCATTAGTTTATTTTTTCATCATGTCAGATTGGATAAGTATCTCACAGTGCCTGCACATCTTCATGAGGCTTTTATTATTTATTTTGATTTAGACTAAACTAAAATGAAGACCTGTCCCAAAGCTCTGGGCTTTTTGACAGTCTTTAAAATATACAGTAATAAAATAGAATTAGCAGGTTCCCTCAGTGATTTCCCAATGGCAATACACTGGTAACAGCAGAGAAACCACAAGATCATTAGTCCTTTCTGTTCTGCCCCAGCATTGCTGCAGACACATCCTTTGCATCTCTCCCATCCCAAAGTGCAAGGGCCAGAGGGCAATGGAGCAAGTAAGGATGGGATCCAATTGTCAAAACAATAACCTTGCCCAATTCCAAATGTCAAAGGGCAACATGAGTTTTGCAGGCTCGTTTCTGGACTTTGCAATTTTTGACAAAAAAATAGCTCCAGAATAGATAGTTTAGCATTTTATCCACACAGAGAATTAATATAGATTAACTTTAGTAATGCAACCATTGTATTGCTAAGTCATTCTCTATTTTACTTATACAGAGTTAATGTCTCTCTGTAAACTACCCTCTTGTGAATTAACAATACCACAAAGTAGGCAGTTTATTCCAAATCTGACAAGAGAAGGGTCTACACTGGGAGCATCAGGAAGCTCAGGCACAGATCTGCCATAGATTCATTTTCCAACTGATGAATCTTGAGTGCTTCAGTGCAGATAGTTCTGGCTTGGACACTTTATAATAAATCTCATCTTTTGTCCATTTGAAATAATCTAAACCATTTCTCTCCAGCTTTATAAACTGGTTGAAATAGACAAATTGTTTTCTTTGAATTTATTAAATGCCAGGAGAAGTAACAACAGAGGAAAACATTGTCCTGCATGGAAACATCTGCGCAACTTTGCCTTTGTACACCCAGTTAATGCCACTATCATCCAGAGAAGAAAGCCACCACCAGAAGCACAGAAATTGTTTCTGCTGATGTAGCCTGCACAAGAAACTCCGAAGAGTGCAGTAATGTATCCACACTGAGCAAACCTGATATGAGGTCTTAAAATGCATTGCCCCTGCAGTCTTTGCTAGCCAACACTTCACAGAAATAGGGAAATTTTCAGTTGCAAATAGGTAAAAAATTGATTTTTGTCTTTGAAAGCAACTATTGTATGAAAGAGGTGACTAACCTTGCCAGAGCAGCCTTCTGGACTGAATTGGACTGGTGATCTGTGGGCTTGAACCATTACAATTAGTGAGTCCTGACCAACAATAGTAATTGTAAGGGCTCGGTAGCTGCAGGACTGAGGCCACAGTTCTACAAATAAATGGGGTGCTGACAGAGAATGACCAAATTAAGCAAGCAGAGTTAAATACTTTTACTCAAGTCATTTTTCTGTTCCACCCAGGTGATTCCTCCTTTTGCGTCCATGGCAAACACAAGATCCTTTTTGGGTATGAGATGCACCTTGCTCACTTACATGCCTGCTCCTCCCTGTCCTCCAGCCTTCCTCACAGAGCACACTGGAATGCTCTTTTACAGGAATTACAGTTTCTTCAATGCAAAGATGATATATTCAGAAGCATCCAGAAATGAAATGAGGGTTCTCCCTCCTTACCTCAGCAGATCTTGAAGCCAGAGGAAAGACCCTCTATTTTATCTTCTGTGAAGTTAAGCAATACACATCAAAGATATCAACAGGTAAAGCAATTCAATACAATCAAAATGCTTCACTCCTGCTACCATTGCTCTTGAAGTACAGAGAAACAGTGCTCTGGACACTATCATTACTTAACTAAGGAGGCTTAATAATCTAACAGATGCCCGCAGACAGCATCCTTGACCGTGCAAGTTTTCCTCTTGACCCTGTGCCACACTGGAGGGGAGTGGGTCCCCACCAATATACAAGACAGAGATGGAGAGTTCACAGCTGGGGCAGCTGCCTCCTCATGAGGGCTGGGGAGACCTAGGAGCTGTGGCACACTCTGGGGTGGGGAAGAGGCCTGAGAGTTCCTCCCCTGTGGTAAAATAAGGAGACCTCTGGGTTACCCTGCACTGCGTTGGTGCCAGATGGTGGTGGATCAAGGAGCTGTAATGAGTTCTCTGTGGTTTCCCTTTTCCACTATATTCCCCTTCTTTCTCCATGGCATCCCAAAAGTGAAAGTCAAGCACATGAGCCACCGTCGCAGTTGGAAAAACGCTGGTATGCAACTTCAGTAAATATAACTCAGTTGTACCAATAAAATTGAAAACAGAGAAATGACATTAAAAGAAAGTACATTATTTTAAATTACAATTTTTATATGTTCACTTTTATTGCCTCACTCTTTAAAATAAATCCAGGACCTGATTTACTTTAATAAAAGTTTAATTTCACATCTTGGTTTCAGTTCTGTACTCTTAATTTATTCTATGGCCAGCCTTCCAACAGGAAAAGAGCTAGAGCAGCTGTGGAGTTTTACAGGCAGGTTATACCCAAGTCACTGTAGTACAGTGGTTAAAAGCAAATTCAGTTGTAGCTTCCACTGTAGAGGAATGGTTTCTGTCTTTTGTCATATGTATTGTTTTGGAAAAGTAGCAAAGACTGAAATGGAGCCATTCTTCACATCCAGAACTGTTAAGCAAGTGCATCGACACTTCTCAGTCACATTTCAAAGCCAACAGCAATGGCAGACAAATAGGGGTGTTTTAAAGCTCAAACCCAGAGTATATAATACACAAATGACCCACAGCAGCACCAGAGAAGCCTCCTGCTTTTGGAAGCCCCAGCATACCAAGCAAAATTTGAATTAAGCTTCTTTTAACTGAAAATTGTCAACTAATTTCAGAGTACAAAGGCAAATAACAATTACTCGCCTTGCTCCACAGCTGAGCAGTTGCTAACCTCAAGATCAGTCAACACACAAAAAAATGGATCCATTAGCAAAGTCAGCTTGGATATATGTGGGCTGGCTGCTTATAAACAAGGGCAGAACATGAATTGAAGAAAGATTGTCAGAAGCAACTAATATAACTACACGGAAGTGAAACTGCCTCTTTAAGCTACTGAGGATTCATAGGTTTCATATTTAAAACCTGCCTCAACACATCTGAAATGCAAGCAAAAGCCAAGAGATCCCCATGGACACACAGATGCACCTTGAAAGAGGCTGAACTCCACACAGCTATGCTCAGGGCTCCACATTTTCTCAGTGAGGACCTGGCAATCCCAGGCTGGAGCAAGGACTCCTCTCAGCCCCTCCCCAAGGGAGCACTTCATGCAGCTTCACTTTGGCCCAGGGAGGAAATGCCTTTCTGCTCTGCTGCCACCTCCAAGCCCCTTTGACCACAGGGTCTCCTCAGGGCACCCTGTCCAGCCAAGGGCAGCCCCCCACACACTTCTCCCTCCCCGACCCACACTGGCTCCAAGCCCCATGTTACTATCAGCAAGTGGCCAGGAAACAACAAAATCACCAGCATCCTCACAAGTATGCACTCTTACCTCAAGGAGGAGTGTCCTGCTAACCTCTGCCTGCTGTGGTCAGCACCACTGCTCTGTGGAGCCCCTGCTCCAGGGACTGCAGCTCCCCAAGCAAAGGCAGCTCCCCAAGCAAAGACAACTCCCTTCCAAACACCCCTCCAAACTGCCATGGCTGGGGAAGCTCAGGTGACAGCCAACCTCCACCTCCCACCTGGTGCACCAATCTCCCCCTCACCTGACACAGAAACACAGCTGAGACCTATTATTATCATTGGGGATGGGGGAGAACTAGGTGGTGTCAGAAATAGGTGGGGAAAGGGCCAAATAGTCTTTCAAATGGGCAGCCGTTGGCAGAGATTCCTGAGTTCTTTCTCCTTTGTTTAACTATCCCCTCCCCAGAGGTTAAGACCTATCCCCCAGTGGCTGCCAGGATAGGGCATCCGTGTGTGCCCACGTGTGATGTGACTGAAGCAGGTGAAATTTGCTCAGGCAGGGCTGGAAATCACATGAAGGACAAAGGTTCCTCTCTCAGGACCAGAATACACACAACCAGAGCAGGAAAAATACATCTGGAATAAAATGGCAGGAGTTTGCAGATGCAAAGAATGAAAACAGCCCTTGTGAGACAGCTAAGCTCTTCATGTGTCAAACACCCACACAGCCCAGCCTGGCAGGAGACCAGCAAACCTCTGCCATCTTGGCGTGTGGCTCCCCAGCCAGCTTCATGAGAAGTCAGCACGCATAAACATCTTGTTTCTGAAGGGCTGATGTTCAAGCAATGAGCAAATCCCATCCTCCAGACTCATGGTAGAAGAGTAACATCACAGATATGACTTCAGATGCCAAATATCAACATGGAACACATGGCTCTGCATGCATAGAGGAACAGATGCAAGCACAGCTACTCCTGGACACTAGTCCCTGTGTTTATAAACCTGCTCAGCTCTCAGTTCAGGGAATCTGAATTTAACTCCAGGGGTGAGTACTTGTGCTCTGGCTGCTGACGATCTTGCTCATTACCACAGTGTCTCTGTACTTGTGTAACTCATCGCTAATGTATCATTCACAACAAGGTTCCCTATCCAACCACTCACAGCTGGTTTAGCTTTGCTGTCTCCTGACTGGTCTGCAGCTGTAGCATGTCAGCACATGATTTTAAAACAAACAAAAGAAAACTAAAGCAACCCTTTTGCTCTTCTTTCTTCATGTTTGTTTTTTTTTTTTTTTGAAGGAGTGGATGACAATCAGCCTATTCTTTCTGCAACAGCAGCAAGGATAATTTTGGTTTTAGTAATGTAAATCATGCAGCAATAGAGGTCAGGCAGAAGCACCCAAAGCACTGTAGCACGGCTGTGCAGGCAGCCCAAAGACTCAGCTGTAAACACCTACTCGAGCCCAGATATGTAGTGGAGTCTTACATGAGCTACTGAAAAGAACAGGAAATAACATTATGTTTTATTTGTGTTTGCAGAGCAGCCCACAGCTCTACAAATGAAGAGATAGTGATTTCCTCTCATCAGCCTTAAAAAAGTACTAAATTGTAACCAAGGCAGCAGATTTGTTACCATCTGAAAGTTATCATTTCTCTATAGCAACCAGGTCCCTGCTGTCTGGCTGTTGCTGCCAGATGTTCATTTCATTGTAATTTAGCCATACACACAAGACACTGGCTTGCACTGCCCTTGCTCTTGTTTCCCCGTTAGCAATTCTCTTTGCTTCCTGGTCATGATTTCATTAGCAGTAAGTCATACAGCAGACAAGTGAAGTTGTGCAAAGCAGTTTTTATTAAGCTGATGGGCTGTGCTGCCTGCTGAAGCTTTGCAGATGGACAGCCTCCGTGTCCTAGGTTGCAATGCTAACCTCTGCACTGGAGTAGGAGCCTTCTTGAAAGCTTTTTTCCACTGCCCCTTGGGCAGCTGTCACTCATCTCCTCCATCTAAAGCAGTAAACCCTGCTTCCCCAGCCACACCCTGGGTAACAACATGGACAGACTCCACGCTTGTAAAGCTAGAGCAACATCTTCTTCCAACATCTTTTGTCTTTGGCCTTCTCTCTCCCCAACCCCTTTTCACACCTTGTTCTTGTTCCCTGCAGACTGTTTTTAATGCTATGCTTTAGAAGGATCTCACCTCTTAAGGAGAAGGCTGGCAATTACAATCCATTTGAGGCACTTCTGCATGTATAAACTGAGCTCTGATACCATCCCAAAGAAGCCAGCAGTTTCTATTCCCCATGTTCCTGCACTAGAATATGCTAACCTGTAAAGCTGAGCACAGCTTCGAATTTAGGCATTACACAGTTACAAGCACGAACAGAGAAAGACAAATCCTTCATTTATTACTAAAATCCTAATTAAAAAAAAAAAAAAAAAGACTGGAAAAATAGTCTTGCCCTGTACTTCCAGAAGCAACAGTGCTAAGAAGATCAGTTTGCATTATGGCTTACCGACTTATCAAAGTATTCCATTCAGCTCACCCACATCTTGCTTTCTAACATTAGCCAGATTTACTTTCCTTAATGACCAGCTTTTATGGCCTCATCTCTACGTGTATTTACCCAGCTGCTCTGTATTTGCTAGGTGAGCATGTGTGTCACTTCATGTTTCAGAAGGGCTTTTAACCCTCGCCTCTGGGCAGTCAGGATTTCCTGCTCTGCAGCAGCAGGAACAAGGCGAGACAGGAAACACTGCCGGCTGCTGCCACAGGCTGGGAGGGAGAAAGGTCAGCGGCTGGGTTTGTGCCTTCTCATTACTCCCACATCCTCAGGATTGCACCTAGTCAAGAACTGAACTTAGCAAAGCGCCCTTTTATGTTTTCAGTATTTGCCAAACTTAATTTGAGTACACAACATCAGTGATATTCCTTGTCTTTGAACTTCTTTGAATACCGTATTGCTGAGACAGCACTGACTGATGCAACAGCAATGCCAGATATCCACATGCTCAGAGCGTCCGTGTCACTCATGGGAATAGAGCCAACCCTTCCAGCTCCTGAAAGGGAGCAGCTTTATCACAGCCCTGTCTTGAGACCATCCATTTTATATTTTGCTATGTAGAAGTAATGTGGGAAGTCAGCCACTCAGACAAGCCCCATGATATCGAACAGCAGTTGAGACAATCATTTGACATTCTTCATAACTTAAAAATAGTTTTAAAATATTATTTTTAAACAAAACATTTTTCACCTATTTCCTACTTTGATCTGAAGTTCTAGAAGCATTGACTTGAACTTTACTTCATTACAGTCCCATCATCAAGTTTTGTCCATCATCTGTCTGCACACACACAACTCCATTGCTGTTTTATCCTTTAGAAGGCTGCTATGATACCTTATAGCACTACAACAAATACATTAATGTAGAAGCTGCTATGTCCCAATAAGGGGGTGGGACACTATTGCATACTACCATGAGGGCAGAAAAGGGAGACTAGGAATGTTGCACTGAAATTTATGAACAGCCGATTGAAATAAATTTAGCTTCATTCTGAATCAAAATGAAACATTCATAAAGTTTCCCATAAAAAGATCAATGCTTTGTTTTTCTAAAGTGCAAAACAAATTCATATATGAAACATTTCACAGCATTTCAGTAAAGGTATGTATTATTGCAACTTGTATTGGTAAAAAACTGCAAGTAACGGTACAATAGCCCCCATATTTTTAAAAAGGAATATTCTTCTTTTAAAATTTATTTAAAAACTGACAGCGCTAGTATTTTTCAGAGACAGCACGGCAAACATCTTTGAGCAATACCCTCTCTGCCCTTTGAGCAGAGCAGACCTTAAAGATGAACATGAAAAAAGCAGCCACCTGCCAATTCTGATCCCAACAGAGAGCCTAAAGAAAGACATCGATTTATGGTAAAGGTAATATGAATTCAAAGTCAGTGCTGGGACTATAAGATCATAAACAGTGAAGCCTATAGTATTTACACAGCTGCAAGTTCAGATCCAACTTTTTATAAAATTTATGTATTAAAAACAAAGAGAAGTCTGGTGGAGTCTGGCTGTCATCCCGAGACAAGTATATCATCATCTAAGATCTTCAAATTGAGACTTGCTGTATCTAAGTAAAAATACTGCCTTTTAATGCTGTTAATAGAAGGGAAACACAAATAAAATGCTTGGCTGTCAGATAGTTTTCTCCCTCCTGTGAGCAAGCACACAAAAAAATTTGGATCATATTGAGAAACTGTGATAGTTCTACAAGGTGAACTCATCATTAGCTCTTCTGTCCCCTGCATACTATGACTTCTGCAGTTTTTGTGCAATATGTTTTAAGACTGAATTACAAGACAGTTCAACAGCTCTTTCAGGCATTGTGTGATTTCAGCCATTTTGGCTTAAAAGGCACAAAGACTTTATAGCAATAATGCAGATAACAGAAATACTTCTGCTCACAATGGTGCATTAGTGCACGCAGAACTTTCAAGCAGATTCCAGGACCTTAACACGGAGGTTTTACGTAAGACATGAGCACAACAGCAAGAAATTAGATGCCTGTTGCAATAACTCAATACAACAGGTCTTTGAAATATGGGGGAGCTGAGTAAGACAAGGTATGCTCCTGTGTTATATTAAGAGAACTTTCCAAGAGCAGTTGAATATGGTCACTGTGCTGCCCAAACAGGGAGTACTGAGGAGGTGAAATTTCTGAACCAGGTAGCCTTGGTGTTCAGGTGTGGTTTTGCTCTTCCTTCAGTGAAATTCTCTCACTTTCCTGTTTTGCAGATGAGACAAAAAACCAGAGCTCCTATTAGCATACATTTTCAATCTCTTTTCAATTAGCATACAAATTCAATCTCTTCTCTCTCTCTCTCCAAGTGCCAAAGCTTTCCTAATAGTTTTCCTTAGGTAAGAGTTCATCACCAAATTAAAGTGAAGCAATATGACAAGTTGGTAGAATGTATTTGTTTAGTTTCATCACAAAAACCACATACTTGTTTAGGCCAATTTTCTTTTTATTAATAATATAAGGTTCTGTAATCTCTTAACATTACAACTGAAGTTTTACAGTTAATCTCACACTAAAATGACAAACACTGTTTGGCTTTATTTGCAGAAAATTAAATTACAACCTTGATAAACATACAGTTCCAAGATTGAGAAGCAATTTGTGTTTTCTGGATTTCAGTGCTAATGTATCCCTGCCTTTGAGATTTGTTTCAGTTAATTAACATTACTACGGAAGAACTATTTGGCCTGGCCTCTGTTCACAGCTGTAAGGCGAAGATGACATCTCTAATTTAACCAATATACTGTAAGTCAAATCAAGACATGTTTTTCTTTGACTGCAAGATTTAGATCCTGGATCAACTTCTAACAGATTTGCTTCTTTCCCCTCAAAACTTTTATAAAGGTCTCTCTAATGCAAACATATTTTACAGTCAAGCCATAGTCACTCTGCACCTTTCCTCCTTCAAAGGGAGAAGAAGCTATGTAATTGGAAGTAATTACAAGCTTAATTAAAACCGCTTGTAACTTACATATGGCCAAAATAGTCGAGCAAATACAAAAGTCATGTGTTAGGCATCAACACCTCTGATCTGCACAGATCAAACTCCATCTCTGAACAGGCTGCAGCTACGGGAAGTGAAGTCTGTAGAAAGAAAGTAGAGATACAGAAGGAAGAGTGGTGGAAGACTGTAGTATCAGAGAAAGTAGGATTTCATCTAAATGGTGAATGATCTGTGTGTATCTAGGTCTTCTGAAATTGCATTACATTTTTTTCTACTCTCACTAGGAATTTAAAAGTGAAGTTAAAGACAGTAATACGTATGTTTCAACCGTAGTTTCACTAAGCTCTGACTGGTTCATAAGACAGAGAAATACTTAGGAAGACAGTAATAGGGCAGCCAGTAGAAAAAAATATCCATTACATTTGTAGTTAATCTTTTCCTCAGAGCTATCCAGTGACAGTGCTTTGGGACTCTTATAGCCTGTTATTTCACTTTCCCATATGACAACTGACATATAGTAAAAATCTTTACTGCGTTTTAAATCACTTCAGAAGTCGTGGCTATTTAAAGGTTAGAGAGTATAAGGAGTTTTTACCTGTGTACATTCAATACAAAAAAGGGATGAGCAAACCATAGCGAGAAAATTAAAAAATGGGAAGGATGTTGTAGAGCTGTGTTGTACTTTAGTCAAAATCTTAAGAGACCAGTATTAACTATGCTATGAGTACTTGTTCTAATTCTCTTTGTGCTGTCATTCTGCAAAAAAGCTTCACATACTTTCCTTCAAAATTAATTCTTCATAGTTAGACCTAAACTTTCACTGAGGCACATAAACACCCTTCATATTTACCAACTCCTAGAAAGGTCTCCACTTCAGAGAGATACAAGTCATCAGCAAGACACCAGCTGTGGCCCTGTGGTCACCACCATGCAGCAGGTGAGATGAGGGAGTGCCCTGCACAAAAATGTGCAGATTCACTTTGCTGAGACACCTTTGTTTACTTAAGGAACACTTAACTACAGTGTGAAGGCTCAGTTTCCTAAAAGAGACTACACCTATTGTTTTGGTTACTGCTGAAATATGAACTCTGGGGGAGAGAAAAAATAATATATTTTTATGCTGAAATGTTGTGAGACAAAGAGCATTCCACATAAATGTAGCTGCATTGCAAGTATCACATGAACATTCTGCCTTATGACCTGCAGATCATAAAAAAGTTTAAATACCTTGACAGCATGCATTTTTAAAGTGATGATTTGAGTGTTCATGTTTTTCAGTAATTTTAATTATAGCATTGAAATTAGTCTTTGAACGAGTTCAGAGTTGTCTCGTATGCAGTATTTTTTCAAGCACTTTAAGCTCTTCTTGGTATATTACCAAAACTGAGAGCTAATTAGACAGTATTCTAAAATAGTTTAAAAACAAAAATGCGATTTATCTTTTTCTCCTCATTAAGGGCACTACCAATACAAAAGGTGTCCAAACTGACACTACAGAGCTGTGAAGCACTTGGCTAGAGAGACAGTGTCCTCAAAGGATAGTCTGTATTTCTTCTATTCTATGCATTTACATTAATTATCAAAAAGTTGGATAATTTGCTTTAAGAAAGAACCCACCTTAAAAATGGATCATGACTACTGACAAATTCTTTTAGTTTATTTTACTGATTAATATTCAAGTTTCAATGTAAAAATGCTTACTCTCACATGATACTGATCAAGAAAATATTTAATTTTCATAAAGTTCAATGGACAATTAAAATTGTTGCTACTTGTGAAGTAAATAAATGATTCATAAAGGCCATAGGAAACTGTACAAAACTTAAATGGGAAATCTCACTTCCAGGATAACATTAGGTTGTCCACTTAAGTGTTTTATTAAACTGTTGAGACTGTTTCAAAAGACAGTGCTGGGCAGTTTCATTTGAATAGCCAAAACTTTTTTTTAGTTGATAAAGATATTTTGCATCTGTGCAAAACAAACAAAACAGGATCAAAACCCATACACACTAGGACTGAAGTACAGATGAAGGCAAAATTTTGTTACAAACCTGTTTTCAACATACAGTGAGAAATGTCCATTGTACAAAACTTAGTGACTGACCTACAATTAATTTAAGATTATCCCAGCAATGCAAATACAACTCAGAACAGTTCAATTGTGTATAATTTTCAAGTAGTACTACAGTGAGAGACTACTGAGTTTTTAGTAATTTGACTTACACTGTCTCTTTTGATCAAAGCCTACATTTGTACTCTAAGTATTTGCTGGTTACAAGTCTGTTACATACTTAATCCTTCAGTACAGTGAGGTACTCCTTGGTGTTCTCTCATCTGTCTCTTAGCAGCTTTCCTTTAGCAAGAGGCTGGGTTGAGCAGCTGCTTCTGTAGAAAACACAGTTGTCAGTCTTTGTCCTCCTTGCAGGGGATTCTTTAAGTAAGAAACATCTGGCAGTATCCAGCATTGAAAATACTGTCAGCTGTGTTACACCAAACTTGGAAAACAAATTTGCATTTCCTGGTTGGTACTTGTGCCCAGTGGGTTGTTTAAGAGCATTGTAAGTAAAAGTCCATAAACATTAACAGTGATGTTTACACTTTATTGGGGGGAGGGGGAAGGGAGTAGCAAAAAATCAATGTAAGTTACTAGTTTTTAAAGTTTAATCTATGTTATATTTGATTACTGGGATATCAATACAATGAAAGTGGAGGAATTTCAACAGTAATTTTTAATTTTTAGTACATCATTTGTGCAGGGCTTTATAAAAGATTTTTGTTTCCAAAGATATTATTGGGGTCCACATATTCTTTAACAGATCTCAGCATTCCCAAGCCAACATCAGAGATGCTCTCCTTCATCCAGCGCTTCCGCAATTTGCCTACTGGAAAAACAAAAACAAAGTGTTTCAATATATGGCAGGATTCAAGGAGCCAATCAATCTTGCAAACATGAATGAATAAACACTGTGTGATAAATGCTTTTATTCAAAAATGAGAAATGTTTTGCTTTATTTGATTTATTGAGCCCACCAGACTATCAAGCTCATTAAGCTCAGCATACTCCCAGAGGAAGACTGTGTTCCACAGTCTACTTTCTTTAGAAACCATGAAATTTAGATGAAGCTTAGGCTGCAATCACATGTTCTATTAAGACAGAGAATCAATCAGTATAAGTTTTAAAAAGCCAGAAACTAATTTTAACTAGGAAACTGCAGAGGAGATTACTAAAAAGCAGAACCCTGCATTTCTTGATCTCTTTAAACTGAAAACAAAACTCAACAATCAAGCTTAAACCAGTATAGGTTTAAATAGCAAAAAATCGTTTCCTACAAAGCAGGCTTAATATTTAATTCAAAAACTTCTGTGCTGGCTGGTAATTGCTCAATACCATTACACAAGAGCTTAGTTTTTCATGTAAAAATATTCACTACCTATAACAAATAAAAAGCAAAGCTGAAACAGTCTTTTAAGAAGTCCTTTCACTGAATTCTCACAATGGTCCTATTAAATAGCCGAGTGTTCACATGCTAATTAACAAAATCATCAACTCTGATTAGCAGATCATTCAAAACTAAGGACATTTTTCCATTAAACACAGTCTAGCATTTAACTTGTCAGCCTGAAACACAATTCATTTGTCAGTCTGATACAATATAGTAAAGGTTTGAGAGACAGAGGCTTTAAGAGTATCTGAAGCTAAATTCAAGCCATCTTTTGTGCCCTGTTTTCAGGGTAACCATCAAACTGTCATCAGAATAATAAATTACAGGGACACCTCTGGAGAACAGAGTATATTTGTTTATACCTTAAGGAATATAAGCCAGTCACAATGCCAACAGAAAAAGCAAATAATGTGAGACAGAATGAAATGTGCATTTTGCTAGAAAACAACTATTAGCAGCATGTGTGTCAAGAGCAAAGACCATAACTGAAGGACAAAAGAATTTGTTATGTGCTGTATTTGTTATGTGCTAGGAACTGTGCTATATTTTGTGGACCCAGCTCAGGAAAAAATCCCCATCTGTAAATATACTATCACTACAATGTGACTGCCTGAGTGAGCTGATGTGGTTGAATTTTACCTCGGAAAACTTTAATACTTCTACAAAAAAACCCAAATCACGGATGTGGCTTGACCATCACCTTAAGTCACTCACACTGGCTATTACACAAGCAGCTGAAGAACAGTCATTACTATTCTCAACTGTTATCTGTAATATAGTTTCAGTGAATGTGTTCTGTGGTTATGGATGTAATTGTCCTGAAAAGACTGCAAACAACTGCTCCAACAAGATGGAGCACATTAGAATCACAGCAGGATGCCCAACAGCTAGCATGCCTGCCTCTTTTACACCTCCAGTAATAATGTAATTCCACAAGGAACTGAACTACTGTCTGAGCAGCACCAAACAGTCGTTGCATATTTAATGAAGTCGCTCACCAAGTGCTGGAAAACAGAAGGTGCTTGGAGTGCATCATTAGTTCTGTCAAAGTGATAATTTACACATCTATCTTGTCAAATTTTCTATGGTTTATACTTTTGAGATAATAAATCTAACATACATCTGATTAGTGAACTGGAAAGAAAAAAAGCTGTAGTACAGTTACCAGCAGTCCTTCACAAACATGCTCAACGCAAAGATTTTAACCCTTTATAACAGCAAAGTTGATCCTCTGCTTCTACTGTTCATGTCAATAAGATATATACATGGATTTTTCAACTACTCGAATTTTCATATTAGAGTTAAAAAGCATTGAAGCAACCTCTCAGAACTCTAAGCCGGTCCATCAGATAAAATGGAAAGTAGACCAAGAGAAGGAAAGGCTCTACGCAGATGAGAGCAGCCCTCAAAAAAGTCATTTATATATTGTTTCACTTCAGGTTAGTTCTGCATTATAAACATTCTGTTCCTCCTCCTCCTCCACAGGACAATCCAATTAGCTTCAAGGATGAGAAGGGAAAAGGAGGAAGAAAATGCCATACTAGTAAAAGGTGTTACTGTGAACATAAAAGTAATTCCAAGTGACCAAGTTGCTTACCTCCACTCTAAGACTGGCCAAAGAACAGCTTTGAGCCAAGGAAGCCTTAACTTCCCTAACAAGTGGCAAGTGGCCTGTTCCTGAGGTGTGCTGAGCAGTCGAATAATGCCTTAAAACATTCACTGCCAGGAAGCCAGAAATCTCCAATCTGAACTGCAGTCTATTACATACAGTACAAACACCCTGGCATGGCAGAGAGCCTACTTCACACAAGGTACTTTGGATCAGAAAGCCAAGAAGCTTGTTCAGTAGCAACTCTAGACAGTCCAACATCAATTTTATTTTTAAGTTTTACCTATCATTCTAGTCCATGTATGAAAGAGAAACACGTGAACTGGCTAAGTAACTTTTTCCCAGCTCTGATACATGCTGGTCCAGCCCTTAGCTGGTTTCACTGGCAAAGTTGTTCAAGCTTCCATTGCCCTTTTCACTTGATCATTTTGGAAAATGCATCTGGATGGCTATAAAAGTCCGGCTGCTAAAAATGGAGGTAGCAAAGAGCAGGCAGCAATTGTTTTTCTCATTTTTGGAATATGAAGTACTAGGGCACACATGAACAGCCTTGTAAGGAAAGTTTTCATGTAGCTGACTGAGTCTAGGAATAAGTCTACACCTATGCAGAGTATAAATTTATAGCATTGTGTGGTCCCAGTGGAAATAGGCTCTAGTGGCACTGCACTTGGCTCTAGACTTCCTCTGCTCCAGTCCTTTCAACTTGAAGAGGCAGTTACTGCATAACAATAGCTTTGCAAAAGGAGCAGCAGTGACAGGTCCTAAGAAGGATGGGGCTCTCCAGCTGTTGCATGCTCTTCCTGAAGCTAGTAGTCTCTACAGGAAACAGCTCTCTGCTCTTAGAAATTAACATGTTAGTACTCTTTCAGAGAGAACTCTGCAATACTGAGAAAGGTCAGTGCACTAATCTAATGCACGGTAGCACTGGAGTATATTGGACCAGTGTATGTCAAGTCTACTACTTCATTAACACCATCACCACACCATCTTGCACATTTTTGCTTGGTATCTTAGTTTAAATACTTTCAAGTTCTCTGTTGATGAGTCAGGAAGTCCTTTGCTTTTTTGTTTTTTTTGAAAAGGCACCGAAGATGACTATTCTATTAAGACTTTCAACAGACCAAGGAGGAAAATACAACTGTGTTATTATATTATTTCACATAAAGTTACTCCATGTCTAACAATGTCACAGTTTCAACTAATTCTAATGCTAGCAAGCTTTAGCATGATCAGTCTGCAGTGCCTAACCTAAGGGCAGAAATACTTGTCCTGTTTAGAAAAGAACGTGTTCAACTCCCCCCAAAAAGGAATTTTATAATTTCAGATTTTGCAGTTTGTGTGGGTTAGTTACTGGAGTGTATAACTTAAACCACAGCTTCTTACTGATGCCAAAGAACTGCAGTGTCAAACATGCACCTGAATGCAAATAAAGTGTAGGGTTGTTTGGTTTTTCCTTTGTTTTCTTTTCAGGGTTTTTTGGGTCTGTTTGGATTTCACTGGGGTTTTTTTAGTGTTGTGGGGTTTTTTTCCTTTTTTTTTTTTTTTTTTCCCCTGTATAAACTGCTATTGATACTATAGCTAAACCTATGCAGCATGGGCTACATGGTTAACCTTTACTCTAGTCAATCTGTCTGGAAAGGAGGAGAAAATTAGTTCTATTATTTTAAGTGGCTAAATGGGGCTATTTTCCTCCAACCCACAGTCTGATAATTGTTTCCTTAAGTAACCACTTTTAATTAACACAGTCCCTGAAAGGGAATCAATGTATCATTAATTTTTACCCTGTTCTTTAGTTTTACACGGGTCCTTAGCTTGGTAATACGAAAGGGATTGGGTCCAAATGCAACCATCTCCCTTCTGGTGCTGTACCCCAAAGGGGTTATAGTTGTCTTTATATACCAGTCATACCTACTCAGCACATGTTATTTCACACATACAAAACTAGGCATGTTTAATGAAACAAGAATTCAAGAATGAAAGGTGTGACATCCTATGGGTGTTTTTAGGGCTTGCCATAAATGACTGGAGTAATTATTTATCTATAGTTAAACTTGTATCTACAAGAAATTATTCCTAGGGGTGCTTTTTAAATGCTAAGTTTCTAAACACTAACCATGGCTCTCTAGCAACCCTTACTTATATGACTCAAATCTGAAGATGCACAGTGTCCAGAAAGGCAGAAGGATCAAAGCTGTGCTTGAAAATGTCCACTATTCCTTTCTAAGTGTAGGACACAGGCAAGGCAAGGTGAAAACCAAAATGGGGAGGAAGGAAGATATTTCCAAAGTTAAGTCCTTCTGAAGCTACTCTTTGTAAAGTTGAGAGTATCATGATTTCAGTACTCAACTGTGGATTGTAGCCACATGTCTACCTGTAGTTCGTCCTTCCCCAGATGTAAAGTAATGTAGAGCTTTACACCACCCAGACTGTCATATATGGCCACTTCTTCACTAAAGGAGTATATGAAGATTGACGTAAGCAGGCTTTGTATTTCCTATAGCCTCAAGTCCCAGACTACATCTGTTTTCTTCGATACACAAACCCAGAGCTAAAATAGCTCCATTTATCACAGTATGATTGTAGGCAGACAAACCAGCCTGTCTGTTTCCAGATAGTGAAAACAACTGTTATTAATCACAATTACAAGATAAATACCAAAAGGAATTGCACCAGTATTTTCTTATACCCCACACAATAGACCAGTCTTAGTGCTAAGAGTGACAAGGTCAGTAAATAAAACTGATACTATGAGGCTAATTCTCAGCATCACATCTACTAAGCATTGGAAAAACTTAATCTTGAATATTGTACACAATGAACTGCCAGACAAAAACATTCAAGGCAGAAAATAATTATCAGTATCAAAGGCAGTCATGCATACAACAGAAGCATAAGAAGTTGAACAGAAATCCAGTTTTCCATAGCTGTGAAGTTACAAAGTTCAAGTGTGCAAGAATTTGAAAATGCTACATAGAATTTTTTTTCTTGTTCAACACATGCTGTAAGCAAGGTTTTATACATTGAGTGCAAATACATCCAAATGTGTGACAAGCTCCAGCTGCATGTGAGTTAGTGGATGAAATGCTAGTCACAGTAAAATACAGCTGCCACAGCAGGGAGAGCACAATGGCACATCAAGTGGGTAATTCCACATCACACGTGCAAGAACTGACAGGTCCACTACACCACCATATTAAAGATTTAATTAGAGGACAATAAGAGCATATCAAACAAAAAATACTGAAACTGTTTCCACTCATGTTATCACCTACACATCCTGATACTGCTAAAGCAGACTCCTTTGTGTGCTTCCATCACAAAGCAAGACGCCTGAAAACAGCCACACCTAAAAGTTTCAAGTCTAGGAAGTCACCAACATGTTTTAAAGCACAGCTTCTGCCCTTCATATTTTTCCCCATAGAGAGCTTTGAGAATTACAAAGGTTTTGTCTAGTTTTAAACCATCCTCTTTGCTCTTATATCTGTGGCCAGGCAATACCCCAAGAGAACAGAGAGAAGAAACACAGCAAGTTAACCAGTTTCAAGAAGCTAGGGGCACAAATCAAACTGACTTCACAACAAGTCTTCCTGACATCCAAGGTTACAGCATTACAAAGGACACATATAGTTAAATTAGGCTATCAAATTTTGTGGGAAAAGCATATGTAAAGCATCAAGTACATGAAGTATCACTTATACATGACTTTGATTCTTAATACTGAAGCACAAAATACCTTGTGAAGATGCTAGCAACACAGGACAAGTAATCCCCAAACTCCATGAGAAGAAACTGAATAACTAGAACTTACCAGACAACAAGCCAGTAATATCAACACTTACATAACATCAATTATGCAATAATGTTAGATTGCAACATAGCCCAGTTTAAAGTCACTAGCTCTTTTATGCAGATACTTTGCCTAAGTGCTCTGGAATTTGGGCTAACAGCATTCAGTGAGCCACAAGGGACTCTAAACTGTCTTAAAACTGTGGAACTCCCACTTGAAGTCTTTATAACTGAATATATATCTGCACAAAGATAAACAGAAGTTGCTTAAGACAAACTGATCAAACTAGCAAAGGAGTGAGAAGTTTCTAGAAAGAATCCCAAGAGATGTCCTTCCCCCTTGACCCTCCCCCAGTAATTTCACTTAATGCTTGTGAAATATTTTTCAAAGTTCTACTATAAACTATTTTACATACTCAGGAATATTTAGCAATATCAAGGAAACTAATATTAGACTGAGAATATTACCTCCATGGTGATGTGAAAGACTTCCTCCATTGGCAAGTATTTCTTCTCTAGCAGCCCTCTAAATTTGAAAGATATGGTATTTATTCAACAGAAAATGCACAAAATTTTTTTGATTTTCTGAAATGCTTGCTATTGCAGTCATACACACAGGTGTATGGAAAGTTTCAGAAGTAATTAGGGCACACAATACAGGCAAACATCAAGTTTGCAGATAAATGTAAGTAAGAATTTTCTAAATACACGTTATCAAAGCCACAATATCTCAAGTTGCATCGCTTACAACAAATATATTACTCCCAAATAGAATATTCTTTGCTAAAACTAAAGTAGTCCAGTGGCTGGGATGCTCATTTGAAAGACAATTAACTTTCAGCAAAGAAGCCTGAAAACACACCAGAATGATTCAAGATCCTTATTCAGATCAATATTTAAAGCCAGATCTCCAAGATTCCAGTTGAGGCAGTAAGGTACTTTACAACTGACAACCCTTTCATGGGTGTAGTTTACGGCAGAAAACAAAATTTAGTTTTTTATTGTGAGAATTATACAAACACTTTAGCGTTCTAGAATCTTCTTTGCCATCCACCTCTGATTATGAATGGTTAGAGAGATCAGAAGCTGTAACAATGAAAGCCTTTCTAAGCACAAGCACTACATGTTTTTTTCAAATAAGTGTACTTTTTTTAGGAATAACATATATAACTGCACATATGCAGTTAGAGATTTTTTCAGTCTGCCATAGAACACATATACTTGGTCATAAACTCATTTTGTTAGGTTAAATTTAGTTACTATAATGGAAGACATGCATCCAGGTAATCACACTGCTAACTAATTCTAATAAAAAGTAGTATCTAGGTTCCCGTGGATTTGGGTTTTAAGGTTTAAAGTTTCTGTCATGCAAGAAACTCCAGGTCAAGCTTTCCTATACTTCAGCCAGAAGTACTCATCTACTGATGTCTAAAATAGTCACTTGGTAGTCTTTTCTCTACTTGATGTACTATACCTCTTTTCCTAGCTGCTAATGATCAAAGCTTTATGAACAGACTTTTGAGCTCTTTCCTGCAAAATTCCATTAGCTTGGCCAATTGGTTCAGCATATATTACAGGACATCAGCTTCTCTCCTGTACTACTGTTCTTTTATACATTACCTCAATTTGTTCATAGACATGAATAGGATCACTAATTCCTCTGTAGTTAAAGGCAAAGTAGAAGTAGACACATGCACCTGCATCATAAGTCTGTGTCACCCTGTTGAAGAAAACTGTATTACAAACAAAGCTTTATGATATTAAGCCAACCACTGTGTGACATTACACAATTCATCAGGTTACTTATCTTATTCAAAAGGGTAGCATCTTTTTTTTTTTTTTTTTTTAACATTTTTACCCTTTTTGGTCATAATTCATGAGCAACTCAATGCTATGACTTTGAAAGTTGACGCTCTTAAGTCATTACACTTGACTCTTGTACATATAAGCAAAGGTTTAATCAAGTGCTACTAATCACTTGAATTCCCCACTCTTACATGTAATCCACTTGCAGTTTCAAGAGGAAGGTCAAAATTACTAATATTTGTAATATCATTACTAGATCTACTTGACCTGCTAGCTAGCAAGTTTAATGACCTCTTCCTTAGTTCTCTTACTAATCAAAGATTCAAGAAAAATTGTTGAGATTGTTGGCTTACCTACAGGTGGAAAGAGGAGCAAACTGAACACCCTTTTCTTTGCATTCTCTTACTATCCTTTCCTTCACATTTCTACAAAGGTCCAAAACCCTGTAACAGGAAACACATTAAACCATAACATTTTAGTATGTGATTTTATACAACTTCTAGAAAAAAGAACCTTAGCAATCTTTTAAAAATCATAATCTAATACAACATAAGACTACCTTCTAAAGTCAGAGTGAACTAGCTCTGTTCTAAGAATAGTCTTCATGAAGACCACTGGTACTGCTTTTTCTGCACTTCTGAAGAGCAAGTTTACTTTGAAACAGAGTACCTAAAAGTTCTTTTTCACATAACAAAGAGGTGGTAAAAGTGTTCAAAAAAAAGGAGCTTACCTACTTCTGTATGTTTTCACTAAGTTTCTTAGCAAAATAGCCTCAAATTTTTGGCAAAGTAGTTGACAAATACAGTAGAAAACTTGAGAACTCGGAGGCCTTTTAATGCTGCGAGGCCAAACCTGGAGATTCTTCAGCTGTACACTAGTCTGCCAGCTTGAAATGTTATAATTCTAATATGGCAATGAGCTATTAAACCTTGTCATAAGCCATACTTGTTCTGTTGGGTTTTTTTTAAATCTTCTAGGACAGACCCAGGTGCAACCAAAGATGCAACTAAAAGAAATCCCTGTTTTTCAAATAACCATTTCTTCAGCAATATGCTCTCCCACAAAGGTCTGTAGTGCTATACTGTACAATTCAGGTTAAGACATTTTACACAGATTTAAAACTACTTTAAAGATTAACAGAATACAAGAGAAACTTAAACCATTTAATGAATAAGGAATTCAGCTAAATATTTTATTCAAATATCTGCTATCTGTAAGGAACAAGTTAATCAGTTTATGGAAAGTTACATGGTTCTTACGAGTCAAAGTCGAGAAAGGTTTTCAAAGCATTTCCTTTGGTGAGGATAATTTTAAATATTTTCTTACGTTTTAGATAAAAATTAGGTTCTCTTCTGAAACGTGGGAGACGCAAAACAAATTGGTGACTAAGCAGTTAGCATGCTTCAAAATCTATAAAGCTAAACTAAAATGAAGAGCACTTTTGCTTTAAAATTGCCCTCAAACTTCTTCCACTCACTTAATATAACTTTGCCAATTTTCAAACAGGGTCTGGAATTTATCACTACCACTAAATTCAACAGCAAGGATACAAGCTTGCCAGTTTAAGTCATCAGACTTTGCACTGAATGCTATAAAGCTTTGATTCAAATCACCTTAGATCCTGCTTAAGAGACTTCCAGCTTACCAAACGGACAGAAGCATCCAAAATGATTTTGTATATTAAACTCCGTTGCAGTCAAATGTTCCTCAACCACAGCTAACACATAAAATAAGCTTAGGAAAAAGATCTTAATCTTGGGCAAAAGTTACCTTTTCAGTTTTCATTTCCCTACATTACTGGAGAAAGAAAAAACTTATTTAAATACACTTGAAAGGTTTTTTTTATCTTCACTACAGACTTCTCTCTTTGAAATATGCAGCTGATCCCACACACATGGCTGCTCATCACCCATTGCAGTTATTGTCACCAATTGCAATTTCAATTGGCAAATTCAATGTGCAATTTCAAGTTCTAAATTTGTTACAATAAGCTAACCTATGTAGAAATATTACTGAATGCTTGACACATTGCATTTATAAAATCCTGATAGGTAATTTACTAGCAACTTTAGCAAGGACACAGAGGTGCAAGACTTGAGGCACATCAGGGAGCATTAAATAGACACAAGGCCTAAACTAAGTATCCCCATGAGTAAACATGAGTTAGGAATAATTTGAATGAAATCAAGTTTTAAGAAATTCTAAAGAGTAATCACAGTTTACCTATCCCAAGGAACAGACGTCTCAAATGATTCTCCTATTACATAGTAATCCAGGCCCAAGTCCTAATAAATAGAGTGAGGAAATTATCAGTAACATTCAGCATCAACATCCAGTGTATGCTACACAGTTAACAATTGAACAACTTTTTAGTTTCTATGAGAAAAACAGAAATCCTAATTTAGCAAAACCACCCATCTGTCCCAGAGACATAAGTTTATTATTATGGAAATAGGGAAGCTCTTTAAAGACAAAGACAACAAATATTTGATGTCAAGGCTACAGTGAGACAACTTGTCAGACTGTCAGTATGGCTACACTAATGAAACACTTGTATAACTATAGTATCAAGCCAAGAGCTTCACTGTGCTAACCATCACAACACCTAGTAGAAATATTTATTTAGAATGTAGTTACTATCTAGGTAGAATAAAGACAAATATCTTCCCATTTTACATACAGCCTGCTGCAATAGAGGAAAATTCAGTGATTTGTCCCTGACTACAAAAGACAAAATCAAACACTTGGGATATGCATATTATTCTGAAAAATAAAAAATCTCAAATAGTAAGACTAAAATTCATAAGAACAGATGCAGCAGTTTAGACAAAAGGTCCATTATGTTGGAATTCTCATTCAAACCACGGTCATAAGCAGATCTCCTAAAAGTAAAAAGCCAAGTGAGCATATGAGTATTTCAAGTACTCTCCAAGACTGATTCCATTCAACCTGTGGATCTTCAATCTAATTTTCTCTATCCATTATGAGAAACTATTTCTTTAACAAGAATATAAATTAATGTCTTTATGGTATTTTGCAGATGAAGTTCTATGAATAATCACTAGTCAGAAATGGAAGAGATACAATCTCTAAGAGAAGTCTGAGATATCATCCAAGGCAACCTGCACTTTGATTTCAGAGAAAGCATCTTCAAAAAGACATCTCTACATTTTGTTATATTAATTAACAGAAGTTTCAGCAGACAAACAAAAGGTGACCTACCCGAAGGTACGCGATGACAAATGTCAGCATGTATCCTCTCTGTCCATTATCTTCTCCTGCTGCCAAGCCACTGTAATTTACAAGAATTAAATTTCCAGCAAAGTAGTCAGCAATTTACAAAAATATTTGTAAAATAACTTTGATTATTAAACACTTGTGCTAGTTTAGCTGCCTAAGATGTGTTACGATAGTTGAAAATAGTAGGGTCTCTTCACTAAAAAAACAGAACTTACTTCAGACCAGACTTTTAACTCTTTGCATTTGTCTTTTCATTCAATAACCAGAAGAAAGATGAACATAACAAAACATTTGATGTGATCTTAAAATAACAGTCTTCAAAACTCACAAAAGAGCAGAGAAACACAAGCTGACATAGTATATCCAGGTTATTAATTTACAGGAACATGTGTAACTACATTTCTAAGCATGTTGAATTTGTGCACTTGTATGCTCCCAGGTCATGAGAGCAAGACTCCTGACTTAAGATTCCAAAAGTGTAAGAGATGTGAATGAATTAAAAAAAAACCCCAAACACAAAAGCCATAGCACTAAAGAAAAAGGAAGCCTTGCTTTCACTATTCTATCAAGGATCATTATGAAAGCCTTTGTTTTTAACTATTGGTTTCTAAGAACAAGAAAGTGCTATGTATCCTAATCAGTCTTTCTAGAAGCTCCCATAAATCCCAAAAAAGTGTGTGTGTGGGAAATCAGACATCCAGAAGGATAGAACATCCTGAAGAAGGATAGACACATTAGACTATAAAAGCATTAAATGGTTTAGCATTTTAAACCAGGTTAAACCATTAAACACTTAACTAATATCCTTAACTAAGCAGCACAGACAGTGTCATCTTCTAACAGATCTAATACAGACAAGCATCCCTTATCAATACACCATCATCTTGAAATACCAAAATACAAAAGGATTCATGGTTGAAGTGACAGAAAAAAAGCACAATGAAAACACAAATTTCAGAAAGGATAGCCTTGAAATGGATAAAACAATACTTATACGTACATTTGTATAGCTGAGACCAATATTAGCAAAAACTTTCTTAAAAATAAAAAGTACATTCTGCCACTTCAATGAGTGTTTTCTGTTCCTTTGTAAGGACATAAAACAGCCTATGGGACAGAAAGTCACTGCACTCCTTTAACCAAACAAGCTTCTTGTATTCATATGCTCACATCAATTCTCCAAAAATTTAATATTACCCTTATGATTTTGCCTCCCCCTTCTGTAGTCAAAATGTAGAGTCTAGTATTGCAAAACAAGCCACTTCCATGCCAATAAGCAATTAAAAGGGCTAGTTTCTATTTTTATAACATCAATTCTATATTTAGTAAAATACTGTATTGCAATACACAGAGAGCTGAAGTTTTTCAGTGAAGTTACCTAAGAGTCACTGCAAGCCTTATTTAACAAAGAGAACATTCAATAGCTAATTGATTGATGCCACTTCAAACTAGTAAACTGAGAACATATCCATACAGTAATCACTACAAAAATACAGTAGACCTATTTCTTCCTGGATAGTTAATTCCCAGCTTCACACTGAAAAAGTTCTTTGAAAAGCATACCCAAACTTGGTGGCAATATCATAGACTTGCTTTTCATGTTGAAGAACCTTCTCTCTGTCACCCTCAAAGAGCAAGGTAGCTACACAGAGTATGTTGGGATCAAATCCTTTAAACTGCAAAGAGAGACAAACTTTGCATTATTCATAGTCTGTGTGGTAGAATACAAGCAACAGGTTTTTAATTTCAAATACATGGCATATGCCCTGGCCAGTAAGTGTTGCTGCAACAAACAGGAAAGATTGGGAAAAAAAACAAAACCCATCTTTCAAAAATTTACTCCCAAAACATTTAAGTTTTTCCTTTACAGGACACACTGAAGTAAAAGAAATTATCTGTCACCTTTTTCCTCCTGTTAAAAAGCAGGATAGACATAACGGCTGTCTACCTATGCTGTAGAAAAAACAGGTCTTAAAAGCTTTGAGCAATAGAGACATTTATATTCTATCAACTATTCATGTATTAAAGCAGGAAGATGACTATGACCACCATAAATGTCACAGCTCTAAAAACAGTTGTATCAGCCACGTGCCACAGAAAATCCCAGTACCCCAATAAAACATCATGAAAACTGCTGCAAAGCTGCATATACCTCACCAGGCAAAGGATGTGTCTTACCCACTAGTCCTACAAAAACAGCATAGCTAAGAAACAGAAAGAAATACTTTTACTACAATGATAATAGACCTTTATTTCTGTCCTTGGAGTTTAAGATGCTATTTACAGTCCCTTCTTGTCCTAGAACCACTTGTATTTCATTTTGTATGAATCCTTTCATCTATTCTGCCATCTTTTGGTTGTAATGCTCAGTTAACACCTTATAGTTGTCTTTAAGAGGCACTGGAGGAACTACAGTTCCTAGCAATACCTAGCATTCTTCTATCAGTGAACATTCCCAAATTCACAGATGAAATAAGGTATAAGATGGATTTCAGTATATTGGTCCCAATAACACCTGCAATAGCAGTCTCAGGATCATTAAAATTATTCCTTTTGTCTACTCCTACCTCCCAACCCAGCTGGGAATTTCTCTGAAGCAGCAGTTGCTCATACGCACCAGGGTAGTGAGCCCTAACATAAGAGCCAAGGATTGGTCACCAGCCTGGGATCTGTGCATCAGTATTACATAGCATTTCTCTTGTTGCTCCACAGGTTTTTTTCTCCTACTGAGCTGAAAGAATTGTAATTGGCATACAACATCCCTTTGTGATACAATATCGCAAGAAGCAGTGATGTTTGTTGCTGACTGCAGAAGCAGTAGATACTGCTGGCTTAGGATTGCTTCAACCTGACAACAATCTTGCTGCCAAAACCTTTACTACTTAAGACATTCTTGCATTACAGTAGGTCAGGGTGGAAGGCAAAATTTCTGGGCCATCTCAAAACCTAACAGGTATTCCCTAACAACAGAAGTCCCAAGACACGTGTTATTTCCCACTTCAGTAGTCCAAGAAAAAGCTGCAGAATCAACACTAGCCACTGTATTTCAAAAGTAGAGCCCACTTTTGAAGACACTTGGTATTATCATATTGCTTCATATGAATATCTGTTCCTGTTATATGAATGGAATGTTTACCTCCTCTTATCTAACAGTCATCCAAATCCATCATAATGCAATTTTCTACATTTGAATACCCATATTTGTAGGAACTCTCTAGTTAGCTAATTTGGAGGAAAACTCAACATTAAGACAAATTATCTAATACAAAAGCCTAAGTGGTATTTTCGCATCAAATTCCAGGTTAAAAAGGGATGAATTCCAGAAAGACAAAAAGCCAGTTGATATGGGCAAATCAAGACAAATATCTTGAGATTCTCACAAAATTCTAGTTTCATTTTAATAACATGGTAGATCATGCCTTGACAAAACCTGTGAAGTGAAAAATAAACTATAGTGTTAGCCCCACTTCATCAGTATTAACTGATGATCACTGGTCTGCAAGCTGGATAAATTAGTTCCAGTCTCCCACTGTCACCGATTTTCTGCCAAACAAAGGCACACTAATCTCAGGTACAGGTATGACCAGTGACAACAGCTCTCATGTAATAACTCCTCAAACAGATTATCTCAGTTTGAATTAAACCACCTTTAGAACATCAGGTTAATATATCTTACATTGCAGTATGAGTTACAACAAACTCAGCTGCATTAGAAGCAGTTAGGCAAAAAATCTTGAATTTTATGAACAGCACGCAAAGTTTGAAACAGTATTAAACCCCCAAATTACCTTTGTGATGTAGAATTTTTTCAGTCCATCCAAAAATGATGTAAAAATGGAAGCAACTTGTGGTTTAAGAGCATGACCTTTGGCAAAAAGCAGAGAAAGACGCGTTAAGGTAAACAGTGCTCTTAAGATTCCTACTTCAATGGGCAAATAAAAAATGGCTTGGCAGTCAAAATTGCTAGAAGTGCTTGGAGCATTTTGATTATCAAAATCAAAGAGAACTGTCTTAATCATTTAGAAAATGATTTAGGAAAAGGTTTCATTACTTTTTTGAAGACATATGTTCAACTGTGCACAAATATTTGACACTTTAATTAAGGCTGTCCTAGATTAGATTTCACAAGCCTATGGCACATGGAAAATTTTTAAAAGAGTACTTAATTAGTTTTTACACTGCAAAACTCAGCAAAAATCAGTGACCTGTTTTTAAAGTTATGCCAAAACCACTGAAACAAGCAGCCAAAAATGGTTCAAGTTAGAAGTTAAGCAACTTTTTCCTTAACAGTTATGTCACTTGTGTGAAGTTTTCTACATAAAGCTAGTAATTGCTTCCTTAATGACAAACGGGGAACTAAAATTACCAGGATATATAAATGGTGTCTTGGAGCCTGTTAAATTAACATCCATGCCTCAGGACTGGGTTTAATTGAGATGAAAGTCTTTTACTGTTTGTTCCATTGTTTTCAGTCACAAACAACTTCTGAATTCCCATTACTGCTTCACTCTAGCAGCCTGGCATCTGGCCTACATGCTGTGAGCCCAATTCATAAAAAGTTATGCATCATTTACATGATACTTTCTTCTATAATACTTCACGAAGTATTTCCTCCTGAATAACACTTGAACTTCAGCAACTGATTCCTCCACTTTCCTCTTCAGTAAAGAGGAACTCTCTCTGCTGATAGAAACCAAGGAATATACCTCCAAGCACACTTAACTAAGCACACAAAAAAGCACCAGATAATAAAAGGACATGAATTTGTTAAATCACAATCTAAAAAATTAATTAATAGTGACTACAAGAAAAATCTATATTGACACACCTGAAACTATGTTTAAAGCCTGTAATTGGTCAAACTGTGTTTCCCAATGAAAAAGAAAAAAAAAAATGCATCTGCCTTCTGTTGGAAATGTCTGAGTGAAATAGTGTAACACAAAAGAGTGAGCAAAGCAAGCAGCAAGGCTTGCTGGGCTCTTGGGTCTAACAAATCCCCATTTCCTTGGTTTGAAAAACGAAATTCAGCTTTCTCAACATCATCATATTAATGCCATTTGAAGCTGAGATTCATTACTGAGGCTTCTGTCTAAAAGAAGTTTCAGAAATTCCGATTTGTTGAAGTGGTATTAAAACGGGGGTTTTCAAGATCAGTCACACTTCACATTTTCATCTTCTGGGTACAATCAAAATAGCATGGTCTCAGCAAGACCTTCAAGTTCTGCAAGCTATTAGCTTTCAGGTAGTGGAATTTAAGGTCACCATGAAAGCGTCTTGAGCCAGAACACATCTTTTGTCAAATTTACTAGAGTTAAAATAACAAGTTTTCCTAAGAAATGCTAAAAAATTATTGTTCTACATGTCTGATATTGTCCTACTTAGGTGTTTGAACCACAGGAAATTTCACAAAATCTTTGTCTTGAGTAATCTTCTAGCAGCGTCATTGACTTAAAGCCCACAGCTTGGTTGTATTTGCACACAATTACAGCATTTACTACATCAGAACTTCTTTTGAAAACAGACAGCTCACTTTGGACAAGCATGTCATTGCTTCTCTCCCACCCAGTCAAACATTGCCACATCAGAATATTTACAAAAAACTGACTACTTCTAAGGAATCTGTGTACCAATTGTGATGCTTTCAAGAAATTCAAAGGCATCAACCCACTTACTTTCAAAGTAAGGTGCTGGCATTCTAATTTTTTTTCATATCCAACTTCTCATTAATACCCTTAGGAAGAAAATGTTTCAGCTACTGTACTTCAAAACTATAATCTCTTCTCCTTTACAGCAAAATAGAGGAAGTGACTCCAGAATTTCAAACTCACCAGGAGACTATGTCAAGAAAGAAAACGTAGCAAAAAACCCCATCTCATGTATTTATATGCAGATCATGGCTGTTTACTGACTCAACTAGTTGATACTGTTTCCCCAGAGACAAAGACAGGTTTCTGTTTCTTGAAACTACACATTATGGCACTATCTGGAGTTTGAACTTTGGATTTATTGCCTTCTTTATCTAGTTTTGAGCAAAAGAATTATGACTCAGAACAGACTTAAGCTACTAAAAACCCCTTGGAAACAGACACTCCTCCAAGATGATCTACACACTTACCAAACTGAAACTGTGCGTTGTCGACAAGGCGAATTGATGCAGGAGCACATCTCTTGGAGGCAAAGTTAGGGGAATAAGAGGGAGGAAGAATAAAATGATTGTTGGTTTTAAAATTCATTACAATAAAAATTTCACTTTAAAATAGCATACAAGAAAGCACACTTTGATACCAGAGACCTATGGCCATCATCATCATTGAAAAGGGGTGACAATAAGCTTGTTTTCACTTGAATAGCAACATCTCTTAGGTATGGCTGGATATAATGCATTGAGAATTTTCAGTTTAACCTCAAGCCAATATAGTAACAGTAAAAAACTTTGACCTTCAAGTTTTGAGTGTTTTTCTAAATTGGCATATGAACTAAAGATACTCATTTAATGTATAAAGCTTATGTTGCTGTGTAATTGGAGATACACATAAAATACAAATCCACTGGAAAAGTCTAATTGTTGAGGGTTAACCCTGGCACGCAGCTAAGTGCTACACAGCTGCTCACCCCTCTCCTCAGTGGGATGGGGGAGAAAAATCAGAAGAACAAAAGTGGGAAAATATGCAGGTTGATATAAAGACAGTTGGTTAAGCAAAATGGGAAAAAAACCCACAAAATCATAATGCAAAAAGCAATCAATTACCACCAGCTGACCTATATTTAGCCAGTCTTCAAGCAATGGCAACCCCTGGGAAACTCCCCCCTCCAGTTCTACTTATGATCATGATTTTTATGGTATGTGCTTTTGGTCAATTTGGGTTGTTTGTCTCAACTGTTTTCCCTTCCAGCCTCCTGTCTGCTCCCAATATACTTGCTGGTGGGAAGAGTAAGAAACAGAGAAAGCCTTGATACTGTGTACACACCGTTCAGCTATAGCTAAAACACTGGAGTGGTAACACTGTATTGGTCACAAATACAAGAGCTAACACCACACTGCTATGAAGAAAGTTAAATCCATCCTGGCTAGACCTAGTACATTAATGCTCTGCCATCAGACTGCAATTAAAATCCATACCTGGGTCTAATCTAGATTCTACACCGTGCAGAGATCAACAACAGTAAGAACAGCTGCCTTCAATTAGGTAAGCTTCATGCATATGCCTATATTGTATAATCTCTGATGGTCATGTCCAATCATACCGAAATGTATGACCAGAGGAATGCGACAAAGTCTGAATTTTAAGCTAGCCATCATCTAGTCACATGGATATGGAAATACTTATCTTTCACTTAACTTCACAAGTTCACCCTTCATAATATCGTTAATATATCTTTGGTCACATAATAGGAAGAAGGAACATGAAGAACTAAGATAGCTCACCAGGCAGGTTGACAGAAGAAGGCTGTAAGAGCAATTTTAAATGAGACCAACCCACCCACAACCTGCAGGTTGATTATTCTTACATTAAAGTGGACTGCTACATAAAAGAAACAGCTTTTCAGATAGCAATCACTGTAATATTTACTGAGATTAATGCAAGGGGCAACAGAAGAGAAGAATAAGTAGTTCAGGCTCAAATAAGTAGTGAAACAGCAGCAGCAGCAACAGAAGCTTAGAAATGGAGCAACATTAAGTGGCAAATCGTGCCTTTTTCCCCCCCCTCTTCTAACTAAGACAGGGAAAAGACACTAGTTCCCTAATTGACTTTAAATGTTAAGCATTCCCGAAAAGTCTGCTTAGGTACCTTTAACAGGAAGGACAAGCACTAGCAGTAGAAGCATGACAGAAAAACTGGCAAGTGCTGCTGACTAGCATATACATGTCATTCACATACCAGTTTGAACATCTGGCTTGGAACATTAAGCCATTAATTTAGACCAATCACTGGAAAAAATGTAAAGCTGTGTTTAGTTTGGCATTAATTAAAACATTTCTGAAATTACTTCCCCAATTCAGGGTACAATCTACCATATATACGACTTGATACATTTTGCAAAGAGCAAAGAAAAGTTAGTCAGTGGAGAAAGAGGCTTGCCAGTGTAAGATCTGTTTGGAAGCATAGTCTGGAGAAAAAGCTCTACAGAATTTGGGTACCGTGTATGAGTTTTGCTACCTGAAACCACCTGACTACACTATTCTCTGTTTAAATACTACAGTGTAAGCACAACTGCACCTCGAAATATCCCCCTCACCTGAACATGTCACTGTGCTCCAGGAAGTGATTTCTAAACTCATTGCATTCCTTTTGTTCCATTGCCACTTCAGAGCCGTAAATTTCACTGCCTTTTACCTGTATGCTGCAACTTAATTTCTTTAAATATTGGTCCCTTTTACACAGTCTTAATTAATCTGAGGGTAAAGTTCTCAGTTGAAAGAGACGCAAAGCCAAATTTTTTGTGCTGTAATACGCAAATGACTCCCACTAAAACAAGCCACTACAAGGCCTGTCCACATTTTGGCTCAGAATACCAAGCAAACTCATAAAATGCTCAATGCTTAACTGCATAATTTCCAAAAGCCTCATGTACCATATACTGTGTTTTCATATATGCTTACAAGATTCCTATCTCACATTCTTGGTTATCAAATGCCAGAAATACTAAAGCATCAACACACCCCTACTGCTAGAATCCATGTCCTTGAGGGAAGTGAACATCCAGCTTTTCTTTACCTGCTTTGCCACTTCCCTTAAGCAGGCCACTCCTCGTTCAAAGTTGGGGAAGACCACAGAGCCATACTTCTGGTATTCAGGGACTGGACGAATCTTTATCGTAACTTCAGTAACCACTCCAAGAGTTCCTTCAGGAGAAAAGAAAAACTGAGCAAAATTTTGCAGGATGAACTTCTTGCAAGTTACCCAACTTAACAACTGCTTATCAGGATGCTATAAGTTAACATAAATCTGAAATCCCAAAAATCCAGTTTGCAGTAGTAGGGGATTTATTCCTGACTATCTACATGGTGAATTCTTACAAAAAATCCTCTAAATCATGATGTTTGTTACTAGACTTGTAGGCTAACTCCACAGGTCTGTTTAAAGCACTGTTAAAAGCTGCTAAATTTCACAGTCCTAATTAAGGTCTCAGTGTATTATCCTAACACAAGAAATTCTGTCTGCACAATGCCACCCATCGACACACTGGAAGTCACAGCATTAAAGATGCTCAAACAATCAAGCCACTACAGAAGCTGAATTAAGATGCAGTAAGTGAAGATACTGTGTTTATACCTTCAGATCCCATAATGAAGTGATGGATATCAGGTCCTGTTGACATGCGAGGTACTTGACAGTTTTTTTCTACTACTCCTCTAGGAGTAACCATTTTTATATGAATCACCTGTTTAAACAATATGCAATGATTAGAAATACTAGCATTAACCACAGATTTTTATTATATTTCTTTTCTACAAAACATATTAAGCTTGATACAGTTCAGCTTTGCAGATTTTAGGCATTCTGTAGGCAATCCCAAGAACTTTTGGGTAACCCAAGGATTGTTACCAACAATTGTTTATAACACAGCATGGTTCCCCACACAACTGATCGTTTCCAGTTCTTTGGCAAATCATATCAGCTGTTGGCTACATGCAGGCAACACCAGTTAAAACTGTTTTGTTTCTCAGTGTAGACAGAACTTCAAAAATACCAGGATTTTAATGCAGAATATGTATAGTAGTTCAGAGAAAAAAAGTGAGGGTTTAAACTTTGCTTAAGTTTTGCTTTAGAACTGCTGCTTGTTCAGGCTAATATAATTCAGCCACTGATTGCTACAGAAATATTACCATTAGGAGGAAAGACAGAAGTAAGCTTTGTGAAACAGATTATCGATATAAAATCTGTCATAAGACTGACACATAATGTAGGGTGAGAATGTTGTTTTTTAAAAAATATTTTTCAATATTTTTGCTTCCAGCTTTTTTCAGGCACATGCAATAGAGCCCAGATGTGAGGGCTTTTTAATCCTCTATTCAATTATTTTATACCAAGGAAGGGTGGGGTTTCAGCTTTTTTTTTTTTTTAGTGATGCCTTTAAATGAAGCAAAACTACTGAATTTCAACTAACGGCTTTAAAACTTTCAAGCACAGGTAGCTAAGTAATTTTCATTATATGCAATTTATGAACCATTGATTCTGCAGTAAGTGGATTTTAGGCAGCTTATATAACACACTGTTTCAAGATATAAAAGTTTCCTCAGAAGGTAAACACTTCCCTGAAACATTCTCGCTGTGCCATTTTGAAACTCATGAACTGTTCTGAATCAATTTTCAATCCTATTTCCTCCTAATGAAAATTTCAGAAGCTGTTTTAGCCTGAAGTTATGCTTCCATAATAGAAAAGCCCTTTGCTTCACAACTCCCAGTACAAGCCAAACTATACCATTCAGTAACACTTCAGGCAGCAGGGGAACAATGACACCCTGTAAGCGCTACTAGTTTTAGTTCAGCCAGGTCTACTGAATAAAAACTGTGTAATTCCTGCCAAGCTCAGTCACTGACTGTGAAGTGTCACATCTGTGCACAGAACAAACAGGTCTGAACTATGAGCTGATGAAAAGGCCTGAGGTGACAGGGATACATTACCTAGAGTGTACTGCAGGAAAGGAGGAAAAAATTCACATGTGGAAGGGTTACTGTACAAACTACCACAGAAAGCTGGAAGTTTGAAGCAAAAACGCAGGCAAAGTCTCAACAGTGATGATTTAGCTTCAATATCTTCAATATATTTATTATAACAGAAAAGATGGACTTTAAAATCAAAAAGTGTGCTTAAAACCAAAAAAATTACCTAATATAAAGATGAACCATTTTAATGCTTAAAACAAATTCAAGAGTAGAATACGGCCATCCCCAGTGCATTGCTTCCTTCCTCTGGGTTCCTACAGACCCTGTGGTGGCATTAGATTTCACCATTGTGCATCCACATGGTCAATTAGATCAGCCTACTGATTTGAAAAAAACTACTAGCCTAGGGGGATCCAGAAAGGTGGAAAGAGCTAGCTTGCTGTCAGAGTTAGAGAGTCCAACTAGACATCTTCAGGTACACACAACAGGTAGGAGAAAACACGGGAATTCTGGAATCACCCCAAAAGCTTGACAGGATTGTTACAGTGGATTAACAGAGAGCACAAACTGGTAGAAGACAGTACCAGAGTCAGGACAGGATAACGATTCCTTAGGCTAGCCTGTGAGTACCCAAATGAAAATTACTTTTAGATCAGTGACAAGGATTATTACCATTAATACCAAAAGGAAGCAAACAAGCATTTCAGTCAATATTTGATGCCAAAACTGTATCACACAAAGAACCACAATTTACTCTTCCTTTCTCTTATTCTGAGTCATTATAAAAGTTAAATCTCTGAACAGAATAACTAGAAAAAGTATTAAAACTATTTACCAGATCTTCAATGTTTCCATAGATGTTTTTTTTCATGCCTGATGCTCGTGTTGCTACCCATCCTCCTAGTGAGCTGAACTCCATGGAGTCTGGTTCATGGCCTGTACAGAAGCCACTTTCAGCAAGCTAAAGAAAGGAAAAAACACATCCTACAGAGCCTGCATTGGCTTAGTATTCCAAAGTCAATACTCTGTATTTGTTTGGTTTGTTTTCCTTTTTTTTTAAAAAAGTAAGTATCCCAATCACACACCAATTTATTGAAGCATAAGTTTTATCTTTGATATGTACATAAAATGCAAATTGATTCTAATTCTGCTGTGCACATGCTGTGCCACATATCACCCTATAATACTCCTGTCCCATATTTTAAAGGACCTCTATTGTTCAAAAGAAGGTGCGAATTCAAATACCTATAAAAAAGTTATGACTAAGTAAGTGCCAACTTTGCACAAATGCTGCCAATAAATAAGACACTTAATCTCTTGTTCTTTCTATCCTAATTTCTATGCAGTGGGTCTGCAGAAAATGCGAGTAAATTGCCTGAACTTAATTCTCTCAAGGAGAGATGTGTTTTAATACACAGCCATCTGGTTGGGCTTCCCGTATGCAACGTTGTCAACTATTTGTGATGCAGATCACACATTCCTGTACATTAAGTAATCACTGGTTTCTCATTTTTCTGTATTAACTTGGCTTTGCCATCTGCACGGCACCTGAGGTTGACTGGATGCCCCCAGAATTACAACACTGAAGCTGTCGGACAGCAAGAATTAAAGACCAAGTAGTCTCACATTAAGTGATAACTGCATTAATGCATTTGAGATAATCAATCTGCACTGACCAACTGATAACAATCATGTTGGGCAGCTGTATTTAGGTATACCACATAATGTGGATCATGAACTATGTTCTGTTGTACAAAGTGGTTCTAACTTAAAGACTGAAAGTCACTTCTGTGTACTGTCTATGGTGATTCATCTAGCTCATGGTTCTCTCTCATATTAGAGGAACTTGTGGCTTTATATGTTTACTGGTCATATACTAGGGAAGGTTGGTTCATAGCCAATGCATGTAATTCTTACCACACCAGCTGCATGAAACACACAGGGATTAAGCTAGAATTCAATGCTTTGGAAAAGACATGAGAAACACCTAAGAAAAATATGAAAAAATACTAGCCAGTTAACCAGATGAAAATACCTGTTTCTCCAGATCTTGTCCAACAATGCCAGCTTCTACACAAGCTGTTAAGTTTTTCTCATCTATCCAGAGAATCCGATTCTGTTGAAAAGCCAATCAAAAGTAAGAACCAGTGTTCAAGATTTTTTTTTCTTTCCCTCCCTAATGCTAGGATCAACATGCTTGGTCATACAATTTACTACGAATACCACTCCAGTCATTACAGCAGTGGAAGCCGAGCCTCCTCACTCCCTCAAACAGATACACAACAGGTTTCAATCTATAAAGTCACCACTATAAGAGAGTAAGAGACTTAATAATTAATTTATACTAGGAACGTTTACAGAAACAAAGCAAGAAAGCCAGAAACAATTAAGTCAAAACTCTTAACAGGAGTTAAGTAATACAGCAATTTCCACAATTAACATGATTGAAGGTACCTGAATCTGACTATCTGGACATTAAGAATACACCAAAAAAAATATTCTTCAACATACTGCATGGATTAAACAGAGTACATTCAGTTATTCCAGTTCAGCTCTTGGATTTTGACACAGTACACCAGAATACCACAGTAGGTACATACTTCAGAAGTTTAAGATACTTGGAAGGATTACATCATGTTATCTGACAAGACACTCACTGTCCCATCAGCATATTCTACTAAACAGGAAAAGTAGCAAATACTGCAAGTTAAATGGTTCACTAAGCATGATTCTCCATGAGGACAATTCACATCAAGGAGAAACTTAATAAATATGGTTAAGGAACTTAACAACATACTAAGGACACTATAGAAGTTTCTGCTTCCCCTCTTATTCTTTAGTACACTTCTGGTGTACTTTGATAATTCTGTGTATTAACACTATATGGAAGGAGAACAGCTGTAACTTCCCTCTGCCTTGATTTTTCAAATTAAAGAAATGTGGACATCTTGTAGTCTAACTTAAACTAGGCTTTAAAAAAACTGTCACCCCTTCATGAAGTATGGGCTAATTATTCAAAGCCAACTACTTCAGCTCCCTCTAGACACCTTCAGTTCCAACATAAACTGTATAAATTATCTCTGATATTACATAAATCAGTTTTTATCTAATATAGACCCTACATATATATATACATATTAAAAAAGTAAAGTCCATGCAACCGTCTTAACTGCTCCGACATACACAGGTTTTAACTCTGACAATGCTTCTTTTCACCTTAATTTCCTTATTTGGCTGGCAGTCATTCAAGATGGTTGAAAAGTGGTCTATTTTCTAACTCAGTGCATACTTACATATCTAGCTCACAAAAAAACACGATAGTAAGAATTAACAACATTTCCTTCCCGCTCCCCAACAGAAGTCAAAGCTTTGGGCTATAAATCAATGAGTTCAAATGAAGGTCTGAGTCACTACTGTACTCTTTGGATTTCACTCCACACAGACACTCTAAGAGTTTCCTTCAATATGCAACTAACACCTCTGCAGAAAATACCACTTTGTAGCTAGAAACAGAGAGAAACAAGTTTAACTGAAGGACTGCTGACTAAGTGGGAAAAATGGAGCCAAACCCCAGGTCTTACCTTCAAGGCTAAAAGAATTAAGCTCAGCAGGTATTTGGAGGCAGTAGAGCCTTACACCAAAGATACAGAGCTCTATCTGAAGCACCTCGTTACCATGTAGCCATAAAGCTATCAGTTTAAAAGTATAAAGCTTCTTCATAATGGAAAGATGAAAACTAGCAATAAATTTTACAGAACTTCATTTCTAGACTGCCATAAAGCTATGAACTTCACGTTCTCAAGATGTTATCTACACAAAAACCCCAGAGTTTTTTCTTGAAAGTTTATCCTTCAAGTTGATTTATAGATATTAGGTCACCTTACTAATCTCTGCTTTAAGTAATTTAAAGTCTGCAAAAACTAGTGAAATTTGCAACAGCAACTTCCTCTTAGCCTTTCATATAACATCAGATGCAAGTTCCAATATAGAAGATGAGTGGCTTCCTCTGATTTTCACTTGAAGTTGCTATAAGAAGGCTTAGCAGTGACTTTTTTCTTATTAAATACATACAGGTCATATGAAGCACTACAGGGCTAACAACTGAGAAATATCCCTTAAGCTGAAGGAGTATCAATTTAATCATGCATGGTACAGATTAATATTTCCATCCCTACTTTATTTTGGCAAAGAAAGAAATGTACTAGTGATCACCAATGTAACTGTAGGATAATTTAAAAAAATTAAAACAAAACATTAAGAAGGGCATACCATTTGTGATGTATCCAGCGAGATAATTGTTCTTTTTTCTTCTTCAGGACATTCAAGGGCACTAGAGACACTTGTCCCTCCTGCAAATATGGGAATGATATTGTGATCATAAAATTCTCAGGTAGCTTTTCTTCCAATGCAATCCCTCTCTCCCTCCTTTCTGATATGGAACTTTATAATAAAGTAAGATCATTGAATGAACTGTTTGAGGCTAGTGATTAGCCTTTTAGGGCCATCCCTTCTCCCAAACTGGGTTTCACAAAATCAAGGCAGCAGTGGAGCTGGACAATGCTTTAATAGCACTACATAAAAAACCATAATATTCTGTGACCATCTCAGCTGCTTCTGTTAAGGCCAGCACAGCATTTTAAAACAAGGAGGGATAAGAATTTACAAAGCCTTGAAGAAACAGAGAGCTATGGTTTCTATATAGTGTTTAGATACCACTATGGAAGCCACTATACTTTCTAATCTACAAAGCTGGCTTAAGAAGTCTACCTAACACAGGAATTTAATACTTATGTAAAAGTAAAAAATAAACCAAAAGGGTGTAAGTATAAAAAAAAAATGGATGCAAATGTCAGACTTCTCTAGTTTTCTAATGTATCTTTACAGGATGCCAAGAAGTCTTTCATTTCTCTAAGACTGCAAAAGCCATTGGAAAAGAGAGAACAGGATGCTAAAGAGATCTACAGCAGGCTACAAGAAGAACAGTCAATGGCAAGTACAGAGACAGTGCCAGCTAATAAAACACTCTTCAAGAGCAATAAAGCCCATCACCTTTGTTTCCAGTGACATTTCCTTAAATACCAACCCCTATTGTAATAACTCCACAAGCTGACTGTAGTTTACTATAAACAAACCTGGAAAACATCCTGAACATCTTTCTGTATCCTGGTCAGTGAACAAGAAATAGTCAATATTGCTGCTTTCAGCTATACCAGTTTATCAGTACCAAGGGTGCCTTTTCACAGTCTTGCATCTCTCCAGATGCATCTGGCAAGAGTGAGCCTGTTTTATGGAGGAACCAGCTCCACAAATCTGGTATTGCCATCAAATGACCTGCTCATCTTCTCAAACAGTAAACATCCTTCCTACAATGGCTATACTCCTACAGCATAAGCAAGTACCAAGTAAAACACACAGATTTATACCACAGATTTAAGAGTTTTTGACAAAAACCTTCCCACAGACTGAGCTTACGAAAGCCAACATCCCATGTTCCCTGAGCTCTTTGTCAAAATAAGGTAGCTCACAACTCTATTTCAGCAGGCTTAGAGGAAAAAGCATCCACAATTAAAAACCTGAAGTCCTTTTAATTCTTTAGGCTGAGACAGACACAGATTGTACAGGCCTTTACCTGTACTCTGTCTGTGGAACACTTCCTGAAAACCCCTTGCCATAGGAGTCTCTACCTTTCAAAATGAAAAGTGTCTAAAGGGAAATTAGAATTATTTTGCAGTACAGTGTTTGACCACAATCCTCCCTGAAACTATGAGCTTCAAGAGTACAACAAAAAAACCCTAATTTATACATGTTGTGGGAATAGAGCACAAGTAATGCATCCAAAACCATGGTATATCTAATACAAATATTTGAATCTCCTGACTTCTAGGAAATTAAGATTTCCAAGGCACAGAGGAAGATTTCACCTTCATATAGTCATTCCTCTTGCATATTCAATGTCCAAGGCATTGACATACTTTTGATGACTTCCACTAAATTGAATACTGCTGCTTTTAATACCTCAAGGTCATAAAAAAAATTAAGAGCACATTTAAAATATTACTAAAAAAGTCAAACTATTGAATTATTGTTATACTGTATGACTAAGAACACATATTCAAATTGAAGTATAATACATTTTCACTAATGACCTTAAACAGATATGAGATTTCATAACACTTACCACCAAATGGTATTATGCAGAGATTGTGTTTGCAGGCTAATTCCACAATTTTAACTACATCTTCATGGCAAACTAAAAAAGTCCAAAGAGTTAACAAAAACAGGAGTTGTTGTTAGTACTATTATTTGCTTATCACAAAATACCACGGTCTGAATAAGCAGCAATTTCTTTTCTGACACCAGGAAGGAAGGCATTTCAAAGTTAGGCACTAGATCAGAGCTGAGTTCAGAACTACGGGAGTTACAGAGTAAAGTTTAGACTTCAAACAATTCTACATTTGAAAAACTAACCACAGTCTTAGTGTCTTGCTCTACTCATGGATTGAGACCTCCTACAAATTCTCAGGGCCTGATGGGCTACCAAACAGTTAACAATTCATCAAATCAAGATTAGAGCTTTTACTGAAAATAGGGTGTCCAATTTATTTTAAGTGAGAAATAAATCTCTTCTAAAAGCTGAACTTTTCTTCCTGGCTGACATTCAGTTTCAGAAGTGGAGTTGCTGGTGAAATTTAGTTCTTCAAAATGCATTCTGTAGCTGGACAAAGAGGGAAGCAGAAATGCTTGTGCACAGACAAATAAAAGGATCAAAAAAGAGCAAATACAGTTTGTACATGAGTTTGTAGAAATAGCAGAGAATGAGTGGGACTAAATAAATGGTTTTCAAACTCTAGCTACTTTGCTCTTGCCATGCAGAGCAGTTTTAAATAAAGTAGTTAATCATTTTGTTTCAGCTGCTTTTGGAGTTACACAAAACACAAGCTGTGGTAAGTACTGCTCATAGTCACCAGTGCTGTCATGCAAGTAGCTGTTCTCAAGTAATGAATTGCATCTTACAGTCCCTCTTTGTACGCTTCTCATATGTGATTTTTTTCCTCTAAATAAAGGAGATGAAACTGAGCTAGGATTAAGTTCTTATAAGAATCTTCTGGGTAATACAGTGCAGCTACCAAAGTTATAAAAGCTAAGGAAAGAACTGGATTCATGCAGCTGAACAGAAACTGACAGGTCCTTAGATCAAATGACCTTTTGGTTCTCTACTAAAGAATGGCACATGAAGCAGTTCCTAGTGACCAGAGGCACATGATTTAAGTAAAAAAAGTATTTGTCCCCTTCTACTAGACAGAAACAAGCACATTTTCTGCTACAGATTATCTGCAACAGTATTATTTATTACTCTGTTTAAAGTGGGTCTAGACTATACTCAGATTGCACTGCTCTGTCTTCAAGTCAATGATCCTCTGTAAAGTGCTCTGATAGGAGTTTTTACTGAAGTACAGCATGTCATAAAACAAAGTTCTTTAATACAAACATTTCACTACCCTTCTACCATCATGTATGCCTTTAAAAAAATCAAAATTTGGATTGCCATTTAGACAACTACTTTTGGTGAACATACAAGTTCACATTACACTGTGGTTACTTAAGTCATGAATTCATCTGTTAACAGAAGCCTCAGCTATATTTACTAGTAAATTTGACTTCCCCACAAAATGATGGGATTTCACAGACAACCTGCAGTCCAGATGTTAAATAACCATGATTATCATTCATGAGAAAATTCCTTCTCTGTAAAGATAAGTAAAGTCAGTGAACCAAGAGACAGCTTCCCCATGACTACAAAGCATCAGACTTTAGCAAACAATGGCCTCCCAGATCAGAAGGGAGAATAAGACAATTAAAGCTTACCAGGCCATACAACTATATCAGGAATTCGCTTAAACATTCCTTCCCTGAGTACAAATATCTCATGTAGGCAGTGACCTGAAACACAAACAGTAAGTTAACAAGTCCAAAGAAGGAAGAATCGAAAGCAGCAGTTACCTAAATCAAGTTCTCTTACCATGAGCTCTGAATACCCTATCTTCTGCATCCTGGGAATATGAGATTTTAGTGGCTATAAGATCCTGAAGAAATTCTTCATTTACAATGGATGGAGGTACATCATTAACATTTAAGGATGCCTACAATACAAAAAAATAAGTTCATTAAAGATAGGTTCACTCTTACAGCATTTCTATACAACAGAAATAAAAACAGGCTAACACTGATACCCTAACACAACTATTCCAATCAGAAAGAAATCATTTCTCCTCCAGATCTTCAACCACCAACTTATCCTACCCAGTACTCAGCTGACTATATGCACACAAGAAGTTTTATTTCAGTAGCACACTCTTACCTTTCTTCCTCCTGACAAATTCAGAGAAATACACTAGCTTATGAGTGCATACTGAACAAAAGACCTTTTTTAAGACTTCCCAAAACACTAAAATACATACTAAAGCCACCACAACTCCGCAAATTCTTTTACTTAAGTGTTCAGTTTTCACTAACCCACTTTCCCATCTCCTGTCATGTACTGGAAGTTAAATCCGAATTGGACCAAAGCCTAATCAGAAATCCAGTGCAAGGCCCAACTAAGTTTGATATCAGACACAACTGATACCACATAACTGGCATGCTTTAAATAGACTTCACCCATAAAAGTTCATAAAATCCATGCTGAGTCACAAACATGCAGGTATTTCCAGAAAGCCTCCAGGTAGAAGTCCTGATCAACACCTGGGAAAACAGTTTTTCTTTCAAAGAAGCTACACAGGACATTTTGACTTACCAACAGGCCTTGAATCAAGGTTCTGTAAGTCCAGGGGGAGAACCCCTGCTTAAGGTTAATGACCCATTCTCCCAGGTCCTTCTAAAAGATGTCTTATCTAGTACTCTTATGGCTTCTCAAAGTGCAAACCTAGCCACTTAACTCTTTTCTGAAGTCCACTTCAGTCTTTGCAGACATTAACTGTAACACTTTTATGTGCTACAAAGGTTCCAAAAAAGGAAAAAAAATCCCATGGGTTTTTTTCTCCTTCAAAATGGAGCAAATATGGGTAATCTCCCTAAAGGAATATGTCTTCTATTACAAATGGCCTCTAATTAAAGAGTTCTTTAATTAGATAAAAAGCTTGTCTTATGACTAAAATCTAACTTCTTCACTTCAAGTCCATTTCAAAAGAAAATGTTGGTCAAGAATCTTACTTCCCGTCAGCAAAGCCCCTCAAGTCTGAGAGCAGAAACGGAAGGTTTTTTACCACATCTCTTTAATTTTAAATACAGTTTCAAATATCTGGAGCTGCAGAGAAATTAGTTAAAAGAGTGCATTGCTCTCACATTTCTTTCATGAGAACCTTGCTGGCAAATCAACTGACATCAACCCAAAGAGAGGAACGCGCTCATGCTTTTTGTTATAGCGCTACCAGGACAGACTACAGGCTGCCTAGGGATGCCACGAAGAGCTGGCTTACAGCCCTACCACCAAAAAGTATTTTCCACTAATGTTCCACAGAGTCAAAGAATTTTTTTTTCTTTCCTGGAACAGAGTTTTGTTTCTCTTTGCTCTACATAACCTCCAGAACAGGTGATATTTTTTGCCACTACATGTCTTAAGATAAAATCTTAGAAGATAGTACCAGCTAACAAGCTAACAGCAAGGAAATTGGAGATTAGTAGTATCCCATGTCACAACAGCAGCAGTCTATTCTGAATGGGTTGAGTCTCAAAGTTGTGAAAGCTGAAGAAGGAAAGATTTAAACTTCCACAGGAAAGTCTTCAGATAGTTAAAAGATCCATGGTGATGGAACTTGCCTACCAGCGTCCACCTACAAGGAATTACGCAAGGTTATGTAGAAATTAAGGGTGCTCACAGTAATAATTCAGAAAGAAACAGCTGCATGAGATGTTCATTACTGACAGTTAACATAATTTACAGGTTCATAAGGATAGCCAAATGTTTGGTTTAGAATTTTCATATGGGACACATGATGTAATGAAAATAAAGTTTTAAGAAGGATTGGACTTCTGGAAGAGGATATGTGCCATCCTGACTTGCTTTAAGGCTAATGTAGTTATTGAAATAAGGTGTCATACAGATGAGAAAAAGGTTTGCCTCCAATATATTCACCTTGTCACCTAAAGACACAGAAGCTGAAATTAAGTGTTGTTAGGCGAGAGGCACACCACTACCGAGAGATCATGATTTTAGGAGCCAGTCACAATAAGCACAATGAAAGTCAAGTCTTGGATTGCTGCTCTTACTATTCTGCTATTAATGTACATTCACACAATGCTTTTTGCTAGCCCAAAGAACAGAGCTTCAATAGAAACTTGGAAAATATGAGAAACAAATAGGTACCGATTAAGACCTTTAAATCACTTCTTTTAAGAAAAATCCTTGCTAGCTGTGCTTACATTTTATATTTTTAACTTTTGTTTCTTCATGGATTTCCTCAGACAGAACTATTTTCTATCATTTCAAGTTGAATGTTAAGTGCTTGAAGATCTTTGTTCTCCATAAGTGGGACATAAACTACTTAAAGTTGTAGTAATTCCTTGCAGATAGTTTTAAGTATCTTGATTTTTAACTCTTCCACAAGTTTTTTAATCCTTTAGTTTTTATCTTCAAGATTAAAAAGTTAATATTTATTTATAAAAATCTTATGCATAATGACAAACAAAAATATCCCTTTATTTATTCTCACGGGAATGAGACATTTTAAGATTTGTGCACTGAAAGGCTAGACAAGAAGCCTATGTGAACTAGGTCTAAACTTCTGTCAGTGTTAAGTCTGGTCTGAAAAAAGAAAAAACATCAACAGCCCTGAGCATGACATTACTGTTGTTAATTAAACAGAAAAGTCACATGCAACAGGGAACTCTCCAATCTTATAGGATAGAAGCAGGACGAGAAAAAGACAAATGTACCAAGAGGTCCCTTTTCTACTGCTGTTCCTATATCAGAGTTTCTTCATGCTTGGATGATAGTAGAAGGCAAACACCCTACACAGCATGACAAACTGAAAAATAGACTAAGAGCTACAACAGACTAACTATGAGAAGTCCAGATAGATACTGGAGACTCCAAAGAGTCCTGTTCTGTGTCAAGACAGTCAACCTGTTCCAGATCACAAGACCATCAGAACCAGAGGGGTACAACAAAACAAAAATGCATTCAACATTGCTGGCAGAAATCCCATGAAGGTGGTTTGCAAAATGTACTATGGAATCAGGGCATTATTCAAAAATCTGTAGTTGTCCTTCAACTCTACTTTTTTCTATACTTTCTCTACATGTAGAAAGGGAACAACAGTTCTCAAGACCTCTGCTCACAGTAAGTTAAAGCAGCTGCCAGTTAAGACCAACTCTGGTCAACAAAAACACATCAAGATGAATTTTTTCAAAATACATTGGCAGATGGAGATCCTGTAAGTCACAGCAGATGAAAGAATGTCTTGATGCATAGAAGACTGAAGAAATATTCAAGTTTTCAGGCCCTAGGAGACTGCATTTTCTTTGAAGCAGGTAATCTTGAACTCAATCAAGAAATGGGTACAACTGTTACCCAAAGCAGCGTTGCTACAGTCACAGAACAAGCACAGCCTGCTTCCAATACTGCTTAAGCAACTGTCTAGTTTCTAGGAACCTGAAGCTTCTAGGAACCTGAAGCTTCAAAGGAATTCTAACAAGAAGGGAATCAGGTCTCCTGACACTAACATAAGATACTCTTTCTAAAAAGAAAAATATGCATGATTTACAAAAAACAGAACATTCCCAATGTGTTATTTTTCAAAAAATATTCAGTTCGATCCTGAGTATTCCAGTAGCTGGTTTTCAGCACCCAGACATGTAAAAAAGAATTATTGTCAAATAAGAACTTTAACACCTTTAATACACTGAAAACACATTGCAATTTAACTTCCCTGTATCTTCTGTCTTTGTTATCATGAACAAAATTGATGTTGCATAAACAACTCCCTCCAGGCTAACAGTTTCTACAGTTTGGAAATGCAAGTTACCAACAAGGACAAAAAACTTCTGTGTTGGAAACTTTAATTGCAATAAATGTACTACCAGTTATCCTGAAACCACAAGTCATGCTAAGGCATGAAAGGTTCCACATAGTAATTCTACATCAAGTATTTTTTAAAAAAAACGTGGAGGTATTAATACACTATATTTAAATCAATTGTGTGCAACAGCTGAATCATCTTTAACAGTGTGGTCTTGATTATCACCAAGACTAACGTTCAAAGGAACTGGTTCAGCTATTTACTTACTCTAGAGGTAGTTTTGTGCTCCAGACTTGCTCCAAAGGTTTTTTCTATCCATTCCTTAAAAGTTGGTAATATCATACCACCTAATCTGTACCTGAAAAGTCAATATTACATAGGGTCATTTTAAATTAAAATAAATGTATGTCAGATACACTTCTTTCAATTTTATGTACGCACAAACAAGTTTTAAATCAAATTCTTTACCTACAAGCCTGCAAATTTCTGCACGTTTACTTTTCAAGCAACTGCACATTTTATTGTATTTAACTATTCTGTACTTCACACAGAATCAAACTGGTTGTCAGCATCTTAGGTATCACTTTTCTTTCAGAATTGTGGCATAAGGCTTTATGGATATCCCACCCCACCACTCTTAAGAAAGGTCTCTCCCTTTCAGTAGTGTAGAAAGCAGTGACACAGTTTACATGCCATTTACAAGAGAGGACGTGTGCACGGACACACTGCAATGTCAGCAGCAGTCTCAGATACACAAACTCATTTCAGTATACCTTATGTTTTCAAGCAAAAAAAAGAACCAGTACTAGAGAGTCCTCCTTTATCACCAAAACGCATCAGAATCCATCAAGCAATGTGAAATTATTTCCAGCACAAAGTCTTTGGCAAGAGCTTAGCCATGTGACAAATGCAGACGTACAGACAAGAGACAGAGGAACTGCTTGTTGACCATATGCACCACATGTGAAAACACATAAAGGGACACACTTAAAACAGCTAGAAACTACTGCTATTAATCGTATACATATACACACTTTGTGCATATTTATGTATGCACAAGTATTCTCAGAGAAGAAAAAAAAACATCTTTCTTTGGGATTAAGAGCTTTCAGCAGCTGAGAATCTTTACCATAGTTTTCACCTGGGTCACTGCATTAGGCCTAATGGGTCTTCCCTCTAAGATTATTCAGTCACTGTTAATCCCATCATGACCCTGTCCTTCATGGCTGATGCAACCAACCCTACAGCTGAGTTACCTATTACACAGAAAGATCAATTCCTTTTGTTTCCTCATCTCAACTACCCCCCAGCTCTTCTACTGACAAAAACCCCTACTTTATTCCTAGATATAAAAGGCCACAACCTTAACTCAAGCTAGACTGTTCAGCATGGAAGACAGGGTTCAGTCATTCCTCCTGTGACAGCTGTTACTGTTTCATCATATCCACATGAAAGTTACGTGAATTCTAGGAAAAGGAAATGCAATAAGCAATGAAAGTTTAATGCATTTGCATCAAGAATTTGCAACAAAGGTAGAGACCCAAGTCAGCTTGGTGTGTTTTCTTCTCCAGACCTACTTTTTGGAATTGCCAACCTATCACTACAGCTAGATTGCCAGGGTAACCTTAGTCACTTACTCAAACGACAAACTAAAGCTATCAGAAACCCCAAAACTTTAAGTCAAGACAGAGACAGAAGTCACAGCATAGAAGGAATTACTGAGTTTACTGCACAGAGTGCAGAGCATGATTGAGCAGGAAGCAAGCTCTGTATATATATGTTGATGGTGCAAGAAGCCCCCCAAAAGACCTTCCTCCTGCCACAGACACACTCCAAAAATAGGTTTAGTTGCTCAGACTAGCAAGTAACCTCTATCCCCAGTGAAATGGCAGATCTGTAATAAAAAGATCCTTTGACACATGATAAATCAGTCTGTAGGGAAAGTCAACATGGCTTTCATAAATGGAAATCTTGTTTCACTGATCCTTGGAGTTCTATCAGGGTATAAAAACAGAAAGGGAAAAAAGGGGATACAATGAACATGAAATTCCACATTCCTTTATACTTCCACAAAGTATTTAAGAAAACTTATTTAAGAAAATACATTACTACAGTGCTGAAGAGGTTCTTCTCGAAGCTGAAGGATAAGATAAGGTTAAGCTAAGAAGGAAAGGGCACAGCTTATTGATCATTGGCCAAGACAGACTCAGGAGTGCAGTTTGCCACACACACTGGTACTGGGACCAGCTCTACTTAATGCCTTCATCAGCAATCTGGATTCATCAGTGGACTCTCCAATATTAAGCTCTTTGGGGGAGACAGATACTACACTGATAGGAACTCAGGATCTTAAAAAACCTAAGCAGACAAAAGAAGATGAAAGGTAAGATAATTGCAAAAGCCAAAAAAAAAAAAAAGGCATTATTTGGTAACTGGTAGTCAGTATAGAAAAAACCATGATATCTTCACTGACAACATACAACAGCAGCCAACAGTGCTGTGCATCTACTGGGCAGGTATAAGAAAGAAGACAGTTCATCTCTTTTCACTGCTCTGTAGAACATTGGTGTATCCTTGAGTTTTTGTCCCCATCTTCAGAAAGATTTAAAAAGATCTAATGAAGCTAGAGAGGGTGCAGAGAACAGCACCCTCTGGGCCTGGGACTTCTTAATCATGGAGAGAAATTGCAAGAGAGGATATGATTGAGTCTTATATAATCAATAACACAGTAGATAGGCTGAAGAACTATCATTCACCTACTCCTGCAACACAGTATGGGATACTTGGTTCAAAACACAAGTACTTTACAAATGCAACCTGGAACTTGCTGCCATGAGATGCTGTACAGGAAGACAGTATGAGCAGACTTGAGGTTATTAGAAAAATTTATGGACAACAGATCTGTAAGTGGGTACTGAAAGGACAAAGCATCTACAACACCTTTGCAGATGCCTATTCTCCTATTTTCACTTCAAACACTCTCCTTTTGCCACTGTGACAAACTATTCTATAGAAACTATACTGGTGTGGCCCAACAAGGCATTTCTAATACTATGTCTCAGTTAGAGAGAGAAGATGTAGATGAGGGGAAAAAAACCACCATTCTCCTCCCATTCTAGAACAGCGACTGGTAGCCTTGATGCTTTCTCCTTTATCTTTGTTTATTCTATGTAGCATGCTTTGATTTTCTGTGCAGCATCTCCCTAAATATTATACAGTAAACTGCCTAATAGAAGGCTTTGCATTTTAACTTGGCCCCGAAAATCAAGACATTAACAACTGAAGTGCTCAACATCCCCCTTAGGTTTCTGCAGCTTAGATACAAGCTAGTTCATGCTAGTTTACACAAATGCAAAGACCAGGAAGGAATTTTTATGAAGGAGAGTACTTATTTCAAACTTATTTCTCTTCCCCTTTCTTCTTTTTACTCTTATGGAAAATGTATTTTTTTAAACCAGGAAAGAGACTGCAAGATTACTTTCCACTCAGGTAGAAAAAAAACCCCCAAAAAACAGTAAGATGTCAAGTGACAGGTTTAAATTTCACTGGAACAAAATTAAGAGATCCCCAAGTAGACTTAATTATAATGTCATTTCTCAAAAAACATATTTCTCAGAAAAACAAGCTTGCTGTACAAAGGGTCAGTGGGTAATCAATCAGAAGTGAAGTCACTACAGAACGCTGAACCGAAGAGCAGTTTTTAAGTTCAGAGGATAAAGTAGCTCCATATATAATGGTTAAGAAACCCAAAACAAATCAGAAGTTTAATAAAGCAACTAGTTGATGCTCAAAAGATTCTCAAAACTGCACTGACCTGCTGTGTGTTATCTAAAGCTTTAAAACATGGGCATAAATTTTCAGTCTGATTTAATTCTCTAAGAAAAGTTTAATGCACAAGTATATCAAGTTACAGAGAAGACTCACATTGATTTGTCTTTATAAGACTTTTAATAAACCTTTTAATAAGCCACACATTCTATTTTACTACATTAGGTAACCGCGTATAGACTTCAACAAACCTGTTAAATGCGGAACTAATAATGTATTCTGTGAGATGAAGCAACTTTTTTGCCTTCTTTGGATTAACTGTACTGTGCAGCTTTTAAACTCTTTTCAATAAAACTACTACTGTAAGATACTTCAGTTACATAAAATTTCAACTTACCTTTTTCCTGTGAATTCTGCTTGACCCTTCTTATTGAAGATGAATTTGGAGTCATTATATCCCCATCCATTCCACTTCAAAAGTTCTTGCCTTAAAGGGAGAAAAATATGTGAGAATATTAGCACATTAGCATACTGCAGATCCAAAATGGTTTTTGAAAAAAGTTTTATCAGAGAGCAATTCAGGAAATTACGTACATATCAAAAGCGCACAGCTTAGAGCTAGAAGAAATTCTGAAGCCACAACCATTACTTCTTCAGATGGCATCCTATGACTTGAAAGACCAGATGCTCTTTAAAAACCACCACCAGTTTAAGTGAATGCACACTGTGTAGAATCATAGAATCATTAAGGTTGGAAAAGACCTCCAAGGTCATCAAGTCCAACCTCTAACCAAACACCACCAAGTCAACTAAACCATAGCACTAAATACCACATCCAGTCATTTCTTGAACACTTCCAGGGATGGTGCCTCCACCATCTCCCTGGGCAGCCTGTTGCAATGTCTGACTGTGCTTTCAGTGAAGAAATTCTCCCTGATGTCCAATCTGAATCTCCTCTCACATATCTTGAGGCCAGTTCCTCTTGTCCTCTCACTAGTTGTCTGGGAGAAGAGGCCAACCCCCGCCTGGCTATAACCTCTTTTCAGGTAGCTGTAGAGAGCGATAAGGTCCCCCCCTGAGCCTCCTTTTCTCCAGGCTAAACACCCCCAGTTCCCTCAGCAGCTCCTCATATGACTTTCTCTCCAGACCCTTCACCAGTTGCGCTGCCCTTCTCTGGACACACTCCAGCACCTCCCTGTCTTTCTCACCATGAGGGGCCCAGAACTGGACGTGGAACTTGAGGTGTGACCTCACCAGTGCTGAGTACAGGGGGACAATCACTTCCCTGGTCCTGCTGGCCACACTATTGCTGATACAGGCCAGGATGCCATCGGTCTTCTTGCCCACCTGGGCACGCTGCTGGCTCATGTTCAGCTGACTGTTGACCAGCACCTCCAGGTCCTTTTCCATTGGGCAGCTTTCCAGCCACTCTGCCCCAACCTGTAGTGCTGCATGGGGTTCTTGTGACTGAATTCTTTTTTGTTTGTTTGTTTGTTTTTCTTCTGGGCAGAGAGGAATAAACCACTGGTGACATGGTGATGTTCTCTAATTGGCAACAGTAATGTGTGAAAGATGCTTGTTTTTACATCTGTACATAAATACTAACACACAAATAGGTAACATCTAAATATTTACAGGATACAGAAGAAATTTAGCATTTCTTTTCTAGACAGAGAATAATGATTTTAGTTGTTTGCCATCACTACTGCAATGCCACAGCATTCTTAACATTCAGTTGATGAGGCACTTTGCGATACATTTGGATTGAAAACATATTTTGGAAAGCCAAAACCAAACAAACCCCAAGAACTGCAGGAATAACATATCAAATACAATCTCAATACGATACTGTAACAAAGCGAACATATAAAAACCAAACCCACAACTGTCAAAATACAAGCAGAAAACTGAAAAAACTGAAGCACAACCGTATCAGAGGAGCTCAATTATGATGAAGTCATCAGAAGTATATCAGTGTAAACATATTTAAGACTTAAGAAATACACTAAGAATAATTACACATTAATCTAACTTTGCTTTAAAAGCTTGCCATTTATTTACATTACAAATGAAGTTACTAACCTAAAAACTGAATTTTAGTTAATACAAAGTCTTTAGATAAAGAAATCTGACAACAGATCATTTACTTCCCTCCCCTATATACAGTGAATGCAGCTTTTGCTCTTTGACTGTATAATATAAGGGTAAGATGATCAGGGGTGACCACTTCAGAAAGACCTTGCGATTCAGAGAAAGCACTGCCTCAAGTCACTCCCAGCTCCAGCATTACACACAAGATAACTGTGTGATGATTTATTACCAAAGGCCTTCATTATAAAGGTAATATTAACACAGGCTGCTGACATACTATCAGTGATGTAATTAAATAGCCCTGGCTTAAATAAAATCCATTTTCTTCAAACTGCCTTCATGCAAGGTTTTAATTAATCAAATGGAAAAAAGGGTACGGTCATGTATTACAGTTGTTGGAATCAGACACTTCAACAAGCCTTTGACAAATCTAGCACTTAAAGCAAACTTTATCAGTTACTGAGTACTGAAGCTCTACACAGTTTTGTGAAATAGCCAGTCTATGTTGTTCTTCCATACTGAGGAATGGATTCTAAAATTTAAGCCAAAATTAACTGTTTGAGCAGACAGTTGTCCAGATAAAGAAGCCCCTCTGGCTGCCTCATCTCTCAAAAGACTTGATCTTTACACATGTAGAGTTCACTCTAGAAAGGGCAAGGATCCACCCATGTTCCACTGCCTGAGAATGCCTTGTGCTGTCATGCTGACATGACAGATTATCAAAAAGGGTTCTTAAAGCATGTTATGCAGTCTTATCTATTTTTACACTTATTTCTATATAGGTATATTTATAAATATTGCATATATTTATACCGAGTTCCACAAAGATATAAGTCATACACAGTGGAGCTGTTCCCAGCTGAGAACAAGCTGACCCAGAATTGGCCAACTCAAGTTGCATTTATTTTATTTTTTTTAAACTAAATGTTCCACTCAAATGCTCATCACTGCAGTCCTCCTCAAGGTAAGATTTCTCCCTCTGCTGACTAAATGTAGTATTTCTATATACCTGATTTCTGGAGTTGGTTGAATCCTGTAAAGTCAGAACAGACTTGATATTAATAAGCAAAATTTGAGGAAGGCTCAAACAGCTTTCCCCCTAATTTAGAGAGGGAAGTCCTCTTGCAAAGCAGTGCCAAAATAAATATGCCAAGTATGATGCCTGAAACAGGCTAGAGAAACTAGCTGCAAAGCTGGAGACACAAAAGGTCAGGCCCTAAAGAAACTGGTAACATGAGATAAACTGATAATGTACAGGTTTGAAACTAGCATTAGTCCTGATGTCAGTAGAGACAGACACCTCCCAAAAAATTATGGGGAGGTACTATTAATTAAGGGACCAAAGACAGACCCAGATATGAGGTCTTTCTGCTAAGCTGACTGCAATCCTGGTTGTTTGCCTTTTCTAAAGGCCGCATTTCCTAGGTTGATGTTAAACCACCTGGCACTTTCATTAGGCTTTAAAATACAGAAGAGAGTCTGAGTTTTAACTCCAAAGAGTTTATTTGCAGGTTGAACTATTTCTGAATAAAATAAGTGCACAAAGCTTTACTCTGCCAGACAACACAGCTCCTGCTATTGGTGTGATAAGAATAACTAAATTAAAATCGAAAATAACGGTTTGCATGTTTGTACAACAATAGCTCTAAAACGTCTTGGCTACCTCATAATGCAAAGTCAGGAGATTCCACACCACCACACACAATGGGCAGTATTATATCTTGTGACAGGTAAATACCAGAACAAAAAGCTTAAGCATTTAATTTTTATATTCAAAACTATACTGAGCAAGTCTGAGGTTTCTTTCTGGAGACAGGAAGGGTCGTTTTTGGAGTGAGTCATCTTACATTTATTCTTTTGTTCCACCATACCAGAGTACTGTCAGTTTAAGAACTGTGGCTTGATTTACTTACTGCAGTTTCTAGCACTTCAGGTGTACACACTAAGAACAAGTCAGAGGAAATACTGCATGTGGCTCCCTAAAATAAAGAAGCCTAAAAAGGCCAGATTTTAAATGAACGGCTGATGGGTCAGCTCTGATTTGTAACTGACACACCGCAGGAAGATCAAGCTGTTCAGATCTTCTCACATGCCATTTGAAAGGTATGCTCTTCACAGGCAAGAGCTGGTGAACCTCAAGACTCAAGAGAATTACCTTCAGCACAAAGGAAAGCACAAGACATCCAGAGGAGATCTGCAGGCCTCCATGACTACTGAGGCACTATCAGTGTCATACTCATCTAATTCAAAGACTGACCTTTTTGGAAGAGTGTTACATATTAGTTGATTCAGAAGAAGTGCAAGCAGCTCTGCAAGATGAAGCCAGGGGTGTAGGCTGCTCTTCCCCAGGTCTGTCTCACTACAACAGCTCCTTCAAATAAGGCAAATACACTGTAGCACCCACCTGCTCTACATTTTTTTGTCTTTCCACCTCACATTTGGAAATTAAAACTGTAATTTGACAACATAATAAGAAACAAAAGGCAAACAAGAAAACAAAGTCTTTTAAATATTGTAACAGCATTCTTCCCTTGGCATTTTCATACTGCCCTTATTCAGCATTATTTATACAGTTGCCATTCCTTAGAAAATGCTTTTCACAGCCCAGCTCCAGTGCAGCACTCCCACTGCCCTCTAATGCCCTAGTGCAGCAATCAGAGCTGCCTGTCAGATTAGCATCAGGCATCATGTTTACCTGGGCTCTCAAAAATGACCCAAGCTGCAACTGAGCAACCCACATAGCCTTCTACATTTCCCAAATTTTTCATTCCCAGTATCTCATTGTTAAATTCATATTCCAGACAAATATAAAGGGTAGAAAGAACTGCTGAGCACCTGCAGACTTAAGCACACATTAAAAGCTTCCTCCATGTCCAAGTACTCAAGGTATCCAGTGCTGTCTCTTGAGACCAAAGGACTTCAGCACATGCTGATTTGCAACCCATATGTGCCATCATTATACTTAAACTCTTACAAATTATGTGTCCTCTTACACATGAATATTTTGTACCATCTGAAACATCTTGCTGTAATAGTTTCTATCCACATTCTTCAAAAATTCAAGAACTTGATTGTTAAATGTTAAAGCAACAATGAAAGAAACCTAACCTGAACACCCCGCATAATATCTGAATACTCTGAACAATATCTGAATACATCAAAACATGTTAGGAAGTTTCATGCTCCAGCCTGGAAAAAGAAAGATGTTCAGTTTGACACAGTCAAGTGACATGCTCATGCTACACATGTTGTATATGTAGCAAGATATAATTTACACTTCCTTCTGTTTTTCTTCCCAAATTCCTTTCCAAGAATATATATATAGCAAAGACTTTTACCTACATTTGATATTATTCTCGTTTTAAACTAAATGTTACTCAGTATTGTACCCAAACTGTCTTATTTAAAGACAACACCTTTCCTGTTCAATACACTGGCTTCAACAAAATATCAAGCTCGCCAACTCTCTCATTTTTAATAGAAACGTGGAATATTTTAGCCAGAGATAGTAAAAAAATGACCAATTCTTTCTTGCCTTCTAACTTAAAAGACAGAAATTCACTACTGAAATGTATGAAGTAGTATAAATCAAACCTTGCTTAACTTTTTTAATGTGTATATATTTTTATATATACATACATATATTTATATTGTCTGAGGGAGAAAACCTGAAAGAAAACAAGTTACCATGGAAACAGTGATGATAAGAGATTAACACAGCATAACTAGTTTAAGTGAATTTAAAATTTCACTTGTGAAATTCACAAGTGAATTTCACTTTCATTACAATGCCCAACACTGAACTATTAGTTTGATTCAGTGTAATAAGGATTTTTACAGTCAGAGAGGCAGGAGGGTGTCCCCTGGCCCACCAGCTGAGCTAGTGCTCCTGGAGCATCCAGTTACACAGCTAAGCAGGAAGAAGCCCTCGGACCTTCACTATTTCAACACAACTGCACCTGCCAGCACAGTTCAAATCTCACACTTTAGTGACCGGCACAGCAACAGGATAAAAAAGTTCTTGTCTCTCTCTAGGAAACTAAAGGACAAGCCCAGGGTCTCTCCACAGGTATCCAATGCTTCTTCAGAGAAGCAAGATGAAACTGCAGTTCAACCCAGCTGGATAAATACAGCTCAGGCAGAGCAAAGTCAGGATGCTCACATCAGTTTCCTCAGGATAACTACCGACATTTTCAATTCAATCACCAGCACATGCTCAGCATTAAAATCATATATACCTGAAATACTCACAGGCACTTCTGCTGCATGATGCAAGAACCAGCAGATTCTAGGAAATTAGTTTAAAATGGCAGTTTTAAGGGCTACCACATGGGCTTAAGCACCAGTATTTGCCAACTGTAACAAAGTGTTCCAGGTTTTAGAGTTCTTGCAAAACTCAGTGCATGGGTGCAGTAATACTGAGGCAATATTATGGTGATAAGGCATTACAAGACATTACCCAAAGAGCAACTCCTCAAAGCCCACCTCAGCTGGAGTTTGGGTCACCAACTCAGACCCCCAGGTACAAATTCAGAATCTTTTCCACAGGTGATACCAGATCCCTCTCTCTCCCTCTTCTCTGGAGCACTCTCTTTGTTTGGATTATACAGTCACACTTCTCAACCAAGTAAGCAACACTACAGAGTGTTTCTGAAGCCAGCAGTAAATTAGGATCAGGTGCCTGGAATAAAGAAAGAGAATGCAACCCCAGGAATCCCTTCAAGAACTGCTTTGTGAAAGCACCATTTATCTGGAGAAGAACACCATGCTGCAGGCAGAGGGTACCTACTATGTTTGTCATTCTTATACTTTTTCCCTCTTGGAGGATCTTCCCTGAAGCAAATCTAATATAATCATTTTCAACTCTGAAGTCAAATAACATCTGTTTTATAACCTTAGACACATTCAGGTTCTGTAGCCCACACTTTGAGATAAGACTCTGCAGCTGCACATACACTGATTAAGTTGCTATTCTGTTTGCTGAACATCTGATATGACAACACAAACCTGCGTTGATATTCACAGTTTAAATTTACAGTAAGCAGAAAACACAGACAACAAGATTTTAGGCATAAGACTTCAGCGCTTAGGTACTCAAAAGCAGTGTGCTTTCTTTAAACTACTCTGACAAAACAAATGTTTGCTTTCCTTACATTCATTCCCAGCCTTGACTATTTCATTACTCTTCATTTCACCACATTGTAATAAACAAAGCCCCAAGGAATAAGGAAATTGGTGTTTCTCTAGTGTTCTTTCACAGAAAGCTTAAGTCAATTAGGGAAAATTAAAGATTGAGGAAAAGCAAGACATTATAACCACACTCCTCAGCACACACTTAGTCAAATGATGATTCTTATGCAACAGAATACTTTACTAGAAGTTCCATGTATTCCACCTACTACTTCAGTTGACACTAGCTTCATTTTTATCTTTGAAGAAACTGCTCTACTACAAAAATGCGTACACAGGGCTACTTCCAGGTAGTAAATGAATAAGCACTTAAAGATTTTTCAAACACCAGAGATCAGTCCTTTGAGAAGGATTTCCTGAAAGCTTGCAAAACAAGGATATCTGCTTTGCTACCTTAAAAGAAACAACTTAATGAAGGAATCAATTGTCTGCCATTAATCTGCAAAAGCAAAATATGTTCAGTTCCTGGGTAACATTGTTTTACCTATTCCACAGAGGATTTTTTAGCATGCTCTGTAGCATATATATGAGATAACTGCCAAAGAAAACTTTTTGGCCTTTACTATCAACCCTGAAGACTTGTACACAACAACCCAATTTTGGATATAACAACACTGCAGAGGCATTATGCTTGTCCATCACATTCTGCCTACAGTTCATTTTTAATACTCAACATTATTTGTTTTCTACAAAGAAGTACCCTAACAATTCAGGAAAGTCTAGTTGGCTGCAACTTCTTACACTACTGATCTCCTTACTTTACTTCAGCTCAAAGTAGCTTCTAGTCCAAGTAATTACTCTAGTCTATTGCATTAACAGATTATTCTAATTCTATTCAGTTTAAATAAACACATCAAGTTAAAGTAAACAACTATATATACACATTCATTTTCTTGTACATAACGGTTCAGATTTCAGTAGATATCAAGAAGCTGATCTAAAAAATTCTTTCAGGTTTCACCACAAACTGGTACTTGCTTTCATATAATAATCCATATTGAACTTTACATATTATACATACTTTACACTTTTATCTAGGTTTTTTTCTAATCAAATTTAACTAATGTATATATCCATTTTGGCTTACTTGGTATCAAATGATCTTACCATAAATATTGTATTACTTAAATTTTTACAGATTTCTTACATTTCATCTGCCTGACATGCAACTACTTGGACCTAGATGTCAGACAGGAATTGCTGTTGCATATGAAGACACATTTGCCATCAGATTATGACACTTTTTCATCAGAATAACGTCTCCATATGAGAGTCTTTACCTGTTCCTCTACTTCAAGTATTAACCTCAACTAACAATTAACTGCTTTGATGTAATCACAGAACCTCCTGTGAACTGCCACACCTTCCCCAATGCAACAGGCTCTTCTGATTTCTTACTCTTCTGATTTCTTAAGACTCTGTAGTGGCATCAGCCCTTTCCTTCCTTGCCCTAAGTTTCCACCACCTTAAGCTCAGAAATCAGCTGTACCAGGATACAGTTCAGCATCAAGTGTGGCTTAAACACTGCTGTCTAAAGAGTTATGTCTTTATAATAAAGATGGGTGTGAATTTTGGGAGTAAGAAATGAATGCTCTTTGATGTCACTTGTTAAATTCAAGTAGTACCAATTCTTTAGGAGTCAATTCATGTTGCTGCTTAATAAAGTCATAATCATTAGCAGCAACTACAGCAAGAACTGTAAGAGTCTACATGAAGGTATGGTGACATTAACACATTACCCTGAACAACCTGACTGTGAACTCAATACACAGCAGTCAGCTGCCTACACCTTAAACTAACTACCCTGGATAACAGTATGCCCATAATAATTAAAAGATATTCACGAGCCTCTCTTCATCCCACAGGAAAGCAGATTCTATGCAAAGAGACAGGATAATCACAAGATCCTGTCCTGCTTTTTTTTGCTCCAGGGCAGAAAAAAATTTTAAGCCTACAGGCTATTGAGTTAACATTTCAACTAAATCAATTATCTCTTTTAGCAAAGACCAAATTATTTAAAGTTTGACTTGAATAAGTTATAACACAAGCTATTTTGACAAGATCAACATCAGCGAACGCTCCATTTCTGCAGCACTCTTACTTTCCAGCATACCTAACAGTTACTCTGGTACAACTGTGTTCTAGGGAGTTGTAACACCTGTTTCCAAAGCAGTACAAGTTGAACACTTCATGTACATACAGTTATTTTGAAGATTAAATAAGTTTTTAACTCAAGTCTCACCAGCAAAGTGAGCTTACTAATAACCAGTCAACAAAAGTCAACAGCCTAATATGAAAGTTCAGGAAAAGTAATTTCAAGGAAGAGTTGTTTTCCACCTCAATTTTTTTACTAAGTGTTTTAGCATGCCTATTATCCTGTTAAGGCTTCAACGCACATTGTGTAACTATGATCCCCATGTTTCACTGCATCACTCAATTAAAATATAAAATTCAAGCCAGGAATGCCACTACAAAGTAACATCTCTACTCTTATAGTACCTAAGGTTTCTCTCAAGAAGATACTCAGACAAGTAGATATTTGCTTGTCTTTTGAGGAATTTTCCCATCTCGATAATCATAATTTTAAAGATTATAATACACTTTCTACTTTTTAAACACATCAATTTGCAAATGTATTGTTCAGAGGCATTTTTATCTGGAAACAGGAACAGTTTGATGAGACCCACAGACTTTCAGTTAATTACACATACTCTTCTTCCCCTTGCTGTTGACAAATAATGTCTGGATAAGATCCTTAGCACTTTGGTCTCTGAACCATCAACAAGAAAGCCATGTTACTAGAGGTCACTGTCTAGTGACTATTAGAAAAGCAGCCAGAAAAAAATGTCTGTGATCATGGACCTGAAATACTACAAAGGGTTTTTTTCATCAAAGAAAGCCATCTACCTTGCAGAAGAAACGCAACATGACAAGAGTGCACCTAAATCTGCTAAAGTAGCATCTGTAGCTTTGCCACTATTTCAAACACTACAGGAAAGCTGCAACAGGCATAATGAACAAAAATTTTGCTTAAGGTACTTTTGGCTGTAGCTTGGCTAAGGAAACAAAGTAATAGCTCAAAAGAGCTAGAAGAGCTGACTCAGCATGCAGAAGACTGCAAGAAAACAGCATCTGGGTTTGGATGGTCCTCACGCTGCTGATAAAAGCCATGCACTACCTCTACGTCAGTTATTTTTACTAGATTTTTCTATCAGCCTTCTAGGTCTCACAAACAAAAAACAACTCCAAATTAGCTGGTAGGCACTAGAACAGGTCTCAGGTGTTCATCACTTTTCAAATCAGTGTAGGCAACAGAATTCTTTATCCCCCATCACTCCAAAACCTTGATATTATCCTCAAACACAAACTCAACCAAGACCCTCACATTATAGCTATACTTAATGATCAGAATTTTCATATGCAACATCTTAAGCATATTTCAACCACATCTCAGATGTTCAGATGGAACCTCAAGACAGAGGTAAAACTCTCTTTTAGTTTTTCTTGTTTCTATACATAAAACAAGGCTGGGCTCTAAATATAACAAGACAGTTGTACCTACGGCACAGACCAAGCTTTCCAGCATCTCCCTTACACCCCCACAGCAAAGTATCCAGCAGTTGTACCATTTTGATCCTAAGTTCCTTGAAGCAACATAATTTTTCTTCTGAGTAAAAACAGTAATCCATTATGAACCTATAGAAAATCCTGCTGGGGAGAGCAATGTCAATATCTTGTAGAAGTACAAGTGTTAAATTCCCTAAGCCTGTGTTTCCATGGAGAAAGAACCCTTCCTTCAGGTTACATGCATACTCACAAAAGCTTGCCTCTCCTGCTCTTCATGGATGCAATAACTGGCCATAGAAATTACATAATAATCCATTTAAAATAAATCTCTGAAAACTAGCTAAACTGATATTTTTTCAGAAACAGTGATTTCTGAAAAACTCAATATGGAAGACATCATCTTTGGATTGACCCATTTGTCCCAGTAAGCAGCACTGTTTGACACACCTTCTGCAAGAGCATCAAATTCCCCTTAGTGCGAACTAAAAGCTTTCAAAACTGTTCAGATTTGACTACACGTGCATGACATCCCAGTCCTACCAAAGCAGGCAGATTCTGCTTGTGGCCCTGGGCCACAGATGGCCTGTTAGAATAACTCAGGCTGTTTCTTGTTCTTTTCTTGACAAGGTTGAGAGCAAAGCATGGCCTACATGGGTTTTCCTCAAAGGAGGAACAACTATCCTAATCAAATGCTTACCCAATCTGTCTCTGGACAGTCCCCATGCACTAACATACTAGTCCCTGTCCACAGCTCAAGGGAAAGCAATAGGTTGTGTACAACCTAAATCTTAAAATGCTCTTACAAGACAGCAAGCCAATGCCTACATAGAAAATCCACATCTGAGAAATGGGGAAAAAAAAAAAACCAGCCACAAAATTAATACAAGTCCACCCCAGAAGAAAGGAGGCCTCATAATAAGTTACACGAAACTATACCATGGTATTATAATTGTATAATTTAAAAACAATCTAGTAGAAAAATACATCCAAGAGCCAGTGAAACAGAGAATTAGAACTAGACAATTTGACTGTGTGTCTTCTCTTGGTCTCCCATGACCTCAGATTCCTTACTACTCCATATAGCAAAACCATGAAAAAGTTCATGTGTTTAAAATTATTCATATCTAAGAAACTTTAGCTAGAGCCTAATGTAGACTCTGACAGCACTCACATCAGCTGAAGGTTTCACACGTCTGAGAACAGGGCGGGACTGAGAACCCATACACAGACCTTGCTCTTCACACGTGCTTCAACATTCCTCATTAGAGCAGCCTCAAAAGTATTTCATAAAACCAAAACTTCTCCATCACATCTCCAGTTATTAAGGTGACCGTGGTGACTTTCCATTTTAACACAAACCCACTTACTACAGAAGCAGGTAAGGGGATGAAGACCACCTTCCTCCGGTTTCCACCAGTCCCTACAGCGGTGAACAGCGCTAACACTTCACCCGCGACTGGGATCAGCCTCGTCCCCCCCGGCCGCCGCCCCGACCCGTCCGAGCCCCGCTACCCCCGCACGGCCCACGCGGGGCCTCCCCGGGCCCCGCAGCCCGCGCCCGTCCCCGGGCGGGAGCGAGACCCCCGCTCGCAGCACGGGCTGCCCCGGTCCCGACCCGCACCCACCGCCGAGGGCTCCGGGAGCCCGCCCGGCCCGGCGCGGGGACCCCGCCCGCACCCACCGCTTCTTCGGGATGGAGCCGGAGGCCGGCCCGGCGGAGCCGCCCTGCGCCTTGCAGGGGTTCGGGGAGAGCGCTTCCTGCCCCGGGGCCCGCGGGGCGCCCCGCAGGTGCCCGGAGATGATGCGCAGCCGCCGCCGGGCGGAGGACGGGGAGCCGCCGCCGCCTCCCGCTGCCTCCCCGGCCGCGGCCGCCATCGCTTCCGTGTTGTGCCGCGACCGCCGCCGGGTGAGAGGGCGCGCGGGCGGAAGGCGCCGCCCGGCGCTCCCCGCGAGGGGCCCGGCGGGCACCGCCCGCACAGCCGGGCTGGACCGGGCCGGGCCGGGCGGGGTGAACCGGCACCGGGGGGGGGGGTGAGCCGGCACCGAGCGGCTCCGGCACCGCTCCGCTCTGCCGCGCTGCCTTCCTTCGCTCCTCTTTTCCTGCTTTCCTCCGTACTACCGGAGCTTCCTGCCTCAGCAGGGCAGGGCTTGCCTGAGGAAACCGGAGAGAGAGAGAGAAAAGGCGTTTATTAGAGCTATCTCGCGTCTCGTGGGGTAATTACAGCCCCGCTAGATCGCTGAATACACCGGAGAGAACACAAAGGTGTCCTTTAGAGATGAGGATTGCCTAAATTAATGATGAAATGCTAATTAATGGCAATAACATAGGTGGGTTACTTAAGAAATAGGTCGGTGAGGTGGCAGATAATCCTACAGGAGTTACAGATTTTATCGTAGCTGTTGACAGGGGCAGAAGGCCCTGGTGAGTGCAGGGCTGCTGAGCCAAGTGTCTCTGCCTGTATAACTTGCCTGCTCTTCCCACGCCATGGAGTCCTGGAAGGGATGCTCCAGGCTCACGATGATCTGCTTCCCCCAGTAAACCCACACCATGAAATGAATGCTGACTGACTGCTGGGAATATACCCCTTCTGTATCTGGGATAGCCATCACTGGGTCAATCCTCTCAAAAACTCAATCCTGACTGTATTTGGGCCCTGTGGGAACATCTGGGATTCACCTTGTAGCATCACTTTGAAGAGGGAAAAGGATTGGGATTTAAGGGGAGGTGCAGATTTCATACCAGCCTCGGGTGCTGTCTGCCACTAGGAATTTGCCTTCATGCACCAGAGTGCTTTAGGTTTCCACTCAAGAACAGATGTGGGAACTGGAAAAAATTTAAAGGAGAGCAGATGATAAGAGGGGTTTTTTTTTCCGTCAGGGAATGAAAAAAGGCTGAACAAACTGAGTCCCTTAAAAAAGACTAAGGAAGATAGGTTATCAGTCTTCAAATATGTAAAAGACTGCTATGAAGTGAAAGGAACCAATCAATCTGCCCTTCATGTCCCAGCTAGGTTGGTGAGAAATAATGAACTCAAACTGCAAGATGTAACTTCAGTATTAGCATTAGACTGCTTTCTAACGGCAATGAAAATGAAAAACTGTTGTCGTCTGCCTAAGTAGAGGCCGTGTTAGAAAGCGTTAAGAACAGACAACATACATCTACCAGAAATTATATCATTCTAAGCAGTTCAGCTCAGGGCACGGAGGTGGGCTAGATGACCTCAGATTAATTCCACCTTTTTCTCTGTGACATGAAGTAGGTCCTACTGGTGAAGCCTACTCAGTTGTCACACAGGACCTACTTTCATGATCAGCTTTTGCAGCTGACTGGCACCGGCCAGCTTTTTGGAAGTCTTGAATGGAATGCTAGTATCTATGGGATGACTGATATTTTCATAATGACATTTTGTCAATAATTGCTGATTTATTTGTTCATTCCTTCCTCATACATCTGTTATGTATATGAAATAAAATCACATGAAAATTCATAAAGCTCTTACCCTCTTTCGAACCTTGTTTAGAGACCTATTTCTCCCATGATACTTCAACGTGATATATTTCCATTCACTAGGCAACCAGCAGGAAGTTCTCCAGGGAGCAGTATGGAGTGCACAAGCAGTGAGACTTTGGTTCAGTTCCCTGCCTTGTGTGTAATATTGGTGCTTCTTGGAGTCATAGTTCCCCATATATAAACCAAGGATAACAGTATCTCCCTAGAGAGACTGGTCTGAAAATACACTAAGGACTGTGTGAGAATGTAGGACCAACCTCTGTAAGGCCTACCGATAAAAAGCAGTACATAAAAGCCACCCAGGTATTATTACTGTTTATTTTGCTTTTATTCTCACTATTGTTAATTGATTTTATGCCCTTTGTATACTTTGACTAGAAAATAGCTTGTAATTTTCCTAGGGCAGTGATTGCACTAGTCGCAATGGGATCTCAGCCTTAGGTTAGGTTTTTGGTATTACTACAACATAAACAGCTGTTCTGGCAGTTTGTTAGTTTGGTTATGGAGTTAAATTTCCCCCCTGTGAATAATTTGTATACAACTTTCTGGATTAACTGTTGCATATCCACATTTAGCTGTCTGGTGCTGTGGAGGCAGTCTGCAGGGAACAAACACGGATCTCGGCTGAGTTTCCATTCACACTGTTTACTGAAGTTCTGCATATAGCTGGGGGGACTTTAAATCACAGTTATCTAAAACTTTCCCCATTGCTGAATGCTGACAAATAAATACTAAATCCACTAAACTGGGCTTCAGATTTTCCTAGAATGTTTCTTTGTATCACAATCACTTGTACAGAACAATAACAAGACCATTGCTCATTTATTTGATCCTAGTCATAGAGGTTCCCAGTGAAAAACTGAATTCAACTAATATCTGATAAGCAATATTTGTCACCACCTCACAACTTAATTTCAAAAAAGTTCCCAATTAATTTTTAGGTATGTGTGTGGGTGGAGATTTAACTCGGAATGGTAGAGACATGGTGGTATGGTTTGGAAACCATAGAGAGCCCTTGTCTTACGCAAAGCAAAGGTGACACCTTGTTTTTGCGCAAGAGGGGTCTTTTCTTACGGTAAGAATGCTGAGTTCCTATCAGTGCTCTGCATGCAATCCCTGGCTCCCTTGGAATGATGGCAATCTTCACAAAAAGCAGCAGTAACATAGTGTGCTCTTGGATTGTGAGGTTGCTGTTTCTCACTCTCCTGAAGTGAACCACTGGCATATTTTCAAAAAATATGTCTAATTTAATCATATAAAGCCTATCTGATAAGTAAGAGTGCTGAGAAGAAAACTTAGGAAACACAATTTTAAAAGTAATATGGTTGTGACACCAAAGAGAACTAGATGATGTCAGTAAAATTACCAGCAGATCTATAAGGTGGTAGTTGGAAGTATTCTACGCATTGTTGAGCCAAAGCAGCAGCACTCATCATTCCATGAGCTGTCCTTCCCACATACCCAAGTGCATCTGCAAGAATGAGTGAGATGCCAGATCAATGTAATACTCCTCATGTCATCAAAGACACTCATTTCCAGAATTCTTAACACTGGCATCTTAGTTTAAAGACAGTTTACAGTATAATACAAAATAAAGTGGCCAAAGTACTTTAAACTTTCAGAGAGGTCTTCATAACAGTGTCTCAGAGCTCTATTATGCATTGGCCTCATGGGAGACTACAGAGGGAACTTGCTGCTCAAGACAAACACTACACTGCTGGGCAACCCGTACACAGGTTGTGGAAAGAAAAGACTCTTATGGTAAATCTTATTGACTTGAATGAAGTTCTGCAACAGATTTTGAGAATTACCTAATGTAGCATGAGAGCCCTTGAGATGTAGGTATCAGATGTGGAAAATTAATTGATGGGATAGCAACTTACAAGTGGCTGAAATAGGAACCATACATGCATCTAGAAGAGAAGGCAGAGTACTGTGTTCAGCTTAAACTGTAAAAAGAATTTTGAAACATTTCAAAGAAATTTTATTGAAACATGAGAAAGTTCCCAGTTCCAGCAGAAGCTGGCAGGAATTGCAGTGCTGTAGTAAACACCTGTGCTTTTTCTTTACTGAGTAAGTAGCAGAAAAAAAGTTGTAGGATTTTTTTTGTTTATTTTTCACTTTATAGTAGCACAGCTTTGAGTTATAATTCTTGCTTCACCTCACTGCTTCTGAGGACAACAGAAGAACAGTATTGTATGACTAGCAGCTGAGAAAATGGACATAAAAAATCCTTTGCTTCCTTGAAAAATGGAAAAGTAGAAACTATTTTTTTCAAGACTCTTCACTGAGTTGCAAGGTTTAAACAGAAGGAAACACCTGCTTGAATAAGGGGTGTTTCAGATGTTTTCGCTTTCTCCAGTTCAGCTGCTATTCAGATATGATTGACACTAATGTATTAGCACACCTTTTTGCTCTGTACCCCTGAACAAAAACCCCACCTACAGAAGAGGTGGGGTTTTGGCTACCCTAGGTAAAGGATGGGTGTGGGACATCCACAGCTGAATCATAAACTCAGAAGCAGCTGTTTAGGCAACAAAAGGGGGGGAAGGCATAAGCCCTTTCAATAACCTTTGGATTAGTCATTTTTTCACCAGAGGATAAAAAAAAAAAAAAGAAAGCCTACACACATTCATGAACATGTCATTCAACACCAAGTAATTCATGCTCTGGGAGGAGTTTTGTTGATATTTGAGTGGGCCAAGATGTTTTTCTGAAGTAGCCAATTTCTCTAAGGCCTACTTAGGCATTGTGCCATTTTTATAGTGTCAGACCATGGGGAAAAGGCACTGCATCCATTCATCAATTCATCCATACACTACCAGCTTATGAGCTCATCTTATAGGCAGCCTCAGTGCCATGCCACAGAAGAAGAAAGGCCCAGGTCTTAGAGCCAGGGAGAAACCTGTAGGACTTCAAGCCGTTGGCAGGGATCAGCCTGGATTTGAAAGATTACACAAAGATAGGAGTGAAACTAGGAAAAAGATGATAAAAGCCTTCAGAGCATAGATCACGACTGAAACCTCCTATTTAGAGATCTCCAACTAGAAGCTGACCTTTTTTATACGGAAAAGGTTAGTGGGCAGCATGTTCTCTCTTTAAACATACAAAAACTGCAGATGTTTTTGAACATGGTAGTCAGCTCTGCCCTGTTAAAGAGAGAAAGTATAAAAGATGATCAACTATTTCAGCTTTCAGTCAATAAGGTAACCTGAACGACTTAGAAAAGCTAGAGCTTAAAAGTGAGTCTGTAAACAAGAGCTGATTGCTGAGAATCAAGTATTAAATCTTTGTCCAGAATATATTTTAAAATGTGTATAGACTCCTCTGAGAAACTGCTGTGACTTCACTAAGCCTTCCACTGGTGTCCCAGGGCAGAGTTATTAGTAATATATTGCTATTATCTGTGTACTAGTAACTCCAGACCCGACTTTTCTGTATACCACATTTTGCATGAAAGAAAAATATTACTAAATTGTTATCTGTATGCATGGATAAGTTTTTGCATCTGTCAGTTCAAGGTTGGCCTTTGCAAACATAATGAGATGCACCTCTGTTAGTTTCTTCTGATTACTTCTGGTAGTAAAACCAATTATGCCCTATCACTGGTAGCAAGTGGCAGGTATGTTTATCAATGCACATATTTGTAGGTTCCCAGTGAACTCATTTCACCTTCTTCATTCTACTGTAATGACAGTCCTGCTGCATCCAAATAACTGAAGGGAAGAAAAGCAAGCTTCTTAGAAAACTCTGCATAGAAATGTATATCCCTGCCCAGTTTCCACTCTTCTGCAACATATGTTGAAAGCCTGTCAAGAGAAAAACTTTCATATTTATTTACTGAGGCAATTCTGTAAAACCAAACATAGTTACCACATATGGCTTCTCACAGCGTGGTCAGTGAAATTAAGCATAATGTGACATTTACAGACAGTTAGCTTCCAAGGTGCATGTCCCACAGGAGCTCAAGTGTGGACTGCACACTCTTTTATAGTGCCCCAAGTCTTTCTCTCTTTCCTCTTTTTTAAGAGAGCTGTCAATTAAAGTGAAATGTAGCTGCCCAGCATGACAAGGGAGCTTCTGTAGAAACTATTTGCCTCTACACTTTCCAGCTCCTCTATACCTTCATTTTGTCTTGGTGACTTCATCTCGTGACTATTCTCAGTTCTCTTCTTTACTTTCAGAAGCCCCATGTTTTCATTACAGCTTTATGCCCTCCTGTGGAAGAGTCTGGCAGGAAGTGTTGCAACACTGAAAATTCCCATTTGAGAAGGAGCATTGCCTTTCTTAGCCCAGTTTATGAATTTACGAATAGAATTGGTAGTTTCCTTTTGAGATATTTAATTCATATAATTATGTTACTCTCCTCATTTGGATAGTTACATATGGTTGGAAAGCTTCCCTTCCATATTTTCCCAAAATACATTGCTTTAATAGCCAGCAGACAGTAGAGAAACATTCTTTGGGGAATTGAGGTAGAAGAAGCTGGATGTAGTAAGCACTAATCAAGTTCAACAATTTCTGCTGATAATCCTATATCCTGGCAATCTCCTCTCCCCTGTGCTCTAATGTGTATGGAGTGTGAGATCAATTCAGGATCCTGCTAGGATCTCTATGTACATCCAATCCCCTGGGGAGATCTTAGAATCATAGAATCACAGAATAGTTGAGTTGAAAGGGACCTTAAAGGTCATCCAGTTCCAAAACCCCTGCTGTGGGCAGGGACACCTTTCACTAGACCAGGCTGCTCAAAGCCCCGTACAGCCTGGCCTTGAACACTTCCAGGGATGAGGCAGCTTCTCTGGGTAACCTGTTCCAATATCTCACCAGCCTGATAGTAAAGAATTTCTTCCTAGTATTTAATCTAAACCTACTCTCTTTAATTTCAAAGCCCTTGCCCTGTCACTACAAGCCCTTGAAAGAAGTCTCTCTCCATACTGGAAAATAGAATATATTACAGCATTTTGTTAAATAATCCAGTCTAATCATGTAGTTTGATGCACTAAAATTTTTATACTACAGTTCTCCCAATCTGCTGCAATTTCTCTGAATTTAGAGGAGGAAGAAGAAATTACCTAATAATAGCATTTGCTTAATTCTATATTTTCCTTGTTTATGTCCCTAGACATATTTGTTCTGATAACCACTGTTACTACTAAGGGTATATAACTTATAAACTGTATTGTGGAAGAGAATGCTACATGTGTTTTACTTAGAAACTCAATCCTTGTATATCCTTTTGAGAAGATTATAGGTATGACAAGAGCTCTACAACTTCTAGGTGAGAACAGCATCTCAGGAGGAGGAGAAATACAAGGCTGTGAAGAGTGCTTGAATGCAGTTTAATGCATTTGGATTTTTACTAGCTTAATTAAAATATGAAAAAGGCGGTGATGAAAAGCCAAGTGTATTTGTCCAGTTCTTGACTGAATCTTATTACGGAGTTCTTTACTGCTAGAAAAGGACATTTATCAGATAACTTGGCAGAAATGTTTGACATATCTCAGTTAAAACTGTAACACTTCAGTGTTGTGGCTAACTCACAAGAACCCTTTCCTGGATCAGATAGCAAGGCAGCTTAACAAACAAATCAGCTATTGCAAATCCTTCCTCAGAGTTTATTGAGAAGGAACAATTTCTTCTAGTGTTTATTACATTTTAAGACAATTCCCTAAGTATACTCTGGGGAATACCAAGGTATGCAACATCAGACACAAAATTAAGCAATATAATTGTGTAAACACCATGTTTGGGAGAGGCAGAGTGTTTGAATAGACCATGCAAAAACTGTTCCCAAATGGACAAATAACTATGTGACTCTTGAAAATTAACAAAACACACCTTAAATATGCATTGTATTTGACTGAGGTGTTTGATTCTACTTCTAGGGTCCCCTTCACAGTGCCATTGCTTTGGTCATTTTTTCATGTGAAACAATTTATTTTTCCTTTCTTAAGATTATAGGTTTTTCATGATCTTGAGGGAACTAGATGTCAAAGCAGAACAAAACATCTACAGCTTAGATTAACTCTATCTCAGTAATTGTTATATCATCTTATATTACTCCATAATTATCTCCCACACAATAGTACTATTGTCCTGTAAAGGTAGATAAAGGTAGTGGAAAGTTAGGATTTTATAACTAATAAGAGAGAATTTTATTAAACATCTGAATTTCCAGTGCTTCGTGAAAATGAAAGGCAGTTTACAACTACTCGGAGGCATCTGCATTTGTTGATATGCAGGCACCCATATCCCTTTATAATTCAGATCCATAGTCTTTCAACACACAGCTAAGAGTGAAGACTATTTCTGTCATTTAAGGTCTGATGGGGAAATAGGTTATGATCAGTCCTGATGTCCTGTAGCAGATTTGCAGTTTATGCACTAAGCTACATATAGTCTTACCCAAACAGCCACTTTCTCCCAATTTCCTCTACTTCTATCTTTTTTCAGCCCTCAGTGATATTCAGTCCTTTCTTAGGCTGTTCCCTCAAAGTTTCCTGCAATGCTGTATTATTCCTTGTAGTTTGGCCCAAATTCCTTCTGCACTGACAAATCAGAAGTGCTTTCTGACGAACCAAGATGCTTTCCTTGTATGTACTAAGGAGATAGAGTGGACAAACACAATTAATTTTTCAGAATGAAGACATTCAAGAATACATTCAAAGATGATGAGGAAAGATTAGATGAGAATCAGGCAGAGTGTAAACAAAACCACATAGTGATATTAGGCATTTAATGGTCTCTTCCTGTGCTGTGCCAAGGGGGGATTGAGCACCCAATTACATGGCACACAATGGAGGCAAACTGAACATTCAGCAGTGGCTTTTTTGAGCTTGTGCCACAGAAAGCTTCAACAGGAGACTGCCAATGCCGTGAACATAAGATGTTCTGTGTCCTTCTACCATGTTTGTGTTGTACCTCTGCTGTTCCTCAAGGAATGGAGAAACAGGAAGGAGGAATCACAGTCAGCGAAAGAGGAACCAGAGTCACAGAGCTGTGAACAGGGAATTTAACCACAGGCTGGTGAGCACCATCCACCGTGTAGTGTCGCACTGGTGGCCAGCCACAGCAGAAAGGGAGTGATTTAACAGTTTACATGCAGATAAACTATCATTATGCCAGTACTATACCATTTGCATTTTGTTTGGGGGAGAAGCACGCAGCTGACATATCTCATTCTCCTTTTCCTTGGAACTGAATCTAAGTCCTTCAGTTTTGCCCCGTCTGAGAAAGAAAAAACAGAAGGAAGAGACATACTGAAGTCTAAATAATGAGATCAGGTAGTAAATCAAGGAAGTTTGAACAAATGTAGCTAATTCTGTCATTATGTGAAACAAAACAAATGTCGATTCAACTCTAATTTAGGCTGGGGCAGTCAGAGGCAGCTGAACAGAATATTTGTATGAGTAAAAGCAATATTTCTGCTCAGATGCAAATCTGTTGCAGTTTTTAAAACACAGTTTTAGCACGAGAAATGCTAGTAAAAAGGGTTAATTTTCAGCATTTTTCAAATTACAGCACAGTATATTAAGAGAAATGAGTGGCAATTTATCTGAATATGCAAGGCTGTAAACTGGAGCAGTTCAGCAGCTGCTCCAGAGGCAGCTAAACTGTCTTTGTGAGGAGAGAGACCCTCCCGGAGAAGGGTAAAGTGGACAGTCATGTGTAGGAACCACTAAAAAGCAACCTTGCCTATAAGTAAGCAAGCACTGCTAGAGCAGACTGAATAGTGGGAGTCACTAGCAGGCAGCCTGGCAGTCTCTCTCCTTTTCATTTTCAGAAATACTGGTTATTTGTTGATTTTGACTTTTTAAAATGTTGTTTCCTTCCTGATGATGATGTGATTTGAATTCGTCTGCATATTTGATTTTCTCCTTGTACAAGTTTAATTAAGTATATACAACTAAAAACTGGCATCAGTTTATCCTGTGGAATTTGCACCAGCAGGACACCTTAAATGCTCCTACTGCCAGACCTGAGGACTCCAGTCCCGGGCACTGTCAGGCCAATGCTGTTCACCAGTGCTTTGTTTCAATAGAGAAATGTGGCGCATAAAAGGGACAACAAAGGCAGCTCCTTTTTTGAAGAACACAAAATAGATTAAGCTGGTCTCAGCTGAAAAGGATGCCATCAATTTAGACAGCAGCCTGCTCTTTCAGCTGAAAACACGGGAAATGGAGCAGCACAAATGGGTGAACTGCTTGATTCTCCAAAATATTTGTGAGATAATTAATCTCTGCTGCTTGCTTTGTTTGATAGGGGACCAGCTTACTGCTCCATTACATGCAATGATGTCACTGAGGAAGGTAGACATTTTCAAATGAGAGAGAAACAGAATTTATTTTCTGTTTAACACAACATTCTTTGTGTGTTGAGAAGTGAAAAAACAAGCTGTCCTTGTGTTCATGGCTCCTCAGCACTGCAGCACTGGAAGTTTAGAGGCAAAGGAACAGTTGTAAAATAGAAAGTGAGGGCAAAGAAAGCAGTGCCAGACTTTGATGGAGAAAGTACTACTGTAAATATACCTAATGACTAGGCATAAAAAGAGGTACTGAGTGATTCCTCATGCTCGTGCGAGCTGAAAGCAGCTTGGTGAGAAACCTCAGGGCAATCATTCCCAAGCTTGCTGGAACGTCAAGACTCTGGGATAATAGTGTTGGCTCCCCTGCTAGAGCACTCCCTCCTGGCCAGTGTATGCATTAGTTTTAAGAGGGCAGTTAAGGAAAATAGTACAACCTTGTGACTGAAGGAAGAATAAACCCACGATAATAAATTCAGCAGAGGGATTGTCAGGACAATTGTCTTGCTCTGACAATGGTAGCACTTACCTTGGACATTTTGGTACAAGGCAGCTCGGGCCAAGAGCATTAAAACTGCCTTACTCCTATTAGAATACCAACTTTCAGCTGGAATGGAGAGGATGAGACTCCTGGTACACAGGAAAGTAAGAAAGACAGAGCTAAAATGCCTGTTTTTGAGTCCATAATTTGAGTTTTTCTTCTGTGTTTGAATTTTTCCTTAAATGGCTAGAGATCATTTCTGTCTTATTCCCCCAGTAAGTTGTTTAAACTCCTCATTTATTGCTCAGTACATCATTCAAACTCTCCAACTCTCAGAGCAGAAATGGGTTTGGGTTTGGATCTTCAGTGGCTTTTACAGAAAGCTTTTTAGCAATTATTTTGTAGTCAACTAAAGTGTGTATTTATATATCAGCTGAGTATTTTCTAAACATTTTGTTATAGTTCTAAACAGACTTCATTGCAGCTTCTAACCAGCTTCTAAAAAGCATTAAAAATTAAAAAGGGAAAATTATTTGCCTGAGATACATTTTCCTTGTGATACCATGTATCCCAGAATTGCCAAGTGTTCCTGCCTTCCGTAGCTCTTACTTGACTTGTATGGCACTGTTGGCTGTGTTAAAACAGTCACACTTGATCCTTGTTAATCTTACTTGAGTTTTCAGTCAGTTATGTTTTGACTGGATTAAAAGAAAATATTTCCAATTTTTTATTTTTTTGCCCTGTCAACCCTTCATATCTCACTCCATCTTACCTTGTGCTTGCTCCTAGGACTCTTCAAAATGTACTAAGTGATGGAGCAAGACTCCAGAGGCAGCAGCCCAGCTGCTCAAGCATCTCTCAAACTTTTGGAGTGCTGACCTGTGATGAGCTGATTCAATTCAGTGCCTCTGTAGCAAGTTTTGTTGCAGTGTCCTCAGCCCTGCAAATCCCTGCAGGTAGTCCCAGCATAGGCCAGACAGGGTCAGCAGTGGGTCCTAGAGTCCTCACCTAATGCAGACATCCCTGCCTCATATCCTGGAACACAGAGGCTGAAGCTGTACCCTGAGACCTGGTGACATCATCTCATTTGACCTACCACATATGGGGATAGCAAAAATCTTACATCTCTATGTGAAAGCCATTTGAAATTGCACAATACTGAGTTCTAATCTAAGGAGAGCTGGTAAACTAAGCAGGGTGGATTAACAAGGCATTTCCTGATCTGACCCAGCCTAAACGTGTCATTGGCAAAGGACTAGAATGTGCTGTTTGTGACCTTTGCTTCCAAATGCACCTAAGCACAGCCTTTCTTTTACCCAGCAGATGGCCAACTGTTCTTGCTAACACAAAATAAACCTAAGCAGAGGCTTTCTCACCATCTTTTATAACCCTGCAGATGGACACTTTAAAGGAAAGGCAGCTTGGCTAAAACATAAACCAAAAGCCTATGAAACTTTAAATTTAAGGCTTGTTATTTTGTGCTCTGTGGTGGATCTTCTTTTTATTCAGACAAGTATCCTTGAGTAGTAAAATACATGCAAGGCCTCTGGGAAGTTTAGCCTGTGCTCCAGGGATTTTACTCCTCCTCCTCCAGGTAATTTACTTCTACCAGGAGTGCCAAAGGCTGCAGTAACAAAAGTGGTGGGCTTTGTATCTCTGGAAAAGCTTAGAAATATTGAGCTTAATTACAGGAGAAAACATGAATAAATGCTTTGAAGTTTTGTTCAGTGGAACTCTATCTGCCATTCCCTGATGCTTTCCTTTCTCTGAAAGTTCTTTGATATTCCCAAGGGCACTGGTGGTTTAGCTGGACCCAGCTGTGCCCAGTGGTTGCAATTTTGCCTAATGCCTGTGACTTTAGGTGATCAGAGGATACCCCTAGATGGGAATGTGAAAGTCTAAACTTGAGCTAGTACTTTCTCCAAAATTTACATTCAGGATTAACCCAGCAGCTCAGACATGGTGCTCCTGTAACATACTGTAACTCATCCAGAGGGGATAGGTGCAACTCATGTGCTTAGAACTATCCCTAATGGTTTGTCTCCCACCATTAACTTGTAGACAGTAGGTAGTTACCAGCATGGGCAGGCTGATATCAGGACAGGCATCTTCTAGCATCAGTAAAGGTCCCACAATGACCAAATGAACTAGCTAATGGAAAACAAACTGGGGATGGAAACAACAAACTTTCATCCATTGCTAGGACATTATGCAGTCTAACACGGTATGGCAACTGTTGGCAGATGTTCAAAAGCTGGAGCATGGGGTGATTGAGAGGCCTAGACTGATCAGTCACAGGCTTTGTCAGCTGACATCTCCAGGAACTGAGGACACAAAAGACATCAGTTCTCGTCCCAGACCTGCTCTGTTTGCAGTAGTTTTCCCTCTTCTGCTTTTGCTGTAACTATTACAGCCAGTGTTATTCAATCACCAGAGAGGTACATGTACACCCCCTCAGAGGTTACAGTAGAACACAGATTACAGAAAACAGTTTTCTGCTTTATTTTGCATAACTTCTATAATGATTTGAGTTACTGTTTTATTATTCCTCATATGTAGCCAGTTAGCTTTTTCTGTCTGAAAATCTCTTGGATAATAACACAGCGAAGAATATAAATTAAGAAAGTATCACTCTCTTCTAAAAAACTAAAAAAGCTGGCATGAACCTTAGGGTCAGATAAAGTAAATAAAATAGCATTAACAATCTTAGCAAAGCATTCCAGATTTTGAAATGACAAAGCCCTTTTTAAGTAAGCTTTTCACATTACTTAAACATTGACTGCAATGTGTTGTGCAAACAGTTTTAGTGTTCTCCTCTTACTGAACAGGAGGTTACGCAACCAGACCGCAATACACACGTTACTTTTTGAAGACAAGTTTAAAAAGCACTAAAGTATTATACAAGTATTGTTACAGAAGCAAAAGCCCTTTCAAATCATTCTAACTGCTCATTTCACAAGAAAGGGAGGTTGCTTAAACTCTGTGTCATGGTATATTATGCATGTAAGGCATTAAAAAAGAACCTTGGGAGACAGAAGGCCTCCCTGCACCGGACAATAATGGGTGCCACAAGTGTTTGCCTTTCAGAGACGGCAAATAATACTGTAAGTTCATGTACAAAAGTATGTGCAAGTGGGCTAACAAATGCCAAACAGGTGGAAAGAAAAGTTTCTGGCATGGAAAGCAACTAACCTGAGGGAAACTTCTGAAAGAGTAAGGCTGAGTGTGCTTCTCTCCCCTGCTAATGTTCTCTGCCATTCTACCTTGGCATCTGTTACCTTGATATGCTTTTACTATTTCCTGCCCTGCCCCAGGTGTCTCTAAGCTTAGTATTTGATTTTTGGCACCCTTTTCCCTATCTTGCTTATGCTTGTTTCAGGCAACAACAGCTGCATGGAATTAATCCTTTGGAGTTTTATAGAGCCATTGTTCCTAACTCCGTTTGAGAGTGCTCCTACACATTTGCAATATTAAACAATCAAAGAAAGAAGCTAAAATTAATAAAAACATAATAAAAAGGCAGAGCTAAATACTGATATACAGTGAAAGCAATTGGAAGTATGCGGGTAGAAAAATACTTCTTTGATTAGCATGTTAAGAAGGAATGATCATTTTTAGAGGAAGAACATGCGGTACTTATTTCATCCACCAAGATCAGCCATTGTTTGGGGTTTTTTAATCTAATTTTGAATAAACACTGTGGACCAGAGATGCTAGATTCACTTTCTTCATTTTGCATGTAAATACCACGTTAGGTCCTCTTGCAAGCAAGTGACCAATCCTCTGGTGTGTGCTGGAACAGCCTCAGTAATGATGTAGTTATGCTCAGCCTATAGTTGCTCCAAAGGGAGAGATTCCAGCTAAAAAACCAAGTCCTCACTCTTTGCTATCATACCCCCTTTTTGCAGAGGAGAAGCCTTTGGCATACAACTCCTCTGGCAACTCCACATCAGCTCAGAGGCTGCCTTGCAACAGAGCTATACCTTGGAGTCCATACTGGACCTTATTATTGGAAAAAAACAAAAGATAATGGCTTGGCTGTAGCAGAATTTTCTCTGTAGTCTTTTTTTTTTTTAATTATTATTAGTTGGGTTACCCACAAGTCACTAACTAAAAGGAACAGATTCTTAGAACAGATGAATTCCGAGTTACCAGTCAAACTTGTTATTTTAAATTTTATAAGAAAGAAAAGAAAATTACAGAAAACATCTTTTGATAACCTTGCAGATTCCACTCATAGCCAACTCCTATTTTGTGAAAAGCTGTATGTAGAGTGTGCATTTTTATATTATCTAGAACTTCAGAACACAAGATGGCAGTGTACATTCTAGTGATTCAGGCTTGGAGATGCTACTCAAACTGAGCACATAACATTTTATTCAGGTCTATATTAATCTGGTCATGTAATTTTGCTGTGAGAGATAAAAGTATTTTTCAACAGCAGACCTAAAAGTATTTGTCAACAGCAGAAACAAATGCAATTTGCCAGTAAATGAGTATTGCATGAACAAGTGTTAGGTAAAGCTTAATTCAAGATTTTATTGTATACAACAACACTCTGGAGACATTAAAAGTCTCTTATGGAACTCCTGAATTGCAATAACAAGAGGGTATCCCTTTATGAAGGAATGGAAGTTGGCTCAGTTGTAAGAGCTTCCGAGCAAAATTGGCTGCTGGGGAAAAGCACATAAGAGAGCTGGCATCCTGAAATATGTGAAAAGCTCAGGGCTCTCGGAGGGGTAGTGCAGACCACTGACGTGGAACAGGCTGAACAGTATCTAAAATTGAACAGGTGCCTTTCTGAGAAAAAACTAACACAGCAAACAACTGTTTGGCACGACAATTCAGAAAAAAAACCATCCACCGAGAGGCATCAAGTTACAGGGTAGGTCTGTGGCTGAGGAGAAAATTGCTTAAAGACCTACAAGGAGTTGGACCTTTCTGTGTGTAATTTCTGAGAAAGTTCACTCAGAGCCTCCCTGGGTACCAGTGGGCAAAGAAAACTGCAGTCTCTTTTGTTGGGTTGAGTTGAATATTGGAATAGTAAGTGTAGCTCAAAAGTTGTCTGTCTCTCTGTTATTGGTTATGCAAACATGGCCTTGCTACATAGTAAAAATAGCTCTAGGAAAAATAGTAATATTTCAGAGTATAAAATAATCCTAGAAGTCATTATCCCTGTGGGGTGCCTAATGCTGACAGAATTCTAGGCAGTCCTGCTTTCTCCCTGGGGAACGTTCAGGTGACATTGCCTCTCTGTACCTAAGCTCATGGCACTAATGGGCAAGTCAGACTGACCCAGGAGATCAAAACTCAACATCAGGGTTCATAATTTCTGGATACAGCTCTTGATTTGATATAGTTATTTGGAATTAGGTAATGAAAACATATATATTTCTCTCAGACAGGGGTGATAATAAGTATTTTCTCTTTTTATCTCCAAAATGGGAATATTTTTCATCCTCTGTTATACTGTGCAATGGAGATCCTCACATCAGTGTCAGTGAAGCATGGCATATAGACCTTGACCAGTGTTTCTCATAGAAGGTGGAATTCTGGGAATCCTGGTCCCTGAGTCTACTTTTCTTGTAGTCATTATCTCTGTGAAAAAATATCACCCTGTTCCCAACCCCTCAGTCACAGTAGCTCCAATGAAAAGTTGTCAAATTTTTCTTGGTGGTCCACTCCTGTCATTACAATTGGATCAATTGCTGCTTGTTATTGCTTTATGTTCCCACACATAAATCACTGGGTTAATACCAAGACTTCTTTTCCCTCTCTCTTTCTGAGTTTGCATAAGATTGAATTTGGCATTGATTCAAATCAAATAATTCAAATGCCTGGTATTTAAACTAAGGCTGGGTGTGTGTTCATGACTAAAATAAAGTGTATTACCTAGCAGTTTTAGTCATTTGGTCTATTTGTCACAGTAGATCACAGAAAGTGTGGCATGCACAGAATTATGCATGCACTTTTCAACCATCTGAAATGGAGGATAAATTGAACATGTCATAGTTCTAGGACAGTAATTTATATTGAGTACAAGCTGGGAAGGGACCAGAGCCAAGACCTCAAATCTAAATTACCTTGAGTTCCAGGGAAATTTTAATCCAAATAAAAGCTTCAGAGCTGTTCATTATATATTTAAGTGAACCAACAAGAGACCTTGTCTCAGAACTCACCCCCAAACTAAAGAATTTACACCATGCTTGAAGCGTTATAGCTAAATCCACAGATGCTCTGTACTGAGTATGATCACCAAAGTTCTCTGTATGAAATTATTGCCAACTATCTGTTGTAACCACCCCACATATCTCTTTTGGCTTTGCATATATCCCTGTTCATCATAAATTAACTTTTCCAGTCCTGTAATAGTTCCTTACTGAGAGTGTGTTACGAGAATTCACAAACTCAAGGTTTTTCATACAGGGACTATTGAAGTTGTGCTTATTCAATATTTGACTTGCAAAGTTTTCTCTTCCCTTTGGCTATCCTGGAAATTACCTGCATTTGAGATTTCTGTGAATGCAGATAACACTAGTAATGTCCAGGGCTGAGAGGAGAAAGGAAGATATTTTCTTTTCTTTTCATGGTCTTCCCTACAGTCTGTTCCATCTTCTTTTCCCTCTAATCAAAACCCAACTATTTGTTTTATGGCAGTAGTCAGCTCATATAAACATTAGTGAAATCTCTTCTTTAAGTAAAATAGTTCTTACTTTTCTATTCAGAATCATTCCTAATCCAATCCTCTTCTACCACGTATAACCAATTTCCCACAAATCAAAATAATCTACTGGTTTTTTGCAAGACAATGTAGCTGTAACAGGCCATCCCAAGATGAAGCCCTTCCGTATAACCAATTTCCCACAAATCAAAATAATCTACTGGTTTTTTGCAAGACAATGTAGCTGTAACAGGCCATCCCAAGATGAAGCCCTTCCTCCCCAGTGTTTTACAAAAGCACCTCTTTGACCTGACCCCACACAAATCAAAATTCATTTCTTTCCCATAGTCCAAAACAACTTCTTCTCCCCAAAATAAACTCTTCCCTTGACATTAAATTGTAATGACCCTTGCAAATTCAGAAAGTCACAGTGCAGCAGACTGATAGTAGTCCTAGAGACACTTTAACCTTTTCATTTGCTGCAAGCATCATCCCTCTGCCTGTCATCAACCCATAATGTAAAAGGTGAGGTCTGGACTATGGGGAGATGGAGCAGGAAATGTCAGCAGACTGGAGATTGCTACCTTGTGGTCCAGCAGAGGCACACAGGCTCCAGCTGGGGCTTCAGAGGTGTTCAGAGCGGGGAGTTACTGGGGAAAAGGATATTGGTGGTTATCACTACCACTGATACATGCCTCAAGCAAACACTGATGTTAATAATGAAAGCAAAATTTAAAATTGGCAAAAGTAGTACTCCTGTGAAACATGCTAGCAAATGGTATCTTTGAAGCCAAGCACTTAGCAGGATTCAGGAAAAGGTTATACATACATATTCATACATTTGTGCAGGGAATTAGATTGGACCCGATAAAAATTCATAATGGATATAAATGTTCACAGTTCAAGGCATAAATCAACCACCAGCCTGAGGTTAGAAAATAACTTCCCCTACAGTCGAGCTGTTACATAATTATCCATTATAGTTGCAGAGGGGTGAAAGGAGGTTGAAGAATAGGGCAATTTTTTCAGAGACATCTGGGAATTACTATTGGAAGACAACTAATTTAGATTTTATCTGGTAGGGAAGTTCTTATTACATCAAACAATGTAATTTAGAATTAAAACATGTGATTTATTTTGTATTTTTTACTATTAATGTAATCAAATTCATGCCTGGTGGTAACTACAGACCTTTCCATTATAAGCCAGCCAGAGTTAGTGACATTCACTGTGCTGTGTTTTCTCACTGAGTCTTCTTAAAAACAGCTTCAAATTTTGAAAAGAAGTCAGGCAGAGTCCCAGGAATTAAGTTTGTCAAAGCTAGCCAGCTAATGAAGCCAAGTAACTGTCTGTATTAGCAGAGAAAAAAAATGCATGTATGAACTGCAGCAAAAATCTTGTTCTGAAAAGTTCTCAGTTTTGTTAAGTTTGCATAATAACCTATTAAGACTTGCAGAGGTCCTGAACATCACTAATTGTAGGATGGGGGCTACTCCAGGCTACTGGAGTTATCAACTCACCTAAGCAAAACATACACATTCAGTGGACTTGTTTCCACCAAGCAACACACCTCCAGCTTTTGTTGCACTTGCAAACAGCCTGTGAGCTAATGTAACACACACTGCACACTAGGAAAAAAAGCTTTTGTGACCTTGCAAACAGAGAGCTTGATTGAAAATCAGATTCTTAATCAATTGATTAAGAAATTGCAAATGAATACAGGCAACCATTTATGTTTCCTGCACTGGTATAGTAGCTGCATTCTGCTATAGTTTCTGGAGCACATGTGATACGCTTACTGCAATTACAACAGAAATTATCATCACAATAGATGTGAGGAACTGAGAAACATCTATTAACCACATTTTCACAAGAAAAAGGAGTGGTTCTTGGCATCAGTCTCTCTTAAGCATAATTTCTGTTCCTAGTGAGCAGTACTAGAAATATTGCACAGTGATTGCTCAACATCTGGAAGGTTCTAGGGCTACAATCAACAAACACTAAGGTCTAATTAAAAAAATCTTACTGTGTAAACTTGAGTGATTTGTTCAGACAGATTTATAAAAGGAATGGTTGAAGAGAAGACAGCAGATGTAGTATATCTTTTTAAAGGTTTCAAGCCATATTTTGTAAAGATTTAACTTGAAAAATTAATTCAAGCTGGCTTTGCTGGGGAAGCCGTGAGTTGCTGTGGACACCCGTCCCCTGACAGCAGGCAGTGACTGCCCAGCCCCGTGCCCAGTGCTGTAGGTGTTGGAGGCAGGATGCTTTGCAGGTTCTGGTTACCAGGCTGCTCTCATGTAACACAGGGTCTGCAGAAGTAATGCCACGGTTTTATGGCTTTCTAGGAACAAACAGGGCGACTCCCTTAAGCACAATTACCTCTTAACAGTGGCAACGTTATCAGCCCTACAGCTGAATCCCAAATGAGGACTGGGATTGGTTGGGGTGGGTCATGTTAGGCCTATTTGACACCAGTCTTCTGCCGGTCACAAATGCAGTTCTGTCGTGTCTCCTGCTTCCTTATGTCCTGCTGCTGCTACTACTGACACACTGCCAACGGCAAACCATTTCCCTGGGAAGCTCTCTCAGGCTGCTTACAGCCCAGCTATCTCGTTCTGCCAGCTACCAAACTGCTGCTCCAGCTCCCATATAGGCTTCTCCCTCTCAAACACCCTTTACAGTATGCTGGAAACTCTGGTATATATTGGGAACCTCAATACAATGTTGTTGCAAAGACATATGATATATTGAACTGTGAGGAGATGTTTGGGGTGTGATCGATATGGGTGTGAGGGCTGATTTTTTTTTTAATTATTTTCATCAGGATAATAAAGTAAACTTCAGAATGCTGCTGACATTTACAATTGTACATCTCAAAAAGCTGCAAATACCAATGAAAAAAAGGATTATAGATGGGGTGTAAAGAAATGTTGCACTCGAAAGTAATGGGTTTGATTTAGAATAAGGCAAATTGATAAATAGTGAAAAAATAATCCAAATAATACTTCTATGGAAGAAATAGCCTGAAAAGTGTGAACTGGAGAAGAGAGTGATGGGATTGTCCTTCTCCTCCCCTGGCAACTAGATGCAGGATATGGCAAGGCAAAAGAGCAATGTCATTTTGGACTCCCCATGAGCTGTAACAGCATCAGGTTAAGTAATTTTCTTTTTCATTTTGACCTAAAATATTCAGTTCTATCCACAACACTGTCAAAAAGACAAAAAATAAATGAGAAAGAGTTCTGAAAAAAAAGCCAGGAAAACAATCAGTGACTGGAGGTCAGATTTATTTGGAAATATGTGTATATGTTTAACTTGTTCAAAACTTTAAGGGTGAATAAGGGGAACTCATAATGGATGACTTTTTCTGGAATAAGGTACTTAAAAATACAAAGTAGAAAAAAAGGGTTATCAGGTCATGGGCTGCCAGAGATACCAACACTGCTTTGTTAGCTGCTGCTGCTGCTGAGCAGGTCCCAGAAGAGTGCATAAAAATGAGAGTTGCATTTATATTCTGAGAATCCAACTTATGTTTTGTTTTCTCAGAAACTCACTCCCAGAGGTTTGTTTCTACCACATATGTAGATAAAAAGTAAGGACACGGTCCAGAGCAGGGCTGAGGATCACAGCAACTGTTTGACATTGCTTTCTATTCAAATACAGTCATTGTTCCTCCCTAGGCCTATATGTTAGCCTCTCACTATCACACATCAATGGGGATGAGGAATGAAGCTAATGGGTGGCAACACCATGTACATAATGATGTATTTAGAAGAGGAGAAAGAGATGCAAGATGGAAAAAAAAAAAAAAGAAAAAAAAAAACCAGGCAAAATACCAATAGAAACATGAGGACTTCAGGGTTTCTACATTGCTGACTCTTGCCTTCATACTGAGACACAGAGGACATGTTGACACTGGAAGCCAGGCTGTAAACTTGGCCAAGGTGTTGGCTCTGCTGCCTGGCCAGCAGTGAGGCTGCCCAAGCATTCTGACACAGCCTGGGTGTCTGCCCTCCTGCCTGATCCCATCCTCACAACCCTGATCACTCCTGAAGTTAGCACCCACCAGACAGATCAGGCCAGAGCTAGCAGGCTGCCTGCATGACAGCCCTGTGAAGGAGACGCAGAGCATCCCACCCACGAGTATGAACTCTCGCAGAACTGTGTGAATAGACACAGCAGGTTGCTTGGATTTTAAACATGGTAAGGACAAACTGCCTGCTGCAAAATACATGGGGCATGACAAGAGGCTGAAGGAGTAAACAACATATTATATTCTCATGTCATGGGACTACCAGGATAAAAATGTCAAAAAAAAAAAAAAAAAAGAAGGCAAGAAAAAATAAGGGGCAGTAAAGCAGCCATCTTGTCTCATTCACTTTGAAAATCAGAACAGTAAGTAACTTGGGGTCTCCCCTGTTTAGCAAACACTTTTGTTACAGCAGAGGACAAACAGAATGAGGAGTTAGAAGACAAGGAAGGTATTTCCTAGAAGAGATTATGAATGTACCATAGATTAAAAGCAGTTTCATCTATGAGTTCTATTTGTATAGATACTGCTAAAATACTTTGATAGGACAGGTGTTTAAGAACAGACTGGATGTGGCACTTAGTGCCATGGTCTAGTAAACAAAGATTGGACTCGATGATCTCAGAGGTCTTTTCTATCCTGGTTGATTCTGCGATTCTGTGATTCTAAAGCACATGATGCACTTTAGATTCTTTGTAGTATGTTTATAGTTAGTTTGGCTTCAGCAGAATCACAAAACTACATCTTTTAAAACTCTTCCCAATATATCCAGTGCAATGCAGGCTGCAAACATTTCTATTCACACAATTTAACCTGTAATTTAAACAGTTATATATACAGGGTCATTAATTCTGGAACAAGCTCTTTCATCTATTTGAAATTATTTTAATATTTAATTCTAGTTACTCTATTCTAGACTTATTCCGGTTTTGTCTTGGTTCCAGAAGGTCATAGAAGTGTGTTCCATCAGACATATAGATATTGTAGTATGCCCTGGGTAAAACAAGATTTAGGATTCTAGTTGGGTTAGGAGCACAGCTCGTATCATTTATTATCTGCAGATGCCAGGACATTAAAACTTTCAATTGTTTTCCCACCAAACTGAAAGGCAGGTTGTTAATACAATTACCTCTGTATAATTGGAAACTAAATCAATGATGACTGTGTGAGTCAAATGGTACTTTAAATAATTTCACTTTTATGATGCTATTTTGTTGCACATGTTATCACCAAATAGCTTATTCATTTTCTTGGCGACTGTGATTTGAGTTTGTGTCTTTTTCTGTGATGGAAGAACCAAATTTTCAACCTTTCTAGTTTTCTGGGACACAGTGTACATTGCTTTTAAGTATTTAGGCTGACACACATTAACACTAGAAGTCCATAGTCCGTAGTGAGTGAATCAAGAGGGAAGGACTGGGTGGATTGTAACTGCCTTAAAAAAGGAGTAGACACTAGAGGTCTTTGGCAAGGCCTTTAAAGGAAAGCAAGAATGTGGGGTAGACAAGCAACACAGAACTGTTGTGAAGAACTTCCCCTACTCCTTTCAGAAGAGCGTCCCTAGTCACTGCCCGTTTGCTTTTGGTTTTAAATATTTAGACAGGTAATAGAGAGAAGGGTCACAGACTACTGTTATCACATGGGAGTCACAAACATTAGTGTTTTATCAACACTGTTTTCATCACAAATCCAAAGCACAGCACCATAAAAGCTACTATGAAGAAAATAAACTCTACCCCAGCCAAAGCCAGTACAATCTCCACACCTTATTCCATAGCATTTACATCCTGCTCAGATCCCACTCTATCCAACAGATCCTCATTAAGCACTTTCCCCTTTCTTATCCTTTGATGTAGACACAGATATAATTTCCTCGGTCTATGAACCACCCCTGTAAAATGTCCATAAAATGTTCATGAAATGCCCATTGAGTTCATTAGTCCAAGACATTGGACTCCAACTGTTCTGGTGGTCACGCAGGACAGGAGAGGTGGTGTGTTGTGTGGAATTACTGGGCACCAAAGCCAGCTCAGGTTGGGTCACTGCTGCACATGCACCACTTCTTGTAAGCCTTGTTCTCCACTGGTAGTGGTTCCTGCTATAGCAATCCTATAACATGCAACTCAGATCATAGTTTACAACAATTTAGAGGGATATACATTATAGTCTCCGTCTCTGCTTCCTTTGGACATCACAGTATACTCCTACCCTTGCTTCTGCTCCAGTGTGAACTTATCCACAGACCCCAGTCCCTTAGGGGTGGATCTGCTCCAGTGTGGACTTACTCATGGGCCACAGTCTCTTCAGGGGTGTACCTGCTGTGTTGTGGACTTATCCATGGCTCCAGATGCTTCGAGGTGTTTCTTCTCTAGTGTGTCCTTATCCCCAGGCCACAATCACCACAGGGTACACCCTGCTGTGGTATAGACATATCCATGGCCACAGACACATCTGCTCTAACATGGTCTTATCCACAGCCATGAATACTACAGGTTGTCCTGCTCCTGCACTTATCCACAGGTCAAATCTCTTCAATTCAAACTGGCACTGGAGCTGCAACCTGTCCAGCCCAGCAGCACAGAAACAGCAGTGATGCCCAGGCCATGAACCAGCCTGGGCACATTGCCATGTCTGTTATCAAAATGCTCCCAGGCACAGCTGGGTAAGATGATAAGCCCTACAGCAAACAGCAAGAGCCAGAAAAAAAAGGCACTAACAAGCACTAGATTAATGCACAGCAGGGCAAGCCCCATGACAAGGACAGAACCTTGCAAATTAATAGCTAAATAGCACTAACAGATATAAATTCAGTCTAGCAAAGTCCAGTGAAACCTGTTGTTACCTCAAGTAACAAGTTGGGCACCAAAAAGGACTGTCAGGGTTTAACACCGGTGGGCAGCTCAGCCCCACACAGCCACATGTCCACGTACCCCGGTTGGGATCGGGGAGATAATTAGAAGGGTAAAAGTGAGAAAATTTGTGGGTTGAAATAGAGATGTTTTAATAGGGAAAGCAAAAGCTGTGCACACAAACAAATCAGAACAAAGAATTCGTTCACTGCTTCCCATCGGCAGGCAGCTGTTCAGCCATCTTCAGGAAAGCCGTGTTTCATTACATGTAATGGTGACTTGGGAACAGAAACACCATCACTCCAAATGTCCTCCCTTCCTTCCTTCTTCTCCCAGCTCCATATGCTGAGCACATCATATGGTCTGGAATATCCCTGTGGTCAGCTGGGACCAGCTGTCCAGCTGTGTCCCCTCCCAAGTCCTTGTGCACCCCCAGCCAGCTCCCTGTCAGGGAAGCCTGAGAAACAGAGAAGGCCGTGACACTGTGCAAGCACTGCTCAGCAATAGCTAAAACATCCCTGTGTTATCTTTTATATGTCTTAATCCATTGTTCTCAAGAATTTTTCAACTTGAAAGGAAATTAATTTCTGAGGTTAAGTCATTGAGCCAGAACAAGGTAGAAACTCTGACAATCATGCATTCAAAGCATATCAATGTCAGTTGACTCTACAGGATGAGACAAGTAGCAGCAGAAGATAAACTGTTCCTGATTCCTCTGAGTCAAATTTAAAATTTGAACTTTCCTCAGAAAGATTAAGGGTCTATATTTTACTTGTCCATGTTAATGTACAAAGTCTTACCACTTCTTATATTTCCACTGTTCCTGGGAATGAGATCATAACCAATACTTAACATCTGGGATGTGGGGAAAGGTTGTGGGTATTTGGTTACTAGTACTCTAGTACTAGAGACAGGGTTTTCTCCATGAAGAGAAGAAAGAACCATTTACTGTACTTTAGATTGTATGTTAATCTCATCTAACTTTTAGATGGTAAGGGTTAGAGAAGATGAATTCCAGCCATCACAGATGAGAACATACCACCTTATGCCAACAACTAAGCAAGGATCTCTCGTCCATCCTATGACTTTGAGATGTAAGAAGGGAACAGAGCTTGTGTCACATGTAATCCAGATTCTGGGGAGCTTGGTCTACATCTCCTGCAGAGCTCTCTGTAAAACAGAGGATGTCACCTTACCACTGAGTGAAAAATAAATTTTGTTTCACTAATTCCTTTCACCAGTGTTTTTCTAGTGACATCACAGAGATAAGTTTTAAAATTAAATTCCTTATTAAAAATGTAACATCAAAGAAACTTTAGTCAAAATCCCAGATCCTCAAAGTCGCTTCCCATTAGTCACTGGCTGAAAGTTCAAGAATTCAGTGACTGAAATTGACTTGGCAAGTCAGGACTTGTTTCTGACATTTTTCAGGAGCTGGAAAGTTGTTATTCCACAGATATTTTCTTCCATTGCCCTTTTATTTGAAGGTATCCAAACTAGCAAGGTTTTAAAAAAGTTTATTTTCAGCAGTAGGTGGCACTATGAAGTTTCATAGTTATCCCAATATAAAATAAAATGCTAAACACATATATTACTTTAAAAAGAACATGAAAATATATCAGAAAAAATTCTGATAATCAAATGAATACTTTTCTAAATATTACAATTAACAAAAAGTCTAAAGCAAGAATAAAAAGTTCTCTATACTCTTTGTAAAGTACCACTATAGGTTGTTATTGAATGTACTGTTTCATCTACTTTGAATTTCCTGAAAATTATATCTATCTCAATTGCATATAAGCTTTAATATTGCAATAATGACTGTCAATACATATAGACCAGGTATGCACATTTTATAAGGTAAATGAATGTATACCAACAGGAATACACCAAATTGAAATGCATTTTGGATTTTTCTTGCTTGGTCAAAAGTTTATATTTACAAGCAGAGACTAAAGCATTACCTGTGGGGCCATATTCCTCTACGTATATGATACGGAGATGTTACTATACCCCAAATAATCTCCAGGATTAGAAAGATGTTTCTTCAAACTTTTTCTTCAAAATTTTACTACACAAAAATCTATAAAGGGCAACTAACAAACAAACCTGTGTTTTCAGGTATTTCAGGTTGTCTACTGAAAAAAATTAACAATATTGCACAAGTATTGTGGGTACTTTGTTTCAGGAAGTTCTCAGCACAACACACCTCATTCCTCAGTGGCGTAGGGCAGGATAATGCAGTGAGATGCGGTATTCTTATTAAGCTGATTTTTGGATGACTGCCTTCTGATTAAAAATTAAGTGCTGGGCTGCCTGAGCATAAGGAAAGGAAAAAAAAATTAAGCAAGGAACACAAATGAAATATATAGTCAATGTTCTTTTATCTGGCCTGACCAGGAAGTGTCCTTGCTTTTTTTTTTTTTCACTCCAGGCTTCAAGGAAGCTACTTGGCTTTGCATACTATTTCTGCACTACGATACAACCTAACACCTCAGATTCATGCTTGCTTTTATTTTGCTTTTTAATAAATAAAGCATGTAGAAAATACACTTTTATAGCTTCAGGACAATTTTTCAGGAACTGACATTGTGTATTACTCATTTTGTGCTAATGTGGTCTGCTTACTGTTTGTTTTATAATACTGAAAAAGTCAAATGCCGGTACTTAATAAAAACATATTCTGCAAGGAGCTGGCAGCAAAAGGTTTTTTAACTTGTGACAGCCTGCTTCGGTTTCTCCAGAATCTCCAACAAGAGTCCTTTCATTTGGATTCAGTTGGGTTCACTTTTAGACCACAGAATAAAGTGGTACTACAAAAATAATACGCAGGAATATACTTTAAATTTTCCTGCTTGTTCGCCATTGCAAATGATTCATTGTTGCCATGCATTCTACCTCCATGGAATCAAAGCCATAGCATCATAACAGCTACTTCAATATACCTACCTCATTCAGCACATCTTCTGCTTAGACCTCTGTAATATGTTTAGTGGCTCTGTGGAAGGCAAGTGCTCCCACTATATCTAGTACAGTTACCATATATGCATATAAGAAATCTTAAATTTCCTTTCCCTTCCAAGGGATATATCAATTTCATATAAATCTTTGGGTAGACATCCACCTCCAACATGAAGGCACAAAGAATTTAATTATTAGAGATTTATCAAATTTATACAGTTGTGCAGTTTTTTAAGTTATAAAATCACACTTTTGTACCTTGAAGGGCAAAACTGAAAATGAGATTTTCACTGCAGCTGTGTTTAAATTGCCAGGTGCACCAACAGCTGTGCTGTTGTGCATACCCAAAGCAGGCCCAGTGCACCAGCGTTAGAGACCTGTAAAGCACCTGCAAAGGAATAGGTAGTGTCCTAATTCCACTCTATTTGGCTCTATTAGATCTTTGAAAGTACCCTCAAAAATGGGTTCAAGAAATGACCAAAGGATCATCTGAAAGGTATATACTAACATACTGTCACCCAGGCTACATACACAATGGCAGTGGTCAGACCCTTTTCAAAGCTGTATTCAGTGCACTGAATTGATTAACTATTTGACTGCTGCTTGTATTTTCAAGGGGAATCCAGCTAGCTCTCTGAATAATGTCATTTACTAAATACCAACAGGTGCTTTAAGATAAGACACTCCAGTTATTTGGCAACTGACACCGGGGTAGGGATCCTGGCTTGTCCACTCTAAAGCGTCCCCCCCTACTTTTAGGCATGTTCTGGCACGCGCTTTCTATTACACCTGAGCAGTAGGTGTAATAGAAAGTGTTGGTGGATGTGATGTGCTGTTAATACGTGTTGCATATTTAATAGCTGGAAAAGCCAAAAGGTTGACAAAATGTTATCAGGTCCAGTGACATTGCTGCTCTGAGAGGGACCTCGCCCGGAGCTACCAATTCCCAACAACTCGTGTGTGCCGAGTCTCAGACCTCCTGATTTCTGTTTTGGCCGGTCCGGTGGCTCGCTCGTGTTCCCCGGCCCAGCGCACACGGGGCTGATCCCGGGGCTCTGCTGTCCCTCTGCGTCCTGCCGTCCCGGCCGTCCCCCTGCTCCAGCGCCGAGCTCACCGAGCACGGGGCTCCCGCACCCACCGGGAACACCCCGAGCAGGGGCTGCCCGCGGGCCGCGGCATCGGGGCTCGGGCGGCGGGGCTGAGCGCGGACTAACTTCCCGACGCGGCCGCCGCCGCTGCCGGGAAAGCCGCCGCCTCCGCGGGCCCCGCGGCCGCTGAGTGGCTGCGCGGCCGGGCCGGGGCGGAGCGGGGGGGGGCGGCCGCCGGCCCGGCACGGCCCCGTCCCCAAACAGCGCCGGAGCGAAGCGGCGGGCGCTGTCGGGCCTGCCACCGCCGCGCCGTGCCGGCCGCGCCGTGCGCCGCGGCCCCGCGCCATGGAGATCGAGCCGCCGCCCGCCGCACAGGTGAGCGCGGCCCGGGGGTGCCCCGGACCCGCCGCCCCCCGCGGGCAGCGCGGCCCAGCCCCGACGGTGCCGGGAGAGGGCGGGGCGGCCGCACGTGCTCCGCCGGGCGCGTGACGCGCGCCCCGCCCCCGCGGACGTGCTGAGTCACGGTAGGGGCGGGGCCGCCGCGGCCGGGCCGGGGTCAGCCTGGGCCGCCCGCAGCCGCGCCCGCAGCCTGGGGAGCGCAGGGGCCGGGAGGGCGAGAGGGGCTAGAGCCGCCCCCGAGAGAGCGGCCGGGGCGGCGCCGGAGGGGCTGGCTGAGCCGGGCGCAGCCGCGCGTCGCTGTCCCCACGGGCCCGGGCGCTCCCGCTCCGCACTCGGGTGAGTTACCGCGGGGTCTCGCCGCTGCAGCCCGGGCTCGCCCCGGGCTGTTGCACAACGACGCAGCGCCCTGGGACGGGTTGGGGTCAGCCCTGCACAGGCGGCCCGAGGAGCCCGGGCCGGGTGTCGGTGCGGGGCTGCGGCCGGTGCGCCCCTCGCACCTCCGGGCGCTGGGAACGCCCCTCCGGGGACTCGGGCACAGCGGGGCGGGCCGGCCGTGGGCTCTGTCAGGGCACATCTCTTGGAGGCTCGGGAGTGTTCGTGGTTTGTACTTAGTGGCTCAGAAAGCTCTTCTCTCGAAGCCCGGGGAAGTTCTGAACCGTTGTGTTGCAGACTAGTTGCACAAGAGCGGGGCGAATAACTGAGAACATAATCGAACTCCATTTTAATTTTATATAATCTTGTGTTTCTTCGGCTTTTAAATGGAAACCTTATCAACAGAATGTTAGCTTTAAAGAAGTAATACTTAAAACTTCACCTCGATCTGTTCTAATTCTTTTAATGCTCCAAAACTAAGACTCTTGTGTTCTGATGATCTTCCAGTGTGGGTTGGTACAATATATGCTATGCCGTGGAGTTTCTTTTAACATTGTTCAGGTTATATAAGTGGATATTTCCTACAGGTAATATCACTTTAGCAGTATTGGATATACCTTTTTTTGTTCAATGGACACAGTTGCTTTTCCGTCGTAGGCTGTGCTTGGCCCATCTGTTTTTCTAGCTGTGTGTGGCACAGCCATGACCACTTTGCTTCCTTCTCGGTTTCTTGGAAAATACTGTAGCAAAAATCAGTTTCTTGGCCTGTGCTATGTAAATACCCTGTGAATTTGTTTTTGCCTATATTATCGAGGTACTTCTGTTATCATTCCTGAGGGACCATTGACAGACCAATTCCTGTGTACCTGCTTTTCTACCTTCTTCCTCCATCAACTGTGACTTCTGTTCCCAAAACCTTACTTTTGTTACTCATTTGCCTGCTTTGTCAAACCTTTTCTACCAAGTCGTCTGTTGCAGTTTTCCTGAGTTCAGCAGCTGCTGGCTTCTTCTCTTACAGACCTAGTCTGAAAAGGCACTGTGTTCTTTAGATAGCAAATAATCATTATCTTTGACATATAGTTTTAATTGTATTTATTAAATGGAAAAGTTATGTATGTATCCTTTCCCATAAAATGTTCTCTCACAATGAGCAACAGGGAGCACAATCTTCATTTAGCCCCTCAGATTTTGCGAGCCAACAGATGGGGAAGGATTTGTGCACTTGTGCAAGTACAGTACAAGCTCCTAGTTTCTATGTGCCTGGTAGCAATTCTCATAGCAGTACAGGTGAGTGTGGAGGACTGGGACTGATCTAACTCCTCAACTAGAATGTAAAAAAATCACCACCCTCTGCTACACACTTCTGTGAGAATTAGCAGTGCTATTGCCTGCAATATTCTTGAAAAAGGTATTCCCTTATTGTGCACCTCTGTCTGGAAATAGGATGCACCTCTGCATGCAGAGGTGAAATGAAGTGTTGCCTATTACATGTGAGGAACATGGACTTCAGACCATCCAAGACAAAAGTACAGTGGAACAAGTGTCACGATGTTTCAAATCACACATACAAAGGCAGGAGGTAGTAGCTGTTCTCTTCAGTAAATTTGAGGTTATTGAAATGGTTGCTTGTAACCTTGTAAAAAAAAAAAAAAAAAGCTCAACAAGTTCCTCTCTTACTAAGTTTTAAGCCTCACAACGATAAGAGAGGAAAAAGAATTCCCTTTCCAACACAGAAATGAAGTTGTGGGTTGCACTTAGGCTGAAGTAAGACTGATTGTGACAACTGGCAAAACAGACAGTAACTGAGTGTCCGTGTAAGTGTATCTGTTAGGGTTTTTCTACCTAGAGAACTGTCCTGAAGAGTCTCCAGCTCAATTAAGTGTGATCTCTTCAGTGTAAAGGGCTCTAATGAGGAACTGCACATACTTTTTTACTTGACATGCTGCATTAGATTGTCAAGTGAGTAGATTTATTTTTTATTTCCCATAGCCTGTCTTTTCCACATGAGGTAGATTCTGCAGGCAAGTCAAAGAAGTACACCATTCAGGACTGGCAACAAGTCATTGCTTTTTGAGTTGGTTGATTTTTTGGATAATGAGGTTTAATAACCTTGTTGAATAGGAATATCTGATCAAGGTATCTGTAAAAATATCTATTTATGTATCTACGTGGATAAATTTCAGTATAAGAAAACTTCCACATTTCTGAGCGTATTGTTATCTATCAAAATGATGGATAAGTTTGGAGGAAGTAGATGAGAGAGTATCACAACCACTTTCTTAAGTAGAAGTGATTTATTTTGACCCTCCCAGTTGTTCTGTGTTCACCTTGTGATATCGAGCTGTACTGGTAGAGCTTTCTTTCCTTCAGAACTCACTAAAGAATATCTTTCGTTTAAGCCAATGTTAGATATGTAGTATGTTTGGCTGAAATGAATGTAGTCTAGTAGGAGTTGATCATGTCAATCTGTTCAGGAAAACAGCTAATTGGATGTTATTGTTAGTGTAGTAAATCTCCATCATATGAATCCTGTTCTGTAGTTTCTCTTTCAAATGTGCTAAGAATTTACAATTGTACTGGAAATCGATGGAAGTGCAAGTTAATTGTCTCAGAAAATCTGAGCTTTGAAGAAGTTTGATGGCACTTGAAGTTGGAGAAGAGTTTGGCTTTGAAAGTTTGTTGGGAAATGTTTGAAAGAGACTAAACTGTAACAAAAAAGAATATCCAGTGTAAGCAGAGGACAGCTGGATGCTCTCTGTGCTTTAAAGAACTCGAGACATTTTTATAGCACTGTGTGGGTGGTTAGGAAAGTTTGTGTACACTTCCCAATAACGTTCGTGAGTAAGAATAAATTTTGGCTTTGTCTCTTACTTTTTTCTTTTTTTAATTAAAAAAATAGAGATGGTATAATAGTCATCCAGAATAAGAATGCAACAGGTTATGTATAGTCCAGAAAGACAAGGAAATTACTGAAAAACTGTCAGATTATTGTATCTGTTGTTGCATCTGAATAGCCTTTTGTTTCTTTTACTTTCTTTACCTCTTAAATTTGCAAATCAGAAAGATACCTGTTTGACAGATAGTACTATTTCTGTGATCCTGACTGAAATGAATATAGCAATAGCATCTTGAACATACTTTGTTTAAAAAATCTGTGATATCTTTGTGGAACACGCTGGGCTTTGTGAGCTGATGTTGAGGAAAACTACAAGTGGAAGGACTTACGTGAAATATTTGTTCTAAGTAAAATCAATTCATACTATAGTTGAATTTTTCATATATAGTTGTAAAATTTTGTTATATTTTGTCCTTTAATAGAACCAAGAAAACCCAAAACAGCAAAAGCTGTTGGAATGTGTCATTGAACATTTTTGCAATGCAGTAGACTTTTTAAGGAGAGTGAAAATAGTCAATTGGAGGTTCAAAAAAGGGTGAGCTTAGGGGAGAAAGAGATAATACAGAAAGTTCAGCTGAAGATGCCAGTAAATGATGCCAGGTGTACCCCTGCTGGTAACACTGGATGTGTGGTTCATCAGGAAGAAGGAATTAGATTGATTCTTGTATCCCGAACATTACTTTCTTCTTTTTCCCCTCCCTTGCAATTATAAAGATATGCTTTAAAATGACTAAACCATTCACTAAAATTAGGCCACTTTGCGTGATGTATTTGCAGTGATTGTCTTGGCTGAGGCTGGTGTGGTACAAGTCCAGGCAGTAACCTCTTGGGCATGAATTAAATATTAATCCCCTGCTGCTTGAGTTGCAGTGCTTGAGTTGCAGCCAGCAAGAAGTCCTGCAAAGTCTCCAGGTTAATCACCTGGTTAAAGTTTGCCTTGGCCTTCATCTCATTCCAACCCTAAGTAACCTATTATTTTAATATAGCACATTCCTAGAGAACTTTTGAAAGAGTTTGAAATATGTTCAGTTTTCTGATACAGTATATTATACCAAAGTTAAACTTTGTACCACAGAATACAGCTTTAGGTGAAGGGGAAAGAATATGACACAGTGGTCAGATAAGTCATTTTCAGCAATAAACTAGTTTAATGGCTTTTGAAAACACTTCGCCTGCTACCTATGCAAGTCTTGTTATATAGACCAATGAAAAATCATGGAGGAGGAGTTGGAAGTCATGGCTTTGAATTCGTGTTATCCAAGGGTGACTGATATACAGTGAACTGAAATGCTGCTCAAGACTGTTCAACTGTAATACTTTTATGGCATATTTGTTTTATTGAGGTAAACAATTAAACCAGCCGGTAAGAACTGAAGCCAGCAATGCTATCTGTGGTGGATAAAACTGCTGAAAACCATGGAAGGCTTATCTGAAACAGATACTGGCAAATACATTTCAAGTAAAGATAGGCATTGTGTACTTTCAGCTTTCCTACCCCATAACTGCCTTCTGTATGGGAAAAACAAAGCCAGTGACAGTCACGTATTAATTGGCAGCAGCAAGAAGTCAATTGCTCTTATAGCACTCAAGTTTTTCTAAACTATAAGAGCAGTATTACTGCTCTGTGAAGCAAGTGCAGGAACAGCTCTGTCTCTGGGTATTTTTTTTGTTTCAGTGATTTTTAGATACGTATTTCTTAATTTTTCTTTACAACTTTTTAAAATAAGGAAATGAAAAAATACATTCCCTAGCCGATTCTCTTCGTTTAATATTAGTTTTACCTTGACATGCGTATGCCAACGTTTCAAATAGAAGCAAAGTGTCTATTTTAAATAGAAGCAAAGTCTCTCAGAACCATCCATTTAAATTAAATATTAATTTGGCACCATACATTTATCTTTACTTGCTGTTGTTACAGACTGCTTGGTTACTCAAATTAATATTTAATTTAAAAGTGTTTAATCATTACTTTGGAGAAGAGCATTTGTCTACATCCTATGAAGGATCTTCTGTTATCTGTCTTTTGCCATTTTGAATTCTTGGTGAAGTATTTGCTCTGCTTTCTTTAACTGACACATTGATTTTTGAATGTTATGTGTTGATACATGGGCTTTGTGTTTGCCTTTTAATTTTTATGTTAATATTCACTCTAGAATAAGTGTTTTGATACGTTGTTCACAGAGATCTTAGCAAGCTATTAGGAGATAATAAGAGTGCTAATTACTCAAGTTAGCATTATTTTATCAGCAGAGTATAACTCCTGCTCAGTAGTATATTGCTAAACCCTAGCACAAGTATTCATTGGCAAAGCTCCAGTAGGATGGGTATAGCTGAGAAATAATACGTGAGTGCAATTTATACACTACAGATCCACTTGAAGTTTTTCATTATGTCAGTTCATATTTCTGATTTGGCCTGATTAGTTGCGGTTTTTATACTGGGAAGAAGGAATATAAAATAGTGTTTATTTTTAGCAAAGATATTTTTAAGCTACTGTAAATGACTGTTAATTGACAGGTTAACTAAACCATTTCAAGAAGTATACCTTTGTTGTTAATGCTATTGCAGTACTGAGGGAGTTGACACCACCCAGCCTTGTACGTCTTGCAGTCTTAAGACTTTTAGTCTCACTTCTGCAGTATTATATTATTATGAGCAATTTTATTAAAAAAGAGAAGAGAAAGGAAAATAAAGTTCCTTTAAGACTGATGTTGCAGCAACAAGTTATGTAAGACCAGTTTGAAACCATCTCTTTAAAACCTTTTAAGGAAGTATCTTCTGCTTTGCTATGAAATGTAAAGACATCAACTTTTCGCTCCTTGTCCCCACCTCTCTCTTGCAGTTTCAAAGTTTTATTGCTGTTTGCTGTATTGATTTTACATGCTGTCTCTTGTAAGTATAACAAAAATTCCACTTCTGGAGACAGCTTGGAAAACAAAATTTTCGTACTTGGGAAATTGACTCAGAAGGAGCTTGGTTGATAGCGTGCCTTTAAGAGCAGGTTTGTTTTATGATTAAGGGTGTGTCTATTTGCTGTGTTTGAAATTAATACCTACAAAATGTTGAAGCAGTGACTTTTCAACAGCTGAGTTATGTGAAAAGCTGCTGTGACTTTGATTTGCTTCCTGGTCAGGTCATGACCACCATTTCGTTGTAAAGAGCTGTGATAGAAAGATCCTGGGGGGTTTTGTTTGTTTGAACCCTTGTGGTAAAATTAATATCTTCCTACCTATTGCTGTAATTGGAGTGGAGCAATTCCTGTACTGCTTGGGCTGTTGGAAGATCCCCATTCAGAATTCCCAGGCAGCACGTGGTCAATGCAAGTCTGCTCCCATGTAAGATGGCCAGTTTTTCTGTCTGCTCTGCAGCTGGGCATCTGGGTGTGGACACTTGATCCTTTCTTCTTTCTACTCTTAGGAACTGTTTGTTTGGGTTATGTGCTGTTGGGTAAGAATGAATTTTGTTATAAATCAGGGTATTTCCAGTTAAATTGCGTGCAGTTATGTGACCAGATGACACAATCATCTGGGTAGCAGAACAATGGGCAGGAGAGGGTGGCAGGGATGAGTGGGTGGCTCTGAAGGTTGGTGCAGCTCAGCTCAGATGGGTGAGCTTTTCAGATGCTTCATGGCCGGAAGGAGAACAGGGAGACTGTAGTGGCAGAGGTCATACAAGACGTGTCAGTACGAGTATTCCACCCCGGCTTGTTACACTAATGCTTGTCTTCACCACTATGACAGAAGTAGTCACTGATAAGTCTGCACCAGTGCAGATAATACAGTCATTAAGTGCCCTTGAAACAAATGTACTATAGACCCTGATGCAATCTGCTATGAATTATTTGACGTGAGATGCATGGACATGTTTTCTGTTTTATAATACTGAATTACATTCACACTTGGTTTACTTTTTTCTACTGTAGCTTAGTCTTCAGCAGATCTGTGTCAGCTGAGGAGTTTCTGGAAGATTGTCCCGCTGATATTTGTAAAATAAATCAAAAAAATCTGAGTAGACTTTTGAAGCAAATAGGATTTAAGATACCTAAGGATGAAAATGGAAGTCAGTAAAAAAAATAATGCTAGTGAAATAGCATAATATGAAAAACAGAACTTTATGTTTGAAACTAAACCGTGACTTCTAACAGCTGGTCTTCCTAATTATTTAAATTGAATTCTTTGGCTATGGAAATGCACATGATATTTATGTGTCTCATAGATGTGTAGGTTGTAACAGAGAATTACAGCACAGTGACTTCTGATACTGTGCTTTCTATTTTGGTTTTAGTATTTGAACTAGAATATGATTAGGTCAGTTCTTCAATTAGTATAAGTTGTGACTCAGTGAAATGTTGTAGTGCCATGGAATGTTTTATGGCTTGATTTGTGATCCTTTATCATCTGCCACTTCAGGAATCTAGTCTGCACCAACCACTCTTGGGAATCCTTGCTCAGCTGATAAACAGTGTGCACATGTCTAGACATCTCTCAAAGTTTCTTTTTGTTGGCAAAATGAAGAATGGAAGCCACTTAAATAATGAAACAGTTGAGTGCTTTAAATTATTCTGAAAAACTGTTACTAAGGTCAGAGCCGTAGAATTATTTTAAACACAAAATGAAGCTTGGGATGGGAGTTTTTGGTAAAATGTGGATCTGTGTGGCAGAGATGATGAACAAGGTCTTATAAAATGTAACTAGTAATAACAATTAACAGTTCATAGCTGAGTCAATGGGCAGTGATTTACCCTAACAGGATCTGTCTTTCCGTGTCTGAATTAACCGCGTTATAGAAAAACCTTAGAATCTTGCAATTTTTTTACTGATAATTTGCTATAGTCTCATTTTTTCCTAAGTATTTACTGAGGCACAAGGAAGAAAAGTGTTTTGGTCAACAGAAAACTGCGTTAAGATCCAAAGCTGACATTTCCTTTGCATTCCATATTTTTCTTATTTTACAAGTGATCTTAACATTTTTGCTCAACAAATTGATTCTAATTATATCTGGAAAGCAATAAAATATTCTGTAATGTCTTCTACTAGAAAAATCAGCCATAAATGCTGATTTTAGAAACGATCTTCTAAATATAGTGTACTTAATATACTTGCAAACTGGATGCCTTCCTCCCCCTCGTATTTAATACTATGAAGCCTGCAGTATGTTTACTGCTTGTGGATGAAAAAGGTATATTGACATGCTTTTATTTGTGGCAAATAGTTGTGTTTTGGCTGTCATAGGTGCTGCTGGTAAAGTGTATGAGGGGACACATGTCAGGGAATGAATGGCCTCTGCCTTGATTTCTTAGGTACATCTACCCACTTAATCAGAAGGCTGAGAGAGACATCCTTGTGATAATTGGGTGTGTGGGCTATGAGTGTCCTGTATACTCCAAGGGGACAGACACGGAAGAAGACCTAAGGGAAATGGTGGGCAGTGGAGGCTTTTGATTTAGATGGAAGGACACAATTACTGGTAGTTGAATTTTGCAGTTTTGTTGTTCTTTTGAGGATATTGACAATTACTTTGGTAAGAAATATAAAACCATTTACCTACTCTGATTTATGCCTTGGAAGATGAATTAGATCCCTTTACTTTCAGAATTTATAAATTTAAAAGTGAGGGCTGGATTGCATCACACAGACAGAACTTTAGTTTTGTACCCAGTTGTTGTTCAGTTCCTCAGTGGGCTTACCTTTTTTAAGTAAAAGCTGTCATTGTGTACAGAAATGATAACTTACATGTGGATGACTGACACCTTAGCGCTTCTTGAACTTTCTGATTTAGTTGTTTAACTTTACAGGACCTTCACATGGAAGAGCTTCCTGAAACCTTTGTGGGGGCTGATGACTTTTAGAGGCTTGCTTTTTGCTGAGAAATGTGTGAATTACAAGTGCTTAAGACAATGAGTAAAATCTACCCTTGCCTCATTCTATGGAAAGACAACTCTCATACATAATGGTGTGGCTAGAGGAAGGGGAAAAGCTATACAAAGTCCTTTCATGCAAATTAAATAACGATTTCTGTGATGTTTCATGTCAATTTAGGGAGAGTGTTTTTGGTCATCAGTGCACAGATGAATGGTATTATTATTGACTGAAGCTTTTTTGTAGTATGTCACTAATGAAGGCTGTTCATGTTGTCAAATAAACCATTTAACCATAGATTACTTGTTTGGAAAGATACTGTCACCACAGTGAAAAAGTGCCCCTGGCTCTCCCTTTCTCCAATCTGTTATAGTCCTGTACTGCCCGGTGGTGACCAGTTGAACAGCAATGTAATTTTGGCCTTATTTCTGGGTCAGTTTTTTTCTCTCCTTTTAGAAACTAAATAATCTTTCTAATTGTATTAGAAGTTGAACACTCAAAAAAATTCACCCTGCTTATTTAGTCAGAACTATGCACTGACACTGAATTCCCAGCATTATCTATATGAATTTATGTATGTGAGAAGAGCACATTAATTGCAAGACTGACTCACGAAGGTGTTTTAACAGCTGTGCCCCACAGACTGCAGTGGGAACTGAGTATCTACGTACTCTGCCAGATGTGGGCACATCACAGATCTGCCCATATCTGGAGCAAATGCTATTCCCTGCAATATAACCATATTCTTAAGCTTTTAGGCTTAAGATTGTGCTCTAGGCTGATTTGTGTGGAATTTCCTTGATGCAGCCTTAGCAGGTAGACGTCTGTGCTTCTGAAGGAGGGCTGGTAGATGTGTGCTGGCAGGACATGTGGTGAACCTCATTGCTTTCTAACCCACCCAGACACTCTAGTTGCTTACTGCTGTAGTTTGTCCACAAACAACAAAAACAAAGTAAGTTGCTTGTGAGATCAGTGAGGTGGAACTTGTGGAAACGTGCTTCTTGTAGTACTAGAGCACAGCAGTTTCCATGTCCAGGCTGTAATGACCCATCTGGTGCCCGTCCCTGTAACTTGCCCAGCCATCAGCAAAATGCCAGCTAGAAATGGGGGCTTTACAGTAATATCCCAGTGTGGTAAAAATGTGTGGTACAAGAAAGATTCTGAATAATCCTGGAGAATATTTTTACCCTCAAACAAATACACGGTTTTCCTGTTCGGTTTGAAACGTGCTTTTCTAAAAAGTGTGAAATCAAAATAGTGGCTATAATAGGTTATAACCCAAGGTAAATACAACCTAATAAATGTAATTTGCAGTTTTGTTCGGTTCTTTCCTCTGTTTCTATGTTCATATTTTCTTGCTTCCTGATTTGTTTCATTGGACATACGAATGTGCTGTAATTTAACTGGATCATGTTTCCCAGATGACTGAGCCATTATTATAAACAAGTCCTCTTGTGGATAAACTAATGAGTATCCTGTGGCAATGTCCACACAGAGGACATACCTGGCTGACTACTGCAGGATAGCTTGAAGATACTCATTTAACAGGTAACTGTTTTCCAAGTACTGTAGGTTCAATATAGAAAATAAATTGGAACACAAAGGCTTTTGTATTCCTACCATTAAAAGATCAGTATTTTACTTACATTATTTGTTTAGATGTAGGGATTTTTTATTGTATAAATGATGAAATTCAATAAATGCCCATTGTATTATGATGCAGTTTTAACTTGGGAGGAAGAAAATCAAGCACAGATAAAGCCATTAAGAAGTCTATCTCGTTTCAGGAAAAGCTGGTCTATCTGAGATGGCTGCTATTTGAATACCTTTCAAAATGGAGTTATGTGGTGCAGCACATAGAGATTAGACAACAGCTAGAAAGTCAACCGCAACAGAATCACCCACTTTACTTGCTGAGGCAACACAGTAGTATTTTGTTGATGTATCAAGCATGTAAAAACAAATAGACAGACTAACCCTCTCATAGAAAACAATCCTGTATTTTTGCCAGCCTCCTAATTTCATTGTGCAACTTGTGTAATAGATTGTAACTTGAATATATATTAACCTTGTGTGCTTATTGACTTAATAATTTTGTAATGCTGCTGATGCAAGATAAAGAGTAAATAGCTCTGTTAAGCTGAAACAGAGAATCAGACTTTGAGTAGAAAGGACCATAACACTACAACCCAAATACACTGTGGAAAAGTGAAAATTGGATTAACACAATATAATTAAGAATGGAAAGAGAAGAACAGAACCCATCTAAGTGAAACGGCAAAGTTCTGAAAACACGTACGATTCATTACTTTGGATACTGATGTTTCAGAAGGCACTCCGGGATGTCAAGAGATTTAGGACTAAGTTTGAAGAAGTGACATGACCCCCTTGGCCATTTTTGGCTTGTTCTTAGCAGTCAGGGTAGCACTTGAAAATATGGGCATAGTTCAATTTATTCAAGAAAAATTCATTGTCAGTAGCTCACCATGTTAGACCTTACCCTGTCTTTTCCTTTCAGCTAAAGTAGGGGAATTTGGAGCAAATACAATGCATGATAGATCTAATCCTCAATACTAGAGGATAACTTCGGAAAAATCCGGTATTGGACAAAGAAAATAAGTGCCAGTGTCAGAATTAAGGTTTTGCTTTCTGTAAGCCGTGCAGATGAGACCGTCTTTTTGGTTGGTTGGTTGGTTGCTACACTATGTATTGATTAAACAATTTAGAAAGCACAGATACTTCTGGAGTATCTGAGATTGTTTCATGTTCTGTCTTCTGCAAAAAGATCTGCAGCACTGAGCAAGAATCCCCTGATCGGTTGTACCATAAATGGTCACCTCAAGGCAGACCAGATGTGGTGGGAAAAGGATATCTATATGTATTTCTGACTCCAGAGATTAATGAGCCAGAGAGGAGAATGTCTCTCCTGCTGCTGTGCCCCAGGCTGGAAGGGAGTGCTGTGAGGCTCTTGCACACAGTCCATGTTTTAAGGAGTAGCAGGGAAGTAGGGATTGATTGATTTTGCAGAAAAAGAGAAAACTTGCCAAAGTGAAAAAGTAAACTGCTTTATGTCGTTCCTTTTTCTTTTCTTTGCTGTCTTTCTGATGAAGGTGTTTTTCTCTACCTGCTATGGTCTTGCTTACTGTTAGCATTAGGATTTTGCAGGTTTTGGAACTGAAATAAAGTTAGTACATTAATGACCATAAACAGCCTACAACAGCTATTTTTTATTGCAGTTACATTCTTGCTCATTTTATGCTCTTCAGGCTTAAACTTGTCTTTTCACTATTATTGGAGAAATATACAAGGTATATTCTTTCCCTGGCAGTTTGGAAAGTTTGCTTGCCATAGGGTGTATGTAAGAAAATCATTGTGTTGAGAGCTTTACAGACCTTTGTTGATACCATTCCTGGAAGGTGCTGCTTCAGGTGAAATACATAAGTCATCCACCGCTCAGAGGAGATGTTTCTGGTGTGAGGGTTGGAAGAGTGGGTGAGTGGTATCCAGAATTGTACTTCCAGCCAGGCAGAGCCTCTCCACATTTTTGTCAGAGTATTGCCCAGACAAGGCTTGTAGCGAAGCTTTCTTAAGAATGCTGGACAATCCAGCCAAGGAATTATTCCACTAATCTAATTTATAAGAGTAGATCCTGACAATTTGGCATTTATTAGGAGAGCATGCTGGAATACAGTGGGAGGTACAGTCTGAAATACGAGATGTATGTTAGGAGAAAATAGAAATTGGCCTACACACACTTAACATTTCAGGAACTGATCTTATCTGTCTCTCTTGAGGCAGCAGAATGTCCAAAGACACATGGTCAGCATGGACAGCATATTTTAACAGTCTTATTTATGTAGACATGAAGTGGAAATTCTCTTGCAACATCAGTTCTTTAAAGCTAGGGCTTTTCAACTCTTAAAAGAGTCCTTTCTTAGTTAAGTTAGCCTGCCAGGGCTTAAAAAGTGTTTCCTGATGCAGGCATCCAAAGACTTTAGGGCCAGGAAGGGCAAATGGGCATCAAGGAGCAGAAGCAGGCTGGTGTAGTGTTAAAACATACTGGTTTAGTGTGAGTCTGGTCACACCATTAGTAAGTGGCACAGGTATGAAAGACAGAAAAAAGACACCCCATTAAACTCAAAAGCACTGTGTTTGCTCCTTGATTGCCTGGAGGGTCTTGGTGAAGGATGTGGTGAAGCAGACAGCTCCGCAGGGCAGTCGGGGATTTGACCTTGTGTATTCACAAATCACAGGTTGCTGTCACATGGCTTTGTTTGACAGCTGTCTGTTCTGTCACGCTTCCAAACCCTAAATTCAGGCATCTAAATTTGCTATGGTAACCCTCTGCCTTGCAGTGCAGATAACTTCTGCCATTCCCTTTTCTCCATTCTTCTCAATTGTTTTTAAAAAGTTTTGATGTTGGGCTAACTTCATCTGCTTTCTATGCTTTCTCTCAAGCATGAGACTTATGTGTCCAGGATTCTTTTCTGTAATTCTAAGTTGTAATTAAGTAACTTACCTTGAAAAAGATTTAGAAAACCAACCACTAGTTATGATGACAGAGATCATCTGAAAAAATTACATGATTTGTAAATAATTCTTAAAAACTACTTGAACAAGATCGGTTCCTCCAGCAAATAATGAGGGGAAGACATACAGTTGTTGCTTCCACTGTGCTTTTCTTAAGTGGTGAGATGTGTCCAGCTCCTCTTGCACTTGCTTTATTACTTTATGGCCTCTTTTTCATTTTTGCCTTGGACTATCTCAGGTCCTTGATCCTCATTTCCTACACCTTTTTTTTTGAATAAAGCAAAAATGTAAGGTGCTTTTCATTCATTCATTTGCTTTCTGGAAAAGAAATAAGAATTGAAGGATATTTTGCCATGTCTGTTTCTGTGAGAAAGGTATAGGAGTGCTTTCCTGCTCCTCATGGGATGCTGGTCTGAGCTCCTTGCTGGATGCAATAGCCATCGTTTCTGTTCCTCTTTCACTGACTCATACTGGCATGTGAAATCATCTGTCTCTTTGGGGTTAGATGCTAACAGATCATGGGAGAGGAAAATAAATCCTTGTCTAGTGAGCGGTTCTGCTAGTGTTATCCCAGTTTATGTTGCAAAAGGCAGGACTTTAAGAAGTGAATGCACAAACCCCACAATGTGCTCTGTATCAAGGGGATAGCTAGTAATGGGTTGAAGGTGCTGTCTGAGATAACAGATTGTTTCTCTGCTGACACTTGGGCTGCTGGATCGTTTCCATTCTACCAGTGCTACCTGTAAATGGATTATATTCCATACAACACCAAAACCAGTCAGATAAATGAGACAGGAATAAAACAAAAGATTAACATTTTGTTTAAAGCACAAAAGTCAGTCTATGAAAGTAACATGAAAACAGGGTCGCTTTCCTTTGTTTACCCTTCTGCAAATGTTTGCTTAGGAGCAATAAGAGTTAATTGTCAAACTTTACAATGTAGTCAGAGATTTTCTCATAAAATGTATAACAGACTTTGCCCAGATGGCAAATGCTGATATGTAAATCCAAAACATGAAAATTTCCATTGGGGGCCAGATGGTGGCTTAATGTGAATTGTTTAACATTTATGTTTATCTTATTAAAAGTGCCTTTATATGTCCAAACTAAGCTATCAATGTGATTGGAAGAGCATATCACTAAATGAACAGAAAAATCAAACCATCAGTACAAGGCACCTCCTGCTCACATGGATCATGGGAAAGCAAAGCATGTCGTCTGTTGAAAAGTTCTTTTTCTGCCTACAAAGTTATGAAGAAAATATAACCAAAATTAAATTACTGTCTGCTTGGGGAAAATATTAAACCCATATTATTCTCCCAGAAGTTAAAAATGTTGGACAACAGTAATACCCATGTTGAATACTGTAATGTATTTCCCCTCAGTGTAGGTGTTGGTGTTCAGCTCTAGAGGCGAGGGGGAAGCATTGTGGCTGCAATCCCTCCTGGGCGCAGGCCCTTCCTCCTCCAGGGGAGGCCTGGCTCGTCCTGCGGCCTCCTGGCTCTGCCAAAGCCATCGTTTCCTCTGATGCAATTCACGGAGTTGCACAACGGAGGAAAGAACAAGTGGGCGCTTGTGGAGTCTGTCACATGAGGCCGGTGCCTTTGCAGTAAATGTGTGATATTAAGGGAAGTGGTTAGCATGGCTCTGAAGGGCAGCAACAAGCCCTGGGTCAGATGAGTCTTTCACAGGACTCTCTGTGCACGTGTTCCAGTTTAGATGCCAATCTGTGCTCACTTGTCCCTTCAAATGAGTCTTTCTGAAAACAGCACATCATGTTGAGGCAACTAAAAATCAGCAGGTAGCCCTTGCACAGGCAAGAAGAAAAACACCTTTTAATAGCTTTAGTTTAAACACTCCAGACATCAAATACACAGTTACTTTTGGGATGCTTTCCCAGTAGAAGGAGAAAAATGCTTCACTGATAAACTTAGAGTGCCTGCCTGTGTGGATACCTGTGTGTATGTGTGTGATGCTGTTCAACAATGCAGAGAAATAATTTAAAGAGGAAGGTTGAGGGGAGGCTGAAGGAACAGTATTGCAAAATGTTTGCTTTAGACTGAAAGTTTTTTTAAGAGTTCTTTGCCATTACTTTATGCTGGTGGTTGTGACTCACTCCTTAATGAATCACTGGTCAATGTTGACTCCGTTAACTTTGACCTGAGGCTTTGGACTAATGCCTAGAGTATTTTTTTTCTTAAAAAGGGCAGTATTACTAAAAGCCTTGGCTGAAATTATAGATAAGTGTTAAATGGCAGGTTAATATTTAAATCAGTGTGCTGTTTGATACTATGTATCAGCATACTGACCAGAAGAACACTTCTTCCATGTAGTCTATTTAAGGCTGAGATGTAACTACTTGAATTGTTATTCAAAGTTAAGGCTAATATTGCTGTATTTATGTAGAACTTTTCAAATTGAAAATAGGAGGGCTCCTTTCCAATTACATGGTGATAATAAAAAAACCCCCAACAACAGGCAACAAAACAACCCATGCTTTTGGTTTTTAGTGCCACAAATACAACAACTACATAGAATAAATAAAGATGCTCCCAAGAAGCATCACTCTCCAGGGTAGAGCACATCAGGGTAGGCTGTTTGGCAAAGCTCAGCCTTTTGCCAGAGATAAGACATTGGCCTAAATATGGTCCCTTTAAAAATAGTGACAGGAGCCAATCAGTGCTGTCACAGTTGTCAAACAACAGCTCAAGATCCTGGCAATCCTGATAAGTATGGAAACATTCATTCAAAAAAGAATCCTGCTTGCTGAATTGACTGCTACGCACACACAGAGGCAGTGCTGTACAGCCACAGCAATTTATTTGGTCAGCTGGTGTCTTTGGAGAGATCTCATCCCACAACTGAGGCAGCACCCGAAGCTACTTAACTTTGATAATGAATATTGCCAGTAGAATGGCTGAAAGAAGTAATAGCTGTGCCATAAGTTTTTGCACTAAGGCTACGTGAATTTTCTTCCTAATGAAAATGTGTTTTGCCTTCTGTAGCTCTTTTTTTCTGTTCACTTTTGTTTTACATGATTTAAACTGAAATTGAGCACCAATTCTGATATTTTTGTGCTGCAGTGTGTTACAACTCATGGAGGAAAACAGCTCTCTTAATTCACAGCTTTGTGCATTATATACACACATCTTTTGATTCACATTTTTAATGTTGCTTTGTAAATGAATAATTCAGAAGTGAGCCCTAAAATCCAGATCCTGCAGTTTTATCCAGAACATATTGCAAATGCTCAGAGACTAGGAAACAGTTTTGGATCTGCTGCTGCAGGAGACAGTGAGCAGCTGGTAAACTACTGGCCCTTAATGAAGCTGTACCATATTGCAATATCTCCAATTACTGCAGAACTTAATTAGTTCATTTTACTCTGCCAATCTGGAAAGACCAAACATTGTCTTGGGTAGCCACTGTAATTATTTCAGCTTCTTCATTGCTGGCCATTAAAGCTGAGTTTGGTCTCTCCCAGTAAGGTATATTAAATGTTTGGTTTTTTAGATTTGGGAGTGCCTGCATTGTGTTACACCCATATATTTTATGTAACTACCCAATTTTATTAAAAAGAGATTTTTTTTTTAGTAATTAGTATAAGTCATTCCTGCCATAGGTAGATATGAGTGCTAATGGTACAGAATTTTTAATAAAGAAATGAGAGAACTGAATTGGTTTGTTGAAATGTGGACTTTCCCTAAAGCTTTTTGCCATAACTGTTGTATATAAGTGATTGTTTTGAATGGCAGCATGAGTTGACATTCAGGTTATTTTGCTTCTTTATTTGAAAATAACCTTTAGAGATAAGGGAATGTTTTAATTTGATATGATGGCAAAAAAATTGTATCTTGGGTGTAGAGCTGCTAAGTGAATCAGATAGGTTCTGTTTAAATGAAATGCACTGTTTGGTGTATTATTTGTAGTGTGTTAGTCTGGTGAGGATGCCCAACATTGAACGTTATTTTTATGTGCTGCCCCAAAGGGTAATTTTCTGCATAATGAAACATGACGTAAAATCCAAACTTCCAGGCACCAGATAAATGCTTGGCACTTACCATCTGAGAAATGTGGCTACCAAGTATTAAAATTCTGTATCAACAGACATACATATTGATAAGTTTTGAGTGTTATAAAGAAAATGGTCTCGACTTTAAAAATATTGAATATTTGAACAGTAAAAAACCAAAACAATGCACTAACCCTCTTGTCCCTCAGCCTCCAAAAAACCCCCTGATGCAATAAATTAAAAGTAATTGTAGCCAAAGCAAGTAGTATTAACCTATTGCTTTTTCATAAATAGCAACTGAATTTGTCTTCTGAAACACTACAGATGCAAGGGGTAGCTGATTTCCAAGAAATTTAGGTCATTGTTAGCTGTCTGATAATGATGGAGTCTCTGATGAACCAGAGCCCAACTGATTAACTGTATTTGAACCCCTTTGAGCACTGTTTATATTCAGCTACTCCAAACCAACCACATCTAGAACATCTAAGATTTAAATTACAATTTTTCAATAATAGTCTTAATAATTGTGTTTAGTGCTACAGTGATGTTACATCACTTGGTGCCTTTGAAACCACATTATCCTCCAACTCTGAAGCTCTGTTCTGCTGATCTTTAAGGTTAATACCAGGATGGAACATAAATATTTTAAAATACATTTTGCAGTATGGCTATTTTAGTTACTTCAGAAAGCTGCCATCATGTTTTTAGTCAGCTTTTACAGTTTTACAAGATCACGTGAAAAAAAATTTACATGGTCAAACTTTTCAATTTCTCTTCTTTCCCTTAAAAAGACTTTCTTAATGTGACACAATTCATTCTATAGCTTAATGTTTTCTATAAGTTAAAAAAAATAATATATTAATCCTCTAGCTAATTCCTGTAATACCTTACCAAATGTAATAAATTCTTGGTTTCCACGAGCCTGTGTGTGGGCCACAGAAACCAAACCATCAGTTCACACACCTCAGGAAGGTCATATAGAGCCATATTTTATTTCAATAATTTTGTAGGATTAAGAGAATAGGACTCAGTTACGTGAGCCCACCCATTTGACACAGAGGTTAGAAGCTTTGCTATTGTTCTAAACCAGTTCTGATGGGGAGGACACTTGCTTAAAAAAAGCATTTCTGTTACAGGACATGAACTTGATTGACATCCTTTGGAGGCAAGATATAGACCTTGGGGCAAGACGTGAAGTTTTTGATTTTAGTCAACGACAGAAGGAGTATGAGCTCGAAAAACAGAAGAAACTTGAAAAGGAGAGACAAGAACAGTTGCAAAAAGAGCAGGAGAAAGCCTTGCTGGCTCAGCTGGAATTAGACGAAGAGACAGGTGAATTTGTTCCTGTGCAGCCAGCTCAGTGCATTCAGTCAGAAAATACTGAGCCACCAGTTGTTTTTTCGCAGGTAAACTCCAATATGTGTTTGTGAGCGTGTTTAACCCTTTTTCCATTCACAGAAAGGCATAATGCTAGTGGCTGCCTAAAATTAATTTGCATGTGTTACTGTAATGGAAGATTCTTCAGTTATTCAAAGATGCAGTGACCTTTTTTCATAACTTTCCTATTTAGACCACAGAGCCTTCAAACCAGAAGCAGAGGCCTTGTCCTTTGATGACTGCATGCAGCTCTTGGCAGAAGCATTCCCATTTATAGATGAGAATGAGGTAAAAATGATCAATACAGCAATTTCGTGGGTGGTCGTCTACGGGGTCAGTCTCATATCTCTTCTGAGATTCGTCTTCAGCATAATACTAATTTGTGGTCTGATTGGAGTTTTCTCCTCAAGCTGGTTCCAGCTGGAATAAAGCAGTGTGGTAGGCTTGAACTAGTGCTGTGTTTGGAGGGAGTGGAGTGGTTGGTACTCCTGTGTTCCTCCCGCTTCCAAGTCCTGCAGCCAGGGCTCGGTGTGTCAGGCCAGCTGGTGCAGCCACACCAAGTCCTGCACACAGCGGTCATGGGCTGCTCAGTTTCTGACAGTGAGCTCAGCACAGCTCTCTGGATTAGTGCCTTCAAGTTGATTTATTTCCATCTGCTGACCCAGACTATTTGTGTAAGGATAGGCCCTTCACCAGCCAGTTTCTAGATTTTTCCCCCTCCCCATTTCTTTCCTTAATATGAAAACACCTTTCATGGGAATATTTTGATATTATCTATTGTTTACAAAAATGCTTTTCTTAGGAAATACCTGTCTGTTCTGCAGAAACAGTAAAACTCTAAAAGCTAGATTTTTGCTTTGGAAATGCAAATCTGGTTTTTTTGAGTGGAGTTTTTGTGTGGTGGGGTTTTTTGTTATTGTTGTTTTGTTTGGCTTTTTAATTTTTATTTTATTTTATTTTATTTCAGGTTTCTTCAGCTGCATTTCAGTCATTGGTTCCTGCTCAGATTGATAGCAACACAGCCTTCCTTTCCTCTGATCAGACTCAGCCACCTGAATCACCTGATCTAGTTCCACCCACTGATGCAGAGAATATGCAGAACATAGAGCAAGTTTGGGAAGAATTATTGTCCCTCCCAGAGTTACAGGTTAGTGTGATAAGAACCTGAAAAATGAAGCATGGTATTTTGGAAAACTGTGGTATTTTGGAGAAGGCAGTACAATAGCGTCTGAACAGATGGTGACTATGACTGCTGTGTTGGATTCTACACCTATAGGGTGCCTGTAACTCAATTTAAGCTTTAACTTTTTCAAAAATAATGTCTTGAAAAACCTGTACAAAGAAGGAAATGAGTTGTTTATGGATAGGCCTTAATAAAGCACACTCTAACTTCTCAAACAGAACTTCCTCATGTTTAGCAAGTCATTGTTTGCCTCTATATGCAACTTATTGCAGCGTTATTACATCGTTAAAATTTCAGCTGCTTAAAAATGGACACTTCTCAATTATGGATCTACAACAGGAATTGTTTTCACAAGCACTGTAAATTTTTTTTTTTTTGCAGTGTCTGATTGTGTGAATCATTTATGGTTACTTTTGCATTCAATTTTCATCTAAGGAAGAGGTTTTTTAAAGCTGATAATAGAATGTGTATTTAGGTACATAGAAGAGTCAGGTATGTTTATATAAATGCTGCCTATATGTGTTCAGTAAGAACTACTTATATAATGTACAAAATTCGATATTCCAAAGGAACAAAAAAGTCACTTTGCTAATACAGAGGATATGTAGGGTTTTTTTAATCCTATCCTTATATTTTTATTTATATTTTCTTTAGATTTGACTATAAATGAGAATAAATTTATTTTCAAATATGCTACTGTAGAATGTCACCATGCTCCAGCACTATGCTGCTCCACTTTATGCTATCAATACAAGAGATGATTGCTAGGTAGAATGCCCGTAAATCCAAATCATATTTCAAAAAATAAAGTGAAAATTTGTAGGAATTGTGTTTTTTCTGCCACTCTGCCTTTTTCCTTTGTCCTTTTATATTTTTCAAATTTTTTTCTAGTTTCCTAACCTTATTACTGTGGTAGGCTTAAAAGCCCCATGTAAGTGGCAAAGGAAATTGGCTGTGAAGAGGGAGCAGTGATGGTGAAAAAACATTAAGAAACCAAAACAAAAGAATCTTGGAGTAATTCTGAATAGTAATTGAATAATTTTCTGGGGGAAAAAAGGTGAGATAATTAAACTGAGGGCATTGTCTTTTAGAAATTAAGTTTAGAGAAATGGAAAAACAGAGCTCTCACATTGAAAACCTTAGCTTAAGCCTTGAACAACCTCTGGTTAAATAATCAGTGTGTGGGTCCTGTTATTAAGAGAAACAGAATCATTTTGGTAGTTGCCTCATTCCTTGGGGACAGCAGGCCTGCTTCTTTCAGCTTCAGTTAAGAACTTCCACTCCATTGGAAAGAACGTTGATCTTGTAGCCAGTGAAAGCCCATCAGTCTGATGCTCACACTGGTGTTAGCCAGCTTAACTAAAAGGCAAGTTGTTTGCCAGGTTTCGTGTTAAGTACTCTTAGTTCACCAAGAATTACATTTCTCTGTGCTGAACAGCTGCTGAATCTTGGTTTTGAGGAAACATAACATGAAACTAAGAGTCCTAAAAGTAATTGCTTGCTAGTAATGCTCATTAAGTCTCATTCAGGAATTTCACATTTACTGTACTCGTGCCGTTCCTAGCAGTGGTGCTTGTGAGAAGTTCAGACCTGGCAGCTCCAGCATCCACACTAGCAATTACCAGAACAGGAGCTCTCCATGGATCTTCCCTAAAGCATTGCAATGGGTCTCTTCAGCAACTTGCTCTTAGTTTGAGATGTTCTACTCTCTTTATCTAAATGGCTTTGTCCAGAACAAGTTGCTTTGTGCTCTTGTTTTGATATCTGTCATCTTCCTAGATTGCCTCTCCATAGTACAAGTGTGCTGTAGTCATCTGGATTACAGCAGTGTTGTAATACCCCTTTTATGTGCGTGCTGATTGCTAAAATATTTAATGTTTGGAGGTTATAGAAAACGAGTTTATCAATTGGAGATGTGTTTCTCAACTTCTCCCTTGCATTTCCCATCTAGTGTCTTAACATTGAAAATGATAACCTGGCTGAGGTGAGCACAATCACCAACCCTGCAACCAAGCCAACAGAGACGCACAACAGCTGTCATTACTGCAGCTCATTACGTGTGATGAAAAAGGATGTTAACTGTGGTCCTGATTTCCTGGATAGCATTGAGGGCCCCTTTTCCAGCATTTTGCCACCAGAAGACACCAGCCAGCTGAGTGTAAACTCTTTAAATGACACGTCCTCTTCAAACTCTGATTTCTGTGAGGATTTCTACACCACCTTTATCGATACAAAGGCGAACGGTGACGCAGCAACGACAAACGCTATCAGTCAATCCCTTGCTGAGGTTCTGAGTGAACCTATTGATCTTTCTTACTTCTCACTGTGTAAAGCTTTTAATGGCAACCTCTCAGGGACCGGACCAGAATGTAATGACTCTGACTCTGGTATTTCACTGAATGCAAGTTCTAGTATAGCATCGCCTGAACACTCTGTGGAATCATCTGCCTATGGAGATAAGACTTTGGGTTGTAGTGATTCTGAAATGGAAGACATGGATAGTGCTCCTGGAAGCGTGCTGCAGAGCAATGCTAGTGTGCACTCTATGCAATTCCAGGATCAAGTGTTTTCTTCCATGGGGCCAAACACTCAAACACCAAGTTTGCCATGTACAAAGACACCAAAGAAAGAACCCCCTGCTGCTCCCGGCTACCCCGAAGCTCCGTTCACAAAAGATAAACCTTCAAGCCGCCTTGAAGCTCATCTCACAAGAGATGAGCAAAGAGCAAAAGCTCTGCAGATCCCTTTTCCTGTTGAAAAAATTATCAATCTCCCTGTTGAGGACTTCAATGAAATGATGTCTAAGGAGCAGTTCAATGAAGCCCAGCTCACACTTATTCGAGATATACGGAGGAGAGGCAAGAACAAAGTGGCTGCTCAAAATTGCCGTAAAAGAAAACTGGAAAATATAGTGGAACTGACACAAGACTTGACTCACCTAAAAGATGAGAAAGAGAAATTGCTTAAGGAAAAAGGAGAGCATGACAGGAGCCTCCGCCAAATAAAAAAGCAACTAACCACCTTATACCTCGAGGTCTTCAGCATGCTACGTGATGAGGACGGAAAGCCTTACTCTCCTAGTGAATATTCACTGCAGCAAACTACAGATGGTAATGTCTTTCTTGTTCCTAAGAGCAAGAAGTCAGGGACTAAACTTTGAAGGGCAGTACAGCTGGCTACTGTTCTTTACTATTTTTGTATCATTATCCTGGTAGTTTTTACTGTGAGGTGGAATGCAGAATTAGGTAATATTTTTCAAGTCTATGCAATGATAATTTTAAAGTTGTTAATTAGTTTATGGAAGATGCAAGTGGAAAATTAATCGTGTAATGCAGATGGATGTATGCAAAATTTGTAATCTCACTTTTATAACAGACATTTCCTTCTTATAGCACCACTTTGACTAGTTTCCATATATATGTAAATATTTAAAGATGCCATATTTATATACTGTTCCTATCTATTGTTATATTCATAGATTTGATATATATATAAATGATTTTAGCCTTCTAAATATAATTTCTTGCAAGACAAACAGGTTGGCTTCTGATACTTTTTTATAAATATGCAATAGTATGTTTCCCATTTTTCTTACACATTTATACTTGCTTTATATTTAATATATTATTTCAATTTAGTATAAAAGTTGACACAGTGTTTGATTTTGCTTTATCAGTTCATTAAACTTTTTAAACTCTACTTCATGCATGTTTATTTCCCTAAAGAAGAGAAATCCTCTCTAGTTTTCCAAGGCTAAGCCTTCATGTAACAGATATGCACAATAAGCAATTGCACAGCCTTGTCAGCATTACTAATGCTTCATTCAGTGTAATTTAAACTGTCATTTGGAAAGATCATGTAGCACAAAGTTTCAAGTCTCTACTAAGTTTACATTTTTGTTTTGCTCTTTGAACACTACTTAAATTTGTGAGATCTTCCCTCTAAAGGCATTTAAAATCAGTTAAGACATTGTCAGCATTATGCCCTTTTCCAACTAAAATTTCTGTACATTTTAGAGTAATTCTTCTAGAAATACACTCTTGTGTCTCCGATCAACAAGCATCACTTGTCCCTGCTGTTACTTTGGTGCTTAAGGAAAACAGCATACTAGCTGCCAGCCAACTGCACTGTTTGGAATCTATGCTCAATGAATCGAAAAGTGTTGTGGAGTTAATATTATGATTTATAAAAGAATAAAAATTGGGCAAACAAATAGCATTGTTTTGTTTACTCTTGAAAGGAACTCACTGCACGTAATCATTGTGGATTTTTTCAGTACAAAAAATGCATGATTTGTAAGACGTTGATTGTGAACATTAAAAACCATATCTTCTTACAAAACTTCTAAAAGGCATGCTTAATCTGAAGCAAGTTTTTTCCTGCTACTTATGCTCTATATAATTTTAGGAGTATTTTGTCTATTGCAGTATTATGCATGACTTCATTTAAGTAATCGTAAAACCCAAGTTGTTTTGCAAGACCTCATGGCACATCTGTTAAAAAGAAGGACATGGAGATGCTGAGAAAGGGTAGAGTAGGATCCACAAAAATTGTTTAATAATACTGTAGGAGAGTTTAAAGAGAGACTTCAGATTAGGAATCCAGCCTTCCATTAGCTCATTATTCACAAAGTTAGAGTAATGCTAAGTAAAATGATACACTTGCTAGTGAGTTTAGTTTTGAGATTTTTATTTCCCAGACTTTTTAACTGTGCTGGATTTGCATATCCATCAGAAAGCATCACATGACTGCACATGAAAGCTAAAGGAACAATTTTAGATTATCCCAATTCCATACTATATCATTTTTTTTTTTGAACCTTGAGTGTCCTCAACCCCCCGTCCAATTAGGAAGTACAGAAAGCCATAGTCCTGACAAGTATTATTGTGCCACAGGATGCTGTGGAAGGGCTCCTGTTTTCCAACTCTTCTATGCTGTTTGCTGCTTTCATGCAACTCCTCAGTGACTACAAGCCCTCTCACCTCAACAGCAGTACTAGTTTGGAGCCAACAATTATGTAGCTTTGTTTTTCACTGGATGCACAGAATTTCAGATGCCCTTTTATTGTCGGGCTGGTCACAGTAGCATCACTCAGTGTAACTTCACAGTCAGCTTTTATTTTTATTACCCCACAACCTTGTCACCTTGTCATTCATCTTCCTGTCAACTCATTTACTGATTCTGAATAGCAGAGGTCTCCCCAGTACCTGGTGCAAACATACACACATACACACACTATCCCTCTGCAGTGCAGTCTTGGCTGAGTAGAGCAGGAGCAGGAAAAGCAGAGCAGTAACAGTTTCCCCACAGGGATGGGTTTGCTTCAGGGCAGTGTAACACCAGGAACCATGATCCTATTAACTATGTCCAAAAAGGCATGTGTTCTGCCAAGTGCTAGTATCAGAAGAAAGTTTCTAGTACTTAAACCTAGGACTATCAGATGTTCCAGCCCTGCCTACCTCAAAAGTAACATAAAAGTTTCATAGAAGTTCTCATACTGTGTTCCTTGCTGCAAACTTTCAAGTGAGGCTCTGCCCCATAAAATGTCTATATTTGACGCAGCAGATACAGTGAAGTCATGAAAAAAATTCATGTCAGATTTGCAGCATCCCTGCAGTGATAGGGGCCATGCCTGTTACAGCAAGTACTAAGATATGCAGTTTTGCAGAAGACATTAGGAAATGCAAATCTAGGTGGCCCAGTTTGCACCTCGAGGCTGCTTACCTTGGTTATACTGACCTTCCTTGTTAATTGTATGCCAGGCCATCCCCTTGCCCAGTCCTTACGTGCTCTGAACGCAGGAACACTCCTCTGCTTGGAGCAAATGGTCAGTAACAATGGTTGATAACTTGGGAGGCTCAATTTTATGGACAAAGCAGATTTATTTGCTCTAGATAGGGCAGCCAGGTACCAGCTAAAAATCAAAGCTACTGCAGCAGTGAGTGATACTTTTTCCTTCTGCTGTTATTTAAATGTGCCTCTTGACTTTGCCACCAGCACTGCTCAGGAAGAAAAGCACCTCTTAACAGTTGCCAAACCTGGGTGAGCACTAGAGGAATACCAGACACTGCTGCCATTTAAAGCAAGAGGACTAATCCATATTTGAGGATGGCTGTTTTAGAGTATAGGCATTAAGGAGAAAGCACACTGAGCCTTGGCCTGGACAGTCTTTCAACACTGATACACAGTAGCTCTAATACACAGGCAGGTCCAATGGCAAAGCGGAGAGAACCTAAAGAGCTCCTGGGTTCCCCCTGCCACTAATTAGGCTATCAAATGTCTGACTTACAGAGAAAATGTTCTCTCTAACTGCAATATAAATACTTGAATTACAAAGTGGCTATAAAACAGACTCTTCCCTATACTTCAGTTTGTTCCTTAATTTGTTCACTAATGTGAGAACCAAAGCCAAACGGCAACCTTACAACCTTCAGAGGGGCTGTTGCATTTGTACCCATGTCTAAAATATAATACAAGGATAGCATTACCAAGACAAAAAGTGCAACAAGAAAAAACCTGCAGTTAATGCAGACACCTTGTTTGAATTTCACCAGGCAAAGAATCAGGCTAAAGGAACTCAAACTGTGACAACTTGCATTCCGTCTAAACCAGTATTCACATCATGAACACAGTGAATGCTGTACTCACATTGAAACATCCAACATTAATGAAAAAAATTCCACATCACTCATGTATGTAAAAACTTCATAGTGCAAATTATAACCTTTATTATTATTACTGAGGTACAGAGTATATTCCCAAACCTGAGAGTGGCTAGAGACACTGACAAGTCTAAAGCATCACAATGCTGACCTTATATGCTGACAATTTTTCACATGGAGACCATTTATTTCTTGATCAAAACATCCAGTTTTAAAACTGTTAAACGTAAAGCTGAAAAGATGGGCTGAACCAAGGTTTTTTGACTTGCAGTCCCCAAGTTGGAAAGATGATCCTGTAAGAAAACGTGTTGCAATAATTCAAGACCGCTTTGTGTTCATCACAGCACTAAAAAAAGGTGATGGCAACGCATTTTAGATTGTAAGTCATTTGACAATATACACTTTATTCTGATACAAAATTGAAATATTTTAAACAAATTTCAATCCATTATGGACTATACTGAAATTTTTCATTTCTATGCTATTTTAACTTGTTTAACCACAAGTTCTGAGATTCCAGCACACTAGCACCATTGCTCTTGAAGTCTTTGCCAGTTATTATACCATTTTATTCTGTTTCCAGTCTTGCGATATTATCTTCTACATGAAGGCCATTTTTCTTCTACTTGGAGATACTTGGATTACTTTAGTTCAGGAAAAAGCTAATAGACAGAGATGGCAACCTGTAGCACCCACAGCAGAAAAAGAATCATCCATCAGATATCTGAATTTCAGTGATACTCAAGATCCTACATGCTCCACACAATTTAAGATACAGGCACTTGTCAGAGACCACAGACTAATTTTTAAGAGAACATTCCACCCCAGTGCAGACAGCATATGAAAACATGTTAATGTCTTAAACACAGGAACCAAAGACAGCACATCAGTACATCACACAATCAATGCCTGAAAGACTAGGAGCTTTAAATATTAAACGGATATAAAAGTTAAGATGCTGTGTTCAATTTCCATGTTATGTAATAACATACTTATCACATCTGCATCAATCTGGCCTCCTTTTGGGGTAACCCTCCTTACTACCTGGAAGTACCATCTTTGTTTTCAAATAAACTTCTGTACAACTGCAGCTTAGGGACCAGTGCTTCATTAATTTTGCATCTTTAGATCTCCATCTTTAGCTATTTTTAACAGCAGCCAATAAAGAAAAAAGGTGGCCATAAAATAAGGTTCTCAACTCTTCAAAGTGACTCCTAGACAAAGGTATACTTGACCAAGTAGTCCCTTCAAGAATGTGTTTATCTTTGACAAAGTTATTTCTGAACAAATTAGGGTACAAATAATTGAACCTAAGCCAATTAGTCTAATAAAAGTGTTATGAATCAAAGTGTGAAAATAGTTCTAACAGTGAATATTTAGTTCTTTATGTGGTGCAAAAAGACCTGTCCAGGGCACAAAACCAGTCTGCAGCAATGTGGAATCCTCTAACGTTAAGGAAAGGTAGAATTCTGCTGTATACATAGGCTAGTAGTAGAATGCAAACTAGAAAGTTTTTGGTAAAAATTACTTTTGTTAAAACAATCTTAAGATACTCGGAAGAACAACAGCATTTGCCCTCACCTGAGTAATCGTGAAACACTAATGCTGTTCCCTGTTACCTGTTGCTACACAAATGCCTGGGGGAAGCTCTGCCTAGCAGAGGAAAATCACAGGTTTTCAACTTCCAGGTGTAAGCAAGCAAGCTTGTCACCTCTGCAACAAGCTGACTGGCATAATACACTATGACTGTACTGCTGCAGTTTCAGATTTTGGCTCCACCTTGGCTAAGCAAAAACTTTTGTCAGTGTTTTTTTTTAAAAAAAAAATACAGTCATAGGGAGATTTTCCATTAAGTAGCTCCTGATTTTGTGGAAAGCTCTGTAAATTACTTCCAAATTAACTTTTAATTTTACATTACTAAATCATGAACTGCTTTCTGGAAGTTTACAGATGACAAAGTTTAAATACTTGAATCAGTTTGTGAATATGCCTCAGCCTCTGATAAACTGAAATGCAGATTCCATTTGACTATTTTCAGAATAACTGCAGTATAGCCAACACTAAAATAGAAACTGACTTCATAAAAATTATGCACAGGCTCAGAAACGTATCAGGAAGTTTAAAAGGATGCTAGACTGCTATATGAAGGGACCTGTAATGATCAAAGATGCAGAAAAGGAAATAATACATGTTCCAAGAGCTAAGAACCAATGTGCATAAAATCTGATTCCATGAGTTTTCACCTGTACAAAAGCTGCTGGGGATTCAGGGTATCATGTGACAGTACTGGCCTCCACTTAACTACCCTGCCCGAAAGCACACAAAATCTAAAAGGGAGCTCTTTGATTTGTACAGGTACATACAACCCCACCTGGTAAGCCAAGCTCCACTCACTAGGAGGGAAGTCCCAGCTCTTGAAGGGTGCAGAATGAATGCAGCAGCAGGTCACACACTGCTGAGAACTGAAGAACTGCTTCAGCGTTGCCGCCTTTCTGGGCTTCTGGGGGCTCTTCCCATTACATGGCACAGAACAATTTCCCCCCACTCCCAACCCCAACACACCCCCCCCTACAGTAACCAGAGTGCCTACTTCAAAACATTTACAGTTTGTCTTGTTGATCTGGAACACACAGCAATTTTGTATCTGCCAGGAACAGAAGATTCTTGGATAGGAACCGGATGACATATACTGGAATACTTGCTCCTTACTACTTATGGCTTTCCTTGATATTAAAAGGCTGGCAAAGGAAAGCCTAGAAGGAAAGAAGGGTTAAACAGATGTTTTACTATACACTACAAATCTTACCCAGTCAGAAACCTTCAACTGAAGAGGATGTGCAAGACATTCCCCATTTTGTCAAGCAGCAGCTTCTCATTCAACCTGAAAATTAAAGAAATTACTCTTACCTTGTTTAAAAACCTCCCACTACTCTTTATAATTCATGAAAAATTTTAAAGGCAAACCTTACCTATGCTCATTGCCCTTCCTTTCAGGTCTAAATGCTAGACCTATTGATTTTGAGTCAACTCAAGTAGCTATCACTCAAGGAGGTTCCAAAAGGTGAAGAACTCTTGCTAGACTTTCTTCGATATTTCAGCTGTGATAAGCAGATTTAACTAGCCTTGGGAAAGCTGCTCACTATCAGCACAGTATCTTATGCCTTCACTTTTCTGGAAGTTGAAGCTGTTGCTCCTGCTGCCTTGTCATTCTTTTATTAGGCTGACTTCTCCATACTCAATAGGCTGCTGAAGTCCTGTCTTACGAGTCTCCTTAGCAATGTATGGATCAAAGAAGTACATCCTAGGTTCTGAAAAGCTGGTGAATCACTGTCCTCAGGGCTTACACTTTTCCACATCACAAACAACAGCTAAGCTACCCCACCCACCTACAAAGCGGTCACTTACATCCATCTCTTAAAAGGTTGCATACAGATCTTGTTCATAAAGTTTATTATGACACTATTTTTCAAAGTTAACATTGTTGTCACAGTACAGCTACAAGAGGCCCTGTTAAAAAGAACACTGTCAATACATTCTAAAAAAATTTAGAAATACCAGATCAATTGTCAGAAGGGACATCAACCCCATCCTCCAGTTGTCCCTGCAATCAGTTGCAGACCCCAGGTGCAAGTCTACACATCTTCTAGAGCATAGTAACATACAAAGCAAGTCGGTAGTTTGGTGTCTCACTCCCTAGTGAGTTGTGGTTTAGTTTCCCATGTTTTCAAACTCCAAATGGGTTGTTTAAAAAATGCCTTTATTGAAGTACAGCCTCCCCCCCCCAAGCCCAAATGAATATGTACAACAGAAGCGTTCACTAAACCACCAATTCTTGCTTTAACTTTTGAGATCTTTTAAAACTCCACAGAAAATAAGCAGCAGACTTTGAAATCCATTTTGGACGCTACCATCTTGACACTGGTTCCTTGTTTTAGTGTACTGCAGTCTAAATACACTCCGATAACAGTGTTTAAATAACATGTTTAATTTTTTTTGCAAACAACACACTCATTTTTCTACCACTTCTTAAAAATTATAATTCATTATTAATATGACTGATTATGCCTTGAGCCATTTCATACATCTTTGCAGATTCATTCCTATACTGGAATTGCATTTACCTTATACTGCACATTGACCCAGAAGTGAAACAGGTGTGAGTAATTCCAATACAAATTGCCAAGTGTCTGAGTATTTCTTTTATTGACTGGGTCCCTACTCTTCTTAGTCTGAATTGACAGCAAGCACTGGCCTGGCAATAGTCAAGAGAATTCACATCAGATGAGGACAGGACAGACTGCAGTGCCTTAATTTGGAGGTCAGAAGTGAGAATGGATTACCATTTCTAGCCATATGCGCTGGTAACATTTGCTACTCCAGTGTACCAAATCCAGTTGCAGCACACTATCACTCTGCCTGTGGGAACTTGAGACTGTACATTCTACATTGTGGGAAGTGTTTCTAGTCGGAAAAATACAACTAGATGGTGTTTTATTTTCAAGCTCTTATCTGAGCACAGACATCTGCAAGGGAAACAGCTTACAAACTATACTACTTCAGAGCCCACGGGGAATGGGCTTTTGGAACGCATTACCTGGGACTGTCAGTGATTACACCTGCGCTACCCTTGGCTCCCAGTCAGAAGAATGTGTCCAGAAAATTGCCTAGGGTGCATGCAAGAAAGTATATAGCCATTAAATTATTGAGGAACATACCTATTACTCTCACTATGACGCCTCATTTAATTGAAACAGTGCAGTCTGGTGTGAGGGAAAAGGAAATGGGGACAAAGGAAGGGGATGAAAATTCCAAGCCACCCTCCCCAAAGTATAGTTTTATTGAAACAGATTCATTGTATATCTCAAGGAAACAGGCACTTGATTCCCCCCACCTTAACTTCTCGGGAATTACAATAAATATAAAGGTAAAAAGCAAGTTTCTTTTTCTCTTAACCCAAGACTTAAACAACTTCAGTTATCCCTTATGCATCTCAAATGAGACGGGAGACAGCTTTCATGTGTCTAAAGTTGGTCTTGTTAAAATATTTATCATGCCTTATTTTCTTGAAGCGCTAGTACTAATACAGAACTACAAATTAAAAAAATATGCACAAACCAAAAAGTAATTTTAAATTTTCATTAAGGTAAAGCTTAATTCTATGATTCACAAACACTAATTTGAGTAACTCAATCCTAGTTATACATCTAAACAAACTATAATGCAACATACAGATGTTTTCCCTCTGTATGCCTATGTAAGTCATGTCAATGACAGTTACGTATATACACTGAGACTAGACCCTTAAGACTGCAAATCAATAGGTGTTTCTATTGTTAACTTTAAATTAATACAAAATAGTAATTGAGAAATGCATTAATCTTCTCTATTAACTAACAAGGAAACACCCTAAACTACATTTTATTTCTGTTATAGTTCTCTGTACTAAATGTGGAAAAACTGAACTACACAAATATTGAAAAGTTAAAAAATCATTGATTTGTTTATTCCTGGTACCACTACCACAATTTACAGGGCAATATACCTGATGTAATGGGAAAATAAAAAGAAAAAAGAAAGACAAAGCTACAACAGAGAAAGACCTCAGGAATGTACATCTAATCGACACTACATTGCATTAATCAATAGCTGCACTTTTTGCAAACTGTGGCTATGACAGTCCTGATCAAGAAGGGTTTCCTGTTTAAGCTGCAGTAACTTTTCTGACTATGGATCATCGTTCCTTCTGTGGCAGATTTTACAGTTCCTCTAATTCATTTGGGACGACTGTCTCAAAGTAACCTGCAGCTTTCCTGACAACTCCTCGCTCTCTCTCCTGCTAAGAACTGTAGCCTGTTGAATACAGGATAAGAAAATTATTACTCTCAGTGAACAGTTGCACATTATTAATCATCATTATAAATATACATTACACCTACCCTTTTTCTGGTAGCATTTTTAGAATCTTCTACCACCATAGCCCCCACTTCCACTTCCAGATCCATAACCACCTACAAAAATAGGATGTATATTGAAATACAAGAATAACAAGGGATTTTAACTCAAGAAACATTCTCTATACAAAATCATGCTTACCACCATAGGGACTGCCTGAACTTCTGCCACCAAAGCTACCACCACCTTTCATGGGACCATAGTTAGACTGCTGTTGTCCGCTGTAATTGCCAAAATCATTGTAGTTTCCACTTCCACCATAATTACCTGAAACAAACACAAATTTATAAAGTCATGTTTGATCAACTCTTAGGGAACAAAGCTTGCAAATTATGGTATCTCCAATGTGAAAGTAATAGTTTAAAACTATTTAAAATAAAGTTCAAGCATTTTGCATGCTACCTTTATGCAAAATGTATGAATAAGAGAAAATCCTTAACACTGGAAAATTTATCGATTTGAGTAGGCAATTTGATGTTAACACAATTTAAGGCCCTTAAAGTAAGAAAAGCACATGAGTTTCACCATCATTCTTCCACTGCCCAACACGCTGCATGTATGACAACAGACAATAATGTAAATTACATACTATTTACTCCAAAAAGTGATAGCAGTGTAACAGGCATGCTGCAAATATACATCAGAAAGTATAATAAAGTATGCAGCAGCTTTTGCAGCCTGACTTCCCAAATTTGGGGCAAACAATAAACAAACTTATAAAAACTTATATTCACAGTCCTTGGAAAGGAAGATGTGATCTACATGATGTGAACTGGTATTTGAGGAAAACAGCATATTTAAAATGGTCAAAATCTTTAATACTCTACCTCCACACAGAACTACAGCTGAAACTTTTTGAAAAAGACATCCCAGGCAACATAATGTTATAGCGTATCAAAGCTGATCCACACTGAAAAGAACTCTCCTTATGCAACATGGCATTCTATGTTAAAACCTACTTGTACAACCCATTTTATACATATTCCAGCATCATATTTCAGGCACTGTAAAATGAGACCTGACTAAAAAATATGGATGTCTAATTAAAGCTGGCATCTTACCACCACCAAAATTTCCTCCTTCATTGTAGCCATCATATCCTCCTCCACCACCTCCATATCCACCACCTGGGTTTCCATATCCTGGTCCTCCACCACCACCATAACCTCCTCTGCTGCCATAGCCAGGACCACCTCCATAGTTGCCACCTTTGAATAAAAAAGTCAAACTAAACACACCAAAGCCAAATACCGGCAAGAAAAGGTCCATTTAACAAAAAACCCCAAACCAACACAATTGCCCAATAAAAATGTCCCACAGCATTTTCCCTTTATTATACTCATTGTGGTTCCAACTTTATCTAAGCTATTTAACTGAAAAAATCCCCCACGTTTATAAAGTCAGGACCCAAGTAATCACATACTACTTCCCTTGTCCCTTTCTGACTATCGATAATTGTCCTTTTTGGCTTTTTGGTAATGTACACATTTCTCTTCAGATGCATTCTGGATACTCATCCAAACTTCATCATGAAAAAGATACTATTGAGCCAGGAAAACTCTTACAGCTGATTGAAAACATTTCTGGTATGATAGCTGGCCATTGCTTTGTTCAGTTTTAGTCTTTTCAAGTGACAGCAGAATCTTCATTTAGTTCTCAATAATCTTTAACAGCTGTCTCATGACCTCATAAATATGAGATTATTTAAAGGGTAAATACAAAGGAGTATTTTTTTCCATCCATCCATCATATTGTGGAGAAAACAAAAAAACCACTAATTCTTCACAGCTCTACGATGTAGACATTTAACTTCCACTATCACTATTATGACATTATCACCAAAGCAGATTTTGTTTTGAAGGTGAATGCAAGACTTACAGCTCGCTCTAACAGTGTGGGGAAAAAGAAAGTGAACAATACACTTACCATCACCAAATCCATTGTATCCGTCACCACCCCCAAAGCTTCCTCTGCTCCCACCACCGCCACCACCACCCCCATAGCCTCCTAGAACACAAAACAGATGAGAATGTTTTCCGGAATAGACACGTTAAATGTTTAAGCCAATTGACACAGGAAATAATAATAAAAAAACCAAACCCACACCAGAAATTGCATTCTATATAAATATTCCAGTCATTTACCTCTCCCACCAAAGTTTCCTCCTCGGCCAAAGTTCCCTCCACCGCCTCCAAAGTTTCCACGGCCCATGAAGTTGCCGGAGCCACCCCCACGACCTACAAAATATTTCACTTGAATTACATTAATTGAAAGCCCGTTACATAAAATAACTATGCACAACTACAACTCACCTCTCTGAGAGCTAGCAGTCTGCATCTCTTGTTTTGAGAGTGCTTTTTTCACTTCACAGTTATGTCCATTTATAGTATGATATTTCTGAACTACAGAAAATTGTGAAATAGCAAAGTTAGAAAATCGCATCACAGTAATATGCTGTAAAACTCTCAGAGACAGCTACTGTAAGGCATGAGCACAACTTTTAAAAGGAAAATGAAACTGACCCCATCTCTTACAACAGTAAAGCAGTTGACTATGCAAACACCTCATTCCACATGTTGCTGTTCTGAAGTCTTACATTAACACTTATCCCATAAAAGTAGTACTCAATAAAGAGTTACATACCAACAATTTTATCAACTGTATCATGATCATCAAAAGTTACAAAAGCGAAGCCTCTTTTCTTTCCACTCTGCCTGTCTTCCATGACTTCTATGGTTTCAATCTTGCCATATTTTTCAAAGTACTCCCTTAAATTATATTCTTCTGTATCTTCTTTAATTCCACCAACAAATATTTTCTTTACTGTGAGATGTGCCCCAGGCTTTACAGAATCCTGAAATGCATAAAATGACATTCAGTGCTTCACACCATTAGGTAAACATTAGGAAAGAAGGTTAACTGAAACACTAACTCACCTCCCTCGAAACTGCTCTCTTTGGTTCAACCACGCGTCCATCAACCTTATGTGGTCGAGCACTCATGGCAGCATCCACCTCCTCCACACAAGAGTAAGTCACAAAGCCAAAGCCTCTGGAACGTTTTGTCTGGGGGTCTCTCATCACCTGCAAGAACACAGGAGGTATCTGCATCTCTGTCCTAGATTAAGTACCTATGCCCTTTCAAAACCACCAACTATTATTAGACACTTTACCACACAGTCCGTGAGTGTGCCCCATTTTTCAAAGTGCTCTCTCAAGCTATCATCTGTTGTTTCAAAGCTCAGACCTCCAATGAACAGCTTTCGCAACTGCTCTGGCTCCTTCGGCTCATGGCCCTACAAAATCAAAAATCAAAAACATATTTTGAATACAAATCACAGAATTAAAATTTCACAGAATTACTAAAAATTATCTGTGCACAATATACCTACAAATAGGTGGAATACATTTACATAAAAACAATGACTTCTAATGGGTATAAGACAGCAGCATAGTAAACAATTAATGAGGTGTGATTTTAACTAAAACACTAACTAACTAACAACCTTAAGAGTGCTCAAGTGCAAACAGTAAAAGAATTTCAATATACTAAATAACTTGGTTGCTCCCCACCCCCTGGAAGTGCATTCATTCTATGCCTATCTTTGAGTTGCAGATGAAGCACTGCTGGATAAAGTTCTAACACTTCATGAAGCATAATCACAAAGAACTATAAAAAATTTTAAGGATGCAGAAATGAGTTTAATTGAAGCTTTTGACAACATTGCCTACATATGAGCAGTCACATTTTAAAATGAAGTTTTAGAGCCCAGTTTTCTACAGAATGATTAAAGTGGGCTTACAAGTACAATTGTGTTTCTGCTTTCAGTGCTGCATTTTTTTAGTAGGCAGGGAATTTCCCCATACCTTTGACAGGAGTTTATGAAATATTATTTTAAAACCTTCTTCCACTGTAAGGGAAGTCTTACCAAAAGGCAACCAAATTAAAACCTTGTTTTGCAACCATGAACTTCTGTGCATGTGAAACACTCCACAAGGTACTGGCCAGCTATACTATGTATGACTTCAGTTCTGCAGCACAAATGCGCAACAGGCTTCACTGTTTCTGCTGCAGTGCGCTGAACCAGACTAGATGCAGCATTATTTGTGAGAGGTGAACTACATAAAACCAGCCACAGACTTCTATGTGTAGACATCTTGCTTCCAACCTGAGGTGCTTTAAGCTCTGATAAGGTGCTAGGAATAGCCAGGAAAGCATTCCTTTGAGTGAGATTTTCTGATTTACACAGTACTTTAGGAAATTGTTGGTTTATAATGTTCAGGTTGTACTACGGGAAACAACACCTACGATAATGAAAAACTGACTGAGAAGCAAATCCCTGCTTTCATACCTGCTAAACTTTGTGAGAAACAGCACGAACATTCTCAGTTATAGCTTTTTATTTATGGCCTTGTTACTGCAGGAACATTACATAAATGATTAACAGTCAACAATCCTAGGACTACAAAGTTAAGCTTTTTTTCTACGGTCTTCTAAGTGGTCTGGACTACAAAAGTATAATAAATAAAATCTCCCTTGTAACTACACGTAAACTTAAAATTTTATAGGGTAACACCCCCATTGCATACAGAAAGCGCTTTAGGCCAAGTGATGTTTTCTGTTGCTGTTTTTTTTTAAATCTACTGACAATATGTAATTTTTACCTGGGTCATGTTAAAGCTGGGAACACCTCTGAGTGTTTCAAAGTCTCTTACATATATTAAAGGAAATTTATTTTGTGAAACTGCAGAGTTCAGACTCCTCCAAAACAAAAAGCCTATATAAGGAAAAACTATACAAATTTTTTACAGTTCTCTAATATCCCTCAAGGCTATGATGGTTTTCAGCTAACAACTCAGACTGCTTTTACCTTAAAAGAATGACCACACAACTTTTCAGGTCACTCCTGAAAGGAAAAGTGAAGTCCTTCTCAGCTTATTGTTATTATGTGCACATGAACTGCTGCTCTCATACAGGAGCAAGAACACCTGCTGTTATAGCTTCTCTCTTTCATTAGAGAGAAATTATCCTCAGGACACACCTATGTTATAGGAACTCTACACAAAAGTAAAAGGCAGAATTTTCTTAGGAAATTAGTTTTTTTTCCAGGCAGTTTGTTCTCACTGGGGTTTTCAGTGCTGTCCTATATGACAAAGCGCTGTTTTCTCGGTTGTTCTGCTGGAGGTTACTCATAGCAGCAGTCTCTCCTGAGCAGCAAATGCTGTGCAACACCTCTCTCCCTTCCTCTTTAGTTTAACTACCACACTGCTCCAATGAAATCAGCAGGCGGCCTCCTACTCGGCTGACACCGCAGGCCAGCACGCCATTTTGCAGCTCTCCTCTACGGGGGCGGAGAGTTTAAGCCGTAAGAACGCCCAGCCTGCATTTAGCCGGCAAGACGCTGTTTCTCCCCTGGAACTGTTTAAGGGGCTTCCAAGCACATTAATAGGCTCTGATGAGGCGGGAAACTTTCTTTCCTGCCTCGCCTACTGCCTTCCTCCCTAAAGCCAAGGCTCTGCGCAGCCCCGACCGCCTCCATTTTGTGAGCGGCCGCGTCTCCTCCGCCGTCAATATGGAGCCGGGGGCGGGGCCGCGCCGTCAGATCCCAGCACCGCAGTGGCGCCATGGGCGGGGCCCGCCGGCCCGGCAGGAGGGCAGGGACAGGCCGGCGCTGAGGGGACTGCGCGGTCCCCTCCGCTCACCTCCTCCCGCCAGCAACATCGAAACGCTGGTTCCTAGGTCCTACCTAAACCCCCAAACGCTCAGCACAACCTAACTGTACCTCTCATCAGAGGGAAAGAAAAGATGGCAGCTAGAATCCCCTGGGATTCCTGCAAAAATCCTAATCTTCGCAGAAATCCGGACACCTTTTGACAATACTGCGGCAGATACATACTGCCTTTATCCCAAGGCTGCTATCAACTGAAATTTCCCATGGCAGGGGTTTTGAATAATCAGCCTTTTGGAGCTGCAGTATTTCTCTCTAGAGGCACAGGTTTCAGGTGGAGCCCTCCCACGCATTATACCTCTATGAACCAAGTGTCCACAAAATGCCTGGCACCACACCTACAGGCAGCTGTGGCTAAACGTGAGACCATCCTGTCCCCCAGGCAGTACAATCCTAGACTGTCTTCTGAAACGGGAAAGCTGACAGGCAACTGTGGCCTCAGCACCTTTCTCTGTGAAACAGTTTCTCTACAAACTTTATAGGTTTTAAAATCATTCCAGGGCAAGCTACTTTTGTGAACTACAAGAGCTTCTTTAGTATGCAGCTGAGCAACCCCAGTTACACTCTATCCAAAGTCCAAATCAGTGAGAGAGTTTCAACATTCCTTCCAGAAGGACTTTACACACACACTACCAGACGCATGCAACTCTAACAAGGTTTGTTCTTAACCCAAGTGTAGAGGCCCTCCCACATTGCAGTAGTATATCATTCCAGAAAAAAGTTGGTTTCAACAAGCTATTCAGGCATCCTGAAAAAATGATGTTAGAAAGCAAGCAAATCGAAATAAACAATCAGAAAATGCCTCAGTTATAAACTATATAGACATATTTAACACCCTTTTTGCTGATCTTAAAATTACCTTCTGAAGGGTATCAAGAACTTCACCCCCCTCCCATTTCCACACCCTGCCCCAAAGTAACTAGCTCCCATCCTCCCAGAAACAGCCCCAACATCTTCTCTATACTACGCACCTTATTCAGTCTACGGTATTTCTGCTAGAAGCAAAAGAAAACAGTTATTTTTACTTAGTACAGCTCGCTTTCATTTGCAGTGACTATCAGGCAACCATTTTTTCATTAAAAAAAAAAAAAAGAAAAAAGAAAAAAAGGAACCTGTCTTCATTCCCACTAAAAACAGGACTTTGAAGATATGAAGTATTCAAGTTCCTGCTGATACTCTGAGGATGCATGAATTTTTCAATAATTACACCTTGCTTTAATCAGAAACATATATTTAATTGGTTTTGTCTTAACAGAAAACTAGAAAAGCAAAATTTCCCCGTTATGCTAACACCCCACCCCTTAAAACTGTAAGCAATAAACTGCAATTTAAAGTTACTCTGCTAACACGGGGATGAAGAAGGTAGAAAAAAAAAAGCCATTTATTAATATGTCAGATAGAAATTAGTAACTTGGGGTTTTTTTTTTTGTTTGTTTCCCCTTAAAACTTTTTTTAAATAAAAAAACCAATCCTCTCACCTGTGAGGATCGTCTTCCTTTCCTCTTGTAGTCTTCCACCTCTCTCTCTTCCTTAATAGCAGCCATTTTGGAAGGGTACTCTAACTCAGCCTTTCTTTTAGATCTAGGAAACCTAGAAAACAGGTTGGATAAGTCAGCACTTACCCCAATTCCTGTGACACAGGGCCTTCTCTGGCTGAAATGCACAGGTGTGGCTTTACAGGAGGAAACGGGTAAAAGCAGGAAAAAAAATCCAAGTATTTAAAAGGGTAAAAATCCTCAGCCTATTTACTGATGATTATGAAGAGCTGCAGAAGGAACATCTGCTATCCTAGTAAAGCTCGTTTTACAACTGTTGGAATACCTAGGTACAATGCTAAAATCTGCAGAAAACCTGTATCTATTACTGTCTTACATAACTATCACAGATACAACTGATACAGAGCAAGCAAATGCCACCTCTGATACCCAAAACCACTATATAAATTCTAAATACATTTATAAATATATAAATCTATATAAATATATCTATATAAATATATAAATCTAAAATCTCTGGATTTTAAACCCCAAAACACTTAACATTTTGCAAATAGTGCTAGTAAGAACTATCTGATGATAACCTATTGTAATCAGCAATCCAGCATCGTGGAACACTAAAGGATGTCTTACAACGTTTTCTGTACTGAAAACCATTTACCACTATCAGCAGTGGAATTTACTGACTGTATCTTGCAACATCAGAAATTTTAACATCTGATCCTCAGCAATATGTAACACCAGACATTTGCATCACTTTTGCTTCCAAATTATCTATTTGTTTACTGTACTATATAAAGTGATGTACGTATCATTACAAAAATTACATCTTCTACAAGTTAACCTCGGTGGATGAACCCATACCTACACATTTAAACAAAAAAATGTTCCCTATAGCCTTTATTCTTTAAAATTTTTTGAGATCTTCAAGTTACTTGCCTTAGTACTAGTGCACTGGTATCTGACCACAATTCATCACTACTTTGGATGTTTCCTGCAACTTTATTACAGTAACCAAAATGCAATACTGTACATTTTATAACATACTTCAGTAAAACTACTCTTGTGCTGTATTAAAATCACAGGTATTTACAAGATTAGGTGTGTTTCTGTGGGGGTTGTTTGTTTGGGTTGGGGGTTTTTTTTAAAGTTTTCTTCATGTAAATACTGCATATGGAAAGGCAGAGAGGTCTCTACTAATCACCAATATGTGCTGATGTTCATAGTGGAAATTACTGTTTAATATAATTCCATGTTAAAATACAGTTTTAAATTAAACTCAACTGTGAAATCTTGAGTATCGTGATTTAACGATTTAACAATTTTAAAGGTTTTATTAAGTAACATCGAAGTGTTTGTATTACCTTTAATTCCTCTCTACACAATATTAAACCTCCTCTTGAAATCCTTTAAATCAAACACCAGTTTGACTTAGGAGGTATTAGGATATTAAGTGCTTCAACTGAGCTGTTCAGTTCTTGAAGTCATACACAGTAGGTATGGAACAGACCATTAACAGTTCAAAGGCTTTTTATAAACTGGCTGTATGGCAAAATACAACTTCGGGAATTGTTAGGAGGAAAGGGATAAACTTATTTAAATACTTTTTGTAAGTAATGGAAAGTATGCAATCCCTCTCTAATTTTGTCACCTGCTGCTTCCCCCAGTGAGGCTCAGCGCTGGCCAACATTAAGCTCCTGGGCATGGTGTCTGCAGGCCATGACGGTCAGAACAGTATTGTCTCCTTGCTAATGCCACCAGCTCAGTTGGAACACAGCTATCACTAAATGCTAGTTAAACTAGCATTGAACACTTACATACTGCAACTTCACTACAGAACTGAAAGTAGTCACAGAACAAATCTCTTAGCTTATAATGAGAAAAAGTCATTAGGAGACGTCTCACTACTCAAAGGAACTTACAATGCTGCTGTATCTCTTACAGGAGACAAGGAGCTAACAGAGGCAAAACAGACATTCCCAAGATGGAGGTTTTCCTGTCCAATCAGAAAACACTAAGGAGATATATCAGTCTTTTCTATAAATAGCTAAAGTTGGACCTAAAGTGCACACACTTAGTGTACTATAGTAAAACTAAGAGTTAAAGCGGGAAAAAAATTATTTTCAGCTTTAGGTGTGTTGGTAGTTTACTCCCAATGCCAATAGGAATGTCTGCCTGGGAAAAAAAATTGCCAAGATAAAAGCTTAGTATCTTATGTGATGGATTTTCAAGCTTTACAGAAGCATGTTCAAATGCTTTGAATACATCAACCCCTCCAGTTAAACCCTGAAGCTGCTAAAACAATTGCTTCCATGGAAAAGTTATTTTTAGCTGTTTTGCTAAGGGATCCAGTTTCTTCTCTGCTTTTAATGTAGGAACAGTAGTTGATGTAGATCACTAGCGTGATCTCTTGTTTTCTGATCTTAATTTTATAGGGTTTCATCTTGCAATGAAGGGAATAAACAGCACACAAAAGAATCTGCACTATTCTTCTCACCACACTCTGAAATACTTGAGAAAAAAAGCCTTTGAGAAAAAACCCTTAGGTTTCGAGGAAAGAAAAGCAAAAAGGGAAGATAATGACCATTTCCCTCCAGGTAGGGCAGGGATGATTGCTTCAGTCTCAGTCTGCATTTGATCTCGACTTCAGTAAAGTTCAGGATATCTGAACCAAGGTTTGTACAGGGCTGCCTCTTCGTGCTCCACACCAAGATCATGGCTGGATGCCACCGAATGTCGTGACTTTTGTGCATGTGTGGTTGGTGGAGTGGAGAAAGGGAAGAGAGCTCTGTACTTTGCCTTCCCCCACCTCTCCGGGCAGCAGAGTCTCGCTACACGTGTTAACTCCCCCTAGAAAGGGGTGAGTGATATTAGGGAGGTGTCGCAACGTGTCGCATTCCTCTACGAGAAGCAGCGTACTGCACCTAATGATCTTAACGCTTTAAAAGTCTGTTCTGAGGAAAGTGAGCGTGGAAAAAATGTCCCTGGCGCACTACTCGGGTAACTTACGTGGGGGGAGGGGAAGAACACAGGGAGGGCAGAACAATGACACAGGCACGTGTGGGGCTCGCCTCTCCCTACTCCTGCCTGAATCCGCGCCCAAGTGTTTCGGTGTGCCCAGGGCTGCTGCGGAGGACTCTGCTACTCACAGCCCTGCCCCAGGCCGAGGGCCGGGCCGCTCTCTCCCACACGCCAGAGCGCTGCAAAATGGCGGCCGCAGCTCGCGGGGCCGCGCGGTGGAAGCGCCGCTCTCCCGCTCCCTCCCTTTTCCTGCCCGCGCCATTGCGGAATAAAGTGCCGCGTCGCCGGGAAAAGCGGATCTGGAGCGCGCCAGGAACGCTACAAGGAGGCGGCGGCCACGGGAACCGCGAGGGGCTCCGTGAGATGCCCCCCACACTCGCTCCGCGCCCTCCCGCCCGCCTGCACCCAGGGGCTCGGGTAGAGATCGAGCTGCTCCGGCTCCGCGCGACGAGCCGCCTGGCCTGGCCTCGCCTCCCCTTCGACCCCCGCCTTGGCCGAGCCCGGCGAGGCCCACTCCCCGTTACCTCCATTTTGTGCCCAGACTTGCCTCGCGCAGCGGCAATATGGAGCCGAGCGGGAAAGGGAGGAGGGCGTGGGGGGGGTGTCACGTGGCGGGAAGGCGGGCTCGGGCCGCGCGCGCGCGCGCGCTCCGGCCATTAACGTTTTTCTTCTCAGGGCCCGCCGCCCCTCTCCCCCGCCCGCGCGCCCCGCCGGGGGGGCGGAAAGGGCCGGGAACGGGGGAAGGTGAGGAGAGGAAAGATGGGGAGAGGGGTCGCGAAGCGAGAAAAGATAAAATATCACCGTGCCGAGCGTTCAGCGAAAGCGCCTTCTCGGTCCCACGCCGGCCGCTGGCCCCGCGCACGAACCTCCGCCCGCCCGCTGTGGGGGTGGCGGCGCCGGCGCAGCCGCGACTGGCGCGCGGGGCGGCCCCGCCCCCCGGACGTGGCCCCGCCCTGCGGGCTGTGCGGCCCCTCCAGGGCGGTGTCCGCGCGTGTGAGGGCTCCGCGCGGAGGGGGCGGCGAGGAGGGAGGCAGTGCTTTGTGCGAAAGAGAAGGAAGGAGGAGATGCGGTGTTTACGGGGCACTTCCTCAGGAGTTTCAGAATGTGCCTGAGGCGCCCAGGACCTTCCAGGAGAAGTTGTTTTTCTCCACGTATTGTTTTTATTCTGGAGATGCTGCAAGGACGCAGCTAAAGATTGGCTCTCCAGAGCCTGTTCGGCGCTCACCCTTTGAACTGGTATTCCGGATGAATAGCAAAACAAATCGAAGCAATAAGTTTCACGAACTTTCCCTCGCAGACACATTGCCTATACCTTTTAATGGCGTTTTCCATCGTAAACTAGCATGGAGAGTTCAAAAGAGGGTATTCTGCAAGAGTTTTGTGTAGAATAAAGCACAGTTAAGCACATACATTAAAAATTTTTCCTTATCTGAAAAATGATGTCGGGAGAAGCAGCATTATAAAAACCTACCATTAAAGTCAAGGTTTCTTTAGTCTTGGTTATCTCTATCCTCTCACAGTATCAGTAACTATTTTAGTATGATGACCTAACCTAAGCAGGAGGAGTTGGCACTTAGCTACTTTAAAAATACCTTTATGCTGTGTAAAGGAGTAAACCAGTTTATATGGTTTTACCAAATCACTGGAAGTTTAGTGTTAGCTGCTAATTTAATTTCTTTATTTTACCCTGCAGTTTCTGAAGAAAAAAAAAAAGAGAACCCCCAAACCCCCAAAAACCTGAGTTTCAGACTGGCATCTTTTGTTTATGCAAAGGTTTAAAAACCTGTTTGGTTAACTAAAGAGAATTTTCCTAATATGTAGAGAAATTCCCAATAGATCTAGAAATGTTCTCACTGCTGTTGTGTGCAGAAGTTGAAACAAGTTTTTAGATCATTCCTGCATCTCTGTGAGAAGGTAGATGCCTTTACAGAAACTTTATTGCAAATCTCAGCAGTCTCCAGATATTCTTTGCACTGAGGCCAAACGCAACAATTTCTCGTCTTCCTTCTCTCAATCAAGTAAACCACCCAATTTCATTTTTTATTTAAAATAAAATGCTTCATATATGTTGTTTATTCTCTTGCCCATTACCCACAGGATGAGAGTATCAAGAGACAGACAATGGTACTGGCTAAATACGTCTCTTAGTTTCAAAGATTCCTGTAGTTTACATGGGAGCTGCCTTCCTGATTTTGAAGAATTCCATGCCTTTATTAGTTTGTTTGTCATTCATTTTGCATTTAACTGTTACTCATGAAGGCTGATTGTCTTTGAGTTTCATTTGGTTGCACAGCCATAGGCAGATCACATTTGAATTCTACAGTTTCAGTTCATGATCGCCCTCCCCTATGTGTAGTCAACTGTACAGAATGTAATAATTTTATAATACTGTGCTTACTGCGCTGACATAAAAGACAAACCAGTAAATGAAGAAGATGCACATTTTACAAAGATTCACAGTGGCAAATGAAAAGTATCCACAAGCTTGAGGCTTAGATAAAAAAAAAATCAGGCAAACAATTTTCTGCTAGTCAAGTGTTTTCAGGTTGGTTATCAGGTTATCTAGGAGAATATTGCTTACCATTTTGGGTCACCCATTTCCGTAAGTGAAAATGTAGCATTTAAAACACCTGTATCTGTTCTGGCTGATGTAGTTTCATAGTCAGATAAAGTTTCACATTATCTAACAGATGTGGTATTGGTCATCTATGCACGTGTCTGACATGCTTTTCTTTTTTCTAGCAGTGTTTGCAAACGTAGTCTCCTCTTTGTAAGCCAAGGAAGCAGTAGTGTGTATCTAGTTAAAAAAAAAAAAACCAAAACCAAAACAGCCAGAAAGGCTTTTTGCTTTTATATATTTCTGTGGCTGAAATGTCAGTTTCTCTTCATTGTTTTTTTTTTGTCGTGGGTTTGTTGGAGGTTTTTATTGCTTGATTCTTATACAGCATTTGTTTGTGAAGTGAATCCTTGCATAGGTAAATATTGTTAGTGAAATTGGCTAAAGTGTTTTTTAGTGTTACACAGAGTTTAAGATGTGAATATGAAATTGCTCTTTAACTCTAGTCTCTAGAATAGTGATGTTAATGGAGCCAATTCACTGAAGTAAATGTATTTTCTATAAACCTCTGGGATTACAGAAACAAATGGACTCATTATTAATTAAATGTTAGTATTGTCATGATAGTTTTGCAAATGTAGTCGATTTGCATATATTTAAGTTTCATACTTTAAGAAGGATGCAGACTACAATTTTGATAAGAAGGCCTGAGTGCTATAAAGCAAAGCATTTGCATGAGCTTCAGGACAAACGTTTGTTTAACATTCAGTTCTTTTTTCTGGGTTATAGAAATACAGTATATTTAAACATAGGCAAGTGTTACTGCAGACACTTGACTATTGTGCAAGCTTCCTTGCACAATAAGACAACAATACTGCAGCTTCTGCTATCTTCTTCATTTGGAAACAATTGTTCTCGTCTCTGAATTTGATTTAAATTGCTGAGCTTTGCTGAAAAAAAGACAGGATAATAAATTAGTGTAAAGTCTTGTAACATTTATGCAATTCTTGTATGCAGTGTATGGTGCATGGAAACCTTTTACTTCATTAATTAAAAAATACATAGAGTTAATAAACTAATTATTTTTAGTACAATTATGCTACAATATTTACTCTATTTCAGTAATTGTTAATAATACTCTTTATATATATGTACAGAAATATATGTGTACATATATACAGACACATATGTATACATACATATATTTGTATACATACACACTCCAGAAGCAATACTAAAGGCCCTTTCCACTACAGATTGTGCCAATTAAATGTCTCATGCCCCAGAACTCTGGCAGTGTCTGCAGGTCTTAGTTGCTGTGATTTGAGAAGGCTTTCTGTCTGGTTTTTTTTCCTGTGGAAGTTATTCAATGCATGCAGACACATCAGCTGCTTCAATGTGAACTCTCCTATTTTAATTTTAATAATTGATAAGGGGTGTTTGAAGTAATATGTCAGTCTATGAGCTAGTTTGAACAGAAAACACACATACTTATCTACCAGCCTAGTACAGGTTTGGTAATCTTTAGTATTTGAAAATAGCACCAAACTCTTGACTCCATCTGTCAGAGACCTTAGATCAATTTGCATGACTTCTGTTCTTTAAGAGCTATATCTGACAGTTGTGATCCAGAAAATGAGAGGGATCAAACAATTTTGAGCATCTCAATTAAAAATGCTTTTAAAATGCTTTCCCTTTGTATATTTCAGTTTCATTCAGGGTCACAGGATTAATTCTTTCTACAAAGAATTACTCTCTATAGAAAATGTTTATTTTTTACAATATTTTACATTTTTACCGGACATGTAATATGGAAAATAATCCTGCATTTTGGATTGCTATAAATATGAATAGTTTCCTAAACACTTCTTTTCCCCTTTTGTTCTGCTCTTCTTTGTATGCTAATTAAATCTGAACCTATTAGACTGTATTTTATTCCATAATCTGCTTTGTCTATGTTGTATCTGAATTTTTTAAACAAAATTTATTTTCTTGAACCCTTCTGACAAAAATGAAAGGAAGAAGTGTGCATTAGCAATGATATTAGGATGAACCAAACAATAAAGCCACTAGCAGTGAAGGAAAAATAGCTTGCTGAGATACCATTATAACACAGCTGGCTCTGTAACTTTGGGCCCAAGATTTTCACATTTACTCTCTTAGGATGGGGGAATTCTGTTACTAGCAGAATTATGCCCTAGACAAAGTGTAAAGGTGCCAGGTTTAAGTGTCAACAGTCATATTTAAGGAGCTTACTTCAGATAAAGAATCCTATGCCTAACATTCTATGCTGTGTGATTTAGAAAAGGCTCTACAGTAAATTTGGGTAAATTTTTTCTTAAAAGTAATATTCTTTGTTTATGCTAGAAATTTTTTTGTTAGCAAACACATGTTCTTTAAATAGATCAAACAGAAAGGTGTTTATGTATTGCTGGGGGAAAAAAGAATGTGATTTACAGCTGAAAACTCCAGGTAAAATGAAGTTTAATATGTTACGTTTAAGATGCCAGTGCATGAGGAGTCAGCTGTTTTGAAATTTGCATAATATGAAATGTAGAAGAAAGAAGAAAAATGGAGGATGTAGCAGGTAATATCTCCTGTTCTTGAAATCAAAATTGTAAAAAATAATATATAATTATGCTTGATCGTGGTGTTCATTCTTTGTTACTAAGATTTGCAAAACACTAATTAGAGGTAATTGTACAACTAACTAAAGAGTAAGAATTATTTGATACATTTTGTGAAGGCGAGGAGGTGGATTTCCTGCTTGCGTACGTATCTGTGCAAGAGAGTAGAGCAGAGGAAATAAATCTTGTTCTTCCCTTGACTGCAATGCAGATCTGGCTCTGGGAGGGGTTTTCGTACCCGCACGGCTCGAACACATGGTCTGTGCTCAGCCAATCGTTCGCTTCACGTCTGGCACTGGTTTTGTGTGGCTCAGAATGGCTCTCCGACTGCTAAACAAGAAAACCTCTCGCTTCCCCCCCCCCCCCCCCCCCCCCCCCCCCCCCAAATTGAATTTGCACACAGTCTTCAGACCGTGATTTATATCAAACATAGTTTTAACTGTTTATCTGGTATACACTGTAGCTACCCTAACAATTACTTTGCCAACACCTGTCACACACAGGATTTTTTAAAAGCACAGCTATTTAGATGATCCTTTTCCTGACTTGCTCTCCGTGCTATGCTCTAAGCTGCTAGGATCATGCTATTTGGTGGCATACTGTGTTTTAGTCTCTTTGTAAATTGTACTCCACTTTTTAGTATTACACCCCCTCGCAAGTCAGGTATTTCAAAATGCATTGAGTTGATTTTTTACATGATTATTTTCTGGTCTTGTTACTGGTGAGAAAGAGTTTATTCTTTTTATAACATGTATTTGAGACTTTTAGATTACTGTGACATAAGGACATATGTACATGTCTTTATATATGGCATGAAATATGTGAATAAGAGTATGTCTTTCAAAAGCTGCCAAAATAAATTTAAAATTCAAGAGGGTAATGCCACATATGCTAATGATTGCATTTGGAACAGGTATGAGGAATTTGGAATTAGGGTGTATCTGTTTTAAAAAAATTGAGTCTTCATAATACGTTCCGTACAAGTTTGTGGTTTTTCCCCAACATAGAGATTTTGTATTTAGTTAGAAATAGATATTGCTAAATATAAAATATTAAGCCCTAAAATATGAGAGGTTGTAGTTTAAACCCGTATCACAAGGATTATATTAGTTTCTGCCAAGTATCTTATAGTTTTTTCTCTCTGCTTTTAAAATGATTGTACTGACCAATACCAGGAGTTCAGTGGAGATGCTGGGCAAGTAGAATGAAACTGCAGAAAATGTCAAGAACCAATCTACTCATTGTGGCTGATTAAATCACTTAATTAAGAGAAATATATTGAAACTGCAGAGAGAATATAGCCAAAGGTGAGGAAACGGCAGCTGGTACATTAAGAGACCTCAAGTGTACAAGCTGATGTATTCCATGAAAAATTGTGTTATTAGTTTAAAGAAATGCCCTGTAATACTAGAGCATTTGCCAGGGAAATGGCTGCACATGGTTGTTTGCCAAATATTGTAGGTCATGTACAATAAACACAGTTTAAAAATGCTGAGTAGTGGAAATATTTACGGCAATATATAACCCAATTCCATTCCTGCCTTCAGGACAGACATGGTTTGAATTCATTGGACATATTATTAATTGTCTTCTATGTGTTAAGAAGAGGATGGTAATATAGGCAAATAGATTCTGCAAGAGAAATCTCACATAAGGTCAATGATCCAATTTAAAAAAATGTATGAATATTTAACTTTCAAACAAGTTACTTTGTATAAATGGGAACAATTTGGGTTTTTCAATGCTGCTAATTTGCTTTTGGAAAAATGACAAAAAAGTATTTTTTGTGCAGTTTCCCCTGAAACTTGTCACTTGGTGAAATGTAATGTTTGCAACCATAACGTTGGAGTTGTTTCATCTGCATTTAACGTGTATTTCATCAATCTACATTATCCAGATGTCAGAGGACTTGGTTACAAGATCTTGTGCCAAATATACTTAAAACATAGTTTGATTTTGTAATTCTTAAGGGATTTAATAAACTGTCTAGCAATGTGCCCAATGCGTAAAGAAAATTCTGAATAAAGGCTCTAGAATTGTGAAATCAGATTCTTTTCTGATGTCTGATTCTTGCTTGTGCTTTATGTTGGCTGAGGATGAGACCTGCAGTCTAAGGAGACAGAAGTAATTTGCACATATCGCCCATTCTCATACTCTTTCTGGGTTCCATTTCTGAGGCTTGTTAGTAAAAACATGCAGATAAATGGGTCTGTTTGCCTCACTGCAGTGGGGCCACCTCAAAGAAGTATCACCTGGGAGACTGTGACTTCAGAGTTTCTCTTTAAGTTTGGTCAACAGACACTTGCTGTGGTGAAAATTGAATTTGTTCAATTTTCAACTCTATCAGTACACAAGATTTTATTTAAAAATAAAGGTGCTTATAACATATAAATATAGAAAACACACAGCTTGCTCCTTCTGTCAGTTAAAATTGCCATTTTATCTAAGCAAGAAGAAGCTGCTTTTTTATCCTTTCATATGGGCATGTGCTAACCCTCCAGTACACCTGTTGCTTTTACCTCCAACTTGTGAAGTTAGCTATGGGATTAAATTAATTAGTTATTTTTCCTTGTATTCTGTAGTCCAGTGCCCAAACAAAGCCTCTGCATCGTGTATTTTTTTAGATTAACAACCTTGCAAGAGTTTCAGAAAGCACACTGATGCAATTATGTAGCACATCCCAGTGGAAAATTGGGACTACTGTATTAGACCTGGAGCAGCAAGGCAATATTCCAAAGCACAGATCTTGACCATTATTGCAAAACTTGTGATAGGAACACAAAGAAGAGTATTATTAGCTAGTCATGGAGTATTAAATTATACATGGACTGCAGCACTGCTGAAACATCAGCTACCAGCCTAAAGCTCTTCCTTTTTTGGTTTTGTTCACTTCAATAACAAGAGGCAGATTTTCCTGGTTTGACCTTTGGATTAAATCTGTCAATATTGATTTTAAAATCTGTCTACAGTCCATTTTTTGAACCCAAGTTCTTTTTTTTTTTTTTCCTGTGGAATCAGTATCTGAGGTCCCAACTAATTGTTTTACGTGAATTTTAGCCTTAGGATACAGAAGGAATTGGCAGTATATAAAGTGTCTGAAAAATGTCTGTGCAAGTTTCATCCCATTATTAGGGTTTTACTGTAGTGGTATTCCAGTGAAAAGAATACCTAAACTTTAACCTGTTTTAGAAAGACTCCTATACATACATGCAATAGCAAGGTTCTTTACTCTAATGAAAGCTGATTACTGGACCAAAACAGATGTTGCTGAATTACTTCTCTGTGAAGGGTAATGAGGAGAAGGGAATATTTTGATATAAAATAGTTTCTTTTGAAACGTGCTTGTCCCTACAGTTTGCTGCTAGGTATTATCTCATCTTGATAACTGTCCCACAAACCTTTGGTTCCTCGTAGCAGGGGCCATGTTGCTTTTTTGTCTGCCTTACATAAATGGTTTTAATTTGCTAGAACCCATATTAATTACTACTGTATGAAACCAACCAGTGCAGAAGGTCTCCCCAGACCTTTCCAAAACTGTCTCAGACCTTCCTTAGAGTCTCCTGGTCACTGCTGCTCTTCCTGCAGCTCTGTGAGTGTTCCTGTTTCCACTGAGAACTGCATAGGAAATTCGCTACATAATATTGTAGGACTGCAACCTTGTAAGTTCACAGTCTAGGTAGGATGATTTGGGAAGAGAAGTAAACCATCTTTGTTGTGACAGTCAGCTGTGCTTTAACCATTCTGTGAGGAACTGGGTTATAAATACACACAGAATACACAAAAAATTATGAGTATTTCGAAAAGTTCAACTAATATATAATTGGTCATTGTTACTTCGGGGGGGGGCAGGAATCTCTGTGTTTCTAATAAAATCAAGCAAAATGCTATTTTCATGATGCTGAATTCGAATACTTTTTTTGTTTGTTTGTTTTCTTTGCTTGGTTTGATTTTTTTGTTGTTTTGTGTGTGTGGAGGGGTGTTTTGGTTTGGTTTGGTTTCATTTTTTTTTGTTTTGGGGGTTTTTTGTTTTGTTTTTGTTTGGTTGGTTTTCTTTTTTTTTTTTTTACTACAGTCAGATTGGCTATATTTAAAAATGTTGGATTGTGAATTGCAGCATCTGAAATGCAGGCCCACATTCCCCTCTCCTTACTGTTTTCTGAAGATGGTAACTTCCAGCAGGGGAGGTACCAGACAACAGGCAGTGTACAAATGACTTAAATCTCTGCAGCTGTTGGCTCATTTCTGTTCTGGTGCCACATGTTGTTATGAGTAATTTGTGACATTCATCAAAAGTGGAAAGTGTGTATGCTTTTCGGTTTTTGTAATCTATGTGCTACAGTTGTAGTTAAGCTGAATGTTACAGTATTAATGCAGGTTTTCTTATTACTTTGGCAATACTCCCCCAGCAATTACTGCTCAACAGGCAGACTGTGTTGAGGGGAAAAAAAGTCAAGGTGAGGCATGACAAGGAAAAAAATCATTGGCTCCTAGCTAATCAAAAGGAATACCTTATTTTCTTTCTTTATTTTTCTCTTGTTCCTGGATATAATGTATAGCAGAGGAAAGTGATATCAGAAGGAAGGGGCTTGAGGAACTTAGTGGGGACAGGTTATGGAAACAAACTGCTTGTTTTCTTTCTGTATAAATGATTGGTGATTGTACTTACAGATGAGGTAATTGGTGCTAATTCAGCTAAAATTAGTATAAAGTTAGAACAAGGAACAACAGAATATAAATAGCAGAGTCCATCTGGAGTCTACTTAAATATATTTATGTAATAGGCTAAAAGATTTCCACCAAAGGTTACATTTATTATTCTACTGATATGTCCAGGCTCACAAAATTTGGATTCCAGGATGCATTTTTTCACAATCTGGAGGTGTTTTGTTTCCAGGTTTGCTTTCTGATCTCTCAACAGACATTGTCTTTTACTTTGCTTTTACTCATGAGTGAACTGCCTTGCTCTTTATGTACCTGCCCTTTTTTTTACAATTTTTGATTGTATCTTTCATTTTTATTACTATCATCTGCTTTAAAAAATAGGTTGTAAAAAATTTTAAGTTAATGATAATTTTATTTTTATATTTATAATTATAATTTGTATTTTTTATAAATAGTTATTATAGTAGCGTGGCATGCCCCTACAGTTGGCCCTTGGTAAAGAAGGAGTCGTTCTTTACAAAACTGGTTGGATGACTGGGATCCAGATTATTCCTGCATGATGGTTCTAAAATTTTCAGTTTCATAATAATCATGATACTGATGTAATATATCAGTTCTATTTCACACTTTTGACATCACTACAGTAGTATTATCTAAAAAAATAGTGAATTCTTGAGTATGAACTCTTTGGGTTTTTAGTGCTAAGGCTGTCATCCAACCAACATTGGGGTCCTTAGATACAAAGCTGTACTTAGGGGCTCTTATTAGAATAGCATATACTAACAGTGAAGAAAGGATTGCTAAATTCCTAGAAAGAGGATGAACCTGACTTGAAAGTATTCACTTAAAAACAGTGCATTTGTCAGATCAACCTCAGGTGATGACATATACATTTTGTATTATTCCCAAAATGGCTTTGTATGCAATTTAAAGCAGTGAAAATTACTGGCATTATGAAGCCTGGTTTAGCTTGGTTAGTGAGTCACCCCCCCACCCCCCTCCACAGATAAATAGTGAGAAGCTTGGCATAAAGAATGCAGCCTGGGGCATACCCCATAAAACTTACAATGCAATTAAATGAACAATTTCTACTGGAAATAAAATGGGCATGTTGAGTAGAATATGAATTAAACCAGGCAAGAACAGTCAGACAACCTTTCCTAGTACTCCAGGCTCTTGGAGAGAACCCCCAGGGTCAGCAGTACCAAATGCAGCTGACGGGTCAAGGCCAATCAGTAAAGAAAGATAACTGCAGTTTGCAATGAAAAGCAGGTCATTCCAAATTTTGATTAATGTAGTCTCAATGCTGTGGTGTCCACTCGACTGGGTTAGCAAAATAAAGACAGATAGCAGTGGATTAACTCTAACACTTCTTTATTATACTGCAGCTGTTAGAAGCTTCTCTGCTGCATTCACTAAGACTGGTGGGTTTTCTCCAATTTATGATCCTTCGTCCCCCATTGCTGCCTGTCCTGAATTCTGTGGAATTGACTCAGTTGCAAAGGGCTGCCCCATTGACTATTTGCAGGACTACCAAAATTACCTCAAAATAACTTTGGGACAAGGCAAACCTACCATATTCTTAACATTATGATTAATTGATGTTGGCAGTGTTTATCCTGTGGAGTATATATGGTGAAAAGGTGTCAACTTCAATGGCTTTGTAAAAAAATAGGGGCAACTAATTTGTTGTTTATTGACAGATTTCGTTACACAAAACAAAGACTCAAAACCTTTGGCTACAGAGGGAGCTTTGGAAGTGTTACATTCAAAAGACAGGAGTCTGAGAAGTTCAGGTACAATGAAGAAATGTTGCCTTGTAAAGTTTCCTCTTATGAAAGAAAATTGTGATCCGAATGTGTTCCTTAGACAGTATTTTTTGAGGTAGGAGAGAAACAAGTATGCTTTCTTAATTGTTCTTTTCTCTTCCAAGACAACATTAATTTTGAAATAATGCTTTACAAAACACAAAATATCTGTGTCAGCAAAGAATGAAATTCCCTAGCAAATATGAAGATATCGAAGAGATTTAAAACATCAAAAGAATTTGTTTTAGGTGGGTTCCTTCCATTGCTTTCCAGTCTTTTGTTTGATTGTTTTTTTTTCTTTTGGAAGGTAAGTATTTGCACCATATCAGCTTGAATATATGCTATAGTGTTTATTCACCCAAATCCATCCATGCACAGTCTTCCAAATCAGTCTATTAGTTAGGACTGATTTTGTCATTTCAGACAACAGCACTTCCATGACATTAGTGATTACCCTGGAAACACAAGTGCAGTCTGTGTGCATACTCACCTCTGTGCCTGTGGTGGGAGCTGCCTTCTGCCTGCAGTTCACCTGGGTGGAAGTGCAGTGCTTAAAGCAGGCTGGAGACTGGCCTGGCAGTGCTACTGTAGTATGCAAATGGCAGAATCTGACCAGTGTAGATAACAGAGAAGGTGTAGGTGAAGTTCTCCATTTCCCTGTTAGGTAGGACAGAAATGTCAGTAAGAATTAGAATGCTTTTTTCCCCATGTAGCTAACAGTATAAGCTATTCTGTGATACTTTTTTTTTTTTTTTTTGCTCAGGAAAAAAGAGCCATCAGCTAGCTATGTAGTGAACCAACTACAGCATTCGTAACATGTATAGCACTGTTCTTCAAAGTGTACATTCTCTTCTCTCTGGTCCTATGGAAGATCGTGAAAAAGAATATGTGTAACTTTATGAGCTATGCTGTTTAATGGTGCCAAGGTCAGAATAGCAGGGTTCTCTTGAGGTGACTGCCATTACTGATACCAAAATCTTGTCAGTATGTCCTCACTTTCATAGTGACTTTTGACTTGATTAACAGTTGCAGAGAATCTGTCCCAGAGTAGGAGAAAGCTTTATTTTCTTTTTAGGGAAGATTTTCTTATTTTATGGAAGTTTTTCTTGTATTCAGATCACAGCTGAGAGATTTGCCTCAAACATGATGTATTTATAAATTATCAGTCCTCTGTTGTTGGTATTAGGTGAACAATTATCATTTTCTTTGCCCAATCTGTAAATAAACATAAAATTTCATAGACAGTTTGGAGCAGTTTTCTGAATTTTTATTTGATCTCTTCTGAGGCTCAGCAGTAGATGGCTGGCTTGTATCTGCTGCTTTGACCTTTGTGTGGGCCTGGATGTGTGAGTGCACGTGGCAGTGCCTGTGTCGGGTCAGCCCATAGCGGCTGGTCTGAAAGAACTGGAGCAGAACATGGCAGTGAAGTCGATTGCAATGTCAGAGCCACTGCAGTCAGAGAATGGAAACCAGGGCCCTGCCTCTCAGGGCATCTGTATCCAGCCAGCAGACAATGAAAGCAGCAGGCTCTAATGAGAAAAGGGAAGCCAGTGAAGGAGACAGACTCTGTGAAATTTATTAGCTGGTGCAATAAAGCTGCTTCTTTGGGAATGAACCTGAAGTGGCCTCTGAGTTAATTTGGGATGAAAAGCCCAGTAAGGGAGGCAGTTTATTGGGGTTCATCCTCTTCATAACCCAAGATATTGACCCCTACGGTCTCCCAGCCAGCAGCAAAAATATCAGACTCTCCCATTTGTGCACAGTGCCATTTATTTTCATGTAATAAAAACACCCCCTGAGTCTGTTAACTATTATCCATTTCCCTTTGCAGGATGTATCATACCAGTCATCATTGAGAATATTGCTTTCAGACTCATTTTAGTTTATAGCCCGAAATATTTCTTGTTTGCTTTGAGTAATTGTTTTCTGTTAAAAATTAGGTAGCTGGCTTGTTAATTAGTAAGATATAAACCAGATACTTCACTACATTTTTAAAGCTATGGTGCCAGCTAGTGGTGAGAGATGATAGACAGTGTCTCAAGCGTGACATTTATGTAAGTGTACAGTATATTTTTATTTGCATCATGATAAGGTGACATTAAGTTTTATTTGTCAGCTATCAGTACCTTGTGACAAAAAAATGCAAAATAAAATGATCCGCTGCTATAATTTTCCACTTGGATTTTAATTTGGTATTGTTTATTTGAAACCTTTCTGCCATTATTGATGGAGTAATTATATCATTCATCAGGCCATTTGCCAGTGAAGCCTTTTAGTTCTTAGTTTCTCATGTGTGAACATCAGTTCTTATGCAATATGAAGCTGTAGGTGCTCTTTTGCTTTTCTAGAAACTGAATTTCTTTAAAAATGCAGTGGAGTTTAGTTGTGAGCAGCAGAAAGATGCTTAGAGGGTTTCTGCAATTGATTAATTTGTGAAAATTGAGAACTTTAGTGTGGCCAGTACAGGGTAAAACTCTTAATTGATTCTATTCTATTTACTTAGCTAATGCATCCCACTAAGATGAAAATCTTGTATTTTATTAACATGTGGGGAAATTCAGACAATTCATTATTCACATGCACTGTCTGTATTCATATAAGTTCACAACAGAAAAGAAAAATAAGCAACCTTTAAGAACGTTTGTAAAGAAATGCAAAAAATAATATTTTTAATGTTTGGGGTTTTTTTATTATTTATTTTTTTATTTTTATTTTGAACAAGGAGTCATTGACAGGCCATCTTTTCTAGTTTAATTAAACAATAACCGATCTCAATGAGGTTGTGGAAGGCTCTTGAATACTAATAAATAAAACTAGAAGATGAAGCATTTCTTTCATTAAATAGTAGAAGCTGCTTATAACTCTATTACTTACTGCTAAAATCAATTATTATTACTAATACTCTACGAGTAATTTATAACTGAAGGCACACTGAAGGTTGTAAAGCAGAACTTTTCTTTTTAAATGTCAGACATAGCCATGAAGGTCAGCTATTGTGAATAAGGACATCTCAGATGAACACACTTGTAATAATATTTGTGAAGATAGATCTAGTGTTAGTGACAGCTGCAGGCAGCAAGCAGAGCTGTTACAGTCTTATTTCCAGTCAAATGTGCGTGATTACACTGGTGTAAAAATATAGGGATGCTGCTAATCCAAGGGAATGAAGAAAATGGAATGATTTTTTTGTATGAGATTGAATCAACTTGTACAGATACACAGGCAATTTATTTAAAAGAGACACTTAAAATATTAACCTATGCAAGAAATAGTTTTCTGTTATGAAAATAAATTGTATTCTAATAGGTGTGAAAAAATATCAGGGGCCCATGGTGCATGTGTGTTTCTTTCCACATAACTACTTGAAATATTCCATCATAGTATCATCAGACACTTCCTTCTGGTCTGCTTTCCTTACCAGTGTGTTTGTGACAGATGTGCACTTTCTATTTTTTCTCATGTGCTGTTACAACACAATTGCTTTAATACTAAAGGGAATATTTCAATTAAAAACCCCTATATCTCTTAAAATATTGAAGTGCAAGTATGAATTTTAACTGATTTCTTAACTGGGGGGTTTATAATATGTCTTTAATGCTGTTTCCTAATTTATTACTTGAATTATTTGGTTTATTCTGCAAATTGGTAGTCTCCTAACATTTGCATAACTTTGAATTAAATAAATAATGTTTTAATTTTTCAAAGAACATATCATATGTTGTCCAGTTGCAACAGTCATAGAAAATTAGGTACACACTTTGGATGTGAGGTCAACAAATGGCAGTCTCCAGCTTAATTTTTCTCTTCTTGTGCTTTAAATTAAATAAATGTCCATAAACATAGTATCAGTGTGTAACTAAACCACCATTTTATTTTATTTATTTTATTTTATTTTATTTTATTGGAATTCCACTGTCATTTAGGCAAAAGAAGTTACTTGTTCAGACTAATGGCTATAATGTTGTCAGCACTGAGATTAAATTGCCAAGGCTTTTGACTTGCAAACAAAATAACATGGAGTTCAGTGACATAAACACAGGGACCAATATTTATTATGTTGGTGCATCCATTTGGATTGGCAGTCCTCTAGCTATCATGGTGTTAGAGTCCAAATGTATTTCTTGTCCCAAATGAGTAATTTATGCAGAAAGCAGATATTATACAAAAATGCTCTTTAAAAAACATTTTAAAGGTATTTTTAAGTTTATTTTTTTACATTTTTCTGACTAAGATATAGATTTAGCAGTTTGCTTTCTTTACTGTTATAGAACATGTCTTGTTAATATAGTACTGAAATAATACACACTATGTGTATTCTAAACTGGATACCGTTGCGCATCTCATAGAATTCTCTGAAATTTGTGTATTTTAAAATCTGTATAATACATTAAGCTCAGTTGACTTAGAAAAATCCAGATCTTAGCCTAAAGCTTGATTTAAAAAAAAAAACCTGCCTAAATTGAGCTGTCATGTAATTTCTTTACATCTACTGATGTTGTGTTGGAGTTGGTGGAGTTGAATGTGATACCATGGCTGACAAAGGGGGAAAAAAGCTTCACAATAGTTTTGAAATCAAAAGGAATGTGTTTGGAAAGCCCTTTGGCAATAAAACCTACAAACAAATGAAACCTCACAAACCCCAAACTAACAAACAAAACCCCCAACAAAATCAACCAACAACCAACTGCTTTATTATTGACAAAGAGCTCCCACATTTGAATACCTGAGGGTGCTGTTTTCTGCCTTTCCCTTGGAATGCTGTCACTGGAGCCCTCCACCAAGCTCTGTGTCAGAAGATGGAGTGGCCCGGTATGGGAGTTGGCCACATCTGTCCGGAAACTGCTACAGATGGTTCAACTCATTAGCTGCCAGAACTCAGAGCAAACATCATCCAGGAGTATGGGGATCTCACTTGGGCTAAATGTTAAGCTTGCCTCCTGTTCAGTGTCATTGCATTTTTCTGCAAAATAAGATCCTTAACTATTTCTGTTGGAGCCTGGATACCCCTGGATGTAACCAGTCTGCAAGTCCTTTGTACAGTTTGCAAATGTTAAAAAAGAATAAAAAAGTTAGTACTGGTTCCAGCAGTACAGGTCTATCCAAACACTGTCTTCAGCACAGCTCACCATATCTTTTAAGTTTTGGCTATATCTGATATTAGTACATCTCCACAATGATACCCCAACTGTGATGCAATGATCTGCAATATGGTCTACATTTGTATTTGCAAAACCTTTCCTTTAGTATCATGTCTGTATTGTGATGTGTGCAGTCACTCATGCAGAATTTTTCAGCTTGCCTGTCTTGTTGCTTGGTGTTTCTAGCGAAGTGGTTCCGTGTTTGTGTCAGTGTTTTTAGTAGCAGAGCTATCACAGCAGGTGTGTTCCATGGTTAACTTTGCAGCAGAGCCAGCAGAGGGAGCAAACACATTGGTGTTTTATGGTACTGACAGATTTTTGCCGTTTTCCCCCCCTGTTTTTGGAAAGATATTTTCATATACGTGGTCATTATATATGAGAACATGGCCAAATATTTGTGCTTTGAAAGTTCAGTAACTGTGGAGAAAAGCCAAGCTGTTGGTTTTTTTATAATTACAAAATTATCTTTGATTTTGCAAAGATTTGCAGGTATCAGTTTGTGTACCGGGAGTAATTATTTGGACTCAGTTTTTTTGTACCCTGCAGAGAAGAGACTTTACCTCCAAAAAACCCCTTCTGTTATACTGCAGAGTACACTGCCTTTAGGAAAACCTCAACATAAATTTAAGGACAGGTTAAGATGACTTCACCCACTTGCAAGGTCAAGCCCTTAATAAATCACTACACACATTGTGTGCAGTTCACCTGTGTGAAATAGGCTTGAAGAGACTGTTCTGCTCTGAGCTGATATTTGGAGATACATTTTTGGTATATGCAAAATATGCTTTACAAAGATTTCTTTTGCAGTTAAACCTAAATGCAAAAATTGCTCTCAAATAATTTTCACATTCATGGTCCTTGTGCCTTGGGCCTGCTTTCAAATTGGACAGGAATTTTACATGAAGAAGTAACAGGGTAGAAAGGCGAGGGTGTTTTATACAATCTTATGTGTGTTTAAACAATATGGTGAAGTAAGTATTACTTTGTAAATGATGTTGTTTGCATCATGATTTAAACTTTGTTTAAATACTTTTTTTTTTTCTGATAGCATTATTGCACTATATGCTTGGTTAAGCCAGGCGGGGTTGATTATCATTAAGTGTTATTTATTTCTATTTTATTAAGCTTCCTTTTACATTCATGTTACAGGTTAATTTATACTTTTATTTCATGCACTACTTGGCTTTACTGATTAATATGCCCCATGGCATTCAATAAAGCCAGGCACTGGAGGAAATAAGAGTGGTATTAATTTCTAACATTGCTATAAATTTGCCTTAATAAAACTAGCTCAATAACACTGCAGTAGTAGTACAATGGATGCTTCCAAATTGTTAGCAAAGACACAACTGAAAGAACAACACATTTTTTTCCAGAATTTAAGAATGCTGTGCTGTCTTTTTACTAGTGTTCAAATTAGGCTACCTGTTATAATACTGAGTGCTCTTACATTGTGTCCTAAAAAGCGGTATATGTTTTTCCAAAAGATTTATTATTTTGCTTAGTCATTTAGTTCAATCAGATGCAAATAAGTCCTCTGGATCCTTTCAAATGCCTTGTGGATTTTCATGACTGCTGTTACTTAACAGACTGCCTAAACCCAGGTTTCAAAGTATCAAGTGAAAAAGAGAAAATTCTGGAGCATAAGGGCAAACAGCAAAAAAGAAAAATTAGAACAATGGATTTTCTTTTTAGTAGTAAAATGATTTAAGTTTTCCAGTATTTTTCCATTGATTTACATGTTGCTTTGTAGTAGAGGAAAATTCATGAGAAAGAAACGTAGATAGGATTGGTGAATGTTAGTTTTAGATGCACAAACTACTCGTTATAGTGGAAATATTTTTGCTATATATTATTAATTAACTATTTTTTTCAGGTCTAGATTGTGAAATCTGTGTAGTATAAAATTCTGAAGTAAGCTTTGCCACGTAACATCTAGCTGCGACAAACTTTTTACTCATGTCTGAATTCCTTTCTCACTCAAACTCATATTGACTTAACTGAAAATTTTGCTCAGAAAGAGGGTTTTGGATATATTTGTTATTTGGCCTCAGTACAAAATGAAAGCATGATAAAGCAAGTTAGCACAGAAAAATCTGAACAAAACCATAGCCCAAAAAGATTGCCAGATCCTCAGAGCTTATTCCTGGAAGGTTCATGGAGAAGACCTTCGTTGTTCCTCAAGTCAGTGGGATGTGAGACTTCTCTGCGCTTTGCTGGGTCTGACCTTAATAAATCACTCGACATATTTTGCAGAGATCACCTACGGGGTGAAAGGCAGCAAATGTTTAAAAGGATTAATGTAAACATTATATATCAAATAGAACTTATTTTTACATTCAGGCAACCATGAAAATAATACTGTCATTTTGATAAGTGTATTGGTTAGTTAAAATCAGATGGGCAGCAGACAGGCCACTATTGTTGGATTTTACTAAATAAATGCACTTATATGCATTTACATAATGCATAGCCTAAGGATCTACCAATGTAGATTCAAATTTTAGGCTTAATAGAAGGATCTTTGCTTAATATGTCTTTCTAAATAGTAACATACCTTGTAAAATTGCCTTACTTACTATAAAACTCATATATGTCCATACATACCATTTAATTAGCTTATATGGTGCTGCTATAGTTTAACTATGTCAAACAACTTTAAGTGTTCTGTAACCTTATAATCATAGAGTCACTGAAGTTAGAAGTGTGCAGGGCACAGCCAGGCCAGTTCCATGCCCCCCATAGGCAATGTATGATATTTTGTCTGGGCTACTCCTCTTGCAGAGTTCCATTTTATCAACAGTTGTATCAGAAGAGTATTTAGTTTCTAATGGAAAACTAAATGTCTTCCTGTATCAAACTTTTAAACAAGATACTAGACAACAATAGGAGTAACGATATTCACAGTCCTGTTGGATTCAGTTTTTTAAGTGGGGATATAAACTGTAATACTGTGGGGGAAAATTGCCAACTGCTGTGTTAAGCTGGACAGCTTAGTGTAGAACTGTACTTCATGGAAAGCTCCTCTATATGCCCCATGAGCAGTGGAAAATTAGGTTAGATAAATAGACCATTGATTTGGTTGTTTGGCAGTTTAGTTTGCCAGAAATTATGAAAATCTGTACCATGTATTAATATTGGGGATCTATGCATCCAGAATGCTTTCTGTCTTTCATTGACAAGAACAGAAGTTTGGATTACTCATTAGCTCTCTGGGTATGGCCTTTGGGGTTGTATGTAAAAGATACCGAGAACATTTTCTTTCTGGCTGCACACATAAGCAGCAAAGATTATAAAGGAACATTCATAGGAGTAGTTATTCATGGTTAACCCCCTGATGCAAAACTGTAGATCAGTTTTCTTCTTGTATCACCACAACCAAGTACAATAAACTGCAGTGCTTGCAAAACAGAAAAATGTGTTTGGGCTGTGCGGCGTAACACATGCAGTTAAATATGAGCAGATCTATTTAGTGTTACCAGTGTGGGGTCTGGGGGACTGGGCTGAGTGAGAATGTCAGCCTGGGTGCTGCAGCTAAAGTGGGAAGGGTTAAGGCAGTGTCTTTTCCTTTGAGAGATTTAAAAAAATCAGTCAATTTTAAAGGGATGTCTATAAATTAGAAGATTAAATGGAGGAAAGGTGAATCCTTCTCCCCATCTCTTGCACCATACATGCCTCCATGTGTTGAAACAAGAGTATTCACTTCTGTTTCAACTTATCTCCAAGTGTCTGTCATCAGTAAGGATAAACTGATATTTTTATTTCTTTTGCTCTCTGTTTTATTTTGTTGTGTGTTGTGGGTTTTCCCCCTACCCATATAGCACACCTGTGCTTTTACAGAGCACAGAAAATTCTGTACTTTTGTAGAAGGAAATACATACTGATTTTCTATTCTACCCCTCCACTAAATGTTTCTTCTCTTTCAATGTATTTTTATGGAATTAAAGGTGTTGCCCTTATTTATTGGCTGGTGATAAATATTATTTATTTTTACACCTTCTTTACAGCACAATCTTCGAAGAGAAATTGTGCTCTAAACATTGTTGTTAAGTTTTACATTTCCAGCCATGCATTTAAGGGACTTTTGTTTCAGAAGGAATAGATCACTTTTCAGATGACATTTTCTGGGAACTAGAACAAAAAAATCCAAACCCAATGTAGCCAAATCCCTGCCTGTATCTATGAGAAGAACATAAACTGATCACAAGAAACAGCCAAAACACAATCTTAATTAGGATCATTAAAATATTTTCTGGACATCCGAGGCAAATACGAATGTAGTAACACATAATAACAAGTACAATACATTCTGTAAGGAGTGTTAGAGAGCGTCGAGCAGTTCTGCTGCTGCCGCTCGTGAGGAATTTGAACGGTGCCTTTGTTTAGGCCTTCTCACAGCAGATTGTGCACGGACACCGAACTGCTGGGTGATATCTGCTTTGGCTATGGTATGCTTTGGCTATGACGTGCTGTGGACGTGCTGTGCTTTGGGTATGACGTGCACGTGCTTTGGGTATGACGTGCTGCGGAGCTGTGGATGGGCCGTGCTATGGATGTGCAGTGCTTTGGGTATGACGTGCTGCGGAGCTGTGGATGGGCCGTGCTGTGGATGTGCAGTGCTTTGGGTATGACGTGCTGCGGAGCTGTGGATGGGCCGTGCTGTGGATGTGCAGTGCTTTGGGTATGACGTGCTGCGGAGCTGTGGATGGGCCGTGCTGTGGATGTGCAGCGCCCTGGAGCGATGCCCCGCGGAGTCCCCGTCACTCCGCGGCGCTGCCGCCAGGGGGCGCCGCCGCCCGTGCTGCCCGTGCGGTCCCGCGGGATCCGCGGCCGCGCCGCCGGGATTGATGCGGCGCTGGGATTGATGCGGCGCTGGGATTGATGCGGCGCTGGGATTGATGCGGCGCTGGGATTGATGCGGCGCTGGGATTGATGCGCCGCCGCGTTCGGCCGGTATAAAACGTGCCATAAACCCAGCGGCACCCCGTGCAGTTCCTGTAACACGATCGTTTGCTGGCGATCATTACGGGATCACTGTGCTGAGAACGGCGCTGCGGCCCGTTCAATTCCGCTCGCAGCTCATGGCAGATCCGTGCAGTGAGTCACTGCCTTGCTGCAACTACCATTTTCTGCAAATAGCTGCGACCTTAATAGAGAGATAGGAAAATAAAGATGTGATGGGGAGAGGAAGGATATGAGTTTGCACATAGCCACAATTTATAGAATCATCGAATCATAGAATCATAGAATCAGATGGGTTGGAAAGGATCTCTGAGATCATCAAGTCCAACCCTTGATCCACTACCACCACGGCTGCTAGACCATGGCACTAAGTGCTATGTCCAGCCTCATCTTAAAAACCTCCAGGGATGGAGAATCCACCACTTCCCTGGGCAGCCCATTCCAATGGCTGATTACCCTCTCTGTAAAGAATTTCTTTCTAATGTCTAACCTAAACCTCCCCTGGCGCAGCTTAAGGCCATGCCCTCTTGTCCTACTGCTCGTTGCCTGGGAGAAGAGACCAACAACCATCCGGCTACAACCTCCTCTCAGGTAGTTGTAGAGAGTGATGAGGTCTCCCCTGAGCCTTCTCTTCTCAAGGCTAAACAACTCCAGTTCCCTCAGCCTCTCCTCATAGGACTTGTGCTCCAGTCCCTTCACCAGCCTCGTTGACCTTCTATTCCTATCCTTATTTGCCCTCACATACTTGTTTAAAATCCTACTTGAAAGGCAGATGTGGAGAAATGTCCTACCCTATAAACTGTTGCAAGTTGACTTCAGTTGATGGGTTTTGTATGGATTGCAGTCTAAGTGCAATCCTGAACACAGTGGACATGTAGATAATTTTAGGAATTGTGTCTGTCTGCAATTTATGGAAACTCCCTCCTTATGTATGGGCTGGAAATGCAGATATAGAAAGGTGAACTTCACGTTTTACCTGCCACGTTACCACTGCTGCTTATATGATAATAAATAATGATAGTTATAATAATGATGATAACAATAACAATGCTATTAACAACCAGCATAAAGAGCAGAGCAGGGAAAATCATCAGAAACTAGGGGCATCTCACCTAATCCATTAAACCCACAGAACTAAATTTTAAAATTCAAGGAAAACAAACACCTGTTTGTTTTCCCCTTCTCTTTTGAGCAGATGCTTGCCTATTATGGACCGTTAAGTGGAAGGTTGTTTCGAGGATCCTTAGAGAGTGTGGATACAGTTTGCTGCAGCTCAGCCCAGGTACAGAGTCCTGCTCTAGCTGAAAAATGCAGGCACTCATTGCAAATTGCAAAAGTATGGCCTTTTTAATTAAAAACCAATGGACCTCATTTTATTGGGCCTTACTGAGGCTGGCTGGGTAGCCACACCATTTCTTTGCATTTAATTAAAGTTTTTGTGAAATAAATAACTGGTGTGCGTATAACGCATGTATGTATTTATGCATATATAAAAATAGATATTGGCCAAGGAGCATGGAGAGGTTTTCACAGAGGGGTGGTGCTCTCAGCCCAGTGCTTTTATGAAAATGATACAGTAGGCTTCTATTTGGAAGATTTGAAGTTAAATCATCTGAGATAATTTGGACAGTTTGTGTCAGCTGTAATTCTATTTGTACTATGATCTCAAGACCTTTTCCTGAAATCCACCAACTTCTGTGCTTGGATCTTCAAGTTCCTGTTATAATCCTACACAATAATTTCAGCTAGTGAATTTAGGGAGAATGCAAGACTTTGTGGCTTCAGAATTCCATCTAAGGAGATGCATCTGAAAATATCCTTTTTTTCCATAGTTATTTTAATCCTATTCTTTCTTAGAGAAAATATGTAGGAAAATGTGTTTCTAAAATGTGTTCCCAACTATAATAGTTGTTACAGAGAAGTAGCTTTCTTTTTTAAACTCTAGAGGATGTTCTTCCAAATTGCATCATTTTTCTGTCAGCATTTGTTACTTGGAAAAGGAAAGATGGAATGACAGAAGGAAAAAATGAGAAACAGGTTACAACAAATGGAATCTCTTCACAAGCAGTACACTTTTCACCTCTGGGTGCCACTGTTCAACTGTTTCTTGTGCGGTGACCATCTGCTTAAAAGTCCAGCTCTTATTGCAGAAATATTCCCTGAAAGAAACTTAAAGACATACTGCCTTTATCTCTGGATAATCAAGAAGCAAGTTTCTATTATATGGATATTAGTTATGCACTGTTCTGACATGCTTTTAACATACTGAACAAGGGAACAGTAAACAGTCCACATTTGTTCTGTTTCGTGAGAGTAGTCAGATGATTTATTTAAAACTTTTCTTGCCTCTTTAGTTAGAAGTTGAAATGTGAATCTCCTTTTTTTTTCATATAAATGAATACTAGTACAGATTAAATAAGTATGGAGATTTACTGTAATCATTCAGTTGATTTAAACAAGTTCTACAATATCAACAATAATTTTCTTTATTGCCCACAACCTACATAATTCAAAAATCTATTGACCAATATAATTTCTTTCTGCTGTGGAACTGTTACTGTTCAGAGCAAAATTAATTGCAGTCTGTGTATCCAGCTGTTCCACCAGATTAATTATATTGTGACTATTTCTCCTAGAAGCTCAGCCAGGGCAACTCATTGCTAAATGACACTGGACCTCTTCTCTGAACTGTACTATGATTTTAATTCTAGTCAAATAAAAGTCTTCTATGAATGAAATCAACTGTGTCATTTAACTCCTTCATTACTATAAGGTTGTGTTTTGAGCAACATTTTCAAAATAGTAATGATTGCCTTTTAAGTCATGGTATGTGCCTTTTCTCACCCAGGGAGGAATACTCTGCTGTCTTGCCGATATCTTCAGTGTGGTTCTTCCTGCACTGTGCTAAGCACCACAGTCTATCAGTGAAAGCCAGCAAGCCTTTTCTTACCTGCACACAGACAGTGGAAAGTTCCACAATTGCCTCACAAACTGTATTTGTTTCTGCTCAGTAGTTCTAATGCATTTGTTCAAAGTGGTAGAGGAAAAATTCAGACTAAAACATCTGTTAAAAATTAATTTCAACTTTGTCCCAGATTTGTACTTTTTTTTTTTTCTATCCAGTTTCACTGGAAAATCCCAAATAAATAGAACAGTTCAAAATAAAAGAATTTAACTTTATCCTGGGAACATGCAGTTTAGATTTTGGAAGGGGAAATGTGTAATAAAATGCTGCTCAAATGAAACTGGTGAAGCTGTAAAATACGTAAGTGGAAACTTTGAGGAAACTGGCAATGAGAAACTGGAAATCAAGCAGTAATTTAAGTTTCACACAACCACCCTTTGCATGTGTGAGTACAAAGGAGAGACTAGGCACCGGTGTGAGTCAGACCTGTCCTCTCAGGAACTGAAGGGACAGAGATTCCCAGCATCTGTTTCCTTAACTATCACCCAGAGGATACTGGTGGTAAATCATGGTGAGTAAAAATAGAATCAGAAAACTAGCTCAAAACAAATGAGGTACTGTATTCTGCAGTACTTTTGCAGTAGATCTGTATCCAGCTCAGCTTTCATCTGTGTTCAAATTGGATGTGTCAGCTTACATTCACTTCTAAACAAGTTGTTAATAAAATCACAAGCATGAATAAGTTGGATGTCCCACAGAATAGCTGGCCAAATTTCATGCTTAAAGGGGAGATTCATCCTGCTCACATATTTTAATGAATGTATCAATGTCATTGTTGTAGAATAAGATGGCCAACACTTTGGTAGAGTTAACCACTGCCCTTCTTTTGGAGTGAATGGACCTTCATCTAGTTGAATCAACTGTGGTCCAGCGAAGAGACTCCAACTGGAAGAGTATGTAGGTATGAATTATTTTAGGTGCCCCATTGATATGTACATATTTTCCATGTCATCAGTGAAGGCTGAAGTAATAATACTTGAAAAGTATTGAAGCCTTGAAGGGCTCTGGTGAAATTTAATTAAAGTACTGTGAGTTCTTAATCTGGAAGACGCATATAGTTGTGAGAAATGTTTATCAACCATAAGAGTTCTGAGTTTATACTCGAAAATCAAACATGTAAAATAATATTTTACTGATTTATTAGAGTTGTGGTGTTTAAAAAAATGTCGAAGACCGATGTGGAATCAACATGTCTTCAGTATATCCTATTTTCTGTAAATAGCCTTTTTTTTGGGTATGAAAATATAATGTGACTTGGACTTGCGAAGAAAACCCCAACTTTTTATTTTAGAAATACATTTGTTTATGTGTAATTAAAGTGAGATATTTCTGGAATCTATAATGGTTTAGTAAATAATAGTTACAGGTTTCAAGAAATACAGCAGTTTTAATGAAATAGATTTCCAGGTGAGAGAAGTTAACAATATTTAGCAGAGTTGATCCAGTAAGTTATCATTGTCAACTCTTAGTGACTACCATTTCAATATATACTATTGTCAAGAGAGAATAAAAATTTTATGTCTTCTTTTAGTGTTTTGCCTCCTCATATCTTGAGGATATACCTTTTTAGTCTTGTTTTATTCCTCATAAAAGATCATTTAGTTTTATTTCCAACAAAAGATGTTTGAAAAAAAGACTTTTCTTCTAGAGAAATTAATAATTTTAGTAGCAGTAGCCCTAAATTTTTTTGTGGTGGAGGAATAGTTCATAAAACAATAAAAAGCTGACAAAAAACCCCAATCATATATGCAATAAGTACTAAAAATGAACCACTGTTGGTTAAAAGCTGCCAAGCAGAAAATAAAAAGCTTTACAATGAAGAGCACCTAATCTATTACCTCCTATTGCTGTTATACAGAGAGAATTTAATTTAAATGATTTTTAAAACCAATGCAATAACAAATCAGCAATGGTGGTGTTCAAGATTATTTAAATTATCTGAATCTTTAATTACACAGAATTTACAATTCTGAAAAAAAAATCTTATTGTGTGGTTCGGAAACTAGCAAGGTTAATGATGTGGCTCTCATCTAATCATAAATATTTGTTGTTTATATTTCCTTTCATCTTTGCTCTACTGTGCATTTAGTCCAGTGTCCATGTTCTCCAGTTTATCACAGACACCTTTCTAAGGCAGGTTTTTTTCCCTTGCATTCCTGTAGTTTAGAATCTGGGCCTGGAGGTGAAGAGTACATTTTAAAAGAAAATATTTCTTACATTTTTAACCAGGTTAAAAGATGCCAATTATTTTTTGATTGGGTATTTTGCTTAATTGGAGTCAGGGTTCCATGCTACATTCTTAATGCTACATGCAAACACTAACTCTGACACAGAGACCTTCCACTTAAAGAATTTGTGAATAGATTTTCAAAATTACTGGTTGCTGTTGTACCCATCATATCCTATGCCTTTATGATATATCACATTGAATAACCAGGAAAAGATAAAGATAACCTAAGAATATTCAGAAGTCCCCTTGATACGATGATGATCCAGCTCCATTCAGTCCCTTGTGCTCACGTCTGTTTGTGATACGGTCGTTTCTAGTGGCTTTTTTCCAGTAGTATTTGGGTGATGTAGTGTGGTGACTGCACCAGCTGCTTCAAGTGCAGATGGAGTTTTCCTTGTATGCTTTTTAATGCCATTTGGCATTTGTTTTCCATCCTGGGTGTTGACTCATTCATTCAGGAACTTTAGTGACTGAAACATATCTCTTCTGGTCATCGAGCATCATACATGTTTTGTCTCATGTCTGCTGCTGAGAAAAAGTGTGAAAAACCCTGAGAGACAAAGGGTGAGGCAAAGAAGGCACCAGGTAGATTAAGCAAAGTTAGAATTTTTTTCCTGTCTGTACCTAGTTTTCTTGATTTTAAAAAAGAAATTGAAGCACTTCACCTACATTACACCAAGCAACCCCCACTAAAATAATGTCAGCAGTTTTTATTAGCAATGAGGAGAAAACCCTGAGAATTTAAGGCCAGTAGTAATTGCAATGTGCAATTTGCCATGGCTTTCATAAGAGTTATATTAAGCTAAATTATTTTTCTGTTCTTTCTCCCACTGATCATGTAAACAGCAACACATTTTTTGATTTATGCTGCCTATTTTACTGTTCTGTCTCTGCTACTGGAGTACAGGAATTTGCTGATTCATTCAGTAATGTTTGCAACATCCTTTTTCACACTGCATTTGGTTAAAAACCCCATCTGGCTCTGCATGACTGGGAAGCTCTGCTCATAGCTCCAAAATCAAGAGCTATGAAATGACTAGACTTGTCTGCAGATTGTTTAGTCACTGGAGGCAAGATTTAATGAAACTGTTGTCTGTTGTATCGTAGGAGCCTTTGTAAGAAATGCAGCTCATTATTTCTTGCCCTAAATGGGTGTGTACATTTTAGAAATAGTCTTAAGTATTTGTTGAATTCGGTTTGTGTATATATGCATATAATAATTAAAGTATATGTATAAAATATTATTGACTTTTTATATATAAATATACATATACAAACATAAAATCTTTTGATACTTTCTGGAAGATGTGTAGGCTAATGGAAGTTGGATGCAATCTTAATACAAAAGAGAATGACTTCTAGAAACTCAGATTTAAAAAAAAGATCACAATACCCATTGCTGTGACGTCTTAGAGGGGACACTTTTGAATAAGATGAGCATCAGGGTTAATACAGATTTTAAAACACTTTCTGCCCCCTCTGTCTTCCTGCTGGGTCCTCTGCTGCAGGCGAGCTGGAAATGGATTGTCCTAGAGTTGTGGGAGGACTTTTATCTGCTTATTAGTAAAGACTGTAACACAGGTGCTTATATAAACAAAGCCATAATCCTTTCCAAGAAACAGGAGTTTTGACATGAACTTTCATGGAAAAAACCCCGACAACACAGAAGACAGAAGCCAGACTCTGCTCATAATGTCTCCTTTCTCTTGGAGCTTAGTTTTAAGATTCCTTTCTTTTTATCTGAATTATTAATACATTCAATAATAAAATGATTAAATTTGCATACACATATTATTACATTTCACCTGTGCAGAAAAACAGGGTGAGGATTGACCACATGACTAACAGCGAGGATACTGATATTATCAGGCTGCCCTGCTGTTAATACCAGTAGGAACAGAAGTAATATCACGAGCAGGACTTGACATACCAGTTCACCACTCAAAAGAGGGGTGTTCTCCTTCTGTGCCCCATAGCAACTTCTTCTCTCCCTGCTTCAGAGTGCTCTTCTACTGCTCACTTTATATCAGTTGAAATGCTTACTCCATGTCTCTTTGTAACTAAGGATAGTTTTTGGTGAGGAATTGTGTGTTGCTGATAGTGAGCTGAATGGCCTTGCAGAGGCATCAAGTAGGTAAACGCCAGAGCTTATAGGAAGGAGGAGCCAGATGCAAAAGCTGAAGGAAGGAAGAAGGAAAATGTGCTAGGTCTATGGGAGAGAGGGGAGACAATAGGATGGGATTCTAGATTTTCCCATCTTGACTTCATTGTCATGTAAGAGGTTGTGTAGAAGTTAGTTATTCTTTTTTAGCAAGCTGATGCAAAAGGTACTTAAAGCTATTGAAGTAATGCATGAGAAAATCTTCAGCTGCCTAACACAAAATTGTATAGGCCATATTCAGTTTTGAAGTAAATTTTCCCTGGCTTCAGTTTTTCTGGCAAGTTTTCAAGAATAAGTAGAAATTTTATCCAAGTGTCAGATTTGGTCAGTAGCCAATATTTTATAGAAATACACATGTAGAAAACAGGAAAAATAAACTAGCTTGAAAAAGATGCAGCTGGAAGTTCCATCTCTAAAAAGTGGTCTTGTGTGTGGTATTTTCTTTTCAGGGAATAGGAAACTTTGTATATGAATACGTTTTTCAGTTTTCACTTAATTTTTAAATGGCTGCCTTTGAAAGGAAAAACACAAAATCTGCAGTCTGTGATCCATATGTTCCAAAAGTGTGTCCTTTTATCCTCACAAGGTGGTTTTGCACCATCATCCAGGTCCTGTGACTTTGTCCTTTTAACAGATGACTCTAAATTAGATAATTTACACTCAGATAATAACAACTTTTAATTTCTTCTTGTTCAATAGGCACACTCATTTGTAGCACATTATTAGAACTTTTTATATGAACATCGACTCCCTCCCAAGCTTTACACTGGGTTCTTTGCTATCACACTGATTTTCTTCATAATAATTTGTTTTAACAAAACTTTTGGGAGAAAAAGTGCCATTATGTCAATTTTACAAATGCAAAACTGAGACAGATAGAAACAAGAATCAAAAGAATCTACTAATTTTAGGAGCATGGCTTGACAATACTGGTTTGTTTTTTCTCAGTAGCTGGTATTATAACAGCACTGTATTATATAATAGCACTGGTAATATAGTAGCACATTAAAAGCACCATCCCTATTGATTCCAATTATTCCTATCATATATGAAGAACACATATTTGGTGATCACTTGAAAAAAATTGCTTTGAGTTACTTGGCTAATATATAAGGACTGTGTAAGTCAATGATAGCTTCTAATTCTTTAGGATGTGTTTCAACTGTCTTATTCAGGAAATTCTCTCTTCTGTTTCTACGATCTTTTAATTCTTTTAATTATATAGTTTAGCCCACATAATATAACAAATATTTCTGGATGTGGCAAGGAAGATAAAAAGATCTGAAGTAAGAGATGTCAAATATTATAGGAAAGCTTTATGAAACAACAACCCAGGCATCATTAAAGTGGGTATTTGTTTCATGGTTGACTTCAGTGATATTAAGCAGAAAACCTGATTTGAGGTGACTTGTGAGGTTCTGAAGGTATTTCTGGAAATATCAGGCTGAATTCTGTCACATTCGATCTGGCTCACTAAAATGAAAGATAGTGACAATCACAGTGGCTGGACTCCAAAGTGCTGAAGTTGCACTGCACATGAATTTTCACTGTAACTTCACATTAAGAATACACCTGCACCTTTCTGCAGCAAATGAAACAGTGGAGTCTAAAAAGCCTTCTATAAAAATTCAACCACAGTATGGCTCCAATCTGTACAGTCAGATAGGGATACTGTGGAAAAATTTATCTGAAACTCTCTTCTTTCAGTCCCCATCATCCTCTCCCGTTGCCCCTTGACATTTTCATTCTCTTTGCTTATCAGGATGTTTCTAGGTATTACAGTGACTTTTGCTTTAATTAGGTTTATGGAGAGCTTGAAAGTTCAAAGTCTTGTTTGGCTGTTGAGGGATGACACTTTTCACTGAATAACAGCTGGATCTGTGCCTTGTGTACCAGGTTTTACCGACTTGACTGCTACCTGAAGACTCTCAGGACAACTGTTTGTTTGTTGTTGATGAAATCAACGTTGGTGGTTTGGAACAGCCTGTAGATTTTATTTTTATTTGGCTTTTGTTAAATTGGTTTTCTGCATGCATACACAACCTATTAAAAATGTATTTATTTCAAGCAATCACAAACAGAATGGGAGGAAATGTTTCTATCCAAAACTTAATCCACAACGGACATTTGGGTCAAACAGTTATTTTTATCTGGCTAATTATAATGACTTAATGTTATATGAATATGTCTTGGAGGAACTGTTTATAGACTAATGGTTGTATCCAGTCCTGAATACAACAAATGGAAATGTGTGGAACTCTGCTGGCCATATTCAGTTATAGCAGGTCTGGAACTGGGCCATTCAGTCCAGTAGATTAGTGCTGGATGTTGAATTTGATTCACTGTGGTTATTAGGTGTGTGAATATGAAAAAAGTACAGTCTTGTGGAAAAAATATTAACAGCTAAAAATCAAAAGCAATATTTCCGTTGGGCATTTCTCCAGTAGGTGTTCTATGAAGTGTTAATAATATGCAATTAATTCTCTGAATGCAGCACGTGCACTCTTTTTTATCAAGGTTTTGAATGTTTGTGAAAACACAATCCTTTCAGCTCTTTACAAGACACCGAAAGGTCTGTCTGCTTTTAAGACTTGTGTTCTCCTCCTGGGAGTCTGAATGAGAGGAGACTTCTAAGTTTGCTGAATATACAGATGACTTGGACCAACTCTGTCTCTGCTACACATTGTGGATCCAGACTCTAGTACTTCAACGCCTTATTGTAATATATAACAGAACATTTTTGTCAGGCACAAGCTATATGTGCAGCAAATGCATTTATGTTTTTTTTATGATCTGAAATCCCATTTCTTTATTCTATCTAAACTGCAGAACAGCAATTTATTCCATCTACAAGCTAATGGACCTGTAGTTAATTGGGTTAATAATTGGCTAAGAGGAATTTTTTTTTTTTTTGAGAAACAGTAGAAATGTTGAGAGAAAATGACTGGAAAACTTTTATTCTTGCTTTTATTTGAGCAAGAATAGAAGGATATGACTTTTATGTTATATTTAATTGTATACCTATACAGTCAGCATTCTGTAACTAGGCTCAGAATATGTCTAATAGTATAAAAGAATTTTTTTTTTGATGATTACTGCACTGTTTTTAATATAAGGACATAGAACATCTTTACAGATAAGTAATAATGGAGGGGTTTTTCCTGTATTTTTAAAGCAAATTTTCCACAGCTGTGATGTAAAATTGGTTATTTCCTGGCAGTTAACACTCAAGTTTCGCATAATAAGATTTGTTTTCCTAACAAACTGATGCCTTGGTACTGTAGGATTAAAATTCTAAATCATCTCAATGAAATGCCTGTTTCCATTTTTAATTGTTGAAGTCAGAAAGGGAATAAAACTACATAACTGCAAATGGGTTTGGATTTCAATTTTAAGAGAAAGCTGTCATCTTAAATAAGTTCAATAACTCCTGGGAGCCAAGATAATTTTCAAAAGATAATAACTTGAACAAAAAGAAAAGCCCCAACAACCCAGCCTCAAGTGATGTATATTTATAAACAGGAAAATCATTTTCAATTGAAGAGTAGTCCCGAGAGATCACTACATTTCCACAGTAAAACAATTCTCAGCTTGAATCCAATCCAATTTCATAGCTTTCTACTGTCCTAGCATTGTGCCCTTATCAGTTAAGATGCTAATTATTTCCCCTTTGACCATATCATCTGATTCTGGTCGTATCAAAGCAAACCCAAGTGACTAAGCATACAATTATTGGACATTTGACGTCATCAAGTGGCAAGGTTCACTTGTTTCTTCTGTTTACTTTTAGAGCTATTGTCACAGTACAGTAAAAGTCCTTTTATATTGTCATGCAAATGGCACCATTGCTATAAATGTTGTGCACATTTATTTCTTTCTGGAAGCAAAGGAAAAAAATAAACTCTCCATGTTATTAAATTGGCTTTTTACACTCTGACTTAACCTTTATAAAATGAAAAATACAAAGTCAAAAGGTAGTTATGTTAGAAAATATTCACCTGGATTACTGTATTGATCCTCTCTCTTCTTTTTTTTTTTTTTTTTTAAAGGGAAAGCCAATACTGTATAGTTGCAAAATGCATTCATTAGTTCGTGGTGTGTTTCTAACTCCAGTGCTCTAACAGTCTTCCCCTTCCCCCAATTACTTTTTTAATGATTACAGTACAATATTTACTAAAAAATAAATGACTCCTTCCTGTCTGTAACATAAATAAAAAATTTGGTGTTACATGTGAGGTAATATTTCTTTTCATTTTTTGTTGCTTTTCTGAAAAAAATAAAAACAGAGAATCAGAACCCCTGACTAACTGTCCTTGGACTGTCAAGAACATGTGCCTGAGAAAAATGGAGCACCTTTGAGCACCAAAACAGTAGGACAGATTCTCATTTTGGTTTTATACCTATTTAAATAGTACTGAACAATATATAGAGAACCTAAGCAGGAAACAGTTTACACTTGTATTTACCTCTGAAGTCTTTAGGTCAACAGAGTAATGTAGAGCAGTCCATAGGTACCCCTAATGACCAGCAAAAGCCGACAGTAAATGCCTAGGGATGCATTTTTGGGCAGATGTACCAGGAATATAGAGAACAATAAGTTAGTTGTGTTGCAGAATGGGCACTAAAGTCATATGAAAGTGGGAGTTATTTTGGAACCTGATAAAAAGCCTTTGAAATCAGTCTTTTTCTTTTCTTTGATTTTGAAGTTCTTCAAATCAGCAGCAACTTCAGTTTTAAGTATCATTCAAATCATGGTACCATGAGCCAAATGTTTTCCTAACATTGCTGAAACATTGTTTCAAGACCTATTTGCAGGAGAAAGAAACCACTTACTGAATCCGTGAGACCGCTTCCTGAACATTTTAATTTTACGAGAAAAAGAAAATAGCTGTAGGATATTGAAAACAATAGGTGCCACAGCTTTTTGCTGAGGGAAGTCTGACAATAATGGGCTTTGATTTAAATACTGTTATGCAAAAGTAATTTGTCTTTCTTTAGGAAATTTAAGACAAGGAAAATGCTACTGAAGTTTCATCTGATGTTTTTCCCTTTATGTTTACAAGGTCAGATTTATGATGTGAGTTTTTGCATCAGATATATAACTGTGAGTCTGAAATATGCTTTTCTTGTGTATTGCCTTAAAATATTGATTTTTTTTTTCCCTGGGGAAAAAAATCCAACCCCAAACCAGAAAACCCCAAACCAGAAAACAAGCCAACAGCTGGAAACAAGTTAGTATTAAGATTTTCTTTAATCTATTTGGTGTTATATTCTCTAGAAAAGTTTAAATAAAATCTGAGGAAAAAAGCCCAGAAAGATATTATATCCAAATCCATTTATTAAAAGATACTTGTCTGATCTCAGAGAGATATGGACCATGTAACAGAGACTAATTCAATGTTCTGCTAACTTAGAAGTTTGCTACAAGTATTTAAATTTGTGAATTGTTTTAATACTGAATGCTATGTGTTAATGAATACTATGTTTTGTGCAAAACAGAATTTGGGAACCCTGACTGTATTAGGATCTGTTTCTGCTAATATAAATATAGGTATAAATATAAATATAAATATAAATATAAATCAGGTTTTACAAAGGCTTATGTTACATTATGCTGATCAGCTAAAGCAGAAACTGGCCCAAGCAGTGTGCTTGGCTGTTGAAAATCAATAAACAATGAAGGACTTGGTCTTGAGAAGAACAACATGACATTACAGAATTGGCATACTCAAATATTGATACCTGTATCTAATTTAGTCTTGAATATTCATTTTCATATGCCTGATCTCTCTAACAGCGTGGCAATTCTTCATGTTTTGCCTCTGCTTACTTATCTGTTGTGTTATGTATGATTAAATGTTTGCTATTCATGGTACTAAAAATGAAGGTCCAAAATCAACATATTCACAATGGGAATAACACTTCATCCACAGAGACATCATGGTTCTCAGTATGATCCACCAAGTGCTTTCAAACAAGCTTTCATATTTTGCTGGAGTATGAATATATACATTGAGTATTGTTATTACTAAAGCTAAAGTGACCAACTGCTAATCATCGTTTCTGTATCTTCTTACTATACTTAATTCTATTTCTTAGAAGTGAAAATATCAAATAAATTTTCAGTTGAAATTTTTCAAGCATTTTTAAATAACTTTAGGAATCATCTTCTGTTAAATCCAGCTGAATTCTTCCACTTACCAACAGTTATTGTCCTAGAAATGTTTTATTCAGTAATGGATTTGCATTTCTTTAGTTAGTGGCCAGAAGGCCAAATCTTTGCCTTTTTGTTCTGTTTGGCCAGGATTCACTTTGGGAACTTTTGTAAAAGCATGGTAATTTGACTGTTTCTTCAGACATAATGGGAATAGACAAGCACTTCCACGGGTTGATTGCTGAATGAAACCAAGCTTTAAGTCTAGTTACCTGAGTGGAGCAAGTCAGTTTAAGATTGCTGCTTTTAGGTTTTTTACATAGTTTGTTACAATATCAGAGAATTAGATAATAATGTGATGCATGAGTGGGTGTGTGTGCAGCTCTACGTTTGCTGATAACTGTGTCACTGCACAGGACACCCTGGTCCTGCTGCAAAGACTTTCAAAAGAGAATACCAGTACTGAAAACCCTTTTTCACAAGCCTAGTCTGTACTTGTGCAAGACAAGGAGATACCATCATATTCATTTAACTAAACTGCCTGTGTATGCCATGCCACTTTTATTCCACTTGTCACTGAAATGCGTATTTTCAGTGTCCATAATATCTTTTGGAAGATACAGCCACACAGTTGCACAAAATAGTTGCACATTTCTACAGAAAGGAACAAAGGAAGATACTAAACCTTTTTTGGAGTGCTGGAGCAGATGTTGTCTGGATCCAACACTGGAATCCCCAAGGAAAAAAGTAATCTCTGAAGTAAGTGTGCATCTGCCTGCTGCTTCTCCTGCTATGATGGATAGTTACAGGAAACAAACTGACTCAGCAATGGTACAATGATTCTCACTCCTTTCTCTACTCCTGCTACTTCCTGCTATTTAGAGTTAGTAGATGGATACTCCGATTAAAACCTACTGTTTAGATACAAACTATAACACTGATTAAATGGATTGTTTTGCCAAGGGAGATGCAGCTGAATTGCCCATTTTTCATTCAAATGTTCAAGCCTAGAGAAGTAGCTTGCAGCTCTAAATATATTGAATCACCATTAACCCAATGAAGAGGGTAGGAACACAGATATACACCTCTTATTAGATGAGCAGAATTTCTTGCCCGATAATATGAACAATTAAATGGCGATGTTTATTTAGAGCCTTTTAAAATTAGTTTGATTCCACATGACAAGGCGTTGATTAAACTTGCAACAGCAAGAATTCAAGGTACCCATGTTAAATTATTTGTACAGGCCTGAAAAGGTCCCACTAAAAAAATGCTGTGCATAAATAATCGGTTGAAAAAGAAAAGGCCAAGAGACTCACCAGAAATCAGGCTCACCAGAGTTATTAGTTGTTCACAGCTGAATAGAAGCCACTTCCCATAGGAACCAGTAATTGAACTCTGTTCATTCCACTCTATAAAATGGTCACAATTTAGAAGTAAAGCAAAAAGCTTTGAGAACAGAAGAAAATGCACATACAGTTTAAGAGGGTTGAGTTTTGCTAGGTGGAATACATTTTATATGGGAAGAAATTGCTTTGAAAATATGATAGAATATCTCAATTTTATATTTGTAGCTCTGTTTATTTCAGTTTTCAGTTTGAGTTTCTTTAGTACATAACAACTTACAATATATTAAAAGAGAATTAAGCTGATGTATTTGTGTTTATTAGTCATGAGATTTTAATGTAACCCTCCAGATTTATAACAGCTTTTAAAATGGATTAATAGAGTTTTAAGACTAAAAGAAATGGTTATGATTATGTAGTTTGACCATAGACCATTTCCCCTGGTGATTCCTCATTGATTCTGATGACCTGTGGCTGAACTACAGTAAATTTTATAGAAAGATAGTAGTAACAGAATATGAATAATGATCATATTTTATATTTCATATTATAATCTCTAAGCGCCTTGTATTGTTTGTGCATGCCTGAATATTTCCATTGTCTACTGTTGGATATTTAAATACACATAGGAGTTCAAGGCTTACTTCATAACTCGTTGGTTTATTCATTTACAGATGTTGCAGTTCCTAGTCCACACTAGTAAATGACTTGCCCAAACAGAAACAAATCTAGGACAAAAGTGATAACAAAATCCTTCGCGTATGTTGACTCTGGTCCCACCCACTCACTTTTCTCAAAATACTACCTCCATTACAGTTTTTAAATGAGTGGCATGTTTTCTGACACTTTTTAGGAGATTTGAATGGGCAAACTGCCTGAAAGGAAATCTCTCTTAAAATAGCATAATACAAAAACGTAAACATACCTTCCTCATATTAAAGAGTATGTGGTATAGAAACCCATGGGCTTTTATAAGGGCTCAAGGAAAGCAATTAATGTAATAGCCAAAAATAAGCTGAATTTACTTATGTGAAAATTGTGTAGCAGCCATGTTTGAAACTCATACTCCCATTAATTTTGTGCTGAGGATATCAAATAGGAAGCCTTAGAAATGAGTACAGTTGACTTTGTCAAAGATACAGGAAATGGGGAAAATGGAATTCCAATTGTCAAGATTTTGGTGGGAAAGCATTTCATTAAAATTATACTGTTCAAATTAAGGGAATACTATTTAGAGTGAAGAAAAAATATGACAATTGTGGAAAGTGGTATTTTCTTTAAGGATGGAGTTTTAAGAAAGAATCACAGTCATGAAAACATGTTATTGCTCTCTATGTAACTGAGAAGAAATAAAATTTCACGTGACATAAAACTAATAATTGACAGTACCCTGTTAAGTGTGAATTTAATATTATCCTCTTGAGTCACTGCTAATTGTTGGGGTTTTTTTATTTGTATATGTATCACCTCCCAAAAAACTTATTACTATTACTAGTAATATATAATGCCATCAGTTTCATATGTAACTATTTATATGGAACATGAAAGAATGTGCTTGTTTTATGAATGATGTCCCCAGTAGTGTGGAGATTCTTGAAAGCAATAGTGGTGACAATTTTGGTTTTGACATTGCTTTGGACTCTTAGGAAGGTCAGAGGTTAAGGATAAATTCTGTTCAAGACAGGAAGAGCGTATTAGCATGTATTTTGGAGCCATTTTGTCCTCCTATGTCTGGCTTAAAGATAAGGAACCTGAGTCTATAGGAAGCAGTAAAAGTCTTCTTTTGTAAGCTCAGGCCTGTATTTCTTGACCTCAAAGACAATGTTTGCAGTCTCAAATCTTCTTCAGGTGTGTGTCCATGCATTTGTGTGCAAAAGATTCACGGAAAATGCAACTGCAAAAAATAGTTACATTGATTTAGTAGGGAAAGCCATATACAGAATGACCATTACTCATTGGACAGTAATCCTCAAAGAGTGAGGAGGAAGAATGTTACTTGCATCTTCAAAAATGAGTTTGCCATTCCTGCTTCACTAAGAAATCATTATGTGTTGTGATGCAACAGAAGTAAGCCCTATCCCCTCCACCATAAGTGGTGAAAAGAGAAATTTCACTAAGTAATGCTTTTTGTGAAGCCTTATGATCTCAGTGCTGTGGATGTACACTAAGCTGTGAAATGTGTATTTATTGCTTGAAGCAAAGCCTATTGCAAATTGCATTTTCTTCTGAAGTAATTTTAAGTGAATTAATGAACACAGAGATCCTGGTACATTTTCCACTGGTATGAAAGAGAAGGAAATGCATGGTTTAATTGTTTATTACCAAATTGCTTTCTGGTGTTTTAACTGCTCATAGTGGTTGTCATTTGCTTTCTGTTGGCTGGGCAGCTAATTAACTGAACTTTCTATAAATATCTTTTGGTGTGTGAGTTATATGTGAAATTCAACTCAATCCAAAGGTAATTTTTAAAACTGTGAATGCTTCGGGTCTTAAATGTAAACTGAGCAACAGAGATTAGCACACAGTGTGTGCTAATCCCACACCGATTGGAAGCTGTAAATTTTCATTTCAGCACCCCTGGATCAGTTTGAGTTCAGTTATGCTGCAGAATGAAGTAGTTTACATGTTGCATTACCACTGCATGCTAGCTCATTCTTTCAGTACTGAAGAACTGATTGCCAGATGTAATTTGTAGAGGTAGAATCTCAACAAATATGAAAGTCCTGTTCTATTGACATGATAGAAATAGCATTTTGGGCAAAGTATTTAAGCAACTAAATTGAGATCATTATAATTTTAATATATATTTTAATTTTAAAATTATTAATATTTTAATAGTAATAATAATTTAATTTTAGTAAGACACTTCAAGAATTTGTGACTTCTAATAACATGCTTTTTAAGTGTTAGTTTGAAGTTCAAAAGCCCCTCTGGTTACTTGTGCGTAACTGAAAATAGATTTTAACCATTATTTATGATTTCAAAAAAGTACTCACTAAATTTATTTTTAAAGTGCTATTTTCATTTTAGTGATATGATCTGTAGCAAATTTAAAAGTTTGTGCAAGAAAGACAAATCACTTTCTCAGATTAAAAATGCATCACTGGTGATGCATCATTGTCTTTTATACCTTCGTCATAGTATCCCATACATACACAAATTTGTGCACTACTCAGAGGGTTTAGTAAACTTTATTTTTCAGTGATTTATGACTGTTGCTCTTTTTTGCATGATTCTGCAGAAGAAAAAACCTCCAATATAATTTAGATCATGTCTTCAGTACCAGGAACTAGTTCATATGTAAATAGAACATTAAGGCTGAACTCAGAGAGTACTGATCAGCACTACCAAGTGTAACTAACAGTGTATCCCAGGGGTCAATAGTGGCCCAATACTATTGAATGGCCTTATTAATGGTTTGGATTGTGAAGCAGAGCTACCCTCAGCAAGTTTGCTGATGACACCAAACTGGGAGGAGTGTTGTGCTGCCATCCAGAGGGACCTCAACAGGCCAGAGAAATGAGCCTACAGGAACCTCATGAAGTTCAAGACAAGGAAATCTAAGGTCCTGCACCTGGTGGGAATAACCCCATGCACCAGCACATGCTAAGGACGGACCAGCTGGAAAACAGCTTTGTAGAAAACCAGGGGAGCAGCCATGTGCCCTTGCAGCAAAGATGGCCAATGGTATCTTGGTCGTTAGAAGGTGCATCACCAACCTATCACGGAAGTGTTCCTTTTCTTCTACTCAGCACTGGTGAGGCCACACCTGGAGTGCTTTGTCTAGTTCTGGGCTCCCCAGTAGAGGAGAGAGTCATACTGGAGAGAGCCTAGAAGAGAGCCACTGAGATGATTGTGGAACTGCAGAAAAGGTTGAGAGAACAAGGGATGTTTAGCCTAGAGAAAAGATGGCTTGGGGAGATTTCAGCAGCTTGTATAAATATTTGAAGGGAAGATAAAAAAATGGAGCCACGCTTATTTTGGTGGTGTTCAGTGCCAGGACAAGAAACGATGTGCACAACAAGAGCCAAGGAGACAGGAGGTTTTGTTTGAATGTGTGAGTGATGGTGTGTTGGCATAGGTTGCCCTGAGAGGTTGTGGAGTTTCCCTCCTTGGAGATACTCAAAAGCTGTCAGGACTCTGTTCTGGGCAACCTGCTCTAGGTGATTATTCTTGAACAGGGTGGTTGGACAAGATGATCTCCAGACATCCCTTCCAACTTCAATCATTCTGTGTGAGAAGTTAACCTCTGAAAGTTAAAATTACTCAAAAATAACTAAATAAAATAAAAGCCCTCACTGCCAAAAATTAGGGTAACTTTGATGAATCACTACTCTGTTGCTTTACCAAGTGCTCTGGCAGAATAACGTGCATGGAATATGATGTGTTCTGGATATTCCTTGGCTTTAATTTCTCATTTTGTGCCTGTTTTTTTTTTTTTTTAATGGAATGACACTGCCTCATAGTAATAGGAAAGTCAGCAGAGGAATTACAGACAACAGAGTAGAAACTGCACCTCAGTTGTTAGAATTTCATCACTGTGATAGTAGTCTCCCTCGGTCAAGCATTTAGTGCTCATCATCAGGAAGCATTTTAGCAAGATAAATATTTACAAAGCAATTCCATTACTGCGAATTATGAACAATGCCAGCCGAAAACCACGTGTACCTTTGGCCTGGCTCGTGACTATGGCTAAACTTCTATCTGCTGCTGTTTGAACTGCTTGAAGACAACCATCACACCCATTCTGGTTAAGAAAATACAGTGAAGGAAAATATTTCCAACTTTTCTATGTACTCTTTTCTGTCCTATTTGGAAACTGGAATAGATGTTACACTTAAATGCAGAAAACTTCATAAAAATCAGCCTTATTTTAATTCTTCCTATCTGGTTCTCAGTTTAGAGAACCTGGAGGCCAGATGCTGCAAGGAGGATAGACTTCCTGGCAACAACCCAACTTTATAAAAAAGAAAAATGCTCTGCAGAGAATAAAAAGCTGGCTTTCCAAAGTTTAGAATAATTTCATCAATTTACAACCAAAGCATGACCAGTGATAGTTACCATGTACTTCTATTACAGCAAATGAAATAGATAATAGTAGTCAGCTGAATAACCAGAAGAATAAAAAGTCTGCAGTTTGGAGGAAGAACATGTAGGGAACTAGATGCTGCTAGATATTAGCTGACTCATTGATATGAAGGCTAGTAATAGGTCCCCTTTAATAACTTCTCTTGCTTTACAGTTATGAAGATCTATAATTTCATTAGAGTGAGCCATACTTCTGAGGACCAGTCACTTGCCACAGTGTTGAGAGGTGGTAGAGGCAGAAATATACCAGCTGAGATGGTATAAAATGTCTTTGTTTGTGTGAGGGTTTTTTTCAGGAAAAAAACCCAGTTTAGCTGTGGCACAGTAAGTAATCTGAAGTCCTTTTAAATTAAAATAAAATGTAGAAAGCATCAATTTATACAACCCCCAAAATATACAGAACTGTTTCATTACTTTGAGGTATTTTCCAGGACAAATTCATGATTTTACAACTATGGTAAGTCCTTCTCAGATAAATTTTCCTTCACATATAGGGTTTGTGATGAAAATTTGTAAGAAAAATATAATTTAACACAGTTCAATGGATGTTATTAAAATAATAATAGGCAAACGAGCATACATAAGGAACACTTCAATAATGAAACTGAACTCTTCTATGGGTATGACTGAATCTGTTAACCTTCACATCAGAACAAAAGATGTCAAAACAAATGATGAAACCCATGCAAGAAAAAGTTTATTTTTTTAGCCCCATGTCAGAACTTTGAACTTACTTCCTTTAATCCAAGACCCTAAAAAGCTACTTAGTGTTATAACACAGGTTTTTATGTAGCTGGTGTAAGACACAACTATCAGTTCTGCTCTGAAATAATTTAAAAAGATAGATCACTTAGTATATCTGGTTAAATTGATCTAGTAATGCTTCTGAGAAATGCAGAGATTATAGAGGTTTCTTTGTGACCCACAACTTGAGTTTCTCCAAATCTCACTGCTGTTACATTAGCAGTCACTATTTTCCTTTCTCCCTTCCTTAACTTAGCCTCACACAGAACTGAGAAAATCTTAGGTAGAACAGATGTCTGAAGAGCTTTGATTTCTGCAGCTTAAAATATAATCTTTTAACTTGTCAGAAGGTACAGATTTGGGAGCTGTGATATTGTCCCACCAAGTGTATGTGTGCATACACTGTCTGTATATTCACATGGCAATAGGGGAAGAATGCTTCCATCTCATCTGCTTAATAAGCAATCATTCGTGCTTTTTCTAAATATATTGACATTTCTTCTTCATTGTTCTGCTTCTCTCTTATGAGGACAGGATGAGACAGCTGGAGAAGAGAGGGGATCTTACGAATGCATACAAATATCTCAAGGGCAAGTGTCCAGAAGATGGGGCCAGGCTCTTTTCAGTGGTGCCCAGCAACAGGGCAAGGGGCAACAGGCACAAACTAACATGGGAAGTTCCATCTAAATATGAGGAAAACCTTCTCTACTTTGAGGGTGACGGTGAACTGGATTAGGCTATCCAGGGAGGCTGAGGAGTCTCATTCTCTGGAGATACTCAAAACCCATCTGGACATGATCCTCTGCAACCTGCTTTAGATGAACCTGCTTTAGCAGGGGAGTTGGACCAGGTGATCTCCAGAGGTCACTTCCAACAGCAACCATTCTGGGATTCTGTTTTCTTCAGGAACTTTGCTCTCTCATGTTTGTTGTTCCTAAAATTCAGTCAAAGAACTGTTTCAGTAGATAGTGATGGTAGTAGGAGTGACACAGGCAATGGTTTTTAGCTGGCATAGCTGTGACTGAGATTTTTCACTTTTTGCTCCTGCAGGAAGCCTGGAAGGGGAGGCTTCAGCATTGGGGGTAAGCTGAGAGACCACAAACTGCTTTTATGTGTTCAAAATGTCCTGGGTTGGGGGGAGCATTCTACTTTGTTTCCTGTGAAGACAGATTGTCAACAAGCATAAGAAAAGTTCACGTGTCCCAGCCTTTCCATAGTGCCTGTGCTTCAGATCTCTTGTTTTACTTGGAGAGTCCTACTTATAGCTTCCTACTAATCTTGCAAATTCTACTGATATGCCTGTCTATTTGGTACTTTAAAAATACATCAGCAGTGTCAGTTTGACCCTTACCAGGAAAAAAGCACTCTCCATTTGAGGTATTTATCATAGAGACAAATGCTTAAAAAATTACTCAATGACAACATTAGCATCTACATTTCATTTACATTCTTTTTAAATCCATGACATTTACTTCCTGGCAAGAAATGAGGTAAGTAGCACGTGGCCCAAATCAGAACAGACTTTACTAGCTACTTCAGTGGCTTTTAACCTAGAGATGTAGGACTGCTTTATCTTTCTATCAGAATTAATTAAATTAAAACAATTGGGTTTTTTTCCTTTTTGTCTTTATTGGCTTAATAGTGTTTGGTTACTATCCTATTTTTTCAGATGATAATTACAAATCTTTAGTGTATTCATTTGGCACTGTGTGTTGGCAGGTTTCAGACACCATTTTAGCTCATTTCAAACACAATAATCACAGAATAAGAACAAATTCAAGGAGGAATTTGCCTTCCTAACACCTGGTTCTAGTTGAAAATCTAGCATACTTATTGATTGCTCAAGTTCTTCATGTCCCTTGGGCACTTTTATAAGAAAAAAACTTTGAGCATTTGTAAAATTTCAGTCTTTCCCATGTATTGATTTAGAGCATTAGGCCAAGCTGAATTTCTGTAACTGTTTCATGAAAGTAATAGGCAGTGTCTTATCAAGCTTGGAAGAAATCCAACAATTCTAAATACCAAAGTACATTTTAATAGTCTTCTTGGGACTTTTTATCATGTGTTATACTCTGTTATCTGGGTTGTTATCTGTATTCCTACCTTTATGCTCAAAATGGAATCTAATCAATAAAAAAACTGAATTCCAAGCTCATTTCTTTCCAGTGTCAGTAGACAGCTCAGCTGTAATTCATTGTCATATCCATCTTACGTGCTATACCTGCGCAAGTTTAGCAAATGCTCTCCTCTTAGAAAGCTTTTTTGAAAAGTAAAGCTTAAAGACACTACTGGAAATTAATAGGAGCTAATGAATTGTTGAGTTTTCAAATACTCTACATTTATGATTCCTTCAGGTAAACCCCCCAGTTATTTATACCTCGCATTCAAAGATGGATTTTTTTCTTATTAAGTAGAAGGGCTGCAAACATACACCCACTGAATTCAATGACCACTGAATTCCCCTGAAGAAAAGCTGTGCTTGGAACTCTACAGACATAGACATTAAAATAATAATAAAAAACAGGCTGTTGCAATAAATAGTTTTCATTAGTACATCAAAGAACTACACTCTCCTTGCTTTGAGTTTGACAAACAAGCACAATGTCAGGAGATCTGCCTTCTGCTTGGCTTATGTGGGTGGTTTAGTATCATCTTCCTGAGTTTCTGTCTATAAGAATTTCCTCACAGGGGTTAATTAATTTTTATAAAAAGAAGTGAGATTTTTGGGTGGAATTCATAGAAGAACTGAAAATTATCAATACTAGATTTTGGAATCTTGAAAATAAAATCCTTTTATAGAGATTTTATTCTTAATCTTTGCAGACAAAAATATTTTCCTGCTAGGTACTTTTATGAGCTTCAGCATGTATGAAACAGAGCATGAACAATTATGTGCAATAGACAAAAGTTTGCATTTCAGACTTACGAATCTTAGTTGTGTCACTGATAGAGTTGGTCTAACACTTGCCTCATTAAATGAAAAGATTTATTTTTTTCTTCTGTTACTAGGTGATAACATAGGAGAGGACATTTTTATGGAAACGTGAGTAAGACTCAGTGCAGGAGAAACATATAAAATAGCTACAGTGTAATAAAGAAGTGTTTGGGTTAATCCATTGCCATCCATCTTTATTTTCTATTCCACTTCATTGCAACCACAAATATGGACTTGACAGATGTTAGTAAAAGTCTGGATGTAGTCCAGGCTGCAATGGTTGCTGTGGATAGAAAGTTGAAAAATTTTGGCTCAAGGCTGCAAGAAGCTGAGGAAAAAAGAAAGAGGAAAAAGAAGAGAATTTGGGTAATTTGGGTTCAGTGGCTGATGGACAAAACATGAATTAAATTGATGAACTGTAAAGAAAATTTATATGGAGAATGCAAGGTTGATATAGCTTCATGAAAGTAAGAAAGTAGATAGCTTGATATCTGTTATTTGTTGTTATGGCTTATAATGTTGCTGAGAGATAAGTTATCACTCATTTTATGTTGTGTGCTGGGATTTTCTGTGTTGGGATTGGTTAGCTGAAAAACAAAAGTATAGGATAAGTGAAATGGAAATGTATTAACACTAAGGGATAGAATGTCATAATTCTCGTGTAAATATGAGTCAAGAGTTCAAGTTTCAAAAATCATATTTGAAAATCTGCACTATGGTCCAATATTTCAGCTTAAGTAAGTGTTTGTGATTGTCAGAATGAGAATAAAAATTACGAGCTTGGAACACAACTCACCGTCTCTTGCCAAGGTAAGGGAAAGCATACTTCTTTCTTTCACCTCCCCAATGCCACTGTTTTTTTTGGCTAAGGGCATGGAAAATATATCTACCTTAAGAATACAGGAGTGTCTTTGTGACAGTTGATCCGCTCAGCTATCTTTAATAATGCTGTCTTTATTCACTAGACTCCTTTTTCACCTATCACATGTTGTTATGCTGAGTTCAATGAAACCTATATGGTATGAGAAATATTACTGCCTAACTGAGCTACTCTGTGCAACTTAAAAAGCTGTTTCTAGCAAAATAATAATAGTTTTCTTACTCTTGCTAATATTGTACACTTGTTTGGTTCAGAAAAGCATGAAAACCCTGGACCTTGGCCAGAAAATGTTCCTATTGTTTTTTTCTGAAGTGAAGAGTTGGCAGAGAACAGGGTTTTTATTTTAACTCAATCTTCACTGATTTGCAAGAAAATGAAATCTAGGCCTCTTTACAAATAATATTCTAGAAATGAGAAAATAGTAGAGACTTACGTATCTGTGAAGTCCTATATCTTGGCTTTTCCCCATTTTTCCTTGGCTATTTTTCTAGTAGCAATGCATTATTTTGTTATCTGCTCTCATACATCTGTTACTCAAAAGTCCCTCCGTTTTTAGGGTCAATGGAACTGAAATCCAGAACTTTGTCTTTCGTGTCAATGCCTCAAATTTGGCCAAGGCATTTCTTCCATTATTGGGAAGAAAGCAGTGGAAGTAGTCCTAGAGACTGGTTTTGTCTCCAGGAGGGTAACATCTTTTATGACCAGTAGGTATTTTTAGAAGTAAGACAGAATGTTCCTTCAATAAAGCTTGCAGATTTTTTTCCAATAGAAATATGCCTGTTGATGGAACAAAAATGTTCCATAGGAGTGTTCATTCTGTCATAGCTATCAACAGAAAATCAGCAGGGAGGTGAGCTTTTATTTTCTTGCCAGGTTTTGTACCAATCAACCAACTTGTCAACGGCTGTGTGACCTCTTTTCTAAGTTCTCTAGGCTCTTGACCTGGCAAGCTCTCAAGCTGCTCAGTATCTCAGTTCATCACTTGATGGGCAGCCAGCTCTTTCTCTGACTGCTTGTATGGATCACAGAATGCCTTGCCTCTGGCTCACCTAAACTTCCAAGTGTCTTGCTAACTGGTTTTCTTCCCTTCTTCTATTTAGCTCCTCAAATGCCATTTCCACAGACTACCTTGTTCCTCATCTCCTTGGCTTTTGGTGAGCTCAGTAATATTCGCTGGGCTTTGTTTTTTAATTTTCCTACCACAAAACCAGGTGGGTTGTTGTTTTCAGTTGCTTTTGGTTTAGGGTTTGTTGGTGTTTTTTTGACTTTTTTTTTGTTTGGGTTTTTTTTTTTTAGATTTTGTGTGACTATTAAATATGATAATTCTCTAAATAATTACTTGCACAGTTTTCACAGAAAAAAAGTCCTAGGACTTTGGGTGCTGGTGTTCTTCAGTGAGCAGGAAGTTTTTAAGGAATGTTTTAAATTTAAAAAATGGAAAAAAATTTGCTGGCATAATTTGTGCTCTTATTAAAATGTCTTTCTCCTATAGGTTCCTAGAAAGATTCACATGAATCAGGGAAGGTGACTAACTTTTCAGGGATAACGCACTATATACCAATTAAACAAACGTTTACCTCAAAAAAATACCCTTCTGTCATCTGTAAGTTTTATCAATACATGTGCTAAAAGTAAATGCAATGTGAAATACTGCAAAATGATATTTCAAATAATGGATTTTCACTTAAAATATCTTACAACTAAAATTGTCATCTGGCAACAGCATAACAGTTACCTCACTATGTCTGGCCTGTGGAGGAAGGTGTAAAACTGTGAATTAGGAACATCATAAAGCTCACTTAGGACATCACTATTTAGAAAGTGTTGATTTTTAATTTCCCTGTTTTCTATTCCTTGAACTCCTTTCTGGTATGAGTGCTATTTTTTACTCTATTCCTCTCTTTTCTGTATATTTTGCTTGGTTTTACTTTTCTTATGCCACTTGTCAAGTATGGCAAACTTGAACATCCTGTGCACAAGTCAGCCACCAAATTCAAGACTGCAATAAAGTTTCTGATAAGATAATTTAAAAGGGTAGGTTTTCTTTAAAAACAAACAAACAAACAAAAACAACCCCAAACCCCTACCATTCTTTTCCAGTTCCTTGGTTTAAACACCCTACTCTCTGAAATTAATACCACTGATAATCTCATAACAGCTGCCCCATCCTTGCTTCACGGAGTAGTAGGTGGTACTTTGCTCTGGCCATAGCTGGGCATTCCAATGACCTCTGCTGCTGCCAAACTGTACTTTATTCTTTTCACAATCTGAGCCAATTAAATTGGAAACACATGAAAAATTGCATGAAAAAAGGTAACATAACATGATTGGTAAAGATCTTGAAGAGCAGGTAATTCACTTTTCTCAAATGCTCTCAGCAGCTGGAAAAACAGGGTAATATTCTTTTGTAATGACAGCGGAGATAAAAGATATGCAGGTGATACTTAATAGTACTGCAGTATTCATGATAATTATGATGGTGAGACTTATCCACTGAAGTAATAAAATGCCTGCAACCAATCTTCTGTCAATACTTCAGTGTTTCAGAGCATTAGCCCCCTCCTCTAGTGAGAGGTGGAATAGTAAGAGAGCATCAGGAATAGACCTCCTGAGCCAGCTCCCTTTCTGTCTGTTTCTCACTGAGTGGAAAGTTGTTTTGTTCACACTGCTGCTATAGATACCTGGTCTTTCCAAGAAAAGGAATACGGAATGCAGCAGAGGAAATTCACACCGAAAGACACATTTCTGTGTAGCTAAGAGGATGCAGTTCAAGGTGATGAGAGAGAAGTCCTTTGCACAGTTGTTTTGAGTGTTTATTTAAACAAGATATGTATCTTCAGAAAGTGATCGCTCTTCTAAGCCAGTAATCACCCATAGCTTCAGGACCTGTTCACATTCTCTCTCCTTTTTTCAGTGCTTCAAGCTGTTCAATGTGTTCCACTTTGGCACATGTTAGAAGATGATAAAAGCTGTTACAAATCTCATAACTGTGTTAGAAGTTTGGACAAGTATTGTGCACTCTTGGTATTTAAAAGCTATTTCCTGTAGGCAGTCAGGCCAAAGGAAGATATCCAGAGGATATTGCAGAGATTTAAATATGTCTCTTTGGCTAAGAAAAACCCTAAGTCAAGCCAAAGCAACATTTGTGTAGCTTGTAATTAATGTGAAAGCTTTGTACTGTGTCAGTGGAAACTCTCAACCTGTTCTTTGACATCATTTAGATTGGAAAAAGGTAAAAACAAAGCTGTGCAAGTAGCTAGAAGTAATTTATAAAACCCAAACAATTAGATTGGCTTGGCTAAAAGTTCTTTGTCTGACTGAGAATAAAGACTAGTTTTTCTGAAAGGAGCACTAGAGGTAGTAGTTTTTCAGAGTATCTCTGTGAACAGTGACACACTACTTATAGCTAGCTTTATTTTCTAGGAAACAGTCGAAAGTTATATGCTTTTATAAATACAATACAGGAACAGAGAAGAGGATGTTATTTGCAAATAGCAAGAGGGGAAATGGTTCCTGCTTCTAGAAAAAGAAGGAATCTTATGCATTTATCAAACAGAAATGGAAGTTCTCTTTGGCCTAGTAGTCCTTGCTAATTTTGTTAGTAGTATTTATCATTACGCAAATATACACTGTTCATGAAGTATTTTATTTATTAATAAATCAGATTTTTATGATATAAGGCAAGTATTTTTACATACTATACCTAGCAGCAGAGTGACAAACCCTCAAAAAAAGCTTTATCTAGTGAAACAATAACACTAAATCTGGCTAGTAATATTTTCAATGCTTTACCCAGTTCTTCTGTGTTTTCACTCCCTACAGATTGGTGCTCAGTTCCAATATTCAAGCTGTCTCTAGGCCTGACCGTAGCACTCTGAAAAAGTTACCATCTTCACCAGCACAACCTTGTCCATGATCATTTATAAAACCAAAGAAAGTGTCAGGAAATGTGGGAGGACTTAGAAATACATTAAAGCATGAAAAAGAATCTAAAAAAACCTGGTTATCGATTTGATAACGCAGATCTATTTGAGAAGGAATTATCCCAGACTTTATTATTTCAGAGTTCAGTACAAAAATCAAACTTGTCATTTAGTTCTTCTACTTCAAAATTTCTCCCTCTGAACCCTTTGGGAGATATTATATAAAATACTATATAATATTAGCTAAGAGACTTTTAGAATTGGTCACAATAGGTTTGCACAGCAATTTGAATGCCTGCCAATGTTAGTGTTTTCACATAAGTGTTTCTTCCTTTCCACACCCTTTAAACATCCGTGAAGTAGTTCCCAGAAAAGAAACGAGTGTGAAGATAATACAATATGTTTGGCATTTCTGATAAAGAAAGGCCTGATTTATGTAGCTTCTGCACACCACATATATTCACAATTCATAGTCTTAAACCCCTTTTTTCATTGTGCATGCAATTTCTTTCTCCCTCATAAACAGAGGGGTTCATGAAGGCAGGTGGAATTGGCTTACACGACTTAAATGCTGTTCTATCATGACAAACAGGGAGCACATTTATTTTCCTTGAAAGTTCCTGGTATGATGATTGCAGAAATAACTGGCTTTTATTCAATCCACACCCAAATACCTAAGCCCTGAGGAGATACACTAAACACCTCTACAGACAGCCAATACTCTCCATTTTTCCAGAGGAGACAGGGTTTGTGTGTTCTTACTAGTTCCTGGAAGTAGTAAGAGGCTGGAACTGAGATTCCCGCATCCTGCAGTTAGTGGAATTAATCAAAAGAGCAGTGAGGCTTGGGTGACATCCCAGAAAGGTCTTTGGAGTTCTAAGTAAAAGTTTGATCCTGCAGTTTAGCAGAGAGTACTTCTGCACAATTATATTGTAAGTGCCATGAGTAAATTTCTGAGCCTAACTTGGAGATTTTGTAATGTGTAAATTAATGCATTGGCATTTTAGAGCTATTTTTCTCAGTATTCATTTCAATGTATAATTGATGCAGCCAATACATAGGAAGCTTTTAGCCTCTCCGAAGAAAGATTAATTCTTACCTTCTTGTTGGCATTTGAATTTATTTCAATTTAGACTAAAGACTTAAAAAAAAAAAGAAAATTCATCTTTTTTATCTAAATTATCTACATGGATTCACTCAAGATCTGAGGCAGTTCCTGAAAGGGGACATATTCTTTGCTATTATAAAACCATCTATTGAAATGAAGCTGTTTGTTTGACAGATGTGCTGCATGTTGTAAAATTGTCATTAACCTTAACCACCATTAAACCAGTCAAAAAACAAGACTATGCAGCACTTGGGCATGCAATTAATATTTACTAATCTTTAGTTAGTTAGGAACAACCTCTCTCTCTCAGCTTCTTTTACTGAAGATATTTGTGGCCAAGGGAGCACTTACACCATCTTGTAACTTCTGTCTCTCTTATGTAGTGCCTAAAAGAACAACAATCGATATATACTTGCAGGGTGTCTATTTATAATGTGTAGTTATTAGAAAACGGGTAGTCACAGTGGAGAAGTGTTGAGAACACCTAAATAGATGCTAAATATGTGCGAACTGCTGGAACTGGTAACTTTGCAAGACAGTGGCTTATCTTAAACAAGGTCTTTATTGAGAGACTATAACAACTCTGAGGAGCTTTTATGAGCTTTTGTTTAGAGAACCTGTGCTCTAAACAGGGAGTAAGTAGACCCTGTCACAATTGACCATTGTGGTCTACTCTGTCAGTGATATACATACTAAAGAGAAGTCATTGACTGGAGCCTTCTGCAGCATTCCCTGACACATCCAACTCTACATTCTCTATTGCAACCATATATTGATAACATGCATATAAAATTCTTTTTTACGTGCTTTGCAGTGGAAAAGTATTATGGATCCACCGAGGCTCAGAAGTATTCCGTTGGAACTTCCATTTAACAATAAAACTCCATACTGCAGGAAAACCTTCCTACTCATGATTTTAGATTAATTCAAGATAACATACATAGCATTCTTAATATAATTCCACTGTGGGACTGCTTATTTCATAACTAAATTGAATCAAAATAGAAATAATATTTTCCAGAAGAAATATTCGCTTTTCTAGAAAAGATAGGTTATAATAATGCATTAGTATATATCCACAACCTCAAAGGTAGAGTTGAGGTTGGAAATTTATCATTAGCAGGAGTATTACTGGATTGTCAGATATGGTTTACCATACAGTATGTTGCAGTCACTCCTTACTACTTTGAAAAAATGGCTTTTAGTATTAACTTCAAGCTGTCTAGTTCAGTAGGTTTGCCAGACCTTAAGTTTGTAGATAATTTATCTTTTTAATTAAGCTTTTATGTAAATTGTATACAGTTTTATCTGGAAATTATTCCTTATCCTTTAAAGATAATAGTAAATGAAATATTCTTGTTAGCAATGTGTGAACTCCCAAGGGCAGGAATTCAGGGGACTGCAGGTGCATATTCGAATCATATTTAAGAAACAAAACTGTAGTTTGGTTTAGTTTAATATCTGCCCTAGAAATTTCATAAATTTCCTATTCAGAAAAAAACCCAGAAGTGAGCTGAAAAAAGGCCTGAAAACACCTTTATTTTTAATACTTCCACAGTTTGCTTTCAGTTTTGATGAAAACATTTTCTATGAAACATTCTTCTCTCTTTCTAGGTCTTACTCTCATTTAAAGTTTTGACTTTGTCTGTGGGTGAATAAAAACATCTTTGTGGCAATAGGTGGAAAACCAACAACTGAAAGTTATTTTGAGCAACTTCCTATGCACTCCTATTCATTGAGAGCATCTAAGCATCCATTGCAAAATTGTAGCTCTTTTTTACTCTTATATTTTTACTCTTATATTTTTACTCTTATATTTCCCGAGCAGAGGCAAGATGATAAAGATGGTATTGTTTTGTATTTAAGCCACTGAAAACCTGTCCCAGTGCTAGGAATGAAGCCTGTGCAGTGGGTACTGTCCTGGGCCAAACAGTGGCACAGGCCATGTTGCACAGCAGTGAAGGATCAGGCAGGGGGACTGAATTCTCCTGTGACCTGCTCTGTGACAGTGAATCCTTTTAGCCAGGTCTGGTACTGGTGCTCTGTTTGTGTGCCCAGATACCAAATAAACTCAATCTACTGGGATTTAAGAGATTTGTTGTCCTATTTAGATTATGAGATGGCAGCATTTACATTCAAATATCATGATGGTGGTGTAACATATAATAGATATTTTATGTAAATAAAAATGCATTAAAATTGAAAAAATTCTATTATTTTATTGGGAACAGCTCCTTTAATATGTTGCTTTGATACATGTTTCTTTTGATATTTTGGACTTCTGAACTTTTTTATCTTTTTATACAAAGCAGATGGAGTTTATACTCATCTGAATGTAACTTACATTCAGAAATCAGTTTTGTTTGTGTTTTCTGGGCCCTTTGCAAAGTAAGCACAGTAATCAGCAAACATTTACAAAGCCAGTTGTTTGTCCTAACTCAGGTCAAAACACCGAAATTTTGTCCTGTGAGCATTCTCTGAAATCCAAATGAATTATTATCAGTCTTCCTTTGCTTTTGATCCTGTTGTAGGATGATGTGTTTTCCTAATGATGCAGAATCTCTCATTAAGTTCAGGAAACAGGATATAAGGATAAGTCAATTGACTCAATTTATGGGCATAATAAAGCAGACCCTATTACCTTCAGCAATCAAGGCAAGACAAAGCACAAAGTTGTAAAGTTATTATGACAAATAACTTAGTATTTATCTGCAAATATAAAGTTAATACATTGTGGTTTTGAAGCAGAATTCAAAGCATTAAAATCTGAAAATAGTAGTCAAAGTCTATTGTTTAATGTTTCATCTCAGAATATTTCAGATTTTATTCAAAGCCAGAAATATCTGTTACTAAAGCAAGAATTTTTTTAAGTATTTCCTAATGTCTGCTCTACGTCTCCTTTCGGCCTTTCTGAGTCAGTGTTAACAGCTGGGGTATTTTTTTCCCTTACTTGCAATATAATTAAAAACAAATTTAGCGGGAGAATAGAAGTTTTGTCTGTTGGAGGCTTGTTAGTTCTTAGGAAGGTGACTGGCAACATGCACAGCTGTTCCTGACAATTATAAAGTTTAAACAGCGAAACAAGAGAAAGAGGCTGAATTTACCAAATACGGTTTCTTTTGCATGTTAGTGAGAACAAGTAATTGGACAGGCTGGAGTTCTTCATGCAGCATGCTCAAATCAAACTTCTTTACATGTAACTTTATTACAGAAGCTGCAGATGAAACTTGATAGCTTCCCAGAGAAACTGATGCAATAGATGCTTCCAAACTGCATGGAACACAGTAGCAGGAAAAGCAAACAATTCCAATTGCGACCTGTTGGAGCAAATACAGAGGAGGACCATGAAGATGACCTGAGGGCTGGAGCACTTCTCCTATGACAACAGGCTGAGAGAGCTGGGGTTGTGTAGCCTGGAGAAGAGGTGACTCCAGAGAGACCTTAGAGTGCCTTCCAGTACCTAAATGGGGCCTACAATAAAGCTGGAGAGGGAATTTTCACAAGGGCATGAAGGGACAGGACAAGGGGTAATAGCTGTAAACTGCAAGAGTGTAGTTTTAAATTAAATATTAGGAAGAAATTCTTTGCTGTGAGGGTAGTGAGACACTGCATTAGGTTGCCCAGAGAAGCTGTGGATGTCCCATCCCTGGAAGTGTTCACTGCCAGGCTGGATGGTGCCCTGAGCAACCTGGTGTAGCGGAAGGTGTCCCTACCTATGGCCAGGTTTTTGCAACTAGATGGTCTTTAAGGTCCCTTCCAACCCAAACCCTTCTGTGATTCTATTTAAGCTAGATTTTTTTGCCTTAACAAGAAAAGAAGTACTTTAAACTTCAACTGGAATATAGTCCAAAACTGGCGGAGAGATGTTGCATGTTCATGCAATGCCTTGAATTCCATTTACCTATATCCAAATCAGTTCAAAATTATGAAAAGATGTCTTGTGCTTGTGCATTAATTAAGTCTGTCATGGTAAAAATATTGTAAAAGCAGGAAAATGGGACAGTACTGAAGGAAATGGATGAAGCAAGTTGTCAGTCATTGGTGCTATTTCCAAATACTGAACTGTGGTGCTCAGGAACAAGTCTATATTGAGATGCTCTGACTCTGTATGAGCTGTTAAACTAGGGAATATTTAACTCAGGGCTTTGACCACCTATAACACTTCCTGTAAGGAAAGATGCATTCATCTGGGTGTCTAATGTCCAAAGTCAGTTCAAACAATAATACTTCACTCATATTATTTTTGACTTATTCAAAACATCCTCTGTGGTGTGACACTGGAAGCAGATATTGCAAGGAAAATTATGTGAGTAACCTTTACATATCATTTTTATGCTTGTTTGAGAAATGTTTTTGAATCTTAAGGAGTTGTAAGTGCTAAGTGCAAGGCATCATAAATATATAACTGTATGTTCATTAGCATTAAAAATTAAGAAAATAGTTTTTTCCATTGCCAGAACTTACTCCTATGTTCAGTCACTTAACAGGCAAAATTAAAATGAAGTATGAACAACACCTTTCCTATGCCAAGAAAAACACTGCATTTCAAGACAAGGGGCAAAGGAAGTAGAATCAAAATTGAAAATGTTTTCACTATTCCCTTTGTACAACTGCCATGAAAAATGATCTTGTAAGCCCACTTACCATGTCTCACCTTGCTTTTTCTCCCTTAATATATGTGCCCACACTTCTGAATAACTACTGCTTGCTACAGTAGTCAAAATAAAATGTAACAGCAGGTCCAGTGCAGATGCTGTGTAAAAGAAATGTAATAATGATATTCATGATTTTACTAACTTAGTGAATGAGAATTTACCTTGGGAATAGGGATGCGTTTGCTGTCCGTCATCATTAGTTCATTCATCAGCTAGATGTTGCTCTGGGCAGCTGGTATGCTATTTGCCTCTCCTGGATTTAGCTTACTAGTTTAGCCCGAAAGATTTGCATTTCTTTTGTTTGCTTCTTGTACTTGCTATGAGCAGTAAGAAAAAGGACACTTAGGACACCTGAAGAGCCAGAAAGCATCATGATTGTGCCCTGGGATTTGTAGTTGTTTGGGAGGAGCCCAGCATTTTGATTCAATTTCCAGTGGATGTAGTAGTTGAATCTGATTTTGCAAGAGCATTTATGGTGTTCCTTTAAAAATCAGTTTGTTGCTGCTATTAGACAACTTGAATAATTTTTGAATACTGCTTACGACCAAATAATATCCAGAGAGGGAAGATTAATTAATATTTTTGCATTTGTTCATAACTAAGATTTTTTTGGGGATATATATACCTGTGTAACTCCCATTCATTGACTCTCACTCTCATTTCAAACCTCACTTGAAACGTATTTTCTTTCTACTGAAGTTTGCTACTTAGCTCCATTACTTAGTTACTGAACATATTTATTGACAAACACATAGAGTAGTACCAAATGGCTTGTGAACAGGTATGTTTTACTGCTTTGTCCTTGTAGCAAGAGCTGAAAAAAATTAAGAATAAGCCTACTTGTTTAGATCTGATAATATGATGTGCCTGCAAATTAAATATGTGAAGTTTCATGAATCTCATAAAAATTAATTAATCTTCTTTAGATTTAGATATTATGCCAACATATTCCCTTTCATCTTCTAGGTTTTGAAAACAGCATAGAAAAAAAAGCACAAACTGACTGACCTTTCCCCAGTATAGGAAAGTTAGAACCAAAGCTAAAGGCCTAATAAAAAAGTAAAAATAAAAAATAGAAACCCTCTAAACTGTCTGGAAGAATTTCAAGTGAATATAGTGAGCACCACTCCTTGGTGGTGTCAAAAATGTAGGCAAAACTCAGTTCTAACTGTAGTATAGACTTCTGTGAATGAAGGCTGGGATTTGAGGAGGCTAAGGATATTAGAAAACTCGGTTGCTGGGGATCTGAAAGCAGACATTGGTCACTAGGGCTTCAGAGGGAGAATTTTAGAAGGTTGTGTGTGGGGATAAAGACTTGTGGAGTCAATAGAGCTCTGCAGAATTTGGTATCTGAGAAATAATAGCATTCTATTTGAGAAATCATAGATCACCTCCATCCACAGGATCCATAGGAAATTACGAAGGCAAGCTTTGGTGGGGGGCTAAGTCATATAAGAGCAAGGAGTTTTTTCCTTCCTTGCAAAAGCTGCTATTCAACCTTTTCAGTCTTCTGGATGGGGAAAGAACGCGAAGAGGAAGAACCCGAGGTCCAAATACGAAGAGTTCCCTGTATTTGGGAGGGTAAGACTAGAACCATCTCTGGGAAAGAATGGTGTAGGAATTGAGAAATGAACTATACTCATTAGAGCAGGGCTTTCTTCTCCTTTTGCTGATCTGCTGGTACTGAGAGGAACAGTCAGCAATGAACACTATACCTTACACTCTCCTGGCCAGTAATGGCAGGAGCAGCTGGCTGTGAAAGCAGAAGAGTTTAAGACAAGGTGTCTTGTGTCATTAGACACAAAATAAGCAGTGTATCACTGCAGGCTGTTCCTGCTTTGTTGAGTGAGTGCTCTGATCATGTGAGAGCAACATAGGAAGGTTTGTAAGCCCTTCCTATACAGTGTATAGTTCGCATTAAAGCTAACAGTTGGTTGGTGTGTGGATTGATGATAAAACAATCAGGATATAAATTAAAATGTATGTAGCAAATGTTGAATTCCCAGCATATGTATTTCTTTTTAAAGTTGGGTATAAGAAAAAATCCTCTGTAACCACTTTGTGAATTAGCAAACAGAGATCCAAGCAGTGGCTGCAGCAGCTATAGGTGACTGCTGAGTAGCCAACATTTATGTTTCAAAAAGTCAGTGCACATTTGAAAAAGTTCACTGCACATTCATGTGTCACTGCATGTTTTTATGGCCCTGCTGTGCATGCAGAATTGTTTGTTTTCTTCAAATAGAAAATAGTGTGAACCTGACCAGCACTATATAATAGCATAGACTCCTCTTCTAACATCTGGTTCCTTTCATACTGTAATAGACAAACAGCTAAACATTCAGTGGCTTACTTTCTTTTTCTTTTTGTAAATCTGAGGCATTCAGATGCTTATCAGATCCTGACTGGCTTGCTGGTTTTACTTAGGCAAAATCACTACTGACTTTGAAGCCCATATCAGCTTTGTTTAGCTAATGAGCATTGACTTGAGAATTTGGCCCCGAATTCCTTTTATAGATAAATCATCTGGAGCTCTCACATAAGCAAACTGACTACTTATGTTTCCAGTATTTTTGGGGTTTCCTAGCATCATGATCGTCGCTGAAATAAATGACCTTTCTCACAAACCTTTAATTTCAAAGTGGGATTGGGAATTTAAAATAGAGGTTTATATAAAACACAGTTCTGGCAGGAAAGTGAAGTAAGTTCAACAACTTTATACCCAGTAACACTCCCACAGAAACAGATAGCAGTAGTATCAGACTTCAGTCGGAGCAAAACTGACAAAGAATACTAGGAAATAGGACCGTGTGACCAAATGTTTGAGGACTTACAGCTGCAAAACATTATATAACATGTGGGCAGCTACACAGGTGTTATAAAACTGCTGGTGTTGAGGGACTATTTGATTAGCTAATTGCCCTTATAAAGGGACAATCTAATCTGAGTGAAACTCCCCCATCTGAAAACTCATTTTGTCATTCTATTTTCAAATTTTCTCTCCATAAATTGCAGCTAAAAAGAATTGGAAATTTAGAAGAAAAGAAAGAAAGAAAAAGAGAATCAAATTTGTCAATAAAAAAATCAACTTTTAAAATTCCTCCCTGGTGGTCTGGTATTATTAAATATTCTCCTTGATTTTTTTTTAATCTTGGTTTATTGGAGGGAGAAAAACAATTATCTGTAAACATAATTTTTAATGCATGGTAATAAAAATAAATGGTACAGCTCTGCTGCTGCTCACCTAAATCTTCTTCCCTGGTGGTCTAGTGGTATTAAATAATCTGTTCCACATGTATTCATCATTTGCTGACAGGAAAAGGAAAACTTTTTACATTTTATTGTCCAAAAAACAAACACAATGTTACTTAATCAGGTGGGAAAGACTTTTCTGAGGATCACTCATGAAAGAAAAGAAACATTTTACTTTTCCAGATGGTGTAATTTTAGCTCTCCTAATTTACATGACAATTATCATGAAATTAGAAGGGCAGAATTTATTTCAGGATGCCCTTTGTGTCCAGACTATATTTGTTTGAGTTTTATTCTTTTCTGCAAAAAATTAGCTAAGTAATGAGTGTTTGCCACAAGTTATCTCATTGCTGATGAGGCATTCTTTGCTTTAGGATATTTACAGTCAGTTTTACATTCATACATAACATGTTTTTTACGTAAATCTTGTGGTGCTTTACTAAAGTAGATCAGCAAACCTTTATTTCTCCTCTTTCAAAGACTGATAAACTGATAGGTGGTGGTGTGCAGTGTGGACTTGCCTGCAGCTTTGTGGCAATTCCATGACATGGGAGGAAGATAGAATCCCTAGTCTATGGGTTTTTTCCCCGTCTTACAGACCTCTAGTGTCTTCTATTTCAGAAACATGAAGATTTAATTTTCCAAATACCCTTAAAGAAAATAAGCTTTCAGCAATTGATGTGGAGTACTCATTAACTCTTATCCATCATCTTTTCTGGCATTTGTGCAAGTTTTAAAAAAATGCTGGAGAAATTTTTCCTTTACTGGCTTTTAACTGTAATGTCATAGTGTGTGTACTCTCAGAGAAGAGAAAACAAAAAATATTGATTTGTTGGACAGGGTATTATTGTATTAACACTGAATTTTGAAAATACAACATTTCCACACAGATATATTTTTGGTTTTGGCGTAAAGTTAAGTAACATATTTTAGAGATTTATCTGTCCTAACTGATGATGCTTTTCATTTTGTAAAACAATATATATGATTTACTTATTAAATACAAGCCGATATTATTAACATATAAATCTCAAGTTTTATACTGGGTGTATACTTCATATGGCACATTGGGGATGTTGACAGAAACTGCTTCATTTCCTTTGGGTTGTTTTACTTTGATACAGTTTGGACATTGAAAACAGCAGTGGGTAGAAAATGCATGCTGGATCATTTCTACAAAAGCTAGTGTAGGGGCTGGGTTTTTTTCTAAAAAGCCTGTAAGTAACAGGATCATAATCGACTGCCATGAGATGTAATTTTGTTCTCATTAAGCTGTGAAGGCTTGATAACTCAAGAGAGGTAAACTGCCAGAGAAGAATAGATTCCCTATGACAATGATGTTAAAAGTAAAAAATTGTCCTAATGGATTCACAGCCCATTCTTGAGAAGCACAAATATTTTTGCTTTAAAATAGGAAAATATGTACTTTTGTTTTTAAACATGAATTGCTTTTATCTCAGAGGTATAAAATAATTAACTTAAACTCTGATAAAATCTGTAGTTTGTAATTGAAAACATGTGCATTGTGGGACCAGTGGAATGTTTCCAGCCAAGCTGTGTGTGGCAGAAAAGAATCTCTACAGAGCTCAAAGCATTCCTGGTTTTATGGTGAATGTCTCTCTCTCCTCACTGAATTCTTATTAATCAGTTTTATTTACATGGCGTTGTAGTGATCTATTGAAGAGTAAAATGCTTTAAAAACATTTTGGAAGATGCATAAGAGTCCTTGAGGGAGTAGACTTTAATTTAGCAGCAAGTTCCATTATAAACCACATTCAGTGATTAGGCTTGAAAAAAACTCAAACTTGTTATGTATGTGTGTATGCATGTGTTTATTTTCTACTAATGATGTTGGAATGACTTCTTGGGAAACTCCGTTATGGTGAAGTGATGAATTGTTTGTGTGGCCATGATAAGGATATATTTCATTAGGATATAATATTTATTCACATTAACTATCATGAATATATTATAAAAACTTTTTCATTAAACAGCTTCTCTGTGGGGCATGTATTTCGCAGGGATGGTAACATAAACCAGAGTGCTGCCTTTGGGGCAAATGCCACACTGTTAAAAATGAAGATTGAAAAGGAAAACCTAATCTAAACCCATTACTTGTGTCTAGCAGTCTCTTTTCCTTCAAAATATTATCTTCATAGAATATTTTATTTGAAAAGAAACTCATAGTTTCTAAAGATTGTTAAGTTCTCAGCAATGGGGTCTATTGTCACATTTCCAAACTGCAAGAACATATTTTCCTTATTTCCTAATCAAGTTATTGGTAATACCATAGGGTTGATTGAGTTTTAATCCCTGCAGCATTCCTTGAAAGACAATCTTTGTATAGTTACACTGGAAAAAAAGTTTGATGTTTTGCAAAAGCTTCCTAGGCCATAGGTAAGTATGTAGTAGCTTGCATGTAGCAACTCTCATGTTGCTGTGGCTGCTGTTGCTGGGGAACTCTCTTTAGTCTAATGAGATAGTTCAAAGAAAGCTCAGATACATCTATGTGAATTGCAGATCTACTTGCAGAGTCTATGAAAAATTCACTATCTGATTGTGTAAATAAATGCTGGAAATATATTTGATTAGAGAATGGCACACAGGGTTTGCAGGTACTTCATCAGCCAGAAAGTTTTTAAAAAGCACAGTGATAAAAATGGAAATTCCATTGCACAGACTGTCTTCAGAAATCTTTCTGATAGGATGGTGACTGTGCAGCACAGATCTCTGTAGCTTACGTGAATTGAGAAACTAGAAGAAACCGTTGGAGGTTACTGTTTTCTCAGAGACCTCACCATAACTCGAGGACAGAAAAGCATTTTGTTAATAAAGCGTGTTACAGCAAAGAACACAATGTTTTATTCTCTGTTCTGAAGATGTAGGATCCTTCTGGTCTCACTCCTGTAAAGTCTTTAAGATGGTTCAAGCGTCAAATCGGAAGTCATTACTCTGATGTAACTGCTTTCAATATTGGAAAAAGAATGTAAACTACTTCATGCTTTGAAAGAACTTTGCATTACTTTTGTAGTGTTTTCTTGTTTTGTTATTTCTTTTCCCCTCATAAGCCAGTCTGACTCTGAAGCCACTGAAGAGTTTCAAGTGTTCAGTGCTAAACATTAGATTTGGCGAAAAGCTCTCAGCTCTGGTAGGGGTACAGAGATTTCCTAGAATAAAAAAAGTTTTGATTTCAGGGTAAGAAATTGTGGCTAAGACTATGAAGAAACAGTATCCTGAGCCCATTCAGCTACACTCACCAAATCTATTTGAAGCATTACATTTTTGTAAAAGCCAAAGCAGATTCTTCAGTACAAACAAACATGTCACCTATCCTTGTGCTCATATGTTCCAAACTACCAAGAATTTATATACTAATTAAAAATAATATTTAGTCTATATGAACAGGAATTTAAAGAAGCTAGTGAGTGTTCAGTTTGAAACAAACAGAAGGGATCCTTTTTTTACCTGAAAGAAAGTAAGCAGTAGAATTCCTGACCACAATGCTTATGTTTAGTATTGAACTTGCAAAAAAATCATTATGATTCAAAAAACAATTAGACAAATTTCTGAGAGAAAAATATTAAATAGAAATTTACTGCTTTGGCTTAGAAAGTCTTCAAAGTACAGATTGCTAGGAAGTGGACTATTCTGGAGAAATAGCAGTATGTGATATATAATCCTTCTGAAGCATCCTTATTGTCTATAACAGAAGGCAAGACGGGGGATTAGATAGATTTCGGCATGGCTGTTCTGTTGATACACTGCTGTAATATCATTACTTTGACAGCACTAGTGCTTTGTCACAGAGTAGTTCTTCTTACAAGTTGTTAGTCTCTTTGATACTTGCACTAATATCAAGGACATCAGTCTTCATAGTCACAGTTAAGAATTAAAATAATATTTATGGGCATTGTTCTTATTTCTGTTATTGCCTCCTTTTGTGACTTTGAATTCTTCAGCTTGTGTGCCTCTGCTTACCTAAGTAACTATTTTTGAGTTTTCATTAGCTGAGTGTTAAGATTTTGAGTGATGTCAAAAGAAGAGTCAACTGACACTGAAAAGGCTCAACTTCATGATTTTTATTTATCATTGTTCTCTTTAATTTTCATTTTCATATTTTCATTAAGTTCACAAAGTGTAAGTGTTGTGCTGAAACGATGAAGAAGAGTGATACATACTGGTGAAACTTATACCTGGAGGGGTAAAAAATGCTTGGAAAGGAAACTTCAGTTATAAGATGTAAATCTGAGGAAAGTATAATTAGGATCTTTCAAGCAAAACCAGCTGTATAGCATTAACCTTAGTATTATTATGCATTATAGCAATACATTGACATGCCTTTAATCCTACAGAATCAAGACAGTGATAAACTATTTATCAAAACTTCATGACTTGTAGTCATCTCAGCATATGATATTGTCCTTCTTCAAGGCAATAATAAATAAAAAAATGAATTTTCTTGTATTTTGGATTCTTCTTGAGAGAAGAACATACCTGTGAACATCTGACAGGAGAGATTTGGTTTTGCATCAAAAGCTCTGAAAAGTGGTGGCAACCCTCGCAGCCCCTTTATTTTGGAGTGCCTTTGTTTTGAACTCATGGCTGAAGCAGTTTGAGCAGCCTGATAGTGCATGCATGATATCTTTTCAGTACATAGCTGAATGGGAGCCTTTTGTTCTTTAAATAGGTATCATGCATAAGACTTGATCTGAAGAATGGTAATTTTCCTGAAACAAGCAAGTCTGATGTCTTTGTGTATATGCTGGAAATCATACTCATCCTCAGAGCATGACAAAAATAAAAACATTTGTAGACAAACGGAAGCCAGAAAGAAATCAAAACAGACATCTCTCAGAAAGAGAAATCTGAACTGTGACTCTGAAAGGATCACAGCTTGCAGACCTGTGGGTAGGAAAGCTGGCAGTGCCAGTGTAGCACTGGCCAGTTCCAGGTCTAGAGGCTGGAGACACACCTGTACAATAACCCTGGGAGACCTACTGGTCCTGCCCTACAGGGTTTCAGTTCTTGTGCTGATGGAGTTGTTGACAGGAGAACTCTGTGGCTTCAAGGGATGCAGAGCAACCCTTCTACCCAGCATAAATGGGTAAGAGCTTAGTCCTAACACTGGGAGAACATGGTAAGAATATAGTCATTTAAAAGTGTCATTCAAGTCATAACATTGACTAGTGACATGGGAGGTTTTCATTACGTGCATCAGTTGTGGTCTGAACTTGGAAGAAAGAACTGTGTCTGGGAGGTTCATTCTTGAGAAGGAATTAAAGCTCTTCTGAGTGTGAGGATTACACTCAGGTTTACATTCAGTGCAAGGAATACATTCATTACAACATTTATTAATTGTAACCAATAAAGTCAATTAGTTTACATCATATCAGAACTTGACATGATTTTCTTAACCTATCACATAGGTTCAAAATTGAACCTTTCACATATAGTTCTGCATTATCCAGATACAAATCAATAAAAATAGGTTCACTGTAGAAGTGTTTTCAAAACTTAATACACAACCCCAAATATCTGCCCTTTTTTTTAATATTTATAATGTAGCACCCAGTCCTTCTAAGTCTCTCCTCGAATGCCAAAATATTCAAGAATACCATAAGAATTGTTTTGTCTTAAGAACCACAGTGAATTTCACCTTGGGAGTAGTCCTGTGTGACCTCTTTGATGCTGTTTCTGGAGGAACTGCTGAGATTTCTATTTCTTGCCCTGTCTGTGAAACACTACTGCAACAGCCTCAGAGAAGTGCACAGCCTGTGCTGTAATAATAATGAGACAGGCTCTTTTGCTCAGCAAAGGAGAGGACCATCCTTTTCACATACAGTCTGAAATAGAACTCATTGCCTTTTGTTACTAAATATTAATAGATTAATTTTGTAGGACAATGTAGTTCAACATTTTTTGTTATGTGAGAGTGTGAGTGAATTCAAATGAAGATATTGACAATAAAGATGAGGATTGTCTAGGGTAAGATAGTGTTGAATGTGCACAATAGCTTTGAGCAAATAGAAGACCATTTTGTATCGTCATAAGATCATAAAATATTCCAAAATTCGTATAAAAAAAGAGTTTTAACTGATGGGTTGGAAATTGAGCACAGTAATATAGCTGAGCACAGAGAAATCTTCCCAGGGAGGATGAGATTGCTCTTCCTTTGTAATCTACTGGCCATCAGCTTGTTCCAGGGCAGAGAGTGGAGCCTGTGGTGATAGAACCAGCTAGTTAGCTGTTTCCAGGTGTGCATTTGTCTCCATAGCTGCAGTTTGTGCACAGCTCCTGCAGCTACCCAGGAGAGCTGCTTTTTTGGTGGCTTCTAGCCTTCGTTATCCTCACACAAGAGTCACACTGTGACATTGAACATATGGACTTGTTCTACAAGAAGGTGCACTTCCCCACAGGTAAATAAGCTGTTTTATGTGAGAGGAAGAGGTGGTTATGGATACATTTTATGTGCAGTGTATACCTACCCTTGAAATGGATCAGCTAAGCTGAGCAATGTCAAACACAGTGTTGATTAGGCATATGGCAACAGCAGAATTAATAGGTTTTCTGAGTAGTTTAACTCTCTCCACCTTTTTTCTGCTTTCCTCATATGTGCCATTATCACATTAAAGTATATCAAAATGCTGGCTGCTCACTGAAGAATGACTGCACCTGTGGCAGTCCATAAACAAAGGCCAGAGCTTCAGAAGTGCTGAGAACCTGGCAACTCCAGCTGATAGCAACAGGAGCTGCAGGCGCCCTGCACATCTGAAAATTCAGGGCTGTTTTTTACCAGAGATCTGCCTTAAGCATGGCTGTATGTGTACTGGAGGAAAGGTATTAAAAAGGCCAAATCACACACTCATGTGTGAATGAAGAACCATAATGTTTGCATGATGTTTTCGTATGTACACTTGAGATAAATCTTTTAGAATGTCAGAGTGAAAATAAAATCCTTCATATCATTTGCAGTTACTTTCAGTATTTTGAACATTTCTTAGAATAGGTCTGCAGGTTTCCTGAGGGCTAGACCGTGTAAACCTGCAGCTCATGTCCTGGGGACAGATCTTTGCAATGTGGAGAGCGTCCTTGTGTGCTCAGGCTTAAGAGCTAGTGGTTGACAGAGTCCTCCTTGAAGGAATGAAGTTTATAGAGACAATAGAGACATACGGGGCTGAAGGTCCAGCACTTGCAAGGGATGTCAAAGGGAAATGTGTTTTGAATGTGAAAAGTTATAAGGTGCTATGGATGGTGATCTGAGCGTTGGGTATTAGCAAAGTTATTGGTGATGGTTTTGGCAATGGGTAGCTATCTCCCACTTCTTCCTCCTCCTTTCAGGAAAATGAGAAAATAGTACCACATAAAATAATAATACTGCCTCATTTCATAGATTTTGGTTTTGTTCTGTCTTTTTAAGAAAAAATGCATTCGTATTCTCTTGAGGAACTCCAGAGCGATGCCCACATAGAACTGAACAATTTTGTATTTGTGACCATGTGTTCTGAGGGTCATATAGAGAAAAAAACTGCATGAGTATTCATTTGCACAATGAAGCTGGAATCTGTGGAAAAATACTGCATGCAGTCATCTCATTAAAAGCTTCATCACAGACTGTGTAGAGCTTTCTACTGAACTTTGTCTGGTTTGTTAATTTAGCATCAGTTTTATGTAGCTGTGTGAGTGTGTAACTATATTAACCACCATGGGACCATCAGAGAACTCACTGGAATTGTCCTTTGCAGGAAGACTGTTAACTGCACAGATATCAAAAGGTCGTGGTAATACAGACATTGATGCTTTCTTTGCCTGCTGAATTGTATATGCAGTATTTTCATAAGCACTAAGCTCATTCAAAGTTTAAAAACAATCCCTCTCCACAAAAAACCAAACAGAATTAGCACTGATTTTATTTCAGTCAATGCATGTATTTATGAAAGACAATGTTATTTTACACACACACACACACACACACACCTGAGTTTACAAATACTAAACAACAAAACAAGTAATTTTTAGTATATTACACTGGTAGTCATTGGCTGCATAGAGGATATGACCTGCATTTTTGCTAATACTAAAGGCAAAATCTCTAACAAACAAACTGCAATACCCTCTGCTGGGGGGAAGATAAAGCAAAAATAAAGCAGAAAGAAAAGCTTGTTTTCATAAATTTACACATAACACAACATTTAACTATTATAACCTTTTTGGAAAAAGTCCTTGACATATGACAGATCCCATAGTGTTGTTTGTTTGGTTTTTTTAAATTCTTCTCTGAGGTGTTGGAAAGCGTTAGAAACAAATAGGGGCCATGAGATGCTGCCTCACTGGCAAGTGTTCTGTCCCTTTAAGAGTCTAAGCTTGATTATCATGAGGAGTCTGCATGCTTCCAAGTGACAGTAGTTCTTTAAGAAGTCTAATTTTTTAGAAATGATTGAAAAAAATAGGACTTCCTTCTACAGCGAGCTTTCTAGAGGCTGAAATGGAATCTGTTCCCATCTCGTCTGTAACAGTGTCCAAAGAAATTCTCAATTTCTAAATTTTTTTTTGAAGTCCTAGGATTTTAAAGTGCCAGGATTTTAAAGTGCCAGTAGGGTGCAATTTTTATTAAAAATGAATTAACAGGGTAAGTTAGTGTAGGTAAAAAGGTGCTAAAGAAATAAAAATAAACAGATGCAAGAATGGTGAAAGGAGAAGGAATACCAAATGAATAATAAAATATTTAGTGCTTTTCAATTAACTGTTCAGACAATTAGTATACCAGTGGATTATATAATAAAAATCATGTCTATTAATTTTTTGCAGCCATTATCTTGTATGTGATTTACTCCCTTCAAATCATTAACAATGCTATTAAAAGGTGAATGTAGATGAACGTTCTGGGTAGTGTGCAGGAAAATAATATGGCTGAGGGTCAAGAATGAAGCTGAAAACCAACAGATTTTAGAGGACAGAGATGGGGGTCTGGAAGGGAACAAAAATCTGAAAGAAAATGAAATGAGGAGGAAGAAATACAGCAAAAGATGTGATCTGACTCTTTCCAGTTCCTTACTGTAGCTGAAGTGCTTTTCTGGTAAGATGCCTCATCTCTTCCCAAAATGCTGCAGTTTAATCTTAATCCTGAACAAACCTTCACTTCATGAAAGGCACAGCCCTTTGGAATCACACAGCTCTTCTTCACTATGGAAATCTGTGTGTGCATCGTGAAGAAGATAAATATGTGTATGAAGAAGAGTCCCCAGGGTCTTTTCTGAAGCAATGAAGCATCCTTGTTTCAGGTTACAATGGCAGCTTGAGGGCAGCATTTCCATCCAGAAGAAAATGGCTGTGACTCTTCATAAATAGAGCCCTTCTTGGAAAATGAGACAAAATGCATAACCAGGAATGTGATAACCAAAGAAAGAAGAGAAACATCAGCAAAATGAAAATGAACGGCTGACACACAGTTGGGGAAAGGTTACCAGTGGGAATTTCTTTGTCTGAATGGATGTTTTGTTGTATAAATAGATGTAGTTTTGTCATTATATTAGTTGCTAGTATTAATTAAAATTGTAATCAAATTTCCCTGGTGCTTTTCACACCTGAAAATGACAGTCCTTCACACAGCTGTAAGGATTCACTTGAGTCAGACTTTTGTGTTAATGTTCATGTCTTATGCTCAGGTGCGAGGTAATTAGACTGTGTATTTAAAGTAAGATAATTCTTTCTATACTTTTTTTTCTTTATAGTTTTGAGTAGAAAGGTTGGGCTGCTACAAAAGAGGTAGTAGCAGCGGTTTGTGACTGACAAAGCACATTATATTAAAAGATCCACAATAGGTTTTGCATGTCCAACACCTTTCTATAAGCACAGACTCTGGGCAAATGTCTGCTGGTGGGAGAAAGAGGTGCTAGCCAGCCTACCCCAGGATGCCAACAGCATTGTCTCTGTGAAACAAGATGCTTGAAGATTGTGGCCTGCAGCATGGCTGTATGATGAATTCTCCCATGTTTGCTTCTTGCCTCCCCCCCAACTCCTTCATTGACACCTATAGCAGCAGGAGACATGCACACTTACATCCATTTTATAAAACCCATTGGGCATGCCAGGGACTGTGTTGTCTGATGCTCTGTCCCTCAGACACCTGGGAAATTCACGGCTTTTCAAGACTAGCAATTATTTTGCACCTTTGCAAGGAAGGAAAGAAATAGGATGATACTTTTAATAGTAATTAAACACGAAGGACAAGTTTTGATCCTGAGTTGCAGCTGCTGGTTGCAAGAGCCCCTCATACTCCCTCAGCTTCTGGTTCTGGACCCTCTGGAATTCTGAGTGGAAATCAGTAGGACTTTACTCCCAAGTCAGCAAATATTTCCTAGAGGAAGAATACACTTTTGAGTCTACTGCACAGGAGAGACAAAGTTGGAGAGTGAAGAATGATAACTGTGGGGGCACAAGGACGTATATTTTCTCACCATATGGTTGGGGTTTTGTTTGGTTGGTTTTGAATTGTGCAGCTTTCATCTCATTACTTGTTCCACAGGTGAGGGTCATGCCTCCCTTCACACATATCTAAAGGAATGAAGATAAAAGCTTTAAATAGTTGGTTTTCTCACATTTCCATAGGCTTGAATATCTGTTTTCAGTAATTTCTTTGGGAAATGTTAAGTGACTTATTCCTCTGCTTTCTGAGTTGCAGTGTGCTTATTTCTTCAGAAGAAAAAAAAGCTGTCTATTTATTATTAATTTTACCAAGCAAAATTATGATGAAATTATGATACATTATTTTTGTACTATTTCACAGGAATTAATATATTTAGATAGCATAACCTAACACAGTGAGAGAACCTTTACAGAATTTTTCAGCTTCACAGAGCCAAATCAAAATTTGATCATCATCATCATGATATATATCATCCATCAGTTGCTTTGAAGAATGCTGCAAAAAAGGCAGTCGCTTCCTTAAAGGTCTTTCTATAGGGGCAGTATAGAGAACATATGTATATAACTGGGTTATCTAGCTCTGAGCATGCTCATATAAGACACACCACCAAATGAAGTAATGACTGATGGGATTAAAAAATCTTCAGAGAAGTACTTCTTGATTTTTAGAAAGAATGAGAGAAATATTAATAAATATGTACCATGTAATTTAAAGTTTTCTGTGTTTTGACTGTGTTTCTTTATGTGCTAAAGCTACATCAATCCACACATCTGTTTTCACAATCCACACAATCAACTGTTTTCATAACAACACAGAGTAAAGGGGTGAGAAAAGAATTAACAATTGCCATACAAAAGTAATTCTACTTTAGTTGAGCTTGACATTCAATATGTGCTCCCAAAGAGCCTTAATTTCTGACTTCTTATTGTTCCATGCTTCAACCACAATCTTTATGTAAAAAATTTAGTGAAGGGGCAGCTTTTAAAAAACTCTGCATTCTCATGAATGTGAGTCATTGTTTTAATGCCTCCTGCCACAAGGTTTCTGCTGATTCCTTATTGCCAACCCTCTTGAGGTCTCTTTCTCTACTGTAGCATCTCCCTTATCTCTCACCCAGCCTTCTGCAGAGTCCATCTCTTCCTTAGCGTGCTGATGTGAAGTCCGAACTAATAAACCTGAGCCCCTCTTGTACAGTACTGTTTTTATCATTAGATAGTGCAACTGCCTGACATTAATTTATCTAATTAATGTTGGATTCATATATATTTGTGAGTTCTACAGTTTAGTTATGCACTCTGTGAAAATACTTTCTTTTCTCCATTTAAGACCTGCTAGCTGATTATTCCTTGAGAATTTTGGAAATTTTCTGTAATCTGTTCTTCATTGAATGCACATTCTGTAGTATCAAAACCAGTCTCAAACAAGGCAATTACGAGCTTATCCATTAATAAGTTTGTTTCTCTGTCAAAGTTGAGAAAAGCATAGTCTTTCTTTCATTAGCTGAGATGGAGGTAACACACAAAATTGTTACAAGCCAAAAGACCCCTCTTGGGGATAAACAACCTTCAGAAATATTGTCTGTTTCTCAGGTATCAGGCTCATTTCTGCTGCCACTGAGGTCAAAAGCAATTTTCCATATGTGATATTTTAGTTTTATTCTACTAAAAGCAATATACAATTTGAAAAATCTCCATTAAAGAACAGTTATAATACTATTTACTACATGCATAATATCCCAACTTGTCTTTCTCTGTCATTCTCTTTCATATGCTGTCATACCCAAACATATTCTGATCTCCTATGCACTATGAGCATGAGTACTTCTGCTCAAATCTATTAGAATCTTTCCCTAGATGAGTCTTAGCAGAAATTATACCAATATATCCGTATATATTCACACTTTTTATTAGTTCCATGAGAAATATGGGGTAAAGGCAATTTTCTGAATGCCAACAAGTTACTTTAACTATTTGTCTGGAACACTTGTTGTGTTTATCTATAGATAAATAGGTGCTGAGTTAATAGTGGCAGCTTTATGTCAACTTTCATAATCTGAATTGTCTCATAAGTGACATAAAACCTCATTAATTTATTCTAATAGGCCATATATAAAAATATTTTCTGTTCATATAAAAAAAATCTAGAAACTGCTCCAAATTGATTGAAATGAAGACCTTACTATAATGAAGTAGCAACTTGAAAAAATTTCCAAGTTTTTATAGACAAGCAAATTAAAGAAGTGTAAAAGCCTTGCTATAATGATCAGAATATGTGAATAGCTAAAAATACCTTTTGGACCTTTCAGTGGTAGCATCAATATCAAGGAAAGAAGTTTACATGAAAATAATCTTTTCACAAAGCCTGTGACAGCTTTGGACTGAGGGGGAGCTCTGAGCTGATCTTAGAGCTCTGGTGGTACTGAGGCTGGTGGGGTGTCATTATGGAATTGCATCCAGCTGATTTCTTTGCAGTAATCCCTGCATTTTTTAAATAACTGAAAACAGATAAATAACAAAACAGCAGAACTCCTTCTTTCCTCCCTTCCCCATACATATATTAAGTATGCCTCTTTCAGGTTTTCGTGTTTATTTTTCCCAAATGCTTGCAATTCTTTCTTAGTCTAGAAATTCCACTTAATAAAGCTAGTTTCAGCTTTGTTTGCCTTTCTTCCCCCCCTCAGAAAAACTGAGGCATACAGTTAAAGCACCCTTTTTCATTTATAAAATGGATGGGTAATTTACCATAAGCACGTCCTCAGTATTAGTATTATTGTTGACATTTGTTGGTCTACTGCTTGTTTTAATTTATATTTAAATACGTTACATGGTAGCAAACCACACATTTCTTGTTCACCACTGTATATGGAGTCACATTCAGTTAAAGTTCACTGGTGTTTGTCCTTGGGATTTTGGCTTGACCAGAGAGGAGAGTTATCCACAGAATTTTAATGTGAACTTTGCTGGTGTTTAAAGCTCAGTGACATTTGGAACTGGAAGTTTGATTCTGGTCCATTGCTATTCTTAATTTTACGTTGTTTATTACTGCTACTGTAACAAATGTATTTCTGATGCCATGATTTCTGTTGGCCCTGATACCATCAGCCTTACTCTTAACTTAATATGGCAAGAATGGCGTGAGCAAGTATCGCTTATCATTTCAATTGTCAAGTTAGTTTTATATGCAATAGACTGAAACTTTGCCCTAATCCATTAATTGAGTTTGTTTAGAGTTGGTCAAAGAATTCCACCTTCTGCTTAGATGCCATATGATTGACTTTTTAAGGTGATATTTCTCTTTCATGTATTTGTGTTTTTAAAAAAAGAATAGTTCCTGTAAGACATTTTAACATCTATCATCCATGCAGGGAAAGTTATTAAAAGCATATGTCCCATCGGGTACAAATGCCACAAAGCATGGTATGTCTTCACAGGGACATTATGCTAAAAGATAGGATGATTAAATGGAGAACGTTGAGAAAAAGGTGTAAGGACATGGAGATAAAGGGGGAAGGTGTTTTCTGTAGGCCAGTAGTACTGCCACTGATAAAACTCATACAGTATTCTGATATGTTTTATTTTAAAGATAAGATTTAATTTTATTTGGAGGTAGCATAAATACAGAGACAGCAGTGGTTAGATACAAGAAACCAGAATATGTCAGTCTTTCATAACAAGAAAAAGACAGTATGGATAGTTATTAGTTTAAGGAAGAATTGAAATTATTTGTCCACTTTCTGGGTTTTGTCAGTTTGAAGGCAATTTCTGAATACACAAAAGTACCTTTTCTTATTTGTGGAGCAGCCTTTTCTCTCCTGGTATTAAATTCCAGAAAAGATTCACTGGATACATTCCTTACACATGACTGTGCATAAAGCGCTTGGAAATCAGGGGAAAAAGAATTGCCTTAGACTAATAAGTTAGATCTACGTCTTTACTGTTGTTAGGCATAAATCTTCCTGCATATAGGTGTAAACAACTTCTTCTTGTGATAGAAAAAATGGCTCTGGAGAGATGGTTATGAACATGAAAAAGGGAAATATCCATTTACATTCAGTTAGTTTCAGTAGGAAATGCAGAAAGCTGTTTTCCATGCATAAAAATATCTGAAATGTACTCTGTTTGGTGGATTGCAGTTACATGCAACTAACATGTAACTGCAATGTAACATGTAACACACAGGTAGGTGTTATCTATCTCAATACATTTGCATATTGAGATGCTGTCTGGTTATTAAAGTTCTCTGGGTTTCTCAGGAATAACATGTTAAGTTCCATGATTCCATTTTGTTTAGGCTCTTAAATGGTGTTTGTCATTGAAGCTCTGGGTTCAGCAGCTCATGAAGGAGTGTGAGCTAATAGAGACTAATATCTGTCACATTTGGTCATTCTCTTATCCTCTTCCCAGGGAAGAAGCATGTGCAATGGAATGTCTTGTTTTGATAGAGATTTAAATTTTTATTTTTAAATTCACAGGTTGGTATGGGCTTATTTTAGGGACAGCAACGTCAAAGAAATATGCCTTGCACTGGGAGTGGAATGGCATGAGCTTTGAAGCAGTCTTTATTCTTTGTAGGAGTTCCCTTCACGCATCTGGATGAGCTGAAGAAGATCCGTGTTCTATAGGCCAACAATCATTTTTTTGTTGAGAGTTCTACTGTTTTAGAGGGGCGTAACAGCTAACAGCCTTCCATTTAGAGCTTGAGGTGTTTTTCTTGTGTTCTCTGGGTCCAGAGTGTTGAGGAAATGAGTACATGGTAAAATAGATTGTATGTCATGCTCGAGGTGGCTCTGAACGAGTTACCTCAGAGCCTTTGGAATAAAAAGAACTGAACATGATTTGAAGTTCATTTGTTAACAGAAAACATCTTTACTATGCTTGTACTTAGGGTGAGATGAGGGAATTCTTTCGCAACTTTCCTTTGTGACCCTTGGCTCTGTAGTAGCTGGGCTTCAGGTAACCATACATATGCACAAACACTGGAAGTATCACACCTAGAATGTGTGATACCAGTCCCCTGCCTAACATTCACATAGAAGGGGCAATTTCCATGGACAGAAGAGGAAAGATATGTAAATACACAAAAGATTGGGGGTTTTAATCCTAAGTACTAGTCCTGTCTGTTGTAGTGTGATGTTAAAGAAGTTTTGCAGCATAAAGGGAAATAACATTGAAGCGTGCATTACTGTACTCATTGTGGTAATTATGTCTATAAAATTGAAATCCAACCTTGTAAATTATTGTAGGATGACTCATACGTGGTGGTAAGTTGTTATAACAAGTCTTCGGTGAGTTGGTATTTGCAGATCAGATCCGTAATTAGTGGAAGATCCAGAAAGTGTGTTCATATAGAGGCAGTTTTGGAAAGATCTGAAGTCAGAAGGAAAGAATTTCTGGCACTTGCATGATTTTAAGACCAGGTCTGTATAGAGTACAGTAAGAGAGCACTGCTTTTATTTATTTTAACTATTTAAGTGTTTTTAGTAAATTTAAATTTTACAGAATTTTTCCTTCTGAGTATCATAAACAAATCAGTGGAATGTGCCATCCTTGTGCTAATTAAGGATCCTCCAATCTATAGCGTCTCCATCAGCTACGTGAGAACATTTATGTACTGCTTGTTTGAGGGTGGCAGAGTCTGCTGCACATAAAATAGCCCATTTGGAAACAGTGAACTCTTTCCCCTCAAAATGATTCTTGGTGTGTTAGATAACCACTTAATAGCCATTGAAAACAGAGAAAGAAAAACAGAAATATGTCAGGAATGGACTATATATCTAACTGTATGTATGTATCTTCAATGATGCTATGAGATGCAAATGGGATTTTAAACAAAAATTGTCTGTTGTGGAATGGAAATGGAATACTGAAGTATTAGTACAGTTTATCCACTATAAAAATAAAAACCTGATAATATTTACAAAAGTGATATTTTTTGAGGAATTTCAAAATGCAAAGAATACCAGGACTAAGAATGAAATGGAAATATCTTCCACTATTATGAATAAAGACCCCTGATTCTGCAAACATTTGCAGGAGTAAGGAGTAACATACCAGCAGCTCACTGGTTCTTTCTACGGCTGATTTTGTTCAAAAGTTTTTACAGATGCCCAAACCTTTGATCCTGGAAACACCCATTAACTGTATTTTGCTAATAAAAGTAGCTTTTAATGGGGCTGCTTACATGAGTAAGACAAGTATTTGAATAATTTTTAAGGAATCCTTGCCTAGATCTTAACGGATAATTTGAGCTATTAACTAATTAATGTGCACTTGTGAATGGTGAAATGTTCCTGCAGATGCTTAAGAGAGACTCATAAATTTGCTAACACTAATCACGCAGTAATGCTACTAGTATACTTAGTTGTCTTCAGGTTTGAGCCATGGTCTTCAATATAGTGGTAATTCAATAAAATTTTATTTTAGGCGTGTGACAGTTTAATGTTTAAAGCAATCAATGTTTTTAAAGTAGTCTTAAAAGTGTCTATTTCGTTGTGCTCTCTGGGAGAAAGAAAGCACAATGGAAGGAAAACTCATCTGTAGAAGCAGCTGAGTAAGATCTTTCATAAATATTCAAGTCTGCAGTTTTCAGCTGCTGGTTTGATTGCTAAAGGGCTAAGGTGAAATCTGTGAAGTGTTCATTGGTGAAAAGATTACAGACCCAGAGTTGTCTTACAGATCCTTTATACTATACTACAGACTCACCCGGGGCACAATATATGCTACCATGACACTTCTTTGGAAATCAGTGCTCAGCATGACTGTGTGCCTTTTTGCCGGTTTGATTTTTATTTCTTTAAAATAAATATAGATAGTCGGATTGGGACAAATTTGGAAATATTCCTTAACTGGGCCTGAACAAGGAGGACCTGAGAACAAGAGGTGTATGGAGAATTGAAGATCAGAACCTTTGAGGCATGTTGACTCACTGGGGAAATTTGCGGCCCTCTTCATTTGCTGGACACAGTACTTATGTGATGTTATACATTCTTACTGTTTTCTTGACCAATCCTATTCTGTCCCATATTCATACTGGAAGGTTTGTGAGCTTCTTGCAAATATCCAAGGAGGTCTCATGCATCTATTTGTTCTTTCTGGTCCCAAATTCCCATTTGATTTATTTTCTGACACTCTTTTAATTAATCCCTGGGATCTATGGAAGCTCTACTGCCAGTTTCAACAGGATTATAGCCCTCTCTACTCCCCCTCTTACTGCCTGGTAGAGTGGCACTGATGAGCTGCATACTAGTTTTCTGTAGTGACATTTCCAGCTTCCCCCATAATATTAGGGACATGAAAGAGGATCTTAAAAATTATAATCAAGCCTGAAGCTGTTTTGATCTTCAGAAAATGAGTATACCTACAATGGAGCCTACTGTTTTTTCCCATCAGCCATTTCTATTATTTATTTCCCCATAAGAATTCCTTGGCTCAATGAAACCACAGGGAAAAGTATTTTAGAGTTCCCAGGGATATTTTTCCTTCTGTGAGTGAAAGATATGGTATGCACATGGAAGATGACTGCATGCAGTGTTGAACGGGAATCACTCTGGTGCAGAAAGACTGTCTCATAACTGGGATTAACATAAATGCTTAATTACTTGAATTTAAATATTATTGTGGTGGGTTGACCCTGGGTGGATGCCAAGTGCTTCCCAAAGCTGCTCTATCACTCCTCAGCTGGACAGGGGAGAGAAATTATAATGAAAGGCTCATGGGTTGAGACAAGGGCAGGAAGAGATCACTCAGCAATTACCACCATGGGCAAAACCTGGGGAAATTAGTTGAATTATTACCAATCAAATCAGAGTAGGATAATGGGAAATAAACCCAAAATCAAAAACATCTTCCTCAGGCACATGGTGTGACTCTTGGGGATGGTCCTGTGCAGGGCTAAGAGCTCTCACTTATCTTGTGGGTCCCTTCCAACTCAGAATATTCTGTGATTCTGTATTGTAAAACAGATCACATTATATTATGCCATGTATTTCTGAATGTCTTAAACATGTTATACGCTTTGCCATTGTTATGGACTTCTTACACAGCTAAAAACAAGATTGAAGTTTATGAGGATATTGAGTGTTAAAAGTGCAGGCAGAAATGACAAAGTTTGATTGGATTTACACAGGCATAAATGCAAAATGACCCCCTGTCATCAAAGGAATTGTGATAGATTTACAGTAGTACAAAGAAGACAAGAAACTGGCCCAGGGTAGGCACTTCAGAAATAAAATGCATCCATTTATAGGGTGAAAATGTACAGCAATAAGAGATATGAGGAAGCCATGGGGAAACCTGTCTGTCAGGGCCACCAATCTCCCTGGGTCAGCCTGCTGTCTGGGCTGGCTTTCACAGCACCTGCTTCTGTAAGGAATTTTCGAAGCTCGAGCATAAGTGACACCTGTCAAAAGTTTGCAAGGGTAGAAAGAAATAAAAAGTATAGTGGCCCAAGCTGTTTGCTATATTGCTTAAACCACTGGTATCCATTGTGTATATAACCGGTGAGATGTTGAATATCCTGCTGGAAGCTGGCAGTTGCTACATAGGCTCCTGTGTGCTTGTCTGTCATATTATTGGCCCTACAGAAAATGCTAATTGAAAGTTTGCTTTGACTAGCTGAGCTCCTGTGGGTCTCCTGGGCCCTACTCTGCTGGAAATCTATATACTCTACAGAACAAATTCACGCCTTTTTAGTGTACTGGTGACAAAGAGTTCTTTTCATTTAGGATTTGTTAAAAATGAAGTTAATGACAATCTTCCTTGCTATTCTTTTTTGGTGGAAACTTTGTGCTCTTTCTTCCTGTGTAAAATTCTTCAGAGATAATTTAAAACCTCAGAAAAAGTGCTACCACAGTAATGGTACAAAGAGCTGTTGTACTCGTCCTAGCCTTTGCCTGTAAACTTGACGTCTCATGCACCTGGGAAAATTTTAAGATTCTGAAAAAATGAAAAGGTTTTTTTCACAAAGATCAGAGTCAGATTCTTATTCTAATATCCTGAAAAATATCCACCTCTCCCTTACTTACAAATTATTGTCTTTCTACAGAGATAAATGAAAGTACTGGTAAGAACAGTAAGTAATACAGCAGTCTGGCTGGCACTCCACTATTGTTCCGGTAGGTACAACCATCTGGAGCAGACACTTCCAGGATTGATAGCAAACTTCAGTCGTTCAATACAGCCAGAAATACCAGTCCATCTTTAGTGAAGGGCACTATTAATAGCCAGGTAAAAGCATTTGTGTATTAGAAGATTCCAGTTATGGTCGTACTGTGTCAGGAAGATGTCAGTGTTCTATCTCATCTTGCTACTAATGATTGCTAATATAGTACTTACAGGATAATAGATGAGAAGGGATGGATTACAAAGTTATAAATCAATCAAAGTTTTTGTGATACATTTATATGCTTTTGCAGCTTGTTAAATCATCAAAACCCTCAGATTGATTTTTACTTTAATAATCAATCCTCTCTATGTTTTTTAACATGCAGTCAAGAGTTAAATTTTTGTAACTATAAATATTGAGAAGAATATTATGACAGTAGCAGGAAGATTTATTACATTCTGATGGCAGAGCTGAGAGATGTATATACTATACCACCGAAGTGTCAAGATGCAAAGGTTGATTAGTCAGAAAGATTTTGTTTTACACAGAGGAAACTCATCTGTATGTTCATCAGCTGATATGCAGCAGGAATTCATCTGCACAATTGTTTATACTTGCAGATGGTCTGATATCAGCCTGCACATAGGATAATGTTCAAGTTTGTATTGGGAATGCTTACAACATTATCTGTGATGAAGCTACGGCAGTACACAGGTAACTGTCACATCTAAGGCTGTACAGCTACTCTGTATTCATCATGGCTTCTGATAAGCAGTAAACGACCCTCAAAAATCCAGGCTTTCTGCTCAAATATTTACCCAAAAGATGAGATTCCAAACTAGGAATCTCTTTTTAGGAAAAGAGAGCAATTAAGTCTCTGGGTGTAATCAAATACTAGCTTTTAGGTTTACAGGAAACTTGTATTTGAATACCATCCAATAGGTACACAAACATTTGAAAGATGATTTTTTGAAAAAAGCTTTGCAATTGAGACATATGTTGACCAGGAACAAGGCCAAATCTGCCAGGCATATTGTGCACAATTAATATAGCTCCCAAAAAGAACATTTTTTATTAGTTATTTATCAGTTTACTGTGAAAACTGGTCCATGTAATATTTAGAAATTCCACTGAACTTTGGTCGAGGAAGGAGATTCTGAAAAGTTGGAGGCTGCAGATCAGTAGTGGGGGGGGTTCTTTAAGAGCTTGTGCAAGCATTCCATGTAGCTCTACAAGATGTTTCCATCCTTGGCACCATCTAAGGCATGCAGAACTGAAGACATTCCCTTATGTGGAATGCCTTCAGTGCAGCTGTGTGCAACTGGTGAAGTGCAGCAGCAGCCTGAGTTGAGATACACGTCAGGTGTGTTGTGTTCAGTGACTCTGTACAAGTATGGCCCATTGCAATGGTGCCGTGAATATCTCAGCTAAACCTCTCTTTCTTCAGCTAACCTTGTTAACTTCTCAAGTAGAACAGGCAAGTAGCATATATATGTCCTGTTTGTAAGTGCTAAACTGACTCTATTGTATTATTTGCAGTTGTCCGCATATATCTTTCATCTTAAACCATTTTTATTAGAAAAAAACTTGTGTTATGTGAACAGAACACTTATGAGAAGAATTAAAAATAGGCTAATGGCAGATATCAAAATATATTTTTGTAAAGGGGGAGATTAATTTTGTAGATTTATATACAGTGGAGCTTTACAGAGATCTAGGCTTCTTTTGGTATCAATATTTTTGTTTGAAAAAACCCTAGACAATGATGGAAAACATTAGTTCCTAAAGTCTGTAGATGAGACAAAAAAAAAGTTAAGAAAGTAAGCAGTAATTCTGTCTTAGAAAAATATAGTATCTTATGAATATTATTTCAGTATGAGCTGTCAACAATGTAGCTAAAAGAGGCAAAGGCTTCCTTGGCTGTATCAGAAGAAAAATACCTGTAGAGGTAAAGAGGTTCAAACAATATTGGCAAGATCACTAATAAGATTGCATTGTTTTCTGGAGACTGTGCTTCAAGAATTAGATGTGGAAGTAAGAGAGTTCCAATGCAAGCCATGAAAATTATATAGGTGCTGGAAAACAAACCTTATTCTTCCAAGAAAAATTAAGGAGTTCTACTTACACAGCTTCTTAGAGATAAGGTCAAGAATCACACAGATACCCCTCCATTGAAAAAATGTGATAATTGGGCTTTTCTCTCCTGCTGACGAAGCATAACAAGATGAAATGGCTGGAAGCTGTGAGAGTAATTAGATGCAGGAACTGCTTGACAGGTGAGGTGGAGGACTCCACATTACTTAAATTTCTAAGGAAGGGAAATAGAGGTTCCTAAAAAACAAAATAAAAGTGATCCAACTTCAATGAGAAATTTTAATACCTGTGTGTTGACAGGGACAGGAATGTGGGGATGGCAGTGAAGGTGGATTGCTGGAGATTTCCAGTTATCTTTTCTTTCCTTGGAGTTTGTAATTCTGAGGTTTTTCTTTTAGGGGTTGTAGCAAGAACTGAAATGCTTGCACTGCTCTCTCTGAAATACTTGTGCATTGCTTTGTGACCCAGCCAGCTCTGCATTAAAACAATGACTATAAAGAGTTCTAAACTTCAGAGCTTCAGCCAGTCCAGAAGGAATTTCCCCAGACATCCAATTAACTATATAGATCCATGGATTTTTTTGTTTGCAGCTTCCTCTGAAGGAGGAGAGGCTGACCATAATGAGACATGGGACAGCAGATAATGTGAGCTGGTGTTCTGAGTTACACAGAGAATCCTCCTGGATGCAGCTGACTTGTCTTGCTCATGTAGCTGTGTTTGACTGACTGCTGTCTGACAGGGAATAAATACAGCTGGAGCCCAGATGGGGAAGGCCCTCAATAGTGGAGGCTAGAGTTCATCTGCTGAGATCACTTGGGCATATCTCACCTCATCAGTTTCCTTCCTCTGCTGAAGTTTTTCCTCTTCGACTCTTGTTTGTGCTCCTGTACCTCCTGCCTCAGCAAATACTGTAATACCCTAATGGGGTCAAATATTTTGGTTGGATGACAAATTTGGGGAATTGATTTGGGCCATCTGAATGAAACTTAATGGCTTCTGATTAACAGATGGCCAGCTGTAAGCATCTAATAATTCTTTCTGTCTTTTAACTATAAAATTTTTGAACTATAAAATTTAATTACTTTTATTTAGGGTTCTTTGCTTAGCAGAATTAGAGTTGTGTCTCCATTTTCTCCTTAGGTTTTCTTTGAAGACACTCCTACAATTCTAGGGATTATTATTAATGTCTCTCTAAATATCTCTGAAAAATTCTGCATCCTTCCTTAGTGAAAAGTGTCCATAAAGACAGATATCAAAGCTTCTTCTTGTCAGGATGAACTGCAGATTTTCTTGACCAAACTGGGAGAAAGGGGTGTTGGTACACATAAAATATAGCACCATAATACTCTGTGTCAAAGAAAAATTCCTTTGGCCATTGTATGTCAGCAGTATGAGAAGTACAAAGGGATCCAGAGCAACTTCATCACATTCTGTAGTTTTATTGGGAAGGAATTCAAAATGTGTGGATTTGCAGCATGAAGAGTGAATGAAGACTGTACTGCTTAATCAGAGCTTCATGGCAGCACTGATTCCTAACATATATGTGATATATGCTAGTATGCTCCATTTACTTTATTGCTTTGTAGAGAGGTTTACAGTTTAACCACTATTAATGATGAACCTGGAACTATGATGCATCAAGTGCTTTCACCAAATGCAACAAATGACGTAGCCACATTCAGCTTAGCCCAGAAAACCCAAAGTGTTTTAGAGCAGGAAAAGTATAGTTCTAGTGGCTGCTGAACCATTCAGTTTGCCAAGAATAGGTGCAGCAACATTCAAACACAAGTGACATTTGACGTTCCCGTGCCCTTTGTTTGCTTTTCACTTTGCATTATGAACACAGTAGATAATGGTAACCCTCAGTGACAGATTTTTAAAACAGATGCTTTTTTTTTTCCTTAAAGACAAAGATAAAGGAAAAGGGTGAGTGTTGTGTGCAGTGAAGTTTTCAATGTTTTATTAGAAGGGTAAGGACAGTGACAGCAACAGAGAAATTCTGTTATTTTCACTAAGCTACTATCCTTAGGTATGAATTTGGTGGCTGTTATAAACGAGTCCCCTGTTTCTCTATAACATACTAAAAACACAGTTTGGAGACAAAAAATTCATTCTGCCCAACCTTCTGAAATTCATCTTCAGATGCTTTTTGTGCGTGTTTACTGTAATGTGTTTTGTTTGCATTACAGTTTGTAGGTTGAATATAATCTTCCTCACTATATATATGCATGTGAACAACTCTATTTGTGTAAAACATACTATCTATTATTCTTTGAGTTTTGTTATTTGCAATGTTACACTCTTTTTTTTTCTGAACTAAAAAGTGTGCTAACCATCTATCATAAGCATATACACGTGACTGCATTTAATGGACACAAGACAAGAATAAAAAACAGCGCAATTTTAAAAATAATACACAAAGTCAGATATAATTTAAGTATTTGTTGAATATATTATGAGTAGTTAATAAATTACTGAAAGTGCAAATCAGCTTTGCGAAGGGGTTGCAAGAAAGAAAAGAGCTACATTTGTCGTATTTCCTATAAAGTAATAAGACCAATGGTAGCACTAAGACACTTGGCAAGAAAAGTCTTCTATTTATTTGTAGCCCCAAAACCTGAGCTGCATGACCATCCCAAAAACCTGAGGCCCAGACTTAGTTATACTGAGGAAACTCCTAGCAAATATAGTGAAATGAAACTATTCATTGCATGGTCTTTCCTGCTTGTTCAGCCATTAAATGAACTCTTTAAATGCATTTCTGGTTTTGATTTTTGTTTTGGTATGTGTGTTAAAAACCAAATACATAAAAAGAATAATGGACGGCTTAGGATAAAACATTTTATCACTGACATTCTTCTGAGATTAGAGCAGGGTTTTCAAAGAAAAAATAAAGTCTAGAAACTGAGAAAGTAAATACTATTTGGATTATTTTCATTGTTCTCTGTGTCACAGCAATAAACTTCTGGTATAATGTAGATGTTTCATTCTGTACACATGCCTTATAGAAAAGTAGTAAGACTTCTGGTCAGCAAACAAGATAGTCTTTCCTGAAACACCTCTCCTTTTCCACTGCTTCTTTGTATTTTACTGATAGAATATTTTGCAACTTCCTGACTGTGTAATGAAGTTGATTTTTTTTTTTCAATTTTATGTGCAGAGGAAAAGAATCACATAAAAAGGAATAAACTAAAAATAAAGCAAACCATTCATTCAGCTGGATGACATTTTGGGTTAACTCAGAATTCTATTTTTTGTTCTTTTTTGGCCAATACCCATGAAAATTTTCTTTTGCTTTTACCTGAACTTTCTTTTCCCCCCCTTATTTTTTTAGCTCCAGACTTCCAATGAGGAATGAACTGTTTTCCAGCTATTGTACTTTTGTTTAGGCCATAAGTTTCAGCCAGATCTTTCTGTATTTTGCCCCAGGCATTTGTCCCACTTTGCTTTGACAGAAGAATAGAAAACCACATTTGTAGTATTCCCAAATTAATTATACTTTTCCAGGCTTAAAATACTGTGCCGGATCAACAAAACAGTAGCAGAAAACTAATTCCTTCAAAAAATATGAAAGAAGGAAGTTGTGTAAGATGGTGTAATTAATCTTGCAATAAAAATAATTGTTTACAGTTAAAATTAATGTAACATGCATTCCTCAGCAGATAATAAATTATGGGTTTTCTCATTAGCATTTGAATTGATTTCCTCTAATTTCTGAGGAGCACATGAGCATGTGACTAGATTAAGTTTAATTGGACTACAGCTGGCACTGATTGTGTGTGGATAGGGTGGGGGTTTTGACTGATTTGGCATCTTCCTGCATTGTGTTTCGTTGTCCGTTTCTTTCTGTTCAGCCTTACCTGTACCGGGTATAAGGCACTGTAAGAAATATTAGAGAATTAAAAGGGAAAAGAACCTTCTGTGAACATAGAAAAATGTAGGTGAGGTATTTATAGAGGGTCTGTGGTGTCAGCTAGCGAGCAGGCTGAAAGTGAGGCAAACATCATACCTCAGAGCCAGACTGCTGTGCAGTGGAACATGCACACAATGCAGACATTATCAGCAGAGCATTTGTGAGTCTTGCTGGAGAAGCACAAGGCACTGCTGAGTAGCTCTGTGCTGCTCCTCACTAGCTGAATGTCACCCTGTCACAGGAGAAAGCTGATCGAGTCCTGCATTACGTTCCAGAGCTCAGTTTAGTGTTTTAACAGGGAGCAGCTGCGGCAGGAGTACACATTCTTTCTTATTAACTCTCGTTGCACAGGCATTAAGCTGTATCAGACAATGAAATTTTAAAATTTTGCTGCTAGCATTACTGCAGTTCCTCTATCAGCCTAGCTAGCCAGATTTCTCCATAATATCTGCCTGTGGAAGGGTATGAGATTAGGTCAAGCATGTAGTGATACTCCTCTCTGTTCTTCTAGTCTTCACTGATGTATGGCTGTAGGATTTTATGAAGAAAAGGTGATATCTTTATGTTTAATAACCCTGGATGGATTTTTCTTACATGAAAATATCTAACAGCTTTTAAAATTCATGTTCAATCTTCAGCTTTCTCAGAATCCTGTGTCTTATTTTGCTAGTAAAGCTGTACACTGGTAGAACTATTTTAATTTGATACTGCCTAATTCTTGTATTATAAAAGACAGGTACTTCATGCAAGTTCTGATTTTTATATTTAGGTTCATGTCTTCTCAGAGAAAGGCCTTTAAGTTAAAAAGTCTATTTAATAATTTATCTATTTAATAATTTCTGTGAAGTCACTACACATCCCAATTGTCTTTGCTGGTCTTTTCCTTCTGTTTTCAAATTCTGCTACTGATTTTTGAGGTAAAGAACCCAAAAACTAATACTGAGTACTCAAGAGTAGCTCATTCTGGATTCATACAGTGACATACCGGTTTCTGCTTTTTTCTCTGTTCCTTTCTGAACACTGTAGATTCACATGGAGTACCCCGCTATTCAGTGTGACTGGGGGTGTCAGAAACTATTAAATATAGAAAGATGCAGAGGGCTACCTGTTGAAAAGAACGTAATGCATGTAGTGGATAGTTTAGAGACTATTTTTTTTGTCTTCTATGAAGATATTTCACATACTGAAAAAAGTTTAAAGAATCTGTAAATGACAAAATAAATTCAATGGAGGAAGTACTGAACTTGGGGCATATGGTGAGGTCATTAATGGGAAAGAAAAGGCCACAAGGTATAGTGGAAAGGCAGATGCTAATAGTGAGCAATTTAATAAGAAATGCAGATAGAGTGCCAGACTCACTCACAGTGTAATTCAATTTAGGTCAGCATTTGAGGAAACATATGAAGAATGAATTTGGATCATGCTGTATAATCTTGGTTTTGATTCTCTCAGTCATCTTTTGTCTTCCAGGTGCTTTCCATCACAGCTAGAGATGTAAACCAGTGTTTACTGTTGGTTCGTGCTGTACTTGAAACAAGTAACACATGTGAGTGGAAGTAGGAAGAAGGTTTTACAAGTCAAATTTAAATAAAAATATTTTAACTAATAGGTTCCTCATACAGTTTTCCACAATTGATTTTTAAATGTACACTAAGAAGGCAGACAAAGTTATTTTAAGAATGAGTGGTGTACTAAGAGACTTCATATTCATGGCATTTCCTTAAGCATTTCTTCCTAGGCAAGGAAATCCATAGATGGATCAAATCAGATTAGAATAGCGAGAAAACAGAGAAAGACCAAGTGGGGGTAACATTATCAAAAAAAAAAATCAAGAAAAGAAAAAAGAAAGAGTGAAGGTTGTCCAGGTTTTGCTTGCATTTGGATTGAAGAGTTGCTTACTGAATGAGTTTCCCCATTTACTCAGCTCTTTGTTTTAGATATGCATTGCAGAGCATAATTGGAAATGTAGCCCCTGCAACTTATGAAATATTTGGTCCTGTTTAGTGGATATTTTTGGCAGAAATGAGAACACATGCAAAATTTTCTGTTGTGCCTACTTCATCCCTTTACTTCTGGAAGGTTGGTATTAGCTTGATCTTAAAAATGCCCAAGACATTTGCCTAATACATGTATGAAATTAAAAAAAAAAAATTTTTCTCTTCTTGGAGTAAATATATTATGCAGTATTTATTCCCCCATGTGAGAGTTTGGCCAGTAATTACACAGTTGCTTTGAGAAACATATAATGCCTTCTTAAATCTCTATGAACACTGAGGAATGTAGTTTTATGTTTCATCTGAAAAATTATGACTCTAGCAGTGCATTGTATGTTAGCATCATGCTGAGACACTGGCTTACCAGTAATTTGAAATAAAGAGTACCCCCTTTTCAGGGACTGACACTATCTCTTCCAGATGGGCTAATCATGGAAGTATTTTCTGCCGAATACTGTTCAGATATTTGCTGGGTGTTAGACGTTTGTGAGCTTTAGGAAGGCTAGAACCTTAGATATTCTGGCTACAGACCAATTTCAGGTTATCAGTTTCTTGGGACAAGAGCTATTAAAATAACATCTTGTAATCAGGAGAAAAGAATCAAAGTATCATGCTAAAATTTTTAGTTTGACCTAGATATAATTTTCTATTTAGTTATGGGTAGCAGTGTACTTATGTTTATTATTATTATGTCATTGTCCTGGTACTTGCTGTGTTTAGATCTTCCAGATAGAAAAACTCCAGCTTGCACATAGTGTTTTGAAAGTATTTTTTGAACACTGTGGATGTGGGGTTTACTGTGCGTGCCAAGGAAGATGGGATTTGCAGGATGGTGATCAGCTGGCAGTGGGATGTCCTTTTTAGAAGCAAGTTAAGATTCAAAATAAGGAGTTAAGGAGCAGTGATGCTTTTGCAGTGTTTTCCAGAAAAACCAATGCTGGTACTCTGCCTGCAATAAAAATAATATGTTTGTAGTTGAGAAAAAAGGAACAAGAGCAATTAATTGCAGATCTAATCAAACCTGTTCTGCATTGTACTTTTTGACTTTTTTTGTACCTCTTTTGTCCCATTTCCAGCTGTGGTTAAAAAAAAAAATCCTTACTGTAAAGTACAAAATCCATCTCATATTTAATCATTAATTTAGGGAGATGCAATGAACTGCCCAGCTTCTCAATGTTGGTTTAAAAAGCACTGCAGGTTTCCAGGGAACGTTCTGCAATCAAGGGCTCCTGTAGCCTCCAAGCCTCACAAAAATTGTTTTACTATGTTCTCAGTTTATATGCCAATATCATTTTGAATTTGAAGGTTTTAGGTGGTCTTAACTAGACTCTTGCTTCAGTGACTCACTCTGATCAAAGTGTACAGTACAATTTGACTGCAGCAAAATGTGTTGTGTACCATCTCTAATTGGCTGGGCTGTCAGTACCGGATTTCAGCCTGCCCAGAACTTTCAATCTTCTGTGTTTAGTGTGCATTAAATCTCTCGTCATCTACAAAATGCCTTCCCTCCCCCCTTTACTTTGGTCTGTAGGAGAGCTACAGTCCGTAACCTTTGTTTTCAGTTTTATCATAAATTGAAATACACGCACACTTAAATTTTCCTAATAAATAAAGTGCTATGTTGTTCCAAAGCTGCCTTTTCACCTCATTACAGCTCAGCGGAGTGGAGAGTGATGTCATGGTTGACCCAGCACCAGCATGCCCATAAATGATACAGTATGTTCCCCCCTTTACTTCCTGGCTAAAGCACTGGGAAGGAGCTTAATATGAAATTCATGCCGTGATGACAGATTTAAAAGTTGCTACAGACTGTAACAGACAGCAACTGCATTTTGCAGACATACATGACACATACCACTCTCTTGTATTCTTAAGTGATGACATTTTCAGTTTAAAGACTTATGCTTCTATTGCGCATTATGGCTGTCTGTCTACAAAATCAGGCGGGAGGAGGGAAGGAAAGGACAGGAGAGAGAAAACACTGAACTTGATATAAAGCTCTGCTTAGAGAATATGTCAAATATTAATCAGTGGTTGGAGGGGTGGCTCACACCAGTTTTCCAGCAGGCTGCACTTCTGCTCTGTGCCTTTTGGGGGATTGCAACTGTTTGGAGGCAGACAAAGCAGTTGTGCTTCATCGGGTGAAATGGGCCCCTCACACTTTTAACAAGGAGACTCTGAAAACCCAAACGGTACAAAACTGTAAAGCTGCAAGCAGGAAACTAACACACCAAACGTGAGACACCCTTCTTTGGCTGGGCTTCCCAAGCAATTAAATAAATAGCCATCAAGTTGTGTCTCCGGGGCAATAAAACATGCCACTGCGGAGAATTTACAGGAGTGGACCAGGGAGGGTGTTGCCTGATAGGGAGCTGTGACGTTCTGCACTTACGCCTATGTCTGGGCTAGAGAAGATTCACGTGACAGTAAAGCTGGATTGTAAATATGAACACTGGTTTATAACCTTGGCATCTTCCTTCACCCTCCGTTGGCTGCCCTTTTCTGCGTCTACTCAGTATCACAGCGTTCATGACAGGCAAACAGTCACTCAAATTGATATAAAGCAAAGTTATGCAAATAGGTAAGAATGGATTACTAGCGTTGCACTAGATCAGAAACCAAAATGACATTGGCCTCTTATCAGAAGACATTTCATACTCTTAACTGCAGTTTATGCCAAATAGGCAACCTCCTCCAGTGGAAAACATATCCATTAATTTCCTTCAGGATTCTTAGATGCCTGACTAGGATTTCAGAAAAGCTGAAGAAATAGAATACCCTTGACAATTCCTTCACATTCTCTTTGGAGACACACGTGTGCAGAAACAGGATTTTATGATTTTTTAGATGCTGAGCACCCTTAAATGAGAGCTGAAGGAAATCAGTTCCATGCAGAATTATGTCTCTAGCATGGTAGGAATGCCCAGTCACAAGAGACATGATCAATAAAGCTTATAGTTTATGCACCTCAATATTGAGCTTCCACATTTTGATTTAAGGAGTTTCCTGTAACATAACCCATGGGAGCTAAATTTTCCTGCTCTGCGTGAATGAAATGTTGCCATTTGTTCAATATTCAGGTTATTTATCATTTGGAGCCCTCCCCATATTACTGAAGCCAAACCTCCTCACAGAAAGAGGCAATTCTTAAAAGTAGTATAAAGCTTTGCTCCAATAAGGTATCAGCTAGTGAAGAGTAAGGTTGTTTTGATTAGGTCAAAACAGAATCACAACTTGAACACAGTTGAATACATGAGGTTTTTGTCTCTCAGATAAACTTTTTTGAGTTTCAAAGGAGTTGTGGAATTTTTTATCTTATTAAAATCATGAAGTCAAATTTCATTGAAAGATTGACAATATGAGATTTCCAACTTTGGTCCTCAGTTGAGTTTGCTTTCAGAAAGATTCAGTTCTTCGACAGAAAACCTGATGTATGAGTGATATTTCAAGTACATGACCTATTTTGCAGTATATCCTACAATGTGGAATTTTTGTGACTGAGTAAAACCTGTGAAAATATCTAAATGCCTGTCTGATTTTCAAGAGGTGTCACACTATTTTTCCCAGCCAGTCTTAGCTGAAATATTGTGAACAGTTTTGACACAAACAGTAAGGCGTACTGTCTTCTGTTACAGGTGCCAGACCAGTGGGAACATCTTTTCCATTTTTCACTCATTCCAGTTTCCCACATGCATATCAATTTATCTTTGTCACTTGCAGAGCCTCACTTAGCTGAGTAGCTCTCATTTGTCCCCTGACCTTTGACTGCTACTGGTTATGTTGAGTATAGGATAAGGAGGGGAAATTGCCATGAGAAAGGTGTCTTTTTTTTTCTCCATCAATCCCTTGAGGAATCGAGCCTAGTTACTGCAGAAGATGTGAGGATGCTTTGTAGGTTTCTAGATTTATTTGCATTCCAAATGACATTTTTAACACAAACTTCAAAGAATATGAAATAGTATTATTTGGGAAGAAGTTATTGTATTTTGTGGAATGTCAGATAAGGGCAAATTAGTACAGAAGTCATGCAGATTTCTTCATGGCAGAAACATGCATTGACAGTGAATGTCAGATTTTTGGAAATTACAGCTTTAAACAAGAAAATATTAAATTGCCCTCAGTTTGCTAATTTGGTTCTTTTACAGCATATGGAGGATGGTTACTAATTTTTCAGTATTAAGGCATTTTAGGCAAATGTAGCTGATGCTGTAAAATGGAAGGAATTAGAGAGATTGTTTAAAACCAGTGGACTGTTCTCCAGACCTGGAGCATGGATTAGTAGCATGTGAAAAGGGAAATCACCAGGGATGAATTATTGACCAAGCTAGCAGGTCCTCAACAAATGAAAGTATAACAAACTGGAATGTTATTAATCACTACTTCTGGTGTTGGTTTTTTTGTTTGCTTCCTAAGCAACATCATTAATTGCAAAGCGTAATATTGTAAGTACAGTTCTGTAAAAATTATTATGGGTTTTTTTGCCCATTCAGTTATCCTTATTCTGATTATTGCTAAAAAAAATTAATTTCATTGTATTTTGCTATTTCCAAAGTCTGGAAATTTGAAGCTGAAACTGTCATGGGTGTTTATTTGTGTGAAACATCCCACCAGCTCTTGCTGACAAAATGGGCTGATGTAAACAAACACCATTTTACTTTTTACATTTTGAATGAGATCCCTATGTAGGTGGTGACAGTAAATTAGTAAAACTTATAACTGGAAGAAAAAAATAATTTTTTAAAATACAACTTATAGCTGTTAAACTTGGAGCACCAGAACCCAGCCTCTGACCAGTTATATGTAATTTCATGAACCTAAATATAATTGTATAAAATGTGATTAGCAAATTACATGTGTATCTGGAACATGAGATTAACTCTGCGTGGTTAAAGACTTTTTTTCTGGGATGTGAACACAGCCCTGCCTTTCAGAAACGGCCATCTGCCTTCCAAACAATTAACAGCCTCCTTGGACTGTGGCAACCACAGAAGTGTATTAGCTAGCTCTGGTTGCCATCTGAGTCAGCTGGAAGTTCTCCTGGACGTGCTAGGTGAAAGATGGTAGAAGCAGGCAATGACCTGACATCAGGAAGGCTTAAACTTCTTTTTGTTTTAGGACAGAGAAATCTTCGAGAAAGGATTCTTGATAAATATGGATTTGAGTGGTGAAAGAAAATGTATTTTCCAAATTGAGATCCCTTTCTATGAATGGAGAGTTGGAAAGAGGTGTGTAATGTGAAAGCGTACTTGCATCTGACAGTTTAACAGCTGGGACCTGTAGGATGGCAGCCACAGAGCCAAAACATCCTTGCGGTGACCAGCTGTGCTGGTTTTGGCTGGGGTGGAGTTAACTTTCTTCCTACTGGCTGGTATGGCACTATGTTTTGGGTTTGTGCTGACCACAGTGTTGATAATAGAGATGTTTCTGTTGTTACTGAACAGGGCTTACACAGAGCCAAGGCCTTTTCTGCTTTCCATACCGCCACGCTGGCAAGGAAGTTGGGGGTGCATGGGAGGTTGGAAGGACACATAGCTGGGACAGGTGACCCCAACTGACCACAGGGATATTCCAGACCATATGACATCATGCTCAGTATATAAATGCGGGGGAAAGAAGAAGGAAGGAGGGGACGTTTGAAGTGATGGCGTTTGTCTTCCCACATCACTGTTACACGTGATGGGGCCCTGCTCTCCTGGAGTTGGCTGAACACCTGCCTGCCCATGGGAAACAGTGAATTAATTCCTTGTTTTGCTTTGCTTTGTTTGTTCGTGCAATTTTTGCTTTCCCTATTAAACTGTCTTTATCTCAACCCTTGAGTGCTCTAGCTTTTTACCCTTCCAGTTCTCTCCCAGCTCACACTGGTGAGGGAGTGAGTGAGCTGCTGTGTAGGGCTTGGCTGCTGGCTGGGGTTATACCATGACACCAGCCCATGGTACTCAAACGCTGCCAGGCTGCTGCACCATTAACTGCCAGCTTTTACAAACTGGTGTGGAAGAAGTGTCATCTAGTGACTTACATTAGTCAGGCAAGATTGCTGGCCTGCTGTAACGTCCAGACACCTGAGTATCCTCAAGCAGTTTGTGATAGGAAATGCCCATAAACATGTGGCAAAACTTTGTTGATACATGTTTGAATGCGTATGTGTTTCTGGATTTACACACAGATAAATATATGCTGAATGCATTGTGTTATATTTTAGGTACAATTACAATTACAAAGGAAGATTAAGCCCAGAACTGATTAGCATAGAACCAAAGATATATATTAAATAATCCTATTTTCTTTGTTTAAGAGTTGACTGGAAGCAAGTTTGGAATTATTTAAACTGGTACACTTCATTGTAATCAGTAGAAAAATAAGTCCAGAATTTGTGTGCATAAAATACTGGTTGTTCTTTTTAACTTTCTAACAGTTAATGGGTCTCCATAGCAGTATTATTCATTTTAATAACAATTAAGCATTCAAAAGTCATGACTACTAATTCATTAGAAAAAGAGATAACATGCAATAATGTTAAGTAGGCTAAACAAAGCTGCATCCACTGCATTTGGCTGTCTTCTCTTGCATGTCTGTTACAGAGCAGTAGTCCAGTACGTGACTGCTCTGGAAAAAACACATGCAGAAGGCATCAGACATGGTACTGTATCAGCCTAGAGCCAGAGATACTACAGCCTGTGACAAAGCAAAATGCAGACCACAGCATGAGGGCTTGCCATGAGCAGTTCTTCTGAGAGTAATGGGTACAGAGAGAAGGAACCAAAAGTCTGTTGCAGTGTTCCAGCCCAGTAGCACAGAAAACACTGTTAAAACATTTTATCCCTTGTGACTTTCATAATGCTCCCTGGATTTTCACATTCCTCACTAGCAGTTGCTTTTACTTCGATATTGTGCAAGTTTGGAGGCTGATTCTACAAATCTTGTCCTTAGAAACACGAATTATCTTCTTGGAGTCAGTGGTTACTTGTGTGAGGAAGACTAGAATACTTGAACTGATATCTCATTCAACAGCAGTTAAGGAAAAAGGCCTTTCCTCTTCTTTGCCTGTATTTAAGAAGCAATTTTTGTTTCATATAGAAGACAGATATGTCTAGCAGCATCTGTAACATATCTATGGAATTGTAAGCCCGTTACAGTTCCAAAGTATTATTTCTCTTTGTTTCCCTCCATTGTCCTTGCATCACACTGGAATGTTTTCTCTGATCTTTACTGAGTTGATACAGCTCTGAAGGTATAGCAAATTGACAGGAGAAATGGTAAAACAATACCTGCTGATCTACTTTAGTCCACAAGAGGTGCATCAGGTTTGTATGCGGGAATAGAGGGGCATCAACTGCCTTGAGAAATATGACTGATTCAGGAGTGTCTACCTTCCAGTCGGCTTCCAATCTGTTTGACAAGTGAAGCAAAACTGATGTTCATGAGGTGTATTTTCCTCTGTACTAATATGTCCTAACTGGTAGTCACAGTACCAGTTGCAGTGAAGCATGGCAGACTATGTTGGGCTCAAGAAATCATGCACCAGACAACAAACAAGTAATTAACTATTTGCTGTGCTATGTGTGTTCTCACACCTTCATGTGTTGTTAGCGCTGGTTTTAAAGACTAGGAGGTGACATGAATCTCACATTGACATCATGAGAAAAATAAGTACAGATTTGGGAGTTAAAAAAATACGTAACATGGGAGAGAGAAACGTATCACAGAAGAAATATCAGTGCTAAAAGCACCTCTTGCTGTATCAATGAAATTTTTTTTGGTGACTGCAAAAAATGTATAACAACTTGGGGACAAATTCAGTCTTCTTGCTTACTTATATTCCTCCATTGTTCTGCCATTGTCAATCATCTTGTCTTGGACAGTGAACTCTTTAAGTAAAGACCCCTGTGTTTTACAGCCCCTACCACAGTGTGTTCAGGTTCATGGTCTCATTAATGCAAATGTATAATTAATAAATTCAGAATCAGTTAATAGACCGTATTCAAGTGGGTACTCAAACCAGTGAATAGTAGTCATGCCATGGAAAAGACAACAGAAAGAAAGTGCGTAAGAGATAAGGCTGATGGCTTCATTGTCCTTTAGACAGGTCTTGTACATGTGATAGCTGTTGGGATTATTTTCAAGCCAAAGATGAGTGCATTGTATAACTAACTCCCCTTTCCTAACCCTCCTTCTCCCCTTCCCCCTCCTCTTCTTTCTCTCCCTTCCCCTTCCCCCAGCATTTTTCTTCTCCCTGTGCTAATGTGTCAAGTCTTGAGCAGAAGTTTACATTAGCCAAAATTTAGAGATTCAGAGCTGAAATATCTTACAGCCAAACCAGGTTAGGTGAGCCCCGGCTTGTTCTGTCTGTTCACTGCAATAATTAGTCAAATATTATATCCAAATTCCCATAAATGAGGAATTCTGGTTTTGGACTGGGTATTAACTCTGTGGCTTGAGAAGACAATGCTGGTGCTGTTGTTCCCTTGTACTCCTAAGCATCTGTTGTATTTCAGCTGACTGGTGTGCAAAGTCCTCTGTGCACACATATAGGAGCAAGAGTCATCTGTGAACTAGTGAGGAAAAACTGGACAAAGGCTGTTGGTTATTTTAGGGGAAATGAAACATATTAATCCCTGTCTTCCATGGCCTAAGCCTTAATCCCAGAATAACCTTTCAAGCTACTTTCAAGATGAATTATGTTTTGGCATTCTCAAGACTGGAGTCAGTGAAAATTATCTTCTTCCAAAGCTCATTTTGTTCTGATTGTTATTCTGATAGAGCATTTATGTATTTACATAGTAAATCTATTTACAGTAAGTAAAATAATTTGTCAAAAATCAATACAGTTAAATTTCATCCTCTTTTTGAAGTCTTAAAATTAAATCTGTGATTGACCTTTTATCAGCTGTATATATTGACTGATAGCCAGGCTTCCTAAGAATGTAATTTATGGTTTTGAATGCTAGTCTAAATCAGAAAATGTTTTACAATCTTACATCAGTGTTTTAATTTCATTTCTTTGTGTTGCTTGTCATGTCTTCCCCTTTCAGGATGTCATTTGCTCTGTCTTCACATATGTTAGAAGTGGCCAAGACCAGTAAGTGTATTAGACTTCTCTCTCCTTATTTCATAGGCTTTTGACAATGTGTTTGACTGTTTTCTTGGATCTCCGGAGAGATATCTCTGATTTGTCAAAAGTCTGGGTACATTTGAGTTATCTGTGTTCTGGGGCAGAAGGAAAAAGGTTTTGGATTTAACCGTAAGTCTTGTAAGGAGATACTTTCAATGCTTTTAGTCAAGACATGTTTTAAAAATGTTTAAATGGATGACTTCATGCTTCATTTTATGGCATTCCTGGAATACTGTTACAAATACAATAAATGTTCATTTAATCATGAATACTATGCTAGTTGTCATTTGTGAGACAGTGAAATAAAGTCCTCACAAGTTCTAAATGGCCTATTTTATATAGAATACAATATCCTTGAGCTATAGCACTGATGTTCACGTTAAACTCAAGGATTTAAGTTTTAAATTGAAGGGTCTTTCTCTTATTTTGCCATGCACATGACTTCCCGTAGAAGTTAATCTCTAAATGCACTGAGTCCTCCTATTTTATAACATATTTTATAGGGGAAGATAATTGCTCTTGTGCTGCTCTTTGGTCCAATTCTGTTAAGTTTATTCTAGAAATCTGTCATCTATAAAAGCTAACAAGAACATCCACATCTAAATAGTTTTGCTATGGTGGTACTGACTAGACATAAGAAGGGAAGAAGATATGATCCGTAGTTTATTCATAGTCTTTGTGACATTTACCCTTTGACATAAGATATTTACATCCGTTCATCAAAATGTGACTCCTCGTCACAATCTTCTAAGCTAAGCCTGTAATATACATGATTATGGTAATTTAAAAATGAAACATAAAAAAAAGAACATGATAAATGCATATCATCTTACTCTTTATGGCTCTAGTAAATGTCATACCTTAGGCTAGATGAATATGTTTTGACTTTCCCATGCAAAAATCTGTTTTGAAATGAGTCAGTCAACAGGCTTTTTCTTACTCATTACTACTTAGCCTAAAGATCTTAGGAATCTGGTTTTGTTTCATTATCAATTTATTTCTGAGAAAATAATTGTCTTTATGGAGTACTAAAATCATAATTTCCCTTCAGTTTGTAACTGGGAAAAAGTAAATTTTCTACCAATTCTGTGAAATTAGTTCTCTGTCTGGATCTTCCATTCTCTGTATGATGCTTTAACTTGGAAATTATCATAACAGATACCCCTCAAAGAGTCTCAGAAAGGAGCAGAAAAAGGTGCTTTATATTGAAATCAAGCCATCAGCTAGATACTTTAGTTGTCTTTATTTAAGAGCAATAAATTTTTTTAGCAAGTGGAATAAGCCAGCGAGAATAACTAAAAAGGCATTTAGTGAATTACACAAAGGGTGTGTGGTTTAGACCTTTTCTGGAACGCAGGCTGCAGTTTAGCTGTCGAGTCACTATCATTCTCCTCAAAGGTGAAATGATTTAGAGGCCTAGAGAAACTTAATTTTTCTTGATCACCATGTGCAACCTGGAATTTTAATGGCAGGCATAATTAATTCTTCTGATGTTAATCATCAGGGCTGGGCTCCACAATTATCAGCCTAGTGCAGCTGGGGCATGGTGCAGACATGAAAAATTAGGAAAATGAATCAGTAATAGGGTGGCAGATTTAATCTGCATCATGAAAACAAAGTTAAAAAGAGAGAGATCGAGAGAATTTCAGCTGAAGCTTTTGTGCCAATGAGCACTGACAGAACTGAAAAATGTTGCCGATGTCCAAAGTGATTGGTAATTACCAAGCCATTGAATTTTTTATTGTCAATTTATCATTGCGCCAGAGGTTAAATTTAACATCTTCTTCTAAAGCCATCACTCTAGGAGGAAGGCAAGCTTTGCATCACGTGGACCAGGAGTCAGTGAAAGGTTAATCAGGTATTCCTCTAGTTTGTGTGTGCTTCCAAATCAGTCTTTCTTTTTGTGTCCTTTATGCTGCATAGATACCGTGGGGTATTTTCTAATTTATATCACCTGTACATTTCAGAAAAAATATTAGATTGCATTCCTCAGCACAGCATCATCTGCCTTGCTGTGTATTTATAATGCTGTGTTTTCGTACTTCCCCAGGCATATTTTACACACATTTCAATATGTATATGGAAATTTTATATATCCAAAAGCTGTATGATACAGGGCACGCATTTCCCAAACAAGGAAAAATATAATCTTAGTGTCTGAAAGTACTGCAGAAATTTTAAAAATCCGATGTAATTTGTTTAGATTTTTATTTGCTTAGTACTCAACTGTGTTATTTGGTTTGCACTTGATTTTTGCTTTGTTCTGAAGCCATGTTGTTTGTGAATGGTCCAGTTTAAGATTCGGGTGATGTTTGGAATGCTAGAAACTGCTTTTGGGCTGAAGAACTGTGAGGGGAAGGCTGTTTGCATCTTGTATCTTGCACATGCTGAGTACAGGTTTTGCACTTAGCAAGTAAGAAATATTAGCATTTGATAAAGAAGCACATGTTTCTCCCTCGAATCTTCCCCCCTCAGGAATATTTAGTAAATGGTAGGGTCTTTTTTGATACAAAAGCCATAAAAGACTGAGAGAAAGGCAGCAGCAAAACATCCTTATAACAGAAATATGCGACAGAAATATACATTCCTGTGTTAGGAATTAAATTGAGCCCTGAAGTAAGTGAAAACCTGTTCAGTGAAATAGTAGAATTTGTGCTTCTCTGTTTACAGGTTTGGATCTGCCCTGAAAATTCCAAATACATATTCTTATACTGCTTGCTATGTAGCTGTCTTTCAATACGATATTAAATACAACTTCGGTCTTCCTAAATTTCTACCTAAATTCTGCTCAGTAATCTCACTTCTATTTACTATATACTTTTGCATTGTTTATTATAGATTCAAGACTGTGCTCTGATTAAAGGAATTGTATGCATTTTCTATAAATTAAAAATGGAAATGGCCTTTAGGGGAGACTCAGTAGAGGAATCAATGCGTGCATTAATTACTGCAATTCATTACCCAAATAAACACAAGACTCAGCCTTTTGCTGGATACAAATTTAGGGACATACGATGTTTACAAGAGACAAAGGCTTGTGATCCTGCTCATGTTAATCTACAGATCAAAGTATGTGAGCCCATTCCTAGTGGAGGCTCCTTTGGGGATACCATAGCTGGGATCAATCCCCCCATGCAGGCAGTGAATTATTGCTGCTGAATACAAAAGCTGCTCACGTGACATCACTATTCCCTAACAACAGGAATACTTGCTCCAGATAGTGCTTTAGAAGAGAATATTTTCTTGATACCTCACTTTTCTATAATTAAACTCAAATCATAAAGCGATAGCTGTACAATAACCACTGATTCACTTCATTAACAAAAATATGTCACATTTCATAGCAAATACTCAGTCATTTGGAAGAAAAACATGAAAATATACTCTTTAGCTTCTCAGAGGTTTTCTAGAATATAAACAGAAGGTTAGAAAACAATAGCAATTAGAGCTATACAGGAAAAAAATCATTTATTGAAAAGTTTTCATATTTTTCTGAATCAGTATCCTTTCTTTTCTTAAGAAGAGACTAGAATAGTATTGGAAAAATGCAATTTTTCTAACAGCATCTGGTTACATTTCTTCATCTTATTTTATAGTTGGAGGATAAATTACAGTATGAAGGCTTCTGTTCAAAACAGGACACAGAGCGTGATTTGAATCTCAGTGCATTTTGCCATTGTGGGTGCAAGCTCACCCCCGGTCTCAGCAGCTCACAGCAAAACCCCAACCTTTTTCTTCTTTCCTGTTGGAGCACTCTGATATTTTAATGGGATTCTGACTAAAACTGCAACTAATTAAGAATCAATTCAGGACCATTAGTAAGTGGAACTAAGGTAGCCAGTGTTGCATATTTCAAAAGAGTTCGCTTTAATGAGAGGAGTTCTTAGACAGGGGAAGAAAAACCCCACAAGCAGATTAAAGATAGTGTAGGGACCTTCTCCAGTTAAACTAAACAACTAATGCTACACAGAAAGATGCTGAACTTGTAGTCCTCTCTAATTGATCTACTTACTGTTCCTTAGGAAACTCAAAACAATAATGAATGCAGGTATTAACTGCGTGTAAGTCACTCAATAGCTATTTATAAACATTAGCAATTGTTACATTTCACAGGCTTTCTTCATCGGAGAAACATATGTTATCTTTTTTCAGATGTATAAACCTTAGAACTGTCAAACCTTTTTTTCTTCTTTGGGCTTTGTACTTCTGCGACATCTGTTTATCTGCACTGCGTTGCCTGCAGATGGTATTTCTAAAATTTGTTAAAGGGGTTAGGATGCCATATTTTTGACAGCTGTAATTTTGCTTCACCACATAGCAAAACTTTACTAAAACTGCAATGCTTTGAGGGAACAATTTCACTGTCATTATTTCATTAGTTGTATCAATTTCTCCCCCTAATCTCTTGCTATTGTGAGTTCTGTTAATGAACTGGTAGCAGGTAAATGTAATAATTTTAGGAGAAATAGAAAAAGCAATATATGGTTGATTGATTTCAATTATTTGAGTGGGAATGCACACAACTATATTGATATAGTCTGATATTAAAGTATTAAAATCACAATAGAGTAAATTGAAAGCACAAACCCGAATACATTATGTAAGTCTTAAGCATCACAATTACCTCACCTCATGAGAAACTGCTTGGACAAGGTTTCTGGTTTGAGACAAAGTGAAGAGAGACAAATCTACCATGAGTATGTTTAAGAAAAAAGTATGAAGAGCTGTTTGTATTCCCAGCGTGTGAACATGACTGCAACATATTTACAGTTGATACACATTTTAGATGTTCTGTAGAGTAAGTCAAGAATTTACACAGGATTTGCTAGGGAACTTCATTATTTTAAAACACCAATTAATTTGGCTGCAGAGGACAGAATGTGATAGAACATCTTTCCAGTATGTTTGTTTGAAAGATGAACATCTTGGCTATTTAATTTTTTGTTTTCTATTTTACTTTCTAAGTTGTATTGCTAAACAAACAGTGCACACTCATTCAGTGTAACTTTCTCTTGCAATAAATATCAATCAGAACAATCAACAAGAGGTAAATTATCTTTGTAGGAAGAGTGAGCCCTAGCCAGGGGCTGAAGGGTCTCCCAGTCATTGCTTTTTACATTAGTCCTTGGTTTGGATACATGTGCTCTTGACACAGAGACTGTAGACCTTGAAGCACTGTTTTTAGAAGCTATATATTTTTAATCAAGCTTCTTTTGCTTCTGTGAGAAAGGAAACAGGATTTTTCTTTGTAATGACAGGTGACAGTGCAAACAACAGAAGAAAATATTCCGGGGAGAGAGGAAAAATGGTACTTTAACTAGGCTGGGAATAGATCAGGATTGTCTGATAAACATGTGCCTTTTTTTAAAATTTTTTATTTTGAATATTGGATATTGCAATATTAGCAACCTCAGATATATGTTGACATTTAACAGGGAAAATGACAGATCAACAGCTGTGAACTCTTTTGTTTTTAATAAAAGAAGTAAACAAGTAATTTCAGCTCTTTCTATCCTGTTGTGTGCTAAGATCTGGGAAGGATAAAAATACAGGATCCTCCCACGTTCTGGTCAAAGCTTTTGGCTTTTACAAAACGAATGGAATGGAACAAAGTGTCACTTGAATATATAGAAGGATGTTTGGAATGAGGACAGGCCAGGAGAGACGTGACCAGTGTTTCCATGCCAATGGAGGTCCACAAACCCAAGCATCAACCCTCAGTTGAGTAAGCCTCAGTACAAGTTCCAGATGCTATAAAAACAGCTTCAGAGTAGTTGTGCAGGCACTCCACATCTCATGAGAAAAGAATTCTACTGACCTGTGCCAAAAGACACTAGCAATATCCTCCTTTTTTTCCTTCAGTCTTAAGAGTTGATATGAATGTTTTTCTGTTTTTTTTTTTACCATCAGTAAGAAAAATAAAACCTCTTTGCTTGAGCTGAAGGAGGTGGAACTCTCTTATCACTTCCATCCTCTGGTCTTTATTTTTTCACATGTATAATAAGGATCTCCTTATATTCACTTATGATCATCCTGTTTAGCATAACAATATATCCTGCAGAACTACCAGTATTGTCAACTCTAAGCCTCCTTCCAGGTTTGTATGTGCTGTACTTTAGATTTTAGTTAAAATATCTTCTTCATACTGCTTCAGTTTCTGACATCTTCCTGACGAATCCCTTCTCTGTATGAAAGCAATGAAACTCAAATCATGGCAGAGGGGTTATTCTGTTGGGGGGGGTTGGGTTTTTGTGTGTTTTTTAAATGTAGGCAATTATTTCCTAATAATATCTGACAGGGTCTTGGTAAAAAGGCTAATATGCTGCTGAAGATCCTACATCAGGTAAGTAATGGTGTCTTGTTGGCTAAAATTTCTGATACTATGGAAACTGAATAAGTCTGAACTCTCATTATTTTTTATTTTTACTTCTTGGCGTGTATTTACTGTATGCTTTCCCATGCAGTTTGCCAGCAACTTTTTTGCATGATTGCCAGCAATATGGAGACTCCAAGAGTGTACAATTACCTTTGCCTTCCTTTCAGAAATTCATGAAAAGCATTTCACATCCTTGAGGGAAGATGTTTCTGTCTTTAAACAGGGGTTGGAGGAGGTGAAATAGAGTGAGAAGAACAGTTCTTTTTCTTCCTCTTCTCAGATATGTAGCATTCCTTTATTGGTTCTCCTCCAGGATGCATTCCCAGAGGAGAACTACCCCTTCTCTATTGCAGCAGGGCAAACTTGGCATCTGACAAGGGTGTCCCTCAGGGATGAGGAAGCCAAGGGTGGTCAGAACACAGTTCAGGCAATGACTTCATTGACAGGACCAAGTTATGCAGTGCCTGAGCCAGGAAAGTGCAGCAGGGGGTGACAGTAATAAGTCCTATTGATAGATCAGGGATGACCAAGGCAAAAGCAAAGTAACAGGTCAAAGTCAGTCTGAGAAATTCAAGCAACAATTCAGGTGTAGGTCTGGGGAAAAGTACACACAGAGTATACCTCAGGCAAAGTATAGGTACCCAGACCTGAGCTTAAATGAGTCTCCTGAGCCTGTGAAAAGGGGTCTGTGAAGGCCCCAGGTAGTGCAAAAAAGGTCCATTAGTGCACTCAAAGCTGAGACAGAACTTTATGTCTTACAGTTCATTCTGCCTTTCACCTGCTTCATCCAGTCATTGAAATCTTTTCTCCTCTGTCACCAAAATTTAACTTACACAATGTCTCTGGATTTCCGTACTTGTCCTCTACTCCTCAGCTCTGCCTTTCTTCACTGGTCTAAGACTTTTAATGCAAAGTGACAGCAAGAATAGTAAAACCTTGTTATAATGTCACTTGAGGTTTGGATAGAAAACAACATTTATTTTATTTTATTTAACAAATCTGTAACCTCGCAGTAATTCTGCTGTTGGCACTGTGCTGCATACCATGGCTACTTGGAACTTTATAGCCCCAGCAAAGACATTTCTACTAGAGTATTTCTTGTGTTTTCTGAAGGAATGATGTTTATGACACACTACTGAACCCACCTGATACTCTCCAGTAGAAGACAGGGGTCCATGTGCACTCAGTTGAAGTTATTTTAATAAATCATAGTCATAGGGAGAGGGGAAGAAGGCAGGGCAGACAGAAAATAGGTATGTTAACATTCATTTGAAATTATTGTTGCTGATAAAGCATCCTACTGGCTCCCCTACTTTGTTGGATGGTAAAGCAAGGCCACAGAGCACTAAGGAGAAAGAGAAAAGCAGAGATACGAGAATCATGGACATTATAGACAAGGAACAATATTATTAGGAATCAAACTGAACAATGGCAAGGACCACAGATTAGCCCACATTAGCCCATATTCAAAACAAGGCTTCACAGTCTTTTGTATGGACACCTCTCATAAAGTGGGGTTTTACATAATGTAAGATAATGTAACTAAGTAGTTTAATTTATGATATAAGCATACAACTTGACTTTAAAATACCTACATTTTTACCTCTGTATATTTTTCTCTTCTATAGAAGAGAAAAATCTTTGAATTGTAAAAAAACCCAAAAGGGAAACACAACCTAAAATTCTGTCATCTACTCCTCTGCCACCAACTCAGCACTAACTTCCTGAGGAAACACAGTCAAAGACAGCCCAACCTAGTTCTATAACTTCTGTTCCAGTGGCACAGCAAACCTGGCTTTTTGAAGCTATTGTCTTCTTATAAAAGAAAATTAGATCCTTGAGATTTTTTTATTAATGTTAGTTAATTAATTAGTGTTGTACCATCTGAAAAACTGTCTTTTTCTCCACTTAGAGAAAGTCTGCCTTATTTACAGCTGTTGAGCCAGCCTAGCTCTCACCTCTACCAAAAATAATCGAGAAGTACACGAAGTACAATGGGATAGGAGGTATAAAAATGTACATCCTAAATGAGTTTCTCTGATTTCCTTGGGAAAAAGCTTTCAAGGTTAAATGTATTTGAGTAAACTTTAGAGGTGAGGGTTAGTTCTGTAACCACAAAGCCTTTGGACTTCTCTCATTGTTTGAGGATTTTGGAAGTGTGGACAGTATGTGCAAGAGCAAACTATAAAGTTTTCCATTGACAATCACCTGCCAATAATCCTTGCAAGCTACTAAATTCAGTTGGAATGGAATAGGACATATATAGATAAAATAGTAATGGCAGGTACAGACCTGACCTTAAAAGAGCTGTGGTGCAGCTTAAGACAAATCATGCCATGGCATGTCCAACTAATAACTGTTAGTAGGAAGAGCACATGAGGGAAGCTGGCATATGAGTTAGACAAAGACATTATAACTAGTCACTCATTAGAAATTGTGAGTATCTGTAAACCTTATATATTTTTTCTCATCACATGTCCCTGGCACCAACCTGCACAGAAGTAATTAGTTCACCTTTAGAAGTCTTGTCAAGCTAATTTACTAGACTGGAATATGGTAAGTATGAAATATTTAAATGGTAGTAACTTTGATCCCAACATAAAAACCTGTGTAAATGAAGGTCCTTATATTTTAATCAAACTGCATGATCACTGCACCTATTCAGAGAAAAAGAAACTCTATGGGATGTTTGTGGCAATCTGTTTGTGAAAATCAGAATGCACAACTAGGGACTAAAAACTGAGTGCAGTGGCCATCTAAGCTGTACATGCCTTTTAGTGAGAATGAGGTCTGTTTGTGCGATTGATGGCTTATGTTTGTTAATCTCCTCCAGGTAAAACATTTGCTGCAGGCAGAATTTCTGCAAGAACTTTAGGACTGATCTTAGAAAGGAATTTGCTTTTTGAATAATTTCTTTCTTTCTCTCTTTCTTTGAGGGAATAAAAAACAGCCCAAAGAGTACTAGTGTATAAAGACAAAGCCAGGCCGAATATTACATCTTACCAGTGATACACAAGTGTTAGTCAAATGGAGAGATGACAGAGAAATAAGGAAACAATTAAACTTCAATAAAACAAAATAAGGAATAACATTCCAGTCAGATCTAATCACATTATGTATAGTATAACTTTCAAATTGAAAGTCCATAAAACCCAACCACACCTCAGCCAGTTTGTCTGGCATCCGTCCTGTATAATAAGCCAGAGGTTCCTCGTGGCACAACTCCAAGTTAGTTTGAAACCATGTCTGCAGAGGGGATGGCACTGAGCCATGTTTCCAAAGAAATAGAATAATTTTTCTGGTGGGAAAGGTCAGGCAGTACAGAGCCATGAGGGATGAGATTCCCTTTTTCGGCTTTTTCTCAATTCTTAATCCTTCAAATATATTTTTTTAATAGTAAAATTCATTCACAAACAGAAAACCTGACACTGAAGCAATGTTAAAGATCCATTTAAACTGACAGGCAGCAGGAAATCCAGAACCCAGGCAACCTGGTTGCATCATTATAAAACTTGCAAAGAATTTGGTAAGATGCTGGTTACCTTTCCTCTGCCCTGTAAGTCTCTACCCCAACAAGTTTTTTAAGCTCTTACCTAACACTGAGAAAAATAAGAGAACATAATGGATTCTCAGTCCCATTTTCTGTATTTGATATGTGCAAATATATGCCTGAATATAATAGTTAATTTACATTTAACTTCCATTTTAAATAATAATCTTCATAATGCATAAATGGATTCCATATGCTATCAGACAAATCATTCCTGATTTTCTTTATGGAAGCACATATGGGAACTATGTTCACCCAGGGTCAAATCCTGGCTCCATTGAAGTCAATGGCAAATTTCCCACTGATTTTGCAAGGGCCAAGATTTCACCCTTGATGTTCAGCCACCCTAATAATACAAAGAGCCAATGTTGTTCTCTCTTCTCATATGTCAGATAAGTTTGAACAAGAACTGAGTTATCACTGAATTAATGTAATCCATTCCTCTGCATTTTCTAGCTTGCATCAAATACTTTGCTTGGGGTGAGTGGAATACAGATTTACAGTTATAGTAGCCACACAGTTGTCTGTAAATGTAATCAGTGCCAGCTATTTCAGAGCCTTTGCAGAGACAAGCAGAGCAGATCACTGGGAAATGACATAAGAGTTAGTGTCCACTGGAGAGCAAGGGCAATAGGGAGATTTCCTGAGGTAAGAAGCATGTCTTAGGGAACTGGGTCTGTAGCATCTTTTGTCAGTTTATGGGTCATAATTGGATCTGGTCCAACAGAAAATGATGTTTTGGCCCATGGCTCATTCTATGTCGCCCTTCTTGGAATTAACCAGATGTATAGAAAGTGGATTGCAAGCAGCTTAATTCTTGCAATCTGAGTTCTTTCCCTAGGGGTCCTAACACACTTCTCTATAATGTGACCGGAAATGCTCTGTTTTATGGCTAGAATGGAATCCACTGTGGGATGGAGGCGAGTCCAGTCATTTGCCATCAGTGCAAATGCTTGGGTACACAGTTAACATTGTGCAAACAGTCCATGCTAGCTGAGAAACGATATCTCTCGGGGCCCATGTGGAGCAGAGATAGAATTTTTGTACTTTGGTTGCACTCACTGAGAACCAGAATAAAGTTCAAATTCCTCTTAATTTCTGGTTTGGATTTACAGTATTCCAACATTCCATCTTGCACCTAGACAAGGGATGCACATTGAGAGGAACTTTTGTGAAACTGACTGGATCACTCTATTTTATCTTGAGATGGATGAAACTTTACATCAGCTATTCCAGAACTGGATGGCTGATTTCCAGAACTGACTTCGATTCAAATTTAAACATCTCTAAGATTCACACAAGTTAAGCCTCTGAAAGCTTTTTGCTTCTTAAGTGTTTTAAATATGTATGAGCACACTCTCCATTTTCTAGCCAGAGCCAAACTGGACATCAGGAGGATTTTCTTCACTGAAAGGGTGGTCAGGCATTGGAAGTCTCTGCTCAAGGAGGAGTTTGGAGTCACCGTCCCTGGAAGTGTTCAAGAAATTACTGTGTATGATATTTAGTGCTATGGTTTAGTTGACATGGTGATGTTTGGTCAAAGGGCGGAGTCGATGATCTTGGAGGTCTTTTCCAATCTTAATGATTCTCTGATTCTATGAAATAAACAACATTTTGCCTCGCAGAACAAATGAAAATATTTTACTTAGCATGTACACATGTTAAAAATATTCATCAATTAGACATAAACAATTTTAAGTGAAAAATCAAAAATTTCTGGTTAGAAACTGGAAATAAATTTTGAGTTTCTGTTCTTTTTCCTGCCTTTTTTGACCGTAGATATTAGTCTGGTTCAACAAAGATTCTTGAAGCATTGTGGTTAAATCGTAGTTTTGACAAATCAATTCATTATTTGAATTTATGAAAACATGTCACTCAGCCTAATTAGTTGTTAAGATCCATTGTTTTGGAGTGCTTTCACTAAAAAAAAATTGTTCATTAAGCTAACCTGCCAAATTCTTGGCTGATGCAAATATCAGCTTGTCTACTAGTGTTCCTGGCAAGATCTCTGAGATCACCACCATTGCATCACTGCTAAAGTGGGCATGTTCCATGTGCAAGGACTATGAGATTAAGCATCATGTAGTATGTGAGAAGCTGGTTAATAAAGAGCTGGAACAATAAATTATATTAATAACTTGAATTTTAGCTAATTTTTTTCTGCAACGTATTATTCCATTTTATTTTGTCTGCGTTTTTATTTTCAGCACTAAGACATGACAAGTTGTGAATTATGATCTATTCATTCACACCCAGTTTCAACACAACTGGGTGTGAATTAATACTCCATAATTCATATAGTGGAGCGTCTTATTACAATTATAAAATTTTATTAGAAAATGTTTTTTAATATTTATATTGTTAATTAAATGATGATGAGTCTCATAAATTCTGAACAATGAATTAGGTTGTATTAGGCACTATTCAGATTTCATCTGTTAGCCAATCAAGGTACACAGACTTCTCTATTATTTAATGTGCTATATAACAATGTTGGGCTATGAGATTTTTCTTTAGAATGTGGAATTTCTTATTCAAATGAACTTTATCAGAAGATTTTCATTAGTAATTTCTAGACATAAGGATCAGTATGGACATACTGTTTCCTTTTACAGATGTTGATTCATGGACTATAGGAAAGAGTATTTAACTCTTCTTTTGAAAGTTAAGAAAACTTTGGATCACATAAACCTTGGGTGGTTAATCAGTGTTGGTTTTGAGGGTAACAGCAGTCTCTCCTGTCTGCTAACTTTCATAAAGCACTTTGGTCTTCTGTATTTTGGATCTAGCTCTGCATTTCGTCTCCTCATTGTGGAAGTCTCACTCCAGGTCTGTTTGTGAAAGCATTTAAGCATGTATTTAAACTCAAACATATGCTTCAATGTGTCCTAAAAAGCTGAGATCTGCAGTACTCTCAGGTAGATAGAAATTGAAGATGAGGTGCATGGTGGGAATTGCAAATCAAGATAGATGTGGATTACATGGCATTACTGGGATAAAGATATCCCAATTCTGATCATTATTTCTGAAATCAGAACCATGCCATCTACATAAATGATGTGGAAAAATGCAGCAGCCAGAGTGAGATAGATAAGAAAGATTCCTTGCTCAGTAAAAAAAAGTAACCACCTTTACTCATAAAATATTGTTTGATATACACAGTGACAAATAATTTAAATCCATCTGTATCTAGGTAAACATTTTTTAGGTTCTCACACATTTTTCTAACTGGTTTCTATGAGAATTTTCATTTGAATTTAACTGTACAAGGTTGCAGTTTAACTGTACAAGGTTTAGCCCACAGAAGCTAAATTGCTTTGAGTTAGGTAAAGTGAAGACCTGTAGAGATATATCAATAATTTGCCTCCTCTCCAGCCTTTTGATTACATATGGCATAAGGGCTTAATCCCAGACAGAGATTCACTGTGCAAGGAATTCAGGGCTGAGTCCTTTAAAGCAAGGATTATCTGTGGCAGCATTCTTCCCCCTCAGGTGTTGCTGTTGCAAGAGTGCAGCCACGGTTGCCTACTGCTGCTTTGTTAATAATGAAACATTCACAGAAATTCCACGCAAAATTGATTTTTTTAACAGTATATGAGTCTAATATGAAGTCTTAAAATGTCATTGAAAAATCTGTTTGTAATTTACTTTGCTGCTAAGAACTTACTGCCCCACTATAAACAATTTACTGTATTTCTTCCCATTAAACAACAATTTTCTGCATATCTGTTCAGCCTTCTTGTTGTGACATGCCACTGTGAGCTGATAGATAGATATTTAAAACCATACATGGGCTATGTTTCTTGTGTCGCCTATTCAAATAGCAAGTGGAGATGTCATTTTTGTTGCAGTGCAGGTGAATGGTGTTAATGGTTCATTATCTAATGCAGAATGTTAACTGATGAAGTGCACATGTACTATTTGGAGAAGAGTGAACATGCTTCTGTGGCTGCAGAAAGGGTTCTTTTTTTAAGCTCTGAAAAAAAAGACTGTCAAGTATAGAGCAAAGATTCCTGGGGCTGAGGCCCAGGGCAGGGGCCTCATTGTTTTGGTTCCAGAGTTTTCTTTGTGACTTGAAGTATTTTACTAAGTGCTCGATTTAACCTTCCATTCACTGACCCAAAACTTCATCTATATAATTGCAAGTGTAACTTTACATGCAACTTTTAATGTTGCCACTGATTAACAATACACATGTACAAATAAACTGTAGAAACTCTTAGCAGTTTTAAAAGGTTGAAGATATTTTTCCGACTAATTTCTTTATCTCAAAAATAGACCAGAAAATATGTTCACTGTTTGCACAGATTCCACAAGTATACCGCAAATATGTGGCATTGTTATTTTCAGTATGGGTAATTGAAGCTTTTTAGATGACAGATCCCCAAGGGAATGGCCTCATTGCTTAATATGGTGTTTCTAGTACTAAAGCACTGAGGAACAGCATCATTTCAACTTGTTTGTATAGCTGTTCACTCTGTAGCTGAGCTCTGGCTTTTGACTTCATCATATCTGACAAACCTGTTAGGATTATGAAATTCCAGAACCCCTCCACATTAAAAGATCACAGACATGGCTCTATCAATTAAACCTACTGGTTTTGTAGGAGTATCAAAGAAATTTTGATGGCCCTGTACAATATTTGCTACTATTTGTATGTCTTGGGAGATAGAGATTTAGTTGGAGAGTTGCATGAATGGAGATGTAGAATAAGTTATTTCATATTTTCTGAAGTGTTTCCAACAGAAGGGTTGAAATGTAACAGCTTGGGAAAATATAGGAATTGTAGGAAAAGCTAGCTGGCTTTATATGCTACCTAACCATAGGTTCTTGATCAGCTGGAGGAAGTTGTTTATGCAGTGGGAAGTTGTTTGTACTTTTGGAATAATAGCAGAACTTGAACTGGATAAACTTGTGCATGGATATCCTTGCCTTTCAAGGGTAGGCTTTGACACTTGATCTGAAAAGAATATTTCAGAATTATACAATTTTGAAGCTTCGCTTCAAAATGGCTTTATTCTGGGTATAAGCAGAAAAAACAGCAAGCCCCTCCACAAACAACTAAAATATACCTCTGAAACTAGCAGCTTCTAACTGGAAGAGCAAGGCTTATCTTCCAGAAGATGTTTACTACAGGAAACCTCCCCTAGTAGGTTTTGTAGTTTTTACTATAATTATTTTGCAACTTATATATAAGCTCTTGAATAATGGCTGAGCAACCATTCAGCCTCTCTGATTGCTCCCATATCTGATCAGACCTTCCAATCATGGAAGGTCATTCAAAGGCTTCTAAAGCAAAAAGGAGAAGTCTAAATTCTCCCAACTGGGGGTTGTTGCTGAGGCACATAGCTGACAATGAGGAGTGGTGGTTGCTTTTAACAGGAGGTTGGGTTGTTGGTTACCAACCAGCTAGTTAGCAATGAGTTCAGGAAAGCTATGAGAGAATACATGGATGGCAGAGTAGTTTGCTGAGTAGCATTTCTCTAGGGACAGTGAGGTAGTCAAGTAGATGTGAGGCCTATGAAGGTGACAGGGGTTGAAGAGGGAAATATTGTATGAGAGCGGATATTTCAAAGTCAGAACTACCAGGTAGCTTAGTAGAAATCCGTAGCTAGTATATGTTTCATAAAGTAATATCTATTACATAAAGACTACCAAAAGTTGGAAACACTGCCTATATACATTGGTGCTGAATATGAAAATGAAGCAGTACATAAGGAGTTCTCTCTGAAATGGCCTCTATGAACCTGCTGTCTGTGCTGCTATATAATTCTTTCTCTGATATATGTGCCAGGACAATGAGCTTGGTTTCTACTTCTTCATCACCGTTTAGTGCTAGTTATAATGAAATAGGAGTGGGAATGCTACACCTTCGGGATAAATGTCATTTCACACTGCTAATAAAACTGGGGGGGATGCTTGATAATCAGAGATTAAGGTTTAGTATTTTCTACAAACAGCTATGTCACGCAGAACTGTTTCTTGAGTTTCTGTAACACAACAGGATTTGTTTGTGAAACACAAAAATGACCCTTCAGAATGTGTTGTTTCCCCTACCTTTTCACTGAGTTCATTCCTGTCTGTAAGAGAAAGCTCTTAATATTTCACACTCTTTCCATTCCTTTGCTAGTATAATCTAGGGAAAAACTTACGATGCATTGGACTGGATCTCAGGAGACTTAAGCTCCATTTGAATGTCTCCCACAGTCTTTTTTGACCTGGACAAGTCACCCTCCTACGCCTACTTCTCATCTGTGTGTTTGGGGTAGTAACTATTTGCCTTAATTGCCTAACTAGACCAGGAGTTGGGAATCCAAGCTGTATGTAGACAGTAGCCAATGGAATCTTTATTTTATTAGACACTTTTAACATCTCCTGTACATAAAAATATGTAACAAAAATGCAAAGCTCTTGTAGAAATGAGGGATTCTTTTCTGTCCTCTGTGAACAGTTCCATAAGAAACATATGGAAGGTACGAGGGGAAAATATTATGGAGTTCCGCTACAAAACCCTGAAAACATAGCTTAGAGTTGAGTCTTACTGGATTTTTTTTACCTTTCTTCCCTGTCCGTGAAAGCAGTAGCTGTTTTTGATGAGTATTAAAAAGTGCTTAGAAGGGATGACTGTATGAATCTGCCTTGTATGCATACTGTTTGTTTCAAGAGTAGGAACAAAAGTCTGAAACTTGACAGGAAAAATACAAGCCATGGCTAGCCTCATACATATCTTGGCTTCCTGCACTAAAAGAAATGATTTCGTGAAACTGAGCAGATCTCTCTTGTTTCCTACAATATTTGATGAGCAAGAAAACCACTAATGTTTGGCTAATCTTTCAAAAACTTTATTGTGCTTTCACTGTTTAGGGAAATTTTTAAGTTAGCATTAGCATGAAAACCTACAGATGTTAGCTGTTTATCCTTTGTCTAAGATCAGATTTATCTGAGTAACCAACATTAAAAATGTGTAAATTTGTGGCAAACACAATGAATCTTGAATATATTAAAGAAACAAACAGATGAACCATCTGGAAACAAGACGTAGATCTGAAATAACTATGCCAGTGGCACAACCCACGCATAATCCCTGGCATAATTTACATAGAGCAACTGTATCAAGAGCCAGAAACTATTCTTTTAGAAGGCTGAGTTTAATAATGACTGCACATTATCATTCCACTTGCTGGGTTAATATTGACAAAGGAGAGACACATGCTGTAGAAATGTATCTACATCCTGAATTCCCTCTAGGGAAACTTCTGCATTCTGAATTTTCAACAAGATTTTTTTTCCTTTTGTCTTTGCTACCCTTCTCTCATCTAAAATGACTGCAGTATGTATAGCTCTGCAACTACGGGAATCACTTTATTAACTCTGAAATCATTTTTGAATACTCATATGTACACATTATAGTGCATAATTGATTATGCCCACAAATGTTTAATGTTATGTAAAATAGGAACATTTGATAAGTGGAGAAAATTTGGACATCAGCATCAAGTAGACCTTGATTTTGCCATATACCATTAAAGATTCACACCTAATGCATCAGCTTTTCTCCTTCTGTTATCACCTGAAAAGATTTCAGCTTCTCACATAATCCCAGTGCAAACTACTCACGATGGAAAGCAGTAGATTTTACTATTATGTGGCTAACTAATGTGTTTCAGCTGGGTGTGTTTTCCCGTGGCACTGGAATGTTTTGGCAGCCTCCAGTTTCATTGGTCGTGATCATGGAACAACACAAATTAGATCTTGTATTCTTTACATCTTTACATTACTGGCAAAGGTGAAACACCTCAACAAACAATGCATCTTGAAAAATGTTTTCAGGGTATTTTAATGGTGAATGTATTGCAAACCTGCATAGAAACTAGGTTGCAGTATATCTTCAGTGACTGATTTAAACCTATACCTAATGTATCTTGTAGGTTAGCATTAATTTGACTTGCTGAGTGGATGGAATTTATGGGTATAATGCATTGCACTAGGCAAATAAAATCGTCTTCCTTCAGTAATAAAGGTGAAGGCAGACTCTGTACTGGCAATCCAGGCAGTCTTCAAAGCTTTAGCTGTGTAATATCCATCTTCTGTGGCACAGTGATGCAACACATTGCAAACAATCCATCAGGAAATACCATTCTGCAATTTGACTTCAAGTTTAGATTATTTTTGGTTTTTTAAAAATCTCCACTCAGCACTTCTCTCTTCAATACCATTCCCATTTTCCTCATCTTTTTCGCCTCCCAACTTTTTTACTGTTCCTAGCATCTTAGCTTTCTACTCCCTCAGGTATTTCAAATTACCTTATTTCAGAAGGTTTGATCACCTTCCTTCTCACCTTTGTTCTTGTCTGGCTTGGTTCTATAACATATAACAGCAAGCAACACTAAAATATTTGTGCTAGTACTTACTAGGAGGTCATGCAAATACCATCACAGCAAGTATGGACTTTGCTCCGGAAAACTTACAGTATTAATTAGGCTTGCAATTTTAATTACATTTCCAGAACAAACCTTGGAAATAAACATGGAGAAAACGAAGAGATTTTCCACATTGGTAACAGGGATAGAAATAGAACCTGTCTATATCTTTTGACTTATTACAGTACTTTGTCATTCTACTGGTACTTCTTTTGCCTCTACTCTTTCCATAAAGAAATTGCCTTTACTTTGTCTTTTAGGAAAAGATGATGTGTTGATTGTGAAATCTCTTCTACAAAGGCAAGGGCTTGACTTACTGAAATGAGGCTCCATTACATTTGGAGCTGAACCTCTACCAAAGACCTAGTTAGGAGTGTATTCAAATTACGAAGTCTTTGTCTGAAATCTAACCTATTGTGTAGCTTGATCCTTCCTCTTGAAGAGGAGTTTGAGAACACAGTTAAATAATCAGGATAAAATAAAGTTGTTTCAGTCTGTACAAACAGATTGGATGATGGTTTAAACAGGGAGATGAGATTTTCCTTCGTTTGTGAGGAAGCTGTATGCGTCTATTCAAATATTAAAGATGTGTTGAGTATTTTTCTCCCCCTCCCCACCTCCTTTTGTTGTTTTTTTTTTCACTTTCAGGATTATTTTTTAAAGGCTGGCAAGTGTTTGCTCTTTCCAAAATCTGTGGAAATTATGATCTCTGTCTGTCCCTTTGCCTGTGAGGTCAGCCAAAGGATTTTGCCATTGCTGAGACAGATTTTTTTTTAAGCTCTAAATATTCTACGTCCTAACAAATTAAAAAAACCTTATATCGTGCAAGAATGACCTAGTGCTCTGTGAATCAAAACAGTGCCTTCCTTCACTACCAATGGAAAACCTTTGAGGTTTTGGCAGCTGAGTTTTGTTTGCTTGTTGTTTTGACCCTGAACACTCTTAAGTCTAAACAATTACATCTACTCAAGTGAGCTAAACCAACATACTCAAGCGAATGAAGTTCCACAAAACCTTAAGAGCTTGCTGGCTGACTTTTTGAAAGATATGCTCTAGTTCAGCCACAAATTACTTGGCTAGACACTGGAATTGCTGTGTGAAATTCTATGGTCTGTGTTTTGCAGCACTGCAAACCAGATGATCACAGTGGTCCCTCCTGACCTTGAAATACGTGACTGGGTGTTAACCTCTGTTGGCAAAGCCAGAGTGAGGAACATAGGAATTGAGGCTTTAGCATATAAAAACTTGTTTGGTCTCTAATTTTACTTTTAGCAAATCCCCTAATCAAAAGAAACAAGTCTGGAAATAGAAAAATCCTAGAATGTAAGTAATTTAATTAATCCAGAAGTGATAACTGTTGGTGCACCTCTGGTGCTAGTCACTATTGCTGATACTGGTGACTATTGTGTGATGTCAGCTCACAATGAAATTCAAAAACAGTCTAAAAAGCAGTCTGTATAAAACACTTCTGACATCTTATGTCTTCCAGTTGGATGATTGGCTCACTTAAAGGTTGGGCTTGATGTGAATTGTATTTCTGCAACATGAAAGACTTAGTGCTTTTTTCAAATTTTACAATTTTTGTCAAATAGATTTTGGTGAAAAGAAAGTATTGGTGATTGTACAGTGATATACAGAAAGATAAAAAGGATGAGGTGTTATATTTTTACCTTCTGACTGTGGTGAGAAATGATAGATAGGTGAGCTCGTGGTCTGCATGTTGCTTCACTGTAGCTCATCCCAATACAGGAATACTATGTCTTAGGCTACAGGAGAGCTCTCTAAATCAAGATGCTGTAGTCAAGAGCATAAACCGTGTACTTATTGATCAAAACCACACAGAACTGCTTTAAAAGTCTGTCCCCGCATGCACTGAAGTCTTCTTCCTTGATAATTTCAAAGTCCAATTCAACACACTAAAAAAGATTGTGCCTAAATGGAACAGTAATCTATAAGCTCAGTCTAGATATAGTTGTTAGTTCCAGTAGGAAACAGCTGCCATTAACCCTAAAATAGTATTTGTGATATTTGTTTTCTTGATTCTTTCATCCTATCCCATTTTCTATTTAAAGTATGAAGCTGTTGCAATTTTAGCCACTTTAACATCAAGTAGCAAATGGTACAACTCACACACTTAAAATCTGCTGTACCAAATGGTGTATGAAGTGAAACCACCAAAGTCCACAAAAATGGTAATAGAAACTGTGCCAGGTTGATGCTTCTGCTTAATGCTTTTTATTTGGTCAATGTACTTGAACACTGTGTCAGTGTTTAGTTGCCATAGCCCATTCATACAAAAAAAATATTTCCAAGCTGTAGGAAATATTACCTGTTCTACAAATGAACACAAAATTTTCATGTACACCACTCTTGCAGAAAACAGCAGGGCAGTCATTGCGCTCTGCTTTCTGCAACATGTTCAGTAGCAAGCCATTTCTGCATTTTATTAACCATATTTTTTAAAGAGTGTCCTTGGACACTTTCATACAACTCTTACAACAGTTCTTCATCAAGCAGGAAACTGAATGACTTCTGCAGCTACAATGGAAAGTTCCCATTACCCTCGATCAATACTAGACTTGAAAGGCACTTATTACTTCTTTTTTCTTCTCTTTGATAAGCAAAAAGAGAGGATTCCCTAAAAGCTTTTAGGTTGTTACAATTGCTCCTCCAATGGCAAGGTAGTTACATGTGTTCCACTGCCTTTCAGTTTGCTGGTTCCAGTATAACATGTGCATGCTCTGGATTGTATATCAGCCAACCAGTTTCATCCAGGCCTCAATCTTGGCTAGACATTGAGGTAAACAGGAAACAACACAGTCTGAACCTAATGAATAAAAGATGGGGGAGCTACCAGAGTGTCCTGGTGACATCGCAGATTGATCCTTCTGACCCGCTTTGGGGAGACAATGACAAAGAAGTTAAATGAGAATAGTGACAAACTGAGGATCTTACTATGCTCAGAAATGATTGTTCATTTTCTCTTCTTTCCCTCTAGCTTTTGCATTCAGGTCTTGCTGAGCTTGGAAGCTTCTCCCTCTCTTTTTTGGAGGTGAGAAAAGGAATTTTCTCAATTCCTTGTGAATTTGTCTATTTAACATCCCTAATAGTTAGATCCCATTTTCCCACTGATGCATTAGAAGAAGAATGTAATTAGCTGCATTATCTCTGTGTAGGAGTTACATATATCTACTTTGGAGAGGACGACTCAATGAGGGGATAATTTCCTCCTTTGATATGTCTGACTCCTATTGATTTGAATGAAAATGGATGTGCATCTGAGACACAATTTACATAGAAAAGGGCCTGAAATAAAATTTCTGGGTTGACCTACTAAATTAGGTAAAAGAGCAGGAGACAAACTTTGCTTCCCATAAAACCTCATTTTGCAAATAGCTGGAAAGTACAAGTAAATGTTTTTTGAAGTGCATCATGTTAACAGGCTAATTCTGTAATTACCCATGAATTGATACAATTAGACAGATCAAATACAGTAAATTATTATTGTAAAACTACTGTAGGAACAAAAGTAGTAATAAATTGTAGGCTAGTGTGTGTGATGTTTTTTAAAATTAAGAAGCAAGTAATGTCTTCAATCTACAACCCTTCACAATCAATGAAGAAGAAACATTCTTAGAGTAACATCATTCTCTTGACATTCTCATCACAAATTCTTAATTAATCCTGAGATTGGCCATTTTTGCCATTTAACATGCAATACCCCTTCCTCCCCTTCACCCCATGCCTTATCTGTTTTCATAAAGGAAAGCAGGTGACATGAAAATTTTCCTTATCATCTCTGAAATGTGAGAGTGCCCTAGTGCAGAGATTGTGTGTGAGAAGTGTAAATGGCTCTTAGTGCCATTTGAGGAACACAACGCACTTTATGGAGGCTTTTCCATTTCACTGCTGACAGAACTGGGAGAGGAGCCCATCGTTCTGCTGTGTGGAACAGCGGGTGCCTCACTGCTCTCCTTACTGCTCTACACTGTCTGCTCTTCTGCGAGAATCACCTTATCTGCTGGGCCAATGAGACCATTGATAGAAACCCTGTACTGTGCCATCAGAGCTCCACTTCTTGATCAATAGTTATTTACTTCTGAGAGGTCAGAGCTTGGCTAATATAGCTGAATAATTTTATTGATAGATAACATAACAATGAAAAATAAAGTTTAAAATAGAAGATGAATGAATTCAGCACTTTCTTTGGGGATGAATATTATTATTTGAAAATTTTAATAGCTGGTGGAATGCTGAAAGGGCAGACAACAAAAGCTTTGAATAATTGTCCTAGGACTATAATCAGACTTCCATTATTGACCTCTGCTAATATTCTACTGTAACTGTCTGCTAAATTGGTTCCTTGGGGCTTGAAATATACAGTGATGTTATGAGTTCCTATTGTAAATTGCCACACAGAAAAGTAGCAAGTCTCTGAAATAGTGCTGGCCCTAGTTTGATCAATACTCAATTCTAAGCAGTGCAAGAGGCAACTGTTGCCATAGAAACATTGATGTCACCGAGGTTGAACAGTGGCTCTTACAACAAATCATTTCCTTTGAGCAGTTGTAATTGACTATATGTACAGTTTGCTGTCACCTGAGACTATTTACATCAAGACAGTAACAGAGCTGCATTAGTTATTCTGGGAGTAAGAGGGTTAGCTCTTCTTTTTGTGACCTTACAAATACCTAGGAGGATATTGCCATGGCAACCAGAGATATAACAGGATGAACATTAAGGTAGCTACATAATGCAGTGGCATTCTTTTGAAGCATGAGCAGTAGTTTTAATAAACTTTATCTAGCCATTGCATAATATAAACCTTACAATAGATACATCTCTGTCAAAATTTTTGACTTCTAAAAATGTTACTTTTGACATAGGTAAAATCAAGAATTTTTGAAACTGACTGCAGAACTTTATTTTGTCCTGAGATCTTGCAGAAACATATTTTTACAGAATTAAGCCATGACTTCAGGATAGAGGGTCTTTTTCTGCTTTCAGATTTAATGGTGCATGTTGACCTTCAGGTAGTGCTTGTTTCAGAATTTGTTTGAATTGTTAAGGTCCACTTTCTTGACAAGCTGGGTATTATCTACAAGTATTTTTAAATACAAAGTAAGCCAGGTGCTTAAATACTTCTGTGTCCTCATATCACAGTCTTTTACCTCAAGGTAAAATAGCGTTAGAGATTGGTCTCTTTATCCCAGGAAAGTTACACAGCCTTCCTTAGAAAAAAAGATGGGTGAGTAGGGAAAGAAGTCTATGTTTGAAACTGAAGGAAAGAAACAATGCAGCATCCTTAGTTCTTCCCTGCAAATTAATATCATTGTAACTAAATCAAAAATTCAGCAGGGATTTTATTTTCAGTTACTTTTATATATTGTATACTGCACAGCAGTGATTTCGTGTAAAATACATTTCCACAAAGTGTATTTCTAAATAGCAGAAAATTTCACAACACTTCCACCTGAAGGCATGGACAACATCTATGGCCTAATATCATTCTAAACCATTCCAGAATACATACTGCTGTACCAATGCTGAAATTCCCCTGGATTTTGTCCACAACAGCAAGCACTAATAGAAATTTCAGAAAAAGATTCAAGAAAGCCTGAATTACTTTCTGAGTAGGCAAAGGAGAGTTTCTTCCCTCTCATCAGATAGATATGTCCTAGAATATGAAAACCTTTTTTTTATATATATACTGTTTATATAAATATTACTTTTAAAACCAGCCCTTGCCTGTTGCATTGTTGCTCCCGTTTTTTTTTAGAAAGGTCTTAGAGGCCTCAATCTCTTGTGGATATGAATTTCCATGAATGAGCCATGCATTATCATAAGGAGGAGCTCACACATGAATGTGGCATTTTGTGAAAGAAGGTCTGAAATGCTAGGAGATTTAATTTGCATTGTATTTTAAAAACCCACATATCAATCTATTTCCTCAATAGTTACAATATAGGCTATTAGGCCCTTATATCATACCATTAGAATAAACAATTATATTAATTTTACATTTTTACAGTATGAAGTATGAAAACAGTGTATATACATGCAATTTTACGTGTATGGAGGCTAGATATTTGTGTATGAAATTTGGTAGCTTACATATGCTATAGTATTTTTATTATTGATACACAAGAGAATGTTGGTCTCTGTGACTGAGAGGTGACTAAATTTGTATTTACACTATAAAATATAGCAGGTTTGTGTAATTATGTTATCATATCAGATACCATTCCTTTTAGGAGTGTTATAATATGTATTTTCATGGCAAGCTAATAGATCTGCATTTAAAGCTACTAAATGAGACATTACTGAGGTTTTTCTTTTAACTGCTTGGATGCTGCTTAACACTGCAGGTACTTTAAAATCCAATCTCACCCTTCCATGGAATGACACATCAGTGTAGGGTATGATGATGTTCCACTGGCTCTGGAGGAATCATTCAGAGAACAAAGGCAAATGTAATAGGTGAAGTACTAAAGGAGCTTATACAGTTCCTACTTTTGTGATCCTGTCATATGGGTGGCTGAAAAAGAACATTACCCTGTTGATACATATAAATGGTCCTCCACTAGAACCCAACCACAAACATGTTTTTAGTACCCAGAGACTGAATAGATGAAGGTCTTGTGGTGACTGTCTTCTGATTTTATTTGTGGGTGGTCATGTCAGCTGTCACTTGTTTCTGGTGTAGTTCACATTTTGGGTTGGGAATGCTTTCTGTGATTTTGTTTTGCTTCCACTGTGGAAATTGCTGTTAGTGTGCAGATGACCTGCTTCTTGCTTAGATGAGACTGCCCTTCCTGAAGTGCTTATGATTGGTTTTGAATAGTTTTGAGGGAAAAAGGTGGAAATCCTTGAATTCTGCAAAACATGGTCAAAGTATGAACTATAAGCACTGTGATAGCAGCATCAGACACAAAGGAGATTAAAAAACTATTCATGTAACAGGCATGCTTAATGACACAGCCACTGTTTTGGTAACTGAAAAGTTGCCAGTCCTTTGTATGGTCAGAGCAACATATTAGTGGAGACAAGTTAAATATATGGGGTGCTGAGAGGTTGGCAGAGCAGTGGACACAGAAAAGCAGCAGCAACACAAGTACAAAAAGTTTGAGATTCTGCTGTCTCCTTCTGTACCCTTCCTGATTCACTGACAGTGAAATGCAGACACAGTACTAATAGGCTCTCCGAAAAAGCTCAGGGTTTGGGGCAGGAAGAAGTGTTTTGTACTTCAGATGTGCTAATGCAGGCCAGGACTGTGAACTCTGAGTGCAGTATAGCCAAGGGATGGCTCTTGGAGCTTGATGAGCTCTACAAATGTGTGTGTGAAATACTCACTGAAAGTCTCAGGTTGCCAGTAGTCTTTGGCCAGCATTGTATATAAACTTTCCATGACCCACAGAGACAGCTATGCTCAGTGAGAATGCAGAAGAGGTTGAAACTGAGGGGAGGATTCTCAGGAGACGGAGGCCTAGAGAAGGATTCTCAAAGCTGAATCTTACAGTCTGTGTAATGAATTCCCACAGGTCGACTAAAATGAACCCAAACCAAAATTTGATCAGCAAATCCTCTGTTCTGGAACAGGAATGTGGCAGATCAATTTTGTTCCTCTCCTTATCGTGCCTCTTTTTGCAGTGGATATGCTTCATTGCAACAACTGTTTCTTACTGGTTACTCTATTAAGTGTTGAAAATGTAACACATTTGACCAAATACTTTATATTTAAGAAGCTTTGGAAATACAAAGGTCTCATGGAAAGAAATAAAATTGTTTCCCAAATGTGAATGTAATAGAAAATCAGTAAGGAATTCTTTTGTGGCTCTGAATATTTTTTATGGCCTGTATTTTTGAAAGCTGTTATTCTCTCTCCTTTTCCACTCCTTTCCCTCTCCTTGAGTAACTTCTCTGAATTCAGCATCAATTACTCTTGATCAACACTGCTACTAAGTCAAGTCAGAATCAGCTCCATTGTCTTCAGTGGAATTTTCCTTTCCAGCTTTGGCACCTTGTCCTTCCTGGTTCTGTTGTTACATTTTAATTTGGATTTGTTTGTCAGAAATGCACCCAGTCAGAGCTCTGGTATTACTATATTTATGCTCTTAGTTACGACACAAACTACTAAACACTTTGTCTCAGTGACCAAAAAACAGTGGTTAGAGAGACTACTTCTGTTAAGGATCTCGTAAAAAAATGTCAATGTCCTGGAGAAACAACCAGCATTAGATTTCTTTCCTAATGTTGACCAAATGTATGCAGAGTTCTTAATTTCCATGAATTTTTAGATTTTTTTTTACAGAAAGTTTTTCTTAACCTTTTAAGAGCTGTAACCCTCCAAAAAATGGGTTTGAGAAATCTGGAAAATGTCTAAATTGCATGCTGAGTATCTGCTAAATCTCTTAGTTAGCCCCTGGAGGGCTAAAGATGACTAATTATATTCAGTATGTCATTAGCTATGGTGGTGTGTTTTATGCAAGAGACTGTACTTTGAATGGCTTCAGCAGTAGAAATAGGTTTGATCTCTAAACTGTGCAACTGTGGTAGCAGTAATCCTTAGTGTATATACAAATCTTTTGACTGGCATGGTTTATTTTGCCTATATGGAATAGTTGTTCTTACCAGTAATAAGTAGAGTTTGGTTAGCATAACTTGGGATCACACTTCCAGCAGACATAGTGATAGTTTCCTGGTAGTCCTATGGTGGTAAAACCCTCCTATGTGAGGGGTCCATCTACCCTTCCATCTAGGAGGTTTGAGGTTAGAAATTCTGGTGTCATGATTTATTCTGTGATTCTTGTAATTTAAATCTAATTCTTCAGGGAATCCAGTATCTCTGATGTGAGTGGACACTTATACCAATTTGCTATTAATCAATTGCCTGCCATAAGGCTGAGTGTGGTATTGTCTGAACTCAAGCAAGTGTTGCAGAGATCTGTCCCACCCTTTAGTTCCTGTATTTCCAGCAGATTCCAAGGGGATTTCCAATTCCCTTTCTCTATGCCAGAGACTTTATGTGGCTGAGTTCCCTTTGGAGTTCTACCTTCTTCCTCATCAGTATGAATTTGTGGGGTTTGGCTGAGGTGTTTCCTCCATGTTCTGGTTACTGACTTTTACTTCCTCTCTCTACTCTCTTTAATCAGGTGTAAGACTGCTGAATGCCTTTTCTGAGGCTTTCGTTAAGATATAATGGGACTGAAAAAATGAAAGGCTTTCCCATATGACAGTACCCCAAACTTAACAGAAGACAAAGGGATGAGTGAGTGTGAAATATTTTTTTACTAGAGAAATAGTGCTGGAAGTTATAGGTAGGGCTGTGTGACAGCTCTTTGTATGGGTTCCAGGTAGAAATTTCTTGATAAATGAGACAGTTGCCTTTTGGAGATGAGAAAAAAAAAAACAATTCCTGAAGAATTAGAAAGAAGTCACCTTCTTTCTCCACTCTTTCTTTAGATTTATTTTCCATTGATAAAGGTTTGGTATTATCAAGTATCATAGAAGGGCAGATATGTTTAGAAGGGCAGATATGCAGTGGTACTCAAGGCTGCCATCCAGCGGGCTGTCACTGGTGGATGGGCGTCCAGAGTTAATGGCTTGAGAATGATTGTGGATGGGAAGACTAAGGGAATGAAAGAAGGGAAACTGAGAAAGAGTGCTATTCTCTCTGAGAAAGCTCTGCTAGCGCAACAATCTATTTTAATACTGTCTTAAGACCTCTTCGTGCTAGCTAAGATGCCCACAGGCTTTTCTGTGATTGAGTCTTTCATTACTGTGACCCTGACAGTCAGGGTCCAGTTTTCTTTTCCAGCTTTCTGAAAAATATTTATGTTTCTCTGCCTCTGACCATACAATGGACACCAGAGGAAGATAAATCTTTTGTGGCTTGGATATTGCTGAGAAAAGGTTCTATTGGGATTCTTGGGCCTGTACCATTTGCCTGAGCTGTGCCTTTAAAGAGTAGGATGCCATGTGTGTCCATGTCTAGGATGATGAGCCCTGACTCCTCTAGGTGCTCTCACCCATTTTTATGAGGAAAATAATGAGTCTCATCTATTCCTGCTCTGTTGACACCAGAAGAATGGGGACAAGCAGAGCAGAGGTGATGTCCTGGGTCTCACAGCCTCAGTCAGGCATTCTGGTCTACTCTGGTTCCCATCACTGCCTGCTGGGCATAGCTCAGCGTTCACGTCCTGGTGCCTGCCCCAGTCCGTGCTGTTTCCCAGCCCTGTGTCATGCTGTTTGAGCAGAGGCAGAGAGCGTGGATGTTCATTCAGGCTCTTTTACAGAGGGAAGTTGTGACAGCTATGATGAATGAGTAAGAAGTTCCGAAGAAGCAAGAATCAGGTGGGGAGGTGAGGAGGCAATGATGGGAATAGCTTCAGACTACCTTGCAGGCCTGAGGCTGCTTGGCTGCCTAGGACAATGTGCAAAGCAGGCGTGTTTTCAGAGCTGGGTTTTAGCTGTCCACAGCACAACAAAAGAGTTATGGAGGGAAATTGGTCAACTGGCATATCTGTACACATTGGCTGTCTAATACAGAGGTATTTTCTTAAGTCTTTAGTGTAGTTATGTCCTACACCAAACTTAGAAATCCAGTGGCAAAAAGCACTGATTCAGCCAGTACTTTTCTTTGTTTGTTTGTAAAGCACCTTTTCACACCATTTGCTTTATCTCTTTATTAAGACATTGTGGGAGTCCATTTTCCCACCTCTGGCAATGCTATTTCTCTTTCACAGTGTTTTTCTTCCTTAAAGGATTTCTTTGACATTCTATTTTTGGATAATTTCCAGTCAATCTTCTCTGGTGATGACAAATATAAGTACTTTTTATATAAAACAATATTAGGCATTTTTATTGGCACTGTCCTTTTAATGAGTTAACTTTCTTCTCCGACATTCCAATATAAACTGCTGTCTGGCAATGGATGGTAGATTCATCTTAATTTTCAAATTTCTTCTACACAGTTAATATTAACATTTACAATTTTTTTGGTTTAAGTATGCAAATCTCTGACTATGCTATCTTTTACCATACCTGTATAAAAATTTTATGTCTATATTTGTAAACCTGTCCATTCCCAAAATAAGAAATGCTGACCTCAAAACAGTATGACTTATGGATCTCTTTCTGTGGCAATACATGATTGACTTTACCCAGGGTGTAGGAAGAAAACATAACAGAAATCATAATGAAAAAAATGCACTCCATTTGTCCTTCATGCAGAGAAGCGTGGAAATCCTATAGTCATTTATATTGCATCTACCTTGATATCAATATAAGATTATTAGTAGATAATAGTATTAAAGTTCATCGTGATTAACGTAATTAACAAGCATGCAGAAAGCAATAAAGATTTTTCTGTGTTACTGGAAATGCTTTTAGATGCCATTATGGTCTCCACCATTGTGTATCTCATTTTTAAGACGCTTCTTTCCTTTAGCTAGAAGCTTCCTTCCCTTGCAAAAAAAGAGATGGACTGGGCAGTTCATCTGACATAAAATACCTCTGGGCCGGAATACTCATGCAGAGGAAGGAACTTGTTCACTTAAGAAAGTGGTGGGATATTCTGCCTCCTTTCCTGGCCATGCTTATGCTGTTATTAAATAACATAAATAATAATAATAAATTATTAATAGCAAATTATACTTAGCACTTACATATGCAATTTATTACCAAAAGTTGGAGTTAGGCCTTATTTGATCAGTGCAGTAGGTATTTTCTCAGCATCACGTTCACTTTTTGTTAAGAATCAGCCTGGCCTGTTACTGTAGTGTAAAAATTTCCTCCAAAAGCCCAAAACAAGGTAGTTAGAATAGCGTCCACACTTATCATTCAGTCTGATAATGTCAAGAGTGGCACCATGGATGTTATAGGAAAAAACGCACTGTGCTACTGTCACTGTCAGAAGAGAACTTCTGAGAACAGACATATGGAGTCTGTGTTAGAAGGCAGAGTTGGTCTAGGTTAAATTCATTTTTCCATTTTTCTTTAGTTTATCATAGAGATATTTTGAATTTAGGGGATTGAATATGAACTATGTCAAAAGGGACTGACTTTAGTTAGGAGAATGATAGTCTTGCATTAGTGATGATGGAAAGAACAAGTCAGTAAGCCTGTTGTAAGTCCATTAGCGAAGAGTAGAAATGTTCTAATAAGATAGAGGAAGCTCTGTGGATGTGTTGAAGCATTTGCTCAGCTAGGCTATGTTCCTGTCAGTCAGTACCTCCAGAAAACACAATGATCTTTTTTCTTCAGCACTTTTACTTACTTCCATCTTCATCCCTTCCACCAATTCTAGATGCAACTCTGACAAATATCCTGTTTAATCAGTCCTGAGAAAACTGGACAGCCATGCATTTCCAAGCATTCAAATATTGCACTGTTGATCTGTTTTGGTGTTACAAAACAGCTACAACAACAGTTAACTTTTGACACTTTGTGGAAAATCATGAGTTAGGAAGCATGATTGGACCTGCATCACAGGCTTAGTAATAAATGATGTTCATTAGATGCAGATATATCTGTACAAAGTGAACCCTGTTCTTTACGAGACTGGAATGGGATATGCTACTTTGCAGGGAGAGCCTGACTGATGTGGACTAAAGCTTAACACATACCTAATTACAGAGCAGACTTCCCCTTTCTGAGATTCAGAGGCATTAATTAAAGAAAGAAATTTATTACAGGCTGCTCCATTATCTTCAGTCACCTTTACACAGATGAAAACTAAATTATCTCTCTTTCTAACAGAGTTCTGCACACAGAGCTCTAGCACTTCAGTAGAGGCTTTCTACATCATATAGGCAAGCAAATCAGGATTTAAGAGAGATGATCCACTTGCTAGATCTACTTTGTAAATCATGTTTCTTCTCTGTCTACTCTCTGTTTCTGAGAAGTGAGTGTGAGCCCATGAATTAACACCCCTTTTGGAAAATGATATTGGCTCCTGGTCGAGCATCCTGGCAGAGACATTCAGAGCAGATGTCATACTTGTGCAACTGGCACTGGCACCCGGCTCAGGTTGAATACTGTCCAACACATTGTGTGCATGGCACAGGTGTTGGAGGCTGATGCCTTTGAACTCTGTAGCGTCACTCCAACCTGTCTTCCATCACTGTAGCCCATTAGAGGGTTTACTTTCTTTTCCAGGTGAGAAGGGGGCTGATAATTCCAAATGTGGAGGCCAGTTTCATGGTTTTGTATGAAAAATTGACAGTAGCTCCAGACCAGAAATAAGCATCATTCTTGGAATGAAAGTAACTGTACTGAACACCTCCCAGATTGCCACACAGCAGTGGGAAAAGAGCAAGAGGAGACTGCAAAGCTAAGTCTTACAACAACAGTGTCTAGAAGAAAGGCATTCAGTATTGATACAATTCTTAAAAAAAATATTTTCAAGTGTTTCAAAGCATTAGAAAATCTCTTGCTGTCCTCACAGAGACTGTTGGCAAAGGGAACACCCTGAAAGTTAGAACACAGTTTAGACAACACCCAGGGTCTGCCTGATGAACAGAATTAAAATACCAGAGAGACTTCATGCATGGGGCCCAGCCTTTCTGTATGATTAGTTAGAATCAGTTAAGTCAAATTCCACTGAATATTTCCAAACAAGCTATTTATGATAAGTCATAAAGATGAGTCTGAAGTTTTTTACAGGAAGCTAGAAGAGAGATCTCTTGCTGAGACCATCTGGAATTCCTCTGAGTCTCAACATAAGAGCCTTAACTACCTCACCCTGATGAAGATGATGAGTGCAAAAAGAGGCCATGCTCTAGCTGGGCACAGACAACAGAGTTCATAGTGCCCTGTAGAACCAGCAGTGTCTTTAAATATAATTGAAACAAAAATAAAGGGGCCTAAGACTCTCAGCTCTTGAAAGTTCAGATCTTGCATACAGCTCATGAGCTGGAGAAGCTGTGTCCAAAATACAGTTTTTAAAAACGTATTTTAGATTTCTGCAGGCTGTAGTTGCCAACCTACCTCCTAACTTGATCCTGTTTTGCCCTTATCCCACTAATGCCAGGCCTATTCCTTTAGTTGGGGTGTGTGCACACCCTCCAACCTCCCACCTGGCCAGACTGCACAGCACCTCCAAGTATGGTTTGCCTTCCAGCAGCTGGAGGAGGTGGAGGAAAAATATCAGCCATGCTGGGAGCCTTCCTTTGTAGCTGGTGACTAGAATCAAAAACTCAGTTACACAGTAGTGCCTAGAGGTGCTTGTTATCCTGCTGCTTATGCTTCCAGCATGGACAAATGTTCTTAGGGAGCATGGACACTTGCTGATGTAGCAATCTGACCTGGTGTCCAGTCTCTAGAGAAACTATATCCAGTGCTTGCTGCAAGCCCTTACAAGTCCTTTCTGGAGCAGCCACAAGCCTGCCTTTTGCATCCTCATTCTCTTCTAAACGGATAGTGGGAAATTTCCAGGTCTGTGCTAGTCTTATCTTTCATTTGATATAATTTCACTGAGGAAACACCATGTAAGACTTTCCTTGCTTACCAAGCTTAGCAGGAAGGGTGCAGGGCCTGCCAGAAGATAGATGTCTGGCAGATGGCATTTGCCTGTGCTTCCTTCACTGCTCACACCAGTCGTTCAGTGCTGCAGCCAGTCAGGGAAGGCTGCTTTATGCATACACAGCAAACACGAGGGCGCTTGTGTCAAGTTGTTTCCGTAAGAGCAAACATCAGTTCTTCCCTTTTCCCTCTTTGCATAGCTGAGATTAGGTCAGTTGGTTAAAGCATGATGCTAATAATGCCAAGATTGTGGTTTGGTCTCTGAGTGGGCCATCCACACAAGAGTTGGACTTGATTATCCTGGTGGATTGTTTCCAACTCAGAATACTCTGTGACTGCATGGTATAGGCCTGTCTGGGGATGAATCTGCCTCCTTCTCTTTGCTTAGCCAGTGACATCCAGAAATGCCCTCCCTGATTCTTGACTTGTACTGACTCTTATGTGTGCTGTGGGCAAAGGAAGCAGGCTTCTCTCAGGTGGGCTCTGTATCCTTGAATTCATTGCTCAAGAGGGTCATATGCCATCTTCCTTCTTGGCAGCAGATGACAGCTATGATCCTCCCTACCCCCAGTCTTTGGGCTCACTATTTTAGGTCTCTCTTGATATTTAACTGTCATCTGGTGCCAATCCCAGTTACACTTGTATCTCTGCTGGGACATCTGGGTATAGCAGACCTTAGCAATCATGGCTGTGAAGCAGACTATTGAAAGTATGAACCTATGCGTTGGTGGCTAAATAGAAAGAAGGTCTTTGCCTCATCCCTGGCCCAGATGACAACTCTGAAGATAACTCCTGCTGGCACAATGGAAGTAACTTTCAGCATCCTCTCTCTTAATATGGCTGTCTTTGTTGTCTCTGCTGTAATGCCTTTGAAACAGCACTGGAGACTGGAGGTAGTGCTTCACAGAGCACAGGGACACTAGAACAATCAGGCAAAAAATTTTTGGAGACACAAGCTGAGGCTGAAATTGGCATTGTCTTGACTGCATGAGTGGGCCTCAGATACAGAGTTTGCAAACTCTTCACACAGTTGTCCTGTATTCCCGCAAAAGACAAGCACTATTTATCCCCTAATGAAAAGGGACTTCAGGCTGATCCTTTCTGGACCAATATTTGCTGCAATGAATAGCAGGCTGAACACAGTCATATACAGGTACTCTCTTTATAGGAGAATGGTATTCCCTCAACCCACCTCCCCCAACTTATTAGTGTTACAGGGAGCTTGCTTTATTAGCTTGTTCCTAGTTCATCTAATGAATTTTCAGCTTTCAGAGCCCCTCCATACATATATTTCACACTGAAGGGCAAGGAGAATAGTTTTTAAAATTACAGGAGAAGTAAATAATTCTGAGCAGTGTTGAACCCTGCTGTCTAGCCTTATGCTTTATAGATAATTGTTCATTGATCTGTCTGGTGGGAAGGAACTTCTGGATCTCAAATCAACATCCTTTTGATTCTGGGAGTTGGGGTTATTTCCGTCTCTCTTTGGCTTCCAAACTGTACATTTTTTAGATTTCTGTTTTTTGAAAGAATGCCAAATAACAGGCTAAATAGGTCAAAGACTGTAGGAGAGGAGAAACGTGTATGGAAACTTAAAACAGACACAGGGCCAAGGTAAAGAGCCTTGAGGAAAAGAAAATGCATCTTGCAGTTTCATTTCAGCTACAGCATGTTTAGGATGGGTGACTGATGGCATAATTAATGAGTAGGCAGTATAACTGTGGTTATGTGTTGGCGTTTTGTGCAAGTCTGCAGTGATATATTGGATAGGAAGTGTAAAGTATCTGAAACCAGAGAATTGTATTAACCTTAGGCAAGTTTCTTTTCCAGTTAGAGCTTTTCTCCTGTTCCAAAAGACAATGTTGCCTTCTTGCTTTGTACTCAGTAGAATGGTATTTTTACCATTCTTTATGACTGAGAGGATAAGCAGGAAGCCCAGGAGCTTTGTTTAATCATTTAGCTAATGATCCTGCTCTGTAATATCTGTTCAGGTGTTTAATTCAGTTTAGATTACTACTCTAATAGTCCTTTCTGGCTGTTGGTTTTGATAGGACTCATTTCTACATGCTGCATCCCCTGAAGAAGGAAGGTCATAGTTCAACTCTGAGTTTACCGATAGTGTCTTATTTTGCGTTGTTCCTCAATGTTGGATATTCAAACCAAATATTTATCTTTAGTTTGTATTAATGTATCTATAATTGTGATTAAAGATTTCCTATGTATGTTTTGCGAGTCAAAATATTTAAAAACCCCACAGTTCATAGCACAGCAGCATAACCTGTTACCTTACTTGGAGGGAGGGAGGAAGTGCCAATGCTCCATGCATTAATCTCTATTGGTCTGTGTAATCATTTTGTTATGCAGGTAAAAAGCACTCAGACCATACCACTCTGAATTGTTAAAAAAAATGGCTATATAATATGCTGGGGACTTTACAAGGTACAGTTACTAAAAGAACCAGATTAACCTGTGGGCAGATGCAGCAAGTGCACCTCATTGTTATTGTTCCAAATCTAAGAGAACCTCATGCTTTTGATGCTTAGTTTTCTTCTTGTGTATTTGAACATGTTGGGCCAGAGTCTTAGCTAGAAATTTAAAGTACCTTCTCTGATGTGCTGCACTTTATATGTGTTGATACTTTAGGCTGCATTGTTTAAAATGTCTTCTGCCACATCACTGGATTTGTTTTAATCCAGTGCCTAAACACATTATTTTCTGCCAGTTTTTGACTTAGAGTAAGATATTCTGAGGAAGAATATTGTGATATACTCATATATTATGGTCTTCTGAAACTTCCCAGTAAAAACAAAACAAAACCAAAATAGCTAGACAAGCATGAATGGAAGACTCCCCAGGTCCCCATTTCACCTCTCATCAAAAAGTCATTACAATTGTGGCTATTCAGCAAATCCAAAATCTAGCACCTGTTTGCCAGATAAAACCCAGCTGCTCTGTATGTATATTATTTAATCCACCAGCGATTTGCATACCACGTGCAGTACCATTTTTGAAGTTGCTTTGCTCAAGGTGTTTTGGAATATTAAGTTTTTATCAAAGGTGAAAGACTGATCCAATAGAGTGAAATTTGTAGTAAGACTTTGTGCTATCAGTGTCTTGAAGTCTTGAGATTACATGAGGTTTGAATTTTTGACTTTGGAGATTTTATTTCTTTATTTTTTCATTTCAGTGACAAAAGAAAGTGAGTTACATTTTTTGATCTAAACATGTATTTCACCTTTTAGCTTATTTCTTCGTTGGCTTTGATTAGGTCATGACTTACTGAAGTGAAAAGAATTCTTCTTGTTTTTCTTCCAAAACAGTTATAAAAAGACAAGTTCCCTGGGCAAGCCAGTCTTTTTAATATTCATGAGACATTCCTGTGATATGGAGTTCATTTCAGTTTCTGTAAACCAGAATTGGTGTGTAGAACTACTTTCACTTTTTCTGAAAATTATTGTTCTCTGAAGTGTCTGGAATTCCAAAACTGAAGTCATAGAAAATCTTTCTTGTCTGATTTCAACCTAGTGGCATTTTCTGCCATTCTGCGTTTTGTTGATATATATTGATTAAGGTCAATAAAGTTTTTCACAGCCTATGAGGTAAGACAGGTTTATTTCAGTGACAGTCTAAAATGACATGAGAATATGGACAATGCTAGAGAACTTATATCCTAGGCCTTTAACAGACAATGGGATAGGAGTGGAGTTCGATCTCGATTTGATACTGGATAGCACAATACTTGACATTCCTCATCATATCTAATATATTCAGAATAAGTTTTCATTAAACTGTAAAATTACTGATTGTAAAATTGTACATTTATTTGTGATATTAAATCCAAAAGAAAGGGTATGTTGTAGGGTTAGTAGGATTTCAGTGCTTCATAGATTTCGATTCAGGTTTGGGGGCTTCTATAGATTTACTGTACATTCTTGGGCAAGTTGCTTATTTCCTTTGTGGCTAATTTTCATCCTGTAAAAATTTAGAAAAGGCAATACTTGTTTACTCTTACCCACCATGATCAAAATGGTGATACTTTATTACTTACCTGATATGTATGATGCAGCCATAATCTTCGGTTTATGGCTTGAGGTTATCTGTCAAACTGTAGAAAATTAGCAGAAACTAATCTTAGATGTTCTGAGTGTTTCCTAACACCTGCTATTCCATACCACTTCTATGGAAATCCATATTATTTCACAAGGTGAGGGTATAACTGATAAAATTGTAAGTGATTCAGAGTTATTACACCACTGGTGCAGTAATTACGATCTGCATCTGATTTAGAAACTTTGTATTGTGCTGGCTTTTCCTCTTTCTTTCATGGTGCTAAATTTTTTTGAACAACCATAAATCCTTTCCTGATATCTACTTTGCATATAGGGAATTTCTATGTAATTATTGCAGAGCTGTTTGTCAAGAAGGAAAGAAGCAGGTGATCTGCATACCAGTACACTGGTTTGTGTCACAGCTCTGGCATTAAATATGGGCTTGGTGATTCAGCACCATGAAACAAATTCCAGTTATTAACAGGTAATGGGCAATTCCTACACGTATGTCTCAGTCAGTAACTTTCTGTAATAGCATAAATTTACACAAGTTCATCTCTGTCAGCTTAGACAAAAAAACCCTCTATTTAAACATTTTTTTTCCCCAAAACTCATCCTATTTTATTTTACAGCAAATTCTTCTAAAAATCTGTGTTAGATGTAGCAATCTTAATCAATGTCTATTTTAATTTTATTTTCACAAGATAATATCTGAAAAGGCTTTTCTTATTTAAAAGCCAGTTTCTCCTGCATACAGTTTATTCTTGATCTCTTTGTACAAGCACAGAATAGTAACTTCCACGATGACACTGGTGCTTTCTTAGAAAAGATATTTGAGCTAAACAGAAGGGCAAAACAAGGTCACTGGCATTATACATCTACAGTGAACTTTAAGAAATGAGTCAGAATCACAGATGGAATGATAGTTCGCCTTGTCATGAGAACACACATCTTCAAAAGGTTCCTGCTTTGGAAAAATAAAGTAAAACCATAAGGAACCACTTAAGGAGGTTGCATAAATAATTTGCCATTTGTGAGCAATATATGCAAAATGATAGGACTGCAAGGACTGTATTTGATGGAAAAGCTTCTAACCATTTAAACTGCCATCCTGGTGTTTATTACCTGAATCACCTCCGGGAGTCTGATAAACACCTGTGCTCTGCTGGTAATTCAGGAAAGGAAGCAGCACTCTGCATGACCTGCTTTTTTTCTCTCAAGCAGTCATGGTGTAATAAACAGTGTACAGTGATTTTGAACATGCAAAGAATATATTTAGACAAGTTAAGGCTACTGCTCTCGGTTTAATGCTTAACAAAGCTAACAGCAGAAAGTGGTTTAGTACCTCAATATGGTGTACATAGAAGTAGAAGGAGAGAGCAAAAGACAATAGGAGGTAGTGGCACTTGGAAGGTAATTCAGTCATTTCATTTGAAAATGAGTGTAAATGGTGAATACCTTAAAGAGAAATAGAGAAAAAGCAGGCATTTCTTTCAACCTATAAGTTTTTAAAGTTACTACATGACCAGTAAAGTAATAATTTCCTGGAAAGCAATATTTAAATATATCCATCATCATTTAGAACTTGGACACATACTTAAATATTATTGATTATTTGCAATTGTGTGCATCCGTGTGTAGGTATATTAAACAAAAAAGTAATAGTAGCATGTCAGTGATTGGGATAAAGTGCAAAAATGGAACTGGAGTCTCTAATTACTAGTTGTTTGGGTTTCTTTTTTTTTTAATTAAGAAAGCCACAAGCAAATTATAAACATCCAGTTTATAGCATTGCAATCTTACAGGCTTGCTCTCATGAATATGGTAATTTTTTATTTTATGTCCTCTTGAGATGTCTTGTTAAAAACATTTTATTGGTGATCCTAAAATTCAGTAAATTTGAAGCCCTTGGCACCCTGAAGATAGTTAAAGTTCTTCAAAAAATGTCAGCAATAAATATTTGGCAAATATAAAGAATATGCACATTTTCCCAAGTGGGTGATATATTTTTTTTCCCAGTTCTTATAGTTGAGTGATGACACTGCAGTTCAGAATATAAGTGCATATTGATATTTTTCTTCCAGAAACTGCATGTGTTGCTTAGAGTACTTCTCCCACAGAGTTATTTTTGTGCAGACACCTGGAAGTGGTTATATACTTGCTCCAACTTGCAGACTAGTTTTGGACAGTCAGGTGTATGTATAAGCAAGTGGTCTTTATTTGGAGCAATTAAAATTCTTACATTCTCCTCTCTTGACATGCAATTACTAGAGCTCTGCTGTTCCCACTAATTGCTCTTGCTGGGGACATTGGTGAGGAGCCAATGATTTTGATGGGTAGTGGATTATCATTTTTACTCTGCTACCTGAGAAAAAAAATCATTTGCAAAATCCCATGTGTAATTAGCAAGACTCATGATTAATTGTCCTGCAAAATTAGCTTCACTGTTGCTTTTATTTTACTGCTTCAAATATTAATTAATGTTAACTCCTTTCCTTCAGTCCTAGCTTTTGAATATTCAACGTGGCTTTGAAAAATTAGTTAGGGCTTCTACTTGCATTAACATGCTGGAGCTTTGATTTCTGAATAAGTATTCTGATTTAAAAGATCACACATGGGTCATAAATAATTTTTATAGGAGGACAAACAAAGCATCAAAGCATCATGGGAAGGCATTCATGCACTAACTGAAAGTAAATTGTTTCAGTAATGATTCATTCCCCCAGTGCTTTTGGGGAAACATCAGCAAATATGCAAAACACTGCATTGTGTGGGGCAAGACAATTATTTAATGCAGCAATCAATGTGTATATTTTCAAACACGTAGCACAGTGAAAGGGGTAAAAATATTGGTGGAGTTTGAGCAGTTGCAGTATCTGTTTCTAGGAATTGCTGGTTGTCATGTTTTGATGGTGTGAGGTGGAAAATGATGACTGTATGTCAATGCCATCTGCCTTAGTGCTCTCAAAATTCTTATACATTTACTGTTATTACTATGGCAGGGTCAGGAAGCACGGGAAGGACCTAGTGAAGTTCTTGGGTCATTGGGATGCCGATGAATTGAATTCACAGGGCAGCTCGTTAAAACCGGCAGCAAGATATCCTGACACCCCAAAGAGCCTTGGCTTCTGGTTTAGCTGTGTTTTCATTGTGCCAGAACAACTCACACAACCCAGAAGAGAGCTGTTTTCCAGGAATTGCTGGTTCCTCCCAGTGCAGCTGTAGCACCACACGTAGAGAGCACCTGCACACCAGTATAGGCTGAATTTTGCCCTCGTGTCAGTCCTTGCTTTATTTCTTCTCTGTGTTTTCAGCGTGCAGCTAGATGAGCTTCTTCATACTTCATCAGAAGAGCCCTTGCCCTCCTTATGCCATAATCTCACTGTAATCTTGTCATAAAACTCAAAGGTGACCACAGGAGAGAACAGCAGGGGTAAAGGTGACAGCATGGTGTATTGGGCAACATACTTGGCTTCTTTAGCAAACATAACAGGCAAAGCAAATTTTGGAAGTTCTGTCTCACTCTTCTCATTGAAGTGTACAGTGCTTCTGGCAGCTTTTGACAGACTTTTGTAGTGCAGTCCAAGACCCAGAAAACTATATATATTTTATGATTTTAGTTATTTCAGAGTTCTGTAACTGAGCACTGATTTTGGCCTTGTATGCCTAGAAGATGGCAATAGAGACAGTTTGTCTGTTGTCTGTGCAAGCAGTTCTGTTCTCCACACCCCCACATGTGAAATAACCAAAGAAATTGCTTCCTCATTGCTTGCAAATTAGTGCTTGCCCCAGAGCTGCACAGTAGTTGCCACTGTTGAGCATTCTACTCTTAACAGCAACTACCTCTAGTCTTGTCATCTATTTCTGATTTCTCTCTGTTCACATGAGTGTATATGTCTGAGAGAAAGCATTTCTCCACTGAACCACATAGTTGATTCTACTTGCGTTTTTCGATCAAGTGAATGAGTTCTTTTAACTCTTTTTCTAATATTGACTTAGGAGATCAATGACAGAAAAACAGTGTTACTTTTATAAGTGAAATCAGTTTAAAAATCCAACTTGAAACCAGACCTTTGTTTGGTCACATTGTGCATAAATAGGGATTCAAGAATTCTTTACAAGCTCATTAAAGAGCTTGTTTCATCCTTCACATCTTTTTATATAACCTTCTCAAATCTCAGTTTTAGTGAGTGGCTTCAGAGTAAAAGCCTTTTGGCCCTGTTAATAGGCTCAGACATGTCCTTCTCTTCTCTACATTAAAAAGGCCATTGTATAGGCATATTAATTCAGAATTTCTGTAGAGCCTCGGAATGTCTTCATAAATGAGTGAAGACTAAGAAATAAATTCCGATCTGGATGCAAACATCGAGAAAGGTTTCACATTTTACTTGGAACTCTGGAGAGCTTTGAATAAATAAAAGGATCTGTAAACCTTCTGCTGTTCATCTGTAATTGCTTAGTCAGACTAAGGTGCAACCATGAAGCCAAAATTGATTCACATGCTTTTCTAATTTCAGGAGAAACAGTCATGTATAGTAGTGGTTGCAGAGAAGGAAGCGGGAACACTTTGCAGATGTGCATATGTGGGATGCTTGCTAGAAAAATGCTAATTTTGTCTCTGTCATCCACTCTTAGAAGTCTTTTCTACATGGAAAAGTACTGTCATCTATTCTGATAAGAACACATCATTCTTCCTGTGTAATCACAGCTATAGAGACAATATTTTCTGAAGTAATAGGTAGCCTTCTTGCTCTTAAAAATGCCATTTTAAAAAGTGACATGCTGTGTTTAAAGACCCTCATACACTGGTATCATGCTGCAGCAATCTACTTGAGAGTAACAGAGGGATTTGGATCACAGGTAGGGTCTGGGGGAATGAGGCTCATTTAGGAATTTAAATAGGAAATATTTCAGATTTGGTCCTTTACAAAAATGAAGGTTTTGTTCTGCTAAATTGAAAGAAATTAATGAAGCAAAAAAGAGAAGCTGAGATACAGAAATTGTGAAGGTTGAGACCTTTCTATTTCCACAGCTGTCATATTTAGTGGTCAGGTATCCCCAGAGGCAATTCTCCATGGGCAGCAGGTTTTCCTGCAAAATGGAAACAAAAGAGAGAGAGGTCATTTAATCTTCAAACTTATAATGCAGCAAGTAGCACTGTGCTAGCACAATCTTCCATCTATGAAAGAATTCATAAATCTCCGACATCAACAGACTGCTATGTTGAAGTTTCTAGACTACACATGATACTGCACTCTTCATCTTCCAGTGATGTCCAGAGGATTTGCACATTTGTAATTCTACAGGAATAAAGGCTCCAGGTTTAGAGTCACAGGCACGCTGGTCATTATCCAACTTTTCTAATTAGTAGACAAGTATTTTTAGAGACTGAATAACTGATTTTGCAAGGATCTATTTAGGTACAGTTGCTTAGGGAAATTTAAGACCTTGCAGAATCTGGCTGTGAAACAAAAGGGAAGTTAAAAAGTTCAACCTTACCATATTCTTTTACAGTATTAATTTATTTTTTTTAATCTATATTTGCATGTAACACCCCTTTACAGAATGGGGATTTGCATTGGTGATTATTCTGCTGTTTGAAGGTCAGATTCTATTTTTAGTTACTTTTTTTTAGTTTTACTTCTCTTGAGAATGTAGCATTAATAGCTGTGGATTTGGCTGTGCTATATAAAAACATATCTTCAAGAAGGCCAGGGATGACCCATGCTGTGGAGCATATGCAGAGTTCCAGCCACCACAATGGTGCCTCTGAGCCACCTGCTGCATTACAAACATACTGAATAGCCTTTGGGAAGGCTTGTTTTCCCTTTTCCACTTATCTTTTATTCTCTGGTTTTTTCTTTCTTTAAAAAAAACCCCAAACCAACCTATAGGCAGAGAATCATGGCTTTGTCTTTCTCTTCTTAGCAACTATCCCTTTAACTTTTTTCACTGATTAGAATTCTTTTAGATGTTAACAAGAAATACAAACACTTTAAGATTTTTTAACAAATAAAATAAACGACTATTTGATGTGTGGGGAAGGACAGAGGGGAATGAAAGATTTTTCTCTACCTCTTATGAATTAAATACAGCTCCTTTTTTCAAATTGGCCTCTAGCAGGAGGCTAAAATATCCTGAAGGTTAGCTACAGCCCTATCTGCTGCTGAGATAGTATTTACTGGATGATGAATATATTAGTTAAAATTTAAATTGATTCTATGGATGGGTAATGTTGATACTGTATTTACTGCTGTGTTTCAATAGTATAGGCCAATCATTAGTGTGGAGAGAACTGGAAGAAAATAACTTAAAGGTGACACTGTCTGAAACAAAGGAAATGAACAGTGTTTTATAAATAATGTATTTCCCCTATTATGCTAATTTTTCAAAATAAGTTTAGAGTTAAGTGTAATGTTCTATCAGTAGGTACATCTATACTAGCATATTATGAGTCTGTTTAGTCACATCTAGAAATATGTTCTTCATATTTGTGGTTGCCAAAGTAAATAGAAATCAATGAAAGTAGCAAAAGTGCTGAAGTCATTTCAATAAGTGAAACACTCATTAATTTAAATTTCACACTTGACATTGTTACAGACTAATCATAGAAAATAAGACATTGACTTCTAAATGTGTTCCGAGACACAGAGGAATCCTGCAACTTTGTTTTCAAAGTGGCATTGACATTAGAAGGAAAGACCTCTGACTGCAGCAGTTTAGGCAGATGGTAATGATATGGTAACCCTTCTCAAAAGCCTGAAGTCCATTCATATGGATGACATAAGCTTGAGGAGTTAGCAAGCAAACAATATTGAGACACTGGGACTGAACATGTTCTGAAACATCAAAAAGCTCTTCCTGCAGTTTTCAAACATCTAAAAATATATGTGAAGCCTGTTCACAATTTAATGGGAGATAGACAGAGAGCTGGGGGTGGTTATACAGGAAATTAGAAAAGCCTCATCTCATCAGAGTGAAATAAATATGCCATCATATAAGAAAAGTAATTGGAGGAGTGTGTTAGTTCTGTTGATGTCATCAGGTGTTCATAAATTAGAATAAATGTTTATAATTGATATTAGTGATAAGAAATTATTTTAAATTATCCTGAAGAGAGATACCTAACTTGTCTTTCTCACTCCTTTTTTTCATTTAAAAACCAGAGGTTTGGAAAACGCCATTTCCCCCAGCTATCTTATCTAGTGTAGGCTGATGCTCTACTCACCTGCTTCTCTGTGATGTACCCAAATCACATTGCACAATGCAGCATGTGGTGGAAGTAACTTGGAAGGAAGACTACATTGCAGTTGCAGTAAGTAGCTCTACTTTTAGGTAGTGGAAGGCAGGTAGGTGACGCTGAATTGGTGACTTCTGTTTGATAGGTGTAAGGATGCTGTCTCATTTCTCTTTGTTGTCTAATCAGTTCCTTAGTCACAGAGAACTCCCATTAATGAAGAATGAATGTACTTCATTCTCCCTTCCCTTAAGAACATCCTGTCTTGCTTAGAAAATTCAAGAGAATTCAGAATTCCTTAGCACCCCTGACACAGATGCTGTAAGAGTCATGGCACAAAAATGCCTTACTGTCAACCCTTTCAAAAGAGCTAACTTTGCTCAGACTTGCTCTGAATGGAAGACCCTGCCTGAGTTTGGTCCACTGTAAATAATATGCTACTAACTGTTGTGAAAATCTTTTCTTATATATGAATCATGACTAAGAGTTTAAATATTAATTTTGTGGTGTGTACACAATATGTTTTAGAACAAATGTATTTTTTGCTGTTACAATCTCTTGCTTAACACAGGAAGAAATCGGTAGTAATGGTAAGAACAGCCTTACATGAGAACATGGTGTGCATTCGAATGTATTGCTAGGACATCTGAAGTCTAGTATTTACTGAAATATTTGATAATGGATACAGTATTTCCTGATCAAGAAGCAGAGGACTATAGAAATGAACACGGTGTTTAAGTGGCCTACCATATTACAGCTCTATGTGGACTATTTTTCACCAGTTTCCAGTGTAAATTGGGTAAACTATAATGATATCAATATGAATTGGTGACGAAACCCGGTTGAAAACTTGACCTTTAATTTAGATTTATGTATCTGCTTAATATTACTATTGAATTTTGGATTGATTATTTGGGTGGGGTTTTCTTTTTCCACTAAAAAAAAAATTTCAATAGCAATTTTGACTTTGGGTTTACATCCCTTTTGAACTTAAATTTGTGTACAAAACTATCACACCCTTCGACCTAGTGATTGTTTTATCTTTGCTTAGTAGAACTTGAAGTTATTATGTAGTAACTGTACATTCTACAAACCTGTCCAGTTCCAGTCCAACCCTCCAACCCTTCCAACCCTCTTGGAAGGGTTCAGACAGTATTTATAACGAAGGATTACATTCAGAAAGCAAGCTACTATGGTGAACTCTCCTACTGAATGAAACAGTTGGGAAGGTGATATACCAAAGGGCTTAAATCAGAGCAAGGTGGTGCTTTACCTTCTTTTTGACCAATGTGCCTTTGGGGGATAAATATTTCTGTTGGAATTTGAAAGCTGCTGTAAGTTTTCTCATAAATATTAAAAACCCCAGCCTTCTTTTCCTGTGAAGTTGTCACTCCTTTTTTTCCCTTAGAATCTTCCAACTAATTGTAAAAAGAAAAGCATTTATTGTAGGAAACCCAGAGACATATCATTGATGTTTGATACATTATGCCAAAATGATATTTAATTTGCCGTAAACCTTTCATCAGATAATATGTCTGTGGGGAAAAAGCTGAAGAGTCCTATTCTACACTTCTGATTGAACTTATGAACCTTTCCTGGCATTCGTGTGGAGTTACACATGAAACATTGACTAACTCTATCCATGTTTACATATGTGTATGTATTTGGGGCTTCTGTCCTGTGCATCCCTGAATAAATATCCTAATCTGTGACAGCACTGGGCTTGATGAGGAGAAAGAAGGTTGCAATAAGGGTTCCTAGGTCCTCAAGTCCTGACCTTACACTACCCCTCTTTTCAAGTAGGTATAAGTCTTCAGTGTGAGGTAGTACTTCTATCCCAAAGTTTGGCTCATGCAAACTTATTTTTACACCATGTATAAGCTTTGAGAACACATTATGTTTGGCAAAGAGTGTGCAACAGCTTCAGTATCCTTAAAATAAGAGTCTGGAATGAAAAGGGGTGATGCGGGGTAGGCAGGAACAGAAAAGGCCTTGGAGGAGACAAAATGATCTGAACCATCTGCAAGAGAAGGTAAGCAAACAGCTGCAATGGGGAGGGGACACACAAGCAGGGAATGTGTGCAATTAGAGTCTGTTTCATATTGGGGGACTATAATTCCGTTTTATGACTGTGTTGACAATCCTCTCATTTCTTTTTTATTGTGAATGACGTCATCAATACTATCAGATGGTTCACTAGCAGATGGCTTTGTACCATTTCCAGTATGATACCCAGCATATCACGTTATATTTACCTGCTTTCTGTAGAGTATTTTATCTGGAAGAACTTCACTGTGTAAGAATACATTTATCTGAGGGTCCTATGTAGCTCTCAGTGGGACATAAGGCAATAAACTTGGATAACATTTTGCTAACTAGTTAAGGAAGAAAGTGAATTAAAGTGTTTTGGATTTACTTGTTCATTTACTTGTTCAATTTTCTAGGAAGGAAAGGATGTCTCTTGATTGGAACACAGTTGCAATTGAAATGGGGAAAAGGAAGACTATGCCACTGTGTAGTGTGCTAAAGAGTGAGAGAAAGCTCTTGTAAGTCCTTTCTTTTTCCCTGTAAATCTGTTTTCTATTCTTTTGCCAGCTTAATGTTCAAATAATTTTTAACTTCTCTTGTAATTTATAGGTAATTTTAACACTTGACACTTTTGATGCTGATACCTGTATGCACGTACAGCTGGAACCTTTACTGTGAAGAATCTATGCCCAAGGTCTGCCCATCATTAAGGTTTTAAGGCAATATCATATAGTGAAGTGTAATTATTCTCTAGTGGTTGTGGAAGAACTTGCTGTGGATGGTTGCTCTGAAAAATAGTTCCTTTGGATTCTCTAAAGGGATTTTATAAAATGAAGGAGAGGAGGAAGGGATTCTATAGAATAAAGATATATATTCGTAATATTTGCATTTACTTCCAGACTCACATATCTGTATCTCTAAGTCAATATACTCTCCTTATAGATAGTATTTTCTGCTATATATCTAGATCTACCATTTGGGTTTTTTGTGTTCTGTTTAAAACCTAGCAATGCACCTAGTTTTGCATAAAAGGTCATCAGTTGAATACAAAGTTAATCTTATAGTGCCAGTTGCTTTTGACCATTCAGGTTAATGGTTGGACTTGATGATCCTGGAGCTCTTTTCCAAATAAAATAATTCTATGATTCTATTCAGCCCAATAATATGGGTTACAGTAACAGCTTCATATATTTGGTCTTCTGCAGGAAAAAACTGTCAGAGAAGTACTCTGGTTTGGTAACACATTCAGGGTTAAAAACTCAGCTCCCAAACATGCAGTACTTGGAGTCAGTGAAAATGCTGCATGGAGGAAGACTGCACGCTTAGGTTTTGTGTGAAGCAACGAAGAAAACTAGGATAAGATTAGTAGGAAAATAGATTGCTGTAGCAGAAACCAAAGGATGGGGTGGATCCTTTATGCTGTGGATATCAAATCTTCAGAAATTGTTACCAGAGCATCTTGTAGATACTTACACTCTACAGCGGCCAAAAAGGGGAGTGATTCATCTATACAAAATGTGTAGGAATGACTTCTGCTTCAGAATGTCCCCACGCTGAAAATAGGAAGAGGTTGGAGAATATGAGGGAAGTATGTTTCCCCTCTTCTTGTTCTTCTATAGGCATCTGCTTATGACCTTGGAGGCAGAGTAAAGAAGTGGCTGGACCTGCTGAGCTGAAGCAGTTTGGCTCTTCTGAAACACAGCAGAGCTCTAATAACGAAATCTTTTAATAACAACATGCTAATAGGTTTTCTGGTGTACAAAGTGAGAATAAAATCTATCTGCCCTATTGTAAGCTGGTTTGGGTGTATCTAAGTAATTTCCTCACTTATTTTTACAAGGTGATAAACTTACAGACGGAAATTCTTTTAAGCCATAAATACCACGCATGCTGTCTTGCCTAGAAGTACAGATAAAGCCAATGGGATGCTAAAAACAGTTGAAGTGCATTCCTTCTCTACCTGGTTTGCTCAGCTGAAACTGTCTGCTATCATTTTGGGTGAACGGTGTTTGACCCTTGCTTGTAGATACAGAGCTCCCATCACTTAGTCACCATGCACTGAGTGACAAATTTGTCCACAGCAGTTGACCTGAAAAGTGGAGGCTTAACCTCACACAGAAGCCTCTGAAGTTTCTTGTATCTGCTTTATCTCTGTAAACATTCTCCAGTCTTTCGCCATCTTATTCTTTACAGACGAGACTCCTATAGTTGCAGACCTTGTCTCCGAATTTTATATTCTGTTACACTCGTATTTTGTGTTTGTCATGTTATGCAGCTCTGGAGTAAAAGGATTGAGTAACACCCACCATTATTTGCTTGAGTTTGTGCTACTATTGTCTTGAATCAAACAAACTCATTTTTAAAAATTTTCATTTCATGTGTCATGATGTGCATTCTATGCATATTTTTTATCTTTCCACAGTATTTGCAATGTTACTTTAAGTTTTTCCCATAGTAAATTTGAGTAAAATATGTAATAAATTGTAGAATCAGGTAGTGCCTGATTGAAAAAAAGTTGTGCGTATAATACTGAGAAGTGATATGTACACTCATTATCTTCTACTAATCATCAGATTCACAGTGCAAGAAATCACCTCCACAGTGTGAAACCAAAGGCAAAATACAATTGATGTACATTCTATTAAATTTCCTGAATATGGAATTTGCATTTGTATATGGAATTATCAAATTTAGTCTTTTCATGGCACTAAACAGAAAGAGAACAGAACAAATCACTTCTGGAGCCAGTGTCTTAAACCTCCAACACTAAACAACTGCAAAAAGAGATATTATTTCTTCTTATAGAAGAAGAAATTCTTCTTTTTTCTAGAACTCCCTACTGAGTATAGAAATGCCAATAGTAATACCATATTCAAAAAATGTGGAAATTCAGGAATGAATCACAAATAGTTTGTAAATTGGGATCATTGATTGAACTCATGCTGAGAAAATTTGTATTTTACATCTAGTGCATTATTTGTCAAAATCTTTCCTGTTCCCCTGGGCAAAGGTGAGAGGCAGAGTGTGATGGATCATCATCATTCAGTTCTGTTGTATAATTTCATTCTTAGAAATAAGACACTCCCGATCTCATATATAAATCAAGAGATTAGAATGTTATTGCATTTCATTTATTCAGGTGAAAGAATTTTTCCTCTATCTGTTTTCTTGCTGTATGCTGTAGATTTTTTGGGGGATTTTAAACTACATCTCACAGGCTAAAACTGAAGGATTCCAAGCTAGAAGGCTGAAGAAACTCTGTGTGTTTTGGGCAGGTTCCTGAAAAAATTTCTATACTTCTTTTGCTTTCCAGTAAGGGAAAAGGTCAGCCCAAACTATTTCCACAGCTGCTTGTTCAAATTTAGAGAGACAGTAAACAGACACAGTTACATTCTTCAGTTCAATTCCAGCAGATTTTTCTGCAAAATCATGATGAGGAGTTGGAGTGGGGACTTGACTGTTTATCTTGAAGTTTTTATCTTCCTGTTTGCTGTACTGAGTAGAGCATGAGCAACTAGGGAAAAACATCACCAAATTTCTTCATCAGTTTTTCATTTCTGTGGACCATGGTAAATATATCACTTAGAGGAGAATAGTCCTGTTCCCCTTCCTATGTATGCTTACGACTATCTTACACATTTTTACAGCAATTTTGCCTGTTTATTAAAGTGATTTATTTGCATATAACATAAGAGGAAATGGATAGTCTGTACTACATTAGATCAAGTATCTTGTCTATGCCTGGGTAAGACCAAAAGCACAAAACAAGACCGTAGTGAATATTCCTAGAATGTTCTTACTGTATTGCCTGAGCTGTGCTGCATCTTCCATGAGCATATCTAACCTTTCAAAACATATGCAAGTATTCTGCAGCCTTGATGTCACCATGAATAATTGCATATAAAAGACCAGAATTTTGTGTTTACTACAGAAATTACCTAATTACTGCAAAAAGTCTGGGGTTATGATCCCACTCAGAAAGTTCTGATTTATCTTCCTGAAGGTTGAGAACTTTAGGTTCAAAGTCCCTGTGGAAGCTAGAATTGATGTACCTGTATCTCAGAGAGACAGGCCTTCCTGTCCTCTTTTCAACTTGACAAGTCACTGTAATGACTTTCAACAAGGTAATGCAGAAGAAGGAGGATCACATTAGAAATCCCCCTTCATCTCTCCCTCCTTGCAGGCACAAGCCCTTGCCTGAGAAACAAATTCTCTCAACTTCCTCTAAACAGGATCAAACACCTTCTGCTGTTGTTCCCTGGTATTGTTAATTGTTGTTAATTTCCAACATCTCATTAATTATTTTCTATTAAAGATGTGAGTGAGGCAAATGCCCTTCACTCATGGATAGTCACAAGAATGGATCATTAATAACTACAAAAAATTTTTACTTTTGAAGTTGAAAAGGAGCTTGTATGAAAGTCACTTTGTTTGCAGGAAAAACCTGGTGCAGCATCAGAGTGTCATTTCATAAAGGGCTGGGTGTGAACAACGCCTTGACATGCAAAAGAAACAAAACAGGGAACAGCAATAAACTGGAGTTGATGTAATCAACAGTGGTTAGAAGTAGTGACCTTCTCTCTGCAGTACTTCTTGTTTAACTTGTTTTAAAAAGGATAATTTTTATTCAATACATACTGGTGACACTTCCCATATATAAAAGTTTTAAATCCTATAAAATTTCACAGTAATGTTTATTCTTTAGTATGCAAAACAGCACATTTTTATTATGATAAATCTGAGAAGCCTGAGACAGGACTAAGACTATGAACAAAAGTCTCCTATCAAGGAATTCACAATGCAGATAGCTTGAACAGTCATCAGAAGTATGGATGTGTTTCCTAAGATGATGATCAGGAATTGTGCTTTATCCTAGGAGCTGGGAGAGGATGCTTATTATTTTCATTATAGTAGCATAGCAGAAAAGGACTTTCTTTTGCTCCTTTCCAACTTGTGTTCAAAACTGAGCTTGTCAGAGATGTTTCCACAACAGCAAGGTTTGACTTTCTTAAACAAAATTTTGACTAAATCTACAGATAGTGTCCAATAACCTCTTCACAATTGGCCTCGATTTGTGGTCTGCTGTACCTTAGCCATGCAGCTGTTGTCAGAAATCCATTAGATGTCGTTCCCGGAACGTATTTTGTCTTTGGCTGTTGGTGCCTGATAGTCAGGTGAGGTGGAAAGCTTTAAGGCTGTTGTTTCCCTCCCTTCTCTGTTCTGGTAAAGGTGCCAGCAAGGTAATCTTAAAATATATCCATTATGCGGCTTCTCTTTTTACCTCTGTCAGGTTTCACTTTTATCTAGAACATTTGATCACTCACTGCGCAGACATTTGGTAATGACAACTCCAAGGCCAGCTGAAAATCAGTGTTAGATTATAGCCTGAAAACCAGATTTGGATAATAGGATAATAATAATCTTTCACCATTTTGATGACAGTGACTGAGTAACAAAGAGGTGCAGTAACTTGCTGCTGCAGCAGCTAAGTCCAAGTAGGGTTGTGAATCAAAGCCATCATTTGCCATTGTTCACAGCCTGGTTTATAACTTTAATTAACTTCTTTTTTCTTTTTTCTTTTTTTTTTTTAAGACAGTAATATATAAGACAATGAATTGCAGCAGCTGGGAAATTTGCACACTACCCCTCTGTGCTTCTTTAATGGGTTCCACACGTTCTTCAGAGAGCGAGTGGGTTGTAGTTTCAGTAATTTCTACAGAGTAGAGGTCTATTTAGCTGCTGCATCTTATTCCAAAAGGGATTGTGAGGCAGACCCAAGATGTTACCTGGGCAAAGACTAAAAAATCTTGTTCTCTTAAGGCAAGTTACTTATGAAAATGGTTCCATATAGTATGCATTGCACAGGAAATCTGTAGCAGAGCGAAGAAATGTATCCTTGTCTTCTGAGCTATATCACATCTTTTAATACCAGAGATATCTTCCAAAGCTAGATTTGAATTCAATGAGTTGAGCCTCAGACATTACCTTACAAACTAGTCAGTGCAGGGTAGTTCAGGTTTCCTCCTAACTGTAGACCCCCTGATGCTGCAGAAGCTCCTGTCCTCTCCTCTGAGAGAAGAATAGGGATTTATAACGTTGTTGGATCTCAGCTAATTACAATAGTACCTAAGTAGTACTACTTTTTTTCTACTTTTCTTTGGTCTGGGATGTGAAATAATGGAGTAAATAACACAGAATAAAATATTTTCTTCTCTAAAACCTTCCATGAATATTATAAATCTAAACAGTGCTAGCCTTGAAGGCTGACAAGGGCCAGTAGATCACCTGTTTATTTCTACAGACTGTGAAATTTCATCTCTCCTGACATTGTCTCACACCTTTTAGCGGACCATGGGATCTTCTCCGTCGGCATCCAGCTTTGCTTTGAAGAGATCAATAGGCAAGACATCCACCACTGTCCTGATTATTTTTCCCTTACAGCTGATAAGCCTCAGTGATTAACGATTTGGTAGTCAAAAATAAATGTTTTCTGTAAAAAATACAGGGACTTTGCAAACACTTAAATGTTATCCTCAAAAAAAATACACAGTGCATATTGTGGACTGAGGATTCGATTAAAACACTAAATTACATCCTATAGCCTTGTCTTGAGTTTCACGTTAGAACAGATAAAACCTTCCCAGGAAGCGTTTTCACCAGATGCCAGATCTGTATTTGTTTAAGAAGAGCTGAAGTATAATGAAGTACCTGACTTAAGACTTTACAAGATAAGAAGTGCCTGGCTGGTGCTAAAGCTTCATTTTTAATTCATTCTTTATTATGGGAGTTGTTCTCTCTGGGAGTGTGAGCTGTGATCAGGAGCATAGCCAGGACAGATAAGGCACATGAACCCTGGCCTGAAAGCTGACAAACTACCCCAGCTGAGCAGTCAGTTATGCTGGAGACAGATCTCTTTCAGGGACTAGTTCAAGCCGAATTTATTCTCAGTCACCTCCAAGAAAGACTCCCTAAAAATGGAATGCACCACAATGATATATGACTTTTAAAAATTTATAATCTATGTGCCTACAGGTTTCTCTCAGGAGGTAATAAGAAAAGAGAAGACAACAAAACTTTCCTCTATATATGTGCATACCGGCAGGTACACATGCTAATACAGACAAAGAAACTCATATGTATATATAAAATGATAATTACATATGACAGGATTTATTACAATGGACTTCAGACTTAAACAAAACCACAATCAATTGGATTTAATGAATTAGAAAAAATCTAAACACGGCAAAACCATGAAGTCATATGGGTATTCTCTTTAACATGTTTTATTGGAAAAACTTTATATTTGGGTTGAAAATGAAATTTGTGATCCCAATTTGGGTTTTTATGTGCTCTTCTGTGAAAATTGTTTTCTTGGTTTTCATAATGACCAACATGTACTGATTAGTGCTTAGTGTTTACTTTGCAATTCCTTTGTGGAGGAAGCAATGTGCCATTGCCTTATTAGATTATCCCATGCCTAGTGTGGTGGTCCTAAATGCTCTTGTGGCTGCTTCAGTATAATTAATGTATGGTCATGATGCTTCTATTTCTCTGTTTCTATATGTGCTGGAAACTGATTTAATTCATGACTCCTGTACAGTTGATGAAAGTTTAATATTAGGCAGTCCTAAGGCTGGAAAATCTTGTGTTTCTGTATTGAAGAGAGATCAAGAGTAAGAAACAAATAAAGAAACAGAATTTAAAAAGGGAACAAAATTCCTAGAGATCAGGCATACCTATCAGATGTCTAAATGGAGATATTTGCATACACAAACAGGATAGCTGTGTCTCCAAACAGTATAGACACAAATACACGTCTGTAAATCAAATTGTAGATTGATTATGATGGACCAAAAATTTGGCTCTTTATATCCTATTAATATATTATTTTTTATGTTGAGGATGTGTTTACCTTTAATCTGACCCAAGAAGGTTAAGCCTGTTTTTTATTTATCAGTATAACATTTTATAATTCTTTAGTTGCGAGCAAAACTCTCTCTTCATTGCACAACAAAAGCAGAAATCTTGCAGCCAGTGTATTTATCTCTCTTCAGGGGCTGGGGGTTAATATCCAATACCTCATAACATCTTTATTATAATGCATTTATAATGATATACTGGAATGATTCTGTAGCTAAGTATCTAATGTCAAAGACTAGATTTGGTGTGGTGGAAAATGTCGTATCCTTGGGTAGCTCTAGGGAAAATGAAGCCTCAGCCAGTGCTTTCTGTGTAATTCTACTAACTGTAATAAGAATAGGGGTAATTGCATTAATGTCAATTAAGCTATTAATAATGCCCATCTTGTCATTCCTAAATATAGCAGTCACTCATACATGCTACTGTCGCCTGTAAAGATTGTAGGCAAATGAGATCATGGCTTATTTATGCTTTAAAACCTGGCTGACAGCCAGTCTTGTATCTTGTGTATACCATCAAAATATTATTTTGGAGGGAAACAACCTAAGCTACTTAAAGAGACCATGTCCTGTAGCTGTGATATTGATCACCTCATGGTAAACACCAGCAGGGCACTCTGTGTCACTTCCATTCATGCCACAGGAAGTTTTCTCATGGCTGACAATGAAGTTCTTTAGAGTAATGCTTGAAGAATCTCTGTTCGCTTGAAGAAATGTCATCTCTGTTGACAACTTCAGGTTTCCTGCAATAGGCTATAACTAGTTGTGTTAACTGCCCTTGCTAATCATGTGTTGTGGGCTCTACTATTTTGTCTGCATTTGTGAAACAAAATTCTGTTTCTAAAGCCACTTAGAGAGCTTTAATTTGTCTTAAGTAGGATTCTCACTAGACAATTTAAAGACAGAGTACTGGAGTAATGCAAATGGGCATGCAATCTCCATAAAACATGCACAGACATATATTTAATAAAAGAGTTCCTGGAAATTGATGTAATAGTTTCACAAAATCAAAGCCTAACTGGTGTGTTGTGCAGTGCTTCAAAGATGGTGGTCAAGTGTTCATCATCAGCTGGAGTGTGCAGAAAACCATCATTAGCAAATTTCAAGGGCTACCAAAGGTGTCAAAGGTGTCACCGTCAGCATTGTACTGTCCTTCAGACAAGAGGAGACAAAAATATGAGAGGAACCTTTCAGTCAGAGCTCATGATAAATAAGAGGCCCTGGTCAATTCCCACAGGAAGACAAGAGAGAGGTACCGTGATCTGCTCACATCAAGGAGCAGGAAAGGAGGCAACAGATGATAAATATGCATTAAGGACGAGAGAGGAAAGGGAAGTGAGAATGAGACTGGAATTGTTTGTGAACTCCTCTTGATATTCTAATGCTGCTCAACCTCCTCCCATCTCCAGAGAGTCTAGGGTAAGGTTATAATAGGTGAAGTTGTTTTTGCAATAAAGTTGACTGTAGCTCTAGGCCATAAATCACGGGCTCAAGTGCTCAAACTTATACATTTCTCTCTTGCCTCACTCTCTCTTTCTGTTTATACTTTGATTTGGATGAGTCACTGAATTGAAGGCAGGAAGAGTGCATAATTCTTTTATCCCTATAGAAAATAATACATTTACATATGATTTAGGTTTTTTTTTTTGAAGAATTACATTCTGTTTTCTTCGACCAAAGGAAAATACAATTTCAGTGAACCTGCTACTATTTCCATCTTATTTTAACTGACTTCCTACCACAAGGCTTTAATGAGTCTATGTCTGCTGTGAGTGCTAGCCATTAGATGGACTGCCTCTGCAAGATCATGTCTGCTGAATCTTACTCCTGACTCAGCTTTCATTTATTCCTTCCTTACTCATTTATTTCTTGTTCCAGTGAAGTTATAATACCCCAGTAATCCACTGTGTCTCAAAACATGTAAAATAAAAGAAAATAAACTGCCATCTTTACAATTATTAGCATTTTAAGAACAGCTTTGATGCATCTTGTCCATTGTTGTCCCTTTTGCGTCAAAACTTTGTCACCTCTGTTAACTAGGCATATTTGAAACGGCTATTTAAACCCTCTTCCCTCATTTTAATTTCTTTCATAACTTCTCCCTTTTAAGTACAGCCCAGTAAAAAAATGACTTCTCTGTTTAAATAAGGGTCCAATGCAGAATGAGAACGAATGTTGTCATATGAAGTGCATTTCAAATGTAATAAAGCAGAAAGGAGTTCCTGGCCCCTGTGTCAGTTGGAAGAGGGTGCATAGTGCGATCACTATAGCTCAGTGGCTGCAAAGCAGAAAATGAAGATTGTAAAAACGTCACATAAAGAAAAAATGCACAGTGGATTCGTTTTGCGATGCTCATAATTCAGTAATGCCTTTAAGTAGCTAGAAGAAATATAATAAATGTTTTTCCACAACATTGATCATACTGTATCAGAGGAAATATTAGTGTGCAGGGAGCCATGATTATGCTGGCAGTAATTCTCGGTACAGAAAACTCCTAGAAGATGGGACCCTTTATGGGCTGAACTTTTATTGGCTGCAGTTATTTACCTTTAAGAATACGCCTAATACACTGTCCTATAGCTAAATATTTTTGTGAAAACTCAAACCAGCAACTGTCAGTAAATCAGAAAACCTGCTACCACTTCATAGAATTTATGTTTTCTTATGGACAGTCTGATATGTTCTGAGATACAAAAAATGACAATCAACCATTTACAACAAATTTTCCTACTCTGTTCCAAAATCTGGCTTTGGTCAGACAGGTTTATTGTGCATGATCCCATCAAACCATAGCATGTAAGTATAAATTATGCTCAAGAAATGTAGATTAGGTAATAGATTAAAGTACACAGTTATCTGAAGGTTATGAGCAAACATACACGGACCATCATGGATGACCTCTTTTCTGTACTGCCAAACCCACTCAAGGTCATCAAAACAGATCTGGGCTTTGGGCTGTGAGGAGGAGCCCAGTGTGGGTTCCCAGTGCTGGTCTCTTGCTCCTCAGGTCAGCAGGACACGATAGCATTGGGGCAAAGTGTGGATCAGCCCTGCTGGAGGGGAACCACTGGGCACCTGGGTCAGGCCAATCCAGCTCTGCCCAGCCTCAGGGAAGGCACATGGGTGTAGGAGATCAAGGAAGGAAAGCAGAGGTTGAGGAAAGTAGAGGGTACTAAAAGTTTATTCCATGGATGCTGAGATGTCGCTTTCCCTGAACTGGAAGGGCTGGAGAGGCAGAATGTGATGTGAGGAGATCTTGTCTGCCAAAGCGCATGTTAGTGGCCTCTGGGCTCTGAAATATCCTGTTCTCTCTAGAGCAGGCACTAAAATGCTCATGTTCATTTATCATTAAGCTCCTTTTCAAAAGGATGGTTGAACATGGTTATAACTTCAAGCAAGGAACTATGCACACTTATACCAAAGTGTTGCTCATAAGCCTAATGCAGCATTCCTGCAACAGGATCTACTACACTGGGACCTGAATAAGCAAGTTCACCTTGCTGATCATTGGATCAGGCCCTGAAGAGTATCTGGTATCAGATGATAGGGATTGGGGTGTTTTTCCTTGATAGACGTTCTAGGCAAAATTTTAATACGATTGATCCCCTGAGCAGATGCTCCCTCAGTCTTGAAAGTTTTTGCAGCCTTTTTCTTGAAACACATTGTCATTTTTCTTACATTTAAAATAACAAGGAGGTGTATTTTCTTGCTTAGAATAAAAAAGACAATCACACTTTCTACTATAGGCTAGTAGCCTGGGTTGGAGACTAAAGGTCAGTTCTGCATGATCTGTTTCTTGGCTGTATCAGTGTTTTGTGACATGATCTTGAGCAACTCATTTAGACTTTCTGTATTTTAGTCTATCCATCCTTAAAGTAATTAAAATAGTAAGCACTTCTATCAGCAGTTATCACACCGGAATTAAATAGTTAAAGGTCTTGGGCAGGTTGTATCACAACAAGGAAACTGTGCAAGGCTGAGAATTATCAAATGCATGATTTCTGTTGTGCATATATGTTCATATAACTCTTTTAAGCAATGGGGGGGTATTTAATGCTCTTGTGGATGAATTACTATGGCAATTTATGTAGAATGAATACGTGTTCGTCAGTCTGGGGGGTGTTTATTTGCATATGAATATTAGAGTTTTACATGCAGCAATCAAGAGTGTTACCTTAGTGTTACTAAGTACAGCTGTTGCTATCACTTGAAAGAAACTCAGTGTCATATAGGAGAAGGAGGGGTGGGATTTTAGGGTTCTAAACCAGCAGCCCTAAATGGCAATTAATGCCAGGATTAGTCACAGTCTTGCTTCAGTGGTGAATACATACTTCAGGTAAGGCGTGATCTAGCTCCAGGCCCGTGCAGCTCTGCACACTTTAGAAGGCTCTCAGCCTGGAGCTCAGTGCTCTTACCTCCACGGGGCATTGCCCCAACCCTGCACAGCCCCCAGACACAGAAAAGAGCACTCTGGTTTGTATGGTTAAAATCTGCCCATGGATACAATGAGAGGATTTTACAGCAACTGAAGATGTGTTGCTCTGTGGTTAACAGTTAACATGAAGGCAGCTTGCTACCTATGGGGGGGTGGGAGTGTTCATTCATTTTATTTACAAGTAGTAATTTTGTTGGATTCCTAGAGGTTATCCGGATGCGAATAGGAAGAGCTGCCACTGGATGGCACTGTTGCACATGGCTGGCTGGAAAAACTGACCTCTGGAAGCCCCGGCTGGAAAACGCGGGCTGGGGCAGGCGCACGCACCTGTGGGTGTGGGGTCACCGGGCACGCAAACTGCAGCGCGGAGGTGTCAAAGCCTGAGTGTTAATAAATTACTGTAATAACCTCAGTAGCTGTCCTACCACTTGCATACGCCCTTGCTAAGGAAAAAAAAAAAAAAATTAAAAAACTCACATGTTTTATGATAGATTTTTTCATTTATTTTAATCTAACTTAATTTGGGTTTATGTAAAACGAATCATCAGTAAACCCGAATGTTTTAGTTTCTCTGTACACCTCTACCTGCCCACATGAATGGTGAGGAAGCTGAACTGGTCACAAAACTCATGGTCAGTGGGACCTAATTTAAAATCAGCTAGACCAAACCATTTTCATATTCACTACAAATATAAATGGGAATGGTGGTTTTGAAAATAGTTTGCTTTTTTTAAAATATTTTTGCTTCTTTTATTTTAAATCATGGATGAAATTTTGCATTTAACCTTATTGGCTACTGTATTTGTGCTTGGTACCGTATTTTAGGAAACAGTAAAAAATGGGAAGATTGTTTTTTTTCTTTGATTCTAGAAGAAATATGAGGCAGACATTGTAATTTCTTGTTCAATTGTGGGGAAAAATAAAAAAGGGTGTTTTCTTTGAATTATATTGAGAAATTGCCCACTGGTATGAATTCAACTGGACCTCTACATTGTTTATTCCCATTTTTTTTCCTTTTCTTGAATATTAGAATACACAAATTGTAGAACAATTAGAGACTTAGATTCTAGCTATGGGATTTCTTTCTGTTCATGTACATTATCACAAAATTATGTTGCCTGCCATCTATGGGATGCTTTGATCCAAAATTTCAGTCATTGTTTCCACATTTAGGGGCTGGAATGAACATCAAAGAAGAGGGTGTACTGAAGTTGCTGAATGCCAAAGCAGTACAATAACATGCAAAGGATATAAGCAAATCCCAAAGGTAAAATGTGCTGCCAAATCTTGCACATAATAGAAGCTCTAAAGTGACAGTCTGTCTTTGACAAATGCATAATGATATCAATGCCAAGGGAAGGAACTAGAATGCTGAAAGGTGAATAAAAGAGTTGGGAACAATTCACTACATTTACACATTTCCTCAGTGTGTTTTCACACAACAAGGAAAGCAGATGAGACAAATGTATTAGGTAATCATTGGAGAAGACCATAAACCTGCTGAGTTTTTTTAGTAACCTGGATATTTCCTTGGCTTGTAATGAGTTTTCAAAAACAAAACATGGTTAGAAACAATTCATATTCTGAAAGAAAAAAAATGCAGGCCACAAGGAATGTAAAAAATAGTTAATTCTCTTTTCCTTTGACAAGATCACATTTAGTGCCCATATGGTAGTTGCAATATGCTGTTCTCTTTTCTGTTTGATGGATTCCTAAATGCTTCAAATAGTTGCAAAGGCAAGTTAAGGGGTCCATATGTATTCAATAGGTTTTCCAACACCGAGAACTAACAGGGTGATTTAAATGAGTGCAATAATGTAAAAACATGAGAATCATGCAGAAAACCTATCAATTTATCTTGTAAAAGATCTGAAACCTACTTGTTAAATTCATTTTATTTTCCTTTCTTTGAAAACAAAACCAAACCCAAAGCAAATAACAGCTGTAAAACCTGTAACAAAAGGCTTCCTTCCACAGTATGTACAACACTTAGCAGAGGCGAGTCTCGGGTTATTTAGCAGATCCTAGTGTGTTCTGGAGTATAGAGGTTTTTCCCAAGCCTGCATGTTAATGTTCATCAGAGGGAGTCTGACAGAGGCCCACTGAAGTGCAGCACTCCTGCTGCAGCCAGTCAAATATTCAGAAGGAAGTTCTGCTGTAATAAAACTTCAAAGAGATAACGATCGAGGACCTGCTCTTCCCCCATTAGTTTTCTACCCTGTCTCTGGCAGCTGAAGAGTCACCTCCAGTTTTCATATGAGTGATGACTGAAAGCATGGCTGCCACATGTCAACAGTGCTGCTCAGGTGGTAGGTACCTAGCTAGCGTTGTAGCCAGGTGATAGCCATATTCTAGTCATATGATAAAAAAAAAAAGACTATTCTATCTTTGACAAAGAGAATGTCAGTCTTCTGCAGGAAAAAGTGGCATATTCTTGCCTGGGCTGTGGTTCCTGTACTCCAGGTACAGAGGTCTAAAGAGCAGTTTAATAAGTTTAGGCAGGGTAACATTCCTCCTGCTCCGTAACTGAGGAAAAAGCTTCTGACTGGTGTGGGGCTACATTGAGACGGAAGGGAGTGTTTCCATTGCCTAATTACATGGATTTTCAGTTGCTATTGACTTTGGGGTAGCCCATTAACACCTCAGGGTGCACTATAACTTAGTTACTTGGGCTCTTGAAACATCCCACAGAGGCACATATATGGTTTAAAGCTGCCTCTGTCTTGCTCTTCCTCTCCCTTTTCTCTTCCACCCTGAATCTACAGGTTTTCTACTATGCTTTGGAGAAGTGCAGCAAATAATGTAATTCTTTATACATATAACATCCTGGTTTGTGCAAGCAATTAGGAAACTGAATGCCGTGCCCAGATGGGGACCTGATCCTGTATGCCTTGGCTCCGGTCCTGCATTAGATTTGTAGGGAGTGTGACCTACGTTCTCTTCCAAAGAAGGCTGGGTAGGAAAGGACATCTGGTTTGGATTGTGGTTGCTACTAAAATCTCTTATGAAGCAGGGAAAAGAGCTGCAAGCGGTCAGGTAGAGACGCATCTGTTATCATAAAACAGGGTACATATAAACACCACTGAAGAAACTATACAAATAGATATTGTAAACTAGATTAGGTGATGTCCAGTACTGAAGGAAGGAATGTATAGTCTATTGCATTTTGTAAGCAAAGTGTCTGACCCCATGCCAGCCACCTGCCAACATTGAGAATAACCCTTTTCTGGCCACAATAAGACTGTCTCAGTGATAACAGGGAAAAAGCCAAAACCATGAAGAGCTGTGAGATTCATGGACAGGCAGCCATTTTACCAGAAAGGGAAAAAAGTTCATCCCATCACTTTCAGGACAGTATTAACATCTCCTGAATGTCCCCAAAGAACTATTCCTTCTCACCAGTCCGGGTCAAAATATCACTATTTCTCCAACTCATCTGCCTCATAGGTCTCTTCTATTGCATCCTCTTCTCCTGTCACAAAGATACTGTTGGAAGCAATGCTGGGCAGATCAAAAGGTTTGCAGAAAAGGGATGGAGACATGGAGATCAGAAACTCAGGTGGAACTCATGCAAAACCTCCTATTTGACAGTCAGGTCACAGCCTGAAGATGAACACTATGACACTGAAAGGATGTTAATTTACCTCGACTATCAGTGATAATTCTATAAGTCGCTGGGCAAATATTGGGCCCACACTAAAAGAAGAAAAAAATACTTCAACAGTCATTTGCTATCCTGGAAAGAATTACTTTAGTCTAAAAGTTAAGGAGAGAGCTGGCAAAACTCCATGTACTAAAATAATCATCACCAACTTGCATGAGGTTAAAAAACTACGTGTAATAGAGAAATGTTTGTTCCTAATAAAGTCACAAGGACAAGGAGCAAAACAGCAGGTCAGTCATGAGTATTATAAATAATTAAACTGAAGAATATAAAAAATAAACAAGGAAAACTGAAAATCTTAGTAATTGGTTATGATTGTAGCTGAATTGTAGTAACAGAGACTTGGTGAGAGAATTCATATGGCTGGGATATTAATATAAAGGATATAAAGGATATAGATTCTTCAGGAAGGAGAAGCAGGTTAAAAACAAGGAAGGTTATCACATGCTGAGATGTCCAGAAGGGAGCCCAAAGAATATGTGTGATGGTGAAGAAGAAAGACATAGGTAATATCACCATTTGGGTCTCCTACAAAGCATTAAATCTGGAAGTTCAAGTGAGGGATAATTTTTATATTTAGGTAGTAGACTCTTCTGAAGCCCTGAAATCTATGTTCTTTAACAATCAAACTGTTGGTAAAGGCACTGGTTAGCAAATTCTTGGTTGATGAGAGTTAAAAGGGAAGAATTGAAGGTGAATCAGTTTTCCAAAACAGTTGAAGCTTGTGGGGTTTTTTCCTAGAGGCTGTTTTCCAATTTTTTGGGAGATTTTTTCAGATACTCACGTTTTACCTTGGCAAAAAGGTCTTTTGGACTTGCTGAACAGGTCCCAGGCGTCCTCTTAGGTCTGGTGATACCTGTGATTTGCTTGAAGCACAGACAGCAAAGACAATGGGGAATTCACCTTCTCTAGTGTGTTGTACTGAATAACAAAAGTGTAAGGTCTCTGTTTAAAGCTCAGTGAAGATCAGGCTCATTTTAATCTTCAGTTTAGCTGCAGAGTCCTTGTGTTTGGACTTTGAGTTCAGAGCCAGACTTACTTTAAATTTTGCCTTCATCAGAGAAATTATTCTTGTAAGACATCTTTTCAGTTCTGTAACTTAATCAGACCCCTCAGCCAGGACTAGATAACTCACAACTCATCTTCCTCAATTTCCTGGTTGGGGGGCCTATTCCACATTACTTCCTTTGTTTTGTTCCCTTTTGCAGGCTGCCTCCATACATGCTGTACACTGTGATCAGGGGTGCGCACTGTGACTGTGCCTTAACTCTTTCAAATCCTGAAAGAGGTAATATCTCAGGGACACACTGTCAGACAGATAATGTTGAGTGCTTATAAGTTTCTGTTTCACTTAGTCAAGTAGTTTGTTTCTGATTTTCTTGGACATTCAAAGGGCCTGAGCAAATGTTCAATACTTTCTTCGATGTGAATAGTAAGAAACCAAGGTCTGAGGAATGTGCATAAGATATGACACTATTCCATTGCAGAACATTGAGGGCAGCAGCATTTGTGGCAGACAGACATGTGTGGGCAGCAGCACTCGTGATTGTGGCAGACAGAACTCACAATGCATAGGAAGAGAGAAAGGTAAAGCAGCAAAAGTAAAATGACAGTCGTCAGGAAGAGAAAGTCTTCTGAAGTTAGACAACTGGGAAGCAAGCTCAAGAGAAAAGGATATGTGATGCTGTGACAGCTGAAATATTTTGTACTTTTTATTGGACCAGACTCTACTAAATGCATCAACTGTAGCAGCTGGCTAGTGTAATTAACACCACCTAAAAACGGTAAAGCCTCTGCCTAGAGTAACATAAGGGCAAGACAAATGTTTTTCATGTTCTTGACACATTTCCTAATTATCACAGAATCGAGTTCATCATGGCCACCTCAAATTTGCTAGCAATTGTTTGGAGGACACTGGGAAGACCAAAGAGAAAAATTGTAAAAAGTTAAATGTGATACCTTCTTTCAGAAAGGGGGAGAAAAAGAAAAGGAATTCTGGCTAGCCACATGTCTATTTATTCAAAGTTTTTTTCTGTAATTCGTAACAAAATTCAAGCCCCAAAAGATGAAAAGGAAATAAGTAGCAGCCAATATGAATCTGTGAAATTCATTCACTTGATGAATAGGAATTTGTCAGTAACTAATCATGTCAAATTGATTTCACTTCCTTGTAAAACCGGTCACAAGTAAAGTGGAAAGAGGATAGGTCACAGGTATTCTGACTGTCTGACACCATGTTGCATGATATTGTCTTGAACAACTATTTCAGTACTGTTTAAGGCCTGTGTTATATCAGGTTTTGGGGTGCCAAAGTTCTGGAAAGATACAAAGGTAGTTAGAGCCCAGGGGAGAATAACCAGGTCACAACAACATGACATATATGAAAAATTGGAAGAAGTGTATTGTATTTCTTTCTCTAGAATAAAGAAGACTGATGGGCCATGAGAACAGCCTTTGATTTTATTTACAGCAGCCTTTTACAGGAATTATTTGTTCTCTATGGTAGATAGAAAAGATTTGCTCTGGCAAATTCAAATTAGACCTTAGAAAACAGCTTTCTGACTCTAAAGATAGCAAAGTTGATTTTTTGAGAGGGCTGTGGAGTTTTCATCACTGAAAATGTTTAAGAATGGGTTTAAGAGGAACATCTCTCAAATTAAACTTGCCTAGAGAGAGGGTAGACCTCCCAGGGGAATCTTATTTTCCACTGATTCCCGGACACAAAGTCAGATGCCTGTAAGCTGCGGTTTCTGTGCCATCCAGGGTAGGAGATCTCTTTGCAGTGTGAGAGAATATCCATACTTTACCTCCTGTGGGTAGCAGCAGCAACTGAGGGGGGCTAGAAGCTGAAGTGTCTGGCCAGGTTCCCTCATGTGCTCTGGTTTTAGTCTGGCTACCTAACACTATTCTTCATCATCTGTGCTGCAGTCAATCTTCTCTCGTACAGTCAGTCTTTTCATGTGGAAATGCAGAGTGGTGTTAAATATTTTTTTTACCAAGTGCTTTACTATCCTTGTATTTTCTCCATTCTTATGCATCATTCTACAGCTGATAGTAAGTAATGAGGAAATTTAGCTTAGCAGAAAGTTTTGACTGAATATATAATCTTTTGGAATTGTGATTAGAGTTTCCAGAGTCCCCAGTAAATTAGGGCATTTGGCTTTTTCATTGTTTCAGAATTAATTATTGAAGTAGCTAAATGTTCAAGAACATAAAAATGTACAAATGGGTGTTAGTTGAATGGATGTAGTAAGATTTTTTCTGGCATGAAAAGCACACTATTTATGAGTTAATTTAATCAGAGAAGAAAAATATTGAGTAGGTGACGAAGTAAAAATGATGACTGTGTATTATGTTTTTGCCATGCAGCTGAACAAACACATTCAATGACAGACTTTGGCAGGAGCTGCAAAGATGTTCTTGACAATGGCATGAATAAATATTAGGTGCTGTACACAATTCACTGCATTCCAGGCCTTGAGCAAAACCAGGTGAGCTTTGCCTGGAAAATCTGGAAGAAACAATGTAAGAATGTTGGGAAAATGTAAACATCTACAGTATTCTCTGCAGCTGCTTTGCTGTAACATTTTCATTTGCATCAACAACAACTCTGTCATTTTTTATGTTCTCTGCTTCCATTGCATTTTTAGGAATCAATTAAACTCCCAGCTGCTTTAGAGTTCATGGTAGGCACTTCAGTAATATTGTCTAAAGGAAGGACTTTATACCTGCTAAACTAAATACGCTGATCAAGCCTAATTTCCATTGTTGCAACTAGTTTACAAAAATAAAAAGGAAAATAAATGCTTTGATATTCTTAGTGGTCAATACAGAAGCAGAGAGATATCTCCCAGTAATGTAAAGTGGAAACTAGAGGAAACTAGAGAGAGGCTGTACGACATGGATGTGGGCTTTGATAAATAGCTACCTGTAAGACACAGGTTGGTCAATGTATCTATTAAAAGAATGATTATGACAATATGGAGGAGAATTTCCTTTTAAAGATTATTTTTTTCTCCATGGACAGTTTACAGCTGTAGTCTCTTGCTAGAACCTACAGCAGTTTTGGTAGCTCAAGCACAGTTGACTGCTGAGGAGAAAAGAGAGATGGGAATATTCTGCAGTGCTCTATTCTTTATTCTGACTCCACTGAGTGAAATTTAATTCAAGGTTGGTCCTCACATCTTCAGTGTTCAGAGGGATAGCATTGCCAGTACCACTTTTTCATCTTCACTTTTTGTAATCCTGAGAATATTCTTAATTAATGTTGGAACAATAGTTTGCACTGACAAATAAAAATTAAACTTAATGTGGAATTTTCTCTCATTAGTTCTATTCTCTACTGATCTCATTTGCAAGTGTGCAATGTTCATTTCAGAGGTAGTGTTCTTAAGTGTATGCCTCCTCCTGTGTCACTTCAGAAAGCAATGGGGACAGTCTACTGCGAGCCTTAAAGATTAAGCTGCTGTGGCCTGATGATTCTACAAGGGATAACAGTGTCTCTCCTTATTTACATCATGAAGCCTGGGATTCTTCAGTGAGTCCCAGTAAGAATAAGCCTGCAGCGGAGACATCATTGGCATAGCTGGGAAGGAGAGAGACAGTTCATGTCGTTTCTGCAGTTTCTTTTCTGGAATGAGTCCCGGATATAACTCAGAGCAGCTTCAGACTGCTTGACCATCTATAGCCTCATAGGTGTGTTTTAGAAGCTAAGGACAGATGCGGTATTTAGCTGCTTGCCCAGAGCTCCCCTTATTTACTTGTTCTTCCTGTTCTGCGAGGGATGTGAGAGTTTGTGAGAATGTGTATGACCTTCCTGTAAGAACTTCAAAAGGACTGGGCCTGGCACATTTTATTTATGCCATATTTTTTTTACTGGAGCTAAACAGAACAAAGTAAAAATCCATCTTCTCTATTTGGCTTTCTCTCCTCTGAACCTTTCAAAAGTGAAACCAATGGACTCAAAACCTTAAAACACTGAGTGGGGCAGCAAAGAGCATACAGTAACATACTGGTGAAAAAGTCTAAAGACTATTTTTTTTGTCATCTTTACATATCAAGATGATAGATATTGAAGAAGGAGTAAAAATATGTCTCCAGCCTAGAACAGTTTTGGTAGCTGAGGATTTATGCTGTATTTCTGTCTGTGATTATAATTTTGCGTCTGAGTATGTGCCTTCTGGCTTTCTCCTCTAAGTTTGTAAGAGACGGTGTATTTGCTTGAAATGACCAATATATCTCTTATATTATACTTGTTCCTTAGCTGTTGTCTGTTATTATTAAACAAGTAATAATTATTAACAAAATAATTTTCTGACTCAAAAGGATCCCAGAAAGGGAGATCAAGAGACATCATTATTTGTTTGCAACTGCATATTTTTTAAGGAAAGTGGAGAGATTATTCTGAGCCTCAGTTGAGAGATGATCTCATCAAGCCATTATTATGCCTATTAGAACTATTTCCAAATACTTATTACTAGAGGAAGTTCTCCTGCTTGAATTGTATCTCACCTATGGACATACATGGATGTATTTTTCAGGCAAGCTGAGAACTTGGCTTCTTTAAAAAAACTCGCGTATACTTCCGGAATTCTAGTCCTAACTACAATTTTTGTGAAAAGCTTGAAAATTTGGGGCCCAGAGTCTGAATTAGATAATATAGTGCTTGCTTCATTTGTTACATTAACTGTCTAGAGATCCATCCCTTGTGTCATATCTTACCAGGACCTCGACAATGGAGATAGCAGTCTGGGAACAGCAGCAGCATGTACATGGTATCTGTGATTGTCAGATGTGTGTTTTGGACACGCAGAAAAAGCATTGATTTGAGCCACCTTTTCTGAAATATTTGGCAAGCTTCACCCATCTGTTGTTATGCAGGAGGTCAAAGCATATCCCAACTGAAAGAATTCCTCACTAAGAGGGGACTTCTGTGCTTCAGTTAATTATTGTGAATCAGCTAGAGGAAAAACAATAAAATATTCCCATGTATGAATCTTGGGGCAGAGGTTGCTATCCCATTTTTAACAGATTTTAAGTGAAACATCATTTAAAAAAAAAAAAGTATAGTGGGATATCTATAGCTGGTTATCTAGTTCCAAATCTTGAATATGGACTTGCAGATCTTTGCCTTTATACTGTAATTCTTAATTGAAGAACTTTACAGCACCTAGAGGCAAAATTTTGAAAAAATAAAACTATGGTTCAGCATAAGTATGTTTTCAGGGGAGTAAACAATTATTGACGAAAAACTAATTTGAATTTCTATAAATGTTGATGAAAGCTGTGTTGGTAAGTTAGAAGGTAAGCAGACAGTGAATAGGAATAACTCTGAGTTTGACTTAAGAGCCAAATTAAGTGAGCACTTTGATTAGGGGAGATATGAATACTCTCAGGATGTGAAAGGGGCAAGGGACAATTGCTCAGTCATTTTGGTAAACCCATATTTAGTCATTCAATCTGCTTTCTCCTGGAGACATTGCTTAGATATTGATATTTGTCTTGTTTCTTGTATGTCATCTATGTCAACACTTAAAAAAAATTGTTAGGAGAATAAATGCTTTTTTTTTAGTCTTATGGTTATACTAGTAGGATCAACTAATCATGGAGAAAATAATTTTTAGTTATTTTTTCATCAAATATTACAAACAGTTTCAGAAAGCTCCTAAATGCAGTTATTTAAACAGCTTTAGCTTTATTTATTGCATCTGCAGGTACATAGCTTTCTTCAGGGGCATATCCATGTTTTGAAAGACTGTGAAAGTTAACTCCTGATTTTATTGCAAGGTATTTAAAATTACAGATAACACTTGTAATGAAGCCTGCTCCTTTGATTAACCTTGGTACTGACTGGGATTTAAATGTGATTACACTACCAGAATGAAAAGTTCTTGTCTTTTTATGATTCTTCTATATTTCTACAGAGTCAGAGAAATGGTTCAATTACTGAAAATACAAGAACAACTGCTGATCTGTATTCAGATCTTCTAACCTGCACATTTTTGTGGTGAAGGATTTTGTTGAGTCAATGACTGCATTGTGTTAAATAAACTAATTATAGTTACTTTGGGCTCATATTTACAAAACTCCTATAGCAACAACTGTTTTTTAGATATTGCTCGGGAATATTATATACATAAGCATTAGTAGTGACTTCTAATTTGTGGTTAGTTAATGATACATGGCTGATCATGGTACAGGAAAGGCTAGCTCTTGGTCTATCTGTTGTACTCTTTAAGAGATATAGGCAAATAAAACCCTGTAGCTGATAGATTTTGAGCTGTATGAACAGAGAAGGAATGTTAGAAATATGAAAAAAAATTTCTGGTCACATTATTACATGAATCCCTCTTTAAGGATTTTAGTCTGAAAAATTATTCTGTGTTACCTTTAACATTTAATAAATTTAAGCCAAATTTTTATTTCCAAAAGAGAAATTTTATAAAACATGTGGATTCCCAGTTTCATAAGTTCCCGTGATGGTCTGGACCACTAAGCCATAGAAAAAACCCACTCAATTTCTCTAAGCCACTACATAGTTTCTTGGCAACTGATGGTAAACAGATACTGCTTGTTAGGAAATCTATCTGCCTTTTTTTCTTTCTTATTTTAGATGTAATCTGGGATAAAAACCAATGCTGTCATACAGGTTCCAAAAATAACAAATCAAATAATATTTATAATATAACTTGGGATGTAATATTAAATTAAGTCTTTAGGCTTAGCCATATTGCAGAAAAAGTTGTAACGTAAGTTTTCCAATTCCAAGCAACAATGGCAAAAAACCCCCAAACCCAGACTCCAGGCAGTGCCTCCCTCCTGCCCATTTGCTCCTGGATGAGAACAGAATGCTTTGAAGCTGCTGTGATACATGGCAATATGAAAGTCTAAGACAGCTTTGGATCCCTGTCTCAGATCCTTGTAGATTTAATAAACAGAGAAGGGAAGCATGTTTTGTTACTTGTCTTAGTAAACACAGGGCACTACCCTTTATGAGAGCTGGAACTACCTGAATAGGAACTTAGAGTCAAAGTGAAAATTTTATGAACCTTCTCATTAACACCATCAAAACCAATATATGGATATCAATAGACATATATAAAAAGAGAGAGAAGCTGATATTTGAGTCAAGTGGCAATACCTAGGAAAAACTAAGCCATATAGACACCAGTCATAGATCCAGATTCTAGGGAATTTTTTCATAATCAGATATGTTAGCAAAGAAAAACCAGCAAATAAGGAAAGATGCAGGCAGACACTAAGAGAGAGCTCAGAAGCAGAACCCCTTGGGGCAGGGAACTGAGTGGAAGGCCAGATTAGAAAAAAGGGAACAAAGAGAGTATTTGTACTTATTCTGCTGATTTTGGATTAATTCTTCATAAGCGTGGCTGTTTGGAACAATACATTCCGAACAATATAAATTCCTCCCTTTGACAGAAATGAACCTTAAGTTCATTTAGAAATTAATCTAAAGTTCCTAAAAATCAGACAATTTTAGCTACTGTTTCAGTCTTCGGGAGAATTTCAACTGGATTAAGTGCCTGAATACCATCAATCAAAAAATTTCACAAGAATTTAATGTTAGTGATTTTGTGTTCCAATTAAATTAATTTGGTACAGGAACCAGTAAAATTATGTTTTCCATGTCTTCTGGTAAAGGTTTTTTCTGTATTCTGAAGTAATTAAAATATTCACCAAACCCATAAGATACCTCTTTTTTACTGCCTTGGATTCTAACACTCTTATGAGGTGTCCTAGCAGGATATTAGGTATTTTAAAATGTCGCCAAATACAGATTTAGATTTTGAAAAATAAGGCCTAAGTAGCTAAGTAATTATTGATGAATAATATTGTGTAAAAATCCTAAATACGCTATTCTAATGGAGCCAAACCCTGAGAACTTTAAGTAAATCATGAATTAACTGTGAAATATATGAAATAAAGTGACTCAGAATCTAATCTGTATATTCTTACTGACAATTAATCTTGAAGAGCTATGGAAAAACTGAAGAAACAGCAAAGGATCTGCTCCGTAGACCAGTATTTTCTAGGAAAACCTTTGTTCTCTGCCAAAAGTTTCCCATACAACTATTTTCATCTTTCTTTAAGGGGTAGATTGTCTTCCCATCTTGAAGTGCAATTTAATACAAATTTTCTGCCACAGAAGTGAGTTTGTTACAGGTGGGTAATTCTATCATGTAATAATACTTTTTCTGATGGAAAAAAGCCTTCAAACAAACAAACAAAAAAAGGCAAAAAGAGTGTTATTGTACAGTAGCAAAAACAAATAATTAATAAAACTGTAAAGTAAAATAGTCCCCTGCAGCGCCTAAAACAAATAAATTCATCATAAGCATAAAAAATTCTGCAAGAAAATAACATTAAAATTAGTAATTATTTTAAATGTGCTTACAGTTCCTGCAGTTCCTTTGTTTAATGAATACATTTCAAACACCAGTGGCACACTTGAAGATTGACTTGATCTCCCTCTCTGCATTGCTTTGAAGTTAACGGCAAACAGGGCTTTAACCTCACCTCCCAGGCTCTGTATTACTTCTTCTTTAACTAGCTAAATAATGCCTGGTACAGTTTAACAGTTTCACATTCTTCTTGTTCAGCAATGGCATTTAGAGGGTTTCAGTCCTCAGTTGATTTTTTCTGACCTGCACCTGCCTAAATAGTTGTTTTGATACAAATCTTTTAAAAGAGGTGTAGGAAAATAGGTAAGGGAGCAGGTTCAGATTAAAACATTCCTCTGCTTTTATCTACTTTTCCAGTGCTATTTTAAATTGAAACCTGTTTCCTTGAGCCAGTTCCTATGTCCCTAAAAACAGTCATGTCAGCACAAGGGAAAGGATGGGACAGGAATGAAGGTTGTGAGCAGAGGGAGAGGTAGTTCCTTACTCCGGAATTGTCACTGAAAATCATTAGAAACTATAACTAAAAGCAGAAAAAAAGACTTGCCACCAGAAATTTCGTTTAAAAACATAAGAAAAAGAAGAGAGGAATTATTAATTCACTAGAAGTACAGAAGGATACAATAAGCTCCCATCAATGCACCTGTTCCCCAATTTTTGGCGCAGCATAAAATAAGAGATTAGATATTTCTCCCTATATGTTATCTGGTGTGGGGTGTATGTGTGTGAGAACACACATAGGCAAGCAGGCACTTGTGCAAGTATCTTTTTTTTTCCCTCTTGGTTCTGGTGCTTGGCACGGGAACTGAGCAGAGAGGCCTGGAAGCAGGCTGTGGATGTGGCTACTAACATGTAAGATGCTGCTGGATCTCGTGCTGTCAACAGCAGCCAAAGGAGAGTGCTAGAAATGAGGGCTTGGGTGTGCTTTGGATTTAAGATATGTATCTGGATAATTAAACCAAGTAAAATAGATTCATTTTGGAGAATGGAACAGTGACAAGTTCTGTCAGCTTTGATTCTATCTGTATAATATTTTGAGATAGTGTTTTTAAACAGGGATTTAAACTTGTAAATCTGCCTAACACCCTTCCCATCTGTAGTCTGTGTAATGTGAACACCCACTCAGAAACATGGAGATCTCACTCTTGATCTCCCAAATCAGAATTGGAAATGTTTAGATCACAATTATTTTCTATGGGTTCATAAGACAACCTGATATCGTTTTTACATGAATGGCTTCCTAAAGTTTTAATTATATGTCATTTATTAAGGTTATATTAATTTCTTTCTAAGTCTTGGAAGTAAGAGGTTGATTTAATTGGTTTTCAAGGAACTTTTCAGTTCATTTGCTATTGTTATGAGACACGTATCATCTCCCATTTAATTAGTTTTGTTTCAGCACAAAAGTTATTGCCTGTTTTCCATGGTAGTTCCTATCCTTCTTGTATAGCATGTGTGACTGCTGTAACCTTGCCTGACAGGCACTTTTTTAGAGTCAGTAGATTTGTCTTTAAATTTCTATGTGAGGTTGTGTGAACAGGAGCAGGGAATGGAAAGTGCTACTATTTATTTTAAAAAGAATTTATTTGACAAATCATAGGCTTGGCTATATCCTGCAAGGATGTTTATGTGAGAAACACCTCTTTTCAGTTTGGCTGTCAGCATCCCTGGATGCACTGAGCATTCTTTGCAGGATGTGTCCCATGCCAGCTGGGGCAGCTGCCCTGCCTGCTGGAGACATGCAAGCAGCAGATCTTCTGCAGTTGCTCTTTCCAAAGCAGTTGGGTGCTCACTGTGAGCCCAAAGCTTGCTCAGATTTTTTCTACCTGCTACTTTACCCTCTGACTCTCCCAGCTCTGCTCTCTCTGTTTTGTGCTTTGCTAGCCTGTGTCAGAAGTAATGGACATCTGCAACCACCCAGTTCTTTTGGACACTGACTGAGCAAGAGATACTCCCATGAGCTGCTGAGCTGGTGGTAACTGGAAGGGAGATTGCCCAGCAGAGCTGGGGCACAGTGAGCAGCTTTGATGGAGTAAACAGCCAGTGAGGCAACAGCATCCCCAGGATCCATGAACCAGCCTGGGGTGTGACGTGCAGGGGATGAAACTGCAGATTTTTTGTCCTCAGATGTTCCTTTCTATGTGGGGCAAACAGTCAGGCAGCCTCATGTGTGTGATAGGAAAGCTATTGGTAGATTCACAAAATGAACTTTTCTGACAGGTACTTTCCACGGTGCAACTGAATTATTGCTGCTGCCTGCCAGCCTTAGGGAGGAGTTTTCTAATTGCTTTACATCCTAACCAGCCCTGCACTGCTCTAGGTATTTCCTCAGCAACACTGTACTATGTCATGTGAAGGCTATTAGCCCTGTTTAAATTATGTTTGTTTATTGATGTGTTAATTTTTTTTCCCAGAACTATACAAGTTTTCAACAATACACCAGATTTTTTATATATAAACTCTTTGGACAAAAAAATCCCATTTGATTAGCTCTTAGCCTTTTCTTTATTAATCAGCAACTCTTTTTTTTTTTTTTTTGCCAATTTCCAAATTGGTAAAAAATACCTAAGTTCAGAGCTATTAAATTGAAGTCTACCCATGTTGGATTCAGAGTTAAACGAGTAAAGGCAAACTTTATAATTCCTAGATACAATGACAAGGTAGAAAATAGCTGATAAATGGCTGTTATTCTGTTCTTTTTAGACAGAGAAGACAGAAATAACTTTCTCTAAATGTACTGCTATTATTATTAAGCTATTTATAAAACAGGGTCTCTTCTTCCAGGTTGGAGATGGTACCTCTGCTGGGTTATCATTTTATGTGCTTATGTATGTATGAACTGCAGGTAACTATTCAATAAATCCATTTTTCTTGTCATTAATATTAGAGGATTTTCAACTTCCACTTGCATGCTTTATTTATGATCAAGTTCTTGCAATCAGAAATGTGATCTTTAATAAAATGAAATGTATGTGTCTGATGGAAAGAAGCATTAATCATGCAGAAAGCAACCAATACACATTTGTTTCCTTTTGCCATATTGTCAGATTGCATTTCTATAGGTTAATCATGATTTGTAAGTAATATGTAAACATATTTCCAAAGAAGTGCTCTCCTTTAATGCACTGTGAGTCCAAATACACTAGAGTATGTTCAGTTCCCCCTTCTATTCAGAGAGCAGCATAATCCAATGTCCATTTACCTCTGCTTTCCTTCTAGGTATTTCTATTATCTTGCTTTTGTGGATTCCAAACTAATAGATGTGAAGTTCCTGAAAGATACATTTTAAACATTAGTACCACAGTGAACTGATTCTAATTTTCCATAATCTTACTGAAAGTTAATCTATTTTTTGCAATAATCATTAACGCTCTCTTGAATACATAGAAATTATTTGTGTTGATATTCCATTTATTTACACTATTGCATCATGATTAAAACCCACCTCCTGCAAAACAACTTATTTGCAAGTTTGCTAATATTCTACTTAAGATAACTTGGGATGTTAATTTAGCAGTGAACTCATTTTAGAGCTTATTCTTTTGGCAATGAACATTTTCAGAATAATGTTTCCACTATGTGAACTGCATGATATTTAGATCATACAAATATGAATCACATAAATTTAAAAAGTACATTCATAGCAGAGCTCTAACAACCAAGAAGGTGTGAGTGAAAATTGACTTAAAAATTCTTTGAATCATTGCATTAATTTCTACAGCAATTAATTGCAGTTATCATTGTATCCCTTTTGTGCTCACTGTCAACAACAGCCACTAATCAGTTGAATCTCACAGGCCCACACAAACTGTAAAGTGACCCACAGAATCTTTTCTCCTAGTCTCAATTTGGCACTGCTGTGCACAGCTGACTAGTGCTGGCTGTTCAAGAAGCAGAGAAAGTGTAACGGGCTCAGACATGTCTAGGCAGTGCAGCTCAGCCCTTAAATGCTGAGCAGCTTGTGTTACCTAAACAGATGAAAAAAATGAAAATCGGACAAAGATCTGCTGTGTGTCACTGGTAGAGCATTGTCAGGCAGACACAAAGGCTTTCGGTGCTGGATGTGTTTGCCAGCCCCTGGGTGGGTAACACAGAGCTGTTCTCATCACCTGTCCCTCCTGCTTGTGCAGTGTCTGCCACACACATCATAATGTCACCTGGGTGTTTGGTGAAGCTGCAGAAGTGTGGGGTAATCCTGGCCCTGGAGACCCTGTGGGGCTTTGGCACGAGAATGGCTTTGATGTGCTAAGCATGATCAGCGTGAATGTGAAGTGTCTAACCTGAGCACAGGTAAGCCTGAAAACTTAGGTGCTCTGAGATTTTGATGGCTGGGATGCTGTGGGTGGGCGTGGGCAACTGAGGATCTAAACTTTGAACCTGGATGCCTGCTATGTCAACCAGATCCTATATCCACCTGAATCCCACCCTTAGCCTTCAGTGCATTGGAAGATTGCTGCTATGGGAAAAGCCCTGAGGACAAGATCCTTAATAAGATACTATACTACTGGCATAGTACCACTGAGTGTATTGAAGCTTACATAATTTACACTACAAGAGGATTTGGCCCTCTGTCTTTAGTTGGAGTCTTTAGTCAAATCAGCACATAGCTGGTATGGAGGCAGTTCATTATGGAGGAGCCATATTCACCAATGTTCTCCCTCTGGGAGGTCTTACTCCTGTTCTTTTGTGATTTCTGTAGCTGTACCAATGCTGAATAAAGGTCACTGCCACTTAGAAAATAAGTTAGTTTTGTAGACTGAAGCTACGTAACAGAAACCATGGTGTATGAGGCTCCTCTCTGGGCTGGGGGCTGTGTATGTGTGGGAGGAGGGATTTGCAAAGCTGTGTAACTAGCCAGGGCAAATATCTGTGCAATATAAGGATTTTTCTCTTCCCTTCTTTTTATTTTTCTCTTTCCCACATTTATTTTCTTCATGTCTTCATTTCTTGCTTAGCTAAAGAACTGTTCCTATTCAGCAGCCCATTCAAGATCCGTTCAGGACTGTAGCTTAGTGAAATACTGGCTGCAGGCATAGCAGGACAAGCAGAGCTCTTGAATAACTGACTGTTGAAAGGCACTGTTTGGCAGTGCTAATTGTACACAGGGTACTGCACAACTGCACTGCTCTATTTAATGACTTGTCATTGTATATATTTTATAACCCTTTGTTAGCCTGGAAAATTTGCTTAGGCTGATACCCAAACTCAAAGTTGGTGCCACAATTTTAATTGAACTGTGAAAATATTCCAAACCCCTGCTTCCTTTCAATAGTGGCTGTGGTGAATTCCCTAGAACTAAGAAAATTCATAAGTGGTCTTCTCAAAGTTGTGCTACTTACTGCTTCAAATTGTAGACAAGAAGTTTTGCACAATTTTATGCAGTAGATGTACTCTCAAGGGAAGGACTCTGTTGATGTAATTGATTTACTTCAGAGAAAGTCACATAAACTTTTCCCAACATTTTCCTGTCATTTGATACTAAATTACTATAATAGTAGCAAAAAAAATTCAAAAGAGTTGAAGAGCAGCTTAGAAACAGCCCTGTTTTGAGACTGTTTAGACATAAGAAAAAACAGAGAACGAGTTTGTCTTTGCCTGGAACACAGGATAGTTTTGCTTACATTTTGCAAGTGAGGCTACTGTTGTGAGTTTTAAGTGACACTTTTACCATCAATATCCATCTTCTGTGGCACATACAGCTAACAATAAACTTCAGTGTGAGTTTGATACATCCTGACTTTATTTATGTATTTTCTTCTGCAACTAGAACTTAATAATTAAAAGATTCTCACCTTGCCAACAGCTGGGAAGGTGAGCTTAGTGTAGAAAATTTACTCATGTTATCCCATTTCAGTGGATTTTAGAACTGGTATACAATAGCTCAAATAAGGCACTTATTAGAGAAGCAGCATTGAGATATAGTGATTGTACTAATAGGACTACAGCAATATAGTTATATTGGTATAGTAATGAGTAAATTTTCTTGTATAAGCAAGTCTCAAGTAAAACCCTTAGCATTATGAAAATTGTAGCTTTGCATTATGAACAGTAATAGTATAGAGAGTCTCAGATATTAGAAATATTTAATCTGTTCGCAGGGGGCCAGAACAGGATCATATCCTCAGAGTGTAATAGTGCTTTGTTTCTTCTTATTTTAAATGTCTCAAGGGAATGGAACTTTCATGACTTCCATAGAGACACTGTTTCACAGCCCATAGATCTTTCTGTCAGGAATATTCACCTTACAGTCACTCAGATTTTTTCTGTTATGCAGGTTTGGTAGAATTTTTAGCTCCCTTGAATAGCTTTATATGAGAGAGGTGAAAGGAGAGGAATTAGAGAGAGAGAGATATCAAAAACAGTGAAGCCTGAGAAAAGCTCTAAATATTATTTCCCCATTATAAAAATCACAGCACCACAGATTGAATGTTGTTCTCATCAGCACCTCTAAAAATTTGAACCCTGTTATGATAAACGTAAACTTAAAAAGACCTTAATGTCAAGAGGAGCAGGAAGTTTACAAAACCAAGAGAAATTTCATCTAGAGGTAAGAGTAAAATGTTGTTTTGATTCACTCTAGTACATATCCTCACATAATCTGATATATCTGCCTTAAACTTCGAGGAATTTGTGCTCTTTTATAGACAGTGAGACCTTGCAGTGAAACGGAAAAATGGGAGTTAACTTTAAAAACATACTGGCTTTCTCCCAAGAAGTGAGTGCTGACAAGTATAACCATATTACTAAAATCACATCGGGAACGTGATACATTAAATAAAAACATGATCATCTACAGCCAAAGTAGTTTGTATTTTATCCATGAAAAAAGCATCGTGTTACATCAATCTGTCCAAAAAAATGGGGCACATCAGAAAACAATGTTAAGAAGGCTTTTAAAACACATCATTGAGATTACAGCACCTTTAAAAATAAACAGCACCGAATACCAACACAGGTAAAATGTCATTGTGAAGCCCAGATCTGAAATTCAACGGAATGCTTTATAGCTTTCCAGTGTGTGATAAAATCTGTTCACCAGATGTACTATCTGTCTCCTGTGTAGCATACTTGAGCATCATCTAGGTCTGAGGCCCATTTATTTCATGTAAATGCCTTTCCTGTGCACACCTTAGGGCACCCTAATTCTCCATTTTATTTCAGGCACTGCACAGGGTACCATCTGGTAGTGTTAAGCTCATCTCATTTTATTGCACTATTGCAGTGGCTATATCCAGCCCTATAGCATTCTTTCAATGAAGAGAGAGTTCAGTTACTGCCAGCTATTTTTTTTTTTTTTTTGCCAGAAACACTATACACATGCAGAGTTCACATGTATATCAGTTTCACCTGAAATGCAGGTCACAGCTTTTCACCCCATGTGGTTAAAAATCACTAAATAAGTGGTGGCTTGCTGATATCAGGTACAGCAGCAGTCCTAGCATGGTGTTCTCTTAAGAGCAGGAGATCTTACTCCTCCAACTAATGATGTCTTTATAATATCTCATTTTTATTATTTCTATTAAAATAAGGAAAAAATTATATCACACCCTAAAAAAGTACCTTACAGGAATAACTTAATATTTAAAGGTAGCAATATACTTCTCAACTGTACTTCATTACAAAGTTTATTTTCTATTTTAGGCACAAATTTATTTCTATGCATCACATTCCTTCCTGTTTATTCTTGTAAATTATTGCCATTAAAAATTTTAACTTGAAATTGAGGTTATGGAAAATTTTGTCCATTTATGGGTTCTTCTTCATTGTCTGTCATTTTTAGTCATCTTTGTCCTTTTGAGTCTTTGTCTCACATCTTAATGGTCTGATTTTTTTAAACTCCCTTTTGTGCCAGCAATTTTGTGCTCCTGGTTATTGCTACTTAGATGTCTAACTACCTCTTGGGCCTACAAATGAGGGAGCTGGAAGTGTAAGTGCCAATAATTACTCACACAGTTTTCATGTGCTAAAAAGGAACCTGGTTTTTCAAACTCAGAATGTTGTTGGCTATAGGTTTGAAGCAGGTCAGGTTTGAAAGTATAATCCTATTGTGTGCTGTACAGCCAAATTCTACTTTCCTGTAAACTCTGCTGATTTTAGAACGGCTGCATGCCGGTAGGGCAGACCAGAATTACCCTCCCTGTTGCAGCTCTACCAATGCTGGAGAGGAAAAACCCACCTTTGCTAAATCACAGTGGAAACACGATGTGAAACACATTTAGCACCAAGTCAGGTGCTGTATAACAAAATACACAAGTTTCAGCATTTCTTAGATGTGGGAAAGAGATGCCATTCTGCACATCAATGTCAGCATGAATGAAAAAAATGCTTTTCTCCTTCAGGATTTTTAAAAGCTATTTAGATCATATTTTCATTGCATCCCCTTCCTCTAATGTTTTCTCCCTAGGCAACATCAGAACCAGAGTAAGATTTTTTGGATGCAGCATAACACCTTTCCTCATTTCTCCATCTTTAAATCTCTGTCTCCTCTTTAGAGCAGTATTTGGATATGATATTATCCTTTGAAGAAATAAGTGCAAGTGTCACCTTGAAGCAACAGTTATGTTAGTCAGTGCTTCCAGACAGAGCTCAGACAGTGTAGATTCTTCAGCAATCACAGCAAGAGATGGCATCTGTCCTTTCTCACCCTGAGCAATAGCAAATGTTCCAATCTATTGAAAGACAGAAACATTCCATTTCTTTCAAGAACGGTTCCAGGTTTTCTGCAAACCCTGGCTGATACCATTTCACTGGTACCACTCAGTTCATGTCTCACCCTTCTCAGCTGTGAAAATCTGGATGAAACGTTCGTGTGACTGAACACTCCCAGGAGCTGGGCAGTTTCAGTTTTGATCTATCCCCAAACAAGGCAACTGATGAAAGAAATTAGCAGGGGAGGAGGGAAAGCTCCCTTCTCTGCTGGAAATTTCCACTGCTGGAAATTACTCTCGTTCAATAACCCGCTGCACATGACAAGAAGATGACACTGGACTGCTTCAAAAAATAGCTTGGCACATCTCTGGTGAGCTGCACAAACAAATCATCATAAAAAAATAAACACTGCTAAAATGCATTCTCCCCTCTCCTTCCTCCTGACTTTCTCTTTCATGGATTACTAGTAGCCATAGCATGGCACTGATAGTCATTACTGAAAATCCCACTTTCCAGATAAGTAGATAATAACAATGAAATTTCAAAAAGGTGGAATTTTGTTCCTTTTTGTGAATTCTGAATGTTTGAAGTTCAGACAAAGTTTGAAAGCCTAGCAATGACAAATGTAGGTAGATTCACCTGGATTAGTTATCTGTGTTTATATGAAGGACAAGTGAATAGAAATAATAATTCTCGCTATCATACATTGTTGTAGGAAGAGTTTATTTTTCTGTTTGCAGTCTCAGCTGAAATCAGGAGTAGTGGATTGTGACTAGACAAGCTGTGATTCTTAGCAGCCATACAAAGTACCATTTTCTAATGGCTTATAAATCAGTAGAAGTCTCAAAAACAAAAAGCTTCATATTTATTTTCCTGGAGATCTCCATCTCCTTTAGCTTTCAAGCCACTTGTTCTGTAAAAATGTTAATGATAATCTTAGCATGAAAACTTCCTTTCACCCCATCAAACATTTCATCCCAATAATTCCAAATATATTCATCTGTGAAGAGTTAACTGTCTGAACAAGTCACCATACACCTTGGAGGAATCAGAACTCAGAAATTCTGGTAGATAACTAAGTACTGAGATTTTCTATATACCAAGAAACGATGCTTTGAGAGAGGGAAGAGAACTTTAGAGCTGGCAAGGTGTGATGGACAGGTGTGGGTGCAGCAGGGTACCAGACAATATCTGTTGAAGGACTGGAGCCTAAAATATAATTAAGACTGTTCGTTTGGCTTAGCAAAAAGAAAACTCATAGATTTTTGTTGATAAAAACGCAAATGTGATAATTTAAACTAAAAGGGGAAATACAATGGCACACACTCATATCTATAACATTTATTTTCCATTAGCAAAATGCTAATTAACCATTAATCATTTGATAATGTATATGTACCAAAAGCAGCTCAAAAGTCAAATTGTCTAAATAAATAGCACAGCAGCCAGTCAAGGTGAAAAATACCATGCTTCTTTATAAAGAAGAAAAGTAGAAATCATTGTTTCCCCTTACAGAAATTGTAGCTGTGGCATACATACAGCTGTAGTTATGACACTGGGAGTTATGTCTAGGTAGTCAATCTTTTCCTACAAGTGGCTGCAGTTAAGTGGAAGCAACACTAAAACAGACTCACCCATCTCTGCAATCAAACTGGGAGAAAACTGTATTGGGATCCATTGGACAGTGGAATTTGAAAACATCACATTCTTCCAAAGGTTCCCTCTGAGCTTGTTTCCTAATGCTAGTGACTTCTGCTCTGAGCTAATTTCTGCTCCACTCCCACTGCACATTTTTGCATTCATAGGCCCCTGGAGTGCTGTGCAGCCAGACCTGCCAGCATTGCCTGTTTATTTCAGTCTCTGGTATGATATTGAAAATAACATCTCAGCCTGGAAGTATATTAAATGAAGTGTGAATGCAAATTACTAGCAAACCATCTTTTCTATTTTACAAAAGGTTCTTGTTAGATTGGTTCATTCTGCAAGACTTAATACTGTAGGATGGTCTAGGCGTTTTTCCCATTACAAAAAATCCCTAATAACCAGTTCCACATCTGAGACAGTGAAGCTTAAAATCAACCATTGTGTAGTATATGAGAAGTAACTATTTTTTGTAGGTTTTTTACTGTACATTTGGGATTATGATTTCATATTATGCAAATGCATTTTATGAAACCATAACACATAAATGTGTACTATTGTTAATACACATTTGCAGCATAGCATGTGAAGCCTCCAAAAGAGCCATTCTGGTGTCTTCTCTCATTGCGCATTATGAATAATAAACAAAATGTAGTTAGACATATTCTGTATTACAGAACGATAATAGTAAAAATTACATCCTGTCATTAATATATATCAACAGCATGTATCCTGGTAGCTCAAAAAGGCATCTCAATGTGAATGCAGGTTAAACAAAGAGAAGAAGCTGTCTAATTCACAGCAGGAACAGGGACTGTTCAGGACAGCTCTGATTGTTGAACTTGGAGGAAATGATGGTAAACAAAATTTTGCTTATTCCTCGTTTCTTTCATCTTCTCAGTGGCATAATCTTTTCCACTGGAGTCATTGCCTGCATGCTAGTTCCTGTGTCATATTTTACAAAGTACTATAGTAGACCTCAACTATTCTTATATTTGCTTTCTAAAGAACTCCAAAGAAGCAACTGGTGTGTGAGCAGCCTCGCTGCTACTGCAATGCCTTGCCGAGGTGCTGAGCTTTTGACAGCACTACATGCAATGATTAGGTTGGTGAGGCCATTCAGACATGGAATCACAACTGTGCGTTATTTCTTCTTCAATTAGTAACAAAAAATGAAGTAATTTAGCAGTTTTCCACTTCAGTCTGATTTTTGCACTAGAGGTGCAAAAAAATATCCCTGTCAGCGTTCCCCAAAAAAATTTGTATCAACACTAGCTTGTGATGTATAAGTGTGCTTGCATTTCCACTTATTTCACAGATCTCAGACCTGTTCAGAGTGCCCATTTCCTTTATGCAGTGTGCAAAGTCACACTGGTTAATGTTATTCTGCTGTGATGTACAGAAATGCATCTCTCTACCTCTTACCAGTTACCATTGCTTCCACAGGGTCACAACTTGTCAGCCACAAATCTGTGCCATCGTAATAAACCCAGTAGTGACCTAGTGTCTTTATTCATGTTTCTGATATCCTGGAGTGATATGTGGGGCCCTTTATGTGCTTGCCAAATCTGAAAAAAGCCCAAAAGCAAAGAAAAGAAAATGAAAACAAACAAACAAAAAAATCCTACACCAAGACAAAACAGACAAAAAGTTGTAGGGGTTCGGCAAGGTGAGGAATGGAGCTGTTTTGCTGTTCCCCAGATGAAGTCTTTAGTAAGGTTGCTTTTTCCTGTATTCTGGTACTGAATGAGGCTTATTCTGTCTGCTAGAGCTATTTCCAGTGTAATCTTGCCTACATAAGCTGAAATATTGGAAAGGCTTTATATGTCTTTTGTAGGCTGAGTTGACCACAGGTTCTGGGTATTACTACTTGAACATAGTTATGTGAGATTTAATTAGAACTGCCATATAACCCTTTATCATGACAAGGGGGAAAATTAAGTTAATAGCATGGTTCAGTAGAGAAAGCCAAGATGAACGATTTCTAGAAAAATATTACTTTATTTCAAACATCTGTATTTTGAAGATTCCTGTAGGTATCAATTAAAGAATTTTCCATATCTAGATGACACTAAAAACATGTTATCTAGACTTGAGGAATAAACACTAGAAATTATGTCTTCTGTATAAAGAAATTTGCCTATCTATAAAGCTCTTTTTCTGTTTTGGCTTTTTTTTTTCTGACTGCAAAAATATTTGTAAAGGTAATTTCACCAGACATTTGCAGACTTTGAAGTACTTTTGTATCCATATAGTTTTTTATGAATAGGTAATTTTGATCTGCACTCTATTCAACTGAATGTTTATTGGACTGTCTGGTCTCAAAGATGCCTGCTAAAAAATATAATTACCCTAAAATTACTAATGTAAGATTTATTCATTTACCCTTTAAGTACTTTGCAACTTATTTCCATTTTTTTCTCCTTCAATTTTTCTTCCAGTAAAATCCTAAATTTTTCTAATTTGCTGTGCTATTTTAATTAGACAGTTTTCCCTTATTTGTATAAGTAGGTAGTCATATAAGTTTGAGACTGTAAATCATTCATCCATTAAAAACTCTATTTCCTCATATTGCAAGTTTGATTCATTTGGGAAAGAAAAAAACCTTGACATGGAATAGAATTATGCAATGTCATGGACACATTAACATTTGGATCAAAATTTTACATTGTGTCAGCCAGTAAACAGTATAAATGGTTCGGATTTGCAATAAATAATTGTCTATTAATACCTTGGCGTGGTGTAGCAAATTAAAGTCTCACTTCAGTAAGCACAGATGTAGGTAAGAGCTGGGCCTAAAGAGAGCAACTGCTATGCAGCATTAGAGTAGAAAGAGCATCATGAAGCATTACTGCACCTTTCCAGCAATGAGAATAATGTATACAGATTTAAACAGTAATAGATGAACATAGGGGGAGGTAGGTTGTAGGTGCAGTTAAGACTAATCAGGCAAGATTTAGAACCATTTGTTTCAGATGCTCTGTCAGGCGCTTGTCTTGCAGAAGATTAAGAGAAGCATTTTAAAATACAACATTGTGTGTTGTTGCATACAGAACAGAGCCCATAATTCAGGATGATCAGGACATATGACACTCAGGGACTTCCTGGGTCATTATGTTGGGTCCATTACTGTGGTAGTCAAACAGCCACCAAATATTAACAGTATACTTCTTTTGTCAAAATACTGTGTTTTGCAGCTTGCAGATTGTTGTCAATTGTCTTGAGATTTTCACAAATTTAATTGCTAACTGAAATTTTGTCAAATTACTTCAGTAACTTCCTGCCCTACAGACTGTGAGCAGATGGTCCTGAATGATCAGTATCTGAAACTCAAAGTTCAATTTCTCGGTGTGGGTTATTTCTCTGAATGTTTTAACAAGCAGACATGCCATAACTTCAGTGCTAAAATTCAACACAAATAGCAGCATGAAAATTGATTAATTTAAAAATGTAAATATATATGAACAATTAGGTATTAATGATTATTCAGAGAGTTCCAATACAAAATATTATCTCTCAGTCCCTAGTGATGTCCTCCACAAACCACAATTGTTACTCCAATTTTGAGCGTGTTTTTATTTTTGCGTTACCGACTCAGCCCATAATCCTGTAACACAATCTAGCTTGTCCATACGCTAATGGGAAGGCATTAATCAAAACACTGTTCCCCGTTACATTAACTACAGAGCAATATCTCCTTATTTTGTATTTCCTAATGGTTTCTTTGTCCAAGACTGTTTGAAAACGCACCCTCAGCATTCAGAACTGCAAGTCGCCCGTGGTCTGTGCTTGATTGGCTGAGTAATCTCTCTCATTTTCTTTGGCACTTCGTGTTCATGTCCCTGGTGTCTGGAGCATGAGTCAGTGCATTTTTAAGCAGAGTACAAGGTCTATATTTTGTAGATCTAAATCCAGTCCTGCTAACTGCATAAGACAAGGGCTTAAAACTCTTCCTCCAGTCCAACCAAAATTTAGTGCCTGCTCTGAGGGAACACAAGAACGGTCTGCTTTCTGCATTGCCTTGTGCAGTGGGACAATTAAAAGAGTATAAATGTACCCATGAGAGCCAATGGCTCTGGGCTTGGGAGGTCCTTGGATAGGTCCTTGAGAGCTTCTTCCTTAGCTCCTCCAGCAGTGTTATATCTCTTCTCCAAACCTCTGAGGCTATTAATAAAAACCTGAAAATCATCCATCTAATAAAACTCATGTCACTTCTTGGAACAGTTAGACCTCTTTAACTTCCAGTGACTTGCTCCATTTGTACAGCATACTCTGTTGACTTGAGTCCTTGCATAATTACTGTGAAATAATGCATGGTATTACATGGTTATCCACTGAATAACTTCACTGGGAGCAGTGGTGATTACAGAGTAAATTGTTAATCCTCCTGTGCTATTGTTTGGTAACTGTGCAATTATTCCTGGTCACCTGTGCAAATCAAAATTACTTGATAATTTTTCTCTTCTTCTTTCTTGCAACAGTTGGAAGTAAGTTAGACCACTGATGGTATCTCAGTGAGGTATGTGGATCCAAGCTCACCAGAGCAATGCATTGATTTCTATATGCATGGGACAGAGGTAAAATTTGTCTGTATGAACACCTGTACCTACATTTTTAGCACCCTCAATGAAATCAGGCTTAATATTACATTGAATAGACTTCACTCCCACCCAGTTGCTACGTAGAGACTTCTGAAATTAATTAGGCACCCTGAATTCACTCCCACACTTAAAAGTTTTGAATTTTGAACAAGACAGACCTGAGTTTGGTGAAACAGCAAAAGATCTAGAGCAGGATTTGAAGAAGGCTGTGGTTAATGCATCCTATAGCAATCAAAATACAACCAGAAGCCATGGCCTGTGAAGTATTTGTTCTGTGGTCAGAGAATGCAAGTCACCAGAGAGGACAAGATGTAACTTTTTTACATAAGCAATAGAGTGTACACATCCACAGCGTAACAAAAAAATGCTAGGGATATAACATGACCTGATATAATTTTCTTTAATACTGGGCTGAGTTGCATGCTAGAATATAAAGAATTAATTACATGATACATAACCAGCTCCCATCAGTGTTCCAGCAACTTCTGAAGCCCTATTTAGGTATGCCTTTCCTGTGACATATACCTCCAGTATATCAAACAGCAAAGCCAACATAACAGAAGCGTGCATATCAATGTGCACAATATCATCCTGGTACAGAAATTTTCACAGTTAATTAAAAAAATCAAATATAAGCCGCTCGTCTCCTTACTAAACTAATTAAAAATATAAATACAATAAGCCCTGACTGAGCTTTTGACAGGTCATTAAAATACAGAAAATTGAGTCAAGTACAAGGACTAGTTTCAATACATAACACAGTGAAATTATGAAATAAAATGGTGAGACTGAAGCTAAATTAACACTTGTTTTGTTTCCCTTCTTTCTCATCTGGTATCAGTGGCTGAATTTATGCTGTGCAGTTCTCCAAAGGTAAATGCCCTGACAGTTTACTGTGTGAAGTCAAAAATGCCATTTACTGCTTCCTTCTGGCTTTTAAATCTGCATCTCTGGCAGCATTACTGGCTGTATGTATTCCATGTGGTGCCTTTTTGACTGCAAATTTTGACATAATTTTCAATCCTCTGAATTTTTTTAACAATAAATATATAGTCTCACCACTCCAGCTGTGGCCTTTAGAAATAACTTTGGTTAGAGGTCCATCAGTGCTTTTGGTGCATGGGCTTAGGGTTTCCAAGCAGTACTAAGATTTAGCAAGCATTTTCCTTGTAGGAGCTTTAATACTGTGTGATGAGGGCTGCACTAGACTGTCATATTGGCATTCCCTTTCTTTCACATAGAATTCCCAGTCCTGAATGTACATAGTCTGTACAGCTTAGTTTGTTCCTGGGCACTCTCCAAGGGCAAATAGATATTTCACTTGTTGAATTAGAATAGATCTGACTTCAGAAGGTTAGTTTGATGCTTGGCTGCAAGATATTCTTCTCCCATTATGTTTGCAGCGTGAGGAGTTCTGCAATATAAAAATACCCCAAACAACCCCAAAAAAGAATGGATGTTGCCACTGTGAATATTTTCCTGTTGACCTTGATTTATCAACAGCATAAAAATGTCCTGAATGCCTTTGAATTTCCTCTGAGCTCCCATTGAGAGGAGCTTCAGGAATATTCCCTGTATTGTTTGGAGAAAAGGGGGGATGCCATTGTGATGCTGCTTGCTAGCATGCTCCAGCTTCCATTTACTGACATCCCCCATACATTCTAGAACAGTGTGTAATATAGTTTTCAACTGAAGTGATTTCCAACACAATTAGGCCTGCCTATAAATTGGCAAAAATTTAGTTTTTAAGGATCTGGACTTGAGGGAGCTTATTTCCTGGTATTAGAATAGGAGACGGGATCAAAGCTTTCCTCTTTGCATGGGTATAGCAAGAGCCTCTATGCTGAACCACAAGGATGAGGGAGAATTCCAACAAAAGGTTTCCCAAAGGAGTTTCTTCCTCAGGGCTCGTCTGCTTCAAGAGTTCCTCTGCAGCAAGCAAGAATGTGAACTTCGCACAGATTTGTGTAACAGCCCTTGGACAGGCTGCCTAAGGAACTGCTGTGAAGCAGAAGAAATGCTATAGAGTCATGTTCTTGCTTGTTGCTGATTCTCCCTACAGAAAAGTGCCCCTGAATCTGTTTACCCAACACTGAGTCTCCCAGCTGGAAGGAGTCAGGACAATCGACATTTGTCCTTGTTGCTGTGGCCTTTAGGATTCATTCGCCTGTGCTCATGCATGTGTGTGCTTCAAAAAGCCAGAATCCTGCACCAACATGTTCCTCGAAAGGAGGAATAAATAGCTGGAAAATATCCTAGTCAAAAAGCTTAGGTATGGTTTTATAACTTAGTTAATGGTTTAGTACAGGAGAGGCTGAGAAAACATGGCAAATATGTAGTAATGCTGGATCTTCCTCATTCTCTATTCTTTCCTACTGCCTCTACATCAGATGAGTCTCCTTTTTATCCCCAGCATTAAGTTTTTATCACTTTACTAAAATACTATAAATCAATAAAATAGGGCAGAAAATTGCTTTCTTACATCATTGCACCAACATGCCGCTTGTATGGTCTGGAATGACAATGAGACATCCATCTTTCTGTGTAAAAAAATGCCAGTTCCCAGTATAAAATGCCAAGTGGTATATGGCTTAAAAAAATTCCAGATCAAACATTAGCTTCTACTGAGATGAGAAATGCCTACTTCACCTTTCTAATTTTTTGAAGATCAAAAGAAAGTTCTAATTCTCTGAACACAAAGTATTATTAATAAATTAATATTTATATTCTGTCCTAAAACTCTCTTCCTTGCCATTCTTCTTCCTGATAGTTTTTGCTTGATTCTCATGCCAAGATCTATGAAGGCCTTTTTTTTTTTTTTTTTTTTTAATTTTTAAATATACTCACTAGGGGGGAAGCTCATAAAATTCAGCCTCAGCCACAATCTGGACTATGGTCTGCCAAGCTCCACATAAATAAATCATCAAGTCATTTTGGCATCTTCTGAGCCAGAAGGAATATCTTCGGGGTAGATTTAAAGAGACATTATCCTATAAAGTATGTCCTTTGTGGAGAAAACTAAGCAGTAGCTTAAAGGCTACTTTGAGTCTCAGACTCAGAAATTTTTGCAGATGATCAGTACAACGAAATAGGGTGAAAGACTTTTTAATTCCAAAATTACAACTGTATTAGTTAATATTCCCTGTTGCTATCCAAGCAGAAATTAAATCAAATTCCCGAGACCTCAGGGTACTGTGAGCGGGTGATACTGGAGATGACGATTTTGTGCTAAAATGTCTGCAGAACACACAGCAAGTGGCCTTTTGAGATTTTCTTTAGGAATCTGAATGCTGAAACAGGGGTAAAGCAGCCAAACATTTCTTGGCTTTGCACTCTCTAAAGCCAATCTAAACACTGAGACACGAGACCGCTCCAGCTCCGGAAGAGCATGCTGGCCTGACAGCATGTTGGCCTGTCAGCTGGAGGCATCTCATCCCTCTCTCCGTCCCTTATGCCCTGGGAAAACAAAACCTCAGGTCAGTTAAAGAGAGCAGCAGTCTCCTGCAAAGGCCCCAGGGGTGGCCACTTGGGCAGGAGCACCATGAAGGACGTGCGTCCTGCAGCTCAGGCTCAGAGCCGAGTCCTGGTCATGGGACCTCCGTGCTGGCTGGGAATGATCTCTGTAGCTGGCTCTGAAATGGAGCTTTGTTTGCCTACCCCTTGTGGAGGGCATCTAAAACAAGGACATGTAAATCAGATAACAGTCAAGAGAAACAAGCTGTAGCTGGTTTGTCAAGAGGAGGCCTTGGGCCATAGTCCTATCTGCCATTCACAGGTCACTGAAATCAATGGAGTTGTGACTGCAATTACACCACAGGGAATCTGGATCCTTTAATTGGGACTGTGGGAAGTTACAGAACAGTAACAACATGGAGGAAAATTGCCTCGTTTTAGGTTTTGTTAAAATCTCCAACTTGAACCAGGTGCATTGACAGATTCTAAACTCTTTTTGGTGTCTGAGACCACTGGAGCAGTTTGGGTGGGCATTAAGGGGAAGTCATGCAAAAATTGGTGTCTTCAGCTGCGTTTTTCTGAAGGTCCCTTAATTCATTAGACTGCAGACAGACAGGAGGAGTTTGAGTTTCCTGAGATCATTTGGAGAATGAAATGAACATTTATGGGTGCACAGAGGTTGTGCTCGTAGTGAAACCATAAATGAGGTGACAAATCTAGAACGGCATCTAGAATGTGCATCTAGAATGCACAGATCAGAGTTGCAGCTAGACCGCTGACTACCTAAAGGAAATTCCCCATCTGACTTTTAACTTTTAAAATGCAGAGGAGAGATTCAGCTGCAAAAATTTGAAATTTAGGAATTATCAAATCTTAGGAGCTGTGATTTAGCCCATTGTAAGCAACAATGATGTCCCCAAAAAAATTAAAAGCTGAAAATCAAATTAAAAATTCAAGGAATTTCAGCTCATATCTTCTCACAAAAATATCGTACTAAAACAATACTTACTGCAATGATAATGACTAGAGGTAATCTTTTAAAAATCATTTATCTGCTCTGAGTGGTCTAATGTTATTGAAAATGCAATAATGTAAAGAAACATCAGATACTCTTTCTGGGTTACTCTGAAATTAAACCTTTGGGTTTTGGAATAGTTACACAAGGTAATTATCATACGTTCTGTTGGCACCATTTTCTTTGTATGTATTTCTGAATTGAAAAGAGGCACTCAGAAATACATACCAGGCAATTACAGGTTAAGGATCATTTACATAAATTAGCAAATTTGCGAATGAATTCATCTAGTGAAAAGTAAGACACGGGACACTGCATTTTAATAATTGACATTCCACATGAAATGCAATGTTCTTGAGGAGGAAATTGAGCTCCAGGTTGCTATTAGAACCAGCGGAGCAGCAAGAACTGGAAAGAAATGCCATCTCATATTATGTGAGTTACTGCTCCTGCATAACAACTACCTTATATTCTGATACACTTTATTTTAATAAAACTAGTACTAGGATTTTTACAGAGGTAAAATTCCATCATCAGGAAAACAAAAATGCAAGAAATCTTTGTGATCTGGTTCAAACAGTCATCTAGTAATTCATTGTGCTCTAAGTAATCCTTCTTCTTCTGCTTTATTTGGCAGCCAAATCTCCTTACTCCTCGGTTATACCAAGTAGTTACAATCTTACCCCAAAGTATGCAATACTGACAGAAAATTATAAATTATCTAATTTTTTGGTTCCCTGTCACAACATAGGTTAAATTGCAAAATAAAGATAAGTGATCCACTTAGCTGCTTCCTGCTGTCCTGATTCGTTTAAGAACACATTATGTTACAAATATTGTTCTTGATACAAAAGTAATGACTTTCATAAGGTGCTAGTCAGTCATTCAAAGTCACAATACTTCCATTGTATGCCATAAATACAAATTATATGCTCACAGAGAGCTGAAAGCAAATCTGTCGCTAGTAATGTTTCTTAGTATAATTTAAAGATTAACTTAAAGTAAATCAAATAATTCTCTCAGTGATACACTTTTTGCAAAATCACACAGAGTAAGTGTATCATTTCAGTGAATGCCAGTAAAATTTCTTCTCCTGTAATATTCCTAAACACTGATGACAGTGTTTGTCCTTATTCTGCCTGCAACTCTGACATCATTCATAGAGAGTACTGTGCTAAACTTCCTGAGCTGGAAAGATAAAGCAACAGACTTGTTACTTGCAAACACTGACACATCCTTACATCCTTTTTGCTTCTGTTTTAATACAATTCATTGCAGCAACACAGGCAATCTGACTAGTTTCTCTCATCCTTCCTTTCTCTCCCTTGTTTTAGGAACCTGAGGCGTTCTAGTTCATGAATAGGTTGAGAAGTTCCTCCAAATGAATCAGCTGCATTAATAATATTTCTTTATCAAATGATTCAGCTGTTTGAAATACAGTCAACAATATTCTTACCTATAATGAGCTCACAGTCAATGAATGGTTAAGCTGACATTGTTTCTCTTCAGTATTTTGACACAGGCTGTGGTGCATCTATACATACAGGTAGAGCAGAGATACAGGTTGCAATGATGCCCTGATAAGGAAAACTCGTTCCCCTCACTGGCACAGGAGCAAATTTTTGTAACTCTCATGCCCTTTGATATGAGGTCTTACTAAGAACTATTCTCCTGTACTGCTTAACAGACTAAATGAAGGAAGCTTCCATTTTTGACTTCATTCCTCATGACACGATAATAACCGTCACATATTAATGGATATGAGCATGTGGTGGAATTATTTTACAAGAAAGAAGAAAGCTCTTGGACATTTTTCCCAACACAGAATGTTCTTTTCCCACCAAAGCAGCACTGTAACCTACTTTAGATAGTACCCTGTGCAGTATCTTTCGCAGAGCAATCGATAGGCTTTGCAGAAGTCCATAGCTTCACCAAAGACTTTACCTTTAAGAGTGCAGTAATGCTGTAAATGCCTTTTCACCAGGATGTCACTGATGGATCTGAGCAGCTTTTCATGTATGCATGCTGTAAACTCTTTATATTTTTACATTCTAATAACAGTGAACAGCATAAATTACCTCTAATTCTTGATTCTGCGAGGAAGCAGCCATCTGGTCTAATACCACTGTGACAGTGATATAGGACTGAACACTCTGTGCTTGGTCTGCTGCACAGAAAAGGACAATAGGACATATTTTAAAATGTCAGGATACATCAGAACCATATTCAGGAAAGTTTGCATTTATGAAAATTGATAGTATTGGAGATATATCATGATGCAGATCTAATCATGGCTGCTGGTATGGTGAATTAAATTAAGAGCTGATTTGAATTTTTCTAATTAAAGATGTGTTATTCCTTCTCTCCTCGTGTTTTCTATTTTGGTAAAAGAAGCTTATCAAACAATTTTCAGGAAAGTGTTGTGATTCAAAGGGTTAAAGCTTTAGGAAAAAAAAAAAGGTGTCAGTGGTAGTTTGACTGTCTCAGTGGACATTTGTTTGTATTCCGAAATCACTGATGATGTTTGCATACTTGTTATTGTAGATAGACTTGGTAATAAGCATTCCCAGGTACTGCAGGGTAGGATGGCATGTAGGCACAGAAGCTTAGCAGAGCTGAGAGAAAGAGTCTGCTTTCAATGCCTAAAGCACATGCACTAAAAACAAAGGAAGGGCAAAGAGAAGAAGAAATTTGTTTTATGGGGAGTAAGAACAGTTTAAAGGTAAGCTAACATGAATTAGATCAAAATCTATCAACCCATGATTTGCCCCAACAAATTCACTTCAACTTTGCTGTAGTACTTAGATAATTAGGTAGCTTGTTTACGTAACTTCTTTTAATAATGCCAAATATTTTTCAAGACTTCAACACATCAGGAACTTCGGAGTATAATTTTTAGTCATTACATAGAACATATTTCCATTATTAGCATTAATGACTTTAATAAACTTTCATTTAAAAAATAAGTGTTTAAGAAATAAGTATGAAATAGTTTTTTTCACAGTATGAATAGCTGTTAACCTACAGAGGTCAAAGAGTTAAATATTGCGATGGGATTTTTAAAGGGACTTCTTAATTTTATGACCAGTAGTGTAATTTATAATTGTATTTACTAAGAGGGGCCCTTAAATTCATACTTCAGGGTGTTAGCTGATCACTGGGATAACAAACAGTCCTCTCATCCCTTTTTGCCATGTAAGACATTGTGTAATTAGCTGACTGTTTTCTTTGAAGCACCTAACATAGGCCACTGGGGCAAAGCAGAATTCTGAACTTGAAGGATAATTGATCCTATCTGGCTTGGTAACTATATGTTCACTTGTTTACTCTTCAAATATATATTCTTCAGATCAAAGATGGGGCATTTTTGAGTCTTTCATTTTGCTTTCTGCTTACAAGCATGCCAGAGGTATACAACACATGAGTCCTTTCAGAAGGTGGTCCTTCTGGAGCTTGTCTCAGCATATTTACTAGTTAGAATTGTCCGGTGCTGTGACTACCCTTAAGGCTGTATATAGAGTAATACTGCAAAAAACCCCAATATTACCTTACATACTAAGGTCATGATAAAGTTTCTGCAGATATTTCATTTTCCCTGTTAACTTTCAGATAGATCATTTGTAAAGTAAAGATTCTAAAGACGATTTCCTTGGGTTTTTTCTTCTGTTAAAATCCCAAGTGGTTATAATCCTCTAAATTCACATAAATAAGAAAGCTTATGAATTCAGTTATTGTATGTCTTATTGTTAATCTGTGCCTTAAATATATGTAGAGGAAGGATGTGGAGGATAATTACCAAATAATAAAGCCAACTGCTGCAACATTACTGTAAGCTTGAGGAAGAAAGCTTTGAAATGTTGTGGGCACCTACATACATCAGGACAACTGAGAAGAAAGGCAGGTGAACCGTTTACTGCTGTTACACCTGTTTCACTTTATAAGACTGAAAACAGTGGGGTTTTTGAATCAGAAATACAAATGACAATATTTTACGATACTCTGTTGTCCTGCTAGCAAGCGTTTTCTGGTCCATCAATCAGTCACTCAAGTAGTCAAAATCTTTAACCACATAAAAATCTATTGAGAACAAGTTTTATTTACAATGGTGACCTGGCCAAGAAAACTCACAAACAGCAGTATGTAACATCACTACAGACATACAATCACTGTTGTATATTACTAGAAAGCTCCCAAACATATCACGAGGCATAAATCAATTATATAAAATACCACAAACATCAAATAAACCAATAAAAAAGGGAAGGTCATAACACAACCAGACATGTCATGAATAACCGCCACAAACATCAGCCAGTGTTTCATCCATGGTACGAATAAAAATTCAGAAGATATACAAGCAATTTCTTTTAGATCCTTTTATGTTCTGTTAAAAATGTGTTACTGTCTTTTGATGTTGTCTATTTTACAACACTACTTCTATTTATATTTCACTAAAGGCGTAAGTTATTTTTAAAGCCTATGTTAATTAAAATTGGGAGGGTTTGTTTGTTATATAAATATGCATTTTAGCATGTGTGTTTTGATTAACAATTCATTGCATCTATTTCTGTGTTTGCTTGTAATCCATAACACTTTGCATTTAGTAATATAGTTCACAATATTATTATCTTGCAGTATACTTTAAGGATTTGGTCATAGAACACAGTGGGAGACTGTATTCTAATCCCTGCCCTGGATTATGAACGTAATTGAAAAGCCACTAAGATTTGAAGAACACTGTCTCCAGATAGTCAGCATCTCTTAGAATGTGCACCACTGTTTTTATATTAGCAAAAAAAAACACATATAAACCCACAATTACACTTGATCTTTAGAGTGCTGAGAGCTTACACACAGAACAACATATCTGTAATGATTAAGCATGATAATTGCAATTGATCCATTTGAACTGCCAGATCATGACTTTCTTATTGTATATATCTATATGCCTTATTCCCAGAAGTTCATTTTAAAAGATGTCCTATTCCTCTGTACTCACAACTGCAATATACAGTTATATTTTTGCAAGTGTCACATGAGTTTAACCTTCACAAATTCTGGTCTATTTGACTTTTCTTGACATATGGATTTTCAGGTTGCATTCAAAGCAGCTGTCTCATCTATTTGAATGAAGTTTTATTAAATAAATAGTATAGAATATGCTACGTTCTAACTTCTGCTTAGTACTCACAAATATTCAGCATTAATATAATGTAAATGAGCTTTACCTTCAATCAAACTGAAACAGAACAGAAAATTAGATAGTATGTCTCATCAGATCTTGTTCTCAAAAGGGACATCTATGAGCAACTCATACCTTACAAGGTGCTGATGATATTGCCCACCATTTACACCACAGTAGTGTTCACCTGGTGAGATATCAGCAAACCAAACCTGTCTGCTAACTTGGAAACAAAAACACTTCATTGCTGAAAAACGAGATTTGCATTTAAAACTTCTTTATAGCTAAACTAAATGAAATTGAATGGAAAAACTGATTGAAAACATTTGGTTTATTTATATGCACCCTCTTCCCTCCTGAAGCCTTTTCTGAAATTCAGAAGGAATAGATCATCCAGACTGTAATCTAGATCCCTTGTTTTTAAACTGATGATATGGCTGAAAATCAGACCACCATCATTTCAGATTAGTCATTTTTGCTTCATTGATAACATATGCACTTAGAAGCAAGTTCAACACACTAAAAAAAAAATCCAACCCTTCTATGCATGCATTTTTCAGATATAGACCCAGCTAGTATATGCTAACACCAAGCAATTTGTTTTGCAGCATGTCACATAATTCTCTTTTTTTTACACCCAATATCTATGATTAAGAAATGTAATACATACTAAGAAAGTCTTAGATAATTTACACGATGCATTAAAGTGTTTTGCATGAGAATATAGTATGATGCAGACAGCAGAAGAATTATGTCTTTCATTAAAAGGTTCGCAACTCAGTGTGCTATGATATAACTATAGCAGTTTTTCTGTCTCACTGAAGGTTTTTTATTTTAAACACTGCCTTGAAAACCAAGGGATGCATATGCAATAGCAGTACTTTGGCTATATGTTTTAACTTAATATCACCTCTTAGTAATTACACACTGTCAGTTTACCTGCTGTCCCAGGGTTATGGGTGAACAGCTATGCTGTCACTGTTCTTCATCTCTCTGAATGTTGAAGTAAGCAGTAAAATAAGATGGCACTTTTTTCATTATTTAGCATTCTTCTTAAAATCCTAGTTCAAAGCCTATTTGAAGCAGTTCATCAAGAATGATATGCATTAAGGTCAGGATTAAAAGAAAACCAATTACATGAAAGAAATATGATTTTTGCCACAGATCCTTTTTGTGAAAATTAGGATGTGCATTTGCTGCCTAATTTAGAAAGCACCAAAGGACAACTTACAGGGATGTAGAGAAGCCTTTGGATGTGTTCAGCATTTGTGTTTCTTGGGGAATTTAATTCGGGTAGAGGAACGGTGCACTTCACGAGGCTTGGGTTCAGGGTAAAACCTGGTCATTGCTCTATATGCTTTGCACTGTCTGAAAAAAAGCACTTCTGGTGTAGACAAGCAGCTTAGAAGCTTCTCCAGCTTGGATTAATCTCCAAATATGGCGCTGTGCATACTAGACTGTTCTTCATCCTGTTCATAATTTCACTGTTGCTGACAGAAAAAATGACAGATGACTGAAAAAAGCTGATGCAGTATTTTGATGCTTCTGACTATAAGAATGGTTTACAGGGCAGAAAAGGTTTCAGCTCTTTGCTTTTCAGGGTCTATTGCAGAAGCACTACAAACCATGCTTAGAGCCTTACAGATATCTTTCATTTCTCCCATCCACTGACGTTAGGAACAACTTGCTGTGACAGTTTCTACCCATTTTCCCTTTCATACATTGGCTTCTCATCACTTGTCTACTTAATTTTATGTTCTCTGCTTCTTCATATCCTTATACTAAATATTTGCTTGTACTATGTAGCTATGAAGCTGTTCTTTCTTTCCGTGTCAAAAACCCGCTGCTATATTTTCAGTGGGAAAAAAACGTATTTTAATTCTTTTTAACATCCAGACATCATAACCAGAATTTTTGAGCTTTATCTCAGTGTGTAGATCACCATGATAGGTAGTTGTTTCAGACCCTCCCCAGCTCCACCTAGGTCTAAGCATTTACAACATCAGGGGGTAAGTGGGGGTACTTTTTTCCCTGCTCAATGCATTATGACTATTTTCTCACTTGTACTGCTTTAAATATAAAATATATTTGAGTTTCTGGTTCAGATAAGAATGGTAATACCTACCTAAGAATGGTGACTACAAACTAAAATGTAGAATATTGTGTTTCACTTTACAGTAATTATTATTAGCTGGTATAATAGCTAATACTACTTTAGCTAAGTGGTAAAAAAGACTCTAATATCTAGCACTCAAACACAGCTCCTCTATTACGCTGTTTCTGACTAATATAACACATATACTTAATAAATCCAAGGCATTAAAGGATTTTTCCATAAGATATTCTGCTAGTATGTGGGCTTTGGTTAAATTTGTCAAGTTGCATTTAAAAACAAATTGAAGAAGCAGTAAATCTTTTGTTGTTTGGCCAGAGCTTACTTGTACTTTGGTGCAGAATAATAATAATGTTCTCCTGTGAGTGCAAAGCAGCCAACACTGCGAATCTATATATCCTCCCAAGACCTTTTTTATAAAGACAAGAAAACTCAGCATGGTTTGTCCTGCACTGACACTTCACCTTAAAGAAGTTGTATTTCTTCCACATCCTCCTGCCCACAGACTGTGGCAGGTTAGTCACAGCCCTTAGGACTTAGGCAGCAGTGTGTTCCCAGAGCAGAGGAGAAAACCTCAAGGGATGTAGAGCTGTAACTAACTCCGTGCAACACAGTGCACTCAGATTAATGGTAGCATTATGCAGATTTTTGACTACTGTAATGGTTTTTAAGAGCGTAGGTATCTGGATGTCTTTTAATCTAAAAGAGTGCTCAACTCAATGACACCGTGTATCAAGACATTGATGGTATAGTGCTATTTTGGTCACTTTCTTCCTGCTAACTGAGCTGAATTCCAGACCCCTGAAGTGAGTCCATGACCCTCACTTGCTGCCTAGTTAATAATTTGCTGCATGAATTACAAACTGTCTCCCAAATGCTTTGGGGATCTGAAAAAGTGAGAGTGACACTGACTCACCTTTGGAAAATGTGGTGCACTGAGCTATGAATGAAAGTTGTTGCTATGGCAGTTGGTGTGTCCTGGGGGCAAGTGATCTTAAAATGTGCTGTTGTTACTATTTAAGGAAATTTATTTATTTCATATCCAGTTGGCTCAATCTTCAAAGTAATTGATCATCCTTCAGCTCAGATGTTTGAAACGTGAATGACAGTTGATACTTCACTTATGATAATTCTCCCAAGACCAGGGCTACAGACCAGGGCTATATCTGAAATCACTGATCAAAAATTAGGAATTTAAATTAAGGCCAATCAAAAGAAAACTCTCCATGGATCTTCTTGGGTTCATCTCTACCACACAATGTCTTAGTGATGCCTTGTGTCTTGCTCTGCAGCAAATTTGCACATGATCAGTAAGGCTTATGTGCTGTGACTTTCAGCACTAAAGATTGCTCACAGCGAAAGTCACTGGCAGATGAATTTTGAATGTATGAAGTACTACATGCTACTAATCACTGCTCCCCTCTCTTGCTAAATTAACCATCTAAAATGGGCAGCCAGATTTATTGGGACAGGGCAATATATCCCTGGGACAGGGCAACCCTGCATGTATGTACAGAGTGGGGAGTGAGAAGCTGGAAATCAGCACCATGGAAAGGGACCTTGGGGTCCTGATTGATGGTCAATATGAGTCAGCAGTGCCCTGGCAGACAGGAGGGCCAACCCTGTCCTGGGGTGTATGAGGTAAACCATCACCAGTTGGTCAAGGGGGGTGATTGTCCCACTCTGCTCTGCACTAGTGTGGTCTCACCTCGAATATTGTGTGCAGTTTTGGGTACCACAATAAAAGAAAGATATTCAGTTATTATGGAGTGTTCAAAGTATGGCCACAAGGATGGTGAAGGGTCTGGAGGGGAAGCCATTTCCTTGCAACATCGTCACAGTGGGAAATGGAGAGGCAGACACTGATCTCTTCTCTCTGGTGACCAGAGACAGAACCTGAGGGAAATGCATGAGGCTGAGTCAGGCAAGGTTTAGATTGGATATTAAAGAAAGGTTCTGCACCCAGAGGGTGCACGGGAACAGACTCCCCAGGGAAGTGGTCACAGCAGTGTGACCAAATCTGCCAGAGCTCAAGAAGCATTTGGACAATGCTCTCAGAATTATTATACATATTGTGATTCTTGGGGTTTTCCTGTGCAGGGCCAGGAGTTGGACTTGATGAGTGTGAGTGAGCCTCTTCCAGCTCAGGATATTCTATGATTCTATGGTTCTATATTAATCTCCCTTAAGTCAACAGCTGTGAATTACAGGTAGTATCTGTTTACCTCAAAGAGATAGTAGGCAGACAGATGCTTCATAGAAAGTAAATGCTGTAGGACTGATAAAATGAGGACTTTTGTCTTCAAAACATGCTTTGAACAGTGCATAGAAAGAAATTCAGGGGACCATACACTGGCAATAGGGGAAGAACTGATGATTCAAGAGCTTTTATTTAGTGGTCACTGCTCATCCTGCACATTATTACCTCATCCTGGAACTTTGAGAAAAATGTTGTGGGACTTGTGTTCAAAGTAGCATGCAGTCATATAAATGAAGGCTATGTACATATACATGAGAGATTTGAATTAGTTTTATACAGACTTCTATTATTCCATTATTCTAGCGTTTCTTAACTTTGTGGTGCGTGGTTTTGCAACCTTCTTAAAGTTATATCAGAATAGTTGTGGTGCAAAATTGTGGGAATCGTTAAAGTGAGAGGAAAAGATTATTTAAGATATATAATCCACTGAATTTTTCAGACCAAATTTTGTTGGCATTTTCTATCTGAGGCAATGAGTCAAACAAAAGCAGTTGTCAAAGTAGACAACTAAATGAGCATGAAAAAATTCTTTGTGCATTTTCTCAGTATCAGAGAGTCTTGCATATGTGATAGGGACTTTTTTTTTATAGCTTTTGTTTGGTTGTTTTTTTATACTGACACACACAACTTCTGGTGGCCTATCTTCTGTACTCTGATATGACAAAAATTCAGAAGTGAGATGAGAATCAGAGAAACCCAAAGGATATCTCAGGGTTACTAGCCTGCATTCTAAGGACCCAAAACATGACCTTTATCTCTCTTCAGAACATCTGTCCTTTCCTTGTATAAAGATACAATTTTAAGAGATGCTGTTTATCCTTAAGAGGCTGTATGTGTTCTTACAATGCAATATAGATACGTCCTAAAACACCTACCCTGTGGAAAAATTGAAATGAAATGGCACTTCATTTCAAAAAATATAATGAAGTGCCACTCAAATTACACCAGGAGATGGTTAAGATCTTGTGCATGTGCCATCAACGACATGCTGTTTACATCTTCAGGAAAACATTCCACACAATTAAATTATGAAATGTTAGAGATTTTCTTTCTTATCCCAGTTAATAGCAGGTATATAATACAATGTACACAGATATCACTGAATGTAGAGGCTTATTACCTCTGCCAGCAACACCCACAGGGTTCAATTGATAGTGCAAGTGGTTTTCTCCTTAAAGCTGCAGACCATTATGAAATGTCAGGCTCCCTGTTGGTGCTCTAAGATGGGAAGCAGTTGCAGAGACTGAAACAAGTAATATAGCTAGCCTAGTTTTAAGTATCACTACCAGAAGTTTTTGTTTTTATTTACTAAGAATTAGCCCCTAAGTTCACCTAAATCTAATTTCAGTTATCAGTCAAATGCTGAATCAGAGTTGAAGATTGGGTGAAAAGAGACAGTTCCTCTAAGATTTCCAAGTTAATACAACAGTTAAACGGAATACGTCCAATGATATTCTAATTTAAAATGTCTGACCAAAAGTGACTCAAGTTTTTACTGTTGAATATTCTCGTTCAGCTGGTGCAGAGATATTATTGTCACTATGTGGCAAGTAGGTGCTCAGTAGTAATACAAAATCACAGAATATTGTGAATTAGAAGGAACCCACTAGGATCTTCATCAAAGTCCAACTCCTGGTCCTTCACAAGACAGCCCCAAGAATCATACCATGTGCCTGAGAACATTGTCCAAATGATTCTTGGATTCACAGAATAAAAAAATAGCAGTTCTGTTCTGTATTTCATTGCTATCAAGCTTCTACACACAAAGAACTGCAGAATAGGTTTTTAGTTTGCCTTTGTGTCCAGAATTCACATATTAATGTGAGCTTCAAATTATAGAAGCATGCAAATTGTACAGTATAAAACCACAAGATACTGTGATTCTGGGATTAAATACACTGGGTTCCACAGTTTCCAGTTATCTTACTTCATATAAATAGAAAAACTTCTTCTAAATGTCAGAGAACATTATATACTATCTCAAAAACTGAGTATTATGTCTTCAAGAAGTAGTTAGAGCACTAAAAGACACAGGAAGACATTTTCTTTCATTATATGAACAGCTTCCATAAATGATTTGCAGTACCTGCTGATGTCATGACAGAAGAAAGAAAAGGGTATGTTTCTGGGTTAGCAATGTCTCTTGGATCCTGAGTTCTTTAGCCTGAGGTCTTCTGAGGTCCTTAAGGCCTTTTAATGTACTTGGCTAGTTAGAAACTGGAGCAGAAAATATTGATAACATAATAGTTCTACCCCTCGGCTTTGCAGCTTGTACATGAATTTGTATGCCCAGGAACTCTCCTAAGAGCCACCTTACACCTCCACAGTACACCTTGGTAGTTCCACAGGAAATACACCTGCCTGTTGGAAGGGGAACATGTCCCCAGACTACTGAGGTTGAAAATACATTTTCTATCAGTGTTGAAAAAAATTCCAGAACTAAAGTTTTGCATCCACTAACGTGGATAGCAAAATTCCCATGAAGTTCAACAGTCAAGGATTTATCCAGATACTTAATCTAAGCTGTAGTCTCTGACACCATCAACAGAGATGAAAAGTACTTCAGAGCAGGATCTACAGGTTTTTTGCCATATATTTAAAACTTTCATGCAAAACATGCAGAGCATAATTGAAGTATGTTCTTTCACAAATCCATTTTGCCCCACTATCATTTAGGCATTTCTTTTAGCAGCAATGTACAGACCCATTACTAAATAAGCAGTCTCTAGGCACCCTGCAATAAATTTTACACATTTCTAATATTTTAACATTTCTGGCACTGCTTTCTTTGTTTGAGAAAAGCAAGGTCTGCTCATATTTTAAAATAACATGTCTAATTTACTAAATGTGTAGAGTGAAGTACGCTTATTGTTAAGATTTAAATTGACTTGAAGGGTAGAGAAAGCCAGTTTTATGTTAGCATCTTTTGCCAGTGATATTACAAGGTACTGGATGTACCCATGTGATCATGCATAGATGTGACCCTTCAAAAGAGGCTGCTGTATTTAGAAGCACTTCTTACTGGCAAAATTATAGAAGCTTGGATGGCCAACAGTATCAAGAAATAATTGCAACTTTATCAGGCTGTTCTCAAGTAAGTGCTGTCATTGCCTGAATCTGGTGATAAATTGCACTGATCATGTAGGTTACAGAACCCCTATCAGTATCAAAGGAAAGACATTATAGTTTGACAGTGGTGTCTCCACTGTCAGCTTCTGGAAGTATTGTACTGGACTGCATTGAATGGCTCATTTAATAACTGTTTATAAATTAAACAAGCAGAAAAATTATGCCTAGCAACTTAAAATGCTTGAGAGAATTTTTAGAACACTTAGTTTTAAGGGACACTTCAAATTAGGTAAAGTCTGAACTATGGAAGTTGCAGTAACATTGGTCAATTTTATTGTAAATAATGAATAGTGAATGTACACTCTAGAAGGCAATATTGAGCTCAATTATTTTAGGAACACCCATTTTTATGGGAGGGTAACATGCTGTATATATCACAGTCAGTTAATAGGAGCTACAGAGGTGTTTCCACAAGCCATGTGGAAACCCTGACTTCAAAACTGTCAGGAGTTTTTCATATTATAGCAAGATTCTGATCTTGTATTCACTTCTTAGCTGTGAGTGTTTTAGGATTGCTGTAAAGCTTTGAGATTGAAACCACAGTTCTAATATTTAATTTGAATGGTGTATCAGCAGGCTGTCACACTGTATGTTGCTATATACAGGTAAAATGTTATATTAGGGTACTTTATTAATTTTAAATGAAAGGTGGAATTCACAGTAAAGTCACAAGCCAGACAGGTAATGTCCTTAATGTCCTTAAGCCTTAAGAAAATTTTTATTGCCTCTTCTGGTTTGAACAGATAACCAAAATTTTAATTTTTAGTTATCCTTAGGAGGGAAATTAATGATCAAGTCAGAAAATTTAATTTAGAAACTTCTACTTTCCTAATGTGAGAATATAATTTATAAGAACAGGATGGAAAAAGAATTTTAGTTTAAAAGTAGCATGAAGTGAGGGTAGGTTTTGTCATTACTCTAGCAACATTTATTTCTTCTGTACTCAGTATTGACACATACAGAATAGACTGATATGCACCCAAATCTATAACTAGAAATTGACTCTTTATAGGGAAAAATCCATTATCCAGTTCTTTGTGCTTCTTGGGCCTAACAAACAGGAAAAGTTTGCACATTTTGAGATAATTTCTCTCCACACCCTTTTTTAATTGATTCTGCTCTGAGTCTTGAGAAATCTGTGGTTTAGTGTTCGGCCCCATCTCGGCTAACTTCAATGAGGAGAGCTGGGAATTCAAAATAAAGTGTCTCATAGGTTATGTCTGCTAACAAATTTCCACTAATTGACATCAAACTGGTTAATTTCCATATAATAAGTGTTGATTGATTCAGAGTTGGACTCAGATGGCCAAGACTATCCTTACAATGATCACTTATGGGCTACCTTTTAGGAACACAGTGGAATATTTAAGGTCTTGCCAGATTTGAAGGATGCTGGGAGTTGGAACAATGTTTTTAATCTTGGCTACTAATTACGTGGCAAAGGTATAAACTGGGCTTTGCAAATCATTATTTCCATTAGAAAGGTGTTGGAAGCAATTCCACTGAGGGCTTCCCTCCTATTTATGCAGCTGTTATTCCCATGAGAGGAGGCCATTGCAGTCATGGCTGAAACATGGGCTTCTGTTCTGTTTCCACAGCACTTGGAAGAAAAACAAAACAGGACTAATGAAAAACACACACGGGAAATGCTTTATTATTTCATCATCCTCACCTACTGAGATCTGGCACCACTCTGTGTTTAGGAAGAACTTCTCCCGCCCTCTCTCTCTCGCGCGCAGTGTGGTTGTATAAGGCTGACACTCTGTCATTTCCTGTCAGATCATTTCAGAGGAATTTGCTCTTATTTCCTCCCAGCCCCATCCCCTCCTCCCGGCCTCAGCCTTGGCTGCGTGCCCCAGCAGCCACGCTGTGTTTACTTAACCGCATGGAGCGCTGGGCTGCCTCGGCTGGAAACGCTGGGGCAACACGCACACACGCACCCCGTGAGCTCGCTCACAGGAGTTCACATTCACAGTCAGGAAACAGACAACAATTCTTTTGTGAAGAAAGGCCAATGCCAAACCTTATACAGGGTCTTTGTAGACTGTAGGTGAGTGAGTTCTTTGGCCCACAAGTCTCTAAGTAAATTCTCTTGGAAGAGGCATTTTGGATCATTTAACGTGTTCAAATTGAAGTATTTTCTGAACTTATCTATGTATCGTGGAATTCATAGTACATGACTACCACTTAATTTGACATTCAAGTTATCTGTTAGCATTAGCCAAACATGTCTGGCTCCGACAGATGTACCTGCAGCACTGCATATATACATGGTTGCTACTACTAGTTTTTCTATTTTGGCAAATCTGTGACAGACTGGATAGATTAGCTAAAACATCTATGCTTTATAAACGGTGCAAAACTGTTTTAGCACCCAACAATAGTGTGAAAATAAACCATGCAGAAATAGGACATTTATACTTGAATGATGTGTGAGCTTTTCAGTGGGTAAAGTGGTCACAGTTCATTGTTTAAAAAAAGTAGTCAAGTCACTAATAATCTCCACAACAAGATTTATAGCAGTGGAGAAAAAGAACTAAGTAAACTATCTGACTGAGAAGTCATTTCTTCCTTCCTTGGCAGCATAGGATTTGTTTAAACGCTGTTAGGAGAAGGCTAATTAAAACAATTTTGCCAGAAGTCTGGGAGATTGCTAAGTCTAACACCAATGCAGTGCTCTTGATCTCAAATGACAACTTGTTCCCTAATATAAATTAGAAGTTTCTTTCTGATACAGAAAATTAGAAATCAGTGAGAGAAATACCTCCCTCTGACATAGTTAAAACAATAGCCATTATTTTGAGTAGCAGTCATAAAATAAATGACAGTTGACTTTTATGGCAACATTTAACTTTTATTTAATATTACTGCTGATATTTATTTAATTTAAAGCTAATGGGTTACGTGGCAGGCCAGAGCAAGAATGAATAGTTTCCATTCCACTTATGATAGAATTTTCTTGCCCAGAATACTGTCAGAGTCTAGAGCAAAATCATGCAATCACAATCTGTATAAGTGATTTTTTTTACTCCATTATCTGGAATTAATTTACTTCATTTCCTTTCATAATCTGATACAATATCAGGCAAATTCCAGTTGTTCTTCATTTTATTATTCAGATTCTCTTTGTATTCTCAGTTCCATTGTATATTTAGTAGAGGGAGATAATTTATACAAACAAGAAAATAGCAAGAGTTATTTCCATTTGCTGAATATCCACAGTGTTGAGCCTTACAATCTCACAATCTTACAATCTAATATTAACACAACTTTTAGAATTTTCCAGTTTCTAAATTTATGAAGCGGAAGTTAGAGAAATCCTCAATTCCTTGTTAAAATTAACTCATGGTATTTGAAAGTTTACCTATATGTCTGGAAGTGTGCTATTACTTTTGTAAAGTAGTTATGTCAGGTAGGCACAGGTCTTTCTTCAAGTAAACCAATCTACCAAATAAGATACTTTAATTTTCCCTAGTAATCGTGGCAGAATTAAATGCACATTTTCTTTATTTTCCAATTTGAATCGTGTTTGTGTTAAGTCAGAGGTACTCTCATGTACAGTTGTTAGTTTGTTTTCAGGACCATCACTGTATACTTTTCTCAAGTTTCTTTATGCTTCTGTATTTCTAGGTCTTTCATAGTGATGACTAGCCAAAACCATAAGTAATCTCAGTAGGGACATTTTAAACCAAAACAAAATTCAGTGTTGTTTAGCTCTAAATGGTTTTTTTTTTTTTAGAAATAGAAAAATCTAAAGAATGCAAGAATAGCTTCCTATTTATAGTAAAATAGTATGGAAAATTTATCACAAATGCTGACATCTCATCTGAACATGATCCTGCTTACGACCACCAACAAAAAAAGATCTTAAATATTACTCATTACTTGAATGTATTCAGGAACTCTAGTGAGTTTATTATGTTGTATTTCCTGTAAGCATTCATTACATGTTACTCCAAGTCTGAGCTATGTCTCTTAGAGGTAATAGGGCAGGGCGTAATACTAGCCTTGGCATTTTATTGTCATGGACTGTAAGGTCTCACTGTCTGCTCTTGAAATTCAATGTTTCTTTTTTGCCGGAAAAATCTGTGAGAAGGAATAAAACTGGTTATTGGTGCTGGGAACTGGTCAAAGCAATCACAACACAGAAAATTAGAGTAAGTCCACTTGGGATGAGTCCTACTGCAAAGCAGGAGCATCCATATAATTTTTAACAGGTCTACATCCAATCTGTTCTTAAAGGTTTGCAGAGACAGAAACACCTTATCTGCAGAATACATAAAAGAATAAAACCTACTTAATAGCTATAAGATACAATAGTTGTGAAATACCAATATTTGGAAGAAGAGAATTGAGGTTTTCCAGATAGAGATCTATTGAGAATTTGATGAAGCTGCCAGAAAAGGAGTTTTGCTAACCACCAGTGACTAGTGCCTCCAAAACTAAAAGAAAGTGGACCAAAAGGAAGCTGGGATGGAAACCTAGCACTGAAGATCAATAACAAAGTAGTTTCAAGTAAGCGTACTCAGAAAGGAAAAAAAAATTCATCCTGAGGCAATAAGCCTGGAAAAAAGGTCTAGCCTAGGACTCTGAGGACTCTGACTCCTCTGAAGCCTCTGAAGAGTACAGTTGAGTTGAAAGAGGATCTATTGCAACTTTCCATAGTAACTTCTCGCGTCGTATTTTTTTCTATTCTGGGAACTATAACTTAAGTATTTTGGCAGAAAAGACATATACACTTATCATGACAGGCTTTATGACAGGTTTTATGACTTATTAACCAGAAGCAACAGAAAGACTGAGACAGCATCTACAGCAGCAGAAAAACTGGAAGATTGCTCTTCTGGGAATACTTTTTTGTGATCTAGTATTTTCCAAGGGAACGTTATGAGACAGAGGGAGGAATTTCATGTCTATTTTGATGCACAGCCTGTAGATAAAATCTGGGATTCTACTGCTATATTACAAGTATTTTATTATGGTTCTAGAAACCTCAGTGAGTATATATCTGCATGTATGGGGCACAAAGTAACTCTAACAGCAATTGTTCATCTAAGGGAGACCTAAGAGTCAAAAAAAGTTTCTTTTCTGAACTCATGTACAGAAGTAAAAGGTACTATTAGACTTGACAGTAAACAGAATCCAGAAGTAGAAATACTGCTAAAATGCATGCCTTGACAAAGTTTGAAAAGAAGAGAAAAATGCATATTTGGACAGCAATGTTGAAGTTATATCATATGCAGATGGGAAGAAATTATGAAAACTGTTCTTGCCTGCATAAATAATCCCAAAACTATTAAGGTCCCTGGACAATAAATATAATTACTTTATTACTACACTCTGAGTCCAGTCATCAAGCTGAGCTCTGCCCTGTGGGTGTACTGAGATCCTCTAGTAAGCATAATAGCGGCCAACTGGAGGTGGCATGGAGTGTTCCCTATGAATGGTGCCAGTGGGAACGCGATCTGACTGGAGATGAAGAGAAATATTGGGATGATCAGGAGCAGCATATGTGTGTGAATGAGGTCCAGCAAACTCAGAACAATTTTATCTGAATAAGCTGGGCTTGCACACTTCAGCACTCCTAAGAAAGATACTTAAATACACTTTTCTATAAGCCTCAAGGAGATAAAGGTAAGAAAGTACAGAATATGGAGCACAAAAACCAGGATCGTGAGATCAGTCAGTCCCCAGAAGGAAATACCACCTATGCTGTTACTAAAGTACTAAACACACCTAAATCTTTCTCTCTGGCCCTTTCAGAAAATTGTAGGAAATATGATAACTTAATACTGAGTTTAATCAAGACATGGCAATTTTGCAGGCGAAAGTTCTGAATGAACGCAAGGCATTCGTATTTGAGGATTCTGCAAATGCCCCCTCATACTTTAGAGAGGTCTGTGGAGCAAGGAGACCCACTGAAGATGATGTGTTGTCAAAAGCTGAGGGCAGGAATGACCCAGGCTCTGTCAGAAGAAATACAGTAGTCTAATTAATCTTCTTCAGATAAAAATTCAGAACATCTTGCCCAAACTCAGTATCAGAATTTGAATTATTTCTTTCTATTTGTAAGTGTTGACAGTGTGCTAAGTACCACAAAAGAGAAAGCCCCTGTTTTGAGAGGCTTCCAAAATAAATATCACCTTTTTTTTCCCCCTGGAGTTTGGCCCAATGCCCATTAGTAGCCAAACTGTGATACAGTCCTAGACATAATGACATACTGTGCTCATTTTCCTCTGAGAAAGATGACTGATGATAATACTTATGAAGAATTTCAGCTCTATTACATGGGGACACGTACATGCACAGACTGCAGGGCCATGTGTCATTTGGGAAACAAGCAAGCATTCAGTATTTTGCAATGTTCAGTTGCTTGTGTTAATGACCTGATTTTTGCTGGTAATATTCACATGCATAAAACTCACCAGGAAATAATTAGGAACACAAGATAAAATTTTGATCCCATTGGATTTAAGAGGAATTTTCCTTTTGAATTAGAAGTTTACATTACCTCCATTTTTCTAGGTAAAGAGCGGTCAACTTTTTGTTCTAATTCTGTGCTGCCTGTGTCCAAAACCTACAGCTGTAGTACGTAACAGTCTTCTGTCAATTCATTAAATATAAGATCCAAAAGAAACCTTATTACAGCATAGGTTATATAAACTTAAACTTCACATTATTTCTCGATCTTATTCTTTGAATTTTAACTTATCTTTTAAATTACAAAATTAAATCAGAATTTTACTGAGCAAAAAATATGAAAAGGTCCTTCTTGTTCTGTCTTATAAAATGATGGTTTAAATCTAACTCCATAAGAATCAGCAGAATTATATCATTATAGGTAATAGGCAATGAGGATCCAGAGTCAAGTATTTACAGGAAGTTCAATTACATACTTATCTTCATGCAATATAGTAAACTACTATTTAGCTAACCTAGTAAAATTTTTAAAACACACATAAGCAGATATGTTTCATCCATGTCATTAAACAGGGAAAAGTTGAACAGTTGTGGATACTCTTAACATGTATTGCTTCATTAGTTTTGAATAGGGTCTTGTTTTTGTGAAATCTGGCTTGAGTTCAAGTTAAAACATTGTTTGCTTTCTTTTTTTGTCTTCCTGCTCTTAACTATTCCTTTGCAGTGTGAAAATACCACAGCCTATGGTTGATGTCTTCATCACAGTGGAATGCTTTTAAACTTAATGAAGAGTTGCAATAAATCAGTACACTTCATTCTGCTTTCTATCATCAACACATACATACTTTCTTAGCTATTAATCCCCTCAGAGATTATTAGAAGTCAATAAGATACATTAAAAATAATTACTATTAACTTTGAAAAGGATTGCACCTGGTATCATAGCTGCTAGCTATCTTGTCTCCAGTGAAATCATATTTGTACATTGTTCATTTCTAAATTCCTCAGAATAAAAAAATAAAACTACATAACTTACTTAGTCACATCCTTGTTTTAGGATACTGAAGTAAAGCATGTGCATTTTGTGCAAAACTGGGACCTTAACTGGATGACCTGCTCAAGCAAGGGCTTTATGTCATTCCGTATTTGCCTGGTACCTACTACAAAGCCCTCAGATACTGCAGGACTTCATAATGATCATACAAATATCATGTTGATTTATTCTTTCTGACGTTTCTTAGTTCTAGATGTGTTAAAATACTTCAAGAGTAAGGTTTTTCCCCATTTTATTAATGGTTCAAAGTTTTTTACCCAAAACTCATAGTCTGTGATGGCCTTAAGGCACTGATGGACCTGTCTGCCCTGCCTAGCCCACAGCCCAGGATCCTGTCAGCCCTCCAAGCAGCCCTTACCCCAGCAATGCCATAGCAGGGCTATTCTCCAGTTCCCTATGAGCCCTCCTACAGACCCACATCCCAGCACTTTGCCTGTCCCTCATCCCAAGGGGTGCCAGATGCCCATGGCTGGGGCTGCCATGATTCCCCACAGTTGCGCCGCTCCTGGCCAGGGTGGGACAAGAGCCACCAGCCTCCACAGGGCCCTGATGCTGCCAGCCCCAGGCTGTCTGTGTGCCACCCACACAGCTGTGCACAGCTGTACGCAGCTGCTCTGCCCTGGGGTGGCTGCTGAGCATGGCTGGGGCTCTGAGGGTCAGTTTGAGAACATTTTGCTTCTCATCTCATCGGGACAAAGAACAGGCACAAACAATTCAAGCCCAAACCCTAGTGATTTCTTCACAGAACTTGGAAAGCTTTTCATTCAAATCATGGTTTTCCAGTCTTCTCTTTATGGTTGTGCAAAATCAAATCAAGTGGCTCTGTCTTTTTCTGGCCACAGTCTTTGCAAAAACTGAGAGATGGATCTGCTTGAAGCAGGGAGCTGGGCAAGTGATTCTGCAGCTAGTGTTAATTCCCAGATTTTCAGTTTTAATATTCTTGAAAAGGTTTGGATCATTTTCTGGGCAAACGCACAGATCAATGCCTTTATTCTTTGAATTTGGTTTTCCTTATTTTCCCTACCAACATAGTTAAATTGTAATTAAATGTACTGTACCTGAAACATGTCTTTTTAAATTCTGAGAGCCATGTGTAGGGCAGGTTTTGCTTCAAGTTTTGCTTCTTAAAGAAAACAAGGAAACTAATAAAAGGGCAAGATATTTGTGAAAGCAATTCAAAAAGCCAAACTGTAAGAGTGTATTCATTATGACCGAGAAATTTTTACAATATATTCACTTATAGGATTTTCCCTAACTAAGGCTACTCACTCAGTAAGGAGGTTTCTATGGAAACAGTGAAACACGGTCTCACAGACTTCTTGATTGCCCTTCTCAGTTAGGCTTTATTATATTCCTTGAAAAATAAATTTTGCAATCTCTTCAAATAAACAAGTCTCTCTTTGTGTGCAGTAGGTATTTAAGTTTGTAAATAACTTATTGACATGTTACAACATGTTAGAAGTCCATTGAAAGGTTTCTGTTCCATGAGGATGCAATGCATTTTATGAGATTTTTTGGTCTAGAAATGAGTTTAATGCCACATAATATTTAATGCCATTTAGTATTCAGTTTTTCTGTCTTTGGGTCCTAATTAATAAACCTGTAGTAGAAAGACACCTGACTGACAGGCAGCATAAGATAGAAAGTATCTGAATAAAGCTTGAATTAAAAGTAATTTTTTTAGAGAATAAATCTTAAAATAGTTGTTTAGAAGAAACATGCTGAGCATGTCACCATATGGTGTGGAACACCCCTTGGGTCAGCTGTGGTCAGCTGTCCCTAGCTTCTTGTGCACCCCCAGCCTCCTCACTGGTGGGATGTGTGAGAAGCAGAAAAGGCCTTGACTCTGTATGAGCACTGCTCAGCAGTAGCTAAAACATCTCTGTGTTATCAATACTGTTTTCAGCACAAATCCCAAATGTAGACTCATTCAAAGTACTGTGAAGTCATTCTATCTCAGCCAAAACCAGCACACACATGTATTATAAATGTTTCCCTGAGAATGACACTGGAGCAACGTCCATAGGACACATTCCAACCATGAAATGGAGGTTTCAAAACCAGACCATATATAGCCCTGAGTAATTTGGGTTGACTTCAGAACTGATCCTGCTATGAGAAGTTTGCAGTAGAGACCTCCTAATGTCCCCTTTGTTGTCTTATGACCTATGTTTCTGGAGGAAATCCTCCCAAATTGGACATTAGTAGGATTTCAAGCTACAGCTTTGCCAAGGAGATTATTCAGATGTCTGATCCTGCTTTGATATTGAAGTCTTCTAAAAGATGGCTAGGCCTTCGAGTATAACAGGAGTAGGTCACTCCTCTCAGTACTTTCAAGTGCTGCTCCAGAAAAGAAACACTACTTGAAGAGCTTTGATGTGTGAAAAGCAACAGTATGTTGGATGAAATACATAATGTTCGGGCTTTTTCCTCAGCCATGAGTGCTCCTTGTAGTTGCAGATGGAAGCTGAGAAAGGATGTTGAATTTCAAACAGATTGGGTCTGCACTATGGCAGTTTGGGAGCTTCCCAGTAGGTTAGTGTTACTTTGATGATGATTGTGAGGTGTGTCATCTGTCCTGTACAGCAGATGAATTGAGACCATTTTTTCATATAACAAAATATTAAGCAAAAACCTTCCCTTAACAGGCTCAGCTTTGAAATGCCTACCTACTAATCTTTCTTTTGCAAATCTACAACCTAATACATAGGCTAAAAGATTTCCAATTGTCTCTGATACTAATATATGTCATCTAGTCCTTATATTTTGTATTGGGCTTAACCAGTTTTCTCTAAAATGCATCCAAACCAGATAGTCTTAATTAATTTTGGAGTTGGAGATTTACAGATACATTGGTTACTTAAAAGTTTTACAATGAGAGCTTGACTCTCTTTCTGTGGGCTCTGAACCAGCTGTGTATCTAGCTGCTGCCTATGCTGAACAACTGCATTATTGTAATGCCTAAATTGCTCCTCGAGGCCTATTTTAGCCTGATAAAAATTATAAATTAATAAATTAAACTGTGTTTCAATATTCAGCATTTTACTACTGCTAATAATTTAGGAGTTGATTTCCTTTGCCCATTTTATTAATATATTTATAGTACACAACGACTATACAGAGATTTAATTACTTTTTATTTCCAGTGCTTACAAAAATTAAAATTCTGCGCTGGACCAAATTCAATTCTCAGAACAGGATTTAGCTTAAAACTTACCCTGTGGTGGTGTCTTCAGGAAAAGGGTTTGAACTTATTGCAATAGTTCTGTTTTCTTATCTGGTTTAAGTGTTTTAAGAAGCTGAATTGAATTTTTTTTAAGTATTAAGTAATCCTCCAGAGTGTCTAACAGAATCACGGCAGTTTTTTGAGGAATACAGATAAACAAGAATGTCTCGAAAATTTATTAGGTGTAGATGCTCTTTTAGACAAGTGCAAAAAAGACAGAACTAAAAAAGAAACAGTCAATTTGTCAAAACCAGCCTTGTTTGAAATATATGCAACACAAACTGCAGAAACTTCTTGTGTTACAGAGGAAAATAAGTGCTGAACAGGAAAGGTTAGCTCTTATCACAGACATCATTTAAACCCATCTTTTATAGTGCCATAGGTACACACTTTACACCCTTTACAGGGTTATAAAAAGTCAAGGTACTTACGCTAGTGGGTTTACAACCCCCAACCATGAGCTTAAGTACTTTGATGGATCAGGCCCTTAACAAGAACAAACTCACAGTGAGACAAAGTAAGAAGATGTGAGGTCATTAAACTGGAAGCAATGGCATTGTATATATACCCTGAGCGAGAGAGGTTCTCTGCCCCAGAATCCTGCTGCTGGGGAACAGTCCTGCAGTACTCCAGTTGTTCCAGACAAATCCTTTTCTTTCAAGGACCTTTTTGCTATTGAACAGCTAAGAGGCTTCTTGGAAGAGCGTGTGTCAAAATGCAAAGGAAGAAGTTTGTTCTGTAAATAGGGGAACACCTAGCTCAAGCAGAAGGTTGAGTACTACAGAAGTAGAAATCTAAGCTTAGCTGAAAAGGGAAGAAGCTATTAAAATAACATATTTAGTGCTTTTTCAGATATTAGTGGACAGAACTATTGCAGATCCAGTATAATTTTTCATGGAGAAGACTGCAAAATTTTGTAATTTTGTACAGTTTGCAAAGGGAAAAAACATGGATATTTTTTACCTGTGCTTCCAAACACAATAAAATACTTTTCAGTCATGGTCTCTGTCCTCCAATCAGTTTTTCAGCCAAAAAAAATAATTTTAAAAAAAAGAGTGAAGGGGAAAGTTAATAATCAGGGAGCAAGACATGTTCCCCATGTGCCATGACAGCCACAGCATGAATCATGTGCTGCCCAGCCATTCTCCAAACTGGCCAAATAACATTCAAACAGCAAATGGACCTTTCAAGGATGTGCTCTCAAGCCAGACCTGTGGCTCTTCAATTTCATCCTTCTGAAACCAAAATACCAATATCAGAAATATCTGTTTCATGGTAAAATTCATGACTCAGCAATGAACAGCAAAGATATAAATATTTGGGTGAAATTATTTCACAACTGTTTTTTCCACCTGTCAATTAATCTCCTGAGATTTCTCAGGTAACACCTTGAAAACAATAAGAATGTTGTTTTTTTATTATATAGTTGTATAATACAATGGGACTGATCTGTGATGGAGATATCCACATGTACCTGATAAATCAAAGTGAAGAATAAAAGTAACTACAATCTTCACTATACAGCACTTCGGGCATCCAAAACCTACGTGTGACCAGTCCCTCATGCTATCACCACCATGACAGCAGAGAATCCAGGACTGTTGGAGCAGCCTTTTCCACTAAAATACAGAAAAGAAACAAAGTAGGAGAACTAGCATAATCCAATAGTGTGCACTGCATTTCATACCGCCAGAACAAAAAGTGTTTTCAATCACAGCACATGAATGATGGATATCCGTATTGGACCTTGTCCAGAGTCCTGGATCTGCCTACAGAGCCATTAACCAATTTGCTAGTTGAAACCATAGCTACTGAAGTAAAGTAGAACCTTAATTCAAAGCAAATAAATTCCCAAATACTCTGGCTATACGTCCCAGAGGGTAACTCTATCTTAAAACAGAAGAGATCTAGTGACTAGATTTTTAAGTCATACACTGAGGAACAGGAGAGTGCAATGGCTAGCTGTCCAACCAGCTCTTCCTCCTGAATATTCCTGCTTTTGCAGGTACCTGATCTTCCCTAAAATATGAAACTTATGTACATCTCAGCTATTCACTGCTTTGAAAACATATTACTTAACACAAATGCAATGCAGAGACTGTAATGGTCCTAGCATAAGTAGTAAAGACCATTCATACGTGATTGGAACAGCTTACCAAAGAAGCTGGCCAGTTACATGGAAACCAAGAGCAGAGGAAAATCTTAATGTTCTGTCTGACTGAACATTAAGTGTATGACTGAACCTCCTACATCATGTCAAATTGTTCCAGGGCATCATGGGGGCAAGAAAAATGTCCTATTCCTAGCCATAGTCTTACAACATGCAAGGACTGTTTAGTCCTCAGGGCAGGCCTAAAAGATAGGTCTGCAAAGCTCCAACTGTTGCTCTTCAGAATTTAAGACATATTGACGGTATCAACAAGTGCTTCAGTAAGATTCTTCTCATTAAATTAAGGTGATGATGAATTATTGTTTGATAGCTGCAGTTAGGGAAACATGGTGTAAATCCATCTTTTCTGCATTGTGTGGAGGTTGGCACAGACACACCAAAGAGGCTGTCAGGTTACGTGACATTGTTGACACTTAGTGCAGTACACAAAATGAACACTGATTTCAGCTTGTGGCAAACTTGTGGGGCTTTGAAACATGAGAGTGAGTTACACAAGGAAAGAAAGAGACAGTAACTACTGGGAAAAGAGCACTGTAAGAAGAGCACACAATAAAGCAAAGTATCTCCAGATGTTCTAGCATCATGTGTGGGACCAAATTCAGCACTGGAAGCTTGTGGAGCTCTGTCATAGCACATGTTGATTATCAAAGACCTGTTACTCTTATTTTCCAGAGCAGTTGAATGACATATTGATGTTAATTGTTGGTTTTCTGCAGTGTCCAAGAGGCCTAACACTTCCAGCACATTCATTAAATGATGCAGAAAGATTTTCGGGTGGTTTGTATTCCAAAGAAAGTGCAGAATTTCACAAAAGAAGTAGACAATCTAGAAAAACTAAAATAAAAGATCCTTTATGAGTGATAGCCACTAGAAGAAACTCATATGGTGAATGAAAAACAGAAAGAAAACAGATTTAATATCTCTTTGCCAGCAGAGCACTCTAACTTCAAACCTTAATTAAACTAAATGCATGACTGAATTAAATATATTGTTCTGAATGATCCTCCAGGTCAATGAAATTATTAACTGATTGATCTGCAAACTAGGACAGGTGATGAATCAACCCAAATTTACTCAGTTTTCACACACACACCACCCCCACCCTGTGTAATTTGTTCTCGACAAACTGGTTAAGTAGATAAAAATGGGTAAGTCATTGTGCTGATAGTCTGTGAAAGCGCTCCTTGTATTTATGTTAGTAGTGCTTAGATGTTTCTCAGATCAATGCCAATATCTTTTTTTCCATGTATATTTTTTGGATTTTAGGGCCAGGTGGGGGACTGGAGGGAGTGTAAATGACTACAAGAAAATAAGTGGATCCCAGATGTTTTATTCAGGCAACCTAACCTGTAAACTGCAAACCCTGATGGTTGCAGGGTAAACATCCTGGATTTCAGCATTCCAGAGATTAATAGCTCATTCAGTTAGTTTCCATTCAGAGGTTCAGAAGCTCTTTCAGAAAATCAAATATTGTATGATGATACTTTTAATCGTGAATCAAGTCAAAAAGAAATTCAAGTAAGCCCCCAAACCAAATATTCCTACACACCCTGAAAAGAGATGAGACACAAAGGAGAGCTAAATCTATATTTGCAATATTTCCATTGCTTTTCTGCTAACCACAATTATGTTTCTGTAATCAAATAGAAGGTGAAAGAAAACATATAGCAATGCCTGATGCCATAAATAATGCATGAGTGGCTGTCTGAAACAGTGAAAACCAGTTAACAAACAGGCCAGTTTTGTGAAATGTAGTCCTGTAATGCTGCCAAAGACAACGTCTGCCTAGATTATCTGTGCTGTAAGGGTTGGCTGTGTAAACTAAAGTCACCTGGGGACACATTAAATTGTACTCTTGAAGGTCTTAAAAATGTTCAAATGCTTTAGACCATAAATCAGCATCTTTTGATCACCTACTTTCTTAGTCTCTGAGCCTGTTAAGTTTCAAAAGGTAAGCAGGGATTGGAAAATGAAAGAGCATTTAAGTAAGGCATAGGCCAGAAATGATGACTTTTTTGAGTTTTGTTCTTCCCTATGGATTGACTTAAAATGACAATTAATTAGGGAGCATTGTAAAATGCAACTAGTGGTGTAATTATCTAGACTGAGGTTTAAGGCCACTGGGGTCACTTACAATCTCATATTTATTTTCAAAATGACAGAGTGATTTAAAGACCTGTATTTTATTTTCAAAAGTGACTCTTTCCCATAATGAGATTTAGGTTCCAAGATCTCTTATGAAAACATACTTACACACTTTACAGCATTTTAGGATACATAAATGTAGGTTACATATCTTTACAGCAAAGTAAATTTAGGTGCCAAAATGCCTTCAAATATTTGACTCTACCTAGCTCTTGAGACCAGAAATTTGAGCTCACGAGTCACTTCTTTTTTAAGGGTTTTCCCCCACTTCACATCTTTCTGACAGGACTAATTTCCAATTAAAACTACATGAATCCTAAAACCATCTCGAATCAGTAGAATTCTTTGGGTGCATTAACACAGCTAATTAAGTTCAAGTTTTAACATCCTACAAATTCTACTTTGTAGGAAAATGCAACAAAGAAACACTCCTTATGTTGTCTTTGCAGGATAACCAGTCAGTCATCTGCTTAGCAAAACCTAGTTAAAAATACTGCTTGTCTACTGAGGCAAGGGATGGTACATCCATACAGCACACTGAACATGAGTTTGAGTTAGAGGAAAGCCAGTGCTCAGCCATTGACAACTTACAATAAATGTGACACAGCAAAGGGGAAGGTTGTAACTCCTGTCACTTCCTGGTGGTATCAAAAGCCTGCTGGTCCCTGTGGACAAACCTGCTGCGTGGGCAGAGCCCTCCACCCCGTATCCCGCAGGGCGTCATTTGATAAAGGTTTAGCGATGAAATCAGAACAGAAGTAGAGGACACAAGTGGTGAGAGCGTGTACATTGCAGGCATCTGAGCAGATATGAGTCACAGGGCAAGGACTGGGAAGGGGGCTGCTCCCCAGACCCTGCATCTCTCTACAGACAGGACACACTGCAAACACCGCTGATGGGAGACCTGGCTGGGTAAATCACCTGAATTTGACCTACAAGTACTGAATGACTAGCCATACTCGTAACACCCCACAGAGTGTTGCGAGATGTACGAAATATATGATGGAAAAACTAGCTATACACCAAAAACGAAAGCTGCTTGGCCGCTGGAAAATGACAATTTACTCACCAGGGAAAAAAAAGCTTTAAAAGCATATTCACTTTGCTTTGCTTAACACTCAGGTTAAGTATAGTAAGTACAGAGGGTTTTCCTTCCTTTTTTTTTTTTTTTTAATGTGTTTTTGGGAGGTTTTTTTGCCAAATTGGAAGAGACCCACAAGGATCATTGAGTCCAACTCCTGGCCCTGCACAGGACCATCCCCAAGAGTCACACCATGTGCCTGAGAGCGTCATCCAAATGATGCTTATACTCTGTCAGGCTTGGTGCTGCGACCACTTCCCTGGGGAGCCTGTTGCAGTGCCCAACCACCCTCTGGGTGAAGAACCTTTTTCTAATATCCAACCTAAACCTCCCCTGACACAACTTCAGGCCATTTCCTCGGGTCCTGTCACTGGTCACCACAGAGAACAGAGCAGTGTCTGTCCCTCATGAGGAAGTTGTAGGCTGCAATGAGGTCTCCCCTCAGTCTCCTCTTCTCCAGGCTCAGTTCTCTGGGTTTTTGCTGTTAGACCATAAACGTTTGAATGTTTTTTGAAAGCAGTGTTTTTAGCGGTTAAGTTAAAAACAAAAGAGAAGTGCATGCTTTTTCTGGGCAACTCCTAAAAACTGATCTCACATTAGTGAAGGTTTCAGAAATTGGTCCTGCTCTTTGGTGTGCGTACATAAACTGCCTCTTGGTGAAAAGGGCTGTGTGACATTTAGCTAAATGAGATTGATTGCATTAGATTATACAGATTCAATTAAATCATCTGTTATTCTGAAAGCAACGAATTCACACTGTTCATTAGGAATGTGAAAAACGGATGTTGTATCTGCCTTCCTTTATAACTTGCTCTGTTATAGTCTACCACGACATGCTGAGCTGTAGCATATTACATTGTTTTGGATTACATCAAATACTAAAATTCATCTTTATCTATTCTGTTTTCCTTTGGAGATTTAAGCCCTTCCATAACACTGCTGCAAAGCCTCCAGAATGCTAAGGAGGCAGATCTGTTTTGTTGGTTTTCCTTAGCTACCATTCTTTGCACCTGCAAGCAACAATTTCAAAAGAAAACTATTGTTCCAACCACCACTAGAAACAACATTTCAGAAATCAGAGAAGATCCATACAATTGCTCTCTCATTCCAATCCAAACTGCTTTGGTCAACTCCCCCAGTTGCCAGCATGGGGACCAAAAGGAGCAAACAGTTGTCATTTATTCAGCAGTACATCATCCTTGGCAATACTGATGATATCAATGCAAACTGAAGCCTACAAAGCCATAGAAGGGTAGAAGGGGAGGGAGACCTTGACTTTACTCCTGCAGCAAACTGACCGGTACCAGAATTTACTCCCTGTGGTGGATCTTGGAGACTTTTGCAACCATGCAATGATTCAAGAGATACCCATTATTAAAAAGAAAATACAATTATTTTTTCTGATTCAAAATCATCTTCCATATCCAGTAGGCGATCTTTCCTCTATAGACACAATGGGCTAAAATTACCTATGATGGAAATTTATTAATTATTTAAAGGAAAACTATATCTTCTGTTTGTCTTTCAGAGTCATGTAAGGTCCTTCAGGGGGAATTGTAGCTAATATGCTTCTGTCTGCTGCAGGATGCATAGGGTCCAATCAGCGTCTGCTCAGAGGCTTAACCTGAATCTGAGAAATAAGTATTTCTTTATACTGTAGATAAAGTAATTGCTGGTGCTTAGATAAGGAAGGTGATTGTAGCTGTGACTGAGCATACTGCTGGTAGCTCTTTAGTAAGCAGTAAGACAACATCCCTCTTTCATCTTGGGTAAGGTCTTGATGATGATAACAATAATTTTGGGCTCCTGTGGCATTTCAGTGTCATACTCCAAATAGGAAAACAGTTAACTCTATGCTTTGATGGTAATATTTAAGTCTGTATTATTAATTTAAATCTGCCTGACTGTGGATTGCCACACACAGCTAGCTTTAGGATGCATGCTGAATCAGGCTCCAACAAGTACACAGGCAGAGTTCCCTTCTTATTTGCAGCTTTAATGTAGTCAATTAAAATGTGATGAAATGATAAATCACATGCATGCCTTTTGTTTACTTTTCTATGAAAATAACACAGCTTGAATTTATGAATCAGATGATCCTTCTAGGAATTAGGTAACTCAGTCTTTAAATCAAATCTTGATCATATTTTTAGAGCAATGAATATAAATTATTAATCTATCTTTTTTCTTTTTTTCCTTTTTTTTTCTTTCTTTTTTTTTTAACCCTGTTCCTTAGAATAAATGCTCAGTATAGTAAAATGGAGCTCTGATGTTTAGAGCCCTGTCGTATATCAACTCTTACTACCTTTTCATATAATGTGAAGTGCAGCAATCATTCTGTGGTGTCAAAAACTGTTTGGGCTGCAAGACAGATGGGACTTTCAAAATGAAATGTACCTATGACTGTTTGCTACTATATATATAAAACATCTCATTTAGTATCATCTGTGATTTTCCAAGAGGAAAATGTTACAAGTAATTTATCTCAGTCCTATAGTTCAGATTATTGAATGACCACGTCCAAACAGTTCTAGCAATTGTGTTTCTAGGGGTTTTTTTAATTAAACTTTGGCATTTTGTCTAATTTATCATGAACACTTTCATGCTCTTTTAAAAACATACAATTAATATAGCTATCTCGTAACACAGTAACAAAGTTTCTTTTTATTTCAGATTTTGGTAGTGGGTGGTTTTTGCAAATCTTAATTTAGCAAGGGATTATGTGTAACTTTAAACCCTGGAGTCAAGTTCATCAATGTAATACATAGGGCACACACAAAAGTGCAAGAATATGTATTTCAATATGTGAAAACTCAAGAAAGTCTTTGATCAATAGGAGAAGTGTTTGATCCCCAACAGGTGGTTAAAGCTCAGAGAAGGGAAGACACGGGTTATTGCCTTGGAAATCAATCTGGAAGCAGACTTTTTCAGAGCTAGTCACCTGAGTGAATCTTCTGTATCCCTTTGCATGGCAGCTTCAGGAACCAACACTGCTGTTAACTCTCTTTATAATGGAGTAAGCAAGGGAGTTTTATATCTACAGTGTGCAAAAGAGACATTTACTCATTCTAGGAGAAAATGGACTTTTCTTTTTGTGTTTTGGGTAACAAGAAATACATTTGCAATAATGAGGACTAGGTGACATGGAATAAATTTTAAGCTTTAAATTTGTTTTAATTTAAGCAAAGGCTATTTATGATAAAGTTAAATTCTTTTTCTGTGTGCTAATTTGTTTTAAAAACTATACACTTACTGATCTTTTGCAGACTATAAAGAAGGTTTGCTAGAGGACATGGCTGCAATGTCTGATTCTTAGGCACAGGAGACATGGGAGTCTTAAACACCAAGCAGAATACTTGGAGTTTATAGAAGCATATAGTAAGCATATAAATAATAAAAGGGTTTGCAATGTATTCCCTATACTGCAGTTTGTATGAAAATTCCTGCAGTGCTTTTTTATGCATAATAGATTTTGTCATTTTTAGAAGTATTTTAATGGATTACTATTGTCCTCTGTAAAATAGAGATTTTACTCTTTTTAAATTGTCTTTTACCTTCTCTGTTCTCTTCTCCCCATGTTCTTCTTTCTGGAGTTACGAGTTTTGTATTTCAGGATGTAATTTGTTCTGTATTTTTTATATTTAAACAGAAGTTTAAACAGATTTTTTTCACATACTGTTTTAATTATTGTGTGAAGCTTTCTTTCTATCTTCATTTCCTCTTGGAATTTTAAATGTAATAATCCAACAAATGATGGACAATCCTAACTAAACTGCCTTTTTATCACTGTTAGAGCAGAAAAGGGTCTGACTATAAAAGTATCTTTGCTATTACTGAGGTGAAAAAATCTTCCTGGAAGATACCTAAAAGAAAAAGAACAGCAGTCCTAAGGAGCTAATTAAGAAACATGTCCTACTCTCTATCTCCCACTGTCAGCTCCAGCCGCTTTTGCTCACGGAAAGCCACGCTCCAATTACAGCAGGAGCACCAGCGTGCCAGCAGTGCCAGCACTGCATGCACAAGGTAAGGCATCACTTTGAGAGCAGTAGGTGAAGAGTGGGGCATAGAGAGCCCTGTTCCCAGGTCTGTCAGTAGCTTACTGGTACAAAACTACCATTAAGGCCGGTTGTAGAGGGCTGGAGCTGAAACGACAAGCCAAGCATCAGGGGAAAAATATCCATTTACAAATTACAGTTGCCAGTAGTAGGGAAATAGATTCTCAAATATTGATTAAAAGATGGAAATAATGTTTCAGAGCCAAAGAACAAGAACAATACTGCTTTTTTACATCTTTATGGTGCAAGTTGTTCTAACTACCATTTTGGAAAAGAGTATTTTACAGCAGTTAAGCCACAACCAAACTTCGCAAAAATCAAAATAATTTCAGGCCCAGTTAGTGAATTTCTGGCTCAGGGAAGCCTGACCTTACAGGAACATGGACTACTTCATGTCATGCTTCTTTCTCTGTTCTGGTTTTCTCAGGTTCCTGAGCTGTACTTCTTTCTCTTCACCTTTGAGCTCATGCCCCCTGCACTGAGCACGTGCCCCACCATGTAGCGGTTCATAACAGGACAAGGTCATGTTTCTGCAGAGGTTGCAGGGTCACCAGAATTCACATTTCTTTCTAACCACATATCATTTCTCTCCTGGCATGGAAAAAGTAATTAGCTTTCCCCATACACCCCCATACTGAGAACAGAGTTCATTTCCTTTGAGAGGAAGGGTGCCGCTTCCTTTCTTTACTGGGTGAACATCAGCAAATGAAAATCATTACTGGTTTCACTCAATATATTTGTCAGGAGACATTTCAGCTGATTTTTTTAAGTGCAGGGAAATTCCTTTCACAGGACATTGCCTCACAAACCCTCAATCTAATGTTCAGAGAGAAATTAAGGTGAAAATTATGGTTTTCACCCAGTTGAAACAGAAACATTTTTGAAACAATTCCATAAGAGGCAGGGAAATTTCTATTAAGTGGGTAGTTCCACTTATTTTTGCACAAGTATCTGTATGCAGGAACATACAGACCAAGGTTAAAGCCTCTTCCACTGCTTTCAGCCAAAACAATTATCCAGACTTCTTTCCCTTTCTCTAGGACCTTCTTTTCCTATCAAACCTGCCCTCTTCCATTGCCCTATCAACCTTCTACAGACTGGGTGAATCTGGCAGCAAAAATCCTGATTCTTCCCAAATCTATCCATTATCCCATGTCTTACCTGAAGTGTTCTGTACAAATGACAATGGGGATGTTTCCTACACACAGGCCTCAAATACAAGCTGGTCATTAATCACTGCAATCTAACTTTGATTTTCTTATGATGTGACAGTTTGACTACATCCACTTCACAGTATTAACAGGTTGTCAGCAGAGTACAGTTTCTCTGACTCAAACACTTCCTCCTTCTTTACTGGAACAATGTGAGAGTCTCTAAATCTACTGATGTGCAGATGAATATCAGAAGTCATTAATGGTATGTCCTTTTCATAAATTTCAGACAGATCAGGAATTCAGCTATGCCTTTTCCTTATTTTCTTTGACTAGTTTCCTTCTTTATTTCCTGAGATGGTCTTTACACCACAGAGCAGAATTGATCATCTCTACTATTCATGCTATTAACCAGGGCTTTTAAAAGCTCTACTCAGAGCCCTGTTACGCTGGGTGCTGCTTATCACACTGATGACATAATCCCTGATTCACAGCATCTTAGTAGTAAAGTCTCTGATGAAGAAGAGGTACACCTGCACTAAATTTATCACTTCCCTGTGTAAAATCATTGTGACTAGTACAACAGGCAAAGTTGAGCAAACACTCACTTTCCTGAAGATGGTCGTGAGTTAGTGGCTGTACAGGCAAGAAGAGGATGATCAGCACATCAGAGGTGAAATCATGCCACATATTTTTCTGTACTGTGGAAGACCTACATGGCAAATAAAAATCTCAGCTCAATACTGAGAATTAACTTTAATAATCTCACATCTATTATTTCAGATGCAGATATGACCAGCTTTCCAAGAGCAGAAAGGAATTAAGTTTCCGAAATTTACCATGACTTAAAATTGTGTACAAAAATACTCCCTTCTGCAATGCTTAAGCTTGATATGTTGCTTAGAAAAATATTGAAAAAATATATTTGGTTATTAGCTTTGCAGAGGAACTAGGGATGAGAAAGCAAAACAGGTTTCCTTATTGCTTCTGTCTCAGCCAAAACTTTCCACAGCATAATTTAAAGAAGTTAAAGAAGAGCTCAAAATAAATGGGCACCAGTAACCAATGAGCCTGCTGCTCAGCTCTGTGCAGGATTATTTTGTTCTCTCCTATTTGGAACAAAGGCACAGAGCAAGAGGCATTTGTATCCTAGACTGGAAGGGCAGCTTCACTGCCAAAACCAGCAGAGTAAAGGCCAGATATAGGCATGTTTCATCATAGTGAATATTATTCCCCCTTCCCAAGTAATTTCATTGATTTCAGTAAGGAAGACTTGTAGAGTGAAATGCTGCTTGGCATTAACAAGTAGAGTAGAACCTACTTTCTACATCCTCTGCTTTTAATAGAGCTACTTAATTTTGTCTTCTGCAACTAGTCTTTAAAAATTCTGACAGCTGTTCTTTGCCTTATAAGCCTTTCAAAAGGCAGAGTGCTAAGCTAGCCGAAGAAAATGCTTCACAAATCTGACACATTCAAACTACCCACATCAAAAGATTATTTTTTTATCTTCAATTTATTCTGCAAAAAGACTCTGGGGGGTTTATTTTGAAAAATGAAAAATGGGCCAGCAGCAATGGTGGTGTACAGCTCCTATTTATCTGGTTTACAGCTATCAGTTTGATTGCTAGAGTAGCACTGGAGAAACCAGATGCTTTCTTGAATGTGGTATAACAAACATTCTATTAATACAAAGAAAAAATAGTTAAAAGCAGAAAGATAACCCTGAGATGCCAGATATTTTATTTTACGGACAATAAAAGATTTAACTACTGCGATCTCTTGAATTTAGCTGCAGAGGATACTGCTCCTGTAACAAGGGAAGCAGAGTGGGATTTCGGTCACTGCAGCTCACACCTAGATCTGCGAATGCAGCCTCCAGCTGATTTCAGTGTGCAGCCATGCAGCTGGCTGTGCATTGCAGGGACAGAGCACTGGACATGCTGCTCACTCTGCCACAGGGATGGCAGCCCTGGCAGGGGCAGGGCAGCAGCCACTGCTCACATGGGAGTGTTCTCTCTTTTCCCTAACTTCCCCAGGCTAAATCAAATGCACTTTCTAATGGACTGTTACCTGAATTACCATGTAAAAAGTTCAACATGTTCTAGGCACCAGAAGCACAATTAAGAAGTCTTCCCTAATAGGAAATCAGGTATTTTTAACAGCCAATTTCTTTGATCACAACAATTTTAATTTAACCACTGCTGTCTGCTTAATGTGGGCTGTGATCATTGAAGCTGTTCTATTTTCTGAACAAAATGGGAAGTGCGTGTAGGTACCTCTGCTTCTGTTTCAGACACATTGGAACAGCTTGGGGAGAATACAAATCTGTCTGATGATCAAATTACAAACCAGCAATAACAGGATAAAGAAACACATTTGATGCATTATTGCAGTTAAGTGAGAGCAAGAGTAGTCATTAGAAGTCATGTGTATCCTGTCCTGCTACAGCTTTTAGAAAAATCAGAGATCAGTTAAAGTTTGTGAGACAACTAATTTATTTTCTATGCTTTTTTCCCAACACTAGTTGTGTTTAAAGGATTGATATCAGAAACAATCAGTGGAGATTTAAACAAACCCCAAAAGCAGCAAGTAAAACATGTCTTTTATGATATTTGAAAATTTCTCCTTTGTGATAGAAACTCTAGACTGCACACATGGTGCCTTCAGGACACCAACTGAGAATAAAGCTGCTTTCAGAGGCAGTAAGTGATTTCATTCTATTAATGTCCAGGTGATTTGTGGTGCCCATTACAGCATCACTAATGTGATGGCAAACATTTCCTGGGCATGCCATGTTTTCAGTGTTCTGCAGAACATAGTCAGCTCAAGTGCTTGTACAGTGCCTGATTGGAAAAGACAGCCCCTGGGGTTCATTCTTTTCATCAGTCAAATACTAATTCTGAAACAAAAGGGGGATCTTTTCATTTCAAAGATGCTGAAATAAACCCAGTGCAAGGGAGTAGAAGGACACAGTAGAAGACCCTACAAAGCAGGTGTATAAGTCAATAGGAACAATCACAGATATTTTATATATGCCATTCCTTTCATATAATACTTGTCATATGTTTGTTCCATATTCTTCCTTGTTGAAAAAGCAAGTTGATGTTTAAACTCTGTATATATGTGTGTCACTATTTAATTATGTCAGAAAAGGCAAGGACAAAATGAGGCTTATACTTTGAGTGGAATATGGAGATATTCCTGGTAAAATATAACCAAATATGCCCACTGCAGACAAAGCCTTCAAGGATGTCACTTAACCACCGCCACCCTCCAGGGAAAACAAGTCAAACTTTATCTGTCTAAAGCTGAACAAAACATGAGGCTACCCAATCAAAGTGCATCTATTCCACATTGTTTTGCTCCATGGAAAGAATAAGGATGTTATGCTCCCTAGGCCTGAAAAGAGGCAGCTGCCTGAATCACAGCCTTCCCCACAGCTCACAGCTCCTGCAAGTGCTGGGACACCTTGTGTGAGGACACCTCCTTGCTGTCTGTCAACAGGAGAAGCCCGGGAAGGGCAGCAGTCCTGAAGAGAGGGCAATCACTCTGGCTCAGACTTCACACAATGTAGTGTGTGAGGAAAGTGCTGAGGAAGTGGCATGGCACCTACAGGAGATGAAAACAGGGTGCATTATGGTTTGAGAAGTCACAATTCAAAGGTGTCAATATAACAGCCTGAGAGAGCTGTTCAGCTGGAAATACCTGGTTGTGCAGAGAAGAGATGGGAGAGACAGGTCCTTGCATCTGCCTGTGGCACACGGGGCTGATTCACAAGGCTCTGTTTCCTAGGAGGAGCGTATAATGAAAGTTCCATGTGGGTTGATGTCTAATGTTACCTGGACTTTCTCTCTGGGGCATTGCAACAGGAGTGTAGGCAGCAACTGCAGGTGAGAAACAGACTGTGGTACAGTAAATGAAGCTCTGGAACACAATGAAAACATGTAGAGGGATGAGCACAACTGCAGGTCACTGAGCAGTCCTGCTAATCAGCTGCCTTCCTCCTACTGCCTTACACTACACTTATTTCCTACTAACAAATTCTGATTCGGTTTGTATTTTAGTGATATAGCAGAAGAAACTATTGAGGAGTTGGAATAATTACGTAAAACAATATTATTTTGGAATGAAAATACCACTTTATAAACTCAGTCAAGATTTGGAAATCTAAACCAACGGAAACTTTAAAAAGAATGATAGGGCAAAATCAATATTGATTATTAGGAGTAAAAGTGCTATAATTGAGGCCATAAAACCTTTTAAGATCTAACTAAAATTTTCCAGTAAAGCTACAATAAATTATTCCTAAAGAAGTAGAATATTTGCATGGAATTCAATGTCATTATATCAGAGCCTGTTCAATGAAAAAAAAAAAAAAAGGCTATTACTGATTCTGCCATGAAGGCTATTATGAGAGGAGGATTAGTGTAGTTATTTTGGCAAGTCACCTTTTTCTACTAGTATTTCATTGCATTCTACAAAAGTCTCCTTTTAAAATCTCTACATGCTTTTAAGATCTCACTTTTCATTACTGCTTGTTTTTCTGCTTCTCAGACCTTTCAAATCTGACGTATTAGCTCCCTTATTATAGCTCAGCAAGAGCAAGCCCTTTTAATTTATAGTGGGCCCTAATTTTTATAATCTGATATCAGTACAGGCTGTAAATCTTTTTAATGATAAAATAAATGGAAATCTAACATGGCATTTTTGTCATCACTTCTTTAATATTTTCTATTTAGTTTTTTTAGATTCGTGATAAGTAGAATTATGCAAAGGAATAAAATCAAATAATATTGTGAATCTACATTTACAGTGGTTTGGGGGGCAAGTCATTTATGCATTATTCCAGTTTTACCTGAAAATAACTTGAAGGTCATGGGTTTAAGGGATAGCATGCACTGATTCTTTGTTGTTCAGTGGAAGTATATCCTAGAGGTTTTAACTGCTGCCAAATGAGGAAGCAGCCATAACTAAATCAGCTTATATTTGTCACTTACATACAGTCAAAAGTTTGTGATTACTTCCACAAACACAGACTTTTTGATTATGCTTTCTTTAAAATCAGATACTGCAAAATCAGATCTTTCACTCATGGAGGGGAAATTATCCAGAAATGGAAGCTGAGGAGAGCACAATACCCTCACAATTCAGGGATGTTTCTTCATGCAAACTGACCACTAATTTTTAAGGGGTACCATGTGAAAATTAAGCCTTTACTTTTAACCTGGAAAGACCTGTGCTCCCTGAGATCCAAATGCCTGAAAAACTGCTTCTCTTATTTTTGTGCTGTAAGATCAGCAAAAGGAGAAGAGGCTGAGCCAAGCAAGACTTCTGAACCTGCACTTCTATGAAACAGCTTGGTTCTGATGGGCTGCATAGGACAGGGCAAAGGACAGTCTTCAGGAGGAGCAGTTGATGCTATTAGATGAACTGTTAGTTTAGTGGTCAGGATTTATCCTTGTTTGATGAGATGTGCTTAGAAATACTATTTGATGCAGGCTTTCTCTTGTTATAGTATAAACATCACGTGACTAATATTTACATTCACTTTGGTGAATTCCACTGGTGAATTCCACTGTGCAAAGGTAATTATCACAGTGGTTGTTTTACGTTGCATTGGACTTCAGATGTATAGGAGTTCTCTGAAGGAGCACATTAGTATGATGTGTATGTACCCAGCCCTGGATGGTAGGTGAGCTACTTCGTGGTGGTATTAGCACTCTGTATCTCCTGGATGCTTCTGCTTGTGTAGAAAGCTGAACTAGCCATGCCATGATGTACCATGTAAAGTGGTGTGGCCTCAAAACAAAGATATTGTTCATGAACTACCCCTCAGCACACCCACAAAAGACGTCCTTGTACGGTGCTCTCTGCCTAAAGAACAGCACCTCTCCTGTTGTGCTCACTCTGTGCCTCTTCCAAGACATGTGGAGCGATCTGGGGATGGAGGTGTAGCCTCCCTGTGCAGCCACGGGCTCCTTTTAGGATCATCTGTTGGACTTAACAGTGACATTTAGGAGAGAAAGGCTTTGTCTGAATGCAGGGCCTTGCTGCAGATGGATCGGTACATGGGAGTTTCTCACCACAGCATGCCAAGAGCATGGAATTTTTCACATCGGGTTCTTGTGGTTTCACACCACAAGGCTTGAGCCTAACATAGTTTGGGAAAAGAGTCAGGATGGGAAACTGGTGGGTGGGTTTCATTAAATTAATTGGTGGTAAGGCAGCCTTCTGCTCTGCAGCTCCCACCATCTGGAACAGCCTTTCTTTATTTCTCTACCTCATTGACTCTCAATCTCATTTCAAATCTCAGTTGAAAACATCTCTCTTCTAGGCATTATACCCTGTAATTTCTCTTTCCTGTTATTATTTCTTTTTTATCTCTAACATGTTTTCAAATGGAACATAAGAGTTACCACACAACATTAAGTGATGCAGCACTGTTACTATGATCTACATCAGGCCAAGTAGCAGCAAGTGAGCATTTTTCCCACTAGAATATAAATAGATTTAAATTACCCAGATGTATGTCAATTGCGTCACTTAATAGGTACATTTCAATTGTTGTTTTAATGAATGATTTTGTGGGAGGCTTCATTACTTTTACTTGCAGTGTTCTCTCTTTTGTCAAAAAGTAGCCTTAAAAATCAGAAACCATTCTGACTGTTAAGCACTCCAAACAGTACTGAATTTTTGTGTCTCTTGTTTGTAACAGTGCATCTCTACTACAATGAAAAGTATCTCTATAAGTCATGCATATATGCCAAAACAGCATTAACCTGACAAATTTAGGTTGCTTGGACTGAAAAGTTTGTAGGGCTTCAGTGCTCAGTTTAAAGGTATCCTTACAAAGAGGGTTGAACGATGTATGTGTTGACGATGATGGCACTTATATGCTGTGGAACTTTTCAACCAGAACACATGGGAATGGGGGGTGGAGACAGGAAGAAGGTGAAAACATGTATTCACATTTTGCCTCATAATAAATCAACTGTTTCACATTAAATCAGGGTATCTGTGCAAAAGGGAATGGGCACTAAAACTGCAATAAACTATCATTCCAGTATTAAAAGAGCAAGGACCCAGATTACAGAACAGTCTGTTGCTGTCCAGATAGGCCAAATCTTGAATAGTGGTCATCTGAGTGCCTAACGGGCATCGCTCTAATGGGAATTTGATGTTATGAGTCTGTTAAGGAGTCAGAGCAGCAAGTTTATAGGGATAAGTGACATTTTATAGGAGTGATTGTCATCACTAAGAAAAAAAGGGACTTGCATATTTGAGTGCTTGAACTTTCCTTTTGGCCTGAAATAGAAACTGTAAATGTCAAAGGGCAGTAGCTCATGCCACCCCCAGATTGCCTCTTTCTTGGGAAACTAATGGTCTCTCAAGAGACTACCAATGCAGAGACCACAGTATAGAGATGAAACCTCTCATGGGTTTCCTTTTCCCTTGATCATGTGTCTCTCTTCCCCGTGTGATAACATATGATGATTTTCTGTGACTCATAGGTAGGCAGGGAGTGTTCACCATGGTCCCTGCGTATTTCAGATCTGCCACACAACTGAGCCATTCAACTTGGGCTAAGGTGTTCTACCTGGGAAGCAAGGACAGAGTTTAATGACTTCTCTAACAACATCAGTAATAATAAGATTTAGTTTTAAAGAAGTGTGTGTGCAAAGCCCACGTGGTTGCTTCATCTCCCAAAGGTAATGTTAACTTCTAGGAAGATCTTCTTTGAAAGTGTCAAGATATGAGCTTATTACTAAAGGGGTTGTGAACAGATGCTAGGACATTTTGTTATTTCTGTATAAAGTAGGCTTTGTGTGAGACCTAAGAATGTGCTTCCTAATCTGGGATTGTCCCAAGCAGTTCAGGACATGTGGTAGAGTAATGTGGAGTGGACTGAAATCACTGATCATAAACCATCTTGAAAAGAAAAATATGTGTGTTTACTGCCAGAGATTACTGGGAGTAAAAACCTGTTTTAAATCAAGAACTGGAGCCATTTCAATTCCTTAAACTAGCTTTGGTTTAGCCTGGAAGTTAGCCCTGCTGTTAAATCTAAGGCATCAGATTTAGTCCTCTGTAAAAGCAAAGTAGCGTAATAATTGAAGTATAAGCTTCTTTAAGTACTTTTTAAACATGGACATTGACACTATAGGATTATACCTTTTATGTCATATACTTATTTGCTGAACAAGTTCTTGTAACAAGATAATAGCAGCTGGGGGTCCAACCCTACTAGATTTTACACATTCCCTGCTCTATTTGAGTTGATGCAAATTGGAATTGAGGGCTCTACCTTGCTAAGGTTCAGGGTCCATTTGCTGCAATTTTCTTCTCTACTGTTCTCTTGAACCTTTTATCTGCAGAAGGTAAAAAATGGACCTCAACAGACAGATGGTCACCTTTAAAGTGCAGTCATCTTGGATGATAGCTATTCTTTTAAAAATCTGCTGCCCAAACTCTTCAATTATTTCCAAGCATATCATTTAGATCTCCATATAGAAGCCAGTGGATTTCTGAGAATATTGCACATAAATCTGTTAATTAGCCTCCTAATCATGCCTGATCAAGGCACCATTGCAAGTTGTATTTTATGGAGCATTATTTTAGTACTGGTTTTTCGTGGTTGGTCATTTCCTAATACTTAGAAGTGCTTCGGTCAATAACTGTGGGGATATGTCTGCTGTGAAGAGACATCTGTTTACTCAATAGATCTTTTTATTTAATTTTTAATAGAGCTTTTCTAATTTGGCTTGATCATTTGTTGTTAATGTATTTATAATGATTACAGTAGCTATAATTCATATCCAATGATTTTTTCTAAATCTATAAATATTATTTATTAAAAGATGAAAATTCAATATTTTTTGTACTAGCCATTACAAAAAACTCAGCTATTGTAAAATGAAATAAATGTATTTTGCACCTGTACTGTGCAGATCAAAAAGATAAACCTAAAGAAACACTTTTGATACTGACAGATTTATGTTATCTACCTACTTAAATAATGGAGAGTGGAATTTGGCCTTCACTGTACTCTATTGTAGCACAGCTAATTTCTGCACTGCATATTAAAAAAAAAAAAGGCTAGATTTTATCAGTTTCTTAAAAAAAAAAAAAAACACAACAAACCTATAAAAGTGAAGCTGATTTTACTGGTTTTAGAAAACAACTTGAGATACAAAGAGCCAGATTCTGATATTCGCTCTCCTGCTGTAGTTCAGGGATTAGATGAATGGTCTATAGGAAGGTATGGGATGAATTCTGCTGCCAATTACACATTTGTGCATTTGGAGTAATTCTAAGGAAGTAGTGCAATTTAAAACTGCAAATAAATATAGGCTCAAAATCAATTTCTTCACTTACCTGCCAAAATTGAGTTCAGGGTTCAACATACGCAGCACTTTTTCCATCTAAAGAATTCATAGCACTTTACAAAGGTGAATTAATATTACCCCCACTTAAGAAGCTGAAAGACTAAGACAGACAAGTGTATTGGACAGAATCCATAGCAGACTGGGCTAGAGATTGAAGATGGTGTTTTTTCAGATTTGTTTCCTCACTCCTGTACCTGAGTTCTGAAGGAATGCTGGGAAGACTAGGAAGAAATACCTATAATATGAGGATGTCACCCTTTCTTTCTCAGTATGATTTTTTAAAACCAGTTTTATACAAAAAGAGGATGAGTGTGTGTCTTATTCACCCAAGTAATTTTTTTTGTTTTATACATAATGTGCCCCAATAGTTGTCCCCAGGTGCTGAGCTTACAGCTTCTACTTGGTCAATGATGAACTACAGTCCAGTTTGGTAGTAGACTTCATTACTTGGCAGTATGCAGGTAAATTTAATTTTTCCCTGAGAGAACTTGTACTCCTGGGCCATATTTTGTCAGCAGGATCAGCCAGGAAGCAGGAAGCTTGATGGAAGCCTGTTTTCTGCGGACTGATGAAGAGTCCAATGGGGGATGCTATGTGAGCCCCGGAATTTCTCCCCAGGATGTGGTCAGTCTCCTCTGCAAACTGTCAGAAAAGGGCAGTCTCACAATGATTTCACCCTGTAGAGTACACTTCCTTACATTAGACCAGTTCTTAGGTGATGATTTCTCCATCCTGTGTGACATTTCAGTTGGTAGACCTGACTGAGACATTCTTCTTTTTTTTTTAAATTCTCAAGCTGCTATCAGTGACTGAGGTGAACATTGGCCCCTCTAAAGCACCAGTCTACACAGTTGTGCTGACTCCATCTATCAAGAGGTCAAACACCAGTAAGGTAAAAAGCACAGCTTAATGAGATGAGCAGTTCTTGTAGATTAATAGTAGAGTTTCATGTATGAATACAAAACCCAGATGCCAGCATGTAGTATCTTTTATTTCCAGCAATTTCACTTGTTATTTTTCTGTATTAGTTAAGCTTTTGAAGTAGGGTGCTAATTTGATTATTCCCATATTATAAAGGACAGATTCAGAGATTAGATTATTTTAATTTATATTAAACGAAGTTGTAATGCAAACTGCATCATTTCTGGCAATTGTTAGTTATGCTGTAGAGCAACAACATAGGGAACTCCGTAACAACTCTCACAACTTATATGCAATAGAAAATACTTTTTTTTTCCAAACAGGCTTGTATCCCAGCCTCAACAAACCACACCTGCCCCGACTTGAAGTCACCTATTACCCACACAGATGTTCAGATAGCTTTAGTCTGCATTAGATACAGAAATAGAATTTTCCTTCTATTTTATTTTAATGCTTACTAACAGAGACATTAGAAAATATAGCCTAAGGTCTACTTGCCTTACACCTGGAAAAATAAAAACACATTTCTGGTATTTCTGAAATTATACAAAAATTATTAATTAATGATAATAGCAACAACAAAATATAGAGCCATCATTGTACTTGACCAATTGGTTAAGCTATTCTTGCTTAATGTGTGCTTACCAGTGTATGAAAGACAACAAGAACAAGACATCGAACATGTCTGAGGATGGCTTTAAGTTGGTGGATGAGCATTAAATAGTGACTAGCAGGTGATCTAAGAAATGATCTAGGCAGAGGTAAGGCAGAAGAGCAAGCATGGAAGAAAGAGGGGAAAGGCTTGATAGGGCCAGGAGTAATAAGAGCTGAGTATGAGACAGTGTAAATTCACAGCTCTGCAGAAAGGGATGAAAGAGGAAGATTTGTTTTCACTATTTCAGCCACACTCAAATCCTTTTGTGCATTCTCCCTGTGATCATTTTTGCATTCGATTTGCCCTGACATGAGGACAGCTATATGTGCCGACCTTCACAGTAACTTTTTGAGTACCTCACACTAGAAGTCAGGGAAAGGATTAGCATTATACAAGAAAGTGTTACTAAAGCCAAATACAGCTCAACTACTGATTTCTCGCCAATATTAATCCATGAATTGAAACATTCTTGAAAAATTGCTGTTATTACAAGAGATAGATCTGACTATCTGGAATCTAAACAGCCTATGGAACAATGACAGAGGAAAAGACTGTTTTGTTTCCTCAGCTGAAACAGGGAAGCAGAATGCGGAAATAATTGGTCCAAGTGGTGAGAAAGAGAAATAATTTCAGAACTAAAACCGCTCAACAGATCTAACATTGACATCTAATGAGGGTGCCAATTTGAAGCACACATTAAAAAATAAAATGCACTTTAAAAAATAAAATTTAATAGCCTGGTTAGAAAACCATAGAAGTGAGAGGGCAAGATAAAATTCTGGGAATCTTTTCATGATCTTGATTTTTCCCTTAACTTTGACGTAGACCAAAAAAAAAAAAAAATGGAAAATGCAGCTTTTCTTGTTTTGCTGAGGAAGTTATCTGATGTTATCCTTAGTAATCCTAGGAAAATCTAAGTTAATTTCATTTAGCTATTGTTTGTTACAAGGTTTATGAAATAGTATAATGAATTTCCAGACAATAAGTAATTATTACTAATTACTAAGAAATAAGTCAACAAAGATATTTTCCTGTTTACATTCTTGTCAGACTGTATCAAGACCATCTGCATTTTCAAGTCCTGTATCCCAAGGGATAAATAATTTGTGTTGTTCATTGAGTATAAACATGCAAACATGTCATTTGGATTTGATGCACATTTACAAAACAAGAGCTGGAAAACTTAAATAGGAAAGCAAGCACTAATATACAGAAAGAAAAGCCTAAACATGCAGTCACAGCAAACAGGAAAGTAAATACTTCAATGAAATGATTCTGCAAAACTATTGTACTTATTTTGTGGCATCAGTGTTTGTGTGCAGAAACTGCTCTGGGTGTATAATTTCTATCTGCTGCTGATCTTTTTGCAGATGTCCACCCTAAGAGTGTGTGTGCTTGTGCACACTTGAGCCTGTGTGCCTTCGTGTGAGACAACTGCTTTGCCCAGTTCTTGTCCAAGCTGCAGAATTCAAGTCTGGATTTTGGAAGGGAATTAATAGCTACCTAAACCGGACATTGAAAATTTTCGACTGTGTTTATGCTTTAAAGATTTAGAGCTGATGAATAGCAACATGCTTGCTTTCTGTGCCCCCCCATTGTCATCAGTGAGCAGACTGGTCTCACTTCCGCTTCTTTCAGTCTCTGCTCCTTCAGAAACTGCTCTTGGGTGGATCTTTTGCCACAACTGCAAGGACTTTGTCCTTCTCAGTAGGCTAGGATTCTCAAACCCCAAGCTCATTTTCTCTCTGCTGTTGTTTTCACATGCCAGCCTTGTACCTTCACTCTCGTATGTTGCTGGAATGAGGGTGGTAGCGATGAGAGTATTTTCTAGTGCACCTTCGGGGGTTTGGCTTTTTTCTTTCTTTGCTTTCCCTGATTTTCCTGGCTTTAGAAATGGATGGCTCAGGAAAGGGCAAGGCATGCTGGAGGACAAATGCACAGGAAGAGACGTTTCCTAGCAAAGGCAGTCAGAGCTACTGGTAGACAAGCCTTGTCCCAACTCACACCAGGTAGGAGCTGCACCTTCCCTGAGCACACAGGAATCTCCCTGTCTCCCCTTAACCTTTGGAAATGAGATCCTTATCCTGCAAGTCAGAAGAGTGCCCAGTCTTTGGTCTGCAAAAGGCACTGCAAAATAATTTTCAAGTACTACACTGTTCCCCTTGCAAGAGTCAGAAGTGTGGGAGGTCATTGAAGGTTACTAAACTTTCCTTTAATTTATTTTTGCTCTGTCTATGGCTTGTGAACTTTCGTTCTAGGGATGCATTTTAAATTTTTCAAAGTCTCCTAGCATAATAGGATCTGCCATCTTTTGGCACTCTCCAGTACAAAATAGTAGTTGATAAACCGCTCTGCCTGGACTGGAGACTGTCTATGTACATGCCTTTGTATGTGACAGCCCCTCTAGCCCCCCCCCTCCAGCCCATGTCCATGGGGATGCAATCATGGCTCTCTAGGAGCCAGCAAAAATGACTTGTTTGTATCTGCTGATCTTTGATTTGATGACAGTGTTTGTCTGTTTAATGAAAACACAGCATCTGTGAAGCTTAGCTACAAAATGATTGTGTCTTTTCACCTTCATAGTGCCCATAATTGGCTTGAATTGTGCCTTATGTGAGCTACATTATGTTAAAAACACAGCTAATTCAAAATGGAGTGAAATACCCTTTTTAGCTGGTGGATCAATATGGCTCAGTTGAGTAAAAATCCTTGGAGGGCTAGCGGGAGATTATGTGTCCTGAAGAAGTAACAGGCTTCCTTGTGGCAGTGAGAGCTAGTGTGCTGATCACTGCAAAGGCTTGATTAATGGAGTGATTAAAGCAGCAGAGGGTTAGTGCTCTGGCAGCTGGGGCATAGGAAATGGGCATGGAAACTACTGGGAGAGGGGAAATACACAGCTCCAGAATCACAGGGCTGACTTGCCCTAGCAAACACTTTGATGTTGGAGGTGGGGAAGGATGAAACACATCAGGCAAAAAGAAAAAAAAGCCTCCCACCCCCCTTCCCCCTTCCTTATGTTTACAAGGGAAAGCCCCTGACTTTGGCTCACTTAGCAGAAGGCAATAAAGCTTCCTATTATGAGGCTTTCTCTGATGTATCGTAACTGGTCTTAGGCTCCAGAAATCTGATCCCTCAGAACAAGACTTACAGTAGATGTTAATAAAGTCTCTAGCCCAGCAATGCTGTGAACAATGCCCTGTATGGGCCCAGGAAAACTTGAAATTCAGACACATTCTTTATTCTTCATCTTTCAAATTCACTGTTGAAACCCTGTTTCTTTTTCCTAGGCTACTCCACTTTTAAATAGAGGTGAGCGAAGCTCAGACTACTTGTGCTTAAGGATTTAATTCCCCCAAAGCTACAGGCTGAGAGCCAACTTCTTTTTTTGGGTCCTTTGCAATGGCAACAAATCTATGTGTGGTTGTTTGAGTTGGTCCCATTAAAGATAAGGATCATCTGCAGAGCTGGAACCTGCATCTGGAGTCAAAATTCCCAAGGCTCAAAGGGTTTACATCAGATGTCTGGGAATGGAGCCCTCCTCGTTAGCTTTAGACATATGATCTAAAAAAACTTCAAACTTGCAACTCCTTTCAGATTAACCTCAGCTGTGAGAAGTCTGAGGATTCACATTCTTGGCTTACTCGTGTGACTTCTCCGTGCTTCACATCACCACAGTTGATTAGAAATACTTTCTTTATTAACTTTCAGCTCCTGTCTCATGCATGAAGGTTAATAGCTGAGAATATCCTTAGAGAAGGTACCTTGTATTTAATAAACGAAGACTAGGATGGGGCATGAAAAAGGGAATAAAATTCACCATCAGTCCACTAGAGGGTAGCTCCCCTCAGAGCACAGCTGAAAGCCTTCAGCCCAGCCCAAGAAACGGCGTGCTGGGCTCCCCTGAGCGCCGCATGACGTGACAAAGCAGCACTAGTAGTCTTTCTCTCCTCCTGTTACCCTCAGTGAACTCCCATTTCTAATTTAATAATCTCAACAAAACCATCAAAATTCTATAAAGACTTTCCTAGAGAAAGATAGGAAATTATCACCCGAGAACAGCACGCATCTGAAATAGTTAGACCTTTAAACAATAGACAAATGGCCACTAAACAATGGCATTTAAATACATAACCGGGATTAACAAGTTCAAGTCCCCTAATTTCATATCCCTGGTACATTATTTATAGTATTTGTGGGTTACAAACATTGATATGAAGGAGATAGTCCATGTGCATTATGTGGGAAGCATCTACATTATATATAATGCATAAAGAAATCTACACAGCCTTCAGCATGCCAGCTGTTTCTATTTATGACACTGAGTTATTCATGAAATCCAGGAAGACATTTTGTAGTAAAATATGCTACCTGCTTCCTTTTAAACTGCTGGAGCTGTCTGTCCATCTTGCTAAATAATTAAGGGAGCAATGCAAAATTAACTATCACATTTCAATCCACCTTTTCCCTTCATCAATTCTTTCTTGGAAGAGAAGCCAGAAACTAGAGAAAAATATGACTCACAGGGGCTGTTTAGGTGTTGCTGTCATATGTACAGAAGGTAAAGAGAATGATAATATGCCTTTCCTTGTCTGTAATAGTGTTCACTCCAGCAAACCTTTCTGCGTGTTACAGTAGAGTAAATGGGGTGTTTAATTTGGGATTCAGTGTAGTCTGGAGTCAAGGTGCAGCAGTTTTATTACAGAATACAATTTTATTGAAGGCTGAAGATTTAAATTCCACCATACGTACATGGAAGTTCTGCTTTGCAGTTACAAGCTAATACACACACACACACACACACACACACTCATGCGGAGTTCTTGTATGTTAAACACACTCTCTGATTTTTGATTTGAAGGAATCAAGGGATTGTGCCATATTTCTGCGTTTTCTAGTGCACTGTGAAACCGTGTTAGAATGTGGGCTCCTCCAGCCATCAAGGAAAGAAAACACACGCACACACTCAGAAGGAGCAAGCGCTATTTTTCATTTCCTCTTTAGATTTTTGACAGTACCTGTAATGTCTCCAGTTCACGACCCTCAGAAAGAAGCTTTTGGGTTTGGAAAATATTTTCTTTGTTTATCTTTTTTCCCAGCAAACATATCATAATCCACCCCCTTCCCCTAGAAAGGTGCTGGGATCATGTAATCGTTTCTCCTTTATTTAGTTTAAATCTTAAGACAGAAGTCTTTCAATAGAACGATTTTCTGGCAAGACCACCATATGATGTGTATATTTGGAAATCAAATTATTTAGAATTATGACCATGTCATCAAAATAAGCCATTTTGAAATGCACTGCTAGCTCTCCAAACAGATTGTATGGGGAAAATTGGATAACACTTGGCTTGAGCGCTTAGAAGTCAGTAAAATCAAAACACTAGGGACCGTTTCATTTCATTTTCTTCACAATACAAGCCCACCTCCACCCGCGCGGGGGCTGCGGGCGGCGAGGACCCGGGGGGATCCCGAGCCCCGGCCCCATCCCCGGCCCGGCCCGCGCAGCCGCCAGGTGGTGCCCGCAGTTTAAGGACATCTGCCCGCTCCTCTTTTCCCAGAGATTCAGAGAAATAAATAACACTTGAGCGGGAATCCTGGCGCAGACAGGATATTTAACACCCGCATATCAAAAAACGTCAAGCTTTTACCTACCCCAGTACAATAAACCTGGCTTTAAGAGCCTTGTTATTCCTAGATTTAATAGCTTAGTCATTTCTTTTTTCTATTTACAACCCTTACAATCCAAAGAGAGAAAAATAATATCGTTGTGCAGACCGTAAATACAGTTGCTGTGGATCTATTTTATATGGGGGAAACTACACATAGATTCTCAGCTGCAAGTGTATTTGTGTACCATCCCTGGTTACCCGCAGGCTGTGAAGCTGCTTTCTCTAACGTGCTACAGTAGCTGCGTACCTGGGTGAAAGGAAATTGTTTCTTCACGGGCAAAAGAGGATGCTCATCCTGCTGTGGGTAATCACAAGCAATTTCCATTTCGTTAGCATTTCCGTAACCCTCTCTTGTGGTGCTCCCTGATAGCTAGCTGGTGGTAGCCCAAGGTCACTGCCTGCTTTGGCTGCTATTTTGCCAGTAACATATTTACACTGAAGTGCGGAACAAACTGTTTGTATCTAACTGTTTAAAAAAAATGAGGCTGAATACATGTCTTATGGAAGACCAATACTGACAGTCAAGTATAAATTCCTTTATTCGCATATGCACATATCTTAAGAATGAGCTTATGCCTAGATCTTGCCAATGACCTCAACCTTGATCTGGAGGGACCATTTATTCACAAGTAAAACATTCATTCTCTGTACAAACTGGTCCTGAGACCTGTGTGACATTTGGTCCTCTATTAATAAACACACAAGACACAAAATTACTGTGATTTCGTCCTCTTAGCATTTGGGTTGTACGTCATGCACACAGCACCGTGGATACTCCTGAGAAACTCTAAATTAGAAATTAGCATTTAGTGGCTTTGTAGGTCTTACAGAGGAATTACGAGCAGTCCTGAGGCGACCGAGGGCTGTGAAAGCACGGGGAAGCAGGCACAAAGGCAAGCACCGGCGAGAGAAGATGGCCTTTTTTTAGCCGGGGTGAGGGCATTTTTCATGACCACACAATGAGCGAGCACGATGAGTGTAATGCAGGTCCCTGTTCATCAAAATCATAGGAACCACCATTTTGCAGCCCACATGTAACAGCAAGAAAATGGTGGTTCAGAACGGCCAGCACACCCGACAGCACCAGAGTTCCTCTGCTCACTCAACAGCCCTGCTCTTTTTTTAATTATTATGAAATGGCAATAGATTTTAGATTAGGAATGAGACAGGAAATGAGGGGAAAATCCTATGTGCATCTGGAAAACACGCAGGGTAAAAATTAACCTTGAAGCTCAAAGAAAACAATGTATATATACATGTGAGACCACCCTCCATATGAATTTTCTAATAACAGTAAGGCATATCTTCATCTTAAAACACGTAACTTTAGCCAGATTTAACACAATATGTGCTGCTGTGTTGCTGCAGAAGCCAATTAAATATTTTTTAAAATAAAGCTGCAGAAATAATTACATTCAATTCTTAGCAGAAATTAGCCTGGCACTGCAAATGATAAACCCTGCTTTATAAGAAGGGGACTTTTTAATACAATGATTTGGCAATTTGGAGGGATGGTTATTTTCATTTTAACAGGCCTCTGCTTAGTGTATGTCTCCCTAGGGATGTAATGAAGGTTAACAACTTACACGTGGGGAAAAGGGATTTTAGTGATTAGGGAAATGGCAGGCTTCAGTTTATGTGAGCGTATATGTGACAGAAAGAGAGAAAGAGAGATTCCTCCTCATTTCAGACATGGCTGCACAAATGCATGTAAATGTGAAACTTTTCTAGGGAAAACCCATATGTAATATAGATAATAGTTCACCAGGCGCTGAACTGAATGGAAAATACTGGCCCTGAGACTCTTCACTGGTGTCAGATCCGGTGTCAAAGCAGAGAGGGATAGTCCACTTCCACCAGTGCAACAGCATAGTCTATCTCACCAGAAGTCTTGTCTTGACAAGATCACTTTTGGGCTCAAGCAATCACGATTGGCAACTCAGAGAGGCAGAGCTTAACCTCTTTCTTTTGTATATTCCAGTAACATTTTTTCACTGAACTTCCTATGTATTCTGTGAAAACTGAATTCAGATCTTAGAAGAAATTCCAGCTGAATTTTTTACTGCAGTGTTTTACTTTATAAGATTTGTTATTAAATTACTTTATAATTGATTTGGTATTAAACAGCAAATCAGAGCTCTGCTTTCAACCAAAACCAGCTGTCCACTTACATTTCTGTGCATTCTTGACCCAGTGTGACAATTACCAGGGGAAAAACATCCCTTTACAATATTGAATGCAGTCCTGCGCCTGGACATTCAACAATATTCATTGGCCTGTATAATTTAAACAAGAGCAGTTTTTTAGCCTAATAAATCCAAGATTTGGGCTGAAAAATAAAGGTGCTGTCAATAATCCTTTAGCCAGATAATAGAAAGGGGATTATGTGATTATTCTGTCAAAAAATTAGGTTTCGTGCTTTTAATTGGCATCATATCCTGTCATGAGTCTGTAGGATTTAAATCACAGTCCACCATGTTAGAGTGAGAAGGAAGCCTAATAGTTAATCCTTTCATCCAAGAGCCTGTGGGGTTTTTATGTGAAGTCCTAATTTCTGTTAAAATACTTCCAAAGAAAGACAACAGGAAACAGTAAACATGGCAACACCACAAATATATTTCTGACTATTTCTGTCAGCATTCAAAGAATAAGTTGTACGGGTTGGAAAGGAAACTGCTGTATCATTAAAACCCAAGCAGGCTCAAACAGCCACCCCTTTGTAAAATGGCCCCTCTCCCCACCATCTCTCATAAATCTTGTTTCAAACTCGACTAAAGTCATGGATTGACTTTGCTTCTTGCAGTAATGGCTTGAAACTGTTGTGCATCACAGCTCGGTGTTCAAAGGGAATCAGAAGTATTTAAAAACAACTTCTGGTGCAGGATGCAATTATAACTGACAGCCAGATGTCTGCCCTGTCTGGTACAGCAAGCCTGGAAGAGATTGCAAATGGTCTTGAGACCTTTGGATCTAAACACTGCGTCCGAGTGAGTGATACACAGATAAACAACAATACCACAAATCACTGACACCAGCCGAGGGGTTGCTGGTACTGATAAAGATTTTAGATGTCAGAAAGCAGCTGACCCTTCCACCCTCCCCTCTCTTATTTTTAACTGCACCAAAACCAAAGTAAGTTAGTGGAAAAAGGCTCAGACCACAAAGTGTGTTTATATATCCACTGCCAGAAGTTCATCTTGTGAGGAAAGTCTCCTAAGCAATCATTCAGTTTACAGAGGCTAACTGGACTGTAGTGAAAGATATTTGATATTTTGATTAAATTATACATCTGGAGCATTTGCAGCAAGATCAATAATACAGGGTGATCCCCCCAGGTGTATTACCAACTAAAAACATTTTTAAATGGACTAACACTAGAAATGGATCCTCTTCTCTCTCCACAGTCTGAATTGATTATTAAGTACAAGAGGTGCTGCTTTGATGTCAATGTATGTTTCTTATAGTACTTGTAGGAATTTTTAGAGATCTCTCTCTTCACAGAGCATCCTACTTTGTGTATCTTTTGTGAGGCATGTAAACAGACCTACTGACTTGGTAAGAACAGGTTTACGTGGGGAGTACACAGAGAACTGTACAAAGCTTTCAAGAAAGCAGCACTTATCTTCATATCCCTTACTAATATTTACTATGAGACCAACCAACTAAGAGGCTTTAAAAGTGTCATTGATTTTCCATGGGCAGTGGGTCAGGTCCTGCCTGGTTCTGCTGATATTTTTAAAAGAATGTGCTGTTAAACTGACATACAATCACCATAACATAATGTTAGCCTACAGGGGAATGGCTGATGGTAACAACTTGAAGCAGTGAAGACATGTGAATAAAGTGAAGAAAACATAATTTAATTATTCAGACACTTTAAAAGTAAGTACTATATTTGATATGCCTTTATGACCACCGTCACCCTGTGATATTGTCACTGTCTTTAAAATATCTGATATCTGATTAAAAGTTTATCTGGTTCGAATTATCTTCTGTTTTGTAGTAGGATTCATAGAATTTATGGGGGAGAAAAAGAACAGAAGCTGTGCAGGAGGCATTTCTTTCTTACATCCCAGTGAGAAAATTCACTGCATCACTTTATCACAGGTCTTCGGTGTGTCACAAAGACAGGTCTGTGCAATATTATTAGAATGAAAGATAAGAGACTCCATAATACAAAGATGTCATCAATGATGGGAAAAATCCAATGTTGAAAGAGGACTCCATTCCAAATATCAAGCTTGAAGGATTTAGTATCTTGAAACATTTTTCAGGTTGGTTCAATGTCATTGTGATAAAAAAGGTGTCACTTAAATCATAGCAACCTGATGTGCAAAGTTGTCCTGCTGGATGAATTGATAAAACTTCTCCTCACAGAAGACTCATTTTAACTAGTCTAAAAACTGACCAGACCCCTGCACATTATTCGAGCTAGACTTCCTTTATAGACTTTGTGGTCAAGGAAGACCAAAACCCTTCTTTGTAGCTTTCATTCCCCTTCTGGCTCTCTATCCCTCCTGTTTGACTCCCATTCCCACAACAGGCACTGCTTATCTGGACATCACCACATTCACACAGCAGGAGTGGTATTGCCCTGTAGAGGAGCCATAGCATCGAGACTGGGCAGTGGGGCACCAGCTCAGGCACTGCTGCAGGACTGCACTGAACAGGCTGCAGTGCAGACATGCCCTAACACACCTTCAAGCCAAGAGAAAAGGTCCCAAACTTATGCTACATCCCAAGAAACTGCTGCATTAGTAGAAGTATCAGAGCGTTGCAAACCACATCTTTTTTTAAGCGTGAGCGAAGACAGGGTCCTAGAATTCGCCATGGGAAATAAAGAGCTGCCAAGAGTATGGATGTGAGAGGAAAGACTGTCAGGTTTGAATCTTCTGTGACAAGCCGGATCACACAGAGGGAGGGACCTGGGGCCTAGTGTTGGCGATATTTGGCCAGCATTGAAGTCTGGGGAATAATTCATGAGAATATAACATATGATAATATGTAATTCAAGAAAGCCTCTGGAGTCTTCTTTAAATCAAACTAGCACATGAACAAGTGCTGAGTTTTAAGCATTCCAGCTTCTTCAAGTTTGTCATTTTAATAAGCTTTGAATGGCCACATAGCCCAAATCCATCTGTGTTGAATTTTATTTTGTTTGTAATAATTTTTAAAGCTAATGATTACTGTGTAATATTATGTATGGGACTCTTGTTGGAGACAGTTTTTATTTATATGAGAAACCTTTAAAGAGCTACTACCAGTGTAACATGTTCATTGTTTCAGTACTTCTAAATGGTATTTTAAGATCCTGGTAATTCTCATTGACATGGGAGATATAAATATCTCCTCACCTTTGCCTCAGAGCGCATCAGGAAAGCAATACACACAGATCAAGAGAGAGAAGAAAGCATTCGAGTTGTATTAGCCCTCCCTCTTCCCTGCAAACTTCCCAGCAGCATGGCTGGGACTATGCAAGGAGAGAGGGAGAAGCAATGTGGTCTGAGAGGCCAGGGTGGGCTGCAGACAGTCTCCATAATGCTCTCTTAAAGGCAGAATTTGAGTCAAAAAGATAATGTTTGAAATTGTCCCCAGCCACCCAGAGGAAAACATAGCTTCCTCTCCACCCCAGAGCAAAAGGGAGAGGAAAGCCATTGGCCCAGGCTTTCCCATGCATGGCCTGCTGTGCAGCTGCTGCTCCTGAATGCTCTAACTCCTTGACACCGGTATCATGCTGGGCCACATGTGACACCCCAGATTAATTCCTCTGCCATAGCTGCTCCTGGCACCCACTTTCCCATGAGACTCGGGTGTTACGTATCCTTTCCGTAGGGGGTTATTCCCTGCCACACCATGTTTTACACAGGAAGGTGAGGGTGGTTTGCCGGCAGAGATTTCATGATGCCTTACCATCTGTGCTCAAGGGATAATCTGGTTACCTGAGGGGCACAAATTCATCCTCCTCATTTGCCGCTCAAATCTGCAAAACCTTGGAGATATCGTTTAAACTCACCAGGATATTTCAGGCAGGTAGAGATGAAATAGAAATCATGCAGATTCTGTGAGAACAGAGCAGCTAGAGGGATTTCCCTAGGGACCTAAATACCTTCAAGACCTAAATACCTTCTCCTCTGGAAATTGGTTATAAAGATAATCCTGTCCTCAGCAAGTTGCAAGGTGCTGCCCTGTGAGAGTAATCACAGCAGCACCCGGGCAGCCAGAGATTTCCCAGTGGCTCTGGGAGCACCCTTGCCATGTTTTTTGCTTGTGCCCATGTTTCACGTGCAGAAGGCACAGGGTAGATACAGGGGTGTTAAATAACATAACAGCCCCTAATCAGTAAAAAGTCAGCAGGATAAGTACAGAAGTTTGTAGGATTTTCCAGTATAAGGTGGGAAGTTTGCTTCCCAGTTGTGTTTGCTGATTATAATTCCTCCAGCTAAGAATTGTACCTTGGATTCCTCGTAGTTATTCTGAGTTGGATGTTTCAAGATGGTCATGTTAGACTCTGTTTCTCTATTGCTATGATTATCATTAGTAAAATTGTCTCTAAGTTGCCAGGAAAGAGACAGTAAAAGAAATTCTAACATTTTCTTGAGACCTAATAATGATAGAGACATGTATATATATAAATATATATATATATATATATGGAGTGAAAATAAAGGAGAAGAAAAATGGGACTAAGCTAAAATAATAGAAAAACACGAAATGACTGCATAACTACCACTCAGCTTAAGAACTTAAATGACATTGCATTATAAAAAATAACTAAGTTCCTAAGCAAGAAAGCAAATCCCAAGCTCTGTTTCAAGAACTGTAAATGCTACAAAACCCATGGTCTGGACCTGCTGCTTACTTCCCAAAAAGGGTTTCTGGGCTTTCCAAGTTACTGCACTCATCAGAGGAAACTGGGGGAGCCAGTTTGTACTTCAGATGAGAGTTCAGAAAGTAAACCCAAGGATGTGGTAGTATTGAGTTAGATAGGACTTTCATTGATTGAATAATCTATAGCTGCAGAAAGTACAGCTATTTTTCTACTGAGTTTGACTTATCTGACTTTCTTCTGAGGAAAGCTTTTATAGGGTACATCTATCAGTTTGGACACAGAGGTGCAATACTCATTGGCGTATGTCCATTAAACTATAATAAAACTACAATATAGGTAGCACTTCAACTGTCTTATTTTTATATACTTTAAGTTTATATCATTATCTTCATGTACTTTTATTCTTTTATACATCTGCAGCATAGTAATCTTTGCAGCAGATAATTACATGGGAAAGAAAAGGATAGAGTTTTGATAGGAATGTTTTTCTCAATTTGAATGACCTAGCCAGGAGCTCCAGCCTTTCTCAGAAGCCACAACTCCCCAAACTTCAGGAATTTTATTAAAAATTCAAGAGACAGGTTAATTAAACTTTACTGTTGTTTTCTCTCTTCCTATGAGCTCCCTGGAGTGGTCTCACTGGAAGACCTATATTGAAAGACCCCATCACCTAGGCATTAGGCACTCATTTGGGATGTGGCAGATGTGGGCTCCAGTCCACGCTCTAGTTTACAGAGAAGGCATTGTCTTATTGTCTCCTGAATACCAGGGGAGTATGTTAATATCTAATCTATAGGAACCAGGTCTTCCTTCTCAAGTAATAACAACCAAAAGCCCTGGAAATGTTTTCATTGCTTTGAGGGACCCTTAATTTTTGTTACATTTTCTCCTGATTTGGGAAATGGCAGCTTTCAACAAGCAAGTGATTTGCCAATCAAAAAATAAAAGCAATAAACAGCCCAAAAAAAGTACCTATTGCTTGTTTTGTCAGCAGTTTTGCAAAAAGAAAAATTAAAGACCTGATTGAGGTCCCTTTAATAGATTTCAGAAGAGAGTGTACTCAGCTTTCTGGTTTCAGAAACCTCAAATTTGTTTTCAGAAAATTGAATGGGATTTAGCTGCACAAATCTCACTGTTATCCATAGGAGTTCTGTGGCTAAGACACAAATGGCTTTTACAGAACATCTTCTCCTCTTTAGTTAAAGACTTCTGGGTTGATTTTCATGCTGTTGGCATGTTGCATGTAAATAAATTGTTAAACTACTATTGTTCATACATCACTCTATAGCATACCAGCTTTGTGCCTTGATAATATGATGTCGTTACAAAGTTTGTAGGTAACTACCTATTAATAACTAATTAGTCATGATTGCACTTTTAGTCTCATTGTGAACAATGGCATAATTTCCACTGACTTGAATAGGTGTAGGGTTATACCCGTTAAAATGGTTAATATGTATCTTCTCACGTTCACCAGAGCATCAGAAGATTTGGCAAGGTACTGTGTGCCATGAGTATGCTGCATTTCACTGGTGCACCTGCTTGATGGGCTGTTGAAAAGAATGACTGGGCCATAAACAGGGGTTAATGTGTAAATACAGGAACAGAACATCCACAGGTTTCTCCACTGGCCAACGTTCCTCATGTACCATCTGCTGGCCATCCTTGGTGGCAGGGAGGGTCTCAACTCACATAACTGCCCTGGCAGTGCCTGTTGGGGTCTGAGGGACCTCTCCTGGGGGTGACATTGGTGCATGCTGGGGACAGGGCCATCCCTAGTCATGCTGCTCCCTTAAATTACTCCACCAAGGTTGTTCTCTTTCAGCCAGGACTATCTTGTCAGCCTTGCACACCTCCTGTAGGCACCAGCCCAGGCCCAGTTACTGAATCCTGCCTCTCTGTTTCTGGTGGGAACAGCTTTCTCAGGCCTTTTCTGATGTTCCAGGAAAAAACTTAAGCCCCTGGGAAAGGGTTAAATTAGTTAGATGCTTCATTGATTAAATAATGTGTGGCATGTTTACATATTTATACTCAAAGCATTTCCAAGTTTGCCCTTTCTCTCAAAAGAACAATAGCAACCACTCCTCTTACAAAGTTAACAGTTTCCAGTCCGTCACTTCTTTTACCACATCATTTCATCCTGCAGGTTTCCAGTTTGATTGCTGTTAAAGGTTTAAGAAGTTTAAATTGACCTTGACCTGTAAAAATGTGATTTACAGTAGATGATATTGTTCTGGAAAAACAAAACTTCCGTCCTGAAGCTAAACTGCATTTAATGATTTATATTACTTCTCCTGGGCCAGATTCTGGCATATTTACAAACATTGTATGTTACTTTAACTCCTCCGGAAGCCTCATTGATTTTGGAGGCACTCTTCCAGAATGAGACAGATTCACAATATGAATAAATATACAAACATGTGGTCCATTAATATATTGTAATGATTTTGAAGATGAATTCTTTGGTCACTTGTCTTCAGGCCCATTTCTAAAGTCCTTGAAATTATTCAAGCATATTTTAAAACTACACAGATAGTGTCTGTTTTCTTTAATAGAAATCCCTATTGGCAGTATCACGAAATACCTTAGAATATGGTACATGTTTGTGCTGGAGGAAAAAAGTCCTCCTCCTACTTTGGAAATTATGAGACGTTCTTTTTGCAGACTTCAATGGGGTAGGGTTAGAATCACAGGGAATTAAACAATTAATTGTAAAATTGTGAAAGAATATCTTTCTAGTATCCCTGTGAAGCTTGAAAGTTTGGAACAATTTGTGTTAAAGAGATAAAACTGGCATTGAAGTGTTCCTGATGTTATTGCTACCTTTTATGTTTTTTGGCATGGCCTTTAGGAAACAGCAGAGAAAGAAAAATATGAAATTGAACACAGAAAATTTAATTATAAAACAAAGCCACCCACCTTGCTTTCAGGGTCAGGAAGTATAATCGCCTCCTTTTGACGCAAGAATGAGTTTAACAACATATGTTAAATGAACAATTATTTAAAATAAAAGGAAATTGCCTTAAAAATAGCTGCAGGATCTTAGGCTATAGCACCACAGCAGTGAAGAAAAACAGCCCATTGTGGGAGAAGAGCACATGCACAAATGAGAGAGCTCCCACAACCCTACCCTTGCTAAGACAAAAGTAAAAGACAGAATACTCTAAAATCTCTCACTTGTATTTGATCTCACCAGCTTGTTTTGCTTCTGGGTTTTTTTAATGTTTGTTTATTTTGGTCTTTCTTTTTTCTATTTATTTATTTTTTGGCTACAAGACTAAACCATAATGCCCAGAGCCACTGTTTGCTGCACAATGGCACGATGACATCGGGTGTTTTCCATAAATTGTGTTTCGCTGAGTGTCGCAAGCAGTGGAAACACTAGAGCAAGCACATCAGCGCTAGATGCACATCTAAGAATAAAAAGAAAAGAGCTTTTTGCACCAGAATGAATCCATCTTTCGCGAAAACTCTGGGAGTCACCTGACTGAGCCCGGAGCCTCCAGGACAACACAGCACCAGCCTGCAATGGGAAAGAAATTAAGCAGGGCTGCCTTCGCCTCGCACATGCCTTTTAGCCTGTCGACGCGTTGCCTGTCCGTATCCCTCACAGCGCATCTGTAGAGCCATTAAATTGGATAATCCCTCTGGCCTTTGATACATTTCTGGACATGATTATTTCATTACTCGCAGTATATCAGTAGGATCATAATAAAAAGGACTTCTGACAACCTGCCAAGAGTTTTGTGGCCTTGTAAACACAAAAGTGCTCTAATAAAATTTTATTAAGTGTTAAAAAGTCATAAAAAGTGAAATAACATAAACTACAAAATTTACTGTCCTCAGCAAATGCTGAAAATATCGTCCATAGTAAAATTAAATTAGCATGTAATAGCGCGGCAGCGTGGAGTGGCTTGAAAGAGGATCCGGGGGGTGGGGGTGGGGGGGAACAAAAAAAGATGGAAGGGGGTGGGAAGAAAGATAAAGATTGCACTTGAACCGAATATGGGTCACGGGGGGCTCATTTATGGCGATCCCCGCGTGTTCCCGGCGGGCCGCGGGGACGGGCGCGGCGGGGCCGCCAGGCGGCGCTGTGGGAGCGGGAATGCGGCGGGCCCCGCGCCGAGACCCCCGCGCCGCCCCCAGCAACGAGCCTCGCACGGGGGCTTTGGCGTCTTCTTGCAAATCAAAAAAAAAAAAAAAAAAAAAAAAAAAAAAAAAAAAAAAAAAAAAAAAATTTAAAAAAAAATGGTGCGAGGAAAACAACGCGGGTAGAGCCGGGCTGGAAGGCGCCTGGCGGGGCAGGCAGCGGCGGGGCGGGCTCCCGGCGGCTTCGGCCGCGCCGCCGCCGCGGCTCCCCCGCGCCCGGGGCAGGGGCAGGGGGTGCAGTGCCGGGGGCGAGCGAGGCGGCGGAGAGCGCTCGCCCCCCGCGCCTCCGGGGGCCGCCGCAGGAGCCAAGTAAGTTCAACCTTTCCATGGCCGTCGGTGCCGCGCAGGGAGAAGGCACGGCCGGGACGGGAAGCGGGCGAGCACCGCCGCACGCGGCCGGGACGGGGCGGGACGGGACAGGACGGGATGGGCTGCCGCCGCTGCCGCGCTCCCTCCGTGCTGTGCCGGCTGTCCGTGCTCCTGGGAAAGGGATGCGCTTGTGTCCGGACTGGTTTGGGCGCCGGCAGCGCCCGGGTGCGGGCACTGAGGGAGCAGGCGAGGTGGCGATGCCAGGTGCTCGCGGCGTTGCTTTCCCCCCTCGGGATGTCCGTCCCGTGGGGCTCCACCGGGATTTCCCTGCGGCTGGCCGGGAAGGAAGCGACCACGCTGCCGTCACATGGAGCCGCTTGGCAGAGCTGCCCGAAACTTAACGCAGGCGGGGCGGGGGGCAAGTGGGGGTAGGGAAGGAGGGAGTGGGGAGCGAGGATGATAAAATAGTAATAAAACACGGAAATTGTGGGTTGAAAATATTTTAAGTTTCGTTTTCTTCAGGGGAAGAGGATAGCTGGTTCTCATGTTGCAAGGCTGATGTTCAAGGCCAACCACTGTATGAAAAATAGCGACTCGCTGCCTCAGCCTGGCTTGTCTTTGAGCCTGGGCTGCTGCCCGCTGAAGTGCAGCCGGAGCAGCCCCGGCGGGGAGCGGGCAGTGAGGGACCCTTAGGGAAAAACTGGCTGAAAAACAGACGGTATATGAGCAGGAACAACGAGCTTTGTTCTCAGTAAGGGGAAAAAATTACCATTAAGTTAGTTTAGAAGAAATTCCAGCAATTCTGTAAGTAAACTGCACTTCAGTGCCTTTGGATCTATACACTGTGTATTAAGGCAAAGTTACGAAGAAAAACAGTAAGAGTGTTTTCTTTTGAGTCGTCTAAATGAATGGGAAAGTTGTAGGTATAGTGTAGAGCAGTGCTTGATTTAGCTCGGCTGTCTTGAATTAAGATTGGTTTCTAAAAATAGGTATTTCTGTTTGTGCATTATTGACTAGTTCTGTATGCATGTGCAGACCATACAGTCTTAAAATGTATATTTATCTCACTGATTCAAACCTTGTAATGTTTTATATACCCTTACATTCATCACCTCTGATTAAGACAATGAGGATACTACTGTGTAATTCATATATATATTTATTGAAAAAATACAGAAATAAAATACATTTGAAAAAATAGCAAAACCTTTGCTTTTCTTCCATCCAGATTTTTCTATAAATCTGTAATAATTTTACAGTAATGACTGCAGTTACTAATATTCACAGAAAGAAGTTGTACTTTTTAAGCAGAAGAAACTGACCACATCCCATTATCTACTTCACTTTTTAAAAAATCCAAGCTCTACACCATCTATGGAAATATACAAGTTTTCAATGAAAGCTAAATAATGATTTTCTTTTCTCTCTAATGAAATTTTCAGTCTTCTGTCACCAAATATGTTGTAAAGACTGCAAAAATGCAAACAGAAAGTGTAGCACCACTGTGATCAAAGCTTTGAACTTATATATGAATTAAAAAGTCAGCAAAGCATTACAGAATTCCACATACATGTGGCTAAGGTATGTGCACGCCTACATAACTTTGAAGAGTTTTGAAGTGAAATGAAGGTGTTTGGAGTTAGTTTACGTTACTGAAAGACTCTTCAGGATCAATTCTAATATTTGTTGGATTTTTGAAACATTCCTAGGAATTCCCTCTTTAGGCTATGGTGTGCAGAGCCACACCACCTTTATTTTTAAATATGGTGTTAAAAACATAACTCTGTCATCCGTTCGATCAGCTGTTTGCTATTTTGTGCTGCTCTCAGCCTGAGCAAGTACATGTACAGTATCACTGAGTGAATAATTCCATTTGTTCCCTGGAGTTTACAGCCATGGATCGGGATATGTGCTTATGTGTGTGGGTTCCAGGTTTCAGTGCTAAGAGAAACTTTTTATTCCTAAATTTAGCATTCTAATTTCTGGTGGGTGGTTTTGACTATGCAGCATTGCTTTGACAACGGAATTTTTATATCAGCCTAATGGGATCTAAAATTTAAAAAAAAAAAAAAGATACAACAGGCAACTGTTGGTTGTGTTTAAATAGAGGCAATAAAGGCTCGATGGGCAAATGTCTGGCTCTGCATTGCACAAGACTGGAACTCCCGTTGTTTACATCCAGCTTCATCCCCGCTGCTTTCAGTATGCGACATTGCCTCGCAATTCCAGCTGTGACAAGCAAAAGCTGGAGTCCTGCCTAGGGAAGTTTGCAGTCTGCCTGTCAGAAGGGCCTCAAAGGGTGAGGAAGGAAAGCCCAGTTACAGAGGACCACAATGGTTGCAGCAGGCAGGATGGATATTGTCTGGGCTGGGGGACTGGGGCTGCACATATGTCAAATTTTTTGGCAGGGTTTCTTTAAGTGCTTGCAGAATTTAAAGGCACGCACCATCCAACAGAGGCCTACCTTGCAATACATTAACCAGATCTTTCTAGGTTGATTAATAGCTTCAGCCTTTTGGTGTTGGATTTTTTTTTTTTTTTACTGTAATACAGCTGGACCCTATGCTACAGAAAGAGATAATGGATGAAATCTTGGCTCTTCTGAAGTCTGTCACAAAACTCACTGACTTCATTGGAGCCACGTTTTCATCAACTGCCTCATAATACTTTGTATCAGCCATATGGAGGAGATTTAAAATTGGCTTTAGAAGAAATAGAAATTAGCTCCTCTACAAATGATTTGCATGGGTTATCTGGGGTTTTTTCTCCAGGTAATATAAATGGCAACGCTAAGTGTAAACTGCCAAAAAGACAAATAGCTGTATAACATTTTGATTTCCTGTAACTACAGCATAACTCAACTAAAATATTAACTTGAAATGAACAAAGTTGGAATAATGTATGTAAGACCACCAGCTCTGATCTGGATGATGCAAGGGCATGGGAAGACATTCAAAAGCACGACTGGCTATTTACAGATCATGACACATTTTAGATGATGTGAAACTGTATGTCAATGGTGCTTTAACACGAGAGGCAGTAAGTTAAGCAGGGGAGACAGTATTAATTCACAACTCTTGCTTTTGTACTTTTAGTGTTATTGAATTGTGCTTCCCCTTGATATTTTAAACAGATGCATCATAATGGACTTCTTAAAATCTGATTTAAACCACAACACCAAGAAACAATTTTGTTAAAAAGGGAGGGAGGGAAAAAGAAACTGCTCGACTCCCAGCCACTCCCACAGTTGTCTTTTCACAGACAGTTTTTTTCTGATCCATTAGCCTACCAGACAAGGATGGCACCTATCCAGTGTAAATATTACATTTTCAACATTTGGATGGCATTTTGGGCAATATTTCTCATCCCTTGAGAGTGTACACTTTATAAATACAATATTATCTGCGATTTAGAGCTAGATTGTGGTAGGATGGGACTTCATAATGCAAAATATATTTAAAGAACACTGTTCATGGCCTCACTGTAGAATAAAACTTCTTCTTTTTCAGTTATTTTAATTTACAGTGAAAATTACTTAAGCACAGGATCAAACACACTTTTTTTTCTGGAATAGGGAAGATCCAGAGATGATTTTGGAGGAATAACTCCATGTGTAAGCAAGATCTGTTGCTACTGTTCAGCAGCATAATCTGCACTGTGGAGATCTTGAAGTGGAAAGCTACACTAGTGTCTTTGGGGCCTAATATCCTCATTGGACTAAGCTCTTCACTCTGTGTATTCCAGTAATATCCCACTAACAGTGCCAGATGCTGACAGAACTCCGCCTTGGAAATAACTAAGAAAGTGAGTTGATCCCCATCCATTGCAAGTAGTGGATCTTCTTAGAGCAAGAAATTGTTCTGAAATTCCCATTCTATTTTAAATCCTTCTCTTCCTCATTAAAGGGAAAATGGGCAATATTTGGACTAACCCCCAAAACAGCTTCTTTGTGCTCATTGTTCTAAGTAAAAACAACATAGCTGATTTGGATAGTCTTGCACAGGGGGAGAGAAACCACACCCAGGCACGGCAGTTCTATCACAAGCTTAAACTGTCAGGGATTTACGTGGCTTAACTATATGCCCTGAAATTAGTGTTTACAATGAAAAAGCCTGACCTATCTCTAACTACAGAAGTATTGCTTAGTACTATTTTAATATATACCAGATACAGTCCATTAAACAAATACAATCCTGAAAATACTACCTTCACATTTTCTTCGTTGTAGTTAATTTTCCATACTCATAATCTGTTTTGAAAGAATGTTCTTATTTCTTGACTTTGAAGTACAGAGCAGTGTGTTTGTCTCCTGTTTAGCTTCCCTACCTTCTCTTCAGTTTGTGGCTCATGATACTTTGTGTCTTGGACCCTATATTTACCCACCTTCAATAAAATGTTATCAGCTGCTGCATGATTCTCATTTGCAAGTTTCTGCCTGTGGATATTAAACTTGGAGGTCTGGTAGTACAGCAGAGGCTGAATCATGGAGCCTCAGTGAAGAGTAGCCCCACACCCACCTGGCTACAATGGTAAAGTAAAAAAGAAATTGCAGATTTTCATAATGAAAAGCTGGGTAAGAAATTTCATGGCTTTCAAGAAGTGCTTTACCGTGGTCCTGAAGGAGAGACAGGTCAGTGTGACTGGATGACTCCTTGTAACCAGAACTGGAGAGAGTCCCTCTTGTGGCAGCCGTGGCTTTCCCCAAGCCCGTCAGCTTCCCCACAGTGCCCCAGGGCACAGACAGTGGAACTGTGCCAGTTCTTTCTGGCAAAGAATCTGGCCTTACATTTCCAGCCTTTGTCGCTGCAAAAATAACCTTGGAAATATGAAGCCTGAGTAAACTAAGGAGCTGGCTGGAAGCTTGGAATAATGGTTCTGAAAAGTGTGAATTGTGCCCATCAAATGTGATACCTTAGAGGCCTGATAACAATGCGTTCAGTGTCAAACAATATTAACTAATAATGGCAAGCCCTGGCTAAACTGCTTCTCTCACTGGGGGAGTTTGTCTGTGTTCAGAGGAAATGCAAACTTATCAGGCCTTGAGCGTTCCCAGAAAGGGAATGTCCCAGTTTGGTACCAAGACATCTCATTCCTGTCACTTTGCTCCCTTGGTAGCATTGTGTATTGTGCTGAATCAGCACATGCATGATGTGCCCTGTGAGGGATGTGAGAGGGGAATAACCAGAAGGAATACAGGTGGATCTAGTACTTCTGTCTTTCACAGAAGAGTCTGGCTTATGCTCACATCAGGAGTTGGACACGACGACCTCTGTGAGTCTCTTCAAGATATGCCATGATTCTGCAAAAGCAAGATGGTCTGCTATGGGAAGAAGAGGACTGATATGTTTAGGAGGGTAAAATGTTGATGATTAGCAAGAGAGATGAAAAACAAGATACTGAGCGACCAATACCTGCCTTGGCCTTATACTAGTATGAGTGATGGTAAGACCAGTGGTGCCATTTTTGTCTGGGAAGGGAGTTTTTCTATACAAACCATACACCCAGTTACATCAGGGTGTTTGACAATCTAACACAGAAACGAAGCTGAAGGTATGATGTCCTAGACATTCTGGACATAAAGTCTGCTCATGTCACTGTTCCTGTAGCAGATAAACTAAATAACTCCTCCTGAAATGCTGTAATTTTTGGTCCCTGGCAGCAAAGGCTCAGGATGGATCCAGTCACACTGGCTAGAGCCCCGCTGCCATCCTGCATTCTACCTTGCTCGGGACTCTTCATGGCACCCACCAAAGCACACCCCCACCCCTTCCTGGTGGTTTACATGTTCAATCCATTAACCAGTAAAGCATCTTGGTTGGGTCAAGGCTCTCATGGTTGTACTGTGAGCAAGGCCAGCAGACATTGAAATCAAATTGGAAGGCACATACCTTCTGGTATATACTTATACCAAAACTTAAAATGAGTAAACTATCATCCACCTCCTGCTTACTGTTGTTTAGAGCATGCTGCATGTGAGAGCCAGAGTCATCAGAGCAGGAAGAACAGCTGTAATATTTCTAATGACATCCAGTGCTAGAAAGTGCTTTGAAGTTGCATAGCTGCTATTTCTTCTCTATGGTTTCCAAATGCAAAGGGGGAAAAAAAAGAATATCAATGTTAAAAGCATCAATCAGTCTATTTAATTGGACCATAGTTATCTGTGTCATTTCTTCTTGTGGTGATCTAAAGAGGGAAAGCAAAAAAAAAATATTTTTTTTTTTGTGGTTATAAAACATACATTATTTACTTCTGAGACCAAAAAAAGCCCCCATACATAGTATTTGTCAGAGGCTAACATACTTAGGTATTTCCAAAAGTGCATTTTTGCCTCATTATGTATGACTGCTGGTGGCGTGCCTGACCACTGGGTGGATCATTTAGCACCTCTAAAACACCACCACCCTCTTGCATCATCATCCATCCACCAGTGATACTGTCACTTCAAAATCTAGCAAAAGTTTGCTGATTTTACTTTATTCCCGTTCCTATCAGATTGCTGTTATCCCAATATGAAAGAGGGCCAGAAAGACTATGGACTGAGCCTTGATGAGCTCACTCCTCAGACCTTGCTAGTATACTGGGGGCTGCAAGTTGTCCTGTCCCTTTTAGGAAGGCCACTATAGTCCTTGGTGCTCTGCTTGGCCACTTTTGCCAGCTAGCATAAGAAAATACCAGTTTGGATGAGTTTTAGCTTTCTCAGCTCTGAGGAGTGATGTAAGGACTGGGAGGAGGATCGAATTCCAGGGCTGGCAGAAACTCTTCTGAGCTGATGGTTCTGTCTCACACAAGCTCCTCCTGAAGCAATGCCAACAAATGCTAACACAAGAAATCCCTGCAATTGATGTGGACTGTGAACATCTAATGCTGCACTTGCTCTCCAGTATAATGGTTCTGGATCTTGTAACAATCATGACATTCACACCATGACAATCATTTAATGTGTGTTTTATTGTGCATTTTAGATCACTACGTGCTCCATGGGAAATGGTAAGACTGTAGGCTAAAGGCCAGATTCTGCTTTCCTGTTACTCTCCCAGTGACCCAGAGAAGAGAAAAAATATAGAAAAAAAACTGCTGACATTTATATACCCATATAAAAATACTAAAATACAAATCTGCTTATGAGCGTTTCATAATAAAATCCTGTCCTTATAACAGGTTTTGTTTTAATTTCGTGCTTATATGTAACTTTAATATATCCAAACCATTTTCATACATTCTAAAAAACATATTTCTTTTTGTGATTACATCTAGGTACAACAAAATTAAAGACTTCTTAAATATAATTGCCTGGAAAAGGGAGTTGTTGATGCACTTTTAAGTAAGTCCCATGACTGACATCTCCAGCATGTTGAAATAAATACACAAATATAGTTAATCGCTACATGGTTTAAGCAGTGAAGGACTTGCCATAACTTTTATATATGACTACATTACAACGTTTAGATAAATTGCCTTATGTAGATCAGTAAAGGGGGACCAATTCATTTTTGTCTGTCTTAAAAAGGGCTCGGAAAAACATGATTCCTCACCAAACATCCACTGAAAGGACAACTCACTGTAATACACTGAGATAAAAAATGGGTTCAGCAGGGGAACATGCTTATTTATCTGGTGGGTCTATTATCTTAGTTGTCCTTGACAGTCAATGAAGAGTCACATAAAGTTTACATTAATTGATTTTATTGTTAATCTGCTTGAAATTTTGTCAGTCAAAAGGAAAAAAAACACCTGAAAAACACTTAATCACTTTATATAGTGTTTAGCTGTACAAAAATACTGTTCTTCTAGAGATCTGATCACCAGCAAGCTGCAGAATGCTTTGCAAGTTGTACATACACTTTTCTTTAGTCTAAAACCACAGACTGTCTACATTTTGCTTTGCTGGGTCTGACGTTGATGTTTCACCACTATGGGCTGCGATGTTACATTACAGTGGTGCTGACCCCACCCACCCCTAACATCTCTTTGCATGAAGCCATCTCTCAACAGTGCTGGGGATAGCCTGTAACATAACAAAAAAGCTTTCTCAGTACAGGAAGATGCAAACACAGGAGATTTCAGTGCAAAACTACACAAAATAGACCTTACTATAGTCATGTGTTTCTGTGTGTTTCATTAGCTAAGACAGAAAACTACAGCGTAAAGGAAATCTCTACTCAGAGGAAACTTTATTAGTTTCCCTTATTTCTTTTCTGGCAACTGGTGTTAGAAGTGCTGTGATTACTGAATAAATTCTAACTGATTAACACTTTAACCTCTCTACATATTGCCTTCAATAATACAGCCAGATAGTCAGCAGAGTAGGATGTTAGCTGTGTTCTGGAACTGAATATTATCTACTTATAAAAGACTTCAGTGATATAGCATTGCTAATCAGAGGTGGGCAAAATACTTGATTAAAGTAATTTATTTATCAGAATTTTGCATAAACAATTTTTCTTTTAATTCCACAAATGTAATGAAACTTTTTTTTGTCTTTAGATGAAACTTCTTTTTTTCTTGGTTTTTAGAGTCAATCCTAAAAGATCAATCAAGACACTTTTAATTGTGCATTGTTTCTGAATACCTAATACCAGTTTCAGTGAATTTGCAGTGTATACCTAGAGTCAAATTTGCTTATGCTAATTGTCAGCAATTTAGGTGATGATTATTTCGCCAACAGCAAACTTGGTTCCCGGGGGTTTGATTTGAAGGGAGAACAATCACTTCTGCCTGCGGTTGAAGGTGTTCCACTGTGTTAGCCTCGTGTCAAAATGGGTCAACACAGTGTAGCCCCTGGCCATAATTGCTACAAGAGTAGCATTTCTAAATGAAAGGTCCTGACAAAGAAAGGGGAATGAAATCCTGTTACAGAAAGAAGCTTTTCTTTGCTCACTCCCATTAAGTTGCCCAGCTCATCGAGGACAGACGTTCACTGCATGCACACATCTGGCCCAGCCTCTCTTCGTGTAACATCATTCATCATGTCCTGTCATGTTAGCCATGCTGCCCACATTCCCCCAGCACGACACAGAAAACTTTCCTCTCAGCACCTTACATTTCACTCCCTCGTAGGCATCCTTTGTTCATTCTAACAACAAAATGGTGCCATTCAGGAGCTGTAGCAAGATAATTGGTAGTTAAACAGCACAGTCCTCCGGTCACCAAGAGGTCTGTGAGTGCGTGGTCATGCTAGGATTGCTGCAGTGTCATTCACTGCTCCAAAAAAATGCAAACTAATATTTTTGTGATTCTTTTTGTCTCTGTGATTTCAAGAATGCTTTGTAACTATTCATTCTCTCCATGTACGTAGTAGGTGAAGCTGGGAAGTATTAAGTCTCTGTGGAATATGAGAGTAAAAAAACATAATTATACTTGTCTCATTGATGCTATATAGATGTTGTGAACCCAGGTGGTCAAACCCACTGTTTCTTTGAATGTAATTTCAGATTTTTCCACTTTGTACTTCGGCCCTGACAGCAAAGTAGTACAGTGTATTGCAAGTTTATGACTATTGAGACCAGAATCATGGAGATGGAGGTGTCCTGCTGCCCGTGAAATGAAAGGCTGCAAGGGCAATGCCTCCCAGGTATGACCTCCATGGAAGGAGCATGGACAGGACCATCAGACACCCCATGCCATTGACAGGTTGGGCCACTCCTCAAAGGCTAATATTTTAACTTTTATTTTTATTGCATTTTGTCTATTGAATACCTGTCTGAGGCTTCCATCACTCATACTTAGGTCATTATCAGTGAGGACAAGGGGAGAAGGTCCTTATTTGTGTGCTTTAATACACAGTCCAATCAGTTCATGAATAGGTGGATTAGGGAAATGTGAGGTACTTGCAGTGTCCTAGTTCCTTTTTCCCCATTGTGGTTCTTGAGGTTTTTGTTTGTTTGTTTTCTTGTATTTCTACACTTGTTTTTCAATTTCACCTCCTACTGCCCCTCAAAGCCTGTTTTTTGCCTCTTGGCTTTATCCAGCACCCTTGCCCCTGCTGCTTTCTCTGCTGCTGGCTCTGGATGACTACATTAGACTGTCATTCTCCAAAACAAAAGTATGTTATTTTTTCCTCTTAATTTTCTCCATCACATCCCATTTGTCTCTTCAGTCATCTCAACTCTCTTATCTTATCAGGCTCAAAACCTTGGCACCATCATTAGGTATTTTCCAGTATCTATTCCACTACTCAGTATTATAGATAACCTTCTCCTAGTACATCTGTTTTCACCTCTTTCATCTTCTCGCTGTTCAAACTGTGGAGTGACTCAGCTTTATGCAGTCTTTTCTTCACATGGCTCTTTTTATATTTGTTTAATAAGGTTCACCTCAAAAAGTCATTTAAAATTTAGGCATATAGACAGATAGATCAGTAGGTCTAGCACCCTGTGAATCACCTGGATCACTCTTGGAGTTGAACAAATAGCAATTAACTCAAAAATAATAAGCTGTTGAGGTTTACACAGAACCAAACAGTTCTTCCAGCATTACACTGTAGACAAACAGAGCATTGTTTTTTTTCATGAACACCAAACTAATCTACATATTTCAGAAGAAAAATTATTTGTTCAGGATCTGTGTTCTTTCCCCGATATTTGACATGCAACAATACTGTGTCACCGTGCCTTGAATATCTTGCTGCTGGCCTGTGACACAGTCCACGAGGCACAACAGCTATGAAATGTGGATCCTTCTGAGACATTTCATGCTTGTCAGGTTGGCAACAGATTTGTGCTGGTGATGAGACTTGTCTGAGTTGCTGGGCATTGCAGGCCTGTTTCTGTTTACCTTGCCAGCCCATTTGCAGCCAGCTGTTCTCCAGCAGGAGACAATGTTAAAGCAAACACACACATGGAAATTGTCCATAATAATTAAAATCCCAAGGCAGCAAGTCCTTTAAACACATGCTTAAATATGTTTAATCAGGTGACCAGTCTAAAGCTTCTTCCGGAATGTCTTCTACAGTTGTCCAACCTATTAAAATCTCCTCAAGGTAATAAAAAATTAATTACTTAAGTCTTCCATGCATATGTCATCCAATAATTCTCACCTGGCTTCAGAGTGGGCATTTTCCTGCAGCTGTTTCAGAAGTTCTTTCGTATTTTTGATTCCTCTCCCCTGTTGATTCTTTGACAGTACTTCTGCTTGCCAAATTCTCAATTTGTTGATAATTTATCTTCTCATTCTTTACACTTTTTGTTATTTAACACTAGAAAAAGACTCTTCATTCATGTTAATAAAACCATTTAAATATGTCTTGTCTCTGCACCCAAAGATACTAAGGCTTATGTGCCTTATGGAAATAAATGTGCTTAATGATTGTGTTTGAACATTATCATCTTAGTCGTTATCATTAGTACTTAGGAGATGGATTTCCCCATATTTTGGGTGCATGTATTACAAGATAAGGAGTTGTTCATGTACAGAAATGGGAGTAGATATCTGTAGCAACTAGTAGTCTTGGAGGAAACCTACCAACCAAATAGATTATAAATCCAGATGTAATAAAAGGTCTTAAGAGACATGACTTATAAAGTAGACTTGGCCAATCACAGACTCAGACATTTTTCTGAGGCACAGCAGTTGTCAGACCTTGTTTTTACAAATTCCCAGTTTGGGTCTGCCAGGTGAAGTACTTTGGTAAAACAGTTGCCCCTGTGGAGGAGAAAAGCTCTGGTGGGTTATGAGGCTTCAAGGACATGGAACAAAAATGTCAGGTCTTCCCAAAAGGGTGTCATTTGTCAGGGACACCGAAACAGAGGTTTGATGTACCTGGGCAAATCTGACCTGTGTGCAATACGAGCAGGCTCACGTGAGCTTTACTGGAGCTTTTAGCTAGCAAAACCCTGAGCTCTGGATAGTGTGTTTTCATCTTAAGCAGAGGCAAGAAAGACTATCAGTAGTTTTAGAGGTGGAATTGTCTAAGAGGAAGAGATTTAAGAGTCTGACCAGCCTTTACTGCAAAGCTTTTCTAGACATTACTGCTCTGGCTGGAAGTCTATCACAAACTTAAGGTAAAAAAGCAAATACAACCCTCATGACAAGTTTCTCCACCCCATTTAATTCTTACTCAGCCTGCTGCACAATATATACACTGAAAACAATCCTTCTCAGGATCTGAATATCAAAAACTTCCTCATCTCAAAGCTTGCCTCAGACAGCTGTATGCAAGTCAAAATGTCCTGCTTGGTCATTGGCTCCCATGCAAATAGAGAGAAGGTAAGCTGCTCCTTTCCCCTCCTAACAGACTCCCCAAACCTTCCACAGTGGTTTGAGGAAATACCAGAGCAGACATCTCAGCATCACGCCGTGTGCATCTGGAAAAATAACCCATGTCACCAAAAAAAGGAAAGAAGTCTCCAGAATCGTTACTGTCAAATGCCATTAATCTGCTATCAACAAAAAACTACACCACTGCATGACAACAAATCAGTGTTTCTGTGTATGATGAAGCACAGTGGAGAGATCTGCTCATGATGTGTGGCCTAAATGTTGGGCTGCAAGAGCATCTGAAAAACTTGCTGGATGTTTCTGAATGTCACATCTCTACTACAGATGTTTCCCCCTGTGTAGCAGTGAGGTGCTGTTCATCTGAGATACCACAGCATTTGCAGTTTCTCAATCTCTTTTATGGGTGGTCTTAATCATTTGCAACCACTACTCTTCCCCTCGTGACTGGACAGCATGAGATATGTTACTAGTGGTAGTTCATTGCTGCAGTAACTGTCAGAGGGCTTCAGCCTGCTGAAACATTGCTATCAGAAAAAAAAAGACAGTAGTGTTCCAAATGCTTCCCTTGAGGGGCTGTAGCAGTGGTGGCACCATGGCAGCAGAGCAAGAAAAGGTTGCTGGTTTCTGTAAGGAAGGTCCATTTGCCCCCCCTTCACGCCCCTGAAAACCACACTGGGGATGGTGCACATTTCTGTAGCTCCACACTTTCCTGCTGCTCAGGGCACTGATCCCTCTTCCTGCCTAAAGGGAATCTCAAAGAGGATCAAATCCCCAGAACAAAGAGTCGAACAGCTAAGAAACTGAATTTCAATGTTGTGGAGGATGTGCCCCCAAAAAAATCATGAAAATTGAATTCTAGAATTAGGAACTCTTAGCCAGCACTTTTAGACATCATGGATGCTTATTATCATGTCCACATTGTAGAGCTTTTGATAATCTATGATGTAATGTAGATATAGTCACAGAGACTTTACCTACCTGCATTTATCATTCTGGAAAGATCATGTCTATTAATCATAGGTAAGAGCACAGCCTATTGTGTCCCTGACAATTAGAGCTCTCTGCCAAAAGAGCAGACACAAATGCCAAGATGAACAAAATGTTAGGGCTCTTTACAGGGTTTGGGTTGTTTTGTGGTTTTTTTCAGAAAATCTTGTACATGCGCTAAGTAGGGTCTTGAATTTTTTGATGTTCTGTAAGTGAATCTTCAGCAGGGAAGGGAGGGCAAATACCTGTTTCTAGCCACCACAAAGATCTGTTGGAACTTTAAATTGGGTTGGAAGGTTTCCTCATCTTTGAGAGCTGTGCTAGAGAGAACTCACAAAACACGGGCTTGAATATACAGGAGCTGACCTAACACCCCAGCACTAAGCACATGCAAGTTTCCTGCATTCAGAGGCAAGGGGAATGACTTGAACAAGGGCAAGAAACCTTTTCTGAACCCCTAAGGCTTATCAAAAATTTGTAAAAGTTAGCTGCTGTGTGCTGGGATAAGACAAAATCACTTTATTAAAAAAAAAAAAAAGATAAAAAATATAAAAAAAAGAAAACCTTTGTGGGGAAAAAACCCCACCATTGTAAAATGTGAGTAGAAAGGAGAAACCATAGCAGAAAAAGCAAAAGGAACAAATAAATTGATAAACAGATCATAGATCCATGGTTCTACAGGTCATGATATGAACTGTTTGAGTGGACTGGGGACAGCAGCCACTTCCAGGCAGGTCTCACCTGTTCTGAGTCTGTTACTCTTCTTCTAGGCTGGACCAAGTCTACCTATTCTCTTTTACCCATGCTTTTAACTACAAAACACAGCTAAGAAACTTTTCCTGACAAAGGAAACTTGAAACTTTCCTTTGAAAATCTCTCATTTTGACAAATAAGCATGAACAAATTATCTAATCAGAAAGACCCCAGCTATTGAAAACAATCTACCCATTTATGCCTGAGCAAGATCCAACCTGTCAGTATTTGGTTGTGCATTTCACAATTTAAACTTCACTTTGCCTAGATAAACAGTGGTACAAAACAGCGTTTTGACCAAGGTTTTTTTGTCAGAACTTCACGTGGTTTTGCTACCTTCCCAAGTATTAAGCTAATTTAAAAAAAAAGAACAGATTTTTCCTAAACTTAATTTTACTTATCCCTTGTGTTGGATGCACTTGTACACTCATGAGGGCAGATCTCTAGTCTTCATCCGTGAAGCATCTAGTACGTAGGACTGTAAAGCATTGATGCAGGGACTCAGAAAACTGCTCTTGTTTTTTGTGGTTCCCTTAGTAAAAGGGGTCCAGGTCACAACTGTCTTTTTCCTGGCTGGAGCAGCTGATGGTATGTGCTGGGAGCTGGCACCCAGGAACCCTGAGGCAGCTTTAGAGTACTCAGGGCTCCCTTTAGAGCACTCAGGGCTCCCTTTAGAGCGATACCCTGCAGTTTCCCTTCTGTAAAGGTGAGGGTAAAGGAGAAGCTGGGGGAAGAAAAACCCGAGCACATCTGGGTCTTGGCCTGCAGGAGGCTCAGAGCAGCCACTCCCAGCGCTGGGTGCGCACTCCAGGCCTACCCTGGGTCTCCTTTGTCAGATATGGTCTAAGGGGCTGCTTCAGTGCAAATAATAATTTATGACATCAGCACATACACCAGAAGAATATGTTCATAATAATTAATATATGCTTTCAAGGTGATTCTGTGGCCGTAACAGCACTTTAATTTGTTTCTAAATTTCCCCAAAGAAATTACCTGCTATAGGAGAAATCCAAAGCAGTGTTTCTCAAGCCCTAGCAAAATATACAATTCTGCAAACAAGACAAAAATTGCTCCTTTTTTTTTTTTTATAAACTGATTTGTAATTTATTTCTGCCAGCACTCTGTACTCTAAGTGAGCTTGCTGCTGGATGACCACAGACAGGGAGACATTTTGAGACTATTCGGTTTTTTGAGTTTTGCACATGTGAAAATAAACGTTTGTTCTTTGTTGCTATATATCTCCCCTATATTTATTTTCAAATCAGCTGGGTTCTCTGCAGGAAACAGAACTCTCCTTTTCTTTCCATTTTATAGGAGGGTGTATTTATATTTTAATTCAGGAAGGTTGACATCTGGAAAGAGTAGAAGTTCTAGGAGGAATGTTGCATCATGTCATTGGGGTAATTGTGTATATTGTAGCACTAGTCCAGGCACCAGAAATATGAGTGTTGGCTTGCTTGTGAATAGAGAAGTCTTTGGCATTCTGGGTTCTGATACAAGTTCTTCTGAAAAACATTAGCCTTGCACACACTATTTTCCCAGTTAAAAATCCATCCTCTGCTCCTGCGCCTGCTTTCACTGCAACACTCCTTTGGAGTGAATCCACTAGCCAGTGCAGTGGCATTAAGGAGGAATTCAGCTCTGTGGCCCTTGTTACTTGGGGGAGGGACAAGCAGTAGCAAGAGAGACCCCATGTCAGGCAGGGAAAGCTCTTACTGGAGACCATCCTGCTGAGGGAGGAGCCAGGTGCTCTGGCAGAAGGGAAAGAGGTGTTCCTATTTAGTTAAAATGGTAAGTAGCAGTTTTATTACAGCAATGCAGACATTAGTTTTCTTCCATAAAGATATTTTGCCCTGCATTTTTAGTTTACCCTTGTATATCAGATTTTATCTCACCAACAAAACCCTGTCATCCCATGAACCAGATCCTGACCAGTCTCAGTATCCCATCAGAACTCTTAAGAAGCTTCTGATATTCATGAACATTATGGGTTTTATAAGATAATGGTATTTTTTTCATTATTAGGTATCATAAGATGGGTAATTTTAAACTGTTGGTTTGGAAGGAAATTTCTCCCTTCTGACCATTCAGAAAAAATGAAAGGTAAACTGAAAAGTTGATTTTAGCTGCACCTTATGGATCATTTATAAGATCTAGTCCTCTTTTTTTTAATTTAGATAATTTACCTTTAAATAAATAATTCTTATATCCAACAGAGCCCTAAATAATCCAGAGCTTTGGAAATGTCCTTTGAAAGAGAAGGATTTCTCTACATCAGAGAAATGCTTTCAAAAATGTCAAGAGTAACAATGAAATCTCTGGAAAAGGCAAATAAGTGAAAATTTGTTGGAAGACATAAATAGGGGTTCACAGTTGCTTTCTGGGACTGGGATTGTTTGGGGTCTTGTAAACAGAGCACAGCTCTCTGTCGCTGAGATGAATTGATGTCCCCTCAGCAGAGGCTGAAACCCGTTAGCAGCTCACATCTGTTAGGAGGCCTGTGCAAAGGGAGCTGTCAGTGTTGATGCAGCCTTTAGCCAATAAGGGTTATCATATGTGTGGCATCCTTCATTGTGTTACACAGGGATTTAGGAACCAATGTGGCTTAACCTGAGTCACATAGTGGGCACAGGGAAGGCGAAGTCAGATGTGATCTGCGGGGCTAATCAAAAGGCTCTGAAACTCCTCTAGAGATAGAGCAGATTTGTGTCTGAAAAAGTGTATTAACATTTTTATTAAAATATTCTTTCAGTCTCGTCTTCAGGGACATGTCCACTTGCACAGGCAGATGTGCAACTAAAACATCTGAAAATGCAGCAATAAAATGTCTAGGAATGTGGATTAGTATATATATAAAGACCTCGATTTAAGCATTTTCCCCTGCATATTTCTGCACCCTGTGGTTTTACTCACACTCCTAAAGCTAGGCTGATTTGGAAGCCAAAAGGTACCACCCACACAAGCCTTCCTCCACTCAGCATTAGAGACACTAGGAACAAAAGGTCCCCACAGGTTTCCACTCTTCTGAGGAGGAAGCCTGTTAAATTATGTACATGCAACCAGGGCATGTGGAAAGCCAAGCACTGTACTGTGCTCTGGTATATGCTGCAGCTTTGTAAATTTGGCCCATCCTGTCGCAACAAGGAATGAAAATACTTTAGAGCCAAGTTAAAGGGATGAATTGCAGATTGAAAGTCCTTGGGTTGTTGATGCTCCTTAGGCCAGATGAAACAAATAATAGAGCTCAATGGAATGGAAAGCTCCATAGTCTGCCATACATTGAATTTGTTTACAGTTCACTTGGCACATTTTTTTTTTTTTCTACTTTGGCACTAAATAGACTTTTAAACTGATAGTTAATTTTTATATTAAAAAAGCTATGGCTATAAGAAATGGACAAATTAACAGCAATGAGCACTTTCACACAGGAGAAAATGATTCATTAACTGCTCTTTCGCCATTGTTGGCTGGTCCTCAGAGAGTCCAAGGATGCTTATAATACAAGCAACATTTAGAAAAACTTCATTGCACAGAGAAAATTCCAGGCTTCAATTTTCTTCTTCAGAGAGTTCAGTAGTTGCTTTATTCTCTGTGTGTGTGTGCGTGTGTTTATAGACAAAATTAGGTTCCAGCGAAGGGAAAGTGCATTTATGCAAAAAGCAATTCATCAACCACTTCTGTGCTCAGAATTCACTGAGGTAATTTAGATACTTTAATGGCAAGGTAGTTTAGTTAAGGTATGCAATAAATATTTCCCCCAACCCCTCCAAACAGTTAGAGTAATGGAAAATGTGCTCTCTAAATGAATCTTTTCAGTAAAGTAATTCTCGTTTTAATTATTTATCAGTTAGAAAATATGAAATATAATGACATAGCAAACTTCTCTAGAACCTCTTTTCGTGTTACATTAGCTGGAGTTTTATGCTGGCTGTAACTAAAAGGCTAACATAATGCAGTGTGTGGCACTAATCTGTTTCTCGTAATATTAAATATGCAGCAAGCACCTACTACAGTGAGGAGACCCTTTGGATCTATTGCAATATTTTCACCATGGCCTTGACCTTAGTGATGTCAGGCATATATTACATCTCCACTTAATTTACTATTGACATCATGGATTAAATTTGTTGTTTCAGCTAATGCAACAGAGCAAGCAAGGTAGATTGTGAAACAAAGCCAGCTGCTGAAATACGAGGGTTGTCAAGTATAAATTTACAAAAGATATTCAGACTGAGCACAGAAGACAAAAATAAATGGACAGAGAAGCTGTTTTTGACAGACTGCAAAGGGCTAGAGACTTAAACTTGAACATTGTAAATCCAAATGTCACAAAACACTGCTACAGAATGTGAGACATGTCTATTTCTCAGGAAATAAATGGTGATATGAAACCAAACTTTCAAGATGCTGTGCATTTTTGAAAAGTCTATCACTATCTCCTGATAAGAAACTTAGTGATCTTTTCCTCTTAGCTTTAAAAGAAGGAAATTCATCATTTAAATTCAGTGACCAACATAACAACTGTATTTGGGGCAGGTAGATTATAGAAGTAGCAAAAACGTAAGCTTTGTATAGCTTTCTGGATTTCTAGAAAAATATAATAAACTGGCTAATATGTTCTCTTGGTGAAATGTAGCCAATCACACCTAACTAATTCTTATTTGGCATTAATATGGATAGATCATGTGTTTCAGCTCTTATGTGTCTGTGGAAGAACAGCACTATATAAAAATAAAATAATTTTTTTTTCATATATGTTATGTCACATAACTCAGGATTGGTTCTCTTGCCAAGGATTTACTGTGGTGTCTAGGGTGCCATACTACCTGACCACCTGCAGAAAGGACTCGATAAAGCAAGACATACATGGAGCGAGGTGGGCAGCAGTGCTCATGTAGGCCTGCAGCTGAGGCTGGGGAGCATCCTGCAATGGCTTCAGCTTCCAAATTCTCAAATCATGAAGCCAGTAACTGAGGCTGAAAAAAGAGGCACGGCATGTTGGCCAAAGTTTCCACCTTGAAGACTTTCATCTCCATGTTTGACTCAGCGACAAACATGCTCTTTCTTATTTCTTTACAGCTTGAGGGAATAAATATAACCTGTGGAAATTAAACCCTGACTCCATGACCTAAATAAGTTGTCAGCACAGATTTAAGAGGAACATATCATAGTCACAGGACCATCAATGAAACAACCATGGCTTCTACAAAGTAACAGAGGGCACTGTTTTGGAATAAACACAGAGATGAGAACGATACCTTTCTGTGTGACATTTGGAATACCTCCAAACAGCTGCATTTTGTGGAACCCTTTCCTCCAGTGCAAATCCAGTTGTGGCCTGAGTGATGGGGTGGCTACCTCTATCACCTCCTCTGGTAGAGGAGGTGAAATAATGGCTAGAAAGAGCAGGCTTTGTTTCAGAGGAGCACATGTTTTTTTCTTGGGGTTTTTCACTACTCAAAAGTCCTAATTTTAAATAAAAATTGGAATGGGGTAAAACAAGGTTTCGACACATGACTAAAAGCAGTGTTAAGACGAATGGTCTATAGCTTTATCCTGTTGTGTCAAGGATGCTGTGGAAGATGATCAATGTAGGCCAGACACAGAGAGATTCCACGCTCCACTCACTGCAAACACCTCTCTGGAGCAGCTCAGATACACAGTGCTTCAAGAGGTAGGAGTAACAGCATGCCACATGAGCTTAGCATTAATTTTGATTCATTTTGCAGGTCAAGCATGAAATGCCTTTTGTAGTGCTCTCTGGTGCTAAACAATTTACACCAGTTTAGAATTTTCCAATCTTAGCATCAATTATTTGTGACAATTTCAGATAGCTATCTAATTTGGCAATGCTGTATTCATACCTAGGACTTCATTCCCTATGTATTGATTTCCTCTAAGCTCTGCTTTTTTGGGAAAACCTTTTACACTTGATACACCTGGCTAGCAGATGTGGCTTAGCTTTATACGTGATGCGATTAATCTGGAAGGCTGGCGTCACAGGACTTTCTGTGATGCTGTGGCAGCAATATTGTGATTCATTATTGTCACTTCCTCAGCAAGTTGTAATTGGCAGTGCTATATAGTTTCTGAAAAAAATTAGTCACTGTGGTGGTTGGAAAAAGAATGGCATATTTTCTTTTCTGAGGAAAACAAAGGTTATCCTTGTTTACACATCTAATGTATATGTAAAATGAACAAGCTCCATTCTTAATTTACCTCTTCTACCTCACTGCAAAGCCTAGGTGTTAGAGGACAGTGTTGAGATGCATTCACCAGACAAAAAGTGTTTCCTGTTATTAATGGCTGGAGGAGCTCTCTGTGTAATCAAAGGGCACAGCTGCAGTGATATACGGCCAGTGACAAACGGAGAGATCTTTCCTTCTCGCTGCTACAAGCTTACCAGCTTGCAGGCAGCAACTTCCAGCGCTGTATATCTGCAAGATAAATAGCATAAGATATGAATATACGCAGTGCTTACAGTCTTGAGAAGTATTGTTATATCCCCCACATACAATCATTCTAAATATGACTCGAGTGCATTTTTCACAATTTCAGAGCTGCTCTTGCTGTTTGTAAATAGATACAGTGTCTGAGCAGAGATGTAAAACCCTCTAACAATGCTGCTTTTGGAAGTCTGATGTGGAAGCAGGCATAGTACAGCTGATGGTGTCAGAAAAGCAGTTTTCATGAGATTCACAGCTCTCTTTTGCAGTGAGAAGCAGCACTGAACTTTTCTGTGAAAGAAATCAGCTGAAGAATATACAAGAAATCACTTCTTTTTTCTTACACACCTATGCCAAAGCAATCTAAGGGAAGAACTCATTCTCTTCAATAAAAATAGGGAGCAACTGCCAATGAAAAGCGAAGCAAACAAAGGTGCTTGGTAAATAAAAAGTGATGTGCCCTTTTGCCTCGTCTGACTTTGTTGCTGTTGGTATAAGTGGGTCCAGATTTCCACAAACATGAAACTAAAGCTGTCAGGGGGCAGGGCCAGCCCTTCCATGGACTCAGTGGCAGGAAGGTGTCCCCACGCACACAGACCCACGTGCAGGCACACAGGCACACGCACACACGGAGGAAGTCGGTGCCGCTCCGCGACCTTTCCATGAACTTTCTAGGAGATGCAAAGATCAGTCAAGAAGCCAAAGGTCGGCATTCATGCGGGTCACAAGCAAGAATCAGATTTAACCAGTCACTGGAAGAGTGTTTCTGGTCCTTGAGTCATCTCAGTAAAATACTAATAAATGCATTTTTTATAGTGAAAAATTGACTCAGTCAGTGTTTAATGTCTCAGCATGGCTCAGTCTTGCTGCACTCATTTGACAACTTGTTAGAAGCTATGTTCACTTTTCCCCTGTAATATATCTATGCAGGAGAATGATGGAGTTAAATAATATGAAGGAAGTGGCACAATGTGAGAAGAATCTGGGAATTCGGAGTGAACAGTGCTACTGCTGGTGTTTGTGAGACACAAAAGTATGAGCTGAAGAAAGGAAATTACATGTTGATTGCCTATGAAGAAAAACATTGAGTTAAAAGCAAGGCAACAGTAAAGGAAGTCTGCAATTTCAGTTGTAATTGACTTGTCCAGCCTCTTGCACAGTACTTGGTATCAGATTATACCACAGTGGTATCTTTGTTTAAATCCGAGTTTAAAAAAAAGAATCAGAATGAAATATACAAGTAATATAATCCTACTTTCAGCAGGTCAGAAGTGAAAACAAATGTGGTGATTTTGCTTCTGCTGTAGCCTGAGGTGGACGTTTGCCCAAGTGACAGCATATGAGATACATTTTAGCACAAAACTCCCATTGACTTCAACAGGACCCTGATCAAACCCAGACACAGCAAGTACTGTATCATAGAAGAAGCACAAACCTCTAACTATATGAGTGTCTTTACTACAGCAGGCTGGGAAGATCTTGTTCTAAGAAATGCGTTATTAGGAACATTATGTTGTTTCCCCTTGCCTTTGCTTTCCTCACTGCACAGTCCAATAAACTAATGCAAACAGTTACATTCCACTTAGAAAAAACGATGAGTGAAACTCAAGAATTAGAGATGTGAAATTTTGATTATGGATTGGAAAGGATACCTTTTGTTTTTAACAGTGTACTTTAATAATGGCAAGTGGCTCATCAATACACTTTTATCTAACATATTATGAAATTTCTCAATATATTCTTCAACTAAGAAAGTTTTTCAAGTAAAAAAAGTAAAAAACATAAAATATTTTGCCGATGCTAACTTATTGGTGACTTCAATTATTTCTCATGCTAGTTCTTTTTTTGAGTCATCTGGATTATTTTGACCACTTCCCCACATCTTTTAACTCTTAAAACAAATGGTCTTTCATCAATAATTGCTCACTCTGGGGCTGGTTTTACTGTGATTTCTTTTGTAAACTAAACAAAAAAAAAAAAAAAGGAAGCAAAACAAAAGAAGATAAAAAGATCTGGGTTTGTTCTCCAGTTTTTGCAGTAGAATATGAGTGAAAATGTTTCTGCATGAACCAAACACTGCAGCACTTCCTGCCCAGTCACTGAACTGAAGTTCTTTTCAGAATAGGGTCAGGAGCCATCAGGAGCACTGAGGGTGCTTTGTGCCTGCTCGAGCAGTGGGAAGGCAGCTCCTCATGTCTGAGAGCTGGTGTGTACAGACTCCCACCTGGACCAGAGCTGGGCAGAAGCTTCCAGCTTTTCTGTGAAGGGGTCTGGGGAGTGTGGACTGGGTGGTTATTCCAGATAAGTCTTGGGCCAGGATGGTAAAGCAAGGCATAAATTAGACAAGTTCAGGGCAGGCAGTATTTAATATACATAATACAGGGAGGGCTTACAGCCAGGGCTACTCTTCTGTCTCCATTGCAGAGCAGAATAATGGAAAATCTGATCTTTTAATCTTTCTGCAATATTTTAACTCCTTTTAAAATCCTTCTAATGATAGCATTTATTTCATACTTGCACCAGCACTTCTGTGTGTGGGAGTGCTCATAGATCCTGAAGTGGCTGTGGAGCCTCTTCTTGTCCCATCAGCCAGCAGAGAAATATTACCCAGCAGCAAATAAATGGTACTGGCCAACTTTTAGTTGGGTATGAAGATGTCTTGCCAGGGAACACTCTGATCTGCATACACTGACTTTTTTAAAAAGCTGGAAGAGTCTGAGGGGACTATAAAAGAAGCTAAGGTCATGCTAATGTTTTAGAATCATAAACGTGATGACTAATAGACATCCAACCTATTAAGCTGAAAAGAGCCATCATCCCAGTCTTAGAAGCTTAATGGTGGAGACAATCAGTACATAATTAAATGATGGCAGCAGAACATTCATCTTGGCACATTTTCAGGGAAGTTAAGTCTTGTCAGACAAATCTGGTCTTCATTTTTTTGATGAAATAGCAAGTTCTGGTGATAAAGTTAAAAACCCCAACAAAGCTACATACTCCCATTGAATGGACTAAACCAAACAGAGAGATGATATTGAGTAATTGGGAACTGAAAGTCACCATCCTCAGTTGAGGCCCCACAGGCAATGGCCCTTGTTCCACTCCTATTCCACAGATGAGGGTAACAGCAAGGCAGGGGCAGGGACACACCACCCATACAGGAACAGAGGCAGTCCAGCAATAGTAACAATGGTCAGCCAAAATCCATGCATCCCAGACAAGGCTGGTCTGAGGTCAAGCCAAGAATTCAGGTCAGCAAGGCCAGATGAGGCTCAGCAGAGCAGGAGGCTGGCACAGGCACACCTAAAATGTAACTTCAACACGGACAAAGAGCAAAAGCCTGACCTTAAACACAGTTTCAAAACCAGTGGACAAAAGCCTTGCAACAAGGCTTTCTCCAGCTCTTTCTCATGCAGCTCTTTCTCACAGTTTAGCTGCTTTCATGGCAGCTTGATACAGGGTTCCACAACTGGAATTAGAGCATGGCATCAGAGCAGCCCTGAAATGCAGCAGCCAAAGCCATGAGAAGAGCCTGCAGAGCAACTCAGGGCTCATCTGGAGTTTGGAAATAATGGTAGCTAAACAAAGGAACACAGACTTTCAGTACAATATGCAGAGGAGGATGTGAAGATACACAGCCTTAACTGTATTTCAGAAGGGCTTATCATATCTGCAAATAGCATTAGTGAAAACACTTGTGGGAATATTGGATTGGTTCTTGAAGTACATTATGAAACTAGAAAAAGATTTTAAAAACACCCAACATACAAAGGAAAAAAGAGTCAGGAAAATATGCCTTAATCTGTTAAGGTTATCCAGGAAGGAGTTAAAAAGTGACTTAATCAAAGTCTGCAGGTATCTACATAAGGAAGAGATTTCTGATAACAAATAGCTATTTAGTCTAACAGAAAAAGGCACAATAAGATCCAATGGTTGGAAGCTGCTGTACTTTCTCTAGCATGGGCCATTAATCATTGGAACAACCTAACACAGGATGTGGTAGATCATTTGAAGTCTTTAAATCAGGACCGCACCTTTAAAAAAGAAATTCCTTCTCTCAAACAGAAAATCTGCATCTGATGCAGAAACTGAATTGTACAAGGATTGATGCAAAAATCCTTAAAATCTACTAAATTAAGGAAAAACAGTTCAGTGGAAAAATACTAAAGACAAATAAGTGGGTTGTTATAGGGAAGCATAAGAGATTCCTGTGCCTTTGTCACTAAAACTCAGCTATTTACAAGAATAAACTTATGGAAAAGAAGCAGAGAGAGGAAAGGAAAAAGGTATTCTTTCTAAAATATATGTCTTCTGTCCTTTAAACACAGTGTGAAAAAGACACAGTTTTTCCTAGAAGTTCATCTGGTGGAGTTCTGACTGCACATGGTGACAGGCTCACCAATTGTTACTTATGAAGCATGGATTCTTGGGCATGGTTAAAATATACCAGTTGTCCTTCTTTAAATCCCACTCTTTTGAGGTGAATTTAATCACCTGAAAGAGATCTGTAAAACAGAAGCACTTTTAGTTTCCTACAGAGAAAAAAGGAAGACACCAGCCTGTGGGGCAGAATACAGCTCTTAAGTCAAAAAGAGCCAACGCATAGTGTGCAATTCCACAGCTATACTTTAGAGTTCAGACCAGCTATGTTTATGGTCAGGGAGGGGAGGGACAGGACTATATGAGAATATTATGAGAATAATAACCACTTGTTATAGTTAATAGCACTAAACATTTATGTCATTCTAGTGCTCTGCTTTGATGGGAATGTCTTTGTGCTGAGAGTTGCACAAACAGAAACAAAAAGGCCAGGGACCAGACAATCCATGCACTGGAAGAGTGCTGCAGGCCAAAGGCTCTAGCAGCCTGCACAGAAAACTTGAACTGGTCTTTCAGAGCTGCTGCCATGACAGAAAAAGGGCTCTCATTCCCTATCTGCTTTGAGCCTGCATGAAAAATCTTTCTCTGAGATTTTAAATATATTTCAGCCTCTGCTATGCAAACACCTACTGGATTAAAGTCTATGTTCCAAGTTCACTAGGCTTTTCATAATCAGAGAGTAACAGTAAAGAGCTGGATACAGAGATTATGCTGGCTTTTGTCCACCTGTCCTTTGGGATCCAGCAGTTATGTCCCTAACCCTCTGTGACCTAAGCATATGTAATACATGTAGCTTGGCTCAAGATGGCGCATAAGGAAATGAAAATGCATAGGGATATACCTGCTAATTTTTCATCGACATGCCAGTGCACATGGCACACAGCTGCATGCACAGGCTGCACGTGTGTGCATGCAGCATGTGGACACCATCCCCCCCACTGGAATATGACAGATTTCTAATTAAAACTGGGGCCTCTGTGGAGTGAGCGGTTCATGCCTGTACTATCCCTGGAAAACTACTACAGTGTAATTAAAAATTGGTTGCAACAATTCAGCAGACTTCCTACTGTCAAGTCCTTAAATTCATTAGCCTTTTCACATACTTTGCCATTTACATTGTTAGATCACTTCTTCTCTTTCCATAAACTTATAAAAACAGACAATTAGTTAAGAAAATTTCTATGGCATTTCTCCCCTCACAAGTCAATTTTAGTCTTCCTTTTTCTAAAGCCTGCTGTTGGGCTGAGCAGTATTTTTACCCTTGGGGGGTCTGTGTTTTAGTGATGGTAGCCAGATGAGGCTGCTTCGGGATGACACCAAGTACCATCTCCACAGAGGCTGAGCATTTCTGAATTACCCCCCAAGTGCTGCTGGCTAGAGGAGCCAGGGAGAAGGCAAGAGGCTCAGCTCCTGTTCAGCATATCACAGCACCAATCTGTCAGTCAGCACAGCCCAGATTCCACATGGAAACCTCCATGGGCTTTGAATCAAGCCTTAAGTGTTATAGCACTTTGGGCCTGTGTGTGTCCATGTGTGGTTTCTGGATGTATGTTTTAGTTTTGTTTTGTTTTGTAAATACCAAGTATGCCCTTTGAGACCATTAGAAATTAAGTTTATATAGACATGGTAAATGACCACTGTAGGCAAGGATAATGAAATATGAAATTATTATGAAATACATAACAATTAAAATAGGAAGTGCTGAGTTTTTCAAGTTCATTAAGAATGATTATTTTTCTCTTTCATTTTCTGAGCACCTGTGAATACATAGGGTCCTAATTTGAGAACTGGAATAAACTGGGTTTGTTTATGAACAAGAAATATAAACCTATCTATCAGACTCATCTGTATATGGGCCAAATCATAAATTACCATCTCACTCTTGGCTTTAAGAGAACTGTGACACTTTCTTCATGTGAAGATGTGACCCTTATTTTTGAATCAGGAAAGCTAAGAGTTGCTTCTGGCAAGGGCAACTCTAAAAGGAATCATTCCTAATGCAACCTGTCCCTGAAATAAAGCTCCCTCTCATCTGCATTCACTGTGTCATCTGACATGGGCTTCAAATATAAAATTTTCCTTGTTTTTATATGACACTGTTGGGATGGAAAAAAAATATTAGCAACATGATTCCTAACAGAATCTGCATGAAGTTGTCACACATTTGACTTCCTGCTAGACATAAATTCATTGTCTTACGAACTGTATTTCTCACATGACATTCCTACTAAGCAGCTGCAGCTGATAAAAGCTATTCTGCATAATTTGCTTTGAAGTATCTTTGAGATAGGATTAACCAGATGATGTACTCTTTTTGTTCTCTCCCTCTTTCCCTCTGTCTCTCTTGCTGGTGGTGGTGGTGGTGGTGTCCTCATCGTGGTCCTGTTCCTACAGAAAGGCTTGTGGACTACAGATACTCATATGATATCTGTACACCTTGTGCGCAGGTGTGTTTGTATCTCATCCTGAACATGTTTAAACCTTAATGTTTGGACTACTAGAAATAACAGAGAAATCTGGAACTGCTAAAATCACACAGTAAAAAGCCACTGTAGTTAGCCAGTACAACAGAGCTTGACAATACATCTGATTTACCAACAAATGACTGTTTTATCTTTCCATCAACTTGCTTTTAAGTTTATATTGTTTTTCAAACATGTTTTCATTAGCAAGAAAACTTTTGCATCATCTGAAAAAAGAGGATAGTTTCTTTTTGTATTGAGTGACAACATCTCTGACTCTGAGACACTTAATTGTTTTGGAGCTCCTTCCAAGAGATTGTTTTGTTTTGTAGAGAACCACATCTTTGCCCACTTATTTTCTGCATCACTTGTCATACACAATGCAAAGGAAGTAACTATGAAAATGCAAATTAATATCCTCGCCTAAGTAGTGCTAATATGATAGCATGCTGTACATCTGAATGGCTCAGAAAATTAATGGGCACCATTCTGAACTGTGGAAACATGAGCCATGGTGAGAAAGTTAGAATTCAGATTTACTGCTTCTTCCTTCTCATCTTTAATCCTTGAATAAAAGAAAGAAACATTTAAAGGATGCAAGTTTAAGTACCTTAATCTCATCAGCTTGGACTTAACTTTTTGTTCTTTTGTGTTCAAATGAAGCACCTCATCAAAATTAGATTAAGATGATAAATAAAATCAAGGTCAACTTTTTATTACCTTTTGCTTTTTACCTCCCCTCTGTTTAAACTCATTGGCTTTGAAATCTCCTGGCTGCAGCCGCTGAGTGTTTAGAGGCAATACTGCAGACTTTTAGGTTTTATGGATTCTACAAGAACAATATAACATGATACTGACAATCATAAACAGATACTAAGTTGTTTCAGTTTGGAAACAATTGCAGCCATATAACCCTTGGTGGGCTCTTTTATATGAAGTTTTATTTTTCTCTGTACAATGGCTAACATGGGAACTATCCCCAGCCCAATAGAGCAGCTTGTATTTGCTCAGGAAATGGTTAAGTTACAGGAGGTCACCCCTGTTACTTCATGGAAATGCTTTGATTTTTCTTCCATACTAAAACAGTTAGAGTCATTTGTTTTACTAACAACTCCCCTCAGAGCAGAACCTCAATACTATCTTAAAGCAAAATTAACTTCACACATGACTTTGTCAAGAAGCTTATTTCCACCTCAGGAGAGTTCAAATTTCATGAAATTGGGACACAATGTAATTAGGAGGACAGATTTTGGAAATGTTATTTCCATTCTTTTTTCTGCCCATATTGCCCATTCACCCATGGATTTTTTTTGGGCAACATAAATGCAACACTTTCCTAAGTGCATAAAATGCCTGTACTTGACCAGGTTACCAATCACAGCCATTGCCAAGAGGGCACTGGGCAAAATACAAGTGATGCCTCCAACCTGCATTCTGACTTGTTTAAAGCCTAACCTCAAGGACATGTCCACAGCAGCCACACTAAAAAGGCATTTTTTTAAAGCTTCTGATAATTCATAAAATATTTGGCATATCTAAGAATAGGGAATAATTCTGGACTGGCTCATCATTATCAAAATGGGGGAAATGTAGCTGCAGCCTCCCAGACTGATTGATAAGGCAGCTTAAAGATACAAACAGGAGTAGATGGACAGCAATCATGAGGTTTGGATGTGCCTTACTCCAGCCTTCTCTGAGGAGCCATATGAACATGAAGTTTTTTACTGTAAGGAAAAAAAAAAAACACAACAACAAAACGAAACAAACGAACAAAAAATTATTGCACTTTAATAGTGATAAATCTAGTTTGTCTAGCACATCCAGATCAGTTGAGAACACTTTCTGGACTTGAAATAGAGAAAAGTGAAAGATTTCTTTTTGTTAGAATTTCAAAGCACTTCGCATTCACCACAAACCGCCTGCAAACAGTAAAGTTCAGAATACCAGCCTGTATCAACTCATTAACCTTTTAAGACTCAATCAAAGCAGTGTTGTGTGACATTAATGAATGCTTTAATGTGGTATATAAAAGCTAACAAACATGGAAACTGGCAATGATTCATCAAATTTAATATTCCATCAAACATTTAATTTTGAAGACTGACACTTTTTAAAAATAATGTAATAGAATACAAGTTCAGAGGAGTGTCTTTAATGAAAGTCATTCCCCTCTTTTTAGGACTTTTTCAAATTGCATTTAGATACCCAACAAAAGGAAGAAAAGTGCATAAAAAAACTGAAACAGTTATGTGACCTTCTAAATAACATTTGAACATATTTTATGGAATCTGTTGTGAAGAGCGAAGGAAGTTGTCCATATAAATACACTTGCAGTTTAGGTCACACATTGTCTGCAGTCATTGCTAGGAGGCAAAAGCCCTGTTGTAAAACAGCTGGGCTTCTTGGCTTGGGGCAAAGGCAAATTCCACAGCCAGAAACCTAATTAGACACTCTTGGAATTCACAGCACCCTTTCACGCTATGACCTTTTCCTTTCTGTCTTCCCCTCACTTCTCTACAGCTCAACCCCATATGTCCTTCTTCCCCCTGCCCCCATGAACATTTGATCCTCTACTTACTAAATATGTTGCTTTTTATTGCATAAATACTGTCTACTGGCCAAATTCAATCCTGCTGGTAATAAGACCAACTTGGAAGTCAATAAGTTTATGTCATTGACAAATTTGTCCCTGTGATCCATTTAACTTGTAAGAAACTCTAAGCTTATCCAGTCCTCTAAAAACTTCCAAAAACATGGGCTGCAGAGAAGTGATGTCAAAGAAACAGCTTTATTTGTTCTGGAAAACTTCAGAAGTCCCCGAAAGATTCTGAAAAGAAAAACAAAATAGTCTGATTTTTTTAAAAACCCACCAATGCATGGTCTAACCGCGTCCCATTGCCAGGATACCCATCTGAATGCAGAAAGCCCAGGTTCAAATTCCTGGAGGGACTTGACCCTGGGTCTTCCACATATGGCAGTTGGATACACCAGTTCCTAGCCTCACACTTCTTTTTGGACTAAAGTAGCAATTCTGTTCTGAACTTGGCTTTTTTCACTGGAAGATTTTGCATATTCACAAAGCATTTTCCATACTGACAGATGGGTGTTTTTCAATGAACAGTGTCTCACCACAAATTTTCTGACCTCCTATATCCTCAGACAAACACATTCAAATCTTTTCTAGAAGGATTATATACTTTAATTTAAATGATATTTGTGTCAAGGGGAAATAATACCCAAAAACTCATAGATACAAGAATCTAGGTGTATAACAAAACAAATGCACAACTGATAGAAATGAAAGGCTATTATATGCCACTGAAGATGTATAATTTACAGTGAGGCTATTATATATAATTTTCTTAAATTGTTTTTATAACATAAGTTGCAATCTTATCCAAACTCATTTCTAGCCAAAGAGCATGTTCCCTAACATGGATTTTTCATTTAAATAAAAATTGCAGGATTCATCCATTAAAAAGAAAAAAAAGTATGATAAATAGGATATTTTAACTGAATTGGGTAATGGAGAACTGCTGTGCCACTCCTGAGAAATGTCTATAATTCACTTATGCCTTCTGGTATTTGTATAGCATGTTGACTCATGAATCACAGTGTAGCTATCATAAAAAAAACAATGTCTCCTTGACAAAAAATACATTTAACTCAGCTGAGATTCGCAGTTAAGATTCATGCCTACATTTTTAAAATCACAAATGCTATTACATTACACTTGGGGAACTGTTTTCGTAAACCTGTGCACTTCGGTAGTACATTTCCTGTTGCGAGTCCCAGCAAGCACTAACGAATTGCTTCTCACCATGTTTCTGGAAGGATTATTCTCAGTTTACCAGTGGAAAAACTGAGGCAGAGAGAATCACTAGGGTGATCAGGGAGAAGTGAAGCTCAAAGGAGAGGGCAGAAATAAATACTGCTTTGGGCAACTGGTGCTAGTTTTCCATGGTTGCCAGCTCCAGCAACAGGGACTTTGCTTCCACACCGACTGCCCACCAGCAGCATCTTTCCTCTAACTGCCCTTTTGGGGAACAAATAGAGCTTTTAGACTTTTTATTTGTTATGGAAAAGCATCTTTTTCACTAGCCAAAGGCATTCTGATATGACGTTGGTTTGTGAGGAAAGAAACAGGAGGGTTTAGGCAGATTTTCATGAAATACGTAGAGCACTTGGGATAGGGGAAGGTGAGAGGTACACATCATGGGATGCCACTATGCTTTTGTGATAGCTGCAAATGGTGAGAAACAGTTCTTGTCATCGTCACTGGCAATGGGAAAGGGAAGAAAATATCACTGGGGTGTGCAGGAGAAATAGCCAGAGTTGGGTTTTCCTCCAAGGAAAAAGACAGTTCATCTCTCAAGGCTTGTGGGGCAGAGAGTAAATATCAGTTGGTATTTGCAGGTTGCCAGAGGTGCTGGGTGAGAGGAGATCCTGCAGAATAAAGTCCCAGTATCAACAGCGAAACAAACAAAAAACACAGAGCTCCTTATGACTTCAAACCCACCGAACATTGCCTCTGTCATTGCAATTAGGGAGGCACAATCCTGGGCTTCTCCATGTCACAACCAGCAGCTGGGCACCCTGGGCTGACTGCCAGCTCGCCTCAGCCCCATGTCTCCAGCTGAAGGGGTGCAACATCTCCCTCAGCCTGGGCCCTAAAATATCTCATTTCATCTTTCACAACAAGCATGTATCCAGTACATGCTATTACTCTTTGCATGAGATTAAATATTTCAATCACTGAAAAATACCATCCATTATGATTTGCAAGTATCATTTTAATCATAAACTAATCCTCAAAGCAACACTAAGCATGCATGATTGCTAACTGGTCAGCATCATCAAGGTCTCCTGGAAAAACTAATTAGTATGTTACTATATATCTGCATACCTGGGAGATAAATGTTGTTTGCATCCCCTTCCTAGCGACAGAATGGAGATGGTTCAGTAAAACACCCTACCTCTTAATATGCAGGGTTTGTTGTAGGAGCAGCTCAATTCATATTTCCACCAGTTTGATGGTAAGTGAACAGCAGTAGCAATATTAATCTGCAGTAACCTGTCAGTGAACTCTACAGCTAATATGATGTAGTTATGATTTTACCATCAATCAGAACTGAACAGGCCCTGGACAATCCTTACAGCACTGCCTCAAAAAATCTAATTGTGCAAAAGCTTCATCGTTTTCCAACATTTCTTTTTTATCTGTCACAGACTTTTGGCCTACTGCACAACCTTTCATTATTGGTCTTATTGCATTAGCTTGCTGGACAAAAAAGAAAAGGCTAAATCTAAGAGTTCCCCTGCATTCCATCATTTGTTACTATGTGGGATCCTATTTGACAGTTCCATATTATTTTAGATTTAGATAAATATTATTAGGACATATGGTATTGCATGAACTTTTGAACCACCGATTGCCAAGGTATAAAAAAGGCTAGCAATATTTTTACCTCTGCATTTGCATGTTCAAAAGCATAAGAAATAGATAACAAAAATGGGAGAATAAAGCTGTAACACAGGACTGGATTAGATAAAATGTAAACCCACTTTTTTTTAATTTTAATTAATTGTATTCACAGAGCAGAAGAATAGTTGAAAAATTAATTATTAACAGCAAACATGAACTTCTACAAGAGTTAGAGTTCTACTAGTAATTAAGATGACTGTTCATTATTCTTTTCAGGCATTTTTAGTACAACCATCTATTATGTAGTTTTGTAGCTTAAATTAGATGTATGTGTGTGTAAATATCATAAAAGAAGCACAGACAGGCATTCTCAGCCAGAATCTTTCCTTCAAACACTGGCCCTAGGAAATTACAACCTGCAGTGAGATACATTACAACCATACTATTTTTGGTGAGTTTACTGTGCAAGAAGTTCTGGTATAACTTTTGTGATTTTAAACATATAAACCCATCAAGGAAGATGAACTATTAACATTATCTGTTTAGTCATTTTAATCTTTTGCATCTTAAATGTAATCAGGCTTTTCAGAACTGAAATTGCTAATCAGCATGTTGGATAAATGTTTCCATTTTAAAATGTGCACATTTAGACATAACAGCTGGCTGTAAAGAATATATTTATATTTGTGATTTAATGTATCACAAACTTTATATTTGATTTCATTTAGCCTTACCAAGAAACTGAGAAAATTTTTGCTAGCACGATCTGTTTTGACAGTTTTACAGCAGCAGAAAACCATGGAGTAATAAATGAGGTGTGCATGCAATGCATTATGTAGTCTTTAAAGCAAGCATGTCTTTTTAATAAAGCAAATTTTTTTACACAGTTTCAAGTAATTTCATCCCTTTCTAACGCGAGCTCAATTCACGCAAAGCAATAGAGATTGTGCATAAACAGAACACAGACAATAAGCACTCTTCTATACTACAGAGTCTGTTAATTAATTTAGCAAACTGAATATGAAATTGAGAGAAAATATTTTTTTAAAGAACTCTAACTTCAAAGAAATATTTTTGACTATATGAACATCAAATGAATAGCCTTCAATCAATCATAACGTAAAGTAATTGTAATCTAATAAAAATAGCCATACAAAATAAGGAAATGGCAGTTGCATCCTGTTAAAAACATGCAGGAATGCAGCTTTGGAACTACTGAGAGAACCGAGGTTATAGAAAGACAAAAACAGGATGTTAAATTCTTACGACAATTGGAAGCAACTGATTTTTTTTTTTTTAAGCACCTACCACCACCCATGATATTTGTTCAGCAGCCTCTAGGGGGTTCTGTGCGACTGCAGAACCCTGCAATTTTATGAGCACCTAAAAACAGGTTATCAGAGACACAGGCATTTACACCAATGTTGAGAATGCCAAGCTGCTTTGTCATTGCTGCAGATTTGACTGCCACACTAGCATTAGTGAAAATAACAAAAGAAAGTTCTTCAGAACTTCAGCCCACTTCAAACTGTGTACTGTCATTATGGCAATAATAGAAAAATTAGTTCTAATTAATATAATTACATTAGACTGCATATATTCATTCCTCAGGCAACTGTATTTGAATGCTAACCACAAATTTATTCACTTCCCTTTATGTTTTTAATGATTATTTAACTTCTCGTTTTAGAAGCTTGTCAGCAAGGAACACTAGTTTTGCTTCATTATTTCATATTCCTGTTTTTGCAACACGTTAGATCTTTACCACCACGTGCTAATTCTCCTCTGTACTTTATGAATCGACTACATAACGCTATATAGGATTCTTGCTTAAAAAAAAAAAAATCACTAGACTGTTAATAACAGAATGAAAAAAAAATTGAATGTTAGTGTGGTACAATGTGTCATGCCTGGCCAAGCACAAATATAGCAGAAGAATTATAAGCTCAGTTGGTTAAAGAACAATAAAGCCACAACCATTCAAAAGCGTTCAAAGATTAATAACAGTATAATTAAGAAAAAACCTCAAGCCATTCTTTAACGAATATTTTTACAAGAGTAACAACATTTGGGGATTTTAAAATCTATTAGTCCAGATTTTTCAAACACAAGAACATGTAGTCAGAAATCCTCATTTTCTCCAGAGAAGGTCAGTGAAGAAAAGGCTGAATATTACCAGAGTCTACTAAATTATTCTGGTTTGCTATGACACCTGCAAAGCAGCTCACACAGGAGGGTAACTCACTCCATACTTTCAGGGAAGTTAGTAGAACAAGCTATACAGGTAATTCCTATAACAAGGATTTTCCTAACCTTTATTATACATGTGGCCTCACTATTATGTAAAAGGAAAATAAATGAAGGTTCTAACTCTCACAGCTTTAACTGCAAATTATAAAACACCTTTTGCTATTCAGTAATTGGGAGGCCCTATTTCAGCAGAGTACTTAGAGATAAAGGTAATTTTAAAGTCAAACCTAGGCATTCTGTAGAACAGCAACGGATGAGTCCAGGAATCAATGCCTGGCTTTGCTGGCCTTATAGTTCACAGCTAGAGGAATACTTGAGAACATTTACTTTTGGTCATGGTCCTTCTTGTGATGGACTATCAGGCAGGGATGTCATGCCCTCTTTGCCCTGACACACATCCCTTCACCCCATCTTTGCTGTCCTACCTCTTTGGAAATCAAGATTTAAACGAGGCTTTTCCATTCATTCATCATGGCTGAGCTTCGCGAACGAAGATTTGGGAAGGCTTTATCCACATTTGTTACAGGCACGTTGGTGACTTATGAGGCCAATACGAGGCTTTTCCAAAATTGAATTAAATACCCTACAGTTTAAGCTGTCTGAGGAACTTAGGGCAAGTTTTGTCCTGATTACAAATCAGTCACAAGCAGCCCCCACCATACATATGCTGTGACTGGGTCAGGCATTTGGTGGTTCCTGTTGCATGGGAAAGCTTTCTGACAATTTCTTGAAAATATGGCCCTGCCTTCCTGTGTATTTATGGCATGGAAATTGAAATAAGATTAGTTAAACCGAAGTGATGGGCTATAAAAAAGGATTGCAAAATATACAGTGAAATTTGATATTGCCCAGTTCACAAGAGCATGTTATACTTCAGATAGAATACCAGTTGCCAGTTAGGTCACTATACCTGTACACAGCTTATTTTGCATTATACTGGCACTGCAATGTGAGTTTGAGTGAATAACAGTTACCAGCAAGCAGGGAAGTAGAATTTTAGAAATCGCCAGGTTAGACTGTGACAACACTACCACATAACAGGTGCAATTTGTTCTCATTTTTAAAACTATTTTTGAAGATGTATATGTGTTTCAAGACAGTTAAAAACAACTTTTTCTTAGACTACCAACTACTACCTTTTTCACCTCCCAAAATAGGTTCTTATCTAGTGAAAGCAGGTGACCTGGACAGCATCTTCCCAGCTTATCCTAACCAAGAGATGGTGTAACAAGTCCAGGATGTTCTGAATATCCCAAAAGGATACATTTAGGATTCATTTTTTCCAAAATATCATTCAGGGATAGGTAACATGCAAACAGGATATGTGGGCTATCTCAAAGCCAATTCAAGAAAGAGGCAATGTGAGTAATGAATGTCTTTACTTTATGGTCAGTCATAGGAGACCTCACTAAAAGTACAGTCAGGCTATCTACTGCAAATAAATTTTTCTCAGGGTCTATATAACTATGAACAAGTCAAGAAAAGCTTCCTCATGTTAGAAAAATATAAGATATCAAAATCCACAAAATTGAACATGAAGCAGGTGACAGTGAATCAAACGCGTCCTTATTAATTTTAAAATATTAATTTCAAAATATTTCCCTTCTAGTCATTTAAGTTTGTATTGAGTTAGCCCAAGTTTCAAAGGAAAATATTACTTCAAACAATTTTTGTCTTCCATTAAGAAAATGTTGACACAAGTCTTTTCAAAATTAAAAAATTTTCCCACTACTTTCTAAATCAAACAATTTTGAAACTGTGATCCTTCCTTGAAATCATTTTGGTGGCAATGACTCACTGGTTTTATGAGAAAACATACCACTGTGACAACATGTGACTTCCTATCCCCTTGTGAAATCCCAGAGAGAGGATTCCCATCCTATCACACATTTGGGTCTGTTGCTTAATATTTCTGTGAAGTGGGTAGACAGTTTGGGAGTATTTTAATTATTCCTTTATAAATAAAGAAAAAAAACCTATTTGTGTTGTGTGCATAATGCAATAAGAGATTAATGTCAAACTTAGAAGGAAAATTAACAATAAAATTCATAGTGTATGAAAGTTCTTGAAACTAGCTGCTCGACTGGCTATTTTCTGATACATTGACCTTATGTACACAGTGAGGGCAGTGAACACAAGCCTGTTCTCCATTCCCACCAAAGCTCAGGGGAATGCTTACAGTCAAGCCTATCATGCAGCCTCTCTGCTTTTATTCTAAGGCAAGAGGCCAATAGTTTCCTCTGTAATTGAGCTGAAGGATATTTAAAAATAATTAATAGAATTTGATGCAAGTAGTATTATTTGTTGTGCTGTGTACCTTCTAGTTTTTTATTGCCTGCTTCCAGAGCTTAAAGACTTTTCTTTGGAAAGGTTGAATACTGACTGTTCTGAAAGTAGTCCCAAGGCAAGGCAGAATATAAATAGCTTTGCAAGCACAAGCTGAAGGCTCCAAAGAGGCTAAAGTACACCAAGTAATTAAAAAATACTGAATTATATAAGTAGGGAATAGCCCTTTACAGTTGCAGACCATATACATTAAAATACTATCAGGATCTGAGTTGCTTTCAACTGCCATGCTGATGGGATCAATGCATAAACAGGAAGAGTAAACGCACAAGGGGAGCAGTCTGCTCCTCATGCAGAATCTCTGAGGCAGAGCCACCTTCCCCACTTCCTCTCAAGGAAGGAACAGACTATTGTCACCCCTCTGAAGAGCACATAAACCATGTTCCCCCTTCCTACAGCTGCAGATCCACCAGCACCACACGCCTTTGCCTTCCAGTGCCATGCTGCTCTCCCCTTCTGCAGTCTCTCTTCAGAGGACCAAGAGCAGCCCAAAACAATGGGCATGGTGTGGACACGTAGATAGGGTCCCCACCATAACCCCCTTACGTATTTATTTATTTACTTACTAGTCATGGTGCTACCTATACCATGACTGCTTTATTTTCAAAGGATCTGCTTTCTCCGTACCCTCATGGTATCCAGAGGTGATGCAGACCCAACCACGTGAACTAACTCTCTGCAACAGCAGCCAGGCTTGATGTGAAGCAGCTATCTGACTGCACAATAGAAAGCTGTGATTTAGTTTGCCTTTTTCTTGGGCCTTTCAAACTGGGTTTGACTTTTCTCCACAGGAAGTCCTGACATGCAACCAATGCACGAGGCCTTCCAAAGTCTCACGAGCCACTGAAGAGGGGGCTAAGCAGGGCCCTACCTGACACTGAAGCACCACCCATCATGTCAGCAACTCCATAGCCCTGGGAACATGATTTGTTAGTTAACATAGCCTTTGTTATCTCACTCTCCAGTAGTATACGCCCAGGGAGATCAACAGCTTTCAGAAAATTTCCAACAATAGACAAGAAGGGACTTAGCAACTAGGCCAGGTCCAAACTATACACAGATTTGAATCAATCAGAAGTGTGCCCAAAAGTATTTATTTATTATCCAGATGGTGTTCCCTGCCATAGAATCTGAGGCGGGTTATCTTCTCAATTAAAATGAGATTGACACCCCTTAAATCTAGTTTTCATCTGCTTTTAAACATATGCAAGGCCTAGGAGCCCTAAACACAAACCTTATGCATGTGGCCTTTTCCCTGTTGTTGTTTACCCCTTCATTCATAAATACAGGAGCAAACATATATGCAGCACAAATATTATAACAACTACTGTTAGTAGTTGTTAGCACATTGTATCAGAGGAATAAAGAAGAGAGCTGATGGAACAGGGAGGGTAATTTACTGTGCGCTGGTCTCAGCTGGCAGTGACTGCAAAGGGAACTCAGCAGATGTTTTTTTGATAAAGGTTATTTCTTGTTGCAGCGGCAGCAGCAAAATCCATAGCATTTTTCTGTAGGACTTTACACATCGTGATTCTGCCATTTCAGTTAGTCTTAACAGCTGGAGGATAAAAAAAAAATGTTCCACTGCATTATTTGAAATTTGTCATGTTGATTTAGTTTCATTACTGTTATTAAATTTTATTCTGGAATGGTTTACATATCAAGAATACATAATGGGTTTCTGTGTGGCCTGGGATTTATTCCTTGAATGAGGAAAGGACTCTACTGTGACAAAGTCATAAAGCCTTATTGACTTGATCCTTTGCCATAAACATAGGATTCAGGGAGTTAGACTGAATATTAAATTGATACGATGGTTGTATTTTCATCAGGAGAATAACTCCTTCCAAAAGAGAACCTCACAGTAAGTCCAGATCTATGGAATTATTTTAGAAATCTGATATTACCAGGCACAAACAGGAAAATATTCTCCTAATTAGGCAATAAGGGTGGAGAGAACCAACACAAATATGCATATTTAACATACTGTTCAAATCTTGAAGGAAAATAAAAAAAAGATAAAAAATGTAACAAAAATTAAAAGTGCACAGACATATGGAAGGATTTAAATATGTGAGAGGATGTTTCTAAAGAAAGAAGTACTGAACACAAAAAAGTCTTTCAAAAATGTAAGTTCTATTGAAAGACAAGATGAGCAAACAAATTGAAATTACAGCGGATAGTCCAGTTTGATTCAAATTCAGCTTTTGGATGTCTTCTTTTCTGATGGGACCACTCACAAATCTAAAAAACTTCTGAGTTGGCTCTAAATTTTGTGTTACAAGCCAGCGCTTAAATGTGAGTGACTGCCATTTTGTCACATTCCTGGAGGGCAATTTGCACACAGGAGAAAGTTGCCGTGTCATATAATGTAAATTACTCAAGATCACATGTCACCTCAGAGAGATATACTCTTGCTGATTTGTAAATTAAAGACAAGCCACAAAAGTTCCTAATTCCTTCACAACATAACTACTCATGAGTTTCTGCTGAAAGACTGCCATCAAAAGGCAATAAATCTTCAGTAAATAATATCACAATGCTAACTCTAAAGCACTCATGACTTTTTCCCAACTTTCTCTGGAATATTTCTTCCAAAAGAAAGCAGATGGCAAAATACTCAACTTTTGTGGGTCAACTTTTGTGTTCAAATGCTCCCAGGGGTTTCCATTAATTTCAGTTGTCTCCACACAGACACAGACAACAACAGAAATAGCTGCCCACTCTTCCTTAAGAACACCCCATTTTTCCTTGCTTCACTATCAGAAGCATCATTTGAAACCAGTGTTGCTGTTCAGTGCATTCTGGATGCAGAAGCATAAGACAAAATGTGAAATAATGTTTCTTGCTGAATTGGATTTGCAGATCCAGGACATGCCTCAGTCCAACCTATATCTATCCTTCTCCTGGTGAAGCCCTTGGACAGAGGAACTGACCTTGCTGCTCCTCTGCCAACCCAGCTACCCAATCGGGCAAAACCAGGTTTTCTCTGAAAGTCACACACCATTGCTGAGCTGAAGCGTCTCAATAAGCTAAATCACTATAGAGCACCAGATTTATTTATTTACTGGTTTGCCGGGGAAAAACAAATTCCTTAGAGGACAGATTTTCAGAAGAATTCAGTGCTGACCTCATTGTGTCACTATTGATGTCAGTGAAACCCGCTGAAACAAAATAAAGCCAATGATGGACGAGTCTGAAAATTGTACATGCTGTAAACCACGAGGAAGTTCACAGCAACTTCATTAGCTGCGTTGCTGCTAATGAACAAAGCCCGGCTCGGGACAAGGGCTTGCTGGCAGCCAGTGAGGGAGCATGTCGGGCCACACGGCCCCCCGGGGTGGTGTCCACAGCTGGGTGGGCGCCGGAGACGTGTACTCTTGCGCGGGGAGCCACCATCCATCGTGTTTGTGCCGAGGTTCCGGGTGTTGCCAGGGGTTACAGCGCACACAGCAAGGGACAGGGGCCGCACAACACGGGGAGAAGTTTCAGCCCAAAAAAGGAAAACATCAGCTACAGAATGTAACAGCAGAGGCAAAACACCAGAGATAATCAAATGTTAATATAACCACATTCTTCTTCAGTGTAATGAAAAAACATCAGGAAGCACAAAGAACATGTTTCAAGTAACAGAGGGGGTTTTCTAACAATAAATTCAGACAATTCATATTCAACTGCACAAAGACTAGAAAAGGAGACGCACTGCAGACCCACAAAATCAGCTTGGCGCACCCTCATGAGAGCTGTGCTGCTGGGCCAGGGCCGGACAGAACCTCCTCTCTCTGCCCCCAGCTGCTCCCGGTGCCCACAGCCACCACCGACTCCATCCCAGCAGAGAACGAGGGTCGAGCTGAAATATTGCTGCTGGCACCGACCAACCACGAGGTTCAATCAGTCCACAACTGGGAGGCATTAAACCTTTATGACTCTGAATGCACCAATGGCATCTCCTGAGCAGCTGTGCAGGGGAAAGGGAAAGGAGCCCCACACGACACCTATTCTGAGTGAAGGCAGCCAGCAAAACAGCCAACACTTCAATGTTGCCAGCTCCATCTTCAGACCACACACATTTGCTGTTAGTCACCTAAATGCAGACTATTCTTCAGGTGCTTTCATTTCTCAGGCTTGCACACTGTGAAGAAACAATACTCAGCTAGTCCAAGGTTAAAAAAAAAAAAAAAAAGAAAAGCTTTAAATTTTAATAAGAGCACAAAGCTGTTAGCTTGAGAGTCCTGTTTTCCATAAAACTCACATTCATAACAAGCAATAAAGATGGAAGTTTGCTGCAATATAACTCATGAGTCTGCCTAAAACTTAGATCTGAAGAGATCTCCATTAAAGGTAAAATGTAGTATAGGCTTCATGCCAGACCAGTCTTTTGTTTCTTTTCAATAAGAGAAAGAGTGCCAACTATGATAAAGTTTTACAAGGAAGTCACCTATTTTCTAAAAACATGACTGCAACTAGCCATTCATTTCATGCAGGCTCTGAAGAGCCAGTACAATTAATTGACATCACTTTCCTTCTTATCTCTGAGTAAGCCAAGAATACTTTTTTTAAATTGTATTTCTATCAACATTGATGTTTACTGCATTCCATATAAAATCAGACATTCCTCTGATTAAAAGGATAGAATTAAATGAAAGCCAGAGACCTGACTTGCTTGGTATGGTGCTTTTCACAATTTTTATCAATTTCTTTGATAAGATTTACATTTAAGGCACAAGATTGTAGCAGAACATCATATGACAGATGCAAAAAAAAAAAAAAAAACACGTGCTGCTTTGAGTCCATTCAGCATAAGCATGATGGATTCGTAGCACATTGAAATCAACAGCAGACTTGGTATAGACAGTATTGAACTTTAGCTGCATGCAGCAGTATGGAGAAAGGACAACATACAGTGGGGTGAAACAATGGTTCTGTCAATTAACCTGGCTACAGTGCACTGCTAGCATACCTGAGGGGGCTACAGACAATCATTATAGCATACTCCAAGGAACTTCTGGCAGAGTAAGCCCTACATGTAATCAGTCACTGTAAAAATATTCCTAATAACTTAAATGCTGATAGAACCAGCCAGCTTCTCAAAAAATTGCTCTATCCAGGAATATAACTCAGAATGTTAAGTATTAAAAATATTAATTATTAGATTGGTCTCATGCCCTTCTCCTAACAATGCAACATTGTTTCTTAATGCTTTTGTATGCTTGTTATTTTTTTAAAAATACCAAATTGTAATGGCAAAGTAGGTTGGGTAAAGAGAACAAGAAAGAGGTTATTTTACCTCACTATAGGTCTTGTTCATGCCACATGCTTGGTTTGCCTCACTGCCATCACTTTGCTTTCCCATCTTTAATAAGAGAAATAGTAATATCTGTCTATTCCTCAAGACATTTATGCTGATTACTTATCACTTACCAAAATCTTTCAAACCAAAAGAAGTGTCAGAGAGGCAATATGAGACATAAATTCGTCTTTCACTATGTTTCTTACTTCCTTTTTGTGTTGAGAGCCAAGACTCGTTTCTGATAGCTATCATGTTCTACTCCTTCTCTCATCAATTATTTGAAGAAGTTACTGTCATCCAAGGCTACGTTTTTAATGATTTTTTTAGTTGTGTAATTTAAGGAGTGCAAAATCACTCAATTACATCTTATTCTGGAGATCACTAACTGTAATTATACATGGAAATGATGAAATGAAGAAAAACTAGATATACTCTAATCCACTTCCAGGGTCTACCATAAGAAATCCAGGTCAGTTATGCTAATTTCAGACAGCGTAAATTCACCAGTGCTTCAGGACAATAAGACTGGTATCAAGTTATGGGGCAAAATTTTGTTCACAACAAAGATTTCATTTTCCCCACAGAAATGGTGGAGCCATATAAAAATAAAAATTATTCTCTTCTTACTATTTGGTTAACCAAGAATTGCAAGCCAAATATAAACACACCTAAGAATCAATTCCCTGCCCAAAAGACAGCCTTCCCCAAAACATCCAACCCTCCCAAACCAACTGAAAAAACATTGCAAAACTCCATGTTAACCAAAGAGTTCAAGGAGATTGACCTTGGCACTTTCAAAGACTTTAGTAAGTATTCTTTGAAGGAAAGAAATGCTAGTGAGAACCAACCCTTTCACACATGAAGAGAATAAACAAAAGATTCAGTAATGGCTCTAACATCAAGTTCCTTTTCAAGTATTGTGTCGGTAGGGAAAACCAAGAAGAAATGCCTGGAGCACTGAGGGAGGGTGGGATGAAGATCCTTTGAAAGAAACTGCAACAACTGATAAAGGACATATAGGGAAACACATTAAGGAAATGTGAAGAAATAAAAAAATCTGGACAACCTGCATCATACAGGACTTAAAAGAATTACTTAAACTCCTTTATGCTCACTGTGCATAAAGCCAGATAACTGAAAAATTAGAGGAGAGGAAAATATTAACTTTACCAACAACAGCAAGGGTACTGCAGACAGACTCTCTCTCATAAATCCACTTTATGTTCCCAATGGTCACTCTTGTCTTCAGTGAGCCTTGGGTACATGGCCCTTAGCAAGGATAGGGGACTATCACAAGAGCAGATAAGCTTTAATAGGGGCGTGATGTTGTATCTCACAGGATCTTAGCTGAAAAAGCAATTCACATTGGCTTGGCCATTTCCATGTGGTTTTCAAGTTGCTGAGGTAATGAAATTACAGGAAATAAGCTGCAGTGTAGTGAGATGGTAGGAAGTGTCTCCTGGCTACCATGTGGATGACTGCTAGGAACAGTCTGTCAGACTTCTTTATTGATAATCTGGAAAAGAAAGTGCACAGCACTTTGCTGAAACTTGCATACACTTTGTAAGAAAGACAGTGTACAAGGAAAATAATAGAGAATGTCCTAAAGAAGACAGAACCACGGAAAGAAAATAACTAAAGGAGACTCAACATGGAACAAATGCAGGCTGGGAAAGCACCTGAGAAGGAATAACAGGAAGGAGAAATCTCAGATGCAAAATGATGAAAGAAATGTAGGGAGATAGGTCACACTAAACTACATGAATTGGTAATGTGTTATGGCATGTAAAGGCCAGTATGGTATTAAACAGAGTAAATAGTGTCACATTTCTGAGGAAGGAACAAATAGCCACTTTCTGCATGGTGCTTGTACCGCCCAATCTGGAATATTATACGCATTTCTGGATATTGACAAATTTGAGAGTTCAGAGAAGAGAAGCAAACATGATCCAAAGACTAAGAGGATTGATTTATGAGGAAAGATTAGAAGAGTTAAATATATAAATTGCTTGACTAAGAAATGATTAATGGGGGACATGATAACAGCCTACAAATATTTGAAGAAGACCACCGGTGAAGGAAAGGCATTTTTCAGAAGGATTCACAGACAACAGCAGAGTCCAGAGAGTGACTGAGAAGCAAAAACATGTTCTGAGTATCAAGAAATGCTTCCTGACCATGAATTATGATAATCTGTGGAATAATTTCCTCAGTGGAAGAGGCAGGGATCTTTTACTTGTGGCTTTTAAGAATCTCTTAAGAAACCTGTGTGCCCACAACTGCAAAGGTTTGGACTCAGTGACCTCTCTGATCCCTTCCAGCTTAGCAGAGCTGGGTGCAGCCTACAATTCCCCCTTCTCCAAGATGATTTGGGCATAGGAGAAATGACTGTATTTGTAAAGATGTTACATTCTTATTTGTGTTTTTCCCAGTGCTGCTTGCTACCCTGGCATTCATCAAACTGAAACAAACAATAGCTGCTGTTAGAGAAGTACTTCTGTTACTTGAGGGTCATGGTGAAAGTCTCAGCACCTGTCTTACCACTGCATGTAAATAACAAATCAGCAGTCTGATACCCACAGAGCCTTTCAGCAACTCAGTTAGGTTCTTGATGAGCTGCATTCAAGGTAAATATTATATGCAAGTAATTCTTCTTTCTTTTTAAGGTGAAAAAGTAACTGTATAGCAAAGCCTGATTACTCTGGTTATGTCAGGAAGCTCATGGTTGGTCAATAACACTGGAGAAACAACATAAGCCTGGCAAGGCAGAGAGCTGGAAGGTAATTGGAATCCTCCTTCATCCAGCCACAGGGTGTTACCCAGGGAGACACAACACCATAACACGTGTCATGCAGCAGCAACAGAAGTTTTAAATCTTGCAGCTCTCTTAGCTAGATATATCTCCCAAAGTTAGATTAATTGTGAGTCTTTCATCTTCAGCCATCTTTGAAAGGCCTTATCTTTATCTCTGCTTTCAGAGGTCCATAAATTTCTCTGTGTTCAAAGGCTTCATCCCTTCCCCCAGTTCCTCTCTAGTTCAGATATCCTCAGACTCCAGCACGAATGGCAAGTCTCTCTGTATTTAATCCCCTTAAATTATCTCCACTTTCATACTTCCTTCCATGTCTTTCACCAATTTCCTTCCAATGTTTCACCTGTTCAGTTCATTCTTTCTGAACCCTTCTGTTGGCAATCTCCTTTCTATCAAAAAGTTTCCCATCATGGAAATACTTCCATTTTTTTTCCTGCTATGTCTTTCCCTGTTACTCGAAATCTAAAGTATTTAAAGGCAGTAAGTCCATGAATTTTTTTGAATGTTTTCACTTTTTCCATGGACATCTCCTCCTCTCCAGAGGCAAAATTATCCATAAACTGTTGCCAATGGTTATGCTTAAAGCATTCACCAAAAAACCTAGTGTGAAATATGTTCAACTTGCTTTCTGTTAGGTAAAGGGATTTAAATCCCTAAACAAAAATGGATTTAGTGTATAAGCAGGCAGCTATGTTTTCGATGTAATTTTTATTCATGTTTTTCTACAACAGATATGATCGATTCAGGTGGATCAGTCCCTGTACACTAGGTTACCATAATTATGCACTCTACCCATTTTAAAATTAGTTCCAGCTAGTTAGCTTCACTGCAAGACAATTCACACTTCCAACTGAGAATTTAACCTAGTTTGATGATGGATACATATCAACAGAAAAATCCATTATTTATACAGTGTAGGAAATAAACTCTCTGGCTGGCCATTTTAGATGGTTGGAAATTTTAAACTGAAGCAGCTTTTAATCAACATACCATTGAAAACAAATTTCAGCAGTTGCATTTCTTATTCAGCAATGGTACAATGTAACTGAAAATAGAAGCTCCAAAACCTTGATGGTCTATTACTCAACATGTGCTTATAATAAATTAGATGTAAATAGTGGTTATTGTGTACTAAGGAAAACAAGAAAAGACAACCAGTTTCAATAAACTGAAGGGGCTGAGGGCCATTTCCATCCTACTGTTCTGAAATAATTCCTATAATTCAAGCACTCGCATGTAACATTGTCTTCCATTATTATCAAGTTACAGGAGCATCTAGATGCTCAAGTCCCATATTTTTAAAATAGTTTTTAAAAAAACTAACACCAGTTGCATACAACTAGACACTGTTATACTTCAGCATTGACAGCAAGGCCCAAGCCGGCTCTTGGCTGAGGAGGAGCTGTAGGAGGTGTGCAGAGGGGGGGTTAGTGCTGAGGAGCACTCTCAGTGCAAGCATCACACACAGGGTGAGGGCACTCTCCTGCAGAGCTGGGCTTTCCCCAGCCTATGAGGGCCCCTGTGATGCTCTGCTGTGGGCACCAGGCACTGAACAGAGCGGGGCTGCAGCACATTAGCTGCAGTGTCACACCTCAGATCTTCCAGCAGTGGTGGGTGCATAATCCCAGTGGAATCAAGGTGTATAAAGACCATTTATATTTGGGCTTAAACAGCCATGGTTACACAAGTAAAAGGTAATCAAGAAAGTGGTCAGCCTGAAGCAGTGGAGCAATGAGCAGCTCCCCACATATGCAAATTTACTGAAATCGAGGGAATTCTCTTCTCCCTGCAAGTAAAAGGAAAACAAGCTGTTTTTATTTCTGGCTCTGGATTTCTATACTCATAACAACTTTCCTTTAACTCTAGGTGAAGATGGATAATTATGAACCACATGGACAGACAGTGACGACTGCACACCCCATCAAGTGACCAAGACACAAGCTACAGTTTTTCACACTAATGTTATAAGAAGAAAGTGTTATAAAAATCAGTCATGTGTAGTGATGGCCTCCATCACCCCCCTCCATGAACCCCTATCCTGCATCCTGGTGCTGCAGTTCTGGGACTCCCTACATTAAAGCCTTGACATGGCCCTCTTTAGCTCCTCAACTCAGGGTGCTGGTTGGAGGGAGCTGGGTCCTGCAAAAAGCAAACACATCCCAGAGACCTGCCTATGTAAGGCTGTGAGGGCAAACTTGTTCTCTTTGACTGTGCATTCTTCTGAGGGAAATAACAAAAGTTTGTTGCAAATGTTTGTGACAATTTACTAAAGAGCCATTTGGGTCTGTAGATCACTGGTAAGACTTCGGGACTACTAACTGGAACAAAAATCTCAGTGAAATAGTTTAAGAATCATTTAATTTTTTTTAACTACTGTTATGAAGAAAAACAGAACACCTCATCCAAAGGCAATTTTACAGGAGTGATTGTTCTGACACAAGCAGCAGGCAGCAAGGGAGGTGCCAGCCCAGGGAAAATGTGCATGGGGCCATTGGCAGGACACCTATGGGAAGGTAAAAACTAAAAATCCACGTGAACTCTTTAGAATATCAGTAGATAGCATTGCAGCTGATGGCAATAAAGTTCCCACCCTAATACTTCAGTAGGAAATGGTGTAAATTAATAGAGAGCTTATTGAAAAGCACCTAAAGTCAGACCCTGATCCATATTTAGAACAACTAAGTTCCGGAACGTGCACGGAGCTGTCACCTGAGGACGCTTTTTCCAACAGAAAACCAAAAACAAGACTAACTGCATTGTTAGACATTGGGGATTTGTAGGAATGGAGAGTGGGATAGCAAAGCAAACTCCTCAGTTAAACTCAGTGCTCTCAAATCCATCTCATCCCAGAGCAGGGGTGAGAGCTGGTACTGAACTTCATGGGGATTCTGGGCTTCCTGGAAACTGCAGATGTGTATTTTTTACAGTAATTGCTATATAAGTGATTCTTTCAATTTCTTCCATACATCCTCTTCATACCCTCTGCAGACCCATCAGCATTCACAGGTTATTGTCCCTGACCTGATGCATTCGGTCAACTTGTATTAAATCACTGGTCTTTGGTATGCATGAAAGACAATTATTTTATTTTTTATTACACGAACAGGGTCAGGTCCACATTTAATGCAAAGCTGAAATGTGCACTGCTTCAGGGTCCTTTCAGGTACTGCATTTATGCAAAACTATCCATTTGGAATATGAAACCTGCTATGTATTCAGAGTGTTCAATTTAAATACAGCAGCTCTTGTTATTTTTTCAAGTATGACTTCAGAGTTTTTATATTTACATTGTTATAGAAATAAACAGTTAATCAGATGGTTGAGCAGATACTGAGATTTTGTCTAGATCGTGTTTTCATTCTTAGAAATATCCAACTGTAAACATATTTTTGTTGGGCAAAATATACAAATATCTAAGCAGACAAAGAAAAATAATCTTTATATTAATGACAAAGGCTTTCACAATCCTTAACAGAGAATATTGAAATTGTCAGCTGAATGCACAGAATTGCAAAAAGCACAGAAAAGAATCATTTGATTATCACATTGTCATGGCTCACCACCTACTGCACTTCAAAACAGATTATGATGGGGCCAAACTTTTTAGCAGGGCCTGTTGCAACAGAACAAGGGATAAATTAAAGGACGGTCGATTTAGACTAGACGTAAGGAAGACGTTTTTACAATGACAGTGGTAAAACAGTAGGACAGGTTAGCCAGAGGTGGTGGATGCTCCATCCCTGGGACAGATGCCTCAAGGTCAGGTTGGACGGGGCTCTGACCTAGAGGAAGGTGGAGGTGGGTTGGAGTAGAGGACCTTTAAAGGTCCCTTTCAAGTTAAACCATTCCGTGACTCAATGATCACGGGCCCTCGCAGTGCCCTTCTCCAGTGCTCAGTGACTGAGGGATGGACCTGTTGCTCCGCCGTGACAGGAGCGGGGCACCCGGCTCTCACGGATGGCTGCCCCGAGTCACACAGAGTGCTTAAACGCCGGGGGACAAGGCCACCCCAAACCTCCCCGCCGCGCCGAGCGCACTGAGCGCCGGCAGAGGCCGTGACGGGCGGAGCGTGGCGGACGCTGGTGTGGCGAGGGCGGGGCGGGGACGGCGGGCCCGGGGCGCCGCTGGGTGTCGCTGTTCCCGGGCGGGGCCACAGCCCGGTACAAAGCCCGGCGGTGCGAGGAGCGCTCGCCGCCATCTTGCGCGGCCCCACCCGGCGAGTGGCGTTCTATGAGCGCGGCGGGGCCGAGCGGAGCTCGCAGCCTGCGGGACCTCCGGCGCTGCAGCTCCTCCGGCTGCCCGTGTTCCGTTGCCGGCAGGCCTGGCCTGGCAGCCCCCTCGCAGAAGGGGCGGGCCGCCGCCGTCGTGTGTCCCGCGGCTCCTCGCGGAGGGAGGGGGCGGGCGGCGCTGGTCGCGGTGAGCGGCGTGTGCCACAAAGGAACGCAGCCCGCTGCCTGCGCTCGCGGGAGACTTGCGAGCAGCTGGGATAATTTGCTGGGAAATTGAATTGGGGGGGGGGGCAAATAGAAAATCAAATCAAGGACAGATAAGTGATAAGAATGCTGAACAAGGGCTTGTCCTGGAAATAACGGATGAAGACGGATTCGCAGCTGTAGAAATGGCTGAGCACACCAAGCTCCCTGACATTCAGGAGCTGGGGAGGTGGTGTAAGGTGGAGGTGCCCAGCAGTTGCGTTTGGTTCTTATCTCTCCTTTAAACCTGGAGTCAGATTTAAGAGGGAAGTCAGAGCTGGGGAAATGAACATCCTTTTCTGATCCCTTCCTAGTTAGGACCCATAGAGGAACATTTTTCAGCATATAACTTAGGCTTCTCTCCACTTTATCGCTGAATTTGGTCCCTGGAGATGGATTTAGGCCATGCTGTTCATGTACAGCTTTGATGGCAGTGCCTGGTCCCAAGTGGAAAATTTTCCATCCCCAGGGCAGCCCTAAGTGACAGGGTAACATTCCCCTGCTAGGGACCCTCCACTGGTAGGGGGACAAGGACAATGCCCACAGCAGCACACGGGTGGGTTCATCACAGCACTGTGTGTCACACTTGGCTATCCCTCTTCAGGAACATACCAGAATCAATGGTGAAAGGAGCCTTTCTGGCCAGGACCACTGTTCAGCAACAGGCCACATTCAGATGGATCCCTATAGCACTGCCACTTGAAACCACTCCCATGTGCAGGAGTAGTCTGAACACTTAATAAAAAAAGGTGAAGAAAAATGGAAATTAGGAGATGAGAAGCTTGTCATGACAGCTGTGTGCAAAGGTGAAAGATTCTCAATGCCTTAGGCAAGACCCAGTAGTAGTCTGACACAAGCAGACTCAATGCAAAGCAACACAGAATCAAGCTTTTTGTCTGTTACAGGAAAATTACTCAATCTAAATGAGGGTGTGAGGAAGAATTAGACATTGTCTTTTTATGACATTCTGTGATTGTGTGAAAATTACTGAACACCTACAGCAAATCCACATAGTTCAGCTCAGTGTTTTGAGACAGGTTCCCACCTTTGTTATGTGGGATTTTTTTCTCTGGGGATGCTACCACCATTAAAGGGCAAGAAAGGGAAGGTTGTTGAATTTACAGTCTTCCTTCTTCCAAAACTGAGGTGGAGAGGAGCAGAATGCAGCCCCTCATTCATGCCCTTGAAGTTTCTTACACAGCCACAGCTGTCACCAGCCAGACACCACAGGGCTGCTGGTCTGTGATGCCTTAGCAAGTTGTAAAAGGAACTAGTGGCAGTTTGTTGCTACAATATGAACAAGAACATGTTCCTTTTGTGCCCATGTCCTTTCCTCTTTAGTCCATTAACTTTCCAAAAGAGGTGACTATGGCACTTCACCTGAGTTTACAGGGATAGGAATCTTGTGTCTCCCTAGTAAAACAAGATATTCCAAGAGAACGGAAAATCCCCTTTGGACTGGGTGGACCTTTGGAACTCTTCTTGTCACAGCAAAGTGCTTTGTAAATTCAGGTTTAAAATTTTGCAGTTCAGATGACAAATCTACACCCATCAATACCGGCAGCACTGATGCCAGAGGCATTGGCAGTCTGTGAGAGTAGAGCAGCAGGGACAGATTGGGAGCCAGTTGTTTTGTTTGGTTTTTCCTCCTCATACACACACTGGGGCACACACACTCAGTACAGTCTACCCTGGCAGCAGATCACTGACAAGTGTGTGAGGACAGTAATTTCTAGACAGGCTTAAGTGATCTCTCATTGCTTTACCTGTGCACTTCTTGTCTAAAGTAGGAAATTTACCAGTTCCAGCTAGAATTTAGCTGGAATATCCACGAGTCAAAAATATCTTTATAAAACAAAGAAAACAACCTATTAAGCCTGCCAAACTTTGCTAAAAGCTCTTGGCAGCTAGACTGAGCGTCTTTGCTGCTTAACACAAATCAGAAAGTGCAGATAGCTCTGGCAGGTTTTGGGAAAGACATCAAGTGAGTACCAGAAGGAATTAATGAATACAGGGTTTTTCTTTTATGTGTTGGCTAATCTACTATATTTAACAGCTTTACTAATTTCCTTGATTTAGGAATGAGCAATTTTGTGTTTTATGGACATTCTAAACCCTGCTATAGGAAAGGTGTTGGGTCCCGAAACCTGCTGTGTGCAGTTCATGTCATAGCCTGACATCAATAAAGACATAAAGAACAAAAGAGATCTTGGTACTACTGCAAAAGAGGACATATTGAAGCCAATCCCCACCCCCAAGAATGTATGTTTCTCTACTAGACAGATTAGATTGGAGTTCATCAGGGAGTTGCTCTCTTTCTTACAAGTGTTAATTCCAGCCCTGTTTGTGAATTTATTCATAGAATAAATAAAACATGAACAGCAACACTGTGAATATACAGCCAAGGTGTGTCCATCCTGAAGAAAAATTCCCACCACCCGTGGCAGGGATGCTCTCCTCTGTTAACACTGCCAGTAAGGTGTACTGGTGACAGCAGTCTGCCTGGAGGAGAATCTCCATTGCAGCTTCTTTTATGTGGGTGACCATCAGGTTATCACACTTACCTGTCCTTTTTGGACTGCTGAACTGAATTTGAGCAGGCAAATGAGATTTCTGTGCCTGTCAACCAGCAATTGTAATAACTAATAATTGTCCTAGGCACAGTTCTAAATAAAACCACAGATTTTGAAGTCTCCCTCTGTTTTGCTGCTGGTAGCACAACACAACTTGCTGCAGCTGATTTTCTGGTGCTTTCAAGCTGGTTTTGAGGGCCATATAAAAATAAGTTGTTTGCTTGACCCCTAGTAAGCACACAAGAAGGAAGTCTTTTGCACAAATGGCGAAGATCCTCAATACAGTCCTTTTAATGTAGCAGAAAGGAGTCATAAAAGTCCCATTTCTGCAGCAAAAGGATTCCTTTGATGTAGAGAATGTGCAATAATCTTCATAGAGGTCTTCCAAACTCCAGTGCACAGTATCTGTGCTGAGAAGCAGGGGTCCTATAGGGAGGTGCTGTGGAGTCCAAGCAGCATCCTGGCCCCTGGAATGACATAGGGGGGTGGGGGGAGGCATGAGCAATTTTGACAGTCCTCCACGTGACTTCAGTTGCTCAGCAGACTTACCAGAGGCTTCAGAATAACTCAAACTCTGGGCACCAGGGAAATTTTTCAAACCACTTTACACCTAACTTTCCAATCCCCTCCCAGTAATTTCATATGTATTACTTAGGGGTGGCAAAAATCTGGGCATCACCCATGTTCCTGGAGCAATTGCAGTTCATTTATACAGAAACCCTTACAGGATCAAGTAGACTTCAAATTACATATGTTGCTTGCTTGTTTTTTTCATTTTATTCAGTTTGTGTTCAGTGCAGCTATTCTGGGATATTTATAATTGTTTTCATTCCTGGTTCTCATCTGCTGGCTTTGTGTTTCCAGTGAGTAGGAAGGAATTCTGTGTGTTTCTTTGAATGAAAGATTTTTTCCAAAATTTGAAGTGTAACATATCCTTTTCTAAACACACGGGTAAAATGCAGCATGTAGGAAGGCAGCAGCCCAACCTCCCTTATCCTCGAAACCATCTACCCAAATCTTTACTGAGCCAAGACCACGTGGGCAAAGGGCAGATCAGGAACTCATGGAGATGTTCACAAGTGGCAGGTGACAAGAGGTCCTGGATGTCCTACTAGTCCACTCAGTAGGGCTCAAATAGGCTGGGCCATTCCCTCTCTCTCTCCCATTACTGAGGATTCAGATTGATCAGTAACTCTGATTAGTCCTATTTATAACCCCAACATGAAAACAGCACTCAGGCCAAAGGAGACAGAACTCCTTAGAGAACTGAGGCCATATGTAAGACAGCAGAGGAGCACTAGGACTTTAATATGAATCATTACCATGTCTAAAATCTGATGAGATGCATGTTTGTGGCTCAGTTCTGACCCTACACCCACCACCCCCCCTTCACATTAATTTTTTGAGAGCTTTTCCTTACATTAGCAAGCATGTTCAAATTCTAAATTGCCTGCCAGCTGGAACTGGCCTGCTTCAGCTTCTACAAAGAGGTAGCTGCAAAAGCATGTGTTTTCCACTCACACCAGGACTCCAGCTTCAAACGTGATGGGCTTTTTTCTTTTCCTCTGTCTTCTGCTTCTCCAACAGTAGAACGTTTCACAGAAGTAACTCGTTCTATGTGAATTTGTGTGACACCATGTTCCCTGAACCAGTTGGCCCTTAACCATAATAAAGGGTATAGAGAGGGTCCCTGAGATAGGGAGGGTTCATTTTATAAGCAATAATGAAAAATAATCATTTAATTCCATAGAAAAATCTACATAACAAATTAATTTCCATTCCTGATGCACAGTAATAGCCTTATCACAGAATCTGTAAGACAGCAAAACACAAAGCTTCAAACCCTTTTTAATAATTTTTATTAAATATGCTGTTTTGGGCCAGTGATAGAAAGGACAAGAGGAAAAAAAACTTCCATCAATCTGTGCTTCCTGGTATATTTAGTGTTATTCACGTGCTTCCTGGTATATTTAGAAACAACCAAATGACAGAAGATACGGTTTGTAGTTAAAATCCCTTATTAACACTTTGTCTGAGTGCAGAGTAGGAAAATACACAACATTCTGCAATGAATAAATGAATATTTAACAAATCTGAATGAAGATAAATTGAGGAAATCCTGTTATAAAGACAAACAAATGCATCTTTATTCTTTACTGTATAGGCAATAGCTCCACATTGCACATGACAAGGTGTGCTTTATGTAATAGGGTGAATAGGTATTGCAAATTGTGTGGAATACAGTTGAATTGAGAAAATATATTTTTAAATTTCCATAATGGAGAAAGGCAGCATGTCTGAGGTTACTCATGTTTTAGATTATTATTACTGAAGACATTTTTTACATCATTAGTTTTTAATATAGGTGCTGTTTGCTTCCACTGTACTCTGGTTTGTAGACTGAAGATACAACATGTGGTTGCCTGGAATGTAGGTTCTGTTAGAACTAAGCAGGTTTTTTACTGAATTTTACACACATATATCTAGCAGAATAACAGGTTCCTACATTTTTCATTAAATATCCCATCTGTTCCTCTCTTTTTCCGTGTTAAAAAAAAAGAAAAAAAAAAAAAAAGGGCGTTTCTTCCTCTCTCCCTCGTGCACCCATAGGGATTCCCAGTTTTTCCCGGAGGAAGTGTGTAACGCTGCAGACGCGCTGTTGCATAAAACTGCTTGTCCGCTAGGTGGTCCGTAAAGACACATTTGAGAACGTTGGTTCAGGTTTTCAGTCTCCCTATTTACGTACACACAAATCAATGCAGGTATCTATTTTAATATCATAATAAACATCTATGGCTAAAATGACTGGAATTATTTTTCTTCCTCCTCCTGTATTCAGTATGTATTCATCAAAGCTAAATAATCTGAACAACATTTCATGTAAGATTCTACTGTGTATGTAAGCCTCCAGAATTCTTAAAAAGCAAGTAATTCAAGTGGTTCCAGTGGGGTTACTCACAGAAGCCAATCCTTTTTATGCGAAGAAAACCTCATTTGCAGCTCACATACTCCATTTATATTCCAGGGATGCCAAACACTTGGAAGTAATGCATTACATTCGCATTGTAGCGATGTTGTAGGAAAAAAACCATTGGCATAGCAGTAAACAACAATATCTGACACTGACAGGAAAAAAGTTAGGATTCCAAGCACGGGGCTCGTTTTAATTTGAGACAAGTTGAGGTTCAATCTGAGAATCTACCATATGCCTAAATCTTCCTATAGGAGGTGGAATGCCATCAGAACTCAGCTGATGTGGAGCCATTGTGAGGTGTGTGCAGCAAGAGACTTCTCTAGACAATTAGAGCCACTTAATCTTCTGTTTGTTATTCCCAAACTTGAAAGAAGCATCATCATTACAGTTGGCATGTGCAACTGAAGTAAACCCCACTCCACAAACCTGATCAGAAGACATTCTAGCAATATCCACTATCAAAAAAACTGAGATGTATCAACAGTAATAATTTTTTTTTTCTCACGCTTTGATCTTTAAAGATGACAAAATTAGAAGAAAAAATATAGTAATTTACACCCACTGAACAGGCAGCAATTATGAGAACCAGGTAAAAATAGTGATGTCTGTTTCTCAAATAAGCCAAATGGTCTCAGTATTAAAACTTTGTCATTATGCAATAGACATATTATGCATGAGTTTAGTAACAAAACACAATAAATTAAACTTTTCATTCTTAAAAGTTATAGTCTGTGATGAAAAGGGAAACTACGAGTCCATTAAATAGATTTGCAAACATTATATGGATCTTTTTTCTTATGTTACTGTAGTTTTTGGTGCAGTAATGGTAAACTTCTAAATACATTGTAATAATTTCCATATTCATTTTTTACTTAGTTCTTATTTCGAGTGTGTAAAGTATGATTTCATTAGTCTTCATTAATTCATAGGCAATGTGCCTTTTTATTAAGGGAAGGAAAAATAAGAATGAAGATATAGGTTGTGATGAGGTTTGGAAATTAGTTTGCTTCATCTTACAGCAGTTCTGGAGCAAATTATTACAAGACTGGCAATTCTAAGCTGTGTTGTGTATTGCTTGTAATACAAACTATGCCTAATGAAAAAAATTATGTAATCAAAAACTGTAGAAAGACAGGAGACTCAGTATGCCTCTCTACCTTATGAGCAGGGCTTCTAGTGAATCTACTTAGGTATTAAAAGAAAAACATTACCACTGTAATAGAGACATTGATATTATTCAGAGGGTAAGAGCGGGGAAGAACAGGTATTTCCTTCTTGTTGCTTCTTCTGATATCACGTGAGTTTAAAAGTCTTGTCTAGTTACAGTATCTTCCCAAAGTGCTTCACAAACTGAAAGATAGAAATCCCTGCTTACTCCGGTGACCTTTAATAGTCTAAACCAGCTGTTTGATAGGCTGTAGAAATTTAATACAAGTATTTAGATAGCAAGCATGCTATGTGATCCTGTGAGTAAAGTTTGCATTGGGAGAACTATTTAAATTGACACAAATTCAAGGCTAAAACCTTCATAGGAATTAGAAAATATATTAATTTTCATAATTTGCAGTTTATGACAAATGACTGTTTAAAGGAAGACACATAAAAATTGGGCAAAAAATTGGAAAGGTAAATCCAACAAAACCAGTTTCAGCTTTCAGTATCCTGGTAATACACATTCAAAGCAAAAGTGTCATAGTAAGGAAAAAAAGGCACAAGGCACAGGAAAAGTAAATAAAAATTCTTTCCCCCTTTTTTCCATGCAACAGTAACAATACTTCTTATTTGTTCAAATCTTTATGTAGTACAAACAAATACAGCCTTTAATACAACAGTCTTTTCACATTAAGCTTCTGAACAGGGAATTATCCTCCTACTCTAGCTTCTAATTTCCTTTTCCTGTCCCATATACAAAACAGCTGGGTGCGGTTGTCTGATGAGACCAGCTGCCTTGGTCTCCCAAGCTATTTTACCTCTTCCTGCCTGTTGCATGAGCTCTGCTCAATTTAGGAGAGGAGGAGGGTGGTGAGTAGTTTTTGGTCTGGTTTTTTGTGTCTGTTTTAATCTCAATGTTTCTAAGCCCTTAGAAGACCAATGAGCACTGTATTTGTAGAATCAGAAAATTTGAAAAGAAAACGCAGTAAGGAAGGAGCAGCAACTCAAAAGATGCTTAAAGAGAAGCCCCAGAGCTGAAGCTAGAAGAAGGCTCTTTGTAATTTGCTTTGCCTTAGAGTGAGGCAAAGTTACCTAAGTTTGATGAAGAAAGAAGGGTTTTCAGCCAAACTGCAAAAGGCTATGGGGAGTTTCAGCTGTGAAAATTAGACCTGATCTGAATGTGAAGACTAAAGAGCTCAAGGCAAAGAGAATCTTCTTAAATTTGTGACACAAAGAGACTAGTAATCATGTGGTGTAGTTCATTGTGATTGAGATCCAAGAGGCCGGGGGGGAAAATGCTTAAAATAGAGGAAGGGGGAAGAATATGCTGAAGTTATGCTGGGTTTTAGCTGATGGCTGTGTATGCATTAGGTTTTAGTGATGCTGATAAAGATTCCTGCTGTGAACATGGGGAGTCAACAAACAAGTCTTTAATCTTGAAATGAGGCCAAAATAAGTTAAAGAATAGCATAACTTGATGTAGTACAAATAAGAAGTCCCACAGAAAATGGAGGAAAAAATGAGAGAGTCTTTCTAAAGGATCGGTTGAAGAAATAAGACAATTGGAATATGATGATGTCACTGAAATTAGCGTGAGGATGTAAATATTTATTTGAACATATTTTTAACACTGGAGAGTGTTAAAAATATTGATACATAGAGGGAATGAAAATGGAACATGTGGTTGTGAGATTTTTCTAGGAAACAATCTCTTGAAACTCTAGTGACAGCATCTTTATTGAAATGTGAGGAGGAAAGCCACACTAGAGAGGATCTTGGCTGTAAGGGGTGTGAAAAGACCCCTATGTAATGGTATTGACATCACAGAATGAGCTTAGAGATGAAAGAAGTCAGTTGCTGTGTTTCTATGTGGTTGGGTTTTTTTGTGTATGCATTTTAGGAGGAAGAGTTTGTTCTATTTTTTAGTTTTAAAAGAGTGAAAAAGAATGCAGCCAGAGCCTGAGGGGGAGGTTCAGAAGGTGGTCATGGGCTGGCTGGAGGAAAATAAATGAGAAACTTGTGCACCTGCAGTAGAGACCATGAGGAAGGCATGTGGGGGTAGTCACTAAAGTCAAGGGTAAACTAGTGAGAAGACCAAGTCATGATTTGCTAAGCTGCTTTTGAGAGATTGCCACAGCCCTGTGCAGCGAAGAGGGAAGGAGAGAAAGGCAAAGAAGATCTGAATTGACGTCATTAGAAGTTGCAGTCCAGAGACTTATTTGTGCTGGGAGAGGTGTTCTGCTGGTGCGAGACCATAAGAGGGAAGAATAGGCTTCTGGAGGGGAAAGTCATTCTAGTCACAGGCTTTTGCCAGATACATTCTTGAGCACAAGAGCAGGGGTGGAGGAAGCAGATGTTTGAGGGACTTGGCAAAGTGGACAAAAATGTTGAGGCACAGAAGAACTAGGAGAGGGGGAAGGAGGGAGCAGCATGCAGTGAGAATCAACAGCAATAGGAGGGGGGCTTGAGAACAGATGTAGAGTTGTCTGCCCTTTGCTGATACTAGGCAGGTCCTGCCCTTGAGAAATGTGATTTAGTAAATAATAAGAATGCGTCCAAATAGAACGCAACTTAGTAGCATCTGCTTGGAAAAATAATTGGAATCAGAAGGGTAACTTTACAACTGTCAGTGCAACTCATTATACAGTCAGCAAAGAGCCACGTTAGGGTGTGTGGGAAGAGAATCCTGAAAACGTTTATTCATTCCTGTGCTTCCTAACAGACTCCCAATGCCTGAATTTGCCAAAGGGGCTGAGACAAGAGTAGGAAGCCCTGGCAGCTGAAGATAGAACAGAATGGTCATTTTAAAATATTAAAAAAAAAAAAAAAAAAAAAAAAGGCAGCCCATAAAAGAGCACCCAGTTTTCCTAGGAGAAATAGTCTGTTATTCTTGCAACTAGTGAAGCATCCAACTGAGATAGGGTGCCTAAGGTGTGGAAAAAGCTAAATAAATAGGGTTGTAGCTGCTTCCCCCCCCCTCTAATTTTGTAGAGGTAAACAGCAGTCTCCAATGACATCATATAACTTTTCTTCACTTTTTTTCCCTGTTTTACAACATGATGGTATTTCTTAGCATTGTGTTTCCCATCAAACATGGATTCCCATTTTATGACCTCTCCCACATTTTACTGAGAGAAACAAGATTTGGAAAGAGTTTTTAGCAGAAAAGCTAGTACTGTCAAACACATCTGTAAACATTCAGCTTTGCTTCACACAAGAGAGTTTAATCTGTGAATGCTGCATCTAGGAGTCAAATGCAAAGATAAAGCAGGATATTCTCAGCACCTACTTATAGAAGAATTTATAAAATGCTATAAACTCTGCCACATGTGACAATAGCCACATGACCCAAATACTAAACTATTCACATGAGCCCATGCAAACAGCAAGAAACAAATCTAACAGCTTAAAACCCAACATAATTGAAGATGAAAGCACCATCAGGAAACATGACAATGAGTCCTGTGTCATTTCATGTTTCATGCAACACAAATATGTCACCTTATCTCTTAGGTTGCTAGATATTAATAAAACATACTGCCACACTTGAAAGGATAATGCTATCGAAGGAGAGAAGCCTTTTGTATATTTACTTTGTATTCTTTAAGAACTGCAGACCAAAGTCATGAACGGCATCTTAAACCATTTTTCACACGAGGAGCCCATGTGTCACACAAGATTTCTTGTTCCATACCATACTGTCCTTTCATGTTAGGTTGCTTGTTTTTCAGTACCAGTATATCCTTTATTATGAGGCTTTTTTTTTTTTTAAGGTTACTTTTGGGTAAAAGAATGGCTTTGCTGAGCTCCATTGCCTTAGCATTTTGTATTACAGAAGCAGCTCTAATAGCTATGTATGCATTGTAAGTTCCCTGTCCTTTCCTTCTGACTTTGCTCTGTGGTTTCCCTAGAAGTGTGACAATTCCTGACGAGTCATAGTGAAACTGGGAAAAAATCCTGGGGTTGTTCCTTGAGAACACTTGAAAGGGATTCAACAACGTGTTAAAGTCAGATAGAACAGTGTCTGTTCTTTTGACCTGTTCTGGTGGCTGGGATTTGTAAAGAGCTTAAAGATAGGGCAAATCCAAAATATTTCATTATGATTCTAGTTCTCTAATGCTTAAGCTGTGGTGAAGCATGTTTTTGCAAATTCCTTTTCCTTCCTTGTCACCCTGCACTCCAGTGTCTGTGTTCTCCTTCATCAGTCCCCACCGTCTTTTTTTAAGACAACCAGTTTGAAGGCTGGAAACTTACCAATGCCTACGTGATGATATCTCTGCTATCAACATTTTGGATAAGGCACGCCGTGGTCCATGATCTGGGTTTCGCATGTCCCTGTTGAGATCAGTCATACAGAGTCATTGCAAAACATAGAATCATAGAATCAATTGGGTTGGAAAAGACCTCCGAGATCGAGTCCAACCCTTGGTCCAAATCCAGTCCATTTACTAGATCATGGCACTCAGTGCCACGTCCAATCTGCGTTTAAAAATCTCCAGGGATGGTGAATCCACCACCTCTCTGGGCAGCCCATTCCAATGCCTGATTACATCATAGAATAGTTGCTGGAGGATGTGGTGCATAGCCTTGCCTGACCCTGGGATTGCAGACATAGATTATTGCTGAAGTCTGTCTTACTTTAGCCTGGTGAGTGTAAGCACAGGCTCCTCCAATCAGTTTGTTTGCTATACAAGTTAGGATGACAGCATGGGTTCAGACTTCAAATACAACCAAGACTGGAGGGCCGCTGGGCCCTCCCTACTTATGTGTTTTTCCCGTGGTTTGGCTTCTTCAGTGGGGGACTCCCCCAACAGAGATATATGGCCCGACATTTAGCAGAGTGGCAGGCAAGCCTGTAGAGTCTGCTAAAACATTTGTGGGAGTCTGGAAGCACTTTAGAGGCTGATAGATAAGAAGTTAGAAACATCTGAAGTTTTGAGGAGGAAAACATGATTTATGGTGACTATGAAGAGCAGGAAATCAAAACTGTTAAGAAATCAGCTTCAGGTCATCATAAAGTTTTGATCCCTAGTTTCACATTAAGAAACAGAATACTACTAGAAAATCATGCCTGTGGTAATAAATAAAATTAAAAATTAGCTACTATATACTGCTTTTCATCTGTAGATTGTGGTGATAAGAAGAACACAGTGAAAGTCTAATTTATTGCAGCTAAATAGTTGACTGTTAAACATTTCTTTTTGTGGGACTGTAAATTCTACCTGTTGACATGAGCTCAGTCTTAGCTGCTTTCTGGACTGGATTGCTTTATCGTTTAGAATTAACTCCATGCAGGCATTTTGAAGAATTATTGTTTTTTGCAAGTGTATTATGAAAAGGAGAAATCCCATAGGAGAGAAAGAAATAAACTGGCAAAAGACTTTGGCACTGATTGTAGCCATGGCTACATTTACTGTTACACAAATCAATTAGGACCATATTTTGTGAATCTTAATTGAGGAAAACTGCCATTTTTTCCCTACAAAACTTGATCTTAGAATATGTAATTTTTTAGTCACATCATTGATCTACCGCTATGGGAAACACTTTCTTTAATACACTCTGAAAACGTAAGATGTTGCAAGTGTACCTACTGTACATCTTTTTAATGTAAGTAATAAAATTCTGAAGTGCTTGTTGAAACAAATTGCTAGTGAGAATCTTTGTATTACTTAAAGGCTTTGAAATTTACCCTATATTTACCCACAGATTTTGACCTTAACTCTGAAGAATTACTGATCCTTTGTTTTTGTTGTCCCAGCTGACACCATTCAACTGAGTTTGGGGTTCATGCAAAGAAGGGCAAATTTGAAAATTATGATCTTTACAGTTCTCCAAAATTGGTTGCCCAAATCGTTGGTCTGAGTTACAATATGTGGTTATAAATATATTGTCTATTTTAATACCTAATGCAGGAGTCCAAGTTACTACAAATAATTACTGCAAGCATGAAGACTCGTAGGACTACAGCAATGTCTTTATTATGAAATCCAAAGGATATCCTTTGCTGTGGGTTGGTTTGTTTGAACAATTACTAGGGATATATGTCCCTAAATGTGGCTGGAAGCTACACTTGGAAGCAGGCCTGAACCCACATGTGCAGACATGTCTGATGGTTCACTGGATCATAGAAAATAGACTGGTGACCCTTAGCTGTTGAATCTTTTTAGAGAACTGTGAGAAAAAAGGAGGCAGATGGAAGCATGGTACAAATCTTTGATTTATTTAAGTCACTGGTATTTTTTGCCAGATTTCTTTTTCATATCTGATGAGAGTCATATGTAGAAGTATATGTCCTTTTCAATTTATGTGTGACATGGATATTGACTGGTGACAAGGATTGTTTATTGTGGCTAGGAACCAAAGCCAACCAGATGGTTTTGGAAAGTTTGGATACAAATGTAAACTTCAAAGCCCTGAGTTATCAATAGTGGGATAAAGGTGTGCTAATGTACTTTGTACAAGAAGGACTTCTTGAAAAATTAGATCAAGGAATTTCCCCTGGCATTCAGTGAGGTCATCCTGGCAACCAAACTGATTGGGCTGATAAAAAGGAAAAGCGCATGTTTGTTGCTGTCCTTAGGAAGAAGCTGAAAGGGATAAGGGTGGCAGGGATCTCATGGGGAAAAGGAATGTTTACTGCTAGCACAAAAGGAGATGGACTGCAGGAGGAGGTGATGCTTTGGTAGTCTTTGAGGGAAGGGGATGAAGGGAAACTTCTAAAAATAGCAAAATATCGTCCAGTACTGGCTTTTGTTCCCATCACCCCCTTGAGTTCTGCTTTCAAGATTTATTATATCACTCTTAAATCTCTTGGAGTCATTACAATCTTGCCTTTCATCTAGTCTGTATATAAATAATTGATCATCATAAGGATTGAAAACTGTGGAAATGAAGACAGCTTAACACAGATATTCTTTATGACATCAATTACAGGGGGAATCATTTGATGAGAACAGAGAATATTTCAAACGGTACAATAATGCGAGCTCCTAAAATTACTTTGTATTTGAAATGAAATGTGTACACTGATTGGTTCTGTTGCCAGTTTATGGAGAAAGTATATTATGGTTCAATGAAAAAGATGGTTAATTATCTGCACACAGGGCTTGCTTCACCCCTCCCCTACTTCTCTTTTACACTAGTGTAATTCTGTTGAAGTCAGCTGTGTACAAATGGTGTAATGCAGCGGTGAATCAGGCCTATATTTTGTAAGTAATTTATTGCAAGCATTTGCAGTACTGATAGAGGAAACATTCAGGCATGTTTGCTGCTGAGATTGAGGTTCCCTGAGTGTGTGTTCTGTTGGCAGCAGTCACGTGTGCTGAGCCAGGGGTGTCATAGGGTTAAACACAGAGTACTGCCACAGTAGCTTAGCCCAGTTATTGTATTCAAAACTCGTAAGATGCTAAAATATAGTAAACCGCATAATTGTGTTGAAAGGAAGTCAAAGTTCAAGTGAGGTTTTTTCTTTTTTTTAGTGTAGTGTTGACTGGTGAATTTATATATTTGGCTTGACTGGAGAGGACACTTCCTCTTGCTCGCTGTCATGTTGACGTTTTGTGTTGTTCCACTGTTCATCTGCGTGCAGGCAATAGGTGGTTTGGACCAATATTGAAACTGAAGGGAAGTGGAGCACTATTCATGCTGTTCTAAAAAGTGTGTAATGGTGTCTGGAGGACTTGTCTCCTCCTGTGCCTCTGGCTGCTAGGAGCGTGCCAAGCGTGTGCAGAGCAATAAAGCCATCTCATTTTATCTGTCTGTGGAAAGAATGCCATGCCAAAAATGAAACCTGGCAGTGTACTTTAATCTGTGTGAGCAAGTGATAGCAACTTTGTTGTTAAAAGTTCCCGGGGGAAAAAATCTTAAATGTTTCATTTTATATGGGCACTTCTAAAACTAGACAACATCAAACAGAAATACTTCACTTTATGGTGGACAGTCCCAGGAAATTGTAGGAATTGAGCTGTGAAAGCAGAGTTAAATGGTGAGCTTGAATTCCTGTGCATTTGCAGTCACTGGAGAAGGTCCCAGTTAGCAGCCGTGAGAAAGGCAGTATTAGTTCTGGATGTGTTTCATGTATTTTTCAGGAGTAAGAACTCTAGTTTGAATTAAGATGTGTCTGTTCCATTACTTTTTAATCTTTTGCAACAGAGTAGATGTGGTTATATGTTGTAAATGCAAAGACTGGGGAACTGGAATGTGAGAGGTGGCAAAAAAATTTCTGTTCCTGGTGATAGGTAAACATTATCATTTGTCTTGCCTAGAATTCAATTCAGAAAAATACTGAAGCGTGTGCTTTGAAATCATAAAGTCTTCAAACTGAAATATTTCAGTACCAATTTTCCAGAGATACTATGTGAATGATTCATATACAGATTGTGATGCTGTTCTTTCTGTCCTTTGACTCTTAACCAAATTATCACAATACGCCTTAATAGTTCCTTTTCTTATTGTTACTTGTTAATTTTAGGGGAGACCCCAGTAGCTTGCATTACTTACACTGTCAGTAGGTACAAAACATTTGGTTTGCAAGCAGAACTGTGCAGGGATATGCAAACAGTACTTGGATGCCTTAGGATGTAAGGAGTTTGAAGGAGATGTTTGATTTTGTGAAATATTTTGGATTGATATAATATTTTATGGTATTGTCTTAGACAAAGGACTTTCCTTCTTTCCCTTCGATGAGCAAGCTGACATCAGGCACAGAATTTGATCAAACCTCTGCTTCCAGACAGAGTTTTGAAAGACCATTGCCTCTCCCAATTTAAAGTGATGGTTGTGTGGCCAGAGAATGTATTGACATCACTGAGAAATAGGAACAATGACCCACTACTAAATGTGAGTAGATTCTCCTCGGAAAACTCCAGTGCTTGCTATGCATTTAGATTCTTTATGAAATATTATTTATTCTGGGTTGTTTTCTAGAATTTTTCTCTCTCTACTTCTTTCTTTCATATCTTAGTGACGATCACATCTAGCAGCAGCTGGAAGAACATGTGTATTGTGTATTGACCCTGTCAATTATGCTTGTGGGAAATCTCACCTCTTATTGAATATCATTAGGCTGTTTTTGCAGAAGCTTTTGTGACCTTGTTAGAGATAGCATATCACTGGGGAGGGGGAACCCCACAACCTAGTGTTAACAGTGAAATGTGCATTTAGCCAGGCGTAGCAAAGGAGCAGACATGTATTGTCAAAATAGTAAGTTAGAAGGAGGGCTGGACATCTAGAGGATCAAGAAGACAGAAGATAAGAGAACTTCTTAGGACAGAGAGAAGTTCAGAGACAGATCGGGCAGCAGAAGAGGGTTGCTCAAACTGTCTGGAAAGAAAACAGTGCTGCTATTGAATGGTAGCAGCCATTCTGAATATCACTTTCATGCGCATTTTTCAGACCAGGCTTGCACAAATCACAATCTCAATAAATTTTCCAATTTTTGCGTTTAGGTGATTCTTAATTATAATTTTACATAAAGAAAGGTAATTGCATATGATTAATGATAGGGTTTCATTTTCGAGAGTCCGTGTTAAGTTAATGGGAACCACAAAGTGTAAATCTTGTTGATTTAGACAGTGGATTACTTTCTGTATTTCTTCATTTGAGAGACACAGGTATGAAGAACAGATGTGCAAATGTTAGCCTGGTGTGTAGTGTGCCCAGAGGGAGAAGTGTAGGTATGGGATGATTTTTAAAACAGATTTCTTTCTGAGGTGTGGGATACAGTACCTTTAATTGTTGTATTTCTGAAGCTTCTAGATGACATTTCTAAATTGCTGATGAGAAAACAAGCCCTTCCATGGCCATAATATTAAAAGGAAGCTGTGCCTAAAGAGTAAATGTAAGATCTATTCCCACTGCTGAAAGATGTAATTTTTGTTTGTTATTTTGGAAAATGTTCAAGTTTGGTTTTCCCTTACAAATCATAGCATAACCTCTGGGAAAACAAATATAACACTTTTAAAGTTGTGTTTTTATAGTTACAGAAATGGAATGCAACTAAAGTTAAAGATGAGGAAGCTACGTTATGTCCAATTGATTTTGAATAGTGATGGACATTCATATGTAAGGACGTATGCAAGAAGAAATTTGAAGGTATGAAGTAGAGTTTGTCTATATAAATTCAAGGACAAGTTACATCTGGTGATACTAAGTAGTAAACTTTTTCAGCCATTCACTTAAGTAGCTTAAACTAACTGTAATAAGCAGCTTTTCAATTTCCTTTAGTAATTTCAAACCCTGTATTTGTATTTGCTTTATAAAACATAGCATTATTTTATCAATTGCTGTGGTGTATGTGAGTCCAAATCATACTAGGACACTGGTTAGGTGTCCATCACATTACGTTCTGTGCAGATGGGACCAAACCAGAAATTACACATGGAGACAGCACTGCATGCCAGTGCAATGCAGTGGTAGATTTTGGAGGTCTCTGCTGTCTGGGACCACGTGCAGACCTGGGTAGAGCTAGCTGGAGGTCTTTCATTCGTGGAAAATTTGTCCCATCTTAACATAATTGTTAAGTCACACTCCCAAAGTGGCTTTCATGTCATCAGCTTCAGCTGCCTGCAGTTTGTTGTCCTGGAACATGTTCTGAAATTGAGGGATGAACTAGGGGCACATTGGCAGTGCCTTGATCTCTCCATTTATGCTAAAGGAAGGATGCTCAGGTGGGACTCTTCTGTTAGACAGCTGGAATTAGGTGAACCTCACACTGCCTGGGTAAAATGGGACCAGAGTCCAGTTATTTCATGCTCACCTCTTTTTTTTTTTTTTTTTTTTTTTCTTTTGACTGTCAATCTTGTTTCAGACCCTTCCTGCCTCCAAGGACTGATTGCTTTCCTTTCCTCACTCAGTAGTGATTACTTGGCTGGCTTACTGTGCAACTTCCAATCTCCTGGAACCCCAGGGTTTTCAGACAGGAAGGTATCTTTTAGCAGTGAACTGTGCTGGTCAATATTTTCCTCACGAGCAATTCCCTTACTTCTCCTTTTCTCTCCAGGAGAATGGCTTGAAACCACAAATTTTCATGTGGTGTGACTATATTGGTTTTATAGTTTCTTTGCTACAGCCTCCGTATTTTTGTCTCACTCATTTATATTAAAAAGTGGCAATCATGGGTATAGCTCACTTTAGAGATGCTTTAGGCTAAAAGTATTAATGTTTTTAAGGCTCTTAGAATGCCTGCACAAGTATAAACCTTGACAGTGTTGTAGCATTTGTTGAGAGCTTATGAAATTGAACAATGTAATTCTGTCAACAGTTTTTGTATTTAGAAAGTTGCGACCCATCACTAAATTCTTATATGAAGTTAATTCTTAAATGAAGAAAATATTTAGAAGTTCAAAGTTTAGAAATTTGATTGAACTCCCAGACCCACTGGGCTAATAAGAACTTTCTCCTCAGACAGCTCTCACAGCTGAGATTGTTTAGATATCCACATAAAAATGTAACTAATACTTCTATAAAGAGGAAAGCTGGAGTACCTCCATGGCAGAACTTTTGGAATAGCTCTACCTCCTTCAGTTCTTTTCCTATTAAAATCATTGGAAAAATCTGTTCTTGACTTTAAGGGGAGCAAGGTTAAACTAGCACAGAATGTTTTGAAAATTCCAAACTGGTAATTTAATCTTCAGATTTAACCATAGTGGCCCTTGCAAACTTTTTTTTTCCAAAGCTGCGCTCAAAATAAACGATGTGTTAGTCTCTAATAAATGGTCCTTAGTAAAAGCATGTATTATGCTTCCTTTGCAAAGTCATTTATTTCTTATGGTGGGTTTCTGATTCAGCTATCTCCCTGCATGCTGTTCCAACTTTTTTTTCCCTTCTAGGAGTCTGTATAAATGCTACAACTTGCTGTGTTTCTGTACAGCAACACATGTGCATCTGTGCATAACAACATGAAGAGGATAAACCTCAGACTTATTAGCGTGGTTGTCTTCAGACTGAAAAATACTTTCTGTAGGTTCATTTCCTAGAATCAGCTTCCTAATTTCTTGCTTATTAAATCATGTAGTGTTTATGAAATAAGACTCCCAGTCTGTCAGTCGGAACTCTAAAGCCTTTCACAGACCATAAATTCACATTCCAGTAGTTATAAATAGAAAACACTATTTCAATGGTTGTAAAACTCTCTCTCTGATGATTGTGTGTTGTACTGCACCAACAAATCAGAAAAAGAGATGGTTGGGATACTGTAGTCAACATCTTTTTACTCAGAATTTCCACTGAGCCAATAAGTGAGCTTGTGCTGATGATTTGTAGTATCTGTTATCACCTTTCATCAGACTCTGAGAAAGGAAATACAGGATATTCCAGATGGGAGTGTGGTGCATGTGCACTGAGGAATCTGTTTGTTTCCTCTGATTGTTAGTGAAGGACAGTGGGGGTGCTGCTGCTCATTGCATTATTTCTTTTACTAATGACCATATTCAAGTGACTTCTGTTAATGTGCTGTAATGTACAATTCTTCTGGGATACAGTTATTTATCCTTTTGGTAATTTTGACTGCTGTTGCACATTTTGCAACACTGTAGATTAGAAGCTGCAGAAATTACTCTGCAGAAGAGTACATTTCCTTTTTAACAGTGATCCAATGTTTCCCACCTTTTCCTTTATGTGTTTTCTTATTACTCTTAGAATCAGTCTCACTAGGTTACTAACTTCTGCAATGCCCTGGTTAATCGATGCTAATACAATTTTCTGAACATGTTTCCCAATTAAGTTTCTGGCCTCATTATTTAAAATAGAAGTATTTGATGTTGAGAATTAAATCTGCAACACATCAAGGGTTTCTTACCTCTATAACTGCTGTTGTGGAATGGTATATATCGCTTTGGGGTTTGGATATTCACTCATGAATCGTTCATACTTCTCTCATGTATCAGCCACAGAAGAACACCTGTACTAATGGTAGGAGCAATGGCAATGTATTAGAAAGGATAAGAATGACACAGCCTGTTATGAGATGGACTATTAGTTGAAAAATTAAAAAGGCAACACAACACAAGCTGAGATACAGAAGCTGGACAAAAGTTCATAAAAAAGAAATGCCTGACTGCATGAAACCAATGATCAGTCTAGCCTGCTTCTGTCTCCAGCAGAGGCAGTAGGAGAGACTATTTAGGGATAGCATGCAATCTTGGCCACTTCCATGGTCTGTTCTCAGCGTCTGTCAGCATCACAGGTGGTGTATTACAGATATTAGGGGCCGCATACCTGCATAGTCTTCTTAGTGTTCATGGACATGTTTCGCATTAACTTACCTCAGTATCAACAGTTTTGCAAGTGAGAATGTCTGTTGATATGAACAGCCTCCTGTGGCAGCAAGTTCCAGAGGTTCACTGCTCACTGTGGAAAGTACTTTCACTTTAATTAAATCAGTCTACTATTAGTTTCATAGTGTCCTCTACTACTTTTTCTAGAATTGCAGTATTTTATTCTGTTTGATCCTGCATGTATTCAGCTATCCCCTTTTTTCTGATACTGTGATCATACCTCCTTTTTAGCTTTCCTCTTTCAACAGAAGGGTCCTAGACTATATACTGTATGAGATATTACATAGATGAGATACTTTCTCTGTCCCCTGGATGATTTGGTCTTCTCTAAATCTCCTGTAACTTCATTACAAAATTAAAAGAAAACTCTTACCTATGTGCTACAACAAGTATGTCAAGCATGAGAAGCTCTTGAACAACCTTAGCAATAAAGGTACAAATAGTTCACTGAGAGTCTGCAGTGGCATTATCCTTTTTATGCCTTTGTCATCAACTGGTCCCACTAATCACAAGATAGTTTCCTGCTTTTGATGTGTTCAAAGAATGTTTTACCATCAGTTTGAGCATCCTTTGCAAGTCACTCTTCAAATGCTGTTTTTAGCTCTCCTTATTTCCTGTTCACATTTGAGCTACTTTATTTTATGGGATTTTTCTATCCTCACTTCAGAAAGCTTTCTGGTGGTTTTGTTGGGTTTTTGTTTGTTTGATTTGGGTTGGTTTTTTTTAATGCCAGTCTTCTGCCTTTGAAAGATCCCTTTGCTTTCCTATTGAGCCATCCATGCAGATGGGGATTGGACTGCTTTGTTTTCTTAGTGTGCGTCACACATATTACCTAAACTTCTAATATAGTGTATTTCATTCTGCAGGCTTTATGTAGACTTCTTGACTTTTGAACTAACCTTTTTAGAGCTCTCTGGAGGGGAGAGGGGATATTGGGTTTTGCATTTTTATAATTGTTAATTTTTAACAGACTTTTTTCTTGAGATTTAATAGTCATAAAGTAGATGTATTTAGCCTTCTTTCTTTTTCTAATTTTAAACTGTAGTGTATGATGATCACTAATTTAGAACACTTGCCCCATTAATAAGCTGTTGTCCTGTGCACCAGCTGAGACCAACGCCGGTATGGTTTTTAAGTAACAGGTGTTTGTGTGTCAACAAAATTAGATTTCTGTGTCTCAATGCAGCTTTAACTCAGTCAGGTGAGGTTAATTGTAGTCTCTTTGAATTTGTATCTGACCTAAATTTTCAGCTTCTATTATTTCATGAAATTTTTCCTGAGTCAGTGATTCTGGCATTGCCCTACTCAGAGGTTGGTGGCACAGCTATGCTATTATTAATGTCCATGCTTTTTACTCACAAGGATTGTGCTTCTTTTTCCCCCCATAATATTTTTATGCTGTGCCACTGTATAATATCCTTCACATACAGTGCCTCTTCCTGATGTGTGTGTCCCATTCCATCATTCCTATCAAGTAGGTAATACCACATCTTATCCTCCTTTCCTCACATGCCAAGAAGCCTGTTATGTCAGGGTTGTCTATTTGATACCAAGCATTTTAGATCTCTCTCCAACTTTTCAGACCTGAAGTATTAATATAGAAGAACTCCCAAGTATTGCTCTTACACTGTTGCTTATTATTGTCTCTTCAATTCAGCTGCTATGGTAGGCAGCCTAATTTATCCTTCCTTACTCACAGATGATGTGCTGCTTGCTTTCCTCCTGACTCTTTCAGAAGTGTGTTGCACTTTACTTATGACGAGCTCATAGGTTGCCTCAGTCTGAATTGAGTGTTTCTGTCCATGTTGGCTTGTCCTCATCAAAGCTTCTAGGTTTGATGCTTCTCAGGAGCTGTTTTAGTTTTTCATAGTAATGTGCTGGGTTTTATGATGAACAAGCAGCCCATCCCTCTTGCACAGGTTTCTCCCATTCTGAACAGCTCCCTGGTTCCAAGTGTGGATAACTTCCCGTTGTCTACACTTTCATGCTCTGGCACTCTGGATTTCCTGTCTTTTGGGCCTTGTGTGTGACTTTTTAGAGGATGCTACTATGCAAGTCTTGCCCAGCTCCTTTTCAACAGTCTGATTTTGAATGTTCACAACCCTTTTAAATCATGGTACCAAAATGGTTAGTGACTATAGGCTTTTCCCCTGCAACCTGGGTATTTGGTGAAAATTCCTGTCTTTTCGCCTGACAGACATTGCCATGGGGTCTTGGACATCAGAGACAGATATCTGTGCATGAAAAAATAGTTGTCTACTTCTAGCTAATTCTTCATATCTTTGACAATTCTCTTCTGGTGCAGAAGCATCCTGAGAGGACACAGTGACAATGACTTAGGCTGTGGATTAAGATGATAACATGGAATGCTTGGATCTGTTTCAGTACTAAAACTAATTTCATTAGCTTCTCAGTTCAGCTAATACTGCAACACCACCAGGGAATAATAGTAATTTGTTTGCCCATACAAGAGAGACTCATGCCCAGATTGCCAGGCATTAGCCTTGGGCAATGCCTCCCATATAACCCAGACTCTGGGCTGACAGTGTTGCAATGTCAGGGGACATTAAGTTAGTTTTCTGCTAACCTGTCCTGGCTGGTGCAAGCAGCAGCAACAGCAGGCTTGAAGGAAAGACATATTCAAGGGATCTCTGCAGAAAATCAGATTCACCACTGTCAAAGGATGCTGAGAAGGAAAGTGTCCTTTTTTAAAAAATGTTTCAAAGAACAAGAAAAAAAGGGGAATTGTCTTGGATTTCAATATGAAAAGGAACATTTTTGGTAAAATTTTGGCAAGTCTTTTTCAAGGCAGATGAAGAAAACAAGTCAAGGGATAAAACTGGACCTTCTTTGAGAGGAACAAGATACAATGTCACTTGGAATGAAAATGTATTTTCATTGCTAACACTGGAAATTTTTTTATTTACTTTGAAAACTTATGTCATTATCCATACTGGAAGCATAAAACACAAAATTGGTGAAGATATTTAAAAGCAATGCAAATGTTTTCAGATTTTCATTAGAAGAGTCTCCGCAGACAAAAGGGCTTTCAGGACATAAAAACCTTTGACGCTTCAGTAAACCAAACTGAGTTTTGCTTGACAGCTGAAAGATATTCCCTGTGGGTCATTTATGCTTCTGTCTGCAGAGTTGATTGAGTAAATATGCAGCAAGAAGGAACATTTTTATACCCTGTGTCTGGCATTTTCTGGTTGATATTTTTAACTTAAGGCAGATACAGTTCGATAATGTAGCTTGCACAGCTTGGCAGTATTCATCAAATACGGAAATGACTTTGATAAATACACCTTGCTGCATCTTCAGTTTTTAGCAGCAGTCATGTTACATTTTAAGTTGGAAGAGTTCAAGTGCAGACTTCTGGGAGGGTGTTAAATCACCACTGGGGCTCTGGATAAGCAGTCAGTTCCTGAGATGGAGTTAAAACACTTTAGGCGTAAAGTCTACCTGAAAAGTCTATGAAGACTCTTTAGGTAAGGTGGCAGGAGATTAAAATCGGAAACTTTTCTGCTTTGAAAAGAGAAATGCTCTTTCAACCTAAGCAAGTGTCGTTGCCATGGGTACTTGATCTATGACAAGCTGTGTGAGGGGTTTTCCTGACTGAGGGCCAGCAGGCTGGTGGACAGCTGGGTGGGTGGCAGGGGAAGAGAAGTGGTCTCCAAGTTCTAGGGACATGTCGAATGAGAGCTTTAATTTCTCCCTGCTGCAGACTATTTGATCATATTTTGAGTGTGACATCATGGAGACTGCCTTTTGTGATAGAGAAACCTAAGTTGTCTCCTGCTTTCTGTAACCAAATGAAACTCAGTGCAGACATTTGTATCACTGTCCAAACGCTGAAGGCCATTTCCAAGATGACACATCCTCATTTTGGCCCCAGCTATTATTAGCTGATACATTAATGATGTTATTAGATCCATGAACCTAGTGATTAATTTTTTAAATGTAAAAATTCAGAGTTGCCAATGATGTGTTCGTGGTTTTTTAATAATAATTTTCACAAAGTTGGAGTTGTATTTGCCACAGGGATGTTTTGTGATCATGTTTGGGTGAAGAAGTAGGTGATGATGCCAGAAACTGAAGGGGAAATGTTGTATCTCAAGCTGTAAAGAATTTAGGTTTTGAACAGCTCTCTAATAACGCATTACATATTTCCTGTGTGGGTTGATGTTCGTGGTAAAACCTTTCACTTTTTGTGAATATTTTCTTGAATTTACAGCAATTACTCAACTATTTACAAGGGACAAAATGTGACCCCCATTAATCATAACTAATCAAATTCAGCATGTTCAGTCATAAAGTTTTCCGTCACTGTTTTCACTACTTTAATCTTTATTCATATTTTCCAAGCTAGTCATGATTCAGAAATTAATATTTACGACTACTATGTGCTGGTATCTGAGAGCTTGCTTTTTCCTTTTTTTTAACTAGTATGTAGCCTGGAGAGATGAGCCACTCTCAGCTAGAATTGCTATCTTTCCGTGAAATGAATGTTCACACAAATTTCAGGACTGACAGCTTCTGGAGATTATAGTCTGTAGGAAAAGTGGGGCAGAGGGAGCTTGCACTGTCTTGTCAGCGTACCTCAGCTCTGCTTTGCAGGGTTGAGGGAGAGGCATAGACTTCAGGTTACTCCCACTTGGTCGCCTCGAACTGCGTCCAGGTAGCAGGTCGTGTGGTGCAGTTTTTGACTTCTTGAAGTCACTTGTTGAAAAACAACTGTGTACTCACTCCTGGTGCTTTTCTCTGTAGCAACTGTTAACATACAGTAGGAACTTTGATTGCAGCTTGCGAAGTTGTCGCTGCAGGCTGATGGCCGGCTCCACTGGTGGTTTGAGGTCTACATGGTGCTAAACAACAGAGAGGTGCTGTGCTCTGGTGTGTACTTGAAGAAAAGCCATTACGAACTGAAATGTCAACAGTGACCCCATGCACCTGTAATAAATGTAAGCTTTGTAATTAGTAGCAAGCTGTCTCAGAGGGCTAGAAATAGTTACTCAGATTAATTTTCACTGTGGTGTGCCCAAAGTTCTTGTATGACATAAGGCAACCGGTTAACGTTGTCAGGAGAGACTATCAAATTGCAGCATGTATGGCTTGATGGTAGAGCTAAGCTCTAAGAGTCTTGTGGCAGCAACTATCTTTCCATATGTTTTTCTGGAGCTTACCACGCCCTACAAGAGCAAATGGAATACGTGTAGAGTCACACCTTCATTGTGAGTATTGTTCTTCTGCTTCATTATGCATCGAACTTATGTAGTAAACAATATTTACAGTGTAAAATAATACCAAATTGTGTGTGTGTGTGTGTGTATATATACACATATAACTCATAAGTGCTGTAGGCGTCAGAAAGGGAGTCAGTGAACACACCCAGCAAAAAAATCATGCATTGAGGAACTCTTCTGCCTCTCTGTTTCAGGCTTTCCTACTGCCTGTGACAGGCAGGTGGCTCTGGGATCATGTAAAGAAGCCTCAGATGAGGGTAACTGACCCTGGAGCACACTTTAAGCAAAAAGACATTTCAAAAGGCATCCTAAAGCATGTCTAGACTGGAATTTGTAGTTGAAAGGAAAAACTATTATCCTCTGGGTTGAAAAGTGACCCATGGCTTTAGGCATTAGTGATTTTTGATAAATGACCTGGTTGGCCCTCTCCCTGGTGTGGGAGGCAATTGGTTTCCACTGTAAACCTGGACTGTAGACTATTTCCTTTATCATATTTGTAGCAAAGGTAGCATAGCCTAATACAACAGAAAACAGGGAGCTTTTGAGAATTTATTCCTTGTGGCTATTTGTAGAAAGAATCTGAAATAACAATATAGCCCTTCAAACTTAAACTTTGAATATATTTACTAACATGGGGGATCTTTTTTCTCCTATTTGATGAAGTAGTTGTGTTTTCATGGAATACATATTAGCATGATTTTTACCATGTTATAAATGTGGCATTGCTATCGCATATGAACTGTTTTGGTCAAGAGCCATGTTAACTGCCCCATCAATTACACTTCTAAGTGCCTGTCACATTAAAAAAATGTGGCTCTGGGCCCCTTAGGGTTTTTCCTTCTTCTAGGCAAAGAGTTTTTTGTTTTCACTCACTACTTTTGATCTCCTTATCATTCTGGAAATGTTCTTGCTTGCATTTCATTTGGGGGGGGGTTGGGTTTTTGGTTTTTTGGTGAGTGAAATATCTTTGTGTGGGAAGCAAAAGGAGCATTGTGAGATCCAAAACTTCTTGGGATACTGAAAGAACATTTAGAATTTCTTATGGATGGGTTACTATTGTGAAGGCAGCAGTTAATGTGTTAGACATAGTTGCAAAATTGCAAAGGTAATGGGTATTATATCTTATTCTGTATGTTTAAAAATGCTTCCCATACTGTGCAGTGTATCTGTTAGCAAATACTGCCATTTCAGCTATGGCCAGGTATGTATTTGCATATAATTCCCCCTTAGTGTATTTTCGTGCAGAACAACTTCTGAGAGCCTAAGACAAAATATCTATGCCACTTCAGAACACACAGGTACTTAATTCTGTATGTTCAGTAGACCAAAAATTATTGAAATGAATGTGGTGGAACACAGCTGGAGTTAAATGAACTTTTGTTCTCGCAGGGTTGGCTAGATTAAAAACCACGAAAAAGAAAAAGTTAAAAATCCTGTGTTTTTAATAGCTCCAACTACAAGCCTATATCAAGACAAGCAGCTGGCAAACATATGACATTTTTCCCCCCTACTGATCTTATAAAAAGAATTTCATGTTCATCCAGCCATATTTTTCTGAGAGTACCTGCTGGCATATCATTCATCTAGGAAGGTTGTTGGGGGCACCAGTCCTAGTGCATAGACAATGCCCAGTGACTGGGAGCAAAACACCCCCAGGGAAAGCTCAAAGCTTGTACCCAGGCTCTGATGGACAGGTGTTCAAACAGGAACCTGAATAGGGTTCTCTGCGGATTGCTGAATGTTCTTTCCCTCACATATAAGCTACCAGCAGAGCTCAGTGTTTCCTTTTCTACTTGTACTGTAGGACTGTACAACTGCCTGAGAACCTCATGTAGTCATGAGAACCTCTGTGTAACGTTATTTGGCTTATACATCTTTTATTATGGTTGGCTGTTGGTGAGAGTCAGATGAAAATTATTTCCAGATTACAATAAGGCAACTTCAAACATAATAACTGTTGTTAGATCATTGACCATATTAAAATAAAATTTTAAAAGGCTGCACATCAAGGCTGAGAGAAAACTGTTTAAAGAAGAAAAAAAATGTGTAGCATTATTGCTCCAAACATACTGCTGAACCTTGGGAAAAGATTTGTGCCACGTTTCTTATGACAGTAACATCACGGAGGATATAAACCAGTCATTGGCACTCTCTCAAGAAACACATCACTGTAATTCATTATAACAATACCACTGTGATATTTGTTCATAATATTTTTGAAAGCTAGGCTATGAAAACAGTATGCACTGACTGTCAGTGGTGATGTATCATTCTGTAAAAGAGAACATACATGACAAAATGTTTTAAATGAACTCTAAAAATATACTCATGAGTTAAAACAATTTGGCTGGTCTTGTGCTTCATGCCAGGAGGGGCTTCCCAGGATATGCTTCTGGATGACCTTTTTGAGGACATATATCAAATAGTCATGTATTTATTATGGTCCCAGTCAGTCTTCAATAGCAATGATGAATGTTGTGCAGTGTACAGAGTCATTACAGCTCTGTGTAATTCTCTGCTTAGTTTCCAGTTGCTTGTCTTTTCTATGGAAAACAGAGTGGCCTGTGTCATGTCAACCCAATAAACCCCACTTTTACCCACAAAGTGTTCTCAGTGGCATAAAGCTTTATCTGACCTGGCAGAGGGGTATGTCAGGAGCCCTGCAAGGAGGCTTCTGTTCTGCTTCCCCAGTTGTGTCTGGGCCCAGCAGAGTTCAGGGGAGCAGTCTGGCTCTTGTGGGCTGGGAGGCTTTATGAACTCTCACAGCTTCCAGTAGCATGCTGGGATTCATTGCAGTTCTGACGTCAGTGTAAATCTGGATTTCTAGGCACTGAATAAAGAAACACACTTATCCTATGGCTGAATGGTCTTGATGACATGCCATTTTTCCATTTTCCCCATCAGCATGGTTGGGAACATAAGCAGCATTTTGACATTCATTCTGACATTTGTTGCTACCAGACATGAGCTCGGTCCAGTTCCTACTGAGGGGAAGTCAACAGTCCTGGAAAAACTCAAGAACAAAAGTAGGCTCCATCTTAAAGATTGGGCTGAGGCTGAGACCAGTGGCAGGCAGAGCACAGGTAAATTTCCTACTTCAAAAATAGGTGAGATTTCACAGTAGTTTTGGAATGTAATTTCCCTGTCTCTCCAGGAAATCCTCCTCCTCTGTCTACTCTAGTTCATTTCTCCCCAGTCACTTCATTGCTCGCTCTGCTGGGGTGAGAAGGGAGAGATGAAAAGCAAAAGGGAAGGCAATTGCATCTTGCCACCATTCACAAAGCTTCCAAACAGAATTCAAACTTGTCTGGTAAAAAAGCGGACAAATCTAAAGTTACTTTTTAAGCTCGGTTTCCTGGCTTCACTACCCATTGCATGAATGCTTAGATTTGAAAATAATAAATACCATCACTGCAGGAAGCCCCAGATCTGAATCATGTGCATGCACAGCTATTTATGAATCATCCATTTCTACTTAGCCACTTCCATCTAAGGTAGTTGGCTTAGTTTAATAATGAAATAGCCTCTCCAGAAGTCCTCTGCTACATCAGCTTATTGTTCTGGGAAAAAAAAAAAAAAGGGAATCTTAATGCTATTTTTCTGAAAGACTTTTTTAAGCAGAAATGACTTAGATAAGATAGATGCCACACTAGACTTATTGTGCTGTAGTCAAGGACTAAAGGTTAAAAACATAAGAATGGAAAGAGGGGGGAAATGGCAAACTGAGATGTAATAAAAAAACTATAGGAAAAAGAACCAAGACATGGATAACAGGAAGGGAAAGATGAAAACTGAAACAGAGCTGTTTATATAGTACTTTGGGTGAAAGATTAAATTGTACCTTTAGCTTCGTTATCACTATCCCTCCATCTCTCTTTTTTTTATACCTATAATTATATATTATTTATATATTATCTATTTCATCTCACAGGCTTTGAGGCCCTGAAAGTGTAACAATATTTTGCCACTTTTTTCCCCAGTTTAGTCAAATCTCATGTCTATGCATTTCCTTAAATTGGCATACCTCATTGACATGAAAATTTCCTATTCTCTTTCCTTACTGAGGGCATTGTTTACTTGGAAATATTACGAGGTATTAAGAATTTATATTCAGGTACATGCATTTTAGTCATATAGAAGATGACTGATTCATGCTGGGGTTGCACCTATGCCAAAGATTACATCAGTGATTCTACCAGATAATTTAGACATGTAATTTCAAGCACTAATAACTGTCCAGGTGTATAATGAAGTTTCACCTGCAACACTAGAATCAAGGCCAAGATGAATCTGGCCAGAAGCCAAGACTGTACCCTTCCCTTTTATAGGTCTGGAGGAAACACAAGGTATTGCTCCAGATCAGGGAAGTAAGAAATTCAAGACTCCTATTAGCACTAAGGAATTGCTAGGGAATCTTTCTGGTTGCAATTGTCAGCGTCCTTGAAAGAAAAATTTAAAATAGAAACCAGTACATTTGGTAACAATTTGGTTCCCATTTGAATGTTGATCAAGAAGTCTTAGTAATCATTTTATCAACATTAGTGATGACTTCAGTATAAATAATTAATAGGAAATATGTTTAGATTGAAGTGTAAAAAGTCAAAGACTGATTTAAAAGTAGGATGTAGATTAAAAAGAAAAGATTGAATATCTTCATGTGGCCTAAATAACGGTTGCTTAATATTGCATTTAACTCAGAAATTCACATATTGGATGATTTCTGGAGAGAGAATATATACAGTAACAATTAAGATGTAGAAAGCTCTGAATATAATTGTCAAGCGCAGTATAAACACCATCCAGGTGATCTTATGGGATCATCTACGCTCCTGAACAAAAATTCTAAAGAACAGCCAACAGGATTTCAGTATTATCCAGTCTGAATTGTAATTCCAGTCTCAGTTTTTTACTTCTAGACCAAGCCTAATCTATTTCTAAGCATTGTTTTCTCAATCTGTTTCTGATACTGATCTCAGTGATATAAGCAATTTATTTTTTGCAAAGCAGAGAGGCAGGGATATTTTTTATACAATATTGTATAAATAGCTGAGGCTGTGAAAAGTGTCTGTGTCAGTGGAGAAAAACTATGGATGTTGCTGTTTATTCTGAGTATCAATAAACATTTGGAATAACAAATACTTAAAAGAAAAAGGGAGGAGGGCTTATGCAGAATTTTACTGTCAAACAGCATATCTAGCTCTGATCTGCTAGAACATCTAGTCATGCAGAAATAACAGGTTTCTTAGGGAGCATGTCGTAAGCCATATTATTATAGAAATCTTTTAACCTGCAAGAATTGATGACTTCATTTTCCATTTCCAACTCAGAGGAAAATTTGTTTTCTGAATGGGGAGAGTCATGTTACTTCTGAGCTTCATGTTCTCAAATAATTTCTCTTCCAGTGTCTTTGACCAGTCAACAACTGTGTAGATGGCCAGAAAGCAAGTACTGTGTGATTATTCACCTCTATCTTTGCTCTTTGTGAAGGTTCTTTTCTTCCTTTTCTAATCTCTACAATAATTTATAACATTTCTTCTTTAAACATTCTACTTTCTTAAATGGCAAATTACATTTCTTGACCTCTTCTGTATTAAGTGCAAAGGACAGAAAGAAAAGTTTTCCAGCCAAATGAGTGTTATATCTCAAGCTGAATTTTAATAAATGCCTAGGGTTTATAATTGATACTTTCAAGATAGTCTCAAGGAATTTAAAACAATCCAGAATTTAATAGCAATCAACAGAATTGAGACAAAATGAAACTATTATGCTGAACTTATCGAAAAGCTGGGTTTAAATTGATGTTACATATTATTCATTTTGACAGTTGCAAATTCACATTAAAGATAGCAGAGACCAAAAGACAGCAACTAGAAGAGGAAATGCTAATTTATTACTTGCAGAGAAACAACTCTGAAGCTAAGCTGTTCCGTTAAAATTATGAAATACTTTCCATTTCCAGTGTACCTTTAATCCACAGAAGCCCCAAAGCACTTTGCAAATTATAAATACAGTTTTAATTTCCTGTCGCAGTAGGTGATAGGCAAGTGTCTCAGGGGTGGAAATGTAGTAGACATCACTCAACAGCAACTTTCTGCAAAGAAAAAATGAACAATTATTGTTAAGTAAAATGGCATGGAAAGGTTACATTGCTAAAGCATATGTCCTTATCATACTATGCCACTTGCATCAGAATAGTGAATGAAGAATTCCAAAATCAATTCCTGGGTGTACATATCCTGCTTGGTGTATGATTTGAGACAAGTCACTTAATTTCCTATGCTTCACTATAGAAAGGGAATAATGCTGTCTAAATTCAGTGTTGTAGTGCTGATAGCAAAAGACTGATGTAGTGTATTCCTTCTTAAAGGAATTGTATCACAGCATTTGGGAACACTGAAGCAATACATCTCTAAGGATGCTCTGTAGTATTATTTTAAAACATTCAAGTGGAAAAAAAACCATGTAAACTGTGTAAACACAGACTACTACATAATTTAGAAATTTATAGCAGAGGGATGTAAGGCTGATGTTTTGCTATGCAATAATTTCAGTTTTGTATATAAAAACAATGTTGCTTCCAGGCAGTTGACACTCTAGAGAGGTTTGTATAGATGGGAAAGCTGAACAGTGGTGTTATACTTGTTAATTGAGCAAAGTAACCAGTATTTTTAAACTATTGAATACCTAGTGATATCACTCTTCAATGAAAAACTGTTAGATGCAAACACAGTGCCTTGTAATGATTGAAAAGAGGGTTATCAACTTTCTAAAACCCTTGAACAAGTCATAACTTAAATGATGAGGCAGGGGGGCCATTCTGATGATACCATGCTTCTAATGTTTTGTTTCATGATGATGTAATTTAATTCCTAATGCAGTGTAAATGAAAAGTCCTAAAACTCCATTTTCCTCTCTAGCGCATTGAGCAGTCTCTTAACTGACATCTAAATTGATGAACATTGTTGCTCAAGGTTCAATCTGGTATCTGTTCCGCTTAGCAGGTGACAAAATGTTACCTGGAGAGCAGTAAGGAGGGGGATGAATCCCTCAGAAACCTATGGGATGCGTCCTTTCCTTAGGAACGTTTGCAGATACTGTGCTAAAGACTGAGGATTTTGAGTTGGTAAGTTTGGTTAATGACTAGTTACAGAAATTGTGAATGTAAGTCTTCAAATATTACATTTCTGAGCAAGTGCACGGGCACCCCGAAGACATGCACAGTCAGGCATTGAGGCAGTTTACAGGGATGGTCTTGCATGGCTATAAAGCTGAGACTAAATTCCTCAGACTAGCACCTTCTTGTGGGATCAGGAAATGGGGTCAGAAAATATGACTGCCAGAGTTGGCTCAAGTATATCACTAAAAATAAGCTAAACCACTTCAAGAATTAATCAGCTGTATGAGTTTAGGACTAACAAGATTTATAGGCTAATGGATAACCATCAGAAGAAGAAAATACTGTATGAAAACAAACAGTAAGGAAATTTAGAGGCCTTGTATTTCTCATGGCTTACACTGATGCAAATCAGGATTAGTTGCACTGAAGTCACTTGACTTACAATAATGTAAGTAGGAAGAGATTGGGGAATTTATGCTCCCTTTGCAGTACCACACAGATAGAATTAAGTCATCTTTTTGGAAATGAGAAATGGGTCATTTCTGAATCATTTTGCAGGGAGTCAAAAATGGCAACCAGATGCTTCATTCAATGCAGATTTTAGATGGGGAAAAAAAGCCTTGGGAGACTTTTACAGTATTTCTCAAGAGCATGTGCTATGCATTTGCCAGCTTTAAGTTTGTGAAATTTATATACACTGTGGACTATATTAATTTCCTAATAAATGAAAATTATATAAAAACAGAAATTCTGATGGCTTCCTATAAACACTCTGAAGTAGGCTGTTTTCTATAGTCAGCCAAAAATGCAATAAATCTACAGCACAGCACAAGAACTTTGCTGCTTATCCCAGGCCATTCACTATTTTTCTGTTTATGAAACTACTGCTGAGTGAATCTCAAAAGGAGACCAACTACTCACACTGGGTGAAGCACATTAGTCTAGAGTCTTATTCTCTGAATTGACCCCTCCAGTCAAGGCAAGAAGGAGGTGCCCAGCCATGTGATACTTTCTCCCCTCCAACACTAATTTAAAGAAACACCAAAAAAACCCTCAAAATCCACCTGACAACCAAAAACACTTCAATAGAGGGTGATGAACTAGCTGGAATCATACGTAGTGCAGTTGGAGAAAGGGATGAATCAATGCAGGGGGAGGCCTCCTATTGAGAAGTATTTTGCTAAATTGCTTTTGTATGCATGAAAACTTGGATTTTACTTTTATCTCCCACTGATGGACAGTTGCTACTGCGAGTAAGTGCAGTAGTTTGAGGGAATCTGCTCTCACAAATACAGTCCCACAAGTAATCTATCAGCTGTCTGATGGATTATGCAACACACAGTTAATAAGATACTGGAGCAACCTAAGTTCATATTTAATTTGGATACAACATTGGCCTCCAAACTATAGTTTTGTTTTTTTCATCTGCTTCCTAGGCCATGAAACCAAAAATACTCTTGTCTCTTGGAATGCACAAGCAAAACTGAATTCTCAGTAGATCCCAGGATGTGTTTGAAACTAGGAAATTTAGGAAGAAGTATTATTTTACAGCTTGAAAAAGTGTGTCCTGTTGTGTGATTAACGTCTGTTGTTCAGGTAACTGGGGCTCTCTAATGCTGAGCCTGCTTTATTTTTCTTCCCTAATACACCAGTGTGTTTTGGAAACCCATCATCCTTTTGAGTTAGGAACATACTGACGGTGATTGTCAGGATCCCTTCATTCATACCTCTCAGTTATCACAGAACTGGGGCAGAGATGCATGATGAGCTTCAGCTTTTACCGACAAATGCATGCCTTGGGCATCAGTTGTGGTCTTGCTGCCCCGAGTCGTACATTATCTCCTGCTCTAACACAACTCATTTGGGAAGCACCATCCCTGTAACTACTCACACTTTAACCTTTCAGGTGAGAGCCTCCAAGCATCACTGAGCATGGCTGGGTGTTTTGTAATTGTTGCAGTTTATTTTGAAAAGTTCCTCATGATCCGTGTTATGACCACCACTGAGTTTGAAACTCTGCAAATGCAGAGCTAGAAGGCAACTCAGGCTTCGGGAACCTTACAGTGTGTGTGTGCAGAGAGAAATGAAGGAGAGAGCAAGGACCAGGCAAGGAGACAGTGTGATGCCCACTTTACATCAGGCCTTGCAATGTCTGTGTCCACTCAGTGAAAGCAGAGAAGGTGGGAAGAGATTTCATTATGCAAAAATGTGGTTCTGCACTGGTACCTCTCATCATGTCTTGGCAGCTGGGGACTAAAGTTTTTTTTTCCCCTTTCATTCAGGGCCCCTTCTCTACGCTTACCTCCCAGTCCTGGAAAGCCTGTCCACACCACCCTGGCTGCTGCGGTGGAAAACTTCTCTGAGCTTGTCTGCCATGGAGAAGTGAAAGGCAGAGCTGCAGGCAAAGCATGGCATCAGCAGTCAGGTTTTTATGGCTTAAAATCTCAGGGGTGAAGAGAGATTGGACTTTCCTAGGTGGGGAGTCAGAAAATCACCTCTGAGAGAGATGCTGATAGAACAGAGGTGGTGGGGTGGTTTAAAGAGCAGCTCTATGCACCTGCCCAGCCTGAGACTGCACACTGCTTGCTCTGGGTAGCTCCCACTGCCCCAAACACCTAGACGTTTGCTTCGTGATATGGTGGAGAGGCCAGGTGCCAGGAAATGATAAATAGGGACAAGCTAACTGTACCCCTTTGCCTCTGCTTAGAGCAAAGTGCTCTTTGGAGTAGAATGGTGGAGGTCTAACCTGAAATTCAGCAATTCTCAAAAGGAATTCTGTACTGCTATTCAAGCCTCTAGTTAAACTTCTCAGTTAAGTGTGAAAATAAGAAATAGTATGCAATTTTTTAAAAGCACTTCAGAGGATAAAATATACTTCCAACAATGCTAAGAAACTGATTTAGGAAATCCTAAGTACCAAAGTGAACTTAATTTATTTCATTCTGCTTTTATATATTTGGGGTTTTTTTTAGATTTGGGACCAAAAAACAGCCTTAATCCAGACTTCCCTTGTTAGTTGTTTTAACATGGCTTAAATATTGATATTTTTTTAAGTTATTGTTAAGTATGTGATAAACTGTCAATCCATTAGTGAAGATATTGATATTCTCAAAGATGTTCCCTAATCTCCTTCAAATATTGATTTAATATTATTATGGCATGGCCAAATACTCTATTACTCTATCTAAATTAACATTTTTTCAAGATATATTTAGGAAGGAAATGTGTGTTTATTGATTGTATGAATAAAATTACTTTAATTAAGGAAACAGGCCTACTGCCAAAAATGGCATACTTGACTATTAGTGTAGGCTGCTTCCTACAACAGCCCAAAAAGGCATCATCAAAAGCAGATGCCTGAATTAGTTACAAGTACATCCTGGCCAGACAGAGGCTTGACCATTTGTAGGATAGATTCTTCTTCCTTTGAAAACAAGCCAGGGCACAGTAACACTTTAAGTTTTTCCTGCTAATCATAATTTAAGACTTTTCACCTCTAAATTAAATATTACTTTAGTGAAGCTTGATTCTCTTGCAAAGTGACATGGGAAACTCCTGACAACACACTGATTTAGGTTAGTGCTTGGGGTAGAGGATAGGAGATTCTAAAGAAATGTTAGAAGTTTCATCTTTTTGCCTGAAAATACAGTTTAAAAAGAAGTGATTACAGAAATAACTACTGAAAATTAAACATAAGGCTGTTGTGCTTTGTTTTATTTCATTGCGGTGTTCCAGTATTATGACTTTCTTTCACAGCACTTTGCCTGAGAATTAGTTAGAAATCCAGTGTGGATTTTAGTGTCATTACTATCTCATACAACGAAGACAAAATCCTCAAAAAATGGTCAGGAATCTACAGTTTAGTAACTCCCCCTAAGAATGTGATTTTGGGATGTTGTGTAACTGAGAAATCCATGCATTTTCTGAACCCCAGCTGGTAGTTAATGGGCTACTATACTCACTAAATCTTCCTCTGGTGCCTGACAATAAAAAACACTTTGAACGTAGGCATTGTGGAATGTCTTTTTTCCATTTAAATCAGAAATGGTTAAAAAAAGGCAGCCTCTGAACACAACCCCCACAGCTGAGTCTTAAAAACCTAGAAGTGGGACTTAAAAGGGAGAATCCCACCACAGCATGGTAGGTTACCAAATGAGCCCTGGAAACAGTGATTATTGATCAAGGGATGTCCTGGCAACAGGGGTTGCCTGGATCTGTCTACCTTTGCCTGATGTGACAGTCGAGTCTCAGAAAGCCCTGTGGCCTGTCAGGGCTGTGACATGGGCTGTAATAAGGATAGAAACAGCCATTCACTGCTTAGCAAGAACCAGGCTTAGCTGTGATGCTGGTAATTTGGGCTGTACCATGAGCATCCCTGCTGGACTTACTCACTTTTTTCATCTTTGGTATACTGGGAGCTAGTTGTCTTGGGAACATGTTGGCAGCTGACCTGTGCCCGCACTGAGGTGTGTACCTGTGTGTGAACTGTGTGGAGGAGACAGTAAAGGACTGTGTTCTGGGATTTTTTGATCTTTTTCTATCCAGCAATCATTCAGGAGACCACATGTCAAGGTGAGCTGTTTGTACCACAGCCAGAAGAGAGCAGTTGTTGGGGAAGAAGCCTTCTCTACCAGGCCAGCTTTCTGACAGCCCATGGCAGTACATCTACCTGTGTAACAGGGAATAAGTGTGGGGGCACATGCAAATACTATGTGAAAAGAAGCATGTGGAGAGGCTGTAGCTCTGCCCTTCAGTGCTAATGAGCAATATGCATACTTCATATTAGGCTGCAGCACAGAATGCTGAGTCTAACCCTGTGATGATAGAACTACCCAGCTGAGGAGCTGGGCCCTTGAGATATTTTCTAAGCCCTGACCTGATTGCAACAGACTTCCAGATTAAGACTTCCTTATTCAGCCTTCCAGATTAAGGTTACTAATTTACCTTCAGTGTGAAGAGGAGCACCTACAGACCTTCCCACCTTGTGTTCTCTCTGCATTATAGATGTACCCATACTGGCAGAAAAAATTTCAGTGTAAAATTACGTGCTGTGGGAAATGGAAGGAGATTTCTTCCAGTGTTCCAAATGGAAAGCAGATGAGTGTTTCCTCTGGCCTTTTTAAAAAACAGAAATAGGATATTCCTTATTCTGGCAAGGTAGACTGGGACTAGCCATGGAAAATACTGAGCTGTCAGGACTTAAAAACTTATTCCTCTCATTTTTGGTAGAGCTGTTTTAAGCAATGGATACACTCCTGAAGGATTAGCTGTACAGCTCCATTTCCCGAGCTCTACCCTGTGGGGTTCTTTGTGTGAGAATGTGAAAATGCATTGCTGAAGTTGACCTTCTCTGCTCTGGCAAGCACCCTCTCTCTGAAACCATGAGGTTTCAGTATCCTCTGTGCATATCGTCAGGGGATAATGGGTTCAGCAGCACTTATGGGATGACTTAGATAATTGCCACTCAGTCATTTTTGTAGCCGCTCTATGTAAATGCCAATAAGATATTTCAAACACCCTACATAACTGTAATGCATACATATTATAGCTGTAAATACCGTGATTGGTATCTTAGTACATAATGTTTGCTGACACATGTACACAAATATGTCCCTCCTATTGAAAAGTATAAAATACTATGAAGTCACTTGCAAATCCAGCAACCAGTAGTAGCCAGTATTTATTTATGATTTGGCATATGTTTGCTAAACATATGCATAAGCCTTGAACAAAGACTGCGTGAGGGGTCCCCAGATCAAGACACAACCAGCAGCTGCTTCGGGTTAAATGATTTCAGTGGTTTAAAACCATAATGGGGATCTGAGTACTGTAGTACACTGAGACACCAGTAAGGGGAACCCTTCTTGCAGTAAACCTTCAAGCTTTTACTGCTTTGATGGAAAGCATGGTCATAAAGATAATGTGACATTTTGGTTCCAAAAAAATTATGTTTAATCAGAAGGCGAACAGAGATAAGCAGTTTAAAATGAAACCTGAACTACAATTTCAAATCTACTTTTTTTTTTTTTTACTTCTCAATGAAATTGAATAGGAAGTATGAATGAGCCTGCATAAGGCAGGCATTAACCCTCACAGTGATGCTAAAGAAAAGGAGGAAAGTTGATTGTGATGACCAGCTTTAAAACAATATGAATCACTCCAGAAAATGGCTGTCATCAGGCGTTGTTTTAACAAGCAAAACAAATGGTTGATTTATTGCTTGAAATTATGTCATCATAAGTAAAATTTCAGCTGTGGACAAGTCTTCTCACTCCAAAAATGTAGTTTTGAAACATGGGCATTACCATTCTGAATGTTCTCAAAATTTATAAGCACGCAGGTGAATCTTAATACTTCAAATGCTGTAGAAAAACTCCTGAAACTGTAGTAATTAATCTGTGTTGCTGTACAGTGGATATTACGTCAGGAGAAAATAAGTATGTATGTGGATTACTGTTCACGTAATATCCAAAATCACTGTGGTCTTTAACTATCATAGGAGGTGTATTTTTATATTACCCAGATTGTTTTAGAGGGATGAATGGAAATTCAGTATTTAGTTGGCTAAATAACCTAACTATAGTTTTTCTTAAATCAGCGATTCTGGAACTGATGTGATGGATCAGTCTGAAGGAACTCCTCTTCCTGTCCAGTGCATGCATTTTTGTTACAGTTAACCTGGAAAAACATATTATGTCTGTCAGATTTACTTTTTCTCTGTGAAGGAGCTAGTAACTAACTTTATGAAACCACTAAATGTACAGATTCAATGCACCCGTAAAATCTCGAAATCTAAGCCAAAGTCTCTGCCATGCTTTCTCAAATGGCCTTCCCCCTAGACTGCTAATTAGCCTCTCTCTAACTTTGAATACTCCATAAATGCACTATGCTGATTGATAGTGCATCAATATTAATTAATAATTTACCACACTGTTGGAATTTTCCTCTACATGTGATCACAGCTGCAGCTCCTTCTGAACCTTTCTTTGCAAAAAAGGAGGAAAATCATTTTACTACTTTCACCCTATGTTATTTAGTCTCCCCTTTGGTTTATCTGCAAATATTTGGAAAAGTCTCTCTTGGATACTTCTGGAAACTCACAGGGTTTATATGCTAATGTAGTTCCACTTCACAGAAGCATGCCACTGCTCCTAATTGGAGCTAGTGTAGCATGCTTCATGTTTTATTTATACGCACAGTACAGATGTGAAGTGCTCCTAAGTATCTGTACTCTGTTAGGAGCTGGAAGTCTAGCTTTCAGATAGAGCCCCCATGGGCTACCCCACTCTTAACCCACAGAGCAGCTGGATGTGCAGCAGGAGACCAGCTCTGCACGGGTGGCCAGGAGCTTGTCAAAGTCACGGTTCTGCCAAAAGGCAAATTGCTCAGAGTGTAGTTAATGCCCACTTCGCACAGATATTTTTGAAGCTGTCTGTGATTTTTATCACAATCGAAAATAATGTAGTTCACAACAGAAATAGCAACTTCTTTTATGTGTATTCTATTTAATAAAGCAACAGGTGCTCCCTAAGAGGATAGATTAGCCCAAATGCATTAACTGCATTTTCGCACTGATCATGAATCACTTCCTAAAAACATCTTCGTTTCATGGTAGTCTCTTTGTAACACCATATAAACAGTTTTGTTTAAAAATTATTTCCTGAAAACTTACGTTTAGGCCAATATCTGCTTTGTAATTATTAAGTCTCAACACAAGTGAAAAGCCAGACCTGAGAGGAGGGATTAAAACCAAAAAATGTACATTCCAATTGTGTTTTGATGTAGTGTACCATGCCTGTCATTCAACCAGTCTTATCTCTGTGGTCTTGCTTTTGTGGGGAAGACCTGATGATTTGCAATTCATTCTTGTTGCAATCCATTCCTGTTGCAATTCATACTACTCAAAGCTTATACAATAATTCTCTTTTCCAGGTGACTGTCAGCACCTGCAATGTTGCTGAAATGTCCCCAAAAGAAACTGCCTTTGCCCAAGATAGTATGAGTCTGCAGGTTTTTGGTGACAAGCTTGAATTTATTTTGTTTGTGCCATTTCTCTGTTTTCTGAATGAGAAACCAGTATATAGCACCAGACACACCAAACAAAAACTTAGGGTATGTTTTCCAATTCTTAATTATTTAAATATGATAAAGTGTATGCTCTTAAGCAGTGTTCAAAATAAATATGTATATCTTTAATTTCCATTAATGTTTTGTCTTCAAGGAAAACCTCTTTAAAGCACAAGAACAGCCATTCTGATTTGCAGGAATTCTGACCAACCTCATAAGGTGAGGGCTGTGTGGAGAAAGTAGTGGATGTGGTCTACTTCAACTTTGGCCTGTGCCAAAGTCTCCTGTAGTATCCTTGTAGGTGACATGGTAGATTTGCCCTGAATAAATGGATGTTAAAGCAAGAAGAAAATTGGCTGGCCCACCAGGCTCAAAGGGTTGTGTTCAGAGGTGCAAAATCCAGCTAGCAGGTGTTGACATTGGGGCCAGAACATTCAACATCTTTATTAACAGCCCACACAATGGGTGGGAGACCATGATCTGCGAGACTGTACATGACACAAAGTTGTGGGGAGCAGTCAGTAGGCTGGGGGGAAGGGATGCTCTTCTGAGGGACCTTGACAGGCTGAAGTAATGGGCTGACAGAGACCTCGGGGTTTCAATGAAGGCGAGTGCAACGTCTGGCAACCAGGACAAAATAATGCCATGCAGTCATACAGACTTGACAGCGGAAGCAGTGTTGCAAAAAAAAAGACCTGAAGATCCCAACTGACAAGGAGCTGAAAAGCAGACAGCAGTGTGTTTTCATGATAAATAAGGCCAACAACGTACTGTAACTTCACAGCAAGATTTTAACCGTGTGCACAAGAACAGCAATTATTCCCACCACATCAGGCTGGGTGTCTCCTGTTTGGGGCTTTCTGGCACAAAAAGGATATTGGCATGCTGGAATGAGTGCAGCAGAGCCCACCAAGATGGCCTCTTGAGCATCTGACACACAAGTAGTGGCTGAGGGAAGTGGGCTTATTCAGCCTTAAGAAAATAACAGGGAGAGAGGATCTTACTGCTGTCTACAATGATCAGAAGCTGTAGAGAAGAAAGACTCTTCTCAGAGGCACACAGTGATATGACCAAAAGGCAACAAACGCAAGTTGTGACGTGGGAGAACTTTATTAGATGTTAACAAAAAGAAGAATTAGATGTTAACCACCTGTGAGGGTGGTTAAATACTGGGGTAGGGGCCCAGAGAGGTAAAGTCTCCATCTTTGGAGGCAGTCAAAACTTGACAGGACAAGGCCCTGAGCAGCCCCATCTTGTTGGACTTGTTTTGAGTACAAGGCGACATCAGATGATGTCCCAGAGGTCCCCTCAAACCTAAACTGTTCTATGATTCTGTGATATTGCAACAAATTCCTTACTAAGTATTGACAGAATCAGTCAATATTACTCTGTTAGAGCCATTTACAAGGCATTTTGTCAAAGATCTATCTGTCTCCATACTATAGATTAATGATGTTTTCATTATCAGACTATGTCTTATAGAGGAAGCAACTATCTCTAAAAGGCACTCTATTTTTTAAAACAAGGATGGAAAAAAAGTCTGCCAAGAACGGGCTCTAGCTGGTATGTTAATTTTGCTAGAGACAGTGAGGATGAATTGGACCTAAAACATTTTTCGAGTCAAAGCAGAACAGGACTGCACAGTGAGAGCAATCCCATCAATATTGCAAACATAATCAGAATTCCAGACTTCATCTTAAAATACCTATTTGATAAAGTGTAGGTATTGTAGGTTGACATGATATTTTGAATGAGCTTTAAATGGTGTCAGAGATCTCTTCCTTTGTGCATTTGTACTGTATCCCTGTAGAGAAGTTGCAATGTTGATACAACACTTGAACATTTGCTGTTTACTAGTGACTACGTATTTCCAGTTAGTGCAGTGCTGCATTTTATCTGCAGTAGGTGACTTACCTCCCCCAGCACTGTAGGTTTCAACCAAGAAAGAGAAAGTAATGTATTGTGAATGTAGTCGTTAGGTCTCCTCTGCATCTTGAGGTAACAACACACTGCTTTTGGGGCAAAACAGGAGTATAATCCCTACAACAATAACGATACTCTGTTGTCTCTTGCACTGTGTTCAAGACAGATGACCATGTGTATCAGGCTACTGAGTATGAAATTCTCCCTAGTATTTATGATGTCCTAATAGTTGGACATAATAGGATTTGATAAAGAGAAAAACCTATGACAGAAAACACATTGACAGTTCCAGACACTTCTGTTTGCTCAAAGAAAGCTGGGGGGGTTTTCCTCTTAACATTAACTTTGTAATCTGCATAGACAATAAAATCAAAAGATCTCTTGAGTACAAAAGTAAAAGTAACAGTTTTGTAATAAGGCTGTACCCTTAAGTTATTGGATTTTATACTAAAAACAGTCTATTGGATTTTTAGAAAGTGAAAGTTTAAACCCTCTCACGTAATCTAGACTTTTGTACTGTGCTAGAAACAGCCATTCAGAGCATAATATTTCTGCAAGGTTTACTATGAAATTACAGAGGGGTTTTCATCCAAACATAGTAAGGTCATATAAAAGACCTGAGCTAGGCAAAAAAACTTACTTATATTGACAGTACCTAGAATGGTGAGAATGCAAGTCAAGTTCCCCTGATTCTCACAGAGTTTCCAGTTAGGAGAGTTTCATCTTCAGAAATGCATGGAATTATCTAAAGGGATCTGTAGTTTTCCTGTTTGTACTGGTCCAGAAACACCATAACAGGTTACTTTGCTCATTTCAGGGTTCAGTTCTGAAGGATTACTCACATAAAACAGGACTGATCTTGGCCATAATGGTTGTGTGCTGGTCTCCAGAAAGTCTGGTCAAGCAACCTTGAAGTTCAAAACTACTCTAGGATGGTTTAAGCTTGTTTGCTGGGATTGACCTATATGAAGTATCGATTCTGAGGTTTTCCTTGTTGGATTCCCTGCAGACTACAGAGAATTACAGAGAAAATAATATTTAAAATTAATATAGATCATAACTCATTTAATACAAATTTTCCAGAACCCTCTATTCAAGATTATGATTGAATATCCTGTGTGACTTCTGTGAGAGCAAAAGCTACAGATTAATTTGGTATTTTCCAGAAGGCATTTCTACTCCTCTTTATTAAGGCTGCTGAAACATTCAGTTTTGTATACATCTAGTGGAACAAAGATATAAATGTAAGTATTTGATTACTTTCCCTTACTCATTTTCCTCTTTCCAGATCCTTTTCCCGATGTATCTTTGCTGTAGTGGGTCAGTAGGCAGGTGACCTGATTGGAGTGATGGGAAGACTGTGTGTGGTTGGCAATAACAGCTCAGGATCATACTGAATGGGCTTGAAACAACATAGAGATTGGTGTAGATGAGTCAGTGTACAAACTGACAGCAGACTATGGGATGTATGGGGTGTATGACCTTTGATATGATAAGCTACAGTACCAGATTTTCATGCCAGTGAAATATCCAGTCAGTGTTCTCCACAGTGGGATACAAGACATTCCTTCTCAGGAATGTGTATTTTGCTGCTGCATACTGAGTCTGTTCAGCATAATGTGGTCTCTTTAGAAAAAATAAGGGGAAGTTTTGGAAATGTACCCATGGCAGAGATCCCCAGGGCCAGAGTGAACACTCTACTAGGAGTCCCAGAACACAGGAGTGTAAACTGTGAGTTCCTGCATCACGGCTCACAGGAATTTTAAAGCACTTCTTTCTTTGTTTTCTTTGGATTATTGGGTCAATAATATTCAAAGGTTAACACTGAGCTTTTAGTAAGTAGTTACCCACAGGAAAGTCATGACCTTTTTGATGGTTTCTCTGGTACCAAATGCTAATTACAAGACTGTAGATATAATGTACATTGTTCCTTTCATCTTCAGGATATCCCAACATTCGTAAAGTAGTGAGTTAGCTACTGCATTCACGGACGAAGGAATCGGCCATTGTGCACTCCCCTGACCTGGGAGCAGTTTGAGTTTTGTGGAGCTGGAATGTTTTGTGGAGCTGGAATGTTTTGTGGAGCTGAAATGTCGAGCATCCTTCGTGTGGCAGCTGCATTCCCACTCGCTCTGCTCTGCCGGCCTCCTCACTGTGCCCTTTGTGCTGCCTCCCTGCTCCCCACCCCCCTTCGGTGGCTGTGTCCCACCTTTCCCCTGCCTTTGCTAGCAGCACCACAAAATTGATCTGACTCCAGAACTCTGAAATACCATCAAGGGACAGGGGATGTTAGTCACTTTGACTTCTGCTGCTGGAGTGACAGGGAAACAAAATGGAGAGGGAGAGGGAGAGCACAGACGGTGTGGGAGGAGGGTTAACACTGACAGTGAGGGGATGGGGAAAAATCAGACAACAGAAGAAAGGGAAGGAGTTGTGAGAGATAGAGAGAGAGCAGAACAGCAGTAATGGGAAGAAATCAGAGCATGAGTAAAAACTCCTTTGCTAATTGCACAGGGAGGTGGAAGGTGAAATCGAACAGGAAATGGTACAAGTGGCTTTGTGGAAGAGTAAGGGGGATAATTAATGGGGATTTCTTTTGAAATAGGAAGAGGAAAATTGACCTGCTTCAAACAAAGCAAGAAATATTGGGAGGTATGGCAATTTCACAGAGTTCAAGTTTTCCTTATAGATCTGTCAGCAAGGGCTATTTCATACTTGGCAACATTAGCAGTATCAAACCTGAGAGTTCAAAAATCACAACTCTAGCCCTCCCCAGACAATGAGATTTTCTTTAAAGTAATATATTTTAGGTTCTCTTTATATGTTTTTGATTCCTTATGTACTTGAATCCTGTTTTCATGGAACTAAAAAATAATGCAAAAAATTGTCTGTGTTCTTCAAGAAATCCTCAAAATTTGAGAACTGAAGGTTTATAAATGCACCACAACTGGTAACAAAATCATATGAGTTGGTATTTCACTGGACTGTGACTAACACTGACCATATTAGATTAGATGAGAACTCCCGTGGTCCTGGAGCATTTAATCATCTGCATATTTGATGGCACACTGAAGTGGGCCTGTTTCCTGTTTAATCTGATGCTGTATCTTGCCACAAGGGGAACTGAGGGTACCAGAGGACTTGGCAGCTCCTGTCCCTGAGGAGAAATGGCAGGCAGACAAGACTGAGGAGGAGTACCACAGAAGTAAGATGGTGAGTGAGGTAAGGGGATACAATCACATAATAATCATGTAATGGATGTATAGTAACACGGCTTTCCTAATCCATGGTTTAAGTGTGATAAGCAAGTGGTTAACGTGATTACACTGCCAAGACATTCATCTGCAATTATATTTTGTTTTCGCAACATATCTTAATGACAGAGTCACTGTCCAGCCCTCCAAGGTTAAGTACCCTTGTGCTGGACTACTCCGTTATCATCAGTATTATCATCCCCTTAGCTTGAAGATGGTCCTAGAATATCAAGCTGAATGAGTAAAACCGCAAGCAAACCATGAAGTTAAGGATGGTCTTTAATAGAAATCAACCTTTACTCATTGGTGAAACTTCAGTTGAATGTATTTTTACTCATTGCTATGTACAGAAGGAGTAATGGTTCTAGCTACAAGTGTTATCCATACTTGGGACACCATATAAAAAAATTCTGAAGTTTGGAAAGTGCTTTCTACTATAGATACAAGACTTCAAATGTATAAAATCCCTTAATAAAGGGGGTCCCTTTTTTTAACACTTGGACTAAACCATTTGTCACGATAAATTTAATTTCTGGACTATATAGAAACTGGTTGGAGATGTGGACATAAATAATGTCAGGAGTGAAAGACCTTTAGAAACTTCTCTGCAGCCTCTGCTATATATGAGGGGAGAATTTTTCTGAGATATGTACCTAGCAGCAGGGACATTTAAAAGTAAAACACAGGGCAAACCCCATCCAAACCATACATTCCCCTACATACACACTTCTTCAAGAGAGGAGAGTAAGGCAGAGATGACGGATGTTAGTCTTACCAGTGAGTGTGCTACTCAATGGAGTTAGATGCTATGGGGATGAAGGCAGCTTAAGAGCTTCTATAGACTGTGAAAGAATAATTCTATCACTGCTAAAGCATGTAACACCTGCTTACGCAGGGGTTCTAACATCAGGGAGAAATTTTCAGCAAGGTCATAAAAAAGCTTCACATTAGGGGAGGTCAGATATGATGATTTAAAAAATCATTATAAAAGCAGATTAAATAGGAAATCGCAAAGAAAATTGACTATCATGATGAGAACTAGGTAGAAAATAAGCCAAATTAATCTTCCTCAAATGAAGAAAGAAACAACCTAGCTGACATCAAACACTTTATTAGAATAAGCCATCTTTAATTAGTTAATGGAAGACAACTTAAATGTGTTTGTTGGTCCATCCTTTATTTACTAATATTTATGTACTTGACGATGCAAACTGATTTTTTGTGAGATAGTGATGCCTGGTACCAGTACATGCAGTGGAAGAAAAGAGACCAGCCACTCCCATTCACTGTAGTCGCCAGTGAGGATACCACAGTGTTGTTCGGAGTTGGAATCCTTCTCTGATGCTTCTTGGAGAGACTGTTGGAAATGGAGCAGAGAGATTTTGAATCAGTCAGGTGAGGAAGAGGTAGAGGGAACTGAGTCTAAACTTTTCACATGACAGAAAAATCTGACACAGAAACTGTGATACATTTGGGGAGTGTAAAAGCAAAAGGACACAAAATGGAAATACCTACATATTTGTTTTAAAAGACCACATAAGCCTGCTCTCCTCAGTGTTTTCAAATTATTGGTTGATGCTGGGGCTTCTTTCTAGAGGTCTCTGAATCTTGTTTGCTCTTCCAGGCATTGAAGTCCAGCATACGAGTTTGAGGTACCAGGTCAGAGCCCATGAAAGCCTCCCACTCCTCACTGTCATACGCTCTTTTGGTTCTAGCCCTAGTCCTCTGGGAGTTCAAACATCCTTGTCAGTGCAAAACTCTTACATCTGTTTCAAATTACACAGGAAGATGATAATTTCGTTAAATGCTTCAGTCAGATTTATAGAGAGTCCTAAATGCACTTTGTGATTGATACTGGACACTAATGCCTCTAGATTTTGTTTGCAGAAAAGCTCACACTGTTATTACTTCTCTGGTCAAAGGTGACACTTCCGGCTCTCTATCAATGCAACCAGCATATAAGTGTCTTCAGATATTAGTCAGATCCCTTTTTCACAAGAACCACACTAGTGAGGATCTGCCTGTAGGAGTTAGCAAAGTTACAGTTCCATCAAGAAGATGCGTTCAAGCCTTCCTAGTAGTTGGGACTGCATACTTTCATAATTTGAGAAACCATGGGAGCCTTTCAGTGTACTTCTGTCTACTCATACAATCATTATCATCAACCATCATACAGGTAGCCCATATAAAAAATTTTAGAAAATTGTGTAGCAATAATCACTTTATCAATTAATAATCAATTAATCAATTAATAAAATATACAAAATAAGCAAAAATACATGTTTGTTCTGGAAGAGTCTATATTGCATGGCACTGAATGCCTTCTGGTAAGGGGATAAGACAGTAAGTCTGCAGGAGTAAATGATCTCTAGCCATGAGAGTTATCACTCCATGTTAACTCCACAGGAATTATTTTTAGAGTAGCCACACAATCATTTGTCTTTTTTGCTTGATCTAGTTCTTTTCTTGTTGTTCAGCTGTAAGAGTTCTTTGGAAACCCGGTGTGTGAAATACCAGAGAGAAGATGCTCTGGAGCTGAGCTACTTATCTTAGACATCCACATCATCTCAGTTCATGTGTCTGAGTGGTTTGAAATAATGTTCATTCTAAAGACCACTTGTGTCAGCTGGACAATGCTCTCACTCTGCCTTAATGTGGACCATGTTGAAAAAAACAGCCTTCTCTTTTGGTTCCCTGCCCAAGGTGGTGCAGCATTCTTTGTAATGGGTTGTGAAGAATACTTCTTCCTTTTATCTACACACATTCTTATTGAGACAAATAAGTCCCTTTGAATAAATAATCAGTCATGACAAAATGTAACTATGTGTAGGTGGTGGTAGATTCCCCTTTTTATGAACTTTTTTTAAGGTAACTAAACAAACCTTTCTGGGCCCATCCACTCCACCTGACATTCTTCATCCCCATTTTCATCTTTGTTTCTTCAGATAAACCCTCCAGTCTTACATGATTCCCTTGGGCCATACTTTGAAGGTCAACTAATTTAGCAAAATGAAGTTTAATTTGCTGAAGGAAGGGATTATTAATTTGTTCTGGTTCCTTTTGTTGATTTTTCAAGTTTCTTATATTCAAGTCACAGGTGTATATGCAAAGGACCAGGGAATATTAGTTTCAAATATCTGAAATGTATATGTTGAAATGTAAATGTTGAAATATAATACTCACTTGGTCTTTGGCATTTTTTTTTGCTTTTTTAAGTTCTGTGTGTTTTTGTCAGACTTTTGCTGATCTCAGACATCATTGCTGGCATGACCAGATCACAAACACCAGTTCCAACATTCATTCCTGATAAATCAAACAACTGCTTAAAAAAAGAGAAAACTTTATACAAAATTAACCTCAAAAATCATTATATTTTATGAAAAATATATTTGGAGATTTAGTGTTGTGAACTGAAGTCCTGATAAGACTTCAATTGACAAGCAGCCAGTAAAGTCTTCCAGTACCTTATGAGGTTGTATCTGATATACTCATTATACTTCCAGATGTGTGATTACTATCAAAGTTATAGACGAGAGATTATCCCAGAGTTGCCTCAGCTTTGCCTCACATATGCCTACAGACTCATTGTGGCAGAGCTCACTGATTGAACAAGGCCTTTAGTGGTGACTATGAATTTGAATTAGAGGCAGAGTTGACATGTGGAGATAAAGAACACACTAAGTTGTGATATAATTTTTGTGTTTTGCTTGATCTCTGGGACTGTGAGACTGTTTTATCCCCGACAGTTACTTCTTCAAAGCACAGACACAGTCTTTGCAGTTACTCACTTGAGGCTTCATATGGCATAGCCCCCATGCTACTAATCTTTATTTGAAAACAGACAGCGTAGGAGACATTAGCTGGTTGATTATCCTTTGCTGTCCCCAAAGGGAACACTGTGGATCCCCAAGGAGGAGTGGTTAGCAGGGTGACCGCACTGGTTGTGACCATGGGTTCACTGTGTGGCTGCTGTGGAGGAAGTCAGGTCTCTTTTTAAGTTTTCCCAGTAATGATGCTGCCAGATTAACACACTTGCTGATGCCTACCCTGTAGCATGTACCTAGGATCCTAGGGTATGAACCACAGGAGAGCCAGATGTACGGTACCACTGATGCTATCTCTGTCATGACTATAGAGTTTCGCCAATACCTTTAGAAAAATGTGTGATGATGGTGATGTCAACTTCTAAAAGCACAGTGACCATATTAAGGATTCTGTTTTAATTATCTATAGGTACACCTTACAGACAAATGAAAATTTAATTTAAAAAATCTCATTTTTTGCCACTAAATTAATGAAGATACTGTATTGGTTGAAGGGAAGACATGAAAACATTGTTTGTTTCATCAGTGTGGGCATGGATGAGAAACCTACAAATACTAACAGCTGAAAGAAAAGTCAAGAAGTCTGTTTGGGGGGAGAGGTAGGACTTCCAAACATTCAAGTTCATACGTAAACTTGCGTATATTCGATACTGAGGAATTCAAAAAAGAAAACCTTGTTTAGGAGAAGAAATAGAATATGATATAGCTGGACCTGATTCCTGCTCAGAAATTCCATAGGAAGTAGGCAACAAATGTTCTGCTGCAAGAGGAATATTTGGGGCTTACCACAAATACTAAATGACATCAGTGCTTTCAGTACCAGTTGCTCTGAGTTGTATTTGCACAGCTCATGCTCATCCTGGTGTATCACTGCACAGATGTTTTGCACAAAAAAAAAATTTTAATTTCTTTAAAGTCATCTTTTTGGCCATGTTTTCGGAATCATGAACTTCCCATAAAACAGAAGTGGTTTTGAAGTGAAAAGTGAATATGGCTAAAAATTTTTTGCCTCAGTACTCTGCCTGACTACTTGAGCCATATTTAATTCTACCTTAATTTGACACAGAAAAAGAGGTCAAGAAATTTTCTGGGCTGAGTCTTACAGTTTGCAAATTTAGAAGTAGCACTTAAACACAGCTAACTGTACCAATTCACTATTCATCGTTTTAAGACCCTTTTCTGTCAATCATTTTTCTGTGAAATAGTTTGACATCACCATATTTTATGACAATTTAGGTGATTTTTGTCTCTGATGGTTTCATAAAGTTTCCCACATGAGCTTGTAAACAAGCATTAAGATGAAGTTCATTTGTTTGTTGGCATTTTTTTCCTTGATTTCTCCCCTAGTCCATATAAGGTCTTGTACTGTTCTTGTACTGCACTATCTGAGAACCACCCAAAAGTGCGTCAAACAACATGACTAACATTTCACATGTGGTTTGTCCTTTCTTCAGTCCTCTCCTTGGAGAGAAAATCGAATGTGTAATGGAATATTTTGCTTTGGCAGAATTTTATTGTTTAATTGTAGAGGGGTTTTTTGGGGGGGTTATATCTATTGCGTGTGTTTATTTGAAAATTGAAGAATTATGTCTTGTACTTAGAGCAGCTGGTGATATTTGTGCTGATGCTGCTATTACAACAGCTCATTCTTGGCTGACTCTTGAAGTGTTGAGTTCTTCAAATGCAAATATTGTGCACCTAAGGGCACAATGGCCTAGTGTCTGAAACTTCACTAGCTATCCTCTAGGAGTCCAGGTAGGAGATAGAGGACTGGGTTATAATAGCACAGCCTTGGGTTATCGCAAATCTCTCCATGCCATCCTTTCTGATAAACATGAAAGTATTGTGGGATCTTCCTTTGGTTCATAACATTGTGTGTGCTTGATATGTCAGGCTTCTGTTCCCTATTCTGCAACCACCTTGTAAGCTTCTTTTGAAGAAATGTATTGATTTTAAAATTGCTCTCTTGACTTCTTTAGCATTGTCCATTTTTATTTAATTGATTTTCTTTCTACATAAGCTTCTGGAGACTCTGTGAAGGAAAAGAGGGAGAAAAATCAAAAAACAACCAACAGCTGATTTCTTACTTCTGCTTAAAGATCCCATGGCATTTCTCAAGATTCAGCAGATAGTGCTAATTTTCCAATCAAATTGTGTTTGATTAATAATGTTTTTATCCCTCATAGCTAAATTATGACTGGACCTGTGTCATCTGTATTCTCTGGTGTTGTATCTGTATGGCATATTGTATGCTGCTGCTAGGTGTTGTTAAAACATTATATTCCTGTCCTCTTAGGGAGTTTTAAACTGGGCAGAGTGGCTCATATGCAAGTGTTTGAGTGTACAACACCCACACACATTTTTACTCATACATAGTCAGTAGTCAGTAATAAAAGCACTTTGCTGCTAAATAAATGAAAATACAATGAATGTTCAGACAGGATTGATTCTGTGTGTTTTACAGCATCTGCTATTGCTCTCTGTTTTCAAGCTACTAATGTGTTCAAGTCTACATAATATTGTTATTTACAGATACAATACTGGAGTTTGTCTGAGAGTACCAATGTTGGGTTGTTTTGTTTAGTATTAAGTTTTGGCAGAGACTAACAAAATGTGAACAATATCTTGTAGTCTACATTTCTAATGTATATGTTAATTATTTTCAGTCCCTTGAGTCCATTTTCTAACAACTGCAAAAAAGGTCTATCTTCTTTTCCTCGAATTTAGTAAAAATTACTGAAGCTCAACATCAAAGGGCAAATGTAGGTGTTACGAGGACAATGGTGACTTTAAAATTATGAAAACCTACTAAACTAACTCTGTAGTAGGAGAAACACCTTCTTGTCCCTTTCTGATTTCTGTTACATTAGGAGAGCATAACAGGCCATTATTCTGTATTTACTCTTTCTATGTAGTTCATTTACAAGCATAAGGCACAAGAAATCAGTGATTAGTGTACATAGGTATGGAAAGACATGTTACCTGTTAATGTAATGAAGCAGCATAATTCATTCTTTGCTGTCTACATTATGTAGAGGGAAGCAAATGTGCATTAATCATGCAGAAAGCAGGAAATTGAGATGTATGGAAGGGAAGAGTGATATGATACATGAACTCATCCCCCAGACTCACAGAGCTGGCAACAGGTCCATTTTTGAATAATGTATATTTTGACAGACATGTCATTTGACAGACAGGGCTGACCAGAAGGGATGTAAGGAAGCAGCTAGTTATTAGCAAGAAAGAGGAGGGAACAAAGCGTTATTACATCTAATGCAAAATAATCCTGACCCAGTTAGCATCTGCTAACATGGAGGCACTGGCTGACAGGTTTCAGAGAGCAGCCATCCACAGGGAGTCGTCATCGACGGCTGACGTTTCTGGTGAGTGGCACGTCCTGCACAGGTTGCTACCAATGCTAGCACTGCTCAGCATAACTCGGTCCCAGCTTCCTGACAGCCCTGCTCTGCACAATTCCTGCACAGAGAGACACAGACAGGGAAAGGTGGAGGGCATCACTTGCCCCTTGAGAGAAGTGCAGGTCCCAGGCTTGTAGCCTGCTTGCTGTCTCAGGCAAAGCTGTTGGCAGTTTGTCCCGTGACAGAAGCAAAGTTCAGCCTGCAAGATGCCACCTGGGCAACAGGCAAAGGTGCAGGCTTGACAGCCTGCTGGGGCAAGGGCAGCCCAGGGGTAAAACTCATTCCGAGAGTAGACAAGCGCAGAGAGCTCCTGGCTCCTCCACTCGTCGTGTGTGATCTGTGCCCATGCTTCACTTGTCCACGTGGCTCACAGAGGGAAATAAACTCATTCAAAATCCGCTGTGCCAAGCAGAGCAGCACTTGCACATTTCTCACTAAAACTCTGGCTCCTGGCGTGCAGGACCAGCTTGGCACTAGCTGTGCCAAGGCAAGCAAGACAAAACTCTGGAGTCTGCTCAGCTGGTTGCTGTCAGAGCCATATCTTGGCATCTTTCTTCTGTCACCCTTTCCCCAAGGCACAGCATCAAGGCAAGAGAGGGATTATCTGGGCGCCACTTCCCTGATGCACTCCACACTCCTTCAAGAAGGGGTGTCACATCCCAGAGAGCTTTAGTGTTGCTTTGAGAGGTCTAAACTCTTAATTCCTGAGGTCTTTTGCAGGGCTGTAGTCCCTTCACCACGCACTGTTTTGCAGAGGGAAAACAGGAGCTGAATGGGAGCTGATCCACACCGTGGTACAGCTCCATTTTAACCCCTCTTCTGTTCTTAGTGGTGCAGGTTGGTGGAGGTGAGATGTGAGAGTGAAAATCATGACTTCTGCAATACGATATTGATTTGTGGGCTGTGTTCTTCTGCATTGGACAAGGCAGATGTTGCTGAAGGGGCCCACCATATGCTTCTGCTTGATTAAATTTTAATTCACAAAAATGCTGCATATGATATTCATATATACTTTTATATACATATATATTTCTACATACTTTGAATTGAATAAGGTCATAAAAATTATAGAGATTAAACATAAAAGGAAAATCACAGAAAAGGCAACTCCAGATGACGTTCACCAGTCTAGCATGCTCAGTGTTACTTTTTTAGCTGCTACCTATTTTTCTACTAGTTGTCACTTAAGGAAAGTTAAAATATTTTTTTTTATTATGAGTCTCATAAAAAATGATCACCATTCATTTCATTGCTGGGTTATTTCCTTTTCTCCTTTCAGCTCTGCTTTTTTTTTATACCTGTCTTGATTTAGATTTAGTTTGTGGGAATTTATTTTGCTTTTTTATTTCCCCAAATTCCAAAGTGCTTTATACTTAAAAGAAATCAAATAGATCTTTCCAAGGGGAAAGATATTTATCTTGCTTAGGTAGTCTCATACTCAGGCAAGTAACATACAATAAAAATAAATCCATATGGAGGAAAGTGATGTTTATGAAATCATGGGCATAAGCATTGGTTAACTAAGTCCTTGTGCTGGCTATGGGTAACAGATTTTTACATTTAGTTTGTTATTAATTATTTTGGGGCTGTTAACTGAGAACTATGGTTCAGTCAATAGCACACAGGACTAGGTTTTGTTACTTTTCCTTGGTCTTGATCGTTCTGCTCTTCTCTCTCATTTTGCATTTTCCCCACAGGTTCCCTCACATCAGGACAAAATCTGCAGGTCTGTACTGTTTTGCTAGAGAAAAATTATTTTTCAAGAGCCTCTGGATGATATTTCCAGTCACTTTTTTGCCACATCATTTTGTCTCCAGCTGCCAGAAGAAATTTGAAATGCATCATAGTCACTACTCAAACTGATAACACGTGAGAAGTCCAGAAGAAATTGATTATACAATTTCTGACACAGTATGTCTTGTAATGCTGCTCTGTGTCATGTTCCATAGTTTTATGTCCTAATCTGACATTATGAGATTATATAATGCATTCAGTCTTTAAACAAGTATTCCTTTGAAATGTTTGACAGACTTATGGCACTTCGGATATTATTTCTTATTATGGACAGATAGGTCAAATCTGCAAACAATTTAATGGCCATGCATTGCTACCCTTGTCAAATCAATCCTCCTGGCAAGTGTGCTATCAGCAGTAGGAACATTTAGAAGCATAATCCTTCAAGGTGCTAAATATACCAGTACTCTAAACTCCAAGTGGAGCTGAAGGCTCTCAGCACCTCACTGAAGAAGGGCTCCAATTAACCTACTTTTATGGTAATCCTGAATGCATGGACTTCCTGCCCTTCAGATTTACTTCATTGAAACCTGAGAAGAAGCTATGCAACCATGGACTAAAATGGCTCCATATGCTTCTTGGCTGTAATATGTACTGAGAATTTCTTTTTTTCTTTCTCTCAGCTGAGAATGCTGCTCTCAGTTCTGCTGAGCTTCAGTGAAATGTGGTATTCTCATTAACACTTTAACCCTGATCTCAAATAAATTACCTCATGTCACCATTTAGCTTAGCAGCAGCAGGCAAATTGAAAGGATTTCATGTGTCAGAAGGGGACCAGACTTGACCCCTGAATCCTAGCAAAGAAGTGTTTCCTTGTTTAAAGAGTTGGTGAAGAGAACACTGCCTGAAATGCAGGCAGCCTTGTGGAGCAAACAGTGATATGGTTAATCTTCAAACAGGTTGTCCAAGGAAGGCCTGGGAGATCCGATGGCTTCCTTTGTTGGAGCGCTGACCTTGTCCATGTGTACATTAGCTGAAGTGCTATCTGTACTGGGAGATCATTGGTCTCTCATTTCATCTGGCTTGCTTTCTGATTCAAGGGGAATTCCTCTCTGACTCATCTGGATGAAAGTCCTAATGTAGGAAAGAAAGATTGCACTAAGAGCAAGATGCTGGACCTGTGAGATTTTCAGGACACTTCTGGTTTTTTTGAAGGTATCATGGAAAGACCAGCTTTCATTTCAGGAAACCATGCCTGCCATATTCCTGCTTCTCCCCAAAACTGCCAGTTTCATACCTTCTCCCTGAATACCTATCACAATTTCCATCTTCTGATGTGCTGTGAAAGTCATGAGGCACTTCCCTCAGCTGGGATAGCACACCAAGGGGTCACCCAATGTAAATGGCAGCAGATGTCACCAGACCCAGCACAAGTGTCCTGCCCCCATCTCCCCACTGCTTAACCAACACCCTTGGGACATGTTTCTCTGTGAAACATTTCAGATATGCAATGCAGGGCTGAGGGAGAAGGATCAGGGTCATGACCAAGGGAATGTGTGCGCCTGGGAGGCACAGGGCGGTGCAGCATGTTCTCTCAAGCCTCATGCAGGTGCACTGAATAAATCAGCCCTAGATTGCTTTAAAGTATGCAGGAATTTTTTGGTAGCCAGAGGAGCGTGTAGTAAGTGTCTGGGAATGAAAAGAGAGTCAGCACCAGCTCCGTATCTTTACAAAAATTAAGTCTAAATCAGGGAATATACGGTGATTGTAGGGACTCTTAGACAGTCTTGGAGAACCAGCTGAAAGAGGGAGATCATCAAAAGGCAGCTCTTGAATTGGACTCTGCTCTTAAGCCAGAGTTAATAGGAATAAGACCTCTGAATATGCTGCAAATGGTGATTTGTTTCTGACTCTGCAGAGCCCTGCTGTGAAAAGCCCTGGAGTCATGACATATAAAAAAGGGGAAAAAAGACTTAAATTGGCAAAGAGAAAATAAATTCCATGTCCTAATGCTGACAGTTTAGATCTGTGGGGTTTTTTTCATAGAAGCCAATAAAATAAATGCTGTAAATGAAGAGTTTTAAATATTTCTTCACTGTAACATGATGTCCCCACTTGCTAGGAAGGCATTTGTGTTCATGGAAAAACCAAATCAATATGCACTTATTCCAATAGATGATTTGAATATTCCAATAACCAATAATAACCGATTAGTGGTGAAGTAGCATTTAGCTATAACACTGCACTGGTGTTGAGTAGTGATGTCAAAGCTAATTTTACCCTTTAATAAGAATGAATCAGCACAGTAAGAAACACTTTTTGTAGTATTTGCAATTCCTCCCAATAGATTTACCTCTTTCTTCTGAAGAGACCCCATTCTGTTTTCTTCCTGTTATTCCAGTTTATTACAGTAGTATGAACTTCTCTGAATCTGTGTACAAATATTCGTGTACACACATACAATCTTTAAGCTGATTTGAATAACTCTGGCTTATGAATAAGTGCCTCAGGAGTTCTTGGTAAATTTCAGTAAAGGCACGCTATAAAACCAGAGGAGGTTTCTTATTGAGTATTTCCTAATTTGTTGAATAAGTCTGGGTTCTTTTCAGAAGTTCATAAGAAGGGACATTTCAGAAATTAGTGCAGTGAAATTTGAGCATTTTGATACCGTTCCTAATACATAAAGATGTATCATCTCATTTCTGCTTTTCTCATATAGGTGTTGGAATGGTTAAAATCACCTCAGATTTGTAATTATGAGAGTGTGGTTTGAACTGCTCATGTTTCTCTAAAATCTTAATCAGAATAGCTGAGATTTGCTGTGGCTTAAAACTATTTTCTTAAATAAAAATGTTTAACCATTTCTGATAACAAGTTGAGAGAAAAACACATTGGTTTGTTCCTGTTAAAAAACATTAAAGACATGTTGAAAAACTTTTCCATGCATTGCCACAGGGAAGTTGTGAGGATACTTGTTCTGCTATTCTGCTACTATGTCTGTTCCTACTCTTGTGAAAAAATTCTATCACACTCAGCAAAGCCTCCAACAAAAGCAGAGTAAGAACAAACTCCAAATTAACCAGTAAAACCCATTTTTTTATCAGTAAAGTAAACCAGTTTATTTGAGCTTGGAGATTCAGTACTGTAATAATGCAATCTCTGCAGATGCCCCTTGACTAGTCACTCAGAGCCTGGAAAAAGCATCATTTCCAGGACACAAGTGAGCATCTCCTGCACAGTGGCCATGGGACCCAGACACTGTGGTGCAGCTGAATTTTATACAAGCTATAAATTATTTTTTAAAGTATATGTTTTAATAAATAGCTTCATTTGTTACAATAATTTGGGGATTTGTATTCTCATAATTGATGAACATGTTATCATACTGTTTATGGTTTAGTCCTGTATAAATAGCACTCAAAATTGTGTATATGTATCATCTTCAACTAGCAGAGCACTGTAGCATATGCCCAATTTTAAGCGTTTAACTAACTTCCATGGAACTTAGGGGTAACTTTAAAAACCATACTTTGAATGTTTTGCCAAATTTGATTAGATATCCAAGGAGTACCTCAATTAAGTTCACTTGCATTCCCATACATATAAACAAAACAATTACTTTAACATTATATATACAGATGCCATTTCTTCAATTACCCATTAGCAACAAGATGTATCCCATGGGCTAGAGAAACTGTTTGGCAATTGAGATTCTCTGCAAGTTTCACAGTTGAACAGATTATCTCATGGTTTTGGCCATACAAATCACTGATTACTAAGCCTGTGGTGCCTATGATGATTATAAGTGAGAAACAATTTAGTAAGTAAATGCTTTTGCACTCATATATAACTAGAAATAACACTTCACAGACATATTCAGTAGAACTGAGCCATGTGATTAAACTTTATCTTTCCTTTTTCTGTGTATGATCTACTGGTTTAAATATTTAAATGCCTGCTAACAGTTTAATACCGGGTATCTCGATCACACAGAAATATAATAAGATTTAGTTCCTCAGTGTACTTATCTGTACCAGCTCTCACGTATCCACTTACAAAGGCTATTGTCTGAACTCCTGAAAACAAGATCTCAATGAGGAGTTTCTTTTATTGGCTAAGTAGTCGTGTTTCTTCGTGGGGAAATGTGGAAGTGTATGTATAGTCTAGGGAGAATTTCTTAAGAGATGAATGACCAAGGAGTTTGCATTCTAAATTTCCAGACAGCTGAAGCAAAGAAGGACCAACAGAGAGTCACAACTTCAGAACTGCTGGCAGGAGGTGACCACTGGGGTCACAAATTGGAAACCAGGACCAGGCTGGCTTGTAATTTTTCTTCCCTTAGTTTTGTCTTTTCTGAGATTTTTCTGAGGCTTTTCTTCACTTCCTAGTAGAGATCTCTCAAAAGCAGAAAAGTTTGCCACAGAAGCAAACCTAGAGAGAGATGATATGAGGAGCATAGAACAGATTCTAGTCTGGAGTTAATTCCATTTAGCTAGAAGTCTGTTGTGATCCTGAAATGCTTAGAAATGTAAGCATTACATTCAAATGGGATCTTGGAAGCAGGTTGTTGCTTGCACGTTTGTTCCAGCCTGGAAGCCTGCTACAGCTTGTAAATTTAATTTTAGCTCTGGAACTTGCTCCGGTTTTGTAAGGTTACTGAAAATCTGAAAGAAGCCAGATTTCTTACATGCACCAAGAACAGTGTGACAGTGTTTACTCAAAAATTAATACCCCCCAAACTAGTGCCCCCAACACCAAGGGCTTGAACCAGGTTTTCACACCTGTCAAACACATGCTGGACCATTGCTATTTGATAGTAATCACTCCCCACCACTCTTCTCCCAGCAGCTACAAGGATTTAATTAGTGAGTGTTTCCCAGCCTCAGAAACCAGGAGACACAAAGACCAAGAGCCAAAGTTGCTTGGTGCAACGATTCATACTGTGCCCTGCTTTGTTTTGTCTCTGCTGCCTGCATTACAAATAAAAAAAAAAGGTTTTAAAAGTTAGAGTAGTGCTGGTTTGCCTAACAGCTGGCTACTTGCAAGTATTTGTATTTGAGCTTATTGAATATTCATTATGTATCAGATACTCAGCCTTGTAAAACTGATCCAGGAAAGGCTCACCACATTCGCTGGGCTCCTGCCTTGCTGGTTGTGTGTTGAGAAGCACATTGCTTTTGCCTCCATACTCCAGCAGATAGCACAGAAAAAGCTCCCTGAAGCAGCCTATTAGCAAGGCCACAAGAATAGCTCTTTTCCTGGCTGTTAATTCAGACGTCATGCAGTCGGTCAAATGAACCTCTCCTCCTTTGCGGCTCTTGTGGAGATCGCTGTCCTCTCAGCTCCCTTGAAAGTGACCTTGACACGTGTCTTCCTTTACTTAGAGGAGGTGATAACCCACGGGCAGGCTCATTTTGCCAGCAGACATATATGACAGAATGGCTTAGGTTGGAAAGTTCCAACTCCATTTCCACTAGCAGGGACACCTCTCACTAGACCAGGTTGCTCAGAGCCCCATCCAACACAGTCTTGAGCACTTCTAGGGATGGAGCATCCCAGCTTCTCTGGGCAATTTGTTCCAATGCTTTACCACCCTCATATCACATGGCCATCACTGCCTGGCACCAACAGATTGCTGTCTATAAACAGAGAACCTTTGATATGAAGGCAGCAGGCATGGGAACACCCCATGAGACCACAAACATAGCTCCTGCAGCCCTCCTCTCTGAGGCTGTCCCATTCAGCCTGGCTGGGTTTTCGTGTGATTTCCCAGCCTTAATTTTGATCACATGTCAGAGCTGAGATTGGCACATTGGCCTTGAAAGAGCCCTTTGAAAATGCCTGTGTAGGCAGTCCCATCTCAGTGCCAAGCCCAGCTGCTCCAGAGCAATGTGCATTTTAAGGAGAAACAGCTTTGGCAGTCCATCAACTTTCTCGTTTGTTACTGCTGCATATTTTATGTCACCACTATATTGCAAAATGAATACTCTATACTACAAAATTAATACTGGAAATATCTCCTCTGCATTTTATGGGCTTTATTTGTGCTTTGTTTTCCTACGATTGTCTTACTTTTGCCTCTGGAGAATTAATAGTGTTATTATCAAGGGCAAACAAGCCTGGAATTAATCTGATTTAATCTTTAATTATTACTTATGATGGTTTTTAGATTACATATCAGCATTGCTGAATGCTGTTTTACAAGCTAGAACAGAGAGATGAACAGTAAGCTGGGACACTGGGATTACTCTGAGACATCCTCAGTGAGGTTTTCCAGCAGTAGCAACAGCCATTGCATGTTGTGAGGTTTAGTTTAAATTGCTGTTGCTCTAATCAAGGCAGCAGGCACAACACTTGGACAGGAAACTGAAAAGATAATAAAAATTTTAAAGCTGAGCTGAGAGCACCCACCTGGATAATTTCATGGTGAGCACAGCTCAGGCCTCCCAGCCTTCTTTGGCAGCAGCTGTTGTCTGGAAGGTTACACAGAGCAACCGCTATGAAAAGGAATAAAAGAGGAGCTGAAAGAAGATTATTGCACACATGTTTAGTATCATCTATGTGAAGGCGATAGATTATTTTTGTGGCTTCTTTTGAAAGCTGGTAGGGTTGGGTTTCCCCTCGGGCATACCTGGCTGCCTTGCTTGCAGAAATCCTGAACAATACAGATGAAATTTTGGATTCTCTGAAGTTCACAGATAAACTGCAGTTGGCATCAGTGAGAGAGAGGGAGTGAGACTCAGATTTTCTCCTAGTTTCTACTTTCTGCCTGCCCTGGGAGGAAGGGCATGAATATATCTGTGTCAAACATCCTGCTTCGAAAGTCTGCTTGGAACACTGGGGATGACCTAAAGAAGTTTAGTGCAGGACTAGGAGGGCAGTGATAGTGCATAAGTGAAGTAGAGATGTCTTCATGTAGGGAAGCAGCCACAACTTTTGAGATCATTTGCAGGCATCCTGGTTCAGGTATGCAGTGAAACCCTAATGTTCAGCACTATGTAGGCATCAAAATCAATAGCAGGGCAGCACCATTCCATTCAAGATGGGCTGGCGGGCCCTGGGATACTGCTGTCCTCAGCTGTCTGTGTTACTTCAGGTTGGGGAGGGAGCTGGAGCTGCATCCTCAGGTCTTGCAGGGTTGAAAATAGTTGATTTCTACTCACTTTACTCAGAAGAAAAAATTACTTTTAAATTCCTCTTTTTCTGTCTCTTTTTTTTTTTTAACTTGAAGAGTGATGATAATAATGAAGCTAAAGGATAACTAAACATTGAATGCAAATTGTTTAAATTAAGATGGGGCTTATAACTCCTGGCAGGTTCCAGACAAATTGTTCCTAAAAACTCCTTATTGCTTATTGTTGCCCATATTTGAAATTTAGTTTATGTAAAGATCTAGGGGTAGTGCTAAATAATTACACAGCAAGATAATCTGTTCTTCTTATATAAGATTATAATAGTTTAAAAAATCTATCTATGGAGTAGTTCAGGAAAAACTATTCTTCAGCAGCTATTTTGGGTCAACTCAATGCATAGTCTATTAGAGGTATTACTTCTGCTGCAGAGTAATGAATCATATTTGCAGTCAGGAAGTCACTTGTGTAATTGTCATTAAATATAACGAATACAGGGCTATTTAAAGAATTTCAGGATTGTCTGATGTTCTGGAAGACACTGTCTAGAGAGAAAGGGTAGAAGCCTCTTATTTCAGCTGCTCTCAGTGGTTTAAGATGGAAGAAAGGGCGCTATCAGGGTTTGTGCAGCAGGATATTGTCGTGCTTTCACAATTCCTACATAAAATTAAAACGGGGCTTCTTAATTTAGAAAATTGACTTGTAAGCAGGATATAAAAGTATAGCAGAATTCCTCTGCAAGTTAAAGCCTAGATTATTGATTTTAAAACCATTCTCTTTGATTGTTTATTCTGAGCCCTGTGTTAAAACAGGACTAAACCCCATATTGCAAATCAAAGCAGAGGCTCTGAAAATACTGATTGTTGCAGACAAATTCCCTGGTGCTTCATTTGACAAAAAGATGGATTAGAACAAACTCCAGAGTGTTATTATTGCCACCCATATGAAAGATTGTTTCTTTTATTTGTATTAATTACTGATTAGTGCTTTCTGTATCTTCAGCTCTTTCAGATGTTTTGAATGAGATGTATTGTTTTCCATAGTTTCTTATCTAAAGGGAACCCTGACAGAAAACTGGTATCTAGCCACTGTGCACAAGGAAGTCATTGATGAGCTCAGACACTGTTCTTCAGGGAAAACCCTGGGTGAGAGTCTTGAAGAGGTAAAAATAAGTTCACAGATAATACTGCAGGCAGACAATTTCCCATCCAACAATAATGTCATGAGTAAATATACTCTTTAAAATTCAAGAGCAGAAGGAAAAGGGAGCTCAGTGTGTGTGGGACAACTTGGGTGTGTGGTGCTTGGGGAGCAGCCCAGAGCTTACAGCAGTCCCAGCTGTAGGAGAGTGGGGCAGTCCCTTCTGGATGGCAGTCTGGAGGGTTTGGGCTGCCCAAACCTCTCCCCTGGGCAGGCTGGCACTGCTGACACTGTCTGCCTGCGGTAGTGCTTGGGGGCCTTTAGCTACTCGAAAAGAAACACAATGGAGTGGCTCCTATCCCAGTGAACTTGTATGCTAACTGGGCCAGAGAGGTGTGGGAGATGTCCTAGCCAAAGGCTTCATAGACTCAACTGTGTGGTTTCTGGCTGCCCAGTCAAACAACACGGGTCAGACAACAGCCCTTGGGCTTGCAGCTGCTCTCAGTCATTACAGCCTGGTCGTTTTAATGGTCTCAGCCAGCAAGGAGAGCCTTCTCATACAAAGCCTTCTCTCCCCTGGGTCTCTGCTCAGAATGAGCAAAGGCCTTCTCCTCTGTCTGGGAAAAAGTACTGGAAGAAGAAGCAGTTACATAGATAGGTGGAAAAGGTTGAGCTTAAGAATGTTAAAATGTTACTGAGCCCTTATTTCCCCATGAACATCTGAAAACAGAAAAATCCAAGGCAGGTTGCTGAGAGTTAGGGCTGCAGGTTCAGCATCCTATCCAAGAGTTAAAAAAAAAAAAAAAAAAAAAAAAAGAGGCTTCCTGAGGTTCATACATTTTGTGCACAAAAATGATCACATCATCTTGGATGCGAGGAAGTGAGGTGCTTATTTAAGATATCAACTGAGACCAATATTTTGTCAGGTGACTGCATGAAATTCAGTGGTGAGTCTTTCATGGCCCAGGTTATATTAAAAAGGGTAGTTTTAAAATAGCTTGTTGTACGTCATCAGCTGATCTGTCATTTTCCATAATTCATGAGCACTGGGGCAAGATTAGACAATGGAGTCTTGAGTGAGAATTCATTAATTTCCTCCATGGTTTTAGAAATGTCAGAGGTGTAAAGCTGAGAATAATAAAAGTCAAACTCCTTAGATATATCTACTGTGCTAGGAAGAATATTACTCTGAGCATCTCTGATAGTATACAGTGTCTTAGTGTGCATGTGTCTTTAATTGGTATGCAAGGAGTTTATCTGCTTTACTGCCTGCACTTATCAGAAAAGATATAAAATGGGATGGTGATAATGGCTGCCTTCAAAGAAAAAGATATGTTCTTTCAAGGATGTAAGTGCAATAAATCTTTCTGGTTTAAGGGCTCACTGGAAGCAGAAAGATTCTGTTCTGCTGACAACTGAATGTGGGGAATTTTCCCAGGAGAAAACAAATCACATTTCTCTATTCAAAATATAGTAAAAAGTCACTGAAATGTGACATCCCAGAATGTATATTACAATATTTCCTACTGAATCCTTTACCAATTAAGCACACTTACAGATTAATATATTTCTCAAATGGTTAATAGAAGGTGTCTGGCACTGAATACATTTAGAATACACTTGCAAACTCCCACAGTAATCTGCAGTTCAAATTTAAAAAACAAAAGATGAAAAATAAGTGGTCAACTTCAGGTGTTTGTTTAAACTATACCACAGAAATTAATTTGTCTGGAATAAAAGAGACAATGCTGAGTTCATTGCTATTCCAGAACCATTCTATGCATCTGTGGAAAGCACAGTTAATACTACAGGTACCTACTGGGTCTTGAGGGGATCTTTTGTGAGTTTAAATCATTTTATTTACTTTAGAAAAGCCCACATTATTCATAAGAATCAAATGTTGTGCCTGACTGTTATAGAGAAACAAAATAGACAAGGGTGTTTTAAATTAATCTGTCAGTATGGTGCTTTCCAGTGCTCACTTTGTTCATGCAGCCAGGAACTGATGTTAGCATGAATTTAAATAATTCCTCTTGCCTTGAATAATGACCATGAAAGTTGAGTAATGGTATCTAGGAAATATCCTAACTTTTGAGGAGCTGCCTCTTATCTAGGACTGTTTGTTTCTCCTCATCTCCCCCCGCTCCTAATTGCAGGGAGGTGCTGCACACAGCATATAACTAAACATAATACAATTTGATTTGTGTTGCAGTGTTCTCTCCAAAGAACAAATCTGTAAAATTACAACATGTGAAAGCTTAACACAATGATATAAAATGGCAGTGGCACGGTTCATATCTTAAACTGACAGACTGATGGTGATTATTGCAAGGACAATGCCCTGCATATGTCAAACGATTTGCAAATAATTTATGTCACCTTATCCTCCATTATTGTTTTTGCAGAGGACATAAACTGTGTCACTAATATTAAACTGTCGACAAAAAAAAGCCTACCTCAGCTCTTTCCTAGCTGAGAATGCAAAGACATCTGCACAGAGACAAACATGCATATGGCCATCATTTGTCCAATATCTTACACATTGTGAAGGTTTTTTACTTGAAATGCCAACCTATGTGGCAGATGATGTATGTGTTTCTTCAGTCCTGTGATTACCAGCACAGAGCTGCTCTGCAGTGCTCTTCACCTCATCAGTTCCACAAGCTGCACTCCAAGGTGTGTGAAACATTTGCAGGGAGATGGCATCTGACATGCAGCAAGGCAAAAGCATTCTGGTGTGAATATTTGACTCCAGATTTTGTTCAAATCAGGGTCAGATTCTGACCTGGAGAAATTAGTGTGGGTAGAGATTTAGGACTACAAAATACCAATTTGAAAACTGGAATTAATATATTTTAAAGATAGGGAAGCAGAGGAAAGTTGTGCTGTCTCCTGGGTGTCTCCCAAGGGGCTGTAAAAGAGAGGGGAAGGGGGAGGGCTTTATAAATGACCTGAGCTTTATTCTTTGGGAAATAAGCAGAGGACAAGGCAATCCTAGTCACTTCTGTTTGTTAAGTTGCATCATCTCAACTGCCGAGTTCTTTGTTTAGGTTTTGATGGTTCATTTATTACTACCAAGAAATGCCTTTGAAGGGTGATTTTCAGAGGCTGTTGTGGTTAAAAAAGCAGCAAAGAATGCAATGTGGTGGTTGGAGCTTGGAGCTGGGAAACCAGCCTCCAGCCTCCCGCTCTAGATTTTGCCCTGCTCACATTTGGGACAAATTACTTGCAACTGCTGTGGCTTGACTTACTCTTCTGTCAGGCAGGTTTTTCTGTCTGACTCATCCACTTGGTTAAGTTTGCCAAGTATTTCATAATCTTTGGCTAGAAATCACTCGTTTGATTGCAGATCAGTGACATTTCAAATGAGATGCATCAAACAACTTCTGTTGGCTTCAGTGCAAGAGATGGCTCCAAATCACTGCGGTTAGGAGGACAATACACTGACAAACTCACTCAGCTGAATTAAGGACTGAAAGGGAACTCTATTTTCTTACTGCTACTAGTTTTTCCTTTTTTTGAAGCCTCATTTAAGCATTTTGCCCTCTTAAGCCCCTCAGGAGTGAAGAATCTGCTCCTTGCCCTTCCAAGCTTTTCTCATCCTGCTTCTCAGTAAATCACAGTTTAAGACTACATTGATATCTTTTTAGTATTATAATACAAAAATGCCAAAAAATTGGACAGAACTGTATTACCTATATGGATTTTAATCTTACTTTCCATTTTTCTAATGTTGACTTTTGTCAAGCTTCAAAAAAACTCCAGTTAACACCAATTACCTTGTTATTGGAATTGTTTGTGATTACTGAGTTAGAAAAGCAAATTTCAGGCACCTTAGCCTAAAGCTTGCAGGATGACTCTCTTTGCCTAAACAAATCCTAGAAAGCACGCTTGTTTCTCTAGTCGCGCTCAAGTGAGTTTACTGGCACAAGGAATCTCTTTTGAAGCAGAGAGAGGAATAAAGTCCACAGGTGTGAAAACCTTTCCCAGAGTGGGCCCCTTCCTTTTCACAATGCAGAATGATCCTGAAGCATCAGAAAAGGCAGGGAAATCACGAAAGGATATCAGGGAGAAGGGGCAGCAGGACAGACCCCAGGAAGATGCACTGAACCAAATGAAAGCGCCTCCACAGAAACAGGTCTGCAGGAGCTGTCCTGTGTGTGTCAAAAGCATTTCCATCAGATGACAGGCAGCCTTTTCCACAGCAGTGTTTTTAGGCTTTGCCTCAAGTGTGCTTTGGCATAACAGCAAGACTTTGCACTCACATTTGCATGTAATACACAAGTCATGGTCAGATCTGTGGTCTTTACACACATATGGAGAAATCTACCTGTCTTTTACAACGTGTTATAACCTATGACAAAATGTGCTGGAAAGAAGTTTATTTTAAGTAGATGAAAACATACCCTTCCCATAATGCCCCCAAACTAACTGATCTTCATCGACTGGTTCCTTAAACATGCCACAACACAGACTTAAAGCTGCAAACAAAAGAGATCGTGGTGATAGTCGGTAATCTCAGCTATACACTTCTTAGCTAGGAGGCATTGTATATCAAAGTGCTATGCACTTCTGAGGGAAGGAGCTGGTAAAAACTGCAGAGGAATTTTAGGGAGGAATTTACAGGAATTAAGTTAGAAACAGCAGTGGACTTAAAGAGAAGTTTTCATTATCTTGACAAGAAAAGAAAGTGGCCAGCCCTTAATCTAAGAGTCCAAGTGGTAACGTCTGAGAGATGAAGGATAATTTTCACAAGACAATCTCAGGCAATAATCCTGTGCATTGATGACAAAACTGTTGATCTCAGCAGTGAGAGAATGGTGTGACCAGAAATAGATATCTTCAGAGTCAAGTAAACCTAGCCAAAATTGTACTTTGTAGCTAAAAGTAAAGAGAGATGTCACCACCCATGAGATTATGAGATGGACAACCTGAAATGTATGACTAGGGATGTGGACTTGCTGTTGACAAATTGTCGGCAGGAAGAAGCGATAGAAAATGTAAATTCATGCTGAGAGAAGACAAACTTGGAAGAGGTAGATACTCTGGGGGCTGGGTCATGCCACAGTTTGACGAGAACAGCTAGGTGATAACTGCTCTATGCAGCTCTACAGAATTTGTCATGGCTAAGCTGCACTGGTTCCTCCCCACGGCACCTGCAACAAGGTTCATTCAGATACCTTCTGGTGGCTTCCTGCTTAGCCTTGGAAGATGGTCTTTCATTTGCAACAAGCCCCTATAAGCTGCTGCTTATAATTTCTATGAACTATCATCCTTTTCATTCTTGTTTCAAACCTGTCTCTGAACTGAGAACACAAACCCTGGAAGATCGATGATTTGAGCAGTGCTTGTAGGGAAGGTGACCATCATGCCATACATTCTCAAGGTCTCTTATTTTCTTCTTAAATGCAGAATAAAATTTTAGGTATAAAACAAAAAGCTAAATTAGAAAGCATTTATGTAATGCAAAGCTTTCTTACAAAAACATCTTTATTGACAAACTGAGTTCCTGTCAACATAAATCCAAACAGGAGAGGGGTGAGTTCATCTTGACCTCTCATGTCAGCTCTTTGTTTCAAGTCAGCTTCTGGGCACATTGGCTTGTAGACAGGAGTTACTTCAGCTGCCACAGGTGTCATGTGTGGCATGGATAGCAGTCCATCTGTGTCTACAGCGGGAAGTTCTTTTTCTCAAGTAGTAGCAAATTTGAGGTCTGCAGCAATAGATGGGAATGGTTGATGTTCCCTATGGAAAAAGCCTGCACTTTCTTTCCAGATAATGAATCAGTTGGAGCCAAAAGGGGTCTCTCAAGCTTTTTGTATTTACATGTGAAATACTTCTGATCAGGCAGCTGTCATTTGTAGGCCCTTTTAATCCCATATGTGACTAATGGCCCCAGTATGGATACAGTTACCTGGGTGTAAACTTCATTCTATTTGATGTCACTGATTTTCTTTCCTGAACCTCTGTTATTGCATTCACACAATGGTATTTTGCCAGGCTGGTAACTGTTCCTATGGCAAAACCTTCCAGTCTAGACAAGCCCTAGAAGCTTAAAGTCATTTCATTTCTTTTGAGGCAGTTACATAATGGGCCTTGAGCTCGCTGCCAAATGCTACTTTTTACGAAGTTGGTACTGGGGATGTGAGCCAAGTATCGCAAACCTGTGGAGTAGATGAGCATGTGTTAGCAGTCAGCAAATGACAGAAGAGAGATCAGCCAGGAAACTTGCAAACTACATCCTGACTTTGCTAATGCTTTTTACTTCCTACTCCTACTTTTCTCCTAAGATCAGATAACAAGTAGCATTTCTTCTTTGTAACAATTCATTAATCAGAGAAATGATCCTTGCTGGTGTTTAGATGTTTTACTTAATTTGGTACTTCTGGCCTGCTGCCCCAGTAGTGCCAAAATTATTATTTCTCACCCAGCAGGTGATAAATAACAACTTCAGTCATGATTAATACCATGAATTTCTCAACCTGACTAATGCAAAAACTTCAAACCTGCAGAACAAGTGGGTGCTAATTGTTGTGAGAGCCATTGGAGCTGCACTCTGCTTATAAAGAAAGAAAGCCACAGGAAATGAAGTGTTTTCTAGCAGCATAGCTGATCCTAAGAGGCATCATTAAGTGCAGCACAGCAGCATTCTCCACGTGTATGGCTATGATAGCCTCTTTCTTTCCACAACACTGAGCTTTAAGTACATTTGAGAGGCAGGAAATTGCCAGGTTATTTTTCTTTCCTTGGGGAGGAGGAGGGGAAATAAAATAAAAGTCAACAAAAACAGCAGATTAATATCTCATTAACACCACTCAATACTAGAATTTTTACAATTGATATGTGAAAAGTGATAGATCCTAGCAAAAGCTGCTCCCACCAAAGCCCCTTCACATGTTTGTCTTGAAATCTCATCACATCATAAAATGTAGCATCAGAGACTCCCAAGTCAAGGAGAACTTTCTTCAGAAAGGAAGAGGAAAACCAGGAGATCTGGAAGGACTGTCAGCTGGAAACAATGATTCAATATTATAAATTAACCTGTGGTTGGGATTCTGGCCACTTTCAAATCACAAGCTGGTTTGCCACAGTCTGTGGTGGATCAGAGTGGTCACTCCATTTTCTGTGCTATACTTGCAGTGGCACAGGGCACACAGGATCCACAATTTAGCCACAGGTACAATGCTGTGCTGGTTAGGAAAACAAGACCTCCACAACATCTGGAATTGGCACCACACATTTCTGATAGGAGCAGACACCAAATCCAGCAAGGGCATAACCAGTTACCTGTGATGAGGAGAGTCCGTGCTGAGCAAGATCAGTCCATTCCACAATCCCAAAGCAGCATTTTAGGAATGGAGGAGCAGTCCTGTTTTCACTGGGACTTTTCCAATTGTTTTAGCTCCATCAGGCAAAGAAAGTACCTGTTACTTTCCAACATGAGCATTTAGCTCAACTTCAGCATGTCCCTATGAAGTTATTAAATCATGGAATGAAAAGACTGCAAGAAGCAAACCACAACAGGTAAGTGATTTGTACATTGCTCAGACTCAGTAATGTCTATTCACTTGTAGTTCTGAGTGCTTTTGTGACTTTGTATACTGTTTTGATTAAGTCCTGCAGTTTCTGCTGGGGCATATTCAGATATATGTTAACCCAAGGTGCAGTTGGTCCTGATATTCTTTCTGTTAGAAACCCAACTTTTGTCTTAATTTGGGGAAATTTTAGACGTTCCAGTTTTCTTCACTGCTTTCTAGGAGCAGTGGCCCCTAGGAGCTTTGTATTTTTGAGCCTGAAAAAGCTAGGAAAGAAAATCACCATCCACATTGTCCTGCTACATGAAACAACCCATTGTCCTTCTCGGCCTGCTTCCTGTCTCCAGTGCAGCAGCTGAGCTTCAGTCGTGGCAGATCTAGAAAAACATAGAAACCAAGAGAAAAATTTTCACAGACTGCACACGCACAGCCTTGTCTACTAGAGGGCCACTCAGACCAAGAGAAAGCCCTCACTACTTAGCCTTGGAGAAGGCAGGCCAGTTGTCTTGCTCAACTCCCTTGATATAAACATTATTGGGTTTGGATTTGGTTTTTTCCACCCTTAATGGTTTTATTGCTGGTCTTGTTACAATTTTTCATTCTTTTTCCTAAACTGTGCACAGTATTTCAGTAGCAACCAGTATGAGTGTCCTTTGTAGGACTGCAGCTTCCCAAAGTTAAAGCATGGCTTCCAAGCTTTGGTCCTTTGAGCTCAGCCCAGTCTGCTCTGTAGCACTAATCATGCCACCAGTGTCATTTAAAAAAGCGTAATGGTTTCTTGTACTTATGAAGTACAAAGTATGTCATTTGGCTAGGATTTTAATAGCTATTTTCAACACTGGTAGCAAAGCCAAGATTTTCCTTGTAAGTTTAGATATCGCCTAGAATAAGGTGCAGCCTGAACTACAAACCAGCCCTGTAGCAAACATGCCATATAGAAAGAATTCTCTTCAGTCAGGGAAGTAAGGAATGCTTCTTTTCATTTAAATTTTAATAATTAAGTTATCCAAGTCACACACAAGGAAGGTGGTTAAACTTTCAGAAACTTCAGTGTAACTTGAGAGCTCAGTCTCTGCTTGTCCTCTCACTTCAATATTGAAAACTCCGTGTGATTTGCCTGCCTCTGTATCCTTAAGTGTAGTCTGAGTAGCTCAGTGGATTTAAACACTTTATTTGCAAGAGATCAGTATCTTTTGCCCAACCACTTCCACAGCATTTATTTTCTAGATGAGACATTCAAAGCAGGTTAATGCATATGGCTATCTCTGTGAGTTTTTATTTTAGTACTCTGAAGGTATAAACCTTGCTATATGCTACCACACGAACTTTGCAGTAACTCGCTGTTCAGCATTCAAGGTGTTGTATTTCCAGTGCTTGCTCTGCCTCACCACAACCTTGCCAGAATATAAAAACACAGTTTCATTCAATGCTGTTTCAAAACAATTGCAGAAATTTGGTTAAAAGGTGGCTAATGGCCACTGTAACCTTGAAAGAGGAGGAATACATGCCCACTTGCACTTTTTCAGACTGCCTAGAAGTTAATAGGTGGGTTTAGAAATCCATTAAGTAAATTACTGCTGTAGTTCAGTCTACTGGTACCAGAACTGCTAAAACCACAGAAGCTAGGTTAAAATCTTCCCTCATGAATGGTGCTCTGCAATTAGCAAGAGATAAAAGAGGAGTTTAATTCTCTGGATTAAGATCCTTCCATTTTCACGGAGGATTTCCACATCACCATGGCACTGCTAGCTTTAGATACTACTAGAGTGTTTTTCTCTCAAAGTAGCATGTATCATAATATTCCTTCCAAACTAAAAAAAACAAACAAAACAAAACAAAACAAAAAACAAGAACAACAACAACAAAAAATTCTTTTCCAGTTTTCCCAGAAGCTGAATTAATGCAGAAAAGCGGGTTTGAAAGAAATATCTCAATTCTCAGCTACCAACCACTTTGACAGTGGAAAAGGTCACTAAGCAGTCAAGAGTTGATGGGTTTTAGTTTGAAAAGATATTCAACATACACATGTGAAATTTTAAGACTGAAATCAGGACAAGGGCAATTTTCCTCTCCAGGCAAGAGTGGTTTGATGAAAGGCCAGGACCCCCTTACACATTGATTTGAATCCAGTAGGGCTTAAAACTCTTGTATCAAAAAACAGCAGTAAGAATTCAACTCCATTTTCCAGTTGTGCTGGAAAGAGTGCTCCCCCACACTAGGAATGAATAAGCAGTAGTGGTTCAGGAACCTCAAAGTCAAGGGAGACTCAGCCAGTTCAAGGTACGCAGCTGCTTTCTGCTCAGTTCTTAAGAGAGAAGGAAATGGCAGCCAAAATCTCATGACCATTGCATAACCAGTTCAAGCCATTAAGTATTTTGACACTAAGGCATATAGCCAAAAGAATATATTTCATTTTAAGAAAACACAATGATTCCAACTAGCCAAACACTCTGAGCTGGTTCCCAGCTGTGCCCATGACTTCCTGAGTGCACAGGGACTCTTTCTGCCACCAGGACATTCCTGGGGTAGTTGGAGCTTTTGGAAAAGCATCAAGTACAACTGACAAAGCAGAACAGAGCAGCACCATTTAATGTGCTTGAAGGAACACTGGTGAGATTGAGTCCTTGCCTACACACAAGAACTCTCCCTTGAAAAGTTCCATGTTGCCAGGGTTTTTGGAGTGCAATGACATTTGTTTACTTCTGTATCATTGTGCCTACGTGTACCATAGGATAACATGGAGGCAGAAGGACCAAGGCATGCAAACTCATAGCAAGTCCCTTTCCTACAAAAACCACGTCTAGTCTAGTATGTCAAAGCTCAGAAGCAATATTAACATACTGGAAGTGGAAAGAGTGAGACAGACACTTACATAGCAAATTAATTTCTTAAATAAACAGCAAGAGGACTAAAAATGGGAGATCACAGGAAGAAAAAAAAATCATAATCAAAAAACCAAAGGTGAACAAGAAATAAAAACAGAGGCGAGACATACACAAGAGGAAGAAATGACAGCCAGAAGCTACTTTGACACAAAGTAAGAACTGACTGAATAAGGTCTCATACTTGTGTGCTGCAGAACTCCAAGACATTTTTTTTCACCCAGTCTCTGAATAAATTTTGGCTGAGGCAGACAAACTTTAAGATCTCTAATGAGTCCTTTCATTTTAACTAGTAATTCTAACTAGTTTGCCATACAGCTGTCTTCCAGGTGTCCTCCCACCAGGATCCCACTCATTAACTACACAGACATTAAATTTCGTAAGAAAGGCATTTATAAAGATAAGAGAGAAACTTTGTTTTATTTTTTTTAAAACAGATACAATATTTTTCCAAGGTCACTTTACAGTCAGTGGCATACAGGCTAGTAAAACACAAGTGCTCATACAGATGTTTCAGGTGAAATATGCACAGTATATTCTACAACACAAAAACTGCATTTAACACTTTTTCTTACTCTAGAATGATTTGGCAGCTTCAAAAAGCTTAACTCACATTTCCATTCTCAAAATCAATTTATTGAACAAAACTCAAAACTGCAACATGATCCACCCCAACCACCACGCTTATCTCAGCAAGGACCTCTTAGCAGAGCGGGCTGCAATTGTGGAGCTGTCTTTATCATGACCCTCAAAGTACTGCTGCTCTATTCGCCGACAAAAGGCTGTGAGATTACTGTAGTTCTTCACTTTTTCAGAGAGTTCATCTGTGATTAGTTGAGTAGTAAGGATTGTGAACAGATGGCCAAATACCAGAGCATCTAATTCAGTTGGTCTGTAAAATCAAACAGAAAAAAAGAACTGGTACTTTGGAAGGCAAGTCCTGATCAAGAAAAACCCTGCTGTTCTGAATAACCTTTAGATAGGTATACAATTTAAGGACTCAGATGAAATTAGGCAATACTGAACTTACCAATTGCATGGAAACTGTGTATACAGTATATCAGAACACTAACTGTTCTCAGTATAGCATTTTCTTTGCTTTTGGGAGCTTGGAAGTGTGAAAATAACACTTCTTAGATTGGGCAGAGTTACCAATTCAGTATCAAAGAATGCTCTACCTTTTAGTTCAGTAACAAGGACAAATGCTTATCAGGTCTTTTGGGGTTTTTGCTTTTTCTTTGCAGATGTATATTAAAAAAAAACCAACTATTATCTCACAAGATAAAAAAAAAGAGGGGGTGTGTGGAAGCATAAGACCCCTATTTCTTTTTTTTTTTTTTGTGCTTTTCAGCAGTTGGGAACTATTCAACAAACAAGAAAAGGAGTTCCATGGTGGCAGCAACTGGAAACATCTCTTGTGAAAGGGAACTACACAGAAGAAAACAAATATTTTGGGAATGTTTTCAGTCCTACTTTATTTTAGGTGCAAGACTTCTCAATTTTTACCTTGGACCTTTGTATACAAGTAGCCCATGTGCAAATAGTTTTTTTTTCCAACATAATAATAACTTCAGAGCCCCTCTTTACAAGTGTTAAAGGCAAGCAGCATGAGGCTTTCCTAACTGATAATTTTTTTGCCTTTTTATTTGTGCATCACTAAGCACTCTCCAGTGGAGATGTGGATCCTTGTATGACAAACTGAAATCTGTCAGCAACAGGTTGCTTTTCTTATTTACCTCCCACAGACTCCCAGAAGCCACAGACTGAAAAATATTGGACTAAAACCACATACTTTTTTGGTAATATTTCAGACAGCTAAAAAGCTTAAAGGTTGAAACTGTACCAAGAAAGCCTGGTTAAAAACAAACACAAAATCCCCAAGTTACAATTCTTTAGAAATACAGAAGGAAGTTTAGGAGATACTATGTTTAATAATCATATGAGAAGATGCAATTTAAGCTTGTCTTCTATAATGCATATTTCTGTATCCTCTGAATTAACACTACCTACCTAGTCTCAACTTGGAAAAGATCAAGGGGCAAAGACAAATGCAGAGAAGTATCCAAGACCATATCCTGTCATTTGAAGACCTCTCCCTGTCCAAATGTAGTCAAGTGAAATCCAGATCTGTGCATTTCCAGACTGATCCATGGACATGAGAAAAGAGGGAGCTAATGTGATGTTATTTAAGTCCATAACATTTCAAAAATACTGAATTATTGCAGAGAAAAAAAATGTAAAAAATTGAAAGAAAGTGATGAGAGCAGAGGACATCCCATGGAGGTCAGGTCACTTCTTTTTTCTCTCCTGGCAATGTGAATCTTGGTTTTCACTTTGCATCTGGTCCTTTGTGGACCAGCTAGCTTCTCCCCCAGTTCTTAGAACTCACAGGCATACTCATGCTAACTCAGTTAGTTAACTCATGCTCATTCAGAACTGCCTCTGGTGTTTAGAGCAAGACAAGCTGTCCAGATCAGGACAGCACAACATACATTCACTCCTCTAGTAGAGAATGTTACCCAAGAAATAAAAGTAAAGCTTTAAATGTATCATTTTTAATAAGAAATTGACTGTATAAAGGTGCACATTTGTAGCCTACATAAGTTGTGGTAGAATCATGTAGAGAAGACAAGCAGGAGTAAAAACTAAATCATAAACGGGGAAAAAAAACCCAACAAACTTACAGAAACTTTCCTTTTAAAACCTTTAAATACTTATTTCTGAAATTTCATGTTTAGATTCCAGTCACATATTTTCATTTTTGCAATTAATCACACAGCATTAAAATAAAACAGGAGTTTTATATATATATATATATATACACACACATGTATGTACATATGTATGTACATGGGTATATACCTATATCTCACATTCCTGGATGCAGTATTTCAATAAAGAATAACTTACTGTTTATTGAAGAAATATGGTTGTGTTCCTAATCTCTGGGAGAGAGCCTGACAGCACTGATCTACATCTTCAAGCACCTATCAAAACACACAAGAAAGAAAGATCCATATTGTCAGGAAATCTCACCACTGCAAAAAATAACCTCCTTCCTCTATTTGCACTGACAGTGGGAACAATGAATGTACCATGTTGAAATATCAAAAGCTGTTAAAGTCAGTCAAAAGGACACAGTAGGCAGGTAGCTAAGTGTTACTTAATCTAACATTTGATGTAAGGCAATTCTGATTAAGTGCTTCCCATAACATTTATAACTAAACTTAATGAAAGGTACTAACTCATACCTCAAAACTTGCTGCAATCCTGCAAAGTGTGCCTCTTAACATCATACACGAAGTGGTGGACAGGACTTACAACCTATTTTCAGGACTACAGCCTAAACTAACACCAACAAAGATGTACACTCATGGTAAAATATCCTTCCTCCCACCCCACTGGATTGCACATAATTTAAGATTTATTGCTACTGAAGGCAAATACCTGACTCCAGATAATATTTTAAGTACAGAATATACATTTTAATACATCTGTTTCAGGAACATGCTACTTTCCAAAGCCTTTTAAAAAAAAAAAAAAGGCAAGAAGAAGGCAGGGTAAAGAAATAAGCTTCCCCTTTCATACTGACCTGTTCAAGTGTCTTTCCAGCCCATCCGATGGCTTTCATCTTTCGCTTCACCTCCCACTGCTTCTGATAGGACAGAATGCGGTTAAGAGGCCACGGGTAAGGGGAGCCATACCTTGGGTGAGTAATCTTTGTTTAAAGACAGAAAGGTACTGTGTCACAATATAAGAAAATACAGATACCTCTTGACAAAACAGCTAATATTTACACAGTTCTAGCAGAAAGGGAGCTGTAAAAGAGAAAGGGAGTTGTGTCTATGCCATAATTATTTGCACAGAATCTGTACTATGCAGCATAACTATTTAAAGCTATTATTTCAGAAACATACAAAACCCATATCTATTCTGCAGTCAGCTACTTTCAGTAATGACACAGCTTCCCTAAAATGTATATGCAAGTGAAATTAAAGTGAAAAGACTGTACCATTAATGGTATAAACCTCCATGTTTCATTTATGAGCAGGGACTTGCAGTTGTGAGCAAAAGTGTTTTCTCATTAAATTTTAATTAAGATAAATGCTGTGGAACCACTCACCTCCTCTACTGTAACATCATCACACCACTGGAGATAGAGCTAGGAAGAGAAAGAACACTTACTAAAACTTCCTAATAAAGGAGAATACAGAGACAATCATTCTTCAGTAGTAGAATTTTCTTTTCTATATTAGATTAAATTTCCATTTCATTTCTTCTGTTAGACCTCTGAATGTATAAAAGAAATTAAAACCGGAAGGCAAAGGCCCAGTTGCTAGTCCTTACTTCATTGGCACTAAGCTGAGATCAAAGGTCCACTCCCACTGTCCATAACTCAGCATGCAGGTCACTGGCCCTCAGCTCCTCAGCCACCTGTATCCTGCCAGCGTTTCCAACACTGCTCCCACGCTGGGACTGCGTCACCTTAACTCGCCAGGGACACAAACTGCAGAGAATCCACGCCTCCCACTACACATGTGAGCATGCACACCATGGGAGGTGACAGCAGGGTGCCTGCCCAGCTGTGGGTTGGAGTAGGATCCCAGGAACCACTGGCATTTTCCAGTCAGTTACTTCTACAGCTGTGGTGACCCCAGTTAGGTGAGGGGAATTGTACACGTGACTTGTGTCTACAGGAACACTTCGGCAGGCAATCCACAGCATACAGAGACTTTATTCCTGTCTCCTTTCACCTACAGCAGTATTTCCACTACAGGGAAAAATCCTAAAGCTTTCTTGCCTATAGTTGCTTATGTAAGTGTGTGGAGTTACTAGGGTTTGTTTTACCTCTGCTGTCAAGAGCATATTATTGACCAATTCCATGTAGGCTTTCATCTCAGCTTTTTGGACTTCATCCAACCCATCACTGAGAGAATGGCCCTAATGGGGAAAAGAGAAAAGACACACATATAAGAAAGGATATTGGAATATTCAACAACATATGATCCAAGGATCTTTAAAGTCAATGAGCTTTGGCTCAGACCCTGATGTCTTACATAGACACAGACATAGATACATAGATTATATAGACATAGATAACTGACACAGTTCATTAACAAATTACATATGAAATTTTTACGTACAGTATCCTTTAGAATTAAAAACAAATCATCATAATGTAACTAATCTAATCTATAAAAGATCTAAGATAATCTATAAGAAATTCAGACTTGTATTTTTATTGTATTTATATTATCAGTCACAGATGAACACACTGAGCACACAGCTTCCTGGTTAGTGTATCTCTGTGACAAGAAGTAAACACAAATTTATATCTGTGATACAACTTCATCAACCACTCAGTGAAAACATGGTAATTTTTAAAATAGAGGGGATGGTTGGGGGGGTGGGGAAACAAAGGCAAATTTGAACACTATTTCACACTTTAGGATCTAGACCAGTCAGTTCTGAGTTTAAGAGCTCTGAGACACAGAGATGAGGCATGCAGAAAAACAGTCTCAGAAACTGGTACTGGTATGCAGCTATTCTGCATAGAATTTTCTTCCAGGATTTGCATAAATGACAAAGAAAAACATTTTCACCTCACAAACTCCTATTCGATGATATCTTTCTTTTAAAACTATACTGTCTTAACAAATTCAGTAACATTCCAGAAGAGCACACTAAATCAGCACAATGTTAAGCAAGATTAACATGGTATTCACCAATTTGTGAAAAAAAACATACTATTACCTTTGCTTTTACAAACTGGACTATGGGCCCAAGTTCAGACACTACTTGATTTCCCACGTGAATAAAGGGTACTTTGCCTGTAAAAGGAGAAAGGTACTGTAGTAAGAGCTATTTTAACCTGTAAAACACCATTAACAATTTTCAAAGCAATTAAATACTGCAGGTATACCTGAACATCAGTGGCTGGATTGTTGGGGTTTTTTTCCAAGTGAGCACAGGTAAAACTAACATACATAACACACATAGAATGTTTGTAATAACAAACACCTTCCTCTGGATCTTCCTCCTCCTGAAACTCTTCTACATGTGATACTTGCAATTGTGTATTTCAAAGTTATTGAGTGAGATCTATTGACTCTTATTTTAATAATGGATTTTGCTCCACAGGAAAGACTTAATTCAATGTTCCTCTGAAGTACAACTGGGAAATCCCAGGAAAGCAGACAGAGCCTTTGAGTAAAAGTTTTACGACACAATGTATTCCCACTGTCCCTTCTAAGCCACTGGAAGGGAAAGGTCTGCTGAAAGGATGATGGAGATGTGGAACTGTGTCCAGGAAAGTAAGCAGAGGGAAGAGTAAATATACACTCAGCAAGGCAAGGTCTTGACTCTTCCCCCTCCTCCAGTCCTTCAGATTTCCAACAACTGGGCCATCCAGTTCCTGTTGGCTGCCCCTGCTTTCACTCTCTGTTGTGAGCTGGCATTTGCAAGCCCCCATGGTCCTGGGATCAGGAAGAAGTTCTTGCTATGAGACTCTCAGCTTCACGGTCTTGCGGGGAAGAGAGACAGAAGGAGCTTCTCCAAAATCATGGAAGCAAAATGGGGTTAAAGCTTAATACTAGCTTAAGGCTAGTATTCAGTCTATGAAGCTGAGCCCTGAGGGTCCAGCTTATCATCTTCTCTGCTTGGTAACTTTTCTTACACAGAGAACTAAGCCAAAGCTCTAAGGCAGGCAAGATACAAGAGGAAGCCCTGCTCTCACAGCAAGCCATGAAGCATTACAGATGTTGCCCTATGTCCCTTTTTCCCAGCTCTCAAGGTGTGAAGCTGAGAGCTCCTGCTCCAATCCACCCTAACCAGGCTGCTTTTCCTGCAAATCTTCAAATGCAATTGACAGATACTAATCTTATATTTAAGACTAAATCTTTTAGGATTATTTACATGATTGAAATAATCCATAAAATGGAGACAAATGCTGGCTGTTTTGTAAATGTCCTCCCACCCAAAGGCAGTAAATGAGCCTGCCCAGTGCAGAGGGCACAGCACCCTTTTTACCTTCCTGCCTCTCATCATGGGCAGACTCCACTCTCAACAGACAGCTCAAAGAGCAGGATCAGTATGTGCTTGGCTGCAAATATGTTATTGGCAATACATTCACTCTTTTCACTGAAACACAACCTACTGTCCAGCCCAGCTCAACTACCATCAGATTCAGTCATGGTTTTTATCACAAGCTTCACTCCTGACTGGCTCAATAAGCCTAAGGGTAATAAATGAAGTGCATCAGACCAACAAAGGCTTCATCTGCATCCACACACTCCATGTGCAGAAGGAAACACAGACCTCTGTGCTGCAGACTTCAGTGGTTTCAGTCAGACTGTACTTCACGTATCAAGACAATCGTTCGGTATCATACTTTTGAGTCCCTCAGAATGGGTTTTGTCATTACAATGACTATGAGATAAATAACCTTCCCCCCAAAATGATGAGATGCAGATTTTTGCTGCTGCGAGACAGAGGGTAGGGGGGAGGGAGAAGGGAACAAATAAAAACCTTCTCTGAATTATCATTAAACCAATATAAAGAAAGGAAACAAGGCAAGGAAATAAAAATAGTAAGGATTCCAAGAGTATGGGCAAAAAGTACATCTAATTCTACCTACATTTAAAATAGCCACATTTCACTGCTTTAACCAAAAATATCAGTAGCAGCATCAGAACCCATAGAGGTGGCAGACATATACTGACAGGTGCTTCCACATGGCAGTCATCAGCCAGAGACAGAGAATCAGTAAATATGTACCTCCTCACATAACAAAACTCTGGGACAGAGTGTGAGGATTGACAAACTTCTGCGCCCTGCATTCTGTAACTCCCTCTGATTTTTAGGCAGTCTTCTGAAGCTGGCTTCTGGACATTTTTAGGCAACTAGCCACCTCCAGCAAAAGGTAGGCTCTGTACCCTTCTAATACTTAATTTTTTGGTGGTCAGTTTGGATTTTTTTCCAGACAGTGTCATGGATCTGAGGAAGATTTAAAATCACCTGTCACCCATAACAGTGACAATGCACCCTTTGGTCTCCTGTATCAACATCCTGGCAATCATCTCCCAGACAGGATAACAAAAGAGAACCTTTCTCCAGTGTTGTCTCACTCCAGCAATAGGCAAATATAATAGCATTCCCTGAAATATTCCCTGCATGCAGAACAAAGCCCCTTTTAGACACGTATGTCTTTCTACTTCAGGACATTTGAGAGAAGATTTCCACCAGGCACTTGAACACTCTGAAAGCTTTATACAGGTACTGCAGTCACAGGCACAGTTACACATTGTGCCTACATCACTTTGCATTTCACTGCTTTGATTGTTTGCAGAGGAGAAACCCACACACGGTAGCACTGACCGACTGTTATCAGCAAGACAAGGCATAGTTGCCATGGTATCAAAATGGAGGTATAACATAGTAATCTAAATGAAGGCCACACTTACCAGATGGGGACATGTATTCGGCATTTGCCCTGCAAACCACCCGGATTGGCAGATTGCACATTTGCAAAAAGGCCTGGAAACAAAGAGTCGCATTTAAAAAGCATTAATATACCAGTGACAAACAAATGTGGTGTTTTCAGTACCTTTGACTGTTTTAGCTAGTTCCTAGCACACACTTATAAGTATAGCTCCTTACATACTGCTTTTAGGAAGAAAGAAGGGCAAGTAAAGAAAAACAAGATTTTTTTAACTTCCTTAGACAACAGTTTATTATTCAGTCATTGACTGGAATTCTTCTAATGCAGTTTCATATATTTTTACTGTTTTTTCAAGAGGAGCAAAGAAGCAGTCAGTATCTGACAGACACAATTAGTGTTGTGGCTGTACAAAATGAAGCGACATTTTGCCCCTCCTGAAAATCATAGTACTCACTTCTGGCTAAAGCTGGCTAATCAAGTTCATGTTGTGTAACATGGCAAACACATATGGCACCTTTCCATACTATAATCACAATAGCTGCCAGAAATTTTGCTCTATGATACTGTCAGCACACGAGTCCACTTTGGGACGAAGAATTTTTTAAATATAATTTATGGGATTCATGGAGAGCATAAGTGATCAATTTACCATTTCTTTCTATCTGTACTCTTAGATTCAAAGCACTCTCAGTAGGATAACAATTTCTGTCAGCACCTGCCATCACCAGAGAATCCATAGTGTATTTCTGTTGAAATACCAAAATATCAAGAAAAGTATTTGCCATTTGGACAGAACATGGCAAATAAGGAATCTTAATCTCTAGAGACTCTCACAACTCAGTAACTCCTATCATTCATTTTGTCTCCACAATTAGGCAGGTCACAATTCCGGATTCCAAAATTATACCTATTTATCCACCCTGGCTTGAGGTAAAAAAGGCCCACAGCAAGAAGGCTTCCACTATGAAGAAAAATGCTGCTGTAACACAGCACTTCGTACATGAGCCTCCTCCCTCCTCTTCAGATTGCAGGATCTGGCAGTAAACTGCATTCTCACAGTTTTAGCTGCTCAGACTCTAAACACAAGACATGAAAGTAACCTAAACCTGAATCTTGAGATTGCTCGTTTCTGCACTAAATGAGACCAAATGGGATGAACTAACACTGGCATCAGCCCTGTGTTTGTGGCTTCTGTCATATCCATTAAGCAAAGAAAAATAACCCAAACAGCACTTCTTCTCTCTCCTGTGTTCTTCAATGCCATTATTCTCAAAACCCTAACCCAGTCCAGGGAAAAATAGCCAAAAGCTTTGGTCCTTTTCCAATCAAATCAAAGAGCTGCATAGTCCATCATGATATTTGGCTCTCGCAGGTTTACATGACCTAACTCAGATCCAAATCTCAATTCAAAGACAAAAACTATGGTCACAAACTGCTACACAAGACATTGATCACAGCTGGTAAGAGCCTACCTCAGAACTGTGAGGATTTCTACATCTTTTGATTTCCTCAGCCTAACTTAAAGCCCTGCTTGGGAGCCAAATACTGTATGTACACATACAGACAGAGAGATAGACAGATATATAAAGAGAGGGTAGTAATCATGGTCAGCATAAGCCAAATACTGCAGGTCCTTCACTATTTAGCAATAAATTGGCCACATTTGACAACACTTCACTGACCAAGTCTGTGCACCCATTGGAGGCCACCAAAAATTGAGGATCTTGCTACCTTGGCACCCCAAACTCCGTGCAAACAGTAAGGATACCCAAAGGACTAATTCTTCAGTAATTTAAGTAATTTAAGGCACTGGTCTGTCAGAGTCCTAGATCTCTTCCTTTGCCTGTGGCTCTGCAGGACCTAGCAATGTCCAGGCTGCTTCAGCCGTTGTTATTTGCATCACGTCTTCTGCCCAAACTGGGGCTTCATATGCAACTTCTTCAGAGATAAGAATGCAGACTTTGGTTTAGATTACGTACGTGCTCCTATGCCACTGATGGACACGAAAAACATACACTAACTCCACTAGTACACAGACTTCATTCTTCTGAAAGCTCCACCAGTAGCTAACAACAGTACTGTGCTGCAGTGGAACAGATGGCACCAAACAACAGCTCCAAAGAATTTCATCTTTGGGTGGGAGGAGTGAACTTCTGCCATACTACTTAATCCTTAGCTGTTGAATTTAATCTCAAAAAATGTGAGGTTTCATTTGGTCTAGGCTTACCAAATTAATTTCTTTCACAGTAAGGCACTAAATTAACTGCAATTCTACAGAGAGGAATTTTGCAACTGCCATGTACTATTCAGACTGCAAGTTCAGAAGAAAAAGAAGTCTGGGCAGCACTGGAACTAGGGCAATATGTGAAGCCGAAAAGCTTGTAAGTGCAGAGACATATTTAAGTAAAAGGAGATGAATCAGAAAACTATTTTTACTTTTTTGTATCAGCATATCAAAAATTAGACATGCTGGCACAGAACACTTCGGTTACATGAGCTGCTTTAGCAAAATACTGCCAACTGTACCTTGCATTGTACATAGGCTCCTACATAGTACAAGGTTCCTACCAAAAATAGTTTGCAACTGAAAAAGTCCTCAGTACAGAAGCTAAACTATAAAATCTCTTCAGTGTAAAGAGGTCTAACAAGTTTCCATCAAATCTGAGCTTTCTTTCTCTCCTTCTCCTCAATAAACATCCACAGAGTAAGGAATATCAACCCTTATTTACACCTGGCAGGGAAATTCCACCTCAGTCTCTGGCCTAGTGCAAAGGGGATTCAGAATGCACTGACATTTTGGCATCTCAAAAATGCAAACACACTGGATCCATGTGCCTTTTTGTATTTTGTAAAGAAAAGAGGAAAGGGGAGACTGAACTAAATTTGAGCTCTAATGTGGAAATAAGTATTAACTATATAAAAATGTTTGCTACTCTGCACAATAAAGCATGGATTCTAGTAACATTAGAAATGAGTCAGTCTACCCTCAGTAAGGTTAAAAAAAAAATTTAAAAAATTAAAGACCCTAAAGTAAACACCAAACCAAAAACCTGAGAAAACTTCCTCAGAATAGTCATCTTCAGTTCTGATGAATGCTTCATAAATGGGAGACCAGGACAGAGACAGAGAAACTGAAGAATGATTTAATATTAAAATGGTGCAAGCCCATCTGGTTCTGCATTCACCCCAGCAGTCCCCCTGAAAGGTTCTGAACACTGACCACTGGCTACTAGAGCTGCCCCTTCAGCAGCCTTACAAGGCCTTTCCAGTAACCCCCCTTCAGCATCCCTGTGCCAAGACCTATTCCACTTCACTCTTTGTCTATATGCAGGATCAACTTTTAAGATGAGTGGTGAAATAAACCTAAGTATATAATATATAATATTAATAATATAACCTAAATGTAAAATACAATAAACCTCAAAAAAAAAACAATTAAAAAACCCCCAACCTACTATAACAGTTTTAAAAATATAAAAGCCCAGGGAATTAAAAGACCAGTATGTTGCCCTGTAACTTGTATCCAAAGCATAACCTGTTCAATTTTAAGTGCTCATTACATACTGTTCTGCAGGAAAATGAAAGATCCACAATATAAGACAAGTTTAATCCTTACTGGATCTATACTGCTTAACTAATCATTACCTAGAGAAGTAGGCCAGTATCTACTTCTTGATTCATCTTAAACTAATGGTTCACTGATACCCTTCAATTTGACTAAAACACTCATAAAACACTCATGAACCGATAAAAGGAGACAGTACAAACCCAAACTGTGAGGACTTAGCCTAAGAAATAAGCCTTGCAATTTGCATTGCTATGAGAGTACTCACATTCTTTCACTGATGTAACTGACAGGCTTTGGAAATTATTAGCATTAAAAACACAGGTGTTTTTGGCTTTTCAAGCACAGTGAATGCATTCCATATTTATGGAAATGAGTTTCTTTTAGAAAAAAAAAAGGACAAGGATCATGACCAATGCATTCTTATAAATATCCACCGGCAGAAAACCTCTAACTTTTCTTCTGGTGCATTCAACTAGATAAACTAGATTTTAGACAATAACTGATGTTAGTAAGTGGTATGAACTCTTACCAAAATATTTGAAATTAGCACAGATCAAAGAAATCCTACAGAGACAACATAGGACAAAGCAGCAATTTTTTTGAATCTTTATCTCATTTAATGCTTCAGCCTAGTGATCAAGGGAGGATTTGTTCCCTTTTTGTCCACTCATGTAGCATGTCAAGAACCAGCACATTTGGTGTGCAGATGGTATCAGACTGCCATGGCTTCCTACTCTGATAAAAGATGCTGTGGAACACTGATTGTTTCAGCTCAGGGATGAAATAATCTCATTTCCCTTTGGGTACCTCGCACACATAATTTGAGAAGCCAAGTAAACCCCTGCTTTTCTTGTGAGAGAAACCATTAGGAAATGGGAGTGTGCTCAGCTCCTCTGAGTCCTTTTGGAGTCAAGGACAAGAGATTGAAGGCTAAAACCACCCCAGTGCAGTTCTGCTGAGATTTACGGAGATATCAACACCCCTTCAAAGACACAGTATCAAAAGCTGAGCAATCTGAAAGATCAAGGGCCCAGGCTTATTCTAGTACATCAGAGATTATTGTTAACATCATAAAGTTGGGTGAAGAATTAAAAAAAGGACTGAAAGGGGCCAACTGAATTTCAAGTGATACACAAGCTAGTTAATCACATCCTTATAAAAATTCACCTAAAAATGGTAAGCAAGACAGTAACAGCAAAACTAGAAACAAGATACATAACTGAGCACAGCCTGTCATACCTTGTAAAGATGCTTGAAATTCCAAAAAACAGCATTAAATTTCCTGCTCTTTTCTCCTCTGGAAAAAAAAAAATGTACTACCAAAGAATGAAGAGGGTGACTATTACAGGCCACAACCTGGATCTCCTCCAGCACCTAGGATTCTCATACAGTAATACTACAGCAGCTGCAATTCTTCTGAAAAAGTACACGTTACTTCATCTAAAGTTTTCTAGTCCAAAGTAATTCTGAAGACGTTCACTGAAAAAGTTCATAAATACTTTAAGCTATTCCAAGCAAACTCTCAGCAGGAAAAGAGAACTGAATTCTTCCTGGAATGAATAAACTTGGTGGGTTTTATGCTTAACACCTATCCGAAGAGTTAACTAATTCGATCAATTCACGAACAGAAGGGATTAACACTCTTATTTACCCTGGCCCCTGTTAGAGAAGATTAAGAGATGCTTGTCCAGCAGACTTAACACAAATAAAGGAAACTTCCTTCAAGTATAAATATACAAAATTCACTACAACTGAAGGACATCAAACTAAAATGCTCAGGCTTTTAAAAGGAATGAATAATTTCATGGTCCATACTATTTAATGCAGCATAAAACAAGAATGATGAAATCTCAGATTGGGAAGAACTGAGTTTATTTCCCTGGTATCAGCAGGAGTGCCTTTTTTATCCATATATTCCACTGATTGTCTGCATTTTGATAATTTTAAAAACTGGGGCTAGATTTCTTGTGCAGTATTGACACTGGCCAATGGCTGAAGCAGATGCCTGGAAAACTGTCCAGTTTAGTAACTCACAGTTAATATCTCTGCCACAAACACTTTAAGTTATTTCCGGAACAAAGTGTGTCCTTTCTTTGGATGAGGTTAATGTGAAAAACAGATAAAGGCATTAAAAAATAAAGATTTGGCTTAATACGGTCTGTCGACTTCTCTCCCACACACGCCTCTGCCTCTCTTTCCTGTGGGCTAGCAGCCTCCTCTCACACTCTTCCAGCCTCTCTACCTGTAGCACCATCTACTCTCCTGGCACCTGGAATGGGAAGGGAGAAATGTACTTTTGGCAATGACACCTCTCTTCTTCCAGACTGAAGCCATCGAGTCTACAGAGTTGCTACTGCCCCTGCGCACCTTGTTTTTAATGGGAGACCTTGCTGTAGACAGAAAGGTGGAGGGTTGGTTGCTGCACATCCATGAGAGAGGGAGAAGAGGGAGGAAAAAAGATGCCACCAGATGAATTATGCCTGCCCTTCCCCGCTCTCCCAATATATAGTGTTATAGACTAGGGAAGAAAGAGTTGTGGGACAACAAACTGAAGAAAAGTATGTATAAGCCTCTCAAGTGCCTTTCCTGCCCTAGTGCACACTGATCCACAGTCTGGTGGTTTGTATTGCACTGTCTTCTACTCACAGAGAGCAGAATGGGCCACTGTTTTCAAAGGCAGGTGAAACAAGCAAGTTCCTATTTTTGCTGCGAGAGCAAAGGATCAGTAGCCATGTGTAAAAGGGCCAATAGGAAGCTTTGAGGTGACACTTGTTACAAAATTAATCAACAGTCTTATGCCTATCATTCATTTCAATCATGGCAGGTGACACCTCCTGCCAGAATTAAGGAGTACATTTACAATAGCATTGCTTAACGGACACAATCAATGTAAGGTTTTTTCTTATAGCCCACCCAATTTAAAATTCAAAATGTAGGTAGTATATTGGATTTCAGTTATCTAAAAAAAAATAATCAGAGCAATCACCTTTGTGCTGATTTGGCACAGTTCAAAAGCCCAGAGCCCAGAAACCACAGCCAGACACGGGACAACTCACTCCACCCTCCCCTTCCTCCTCACACAATTGACATTCGCATCTCCGCTGCTGCTGCTGCTGCCCTTGAAACAATGCAAGAAGGCACAATGGCATTGTGCCTTCCTAGGATGACAAGGATGGAAAGTGACTGTGCACGAGAAACAGGGGCAAGGAGTAAGAGAAGGGAGGGAGGAGTTTTGTATTTATTCCTACAGTTAATTGTTTTAGCTGTGATTTTCACTCTTGCTCTCCCTTCCTCTTTGCCCTGCCCAGCAAAGGAAGGGCTGTTTGGACACCGTCAGCTGGATATAAAACACACATCAGGCAGTGAATCACCCTGGCAGAGCTCCATCACAACACTCTCCTCTTCCCCTCCAGTTCCCTCTCAGAAAACACATACAAGCAAACACACATACTCATTAAAAATGAGTTACAACTTGACGTAAATCATATCCAGATTGCAGTTTCTGAGATCAGAGGCAAGAATGAAATTACTTATGCCAAGACTCAAATAGTTCACAACTTATGCCCCCACATGAGGAACACTATTTTCAGATGGCACAGTCCAGGCTTCATTTGAAGAAGATATATTCATGATTACTTTTTAATAAAGAACAAGGCATTCGAATGGCTAAACATTTAATAAAGAACAAGATGAATAAGAGAGTATCTTATTCAGCAGCACTTCTAAAGGCACTCACACAATAATGTTATGAAGAAAGAGTGAAAGGCATTTTATGTTTTCATTTTTACGTTATTTCATGAGCATACAAAGGACAGTATGTGATGACAACTAAAGAGTTATTCTCTACTTTATTGCAGGAACACATTTTAAAATTAAAAACCATGAACAAATCTACAGAATAATTCAGTTTTCATATCAAACAGCTGCAGACCCTGTAACTGAAATAGTGTGTCTAAGGTTATAAATGAAAACTGTTCAGTATCATTCCTTGAGTGACAGATTAAATTCCTAATACAGTTATGGTAATGGCCACCTGTGTAGTTTAACATAAATTAAGAGCTTAATTATATTTGTGACTATTTTAAACAAAATAACAAATTCCTCTGTACCTGTGAACGTAATTTATAGCAAAGCCACGTTCATTCTCCAAAACAATCTATTTTACACTGCAGCATGGCACTGCTCTAATGGCATAATGTAATTCTTGTTGTAGAAGGTGGAAAGAGTGGATTCACTGGTAGCACAGAGGTTTTGAAGATAAATGAAGATTCTATTCATTCAAAGGTAATTTCATCTTAGAACTATATGAAAGATGTTTCACTCACAAACACTACCTGCATATCTTGGGGTTTCAGCATGTTTTCAGCAACAACACAATGCTGCTAGATTGATTATGTTGATACTGCATTTCTCACCATGAAGAATTCCAGGTTTTATGCTCTTTATAAAAAAGGGATTTGGCAGATTTTCATTTCAGTACCAAGCCTTTGTTTAAGCCTCAGCAACAAGTTCAAATTTCTGCTAATGTTTTGTCTAGAGAAAAACCAAACCACAATTCATACACACACACAGAAAAAAAAATCACAAATCTGTCAAGGGCAATTAATCATGTGTGATTTACACATTTATTTGATTACTTGTTGAAGTAAATAAGCAATTGGTCTGTGTAACACAATTTTAAATTGCCCAAACATCCTTCTGTCATTCAGGACTAAGAACAGACAATTCTAGAAGCACTTCCCTGGAATATATTAAGACCACTTACAAGGACATCAATTGCACAAGCCGTTAATACATATCTTAACATAATGAGCTGCAGGCTCTATAACCTCAGGACATCTATGAGAATTTCCAGAATCCTGAACATTTTAGACAGCCTTCTGAACAAGGCTATGAGACTATCTGCATAAAGATTTCAGAAGAACCTGTAATAAAGGAGGCAGTCTCAACATCCACATTCCTCCTCCAGACAAGTTGGAACAGTTCAAAGAGATGCTCTGAGCTGCCATTTGAGGCAAGGCCTGGCACAGTGTAGCTGTATTAACCCCCTCCCTCCTACTCAGCCACACTACTTCCACCCAGGTACTAAACAACATGGCTTTACCTGCACCAGGTATCAATAAGGAGATGGAGCCCGGACAGGCCCTCTGCTTCAGACTGAAATATGGTAATTCAGTTTTAATACATCTAAAACTCCATTTTTCCCTCCTTGAAGTTGTGGAGTTGTTTCGTTATTGAAATATAATTGTGTATTCATGCACTAGTTTTGGTGGCTTTTTTCACTATGAGAAGCCTGGTCAGTAGGAATGCTGTATAACAGAAGCTGTACAATAAATACACAGAGAATGGTTTTAACCATGAGTCATGTTACCCAGGAGGTGTCTGTGTTTTCATTAACTTTGATGGGAAGAGTGCTGAATGTCTCACAAGAACAGAGCCTTCATTCTGTGTACAAATATTCTCTTTCCAATAGCTGAATAATCATTACTGATTAGTATTTTCCCTTGATTTTAATTCATTTGCAGTGAAAATAAAATTTTATTCAATATCAAGATTTTGTAGCCTAAGAACTAGTGGACTTCACTTTCAACAGGACTGTATAATACACTACTTCAAGTTAACAAACAAGGAGAGCAAACACCAAGATGTACCAGAGATAATGCACTAATTCACTTGAAATTATGTTGCACTTTCAGCAAATATAAAGTATCTGAACCCAGTAAAAGACAGAGAAATTGCCAAATTAGTCTGTTTCCAAAATCAACAATGTGAAGAACAGGAATTAAAAAGTAAACAAACAAAAAATAAAATAAACAACCCTACCAGAATCAACATAGAAGTTCCATAAGATGACAGGGATTTTTTGTGTTTAGGGTTTTTTTTAACTATTGAAGGCACCACCACCGTTACTTAGCAATTCCCAGAAGACTGTTCTCCCCTCTCCTATCTGACATTAGGAGTCCAGATTTTACTGCACAATGAGAAGTCATAAGTCCAATCATTATTAAAACAGCAAGACTCAATCAACTTCCTGGGTTCAACCCACAACCCTCACTACTCACTAATGACACATACACTGAGAGCAGCTTGCTCTGCTGTCTACTTGATCTGCTCCGTTGACAAGAGATACATGAAGTGCCATCTGTATTGCAGGGTTGGCAACTTCCAAACAGTCAAGTTTTACTCTGACTAGTTACTTACTATGGCATTGGGTTGTATTCGTTATTTTATATAGAGATATCTGCATGTATGTCCCTCTGAGTCCTATCCCAGAGCAGCGCTATGAAGAGGTGCTATGAGGAGATTTTAAGAAATACCTGAAAGACGGGCTGCAGCACATTCAGAGTCTGGTTGTGAACCATGTTTCTCAAAGATTTGATGGTGGCTGACTCCATACACTAGACCAGAAAGACTCAAACTTCTGATATGTTTTCACCACGTGGAAGTTCAACAAGCCACAAACAAGTTTTTTATCTTTCATATCTGCTCTGGTGACATTCACGTGCCCCAAATCAGTAACGGGGGAAAAGGAATGGCAATAGTGGGAAAAAAGTCTCAGGTACCAACTCCTATTTCTCCTCCTATCCCTCATTCCAAATTTTTCTTCAGAAAAAGGCACACATTCCAACTCCCAACCCCCTCCCCCCCAAAAAACCCCCAAAACTCCAGCAAAAAGATATCCAGTAAAAAGATAATAGGCTCTCATCAAAATAAAATTCTGAAAGACAGGAAGTCATCAATTTCCTTATGCAAAAGACACCGATATGTTTAAACCTTTCTGATCATTAAGCTACAATACGTAACTGCATATCCTAGTATCATTTAAAAAAAGATGAGAGACACCAGGGACAGTTATTCTTTCACAGTCACAACCATATTACACGAGTTCTTAAAAATTTATATGATTCCCCAATACAAAATTATTCTACGAAGTTTAAGATCAGATATCTACCAGAGTCATATTTATAGTCATGGCTACTATCAGCTGTCCAGCTAGAGAATATTGAAGAAAAACAAGCTTTTTTAATATATTATAGTTAATTTATCATCTAAGTGACATGTGTAGGATAACAATGGACTGGAAACGGTATAGCAAAATGATGCATTAGAAAAGGAAATTTTTTGCTGGTGGGTCGGGGGGTTGTGTTTTAAATACAAGCCACACATACATGCATTGTTAGACACTAAGAAAATTCATAAGAACCACAAAAAAATACAGTTGCTGGAGTAAAAAGAAACACTGACATAAAGTGAGCAACAAAAAAAACTTACTGGCGTTACTGTGAGGCACAATATAAAACATACTGCCCAAACAAATAAACACTGTCCCATTTATTAGGTGTATCAAAGATAACTCCTCTTTCCAGCAAAGGATAAAGCTATCTTCTTGCTGTGATAGAATTTACTCTTAGAGGTATTTCCTTGATTGCCAGAAAAAAGTTAAGAGATCCTGGAAGTAGTTACCTCGACCAAATGATCCTAACCTTTTATGTTAGTTACAGCCTCCAAGTGTCCCGCTTTGGCTAAATGAAACGTGATTTTTTCAGGTAGCAGTCAAAGACTGCTTGCTGGAGCTTCTCTGTGCTGGATCACACACAAAAAGCAAGAAGCATTAGAACAGTGCAACTCCCTGCTAAGCAAAGCCGCAGCAAAGTTGCTTTGAAGAACAAGAACCTTATGGACATCCTGCTCTCCACCACTTCTGACAGCCAGGCCTTCTCTACTAACGGCAAAAACGTCCCCTTGACATTTGGGGTTACTGAACCTAACAGGTTAATGGAGATTACACGGATTTCACAGCCACAGAGGTGCTATTCAGTCAATTAGAGGTACAAGTTTGTCAATTATATGGACTATTTCTAAAAACCACATTGGATCTCAAGTCTGTATACATGATGAAATTCAAAAAAACCTATCAGAGACATACAGAGATGTGATGGCCACAGCATGAAGTAAATATGCCTTGAGCTTGGGGCAGTATTAGCTTTGAGAATTAAATAAGCAGCAAACATCATGCAAAATGTTACAAGACAAACATGCATAACAAGTGACAAAAGGTATGAATCATGCACAGTTCCCACAGTAAGCAGACAAACAGATACTGTACAAACATAGACCAATATAAATAGAAGTACAAGTAGCAGCACTCTACACAGGACTTTCAAAGTCCTCAAGTCCTTTAGGCTCTGGCACTCCAATGACAATGTAAGGCAAATCAGATGCAGGAAATAAGTCACTGATTTTGGCAGAAATAATTCTTTAATTAACCATTTAGCTAAATAGAGCTACTTTAGCTACATAATATTTCAAAAAATAAAATGGAATTGACATCTTTAGTTTAGAAAATATGACATTTTACCTGAACAGCAAGGGAAGATGCATTATCAGAAAGCAAAATTTGTTCATCTGTTGAAAGAAAAAAACCAACACACAATTACAAAAAAACAGCGCACATTTAGCTACTGACCTGTAACTGTAAACCACTCTGGGTTGCATTTCTGACACATAAAACAAGGAGCACATATATAATTATTATGCAGCTGGACTAAAAAATCTGTGATACGAATATTAAAAAGATTTTTAAAAAAACAGGATTTTTTCTCCTGCCAATGCAATTGCACTTATCATATAATACCAACAATATACAATAAAAAACGCTCACAACTAAAAATCCAAATGCTTGACTTTTATGCCAATTACTCTTCTTCTAATCAAAGTTAAATAAAATCACATCTTCATACCTCCTCTGGCTAAAAAGTAAAAGTATTCAGAAACCTATAAAAGCAGCTTGCAGTTAATATTGCACACTGTGTCTAGGTCTGTCACACAAAAGAAAGATGACAAGTTCACTGCAATAAAAATTCCATGCTTAGAAGACTAGGGCTGCTACCTATTAGTCTTCATTACTTTGCAGTCTTCTGACAACTGTAGCAGGCTGCTGAGCCCCAAATGGGGGCCATAATGTGATCTGATGATATATGAAGAGCTGCTAAAGGGAGCCTGAACCATCCTAGCCTATACATTTTAACAGTTCCTTTTTACTGAGAGCCCACTTTACCACAAGACTTCAAAAATCTGCTGCCTCAGCTATTGGTGCAGTAAATCTGCCAACTGTGCCTGCAACCACATCATTTTACACTGCCTACAGCAGCCAATATAATGAGTCAATAATAAACCAAGGACCTTATAGGCCATGAATAGCTGGTTTATATTGGCAGATGCAAACATAGCTAAAACCTCTGACCAGACAAACAACACAAAGGACTCTTTTAACAGTTTCTGTGCTTCCTTGCAGTTAATTATCTTAGTGCATATATAATGTGTTCTCTAAAAATAAAGTAATTATTAATTGCCAAAACCAGTGTACCCACCCTTCAGTTGCTGATACAACGCAGCATTTTCAGGCCAAGGCTCTGCGGCTGTGGAAAGAGGAGACATTAATTACTCAAGACAAACAACAATGTGCTTGCAAATGCTAACTGAACACGAATGTTACCTAGAGCAGGAACTTAAACTGCAAAGATGCTGATGCAAGATTTAAACGTGCCCTAAAAATGTCCCACTGTCACTCTCTTCTCCCATACTTCTCTCTCCTGCTCACAGAGGGACATCACAGAGCAGAAAGTCCCAAAATGTAATGTTACAAGAAGAGCTGAAGTTCAAGCTACATTACAGAACAGCCTTGTAATTCTCAAGCAGCTAAAGCAGCTATTTTCCCTCCACTGTAAGGACATCCTTGTGCACATTCTCATCCTAATTCTGGCCACTTCCAAGAGCAACTATTTATTAAGATACTAAACAAAGAATTCTGTAGAGAATAGAACAAGACACAGAGGAGAGAGGCACAAACCTCCAAACCAAGTGTCAAGAACGCTCTGGGGAAACAGAAAAGCTTTCTGCCTTTTGAAGTTATGTCCTCACACAACATAATACACACTAATCCAACTGCTTGGGCATCTCAGAAATGTACCCACCAGGGTGACTGGGGCTACCTATCACTTTGAGTTATGTACAGATCAACCCTAACATGGGAATGTCAATATGCATTCAAAAAACTGCATCATCAGTTGTTCAAAACAGTTGAGCAGTTGTTAAAAAAAAAAAAACGAGACAAGGAAATAAAAGACAATCACATCTTCCAGTTGAGAACTGTTGTGTGTAATCAAGCATACACCACTTGAGTATATGGGAAGGCAAAAATAATAATCAGTACCAATTTACTGTTAATAGTAGCATTAAGGTAAGAGTTCATCATTGTTTTGTCTCCATTACATTTCTTGTTAATGTCTGATTAAAAATCTATTTTTAAATATCAGTTCAAACCTTGCATTCTACCCAAAATAGTTATTTGGAAGCAAAATTAATGCTCTAATCATGTAAATTATTTTTTTAACGCTATAATGTCTATAAATAGCTATGTGTGGTTTAAGCAAGTCACTGGCTTCAGTAAGGTCATTCTTTGCACTTCTGCCTCTAGAACTCAAAGAAAAAAATTTTTTAACTATCATTCCTTTTGGATATTCATGAAGTATTAACTTTTATGGAAGTCACATAGAATATAAAGCTTAAAACACTGTACACAGTTTTGTGAAGGTCACTGCCTCTAACATTAAGGCACAGAGCCTATCAGAGCTATACTTGTATGGGCATGAGAAAGCAACTAATCACATTTAAGTGTCATGAAAAAATGTTTTATGTTTTATTGTAGCAGCTATTGGTTTTACGCCCCTCCATTACAGTTTTGCCCTGGAGTAAAAATTCTTGAGGTGGAAGTACATTTACATCTTTAAATAAAAAGAGACTAAGATAGTGTCTGCCGTACTACGACCTTAACCGTTTAAAATAATTTATCTAACATACCTTTCTTCAAGTCCACTGAAGTCTTGTAGGAGCAAATGGAATGAGGAAATTAAGAATGTTATTACTATATTTTAGCAAACTTATCAGTGCTGGACTCTGAGATACTTACAAAAGTTACTAAGTCATGAAGGTTAATCTTGTAAATGCTCCAGCCAAACAGTGAAAACTTCCCTTTTACATGCCCACAATGGCACAGAGAGCTTCAACTCCACGGGCCCATTCCTACTGAAATTTTTTGCCTGATTCTCTTCTGACTGAAATGTCAGATTTTTAACTAACTCTTGGATTCCAGCCCAAACTGGAACTGGCCTATTTTTTACGCAAGCACATGGCTGAAATATTTCAGGACCACGAAAATTAAGCAGACTCTTCATTTTCCAACAAAAGAGCTCGGTATATTTCAAGAAATTCTGATGCTAATTCCAGTCTGATTTTGGCACTAAGCTATATGCAGCCATGGAAATATAGAGAGAGATATACACACAGACACAACAGCTTTTTGGCACACAGAATCCAAAACTAAACTGCTGATAAGGCATGCCATATCCATGCTATAAATTGAAACACAAGAAGAATGTTGTTTGTAACTCGTTTGCCCTTATCAGCTTGAATCTTACTTCCCCAAGCTACTATCACTGACACATTTCCATGGACCGTATCTGTTGACCCTAATTTCATTATATGAAATCCTTATCTAACGGCCTTAGTACACAGAAGCACACACCCAACTTGGGGGAAGGAAAGGACAAGACTAGTTCAAACTCATTCACAGTTTAGTTGTGTACTAACATGGCTTTTGACAAGTAAATGAAATAAGGACAAACAGCCACACGAAAATCTCAGCCTTCATTATCAGTACAAACTCCAAACTTCAGCAGTTCTAAGAAAATGAATGAATAATACCCCCTGCACTTGGCACTTGACAGTCTTCACAGGGTGGTCATCACAATTCTGACCAGGTTTGGATGAGGTAGACACATGTTCACAAACCTTGAACCAAAGCCTTCAGTTCTTTGTATGCAGAACAGATCAAAGATAGCTGATTTCACTATCACTACACAGACCGGATTTTAAAACAATCAGTTTCACATTAAGATTCAATCATATCCTAGAAAAAAGAATTCTGCAGTATGCATTCAGAATTGCATCATCTTCAGTGATACCAGGGATACAAACACAAAGTCTGTGCAATCCTCTGGAAATCAAATAATTAAATATCCATTCACTTCAATACCTTCCAATTTCTACTCATTCTCCTTCTTCCAAGACATTTAAGAGTATGAAATAATTTTTTTTTCTGATGGAGCAAGAAGTTTAAATCTACACTGCATCATGAGAGGTCCAGGCTCATAAGGTACAAGCTAAATTTCAACTATCAGCTCCCATGCCACCTTTAATTAGCTGTAAGGTGAAAACATGCAGCTAAGGGAGACCAGAGCCCCGCTGGGGAAGAGAGGAGGAATCGTTGAAGGGTTGTCACATGCCTCCAAAAGAGGAGAAAGTGTGTAACATCTTTAATGTACGGCAATGACTCTTGCCTTATGAATGTAGGTGAAGACATAATTTGTAGAATAATAGGCACTAATATTACACGCTGCTTCAGTTCTGTCATATTTCCAATCCATCAAGTTGATTAATGCTATAATAACTCCTCACAAACTTATCATTTGTGCACTAATGAAGTCAAATCCAGTTTATCCTTCGGCAACTATAATCTTCTGGTCTGTAGATGTTCATTTTCCTGCTAACCACGGCTACCGTGGCACTTGGTATATAAAGAGAAAATTAACAAATGTGATGTCAATTCAGCTTCAGAAGCCTTCAACACAGAACCACGTTTATGTGTTAGATCCTACGCAACAGACATTTTTATCATTAGTTGCTCACAGGATGAAATAACTGCCTGGAAGCATGTCTTACAAGAATAGCTTCTCTACATTTCTCAAGAATAAGGAACTATTTGGTTCTTCCTTCTGCCTCCATAATCAGAGGAATTACTATTGTGTGGTTTTCAATGGGTCTGTCTCCCAAGCTTGTAGTCTTCAGTAAAAATTGTTTTCCCGTTTTCCCACCCTACTGAAACTTTTCCCATGGTTAACAAATTCAAATATTTAGTCTTTCATGTGGATTGTCTGCTGTTCAGGACAAGCAAACCTCATATTACTGTCTTTCCCTACTTTTCCTCTACCACACTGCTTGTTGATAAAAACAATAAGACCAGTCATAGGAAACAACCACCTCTGGGATCAGTGCCCCTGTTAACTTTGGCTGAAAAGAGCTCGAGTTCAAAAGTTACAGGGAAGTGAAAATTAAAAGGAGATAGACACTGCATAAGCCTTGTTATCCTAGGTGCTGAGAATTCAGCAGATACAGTACCCCAACAACTGGAAAAGTCAAACAGCAAGCAGACCACCTACACCAAATCTTCTTTGTTTTTGTGGATGACTAAAAATGCATGAAAATTTCACTAAGCTCAATGTGTTTGTTAGTCAAAGTGTTTTAATTATTAACACTTTAGCATAGGAAATCAGATTTCAAGGTGATAACAGGGTTCTTAGGTATCAAATTAGACTTTTAGAAAAAAATTCTGTGAACTGGTGTGTTGCATGTTCCCAGTGGAGTTTTAATTACTCGGGTTTGTAACTATTAAAACAGATTCCTAACTCCTCAGCTGTCACGTCAGAGAATGACAGAAAATACATAATTTCTGCTCTTACAAAAAAACTTTCAAAACGCAGAATGAGTCATGACAGTCTCATCAAATTCTTTGACACTAAAAGTGTGTTGCATTAGGTGCATTTTTCAGATTCTGTGGTGAAATGTTTTACTTGAGCAACATTAAGGCCAGAGACAGATATTCAAATAGCAATTTGATTTCAATGTTTCCAGATGTTTCAGACTGACATTTCAACAGTAAGACTTTATCCACCCAAATACTTTTGGGACAGTAAGAGAAAAGAATGTACGTATGCTGTACAAAGAAATACTTTAGAGCACTGGACCCCACTGTGAAGAGGGGACCAGCAGCTCACCTGAGGCCTACACACATCTCAGTTCCAACTAAAGCTCTCAAAATAGGACATACTATATTTGCACAGTGGTGAATTTTAATTCAAAGAATGAGAGGCTGCAACAACATTCCCCCAAGCAAGAGGAAGCACCGCATTCCCAAGACACTCTACAGTGCCTCAGTCCCACCAATTCCTTGCCTGAGCTGTTCAGGGTCTATTTATGAGTGTATAAAACTTGGTTTCAACTCCTACACTCTGAATTAGTGGGAAACCATTCATCCTGTGTCAGCACTGCCTGGATGGATGGGGAAACAGATATTTTCATCCACCTTCCCCAAGCAGCTTCACAATGATGAAAGAGACATAATGAAATAAATGGTTTACAGTTATGCCTTTAATCCTGTTACTTAAAAAAAATAAGACTCTGAATGTGAAAATGGGAAGCCACAAAACACTTTGCATTTTAAATTGTAGAATATGCTAAACACCAATTTAGCCATTTCAGCAGTCTAGTGTGACTAGCCATTTTCAGCAGTAGGGGCAGTAGGGTATGAGCTGTCATCTGCCCTGCCAATCTGCCATTCATTTAGCTTGTTGTCAGACTGGGGCATTCTTGACTATCAGCCACAGACAAAATTCAGAGACCTCTGGATCCAGGCATCACGCATGCTGCCTCTGCATGGGAAATGAAGTTATCAACAAGTTAAGAAGTTTTTGTAGCAAAACACTCAACTTGAAATTAGGCTGTTTTCAGCTCTTAGCAACACCGTAGAATTCTGGTGGGACGAGAACATTTTTGGAAGGCAGTGCAGATAGAAATAATTTTCTGTTATAAAAGTAGCCTATGCCTAATAAGAATCAAGGCTAAAGAATTAATACCAAATGTTACTATCTTGTTGATTATTTAACAAGTACTGAAATTATACAGTGAGAAGTAAATCAAGACAATTTTTTTCCCCAAATATCATATAAACTAAAATTTACCAAATTCTCAGTATGCCACCAATTTATCCTTTAATATCTTCTTTCCATTCTGTAACTCAGTAGACTAACAATCTCTTCCATGCAGTTCACTGTGTGCTGTTGTCTAGGTAAGGCTAAGACCTGGCCTGGGAACATCTGACCTTCTCAGACAGAGCAATTGCATGAAATGTTATGAAGTTTTATGGATCCTATAAAATAACGACTACTTCTCTAAAATAACCATATTTGCATGGATCAATTTCCTTTTTGTTACACTCTTCTTAAACACTTTGATATTAACTTATAAGAAACGGAGAAAAGCTAAAATATCTGTATTTACCAGTTTGGTTCACATAGCATTAAAGGCCTGCTAAAATAGCCAAGAGGCAAGATAACCTCCATTTAAAAAAGCAAGCAAAAATAGTTGGCATTAATTTGAATCTGTATTGCAGTATTACAGCTGGAGAGATTAACTTATGCATTATTTTCATATGAATTCCTTCAGCCTCTCCCTAGGTACAAATTTGATTAAAATATAATGAGGATTCTCAACACTGTTTTCTCACAAGTGTAAACACTAAAAAGAAATTTCATCTTACATCTGGGCAACATCCACATCCAACAACATTACTTACAAGTCTTCAAAGATTATGAAGCAAACATCTTAATAATCAGCAGGAAAATAGTTACCCTTTTTGCTTTCCTAGGACTGCTGATATGAGGGGGACCTGCTGCTCAATATGCTCTAGATACAGTAACCCAAAGAACAGCACATGGAAAGCTGTCCCCAGATTGCAGAAGGAAGGAGCCACTTGATGTTAAAATGCATCAAAAAAGAAGCAGTTGATCACTTCATTCTCTTCTAATACAAATCACTCATAATTTAAAGTAGCTAAACATTGTTTAAAAAGAAAATGCCAGGAACTGGTGTGTTTCTATATCTTTATTTCAGGAAGTAAATGGAGGGGTACATTTTGACTAATACAGTGAAGCTGCAGCCACTTTGGAACCAAAGCAGTTAAAAGTATACATCTCGTACATTAACAGTGATCAATAAAGGAAGTAGGAGAAAGTTGTGAATTAGCTTCCTTAAGACCCACCACTTCAACCCACCCACACTGACAATGTCATATATTGGTCTGATCCTGCAAACTAACAAGGGCCAAGAAAAAATTAAGCATCAGCAACCCCGTGGCTCTGCTGACAGAGGACCAAAATGTGTTTCACAGTGCCTTGCCAAATGAAAAGCAACTTTCACACTAGTTAAACACTATACATTAAATTATGTATCAAATAATTACATCATTTGCTTAAATCTGTCCTTGGTCTCCTTCACAGAGATGTTACAATTCAGATAAACCATGACTGTTCAGTAACTATTGACTGAACAGACAGTCAATGTAAAGACTCAATCTCAGTTGCAATTCTCAAATTTGAGTTTCCTGTAGCTGCACCACTGTGAGAGTCACAGCATGTGACATTACCACAGCAGCCATTCAACATGACACAATCTGCTTCTTCACCCTCCAAGAAGGCTATTAATTGCATGTATTTAAGCAATAGTCCAATTCTGTTACTGTCTTTGAGTTGACTTTCCGTCCATGGTTCAATCCTCTAGGGTGCTCAGCGCTCTCGCTGCTAGGGCAGGCCACAGGAGGGAGATCCTGTCAGGAGAGGAGGCCAAAAAATCTTTACAAAATCAAATCCAAAAGCTGTTCCTAAATCAACACCTGGAACATCTTCAGGAAAATCAGAGAGCATGCCAGCTAAATGATCTCAAAAGATTTATTTATAAAGTCCTGACAAGCCGGAGCTATTTTACTTATTTCTGATATTCAGCATAAATGCTCCACCTCAAAGAAGCTCTGTAATTCTTAATATTAGCTTTTTATATATCTCTAAATCAATCCCTTTGCTTTGTGCTACTCCAGTCCTTTGCCCCTGACCCAAGAAGTCAAACTTCACACACAGGAGCTGTGAAGAATAGGACAGTGGAGGTAATTCATTAATGTCTTAAGTGCCTTACTGGATTGGGACATTTCTTAGCCATGATATCTATGTTTGTATATTTTAAATCAGGCCTTTGAAAGCTCTCATAGATTGAGATTCCCTCTTCTCTGTGGTAGTCTGAACTCCTCCTTCCCCAAGGACGTTTGCAGGCAGTCTGACCACCACTTCTGCAAAGTGCTGTAAGGAGCTCCCTGCTTTCTCATCCATAATAAAGATCCAACACATCTATCCCACCAGACAGGACCCCAGTATCCCATACCTGCTCCAAAAGCTCCTTCCCACACACACAGTTCCTGCTCACCCAGCCCCTCTGGCCTTTCATTAAGGCTCCCCTTCACTCTCTCTTTTCTGTCTTGCCCACAGCCCTAAACAAACCAGCACCAGTCTTGCAAAGGTGTAAGAAGAGCTGAGATCTCTAGGCAGGAGAGCTCTGCAAGGTAGAAATGCAAACCATTAGCACTGGTGCAGTCAGCCAGCCAAGCACTGCCACGGGGAAGGGGGAAGAGGCTGCTTTAGGGCTCGCAGTCTTTAAGTTGGCCCAAACCAGCACCCCTCACCTCTGGGAAACACTGCAGACTCCCTACTTCAAAACCTGAAAACATTTATTCTGTTCTCTTAATCATATCCTCACAGTCTTCCTCATTCCTTTTCCAAGGCTTTCAGTGAGAACACTCCAGTGCATCCAAAGTTTATCCAACATGGCACTCAAATGCAAAAAGAAATACACATGCAGCTGGACTTTGAAAGCTCTTGCTAGGAATGCAAGCACTGCATAGGTTTCAATGTCATTACACCACAGCCAGAAGGCAGAACTGTTAAAAATTCCCATCTCTGAGCATTTTTACATTCCAATTCAGTATGTACATTTCAATTTTTTTGGCTGGGCTTCCCCTGTCCCCAACGAGACTTTTCCTGCATTCTTTGCAGCATCATTTCACAGGCTTTATTACTACATAGAACTTCTTCCAGTTTGCATTAAAACATCCATGTTCACGCGACATCTGTGTGGTCTTCCTAATAACTAAAGACCAGGATTTAAAGGTAATAATAATAATAATATAAATTAATTAATAATAATAAAATTAAGAACCTGGCATGTACTTTCTCTCTGTCCTCCCCGTGGCTTGCATGCAGCTGCAGTTTCTCACTTTTAAAAGAGACAGCTGAAAACGCCCAGCAACGCAGCAACATGTGACTCCTGTTCAACTAGAGCAAAGGACAGCAACCAAGCTCTTTCATTCATTCTTGTTTTGAAAAAAAAAGTGACTCACATGGTCCAAACCTACAGAAACAGACCGTGTTAGTGCTTGAGGACCATCAGAGAACAGAACATCCAAGGACCAAAGACAAAAAAGGAGTGAGAAAGAGCAGAAAAATCTAATTCCTCTACCAAGTCATTCCTCTATGACCTCTTTGAGCTGAGCTCCTGAACAGCACTCTCATCTGAACCTCCTGTCCTGGTTTCATCAGCCAATGAAAGCTCACATGCAATTCAAACTGGACAATATCATACAGGTGTTACTTTTATTTTACTAATTTTGTTACTGTTATTTTGAGACCAATCTCATTTCTGGCATGAGAAAAGAAGACATTATTTTAGCAGAAAACATGTAACAATAAAATGCTGATTAGAAAAAGACTGCTTAATCTTAATGAAGCCAGAAACATCTACAGAAGCATACTCTATTATAAACTGTAATTATACTGCTACTTAAAAACAGGAAATAGCAATATCTCAAAATGAAATATGTACTGTACTATAATAATTGTGAAAGTAATGTTTTCCCTGACCTAAAAAAAAGACTGGATAGGCAATCCACTCAAAGGATTAGTTCAAATCAAGTCATGAAACATGTCTGAGCACAAGTTGGCAGGAGCAGCATAAGAGACTTCCTTATTGAAACTGAACAAGGGTTGAAGGATTCCTTGTAGCTTGACTACCAAAAGAGAAGCACACACATAAAAAATGCTGTAAGATAAAATCACACAGCCTGACAAATTTGGTATTTTCAAATAAACTTAAATTTTTCACTACAAGCACCTCTGCAGCAGACTTAAACAATCTGTGCTGCCAACAACCTATTATTGAGCAAGATTAACTATTTTTTTCACCTTAGACATGCAGGAAATGCTATCATTTATCTACGCACATTTTGATGCACAAAATGCATATTCAGTTTAAATTTTATGTCTTTATGTGTGGCAACAATTTAGGTGGTGAGGATTCATTCCCTATATATTTGTTCTCAGCCAAACTGCAGCTTGTCTCAATACATAAAACATGCACGTCAAAGATTTATTTGTGCTCTGGCATGTCACATTGGAGGTAGACTCACTATGAATGTAAAATATCTAAAGGCAGAAGGGCATCTGTTTTTCAAACTGGATTCATTTCCCTTAGTATTAAAACTAGCCTAGGACCCTTGGACATAACGGCAATAAACAGAAGTAATTTTCCAGAGATCAAAGGACAAACAAGGATATTATTTTCTCTCTTTTGATCACTGATCTAAAACCAGTGGTTTTGGGGGGAAAAAAAAGGTAAAGCATATGGAGTAATTTAGTGATCAATTAAACATATTTTCACCAATCTTTTAGAGATTATTTGAGCAGTCAGCTTCTCAAAACTACTAGAGTTAGAAAGATTAATGTTGTGGACCACTTGAAAGCTGGCACTCTAATTCTTCAACGCTCATTTCCTATCCTGTTAATATGTGGCTGACGCTGAGCTGCTCTAAATAAATTCTCCATCACATTATTCAGTTAATATTTTCTACAGTTGAGACACAGTATCAACCTCTTTATATTTCTGAACAAGCAAATGGCTGAATGCCACACTAATGCAAGCATTACACTCCAAGTGATTCAGTCATTGCTTTGTATTTAATCACTGATGCCTTAGAGCAGCAGGCCGTGCTCAGCATGTTCAGGTGCAAGTGTGTTGCACAGAGAGGGTGCTGCATTATTACAGCAGTGCAAGTTGGCTGAGCAACTGATGGTCACGGAACTGCTGAGGCTGGAAGGCACTTCTGGGAGGTCCAGGGTAAGCTGCAGCAGGTTGCCCATCTCCACTTAGGTATTGAGCAATCTCCAAGGATGGAGACTCCACAACTGCTCTGAGCAACCTGGTACAATGTTAAATCACCCTCACACCGGAAAAAGCTTTTCAGATGGTGTTTTCTATGTTTCAGTTTGCGCCGAGGCTGTGAATTGGCACATCAAAAGTGAATCCACAAGGCACAGGTGAAGACCGGTAGTAGTTTCAAAAAAAATATTCAAATACAGACACAAAAAGTCAGTGTGTAAAAGAAAATTATTATCCTCTTCCCTACTAAAACCCTCCCCTCAGCTTCTAAAACATTTCTGGAAAACAAACTGTGCTGGGCTGATTGTCTCAAACACTTGCATGCAAGTACCCATGCACTACAGCTGCTACATGTTAAGAGCAGCAGCAGCTCATTGCAACTGCTATGACAAAGAGACATGTTCATGAACAGGACCCTCGATGACAAGCCAGTGAAATTTCATTTTTATGAACATGGAAAAAATTCTCAGTCATTCTTATTTTTCCATCCATAACAGAAAGGCAGTATTCACAACCACTGATATGGGGTAGGACACTATTAAAATAAGTGTCATCGTTAAGTGGTATTTTTTCCTTGCGGATACAAGATTTTTCTTCCCCACAAATATTCCTAGATTTGGGGGATATTTATATCTTCTTAGTAACAGAATGAAATATTCCCCGTGTCTGTGTAATGTTTCAAGAAATCTAGAAGTGTGGTGGGTATTGGCCAAGATCCTGGATAACTTTTTTTTAACTGAAAAATCTTCAATATGAATAAATTGAGTGATTTTACCATTATTTAGTTTTAGACCAGGTACATAGTATAGACAAGCTGGAAGGGTCACAACCCACTGGCAAAGGCATTTTTTATTTTTAAGGCAGGTAACTGCTTTTGAAACTGATTCACTTTTGGGAAAGCAAAGAAAATGCCATAATTTTGTTTTAAAGAATGTTTCAGTGGACAGGTATGCAACAACAATTTGTAGTGTACCTTGAGTTACAGTAAGTAGCTGCATATCCTGCAGAAGTACAAGATTAATAAAATAAGCACCAACCATTTCTATTCTGAAAAAAATAGAGAGGCACTGCCGGTATTTTTATGTTAGAAGCTTAAATATTACTTTACCTATAAAAGGAAATTAGTATTATTCAACCTGTGACTGACAGGTAACAGATGAAGTGCTATGGCTTTAAGCTTACTAAATTGTAGGAGGGTCCAGAAGTACTTGAGCAGCTCTGATGCCCTCAAAGCACCACCTTAACAGTAAAATTGCTAACGCATGAGTTTGAGACTCCTATAAGCAGCATGTCACTACCCCAAAGGGGTAGTGAATCTCTCCAGGAATGGAAGAACACTTCAGCACAGAAGTAAAGAGCCAGTTGTTGCAAAACTTTGTCTTCTTGTTTCCCATTCTTGTAATTCCAGAAAAAAAATAAGCATTAGCAAGCTGTCACTCTAGAATATTCATAAAGGTCACAGAGCAGAGGAAGGTAGGAGAATCAAGATCTATTCACATGTATCATTAGCCTTAATGACAAAATAAATAAAATATACTAAAGAGATCATTAAAGGCAAGTAAATGGCATGAAGCAATGCTGATCATGACCATATCCTCCATATGCTGATGATCCAGGGCTCTGCCCCTCAGAACATAAGTATGGCTCGTGCTAACATTTATGAATTAACAGCTGACAACTCAAGAGGCCAGCACAACCTTCAAGCTTGTCTGTGGGTACCTCTGCAGACCTAGATTAAAGATCCACCACCTTCACATGACCTACATGTCAGGGTACATTCATAGTAGAGAATCCAATTCAGACTCTTATGTTTGGACCTCTACCAAGTGGCAGAAGACCCAGCTCCTGGGATAAAATCCCACCTTACTCCTCAACTGGTCAGTATCAATCAAAATGCTGTTCCCTTGCAGTATTTATTGTTTCTGAGCTGTGTTGCAGCTAAAAATCCAAACCAGAGAATAACAAGTGAGGAGAAACACGACCAACGACCTATTTCCAGCATGCAACATACTAACTGTATTTTGAATTTCCTAGCCAGGAATTATCCAAGGTTCACGTTTTGGTTTTTTTCTTTCAGAGCATAGTAATACCATTTTTTGCTAAATAACTCCCCAGTGAGGCACGCTTGTGTTTTATCTCACAGCTTACGTCTAGTTTGCACAGCCCAGCTTTAGCGGGTCACAGCAGCACCAACAGGTACCAAAGGTCCCGTCACACTTCTCAGCCTTACAGGGGGGACACAGGACACACGCGGGGCTCGGGGAGGGGGTGACGCCGCACTGAGCTCTCCTGCACAGCGGGACTCCACTCCAGCTGAGAGAATTATAACCACGACGTTCTTTTCTTGCACCACTTAAGCAAATTAAGTAGTTTTACAGACAGGGAAGTTATTAAATCGCAGTGACGACGCTCCCCGGCACAGCCTGGGCTGGGGAGCCCCGTCCAGCGAGGAGCTGTGCGGGGTGACCTGTGCCCGTCCCCAGGCGCCGGTCTCTGCACGGCACCGCCCGCCCGCCCTCAGCCTCCACCCCCAGCCGCTCCCCGCGGTGCCCCGGCCCCGTCCCGCGGGGTCACCCTGGGCGCGGAGGCCGCGGGAATTGGGCGCCGCCGCCCCCCCACGAGCGCGGCCCGGAGCGCGGCGCCCGGCACGGAGCGGGTCCCGGCGCGGCCCCGGCGTCCCGCCCGCCCCCGCCCCTCACCGGCCAGCTGAGTCACGAAGGCCTCGGCCACCAGCGACATGTCGCGGAGGGAGGGCGGGCGCGCCGAGGACACGCACAGGAACTGGGCGCCGCGCTGCCGGGGGGGCCGAGACTGCATCCGGGGCCGGGGCGGGGCCCGCGGCGCCACCGCCCGCCGGGCTGTGCTGGGGCTGTGCTGGGGCTGTGCTGGGGCTGAGCCCGGCCCGCGGCAGCGCCCGGCGCCCGGGAGCGACGGTCCCGCTCCTCGGTGATCCCAGCCTGAGAGCAGACCCCCTGGAACTCACAGCCGGGGGCCGTCCCCGCGGGGCACTGCCCGCTCAGCCGGCGCCCTCAACTGGGGCAGGGAGTCGCGAGGGCAGCGGGAACGGAATTCCGAAATGCGTCCCGGGGTGTCCTGGGGACGATAGGTTATCACTGAAGGGTACAGCTGCCTTTTCGTCATCCCGGGTTGGGAATCTTAATTCCAGAAGACAAACTCTGCATTTTGAAATGTACACCTTGCCTTTAAACAACCATTAATTTCTTAGTCTTAATTCTATAATATTAAGACTACTTAAAATTTTGGAAAATGCTATAAAATTACATACCCAATATGCTGACTGCAGAGAAGATAAAGGATATGTGAAATACTTATTCCCTTCTACAGTGCCTCTTGATCCTCATTTCTTTAGCCACATTTTAGTAAGAATTATCTCATTTTATCAAATAAGACTTTCTCTACTGTGAAGGACAGCTGGCACATGTTGCTCTTGTAAGGTAAAATCTTAAATATTTGAAGTATGAGAAAATATGGGCTATATAAATGTATTCGTGTTTACAAAGTATGTGAAAATCCTCTGGTGGCACTTACTATTATTACTAATTATATTCTTCGTGTAATAGTGGAAGCAGGCTATTAGAGCAGCAATAGCAGAAGAGCCAGTAAATACACTGTAACAATAGACTGAGGACTGGAAACAGATGTGGAAGAGAACTGATGCTTTTAAAACGCCGATGAAAGCTCCATTTCTAATTACAGTTGCAAGTTGAATAGCATCGAAATTACAGAAACTCTGAGCAGTCCTGAGAAGTTGAGTGGCTTTGTATTAAGAGATTACAAGAGTCTGAACTAAACTGGTGTGTGCTGTTTGAGTCCTTTCATCACCAGCAGTATTTAGAAGGCTAAAAACACGAGTCATGGTGCAAAAGGCTGAGCTTGAACTAGGTATGAGCTAGGCCAAATTAATATATTAGCACCCAACTAAAAAATAAGGTTTCTCTGTATAGCTCAGTTTGATACAAAGAACTCATCTCCAGAAACGGAGGTGGGTTATGCTAAGTCAGGGTGTAAAAATCAGAAAGTAATCTAGCAAGTATCAACAAATACATATCAAAAGAAATCTGTTGACAAATCCAAACAATTAGCCAAAACAGGACAAAAACTGAGTGATGCTCAGGCCATGCCTCCAACAAGTGGAGGCATGATGCTCAGGCATCTGTCTCTGGGACAGGAGATTGGAGCAGTGGTTTTTGTTTTTGCATTCCCAGTCCTCCTTGCTCCCATTGAAAGGACTGTTCTAGCAGAGTACCCTGTAGGAAATCCTCCAAAGAGATCTCCAGTGATGATAGCTGGCAGCAATGAAACCAACTCCATCACCACCTTCACCTTTATTCCATCTGCCTCTCTCCTCCCCCAGCTTTTTGAGGAAATGCATCACTGCTGTGAGCCTGGCTTCCTGCAGGACCTGCACAGGAATCGTTTCTTCAGCTGGCTTCATCATTAGCAAACTTTCACAGTACTTCACAGGGTACTTTCACAGACATGCTCAAAAGATGGAGTAGAGTTTTCTCATAGCCCATCTCTCCACGTGGGCTGCCTTTACCATGTAAGGTATTAAATGGTAGGGTTAAACTGTCCATTGCTTAAAAAGGACTAGAAAACATGCCATTTTAAATAGAATGGAATTTGAATAGGATTAATATTCTGCCTAGGAAAAAAAAAAGACTATTCTTATTAGTTCCCTTAATATTATTTAGACAGTTTTTAACATCTTTTATTCCATGTTAATATTTTTAAAAATATATGGCTATCCATAGCACATATGTATACCTGCAGTATGATTCTTTTGCTGGTATAACTTTTAGGAATATTTTACAAGGAGAATTATGGGATGGCAATACATCTCATGGTCTCATGCATTTTTTCAAGCTGTTTGCTTTTTAACACTATTGTTAGCCATTCAAATTACAGTCTAGCTAGCCATATGTATGACAATGCATAAGATTAAACATAATCATCAGAAAATGGGAGCATTTAAATAAGTTTCTCCAAATTTGAGAGCACTGCTAGGTCTCACACACAGTTCTCAAGTTCATGAAGCAAATTTTGGGCTAAGTCCAGTTTAAGGTGGATACAATGGTATTATGTGCCAAACACTGACAGCAAACACTCCTCTTCAGAGCACTGGTGAGATGGTAGAGGACACTGCAGAGTTGATCTGTGTTGCAGTGTAACCTTTCTTCAGCCCAAGACAACCACAACTGGGGCCACATGCTGCTCAACAGACCTCATCAGAGCATTTTCTTAGCACACCAGTGGGGACCTTTGCCCAAACCACTGCTCTCCATTTCCATGGAGCAGGTGTCTAACAAGCCAGGCCTTTCCAAGACGCAGGAGGAGTACTGTCAGTCCTAGATTTGATTAGCAATGGTTGTCTCAAAGAGAACTGTGCAGAAATTTTGCTGATGGGTGAAACCTCAGAAGACTGCTTGTGTGGTACGGCTGGAATTTGAGAATAGGCCAAGCAGTAGTGAGAGATGGGGAAAAAAAACCTCACTGAAACGCTTTCTCCTCGCCTGGCCCGCAGCCAGGCTGTGCCTCTGGTGTAACTTAGGGCATCCTGTGGGCTGCTCTGCATTATGCTGCTTGTCAGTGTCTTTAAAAGAGCAGTTATGGCTGCTGGGAATGTCTACAATGAAGGAAGACTTGAGTAAGTCCTTCCCTGCCAACACATCCAGTGCCAGGCAGCAGCAGGAGGGTGTTTTTAGCATGATTTTGTGCCAGAGGTTCTCTGTACACTAAACAGTCTGGCAAAGTACACAGACAACAGAAGCAGATGAATCTGGACTAGTATGATCAAATGGATCTCACAGGGCACTTGGTATACCTTTAAAGCAAGTGTTTGCCCATCAGCCCATGCAATCCACTGTTCTTCAGTATGAGAAATGGTGCCAAAATTACTCAAACGTGAGACAAGTTGCAAGTTTTTTGGTTACACACACAGTTCTGTGAGTTTACTAAGGAAAACCCATTTTATATGAGAATTTGAACTCAAAATTGAGGCCAAACTCATCTCTGCAGCTCCAGTGCACTTCCCTGGGAATGCAGCTCCAGTGCACTTCCCTGGCATGTATGTTTTGTTGTAGTGTCCATGATGGAGTAAGAAACTAAGTTATTTTTGTGACAGTTCAGGTGTCTTACAATAGATTTTCACACTGATAAAGTTAATTACATTCCGCTGACAGTATTCTCTTATTTTCAAGGTAGGTTCAAAGTTGTCTAATAGTTGTGTAAACAAGATAAGGTATGATTTCTAGGAATAGCTACGAAGATGCAATAATCAGAGTATTAACATTCACCACTTTGCACTTACAGACTGCATACTTGACAAATAAAACAATGCTGATGCATTTCCAGCAATTCACATGAGGATAGAAAGAGTTTTCATAGAGTTTTAAGAGGTACAAGAATAGCACTGCTGAAAGCAAACAGGCAATCACAAACTGTATGAAAAGCCATTTAGATTAATCATTTTCTCCTCCCTTTCTCACCTCCTTTACTACCTTCTTTCATTCAGCAGGGTCAGATTTTCAGGGGTGCCAGGCCTATTTTAGCACATCTGTCATGCTTGCAGCTGCACTGAGCAGACATCAAAGCAGGTGTGCAGAAAGCCAAACTTTACTATTTTACTCACTGAAGGTGTTAAAGCCCCCAGGCTCTTGCATATCCCTGTCATTCACAGCAGCTGCTGAGGAAGCTTTCCCATGCTCTAAAATAGCTGAGATCTTGAAGTCAGACCTTAATATTCCCAGCGTTACCTGAGTTTTCACAGGGGAGCTCTGCAGTTTGGCAGGGCAGGGCAGAGCCTTTACAGCCCATCCCACTGCTTTCAGCCCAGGGCATCGAGTACCTCCATGGGGATAGGGACATCAGCTCATGGGTCAAAGCCCAAATAAGGAGGAACTATGGGTAGGCAAAAAGGACAATTACCCCGGGCTGACCTTTAAATAGATCTGCTGGGCTGGTGGACAGAGTGGGGTGGGGGGGTCCTAGGTGGGGCTGGTCAGGCCCATCAATGCCCCAGGACCCTGACAGTGTCAGCTGCACATGGAGCATGTTTTTCCATGCAAGTGATGGGTTTAGAGCAATATGTTTCACGTAGTTTATGCTTTATGGGATCAGAATTTGGCTTTTAAACATAATCTGAGATCAGAGGGGCCTGCAAACAGGAGCTTCCAGAAGGAAGACAACAGTCAATGGGACTTTGCCCTGGCTTCCCTGCCTGTGGTACTGCACAGTCCACAGCGCCTTCCTCTACCCTTCCTGCCAAACTCTACCTTTGGTTCCCTTGGATCCAACCTGTGTTAATAGGCTGTTTCCATACTTGTCTATATCTTTTTAATCCCTAGTTTACCAGACGCTAACAAATCTTTTTTTTAAGCATGGATTAGGACTCCATTGTCAAAACAGCATGAATGTCAAAGCAGCAATCATGACTCCAACTTGCAGTAGTGGTGGCTGTAAAGGTTCATCCTGATATTTGTGTAGCTCATACTGCAGCAAAATCCAGATCCATCTTGTTAATGAAAATAAGAATAATTGTTCACAGTTTGACTGTAGGCACTGGTTAGGCAAGTCTTCTCAAACTCTAAAGATGTTATCTGGAAAATTAAGGAGCTCCAGTTGAACTCAGTTTCTGGACAAGTGTAAATACTGAGGAGGTTTATTAATTCATCAAAGCTCCTTGTGAGAGGGTCTAAATCCTTTTCTGGAGGCTGGCATAGAAAGAATTAACTTTCTTCTTCTTCCTGTAGAAATGATAATCACAACTGCCTACCCTGTATGGAGGGAAGAAGTAGCTGTAATGAATTATTTATCTGTAACACACTGTAAGAAGGATGTGCTGTGATTAATTGTAAAGCTGCGCAGGAAATGGTTGCCTTGTCCCAGAAGATTTTTGAGATTAAAAATGTGTTGCTATTCCACACTGGGATAAAACCAAAACCCATTTACAAGATCTTAGAAAGGGAGAGAAAGCAAGACCCACCTACAAAACTCCCTCATCAGTCATATGTGTAGAACTCTTAGAACACCTGAGAAGAAAGTTTGGTAGTGAATTCATCAGATACAAACCATCTCATTCGACCTACACACCCCTGGAAAGTGCTTTAAGGAGGAGACCAACGTGCAGGAGTAGAGAGATGAACCTGGTTGATCTTGTGTGAATGCTGCCTGCTGAGCCAGGATGGAGCTCAGATCTTGGCTCTTCCTGCTGTCCATCTCACTTCGGCAAAAGTCATGACTGCTACCTTGGAGAAGTTTACACTGACTGTTTCATTTTTACAGCTAAATGCTGCAGAGCTGAATGACCTTTTACAAAATTTTTACCTCTAGGTATAAAATTCTTGCCTGTAGATGGGACACCTTTTCTTAAAAAGCTTACATGGAAGTGACTTTTTATTTTCTGAATCATTTCCCCCATGTGTCTCACAACTAAGAAGCATTTCTCTAGTTTGGGGTTTTTTTTTGTCAACTCTTTCAGTTTAGACATAAACTGTAGCCTGGCCATACAGGAGCTCCATTCTATATTTTTAAGGGAGGCTGAGAACCGATGCCTGAGATACAACATAGCAGAAACTTCAGAAGTTGAATATATTCCATCTAAAATAATTTTCTGGTTCCAGAAAAGGAACAAAAAAAGCTTTGCCGTATCTTCATTACAGCTGTAGAAGTTCATACTTGACATAGTTTCTCCCCAGGGTATAACTGCGGTAAGGAAAAAAAATATGCTGACTGAGATAACTTGAATATATATACATTAAAAACATATGGTGTTTTTGGTTGTAGGTATGAACTGGTACCTCCTGAGACTTGTGAGGAGATGTGGCCCATCAGATTGATCCTTTTCCTGGCACCAGTAGAAGGATGTGAGAAAAGCACTGACTGTTCCCTTTGGTCTGTTTAAAGACCAAAGAGACAGAAATAAAAAGCAGTGCAGCAATGATTCTAGAACATTTTGCAAATAAGATGCACTCTGAAGTTTTTTGAACACTGGGATATGTAAAAGGAATGCCTGGTTGAGAAATACTTTGAGCCATATGAACCATATTGTTTCTGTGAGTATGCAGAGAGCACAGGCTACTAAATTTCAGCCTAGTCCAGCCTCTGAGGGGGGGTGAGCTCTGTTGTAGGCCCTTAGATCACAGGTGAGAGACACAACAGCATCACAGATGACAATGACAACCTGCAGACAGGTTGTAATGCTTTTTTTCTTTGTGGTTTTTTTTTTTCCTTTCACATTTATTATTACACCACAGTTGTGATAGACATTTTCTTATATGGCTCTTGCTGCAACAACGTGAAGTCCCAAATCAGATTACGAAATCTCTTTGATTTGATACTACATTTGAAAAGCAACCAGAACCACCAAGTGGTCCATTTCTTAAGTGAGATGTGACATTAAGAGTGTTCAGCAGCCATGTCTCATTTTTTTGAACTTTTTGCCTGGTCACATTAAAATGAAAGTCACAGTGATGGTTACAGTTAAAAAATTTTACAAAATCTTGGTCCTATTATAAGAGATCACCCCTTTGCATGAACTGTGTTTTGAGGTCCAGTCTCTTCCAGCATACGAAAATGGGTTTGATAACACAATGGGGTCACGTACCTACTGCACTTTTACTCAACAGAATTTCCAAAGAGAAAGATAAACTATTTTATCGATAGGCTATTAACACTGTTTGATAATTATCATTGGATTTGATCACTTGGATGTTGAAGGAAATGTCGCCCCACATAAATTATATAATTTATAAATCCATAAATGTGTGCATATTGAAATAATTATACCAATATCTATGCTTAAGATATGGACCTAATACTAGAGATTGCCAGGATTAGAAACTGTTTCCATTATCTGAACAGTAACTGGGCAAAATCTGATCTGAGTAGTCATTAAAAAATTTAGTGATATTTTTATCTGTTTTCAAATACCACTCTAAATTTTATTGTGTTTAATCTAGCTTACTTGTTAAAGGAACATAAAAAGAGGCATTAGGAATGTAGATTTAGTGTAGCACAGCTGTTAAGATGAAGAGTAATAGTTGGGAAGCCTTAGCTCTCAGATTCTTCTGCTGTACTAATGTCACCAAAATCCTATTACTGGGATACGGCTGTTTTTCATAGGCTGTATGGGTAGAAGGAACAGTTACTTTTGCCCCACAGTAGCAGATCTCCTGATCCACTGACTTCACACATGGGTGTAATCCTGTGCACACCCACAGCAGCATGGATTCATGCATTGCAAAAGTCTTTGTTCTCTACGAAAGGGCACAAGCACCCAGGTTAGGTATGACCCATGCTGGTCAGTGAAAGGGTTTCTCTCTAAGGTTAGGGCCATGGGCCAGACTGCTTGAGTTAAACATTTTCATAAGGCATGATACGCCATCCTGGTTAAAAATGCCATATTTTTCAGAATAAACTAAACTTTCTTGTGAGTTATTACTTGCAACACTATGCTTATTGATGACAAGTAGTAAATAAGATCTGTTTTCCAGGTGGTGGGAAGTCTGGTAGGCTAGTAGAAAAGAAACTGACTGTATTTGTTCCTGTATTTATTTGTTTACTTAAAATGCTGGCTTTCAATCTGCTAATCACCAGAGGCTGTTGCCTTCTGAGGAAACAAAAACACAAGAATACCAAAATTGTTAATGAAAAGCTCTTTTGTGGGCCGATCTAATTTTTTTCAATATGAAGGAAGCCTTTCTCAGTTTACAAATAGGTCTCAGGACTGTATCTCTGAGATTTTAACACTCTGTGCAGACATAAGTTTAAGCCAAGGAAGAGTCACGTGTTGCACAGCTGAGGTTTATTTTGTTCACTTGGCTGGTGCTCAAGAGCAACAAAAAAATTTCCGGATAAAGCTAAAATACAGCAAGACACTGGTTCTGGGGAGCATCTTTTTCCTATATATTGCCCAGAATTATTTGGAGGGCATTTTAGAGATGTGGTTGAGTAGAGGTGTGAATAACAGATGTTGTTTTGATAGGGAGCAGAATGATTTGTTGTTTGGTTCACCTTTCTTTTAACAGCGTGCCTTTCTCTGGCCAAAGACTCCTTACTTCACTGACATTAAGAAAAGTAATAAAAACCGATGGTTGACATTGAGTGAATCACACAAACATATAGCTGTATATAGCCATTATCACAAATAGAATGGAATGTGCTTCCTATAAACTTCAGACAACTTAATGATACACTGGTAACAGCCATGTCTCATTTGGGGTTTCTCTCCATACCTGTTTTCCCTCGGTCATCAGGGATTTGCAAGTGTTCTCCGGATTTCCTTGGAATTTAGTGCAGGACAAATCATAAGTATGATTTATTAGCTATTAGAGACAAGTTCTTGGAACTACAAGGAGGTATTTGCATTTTGTGATTTTGACTGCAAAGACTTTCCTTAAGAGAAGTAGTTGTCTGTTCTCCTCTACTAGTAATTTGTACCATTTTTTGTGTAAACCACAGTTCCAGGTTTTACCAATAAATAAAGGAAATGGCACACTTTTAAAAGGAGATTAAAACGTGGGGATTGGGTTGCATATTTTTGTTTTCTGGCTTACTGCTGTGTTCTTTCATGGTCAAAATAAACCTGTATATGCAGCTCATACCATAAACCAGAGTCATTGCTTTGACCCTCAGCAAAGCATTCCCTGTGCTGTGTTTGGAGCAGTAACATACTAATTCAATTCTGCTTGGGAAGTCAGATCCCCAAGTGAGCCTGGGTTCTTGCCTAAGCTTGGTTTTCAAAAAGGTGTGGTTTTCTGTTATCGTGTACTTATCCAAAAGATATGAAATTTATATATTCACATATACCACTTAGGAACAGCAATTTTACAACTTCTTCTTGGAAGCCTTCTAAATCTATTTTTGTTCCGTTCCAGGCAAAATGGGAACACATAAGAAATTATTTTGTTCATATCACTTTGTAGCCTGTGGCCCTTTAAGCAATAGTCAGTAGGCAAAAATTAATATATGACTGAAAGAGAACGGTCTTTCTGTGGCTTCTGATCATGTTAGAGGGAAAACAAGGCCAGGAAATAGTATTTACATAATTTTTGATAAATTATATGGTGGTGGGTACCTACTGAGGCAAGTCTGGAATATTTTGTTCTGATTGCAGTAAAAACTGCAGCTTGTGCTCTTACCTCTATCTGCTTAATCTAAAACCTGTTCCCAACTGCTAGGCATCAAATTGAGCATATGTGAGACACAACTCTTGGGATTAATGTTAAACTAGTGAATCTTAGACCTTATCTATCATTTATTTGTCTCATTTGTGCATCCATATATATCCCAGGCATTTTTATTTAATTATTCAAGAATTGGCACGTGACTTGCATTAGCTCCTTCCTCTGGCTTTCTTGCTGACAGAATGGTGCAAAGCAGCAATACCTAATCCTCATACAGCTAAAACTGTTTGTGAAGAAGAAAGATCCTATTACACTGGCCCTTCACGTGAGCGGAAATTACACTTAATACTAAGTACCAGTTCTTAGGACAGAATATTGTTGTGTTCATACCAGCAAATTGATTCAGACTGCCATAAAAGAGTTGCAAGGTTTCATCTTAATTTGCAAGTAAATCTCTATATATTCAGTCTATGTCACTTTGATGGATACAGAACTGTGCACTGCTACAAGGCCGGCACATGTATTTATTTATTCAGGAAAATATATGTCATGAAAACATTCATTATGAAAGACTTAATGTGCTCTAATGGCCTGATCTAACACCACTGAAATCAATGAGAACCTTTCTTTCGATGCTGGTAGTGCAGGAGCATGTCAGCAGTGTAGGAACCATTCCTCTGGCCTAAAGTGCCTAGCACAAATGTCAAAATCATTAGGAAAATCAAAGGAAGACAAACTAAAAACCCCACAGACGTGACAAATTTGGAGGCAACTGAAAATACAGCTGTTTTCTGAAGTTTGCATATGAAACATATGCTCTGAGAAAGATGGGTCATTCTGGGTACGTGTCTATGCTTATTTGTAGTATAAAAACCCAGAGCAGTAACAGAAGAGTTGGTAAAAACGTACCTTAAAAACAGCTGAAAAGGGTTGGTTAGTAGTTTATTTGCTTTTAATATTCAGCTTGCAAAACAAATTTGATTTACTTGAATTTTCATGAATTTTACCAGACTTTATTCTGCTTTAAACACCATCATCTCAAAAAAAATAAAAAAAAAAGGCGGCAGAAATTTTATTTCCTGGTTTTTAATGAATGATCAACCTGCAGTATAAATGCTTGTTTGGTGTCATTACTTCAATGAAGAACTGCAAACCACATATTTTGGTTGCAACTAGTTTAACACAAGTACGTCAGTCCTGAGAATTTTTCAGGGCTATCCCATGGAGTGAATCAGCCCAAGGGACATGAACCGAAACACTATGGACAGAAAGAAAACGTCCCTGTGTGCATGCAAAACCATAAGCCTCTAGCATTACTGCTCTTTCCCAGTACAGTCAGGATATGATGTGTACCCAAACACTTTTGTCTTGGGAAGTCCCTTCTCTCAGATGTTCACAGGAGGGGCACCCATCTCCTTGCCTAGGAGGCCTCCTGACCCCACTCAGCTGTGGACCTGCCACCACATCATCATCACAACTTGTCTGCCCAGCTTTTGGGAGCAGTTTCTCAGGGCTCCCACCAACCTCTGCTGAAGCTGCCATCGGCAGTGGCTCTCCAGTCCCTTGGCAAAAGAGAAGTCTTCGTAAGGAAGCCTGTAAGCAAAAGGGTGCCTGAGGGAAAAGAAAGCATTACACAAAGTAAGTATCCTCCACGCTGCAGACTTTCTGACTTGAGACATCCATCTTCATCTTCTCTCTGTGTTCCTTTTACCCATCAAGCATCCAACAAAGACAAGCAGCTGTTGGTGTCTGATGCTGGCTTCCAGACAGGGACCCAGTGCATCTCACAGGTGCCCTTGAGGTCCAACTCCCCTGCTGCTATAATTTGTTCTTCACCCCAAATTCCAACACCCAGCAGAAGTCCTGAGGAAAGAGAGACCTGTCCAAAATAAAAGACTTGTCCACAAATAAATAAAATCACCCTCACATAAATCCAGATGTCATTACTCTCCACATTGTTGTTACGCATTCTCAGTCACAGATGGGAAAAAAGTCTAAATGTGGCTCCTTTGTCTACTTTGATACTATTATTTTAGCTCTGTGAAATATGAACTCAGGAGAAGTGAGGATCACTGGTGAATTTTGCACTTGGATGAGGTAATCAGTCATTGCCAATCTTTTTTGAACAAGTATCCAAGTAAAAGACCTAGGAATCCTCTTGGTCTTTTGCTGGCAGAAGTCTGTGGTCAAACCCAAGCATCTTCCTGCACTTTAACAGGCCTTGAGGTTTTGTATGTGGTAAGATTTGTTGCAAACTGATTTAACAGAGTGTATTTTGTTAACCATAAAATTACAATGAAGCCTGAGAAAGCTGGATGAACTGAGAGTCTGGCTCTAGACATTGTAAGAGGCTTTATATTGTCTTGTTCTTGCCTGAGCACATGTGAGAGGTGCTGGGAGTCAGCAGAGTGGCTGCTGGCTGGTCCCAGGCCTCCCAGAGCCTCTGCAAGGAAAATCCCAGCACCTCTGTAGTTCGAATGGCATGAGGTGCTCCTCCTAAGACTTTTTTCTTTTAAAATTTTCCCCGACAGTTATTAAACAGATTTTTTTACTAAATCAGGCACATCAGGGAAAAGGACGAGAACGAATGAGGAATAAATACAAGCATAAACTCTTTTTTGCAGCAATTTTGCGAAGGGCAGGGCAGAAGACAAGGACACTTTTTTCGAAAGGTGATCTTGGACTCATACTGGTAGCTGTGGCCATCCCTGCCCCTCCCGTGAAAGGAAGTTTCCTGCTCCCCTCTGCTTCTAGGGGTTTTTTTCCCTTCTTCTGCACCAACTCTGTCTGAGCCTACGGATCTCTCTTTTTAAATGCAAAACGAAGAAGGGGTCAGGAGGATGGAACAGTTCCCTGTGCATCTAGTGGAGTTGGCAGAACCGCTCGCTGCCTTGCCCGAGGGAGCGAACCTTCCCCTCTGTCTCCCCGAGGCGCCCCCCCGCTGCTCCAGCCCGGACCGAGACACCTTTCCCTGAATCCTCGTAAATAAAACTATACATAAAGTTGCAACAGAAAAAAAGCAGCAGAGCTGCACCGCCGCGGTCCCGCACGAAAGGACCGTGTGCCGCGCCGGCCGCAGGTTCCAGCCCAGCCCCGACGCCCCCGGGGCCCCTCCGTGGGGGGCGGCGGCGCCTCAGGCGGGGCCACCCGGGGCAGCGGCGGGGGCGGCCCGCGCCTCCCGCTCCCGCTTCTTCTGCTTCATGCGACGGTTCTGGAACCAGACCTTCACCTGGGCGTCGCGGAGGCGCAGCGAGCGGGCCACCTCGAGGCGGCGGGCCCGCGACAGGTACCGGCTGAAGTGAAACTCCTTCTCCAGCTCCGTGAGCTGCCGGGTGCTGAAGCTGGTGCGTGCGGGGCAGGCGGGAGGTTCCCCCCCGCACGGCGCCGCGCTGCCTGCAACGCCGAAAAACACCGCGCTTCAGCGGGGGCACAGGCAGGGGGAGGGAGCGGGGCGGGTGTCGGGGCCGAGGCGGGAGATGGGTAGAGGGGAGCCGGGATGGGAGCAGTCCCCGCCCGCTCGCCGCAGCCCCACTCACTTCTCCTGGGCGGGCTCCGCTTCGTTCGCATCCACTCGAAGGTGCGGGGCCCCGCCGGGGCCGCCGCGGGGGCCGGGGAGCCGGGCGCGGGGGCGGTCCAGGGGCAGGGCGAGATGCCCCGCAGCCCCCCGCCGAGGCAGGGGCAGGGGCGGGCGGGATCCTGCGGCGACGAGCGGCCGCCCTCGGGAAGGATGGACGTGGCGTATCCCGGCGGTCCGGCTCCGCGGGACGGCCGGCAGCCGGGGCCCGGTGCCGCCGCGGGGGCGGCCGCGTACCCCGCCGCCCGCAGGGGGGGCGCGGCGCTGGCCGTGGTGCCCAGCCCCAGGAAGGCGTCGTCCCCTCGCTGCGGGCACGGGGCCCCGCGGCACAGCCCCGGCGGAAAGGCGAGGGCAAAGTACCCCACGTCCATGGCCCGCGGGGCAACGCCGCTCCCCACACCTGCCCGCCGGGGCAATATTGCCCTAATATAGGGCCGGGAGCGGGGCGGCACGTCCCGCCCCGCGGCCAATGGGAGCCCGGCGGGGGGAGCCCACACCGGGGGTCCCGGGCGCCCCCGGCTCCCCTGCCCACGCCTGGTTGCCCAGGGCCGGCGCGAGGCTCAGGTGGGCAGTCCCCCGAGCACTCCCGGGATCCCCCCGGGACAAGCCGCTTCCTCTGGAGTCGATGGAGTCGCCGCGCACTTGGAACGTTTGCCGGGAGTTTGGAGGTGGCGCTTTTCTGCAACCTGGGCTTCCCTCCACGGCTAGGTCTGCCTCTTGCCCTGCTGCCGGCCGGGCTCCTGGAGGCTCCCACGGGAGCCCACGCGGCCCCGGGGAGCGGCAGCGTGCGGAGGCACACCCAGGCTGTCCAGACCCTGAGGCTGAGGCGCTTGGGAGGGTTGTTGCACCTCATGGCACTTAATGGTCTCACTCCATCAGATAAGTGCTCTGCAGCCTCCCAGAAGTGAATCCCCAGGCTCACCCCATTAATGGACTTTCATTTTTCCCTTGACAATTCGGCATTGTTTATTGAGTGTTTGCAGCTGGCAGAGAGCGAATCAAGTTACACTGCCCAGCCAAACGCTCCAACTCTCTCTTTTGGTTTTCATCCCTACAGAGTGGCAAGAAACAGGAACAAGGTGGAGGAGGTGAAACCTGGACTCTAAAAGTGATTGTCTTTCCCTAAATGTCTCCAAGTGACACTTGATCATCCAGTCTGAGCCACATTTATGTTTGATTTGGATAATGATGGGTTTCATCCAACACCTCAACTGATAACCACGTGTCAGTGAAGTTCAGAACAGAAAAGGATGTGCTGGCCAGAGCACGCTTGGCCTTCGGGGACTTGGAACTGGACAGACAACATGAAGAAGGGCTATATCATTTTGCTTCAAATTAGACAGGCAACCTTCTAATTCTTAAGAAGTGGATGTGGTCTCAGATGGGAAATGCAAGGGTTGTATTTTATTTTAAAAATTATTTTATTTCTAAATAAACGCAAGAAATTTAAATGCCTTCATCCATCATCCAGTGCCTTCCACTCAACAGCTACAAGTTCTCAGCCAAAATGCTATTTGCTGTGGTCAGGAAGAGGCCACAAATTTTGTGAGGACTAAACATGGTGCCATGGTGCCAACCACTCAAAGACAGCCAGAATCCCCAGAGAAGGAAAAATTCCTTTGGGTTTTCTGCAGATTTCAGAGGGCTGGGCTGATGCCAGGGAAGGGACACCATGGGGAGACATAATTAGACCATTTCACTGACTCAGCCTCAACTCTTTTCTATAGAGACTTGTGCTCTGCAGCTCAGCCCCAGATGCCCCACCATTACACCTAGTTGATGATTCAGAGCAGGTCTGTTTGGTTTTTTCCCTGCAGGGGCCCTGAGAGGACACATCTCTGGGTCAGGTATACACAAGCCTGCAAGGATACAGTAGCGTTTCCCTGCATATGGGCTCTGACCAGCAACATGGTCTTCTATCTCCCCAGCTTATTGCCCATCTGCTATAAAACAACTGTTACAGTGCAAAGGCTGGCTATACAGATTACTGCTTTAAGGTTGGACTTCAAGTTTACAGACACAGCAGTCACTGAAAGCCCAAAACCCTGAAGCTAGGTGTTCTCCTGGCACAGATTTGTTCATTCTTATGGGCTGTGCTGCCCTGCTGCACTGGTAATGGAGTATCACCTAAATTTCCATTTTCAGAGCTATGAAATAGAAAAACCGTTTAAATCAAATACACCTTGTTGGCAAACATACATTCTGAGAAGTTGAATTCTGGATGATGCAAACTTGCTCAGCACACCCGTGGCAATCAGAGCAGTTTGGAAAATATCATCTGAAAAATCAGAAGCCAGAGAACACCAGGCTTTGTCTTCAGTAGAGAAAGAATGTCCATGCAGGAGAGTATCTCTGCTCTTCAGTCTCCCCTGCTGTAAAAACTCCTGCCCACAGGGAAGGAAAGAGAATTGCCTCTGGAGTAGGGCTGCTGCTTGTGAGTCTTCTGTTTGCAGAATGCAACTGGTTTTGTTACACCTAAGACTTTTAAATGCTAGAAGAGCTGCCTCTGTTCACACCAACATATGATCTTTCCATTTACCCAGCTGGATTCTGTTACCAAGTTTCTTGTTCATTGCCTGTTTGTTTTTGCAGGATTCTTCAAGGGTGACAAAAGCAGAAATCAGCGGCTAAATTCAGGCAAAAGATTTCTTGTTGATGTCCTGGCTTTTGAGGGAGGGCTTTTTCTACACCCCTGAATTTCACACTGTTCAGACTTAAATAGCTAAGTTCCAGTGATACAGAGTAGAACAACTGCAGTTGTTTTTTTACAGAGAGTCTAATGGGAGAGAGGAAGGACTCTGTGGAAGTCAGAAAGAGGAAGAAGAAAAGTGGGTTAAAAAGAGTGTGAAGAACATGATGCTGTCAAAGGCAATTTGAGAATGGCTGAAAGGTTTAGGGATGTCTGTGTGAGCAGTGGAGTGATGGCACTAGACAGGGAAGCTGCTGGGGCAAAAACCTCTGTGAGAAAAACGGTCCAAGTGACTCCATGTCACCATGTTTCTGGAAACGTGGGCCACTGCAAAGCCTGAGATAGCCACTGTGAAACCAAGACATGATATAGGAAAAAGCCTGGCCAAAAAGCTCTAGGTGGTTGCAGACACTTACCAGCAATGCCCTAGGGAAGTTGCTTGAGTATTATGTGTGTTGAAGGCAATGGCAGCCCTGAGCCACAGGTTTTGAGATTGGAACCTGTTGCCTTTCCTCTCTGGAGCAAGACTCCACCCTCTGCACTTATCACAATAACTAACAAACAGGAGATCGAACATATCCCTCCCCAGCCCCCAGACCTGGAAGGTCAGGTTCAAGCATAGCCTTGCCTCTCTGCTGCCACAACACTACCAGCGGGGGAAAAGCCAGTTCTCAGTGGTACATGGGGATGTACATCCATGGTGTGGAGACAGCTAGGGCATGGGTGGGCATCCTGAAGAGAGGTAAGTAAACACTGGGGGTTTAAGCAGTGGCCCTGTTAACACAGACAAACCACCAAAGGCCCCTGATGAAGGGGCTCAGTCCTGCCCTGCCATGTTACTCCATGGCTCTTAGGCCTTGGGGCTGGGTTGTGCTTCTGCTGGATGGGGATTTCAGCTCAGGTCCCAGCTGGCTCAGGCCCAAGCAGAAGTAGGAGGAACCACTGTCAAGTAGAAAGTGCTCTTTGTGTGATTGATGACCTTTAATAGAGCCAGCCCCCTCACTCCCCTGCCAGCCCCACTCCCAGCAAGGACCACAGCTACCCGCTGCTGCTTCTCACAGGGGAACAGAGAGATGTTGCCCATTCAGGGATTAACTTGCCACTCAATCCCTGGAACGTGACTGCAGCCAATGGAGCTCTGATCCAGCCCATCATGCACTTTTTAAAAGCAGAGGTCATCATGTGGTGCCCAGCCAACCACCACAGCCCTAATTGCCCCAGCAGCACCAGCCCCTTTGTGCTGCCCGTCTGGCTCCAGCTTTTGTTGTCAGGCAGGTTTGTGGTGGCAGTGCTCGGTGTCTGGGCCTGTCCAGCGTGCAGCACACTGTGACTTCACTAGGCTGCCGTTTGTGTGTGGCCACTGGGCACACATGGTAGGCTGGCACATAGAAGGAGGGCATTACAACCTGCAGTTCCTTCCCTCCCTTCTCAGCCAACAGCTGTGAGCAAGGCACTTTCCCAGTGGTAGACCAGCAGCTCCATACCCTTCACCCTGGTTTTTTCCCTAGTCAAGTAGACCCTTTCATGCCTGGACCAACCAGCAGGCTGTTTCATTGGTCTTCCAGTGGGGCTGAAGGGATGCAGAGAACCCAGTAGTGGATCTTGCCTTCAGAATTCTTACCATGCAGCTCCAATGCTCCAGCTGGTCCCCAGGTAATTCAGAGAACTTCTAGTGGGTGCTGGTAGGCTCCCTTTTTTTTAGTCAGCCTCCCCCCTACCTGTCTTTGCCTCCTCAGTGTGCAGCCAGCTACCTCCTCTTCACCTTTGAACGAGGTTGCTTGCAGCCTCAGGTGACCCAGGTGTGGTCTCATAGTGGCAGCCATGTAGGATGTGGAGTCCCTCCCTGGCCCTCCCAGAGACCAGGGCTGGGAGCCTGCATTGGTTGACTGTGAAGCACTTGCTAATGCAGCAGGAGACATTTGGCTTTGTTTTCCCAGCACCACACAAATGACACAAGACTGTGGCATGCCTGGGAGCCCCTGGCTGTGCCTGTCTAAGTTCCCCTGCCCTGGTGCTGCTCACCAGACCAGAGGCAGTGGGACATGGATGAGGCCCCCTCAAAAGAAATGGTGCAAAAGGGCAGCTCAGCCCCACACTGGCTTCAGGGAGCTAACACAAAGCCTCACCTCCTTTTTGCAGCAGGGAAACTGCTGCGAACCCACTAAACCCATTACAGTGGGTTACTGTAAAGGCCAAACCAACCCTCTAATCTGAACAGGAGAACCTGCATGGCCTCACTGAAGCTTGGTGCACTCCTGACATCTCTCAACCAGTGCTGTCAGCAGCTCCTTATCCCAAACACTGCAGCAGCACTGCCAGCATTTAGAGGCCCTGACTCAGTGACCCTTTTATGGGTCTGGAGCAGATGGAGGGAGCAGGGAAGGAGAGGAAGGGGTGCTGTGGCTCCTATTTGTAAAGAAAGGCGAGGGTAAGATCAGACCCAGGCCTGGCCTTGGCTGAGTAGTTGTGTTTTAAATAGGTGACTGGAGTTCATCACATCAGATGCTGTTGCAAAGAAGCTAAGTTCCTACTGAATGTGAAAGGGGGTTGTTTATAATTTATGGGTTTTAAATGATGGGCCAAGAAAAAGTCTGGCTTGTGCCAAAGTGTATTTCTCTTCTGGATTGCTGATGCTTGTACAAACATTGTAAAAATGCCAGTGATCTCGCTAAAGTAACATTACTTCTAATAATTAGGTTATCATCACAGACTTCTATCGCATTACAAACAAGACGCCTCTGCCGGAGTCATGGAGAAGAAAGTGAATTTATTTACAAGAAGATTCCCCCTCATGCATGCTCCTCCTCCTCCCCCACTGGAAACCAAGTCTGCAGACCCCGTCTTTCTGTTCAATATTAAAATAATTCAGGGCAATGTGCCTCAGTAACATTGCGTTTGTGGTTAGGGTTCCTCTGAAACCCCCTTCTTCCTCAGATCTGGGGAAGGGCTATCTATAAACAGCCTTTTCTTTCTTAGCAGATTTAATGAAGGACTAACAGTGTAAGTCAGAGCAGACACTGAAGAACAGCCTACAGAGCATGAAGCAAAAGGGAAAAGAACACTGGGTTACCCTGCAGAAATAGTGGTGCCTTGATGTTTCACAGACAGAAGCAGGTGATGCAAAATATATTGTCTTTTCAAGAACACACAAAAAAAACTACGTGGACAATTTCAGTTGTGGGTACATTGATCACAGAAAATTTTGGAGAGACAAACATATATATATTTATGGAATATTATAGAAATATAAATCACGAGTGGTTTTTAGCATTACTTTTTGTGTTGTTTCTATGTTTTGTTTACTCCTGGATGGAGCTTCTAAGAAACAATTTGTGTGAAAACTTCCATAGAAAGCAATTTTAGGGCTTAAAACTGTCAAAATATGTCTCAAAAAAAAAGTAGTTTATTCTGCTCTGTTTTGTTTACAGATCTATAACACATATATCCGAATCTGCTTGGTTAAAAGTGAAATTTAACAAAAGATACACTTTTTAATTTAGCACAGCATTGTTAAAATCGCCCAGAGGGGAAAATACAACCCTAAGTAATATTTTGAATTGTTACCGGTCAGCCGAACATAAATACCAGATGGTGAGAAAGAAAGAAGGGATGGGAAAGAAAAGAAGAATAAATAATGAAAACTTGTCTGTGTTGACCAGGATTGGAGGTGGTAAAATATTTCGAACAATAGGAATGCCAGGTCCTGTCATTAGAGGATGGAATAGGAGCTGCAGTGTTTGTCAAACTGGAAAGTGACGCATCAGACACTTCGGTGGGGAATACAGAAGTTTGGATTAATCTTTAACTCGACACTTTTAGAAAGAGAGAAGAATGGTTTTCTCGGAGCGACATGTACTGTCAGGAAGAGACTTTAATAACAGCGTTTACAAAAGAAATAATCTCTGTAAATCCAGCGAGGGGTTCAATACAGCCGTGTAACTAGAGAGGAGGAAACACGAGGGTTCAGAACACCGTTCCCTTTTTTTTTCTCTTATTTTTTTATCTTCTTTTTTTTTTTCCTTCCCCTTGTTAACTGTCCTGTTCGTGTCAGAGGGACGCGGCGGTGCCCCTCTGCCGCAGTCAGGCGGGGCAAGACCGTCCTCGCCGGGCGCCGGGAGAGCGCGGTGGCACCGTCCGGCCTCTGCCCGGACCCTGTCTCGGCGTCTCCCTTCGGCTGTGTGTATCTGATTGTCAATTTTCTTTCAAAGTTTATTTTTATGAAAAAAAACAAAACCAAAACCAAAACAAAACCAAGAGGAAAAGCTTGGGCTTCCAAAGATGTCTAAAAATTGATTTATGGTTAGTATAAAGACAACAGTATAAAAATAACAAAGGAGGCGGCAGCTGCTGCACGGATTGCTATGGAGACCCTAATGAAATTAGCACTATCAGAGGGTTTCTAATTTTTTTGCGCTCTAAGCTTCTAATTTCTATTTCAGATAGCCAGAGTGTAATTAAAAAAAAAAAAAAAAAAAAAGCCCACCGAAATAATAATACGTGCGATAGATACCCAGCCAATAAATAAATGTTAACCTCACCGAGGTTTTTGTATGCAGGATTTGATCTGAAACAAGATGGCCAATAGCCCCGCTTTGTAGATGGCCTCATCAAAGCGGCTGCGCTTCCAACTAAAGGTGGCTTCACCCGGCCGAGCCAGCTGCCAGCCAAGCCACCGAGGCGCTCGAGGGGGGCCAGCCGGTTAGAAATAAATACTTTAAAAATACTCTCAATATTTTTTAAAGTGTAATGGCTCTTTGTGTGATGCCACAGTTTGTTTTACTCTATTAATGATTTACGACTTGCTGTCTTAATTAATCCTTACATAAACTACAAACACCAGCCACTGTTACAACTGTTCAAGACTACTCTCTCAACTAGCTCAGACCGATTATACTAAATAGGTGAAATGTAAGTCACCACGGACCTGAATCGCTCTCCCGAAGTACTGGTGAAGAAACTCTACAAATACCCACATAAATACATTAAGACGAGGATAAATAATCAGTGATACAAAAAATGTCTCGCTTAAAATAATAAATACATATCATTTAGTCCAATGTGATCCTTACGTTTCGGAGGAATTCATAAATTAACTTCTCTGAAATAAGCTTACACGTGGGCGAGTTCCCACGGCTTACGACTGGTCTAAAACACCTCAGCATGACGCGCTGCTAACACTACGGCATTTCTAAGACTTACCTTCAAGTACATCATTACCAGCTTATCAGTCCCTCGGTTGGCAGTATATTGCACTGTCATGCTTAAAACAGCTCTAAGAGAAAGGCTCCTGCTCACGGACCTACTCGGGGGTGCGGAAGAAAGAAGGGAGCTGCTAGGGGAGACAATCCACTAATACTGTTGGCACTCGAGAGCACAGTAACACTGTCCCGTCAGAAAAGTGAGGTAATGGAGAGGGGAGCGGGCCCCGCCGGCCGCCGCCCCGCTACAGATGCGTGAGCTTGGGCGCCTCCTGCATCCGTCCCTGAGAGGTGTGGTGAGAGGAGAGGTCCGTGTAGGTAGGGTGGGGGTCGCAAGGTCCGTGGTGGTGGCCGCCGGGGATCTGTGCGGCGCAGCTGTAGTCCACGCTAGCGGAGGAGGGGTGCTGCAGGTGCCCCAAGTTGAACATGGGGCCTGAGGCTGGCATCGAGTCCACGAAGTTGCCCCCCACGTAGACGGGGCTGCCCTGCAGGCTGGGGTTGGCGAAGCCGCCGCCGCCGCTCTGCATGGGGTGGGGGTCGTACTCCGCGCCCGCGTAGCGCTTCTGCTGCGGCAGGCAGCTGCTCAGCGGCGCCGTGTAGGCGGCCAGCCCGTACATGCTCTGCTGGGACTTGGCGAAGGAGGTGGGCGAGGGCGCGTCGTAGCTGAGGCTGTTGACGCCGGGGAGCTGGCTGGAGTAGCCGACGTGGTTTGGGCCGCTCAGGGGGGGGCTGCGGTCCGGGGACTGTCCGACGGGGGAGTGCATGATGCCTTTGGCTTTTTGGTCCTTTTTGTACTTCATCCGGCGGTTCTGAAACCAGATCTTGATCTGCCGCTCGGTCAGGTTGAGCAGGTTGGCCATCTCCACACGGCGCGGTCGGCACAGGTAGCGGTTGAAGTGAAACTCCTTCTCCAGCTCCACCAGCTGCGCGCTGGTGTAGGCTGTGCGCACCCTCTTGGAGGCCGGCCCGGGGGGGCTCTTGTCCTCGCAGCTCTCTCCTGCGGGGAAGAGGCACAAAGACACGTTGGTCTCCCCAGAAAACCCCCCCTTCCCCTTCCTCCCGGGGTCCCTCGGAGCCCCACCGTCCCCTCTCGCTCTGCCGGCACCCAGGGAGTGGGCACAGGGAACCCGGGGGTGGCCTCCCACCCCTCGCTGCCCGACATACACACCCTCCCGCAGCTAGCTCCCCCCACAGACCCCCAGCCGCCCCCCGTCCAGGCGCTACCGAGAGCCGTCGGGGCTGCGCCTGCCGCCGCTGGGCTGGTGGGGGAGCGAGGCGGGAGCCCCTAGCCTGCCCCACCTACAGCGCCCGGCAGGGCCGGGACCCTCGAGCGGGGGATGTAGGCGATAGTAGCTGGAGGAGTAGGGGACAAGGTGCGGGACCAGGGGTTTCAGCCAGAGGGGTTCAGCCCGAGGGGCTCAGCCCGACCCCCTGGGCAAACAGTGGGCTGGGGCGAGGGTGTTGGGCTACCTGGGGGGGCGCAGGTGCTTTTCTGCTTGGAGTTCTGCCGGGACTCCTTCATCCAGGGGAATATCTGCTTGCTGAGAGTGGCGGTGGCCGAGCCCGAGGAGTTTGGGCCCCCCTTGGCTTTTTTCGGAGGGGGCACACTGGGAGGGGGGTTGGGCGGGGAGGAGGGCGGCAGGGCCGGGGGTTGCTGCTCGCCCATCCCCGGGGGCTGACTGCCCCCGGGGCCGCCCCCGCCCGGCCGCATGCAGCTCCCGCTCAGCTCGCTGCCCTTGTGGGCCGGGGCGCGTCCGGGCGCCGAGCCCTGGACGGAGCAGGCGGAGCCGGGGTACTCGCTGTCCAAGCCGGCCTGGCCGTAGGGCTGGTGGGCCGCGCCGTAGGGGTAGGCGTCGGCCTTGCTGTAGGTGTAGCCCCCGAAGAGCCCCGCGTTGTCGTAGTAGGCGGCTTTCTGCATCCTCTGCTCTGTGATCGCCGAGGCCCGCGGCCCCCGCTCAAATAACATTGACCGCCGCCCTGCGCCTCACGTCGTCGGCCCAGGCCACTCGCAGCCACCTGGGGAGGGAAACAGCGGGGACACAAAAGAGGCTTTCAGTGGGGGGAGCCCCTCAGCCCAGCACCCTCAGCCTCAGCCTCCCCACCATGGGAGGACTGGGAGACATCAAGGAAGGAGCAGGGGACATCAAGAAAAGAGCAAGAGACACCAGATTAAGAGCAGGGGACACAAGGGAAGGAGCAGGGTCACCAGGCAGGAGCCCGTGCAAACTGGGGCACCCCAGGCAGAGGGCAGAGTACACCAGGGAAGGACCGAGGCACAGCAGTGAAAGAGTCACCGAAGAGCGATGGTGCAGGGGGGAACGGGGACACATTGGTGGGACTTCTACAGGCCACCTTTTGAGGCATTCTGGGACATGTTTCATTGCTTTGCTTTGTCTTTGGACTGTTCCCGCTCGAGTTTGGCCGGATCGCCCTCCGCGGTTCTAGGCAAGGGCCCTCAGTGAGCAACTGTGCTGGGTGGTGTCCCCAGAGACCCCCCGGCCCATTTCGGCCGGGAGCACCCGCGCCCCCCGCGCCGCACGCGTGCGCACGGCCGCGCACGGCTGACATGATGGATGGAGCCCGGGCTGCGGCCGGGCAGAGGCAGAAAAATCCCGTCCCCTTTGTAAACCCGCCCTTCTTCTTCCCCTGGATTCCTCCAGAGTTAAAGTATAACCGGCGCCATTCACTCCCTTCACTTTGCACTATAAAGGAAGTCTCAGGTCAGCTCCCCTATTTTAATTCTGTGATTAATTAAATTCCCTCACCCAGCGTTTCTCGTTCTTTTTATTTGTACCCAGTAGAAAGAACCTGAGACATTTGAGATAATTTTTAGAGGATTCTTTTCTTTTTCTAGCCTGTAAATTTATGGCGCTCCCCTCCGCGCCCTCCCACATCAGGCTACTCACATCGAAAACGCAAGGTCCCTCTAGGGCAGATGTATTGGGGCAGAGCTGTTGCCTTCCTCCTTGCTGCTCCCAAAACTTCTCTGCGTTTCGTACAACATGGAAACTGTTCCGCATTTTGTTGCGGTTTTTTAATATTCCCTCTTCCTATTTTTCTTGTTGTATAGGGCTTTTCTCCGACATTTTTGGTAATTTTGTAAATTAGCACAGGCTTCACCTGGGAATGTAAGTGTGTAACTCAACGTATCTTAAGATTTGTTGTATTTCTGCAGGATTTAAGCCTATTAACGTACCAGAGACGAGTAGCTAGAAATTTTTGAACACTGTCCGATAATTATAATTCTCCAGCCTGTACCTAAACAATACTACCACAGTATTCCTTTTTCTCCCCCAGCAATTGGTCCCGCCAAGTACCGCTTATGTGTTCTCTAAAATTCACCGGGAAACACATCTCTGTAAGTAAAAATAACCTCAGCGAGCTGCGATCCGCGGCCCCTCTTGCAGGTTTATCCCATGTCACAAACCGCCGGGGTCCTTTTCTTCCCTGAACAAAAGCTTGGGATGATCTTTGAAGCTGATGGAAACGGGGAAAGAACTGTATTTCTCTTCTGGAAAGTTTCAGTTTAAAAAGTCTATGGGAATGAACGGTGGCGATACAGATGAGTTTTAATACACTGTGATAATCTTGACGAGTCTTGAAAGTATTTTTGTCCAAATAACTCTATCACTCGTTTCCCACTTCTATCATCTACATTTTCAAGAGCAATCTGGACTGAGGACTTTTGTTAGCACAACACTGGCCTAAACGTAGGCTTTTATGTGCCTTGTGAAATATAGTTCCCAAAAGAATACGCAGAATCTTAAGAAAGAATATTGCTGTTAAGCTGTTAAAAGCCTTATTTCTTTTCTGAAATACCAACTGCTTGTGAACTCTGCTTGAACCTAAAAAGGAGGCTATGGGCCATAAATCACATGGACAATGCTCAACTGTTTGGTGGCTCATCTTTAGATCTTAAAAAGAGAGAGAGGGAGAGAAAGAGTGAGACCTTTCCAGGGTTTGATTTTTCTACGAGTGCAAGGCCCGGGGTGATGTTTTTATAGGTAACACCAAAGCAGGGGCTCAACACTTGGTGGTTTGGCCAGAAACAGCCTCAAGGGAAAAAAAAAAAAAAAAAAAAGTGACATCCAAATGGTGAGGCCGAGCTGTGGGAGGTGGGCTCGGAGGCACTGAGGGTAGGAAACCGCAAAGTATCCATGTCTGTGTTTCAGATTTCCCTTCCTCCTCTCCAGAAAGATTTAACCTCATCTGAACTGTTAGGCGTTGCACATGACGATGAGACTTTTTGTCCTGCCACTGGTTCCAGCGCTTTTGGGGGATACCGACCCTCTAACGGCTCTACCCGGGGAGCAGCCGGGAGCTCACGCGTCCACCCGCACGTGTGCGTGGAATGCGGCTGGCCCACACTGACACCGGCCCGGCGCTGCCAGGCGCTTTCCTCCCGACACTTTCATATTAAGCAGTTCTCTACTAAAACTTCCACTACACTTAATTCTGCTTCGGATCAATATCTAATATGATACCGAATAAATAAGAGGCGGTGAGAGTGGCCAGCGAAGCGGTTATTAAAGCAGCCGGAGCTCTCAGGGTGCATATCAATGCACCTGTCATTGCGGTTTGTAACAAAATTTATGACTGCTAGCGCCGTGGCAGTAAACGCTCCGGCCAGGAATGAAAAGGAAAACACTTCCCAAGCCCCGGCACTGTCAGAAGTGCAAAGCAGCCGGCGCGTAGGAGGGAGCCCGGCAAAAGAATCCCCCGCTCGGCACGTTTCCCGGCCGCCGGCCCGGGGCAACCCTGTATATAAGGAAAGCGCTGGAGCCTCCGCCGGACCCGGCCGCGGGCTGGGCACCCACCGCTGGGGTTGCGCTTGAGCCTCAGACGAGGGATGTCTCGTCTTTGAGGGCGCTGAGAGCTCTGGGGAGCGCGAAGGAGCCCCACGAGATACGGAGCGATGGCCGCCGTGGGGCCTCTTAGACCAGCTACGGAGGCCCCCCAGGGAGCCACCCGCTCCCCGCGGCTGGGTCCAGGGCTTGGCTGCTCCCCAGCCGGGCTCGGCTCCCGCGGAGCAGGGGCCGCTTTCTACGGGCTGTTCATTATCTGACGTGGGGGGCGGCGGCGCGCCCCGGGTGCCGCCGGCGAGGGCTAGACCGGGAGCAGCCGGGCGAGGGCCCGGCTCGGAGGGCCGGGGCCGGGCTGTGCTCCCTGCGACGGGCTTGTCGCGATAGGGGAAGCGAGAGATGGATGGAAAAGGAAATTTAGAGAACTCACCACACTTATGTTTTTTCTTGATTTTTGACTTTAACTGTGTGAGTAGGATCTTCAGGTTCCTTTGGATAATCCGTGGGCACGGACCTGCAACAGAAGTGATAACTCTCAGCGGAAACTGCTTTGTTTTGGACTTTCTTCCTTAGGACTTTGTTAATAAATGCACATCTCGTCCTCAGCCCCCTCACCGTGTCTCTCCGTCCGCGTCAGACCTTTTACAAGACAAAGGGCAGATGTTTCTCTTCATTTATTAATAGCGCTTTGAGAGAGGCGGGGAGCAAACAAAACGAGCAAAATACTCCGGTTGCGGGTCGGACCCGGACAGTGCGGCCTGCAGCAGCCGCTCCGACGGGCCCCGCACACCGGCCGCGAAGCCGCGCCCGCCTCTCCGAGCGCGCAGCGGGGGCCGAGACGCGGAGAGGCAGCGCACGAGGGTCCGGGAACGCCTTTGCAGGGGAGCTGTGGGCACCTTCGATGGTCACAACCACGGCACCCGCACCCACGGCCCGCGGAACCCTCGGCGGAAACGAAGCTAGCGCGAGTGTCTCTCCATTTCTCCCCCCCCCCCAGACCCCAAGTAAGACAGAGAGAAAGATAAGCGAAGAAGCCCCAGCACTGAAAATGCACCGCAAATATTTGTGTCTCGAAATTAGTATTTTGCGTTTGGCTGTGCAATGTGTCGATTCAGGACTTTAAGAACTTAAGAGTGCCAGAAAATCCCCCACAAAGAAGCCCAGGTCATTATAAAGACGATATCTAGCCACCATAAGCCTTTGAAATGACCTTTGGCTCGTACAGCAATAACTCACCACTTAATGAACAACCAGCGGAAGCGCCTCCGATAGCTCACAACACAACAGACCTTACAACTTTCCACCAAGTCTTCTCTCTCCCTAACCAAACTCAGTAGGATGCTACATTCCCCTTCCAAATCACCTTAATTTATGCTGGCAAACAGGAGTTAGGGAAGTGGAGCTTCATGATTACACATGATGCTCTCTCAGGTTCCTGGCCCGGGCCTGTCCCGGTAACGTCTTATATAATATATTCACGTGGGCGTACGTCAACTTTAAGTGCCTTATTTTTTTTCAAGATAATTCATTAGAAATAGCACTTTACAGGGTGTATGAAGGCAGCCTAAGTTGGGTTGCACCTTAGCCCCTGAGCGGAGAGATCATAATATTGCAAACCGAGTCATTGTTAGCCGCTGTTGATTAACACGGTAAGTTTTCATTTCGTGACTAATTAATTATCGACTTCTCATCCCTTTCCGAAGCAGCTTCTCAGCCTCACAAGCGATAGCTTTCTTGCTCTAGACATGCTTTATTTAGCCAGAGCTTGGCCAAATACCAAGATTTCCACGGCCACAGGAAGAGCCCCCAAAGTTTGTACTGCGAAGAGAGGAGCCCGGGCACGCTGGAGTTGTGCTCGACTCCCAGCTCTTGGAGAAGACGTTGCCAGAGCTAAACCCAGGGAAGTCTTTAGAATTATTTAGGTGTGGGACCAGTATAGATATTATTGAAATTTTAGGTGAAGTTATAACTGAGTGCTTCCATCGAGCCAAATGAAATGCTGCTTGCAGTAATTGGATTCAGCTGACTAACTTGGCAGGCCAGCAGCTTGGAGGCATACAGCTAAGAAAAATGTTCACTACTTTTAACTTCTCATCGAGCAGAGCAACACGCAATAGAAAATAAAAATAAAAAAATAAACACCTTAACTTTCTCCCTTTCCCTTCGCCTCCCTCCCTGTTTCCCGCGGGGCACTCCGACCCCCGCGGAGGACTCGCCCGGGTGACTCGGGGCGGTCAGGGTCTGCTACAGCCTTACACACGCTCCTGCTCGACAGCACAGCTCCGGGCTTTACGCAGGAGCTCTACAACAGACAATCGAGAGTTCGCCCGGGCTCCACGCAGGCCACCAGTCAGTGGAAACAGGCGTTCCTGGGAGAGCCGGGCTAGTTGCAACAGCCCAAGAGGGAGCTGAGATGTAAGTGTATGCGGAGAGGCTGTGTGGTCGCTACCAGATCCCTAGTTCGCCCAGAGAGGCACCGGTCCCCCCCAGGCATCTTCCCACAACCTTATTGATCAAACCACACAAACGCTGGACAAGAAACTTCTCAGTAGATAAATATCAAGCCGTGCTTCAAACAGCATGTGTAACTCGAAGGCATGAGCATACCGGTAATAGCAGCACTAAAACAACTTGGGGAGGAAAACAACAACCACTAAGGAAAACGAATGCACGGAGGGGGGAAAAGGTTCGGGAAGACACTTGGCACCAATATTTAAGAGACCCTATATAAGAGCTACATTACCATGAGCCTATTTTAAATCGCCCTTTACAAATCAACACGGCTACCCCCTGCCCGGCTATCCACGGCAACGCATTAACGTGATGCTCAATCTTACTTTGGCAATGGGAGCATCTAGCAAAGTTGTCTCTCCCTCGTTTCTTTGCTTATTTGTAATTCTCATCCTGAAACCACCCAAAATTGGGAAAAGGATAGGGTTAAACGTAATCCTCTAGCCTTTGGAAAGGACTCCACTTTTTATTTAAAGAACGTAATACAAAGAAGATACAGCTTAAAACGTTCAAGGAGGTGGAGACCACTCCGTATAGTTGCAGCCGCTATGGGCAGAGATCGCAAACAAATTCCAGACCGTCTCTGAGTAAAGGCGATAATACAGCCCCTGCGGTTAAACGTCCCATTTTGTCATGCAGTTGCTTACCTGTGTATCAATTTATCATAAACCTGGGTTCCTCACTTTTCAGGATCTGCGCTTGCAGTTCTTAGAATATATCCTTCACCCTTTGTCTGCGGACAATACTCTCCTAAACCTGATCTTGCGGTTTTACAGACATTTCCATACACCAGAATTCCCGATAGAACGAAAACAGGCTCAGGCTCAACTACCAATAAAAGAAAGCGAGTGGAAATCGGAATTTGTTGGGCTTTAAAAAAAAAAAATCAACACACAACCCTTTAGCCATCAGCGTCCTGGAACCAACGACAGCAATTGGCCGGCTCCTGGTTTGTTTTGGTTTTAAATCGTGCGGCCATTGATGAATTTTGGGGGCGAGCAGGAGAAATCCCTTTATAATCAGAAATATAGGCACTGCCTTAAAATACAGGCATATTGGCCCACGTGATCGCAGAGCAGCGCGCCGGGGCCGAGGCTGGCGCGCTCCCCGCGCCCCCGCGCAGCGGGAATGCCGCGCCGGGCCCCGCGGGGCGGGCGGCCCCCCGCGCCCCGGCCCGCCCGGCCGCGCTGCCCAGCCCGCGCTCCTTCCGCACCGCGGCCGCGCCGCCCGCACTTACGCGCCCCGCGGGGCCGGCGGAGCCCGGGAAAAGGTGAATTCCGCGGGATGATCCCAGGGCGCAGAAATTCCCAGCGGAGACAGAGGAGGTATTTGGGACTCGCTGCGGCCGAGGGCCTGTGCCGGGGGCAGCTCCGCAGCAGCGCTGCTCTGGCGGACAGGCGCTGGGGCCCACTGGTGTGCGCGAATTTTTGCTTTCTCCGTACCGGGAAGATGCAGGGCAGCGGGGACTACCCGTCTGGAGGCTGAGCAAGCGCTGGGAAAAAAATCCTTATGACATTTGTGCGTGTGTGTGTCTGCCCTGATCCTGCCTCCCTTCTCTGTGTGTATGAAGAGACACAGAGCAAACCCGGTGTATATCCGTCATGTGTGCCCACAAAGCTCCCTAACAATTCCAGTTCGGCAAAATATATATATATATATATATATGCATATATATATATACACACATATATTAGCTCCTCTGATTTTTCTAACATATCTGTAGCTATAAATACACCACACCTAATCTAACATCTGCTATGATTTCATTACCATCCAAAGCATGGGGATGTGACAGTAACGTATTACCTTACAATACTAACCATAAGTGCATTGTAACATTTATCTAAATTACATTGCTTTTCCTGACTTTGCAAACCAGTTATAAAAAGATTGGAGTCCAGTGATGGAAACATAAGTTCAATGTAAATTATTGTGTACGGCTTCGGATTTATAATCCTATATTTCTTCGAAATGATGCACTTAAATCTCGCCTCAAGTAAGAGGTAATGGTTCTTTATATCCTTTTCCGTCAGCCATATATTTCGGTGTCTGGGTAGTTTTGCCGAACACCCCGCGCTCGCGTGTCTGTGTGTACATACAGCAACCCCTACACGCACAGCGTGTTCTGCATACTTGTGTATATACACACAAAGCCGAACATAATTCTGGCTGCTGTTTAGACATTTTGGATGACGGAGAGGTCTTTCACTTCCTACACAAAAGTGCGAGGGAGAAGCTGGCCACGAGCAAAGACCACGAAGAGGATTCAGAAGAAAACGTCTTTTCGGAGGACGGTTCAGAACACCCTGGAAAAAAGCCTCACAGCCCTAGGGTGTCTTTTCAGAGCATAGGGATAAAAAAAAAATTTAAAAAAAAAAAAAAAAAAAGACGAAATTTAAGGTGAGCATGGAGGGGACAGCTCAAAGAAAGAAGCACCTTCGCCACCACCAGAATTAAGACATCGTAAAGGGGACTGAAAAAGTATTAAGGAAATGTTAATCCTTTGGCTGGTGGGACTCCAGCTTTGCGCGAATTTGTCTCCAGTAAGGATCTAAGACTTCTTCAATCGGAGCATATGTTCATAGAGCAATAAAACAGAAAGATTTACAGTCTCCGCCCGCCCCCCAGCAGCCTCATACCCTTTCAGGAATTACTTATCATGATTTATAACAACAACTCCGGCAATTGTCAAACTGATAAAATAGCCCGGGCTATATGCGAGAATAAACGCTCTTATGAAAGGGCTACGATTTATGTTCAGGTCCATTTTACTGCTTGTCTTGGTGGAGTTTGGTTTCTTTCCCGGCCCAATAGGATAATATAAAACTTCATTGATAAAAACGTAGGAGTCCTCGTGAAGTAGCAAATCTGTTCCTTAGTCACTAGCAAAGCACATAAACATTTGTCATCTTTGAATAATTGAATTAATGTGTTATTGTTTGAATGTATAATTCATAACATAGGAAACTTTGTCTCTGTCCTGCCTCCGAAACGGAAGCAATAAAAAGTTACAATCTAGGTTTTTTTAGAAATTACTCCAGCAAGGGATAATAAAGAATATCCTGTTTGCAGAAGGTATTTCCAGATGATTGGGATTTCACAGAGAAATCTCAGACTCGTTGTCCATATTCTATGGAGTTTACAGGGAGTGGCTTTGTATAAGAACACAAATCCTGCTTTCCCCTACTCCGGGCTATTGATCCGGGACTCGAAAGCCGGCATGCCCGCTTGGGGGGCTGGATTCGTCCGAGGTCCCCCGCAGCCCCGCGCCGGGTTGCGAGTCTCGGGCGAGCAAGGACGGCGGGCAGGGCAGGAGCGGGCAGGGCGGCAGGGGCGGCAGGGGCAGCGGGGCCGGAGCCGGCCTTTGTGCGGGCGGCGGGGGGAAGGCGCGCTCGGCACTGGCTCCGGCCCCGCTGTCAAAGACGCACGGCAAAATTTACGACCCTGCTTGCGAAGGAGCTGAGGGCCTTTCCCCGCCGCTGGGACCGGGCAACGGCTGCCCTGACAGACGCATTGTTTCCTCCGCGATGCTCCGCGCCTCCCCGCGCAGGCAGCCGCGGCCAGCGCCGCCACCCCGGGAGGCGGGCGGGCGGGCAGCCTCCCTGCTCCGCGGTGCTCCGCGCCGCTCCGCGCTCGTCCTCTTTCCCCCGCTCCCTGGGAAGCAAAGGTCACCGCTTGCGCCCGGTCCGGTTCCCGGCCGCTGCCGAGCTGGAAATCAGGAAGCAGCGTGCCCTATTTGTCAAGTGTTTGACAGCTGAGTTCATTAAGGCTTAAATAAGGAGAAATAAAAATAAAAAATATTTACGTACCAGGCGTCTCTTTTTCAGCAGCTACCAAAGAGCTAGGTGTGCAGGGAGAGGGACTGCACTCTTTGTATATTATATTCTTGGGATCTCTTCAGTTTTCAAGTCTGATAGAGTCCTTTGCTTGGCAGATTAATGACGACTCCGTGTTTCTTAAGGGACGTGCTGAATTAATTATTTCGCAAATCACGTGGTCAGGACTTGTAGAAATCTATTCTTATCATCTTCCTTGCACTTTGAAATTCTGCCTGTTATGACTGTTCCTAGCAAGATTATTTTGGTCTCTAGGCTTGGGGGGAAGGAGGGGAAAAAAAAAAAAAAAAAAAAAAAGGAAAAAGAATCAGGGGAAAGGGCTAACAAACATGGCCGTTGGAAGCGGTGTGGCTCTGCACCGAGAGGTCCCTATTTACTGTACTGTACAGTGAGTGGGGTTTGCTATTGACTCTGCCTTTCCTCTTCATTCTTACCTTAACGACTAGTGGTGATATAATATACAGAACTGTATTGATGTATCGGGAGTAACAGGAGGAGCTATTAAAGAGGAGAGAGAGAAAGTGCAATCACAAAATATGCCTCAATATTTAAACTTAGCGACTGTGTGCTTAGAAAGGCACCCTCACGCTCCCCTCCACGCACTCGGGCAGTAGAGACACATGTCTTCTGCTGTGCCCCTGCTCCTTGGCTGGGCTGAGCCAGAGACTGTATTTTTGGACTCGTGCCTTGACCACGCTCCAGGAGAGGACAAGCCCTCAGTGACAAGTACTTATTACAAAAATAGTGCAATCGACTTCTCCTGGCTAGATGTATGTGTTATTGTCTGAGGTGCTTACGCAGGGGAGAAAAAAGTGTTTGCCTTAGTTGCAGGGGAAAGTTTAAAATCTCCAAGTTTGTGTTTTCTTGTGATCTTTCTTTTGCATCCACTGTCAAAATGAGGGTTACTGCTCAGGAAAAGCTAGTCTCTACGTTGCAATTTCAAATTTCCATTTCTTTCTTGCACCGGTTCCTTCCAGGACTCACCTAAAAAGCACACATCCGCGTGGGGATCGAGGTGACTTCAGGTGTGGCTCCTTGACTCCTACCACACATGCAGAAATCCGGGAGTCATTCTAGGAGGGCTTGTTAAATGCAAAGCAGCAGCAAATGGATGACAGGCACTTTTAACTGCAGCCTAAAAGTAAATATAGACTCCAGCTTGGCCTAGAGTCACACCATTATGGCTGGGGCAAACAGCAAACCTGTTCAAAGGGACATTTGGAAGGATGCTATGCAGAGTCACTCATCTTTTAACACTGTAATGATGGGAGGGACCAGCGTTTTCACAGAAGAGAGATCTACCTTGTAAGCACTGTTTGTTCAAGGTACAAACCAGAATCTATTTCGCTACACCTTTTATTATTTCAAAATTATGTGGAGGTCTTACATCAAAACTACAGGCGACAGTTAGTATAAATAACGCTTTAATCAATGGCAGCAAAACATCAGCAAAGTCTATAAAAAGCATCACACTTTAACAGAGATGAGAATATTTGCTGAACAATGCGACCGTTTAACAAAGGCTCCAATTCACAACGTTCACCCATGATGAACAAAAATAACCGGCTTCGCTTCATACACAAAATATCTCTGGAGAAGGGTTTAAACCATTAAAAAATAAACCTCAGGTTCGTTTTGCACCGGAGATAAGGACCAGTGGGTACTCCTGGTCGCTATTACAGACATTCCTGACCCTTCAGAGCATTGGCAGCTGAAAACTACTTCTTTTTGGTACTTTCTGCCTCCAAGTATTCTCCGATCTTACAGCGCAATTACACCTATGTAAACCTATAGTGCCCCGGTCTCGCTCAAAGGGTGCTTGCAAACAGGGTTGTAAGAGCTGTGCCTGCTGAACCCAACACTCGTCCCGGAGTTATTAACATTTCAAAAGACAATGAGACAAATTCTGCTCGCAGCTACATCCCTGTTTGACTTCAGTGGGCGGGGGAAGGTAATCTGGGAGCAGAAGTTGGTCCTTTAACTTCGGGAGTCATCTCGGTCCATCAGAAGCACAAAGCAAGGATTTGCTTATCCAAGGCCATTATTTTCCAGAACTGTACCACTGATGCCAAAGTAGGTGTCTCTCTCACACACACAACACATTTTCCCTGCTCCCAGTCAACTTATCACAGACTTTAAGTAAACAGCGGGGGTCCGGGAGGGGGATTTTCAAGAAGAGCAGCTAGAGAGGTTTTACTTCTCCACACCCTTTTTTCCCCCCCTTTATTTTCGTAGATTCGTCTGAAGAGTGAAAGGATGGCTTTGAACAGCTCTGGAGAGGAAAGGCCACTACCGTAGGAACCTGGTGTAACAAAACTTGAAAACTTGTCTCAGGAATTCCCTCCTCAAGCGCTGCTGCTAGCTGCTCTCCATACTAGAGAAAGGGAAGGGTATTTTGGGTCCAAAAGGTTAAGGGTTTAGAGGTCACTCTTCCCGGCTGAAATACAACTAATCGAATAGAAAATTTGTCCTCTGGGTGAACCTGTTCCTGCAATTTAGCCGAACTTCAGTAAAATACCTTTTCAGCTTCTCAACGTGAAGGCGCCAGAAAAAAAGACGTCTTTACTATGTATGAACTCGGTGCTTTTTGTCATAGAAACAATGATGCGAATAATGCGGGAATATCCATCTTTAATATCACGACGTGGAGATATTCAAGTATTGCCATGTGCAAGTCTGAGAACTGGGCTAATCCTAAGGAAGAACAAAGCGTTTTCTCTAGGCTCTAAAACAAAAGACCAAGTCTTAAAGACACTTTGCGGACTTCTAGGAACGAGAAAAAGGCAAAAATTAACTGCTGGCCACAGTTAACACTGCTGAATACACCCTTGTTGAAAAGTTCGCTTTTTATTTTCGAATTCATTTAATCCCATTTTGGCCGCTGTTTTTCCGAGTGAACCCAAAAGCCTTGAGTCCTCGATGGGAAGCACCCAGCCTAGAGGAGGGCACGTTAACTCAGCCCCTGCTCTTTCCACCTCCCTTCAGTGTTTGCTATGAGTTTCATTCTTTACCCCTTTTCTCTTTAATAAAGGGATCACCTCGTTACAATTTCGACTATATGGTTTCTCTCCCAGGCTGCCCTGAGGGTACAGGAGATAAGGGCTGAGCTTTAAAATCGCCTGAGCGGAGGTGTAAGTGGCTGAGGGAGCTGGTTTGGTTGGCTTTCGTAGTTACAGCGCACTAAAACTTTGGCAGCCAGCAGTCAGAGCCAAATCAGTGAGTATTAGACGAGCTCTATTCCCATGCAAGCCTTTCCTCTTTCCCTGAAAGCAGCTTGCTGAGCTTTCCAACCGTTGCAGTCATGTGTCGTGGTTTGCTTAAAAACAATCACTGTTCTTAAAACAAACAAAAAACAACAACACCAAAAACCTAAACAAACCCAAACCACAAAAATCCAACAGACCAAAATAAACCTAAAACAAAACAAGACAGCAGCCAACATAGCCTATCTCTCTTTAGCAGAAAAGAAATTTGAAATCTGCTTGAAATAATGTATTCAGTTTCCAGCTTTGAATGGCTCAGGTTATATCAGAAATCACATTAACTTTTCACTTTTTTTTGGTGACGGTGGTAGTTCTATTGTTTGTTTCGAGCTTGTTGGGGTTTGGGTTTGGGGTTTTTTTTGGGGGGGAGGTGTTTTTTGTGGTCTCCCCTCTTTTTTTTTCTTTTTTTTTTTCCCTTTCCATTTTTAAAATGAGGTATTGATGGTTAAAAGCACAGCGCTGAGTAGCAGACTTTGGAAACAGATTTCAAGCCTGTAAGCTCTGGATGGCACACGATATGGAGCAGGGACGCTTTTCCTATTCACAAAGGAGGAAAATAATTAAAAAAAAAGGGGGGGGACAAGAAAGTTGTGTACGTTCAAGACAAGTAAACATTACATGTGTTGATGAGATTGGGAAGGAGAAATGCTGTATTTCAGCTCCTCTTCCCCGTTTTTGGTTTGACTATTTTTCTTTTTGTCTTCACTCTTCTATGTAACAAATAAATAAATACGCTAACACTATCAGAACATAAAATAACCCGTTTTCACTTAATTCCTATGCACACCTTCTGAGACGTTATGGAAATGAGCAAGTATTTTCATCACACCAAGAAAGGTAAAGCAGCACAAAAAAAGTTCACATTTAATAGTCTTTATGTTCAAATAAAAGACTATACTATGATTTTCCTGTCCTCAGCTTGCCCAAAATGCATCCGTGCCCAAATTACATGGGATAAAAAGACAATTAAAAGTATAAATCCCAGAATAAAGCATCCAATCTTCACTTTCAAATTCAAAACTGAAACACAGGACAGTTTCATTTTCAATGATTTATTACTTTTTAAGGACAGAAGGTCTCATTTAATATTTTCCCAATTCCCACTGCCTGCGTGATGGTTTGGTTTTTTTCTTTCCCCTTTCTCTTTCTTTTCCCTTTTTTTGTTTTCCTCTTTTAAGTTGTGCTAGAAGAGGCAAATAAAATAAAGTCCAAAGTAGCGTCATTTTGTCTCCTTTGTACAACAGTACCTTAAAGAAAGATGACAGTTTCTCGTGTCCTTAGCTGCTACATGCAGGTTCTGCTTGGGCAGTGTCAGTTATGTACAGTACTGGTCAGAAGCGAAGGATGAAATGGAAAATTTCACCTCTTCTACAAAGTTGTCAAGTCAGTCTGATGGTCCTTGGAACCAGTTTGTAAATGGGGGTTTGAACCAGACGAAGAAGACCTGCCCTTCGTGTTGGGCAGTTTGTGATCTTTTTTCCACTTCATTCTTCTGTTCTGAAACCAGATCTTGATCTGGCGCTCAGAGAGACACAAAGTGTGGGCTATCTCGATACGGCGGCGCCTGGTCAGGTACCTGTTAAAATGAAATTCTTTTTCCAGTTCTAGGACTTGCTGTCTGGTGTAAGCTGTGCGGGAGCGTTTAGGTTCCCCTCCGTTGTAATTGGGATTCACTGGGAAAAAAATACGGAGAACTTTACAAAGCTAATCTTGACTTGCCGGTTCGACTTTACAAAAGAAAACCTTATGAGCTGCGAGCATGTGGCCGGGCTGGATTCGTCCCAGTTGCTTACAATGGACGGGCTGCTCTCCCCCACGTTTGAGGCAGGCACTACGGGCACACGCAGCTAGGTAGTCTGGGAGCCTCTAGCAGGCTCCTAAAATGGAGTTTTATCCTGCACGGCAAAGCCCCGCGTGGCCAACAGCCTATTTCCTCAGCAATAAAAATTTATGGCGAGTGTAATTGGCCACCTCGGCTTAAAAAGCTCGTCCACGAGCCTGGCAGGGACTCGGGCAAGCGCCGCTGAGGACGATCGGAAGCAGGGTAGAAGAGCAAAGTAAGAAGAGGATCCTTACCCGAGTTTACATGGACTTTCTTCATCCAGGGATAAACTACTGCTGGCTGCTTAACTGCGGAGCCGTTTGGGGGTTTGAGGGCCGGCTGCTGGCTGCAGGCTCGCGAGTTGGACATTGGAGGCGGTGGACAATGCTCTGCTGGGCCGGGGAAGTGGCTTGCCGGGCCGGATTGCTCCTGTCCGTGACCCCGCGGCTGCCCGGCAGAGCCTTGGGCATTGCTACAGCTAAAGGGTTGCTCGCTGTAGTTTGACCGTGGATAGAGTCCCTGGTGCTGGAAATCAGAGCCTTGCGAGGCACTGTAGTACTCGGCCCCCTGCTCGCCTAGGTAGCTATTCTGCAAATATTCCTCGCAAGGAGGAAATTTGGGATCCACATACTTAGAGTTCACCATATACGAACTCATGGCCATTAATTTCTGAAGGTAGAAAATACTAATTTTTCTCGTGTTGTCTTTTTTTCCCCTGCCATAGAGCCCTCCTACTTGCTGTCAACTGAATAAAGTTAGGCGGGCATGTGACCGGCCCGGCCAATGGGGAGCCGGGCGCCCACCGCCGCATTTCCCCGCATTTCCCCCGATTCCACTCAATAACATCCCTCTGACTGGGTGACCCCCCTCTTCGGCGGGCCGCACCCCCAAACCAGGTACCGGAGGTGTAGGGGTACCCCGGGGCGGTGGCCGCTGCCCTGCCCACAGCCTTTTGTCTGAGCCGGCTTCCCCCAACCCCGGGGGATGCAGACCCGCCGCCTGATTTACCAGCCAGCATCATTGCCGGGGCTTGGTACCTTGCTTTAAATAAAATAATAAAAAAAAAACAAACCAACAACAACAACAACATCGAAAGGAATATACGGAGCGATGAGCTGAAGCGGGGTTAAAAGAGAGGAAACTGGTAAGCAGTAGAGGAAAAGAAAAGCCGTCAAAGAAGAGGGTAATATGATGTACAATAGATCTGTCCTGTCTTTGTCTCGCAGAGGTCATCCAAAAGTTACCAGAATTTAGTTCTGCTGAATAAAATTAGGCAATCAGTAACTTCTCATTCACTTTCAAGCCTCAATATATACGTGTGCATACGTATGTGCGCACAGACGCAAACGCCAACGTATAAATATAAATCTATACATGTATGTATGTAAAATCACACAGATGGCAAGAAACAGTTCACTTTTAACTACTAAAGTTCAATCGACTGAACTGGTGACGTCATTTAATTAGGTTAAAAATATCACGGGTTTAATGAGATAAATTCGGTCTTCATTCATCAATATCATGCCTGGAGCACAAGTAAATACATTCCAGTGAGACGAAGGCTGCTTTTGCTGCTGTCGTAAATATTTTGGTGTGATCTGGACCCTTGACAGAAAAATTTTGCTAACGTCTGGCATATCTAGCTAATTTATGAGTATCTTTTAAAAGAGTTATTCACTGATTGGTAAATAATTTCTTTCTCTCCCCCCCCCCCCTTCCTCCCCGAAAATTTGTAGCTTCTGGTGAGATTAATTGTTTAAATTCACAGATTTTCAGTGAAAGTTAGGACTGAAAGACAATTGAAGTTTAAAAAAAAAGTCCTAAAACCTAGCAATTAGGAGCGAGGCAGCAAAACTTTTGTAATTTTTGAGTGTTCAGCACGCACATGCCTCTTGATTCCACCCGTATTTAAACTTCTAACCATTTGCAGAAAGGTGAAGTTTTTGCATCGACCATATATTCCCCTAGAATCGAATCTGTGACTATATGAATATCACACAAATTCGGTTCTACAGGGTATATATAGACAACGTAATAACATTCTGTTTTCATCTATAATATAGCAGGTCTTTGCAATTCTCTTAGTCTCTTACTGTCTTCTGAGGAATGTAAACTATTCTGCTGGGACTCAGTTCTGAAATACGGATTTGCAGGAAGGTGGGATTTCGGAAAAGATTCACGCTTGTTATAACTGCTGCAATAGAGCTATACGAGTCTCCACCAAATCATAACGACGAATTTCGCCTACCAAATTCTCAGAAAGACCTGCCGTTCTCTTTAAATTCTCTGCCGTTTACGTCCTCGCTACGGAAAACTGACCTGATCGGTCAAATTGTGCTATTTAGAATAATAATGGTTAAAGTAATTTAGAAAGGAGTCTTTAACTATTTAGACTAACACGAATCCGAAGAGATTCTCCACAATCAGAAATCCCCCCCCCCCAAAAAATAAAAAAGAATTAAAAAAAAAAAAAAACAACAAAACAAAAACAAAACCAAAAACGAAACAGAAGTAAAACAGTCGACAACAGAAACAGCGGTTGGTGAAAAAGATGAGATTAAAGGCTGGAGTTAGTTGCTCTCGGGAAGAAGAGAGTTTCCAAATTTACCTTCATCCCATTATGCTGGTCTAGCTATTATCCCCGCGAGCTGCCCGCGAGCCGCAGCCTCGCACCCTCCCAGGTTTTCCCCGCCGTAGCGTTTATGGTGAAGGGCAGGGCGAGAGGTCAGCCGAAATCATTTACAAACATATCACAAAGTTTCATTATTTTTACTTTGTCGACAGCGGCACACAGGAGTACAAAAGTTCATGAATTGTGTCTGACCCAGCTCCTCACTGCTGTCCTGCGGTCAACCTCTTCTCCTTCCACTATTTAAAACAGGCACCATAAGGACAAATAATGGTGCGGGTGTGATACATCCAACCACTGCGGAGGGCAGATTTGGGGGTGTTGCGCTTATCCGAGCGGTGTGTACCAGTTTGTTTGCCTGGTTCCAACTCCCAACTGCCTGATCTGGGAGATGCTATTTTTAAACATCTGCTTTCTTACCACTGCTGTGGTGCCTTCTTCACAGCAAGTGCAACTCGAAGCGACTTTGTGTCCTTAATCCCCCCCCCTCCCCGGTTTATTTAAATCTCCACACAACTATTTTAAGCGCCTCGCCCCGCTTTCTCCTCCTTTCTCTGAGGGGAGGGGGGGTACCCCCCGCCTCCGCGGGGGTTATTAACCACCCGGCTGAACTGGCAGGGTAACACCCCCCGCCCCCCAGTGCGAACTCGCGTTTGGGGCAGCCCCCAGGAGCGGACAAGCCCGCCGAGGGCTGCCCAGGGAGAAGCGAAGGGTCTGGGGAAGCAGCAGCTCCCCGCTCTGCTTAATAGTACACATTTTCATATTTGTTAGACGCTGTGACCTGCGTTTCACCTTATTGCACGACTTGCTCAGACAGGTCAAAGCCAAAGAGTTATTGATGAACAAAAGCGTTATATATTCACCTCCTGTTCTTCTGCCCATACCAAATACTTTTGATCTATCAGGCTTTTTGTATTCTGGTTCACAGTCAGTATGCTAAATGCACGTTAGCAGAAAACAAGTAATCCATACGTCGAGGGCCAGCCTCGGAATAAAATACCAAGGACATCTACGTAGCGCAGGGCTGAGCTACGAGGAGAGGAAAGTTACCTATGGAACACAGTTAAAACTGCAATGCTGAAGGCGATTCTTTAGTTCGTATTTACAGGGCTGGAAAATCAATAGAGCCACGTAAGGCAAAAAGACAAGGAGAAGCTTAGCACAGGCAATGAAATAGGTTATTTATCAGGAAGCAGGGAGAGGAAACGGGGAAATGCAAACAAACACAGTTCCTCTCCTCTACATGCTCCCGGTCAGAGTGGGACTGGTAGAAGTGGGGAGGGCAGTGTAGAACCTAATGCATCTCCAAATATCGCAAGTTTTCTTTCCCTCTTTGAGAGACGAGCCAGTCTCAGCCTAGAACACCAGGACTGATGCTCTTAGCTCCTCACTAGAGCCAGAAAGGTTCAACAGCATTTCCTGACGCACATTTATCTGCTGCCCTCCTCTCGGTCCCCCCAGAGCAGCTCAAGCAGGACCATCTGGGGTGCGAAAACCCCTACAATAAAAGATTGCCTTCCTAAGCTCTGATACCCATTCCCGTGCCTTCACAACATTTAAATCCACGTTAGAGTCTTCCCTGCCCGGAGAGACCTAGCAGCAGCGGATCAGCTCTACCGCCCGCAGGACTCGGATGCAGCTGGGCTGTCCCGGCTGGCCAGCGCGGACCGCTCCCAGCTCCCATCACTTCTTTCACCCAGTCACCAGGCTGTATCAAACGAGGGGAACATCAGAAAGCAGGCACAGCTCTGCTTGGGATCCCATCTGGAGAAAACAGTGGGAGTAGCCAAGGTTATGAGACACTGGGTCACAACGTGATCCGTTCGGGTTCTGCACGGGGAGGCGCTGTACAGTCCCGCCGAGTTGAAATGGAAACGCTGCTAATTGCCTTGGAGTGCTTAAGAGCAGGAGGACACCTGTACAGCCCTGTAATAAACCCCCAGGAGACTGCACCTCTGCTTTTAGTGCTAGCCAGAGTTATGACATGGTACCACAAACCAACTCCACAAGAGCCTTCACATGCTGACGTGGTCGTTTTCTTTCTTTTTTTTTTTTTTTTATTAATTTATTTATGTTGAGTAGCAATATTCATCAGGCATCATCATTTTTAATTTTTCCAGTCTGAATGGAAGAAACAGGATTTTCAAGCAACTCAGACTCTACAAGAAATAAGAGGTTACTTACCGTGGATGTTCTTCCATGCTGCTGAACCTGTTGCAATAAAAACGTTTGTTACTTTGTATTCCACATACGGGTGATATTTCTGGAGAATGGTTACAAACCACGTTTGATAGATGAAGGCAGAGAGGAACTGGTGGTAAATCCTGCGAGCAGTGGAGTGGTGAGATGGAAGCCCCTTCCAAATGAGGACCACGTTGCATTCAGGTAGTTTTTTATGAACACACGCTTTCCCTGTGCCCGGGGTATGATCATTCACTTTTAATATTCATAGTCTAAATTTTATACTGGATAATTTCTAAAGATGTGAAAAGTCAGAACTCCCTCTTTCACTGATGGAAAAGAAGAATAACAAAGGCTTTTTTTTTTCTTCTTTTTTTTTTTTTTTTTGTTCTGTGGCAATCCAGTCACTTAGAAATGAAATATTCAGATCACCTTTGCTAAACCATCACCCACAAAATGTCACAATACGCCATGCAATATCATATCCATGTAGACCACAGAAAGAACTACAGTTCTATCAGAATGAATATCCGGTTACTCTAAGATAGATCCCTTTTAAGATCACCTCATTAACCTATCAGTAACCACGAGACATACATCTTTGTTTACACTATGGAAGGATAGATTTAACTTGAACTTTCCTTCAAATATTTTAATAAATATATTCAAAGAGCACAATAAGGGAAACAAAAACACGTGCTTACTCTAATGCTTCTGAAAAGCGTCGTATATTTAAAAGTAAATACTAATGGGGAATTCTCTTCTCTAAGCTATTTTTCACCTTCTCTATTGCCTTCCTACGATATCTTGGAGAGTTACTGTTTTAAACACAGGGCAATTGCCTAGATATCAATAGTTCACTAAATAGAGCTTCCCAAGACCGTTTTTGGTTGGATTATTTTTGGTGTGTTTTTTTTTAGTTCTGCCCACTCTAGATAGCATACAGAGCCTGGGAGGAGAGTGGACTAATATCAGCATTTTACCCACTAAGCATTTTTTTTTTAATTTTTAAATTTTAATTTAAAAAAAAATGGTCAGCTGCAAATAAGAAATCCTATCAAATTCAGAAATGTCACACAGGGACCAGCCGGCTCATCCCGGCGCACCCCTAGCCACCTGAGCTCTACCTGCCCATTTCCCCAGCAGAGCTGTTCCGCGTTGCCAGGCTGGTACCCCGTTCCCATGAAGTTCCTCGTGGCACAGAGAGCCCGAGCGCGGCGGCGGCGGCGGGGAGGTTGAAAGCGGACTTACTGTGCGCTCCCCCCGCGGCCTGGGGGACCCGGTAGCAGAGGTGCCTGCACGGTCGCATTCCTGCCGACGGTTCCCTGCTAACACTTTCCCGATTACTGCTTCCAGGAACGAAAGCATCTGCACTTGTATGCTCTTAAACTAATTTATGGTGGGAATTATATTTTGGCTTGTCAACTCTCAAGCCATAAAACAAAGTTTATTGGAATCACGTGCTTCTAAATAGCCACTCAGGACCTATCTCTGTGGAACCATAAATAACCTTCAGCTTTAAACTTTTATTCTCTAAATAAAGGTTCGCTGAATCTGTCCTATTAAAATGGGACTGGGTCGGAATAGCGGGGATGGGTGGAAGCTCAGCTGCACGGCGTTATGCCGGCCTATTTCAGGAGCGTGTGGTAGGGAAAGCTGGAAAGGGGAGTTAGCATTCCCGAAGTGCTCTTCAGAAAGGAGCCGAGGGTGTTTCGCTGTGGATACCCGTTCAAACATTTCTTTATACTTCTTAGGGGACAGGGAAGCCCAGCGTCAGGAGAAAACAAAACAAAAAAACCCTCTAACCAACTGAAAGACGGAACGTCCTCTCTCTTCCCTGGATGTTTATGGCATTTTAATCAGGGTCCCCTGAAAAATGAGTTTGAGTCGTTCATCTCGTGAGCTGTGGCTCGGCAGAGCTGTGCCAGGGGTTGCGGGTTCGCCGGGCACCCGGCGGATCTTTGTAAGTGACCAAACTGCTGCAAACAGTGAGGGCATAGGGCTTTGGAAAGGGAGAAAGTGTGAAGCCTGCCACAATGAGATCTTTGAGGACTGGAAGTTTAAGGACGGTTATAAAACAATAAAACAGCCTCGGTGTGAAGGGAGAAGGGTGTGAGTTAGCAAATGAGAATTTCAAGGAGCCCGAGCACAGGAAGTCAAATGTCCCTGGCAGTCTCACAGCATGAAGAAACGTGGGCAGCAGCTCGCAATCTATCATGGCTAAGAAGAGGACGTCGGAGAGGCCAGCAGTTCCCAGTGCGTCCAAGGAAGGATTTATACCTTCACCAGAGGGCGGGGAGCCGCATGAGCCCCGTCGGGGACCGACCGCGGGCAGAGGGGACCAGCCACTCCTCCGGCCCTCGGGTGCGAGTGCGCCTCCGCCCGGGGACTCAGCTCTGAAAAACGAGCCAACTTCAGCTCCTTGCTGGGTAGTGGCACCAGCTGAGTGGCGCCTGCTTAACACCAGCCTGTTCTTACTTGGCCATTTCTGGCTACACAAGTCTGAAGTAGCCCAAAAGAGGCAGCTCAGATCTTGCTGTACACATTAGATAGCCGAAATCACAGCTGATCAATTAGTTTTTCTACAGAGAACAAGAGGCATACCGAGATCCTTCCCTACTCCTTCTTTATGACCCAGAATGACTTTGCATTCCACTGTTTTTCTTGCTTTTGTCAAGGCCTTAATCATATGGCATCACTTTCATGCTTTTTTTTTAATGGCTTGAGCTGGGAAATGGCTCTTTCCACCTCCCCTGACCAGGACACCTGGCAGGGGCAGTGGCATTTCAGCTGCAGTGCTCAGTCTGAGAAACTTTATCAGGCCCAGGGGATCTGGCCAAGCACTCCCAAGAGAGGGGTGGACTGTCTGGCATGGGGCTGACTTTAGGGTTGCTTTGTACTGGAGCATGACTCATGCTCCCAGCCCAGGGCAGGCAGGGGAAAAAGCTTCCTGGGACTCCCCAAGCCTTGCTCAGGTACCTGGGCCTGGGCACTGTGCGCCCTGAATCAGGCTTCTGGCAGCCCCTAGCTACCCTCCTCACCAAACACTTCATCCTCACTGGCCTCCAGAAGAAGGGTTTCAGCAGCAGACAGCTGCAGGGAGCCAAAGTGCCTGTTCTCTGGAAAGGTGCAAGAAAGCCTACATACTGGGATGTGAGGGGTAGGGTACGATAAGAAAGCGCAATAAAGTGTGGGGAAAATAGTCTGGGACGACAAGAACCATGATGGAGAGTCAAGTGTGTTTGCCCTGGGCTTGGCACTGGGTACTTGGTACGGTGAAGGTCCTGTCCCGGGCAGTAGGGGTGACGAGTGGGCTTCAGCCACTACACCAGTATAGGGATTGTCCCACCCCTCCCTACATGTCTGTGATGGCTTTGGTTCTCTTGACCCATCTCATGGGCAGGAGAAGCCAACGGTTTGTAGAAAAGATACTGTCCGTGTGTGCAGGAGGAGAGGAGCCGCAGTGAGGCAGGAGGCTTGGCAACACAGCGGCCGGCCAAAGTGTCAGCCCCTGGCAAAGGGGGTGGCCCAAGCCAGGCATGTGCTGCAGGCACACATGTCCAGGAGACTGGAGCTGGGAAAGGTGAGGCTGCGGGATAGTGAGGAATTGATGACTGAGATACAGCTCTCTGTTATCTAGGGACAAGATGAATGCAACAGTAACTGAGTAATTCTAGCCATGAGATTTTTGAAGAGGGAATTAGAACGATTTTCACATTTCCTATTCTGAAATGCAGATGTGAAAGTTGGCTTTGAAGCTCTGGCCAGTTCATTCTCTAGGCTTTTATGCAAGTTTTCCTATTTGGGACTGACTATCTGGAGACGGATAAGCTGTGTAATAAAGTAACACGGTAACAATTGGTTTCCCTCTGATAATTTTGCGATAAAAAGGTTGGGGAAATTGAATCACATGTGTAAGCCACCATTGCTCTTGATGCTACTTGACAGACACGACGACTGGCATCCTACCCCAAGGACCACACTGCCAGAAAATTACAGGCTCCATCTCAGACTTTGAACACCTACCAAGCGCCTCGATAACATCCAATGCTTTATGCCCCTCTGCTTTTATCATAACCCCGACCTTTCCACAGTCACCTTGTCGCCCATGCCCTCGTCAAGCAGGATGTAGGCATGCAAAGGCCCTTGCCCACAGCATCCCGCGCCCGCAGGCAGATCCGGTGGCAGAAGAAGCCCGGAGCGGGCAGGGCGGCGTCGAGCCGCGCCTCGACATCAAAAGGGGGCAGCGGCGGCGACACCTCGGGTCCGCGGGGGAAGAGGGTGAGGAGTGCGGGGAAGGGAGGGGAGGCCGGGGGCCGTGGGAGCGTCTCGCCGGGGCAGGCACGGCCCGGGGCGATGGGTGCCACCAGGGTCATGTCCGGGCACGGCTCAGGAAGGTGAAGCCCGGAGGAAACAGGTGAAGCTGAGGCAGGGAACTCTGCCGGGCCCCGGCTTGCAGGAGGCAGGGAGGATGTGCGGGGGCCGGGGGCTCCGCCCGCGGGAAGGGAGCCGGCGGGAAGGAGGGCGCGGGCCACCACGGGGCTCTGGCACCCACTTCAAAGGGATAGGGTGGGAAAAGGTGGGTGCCCGACATCAAAGGGCGGGCTGGTGACCGGGAGGGCGGCGAGGCACACGAGGGGAGCCCCGCGGCACTGTGGTTCAGGCAGGGAGTGCGGGAGAGTGCGCACCGGGGCGCGTAAGGGGCTGTGGACTGGGGTCAGACGGGAGGCCGCGGCACTGGAGGGAGCAGGAGAACTGGAGCGCAGCTGGAGTCGCCCGAGAAGGTCGGTGGAGCTCCGCCCATGACCCCGCCTGCTGGGGGGCTTCTTCCGTGGGCAGGCGGGCGGCAGGGTAGGGGTCTCGAAGCCGGCGGCGGGGCGGTGGGCCCCTGGCCCCGGAGGGGAGAGCGACCAGGCTTGTCCTACAGCGCCTTCTCCTGGAAGAGGCCGTGGAGACATAATGGCTGGTGGCGGCGGCCGGGGCCTGTCGCGCCCCCGGCGGCCGCTCCGCGGGCCGGCCCGGCAGCCCCGAGCGCGGGAGCCGTGGGCAGGTGACCCCGGCCCGGCCCGTCGGGGCGGGCGCCCACACGCGGGCAGAGCCGGCGGGGCCAGACCGCGACGGCGGGGCCGGGCGGGCGGCTGCAGTGACCCCCGCGCCCTCGCAGACTCCAGCTCGGGTGGCGCCTGGAGTGGGGCACTGGGCAGGCATTGCGGGCTGCCTCGCCCTCCCGCGGTCCCCTCCCCCGCGGGTGATGGGAGGCGAGTGCTGGACTAGGGCAGAGCCTGCTGCCGCTGAATGCACTTTTATTGCCTCTTTTCTCTGGCAGAGACCCTTCCTCTGCGCCCCGCCCGGCCTTCCCGACCTGCTGCAATGTTTATTGTGCCTCATCTTTTCCTTTCGCTTCCTGTTCTCTCCCGCTCCAGCAGCATTGACTGCCGCACTGCAGTAGAGCAGTAAATACCTTTAACAGCTGCCTGCCAACCGAGGGGTGAAATACCGTCTTTGTTCCGATTTTTTTTTTTCTGTCTCAAGCTCTCATAAAACACCCCGTGGGAATTATGTTTTTTGGGGGAACGAGAAAATGAAACGGTGGGATTTGCGGTTCTTAAGAGCTCCGAACCAACGCTTATTTCTTCATCTGGTCTTATCGGGTTTCCCGGGTCCGCAGTTCACATCACCTCCCCTCCTTGCACCAAAGCCCTGCCAAACTGGGGGAACAGAGACTGCGCTTCTCGTCCAGGCAACCTGCAGCAGCTAAACGGGAACCCAACCTGACTTCCCAAATGGCAGCCGGTGCCAGCGGTACCCGGGCTCTGCCAGGGAGCACAGGCTACCGCTTCCTGTCGGCTGCCCGTGCGTCAGTAAAGGGTAGGCTAGGGATCGGCTGTTTCCTTCCAACAAAAAAATGACATGAGTCATAAATTCTGTCGAACACGTCAGGAAATGAAGCAAGTGCGAGAAATGTGACTGTAAACTCTGTATTTCAAAAATTTCAGCACACCGACATATCTATACTCATACCACGTTATCTAGGTGTATAAATATATAAAAAGGTAGTCCTCATATGGGTCATGTATATAAAAATGTACATACAGAGTTTGCTATGAATACTTAAAATTACATAGGTATGCTTAAGAGCATAAACAGACCTGTGTGTACTTCAATGCTAATATAAATAAATAAATAATTTTTAAAAATACAGCCAATAATAGAAATAATAAGAGCAAAAGAAAGGAAGGAAGGAAACCATTTAGAAGGGGGGAAAGCCGAACTCCCGCATAAACCAGTGAAATAATAAATGCATATGTGTGTCCGTATGTGTCACCAGATGAACCCGCAGACACACATATGCACATTAGAATTCGTTAGAACATCCTGCTTTTGTTTTCTTCTTTTTCCCCAGGCAACGAATAATTTCAAAACAGCTCAAGGACGAGATTTTCCGAAGTTTTTGGAGAGATTTATAGCCAAGCAGATATAATTACTGTGTCACCTAGAAGGGATTCTAAGAGTGAAACCTAACGCGGTGCATACTTTCCAAGTTACTCTTGAAGACTGTTGTTAAGCTGAAAACGATTTGTCCCAAATAATCCCCAAATCCTGCAGCAGCGCAGGAGGGTCGGCTAGCGCTTACAACGAAAGCGTGGGGGACAGCGATTTTATTGCTTACTGTAGTAGGACTCGGGCTTAGCAGGCTGGAGAGGTGCTCGGGGACGGATTAAAGAAGAATTTCTTCTGCGCTTTCAAAATATGTACCCGGGTCACGACTCGCACCTTTCCACCCTCACTGTGTATTGTTTAATCAGGCGTTTTGTTTTACCGTTAATTAACTGGCTGCTTTTGGGTTAGATGGCGATTCGGTAAATTCCTGCAGAGCAATGGCACGATGCATTGCTACCACCGACCATCGATGTGAACCCCAAATAACAGGCAGCGTGTTTTCTACTGTGCAGTAACATTTTGAAAAATGGAGATGAGTAATATATATATACATATACGCGTTCAAAATAATGTACTTCTAAAGAATATGTGTTCTACAGACAGAAGTAGAGGTATATAAATGTATATAGATAATGTGAATATGGATATATACACATATATAGGTAGTGCAGGTATAGTTTATGCGACTGTTCTATCTCCTCGGTATATTTTAAAATAAATCCGAGGGGGAGGTAGTGTTGGGTTGGTTTGGGTTTTTTTGGGTTTTTTTGGTTTGGGGGTTTTTTTGTTGTTTGTTTTTGGTTTTGTTTTTGTTTTTTTCCCGAAAACTCGTGCCACATTTAGCCCCCGATATTTTCCACGTGGGTAAGTAGCCGTACTGCGGTCTGCGCTCCCGCCTGTCGAGCCCGGCCCCTATGCCGCCCACGGAGCAGGTCGGAGCCTCAGCCCTGGCTCTGCGGTACAGGGGGAGAAGGATGTGCGAAAACGTCCCGGCGGGGCGGGCGGGAGCTCCCGGGGCTGGCCCCGGGCACAGCCGCCGAGTCGGCGGGGCCTCTCCGTGCTCTCCGCCCCTGCGGGAGCACTGACCCTGATTCTCCTGCGAAAACACCTGTTAAGCTTTAAAGTTGCGCGACCGCCCTTCCGCCATGGGGAAAACAAGCTACGGCGCGCTTCAGGCCGGCGGAGGGAAAGTATGCAAAAAAAAGAAGGCCTTTTATTGGAAGAAACCCCACCGGCAGGCGAGGCACTGCCTACGCGCACTGCGCCCCAGCCTTCTGCCCCTCGCCGCGGAATGCCGAGGAGCGCCCCGCCATCGCGGCCCGCGGCGCATTTTCCGTGCCAGACAGCGCGCAACAGCCGCTCGCACTCTGCGCCATGGCCACAACTGCGATTGTAATAATACCGCCACCGACAATCACAGTAGCGATAACAACAGCAGTAATAGCAGCAAAAATAGTAATAGTAATATCACTAGTAGAAAGAACAAGGGACCGCGAGGTACAGGTGACCAAGGGTGACAGCAGGACAGGGGAGCCGATGCCGTGCCGCGTACCGGGACGGGGCGCGGGCGCGGAGTAGCGGCGACCAGCCCGAGGGGAGCTAAGTGCTTACCAGTTCGCGGCATTGCCCGCCTGCGGAGGAGCCCGAGAGGGTCGCCGTAATCCATTCTGTACCCGCGTAGCAATCCGTGTGCCGGAGGAGATAGCGGCAGCGGGGGCATCAAGCGGTGGGAGAGGAGTGAGGGGCTGGATGCGACGCGGCAGTGGGCGCGGGTCTCCGCGCGTCCCTCCGTGGGCGCGGGAGAGGAGGAGGCGCGGGGCCGGGGAAGTGTCAGTATGGAGGCGGCGGGACCGGCCGCGGGTTTGGGGGTGCGGGACACAAACATGAGGGCGACTGCCATACACCTCAGCCTAGACAAAGGTTAGAAAAAGAGGGGCTGAGGCTCTCTGAAGGCAGAATGCAGGGGGAAATTCGCCAGGGAAATCAGGAAAAGGCCATGAAAGCGCTCGCTGCCTGCACATGACCAGCCGCAGCCAATGACGAGCCCAAATAGGTCATAAAAAGGTCTATTACCAAGTTGTAAATTTTCTTCAAACAAAAAGGAATTTACTGCAATTCCTTGCGGATTTTGCACATACTGCTTCCCAGCGCCATGTTTTTTTCGCGCTGCGCTTTTTCTGAATCTTCGGTCCCGCCTGCCCTTCGGGCCGCGGAGAGTGAGGCAAGAGGTGGCAGAGCCGCACAGAGAGGCAGAGCACTGTGCCGAAGGATCCGTTTCTTGCCCAAACGAAAGGGGTCTTAACGCGTATCCCCACTCCCCCCCCGCACCCCCTCCTCCCCCCCGCTCCGCCGGGCACTAAAAGAAATCACATCTGTTTCAGCGCCCACTACTGAAGCGGAAGCCGTCGCCGACATAAAAATAGTCCGAGCTTCTTCCCCACCCTGCAGCGTGCGGTTCCCGCAGGTTGCGCCAGGCGCTGTCACGGCGCCCAGAGTGCCTCCACCCCCGATAAAACCTTTCCGGGGCACCATCAGGGAATTCCTAGAAAGCATTCTAAAAAATTAAAAATGGGCCTCCGTCCACAGGGATTGCTCGGCTCGGAGACGGACTACTGTGGATGTTTCCTGCTCAAGTTTTGTTTCAAGGAATAGCCAGAGCACTTCATCCGTGACCTCCCTGCTGATTGTAACTGCTAACAAAAGTAAACACGCCTAAAGATGTAGGATCAATGTTGGATCTTTTTAACGCGCTGCTTCAGGCAGTTGCACACCTGTGAATATCACATCCGTGCTGAGTGTCCCTCGGCGGAGGCACCGGCAGCTTTCGTGGTGTCTCTGCAGCACTCACGGCTGCGCTGAGCTGCTACACTAGGGAATGGAGAAAATCCGCGGAAACCACCGCGGTGTATCCGCGCGCTGGCCGTTTCGGGCGACCTTTCGTCGCCGCTCCAGCCGCGACCCGCGCAGCTACGGCTTTTGTTTGCCAAAATCCCGATGTCTGCTCCGGAGCTCGATGGCTCCGATTTTATGGGAGCCTTGCTCGGTTTCTGGTTCAGTTTTCTTTTTTCTCAGCAAGTCTCCTACTGAGACAGAGGGAGAGATTCATATGTCAGGCTACGGGGGGAAATACCTTAACAACTACAGCGACGTTTTGTTTTCCCTAATGAGTAAGACAGGGACGATTCCAGCTACCACTAGGCCTTGACCAATTATGTGCGCATAGGGAAGTCAGTTTTCGCCTGCGTGGCTACGTTCCCAGTCGGCCCCAGGAGAGCGACGCTAACGGAAACTTCTTAAGGAGTATTTTAATTTTATTCTCTTTGTCTGGTAATTAAAAACAACTACCTCAGCAGCTCTCTCCCGGACAAATACTAGCCTAAGAAGTGCTCCGCTTGGGTGTAAAGGTCTCCGACGTGCCTTCCCCTCGCGAGCAGCCCGTGTTTGCAGCGGTCGGCACCATCACGGCTTTCCCTATGGCAGGGCCCGTCGGTACCATGCTGCGCCCAGCCTCTGCCGCAAATGCAGCAGAGGGAAGAGGCTTTGCCCTACCCGGACACCAAACATGCTGGTGCCGCCGGCACTACTATTATTTTGAAAAGCGATGGGTTTTTGCGCGCCTTGCGACTGGTGTTCTTTAAATGCGCAGCCACCAGACTCAATCCTCCCTGAACACTAGGGGTACCGGTGTATTTATGCAAATCTATGCAGCAAAATATTTACTTCACCGCTTTGTTGCAGCTTCCCCTCCTTTACAACCTTTAACCAACGAGGCGAATTAAATAAAACCGAGAACAATAGCTTCTCTTGCTCGTGCCTCCCTCTAGAGCTGGCGCTTTGCAGGAGTGGAAACGTGCCTGCCTCGTTGGCAGGGAGGGGGGGAAGAGGAAGGGAAACGAAATGAATCAAACCCGCCCTACAAATCCAGTCCCCGTGGACGGCGTTTCCTGCTGCGTCGGGTGCGTTCCCGGGGGAGAAGCGGTGGGTGCAGGAGAAGGGCCCAGAGCCGGGTGGACTCGGCGGCGGCCGGCACCTCCTCGGACCCCTGGCTGTGATTTTCCGAGCGAGGCCTCGGCTCGGCCCCGGCCTTGCCGGGAGTATGCTCGTTTCTGGGCAGATAATAGAAATATGTCGTGTTTGTCGCAGTGTCTGGCGCGTCCATTCGATTTCTTTCATGGAACCATCACTCAGGGGTGTCAGGCGGTGGGGAAAAATGACACGGATATCTTGGTAGAAATTTATCTCTCATCCCTCGACCCTCTGCCTAATGCTCCTAAAAAGGACTGCTCTCGGCCCTCCTGTTTCATACCGCGCTCTGTGGGACCCTGCTGCGAAGCGGGAGCAAAGGGAGGGAGGACAGAGGGGGAGAGAAATTAAACTGTTTTACTCGTTGGAGCAGATCTCTCCACCCATGGCAGCGGGAACCGTTCAGCAAGATCTTTCCTCGGCTACTTCCTTCGCTAGGAAACGCGCCCAAGCCGTATGATTTAGGGGGGGGGGGGAAGGTCCTTCTCTCTGTCTACGCAAGTTTTGGGACCCCCTAGCCATTAAAGCCCCCTAGTAACCCCCACGAAAGGCCGTAAAAGCTTTCCATTTCTCTACTCGTCCACCATCCACGGGGGACGCTAGGCCTGGCTTGTCCGCGGCTTGCGTGGCGGGGCTGGAAGCCCCGACCGGTGGGAAGCAGGACCCTGCGGCAGGAACGGGGCCGGCGTGCTCGCCGGGCCCATCTCCCTCCAGCCGGGCCGGCAGCAAACGCCTTCGCGCAGAAAAGGGCCGTGTTTGCCGGCAAACGTCCCCAGCGCCGCCGCCCCGCAGCCCGCGGTGGGGAGCAGGAAAAGGCGAAGCAGGGCCCCGGCGCACACGTCGGGGGCTCCCTGGGCCAGCCCGCAGCGTGGACTCAGCTCGCAGGTGGGGCTGCAGTCCTCGCTGGCCGCTGCCTCGATCACAACCCCGCAGTACCCGAGCGAAAAGCAGGTTTTGTATGCAATGTGCCGTTCCAGACCCCACAGAAACACCCAGAATCCCAGGACGGACGGCGGAAAGGCGCAGGGGAGAGTTAGTCTAGACCCGTGGAGACTCTGAAGGTTAGTGTAGGAGTGGATTACAAAAAGGATATCGGGATGCTGATACACTTTATAATTGAATAAATTTGGTTTATTTTAATCAAATATCATAGCAGAAGGTTAAAAATATTTCTAAGATATTTTCTTCAGTTTTATTAAATTTATATAATTTATTCAACATAAGAACAAGAATTAAAATAGTACAAGTGCACTTGTCTTGATTAATAAAGCATTCTTAAATGTCTTGCTTATTGGTATTTATTATTAGGAAGTTTATGTCGTTTCCCGCAATCACCATCTTTTAAGATTGCAAATATATATATATATTTATATATAATTAGAAATTTATTGCTACAAACTCTGTATCAAATTTGCAAAAAAAAAGTAGATGAACTGTTAAATCTAGAGATTGTTCTGGATACGCTTATAAACAAAATAAACCCATAAACAAGTGAAGCACCCGAAGAAAGGAAATGTCAAGTGGAGGGACACGGGGTCACTCGTCCTACGGCAAGATCACGTACAGCGGTAGATGAACCGAGATGTCAGGCGACGGTCCTGGTTATTTTTGATTGCCTTTCACAAAGAGTTTTAGGGCAAAAATTAATTTGTCTGGCCTTCAGCTCTGTTTTCTTCTAGATCATGTGCTTCCTTTTTGGCCTCCCCTTCCTTTCCCTCCTGTCTGGAAGCGGGGAATTTGTCCTTGTTGTTCTCTTTTTTCCATTTCATCCTCCTGTTCTGAAACCAGATCTTTACCTGCCTCTCGGTGAGTCCTAGTGCATGGGACACCTCGATTCTCCTCTTCCTGGTCAGATAGGGGTTAAATAGGAACTCCTTTTCCAGCTCTAGAGTCTGGAATCGGCTGTACGTTTGCCTTCCTCTCCTCCTACCAGGCGCTGCTGTTTAAAACAAAAACATAGGGATTTGGAGGTTGGTGTGGCCGTTCAAAACAAGGCGTAGGCAGGGAGCGAGGGCTCCGGTCCCTCTGGAATCCCTCGAGAGAAGTCCCACAGAACCAAAGGGAGAGAAAACAGAGGGCACGAAGGAGTCTAGAGCTTTACATAAGTGAGAGAAAAACAACGATAGCAAATGCACGAAGTGCCTCAGCTGTTCCTCTGCACGGGGGGTTGCGGATTCACTTTATGTCCTTTTATTCCATCCTCCCCACACCGCTTCCCGACCCTGCACCCTTCCCGTTCAGGCAGCGGCGACTGGAGACGAGCGAGCGTGTCAGCTATGCCTCAGGGTTCGAGAGGCGCAGCCTTAAAGACTAATCTTGGGTTGGTAGCTGCCTGCTGCAGAGGTTTCTGTTTGCTTACTCTATCGCTTTATTATCGCAAGCCACCGCAGTAAGAGGAATCGCGGGGAGAGAGGTAGGGAGTGAGGGAGACAGAGGCAGGGAGCGAGAGTCAGCGAGAAAGAAGCGTGAGGAGGAAAAGAAAGTTTCAAACTCAGACGTGAGATGGAAGCAAATTTTTGACTGCGTCCAACCTTGTGGTCTCATCCAGGGAAACATTTGAGCAGGAGACGAGCTCTGATTTAAGTGGTCTGGTTCCTCGCCAATATTAGCACTGGACGATTTACAGTCAGGATATTGTACCAGCTCGGCCTCTTGCTGTGTCGTAAAAATCTGCTGTCTCTGTAAGTTATCGTATCCGTAAAATTTAGCGGGCTCCCCGTGACAGGTAACCCCGCTGCAGGGGGCAGGAGGCGGAGGCGCGGCGGGGGGAGGAGGAGGCGGCTGGTAGGCGGCCGTGGGGCTCCCCCCGGCCGGGTGGTAAAAGTCCGCGGCCGCGCCGCCGCCGCCCCCCACCCCGCCGGGCGCGGGGTGCGGGAAGCCGGCGGCGGCCGCGCCGTTCCCGTAGAACAGAGCGGCGGCAGCGGCGGCGGCGGCAGCAGCGGCGTGTCGGCCGCTCACCTCGGGTGCGAAGTGACAGTCGTAGTACGGGGAATTGATGGGCTCCCCCGCCGCCGCCGCCGCCGCCTTGTACTTGGAGTACAGCGGGTTGACAAAGTAGGAGCTCATCGGGGAGGGGGCAGCGGCGGGCGGGGGCGCGGGCACGGGGCGCTGCTCACGCCGCCGCCGCCGCCGCCGGTGCCTCTACGCCGCGCTCATGCCGCCGCCGCCGTCGCTGGCCCGTGCGCTCCCCGCTCCTGCTCTCCGTGTATGTGGTGACCAGGACTGGATTATAATCGCTCCCAAAATGACCTGCCTCACTGCTTTTACTATTTCCTATTAGGCACACAGCAGCCCGCGCACGCACACACACACACACACACACACACACACACACACACACGCTCATGAGCTCAGGGGGGACTTTTGGCTTCAGTTTACATGTGCCGCTCCTCGGGCAAGAAAAAAGCCCGGCCCAGCCCTGCCCGGATCCACCCCGGCCGCGGCACCCCCGCTCCCCCACCGGTGCACGCTCGCCAGGAGCTGCTGAAAGCCCTGTCGCGCAGGGGCGAGGCGGCCGCGCAGATCCCGCGCGATAACCGCGGGCGCGCTGCCCGGGGCAACACTGCCCGGCTCGCCCAGGCTGCACTGCCCGGAGCGCGGCAAGGGCATAGCCCCTCCGAGGGAGCCGATGCCTGGCGAAGGGTCTCGGGGATGTCGGTGAAGGCATCTGGGGGGCCCGAGGGGCGGCAGCGTGCAGCGGCTGGGCCCCATTGCCAGAGGGCCCTCCGGGTCATTTCCTTGCAGGCGAGCAGATCGCTGGGGAATGAAATGCAGATTTACCCTTGACGCTGTGCACGCATGGCTGAGGCTTCAGGTTAATTGATACTTAATGGAAATCATGCCTATGAATATAGTTTCCATCATTACACCCTTGGTGGACGTCATTACCGAGGGAAAAAAGAAAAGTGTGGGTGAGCGGTTAGTATCGCTCGGGGACTCGGTCCGAAATAAGCGAGCCCCGTTCTCCGGCAGGAAGGAAGGAAGAAAAGAGCTGCCCGGCAGGCTCGGCACTGCCCCCGCTCCTCGGACCGACCACCCCCGCTGTCCCCCGCGCCCCAAGAGGTATCGTCTCCAGTCCTCTCTTTCCTGCTTCGTCCTGCAGTGGGAACCAGCTTTTCGGACAGACATCCTCATGAGCTCGAGTCCTCCCTGTTTTGGAGACAGACGAAAAACGTAGGTGAAATATAATACAGGCCCAGCCAGAGCCATGTGTGACCATCTGATGTGAATTGACAAAAAAATATTTGTGGTTACATAAAAGGCATCACAGGCTCCTTCCCCATCACACCCGCTCTCCCACCACCACCCCCGCCCCCATGACGATTAACCCACTATGTCCAGCTGACCAGCCCGGCTGCCCCGCATGTGAGCGCCCAGATGGACCTGTGCCCGCAGCGACACCCTCGCCCGGGCAGGGGCCCCGCCACCCGGGGCGCACGCTCTTGGGAACTTGCGGAGGCTTAGGGACCCCCATGTAGCCCGGAGAAAGGCGGGGGAGGCGGGAGAGGCCTAGGGACTCACACACACGGTTTTTTGGTACTACACGGACCACCAGCAGCAAAAGCCCTTCGCCAGACACCAACGGGAAGGCAGGAGGCCGGGCCAGGCAGGGGGGAGCGGCAGCAGAGCGATAGTGCCTCATCCCGCGGAGGGGTACGGAGGGGTAGTGGCTGCTTCCCGCATCCGCGCCAGAGACCCCCGCCCCTCCTCATGCGCAGCCCGCGGGGGCGTTAATTCCGCGGGGCAGCGCCGTGCCCCACGCGGGGCGGCGGTGGCGGGGTCGCGGTTCCGCGGGCCGGGGGCGCTGCGCGGACCCTGCGCGGGGCGCGGCGGCGGCGGCGCTCGGGTGGAGCGCGGGCGCCCTCTGGCGGCGCGCGGCGGTAGCGGCAGCAGCGCCCCCGCCCCTCGCTGCCCGCGCTGCCCGAGGCCCCTCGCCCCCGCTCCGGCCGGTGCCGCGCCACGGGCGAGAACGGTGAGGCCGGTGATGAGCGACTGTTCCTTTGCTTTCTGCTTTTTTCCTGAGTTTGGGTTGGGTTTCTTCCTTTTTCTTTTTTTTTTTTTTTTTTTTTTTTTTTGTCGTTAAGCGTTTACAGCACCATTTTCTTAGCACATTTCGGTGACCCTCTTTTTTTTTTTTTTTTTTTTTTTTTTGTCAGAGCTATAATGAACTTCATACAAAGAACGCGCCTCGTTTACACATGGCAACCAGGAAAGGACGCCTGAGCTTTGAAGATGCCTGCTATCGCGTTTTCGATCATGTTTCCCCACATATTACAGCACGAATTCTCCATGTGTGGTAGTTTCAGAGTTATATGTTTTTGTCTTGAAGATGTTATTTTGTTTTCCCCTGCTTTTATGTATTTATGAATTGATTTATGTAAACGAAAGTAAAGCTGAATCTTTGTTCGCCCCCTCCTTCACCACACATGCCTGTGAATAATTCGGTATAATGCGTGTGCACGAGACTGTGCGTATGTGCAAACATATATTAACACAACCAACGGGTAGGAATTAAATTATTCAGTTTGACAGTAAAAGTAATTTCCATAGAAGAACTGCATTCCGTCATTCAAGAGAGACGCTTGGTTTCCTTTCTGCTATTTTGAAATAAACGTACGCCATATTAAACACAGGTAAACAAAAGGAAAAAATACACAAGGTAAAATCTGCCAATCTTCCTGATATAAAATATTAAAAAGATGGTTTGGGTTTGGTGAAAATTTATTAACAGAGACTCTGCTGGAATCAACATAATGGACTGTTGCGTAGAAGAATATTGTTTACGTGTTGTTATAGATCATCCCCCTCTATGGGTATTTTCGAAAATATAGAGGCTGGCATCGTAGGATTCATTGCAGTAGAATATCCGGTAAAATACATTTCAACAAATAAGTGGACTTTGTAAAATCTCTCAGTTCCATGACCTTCGGGTCTTTTTTGAGTCTGTTGCCTTGGCCCAACGCTGACATATTGAAATTTATAGTCCAAGGTTTTAAGACCTAGTTTGTCTGCATTTTTTGCCTTTTTTTTCCCCTAACAAACACAAACATCAAAATAAGGTGGTTTCAAAGAAAAGTGCCATAGCATATCGTAAACTCATTAGGTCCAGACGTCTAGCCATCTCAATGGTTTTATTATACCACAGTTCTTCCTGTTTTAAAAGAATTATAGGTATCTTCTCGACAATGGATGGGAAGCAATGCAACACCTTTTCCTGGCAGTGCTTGCTTTTGCCTTTTTTCCCCCCTTCTTTTTTTTTACAGAGGTAAAAAACATTAAACACCAGGTCTCTCAGCTGTCCCCTTAATCTTGAATTAACCGAACTGCTCGTAAATATTTACGGGTCCTTCATTTTAATGGTTGCTCTTTAAACAAAGCAATTTTTTTACAATGAACTTCATCTCAATTATCTTGATAAAGTCATGTGTGTTTATAAATGCAGAAGGCATGAGGCGCGTTGCTAAATGAGCTCTAGCCAACAAAGCCGAACGTTTGGCAGCAGCCGTGTCCCCCCGGAGCTTCCAAGCCTCCCGGTTTAAGAGCACAGAGGCTGGAAGAGACCCACCGGGAGGGGACAAAGAAAAATAAAAGGAATAAAAAAATAATGTTTAAGCGAATAGGCATAATTTTGCTTCCTTGGCTCCTGAGCACCCATGTGGAAATATCTCCTACGTGATCCCAAGGGATCGCCAACGTTTGAAAGAGCGCTGGTACCTGAGGCCCGGGAACGGTACGGCGGCGGACGCACCTACCCGGCCTCTCCGCACTGACCTCTAACAGCAAATGTCTATTAGGCGAAGCGGAGGAAAAGTGACTTTCCTCCGGCCTTAGAGGCTGCCGAAGGCCGGGCTTTCCCGCGGCCCCGGCCTGGTCGCGCTCGGCCCGCGGGGGCTGCGCGGGGGCTGCGCGGCAGGGTCGGCGGCGCAGAGGGCATCGCGAGGGGTGCACAGATTTCTCCTCTCACTGCAGCGCTGTCGTTCGGTCACGGCAGACTTTATTGTGTAATAACTGACAACAATTACAACAGGTCCGTAGTTCGAGACACGGAGTGGTTAATTAATACAACAGTCACCGGGGGCAGGGGTGGCAGCTAGCCGGGGGACCAGGAGGCATGAGGCCTGTGGTGAGCGGCTCCGAGGGTGAGACAACTTCCTAATAGTGCACTAAAGGCGTGGGGGGGGGACAGCTCGTGGCCTCGCTGTGGCATCTATTGCGAAGGATTCAGACCTAGAAAGCAGAGGTTTGGGGAAAAATTTCCTCTTAATAAATCGTGGACAGCACAGCAACCCCCATTGATTTAAGTGGCTGTAATTTAATATATGTTTTATTATCGTAATTATAGTTAATTTCCTTACCTTTATTTTGGCAAAATAACTATCTAGTCTACATCACTTTTAAGAAACATGTCAAACATTTAACATCAGATAGAGTTCCCAAAGCTAACGTGCACTCACAATATCATCATCTAAACGGTGTGGGAAGGAAGAGGGGTGGTTTAAGCGACTCTGCAAAACACGTTGGTGAACAAGACAAAATTTTGCAAAATACATGACATAGACCACGTTTCACTTCTACCCAAATAAAAAAAAAAAAAAAAAAAAAAAGACCAGATTGATTAAAAGTCCCTGGGGTGGAGTGGTGCGGGAGGAGGAGAAATGTATGGGAGTTGAGGGTGGAGGGGAAGAAAAAAACCAACCAAAAAAAATCCAAAACCGAAACAACCCCCAACAACTAAAAACCCACCCTCATCCCAAAAAAGCCCCAAACTCAAAACTAAATGAATAAAGCCCAACTGCATTTCTACCCCAGCGTTAGTCGCCTTTATTGCCTTTCTCCTTGTTCATCTTTTTCATTTTCATTCTTCTGTTCTGAAACCAGATTTTGACCTGTCTCTCTGTGAGGTTTAAAATCCTAGCTACTTCGTAACGGCGGTCTCGGGTGAGGTACATGTTAAAGAGAAATTCCTTTTCCAGTTCCAGAGTTTGATACTTTGTGTAGGGACAACGCTTTTTCCTCGTTGAACGAGCGTGGATCCAGTTTGCTGCAGGGTTATCTGGAAGAAGGGAGGTATATAGAGAATGGAGGGCGGGGGGAGAGAAAGGTCGTTAAATTAATTTAACGAAGGATGGACTGTTTTCACAACTTTGGAGGAATTATCATAAAAGCCTTAATGCCCCAGTCTGTTTACTGTACAAATGATGTCTTGATGGTAGGTGGTTATGTGGAGTCTTTTATGGGTGCTTGTTGCTGCTTGCGCTGGGTTAGGCGTCTAGACGTTTTTATAGGTTAGTAAAACTATCAGTTTTGCACATTCGAGCCTTACAGGTTTCGGCAATAAATCAAAGGGGCAATTTCTTTCTTTCTCTCCTTCTCTCTTTCCTTCTTTTTCTCCCTCTCTCTCTGCCTCTATTCCTCTCTCTCCCCCCGTTTTGTTCTGTTTTCTTTTTTTTTTTTTTTTTTTTTTTTACTTACTTGGGTCAAGTTGCTGCTGTTTCTCCTCCTTCAGATCGCTACCCGGGCTGGGGTTGTGGCTGCAAGCGGCGGGGTCCTTGGAGCTGCCGGCAGCCGCTTTCTCCCGGGGCTCCTGGAGGAAGGAGCTGCACGTGTACTCGGGCACACCGATCCCTTGGGACTCCCGAGACGAGGAGCACTCAGTCCTTTTGGAGGAGGAGGAAGAGGAGGAGGAAGACGAGGAGGCGGCTGCTCCCGTCTCCGGCTTTATCCCGTAGTGGCGCCCGTTGGAGGAGCCGGAGCTGGACGCAGAGCCGCCGCTGCTGCTGCTGCCTCCGCCGCCGCCGCCCGGGAAGCCCGGGAAGGGCTCAATCCAGGAGCGCACGTAGCGGCCAGCGTCGGCTGCCCCTAAATGGGGCTGGTGCATGTAGGGGTGGTAGATCCCGGTCATTGCCGCAGACGGCTGAGGGTGAACCGCGGACCAGGAGGTGGAGAACACCGTGGATTTTGGTGCAAAGCTACAAGAGGAAAAATCTGAACTCTCTGCAACACCTGATGGCCTGGAGGTCGCACTGTGACCTCCCTGGACGAATCTACTCCCGTAAACTTCTTCGCTTTCATGGCCTATGAGAGAATCGACATAATAGTTACTTATGGTGCCACTAGACGACATTTTAGGCTCCCCTCTTAGTCATATAAAAGGTTACACTGTTAACTGTATATGATACCCTCCCGGAGAACAATCGTAGTATTTTGCAGACTGCAACCCTCAACCATTGGTTGCGGAGCCCACGTGATCATATTTACCAATACTGCGAGTAAATCAATCCGCTAAACTGGGGCTGCTGTGATTAAAAAAAAAAATCATCATCAACAGCGGCCCCGCACAGCGCGCTGTACCGCCTGCGCGCCCACACCGCGCCGGGGCCGCCCGCCCGCCTGCCCTGCCCGCTTGCCCGCCAGCCCTGCCCGCCCTGCCCTGCCCTGCCCGCTTGCCTGCCTGCCTGCCCGCCTGCCCTAGTTGCCCGCCCGTCCTGCCCGCCTTCGCTGCCCGCCTTCGCTGCCCGCCTGTCTGCCCTGCCTGCCCGGGGCGCGGCGGGCGTGGCCGCGCTGGCAGCCCACGGCCGTGGCGGGTGCGGACTATTTCTTCACCTCCTTTGAGTGATTTCTGCCATTCATTTCTTAATCAATGAGAGACGGGGTGTTTAAATAAATCCAACAGCCTTGGCTTGCTAATCACACTCCAAGCTGCTGAGGGAACCCGCTGGGAAAGGGGGATTCTTGCCTGTAAAAACAAACCATCGCAAGCTGGGACTGTAACGACTTCTCATAAAACAGGAAAATGTTACAGTAAAAGCACATTGCGGTACTTCCATATTTCAGAGCATGTGCGGGTATTATTATCCGCTCCCCCCACCCCCGGACAGAAAGTTTCCACAGAAAGGATACACTTTTAAAAAGAGATGCCCATTGTGTTGTTTTAAAACAGGTGGAAGACCTCTGTAATGATTTTATGCCTTTCAATAAAAATTTTATGAGGTGTATTTGATTATAGATTAATGTGTCCCTAATAAAATGGACGGATGGAAACAGCAAAGCCTGTGTCTCAGAGCACAACTGACGTGTGGCTGAACACATGCTCCTGTATCTGCGGGCCTTTGGGGCTACACAGCTCCAACATAGCCCCCTTACGGCGCCCAGTGCGGCCCGGGAGGGATGCGGGCAAAGGCAGTCCCGAGGAGGCCGCCTGGCCCCGCACTGGCAGCGCGGCGGCCGCGGGCAGGGACAGGGGCCACGGGCAGGCTCTGGCTCGCAGAGGGGAGCGGGGTTGCCACTGACCCCCGCTCGCCGGCAGAGCTGTCTCCTCCGCCCCTAGTTCAGAAGGAGCCACGTTCAATGCCTACGTGCCCACTTTGCTTTCTTTTCCATCCCCTCCCTTCCCACTCCTCCCTCCCGGCCTGGTTTTTCTTCCCCGAGAGAAACGGTGCCCGGTTAGTATAGAAAACTGAATTACCCATGGTCTTTTGCCCACGCCTGCTCTCCTGCGCGAGGGATGGTGGCTGTGTCGGGATCTGGAGGAAACGTAGAGAGTGGTGAGCCCACAGCACAGCCTTCAGCACAGCCCGCCGAGGGCACGGACAGCAGCGCTGGGAAAACACTTCCTACTCGCGGGCCGTTATGAGGAAGGGACTGAAATTCCTGTTTATTTAATGATTTATTGCTCTCTTAGGTTGTTTTCTTCCTTTTTTTCTTCTTCCCTTTTTTTTTTTTTTTTTCGATTTACTTTTTTTTTTTTTTTTTTTTTTTTTTTTTTTTTTGTCATCTGACTTTAGCATTTTCTTCTGCGATTTTATACCTTGTCTTACACTGTTCTCTAGAAGCAGGGTTTGTGGTATGGCGAAGAACTTGCCCTCGCTTCACATAGACACAAGGTGGTAAAGTAGGAATATTAGAGTGAGCCTCCTTTTTTATATACGTTAAACACTTGGTATGGAGTCAGAAATTTACTTCCCACTGCCGAAACTTCTTTGGTGATGTAGTGAGCATCTTTAAAGGAAAAGAAAAGGCCGTTTAAATGTATGCAATATATAAATAGTTTTTTGGGGCATCGCTTTGCTGTTTTCGAAAGGACAACAAGCACAAAATACCTAAGTGCTTGCAGCTCTCGCAGCTTCAAAATGATTATGCCTTGCTTTGAAGAATATATGCTTCTGCCCTATGAATAAACGTGAGCATGAGGAAGTATTGGCTTAAATTAAATATCAGCGGCAAGAGAGCAAACAGAATGCCACCAATAGAATTATGAACAGGATCTGTCATCAAGTCGGACAACATTGGCACTATCTTGCTTTTAATTTCTTGATTTAGAAACAGCTTAGGGAAGGAATGGGCGTTGATTGTGAGCGAGCTGATTTCCCAGCGCCAACAGTAGCCACGCTATTTTTCCAGTACCGTTTGAAGGTGAAAGTATGTCCAAGTATTTGCACTTCAATTTGGAGTCATGTTCATTTGCAAGACATTTGCTGTTCTCCTTAGTATTTCTGCTCACACGGGCATTCACCCGCTTTCACACACGCATGCCCTTCCTCAGCTTCCAGCGCAGAGCCCTGCTAATAACATTTTTCAGCTATGTACAGAAAGGGTTAAGAGTCGTGAACGTCATTAACTGGATGTGTGCTACTAAAATGGAATTGCGCGAAATAAAACAAGCTCTGAGCAAACAGAAACGGTGCAGGGTGACAAAAGCAGGTCTGAAGAGGCTGGTGTACTTTTGTAAGCAGGCTAGGGAGCATTTCTGCTCAAAAAAGCCAGCCTTGCCAGATGTTGGGAACATTTTGAGGGAATATTTTTCCATTCACCATCTTCTGAAAGCTCTTGAGCCGACCAAAAACTGAGCTACTTAACACTTACTTATACCCAGCTTTGCATTTGTTGTGTTTCTTGGAGTTGTTTGGGGGTTTTTTTTGTTTTTTTGTTTTTTTTTAGCGAGCAAAGACACGAAATCAAAGCCTACACATTGCAAGCACGCAGTGACTGATATTTTTTTAAATCAACATACGAACGTCAAATAAAATGACACACATATTCCTGACAGCTTGTAGTAGAAAGATTTTTTTATCACTTACCATTTACGAGTTGATTGGATGAGGACGCCCAGTTTAAGTCACAATATTTTACAACATTTTTTTCCTTTCTCTCTCTCTTTTTTTTTTTTCATTCAGTTTGTCAGACTGTGAACATCACACAACATTTTATCAATTAATCAGTTGTTTACAGACATTTATAAATTGATTAGGTTTACATAATTTCCCAGCCCAGTCTCCACTCCACCTCTAAAAAAATAAAAAAAAAAAAAAAAAGGAAGGGGGAAAAATGGAGGAAAAGAAAGAAAGAAAACCAGGCAGACACACACAAAGACCAGAATATGGTAAAGAAGGTACACCAGTCCAAAAAGCTGTGGATAGAGAAGGATCAGGACACCAACCTGGATCTCTGCGTTAAACATTTGTAGAAAACCAAAGGAACCGCAGTAGTTTACAGAGTTTATTGCATTATACATGCAAACAGAACATGCACAAGAAGGACAATTTGCTTCTGAACGACTACTATTCCACATATGCACCACAAGGAAATGTCTACAATGGAGAAGAAGGAAATATTCCATTTTACGAAGGACAATCTCTAAGTTCATTTGCGAGAATAGTTACATTATAATGTGCTTCTCTTTCCCCCCGCCCCCAGTTTCCCCCTGCTCTTTTTCTGAAAGTATTGAATGTACTCAAAATGTTATGGTCCGTGTAACAGCCCCACATAAATACCATTTTGTTAGTAAAAACATGAAAAAGTCACATTGCTTGGATGTTCGACAGTTCCAATAAGTTAAGACCAAATGATAATATTCAATAATAGTTACCCTGCATTACGATGAGAACAAAAATAAATTACACGTGCTAGGTTTTATATATACTCATCATAGTAATACATATTCACTTGCAGCGCTAAAAGAAGGACGAAGAGTCACATTCTATCAGAAAATAAAACAAAACAAAACAAAAAACTGGAAAATGCCGGGTTTTGCCAGAGTCTCTCCTGCTTTTAGCAAGTGGCGGTGCTGTGCCCACTCCTCACTGGTGCCCCCCCGGGGTTAGGGTTTAAGAGAAGGTCAGATTAGCGGTCAGTTCCCGGATTCGGTTCTCTCTGCTCATCTTCTTGAGCTTCATTCTGCGGTTTTGAAACCAAATCTTGACCTGCCTGTCAGTGAGGTTTACGCTCTTACTGATCTCTAGACGGCGCTCTCGAGTGAGATACATATTGAATAAGAACTCTTTCTCTAATTCCAGTGTTTGGTGTTTAGTATAAGGACACCTCTTCTTTCTGCCACTCTTTGCAGTTAGCCAATTGCTTGTTGGAGTATCAGACTTGATTTCCTCTATCAAAATCAAAGAAGAAGAAGAAGAAAAAAAAAAAATCAAAAATACCTCAGGCTGTTAGAGTGTACCCTTGGCCATGACCCCTCCTGTGCAGTGTCTGGCAGATATGGTGGATGTGGGCATTAAACAGGGTTCGAGTAAGGTGTGGGCACAGGAAGGGGACATGCTGCCAGCCTGGGCTTACCCGTCCCCACGCACGGCACCCTGCTCTGTGGCCGCCCCGCTCTCCTGCCCCTGCCAGTAAGGGTCTCTCAAGTTTTCGGCCGGCGTTTAACATTTCAACAGTATTTAACCTGCCATCCGCCCCATGAACACATCTTAACGGGTCTAGCCTCGCCATGGCCGCCTCGGGCTCCCACGACACTTGCCACCAAAATATTCCAATTACAAAATAGTCTCACACTCTATTTTGAAGCAGCATCCCCACACACATCAGCTGAATCACACAAGCACACCTATAAACAGACATAAACAGTTTCCCAGCCAAAATGATATACAAGAAATTTCCACCCTCTGTCTCGGATTTTTTTTTTCCATTTTCCTTTTAGTTTTTTTTCCCCCCACCAGAAATAAATCTGTCCCACATCAACCTAGACCTGGGCTACTAAATATAATTCATATAAAGCAATTCTTAATGCATACTTAGGGTAAAAATCGACCTAGAGGTTGCAAAGTACATTTTGATAAGAAAAAAATCCCGGTTTTGGATTCTTCGATACACGCCGTTCAAAAGAAAGGCTCTAGTGCACTTTTAGAAGGAAAATAAAATTAGATTACCACCGCCCTTAGCTTTCAAAAGAATTTCAAAAGGCTGGTGCACTTTTGGAGACCAATTTAAGATTATCTAAAGCACCACATTGAAATATTCAGCCTTTGGACCAGGCAGATAGCAGCCTGCTGCTTTCATTGTGCATTTGTTTCGAACTTTACCCAGCCTTGTAGCACCTATTCCTCACCTATTTTAAGAGGATGGTAATTAACTTTAAATGCAATCAAACCGCAGCAAGGCTCAGTGGAAAAAAAATAAAAAAGGCGAAATACTAGAAGAGAAAAAGTTGAGGTGGTCGTATTTCACAACCTCCAGACCTGCTTTTTTAGAGGTATGGGGCTGCTTTTGGCTGTTGCAGCGCATTAGGGAGCTCACGGCTATATTCCCCGCATCACAGAGGCGGTCTGCATGCACGGGAGAGGCAGATCTCTACGGAAAATGTTTGGACCATTTGGTGTGGCATTTTTGCCTGCCAAAATCTTCAGAGAGACAGCACCTGCAGCCCGATACTCCTTAGCATTAAATGTGATGGCTGTGATGCTCGTTAGTATATTCGAGCGTGCTTTATGGTGCTGGCGTGTTGGAGTTACACCACGGCACGGCTTAAACTCGGTAATACAGACCTTTACTCTCCTTCTCCTGGACTTCTGGGCTGGACACGGAGCCTTCAGGCAGACAGCTCCGCTCCTCTTGCAACGTGGACTTGGCCTCGGGACTTTCCACTTGAGAGACTTTAGCGGTGCTGTCTTGGTTGTTCGGGTTTTCATTCATTTTCTTTTCCAGCTGAAGTTGAGCAGATATCTGCGGTTTGGAGCTGCCGCGAGGGTTTAACTGTAACATTACAGTTGAACTCGTTTCAGGGCTATTATTGTACTCTTGGGTTTTCCCAGTGGCGTAGGTCTGGCTCAGTCTAAAATATCCTGGGACGGGAACCTCGGGGTTCTCAATGGGGCATGATTCAGACACCAGCCTCTGGTAGGAAGGGACGTCTGCAGAAATGAGTTTGGATCTCTTATCGGAATACATGCAGCAATTGCTTTCTTCCTTAATATTTGTAGTGAAGGAACAAGTGGGGACCTGCTGTGTAACAGGTTGCTCTATTCGACAAGATCTGTTCGGGTCTGTCCAAGTGTCTACTTGAGGTATATAAGGATGTACATTCATACCCATATTTTGGTGATTAACTTCTCTCTTAGCCAGAGACGGAAGGAGTCCACAGGTTTGCATCCCATACGTCCCAATGTCTGTGCTAGGTGGCATATACATGCTGGCGCTGTTGGAGTAGAAACTGTCACTCCTGCACGCACTGATGAGAGAATCTACTAAAAAAGTATTAGCGGCAGGAGAGCTGTTGGGAAAGGACATTTTGGGGCGGAATTTGAGGAAGAGAGATTGTGTCCTTTGTAGGCTGACATCTCTAGGAAAACATTCCCGTTGTAATTGCGGATGCCTCCGCGCTACCACATGACAGGCGGGCCCAATGGCAGCGCCCGCCGCCCCGCCGCTGACGCGCCCCGCCGCTGACGCGCCCCCGCCGCGCCGCCCCGCCGCGCCCCGCCGCGGTCAACAGCGCCCCCTGCGCCCCCGCGCCGGCACCGCACCCCCGCACCGCCGCACCGCGCCCGCGCCGCCACCGCACCGCCACCGCGGCCCCCCCCCCCGCGCCGCGCAAACACCGCCGCGGCTCCCTCTCCGAGAGAAAACCCCCCCCCCTCCGCCGCTGACAAGTGCGGGGGGACAAAAGGTTGCGGGATTTATTAATGCGTATTAAGGAGAATCAGGGGGCGATCAATAAAAACCCCTCATCTGCATTCTCGGGCTACTCGGTAATTTTCTTGCTTCTGAGGCTTTTTCAAGAGTTATACCCTCTGTTGCCGCGCACGGGAAGATATTTTATTAACAAATCAATCGAGACTTTGTAAAGGATAAGATTAATAGTTAAGATTTAGCATAATGGCGTTCACGTTATGAATTATTGAAAATTATACTATTGATTTTTTTTTTTCCTCGCTGCTAACCGAGAAGGTCAATTTTTGTTTTAACACAAATCGTCAAATATTAAAAGGTGGACTTTTGTCATAGCTCGAATTTTATAGGGAAGCTACATTCCTCAAATTATTTTACAATGCTCTCTCCAGACCGCCTGGGGAGGGGGTGGTGGGAAAAAAGTAAAAAAAGTGGGGTTTTCACTTGCTCGGGAAACCGAAAGCATCAAAAAGATAATTTCTCCTTCTGTAGTACTGCTCATTAAAAAACATAGAAACCGATATCCTCAATGCAACTCCTTCAAGCAACTTTTTCTTTTTCTTTTCTTTTTTTTTTTTTGAGAATGATAAATGCATCTGTACTGTAAAATAAACAAACAAACAAAAAACAACCAACTGAAGGCAACAGCAACTGTCTACATGGTAATCCAGAGTTTTTCGTCCCAATGTTTTAAACCTGTTTTACTGTTTTTCCTCGCACTTCTCAGTCGTATTTACACCGCAGTTACTACATTTTAAATAGTGGCGGTAGAAACTGGCTTTATTACTCTTTATCTTTTTTTTTTTTTTTTTTTTTTTTTTTTTTTTTTTTTTTGTGTTCTCAGATTGGAGTATTTCTTATCTGGGACTAATGCTGTCAAAGACTCTCATCCACACAAAGTGAACTTGTTGATAATTTTTGTTTCGGATTCATTCGCCTGCTAATTTTGGGCCTTTCTACCATCAAAACACCCTTTCAAATCCCCAAGAGCAGTCAGCACTTGAAAGGATTAAAAGAGAATTTAAATGCGTCTTTCGCACAGTTACAAACAAGCGTTTTCCACCAACGTGGATTAGAATTTTCCTCTGTTTCCTGACATTTGGATATTTTGCACTTTACCGTACACTTTACGCTGCTGGCAACAATAACCCTATTTAAAATTTCGCGGTGGCAATGAGACAGACCTTTTAAAACCTTATCGCAGCTGTTCAAATACAACATCATTGTCAGGTTAAGAGCCAGTGCCTTTTATAGCTGCAGTCTCCAGCTCCTGGGTTGCCGGAGAGTTTAAATATTACCTTCGCAATATTCGCTGCTCGCAAGCCCTTTCCGCAGCATCCTCTGCGCCTGGCGCAGCCCCTGCCCTACCCGGGTACGCTTCGCCGCCGCCGCGGGCTGAGCGCAGCCACGGGCGCTGCGGCGCGATTGCCGTGTAAGATCATGATCAGAGCCATGGCTAAGACTCGCCTGAGCCGGGAAAGAAGCCGCGGCTGAGCCCACGAGCTCCCTCCGAGCGCCGCGTCCCCCCCCCTCGCCTTCTAGCAATTTCCTCCTCTTCAACAACAGCCTGGACAACCCACAGAGTTTAAAGAAACAAAATACTATTTTTCTTGACGCAGTTTAAGGCTTGACTATTAAATCTAATCAGGAATTTTATGCCCATCAAATGGCTCTTTCATAATCTTTATTTACACTGTAAGAAAAGGGGGTCCCAGAAAAATCCCAGCTGAAGTATCAGCCCGGAGGTTTGCGGCGGGTTTCGCCCAACAGTAAAGTTAAAACAATAAGCAAATGCTAAGCTGCTTTCCACGCTGGCCTCGCTGCTGCTGCTGCTGGAAGAGCTGAATTCTGGACTCCTGATTAGACTTGAGGGCTCTTTGATTTTTTGTAATTGAAAATATTAATTTCGTGCATGTCACTACACGGAAACTCAGATGACTGTTGAGATTACAATAATTTAAATATTGTGTTCGGAATTGGCAAACGGCTCCATAAGACCCTTCCCTCACGGTAAATCATGAGGGTTTTAAAAAGGAGCAGCAATTTTTTATTGAAAATGAACAGTAGAAAGTTTAAGTTTGATGTAAATAGAAGTTGAATAAACACGCGAGAGCCACTGGGGAACTGGGGACTTAGGCTCTGGGCATTTAATGTCACTATTGTTTTAAATCATATTAAAATGGAATAAAGTAATTAACATTAATAAATAAATCAATATTGTGCAATAAATGAGATATATAATCTACATTAATATAAAGGTTTTGCTCTCAGAGCCCCATATTTTTCCAAACGAGGGTGGAAAAATGCCCCAACCAATGGGTCCATGCAGATGTAAATTACTGTTTGTAATAAAGCATAGGTGGACATTACAGTTTTCTCCTCTAGCAAATGTCAGGGCTAAAAACTGGAGGTTACCAGACGTGGCAGCAGGGCTTAATTTTCACTGCCTTATCTTCCTAAACCTTATTACTGGTGATATGATTATTTTTTGTCTCAGCTGCGCCGAGCATTCTCATAGTTGCAATTTGCTGTGTTTGGGTCTCATTATGTGAGGGGGATGGGAGAGAAGTACGAAAGAAACTATGTATTTTGCAGATGCCTTCAGTAACAGAGGTATTGCGAGAAATGTCTTCTTTTAAAAACAGGCTGGAACCCAGGAAGTTTTTAGTAGATTTCCTTTGATTTACTCGATTTCAACATTTTATTTAGAGTGTCTTTAAACGTGCAGATTTTATGCCACACTGTTAAATTGCAGGGAGACTGAAGAATAGTTTTATTTAAGAAAAAAATTGGCTACGATATTGTACCCTTTCTCCTTTTAATAATGCAACTGTCGCGTTGCCCAGATTTCTATATGCCATATTTTCATAGAAAGAGTCGGTGTCTGGGCTGAAGGTTCAGATTCCCTGGATTTTTTTTTTTTTTTTTTTGACAGAGGGCGGGGGACAGACACGACATCCTGCTAACATTATGCATTTCCCTAAATATGAAAACTTATGAAATAAACAAAATAGCACGCTGGCCTTTTCTTCAAAGGTGTTATTTCTGAGCGTAAGGATCGCACCGTAGCACTGACTGTACTCTCAGCTTCGCCCGAAGCCTCAGCCCTTCCTCTATTGTATTTCTATATTTCTGTGAACACCAAAGTGCATATCTGGTGTGATGAGATTTTACGGTGTATATTGGTCGCCCATCTAGACCTCAGCCTCTGTATTTGGGCTTCACATTTATCTTTCGGCATATTCCTGCCGCATTTATAGTTTAATCGGAAAATAACCAAGTGCCCTTTTCGTTCTCCGTAAAGGACAAGCCCAAAGACATTTGGAAATAGCTCACAACCTTTTCTGTCTAAAGGAATTAAACAGAGAAAGGGATAAAAAAGAAAAGTAGAAGAGGTTGTAGACAGAATCATCACATTTACACGATGGTTCAAAAAAAGAAGAAAGCGGCATTTCCGTATTCTGGTGTATATATATAATTTTTTTAAATTCACACACACCCTGGCTCCCATCACTCGTTTACATGCTCTGAGATCGGCCTCACCGTAATTGCTAGGGATTAAAACACCTCGTATGAAGCCTGATGGGCTTGGGGTTGGTGTGGGCTCTCGCAAGGAGCACTCTTATGCCAAGAAAAACAAACACAAAAACTTCGCTAAGCATTTCCCCCTCGAAATGAGTATCTCCACCGAGAGACCAATGGATTTTCCTCCGGGATACGGCTGTGCCTGCAAGGGCTACCTCTGGCGTCAGGGATCCCAAGGATTTCAGATTGTACAATGCCGTTTTATTACCGACGGAAAGGCTATTTCTAGGAAAGTGTTAACAATGAACTTCTGAAAAAAAAAAAAAATACCCCAACAACCCAGCAGACAAAGTGCCAACAAATGCTTTCATGAGACGCGGGGCTCTAAAAAACCCGGAATATGGCTGAGCACACGTGAAATAGATTTTGATGAATTCTGCAAATAAGCAGAAAGCAGCGAAACCCTTTCTTTCCTCAGATTCTGATCAGAAGTGCACACTGGAGGGAAAAAATAAAACAAAACAAAACAATAACCAAAAAGATAGAACATGTTCTGTCGCTGGAGAATGTCCGGGGAATTCATAAACTTCACTTTAATTTTCTAATCTCTACTTTCATTTTAATAGATCTCCATAGTACTTTTAAAGAGTGGGATTTCATTCAGCAGTGCCTGGCAAGGTGACGTTAGGATATTAATAATATCTTCTTTTCTCTTTAGTCTCTCTGTCTGTCTTTAAAAAAATAAACACTCCCAGGAGCTAACGTTAATCTCTCTTTTAAATAAAATATGTTTTTAACATTATGTTTTCTGTATCCAGCGATTTATTTAAGAAAAGCCTCGAGTAAGAATCAAAGATAAATTGTGGAAACGCGTGGTTTTACATTACTTTTGTTTTACCCGCTTTAAGGCTCTCCTTAAAAGATAGATTTTCGTTCTAGGGAATGAATTCTGAATATCTCAGGGTCTGGATTTTTTTCTTTCTTAAAATTATTGGGTTTTTTCTTTTCTTTTTTTTTTTTTTTTTTTTTTAAAAAGCTCGGATGTATTATAAAAGATTATGACCAAAAAAAAAAAATCTTTTAAAATGGCATATTTCTCCAGCACGTCACGGTTATGGGTTATTTGTTTAATAAATCTTTTTGATGCTTTATTTTCTCATTTGGAAGGCCCTGAAATCTTATCGTTACTTATATATTAGATATTTTATTAGCAGTGGAATTATTATTAGGGGGGAAAGAGACTGGAGCACCAGAGGCTGCGGCATTGCAGCGCCTGGGCGCGCCCTCCTGTGGCCGTTGCCCGCCAGGCACCGGGAATTTTCTCCTCTCCCAGGTCTTTCTCCTCAGCTAAATTTGCTCTCAGTCTTGGGTTTCTTCTTTTCTTTTTTAATAGAAACTTAACACTGCTATCATAGAACATTTTTGTAAGATGAATGTTAGGGTGTTTCGGTTTCCGCGGCCTGCTTTTGCGGTGTCTTAGCATTTTGAAGGCATATTAATACGCTGAGAGAGATTATTAAAGCAATGCAAGGAAGAGAAAAATCAAATGACTCGTTCTCGCCCTGTGGATTCAGGATCGGGAGACACGCAAGAATTTTTCTATAAGGTCAGGTAAAATTCTAGGAGGAATTCCACGCGACTTCGCACATTTCTAATTAATGGTCTTTGTGGGGAAAAGTACATCCGCAGAAAACCTGCATAGAAATATTGTTTTTCTCCCTAAAATACGAGGCATTTCCTAGAGCCCACGTTTTTGTTTCCTTCTAAGCAAAACCCTTCTTTTTCTTATTAGTTAAAAATAATAATAATAATAATTAAAAAAAAAAACAGAAGAAGAAGAAGAAAGAAAGAAAGAAAGAAAGACAGAAAGACAGAAAGACAGAAAGAAAGAAAGAAAGATGTTTGGGTCGAATTCCCAGGGTGCGGAAGAGAAAGAGAGGGAAGTGAGGAGCCCCCTGTGCTCCAGCTGGCGGGGACCGGAGCCGGGCACGCTCACTGCACGCCGCCGAGAGCTCACCTCGACCCAGCCGGGATTTTCTTTGCGTTATGATGCATTTGCTAATATGGCCAGCTATGCGGTAAAAAGTGTGTGTGTGGCTGTGCGTGTGTGCGAGAGAGAGGGAGGGAGGGAGAGAGGAAGACAGAGAGTGGGTGGTGGTTGAAAATAACAGAGGAACCTTAAGGCGCCTAATTATTCAGAAAGGTTAAAGGTGATGACCTTGACATTTTGGAAGTTCAAAGGCATACACTTATGTTTTTCTTGCTAAAGCGTTTAAAAAAATTTTTTTTAGTCATGCCTCCCTCTTCTTCTCTTTCTCGATTTTTGGAATTCTCGGGCTTTTCCTGACTGACTTGGCACTTTTTCCTTCCCTGCGTGCGAGCGTAGTGAGAGCCCCTTCGTCCTATTCAAAAAAGGCAAATTCTTTTCTCACTCGTCGCCTTTATTGCACACTGCGGAAATCTCTTTTTCACCCACCAGAAGGTGTATAATATAACCCAATTAAGCTGTTTAGAACCTCGGGTTTTATGGTGTTGTCTAGACAGTTCAAGGTTTTGTAAACAGCCCAGCCAGGTCACCCAAGATAAAGCGGCGAGGAGCGGAGCGGATCTCCACCGGGTGCTGGCCCCCGGCGGGGCCCGCCGCGGCCGGGAAGCGGGCTAAGCTGAGCTCCCACCAGCGCCGCGCTCCGCTCGCCCTGCCCGGCAATCATATTTAAGAGATCCACCCTCTGCCTCCAAAGTGCTGAGGGGTTTTTTAGTTGTTTTTTTTTTTTTTGTACCTTTTTTTTTTTTTGCCTTTTTTTTTTTTTTTTTTTTTTTAACCTCCACTGCCAATTGTTTATAGCTCCCTCTTGTCTGACTCGCTCTGAGCCCTCGGTCTTTCTGCCTTGCCCTCCACTAACAAGTAAACAATCATCGACGGTGGGGATTCTGGGCTTATTTGGAGCCTGATCAGTTAAACAAAAAAGCCTTTTTCGCTGTTTATAGTAACTGTTGTACCATCAGAAGTGATGGTCTGCAGACAGCCATGTTGGCTCTGTCTCACAGCGAGGGGAAGGTACGCATACCTACAAAGGGAGAGTTAGGCATCTAAACTATTACTTAATTAAAATTCATTTAAAATAACCCGACTAGGCTTCCTCCCGTTATTATTTAACTGAACTTGGCTCTAGCCCGGGAAACGCTAGGATCTTTCGGAGATGGAAATCCATACAGCAGTGCACGGAAGCTATAACCTTAACTTTACTAGAAACAATTTATTCACATGAAAAAGACAGTGGCCCATGCTTTTGGATGACAATAGAAACATATATATATATATTTTATATATATAGCGAGCGTACATTTACCATCTCTTAAATAAACCGCATTCACTTAAAGGGAGGAAATTGTTATCCTAACTCAAAAGCAACAACAGAGCCCCCCTCGAACTCAATGAATTGTAAGTAAAAACTACCAGACACACTGCAGGTCCATTGCTGGTACTGTGGGAGAGGAAAAAAAAGCACCTTTGGCGAAAAACACTTGAGAGTGGACAGTTGGATTTACTCTAGTTTCCCCTTATCAGGAATCTGCTCCGCCAAGCCCTGAAATCTCCAGTGGCCATTCAGTGTGTGGAGTTGCACATGAAAATGAAACTTTGAGTTCCGCAGGGTGGATGTGTCATGTAAACCAATTAACTTTTGCATTCAGATGATAGGACAGAGAGACCAAACTATTCATTGTGTTTCTTCTTTCTTCCTTTTCTCTTGCTTTCTCTCTCTTTTTTTTTAATATGTTTTTCCTTTTTTTTTTTTTTTTTTTTTTTTTAAATTTTTTTTTTTTTTTTTTTTTTTTTTTCAGAACAAGGGATTCCCAGTGAAATACTGGAGTCGATCTCTGTTCAGTTTCTTTTCTTTCATCCTTCGATTCTGGAACCAGATTTTAACTTGCCGGTCAGTGAGGTTGAGCATTCTGGACAACTGCAGTCTTTTCTCTTTGTTTATGTACACGTTGAAGAAAAATTCCCGTTCCAGTTCTCTTATCTGATATTTGGTATAGGGACACCTCTTTTTCCTTGATCGCTGGGGAATTGCTGAAATTCAAGAAAGAAGAAACTTATTTACGCTTCTGCTACGAACATGTTCAGCTAGGAATTGATCAGAGTCTTTGATAATATCCCATTGCCTGGGTAGCAGCCCTCTGGCAGTTCAAAAAATATTCCTGATGCTTATAATCTCCGGGTGATTTAGCAAAAAAAAGCCAATATTTCCCAACTTCTCCTTAAAAGAGATCTCTTCGAGCAATACAGAGAGATATTTAAATGGGCTGGAAAAATTCCAAGTTTCTCAAAGTCCTCTCACGCACACCCCCCGCCCCAAACAAACGAAGATCTTAAGCTCTACACCGAAGGCAAGTCTGAGCACTACCTGTGAAATCTCTCCGTCTCCCCCCGACAAATCAACAATTTAATAACAATTAATATCCTCTTCCAAGAATACCTTAAGCCCACCTAAATTGGTTTCCTATCGTAAACACGCTTTACAACGGTAAAGGAAATCTTATAGGATATATAAAATCCTTTGGATGCTTATAAAATTGCACATAAAATGCGGCTTGACAAAGTGTTGGCCTTGTACTCTTGCCCCCAATTTACTACTGATACCTACCTGAACTGTTGCTCTTCTCTGCAACAGCCTCACCAGAAGGGGAATCGGCGCTGTTTGCTGGTGTCACTTTCTTCTCCTGGCTGGAAGGTGTTTTACTGCAAGTGTTGTTCTGGGCTTTCAAGTCGCCCTTCTCCGCGTCCCCCTCGCCCTCGGAGTGCTGCTGGTACGGGGGTCCGGGGGCTGTCTCGTAAAACTGGTCGAAACCTTGCGGCAGGATGCCGTTTCTCCCCACCGAGCTGTAGAAGTTGGAGGCGGCGGGAGACGGTCCGTGGTGGCCGCAGACAGGGTCCGTTTTGAACAACATTTCCGTCCTCCTGTTCGCAGGCTGCAGAAAGTCTCTGTGCATCACCTCTTCAGCTGAGTAATAAGGAGTATAACTGCCCCTATACTGCCATTTGCTGCGCTCTAATCCGTATTCCCTGAATGCTACTTCGCGCACAGGTTGAACATGAGGTAAATTAGAAGAATAAGGAAAAGTCATTTGACAGGACGACGACTGAGACAAAAAAGAGGGTTTCGTCGAGAAATCTGAGGGTGAGACGTAATAAGCGCACCCTGGCAGATACATATTGGATGTGCCGTGACTGCAATCGTCAAACTCAGTCATGTCTTCTTTTTTGCGATTGCAAGGAACCAGGAGGCTTCAATGCATTGAACAAGATCCATCTATTGCACAAGAGGGTTTGGACAGGATCAACTAAGAAAAAATCCCCACCGTGTGCTGACGTGCAATTCATCTTGATTGATTCTAGTGGTAATTATGTCACGTGACGCGATGTAGAAATGTCCTTATATCTATATCAGCCCCTCGGAAAGGCTCCTAAGATCTCTCCAAAGAGCCCTCCCAGCACGGGGAGGCGAGCGCGCCGTTTGTACAAATATAGCCGTTTTTGCCTCTCATCCTCTCACCAGGCGATGTGAGATACACGTAGGTGGTGCGGCGGATCACCTGGGGCCGCGCCGCCCGGGCAGGCGCCTGCCCACCGCCGGAGCCCGGCGCAGAGCCCCACGACGAGCGGCCCCCCGCCCGCATCGCCACCCGGCCTCCGCGGACAGCCAGGGGGGAGCACTGCCACCGTCGGGGAAGGTGGCCCTGGGGGTGAGGGGTGCGGGTTCGCCTACGGGCACCCTCGGCTCGGAAACGTGATCGCTCCTACTTAGAGGGAGCGGTATTCTCCGGCCGCCGCTCACGAAGATGATAAGCGGGTGGGTGATGTTTCACTCAGGAAAGCCAAGTCCCATTCACACGCTCGAGAGTACAACCGGATCTGCCCGCCCGGCTCCTGCAATCCACAGTTGGCATCAAAACCGGTCACGAAATTCAAAGCCTGAGTTTCGACCACCTCGTTTTCCCTCGCTTATAAGCCCAAACACTGCGCGCTTGTATCAGGGCGCCAAACTGAAATGAGAAATACGCAAACAGAACATCTCTCAGCAGCCGGGTTTATAAAAGGGAGACACTTTCGTGCTCTTCTGGAAGGCAAAGGGCTAGGGCAGGAAAAGAGGTCCACCAAGCTCGGTTTCCTTAGGAAGCAGAGCAGTACACAAAGTGACCTCTGTTCCCCTGCCTCCAACTCCCACCAAAATGTTCATTTTCATTGGAAGGGAAAAGCAGGACTGGTAGCAGGCGACACGCACAGCAGCTGCCAGCCCCTCTCCCGCCCTGCCTTCGAGGGCTCATTTTTGCCAATTTTCATTTTCTCCTCGAAATATGATTTTTTAATGGACAAGCACAAACAGAGTCGCAAAGGCTGAAAAGAGAATAAATAATATACGCCATTAATAGCCCTATGCTCGAGCAATTCCTCATTCCAGAAACATTTGCCAGCTCTCTATGGGAATGCCTTTTTTCCGCCACTGTACAGCATAGCCAGGGTAACCCCACCACATGCAGCTCTCCAAATAAACCCGAAATCAGGACGACTCCCCCAAGCCGAGCAGGGCCACCTCCGGTCACCCCGGCAATGCCCGGGTAGAGGCTCCGGCAAGTCAACAGGCCCCACATCACCTCCACAAAGATCAGCGTCCAGGTCCCACAGCAAGCAGAGAGCCCAGCAGGTGGGGAACCGGCCCCAGAGAGCTGAGGGCAAGTGGGGAGAAGACCCGTGTGTTTCTCGGCTCCTCGAGGTGGCGATGCCCCCTGAGGACCCGGCTTCGCTGCGACAAGCCCCTCCGGCGCGCCCGCGGCTACACGATGAGGAGAGGCTCCGGGGGCGGGAGCCCCGCAGTCCGGGCTGTGCCCCGCACCCTGCCCCCCGCCCCGCCGTGGCCACCGGAACGGCCCCTCCTGCATCCCCTGGCTCCCCAGAGCAGTCGAGGGATGCCCAAGGGGCTTCCGTAGCTCAGCCCGGCTTACCCTTTCTAAAAATAAAAATACCAAGCCAGGTAGATATTATGGAACTCATTCCTTCACCCCTGCCTTTCTTTCCTTTTTTTCTTTGTACAGTATGCTTTTTTTTTTTTTTTTTGCCTTGGTGCCTCTCTCGCAAAACACCTGAAACGCCAAACATTTCTCCCAGCAGATAGACTCTCGCAAGTTATTGCTAGAAACCAAAGCGCAGGACCACAATTCCTTCCCTTAATCGGCTCTCAAGACCCCCCGATTCTGCTGCAACAGACAAACAACCTCCTAAAATGATGTCTGCGCAGTTAAAATGGCTCCTGTGTCACTTACCACCCTGGACCTTGCAGCAAAGCAAGGCAGGTCCCCGCTTAGATTGTGCCCCCCCCAGGTTTCTGATCGCCTATCTCATTAGAAGTGGTGCCTCTGGGAATCTATAGAGCTTCATTTTCTTTACCGTCAGACAACTGGTTTCGCCTTTGCCAGAACGCTTCACCTTCCTTTCGATGCAACAAGCCTAGCATCAATTTTGGCGCAGGAGCCAACCGGTTTCAACTAATTCAAGTTCAAAGACATGGCGACGATTTGTTAGTACGAAAACAGCCCTTTTAAGAAGCAGTCCTTTAAAAGGAGATCTAATTTGGGAAATGTGAGACAAATATCAGAGCAGAGACCCCGCTGGAATAAGGTAGAGCTGGGGGTCCCCGTCTTCCAGAGCATTTTTGCGCTGGGGTCGGTTCCCAGCCCAGTTCCGAACATTACTGTAGCCCCCCCCCCCTTCTTTTTCTTTCCCTTTTTTTTTTTTTTCTTTTTCCCTTACGCAGATTAAATAGCATCAAAACATAAATGTATATCATGTACACAGTCAGACGAATACTTTACCGTTAGGCGTCTTGAAACATCTGCAATCGTTGCCTGGAATCACCAAGTATTCAGGTCCAAGTGACATTTCCAAATGCTCTCCGTGAAAATTAAGGCGACTTGCGTAACGGTTGGGTTTAAAAATACACCCGGTCAGGCTGGAGAAGACGCGATATTTTTGTGCCACCCAAGATAAGACACTAACTTGACCTTAACTTTGTTATGGCGCCCCTAGTATCTGGAGAACGTGAACAGACACTGTCTAGCAGCTCTCGTAAAAACCGACTGGAGAAGAGATTCTGAGTCATTTCATTTATTGCCACTACAGTTCTGCAAGAAAGCTTTTCCTCCCTGCCAAACTTTAATTATTTATGCTCTTTTAGGAAGCACAAAGGCATCCAGAGCCATTCCCAAGAAGTCGAGTTGCGCTTGCAGCCTTATCAAACGAGAGGGAATGGCGAGCCTTCTCGGAAGGGCTTTATCACGTTTAGGCTGCAGTGGGAATGCAAAGATGTTTATGTCTGAGCAAATAAAGGGGTGGACGGTCGCCTGCATGCTGCGGGGAGACACGGGCGTGGGAGCAGCAAGCGGGTGCCCGCTGCTCCATCCCGCCCCGCATACACCCGCAAAGCCGGAGCAGGGGGCGAAATACACCTGATAGGACACCCGAAACAATCCAATCGAAGGGCGTTGAGTACATCCACCTCCTTCGGGTGCATCTCCTGCACGCCCACCCGGCATGTCGCACACGCGTGTGCACACATGTGCCCAGGGGGCAGCTCGGGTGGGTGTGCGCAAGCAGAGCCGCAGAGGCAGGGCGCGCCCCGCATCTGCAGCTCTGCCACGCGTGTTGTGCTTCCCCACGCCCGAACGACCGTCCTCGCCCACTGCTTCAGAGGAAGGGATGAAACCTGGAGCATGGCACGCGTGAAATCATGCACCGCTTTCTGCCACCGATGTGTCTATGCACAGCACCAGCCCGCAACTGTGTACGTCTGTGTGTGCACACACGGTTACACACAACGGGCGCTGCTGAAAGAAGTGCATCTACACATATACACAGACACATACAGAGATACGTAACACACATACTTTCGCACCAAATCGCAATTTAGATCCTACCTCCTCTGTTTTTCCTCTTTCCGTAGGCGATTTAGACTAGGAGCTTCACAATAAGCTATCATCGTGGATCAGATGCATTTAATAAATAATACATTGCCTTTCACATGTCTTCACCCGGGGTTCCTCTTCGGATTTCACATCACCCATGTAATAAAGGGACGGGTTTCAGTGGGGAGAACTAAGACAAGAAAGAATGGCGTAAGGGGTCCATTTCTCATGGATTGTAGCCGTCTGACTAGTATTCCAGGAGAGAATAATAAAAGGGGCTTTATCTGGTTTTTGCTTTTCTCCTGGCTTGCATCATTGAGGTTGCTCCTAGTTTTTTTAATTAGGGAATGCCACTGGATGAAGAGACCCTTATTGTCCGCAATGCGTCAGTTCCCAGCACAGAGGCTGAATGCCTCGAAGATTTGGAGGAACCCAGGAATGGTGTCTATGGCTGTAGATGGCTAGGTACGCATCCCTTGCCCCCGGGGAACTCTCACCGGGCGAGGCTTCGTCCTCGCTTTCCCGCTGGCAGCCACCACGCCATGAGTGAGGTAGGGTTTTTTTCTGCATTGGGCAGTGCGGTAAGAGCGGCGAGACACGCGTTGGGCTGGTTTTCCCTCTCCTCACGACACACCACCCTAACGTTGTCTTTGGGGCTCTCTGAAAAGCTTTCGGGAAAATGGCTGCACCTCTGTCCGCCTATAAATCCGGGATTTACCTCCAAAATCATCTGTCTACCCTGCCCTTGTGAGCAGAACTTGCTGCACAGGAGTGAGTAGGAGCAAAGTTCAAATACGCCTCTTTATGAAATAATGAGTTTATTGCCTTCAGGAAGGCTATAGCCTCGTGTAAGTAGGTAGCAGCTTTGTGCCGTCCCTTGTAGTTGTTTAGCCTTGTTGCATACGCCACGAACAACCATATCTGAGCCTACTTTATTTACCAGAAAACAAGGAGGCCTCTGCCCCTTCGTTAAGGATCAGATTTAGATGGAAATTGCGGCCAAAAGGGTTTTTAATAAGAAACAAAATTCCGTGAGGTTTTTTTTTTTTTTTTTAGAATTTACATTCTGAGGCAACAGATCAAGGCAATGTCTAATTTCCTCTGGCCCTGCAGCTCCGGCCAGTCTGACTGCTCTGGTGCTGCAGAGACGGGCGGCTCTCGGCAGAGAAAGCTTGTCATCAAGATGCGGGAAAAATCGATCTCATTCTCGTCCCAAAACAGTAATCAAACGGCTTGAATACTGTTCCCAGCCCCTCTGATTGGGTTATCCTCTGAAGTTTATATCTGGGCAAAACCCCGAAACTGTTCTTCCTTTTCCCTCATAAAAACCTAAGCGGAAATGGCCATGGGGACAGAACCTCAAAATAATCAGTCCCACCAAAACCTCCGTGCTCTCCAGTCTCCCGCGTCTGCAGCACCCTAGAGGTGAGACGGGACCCCCAGCTTCCCTCCAGCCGTGACCCAGCCTGGGGCCCTGCCCCGGCACCGCCCGCTGCCTTTCGCCTGTTTAGGGCAGTGCTTGGACAAGGCCAAAGTCAGGAGCGCTGGGAGGGCAGGGCCCGGCCGGACCACCTGAGAAGGAACCGGCGCCTGACCCCACGGCTCCTCTGCGTCCGCGGGCCCCCGCGGTGCCCCGGAGCGCGGCGAGGGGCAGAGGGGCAGAGGGGCAGAGCGCGGCTCCCCGAGGGAGGACCTTCTCCGCCGTGCCCGGGGAGCAACCCTGCCCGCGGCCTGGGGGCTGCGGCCTCGCTGGCGGGCACACACGGCCCCCCGCCCGTGCCATGCCGTCGGGACGGGCCGCTCCAGCGGAGCGGAGCTGCGGGAGCGGCCGGCGCGGAGCCGGCGCTCAGGTTACGCGCGGCTTTGCGCGGGTGTCACGTGCCCTCTCCGCCGGTCTGCGGTCGGATCTGCGGCTCCGGGGGGTTTAGGGGGGGAAGGAAAGTGGGAAAAGGGGGGGGGGGAAGACTGTAGAAAACGGTTTATTTGTTAACCACTTTCCCCATCGCTGCTCGAGCAGGTTACTCCAAACCACAAAACAAGCCGGCGCCGCAGGCTCGCCCTGGTGTACAGGGCAGCAGATGAAGGGAGCAGCCGGGACTCACAGAGCTGACGTCTTTACTAGGGCGTTATTCCTTTATTTTGCTGCAAAATGATGTTTACATACAGATAACAGAAATCGATCTTATTTTAGCACCGCTTGTTCTCCGGGGAAAGAGAGGGTAAGATGCAGGAGAAAATCTATATAAATGGAGAAAGAAAGGTAAAAAGCTGATAATACATGTTTCCGTTCTAGTCCGTCTCATCTTCTTCATCTTGGCTAAGAACTCAGCCTTTGCCAATTTCCGCGGGGATCCTACGCGTTTCGAGAACTTGGTTTAAACGGTAAAAAGACACACTTCCCGCGTTTCAGTCGCGCGTACGCTCTACTCTAGGGGTGAACACTCCGGGCACAAGTTCATGCAGAAACGGGCGGACTCTGCTCTAGTACATAGAAAGAGCCTGCTCTCGCATTACTACTCTTTTCTTTTTCATCCGCCGGTTCTGAAACCAAATTTTAACTTGCTGATCGCTTAAATTCAGTCTGTTCGATAGTTCTTTCCTCTTCTGTCGGTTAATAAACTCATTGAGGAGAAACTCGTTTTCCAATTCAGCAATTTGTTGTTTTGTGTAAGGTTTCCGTTTCTTTCTTGATCTCCCCTGGGTGGGGCACCAAGGCAAACCTACAATAAACACGTCGATAATTTAGTGGATCAAGTCTGGGTACGCAAATATATGAATATGCACAAAATCCCGCAATAACAGGGCTAAACTGGGTCGGAAAATTGGGCAAAGCACATCCAACAGCACAATTTCTGTCTAACCTCCGAGTCTGATTAAGCGATTATCGCTCCGCAAAGGTTACAGGGGGGTTACAAAGTAATTACAGAAAATCTTAGAAAGCAAGTATAGCTAGGTCGCTTCTAAGTAAAGCGAGATATTTAAGGCATACCATCCTGCACTGAAGGTCTGAGGCATGACTGGACTGCTGCGGGCTGAACTGTCAGGTTCAAGTTGACGGAATTCTTGATGTCCTCCTTTAAGCTTGAACTGCAGGAATTCACTTCAAAAAGAGCAGCCGAGCCGTGCAAACTTCTCTGCAGGCTCGAGTGGTCATACTTTACGGGCTTTAAGTTGGCTGTGTGAGTAACAGTTGGGTCATTTGCAAAAGATTGCCTCTGCCTGCATCTCTCCTCTTGTTTGGAGCTCGCATCGTGGGCGTAATATTTATTGTTGTCTTCCAGGCATTCCTTGTTGCCGTTGGAGCTGATGTTGATTGGAACGGAGCCGGGGAGGTAAGGCTGCGCCGCGCCGCCGAACGCGTGGCTCTGCGGCTGGGCTGCGCACGAACTTGAGCAAGTCCAGGGGATCGAGCTCCGGGGGTAGGAAATGGTGGGCAGAGCCGCCAATTGACTGCCATTAGCCCGCAAATTAGGAAAATAAAAGGAATCTGGAGATTGCAAATTCAAGAGAGAACCAACGTAGCCAGATCTGTAGAGACTGCGATCACACATTTCCAACAAAGGACTTCAGCTATTCTTACAGCGGTATTTAGTTACAACAGGGAATAAGCGGAAAGCCTGAAACGATTGGACGAAACTTAGCAGACAGGTTCTTCAAAGCCGGTAATTTCAGCACCGCCTCCAGCGACCGAGCCACAGAGTTCCCCCCCACCCCCCCCCTTTTTTTTTTTTCCCTTTCTTTTCACCCCCCCTCCACTTTTTTAAAGTCTTATGATAACACTTGAAATATGAAAATACCGAGCTTGCAAGGGGGAGGGGAAACATGGTCTCCACTTCTATAAAAGTGGCCAGGGCGGGCTGACTGAGCTGCGGCGCCAGCGGAGAGATGAGAGGAAAACAAACATTTCCCGAGAAGACAGGGCAGCCCCTGGTGCAGTCCCCGTGCCGGCAGTGCCCCCCGGCTGGCAGTGCCCGCCGGCTGGCAGCATCCTCTGGGCCAGAACGATACCCACGGTAAGAGTGTGCACCGAGGACTGGGAATAACCTGTGGTGGCTATGCGATGTGAGTGTTCAGGGCACACGTATGTATTTCTGACCCTAATTACATTCAATGCATTGCATATGCTAGCAATTAAAATCTTAATCGATCGGATATTACCAGCATTGTCATTCTAGCACACTAATGACTAGTATTCTCTTGGGTCCGCACGCCTGCCCTTTTTACACCTTTTACCTTTCATCTACACTCCGAAGCGTTTTTGGGCGAACAACGCTTCTAAAACTCGGAGTCTGTTTTGTTCTTAAAATACAATCAAACAAGCATCAACAAACAGAGAATAACAACAGCAACAACACGGAATTACTTAAGCAACCCCAATATTAATTAATTCATTAATTAAATAAAATCGAAATACTTCAAGAAAGAAAATACCAGACTCTGCCGCAGAAGGGGTGTGAGTGCAGCAGCGGGCAAAGGAGAGTCAACCTCAGCTGGGTACCCCCCTACCATCTCCCAGGTTGCGTGTGAGAATAAAACGATCCCTTACGGCGTTATTACTGTGTCATTTTGGGAAGTTATAAGTAGTTTTACATTTTTGATAGACCAAACAAGAGCCCGGATATTCCATTATCTGTCCCATTGCCCTCGTAGCACCAGAGCAAGTAAAATGATATCTGAGAGCATCCTCAGAGGAGATTGCTCGTGTCCTTTCCCAAACCATGCAATTCGCGAGACAGTGGACTTCCCACGGAGGAAAGGCAAAGTCTCGTGTGCTGCACCTAAAGGCACTCGCGAGAAACTGGAGGGCTCGAGGAGGGGGTACCCACAGGCTCCGTGCTCACGGCCGCTCTCTGCATCGCCGCCCCACTGACCTGCGGGACACTTTGGAGGCCCATCCGTCATCCAGACCGGGCATTTCTGCTCTCGGCCTCTTTCCCAAGAGGATCTCCCCTGGTCTGGGCGAGCCCGGCGTCAAGAGAAGCCTAATGCCCGGACTTCGCCACTTTCATTACCGCGGTTAAAAACTTGTAGGGTTAATTTTGCATGTTATTCTCCTGTTAATCATAGTTTTAATCTTGGTTTTATTTCTAAGCCGAGATCAGAGACGTTGCCCTTCTTGACATTCTCCTAATCAAATTCATCTTTCTATTTAATGGGAAATTGGGGTAAATTCTGCAGTAATTTCATTGCTCTGGAAGAAATCTTTAAATGATTGCCCTCTCCTAGACCACACAGGAGCACACAAGCACCGCTGGAGGATATTGCTGACCACTGCTTTTAATTTTTATTGTTTGAGTTATGTCTACCAATTGAATCTCCCACTTATTAGCTTACTTGTATTCTGACTTTTTGTTCCCTAAGAGGATGGGCAATAGGGTTTTTTTCGTAGTCGCCTTTTACGAAAAAGCTGACTCTGATTTTCGGTTCTTGGAAGAGAGAAGGAACATTTTCAGTTCAAAGACTGTATTTTTGTCCGCAATAAACACAAGGAAGGGATGTGAGTTCCAGTTACCGGAAAGAAAGGTGACACTTCAAACTAATTTTATGGGGTTAGAGAAAACAGAGCTTTCAATTAATATTCAATTCATCTGTAATTGTTAATTAATTAAAAGAAATCAAAACTTAGAGTAGTTGGAGACAGTCACAGCTGCAGAAAGCGATGTTTATATTTAAATCAGCAGGAAAAAGCATTTACAACCGAAATATCTAGTTCCCGAGGCGACTGGCCACGGAGCGGAGCAGAGGGAGAGCCTTGGACGGACTTGTGCTGCTTTTTCCAGCCACAGCCGGCTGCTGGTTTGGGGGGGCGGCGTGTTACTGCCGCGGGTGTCCCCCCGCCTGTGTCTGTACAGGAAATATCACCACTGAGGAGTAAGTAGAGCGACCCGGAGGGCTGCTTTCACACGCTCCTTTCCGCTTTTTTTTTTTTTTTTCCCTGGTTTTTAAATAGGCATCCGGGTCGGCCTGGACATCAGAGCTGACCACACGCTATAATTTCACTGGCATATCCTTCCAGTTTACAGACGAAGGTTGCTCTGCGTGTGTCCGAACAGCCTCCCTCGCTCATTTATCACTCGGAAGCGCGGCTCCCGAAGCGAGGGGAAGGTTTCTCGTGCCTATGCCGGGAGCTGTCCAGGAGATGGCAGGATTGCCTCAGACATGGCTGGGAAATCGCACTGCCTTACAGAAGCCAAGCAATGCATCATTGCGCCACTGAGCATTTGCAATTCATTTTGTCGAGGTACATATTAATTATCTGTAATAACATGCGCTACATTTCAGGCGAATCATCATGTCCTTTTCTCTAAACATGGACGACTGTGACCGGCTGCAGCTGGGGCTGCGCGGCGGCAGCCCAGCCCCAGGACCGCGTACAACTGGCGTTCTGGAAGAGTCCAAGGTGTAGCCAAGAAGGTTTTGAGTAACGCTCACTAATGCCCCAGCTCCAGGCTTAGAAAACCCTTTTAATCTACACCGGTAGGTAGACGGGCTGATGTGCCCCGGCTTCACCGTCCTCCTCGCCGTAGCTGCTGCCTTCTTAATGATTCTGCATCTTCTTATGAAATTAAAAGGCGACTCCCCTCCATCTGGTACCGATTTGCCAGACAGTTCGGGTTTCCTCCTGCCCTGAAAAAGCGGCTTTGGCCGTGGCAAAGCTGCACCTTCTGAGAGCACGGAGCCCGGCAAAGCCAAAGGTTAAGCCTGGAAGGAGGAAGAGAACAGCCCGCGATGGCTCCGGGGCCGGGAAACAAAACAGCTCTGACAGTGCCCGGCCTTCCATCTGCAGGGAGACTCAGTGGGAGGAAAAACCTCTGTAGAATTAGTAGGAGTATGTGTGGGTGAGTGGGGGTGCCAAGGGGGGAAAGACAAGAATTTGAAACATTCGGAGAAAACAACGCTGCATCGGCAGAGAGGGCTGTTCCAGGTGCGCAAATGATGTGTACCACAAGTGTCCTTTTATCCCAGAATCAAACAAAAATGCACTTCGTGACAAAATCCGAAGTGCTCAGAAATGGACTTTTTTCGTCCGTTCGGGGAAAACAAACGCCTCAATTACCGTGAACGGGCAAGCGGAGTAAAAAGAGGAAGGAATAGGGCGGAGGAGGCGGAAGATAATCCCCCGATGGAACTAGCCGGTTGCGGAGAGAACGGAGGGGCGCCGTCCCAGACCGCCCCACAGCCGGGGAACCGGCAAGTGCCGGTCCGCTTTGCAAGGGGAGAACAAAGGGGCCATGGGCCGCCCTCGGCCGCCGGGCACCGGGCAGGCCGAGCAGAGCTCGGAGGAAGAGGGGAGACACAGCCTTTCCCCTGCCTCCCATGGCAACATTTCTCGCTGGCAACATTTCTTTCTTCCTAAAAACTCTTTCCCATCGACAAGGAACTCTCGGATACCCCTTTCCATCCTTTAATGCACCTCTTATCGTATCTACCTCTCATTTCCCAGGAACGGCGTCCTGTAAGTGCCTCTGAGAAGATCCCAGGCAAGCCTGGAGCCCGCGAAACCCCTTCCTGCAAAAGAAGGCGAATTTCTTTTTCTCTTTTTATATATATTGAAAAGAAACCATTTTATTAAAGGCGGTTCAGGAAAAGATTTGCAACATCAGTAACAGTTGGGAAGTCCAGACTGTATTTCCGACACAAAAGCAGATTTTAAGACAAATGAAAAAAAGATACGGTTTATGGAGAAATAGACTTATCGCATGTCTTACCACATACAATGGTAATCAAAGTGTTTAGAGTAATAGTATATTATAATAAATAATACTAGTTTGGAACACACATTTTAATAATTAGACGAGGCACATTAACAGAGAGGAAATCACTTCTCTCTCCTAGTAGTTGACTAGCGCGTCTGATCACCCTGTGTATATCATAACATGCACACTAGATTTAAAAGAATTACAAAATCGACAAAATCCTAGCCTTTCGGCCCATATAAATTATGGCATCTTTTGAAGTTCCTTATTTATTGCTTCTGTCATTAACACTCGTGGGTTTTTTTGTAAATTAAAAATTAACAATGAACTTCACTTATCCAAGCAGGTTTGTGGGTTTTTTAGCCTTGGTGGGTATTTTTAGTTGTTTGTTTGTTTGTTTGTTTGTTTGTTTGTTTGTTTGTTGGGGTTTTTTTTTTGGCGAGAGGAAGGAGAAGAATCTTTCGCTGGTCCGGACAAACAAGATAGAGCGGATATTTTACCCTAGGTCTGCTCAGGTCCATACACACCTCTGTAGGGGCAGCCTCTCCTCTGGCTGCAGGGCGAGCCGGCCAATCCATCACGCCGAAAGCGCTGCCCCCAGGTGCCCCGACCTGAATCTCCACGGAGCGCCCAGCCGCGCAGCCCCCCGGCCCGCAGCGCCCGCCCGGGACCAAAGTGCCCCTTCCTGGGAACAGACGGCTCCCTTTTCAACCGGGCATTATGGAATCCTTCCACTGAAAACGAAACTGCGGCAAAGAAAAACCCCAAGCCCAACTTCAAACCCAAACCTGCGGAAGTGGGGAGCGCGGTGGGACACGCCTGGGACTCTGTGCCCCGCAACAGCTCAGAGAGATTCCCTCTCTCTCGAAAAGCAATTAAAAATTCTGCTGCAGCCAGTAACCCTCCACGTAACTCTCTCCGGTCCCACTGGACTAGGCGGGTGCTGCTACAGGTCCGTATTCCGGCTTTCTTGCATTTTCCGATTGATTTTTTTTTTTCATTCTGCGTGTTTTGAAGTTTACAATACCAAATCAAAACTGACACTTTTTGGCACTGGCTGTTGCTCAGAGAAAAAAAAAAAGAATTACAGAAAACCCCCCAAAGAGTTAAGCATTAAAGTAAGTTATAACTGTAACCGTTCAACATATTTAAGTTCGTTTATACTGGCCTAGAGGGGAGAACAGAAAATATAATTAATATTATTATTATTATTATTTTCAAAAAGAAGAAACTGAACTATAATTCAATTCAAGGCTTGTCAACACTCCCTTACACTTACAGAAAAACGCTGACTTTCACGGAAAACAATTCCCGAAATTTCGCCACCGCTGGAAGGACAAAAAAAAAAAATTAAATATATTTTCAAGTCTTTCCAAGAGTCTTTAGCTGGTCGTAAATTGAGTTTATATATCCATCACTGTCCGCATTTAATGTATCAAGATACATTGTCTTTCAGTTTGGAGACTATTTTCTTATCCTTCACCCTCCTGTTCTGAAACCAAATGGTAACTTGTCTCTCAGACAGGTTTGTGGCTGCGGATATCCTTCGCCTCTTGTCCTTGTTAATGAACTTGTTAATGGCATATTCATTCTCGAGTTCTTTAAGCTGCAGTTTTGTATACGGCACTCGCTTCTTTCTCCCACGCCGGTAGACACACATATCGGGCTGGTTTAGTGCAACGTCCCCTATTGTAAAAGACATTATGTGAAAAATTAGAATTTTATTACAGGCGTTTAAAGCTTAACCGATATTGTTGGGCACTGGTTTTCATGGGCAAATAAATAATGCCGGGCTGTTTACAGTTTATTATTATTTACGTTACCACATTATTTGCACGTTAGTAAGGCACCACCGAAGCCTTGATGGACTGTCATCACTTTTCAGGCATGCATCTCTAACTGACCATGAAGGGCGGCGGGGGCATTGGCTTTGGGGCCGAGAGCAGGTCTGTGCCCCAGCGCACACACAGAAATCGCTTTGGTGAGAGTTTCCCGGGTTTGTTTGCATGTGGTTTGTGCCTCTGTGCCCTCACTACTTGCAGTCTCTTAAGAGGTCTGGGGCCGGATCAGTCGCCAGCCAGAGAGGTAGAGGAGCGCAAGCCTTTGAGCCATCGTCCTGAAAACTGCAAACGCGAATAAAACCCGGCCACAGAAGGAATCAGCAGAAGGAACCCGAGGCCGCCCCGGCGCCCGCGGGACGGGCGTCCAGTGCCCGGGCGCTAGTGGAGGAGAGGTTCTGGGGTCAGTCCCGCGGGTATGGAAAGCAGAGGGTGAGATTTTCTCTGGGGTAAGGGGTGGGGAGGGGGGTGAGAAAAAGAAAATCCGCCGCCCCCACCCTGCTCTATGCGTGTCTGTGCAGCGTGTCCAACTCGGCAGGCCGCCCCTGCAGCCCGGGGGGCGGGGGAGGGGACGAGCAGGCGGAGGAGGTGCGGGGGAGTTCTGCTCAGACCATTTCTCCCCCTCTCGTACCTGGAAAGGACGATTTCCAGAAGTGTGAGCTCTGTGTCTGATCTTTGGCACAGTAAACCTGACTATTCCAGCCATTAGCCAGAGTCCAAGACTGATAGCCCTCCATTGATATGTATGTTTCGTGTCTCGGTTCCCCAGAGCCAAACGTTGAGACCATGTCTATGTACCCAGGAACGTGCTGGTAGGGGGTTGTGTAGCCCTGGTAGAAGGACACTTCCTTCGCCCTGGAAGAGACTTCATTGGCGGGAACACTCGTGCTGGTCAAGCTGGAGACGTCCATATACTTTTCCACGGGAAAGCCGCCAATGGAGGCATGGGGGGGAGACTTCAGGGCATTTTGCTGGATCCCAACCCCGTGGGACATCCTGCAGCTATAGTATCCATTGCCAAAGTGATACCCATAGCCCAGCGCGGGGGCGGCGGCCGGCGTGGCGGAGCTCGGGCAGTCCTTGGTCGGGGGGTCGGGCCTCGCCGCCGCCCCTGAGCGCTCCCCTCCGCCGGCGTAGGCAAACCCCGAGGCGGCGGCGGCGGCAGCGGCGGCGGCGGCCGCTCGGCCCGTGTGCGCCGCCCCGAAAACGGGCGAGGAGAGAAAATTACGGCACTGCCCGGAGGCTCCGCCGCCGCCGCCACCGCCGCCGCCGCCGCCGCTGCTGTCGCCGCGCAGTCCGTCCATCTCCCAGCTCGCTGCTTTGCTCATGGCCTTGCACATCGCGGGCGGCGGCGGTGGCGGCTCGGTCCCCGGCCGGGCATGATGCGTATGGTTATTTGCCTCCAACAGGTTGGATCCTGGCGGTACGTTTATAAAAACGAAGTCCAGGTTGGGAGGGGGGACGGGGGTGGGGGCGGCCGGCCCCAGATTAGTTTGCCTGAGCCCGGGGGGCTGCTCATAGGCTGCCGTCGGAACATGTGACCCTCCCGCTGCCCGCACTGCCCCTTTCGCCTCGCAGCCCCCCGGTCCGCACCGACGGCGCCCCCCCCTCCGTCTATTCCCACCCCCGCCCCGCCGGCGAGCTCCCGCCCCGCCACGGCCCCGGCACTGGAGGGGGGGTTGGGCGGGCGGCGGTGATGCCCCTCCGGAGCAACCCCGGCCCCCGTTGCTTTCATCCCTCCCTTCCTCCTGCCCGCGGCTTCAAAAGGGTCAGCCGAGTACCACTGGACCTTTTGAAGACGCGGGCAGGGGCTCTTTTTAGAGCCGCGGACAGGGGTCTGACCGGATCCACAGCGAGACCTTCTCCAGCTCATTGTTGCGTCTGCAACATGGGGAAAAACCCGACACAGTCTTTGTATTCCATCCCCCCCACCTCCCTCCTTCCCGGCGATATATGGAGAAGTGTTTTGTTATGGTGAGAAGGGGTCCCCTGGTTTCACTGAGGTCTCGGTCCCCGGGAGAACCTTCTTTTAACCCTCCAGTATTGCTACCGGCCAGGAAAAAGCACCGCGTCTGTGCGCAGCGCAAGATGGTAAACCTGGCACTCATTAGATGTGGCTTTTTTTCCCTTGCAGTGTCAGTTCATGTCGTGGTAAGGCAGCCTAGTTAAAAGGCAGCGTTCGCTTATGCTGACGACTGTTCTCGTGGTGACTTCCCAAGACTGTGGCAAATCCTTCTGTCGTCTCTCTCGACTCTCCCGCTGTGTCGGGGTGGAAATTGCAGGAGCGCGAAGTGCTGGAAATAGAGAAAGCTCCAAAGACGACTCCGAACTCTTGTCCTAGAACTAACCACAACCCCAATCACAACCCCAGCTCCCGCGCCTCTGGACCGGCTCCTGTCGCTCCGCGGTTTTATATTGGACACTTAGCCCTCTCTCAGGCGCGGAGGGCAAGAAATTGCTGTGAAAGGCGGCAGCTCCGCGGGGAAGGGCAGGGAAACTTCGCGCCGCTGAAAACTATGTAGCTGGGGCCGTGTTTACTGTCCCTACGGAGGCTCAGGCGCATGAGGAAAGAGAGGCAGCCTCCACAGAGGTGAAACTGTGCCGACACGATTTCGGGACTCTGGGGGTGTCCTTGTTGAGCAGCCCAGGCAGGTGGTGGCAAGGCCCTCCGGACCCCTGAACTACCGCGGGATCGAAGCAGGTCCCGCAGCAGCAGCCAGTCGCGCAGCCCTACTTTATAGCCTGTTTAATAATCGTCGGCAGTATCTGGAAGCAGGGTTTGGAATGACAAACGGGTGCCAGTAATTACAGCATCAACCGGATGGCATAGGCGAGTTCATGTTCATTAGCTCTGACCACTTAATTGCTATTACTCTTTCATAATCAGCTAAGAAGTTAGCCAGGCGTGATTACATGTTTCGCTCGGTTATCAGCTGAATCAGTATTTAGTCTCAGGACATGAAACCCTGTGTAATTAGGAGGACGTTTTGTCGAGGCACAAGTTTCTCACCTTTTTATGCCCCTGCATGCACCTTTCTAGTGAAAACATTGCTAAAAATAAAAGCCCCGAGAAATGAGACATATTTCCATTTGTATTCCCACGTCCCGTTGTGTTTCCTCTTGCAGTAAATGCGGTGAAATTTTCTCTGACGTCAGAATATTTCAAATAAGGCTGCCAAAAGAAAGGAGCACCTAAAACGCAGTGTTTCAGAGCTTTTGGAGGTCGACTACATCAAAGCAAATCACGGTGCAGCCGCAGCGACGCCCGTAGAGGTCTTCAGTCCTGCCGAGACATCTGCTCCAGCGAGAGCCCCCGGTGTACCAGAAAACTCTTTGGGCGGGTTTATGACTATATATTCAATTGCTTCGATTTTATAATGAGCCGTTTTGTGAAGGGTGTATAAAACAGCAATGTCGTGCATGGCATGATATTATGCATACGAATAAAAATAATGATCTCATGAGCAAACGTTGGTTCTCTGAGAGCACCCGCCCAGTTTACAAGCGGCAGGAGGCGTCCCGCACCCCCGGCCCCGGGGCCGTGAGGGGCACCGTGCGAAGGCCGCGGCCCCGGCCCGGAGAAGCCCAGCGCTTCCTTTGCTCAGGGAGGACAGTCCCCACCGAGACGTCGCTCCACGTCGGGCAGGGCAGGGGGACCTGCCTCGCTGGTCGGGCCTCTGCCTGCGGGCAGTCCTTGTCTTGCCCCAGCGGCGCTTCCGCGGGTGCCCAGCGCCCCGCCGAGTCCCGCTGCATATTCCATTGATACATTGCACAGGAACCTCCAGAATACACGAGCTATATGGCATCGCTGCAGGCAGTGTTTGTGGTCTCCCCGGAAGAAAAGGTTGTGGGATTTCCTTTTTTTTTTTTTAATTCCTGAAATTATCTCATTTCCTCAAGTACATTTACGATGATTTAATACAGTTAGGATTCTACTCAAACTTTTAGCACAGGTTTTTAGTATCCGCCTAGTATTCGTCTCTCACAGCAAAAACAACCCGAATTTTGATCGCTTCCCTCGCTGGAATTTGCCGAGGGTAATCGTGTCTATAGGAATTTGCTTCTGTTAGTATTTGTTGTAGGAAAAAAAAAAATCTTTCAGGACAGACGGAGAACGCAAATATAATCACTCAGTTTGTACTTCTCCCAAACCTTACTCCATGTACATTGCGTTCCGTTATTACTTGCGTAGAATTTTTAATAGCTAAACAGAACAGAAGAACTTTCATTTTCCCCTACTACTTTAAAAAATAGCCAGTTACAGTAATGAAAAGATTTAACAGCAACGCGGGAAGAATTGTTAAACTATTTTCCCCTCCAGATATGTGTCACAGGTTCTCATGTCTTTAGTTACTTCAGCCTTAAAAAATCCGTTTCGAGTCGGAGAAAGTTTTCTCAGGGCTCCCCGCGTGGCCTCAGTGCAGCGGCCATGGACGGATGAGCACTGTGGGTGCTGAACTTGAGCTCTCGGGTCACGGGCTGGTGCTGGCCGCTCCCTGACTCCAACCTCCGCATTGACGCAGCGTGGGGACCTCGGGATCCTGATCTTGGACCAGCTGCAACCTAAACTGAACCATCAGTCGAGTCCCTCTGAGACCTGCTTGGGCTTTATCATTTGAATTAAACCCCGTCTGTGTGCAAAGGCAGCCCCAGAAGACATCACGCACCCAGGAACCTCGCGTAGCGCCCTCGGGATCTCCACCTGGGTAGCGCGGGGAGGGACGGTGTACAGGGCCCGCGGGACTCGGGCGTATGCTATGCTCGTGTCCTTTCCTCGTGGGTGACATTTTACAGATAATCTGGACTGAACACGCCCCAAGACTGGCCCTACGCTTATATGGTGGTCTGAGGCGGAGGGGAGATCCGGGGCTGAGCAGGAGCGCACTGCGTGCTCAACATGCAGGACACGCGTTGCGCGGGTGCCGAGCTGCCTTGCCAGGCGGCCTCCGACTGGCACAGGGAGGGCGGGCAGGGCTGGTGGAAAGGGTGGGTGAGGCTGCACGGCAGGATGGCAGCACCTGCGGGCAGGGCAGGCGAGCAGGCCGGGTAGGGCCGGTTGGCCGGTCAGGAAGGTCAGGTAGAGCCTGTGGGCAGGGCCAGAGGGCAGGACAGGGCGGGCAGGGCAAAATGGGCAGGGAAGAACGGACAAGGCTGGCGGGCAGGACGGTCAAATCAGGTAGGGCAGGTGGAACCTGCGGACAGGACAGGACAGGACGGGCAGGGCAGGGCGGGCAGGGCTGGCGGGCAAGACGGGCAGTGCCGCCGAGGTGCCGCCAGGTGGCACTGCCGCTCCTGCCGGCAGCGCTGCCACCCCCGCCGCGCGGGTCCCCCGGACCGGACCCCGCTCCCCCGGACCCCGCCAGGACCGGCTCCCCGCGCCCCCGCACGCCCCCCCGACCAGCACACCGCCGCCTGCTCCCACCCCACGGGCCGCGTCCCGGAGACTTTGCGCTGCCGCAGATACCTCCCCGGCGCTGCACGCCGCCCTGGGGCCCTGCTGGCAGCCTGCCCAGCCGCGGGGTAGGAAGTAGATATTCCCGCTCGTCTTCCCAAGCACACTCTTGGTGAAAAGCTGCCCGCGATGTTTGTCTCATTTAATATGAACTTCATTTCAATTAAGCTACGTGACCCCTTTTCCCCGGGTAACATTTAATAAACGAACACTGAAATATTCTTTGATGCCTCCAGCAATAACTTTCAGGGTAAAAATCTGGCCAAAGGCCTAAGCAGCTATTTAAACTTACAAGAACAACTGAGTAAACACTCTAACAAAAGCTCGCATATTTCGGCGGTTTCTCGGCAGTCTCTGTAACTTCCTCCCCCTTTGCCCAGTAATGTCACTTTAATGTCGGAGGTTCTTCAGGCTTAGCTGTTGGTTTTGAACAACTATAAACATATTCCGAAAGATCTTTTTAGACCGTGCTATTCTTTTTTTTTTGGGGGGGGGGGGGGAAACCCACACAAACCCAAAACCAACAACAACCTCCCCATTACAAAAATAAGCAACAATCAAAAAAACCACCCAAAACATAAAGCCCCCAAACAACACACACCCACGAATAACAACCCAACAGATAAATATCAGTGCAGTAAATGCCTCTAGTTTACTGACAATATAAGAAATAGGCAATTAGTTTATTTGGGGGTTGACGGTTTGGGGTGAATTGATTAACTGCGTTGTAGGGAACAGTTTTGTAACCTCACCTCTACCTAGTGGAAGATTATTAGCGTCTCTTATAATATTTTATATCCCTTGTATATGAATTTAGCTGTATTTTAAGATACTCTGTACATAACCTAAGGTATCAGTATTATTTAAAAGGTGCAAAATATAACCCTGGTAAAGATCATTCATAGCCGCACTTGAGTGTAACTTATTTTTCTTACAGTGGGGCTTTTCACATAAGTCTTTTCCATCCGTTCCAAATAACATAAAAATCGTTCCCTCTTTTCTAGTGGTGCAGTAACATTTTTTGAGTCTAAAGCTGTGCCTGCTCTGGTGGTGTGCACACACGATTTGCCTCCGAGATGTGGTATCTCGGCTGCGGTTTCCGAAAGAGCAGGGGGAAAGATGCTCGCCGCGTTACAGCATGTAAGAAAACAGACGAGGGCGCCAAACGACAGCAATAAAACCGGCCGCAGGTTTCCGCTCCGCCTCCGCCCCGCCAGGACCGGCGGCCGGGCCGCCGCCTGCTGCGGAGCCAGGCACGGCGGGGGAAGCGGGGACTGCAGGACCGTGGCGGGGCTGCGTGGGCGCCGGGCCCGTCGGGCGGGGCGGGGCGGTGCCAGATTCTCGGCTGCGCTCCGCGGGTGCACCCCGGGGACAGCCCCCGTCCCTCCGGGAGGGCAGCGCGAAGCCTCCGCTCCCGGCCCGGCCGGAGAACCCGCGGGATGTCGTCTGCGGCCCTGTGACCCGCGCACCGCTCCGCTCCCCTCGGCACTGGGCCGCTCCGCCGCCGTGTCCCCGGGCGAGGAAAAGTTGACGTTTACTTTTGTCTGTTTTGGAGGCTGTAAAACTCAGGGCACCACACTGCAGTCTAAATTCACATTTCGAAGGGCTGACATAAAACTCTCATTAATGGAAGGCTGGATTTTGCAAACAACGCCTAGAATGCTTCCTAAATATTTGGTAGAATGTTTAGGGAGACTTTAACACGTTATTAAAAAAATCTGTCAAGTATCCCATTTTCGAGCTATGAATCATGCGCAAGAGCACAAGAACTTAGGAGAAGTGTGAACCAAGATTAGTAGAAACAGCTCTCCTTGGGAAAAAAAAAAAAAAAAAATCGAGCCCGCGTTTGATTGGGGTGTTTCTCCGGGCGATGAAACTCGGATTCACGGGGTCTAAATAGTAGACGATGTGGGTGAAAAAAAAATCACGGCGAGAATAAAGGTTGGGCAGCTATCGAAGCGCACTCCAGAGATGCTAACGACAAAGGATTTATCTTCGTTTAAATGGTTGCCATCAGCGTCATTATTACTAGCTAAGTTACCACTGAAGGGAGACTTTCCGACTGTCACGTCTGCCGAGCGCGGTAGCCCGTGTCTCCTGCAGCGCGGCGACGCTTCGCCCCGCGGCACCTGGCAAAGAGCGGAGGGATGAGCTAGCTGAGCCACAGGTAACTTTGGAGAGAGGGTGCTAAGATGATGTTTCTGATAGCTCGGAGCCTGTAGTCAATACCTCCCACCCATCACTTAGTTCTGTGATTATTTTTTTAATTTTCAAATGCGTAAGTTTTATTGGCGGTGGGGAGAAAAGAAGCAGAGGGCTGGAGAGAAACCTGCCGGGAGGATTAGATGGACGCCCGTGGAGTGTTTTAAATCACGAATGCATTCAATGTCCTTCGGTTATTTCCCTCCCCTATCATACCGTACGACGGTCAGTAGTGTCCCAGAGGGATGAAAAAGCGCAGGCTAGCTTCGTCTCTAAACAGGATTATAGAAAGTAAAAAAAAAAAAGATCTTATTTAAGGACGCAACGAAGAAAAATTTAAGACTTGTCATATACTAGACTATAATAAATATTTAAATTTTCAGGTAACTGCCGTAGGTACGCTGGAATCTGTGCGTGATTATATTTGTGCAGTTTTTATAAAGTCTGGGCATAAGGTCCGCGCGTGTGAGAGGGTGCGTGGGGGTGTCAGTGTAAATTCCTAAATAAAACTACTAATGTGGTCTGGAAATGGGAGGGAAAAAATAAAGAGATATCAGCGGCAGGAGGTTCTCGGTCCTCTGGTCCTCTTCCAGTAATTCCTTGCGTTGTGATCTAAAATACGCCTCAGAAACAATAATAAAGAAAAGCATTATCTAATATTTAGCGTGTAGTTCTGTCCGAGGACAAATGAGAAAGAAGCTGCATCATTAGGACCTAAAAGGCAACAAAACAAAAATCAGAGCATAATGATGCACCTAAATGAAGGGGGAAATGTTGCACAGCTCATTTTATTAATCAGACTGTCAATTCCACCCCAGAGGCCAAACCCCAGAGCAATTGAAGCAAGATCTGATCAAGCTAAGGACAAGAGCTTTACTCCTCACTTCTTGTCTTTCTTTCTTTCCACCTGGATATATTTGTCTGCTCTGAAGCCGCCTTCATTATCCACTGACAGGAGCTTGTATTTATTTGCTTATAAACCTGTTACAATAAATGATTATTCGAACAGCGTCATTCGTACCTTAATGACGAGCACCACTTTTTGATGAATGACATTTCGGGCTAGAAAGGATGTATGGGTCATTTTGACCAGTCATTCCCTCGCTTTGGCATCCCACAATTTTTACACCTCCCTCAAAAACAGATAATAATATTTAGAGACACTTGCCGGGCTGAATGTGAATTAGCCCCTGCTGCAGCTCATCATTAGTACAGGACCAGCCCTGCAACTTTGACATTTTTTATAAAGCTGAGATGATGGAAAGAATAAGAAAAGAGATGATCCTGATGGAGAGAGGGCTGCACAGCCCTACAGCTGGCAAAAGGCTCTCGAATTTGTCAGACTCAGCTGGAAATGCAGTGTTGGAGGCCCTTGAAAATTCTCCGCACAGTGGTCGCCTCAGCCCGAGACTGACTGCCGCCTCCCTGCACAGCGCTATAGGGGACATCTCCGCCAAAGGCAAATTTGAAATAGACACTTTATTCAATCTTCAGCATCCGAGCAGCGAAAGCACGGTCTCCTCCGAAATCCCGCCGTCGGAAAGCAGGAAGAAAATCAGCCTTTATTCCGAAGTTGCTCAAGAGGCAGATATGAACAGTGATGTGGAGGTGGGCTGCTCTGCGCTCCGCTCCCCGGCCAGCCTGACTTCTTCCCAGCTGAAGGAAAACAGTAACAAAGGTAACTCTTCCTTTATCATCTCCATCTAAGCCCCGCGCTTTGCCAACAGGCTTTAAAAACCAAAGGAAACCCACCGCCACTGCCAAAGTTGCTCGCTTCTGCATCAGTGCTCTCTCTTCTGCGAAGACAGAGCTCCAGGCTGTAAAATATTGCAATTACTGCGCTATCCCGATAACCGAGACACACTGCTCGGGCAGCTCCTGTGCGGGTGCCTTCGTGTATGTGTATGTCTGTGCATGCCCAAATCCATTGATATGTAGATATATATCCAGAGTATATGTGGGCACAAATATCCACCCACTTATATTTAGGCAAAGCTTTCTCCACTTATTTCCCCGAGCTCTTGGAGTTATCGGCGTCTCTTGAGCTATATATGCGTCTATATACATACATAGATTAAATTAGAGAGAGAGAGGGGAATGAAAGAAAACTACCCGCATTTGTCTGTGTGTGTCCTTCTCTGTGTATATGCAACGTACTGTCTGTGTCCACCTCGGGGTAATTTGGCATTGTTCACTTTTCCTCTGCTTGTAACAGGGGGTTTGAAACAGCCTCATCTCCTTCCCCGTGCTTTGCGGGCCACGGTGATGGACGGTGGTTGTTATTATTGCTGGAGGTTATTGGGGAGGTGGAGGTAGATGAACGGTGGATTTCCTAGGGGCCACAGTGCATGCCTTTTTTGTCAAATGTGCCAGAGAGAGGAAGGGATGCTCGACGTAACGCTGGAGGGGGTGGGGGGGAAAGCTTTTGTGGCTGCTTTTGTTTCTTATGTCTCAAATGAAAATAAAGAACGGCAGTCGAAGGGGAACAGGCTAGTGCCTAGCCCGGGATGCTCGCAGGCCCGCACCCTCGTCTGCTCTCCTCTGAACTCATTTGCCCCGCAGTCCCCAAGCCCACCCCATCTACTGAGAATAAAGTGGTTATGAAGTTATAAAAAACCAAAGCAAAACAAAACAAAATCTCAAAAAACCCCAAACCAAACAACCAAAACCAACCCAAACAAACAAGCAAGAAAAAAACAACAACCAACCTCCGAATCCAAATTTATCGATTCTGCTAGCAGAAGGGATTTGTAAGAATGACAGGTGGCCTTGAGCACGGGCGCTGCGGGCCCTGTTCGGCCTGGCCGGGAGGGTTGGGGGACCACCCTGTCGCCCGTTCTCACCCCGGTGCCCTCGCCCCGCAGGCTACGCGGAGAGCAGCCCGACTCCCAGCGCCCCCGCCGCGGCGGCAGCCCCCGCCGGCGGCATCGGCAGCCTGCACAGCGGCGGCACGCTGGGCGGCTCGGCGGCGGGGGCCGACCAGGTGCGCCGGTACCGCACCGCCTTCACCCGCGAGCAGATCGCCCGCCTGGAGAAGGAATTCTACCGCGAGAACTACGTGTCGCGGCCGCGGCGCTGCGAGCTGGCCGCCGCCCTCAACCTCCCTGAGACCACCATCAAGGTACGCCGTGCCCCGCGCCCCGCCGAGCCGCCGCCGCCGCCCCGCGCAGCCCCGTGGTGACCCGCTCCCCCGGGCCGCGGCCGGCTGCCTTCTCCGGCTGCAGGACTCGCAGAGCCCATAGCTATTGATCACCACTCGTGCTCGTTTGCGTCTCCTCACTCAACACTTTTAATTCGCTTTTTAAAAAGTTGTTATTACTGTTATTTTTGTTGTTTGGGGTTTTTTTGTTGCTGTTGTTGGTTTTTTTTCTTATTTTCTTGGTCAGTTTTTATCGCTTTAGCCTACTTCCTAAAGTGAAGAGGAGAGAGAATGAACGCAGCTGTTATACACGGGGATGAGCGTCAGTCCCGTGAAGACATAGTGCTGCGTGGGGAGGAGGGGACGATTCGAAGGGAAAACGTTTATTCAGATCGAAGGGGTCCCCCTCGACTAGAAGGGGGAACCGTACCCACTGCTCCCCTCGGTCAAGGTCACGGGCGATTGCTCCGGGAGGGAGAGGGGTCTCCCACAAGCGTTGACAGTGGGTGTCGCTGGGTGCCCGCAGGTATCCGCGGCGGGAACGGGTGCGGCGGGGAGAGGACTGGAGCGGAGCTGAGGCCGCGTTGTGCTTGTCTCCCCGCGCAGGTGTGGTTCCAGAATCGGCGGATGAAGGACAAGCGGCAGCGCCTGGCCATGTCCTGGCCCCACCCGGCCGACCCCAGCTTCTACACCTACATGATGACCCACGCGGCGGCCACGGGCAGCCTGCCCTACCCCTTCCATTCCCACGTCCCGCTCCACTACTACCCTCACGTCGGGGTCACTGCCGCCGCCGCTGCCGCCGCCGCCTCGGGCGCCGCCGCCGCGCCCTTCGCCACCTCCATCCGCCCGCTGGACACTTTCCGCGCCCTTTCGCACCCCTACTCCCGCCCGGAGCTGCTCTGCAGTTTCCGACACCCCGGCCTCTACCAGACGCCGGCCGCCGCCGGCCTCAACAGCAGCGCGGCCGCCTCGGCGGCAGCGGCGGCGGCGGCGGCGGCGGCGGCGGCGGCGGGGTCGGGGCCGCCGGGGGGCTCGGGGCCCTGCTCCTGCCTCAGCTGCCACAGCAGCCAGACGGCGGCGGCGGCGGCGGCGGCGGCCTCGGCGCTGGGCTCGCGGGGCGGCGCGGCCGCCGATTTCCCCTGCACGGCGACGGGGCAGCGCTCCGAGAGCGGCTTCCTGCCCTACTCGGCCGCCGTGCTCAGTAAGGCCGCCGTCGCCTCGCCGGACCAGCGGGAGGAGGCGCCGCTCACCAGATAACTACCCCGGTCCGGTCCTGGGGGGTGTTTTGTAGAGGGGGTCGAGGGGGGTGGGAGGCGGTCGGGGTAGAGAGTGCCCCCGCACTCGGCCGGAAAGTTATGTCTATTTTTTTATTGCTGACCGCCCCGCTGCGGGGCGCGGGACCGGCGGGGAGGGCGCCCCGCGGCTCCTGCGCCCCCGCGGAGGCGGCCGCGCGGTGCTCACTGCCGGGCGCTGCGGGGTCCGCGGGGTGCGGGCGATGGGGGCAGGGAGGGGCAGCCGGCGGAAGGGAATGTGTTTCTGGCCTTATTTTTTTTTTTCCCTTTATTATTATTATTATTATTATTGTTATTTCGGTTTGAATTCGAGTAAATGGGAAATGTCTCGCGTATTTCGGTACAAGCGGTAGCTAACGAGGCAGCTGCGTCCGGGCCAGTAACGGGAAGGGAAGTGTGAGATTGACAGGATGGGGAGAGGCATTTTTTAAGATCACGCTTTCTAACTACCATAATCCACGTTATCTGGGAAATACTTGAATCTCTCTAGGTGTAGATTGTTGTCCTGAAGCATTGACCTTCCAGACACTTTTCTAAATTTGATTCTTTTCTCAGCGTCTTTCTCTTCTCTCGATAAAACGGCGCTTGGATTTATTTCTCACGCATCTCTATCGCGCCTTTGCCTCTGAAAAGCCACCACTGGGTAACTGAGACCTCCTATACCAAACCATTGCTACTGGAGGGACTTCCTTGAACTTGAAGAAAGGCACATCAAAAACCACCAGTGTTACTGCCATGTCAATTTTGATGCTAATAATGTGCAGATTATGACGAAAATTGCCAATCATGTTCTCTGAT